>NC_083721.1:111532878-116532878 GCF_028564815.1 Eubalaena glacialis
TTTCTCTAGTTGTGGCGAGCGGGGGCCGCTCTTCATCACGGTGTGCGGGCCTCTCACTATCGCGGCCTCTCTTGTTTTGGAGCACAAGCTCCAGATGCGCAGGCTCAGTAATTCTGGCTCACGGGCCAAGCTGTTCTACGGCATGTGGGATCTTCCCAGACCAGGGCTCGAACCCGTGTCCCCTGAATTAGCAGGCAGATTCTCAACCACTGCGCCACGAGGGAAGCCCTAGTGGGACTTTAATAACTCTCTCCTTAGCTTGTGACTGTCTGAATCTGCAGGTTCCATTTCCTGTAGTAAAGCCATGAAAAAGCCCAGTTTCTTAAATTTTGTAATTGCATTAACTGAGTTTCTGTGAGATGATAGTTTCCCATCCCACATATCACATCCCACATAGTGTGTCTTCTGTTGTTGCTGGAGTTGCTGCTTATCTTAAGATTCAACAATTCTCACTTTTTCAGACATTAAAAGAAAACCAAAAAAACCCCCACCATGTTGAAGTTTTAACAGCCTCTACTGGTGATGAAACCACCGTCAGTTACAAATCATATTATAACATTTGGAAATACACTGATTGGCAGCAAGGTACAAAGTTGAAAAAACTGATGGAACTTTTTTTTTAATGGGATGTAAAGTTAGATTTAGTGGAAAGTTTCCCTAAAGTACCAAAAAGTTTAGAAATTTCTACAACTGTAATAAATGCATGGGACTTCCCTGGTGACGCAGTGGTTAAGAATCCGCCTGCCAGTGCAGGGAACACGGGTTTAAGCCCTGGTCGGGGAAGAGCCCACATGCCGCGGACCAACTAAGCCCGTGCACCACAACTACTGAGCCTGTGCTCTAGAGCCCGCGAGCCACAACTACTGAAGCCCGTGCTCCTAGAGCCCGTGCTCCGCAGCAAGAGAAGCCACCGCAATGAGAAGCCTGTGCACCGCGACGAAGAGTAGCCCCCGCTCGCCCCAACTAGAGAAAGCCCGTGTGCAGCAAAGAAGACCCAACGCAGCCAAAAGTAAATAAATAAATTTATAAGAATAAATAAATAAATAAATGCAAATGGATGAGAAAGACAATCATGGTATTTAAGCTTGTGATACAATTATTTCACTTCCAAAGGTTTTTAAGGGAATCATTTTAACGTAGCACATTATTATATTAGCACTATTAGAATATTTTACTGTTAATATTTTCCAAAACTTTATTTTCCATTAATAACTGTGATAAATAATATTTACTAATTCTCCAGTTATGATTTCATGACAGTCACTGACTAGTTTTAATCTTCCAGTAAATCAACAGGGAAACATGATTGATTTAATGAAGTTATTTTTGTAGTAAATTTACAAATGCTAAGCTGCATGTTGTGCATTAAATGTGAGTTGTGTGCATATGGATGGCTGTATCTTATTGGGTAGTGATTGCAAGGATAAAATTAATACGTTTTAGATTATAAGTATTTAGTTTTCATGCTAGTAATGTTTGTTTCCTGGTGGAAATTTCAAATTGATACTCTTGCTTAATATGGTCCTATCAACATTAATACACTGAACTTCAGGATCATTAAGGGGGAAGAGAAAAGACAACTACTCATTTATAGCAATGAAGATACATACATAGCATTTTTCAAGCACAAATACATATAGAAAATGAGACCCTGATAAGGAATGCATGAACAATATGTCCAGTACAAAGCCAAAATTCCAGCGAGTTAAGAGATGAGGTTGTGTTACTGGTTGCTGTAATGGCAGCAGGAAAATCTATGGCTCTTATCTTTGAAGCAGAGCTGGCCATTTCCCTTCTGTAATGGAAGTGACATTGAGAAAGACACGGTCCCAGAGGGAAGGCCCTGAGCTGTGTAATGTGTGAACGGTTCCCTCTCAGGTCAGGCTCCCATACCCACTTGACTACCTTGCTCTCTGATGAGTGATGTTTATTACTTCATCCTTTGAAAGAGACACTACTTACTGTATATATTGAGGGCTCACGCGCTGCAGAAAATACTTGCATGTTTGTTTTGTGTAAATTCTTAGTTCATGGTTTTAAAACGGAATCAGTAAGTTGCTTTCACTTCTGATTTATGATATAATTCATAAACTGTACATTTTACAGCTGAGATGGATTTTAGAGGTTTGTTTTTTGCAAACTGAGATTGTAATAGGTGATCATCTTATTTTACCACAGAGAGCTGAATTTGTAGATGTTTTGATTTTGTTTCACTATAGCTAAAGAAATATCAGTGATAATGTTTTGCTAGGAAAAGAGAATCATGTACTAAGGATCAAATTGTCTCAAAGTGATCCTTAATGTCAGGGTTAAATTCCAGCATGTGCTGTGTATAATTTTGTAGTTCAGGCATATTCATTTGTCTATTTAGGGAAAAAATGTGATTTAAATGGGAAAATTCACCGTACAGATTCTGGAACTAAAAGTTGAATTTTTCAAATTTAAGCTGAATGAAATCCCTTGTAAAATATGAAATTGAAAAAAGGATTATTATTTTACAGACAGGCAACAGAGTAACAAGAGAAAGAAAGAGTAGTGATCTATTAGAAGAAAAACAGGCTAGTGCCATCTTATATAGTTTATCCTAAATTTTACCTAATATATAAGGGGTACCTTTTCACAATTTCTCATTTTTTTTGAGTAAGCTAAGGGACCATCATGAGAGTTGTCATGAAGGATGCCACACTAAATAAAGCAGAAAGGAAGGAGTGCAATGTCTCTAAGGGGGCAAAAACATGGTATTTACTTTGAATCTGCAAATTTAGGCCCACCAAAGTATGACTTCAAATGTCACCTGTGGAAGTTTTATGCACATTAAAAATTAGATTCCGTGTTATAAGTATTACTTTTTATTCTAATAAGATTTTGGAAGCCAGACTGTTGCTAATCTATGTTTTCATGGTGGGAGAGATAAAGAAATAGACTGTAAAGGTTAAAGAAAACATTTCTACAACCAACAAGCAAGCTGTATCTTGAATATATGCACTTAATATTGTTCTTGGCAAAAAAATTAAAACAATGGATACAGTTTTTAGCTTCCTGTTCCCATATTTCTTAATTTAATTCATTTTCTTTCTTCTTTGGGGGAACATATGAAACATCTATGTGGTTCCAAAAGATGAAACTGTACAAAAAGTTATTCTCAGAGTAGTAACGTTTCCACCCCACCAATTTCTTCTATTATTTTTCCCTATTCTCTCCTCCTCCTTGTGGTTAACCAATCCCAACAGTCTCTGGCTTGTCCTCGATGTGTTTCTTTTTGAATGAATGAGCAGACATGGGTATATTTTCATATCTCTCCTGCCTTTTTATAAAAGGTGTCATTTTATAGGTATTCTTTAACATTTTGTTTTTTCACTTAACAATATGTCCTAGAAATTCCACCACATCATTTTGTAGAGATTTTCCTCATTCTTTTTAGTATTCCACTGTGAGGATGTACCATAGTTTATTCAACTGTTTTCCTACTTGTGAGTGATCAGGTTGTTTCCAGTATTTTGCAGTTACTAACAGTGCTGCAATGAACTCAAAATACTTTTTTGGGTCATTTGTAAAAGTGGAAGTATGGTTTATTTATGATATTACATTTGTTTCAGGAGTACAGCATAGTGATTCAGTATTTTTATAGATTATGCTCCATTAAAAGTTATTACAAAATAATGGCTATAATTCCCTGTGCTGTATAAATATGACATTTTTGCTTATCTATTTTATACATAGTAGTTTGTATCTCTTAATCTCATACCCCTGTCTTACCCCTCCTCTTTTCCTTCTCCCTTTGGTAAATGCTAGTTTGTTTTCTATATCTGTGAGTTTGTTTCTATTTTGCTATATACATTCATTTGTTTTATTTTTTAAATTCCACATATAAATGATATCATACACTTAAGTGATGTCTTTCTCTGTCTGACTTATTTCACTAAGAATAATATTCTGTAGGTCCATCCACGTTGCTGCAAATGGTAGAATTTCATTCTTTTTTATGGCTGAGTAATATTTCATTGTATATATATATATACATATCAAATCTTCCTTATCCATTCATCTGCTGATGAACACCTGAGTTGCTTCCATATCTTAGCTTTTGTAAATAGTGTTGCTATGAACATTGAAATGCACATATCTTTTTGATTAGTGTTTTCATTTTTCCTGGATATGTACCCAGGAGTGGGATAGCTGGATCATATGGTAGTTCTATTTTTAGTTTTTTTAGGAACCTCTATACTGCTTTCCATAGTGGTTGCACAAATTTACATTCCCACCAACAGCGTACAAGTGTTCCCTTTTCTCCACATCCTCGTCAACATTTGTTATTTGTAGACTTTTTTTATGGTAGCCCTTCTGACAGGTGTGAGGTGATACCTATTGCGGTTTTGATTTGCATTTCTCTGGTGATTAGTGACGTTGAGCATCTTTTCATGTGCCTGTTAGCCATCTGTATGTCTTTTTTGGAAAAATGTCTATTCATGTCTTCTGTCCATTTTTTGATTGGGTTGTCTGTTTTTTTGATATTGAGTTGTATGCACTCTTTGTATGTTTTGGATATTAATCCCTTGTATGTTTTGGATATTAATCCCTTGTTAGTTATATCATTTGCAAATATTTTCTTCCATTCTGTAGGTTGTCTTTTTGTTTTGCAGTGGTTTCCTTTGCTGTGAAAAAGTTTTTAAGTTTAATTAGGTCTCATTTGTTTATTTTTGCTCTTATTTCTTTTGCCTTAGGAGACAGATAAAAAAAAAACAAACCTGTTGCGATGATTTAGGTCAAAGAATATTCTGCCTATGTTCTCTTCTAGGAGTTTTATGGTTTCAGGTCTTACATTTAGGTCCTTATTCCATTTGAACTAAAAATAACTTTTGAGTGAAAGTTATTTATTTCTTCCTTTGGATTTTAAATTTTGCAGTAGATTAAAGTGTAACATAAAATTAAGTCCTTTCCTTTAAACTGTGTAACATAACAAATGTCGCAAGAGCTACCATTTTTTATCCTAGTTTTACTTTGCTAAAGGTTCCATCATGGAGGAATTGTTATGCTTCTCTTGTTTTTGATGATCTACTCTGAGTCTCTGTTGATATCTGGCTGTTATTTTTGCAGACTCAAGAGGAGGAGACAGAGAAGAGAACTTCATACTGATTTTAGTGAGAAACCATATGAAGTAAATTTATTTGATAGTGTGTTTATATAACAATACCCAACTGGTTACCTGGAGTTTGAGTTGATTGTTTTCATTTAGGATATTTTTCACATAAGGAAAATGTGAATTTTTTTTGGCAAGAAAAATGTTAGACTTTCTTATGGGACTGATTTCTAGCCTTTTATTCTAGAAGCTTTAGGGATGAGCCAGAATGGAGTAGAAATTTTACTACAGCTACCTTCATGAAATACTTATATTACTAGCAGGGGGGCCATCTTTATGTGCTTATACCTATGCATTGCTTAAAAGCTACTGCATAGGCAGAAATTGATATGGCCGTACTCAAATTTTTATTGGGTCTTCAGGCAAAATGGTGGTGCCATATTAATAACACATATATATGGAATCTAAAAAAAAAAAAATGGTCATGAAGAACCTAGGGGCAAGACGGGAATAAAGATGCAGATCTACTAGAGAATGGACTTGAGGATACGGGGAGGGGGAAGGGTAAGCTGGGACAAAGTGAGAGAGTGGCATGGACATATATACACTACCAAACGTAAAATAGATAGCTAGTGGGAAGCAGCCGCATAGCACAGGGAGATCAGCTCGGTGCTTTGTGACCACCTAGAGGGGTGGGATAGGGAGGGTGGTAGGGAGGGAGATGCAAGAGGTAAGAGATGTGGGGACATATGTATATGTATAACTGATTCACTTTGTTATAAAGCAGAAACTAACACAACATTGTAAAGCAATTATACTCCAATAAAGATGTTAAAAAAAAATAAAAATTTTGCATGAAAATATCTTAAATAGAAAAAACATGCATTAATATTTGAATATAACTAAATTACATCACAGAGGGAAACCAATATACAATATAAGCAATACAAAATAGATTATAAATTTGGGAATTGTAATGCATTAAAAAGTTTGTTAAATAAAAAAAGTGCTGTAAAGATGAGGATGCAAATGGAAGGGAAGTGATCCTTATACAGAGTAGAAAATACATCAGGGTTTCTTCAGTGCTGAACTGGTAGACTATGTATGGGCTGTGAAGGTCTGTTTTCCTACAAAGGGACACTCTCCAGGGAGATAGGAACAGTTCATCAGGATTTACAGTAGTCTGTAATCTAATATTGAAGGTTTTTGCTGTAATGTGCACTCTAATTTTACCAGTTAGCTTTGCATGAAGCCTAAGTCCAGTAAAAAGGGAAGCCTTGGTTGCATTTTTGAGTCCCCGGTCCCTGGACAGTATATGATAGCCATTTTTGGTGAACTGATGAAATAGAGTTCTTGAACGTGAAAACTGAGGGCTGGATCCTGGTGACACGACCTAGACACAGCCACATTTTCTATCCTGAAAAAAGCCAAGTTGGTTTGCCATTTTTGTTGCCAACACACTGTACACTGAAGTTAGAATTTTGAAACCCTCCAATGATTTTAATTAACCAACTTCATTTCTTTAAACTTCTGTTTTTTGTCTCCCCAAACAAACAAAATGCTTTTATTTATTTTCATTAATTTATTTTTGACTTTTATTATAAAAATTTTCAACCACATGTGAAAGTAGAGAGAATTGTATGATGAAATGAATATAAATGGCCCATCACAAGTTTCAGTAATTATCTAATATTTTGACAATTTTTTTCACCTATTTCCCCATACTCCATACCTCATGCCTTATGACTTTATGTTTGGTTGCAGTATTTTAAAGCAAATCCCAGACATTACATCATTTCATGTGTAAATATTTTAGTGTCACTAATGGATAAGACTACCACCCTCAACATAACAGTAGCATTGTTACATCTAGCCAAACTACCATCATCTAATATCCATGTTTAAATTTTACCAGATTCCTCAAAAAGTTCCCATTATAATTGGTATGTTTTAGTCAAGATCCAAAAGGGCTCACACCTTGCATTTAGCTGATAGTTCTTTTATGTCTCTATTCTATAGTTTTACACACCCCTCTCTAAATGTCATTTATCTGCTGAAACTGAGTTTGACTATTGTTCAGTTGTTTTGAAAGAATACTTCATAGTTGGTGCGATGTGCTTTCTCTTGCATCATATCAGGAGGCCCCACTTTAGATTATAAGATTGATTCGTAGGTTCAGGTGTTGTCAGCCTACTATGGCCATTATAAAATTTCTCATCAACCATTCACTTAATAATGGTTGATGAACACAGCCTAGATCCACTATTTCATCATGAATTATAAAACGTGCCATTTAAAAATTCTATCATTTCTTTCATTTTTTACTATTTAGAATTTTTTAATAATAAAGAATTGCTCCTTGGGACTTCCCTGGTAGTCCAGTGGTTAAGACTCCGCACTTCTGCTGCAGGGGGCAAGGGGTCGATCTCTGGTTGGGGAACTAAGATCCCAGTGCGGCCTAAATAAATAAATAAATAAATAAATAAATAAATAAGAATTGCCCCTTATTAATTGTTTGGTTACCCTAAACACAGGGTTTGTTGATGAAAGGTAGACTATATGCTTAATTATTTTCCTTTACTAACTTTCAGAATAATAAGTTGGTACCCTTGCAATTTCCAAAGATGACCAGTGAGGTTTCTTTCTTTCTGGGTATAATTATGAAGTCGTGAATTTTATATATTGATATGTTCCAATCTACTGTAGTTCTTATTCTTTTAGGTGCTCAAATTTTCTCATCTTTGGCCAGTGCTATTCCCTTCAAATTGTTTCTTTTGTTCTTTTGTTATGACTTCAGTGTTCTGTGATAACTTCCTTGTTTCCTGGTACAATAAAATGTTACAGGATCATTTTGCATATTTTCTGCCCCAGACCTGGAATCAGCCATCTTTCCAAGGAGCCCTGATTCCTTTTAGACAAAAATTGTATTTAGAGACCACAAGCTGGACACTAGGAATGCTCATTACTTCTGGGTTGTCATTGGTTCTAGGCCTCTTGGTAGACAGGAATATGTATGCTTTATATTAAAAGAAAAATTTCAGGATGACTGGGTTTTCACATATTCTTTGATTTTATGTTGCTATTTCTTTTTGTTTTACGATGAAAATTTTGGTTCCTGATGACATAGATAAAATTAATAATTTTATTTTTGATTTCTTTATTTGATTTATATTTAATATAATTTCTTATTTCATTTTGGCTATTATTTTGTTCTTAGGATATATCCCTAATAGGGAGATACAGTCAAAATATAGTGATTTTGTTTTCAAGTTACTTGAAGTAATTATTCTCTCAGTGGCTATGCTACCAGCTTGATTAAGAATTAGCTTCAATTCCAACAATTCCACTTCTGGGTCTATATTGAAAAGAACTGAAAACAGACTTGAACAGATATTTGTATACTCATGTTCATAGAGTATTATTCACAATAGCCAAAAGGTGGAAACAACTCAAGTGTCTATTTTTTTTTAAGATTTACTTATTTATTATTTATTTATTTAATTTATTTTTGGCTGCATTGAATCTTAGTTGCAGCCCGTGGGATCCTCGTTGAGGCATGCGGAATCTTTCATTGCAGCACATGGGCTTCTCTCTAGTTGTGGCATGCGGGTTTTCTCTTCTCTAGTTGTGGCACACAGACTCCAGGGCGTGTGGGCTCTGTAGTTGTGGCACACGGGTTGCAGAGCTTGTGGGCTCTGTAGTTTTGCGGCACATGGGCTCTAGTTGAGGCGCACGAGCTCAGTAGTTGTGGCATGCAGGCTTAGTTGCCCCACGGCATGTGGAATCTTATTTCCCCGACCAGGGATCGAACCCACCTGCCCTGCATTGTAGGGTGGATTCTTTACCACTGGATCACCAGAGAAGTCCCTCAGGTGTCTATTAACAGATGAATAGAGATAGACAAAATGTAGTATGTACCTACAATGGAATAATATTCAATCTTAAAAAGGAATGGAATTCTGACATATGCTACAACATGGATGAACCTTGAGGACAATATGTTAAGTGGAATAAGTTAGCTACAGAAGGACAAATACTATATGATTCCACTTACATGAGGTATCTAGAGTAGTCAAATTCAGAGAGACAGAGGGTACAATAGTGGTTACCAGTGGCTGGGGGAGAGGGATTGGGGAGGTATTGTTTAATTGGTACAGAGTTTCAGTTTGGATGATGAAAAAGTTCTGGAGATGAATAGTGGTGATGGCTGCAAAACAATATGGAGGTACTAATGCCACTGAACTGTACACTTAAAAATGGTAAATTTTATGTTATGCATATTTTACCACAATAAAAATGCTAGCTTCATTCTTTTTCAGTTTGTTTCAAGTTTTTGGGATTTTGTTTTTCTCTTTTTGATTATGTTTTATTATATAAAACACATATTTCAAAGTAAAAGTTATCAAGCAAGTTTCTTTCAGAGAGATAGCTCTAGCTTTAATGCTCATCTCCTTCACTCTGTTCCCTTGGTCCCTATAGATATAACCATTATGTTAATTACATTAGTTTTTGGTTTATTCTACCAGTTTCTTTTTGAAGATATAAGGAAATAGCTATCTATACAGGTATTTACACCTTTTTACTGTATATTAGCCATATTCTGCAAACACTGTCTTATACTTTGTGTTTTTCACTTAACCTTGTATCTCTGAGATCCTATCCATAGCAATTTATATAGATCTTTCTCAATCCTTTTTATTGCTTCATAGTGCTCCATTGTATGGAGGCAGAGGAGATGCAGGGGAAAGGAAGGGAAATTTTGTACTGGGTGCTACCTATAAGTCAGCTGTTGTTCTGTATACATTCACATGCTTATTTTATGTAATCCTCATCATATCCTTTTTTTAAAAAAAATTAATTTATTTATTCATTTTTGGCTGCATTGGGTCTTTGTTGCTGTGCGCGGGCTTTCTCTAGTTGTGGCGAGCGGGGGCCACCCCTCGCCGTGGTGCGTGGGCTACTCATTGCAGTGGCTTCTCCTGTTGCGGTGCACGGGCTCCAGTCGTGCGGGCTTCAGTGGTTGTGGCACGCAAGCTCAGTAGCTGTGGCTCGCGGGCTCCAGAGCGCAGGCTCAGCAGCTGTGGCACACGGGCTCAGCTGCTCTGCGCCATGTGGGATCTTCCTGGACCAGGGCTCGAGCCTGTGTCCCCTGCAGTGGCAGGACCCTCAACCACTGCGCCACCAGGGAAGCCCATATCCTTTCTTTCTTTCTTTCTGTCTTTCTTTCTTTCTTTCTTTCTTTCTTTATGGCTGTGTTGGGTCTTCGTTTCTGTGCGAGAGCTTTCTCTAGTTGTGGCAAGTGGGGGCCACTCTTCATTGCGGTGCGCGGGCCTCTCAGTATCGCGGCCTCTCTTGTTGCAGAGCACAGGCTCCAGACGCGCAGGCTCAGTAATTGTGGCTCACGGGCCCAGTTGCTCTGCGGCATGTGGGATCCTCCCAGACCAGGGCTCGAACCCGTGTCCCCTGCATTGGCAGACAGACTCTCAACCACTGCGCCACCAGGGAAACCCCCCCATATCCTTTTGATGTAGTATTATTCCTAATATCACAGATGTGGAAATAAATTTGGAGAGATTAGGAAACATGCTGAAGGTCTCACAGAGAATGGAATGAGGACTTAAACCTGGGTCTGAATTAATTTCAAAACCTATACTCTTCTCTCTACAACTAGAGAGCCAGACAAATTTTGGTGTAGAAGATAATGGAAAGCAACTCGAATTCATGCAACTCAGTTGGCATCCAAGGAGACCTGCATAGGGAAAGAATACAGCAACCAGAGAATCATAGCAATAGGAAGCTACACTCCAGGATCTTGGAGGGGCCTGTCATCAGGGAAGTTTTTCTGCAGGTAGCAGGGACTACTGCTCTGGGCTTAGGCTCAGGGGCAGTATTTTTGGTCCTGGGAAGGAGACTGGCAAGAACAAGAGGACAAGGGGCTGGGGCTCAGTCTGGTTTCTTTTGTAGAACCAGGACCATCTCAGAATGCAGTGAACCGCCAAGAAGTAAGAAAGAAAAGCTGGATCTTGCCCACTGGACTGCACTGGAGCTGCTCACATCACTTCTACCTTAGTCAGTGCAGGCCTGGGAGACTGGTGGATAGAGGAGAGACAAATAGGCCAATACCTGGCACCACTCTTGGGAAAGTTCCTGCGGCTCTGACCAGTACCCAGCACCAGTTTGATCCAGTTCTTCAAATCTGGAGTCTGAATCCACCCTTCTAAGTTTGGAGTAGAACTATGCTGCTCTCTAGGGAAAGAAAGGGCTAATGTGGTTTTATTAGGGTTCTCCAGAGAAACAGAACCAACAGAATGTGGTCATGTATATAGATATGTACATACACAATAGAATGTATAGATAGATAGGTAGGAGATAGATATTTGTTATAAGGAATTGGGTCACACGATCATGGAGGCTGTAAAGTCCAGAATCTGCAAGGCCTGCTGGCAGGCTGGAGACCCAGGGAAACCAATATTCTAATTTGAATCTGAAGGCAGTCTAGTGTGGAACAAGGAAGAGCTGATGTTGCAGATAAAGTCCAGAGTGCTGGAAAATTCTCTCTTGCTTGGCAATGGCTAATTTTTTTGCTCTATTCAGGCTTTCTACTGATTGGATGAGGCCCACCTACCTTATGGTGGGAAAGCTGCTTTACTCAAAGTTCACCAATTCAAATGTTAATCTCACCCTCAACAGAAACATCCAGAATAATGTTTTACTAAATATCTAGACACCTTGTGGTCCAGCCAAGTTGACACATACAATTAACTATCACAGTGAGCTTGGTAGTTAAGTGGATTCCATCAGGCAGAATAAAATTTAAAAAGGGTTTAAGATCAATGAGAGGATGCTGACCCCCAAATCATAATCCCAGAATGTTAGGGCTGAAAGGACACTGGAGATGATTCATTTTAGCTGTTTATTTTACAAATGAGGAAACCAAGGCCCAGAGTGATTGAATGAATTGCCCAAGATCTCACATACATTAAATAAATAAATAAAAGAAATATCGATTGAGCCTTTTCCCTATGCCAGGTGCTTTGCTAGGCACTAGCCTTTCAGTGGTGACCAAGACAGACACTGTCCCTGCCTTTATGAAGCTTTTCTGAGGAAGGGTTTCTTAAGCTGAGACAGGAGGATATGTAGGAGTTAATCAGGGGATGTGGAGCAGCAATGAGATGAGGGAATCATTTTTCATGCATAGGGGTCCAAGTGTGGGCAGGTGCTGAGGTGGGAAGAAGTTGAGTGACTTTGAAGACCTGAGAGAAATTCAGTATAAATTGAAAGAGGCCGATAAAGACTCAAAGATGCTGTTTACACTGTGCCTTCCCCTAAAGAGGATAATTTTTTTTTCCCACAGCGATTTCTTTTTCAAAGTGGTTAGCAGTAGTTAAGCAATCAGTCTATGACCCAAAAAGAGCAAGTATCATTATTGCTATTTAGTGACTAGAGGAATTAAGGCATTGAGCACTTCAGTGCCTTGCCCAAGGCCACTGAAAAATTAAGATAAAAGAACTAGAATTGAAAGTCACAGGGGAAGGCTTGGCTTCTCTGAGACAATCGTGGGAAAGGAAATTATTTATTCTGGAAATTTAAATAGTCATCTTGGAATCTTCGGTGAAATCAGCGTGCAAAAATAGTCCTTCTCCCTGTCCCCCAGCACAACAATAATTTAGCAGTAATTATGATAATGATTGCTAAATGATTTGTGTGCTGATCAGGCTAGGAGTGCCCAGGGCTGAGTTCCCAAGTAGCCCTCCTCAGCTCCCGCCCTGTGATTTGCCTAGGGCCGTACCATGACTGCACTTACATAGATCTCCAGCCAGGAACTCTGACTGCTCTGGACAAACCAGCCCCACAATGCGGGTGTGAACACAGTGGAAATGACCTCGTGGAGCTGCCTAATTGGGAAGTCTCTAAAAATGGTACACTTGGTGATTTATTGTTGTTTAAACAATTGTCCCTTTCCCTGCCTCTCTCTTTGATTTACATTGACCTGTGGTTTTTCTGAATGTATTGAAAACATTTAACTTTTACCATTCTGTGACAATTAATTTTTCATTGTCTTATGACTGTCCCTTAATAAACTTTAATAGAGTCTATTGAAGAAAGAGAAACCAATGCTTGCTGGGAAGCTGTTCTGTTTTCATTATGTCTGACAAGTCAGAGAAATGAAGAAACAAGGGAAAATATTTATGTCTTCTGAAGATATAAGGCATGTAATGGGCTTGGACTTTCTTCCTCCTGGGAAAAGGGATAAGTCTTCAAAACCACAAGATGTTCAGATGACATTCAAATGTGCCTGTTGCAGCAAACGTTGTTCATCTGTGATTACTGTGAGTCACTTTTCAATTTTCACCAGTTCACTTTCAAATGGGCTGGGGACCTCGGCCTCTCTGGTTGATACAAGTGGAAAGGGGGTGTGCCTTGGAGGAGGAGAGACCTTGATTTGAGGCCTGATGGGAGAGTCTTCTGGCCTTATGATTGGTCACATGTTACTTAACCTCTGACCTCAGTTTCTTTATAATTAAATGGGGATAATATTTTCCTCACTGGGGATTTTTGTGTTTAAATGTGATGTGAAAGCCCCTGGCCCTACCCTAGCTCTCCTTGCCAATTCTTCTAACACTGTCCCTGGATGTTTGCCCCTCAAGTCTCAAGCCTGAGAGTAGCTAAAATTTATAAAAATGTGGTGATTTGTTCACTCATTATAATTATATTTAAACACCACAATTTATATTTTTAGGGCTTAGGAAAGTATGCCAGAATTATTAAAGCAAGGCATCTATATCATCATTTCAGTGTTCAATACTAGTGTTTTGAAATGATTTCATCTTTCATATTAAAGGCAATTTGGAGAGCAGCAAATGTGCCATAATTAAAGAAAATTGAAATGGAACATAACTTGTATAATATCCCTTTTTAGGCTAAGAGTCAAGTACAAGTGAGTGCTCATTTATTTTTATCCAAACCACATTCAGAACTTGATTCTTATCTCTATGTTAACTCTGATTATCTGTATTTGATATTCACATCCATAAACCCTGCTCTTGCACTCTCTTTTTCCAAACAAAACTAATTCGGAATCTTCAGGGTTGTCCTTGTTGAAGCCAAACAAAAATGATTTCCAATGTGAAGTGAACAATTCATATATGAGAAGAATTGAAATGCAATGTTAATGATAAGAGAATGATTCCTTATATGTTTCAGAGCTTTGTTTTTCAACATGCACTCATATATTATTTAATTGCTCTGTATAATGACTCTGTGAGGTTCTTCCACAGTTCAAAATACATCTAAAGGGTGAAAGATGTCAAGTTTGTGTTCTGAGGCTTGTGTAATCTTGATGCTAAAACCAGGCAAGATGGCACAAGAAAAGAAAATTATAGCCTCTTTCACCTGTGAACACACATGCAAAGATCCTAAATAACAATTTTATTTTATTTTTTTACTTTCTTACTGAAGGATAACTTACAGTGAAGAGCACAATCTTAAGTGCACAGCTTGATGAATTTTTATACATGTACCTCCATGTAACCCCAGATTTTGCTGTATTTGCTTCATCTACCCCCTTGCTTTATCAGTTTTGAATAAAGGAAACAAAACCACAGAGAGTGGAATTTCCTTTTATTTTAATTCCCATGTCTATTCCCATTCTCTCCCCACCGCCCCCGACCAGAAGCAGACAATATCATGAATTTAGTGTGGGTCCTTTCAGTCTATCTCAAAAATAGCTTTAAATACACTTATGCTTGTTTAAGAAGAATCTATAGCAATAATGTCTAGTAGAAATATAATGCAAGCCGCATGTATAATTTAAACTTTTCTAACAGCTACACTTAAATAAAAAGTCCTCATTCACAACAGTACAACAGTGTGTTATGTGATAATAGATGAAGTGAAATGCAGTATCAACAAAACATTAATGCTAAATGGAAAAACATTTTACATTGCTTTGGTTTTAAATTTAAAATTAATTAAAATAAACAAAATAAAAATTTGAGTTTCTTAGTCACACTTTCTACATTTCAAATGCTCAATAGCCACATGCCCCTATTGGACAACACAACTCTGTAAGTATTGCTTTGTATGCTTTTTAAGTTTACATAAATGGAGCACTGTTTTTATCTTTCTGCAATTTGCTTTTTGCACTTAACTTTATGTTCTGAGATGTATTCACACAGATATTGTGTAGAACTTGTCTATTCTTCTTAGCAGTTGTATAGTATTCCATCACAGATGGACTCAATCAAATACTACATTTTACTATACTCTACAATCACCAAACACAATATTTATTTATCCAATCCCCATTTTATAGACATTTAGATTGTTTCTGGTTTTTGCTATTACAAGCAATGCTGCAGTAAACCCCTTGTACATATCTACTTGGGTGTGATACATAGAAATAAAATTCCTGGGCCACAAAATATATACATTTTCAATTTTAGAAGCCATTTCATGCTAGCCTGGGAATTCCAATTCCTTCGCATTCTTAGTAACATATTGTCATACTTAAAAGCAACTGGGATGATCATCTTAGTTTTAATCTTTTTGGCTGGATAACTTAACAAACTAGCTTAGAAGGACACAGGTCTCAGATTTTTGTAAAGAACACATATAATCAACATATTACCCAAATTTGAGAAATATACTATTTTAAATGATTCCAAGAGAAACAAGGAAATGTCAGTTAACCACAGGAATCCTTATGTTTAAAAGCCAAGGGTAGGCATATTAAAGGTGCCTCTTTCATTTATATGATTATTTGGTAGCATGTAATCAGAAAAACATTAGATAAACAAGAAAGGCTATTTTAAAAATCTTCTAGTTATAGAACCAACAACTAATTTAGGGTGAGTAACTAAAGGTAGAAAGAAGAAAAAAAAAAAACATGTGTCTCGGAAAAAAATTATAATCCCACTGAATTCACATCTATTAGCATTTTGGTATTTAGCGTCTAGTCTTTTTTGTTTTGCAATACAATATGTATTGATCATCAAAATAATAAAGCCAATATCTTTGGCCCAAGCTTCCTTAGCTTTATGCTTGCTAGGGTATTTACAGTGTTCTCTTAACTCACCAGTTATTCACGACAGCAAGGAAAACCACAGGCTTATTCTCTCACATTGCTTCCTTCCCTACGGCTCTGGAGCTTTGCCTTCATTCTTCCTATGGCAGTTGTCACAGTCCGTCCTGGCTTCTAATTATTTAGACATGTGTCTCTTGTCCTCATTTAGACTTGAAGGCAGAGGCTGCCCTTTATTTTTGCCCTCATCCCCCCATAGCTCCAACTACACACCGTGCCTTCTACTTAACACATTCTTTTTTTTAAAAAACACATATGTTCTTTAAACATTTGTCATGCATAAACGAGTATCAGAGATGAGGAAAGGAATAATTTCCATCATACTTAATATCTCCGTTGTGTCTTTGTTGTGTACTATAGCTTTTATGGGAAATTTTGGCATCTCTCCTATACATGGTAAAAGTCCTTCAGGGCAGGTACTATATGTCTTCTTTGTATGCATTTATCAAATATTTATTGAGCAATTTTTTATGTGTAAGGGTTTGTGATGGGGTTGGGGTGGGGTGAGAAGAAAAATACAAAAGCATCTATAGAAATAAGACATGGTTTTGGCCCTAGAAGTTTATAAATTAGTGGGGTTAGGGAAAAGTAAGCCTACTTTTCATACTGTCTAAGGGAATGGGAGGGACAAGTCTTTAGGGAGTATCTACTATGACACTTTGCTAAGGTAAGTACTATTATGATCATTTTGTTGCTGAGGAAACTGAGGTTTCAAGAAATTTATCAAGAGCCAGGACTTAGGTCTTTCTGACTCCAAACCCAACCTTTCTCATTTGGAAACAGGGATTCCAGAAACATATGTAGAGTGGGTAAACATTGGGAGCACATGAGCGCTGGATTACTCACCATTTAAATCGTAGTAAATTGAGGAAAGAAGAGGGATTAAACCTGAGACATTTCTCTTTTCCAGTCTGACTCTCAGACTAAGATTTGGCTCTTCTTGGCTACTGGATGTTTCCTTCAGGCAACCACAGTGGCCTGCCTGACGCGAGTCCTATTTCTCTTTCTTAACTTTTCCTTTGGGGAAAGCTTCCCGGAAGTGACATTTGAACTGGGTTGAATGGTGGTTATCCAGGTAGACAAGGGCCAGGAAGGTGTTCTGGGCAAAGGAACAGGATGGGCCAAGGTATTGGTGAAAGGTATTGCTAGATCTTGGGTTCAAAAGAGTGCTGGTGAGGGCAGGAAACGAGGCTCCCAAGGTTGTTAGAGTTACAGTATGAAGCATTTTTAACAAAACCAACCAAGCCACTTGGTCCCAGGACTCAGCGCCCTGCACAAGAACACCGCAGGTGGCGGCTAAACACCTGCCGGCCCGGCTGTGGACCCTAGCCCAGAGGAAGTATAGTCTTTTGTACCTGATCCACCAGGAGTGGGTTCTTTTTCCAGTCTGTGTTCTAAGAAGAGTTCTCTTTTTATGAGTCTTCCTCCAGGAGGAGAGGACACTTTTTCTTACTTTGCACAGAGACTCAGTTTGACAGATTGCTACCCTACCTATTAGTGTTTAGAAATTCCTGTTCTCTTAGAAAAGGAAGATTTCCCCATTGATTTCAGTCTAAGAGTCCCTGGATAGAAAACAAGTATAGAACCCAAGTAGATAACACATGTGGAGAGCAAATTATTTTTTCCCCTTAGAAAGGAAGTGTTTCCCACTTTACTCAGCTGACCATCCCTTTTCTTTTTTCCCCTGCTCCTCAATCAAGCTATTTGCTCAAAAGAACTAGAAAAAATAGGAAAAGTAAGCATGAGCTGCCTACTATTTAGTTTCCTTATCTGTGTAATGGGGATAATTCTATTACCTACTTCATGAAGCTCATGAGACTTAAATGCAGTAATTCATATCAAAGAGAGTTGGAGTAATATCTAGCAAATCAGATGTGCTCAAGAAGCATTAGCTGCCCTCCTTCTCCCCTGCCCCTCCTCCTCTTCTTTTTCCTCCTTCTTCTACATGATCAAATGCTTATTTGGATCAATATGCTCTCTTTCTCTCTTGCTTGCTGATTACTTTCTGCTCAAATCGCCATGAAATGAATTGGATAGTCCTTATCACATTTACATAATGTTAAATATCTTTTAAGGTATGAGAATTTTGAGAATTAATAGCGCTCTCTTTTCTGTACGGGTTTAACGCAGTCTGAAGTCCCATTGACTATTCTATCCATTTAAGTGATTTTTGTCAAAATATCAAGGGTTGGTCTTTATCTTTAAACTCTGTTTTCATAATGAATGCAAAAACCTGTAGGTACATAAAAATGGCAAAATATCTTTAACTTTAAAGTATTTAAATGAGTTAAGAGGGTCTAATAGTAAAAAGTGTTTTTATAATTTTGAGTGAATAAGCCAGCTTCTACATTAATCTAAAATAAATGTAATTCCTATGAAAGTATTTCAGTTCATTTTATTATACCCAGTTTTTGAAAAAAAGAAATCCATGTCCAAATATACCAATTCTGTTTTTTGTTTATAGAGTAGAGCTGAAAAAGGGATAACCCAAAGTAACATATATTTTGAAAAATTTTGCAGGTTACCTTAGACTGTATTACACAATTGTTTTTCCTGGACTTATTTCTTTATGTTCTTTAAAAAAGAGTAATATAAAAATTATTTTGCATTTTCTGAGTAGACTAATTGACAGGTGGGGAGATCACAAGTTCACCAATGTAAATCTCAAACCTAGCTCTGCTAGTTGGTAGTTGAAAATTGAATGTAGGTATCTTTATGTAACCAATAAGGACAGGTAGAACAAAGTCTACATCTATCAAATATCCATTTTCTACAGAGGGTTTTAAGATTTGCCCACTTCCACAGTGGGCTTTGGGAGGGTGGTGAGTATAAAATAAATCTTGTACTACTCGCTTATTCTATCCCTTTCACAAATTTTCTCCTATTACAATTTTGAGGAAGAAATATGATTTTGTTTTCTTTGATTAATTTTATTCCTGCAAGGCTATTCAACATCTAAAGGCTTACTAAGAGTAATGGTCACAAGAAATGGAATATTTGACCCCTTAAATAATAAATTCTGGCAGTGGTTACTCAGGTATATCATCAAGAAGGTTGTTAAATACTCTTAATTTTGTTCTGGGAGGAAAGATGGATTACTTCTGCCTAGGACTTTTGCAAACAAATACTGATTTTTACATATTTTAGTTTAGAAATATATACTTTTCTTCAGTATTTTTCTGAAGAACTTTGATTTAACAGAAATGCTACATTTATTATATTTTACTCCTTGAAAATAAGGGAATAGAGCAGATGATATTCCTAAATTGTCTGGAAAGAATTTGATTTTGCAGAATTTCTAACAATTCTGACAGATGAGTACTTCAGGAATCCAACTTGTGGTGATTTTAGGTATAAATCAATCACCTTTAAGTTATTGATAACTCCTGAAATCAGTTTAACTAAAGGATGCCTGGTACTGATAGACTGGCCAAAATCAGTAACTAAATTTCACTTATAAGAAGAATAAATATTACATCATTCCTCTTTGATTACCTCTTTGATTACCCCCCACCCCGATATTTTTAAGTCAAATATAAAAAAAGAGAGAGAGAGAGACAAGGAACATAAATAAGGCAGAAGAAACCATCTATTGTCTTCGATAGCTCGTGGTTTAGATGGATTAACAGATTAAACAAACATAAACGACTCTGTTATTGAATAACATAACTTTCCTGGAAGTTTTGTAGTATTGTGGTTAAGGTATAGGTGATGGACTCAGAGAGTCCAGGATGAAAATCTTGTTCTGACATGTTCCAGCTAGGTGGATTTGGACAACTGTTTAATCTCTTTAAACATCAGCTTTCTTGTCTATTAAATGGGGATAATAATACACGTTTACAGTTGTTTTTTTTTTTAAATGAGAATTACACAAGCTAAACCTCAGGCAAAGTGCTTAGCATACAATGATTGCACAAAGACTTAGCTATTTTGGTTAGATTGACGCTTGTGGATGACAGAGTCCTTAACTGTTAAAGGGGCTGAGGGCAGAGCAGTGGTCCCAGTTAGGTGGCTTCAATCAGAGACAACATCTTATAGGAAAGGAAATTTGACCCCATTTTTGAAATGCCAATGTGTGGATGAAGAAGGAGAAGGAATATTTCAGGTATTGAAACTGACATGCAAGTAAAGACAAACATGTTTTTGAAGCTAAATAAGCCATGCTGATTGGAGTTTGAAAATACATTTGTTTGCCCTGATGTGGATTTGTATAGCAAAGTAAGAAATGACGAGGTTGGTTAGGTAAATGATGAAATGAATGTTAGCTCACATGTGAAAAAATCTATTTGGAGATAGGGGACTTTTGGATTCTTAAACCAAAGAATGAGATAATAAAACCGATCTTTGTGAAGGTGATTCCAGGAGTAGTTTCTGTGTTGGATGAGGAGATTATGGAGTCTGTGGAGGGTGTTTATGATCCAGGTACTACACCCATGGAATTGGAATGCAAGAGAGCAATTTCAGGAGGCAGTTTGGATATGGCACAGCTTGGTAACACACTCAAGGTGGGAACTAAACTAGTGCAGTTGATAATACCTTCTGTTATTACTTTATCTGCTTCCTTGGATGTAAATAGAACCCCCCATTCCATCCCAATGGAGGAGATGAGCTTTGTCTAGGAACTTAATCAGGGCTTTTACAACGGTAATAGAGTTCTGGATTTTGGTTACTCCAAGGGAATCCAGGTGCTGAGGAACTGCAGGGAGATAAATGACTCTGCACAAGGAAGTGGCAGGAATGTGTGTATGTATAGGTGTGTGTGTATCTTTTTATTTTTTTTCTCCTGATTGAGCTGACATAGGAGGGAAGATGTGAGAAGGCTAGAGGAGACATAAAGGATACCAAGAACATTTATGAATGGAGATTTCTAATATTAAATGTAAGTTTTTGTGTGATGTATTTTTTTCAG
Source organism: Eubalaena glacialis (assembly GCF_028564815.1). Taxonomy (NCBI): domain Eukaryota; kingdom Metazoa; phylum Chordata; class Mammalia; order Artiodactyla; family Balaenidae; genus Eubalaena; species Eubalaena glacialis. The sequence continues at coordinate 111,553,948 of NC_083721.1, forward strand.
TATTCGCAGACATTCCAGCACAGATGCCATGCTGCCATGAGTGAGTGTCTTATTGTGTGTGTGTGGGTGTGTTTGTGTTTAAGTTATGGAAAGGGACTAAGATCTACACTTGGGTTGATGTGGTATGGAAAACAACTTTGGCCTGGGAAGACAAAATGATCCTTAAGCTGAACTAAATGAGCAGAGGAGGGAGCTGAATGTCAAAGGTGTTCATGACAATAGGGTTCTGGGAACTTGCAGAAATCCCAAGGAGGACATGGACTTCCTACAAGTCACTGGGTGTGGGTTTGAGTTACCCTTATTATGATCTTAAGGAATAGGGTGACCGGCTGAATACTTATAAAGTTGACTTTACACACTTATTTTAGTAGGGATAAGAGGTGACTAAATATATCTGCTTCTTTTAGTATTATATGCCCTCTAGGCCTAAGCTGCCTCAATGGCTTCTTGATGTTGCTGCCCAGGTAGGAGCCTCAGAGGAGTTAATTTGCCTGCCAGGCTGGTTTGACTTCTCAGCCTTTCACCGATCCGGAGATGTCACACTGTGGATGTCTATGCCTTTCTGACTTACCTCCAGGACTGAGGTAAGACTGAAAGCCTCACCTCCCCCGCCAATTGTCAATAAAGATGACAGCTAGAGATGATTTTTCTATGGCAGAATAACATTTTAAATTTTTAAGTACTTAATGTCTACTCCCAGAAACATGGGGAAGAAAATCTGAGGCACTACATTGTTTTAGATGAATGTTTTTACGAATCTGCTTGGAGTCATCCCTTGGTCTTTGTCTCATTTCTGTCTAATTTTGTGGTTATAATACTACTCAAAAATTAAATGTCACAAAGCACAAACCAAATAAACATGTTGTCTGACTTTTTTGATTTTTATTATTTTTAATATTATACTTAATAATTTTCCTGCTTTTTAGCAGACTGTTTTGCTAATAAAATAAATGGGAGATGTGGGTGGGAAGTAAAATAGAGAGAATTATGTGGAACTGGTGCTTGTGACAGGGTTAAGAGAATATTACTTGGGTTGGAATCCCAGCTCTTCTACTTCCTAGCCCGGTAACCTTAAAGAAGTTATTTAAACTCTCTGGTTCTCAGTTAAACTCATCTGTAAAATGGGGTTAATAATAGTAACTACCTCTCAGGGCTGTTAAGATAATTCATGTAAAGCTCCTAGAACAGTACTGGGCATCTAGTGAGTGCTCAGTGAGCTATTTATTTTTATTATTGTTATAACATATTATTATTATTATTCATAGAAAAATTAGTCGACTGGGAAAACTAATCCCATTATTTTATTGGTTTCACTTTGTGAAAAGTGATACTTTTTCATTTGATTATTTGTCACAGCCAATACATTTGCTTTCCTACGACTTTTGGCTATTTTCACAAATTCATATTTAAATGCATAAAAATTTGCTATGATTGTGGATATTCTAAGAATGTTCCATTGAGCTTGAAGACAGCACCCAAAAAGGAATTCCTAGCATTTGTAGCATGATTAGAATAAGTGTGAGGTCTCCCCAGGGGTTGCCTTTGAAGGGAATAACATTCATTTGAAAATGCAAGTCCTTTTTTTAAAAAATAACATACCCAAATTCATTCATAATACTGTGATAGGGAGAATAATGAATGGTCCCCCAAAGATGTCCACATCTTAACCCCCTGAATTTGTGAATATGTTATGTTACATGGCAAGGAGGAATTAAGGTTGCTAATTAGCTACCTTTGGGACGAGGAGAGTATCCTGGATTATCCAGTTGGGCCCAGGGTTTCTTATACGTGAAAGACAGAAACCGGTGAGTCAGTAACAGAGTAATGCAGCGTGACAAAGACTCGTCCTCCACTGCTTGCTTTGAAGATGGAAGGTGGCCAGGACCCAAATCTGCAGGCAGCCTCTAGATGCTGGAGAAGGTAAAGAAACGAATTCTCTTTCATCTAGAGCCTCCAGAAGGAATGCAGCCCGGCCACCACCTTGATTTTAGCCCAATGAGACCCATATCAGACTTCTGACCTCCAGAACTGTATGATAACAAACCTGTGTTGCTTTAAACCACCAAATTTACGGTAATTTGTTATAGCAGCAATAGGGAACTAAAACAGTACTGTACCACCCAAGGTGTAGATGTTAGTAAAGAAATGTTCTCTGCTATTTAAGTGGAAAGGTTATCTTCCTTTCCATTTCACTGGGCAGAGATTACTTGCAGTTTGAAGCACATGTTAGAGGCTGAAATGAGAATGGAGGATAAATAAGGGTCTTGAGCTATAGACAGAGCGAATCATGGAAGGGAATCTTACCTTGGGCAGAATGGCTGTGTTTGTGGAAATTTTTAAAAGATTAAACTGATGAAGCTTCTATTTATAGAGTTATTCTGATTGTTTCTGTTTTCCCCAGGCTACTGGAAGTAAATACATATGCTATTCATTGACGAATCTGTTTTTTTCTATGGAAATATAAGTTACAGAGTATCTGCAACTTTTAGGTATATTAAAGCTAAAAAAGAAAAAAGAGACGATTAAAAAATAGTGTATGTTGGCATGAGGTGTGGGTGATTATTCTGCAGCATAATTTTGTGGAAGTGGGCACAGGATTTTTAGGATGTGAAACAGTCAAGTTTAAAGGCAAAAGGAGCATTTACTGAAAATGGATCACAGGGAAGGACTCAAACAAGAGAATTTCATTGGAACTAGTACAGTCAGAAGAGACAATGAAAATAGAGGCCAAGTGAGGTAGTGCAAACTGAAGTAATCAAAAAGAATAAGCAGAGTCATTTACAGCTTTATCAGGGAAAAAGGAATACAAGAGAGAGAATGGCCCATCAATAAATGAGGAGGGAGGAGAAATCGATGTTAGTTGTAAAATGTCTGAGCTATTGAACTGCTTTTTTCAAGTCTACCTTATAAAAAAAATAGGGGTCTGGATAATTAGGAAGTAATTAAGGTCTCACTGACTTTGAGGCACTATTGATCATAAATAAGTAAATAATTACCAATTGCATTAATAAAATGTGTGCATGTGTAGAAGAAATGCATTCTATAATAAATTTTCCTGATCCAATGGTAATTATACCATTTGTGAAACTAGCAATGGATTGGGGGGGAAAAACCCACTTCCTAACATGCACAATTAATTAGATGCAATGATTTGACCAGAGGAAAAACACAAAGGAATGAGCTCTTCAGGATGAAATCTAGAGGATCTGCAATCAGTTTACTTAAACAACACCAACACCCACACACAAATAACATTGTAGCAAAACAATCTAAAGTCTGGACCACCAGGTGTGGGATCAGGAACTACACAAAGTACAGTTCTTAGCACTCATTGTCCAGAGAACCTGGATCATTCAGGTGACTGACTACACAATTTTTACAAATGCTAGGTAATTGGGAGTTTAACATCTCCAGAACTAAAATGTTATGGAAAGTTGCAGACTTTCCAGTTTGTGCTACACCATGTAGACCTAGGTATGAGCTCGGTATAGTATGAATTGGATGAACACATCTCATACACTTTTTATTAATTAATGAATTGATGTAAGAATGGACTTTTTTGGTAATTCCGAGGTGGTGTACAGTGGGGAAGAACAAGATTTGTAGTCAGAGAGAACTGGGTTAGAATCAACCCCATGCAATGAGCACATATCCAAGTTCTTTGACCTTTTTGAAGGAATATAATTATATTTACTACATATGGTTTTATGAAGATTATGTGAAATAGCTGATATACTGCTCTTGGCACAAAGTAGATACTCAACAAATAAAACTTATTGTCATAATAATATGGAAGATTTGAGTGAAACATGTGATATAAATGTTTGCTTGAAAGCTAGGGAACTCATAATCTATTTTTTGCTCTAATCTTGAATAACATAGCACTTGGCATATTGGTACTTGATAAATGGTAGCAATTAACATGTATTTATAATTTAGCTCTGTCACCTTGGGAAAATTATAGTCTCACTTTACCTCGATTTCTGCATAAATTAGGATTAACCTATCTTTTTTCGAGCATTTTCTGTGTTCTGAGCATTATTGAAGCACATGGTTCCTGAAGGAACTTAAGAGTTTAGTTGCAGAGGTAAAACTAATGTATAGGAACAACTAGAGGTAAAAGTGGGTGTAAATTCTTAGGTGCATCAGGAGATCAGAGAACAGAGAAGGTAAACCATTGTAGCAACAGAAGCCATGACAAGGGAAAAAAATTGTACTTACTTTGGGCCTTGAAGGTAACAAGATTTGGATGAATGAGGAAATGTTGGAGAGGCAAAAGTGCTTTTTGGGTGGTGGCGGACAGCCTGAGCCGGGGTGTGAAGGTAAGAATGAATGCATCTGGTGATTGTATTTCTGAGACATGGAGCATATGATCTGGTATAAGTTTTGAGGATTGTGCCAGAATATTTGAATTTGGGGCCATTGTCTTTGTCTGAAGAGAGGTGAGTGGATGTTGACTAAAAGGGAGTGTTAAGGTTGGATAAATAACTGGGGGACAAAGCAGAAGGATGCTGTCACTTGTAATAACTATCTTTCTAAGGGTTCATGGCTTTAGATAAAATGAGATATTTGAATCCCTAAAATGCTTTCCTTCTTGTGAGGATCTGCAACCATCCAAAGATATTTCATTTTTCTTGTCTGTTTCTTTTGCTAGCCTATGAGTCCTTTGAGGTGGGAACCACGTTTAGTTCATCTCCATATATGAGCCCTTAATGTGGTACCTGACACATAATGATAAACACAAAATACTTGTGGAATGGATGAAAGCTGCTGTAGGTTATAAACATGAAAGGACATTTAATATTTGTCTCTCAATTACATTTATTTTGGTTGCACATTTTATCTACTTCTAAAAGGTCTTATAGTGGCTTGCACATTGAAATAGAATACTTGTTAAGAAACAGAAATCATATTTCAGAAGGAGAAAGTTTCCCTCCTTTTAGGCACCAAGGCCAAGCAGATTATGATACTCCAGCAAGAAATTTGGATTTTGTTTCTGGTGGTTGTAACTTAAAGAGAATCACACTGTGCTTTCATTTCCTGATAAGCAGCCTACAACATTCAACTGCAGAGAAAGAGTTTTCCCTGGAAACAAATTGAGAAGGAAATGATCACATGGGAGCTTGTAATATTTCAATTAAACCTTCCCATGTAGGGAGGGATATTCAATTGGATGTGAGTGAGCATAAAATAGGCTCTAGAGAGAATTGGCACTGAGACCAGCCCTATTTCTTCTGGCTCTCCAGATGGTTCATGGATGAAATTTACCCAGTTTAAAATTTTTATTTACTTTTTTTATTTTGGAAGTGCTGTGCATCTGGAAAAAATAACCACAAATTCAATTGTTTAAAAAGTAAAGATATTTAGGTATAGTTAGAAAATGGAGTTCACATTAAATGGTTTTGCTTTGAAACATGGTAAGTAACTTGGAAAATAGCACAAAACACTTTGCAGGGCCATGGCTCATAAATTTATAACATTGCTTTTATTAATTTGGAATCTTCATGAGCTGAGATGAAGAGAGCAGTCCTTGAATTGATTTCCACATTATGCTGATTTTGTGATCATCTGTGTACTAAGAGACCACCCAATTCATCTCTGTTGTAACTAACACCAGATTTTGTACTGGATTTGAGATCTCTGGCTATGACATGCAACATATTTAAAAAATCTGTTTGATTGATAGTTTAATCATTGTTCCCTATTACATCACCAGCCAGGCCTAGTATTCCAATTTTGAAGGATTGTTTTGCCTTTGTCCCTGTGTCACACAAAGTACTTGTGGCTTGCCAATAGTAGATCTGATTGAAGCTTTATAGATTTCAGACATAGTTGAAAGTTTAAATTTTACGTTATGTTCTTGTGGTTATCTTTTAGACAGCATGTGATTTCTAGTCCTCCTGCTATAAAATAAAGTCAACTTTCCAATCATATTCATTGTGTACTCTTTCTATTCCTTTATTTCTTCCATATTTATATGAGTGTCAATAATTTTATACTTTTGAAAAGTGAGTGGAAAAGCTGGTCACCACTTGTTTGTCTTGAACCCAAGGAGGCAAATGTGTATGTAATCACGTTTTTATCTGTGCGTTGTCACAAAGTCTTCCCTTTGGTCAGTGTCATCATTCTACATTTTCTGTGTGATTTAACAACCAGGCAAGTCAGCACAGTTTTTTATTTTATTTTATTTTATTTATTTTTTATACAGCAGGTTCTTATTAGTTATCCATTTTATACATATTAGTGAATATATGTCAATCCCAATCTTCCATTTCATTGCACCACCACCACCGCCCTGCCACTTTCCCCCCTTGGTGTCCATACATTTGTTCTCTACATCTATGTCTCTATTTCTGCCCTGCAAACTGGTTCATCTCTACCATTTTTCTAGGTTCCACATATATGCGATAATGTATGATATTTGTTCTTCTCTTTCTGACTTACTTCACTCTGTATGACAGTCTCTAGATCCATCCACGTCTCTACAAATGACCCAATTTCATTCCTTTTTATGGCTGAGTAATGTTCCATTGTATATATGTACCACATCTTCTTTATCCATTCGTCTGTCGATGGGCATTTAGGTTGCTTCCATGACCTGGCTATTGTAAAGAGTGCTGCAATGAACATTGGGGTGCATGTGTCTTTTTGAATTATGGTTTTCTCTGGGTATATACCCAGTAGTGGGATTGCTGGGTCAGATGGTAATTCTATTTTTAGTTTTTTAAGGAAACTCCATACTGTTCTCCATAGTGGCTGTATCAATTTACATTCCCACCAACAGTGCAAGAGGGTTCCCTTTTCTCCACACCCTCTCCAGCATTTATTGTTTGTAGATGTTTTGATGATGCCATTCCGACCGGTGTGAAGTGATACTTCATTGTAGTTTTGATTCGCATTTCTCTAATAATTAGTGATGTTGAGCAGCTTTTCATGTGCTTCTTGGCCATCTGTATGTCTTCTTTGGAGAAATGTCTATATAGGTCTTCTGCCCATTTTTTGATTGGGTTGTTTGTTTTTTTAATATTGAGCTGCATGAGCTGTTTATATATTTTGGAGATTAATCCTTTGTCTGTTGATTCGTTTGCAAATATTTTCTCCCATTCTGAGGGTTGTCTTTTCGTCGTGTTTGTAGTTTCCGTTGCTTTGCAAAAGCTTTGAAGTTTCATTAGGTCCCATTTGTTTATTTTTGTTTTTATTTCCATTACTCTAGGAGGTGGATCAAAAAAGATCTTGCTGTGATTTATGTCAAAGAGTGTTCTTCCTACGTTTTCCTCGAAGAGTTGTAAAGTGTCCTAATGGTTGCTAACCCATTTTGAGTTTATTTTTGTGTATGATGTTAGGAAGTATTCTAATTTCATTCTTGTACATGTAGCTGTCCAGTTTTCCCAGCACCACTTATTGAAGAGGCTGTCTTTTCTCCATTGTATATTCTTGCCTCCTTTGTCATAGATTAGTTGACCATAGGTGTGTGGGTTTATCTCTGGGCTTTCTATCCTGTTCCATTGATCTGTATTTCTGTTTTTGTGCCAGTACCATACTGTCTTGATTACTGTAGCTTTATAGTATAGTCTGAAGTCAAGAAGTCTGATTCCTCCAGCTCTGTTTTTTCCTCTCAAGATTGCTTTGGCTATTTGGGGTCTTTTGTGTCTCCATACAAATTTTAAGATTTTTTTGTTCTACTTCTGTAAAAAATGCCACTGGTAATTTGATAGGGATTGCATTGAATCTGTAGATTGCTTTGGGTAGTATATTCATTTTCACAATATTGATTCTCCCAATCCAAGAACATGATATATCTCTCCATCTGTTGGTATCATCTTTAATTTCTTTCATCAGTGTCTTATAGTTTTCTGCATACAGGTCTTTTGTCTCCCTAGGTAGGTTTATTCCTAGGTATTTTATTCTTTTTGTTGCAATGGTAAATGGGAGTGTTTCCTTAATTTCTCTTTCAGATTTTTCATCATTAGTGTATAGGAATGCAAGAGATTTCTGTGCATTAATTTTGTATCCTGCAACTTTACCAAATTCATTGATTAGCTCTAGTAGTTTTCTGGTGGCATCTTTAGGAGTCTCTATGTATAGTATCATGTCATCTGAAAACAGTGACAGTTTTACTTCTTTGCCAATTTGTATTCCTTTTAATCTTTTTCTTCTCTGATTGCTGTGGATAGGACTTCCAAAACTATGTTGAATAATAGTGGTGAGAGTGGATGTCCTTGTCTTGTTCCTGATCTTAGAGGAAATGCTTTCAGTTTTTCACCATTGAGAATGATGCTTGCTGTGGGTTTGTCATATGTGGCCTTCATTATGTTGAGGTAGGTTCCCTCTATGCCCACTTTCTGGAGAGTTTTTATCATAAATGCGTGTTGAATTTTGTCAAAAGCTTTTTCTGCATCTATTGAGATGATCATATGGTTTTTCTTCTTCAATTTGTTAATATGGTGTATCACATTGATTGATTTGTGTATATTGAAGAATCCTTGCATCCCTGGGATAAATCCCACTTGATCATGGTGTATAACCCTTTTAATGTGGTGTTGGATTCTGTTTGCTAGTATTTTGTTGAGGTTTTTTGCATCTATATTCATCAGTGATATTTGTCTGCAATTTTCTTGTTTTGTAGTATCTTTGTCTGGTTTTGGTATCAGGGTGATGGTGGCCTCATAGAATGAGTTTGGGAGTGTTCCTTCCTCTGCAATTTTTTGGAAGAGTTTGAGAAGGATGGGTGTTAGCTCTTCTCTAAATGTTTGATAGAATTCACCTGTGAAGCCATCTGGTCCTGGACTTTTGTTTGTAGAAGATTTTTAATCACAGTTTCAATTTCATTACTTGTGATTGGTCTGTTCATATTTTCTATTTCTTCCTGGTTCAGTCTTGGAAGTTTATACCTTTCTAAGAATTTGTCCATTTCTTCCAGGTTGTCCATTTTATTGGCATAGAGTTGCTTGTAGTAATTTCTTATGATGCTTTGTATTTCTGTAGTGTCAGTTGTTACTTCTCCTTTTTCATTCCTAATTTTATTGATTTGAGTCCTCTCCCTCTTTTTCTTGATGAGTCTGGCTAAAGGTTTATCAATTTTGTTTATCTTCTCAAAGAACCAGCTTTTAGTTTTATTGATCTTTGCTATGGTTTTCTTTGTTTCTGTTTTATTTATTTCTGCTCTGATCTTTATGATTTCTTTCCTTCTACTAACTTTAGGTTTTGTTTGTTATTCTTTCTCTAGTTCCTTTAGGTGTAAGTTTAGATTGTTTATTTGAGATTTTTCTTTTTACTTGAGGTAGTCTTGTATTGCTATAAACTTCCCTCTTAGAACTGCTTTTGCTGCATCCCATAGGTATTGGATCATCGTGTTTCATTGTCATTTGTCTCTAGGTATATTTTGATTTCCTCTTTGATTTCTTCAGTGATCTCTTGGTTACTTAGTAACGTATTGTTTAGCCTCCATGTGTTTGTGTTTTTTACGTTTTTTCCCTGTAATTGATTCCTGATCTCATAGCGTTGTGGTTGGAAAAGCTGCTTGATGTGATTTCAATTTTCTTGAATTTACTGAGGCTTGATTTGTGACCCAAGATGTGATCTATCCTGGAGAATGTTCCATGTGCACTTGAGAAGAAAGTGCAATCTGCTGTTTTTGGATGGAATGCCCTATAAATATCAATTAAATCTATCTGGTCTATTGTGTCATTTAAAGCTTCTGTTTCCTTATTAATTTTCTGTCTGGATGATCTGTCCATTGGTGTAGGAGAGGTGTTAAAGTCCCCCACTATTATTGTGATACTGTTGATTTCCTCTTTTATAGCTGTTAGCAGTTGCCTTATGTATTGAGGTGCTCCTATGTTGGGTGCCTATATATTTATAATTGTTATATCTTTTTCTTGGATTGATCCCTTGATCATTATGCAGTGTCCTTCCTTGTCTCTTGTAACATTCTTTATTTTAAAGTCTATTTTATCCGATATGAGTATTGCTACTCCAGCTTTCTTTTGATTTCCATTTGCATGGAATATCTTTTTCCATCCCCTCACTTCAGTCTGCATGTGTCCCTAGGTCTGAAGTGGGTCTCTCATAGACAGCACGTATATGGGTCTTGTTTTTGTATCCATTCAGCAAGCCTGTGTCTTTTGGTTGGAGCATTTAATCCATTCACGTTTAAGGTAATTATCGATATGTGTGTTCCTATTACCATTTTCTTTATGGGTTTGTTTTTGTAGGTCCTTTTCTTCTCTTGTGTTTCCTGCCTAGAGAAGTTCCTTTAGCATTTGTTGTAGAGCTGATTTAGTGGTGCTCAATTCTCTTAGCTTTTGCTTGTCTGTAAAGCTTTTGATTTCTCCATCGAATCTGAATGAGATCCTTGCCAGGTAGAGTAATCTTGGTTGTAGTGTCTTCCCTTTCATCACTTTAAATATATCGTGCCCATCCCTTCTGGCTTGTAGAGTTTCTGCTGAGAAATCAGGTGTTAACCTTATGGGGGTTCCCTTGTATATTATTTGTCATTTTTCCCTTGTTGCTTTCAATAATTTTTCTTTGTCTTTAATTTTTGTCAATTTGATTACTATGTGTCTCGGCGATTTTCTGCTTGTGTTTATCCTGCCTGGGACTCTCTGTGCTTCCTGGACTTGGGTGGCTATTTCCTTTCCCATGTTAGGGAAGTTTTCAACTATAATCTCTTCAAATGTTTTCTCAGGTCCTTTCTCTCTCTCTTCTCCTTCTGGGACCCCTATAATGTGAATGTTGTCATGCTTAATCTTTTCCCAGAGGTCTCTTAGGCTGTCTTCATTTCTTTTCATTCTTTTTTCTTTATTCTGTTCCGCGGCAGTGAATTCCAACATTCTCTCTTCCAGGTCAGTTATCCATTCTTCTGCCTCAGTTATTCTGCTATTGATTCCTTTTAGTGTATTTTCCATTTCAGTTATTGTATTGTTCCTCTCTGTTTGTTTGTTCTTTAATTTTTCTAGGTGTTTGCTCTTTAATTCTTCTAGGTCTTTGTTAAACATTTCTTGCATCTTCTTGATCTTTGCCTCCATTCTTTTTCTGAGGTCCTGGATCATCTTCACTATCATTATTCTGAATTCTTTTTCTGGAAGGTTGCCTATCTCCACTTCATTTAGTTGTTTTTCTGGGGTTTTATCTTGTTCCTTCATCTGGTACAAAGTCCTCTGACTTTTCATTTTGTTTTTGTTTCTGTAAATGTGGTTTTCCTTCCTCAGGCTGCAGAATTGTAGTTCTTCTTGCTTCTGCTGTCTGCTCTCTCCAGCCTTGTTTTAGAGGCTGAAAAAAATTAAACCAGCCCTAAAAAATGACTGTAGCTAAGTATAGCATTTAATGAACTTGACATTTGGATTCATCCAGTGATGCTATACTCTGCTCCTTAGGCAAAATTGTTAAGTAGATAAAGTCTGTCTGCAGAGATCCTCTCCACAGGCATCCTCTGTGATTTCCTCACTCCCTTTATAACATTTTTAGGTTTCCTCGCCACTTCTCCCACCCACACCTATAGCCCCTCCCCTTAGTTGTCTTTTTGGGTAATGTTCCATGTTTTGGGTTTTCAATAAAAACCTTAATTGAAGTGTAACTGATACACAATGAACTGCCCCTAGTTAAAGAGTACAATTTGATAATTTTTACGTATATGTACCCCTGTGATCACTACAGTCAAGGCAATGAACATACCAGCCACCTACCAAAGTTTCCTCATGTTTCTTTGTAATCCCCCCACTTGTCTCTCCCTGAACCCCACTCTATCCCCACACACAGCTCTCTGTTTCCTGTAGCCATAGATTCGTTTTTATTTTCTAATATTTTATATAAATGGAATCATACAGTATGTACTCTTTTTTTTGTGGTTTGGCTTTTTTCATTGAGTATTATTATTTTGAGATTCATCCTTGTCGTTTTGCACATCAGTAATTTGCTCTTTTTATTACTGAGTAGTATTCCATTGTACTGATATACCACAATTTATCTCTTCGCCTGTTAGTGTGTATTTGGATTGTTTCTAAGTTTGGGCTAGTACAAATAAAACTGCTATGACCAATATGCACAAGTCTTGGTCTGGACATATGTTTCCATATTTCTTAGGTATTTATCTAGGATATAGAGATGGATGGGTCACATGGTAGATGTATGTTTAACTTTTTAAGAAACTGTCAAACTCTTTTCCAAAGTAATTTTCCCATTTTATATTCCTGCCATTAGTGTATGAGAATTCCATTTGCTCAACATCTTTGCCAAGCCTTGGTATTTTTGGTTTTAGTTTTAGAAATTCTAATAGATATGTAGTGCTATCTCTTTGTGGTTTTAATGCTCATTTCTCTAATGAATAACAATGTTAATCATCTTTTCATGTGCTATTTGCCAACCGTGTAACTTTTTTGAAGTCTCTTTAAATCTTTTTCCTATTAAAAAAATTGTTTTTTTATTACTGAAAATTTGAGGCTTCTTTATATATTCTTTTTTTTTTTTGGCTGCATTGGGTCTTTGTTGCTGCACACGGGCTTTCTTTAGTTGCAGCGAACGGGGGCTACTCTTTGTTGTGGTATGCAGGCTTCTCATTGTGGTGGCTTCTCTTGTTGTGGAGCAGGGGCTCTAGGTGCGTGGGCTTCAGTAGTTGTGGCTCACAGGCTCTAGAGCACGGGCTCAATAGTTGTGGTGCATGGGCTTAGTTGCTCCACAGCATGTGGGATCTTCAGGGCTTGAACCCGGTCCCCTGCATTGGCAGACAGATTTTTAACCACTGAGCCACCAGGGAAGCCCTTTATATATTCTTGATATAAGTTCTTTATCAGATTTGTGATTTGCAAATGATTTCTCCTAGTTCAAGGTTTGTCTTTTCATTCTCTTAACAGTGTGTTTCTCAGAGCAAAAGTTCTTAATTTTGATAAAGTCTAACTTATTAATTTGTTCTTTTATAAATCATGTATTTGGTATTGTTGCTGAGAAATCTTTGCCTAACCCAAGGTCATAAAGGTTCTCTTCTATAGCTTATTCTATAAGTTTTACACTTTTAGATTTTATATGTAAGTCTACAATCCACTTTGAGTTGGTTTTTATATATGGTGTGGTATGAATCTTTTTTTTTCAGCCTATGAATATCCAATTGTTTATTACCTTTTGTTGAAAAGAATATCTATTCCCCACTGAACTGCTTTTGTACCTTTGTCAAAAATTAATTTGTTATATATGTAGGTCTAATTCTGGACTCTCTTCTGCTGCATTTATCTATTTTTTTAAATTTATACACCAGCACAAAACTTGAAGTCAGGTCTCACTCCTTTTTAAAATGTTGCTGTGGCTATTCCAGGTCATTTCCATTTCCATATAAATTTTAAAATCAGCTTGTTAATTTTTACACAAAAGCCTACTGGGATTTTGACTGGAATTGCATTGAATCTATAAATTAGTTTGGGTAGAACTGACAGCTGAAGGATATTGAGTCATATTGATCCATGAACATGGAATATCTGTCCATATATTTAAGCCAATGTTTTGTGATTTTCAGTATATAAATTTTGCATGTCTTTTGTCAGATTTATTCCCTAGTATTTCATACTTTTGTGCTATTGTAAATGCTACTGTTTAAAAAAAAACTCTATTTCCAATTGTCTGTTGCAGGTAATAGAAATACAGTTGAGATTTAACCAAGATGGCGGAGTAGAAGGACGTGCTCTCACTCCCTCTTGCGAGAGCACCAGAATCACAACTGGCTGCTGGACAATCATCGACAGGAAGACACTGGACTTCACCAAGGAGGATACCCCACGTCCAAGGACAGAGGAGAAGCCACAGTGAGACGGTAGGAGGGGCGCAATCAGAGTAAAATCAAATCCCATAACTGCTGGGTGGGTGACTCACAGACTGGCGAACACTTATACCACAGAAGTCCACCTACTGGAGTGAAAGTTCTGAGCCCCACGTCAGGCTTCCCAACCTGGGGGTCTGGCAACGGGAGGAGGAATTCATAGAGAATCAGACTTTGAAGCCTAGTGGGAATTGATTGCAGGACTTCGACAGGACTGGGGGAAACAGAGAACCCACTCTTGGAGGGCGTACACAAAATAGTGTGTGCATCGGGACCCAGGGGAAGGAGCAGTGACCCTGGGGGAGACTGAACCAGACATAACTGCTGGTGTTGGGGGGTCTCCTGCAGAGGCGGGGGCTGGCTCTGTTTCACCGTGGGGACAAGGACACTGGCAGCGGAGGTTCTGCGAAGTACTCCTTGGCGTGAGCCCTCCCAGAGTCTGCCATTAGCCCCACCAAAGAGCCCGGGTAGGCTCCAGTATTGGGTTGCCTCAGGCAAAACAACCAACAGGGAGGGAACCCAGCCCCACCCAGCCCCACCCAGCAACAGTCAAGTGGATTAAAGTTTTACAGAGCTCTGACCGCCACAGCAACAGTCAGCTCTACCCACCTCCAGAGCCTCCCATCAAGCCTCTTAGATAGCCTCAACCACCAGAGGGCAGACAGCAGAAGCAAGAAAAACTACAGTCCTGCAGCCTGTGGAACAGAAACCACATTTACAGAAAGATAGACAAGATGAAAAGGCAGAGGGCTATATACCAGATGAAGGAACAAGAAAAAACCCCAGAAAAACAACTAAATGAAGTGGAGATAAGCAACCTTCCAGAAAAAGAATTCAGAATAATGATAGTGAAGATGATCCAGGACCTTGGAATAAGAATGGAGGCAAAGATTGAGAAGATGCAAGAAATGATTAACAAAGACCTAGAAGAATTAAAGAACAAACAAACAGAGATGACCAATACAATAACTGAAATGAAAACTACACTAGAAGGAATCAATAGTAGAATAACTGAGGCAGAAGAACGGATAAGTGACCTGGAAGACAGAATGGTGGAATTCACTGCTGCGGAACAGACTAAAGAAAAAAGAATGAAAAGAAATGAAGACAGCCTAAGAGACCTCTGGGACAACATTAAACGCAACAACATTCGCATTATAGGGGTCCCAGAAGGAGAAGAGAGAGAGAAAGGACCAGAGAAAATATTTGAAGAGATTATAGTCGAAAACTTCCCTAACATGGGAAAGGAAATAGCCACCCAAGTCCAGGAAGCGCAGAGAGTTCCATACAGGATAAACCCAAGGAGAAGCACGCCGAGACACATAGTAATCAAAGTGGCAAAAATTAAAGACAAAGAAAAATTATTGAAAGCAGCAAGGGAAAAACGACAAATAACATACAAGGGAACTCCCATAAGGTTAACAGCTGATTTCTCAGCAGAAACTCTACAAGCCAGAAGGGAGTGGCATGATATACTTCAAGTGATGAAAAGGAAGAACCTACAACCAAGATTACTCTACCCGGCAAGGATCTCATTTAGATTTGATGGAGAAATCAAAAGCTTTACAGACAAGCAAAAGCTAAGAGAATTCAGCACCACCAAACCAGCTCTACAACAAATGTTAAAGGAACTTCTCTAAGTAGGAAACACAAGAGAAGAAAAGGACCTACAAAAACAAACCCAAAACAATTAAGAAAATGGTCATAGGAACATACATATCGATAATTACCTTAAACGTGAATGGATTAAATGCTCCAGCCAAAAGACACAGGCTTGCTGAATGGATACAAAAACAAGACCCATATATATGCTGTCTACAAGAGACCCACTTTAGACCTAGGGACACATACAGACTGAAAGTGAGGGGATGGAAAAAGATATTCCATGCAAATGGAAATCAAAAGAAAGCTGGAGTAGCTATACTCATATCAGATAAAATAGACTTTAAAATAAAGAATGTTACAAGAGACAAGGAAGGACACTACATAATGATCAAGGGATCAATCCAAGAAGAAGATATAACAATTATAAATATATATGCACCCAACATAGGAGCACCTCATTACATAAGGCAATTGCTAACAGCTATAAAAGAGGAAATTGATAGTAACACAATAATAGTGGGGGACTTTAACACCTCACTTACACCAATGGACAGATCATCCAAAATGAAAATAAATAAGGAAACAGAAGCTTTAAATGACACAATAGACCAGATAGATTTAATTGATATTTATAGGACATTCCATCCAAAAACGGCAGATTACACGTTCTTCTCAAGTGCGCACGGAACATTCTCCAGGATAGATCACATCTTGGGTCACAAATCAAGCCTCAGTAAATTTAAGAAAATTGAAATCATATCAAGCATCTTTTCTGACCACAACGCTATGAGATTAGAAATGAATTACAGGGGAAAAAGCATAAAAAACACAAACACATGGAGGCTAAACAATACGTTACTAAATAACCAAGAGATTACTGAAGAAATCAAAGAGGAAATCAAAAAATACCTAGAGACAAATGACAATGAAAACACGACAACCCAAAACCTATGGGATGCTGCAAAAGCAGTTCTAAGAGGGAAGTTTATAGCTATACAAGCCTACCTAAAGAAACAAGAAAAATCTCAAGTAAACAATCTAACCTTACACCTAAAGAAACTAGAGAAAGAAGAACAAACAAAACCCAAAGTTAGCAGAAGGAAAGAAATCATAAAGATCAGAGCAGAAATAAATGAAATAGAAACAAAGAAAACAATAGCAAAGATCAATAAAACTAAAAGCTGGTTCTTTGAGAAGATAAACAAAATTGATAAGCCATTAGCCAGACTCATCAAGAAAAAGAGGGAGAGGACTCAAATCAATAAAATTAGAAATGAAAAAGGAGAACTTACAACAGACACTGCAGAAATACAAAGCATCCTAAGAGACTACTACAAGCAACTTTATGCCAATAAAATGGACAACCTGGAAGAAATGGACAAATTCTTAGAAAGGTATAACCTTCCAAGACTGAACCAGGAAGAAGCAGAAAATATGAACAGACCAATCACAAGTAATGAAATTGAAACTGTGATTAAAAATCTTCCAACAAACAAAAGTCCAGGCCCAGATGGCTTCACAGGTGAATTCTATCAAACATTTAGAGAAGAGCTAACACCTATCCTTCTCAAACTCTTCCAAAAAATTGCAGAGGAAGGAACACTCCCAAACTCATTCTATGAGGCCACCATCACCCTGATACCAAAACCAGACAAAGACACTACAAAAAAAGAAAATTACAGACCAATATCACTGATGAATATAGATGCAAAAATCCTCAACAAAATACTAGCAAACAGAATCCAACAACACATTAAAAGGATCATACACCACGATCAAGTGGGATTTATCCCAGGGATGCAAGGATTCTTCAATATACGCAAATCAATCAATGTGATACACCATATTAACAAATTGAAGAATAAAAACCATATGATCATCTCAATAGATGCAGAAAAAGCTTTTGACAAAATTCAACACCCATTTATGATAAAAACTCTCCAGAAAGTAGGCATAGAGGGAACCTACCTCAACATAATAAAGGCCATATATGACAAACCCACAGCAAACATCATTCTCAACGGTGAAAAACTGAAAGCATTTCCTCTAAGATCAGGAACGAGACAAGGATGTCCACTCTCACCACTATTATTCAACATAGTTCTGGAAGTCCTAGCCACGGCAATCAGAGAAGAAAAAGAAATAAAAGGAATACAAATTGGAAAAGAAGAAGTAAAACTGTCACTGTTTGCAGATGACATGATACTATACATAGAGAATCCTAAAACTGCCACCAGAAAACTGCTAGAGCTAATTAATGAATATGGTAAAGTTGCAGGATACAAAATTAATGCACAGAAATCTCTTGCATTCCTATACACTAATGATGAAAAATCTGAAAGAGAAATTATGGAAACACTCCCATTTACCATTGCAACAAAAAGAATAAAATACCTAGGAATAAACCTACCTAGGGAGACAAAAGACCTGTATGCAGAAAACTATAAGACACTGATGAAAGAAATTAAAGATGATACCAACAGATGGAGAGATATACCATGTTCTTGGATTGGAAGAATCAACATTGTGAAAATGACTATACTACCCAAAGCAATCTACAGATTCAATGCAATCCCTATCAAATTACCAATGGCATTTTTTACGGAGCTAGAAAAAATCATCTTAAAATTTGTATGGAGACACAAAAGACCCCGAATAGCCAAAGCAGTCTTGAGGGAAAAAAACGGAGCTGGAGGAATCAGACTCCCTGACTTCAGACTATACTACAAAGCTATAGTAATCAAGACAATATGGTACTGGCACAAAAACAGAAACATAGATCAATGGAACAAGATAGAAAGCCCAGAGATAAACCCACGCACCTATGGTCAACTAATCTATGACAAAGGAGGCAAAGATATACGATGGAGAAAAGACAGTCTCTTCAATAAGTGGTGCTGGGAAAACTGGACAGCTACATGTAAAAGAATGAAATTAGAATACTCCCTAACACCATACACAAAAATAAACTCAAAATGGATTACAGACCTAAATGTAAGACTGGACACTATAAAACTCTTAGAGGAAAACATAGGAAGAACACTCTTTGACATAAATCACAGCAAGATCTTTTTTGATCCACCTCCTAGAGTAATGGAAATAAAAACAAAAATAAACAAATGGGACCTAATGAAACTTCAAAGCTTTTGCACAGCAAAGGAAACCATAAACAAGACGAAAAGACAACCCTCAGAATGGGAGAAAATATTTGCAAACGAATCAACGGACGAAGGATTAATCTCCAAAATATATAAACAGCTCATTCAGCTCAATATTAAAGAAACAAACACCCCAATCCAAAAATGGGCAGAAGATCTAAATAGACATTTCTCCAAAGAAGACATACAGACGGCCACGAAGCACATGAAAAGATGCTCAACATCACTAATTATTAGAGAAATGCAAATCAAAACTACAATGAGGTATCACCTCACACCAGTTAGAATGGGCATCATCAGAAAATCTACAAACAACAAATGCTGGAGAGGGTGTGGAGAAAAGGGAACCCTCTTGCACTGTTGGTGGGAATGTAAATTGATACAGCCACTATGGAGAACAATATGGAGGTTCCTTAAAAAACTAAAAATAGAATTACCATATGACCCAGCAATCCCACTACTGGGCATATACCCAGAGAAAACCGTAATTCAAAAAGACACATGCACCCGAATGTTCGTTGCAGCACTATTTACAATAGCCAGGTCATGGAAGCAACCTAAATGCCCATCAACAGACGAATGGATAAAGAAGTTGTGGTACATATATACAATGGAATATTACTCAGCCATAAAAAGGAACGAAATTGAGTCATTTGTTGAGACGTGGATGAATCTAGAGACTGTCATACAGAGTGAAGTAAGTCAGAAAGAGAAAAACAAATATTGTATATTAACGCATGTATGTGGAATCTAGAAAAATGGTACAGATGAGCCGGTTTGCAGGGCAGAAGTTGAGACACAGATGTAGAGAACAGACATATGGACACCAAGGGGGGAAAACTGCGGTGGGGTGGGGATAGTGGTGTGCTGAATTGGGCGATTGGGATTGACATGTATACACTGATGTGTATAAAATTGATGACTAATAAGAACCTGCAGTATAAACAAACAAACAATACAACTAATACTAAACTTTCATTGGGTTATTTGTATGGAAATATGTTAATATAAATGTTTCAGACATTACATGAAATTTCTAAAAATCTTATATGTTCTGGTATAATGTTATAAGTCATAATCCTAGTTATTACTTTAAAATGTATATCTCAGAAATAACTAATTTTCTTGTCAACTGCATTATTATGAACTTTCATCAAATCTTTAACCGTGGTCATTTTTAAGTCTTTTGTCATTTACAGACAGTTCTGGGTGTACTCTGATGCTTTTGTAAATATGTTCCTATAAAAGGGTTTCATCTTCAGGAAATTCATGGAAAAGACTCTGACAAGTACAGGTTTCTGGTACCTGACTGTACTGCTGAACTGAATGAATAAGCATTTTCAGAACTCTAATGAAAAACTGATGAGCTCATAAAAGTGCTAACAAAAGATCAAGATGAAAAAAAAAAAAATTAATTACATGGGACTGAGTGAACTGATGAGGATGAGTATAATTTTTGTGACTTTCTGGTTGAATTTAAAAAAAGAAAAAATCCCACAAGAACTCAGAGGCAAAGAATATACAAATCAATTTTCACTGCAAAGTAAAGGAGCTGTTGCAGTGGAGGATTACTGGACTGAATGTCAATATTATGACATAGTATGAGTGTGTTTCATGTTTGGTAATTGCAATCATTGTTGCTTTTGTTGTGGTCATCCATGTAAAAAAAAAAAAAAAAAAAGATACTGTAATAGGGAAGAACAAAAAAAAAAAAAAAAAAAAAAAAGAAATACAGTTGATTTTTGTACATTGACCTTGTATCCTGCAATCTTCCTTGACTCACCTATTGTTCTAATAGCTCTTTCATAGATTCTGTAGGATATTCTACATACATTATCATGTTCCTGCTAATAAAGACAGTTTTACTTCCTTGCCATGTTCCTGATTTTAGGGGGAAAGCATTCAGATATTCACCAGTAAGTATGTTTACTGTAGGTTTTTTTGTAGATGCCCTTTATCAGGTTGAGAAAGTTCCTTTCTATCCCATGTTTTCTGGGAGATTTTATAATGAATGGATGTTGGATTTTTTAAAAATTAAAGAAATTGTTTTTTATTTTTGGCTGCATTGAGTCTTCATTGCTGCGCGCGGGCTTTCTCTAGTTGCGGCGAGCGGGGGCTACTCTTTGTTGGGGTGCGCAAGCTTCTCATTGCAGTGGCTTCTCTTGTTGCAGAGCATGGGCTCTAGGCATGCAGGCTTCAGTAGTTGTGGAACGTGGGCTCAGTAGTTGTGGCTCACGGGCCTAGTTGCTCCGCGGCATGTGGGATCTTCCCAGACCTGGGGTGGAAACCGTGTCCCCTGCATTGGCAGGAGGATTCTTAACCACTGTGCCACCAGGGAAGTCCTGGATATTGGATTTTGTCAAATGATTTTTCTGCATCTGTTGAGGGGTTCATGTGGCTTTCATTTTTTTTAATCTGTTAATGTGGCCAATTATATTAATTGATTTTTTTGAGTATTAAACCAAGCCGCATGACTTGCGGGATCTTAGTTCCACCACCAGGAAATGAACCCAGGCCGGAGCAGTGAAAGTGCCGATTCCTAACCACTGGACCAACAAGGAACTCCCTTTTTCTAGTTTCTTAAGGTAGAAAATGAGGTCATCAATTTGAGGCTTTTCTTTTTTTCTATTATAGGCATTTAGTGTTCTAGACTTCATTCTAACTACTATTGGCTGCATTTCACAAATATTGATACCTTGCGTTTTCATTTTCATTTACTTCAAAATACTTTCTAACTTCTGTTTTGATTTCTTCTGTGATGAATTGATTATTTGAAAGTGTGTTGTTTAGTTTTCAAATAATTGAGATTTTCTAGATATTTTTATGTTTTAATTCTAATTTAATTCTATTTTGTTCATAGAACATACTTTGTATAATTTGAGTCCTTTTAATTATTGAAGCTTGATTTATGGCCCAGATTATGGGCTCTCTGTTTTGTTTGCACTTGAAAATAATTCTGTTGAGTGAAGCGGTCTATAATTTTAAGTTACATCAAATGTTTGAGAGTCTATTTCAGTCTTCTATATTCTTACGATTTTCTATTTGTTCTATCAATTATTGAATGAGAATGTTGAAATCTCTGCCTATAATTGTTGGTTTGTCTAATTCTCTTTGCAGTTTTATCAGTTTCTGTTTCATATTTTGAAGTTTGTCATTAGGTGCATAAGCATTTAAGGCTTGTTATATTCTCTTGATGAATTGACACTTTTATCTGTGTGAGGTGAACTTCTTTATCACTGGTAATTTCTTTGCTCTAAAAAGCAGTAATATTTACTATGTCTGATATTATTATAGCTACTCCAGGTTTTAAAATCATTGTTAGCATAGTATATTTTCCTTCATCCTTTTTTAAAGTTAATTAATTAATTAATTTTATTTATTTTATTTTTGGCCGCGTTGGGTCTTCGTTGCTGCATGTGGGCTTTTCTCCGGTTGCGGCGAGTGGGGGCTACTCTTCGTAGTGATGCACAGGCTTCTCATTGTGGTGGCTTCTCTTGTTGTGGAGCATGGGCTCTAGGCATGCGGGCTTCAATACTCGTGGCACACGGGCTCAGTAGTTGTGGCTCGCAAGCTCTAGAATGCAGGCTCAGTAGTTGTGGTGCACGGGCTTAGTTGCTCCGCGGCATGTGGGATCTTCCTGGACCAGAGCTCGAACCTGTGTCCCCTGCGTTGGCAGGCAGATTCTTAACCACTGCACCACCAGGGAAGCCCTTCCTTCATCCTTTTACTTTTAATCTTTGTATTTGAGTCTTTTTAAAAATTCAGTCTAACAACTGATGCTTTTATTTGGGATATTTAGAGCATTTAATGTGATTATTGCTATAGTTGGGTTTAAGTTTACCATTTAACAATGAAAAATTTCTATTTTCCAGTAGATTTTCTATTTTCTCATCTGTTTTTTATTCTTCTTTATTTGCCTCCATTTGGATTGAATATTTTTTATGACTTACTAGTTATGGCTTACTAGCTATAGAATTGCTTTAGGGTTTATAGTGATAAGTTAGAGATGCCACACTTCACATATTGATGTCAGACTCAAGAGTATAAGAACTTTGCAATAGTATACTTTCATTTCTCCCCTCCTGGGCTTTGTGCTATTTATATCTTACATTGTATTTCTATATAAGTTATAAACCTAACAATACCTTGCTATCATTTCTGCTTTAAGTAGTCACTTATCCTTTAAACAGGTTTAGAAATAAAAAAAAAGATCTGTTAACCCTTGTATATCTGGTGCTCTTCTTTCCTTTGTGTAAATCTGTACTTCCATCTGGTATCATTTTCCTTCTGCCTGAAGGACTTATGGTGATAAATTCTTTCAGCGTTTACACGTCTGAAAAAGTTTTTATTTTCTTTTCATATTTAAAGATCTTTTTGCTGTGTATAGAACTCTAGGTTGACTAAAAAAATACATCAAAATTATTGCTCCATTGTCTTTTGTTCTGCATTACTTCCAATGAGAAATCTGCTATCTCCCTCATCTTTGTTCCTCATATATAACATATTGTCTTTTTTTTTTTTCTGGTTGCCTAAATTTTTTTCTTTTTATTAGTGATTTAAGATAATTTAAATATGATGTGCCTTGGTATGTTTTTCTTTAATTTTCTTGTGCTCCGGGTTTGTTGAGCTGCATTTGAACTACTTGGATCTGAGGGTTTATAGCTTTCATCATATTTGAGAGAATTTTGGTCATTATTTCTTCAGTTATTTCTTCTGTCTCCCACTCTCTTTCCTTATTTTTAGGGACTCCAATTATTAGTATATAAGGTTACTTAAAATTGTTCTGTTCATTTTCTATCCTCCCTTCCTTCTTTCCTCTCTTCCTTCCTTCTTTCCTTTGTCTTTTTCTCTCTTTGTTTCATGTTGGGTAGTTTCTATTACTGTGTCTTCAAGTTCATTAATCTTTTTTCCCCCTGCAATGTATAATGTTAATTTTAATCCCATTCCATTATTTTTCTTTTTAGACATTGTAGTTTTGACCTCTAGAAGTTTGAGTTGGACCTTTTTATACCTTCCCCATTTTTATGTAACATATTTAATCTTTCTTCTTGCTTCTGGAACACAAAGAATATAGTTATAATAATTTTTAATGTTTAGCTGCTAATTCTATTGTCTGTGTCATTTCTGGTCAGTTTCAATTGATTTGTTTTCTGGTCTTAGCAGGCTCTGAGCAATGCTGTAGCTCTACTGGCCAGACCAGACTCTCTAGCTTGCACTTCAGTTCACCCTGCCCTGTGGGACCCAGTGATTTGGAGCTGACCATTCACTTTGGGGCCAGTCCTCTAGCTGGGTGGTCCTTCCCAGCAGACCCCTCATATTCCTAGCTTACTTCCCTCTCCTCTACTTGGCCAATCCTCTTCTGGATCCAGGTTGCCTGGTGACCAAGGCTGCACAGGCTATGTCAGTCAGTAAAAATAATATTTTTTTATTTTGCAAATTAACCACAATTATTTTTCACAAATAAGTATTATTATTTTTCTAGATTATAGATATAATTCATGCCCATGCAGACAACTTGGAAATTTTAGAAAAATATGTATAACAAAGTTAAAGTTACCAATAACTCTAACTACTACTAACATTTTTTATGCTTCTGTCTGTTTGTTTTACATAGTTGATCTTATACTGTATACACACTTTAAATTCTTTAAATTCTGCTTGTTTTCAGTTATCTTTTCCTATATCACTAAAAAATTTTAATGATTTCTGCTATTTCATCATAGAGGCATGCCATAATTTATGTAACTATTTCCCTATAATAGGACATTTTTAGCTTGTTTTCATTTTTTTTTCCTGTTATGTCTTTCTGCATAATTTCTTCCTGAATTTGGGATTATTTCTTTAGGATAGATTCCCAGAAATGGAACAACAGGAATGAACCTTTTCAGGCACTTAAAACATAATGCCAGGGACTTCCCTGGTGGTCCAGTGGTTAAGAATCTCCTTCCAATGCAGGGGATGTGGGTTCAATCCCTGGTCAGCTAACTAAGATCCCACATGCCTCGGGGCAACTAAGCCCTCACCCGCAACTACTGAGTCTGTGAACTCTGGAGCCTGCGCCACAACAAAGACCCGGTGCAGCCAAAAATAAAAAAAAGAGAGAGAGAGAGAGACAGAAAGAAAAAACAGTGGTTATAACAATGTACATTTAAATTCAATCAGCATTTGACACGACTTTCAGTTTCACTAGGTAAATGTTTTTAAACTATACAAGTTTGTTTATTAAAGCAAGAGATACTATTTAATAAACTTGATATTTACCTTAAATTAGTCAGTTGAGAAAATTTTTTAGGAAGCTATCTAACTGTAGGAGAAAGTTTTTATTCTACTTTCAGATCTATTTAAAAACTTTCATTTGCATCCATTTTATAACCACAACCAAGTACATCCTTTTTCTTTCATTTGCAGTCCTACATTAGCATTAATTTGACAAATCACACTGTAGAATGAACACGTTATATCTTCCTTAATTTGGGTGAGAGTTTCTTTCCATGATTAATGCCAAGAATTCTTTTGGGATCTGCTCAAGCCTGGTAGAAGCCCTTAATTTATTATCCTATTTGTTTTATTTATTTAGGATTTATATCTTGCTTACTACTAAACTGGATTTGAGGTAACATACATAACAAGATAAAAACAGTAAGATAAAGAATACAAAGAATAAGGGAGAAAGCGCTAATAGGAACCTAAGTTAATGATCGCATCTGGGCATTGATTTTTAAAT
Source organism: Eubalaena glacialis (assembly GCF_028564815.1). Lineage (NCBI taxonomy): Eukaryota > Metazoa > Chordata > Mammalia > Artiodactyla > Balaenidae > Eubalaena > Eubalaena glacialis. Next base: position 111,579,236 of record NC_083721.1, read on the forward strand.
CAGAGTTTTGTGGCATTTTTTTACACACTGATTTTTTGTTTGTTTGTTTGTTTTGTTTTATTTTTTTGCCCTTGGGCTCTTCAGGCAGTTTGAAAGAACTGAGTGGGATGAGACAGCAAGTCAGAGGCTGGGGAGGTTCCTGGCACCTCAACATCAACCTCAGAGGCCCTCTGGGGATGCTGGGATGGCATTTACTCACCGGAAAGCACTCATCTATCATATTCACGTTCTCCCTGGAAACCCCTCAGAGGGCACAACTGCCTTAGAGGAAAACTCTCCAGGAGCTCTTGTGGCATTCGGTGGGCAGTATTTCACAGACCATCGGCCTCTGTGGTGGGATGACAATTTGTCTTTGACTTCAACAAGGGTCCTTTGCACCCTGATGCAGCAGGAAGTGGAAAACCACGGACCTGCTGTTGTGCTAAGAAGTCATTATCGCCAGACAGAGCAGAAGTAGGGACTGCAGATAATGGGCCTCTCAGGCTGTCCAGAAATCATTACACGACTGAGGAAGAGGCAGCAACTGTTTTAAATCCCATTAGTGGGGCTGATGGGCTGTCTGGGACAGGATGCCTATCCCTGAACCAACAGCTTAGAATAACTTCTCCTTATTAACCCTCTAATGTTGGGAGCTGTCATTTCCCAGGCTGCATTTCCACCACTTTTCCAAAGAGGAGAGGAAAGTGTGTTAGGTGCCTCACACATGATCTCACTGAATTCTAGCAACTACCTTCTGAAGTTGGTTTTAATTCCTCTGTGCAGGTGAAGAGGCTGAACTCTGCTCAAGGTCACAAAGGTAGTCAGTGATGGACTCAAGATTGGAATCTGGATGTCTGACTCTAAAGCCCACATTCCTTTCATACACCAGTTGACTCCAAAATGCTGTGTGTATGTGACTGAGGAGGTGCCAGAGTACTGCAGCTCATGAATGACCTTCACAGTGGGTGACACTAATGACTTGGGCCTTGGTGCTAAGCCTTGAAACACATATTTTTGCCTATTTGAAATACCCAGTAGCTCTGTATACACTCCATTTTCAGAATTTATCAATACTTATGCCATTGTTTAATCCTCTTTCCCATTTTAGAAAAAGCTTTCCTTCCTAGTCTTTGTTCTGTAATGAGCGTAATAGATACGGTTAGTTTCATAAGCTGATTGCCCAAGATGGCCTAATAAAAGGGAAATTGGGAGGAGCAGCATTCGTTTAATTTCTTTTAGTTCCACTACCTAATTTAAAAGTTTCCAATTCTCCTCTGATTTTTCTTAAGCTTAAGGGTTTTACAAAATGAGTAATTGTAATTGTGGCTTTTGGGGAATAAATTTTATTTGTTTAAGTATCTACAGATTATTATTAAAAGGCTTTTAAATACTTTTTAGAAGAGTATTTGATTACAAAGTGATATTATGATGATGTCTTCTAATGACTTTGTGCTTTACAGAATTACATGATACCTAAAGGGTCATGGTTATAGTATATGCTGAAGGTAGGTGTCTTTAAAAAATGTTCACCTTTTTTTCATTATGCTATTTTCGGTATTGAATAATTCATTGCCATAACATAAAAAACGTCCTCAATAACAAAAACATGTTTTCAGTTAAAGACCACCTCTTTTTTTTTTTTTTTTTAAATCAGAGTAGCCTTAGGCTTGCAAAGCTAGATTGTATAAACTTGTTTATACAGAAGAATTGCCAATTCCAATGTTTTTGTCACTTTGGTTCCACTTACTTTACAGAATGTCATGAGGCAAATCAGTGGCCAAAACAGAAATAGTATACAGAAATAATCTGACTCTTAAGGAGTCTTTTTCCATGTTGTAACCAATGCTTAACTGTATTTATTCCAGGTGCCTGTGGTGCTGTGCTGGGCTAGTTAGTAATGTCTACAGCTTTTAAGATGTAACGTTAGCAAAAACTTACCTTTTGCGTTACTTGGAAATCTTTTGGAGTATTTGAAACTCAGAACTAGTTTTCAAACTCGGCTCCGTATTGGAATGAAAGAATGTTCTGGGCATGAGGGCAATAAAATAGGCAGCTGCTTGAATCCACATGATTCTTAACAATCTGCAGGTGGGTTATCCGCTGTGTGGCTGTCCCACAACAGACATCTCATCTCAGGAGAGCTTTTCCTTGCTAAGAACAGTATTTCCGAGGAGCCCTCCCCTTATACAAGTCAATCAGTCTCCAGACCTTGATTAAATGCCTTATGTATGAGGCATTTATGGTGGCAGTAATAGGTGTATATGGAAAATTCAAGGATGAGGAAGATAGAATGCTGACCTTCAGTCTGTGGGCATTCTTGAAAGGTTTTAAAGCATGGGATTGCATTTCAATAGTTAGAAACAGGAAAAGTAAACTCCAGGTTGGAGAGAATGGTGTATATTTGACTGGTTGTAGGATAGTTGTAGCCGGAGCAGGAAGGAGGAAATAAGCATTAGATACTTTGAAGAGAGAGAAGGCATAGGAATTGGTAACTGCTTAGGTGTGGAGGTGGCACAAAGGAGAAGAGCATTGGATTTGGTGATCCCGAGGTAATTTTTGATGTCTAGGTGTGCAAAGCCAATAAAATAGCTGAAGACAGAAGCCAAATTATAAAGAATCAGGGGTGAGTGCATGAACAAAGAAGATATTTCGGTCTATTCCTTGAGAACTATTTATTCATTTATTTAGGGAGAATTGAACAGGTTTGAAGGCAAATGAGAGGGGTCAGGAGCAAGGTAGAGGTTAACGGAAAAAGTACAATTCATAGAAAGGGGAAATGGAAGGGAATGAAGTGAGGTTACAAGTGGAACTGTTGTTAGCTTTGAATAGGAAGAGAGATGTCTGTTCTTTTGAGGAAGAAGAGAAAAAACAAACAACAACAACAGCAAAAGAACGAGGACAAACTAATTATAAGTAAGTCCTCACTGATATTCAGAGGCTGAGACTGGGCTGTCATGGGCAAGGCTGGGGCTGAGCAGGTTAGGGGTGGGAGACTGGGCGGCTGCCAGGGCTATCTGTTTGGTAAATATGGATTTTATGATCAGCCTAGAGAAAAATGCATTAAGGTTAATATGGTGTGAAAAATTATATGAAGTCCATTATAAGTGGTATTTGGGTTCCAGGTGCCTCCTTTTCTGTGAGTGCATGTGACTGAGGTTGGACTGCACTGTAGGTCTGACATGGTCTAGTAGGACAGGTCTAAATGCAGTCACTTCAATTAAGTGACCCTCCCATGACTCTCTGTCTCAGAGCCTATAAGATCTATAGGATTGACTCAGGGTGGGGTGTGGAGTGGTGGTGTGAACAGTCTCTCTCTCTGACTTGTTATAAGTAACTTGAGATGTCATTTAGAGGAATCGTAAAAGGAAACCTTGCTCTAGGTGGAATTTAACAGAAATAATCAGCACATAGAAAAGAAATAGAGTATATATATATATATATATATATATATATAGAGAGAGAGAGAGAGAGAGAGAGAGAGAGAGAGAGAGAGAGAGAGTCTTTCCTCTTTAATCCTTTTGTGAGGTGGAATCTATATGAAAATCTGTATTTATATGGAGGCTTAGCGCAGGTGTAAGAAGAAGTTTAAGTCATAAAATTTAAATGGGAAGAAGTTACAAAGCCATGGGTAGCAGGAAGTAGTTGACAGTACAAGGATAATTGAAGTTTTATGGGCCAAGTTTTGAATGGCTGTTAACAGTTGAGTGTTATAAGGTTAATTTGAGTAGCTGATGTTATCTTGTGAGGATGTACGTTTAACTGAAAGAATTTTGTAATGGCAAAATCACATGAGTTGAAACTCAGGAGAGCCTTAGTTGTGGCTCTGGGTTTTCTAGGAACTAAGGCTGGGATTTTAATTCCCTTGGGCATTATTTTCTTCATCTGTGAAATGATGGAGCTGGACTCAGAGGTTCCTTAAAGCTGTAACATTCTCTGATTCTAGACTTACAGAAGCAGCAAGCAGATATGGCCAGTGGTCTGCACACCCTCCAAATAGCGCAGGCGCGTGGGGAGAGGACGCGAGGGGCGGGGCCAGCCGCGTGTGGAGTCAGGCACCTCTGCTGCTTCTCTGTGAAGCGTGGGCATCCCACCACACTCAGTCTGAACCCGGCGCCACAGAGGCGCAGGCACAAGGAGCGCCCAAGATGGCGGAGCCCAAAGACCCTCAGCTCACCTCCTCTCACGAGCATACCAAAATTAGAAAATATCTCCTATAACTAAATACATAAAGAAGGAACCACAACGAGACAGGTAGGGGTGCAGACTCGTGATACATTCAAATAGCATTACGCCCCTCCCCTGCCCCCTGTGGGTGACACACGAACTGGAGAGTACTTGTATTGCATAGGTTCTCTCACAGGAGTGAGAGTTCTGACCCCACGTCAGGCTCCTCAGCCCAGGTTTCCAGCGCCGGGAAGATGAGCCCCCATAGCATTTGGCTTTGAAGACCAGTGGGGCTTAGTTGCAGGAGCCCCACAGGACTGAGGGAAATAGAGACTTCATTCTTTTTTTAAAAAATATATATCAATCCCAATCTCCCAATTCATCTCCCCCCACCCCTGCTTTCCCCCCTTGGTGTCCATATGTTTGTTCCCTACATCTGTGAGAGACTTCACTCTTAAAGGGTGCACACAAAATCTCAGGCACCGGGACCCAGGGCAAAAGTAGTAATTTGATAGGAGCCTGAGTCAGACCTACCTGCTGGTCTTGGAGAGTCTTCTGGAGAGGCAGGGGCTGGCTCCCTCACTCTGGAGACATGGACACCAGGGGCAACCATATTGGGTGGCAGCCATATTTGGGAGATTGTTCTACCACGTAGAAGCTGGGGCTGGGGTGCTCGACCCTCCCTCTAGCTCATTAGTGCCATGACTTGGCCCCACCCAACAGCCTGTAGGCACCAGTGATGGGACCCCTCAGGCCAAATAACTAACTGGGTGGGGATGTGGCCCTGCCCATCAGCAGCTAGGCTGTCTAAAGACTAAAGAGCCCAGGGGAATTCCCTGGTGATCCAGTGGTTAGGACTCCACACTTCCACTGCAAGAGGCATGGGTTTGATCCCTGGTATGGGAACTAAGATCCCACATGCCACATGGCACCCCCCTCCCCCCAAAAAAGACTAAAAAGCTCACAGTCACCTCTAGACACTGCCCTGCCCACCAGAGGGCAGACACCAGACCCAAGAAAACTGTGATCCCAAAATGCATGCCAGCCCCTACGCTGGGACCAGCTGGGCCCTGGCCTTGCCTACTAGTAGGCCAACCCAACCTTTGGGACACCCCGGACCCAATACCCAACTGTGTCAGGAACCACACCCCCCTCAACCCCACCACTAAGGTTCTGAAACGAGCTCTGGTTAACCAAAGGCTTGCAACAATTGAAGGAGTATTCAAGAAAAACAGCTGAATCTTGGTACGAGCATTGAGCTTTGTAGTATTTTAACTTGCCCTATTTTCATCTCCCTTTTCCCAGCTCTACAGTAGTTTTGAAAACCAAACAAAATATTTAACACAAAAGAAGCAGAAGTGGATGAATAGAGGAACAAAAAAGACATAAGACGTATAAAAAACATAGGAAAAGGGCAGACATAAGTCCTATCTTATTGGTAATTACATTAAATATAAAGGATTAAAAGGCAGAGATTGGCAAAATGGATAAAAAAGCATGATCCAACTATGTGTTGTCTATAAAAGACACTCTTCAGATTCAAAGACACAAATAGATTGAAAGTAAAAGGGTAGAAAAAGATATATTATGCAAACAGTAGCCAAATGAGAGCTGGAGTAGCTACATTAGCAGGAGACAAAATAGACTATAAGACAAAATTTGTTACTAGACACAAAGAAAAACACTTTATAATGATGAAAGCATCAATCCATCAAGGAAACAAACAATAATCATAGACATATATATGCACTTAATGACAGAGCGCCCAAAGGAAGAAAAATGTGATAGAATAGAAGGAAGAAATAGACAATTTAACAACACTAATGGCTTGCAAACTAGTGTTTGCAAGGAAATAGAAGGAAATAGAAGACCAACAAGGAAATAGAAGACATGAACAATATTAAAAATATTAAACAATATTAAAAATCATCCAGACCTAACACCATAGAACACTCCACCCCCAAAAAGTAGAATACACATTTTTCTCAAATGAATATGGAATATTCTTTAGGATAGACCATATGTTAGGCCATAAAACAAATGTCACTAAATTTAAAAGGACTGAAATCATATGTTCTCTAATTACATGGAATGAAATTAGGAATAATTAATAAAAGGGATTTTGGGAAATTCACAAATATGTGGATGTCAAACAACACACTTCTAGATATTCAGTGGGTGAAAGGAGAAATCACAAGGGAAATTAGAAAATACTTTGATATGAATGAAAACAAAAACACAACATTATGGAGTGCAGCTAAAGCAGTGTTCAGAGAGAAATTTGTAGCTGTAAATGCTTATATTAACAAAGAAGAAAGATCTCAAATAAATGACCCAACTTTTCACCTTAAGAAACTAGATAAAGAAGAGCAAAGTAAACCCAAAATAAGCATAAGAAAGGAAATAATAAAGATTAGAGTGGAAATAACCAGTTGAAAAGAGAAAACCAATAGAGAAAATCAACAAAACCAAAAGTTGGTTCTTTAACCAGATCAACAAAATTGACAAATGTTAAAAGGAATAAAAGGATTATAAGTAAATACTATGAACAATTATATGGCAACAAACAGATAACCAAGATGAAATGAATATGTAAATACCCAAGACAATTTGGTATATGATATACCATAGAGAATTGAAAACATGTCCATTAAAAAACTTGCATGTGAACGATCATCGCAGCATTATTCATAGTAGCCAAAAAGTGGAAATAACATAAATGTACACCAGTTGATGAACAGGTGAAAAAAATATGGTGTAGCCCTATAATAGAATATTATTCAACCAAAAAAAGGAATGAAGTACTAATAAATGCTACACCATGGATGGACCTTAAAAACATTTTTTTTAATTAATTTTTTTATTAAAAAAATTTTAAACATCTTTATTGGAGTATAATTGCTTTACAATGGTGTGTTAGTTTCTACTTTATAAAAAAGTGAATCAGCTATACATATACATATATCCCCATATCTCCTCCCTCTTGTATCTCCCTCCCACCCTCCCTATCCCACCCCTCTATGTGGTCACAAATCACCGAGCTGATCTCCCTGTGCTTTGCGGCTGCTTCCCACTAGCTATCTATTTTACATTTGGGAGTGTATATATGTCCATGCCCCTCTCTCACTTCGTCCCAGCTTACCCTTCCCCCTCCCCGTGTCCTCAAGTCCACCCTCTACGTCTGTGTCTTTATTCCTGTCCTGGCCCTAGTTCTTCAGAACGATTTTTTTTTTTAGATTCCATATATATGTGTTAGCATACGGTATTTGTTTTTCTCTTTCTGACTTACTTCACTCTGTGTGACAGACTCTAGTGGACCTTGAAAACGTTAAGTTAAATGAAAGAAGCTAGGAACAAAAGGCCACATATTGTATGATTCCATTTATATTAAATATACAGAATAGATCCACAGAGACAGAAGTAGATTAGTGGTTGCTGGGTGTGGGGGATGGGCAGGACTGCTAATGGTTTATTTGAGGGGTGATGAAAATATTCTGGAATTAGATAGTGGTAAGGATTTGTGTTAGTTTCCTAGGGCTGTGTGGCAGATTGCCATAAACTTGGTGGCTTAAAACAACAGAAATTTATTCTCTCACAGTTCTGGAGGCCAGAAGTCTGAAATCAAGATGTCAGCAGTGTTGGTTCTTTCTGTAGAGGCTCTGAGGGAGAATCCATTCACTGCCTCTTTCCTAGCTTTTAATGGCTGCTGGAAATTCTTGGCATTCCTTGGCTTGTGGACACTCTAATCTCTGCCTCCATCTTTTTTTTTTTTAATTAAAAAGGTTTTTATTTTATTGAAGTATAGTTGATTTACAATGTGTTAATTACTGCTGTACAGTGAAGTGACTCAGTTATACATATATATATATTCTTTTTCATATTCTTCTCCATTATGGTTTATCACAGGATATTGAATATAATTCCCTGTGCTATACATTAGGACCTTGTTGTTTATCCATTCTATATATACCAGTTTGCATCTGCTAATCCCAAAATTCCAATCCATCCCTCTCCCATCCCCCTCTGTCTTGGCAACCACCAGTCTATTCCTCTATGTCTGTGATTCTATTTCTGTTTCATAGATAGGTTCATTTGTGTCATATTTTAGATTCCACATATTAGTGATCTCTTAGGTATTTGTCTTTCTCTTTCTGACTTACCTCACTTAGAATGATGATCTCGAGGTCCATCCATGTTGCTGCAAATGGCATTATTTCATTCTCTTTTATGGCTGAGTAATAGTCCATTGTATATATATACCACATCTTCTTTATCCGTTCATCTGTCAATGGACATTTAGGTTGTTTCCACATCTTGGCTATTGTGAGTAGTTCTGCCTCCATCTTTTTTTTTTTTTTTTTGGCCATGACACACAGCATGCGGAATCTTTGTTGCCCCAACCAGGAATTGAACCCATGCCCCCTGCAGTGGAATTGCGGAGTCCTAACCACTGACCCACCAGGGACTTCCCTCCATCTTAACAACACTTTCTCCTCTGTGTTTTTTCTCCTTTGTGTCTTCTTACAAGAACACTTGTCATTGGTTTAGGGCCCACTGGGATAATCCAGGATGATTTCATCTTGAGATCCTTAACTAATTTAACTGCAATCTTAAGGTCACATTCACTGGTTCCAGGTGGACTTATTTCTTGGGGGACCACCATTCAATCCATCAAAGAGTTGTACAACTTTGTGAATATTCTAAAACCATTGAATTGTACACTTCAAAATGACAAATTTTGTTGTATGTGAATTATATTTCAATAAAAGAGATAACATGTAAGATGCTTTCATAATATCTTTATAGGGATATCTTCATAAAAGGTAATGATTGAAGATCTATTTAGGTGAATTTTTTAAAATTTAAGGATTATTGCTATTAATCTTTATTGATGTTATAAATTGAGATGGCAAACTCTGCAGAGAATACTTTACAAAATATTTCCTTGTTTTAATACCATATTTTGCCATTTTATTTTATTTTATTTTATTATTTTTTCTGGTACATTTAAAAAATCTGTATTTTTATTTAAAATTTAAATCAATAAAGAACATAGGCCGATCTGATTTTGTATCAAGCCTGGTAGAGAATAGGTGCTCACTAGATATTTTCTTGGAATGAATGATGGATGAATGCTTTCACTATCCAGTTTTGACACAGTTTATAGAATAAGTATGAAGGATCAAAGATAAGGAGGGGAAATTGTATGAATGTGGTCAAAAGTTACAAACTTGCAGTTATAATATAAATAAGTACTAGGGATATAATACAAAACACAGTGACTATGGTTAACACATCTATATGGTATAGGAAAGTAGATCATAAGAGTTCTCACACACGGAAAAATTTTTTTTTCTTTTTCTTTTCCTTTTCTATCTATATGAGATGACAAATGTTAACAAAACTTATTGTAATAATTTCACATTATTTGTAAGTCAAATGCATTGCTGTAAGTCAATTATATCTCAATAAAAGTGGATTTAAAAAAATTTTTTGAAAGAGGATAACGGAGTACTGAAAGCATCTTTATGCCCATATTTTTATAAAATATGCTAAATAGAATAATTCTCTGAAAGACACAAACTATTAAAATTCAATCAAGGAAATAATAGACAGCCTGACTATCCCTATATCTATTTTTTTAAAACATCTTTATTGGAGTAAAATTGCTTTACAATGGTGTGTTAGTTTCTGCTTTATAACAAAGTGAATCAGCTATACGTATACATATATCCCCATATCTCCTCCCTCTCGCATCTCCCTCTCACCCTCCCTATCCCACCCCTCTAGGTGGACACAAAGCACCGAGCTGATCTCCCTCTGCTATGAGGCTGCTTCCCACGAGCTATCTATTTTACATTTAGTAGTGTATATATGACCATGCCACTCTCTCACTTCGTCCCAGCTTACACTTCCCCCTCCCCGTGTCCTCAAGTCTATTCTCTACGTCTGCGTCTTTATTCCTGTCCTGCCCTTAGGTCCTTCAGAACCTTTTTTTTTTTTTTTTAGATTCCATACATATGTGTTAGCGTACGGTATTTGTTTTTCTTTCTGACTTACTTCACTCTGTATGACAGACTCTAGGTCCATCCACCTCACTACAAATAACTCAATTTGTTTTTATGGCTGAGTAATATTCCATTGTATATACATGCCACATCTTCTTTATCCATTCATCTGTCGATGGACACTTAGGTTGCTTCCATGTCCTGGCTATTGTAAATAGTGCTGCAATGAACAATGTGGTACATGACTCTTTTTGAATTATGGTTTTCTCAGGGTATATGCCCAGTAGTGGGATTGCTGGGTCGTATGGTAGTTCTATTTTTAGTTTTTTGAGGAACCTCCATACTGTTCTCTATAGTGGCTGTATCAATTTACATTCCCACCAACAGTGCAAGAGGGTTCCCTTTGCTCCACACCCTCTCCAGCATTTATTGTTTGTAGATTTTTTGATGATGGCCATTCTGACTGGTGTGAGGTGATACCTCATTGTAGTTTTGATTTGCATTTCACTAATGATTAGTGATGTTGAGCATCCTTTCATGTGTTTGTTGGCAATCTGTATATCTTCTGTGAGAAATGTGTATTTAGGTCTTCTGCCCAATTTTGGATTGGGTTGTTTGTTTTTTTGTTATTGAGCTGCATGAGCTGCTTGTAAATTTTAGAGATTAATCCTTTATCAGTTGCTTCACTTGCAAATACTTTCTCCCATTCTGAGGGTTGTCTTTTCATCTTGTTTATGGTTTCCTTTGCTGTGCAAGAGCTTTTAAGTTCATTAGGTCCCATTTGTTTATTTTTGTTTTTATTTCCCTTTCTCTAGGAAGCGGGTCAAAAAGGATCTTGCTGTGATTTATGTCATAGAGCGTTCCGCCTATGTTTTCCTCTAAGAGTTTGATAGTGTCTGCCCTTACATTTAGGTCTTTAATCCATTTTGAGTTTATTTTTGTGTATGGTATTGGGAAGTATTCTAATTTCATTCTTTTACATGCAGCTGTCCAGTTTTCCCAGCACCACTTATTGAAGAGGCTGTCTTCTCTCCACTGTATATTCTTGCCTCCTTTATCAAAAATAAGGTGACTGTATGTGCGTGGGTTTATCTCTGGGCTTCCTATCCTGTTCCATTGATCTATATTCCTGTTTTTGTGCTAGTACAATGTTGTCTTGATTACTGTAGCTTTGTGGTATAGTCTGAAGTCCTGGAGCCTGATTCCTCCAGCTCTGTTTTTCTTTCTCAAGATCGTTTTGGCTGTTCGGGGTCTTTTATTTGGAAGAGTTTAAGAAGGATAGGTGTTAGCTCTTCTCAAAATGTTTAGTAGAATTCACCTGTGAATCCATCTGGTCCTGGGCTTTTGTTTGTTGGAAGATTTTGAATCACAGTCTCAATTTCAGTGCTTGTGATTGGTCTGTTTATGTTTTCTGTTTCTTCATGGTTCAGTCTTGGAAGGTTGTGCTTTTCTAAGAAATTGTCCATTTCTTCCAGGTTGTCCATTTTATTGGCATATAGTTGTTTGTAGTGATCTCTCATGGTCCTTTGTATTTCTGCAGTGTCAGTTGTTACTCTCCTTTTTCATTTCTAATTCTATTGATCTGAGTCTTCTCCCTTGTTTTCTTGATGAGTCTAGCTAATGGTTTATCAATTTTGTTTATCTTCTCAAAGAACCAGCTTTTAGTTTTATTGATCTTTGCTATTGTTTCCTTCATTTCTTTTTCATTTATTTCTGATCTGATCTTTATGATTTCTTTCCTTCTGCTAACTTTGGGGTTTTTTTGTTCTTCTTTCTCTAATTGCTTTAGGTGTAAGTTTAGGTTGTTTATTTGAGATGTTTCTTGTTTCTTGAGGTAGGATTGTATTGCTATAAACTTCCCTCTTAGAACTGCTTTTGCTGCATCCCATAGGTTTTGGGTTGTTGTGTTTTCATTGTCATTTGTTTCTAGGTATATTTTGATACCCTCTTTGATTCCTTCAGTGATCTCTTGGTTATTTAGTAGTGTATTGTTTAGCCTCCATATGTTTGTATTTTTTACAGATTTTTTCCTGTAATTGATATCTAGTCTCATAGTGTTGTGGTCAGAAAAGATACTTGATACAATTTCAATTTTATTAAATTTGCCAAGGCTTGATTTGTGACCCAAGCTATGATCTATCCTGGAGAATGTCCCATGAGCACTTGAGAAGAAAGTGTATTCTGTTGTTTTTGGATAGAATGTTCTATAAATATCAATTAAGTCCATCTTGTTTAATGTATCATTTAAAGCTTTTATTTCCTTATTTATTTTCATTTTGGATGATCTGTCCATTGGTGAAAGTGGGGTGTTAATGTCTCCTACTATGATTTCGTTACTGTTGATTTCCCCTTTTATGGCTGTGAGTGTTTGCCTTATGTATTGAGGTGCTCCTATGTTGGGTGCATAAATATTTACAACTGTTATATCTTCTTCTTGGATTGATCCCTTGATCATTATGTAGTGTCCTTCCCTGCCTCTTCTAATAGTCTTTATTTTAAAGTCTATTTTGTCTGATATGAGTATTGCTACTCCAGTTTTCTTTTGATTTCCATTTGCATAGAATATCTTTTTCCATCCCCTCACTTTCAGTCTGTATGTGTCCCTAAGTCTGAAGTGGGTCTCTTGTAGACAGCATATATATGAGTCTCGTTTTTGTATCCATTTAGCCAGTCTATGTCTTTTGGTTGGAGCATTTAATCCATTTACACTTAAGGTAATTAATGATATGTATGTTCCTATTACTATTTTCTTAATTGTTTTGGGTTTGCTTTTGTAGGTATTTTCCTTCTCTTGTGTTTCCTGCCTAGAGAAGTTCCTTTAGTATTTGTTGTAAAGCTGGTTTTGTGGTGCTGAATTCTCTTAACTTTTGCTTGTCTGTAAAGGTTTTAATTTCTCCGTTGAATCTGAATGACATCCTTGCTGGCTAGAGTAATGTTGGTTGTAGGTTTTTCCCTTTCATCACTTTAAATATGTCCTGCCACTCCCTTATGGCTTGCAGAGTTCCTGCTGAAAGATCAGCTGTTAATCTTATTGGGATTCCCTTGAATGTTGTTTCTTTTACCTTGCTGCTTTTAATATTTTTTCTTTGCTTTTAATTTTGATAGTTTGATTAATATGTGTCTTGGCATGTTTCTCCTTGGATTTATCCTGTATGGGACTCTCTGTGCTTCCTGGACTTGATTGACTATTTCCTTTCCCATATTAGGGAAGTTTTCAACTATAATCTCTTCAAACATTTTCTCAGTCCCTTTCTTTTTCTCTTCTTCTTTTGGGACCCCTATAATTCAAATGTTGGTGCATTTAATGTTGTCCCAGAGGTCTCTGAGACTGTCCTCAATTCTTTTTTCTTTATTCTGCTGTGCGGTAGTTATTTCCACTATTTTATCTTCCAGGTCACTTACTAGTTCTTCTGCCTCATTTATTGTGCTCTTGATTCCTAATAGAGAATTTTAAATTTCATGTATTGTGTTGTTCATCATTGTTTGTTTGCTCTTCAGTTCTAGGTCCTTGTTAAATGTTTCGTGTATTTTCTCCAGTCTATTTCTGAGATTTTGGATCATCTTTACTATCATCGCTCTGAATTCTTTTTCAGGTAGACTGCCTATTTCCTCTTCATATGTTTGTTCTAGTGGGTTTCTGCCTTGCTCCTTCATCTGCTGTGTGTTTCTCTGTCATCTCATTTTGCCTAACTTACTGTGTTTGGCATCTCCTTTTCACAGGCTGCAAGTTCATAGTTCCCATTGTTTTTGGTGTCTGCCCCCAGTGGCTAAGGTTAGTTCAGTGGGTTGTGTAGGCTTCCTGGTGGAGGGGACTGGTGCCTGTGTTCTGGTGCATGAGGCTGGATCTTGTCTTTCTGGTGGGCTGGATCTTGTCTTTCTGGTGGGCAGGACCTCATCTGGTGGTGTGTTTTGGGGTGTCTGTGACCTTATTATGATTTTAGGCACCCTCTCTGCTAATGGGTGGGGTTGTGTTCCTGTCTTGCTAGTTGCTTGTCATAGGGTGTCCAGCACTGTAGCTTGCTGGTCGTTGAGTGGAGCTGGGTCTTAGCATTGAGATGGAGATCTCTGGGAGAGCTTTGCCATTTGATATTACATGGAGCCGGGAGGTCTCTGGTGGACCAGTGTCCTGAACTCGACTCTCCCACCTCAGAGGCACAGGCCTGGCACCTGGCCGGAGCACCAAGACCCTGTCAGCCACACAGCTCTGAAGAAAAGAGAGGAAAAAAGAAAGAAAGATAGAAAGAAAAATAAAATAAAATAATTAAAATAAAAACAATTATTTAAAATAAAAAAAATTAAAAAGTAATAAAAATAAAGAAAGAAAGAAGAGAGCAGCCAAACCAAAAAACAAATCCACCAATGATAACAAGAGGTAGAAAGTATACTAAAAAAAACAAATACACACACAAAAAAATGGAAAGACAGAACCCTAGGACAAACGGTAAAAGCAAAGCTATACAGAGAAAATCACACAAAGAGGCATACACATACACACTCACAAAAAGAGAAAAAGGAAAAAAAAAATCTTCATATAAAAAAAAGGAAGAGCGCAAACAAATCAATAAGCAAATCTACCAATGATAATAAACTCTAAATACTAAACTAAGATAAACATAAAACCAGAAACAAATTAGATTCAGAAAGGAAACCCCAAGTCTACAGTTGCTCCCAAAGTCCACCACCTCAATTTTGGGATGATTAGTTGTCTTTTCAGGTATTCCAGAGATGCAGGGTACATCAAGTTGATTGTGGAGATTTAATCCACTGCTCCTGAGGCTCCTGGGAGAAATTTCCTTTTCTCTTCTTTGTTCGTACAGCTCCTGGGCTTCAACTTTGGATTTGGCCCTGCCTCTGGTATAAGTTGTCCTCTGGCATCTGTTCCTGCTCAGACAGTATGGGGTTAAAGGAGCAGCTGATTTGGGGGCTCTGGCTCATTCAGGCTGGGGGGGAGGGAGGGGTACAGAATGTGGGGCAAGCCCGCAGCGACAGAGGCCAGTGTGACATTGCACCAGCCTGAGGCGCGTCGTGTGTTCTCCCGGGGAAGCTGTCCCTGGATCACAGGACCCTGGCAGTGGCAGGCTGCACAGGGTCCCAGGAGGGGAGGTGTGGATAGTGACCTGTGCTTACACACAGGCTTCTTGGTGGCTGCAGCAGCAGCGTTAGCATTTCATGCCTGTTTCTGGGGTCCATGCCAATAGCCATGGCTCGTGCCCATCTCTGGAGCTCATTTAGGCGGTACTCTGAATCCCCTCTCCTTGTGCACCCCGAAACAATGTTCTCTTGCCTCTTAGACAGTTCCAGACTTTTTCCCGGACTCCCTCCCAGCTAGTTGTGGCACACTAGCCCCCTTCAGGCTGTGTTCGCGCAGCCAACCCCAGTCCTCTCCCTGGGATCTGACCTCTGAAGCTGGAGCCTCAACTCCCAGCGCCCCAAGTCCCAGCCGGCAGGTGAGCAGACAAGCCTCTCAGGCTGGTGAGTGCTGATCAGCACTGATCCTCTGTGCGGGAATCTCTCCACTTTGCCCTTGTTGCTGCGCTCTCCTCTGTGGCTCCAAAGCTTCTCCCCTGCCCACCCCCCCATCTCCGCCAGTGAAGGGGCTTCCTAGTGTGTGGAAACTTTTCCTCCTTCACAGCTCCCTCCCAGAGGAGCATGTTCAGTCCATATTCTTTTGTCTCTGTTTTTTCTTTTTTCTTTTGCCCTACCCAGGTACGTGGGGAGTTTCTTGCCTTTTGGGAAGTCTGAGGTCTTCTGCCAGCATTCAGTAGGTGTTCTGCAGGAGTTGTTCAACATGTAGATGTATTTTTGATGTAATTGCGGGGAGGAAGTCGATCTCCACATCTTACTCCTCTGCCATCTTTAAGGTCTCCCCCTATTTTGCCATTTTATATTTATTTTGAAAACATTTTTTGATGGATATAAATAAAGGCAGAGGATTTCTAAGCTTTTACTGCTCTTTCATCTTCCATTTCCTTATTTTTTTGGCACACATATGGATACAAACAAATAAACAAAACATAATTTTCAGATAGTTACGATGTATCAGTTTTCACCTGAATGCTTCAGAGTCTAATTTCTCATTAACTTCTTTATCAATATAGCGATATCCATAATCATTATTTCATGGCACTTACCATGTGAGATTTAAGATGCAAGAAATTATTGACCTAAAAGAACAAAATGGAAGACCAGTACTCATGAATAGTTTTAGAAATAACTCAGACAGTAAGTGAATCAAGTTTTAGCTTCCTTTTTGAGAACCAGCACCAAAAATTGGGACTTTATTCAAAACAAGACTTAGATCTTGATTATCTGTACATTCTTTCATTATTAAAAAAAGTTTTTTAAATTGAGATATAATTGACATATAACGTTGTACAAGTTTAAAGTGTACAACTTTCATTCTTTTTTTACACAATTTCAATCATCTTTTACTGTGAAGACATTGACATAGAATCCAGCTAGAGAAAAAAAATTGTATATGTTAATGTATTGCCTCAGTTTTGTTCGAATGTTAAAAGTGGCAAACTCCTGGTACTTTTTTGGAACAACTTGGTTTTCTTCCCCCACAAATAACAAAGGTGGGCTCTCATCTGTGACATATGCATGTATTGGGATAATAAGCATATGACCAAAATATATGCTTATCTTTTTTCCTATGAAGTCTATGTCAGTGGTTCTTTTTTGCCTTCTCCATTGAAAATGGTTGATTTGGGGGAGGGAGTTTTATTTATAATGACTGAGTCATTTTCAGTTTATTTTTCATTGCAGATAAAATAATTTTATCCTATTTTGTCAATTGCTTATCTAGAACTACAATGTTTACTTAGGTCTCTCACATACCCCTTCCTTCATGCTATTATTTATTTTATTTTTTTGTTCATCACTTGAAACTACTGACAAGTATTTATTCAGTACTTTGTCTGATGTTACAGGGAAAAACAAAAATATAAGAAACTTGCATTTTTCTTAAGGAATAAAGACATAAGGCCATGGAAATAGTATTTTTAAAACTAGAGTGAACTTTAGAGATTACTTACTTGAAGATGAGAGAACTGAGGCTTAGAGAGGTTAAGTGAATTACTTGAGGTCACAGTTCTAGTTAGTGGTCAATCCAGACTAGAACTCTAATATATCCTGCTACTTCATCATGTAATAGGTAAAAAAAAACCTGTCATAGTATATGACTAAGTGCTAAAGTATATGGGTGCACTAAGAATAATTTAGTAGGTCAAGGATAAAAGACATTGATTTGGCTGAGTGGATGAGGTAGGCTTCCTAGAGAAGTGAGATCTGAGCTTGAAGGATCTGGGTTGGTGGAAAAGAGAGGGAGAAGACTTTCTAGATTAGAAATGCTGATGACTGGAGAAGGAGAAATGCTGGTGATGGAGACTGGGTCAGTCTGGATTCTGGAAGAGGCTGCTGGATATCTTAGTCCACTTCTAACTTGCATGCATCCATCCAAACCTGAAAAGTTTTGGTAGAGCCTTCAAGGGAGGCAATGTGGGGTAGTAGAAGGAGCACAGCATCCAGAGTAAGACACACCTGTTTCAAATCCTGGCACCTCTGCCTAGTAGTTCAAGGCCCTTGAGCAAGTTTCTTAACCTTTGTAAGTCTGTTTCCTTATCTGCAAAGTGGTACTAATGGTATCATCTTCATAAGCCTCCTGAGGATTGAATAAAAAAATGTGTGTGAAGAGCCTAGTACAGTGCTGGGCATGAAGTATGTCCTCATATATATATATATATTTAAATTGGAGTTTCACACTCTCTTCTATTATGGTTTATTACTGTCATTATATTATGGGCATAGTAACTACTATTATTTTCTAAATATCTGGAGGACAACTAATAAAAATGCAGGATTCTTGTTTTTTTTCTTTGGTGTTTGTACCTATATATATTTTAATTGGAGTGTAATTGCTTTACAATGTTATGTTAGTTTCTGCTGTACAGTGAAGTGAATCAGCTATATGTATACATATATCCCCTCCCTCTTGGACCTCCCTCCCCCCCATCCCACCCATCTAGGTCATCACAGAGAACCGAGCTGAGCTCCCTGTGCTATACAGCAGGTTCCCAGCAGCTATCTATTTTACACATGGTAGTGTATTTATGTCAAACCTAATCTATCAATTCATTCCACCCTCCCCTTCCCCACCATGTCCACATGTCCATTTTCTATGTCTGCATTTCTATTCCTGCCCTGCAAATAGGTTAATCTGTACCATTTTTCTAGATTCCACATATATGCATTAATATACGATATTTGTTTTTCTCTTTCTGACTTACTTCACTCTGTATGACAGACTCTAGGTCCATCCACGTCTCTACAAATGACCCAATTTCATTTCTTTTTATGGCTGAGTAATATTCCATTATATATATATATATATATACCACATCTTCTTTATCCATTCAGGATTCTTGGGAGATTTACTTCTCCTGTGCATTGCCTAGTTATGTTTACTACAATATTGGACTTTATAATAAGTTTAAAGGATGTGGTCTATTTGAGTCCAACATCCCTGGGTTCAATCTTAGCTGGATACTTTCTATATATGCTCTTTAGAAAGTCAGGTGACCTCTCTGAGTTTGTTTCCTTTTCTGTAAAATGAGAATAATAAATACCTTGTGGGATTAGAGTCATATTTTAGGAATATAAAGTGAATAGCATATACTAGGTGCTTAATAAATAGCAGTCACTGTTATTGTTATTCTCTCTACAGAGCATCTGGCTACATTAATCCTTCTGTCCTATTAGTCTCAAGTTTAAGATGTTCCCTGTGTCATTTTCTCAGCATTGAAAGAAACTTTCCCAAGAAATATAGTGCCCCTTTCTACCCAAGTGGAAGAACAACTAACATTCACACAGTGTTTTAACTTTCATAAAATATACTCAGATATGTAATTGTATTTAATCTTCACAACAGATTTGTGAGACAGGATTAGTCCCATTTTACAGTCCATTTGGAACATGACTAATGGGATTGCCCATGGTCACTCAGCCAGGAAGGGGCAGGAAGTTCGCACTGAGGTCAGTCCTTTTGTCAACAAAGCTCACATCCTTTCAGATCTCCAGTGGCCTCTCTTCTCTATCTCGTTGTCTCCACCAATCAGAAGAAAATGTTCTTTGACGTCTGAGTGGCCACTAAAGATGAAGTCACCCTGAGAAGAAGCAAAGGCTGGAATTTCTCACCTTATGAGTCTATTAATTAATGAGAACTCTGGCTTTCAATCACTGTTTCTACGTTGACTAAGTCTCCATCACCAGCATTTCATCTAATCTGGAAGATCTTATCCCTCTCCATTCTACTTGCTTGAATCCTACGCATCCTTCAAGACGCGGCTCAGGTTTTGAACTCAAATCTTTCGTGCCACACGAGGGGTGGTCAGATACCACTCCCCAACCATCTAACTCAAAGTTTCCTCTAAAATGCTTGTAATGATAAAGGTCTTTAAAAGGTTATTTGTCGTAAGAGATAAACTGATGTATCTAGAAAACTATTCCAATTATGGATGTTATTTATAGAAGTAAATACCATCAGTAAGTTTCAGCAAAGCACTTACAGTAGAGTGGTTTGGACCAAATCCAACTTGTTCACTTGTTAATATATTATTTATATTAACAAAATCAAATGTTAGGCTGAGCACCGAGTTTTTTTCCCCCAATACTATTTGTTTACTAAGGCTATTGCCCTTCTAGATTTTGTCTAACATAAATTTCATGATATACACCATAATTTCTGAGACCCTTGATAACATTTGGAAATGCAGATACAGAGGATTAACTAATAGGAAGGACAGCCCACACAATCAATTTTGCATCATTACCCATAAGCTCTTTTCCACTGTTGTGTAGAAAGAGTTAAGAAGAAAAGAGGCCATGGCGTACTGCTGTTTTATACACTCCCTCACTCTCCACTCTGCTGGGTTGTTTGCCATGGATTACTCATCTTTCCCAGGTAGCTCTCAGTAGTGGTCAAATATTTAAGAAGTATGTATTTCATCATGACTCTATCATATACTTCCCCTTCAGTGCCTTCATTCCTTCTTAGCCTGAGTCATTACATACTTGATAATCTATTGAAGCACTAACCTACCTTCATTTTATTTTCCTTTTTCTTGTCACAGCAAGATTTTACAACATGGCAAACCAGAGCACGTTTAACTGGGACTCAGGTGGGCAGCCTGGGGCAGAGGGAATGAGGGGTGCCGATCCTCATTTCTCTCCCCACAATGCTTTTTTGTCAGCTGCCCCCTGTGACTTCCAGGTGGATATTGCACTTAAACCTGGCCCTACAGCAAGATTTCAATGCTGGCTCCAACATTCAATAGCTCTGCTGTTGGGTAACTCCTTATAAGCCCTCTAAATCTGTTTCCACATCTGAACAAGAGGATGAGAGTACATCTACCTCATAGGGTTGTTGTGAAAACTACATGAGAACATAGTACTTTATAAATTCTGTTTATAATGCTGGCCATTTCATTGCAGAACCCTGTAATTATTAAAGAGCTAATTTTTGTTAATTCAAAATCTGTCTTCCTCTAAATTATGTCCATTGCCTTTAGTTCTAGTAATAAACATTAATTACCAGTGACAACAATGGTGATAATAATGTCATTTGCCATTTATTGAGCATTTACTATATGAAGTGTTTTACATAAATCACTCACATGATCTTTATGAAGTGATATGACTTTTACAGTTGGAAGCATGATGAAACTAGTGCACTGAAAGAAGATTCACTAAAAAAAAAAAGCAAATAGGGATCTGGTAGAAAGTATCATGCTTATAAATCCATGGTTGTGGTCTGTATCACTCAGGGTCCAGCAGGAAATAGATGGCTCACTCTGGAAACAGTTCAATGATGGAACTACTTACAAAGGTGTGGGCAGGATGTAGGGAATCACTCAGAAATGGTGAAGTGATCCAGCAACTGGGAACAGGGAAAGCTGTTAGCACCCCTAGGTCAGAAGAGGAGGGAACTGTCACCAGACCTCCATGAGAGCTATAGCCATGGGGGAGGGGTTGTCTCCCAGCAGCTATAGCTGTAGGTGAAGGAAGGCAGCTCCTGTCAAGCTGGCATAGCACATAGGGATGGAGGGAATAACTACTCAGATTTCTCCCATTCTTTGATCTCCTGCCTTAGCCTCCCATTCACTGAACCCAATCAGAATTCAGAGGGCCAGGGAGCCAGGTAAAGCACGGGGGTCAGTCATCTGGAGCACAGAGCAGTGTGGAGAGTTCACCTGAGAGGTCACCCTGGGAAGAACCAGGGCAGGATCATGAGAAATGCCAGCATAAGTGGTACCTAAATTTAAAAGAAGATAAATGAATGATTAAATGTGCAGAACTTACTCTAAGAATGGGCTGTTTCCAAAGCTTTGTTTTTCAGTTTTTTGGTGGTAACTCAGAGAATATTTTTCCTAGATGCATTTTAAATGTCGATTCTCATCTCCACCCACTCCTCTGAAGCTCTGGGATTCACATTTACTTGAAATCTCATACAAGTAGGACAGGGCTGAAGAGCAGGGTCATATGGTGAAAGAAGGAGAAAGATGAGGCACCTCCTCTCCCTTCCCAGGGTGCAGGACTGGTTCTGGTGAGTTTTGAACCAGAAAGTTTGTTTGGGTCCCACCCCCACTCTTGCTGGGTACCCTTCTCATTCTGTCCTAAAATAGTTGCTGTGGCAACCACCTGCTCTCCCTGTGAAATGCTCTATGCTCCCCAGTTACCTACTTATCCTTTCTCCTTAATCATAAGTGGTTTAGAGCTTGGATTTTGGAGTTGACCTTGAGTTTCTCTATTCCAGATTTTGCAATTTCCTATCTATGCTATTGAGCTACTTAGTTAACCTCTCTGAGTTGAGTTTATGCACTTGTGAAGTAGGGATTCCACTAGGACTACTGTGGTCAAATGAGATTTCTGGGACTCCACCCAGCTGGGGGCAGAGAATCACATGAGTAAGCCTGTGAGGGCTGACTTGGCTTTTCCTCTTCGTTTTGAGAATGCAGTCTCTGAGTTTATCCCAAGAACTAGGAAAGGTCAGCTATTACCCACCATCTCCCTTAGTAACAGAGAGGTTGTCTGAGTTCTTTTGAAAGAGTGGACTGTGGTACAGCATGAAGTTAACTCATTGGATCTGACTTGCAAGACATCGTTAATCACTGTTGGGGATTCCAGGGCCTTGGGAAGCAAATTATGGGATGTGCAGTCTGCCCCAGCTCTGTGGAACCAACTATCTTCTGCTTAGACTCCGTATTCTTTTAGAAATATGTTGGAAACTCTAATTTAGTGTGTGTGTATGTGAGTGTGTGCATGCATCCACATGTGCTTGTGTGTGGCCTTTTTCTACAAATCTGTACCCCAGTGATTCTCAAACTTTAGCATGCATCAGAAGTGCCTGAAGTGCCTTTGTTTGTTAAAACAAAGACTTCTGGGCCCATGCCCACAGTTTCTGATTCAGCAGGTCTGTGGTGGGGCCTGAGAACTTGCATTTGTAACAACTTGCATTTGTAACAGCATTCCCAGGTGATGCTGATGCTGCTGGCCCAGGGAGCACACTTTGAGAACCACAATTTTGCCTCCCTGAAATTCTTTCCCAGAGTTCTTGAGAGGGTGAAATGAGGTGATCCACATAGAGTTCTTAGCACAGGGCCTGGCACAGAGTCGATGTTTGCTGCTGCCACTACCACAGCCGTCATGACAGCTTCTCCTTGTGCCTCTCCCGCTGCTCAGCTGCTACTACTGCCTGGTTAGCCTTCCTTTTGGATAACTTTAGTTAGGTATTAAGAGCAATGCAATCTGCCTTAATTAATTAAAGAACATAATTACCTCTCTGGGAGTCATTTGCATTTTAAAGAAGCTTGTTAATTCAAAGAGATTTGTAATTTGAAGAATATTAGACACTGTGATAAAGAGATATACAGAACTTCAGGCCTTGTGTGTTGGAAGACACTTTAAAGAAGGGAGCAGACACCACATAGGCTCTATGCTGGGTCATCTCTTTATGCCTACTATTTAGGATTCCACGTTTTTTCTGAAAGTACTGAGCTTTTCCACAATGGCTTCTTGAGTGGGGATGGCACATGGCCTGGGTGTTGGGTAGGGCAGCTGTGGCCATTTAAATGTATGGGTTCTTTGTAAATCTGGTGTTTATAAACTAGGCGGTGCTTGCACTGTGTTTATTTGTTCAATCATGCAACAGAAGATGCACAGAAGATTCCTTTGAAAAGTCCGCCTTTCAATTTCATGCTGAGGAAGTTCAGTGTAATATAATTATAATAAAATGGTAGTAAAACAACATTTTGTTTTCAACTGTGGCATGAGCAAGTAGAAAACTAGTTGGAAGCCAATCTTCTGAAAGTCCTTTGATTTGGAGAATATAACTTGGTAGCTATATGGACTTAATCTTTGGACCTAACCCCAGAGTATACATAAAGAGCAAAAAGTAGTATACTGATCAACAGTTTCACATACAAGCTTACCAGCCATCTTGATAAAATGAGTATTAACATATATAAGAATGCCAACACTGTGCTTTTTCAGTTCAGAAATATTATGCCATCAAACTGCAGTGGTTAAAAATTAGGATTCATTAAAAACTGTTAAAATCCTTAAATTTTTCCTGCTTGAGAAATACAGAAAACATCAAACTTTTTCTAGAAGCTGAAGTAAGGAAATTAATGTCAGTGACAGAAATACAGTGAATCTAATTAGAAGTCCCTGGGCAGCTGCTCATTAGTGCGGTTAGTTAGTAAACGAAATTTCAGCTGCTGTGAATTAGACTATGTGTCTTCGGTTATTTTTTCTAAAAAGAATCACAAAATGTCTACAACTGTTTTTTGTAAATAGAGTATTTTTTTTCCCACAAACAAAAAATATTTAGGATCTTTGTCATGAGGAGAGAAATGGCCATTTGGGGGACAGATTTTCTTAAATGTCTGTGTGTTAAGCTTGGGTGAGTGAAACAAAAGCCCATTTTCTCCCATGAGACAGGGGCTTTCATTTGTCTGCTAAGCTACTCGGTTTCACATGTTTCTTTTGTCAAATCCTTTAATTTAATTTTTTAACCATTTGTACCCCTTGATCAGATTTCTCTTAAAAAGAAAGAAAGAAAGAAAACCTCAGTTAGATTGAACAATATCTAGTAACAGATATATAGGATAGATTGGAACACTTATCTGTCAATTGCTAAAATGTGGCGCTTGTTTCCTTTTTTAAGTCATTGCTATGGATGTTTGTACCTTTGCTGCTTGAGAGTTCATGGGTACTTCAGAGACCCGACAAGAGCTAAATTCCAGTATTTCAGATGTGTTTATAAGGAAGGTATGATAATTAGGCAACTGCTGTAGGATTTGGATTTGATACCCTGTACTCCCCCAGGGTGTTTAAATACTTTTAGATTATATTAGAAGTTTACCTCTGGGCTCAAACCTTTCTGTAGAGACCCTGGAATGCACTGGCTGCGTCCTCTTTACGCACAGTTTAGCCATGATTGCAGTGTTTGGGGGTCCACACGTTCAGACTGGGGATTCCCTCTAGCAGTTCTTCAGCTGGAGGTGATTTTGTCCCATGGGGGATATTAACAATTTTGGTTGTCACAATTCACAAGTGGAGGTTGGGGGAGAGGGAGTGACTACTAACATCTGCTGGGTAGTGACCAGGGATGCTGCTACACAGCCTACACAGCAAGGAATAATCTGACCCCAAATGTCAATAGTGCCGACGTGGAGAATCCCTGTCCTATCGGCATCAAGCAGTCACTGAATGAGTAGACACACACAGCATGGATGGTACACCTTTCAGCTGCTGGAATCTCTGCAGAATGCAACATGGGTGTACACTGGAATTTAGCCAAACATTCCAAAGACCTCCTAGCCTTACCACTGAAAAGACTTTTAAGATAACTGTTTATTCCCCTACTCTTCTTTTTAAAAAATTTACATTTCCAATTTATTTCTCTGTGAAAGTCCTTGGGTCAGTGGCACATAGAACATAGTGTTACACTTTCAGTAAATGACAAACAAATTTTCCAATATGACTGGTATCAAATATCAGTCACTGAGATATTCTTCAATCTAAAACAAACTAGTGGAGAGACCTTAAAGATGGTGGAGGAGTAAGACATGGTGATCACCTTCCTCCCCACAAATACATCAAAAATACATCTACATGTTGAACAATTCATACAGAACACCTACTGAATACTGGCAGAAGACCTCAGACTTCCCAAAAGGCAAGAAACTCCCCACGTACCTGGGTAGGGCAAAAGAAAAAAAGAAAAAACAGAGACAAAAGAATACAGACAGAACATGCACCTCTGGGAGGGAGCCGTGAAGGAGGAAAAGTTTCTACACATTAGGGAGCCCCTTCACTGGCGGGGATGGGGGGTGGGCATGGGGGGGAAGCTTCAGAGCCATGGAGGAGAGCGCAGCAACAGGGATGCAGAGAGCAAAGTGGAGAGATTCCTGCACAGAGGATCGGTGCTGACCAGCACTCACCAGCCTGAGACCCTTGTCTTCTCACCCGCCGGGACGGGTCGGGGCTGGGAGCTGAGGCTCGGGCTTTGGAGGTCAAACCCCAGGGAGAGGACTGAGGGTGGCTGCATGAAGACAGCCAGAAGGGGGCTAGTGCGCCACAGCTAGCCGGGAGGGAGTCCAGGAAAAAGTCTGGACGGAGAGGCAAGAGACCACTGTTTCGGGGTGCACGAGGAGAGGGGATTCCTGTTCCATGTGCCCACAGAAGGCAGAGCACCACCTGAGCGAGCTCCAGAGATGGGCATGAGCCGCAGCTACCAGCTTGGACCCTAGACCATTAATGCTGCTGCTGCTGCCACCAAGAATCCTGTGTGCAAGTGCAGGTCACTACCCACAGCCCCCTGGGAGCCTGTGCAGCCCGCCACTGCCAGGGTCCCGTGATCCAGGGACAACTCCACCAGGAGAACACACGGCATGCCTCAGGATCTTGCAATGTCATGCCAGCCTCTGCCACTGCAGGCTTGTCCTGCATTCCAATTATGACTACTGTAACCTTCCCTCTCCCCGGCCTGAGTGAGCAAGAGGGCCCTAATCAGCTGCTGCTTTAGCCTCCTTCTGTCTGGGTGGGGAACAGATGCCTGAGGGTGGCCTACATGCAGAGGTGGGGACAAAACCAAAGCTGAACCCCAGGAGCTGTGCAAACAAAGAAGAGAAAGGGAAATCTCTCTCAGCAGCCTCAGGAGCAGCAGATTAAATCCCCACAATCAACTTGATAAACCCTGCATCAGTGCAATACTTGAATAGACATTGAATGTTCCTAAAATTGAGGCGGTAGACTTTGGGAGCAACTGTAGACTTGGGGTTTGCTTTCTGTGCCTGATTTGTTTCTGGTTTTATGTTTATCTTAGTTTACTTTTTAGTGCTTGTTATCATTGGTGGGTTTGTTTATTGGTTTAGTTGCTCACTTCCTTTTTTAAAAATTGTTATTATTTATTTTATTTTATTATTATTTTTAATTTTTTTCTCTTTTTGTGAGTGTGTAAGTGTATGTTTCTTTGTGTGATTTTGTCTGTTTAGGTTTGCTTTTTCCATTTGTCCTAGGGTTCTCTCTGTTCATTTTTTGTTTTTTTTAGTTGTTTGTTTTCTTTTTACGTGTGTGTGTGTATGTTTCTTTGTCTATTAAATTTTGCTTTTACCATTTGGTTTGGGGTTCTATCTGTTCATTTTTTTTTTCTTCCTTTTCTTCCGAGCCATGGGGCTGGCAGGGTCTTGGTGCTCCGGCCAGGTGTCAGGCCTGAGCCTCCGAGGTGGGAGAGCCGAGTCCAGGACATTGGACCACCAGAGACCTCCCAGCCCCACATAATATCAATCAGTGAGAGCTCTCCCAGAGATCTCCGTCTCAACACTAAGACCCAGCTCCACCCAATGGCCAGCAAGCTCCAGTGCTGGACACCCCATGCCAAACAACTAACAAGACAGGAACACAACCCCACCCATTAGCAGAGAGGCTGCCTAAAGTCATACTAAGTTCACAGACACCCCAAAACACACTACCGGATGCGGCCCTGCCCACCAGAAGGACAGGAGTCAGCCCCACCCACCAGGACACAGGCACCAATTCTCTCCACCAGAAAGCCTACACAAGCCACTGAACCAACCTCATCCACTGGGGGCAGACACCAAAAATAACAGAAACTATGAACCTGCAGCCTGTGAAAAGGAGACTCCAAACACAGTAAGTTAAACAAAATGAGACACAGAGAAATATGCAGCAGATGAAGGAGCAAGGTAAAAACCCTCCAGACCAAACAAATGAAGAGGAAATAGGCAGTGTACCAGAAAAAGAATTCAGAGTGATGATAGTAAAGATGATCCAAAATCTCAGAAATAGAATGGAGAAAATACATGAAATGTTTAACAAGGACCTAGAAGAAATAAAGAGCAAACAATGATGAACAACACAATAAGTGAAATTAAAAATATTCTAGAAGGATTCAATAGCAGAATAACTGAGGCGGAAGAATGGATAAGTGACCTGGAAGATAAAATAGTGGAAATAACTGCCACAGAACAGAATAAAAAAAAAAGAATGTAAAGACTTGAGAACAGTCTTAGAGACCTCTGGGACAACATTAAACACACCAACATTTGAATTATAGGGGTCCAGAAGAAGAAGAGAAAAAGAAAGGGTCTGAGAAAATATTTGAAGAGATTATAGTTGAAAACTTCCCTAACATAGGTAAGGAAATAGTCAATCAAGTCCAGGAAGTGCAGAGAGTCCCATACAGGATAAATCCAAGGAGGAACATGCCAAGACGCATTAATCAAACTATCAAAAATTAAAAGCAAAGAAAAAATATTAAAAGCAGCAAGGGAAAATAAACAAATAACATACAAGGGAATCCCAATAAGGTTAACAGCTGATCTTTCAGCAGAAACTCTGCAAGCCAGAAGGGCGTGACAGGACATACGTAAAGTGATGAAAGGGAAAAACCCACAACCAAGATTACTCTACCCAGCAAGGATGTCATTCAGATTCGGTGGAGAAATTAAAACCTTTACAGACCAGCAAAAGTTAAGAGAATTCAGCACCACAAAACCAGCTTCACAACAAATGCTAAAGGAACTTCTTTAGGCAGGAACAGAAGAGAAGGAAAAGACCTACAAAAACAAACCCCAAACAATTAAGAAAATGGTAATAGGAACATACATATCAATAATTACCTTAAATGTAAATGGATTAAATGCTCCAGCCAAAAAACACAGACTGGCTGAACAAGTACAAAACAAAACAAGCTCCATATATATACTTGTGTATGTGTGTGTGTGTGTGTATATATATATATATGTATATATATGTATATATATGTATATATATGTGTATATTTATATATATATGTGTGTGTGTATATATACATATACACACACACAAGAGACCCACTTCAGACCTAGGGACACATACAGACTGAAAGTGAGGGGATGGAAAAAGATATTCCATGCAAATGGAAATCAAAAGAAAGCTGGAGTAGCAATACTCGTATCAGACAAAATAGACTTTAAAATAAATACTATTATAAGAGACAAAGAAGGACACTACATAATGATCAAGGGATCGATCCAAGAAGATAACAATTGTAAAAATTTACGCACCAAACTTAGGAACACCTCAATACATAAGGCAAATGCTAACAGTCATAAAAGGGGAAATTGGCAGTAACACAATCATATTAAGGGACTTTAACACCCCACTTTTACCAATGGACAGATCATCCAAAATGAAAATAAATAAGGAAGCACAAGCTTTAAATGACTCATTAGACCAGATGGACTTAATTGATATTTATAGGACATTCCATCCAAAAACAACAGAATACACTTTCTTCTCAAGTGCTCATGGAACATTCTTCAGGATAGATCACATCTTGGGTCAAAAATCAAGCCTTGGTAAATTTAAGAAAATTGAAATCCTATCAAGCATCTTTTCCAACCACAACACTATGAGACTACATATCAATTACAGGAAAAAAACTGTAAAAAATACAAACACATGGACGCTAAACAATACACTACTAAATCACCAAGAGATCACTGAAGAAATCAAAGAGGAGATCAAAAAATACCGAGAAACAAAAGACAATGAAAACACAACAACGCAAAACCTATGGGATGCAGCAAAAGCAGTTCTAAGAGGGAAGTTTATAGCAATACAATTCTACCTCAAGAAGGCTTTTATAAACAACCAAATAAACAACCAAATAAACAACCAAACTTACACCTAAAGCAATTAGAGGAAGAAGAACAAAAAACCCCCAAAGTTAGCAGAAGGAAAGAATTCATAAAGATCTGATCAGAAATAAATGAAAAAGAAATGAAGAAAACAATAGCAAAGTACAATAAAACTAACAGCTGGTTCTTTGAGAAGATAAACAAAATTGATAAAACATTAGCCAGACTCATCAGGAAAAACAGGAAGAAGACTCAAATCAACAGAATTAGAAATGAAAAAGGAGAAATTACAACAGACACTGCAGAAATACAAAGCATCATGAGAGACTACTACAAGCAATTATATGCCACTAAAATGGACAACCTGGAAGAAATGGACAAACCCTTAGAAAAGTACAACCTTCCAAGACTGAACCAGGAAGAAATAGAAAACATGAACAGACCAATCACAAGCACTGAAATTGAAACTGTGATTAAAAATCTTCCAACAAACAAAAGTCCAGGGCCAGATGGCTTCACAGGCAAATTCTCTCAAACATTTAGAGAAGAACTAACACCTATCCTTCTCAAACTCTTCCAAAATATAGCAGAGGGAGGTACACTCCCAAACTCAATCTACTAGGCCACCATCACCCTGATACTAAAACCAGACAAAGATGTCACAAAAAAAGAAACTTACAGGCCAATATCACTGATGAACATAGATGCAAAAATCTTCAACAAAATACTAGCAAACAGAATCCAGCAGCACGTTAAAAGGATCACACACCATGGTCAAGTGGGGTTTATCCCAGGAATGCAAGCATTCTTCAGTATACACAAATCAATCAATGTGATACACCATATTAACAAACTGAAGGATAAAAACCATATGATAATCTCAATAGATGCAGAAAAAGCTTTTGACAAAATTCAACACCCATTTATGATAAAAATTCTCCAGAAAGTGAGCATAGAGGGAACCTACATCAATATAATAAAAGCCATATATGACAAACCCACAGCCAACATCATTCTCAATGGTGAAAAACTGAAACCATTTCCTCTAAGATCAGGAACAAGACAACGGTGCCCACTCTCACCACTATTATTCAACATAGTTTTGGAAGTATTAGCCACAGCGATCAGAGAAGAAAAAGAAATAAAAGAATCCAAATCGGAAAAGAAGAAGTAAAGCTGTCACTGTTTGCACATGACATGATACTATACATAGAGAATCCTAAAGATGCTACCAGAAAATGACTAGGGCTAATCAATGAATTTAGTAAATTAGTAGGATGCATAATTAATGCACAGAAATCTCTTGCATTCCTATACACTAACAATGAAAAATCAGAAGGAGAAATTAAGGAAACACTCCCATTTACCACTGCAACAAAAAGAATAAAATACCTAGGAATAAGCCTACCTTAGGTGGCAAAAGACCTGTATGCAGAAAACTATAAGACACTGATGAAAGAAATCCAAGACGATACAAACAGATGGAGAGATATACCATGTTCTTGGATTGGAAGAATCAACATTGTGAAAATGATTATACTACCCAAAGCAATCCCTAATTCAATGCAATCCCTATCAACTACCAATGGCATTTTTCACAGAACTAGAACAAAAAATTTCACAATTTGTATGGAAACACAAAAGACCCTGAATAGCCAAAGCAATCTTGAGAAAGAGAAACGGAGCTGGAGGAATCAGGCTCCAGGACTTCAGACTACACTACAAGGTTACAGTAATCAAGACAGTATGGTACTGACACAGAAACTGAAATATAGATCAATGGAACAGGATAGAAAGCCCAGAGATAAACCCACGCATATATGGTGAACTTATCTTTGTCAAAGGAGGCAAGAATATACAATGGAGAAAAGACAGCCTCTTCAATAAGTGGTGCTGGGAAAACTGGACAGCTACATGTAAAAGAATGAGATTAGAACACTTCCTAACACCATACACAAAAATAAACTCAAATGGATTAAAGACCTAAACGTAAGGACAGAAACTATAAAACTCTTAGAGGAAAACATAGGCAGAACACTCTGACATAAATCACAGCAAGATCCTTTTTAACCCACCTCCTAGAGAAATGGAAATAAAATAAATAATAAACAAATGGGACCTCATGGAACTTAAAAGCTTTTGCACAACAAAGGAAAGCATAAACAGACAAAAAGACAACCCTCAGAATAGGAGAAATATTTGCTAATGAAGCAACTGACAAAGTATTAATCTTCAAAATATACAAGCAATTCATGCAGCTCAATATCAGAAAAACAAGCAATCCAATCCAAAGATGGGCAGAAGACCTAAATAGACATTTGTCCAAAGAAGATATACAGATTGCCAACAAACACATGAAAGGATGCTCATCGTCCCTAATCATTAGAGAAATGCAAATCAAAACCACAATGAGGTATCACCTCACACCGGTCAGAATGGCCATCATCAAAGAATCTACAAACAATAAATGCTGGAGAGGGTGTGGAGCAAAGGGAACCCTCTTGCACTGTTGGTGGGAATGTAAATTGATACAGCCACTATGGAGAACAGTATGGAGGTTCCTTAAAAAACTAAAAATAGAATTACCATCTGGCCCAGCAATCCCACTACTGGGCATATACCCAGAGAAAACCATAATTCAAAAAGATACATGTACCACAATGTTCATTGCAGCACTATTTACAATAGCCAGGACATGGAAGCAACCTAAGTGTCCATTGACAGGTGAATGGTTAAAGAAGATGTGGCACATATATACAATGGAATATTACTCAGCCATAAAGAGAAATGAAACTGAGTTATTTGTAGTGAGGTGGATGGACCTAGAGTCTGTCATACAGAGTGAAGTAAGTCAGAAAGAGGAAAACAAATACCGTATGCTAACATATATATGGGATCTAAAACAAATGGTTCTGATGAACTTAGGGGCAGGACAGGAATAAAGACGCAGATGTAGAGAATGGACTTGAGGACATGGGGAGGGGGAAGGTTAAGCTGGGATGAAGTGAGAGAGTAGCGTTGACATATATACACTACCAACTGTAAAATAGATAGTGGGAAGCAGCTGCATAGCACAGGGAGATCAGCTCAGTGCTTTGTGACCACCTAGAGGGTTGGGATAGGGAGGGTGGGAGGGAGATGCAAGAGGGATGGGATATGGGGATATATGTATGTATATGGCTGATTCACTTTGTTATACAGCAGAAACTAACACAACATTGTAAAGCAATTATACTCCAATAAAGATGTAAACAAACAAACAAATAAATAAATAAAACTTGCTGTTACCAGTGGGGAGAGGGAAGGAGGGAGGGGCATGTTATGGGTATGAGATTAAGAGGTACAAACTACTATGTATAAGATTGATAAGCAACAAGGATATATTGTACAGCACAGCGAATTATAGCTATTATCTTTTTTAAGTTGAACTATAGTTGATTTACAATATTGTGTTAGTTTCAGGTGTACAGCAAAGTGATTCAACTTGCCTCCATAGGTACTGCAAGCTACTGAAAATGGCACAAAACATTGGCATAATTCATTTGGTGCAAAAGTAATATAATATGTATGAGTTAAATCAAGAAGCCAAATGCTCAGGGAAATGTAACATACAAAGAAGCAGTGGCAGATATATATGCGGTGTTCTACTGCACCTATTTTCTTGAGCTGTTAGAGCATTTGAAGTTATGGTGTTCATACCAAATATTTCTAAAATTTTGTAAACTCTGGTAGTGTGCAATTTGTCTAAAATATTTTT
Organism: Eubalaena glacialis; assembly: GCF_028564815.1. Classification (NCBI taxonomy): domain Eukaryota; kingdom Metazoa; phylum Chordata; class Mammalia; order Artiodactyla; family Balaenidae; genus Eubalaena; species Eubalaena glacialis. The sequence continues at coordinate 111,612,349 of NC_083721.1, forward strand.
TTCCCCATTAAACAGTTTATTACAACACTACATCTACTGTAATCAAAGTGGTGCTGTTTACAGTCATTATCATATGTACATTTTTAACAAGAACAAACTATTATAAAACAAGCATTTACTTGAGGTTTTTTTTCAATTGCGTGCCCATTATAATGGCCAAATGTATATAACCAGTAATAAAGTTGCAAAAGCTATAACTTTTAAAATCACACAGGTTTCCTTCATATAAAACAGGTAAGCAAAATAAAAAATAAAAGTAGAGCTACTGGTTACCATTTATGCAGATTTGCTTTATTCAGATCTATTCCTGTTCATTTTATCCATGAATCCTTACAGGTTCAGTTCAATCACAAGAAGCAAACTGCTGGACAAGCATCATTTTTCCCCCATGAAGACTGTTTTGTCTTGGAAGGTGCTCTTCTTCCTTCAGCTTCTAACGATGAAGATACTCGCGCTCTCGGTCACGCTCTCGGTCCCGGGCCCGGGCCCGGTGTCTCTCTCGTTCTCTGCTTCTCTCTCTGTAATAATCATCATGATGATCTCCACTGTGGAATTTACGACGCCGACTCTTTTCTCGTGATCTACTATGATCTCCTTCTCTTGATCGTTCACGTCTTGATCCAGAGCCATAAGACTGGGATTCAGTTCCATGAAGACAATCTTGCAAAGAGCTAATAAGAACTTTGCAACGATCATCAGCAGATACTTTGGATTGTTTAATTAAAGAAATTGCAGTTACCAATGTCTCAATAGCGCTCCCATAATCACCAGCACTGGCATCAGACACAGGTCTTGAAATAGCACTGCTTGAGATTGCCCTATTTCTATTCATGATTTCTTCAAACTCAGCTTCACTCAATGGTGTTCTTGCAGTATCCATTTTCCTTCCAGGAGGCCCACAGTCACCCCTATCATATGGTGGAGGCTGACCATATGGATCTGTTGGTGGTGGCCCCCAGCTATGTGGTGTAGGCATGCCGCTGTTAGTTGGTAGAGGAAAGAAAGCCGGGTTCACATGTGAAGCTGGTGGTGGGGCACCTGGAGGTGGTCCAGGAAGATACAGAGGAGGAGCGAGCGTAAGGGGTGGCCCAAGAGGGCCAGGTGGGTGAGATGGAAAGGGGCCTGGAAGTGGAGGTGGTCCCTGTTGTGGAGGTGGTGGACCAGGAGGGGGGCCGTAGCCTGGAACTGGAGGTGGAGGAGCAGGAGGAAGCGGACCCAATGGAGGCTGCCCAAAATGTTGTGCAGGAAAAAGAACTGGTGGTGGAGGGCAATCTCCTCGATTAGGAGGCCCAGCTAAAGGAGGAGGCAGAACCTGACCAGGAGGTGGAGGACCTGGTGGACCAGGTGGGCCTGGAGGACCCAAGGTTGGACACGGTGGAGTCTGTTCAGCTGGAAAAGGTGGAGGTGGCCCTCCTGGTCCTGCTGGTCCAAGAAATCTGTCCCCACTAGGAAGAGCCCCTGAAGACAGGCCTGTCCTCTACCACCTTGTGGAAATGCTGCACGTGAACTGCCTCCCGGAGGACCAGCTTTACCTTCCCCAGACAGTTGTCCTGATTGTGTAGTTTTCCTGGACTGCATTTCAGATTGACTCAGGAACTGTTTATTGCATGGAGTTACAACAGGATTCTGACCATGAAGTTCTCCTTTAGGCAACAGATCCATTAACATTTTTGAGGATGCTTCAGATCCAACACCAAGAAGGGCAAACACCTTTTACTGGCCATTTGCCTGATTTTCAAAAAGTTTTATCTCGAAAATATCAATTACTCCCAAAGAATGAACTGCTTCAGTTAAGTCTTCATCTGTTGTCCACCATGTTAGATTTCCAATATACAATGCAATTCTCTTTCCAGTATACGTATAGACAACATTTGGTGCCGCTCCTTTACCCACATCATCACCAACAGTTGGTGGGAGAGTGTCCATGTAATCCTGATCTTCTGGGACATCTCCATTATTTGCAGATGGAGAGATGACATCATCATACAAATCTATCTGATCATGCCCACCATATTCATCTTCCTGGTTGAACTCTTGGCCCACATCCACGTAAATGTCTGTGTGGTCCACACCATGCGCCATCTTCTCTCGGCCTTGGCTGCCGCCACCCGCTGCCTCCTGCAGGTCTGCCCTCAGCAGTAGCAGCAGCGGATCTCTGTCTAAAATCTTAACATAAAGGGTAAAACACAGAAGGCAAGGAAGCACTATGCCTACGTCCACAGTCTGTGGTGATATGGCTTCTTTGTGAATTTGTGCATGTCTTTCTTTTCTCCTATTCCATGAATGCTCCTAATGTTTCCATACTTCCAGTTCTTCACTTCTTCTCTTACCTTCATTTATTTATTTTTTACTTTTAACAGCTTTATTGAGGGATAATTTATATACTGTACAATTCACTCATTGTAAATGGATAATTCAGTGATTTTTAGTAAATTTCTGCAATTGTGCAATCATCATCACGATCCAAGTTTGAAATACTTCTTTCACTTCAAAAAGTTCCCTGTGTTTGTCTATAGTTGATTCCTGATCCTACTCCCAGCCTCAGGCAACCACTCATCTGCTTTCTGTCTCTACAGTTTTGCCTTTTCTAGAAATTTCATGTGAATGCAATTAAACTATATGTTATCTTTTGAGTCTGGCTTCTTCCACTTGACATAATGCTTCTGAGATCCATCCACACATGTGTATCAATTGTTCATTCCTTTATGTTGCCTAATAGTACTTCATTATATGAATATAGCATATTGTCTTTGTCTGTTAGGGCTGCTATAAAAAAATACCACAGACTGGGTGGCTTATAAACAACAGAAATTTATTTCTCACAGTTCTGGAGGCTGGGAAGTCCAAGATCAAGATGCTGGCAGATTTGGTGTCTGGTGAGACCCACTTCCTTGTTCATAGATGGCTGTCTTTTTGCTGCACCCTCACATGTCATGAGGGGTGAGGGATCTCTGTGGGGTCTGTTTTATAAGGGCACTGATCCCATTCATGAGAGCTCTACCTTCATGACCTAATCACCTCCCAAAGACCGCACCTCCAAACACCAACACACTGGGGATTTGGTTTCAACACATGAATTCTGGGGGAACATAGACATTCAGTCCATAGCATACATTTTGTTTATCACTTACCAGGTACTGGGTACTTGGATTGCTTTCACTTTTTGGCTCTTATTAATAGTTTCACTATGAATATTCACTTCTCAGCTTTGTGCTGACAAATGTTTTCATTTCTTTGCATGTATTCCTAGGAGTAGAATTGTGGGGTCATGTAGTTAGTGTATGTTTAACTTTTTAAGAAACCATCAAACAGTTTTCTAAAGCTGCTGTGCCATTTCGCATTCCCACCAGTGATGTATGAGGGTTCCAAATTCTCTGCATCCTCACCAACATTTAGGATGTCCATCATTTGATTACAGCCCTCCTAATGGGTATACGTCCTCCCTTGTCAATGCCCACTTCCTTCCTTTTTACCCTCTTATTACTTTTCTTCCCAACTTGTTCCTTTAGCTGGTTGGGCTAGTACTGCAGATATTTTCACTTGTATCAAATCTCATTGTTGACCAATTCTTAGCGACAAATAGCCAATAGATGATGCTGGTGTGGATTCAAAGATTAATCCCCTTTGGCAATCTATTCTTCATAGCTGTTCATGTTTTTCTTACAAATGCTCTGGTTTCCCATGTCGCAGAGTAGAACAAGCAGCTTTTAGGACCACAAGGTATATCTGTTCAGAATTAATAAACTCTATAATTAGAGTTTAATGACATTATAGTCACACCTGTAAGCATCTACCTCCAGGCATCTAGAAGTGCTCACCATCTCCTATATACTCTCCATAGTATGGAGGACTTGGAGGAGTTCCTGTATTCCCTTAGTTAAGAGAGCAGATTTACTTTTGCTACTGTTCTGCTCTTTTATTTTTATACCTTGAGTGTTTTGTTCCCTCGGCCTGAAGTGAGTGCCTGTGAGATGAGTTTCTCTGTGTTCTGCATGGTGCCCGGCCCAACTTGACTCAGCTTTGCAGGGTGGGTGTCAGCAGTCCTCTGGGAGCAGGACTTCTGCACCCTGTGCACCCATTAGAATCACTTCCTGAGCTTTAAAGCAATACTCTTGTTCCAGTTCTACCCCAGACCAGAACCTTAAATGACTTTGGAAATGCAAAAATGGCGGAGGGGCTAGTTTCCTGTCCCCAAAATAGATTTTTCAAAATTTAGTACTTAAGGTTATAAAGATATAGGAAGAAACAGGCCAAAATAATTACAACACGAAGTTAAAAAGTACACCCTGAAAGCCACGCTTTAGAGGTAGCTGGGAAGTTGTGGAATTAGATCTGGTTTTGGACTCAGAAGATCAGGGTGAGCATTCAGACTCTGTCCTTGATAAATATTCATAAGCCAGTCTGCTCCCAGCTTAGCCCTTCCTGGCTGCAATTTGGGGGCTTGCCCTTGTCTGTGATAGTGTTAGGATCAAAGGGATGATCTACCTAGAAGTACTTTAAAATGATATTTTTTTCAGAGCGTTTCACATCTGCTAATTATTTATTTTCAGCGTATTTTATTAAGGTTGTCTGGCCTCACTTTACCACACACAATTTGGGTTTATTTTTATCTTGTTTATCCTCTTTTGATTGGGCTAAGAGCATTGGTTCTGGAGCCAGACTGCCTGTGGGCAATCCCAACCCAGGCACTAATTTGCTGTGGGATCTTCCATTCTTATCCTCCTTTAACCTCAGTTTTCTCCTCTGTAAAATGAGCATAAAAATACCCCATGGTTCTATAAGAATTAAAAGAGGTAATGATTGTGAAGCACTTAGCACACTCCTTACATACTGGGGACTCAAGAAGTGTTAGTTTTTCTTCTTATTAGAAAGAGTGAGTGCTTAAAAAATCCAGCAAGATCAGGCATTTTACGGTAATGGTTGAAAGGGCAGTTGCACCCTAAGTGGTCCATTTTAAGAGATTTTAATGTCTTGGGTGGTAATTCAACCGGCCCCAGGGTACATTTTTTAGACACCTGCTTCAAGTCAATGAAATGTCAATATTTGTAAACAACTTTATTTGGAGTTTATTTTCATTATTGCGTTATTGATTTTTCCTTCCATACAGAGCGTGTCAAACGAAGCATTTCATACAAGTTTCAGGTTCTAAAACAAGGTAAGGAATTATGATTAACACCTTGTATACTATCAAATTATAAACTGGTACGGATTGAAGAAAACCTATTTCCCTAGAACTGCATATCTTAAATTACCAAAATGATACATTCTCTAAAAAACTTTTTATTATGGATATTGTCAAATAATCCATAATCCATAAGGTCACAGAGAATAGTATAATGAACCCACATGTGCCCACCACCCACCTTTAACAATTAACAACGCTTAGGCATGACAAACATTTGAAAGTGCCATATAACTGAGAGGTAAAGGAGCTCCAGTTAAACTGAGTTGATATATTCTTGTTAAAAAAAATCCAAATAATATAAAAGTGTGAGAAGTACAAACAGAATACCCATATTTCCAATCATTTTTAAAATAAACCTTTTAATAATGATGCTGTTTCAGTCAGGGCTTATAAAGTCACGCAGTGTCATAATTTAATGAGTGATGGATAAAAATTCTGGTCAGATCCTCACTGGGGATGGTTCTGACATATCAGTTACTTAGAAAATCTGATCTTTTCAGAGTAAAGCCCTTTAGCTGCCTTTCTGTTTTAGATCACCATAATTTACTTCTTTCTTGATAGATACGGACTACAAATTTTACAAGTTTTTGTAATGGCTACAGAAGGAAATAAAGACACGCATACATAGCAAAATAAATGACTACAACTGTATTACGGGATGGTTGTATTCTAATGATGCTTTGGGTGAGGGATTACAAGTGTGAGAAAAAGAATGCTCGTTATCTCCTGCTTAGGTTCAAGGACACCGTACTGGATGAAAGGTGATTCCAGTATTCACATTTAGTGCAGATTCTGAGCTGTACGTTGAAGGTTATGGCTTGAATTTTTCCCAAATTAGGTACATAGCCATTTCACCGTGCGAGAGAAAATGGAAATTGAGGTCACATTTCAACTTGACATCTACACAACCAAATGGCAGATTTAGCCTTCCAGAAAGCCCTTTCCCATTGTCCCAACGTCCACTGAAGATTTCGTTTGTTTACCTTAGGCCTTGGGTACACCATGACATTTTATTTTAGATTTTGCAGATGTCTTAAGGCCTCTATATCCTTTTTCTAGTTTTAAAAGAAGTGGTTGTTTAATGGTATTTAATCTGATTCCACTAATTAATTTTAATGCTTTCTAATTAGACTCGATTTGCAATTTTCCAGAAATATTTGATGAGTCATCTTTTGCACCATCCGTAATATTTTCAGTGAGTTTTAAAGAGATTTCTTAAAGAAGTATTATTAAAAAATATTATACAAATTAAATTTAGATTCTATAGACACAATATGTTCTAAAGTATTACTCACTGGATTAGTTCAACAATTGGGCCACACAGGATGTTTCATAAAATTTAGACACTAGAATAACATCTTAAGGCAATAGTAATTTGATTTTTTTCCTAAATGTGTTGCCATAGATTTTCCTAAATGTTTTACAAACAGTTATTAAAAGCACATTGAGAATCCAAATTCCCTTTGGGCAAAATGTTTTAGTACTTAACTTTCATTTAGTTCAAAATTACTTATGGTTAGAGTTGCAGAAAAACATCAGAAAATCATAACCAGCTATCACAACACTACGTATTTAAATCAATGCAGTGCAATCTCATCAGAGGCACCTCAAGATGCCTAATAATAAAAATAAATAAAAACAATGAGTATTATTCTTCCCTACACTACAAAAAGGGGAACATTTTAATTTTAAGTTTATTCTAAACAATTCAAAGTCTTCTCTGAGATGCTAATGAGAAACTTCCAGTGATTGGTGAATTTTTGCAATGGGCTCACTGCCACAGAGAGAGCAGGAAGGTTTGGCGAAGGAATTCTTAAAGATTGGGGGATGCGAAGATCTATCTGGAGAAAACATTGATTATGAAACTTGTTCTAAGTCCCAGTTCACAATCACAAAAAAAGCTTTGTTTATAAAATGAAAACATTTAGGATTACCTGAATTGGAACTCAGACAATTAAATTTTATATTTTGAAGGATATGCAAATAGGTAATTGACTAACTACTAATGTATTTGGAACTCACTGAAGAGGGAGTATATGAAATGAGCCAGCTGGTGGATGAAAAGAACCGAAGAATTATGTTTTATTTCTAGTTAATGTTTCATTTTAATTGTGCCTCTAGGTAACAGGCTTATAAATGGAAAGCCTGTCTTTTGTATGGAAGGTAGAATTACTCTTCTAAAAAAAGTTAAATTGTAAGAGTTGAAAAATACCTTCAAGAGAATAAATTATCAAAGAAGAACACAGAGAGAATTTGCCAATGCAAAATTATGCTATTTCTGTACCCAAAACTATTTGTATAAAAATGCAAATTAAAGTTAGCATGTGTTTTAGTTGGCTTAAAGCAAAGGCAAGCTTTAAATTTTTCTTTTAAGCTCAATTTTAATAAAAAGATCTTTGGTCTGGATTATAATTAGGCATCTTTCTCTAAATCCATGCATCTTCCTTGCAACCACCATTTTTCCAGGGATAAAAAATTTCTGATGGGTGCTAGCTGAACTGGTACGAGGCTGTTGAGCTTGGGTTTATATATCTAACTCATAATGTGCTGCCATGATTCTAGACTGAACACATTACTTCCAAGATTTGTACCTTGTTTCTGCTCTCAGTGGGTTTAAACTTAATGTGCCACCTGCTTTATTTGGTGCCTTGTTTACCATTACTTCTGAATAAAAAATTTTAAACTACACTGAAAAAAGAAAAAAATATATATTTTAGGACAATTGTCCTTTTTAGGGAGATCAAGGAAATGGCACAGTTCCGAGATCACACAGTTTTGATTTCTTTATACAAAAGAGTGTAACAAAAGAGTGTAAAGGGCAAGTAACATTCCTACTTCCTAACTGGGTTATCAACATTTGAAAGTCATTGCACTGGAATAAAACAAATTTTCTAAAGTATTTCAAGGATTGAAGAATACGCAAACTTTTAAAAATTTGCATGTTTATCTGGTATAAAGATGGTATAAAGGTATACCATCCTTTATAAAGAGGGTATAAAGGAAGCTAACTCATGCAGATGAATGAGGACAAAAAAATGATGTGTATTTTTAAAAACAATGACAAGATGGCCATCTTTGGACAAATGAACCATTTCAATGGAGACCCATCTCTTAAAGTGTCCTGTGAGAAAGAGGAGAACTGGGAGGTAAAAGAACTCCAATCAGACTGACTTGATTCGCAGACCATGGAAATACTACCCCCTCCCCCGACTCAAAATCCTGCATTATTTGTTTGCGCAAGTCTCTCTCCTTCCTTGCCTCTCTTCTCCAATTCCACTGCTGCTGCCTTGGTTCCAGCCTTGTCTTCTCTTTCACGGACTAGAGCTCCCTTGACTTTAATCTCACTTGCTTTCGAGTCAACCTCCACTCAGCCATCAGAGTGATATTTTTATCACAAAGGTCCCCTTGGGTCATTTTCAAGCTCAAAATTCTCCAGGGGCTCCTATCTCTTGCCAGAGGGAATCGAAACCTCGTCTATGGCCTATCGAACACTTTCTGACCTGGCCCATGACCACCTGCCCAGCATCATTACTGCCATGCTCCTCATGCAATACAGAACTACTTGGAACCCCTTACCCTTGAGCCTTTGCATGTATTCTTTCTCTTCTCTCTTCTGGTTTGCCCTTTCTACCCTTCTTCTTATGCTTAGCATCTGTTTGTTCTTCAAGCATTTCTTTTTCCTGAAATGCTGAACTGACCCCTTTCTGCTCCCACCATTGCCTCTCCCAAAAGTTCAGGCCTCTGTTTCTGCTCCCATGGTACCGAGTGCCCTCTCTGTAGTTAAGCAGGATGTTATGTTGTAATGTTTTGCATGTCTGTTTCTCCAATAAGCCATAAACTGATCAAGGTCAGGGAGGACATCATTCCCTCCGGGGATTTACAACCCACAACGCACAATTCCTGAACACTGCTGCCCAATAAATCTTTGTTGAGTGAATGAATATGTGAATAAATTGTATGAATGGAATCAGATAAAACAGAGAGCCTGAAAATGCCACATATCATTGAGAATTCACTGACCTGGTGATTTTCTGTATTTAGAATTCAGATTTTGACCTTAACTCCCACGAAAGAAAATCTAGCAGGTATTAAGAGCAGTTGTTTTCCAAAGGGACTTAATGGCTTAGATTTTGGAGAATCATGAAGGGATAAAACCATGAACACTATTTGCTACTATAGAAAAGACTTCAAATATATTAAAAAACCCCACAAAAACAACATTCACTGTGCTTACCCTTTCCTGCAGACAAAATAAAATAATGACGGAAAGCTCAGAGTACTATTTACAGATGTCTTAAAGATTTAGGGCTGCATATCAAGGCTGATACTGGAAACGTCTTGGTTTGGCACATCAGGTGACTTCAGAAGAAGGCCCACTGGGGAGACCTCAGAGTCTCTAGAAGGACTGGAGGCTAGAAATGGGGCAATGCTGGATCCATGAAAGATGGGACAGATACCAGTCCAAAGTGGAATCGTATGGCAGCAAAAGCATAACAAGGCTGAAGAAGAATCCAAACAATGCTCTGCAGTTCTAAAGTTCTTTTCATCCTAAGAGCTCAGAGTGCTTTGCTCTAGCTTTCTTTGAGCGAGAAGCCTTGGGTCTAAGGCAAGGAGACTAATCTGTAAGCAGAAATTCTCAAGGGCTCTGAGCTATATTTTATGATCTGGCAGTCTTCCTAATTATGAGCTCCAATAAGTTGCTAAAATGTTTTTTTCTAACCTGTGTGACGTTAACTATCACTTTATTTGTTCAAGTTGAGAAGGGGATCTTTACCCCCTTCCTAAGCATTTTTTGGGCTTCGATTTAGAGTAAGACCCCATTGTAGGTAAATTTACAACCAGATTTTTGCCTTTCAACATGGAGTAAATGTTTCACACCCTTTTAGTTAAGAATGACTGATAAAAATGGCATCTTGTGTTGAGGAAGTGGTAGCAAACTCATACAGAATAATTTATTTAAAATCAGATGTCAAGTTCCTTACTCTAGCACTCTGTACAATACTGGTTGAATCAGAGAGCCATATCTATTGACTGCCTATGTGTTGGATACTGGGGTAGGCCATGTACTAAATTTCCAAGTCAAATGAAATAAAATCCCCATCTTCAAAGAGCTTAGTTTAATGAAAGAGAAGCAGAATAGGTCACCATTTATGAGACATTATGGTAGGTACACTGAACAAGCATGTAGGAAGTATTGTGGAGACTCACTAAGAAATGGAGCCCAAACCAGATGTGTGTGTTTTTGTGTGTGACAGTTTCTTGGAATTGAGTTTTGAAAAACAAGTAGGAATTACTATTCTTGGTAGAGGGCAGCATGTATGAAGGATATAGGCTTGAAAACACATCGCTTTATACAGTTCATGTGGTGAAAGGGAAGAGTGCACGGGATGGAGGGGGAGCGGCGGGAGATGAGTGATGAACAACAGGTGATATCACAGAGGGCTTGGGTGTTAGGCTAAGGAATTTTGACTTTCTCTGGAAACTCATGGACCCACTTAGGGTTTTAAGCAGGGGAAGGACAGGATCATATTTACATTTTATTAAGGTTCCATTGGAAGAATTAGGGAAGCCAGCTTGTAGTAGAGTGGAATCAGAGGTAGAGAGACAGGGAAGACGCTCTTACAGCCATCCTGGGGAGACATTGGTGAGGTCCGGTCCTGAGGCAGGATATGTGGGGTGGTTATGAGAGAGGACTTGGTGACAGGTGTGCATGTGTGTGTGTGTAGATGGATGTATTTGTGTGCATGTGCACTCACACAACAGGGAAGATGTCAATTTGGCTTAATAAATTATTGCCAACTTCTGAAATGTTTGGTTAAAGGGAAGCATTGTCACACATTTCTTCAAAATCTACTTTTGGTTATAATCTTCAATAATACAATTTACCTGACTCATTGTATGATAACTTTCCTCATGATACCTCAGTTCATATCATATTCACTCAGATGATGCCAAATCTTGTTTTACAGACAGAACCATGAGCCACCAACAGGCAAGATGATATACCAATGGCACTTAAGTGGCAGAGCCAGAATAGTATTCCTTGATTCTGAGCCTAGAGTTTGGTTCACCAAACACACGTCCTCTAGGGTAAAGCTGGTATATCTGCTCTTTCCTGGGGTGTGAAGGTTGCGTTTGGCTCTCTTATCCCTTTGACGGAGATTTTACAACTGGTATCCCTAGAAAGATTTCCTTAGTAGTCCAAAGAAAGTACTCTGTGGGTAGAGCCGAGGCTGCTTGCTTTGGCCTGGGAAATCCTATCTGGTCCTGACTGATAGCTGCGAAGAGAAAGAAGAGGTTTGCTAGTGATTCTGTGACCTGGCTGAATGGTGTAAGTTTAATTCCTGGGTTCCTTGTCCTTATCCTGGGCCCCTGTCTGTTTATAAAGTTATACTTTATTGCTAGGAGAGGTTTTTTATGTTTTTTTGGTTTATTTTTGAGTTTCAACTCGGTGAAATCCTTACACAAACCTCTGAGATTCAGAGAGGTTCTGGTTCTTGCCATAGTAGGTAGTGGAGGGAGGCAGGACTTTCCCACAACACCTCCCAACATGTGTCCAGAGACTGGGTGGCCATTAGCTGGTGCCTGGATGGGGGCTGGGCCAGAAAATCTTCCAGCCCTAGGACAGTGATTGGTGTGTGTGTGTGTGTGTGTGTGTGTGTGTGAAGATCCTTAACTCCCGGGGACTGTATAGAAATCTGGGATGTACGTGCAGTTTGAAAAACAAATTTGTAAAAAATATTTTTGTAAAAACAATGGAAAATAAATCAGAAGGTTTTTTTTTTTTAAATGAATTTACTTATTTATTTATTTTTGGCTGCATTGTGTCTTCGTTGCTGCGCGCGGGCTTTCCCTAGTTGCGGCGAGCGGGGGCTACTCTTCATTGGAGTGCGTGGGGTTCTCATCGCTGTGGCTTCTCTTGTTGCAGAGCACGGGCTCTAGGCGTGCAGGCTCAGTACTTGTGGCACGTGGGCTCAGTAGTTGTGGCGCACGGGCTTAGTTGCTCCGCGGCATGTGGGATCTTCCCGGACCAGGGCTCAAACCCGTGTCCCCTGCATTGGCAGGCAGATTCTTAATCACTGAGTCACCAGGGAAGCCTTAAATCTGAAGATTTTTGATTAGGAGGGTTCGAGGTGCTCACGCCCTTCCCCAGGAGGAGGGGCAACACTTTTTTTTTTTTTAAGTGGAAAGTTTAAAGCGTAATGGCTTTAGAATTTCCTCCAGGCCCAGCTCTTCCAATTTTTCTCACTGTCTTTTCTGCTGTTGTCTTCACCAGCAGCCCTTCCCAATGGAATGCTTTTACTAGAAGACTGCAACCATAAAGCCAACGCTGGCCAAGCCTGTCTTTCCGTAGGCCAGGGAGTCTGCAGCCTGTTGCTTGAGGTTCTGCCAGTGACTGCAGCTCTTTAAACCGTGGCCCTCTGGATGCAAAGTCGACCAGGCAACAGTGATGCTGGCTTCACAATGTAATGGGTGTTCTGTTTTTTTTTTCTCTCCTTTGTTTGCAAAGTCAACTAGGCAACAGTTATGCTGGCTCTCCAGTGTGATCAGTGTTTTGTTTTTTCCATCTCAAACAGACAGAACATAGAAAATGCCACTTGAAAAGAATGGAAAAAACTGGCTGTGGATTTTAGTATGGTCTTCAGATTAGAGAGTTCTGGAATGGAAATCTGAAGACTGAACTCAGAACATAAGCCTTCAACAGTGATATAAGTGGGATGATATATATAGTTGGATCAACAATTTAAAAATTTTTTATAGTTATGTATTTATTTTAATAAAAGACAGCTGTTATATACACACCTGTGAACAGCTATTAAGGCTTAGAATGAGACAATGATGTTTTAAAAAGGAGTTCTTTTAAAGAAAAATAGTCTTTAAAATAAAAATGATATTCTAGGTGGTGCCCAGTTGTAGAGGACTTTGTGATGTGTCCCTGGCACACTTCTTCTCCCATCCTGGCACAGCCATACTGACTGGGTGGGCTAGGAAATGATCCTGAATGGCTTAAACCATAAGTGGAGTTCTAACCCCTTGCCACAGTGATTGGTTTAGGCATGGGCACATGACCTAAGATGGTCCAATCAGAGTGAAGCTCAGGAATTTTCCTCAGCGGTTGAAGGAAACAACCCTCTCATTCCTTCCAGACAGTCTTGTGTGTGGAAGGGAGGGCTTTGCAGGGAGGCAGGCAGCCATTTTTCTCCCTCCACAGGAAAGCCGTCCTCAGGATGAAGTAGACGCATCAAGGAGGGCAGAGCCTGGGGAACTGCAGAGAAAGGGAGCCAGAGCCCCACTCAGACTCTAGCCTTGGAATTTTCAGCTACCTGAGTCCACATATTCTCTTTGTTGTGTTGTTTTCTGCTGCTTGCAGCTGAAAGTGTCCTAATAGGGCAGATGTAGCAAAGTGAGGAAGGCAGGACACCACTGGCTGAAGTTTAGGAAGCTCAGGCTTAGAGAGCAGAGTCCAGACTCCTCACCTTGCAGTCAGATCTGTATTAATAAAAATGATAAAAATAGTGAGAGTAGCTAGCATTCACTGAGGACTTACCATGTGCCAGGCACTGTTCTTAGCACTTTACGTCGGTTCCCTCACTGAAACCTCACAACAACCCTGTGACAATGGGAATCAGAACACCTGGATTTTTGTCCCATCTTGCCACTTACTGACTGATGACTTTGCACCCATCATCTAGTTTCTCGGTGTGTTACTTATCTGTCTCAGAGGCATGTGAATGCTGAATGAGATAATGTGAGCTAAGCACCTTAGTGTGTTGCCTAAAAAAGTTTACATCTCATAACCTATCACTCTCCTCTGAAAATTCTCTGTTCTAGGGCATCTAACCAAACAGTTATGCAGATATAAACATATGCAGTACTATATCTTATGTGAGAAGCCCTCTTTTCTCCTCTCTGCTCGTCTACTTTCTCCCCTTGTTTCAAAGCTTAGTTCATGACACAGCTTTTCTGGAAGCTCTCCCACCACTCGCTAGCTAATACTGCCTTCCTTGCATGGATTGATTGCCTGGAGCCTTTGCTGTCTGTCCCATCCTTTGGCCCACATCACATGCCATCTTAGTTGCTATTTAATTCTTGATGTCCTGTTTTCTCACAAGATTGTAAATTAATAAAGGACAGTGACCTTGTACTCTAGCTTGTAACTTATCACTCACTGGGTGCCATGATAACTCAATGACTTAGAGAAAATCCTTTTTGCCTTGAGTTAACCAAGTGCACACCTGCTTAGAAGAGATGTAGAGAAGAAAAGTCATTTTTTGTCAAAGGCATGAAAACTAGTTGTTTTTTGTTTTTGTTGAATTTAGTTACCTGTGTACTTGGCTCTTACCCATTTAACCTTTGGCTTACATTCCCCCCCCTTCATCATTCCCCAGATAATACAAATAAACAAATAAAAATCAAACAATAATGACAACAGCCAGAAAAAAGAAAAGAAACCTCCCCACACAAGCTAGAAGTAGCTAGGGATTCATGATGACAGAAAGGATGCTAGTGAGTGGGTATAGTGGGAACTGCCCAGAGCTGACTTTTCTTCAGGTATCAAGGTTTGGGGTGAGAGTGAAGATGTGGGTAGCCTGTGGGAGAAAAAGAGAGGAAATCTTTGGAGTGTCTGTGGACATAACCAACTTCTTCTTCCTCAGTGCATTCCAGGCTAGTGGTTAAGGGCTACTGGTAGAGAGAGGCTCAGGTCCTGAACACACATTTTATAAGGTTCTCTGAGTCTCTTTGAGTTCAGAGTATGTGCTGGATAAACCCAGGATGGTGTTATTTAATCCAGATGGGCACCAGAACTTCTTGTTTTACTGTCTTAAATGCCATTAACATTTATTGAAGCTCAGTAGTTTTTCCATGCCTGTTAAGGGAATCGTAATACATGATGCCTATGTTGTCATTTCAATTAACTTTAAAACTTGAAAACCCCAAACCATTTTGGTTTGGTTTTTTCATAAGTATTTTGCTGGTTTCTTTGCTTTCATGAGACTTGTTGACATCGTACTCAGGATGACTCATTTTCAAAACACAGAGTGGTGGAGACTATGGACGTGCCAGTAAAGTAGAAACCAGGGCTTTGCCCTTTTCAATCTAAGGGGGAGATGAGGCTGTCTTAAATAATAGATAATAATAATAATATACCTCATGTGTATACAGTGCTTTATAGGTTTCAAAACACTTTCACATTTTTTAGGTCTGCCTTGACAGGAAGTCGAATAGCAAACGATCATTATGGGTGATCAATATGATGAAGGTGCGATACTCTAAGCAGGACAGGAGGGAATGTGTGTGACCTAAGCTTTTAGCTGGACGAGCGTAGAGCTCATGTCATTTTTCAGTTAGGACACATGTACATTTTCTAGTTGCAAGAAAGGGAAACAGAAGCCACCCCCTGGGTTGGACATGATCTGGGATTGATGGATGCTCAGTGGGCAGCTGCATCTCAGCACCTGTGGCTTTCGGGCAGGCTCAGGGGTGAGGGAGCTCTGTTTTCTTATATCACTGTGATTAACTGTCTGAGAAGTAGTAAAAAGTTGGTAAAAACATATTCTAAATTATGGAGGAAGTAACTCAGATTTTAATCTCATATCCTTGGATGGTGAACTGACAAGCCTGGTTCTCCAGAACAATGCTCTGTGCAGGGTCCAGATGAAGGCAAGTACCACGAATAACAACTACCATATGTATGGATAAAGAAGATGCAGTATATATAAAATGGAATATTATTCAGCCCTAAAAATGAAGGAAATCCTGCCGTTTGTGACATCATGGATGAAACTTAAGGGCATTATGCTAAGTGAAATAAGTCAGACAGAGAAAGACAAATACTATGTGATTTCACTTATATGTGGAATCTAAAAACCTAACTCAAAGAAACAGAGTAGATTGGTGGTTGCCAGGTGTTGGTGGGGGTGGTGAAAATGGGGAAAGGAGATCAAAGGATACAAAGTTCTACTTATAAGATGAATAAGTTTGGGGGATCTAATGTACAGCATGGTGACTATAGTTAATACTGTGTTGTGTTTGAAAGTTGATAAGAGAGTAGATCTTAAAAGTTCTCACCACACACACACACACACACAATAATTATGTGAGGTGATAAATGTGTTAATTGACCTTATTGTGGTCAACATTTCACAACATATACATATATCAAATCATCATGTTGTACACCTTAAACTTACACATTGTTGTATGTCAATTATATCTCAATAAAGCTTGGAAAAACCTCTAAACATGAACAACAACAAAAAACCAGCTTTCATGTTGAGCACATAGAGTGTGTCCGGCACTGCACTAAGAACTTCACAAGCATTATGCTAAATTATTCTTCACCATAACTGTGAGCTAGTTACTATCATTGGTCCCCTTTCACAGATGGAGGTACTGAGGTTTAGAGAGAGTAAGTAATTTACTCAGGGCTACCTTGGCAGTCATTGATGGAGTTGGGATTTAAATCTATGCTTCCAGACTTTAATAAAGCTCAACATGCTTAATCATTGTGTCATATGTGCACACAGCAGTGCCAAACACTGATGGCAAAGCTCGTGGAGGGGAGATCTGCATTGACTTCCACAGATACCTGTCAGAATCAGAAGCAGGATCAAGCCCTATGGTTCAGGGACCACAGGTCAACAATTCACACACTGAATGAGACATAGGGTGGAGAGGAGGATGGCAAGGAACTTCAACCTTGGCAGTATCAGAAAACACAAATTAAATGTCAATGAATTAATGTGTGTTTTTACGTTGATGTAGCATTATCACCATATATGTTTTAGTGAGTAGATTATGATGATGATGGCCCTGAATGAATCAAGCCTCCCTGTGTCTATGCCATTTTGCCATGTAACTTTGCCATTTCTCCTGTCAAGAGGTGGAGTTTGTTTCTCTACTCCTTTGAATCTGGGTTGGCCTTGGGACTTTCTTTGACCAGTAGAATATGGTAGAAGTGATGTTGTGTGGGATCCAGAGCTGAGGACTTAAGGGGCCTTGTGGCATCTGCTCTCACCATCTTGGACCTCTGAGACTATTATGCTGTGAAGGAATCCATTTTAGCCTGTTACAGGATGGGAGGTTGCTGACTGAAGAATAGAGTGGAATAGACTGAGGTCTCTGTTAAGAGCTAGCACCAACTGCAAGACATGTGAATAGGGCCATCTTGGGCCCTCTAACCCCAGTCAAGCCAACAAATGGATGATGGCAGTCTCATGAATGATCCAGGCAAGACCAGCAGAGGAACTGCCTAAGTTGGCAACTCACTGAATCATGAGAAGTAACAAATCACTGTGGTGCTAAGCCCCTACATTTTTGGGGTGGTTTGTTATGCAATAACAATTTTGGTAATTTTAATAATACTTAAAATTTTGTAACACTTTATAGCTATTTTCATAAAAGCCTCGAGGTATGCCAGTCAGAGATGGAGAGTGACTGGCTCAATGCCACATGGCTGAAAAGTATCGGAACTGGTATTAAACCTGGGTCTTGATACTAAGTGTCAAATACTGGAGGATGAACTCCAGTACTCCTTATTTCCTTCGATTAAAAGAAAAAATAATGTTGGTTCATTTGGAAGTTGACTTAATTATGTATTTAATAGATTTGGATGATAGGTATTAAATACAACTACCGGTAGGTAATCATTTAAATGTCTCAGGAAGGGGTCTGGCCGAGGCAGCCGCTCGGAGCTCTCGGGCGAGGCATGGAGCAAGGGCCAGTGGGCAGCGAGCGGGGCTGGGAGCATGAGCGGGAGTGGCTGAGGAGCCGGCAGCGTCTGTGCAAATCTCTGTGTTTTATAACGTATTGTTTATTTTTATTTTTTTATATATTTCTATTTTTACTTTGCTTTTCTGTTGTTCTGTTTCTTTTCTCTTATTTTTCTTCTTCTTTTTCTTTAATATATTTTTCTTTTTTAAAATATATTTCCATTTCTACTTTGTTTTTCTGTTGTGTTTTTTCCCTTTTTATTTTATTTTATTATTATTATATTTTTTATCATTTTTATTGGTTTGTTCTGTTTCCTTGCTTTATTCTTCAGTTGGCACAATGCTTTGGTTTTGTTTTTAGGTTATGTGTTTTTGTTAGTTTTAAACCTAATTGTTTGATTTCATTTTTGAGTTCTTCTATTTGTCTGGTTGTTCTCTTGCTTTTTGTATCATTTGGCTCTGTTTTTGTTTCTTTTACGTGTGTGTGTGTTTCCTTGTTTCTGTTTTTGTTTGGTTGATTTTGTTTTTACCATTTCTCTGGGGTTTTGTTTGTCTTTTTTTTTCTTTAATATATTTTATTTTTTTAATATTTCTATTTCTACATTGCTTTTCTGTTGTTCTGTTTTCTTTCCTCTTTCTCTTTCTCTCTCTCTCTCTCTTTTTTTTAATTATCATTTTTGTCAGTTTGTTTTGTTTCTTTGCTTCATCCCTCAGTTGGCACTCTGCTTTGGTTTTGTTTTTTGGCTTTGTGTTTTTGTCAGCTTTCTTTTTAATTGTTTGATTTTGTTCTTGGGTTCTTTTGTTTGGCTGATTGTTCTCTTGCTTTTGATTTATTTGGTTTTGTTTTTGTTTCCTGTGTGTGTGTGTGCGTGTTTCCTTGTTTCTGTTTCTGTTTGTTTGATTTTACTTTTTACCATTTGTCTGAGGTTTTGTTAGTCTTCTTTTTTTTTTTTTTTAAATCCCCTTTATCGCCAGGATGAATAACGTGTGGGGTTGTGGTCCCTCGACCAGAAGTCGGGCCTGAGGCTCTGGGGTGGGAGCACTGAGTCCAGGATGCTGGACCACTAGAGAATTCCCAGCCCCAGGGAAGACTAATTGCTGAGAGCTCTCATGGAGGTCTCTATCTGAATCCAAGACCCAGCTCCACCCAACTGCCAGAAGCTCCCAGTGCTGGACGCCTCCCACCAAACAACAAACAAGGCAGGAACACAAACCCACTGATCAGCACACAGACTACCTAAAGTCATACTAAGCTCACAGACACCCCAAAACACACCACCTGACATAGCCCTGCACATCAGAGGGAGAAGACTCAGCTCACCCACCAGAACTGAGGCACCAGTCCCTCCCATCAGGAAGCCTACACAAGCCACTGGACCAACCTCACCACCGGGGGCAGAGAACAGAAACAAGAGGAACTATGACCCTGCAGCCTGGGGAAAGGAGACCTCAAATACTGTAAATTAGACAAAATAAGAAGACAGAGAAATATCTTGCAGGCAAAGGAGCAAGATAAAAACCCACAAGGCCAAATAAATGAAGAGGAAATAGGCAAACTACCTGAAAAAGAATTCAGAGTAATGATAGTAAAGATGATCCAAAATCTTGGAAATAGAATAGAGAAAATACAAGAAATGTTTAACAAGGATCTAGAAGAACAAAAGAGCAAACAAACAGTAATGAACAACACAATAACTGAAATTAAAAACACTCTAGAAGGAATCAATAGCAGAATAACTGAGGCAGAAGAACAAATAAGTGAGCTGGAAAATAAAATGGTGGAAATAACTGCTGCACAGCAGAATAAAGAAAAAAGAATGAAAATAATGGAGGACAGTCTCAGAGACCTCTGGGACAACATTAAGCACACCAACATTCAAATTATAGGCATCCCAGAAGAAGAAGAAAAAAAGAAATTGTCTGAGAAAATATTTGAAGAGATTATAGCCGAAAACTTCCCCAACATGGGAAAGGAAATAGTCAATCAAGTCCAGGAAGTGCAGAGAGTCCCATAGAGGATAAACCCAAGGAGAAACATGCCAAGACACATATAAATCAAGCTATCAAAAATTAAACACAGAGAAAAAATATTAAAAGCAGCAAGGGAAAAGCAACAAATAACATACAAGGGAATCCCCATAACTTTAACAGCTGATCTTTCAGCAGAAACTCTACAGGCCAGAAGGGAGTGGCAGGACATATTTAAAGTGATGAAAGGGAAAAACCTACAACCAAGATTACTCTACCTAGCAAGGATCTCATTCAGATTCGAAGGAGAAATCAAAAGTTTTACAGACCAGCAAAAGTTAAGAGAATTCAGCACCACAAAACCAGCTTTACACAAATGCTAAAGGAAAATCTCTAGGCAGGAAACACAAAGGAAGAAAAACAAATCCAGAACAATTAAGAAAATGGTAATAGGAACATACATATCAATAATTGCCTTAAATGTAAATGGATTAAATGCCCCAACCACAAGACACAGACTGGCTGAATGGATACAAAAGCAAGACCAGTATATATGCTGTCTACAAGAGACCCATTTCAGACCTAGGGACACATACAGACTGAAAGTGAGGGGATGGAAAAAGATATTCCATGCAAATGGAAATCAAAAGAAAACTGGAGTAGCAATACTCATATCAGACAAAATAGACTTTAAAATAAAGACTATTAGAAGAGGCAGGGAAGGACACTACATAATGATCAAGGGATTAATCCAAGAAGAAGATATAACAATTGTAAATACTTATGCACCCAACATAGGACACATAAGGCAAATGCTAACAGCTGTAAAAGGGGAAATTGACAGTAACACAATAATAGTAGGTGACTTTAGCACCCCACTTATACCAGTGGACATCCAAACATAAAACAAATAAGGAAGCACAAGCTTTAAATGACAAATTAGACCAGATAGACTTACCTGATATTTATAGGACATTCCATCCAAAAACAACAGAATACACTTTCTTCTCAAGTGCACATGGGACATTCTCCAGGATAGATCACAACTTGGGTCACAAATCAAGCCTCAGTAAATTTGAGAAAATTGAAATCGTATCTAGTATCTTTTCTGACCACAATGCTATGAGACTAGATATCAATTACAGGAAAAAAAAATGTAAAAAATACAAACACATGGAGGCTAAACAATACGCTACTGAATAACCAAGAGATCACTGAAGAAATCAAAGAGGAAATCAAAAAATACCGAGAAACAAAAGACAATGAAAACACAACAACCCAAAACCTATGGGATGCAGTAAAAGCAGTTCTAAGAGGGAAGTTTATAGCAATACAATCCTACCTCAAGAAACAAGAAAAATCTCCAATAAACAACCTAACCTTACACCTAAAGCAATTAGAGAAAGAAGAACAAAAAAAACTCCCAAAGTTAGCAGAAAGAAACAAATCATAAAGATCAGATCAGAAATAAATGAAAAAGAAATGAAGGAAACAATAGCAAAAATCAATAAAACTAAAAGCTTGTTCTTAGAGAAGATAAACAAAATTGATAAAATATTAGCCAGACTCATCAGGAAAAAAAGAGAGAAGATTCAAATCAACAGAATTAGAAATGAAAAAGGTGAAGTAACTGACACGGCAGAAATACAAAGCATCATGAGAGACTACTACAAGGAACTATAAGTCAATAAAATGGACAACCTGGAAGAAATGGACAAATTCTTAGAAAAGTACAACCTTCCAAGACTGAACCAGGAAGAAATAGAAAACATGAACAGACCAATCATGACTCTTTTTGATTATGAAAAACATAATTCAAAAAGAGTCATGTACCACAATGTTCATTGCAGCTCTATTTACAACAGCCAGGACATGGAAGCATCCTAAGTGTCTGTCAATAGATGAATGGATAAAGAAGATGTGGCACATATATTCAATGGAATATGACTCAGCCATAAAGAGAAACGAAATTGAGTTATTTGTAGTGAGGTGGATGGACCTAGAGTCTGTCATACAGAGTGAAGTAAGTCAGAAAGAGGAAAACAAATACTGTATGCTAACACATATATATGGAATCTAAAAAAAAAGGTTCTGATGAACCTAGGGGCGGAACAGGAATAAAGACGCAGACCTACTAGAGAATGGACTAGAGGACATGGGGAGGGGGAAGGGTAAGCTGGGACGAAGTGAGAGAGTGGCATGGACGTATATACACTACCAAATGTAAAATAGATAGCTAGTGGGAAGCAGCTGCATAGCACAGGGAGATCAGCTTGGTGCTTTGTGACCACCTAGAGGGGTGAGATAGGGAGGGTGGGAAGGAGATGCAAGAGGGAGGGGATATGGGGATATATGTATGCATATGGCTGATTCACTTTGTTTATACAGCAGAAACTAACACAACATTGTAAAGCAATTATACTCCAATAAAGACGTTAAAAAAGGTAAAGTAGAAATAAAAGAGAGACTTGCAGTAACTGAACCCTAATATTTGAGATCCTTAAGTGAAGGTGGAAATATTTTGGTGTAATCAATTATGATGCCAACTTCTTCAATATTCATCTACTTGGCGAAAGATTTCAGAAGTTGTGGTCTTAATTTCAGTTGCAACAGTTCTTTCATGTCTAATGGGGACTGGATTTTGACAGTTCTTTTTCCATTTTCTCAGAAATCTTCCTTTTATTTTATGGTAGTCCTAGCATATCTGCAACTGTGCAAAAAGAAATAAACAGGATTATTATGTGTTACTGGAAAAAAAAAGTGCCATGTACCACAATGTTCATTGCCACACTATTTACAGTAGCCAGAACATGGAAGCAACCTAAGTGTCCATTGACAGATGAATGGATAAAGAAGATGTGGCACATATATACAATGGAATATCACTCAGCCATAAAAGGAAACAAAATTGAGTTATTTGTAGTGAGGTGGATGGACATAGGCTGTCATACAGAGTGAAGTAAGTCAGAAAGAGAAAAACAAATACCCTATGCTAAGGCACATATATGGAATCTAAAAAACAGTACTGATGAACCTAGTGGCAGGGCAGGAATAAAGATGCAGATGTAGAGAACGGATTTGAGGACACGGCCGAGGGGGTGAAGGGGAAGCTGGGATGAAGTGAGAGAGTAGCACTGACATATATACACTACCAAATGTAAAATGGATGGCTAGTGGGAAGCTGCTACATAGCACAGGGAGATCAGCTTGATGCTGTGTGATGATCTAGAAGGGTGGGATAGGGAGGGTGGGAGGGAGGCTCAAGAGGGAAGGAATATGGGGATATATGTATACATATAGCTGATTCACTTTGTCGTACCTCAGAAACTAACACAACATTGTAAAGCAATTATACTCCAATAAAGATAAAAAATAATTAGGCTAAGTGAAAGAAGCCAGTCACATAAATGTCACATATTGTATGATTACATTTCTATTAAATGTTCAGAATAGGCAAATATATATATATATATATATATATGTATATATACATATATATACATATATATATGTATATATACATATATACATATATATATACAGAAAGTAGATTAGTGCTTGCCTACTGTAGGAGGGGAGAATTGGGGAGAAATTGGGAATGCCTTAATGGGTACCAGGTTTCTTTTTGGGGTAGTAAAAGTGTTTTAAAAATTGACTGGGTGATGGTTGCAAAACTCTGTGAATATATTAAAAACCATGGAATCGTACACTTTAAATGGGTGAATTGTATGTTGTGTGGATTATATCTCAATAAAGCTGTTATTTAAAAAAACAAATAAAATTTGAGGTTTTACAGAATAAAATCAACACTGGCAGAATAAGAAATTGTTGTCAAGCTAAAAGAAGTATGCCCCAAACCATAAAGATGGTATAGTGTTAGTTTGTGAAAATTTAATTTTGCTTGAATAACCACATGATATGACTGCTTTATCATTAAATTCTCTGTAGAAATGAAAAAAAAAAGTCAGTCTTAGGACAGTACATTGGAGACCATCTATGCAGCCTCTGAAAAGCGTGAGTGTTCCCAGGCTCTGAAGTCATCCATGGCTTTTTCTTTTTACCATGAGGCTTGGTTCATGAGTTCATTGCTTATACTGGGAGGGACTTCCCAATAAGGCATAATTATTAGGAAGTTACTTCTCCTTCCATTTAGAGTTTCTTGAAGCAGCACAAATAAGTTTCATTTTGAAAGATCAATACAAACCAAGTTCACCATCAAAAAATGCTGTAGAACATTTCTGGAGAATTATCTTGTGCTAACACAGGGACCATTCTATGGGCTTGTTTCAAAAACAAAGCAAAAGCAAACCAAAACAAAACTAAACTCGGCTCTTCCAGAGATAGAATCTTTAACTTTCATCCAACTTAACACTCATTTCTAGCTGTGACTGAACACTAAGGGCTTTTGTTTTTTGTTTTCAAACATCGTATGCCATTAAGTTTTATATGTTTTTTGTTGTCAAGAAAGACAGGCTGTCATTTTCCTTTAAAATGAATCATAAAACAACTGGCAAAAGTACAAGGAAAGGTTGCCCAAGTAGTGTCTCACACCTAAATGGAAAAGAAAAAGGTTCCTGAAATGTAGACACAGCTTCACCTCTGACCAAGTTATTTGTTTTTGTGTAACAGTATGGACATTTGGAAAATAGAAGTGATTTGTAGAACTGTTTGCTGTTAACTTAAGCATCTGCTTGTGCGTGGAAGACATGTTTGATTTGAACAAGTACACACTTGTTTTAACTATAAAGTGACACAAAATCAATAAGAAAGTAGAAATAGATAATTTTATACCCTGGCTTTTTACCAAAATTCAACCCTATAGTACTGGTTGACAGAACTGTTCACAATAATTTTGAACACAAACGCTTGTACGTTCTCCAGGCTTACTGAAGTTACATGAATGTCTTTTATTGGCAACTCAGAATGGCATTTGGTGTGTAAAGCCAATTATTTAAACATGGCCTAGCTATTGCTTATCATGTAATGTTAAAGTGACCATAATGTGATTTCTTACTCTCCAAAAAGCTACCTAAAAAAATTCTATTGTTCTGCAGCAATTATACAAATGAAAAAGGTATAGGCTCTTGCTTCCATATCTTGTTTATTAGATGTTGGTAGAAAATATGAAGATTAAAAAAAAAATGTCCAATGTCCATTTGTTTCTAATTTTCTTTCTGTTAATGTCACTGTAAATTTCGATGCCATATTCCCGCACGTTACTGCCCCTAATCTGACAGTGTCAGAGGATCTATCTTCATTTTCTCACTCGTTTCATAATCTAATCCTCAGCTCTAACATGCAATTAGTGCCCTCTTCGCCCCCTGCATACCAAACAGACCCACTGCTACAGCTTTCCCTGTGCAATCCGTTTAGTGAGGCTGCCCATAATGAATATGTACATTTAGAAGACCTCAGCGCAGAGGGTCACAGGCAATCAACCTTGAATTCAATTATGCGAGTCAAGGTTAATGACTCGCTGCAGTGGTCAGAGGCATTCAGAATCCTGCAGATTAAATCAGCCTGTCAGAGCTGACAATGTAGAAAGGACGGAATTACTTGTGTGAGAAACAGGGAATCGTGCAAAGATAAAATGGTGTCAGTCCTCAACGAAGATTACATGGAGTTCTCTGTGGCAAATCAGATTG
Organism: Eubalaena glacialis; assembly: GCF_028564815.1. Lineage (NCBI taxonomy): Eukaryota > Metazoa > Chordata > Mammalia > Artiodactyla > Balaenidae > Eubalaena > Eubalaena glacialis. The sequence goes on from NC_083721.1 coordinate 111,637,860, forward strand.
TAAATCTCCTCTGGACCCGCAATATAATTAGTCTACATAAAGACATTTCTAGATTGTAACATGAAGCCGCTAATAAGACCTCTTGAACTCCACCCTCAGTAGGTACCTTCGTTTTTTTACCTCGTCATTAACAACTGCTGATTGTTCAACAAGAACAATGAAAACATTATTTTTTTAGTTATATTCATCAAGTGTGCTCTGTGTGACCTTTTATAACACAATCCAACATTTAATTGGTAGAAAAAATTATATTATTTTTTGCCAGTTGTTTTATACTACATTTTTCCTTAATTTTCTTTTAAGCCCTTGTCTTGATAACTGTAGACCATAGTTAGCTGGGAAAAAAATCAGAACTTGGTTAAAAACTGTGTTGCTCATAAAAGCAGGTCTTATGATTTAAAATAAATATAAAGTACATGAATATTAAAATTTTGTTATAATTTATTTGCAAAACAAATATAAATTTTATTGGGATTTGCTCCAGAGACTAAGCAACTTTTTTTTGTATGCTGAGATATGCACGTGTTCCCCAAATTCATGTGGGAGAGAAACTTTCTTCTTTCCTTCCATGTTTTCTCCAGAGCATAGTCCCTGATTGAGAATGATTTCTGGGTGGAGAATTTCTGGTCTGTGAATAATTATTGGCAACACATTTCTTGCATATTAAAAAAGAATGTTCAACAACTGTGTATTCCTTTAAATGACAGATATGTTCTTTAAATTAGGCTTCATTAAGATTTTTTTTTTGTGGTTTTCAATAATATGCTAAATTCCATACAAAAGTTTTTTCATTTTCATTTTCTTTCCCTTCTTTTTTTTTTCTTTTCTCTGTGTCTCCCTTTCTTCCTGTATTTATTGAGCACATACTATGTGTCTTGTTTGTGTTAGTGCAGGATCAGGGATGAATTGTCTTAATCTGTAAGGAGCTCACAGTTAAATAAAAGAAGAAGGGTTTAACCAGCTAACTGGGTAATACAGTATGGTGGGTGTTGCAATAGAGTATTACGTTAAATACAATGCTAGGCCCTAAGGAGGAGGCCATGGATTCATGCCTGTGTGAACATGCATGTCACGGCATGGAGGCAGTGTGTTAGGAGGTGGGGCTAAAGCAGTAAGGAAGACTTCATATAGAAGGGAATATTTAAGTTGAGCTTTGAAGGATGAATTGGAGTTTTCCAAGTAGACAATTGGGAAAAGGCCTTCTAGGCCTAGAGAACAACATGAGCAAATGTGTAGGATGTGTTTGGGATGGTAGCAAGTGATGTGAGCTGGCCAGGGCACATGGAGAGCAGCAGGAAACAAAGGGGAGAGGTCACTTGAGGCCTTGAGTGCCCCATGCTCTAGAGTCAGTAAACCACTGGGCAAATTCTGTCATAAGGCAAGATTCATTGTCTAAACCAAATCATATCCCTCTTTCCCATTAATCTTTTCAATACATCTGGGTTTTTAACATTGGACTTGGTAAAGCAGGTTTATAGTGCCTGTTACTTTACATCTCATGGTGATCTGCAAAGGAGGTCTGCTTCGCAGGAGATTGGTGGGGAGGAGAGTATGTCGCCCTGCTCCTCTGTCTTCACTCTGGGGACCCACGGGGGACCAGCCTTGTGCCAACCAGAACACTCAGCCATGATCATGTGTTGAGGAGAGGGCTTTCTTGGTGTGCTTTGGCCCCCCAAATGGATACACATTCTTTTGTGCCTATGTGCCTGGGCTCACACCACTTCCTGTGACTGGTGGTGGCCTGTTTTCTCTGCTCATCTTTTCTGCCAAGATCTATCCTTCACATCTTGAGTTCTCACTCTCTGGGGTGACTTCCCAAGCCGTGGGGCCCACCGTGAGCTCATCTGCTTCTGGCCTCCAAGCACTTGCTGCCTAGAACAAGAACTTGGCGGATAATCAGTGCTAAACTGGCCCGTTTCTCATTTGATTCTTGTGTTTTAATTACTGAGAGGATTATTATTTAACCACTCATTTAAAGCTTTACCCCGTAGTGTGGCCCACACTACTTGGTGTGATTGGGCCCTAGTTCCTCTTACTCAGTGATTTTTAATGCTGGTGAAGAGAAGGAAGGATCGAAAACACGTGAGAGAATTTTTTGTTTTCTCAGTGACTGGGAGGTGCCAGAGAGACTACTGTCCTGTAATGTACAGCGTAGTCCTGCAATGAGTGAGGATTGTGCAACACTGAATTTTGACACAGCAAGCTTTATCCTATGTCAGAACCCTCACGCACAAAGTTGCTTTAACTGGAAATCTTTCCTCCAATCTTTCCCTAGCTAGCAACTCTTCATCTTGCAGGTGACAACTTTACACAATGTTGATGTTCACCCCTCAAATATTATTCACTATGCACCTCCCTTCTCACTCCCTTTATAGTATGCATTTGTAATACATAGCATGTATTTGTAATTATTTCTTTATTTTCTTATTTATTGTTAGACTCTTAAGTCCATGAGAGCAGGGATTTGTTTAAATTTTTTTTGTATTTATTTTTTAATTGAAGTATAGTTGATTTACAATAGTGTGTTAGTTTCTGGTATACAGCAAAGTGATTCAGTTATACATATATATATACGTGTTCTTTTGTCTACTTTTCCATAATGGTTTATTACAGAATATTGAATATAGTTCCTTGTGCTGTACAGTAGCACCTTGTTGTTTATCTATCTTATATATAGTAGTTTGTAACTGCTAATCCCAAACTCCTAATTTATCCCTCCACCCTACCTTTCCCCTTTGGTAAGCATAGTTTCTTTTCTATGTCTGTGAGTCTGTTTCTGTTTCGTAAATAAGTTCATTTGTGTCATATTTTTAGATTCCACATGTAAGTGATATCACATGATATTTGTCTTTCTCTGACTTACTTCATTTAGTCTGACAGTCTCTAGGTCCATCCATGTTGCTGCAAATGGCATTATTTCATTCCTTTTTATGGCTGAGCAGTATTCCATTGTGCATATATATATATACACACACACACCCCACATCTTTACACATTCATCTGTTGATGGACATTTAGGTGAGGGCAGGGACTTCTGTTAACATTTTTTTTTAACAATTCAGCATCAAGAACAGTCATCAGCACACAGTTGGCACTCATAACTATTTGTTAAATGATTCTTCTGCTCTAGATAGGGCTTTCAGATTTAGCAAATAAAAATATAAAACATTCAGTTAAATTTGAATTTCAGTTAAATTGAATACAATTTTTAAAACATAAGTATACCCAAAATATTACATGGGACATACTTATATTAAATACCTACACTAAAAATGATTCTTTGCTTAGGTGAAATTCAAATTTAACTGGTCATCTTGTGTTTTATTTGACAACCTGAATCTAAGTTATCAATAGCTTGAGGGCAGGCGCCATATGTTATCATACCTCCTTCTGTTCTTTCCACTGCCTCAATCAGTACCTCTCAGAAGGAGGCACTCAAACATGTGCTGATGTTATTTGACTGAAATATATACATTTTAGTATAACTGAGGATTGAATCTCTCTATTAATAGATTTCCTAAGTGAAATCCCAGCGTAATAAGTTTCCTTAGACTAAAACAAGAGTCAAAAAATATCTCTATATTGGGTCTTTTTTTGTCTAACTGTGGTAATTGGAGTTACTTCCGGTAAAAAATTTTCCGTTTCTTTAGTTAAAACAAGGCCTATCATTCAAAGCCTTAATTGTGTTATGAGACATTTTAGCAGCTAATCCAAAAACAATTAGCCACCTTCATTTTAAATGAGATTGATATTATTCATAGGACACTTTGTTCTGGAAGATTATTCTGAGTCATGTCGAAAAATGTCCTCTAAACAGGATTCAATGGTGGCTGTGGCCAAGGAGCTGTCAGTGGTTTTATGGGGACAGGGGTTCCTCTCATTCAATTCCATTAGAATTCCAAGGAAGAAAACAGATGGCCTGGGGCTAGTTTTGTGAGCCAGGTAGCCCAGAAATGACAGAACTAATGAGAGGGCTATAGCTGGGTTCCCAATCCAAACTTGGTAGGGTCCACCATTCTTGGTACCTTATGGTGCTGTGCCACGGAGTGCTACACTCTCTTCTTTCCATGTGTAGGTGGATTTGTCTGGAGGAAGCATGAGTGTCTAGAGGAAGACCCTGGCTTCAGGCTTAGAATACTGCAGGTCTTTTGGCAGGAGAAATGGTAGATGAAGTGTATGAATGCATTTGTCGGCAATTCTCCCAATAGTAGGAGAAGGAGCAAGCAAACAAATGCCGGGTAGAAAAATGAATGAAAGAAACCAAGGAAAAAAGAATAAAATTTGGCTAGCTGAGGAGATATGGGTTAGATTAGAGATTCAGTTGAAAGGTCTAATATATGTCAATTAGGAATTAGAGTTATATAAAGTTATGTAATGCCAGGAATTTTTGTGATTTTCTTTGTCATTATCAACATCATTTTCATTTAACATTATTCCAAAGCATCAAAATTATTAAAAAATTTATGGGCTCTAAAACTAAATCCGACTTTGCCCAGACCTTCCAAACAAAAGAATACCTATCTCTTCCTAAATAAGTGTGTTGCTGTTCTGATTTTGTTTACATAGTTAAAAACAGTTAACATTTCAGAAGATTTTTGTATTCTTTATTCTGTATGAATAGTATTTCCAGGTTTTTGCCTGTGCAATAAGCCAAAATTGTTCTGGAAGAGCAGAGTGTAATTGCTACCAAGTTGTCTTCTGGCCACACATGCTCCACTTTTATGATTCCTTGCCATATCTTTGTGTTTTCCTTCTTTTTCTGCATCTTTAATATTATTCACCAAAATTCATTTTTTCTCCCCTTATTCTTCCCCTGATCCTCCCAGGATTTCAATTTTTCAAGAAAGCCATCTGATTCTATTAAAAAACAGACAATGAAACAAATGCTTCCAAGCCTGGACTAGCCTGGGAGGTCTGGCCAACACGGATACCCTGGGACTCACGGGAGACCCTGATGATAAACAGGTCACAAGCCCAATTCAATTTTAGATTATTTATGCTAAGTCTAGCCAGTCTTGAATTTACTATAACGTCCTATTATTATTCCCCAGCTCCTTTCCTGATCAGTGGAGGTGATAGAGTTGGCTAGTTGAGTTTTTCCCAAATTGTGGTGTTCTTTCCGCTGTTGCTATGTGAATTAGCTGTGGCCTTTATGGAATTATGCAAGCTTCTTTTAATGACGATTGATGCTGGTTTTCTGTTTGTGCTGGTAATATAAAATCACATTTATAAGTAAATTAAGAATTTGTTTGATTTTTAAAAATTAAGTGACTAATAGTACAAAAGGAAGTGGGTACAGTTGAAGTAGTAAGATGGTCCAATAATAACCTAAGTTTGAGAAACACTGGGTGAGGGTCTGTTGACTGGCTCATTCAGAGGATACGGCACTGTTTTAGCCACATAACACCAGCTGATCAACCTCCAGTTGTGTGAGCAGAGCTGCCCTTGTGAGAAGGAAGGAAGCAATGGAATTTTCAGGATCCATTACTATATGAATTATGGATTAAATCAGTAAAAGTTCTGAGCTATAGATTGACATGATGCATCCTGTCAAAGGACCACTTATAAACTTGGAAGGTTCATTTATGATGCAACATGTCAAAAGCCCATTTATTAAAATCTCTCTGCCCTGGATTGATGATATTGTCTTTTCTCAAAATATATTTTAGTCTTAAGTTAAGGGAAGAGGAAAGAAAAGACAGCTTTCTTTTTAAAGTGACAGGAGACTATGGCAATAGTCCAGGTAAGCGATGCTGACGGCCTGAACTGAGTCTTGGCTATGGGGATGGTTTGGAGAAATATTAACAGGCAGAATCAATAGGCTTTAGTTGCCAGCTGGGTTGTCTCCCAGTTTAAAGGCCTTTACCTTGTTCATCCTTATAGCAGTCCTCAGGGTGTGTGAGTGTGTTTTGTACACATATAGCCTTTTCAGAAATAAAGATTTCAAAAGGAAATAAATGTAAACCAGTTTTCTAAGGGGCTTCCTCAGTGAATGCTGATGAATAATAAAAATGCACTGTATAAATTAAAAAAACTGTAATATGAAAAATGCATATTGAATATACAATGGTATTAAAGATGATAAATTGGCGTGTAGTTGCAGTGAAGTAAAAATCACAAAATACAAAGGGGCGCCCATGTTGTTAATTAAATGGTACAACAGACTGTAAAGCAGGATCTGAACTGGGTTGATGCATCTGGTAAATAGAAAAGATATAAGGGTTCACTCATTCATCCATCTAGTCTATAAATATTTATTGAGCACATTGATTACGGTTTTATGGATAAGCAGCCCCAAGCAAGGAGGTGGCCAGAATAGGTTGGGGACACTGTATTTCAGAAGTAAATGCTTTGCCCAGGAGCTGCTAGCTAAGTGGGACGTTATTTACTGGTGCCGACAAATTAAAAACATAAATAACATTCCAGTGGCTAAATCTTTTCCATAAACACAAATTATGAGTTTTGTATATGTAAAACACAATCTCCCTGTGGAAAAACACTTTATTCATGGTTTATGTTGTACCAAGTGTGGAGCAATTGCTAAAGTCAAAACCATACCCTGATTCTGGCTGCATTGACAGCACCCCTATGCCCCATAGCCAACCCAAACGTATTCAGAGATTAATTTGTGGATAATAAGATAGTGTCTATTTGGTCAAATCTCATTCATTCATTTCTCAATGGCGGGCTTGAGCATGGCGTTCACGTGTTTGACTCCCAGTTTGATTCCAAGTCTACTTGAGGAAATGGCAACTAGCAAAGGGATGGCCTCTGGTCCTACTCACACTCTCTTTGGGTGTGACAAATCTCAGGCAAATGGATGAAGCTTGGGTAGCTTGTTTTTGATGGCCTAGACTAAGTCACAGGGAGGAGTTGCCTTCCCCTCAAGCCCACTTCTTTCATGCCCACTCATCCCACCATTAAAATCCATTCTCTACCCAGCAGCCAGACAGATAATAACCATCCTCCCCCAACAAAACCTAAATTGAATCACGTCACCATTCTCTTGAAACATTGCAATCCATTCAGAGCAAACCCTAACTCTTTAGCACAGCTGACCCTACCTAGCCTGTCTCCTTTTTTAAAAAATCGAGGTAACATTGATTTATAATATTATGTAAATTGCATGTGTACAACGTTATATTTCTACTTCTGTATACACTATAGCATGCTCACCACCAAAAATTTAGTTCCCATCTGTCACCATACAGTTGACTCCCTTTACCCATTTCACCCTTCTCCCCAACCCCTCCCCTATGGTAACCACTACTGTGTTCTTGGTATCTACATGTTTGTCTTGTTTTTATTTTATTTATTTTCCACATATGAGTGAAATCGTATGGTATTTGTCTTTCTCCATATGACTTACTTCATTTAGCATAATACCCTCAGGGTCCATCCATGTTGTCACAAATGGCAAGATTTCATCTTTTTTTATTAGCCTGTCTCCTTTTGCTTGTTGTATCTCAGCCATATTGGTCCTTATTCCATTCCTCATACTTTCAAAGCTCTTTCTTCCTTATCCTTCACACAAGCTGTTCTTTCTGCAGTGAATGCTTTTCTCCCAGCTTAAGATCTGGTCAGCTCCCACTGACCCTTCAGGCCTTGGCAAGTGAGGCTTTCCCTGATCACAAATGTGAAGTAGAGGACCGCACTTTCTCCACTGCAAGTATCACTTATAAAATCCTATACTTTTTCTTTATAACACATCATAATTTGTTATGTCTTTATTTATATATTTGTTTATTATTTGTCTCTAGTCTAAAGTCCTTGAGGGTAAGTAACATGGCTCTCTTGTTGACCAATGAATAATTAGCACAGAGGTCATAACTGGCACATAGCAGGTAATCAGTAAATATTTGTTGAAAATGTTGACTGTAAACATCTGTTCATTCAAATTCAGTAAGTCCATTTAAAAAAGATTTTATTGAAATATAGTTGATTTACAATCTTGTGTTAGTTTCAGGTGTACAGCAAAGTGATTCAGTTATACATATATATTCTTTTTTAGATGCTTTTCCATTATAGGTTATTACAAGACATATAGTTCCCTGTGCTATACAGTAGGTACTTGTTGGTAATCTATTTTATATATAATAGTGTATATATTTTAATCCCAAACTCCTAATTTATCCCCCACCCCCTTTCCCCTTTGGTAACCGTAAGTTTGTTTTCTATGTCTGTGAGTCTGTTTTGTAAATAAGTTCACTTGTATCATTTTTTTTTTAGAGTCCACGTATAAGTGATATCATATGATATTTGTCTTTCTCTGTCTGACTTACTTTCCTTAGTATGATAATCTCTAGGTCCATCCATGTTGCTGCAAATGGCATTATTTCATTCTTTTTTTATGGCTGAGTAATATTCCATTGTGTATATATACTACAGCTTCTTTATCCACTCATCTGTCAATGGACACTTAGGTTGCTTCCATGTCTTGGCTATTGTAAATAGTGCTGCTATGCACATTGGGGTGCATGTATGTTTTTGAATTAGAGTTTTCTCCGGATATCTGCCCAGGAGTGGGATCACTGGATTTTTAGTGACTCTATTTTTAGTTTTTTAAGGAACCTCTATACTGTTCTCCATAGTGGCTAGAATAATTCCATTTTTGTTGAGGTGCAAATTTCAGGTAAGACTTACAGAGTTGTGCCTCTGTGGACAAAGGAACTGTGAAAGTTCAGGGTATAGTTTGTGGTCATAGAAGGTATTTTATCTGTACTCCTGAAATTGTGCCATTGGTGAGGCAGATAGGGTCTAGGAAATGTGTAGTTTTTGGCTCTGACAGTTTTCTTTGTGACTTTTATACTGGTTGGGAAATGGCCTGAGCTGCTTGGAATTAGTATCTCCTATTAGAGGCACAATGGCCTTGTTTGCCTCAAGTCCTTGAATATGTGCTGTCTCCATATGCCATATATTTTCAGCTGGAACCCTGGCTGATGTAGGATATCAACAAATGGGGCAAGATAGTGTGAGTTTAATAAAGTTTAATAAGTCAAGCAGATTGATTTTAGTTTAAATATTGGGCCAGAGCAGGAGAAAGAGTCTTTGTGATTTCTATAAGGTCCAGCCAAGCTCCCTTCTTTGAGAGGCTCCAGGGAAGTTTTGGGGTTCCCTTTGTTCTAGTTTCCATTCTTACTTGGTCTCAAGGTTTGGAGGTCTCCATCTTACTATCAGATCTCAAGGCAGGAAAAAGAGAAAAGCAACAGAACAGAGGTAGAATCTAGGAAAGGAAACACCAAGAGACAGGTTCCTACAAACAATACTGTTATTACCATTTTTAAGAGAATTAAATTCAGGAACAGCTTTTAACTTTTTCAAACATTCCATTGAATGCTTTATTCCCTGGTATGAGGGCCCCCAGATACCCTTGACCTTAACTCATGCTGTTTTCCTCTTCTGCATGGCAGAACTGAGGATGAGCACAGGAAAACTTGAGATCCCATTAGAAGTTGAGACTATGCCACAGTATTAGTTGTGGCACTGCCCGCCTGTATGGCCATACTTCCGAAAGGGGCCATGTGTATGTGTTTTGGATTTGGATGAACATTTCTTCTCTGTCATGGACTGAATGTTTGTGCCCCCCTAAAATTGATATGTTGAAGCCCTAACCTTCAATGTGATGGTATTAAGAGGTCGGGCCTTTGGGAGGTAATTAGATTTAGATGAGGTCGCAGGGAGGAGCCCTCTTGAATGAGATTAGTGCCCTTATAAGAGTCACAAAAGAGCTTGCTCTCTCTCTTTCTCTTTCCACCATATGAGGATACAATGAGAAATTGGCAGACTGTAACCTGGAAGAGGGCTCTCACCAGAACCTGATTATGCTGGCACCCTGATCTTGGACTCCCAGCCTCCAGAACTATAAGAAATAAATTTCTTATGTTGTTTATGAGCCACTCAGTCTATGGTATTTTTTTTTTTAATAGCAGCCCAAACTAAGATATCATCTCTGTCTCTCTCTTACCCTCTCCTGGAGCTAATACTCTGGCAAACTTGTATTCATCTTGCAGACCTGGTTAAGAAGGCACCTCCTCTGTGAGCCATCTTGACTCTCAGTCAGTCCTCACTTCCATCTGGTGTTCCTTGTCACCAAAATATCAAATGTTGGTTTACCTGTCTGTCTCCCACACTGAACTGTGAACTCTGTGGGTTAAAGTACGATGTGTTATTTATCTTGGTGTTATCAGCACCTAGCACTATATTGGGTACATTGTGGGTATTGAATGAATGAATGAAGGATAGAAAATTACAAGCTTCTTGAAGCAATAATTTGCCTGGAACTTTCTTGTTTGATTCCATAGCAAACACTGTTGGTCCCCTACCCACACCACCTTGGATCTCTTTTATCATTTCTCTGTACCTCTCCTCTAACTTCATCCAATGACCTGAACTTGTGACTCTTCTTTGAAAGTTTGCTTTTGGGCTATTGAAGTCAGAAAGCTGAAAGTGTCTGTGAATAGCTCAGCCTCAGGAACTACTTACAGGAGAGCAAGTAGGTCCATATGCGTATGACCACACAACTTCAGGTTCTGTGGGTTTAGAGGTCCTGGTTCCCAGAGGAGGGGTGTTGCCTCCAAGGAACACAATAAGAATTCCATTTACAATAAAGCTATGGCTGCCACTTAGTCATTTAGAGCTCCTTGTGATAGTAGAAAAGAAAGGAGTTACCATAGTGTCAGGGGTAATTGAACTTGAGCATCATGAAGATGTAGGATTGCTACTACAAATTGGGGAGGAGATCTAAGAGATCCACTGGGCTTTGTCTTGGTGCTCCCATGGTTATTTTTTACCTGTGAGTGGACAATTACAGCAATGAAAGTCTGATAGAATAGTCATAACTTGGCTCAGATCTCTCAAGGATGAAGGTCTGGTTCATTCCACCAGGCAAGCTGCCAAGACCAGCAACAGTGCTAGCTAATGATAAAGGAAACCTAGGATGGATGGTAAAGGAAAGAGATAATGAATACCAGTCACGAATGTGAGATCAACTGCAGCAGTGGGCTTTTACTCACCCCACTAACTCTCCTCTTATAAGTTATTCCCTAGAAATTTTGACCATCATTTTGAAGAAACTATAACAGCATTAAGTGAACATAATGAAAGTGGATTTAAGCAGTTAGACCACCTCAGCCCTCTTTACCATTTCTGTGTGCCTCTACCCTTGCTTCAGTATGCTTTTGCCTTCTAGAGTGTCTCTTCCTTATGAACCTGCCTGCAGGGTACTGGAGCTGCTTTTCCTGAAAACACAGACAGCTATAAATGCCTGGGAGTTTACATCCCCCAGGAGTGGCCTTAGCCAATGACTGAAAGGGATAGGAGTTTGAAAGCCCAGATCCCTTTCCTCAGATGGAGAGAACTCTGAGGCATAGTCTACACTCCAGAGTTTTCCTTCAGGATCAGGCTGAAGCTATCATAGAACTTGACCTGAGATCTCCCCTTTACTGTTGCTTCCCCCTCATTCCTTTACTGGATTGTTCTGGGATAATTTCTTTAATAAATCATTCACATATGAATCTTCATCTCAAAGTCTGCTTCTAGAGAGCCCAACACAGGGCAGATTCTTCCCTCCTTGTCCAGATTTTCAGAAAATTCATTATGACTGGGTCACAGTTGTCCTTTAAAGTGACCGCAGCTGAGGAACTGGATGTAGAGCCACCCAGGAGGCAGCTCTTTGTTAGCGATAATTTGCCCTGTATTTCTCTTGCATTTCTACATTTCTGGACTTTCTTTTCAAGATACTTGTACAGTGAGGAGCCTTGGAAGATAGTCTCCTTTCAGAGCAAAAGATGAGGAAGCTTAATGTTCATCAGAAAAGATTTATGTTCCCTAAGGTCATGGTTCTTTTCCCATAGTGAAACCTACTGCATGTGCAGGCATGCATGGGGCTTCATCCACATTGCCCTGAGGAACTTGAGGACAAGGGGAACTGATGCAAACATGTTGATGCTCATGTTGTTTGCTGTGTTCTGAGTGTACAGACCTTTGTCTCTGAGTCAGGAATCTTGTGTCTTCTGCCAGCATCCATGAAATTGTGGCAGGTGAACTTCTTAGCTTGAAACTAGGGTAATATCTCAGACTCTTCACTGTTCTTGATACTCTTCTGCGCAGGAATTGCTAGTGGGTCTTTTCTTCTGCTGGCCATCTTGTTGTAATCCTCATTCGTTAGCCTAATCTGGCAGAGCAAGCTTTTCTGACTGATCCTTTGGATGTGAACTCTTCTCCCTCAGACCTCCACTCTTGGTATCTGTTGGTGGGTCATATGTCACCTTGTTCTTCACTCTTAACAGAAAAATAAAGAGCTGCCCCAGGGGTGCTCTGCCTCAAATAGCCAGGCTTTCCTGATTGACTGTGACCCTGAAGCCCCAGCTCCTTTGTTGCCTGGACCTCCCTTCAACCCATCCTAGCCTGTTGCCTTGGGCTTGAGGACCTACCCAGACCAGAACACTTTCTTCCCATACTTCTCTATTTTTGATCCTGTATATGAAAGCTTAAATAGAATTTGAATTGTTCATTTACATGTTAAAGTGAGCCCAAAGGACTTCATAAATTGGCATGTTATTATTTAAGTGACAGAGAAAATAACACCAAGAAACTAAAACCAAAATTTCTTGACGGCTCATTTGTGAAATCAGAAAATCCTATTTTTTTAAAGTTTCAATTTCTATTTTACTGACTGTCAAAGTAGTGATTTTGTTTTTATTACCACCCAAAGAGCCCATTATCTCTTTCATCACATGAGACTGCCCAAAATAACATGTATCACTTAGAGAGGGACAACTCAAAACAACATGCTGTGAAGAGTTGTGGTTTTATTATGGAATCTCTCAGGCTTTGACTGATTGAATGGAACTTGGAAAATCTATATTATTGAGACTTAAAATCTGGTGAAGATTTTATTTTAGGATTTAGTACTTAGTTTTAAGCAAGTTATCCAATTCCATGGGAGAAATTGTGGGTTAAGAATGAGCTCCAGGGGCTTCCCTGGTGGCGCAGTGGTTGAGAATCTGCCTGCCAATGCAGGGGACACGGGTTCGAGCCCTGGTCTGGGAAGATCCCACATGCCGCGGAGCGACTAGGCCCGTGAGCCACAACTACTGAGCCTGCGCGTCTGGAGCCCGTGCTCCACAACAAGAGAGGCCACGATAGTGAGAGGCCCGCGCACCGCGATGAAGAGTGGCCCCCACTTGCCGCAACTAGAGAAAGCCCTCGCACAGAAACGAAGACCCAACACAGCCATAAATAAATAAATAAATAAATAAAATTAAAAAAAAAAAAGAATGAGCTCCATTTCTTATTTACTGATCTTGGGCACTTAAATTCTCTAGGCTTCTGTTTATTTGACTGTAAAGTAGAAATCATAATAACAGTAGCCCCAAAGGGCTGGTAGGAGAATCAAGTGAGATGATGCATTTGTATGTACCATAAAGCGTTATGCAAAGCTGAGCATGCAGCCTGACACAGAAGAGGAATTTAATACATGTTTGTAGCATCAAGGAAGAAGGTGTTATTTAGCAATGTCAAATTTACTTTGATTCATTAAAGGAGATGATTTTGGATCTTGATTCAAGGTGAGGTGATTTTTTTCATAAAATATAATTCATAAAAATTATTTTCCTGGTTCCCAACTTTGTTTAGGATTTTAGGAAACCAAGAGTTCTTTAGTAGGAACCCAATTGCCCTCCATGACATAAGCAACAAAAGTTTAGGGATTTACCCTCCAATCTATGATTAAATCAAAACTCCTTGGGACTTCCCTGGTGGTCCAGTGGTTAAGACTCTGCACTCCCAATGCAGGGGGTCTGGGTTCGATCCCTGGTCAGGGAACTAGATCCCTGCATGCCACAACTAAAGATCCCATGTGCTGCAACTAAGAACCAGCACAGCTGAATAAATAAGTAAATATTAAAAAACAAAAAACAAAAAACTCCTACTCAACCTCATAATATTTTCACATGATACTTTCTGCATTTTCTTGTCTGTATGACAAGATCTATGAGTTTTTCTACAGGAATATAAAGCAGCGCTTTTATTAGCCCTGAAACTTGGACTTCAATTATCTCTAAGAATTTATAAATAAGTAACCACCAGAAGAAGGATTTGGGTTATTATTGTTCTATAGACGGATGAGTGGAAATATAGTAACAAAGGTTCAAGTTTTGAGTTTAAACTCAAATATAATGGCTTAAATTCATCTTCAGTGCTTCAGATGTGGGCCTGGGTTTCCACAACTGTTGGGCCTTAGTGGGAGCTACCTCTTCTTGTCTCTCATTTTCTGTCTTTAAAAGTATCTAAGTGCTTACAATATGAGTGATTAGGTTATTGGACATTAGAATACAATAAATGTTGTTGGAATGAATTACCTATCTAAACAAGACACCAATCAATCAGTGCTGACTTTTAATTGGTTCAGTGAGTTTATCTTTTAAAAATGCTTCACCTTACTATAGTAATTCTCTAAGATCGAATTTTGTCATTCCACTTTGACAAAAGAGCTTCTCTTAAGTTTCATTAATGGCTTATTTTTTGAATTCATTCATTTGTACATTTCCTGAAAATCTACTGAGTGCAAATGAACATGTACAAATTTACATTTACAATGTACATGATCACAAATGGGGGAATTTATTGGAAAAATTAGATATTTTTGTAAGATGTTATATGCTTTTTCCCATCAAGAAATTTATATTTTACTTGAGCATGTTGGAATGAGAAAGAAAGAGAAGCTAGAACACACTCAGCAGAAATCAAATAATTTCCCTCCCTTTTCAATCTAGTTTTCCTTCTTGATACACTTATTTTATCTTCATTGATGGAAGAAGGAGAAAAGAGAACTATGTTAACAACCAACTTTTTTTTTTTTTAACAAAAGGGAGGAAATATAATTTCTGCATCTAACCTTAGAAACATTGCTTGAAATCATAGTCACAATATAGGAGAAATAAGCTAACCGTTTTGAGTCTAGAACATTCCCATCCCCTGTGTTTTATTTTATTAAAAAATTTTTAAATTTTATATTAGATTATCATTGATTAACAATGTTGTGTTAGTTTCAGGTGTAAAGCAAAGTGATTCAGTTATACATATACATGTATCCATTCTTTTTCAAATTCTTTTCCCATTTAGATTATTATGGAATATTGAACAGAGTCCCCTGTGCTATACAGTAGGTCCTTGTTGGTTATCTATTTTAAATATAGCAGCGTATGCATGTCAATTTCAAACTTCCAATCTATCCCTCCCCCCCATCCCTCCCCGCTGGTAACCATACATTCGTTCTCTAAGTCTGGAGTCTTGTGAACAACGAACTTCTGTCTCATCACTTCTCAATGGATGCTAATCATTCAGATTCTCACCTTTATTTGCTAAGATCACTAAAGAGTTACCCATAACCAGTGGTTGAGCCAGTAGAACGTGAAATCTCCCAGCACTGATCTTTTCAGGGGTTTCTTATTGCTTGATTGCTTTCAAACCAGGCTTTTCATGTTTGTGGGAGAGAAAGAACCAACATGGTGGATTGCCACTGCCTGAAGGATGGGTTTATGTATTGGGTTGGCCAGAAAGTTCGTTCGGGGTTTTCCATAACATCTTATAGAAAAACCTGAGTGAAATTTTTGGCCAACCCAATATATAGGATGATTGTTTTTCACAAGATTTCAGACTCACATGGTTCCCTCTGGTTCAGGAGTAGAAGGTCCAGTCAGCAGTAAACAGCCTCACTCTTCCAGGTGAACAAAATCCCACCCATATTGAGTCAGTAATGCTGGGGAATAGAGAGCGGAGCGGGACAGAAACTGCGAGGAAGGATGAGAGAAAGAGGTGACGGTGTATTCAAAAGTTCCTATAGTTGCACTGGGGATAGAAGCCCATGTAAGAGCCCCTTGAATACTGGTTTGGGCTGACTGTGCAACCTCTGAAGCCAGCACAGGTCCACAGGCCATGAGCCACGTTCCCCAGGAAAACTCTCACACTCTCAACAGAGCCCTCAAGGAGAGGCTTGACAGAGTCAGAGCTCAGGGAAGTAGGAAGTGAACACATACTCCACAATTTCTTCACATCTCATCTTTCCCATAGGGCAAAGAAACACCTCTTGACTGAATTTCCAGCCATTCACCTGTACATCCCATGGTCCACCAAGCCAAATATTTATTATTCATCCACTCAATAAATTTATATTTAAGCCATTGCTCTAGACTCAAGGATAGAGCAGCAAACAAAACAGGTAAAGTCCCTATTCACAAAGAACTTAATGTTTTATTGGGGAGTATGAAACAAGTAAACAAATATATGCACTACATAGTGGTGAGAAAAAGAAAACAGGGTGATGTGATAGAAAGTGATGGGGGTAGGGGTGGGCAGTGAGGGGCAGTTGGGAAGACCTTTCTGGGGGCCAGGAGAAGACATCTGATTTTAGACCTGAATGTCAAAGAGAAGTCAGCCATGTAGATGTTAGAAAAGAGCATCTAAGTAAGAAGGAACAGTAAGTGTAAAGGCCCTGAGGCAAAAATGGCTTTGATATATGGGAGGAAGATAAGCGATGGGGACCAGAGAGACCATGGTGAGAAGTTCCAATTTTATCTTAAGTGTAATTGAAAGCTCTTGGCATCTTCTATGCAGAGGAGTGGCAAAATCCAATTGACAGTTTAAATTGATCACACTGTGTGGAGAACAGACTATAGAGGGACAAAAATATAGGCAAGGATACTGGATGAGGCTATTGAGTAATCCTTGGGAGGAATGATGGTGGCTTGGACAAGGGTGGTAACAGAGGAGACCGAGAAGTGATTAATTATGGGCTACATTATGCAAGAAAAATTGCAAGAATTGGATGATAATTTGTATGTGAGGTTTGAGAGAAAGAGAGAAGTTGAGATGGCAGCAAGGTTTTAAGCCAGAGTACTTGGGTGAAATGGTATGTACTATTTGCTGAAATGAGGAAGCCTGACAAAAGAACCAGTCTGAGGGGTGGTGGAAATCAAGAGGCGATGTTGAGTAGGCAGATGGAGCTCAGGAGAGAAGTCAGAGCTAGAGACACACAACTGGGAGTCATCAGTGTATAGATGGTATTTAAAGCCATGGAATGAGAGGAGATCACGCAGGCAAGAGCCTTGGAGCATTCTGATACTTGGATGTTGGGAAGAGGGGGAGGAGACAAAAAAGACAGCTGAGGAAAAGTGGGCAGTGAGGTTGGAGGGAAACCAGGAGATTGTGCTTGTAAAGAAAGCATTTCAAGAAGGAGGAAGTGAACAACTATAGAAACTGTGGCTGAGAGAGGTTAGATTAGATGAGACTTGATCATTGCTTTTAGCAATTTGGAGGGAGCAGCTTTGGTAGCATAGTAGGAATGAAGCTCTTACTGGAGACAGTTCAAGAGGGAATGAGAAGAACAGATATTGAGTAATCTATATGGAGGAGTTTTACTGTAAAGGAAAACAGAGAAATGAAGAAGAGCTAGAGGGGGGATATGGGATCACAAGATTCCTTCCTCTCTCCCTCCCTCCTTCCCTTCCTCCTTCTTCCTCTTTTCCTTTCTTCTTTCCCTCCCTCCCTTCTTCCTTCCCCCCCTTCTTCCTTCCCTCCCTCTCTCCTTCCCTCCCTCCTTCCTTCCTCCTTCTTTCCTTGCTTCCTTTCTTCCAGATGGAAGATATAACATCATGCTTGTGTGCAGATAGGTATGATCCAGATGGAAGGAATAAATATGATGCTGTAAGAACTTACATAGGGCAGCATGGGGCTGGGGAGATTTAGGGATTGCTCTGCCCCATGTAAATCATATATATACCATTATTGTGACTTCAATGAATGAAGTTATAACAGAGTTATCTAACCAACGATGAGAGAGAATTATATGATCTGATCTAGCAATTTTAAAGCACTAAGTAAATAATCCATGAGCTCAGAGACCGGCAGGGCAAAAATAATTGTCAAACATGACCTCTTTGGTGTCTGCATCACATCCAAGCAGTCTTTGCACCATCCTGCTCTTCTGAAGCCACAACTGGACAGGAGTTTCCAGGAAAGTATGGGCTTTGGTGGATGCTGAACATCATAGGATACTGGAAATTGCCACTCCAGTGGTAAATATGAACTGGAGAATGGAGGACATATTTTTAAAGGAAACCAAAGACACTTTGTGAGGAAAAAGTGTTTTAATAATCCATATTGGCTATCTGAATTGAGCAAGTTAACCAAATAATTACTTGCTCAATTTTCGAATTTCAGATGTAATCTGGTAGATTGTGCTGTGAGTTGAACTTTTTTCTTCATGTGAATCTTTAATTTGAGCCTGTTGGGACTTGAAGGGTTTGCAGAAATCCATTACGTTTCTGTTAAAGGAAGTGAGTCATTTTATATTTAGAATGCAACAATAAACAATTATTTTTGAGAACTTACTTTTTATTAGGTCCTATCACAAGAACTTTACTACATCACATTTAATCCACACAACAGCCTGTTTACTATTATTTTCTCCATTTTATGGATGAGGAAACTGAGGTTCAAAGATATTGAGTAACTTGCCCTAAGTCACAAAGCTCAAAAAGTGATAGAGCTAGGATTTGAATCCAGGAAGCTGGATTCCAGTGTCTGCTTTCAACCACTACGTTATAATTCTGGTGTGTCTAATGTTATAGAAATATTATTCCATGGTTATCCAGATGAAGAATAAATAAAATGAGCAAGCATGAATCTCACTGTGAAATTTCTCTCTTTTTTTTTTTTTTTTAATGAACCTGGGAGGGAGACTTTTTTTTTTTTTAATTTTTTATTTATTTGTTTATTTATGGCTGTGTTGGGTCTTCGTTTCTGTGCGAGGGCTTTCTCTAGTTGCGGCAAGCGGGGGCCACTCTTCATCGCGGTGCGCGGGCCTCTCACTATCGCGGCCTCTCTTGTTGCGGAGCACAGGCTCCAGACGCGCAGGCTCAGTAATCGTGGCTCACGGGCCCAGTTGCTCCGCGGCATGTGGGATCTTCCCAGACCAGGGCTCGAACCCGTGTCCCCTGCATTAGCAAGCAGATTCTCAACCACTGCGCCACCAGGGAAGCCCCCTCATTTTAATTATGTCTTGGCTTGCTCTTTTTGTATTTTGAGATTGCCTTAGCATGTAAGACAAATTCAAACTCAAACAAAAATGACTTTATGACCCTCCTGGCTCTTAGAAACTATTTAACAAGCTTTAATTCTGATTTCCATTTCTAGTGAGGAGCAACTAGGGACAGGAGGTGACCAGCTCTTTCTCACATTTACTAAGCAAACAGCCCCAGGAAATGTCCTTGAATTGTAGCTGGGAAACTTCAGGTTAAAAAAGCGTTCATTTCTATGGACACCAAGGGGGGAAAACCGCGGTGGGGTGGGGATGGTGGTGTGCTGAATTGGGAGATTGGGATTGACATATATACACTGATGTGTATAAAATTGATGACTGATTTAAAAAAAAAAAGCGTTCATTTCTTGACTGTGAAAGTTTTCAACAACCCTTGTGTCTGCGATGGTTTAGATGAGAATTGATCATTGCTTTTAGCAATACGGAGGCAGCAGTTTTGGAACATAGTAGGGATAAAGCTCTGATTGGAGACAGTTCAAGATGGTATGGGGAAGAACAGCCATTGAGTAACCTATATGGAGGAGTTTTACTGTAAAGGAAAGCAGAGAAATGGAGAAGAGCTAGAGGGGGGATATGGGATCATGAGATTCCTTTCTCTCTCCCTCCCTCCTTCGTCATCTCTGCTCAGGAGGTCTCTAGTGGGGTAAGATAGGTGAGGGCTTGTCGCTTCTTGCAGGCTTTAATCTCCACAGTGGCAGAGAACATGTTTGTCTTTGTACACCTGTTCCCTACATTGGGCCTGGCGTATAAACATTGAATTAATCAATGAATGAATGGCTCCATCACCCAGAGGCAATTCCTCCTGGGCCATTGGACTTTTCTTCAATATATTTAAAAAAAATGAAATCCTATGGTGTCTACTTGTGTTTAATGACTTGTTTTTTCCCACCTAAAATAAAGTATGAATATCCTTTTTTTCAAAACCTATTATTTCTACAGTCTTATATATGAATGTATCATAATTTCTCTACCATTGGACAGTTAAATTTTTTCCCACATTTCTTTACATCTTAAAATTGCAAAGAAGGGACTTCCCTAGTGGCACAGTGGTTAAGAATCCTCCTGCCAATGCAGGGGACACGGGTTGGATCCCTGGTCCGGGAAGATCCCACATGCCGCAGAGCAACTAAGCCTGTGCCCCACAACTACTGACCCTGTGCTCTATAGAGCCCGCGAACCACAACTACTGAAGCCCGTGCACCTAGAGCCCATGCTCCGCAACAAGAGAAGCCACCACAATGAGAAGTCCATGCACTTGAACGAAGAGTAGCCCCCTCTCGCTGCAACTAGAGAAAGCCCACGTGTGGCAAGGAAGACCCAATGCAGCCAAAAAAAAAAAGAGTTAAGCTGATTTTCTAAAATAAAAATAAAAAAAGAAAAGCCTTGTAGATAAATCCTCATCTTCTTTTTTAAAGTCATATTTCTGGGATGGACAGTACTTGGTCAAAGAGTATGCACTTTTTACAGGTTTTCCCCGAATTTTCCTTCAGAACGCATGTGCCAATACCATATGGAATGTGTATTTCTAAGCATCCTCTCTACCATGAAGAATATCCTCTCAAAGATACTTTTGTCATTATCTTGAGAAATTATATCACAGTTTTAATTTACATCTGTTTGTTCTTTTGATTCTAGGCTTTATGAAAAGTGTAGCAAGGATAATATTTTTTGAAATATATTAATGTTCTTTTCCTTTTTGTACGTCCTTTTACGTGATCTTCTGCTATCCAGCCAGAGGCATCCAGTGCTTTGGGGAAGCTTAGGACTGTTACAACAGAATGAAAAGAGAAAGTTCCAATGTTCAGCTTTTGAATTCCAAAATAGGACTTCTGATCTACACTAAGATAATTGTCTCAAAGATGGGCTTTTTTTTTAATGTAAACTTTTGAACTGAATATAACATAGTAACAAAAAATGCACAAATCATAAGTGTCCAGCTCAATGAATTTTTACAAAGAGAATGCACTTGTGTAACCACTATCCAGATCAAGATAAGAGCATTACCAGCAGCCCAGAATTTCCCTGGCCCTTCCAGTTTTTACTCTCCATCAAATGTAACCACTAGTCCAACTTCTATCACCATAGATTTGTTTTGCCTATATTTGTAACTTTATATAAAATGACTCATTCAGTATGTGATAATTTATGTGTCGCTTCTCTCTTTCAAAATTAGGTTTGTGAAATTTATCCATGTTATTAGTTTTTTCAATTTGTTTAATTTCATTGATGTATAATATTTCATTTTATGAACATACCACAATTTATTTGTCAACACAGTGAATGAAAATTCCAGGTGCTAATACTTCAAATTGTGATCTTTTTTCATTTTAGCTGTTTTGCTGAGTGCATAGTGGTATCTCATTGTGGTTTTCATTTGTATTGATAGTTCCCTAGTGACTAATGATGTTGACCAGCTTTTCATATATTTATTAGCCATTTATACGTCTTCCTTTGTAAAATGCTTATTAAGGTGGGTTGTTTTTGGTTTGTTTTGTCCATTAAAATTGTTATGTCAGTATTTTTCTTGTTGATTTGTATTTCTTTATATGTTTTGGATATAAATCCTTTGTTAGATATATATATTGTAATCATCTTCTTCCACTGTTGGCTTGTCTTTTTGCTTTCTTTCTTTCTTTTTCTTTTAAATTTTACTACATTTGATTTACAATATTGTGTTAGTTTCAGGTATACAGCTTTACTTTCTTATTAGTGTCTTTTCATGAAAAAAATTCTTAATTTTAAAGTGGTGCTATTTATCAATCTTTTCCTTTATGATATATTTTGTCTACGAAATTCTTGCCCATCTCAAGGTCATGAAAACATTCCTCTGTCACTTCCTAATAACTTGATTGTCTTATTTTCCCCAATTACATCTAAAATCTATCTAGAGTTGATTTCGGTTTACGGTGCAAGTTAGAAGGTCAAGATTACTTTCCTCCACATAGATACTTAATTGATTCATCACTATTGAAATGATCAGTCTTTCCCCCACTGCACTGCAGTGCCATCTTTGTTATAAATTAAGTGACTGCATGTGTGAGGTCTGTTTCTTGGTTTTCTACTCTGTTCTATTTGTCTATTTGTCTCTACAGTACCAATACCACCCTGTACCAATACATCTTCCTAATGTAGCTTCACACTAAGTCCTGACATATGGTAATGAGAGTTTTTCAGCTTTGTTATTCTTGAAGATTGTCTTGATTGTCTTGGTTTTCTTGGCTTTTTGCAGTTTGATATGAATTTTAGAACCAGCGTGTTAATTTTCACACAAAACATCCGTTATGATTTGGATGATGATTACATTGAGTCTCTAGATCGGTTTGGGGGAGAATTGACATCTTTAAATTATTGACTGTTTCAAGCCATAAATGTGGTTATCTTTCTATTTAGGTTTATATTAATTTTCCTCAGAAATATTAATAGTTTTCTGTGGAGGAGGAGTATTTTACATTTTTCATTTGGTTTATTGTTAAATATTTGGTATTAGAAAATTTTTGGCACTATTTTAGATGATATAATTTTTTGAAGTTTCACCTTCAAATGTGTATTATATATTGCTACAGTATAAGAAATTTGATGTTTGCATAATGATCTTGTATCCAGAAACTTTTCTATGTTCACATGTTAATTCTAAGGTTTGCCTGTAGATTCATTTAGATTTTCTACCTTCACCATCATCTACAAATAATGATAGTTTTATTTCTATTTTTCTGATTTATATGCATTTCAATTTTTTCCTTTCTAATTACATTGAATAGAATCTCCAGTAAGATGTTGAGTACAAGTAATAATAGTGAGATTTTTTTTGTTCCTGATCTTCAGGGAAAAGTTTCTAATATTTTACCATTTAAAAGTATTCTTTATCCAATTAAGGAAAATCTATTTCTAGTTTACTGAGTTTTTATTTTTTAATTAGCAATATGTGTTGATTTTCATCAAATGGTTTTGCATCTACTAAGATTATCATGCAATATTTTTTGTTACTGTGGTGAATTATATTGTTATAAATTAATTGATATAAACTGATTGATTTATAAATAAAATGGATCTTGCATTACAACTGAACTTGGTTCTAACGCATTATCCTTTTTTTAAATTGCTAAATTTGGTTTATTAATAGTATGTTTAGATTTTTTGCATCGATGTTCAGGAGATATATTGGCCTATTATCTTTCCTATAATGTTGTTTATGAGGTTGTGTGGATTTTATAAAATGAGATAGTGGATGTTTCCTCTTTTCTGTTTTGTGGAAAAATTTGTGTAAGATTGTGTTATTTTCTTCTTAAATATTTAAAATAATTCACTGATAAAGATGTCTGGGCTAGGAGTTCTTTTTTGGGGAGGATTTTAATTACAAATAAAATTGATAGACAGTACTATTTCTCTTTCTTATTGTGTATATATTTGGTAAGTTGTGTTTTCAAGGAAATTATCTATTTGATCTAAATTTTAAAAATTATTTGCACAAAGTTGTTCACAGTCATTACTACCTTTTTAATGCTTATAGCTTCTGTAGTGATGTCCATTTTTTATTTCTAATATTGCTAATTTATTTTTTTCCTTCTAAAGACCAGTTTTTAGTAGTTTATCAGTTGTATCAGTCTTTTCAAGGAAGCAAGTTTTGACTTAATTGATTTTCTTTATTATGTTTTTTTAAAATTTCATTAATTTCTGCTTTTATATTTTACTTTCTTTGTAATTTAGTTTCCCCATTTAAAAAAAAGTGTCTTTAGATAGATCCTAAAATCATCCATTTTCACCCTTTCTTGTCGTCTAATATATGCATTTAAGACTATAAAGTTTTCTCTAAGGTGCTCTTAGCTATAGCATGCAAGTTATGTTACATTTAAAAATTATTTTTTATTATAATTCAGTTCAAAATAGTTTTTAATTTCCATTGTGCTTTCTTCTTTAACTGATGGGGTTATTTAAGGCATACTGCTTAATTTCCAAATAGTTGGGGATTTTCTAGGTATCAATTTGTTACTGATCTTTGTTTTACTTCTACTGATTGAAGAAACTACTCCGCATAATTTCAATTTTGTTATTTGTTGAGACTTTATTTGCCTCAGTGATTAGATGACTTTGGTAAATGTATATGTATACTTGAAAAGAATGTGCATTGGATTCAGTGATATATGAATATATATACGTATGTACTGTGTTGGCTAAAAAGTTTGGGAAAAACCCAAGTGAACTTTTTGGCCAACCTGATATATATGTATATATAAACATACACACATGTACATGCATACATATAATCAGTTATGTAAAATTGGTCATTTAGTTCAAATTTTCTGTATTTCTCCTGATTTTTTGGTCTAAGTGTTCTATCAATTTTTTACATTAGTTACCAAGACAAGTGTGTTAAAATCTCATACTACGTTTGTGGATTTGTCCATTTATCCTTTTAGTTTCATCTGTTTTTGCTTTACATGGTTGGAGGCTGTGTTTCTAGGGACATGCAAATTTAGAAATGTCATATTTTCCTGATGAATTAACCTTTTCTTATTAGGAAATGCCCCCTCTTAACCACTGTATCTGCTAATTTATGTGTATTCCCTTTTTATTTGATCAAATTAGACTTCTTGCCCTAAGTCTAATTTGTTTGTAAGTTAAAACTGTCAGTTTTCTTTTTGCTAATGTTTGTGTCATTTGTGTTCCCATTCTTTTGCTTTCTGCCTTACAGTTGTCTTTTCTAGGCAGCGTATATTTAGTTCTTTCCCCTACAGTCTGGTAAGCTTGTTTTTTAAAAAAGTGGATTATTTTGTCTACTTACAAGTTATAGAATTACTTCTATGTTTGAGTTTGAATCTGCTGTCTTATTCTTTGTTTTCTGTTTGTCCTTTCTTTGTTTCTTTTTCTCTTGCATTTTCTTTTGTATTAATTATTTTTTAATCCTCCCTTTTATTCTTTTATTAGTCCTGTTTATTCCTTTTATTAGTCCTTCTATTAGAGATTACAATATGCATCCTTGACTCTTTAGTGTCTACTATAAATGAGAATTTTTTAAAATTTTAAATTTTTATCACTTTATTAAAACGATAAAATTTTATCATTTTACTCTTACATTTAAGTATTCTGTCATCCAGAACTTACTCTTTTGTAAAGGTATATGGTAAGATATAATTTTATGTTTCCAGTGTTGAGCCACATGTTTAACAACTACTGAATACTCTGAATTTATTGAATAACATTTCATCATCCTACATTAAATTAGAATTTTTAAATAATTTCTTGGAAAATGCAAGGATCTTAGAAAGCTTTAATTCCATATATTCATCTAACCTTTTCTATTATTGTTATTTATCATATATTTTAATTCTACATGTATTTAAAATCTGTCAGATATTATTATTTTTATGCTATATAATCATTCTTATTTTCCCATAAGTGTACTTTTTCATGTTCTTCATTCCTTCTTGCATTCTGTATTTCTATCTAGGATCATTCATATAAACACTTGAATCTGTGGCTTGATGTTTTACTTCCGTTTTGGGAAATTCTCAACCATAATCTTTTCAAATACTGCTTCTAACACATTCTCGCTCTTTATCCCTATGGAGCTCCAATTACACATATTTTATGCATCATGTCTCATATGCCTCTTATACTCTTTTCTCTATTTTGCTTCTGTTTCTCTCCATGCTTTAGTCTGTACATTTTCTACTGACCTATCTTCCTGTTCCCATCTTCTGCTACATCTAATCCACATCAAATCTTTGTCTTACTTATCAAGCTCATCTATTGCATTCTTAAAATCAGTGTATCTTTCAGTTTTAGAATTTCCATTTAATTCTCTTTTAAGGCATCTAACTCTTTAGTAATACTATTTATTTGGTAGTTTATTTTCTCAAACATATTAATGTACAGATATTTAAAATCTATAATAACCCTAATATCTGAATCACCTGTGGGCTTGTTTAATTGTCTTTTTAAAAAATAAATTTATTTATTGTTTATTTATTTATTTTTGTCTGCTTTGGGTCTTCATTGCTGCGCACGGGCTTTCTCTAGTTGCAGTGAGCGGGGGCTACTCTTCGTTGTGGTACGTGGGCTTCTCATTGCAGTGGTTTCTCTTGTTGCGGAGCATGGGCTCTAGGTGCGCGGGCTTCAGTAGTTGTGGCACCCAGGCTCAGTAGTTGTGGTTCGCAGGCTCTAGAGCGCAGGCTCAGTAGTTGTGGCACACAGGGTTAGTTGCTCCGTGGCATGAGGGATCTTCCCGGACCAGGGATTGAACCCGCGTCCCCTGTAATGGCAGGCGGATTCTTAACCACTGCACCAACAGGGAAGTCCCTAATTGTATTTTTTCTTTTTTTCTTTTTATATCTTGGATTGTGGATGTTGTTTCGTATACTGGTATACCTGGTAATTTTTTATTGGATATTAGGTATGATAAGTGAAAATTGTAGAAGCTTTGAGTGATAGTATTTTCCCAGGAAAATTTAATTTTATTCTGGTGAGCAGTTTGATCTAGTCAGGGACTGAGATGATTTGAAGGTGGGTTTCAGTGTTTGTAAGGACCTCTCTGATTTCTAGTTTGCCCTCACTACTAGGGCTTGGTCTTCAGGGGTCTCAAGGGAAACCCTGGAATGTCTTCTAAGTCCTCTTCTCCTTGTGAGGTCTGACTTAGCTTTTTAGCCACTTAGCTGCTGCTTTCTGCTTGGCATCTTGGTCTCTTGCCGTGTAGACCTTAGACACTGGAAAATGCCTTAAGAAGAAAAGTGGTGCAGAACGTTGGGCTCACTTATCTAAGGGTCACTTTATTCCTGAATTCTAGCCCTTCAAGTCCTGGCTGCCTTAGTAACCCTGACCTTCAGTTTTTTTCTTTCTGGCCTCATGAAAATGCTAAAAGTCCTTTTTTTTGGTTGCCTTCTTAGCAGTTACAGTGGGATCAAATCACTGTGACTTAAGGTCTTGGATTGAGATGTCTCAAGGCTGGACTTTGCACTTTGAAAGGCCTTGTCTATTTCCAACGTACTCATATTCCCACGGTTAGTCCTTCAGGGCTCCAAACTGAAAGGCTTGTGTTTTTGTCAAGGCCCCTCAACTTCCTTGGGCCTTAATTTCAGTCTATATCTCCCTAACATTGACGGCTGTGGATAACTCTGTTTAGCTTCTCAGTCTTTTAGCAGCTCTTTCTGCTTTGATTCTCCACCTCTTTTCTTGCATAGTTGGCAAAGGTGAATACTCTGAGAAGAAAAAGTAGCTCAGACCATCAGCCTCTCACATTCCTGAGGCCCCCTTCTCTCCTGGGTCTTGATCCTTCAAGTCCTGGCTGCCTTGGCAAGCCTGAACTCCAACTGTCTGTATCCCAGTCCTGTGAGAGTGTGGAAAGCTCTGAGTGCCACTTTCTTTTCAGCTTCTTGCCTAAACCTCTTACAAACTGGTAAATGCCTTATGAGGGGAAGAGGTAGGGAGAGTCGGGCTCACGTCAATGCTTTTGTCTTTTCTCTGAGATCTTGGCTCTGCAAGTCCAGATGTGTTGGTTGCTCTTCTATGGCTTCAAAGAGCTGCTTTTTAAAAAATTCTTTTTTAATACAGTTTTTAGAATTGTTTTTGGTGTGAGGGTTGGATTGATGCAAGCTACTCTGTCTTAGCTGGAAACAGAAGTCCAAAAATTAGTTAAGTTGTCTTGCCAAAGAGAAAGGCTTTCTGAATTTTATAAAGCTCCTCTTTACATATCGCCAGCCAGGTTTGATCAATCGATGTGTAATAGAGTTTTACTATAGCCCATAATGCAGAGAGGACAGAATATGATGAAAGAGATGTTCTCACCAGATAGGAGGAGGATGTAGAAAGCTCGCCACCATGAGAGGAAGGGAATTTTTCTGAGGAGCAAAGGCATGATGAAAATGTAGTCTGGATTCCTCAGGGACTCTGTTCTCAGCAACTTGAACTTTGGCTTAAGAATTCATGGAAATAAGAATAGATGAATCTTAGAATGTTGAATGAAAAAAAAAAACGCAAAGTGTACATGAGTGATGAACCATATTCAAAGACAAGCAAAATGAAAAACTATAATTTTTTAGGCACATCTACCCACATTCTAAATTCATACAGATGAGGAAAGGGATGATGAACAGAAAACTCAGGAAAGTGGGTAGAGGAGATTGGGAAGGGACAGCTAGGGGACTTTGATTGTATTGATTGTATTCCATTTCTTAAGTTGGATGGTGGATTTATGAGTGTTCATTATCATGCTCTCTAACTTACCTATCTATTATGTAGGTTATTTTGCATGAATCAAATGTGTCAAAATAAAAAGTGCAAAAGGAAAAAAAAAGAATACTAGGCAGGAGCAGCTGTGCATTAGTAATGACCAGTCACCAGCCACCCCCAGCAGATTTCAGTGAATTCCAGTGGGCAGCCAAAAACCCACAAGGATCTGAGGCTCCCTTCCCTCACTGACATGGTGCCACAACAGACCCTTGTAGACTTAGATGCCATCTTGAGGAGGAGCAAGGGAGGAGGAGGAAATTTCCAAATCTAGCATTTAACCAAAGGAGACTAAGGTAACCCCAAATGGAAAGAGATTTAGTTATTTTTCTTTAGCAAGATCTCCCCATCTTGCCTCCACACCAGTGGAAATGCAGGGGCTCTGGAGCAAGCTGAGATATGTCTCAGAATATAAAAGAAGTTTTATTTTTATTGCACATCATAGCAGTTGCCTTTATGAGTAAATTTTTGGCCCTGGTACAAACTAATGCTTACACGCCCTGTACAAACTAGGAAAAGGCAGAAGTTGTAACAAACCTGGATCATCAATCCTGTCCTGCCCTCTGGCTGGCTGTGTGACAATCATCAGGTCCCTTAAACAGTCTGTGGCAGAGTGAGAAGGTGATTATGTGAACTCTGAATTCCCTTCCATGTTTGTGACCCTAAATATCAGGAAGAGCCTTCATTTTCTTGAGCATTCATGGTAAATTTTCTTTATTCTTCATTCTATGATGTGATACAGAGATGAAGCCATTATTGAAAATGGGTAACCATCAGTGCTGGTGCCATTGGACCCCTTACTTCATAAAGATAAATCACTTTAGAATGATTTTTACCTCCCTCAACAAGTTGTGTGCATTTCAGAGGACTTTGTAAGGGGAAAAAAAAAGTCAGGAATAGTGAAAGTTAAATACAGCTTCCAAAGGATTTATCAGGTAAATGTTATGGATTGTTGTGATTTAATTTATGGGATTAGTTTGACTTTCAATTACCGGGCATCACATTCAATCACTTTATATTTTGAACTCTGTAACTAGGACTTCTAACACTCGATCTTTCATTTGGAGAGGGATTATCAATAATTAGACACTGTGGCCTTATTGATCAGCTAATCAATACCCACATTAATCACCAGTGGTCTAAAAACAATTCACTCTTTGCATTAAGAGGAATCAGTGTGATCAAATTAGCATCTTTTGCTAGCAGCTGAGCAAAGCTGTAGCTTTCCAAAGGGAAGGCAATGGCTAAGGGAGGATATACCCCCAGGATTCAGAGCTAGGTCGACTGCCGCCAAATAAAAATGATCTAATGATACTCAAGTTCTGATTATTTGTTTTTGCTTTTTGGTCTTTTTTTTTGTTCTGATATTTGTACCATTTAATAAAGTGTTATTAACTACAAAAGGTGGGACAAAATGAATATGCTCGGAGAGGGAGGGGCAAGATGGCGGAAGAGTAAGACGCGGAGATCACCTTCCTTCTCACAGATACAGTAGAAATACATCTACACGTGGAACTGCTCCTACAGAACACGCACTGAAAGCTGGCAGAAGACGTCAGACCTCCCAAAAGGCAAGAAAATCCCCACGTACTTGGGTAGGGCAAAAGAAAAAAGAAATAACAGAGACAAAAGAATAGGGACGGGACCTGCACCAGTGGGAGGGAGCTGTGAAGGAGGAAAGGTTTCCACACACTAGGAAGCCCCTTCGTGGGCAGAGACTGCGGGTGGCGGAGGGGGGAAGCTTCAGAGCCACAGAGGAGAGCGCAGCCACAGTGGTGCAGAGGGCAAAGCGGAGAGATTCCCGCACAGAGGAGCGGTGCCGACCAGCACTCACCAGCCCGAGAGGCTTGTCTGCTCAGCCGCCGGGGCGGGCGGGGGCTGGGAGCTGGGGCTCGGGCTTCGGTGCTAGCCGGGAGGGAGTCCGGGAAAAAGACTGCGGCTGCCGAAGAGGCAAGAGACTTTTTCTTGCCTCTTTGTTTCATGGCGCGCAAGGAGAGGGGATTCAGAGCGTCGCCTAAACGAGCTCCAGAGACGGGCGCGAGCCGCGGGTATCAGCGCAGATCCCACAGCAACAGGGACGCAGAGGGAAAAACGGAGAGATTCCCGCACAGAGGCTCGGCGCCGAGCAGCACTCACCAGCCCGAGAGGCTTGTCTGCTCACCCGCCGGGGCGGGCGGGGGCTGGGAGCTGAGGCGCGGGCTTCGGTTGGATCCCAGGGAGAGGACTGGGGTTGGCGGCGTGAACACAGCCTGAAGGGTCTAGCGCACCACAGCTAGCCGGGAGGGAGCCCGAGAAAAAGTCTGCAGCTGCCGAAGAGGCAAGAGACTTTTTCTTGCCTCTTTGTTTCGCGGCGCGCAAGGAGAGGGGATTCAGAGCGCCTCTTAAACGAACTCCAGAGATGGGCGCGAGCCACGGCTATCAGCGCGGACCCCAGAGACGGGCATGAGACGCTAAGGCTGCTGCTGCCGCCACCAAAAAGCCTGTGTGCGAGCACAGGTCACTCTCCACACCGCCCCTCCCGGGAGCCAGTGCAGCCCGCCACGGCCAGGCTCCCGTAATCCGGGGACAACTTCCCCGGGAAAGCACACGGCGCGCCTCAGGCTGCTGCAACGTCACGCCGGCTTCTGCCACCGCAGGCTCGCCCCGCCTCCTCTGTACCGCTCCCTTCCCCCGGCCTGACTGAGCCAGAGCCCCCGAATCAGCTGCTCCTTTAACCCCGTTCTGTCTGGACGGGGAACAGACGCCCTCAGGCGACCTACATGCAGAGGCGGGTCCAAATCCAAAGCTGAACCCCGGGAGCTGTGCGAACAAAGAAGAGAAAGGGAACTCTCTCCCAGCAGCCTCAGAAGCAGTGGATTAAAGCTCCACAAACAACTTGATGTGCCTGCATCTGTTGAATACCTGAATAGACAACGAATCATCCCAAATTTAGGAGGTGGACTTTGGGAGCAGGATATATTAATTTTTCCCCTTTTCCTTTTTTTGTGAGTGTATATGTGTATGCTTCTGGGTGAGGTTTTGTCTGTATAGCTTTGCTCTCACCGTTAGTCCTAGGGTTAGGTCCGTCAGTTTTTTGTTTTTACTTAAAATTTTTTTTTCTTCCCTAATAAATGTTTTCTTAATAATTTTTTCCTTATTTTCTATTTTTAAAAAATTAAAAAAATTTTTTTAGTAAGTTTTTTCATATTTTAAAAAATTAAAAAATTTTTTCTTAATAAATTTTTTAATATTTTTTTTCATATTTTTTATTATAAAAAATTAATAAATCTATTTTTAAAAATTAAAAAAATTTTTTTCTTAATAAATTTATTCTTAATAATTTTTTTTCTTATTTTTTATTATAATAGCTTTATTTTATTTTATTTTATCCTCTTTCTTTCTTTCTTTCTATTTTTTCTCCCTTTTATTCTGAGCCGTGTGGATGAAAGGCCCTTGGTGCTCCAGCCAGACATCAGGGCTGTGCCTCTGAGGTGGGAGAGCCAACTTCAGGACACTGGTCCACAAGAGACCTCCCAGCTCCACATAATACCAAACGGTGAAAATCTCTCAGAGATCTCCATCTCAACATCAAGACCCAGCTTCACTCAACGACCAGCAAGCTACAGTGCTGGACACCCTATGCCAAACAACTAGCAAGACAGGAACACAGCCCCATCCATTAACAGAGAGGCTGCCTAAAATCATAATAAGGCCACAGACACCCCAAAACACACCACCAGACGTGGACGTGTCCACCAGAAAGACAAGATCCAGCCTCATCCACCAGAACACAGGCACTAGTTCCCTCCACCAGGAAACCTACACAACCCACTGAACCAACCTAGCCACTGGAGACAGATACCAAAAACAACGGGAACTACGAACCTGCAGCCTGTGAAAAGGAGACCCCAAACACAGTAAGATAAGCAAAATGAGAAGACAGAAAAACACACAGCAGATGAAGGAGCAGGGTCAAAACACACCAGACCTAACAAATGAAGAGGAAATAGGTAGTCTACCTGAAAAAGAATTCAGAATAATGATAGTAAGGATGATCCAAAATCTTGGAAATAGCATAGACAAAATGCAAGAAACATTTAACAAGGACGTAGAAGAACTAAAGAGGAACCCAGCAACGATGAAAAGCATAATAAATGAAATTAAAAATACTCTAGATGGGATCAATAGCAGAATAACTGAGGCAGAAGAACGGACAAGTGACCTGGAAGATAAAATGGTGGAAATAACTACTGCAGAGCAGAATAAAGAAAAAAGAATGAAAAGAACTGAGGACAGTCTCAGAGACCTCTGGGACAACATTAAATGCACCAACATTCGAATTATAGGGGTCCCAGAAGAAGAAGAGAAAAAGAAAGGGACTGAGAAAATATTTGAAGAGATTATAGTTGAAAACTTCCCTAATATGGGAAAGGAAATAGTTAATCAAGTCCTGGAAGCACAGAGAGTCCCATACAGGATAAATCCAAGGAGAAACACACCAAGACACATATTAATCAAACTATCCAAAATTAAATATAAAGAAAACATATTAAAAGCAGCAAGGGAAAAACAACAGATAACACACAAGGGCATCCCCCTAAGGTTAACAGCTGATCTTTCAGCAGAAACGCTGCAAGCCAGAAGGGAGTGGCAGGATAGACTTAAAGTGATGAAGGAGAAAAACCTACAACCAAGATTACTCTACCCAGCAAGGATCTCATTCAGATTTGATGGAGAAATTAAAACCTTTACAGACAAGCAAAAGCTGAGAGAGTTCAGCACCACCAAACCAGCTTTACAACAAATGCTAAAGGAACTTCTCTAGACAAGAAACACAAGAGAAGGAAAACACCTACAAGAACAAACCCAAAACATTTAAGAAAATGGGAATAGGAACATACATATCGATAATTACCTTAAATGTAAATGGATTAAATGCTCCCACCAAAAGACACAGACTGGCTGAATGGATACAAAAACAAGACCCATATATATGCTGTCTACAAGAGACCCACTTCAGACCTAGAGACACATACAGACTGAAAGTGAGGGGATGGAAAAAGATATTTCATGCAAATGGAAATCAAAAGAAAGCTGGAGTAGCAATTCTCATATCAGACAAAATAGACTTTAAAATAAAGACTATTACAAGAGACAAAGAAGGACACTATATAATGATCAAGGGATCGATCCAAGAGGAAGATATAACAATTGTAAATATTTATGCACCCAACATAGGAGCACCTCAATACATAAGACAAATACTAACAGCCATAAAAGGGGAAATCGACAGTAACACAATCATAGTAGGGGACTTTAACACCCCACTTTCACCAATGGACAGATCATCCAAAATGAAAATAAATAAGGAAACACAAGCTTTAAATGATACATTAAACAAGATGGACTTAATTGATATTTATAGGACATTCCACCCAAAAACAACAGAATACACATTTTTCTCAAGTGCTCATGGAACATTCTCCAGGATAGATCATATCTTGGGTCACAAATCAAGCCTTGGTAAATTTAAAAAAATTGAAATTGTATCAAGTATCTTTTCCGACCACAACGCTATGAGACTAGATATCAACTACAGGAAAAGATCTGTAAAAAATACAAACACATGGAGGCTACACAATACACTACTTAATAACGAAGTGATCACTGAATAAATCAAAGGGGAAATCAAAAAATACCTAGAAACAAATGACAATGGAGACACGACGACCCAAAACCTATGGGATGCAGCAAAAGCAGTGCTAAGAGGGAAGTTTATAGCAATACAAGCCTACCTCAAGAAACAGGAAACATCTCGAATAAACAACCTAACCTTGCACCTAAAGCAATTAGAGAAAGAAGAACAAAAAAACCCCAAAGCTAGCAGAAGGAAAGAAATCATAAAGATCAGATCAGAAATAAATGAAAAAGAAATGAAGGAGACAATAGCAAAAATCAATGAAACTAAAAGCTGGTTCTTTGAGAAGATAAACAAAATTGATAAACCATTAGCCAGACTCATCAAGAGAAAAAGGGAGAAGACTCAAATCAATAGAATTAGAAATGAAAAAGGAGAAGTAACCACTGACACTGCAGAAATACAAACGATCATAAGAGATTACTACAAGCAACACTATGCCAATAAAATGGACAACCTGGAAGAAATGGACAGATTCTTAGAAATGCACAACCTGCCAAGACTGAACCAGGAAGAAATAGAAAATATGAACAGACCAATCACAAGCACTGAAATTGAAACTGTGATTAAAAATCTTCCAACAAACAAAAGCCCAGGACCAGATGGCTTCACAGGCGAATTCTATCAAACATTTAGAGAAGAGCTAACACCTATCCTTCTCAAACTCTTCCAAAATATTGCAGAGGGAGGAACACTCCCCAACTCATTCTACAAGGCCACCATCATCCTGATACCAAAACCAGGCAAAGATGTCACAAAGAAAGAAAACTACAGGCCAATATCACTGATGAACATAGATGCAAAAATCCTCAACAAAATACTAGCAAACAGAATCCAACAGCACATTAAAAGGATCATACACCATGATCAAGTGGGGTTTATTCCAGGAATGCAAGGATTCTTCAATATATGCAAATCAATCAACGTGATATATCATATTAACAAATTGAAGGAGAAAAACCATATGATCATCTCAATAGATGCAGAGAAAGCTTTCGACAAAATTCAACACCCATTTATGATAAAAGCCCTGCAGAAAGTAGGCATAGAGGGAACTTTCCTCAACATAATAAAGGCCATATATGACAAACCCACAGCCAACATTGTCCTCAATGGTGAAAAACTGAAACCGTTTCCACTAAGATCAGGAACAAGACAAGGTTGCCCACTCTCACCACTATTATTCAACATAGTTTTGGAAGTGTTAGCCACAGCAATCAGAGAAGAAAAAGAAATAAAAGGAATCCAAATCGGAAAAGAAGAAGTAAAGCTGTCACTGTTTGCAGATGACATGATACTATACATAGAGAATCCTAAAGATGCTACCAGAAAACTACTAGAGCTAATCAATGAATTTGGTAAAGTAGCAGGATACAAAATTAATGCACAGAAATCTCTTGCATTCCTGTATACTAATGATGAAAAATCTGAAAGTGAAATTAAGAAAACACTCCCGTTTACCATTGCAACAAAAAGAATAAAATATCTAGGAATAAACCTACCTAGGGAGACAAAAGACCTGTATGCAGAAAATTATAGGACACTGATGAAAGAAATTAAAGATGATACAAATAGATGGAGAGATATACCATGTTCTTGGATTGGAAGAATCAACATTGTGAAAATGACTCTATTACCCAAAGCAATCTACAGATTCAATGCAATCCCTATCAAACTACCACTGGCAGTTTTCACAGAACTAGAACAAAAAATTTCACAATTTGTATGGAAACACAAAAGACCCCGAATAGCCAAAGCAATCTTGAGAACGAAAAATGGAGCTGGAGGAATCAGGCTCCCTGACTTC
Organism: Eubalaena glacialis; assembly: GCF_028564815.1. Taxonomy (NCBI): domain Eukaryota; kingdom Metazoa; phylum Chordata; class Mammalia; order Artiodactyla; family Balaenidae; genus Eubalaena; species Eubalaena glacialis. The sequence goes on from NC_083721.1 coordinate 111,673,662, forward strand.
AGACTATATTACAAAGCTACAGTAATCAAGACAGTTTGGTACTGGCACAAAAACAGAAATATAGATCAATGGAACAGGATAGAAAGCCCAGAGATAAGCCCACGCACATATGGTCACCTTATCTTTGATAAAGGAGGCAAGCATATACAGTGGAGAAAAGACAGCCTCTTCAATAAGTGGTGCTGGGAAAATTGGACAGGTATATGTAAAACTATGAAATTAGAACACTCCCTGACACCATACACAAAAATAAACTCAAAATGGATTAAAGACCTAAGTGTAAGGCCAGACACTATCAAACTCTTAGAGGAAAACATAGGCAGAACACTCTATGACATAAATCACAGCAAGATCCTTTTTGACCCAGGTCCTAGAGAAATGGAAATAAAAACACAAATAAACAAATGGGACCTAATGAAACTTAAAAGCTTCTGCACCTCAAAGGAAACCATAAACAAGATCAAAAGACAACCCTCAGAATGGGAGAAAATATTTGCAAATGAAGCAACTGACAAAGGGTTAATCTCCAAGATTTACAAGCAGCTCATGCAGCTCAATAACACAAAAACAAACAACCCAATCCAAAAATGAGCAGAAGACCTAAATAGACATTTCTCCAAAGAAGATATACAGATTGCCAACAGACACATGAAAGAATGCTCAACATCATTAATCATTAGAGAAATGCAAATCAAAACTACAATGAGGTATCATCTCACACCGGTCAGAATGGCCATCATCAAGAAATCTAGAAACAACAAATGCTGGAGAGGGTGTGGAGAAAAGGGAACACTCTTGCACTGTGGGTGGGAATGTAAATTGATACAGCCACTATGGAGAACAGTATGGAGGTTCCTTAAAAAACTAAAAATAGAACTACCATACGACCCAGCAATCCCACTACTGGGCATATACCCTGAGAAAACCATAATTCAGAAAGAGTCATGTACCAAAATATTCATTGCAGCTCTGTTTACAATAGCCAGGACATGGAAGCAACCTAGGTGTCCATCATCGGATGAATGGATAAAGAAGATGTGGCACATATATACAATGGAATCTTACTCAGCCATAAAAAGAAATGAAATGGAGGTATTTGTAATGAGGTGGATGGAGTTAGAGTCTGCCATACAGAGTGAAGTAAGTCAGAAAGAGAAAAAGAAATACAGTATGCTAACACATATATATGGAATCTAAGGAAAAAAAAAAAAAAAGGTCATGAAGAAACTAGTGGCAAGACGGGAATAAAGACACAGACCTACTAGAGAATGGACTTGAGGATATGGGGAGGGGAAGGGGTGGGATGTGACAGGGTGAGAGAGTGTCATGGACATATATACACTACCAAATGTAAAATAGATAGCTAGTGGGAAGCAGCCGCATAGCACAGGGAGATCAGCTCCGTGCTTTGTGACCACCTAGAGGGGTGGGATAGGGAGGGTGGGAGGGACGGAGATGGAAGAGGGAAGAGATATGGGAACATATGTATATGTATAACTGATTCACTTTGTTATAAAGTAGAAAGTAACACACCATTGTAAAGCAATTATATTTCAATAAAGATGTTTAAAAAAAAATGAATATGCTCTACATTGTAAATAAATGTTCTTTATCCTTGCAGTTAGACCAGAAGCTATGTTATGTTGCAAAGAAAATCCAGGTATCTCAGTGATTCTAGAAAAATAACAAGTGTGTAGGTTTAATAAATATGAAAGTGATTTGTTATCTATTAAGAATTGAGTATTTCTATTACCCAAGGTACACATATCACCCCAAACAGAGCTCCAGACTGGAAGAGACTCTCCTTTCTTCTCAGAGATGTGGTTCATTTGGTTTCAAGTTACAGCAACCTGGTGCTTAGAAGGACAGAGCTCATCCTGGACTCGTCCACACCGGCTTTGTCTACATGGTCTCCCAGGCTGTCACTCAAACCAGTGGCTGTCAAACAAGGTCACAGATTCACCCAATGGCTTTTAATAATTTGGCATTACTTTCATATGAATAATTTATAATCTCAAAAGTATGAGACTATTATTTATGGTTAGTAGCTGTGAAATAATGAGACACATGGTTTTAGGGCTGTTTTTATTACCAAGTGGTGTCCATACAGTTGTAGGGAGTTAAAATAAAGAGAAGTGAAAGTGGATCTTTTTTTTTTAAGATCATATCAGAGGCAGAAATGATATATTACAGATGAGAATAATACTAGCTGTCTCTTCAAATTTATCCATTACAAACACCACACCATTTCTTTGAAATGGGAGCTTACAGCAGCATTCCGGCGGCTTCTTGAAGTCCGTTGTTTTCACTCTCTGAGGAAATAGAAAACGGACTTGTTTGGTCTTTGAGTCTCAGTTCCTACTGGGAATAAGACAATTAAGTATCATTTAAAATTTTCATTTTGGGTTTTAAAGAATAAAAACTCTTTGCCAATGTGAAAACTCGGAAAAAGTAGGTGTGTAGAATGAAAAAACAATTACCTGTAATCCCACCAAATAATTTTCACAAAAATAGGATATAATGTACAGAATTTTTTCCTGTTAACTTTGATCATTTCCCACATTTTAAAATAGCTTGTGAAAACGTTATTCTTAGTGATTAAGACATTCTACTGTATGGATATTACATAACAGATTTATTTCCTTATTATTTAATAATTTTTTTCCTGATTTTTTTTTTTTAATAAATTTATTTATTTATTTATTTATTTATGGCTGTGTTGGGTCTTCGTTTCTGTGCGAGGGCTTTCTCTAGTTGCGGCGAGCGGGGTCCACTCTTCATTGTGATGCGCAGGCCTCTCACTATCGCGGCCTCTCTTGTTGCAGAGCACAGGCTCCAGACGCGCAGGCTCAGTAGTTGTGGCTCACAGGCCCAGTTGCTCCGCGGCATGTGGGATCTTCCCAGACCAGGGCTCGAACCCGTGTTCCCTGCATTGGCAGGCAGATTCTCAACCACTGCGCCACCAGGGAAGCCCCTCCCAATTTTTTATTGTTATGAATAACTCTATGATGATAATTCTTTTTTTAAATTTAATTGACGTACAGTTGATTTACAATGTTGTGTTAATTTCTGCTGTACAACAAAGTGACTCAGTTATACATACATGTATACTTTTTCATATTCTTTTCCATTCTGGTTTATCACAGGATATTGAATATAGTTCCCTATACTATACAGTAGGACCTTGTTGTTTATCCATCCTGTATATACTAGTTTGCATCTGCTAATCCCAAGCTCCCTATCCTTCCCTCCCCCACCCTCCCTCCCCCTTGGCAATCACAAGTCTGTTCTCTATGTCTGTGAGTCTGTTTCTGTTTCGTAGATATGTTCATTTGTGTCGTATTTTAGATTCCACATATAAGTGATATCATACAGTATTTGTCTTTCTCTGTCTGACTTACTTCACTTACTTAGTATGATAATCTCTAGGTCCATCCATGTTGTTGCAAATGGCATTATTTCATTATTTTTTATGGCTGAGTAATATTCCATTGTATATATATATACCATATCTTCTTTATCCATTCATCTGTCGATGGACATTTACATTGTTTCCATGTCTTGGCTATTGTAAATAGTGCTGCTATGAACATAGGGGGTGCATGTATTTTTCCAAATTATAGTTTTGTCTGGGTATATGCCCAAGAGCAGGATTGTGGGATCATATGGCAACTCTTTAATTCATTTAATCAACAGATATTTATTAGATATCTACTGACACACACATATATGTGTGTGTGTGTGTGTGTGTATAAAACAATATATATAAATAATTTATACATATATAAAACAAATATACACATAAAGATGTATCTATCAATATACATACCATAATTTTTAGAAATAAAAATCATCATCTCCTAATGACAAATTTTCTCACCAGTAACTAGACACTAAATTCAACATATGCCTGCAAGGAAACAGAGATGTTTAAGATGGCTCTTATTTCTCAAACATTCAGTCTGGTGGGAGAGATGGAAATGTATACAATTAACTTTAATGCAAGGCAAGATTTTATAAGTACAGTAAAAGAATCATGCACAGAATGAAACAGGCTTATACAGGAAGGAGAGATTAAATCTGACTGAGGTAGTCCTTTGTGGACAGTGAGTTTTGAAGTATCTCTTATATAATAGATAATTTTTAGCCTTGCTTGACCCCTTTAAGCCTTGTTGGACCCTCTCTGAAATGGTAAGTTTTTGACAAGAAGTTGGGACTTCTTGTCAAAAGTGGGGGATGGGGGCTTCCCTGGTGGTGCAGTGGTTGAGAATCTGCCTGCCAATGCAGGGGACACGGGTTCGAGCCCTGGTCTGGGAAGATCCCACATGTCACGGAGCAACTAGACCTGTGAGCCACAACTACTGAGCCTGCGCGTCTGGAGCCTGTGCTCCGCAACAAGAGAGGCCGCGATAGTGAGAGGACCGCGCACCGCGATGAAGAGTGGCCCCCACTCGCCGCAACTAGAGAAAGCCCTCGCACAGAAACGAAGACCCAACACAGCCAAAAATAACAAATAAATAAATAAAAGTTTAAAAAAAAAAAGTGGGGGACGATGGAGTGATGTGGAGTGGGGAAAAGGGAACAATGGAAGAAGGAAATTCCAGGTTGAAGGGCCGTGATAAAAGCAGGAAGCTGGAACCTGGAGGGATGGCTTAGGAAACTGCAAGTGTATCAGTACATGGAGTAACGGCGGGAAGCCCGGGGTGCAGATGAGTCAACTGGAGAGGCACATGAGGACCAAATGGTAGGCATCCCTAAATGTCAGGCTAATAAGCCAGAATTTTATGTTGTAAGCAATGGGGAGCCCTTGAGGGTTTCTGAGCAGGTGAGTGTCATGATCTGAGCTGTCTGAGACAATTTCCTTGTTGCAGGAATGAAGAATGAATGGGAGGAGGAGAGTGGAGGTGGGGAACCCCGCTGGAAGCTGAGAGTGGTGAGTGGTATAACTAGAGGAGGGGCAGTAGAAGGTAGACAGTTTGGGGGCAGAATTGGTAAGACATGGTGACTAATTGGATATGGAGAGGACGAAGGAACGGAGAGAAAGATGAATCCCAGATAAAGCTGAAATTTGGAGCCTGAGCAGTTCAAGCTGTCTTGCCTACATTCCCATCCTGGGGAGTGTGCTTTTCTTAGCGTGGCTCAGGAGTGTACCTGGGTTGTAAACATCACACAGAGGGCTGGAATCAAAGGCTTCTGGTGTCGACATCAGAGGAAGAGCCTCTCCTCTCCACTCCTCACAAGGGCATACAGCACATTGGTCAAACTCTGGGGACAGACTGGCTGGAGCTCCTATCACATTTACTTGCCCAAGACATACACTAAGCTGAGGAACACTGGACAGTTTCCTCAACCCCTTGCGGCCTCAGCGGCCTCATCTGAACTCACTTCTTGTGTGGTTTTAGGACTTAAGTGAAATAATGTGTGCAGATGCTGAGCAGAGGGACTGGCAAATAGTAAGTGCTCAATAAACGCTATATTTAAGTGATAGTGGTGAACATTTGGGGGTTACTTTTGAGAAATAAGAATAGTAATACCTCCCACATTAAGTTCAAGAACAGAGCATACAATAACTTGGAAATAAAATCACAGGATTGCAAACTCATAAAATAAAGAAATCTGATTCAGAAACAAAGAATAAAAACCTAAGTTATGCTGTGTCCATAAAAAGAAAAATGTTTGAGAAAAATGAACTATTAATAGACTTAGTTGTCTTGCTTGAGATGGCATCGGAAGCCTTCCCCTGTTCCATTCTATCCCCACCTATTTGCCTCAAAGTTTAATGTGACAAGGCATTGTAGATGTATCAGGCATTGTATTTAATGAGTATTATTCACTCCATGATATTCATATTTCTCAGGACTAAAGGATTAATTTAAGCAAATTGTATTTGTGAGCCAACCAGATATTTGTCGAACTCTGAGCAGATAACAATCTCTGAATGTGGCATTTCTTTAGACAGGCTGGAAGCACTGATCCAAATGAAATGTTCTCTTTTATAAGCAGAGGTTTGGTCATATTAGAGGGAAGCTACATAATAACAGTGTCTCAAATGTTTTCCCAGACTGATGACCTTGAGCAAAATGTCTTTCTAAATTAAATGAACTTAAATCGAAGAAAACAACAGTGATTGTAACTGTGGTCTCCAGCTGCAATTCAGTAAATGCACATGGCAACTGGTCAGTGGGAGAGCGACTGGTCTGATTACTGGATGTGCGTACCTTATGTTTCCTTAAAACAGAGTCCAGAAATATGAAACGCAGAAGAAGTGGAAGTTTTATGAAGGCATAAGCAATAATGGGCGCTTGTATATAATTTCAAGCCTTGCCCCTTTCTTATCAAAATCCAATTGCATGATGACTTTATATTTTCTCATTCTTACTACTAAGTTTTCTCTGTTGACATCTGGCTCCTTTTGGAAGTCAGGAAATCAAAACCAAATTTGTTTGCTCTCCTGGCAATTTCTTTTACATTCTTGACATTTGAGAAATGGTCCTTGTTTTTACTACCATATTGCAGATTTGAGCATCAAAATAAGTAAAATATTAGTGGATTATAACACATGAATAAAAAAAGAATTCTTCAGTCCATACGACTACTAATAAAGAAACAGACAAACAAACAAAACAAGGGGGAGAGAAAGCTCTTCCTTACAATAGAAATCAAACTAACAAGTGTAGACAGAATGAGGACTGATGAAGTTAAAAAATCAACATTTTGTAATCATCAGGAAAGAGTCATTAATAGATGTTAAAAATAGTAGTTAAAAATTTGATGAGGAACAGGTTTGAAAGTTTCAAAGGATAGTTTCAAAGTATGTCCCTAAATTATTCGTTAATTATATAAAGGAAATGGTAACATTACAGTGGAGAAACTGGCAGATGCCACCTTTACCAAGTGATCAAAGTGAGCATCACCATCCATGGGATAAGCCCACATCATGAGCCTCCTGATATGGTCTCTTGGGAAGGACACAGTATCACTTTTGTGGTATTCCTGCCAAAAATGTAAAATCAAAATCTAATCTAATCATGAGGATACAGCAGACAAATCTAAGGTCAGGGGCATGCTACAAAATAACCAGCCTGTTCTTTTAAAATAAATGTCAAGACCAGGAAAGACAAAGAAATGCTAAGTAACTGATTTGGATTAAATGAGACTAAAGAGATATGAGAACTAAATGCAAAGTGAGATCCTGTATTGGATCCTGAACCAAAGGGGAAAATTGGTACAAAAGACATGTTGGGACAATTGGTGAAACTGGAATATGGCGTGAAGATAATAGTATTGAATTAATGTTCAATTTCCTCATTTTGATAACTGTACTGTGGTTATGTATGATAATATTCTTGTTCATGGGAAATAACACAGTGAAATTTTAGGAAGTAAAGGGGAATTATGTATACAACTTACTCTAAGATGGTTTAGAAAAAATATGTGTGTATATATGCATATATGTGTACGTGTGCGCACACACACACACAAAATGGGCAGGGAAAAGGAAATGCAGCTGCTCAGATAAAGAACCCTTTTCTCAGAGGTAGAGTTCTTAAAGGAAAATGTTCAAGCTACAAGAATGTGAAGACAGATGGTAATTAGTTACATGGTGATTATTTTCTCTCCCACTATTATTGACTGAGTGTACTTGTGTGAGAATGTAGGCATAGGTAGGCAGTTGCCTTGACATTGATTTTGGACTGTCTTTTGACTAAATGATTAGATATCTGTTTAGAGGGATAGCAATCTCTCCTTTTCTGGAAAATCAGAGTGTAACGTCTTTCCACACACTGGTCTTAAACACTTGACTTTTAACAGGTATTGCACCTGTGCTTTTACAGTTTGTTGTTGAAACTATAAAACTGGACTTTCAAATTTGAAACCTGTAATTTTTTTTTTTTTTGGTTTGGAGGAATTTTCTCCAGTTTGCTTTATTGTAATTCCTATGGTCATTCAACAGATAACTCCCAAGTAGAAGGGAACGGTCAATAAACCTCAGTCTCATTTTTTTTCACCTTGATCTTTGACTATTACTTGCTCAATGGAGCAGCAAAATATTGGGTTGAAAGCTTTTCTTATCTGAACAGATCTCATAATTGTCAGTCTGAATTTGTTATATTCCCAGTATTAGACACATACAATAGGAGAGGTTGTACTTCAAAAACTTAGAAGTAGGATGAGATGTTCTAATGTATCTAAAGGCAAAACCATCCCAGAGATTTCTTCTGTGGCATCATCAAAAGAGCATGGTCCTGGGGACAGAAGACTTTGGCTCCAGTCCCAGCTTGATCACTTACTATGTTCTTGGACAAACCTGCTTAACCCTGCTGACCCTTAGTTGTCTGAAATACCTCTAATCTACCTCTCATGGTGTGGTAAGCATTAAATGTGAAAAGGTATCTATCTGAAAAGTGCATAGCATAGATCTGACCTAGTGTAAGGACTCAATGCATGTTTCATTTTTGTTAACAATTCTCTCAGAGCTGAATTAGACAAAGGCCCTGCCCATCACATAGTGAGTCCACACCGGTTCAACAGTTAAGCCCAGTTTACTCTAGACGGGCATTTAATGCTGATACGTTAGAGCCTATAATGTTTGTCCAGTTGCGGGTGTCTTTAGCTTTGGACTCAATCTTGAAAGTCCCCATAACTTGCCAGAATCAGGCATGGTTTAAAACTGCCTCTCAAAATGCAAGGACTCAGTTTAGATTCCAGAGCTTTCAGAAAAGTGAGACCAGGTGTTTTGGTCTTAGGATAAAACAAGCTGTAGATTCTACCACTTAAAGTCTAAACTTTGAGGAATTGCAGCCAGAGAGAGAAAATTCTTTGAGGTTGGTATTAAATGCATTGGGTAGCCTTGGCAAAGGATTATCAGCATTTCCTGGTGTGAAGGTATTAGGAGTTGAGCACATGGTACATTATTATTCATGGCTTGTCGTATAGAACGTATGATTGGACTTATCTTGACAGTGCTATTTCTATTTCTTTACTTTCTTAGATTAATTCATGTAATTTACTACTCCTTAAATTAGTAGAATTTCTCCTTTTTCAGGATAGTCATATCCAAAGTGGAAGTTCTCCAAACAAAATCAAGTAAAAATACCCGACTTTGAATAAGTTTAGACTTAATAGAATGCATATCTTTCCATTTGTACATGTCACTTGTTTTCATTACTCAGAATAACTTTAACTAAGTTTTAAATTCAGCTCACTTGCATCGAATTTTTCAATGTCTTCCTGAATGTGGGCTGGGGAATTTCATTGAACTGTATTTAGCTTATGTCTCCCCAAAGCAAACATTAATAGTCACATCTCCCATAAATCAGATTAGACTATTAGGAAAGTAGTAAACCACCTAATCACCTACTCACCAATTGTGGTAAAACTGAACTTGGTAATTAATGTAGTCAATTTACTAATTGAGCCTTAAACCACTTGGGTCTGGTTTAAGACTTATAAGGTATTTTGGATATTCAGTTTGGCTAAAGACAAAAAATTCCTTCAGAGATTAAAGACATTTTGTTGTGCATCACTATTATAGTGTTGCCCAAAACAGGTAAAATGGCATTTGCTATACCTGAGGCTAGAAGCGTCAGAGTTAGCTTCTACGTAGAAATTAGGATGAGACTTGATCAATTGCAGTTAATCTTAGCTTGATTCAATTCTGAACTAAAGCCAGTTTTGATTTGGCCAAAGCCAATGTTTCTAGTTTATTATTAGTGCCTTAGCAGTTGACAAATAGGAAGATGTGTTCCAGTTGCAATAATCTTCCAACTGTTGGTGGAGACCTTTAGCAAACTGGGCCCACTCTGACTCCCAGGGCTGTGTGAGGGTGCAGACAGGCAGGGTGCATCTAGGGCCGGCTTCAAGGGCCCTGCTCTTGAAGGTGTAGTGTTCCATTGTGGTCTTGAAATTCTTAGTAATTTTTGAATAAATGTCCCACATTTTTTTTTTTTTTTTTTTACATCTTTATTGAAGCACAATTGCTTTACAATGGTGTGCTAGCTTCTGCTCTACAACAAAGCGAATCAGCCATACATACACATATGTTCCCATATCTCCTCCCTCCCGCATCTCCCTCCCTCCCACCCTCCCCATCCCACCCCTCCAGGCGGTCACAAAGCACCGAGCCGATCTCCCTGCGCTATGCGGCCGCCCCCCACCAGCCATCTATTCCACACCTGGCAGTGCATATACGTCCATGACACTCCCCCACCCCGTCACACCTCACCCCTCCCCCTCCCCACATCCCCAAGTCCATTCTCCAGTAGGTCTGTGTCTTTATTCCCATCTTGCCACTAGGTTCTTCATGACCTCTTTTTTTTTTTTTCCCTTAGATTCCATATATATGTGTTAGCATACTGTATTTGTTTTTCTCTTTCTGACTTACTTCACTCTGTATGACAGACTCTAACTCCATCCACCTCATTACAAACACCTCCATTTCATTTCTTTTTATGGCTGAGTAATATTCCATTGTATATATGTGCCACATCTTCTTTATCCATTCATCCGATGATGGACACCTAGGTTGCTTCCATGTCCTGGCTATTGTAAACAGAGCTGCAATGAATATTTTGGTACATGACTCTTTCTGAATTATGGTTTTCTCAGGGTATATGCCCAGTAGTGGGATTGCTGGGTCATATGGTAGTTCTATTTTTAGTTTTTTAAGGAACCTCCATACTGTTCTCCATAGTGGCTGTATCAATTTACATTCCCACCAACAGTGCAAGAGTGTTCCCTTTTCTCCACACCCTCTCCAGCATTTGTTGTTTCTAGATTTCTTGATGATGGCCATTCTGACCGGTGTGAGATGATACCTCATTGTAGTTTTGATTTGCATTTCTCTAATGATTAATGATGTTGAGCATTCTTTCATGTGTCTGTTGGCAATCTGTATATCTTCTTGGGAGAAATGTCTATTTAGGTCTTCTGCCCATTTTTGGATTGGGTTGTTTGTTTTTTTGTTATTGAGCTGCATGAGCTGCTTGTAAATCTTGGAGATTAATCCTTTGTCAGTTGCTTCATTTGCAAATATTTTCTCCCATTCTGAGGGTTGTCTTTTGGTCTTGTTTATGGTTTCCTTTGCTGTGCAAAAGCTTTTAAGTTTCATTAGGTCCCATTTGTTTATTTGTGTTTTTATTTCCATTTCTCTAGGACCTGGGTCAAAAAGGATCTTGCTGTGATTTATGTCATAGAGTGTTCTGCCTATGTTTTCCTCTAAGAGTTTGATAGTGTCTGGCCTTACACTTAGGTCTTTAATCCATTTTGAGTTTATTTTTGTGTATGGTGTCAGGGAGTGTTCTAATTTCATAGTTTTACATGTACCTGTCCAATTTTCCCAGCACCACTTATTGAAGAGGCTGTCTTTTCTCCACTGTATATGCTTGCCTCCTTTATCAAAGATAAGGTGACCATATGTGCGTGGGCTTATCTCTGGGCTTTCTATCCTGTTCCATTGATCTATATTTCTGTTTTTGTGCCAGTACCAAACTGTCTTAATTACTGTAGCTTTGTAATATAGTCTGAAGTCAGGGAGCCTGATTCCTCCAGCTCCATTTTTCGTTCTCAAGATTGCTTTGGCTATTCGGGGTCTTTTGTGTTTCCATACAAATTGTGAAATTTTTTGTTCTAGTTCTGTGAAAACTGCCAGTGGTAGTTTGATAGGGATTGCATTGAATCTGTAGATTGCTTTGGGTAGCAGAGTCATTTTCACAATGTTGATTCTTCCAATCCAAGAACATGGTATATCTCTCCATCTATTTGTATCATCTTTAATTTCTTTCATCAGTGTCCTATAATTTTCTGCATACAGGTCTTTTGTCTCCCTAGGTAGGTTTATTCCTAGGTATTTTATTCTTTTTGTTGCAATGGTAAACGGGAGTGTTTTCTTAATTTCACTTTCAGATTTTTCATCATTAGTATACAGGAATGCAAGAGATTTCTGTGCATTAATTTTGTATCCTGCTACTTTACCAAATTCATTGATTAGCTCTAGTAGTTTTCTGGTAGCATCTTTTGGATTCTCTATGTATAGTATCATGTCATCTGCAAACAGTGACAGCTTTACTTCTTCTTTTCCGATTTGGATTCCTTTTATTTCTTTTTCTTCTCTGATTGCTGTGGCTAACACTTCCAAAACTATGTTGAATAATAGTGGTGAGAGTGGGCAACCTTGTCTTGTTCCTGATCTTAGTGGAAATGGTTTCAGTTTTTCACCATTGAGGACAATGTTGGCTGTGGGTTTGTCATATACGGCCTTTATTATGTTGAGGAAAGTTCCCTCTATGCCTACTTTCTGCAGGACTTTTATCATAAATGGGTGTTGAATTTTGTCGAAAGCTTTCTCTGCATCTATTGAGATGATCATATGGTTTTTCTCCTTCAATTTGTTAATATGATGTATCACGTTGATTGATTTGCGTATATTGAAGAATCCTTGCATTCCTGGAATAAACCCCACTTGATCATGGTGTATAATCCTTTTAATGTGCTGTTGGATTCTGTTTGCTAGTATTTTGTTGAGGATTTTTGCATCTATGTTCATCAGTGATATTGGCCTGTAGTTTTCTTTCTTTGTGACATCTTTGCCTGGTTTTGGTATCAGGGTGATGGTGGCCTCGTAGAATGAGTTGGGGAGTGTTCCTCCCTCTGCAATATTTTGGAAGAGTTTGAGAAGGATAGGTGTTAGCTCTTCTCTAAATGTTTGATAGAATTCGCCTGTGAAGCCATCTGGTCCTGGGCTTTTGTGTGTTGGAAGATTTTTAATCACAGTTTCAATTTCAGTGCTTGTGATTGGTCTGTTCATATTTTCTATTTCTTCCTGGTTCAGTCTTGGCAGGTTGTGCATTTCTAAGAATCTGTCCATTTCTTCCAGGTTGTCCATTTTATTGGCATAGAGTTGCTTGTAGTAATCTCTCATGATCGTTTGTATTTCTGCAGTGTCAGTGGTTACTTCTCCTTTTTCATTTCTAATTCTATTGATTTGAGTCTTCTCCCTTTTTCTCTTGATGAGTCTGGCTAATGGTTTATCAATTTTGTTTATCTTCTCAAAGAACCAGCTTTTAGTTTCATTGATTTTTGCTATTGTCGCCTTCATTTCTTTTTCATTTATTTCTGATCTGATCTTTATGATTTCTTTCCTTCTGCTAGCTTTGGGGTTTTTTTGTTCTTCTTTCTCTAATTGCTTTAGGTGCAAGGTTAGGTTGTTTAATCGAGATGTTTCCTGTTTCTTGAGGTAGGCTTGTATTGCTATAAACTTCCCTCTTAGCACTGCTTTTGCTGCATCCCATAGGTTTTGGATCGTCGTGTCTCCATTGTCATTTGTTTCTAGGTATTTTTTGATTTCCCCTTTGATTTCTTCAGTGATCACTTCGTTATTAAGTAGTGTATTGTGTAGCCTCCACGTGTTTGTATTTTTTACAGATCTTTTCCTGTAATTGATATCTAGTCTCATAGCGTTGTGGTCGGAAAAGATACTTGATACGATTTCAATTTTTTTAAATTTCCCAAGGCTTGATTTGTGACCCAAGATATGATCTATCCTGGAGAATGTTCCATGAGCACTTGAGAAAAATGTGTATTCTGTTGTTTTTGGGTGGAATGTCCTATAAATATCAATTAAGTCCATCTTGTTTAATGTATCATTTAAAGCTTGTGTTTCCTTATTTATTTTCATTTTGGATGATCTGTCCATTGGTGAAAGAGGGGTGTTAAAGTCCCCTACTATGATTGTGTTACTGTCGATTTCCCCTTTTATGGCTGTTAGTATTTGCCTTATGTATTGAGGTGCTCCTATGTTGGGTGCATAAATATTTACAATTGTTATACCTTCCTCTTGGATCGATCCCTTGATCATTATATAGTGTCCTTCTTTGTCTCTTGTAATAGTCTTTATTTTAAAGTCTATTTTGTCTGATATGAGAATTGCTACTCCAGCTTTCTTTTGATTTCCATTTGCATGGAATATCTTTTTCCATCCCCTCACTTTCAGTCTGTATGTGTCTCTAGGTCTGAAGTGGGTCTCTTGTAGACAGCATATATATGGGTCTTGTTTTTGTATCCATTCAGCCAGTCTGTGTCTTTTGGTGGCAGCATTTAATCCATTTACATTTAAGGTAATTATCGATATGTATGTTCCTATTCCCATTTTCTTAAATGTTTTGGGTTTGTTATTGTAGGTGTTTTCCTTCTCTTGTGTTTGTCTAGAGAAGTTCCTTTAGCATTTGTTGTAAAGCTGGTTTGGTGGTGCTGAACTCTCTCAGCTTTTGCTTGTCTGTAAAGGTTTTAATTTCTCCATCAAATCTGAATGAGATCCTTGCTGGGTAGAGTAATCTTGGTTGTAGGTTTTTCTCCTTCATCACTTTAAGTATATCCTGCCACTCCCTTCTGGCTTGCAGAGTTTCTGCTGAAAGATCAGCTGTTAACCTTAGGGGGATGCCCTTGTGTGTTATTTGTTGTTTTTCCCTTGCTGCTTTTAATATGTTTTCTTTATATTTAATTTTGGATAGTTTGATTAATATGTGTCTTGGTGTGTTTCTCCTTGGATTTATCCTGTATGGGACTCTCTGTGCTTCCAGGACTTGATTAACTATTTCCTTTCCCATATTAGGGAAGTTTTCAACTATAATCTCTTCAAATATTTTCTCAGTCCCTTTCTTTTTCTCTTCTTCTTCTGGGACCCCTATAATTCGAATGTTGGTGCGTTTAATGTTGTCCCAGAGGTCTCTGAGACTGTCCTCAGTTCTTTTCATTCTTTTTTCTTTATTCTGCTCTGCAGTAGTTATTTCCACCATTTTATCTTCCAGGTCACTTATCTGTTCTTCTGCCTCAGTTATTCTGCTGTTGATCCCATCTAGAGTATTTTTAATTTCATTTATTGTGCTTTTCATCGTTGCTTGGTTCCTCTTTAGTTCTTCTACGTCCTTGTTAAATGTTTCTTGCATTTTGTCTATTCTATTTCCAAGATTTTGGATCATCCTTACTATCATTATTCTGAATTCTTTTTCAGGTAGACTACCTATTTCCTCTTCATTTGTTAGGTCTGGTGTGTTTTGACCCTGCTCCTTCATCTGCTGTGTGTTTTTCTGTCTTCTCATTTTGCTTATCTTACTGTGTTTGGGGTCTCCTTTTCACAGGCTACAGGTTCGTAGTTCCCGTTGTTTTTGGTATCTGTCCCCAGTGGCTAAGGTTGGTTCAGTGGGTTGTGTAGGTTTCCTGGTGGAGGGAACTAGTGCCTGTGTTCTGGTGGATGAGGCTGGATGTTGTCTTTCTGGTGGGCTCGTCCACATCTGGTGGTGTGTTTTGGGGTGTCTGTGTCCTTGTTATGATTTTAGGCAGCCTCTCTGCTAATGGATGGGGCTGTGTTCCTGTTTTGCTAGTTGTTTGGCATAGGGTGTCCAGCACTGTAGTTTGCTGGTCGTTGAGTGAAGCTGGGTCTTGATGTTGAGATGGAGATCTCTGAGAGATTTTCGCCGTTTGGTATTACGTGGAGCTGGGAGGTCTCTTGTGGACCAGTGTCCTGAAGTTGGCTCTCCCACCTCAGAGGCACAGCCCTGATGCCTGGCTGGAGCACCAAGAGCCTTTCATCCACACGGCTCAGAATAAAAGGGAGAAAAAATGGAACGAAAGAAAGAAAGAGGATAAAATAAAATAAAATAAAGCAATTATAATAAAAAATAAGAAAAAAATTATTAAGAATAAATTTATTAAGAAAAAAAAATTTTTTTAATTTTTTAAAAATAGATTTATTAATTTTTTATACTAAAAATAAGAAAAAAATTATTAAGAAAAAAATTTATTAAGAAAAAAAATTTTTTAATTTTTTAAAATAAAAAATATGCAAAAACTTATTAAAAAATTTTTTAAAAATTTTTTAAAAATAGAAAATAAGGAAAAAATTATTAAGAAAACATTTATTAGGGAAAAAAAAATTTTTTTAAGCAAAAAAAAAAAAAAAAAAAAAAGAAAAGAAAAAAACGGACGGACCTAACCCTAGGACTAACAGTGAGAGCAAAGCTATACAGACAAAATCTCACCCAGAAGCATACACATATACACTCAGAAAAAAAGGA
Organism: Eubalaena glacialis; assembly: GCF_028564815.1. Lineage (NCBI taxonomy): Eukaryota > Metazoa > Chordata > Mammalia > Artiodactyla > Balaenidae > Eubalaena > Eubalaena glacialis. Next base: position 111,689,732 of record NC_083721.1, read on the forward strand.
AAAGGGGAAAAGTTAATATATCCTGCTCCCAAAGTCCACCTCCTAAATTTGGGATGATTCGTTGTCTATTCAGGTATTCAACAGATGCAGGCACATCAAGTTGTTTGTGGAGCTTTAATCCGCTGCTTCTGAGGCTGCTGGGAGAGATTTCTCTTTCTCTTCTTTGTTCGTACAGCTCCCAGGGTTCAGCTTTGGATTTGGACCCGCCTCTGCATGTAGGTCGCCTGAGGGCGTCTGTTCCCCGCCCAGACACAACGGGTTAAAGGAGCAGCTGATTCGGGGGCTCTGGCTCAGTCAGTCCGGGGGGAGGGAGCGGTACGGAGGAGGTGGGGCGAGCCTGCAGCGGCAGAAGCCGGCGTGATGTTGCAGCAGCCTGAGGCGCGCCGTGCGCTCTCCCGGGGAAGTTGTCCCCAGATTATGGGAGCCTGGCCGTGGCGGGCTGCACAGGCTCCCGGGAGGGGCGGTGTGGAGAATGACCTGTGCTCGCCCACAGGCTTTTTGGTGGCGGCAGCAGCAGCCTTAGTGTCTCATGCCCGTCTCTGTGGTCCGCGCTGATAGCCGCGGCTCGCGCCCGTCTCTGGAGTTCGTTTAAGTGGCGCTCTGAATCCCCTCTCCTTGCGCGCCGCGAAACAAAGAGGCAAGAAAAAGTCGCTTGCCTCTTCGGCAGCTGCAGACCTTTTCTCGGGCACCCTCCCGGCTAGTTGTGGTGCGCTAGCCCCTTCAGGCTGTGTTCACGCAGCCAACCCCAGTCCTCTCCCTGGGATCCGACCGAAGCCCGCTCCTCAGCTCCCAGCCCCCGCCCGCCCCGGCGGGTGAGCAGACAAGCCTCTCGGGCTGGTGAGTGCTGCTCGGCGCCGAGCCTCTGTGCGGGAATCTCTCCGTTTTTCCCTCTGCGTCCCTGTTGCTGTGGGATCCGTGCTGATAGCCGCGGCTCGCGCCCGTCTCTGGAGCTCGTTTAGGCGGCGCTCTGAATCCCCTCTCCTTGCGCGCAGCGAAACAAAGAGGCAAGAAAAAGTCTCTTGCCTCTTCGGCAGCCGCAGTCTTTTTCCCGGACTCCCTCCCGGCTAGCACCGAAGCCCGAGCCCCAGCTCCCAGCCCCCGCCCGCCCCGGCGGCTGAGCAGACAAGCCTCTCGGGCTGGTGAGTGCTGGTCGGCACCGCTCCTCTGTGCGGGAATCTCTCCGCTTTGCCCTCTGCACCACTGTGGCTGCGCTCTCCTCTGTGGCTCTGAAGCTTCCCCCCTCCGCCACCCGCAGTCTCTGCCCACGAAGGGGCTTCCTAGTGTGTGGAAACCTTTCCTCCTTCACAGCTCCCTCCCACTGGTGCAGGTCCCGTCCCTATTCTTTTGTCTCTGTTATTTCTTTTTTCTTTTGCCCTACCCAAGTACGTGGGGATTTTCTTGCCTTTTGGGAGGTCTGACGTCTTCTGCCAGCGTTCAGTGGGTGTTCTGTAGGAGCAGTTCCACGTGTAGATGTATTTCTCATGTATCTGTGGGGAGGAAGGTGATCTCCGCGTCTTACTCTTCCGCCATCTTGCCCCTCCTCCCACCCCACATTTTTATTTTGCGCTGTGCCCCGCAAATCATATGGCCTATAGCTCTTCCTGGGTGCCTCTACTCACACGTACATTTACAGAATCGGTTAAGCCACTGGCTGGGCCTGGTGTGAGGTCCCCCATTTCTTTTCTCCTTTTCCTGAAGCCACTTTGGCACATGCAGGCATGTCTTCTGAAAGCAAGCTTCCTTCTTTGCAATATTATATGTGTCAGGGTTTGTATGCTGAAGGCAGTAACATGAAGATTAAGAAATTCACAAAAAGTTAACTAGCATTGAGCCTGACAAGTTTGTTAAAATCCTTAGAGTTGATACAGGATTTTTGCACAAAGTGAGGGTTCTTTTGGGCTGCCTGCTTTAGGGCTGTTTGCTTGTTACCTACAAAAAATATATCTCTATCTTAAAGTTTCGAGGACACAGTATAAAAGAAAGACTAAATAATTCTTAAATTCCTTTCAATTCTGAGATCCTATAATTCCTTGAGAAATACACTTAAAAACAATAGAGATTTACTCTTTACATGGAAAGATTAAAAACAAGCCTTACTTCTTACAGAGAAACACAATAATAGCTGACATTTACTGAGTACTTACTATGTGCCAGGCACTTTGCATGCATGTTTTTCTCTGAATCTTATGATAGCCCTGAGAGGTAGGGTTATTATCTTCATTGCACCAATGAGTAAATGGAAGCTTGGAAAAGCTAAGTCAGGGCAGCCAGGACTCAGACTGCCCTGGCTGACTCTCAAGGCCCCCATGCACACCCTCTGCCCTCTATGGCCTCCCATCAATTAAGTAAGCACAGGACTAACCTCTGAGTCAAGGCGGGACTTGCCCAGGGAGTTGAATGTGAGGATGACCTGGCTGTGACCCTGCCACACCATTGATTGCCAAGGCCCATTAGACTGAAGTGGTGGTCCGGTGTCTTCTTTCTCCCTCACCTCCATGTGGGTCCATCAGGCTTTAAGTTGCCAGCTCAGACAACAGGAATGTCCTTCCCTGATAAAAGAGGATTTGTCCTTGGTAGGTGCAGGTGGTGTGAGCACTGCTCAGTGAGTCCTCGAGACAGGGAGATGTCTGTGACCCTGAAATGCATCCCAAAGTGTTGAGATGAACGCTGTGGGAAGGGGCTGGCTGGGTCTCTTTCTGCAGGCTGCCTTCCCCTCTTCCCGTCTCACCCAGGCATAATTCAGGGGAATTTTAGGATGGATACTATTAGCTTGCTCTTTCACTGTTGCTAATATATATATATATATTTTTGAAACAAAACATACATAAAGCATTGAGGATGGATCATCTATTAGAGAGAAATTCTTTTGCATTTCAATTCATTGTCCACTTAATTAAAGGAATGGAGGAAAAAAAACACTGTCATGGAAGCACATACTCAATACATTAGAGAAATAGCTCATTCTTACCCAGGAATTACCCCTGTCAAATCAATGAAGTGGGGTCACTGAGCACATAAATTCTGTTTACATAATTTTAAGCCAGCAGAGGTAGAGAATGCATCTTCTCTAAAAGTTTGTTTTGAAATTTTGAACAGGGCTAAACTGCTGTTGGTTTCTGGCAAGACCCTTCCATAAAGTTGGTACCTATGTGTTGTCCCCTAAAATTGCTTCCAACAATTCCAAAGGTAAAGAGAATCAAGTCTTTGTCTACTCAAATAAAAGGAAAAAATGGGATAATGTGTGTAAAACACCCAGTGCCTGTTGTATTGTGATCATTCTTTAAAAGTTAGCTACTCTGATAGTTGTGGGGTTGCCTTATTCTGGGTCTGTTTCCTCATCTGACTAAGAACATTGTAACAATACCTTAAGTTTTCTCACCTATAAAGTGCCAATACTCGACTAAACTAATAAAAAAATTCCTTCCAACTATTGAAATCTCTGATAAAATGTACAGTTCCTTTGTTTTTCCTTTAATGTCGTAATTACTCCTAAGAGTTTTGCTGTGGCATATTTTTTATTTTAAAAATAAATTTGTATTCCCAAACTAATCCATACATTTAATGTAATTTATGTCAAAACCTAAATGGGGCTTTTTTTTTTTTACACAGGATATTGAAATTTTTTTCTAAATTTCTTCCGGAAAAGTGAACATCCCAAAATAGCCAGGAAAATGTTTAGAAAAGAATCATTATGATTGGAAACAGGGTACCTAATCAGAATCATTATGAATTATAATGACTCAATAAATTAAAACTGAATGGTGTTGGCACAATAGTAAACAGACAATGGACTGGGTATATGTAATAATATAAATTTGATGGTAATCACTAGTCAGTGGAGGAAGGCTATACTATTAAATAAATTGTGCCAGGAAAACTGACTTACTATTTAGAAAAAACTAAAGTTATATTCTTAGCTTGTATTTTATATAAAATAAGTCCCATGTGTATTAAATATTTAACAATAAAAGGTAAAATGATAAAAAGAAGCAATCATGGATGAAAACAATGAAATCTCAGGGTAGAGAAAAACTTTCAAAGCATGACTGAAGGCAGAAATCATAAAGGGAAAAGTGGAAATCTGTACATTTAAAACTGTGGAATGGCAAAATAGAGCAGAAACCAAGGTAAAACACAAATGATAAACTGAGAAGTGTTGCTGCATATGACAAAAGATAAAGATAAGGAGTTCTTTCAAGTAAATAACAAAATTATTATCTTTCTCACAGAAAAGTGTGCTAGAGACTTAAGCAGGCAATTCAGTAAAGCAGTACAAATGGCCAAGGATTTTAAAATGTTCACTGTTACTTGTAATCAAAGAAAAGCAAATTAAAAGCAAAACAAACTGTGTTCAGATGCAGGATTGACTATATCCAGTATAGCCAGGGTATGGAGAAAAAGGCATTGCCAGACCCATATTATAAGAGGACTTATCTTTCAACTTGGCAGATCTATTTTTAAAACTGTGTCTTAAAGAAAATGATTGGATATGTGTAAAACATATGTACAAAGATGTTTATATTGGAATTTTAAAATAATAGTGAAAAATTGGAAACAGCTTTAATGTTTGGCAAGAGGGGATTGGCACAGTTCTGCAACAGAATACTCTGTAGATATTTAAGAATGCTAATATGGCTATAAATTTATTGAAGAGAGTCAGTATCTATTATTGAGGTTCACAGCCATCCCAAAAAGCAAATGAAAACACTGTATATAAAGTATGAGTATAAACTCGGGAAATAATTGGGAAGGGTAATCATCTAGTTTTTAATAGGGGTTACTCCTGGGAGTGGGATTACATTAGTGATAAATTTTTACTTTTTTGTACTTTCAGAATTTTAAAATAAAATTTTTAAAAATTATAATTGTAAGACTTAGTAAGTTAGAAGTAATACTTTAAAATTCTAAAAGCGTTTATAGTAAGGTAGTAAGATTATAGGTGATTTAAAAATTCTTTCTCTATTTTCCAAAATTTCTGTAACTCAAAAATAGTTGTATTACTGTTATATTCAGAAAATTAAAAAATTTAAAAGGAAGCAAATAAAATCTATATATGAATACACACATGTACACACACGAAAAGTCTGGAACATTATACATCAAAATCTTAATAGTGTTTATTTCTGGATGGTGATGATAAGTGATTTTAAAATGGCTTTCTTTTGTTTATGTGCATTTATTAATTTAAAAAATACATGTACTACTTGTGGAATAAATAACAAAATTATGACATAAAACTCCTTTAAAATTTTATGTAGTATGATTTACCTTTGTTAAAAAAGAACAAACCCACAAATCCCAAGTATAAATAAGAACTCTGGAACCAAAAAGCAAAATAATGTGTGCTTAAATAGTTTTTGGAAGGAAAAAGTTATTGTGAAAATTTTCAACCCCGTGACATAATTTGGGACAACATGAAGTGACACACACCGAGGCTGGGCATCCCTGTCCTTCACCAAAATGTGGCTTCTGTATTTAGTCCATGACCTTGATTTGGTGTCACCAACACAGGCTCACATGCATCAACATTTGGAATTGCAAAGCATGTCTTGATTGATGGATCCAAAGGGATTTTTAAATTTGGGATCCTGGGGACGATGGAGCGTGGGCTTTTGTCTCTGCTCGAGTTTCTGTCCTTCCGTGCGGGAGCTGGGCTTCATCCAGGATCCGGGCAGTGCTGGTGTTACCACAAGAATGTTTCCTTAGACTCAGCTCTCTGATGTCATCTTTTATTGAGCTGGATGGTGAGGTTGGTCCCCCCAAGTGGCCACTGAGAGGCTCTTGCTTCTGAGATGATTGACACTTCAACCAACACCAAAGTTTTCAATTTTCCTTCCATTCTCAGATCAAAAGGGGAGATGGGGAGCCCCCACTTAACATGGAGCTCTCTGCCTCCCCCCTCTCCACTTGCCAGTTTTCACACCTCTTGCGATGCCTGAAGTGTGTATGTTATTACAGCAGTCTATCACCGATGGTGTATGTGTATTTTGGGTTGTCTTGTGTTTCTTGTTATTTTTCAGTGTGTGCATCTTGACATACTTCTTGAGGATAGGACCCATGCTTTTTTTTTTAAAGTATTTTATTTTATTTTTAAATTGAAGTATAGTTGATTTTGAATGTCATGTTAGTTTCAGGTGTACAGGCACAGTGATTCAGTTATATATATATATTCTTTTTCAGATTCTTTTATAGGGATAGGATCCATGCTTTTTAATGCTCAGAAATTATTCTGTATTTTTGCATGACAGAGGTGGCCCTGTATAGGGGGAAGGTACTGTTGGAGGCCATGAATTCTAGTCCAACTCTGTTACTGAGTGAACCTTGAAAACTCACCTTCCCTCAGAACCTCAACTTCTTTCCTTTTCTTTTCTTTTCTTTTCCTCTCCTTTCCTTTCTTTTCCTTTTCTTTTGGAAAATAAGGGGTAGGACTGCATTTAGAATCACAAAGTGAATTCTAAAGTGCTGCTAAACAAGGTGGGTAACAGCATGACTGAAGCAGGCCAGCTATAAGAAGACTATTTCTCAAAAGACATATGGCCTTCTTGACCTTTTTCCCCCACACATTTGAAAAAGATATGGGTATTAGGGATTTGTTGCATTTTTATAAGAGAAACAATAGTGCACGAACAATAGCAAATGGCAACTGGTGCTCTGCCTCCATATTGGGGATACATAGAGAGTGGTGGGGACTGTGGCAAACTGAATGCTCATTACTAGTGTTATTCTGTTGATTGTTGCCAGGCTTTCCAAGTCCCCAAGTTTTTAAGAGAAGCCAGATATGTAGCTGTTTATATTAAATCGCCTGATTTTTGATTGCTGGCAAGAAATGTAAACAGATTTTGAAAACAGTGGGAGGTAAACACATCTATAGACCCCATCCGGTCCGAGGGCTGAACATCTGCATTTCTGGACCCCAGACCATCTAGGAGCCTTATTGCTCAATTATTCTACTCCATCTAACAGGGAGCACTGTTATGTGAGCTTGGACAGGCTTCTTTTTTTTACAAACCTACGCACACACATACACACTCATACAAGTACAAGTAAAGCTGGGGAAATCTGAATAAGACAGGTGGATTGTATCAATGATGTTGGACAGGCTTCTTACTAACTTCCCTGAACTGATTTTTAAGAAATGTCTATTTTATCAAGAGCATCATTTACAATATTGAAACTCCTTTCAACATTTCCAAGGATGAAATGATAATGCCTACAAAAGAAGCTTGACATTAAAAAAAGACTGTACTTTTCTTGAGTCTCAGAATCATAGACAATCAGAGCTGGTGGGATGGTAGAGGGAAAGCTGATGGTGTGTAATATAAAATGTCGGCTGGCTAGGGGACATGTGAAAACAACTATAGAGGAACAGTCTGAAGAAATGAAGGGGAGGTGAAGGAAGGGTAGATGGTGGATGAAGGGGCCCCTCTTTGACCTACTGTCTACAGAGAGGCGATAGGAACAATGCGTTTCCTCTCACACACTTCTTTTGCCTTTAGGACTGAACATTTGTTTTCAATTTTAACAGTTACATCGCATGCTTTCATTACACCATTGTCTAAAATATTGCTGAGGCCCTAACCGTTGTAATTTATCTTTTGTACTGTATAATTTGGAGCTGCTCAGGCCAGAAAGGAACATCTGTATTGAAAGGTTGAACTCGACACAGTTTAGAGTCCTACACTGGGCCCGTTCTAAGGTCAGTTTCCTCATAAACTTCTTTATCCCTGTTGGTTTTTATTCATTCTATTTGACATATTAAGCTTCTGTATCTTGGCATAAAGGACACAATATTGCAGCATATTGGCAAGCTCATTTGCTTTTCCCAGCTAGAGTTGTGTCCAAATATCAATCCCCAGGGATAAACACGTGTATATTGACTGCGGGAAAATGAAGCTTAGCAGCAGGTGGCCTTTTGCTGCCTAATGAACATGGCAATCTGTTACTATCACCGCAGCGCTTTTCACCAGACAATTAGGCAACTAAGCATGTAATTATTCAGGCCAACGAGAAGAGGCTCTCCTCTAATTTCATCTTTTCATTGCTGTTTACTCACCCACACTCCCCTCATTAGCAAGAGATTTTCCAGTCTATGCTAATTGGTTTCAATAACATTCATTTCAGTTGAAAGAGAACGATTCCGTTAATTGAGAATCGAAAGAATCTTTTCATTTTAAGTGCGTCCTGCTATGGAAATCTGAATACTGTCAACAGGTTCGAGCTAATGAAATTAAGTCACACAGCCATTAGTGGTGTAATAGAAATAAAGTAATTTATTTTCATTGAAGCATGTGCTATAGGTCCAGAACAATTAATACAGCTTGAAGAGGATAGTAACTTGGAAAAAAAAAATAGATTGAGGATAAACAAGATGATTTCCCTTAGAATGGCTTGTTTAATTCTTGGTTTAAACCCCTTGTCCATTTGGTGCCACTTTCGAAGCATTTATAGTGAAGGGAACTCATTTGTAAAATGACGCTTATCTAATTGTATATGAAAAGCCCTGTTATTTCCTATAGCAGCCACTTAAACGTATCAAGATGACTCACTTGGTTCGCTGTATTGGATATTTTAAGCTGAATGTGCTTATAAAACTTTTACAGCAAAACAATTAGTCAACTTGAGTATTTCGTCTTCTTTATGTAGCATCAGCATATTTACATGTGCGTGATTTAGAATCGTACTGAGTCCTATGTCACAGCTATTATCGTTTGAAGGCCCTTGGAATCCTTCACAGGTATTATGATATTCAGGCACTGCAGTGTCAGTTCCAGGAACAGGCAGAGACAGAATTTTAAAAACGAGGTGCTAACAAACGTATTTATACAAAAAATATACCCCTCCAAACAACTAAATTATCAAAGAAAAATCTTAAGTGTAAATGAAATAAAAGACTTTAGTTTGGGCTGCCTGTTACAATTCTGTATTGACAAGGTATTCCCTATTAGAAGACTAGTATCTTTTCTCACCAGCAAGAATTTATTTATTTTTAAAGCAAATCTCTTCCAGTTTCAGAGGGTGAAACATTGAATATATTACCTTCACACATACAAAAAATACCTATATCACGACACTTTTACCAAAATTCTCATATCTTATTTAGTTGTTATTTTTTTAATGGAATAATCAATATGAAACCATTTGGGCTGCTGTCAGACTAGCTGTCTATGTAAAAATTCCCTTTCCTTCTCACACACAGAACTGGAGTTCTGCTGTGGCCATTAGTATATAGTGCAGGTCTGATTGTTTCTAGAAGCTCCTGTAGATGTCGGCTGGCAGGTGGGTGGGAGGGTGGGCGTGGGTGGTGCGTTATGCAAATGTTACATCTATTTTTTTTTTTTAGTTAGATTCAAAAATGCATAATGGGGACAGACTTACAAAATAATACACTGCGTAGAGTTATGAATATTTCAAAGAATTATTTCTTTATTTTGTGCATAGCTCAGAGTGCTGACATTTGATTTATAGCTGCATGGATGTACCTGGGGTTGCTAAGGTTACCCAATTTCATTCACCCATAGATATTTGAGATCTACATAATGCCATCACATCCTCCACTGCATTTCAAAGTGATGTTGATAAACGGTGCCTTCCTTAGATGATATTTCCATTTAGATGTGATATATCTCATGATTTCTGTCTTTTAAAATATTGTGGTTGATGAAATTTTACATTATGTGCATATACGGATAGCAGGGATACATTTTTTTTTTTCAGTTTTAAAGGTTTAAAAAACTATGAGAAGTGGGCTTCCCTTCCCCGCTCCCCACCCTGCACCTATTCCCGTATGTTGAGGTTTACTGTGACTGATATTGAATTCTTTTTTTTTCTTAAGAGAAAAAAACCCCACATTATTGTTTGCCTTATGTTTAGAGATATAACAAAAGACTAGCTAGTCACCTGCAATCGTTTTTATGATGTTTCATATCTTTGCAACAAAGGCTTAATGTTTTTTAAAAAATAAAAACAACTTTTGAGTTTTTGATAACAAACCTATGGAAATTATTTTTTCCAGAAGATCTTTTTAGAAGTTGCACTTATAAGATTTTCTCTCTCTCTCTGTCTCTCTTTCTCTATGTATATATATGTATACACACAAGCACATGCATGCATATATATAATTTATAAGATATATTTTTTTATTGCTTACAATGAGCCCTGACCTTTTCACTTGTGATGTATCCCAGTCCTAGAAAGAAGTCTGGTTCAGGGTCTCCCAACTTCAAAGGAATCAGCATCAGACCTATGGAATAAAACAGGTAAAAATTCAAAATATCTATATATTTCTACAAGAAGAATAGACCTGGCTTCATGGGGCAATAAAGTTGCTGGTGGAGAGAGATGAACACATACAAAGAGCCACGAACCCCATCTTATGAAGGACTAATCTGTGGATTACATGGTTTCATTTCTCCCTAACCAGCTGGGCTGAATGCTGAAAAATTAGTTTTTTACTTTCCTCTTCTGAGTGAGAAAACAGTAATGGAAAAGACTAGGATGTTGAAATGTAGGAAGGATTTATGGGAGCTGTGGTTAAGGCCTTTGCACCATGTTCTTTGGAAGGAAACAGAGACCACTTGGCTAGGAATAAAGGATGGGGAGTGAAAGGGTGGATCAAAGAGGTTGTTGGGAGAAGGAGACCGCTAGACCGGGGAAAAGCCACTGGGAAGGGTCTGCGGAGGGGTGAAGGGCCGAGAGAGTGGAGAATGACAGAAGAGGTGACTTTCCAATGGCTGAGGGGAAGTGGCAATGTGTAGCATACTCAGCCATGCCTAATAAGGTTCTGTGTTATGAATGCTTTCAGACCATTACAACATGGTAGCCTTCAGACTTTCTTTTTTTTTTTTTTTTAAACATCTTTATTGGAGTATAATTGCTTTACAATGGTGTGTTAGTTTCTGCTTTATAACAAAGTGAATCAGTTATACATATACATATGTTCCCATATCTCTTCCCTCTTGCATCTCCCTCCCTCCTGCCCTCCCTATCCCACCCCTCTAGGTGGTCACAAAGCACAGAGCTGATCTCCCTGTGCTATGCGGTTGCTTCCCATTAGCTATCTATTTTACGTTTGGTAGTGTATATATGTCCATGCCACTCTCTCTGTTTGTCACATCTTACCCTTCCCCCTCCCCATATCCTCAAGTCCATTCTCTAGTAGGTCTGTGTCTTTATTCCCGTCTTGCCACTAGGTTCTTCATGACCTTTTTTTTTTTCTTCCTTAGATTCTATATATATGTGTTAGCATACTGTATTTGTTTTTCTCTTTCTGACTTACTTCACTCTGTATGACAGACTCTAACTCCATCCACCTCACTACAAATAACTCCATTTCGTTTCTTTTTATGGCAGACTTTCTTCGTCAGGCTGTACGGTGTTAAAAATATTTTGAATTAGCCGCAACATTTACACATTGGAAGATTTCACAGAAAAGTTCTGAGTTGTGGATACTTCTGCAAAATGAGATCTGGCGACACTTGATTTGCATTCCTGGATGGAGAAATTAAATGCAGCTGAGGAGTGTCTGACCCCTTTAAAAGGCTAAGCCTCTCCAGGTTGCCCCAGTCCCCTCCCCACCCTGAGAGCCCAACTCCCTATATTAATACACCTAGTTCCTTTGGGCAGGTGAGTGCACTCCTGCTTGGCTCCTGTATTCATGTGACTTTGCAACTCCATTTTCTGTCCTATACCTAATACCTGACAGATAGTTGATGATCAGTAAATGTTTGTTGAATGAATGGAAGATAATGCCTTGTTGTATTATGTACACGCAGGTCTGTTCTCCTTGGGAGACTGTGAGATCTTGTAGGGTAAGGATTGTATCTGTTCATCTTTGTATCTTCTGTGTCAACACAGCAGAGTAAATATTTAATAAACATTGGTTCAATGTTGCACACATATTGTGAGGCCAAGCAGTTGGTCTCTTTATATAGAGAAAGAATCTTACAATTGAGAGATGGAAGACAGTGAGTCTGCTAACCTGGTGGCCACAGTAAGCCAAGGAAGAGCACGCAGCCCAGGCCAGGATGCCAAAGGGGCTGCCGGCCTCCGAACGTAGAGCATATCCTCAGAGTATGTTGATCTCATTTGGTCATTAGCTCTCAGGCTGTCAGAGAAAGCTTCTGGAAGCCCTACCCTGTGCCCTCTTTGGTTGCCCCTCCTGCTTTTGGTTTCACTTCTCTTGACCCAACTTGATCTGCCTCTGGACCCCTTCTGCTTTCCCTTTAGATTGTGATTCACTTTTTACCCTTTATTTGCCCCTCCCTTGAGTCTGGTTACCCATCCCTTCATTTTCCTATGTAGCCATCTCTAAACTGACAATGCACAATTTTGTGCTTTTCTGCTACATGTTTTGCTCGGATTTAAAGCAGAGAAGGGTAGTGATGGTAGGGAGTGGAGAAGAAGAAGGAACTGGAATTGTCCGTTCACCTTCAGTGTTCTGTTCATAACTGGTGAACAAAACCACTCGCCAATAACACTGTCTGGGGAGGTCATCGTGAACACAGGCTCAGGTGCCAGATTTCTTGGGTTTGTGTTCTGACTCTGCCTCTTATTAGTTCTGTGACCTTGGGTAAACTACTTAGCCTTTCTGACCTCAGTGTCCTTATTTGTAAAACGCAAATAATATAGTGTGACTCATAATGTCATTGTGAAGATTGAATGAGTAAATATAGGTGCAGTGCCTAGAAGAGTGCTGGCATATAGTAAATGCTCTGAATTCCAAAGCAATCTGTGTCCAAGCGTTTGTGAGCCTCTGTAATCATATCTGCACTCTTGTTTGGACCAGAGAAACACTATCTTTTACTTATTTTTTACCCACTCATCTCTCTCCCATCCCAAGCACAGAGCTCTGGATCACTCATTCATTTAATCAATATTTACTGAGTGATTGTTAAGTGCCAGACCCCGTTCTAGGCTCTCAGATACAGTGAAGTTTTGGTCCTTGTTTTCATGGGTTTTATACTCTACCTGGAGAAGAGTCTCAATAAAGAAATAAGAGCATCTCAGCGTTTTAAAGAGCATCTCAGTGTATTTTATAATGCAGTGATGGAGTGGGGGATTACTCTGCATGCTGTGTGTGTGTGTGTGTGTGTGTGTGTATGTGAAGTCATTTTAGAGAGGTTGGTTAGGGAAGATCTCTCTGAGCAGTGACATTTGGTTGGAAACTTGAATGATTAGAGCAAATGAGCCATGCAATGAGCTGGGTAAGTGTGTTTCAGGAAAAAGCAAATAGTAACTATAAAATCCCCAAGGCCAGAATGAGCTTGACAGTTTCCATAAGTGGAAAGAAGACATGTGTGGTTGGGGCAACAACACTGAACTCTGATGGAGAAAGGTGTAAGATGTGGTCAGACATGATTTTGTTGTCCTTGTGGGGCAGGGAAGATGTTTGGATTTTATTGTATATGTAATAAGAACTGTTGGAGGATTTTAAGCAAGGAAGTGACATAGTGATTTTATATTTTCAAAATATCATGCTGTTGAATGACTACTATACATATGTGTTGTCAGTATTTCTGGAATGAATAATTTAGTTATTTAATTACATGTTGCATACAGTGCATAAATCATCTATAAGTAAGACAGCCCCAAATAACAGTGGCTTAAATGAGGCAGTGTATTTCCCTTGTGCATAGAAATGTAGAGGTAGGTAATTCCAGGGCTGATATGGGGATTCAGCTAGATGAAAAACTCAAACTACAGCACCCTTTCAGCTCTCTGGTCCACTATCCCTAAGTGTAGCCTTCATCCTTATGGTCCAAAATAGCAGCAAGAGCTCCAGCCATTGCATCTATCTTCCAGGCAGCATGGTAGATGAAGTGGGAAAGAACGTATGCAAATTGTCTTGGAAGCTGACATATGACACGTCTGTTTACATCTCTCTGGCCAGAACTTAGTCATATTGCCACAATTAACTGTAAAGAAAGTCTGGGAATGTAGTCTTTATTCTGGGCAGCTATGGGAGCTAAAACCTAGGAGTTCTACCACTGTAAGAAAGGGAAGGCATATATTGAGGGTCATTTAGCAATCTCTCTGCCATATAATTTTGCTATTAAACTCAATCCCAGTTCATTAAAGTTGGAAGTGACTTAGAGATCTGCTAGGTCAACCCCTCCTGTGGTACCATTTATACAGTTGCTTTGACTGAGCTCCAGAAGGTAGCGTGAAGCACCCAGAGTCTCCTGGAGAGTCACCAGCTCCACTGAGAGGAGTGTGCGCCTCCTTCGGTTTTCTTAGCAGGAGCCAGGCTGCTCCTCTAATCAGTTATGCAGTTTCCCAGCCCCCTACTCCCTCACACAACAAACAACAGCCAGTGGAATTGGGTGGAATGAGTGGATTTGACTGTTTTTTTTAAAATGCCAACCTTGAAAGCCTAAGAAGCACCAATCTAAAAGGTTACTATTGAGAAATCTCATCCATTAGTTCCCCAAAGGAGGATCTTTGAGGTCATGGTCAGCAAGTACTAGGTTTAGACCCCACCTTTAACAGGTGGGGTCTTCCAGCTCCCAGAATCAGTTTTCATTTTCCCCTTTTCTTTCTTATTTTTAGAAATATTCATGCCCTGATGAGCAACACATTCCCCAGAGCAGAATAGAGATGACCCCACGGAGCACTGGGCTCTGTTGATGGGAATTGCTTTTACCTTCTGGAAAGAGAATAGGCCACAAAGGATCAATCTTTTCTCTGTTGTATCTCTTTCAAGTTGAACTGCATTGGACAATGAGTGGATTAAAAAAAATTCCTATGGCCTGGTGTGCCTCAGATGAATTTGCCAATTTTAACATCATTCTCCAAGTTATATAAAACTGGAGAATAAATGCCCAAGCCTTCTGTATGGTGAGCAGTTTACTTCCCAGGCAGGCACCACGTTTGTAACAAATCTCCTCAGAGATGCATTTTGTAAGTGAAGTGAAGAAATCATTAGTGAAGCAATATTTGAAGAAGCAGACTGGCCCAGTTCTGAGAGCAACTCTATTTTAACCTTTAAAAGATATCATTTTACTTACCAGGCTGCTTATTACAATTACACAGTGTTTTCCTTGGCCCCTGGCTCCATTAAACATATGTTTTATAGCAAGTTCTCAATTACACTATCCTGACAGGCTGGCTCATAAGGGCATGTTATAAAGTAGAGAGACTGCAAAGTGCTAAACTGGCCCTCATTAAGTTTATAGTTTTATTACCTTGTTTAGGGCACTTTTTCTTCCTTTCCTCTCACCGGCTTTCTTTTGTGACATTTAATTTATAAGAAGCAAGGGGACACTCTTGTCCTCATGGCTGGTGAACTTGCCGGCAGAGACATTTGAGGGATGTGCATTTAGCTACGTGGTGCCTAACCCACCGCCCCTCCTCTCCCCCTTAAAGTAAATTGTTTTTCCTTCTCCCAAAGGTTGCCTCCTATGTCGGTAGCCTTTTGGTGTTAAACATCAGTGGACTGTGGATTTTGGTCCAAGGCTTTTTGCTCTTAGATGGAGGTGAGATCTTCATAAGCTTGCAGGATGCACTTAGCTCAACGGGTGTTTAATAAATGATGTGTCCGTCTTTGCTGATCTGTATAAGCCAGTGCCTTTGCACCAGCCCACAGTCAGCCTCTTGGAGAGGTCGGGCTGGATTCTCTCACCGCAACACTCCGGTCAGCTGAACTATTTTAATTTACACAACATCACACATGCATAAATGTATTTATATCTGCATACTCTGACAAGGGAATTAAATCAGCCTGAATTTATGTAAAATGTGTTATCGTTATTGGACGAGGAAGGAAGATTGTGCTTGGATGCACAAATATCACCTGGCCACTGCTAATTATAGGCATGTAAAAAATGGCTGGTAGTTGCTTCTGAACCCAGACGGAATCTGTGGATGTTGATTATGAAGAGCTATTATATATTGATAGGTTAGGATTTACTACTGAAAGTATAAACCGATTGCTCCAGATTGCATGGTAGTCAGACACTGGGGAATTGGTCTTGGAGCTGTTAGACCAGGGTAATCTATCAGGAGGAGGGGAGTGTATTCTATCAATTAAGGAACAAGCAATTCTACTGATTTGCTATTGGCAAGCTAATAGAGGTAATGGGTTTTCCTAGACAGTCCAGGTACTGTATAGCCGAGTTGGGGAAAATAGTGACATGAGACAAATAGAGGAGCAGTTCATTAAACCTGAATGAAGCCTGTGATGGGGCAAGAGAGCTGGAGGACCCTCGGCTCTGGTATGCCCTGTGTGGGGACCTCTTAGGTGGGGAGAGGTGGCCAAAACAAGAACGTGGATGCGTTTTGCCATTGATGTATGCAGCAAACTGATTTTCATGGGATGCTCACAGGAACCCTTGGGTGTTAAAGTGTCTCAGCAGTGTATATCACTAAGCTAGTGTCACAATAATGCTGCATTAAACACAACCTCAAAAATCTTAGTGGCTTAAACAACAAATGCTTATCTTTCTTGCTCACAGGTCTGTGGGTCACTGGGGCTTTGGCTTTACCCTGTGTGTGTAGTTCTTGTGCGCAGGTGGGCAGGGTGGTGGCTAGCCAGGGCTTGTGCTTCTCCTGGCTTTGGCGGATACACGGATGTCCAAGTCAAACTCTGCAGGCACGTTTCTACCTCTGCTAGAGTCATGTCCACCCACATCCCATTGGTCAAAGGAAGTCCTGTGATCAAGCTAACATCTAGGGGCAGGGAAGCATACTGAACCCACAGCAAGAGTGTGAATATATAATTTTATTATGGGGAGCAAAGAAATGTGATCAACAAGCTAGACTGTCTTTGCTACATGGCACTCTCTGTAGCAGAGTCTGACTTTGGATCCCTCTCTCCTCCTTCTTTGCCCCCCGCCCCTCCCGGCAGCGCTACTGTTGGTCCCTTGTCTCCAGAGGCAAACCTTGTTCTTTAATCCTGCTCCTCTTCAGGTGGTGGCGAGTCAGTGTATATTACAGCATATAAACCAACATAGCTTGTAAACTGAACTCAATTTTTAGAATAAAAACCTTGCACCGCTGCCACTTTTTACTGCAGAAGTCAGCCCAGTGAGTCCCTTTGCTCTCCCAGGTATGTCTCATATTTTTTTCCGTTAAGCAAAGGCTGACAAACCAAAGATAATAAAGATGTAGCTGCAGCCCATCTGAAGAGAGGCAGAAAAGACAGGGAGGGCTAGCGCACTTAGCAGGGAGAGTGAGTGAGTGATGCAGGTGGGGATCTTATTATTTATTTTTAAAATTTAATTTATTTTTTATACAGCAGGTTCTTATTAGTCATCAATTTTATACATGTCAGTGTATACATGTCAATCCCAATCGCCCAGTTCATCCCACCACACCCACGCCACCCGCCGCCACTTTCCCCCCTTGGTGTCCATACGTTTGTTCTCTACATCTGTGTCTCTATTTCTGCCCTGCAAACCGGTTCATCCGTGGCATTTTTCTAGGTTCCACATATATGCGTTAATATACGATATTTGTTTTTCTCTTTCTGACTTATTTCACTCTGTATGATAGTCTCTAGATCCATACACGTCTCTACAAACGACCCAATTTCGTTCCTTTTTATGGCTGAGTAATATTCCATTGTATATATGTACCACATCTTCTTTATCCATTCGTCTGTCGATGGGCATTTAGGTTGCTTCCATGACCTGGCTATTGTAAATAGTGTTGCAATGAACATTGGGGTGCATGTGTCTTTTTGAATTATAGTTTTCTCTGGGTATGCCCAGTAGTGGGATTGCTGGGTCATATGGTAACTCTATTTTTAGTTCTTTAAGGAACCTCCATACTGTTCTCCATAGTGGCTGTATCAATTTACATTCCCACCAACAGTGCAAGAGTGTTCCCTTTTCTCCACACCCTCTCCAGCATTTGTTGTCTGTAGAGTTTCTGATGATGCCCATTCTAAGTGGTGTGAGGTGATACCTCATTGTAGTTTTGATTTGCATTTCTCTAATAATTAGTGATGTTGAGCAGCTTTTCATGTGCTTCTTGGCCATCTGTATGTCTTCTTTGGAGAAATGTCTATTTAGGTCTTCTGCCCATTTATTGATTGGGTTGTTTGTTTTTTTAATATTGAGCTGCATGAGCTGTTTATATATTTTGGAGATTAATCCTTTGTCTGTTGATTCGTTTGCAAATATTTTCTCCCGTTCTGAGGGTTGTCTTTATGCCTTGTTTGTAGTTTCCTTTGCTTTGCAAAAGCTTTTAAGTTTCATTAGGTCCCATTTGTTTATTTTTGTTTTTATTTCCATTACTCTAGGAGGTGGATCAAAAAAGATCTTGCTGTAATTTATGTCAAATAGTGTTCTGCCTATGTTTTCCTCTAAGAGTTTTATAGTGTCCGGTCTTACATTTAGGTTTCTAATCCATTTTGACTTTATTTTTGTGTATGGCATTAGGAAGTGTTCTAATTTCATTCTTTTACATGTAACTGTCCAGTTTTCCCAGCACCACTTATTGAAGAGGCTGTCTTTTCTCCATTGTATATCCTTGCCTCCTTTGTCATAGATTAGTTGACCATAGGTGCGTGGGTTTATCTCTGGGCTTTCTATCCTGTTCCATTGATCTATATTTCTGTTTTTGTGCCAGTACCACATTGTCTTGATTACTGTAGCTTTGTAGTATAGCCTGAAGTCAGGGAGTCTGATTCCTCCAGCTCCATATTTTTCCCTAAAGACTGCTTTGGCTCTAGGGGGTCTTTTGTGTCTCCATACAAATTTTAAGATTTTTTGTTCTAGTTCTGTAAAAAATGCCATTGGTAATTTGATAGGGATTGCATTGAATCTGTAGATTGCTTTGGGTAGTATAGTCATTTTCACAATATTGATTCTTCCAATCCAAGAACATGGTATATCTCTCCATCTTTTTGTATCATCTTTAATTTCTTTCATCAGTGTCTTATAGTTTTCTGCGTACAGGTCTTTTGTCCCCCTAGGTAGGTTTATTCCTAGGTATTTTATTCTTTTTGTTGCAATGGTAAATGGGAGTGTTTCCATAATTTCTCTTTCAGATTTTTCATCATTAGTGTATAGGAATGCAAGAGATTTCTGTGCATTAATCTTGTATCCTGCAACTTTACCAAATTCATTGATTAGCTCTAGTAGTTTTCTGATGGCATATTTAGGATTCTCTATGTGTAGTATCAGGTCATCTGCAAACAGTGACAGTTTTACTTCTTCTTTTCCAATTTGTATTCCTTTTATTTCTTTTTCTTCTCTGATTGCTGTGGCTAAGACTTCCAAAGCTATGTTGGATAATAGTGGTGAGAGTGGACGTCCTCATCTTGCTCCTGATCTTAGAGGAAATGCTTTCAGTTTTTCACCATTGAGAATGATGTTTGCTGTGGGTTTGTCGTATATGGCCTTTATTATGTTGAGGTAGGTTCCCTCTATGCCCACTTTCTGGAGAGTTCTTATCATAAATGGGTGTTGAATTTTGTCAAAAGCTTTTTCTGCATCTATTGAGATGATCATATGGTTTTTATTCTTCAGTTTGTTAATATGGTGTATCACATTGATTAATTTGCATATATTGAAGAATCCTTGCATCATTGGGATAAATCCCACTTGATCATGGTGTCTGATCCTTTTAATGTGTTGTTGGATTCTGTTTGCTAGTATTTTGTTGAGGATTTTTGCATCTATATTCATCAGTGATATTGGTCTGTAATTTTCTTTTTTTGTAGTATCTTTGTCTGGTTTTGGTATCGGGGATGGTGGCCTCATAGAATGAGTTTGGGAGTGTTCCTTCCTCTGCAATTTTTTGGAAGAGTTTGAGAAGGATGGGTGTTAGCTCTTCTCTAAATGTTTGATAGAATTCACCTGTGAAGCCATATGGTCCTGGACTTTTGTTTGTTGGAAGATTTTTAGTCACAGTTTCAATTTCGTTACTTGTGAATGGTCTGTTCATATTTTCTATTTCTTCCTGGTACAGTCTTGGAAGGTTATACCCTTCTAAGAATTTGTCCATTTCTTCCAGGTTGCCCATTTTATTGGCATAGAGTTGCTTGTAGTAGTCTCTTAGGATGCTTTGTATTTCTGTGGTGTCTGTTGTAATTTCTCCTTTTTCACTTCTAATCTTATTGATTTGAGTCCTCTCCCTCTTTTTCTTGATAAGTCTGGCTAATGGTTTATCAATTTTGTTTATCTTCTCAAAGAACCAGTTTTCAGTTTTATTGGTCTTATCTATTATTTTCTTTGTTTCTATTTCATTTATTTCTGCTCTGATCTTTATGATTTCTTTCCTTCTACTAACCTTGGGTTTTGTTTGTTCTTCTTTCTCTAGTTTCTTTAGGTGTAAGGTTAGATTGTTTACTTGAGATTTTTCTTGTTTCTTGAGGTAGGCTTGTATTCCTATAAACTTCCCTCCTAGAACTGCTTTTGCTGCATCCCATAGGTTTTGGATCATCATGATTTCATTGTCATTTGTCTCTAGATATTTTTTTATTTCCTCTTTGATTTCTACAGTGATCTCCTGGTTATTTAGTAACGTATTTTTTAGCCTCCACGTGTTTGTGCTTTTTACGTTTTTCTTTCCCTGTAATTGATTTCTAATCTCATAGCATTATGGTCTGAAAAGATGCTTGATAGGATTTCAATTTTCTTAAATTTACTGAGGCTTGATTTGTGACCCAAGATGTGATCTATCCTGGAGAATGTTCTGTGTGCACTTGAGAAGAAAGTGTAATCTGCTGTTTTTGGATGGAATGTCTCATAAATATCAATAAAATCTATCTGGTCTATTGTGTCATTTAAAGCTTGTGTTTCCTTATTAATTTTCTGTTTGGACGATCTGTCCATCGGTGTAAGTGAGGTGTTAAAGTTCCCTACTATTACTGTGTTACTGTTGATTTCCTCTTTTACAGCTGTTAGCAGTTGCTTTATGTATTGAGGTGCTCCTATGTTGGGTGCATATATATTTATAATTGTTATATCTTTTTCTTGGATTGATCCCTTGATTATTATGTAGTGTCCTTCCTTGTCTCTTGTAACATTCTTTATTTTAAAGTCTATTTTATCTGATATGAGTATAGCTACTCCAGCTTTCTTTTGATTTCCATTTGCATGGAATATATTTTTCCATCCCCTCACTTTCAGTCTGTATGTGTCCCTAGGTCTGAAGTGGGTCTCTTGTAGACAGCATATACATAGGTCTTGTTTTTGTATCCATTCAGTGAGCCTGTGTCTTTTGGCTGGAGCATTTAATTCATTCATGTTTAAGGTAATTATCTATATGTATGTTCCTATTACCATTTTCTTAATTGTTATGGGTTTGTTTTTGTAGGTCCTTTTCTTCTCTGTGTTCCCCACTTATAGAAGTTCATTTAACATTTGTTGTAGAGCTGATTTGGTGGTGCTGAATTCTCTTAGCTTTTGCTTGTCTATAAAGCTTGTAATTTCTCTGTCGAATCTGAATGAGATCCTTGCCGAGTAGAGTAATCTTGGTTGTAGGTTCTTCCCTTTCATCACCTTAAATATATCATGCTACTCCCTTCTGGCTTGTAGAGTTTCTGTTGAGAAATCAGCTGTTAACCTTCTGGGAGTTTCCTTTTATGTTATTTGTCGTTTTTCCCTTGTTGTTTTCAACAATTTTTCTTTGTCTTTAATTTTTGTCAATTTGATTACTATGTGTCTCGGTGTGTTTCTCCTTGGGTTTATCCTGCCTGGGACTCTCTGTGCTTCCTGGACTTGGGTGGCTCTTTCCTTTCCCATGTTAGGGAAGTTTTTGACTATAATCTCTTCAAATATTTTCTTGGGTCCTTTCTCTCTCTCTTCTCCTTCTGGACCTCTATAATGCGAATGATGTTGTGTTTAATGTTGTCCCAAATGTCTCTTAGGCTGTCTTCATTTCTTTTCATTCTTTTTTCTTTATTCTGTTCTGCAGCAGTGAACTCCACCATTGTGTCTTCCAGGTCAGTTATCCGTTCTTCTGCCTCAGTTATTCTGCTATTGATTCCTTCTAGTGTATTTTTCATTTCAGTCATTGTATTGTTCATCTCTGTTTGTGTTTGTTTTTTAATTCTTCTAGATGTTTGTCCTTTAATTCTTCTAGGTCTTCGTTAAACATTTCTTGCATCTTCTCGATCTTTGCCTCCATTGTTTTTCCAAGGTCCTGGATCATCTTCACTATCATTATTCTGAATTCTTTTTTCTGGAAGGTTGCTTATTTCCACTTCATTTAGTTGTTTTTCTGGGGTTTTATCTTGTTCCTTCATCTGGTATATAGCCCTCTGCCTTTTCATCTTGTCTGTCTTTCTTTGAATGTGGTTTTTGTTCCACAGGCTGCAGGATTGTAGTTCTTCTTGCTTCTGCTGTCTGCCCTCTGGTGGATGAGTCTGTCTAAGAAGCTTGTGCAAGTTTCCTGATGGGAGGGACTGGTGGTGGGTAGAGCTGGGTGTTGCTCTGGTGGGCAGAGCTCCGTAAAACTTTAATCTGCTTGTCTGCTGATGGGTGGGGCTGGGTTCCCTCCCTGTTGGTTTTTTGGCCTGAGGCGACCCAACACTGGAGCCTACCCGGCTCTTTGTTGGGGTAATGGCAGACTCTTGGAGGGCTCATGCCAAGGAGTACTTCCCAGAACTTCTGCTGCCAATGTCCTTGTCCTCACGGTGAGCCACAGCCACCCCCAGCCTCTGCAGGAGACCCTCCAACACTAGCAGGTAGGTCTGGTTCAGTCTCCTATGGGGTCCCTGCTCCTTCCCCTGGGTCTCAATGAGCACAGTACTTTGTGTGCACCCTCTAAGGGTGGAGTCTCTGTTTCCCCCAGTCCTGTCGAAGTCCTGCAATCAAATCCCTCTAGCCTTCAAAGTCTGATCCTCTAGGAATTCCTCCTCCCATTGCCACACGCCCGGGTTGGGAAGCCTGACGTGGGGCTCAGAACCTTCACTCCAGTGGGTGGACTTCTGTGGTATAAGTGTTCTCCAGTTTGTGAGTCACCCACCCAACAGTTATGGGATTTGATTTTATTGTGATTGCGCCCCTCCTACCGTCTCATTGTGGCTTCTCCTTTGTCTTTGGATGTGGGGTATCTTTTTTGGTGAGTTCCAGTGTCTCCCTGGCAATGACTGTCCAGCAGCTAGTTGTGATTCTGGTCGGTGCTCTCGCAAGAGGGAGTGAGCGCACGTCCTTCTACTCGGCCATCTTGAACTAATCTCCCAGGTGGGGGTCTTAGAGTCTGCTTAGTTCCCCCCGTGTGTGTATATGTTAGTGCTGCCCTGCTAGGCAGTGACCTAAAGTTTACACGAATATAAACTCCACGAAGGCAGGAATTTTTGTCTGCCATGTCCATTACCCCACCCCCTGCACTATAACGAGATGCTGGTGCATGGTGGCTTCTCAATATGAATTAATTGAATGAATGAATGAATGAATGAAGGTGAAAGCAGGGTTTCTCTTTTTGAGACAACCATGGCCTCTAATGATATCCAAGTTTAGGATGTAAACTTCTTTCCATTTAAGGAGTGGGAGGGGTGACCTTGAAGAATGGAGGAGGAGAGAGGAGAAAAAGTAGCCATGAAAACTCAGCATGGAGGCAGGGGGACAGGGAGGCTAAGGAGAGGGCTAATATCTGCTCTTTGTTCTGTATTAAGTAGCAAGCGTCTTGTAGCTCCCTGTCTCGCCTCACCACAACTGGCCCTCCTGTAAGGCCTGTAGAAACTTCCAGGCCACAAAAATAAAGCACAAAACAAAAAAGCCAAAAGAAGGGGCATCTCGGTTCTACTAGGCAAGGCAGAAATTATGACTGGTTTGTAGGGGGTAGGAAAATAGACTTAGATCTAACCTGGCTGTGGTAAGTAGGCAAGCAAGGGGATAAAATAGCAACCAGCCAACAAGAGAAAGCTCAACCACACCAGGGCAGGGACATACTTTTACAGTCTGGTAACTTTAGAGCTCAACCCAGATCCTGGGGCATGGTGAGTGCTTCACAGAGAGTGAAAACATTCAGCTGCCATTGTTGTACCATCTATGGGGTGACCAGAAGAGGGAGGAAGGGCAGTTGGCAGGAAAAGGAATCGTAAGATTGGACTAGCCACCTGACTTCAGGCACCACGATTTCTCTGGTTTTTTCTGGGCTTTCACCCAAAACACAGCTCAGACCATTCAGTACCAAGCTTCTACACACATACAACATTCTATAACAAGCACACACTTGTAACCCATGCTGCTTGAATAAAGGCCCCTGGTATAATTATATTGTTTTCTGCCTCATCCACGAATTTTCTCACCCTATACCCTGGGAGATTTCCATCCATCCTGGCTTCTAATTCCTGAGACTCTTCATCTCCTCCTGACTGCTCTCAGCAGCTTTGAGCTTTGGGTTTCTCTGGTTGGTCTCTCCCAGACTCCTTATCTTCATGTTTCCCATAGCTACCTCCTCAAATCTCCCCAAGTCTTGATCCTCCTTCTAGAGCCCTTCTCTTAATTAATCACACCAGTGGCCTGAGATACCTTCTCTTCTCTTTCCCCTTCCCAAGCCTAATTAAAAACATGCTGTCAATTTTTTTTTCCCCTAAATATTTTCTGAAGCCATTTCCTCTTCACTAAGCCTGCAAACGCTGCTCTGGCTCCAGCCTTATCATTTCTTCTTGGTGCTATTGCACCAGCCTACCACCTGGTCCCCTGCCTCAGGTCTTAACCCTCTTCCTGTCTATCCTCTTAGCGCTGCCTGAGGGACTCTATTTAAAAATACAAATCTGGCCATGTGAGTCCCCTGTCTCCGGTTACCTCTGGGTAAGTTTAAGCTCCTCACAAGCACACAGAGGTCTTTTCCCCCTGCCCACCTACCGTACGTCATCTCCTGCTGCTCCTTGACTAACACAGACTACCCAGAAGGCTTTGGATGGTTTAGGGTTTGTTCTCTGCACACACCTTGCTATTTCAAGTCTTGGCCTCTTCTTAAGCTGGATTGTCCTCTTGTCAGCTGCTTTTTTTTTTTTTTTTGCCTGAGTATCTTTCAGCTCTAGTGCCTTCTCTGGGCAGCGCTAAGTGCTTCTCCTCTAGGGTCCCACGGCACCATGTGCATCCTTCACCCATTTAAAAATAATATCTCATTTCTCTTCTGCCAGCCTTACCAGGCTATACACCATTGAAGGAAAGAGATCTTTTTTATTCATCTTATTATCTCCAGCACACAGAATAATGCCTGATGCATGGAAGATGCTCAGTAAGTATTCGTTGGGCCGACCAACTTGACTCTGCAGTCCTTGTTTTTCTTACCTCTGACTTATCAGCCTTCAGTGATGAGAAGTCAGTGTGAGGCGGAGGTATTCTTTTGGAGCCTAACATCGGTACCTTTGTCATTGTACACTTAACTGAAAAAGAAAAAAAAATCAACTTTGATATTTTTGGAGGCTATGTTTGAAGTTGAAAGTTTGACGTATGCATCATGATAGAAAGTAGTGGTGTTTTCAAATGATTTTGCTTCAACCTTCCCAATAAAACAAATGAACTGTGTGCATGGGATTTTGACGTGCTGGTTTTTCTTTGACACTAAAATGAAATGAATGTGCAAAGGCACAAAAACAGTATGCATCCTCAATTGGATAAAAGCTCACCTTTATCTCCCTTTGACCCTTTTATTTTCACAATACTAAAGAAATATTAAACATGCTAGGGGCTGGCGAATTTTTAGAAAAGCTCTCAGTTCCCACTCACTTTCCATCCCGTTGCCCTAGTGTAACCTTGACCTCCTCTTCCCCTCACCTCTGCAAATACTTCCCTGAATTGGCTTCCTTCTGCTTTCTGAAGCCCACAATTGACATCCACACAATGGAAAACCCTCTGTTGCACAGTCTTTTCTTGGAATCCAGTCCCCTGGGCCTGTGCAGGCTTGATCCAATCATTGATCATCATCTCTGTGGAGAAAGTTGTCACCAGAAAGTGCCTCCAGGAGCCCTGGTCTGCCTCTCCCGCCCCCAGATAAGTGGGGCTTTGAGCAGAGGCATATCTAGTTTCTAAGGGCGGGAAGGTGGGCCTGGGGGGGACGTGGTTGGGCGCGTCAGTTGGTGGTGTGGAAGAGTAAGCGCAAAGACTGTCCTTCCTTTTGACTACATTCTCTTCGCGGTGTTTCTTTCACACTCTTTCATCTCAGGATCACAGTCAATAAGCACCATGGCCACTCACAAGCTAAAAATTGTTGAAAGGGTACCACTTTTGGAGAATGAGCTCAAGGGAAACCACTGACCCCCTTGCTCCCCTCTAGAACTGCTAAAGGACTGGAAGATTGGGCTTCGGGTAAGCGATTGGATGAGTGTGTGCAAATGTGCATGTCTTTGTGTGAGAGTGTGAGCGTCTGTGTGTGTTTACGTGAAAGTATGTGTGGGTCTGTGAGAATATGCGAATGTGTTTGTAAGTATACGGTGCTTATGTGAATGTACGCGTGAGTGTGTGTGAGTGTGTATTTGTGCGTGTGTTGTGTGAGTGGTATGTGGGTATGAGTGTGAGCATGTGGTCTTCTCTGTGTGTGTGTGTGTGTGTGTGTATGTCTGTGAGTTTGGAGATGCCGTGTTTTGAGAAGAAACTCCTTCCCTCCACCTCCAGTTGTTTTCCGGACACAATGTTCTGCAGTGGCAGCACCACATGACTTTAACTCCCTCCTGAGCTCCATCATGCACCCTCCCCCACCCCGTCATCCAAATAAAGCTACAGCCCATGTATAAACAGCATGCTTCTGACTTCCACTTCCAACCATGCTTGCAGTCTCTAAGCTCCTCTCAGAGAGATGTGCCAGAGCGGCCTCTGCTCTTATAATGAGTTGTTAATTACAGGGACCGGGAGGAGAAGCAGTGTCTAGGTACAAGTCCTGGAAAGCCACCTTAAAGAATGGGAAGGCTTGAAATAGAGGGTAGGATGTAGGACTTGGAGAAAGTCTCTGGGCACAAGAGGTTGTAGCTGTAATTTTGTATAGATGTCTTGTAGCCATAGACCTGATTTGGGTGGGAAGGGTCCTTACAAGCACTGACTAGAGCAAGATACACCTGCTAAACAGGTGGAAAAGTGTGTTTCCAAAGAATATTCCACAGCAATATTTTCCCTCCTGTGTTCTTTTGCAATGTGACGTTGTTATTTGTCCACTAATCCTCCCCTTGAATCTGGTCTGAACTGTGATCTATTTCGACTAAAAGAATGTGACAAAACTGACACCATGTAACTTTTGAGGCTGGGCCTTAAGAAATCTGCAGCTTATACCTTCACCTCTTGGAGCCCAGCCTCTACGTTGTGAGGAGCTCAAATCACGTGGAGGTGCCCATGTGGTAGGGAACTGAGGTTCTCCATTAACAGCTCACGCTGAGCTTTCAGCTGACCTCCAGCACCAGCTCCCAGCCATGTGGGTCAGCCACCTTAATGCTCCAGCCCATCTGAATCTCTGCAGGACTGTAGCCACTGCCAACACCACCTAGGGCAGAAGAATCACCCAGCTGAGCCCAGTTAACCCACAGAATTATGAGCAGTAATAAATGGTTGTTGGTCCTTGAAGACACTAATTTTGGGGGTAGGTTGTTATGCAGCAAAAGATAACCAATTTGCTGGGTGGGGTTACTGCTGTTGATTGAGCTGGGTAGCAAACAGGCTTTCTCCACCATTGCCAGAGAGTGAGCAAGAATTAAGTTATGCAGAAGGCAGATGAGGGGAGAGGCACGTTTCATTCATGTTTTTCTTTATGGAGAAGCAGTCGTCAAATCTTTAACCTTCATGTGATACAAAATAGTTAAAAGAAAATGTTAATAGCACTTATTTTTGAATAATAGCTGTTTATCTATATTAAACATTTCTACAATGAACATTTACTGTCTTTGTAACAAGATAAAATATTATTAGAAACAGTTAATGGGCTTCTTATTTAGCTTTTCTGTAAGTGGCATATTACCTTAAGGCATGCTACACCTCATACTGTGAGGAAGGGAGGGGGATTTTTTTTCTGAGAGCATTAGCTTTTACTTAATTATTAGAAAGTTCTAATGAGGATCTCATTGCCTGGTTTTCAATACTCAAAAATTCTTTTTTATTTAGTGAATAGATTTAAATTATACTTTGTCAGTTTGAAATGTGAAATCCTCCTTTTGAGTCAGTTAAGTTAGATTGTAGGTTTAGATGGGTTCAGAGAGAATGGCCCTTGGGCTGGCGGGGTGCAAGGCACTGTAGGTGGTTACCATCTTTTCCTACTTTTACTCACCTACTAGCAATATCTTGTGTCAGTGAATGCCAGTACATATGCTTCTCTTCTCTTCCTGGAAACATGCCTGAACTACTTTTCCAGCCACTGGCAGATACGTTGGGCCCGTGTGTCTGTGTTCTGGCTCATGGGATGGCCCATTCGGAACTTCCTTGTACTCTTATCCTCCGTTCTCTGGTCCAGCTCCACAGTACCTTGGAAGTCACATAAGGAGGGTGGTAGCACTGCCACATGGAAGGGGGTCTCTGCATGACTAAGTGGAGGGTGTCAACACTACCACCCACCTCAATGACCTGCAATGAAATGTGACTTGAGCATGAAAAAGATCTTTGTTATGTTAAGCTACTGGTGTTTTCTTGGTATAGCTGTTAGCATCTCCTGTGTAATATGTGTTTACAGTTTTAAAGTGCTTTGCCTGTACAATACGTTTTCATAGAGATTACCTCATTTGATACGCACAACAGCTCTGTGATCTAGGAAAGATGAGTATTATACCCACTTTACAGAGGAGAAAACTGAAACACAGAGAGGTAGATTCTTTGCCCAAACATTGTTCTCTGGTCAATAAGTGGCAGAGCATGGATCTGCCTTCAAGTTTAATCCTTTTTCATCTTTCTCCTGCTAGCTTTCTCTAACTCAGGTCTGGTTTCCTGTCTGAATTTTATTTTGACTCTAGTCTCTGGAGCTAAACATCACAAAGCAGTGCTTTACCTTTCTTTTTTCAATGAAGAAAGTCAAACGAAAGCAATTCCTCTTCGTAAAGTCAAGGTAAACTTGATGAGCATTTCCATGTGCTCTCTAAATAGGTCAAATAATAAAATGGGTTGTTTAATGCCAGCACTTCACAAAATGTAGTCTGGTAACCCCATCCTGAGAGATGGCTAGTGTGAAAAGGGGTCCTGATCAAATACTTCTCATCAATTCTGGATACTATATCCCTTTTGGAGATTAGCATATTAAATGCTCTGAGAAGTTCTGTAGTTAAAGCATCTATTCTGTGCTGTGACACTTCTAAGTATTTTGTTCTGCAGAACATAGTTTTAGTAACCCTGGTTTAGATATTTACTTTCCTTAATATCAGGAATGGGATTTAAAATACTTTGCAATTCTCTTTTGTTCTATGGTTGTATTATCAGTTTTTTAATTCTCTTTATTTTTCTTAATTATTCTTTAAATTTTTATGTTCTCCCTCCACCTCTTCCTCCTCTTCCTTTTTCTCGCCACTTCCTCCCCCCTTTCTTCTCCTCCTGCTCCTCTTTCTTCTTCTGTTTCTTTTGCTTTGTCATTATTGCCTTTGTCCACTTCTAAAATTATTAGCTCCCGTCTTAGTCCATTCAGCTGCTATAGTAAAATACCACAGACTGGGTAGCTTATAAACAACAGGAATTAATTTCTCACAGTTCTGGAGACTGGAAGCCTGAGAGCAGGTTACCAGCATGGTTGGTTGAGGGCCCTCTTTTGAGTAGTCAACTTCTTTTTTTTTTTGATGTGGACCATTTTTAAAGTCTTTATTGAATTTGTTACAATATTGCTTCTGTTTTATGTTTTTGGTTTTTTGGCCACGAGGCAGGTGGGATCTTAGCTCCCCGACCAGGGATCGAACCCATACCCCCTGCATTGGAAGGCAAAGTGTTAACCACTGGACCACCAGGGAAGTCCCAGTCAACTTCTTATTGTATCTTCACATGGTGGAAAAGGCTAGGGAGCTCTGTCAGGCCTCTTTTATAAGGGAAATAATCCTACTCGTGAGGGGTCCACTCTCATGAGTAATCAGCTTCCAAGGGCCCCACCTCCTAATACCATCAAAATAGGCATTAGGATTTCAACATGTGAATTTTGTGGGGGACACTTTCAGACCATAACAGCTCCCTACTCTAGTTGATCAGAGAATGCTGCAGACAAAAAGGATCTGAATTTCAGTAACCATTTGACAAAACATATCACATTATCTCTGGACACAAGATGGATAAATGTAGGTTAAATCGATCGTGGTGACTGACAGACTGCGGGGGAGGTAGGGATGGCTGCCTTTAACCGCACCTGATTCAACAGTTTTAGCCATGATTGGATGAGCACATTAACAGTAAGTTGTCTGGATTTATGAATGATGGGAAGATGGAAGGGCTAGATAAATATACTGGATGCCAGAATTAGGATCCTTCAAAGTCTCAGACAAGGCTGAATCTAACAAGACATCATTTAACAAGGATAAATTTAGAGCTATGCTCTTAAATCTAGAAACTCAACTGTATAACTATAGTATCAGATGACATGACTGAGTAGAACAAAATATAAAAAAGATCCTGGGGTTTCTAATTTGATTGTACACTCAACATATAATCTTGTGGCTTCCACTTAAAAATGGCAAAGTCAAACATTTTAACCCTCAAAATCCACCCGAAACTTAAAAGAAAAAGAAAAAAATCTCTTTATTCGATGAAACCAAAGAAAAATGACACAACCCAAACCATAAAGCAAGAAGCACACATGCTGTGGCTTCTGGGCTGAGACGTGGGAGCTTGCTGAGAGTAGCAATGTGGATCCTTGCATTATCCTTGGATAAGGATGTAAGATTAATGTGCCATAAATCTGACGGATGTGGACAACGATGCATCTGGGGCCAAAAACAGATCAAAGGAGAGGTTGGAAACGCCTCTAGAAGGACCTCATTTCAATCACTGAAGTCTCTAGAAAAACCTCATTCCCACCACTGAAAGGTGGGGAAGGTAGATTTGAAGGAGGAAACTTACTGACATGCTATTTCTATTGTCTGTCATGGTACAGTTCACTGAGAGAGAGAATGTTAGAGGTAACGAGTGAAGGGTAAAAGGAGAAGGTAAGAGAGGAAACCAGTAACTGCCAGATCAGAAGCCAGAGAACTTGTTACCTAATGGTTTTACTGTGAATCGCACTGACCACATGAAGCCCAAAACAGTGAGGAAGAAAGGCCCCAAGACAGCAGTTTGCTAAAGGCAACTGTGGTATTATTTACTCCCTCTGTCCATGGAATTATATATCCATGCTATTCCATGGCTTATGGTGGCAGAGTATATTTCTCATTCCTTGACTTTGGGCATCGTCATGTGACTTGCTTTGGCCAATGGGAAGTTAGCAAATATGATGCAAACAGAGGCTTGTAATGTGTATGCATAGTTTGGCTAGCTCTCTTGTGCTCCTGTGATTGCCATGAGAAAAGTATGCACCAGGTAACTACTTCCTCTTCACCTGGCCCCAGAGTGAGATGGAGAAGACATTAACCTTACAGAGAGCATGGAGGCAAGCCCAGCTGAAGAAAAGCTTTTCCAGCCAACTCACAAGCTCATGAACAAGTGTTTTGTAAGACATTGAGTTTTACATGATTTATTAAACATCTTTAATGCTGTGATAGCTGAGTAATACAATCACAAAATTAAGTGAGGACTCCGAACTCCCCAGTTTCTTCTTCCATCTTCCACTAAATCAATCCTATGATAGTCTCAAGCAGGTAGTGACTCCTATGAAAAATAAGTGGAAAGATGGGAACTATGTATGAAAATCTGTAAAAGATAAAACATAAACAAAAGGAAGATGAAGAATGTCTTCCACATGATGAATTAGTCACAGAAAATAAAGGAAGATTTTAAATAGGTGTCCATATTTCAGAGAAATTATATATGATATGATTTTAAAAAAATAAATTCTGAGAAGTGAAACAGGGATTGAATGGAAAGATTATGGACCACACAATGGAAGGAGATTTTTAAAAACTAGTAAATAAAGGAGATTTAAAAAACTAGTAACCTAGCCATTCTTTTTTTGCCAAGACCCTTTAGAACGCTTGATTCCTGTACATCTTACGCCATTTTATTCAGCTTTCTTTTAGATCCTGTGAGCTTTTCCATATCATCCCAATAATACTCATTTTTGCTTATTATTCAAAGATGGACTCTTGGGCCTGTAATCAAAGAACTCTGATATATGCCTAATCTGGGAATAGCCTAAAATAAGCATTTAATTTTTGTTTCTAGAACACTGAACATTGTAGAAAAATACATCTTTAAATTGTTTTATCAGTGGATGGAATAAAATATTTATTTATTCGTAATCATATTGCTCCTTCTTATCCCACGCTTATAATATCAGAAAAGTGTTAGCCAAGTTAGTGATCTAAATTAGATTCAAACCCAGTAATCTAAATTTAATAAAATGTGCTGCTGCTGCTATTGGGAATGGCAAGGGATTTTGCAAAGTACAAGAGAATGTATTTTATCTTCACAATTAGTGGTCTCACTATTAGTGAGATCCTGATACTGATAATTAATATCTGGTAATGCCACAGGTGAATTATGAAGGACGCATTTCACACACAGGGATAAATGAATAATCCCACTATAAACCCATTAAAAATGCACAGGCTGCAAAAGGTATAGGTTAATAAAGTGCTCAATAAATAAATTAAGATTCTGGCCATAAATTACTGTGTTCTGTCAACATCAAATTTGTTAACCACAGTACAGCAGAGAGTTTTAGATTGAATTAGTGCTGTGGCTGAATTAATAGGAGAGAAGAGAGAGGGTGTGAGAGGGAACAGTACTCCTCAATGGGGGAAGTTACTTCAGTGAGTTAGAGCTTGCGCAGTTATGAAAAGTCAAGTGTATCAATCAGCATGTGTCAGGCTATGCTGCTGTAACAAAACCCCCACATCTCAGTGACCTAAAGCAAGGAAGGTTTATACCTCTCATATATCACATGTCCACAGCCACTTAGTCAGATGCTTCTTGTCATGGTTGTCTTCATTTCTGGACCCAGAATGACAGAGCAATCATCTGGAGAACTGCCAATTATCAGATCAAAGGAAAGGTGAAATCTCTGGAGAATGACTCCAGGAATTAAATGCACAACTCAGATGTGACATATGTCATTTCTGCTTGGAAGTTATTGGTCAGAAGTAGTCCCTGGGGACTTCCCTGGTGGCACAGTGGTTAAGAATCTGCCTGCCAATGCAGGGGACACGGGTTCGAGCCCTGGTCTGGGAAGATCCCACATGCTGTGGAGCAACTAAGCCCGTGCACCACAACTACTGAGCCTGTGCTCTACAGCCCACGAGCCACAACTACTGAGCCCGTGTGCCACAACTACTGAAGCCCGCACGCCTAGAGCCCATGCTCAACAACAAAAGAAGCCACTGCAATGAGAAGCCCATGCACCGCAACTAGAGAAAAGCCCGCTCACAGCAATGAAGACCCAACACAGCCAAAAATAAATAAATAAAAATAAATTTATAAAAAAAAAAGAAAAAAAAAGAACTAGTTACTGGCTCCACCTAACACAAGGAAGTACAATCCTACCAAGTGCTCTGAAGTTAGGTAAAAATATTTGATAAAAAGATTAATGACTATGGTTTAGTTTGAAAAAAAAAAAAAAGGCAGATGGTTTAATTTGAAATGACCTGAAAAATTTCGAATTGGAATCTAAATGCTTCAGAATGTTAACTCCTGGCAACAAGGAGCTTAACTTAGCAGTAGTACTCAGTAAGTAGGGTACGAGAAGCCTGTTCTTACAAAATTTTCCTTTCTATGTCTTAATCATCATTCATACCTCATCCTTTTCTACAAAAAAATATCTTAACTCCTTTCTACACAGAATCCTAAAAATGAAGCTCAATAACCTTAGGTGGTGAAACTCAACTTCTTTATATTTTGGGGGATGGCGGTAATGAGGGAACTGTTTAAAAGCTTCTTATGAATGTTAAACAGAAACCCAATAGCAAATAATTTGTTCTATGTCTTCTTTAGGTTGGTCACACTGGTGATATTTACATTTCTTTTTTCCCACTTAGAATGCTTTCGATCATTTGAACAATACAGTGTTATGTCAGGTCTCTGGTTTTATTTTTACCCACTTATCGCTCCATTCCTTTTAAATTTTGTTTATTTTTACCCTGAGGAAGGAAAATGTTGGCAAACCCTGAGGCACTCTTATGCTTACTAGGCTGTAGAGAGTGTCTAGCAAAAAGCCACTTGAAAAGCGCTCTTGGTGCCTTTCCTTGTGCAACAGCTCAAGAGGTGCATGGAGATATTACATTTCACTCTTGGTTCTTTGAGTGTGAGAGCAAACCAGCTTGCTGAAGTTGTCGTTAAAGTTCATGAAAGGCGTGGTGCCTCTTGTTAGACGCCTAGACAGAAGTAAGCGTTAAGAAACACACTGAATTTTAACCTTAAAGTCTGTACACTTAAGAAAAGATATAGAGTACATTACAGACTAAGGTAATAAACAGAATAATTCATGACTCCCTTGAGGGGGTTGGGCTTTTTTTCTAGGGAGCAAATGAACAGGAACAGAATGTCTCTCAAGCCCTTGAGGGAAGAATGTATTGTGTAGCTAATTCTCATGGGCACAACTACTACTTTATTCAATGGGAAATTGTGTTTTTTTATTCAACATCTGTTTTATCACTTTTCTCCCCTTAATCATCTTTTTCAACATTGCAGACCATTTAATCATATCACAAGCATGGAGAAACAATTGCTTGGCGATCAATGATTTGTATCCTCTCTGTCTTGATCAGCAGAGGGAAATTAATAATAAACTAGTTCACGGAGGCATTAGGACATTGTTCCAACTGGTTACTGGGTGCTCAGAAAGAACAGTTGCATCAATGTGCAGCCAAAAGTGAGCTCTTGATATTTCAAAGCTCTTTTAGTGTATATAGGGCAAAACTTTCTGTATTTTGCTCAAAGAGTTTTCAGTCTTATCATTTGGAACAAAGAGTGTAAATTGGTGCAGAATAATGGTCATATTCGTGGTAGCCACCATTGACTTAGTACCTACTCAATACCAGATACTCTCCTCAAATGCTTTTCTTCTACTACTTTTAATTCTTTTTGAGGAATATTTTATTATTCCCAATTCACAAATGAGAAAGCTGAGATTTAAAAGCATCAACTTGCTTAAAGCCATGCAGCTAGTAAATAACAGATTTTAAAGGTTTGATCTGTTTGACTCTAAAGCTGCTTTATTCCCTCCATTCCTCTTGCGTTGCTCTGGAATCTCCAAAATGCAGTTTTGTGTATGGACTCTAGGTTCCTGAAAACAGACAGAATAATTAAGCCAACACTGTTCAGTCTTTCTGTTCATAAGTCACCTGTTATTTCAGACTCTCTGACACTGTCACCGGGGAGTGTCTGGATTTGGGTCGGAAGGCAGGATTCTCACACTTGGTGGGCTGGATGACCTAGGGCAAGGTACTCATCCTTTCTGGAGGATATCTTCGGTGTACCCACCTGAAAGATGGCAGTAACAACTCCCATCTGTCTCCCTCTCAGGAGTAGATGAGGGAAAGTTCATGAAAATGTTTGAGAAAAACAAATGGTTACATAACCGAGAGGCATTAAATTTACAAATATTGATTTGTTAAGGTGGAGAAGCAGCGCTAACTAGAAATTTCAGGGTAATCCTCTCTTACGTTAATTAAAAACAAATAAACCCATAATAAACCAACAGATGTCAGCAACTCCCTACAGAGGACAGAGAATTATCCTGTGTGGCTGCCTCTTCTGATTCTGGCAGAGCCTACGTTCCCGATTTTTCACTACCATGGCCAGTTGTAATTTTCCAAATGTCACCTTCCAGTTTCGTTCTTCTCTTTCGGTATCATCTGGCATCATAGGCCCCTCTGGACTCTGGATACTTTGCCAGCACTTTGGGCTGTAGCAACATCTAAGCGGGTAACTGTGGTCAGCAACGGTCTCTGGCTTGCTATTTTTGCCGGTGGAAAATGGAATCTCCTAACAACTTCTAGACTTCCTGAATAACACTGACATTTAGCCCTTTGTGTGGGGAATGAACTTCTCTGAGAGAAGATATGTCTCCCCCTTAACAAGGCTCCCTCTGATCTGGCCCTTCTGGAATCATCTTCTGCTATTTCCCACTTTTCACTTTACACTCCAGAAGCACCGAACAGCCTTTGGTTCTCTTGACCCACCAGGCTGCTGGTAACTCTATGCTGTTGCTCAGGCTCTTTCCCTTCCTAGAGGGCCCCTGCCCAGCACAGGCCCCTTTCCTCCCCTGGCTTACTCCCGGTTACTCTTAGGGATTTATTTAGGCATCACGCCTCCCAGGAAATTGTTCTTCATATCCCATGTTCTCTGTGCTCCTACAGCTCTGAACATGTCTCCCATTTCTATTACCACAGAACATTGAAATAATGTCTTGATGTTCTTTATCCTCCTGACTCAGCTGTATATTCCCTCAAAAAGGATTGATAACTAAGTTTCTCGTTCTCTGCCCTTCACTTCTACCACAGCACATGACATACAGTACGTGCT
The DNA here is from genome assembly GCF_028564815.1 of Eubalaena glacialis. Classification (NCBI taxonomy): domain Eukaryota; kingdom Metazoa; phylum Chordata; class Mammalia; order Artiodactyla; family Balaenidae; genus Eubalaena; species Eubalaena glacialis. The sequence continues at coordinate 111,726,187 of NC_083721.1, forward strand.
GAAAATCTTTGTTGAATGAATTAATCTCTTAATGTCATTTTATACATTAAAATTAGACAAATCTTTAGAAAAAGACTTTTTTTTTTAACAATGGTTTGGGAGTGCTTAATCTTTTCCCATCAGTGAAAAGATTTCTACAAACCAGTTACTGTCAGTGTTTTTGTTTTGTTTTGTTTTTTCCCCTTCAGAGCCCACTCTTCCCAACCCTCCAACCTCCCCGCCCCTCTCTGCTAAAGACAGGATTGTTGTAAACCTCTTCATGATTTGGGAAGAGATGGGAGAACAGAATTTTGAAATTATCTAATTAAAAAATCATATAACCATAGAAATCTACCTCGGTTGAGTCTAAAATTAGGCATTCCTTGAAACTGGGAAAATGGGATGTGGTTATGACTTGAATTTGTCTATTCACGTTTATCACAGAGGCTGAGGCACACGAAGTTCAAAGAACTCACGTCATCTTCCTGATACAGATCCCCGGGCAGTTTCAGGGTCTTTAGTCCATCTCTGTGTTACAAATTACAACTGTGTCTAAACCAAACCCCTATGTCTATGTGCCCTATTTACTTCTCAATATACCAATATTTTCTTCCTCTTATACTTGGGTTCATAAATTCTCCTTTAGGTTTTTTGTGGGGGGCTGGGGGTGGGGTTTAGGACCACATCTAAATAGAAAAAACAAATTTAAGTGATTATTTGGATGAGTAAGGCCCCAAGTTTCTTCTCAGCTGGTCTAAAACGTCAGCTGAAATGAGAGCGTTGGCTTGCAGAAGGGCCAGGATGAAGCCGCTATTGCTTTGACTCCTCACCGTGCTCCATGTCCAGAAAGCCACAGCCTAAATTTTCTGCACTGGACACTCATACCTCCCTCTTCTTGCTCTTTGATTTTTGCTTCTTGTTCTGTGCTAAAGCTGCCTGACTTCTCCCTTCTCCAAAACCATATTTTACACTTGAATATACTTTCTTCTCTGCTTTAAAAATTGGGGGTAATCAGATGATGATTTTATAGTCCTGATTTATGTTTTAGAAGTTACTTTTCATAAATATCCCAAATGAGATCTATTTGGCCCCTGCTGCAGACCAGATGCTAGTCAGATCTAGCAGAGCAATTGATTTAGTCCTGTACATTTTCATAATTGGTAGGAATCAGTTTTCCCTTTTATTCTAACATTACAGATTTGTAACAATATGTGAAACAGGCTTCATGCTTTCCTTCTCCCTTTCATGTATGGTATGGCCTTAATAAACATTTAGTAGTTTCCTGCAAGAGCATCATATACATTAGGATGCGAGGCTTTCATTTTGTTTTCTGTTTTTAGTAAACGAATTGAGTTAATAGGGGAGATTATTTTAAAAAGGGGGGGGAGGGCACAAGGAAACAAGAATATATATTTTCCTTATAGAGTCTTTTCATTCTTGGTATGCATCTGACTGTCTTTCTTCCCATCTTTGAAACCCTCTTTAAGATTCCATTCTCTTGGGAAGCTCATCATGAGCCTTATTAGGAATTTTCTAGGTTATTCAGACAAAAACAACTTGTGCCTCATTTTAAACAGACAATTTCAACTCTCAGGCCCTCTTTGAGCAAACTTGGTAATGAGGGTAAAGATGGACTCTCCTCATGACAAATTTGACCCTGAGTAGTAGGCAGAGACATACTTACAGAGAGAAGACCTAGATTGAATGTTTGTTCTACAAAACTCACTATAGATTTTATTAGCTTCCTTTTAAATTTTTAAATTTTCTGAATATTAGTAGTACAATTATTTTTGAGTATTTCTGAGTAATGGAAAATTTGAAAAATAGAGAAAAATTTTAAATCCATACAGGCTTACTACCTTACTATAAATGCTTTTAGTATTTTAAAGTATTGCTTCTAACTTACTAAGTCTTACCAAACTCACTTGCTGTGTAAACTTGGTAAAATATCTGAACGGCTTTCAGTGTCAGTTTTCTCATGTGTAAAATGAAAATCATAATCTTACCTCTGGGTTATTCTGAAAATTAACATGAGACAATTCACATACATTTCACACACACTGCCTAACACAGTGCTTATTTCATGGGCATAATATCTGAAAACATTAATTTCCTCCTATCTCATTTGTCTCCCATAGTGATACAGTGCCCCTCCTTGATGGGGACAATGTTGGCCTAACACATAGTTCACAATGCCTGTTGAGTGAACGGGACCATGATGCTACAGAAACATGATCATTTTTAGTAGACAAAAATTGCACTTTGAAACATGGTGTGTGCTGGTTTTCTTCTCCAAATTGCAAGACCTCAGAAGGCTGGTCTGTGAATTGACCTGAAAAGTCACCCTGAAAGATCAGCTTGTAGTGTTAAATAAACACAGATTTTTAGGACTGGACAGCACTTTAGGGTAATTTAGCCCTCATTTTTCAGTTGAGAAAATTCAGGTCCATAGACATGAACGACTTGCCCAAGGTTGGTTATATCCATTAATCAGTTAGGGTACCACGTCGCAAAGAGCAGAATCATTACTAGGGATTTTAAATAGAAAAAGAATTTTCTAAATAACACTAGGTGGCAGATAGAGCCTCCAGAAGGGCCAGAGACTCAGGCTTAAAGGCTGTATGACCAGGAGCAATTCCCAGATGGCACTTGTGGAGGGTTCCACTGGGGGCCCTGCTGGTACTGCCAGTGGGCGCAGGCATTCCAGTTCACCCCACAGGACCCTAACACTGGGCCTGTCCTACTGCCATCTCGGGGAGCAGGGTGACTTCCTACATTCTCCATCAGCTGTCAGGATGGGTTCCACATGGAGACTTGTTTCTTCTCATCTCTCTCTTCCCATTTGAAATGTATCTCATTCGACCAAGGGGCATCTAATGATCCCAAGCCTAGGCCATGGGTCTGGACCTAGCACTAAGGGAGGCCTGAAAAATCAGTTTCTGACTTCTACCTTGGCAAGGTGAGCTTCCCAAGGTGGGAAATTCCCCAAGTAGAAGTGGTGCTGGACAGCACGAATCCACGTCAAATGCTCACTACATTAGGAGATCCAGAACTGGGGTCGGGTGGCCATATGGTGCCTCATTTACTATCCTGATAGTGTTCCTCATCAGTATAGGGACAACCCTGGTTTCGAATGTGAGACTCACATTTCAGGAAAAATATTCAGTGCATCAGTGCTCTGTTGGCCTCTTCTCTGGGCATCACTGGGTATCTGTGGAATCTTAGGTAGAGAAGTATATCAATCTCCTCAAATAGTATGTGTATTTCTAGAAAATAAAACTGTAAATAGATTTGGATAAATAATCAACATTTCATTTGAAACATACTTGGGCTTTTATAAGATTTCTTGAATAATAGCTTTTATACGGTCTTATCTTTAGATTTGTGTGAGTCAAAGATAGGATTTAAGTTGTGTTATTTGTCCTAAGGCGCCCTGCATTTATGGGAAATCAAGGAGAAGAGGAGGAGTCTCTAAACTCTGGACCATCCAAGCTGATGTTGATCCAAGGCAGGTTTCTCAATGCATAGTTTACTAGCACTTTGAGAAAAGGAAGTGATCATTAGGACCTGTATGAATTTGCAAAGTTGGAAATTTGTGTTTTCAGGCTTGCTGGGAATGTCCTTGTGGTCTAGGTCAGATATGAAATGCATGTGCCATTCATGTTCTATGATGACTTAAGCTTGAGAGCAAAAAGGATAAAGAGAGAGAAGGAAATGCAGAGGAAAAGACTGATATAACACTCAGGAGCAATACTGACCACTCCTATCCATTTGAAATATGTCTATTAAAAGCTTTAGAGCTGTGTTTTGGGCATATATGGAAGTTTCTTCATTCTATAAATGTATTACATATGTATTTTACGCCAGGCACAGGAAATGAAACATTTTTTAATGCCTGAGTATAGTACTAGAGCCTATGCTAGGTTCTTCATATCATTATCTCATTTAACCATCACCATCTTCCCAGGTAAAAACCATCATACCTTTTTATAGATCACATTATATGTATTTTTTAAAAGATTTTTTTTGATGTGGACCATTTTTAAAGTCTTTGTTGAATTTGTTACAATATTGCTTCTGTTTTATGTTTTGGTTTTTGGCCACAAGGCACGTGAGATCTTAGCTCCTCAACCAGCGATCAAACCCGCACCCCATGCATTGGAAGGCAAAGTCTTAACCACTGGACCACCAGGGAAGTCCCACATTATATGTTTTTATAGGTCACTAGATTACAGCAAACTGATTCTCACAAAGGTTAACAATTTGCCCAAGGTAAACTGCAGAGCTGTCTCTGTCTCTAAAAGTTGTCATTCCTCCACCCCCTCCCCCATGTTACACTGCCTTTCATGTGTCCCACAGAAAGAGGCTTGTTTAAATGGGGGCCACAAGAAGGGGTCACATTGACATGGTATTTAATCTGGATCTTGAAGGAAGAGGTCACCAAGGAAAAAAAGAGGGGAAAATTATTTGGTGCAGAGAGGACATGAGGCATTACCTAGGCCTCATATTCTAGGCTCTAGAGCAAAAGCTCTGTCCTAGACAATGACATTAATGAACAGGCAAAGGATACGATCACGTATTTCAAGTTGGTATTTTACCTAATAGCCAAATGAAATAAAACCAAGGATCATATCTGGATCATGAATTAGAGATTCTAGACTTCTGATACAAAAAAGATGTCCTGACATGCCATTGGCTGGGTGTGGGCTCTGCTTCTTTTCCTAGAGTGGAAGGCCACTTTGTTGTACTCCCACCCCTCAGCCTCCCTCTATTGCTCTTGAACACCCTTACCTGTGTGCAAGATGTAAGCCAAGGAATAGAACAGAACTCAGGAGAACAAAGTGAGGCCATCTTAGCACGATTATTAGTTAATGCATTTTGCAAACATGGGTATATATATATATATATATATATATATATATTTTAAAATCTCCAAGTGCTACATTCTCCTGGAGTTTGACATATTAATATCCCTAAAAATAACATGGGATCGTTAAAGGAAAAAAAAAAATGAACCTAGCCTGATATCAGCTCTTAGCCAGTACAGCAGGCCCATGAAGTGCAGGTAGAGTGGCTTTGCACCGTCTGGACTCTGTCAGCTCATCAAAGTCTGCCTGCATTGACATTATGCGCCTCCCTTCACTTTGAGCAGCTAGCTCAGCATCCATGTCCACCTTAAAGTTCTGGTTTGAAAATGTCTGAACTTACCTTTTAAGGATGTCAGCTTTTCCCTTACTTCTCAGGGGCTTTGTGACAATGTTCCAAGCTTCACGGGCAACCCATAGATTTACTATGCCCTGGTTCTTGCCCTGTAGTTCATAACTTTTCTTTTTCTTCTTCAAAAAAGTAGAAGAGATGGATCTAGCAAAACCAAAAACACTTTCAGCTGCCTCAGAAAATAGTAAGGCTGCAATAGTGAGTCTTCAGGAGAGAGTCTTGGTCTCAGTTTCTCCCCCAAACTCATTAATACATCAATTTTCCCATGACTCAGTCTGCAGTATATGTACATTTAGCGTCCATGTGTTGAGAGGTTATTCTAAGAATAAAAAGACTAATCAGAGTGCTTGAAATTGTGTTGACCATTCTGTCCTGCTGCAGTGCATTTCTTTCATATAGTTGCCCTGGACATCATCTCTGAGAGAGCACAGTGACAAGTCCTCCTCTCACAGACTGCCCTCCCCATGGTGTCCTCTCCTCCCCCGGCTGGGCCCCTCTGTGTGCAGATGGCAGCACATGTGCAAACCCATTTTCCCCTCCCCGGTTCTGCTCTAGTTAAAAATGCAGGAACCTCAATGTTCCATTGGGGTAGCCCTTGGTTTCTCACCAAGGGGCTTGAAGCTCAGAATTCTGAGTACTTATAGGCTTCTGGGGGAACTTGAAGAAAAATGTCTTCTCTGAACTATCACACTAGTTTGGGTGAAGTATTTCAGCCACTTTCCAGAAAATTCCATGCCCAGTGGCAAAGTGGTGAGTAGCCTTGGCTGGGATTAGGGAACTTTGGGTTAGGTCTAGCTCTGCCATTTCTTAACTCTGTGAAGTGAGCATTCTCACTTTTCCTTTCTGGCCCTTAATTTCTTTGTTTACATTGAGAGTATGTAATGTATATCTGAAACTTTAAATGAAAATTATTTGAAAACAGTATCTTATCTGATTCCTATGGAGGTAGGTGGAATCAGTCTTAATATCTTCATTTAAGAGATGAAGAAACAAAGTCTTGAGTCTTTATTTATTTGTTTTTATTTATTTGGCTGTGCCGGGTCTTAGTTGTGGCACGTGGGATCTTCGTTGCAGCATGCGGGATCTTTTTAGTTGTGGCATGTGGGATCTAGTTCCCTGACCAGGGATCGAACCCAGGCCCCCTGCGTTGGGAGCACAGAGTCTTAACCACTGGTAACCTGGCCAAGGTTATGTGGTCATTGAGGACAAGCCAAAAATGTGAAATCAGGTTGCCTGCTTTTTCCATTATTCTATTCATTCATTCAAAAATTATTTATTGAGCACCTACTATGTATATGAGGCTCAGAGATCAATACCAAGATGCATCAGGAGCAACTCTATCCCTGAGGAGCTAACAATTAGGAATCACACCAGACTGCCTCTATAAAATGAGGAGGTGCATTAAATCAGGGTTTCACAAATTTGCCTGGTCATAAAAATCCTGTGGGAATCTTGTAAAAACATATAGGTTCCAGGACCCTCTCCCAGTCCTACTGAATTGGACTCTTCAGGGCAATGCGTCTTGTAGTCTCTATGTGTAACACAAGTCACCCAGTGATTCGGATGATTGGACAAGTTTGAGAAACCCTGGGCTAGACAAGCCCCAAAGTCTCTTCTTTTAGTGCAGTGTTTCTTATCCCAGACTTCACTGAATCATCAAGGGGACCTTTACAAATACCATTGCCTGGACCATCGGTAGAGATGGGGATGTACAATTGGTCATTCTAATGTGCATCCAGAGTTGAGGGCCATGGTTTGTAGTCCATCATTCAAGTACTCAAGCTTATCTGGGGACAGTTGCCCTCTCTGAGATCAAGGGGAACACCTTTACACCAAATTACCACCAGAATGTGGATGTTAAGATATTGGCAGTGCTATGGCTTTTAAAGGACAACTGATTCTGATTTAATTCATTAAAAGAAGTTTCCAACACACTAGGAACCAGCCTATAGATGCTTTTTGGAGTCTTCAGCTTGTAGTAATTACGTCTTGATTTTATTGGATCAATCTATTTGATCCCAGGATTTTAAAATTGCGTTTGTCCAGCAAATTTTCACAATAGCCCATCCTGAGAACCTCAGTCTACTTCTGAATAGGTATTACTGTAGTGGGGATACAGCCATTAGGAAAGGTGGTGTTTTGCCTTTCCTTCTTTCAAATCCAGAAGGAGTCCACTAGGGAATGGGGAATTTAATATTTCACTTCAGTGTGTTTTGAGGGTAATTTGTAAACCCAATTCCATCAATAAAATTGCCTGCCCCAGTGACTGCTCCTCTCACCTGTTGATATCCGATCTGCAAGTGACTCCCTGAGGTCACAGGGACAAACCTGCACCTGGCTCAGTGGCCAGGTGCTCCTGGAAGCCGCCTTTCTTGCGGGTAACACTTTTGCTCTGGAATGTTAATCGCTTTTCTCAGGCCTCAACATTTGGATTGCCTGGCCCCAGTCAGGTACCTGGAAATCACACTGTAGCCCCCTCAGATTAAAACAGGCCAGGAGCTCTGAGATGCTCTTGGGCTGTTGTTGACATATGGCCATCTGATTGAGTACAGTTTCCTCCAAGTCCCCAAGGTTCCCTGGTCTCTTCTTCCCAGTCCTCTGGGAAATGAAGAAAACTGCCCCTCTCCCTCTCACCTTCTTGTTCATGTGTTCATGGGTAGGTCAAGCTTGATCCCACATGACTTGTCCCTTTTTTTCTCTCCATCAATAGTAAGTGCCGTTAGGTTGTAAACTGGTAATGACAGTGGTAACCATCAGTCCCAAAAGATTTTTTAAAAATCTTTTCTCCTTTAGTCTGGCAAGGAACTGAGGCAGTAACACTGAAAAGCTCACAGGTAGACTTATATAACACAAATGCTTGTGGGTTGCTAAGTAAGTAGCCCAGCACATGCTTTTCTGTTTAAGTTAGAGGTTAGGGTGCCATAAACCTTGAAGCTTGTCAAGATTAAGCAGCACTGGGCAGAACGATGTGCTGTGAGCGCCAGCCTCCAGTTATTGGGTCCAACCACATTTTAGTGAAATGAGATTGCCTAGCTGGAGTTTCATTTGTGGGCTTGTAAGTGAAGGGTGCGTAGCAGATGTTATGATTAAGATTTCATTTCCTGGTTGATGCCACCACAGTGATCACAGCACTAGGAGGGGAAGCTCATATTTGCTGGTAGAGTTAAATAGTGGGTAGTTCTGAGTTTGATACAAAGATTAAAAACAAAAAGAAACCGCCACCACCACTGCAACAAAAACTCACCCAGGTTCATTAAGGAAACCGGCTTTTACATTTTTAAAATGAAACCCTTATGTTAGTGTCTTCCTACCTTGTGTGAAGACACCAACTTTTCCCCTCCCATTCATTCTTTCATTCCTACATTTATTGAATTTTAGATGTCGAGGATTTTGAGTGAACAAAACAGCAAAATCCTTACTCTCATGGAGAGAGAAAAACAATTTTTAACAAAGAAACAAATATGTCAGGTTATGATGAGCACTCTAAAGAAGGCCAAAGTAAAGTAAAGGAGGTAGAGGTGAGAGGGGAAGCTTTCTTACAGAGGTTGGGGAAGGCCTCTCTGAAGGTGTGAGATTTAAGCAGTGGCCTGATGGAGGAAGGGAATGAATCCTGTGGATATTTGGGGGAAGAGTTTTCCTGGCAGAGGAATGATAAAGTAAGAGGAGTTAAGGTGGGGTCATCTTTGGTATATTGAAGAACAGCAAGGAGGCCAGTGTAGCTGACCTGGAATGGGCAAAGGGGGGCAAGTCAGAGAAAGTGTGGTTACAGAGGAGGAGATGGCACCTTTGGGAGGTTTTGAGCAGACAGGTGACATGATCTTCCTTATATTTTAAAGTGTTCCTCCTGGCTGTCATGTGTGGTTAAGGGGGGAAGATTAAGGGTGGAGCTGAATAGGAGGTGATTGTAATAATCTAGCTGAGAGATGATGGCAGCCGGGAGTCTGTGATTTGGTGGAGGTGGTAAAGTGTGGTTGGATTCTGGATATATCTCAAAGGGAGAGCTGGCAGAGTTTGCTGATGAATTAGATGTGGGTGCATGAGAAAGAAAGGAGGCAAGGATGTTGCTGGCTGTTTAGCCTAAGCCTCTGGCCAAATGTAAATGCCATTTATTGAGATGAAGAAGGTGAAGAAGAGCAACATTTTTGGGGGTGCATGTTGTCTGGTTTCAGATATGTGAAGTGTGAGATGCTTCATAGACTTCCAAGTAAAGATGTGGAGTAGGAAGTTAGAAAAGGGAGTCTGGAATTCAAGGGAGAGTTTGAGGCTAGAGGTATTGATTAGGGGGCTGCCAGCATGAAGAGGGGTGTTTCAAGTCATAGGACCAGATAAGGTCAGCGAGGAAGTGAGTGAGGATAGAGAAGTCCAAGGTTTTTGCTGCTGGCACTCTGACATTTACAGGTTAAGGAGATGAGGAGGAACCAGTGGAGGGACCTGAGAAGAGCTTCTGAGTGCAGTAGAAAAATCAAGAGAGAAAGGTGTCTCAGAAGCCAAGGGAAGATGTTTAAGGGGGAGGAGGTGGTCCAGTGTGTTGCTGGGAATGAGAGAAACACTGATAAAGCCCCATTGAATTTGGCAACGTGGAGGTCATGGTGGAGGTCACCTGACAAAAGCAGTTTCATTGTGGAAGAGAGGAGGGGGCTTACTGAAGTAGTTTCAAGAAAGCATGAGAGGAAAGTGGAAGGAGAAGATGTGGAGACAGTGGGTATGGATGGCTCTTTTCAAGAAGACTTGCTGTAAAGCAAAGGAGACACATTGGGTAGTAGGTGAAAGAGTTTTGAGGTTAAGGGAAAGCTTTCTTCAACAAATGTTGAGCACCTACTTCAGGCCCATCACCAATTCCACCCTCATGGCGCCCATAGCGGGGGGAGTGGGCCGAGCAAGTGCCCCTGCCATGAAGACTCCGAGTGTAAGTGCTATGAAAGGGGCAGGCCCAAGAGGCTGTGCTGGCTACACAGAGGTGCTAAAGGGGTCCATCCAGACAGGTCAGGGAAGGTTTCCCGGAGGAGGTGATGTCTGAGCCACGCCAAGGAGGATGCCTTGTCTTTAAGAAGGGTATAAGTCCTCTCGAGTGAACACATCCACTAAATTTAGCCTTTTGGGGCTTCTGGCCACAATCAGATAGTAATTAAAGTCTTGCTTATCGGTCAGTGCTACCTCCTTTTTGCTCCATGCTGCTAAAAAAGCGGCCTCTGCAAGCCCACGTAGCCTCTCGCCTTGTCACTTCCACTTTATACTTTTACACTTGACACATTTGGATAGGTCAAACCTGAGCTGATTGTAGTTTCCACACACACAATTGCTGTTCCACGTGAGGCCCCCATGTCTTTACACAGTGGCGCCCTCTCTCTGGAACTCTTACTTTTGCTTCTCCTTGCCTTCTCATTCTCTTCCATTGACCTGGTAAACACAAATGGAAACTCTTACCAAACTTTCTAGCAATTGGCCTGAAGATATTCGCACCTTATTACTGTTATTGGTAGATTCTATTTACTGAGCACCCATAAGTATCTGTCAAATACATTCTCCTGCATTGCCTTTTGTAAGGGCCTTTCTCTAAATTCCTGTGTTGCTAAGGCAGAGGAGGGGATAAGTTGACTTTGCAGGGAGGCCAAGTCTGGAAATATCCCTTTTCTCTCTTCCCCTGTCTCCTTCCACTCTTCCCTTCCCACTCAGACCACAGGCCATTTGCACAGGGCCCATGAGTCCAGGCTTTACGATGCATGACACCACTTACTCCCAAAGTCTCTCTCTTGCTTTATATAAAGTCCCCTCCCCTTGGGCGCTAAGTGGGAGGATGGGACCCAAAGAGCCAATGATCTAATGGATGTTCTGACTAGTAGGCGGATGGGTTTTGGCAAATGCAGGCCTGAGCAGAGCTCATACTAGGAAGTTGAAGGCGATGATCGGGAGAGACCAGATGGGAAAGCCAAGTCTAAAGGACAAGAAGCGGGACTGTGGGTGTGAGGGGGAGCAGGTAGGGATGCAACAACTATCCTGGGGACATTTTCTCAAACCCTGGTGGGGTGTTTGCAGCTCCACATTAATGGTTCTGAGGGTGTTGGGTGGTTGAGAGAAAGGCATCTGATAAATTCATCCCCAGTAGAGTCTAACTAGCTCGTTACAGCTTAACTGTATGAACTCTCCTAGGGCAATCTTTTAAAAGAAAGTGCCTGAAGAGGGAAAAAGAAGCACTCACAGGGGTGGAATTTCAGGCAGTGGGGTGACAGCCTGGGAGTAACAATATTCCTGGGAGAATGAGATTGACAGGGTGACCTCCTCAAGATCCCCCAAATGGGACCAGATAGACATTTGCAGTGGCAGACAGACGAGAAGAGCTATGACTATCTTAGTTGAGGTTACTGCTGTGACATTGCAGAGGGCCACGGAAAGGTGCTGGAGTGGGAGCCTGAGCTGTCCCTCCCCCATGCCCAGTATCAGGACACACATATCACAGCTCAGCTTCCTGGCTTCCTCCATTCAAGTCCAGTTTAGGATTTGAGTAAAGTGGATTGCCTGGGCTCCAGGAGGCCTGCCCACTTATTGTGGTATGACATCTGGAAAATCACTCAAGTGGGCTTCCTGCCCTCATTCATTAGGATGGATGAATTGCCCGCCGCCGTCTCACAGGCAATTGACCATCAAATGAAACACCACGTCAGGCCACTTTGTAAGATGTAGAGTTTTACATAAATGTAAGAAGTTTACCCTTCTACTGAATTATGAACTCTTTGAGACAGGAATCCTGTCTTATACCTCACTCTATTCCAAGCCCATCATACGATGCCTAGCCGTGGAGGCTCCCTTTGGTGGAATGGGCAGCTGGACGAATCCAGGGACTGCTGGCTGGCTGTGTGGGGCAGCCCTGAGCAGGGAATCCTGCCACCCCTTGTCTGATTGACAGCAATTCACCCTCTCTCTTCCCCTCTCACTGCTTACAGTTTCATGATTTCCCCGTTTAAAGTGCCATTTTGGAAATCTGCTCTCTGCCAGAGAATACATCAAGGTGCCTCTGCTGGTGGTACCCTCCTACCCTCAAAGGCTCATTATTTAAATTATTGCTCACTACGAGCCGTCTTATTTCCCCCGGCAGCTGGGAGGTGCGATGTCATTTTCAGGTCTCTCAAAGCACCTTGGGAATGATGCTAAGTCAGGTTGCTCCCATTGACGTGGCAGCAAAGGGAATGTGGGGAGGAGGTACCCACCGTCGCATAAAGTGGGTGACAAGAGAGAGGGTCAGACATCCTCACCGTGGGCTCTACCCCGGACAAAGCCTCTTTATCGGACTGCCTGAAAAAAAAGAAAGCCAGAGGGAAGCTGGTTATTATCCTGTAATGTGGTGAGCCCTAACTGACAGGGCTGGACCAGCCTGGCTTCTTTTGGGTTAAAGTATCGGGGAATAAGAGGTCACAGGCAAGGTGGGAAGGAGAGAAGCAGAGAAAATCTGTCTGTGGTTTTTAAAAAAAAAAAAGAAAGAAAAGTTCCTGCTTTTCTTTCCCGTGTGAGAAAAACTATTTAAACTGGCACAAAATATATTTAAGAAGCATATTCTTAGAGTTACTTAGAAAACTACCCTGTATATTCTGGCAGCAGCAAAATGTATCCTTAATAGAATTCATATGGGGCCTTCAATGATCGCGATGTTTGGAGAGGAGCCAGATAGTAAGTAATTTAAACATCACAGGAAATTAAATTTTTGAATTCAATTTTGCATAAAGTTTTCTGTAATGAAAATGTCACACATAAATTATGAAGTCTGATTATATTCCTTTTTGACTTTTTAATAAAATAATAGAGGTACTTGACAGTCTAGAACAAATGCATATTTTATGTGAATAGTATTGCGTTCGACCAACGTCCTCTGGAAATAATGGAACAGATGTTAACACTGCTCTATCAGCTATCAGGTGCTCTGTTAAACAGCTCCAAACACAAGTATTTATTAAAAAATGCTAACGGCGCTGTCTTTTAGGGTTATCTAATTGTAGGCTTAAAATGTAGATGGTTAATGTAATTAATTATACATGTAGAATTATATAGTTGGGCTATAATTTATTATATGTATGCATATATAAATTATATAATATTCTGTTGTAAATTAATTTAATACGGGCACACGGAATGACTTCTTGAAAATATTAAATAGTTCATAATGTGGTTATAAATCAAAACTAATCTGAATTTCCACTTAATTTTGAATTTTGAGAAGGAGGATGCTTTAACTCACTGTAGGGGACTTTGGGGGTGCTGATTGTGTTTTAGATTAAATCCACAGCCTGCAATTATTTTTAATAATATTCAACTAAAAAAAAATGCCCCAAATAAAAAGCCTGAACACTCTTAATTTGTTTAAGGCCAAGCAGCATTTTTCTTCAAAGGGTAAAATATAATGAACGTTTATTTTAAAAATTGACCTACTTCATCATAACTCCAAGGCCCTAAGCAAGTCTTTCTTCAGGCTCACAATGAACTCTTGCTAAATGCAGAGATCATGACCTTGCTCTCTTTTGGGGGTGAGAAGCTTTGCCTGTGGATGTCCTGTTAAATATTTCCCTCTTTGAATCCTGTTATGACTTCATCTACATACTTTGTGTTGGGGGGATGGGTCTGCACATATTTTAAATTTTAAAAGAGCACAACAAAAGTTTCTCACTTAATCAGAGTCACACAAAAACGTGGGCCAGGCTATTTGTCCAGGAGCTTGTATCTTCTTTTGGAAAGTAGGTCATGTGAGTTCATAGTGGTAGGAGGATGCAGAAGATGATTTCCAAGGCAGTTTCTTTAGACATGGGTACCTTTTTGTTTTTATCTGCTTTTTTAAGAGAACAATGACTAGGGTGACCAACCTGTCCCAATTTACCTGGGACTCTCCTAGTTTTAGCACTAAAGGTCCCGTGTCCTGGGAACCCTCTAAGTCCCGAGTGAACGAAGGTAGTTGGTCACTCTAACTAGGACCCACAAAAACTTACAAACCAATATTTTTTTTGAGGTATAATTTTTTTTTATTGGAATAAAATAGTTTTACAATGTCGTGTTAGTTTCTGCTGTACAATGAAGTGAATCAGCTGTATGTATACCTATGTCCCCTCCCTCTTGGACCTCCCTCCCCCCTCCCCCCTCCCCCCCCACGATCATGTCTAAAATAGATAGCTAGTGGGAACCTGCTGTATAAAACAGGGAGCTCAGCTCAGTGCTCTGTGACAAACCAATATTTTAAAAAGATGTAGGTACAAAGCGTATGCTGTCCCCACAAAGGTGGCATGAAGAGACAGAAGGTGCCTATGTCCATTGAGGCTGGGCTTCTGTCCCTTGATTGTCTCACCACGTGCCAGGGGACTGGCCAGTCCCTTGACAACTTCAGTACTTAAATTTTATAGGCTGGCCCAAGGTTGATCAGGCTCTAGTGACACGGATGGAGGAAGCTTCCTCAGTCACTAAATGGAAGGGAGCCCCTGCTGTTTTGTACAAGACTTTATGTGAGCAGGTAATGAGTTTTTGTTGAGCTGAGTCACTGAGATGTGGGGTTTGGTCTGTTGTGGCAAAGTGTGCCATTATAGAACTTCTTGTCTTGAAGTGGGGTGCTGCCATTAGAAAAACCTAAAATGTATGGCATCATCTTAGTCATCGGGGATGAGCTGGGCGGAAACTAACATTAAAGCTGGAAAGATGATGATCCCTGATACGTCGTGGCAAAATATTCAAGTAAACTATTGCTTCTAATAATGAGGCAGGCAGATCACTTACCTAATAAACTTGTAGTGCTATCAGAGAGAGTGAAAAACAGGACTTTAGTGTTGGGTGATATTATTGGCTGTGTTTGGCAAGATAATACAAGAAAGAGATACGCTAAGGAGAGAAATAATCAGTTTATAAAGCAGAAGAGAAGAGGTACAGAGTTCAAAATTTGGGGCCTAGAAATTTGGAAGAGTTGACTGTTTCTAGAACCCGACTGTAAGCGGTGGTATTTAACAAGACTTTGCGGTGGCCGGGGGTGGGCGCGGGGGAAGCCTCTCAGTTGATTCCTATGCCTCAAGGAAAACATTGTTCAAGACGTGGTTTTCTCATCCACGCCCAATAGCCTGATGTCAGTAGCCACCATGAAGGGTGAGAGAAGGAGGCATGGAGGTAAGGAAGCAAAGAAATAAATTAGATCTGAGAACCACATGTGGAAAAGTCCTTTGAGTGTGCCTATTGTCCAATGAAGTGAACAGCAAAGAGAGTTTTTGGGCAGCTACGTAACTAAAGCAACCATAAAACGGTATCTGGATATTTAGAACTTAAAACAACCCTGGGACCCCTAATAGTCAATGAGTAGGAAGCAAGTTGAGAAAGCTGAATAGCCCCGCAGGAGTCCAAATTCCTCAAAGCTTACTTCAGATGTGGCCAGAGAATAAGGGAAAAGAATCTTCTAGAGGACGAATCTAAGAGCCATAGAGAACAATGAAAAAGGGAGCTTCTTGTCAGAGAGCAGAATCATAGCCTAACCAAGGAACCTCCCATCCCCAGGGTAGGTCTTCCCAGTCTGCTGGACTGGATTCCAGAATTGCTACAGCTCAGTGGCTGCTGTGTTTCCCCCATTCTTCTCTTTCCAAATGGAAGTATTTATACATACCTTAGTGGGTGGGTGTGTGTGCACATGAGTATATGTGGAGAGGGAATAGATAATTTGTCTTTTGTAAAATCAGGACTCCAGAGGTTGAAAAGTCACATGTAACTGAATCCGATGGAGAGACAACTGGACATCACCCAGAAAGATGAACTTTGAGTTGAATGCAGCAGCTGGATGGAACTTTGGCTTGTCTCCTTTGTGGAGGAGTTAAGTGTATTCTGTGTGGGAAGAAGGAAACAAAGAAATACTTGGTGATGAGAAGGGTGGATTGTAGCAGATTTAGTAAACGATGATCAAATATTCCATGTGCTTACTTATATTTCCCAGGCTCTCCGCAGGTAGATTGGGCGTGTGATTAGTGGCCTTCCACTTAGTGTAAATGGCCTATTTCTGAACGTAGCCATTCTCATTCTTTTCACATGGATTCTTATTTATGTACTTTTACTTCAAGCAATATGTCCTAAGTTGCCTGTACATATCCTGCTTGGAACTTGCATCACTCCTATTCACCATCAATAGATATTACTTTGATCTTGCCATGATAAAGTTGCCCAGGAGTTTGGGACAAAAACTTAGTTTACATATATCCAACGTTGGGCAGGTTTCTCCCCAAATCTATGTGTCCTGGAAACAAGTTTTTACATCCTTGCCATTTTTGGAATCAACTAGAAACACCATATACGAATGTGAGAGATTTCATTACCTCCAGAGCACTGTCTATTTTAAGTCTTCACCATATTTATCAAGTGGAAAACTTGGTCTCAGCGAGCCTTGCAGAGAAAGTGATTGGCCAGAATGAATCACAAGTTTTCAGTTTTGAACCGCTTCTCCAAAATATTACCCTAAGGATTTCAGAAATTTTATTTCTTGGCCTGGAAAGAAGATGACTCATTCAACCAGAATCTTTTCTTGAGTAAAAAAAAGTCACAGGAGAGACTATTGTTGATGTGGTGGCCAAAAGGAAGACCCTTATCCAGTAATTGCTTCCTGATCTCAAGCCTGGAATTCTAATTCTACTGACATCTCTGGTTGTCGAGAATACCAGCAGCATTGCTAATGCAGTTGGCCTTATCTGAAGATGCACATTCCTTTCCACTAAACTGCCTTCCATAGACACACATGTAAAACTGTCTCTATTTATGGATCATAGCAGATGGGACTAGCGGTTTCTCTTCCTCTGATCTGCTAATTCCAATGAGCTACCATCTTTACTCTTTGCTCAGCTGCTAAGAGAAGCCAGGTTTTTGTGACTCCAAGGGACAGCGCTAGGAGGAATGGCAGCCAGAGCAGGCTTTTGGAATAGTGCTGCCGTCCTAAGATGGAGACTGGTGTCAAGAGTTCAGGTCGGCACTGTGACGGTGATGTTTTTCTCATGATTTGGGGAGGTAGGGATTTTCTTACTGGGGTTATTGAGCACAGCCCTAATGTCTTTACCTGTGGTGCTGCTCCCGGGTGATGAGTTCTGACTGGAGAGGGTTGGTGGTGGGAAGGGACAGCCTTTGGGCATAGATAACTTAGATTCTTCAGACATGAGCTGTATCATTCCACACTTACCGTGCAGATGCAAGAAAAAGCCATTACAGGAGATTTTCATCGTCTGAGTGTTCAGTATCTGTTTCCTTAGTTTCCAAGTGAAAGTTATTGTATCATAAAACATAAAGAGTGACTCCCCTATAAAATTAGGTCCCACTAACATCAGCGTGCTTGCCTGCTGGCTCCTGCTGGGTTTCTGAGGTGGCAAACATCTGACAATAAAATACAAACACAAGGGAAATTGATTGCAGGGGGAAATGGGAAATTTTGTAAAATGTGCAAGATTTCATGAAATTGAAAAAAGTGATGTTGAACTACTTCAATCACATGTAAAGGCATTGACAAATGAGGATTGGTCAGGGTTAAAAATTTTTAAATCAAGAGGATTGGCTTCACCATAGACATTCAAAGGAGCATGATTGAACTCTCGATTTTTTTCTTGGAAAAATTTCTGAAGCTCTTGGGTTTATTTGTGAAAATGACCTTTCCTAGGATCTTCTGGGCATGTATAAAGAGAAGATTGCTGTTATTTTGCTCTTAATTGACTGAAAAAGTTATATGAAATCCAAACGACCCAAAAAATACTTGATATATTCTTTGTTCCTTCTAAGAGTTAGCCACTAGTTGCAATTATGATCTACATCTACACTTTGTTAAATATAGCATAAAACTTATTTTCATAATTTTAGTTTCATTTCTTTTTCAGGTTAAATTATAGTAGAAGCTTTTGTTCTCCACTACTTATTATGTCCTTATTTTAAGGGGACTTAAAAATTTTTCAGGTACCAATTAACCTCAGAGAAGGAGGGACTCCTGTATATGTAGTAATGGAATAAAAATTATTTAATTTCACTTTTATTAAAAACAATTTAAATAGTAAACAGGGAATAATACAATACCAAATATATATAAATGAAATTATATATAAATGAAATGTTATATTGATATAAATTACATGTGTGTGTATATATATATATATATATATATATATATATATATATATATACACACACTTATATATGTTCTGTATATATAAAACATTCCTGAGTTCAAAAGATATGCTCTTTTAAAAAAAAAATTTAATTATATTTACCAGGTTGTTTTCACCTTAGACTGTCCCTTTTCAGGGGCTTGTTGCCCTCAGGTTTATTGTCAGCTGATAATCAATGTCTCGGTGTTTAAATAATCCCCTATTTACTTATCCACTTACCTGGAGCCGCTTACTTGAATTTATCTGCTCTGATTCGTTCCTATTTTTCTGGAACTGATCCTCTTGGTGCTAAATGTTGGAGCAAATTCCCTGTGCTGGTTTTCTGTAAGGTGAAGCAGTAGAAGACATAAGTTATAAGCCAAAACCCTCCTTACTGGGTTTGTGAAAATCATTTAATTGGATAAAACCTTAGTTTCATAGTCTCTAAAATGGAGTTAACACCATCCTTTATCTCCCTTAAATGGGATGATGCCCATGTTTGGGAAAGCACTGTGTACAGTGTAAAATGGAACTAGCATTGACAGAGCCTCTCTTAGGAACTGTGTGGGGCTGAGTGTATTTACAGACCTTCTCTCATGTGGTCAAGTGCTGGTTCAGTTATTATTATAATTATGCAGCGTGACTGTCCTAATAGTCTTGGGTTATTGTGAAGCAAATGCCCTGCTCTAGTTCTTTGACCCTCACAGTGGAGACCTCCAATCCCATTATGTCTTCCCGAGTTGTTTCTAATAGACTTACTCAAGCTGTCCCAGGGTGAGCAACTCAGTGTAACCCTGTGACCTGGGGATACAGCCTGCCCAAAGGGAGACCACCCAGTAACTCAGACTTCAGATTGCCAGCCCAGCAGTCTGAGTGTTCACTCTGTCTCACCACCCCCAACTTCCAGCAAATTAAGAAAATCAGTCAATTCCACCTTTGTAATACCTCTTGAATCCAGTTCCACCCCTCCCGTCCTTTGTTATTGGTCTATTTCAGGTGGCTGTTAAGTCTCACCCAGACACCCCTTGTGGGTCTCACCAGCAGGCCTCCTCAGAGGCTGGAAGGCCCCCTGCTGGTGGGTGGGCGCTGGTGCTCCTGCACCTAAAGGCAGCTGGAGAAGCAACAAGGCTATATATTGAATCTTAAAAAAAAAAAACAAAAAAAACAAAACGGTTCTGAAGAACCTAGGGGCAGGACAGGAATAAAGACACAGACATAGAGAATGGACTTGAGGACACGGGGAGAGGGAAGGGTAAGCTGGGACGAAGTGAGAGAGTGGCATGGACATATATACAATACCAAATGTAAAATAGATAGCTAGTGGGAAGCAGCCGCATAGCACAGGGAGATCAGCTTGGTGCTTTGTGACCACCCAGAGGGGTGGGATAGGGAGGGTGGGAGGGAGATGCAAGAGGGAGGGGATATGGGGATATATGTATACGTATAGCTGATTCACTTTGTTATACAGCAGAAACTAACACAACATTGTAAAGCAATTATACTCCAATAAAGATGTTAAAAAAAAAAAAAAAAGAATTCCTTGGGGGTCCAGGTCTCAGAATCCACTTTAACTTTGACTGACTTCTGCAGCCTTATCTCTATTGGTTATGTCAAGGGGTTGACTTGGTGGCATGGGTTGAGGGGTTTTAGTTTCCCCATAATTTCCATCAGAATCCACTAGACCTACCCCAAAAAGATATAATCCCAGTTTGCCATGCAAATACAGCTTTAAGCCGTAACACCCCTCCCAATGAGATGCTCATTCTTGAGGTCCCTGCAAGGTAGGGACCAAGCCATGCCATCTAGTCCTGCACCTGGATTTGCTGGGCATCCTCAGTGCCCAATTTGACCTACTCTGCTTGCTGGATCCAGCTCTGCTGCTTGTTTTCCCTCCCCTGACTGCCTGTTCCTAGGTCTTGATCTCATTCATCTTTCAGACTCCTGAATTCTTCACTTACCCGTGGCTTGCCCTGAGCTCCAGACCTCCCCAATTCACCCTCAGCTGAAGGGAAAAGGGGTTTGCTGTGGAACTGAGAGTAAAAAGTGAAGTTCAAAGAAAGTTGATTTAAAATGATTTTGACCATTTTACATTATGACCAATTAAACACACATACATATGTACACATACATAATTACTGAAACTAATGTTCACAAAAACAATACTTACCACCAGCACATGTGAGGCACTGTGATATTTTCTTTTCAGTTCTGTTTCTTTTTTTTTTTTTTTTAAGTCACTGCTCCTGACCCACCAACTGTTCCTGATCGTTTGAAGGAGCTTAATTTGCTGTTTGAAAATGCTGTTCTAAGGAAAGCTTTGTGGGAAAAGTGGAACTGAACTTATTTATAAAAGTGAATGAAATTTATTAGAATTTCAGTTGTTTGTGAGTTGCCTCCTCTTCTTTTACCTAATACGGGTGAATTGGGAAGGAGAATCCCAATGTATCTCTTTTGGAAGCATGTGTCTGAAGTAGAGCAATTTTAGGAAGTGCTTATTTTTCAATCAAAGGATTTAGAGTACATGCACCAGGCATGTTGTCTCCATTATCTGTAATCAGGGATTAAGAAACACACCATAATTGCTGTGGTTATTCTACCATCTCCATGAGCAGTTCTCCTGGAACTGTCAGTTTTATTGTTGGGGAGTTTAAAAGATGAGAGTGCAGATTGCTATTAGAGCCCTTAGCTTTAGGTTAGAAGAGTTAGAAGAAGCAAGAAAGCGCTCAGCCTGGGATGGCATCTTCATGGAAGTCTGACAGCCATAGCAGATGGCACTGAGGATTCAGGGGAAGGGCTGTACTTACAAAGAACCTGTGTCCCAGGGGTCTTCAACATGGCATAGTGTGAAATTGCCTAGAAAGACTTTATATTAATTTATTTTTACCTTTTTATTATGTAGACTTTCAAACCTTAGTGAAAGTAGAAAGTAAAACACAGTGGACCCCCATGTTCTCATCACTCAACTTCAACTGTTGTCAACTCATGGCCAATCTTGTTTCTTCTATACCTTACCCACTCCCTGCACCTGCCTCATTATTTTGAAGTAAATCCCAGACATAATAACATTTCATTTATAAATATTTCAGTTTGAATCTCTAAAAGACAAGGATTTCACTTTGAAAACAAAACCTCAATACTGTCACCACACAGGGAGCTTTGGAGAATTCCAAATGCTTGGACCCTAGACCAAGTAAGTCAAAATATCTGGGGGTGGGACCCAGGCATTGGTAGTGTCACAAAAAGCTCCCAGGTGATTCTAATGGTGTTAGCATGCTTGGTTAGGAGGCAGAAATTGAATGGTCAGGGCTAAGGACTCTTGTTGAGGGTGGTCATGAATAGGAAACATCTGTAACAGACACCTCCACCAGGCCGAGGGTCACGCCTGCTTGTCTTTCTGACCATCCTCACCCCGAGCAAACCACGTCACTTCAGTCCTCAGCTCCCTGTAGGTGACCCCCAATATCAATATCTCCTAATCTTGACCAAACTTCTGGACTCCAATCTCAGATATCTCATCACTTGCCATAAGCCATTTCCATTATCATGTCCTATCATACTAACATACACGGTTTACTTAATATGCTTACAACAGACTTTTCCCTCTTTTCCCAAACCAGCTCCCAGCTCCATTTCTGTCATCAGGATGGGCAGAGCTACCCCTCACAGACAGACCATGCTCCTGAGAGAATTAGGGGAGGAGCCCAAAATGCCTCCGAGACGATCCAGTGTTGTTAAAAATTCAGTGCCAAGGGGAGCATCCTCCCTTCCCCCTTCCTCTGCTCCTGCATCTCTTTTGGAAAGCAGCCAGTCCTCTCTCTGATCCCTTCTCAAGACCAAAGAAATGCCAATTCAGCATTGAGAGTCATCAGGAAGTGATTGAGAGGCTGGCAAAATCCCAGATCTTGTATTTGGGACAGAACAGTGTGAGGGAGGTCTTTTTACTTCTCACAGAGAGATGTCAAGACATTGTCTTCCTCAAATAGCAAACATGAAAAAGGAATGGACATGTGGATTTGGATGCAGCTCCTGGACTAATTTGATTTGGTCATCACTGCTCACTTTTTGATAAGGAGAATCATTCCTGAGCATCTCCTCTGAACTTCTTAAGACAAGAAAATCCCAGCAATTTCCATCTTTTACCACAACCACTCTTACATTCCAAACTAATAAATCTTAGTGGGAGGAGAGGGTGTAATTGTAAAGAAAAAAATCAAAAGCCTCTAGACTAATTTTTTTTTTCATAAAAGAGCAAAGAAAATTATGTGCTCAGCCTCTCAGTTTTATTTGGGATTTATTGGAGTCTGTAAAAGCCCAGATAAAGCTGGAAACTAAAATTACTTAGGTTATGGAGCTTGTTAAAAAATAGTTATCATGGAAAATCTAGGAAACTGGGGTGTGCCATATAGTCAACCCTTCCCTCTTGAGGAAACTTCTGGAACCCAGAGTTGTGTTCTAGAATTTGGCCCACATAGGTTGGTTAGGTGAGTATTGAGGAGAGGGGAGTCCACCCCAGCACAAACATTATAGATGTGGAGTCTGATGGTCGGTATACTTCATCTTCTCTCTGATGCCTTCCCACCTCTGCCATTATTCTAGGCCTCTATCCCTCTACTCTTCGTTCCCTACAGCTCTTACCTCATGGTTAACAAAGCTCTTCAAAGCATTAGCCAAGAATAGCTTAATATATTTTCTCTCCCATTCAATAATTCAAACTTCAAAAAATTGCTCTTTAGAGAATTTTCTGTGGTTAGGGGAGACATTTTGAGACAGGCATTCCTCACATAAAGGCTACTGTTGATAAATAATTGCTATCAAAGCGCTTCCTTGCTGGAGTAATAAACCGCTTGGGGGCAAGGATAGTGCTCGCCTTTATGTCTCCAGGACACAGCACAGTGCAGGGCACAGAAAGTGTGTCAAAGAGGGGAATGCAGGAAGGTTTCAGGGTCAAGGAAGGGTGGAGCTAGGAAGCCATTTGGAACCCACCTCACACCCCTCGCACCACGAGAACCCTGAAGACAGAACAGGTAAAGGGAACTGACATTTCTTGACACCACCACGTGAACTATTCCACTCACATATTTCTTTGTTACGTCATTTTATACTCCTAATATGCTTTTATGGGTAAAATTTTTATCCCCGCTACATACCATGAAACCAAGCCTCATGGAGGATAAGTAAATTACCCAAGGTCATGCAGCTGTCAGGTGTCAGAGCTGAGATTTGAA
This sequence comes from Eubalaena glacialis, assembly GCF_028564815.1. Classification (NCBI taxonomy): domain Eukaryota; kingdom Metazoa; phylum Chordata; class Mammalia; order Artiodactyla; family Balaenidae; genus Eubalaena; species Eubalaena glacialis. Next base: position 111,749,717 of record NC_083721.1, read on the forward strand.
CCCAGACCTTTATAATTCTAAAGCACATGCTCACCTGGTCTCACCCACCTGTCTCCTGGGAAAATGCTTGGAGATAAGTAATTATTCAGGCCCAAGATTGCAGAGTTCGTTAGGTGCAGAGCCAGGGCCGGCCTTATACCTGACATTGCCTGACTCCAATCCGGTTTGGGGACATTGATTGGTTGTCAATGAAATAACCTTTTAGGATTCCATGCTTGTCTCCATTATATGAGTACATTTCAAACACTGGTCCAGACAGTAATAGTACATCGGTACAAGAGCTACCAAAGGAGGCCTTATTCCTTGGCCTCTCTCTTGTGCTGCCATGAGAATGGGCCCACATTTCTGATCGCCTGAGGCTGTCTCCTGTTGAGGGGCCTTTCCCACTGACTAGCATATCTCCGCTCGTTGCTCATTCTTTGGCCTCCTCTGCTGAGGTAGCAGCTGTCCTGGAAGAACAACTGTGCTGTTGAAGAGCCTTCGCAAAATCCTTGACATAAGTTGAGAATGGTTTCCAAAAGATGATCGTCATTATGGTTTTGTTTCTTTGTACATGTTCCATATAAATTTGGCCTGGCTTCCTGAGGGACTAGCCATCCGATCACGTTAGCATTCAGTTTAGTGGTTACTGTTAGGTCCCCATTACCTACAGAGTAAAGCCCAAGCCCTAAACAGGACACACTTCTCTCACCCTGCCTCCCTGGCTTTATTCCCTTCTGCTCTCTGCCATGGATTCCTTGCTTTATCCATAAGGAACTTCCCAACATTTCCAGGTCCTTCCGTGACTATATACACCATTCCTCCTTTCTCTGATGGGTAAATTTTTCAAAACCTAGCTCAAGTTCATCATCTTTGTAGTGCCTTTCTCAACTCCTATAAGGCATTACTCATGACCTTTGGACTCTTCATAGAATACTTTGCACAAATCTCCCTGACAAGGGAAGCAGCAGGGTACCATACTTAGGAGCATCTATTTTGCATTCAAATCATGGCTCTGCCTCCTTTTAGCTATATGAACTTGATGAAGTTACTTAACTTTTTAAGCCTCAGTTTCATTATTTAAAAAACAGGGATAATAATAATACTACCTCATGGGGTCATTGTGAGGATAATGTTGATGATACAGTAAGATGTTCAGGGCCATGCCTGGTACATACTAGGTGCTCAATGAACCACACTCACACTGTGACTTAGCCTGGTTTTTGTTTCTACCTGCCTGTGTCCTCTACTAGACAACGAGCTCCCAGAAGCCAGGGAGCTGAGTCTTTTTCTTCTTTGGGTCTCCCCCCGCTACATGATAGGAAAGCTGGCTACATGGGTGAGTGACCAACACAGTTGAATAGGACCCTTTGCTCAGAAAGGTCCTGTGCTTGAGGTTTAAGGCTCTGCAATCATTGGCTTGAAATTCTTAACTATTTTATCTTTGGATTTGTAATTCGTCCTTGAGTTTGTGTAAATGAAGGGCACTGGACAATGGAGAGTGTGTCGGGGGCTTGGAGCCCACGTTGCCTCCCTGCCTCTTCAGGTGGGCTTCTTGGTTGCCTGTTCCTGCCCTCTGGTGCCCTGCCTCACCTAGCCTCCCCTTCCCTACCTGCCCCAAGCCCGCTGCTCCCTTCCCCTGGGGAATGATGACCAGGTCACGTTGCTGAGATGGGGGAATGCTCACGTTTCACTGTCACTCTGAGCCCCATTGGGGGCCTGGGTGTGGGTGTGGGGAGGGTTCAAGTTGGCTGTGTGTCCCATGGTATCTCTGTGGGGCAGGGTAGTGGCCATCCCTTCCCCAGGCTGGCAGCTCCATGGTGCATTGGGTGAGTGGCTCAGTAGGAGCCTCTCGAGATCCTACTACTAATCCTCCCTGGATCCTTAGTGCATCCAGGGCACAGGTTGCTGTCCCTTGGTGGGAGGGGTGTCCATCCACTGTGGATTGAGGTGGCTGGCCCACAGGAAGGGGAGATTGACTTCGTTGTCCTGGACGAGGTCCCATATGTCCATTTTGCACTGGGCAAATTATGTAGCCAGCCCTGCTTGTAGATACTCAACAAAATATGCTTATTGGACTGCAAGGTGAGAGGCCAGATAGGGCAGAGTGAAGGTCGGAGAAGACAGTATCTGCAAAAACTGGGCTTTTCATTAAAGATCACAAGCTAGAAAGACAGCTGGGAGCTGGAAATCCCACAGTCCAACCTAGAAGGGCATGTGCTTTCCCATGTTCAAACACAGAGCTCACTTTCCCCTTCTTAATTCAGTTATACTCACTTTTTCCCTCCACTCAGATCTATTCCAAGCCCCCAAAAAATATCTTCTGTCTTTCTTTTGCCAGGATGAGACAAGGATCTACATTTGGAGATGGCGAAGTAGTGATAAAATCTCATTAGAAAGGGTTCCTTATCGTGAATATAATCACTATGCTCAGACACATTAAGTGCTTTCTCTTTAGCAGTCACTATTCATAATGAAAAAGCTACAGATGATAAATTCTCGGCAGTTTTCAACACAGTCTTTGCAGAGAATTTCTCACGGTGAGAGGACAGAGGGACTCTGGCTGAGTGTTTTACAGATCTCTTAGTATGTTTCCAGCAGCATCTCTACGTCCTCCATCTTCCCCAAACACCCATAAATATCCCAATCCCTAATTACTGTGCCAGGAAAGTTCACTTAACTGCTATCATTCCTTCCCATATGTTACAAGACTTGAAAAAAAAGAGGATTGAGGTAAACTTGGCTATATAATATCAACAAATATTTATTGAGACCCAGTGCACTCCAGACTTCTCTTATGTGCTAATTCATTTCTGGAAAGAGAGAGAGGGTTAGGGGGTGGGGCAGAGGGAGGGAGAGAGGGAGAGAGACCAGACGTCAATTTGATATCATCTCCAGTGCATGCAGACGAAGAATATGATTTATAGCAAAACACTAATTAAAATGAAATCATTGAAAAATATTTTGGAGCCCAGTGGAATTCTTTATAACAGAGTGTGATCTATAGCAGACAATTAGAAGCATACATCAAGTCATCCAACCTTCTGGAAAGTCAGGGGAAAAAAGGTCAAAATGAGGGAGAAACAGACCTATGCAGAGGCTGTTTTGCAAGATCCAGAGTGAAGTTCCACATCCAACAGCCCTTTTGATAATGCTGAGTAAGCCTGCGGTTCCATCTGAAAGATTCTCCAGCTGGTAGTTTTCTACCTTCTTCCCCAGGTCTCTGCCAGCCTGAGGCCGCTGACTCTCATTCTGCCCTCCATCCTCTTTTCTTCCTCCCCCCTTCCTCCTTTAAAACCAGGGATGGCGTGTGAAATGCTAAATGTGCCATGTAGGTCCAGGCACAGCGATGGTTCATGTGCTGCTTGTTTTAACATTAATTTATCAAAACACAAACAACAAAATTGCAATGTTAATATAAAGTATATATTCGGTCCTTAAAAAAAAAAAGTGCCTAGTGAAAATACACAAAACAAACCCGGTCAGCACTCAAACTGCTTTGAAAATAAAGTGGGATTTGTTTGCAAGGATTTAAATGGGTAAATGATTTGAATTTCTCCACCCCTAGGTGAATGATTTAGATGGCCTTGACCCCAGTCTGACTGCAGGGATTAATGTGGGATAATGATTGCTGAGGCTATCATTGCAGCCGGCATCATTAATTATCCTTATTGATTGTAGCTTTCAAAGATAAAGCATTATGCTGACTGGAAAATACCCTCTTCCTGCAAGGTCAAGGCTAAAATAGGGAAGCTAAATAATTGCATTAACAAACAAAGAAAAAAAAATAACCTCTCAGAGCATTGTGTAATTAAGATCCAATTACAACGTTTGTTCTTGTTTACAAAATGACAAAGCTCTTCTTGTCAAGTCATTTTCCCGAAAATTGCTTCAGTACATGATAATTGCATTATAGCAGGTAACCCGAAAGGAGCAGGGAAAGGGGGATCAGTTTCCTTGGATAGCTGCCAAGGCTCTTGCTGTCTGACTCACCTATGAAAGTGTGAGAGCCCCGAGGGACTTGTCTAAAAATACTAATGATATGTTAAATGAAGGGGGTTAGATGGAGGAAGTAATAATTGGGCCTCAAATCCTATTATATTTCTTTGGGATAGTGTAATGGAGCTTAGAGATAGCCCAAGGATGTTATCGCCCACGTCTTCCTTTACCCCCCTCCCTCTGGCCACATCATTTTCATTGCTGCGAAAATCTTGGCTCTAAAGCCCTATTAGGTTGTAAATTTCTCCGGTGAAAGGGATCAGTATTACAGCTTCTCTGCTATTGATCAGATTTTGGACTCTTAAAAAAAAAAAAAAAAAGAGGTTTTTAAGTGTAAAACCCAAAGCTACATGTGATTTTCTGTGTGGAAATATTTCAAACAAATGCTTAGGCTTTTCTTCTGCTACATGTTTGGAAGCAGCACATATTAAGACCTGATTAGAAAAGGGGTGGTGGGCTCTGGGAACCGGGAGCTGGTGCAGGAGTTGGGCATTCTCTCTTTAGCTGTGGGACTGAGGACCTCTGCCAGCATTTGGCCTTTTGGGACTTAGTCCCTCCATCTGACAAAGTGGGAATCATGATTATAATCTCTCCTTAGGGTGAATTGAAAACTAAGGACATAACAACAACAATTCTCTCTGTAAATTGTTTCTTATATAGTGGGATTCTTGAATAGCGGTTATTGTCATAAGAGAGGGTGATGCTTTATACCTCCCTCATTTTATAAAAAATAAATAAATAAAGCAGGAGATGGTCACCATTCACTATCAGGCAGTGGGGTGGGCACAGCCATGATCATTTTAGTTATTTTATTTAATTCTCACAACTACTCTTGTGAAAGATACTACTATTATTATCATTTTATAAACAGGGAAACTGAAGCTCAGAGGCTAAGTAATTTTTCCAATGACACACACTGGAAGTGATGGAGTAAAGATTTGAACTCAGGTGCCAACTAACTATCAAGTCTGTGTTCTGTCTGATCAATACAATTCCAGGGAAAGACTGAACTTCCAGGCTTGCACCTCTACTACTGGAACCTAGTCTCCTTTTTTCACCTTCACCTACTACCTCATGCACCCTACTTAATACAGAAGTGAAAGATGGATACATTCTTGTTATAAAAGTTCATATAGTACATAAGCTCACAGAACAAACTGTAGAAGCCCCCTGTCTTGGAAGCCCCCAACTCTTAGATCCCTATATATAGCAACGGTTAAGTTTAGTGTGCATTTTTTATACCCTTCTCTCTGCATACGTAGATGCATACACATTATTTTTTATTTTACATATACGGGATTTTAAATTTTTTTCTGCAACTTGTCTCTTTTCTTTAAGAGTATTCCTAAGAGAGATTTCAAGCAGTGTTTACAAATCCATCTATTTCTTTATAATGACTTTGCAGACTTCCAGTGTAGGAATGTATCATAATTTATATAACTTGCCTCTTACTTTGGGGCATTTAAGTTGTTTCCAATTGTATAATTACAGTCAGTGCTGCAGTGAACATCTGTGTACATCTATCTCTGTGGACACATGAACATTTTCCTAGGTTGTATGTCTAGAAGTTAAATTTCTGGGGCAGAGGATATGCACATTGTAAATTTTGATAGATAATAGAAAATTCCCAATCAAAAAGACTGTACCAATCAACACTACCATAGAATGTGTATATTATAGAATGTGTCAGTTTTCCTCCATGCTCACAAACACAGGATATTATTAGTTTTTTATTTTTTCTGTCAGTTTTTTGATAACAAATTATTTCTTATTATGCTTATAATTTGCATTTTCATAGTGAGGTAAAATAGTTTTTATATGTTAATTGGCCATTTGTTTATCTTTTTGTGAAGTAACTATTCATATCCTTTGATCGTTTTCCTATTTGATTACTTAATAGACATTTGTCTTTTTTTTTGATCATTGAAACATCTAAGCACCCTGGCCTGGCCAATTGGTTGCCCTTGCCTAAATCACTGAAGCTTGCAAAACCATGAGGACAGTTGATTAATAATCCATGGCAGCTCTGGTAGTACCAGTAATCATGTCCTCACCAGACTGTTTCTGTGGTGGGAGCTTGGCCTGTTTTTTGCTGTCTAACCTCCCTTTGTTCCTGCGTAAGTCCCAAGCTTTCCATTGATAGGATGGGGTATCTGATGGCCTTCCCCCAAATTCTTTTTGCTTAATGTTAGCCAGAGATGATTTCTGTTGATTGCAAAAAAAAAGACTGCAGAAGTTATAGTAATCAACAAGAGAGTAGGTTAGAGTCAAAAGACTTTCAAGGAGATGAGGAGGATCTGGAATTGGTTATGTATTTGAATGGGGCTAAAGGCAACAAAAATCCTACTGGTATTTAAAGATTTGAACTTGGCAGTCCCTGGTAAGGGAAGGTAAAATAATTATTATGTAAAATTATTTAAATTATTGCTTGTGGTGACCTGGAATGAAGTGTCTATTGAGGAGAGACAGTGTCTATTGAGGGTCTTTTGCCCCCCCCGTAAATTACACTATTAAAATCCAATTCTGTGTATGTAATGGACAGCTGACCGAACAACATAACCACTATGATGCAGCTAGGATAGCACTGCAGCTACAATTGTGTGTATTTTTTTATTGTCTTGTCTCAAATTTGTACATCCTGTATAAAATATGAATGTCTTTCAAACTATGAATATTTCCTGTATAATATACGAATGCTTCTGAGAAAAAACACTAATTAGTTAAGAAGTCTGTTGAAAGGATACCAAATAATGGTTTAACTGGACAACCTTAACATTAACATAGAGAAAAATCTTTTGCTACATTTTAGTGATCCACCAAGAATGAGAAAATATTATATAGTCAGATTATAACATTCTTGTCCACTTTATTCTTTGTGCCTGGTTACAAATTTCTTTTTAATCTCAGTAAAAACATGCATCTTAAATGGGGGAAAATATGGAAAACCATTTTGTTATTGCTATAAGACAGTATGAAAGGGCATTCAAGGTTGTGAGTAGGATCATTGCTCTAGAGTGCTGGGCAGCTTAGAGAAAAAAATAACAAGTTTAAGTCCCGAAATTTTTGACACAAAGCATTGAATTGAAATAGGAGGACTTAACTAGAATTAGGCTAAAAGAGTCTTTTATCTCTTAAAATCCCAGGACTGATATAGCTCAATATCAAATCAAGGTTTGATCCTGTGAGCTCCAAAATTACCCTATCAGTTGAATTCATAGCTTCCTTGAGTTTTTTATGTGAAAGTTAAGTAGTCGATCAAGAAAAAGGGAAAGTTAGAGAGCTGAAATAGTTATATACAGGAGGTTTCAGAAGAGTTGGGAGTATGCTGAGCTTCCAACTCCCACTAAATCTCCCTTGCTCTCCAGATTAAACAGCCCCTCCTTCATGGTCAGATGAGGCTATTATAACATTGTTACCTGAAGAAGACACCTTGTAAAAGGATGCCAACACTCATCATACCCTTTTCCATCCATTGTCTCCATACACATAATTAGGTTAGGTGCCAGAATGTGGCTTGGGGCCAATCACAAAATCAAAGATTAAGAGTAGGGGAACTTAAACCCCCCAAAATAAGTTTTTTCACTGCTGTCTGTATAGTTTATAGTTTACGGTGAATTGCATTTTTGTTGGGAATACACTGGGGAGAGTGTATGTTTGTAGAGCGTGTATATGTTAGATTTTAGTATATAACACTTCGCTAAAGAGATCGTATCAATCTTAAATTCACACCAGGAATGTATGAGAGTTTCACCTGCTCCATATCCTTACCAACACTTGGCATTGTCAGTTTTTTCAGATTTCAGTCATTCTGGTGGATATGTAGTGATCTCAATGAGGTTTTAGTTTGCATTTCCCTGATGATTGATGAGACTGAACACTCTTTCATATGTTTATTTTCCATTTGAATATTCTCTTATGTGAAATATCTCACATGAGTCACATGGTCTAAATTTCTTGATTATTTTTTCTGTTAGATCTTTTAAAATGTAGATCTGTAGGAATTACTTACATAATCTGGATATGAGTTCTTTGTTACATATATGTACTGAAAAGATCTTCCACTTCTTAGCTTCCTCTTTACTCAGTAGTGTCTTTTGATGAATGTTGCTTATCTTAACTTTGCTATGGCATCTTTGCACAGAAACTTAAAATTTTTAGGAACTCATAACTATATTTTTTATGATTTGTAAATTTTGTATATTGTGTAAGAAGGCCTTTACTGCCTCAAGATTTAAAAGCTCTTCTTTTATACTTTAATACTTAGTAGTAATTATTAAGTAATACCTTTGTCTCTATACTCCCTTTTGTACTTGTAATGCCCTGTTTATAATAAAACAAATTCTACGTATCCACGGACCTGTTTTAAGACTCTTTATTCCACTGAACTATGCCTATTTCCGCATCAATATAATATTGTTTTAATTACTATAGCCCCCCAATATATTTTGATATCTAGTAGGGCAAATACCACCACATTGTCCTTTTTCAAACATTCTTGACTTTTATCTTTATATTAAGATAAAATAAAAAATCAGCTTGTCAGGTTCCATAAAATTTTACTGTTGGGATTTTGATTGGGATCACATTAAATGTATAGATTAATTTGAAGAGATAATTTATACTTTAAAAATATTGGAACATTCCTTTTGGCAACTAGGTATGTTTCTCCAATTAATAAAATATTCTCTTATTGTCTTTAATAGAGTTTGTAAGCTTTCTCTGTAAAGTATTTTCACTACTTGGACATTTTATGCTAGGGTACTTGATCACATACAACTGGCTGCTATTGATAATGGTATCCTATCTTCCATTATATTTTCTAAAGTACATTTAACTACTGTGTAGGAATTATTTCCATATGCTAATTTTGTGTCTGGCCACCTTAAATACCTCTCTCACTAATACCAATAACTTACATTTGCTTTTCTTTGATTTAATATGCATCGTTTGAATCTGTTGCAGCATCAACCAATTTTAGTATTTTTGATGATGTGTGATAATGAATATTTGATTTAAAATATTCTGGAAGAAAAATAGACCTAAACTAAGAGCAACTATTGCTCCCTCAACTGCTGATTTGTCAAAGAGCAGTGCCACATTTGTAGTAGATGCCAGATGCAAACTTCCTGGATTCTCACTGGATGTGGTACACTTTGGTAATTGGATGTGGAGCAGCTTCACACATCACCAATCATCAATCATCTGCACCTCACATTTGAGGACTACTAGATAAGGAGAGGCACAATTTGTATCTATTTTGCAATTATTCTTTGTTCTGGAAAAAATTTTTTTACATTATTTATTGCTGTTCTTCCTTTCCCGAATTAGCACAGGTTACTGTGGTTACCTGTATTTTCTATAGATCCCTAAATTCCCACTATTCATTCAGCTTGTACTGTATGTCACTGAGGATGTAGGAACTAAGGATGTAGAATTAAAGAACACTCGGTCCTTTTCTTCAAGGAGCTTATTGTCTAGTCAGGAAGTCCCACAAGTAGCGAATGACTGTGATTCAGAATTCCTGAGTGTGAACCATGATTAACCAGTATAATTATACCAGTAATGGGAAATTCAAATCAGGGCTTGAATTTTAGATATAATGCTACTGAGAGTTTGAAATATATCCAGAAAACATTTGTTATTCCTCATTGCTTCTGACTTGTGAATACTGATTGGATCACAGAATTTTAAATTTGAAAGGGATAATTAAAGATCACCTAGTTCATTTTACAGATGAAGAAAGAGGGGCCCAGAGAGGCCATGTGCTTTGGCCAAGAGAGTAATCTGTGTAAATGCTGGGATGTGAAATTACATCTCACCAGTCTCTTCATCCAGAACATCTTTCTTTATAACACATGTAATTTACTCTTCCTCAAATCATGTTCAAACCAGTGATACATATTTTTTCAGATCAGTGATTTTTTTTTTGGCCTCAGTTTTAAGACACCATAAAATGTTATTGTTGGGTTTGCAGAATATCTGTCTATGTATATCTATATATCTTCTGGCTGTTATGAAATAAAATTAAAACAAAAGGTTAATATTTGGTGACTGAATTCAAACTGAGATACACCTGATGTATACTCCAAATAGATAATGTAGTTGAGTGACATAGATTATGTAAGGGTTATAGTCTCTGGCTTTGGATTCCACTAGTGATTTCAACCCAGTTATTCCATTTATAGATTCTGTGACTTTGGGCAAGTTGTTTGCCCTCTCTGAGCCTTGGTCTTTCTTCATTGGTAAAATGGGATAGTAATACCTATATTACAGGGTTGTTGTGAATATTAAATGAGGTAATATGTCTAAAGGGATTAGCACAGAGCCTGGAATATAGTAAATTGTAATTATTGGCTATTAATTTGTTAAATATGGACTATTGCCCTTGACTTGTATAGTCCCATTTTACTGTACATTTTCTCCATCTTTAGATGATTTTGTGGGCCTACACTCCTCAAATATACTGAAGTCACCTGTTAGTCTCAGCATATCACATTATAGTGTGGCTGAAGTAGTTTTCCTTCTCATCAGAATATTACTTCATGGTATTGAAATATGATGTTAAGGTTTACGGTGCTGAGGTATATGTAGGACAATCATTAGGCATCTAGGCATATTTAATAGACTTGAAACTGGTACCTTTTTCATTTTAAAGCTGACTACTCAATCAAATAGTTATTGAAACACGTGAGCAATAGACGGTCCCTGCCTTTAAGGAGTTTAAAGTGTAGTTATGATACAAGTCCTAACCATACGAAAAGGACAACACATTCAGAAATCTATATAAGGTATGACAAGGCAAATGATTATAACAGGGAAAATAAGGGCTATGAATATAAAAGAAGGGAGGACTTTTTGACTGGTAAAACCTAATCTGGAAAAGGCTCATGGGTGAGGATAGATGAGAGCTGGATCATATTGGATAGGGAAGATTTGGGGGTGGAAGGGGGGGTCGGGGTGGGAGAGGGGAGAAATTATGTTAGGGAACATTAGTGGTCAACTGGCCTAGAAGAGAGAATTCATGAAAATTAAGGTTAAAACCAGACTGTAAAGAACTTTCCACTACTTTAAGTATGCAAGGTTAAGGTGTTTAAATTTTGTTTTCTTGACAGTGGGGTGCCAGTGAAGTTTTCAAGTAGTAGGGGAGTAAAATCAGCTAGGTGGTATTTTAAAAAGATTAATCTGGTGGCCAAATATAACCTGGAATCTGGGGGAAAGCTAGAGATAAACAGATCATTTAGTAGGCACAATTATGTGGTAATGAAGGGCTGAGTGGTGGAAATGAAAAGGATGGGAGAATGCAAGGTGCATCATCATGCCAAATTGCAAAAAAAAATTGGCTACTGACTGGAAATGTGACAAAGCAGTTTCAAGCTCAGCAGCAGTTACAGTAATGGGGAAGTTAGTAGCAGGGAATGAGTTTTGGTTAAATTTTTATCAAATTGAGTTTGAAGGAGTGGCAAGATATCTACATGGATTGTCCATTAAACTTCAAGATCAAGACTAAAAATGTAGATTTGAATATTACCACCAAGAAGTGAAGGAGACAGTTGATGGGAGGGAGAGAATGGTTAGTGAGATGAAGTTTTAGAGATTTGGAACTGGAAGGAAGGAATGATTCAGGAAGCTAGCTAAAGGGAGGAGGCACCAGGTCAAGTGTTTCTTTTCTTTCTCTTTTTTCCAAAAGATGGGGAAGGTTTATGGAGGTGTGAAGTTAGACATGATGGGAAGAAATTAAAGCTTAATTTCTTAAAGAAATTAAGAGAGAAATGTTGTATAGGGGGCCTTAATGTGAACTATGAAATCAAGAGAAGGATGAGATGGGACCCATGATTTTTTTTAATTGAAGTATAGTTGATTTACAGTGTTTCAGGTGTACAGCAAAGTGATTGAGTTCTATATATATATATATATATATATATATATATATATATATATATTCTTTTTCAGATTCTTTTCCATTATAGGTTATTACAAGATATTTAATATATGGTTCCCTGTGCTATATAGTAGGTCCTTGCTGTTTATCCATTTTCTATATAGTAGCGTGTATCTGTTAATCCCAAACTCCTAATTTTTCCCTCCCCTCCCCTTTCCCCTTTGGTAACCATAAATGTGTTTTCTATGCCTGTGAGTCTACTACTGTTTTGTAAATAAGTTCATTTGTATCACTTTTAGATTCCACATATAAGTGATATCATATGATGCTTGTCTTTGTCGGACGTACTTCACTTAGTATGATAATCTCTAGGGACACAGGATTTGACAACTGTTTCCCTTGCAATGTCCTGGGCAATATCCTATTAGGCTTTGCATGGTATTTATAAGACATTTTGCTCAGGATAACTAAGTTTGCATGACGCAGAAAGGATTTGTACTATATGTTTTCCAACTTTTCCTTGGGTAAGACTGTCCAAGTAGAACAGAGCTGAAAAATGGTGCTGTTGCATCTTTTTGCAAAAACAATAAAACCCCAAATCTGGATTCTATGTGGTATAGTGCTTGTAGGTGAGACATTTGCTTCTTAGGTTATGCTGGCAAAATGAAGAAAAATGCAAGCATTTCCTCACAGAAAATTAGGAAAATCAACTTGTCAACTGCTGAAGTATTGTTAGAATGCTAGGCTTTGGATTTGGAGTGTTTGATGTCACAATTAATTTATCATTGTCAAAGTGTGACTTCCTGCTTTTGACCCTACACCAAAAAGGCGTAAAAGAGTTTGTGAAGAAAAGTTTCTTGGAAGTCAAATGGCTCATCCAAAACAGCATTTTAATGATTTAAGTAAAAATGAATCAGAAACATGTGGATTTAATTTCCCTTAAAATTCACATGAGTTTGAGACTTAAAGGAAAATAGTACTTGGCACAATGTGTTTAGGATTTGGTTAAACTCAAAACATTTGAAAATCTCTTTGGAACACTGGATGACTTCGAAATACATCTGGGTTTGCCCATCCATTTGGGCATAGTCACAAAAGCCTCATCCTTCGTGGCACTATTCAAACATTCTATCAACATGCTTCGGTTTTCAAAAGGCTTAATTAGGATAAAATCAACAAATTTTATTGATTGCAATCAATAAAGTAGAGAGCTACAGCTTTCTCCATTCCATAGCTGGGAAGTCTTGGCTGGAGTGTGGTCAAGGGAAATCCCCACACAGACTAAGTCAGGGTGGGCCACTGGCATGGTCCTTTGGGAATTAGAATTCCATTACATCAGCCATTCCTATTCACATCTTCCATTATTGTAGAACTGCATTCAATTTCAGGAGCATGAAAAAGAGACAAGTTATGTTATATGGCACTGAGTTGGTAATCAAGCATTGCTTTGGGTTTTTAAACCATTACTTTAAAAGGTCATTTTGGTGTGTGTTGAAAAGGCAATACACGCTTAAAATGTTACATTGGGGATGTTAATTAAAATATGTGAAGAAGACCATGAAAATGAGGAAAACCAGCGGTTGGCAAAGTAATCTCTTTGCAGTTGCAACCCGAACTAACCCACATGGCAAGCCCAATTGTTAGCAACTCAGTGGCAAGGGGATTTGTAATGAAACCCACAGAGGTTCTACCCAAAATGTACTCGTATTATTTACAGCCAATTATATTAGTCCCAAAGTTGAGTGACACCTAGGAAGATAATTGAATTTCTTAGATTTCTCTCTTTATCCTCACTGCCGTGATCAGAAAAACACAATTTTAAATGTTCCTCTCTCTTAGGCTAAGACCACGCAGTTCATGTAAATGGATAAGACTCCAGGGAAAGCTAGCCTCTCCAACTGCATTTTCTAAAAAAGCATTATGGAAAGTTGGCCTCAATTTTTTGGGTAACTTTTTCAAGAGACAAAAAAGATGCAACTTGAAATAATCTCTTCTCGTTTTTACCCAAGGAAATTTATGAACATTAATCGGATAAAAAGCACGATTTAAGGAAGCTGCCTCAGAACGTCTAGGCTACATGGAAGAAATAGTCTTTAGAAAAGGACAGCATTAGTTGTTTGAAAAACAGTAAAATGCAACTCAAAAAGAAATCCATCCCCTCCTACCCCACCAAAAAAGAAAATTCTAAATTATTGTGGTTGGAAAACAGACCTTGGGAGAGGCTGTTCTATACAGTGCCTCAGGTAATTGTGATCAACTTAGATAACCAATCCACAGGTTATAAAAAGACAAAAACGACATGTTGACATATGAGAGCTATTGGGAAATCTCTATCTATATTCATAGAAAAGTTTATATAGCTCTTCTCATCCCTTTTCGTATTTGTGCTCCTCGATGACCATCTGACATTCTTGGCAAACTTAGGAGGAAATCAACTGTAGATATAATATCCATCATTTTAATTTAGCAAATTTGAGATCCTGAGATTTGAGACTATTGGAGGAAGCAAAGCAGTATGTCTTTCATTAAAGGAGGCAGAGAGGTTAATGGAGACTTCTGCATCACTCAGAGCAAGATTTCTTAGGCTCCCTTAGCTGAAGCTATATTATTCTCAACTGCCCTGCTGAGGAGAAATAAAAATACCCCCACAAACGTGGGTAAATAGACAGGCATTTAGAAGGTGTTGCTAAAATCCTTATGGACTCTCTTTGCTTGTTTTGCTGCTGCTGCTGTGCAATTGCTAAGGGATCAGGGGTCTTTTTCTTCAAGGAGGACCAAGGAAATAGCCGATGAATACATTACAGGCAGTATGCCACATAACAGTCATGGGAAACATTTCGTTTCTTCAATTAATTATATAATGAGGCTAGTCATTCATGGCACTGATTATGCCCATGAAAGCCAGTTTTTTAGATAGGAATAGAGGATACATATATACATATACATGTGTATATATATATATTTCCCCCGCTTTGGTATGAATTAAAGCCTTCTTTCCCCCTCCTCTCTTATTTCCACATAAATTAATTCTACAATTTAATAAACTAACAGGTGGTTCCACTTCAGGCTGAGCAGATGTTAGACTGAATGAATGGAGACCCCTCTTGTGTTCAATATATCCCTGAGCTCTTTCTTTCTTTATCTCTTTACTTCTCCCTTTTCTTTCCCCCCAGTTTCTGCCAGATTTATGAGCAGCTACAGCATGAGCTGTTTTGTTTGAGCAATATGAATATTGATGACTGACACGTGCTGATTTTAGATGTATTAGTGACATTCATAATCCTGAATATGTAGACATTTTTCACCAGATAATGAGCTACCAGATTGCCATACCAGGAAATTCTCTTCTCTTGGTGCTTATAAGTAGATAATTTCTATAACTTTACAGATGGGATTCTAAATTGGAAGCTTATTTCAGAAGAAGTTGAGGGAAAATATAAAATTAGATTCACAATTCAGAAAATCCCTATGTTGCTCTGAACTCTGACGTATTACTTCAGTGACATCTTTGACTCCCTTCGTGGTCATTTCTGAGAAATAACATCCCAGTTTAAAAAGAAGAGCTTTCTCTGTCTTCTTCCTCTTCAGGTCTAACTTAGAAAGGATTCCATGTTCTTTCTCAGTTTTGCAGAGAATTTGTAAACAATGGGACAGTAGAAGTGAGTGAAGAGAATTGTTGCTTCCAACAAATCCTCTTTTAATTGTTCACCCAGGGAAATGCCTTCTGACAATATTCAAAATGGTGATCTTTAGGTGAAAACTATTTTCTATATTAATATCATACATATATTTATGCTTCTGACATAATTTCAGATTGTGTTTAATAAAGACGTATTTTCGGGATCCTGCTTCTGACTCCTTACTAAAAATATACCTGGATGCTTATGGCATGTTCTTGGCTCTCCCAAAACTTCAGTGAAAGTCATTTTCTCCCCTTGGGACCAGTCAGATATAGCCAAGACATTGCTGATGGGAGGAAAAAGTCACCCTCAGCCATTGATCATCAGGACTGGGATGGGATTGATATTATCCACCCTATTCTTGGCTTTCCTCTTTCATTCTTTTTCTTAAGGCTTACCCTTCAATAAGAAAGGAAACTACAAAGCAAAAACATAGAAGACGTGATTTCTCTCAGTGCTGGGATAGTTCTCTCAGTCAGCTTAGATTTTTCTTGGAAAAGCACTTAAGTATACATTTTATTTCCATTACTGATTGTAAGTAGGCTCTCTGGAAAGTTACTGACATTATCTAGATACACAAATCAATTTCTTCCACTATGAAATGGAGTTGTCAGGATTTGTGGTGATGCAGAGGGTTCTGAGAACATAGGGTTAGTGTATGAGCCAGAGTGTGGTGTGGTGGGAAATTCCCCCTGACCAACTGGATGTAAAAACCCACAGTCCCTCTACTTTCTCTGATCTTATTCTGCCTCTTTAATGCCATTGGTTTCAACAGCTTCCTTGATTATCCACACCCTGATTTCTGTTGTTCCTGACCTTGACTTTATCTATGAGACTTACAGGGTACCTGATATTGATTTGACAAGGTGATACTCATCTCTTACATTCTGTACTTGACTGCCTGCTCACTGCTTCAACTGCTTCCTAAATTTTGACCTCTGAGTTCTTGAGTCCAGGCTGATAGCCTGACTTCAGCTCTGATAAATTCTTCCTAACAAGCTCAGGATCAAGGACTTGAGGCCTGTCCTCTGGTAGGGGCTAGTGTCCTCTGAATTGCCTTCTCTCAGATGATGTAGAAATAAAATGTTGCTAAGGACACTACCAAGTATCTGTAATATTCTAGACTCTTTGTTAGGAATTTTATATATGTTATTTCTACTCTTATGTGATACCACTAGCCTAATGAGGCTATATAGTGTCACGGTAAGAGTGCAAACTCCAAAGTTTGGATCCTTGGATTTGAATTCTGGTCACACTTATTAATTGTGTGACATTGGGGCAGGTTACATAAACTCTTTGTGCTTCAGTTTTTTTTTTAATCTGTGAAATGAGGATAATAATAGTGGCCATTATATAGAGTTTTTTGATGATTAAATGATTTAAAACAAAGAATGTGCTTATAATACTACCTGGCACAGAGAAGAGCTTAATAAATGTTAGCTATTATCATTACTATTTTCGGTCAGTGTTCTTTTGAAGTGTAAGTACATAAAATATCATTCTTTATGTGTTAAAGTTACTTTGTTTAGATTTGTTTTCAATTAGTTATTTAATAAAGTTGTAGATTCCATTTTCTTTTGAATAATAGCGATGTACAATTATTTTTGCTTTTGTTTGTAATGAAAATTGAAGCCCTGGAGATATCCTGATGGTATTGCTATTTTACATTCTTTCTATTTCCCATGGGCTTTCTCAGCCAAACAAGAATAGTTTTTGTTCTTGTGAGAAAAGTATTAGAAAATAGAAGCACAACTTCCCTCCCACCCCACAAACTGGCATATTACCTAAACTTACAGCGAATTCAATCCTCTGTATGGATGCAATTAGGCAAGACCCAAGATCCTGATAAATGGTATCAAGTATTTTGCTTCTGTTCTACTGAGATTTCTACTTCTAAAGTATCAATATCTGATCTTGACTAAACAAAACCTAAAGTGGTGAGTTATAAAATTCTATAGAAATGATTCATTTGACAAGTGTTTATTGAGCACCTACTCTGTTTTAGGCACTGTCCAGCTCTGGGGGTTCAGCCATGAACAAGACAGGCAAGGTCAGTTTCTTCTCCACTCTTGCATTCTAAAGGGGGAAACGGTGCAATGAAGAACAGAAAAGATGGTTATGTGATGGTGAGTGATGGGGTGGCTTGACTAGGTAGTCCTTAAGATAGAGTGGGTGAGGAGATGAGAAAAAGGAGCCAGCCGTGTGAAGACTTGGGGACTGAGGGGTTTAAGCAGAGAACACAACACATTCAAGCAAATGCCCTGAAATGGGAATGAGCATGCAATATCGGAGGAAACAAAAATGCACTGTGGCTGGAGAGACATGAGAGTTTGGGAGTAAAATCAAATTTTTTTCCCCTTTCTTTCACTTTTATATATTTTTATTAACTTTGTGGTATACTTTTTAAAACAACTTAATTGAGATATAAATCACATACTGTACAATTTACCCAACTAAAGTGTACAATTCAATGTTTTCAGGATATTCACACAGTTGAACAACCATCACCACAGTCAATTTTAATAAAATTTCCATTGTCTCCAAAAGAAGCCACATACCCATCTGCAGGCAGTCACTTCCCATTACCCACCCTTCCAAATATACCAGCTCTAAGCCACCACTGATCTCTTTCTGTCTGAATAGATCAAATTCTTTGTTTTGATCCAGTTATTTTTGGAATGCTATAGGCCAAACATATCAGTGATTAAAAACAATACTTTTGGTAAATCTATCTGCAGTAGAAGGGGAGATTCAGGGTGCAGAATATATGAATAACCAAATAACTTAGACATAAAAAACTCAAGTTTAAGACATAATATGGACTTGCCAAAGAAAACATGCAATTAAAAATCTCTAACTTTTTTGTGGATACAAAGAGGTTTTAAAATCAAATTGTCATATTACTACCAGTGGTTTGTTTAAAGACAATATATCTTCTTTTAGAAGTTGTAATCATTGATTCTTTCAGTGCTTTCCCTGCCCACTTTCACACACCTACTGTCCTTCAAGTCTTTTGTAGGTGTCAGATTTTATTAACAAATTTGATCCTGAATATTTTAATCTTATTTTGAGTTGATGTAGCTTCCTCATGATTAGATAGCAAATGACTATAGACAGTGTTAGGATGTAGTTCCTGACTGACAGGTGAAAATTTTATAGTAGTTCTGTTGTCATTATGGTCTTTAGGGTGAATGTTATCATTGGATACCCTTCTAATCAATAAGCTCAGGAAGATTTGGGGCCCAACTCATTCATTACACATAACTTGGCAGTCATCACTTCATCTATAGTTTAGCTGCTTTTGATTTTATTACATAAGTTTTATAAGTACACACTCAAATACTCAAAATGATAATTTTGCATTAACTTAGGCACTAACAACTACTTTTGGTATATCAAAACATACAGAAA
Source organism: Eubalaena glacialis (assembly GCF_028564815.1). Taxonomy (NCBI): domain Eukaryota; kingdom Metazoa; phylum Chordata; class Mammalia; order Artiodactyla; family Balaenidae; genus Eubalaena; species Eubalaena glacialis. The sequence continues at coordinate 111,768,665 of NC_083721.1, forward strand.
AAATGAACTCCTATCATAGAGAACATAATGAAATACTAAACTTCCCTTATTCTCAGTTAAGGATTAAATTACAAGCTTAATTTGCTGATTGAAAAAAAATTCCTATCTAGTAGACTGCAATGCATCCAGTGATATGTGCTGTTTATATGAATAGCATGGAGGTTAATTCAGACCATTTCATGGAAATGGTTTATGTATTGTAATCATGAGTCAATACACAGTTCTCTCTAAATTTAAAACAATGTAAATTAGCCAAGCCAATTTAATTCTTGCCAAGAAAGAGTATTCCTTAAAGCTATGTTTTAAAGTTTATTAGGTTAAAGGCAACTATATTCTGTAACTAATAAGTGAGAGGATTTATTGAATTTCAAAATGCACTGATTGTAAGTTATGTTTTTAAAGTTATTTAGACAAGTTAAATATGTTTATAATAATTTCATTTCCTATGTGACATCTAACTAATGAGGAAAAAATAAGGCTAGGAGAGAACTGGAATTGGTTTAATCTTTTTCATGGCCAAAGCCAAGTTTAAATCCTGTCCAAATGCCACTTCTCAATCACAGCTTTAAAGGATTAAGCATGATTATAGAGGTATTTCTCTACTTTTCTGATACACAAGTTCGTGTCAAAGCTATCTTGAAACCTGCCATTGAGTTTCATCCTTGAGGTGAGAAAGTAGCCTGCTGAGTGAGTATTTATTTCAAGGAAGAAGATACATTTGCTTAACATAAATTGGGTAGCATTTACAACTTATGTGTTCAACCCTCTTTATGCCAAATTCATGTGAATATTTTGAACTATAAGAAGATAATATGTATCAGTGTTTTCTCATTTAGATTATATTTTGCAGATTTGAATCGACTTTTCTGTGCTCAAGAAATTTTTGCTAAATAAGTCTGGTTTTCTGCTTGTTTCATTTAGGAGAAAAGTCTAATTTAGTTACAATGATTTTAAAACCAATCTGACCAAACATATAATATGCAGTAATTTCTTTCTTTACATTTTGGTAGAATGTGGGCTCTGAGATGGAAAATACTTGGTTTAGGATTTTTCTTCTCTGTTTGGTTCAGAGTACAGTCTAATTTGAATATGGTTTCTCTGCTATTATCTTTCCTTATTCTTTTTTTTTTCCTTGAGCATGTACTGTGAAGAGAACCATGTTTTTCTAAGGACATTTTAGTTTTATTTATTCCTAAGCGCTCTGTATCATGGTTGTCCATATTTTCTGATTAAAATATTTGGCTTAATTATTTCCCAATGAATACTTCTATTTGTATAATAGGTACTTTGAGTTTGGATTCAGAAAATATTGGGGACTGTATTCTAAGCTCGCTTTCCCCATCTCAGTATAAGCATGGCAGAGTCGGGGCCAGTTTTCTCTGTGCTTTGTGCCTCACTTCCTAACCTGTTAAGGGGACTCCCGATGCCTCACATGGCTATTCTGGGAGGGAAAGCTTCCCCTGCCCGCGTGTAAACCATTGACGTCCTCTCTGGGCAGAACAAACCCGAGTTTCAGATGCCTGTCAGTAGCAATGATGGTCTGTTGCAGGGCTTATTTGAAGAAGAGAGTGTTACTGGAAGTGCTGAGTCAGCCTGTCTCATTTGGTATTTAAAGGAGACTTTGGAGATGTTAGCTGCTGGGAAAGCTGTTTCTTCAAGAATTTTTTGAGCCCTGTTCTGGTGATAAACCTGTCACCTGATAAGTACTAAGTAGTAACTGTACATTTTCAAGATAATGCCACAGCAAAAATGTGGTCATTATATGCCACCAAAGGAAATGCATTTGACTTTGGGTTTTAGATAGAATGTTTAATAGAAAACATATTTTAGGGGTGCTAGAGTGTATTTCGCAACAGTTAGCCTCTTCCTACCAGAAAAGCTTCCTCTCTTAGCATGAAGGGTACATGGAATCATGAATAAACATGTATGCCAGATTCTCCTGAATTAGTTAAATAACTATTGATTAGACATTTACTATATGCCACGAACTGTGCTAGGTGTAGGGGATACAATGATAAGTAAGTCACAGCCTTGTCTGAAAAGGTTTCTACACAAGAAGGGAAAGACATATAAACAAATGAGCTCAATAAAAATGATCAGATATTAGGTTAGGAGTATGCATGGGAAGTAAGAGTGTAATGAAGAGGGCTCAGTCTTTTCATGTGGAGCAAGAGGGGAACCAGGAAAGATTTTGGGAAGTGTCAGATTTAAGCTGAGCCTGGACAAATGCATGATGTGGGCACCCCGAGGGAGAACAGTTGGGAAGGGCTGCACTAGGACCCGTGGCTCATAGGTTGGTGAGGCCTGGGGCTGTTTTTTTGTTTGTTTTTTAAACATCTTTATTGGAGTATAATTGCTTTACAATGGTGTTAGTTTCTGCTATATAACAAAGTGAATCAGCTATACATATACATATATCCCCATATCCCTTCCCTCTTGCATCTCCCTCCCACCCTCTCTATCCCACCCCTCTAGGTGGTCACAAAGCACCCGAGCTGATCTCCTTGTGCTATGTGGCTGCTTCCCACTAGCTACCTATTTTACATTTGGTAGTATATATAAGTCCATGCCACTCTTTCACTTCGTCCCAGCTTACCCTTCCCCCTTCCCGTGTCCTCAAGTCCATTCTCTATGTCTGCATCTTTATTCCTGTCCTGCCCCTAGGTTCTTCAGAACCATTTTTCTTTTTTTTTTAGATTCCATATATATGTGTTAGCATGCGGTTTGTTTTTCTCTTTCTGACTTACTTCACTCTGTATGACAGACTCTAGGTCCATCCACCTCACTACAAATAACTCAATTTCGTTTCTTTTTATGGCTGAGAAATATTCCATTGTATATATGTGCCACATCTTCTTTAACCATTCATCTGTCGATGGACACTTAGGTTGCTTCCATGTCCTGACTATTGTAAATAGAGCTACATTGTGGTACATGACTAATTTTTTTTTTTTTTTTAAATTAGTGGGTGGGTCAACTCACTGACCGTGGCCATCTTTGCCATCTTTTTTTTTTTTTAATTTTTATTTATTTAATTAATTAATTTATTTATCTTTGGCTGTGTTGGGTCTCCGTCTCTGTGCGAGGGCCCTCTCCAGTTGTGGCAAGCGGGGGCCACTCTTCATCGCGGTGCGCGGGCCTCTCACCATCGCGGCCTCTCTTGTTGTGGAGCACAGGCCCCAGACGCGCAGGCTCAGTAGTTGTGGCTCACGGGCCCAGCCGCTTCGCGGCATGTGGGATCATCCCAGACCAGGGCTCGAACCCGTGTCCCCTGCACTGGCAGGCAGACTCCCAACCACTGCGCCACCAGGGAAGCCCCTACATGACTAATTTTGAATTATGGTTTTGTCAGGGTATATGCCCAGTAGTGGGATTCCTGGGTCATATGGTAATTCTATTTTTAGTTTTTTAAGGAACCTCCATACTGCTCTCCATAGTGGCTGTATCAATTTACATTCCCACCAACTGTGCAAGAGAGTTCCCTTTTCTCCACACCCTCTCCAGCATTTATTGTTTGTAGATTTTTTTGATGATGGCCAGTCTGACCGGTGTGAGGTGATACCTCATTGTAGTTTTGATTTGCATTTCTCCAGTGATTAGTGATGTTGAACATCGAGCTGTTTTGAGGAGAATTTGGTGGGAGATAAAGCTGGAGACAAAAGCAGGAGGAAGATCATAGAGGACTTGGTAAGCCGTGATGAAACTCTGTACTTGGTCTAGCTGGTGATGGAGTTTAAGCAAGAGAGTAGCATTATCATTTTGCGATTTTTTTGTTTAAGAGAAAGGAGTCATCTTGACACTTAGGAAATCAGTTAGGAGACCACAGCCCAGAAGAGAGACCAGAGACCTGGTACTTAGGCAGTTGCAGAATGTGGGGAGGAGGGAAGGAGGTGGATTGGAGAGATGTCATAGAATAGAAAGCATAGGTCTTGTCTTGGTGACCAATTGATTGCAAGAGAGGGACTAGGAGTCCAAGATTTCTGGTCTGGGTGGTTGGGTAGATCATGAGACCATTTACTAAGATGGAGACACAGTTAAAACTATTGGATAAACATATAAAGAATATTAATGAATTCAGTATAGGATTAACAGTGAATTCTTTTTTCTCCAAGAATACTCAATAACTTGATAATTCAAGGCCTCTCAGCACTTTCTTGTCTTCTTCCTCTGCCAAGATGTGCAGGTAGTTGAAAGTGGGTGTGTGCTTATCTTGAATTTTCTGGTGGATTTCTTCAGTTCTCCACATGGGAATGTGTGTGGTACCGCACAAATATTAGCTCTGAGAATACTGCTGTCTGCATTCACAGTGACTTTTTCTAGCAACTCCAGGCAACTATCAAAGCCCCAGTGAAGTATACAAATATAAGTTGGAGGATTTATGAAGGGGTGAGAATGTATGTTTGAGTTACCATGCCACTTTTTAAAAGTCTCAGATTTTATAAATAAATATAACTGAATTATAGTAATTTTTAATGTATTATATGTGTATGTGTCTCTTTAAGCTTTAACAAATACATGAAAGAATGTGAATTGTCCCCTAGGATACCAACAACAGAGAGCAATAGTAATTAAGCAAAAAACAAATAAATTGACATGGATGTATTGGGGCTAATATAAATCCTGTGCAATTGGCATAAAGGAATTTTTTATTTTCAAAACAGAACTAAATCTCTTTTCCATTATAGATTTAATTTAAATAACATGATAAATAGTGGTAAATTGAACTTTATTATGTATTCATGAAATGCAGTTTAATACGATTGTTATTTCTGGCATTTGTGGTTTAAATATATTCCCTTATGGGTAGATGTTATTTTTAATGTGCAAATTCAGAAATAATGACCTCCAGTTCCACTGGTGAATTAGGGCTGATATACACACATGGACAATAAGGGGGAAATAGTCTCTAATTCCCGGCCTTATGAACATTTCTAGTGCAATCTCTGATCCTTTAAAAACTGACATTAAACAAATTATTTTAAGCTTACAACTGTATTGCCAGTGAAGAGAAAAGTAATAAAGTAAATATTTTCCAAAGGTTTTTAAAAGAATGGTATTTGACAAAGACATACCTGAAGGGGGAAAACTCACTTACTAAGAACAGGTTATTGAAAAATCTCTGCACGATTTAAAAAAAAAAACCGATTAAAAATTCACATGAAATGATGCCTTACTGGCAAGCTCAGAATATAAAATTGGAAACCCAAAAGGAATAGATAAACAGATAAACAACACACACCAAATAATTTCTACAAGCTTCTCAGAGAATCAGTAGGAAACTGTTAAGAGAAACGATGGCACTTTGTCATAACTTTTTATTTAGCTTAATTCTTTTCAGCTCTGGGAAGTTTGTTGGGTAGATAAACCAATAGGTAGAACAGTGTTAAAAAAAAAAAACAAAAAAAACAAAAAAGGACTTCAAGAAGCCCCCAGTTCATGCTAAACGGTGTGTGGTGTGAATTCCCATCAACTTTTCCTTATTGGACCAAGAGTGACCTTTCTCCTGAAGCTGAGTTCTGATGACTATTTGATCTATTTCTTTAAAAAAATCTGTTCTGGGGAATGTTGGATGGTTGAGTTTGACTTTCATCTGATTGTTCATTGCAATTTGTAAATATTAGGTCAGACGTGTATAGACTGAAATCCACAGCTGCTCTTCAGGAACGGGTAGCCCAAGGTTGGAAGAATGGAGACGTCTGGGGTTATCCACTTGCGACAAATGTCTGTGGAATGTGAGGCTTATTTTGGGCACTGGGACCTTACTTTTCAGCATAGCTGTGGTCTTCTCTGGAGGCAGTCAGATCTCTGGATGCAATGCTTAAGTCCTGTTCTATTATGGAGAATTGCAAAGGAGGTTTCTTTAGATCCGAGAAGTTATACGCAGACTAAATGACCGCTGAGGCGGGCCATCTGATGGAAAAGCTGGTCTAGAGACAGAAAACTTCAGCTATTGGAATCATCTCAATGTTATCATTCTCAAAGTTTTCCTTTGAGCAATGACCCCAGATTCTCTAATTAGAGGGCTGCTTCTTTCATGAAGGGATAATTCAGCACAGGTCTTCTGGCCCTTATCCACAATCCGGACGCTCCAGAGCTCTGGAAAGTGGAAGTTATTTCCATAATTTATTTTTTGGCAAAACCTGACCTCATCTGAATTTATTTGATAGAACAAGCTGACCTGAAGTTATATAAGGTTATGTATAGCCTTTACCTCACCTAGTGTAAATATTCATGCATTTTGATTATTGGGTACTGCCTCAGATTCTACTCAGGGTGTGATATAATATATGATATGTACACTTTATTAACTTCCCAGAACCTGAAAAATTTTGAATTCTGAAACCCATCTGTATCCAAGGGTTTCAGATAAAGGAAGGGACTGTGGAGCTGTAACCACAAATGAGTCTTGATTTTCCTTTTTCTGCATGCAAATACCTACTAATAATGTCCTTAAGGATAATTTGTTTGGGGAAGTTAAATAGTCTTTCTAAAATTTGATTTAAATTATTAACTTGCTTAGCAAAATTAATAGTAAAATTATCACAAGTTATGAATTAGTTGCGTTTGAATTAATGAGGTTTTATTATAAGCACAAAGCAGCGTTACATCCAAGGCCTGATTTTCATTAGTACAAAAAAGACCAAATAAAGCTGAAGAAAGGAAAAGAACCAGAATTGCCTATGTTGTGTGCCCTGTAAGCATTCAAAGTGTCTCTAGATTTTTTATTAATAAGGAGCTGAAAATATGTTTATATTGCCTGCCCCAAGTTGATCTGGATTCAGGCTGCCACAAAATCCTTCTAGTTCCAGTGGGCTATGTGTTATTCCTGGATGCCCATTTCCTTATTCTTAAAATACTGAGGCTAATAGTTTTCTCAACAAAACAAAGAGGAGACAAATGATTCTTTCTTTCTTTCCTTCTTTCTTTTTCTTTCTTTCTCTCTTTCTTTCTTCCTTTCTTCTTTCTTTCTTTCTTTTTTCTTTCTTTCTTTCTTTCTCTTTCTTTCTTCTTTTCTTCCTTTCTTCCTTTCTTTCTTTCTTCCTTTCTTGCTTTCTTGCTTTCTTTCTTTCTTTTTTAATGAGAGGACAGGTAGGAAGCCTGGGATCCAAAGGGCATTTTGCAAAGTGCAAAAGCAGGTAAAGCTCAAGGAGGGTAAGGGTAGAATTGCAGGGCTGAAGGAGAGGTGGGTTGCAAGGGGCAGCAGGAAGACAGGGTTTGGGAACGGGCTGCACGGGTGGGTAGCGGGGCTCAGGGCTTAGGCCGAGATACTCGGCCTAAGTAAATCTGTTATGCCCTTTTCTGTTTGTTTGCGAAGAGGAACTGTGTGTTTAGGTCCTACTGAGTAGAAGGAGGTTGTCTGTCTTTTAACCATAAATCCACACATAAATACTCCAGGATGATCCCTTTACTAGACAAAAATGGTTTTTATCTCGAAGCCCATGGAGATGTGGCTCTTTTAAAATCTTGGCCAGCTCACCTTTCTCTTTTTTCTTGTGGTTCGGGCCTCTCTTTTTCTGGTTTCTCTTTCAAGAGGATGTTGTCAGTGTTCTTCTCCAAAGCATGCACTCAGACAGGACAGCAGGCAGAGGTTGCAGACACCTTGCAGGAAGAATTTGAGGAAGGTGTTGATGTAAGCAGATTGGCTGTTTCTATCAAATACGTTGGAGCAGGGCCCCGATAACAATGACCTCCCAAACACTGAGGAGCCCCGAAGGATGGCGGGAGACCAGCTCACCCACTGAGATGCTGTTAGAGCTGGAATAACTTCTGTGGCAGAGCTGTCTTCAGTTCTGTGCGAAACACGCAGGCCTGGCGTTACCGTGCATAGGCATCTGGGTTTGGCCAGGTAGCTGCACTCAGGCCTGTGCAAACACGCCTGCCTCCGTTCCACTGCACTGATTGATATGATGGCGGCTTCACAAGGTTTTGTCACATGAAGGATGAGAGAAAGCCCCCACCAACCAAAGAGACTGCATCCTGGTCACATTCCTTGGTTAGAGTCTTTATTCTATGAGGTGGAAAGAATATAGGCAGAGCAATGCATTCCAGAATCTCAGAGGGAGGTTATGACATGAAAACTCATTACCCTGTAAAATAACAGTGAATTCGCCAGAAAATGTAAAATATTCTTTGGGGAAGGGTATCAAAGAAAGAGCAAGGGGTGGGTTTAAAGCAAGGGGAGAAGGCGTTGGGAATGTTTGGCCTGGGCCCAGGCAGCCTTCAATTCACTTTCCACACTGCTGTTGGTTATAGTTTGGAAAAAATAAAACAGGCTAACTTTGTTATGTCTTATTTATAGAAATCAGCTAATTCCCTGCGGCCTCCAGGATAAAGTCCTGGCATACAAGGCTCTTTATATGCTGATTCTAACCTAAATCTCTGCCTGATCTCCTATCACTTACTCCCTGCCCATCCCTGGGTGCATTTGCGACTGAACTTACCATGATAGTAGGTTGCCAGACCTTTCCACCTCATTTTTCAAGGCGTTGGTTCAAATGCTACCTCTTCAGTGGAGTCTTTTCTCTCATTCATTCATTCATTCAACAGATAGATAGTGATTAAGCAGTGTCAGGCACTGGGTTGGGCCCCAGGGTGAAGGGAAATGATGGACAAGATGATCCGTTACTTACCCCTCAGGAGCATCAGTCTTATTGGGTATCTTGCCAATCAGGGAAGGAGTCCTGGAGGGAACTACTGTCAAGATGAGAGCTGACGGCTCATGAGGCCTTACCCAAGTGAAGGTTGGGTGGCATGTACCATGCAAAGCAATATCGTAATGAACTTGATTGCCTGCTATGATTCAGACGTTCCTCTATCATGTTGTATTGTAATGAGACCTTTACTGTCCCCAGTTTCGTTCCTAGTCTGTGAGCTCCTTTGTAGTAAGACCATGGCTTAGCGTCTTCTGTGTCCCCAGAGTCTAATTCAGTGCCTAGTATTAAAGACTGTGGCTCAGCTGGGTTAGTAGGAACTGGGGAAACACAGCAGTAACTAAGACTACTGCTGTCATACAAGACCAGCCAGGTCCCAGTGGTAGCAACTTCACGTATATTAAATGGCAATCCCATTTTTTGTTTGCTATATTCCATCTGCTAGTAAAGTAATTTTTAAAATGTTTTCATTCTTTCGAGATTGAGGAAGCACCTCTTGCATCCGTATAACTTCCTCCTTTCACCTGGTAGTTCGTAGCACCCTTGGTAACCACTACAGGTCCCAAGGAAGTCTTTAGTCCACCTGATGTGCCACCAGGAAGTCCCACATCAGGTGCTGTGAGAAGAATGGTAATCACTGGTCAGATCGGTAAGGGAGCTATGAAAGTTCCCGTGCTACAAGCCAGGGGTGTCTCAACATGCTGTGGGTGTCCTCAATGGACAGGAATGGAGAGAGTACCAGCAGACCAACAGATGCCCAAGTGGCTGCCATAGCACTGGAAAGTCCTGAGTAGATGGTGCATGCAAAGCACGGTGCTGCATGCTCTAAGAAGTCTATAAAAAAAGTGTCTTTATCCAGGGATGGGTAGTGGGGGTTGGTTAGGTGGGTGGATGGATGTCTGAAGGATCAAGCTACTCTACATGCAAGTGAGCCAACCACAGTCTTTCTAAGAGTCACTGTCTCATAATGTGAATCTATCTGGATGCCCTTTGGGACTCAGCTTTTCTTCTGGGTTCCGAGAAAACAAGCCCCTTTGAAGCTTTGCAGAGAAGATGATGGAAATTTCATCTTATTCCTGGGGCCTTATCTACCATTCAACACAGGAGTTGGACACCCTTTCTCTGAGGTATACTCTCTTTTTACTCATATTGTCTAAGTCATCTCAATTGGTCCTAATTACTCTCAGGCAGGACTAAGAAAAACTTTTGTTCTTTTAGGGACAAGTACTGGTCCACAGTAAAGGCCATACTTCACAACTCCTAGGCCTGTGTGCCCCAAGAACCAATCTTTAATCCTCCTGGATATAGGGGGAAAAATGGGCAGGTCAGACTTGGGATTTTGAAATCCAGTTGAAGCTAAGCATGAGTACCAAAGAATCAAATTTACCAGGACAGAAATCTTAATGCATAAATTAAGAGGGATTCTGTAAAAGAAGAGAGGGTTGGGTTTCTGTTTTGGCATAGATGTCAAGGGTCCTTTCCAACCTGAAGATGCTTGTGTGACTCTCAGTCTGAGAATCATTCAGTTTCTCTAAGGAGTACAGATTAGGTGATCTTTTCTTTTCTAAAGGTTTTGTGAGATAATGGTTAATAGTTTGCTATTATTTCTAACAGAGAAACTGGGACAAGAATTATTCTCTGACTAAAGTCTTAATGGGTATTCTAATCAGCAAATGTTTTTCAAACTGTTGTTTGAAGGATTCAGTGGCTGAGGGCTACAGAGGGGCTACAGAGGTGTGGAAAGTCTGATCTATATTTAGGTGGGAGTGAGGGAATATGTGATTAAACTTTTTGGTGTTTATTTAGGATGAATAAATAAATGAAGAAATGTAAACAGATCCTAGCTTTAGAGGGTTCCCCTCCACCAGGGATGTAAATTTGCATTATGAACTAAGAGAGGTAGAATTTGGTCAGTTTTGGGGATCTCAGCATCCTGACCTGCCAATGATAGCATACCTTTCTTCTTCTTCTTCTTTTTATTCAGCTGCACTGCAAAGCATGCGGAATCCCAACCAGGGATTGAACCCGTGCCCCCTGCAGTGGAAGCATGGAGTGCTAAGCACTGGACCGCCAGGGAATTCCCAGCATACCTTTATTCTTAATGGGTTAAGACAGTAGATGCATTTGTGTGTTTGTCTCCCTTGAGTTTTACAAGAGAAATCTTAGACCCCTGGAAACTTCAGACACACCTGCTATTCTGTCTATCCAGTAGAATGGAGAACACTTCTTTTCTTTGCCTGAAAGTTTTATTACTATTTATTTTTAAGGGAAAAAAAATGATGTAATGGTGCTTTTGTGGTCGAAAGGTTTGATGTGAATGAAGAACCAGAGCAAAGCTAGGATAGAAAGTGTCTACTGGTCCTGAATAGCTCCTAGGGTCTTAGCTCAGAATACCTTAACTCTGTGAATCATCTGTGGGCGTGGGTGAGCTGTCCAATCACTATGTTTCACTTTGAAGGAATTATCTGCTCCATAATGGAGATTTTGTTACTGAAAAGACCCTAAAGCACACGCAACTCAATGGTCCCTTTTAGCATTTTATTTCCTTCAGAAATAATGATGCTTCCAGTACAACTAGGGTTTCCATTGAAAGAACACATATTGCTTGGGATTCGACCCTCTAAACCAGGGGTTAGCAAATTATGGCCTGTGGACCAAATCTGGTCAGCCCCTGCTTTGTACTGCCCTCAAGCTTAGAATGGTTTTTACATTTTTAAATGATGACATTTTAAATTGTTAGACAATTTGCATACATACTATCCTTAATTTTGCCTCTTGGTCTGCAAAGCCTAAAATACTTACTGTCTGGGCCTGTTCAGGAAAAGTTGACCAACCCCTGCTCTGAAACCCCTGACTTTATTATTATTTTTTTATTTTTATTTTTTGCTATCTTTGGTCATTTATTTTTCCACATGAACTTTAAGACAACTTTATTCAACACACATTCCTCCCAAATCCAAGGAATAAAATTGTAGTTTTTATATTATATATTAATTTTTGGATGATTGACAATTTGTCATATTAAATCTTCTTATTCAAGAACATGATAGATTTCCCCCTTTGTTCAGAACTTTTTTTTATGTCCTTTGATAAGATTTTATGGTTTTCTTCACGTGTCCTGAACAATATTTCTTATGGGATGTTTTCCTATTTTATAGACATCCCTATTATGAATTAAACATTTTCTCAATAGCCATTTTAGCTATTTAATACCAGTATAGAAAAATAGTTACGGATTTTTGTGTGTTTATCAAATTCTTTGATGAATTCTAATGGTGTGTTTTGTTTTGTTTTTCCTCAAAGTGTCCTGAATTTTATATATATAGAATCACATCACCAGCAAGGTAAGAAAATTTATCTTCACTCTTCCAATATTTATATGGACTGTAAAACCCCTGACTTTAATGGTTGTTATCTGAAACAGGGATTAACAATAATAGCACACAAAAGTACATCTGTAATGAACATAAATACAGTTAACTCTTTATTTTAGATCAGAGTTCACAAGGCAGAAGCCACAGCTGTTGTGTGTATTTTGACTTGAGATGGTACAGTGTGTTTAGGCAGAGTAAACCCCTCAAGGTAATCATACGGCGCTGGGACAGCGTAGTGAGAGCTTGGGCTGGGGAAGCAGGAGCCCTGGGCTGTCATCTTCCCCGCTCTGCTGTGTGACATGGGTAGGCCCATTTACTTCTCTGAGCCTTGGACTGCTCATGTTTTACACTTTGTCGTCTTATTTGGAAAGCCGAGACTCTTCATATCCCCACCCCACCCTTCTCAATAAATACTGTTTCCCATGGCTTCCTGCCTTCCCCCCCGTCCCTCTGCAGGCCCTTAGTTCTGAAGATATAAATTTTTGGGTGTCCTCCTGGGATACACTTGATTAAATTTGAAGAAAGAGATCATATCAGAGCAATACGCTATTTCACATCATTTTTTGTCATTTCTTGGAGCAGCTTCTGGGTTTAGGTTCCTGCCTCTTTTTTAGGCTAATACATTATGGATGAGGTACAGCTGTGATCAATAAAGATCCTTCTTTCAGAGTGAAAACAGGTCCCCTTGGTGTGGCCCAAAGGCCTGGGTGAGACAGAGAAGGGGGCTGACACCTTCTGGCACATCTCTGATGGGCCTTCCAAAAATGTGCCCCTTTTTGTTTGATTCTTGCTTTACCTTCTCTTCCATTCTATTAGCCCCTAAATCCACCTTTAAGCCTTCATACTGACACATTTAAATGCAACATAAAAAAAATAAAACAATATCAATGTTTATTCTGGTGAATGAATAGCCAGGAAGCACTGCAATACCCATCTAGCAGCAGACTTTCTTCTGAATTCTAAATGTTTAAAGTCATTGTGCATGTGGAAGGGCTGAGGCTCTGAGGAAAGCTGCATTGCATGACTTCAGGGAATGATTTGCATTGTGGGCAAGGAAAAGGGGGCCCCCTGGAGTTGTGCAGCTGGTCCCAAATCCTGTATGGTTTGAGTTGATTGTAGTTTTGATCATTTGCGAGAAAAAATTAAGAGAAGACATGCTATTTACTCAATAAATATTTATAGAGTTCCTACTATGAGGTGCTACAAGGGATGAGTAAGACAGCTCCTGACTCCAGGATGTTTCAGGTGAAGGAGAGGATGAAATATACAACAGAGTGGGTAGAAGTGTGTGCCCAGTGTAGTGGAGAGGAACAATCGAAGTACTCTGGGAGCTAAGGGTAAGAAGGTGTTGCTTTTAGCGAAGGAGGAGATTTCGCGGAGCATATGGAATTTGAGCTGAGGTGGTAGAGTTTCACTAGGTAATGAGGGGGAGTTAGGGGAAGGGCAAGAGCACAGGCATGGTAAGCAGGTGTAGAGTGTTGGGGGGAGTAGCTCAATTTGTTTGAGGTGCGGCTTCCCATAGGAAAACTGCATGGTATTTAGTTGGGGAAACTTCCTGAAGCACCACATTTGACCTCACCTGCATGGCCTTTAGCTCCAGAGTTATACTTTCTTTCTGATCATCAGAAAAAAATGGAAAGGAAGCCTGGATGATTGTCCCTGACACTTCATTTCAGAATAAAGGGCTGCAATCATTCAAGGAGTTGTCTCAGAAGTGATGGATTTTCCATCCCTATTTGAATAGCACTAGTATCTCATTTCTGGATACAAAATGATCATGCATATCCAACAGCCTTCTTTGCCATATTCCCATCCCAGCAGAAAAAATACACCCACACCCCATCATCCATCTAGAAATATCCACATGGTTAGTATTCTTCCAGGGCAGGGGTATCACCTGTCTGATTGTCGCTTCACTTGAGACAGCCCAGAAATTTCTTTTACTCCCAGTAAGCAAAGACCTGATCAATTTAATCTGGCCAACATCAACCTGAAAAACATATGCTGCTTTATAGGAAAAACACATGTGTATGAAACGGCCTGATCCCTCACCTTCTTCATCATTCACAGCTCTCTTCCTGTAGGGAAGCAGAGATTTTGCATGCCTCAGAAGTAGGTTGAATATGTGATTCTACCCAGGGATATTACTGCTCATCCAGAAAAAAGGCCTATTTATACTGAACGGGGGAAAAGCAAACACTGAGGCCATTTATTTGCTAACTGTGAACCCCTTGGGCAGAATGAACTTGAAGATTTAAAATTCTGTGTGGACTGCCTTGTCAAGTTTCAAACTTGCATGATCAATTTCTGCATTGATCTCTTATTGCTGATACATAGTTTTCTTGAATGTTCTGCATCAAAATGCCATAGACCTACACTCCCTAGCAGAGTATAGGGTGCCATCAAATTGTTATCATGTTACATTAGTCAGCTTGGGCTGCCATAACAAAATACAGAGATTGGGCGGCTTAAACAACAGAAGTTTGTTTCTCACAGTTCTGGAGGTTGGTAAGTCCAAGATCAATAGGCCTGCCAATTCAGTTCCTGGTGAGAGCTTTCTTCCTGGCCTGTAGACAGCTGACTCCTTGCTGTGTCCTCACATGGCCTTTCCTTTTTGCATGTGTGCAGGGAGAAAGATCTCTTCCTCTTCTTATAAGGCCACTACTCTCATCGTGAGGGCCCACCCTCATGACCTAACCTAACCTAATTTACCTCCCAAAGACCCCATCTTTGGGACCATTGCATTGGGGGTTAGGGCTACAATATGTGAATTTGGGGGGACACAAACATTCAGTCCATAACACATGCCATAGAGACAGTGGCTTCCTAGGAAGTGTTGTGGGGAGTTGAGGCCAGGCACAAGTCTTGGAATGCCTCATTGTGTCCTGTGTCCTGTCATGAATGAGCACTAGTGTGTCGTGAGTTGAAAAAATGAGGAAAGCATGTGAAAATTCAATACCACAATAGTGTGTTGACAGTTGCTCAAAATGATGATGATAATAATAATAACCATAAAGTTAATACGTACTGAACACAGATTATGCCAACTGCTGTGCTAAGCTCTTTCATATATATCATTTTGATCCTTGCAAGAAGATGTAAAAGTAATTTTTACCTCTTCCGTCTTAAAGAAGAAGGAACTGAGGTTCTGAGAGGTTAAGAAAATGGCCCAAGGTCACATATCTAGGAAGATCTGTTTGACATTAAATCTCATGTTCTTTTTTGTATACCACTTAGCCTAAGAGGAAAAATAATATCCTCTCCGAAATTTATTTGTGAAATTTAATTGGTAGACAAACATAAATTTTGGGGGGAATACTGAATGAAAAATTGATAGTTTTAGATCAATAAAAACATCTAGAATTCCCTTTTTGTAACAAAAGGAAGTTAAAAAGTTAAATGACAGAGAGGACTGTGGAAGTGAAATAGGGAGAGTTGGAGAGTGTTTGCCAGAGAATGCAGACTAAAGTAACATCAGTGTGATCCAGTGGAAGAAATGCAGCACTAAAACAGGACTGCCACATACAGCTGGGCTGGTGGTGCACTGCCCAATGCCGAGGACTGCCACTGAACACTGTATTTTACGCAAACAGTACACAGTGGAGATGAGCAGTCCACAACATGCGGGGACATGTTCAGTGGTCCTAGCAGAGTCCTGAACTCTAGTTGAGGCTTGGCCACTATAGTAGAATTAAGCTGGGCAACTCATTTCCCTTCCAGTTTTGGTATTTCCATTGTAAAATAACTGTGAATATTGGCTTTTAAAACTCTGTTTTTAAACTTGTACTAGGCAATAGTTTTTTGGGGAAAATGGAGAAAAACATGGTTAGCTATTATCTTTTGTGAGTTTATAGAATAACAGATAGAAGACTAGATATTGCTTTTGAATCATTTTTTAAAATTTTTCCTTTATAAATGTAAAATTATATTTTTGTTACATCTTTTTAAGCATTATCCATCTATAATACCAAATAATATTTTCTTCATGTTTAGTTGTTAGTATTCGATTTTTATTTTAAATAAATAATAGAGCTGAAATGATTTCCTATATTATGTGAGGAGAATTTTCCTTGAGTTAAGTTAGCAGTAATGGGGAAGCATGTATACTTTAGTCTCTGTTGCAGTACTAGGAAACACACATTTATTTTTAAATGAGTGAAATAAGAAAAGTATGTTAATCTTTAGGATAAACATGTGATTAAGAAACAATATTTTTTTTTTATCTAAAGTGATGAGAATAATTTAAGCCTTTTCTTTTGGATTATATATTTAGATAATGTGAAATAAGATACAGTAATGAGATTTAAAAACAGATCTTAAAATATCCTTAAAGGTGGAAATAAACTATTCAGGCTATAAATTAAATGATCAATAATGACCATGAGGCAGGCTGCAGTAGATATTTCTTCTGTTTTCATAAATTGTTTCTCTATCAGTAGAGCAGATTTCATGAAAAATAAAAAGGCCTACAGCAAAACTAATTATGATATTTACATCTTAGCTTTGAAATTGACTTGATAGTTTTTTTTTTTTTTACTGTTTCTGTCCAGCCTTTTTAAAGGGAGAAAAGATTTAATAATAATGTACTTTGTAGCATTATTTATGATCATCAGTTAAATCTGGCACATTTGAGGTGGCTTTATTTTACAAAGTTCATGTCTGGAAGACAGGTTTTCACACTTTTTCTGTAAATAGTCCATTATTCTGAATGTTTTGACCTGGGAATTTTTGTCCTTGAAATTTTAGGTTATTAATTTAATTGGTGTAATCCTTGGGGATCCATTTATCTTATCTTTGTAATCAAATAACTGGGGTTTAAGCAGATGCTAAGCAGAAATCCAAGAGAGGGGGTCTAGCTCAGGAGGAGAATCCTTTTTCCTTCGTGGCTATTCTCAGGGGCCTTCCTTTCCCCACTAGCTGCTCTGGGGCAAGGAATGCCAGCACCCTATGCTAGAAGTGGCCACCATAAACTCTTACATTTTGATCTAAGCTCAGTTTCTATTTTTCTGTGTTCTTTGAAGTGCTAATTAACTATAACAATCTAAGATGCCAGTGGTCGCTACATGTGGGCAAAAGGCAGAAAATGATTTGTAGTCTGATTCAGTTGGCATCTTCATGCCAAAAACGGAAACTAGAAGTTGATGATGTAACTAAACGAAAGTGAAGCACGCAAGGCCATTCTACTGAGAGCGTGACTTGAATTGAAGCCGAAGAAACATCTAAGGAGGCTTTCTTCTATTTTCTGACCTTTTCATATTATGAACAATAAGGACATCCAACCTTGTCAGGTTTTAAGGAAGGCTGTTCAGTTTATCTTCTTGTAAGTAAGCTGCGATGAGGTCAGAAAACATTGAAAGTCTAAAGTTGCCAAAATGATAGGTAAACATTCAGCACGCTTAGAACAAATTTCAAAATGCATTTCCTGGAGGCTCTTGACAAAGAAAGTATCCAGTGGTAGATTTTGTTTTTCTAAGACAAGCACAGGTAAAGGTCAGCAATCATTAGAGATTTGGACCCACTGCTAGTAGTTGATTTTTCTTCATGATGGTTAGGAACACTTAAAATGGCTCATTTCAGTCTTTATCATAGTGTCTCACATGTCTACTGTTCACAGAGTAGCTGCAAAATAACATTTTCTATGAATAACTGTAATTCAGCAATAATTGGATGCCCAACATATAGAGAATGATACACAAACACATACAACATCTGCTGTTATTGTCACTAGCAGTTGAAGGCACATGCTGACTTGTCCCATCATGTATGTGCCAACACTACATTGGAGAAAACCTGATTTCTCAGTCAATATATTTTGTACCTTGGGGAAAACTCAGAAATAATAACCATCTTAGGAGTATCTTTATCAAGGCCAAAGAAAACAAAGGGTTATATTGGGAGAATAATGCAAACATATTAAAAAACAAAAAGTAGATAACAAGTGTGATTGTGGGACCTGCAGCCTGCGACAAAACTGTGACGGGAGAGGCAGCTGCCTCAGAATATGAAGTAAGGGGTTCTTTACCTGAACTGTTCTGTTTGACCTTGTTCTTGTCTCTTCTCAGTATTGTTTCTCTACTCATGGGAATCTCTTCAATGAGAGAATTAAAGTCAAGAGAAAAATAAAACATTACCTAATGACAACCAGTAAACAAACCTTGGCTGATTCCATGAAAAAACAAGATCTTTGATTCATTAAAGAACATTAGGTTGGGAGAGACCTTAGAGGTTATCTACTCCAACCCCTGATTTTATAGATGAAACTGAGGTTTATTCACTCTTCATTCATTCATTCATTCATTCATCTATTCGTCTATTCATGCATTTGA
This sequence comes from Eubalaena glacialis, assembly GCF_028564815.1. Classification (NCBI taxonomy): domain Eukaryota; kingdom Metazoa; phylum Chordata; class Mammalia; order Artiodactyla; family Balaenidae; genus Eubalaena; species Eubalaena glacialis. The sequence goes on from NC_083721.1 coordinate 111,787,016, forward strand.
CAAATAGATATTGCCCTAATCTAGGCACTGGGGAACAAGAGAAATAATGTCTCAGACCTACTGAATTTACATTCTAGTGGGAGACAAGCAATAAAACACATAAATAGCTGGTCACCAAGTTTAGATTATGATATGTGCTGGGAAGAAAATATATCAGGATAAGAATGACTAGGGGCTAACTCTAGGTCGGGTGGTCAGGGAAGGCTTCTCTGATGTGGTGGCATTTGTGCTGAGACCTGAATGATAAGCAGGAACCAGCCACAGAGCATTCCAGCTCGAGGAAGCAGCTGACACAAAGCTCCAAGATGAGAATGAGCTCAGCAAACCTGAGTAACAAAAAGAAGGAGCCTGGTGGGCGAGAGGGAGGGGGAGAGGATGAAATCAGAGCAGTTGGCCATGGTAAGATCACAAAGGCCTTGTCAGCTGTGGTCACATGTTTAGATTAAGAGAATCTAATCAGAAGAGCTGAGTGTGCTGAGTTTTAAGCAAAGGAGTAAGACTGTGACTTCCTTAAGCAGAATCAGACGGTTTAGAACATTCATTCAAGAAGCATTTATTGAGTGTCTCTCTTTTTTTTTTCAGTTTTTATCATATAACTTTTATTCTATGCGTTTTTATTCTTTTTTAAAACATCTTTATTGGAGTATAATTGCTTGACAATGTTGTGTTAGTTTCTGCTGTATAACAAAGTGAATCAGCCATATGCATACATATATCCCCATATCTCCTCCCTCTTGCGTCTTCCTCCCACCCTCCCTATCCCACCCCTCTAGGTGGTCACAAAGCACCGGGCTGATCTCCCTGTGCTATGCGGCTGCTTCCCACTAGCTATCTATTTTACATTTGGTAGTGTATATATGTCAATGCCACTCTCTCACTTTGTCCCAGCTTACCCTTCCCCCTCCCCGTGTCCTCAAGTCCATTCTCTATGTCTGCGTCTTTATTCCTGTTCTGCCCCTAGGTTCTTCAGAACCATTTTTTTTTTTTAGATTCCATATATATGTGTTAGCGTACGGTATTTGTTTTTCTTTCTGACTTACTTCACTCTGTATGACAGACTCTAGGTCCATCCACCTCACTACAAATAACTCAATTTCATTTCTTTTTATGGCTGAGTAATATTCCATTGTATATATGTGCCACATCTTCTTTATCCATTCATCTGTCGATGGACACAGGTTGCTTCCATGTCATGGCTATTGTAAATAGTGCTGCAAAGCCCAGAGATAAACCCACGCACATATGGTCACCTTATCTTTGAGTGTCTTTTTGATGCACAGGGCAGTGCCACGTGCCACGTGCTGAGGAGTTACAGAAAAAAATCTTGGACAGTTTTCCTTCTTTTTAGAAGCTCACAACTTGGAGAGAATGAAACAATTGATGTTGCAGTTATGTAACAAAATCAAAACATGAAACATAATGTGAGCCAATGGGAAGGAGCACTGAGTTAAAAATTAGAAGACCTGATCGACTCTGTTTCACTGAGTCTTGGTTTTGTCTTCTAAAAAAAGAGGAATAATAATGCCTGCCTTGCCTATCTTATCAGGGCATTGTGGTAGAGCAAAAGAAATCATGTTTGCAGAAGTGCTTTGGGAAGACCCTTTCAAAACCATCAAATGTTATATTAATGTGGCGAGAGCACGTGGTATTGGTTCTGGGATTGGATAAGGAACCAGGTTATGGAGAATTTTAAATCTAGATTAAGAATTTATTTTATTTTGAGGGCAAAAGAGAGTTCATTAGAGGTTATAGAAGAGGGGGAAGCTATGATGAACGTAGTTCTGTTCATTAATGAATACATGGAAAACTGAGTAGGGAGAAAGGAGAAAAGGAAAAGATTCTTCTCAAGGTTTTGAATTCTAGTTCCTGGAAGAAGGATGGTGCTATTGCTGGAAATCCTCAAGTTATGAAGGGGATGCTGTTCATGGGCCGATAACGAGCCAGGGTCTGAAAATACTGACAACCAGGAAATGGCGTGCTCCTCATGCAGGGCTGGGCTGCAGGGAGTTGGGGATCTTGGGCAGGAAGTTCAGATTTGACTATCATCTTATATTGCAGGTGGCTAAACTATGAAGTAGGCTTTGTTAATGAGTGAAAATGGGTAGAGAAAGTACTGAGGAATGAGGACTGAGCCTCTGTTTATACCCAGAATCAAAATGGAAAAGATGTAGAGAGAATGACAGGTAGGGAAACAGGACTGGAGAAGCACAGATGTAGTTTTTCTCCAGGAATGTGCTGCCTGCTTTTCTTTCCTTATGAACTCAACCTTGACCTTCTGAACCCAGCTCACATTCTCCAGGACATTTTTTTTTTTGGCTTTGGTTTGTTACACCCAGTGAATCTCCCATTAACATGCCATGCCTGTTCGTTTCTACGGGACTCTTTTCTGACTTCCCTATTGGATTATAAATTCTTGAAAGCAGAGATGGTGCTAATCCCAGTGCCTAACACAGACTTGCGTAGATCAATAGATGTCTGATGAATGACTGCATCCAGAACTGAGAGAGAAGATGGCTTTGAGAAGAAGGGATGGTGGGCAGGAATAATACATAATGTGGTATAAAATATTAAGCATTGATGGGAACATTTGATTCCAGTATAGGGGTCATTAGAGATCTTCAAGTGGCAGAATCGCTACAATAGGATTGGAGTGGCCTGACAAAGAGCTCACTGAGTAGGGGTGGGAGGGGTTGTAGAAGGGAACGGGTGGTAATAAAATGTAAGTGGAGGGGTCATTTGCACCCCGAATTTGGTGGGGAAATAAAGGAGATATAGAAGAGAGGGGGGGAACAGAAGTTTTGTTCATTTTTTAATTTTTGTTTTCGAGATAAGGAAAACCAGGATCATGGATAAATCATGACTAAATCCCCCCCAAACTGTAGTTAGCTATTATGCCTACGTAATGCCAGACATTCAGACACTTTTGACATTGTGCCATCCACCTTTACGGGGAACTTCCCCTCAGGCACAAATTAGAACTGAATGTGGTGGAACCATATTACATCATGAGCTATGACTAAATGCTCTGCCAATAGTCAGTCTAAAGATTATTATTATTTTTTTTTTTAAAGGAATGGGTTGGATTTGAGGCTGATGCTTTTTTTTTTTTTTTTTTTTTTTTTTGGCTGTGTTGGGTCTTCGTTTCTGTGCGAGGGCTTTCTCTAGTTGTGGCAAGCGGGGGCCGCTCTTCATCGCGGTGCGCGGGCCTCTCACTATCGCGGCCTCTCTTGTTGCGGAGCACAGGCTCCAGACGCGCAGGCTCAGTAGTTGTGGCTCACGGGCCTAGCTGCTCCGTGGCACGTGGGATCTTCCCAGACCAGGGCTCGAACCCGTGTCCCCTGAATTAGCAGGCAGATTCTCAACCACTGCGCCACCAGGGAAGCCCTCTAAAGATTATTTTAACCTAGATGGCAACTGCAAGTTTTAATTTATTATTTTAAGAACCTTTAAAGCTGCATTTCCACGAGAATGAATTGCTGGTTCATTTATCAGGTGTGAAGGAGGGTATGTTAACCAGTAGGCCTGAAAACTTGGGAGAAGGGATAACCTACTTAAATCATTGTTGGTGAAGGTGTGGAGAGGTTCCTGACAGGACTGTGAGGTAAGGTGGAGGGAATGCCAAAAGTTGATTGATGTCCTTCCTTTGGGTCAGAAAGTGTAAATTTCTCTCACAGAGATTTTGAGGTTGACAGTATTTGCATCTCCAAAACTTTATTGGCATGTAAGTTTGAAGTTAAAATGCATGTAGTCATCCTATTTATTTCAATTAAAATATGCCACTGCCTCTGGTATACTTGTGCTCAGATTTGCAGACTGATAAACTCCTATCTACCTTCAAGGACCTGGTTGTAAGGTCACCTCCTTTCTCTAACTCTCCCAGTAGAGTAATTTGCTTCCTTCTCTGTATTTCTTCAGCACTTGTCACTGTGTGTATTCTGTGGTGTCATAATTTATTTTGGACACAATGTCTTTTCTGCTAGACTGAGCTTTTTTAGGCCAGGGTCCTGTTTTAACACTTTCTGCATCCTTGGCACCCAGCGCAAACCAGCCAGAGCAGGCTCCTAATAAAAGTCTGTTGAGGGGATGAATGAAATGGCAGGGAAAGGACCTTATACACACTTGGATTCTTCTTAAACACATAGTTGATCAATTTTGTTTTTAAGACCTACCTGTGTTGAAAAACAAGAGGCAACTGTGGGGTGAGGATTAGGTGAGAAGAGATGAAGCCAAGCAATGATACAGCTGAGGAGTTTCAGGAAAAGGAGCCACCTGGAGGCTGCTGATGGGGTGGGGTGAAGGAAGTGCAGGGGGACTGGCCAGCATTTTTCAGACTCCTAGGTGGTACGCCAGGGAGGCTCTAACGTTATGGAATTTGCATGGAGCAGGGATGGGGAAGGCTCTTTCTTGCATCTGAGTCAGGCACATCCACACAAGGCTGCCTCTGGTGGAAGAAAGTGAGCTGTGTTGGAAAACAGGCAATAAGAAACTTGTTTCACTTAGGACAAAACTAATTTTCAGAAGCCCACAAAAAGATGCAAAGGAAACTTTTGTGTGTGTGTGTGTGTGTGTGTGTGTGTTAGTTTCTGCTTTATAACAAAGTGAATCAGTTATACATATACATATGTTCCCATATCTCTTCCCTCTTGCATCTCCCTCCCTCCCACCCTCCCCATCCCACCCCTCTAGGTGGTCACAAAGCACCGAGCTGATCTCCCTGTGCTATGCGGCTGCTTCCCACTAGCTATCTATTGTACATTTGGTAGTGTATATATGTCCCTGACACTCTCTCACCCTGTCACATCTCACCCTTCCCCCTCCCCATATCCTCAAGTCCATTCTCTAGTAGGTCTGTGTCTTTATTCCCGTCTTGCCACTAGGTTCTTCATGGCCTTTTTTTTTTTTTTCCTTAGATTCCATATATATGTGTTAGCATACTGTATTTGTTTTTCTCTTTCTGACTTACTTCACTCTGTATGACAGACTCTAACTCCATCCACCTCATTACAAATACCTCCATTTCATTTCTTTTTATGGCTGAGTAATATTCCATTGTATATATGTGCCACATCTTCTTTATCCATTCATCCGATGATGGACACTTAGGTTGCTTCCATGTCCTGGCTATTGTAAATACAGCTGCAATGAATATTTTGGTACATGACTCTTTTTGAATTATGGTTTTCTCAGGGTATATGCCCAGTCGTGGGATTGCTGGGTCATATGGTAGTTCTATTTGTAGTTTTTTGAGGAACCTCCGTACTGTTCTCTATAGTGGCTGTATCAATTTACATTCCCACCAACAGTGCAAGAGTGTTCCCTTTCCTCCACACCCTCTCCAGCATTTATTGTTTCCAAAGGAAACTTTTGAAAGGCAGAAATTGCTCGTAGAAGTTTCTAGACAACTGAGACTGATCCGGACACACTTGCATGTGGTGATAGTTTCACCATGCAAAAAGATGTTTTTTTCTGAGCTCTTTTGGTAAAAACTATGGTCTTTCTTCTGTCCTATACTGGAAGAGTCTGCCCAGAAAATATAATAACCTTCTGTCTCACTGACGTATAATGTTTCACTTATTCTCAAGAGTTTGCCTGCTTCTCAAAAATTCAAAAATATTAAAACTAGCTAAATTGTTTAAGGTTTGGCAATAAAATGTTCCACTTATATGAAAATATAATACATTTAAATGTAAATTTAATTAATCCATTAAATGGTTTATTTGAACTATAATGAAACCTAATGATTTTGTGAGCAAATCAAATTACAATTGATAATATTTCATGTTCCATAAACTAATGAGTAATTTTACATTTGTGAAGGTATAAAGGAATGTTTTAAACCTTAAATATAGGGTTTGCGGTTTTTTTTCTCTCCAGTTCATTACATTTCATCATTTCTTGAAATTTTCAGATTTGTCATCCCTAATTGCTGTGAATTGAGAAAGGTTGACACACAATTTGGGTGTGGGTTGGTGAGAGAAAGCAGTAGGAATTTCCTGGCCTTGATAAGGTAATAGGGTAGGATAATAAGATCAAGGATTTGGGGAAAATTATGTGACTAGGAAATTTTTCCTTCAGTGGCTTCTCTGAAGGCCCAGGTGTGTTTCTATGTTTATGTGGCGTGTAGTAAGCGACTGTCCCAGTCTCTTGTGACTATTTGGATGCCTCAAACCAGCAGAGTAATAGAAAGACTTGGACTTGAGTCTCAGCTTTGTCACATATACCCTGGGTGATATTAAATAAATAATTTAACCTTTTCATGCCTTAATTTTCTCATTTCCAACATGGAGCAGCTGATATTTGCCCTACCTACTTAACAAGGACGAAATCATAAAAGTTACAGAATGTTACAGCTGAAAGTAAACATCTGCTTCTACCACAAAATCTTCATTTTCTGGGTCAGGAGTTAAGTGACTAGATTAAAGAACGCAAAATAGGACTTCTTAGCACCTGTACTAATTGAATGTGCATGGCCTCTTGCCAAGGAGGGATCTAGATACAGTATTTGCCAGACTTTAAGTCTCTTTCTTTCTGGGCATCTTCTGGGTCTAGTGTTCCAGGGAACACACTTTGGGGAATGTTGGTGTCACACCATAATGAACAAAGTACACTGGGATTGTAGGGGGCCCCTAAAATTAATGGAGGACAATTTAAAACAGACAAATTTCTGAAAAATAAAAGGCTAATGATTACTTCAGTCATGACTTCTTTTATAATCACAAACAGATGAGAACTGGACTATCTGGATTACAAATCAGAATATTTTTAGTGTCGTAAAAAGAATCATTTAGTGTCATCAGCCATATCTGATGACAACTATCTCCTTTAAATTTTGTGGAAACACAATGGAAAGTATCAGAAGAACCTACTTTACTGTTTAGAATTTTACACTGCCAAGCAGCATTTTAAAGTTTAACGATTGCCATTTTTATGACTCGAATGCCACACTCATAGTTATTGCTTCTTTCTATATGACAATGTCTCCTGCTGCAGAGGGACATCTCTGCTCCTTGAACAGTACTGTCACCTGCCACCATGTGATGGCTCGGGCTGGGAATGGTGGTGAGGGTGACCATGTCTATATACACCAGATGGGACAGCCACTAGGGACTCACTGTTCTCGAAGGAATGAAAGAATAATTCAGTCCCTTATAGAAATCCCTTTAAAATAAGGATGTTGGCAGTTTGTGTCCTCATATCTAAGAAACATGGAAACTAGAACTCCAGAGAAATTTTGAATTTGGAAAATTGACTTTACCTTTCATTGTTTCAGTTAGATGGCTGGGTGGTGGTGGTTGAAGAACCCACCCTTGGACCAGGGAAGGGGCTCTTTATTTTATTCTCCAGAGCATTGTTTCTTTTCTTTCTTTCCTTTTTTTTAATATTTATTTATTTATGTGGCTGCGTTGGGTCTTAGTTATGGCACATGGTCTCTTCATTGTGGCGCGTGGGCTTCTCGCTAGTTGTGGCACAGGCTCCAGAGCGTGTGGGCTCAATAGTTGTGGCGCCCAGGCTTAGCTGCCTCGCAACATGTGGGATCTTAGTTCCCCAACCAGGGATTGAACCCACGTCCCCTGCATTGGAAGGTGGATTCTTAACCACTGGACCACCAGGGAAGTCTCCAGAGTACTGTTTCTTAACTTTTACTTTTCGAGATGTATCCCTTTTTGATTCTGTTGAAAGCTATGCACCTTCTCCATAGAAAAATGCATAGAACTGGTAGAATCTGGTAACTCATAAAAGCCCTATGATTATTCTTTGCTTAGAGCTAGAACCCTTTGCATTTAGAATTACTCTGTGTTTCAAAACTAACCTGACCCTTGTTTTATTTTCCCAAAAGGAAATTTAGAGTTCTGCATTAGGAAGATAGGTTGTGGGAATACTGGGTCCCTCCTCCAAAGTTATTTCTGTTAATTGTATATTGGGATTGACTACTTTATACTTTTTCTGGTTTGAACTGGATGCTTGTTCTCGGGTAAAGATGACCTCTTTCCTTCTCATGGGAACAAAGAAAGTTTCCCACTGAAAGAAATGACTCTGAGAAAGCTTTGGTTGAGAATTCATTTGATTTTGTATTTCGGATAATAACCTAATATATTCCCAAAGAGAAGATTTGGATTCACCTGTCAGAACTAGGCTAGGCTGCTTAACAGTGACTATGTAGGTTTGAAATTATACCATTCAGTTGTTCCTGAAAAGTATATATTACCACTCCTTTCAAAGTGTCTGCCAACAAATGGCAGGAGGAGCTATAATTTACAAGGCCAGAAAATGTTTTAGAAATAATCAAAGCATACAGACAGGGAGAAGAAGTTTTAGAGATGTCTTTGAGCCAGCACAAACTTTTTTTTTCCTGGGCAAGTTAGGATCTCAGGGCTACAAAAACATGTTAAACCTCATAGTTCCTGGCATATACCAGTGTTTGTGCCCTCTAAAAATGAGATCTACTTATAACGTAAAATGGAAATTTTAGGATAATTGTCCAGAGTACGGAAATGGGCATTGTTATTTCGTATTCCACATGTAATTAAGGATGCATCAATATTTTGCAATGTGTAATACCTGCCCATACTTCGCAAATTTTAGATATAAGAACATACCATAGCACAATGTGGGAAACCAACATAAGAACTCGGTATGCTAGGTATGAACTGAGCAACTTTACTTAGTGCTTAATAAAATATATGTGTGTCGGAGGGACTAATGAATCCAAGACACGTGAAAATGAACTTGGGAACTTGAAGTTAGGTCTAGTCTCAGAACACAGCAAACTATAGACACAGAAGAAAACGCAGACCAAGTAATTTCCTTTAGCTTTACTTACTTCCAGGAAAAGTGAGAGATTCTTGTAGAGGCCATTTGTAGTTCTTTTTTGGCTTCTTAGTGAATGAACTCCCTTTCTGTTTGAAGAATTTCCCATCTTCAGAGTCTTAGTGGGAAAGAGAGAACACATTTCACTATGGGAGTGGAAAAGGCCAGATGAGGGCTCTGCCAGCCTCCCTGAGAGCCAAGGGCAGGCATGTGGCTTCGCTGACTTAGATTCAGTAGGTAGTAACACAGAAGCAGGAACTGCTGGGATTTGTGTGGGTTGTAGACAGACTCCATTCAGTAAGACTCCATGCAATGGAGCTAGGGCTCCATTCTGGTGTGTATGGGCGAGGGTGTCTATCTACAGGGTCCTACAGCCTGCACTGGGGATGCCAACAGTGCAAGAGGGTGATGACTGGCCAGGTCTGTGCCCAAGAGCAGTGCGGTTCTCACAGGACAGTCCTGAAGTACGGTTTGGAGCATTGTTATTAGTTTGTAGCCTCAAGTCTGGCTCTTGGCTTTCTAGAGAGAAGTCTTTTAAGAATTCCTTTTCTGCCTAAATTAGAGGTGTTTTTGTTCCTACTAAGAACCCTGACAAATACAACTCATGCTTGATTATGTTGTATTTTAAGTTCCCTGCTGAGAAGCCGTAAAACCAGGTTTTTTTCAATGTTCAAAACTTAGCATAATTGTCCATCATACAGAGAAGACATTGGAAAACATTGCAGACTTGATTGTGGTGCCTAAGATAACACAGCTCTGCCTTATAATCTTGACATTGTCTCTTACTCACGTTGTGTGCCAACATCACATTTCTACTTTGAAGAATATCAGGCAAGAACAAAAAGTTACATTCACTTCCAAGAAAAAGTTACACACCTACCAGTGAGCAGAAGCCAGAACGAAGTGCTCCAAGGTCTTCCCAGATCAAGGTCCTCAACACTGGATGCCCATTAGAATCCCCTGGGGAAGCTTTAAAAAATCCTCATGCCCAGGCCCCACCCCAGATCAATTAAACTCAAGTCCCTGGTGTGGGAGTTCAGGCCTCAGTATTTTAAAGTTCCCCAGATGATCATAATGTGCAGTGAGGATTGTGAGCCACTCTGAATGGAACCTTCTCCCTTGCTCTGAGCTCTGGGTGTGGTTTCAGTATCATGTGTATCGAGAGGGACTATCGACTTGTCTGTAACATATATTCCCTGAAATAGCACTGACCTTTTTGACTTCCATATCATATTGCCCTGATATCAGATTCAGTGAAATTGGGCACTAACCCTGACCTGTCTCCTTTTACCTTTGCTGCTTGCTAGGTTTCTCTGGCCCACTGAATGGCTTACTATGGATGCTTATCTGCATATAATAAAATTCAATTCGTTTTTCAAACTATATTCCATGCAGCCATTTTTCCATATACATTTCTCTACCTTTCCATTTAAAATTTTTGTCTTTAAGCAGTTTAGATAATTGCATTTTATATGTGCGTGTGTTTTTTTTAAGGTACGAGAGAATACATTACTGTGTTTAATTTTAGATATCAATTCATTCTGCGTGCTAATAGGGTAGGCTTTAAAATGTGTCAGTTTCTACATTTTACAGTGATTGGCTTTAGTTGGTTTTCCACTCAGAGTTTGGATTTGGATTAAAAATTAAATATGCTTTAACTCTTCTCATTATACCATTTTGCATACATCCAATTAAATTTTACTAATTAGCTTTCTACCATCATTAATGTTTAAATGTTGTGTGTTCAGGCAAAGTCACTGTTAACTTCCAACTATTCATATTGCCAATTATCTTACAATCAGGTGTTATTTCAGTATGGAATTCTTTCACAAAATATATATATATATATGATACTGATTGTCTCTATTATAACTGGAGTGTAGCTTGACGTTAAAGATATGTTTATAAGATTTACCATTCAGTTAGAAATGTTACAGGGATAAAGATAATATATCATAATCCTTAACTGAGGAAAAATGGAAATCTGTTATATCCACCATTTAACAAAAATCAGAAATTCTGACTTAAGTGACTCATTTTCCCTGTAATATATACAACACTGTAAGCTCAAGAGAAATTTTACTTTTCGCTTGTACTGGATGGAGTGTCACAAAATCCATGTAAAATTTATTTTATTCTAGGTATGAAAAACCCAAGGAGTCAAATTCTCTCCAACAGGGGATAATTCTACATGAGATGGCTTTTTCCACTTTCTGCTTAAATGTTTCACTAATATTTAACTAATTAACTAACGCAACAGAGTTTAATCATGGAAGGAACTCTCTAATAATAATTGAGATGCCAGAAATGAAAATAGCTTATATTTTGCAGGACAAAATGAGATATACTCAGTTGGTATTGGTGTGTCTTTTTTCATAGAAAAAGAAAAGCTTTATCAGTTTAGGTTTAGTTTTAGTCTCAATATACACATTTGTGATACACTGCATTCTTTGAGAAATTGATAGACATCAACGCACATTACATTGTCATGCGGTCATTGAAGATGCAGTGAGATGATAAGCTTCTTGAAGATTCAGACTCTGTCTTCTCTTCTGCATATCCTCATCTGTAAGACAAGAGGGGAGGACATGATGATGGTTAACGTCTTGCCCATCTCCACAATTCGAATTCTTGGCCTTGCCCTCCGAAGCCTAGCACAAAATTGAACTGTTAATAAATACTTATAAATATACCCATGAGAATGATGTTACTGTATTTCACTAATTCAAAGATGGACTTTTTGTTTCACTTTTATCATCTCTGAAATCAGGATTCATATTATAATTGATGTTGTGTCAAAGATCAATTGGCAGTGTGTTTCTTGTTGGTTTTTTTGTCCCCTCCTTCTTAGTCACATAAACATGAATGGCGCATCTTACAATAAAGGAGGACTTCGAGTCAATGAAATAAGGCATTTATTCCTACTTCTTTCCAAGAAAAATTTGAAGCAGTTTGTCAAAGTACATAAAATAAGGTAAAGTAAATAAATGTAATATGTAAAAATAGAATAAAACCAAGGTAAGGTGAATTTAAAAAATAAAACAAAACAAACATATTACAAGGTCTTGTCAATCTACAACTCTGTACTCCAATTTTGGCTCTGTTTTTCTTGTTGTCTGAGGCAAAATGAGAAATAAGAATGATACTTTCTTCCTAGCAAAAGCTTAAAGTGGAGGTCTGGGTAAAATTCTTTAATACTCAATAAATATGCTCTGTACAAACCAGTTTCCTAGATCAAAATTTTTCTAGGATCTCACGAACCTCCCTTCTCTCTTTCCCATGCCCTGGCAACATTTTTCTTTCCTTTATAAATTTCTTATCCTGACTATACTATGTCTCATTTGTCACTTCCTATTAATTTCAGCTTATCAAAAAACCAATACTTAGTGTTTTTCAGTGACGAACCAGTCATTGGGATTTCAAGCGCTACAAGAGCAAACACATGCCTGACTTTATGCTTTTTTTCCTCAACTTCAATTGATAAGATTAGGATGATGCTATTTTAGACCTAGAACTCAAACAAATGGTTAACGTTTAAAAATACCTTGACGTGTTACATTTGTTGTAGAGGTTATCACAGCAGCAAGTCTATTTAGAATTTGTGGTTATTTCAGCTTTTTTTTTTCCTCCCGTCACAGAGTGTATTGATATATGTGCCTAGATTCTGGTGTTTATCATCACCTTGACACTGTCTATTAACAGGCTGTGGAGAAAAATATCCATCTGAATAAAAGTGACAGTATCACAGGCTGGATTGTGGGGCTCAGTTTTATGATGGACCAACTGGGCTGTTGCAGTGTTGCCTCAGTGAAGCAATCCTTTGTTTAGTTAAAAAATAAATTTTCAATTTTCTATGTTAAGTCTAATAGAATTATCAACTAATTTTATTATTTTGCCCCCTGGATTTTTATTTGCATTGAAATATATTTTTAAAACAACATTAAGTAATTTTAAATATTTATATACAACTTTTATCAGCATCTTTATTCAGCTTGTTGATTAGATTTTTCTTGATTATAATTACATCAGATTAAACATTTGATATAATATTTAAATGCACTCAACTTTTTTGTAATTATGATAGTTACATATCATGTATAAGTTAAAACTTCTTACAGAGTTTTATGGGAATGTATGGGACGTTGGAGATGCTGAGTGGTATTTAATAAAACCCAATACAAGATTATTAAAACATTTAAAAATCATTTACTCCCATTTCCACAGGGCTTGTGCTGTGTTCAGGATACAATCTGATGGTAGAAAACTGTTTAATTTGTCTCGGTAATAAAGAAATTGAAGATGTTTTCCTGTAGAACAATTAGTTCTTGAAACAGAAGCGTGTGTCAGTTGAAGTACATCTGTGATACAACCTCTGCTTCTGCTGAACATAAGGTTATCTCTGAGTTGTTTTAGCTGAACATGAATTGGGATGTCCATGACAATTCAAGGCTAGCGGTCCATGTGATTCTATAATTACTTTTGCCACTTTGCTTTTGTGGAGTCATTCATTATGAGGCTGGTCTTATCTTGTCATACCTCCATATCATTAGCAATGTTTTAGTGTATTAGTGACCAAATGCAGGTTTCACGGTTGGCGATTAGAGTGGGCCAGCTGCCAGCAATGAGGGGGATTTGAAACTCTTTAATTGTCCAGTGAATTTCTGTTACATTATAACAATAATATTGAACTCATGTTAAATAGACATTTCTCTAATGAGTAAGATACATGAATGTGAAGTTGTCCATATACAGAAATTAAGCCAATAGGCCTGGTTAACAAATGATAAGTCATTGGTATTTTCCAAGTTAAAATAAATTGACAATCTAACATTACTCTTGACTTATTGTAAAGATTGCAAATCTGAATGTCTCGGGTTTCAAAGGGGAACAGAAAGAAAAAAGGACCTGAACCAAAACTCAAGGCTAAGATGTGATGAGTTGATGTGAAATATCCTCCATTCTGAGCTCAACTGTTTTGGATCAGTGGTTCATTTGTATGAACTTAGTGTTTTATCCAGTGAAGGCTCCTTCACTCCCCCTACCCATCCTCTCACCTGCACCACTGCTTCCTCCCTCCTCTGCTGAGTACTTCTTTCTCAGTTGGTCTAACTTTCCCTGGTAAAGGTCAAAGTGAAGGTGATATGCTGGGGATAGGGTTAAATTTAAGTGATGTTGTCTTTTACAAAAATATGGGAAGGTTCATTTCCTTTTAAAACACAATTTGTCTTTTTCTGGATAACATTTTCAATCACATACAAATGATATCATTTATTTGGTAAGGGCTTTTAAAAAACCCTTGAATTAGGATGTCTCTGTTACCGAAAGTGGGGTCTGGCTGCTCACCACTCAAAAGCCAATAAAGAGGCAAGGTTGATGTAAAGTTTGCTTTATTTTGGAGGCTGGCAATGGCGGGGGGCAGGGGGGTGTGGCAGACTCATGTCCAAAGGCTGACTCCTGCCACTGACAACCATAGGCAAGAGCTTTTTTTTTTTTCAAACTATTTATTTATTTTAACATCTTTATTGGAGTATAATTGCTTTACATTGTTGTGTTAGTTTCTGCTGTATAACAAAGTGTATCAGCTATACATATACATATATCCCCATATACCCCCCCTCTTGCATCTCCGTCCCACCCTCCCTATCCCACCCCTCTAGGTGCTCTCTGTGCTATGCAGCTGCTTCCCACTAGCTATCTATTTTACATTTGGTAGTGTATATATGTCAATGCAGCTCAATATCAAAAAAAACAAACAACCCAATCCAAAAATGGGCAGAAGACCTAAATAGGCACGAGCTTTTATAGGTGAAGGGAGGGGGCTACATGCAGAAACAGTAGTCAGCTCTGACAGTCATCTTGAAATTGGTCAGGCTGTGGTCTGATCAGCGTCATCTTGATTGCTTTAAGTACAGTTAGTCTTCAATTCCAGGGTCGGTTTGTTCCCATTTCTTTGAGGCTAGTTCTCAGAAGTGTGGCAGCTTATGTCATGGCTACAGCCTGGTCATCGTGTAGTTAACTTCTTCCACCTGCTGGGGGTGTCAGTATCTACAAGACAGCTCACAGGATATGGCTCAGAATATTATCTATAGCACTTGAGAAGGAACTAAAGGTCCTTGATTTGCTCAATGACTAAATTATTATTATTTTGTCCTGTTTGACTGCTTTCTCTTGCTTCTGCATTTTCTCACTTCTCTGATTAAACATTCTTTGACTAAAGTTTTTCTACAGATAAAAGGCAAGTTGAGGACATGGCGGCAAGGACCATAGGGTCCTGCTCCATTTCATCTCCTCAGCTGAATTAATCATCTTCAGATTCATTTGTTTTTAATGCTATGGATTGTTTTTGCTTTGTGTGTGAACTATAAAATATATAAGCAGGTAATTTTATGGTAGCGTATTTCCAAACACTTAAAAGATTTATGAAAATGTGGGGCTTTTAGTTTCAAAATAAATTATAGGAGAAATAACTGAAATTTTAAATTTAATCACAGGTCAAGAAAATAAACTTAAGCATTCCATGGCAATGTTAATAAGATGCCCGGATTGCATGAGTATAAAATTTGGAATGTTAGACAAGGAAATGTGAACTTTACTAACCAGCTTAAACAAGATGAACAAGTTGTCATTGCAATGAAGACCAATTCTTTGGTGTTTTAGGCTTTTTGTCTACATTGGCATCTATGAAATCAAATGTTTTCAGGTCACTGGTACAAAATGGAAGCATTAAATTGGGGGGAAAAATTAAGTTAGTTCAAATTGAGTCTTGATTAACTTGAAAAGATATGTTAACCCTTTTAATCCATCCCCAACTGAGGACTGCATGTCTTACAGCATGACTGGGGATTTGGGAAGCATTTTAAATTGAAGGCATTCCATTCCATGTAGGAGTATATATCTGACCACAAAAAGTTGGCTTAAAATTAGATTTTATGAACTCTTTTTTTGGTAAGAGAAATAAAACACTTAAATCTTACACAAAAGAGGTAGAATCAAATAAGAAACAGTATCTAAACCTTTTAACTAGAAATAATGGTTAGATTTTGTCTTTCTTTGTCATGTCTCACAAATAACCATGAGGTTCACATAAGAATTTTGATGCTAATGTAATCTAAAAGGGAAAAGAATTGATTCAAACTAGTCTCCTGCTGAAAGAAATTTGCCCTAGATAAAGGCCAAAATCTTGAGGATTTTCGTCTGTGTAAAATCTCTTAAAGAAAAATTGTGTGTTGTACTAAATTAAATATATGTTATTTTGATCATTTTTTTTTACATTGGTGAATTTACTGAAAGGTTTATCATTAAGTATAATAAGTACAATAAATGTTACATCATTTTTCATGGAAGACATTTCAGAAAAAGTAGAGTCCAAATAGTATAATAATAAATCAAATGAAGAAAAAACACCAAATAAATCTTACATATATATAATCTAGATCCAGACTGTTGTGTAAAAAGAAAATTGTAGAGACAGTGCAATTGGACCATGTGAATCATTTTTAAAGAATCAAGTTCACAGCTGGCTGGACTTGGGCCATACTTTATTATCTGAGAATATTCTTTTCTGCTTTCCTCAAATTTTGCAAATGTATTACAACATCTCATCTGTCAGTCCTAATACTGAAAGGCCATCTAAGCTTGAAATTACCCACATTCTGTCTTATAAGTTATATCATGTGAGTGGGCCAAAGTCTCTGCCAGCAGGCCCCAAACTATGAATAAATGAGAGAGCAGCCCATTAATAAATAGTGGTTGATTCAAGGGGAGGGTCATGTGTATTGAGGGAAAGTAGTTCATGTAGGAGACCCAACTCTATATGTTTTTAGATTTTGGTGGTACCTCTAAATGTATATTGAGTTTAAGCAGTATATAATACATTACCTAGAATTCTCTAGCTAGAAGTCGATTTTTATTTTTGAAAAATGCACAGGTCTTCCTTTCCAAATTAGGGGACAATTATGCTTTTGTTGGCTTTCATGCTTTTTCAAATGGCTTAAGATCAGAATTTCTCTATGGGGCTGTAGACATTGTTATGGAAAGAATGCAATAATAGGCAAACAAACAGCTATCTGGAATAACTAAGTTAGCCAAATTAAAAAACAAACAAACAAACAAACAAAACAGTGACATGCAGTAAGTTAAAGTGATTGAAAAAGGTAAAAAGATAAGGGAAAACTGTTTTTTAGCTATAGTATCAAATGCAATATTGAGAAAATTAGGTAGATGAGATTTTTGTTTCCTTATTCAAACAAACTTATGAGATAGTCATACATGTATTACCAAGAACATGGAACAGTGAAAACACAGATATTGAACCTTATTTATTTATTGTACCAAATTGGAAATTATAACCCAGGGATACAATTTGATTTAAAAATGTCTCATGAACAGCGACAATCTTGAGTTTATAACAGTCCTGGATTATAGTCAAATGTTTGTATTTAACTTTGAGCAGTTTTTCCAAACCAAACCACATTTAACAAGTATGATTATCCCTATCATTGTTCTAACATTGTAATGTTCACAAGGGAAGAGAGCTTACTTCATTATAGGGAAGTTATACAGAGGAAGTTAATGCACTTTTTAGTTGAGACTGTAAATCCTACTTACCTCTTTGTTTTAGAAGACAGGTACAATCTATTCTAGCAGTTCTCAGACTTTAGCATGTATCAGAATCACCTGTAGGCCTTGTTAATACACAAGACCTATCTTTGGATTTTCTGATTCAGAAGGTCTAGGGTTGGGATGAAAATTTGCATTTTTAACAAGCTCCCCAGTGATGCTGATGATGCTGGTTTGGGGGCCACCGGTTTATTCTAACTCCTTTCCCCCCTCAAAAAAAAGAGGGGTATGTTTTTTGGTTATTGTTCATTTTTTTAAAATATCAAATCATTACTGTTTGAACCTGACTCTTATGAACCCAGGTTAAGTGTTGGGACTCAGACTGAGGGCTTCAACTGGCATAATGATACATTGGTGTAATCAGGCTTGGCCTGTGGAAAGACCTTCTCAGAATATGAATAACTTTATAGTAATCGCATGTAGCTTTCCTAATTCCTGGGAAGAAAACGTCCTATGGGAGATTGTTCATTAAGTTATTTCTTAGCATTAAATATTTTGTAATAATTCAGTTGATATTTATTGTGTTCACTGGATGCCTCCTGAGCTAAATATTTTGTGTTGTTGGACTAATCCTCACAACTGTAAATAAAGTAAGTATTGCACCTCATACGGGTGAAGCAACTGGTCTTTCATAAATAGCAGGGCTGGAGCTCTTAACCATTTTCAATATTGTCTCTATCACCTCATTCTGCCTTGAGAACTTAAGCAGATGGGTCTTGGGAAGTTAGTGAAAATCTATCAGGAAGACCTTGTATTTAAAGCAGTGTTTATGCATCTATGTTGACTTCTAACCCTCTTTGCTAGAGCAGTAGTATTCAAATTAGCGACTGGCCCTGGGTGTCAGATGAGTCATTAAAATGTACAAAGGATATATTAAAATTTATATTAATTTATATAAAAAAACAAAATCAAACCACTAATTACCTAAGATAAAGATTGCCACTGTTGCTCTCAGTGCCTGCCTCACCCCTGTACCCACTGAGGATCACGTGATTCCTGAGGATGGGCCAGAAGAGGGCATTTCAAAGGGGAGGGGATGGATGCAGGGCATGTGGGGGACCCTGACCTCTATGTTGGTCTTTAGATGTACTGCTTTTGATGTCAAGTGGTTTTCTTTGTTAAAAAAAAAAAAAAACTTACAAAATAGATAAGTAGTTTAACAAGATTCCTGTAAAGGAATTGGTTTTAATCTAGTCCTAACAACGCAAAATAAGTAACTCACCAGAAAACTGCAGAATTGATCCTTCTCTTTTCTTCCTACCAGATGAATTCTTCTTCAGCCACTTCACACAGTAAAATCAATGTTGAGGTAATCAAACTCTGACAAGACATTCAGCCCAAAATATTCAAAATTATCAGGAAGGCTGTTTGTCATGTGGATTTACATAGAGTGTTTTAAAATCATGAACCTTGCCCTAAGCTGATAACGTGTCTTGAGGTATTAGCTATTAGCAGAAATATATACTATACAGTATACAATTTATAATAAGTGAATATGTATGTATTGTGGGTACATGCATAAGAATTTTTCTTTTTTCTGAGAGCAATATGCAATTAAAAAAACTTGGAGATCATTTATTGCAACAATGAATTTTTCAGCTGGTAAGGAAAGCTTTTCAAACACCTGACATTTCTGGATCTCTATTGATCTTGCTATCTGATAGAGAAATATACAGCTTTTTGGTCTGACTGAAGTTACCTTAAGGTTGGTTCTCTATGTGTAAGTCTCCTGTAAAATGGAAATATGCATAGAATTGTTGTGAAGATTGAATACATTAATGCACGGAACATGCTTAGCACAATGCCAGTCACATGGTAAAGGTGCAATAAACTTGAGCTCCCTTGTCCCCTTTGTTATGTGACTAGAAGAAGAATACCTTATACAGTTTGAGCAAGAACTTGGTAGACAAGTTAATGGTTTCTATGCTTGGATTTCTTGGGTCGCACAAATAGGCTCTGGGAATGAGTCCTTTAATGACTGAGAGTGCTCTGAGTTATCTTGACCATAGAATTTGTTTCCACTCTCTAATTCTCTCGTTTTTACCTACAAAAGAAACTTCTGAGATGCTCAACATATCCTAACATAGTAGGTAAGAGAAAAATAGAATATGGAGGACTCGTTTAAAGTTATACTTTAAAAGAAATTGTTTCTAAGGCCTCTGAAAGATCTGAAGGGTTATGATTAAATTTCGAAATGGCTAGTACATTTCTATTATGGAAAGGCATTTTGACACAAGTCTAATAGCTGTCCTTCTTTCAATCAATTTTAGATTTGAATAATCAGAAAAAGATCAGGTTCTTGCAAAGTAGGAGAGTTTGACATATTACTATTATATTTGCAGCAAACCTAATGCAAGACGTCTTTGCAGGTATCAGTGAGACTTAGCTCCATGTGCTGACTTCCTTGCCCCACCCCCAGCTTTATTGAGATATAACTGACATATAACATTTTGTAAATTTGAGTGGTACAATATGATGATTTGATACACTTATGTATCGTGAATTGTTTACCACCATAAAGTTAGTTAAAACATCCTTCCTGTCACATAATTACTATTTTTTGTTGTTGTTATTATGGTGAGAACATTTAAGATCTAATCTCACAGCAACTTTCAAGTATACAATATAGTACTGTTAACCATAGTCATCATGTGGTACATTAGATTCTGGGAAGTTATTCATCTTGTAGCTGAAAGTTTGTATCCTTTGACCAGCATCTCCCCATTTCCCCCATCCTCCTACACCTGGAAACCATAAATTTACTCTCTTTTTCTATGACTCTGACATTTTTAGATTCCACATATAAGTGAGATCATACAGCATTTGTCTTTCTCTGTCTGACTTATGTCTCTTAGCATAATGCCCTCAAGGTCCATCCATGTTGTCATAAGTGGGAGGATTTCCTTCTTTTTTACGACTAAATAATATTCATATATATATGTATGTATGCACACATACATTGTACATAAATACCACATCTTCTTTATCCATTCATCTGTTAATGGACACTGAGGTTGTTTCATGTCTTGGCTATTGTGAATAATGTTGCAATGAACAAGGGAGTGCAGATATTTCTTCAAGACAGTGATTTTATTTCCTTTGGATATATACCCAGAATTGGGATGTTGGATAATATGGTAGTTCTATTTTTAATTTTTTGAGGAACCTCTATACTCTTTTCCATAGGGGCTGCTCCTAGTGCTGACTTCCTTGAGTGGTTTTGACACCTCTGTCAACACTATGACATATTTCGCCATAGCTTTTGGAATTTTTATGTTTCAAAGCTTCATTGCTTTTAACTGACTTTTTTTTAACCAGAAAAGCTGTACTTTATTTACTGTTTAATCTCATACATGTATTATTATTCCCTGTCTTTTAGATCTGCCTCCAAACAACCCAAAATATTTTACCTCCAAACAACCTTAAATATTTACAAACATAAGAACTATCGAGAAAATAACTTTGGCACATGTCACTCTTTGCCTTAAATGAGCCCTTCCTTTCTGTCCTGGATCAAATGCAGGCAATTGTTAACACTTAACATTGGATTGCACTTCAGTGAGTTTATATCTGAACAGTGTAAATAAACCATCTTATTTCTGCTTCACAGTGTACTGCTGCTATCTTACAATTTCTCAAATAGCCAATGCATAAAGCTTCTATGCTGGGACTGATTTTTTTTTTAAAGTTCATTGTGAATAGCAAGATAAACAACGTGTGGACTAAATTCTGTGTAAGTGTGCATACTTTAAATAGGGTTAAAAAACTCCTTCATGTTGCTATTTCTTTAGCTTGGCAGTAAAACAAAATCAATGCTAATTTAATAGGAGCTCACAAACCAAGTTTTGCTTTCATTGCCCTTTTCAAAAGAGTAAAGGGCTGTAGTTATAACAGAATTAGTAATTGCTTGGTTGATATGCCTGTTGAATAGCAGATGATTCTTATTCAATCTACTCCTTTTAAAATCCATTACCTTAATTTTAGATATATTACTGAGAACAAGACCGTTGATCAAAATGGTTGCATTAAACCTGCTTATAATTTTGCAAAGTGATTTTTAATTCCCCCTAAACACCCTTCCTCCTGGCAGAGGGAAAAAAATTGCTCGTGGGCTGTTCAAAGTTGGCTCTGTTTTTCTTAGATGATCTTTAATTACACTTTAAAGCAGAATTTCTTTATGGGGAATTGAAATTCTGCTTGTTAGAAAATTACAGGGGGTATTTGGGGATCTGCTGTTAGTTGCAGGAACAAATAGAGAGATTAGTAAGACAAATGATCAGTAGTCTAAAAAAATTACCTATGGGAGATAATTATTAGACCAGGGAAGATCTGGCTGTGGTCATGAAAGCTGCCTAAATTATGAGCTTATCAAACCTGTTCTAGAAGCTGCTGAGGAGAGAATTGGAGATTTATATTAGCCACTAGGAACCACTGGAGGAGTCATCTTGGAGATTAATAAATTTACTGTGGCCTGGTCTCATACCTCAGCTCAAACCAGCAGTGATCTAGGCTGGAGTTAGAGTTGAGGGAAGAGGAAGTGAGGTCCATGAGCCCAGGATCATTGAGGAACCATGTACAGATGGAACCAGGGCAAAGGGTTTATGGTGATATTTTGGAGAAGGCAGGGCAGAAGGTGCACAAAACAGGGCAAAATAAATGGGAATGTCTTTTCTCTTTTGAAGAGTCCAAAGGTGATCAGAATTTGGTAACCATCACGTCACTAGTAATCTTTCTGAGAGTCTCCCATATCATGGTGACCTAAGACCGACAGGATGGGAGGAACAAGAGCTGATAGGCCAAATATGTGAGGTAGCAACTTTATTGGAACAATTTGAACATTTAATAAACAGATTTTTTTAGCTTTCTTTATGGATGTAGACATTTCCAAGGTGAAATGTAATATTAACCTCTGGGCATATACCTAGAGCTGGAGAAAAAGGAACTGAGTGTGAGTTAACGGGATGAAGCCAGTGAGGAAAGGCAAGGAAGTCTAGAGGAATTAAGTACACAGCTCTGTCTTATACTTGACCTTTTGACTTTCTGTAAGGTTTCACTCTAGTGCAGAAAGCACAAAATTCACCCGGAGACAGGTTTTAAGTCAGACAACCTATCCATCCCTATGTGTGATAATTTGAAAACTCCATACCTTAGTAAAAGACCAGTACATAGTAGGTGTTCAGTAAAAATGTGTTGACTCAATGAAATAACAAGTTTATAGATGATTTTGTCAGACAAAGATTAGTTTTATTTACAAATGGGTTGATTTTGAGGAGTTAAATTTTTTATCCACAGTTTTTTTTTTTTTCTTAAACTAAAAATGGGAAGGCCTCTTATTACACCAAATCTTTCTTCCTAAGATTTGCACTTTATTTTCAGTCATTGTTTGGGTATTTTGGAAAACTCTGAATAGATCCAAGTCAATTTAACTACTTGTTAAATGACTATTCTGTATAAAGCCCTCCTTAGGCATGGGAGGATATAGAGAAAAAAAAATTTGTTCTGTGCCCTCAAAGAACTTAAAAAAACACTAGTAATATTTGTAATTTTAAATTGGAATCATAGAAAATGATAAAACGTAAGGTTGTAGGTGAGTACGGTGAAAGAGATAGACATTGTACCCGCTATGGTCGGGTCGAATGAGTCAATAGTATTGATCAAAATAATGGCCGATGATGCTATTTACAGCTTTTCCATGAGTTCCTTGCCATTCTTCTGGGTATTGTCTAAGCAGATTTGTCTTTCTAACAGAAGTCATAACCACATAGGTCATGGAAGGCTTGTTTTCCATTGGTCAAACAGCATCAGGTTCTCTGCCAAAAATTTACAAGGAATAAATGATAACTTTATCAACAAGGAGGAGGCTTTAGAGGAGGCTTCTTTGCTGTTTATCGATGTTTGCCTTGTGGACTGACACTATGGTTTATACATCTTTGTTTCTGTCTTATTTAGAGCACAGCACAATGGAATATTAATGTTTGTTGAATAAACATACGAAGGGCTATAGACAACTTTTTTCTATTCTTTTATAAGTTTGTAACAAGAACATTTGCAAGGGTGAGAAAGCTTTTTAGGGTCGTCCCTTTCTATGTTCTAAAAATGCTTCAAGTGGCAGAAGGGTAACACCGAGACCACTTCTGAATGGTCCCCATCAGTGCTCACACTTCCCAGATCACAGGCTGTCCTGGGACAGACTGCCCCTTTGCTTCACAAGTGAAACAATTCTGCCTTTCTGAATTTTGAATAAAATGCAGCACCAGAATAAGGAGCTTATGGCCTCTTGGCTTAAAGCTCAAGCTTTAGTGTCAATATCCATTAACTTTTTTTTTCTAACAAAGAACTGGGGTACTGGGGTTCACCATATCTGTCTTCTGTTTTCATTCCTTGATTGGGAAGACTTAAATCCGAGAGAGATACTCAGCTCACCCACCATAACCACACATGTGCATGTGCACAATACACACACACACACATACAATCACAGCAACACATGGAGAAGAAATAGAGCAAATAATGGTGTATGTGTAGGGATAAGAAGCTGTTAAAATTTTTTGGCAATCTTCTCATGTCTGAAAAATTGCAGTGTACATATTTGACCAAGGCCATAATGGTACCCTAGTCCCTAATCGTCAGCTTCATCATTTCATTTCTGAATGATTGAACTTCTGAAATACTCAGGAATTGGTTAACTGGATAAGCAATTCCTGAAAGGGAACAGTCTTAGAAGAACTATAATGTGCAACTTGAGCCTCAGGAGCTTTAGTCTGAATTACTGTGGGACATTTTATTTTATGTTACTGTACAGGAGAACAACACAATTTTAGTTTAAGTTGTAGCTGGAATGGTTCGTTAAAAATCTGACAGCTATGCACTTACAAATACCTAACTTTAAATGACCATGAGATTCAGTTCTGTTATCAATCACTTACTCCATGCTATAAGAAACTGGACAAATCTAGTGGTAGCAAAATATTGAGTTGACAGTGTGCCTGGGACATGGAATTTCTGACACTATGTGGTTATTTTATGAGACCCAGTAAAGGTTTCCAACTGCACAACATTCTATTCAAGGTAACCCAGAAATACTTTCTTAGTTTGGTAACTCAGTGATCCTCCAACATAGCCTCTCCAGATTGACCATTGGTATTTTTCCAAAGTTTGGAGGAGCTTAGAGCTTTGATGCATCACCCAACAATATTGGATCTCTCTGTGGGACCACTATACATTTATTGTTTCCTTTTTTTTTTTACATCCAAATAGAAATATACCATCTCCAAGGGGCTGTGAGAGTCTTTCTAACTAACTTAAATGGTAGTGGCAGAAAGAAAAACAAGATATTGTGTTTACCATTGGTGATTTCCAAATTGTTGTGTCTTCCAGATGGGTTAGAGGGGTTAAATTACTACAATGAATACCATTTTGAAAATGTTTCTTTTGGTATCCAAAGGCATCAAATTAAAAATCTTAGTTTTGTGGAATTTTAACACAACCCACATTTGGGTAGTGGTGGTGGGGAACATCGTAAGGGTTTTGACTTACTGTTATCTCGAAACTCTGCAATGTTAACTGACCACCAGCGTTGTTTTCTTTGGGGAGATAATGTTTTCCAGCTGTTGCCTTACCACCTCTTCCTTGTTTCTCTTATTTGAGACACCATTTGCTTTTCAGTGTAACCAAATAGTTAAATCAGTGTTGAGTATATCACTAGATAAGAAAGAATAGACTGAGTTTAGAATACAGAGCCTCTCTATCAATTAGAAGTCAACTCTGAGCTTCAGGGTGATTATCATCAAGGCCCAGAGGAGGCTACCAGCCATTAAGCAAATTGCAGAGAGGTAACTGTCCTTTCCTGAAATGTAAACGCTCTCATATATTTAGTTTTAACCAGACCAGGTTAATTGTTTTTTATTAATGTAGAAATGGAATTGTAGCAAATGCAGATGGGTACAAGATTCCAACATTGGCTTCTTTACTCAATGTAGTGTCAGGAAAAGGGGCAATTGCCCATCCAATTCCCATATACAAGGGAACTTTTAATATGTGTCCACAAGGGCAGTCCACCCATACTCCATATTGGCTTTTTTTTTTTTTTTTAATTTTATTTATTTATGGATTTTACTTTTGGCTGTGTTGGGTCTTCGTTGCTGTGCGAGGGCTTTCTCTAGTTGTGGCAGGCGGGGGCCACTCTTCATCGCGGTGCGCGGGCCTCTCACTATCGCTGCCTCTCTTGTTGCGGAGCACAGGCTCCAGACGCGCAGGCTCAGTAATTGTGGCTCACGGGCCCAGTCGCTCCGCGGCATGTGGGATCTTCCCAGACCAGGGCTCGAACCCGTGTGCCCTGCAGTGGCAGGCAGATTCTCAACCGCCTGCGCCACCAGGGAAGCCCGAGAAGACATATTTTAAAAGCCAATATGGGGGCTTCCCTGGTGGCGCGGTGGTTGAGAATCTGCCTGCCACTGCAGGGCACACGGGTTCGAGCCCTGGTCTGGGAAGATCCCACATGCCGCGGAGCGACTGGGCCCGTGAGCCACAATTACTGAGCCTGCGCGTCTGGAGCCTGTGCTCCGCAACAAGAGAGGCAGCGATAGTGAGAGGCCCGCGCACCGCGATGAAGAGTGGCCCCCGCCTGCCACAACTAGAGAAAGCCCTCGCACAGCAACGAAGACCCAACACAGCCAAAAGTAAAATCCATAAATAAATTTTTAAAAAAATGTCTTCTTAAGGCTCTCACAGATTTAATAAAACCTCCATCAAATTTTGGTGTTGCTGCAGCCCCAAACAATCAAATTTTAAGAACTTGTGAGGCCTCACCTGGATTTGCACGGTGCCAGAAATAGATGGAGTTTTTATTAAACCTGATCTGACACTGTTGGAGATGTCTGTGGAGTCAAGTGAATGAGCAACAGTGGGGCAGATCCAATCAGCAACCCTCCTTGCAGGCATCCCTTCAGCATTGCTTTCCTGTTGTATGCTGCTGTGTTTACATAGAGTTTTCACAGAAGGATTCATTTAGGATTAACCTAATTGAATAAACACAAAGCTGCATAATTTATGGACCAAAATAGTTTTTCCTGGTAGGGTTGCTGACTAGCATTTCCTTTCTCCCTAATGGAATACTGCAAAGTCCCATATTGTTATAATCAGAATTTCATCTTTGAGTCAATCTAGTTCATTTGCATGATATGATTTTATTATAAGCCAGATGAATAAATAATGCTCATGAAAGAGAGCCTTTTCTTCAAGCAAAGTAATGGATATTTTATATATATATATATATATATATATATATTCCCTTAATGGAAATGGGTAAGTCCAGTAGCAGAACCTATCATTATGGGAATTATACTGAATTCTTATTACTGTTTCCCAAAAAAAGATAACTTAGGGAAATAATAAATATTGTGACTTAGATTTTGCTAATGAGAATAGGATAAATAAAAGAACGCATGCTGGGAAGATGGAGTAAGATCCTAGAAAACTAGCCTTCATGGTACTTCCCCATTTAAAAATCCACAATTCCCTCTTCCCTGTTAACGTCAAGTTTGAGCTTCTTTACTTGTGTTTCAAGAGCTTGCATAATCTGGCTCCATTGTAACTGCCCAGCCTGATTGACCTTGCTCATTACCACTTGCCCTCCATCAGGAATTGATAAGCAGTGATAATCACTCCCCACGGGCCCCATGCCTCATTTGCTGAAAACACATGATGGCCTTTGCACCTGCTGATCCCTCCACATTGAATGCCCAACTTCTGGTGCCTGCTAGTTTAAATTTTAGCCATCTTTACAGGTGCTGCTCAAGACCCATCATCTCAGGGATAAAAGAAGCAAACTCTGACTACTCCTTCCTATGGCGAATTTTTGCCTCTGTGATAGGCTGAAAAATGGTCCTCCAAAGATATATCTCTGCCCTAATTTCCAGAATCTGTGAATGTAATCTTATTTGGAAAAAGGTCTTTGCAGATGCAATTAATTTAAGGGCATTGAGATGAGAAGATTATCTTGGATTATCTGGGTGGGAATAATGCCATCACAAGTGTCCTTATAAGAGAAAGGGAGATGGAGATTTGAGACACACAGAGAGAAGGGGGTAGTGTGACCATGGAGGTAGAGATTGGAGTGATGTGGCCACAAATCAAGGAATGCAGACAGCCCAGAAGCTGGAAGAGGCAAAGAATGAATTCTCCCTAGAGACTTCATAGGTAGTGCCACCTGCTGACACCTTGGCTTTGGACTACTGGTCTCCAGAACCATGAGAGAATAAATTTCTGTTGTTTTGAGCCATGAATTTTGTGGTAATTTTGTCACAGTAGGCACAGGAAATTAATACACCTTTGGAAAGTACTGCACATTTACTGTTTGGTACAGGTAAGCTCCAGATGGTTCCCTAATACTTCCCGTATTCCCGTGTGGCTGCTCTCTTCCCAAATAGATTATAAATTCCTGGCAGGCTCTCAGAGAAACTGGCATAGAATTGCTCCTAGAATATCACTGAATTCTTTTGGAATAATTTATTGGTTATTTTTAATATTCTGGGCAAGACAAAATGCTGGTTGTATTTCAGTGATATATTGGCAATTGATGCTCCTGCTTCAGGTAAATAGTTCATCTCTAGAATGAGATTGTGGATCTATTAAGCTGTTTTCTCTTAAGCTGGCTGTTGCCAGAGTGTAATAAATGTAGGTCTTCCATATGCCTTTGCTATTTAGTTCGGTCTCCTCCTCATTTGCAAATCTTCTCTAAGGTGATTTTCTGATTCCAGGGCTGCTGACCCATGTGCAGTCCATTCTCATCTGTTACAGAAGGTCAGCACTGTGACTTGCTCCCACTCAGATTTCTCCTCTTCCCAAGGGAAAGAGACTAAAGGGCTTATGAGGTTGGCAGCATTGTATCTCAGATTAGCATGCTGGGCTAATGCAATTTAAATAGGGTTAGCAAAATTAGCAGGTACTGGAAACATGCGCTGCCAGATCTCATGAGGCCAATACCTGCATTTCCCTTGATGTCCAGAGCTCTCTGGAGCAGTGCCCACAGTGACTCAACATTCTT
Organism: Eubalaena glacialis; assembly: GCF_028564815.1. Classification (NCBI taxonomy): domain Eukaryota; kingdom Metazoa; phylum Chordata; class Mammalia; order Artiodactyla; family Balaenidae; genus Eubalaena; species Eubalaena glacialis. The sequence goes on from NC_083721.1 coordinate 111,815,487, forward strand.
CCAAGAAATATGGATGGATGGGGAATGAAGTTCAACACCCTATGCTGATAGTCTTCTGACAACCCTTCAAAATGATTCCTTTATAAGAAAGCTGAATTTTCAAGAATTAATTCCTTTAAGTTCAAGGTGTTGGGCCTCATTTTTATATGCCCACTCACTGCAACTTTTATTTCATCATGAATGTAACTCTACTGGTAGGAGATATAGGCTGGTTCTATCCTTTAGAACTTTAGAACCTCTGAGGTGCACATGAATTGCAGAATCTAAAGGTTCTTCTAAAGGAGATCTGAACTAGAAATGTTGACTCACCACAAGACTAATCTCTCAAGACATATGAAAACTTTTGATCAAATTAATCTACAGTTGCAATTTAAGGGTGTTAAATAGTAACCCATGGGGTTAGTCTAAGGGGAGCTTCAATGATGTTTCTAATAAGGGGCTACTGGTATCAAAATAACTAGTGGCTTCCCAACTGTCTGTAGGAGAAGGACAGTTTAGATATTGTAAAAAATAATCACATCCCCTTATTCTGCTCTTTATACTGTCCTCAAGTGGGTCTTCTTGGTGAGCCTGTGTGTAGGTTCTGTGGTGTTCCTAGTATGGCCTCCATGAGAGGAACCATGTAAGCAAAATCCCCTTGATAATGAGATAAATGTTTTTTCCTGATTTACTGATTCCACAAATTTACATGTTTAGAACTAGGTAACCCTACTCAGTGTAGCACTTTTGTTAATTTCCTTTAGGTTGAAGAAAGCCCTTGGTAGAGGGAATTCTTTAGCTGGAAAACTATTTTAATCCCTTTCTGAGTGGTGGCCCAATTTGTTTAACTCTTCAGATATGGTTCAGGTAGAATGGACAGAAAGAAGAGTCAACCTAATTTACAAACAGCAATAGTTTATGACAACCAAAGTCATCCAATTGGCTTCTGAGTTTACCCCTGAAAGCTCTAAATTAACTTTATTCTCAACAAAGTACAGGTCTGAATTTCTCAATCTGTCACTCTGTAAGAGGAGCAGGTAGGCTATAGGCTTAATTTTTACCACTAATCAGGACCATATTCTGTCTAACTAAATTGAAAAAATTTAAGAATAATTTTAGACACTCTGTAGCATTTATTGGCTTATCAATGGCCTTTGATTCATATACAGGAACTGTCAGTTAGGCATGCCATCTGATATTGATCTAGCCTTTTAAAGTTTCTTTAGAGCATTTGTCAATACACCACATCAAAAATCATAGTGGGCAAAGCAAATTCCATTTTTAAGTAGCACAAGAAAGGGCTTCTTCTGTTCATAGTCATTTCTAATGGTTTTCTGTGGTTGCAATATGGACTGGATGACCACTACCAAATGCAACACATACTTCACACTCTGCTGATTCCTGAATGTCACCTATGCTTAATACTGCCTTAGGATTCAGGGATTACTTCACAGAAGAGGGTGATACTTGAAGAGTGGCTTTGCCAGGCAGATAAAGAGTCAAAGAGCACTCTGGCAGAAGAAACAGCATATTTACATGTAGGTGGGAGAAAGCCTGGCACCTTGGGGCACTTTAAGTGGTGCCTTATGGCTAGAGCATATTATAGTCCTAAGCTGTTGTCCCAAGCTCAGCCTTGGAAGATCTCAGCCTGCAGGTTTTTCTCCCTAAACAGGTGAGGCGGTCCCTTGCTTTTTCAGGGAATTGCTTTGGTCTCTGCTGTTCATTTTATGTCTTAAGCCTGCTTTCACTTCTATGTGGGTTTCCTGAATTTTTTCCTTTGCTGTCAGGTAAGCTCCTTTCTCCTGCCCAGCCTTGGGGACAACTAGAACAGAGGTCTGCAGGATTTGTACTCAGGCTTTCCCCCAAACAATCTCTGCTTTCATTGAATTCCCTTTGGTGGCAGCTTTCAGGCAAGTGATATCAGCCTCTGACTTTCCCAAGCTCTGTCCCAGACCTCATCCTTTGTCTGACTGGGATGGGGATCTAGTGCCCAGGAAGTAAAACTGGAGTAGTGGGAAAGGGCCAGATAATTGAGATTCTTGCTTGTTAGGTTAAGGTATTTGGAGTCTACCCATAGGGATGGTGAGTGACTGGGTGATTTTAAGCAGTGTATTGAGAAGATCAATATCCATTTTAGAAGGATGACCTTGATGGTTTGGTAGGAAATGGACAAGGTGCAGAGAATAGTTAGGAAGCTGTATCAATACTCAAACCTTCTGTCAATGCTCAAGTGAGAACTGAGGAACAAACGTAACAGCAGAGAGGATGGAAAGGGAAAGAAATTAAAGAGACTTTTAAAAGATAATGTTGATGAGAATTGTTTGTTTGGATGTTAAAATTGAGGAATGGGAAAGAGAGAGGCTAAGGGAACTTGTTGGGTGATGGTGCCATATTCCCTGTAACTGGGAACCCAGGGCGATGATTAGGTTTAGGAGGAGTTAATGGGGTGTCAGTGGACTTAAGTCATGTACATCTTGAGGTGGAGGCTCCTATGAGGAATCCAGGTGTAGCAGCCCAGGAGGCAGCTGAAAGCATGAGGACAGAAGGCTAAAGCTATAGTTCTATGAGTTGTCATTGGCACCCATATGTCGTGGTGGAATATTAGTTAGCCCTTAAATTATAATTATTGAGACTAAGTAGCAACATGGGTACATGAAAAGATCAGGATACAAAATTTTATCTACTTTGGATTTCAACTATGTAAAATTATGTTTTATTCATTTGCAAATGAATAAATGTGAGAAGGGGAAATGGAAAAATTAAACACAGCAGATTTGTTAACATAGTGGGTTCTTTTTAAATATAATTATTCATGTCCAGCTTCTTTTCAGAAACAATTTGTGATGTCATGGAACTTTGTTAATTTTATAAAAAATGATTTCTATTGTTAAAATGTTATTTGTATAATACATTGAAAATTAATATAAGATATCATATGAGAAAAAAACTTTTTAAACTTCCATGTGAATGATTATTATAATATGAACATTGTTTTTTTTGCCTATCTTTAAAGAAGTGGTGTTTTCATAATTAACTTCTAGCACTTTCTTCTAAATATTTGTATTATTTTATCAGTTCTCTACATCCTTTTGAAGATCACAGTGAGCCAGGGAATTTCCTGAAAACTCAGAATATGGAAAAAGCACAAGTAAAGTGATAGATGAAATTTGCTTGGATTATAAAACTATTTTTTTGAACAATTTCTATATGCCAGGCACTATGCCGATGATACATAAAAAGAATAAAACATATTCCCCATCTTCAGGGATCTTAGAGTTTGGTGCAGGAGATGAAGGGTAAATAGACAGTTATTCTACAGCATGATTAGTAAAATCATGGATCCTTACCATAACTCTAAGGGAACACATCATAGGGACATTGGGGACTTCCCAGAGGAGACGGTGTCTGCAGTGAGTCTTGAACTATTTATAGAAGTTGAAGTGAAGGGGTACAGGAGGTACTTTCCAAGAAAGGGAATGCATCACATGCAAATACTCCAAGTAAGAAAGCACGACAGGTTTGGGGAATTTGTAGAAGGTCACTCTGACTTTTCAAAGAGCTAGTAGAGGCGGGAGTGAGGCTGAAGACAGAGCAGGTCCTGAGTGGTCTTTTTTGCTATGCTTAGGATTTTGAACTTGGACCTGTAAGAAATGGGGAGTCATTGGATGACTTTTGCAAAGGGAGTAACATGATTAGGAAGATGATTCTGGGTGCAGTGTAGTGAATGGATTGGGAGGGATTGGGAGGAGAGGCCAACCCAAGAGCTGTTGCTATGATGCAGGAAGAGAAATTAGAGCCTGAATTAGGTAACCAAGTGAAGGGAATGAAGATGAGAAATATTAATGCAGAGCAATCAGCAATACTTGGTGACTGAGTGTAGAAGGTGAGGGAGAGAGAAGAGTCAAGGATGACTCCTGGGTTTCTGGCTTTGGAAATGGGGTTTCCCTCTCCCCTGAGACGGGAAAAACAGAAGAAGAAGCAGATGTGGGTGGGAAGACGGTAAATTCAGTTTCAGTGCATTGAGTTGGAGGAGTCTGTGGGAGAGCCATGTGGTGGAAATGTCTTGTGTGTGGTGATATTTACTGGTTGGGAGCTTGGATGAGAGATCTGGGCTAAGATGAGAGGGGGCTAAAATTGGAGCTGGCAATTGAAGGACAAGTCAGTGCTGTTCTGTGTGTGGCACATATAAGATGCAGATGTAAGCTTAGATGTATCAATATATGAATTAAGGAATGGAGTCAATGGATCCTTTGGAATCGGAGAGCACTTCAGGGACTGTCTAGTCTATAAAATTACCGATGAGTCGGTGAGGATACTGAAGTTAAGAAAACGAGATTTAACAATGATAGAAATTAGACTCAGAAACCTAGACTTTATGAATTTATGTCCAGTTCTCTTTCTGCTCTATATTGCTTCTGGGTTGGAGGTAGAAAAAATAACTAAATGAGGAAAAATATGAAAGAGGAAACTGGCTTTAGAGCAAGAAGCAGGAGTTTGCCTCTAAGTAGTGGGAAATGAGGCCACCATCCCTGACCCTCACACCCCCTGCCTTCCTAGAAGGCAGTCATTCAAATTCCCATGGATTGGCCACCATCTTGGAGCCCAGATTTTCTCCCTTTTCCCTTAGGTTAGGGGTTATTTTGACTCTGTGTGAAATTTATGAAGCATTGCTTTGTTCTGGGAGAAATTTTGTCACCTGTATGAGTCAAAAGCAGTAACTTCCATTGCTCTGTGGCCTAGGAAAAACTATGGACTTTCAAAAAGAAAGATGCAATTATGTAATAGCTTTCTCACTGCTGTGATGTTTCAGGGCAACCTAACTGTAATGTCATTTCCATGCTTCTAAATTGTTTTTATCGTAGATGAAATGAAATGAAGCTGTTAATGACAAGCTGAATGGGAAATGCATCTGGCAGCTCTGCAAGGTATGCATCGGGCTGCCCTCTACTCCGTGAGAGCAACACCTTGCTTTTATTTTGCCCAGTTCTTCAAAGTGAAATGGTAAATAGCATTAGCAGATCAAGTCAGGAGGACTTAAGTCAGCTTTGTAGTGAAACTTGGTGTTTCTTTGCTGTTGGACGCATTTATGTGTTAAGTGCCCCCGTCTGTTCAGGTCTCAGATGGGGAATTTTTGGATTTGGATAGTAGTGACTCACCCGGGTTGGTGGGCAGTTTGCAGGGTAGGTTATGTGTTAAAGAAAATCAGCCATTTCTTAAGGTTGGCCTCACTGAGGCTTGGGTAAAAGGTTAGGAGGACAGACAGCGTTAGGCTGGAAGGTGTTTTATATTATCAAAGCTAGACTTTCTCAAGGCAGTTTGTCCTTTGGCCAGGGGGAAGATGAGTTTTCTAAATGACTTAACTAACTTCTTTTTTGGCATACTTTTACAATTGGTTCATTTCCAGGTACCAGAAAGAATGTAAATATGGAACGAATCAACTTTTTCCACATTTTTCTCTAGCAGTTCTTTTATGAAGAACAGATTTTCCATAGAGGAAATTAAAAAATACATAAAACTGAGAAACTGTGGTGTTGTTGAGAACGGCCTCATTTTCCATGTCACTTTGTAACTGGCAGTGCACACTGCATTCAAATGGCATTAATATAAAGCATGGAGTTTGTTTCAATTAGCTTCATTTTTCCTCGAGATGAGGAATTATCATAAATCCCTGAAATAACAGTTGACTCACAGAGATGCTTGTGTCATTGCATTAGGATTTTTTTTTACATCTTTTTTCTAACTACATCTAGTTATAAAAATGATGAAACTCTGATTTAATGCATTTAATATGGGCCTTTTGCCTAAATTAAGAAGGGGGAGAGAAGGGCAATGGTATAACTCATTTCTCAAAGACAACAAATTATTTTTTTGCAGTAAATTTGGGTAGAATGATTTTTTTTTCCATTTTAGAGCATTTTTATACAAGAAACAAGAATTTTCATTAGCATTTGCTTCAGATTTTTTTCTTGGATGCCACTCTTTTGAGTGATCTGAAAATATTCTTCTGGTGCATCTGTAAACATCTGAAAATTCGATATTTGGTAAAAGACAATTGATATGGACAGCTCAAAAAGCCAGAATTTTATGCAAAGCGGTATCTGGATTGCCATCTAAATGAAAACCGCATGTCAAACAGATGCCATAAATATGAATTCAGACAAATGCCCATTGATAGTTTTTCCGTGGTGCATCTTAGATGGTTCAGCGAGTTACAGGTCTTGAGAAGTACAGCCTGTTTGGTATGCTGAAGGCAAGTTAAAGTTCCTTTCTTTCTATAGTGACACTACAAGTCTAACCTTTATTGTCAGGGTCTCAGCTGAATTTTCTAACAGCAGATGAGTGGGAATTCATGGAAATAGCATGTGTTTCACCAGTTTCCTTTATTTCTCCCTCAGGACAAGCAGCTGTCAGGTCAGCCCCCCCATTGCAGAGCTTGAAGCCATCAAGAGCAGGGATATATTTGCCTAGTTCTGAGGGCAGGCTTTCTGCCGACTCGGGAGATCACATAAATACCTTCAGGCCAGCATATCTGAGTCATCAGTAAGTGACCTCCCTGACAGGCTGAAACCACAAAATGCGACTTATGGAGCCCTCGATGCAGGCTGCTCAGCGCTGGGTTCCACCGAAGCAATAAACAAGAAGGGATGAATTCATTCACATTCACACCCCCATTTTTCTACATGGTAGGAAAATAATTCCAGAGAGTAATAGTAACATAAAAATGCAGCCACATAACTTTTATAACCCTGTTTCCTCAAGTGCTTTACAATGAAATCCAGAGTCTTTGATAGATCTTGTTCGGTATTCTAAGTTCTTTTTTTGAAATTTTTAAATTTAATTTTATTATTTTTTTATACAGCAGGTTCTTATTAGTCATCAATTTTATACATGTCAGTGTATACATGTCAATCCCAATCTCCCAATTCATCCCACCCCCAGCTCCCCGCCACTTTCCCCCCTTGGTGTCCATACGTTTGTTCTCTACATCTGTGTCTCTATTTCTGCCCTGCAAACCGGTTCATCTGTACCATTTTTCTAGGTTCCACATATATGCGTTAGTATACGATACTTGTTTTCTCTTTCTGACTTACTTCACTCTGTATGACAGTCTCTAGGTCCAACCACGTCTCCACAAATGACACAATTTCCTTCCTTTTTATGGCCGAGTAGTATTCCATTCTATATATGTACCACATCTTCTTTATCCATTCGTCTGTCGATGGGCATTTAGGTTTCTTCCATGACCTGGCTATGGTAAATAGTGCTGCAATGAACATTGGGGTGGATGTGTCTTTTTGAATTATGGTTTTCTCTGGGTATATGCCCAGTAGTGGGATTGCTGGGTCATATGGTAATTCTATTTTTAGTTTTTTAAGGGACCTCCATACTGTTCTCCATAGTGGCTGTATCAATTTACATTCCCACCAACAGTGCAAGAGGGTTCCCTTTTCTCCACACTCTCTCCAGCATTTGTTGTCTGTAGATTTTCGGATGATGCCCATTCTAACTGGAGTGAGGTGATACCTCATTGTAGTTTTGATTTGCATTTCTCTAATAATTAGTGATGTTGAGCAGCTTTTCATGTGCTTCTTGGCCATCTGTATGTCTTCTTTGGAGAAGTGTCTATTTAGGTCTTCTGCCCATTTTTGGATTGGGTTGTTTGTTTTTTTAATATTGAGCTGCATAAGCTGTTTATATATTTTGGAGATTAATCCTTTGTCCATTGATTTGTTTGCAAATATTTTCTCCCATTCTGAGGATTGCCTTTTCGTCTTGTGTGCAGTTTCCTTTGCTTTGTAAAAGCTTTTAAGTTTCATTAGGTCCCATTTGTTTATTTTTCTTTTTATTTCCATTACTCTAGGAGGTGGATCAAAAAAGATCTTGCTGTGATTTATGTCAAAGAGTGTTCTTCCTATGTTTTCCTCTAAGAGTTTTATAGTGTCCAGTCTTACATTTAGGTCTCTAATCCATTTTGAGTTTATTTTGTGTATGGTGTTAGGGAGTGTTCTAATTTCATTCTTTTACATGTAGCTGTCCAGTTTTCCCAGAACCACTTATTGAAGAGACTGGCTTTTCTCCATTGTATATCCTTGCCTCCTTTGTCATAGATTAGTTGACCATAGGTGCGTGGGTTTATCTCTGGGCTTTCTATCCTTTTCCATTGATCTATATTTCTGTTTTTGTGCCAGTACCATATTGTTTTGATTACTGTAGCTTTGTAGTATAGTCTGAAGTCAGGGAGTCTGATTCCTCCAGCTCCATTTTTTTCCCCTCAAGACTCCTTTGGCTCTTTGGGGTCTTTTGTGTCTCCATGCAAATTTTAAGATTTTTTGTTCTAGTTCTGAAAAATATGCCAATGGTAATTTGATAGGGATTGCATTGAATCTGTAGATTGCTTTGGGTAGTATAGTCATTTTCACAATGTTGATTCTTCCAATCCAAGAACATGGTATATCACTCCAACTGTTTATATCATCTTTAATTTCTTTCATCAGTGTCTTATAGTTTTCTGCATAGAGGTCTTTTGTCTCCTAGGTAGGTTTATTCCTAGGTATTTTATTCTTTTTGTTGCAATGGTAAATGGGAGTGTTTTCTTAATTTCACTTTCAGATTTTTCATCATTAGTGTATAGGAATGCAAGAGATTTCTGTGCATTAATTTTGTATCCTGCAACTTTACCAAATTCATTGATTAGCTCTAGTAGTTTTCTGGTGACATCTTTAGGATTCTCTATGTATAGTACCATGTCATCTGCAAACAGTGACAGTTTTACTTCTTCCTTTCCAATTTGTATTCCTTTTATTTCTTTTTCTTCTCTGATTGCCATAGCTAGGACTTCCAAAACTATGTTGAATAATAGTGGTGAGAGTGGACATCCTTGTCTTGTTCCTAGTCTTAGAGGAAATGCTTTCAGTTTTTCACCATTGAGAATGATGTTTGCTGTGGGTTTGTCGTATATGGCCTTTATTATGTTGAGGTAGGTTCCCTCTATGTCCACTTTCTGGAGAGTTCTTATCATAAATGGGTGTTGAATTTTGTCAAAAGCTTTTTCTGCATCTATTGAGATGATCATATGGTTTTTATTCTTCAATTTGTTAATATGGTGTATCACATTGATTGATTTGCATATATTGAAGAATCCTTGCATGACTGGGATAAATCCCACTTGATCATGGTGTATGATCCTTTTAATGTGTTGTTGGATTCTGTTTGCTAGTATTTTGATGAGGATTTTTGCATCTATATTCATCAGTGATATTTGTCTGTAATTTTCTTTTTTTGTAGTATCTTTGTCTGGTTTTGGTATCAGGGGATGGTGGCCTCATAGAATGAGTTTGGGAGTGTTCCTTCCTCTGCAATTTTTTGGAAGAGTTTGAGAAGGATGAGTGTTAGCTCTTCTCTAAATGTTTGATAGAATTCACCTGTGAAGCCATCTGGTCCTGGACTTTTGTTTGTTGGAAGATTTTTAATCACAGTTTCAATTTCATTATTTGTGATTGATCTGTTCATATTTTCTATTTCTTCCTGGTTCAGTCTTGGAAGGTTATACCTTTCTAAGAATTTGTCCATTTCTTCCAGGTTGCCCATTTTATTGGCATAGAGTCGCTTGTAGTAGTCTCTTAGGATGCTTTGTATTTCTGTGGTGTCTGTTGTAACTTCTCCTTTTTCATTTCTAATTTTATTGATTTGAGTCCTCTCCCTCTTTTTCTTGATGAGTCTGGCTAATTTATCAATTTTTATCTTCTCAAAGAACCAGTTTTCAGTTTTATTGATCTTATCTATTATTTTCTTTGTTTCTATTTCATTTATTTCTGCTCTGATCTTTATGATTTCTTTCATTCTACTAACTTTGGGTTTTGTTTGTTCTTCTTTCTCTAGTTCCTTTAGGTGTAAGGTTAGATTGTTTATTTGAGATTTTTCTTGTTTCTTGAGGTAGGCTTGTATTGCTATAAACTTCCCTCTTAGAACTGCTTTTGCTGCATCCCATAGGTTTTGGATCGTCTTGTGTTCATTGTCATTTGTCTCTAGGTATTTTTTGATTTCCTCTTTGATTTCTTCACTGATCTCTTGGTTATTTAGTAACGTATTTTTTAGCCTCCATGTGTTTGTGTTTTTTACCTTTTTTTTCCCCTGTAATTGATTTCTGATCTCATAGCGTTGTGGTCTGAAAAGATGCTTGATAGGATTTCAATTTTCTTAAATTTACTGAGGCTTGATTTGTGACCCAAAATGTGATCTATCCTGGAGAATGTTCTGTGTGCACTTGAGAAGAAAGTGCAATCTGCTGTTTTTGGATGGAATGTCTCATAAATATCAATAAAATCTATCTGGTCTATTGTGTCATTTAAAGCTTGTGTTTCCTTATTAATTTTCATTTTGGATGATCTGTCCATTGGTGTAAGTGAGGTGTTAAAGTCCCCCACTATTATTGTGTTACTGTCGATTTCTCTTTTATAGCTGTTAGCATTTGCCTTATGTATTGAGGTGCTCCTATGTTGGACGCATAAATATTTACAATTGTTGTATCTTCTTCTTGGATTGATCCCTTGATCATTATGTAGTGTCCTTCCTTGTCTCTTGTAACATTCTTTAGTTTGAAGTCTATTTTATTTGATATGAGTATTGCTACTCCAGCTTTCTTTTGATTTCCATTTGCATGGAATATCTTTTTCCATCCCCTCACTTTCAGTCTGTATGTGTCCCTTGGTCTGAAGTGAGTCTCTTGTAGACAGCATATATATGGGTCTTGTTTTTGTATCCATTCAGCTAGCCTGTGTCTTTTGGTTGGAGCATTTAATCCATTCACGTTTAAGGTAATTATCGATATGTATGTTCCTATTACCATTTTCTAACTGGTTATGAGTTTGTTTTTGTAGGTACTTTTCTTCTCTTGTGTTTCCCACTTAGAGAAGTTCGTTTAGCATTTGCTGTAGAGCTGGTTTGGTAGTGCTTAATTCTCTTAGCTTTTACTTGTCTGTAAAGCTTGTAATTTCTCTGTCGAATCTGAATGAGATCCTTGCTGGGTAATCTTGGTTGTAGGTTCTTCCCTTTCATCACTTTAAATGTATTGTGCCACTCCCTTCTGGCTTGTAGAGTTTCTGCTGAGAAATCAGCTGTTAACCTTATGGGAGTTCCCTTGTATGTTATTTGTTGTTTTTCCCTTGTTGCTTTCAATAATTTTTCTTTGTCTTTAATTTTTGTCAATTTGATTACTATGTGTCTCGGTGTGTTTCTCCTTGGGTTTATCCCGCCTGGGACTCTCTGCGCTTCCTGGACTTGGGTGGCTATTTCCTTTCCCATGTTAGGGAAGTTTTCGACTATAATCTCGTCAAATATTTTCTAGGGTCCTTTCTCTCACTCTTCTCCTTCTGGGAACCCTATAATTCTAATGTTATTGTGTTTAATGTTGTCCTAGAGGTCTCTTAGGCTGTCTTCATTTCTTTTCATTCTTTTTTCTTTATTCTGTTCCATGGCAGTGAATTCCACCATTCTGTCTTCCAGGTCACTTATCCGTTCTTCTGCCTCAGTTATTCTGCTATTGATTCCTTCTAGTGTATTTTTCATTTCAGTTATTGTATTTTTCACCTCTGTTTGTTCTTTAATTCTTCTAGGTGTTTGTTCTTTAATTCTTCTAGGTCTTTGTTAAACATTTCTTGCATCTTTTCGATCTTTGCCTCCATTCTTTTTCCGAGGTCCTGGATCATCTTCACTATCATTATTCTGAATTCTTTTTTCTGGAAGGTTGCCTACCTCCACTTCATTTAGTTGTTTTTCTGGGGTTTTATCTGTTCCTTCATCTGGTACATAGCCCTCTGCCTTTTCATCTTGTCTATTTTTCTGTGAATGTGGTTTGTGTTCCACAGGCTGCAGGATTGTCGTTCTTCTTCTTTCTGTTGTTTGCCCTCTGGTGGATTAGGCTATCTAAGAGGCTTGTGCAATTTTCCTGGTGGGAGGGACTGGTGGTGGATAGAGCTGGGTGTTGCTCTGGTGGGCAGAGCTCAGTAAAACTTTAGTCCGATTGTCTGTTGATGGGTGTGGCTTGGTTCCCTCCCGGTTGGTTGTTTGGCTTGAGGCGACCCAACACTGGAGCCTACCTGGCTCTTTGGTGGGGCTAATGGTGGACTCTGGGAGGGCTCACGCCAAGGAGTACTTCTGCTGCCAGTGTCCTTGTCCCTGTGGTGAGCCACAGCCACCCCCCACCTCTGCAGGAGACCCTCCAACACTAGCAGGTAGGTCTGGTTCAGTCTCCTATGGGGTCACTACTCCTTCCCCTGGGTCCCGATGCGCACACTACTTTGTGTGTCCCCTCCAAGAGTGGAGTCTGTTCTCCCAGTCCTTTCGAAGTCCTGCAGTCAAATCCCACTAGGCTTCTAAGTCTGATTCTCTAGGAATTCCTCCTCCCATTGCTGAACCCCCAGGTTGGGAAGCCTGATGTGGGGCTCAGAACCTTCACTCCAGTGGGTGGACTTCTGTGGTATAAGTGTTCTCCAGTTTGTGGGTCACCCACCCAGCAGTTATAGGATTTGATTTGATTGTGATTGCACCCCTCCTACCATCTCACTGTGGCTTCTCCTTTGTCTTTGGATGTGGGGTATTTATTTTGGTGAGTTCCAGTGTCTTCCTGTCGATGATTGTTCAGCAGTTAGTTGTGATTCCGGTCGGTGCTCTCGCAAGAGGGAGTGAGCGCACGTCCTTCTACTCTGCCATCTTGAACTAATCTGTATCCTAAGTTCTTAATGATTACAACTTGACATAGTTTTAGTGAGAAAACTTGGCTCTTTAAAATATGAATTTAATGTCTTTTCACTAGCAGACCTCACCTGGGTGAGGTGAGGAGGACCACGTTTGCTGTTAACCTGCCTTACCTTTCTGGGTCCAGGGAGCTTCCTGGGATGAGGAGGGAGGAAAATACTGACCCTTGTTTTCAGGTGGATGTCGTTCTGTGCAGAGAGAATTTATTTACTTTGTGTCACTTAAGAGCATTGCTTCTCCTGTGTTTCTTCTCAATAATAAGATCTAATATTTATTTATTGCTAGATCATTCATCTAGATCATTGCATTTATTTCTTAAAACAACCTTGTGATATTTGTATTAATATCATTGGCCTCATGGTGAAACCAAAGCTGATGGGGTAAAGACAGAAGTCATGCTCATAAGGGGTAAATGACTAATTTGAATGCTGGCCAATGAACCACAGAGCCTATGGGGTTTTTTGTTTTTTGTTTTTCATTCACTTAGCAAGGCATGAAAAATGTGTGCATCAGCAGAGGGGCTGTTGAATACCTGTATTCATTAAGCATATTACTTAGTATATTATCATCCCTATTTTACACATAAGAAATAGTTATGTTAACTTGTTCAAAGACCACATGGCTAACAAGAGTCAGAGCTCAGATTTGAACCCAGGAAACCGCACCTTAGAGTTTGTGCCCTTGGCCACTGTACATAATACCAGGTCAAGGAGCTTGAACTTCATTCTGAGGTTGGTGAAGTGGTCTGGTAAGCAGAATAATGACCACCCAAACATGTCCATGTCCTAATTCCCAGGACCTGTGCTATGTATGGCACAGGGGAATTAATGCTTCAGAGGGAATGAAGGTTACTAATCAGCTGACTGTAAGACGGGGAGATTATCTTGGATCATCCAAGTGGGCCTAACGTAATGATAAAGGTTCTGAAAAGTGGCAGAGGGAAGCAGCAAAGTATGTCAGAGTGAGGCAGAGAAGGACTCAACCTGCTGTTGCTGAAGATAAAGGAAGGGGCTACAAGCCAAGGAATGCAGATGACTTCTAGAAGGTGGAAAAGTGAGGAAATGGTTTCTTCCCTAGAGCCTCCATAAAGGAATACAACCTTGCTGACATCTTGATTTTAGCCCAGTGAGTCCTGTGTCAGACTTCTAACCTACAGAACTGTAAGATAATAGATTTGTATTGTTTTATGCCACATAATTTGTGGTAATTTGTTAAAGCAGCAACAGTAAACGCATATAAGTGGCAATGAAGGATTTTCCTCAGAGTTTGGGCACAATCAGATTTGCTGTCTTTGTGAGGCCCCTGTGTTGGCCATGTAGAGTCTGGATTATTAAGGGGTAAGGCTGAAGGCAGAGAGATGAGTTAGGAGGCTTGCAAAGGCAAAGGCAACAGAGGTTTGGAGTCCACCATACACCAGCGGATGTAGTTTTGTTTGTTCTTCAAAGCATCCGTGAAATGAATGTTGTGAAGTTGAAGAGAAGGAGCCAGAGCTGAGCACATCTTTAAAATGTAGGATAAAGAGTAGATACTTGTTGGAGCTAGGTGTCAGAGCAAGTAGGAGAAGGGATGGATGTTGGCCTGTAGGATGGAAGGGATGTGTTGGTAGGGAGAGTGTCACACTCTTTCTGATGGTATTTGGGAACAAAATGGTGGTTGTGTTGGCAATGGTTGAGATGATGACAATGGTGGGGGTGATATTTGGGCAAGGTAGAAGGAAATGCAGCCATCCTGGCCTGATGTCTTCTCTCTCTCTCTGTGGAGAAGGAGGGGAGTTCATCAACTGAAAGCAAGTGAGGTAAGTTTCAAAATAGCCCCGGTGCAGAATGGGGAGGGGGCAGGCTGGTGAGGTCAAAACCTTACCCTTTATGGCACCACGTTTTACAGTTGTGTCCTATATCTCTTCCGCCCACAAAATGCTCAGCAGCCCTGGAGTAGGAGCACAGATGGGCATGTTAAGGGGTGGGGATTTGGAAGAGAGAAGGGAGTGAGAGTTTGTACTCCCCTTTTTAGTGGAGGAGTGATTTTTATACAGGAAAGAAGGAAAAGCTTTATTATCTTGTCTGAGGCTGATTTCACGAATTCCCAGCAAGCACAACCATCCCACAATTCTCTACAAAAGAACTGTTGGGACTCTAGAGGTACATGGTCTCTCAGCTACCTTTGCCCACCTTCCAGGTTCCCAAACAGGGCGCCTGGGCCTGAACGGGCACAAGGGGATGGTAAGACTTTTTTCCCCCCATAGATCACATGGATATTCTGTGCTCTGTCAAGATTTGCTGACACTTTGAGGTGTGTCTGCTTTTGGTCCTCTGGGAGGCAAAGGTGCCAAGCCACAGAATAGGTACAGGGAAGGCACACACTCCCGCTATGTCTGGAGGAAGAAGGCCCTGGAACCTTCTGGCAACAAAGAGAAGGAATAAGCAGAACTAGTGCCATCTTATGTAAGGCAAAGTGGGGGAGATAAGAAGACATAGCATTCAATCCAAAAAGTTCCCTGAGGGCTGGTAAACCTCTTTGGGAGGGAGATCCTACAAAGAATGCACAGCTTGCTAGGTTTAGAGTTCTGTTTAATATCAAAGGAAACCTTTCTCATCTTTAAAAAGAATTTAAAAAGAGAGCCTGTAATCCCCAGTGCCTCAGATTTATGTTTTCCAAATGTGGATCTCTATTTCTCTATGTGCTCGATATCTTTTTAATGGGCTACAAATATTTGAAATGTGTAAACACCATGGGAGGATGAGTATTTTAAGTGTATAGGGATGTGGCTGGATTAAGAAAACTAGGATGTCATTATGGAAGCAGAAAGCATGAGATGAGATGTCCCAGCAGTCTGAATTGCTGGACTGGAGCACACCCTTAGGGCAGATGAAATGGAAACATTCTTGCATTTGAACTTTCAAAAATGTCACCTGGACAAAAGCATGCAGCACCTTTCTTATTGGAGACATGCTGTCTTTGGACTTTATCCTTTCTCTGGGGAGAGAGGGGATCGTGTTGCTTTTCCTTCCGTACTGACCTACCTTCCCAGAGGAAGCAGGGTCAAGTGTGTCTTGGAAACGCTCTGGTGGGTGATTCTGATATACTCTTCTCTTCCTCCACCCTAATCCTTCCCTGATGAGAATTAACAGATTCAAAGCCAAATACTGACATGATCAGAAAAGATTGCTTATTCTAAATAGAGTGATGTGTTTCCAGGCAAAATAATCTCCGGAGTCTTTTCTGTGGTTTTCCTTAATGGACTCCCTTGACCAGACACACCAAAACCAGAGATTTTCCATTTCCCCAGGTGCAGAATGGGAGGAGGATATACTGCAGGATGTTTTGGTAAAGATTGAATGAGATATTAATGCAGGTGAATCACTTGCACATGGAGAGCCCTCAATAAATGTCAATTCCCTTCCTCATAGCATCAGTTGATGATGAATTATTTCTTTTGTTTCCTAATGCTTATTTATGTTTTCATGCATTTATGGACATATTAGAGAATTTAGAATTGAATGGAGGCCCATGGGTCTCAGCTGTAGGTGTTTTGTTTGCTTGTTCTTGGTTATTGAGTCCCCCTTGGTAAGTAGCAGGATGGCATAGTGGTGAGAATATGGCCTGGGATCAGATTGGCTGGATTTGAGTCCGGGCTTCACCCTTTTAAACTGCACCATCCTGGGCAAGTCTCTTAACTTCTTTGTGCCTCTATTTCCTTATTACAAAGTTGAGGAGGGGAGATATGATAATAATAGTACCTGCCCATGGGGTTGTTCTGCAGATTAAATGATTATATGTATATATATATATACATATATACATATGTTTGCCCTGTGTGCAAACCAGGGCCTGGCGTCAAATAAGATCTGTAAAACTACTGATTGTTGTTACTGGTTTTTGGTCAATACATATAAGGCATTTATAATGGTGTTCAATAAATGTTAGCTATTGTTTTATTATTATTGGTCTATAAAACTTGGTCAAAGATTTCTGATCCATGAACATAAATTACAGCCTCTTGAAAGTAATTTCAGATTTAGAATGATTCCTAGGGCTGGAACTAGGAATTATTAGCAGTAGTTAAGGTGGCAACAAAAGTCAGTCTTTTGGTGGTGGCATGGCTGGCTGGGACTTTAAGGCCTTATCCAAGGTTCCCATGAATAGCAGAGGGTTATCTGTTTCTTAAATACCATACACTACATTTTCACACTGATGAGCAATGAACCCAACTGTGCCCACAGACATAAGTAAAAATAAACAAATTTGTTGCCAAAAATTTAAATACGGGCTATTTCACATAAAACTCTGGACATTCTGCCTCTTAAACAATTGGAGGATCTACAACTCTGGGCTTGCTCTCTTACATGGCAACATCCGCTTCAACTGTGTAGAATTGCCCATTTTAGTTTGTTCATTCTCTTTTTATTTTTCCACAGTCCCCACCACTCCATAATGTATTACATCTGGCCCCTTTCACTCATCAGTCTTACTGCCAAACTCAGTAGACCTCTGAATTTGCAACTCCTACTGTAAACTGATATAAGAGAATTGCTGAGGTACAGGGCAGGGGGTATGTTTCCATCATATTGAAAAGACTTACATCTTTCCACCATAATGTGGAAAGAGATAAAGTTCATCCAGTCTTGATTTATGACATGTTCCCTCAGCATACAAATGGGTCACTTCACATAAACTATCATTGGTGTCTCTACTAAGTAGAGTCAGTTCCTACACCTCAGGTGTGCCACATTGATGTCAATCCCTGGCAGTTACTACCAGAAAATGTTCACTGTAGTTGGAAGCCATCAAGAAGTGGTACCAAAAAGAGTAGCCTAGATTAGCGTGGTATTTCCAGAGTCACACAAAACATGTTTGAACACAGGTATTCTTGGTAATTATGGCTTTGTAATATAATTCTTCTGGAAATAATAGTTTTCTTGAATACCAGAGGAAAAAACCAGACATTTGGATCCAACAGTAGGGACATCTTTAGAAGTTGGACATTTGAGTACTTGGGTATCAAGTCTCCATTTCTGGAATTGGAAGCAGGAAGGCTGAAGAAGTGATGAGATGATCTTTGGCATTTCCAGGAGGACAGGGAATATATTTTAAATCTTACGTGTAGTTGTGTTTACTCCTCCCAACCCATCACTCTGGTCCTGGCACTTCCTTTTGAAATAAGTCATGAAATAAAAGGGTATTTCTGTTGTTCAAATTACAGTTGTTCTGAAGGAAATGTCCTATAATTTAGATTAATCAGAGGCCCAGATGTATGTGTCAAGTGTGCCTAGGTGGAAGATGTATTTTTCAGAAGTAGGTCATGTTTCAATCAGTGTTGGAATGAAAATGCTTCTCCTTTGCTTGCCAACATGGGAGAGGATTCAGGAAATCCATGTGTCCTCAAGGCTTTCTGGACCAAGTAGAAGACCATTATTGTCAGAGTGTACAGCTCCGCCTTGCATCATGCACTGCAAATTGCAAGACATGCTTCTTTAATAGCAGAGCTGTATGTTAATGTAACTGTCACATTAAATATTTGCTGCTGTGACTCAGTTAATGACTGTCATAAAAGTGTGACAGTATCTGGCATTTTAAGTGTTTGTGGTGCCTAATGTACAGCCTGCTACTGTAAATAGGCCACACATTTAGAACTAATTACATGCAAGCTATGATAGCAGGTTTATTTTTTACAACTATCTGAGCTGTGATCAGCACTTGTAATCACAAAGTAAGGAAAAAATAGGCAGTGACAGCAACACCTTCATGTTGAAAGCAAATTCTTGTTCTGAAGTGTTATGAAGTATTATGTGTTTTCCAATAGAAAGTGAATACAATTAGTCAGAAGCAGATATAATTATGAAATACCCTGAATCTGGTTTATAAACTGTATTTTTACATCCACACACATTTTCGTTTCTTTAAAGCTTTATCCAGTCCAGTAAACGCCCCAAATTGTATCATTTTTGAAGCAATATATTTTTTTTACTTCAGAGCATCAAGGAAAGGAAATTTGCTATCTATTTGAGTCTCAGTGATGTGTTACTTTTTGTTTGTGAGTTTTGGTTGAAGCAGAGTTAACAAATTGGTTAAAACATAAAAGAGGCTGATAATGTTTGGCTCCTCCTAGCTCAGGAACACCTCTTATTTGCCCTGCCATCCTGACCATTTTCCAAAGCTATCCTTCATGTCTGAAACAAGAAGACAGAGATTTCTGGAAAGTGGTTATAGACTAGGGAGTCTAAATCTGGACTTGATGGACTCCTTAGGGTCCATGGATGGGGTTGGGGGCAAGAGGAAAGAATAAACCTCCCTCAAATGCATGCAAAATTTTATGGGTATTTTTTTTTCTGGAGAGAGAATCCAGAATTTTCTTCAGTGCTTAGGAAGGAATATTAAGTTTCAGAATAGGCAAATCTATAGAGAAAGAAAGCAGATTGGTGGTGGCCGGGGGCGGGGGTGGTGGTGGAAGAAAGAATCAGGAATGACTGCTTAATGGGTACAAGTTCCCTGTTGGGGTGAAAAAAATATTCTGGAACTAGATAGAGGTGATGGTCGCACAACATTGCGAATATGTTTAATGTTACTGAATTAAACATTTTTAAATGGTTAAATTGGTAAATTTGACTTTATGTATATTTTACCACAGTTTTAAAAAATTATTATAACATACATCAAGAAGTAGGGGAAAAAAGAAGGAATACTAAGTATCACAAATGTACAGCTTGCCTAGAACACAGGAAGTAATGAAGAAGTGGTTCTTGAGAGAGCACCTGGGTGTCTGCAGTCTTGAGGATGCCAAGACAAAGGGGCTTATGACAGTTGAGCAGGACTCCCTGGGACAATTGCTGCCAATTTTTAGAAAGCCCCAGAAAAGCCTACCTGCTAGGGTCCTTCTGAGAGCGCTGGAATGGGCTCCATATCCCTTTTCTCAAGCCAAGGGCTGAGAATGATGGAGGCGACGGCTCCTACAGCAGCTGATTCTCACTCTCTTTTTTGGTCCACTGTTAACCTGGGAGACTGGAGCTCTCCTGGCTCTGCGGAAAATCTCTTTCCAATCCAGTGGAGGTTGGAGAGCTGACTATGCTGGGCCACTGGGGGCCACTCCTGGGGCCAGGCACTCAGGCTCAGGCACATGGAGACTGATTCCACATGGTGAGGCTTGGGACTGAGGGAAAAGAGCTTGGTCCAGGAGTCAGGCTGGGGGCTTGGAGACAAGGCTGCTGCCTGCTTGACCAAGGATGGTGACAAACGCCAGGCAACCTGCAGAGGATTGAGTGCAACCTGCAATGTCTTGTGTGTCCTGGAATCCACATTCCTTTCTTTTTGCATCTCTTTTCCTTTCCCGTCGCTACTTCCTGTGGAGACTCCAGGGCTGAATGCAAAGTCTCAATACCAGCGAATTCCCTGCTCTCCCTTCTCTGCTCTGCTTTTCCTGATTCTTTTAATAACTAGATACCTCTTCCCTCTGACTTTCTGTCCTTTCCTCTATTTCCTATTTTTGTTCTCTCTTATTAATACCTGGAGCTCGGCCTCGTCTTATCTTTTGGTTCTCCTTATCTTTTTATTACCAAATGCAGTTCTTATTTCTGGTGCATTCTCTCTTTAGTTCTCTCTTTCTCTCTCTTTCCCCGTCTCTCCCTCCCATGCCTCCTTCCCCACCCTCTTTGTCTCTTTTTGTGCTTTTCACTCATAAGAGAGAGCAGGTGGAATGGGTAAACTCGGGGGTCTTTGCTCTTTTAAAATGATCTGAGAATTTTGAGCACAGAGCATCCTTACTTAATTAAGCATAATGCCTAAAGTATTCCAGGGGTGATGAGAAGGGAATGGTTTTTGGTCTATGGAAGCCCCACCTGGGATAGAGCCAACCTCCACCTGCCCTCACCCCACCGTCTTGTGAAACAGACAGAACAGCTAACGTCCATGCTGGCTCAGCTCCAGCCAGAGTTCTGACTCAGGGTGATTCCGGGTGGCACATGGATTCCCTGGGACCATCACTGGGAACCCAGAGGTGGACTTTATTGCTTGGTTGCCTTTACACAAGTCAAAGAGCAACATTCTTTTTGAGTCTGAACTCTTCCACTTGGCATTTCTACTGAAAGATAAGTTGTATCTTGGAGAGATTTGTGGGGAGTTGTAGCTCTCTAGCTCAGCCTAGTTCCTAACTAGATTTTTAGCTAAATTCAAGCCCATTTCTCCCACCTAACTCCTTCTGACTTAACCTTTGCTGCTCAAAGAGAGTCTCACAGTTTCTTTGCACCTTTGCTACTGGTCTCTCCTGTCTCATCTTGTCACTCTTCACTGCCACCTCCTCCATGAGTCCTTCTCAAACCCTCAGGGGGATGGCTGTCTCCCTCAGGCTCCATGCTTTTATAGACACTTACCTGTGTTTCTGATACGTAGTTATCACAGCCTATCTTGAAGTATAGCCAGGTATATACCTCAGGAGACAGAAACGTGAAGGCAGAAACAATGTATTTTTTATCTTCCCTGTGTCCAGAACTATACTTTAGTAAATGGTCATTAAATTGACTTGCAGAGTGGTCAGTGAGAACATTTATCCATAATCTTCAGCTTATTTTTTCATGCCCAGTGAAGATTGCCTTTGATAAGTTTAATTTTGTTCACAACAAGCATTAGCATAGCCGTTTTACACTGTGGGTTTTGATCCTTCCATTAACCCTGTAAGGGGGTGGATTACTTTCATCTCATAGAGGAGGCTGAATTCTCATCATGGCACCAGAACTCTAATCTTGGCCACTGGTCCCCAAAGCTGCTGCCCTTTCCACTTTATCCTGAGGCATATTCTGATGGTCTGCAATTCCCTGCAGCCGCTGTGCTCTCTGTGATTCTCAGCCACGTCACCTTCTCCCAGGAGGATGCCATAGATAAGATGTGCGCCTTGCTTGGTCCTTTTCTGGGGGAGCAGAACTCACCAGTCCCTTTGTCTAAGGCTCCGGGGTGGGGTGCCCAGTGCTCTCTCTGGCTGAGACAGCGTTACTTGGAAAGATCACAGCCCTTGTTTGCATACAGTTCCCACTCTCAGCCTGCTTTGGGGCAGAGCCTGCTGTGATCTGTGTGCAGGCCTGGGAGGTTATGGCCCTAATTGATTCACGCATAACAATCTGAATTTCCTTTTCATTTGGAGAAGAGCGTAATCATTTCAAAACTTTCATAATGTTGAAATTCTTAAAACTCCAATCGAATCTTACTGTCATTAAGTCTGGTCAGGGTGGTCTACAGATAGTGCTGAAACAAACAATAATGAAAAAATGTTTCCTTTAAATTACTGACAACTATTTCTGTTAGTAGAGGGGTTCCTGTCATCAGGCAAGATTTTAGAAAAACAAAACTTATAATAAGCAGTGGAGTGTCAACAAACTCTTCATCAGGATCCGGTTTTTGTTACATGAATACATCGCCTTACTAATCCACCCCATTCTATGGAAATGTCATACAAATTGAAGGAAAATAAAGAGTGTGAGGGAGACCATGGATATGAAAGCACTTTGTAAACAGCAATGGGCTTTATAAATGTGACATATTATTATAGCTTGACTTCTGCAATTCCCTTCCCCATGGTTATAAAGTATTAGAGGTCCCCTGACTCCTGTCAGACGCCTTTTTAATGATCTTTAAGCCTATTCCTAAAGGCAGGACAATGATACTGGCAGGAAAAGTGCTTAATAATTTGTTTATGGTAAAATGCTATCCTAATTAGTAGATCTCATTAATTTCAATAAGGCATCACCCCACCAGCTCTTTCTCTCTCTCCCCGCAGTCAATCAGCCAGCAAGCCCTATTGGCTTTGCCAGTGAGATCTATCTCTTACTTATTTGCTTTGTCCCCACTGCCACCACCAGAGTTTGTGACATCTTGTGCCACACCTGGACAGCAGCAACTCACACCCACCTAAAATCCACCCTCCATGGAGCCACAGGGATCTTTTAGAAGCAGATCATGGTAGGTCCCCCTCAGCTTCAAACCCAGCAGTCGGTTCCTTGGCACGGCCTGCAAGACCCTACAAGGTCCAGCCTTGCTTGCTCTCAACTTGTACCGTCTCAATCTCCCACACTGGCCTTATTTTTCGGTCCTTTAAATGCCCGAAGCTTCTTTCTGCCTCAGGCTTGGTCTCTGCCCACCATCCCTAGCCTCCCTTACCTTAGTTTCTTTCGGCTCTTGCTTTCTGACATTATCTTATGTATGTGATTATTTATTTATTTTTCACCTTTCCTTTTCAAATCTATGTTCCATGAGGGCAGGGACTATCTCTGCATTGTTCTTTGCTGTTTCCCCAGAGCCTGGCACAGAAGAGACTCTCATTCGTCTGCTGAGTAAATGAGTGCTAATTAAAGGCAGAAACTATTGACTAGGGGGAAAAGAAAAGAAAAAGAAGGAATCTTCCAATAAGGTGATTTGGTGTATGCTGACAGTATGTGAAAGCAACTAGTAAAATTCAATTCAATGGAGAAAAATATGTCAAAATAACTATTTTGCACTAATCAAAATGACTGTTTTTCGCCAGTTCCTGGTTAATTCAGTTATAGAAGTAATTTATTATTGACAAAGTATCAGAAAGTGCTGTAGAATCCCATGGCTATCCATATCTTTTGGTTATATAAGCCAGAACTGTTTATCATTCTTGAAATCCTCTGTTCTCATTCAAATTTTACAATGGAAACAACTACAGAATACAGATCACCTACTTTTCCAGAAAATAATTGTTTTGGGGAAAATTCGTAATGCCCAATCTGAAAGTTTTGAGATTATGATCTTATTCTTTTCATATGTCTTATTCATTCCTTTTAGTGTGTATCATCTCATGGTAAAGTGTGTTCATTCACAAATATTTTTGTGCACCTTCTGTGTACCAGGCTCTTGCCTTGGCACTGGATGGCCTGAGGCAACCAGATAACATCCCTGCTCTGGAAAAGGCTGGCTAACAATTTCCCTCTGTAGGAATTCAGGATGAATACATTTGCCACGTGTTTCCAGTGCTGTCACCTCCGTGGAATTTCAAGAAAGCCAGGAAGTGATGGTAGGGTAGCCTGGAGATTCCAAGAAAAGCCCTGTGTCCTGATGAAGACCCAGTATGAGAGTGTTTGTGTAAAAGAAAGGCAGACTAGGTCAAACGTTTTTAAAATGAACTTCATAGTTAGGCCATGACAACTGTCATGCTCCCGAAAAACCCTGCCACGAGAGAGAAACTTTGGGCATTCACAGTCTTTTCAAACTCACTGGGCTCCATGTCTAAATCCAGATTTGGGCTTTTCAGCATTGGTATCTAGTCACTGCTAAAGGAACGCCTCACGGAAAGATAAATGAGCTTATAGGGTTTAGGATTAGACAGCAAATAACTGGAACTAAATTGTATTTTGTTGAATTTCGAAATGGCTCAGAAACAATTAAACCATATTTTCCTCAAAATTAACATCAGTAAAAAAGATTAATCAAAATACAACCCTCCTGGGCAAAAAAAAAAAAAAAAAAATTGTAAACTGGGATTTGCTCTAACCAGACTTCCAATTCTTCCATACTTGGTTGACAAAGACATAAACTTGGGAGTGTTGGCAGGTTTTAAACCTTTAAGATGATTACGACATCAGAGCTCCAAGCTTTAGAAATGTTTAAAGAAGAGGCTTTTTTCTTGACATTTCTAATTTTTGCTAAGTATTGAAATATACCACCCATATAATAATTATAGGTCATAGAATTTCAGAGCTGGAAGGAACGCTGGAGACAATTTAGTCTAGTCCATGCATTTCTACAGAGGTGAAAAGTGAGACTCGGTGAGGCAAACGGACTTGCTCAAAGCTAAGCGTGAGCCTGAGGCAGAGCTGGGACCTGAGTTTTTTTAATCTTATGGAAATGCCCAATATTGGACAGGTCCAGTCTCACTTTCCTATTTATGGAGCTCTGTAAAGTCCCTGGAATTCTGGTGTAAGAAAAATATGAGATTCTGATGGTCAGACAAGACAATCATTAAGATCACAGTCTTGCATTTTGCCTCTGAGAAGTGACTGTTCAGAGGTACTGGGCACGGAGGATGCTCATTAAAAATGGAGTGTAAAGAAGATTTAGGGAGCCAAAACCAGGGAGAAGCAGTGTGCAGCATGAACACACTGTGGTCGGGGACCCATTCCTTTGCTCTGATGTTCCTTCACCCTGACGATGCCAACTGTATTCATGGTTGAGTTTTGAAGCCCACACTCCCCCCATTACTGCAGGCGAGGCAGCCCACAGCCCAGAGCAGAGGTGGCCAAATTAGTGAAGTTATCTCTGTGAATGTCTCCTTTCATGAGAAGGGTGTGTCCTTTCAGGACCCCCTAGTTTCCTATTTCATTGCACAGTCCTGACACTAGGAGCTAAGTTATTAAACCATAAGAATGGAAAGCAGAGGAAGAGCGCTTTCCATTACTGTGGGGCTGCCTCAAGCTCTTTGATGCGTGTTAATCATCAGCTTTCTTTGAATGCCAAAGTCACGCCACACAAATAGAAAGAAGGACCCTGCACACCTTTAATTCAAAATGACACTTCTTTCTTTCTTTTTCATCTTTTTTTAAATATAGGAAGGTGCAGATACAAACTCCTGTGGCCTATGCCCACCCCGTTACCCCCTTAGATGGCAACTGTGTCCAGCCAGGGAAGGGTATGGATATAAATGAGAATTTAAAAGGTACCAAGTGAGGAGGAATTTTGGCAGGGAAGAATCAGAAAGTGTTGTCTGAGAGGTGATGGTCTGACTCGGCCCTTTGAAAATACTTAGGAGTTACCTAGTTGCAACCAAAGTTTTTGTCTTTTCACATTGTTTTAACTATTTGAGGTAAATGGTCATCTTTCTTCTCCCATCCTCAACACACCACACAGCTTACAATGATATTTCCTGAGGCTGTGAACTCCTCAGTTTTTACAACCCAAGAAGTTTAGCTAGCTGGTAGTTGGAAGACAGATCTGCAGGGAGTAAGTAGCATTGGTAATCAGTAGGCCATATCCCCTTCCAGCTACTTTTCACCCATGCCTGGGAAAAAAAAATATTTAAATTTCCCTTGGAGACACTGTTAAATTATATTTTATTAATTAGTGTCCACTTAAATTTGAATCCATACTCAGGAAAACTAGTTTTGCTCTTAAGTAACACCAATACGTAATGATAATAATAAAACAATAATATAAAAAAAGTGCTTACATTTATTGGCTTATATATTGCCTTATATATACCTTCCAGAATACTTCATTAATCAATTTTTTTTTTGATGACAACATGGAGCTCAGTCATTTTCATAATATTCTGAACTGATGATGAAAACATTCACATTCAAAAGTATGTACTGAGTACTAATTACTGATGATACCAACAAGACTGAACTCACTTGCCTTAAGTGAATAACCACAAAAGAAGTTTCTATTTTCGATGAAGTTTATCTGTTCGACATTTTCCACTTTGTGTTCAAAAGAGAGCGAGCAAAGCCATTTGGGTGTCCGTGTGTAGCTGGAGGATACAGATTCCACTTGTGGAATTGGTCAAGATCAGAGAACGTCTTCCTTTCCTGCGGCTTAGAAACTGAGTTGTTAATATAGTTATGCTGTCTGGCATTTAGATCATGAATTTTGCACAGATCCACATCAAGGAGAAAAGAGGCCCTTTCTATGTTAGATTTGCAGAATAACTTCAGATGTTTTGACTGGAGAGCTACAGAACAGAATGAAAACAGTACAAGTCGTGATCTCCTTTGTTGCCTTCCAGAATCCACCAGGCTCTGTTATTGTTAGTTTTCTATTAGAATAGCATGCTGTGGTCCTTACACAATGTGGTTTGGCTTTATTATTCCCTTTAAGATCGTGTTAATATTTAGTTGACTTTATATTTTGGGAGACCCAGTAATATCTCCTACCAGCATCTTCTATCTAAACTAGAAAGAAAGAGTTGGTGGGAATGACCTTCTTTTTTAAAGAAAAATGGGAATTATTTCATATAAAATTTTTTCATAGAAATGCATGTACATAACCACGGGCAAAGAGTTTTGAGTTTTTTCCTTGCAAGCCCATCCTCACTGTCTGTGAGAGCATCAGAAGTGTCTTAGGACACTTGCTCTATGGGATCAACATGGCACCCACACATCCTTTTGACAAGGGATGCTATACAGCCTCTGAAAACTTGTGAGGTTGAGCTACCACCAGCCCCCTCCAGTGAAGTACTCTGGACAGAGCACCTGCAGGCTTGTTGGAGGAAGGATATAGAGTAGGATAGAGGATGACTTTTGCTCCTCACTGATTTCCTTCATCTCTTCTTGACTACACGGAAGTCCTGTCCCCGAGGAAGCCCATGTTGCATGCCCAAATGCATCCAGGGAGTCACTTACCTCTAATTTTTCCAGAGAATCTCTTTTCTGGAATTAATTTTAGCTGTTTCCAGGGATTTATTTGAAAGTCAATATTACTCAAATTTTTCAGATTGTGTGATGATGGTCAGGGAGGTGGTGAGTAGGGTAGAATATGCTTGTATCAGCCAACATCACTGACTTGGAGAGCCACAAAGAGCCCTTCTCCAGATTTTCTACTTTTACTGAAATTAAAAGTTTACTTGGGGACTTCCCTGGTGGCACAGTGGTTAAGAATCCACCTGTCAATGCAGGGGACACGGGTTTGATCCCTGGTCTGGGAAGATCCCACATGCCATGGAGCAACTAAGCCCATGCGCCACAACTACTGAGCCTGAGCTCTAGAGCCCACGAACCACAACTACTGAGCCTGCGTGCTGCAACTACTGAAGCCCGCTCCCCTAGAGCCAGTGCTCCACAACAAGAGAAGCCACCGCAATGAAAAGCACTGCAACGAAGAGTAGCCCCTGCTCGCTGCAACTAGAGAAAGCCCACTCGCAGCAACAAAGACCCAACGCAGCCGAAAATAAATGAATACATTTATTAAAAAAAAAGTTTACTTGTCCAAGCTGTGCAATGGTGGGGCCCTCAGATGGCTCTTCCCCCCATCTCACCCTACTTAAAGAGTAGCATCACCAGAAAATTGGCCGTGATGGCTCAGGGCATTCCCTTAAAGCTAGCCTTTCTTCTTTGTGTGCACTCAGAAGATGGGCAGTGTCAACAGTCTGTTTCTTCCCTCATCTCACGGCCCCCCCCTTTTTTTTGGTGAAGTGGTCTTCCTGCTGTTCTTTACCAGTATCGCTTGTGTGAACATTATTGGAGTGTATTCATATGTGGTTTTTCTGTTTAGGCCTCACCCTGTGAGTAGGGAGCAGCTTGTCCTCTGAAGGACGTGGTCATCTGGGTTTCAGTCCCAGGAAAGGGGCCTTGTCTGAGACTGGACACCAGAACACTGGATAACACTGCTCCTGTATTTGCTCTCTGGGGTTTCCTCTTTTAGCTGCTGAAATATTTTGGAATGTGTTCTGGGATGGTAGGTACCAAGCTGGCATCCACCACAAGGTGGCAGACACAGGGTTAGGGTGGGATGGGTCCTGAACCCAAGACAATAGGCCATATTTTACAAGCTGGATGGATGATCTGGTTTCTGTCTCAACCTCTTTCCCTTAGTTGTTTAAAACACTTAGTATTTTCTTAAATGCCCTGGACTGGTCTCAGGTGGACATTAAGGGGAAAATTTGGGCAATACCTGGTCTGGAGTGTTAAAAGGGGCAGTACTCCCTTGGATTAGGGTTGTGGTGGCAGCAGGAATTAGGGAGAAATACCCAAGATGGAAAGCTGGGGAGGAGTTGAATCTAAGAGTCAATGTCAGGGCCTTGACACTGCCCCCTGCTGGAGAGAATTGTCTCCTCAGTGCTCACATTAGAACATCTGACCAGTGTTTTTGCAGGAAAGGGGCAGCTTCCTAATAGCTCTTTGGTACTTTGTTTCTAGAGTGTTTTGTTGTTGTTGTTGATCTGGCTGGTTTATTTATTTGTTTCAAAGACACAAAGATGCCTAGGTAGAGCTGAGCAACAATTTTTGTCTCAACTAACAGAAAGGCCAGAGGCACCTTGTTTGAAGCAAATAGTCTGTATTTAATCTCTAGAAAGAAAGTGAACCCTTGGCTTTATATGATCATCACAAGCAAGGATTTTTCTTTCTTAAAGACAAAATTAAGGAAACAGGTATTTGGAGACTAGGCATTTCACGATACCTATCAAATATCATCTGAAATAATGCAGTTGCAGTACAAATGAATAGATAACTGAGCTTTTTCTCAATATCTACAAATATGACATCAATCACAAGACCACCCCTGCCCAACCCAGCACTTTATGAAAAGTTACCAACGATGGTTAATGTTTAGGCGGACAGAAATGATTCGCCAACATGTCCCTATGCCTGTGGTTTGAAGTGAATTCACCACTTAAGTCTACCTAAAATAATTCAGCTGCACAGCACCACCTGTAGGAGAGCTATGTGTGGGTTCTGCACGAAACCATGACCCAGGGAGGTTTTGTTCTTGGAAACCTGATCGTTTATTTTTCTTAACTTCGGAATCGAATGAGTAGAATGTGTTCAGTACTGTTTTGTTTTGTTTTGTTTTTGAGAACTTAATTATAATAACACTTTCTGGGCATAACACTATGATTCATAGTTTTGGGGCTGAATAGGTCTCAAGTACTCTTAACTGACCAGAAAAAAAAAAAAAAAGAACCCACTTACTAATACAGGTATTTACATTTACTGGCTTCTTTCTCTTTAAATTAATTTTTTCTATACTAATTTCCTATAGCTTCAGTGAGACATTATATTTGACGTTTTCACAAGGCTAGAAACTCTAAGGTGATGGGACCATTTTGGCCTTGCTCACCATCGTAGTCTTACAGTCCTCACACCTAGCACAGTCCTTTGCAGATAATAATCCCTCAGCAGAAGACATACAGATGGCCACGAAGCACATGAAAAGATGCTCAACATCACTAATTATTAGAGAAATGCAAATCAAAACTACAATGAGGTATCACCTCACACCAGTTAGAATGGGCATCATCAGAAAATCTACAAACAACAAATGCTGGAGAGGGTGTGGAGAAAAGGGAACCCTCTTGCACTGTTGGTGGGAATGTAAATTGATACAGCCACTATGGAGAACAATATGGAGGTTCCTTAAAAAACTAAAAATAGAATTACCATATGACCCAGCAATCCCACTACTGGGCATATACCCAGCAATCCCACTACTGGGCATATATATGTGGTACATATATACAATGGAATATTACTCAGCCATAAAAAGGAACGAAATTGAGTCAGTTGTTGAGACGTGGATGGATCTAGAGACTGTCATACAGAGTGAAGTAAGTCAGAAAGAGAAAAACAAATATCGTATATTAACACATGTATGTTGAACCTAGAAAAATGGTACAGATGAACCGGGTTGCAGGGCAGAAGTTGAGACACAGATGTAAAGAACAAACGTATGGACACCAAGGGGGGAAAACTGCGGTGGGGTGGGGATGGTGGTGTGCTGAATTGGGTGATTGGGATTGACATGTATACAGTGTCGTATATAAAATTGATGACTGATTAAAAAAAAAAAAATCCCTCAGCAGATATTTGCTGAATGAGAGAGTGCACATAACCTCTCCATCTGCCCCTTTTTTAGATATGCCTATAATAGCTTCAGTTCTAATGCCCCTTCTTGTAGACCTTCCCCTGACCCCCTAATATAAAATAACCAAGAAGTGGTTATTCCCTTTCACAGAAACCAGATATTCCCCCTCTAAAGTACTTCTATATTGATTTATTTGTAGTTTATATATATAATGTGTGTCTCAGACATTTGACAGAAAATTCTATGAGGACGAAGCCCAGGTCTGTTTGGTTCCACACTGTAGCACCGTGCCTGGCACAGAGTGGTGCTTAATAGACAGTAGATGACTGGATGGATAAGTGAATGTTATATACCCACATGCATGTCTGCAGTGACAGTTCTGCGCTGGCCCTCTTTTACCCTTGAGCAGCAAAGAACAATTAAGAATACCACAGAGGCCTCCCATGGGAACCCGGCCTGAGGAGCAGGGGCGGGAGCTTCGAGACTAGGGCGGCCCGAAAGCTCGAGAGAGGCTATATTCATCTGTGTTAATCACTGCTGTGTTTACTGAACATGCCTATAAAACATACTGAAGAAGGGTGCCTGAAATTTGCCATGTGGATGAAAGGCTCTTGGTGCTCCAGCCAGGCATCAGGGCTGTGCCTCTGAGGTGGGAGAGCCAACTTCAGGACACTGGTCCACAAGAGACTTCCCAGCTCCACGTAATACCAAATGGCGAAAATCTCTCAGAGGTCTCCATCTCAACATCAAAACCCAGCTTCACTCAACGACCAGCAAGCTACAGTGCTGGACACCCTATGCCAAACAACTAGCAAGACAGGAACACAGCCCCATCCATTAGCAGAGAGGCTGCCTAAAATCATAATAAGGCCACAGACACCCCAAAACACACCACCAGACGTGGACATGTCCACCAGAAAGACAAGACCCAGCCTCATCCACCAGAACACAGGCACTAGTCCCCTCCACCAGGAAACCTACACAACCCACTGAACCAACCTTAGCCACTGGGGACAGATACCAAAAACAACGGGAACTACGAACCTGCAGCCTGTGAAAAGGAGACCCCAAACACAGTAAGATAAGCAAAATGAGAAGACAGAAAAACACACAGAAGATGAAGGAGCAGGGTCAAAACACACCAGACCTAACAAATGAAGAGGAAATAGGCAGTCTACCTGAAAAAGAATTCAGAATAATGATAGTAAAGATGATCCAAAATCTTGGAAATAGAATAGACATTTAACAAGGATGTAGAAGAAGTAAAGAGGAACCAAGCAATGATGAAAAACACAATAAATGAAATTAAAAATACTCTAGAAGGGATCAACAGCAGAATAACTGAGGCAGAAGAACGGGTAAGTGACCTGGAAGATAAAATAGTGGAAATAACTACTGCAGAGCAGAATAAAGAAAAAAGAATGAAAAGAATTGAGGACAGTCTCAGAGACCTCTGGGACAACATTAAATGCACCAACATTCGAATTATAGGGGTCCCAGAAGAAGAAGAGAAAAAGAAAGGGACTGAGAAAATATTTGAAGAGATTATAGTTGAAAACTTCCCTAATATGGGAAAGGAAATAGTTAATCAAGTCCTGGAAGCACAGAGAGTCCCATACATCATAAATCCAAGGAGAAACACGCCAAGACACATATTAATCAAACTATCAAAAATTAAATATAAAGAAAACATATTAAAAGCAGCAAGGGAAAAACAACAAATAACACACAAAGGAATCCCCATAAGGTTAACAGCTGATCTTTCACCAGAAACTCTGCAAGCCAGAAGGGAGTGGCAGGATATACTTAAAGTGATGAAGGAGAAAAACCTACAACCAAGATTACTCTACCCAGCAAGGATCTCATTCAGATTTGATGGAGAAATTAAAACCTTTATAGACAAGCAAAAGCTGAGAGAGTTCAGCACCACCAAACCAGCTTTACAACAAATGCTAAAGGAACTCCTCTAGGCAAGAAACACAAGAGAAGGAAAACACCTACAAGAACAAATCCAAAACATTTAAGAAAATGGGAATAGGAACATACATACATATAATTACCTTAAATGTAAATGGATTAAATGCTCCCACCAAAAGACACAGACTGGCTGAATGGATACAAAAACAAGACCCATATATATGCTGTCTACAAGAGACCCACTTCAGACCTAGGGACACATACAGACTGAAAGTGAGGGGATGGAAAAAGATATTCCATGCAAATGGAAATCAAAAGAAAGCTGGAGTAGCAATTCTCATATCAGACAAAATAGACTTTAAAATAAAGACTATTACAAGAGACAAAGAAGGACACTATATATGATCAAGGGATTGATCCAAGAAGAAGGTATAACAATTGTAAATATTTATGCACCCAACATAGGAGCACCTCAATACATAAGGCAAATACTAACAGCCATAAAAGGGGAAATCGACAGTAACACAATCATAGTAGGGGACTTTAACATCCCACTTTCACCAACGGACAGATCATCCAAAATGAAAATAAATAAGGAAACACAAGCTTTAAATGTACATTAAACAAGATGGACTTAATTGATATTTATAGGACATTCCACCCAAAAACAACAGAATACACATTTTTCTCAAGTGCTCATGGAACATTCTCCAGGATAGATCATATCTTGGGTCACAAATCAAGCCTTGGTAAATTTAAGAAAATTGAAATCATATCAAGTATCTTTTCCGACCACAACGCTATGAGACTAAATATCAATTACAGGAAAAGATCTGTAAAAAATACAAACACATGGAGGCTACACAATACACTACTTAATAACGAAGTGATCACTGAAGAAATCAAAGGGGAAATCAAAAAATACCCAGAAACAAATGACAATGGAGACACGACGACCCAAAACCTATGGGATGCAGCAAAAGCAGTGCTAAGAGGGAAGTTTATAGCAATACAAGCCTACCTCAAGAAACAGGAAACATCTCGAATAAACAACCTAACCTTGCACCTAAAGCAATTAGAGAAAGAAGAACAAAAAAACCCCAAAGCTAGCAGAAGGAAAGAAATCATAAAGATCAGATCAGAAATAAATGAAAAAGAAATGAAGGAGACAATAGCGAAGATCAATAAAACTAAAAGCTGGTCCTTTGAGAAGATAAACAAAATTGATAAACCATTAGCCAGACTCATCAAGAGAAAAAGGGAGAAGACTCAAATCAATAGAATTAGAAATGAAAAAGGAGAAGTAACAACTGACACTGCAGAAATACAAACGATCATGAGAGATTACTACAAGCAACTCTATGCCAATAAAATGGACAACCTGGAAGAAATGGACAAATTCTTAGAAATGCACAACCTGCCAAGACTGAACCAGGAAGAAATAGAAAATATGAACAGACCAATCACAAGCACTGAAATTGAAACTGTGATTAAAAATCTTCCAACAAACAAAAGCCCAGGACCAGATGGCCTCACAGGCGAATTCTATCAAACATTTAGAGAAGAGCTAACACCTATCCTTCTCAAACTCTTCCAAAATATTGCAGAGGGAGGGACACTCCCCAACTCATTCTATGAGGCCACCATCACCCTGATACCAAAACCAGGCAAAGATGTCACAAAGAAAGAAAACTACAGGCCAATATCACTGATGAACATAGATCAAAATCCTCAACAAAATACTAGCAAACAGAATCCAACAACACATTAAAAGGATCATACACCATGATCAAGTGGGGTTTATCCCAGGAATGCAAGGATTCTTCAATATATGCAAATCAATCAACGTGATACACCATATTAACAAATTGAAGAATAAAAACCATATGATCATCTCAATAGATGCAGAGAAAGCTTTCGAAAAAATTCAACACCCATTTATGATAAAAACCCTGCAGAAAGTAGGCATAGAGGGAACTTTCCTCAACATAATAAAAGCCATATATGACAAACCCACAGCCAACATTGTCCTCAATGGTGAAAAACTGAAACCATTTCCACTAAGATCAGGAACAAGACAAGGTTGCCCACTCTCACCACTATTATTCAACATAGTTTTGGAAGTGTTAGCCACAGCAATCAGAGAAGAAAAAGAAATAAAAGGAATCCAAATCGGAAAAGAAGAAGTAAAGCTGTCACTGTTTGCAGATGACATGATACTATACATAGAGAATCCTAAAGATGCTACCAGAAAACTACTAGAGCTAATCAATGAATTTGGTAAAGTAGCAGGATACAAAATTAATGCACAGAAATCTCTTGCATTCCTATACACTAATGATGAAAAATCTGAAAGTGAAATTAAGGAAACACTCCCATTTACCATTGCAGCAAAAAGAATAAAATATCTAGGAATAAACCTACCTAAGGAGACAAAAGACCTGTACGCAGAAAATTATAAGACACTGATGAAAGAAATTAAAGATGATACAAATAGATGGAGAGATATACCATGTTCTTGGATTGGAAGAATCAACATTGTGAAAATGACTCTACTACCCAAAGCAATCTACAGATTCAATGCAATCCCTATCAAACTACCTCTGGCATTTTTCACAGAACTAGAACAAAAAATTTCACAACTTGTATGGAAACACAAAAGACCCTGAATAGCCAAAGCAATCTTGAGAACGAAAAATGGAGCTGGAGGAATCAGGCTCCCTGACTTCAGACTATATTACAAAGCTACAGTAATCAAGACACTTTGGTACTGGCACAAAAACAGAAACATAGATCAATGGAACAGGATAGAAAGTCCAGAGATAAACCCACGCACATATGGTCACCTTATCTTTGATAAAGGAGGCAAGCATATACAGTGGAGAAAAGACAGCCTCTTCAATAAGTGGTGCTGGGAAAACTGGACAGGTACATGTAAAAGTATGAAATTAGAACACTCCCTAACACCATACACAAAAATAAACTCAAAATGGATTAAAGACCTAAATGTAAGGCCAGACACTATCAAACGCTTAGAGGAAAACATAGGCAGAACACTCTATGGCATAAATCACAGCAAGATCCTTTTTGACCCAGCTCCTAGAGAAATGGAAATAAAAACAAAAATAAACAAATGGGACCTAATGAAACTTAAAAGCTTCTGCACCTCAAAGGAAACCATAAACATGACCAAAAGACAACCCTCAGAATGGGAGAAAATATTTGCAAATGAAGCAACTGACAAAGGATTAATCTCCAAGATTTACAAGCAGCTCATGCAGCTCAATAACAAAAAAACAAACAACCCAATCCAAAAATGGGCAGAAGACCTAAATAGACATTTCTCCAAAGAAGATATACAGATTGCCAACAGACACATGAAAGAATGTTCAACATCATTAATCATTAGAGAAATGCAAATCAAAACTACAATGAGATATCATCTCACACTGGTCAGAATGGCCATCATCAAAAAATCTAGAAACAATAAATGCTGGAGAGGGTGTGGAGAAAAGGGAACACTCTTGCACTGTGGGTGGGAATGTAAATTGATACAGCCACTATGGAGAACAGTATGGAGGTTCCTTAAAAAACTACAAATAGAACTACCATACGACCCAGCAATCCCACTACTGGGCATATACCCTGAGAAAACCATAATTCAAAAAGAGTCATGTACCAAAATGTTCATTGCAGCTCTGTTTACAATAGCCAGGACATGGAAGCAACCTAAGTGTCCATCAGCAGATGAATGGATAAAGAAGATGTGGCACATATATACAATGGAATCTTACTCAGCCATAAAAAGAAACGAAATGGAGGTATTTGTAGTGAGGTGGATGGACCTAGAGTCTGTCATACAGAGTTAAGTAAGTCAGAAAGAGAAAAACAAATACAGTATGCTAACACATATATATGGAATCTAAGGGGAAAAAAAAAAGGTCATGAAGAACCTAGTGGCAAGACGGGAATAAATACACAGACCTACTAGAGAATGGACTTGAGGATATGGGGAGGGGGAGGGGTGAGATGTGACAGGGTGAGAGAGTGTCATGGACGTATATACACTACCAAATGTAAAATAGATAGCTAG
The DNA here is from genome assembly GCF_028564815.1 of Eubalaena glacialis. Classification (NCBI taxonomy): domain Eukaryota; kingdom Metazoa; phylum Chordata; class Mammalia; order Artiodactyla; family Balaenidae; genus Eubalaena; species Eubalaena glacialis. The sequence continues at coordinate 111,851,743 of NC_083721.1, forward strand.
TGGGAAGCAGCTGCATAGCACAGGGAGATCAGCTCGGTGCTTTGTGACCACCTAGAGGGGTGGGATAGGGAGGGTGGGAGGGAGGGAGATGCAAGAGGGAAGAGATATGGGAACATATGTATATGTATAACTGATTCACTTTGTTATAAAGCAGAAACTAACACACCATTGTAAAGCAATTATACTCCAATAAAGATGTTGAAAAAAAAAAAAAGAATACCACAGAGAATGGCCATAAGCACCTCTTATCTCAGCAAATGGTTAGAGATGGAGGGACCAAAGAGCATAGGTTTTATCATACAGTAAATGTTAACTCCAGGGTTATCAGTTTCAGGAGAGAGAATTTCTCTGTTTCAATATATTATAATATGGTCTGAGACAGACCTAAGTGCAGTTCTGGCTCTAATAACAAACTGTGTGATCTTGGGCAAGTTGCACAACTTTTCTGAACCTCTTTTCCTAATATGTAAATTTGAAATACAAATAGTACTTACTTCTCATGGTTATTTAGACAATTAAACAGGATAATGTATGTATATAGTTGAGTGCCTGGCACAGAATAAGGAATAACTACTCAATAAAATTATTATTAAATTAAGAATAATATTTGAAGTCCATCAGTGGGCTAGCAGTGTCCCAGGACTCAATTAGGTTGTAATTAAGTGTATTAAACAATGTCTTATGTTCAACTTCAGTGAAAGGAATTATTGCTTTGCTTTTAATGGCTATAAAATTTTACTTAGCTAAATAATGGAATCAGATGAATTCCCTACAGTCAAATCTGGATTTAGTAAGATCTGGAAGGTTATAAGGCACACTGTCACTGCAGATTAAAACATCTCTGCACCCCCAATATTATAGTTACTTAATAGTATGCTGTAGGATCTTTTAAAATTTCTTTGATAAGAAGAAAAATCCAACCACAAAAATAAGAGTTTGAAAGAAGTCAATATCCACCAAACTGTGATATAAGCAATATCCCATGGTAAAAATAATTATGTAAATATCCTTTTTTAATCTTTTGTCAAAAGTATATTGCAATTATACTTTTTCCTTATTGGGAAATAAATATAATCTTTGACTCTAAATGTTTAAAAATGTTCAGTCTTATTGACATGACACAATTATATATATATATGTGTGTGTGTATATATATGGCAATTTAGGTAAATTCCAGTGACAGGTAAGACCTAAATTACAGGAACCAGAAACCTAATTATTTCAAATCAAATAACCTTGCCAACCAGTCACTCATTTCAAGGGAACAAAGGCAATGGTTTTTTTAAAATACCTTATATTAATAGTTCTGTTATAATCTCCATTAAATTATATCAGAGTTCTGCTACATCACAAAGACTGCAAAAGCTGGACATTTATTTGTTTATCAAACGCAAAAAATGCATGCTCCCTGCCTAATCCATGACTATGTGTTTATGTGGGGATCAATGGAGACTCTTACACTACAACAGTCAGCCTGCAATTTTCTCATCACTCTTCAATTTGGACACAAAAAAATACAATTCAGAAAAAAATTCTCACATTTCAGACCTTATGGTAGATGTGGGTGGTATACTGTAGAATAGTTTTTCTCCATGTTATTCATGCCATCAAGTATCTGACAGGATAAAGACTTTAGCAATCCACTAATCTCTTGTGTTCATCATCTCTTTCTTATTTAAGGGGTTGGCTGTGTGTGTGTTTAAGAGGAAAGGGTTTGGGCATTATAATTCCAGCTCACAGCTTCTGAGGCATGTTGGAGAAACCACCGCACCATGCTCTTTCTTTCTATCTCTGGAACATCAAATAAGAGCGCTGTCTTCAGGGATGGCAGAAGGTAATGATACCAATTGCTGCCTTTATCGTTACCATATTTGCTGCTGTCCACACCCTATCTTTTTGTAAAGGGTTGTTAACTTAAGACATGGGCAAGAGTGACAGTAAAATATTGCATTTTTAGATTAGGAAGATCTCCTTGCTTGAACTTGATTGTATTTTCATTCCATTCAAAACAATGCCAAGCAAATACTAACCCTTAAAAATTGTATATTAATGTGATTTCTGAGACTCTTTAATATTGGGTAAGTTTATGTTTGCACATCTCTCTTGCATAATCAGTCTCTCTCTCTATTTCACACACACACACACACACACACACACACACAGTTTCCCATTGTCACACCCATCTAAAAACAAAACAGAAAGAACAGCATAATGCTCTTCAGATAATTCTCCATGTCTTCTTGCTTCATCCCAATAAAACTCATGGAAAGAGCTGTTTATATTTTATATCTCCACTTCCTCATCACTCTTTCCCTACCCAACCTGCTTCATCCTGGCTTTCATCCCCATCAGTCCATTAAATTGGCCCTTATCAAAGTCACCAATAACCTGTACAATAAACTGTATCTGAACAAAGCAATTTGCCAACTTCCATTCTCATCTTACTGTGTCTGTCAGTAGCAGCTGACCTTGCTGAACACTCTCTTCTTTTTAAACACACCCTCCTTGAAACACTCTTCTTTGGCTTCTGTGACACCATTCTCCTGGTTTTCCCAACTCAGGGAAAGCCCTATCGCATCTCCATTGTTGGTTGCTCCTTTTCTACCAGACATGTAGGAGGGCCCAGGGCTCTGATCACAGCACGCTCCTCTAGCTGCCCTCTCTCCCAGTTCCATGGCGTTAATACCTCCGTACACTAACGCATCACAAATATGTATCTCTGGACCAGCTCTAGATTATTTATCCAACCGCCTACTCAACATCTCCACTTGGATGTCTAAGAGGTACAAAGAAGAAGGAGACATAAGGACCAAGTGACATTCCCATCTCTGTAGATAAGAGGGACCTTAGTTAACTTCTTTCTCAAAGAGAGGAAGCTCAAGTGAATTCTTGAGATGAAGTCATTGCACTACATTCTCAAATTTAGGACAAATATCAGGGCCAAGAACACTTCAAATAGTTGTAAATATACTTGTACTCCACTCTCCCCTCTGTCTTTCCTCCATCTCCCCTTCAACTTTAGCTGGTAAGACCCATGTACTTCTCAGACTAATATTGGATGGTTCAACTCTTCAAACTCTATGTGCCTAAAGAAACCATTAACCCCACTCTTCCAATGATCCCAGCATCAAACCTCTCAACATAATTTCCCCTCACTCTTATTCATGAGACAAAAATAGTGACTATTGATACCATCCTAAAGGACTCCTCTCAAATGATCCATTTTTATATCAATCAGGAATTTTAAACACATGTGAGAATAAAAGGTTAGACTTCTAGAGAAAGATCTAATTCTGTATTTCTTTTCTTATATCCAGTGATTGTTTCTGTCATCATAATTATTTTAAAAGTATCTGGGATTTAGTGCTTCAAAGGAACTCACTCTTCCAGATTCAGACATAGTATTCCAAATGGTACTTATTCATATTCTCTTCCCAATCCCATGACCACCCAAAAAGAATACTTAGTCTGTAAAGTGGTAGGGAGAGTCCTTTCCACCTCTCCTCATATTGCAGCCTTGTTCATAGAAGAAACTTCCATCCATACTCTCACACGTCCATAACTCACTTTTCCTTAGTGGAACAGAAATGCCTAATCTTACTGGGAAGAGCCTAACATTCACTGGGTCACCTTTTACTAGTGGGTGGTGTCACTGTGCTCTCAGTTGCCACATGTCCCTCTTGCCCCAGGGGGTAGTGACTCTTGTTGGCAGCACACTTAGGCAGGGACATGGCCATATTTTTAGCCTGTTGTCCCCAGTTTCTGAAGAGCTGCAGGCCCAGCCATTTCCAATTCAGGGAAGGAGGACATAAGATGGTCCAAGTTGGTCTCAGGCCTAAGCTACATTCTTGGATACAAGCTTACCAGGAACTCTGCTTTTAGGGGATTGTCCATACTTGGCCAAATTCATAAAGCAGTACTTCCAGTTTCATGTGGCTATCAACCATTGGGCGCCTACACTACCAGTAAGAACCCCTGGAGGAAAAGAGGTGAAGCGCCCCAAACTCCTAACATAGTAATTGAAGCAATCTCGAAACTAAAAGCAGCATTGCAGTTGTATCAGTTTACTGTTACTGCCACACCAAATTATCACAAATTTACCCATTTGTTGTCTCACAGTTCTGTAGGTCAGAAGTCTGGCACAGCATGCATGGTTCAGCTGATTCTCTACTTAGGACCTCACAAAACTGAAGTCAACGTATTGGCAGAGTTGCCTTCCTTTGTGGAGGCTCTGTGCATGAATCCACTTCCAAACTCATTCAAGTTGTTGGCAGAATTTAGTTCCATAAAGTTGTAGGACTGAGATCCCTGTTGCCTTGTTGGCTGTCATCTGGCAGTTGTTCTCAGCATCTAGAGGCCACCCATATTTCTTATCTAATGGCCCCCTTCTTCCATCTTCAAAGCAACAGTGGCAGGTAGAATCCTTCTCATACTTTGAATCTCTCTAACCTCCCTTTTGCCTCACATTTCCTCTGCTTCATCTTTCTGCCTTCCTCTTCTTTTAAGGGTGCAGGTGATTAAATTGGGCCCATCTGGATGATCCAGGATAATCGCCCTACTTTAAGATCAGCTGATTAGTAACCTTAATTCCATCTGCAAAGTCCATTCACAGAAGTACCTAAATTAGTGTTTGGTTGAATAACCAAGGGATGGAAAGCTTGGGGGGGGACACCTTTACAATTATCCCTGCCACATAGTGCATCTATTTTTCAGTTACGACTCTCAGCACCTGTTACATCCTCAGTTCTGGCTAAATTTTCACTTTTGCCCCAAATGTCCAGGCATTAAATTTTGCTCACTAAATTCCTCTGCTCAAGGGTCAGCCCCTTTCTAGCACTGTCTAACTGTGTATCATTGCGAAAGTCCCTAAACCTCTCTGAGTCTCACTTTCCTTGTATATAATAGAGATTTCCTACTCTACAGTATTATTCCAAGCATTAAATGAAAATGTATTGAGTAAATTTTGAAAACTATAAAATGAAGTACAAATGTTCATTGTATTACCTTATGTTCTAAATATATTTTAAAAAACAGAATGGAAAGTTTTTAAAAAGTGACAGAAGACAGCTAAGAACAATAACTGAGTGTTAATCTAAACTAGTATATATTTGTTTTGATATGGTGATTTCTAAACCTCATTGGAACTGAAGTCAGAAAACATGGGCTAGAGTCCACTCATTAGCTGGATGACCTTGGTCACATCATTAATTTCTCTAGGTCTTTTTTTATCGCCTCATCTGTGAGATTAAAGTGTTTAACAAAAGGACCTCCAATATCCCATTCAGCTCCGAAATTCTATGCTTTTATTTTATGCTCTTTCTTCAAGGTGTACTAAGAATCAGAGTTGCAAGAAGCAATCTATTTATAGTCAGCTCTTCACAAGATGACTGTAAAAATGCCTGAGACAAGCTCATAATACTGGGACTAGAAACCTCTTCTAGCGTAACCTGAAATATGCCTCTATATCCCAACAGGACTTTCAGTCCTTTATCATTATAATCAAGCATTTCTTTAACACTCAATTCCAAAATATTCAGCTAATGAACAGTTTTGGTTTAAAAATTCATATTATTTAATTGACTAGATGCTATTATGTTTCAGGAAGATATTAAAGATGTTGCACCAATAAAAATTTGTCCTTGAATTCTGTTTCTAAAAGAAAAATCAAGCATGAACATAAACTCTAATTCAATATTTGTGAACTTACGGATTTCTCCAATTTTTCAAAATTTCTACATTCAGTAATAACTTACATGGTAAAATTTGCCTTTTCTCTCCCTAAGAATTCTGTTTTTATTTCAAACAAACCATGAAGATTAAGCTACATATCTTCAGTTATTGTCTCTTGAGTCACTAATGCATGCATTCAATTTGTTGAGTGTTCATCTATTCTGTGCCTCAAATCTGGAATAAAGACTATTTTTATAAATTTTAGTTTTGAACTTTAAAAAGGCAACATGTTCCTCAAACTCCCTTTTGGTGGGTTTTCCAACAACAGGACACTCATATCCATTATAGTGCTGGTGCAGAGCGTGAAGAGAACAGGACTGTGAATTTTCAAATGCCTTTGCATTTGAGAGGCACCTTGGAGAGCCCTGCTCCCTACAGGGGCCAGGCTAGAGGCAGAGAAACGACAACGCTGGCAGAGTGTGAGCACAAGTCCTTGTCATATTTGAGTTAGTGCTTCTTTAGTGGGGAAAAAAAGAGTGATTTTGACCACAATGTGGTGGTCAACCAGCCTTCACTTAAAGAAAATAATTTTCTTTGCCACTGTAATCACCTAGGTTGCTGGAGCTGGCTGGGATTGAAGTCTCACAAGATGCATGTGGCGTGCAGCGTACGGAGCTATAATGGGTTGCGTGTGTGTGATGGTTTCAGCCCCATGGATCAGGAGCAGCGTTGCAGTGGAAATGTTAGGCTGAGCAAGGCAGGAGCGCCGGTGGGCTCACACGCTCCACTCGCAGTTTCTCATCCAGAAGATGGCAGTTTGACTGGGGGCTGGACACAGCAGAGAGAGAGAGAGAGAGAGAAACACACACACACACACACACACAGAAAAGAAGACAAGAGGGAAGCTGGGACTGAAAAAAGGAGGAAGAGATGGGTGCAAAGGTAGTAAGATAATAGCAGACCTTGAATTTGTTATTGGAGTTGCAAGAAAAGAAAGAGAAAAAAGTGAAACATAGGATAGGACACTCGTTGATTCATTGATTATTCATTCAACAAATTGAGCACCAGCTTTGTGCTCAGTTCTGTGCTAGTCGTTGAGGATACACCAGTGGACAGACACACTCCTTGCCCTTGGGGAACTTATATATAGTCTGCTAGGAAGGCCACTCTCAGAAGTGCGTTCAAGGGCTCCTTATATGCCTAGCCTTGCTCAGAGGGAAACTTAGCTGACCAGGTGGGGTCCTCCAAGAATGCCCAAAAAATATTCTTGTGAGTAATGGGTGCTCCTCCCCTGAGCATAAGGCACTCCTGGTAGGCCTGCCTCACTGGAGTCTTTAACTGCCGAAGCTATGGTTTGAGGAAGCACTTTTCAATTTTCACAGCTTGGAAGACTATTGGCAAACCACAGTTCATGGCTATTTCTACTAGCAGACTTGAATGTGTCAGGGAAAGGACAATTATAGGGTGACATATACGTTATCCTTGAATGGAGTTGGAATAGTTTTGTAGGATACTCAAAGTATTTAGTCCTCTGTTATAAGGATGGGTGAGAGCGAAGCAGGACAAATTGGGAAGTAAGCTTTGGTGATCAGTTCCTCATGGTACTCTCCAAACACTCCCCTTCAACCGTCTCGACCATATGGTGCCATATGGTGTGCTGTCCTGGATCAGACCTCCTTTCCGCAATACCAGCCTTACGTGTCCTGTATCTCAGTTCCAGATCTTGCTAGGCAATAGGAAGCATCAAATAAACTTACTCATCCTGCACTGTCACTAGCAGACACGGGGCTTGGAGTAAGGTCTCCCTTTACCAGGTGACGTTAATCCCTCTGTGGGCTACATGAGTTAGTAATGGGGGATTTTGGACACTCAGCCCGGACCAGGGAAAGGGTATGGGCTTTGGGCTCTACTCAATTCTTGGCTTATTCTAAAAATTCATAAATCTACAGGGGAAGGTTCTGATGTGTTCAGTGGGAGAAAAGGTGGAGGCATCTGGGGGCAGTCCTGGAAGCTTCTCTTTCTTCACACATGAAAAATCATTACTTAAGTCTTTTGAGTAGAAACTCTAACAGCTTAAAAGCAAATTCTGACTTGAATTGAAACATGTTTTTCATTCTAAAACTGGGAAAGCGTGCCTCATCTATAATCATTTTTGTCAGATCCCCCCGCATCAAAAAGTGTGGCTTTTTCCACCAATCCCCGGATGAAAAGTGCTTTGAGTTTGAGAACCAACCCCCATCCCTTTTCTTTCACTATTTTGCCTTAAGCCTCCCCAAGAACCATTAAAAGGGGCAAACATCTGCTGCCCCTGTTGTTGGACTCCCAGTGATGGACTTGAAGGAGGGTGGCTAAAAGAATCCCAAGGTTATTCCTCTAATCACTCCTTGTTTAGGAAATAAAGTTTTACTTATTTATTGGTTTATTTTTTATTTTTTGGTCTTTTTTTCAAATGGAAAGATAGCAAATGGAAATTTGAAATACTACTTAGCATTTATCTTTATAAAAATATTTATTTACATGTATATGTTAAATTTATTTAGAGATTATTTTAATGACAATTTATGGGGTGTTTTACCATTCCCAAGGTCCTTCATACACATGTTCTCATTAGACCCTTATAATAGCTCTATAGGAGCAGCTCCATTATTGCCTTTTTTTTTTCCTCCAGAAGAAAAGAAGAAAAGGTTCAAGTACATGCTCCCTGGATTGTGCCAGTCACTCAAAAATATTCTATGCATATGTATATTCAAATATGTGTTCTTTCATATAACTCTTACAACAGCGCTGTAAAGTAGGTATTATTTGTATACAGGATCCAAAGCCCTTGTCCTTTGGTTTTTTGGACCTAAAATTCCAGTGTTCTTGCTCCTACCCCAACCTTCCCCACTGAAGGCCAACCTTGTTTGTTCTGGCCCTGGTGGCTGTTTCCTCTCAAAGTACCACTAACCTCTGTCTGTAGAAACAGCTGGCTTTGTTCCCAGTCATGGTCATAGAGTGTCTGCTTGGGAGGCACATTCGGCCAACATGGCAGATTCTCCCACTTAATAAGGAATTGGGAGGATGCTTCACCTATAGCACCACCACCTTGGCCCCTGCCGCCCCCAGCCTGACGTGGAAGGGTGCTGGTTGATCCCTCTCTTACCAAAGGCAGACATTTTGCTGCTTTTACCCATACGCAATCAATTATTGCTTACTGCTCCCCCATCACCTCGAGTGCATTTCTTTAAAGTCATTTCATTCTGCCCCCAGACCTGGGAGCCATAGGCCTGGGACTGTGAATTTCTGAGTCACTCCTTTATGTCATTCTGCCTGCTTCACTCTACTCAGTAAAATGTAGATTTTTGTCCCCACCACACACACACACACACATCTCCTTCCCCCCTCCCCTCCCACCTTTTTTTTTTTTAAACCTAGAAATGTTGGCTCCAGTAGGGTAGAAGGCAAGGGATGTAAGGGGGGAAAAATCAATGTCAGCCTCTGGCTATCATTTAAACAAAACAGAACCAACTTCTGTGGACATCTGCTATTCTCAGGCTAAATTATGGTGTTAAAAGACTTGAAATTGAAGAAAGTACATTACAAAATATGTTTTATAAGCAATACTTTTGTGATTCCAATATTTTAAAAACATATATCTCTTATTTCTTGTCTCATCCTCTAAACTAGGAATAGCGTAAGCTAACTAAAAAACTCATATAAACCCCATCTGTATTAAAATACAGTAGCCCATTTCAAAACCTGCACAAGTAAAGCCATTTTGCTTTTTAAATTTTCACCATTTTTAAACAAACTCTTGCCAATGTTGTCAATTTTAGTCTTCACTGAACATTTCAACATGGCGCCCAGAGGGCGCTTTCAAAGCTGACAACCATTTCCTATTTGTCAGGAACAAGAGGGAGGGGTTTTAAAGAAAACAAGGTCTCCCCCTTTCAGAGGTAGAAATAATAATAAAAATGACTCTACAGTCCAAAGGGCTGACAGGGAATCATATCCAAGAACAGGCAGTGAGGACCTAACAGGATATGACAGCTCAGATATAGAAGTTATCTCCCCACAGTAGGGGTGGCCTCATTACCCACTTCTGGTCTAGTTTTGCTGCAACAGCCATGAGTGATGAGGCCACCCTTATCTCACAGAGACGAAGACCATATTCTCCAACGCTGTGACATGTTCTTTCTGTGTAACCACTTATGGCATAGATTTCATTTCTCAGCTACACACATGTGCATCACACACACACACACACACACACACAGCAGAATAAGAAAGAATTGCCTGTCTTTAAGTGACGTTCAAAGATGAATGTGGCACTACTGACAGATTAAAAGAGAAATCTTTCCCCCAACACTGTAGGCACTTGAATGACTTTCAAGAAAACCAAATTCCTTTTCTCTATTAATATGGTTTTCATACCGATTTAGCTCCCTATGCCAAAACATTTTAGAGATGGTAGCAGTACATATTAAAAACCGAAAAGTGACACCCCTTGTCTGTGAAGGGGAAAGCAAGCAGTTTCCTTGTCTAGAAAGTTCCAGTGCACTGGGTTGTCTCTGCCCCCTGAGCCACCCATGTCACAAAGCTGACAAAATGCACTTTCTCAGGTCGGTTCTCTTCTAAACCAGGGCTCCTGATGGGAGGCCCTGGTGACATGAAGAATGTGTAAGTCTTAGCCCTGCTTAAATCAACCAATTGTTCTATACTGTGCTTTCTCTTTTCGGTTTTAAATTATTTATTAAAAGCCACAACGCCTGTTAGGGCAACCTCATCAGGATGGAGAACATGGATTCAGTGACTTGTGCATAAAATCTGCAACTCAAATGAAAACTGTGGGGAAACTTCAAACACTGACAGAAGAGGAGGAACTCAGAAGTGAGGTGTTCCCCTTTCAGATTTTAGTTCAGAAGAAGAAAAGGCTTGTAAATATTTTGGTTTTATTCTCCAAAATTTTTTTCTCTTTTAAAGGTAAACTGCTCTTAGAAATCCCCAATTTGGCTTTCCTTATAAAAATGCAGGGAACCCTGCTTAGGGTTAGTTTTGTCCCTCCTTTAGGAGGTGCATGTGGGTTGGTTGGGAGATGAAGAAGGGCTAGCCGCTCTCTTTTTCTTTGCTTTGATGGATTCCTCCCCTCATAAACCATAGCTCAGCTCATAATTATAATGCAAAACAGCATCCCCACAGCCTGCTTGATGCATTTCAAATCTGAAGTTCCTTGAAGTTCCAAGGATTTTTAAATATTGATATTCATTAATTGTGTGGCTTTTTGTGACATAAATGCACATTACATACTTTCATATGCTGGAAACAGCTAAAAATGCCATGTCACAAATGTTTACATGGCTGTTATGGAAAACGGTACCATGCTAATATATGTCTGCTTCTTAAATTCTGTTAGCAGTTGTAAGACAGTCAGATACCACCCGTGGGATCTTGTGCCCTCATGAAACACAATTACAATGAGAATATCTCATTATCTCATTGGCTTTAGCTTACTGCTCTGTTACCATGGTTTCAAATACACAGAGGAGTCTGAAACTAAGAGTGCTGCTAACAAAGAACATATCCTTGTACAATGACATCAGATCATGTTAGACAGAATAGACTTAATTAAATACCCCCTGATGGAGGCCAAAATGCAGAAGTTGGGTCTACTTTTTAAAAAGGAAACCAGCCATTTAAACGCGTTCTACTTAATTTACTTGGGGATTTCGTATTCCTTTCTGACAGCAACTACAATAATAAAAACAAACCGAACTCAGATCCCATTTAATATTCACTGCTAGTGATGAAAAGTTAAGGAAATGGGGAAGAGAAAGACAACTGTCAGAAGAGAATGATGTCAAATGTGGTTTTCTTGGCTACTGAGCCAACCACCCCTCAGACTAAGAAACTGGAATAGTTCTGAGGGTGCAGAAGACTAGACACCCTGCTTGTGACATGTCTATGCATCTCAAAGCACGAGTTCCAGCCTTCCCAAACGAGATCTGATTCTCAGATACTTATTTCACCCTCTTTTCTGACATTAGTGTCCAACTTTGCAGAACTGGAACTATATTATTTTTCATGATGGGAAACAAGTTGTTTTTATTAGAAAGGAAATCACAACTTTGGCCTCTTGGACTTCTGACTGCAGCGTAGCTTGCCATGGTTTGATAGATTTCCAGTCTCTGGCTTACTGTGCCCTGAGGAAAGTGCCTCATGACTCCATCCAATGCGGCTTTTGTTTACGCAAACCTTTAAAATACACCTCAGTACAAGAAATCATTTAGGCCTCAGAGATATCCTAGTGTTTAACCATTTTCTCCCAAAGATCTAAAACAGTAGCTTCATTTTTCTATGTTGTAAAGTTAATTTCCCTGTAATTGAAATCTCCCTTGTTAATGTGAAGTTTATCCCTTCCCCCATCCTCCCCCCACCCCACAGGAATCATAGCAGTAAAAAAAAATTTAAATCACTTATAGGCCCTGGAGACTATCAGGTGACATAATGTGACAATAATGACATCCCTAGTGGTGTTAATTGATTTTGTCCTGGTTGAGGGTAATTTGACTTCCACAGTGACTGGCGGATCATGGACTTACTGATTGGTCTTCCTAGGTAGTATTACCATTAATGAACAGAAAACACACTTTCCTCTTTAAAAGATACTGGTAATTATGGGGAAGGGAAGATGGAAAGCCATAGGTTCTTAATCGTTTAAGGAGAGTTAATTCTGAGCTGTTTGCATTAAAAGGGGATATATGGCAAAAGACTGTGAATTAGCAATTCAGAGTCTCACTCCATAAAATCCAGCTGCCTTTATGCTACCTTAGGAAGAGTCAAGTGATTTGTAAAGTGCGCTTTAACAGAAAAAAATAGCAATTGGCAGTCGCATGTGCTGTGTGATTAAAAGTGATACATCATCTGTCAAGCTGGCTTACTTTATTGGTCTACATTCCTTTCTTTATGGCTTCTAATTGGTATGATTTACAAAATATTTTTAAGATGAAAAACATATCTTATTCGAAGTTGTGTGTGTGTGGAATAAGATATTCAGATAATTTTGATTTTCAGAAGAGTTGGAGAGATTTGGGAGTCATTTGTGTAAAAATCAAATAATTGAGGTTATGTAAATAGAAATGATTTTACCCATATTAAAGGCAATATTATTCTCCATGTCACCAAGCTGAAAACTTTGGAGGCATCTCAATTCATTTCTCACTCATTGAGTTCAACCGGTTATCAAGTCCTATCCATCCTGTCAGACTTGGTGATATTCTGCCTGCAGGCACCAGTTCTGCCAGAGCAGTTGCTTATGGCTGGTATCCATTATGATGGGTCAACATCCGTGTCTACAAGTTGTTAAATATTTTGTATAGCAACCCTGCATCCTACCGTTTAAATATCTTTTGAATCTGCCCCTTTATATCTATTGATGTGCTACTGACCTCAGTCAGATTTTCGTTTCCTCTAACCTAGACTCTAAGAATAGACTTCAATTTTTTAGGGTGATTATCAGCTAGTAATTCTTTTCTTTTTCTCTAGTAATAGACTTTGAACTGGACTTTTTTACTCCAATCTCCTCCTACTCTAATCCATGCTCTACACTTCAGTTTATATTTTATATATTTGTATAAACTGTTTTATATCCTTATAATTTAAAATATATTTATATAAATTATTTTTTAAAAAGTAGAAGTATAGAGTACATACAGGAAAGTGCACAGATCGTAAGTCTACAACTGTATTGTTTTAGAACAGTTTCCCTAGAAGCAGAACCCGAGAGAGGGATTTTCATGTATGTGATTTATTGAGGAGTACACTCAGCTGAAACTTGTAAGAGAACAGATGAAGGAGGAGAAGTGGCAGAAGAAGTTGTAAAGAGCTGGGAAGGCTCTGAGATTTTACTTTATCTGCAAGTTAACAGTAGCAACAGTAGCAGCCAGAGTAGCAGCATTTGTACTGGTTCCCCAAGCCATAATTCCCATCAGATGATACAAATATTGCCAGGTAATACTGCACAGGTAGTGGGTTGTCACAGGATAGGAGCACAACTTTAGGGAAACTGAATCTTTTATAACGGGCAGTATCCTGTCTGAACTGTGCCCTGGAAGGAGATATTGTATTTATTATATGGGACAGTAAACAAACCTACCCTTTCTTCCAGGAAGATACTATTTTTACCTTTCAAGGATGATTACTATACAGATATCCTTGTAAGGACCATGCAAAACAAAGGCAGTCAGTGCCTCTGGTTCACAAGAGGTGCAGAAATTTGAAAGACGTCTGGGGAATTGTCACCCCACAGAAGGATGCAGGTCCAGCTGAAGTCTAGCCTCATTGTGATCCCAAGGGGCCTGGCCTTTTGCACTTCCATATCACTTGACCTTTGGCTGTCGATCACCCTGATGGGAAGGTACAACCTTGGGAGTATTTCCAAGGGAAACCACTTCTTTTAATTCTCAGAACAAGGGTGCAGCTGTGAGCTGCTAGTAGCCACCACTTATAGCAGTGTAGGAAAGGATACATTAAGTAAAGGGGATCTGTGTGGGATGCCAATAGTGTTTATTACATTGATTAATTATCACAAAGTGAATATGCTCTGGTAACCGCAGCCCAGAATAAGAAACGGAGCATTACCAACCCCCAGACATCCGCCTTTATGCCTCTTCCAGGTTATAATCCACCCATGCCTCCCTAAATATAACTACTACCCCAACTTCTAGCACCTTGGATTGGTGCCTGTTGTTGAGCTTCACACAGCTCAAATCATACAGTATGTACTCCTTTAGGTCTGGTGTTTCTCATTCAACATTATTTTTGAGAGATTCATCCATATTGATGTGTGTGGCTGTAGTTGATTCATTTTCATTGCTGTATAGGTTTCCATTTTGTGGAATTTATCCTTTCTTCTGTTAATAAGCATTTAGTTCATTGCAGTTTTTGTCTATTATGACTAAAGCTCTGTACTATTGACTTTATGTTCACATTTCTGCTGAATGTATATTTTAGAGTGGACTTGTTGATTCATAGGCTATGCATATGCTTAGATTTAGTCCCTGCTGTCCACCACTTTTCCAAAGTGGTTGTCCTAATTTATACTCCAGCCAGTAGTGTAGGAATGTTTCACTTACTTCATGGCTTTGCCAACCCTTGATCTGTGTTGATCTTTTACATTTTAGCCATTCTGATGGGTAAGTATGTAGCTGTTTCTCATTGTGTTTTTAATTGGTATGTCTCTGATGACTCACACGGCTGAGCACTTCTTCATATACTTGCTGTCCATTTGGATATCTTTTTTTGAAGTGCTTGTTCCAAATGTATTGCTCATTTTCCTGTGTTGTCTTTTTCTTAAAGATTTGTTGGAGTTTATCTTAAAATTACATGTGTTTTCAACTTATAAATTTTAATACAAATTATATTTTTTACATTTCCTGAAAAAACGAAAGGACCTTAGAACTCTTTAACTCCATTAATCCATCCGATATTTTGTGATTCCAATGTGGCAACGAATTCTTTTTTTTTTTTTTTTTTTTTTTTGTGAAGAACTCTCCTTTTGTCTAAAGAACTTCTTTTATATATTTCTTTTAACGTGGGACCTGGTAATGACAAATAACCTCAGCTTTTGTCTTATTGTTTTTAACTTTATTTCACCTTTTTTGGGACAATGTTTAGGAGGTATATTTACATACAATAAAAGTCACCAATTTTAAGTGTGTAATTTAATGAGAGTTGACAGATATATGCATTTGTATAACCACCACAATAATCACAATATAAAACATTTCCATTTCCCTTGTGTCTTTCCGTAGTCAATCCTCTCCCCACAACCCCACTCCTTAGCAATCATTGATCTGCTTTCTGTCCCTTAAGTTTGCCTTTTCTAGGATTTCATATTTATAGAATCATAAAATGCACAGTCTAGTATCTGTCTTTCACTTAGCCTAATGCTTTTGAGAGTCATCCATGTTACTGTATGTATCAATAGTATGCTCCTTTTTATATCACTATGTATGAGTAGTTTTTTAAAAATTGTGCTATGTGTATCACTGGTTCATTTATTTTTATAATTTTATATACCATAATTTATTTATCCATTTACCAACTGAAGGACATTTGGGTTATTTCTGGTTTTTGGCTATTATGAATGAAATTGGTATGATCATTCACCTGCAAGGTTTTGTTTTGTTTTTTTTCTTTCTAAAAAAAATGTGACCACCTAGAGGGGTGGGATACGGAGGGTGGGAGGGAGGGAGATGCAAGAGGGAAGAGATATGGGAACATATGTATATGTATAACTGATTCACTTTGTTATAAAGCAGAAGCTAACACAGCATTGTAAAGCAATTATACTTCAATAAAGATGTTTAAAAAAAAAAAAAATGAACATATGCTTTTATTCCTCTTGCGTAAAAAAACACACGATGTGATTGTTGAGTTTGATGGTACCTGTATGTTTAACTGTCTAAGAAACTGCCAAACTGCTCTCCAAAATAGCTGTACAATTTTGCTCTCCTACCAGCAGTGTATGAGAGCTTCAGTTGTTTCATATCCTTGCCCACACTTGGCATTTTCAGTCTTAAATTTTAGCCATTCTAGTGGGTATGTAGCATCTCATTGTGATTTTAAATTAATTTCCCTGATGACTAATGAAGCTGAGAAACTTTTCATGTGTTTATTTGCCATTTGTATATCTTCTTGGTTGAAGTATCTGTTCAAGTCATTTGCCCACTTAAAAAATTGGGTTGGGACTTCCCTGGTAGCACAGTGGTTAAGAATCTGCCTGCCAATGCAGGGGACATGGGTTTGAGCCCTAGTTCGGGAAGATCCCACATGCCATGGAGCAACTAAGCCCATGTACCACAATTACTGAGCCTGCGCTCTAGAGCCTGCGAGCCACAACTACTGAGCCCACGTGCCACAACTACTGAAGCCCATGCTCCTAGAGCCCGCGCGCTGCAACAAAGAGTAGCCTCCGCTCACCGCAACTAGAGAAAGCCTGCACCCAGCAACAAAGACCAAACACAGCCAAAAATAAATAAATAAACAAATTTATGAAAAAAAATTGGGTTGTTTCTCTTATTATTATTGCATTGTAAGAGTTTTTTTCTTAATGTATTCTGGATATAAGTTCTTTATCAGATGTAAGTTTTGCAAATATATTCTCCTAGTCTGAGCTGCCTTTGCATTTTTCTTAATAGTGTCATTTGAGAGCAAAAATTTCAATTTTGATAAAGTCTAATTTATCAATTTTTCCTTTATGTTTTATATTTTTGTTTCTTATTTAAGAAATCTCTGACCTTTGATTCAAGGACATCCTTGAATTAAATGTCAGCTTACCTCCATGAGTGTCATAGCTTCAGCTCTCACGTGTAGGTTTTTGTTCATTTCAAGTTTTTTTTTTTTTTTTTGGCTGCACTGGGTCTTTGTTGCTGCGCACTGGCTTTTTCTAGTTGCGGCGAACGGGAGCTACTCTTCGTTGCAGTGAGCAGGCTTCTCATTGCAGTGGCTTCTCTTGTTGTGGAGCACGGGCTCTAGGTGTGCGGGCTTCGGTAGGTATGGTATGCGGGCTCTTGAGCGCAGGCTCAGTAGTTTTGGTGCACGGGCTTAGCTGCTCCGCGGCATGTGGGATCTTCCCGGACCAGAGCTCAAACCCGTGTCCCCTGCATTGGCAGGGGGATTCTTAGCCACTGAGTCACCAGGGAAGTCCTCAAGCTAATTTTTGTATGTGTTGTTTAGTAACAGTCAAGATTTATATTTCTGCGCATATATATCCAAATATTCTACACCGTTGATTGCAAAAGTTATCATATATCCATTGAATTATTCCGGCATTTTTCTTGAAAATCAGTTGACCATATGTATATGTGCATCTATTTCTGGACTCTCTATTCTGTTCCATGTCATACGTTTATCCTTATGCCAATACCACACTGCATTATCATTACAGTAAGTCTTGAAATCCCAAATTCGTCAATTTTTTAAAACAAGTTTGTTTTGGCTATTCTAGGCCCTTTGCATTTCTATGTAAATTGTAGAATCTGCTTGACAATTTCTGCAGGAAAAAAAATTTAAAGGATTGACAGGGTTTTGAGGAGGAGGGAGGATTTTGTTGAATTTATAGATCAGTTTGGGGAAAATGGACATCTTAATAATATTGAGTGTTCTAATCCAGAAATATGGTATAGCTCTCTACTTAGGTCTTTTTTAGTTGAAGTATAGTTGACATATAATATTATGTTAGTTTTAGGTGTACAACATAGTGATTCAACATTTAAATACATTATGAAAATATCACCATGTTAAGTCTAGTAACCATCTGTCACCATACCAAATAGTTACAATCTTATTGACTATATTCCTTGTGCTGTATATTAAATCCTGTGACTTATTTATTTTATAACTGAAAGTTTGTACCTCTTAATCACCTTCACCTATTTTACCCAACCACCCACCACCATCCCCTCTGGCAACCACCAATTTGTTATCTGTATCTATGGGTTTGTTCTGTTTTGTTTTTGTTTTTTAGATTCCACATATAAATGAAATCATACAGTATTTGTCTTTCTTTGTCTGACTTATTTCACTTAGCATAATATCATCTAGATCCATTTATGTTGCTGCAAATAGTAAGATTTCATTCTTTTTTATGGATGACTAATAGTCCATTGTGTGTGTGTGTTTGTACACTTAGGTTGCTTCCAAATCTTGGCTATTGTAATAATGCTGCAATGAACATAGGGGAGCATATATCTTTTCAAATTAATGTTTTTGTTTTCTTTGGGTAAATACCTAAAGTAGAATGGTTGGATCATATGGTAGTTCTATTTTACTTTTTATTGAAGTATAGTTGATTTACAATGTTGTGTTAGTTTCAAGAGTACAGCAAAGTGATTCAGTTATATATATATATTCTTTTTCCCTTATAGGTCATTACAAAGTATAGTTCTCTGTGCTATAAAGTAGGTCCTTGTTGTTTATATATTTTATATATTGTAGTATGTATATGGTAATCCCAAACTCCTAATTTATCCCTCCCCCACCCTTTCTCCTTTGGTAACCATAAGTTTGTTTTCTATGTCTGTGGGTCTATTTCTATTTTGTATATAAGTTCATTTGTATCCTTTTTTTTGGTAGTTCTAATTTTTTGAGAAACCTCCATACTGTTCTCCATAGTGGCTATACCAATTTACATTCCTACCAACAGTGCAAGAGGGTTCCTTTTTTTCCCACATCCTCACCAACACTTGTTACTTGTCTTTTTGACATTCTAACAATATTAATTCTTTCAATCCATGAGCACAGAATGGTTTCTGTCCCATTATCTTTTCAAACATTGCTTTTAAAAATACTCTCTATCCTATTCTTCTTGGACTACAGTTACATGTATATTAGATATATTCAGTAAGTCTCATACGACTCCTCTTTTCTGTATTTTCTAGCCTTCAAACTGCTTCAAGCTGCACACTTATTGCTAATTTATATTTCAGGTCATTAATTTTCTCCTCAGCTATGTTTCAAGTTCTAAATTGCCTATTTGAGGGACTTCCCTAGCGGTCCAGTGGTAAAGAATCCGCCTTCAAATGCAGAGGATGCCGGTTCAATCCCTGGTCGGGGAACTAAGATCCCACATGCCTTGGGGCAACTAAGCCCACGTGCCACAACTACTGAGCTCTCACGCCTCAACGAGAGAGCCTGCATGCTGCAAACTACAGAGCCCACACGCTCTGGAGTCCATGCGCCACAACTAGAGAGAGAAAACCCACATGCCACAACTAGAGAGAAGCCTGCACACCGCAATGAAGACCCAATGCAGCCAAAAAAATAAAGAAAATAAATAAATATTTTAAAAAGAATAATAAAATGCCTATTTGATTCTTTCAAAAGTAGATTCCATATCTCTGATAAAATAATCTTGTCATCTCTTTTCACAGTTTTTTTAAATTCCAGATTACCTATGGCTTTGTTTTTTTTTTTTTTTTTTAAACATCTTTATTGAAGTATAATTGCTTTACAATGGTGTGCTAGCTTCTGCTTTACAACAAAGTGAATCAGTTACACATATACATATGTTGCCATATCTCTTCCCTCTTGCATCTCCCTCCCTCCCACCCTCCCTATCCCACCCCTCTAGGTGGTCACAAAGCACCGAGCTGATCTCCCTGTGCTATGCAGCTGCTTCCCACTAGCTATCTATTTTACATTTGGTAGTGTATATACGTCCATGACACTCTCTCACCCTGTCACATCTCACCCCTCCCCCTCCCCATATCCTCAAGTCCATTCTCTAGTAGGTCTGTGTCTTTATTCCCATCTTGCCACTAGGTTCTTCATGACCTCTTTTTTTTTTTTTTTTTTTTCCCTTAGATTCCATATATATGTGTTAGCATACTGTATTTGTTTTTCTCTTTCTGACTTACTTCACTCTGTATGACAGACTCTAACTCCATCCACCTCATTACAAACACCTCCATTTCATTTCTTTTTATGGCTGAGTAATATTCCATTGTATATATGTGCCACATCTTCTTTATCCATTCATCCGATGATGGACACCTAGGTTGCTTCCATGTCCTGGCTATTGTAAACAGAGCTGCAATGAATATTTTGGTACATGACTCTTTCTGAATTATGGTTTTCTCAGGGTATATGCCCAGTAGTGGGATTGCTGGGTCATATGGTAGTTCTATTTTTAGTTTTTTAAGGAACCTCCATACTGTTCTCCATAGTGGCTGTATCAATTTACATTCCCACCAACAGTGCAAGAGTGTTCCCTTTTCTCCACACCCTCTCCAGCATTTATTGTTTCTAGATTTTTTGATGATGGCCATTCTGACCGGTGTGAGATGATACCTCATTGTAGTTTTGATTTGCATTTCTCTAATGATTAATGATGTTGAGCATTCTTTCATGTGTCTGTTGGCAATCTGTATCTCTTCTTTGGAGAAATGTCTATTTAGGTCTTCTGCCCATTTTTGGATTGGGTTGTTTGTTTTTTTGTTATTGAGCTGCATGAGCTGCTTGTAAATCTTGGAGATTAATCCTTTGTCCGTTGCTTCATTTGCAAATATTTTCTCCCATTCTGAGGGTTGTCTTTTGGTCTTGTTTATGGTTTCCTTTGCTGTGCAAAAGCTTTTAAGTTTCATTAGGTCCCATTTGTTTATTTGTGTTTTTATTTCCATTTCTCTAGGACCTGGGTCAAAAAGGATCTTGCTGTGACTTATGTCATACAGTGTTCTGCCTATGTTTTCCTCTAAGAGTTTGATAGTGTCTGGCCTTACACTTAGGTCTTTAATCCATTTTGAGTTTATTTTTGTGTATGGTGTTAGGGAGTGTTCTAATTTCATACTTTTACATGTACCTGTCCAATTTTCCCAGCACCACTTATTGAAGAGGCTGTCTTTTCTCCACTGTATATGCTTGCCTCCTTTATCAAAGATAAGGTGACCATATGTGCGTGGGCTTATCTCTGGGCTTTCTATCCTGTTCCATTGATCTATATTTCTGTTTTTGTGCCAGTACCAAACTGTCTTGATTACTGTAGCTTTGTAATATAGTCTGAAGTCAGGGAGCTTGATTCCTCCAGCTCCATTTTCCGTTCTCAAGATTGCTTTGGCTATTCGGGGTCTTTTGTGTTTCCATACAAATTGTGAAATTTTTTGTTCTAGTTCTGTGAAAAATGCCAGTGGTAGTTTGATAGGGATTGCATTGAATCTGTAGATTGCTTTGGGTAGCAGAGTCATTTTCACAATGTTGATTCTTCCAATCCAAGAACATGGTATATCTCTCCATCTGTTTGTATCATCTTTAATTTCTTTCATCAGTGTCCTATAATTTTCTGCATACAGGTCTTTTGTCTCCTTAGGTAGGTTTATTCCTAGGTATTTTATTCTTTTTGTTGCAATGGTAAACGGGAGTGTTTTCTTAATTTCACTTTCAGATTTTTCATCATTAGTATACAGGAATGCAAGAGATTTCTGTGCATTAATTTTGTATCCTGCTACTTTACCAAATTCATTGATTAGCTCTAGTAGTTTTCTGGTAGCATCTTTTGGATTCTCTATGTATAGTATCATGTCATCTGCAAACAGTGACAGCTTTACTTCTTCTTTTCCGATTTGGATTCCTTTTATTTCTTTTTCGTCTCTGATTGCTGTGGCTAACACTTCCAAAACTATGTTGAATAATAGTGGTGAGAGTGGGCAACCTTGTCTTGTTCCTGATCTTAGTGGAAATGGTTTCAGTTTTTCACCATTGAGGACAATGTTGGCTGTGGGTTTGTCATATACGGCCTTTATTATGTTGAGGAAAGTTCCCTCTATGCCTACTTTCTGCAGGACTTTTATCATAAATGGGTGTTGAATTTTGTCGAAAGCTTTCTCTGCATCTATTGAGATGATCATATGGTTTTTCTCCTTCAATTTGTTAATATGATGTATCACGTTGATTGATTTGCGTATATTGAAGAATCCTTGCATTCCTGGGATAAACCCCACTTGATCATGGTGTATGATCCTTTTAATGTGCTGTTGGATTCTGTTTGCTAGTATTTTGTTGAGGATTTTTGCATCTATGTTCATCAGTGATATTGGCCTGTAGTTTTCTTTCTTTGTGACATCTTTGCCTGGTTTTGGTATCAGGGTGATGGTGGCCTCGTAGAATGAGTTGGGGAGTGTTCCTCCCTCTGCAATATTTTGGAAGAGTTTGAGAAGGATAGGTGTTAGCTCTTCTCTAAATGTTTGATAGAATTCGCCTGTGAAGCCATCTGGTCCTGCGCTTTTGTGTGTTGGAAGATTTTTAATCACAGTTTCAATTTCAGTGCTTGTGATTGGTCTGTTCATATTTTCTATTTCTTCCTGGTTCAGTCTCGGCAGGTTGTGCATTTCTAAGAATCTGTCCATTTCTTCCAGGTTGTCCATTTTATTAGCATAGAGTTGCTTGTAGTAATCTCTTATGATCGTTTGTATTTCTGCAGTGTCAGTGGTTACTTCTCCTTTTTCATTTCTAATTCTATTAATTTGAGTCTTCTCCTTTTTTCTCTTGATGAGTCTGGCTAATGGTTTATCAATTTTGTTTATCTTCTCAAAGAACCAGCTTTTAGTTTCATTGATTTTTGCTATTGTTTCCTTCATTTCTTTTTCATTTATTTCTGATCTGATCTTTATGATTTCTTTCCTTCTGCTAGCTTTGGGGTTTTTTTGTTCTTCTTTCTCTAATTGCTTTAGGTGCAAGGTTAGGTTGCTTATTCGAGATGTTTCCTGTTTCTTGAGGTAGGCTTGTATTGCTATAAACTTCCCTCTTAGAACTGCTTTTGCTGCATCCCATAGGTTTTGGATCGTCGTGTCTCCATTGTCATTTGTTTCTAGGTATTTTTTGATTTCCCCTTTGATTTCTTCAGTGATCACTTCGTTATTAAGTAGTGTATTGTGTAGCCTCCATGTGTTTGTATTTTTTACAGATCTTTTCCTGTAATTGATATCTAGTCTCATAGCGTTGTGGTCGGAAAAGATACTTGATACGATTTCAATTTTTTTAAATTTACCAAGGCTTGATTTGTGACCCAAGATATGATCTATCCTGGAGAATGTTCCATGAGCACTTGAGAAAAATGTGTATTCTGTTGTTTTTGGGTGGAATGTCCTATAAATATCAATTAAGTCCATCTTGTTTAATGTATCATTTAAAGCTTGTGTTTCCTTATTTATTTTCATTTTGGATGATCTGTCCATTGGTGAAAGTGGGGTGTTAAAGTCCCCTACTATGATTGTGTTACTGTCGATTTCCCCTTTTATGGCTGTTAGTATTTGCCTTATGTATTGAGGTGCTCCTATGTTGGGTGCATAAATATTTACAATTGTTATACCTTCCTCTTGGATCGATCCCTTGATCATTATATAGTGTCCGTCTTTGTCTCTTGTAATTGTCTTTATTTTAAAGTCTATTTTGTCTGATATGAAAATTGCTACTCCAGCTTTCTTTTGATTTCCATTTGCATGGAATATCTTTTTCCATCCCCTCACTTTCAGTCTGTATGTGTCTCTAGGTCTGAAGTGGGTCTCTTGTAGACAGCATATATATGGGTCTTGTTTTTGTATCCATTCAGCCAGTCTGTGTCTTTTGGTGGGAGCATTTAATCCATTTACATTTAAGGTAATTATCGATATGTATGTTCCTATTCCCATTTTCTTAAATGTTTTGGGTTTGTTATTGTAGGTGTTTTCCTTCTCTTGTGTTTCTTGCCTAGAGAAGTTCCTTTAGCATTTGTTGTAAAGCTGGTTTGGTGGTGCTGAACTCTCTCAGCTTTTGCTTGTCTGTAAAGGTTTTAATTTCTCCATCAAATCTGAATGAGATCCTTGCTGGGTAGAGTAATCTTGGTTGTAGGTTTTTCTCCTTCATCACTTTAAGTATATCCTGCCACTCCCTTCTGGCTTGCAGCGTTTCTGCTGAAAGATCAGCTGTTAACCTTATGGGGATGCCCTTGTGTGTTATCTGTTGTTTTTCCCTTGCTGCTTTTAATATGTTTTCTTTATATTTAATTTTTGATAGTTTGATTAATATGTGTCTTGGTGTGTTTCTCCTTGGATTTATCCTGTATGGGACTCTCTGTGCTTCCAGGACTTGATTAACTATTTCCTTTCCCATATTAGGGAAGTTTTCAACTATAATCTCTTCAAATATTTTCTCAGTCCCTTTCTTTTTCTCTTCTTCTTCTGGGACCCCTATAATTCGAATGTTGGTGCGTTTAATGTTGTCCCAGAGGTCTCTGAGACTGTCCTCAGTTCTTTTCATTCTTTTTTCTTTATTCTGCTCTGCAGTAGTTATTTCCACCATTTTATCTTCCAGGTCACTTATCCGTTCTTCTGCCTCAGTTATTCTGCTATTGATCCCATCTAGAGTATTTTTAATTTCATTTATTGTGCTTGTCATCGTTTCTTGATTCCTCTTTAGTTCTTCTACGTCCTTGTTAAATGTTTCTTGCATTTTGTCTATTCTATTTCCAAGACTTTGGATCATCCTTACTATCATTATTCTGAATTCTTTTTCAGGTAGACTACCTATTTCCTCTTCATTTGTTAGGTCTGGTGTGTTTTGACCCTGCTCCTTCATCTTCTGTGTGTTTTTCTGTCTTCTCATTTTGCTTATCTTACTGTGTTTGGGGTCTCCTTTTCACAGGCTGCAGGTTCGTAGTTCCCGTTGTTTTTGGTATCTGTCCCCAGTGGCTAAGGTTGGTTCAGTGGGTTGTGTAGGTTTCCTGGTGGAGGGAACTAGTGCCTGTGTTCTGGTGGATGAGGCTGGATGTTGTCTTTCTGGTGGGTTCGTCCACGTCTGGTGGTGTGTTTTGGGGTGTCTGTGGCCTTATTATGATTTTAGGCAGCCTCTCTGTTAATGGATGGGGCTGTGTTCCTCTCTTGCTAGTTGTTTGGCATAGGGTGTCCAGCACTGTAGCTTGCTGGTCGTTGAGTGAAGCTGGGTCTTGATGTTGAGATGGAGATCTGTGAGAGATTTTCGCCGTTTGGTATTACGTGGAGCTGGGAGGTCTCTTGTGGACCAGTGTCCTGAAGTTGGCTCTCCCACCTCAGAGGCACAGCCCTGATGCCTGGCTGGAGCACCAAGAGCCTTTCATCCACACGGCTCAGAATAAAAGGGAGAAAAAATGGAAAGAAAGAAAAAAAGAGGATAAAATAAAATAAAATAAAGCAATTATAATAAAAAATAAGAAAAAAAATTATTAAGAATAAATTTATTAAGAAAAAAATTTTTTTAATTTTTAAAAATAGATTTATTAATTTTTTATACTAAAAATAAGAAAAAAATTATTTAGAAAAAATTTATTAAGAAAAAAAAATTTTTTAATTTTTTAAAATAAAAAATATGAAAAAACTTATTAAAAATTTTTTTAAAAATATAAAATAAGGAAAAAATAATTAAGAAAACATTTATTAGGGAAAAAAAAAATTTTTAAGCCAAAAAAAAAAAAAAAAAAAAAAAAAAACGGACGGACCTAACCCTAGGACTAACGGTGAGAGCAAAGCTATACAGACAAAATCTCACCCAGAAGCATACACATCTACACTCACAAAAAAAAGGAAAAGGGGAAAAGTTAATATATCCTGCTCCCAAAGTCCATCTCCTAAATTTGGGATGATTCGTTATCTATTCAGGTATTCAACAGATGCAGGCACATCAAGTTGTTTGTGGAGCTTTAATCCGCTGCTTCTGAGGCTGCTGGGAGAGATTTCCCTTTCTCTTCTTTGTTCGTACAGCTCCCGGGGTTCAGCTTTGGATTTGGACCCGCCTCTGCATGTAGGTCCCCTGAGGGCGTCTGTGTGTTCCCCGCCCAGACAGAACGGGGTTAAAGGAGCAGCTGATTCGGGGGCTCTGGCTCAGTCAGGCCGGGGGGAGGGAGCGGTACGGAGGAGGCGGGGCGAGCCTGCGGCGGCAGAAGCCGGCGTGATGTTGCAGCAGCCTGAGGCGCACCGTGCGCTCTCCCGGGGAAGTTGTCCCCGGATTACGGGAGCCTGGCCGTGGCGGGCTGCACAGGCTCCCGGGAGGGGCGGTGTGGAGAATGACCTGTGCTCGCCCACAGGCTGTTTGGTGGCGGCAGCAGCAGCCTTAGCGTCTCATGCCCGTCTCTGGGGTCCGCGCTGATAGCCGCGGCTCGCGCCCGTCTCTGGAGTTCGTTTAAGTGGCGCTCTGAATCCCCTCTCCTTGCACGCCGCGAAACAAAGAGGCAAGAAAAAGTCTCCTGCCTCTTCGGCAGCTGCAGACTTTTTCTCGTGCACCCTCCCGGCTAGTTGTGGTGCGCTAGACCCTTCAGGCTGTGTTCACGCAGCCAACCCCAGTCCTCTCCCTGGGATCCGACCGAAGCCCGCGCCTCAGCTCCCAGCCCCCGCCCGCCCCGGCGGGTGAGCAGACAAGCCTCTCGGGCTGGTGAGTGCTGCTCGGCGCCGAGCCTCTGTGCGGGAATCTCTCCATTTTTCCCTCTGCGTCCCTGTTGCTGTGGGATCCGCGCTGATAGCCGCGGCTCGCGCCCGTCTCTGGAGCTCGTTTAGGCGGCGCTCTGAATCCCCTCTCCTTGCGCGCCGCGAAACAAAGAGGCAAGAAAAATTCTCTTGCCTCTTTGGCAGCTGCAGTCTTTTTCCCGGACTCCCTCCCGGCTAGCACCGAAGCCCAAGCCCCAGCTCCCAGGCCCCGCCTGCCCCGGCGGCTGAGCAGACAAGCCTCTCGGGCTGGTGAGTGCTGGTCGGCACCGCTCCTCTGTGCGGGAATCTCCGCTTTGCCCTCCGCACCAATGTGGGTGTGCTCTCCTCCGTGACTCCGAAGCTTCCCCCCTCTGCTACCCGCAGTCTCTGCCCACGAAGGGGCTTCCTAGTGTGTGGAAACCTTTCCTCCTTCACAGCTCCCTCCCACTGGTGCAGGTCCCGTCCCTATTCTTTTGTCTCTGTTATTTCTTTTTTCTTTTGCCCTACCCAAGTACGTGGGGATTTTCTTGCCTTTTGGGAGGTCTGACGTCTTCTGCCAGCGTTCAGTGGGTGTTCTGTAGGAGCAGTTCCACGTGTAGATGTATTTCTCATGTATCTGTGGGGAGGAAGGTGATCTCCGCGTCTTACTCTTCCGCCATCTTGCCCCTCCCTCCAGTGCACCACTTCTGAGTGTGACCTGGCTTTGTTTTTATTTTTCTATTTTTGCCCTTTTTTTTAATCCTTGCTATACCAGATAATTTTTGACTGAGTTACAGACATTGGGTATGATAATTTGTACAGGCTAATTCTCCTCCAGAGAATTTTCTTTAGCTTCTAGCAGGCATCAGGAGCATGTAACTTTAACCCATTGAGTGACTGACCTGATTTAAGGCTGAGTTTCAGTGTTTACAAGTCATGACTTATTTCTGATTCAGCCTTATTCTTGAGTTTAATCAATGTAGGATCCCAACAAAAAGTCTGATTTTTACCATGCTTTCTCTACTTAGCAGACCTTCACTTCCAATTTTTATTGGGTTGGCCAAAAGTTTCGTTCGTTCTTTTTCCGTAAGATGGCTCTAGTAGCGCTTAGTTGTCTTTAACTTCATTAGAAACAATTTTGGTAGATTGTATTTTGACAGCTGTCATATCAGTGCGCATTTAAAAAAGGCTTATCAAAACTGGAGAATTTTTGTGTAGCCATTTTAATACGGAAGATGGAAGAAAAAAGCAACATTTTCGGCATATCATGCTTTATTATTTCAAGAAAAGTAAAAACACAACTGAAACGCAAAAAAAGATTTGTGCAGTATATGGAGAGGTGCTGTGACTGATTGAATGTGTCAAAAGTGGTTTGCGAAGTTTTGTGCTGGAGATTTCTCGCTGGACGATGCTCCGCGGTCTGGTAGACCAGTTGAAGTTGATAGCGATCAAATTGAGACATTAATTGAGAACCATCAACACTATACCACGTGGGAGATAGCCGACATACTCAAAATATCCAAATCGAGCATTGAAAATCATTTCCACCAGCTTGGTTATGTTAATCGCTTTGATGTTTGGGTTCCACATAAGTTAAGCGAAAAAAACCTTCTTGACCATATTTCCACATGTGATTCTCTACATAAACGTAATGAAAACGTTCCATTTCTAAAACAAATTGTGACGGGTGATGAAAAGTGGATAGTGTTCAATAATGTGGAATGAAAGAGATCGTGGGGCAAGCGAAATGAACCAACACCAACCACACCAAATGCTGATCTTCATCCAAAGAAGGTGATGTTGTGTATATGGTGGGATTGGAAGGGAGTCCTCTATTACGAGCTCCCTCTGGAAAACCAAACAATTAATTCCAACAAGTACTGCTCCCAATTAGACCAACTGAAAGCAGCACTCGATGAAAAGCGCCCAGAATTAGTCAACAGAAAACGCATAGTGTTCCATCAGGATAACGCAAGACCACATGTTTCTTTGATGACCAGGCCAAAACTGTTACAGCTTGGCTGGGAAGTTCTGATTCATCCACTGTATTCACCAGACATTGCACCTTTGGATTTCCATTTATTTCAGTCTTTACAAAATTCTCTTAATGGAAAAAATTTCAATTCCCTGGAAGACTATAAAAGGCACCTGGAACAGCTCTTTGCTCAAAAAGATAAAAAAGTTTTGGGAAGATGGAATTATGAAGTTGCCTGAAAAATGGCAGAAGGTAGTAGAACAAAAGGGTGAATACATTGTTCAATAAAGGTCTTGGTGAAAATCAAAAATGTGTTTTTATGTTTACTTAAAAACCGAAGGCACTTTTTGGCTAAGCCAATATATCTCCAGCACCATAAGACAATTGATATTCTCTTAGTTGACACTTTGTTTAGCTTTTTTTAATAACAGAATTTATATTTTAGAGTAATTTTAGGTTTACAGAAAAACTGAGTGGCAAATACAGAGAGTTCCCATATATACCCTTACTCTCACATACATATAAAGCATCCCCTATTATTAACATCTTGCATTAGTATGGTACATTTGTTACAATTGATGAGCTAATATTGACACATTATTATTAACTAACATCCATAGTTTACATTAGGGTTCCCTCTTTACATTGTATAGTATATGGGTTTTGACAAGTGTATATTGGCATATAGCCATTATAGTATACAGAATAGTTGCACTGCCCTAAAAATCCCCTGTGTTCCATTTATTCATCCCTCCATCCCTCCCCCCAAGTTCCTGCCAACCACTATCTTTTTACTGATTCCATAGTTTTGCCTTTTCTAGAATATCATATAGTTGGAATCATATGGTATGTAGCCTCTTCAGATAGGTTTCTTTCACTTAGCAATACGTATTTAAGATTCTTCTATGTCTTTTTATGGCTTTATAGCTCATTTCCTTTTATTTGCTTAATAATATTCCATTCTATGGATGTTCCACAGTTTGTTTATCCATTCACAATTGAAGACCATCTGGTGGCTTCCAAGTTTTGGCTATTAGTAACTGCTATAAACATTTGTGTACCGTGTTGTGTGTGTGTGTGTGTGTGTACACGTAAGTTTTCAACTCCTTTGGGTAGGAGTATGGTAAGGGGTTGTATGGTAAGAGTATGTTCAGTTTTGCAAGAAACTGCCAAACTGTCTTCCAAAGTGATTGAACAATGTTGCATTCTCACCAGCAATAAATGATGAGAGTTCCTATTACTCTACATCCTAGCCACCATTTGGTGTTGTCAATGTTTCAGATTTCTGCCATTCTAAATAGGTATTTAGTGGTATCTCATTGTTATTTTAATTTGCAATTCCCTAATAACATATGATATTGAGCATCTTTTCATATGTTTATTTTCCATCTATATATCTTCTTTGGTGAAGTGTCTCTTCAAATAAATTCCCCCTTTTAAAATTAGATAGTTTGTTTTCTTATAGAGTTTTAAGAGTTGTTTATGTATTTTGGGTATCAGTCCTTTATCAAATATATGTTTTGTGAGTATCTTCTCCCAATCTCTGCTTGTCTTTTCATTCTCTTAACAGTGTCTTTCACAGAGTAAAGTTTTTAATTTTAATGAAGTCCAACTTATCAATTTTTTATTTCGTAAACATGCTTTTTGGTATTGTATCTAAAAACATTATCCCTAAACCCAGGGTCAGGTAGATTTTCTCCTCTGTTATCTTCAAAATTTTTTTAGTTTTTGTTTTACATTTAGGTCTATGATTCTGCTTAGCTTTTAAAATTATCTGCCTACATAGCTTGCAGACCATCAAATAACCTTGATAAGAAAGGATTTTAGACTATTGTTTTCACTTTTCTTCCATTCCCTTCTTTCCAGAATCTTGACCCCTCAAGTCTTGACTGCCTTGGTACCCCTGAACTCCAATTTTTTGTCTCTCCAAACCTATAAGATTCCTTGAAAGCTGTACTTAGTTTCTTTGTCTTTTAGCATCTGCTTTTCCCTCTCCACCCAAGATGTTTATGAACTGGAAGTTCCTTGAGGGAAAAAGAAGTGTAGAACATCATGTTTACTTCAACAGTTTCCCATCTTTCTGACACCTTGGTTCTTGAAGTCCTGGGTGATTTGGTAGCTCTACAGTGTGTCCAAAACTTTTTAAAAACTGTTAAATCTATCTTTTCTAGTTATTCTTGACAAAAAGATTGATGTGTTATGAGTCAGTCTTCCGAAACTGGAACATACGGTTTAAAAACACAGTTCACACATATCTCCCTTGCCTAAAATACTTTGAAGGCTCGCCACTGCCCACAGATCTGGCATACGTGGAATAGCATTGACTATGATATCCTTTATACTCTGGATCATGCCAGTGTTTCTGGGCCAGTCCCCACCTCATACATGCGATTGTCAAGCAATATTATAATTCTCAATGTTTTCTCATGTTTCGTGGGCTTTGCCTGTGTTCTTCCTTTTACCAACAGCAACATTCTTCTGATGGTCCTCCAAATTACCTAATTGCTCATCCTTCTACCCCAAATCAAATATCACCTTTTCTGGGAAACATTCCCTGACCTCTTTTTTTAGGCAGAATTAACACTTTTCTCATCCATATTCTCATTGATTATTTTACAGACCCCAATCACAGTAGTTTTCACATTGCATTTGGTTAATCGTTTGTGTCTCTCTTACTTTAGACTGTGAACGTTTCTATCATTAGGGCACGGCAGGACATGGAATATAATAGGAGCTTAATAGATAACTGTTGAATGAATAAGTATATGAACTTTAATAAGTATATTAAATCATCTGGTTTAATGTCACTATAGTTTCTTACTTTCTTATGTTTTCTTCACATATTTCTCAGCAATAACGTTACTTCATTCACCTAATTTTTTTTCACTCACTCATTCGGCATTTACTGATCACCAAGCATTTGTCAGGCGCTTTTCTAGGAAACACAGGAAACACAGTAATGAACAAGATAGAATCATTTATTGGCCTCACAGGACTTCTCATCTAGAGACGTTAAGCAATTCTTTGAAAACATGCTTCTCATGTTGTTTGGCAGGAAGTAGTTTCAGCCAGAACGCTTCCTTCTTGGCTTTCTTTCTTTACTCATTGTGCTAGATCTGTTAAGCTAAATGTCATTATTTGCCACATTTTACTCTTAACTATTATTGCACCCTATACCATGGAAAACAGAAGGGCTCACACGCTGAGACTTCCCATCTCTAAGAGCGATTAAAATATTTTAGGTAGATCCTGTCAGTCAAGTCACAGAGAGTGTTTCATTAATCAACATCATTATTTTATCTTCATTTTAAGTGACAAGGATGTCAAATCTTTTATGTTAATTGATATTGTCAATTGAAATGTTGATAAAAATCTTTCATTTGGTGCCAAATAGCTAATTTGATGTTTGGACCTTTTTTTCTCATTGAATTGACTAAATTTGGAGGGCAAAGGCATGGGGGGTGTTGGCTATCTGAACTTTATAGTAATTTCATCATATGTAGCAGTGAAAATAAAATCTAGAAACTATTATTTCAAATACTTGAAAGTTTTCTACGTAATATTGTAATTTTTTGTTCAATTTACTACATATTCCATATTCACGGAAGTAAAGATTATAGGCTACGAAAGAATTTTTTCTGGAAATAATTTCCTAAATATTCAATTTAAAGCATATAAAATTTAAATTATGATTTTAAAATTCTTACACTTAATAATTCTTATAGTATTTTATTTTAATTGACCCATAAACCTAAAAATAATCATTGCTTTTTTCAGATCTGCATTTACCATATTTGTAACACATGAAGCAAACAAAGCTTGGGAAATTTGTAGTTCTGCTATATAAACTACACATTGTCTAAGCTAAAGTTCTCATTATTTCTAATAATAAAAGCTGTGCTTACGATTTTAAACACTGCTCAAGAATATAACTGAGAGCTTTAAAAAAATGTGTTTAAGTCAGCATACAATTATTAGAAGAACCACACGGGGCATCTTTTAACAAGTTGGGGAGAAAATAGCTGACCCTAGAGTTTGTAACAGGTTTCTTTACATTAAAACATTAAAGTGCTATCTATGGGAGAAATAGAAAAATCATACCAAAATATTTGAGGGACAGTAAATAGTGGGTGTTGGAGAAAGGAAACAGTTCTGGAAAGAGTAAGATGTCTCTAAAACATACACAAGTAACACCTTTCTTCAGATTTTATACTAATCACTTTGGGTAAGTTAACATTTGATAGTCAGTTTCCCCATGATGACACTACAAAGGCGGCCAAGGAATGGGACCCAGTGAAGCCATAGTATAGGAGACGGACTCAGAGTAAGCTTGTATGTGTGTGGCGGTGGGCGGGTGCAGTTCTGCACACAGATGTGTAAAAAAATGAGATGCGCGTGCAAGAAAAATACAACTTATCACAGAGCACTGTGAGGTTCACTTCTCGGCTGCAAGAAAACTGCAAAGCCTCATTTGGCCACAGGGATACTCAGTACCAAAGAGCCTGTGTAGGCCAGGGAAATCAACTAGCATGCATTGTTTAGAAGCTGCAGAAAAGATAATAGACTGTGATTCTGGAATATTTACAGTTCATCTTGGGCTTTCCCTAAAGTATAAACTTTCCTCAGCTTGAATCTGGTGAAGGATGTGAAGAAAGAAAAAAAAATCCAGTGAGATTTTTGAGAAGAATTAGTTGAGAAGGCTCATCCTCTTTAATTAATGGTGAAAAAGTAAACACAACTAAGGATCAGCTTTGTGGAAGAGAATCTGTATGTGGGAAAGTTTTAAAGTAGGACTAGACACTTTACTTGGTTAAAATTCAATGCTTTATTAACTTTCCTCCCGATTCAAGCTCAAGCTCTGTGCTGGGACATTAGAACCTGTGGCTCGTGCTTACACTCATGTAGAATGAACTCGTATTTCCCAGGGTTCTCCAGTTCTAGAATTCTCCTGGTGGCCTTGCCCCTCCATGCCAAGCACCTCTGCTCCTGCAACCAGGTCTCCCTCAAGCACAAGTCTGGGCACCTCTAGCCATGCTGCTCCTTCTGCCAAGGTGCTTTTCTCCCCATCCCTCTGGAATGCCAGCCCTCACTCGGGATGGACCTCAATGCCCTGCTTTTCATAATCTTCCCACGTCCCCAGGTCTCTGAGTCCTTTGGGCTCCCTGGGCAGTGATCACATTCTGCTGTATTGTATAGTCAGCTGTATATACCTCTGATTTTTCACTTTGATTATAAATTCCTTGAGAGTCTGGACTATGACTTGTACATACTTGTGTCCCTCACAGACTCTAGCCAATAATAATAACAACAACAACAACAACGACATTTACAGAGCATTCTATAATGCATTGCACTCACAAACCCTGTCTTCATTAGTGCCTCACAGCAGTCTTGTGAGGGCAGTAAAACAGGCAGTGATTTCCCTAATTTGCAGAAGCAGAACCTGGGGTTCAGAAAGATAAAGCAATTTATCTTCAGTCACACAACTAGGAACTGGTAGTTTCTAGACTTGAGTTCAAGTCTTTTGACTCCACATTCTAATTTTTCCTTGCCTTGTTCTCCTTCGATAAAAGACTGTGAAATTGAATTAAAGGAACCACTGGCCTATATCTTAACAAAAAGAAAATAAACTCTAAACAACTACTTATATTTAGGTTCAAGCTGGTGGAAGAGCTCACGGAGAAGGGCCTTGGTTCATGATTTGGGATCTGCAGCTGCCCTGAGCTTATAACTAAATTTGACTTTGAATCAGTTAAAAGGGGTATTTTCAGCTTCATTTTGCTTGGGGTTTGTGTGAGCTCTGATTGTATGCGACCAGTCTCAGCTCTTTCCTATTCATCTTGTCATATAAGAGGCTTTCCTTTCCTCCGTGAGAGGAACACTTGAATCTCATCAAAGTAAATAGCAGGGATTTTACTTAACACATATGGCAAACCAAATAGAGAGGGCAGGAGATCTCCAGGAATGAATCCAGAGATGCTTCTAACAAAGAGGACAATTTGTACATGTAGGACCAGAGGAAAAATCATCAGCAACACTGGCAATATCAACTGAGAAAACACTTTGAAGGAGATAAGCTTTGGCCTCTTGGTGCCTTGTAGCAGAATGACACTAACACAGAACTCAGAAAGAGGCATCCACAGGGCTCTTCCCGGGTGCAGGCGGGGCAAGACCCCCTCCCTCCGTGTGCTCTTTCGTATGGAGTGTGTAAAGCTAGAGAGAACTTTGAGGGTCCTCTTCTCTTAATCCCCTTTGATTGGAAACTGCTCTCAGACAAAAATAAGAACACATCCTCTTTTCATGTTAAACATCTGAATTCTCCAGCATATAGGTTCGAAGTTAGAATGTTATGTCTTTTATTTGCCAGTATGAGTTTCTGTTGGGCTGATACCACATCAGTGATGGCATAGTCAATGAAAAATTCTCTGCTAACAATTGGTAACAAAGCAATTTCGAATATTTGCCTTACAGCTGCCTAGCCTTAGGCTTGAATCTGGTTTAGATACCACGTAGTAAATTTTCAGAAGTCCCAGACACAAAGTTCCTTGGAAAATTTTGCCACATCCCCATACTATCAGTGAATTCTCCCTTTTCTTTTGTGCCTATCATTTATACAGTTTTGGGTACTATAAGATAAACTTCGGGACCCCAGGCCACCCCAGCCTAGGGTTATAAGAGGGTCACATGAGGAATGACAACCTTGCCTGTCACCTGTTCCAGGAGGACCATCAGCCATCAGTGAAATTCTGTTCGATGATTTCCAGGAGGGCTCAGCTCTGTTCATGAATAATAACAGGGCATCTGGTGGGCACGGCTGCCTCTTCAGGACCTCACGTCACTGTGTTCCTTGTAAGGTTTCCTGCTGTATCGACTATGCAAATGACCATTTCTTCTGGGCTCGCCCTGCTATGCTGCCACAAACACTGGGCACCATGGCCCAAGTCACTGCCAGACAGTCTGCAGCATTCCTGAGGCTCCACAGCCCTTTGCAGCCCCCTCCATGGCTGGAGCACAAAGTAGACAGTCTGTGTGCCCTCCTGTGTTATACCCTGCTAGCAGGGCTCCAAAGCAATACTCCTTTGTGCCTGCTGCTTTATGGTGGTTTTACTGAAAACAGTTATTTCAATTATTACTTTGTAGCCCCCAAGAGCTCTTCCCCAGGGGACCAGACTGGGAACAAAAGCCGTGACAAACATCATAAGCAGTCTTCATCACCTCTCCCTGCCCCCAATCCATCTGAGGTTTTGCCATGAGGCCCATCTTGCCTGTGTCATTCCCTCTAACACAAGTTCCAAAAATATTTAAGAATATGTTACAAGTCATTTTGGGAGGGGGGGTGGTAATTGATTTCTTTTTTTATTGCTGCTGTTAACAAATTACTACAAACTTAGAGGCATAAAACAACACAAATTTATTGACTTAGAGTTCCAGAGCTCAGAAGTCTGAAATGGGTCTGCTGGGTTAGAATCAAGGTGTTGGCAGGGTTGTGTTCTTCCGGAGGCTCTAGGGGAGAATCAATTTGTTCCTCTTCTCCAGTTTCTAGAGGCTGCCGTCATTCTTTGGCTCATAGCCCTCTTCCATCTTCTGAGCCAGCAATGGCTTATCAAGTCTCTGCCATCTTTCTGGTCCTTTCTCTTCTGCCTCTTTCCACTTATAAAGACTCATGTGATGACATTGGGTCCACCTGAAGAATCCAGGATAACCTCTCCATCTAAGGTCAGCTGAATCCTTAATTCTGTCTGCAACCTTAACTCCTCTTTACCATGTAATGTAACCTATTCACAGGTTCTGGGGATTATAGACATGGACATCTTGCATTATTCTACCTACCACACATAGGTTTTTGAAAGCATAGCTCAGTGATAGCTACTCATGAGGGCTGTGCATGAGCAATGGTCAGGATGGGCCACATGAGTGAACGTAGGTCAGTGTGACTTGGAGTTTCTCCATAGACCTGCCCTTATCCCCGGAGCATATATCAACCACAGTTGGGCTACCCTCACTAGGGTGCCACTTTCTGTCCTTGCAAAGGCTCTCTGCTGCCACACATATGATCTGCTCTTTCTTTCTTGAAATCTTTCATCCCTCAAACCCTCCGATCCCCTAATCTATCAGCTGCTATAGATGCTGTCCTGATTTTGGCTGACCTTTTTCAAGGTCTCCAGAACCAAACTGATACTGTCGTCCACATACTAGATGCCAATAGGTGGACAAATAAGGGGCTACTTTGATTATGTCTGAACAATATCTCCCCTGATGGTCAGCATGTTTTATTGTGACCTGGAACTATCACATTAGTTATAGCAATTGGTCCTTACCTTGACCCAGCATAGACTTTTCTCAGAAAGTAGCCATGGGACTTCCATGCTTTCTCTCCATTGATTTAAAGGTTACAGACTTCCAGGCCACTGAGACTGACCTCAATCTACTCTCACCTCAGCACAAGAGACCTTCATGGTATAGGAGAACCAAGATGGAACCATGACAAGTAAATGGAACTTGTGGAACCATGACAAGTAAATGGGTCAGAGTCACAGGTTAGTGGAATTCTTCCCCCCACACCCACCCACCACTGGAGATCTAGGCAGGTGGTCAGTTTATCTCAGCCCCAAGGAGCATTCTTGAATCAGTGATATTTTATGAGATATCTGTGGTGCTGACATGTACAGGCTGTCCACCCTTTGCACTACAGAAATACGTTTTCAGGTTTGGCTGATGTGGTGATGTTAACTGGCTTTCCCTTGCACCTTTCCTGAGATCGTTCACTTTGTTTCATTTTTGTACCTGCTCAGGTTTTGGTGTGCACACATGCACACAACGCTAATACCAGGGCTAGTCCTTGGTAGACTATGTTAAAAGAAGCTCCAGCCAAACACCAGCAAGTTTCCCCTGATTCTGAGACTGCAGCTCATTTTCTCTGAAAGCACATGATATTCAGAGTAAGCATCTCTTGAGAATACCAGAAATCTTGCAAAAATTCCCATCGTGGCATAATTTTGATCTAATTTGTATAGGAAATATGAGAACTTTAACTGAATTTAAGATAGAAATGTAACCCATTTACAATATCTGTACACCCTCGATGTATATATACATATATAATAAGTTGTCATTTTCATGTGGTGCAAATGCATCTCCCAAGTTTGAAT
Source organism: Eubalaena glacialis (assembly GCF_028564815.1). Classification (NCBI taxonomy): domain Eukaryota; kingdom Metazoa; phylum Chordata; class Mammalia; order Artiodactyla; family Balaenidae; genus Eubalaena; species Eubalaena glacialis. Next base: position 111,889,455 of record NC_083721.1, read on the forward strand.
TTTGAGGATTTCTCACTTTGCAAATCCCTTAAGAATGAGACTCTCAAGAGGAAAGTAAGGAACAGTGAGAGGCAGCAAGTGGTTCGTGTGCCCCGCAGCTAATTTGAGCATCAGTGATACCCTAAGCAGTATCCTGCTGCCACCTATAATGAAGAACATGCTTATTTCTAATTTGTAGCATTTCTCCCCTTCCTGATTATACAAGATGGGTTCATTCATTATTAATCTGGTTTGTCAGACAGAACGGCCCTCCAAGTGTCAGGCTTCCTTGTTTCCAGGCAGTGAGTTTGTGTAGGAGCAGTGAAATTTCAGAATGCACAGATCAGCAAGCGCTCATCTGCACCTGATTAAAGTTAGATAGACCAACTTAACAGCCTTAAAATAATTCTACATGAAGCAGCAGGAGACCTTTCTATATTTGTCCTTATTATTGGAAAGGAAATGGTCTAAAAAAAATCGTTACTTTTCTTCCAAGCTGTACCTGATTTGAAAGGGAGTGAGGGAAAGGAAATGATCCCTCTTTGTCTACACCAAATATCTTAGGAATCAAAAACAGCAAAGGAGATATAACTCCAAGTTTACTGTTAAAAAGTCAACATTTTAACACACATACACACACATGCACACCCACATGAACATACACATACACACAATCATCCTTGCTTTGTGGAGCTTATAACTTAATGTTAACCAGATCATGATATTGTGTTGTGAGTGAAAAGAGTGCTGGACTTGCCAGTGAAGGTTCAGATTGATATGATTCTCAGGAAAGGGGCTTGAACAAGCAATCTGTTCATGGGTCGTGAGACTGGGCTCCAGGACTCAGCTGGAGAGAAGGAAAAAGTAATGCTTTATGGGAAACAGACACAGGTACTATGAATTTCGAAACAGTAATTGTTATGTAAAAGACTGAGAAATAGATTCTAGCCAGTTTCCAAGTCATTTGAATGAGCACTGGAATTATTTTTCTTTTGTAACCACCTAGCTTTAGAGAAAGTGGGTAAATAAAAGGACTGGGTGATAAAGTCTTGAACTAAATACAATGAACAAATTTCCATCTATGCCTGTTGAGAGGGTTTCTTGTTTGTTTGTTTAATAAAGGTGTCACTTGACCTTTTCTTATATGCACTCATCAGAAATCCAGCACTTTTGCAAACCAAAAAATCTCTGGGCTGGTTCTTGGCCCTGGGATAGAGGTGTGGAAGGAAAATCATTCACAATTATGACTTCTGGATGAGCAATATCCCTGGAGAGTGTTTGGGAAAAGAGGAAACAACAGTGGTGTGAGGTCTGTGAGGGATTATTTATATGGACTCACCAGCCAGAAAAATTAAGTGGACACTAGGTAGAGCCTGAAGCTGGCACAGGGACAAAGAGGGTAAACTGCAAACTATTGGGGATATGCAAGAAGTCTCATTTGCCTAAAGAGTGTAGTGGATAAAGCCTTGACACAAGGTGCCAAAATTTTCATCCCCTGAATTTAAAGGAAAAAACAAAGACAATTTCTACTCTACACCAGTGGTTCTCAACAGGGGGAAGGGGAGCAATTTTGCCTTCCAGGGAACACTTGGCAATATCTGAAGACACATTTGGTTGTCACAACTGGGAAAGAGAGCATTGCTATGAGCAGAGAAGGAAAGAGAAAGCGGTTTGGAAAAAGCTAGCCAGTCTTTGCCATAACCTCACTGAGCATAAATTTTCTCACCTGTATGATGGACATCATAACAGTTACCTTATTTGGTTATTGTAAATATTAAATGAGATAATGTATGTAAAGCACTTATCACAGTGCCTGACACATAGTAATACCTCAACAAATTACTGATATTATTATTAGCATTATTGTGTGATTCTTAGTAATGGTGTTTCATTACCAAGCCAAGGGAAAATGACTTAAGAATTTGGGGAGGCATTTCAAAATGAATTTCTGACAAACCCCAAGCAAAGGATGCTCATGAAAAATTAAGTGAAGAGGGAAGTGAGAGCTCAATGTGACAACAGTGGAAGCTCCTGACTAAATCCCGTTTAGTAGAATTTTTACAAAATATGAAGAACATATTGCAAAGGAAGGTTTTTTTTTTAAAGGAGTGTAAAACTGTGAGGACACTCTTGATGACTAAAGCCAGAGTAACACTGTCCAATGGAAGTGCAATGTGAATCCCACTGGCAATTTAAAATTTTGTAGTAACCACATTAAAAAAGTAAAAAGAAAGAGGATGATTAACTTTAATAACATATTTTATCTAACCCAACATATCAAACATATTATCATTTCAACATGTAACCAATATAAAAAATTACTAACCAGATAGTTTGCATTCTTTTCTTCATCAATTCCTTAAAATTGAGGGTATATTTTAGACTTATAGCACATCTTCATTTGCACTAGCCATGTTTCAAGTGCTTAATAGTGGCTAGTGGCTACCTTATTGGACAGCAAATATATAGAAGATGATTGTAAAGATGTCAGAGATGACAAAAATAAGTCTTTAAAGCCATATCCAGAGTGAGGAGGGTAAGAAAGAAAACACAAACCTGCTGACGTGGGAAGACAATTTAATGTTAGTATTCCTCAACTATTTTTTTTAACTTACATCCTCTCCTTTATGAAACTTATTACCCAGCAAGTATGGTTAGATCTCACTCTAGTATAAGTTATTTGAAGGCAAAGTATGTGATAAACTATGAAGAGATCATTTTGAGTGTTAATAATGAATTAAAATATCTGTAGTTGGACTAAATATGTTTTAGGGAACTGAGACTCTTGAGTAGGTTGGAGGAATTGTGAATGGCAACAGGCGTGTGAAGAGACTAACGCTAGGAATAAACAAATATGCCTTTTCAAAAGGAGGAGGACTTGTGGGCTCCTGTGCATACTCAATATACCTCTCTGTACTTCCTTGTGAAAGCCAAACTCTGGGTCCTAGGTTTCTCACCTATAGACTCAGAGGTTGAATCACATGAATTCCATGGCCCCTTTGTGTTCTAACAGGTCTGAATCTGTAAGCTTATCCAGACTTGGAGTTTGAACATTGAGAAAGGGAAGAGATGATCACCTGGGTCCAGAAATAGCTTATGAAAAACAAATAACACTGGCCTAACCTCATTTTCTCTTGTAGGAGGGTCTCTAGTCTAACATTGTCAGGGAGAGGCTAGGATCATAGCACATCTGGATTTTGGTGAGAGGTTTGGAACTTATGTTTAATGAGCACCTACTATTTATTTAACATTAATTTAGCAGATACTTATTGGGAATCTACTATGTTTTAGACACTGAGGATATGACAGTAGAGAAGATGCTTCTTAAGAAACTAATTACACAAACTTGATTATGGAACAATGTGGAAGGTACAAGGGAAGTATTCAGTTGGCCAAAATCCCGAACGAACTTTTTGGCCAATCCAATATATTTGAGAGGTCACTTAACTCAGTCATGAAACATTGCAGGAGGCTTTCTCTAGGAAATGACATCTATATGGGCACCTAAAAGTGTTAGTAAGAAAAGACTTTAGGGTGTGAGACCAGGAAGAATATCTCAGGAGGAAGAAACAGTAGTTTTGAAGGCTCAAAAGTTAGAACAGAGCTAATATGTAGCAGAGCAGTGCTTCTCAAGCCCTATGTGCACATAAATGAGTTAAAATGCAGATTTTAATTCTAAAAGTCTGGGTGGGGTCTGAGATTCTTCATTTCCAATAAGCTCCCAGGTAATGCTGATGCTGCCAGCCTGTGGACCTCACTTTGAGTAGCACCAGTGTCAAATACACAAAGAGAGAGGTCAGAGAGAGTGCTAAAGAGGTGAGCATGGGGTGGATCATGAAGGACTTTGTAAGTCTTGTGAAGATTAAACAACATGCTACTGAACAGCCAGTGGGCCAAAGAAGAAATCAAAAGAGAAATAAAAAAATACTTTGAGACAAGTGAAAATGGAAATACACCAAAGTTTATTGGTTGCAGCAAAAGGAGTTCTAAGAGGGAAGTTCATAGTGATAAATGCATACCTTAAGAAATAAGAAAAGTCTCAAATAAATAACCTAACTTTACACCTCCAGGAGCAAGAAAAAGAGGAATAAACAAGCTTAAAATTAGAGCAGAAATAAGTAAAATAAAGTCTAAAATGATAATAGAAAAGACCAATGAAAGGAGTAGATGATTCTTTGAAAAGATACACAAAATTGAAAAACTTTTATCTAGACTCACCAAGAAAAAAAAAGGAACTCAAATAAATAAAATCAGGCATGAAAGTCAAGGAGATACGACAACTGATACCACAGAAATACAAAGGATCACAGGAGTCTTTTACATGACCAAAAATCGGACATCCTAGAAGAAATGGATAAATTCCTATAAACATACAACCTAATAACATTGAATCGAGGAAATAGAAAATCTGAAAAGACTGATTACTAGCAAGAAGATTGAATCAGAAAAATTTCCCAAAAAACAGAAGTCCAGGACAAGAAGGCTTCATTGGTGAATTCTACCAAACATTCAAAGAAGAATTAATTTGACTCATTCTTAAACTCTTCAAAAAAAAAAAAAAAAAAAGAAAGAAAAGGGAACTCTTTCAAACTCACTTTACAAGGCCAACATTACCCTGATATCAAAACCGGACAAGGATGCCACAATAAAAGTAAATTATAAGCCAATATCCTTGATGAACACAGATGCAAAAATCCTCAACAAAATACTAGCAAACTGAATTCAACAATACATTAAAAACATCATACACCATGATCAAGTGGGATTTATTCCAGGGATGCAAAGGTAGTTCAATATCTGTAAATCAGTCAATGTGATACACCACATTAACAAAATAAAGGATAAAAATGATACAATCAATAGATGCACAAAAAACATTCAAAAAAATTCAACATCCATTTATGATTAAAAACTCTCAACAAAGTGAGTATAGAGGGAATGTACCTCAACATAATAAAGGCCATGTATGACAAGCCTACAGCTAACATTATACTCAATTGCAAAAAACTCAGCTTTTCTTTTAAAATCAGAAACAAGACAAGAATGCTCACTCTCACCACTTTTATTCAACATAGTATTGGAAGTCCTATCCAGAGCAATCAGGGAAAAAGAAGAAATAAAAGGCATCCAAATTGGAAAGGAAGAAGTAAAACTGTCACTATTTGCAGATAACATGATATTATATATAGAAAACCCTAATACCTCCATCAAAAAACTATTAGACTAATAAATTCAGTAATGTTACAGGATACAAAATCAATACACAAAAATCTGTTGCATTTCTATACACTAATAATAAACTATCAGAAAAAGAAATTAAGAAAACAATCCCATTTACAACTGCATCAAAAAGAATAAAAGTACCAAGGAATAAACGTAACCAAAAAGGTGAAAGACCTGCATACTCAAAACTTCAAGATTTTAAGGAAAGAGATTGTAGAAGTCATGAATAAATGGAAAGATATTCCATGTTCATGGATTTAAAGAATTAATATTGTTAAAATGACCATACTACCCAGAGCAATCTACAAATTAAATTCAATCCTCATCAAAATTCCAATGACGTTTTTCACAGAAATAGAACAAATAATCCTAAAATTTGTTTGGAACCACAAAAGACTCTGGATAGCCAAAGCAATCTTGAGAAAGAAAAGCAAAGCTGGAAAGCATCATGCAATCTGCTTTCAAACTCTATTACAAAGCTATAATAATTAAAACAGTATAGTATTGGCATAAAAACAGACACACAGATCAACGGAACAAAATAGAGAGCCCAGAAACAAACCCATACATATGGTCAATAAATTTACGACAAAGGAGCCAAGAATATACAATGGGGAAAGGACAGTTTCTCCAGTAAATTGTGCTTAGAAACTGGATAATCACATACTATAGAATGAAACTAGACCACTATCTTATATCATACACAAATATTAACTCAAAATGGATTAAAGACTTGAACATAAGACTAGAAACGATGAAATTCCTAGAAGAAAACATAGGTGGTAAGCTCCTTGACATAAGTCTTGGTGATGATTTTTTGACTCTGACACAAAAAGTAAAAGCAGCAAAAGTAAAAATAAATAAGCGAAAACATCAAATTAAAAAGCTTCTGCACAGCAAAGAAAACCAACAAAATATAAAAAGGCAATCTACTTTGCCTTTGGGATGAATGGGAGAAAATATTTGCAAATTATATATCTGACAAGAGGTTAATATCCAAAATATACAAAGAACGCATACAACTAAATAGCAAAAAAAAAAAAAAAAAGCCAAAACAAACAAAAACAATCCGATTAAAAAATGGGCAGAAGATCTGAAGAGACATTTTTCCAAGGGAGACATACAGATGGCCCACAGACACATGAAAAGATGCTCAACATCATTAATCATCAGAAAAATGCAAATCAAAAGCACAATGAGATATCAACTCACACCTGTCAGAATGTCTAATCAAAAAGACAACAAATAACAAGTGTTGCCAATGATGTGGAGAAAAGGAAACCCTTGTGCACTGCTGGTGGGAATGTGAATTGGAGCAATAACTGTGAAAAACAGTATGGAGGTTCCTCAAAAAATTAAAAATAGAACTACCATAGTATCCAGCCATTCCACTTCTGGGTATTTATCAGAAGAAAATGAAAACACTAACATGAAAAGTTATATTTATTTTCATGTTTATTGCAGCACTATTTACAATAGCCAAGATATGGAAACAACCTAAGTGTCCATTGGGGATAAATGGATAAAGAAAGTGTGGTATTTATATACAATGGAATATTATTCAGCGATTAAAAAGAATGAAATCTTGCCATTTGTGACAACATGGATGGACATTGAGGGCATTATGCTAAGTAAAATGAGTCAGACAGAGAAAGACAAATACCATGTGATCTCTTTCATATGTGGAATCAAAACATAAAACAAAACAGAACCCAAGCTTATAGATACAGAAAACAGATTGGTGTTTGCCAGAGAGGTAGGGGGTGGAGAGTGGGAGAAATGGGTGAAGAGGAGTCAAAGGGGTGGAAAAAAAGAGACCTTCCAGATGATTGTAAGTGCAGCTGGGTTTCTTAAACTTATACTGAGTTGCTTTCCAACTTTAAGTGTTTGAAGTAACCTCTCATCATCCCCAGGTTCCTAATGTGTACATTTGTGCAGTCAAAACCCCCCCCAGCATCATGATAAGACATTTCCTACTTTTCCATCTTCCGGTTTCTGGGGCACAGGTTCTTTTGTGATGCCACCTAGTGGAGAGCCAACTGTGCCTGTGAGATGGTGTGATGGGTCTTACAAGAAGGGCTTGTTAGATGGGACAGCCACGCAGTTAACAAGCACAAGACTCAGTGGCACAAAGGTCAACCAGCTTTTCCTTAATTGAAGAAAAAGCAAACATGCATGTTCCTTATATAAACACCGATATTTAACATTTAACTCAACCCTCATGATTCATTAAGAAAAGGAAATTCAATAAAGTCGGGCAGATGTGACTACAGGAAAAACTACCTCCCATGAATCTGGCTGTTTTCAGAACTCTGAATACAAGAGAAGTCAGTTCTTGAAATAAAATGCCAAATATAGATGGTGACCATCATTATAAATATTTTCTTTTGTTTTTAATCCTAGAGTGACTAACTTTTGTATCTTAAACTACCATGTTTCTTCAGTCCCTTGTAATAGTTATTAAAGAATCTCACTGGGTGAACTTTAAACTCCTGGGTCAGAAAGTAAAGGGTGATGGCTAAGATCCTAGCTATTTCTGATTTCCAAAAACAAAAATTGATTTTTAGGAGACATATTTGGTGGGTCAGAATTTGTGGGAAATGAAGTAGCACAATGAATTGGTAGCACAGAGGAGGCAGAAAATAATAGAAAACAGACATAAGAACTGGAAAAGTACAGCCGTCTGGGACCATTTAGTAAAGGGGCAGACAGTTCTACACACCTTAACAGTCCCTGGGGCATCCCTGGGTCGAAGGTCATAATCTATTTTATAAAGCTTTTCATCCAAATAAGTTTTAAAAGATGCCACTAATAGTGTTTGTGCCTAAAAGCCATAAAAGGCACTTTGTAGGGAGTGAACAAGGGATGCTTGGGAGGAGAGAGACATTTAGGGATTTAAAAACCTTGAGGGTTTGAGGGGGAGATGGAAACAAGAAGTGGTCGGCAATAGTATTTGCATTGTCTAACGTTACATAGCACTAGGCACATTGTTTTAAACAGTCGGCTGTGGGCAAATTATAAGGAAAATGAAAAGTACAATCACATGCTGAAAAGTTGCCGTTTAAGTTTTTCAGCCTGACTTGAGACCTAAGCAATAAGACAGCAGCAGGCTTCATAGCAGCCTTCAAGGCTTCCCCCTGGAATTAAGAGCTGCAGCCTCACCACTTCCTCTTCCAGCCAAGTCTTCATCCTCCTGAGCCAAATAAATACCATTGAGGTCATTTTTCTTTTCCCTCACTCTAATGTAATTAGGGACGAGAGGGTGTGAGCTTGGAAGACGAAGGCCGACAGCTGAAGTCTGAAGGACTCTGTCAAGACTACAGTGATGTCGGCCTACCAAAAAGCAGGTCAGAGACTTAATACAGAAATAGAAGCAATCCCTGAACTGATGGTTAATGAAGTGACAGTGAAGGGGACCATGCCAATATCCCATCTACAACGTGAACTCAAGCACTATTTAAAATGATGCTTACTGGTTCCTCCATTATTTCAGTGGTCTTGTGCATGCCATTTCTTCCTAGCTAACCCTGCAAATATTCTAAAGAACATGATTAGGATCATTATAATTCATTGCAGTTAATTACTCCATTGCTTCCACCAGAAGCACATTGGACTTAGCAGAGTTCTTAGTTGCTTTAAAAAAGTACCTATGGTACTTTTTTGTTTAAATATGGTTCAGACACTCAAAACCTTGGGGGCAAAATTGGAAGGGATGTTAGGACCATGTGAACTGGATGCAGAAGAAAGCAGGGGTTATAAAGCTTACGGTAGAATACTTGATGTCATGTACCCAACGTTTCTGCTTTCTCCCTGTTTAGTCTGCAGGGGAACTTTGTTATAAACTGAAGTGTGTCAGGATACTTTGTGACTCACTTATGATAGAATTAGAATATTTAGTGAATTTGAGGATTCATTGCTAGAGTGAAAAGAGTGAAATCCTCTCTTCTCCCTTCCCTCTTTCCTTCCTTCCTTCCTTTTGTACTCCCATCTCTCCTTCCTCCCCTCGTCCCGCTGTTCTCCCTCAAAAATTTTTTTGTGCTTTGGTAAGCAATGTGTTCAATCTGGAAGCAAAAATCTAGGTGTCTGATTTCATGCCCTGATATGATACAATCAGACCTGAGTTTCATAGGTGACATCTGTGTAGAGGATTAAGCTGAAAATTGGGCTAAGATGGTCAGACCGAAATGCTATGGCAAGGAGTGTGAGCTTTCTCATCCACTGTACTGTAAGGAATCATTTAAGATTTTATATGCAATGCAAGTTATTATATTAGATTTAGGGTTTATGACTTTTATTTTTGAAAGAAACTTAGTATCATACAATTGATGTTAACTTCAATTCATTATATTTGCTAACAAGAAGTGCTATATACAATGTAGTAAAGCATTCTTTTTTGCTTCCAGTTTTCCATGGCACTCCTACATCCCACATCCTAAAAGTCTCCATGGAATTGTTAACTGTGGTAAAGTTAGAAAAATCTGCAGCAATTAGATTTTGTTATCAATGATTTACTAAAAAAATTGTTATACATTTTTTCCAATGTTGTAAAAGATTATATATCAGGGCATCATTAACCAGTTAGGTACAGCCCTTTGGTTTACAGAGAAGCAGCAAAATTTAGTTGGAAAGGCATTGGTTTTGGACTCAGCTCTGTCAAGTTCTGAATTTTCTATGTGACCCTAGGTGAGTTGCTTTTATTATCTGAGATTCATTTTTTTTAAACTATAAAGTTGGAACCACAGGATCATTTTTTTAAATAAAAATTTTATACAAATTTTTAAAGGTTACTTTCCATTTACAGTTATTACAAAATATTGGCTATATTCCCTGGGTTGTACAATACATCCTTGAGCCTATCTTACACCCAATAGTTTGTACCTTCCACTCCCCCTACCCCTATGTTGCCCCTCCCCCCCGTAACCACTAGTTTGTTCTCTATATCTATGAGTCTGCTTCTTTTATGTTATATTCACTAGTTTGTTGTATTTTTTAGATTCCACATATGAGTGATATCATACAGTATTTATCTTTCTCTGTCTGACTTATTCCACTTAACATAATGCCCTCCAAGTTCATCCATGTTGCTGCAAATGACAAAATTTCATTACTTTTTATGGCTGAATAGTATTCCATTGTGTATATATACTATATCTTCTTTATCTATTCAACTGTCAATAGAAACGTAGGTTGTTTCCATGTCTCGACAATTGTAAATAATGCTGCTATGAACGTTGGGGTTCATGTATCTTTTCGAATTGGTGTTTTTATTTTTTTTTGGATATATCCCACAGGGTCATTTTGAGGATTACATAAAATTATTTATATAAAGCACTTAGCTAATATTTGGTATGTAGTAGTAGTGATGATGATGATGATGATGGGGACAGAGGTGATGATGATGATGGTAATAATGATGGTGATGATGGTGATGTTCGTGAGGAATGTGGTGTCCCTTCTGAGAGGTAGTGTGGTATCACTGCTTAAAAGAGTAGATTTAGGGGAAAAAAGCATAGATTTAGCAACCAGACTTCTTGGGTTCAACTCCTGGCTATACCAGGAGTTATGTAGCTATGTAGTCTTGGGTAACTGTGTTAGTTATCTTTTGCATCATAACAAATTACGCTAAAATGATTGACTTAAAACAACATATATTATCTCATAGTTTTGGTCAATCAGGAATCAAGGAACAACTTAGTTGTATCCTCTGCTTGATAGTCTCTCAAAGACTGCAATCAAGGCATTGGCGCAAGGTCTGGGATCTCATTTGAAGCTCGACTGGGGAGGGATCCACTTCCATGCTCACTCATGTGGTTTTTGGCAAGACTCTGTTCCTTGAGAACTGTTGGGCTGAAAGCCTAAATTCCTTGCTGGCTGTTGGCTGGAGGCTGCCCTCAGGTTCCTTGCCGCATGGGCATTTCCAACAGAGTAGCCATCAAAGCCAGCAGAATAAGAGTCTCTAGTAAGACAGATGTCACAGGCTTTTATAACCTAGCCATGGAAGTGACATCCCATCACTTTTTTTTCTGTATTCCATTTGAAGTGAGTCATTAGGTCCAGCCCACAGCCAAAGGGAGGAAATTACACAGAGTGTGAATATCAGTTGGGGGTCATCTTAGAAGTCGCCTCCATAGCAAGTTACTCAGTCTCGCTCTACATCAGTTCTTCCACGTGTTAAATGGAATCAATAATCATAACTACTCAATAAGGCTATTGTAAAGATTAAAGGTGATATTGTTTAAAAGATTAAACAAGTTAATAAACAAGTGAAGTATCTGTGCCTGTCATGTAGTAAGCACTCAATAAATGTTTGACATTATTTTTGAAAGATAGCAATTTATAGCTCTTCTACCTGTTATCAAAGCATTTGCCCAACCTGCTTAACAGCCTTTGTCACTCTGTATCAAAAGGTGGTTGTTGCATCACCAGTTTATAAAGAAAAATGGCAACAAATTTCAGGGGAAGAGGGTGGTGTGGGGATGCCAAAGGAGCACTGTAGAACGACGCTCAAGTCCAAGTTCTGCTTTTCTCTTAATAAGATGTGTAGTGTGGGCAGGTCACTTTATCTCTCTGGGTCACTGTGTCTTTATCTGTGAAATGCGTGCTTTAGACTTTTTCAGGAGTGATATTTGTGATATTTTGCAACTGCTTGGGGCCAGGCACTGGCCAATCAGAACAGGGGCCACCATGAGCTTGGTGTGGCCATGCTCGTGTGAACTGGCTGCAGTCCCCTTCTAGTCCCAGACATGTATGATCCCAGGGACCCATTTCCAAATCACTTAATGATGGGGTCCACACAGCCCCTTAGTTTTGTTCCTCTTATTTTTATAACTTCACCAAAGTGGCTTATAAGCCAGCATACTAAAACAATCTAAATAAAAGGCCATTTAATATGATATGATTATCCTGTTCTGTGGGTTTAAACGGTGTGAGCCAGTGTATCTGGAATATAATCATGGTATTTGGTTCAGGAGCTAATCCCCTTAAGTATGTTTTTTAAAACTCCACAAATGTTGTTTCAGAGACTCATGACCAGAATGAAAATTCTAATCTGTGTTTGTTTCTGGCAGGCCTTCTGGATCCTCCTCAAGAAGCTCACATATGCCTCAAACAAAAATGTCACCCAGCAAGGTAACAATGTCATTGCTCCAGTGTCTGTTGTCCCTCAGACCCCACTTGTGACTCGCCTCTTCCCTAATGCTTGCTAAGTACTTGATACTTTCCTACACAGGAAGCTTATATGAACTAATTAACATTTAATGAGAGGAAACCAACTGATTAGAATGCTTTTTGTGGTACTTTAGCTAATAAATGTTGTATATACTTTTGACTGAATCTAGTCAGCGTATGGCCTTCCCTCCCGACTGAACCCTTTTTTTTTTTCGCACCTCTGTCCCACTCTAGGGCTTTCTGCAGTAACCTGGCTGAACGGTTTGCCTTAGTTAATTTGAAGAAACTTTTGGACCAAATTATTGAGATAAATATTTTGATTAAATTTTGTTTAGAGCAGTAAGTGCATGAAGCTTCTGAATCTAAATCAAGACCGAATCATTCCAACCATGCTTGATGGAGAACAGCAAGAGTTTGATGAAAGCAAAATCTGCCCAGCAGAGTCCCAGGCGGCTGAAAATGGTTTTGCCTGTGTTTACGAAGGCAATTAGGGTTGCACTAGTACAGCTCTGGAAGCCCGAAGAAAGGGGTGGAGAGATGTAACTTCAGAGGCCCAGGTGTTCCCTGTGGAAATCTGGATCTAGCCGTTCAATATCTACTAGTACCTCCTGAATTATGGAAAGTGCCCTAGGATGGGCCAGATTGTCTTCCATATCAGTGTTCTCCAAATTTTTTGGCCAGGCGTTATTATCAGTAAAAGACTGTGGAGCAGCACCCCGGATTTCTTTATAAACTGTCTGCATGCAGTTCAGTAATTAGTTAATATCTCAAAGGACAACGTATACTTGGGTTGAAGTACATCACTGATAATGGCGAATAAGTCTACATTTTGAAGAGTCGATGATGTCTATTATATTTGAATAAATCATCATATTTTTCCCATGATGTAGCTGAGATCAAAACAAAGGTAAATGGTACCTTGAGTACTCATGACATGGGTCAGTTCTGTCATTTTCTTGTTGTTTACCTGTGTTTGTCTTATTAGGACTATCTTCAACATTCAGATACTTTGGCAGGAATATCTTAAGCCATATGACCATTTTATGTTTTTAAAGACTGATTTTGTTAAAGCCAGGTGGCAGTTGGTTTTATTAAAACCAATGTGATGGTTATTTTTGTGTGTCAATTTGACTAGGCTAAGGGATGCCCACATAGCTCGTAAAACATTACTTCTGGGTATGTCTGTGAGAGTTTCCGGAAAAGATTAGTATTTGATTTAGTAGACTGAGTAAAGAGATTCACTCTCACCAATGTGGGTGGGCTTCATCAAATCCACTGAGGGCTAGAATAAAACAAAAAGACAGAGGAAGAGCGAATTCCCTCTCTCTTTTCTTGAGCTGGGATGTTCATCTTCTCCTGCCTTTGGACATTGGAGCCCCTGGTTCTCAAGCCTTCAGACTCTGGAACTGACACCAGCAGCCCCCTGGTTCTCAAGTCTTTGACCTTGGACTGGGAATTACACCATTGGCTTCCCTGGTTCTAGGGCCTTTGCACTTAGACTGAACACACCACCAGCTTTCTGGGCTCTTCAGCTTGCAGACAATAGACTGTGGGACTCTTCTGCCTCTATAACCCATGAGGCAATTCCTATAATAAACCTCCTTATATATAGCTCTATATCTCCTATTGGTTCTGTTTCTCTGGAGAACCCCAAATAATACAACCAGATAACATGACATATAAATGCACTTAAACAGGGCCATGTAAGCTGAACTGGGTTGCAAAACAAGAAAGTGAAAGAATGTGTAAGGGCTCAGCTCTCACGCTGCTGTGCCATGGAACATGGAACCCTCACTTTCTCTCAGGATATGTCATGGTGCTACTTGTCCGGTGTGACATAGGGAAGAGATAAGAGTACTGGTATCAGCCTATTTATTAGATGTTAGAAACACTTAATTTCTGTCTTATTTTAAAATGGAATTACTATGCCAGGAGAAGTTCTCATATTTTCTTCCCATTCCCCAGTGGATTGTCATGAGCATCCCCCTCAAAAACCATTGGTTTAGATTTTTGTCTGAAGACGCAACCTGGCCAGTTCTGTTTATACTGGAATAAGCCTCCAGTGGTCTCGTTTATTCCTGTCAGTTCCCAGCTCCTTGACCAAACTTCAGAGAGCTGTGCCAGGAACCATATTTAGTTGGGAGTGTGGCATTCCTTTGCCACGTGCACAGCAAATGCGGCTGCAGCCTCCATGGAGCTGTTCAGTTCAGTTCTGATCTCCCCAGTTTCCCACAAACCACAAGTGAGCTAAAAGTTCAGCATTTCTCAGTGTCCAGTGGGACCTCCAAGAACAGGTACCCTCTTATGGAGGGTGAACTGAAGGCTCCCAAGAAGCCTCTTCAGTGTATAGACATCTAAACCTCTTGCTGTTAGACATTTGTCCTTTTTTGCCATCAGGAAGGCGAAAGAGTGTGGGTTTGGTCATCAGACAAATGTGAGTTCAAGTCCATATTATAGCTGTGTGACCTGGGACAAATCCCAGCCTCTCTGAGCTTCAATCTCTTCCTCTTTTAATGGGTATAATAATATCGACTCTACTGGATTTTTGTGAGATTTAGGGATAATATATGCCTGATGGTAGGCATTCAGTACACGCTAGCCATTGTTACTCATTGTTATTGTTGAAATTATTCAAATTCTTTTCTTGGAAAGAGAATATTCTCATATAAATTAAAATTTTTGTCAGAAATAAATTTTATTTGTAGACATTACCTACATCCTAAGGCTGAAATAGATCACAGATCATGGATAAGGATCTATAGGGGACTGGTGGGGAAGGACAGGCTGTGGGGTAGGTCCCAGGGGCTTGGTGAGACTCAGTGACTGACAGACATTGAGACAAATGTCTGAACATAATGGAGCAGAAAGCCAAGGTCCAACTGGAGATTTAGTCATAGATAAAACACAGAAGTGCAGCAAGGCTGTGAGGAAATCTAAGCCTCATACATGCTCTGTGGAGGTGGAGCTTAGTGCTTGTTGGGTGTCCTGTTTTGAAGGAGCTGAAATAAAACCAGAGGCAGGAGAGCAGAGCACCTCGCCACAGTGTTCACCCTTTCATCAGTCCTGTGTTAGTTAGATGTTATAACAAACACACTCCCAATTGCAGTGGCTTAACACAAATGGTTTATTTTTCACCCCCTTTACAGTTCAGTGTGAACTGATGAGTAAGCAGCCTTCCACATGTACCTTCAGGGACCCAGACTCCTCCCATCTCGTGGCTCCACCTTCCTCTGGGTCCTCTCAATTCAGTTATACGTGGGGAAAAAGCAAGGATCAAGTTTGGGAAATTTTTATGGGCAAAGTTTGGAAGGAATGCATGGCACCTCTGTTCACATAACCTTGGCCAAAACTCAGTCATATGGGTCCATCTAACTACAGAAGAGGCTTAAATGATATAGCCATGTTACCTCCAAAGGAGAAAATAGAAATATTGTTGAATACTTGTAATTCGCCATAAATGGCTTTTAAACAACCTACAGTAAGCAAGCACTTTCCTGTCAATACCCAACACACACACACACACACACACACACACACACACACACACACACACAAACTTATAAAACAATACTTGTTCCTATTACATAAGCTACCCTTTGATATTTTCTATTCTATTGTATTTCACTTAAAAATACTGCTTGTGCTACATTAATTTCACAGTCTGGCAGAATGAAAAATGCTATTCTGGATTGTAAGCCTGAGTATAATATTCTACTAGTTATTACTAGAGATAGAGAATGAGGCCCTGCCTACAGTGATAAGGATCTGGGTTGCCTAAAAGCACTTTCTGGGGTGTCCGGAGATAAAAAATATTCTGTCCACAGACAGCAGAGTTCCATGACACCACCTGTGTAGTATAGGGTTCAACGTGGGATGAGACACAGTGTTCAAACATTTCTCTTTCAACACAACAGCCTTGAAATATAGTTAAAAATAAAGGCAGGACATAAATAAACATAGAGCTCTGATGCTGGGTGAATGTTTCTCCTTATCTCCCCCAACATTTATAAGTTGTGAAACAGAATGCCTTTCTCATTAGCTGTCCTCCATACCCCATATCTCCCCACACCCATCCAAGTGAGCAATTGGTATCTCATACTTCAGATACCACTATTTTAAGAAAGTGACCCATGGACCAGTGAAACTGGAAAAGTGCTCTTGTAGGATGAATCATGGATGTACATTATATGTACTTGGATTTTTATATTGCAGTGTAAATACGCAGGCCTCCATAGTTCATTGCACAGAACTTGTTTGGTATTACAGAGGTACTGACTTTCTACATGGGAATTGGGGTTGAGAGCTTTATTGAGAAGGGAAAAATCAAATCAGGCATACTAAAAGACTTTATATATATGTTTTTGCTCTATGCAGAGAAATTCTAGGTACCAAGTCCCATTCACATCTCCAAATCATATAGTACATGTGAAGTGAGTTGTGCAGCATCTAATCTGGGAATACCCTTTCTAAACCCTCCTTGCTCTCCCATGACTAGTCAGCTAGCCTTAGAATAAAATTTATTTTTCATAGCATGGTTATAGTCTACTGCTGAATATTAAAGTAACCTGGCTTTATATATGGGTTGCTGGTTTTCTAATCTTTAGAAGTCCATTACAAAATGAACTACTAGGTGACGGGCAACATAAAACAAAACCCAAATTGGCTATATAAAAATAGCAGCCGTGTGTGTAGTGAGTATAAATTAGCTTTCACTTAACAAAACTTCACTCGCAGGTGTGTACTTAATGAGTACATGACTTATATCAATAGAAAGAGTAAGAGGTAAATTTTCAAGTGACTGAGATGATCAAACCCCAAGATTTGATGAGCAGAGACCCCGAGAATGTTACTTTATGTATCATTGTAGGCTCCAGATCCCTAAGATGTACCACCAGGCAAATATTTAAGTTACATCATTCTGGTCTCTTTTTTTACATTAGATTTAGTATCACTGCAAATTGGTACTAAATGCTTTTGGCCATCCTGACACCAGTCTCTCTTTAGGGTGACTTCATTTGGACCAGGTTAATTTGCAATGGCTGGGACTTTTCTTTTATGATTTACAGCATTATATTCAGGGTTAAATTGGCCCAACGAAAGCTTTCCCCACGTCCCTACCTACTGAAAAAAACAACATTGAACACTGTTGTCTCCATCAATCACAACATAATTATAATGAGAATGGGGGAGTCTTTAGTTTAAGCTGAGGACCACACAGACCTACATTCCTTTGCCTTTCAGAGTCTTCAAGGAAAAATAAAACAACAGGAAAGGATAGCAGTTGATCATTAAAACTTTGAAGCTTTGATGGTATTTTTTCAAGTGATAAAAAGGCATTAACATATGTTTTATCAATGAGCCTTTCAAGTATCTAATTTAAGAAATGAAAATGTAGTGTATTGTCAAAGCTCAATGTTAAAGAATTTTATTGTGCCCTTGCTCTCAACTGTCCATTCATTCATTCACTTATTCAACAAATATTTATCAAGCCTACAATGTGCTAGGCTCTGTTCTGGGTGCAAGGGATACAAATCAGACAAAACCCTTGCCCTTCAAGACATTATACTCCATCAGGCAATAGATGAACAAATAAAATGGGACATATGTTAGTGCTGAAAACTGAGGAGAATAATAAAGAAAGGAAGAAGGAGAAGTGAGAGTGTGGGGTTGCACTTTTAGGCAGTATATCCAGGGTAGGATTTGCTGATACAATGACATTTAAGTAAAAACCTTAAGGAGGTGATAGAGTGAGCCATGTGATATCTGGGGGAGAGGGACTGTCAAGTGCAAAGGCTGAGGGGGGGTTTGTCTGGTGTGTGTGAAGAACATCAGTGTGGCGAGTTGTCTAGAGTGAAGGCCACGAGGGGAGTGTAGTGGATGAGTGCAGTGGTAGAAAGGTGATGGGGGCCAGATCCCAGGGGGTTCTGTAGAACATGGTAAGTACATTGGCTTTTACTCTGAATGTCATGGGGAACCATTGGAGGCTTTTGAGCAGAGGAATAACAGACATAATTTAGCATTTACAGGATCACTCTGCTTGTTGAGAATAGAACACTTAGGAGGCCAGTGAAGCAGCCTGGTAGAGATGATAGCGGCTTCACACAAGTAATAGCAGTATGGATGTGAGGAGTGGTTCGATGTTGGAGAGAGTTTGAAGGTACAGTTGCCCCGATTTGCTGATGGACCAGATATGGGCTGTGAGAGAAAGAGAGGCATCAAGCATGAAGGGGGTTTTTTTTGGTGGGAGGCTATGGGAGGAGCAGGTCTGGGAGAAGAAGGAAGCTCAGCATTAGTCCTATTAAAACTGGGCATGGATGTCAAGTAGGTGGTTGGCCGTATGAGTCTGCAATTCAGGGGACATTATGGTTTACCTCCATGCTTTCCAATCCGCCCATGTATTGGGCAATAGAGCTGTTGTAAATTAGGAGTGGGGCAGCTGCTTCTACAAAGAAAGAGGGTCTAGCAACTGGTTAAAGGTTCACGTTTCCTTTTCATAAAGAATAATTATCATGCACCGTGCATTTCTTAGGATTCTCATCATCATAGCAGGCCCCCCCCCCAAGCCAGCTGAATAATCACAAAGCTCTCTTTTTCTTTATTCTCTCTTGATTAGTGAGGTCTGCTTCCCAACGCAGCCAAATTAGCATCTATGACTTCAGTTATTGATATAAAGATCTATGACATGGGTGTAGCCTCTGTCCATGATGCAATAATTATGCCTTAGTTCATATGACTTCTTATCAGAACCTGTGAAGGGCTGTTCTTTGGTTTTCTGCAGGGTTTTGACCAACTGCTAATTGAAATATAATTAGCACCACACAACTTGTCAGGAAAAGTGTTTTGTTCTAAACTGAGCCAGGCAGGGCACCAAATGCGGGCATCTGAGGTGGCTGAGAATTCACACTCAGAAACATCAGAGAACCTGGGCTCAGCCCTTATGATAACACACAGTACCAAGTGACCGCCTTGCTATCTTGGAGAGTGGATTTTTTTCTTTTGTGTATGATAGGAGGTTGATGGATTGTGTCTGTTGCAGAGACACAAGGAGAAAAGGTGACTCAAATCCCAAAATAGCCCTTTCGAATGCATTAAGAGAAAACATCTCTGACACAGACAGGAAGAAAGGGAAGAGGGGGCAGGAATCAGTGACAAAATGTTCATAGTGTGTTGGTCACCAGCATTGATTCATATAAAGTTATTGTCCTTTGCTAAGAATGACACTGTCCTTTGCTTTTATGTCAAATTATAAAAACCCTCTAAAACTGTACAATTACCTGAAGATTAAATTGATTGCCCATTATCTACTTGGTGTTTCCTATCATTTCTTCATCACTTCACACCCGGTTGGGGTTTGGAATGGGTCATATGCACAACTCTTATTTGATAATGTGATGGTTACATATCTGAATTCTCCATAAAGGTAAGAACATCAATACTGAATTGAGACAAGAAAAACGTCTCATTTAAGTTTGCTTTAAATAGACAAACAATATCTGAAAGAAACTTTAATGGAAGAAATTATCCCATTCACAACAGCAGCAAAAACCATTACATATCTCAAATTAAACTCAATAAGAAATGTACAGGAAATATATAAAGAAAATTCAAAAACTAGTAAAGGACATGAAAGGAGACCTAGTAAATAGGCGGAAGGACTCTATAAATTTGATGCAATCGCAATAAAAATCCCACTAGCATTAATTTATTTTTCTAGAGCATTTCTTGTCTATTTTGGCACTTGTCAAGAGTAGTGAGAAAAAGTAGGAAAAGACTATTGATGGAGACCTGACATATATTAAAATGTATTATAAAACTATAATAATTAAAACTGTGCACTGTCAGCACAGACTAGAAAGCTTAGACCAATGGAACAGATTTGAGAAATTAGAGCTAACTTTATATGAAAATTTCATATATGATAAACCCATGATTTAAAATCAATGGGAAAAATTGATTTTTCAATAAACAGTTTTAGGGACAACTATCTAAACCTCTGGGAAAAGACTAAAACTGAATACACTCAATCTTCCTCCTAACAGAAAGATGAATCAAAGATTTAAACATTAAAAAAAAAATGAAACCATAAGAATTCTAGAAACAAACATGAGGTTCATTTGTAATTTTGAAATGGTGGAAGCCTTTCTAAGCAAGAAAACAAACCCAGAAGCCATAAAGTTAAAGGTTAATAAATTACACTACCTAAAAATTAAATTTTCTGCACAGTGAAAATATCATCATAAATACAGTCAAAAGACAAATGACCAACAAGAGAACCATTTAAAACATATATTATTGACAAATGATTAATTTTCTCAATCTATAAAGAGTTCTCTCAACACTATAAGGAACAGGAACATGAATTCATGTTTTTTAAAAAAAGAAAAATGATTTATAAATACATGAAAATGTTCCCACTCTCACTAATAATAAAAGAAATCCACTTTAAACTACCATATGATCCAGCAATCCCACTACTGGGCATATACCCAGAGAAAACCATAATTCAAGAAGACACATGCACCCCAATGTTCATTGCAGCACTATTTACAATAGCCAGGTCATGGAAGCAACCTAAATGCCCATCGACAGACAAATGGATAAAGAAGATGTGGTACATATATACAATGGAATATTACTCAGCCATAAAAAGGAACGAAATTGAGTCATTTGTTGAGACATGGATGGATCTAGAGACTGTCATACAGAGTGAAGTAAGTCAGAAAGAGAAAAACAAATATCGTATATTAACGCATGTATGTAGAACCTAGAAAAATGGTACAGATGAACCGGTTTGCAGGGCAGAAGTTGAGACACAGATGTAGAGAACAAACGTATGGACACCAAGGGGGAAAAATTGCGGTGGGGTGGGGAAGGTGGTGTGCTGAATTGGGCGATTGGGATTGACATGTATACACTGATGTGTATAAAATTGATTACTAATAAGAACCTGCAGTATAAAAAAACAAAAAACAAACAAACAAAAACAACTAATACTAAACTTTCTTTGGGTTATTTGTATGGAAATATGTTAATATAAATGTTTCAGACATTACATGAAATTTCTAAAAATCTTATATGTTCTGGTATAATGTTATAAGTCATAATTCTAGTTATTACTTTAAAATGTATATCTCAGAAATAACTAAATTTCCTTGTCAATTGCATTATTATGAACTTTCATCAAATCTTTAACCGTGGTCATTTTTAAGTCTTTTGTCATTTACAGACAGTTCTGGGTGTACTGTGATGCTTTTGCAAAAATGTTCCTATAAAAGGGTTTCATCTTCAAGGAATTCATGGAAAAGACTCTGACAAGTACAGGTTTCTGGTAACTGACTATACTGCTGAACTGAATGAATAAGCATTTTCAGAACTCTAATGGAAAACTGATGAATTCATAAAAGTGCTAACGAAAGATCAAAATAAAAATAAATTAATTACATGGGACTGAGTGAACTGATGAGGATGATTATAACTTTTGTGACTTTCTGTTTGAATAAAAAAAAAAAAAAGAAATCCACTTTAACAATTAGAAAACATTTTGCAATTTTCAGATTGAGAAAGATAAAAAAAATGTTTGAGACAGGATCTTAAGCAAGCTCTTTCAATATAGATGGGAGTACAAAACTGGTTTGACCTTGCTGTGATCTGACTGTTTGTGGCCTCCCCAAATTCATGTGTTGAAATCTTAATGCCCAGTGTGATGGTATTAGGAGGTGTGGCCTTTGGGAGGTGATTAGGTCATGAGGGTGGTGCCTTCTTGAGTGATATTAATGCCCTTATGAAAGAGGTCCCAGAGAGCTCCCTTGCCCCCTTCTGCTATGTGAGGATACAATGAGAAGTCTGTAACAAGGAAGAGGGCCTCACCTGACCATGGCGGCACCTTGATCTTGGACTTCCCAGCCTTCAGAACTGTAAGCAATAAATTTCTATTGTTTATACCCAGTTGAGGTATTTTGTCATAACAGCTTGAATGGACTAAGACAGTCCTCCTTAGAGGACAATTTGGTAATATCTACCAAATACAAGGTGCATATACCCTTTTGGTCCAGCAGCTGACACTTTGGGGAATTTGTCCCACGTTATATGCACACATATGCAAGAAATATGAGGTGAGATATTCATTATAGCATTGCTGATCATAGAAAAAAAACTGAAAAAGTTGTCAACAAACAGGCTATTTGTTTAAACAAATTACGGTACCTACATACAATGTAGTACTATGCAATTATGAGAAAGAATGAAGTAGCTTTGTTGATCCTATAAAGAGTTCCAAGATATATTGTTTAATTAAAAAAAGAAAAAAGAAACTAGGTGCCAAGCCATACATGTAGGAAGCTCTAATTTGTGTAAACATAAAATGGGATACACAGACATGTATACATCTATGTATTATGCATGTGTCACAGACACACCTCTCATGCTTGTGTATGCCTAGAGCACTTCTGGAAAATGGTTCCCTCTAGGGAGGGGAAGTGAGGAACTAGCAGTGGTTGGTGGAGACTTATTATTGTATACAATTTTTGATGATTGTGTCCTTTTTTACCATGTGCATATATTATTTTTGTAATAAAAGCAAGTTCTAAAAAATAGGTGGGAATTTATAACATATAATATATAAATGTAGGACTTCAAATTAATAGGGAAAAAATGAATTATCCAACAGATAGTATTGATACAACTGGATGGCCAGTTAGAATAAAGTTGGATACACCAAAATAAATTCCAGATGGATCAAAGTTTTAAAAGTAATAAAAAAAATAAAACCATTAATGTTCTTGAAGAAGATGGTGATAATTTTTTATAATGTTGGATCAGGAAATAACTTCTAATCATGTAATGAAAATACATAAAAACTGAGCAATTTGACTACAAAAAGTAAACTTTGGCTCAGCTAAAAATATAAACAAAGTTGAAAAACAAGCAAAATGGGAAAAATATTTACAAGACAAATGATAGATCACAACTAAATATTACTGACTAAATATACTTATAAATCAATAAAGAAAAGACCAATAACAAAAAAAAGCACAGGACGTTAACAGACGATTCATAGAAGTAAAACATTCAATGCATTAAAAGATTTCAACCCTGCTAATAATCAATAAAATGTGAATAAAACAATAAATTTTATTCTTCACCCAGAAGATGGACAAAATTAAATGTTTAAGTTAATATAACTCAGTGTTGTTGAGCATCAGTTTTCTCACACACTATTTAGTGGAGATGAAAATTGGTGCTTTTTCTGAAAGTCACTTTAGTAGTTAAAATGTACAATGTGTGTACTATTTGTTCCAGCAACTCCGCATTTAGAATTTACTCTGAAGACATAATCACTCAAGTTCAAGCTGATAAATCTCAGTGATGTCCATCACAATGTTGTTTAGAATAGCACACACACACAAAAAGAAAACAACTGAAATGTTCATCAATGGTGTATTCATCATGTAAATAATGGAACCTACTAGAATGGGATGTAATATAGACCTTTAAAATAATGATATAGATGGGACTTCCCTGGTGGCACAGTGGTTAAGAATCTGCCTGCCAATGCAGGGGACATGGGTTCGATCCCTGGTCCGGGAGCCAGTTGAGTGACATGTCGTGGAGCAACTAAGCCCGTGTGCCACAACTACTGAGCCCACGTGCCACAACTATTGAAGCCCGCGTGCTCTAGGGCCCGTGTACCGCAACTACTGAACCCTCATGCTGCAACTACTGAAGCCCGTGCACCTAGAGCTCATGCTCTGTAACAAGAGAAGCCACCACAATGAGAAGCCCGTGCACCTCAACGAAGAATAGCCGCTGCTCGCCGCAACTAGAGAAAGTCTGCGTGCAGCAATGAAGACACAACGCAACCAAAACTAAATAAATAAATAATGATATAGAGCTATAAGTTGAGACATGTGAGTTTCTCCTTGATCCATTGTCAAGTGCTTAAAAGCAAATTGAAAAGCACCATGGAGAGCACAAAATATTGTACAAGGAGAGGTCTCAGAAGGCTGCTCATTCAAACATTTACAGTGGTTTTTATTGAGTAGGAGGACTTCCAGTAATTTTTATTTTCTCTCCTATATTTTAAGATTAAATCAGAGTATGTATCATTTTACCCCCACCCTCCAATGAAATGAATACTGTGCTGACATTAAAAATAATGTAGAAAAAATTGAATACCAAGAAAAGATGTTTACAACTTATTAAGGAGAAAAAATAGGTTACAAACTAGTATGTCCAGAATTATCTCATTTTTAGAATGAAGTATAGAAATATACATTCACATACATGCATTTGTGCCTGGAAAATACTAACTTAAATATGTTAAAAGTGATAATCTCCACATGGTGGGATTTTAGGTGACTTTTTCTAAGATATTTTCTGTTTTCTTTAATTAAGTTGTATCACTTTTAATGAAAATTATCACTGCTATTTCTTTTAAAATTATTTTAAGGATAAAAATGTCAAAATCTGAGCTTAGTGTGAAAACAAAAATTTATTCTCTCTTAAGTTACTTCTTAACCCAACGTTTAAAAGCCAGGTTACAAAATGGCAAGGGAGGAGTTGGGTCACCATGGGGAAAACTGTATTATTCACAGATACGCCATAACTACCTTATGTCGTGTATAGAAACAATTATCACTTGATAAACTCCCTCACCAATATCAACAACCATAGGTACAGACAAGCTTCCACCTAGGACCTAGGACTGGTAAACAGTACAAGGTCTCAAATCAGTAGTCACATTAGCCCTTTTAAGCTTCATGAGCCAAGAAGGATAAAGGGTTAAACTGGGTATCAAAACTGCAGAAAAATCTGGAGTTTGTTTTCACACAAGATCCCAAATCTCACTCTCTTGTAAACCAGAATTTGAACAGTAGAAGCCCTTTTCATAGAGAACCAGGGGTTTTCAAGTTCTGATTTTATTTCTGATTTGCTTTTCATTATTTCCTGAAGCTATTGATGTTTCAGAGGCAATGTGGGAAGTGAGAGAGCCCTGGGAGAGTTTCAGGCTTTGAATTTCGGAACTCAACCATTCAGAAGTTCATACTCCTGTTCACAAAAACAATGTCGTGGGGTCATTTTGGCCATTGGAGCGTCTTGTACGAGGGCTGGAGCTTGGGTCCTGTGTGTGTTTGCTGCAGTAGCCTTTCACCTCTTCCACACTTTTCTTTTTCCCTTTATATCAACATGTTGTAGCCTGTGACACCAGCTAAATTAATCACTCACTGCACTCAGGGAAATCACCGCAGGATATAGAGTAACAAAGACAACAAAATTATTGCAAGGCTGGAGAGAAGGGACTGGCTTGTGAATAAAGTCAGCACACCCTCACCAGCTGTGTCCTTGCAGGGGCTGGAGTGGCAGATTAAATTGAGACTGTTTTTTATTCTATTTACGTGGATCTGAGAATGGCCACAATACAGTACCAAGGACCCCTGATGAAGGGAAATCCCTTCAGAATGCTCAGCCTATTGTCAGAACTGAGGCTTATCCAAGCTTCAGGGTTTCCCAGGGGTGTCCTCTTTGGGTTCCCCTTGGGCAAGCTCTGCTTGGGCAGATCCAGCTGAGTAATTGCTGAGCTGCCAGGATCCAGAACATACGGAGTCCTTAAGTCAGAGTCAACAGAAAAATCAAATCTCTAGCAGCCAAGAAGGCATGGCTCAAGTCCTAGCGGGCTGACCATTGGCACAATAGCCCAAGAAAAAGATGGAGAGGGTGTGGGTGTGGGCTTCTTTGGCCCAGGGGAAAAGCAACTCCTGACGACAAATGTGGGCTGGATACAGGGCAGGGTGGTGAGTTCACCAGTGTTCTATTACACTCCTGAATTGATGGACAGATGTCAACCTGCAGGCAGCTGTCCAAGTGTGACCTAGTTGGACCTTCCTGTTAAGCATATCTCCCAACAACTTAGATAAATGCAGAGAAGGCAACCTTATGAAACCAGAAGTGGGCGTACAGCTGAGAGGACTAGTAAGGATACAGGATGATAGCATTAAGATTCAAAAGCTACTTTAAAGCCACAAACAAGAAGTCAAAAAACAATAAAAGGAAATATAATGAGGATGATAATAAATCATAAACAGAAACAAACATAAACTTCTGTGTTTGGGTTCAGAAAATCAACTGAATGAGGGAGATTTAACTTAACAGCAAAGTCACCCCAAAGAAGTTCTAGGGTCATGAAGAGCCAGTTGAGTGACATAGGCATTAAGCTCGTGCCCATGGAAGAATAGAGTTTGGAAGAAGTGGAGTAAGAGTTGTGTGGTCCTCAGCACTGGTCAGACCACATCAGAAGAAGGTCCCACCTTTGGTGGACTGACATGAGCAGGAAAGCATTCAATACATTCTGGGGAATATTAGAGAACAGAACTAGGGCCGGTCTGGGAAAATGAAAGAGAGCAAAACTGGGGCTTGTTGTGGGGTGAATTCTGTCCCTCCAAATTCATATGTTAAAGCCCTAACACCCAGTACATCAAATGTGACTTATTTGGAGATTGGGCCTGTACAGGGTGATTAAATTTAAATGAGGGCATTCGGTCCTAATCCAATCTGACTGGTGTCCTTATAAAGAGAGGAGATTTGGACACAGAGAAAGATACTAGGGGTGCACGTGCACAGAGGAAAGGCCATGTGAGGATGCAGCAACAAATGACCGTCTGCAAGCCAAGGAGAGAGACTTCAGAAGAAACCAAATCTGCCAACACCTTGATCTTGGACTTCTAGCTTCCATAACTGTGAAAAAATAAATTTCTGTTGTTTAAGCCACCCAGTCTGTGGTATTCTGTTATAGCAGTTCTTACAAACTATTACAGGGTTCAAAAGAAAATAAATGTTTCCTAACCCAGTGGCAGAGAGAATCTAGGCTACAGTGACAAATGACAAGGACTCCTTCCTTGACCAAACTTTAGTCAGGTTCCTCTTCTCAACTAGACTTTGACCTTGGCCTGCTGGGCCCAGTTTTCACAAAGAATCCTACCAAGCCAGTTTATTGAGAATTCCCCTATCTTTGATATCTAATGAAGTTCCTCTTAGCAATTGTCCATCCACTGTGTCCCCTCACTCTGCCTATTGGCTATAAATCCCCAGTTGTCTTTGCTGTATTTGGGATTGAGTTCATTCTGTACTGATGTCTCTCTCCCCTACTGCATTAGCTCAGATAAAATCTGTCTTGCTCTCTTTAAGAAGTGCCCAGTACAAAATTGCTGTTTAACACAAACAACCTCAAAATCTCAGTGTCTTAATGACACATGTTCAGTGTACTTTCATGCTCCTTGTGCTGTGTGGGTCAACTGTGGACTCGCTCACTGCAGTCACTCAACGACCCAAGTTGATGTTGTACCATCTTGAGATACGCTTCCACAGTCCTCAAGTCAGGGAGCAGAGCCATGGTGAAACAAGCACTGGCCTCAAAGGCCTCTGCCCAGATGTGATCTTTACTTCTGCTCACATTTTACTAGCCAAAGAAAGTCACATGGCCACACCTAACCTCATCACGGCGGGGAAAGTGAAATTCTACTGTGAGCCTACAAGAAGGAAATTTGAAATATTTGTTTTTACCCTGAAGTCTACAGCTAGTTTTTTTTGGAAAAAATTAAATTAGTTCATGTTTATACTCTAACAGGTTGAGGTTCCTCTAGAAAGTGGTTTTATTAAGATAAATAAGATGTTGTGATGATGCTCATGATCTAGAGGAAGAGACAGACGTGTCTACCACTAACTTTAAGTCAGTGTGGTACCTGGTGTTTCGCTGTCAGCCCCATCATTCTGTGTTACCTAGAGCATCTACTCTTCCCTTGACCCCCTGAAGAGACCGCCTTTGGCCACCACTGATTGGGCTAGGAGTAGGTACCTCATCCAGGGTGACTTGATTGAACTAAACCAGTTAAATTCTTATTCTTGGAAGTTTGAACTAAAGGGCAGAAAGTCTAGCTACTTAGTGTGGCCAGTTTACACCTTCTGATAGGGTGCTTCTGGGGACCACAGAACTGGCCCTTGTGACTTGAGTCCATACACCCTTTCTGTGTGTGGCTCCAACAGCCTGAGCCCCATCAGCAGACCTGGTTCTATTTGCGTGGCTTCAGAAAAATGACACTGATCCAAAGAAGAGGGGATATATGTATACATATAGCTGATTCACTTTGCTGTACAGCAGAAACTAACACACCATTGTAAAGCAACTATATGCCAATGAAAATTAATTCCAAAAAAAGAAAAATGATACTGAATGATTCTGGAACAGAGTTATTGAAGAGAGAGTTCTTTAATTGAAGAGGCAGTTGGAGAAGAGTCTCAGCATTCCTTTCCAACTGTGAGAGTGTGGGTACTATTACTCAGACTCCTTACCAAAGTTGAATGTGTGGTAGGATGAGATGCCCAGAGTTGTAAGATGAGACATTTCTACGAACAGTATTCACTTCAATTTCTTATATTCCTATAACCTGGGTCTCTACATCTTGTCACTGGCTGAGTCACCTTCGCTAAAATGTAGACATTTAACCCCATGCAATGGGAACTTGGAGGAAGGCACCAGGCTTTGATATATCTTTTGAACTTTTACGGAGTATCAGGAATATTAATGCTCACTTTCCTGGGATACAGGCCATTGATCAGTCTGTACAGTGTGAACTGGTATTTGTGTGTGTGGGTGTGTGTTTGGCTCTGTGACTGTTCCTGTCATCAATGCCACCTCCCTCTCCCTCACACAGCTTGTTGGAGTCCTTTTATGTTAACACCCTCTGTAAGAAGCCTTCAGTTTGGTAGCACTGCTCACTCCAAACAAATGCATCAGAAAACAATGCACACCCCTGCCCACTGGTAATCAGAGCAATTACTTAATGAGCTCATCTCTATTTCCTCTAGGGTGGACTAATTAAAAGGCTTCCATGCTGTTGTCAGGAATGGACAAAGTGTGTTTTGTACTACTTTTTGGAGAAGCTGAAAGCTAACATTGGTTTCTACGTGGAAACATTTTCAACATTCACAGAATTCTTCTCATCTCTGACCTTCTAGGGTGGGCTCAGTTGTTGGCCATGATTCAAAAGGCAGGGCAGACAGTAAGGATGTGGCTTGCACCTTATTTTGAAGACAGGTTGTCTAGAGCTATAGAGTGGTGGTTCTCAAACTTTAGCACCCATCAGGATCCCTCGGAGGGCCTGTTAAAACACAGCCTGCTGGCCCCTCCCCAGAGTTTCTGATTCAGTAGGTCTGGGATGGGGCCCAAGAACTTGCACTGCTTCAAAGAAGCTCTTTTCTTCTCCTGTTCCCACTGCTCCTTAAGGCAGCAGGAACACAGCTTTTCCAGTGGAGCTCAAGGGAAAGAATTAGCCTTAGACATTGTTATTTTGCAAGATGGAATAGATGCTAATGCACTTGACTCAGGTAGAAGGGATGTAAACTCAGGGTTCAAATCCCAGTTCTGCCACTTGGTTGTTAGATGACCTTGGGCTGATTACTCAGTTCTCTGATTCTCAGTGTCCTCATCCATAAAATGGGGGCACACACTTGATTTATTTATTTTTTATAAATTTATTTATTTATTTTTGGCTGCGTTGGGTCTTTGTTGCTGCACGCAGGCTTTCTCTAGTTGCGGCGAGTGGGGGCTACTCTTCGTTGCGGTGTGCGGGCTTCTCATTGTAGTGGCTTCTCTTGTTGTGGAGACCTGGCTCTAGGCGCGTGGGCTTCAGTAGTTGTGGCACATGGGCTCAGTAGTTGTGGCACGCGGGTTCTGGAGTGCAAGTTCAGTAGTTGTGGTGCATGGGCTTAGTTGCTCCGCGGCCTGTAGGATCTTCCCAGACCAGGGCTCGAACCCGTGTCCCCTGCATTGGCAGGCAGATTCTTAACCACTGCGCCACCAGGGAAGTCCCTTACCTGGGCAGTTTTGAGTGATTTTTTTCTTCCTGAAGGTTCATGTAATGCTCATGTGATGAATGTCAGGCACCATTTTCTTTATGCTACAGTGCATTCCTTAAAAAGATTTGTTTAAGATGAATCAAGTCTTAAGAGACAAAGGATAACTCTACTTTGCCAGCAACTTTGCAGGCAGGGAACTTTTTTAATTAACAGAAAAAAGAAAATAGAAAGCTCCAAAATTTACTTTCTTCCATGGAAACATTTTAGCACAGGGAGGAAAAAGTACGTTGATACAGTACTACTTTCTAAACTTGTGCATTGAAAGCACACACCCAATTTATACCAAGAGACTACAGTGAAAATATTTAAGTGCAACAGCTCAGTGACAAAAGAAAGTTCTGGAAAGAAGAGCATAGAAGGGTATGGAGTCGTCTGATTCTCTGTGCTCACATCCACTGCCTTCTCAAGCCCAGTCAAAGTTATTAATCCTGCTCTTGGTGCTGGTAAAAGAAAATCACCTTAAAGAGAATATCTCCCATACTTATTTCCTGCCAAGCTTACTCAGAAACCCAAACAGTTTCAGTTAATTATGACTTCGGGGTCTTTATCAACGGCTCTATTTTATTGAGCCATTATTACGTGCCTGACTTGAGGCTGTTTATTTTGTATACATTATCTTAGATAATACTCACAACAACCTAGAAAAGAGGTACTAAAATTTCCCCCAATTTACAGATGTGGAAACTGAAGCCTGCCCAAGTTTGTAAGAGCTAGACACTCAGAACCTGAACTCAGGCCTGCCTGACACATTGAAAATCTATAAGGCCTTTCTAACCTATTCATCTCTTTCCCTCTCCGTTCAAAGGACACCAAATGCTGGAAAGATAGTTCTATAAAAATCAAAACAAATTGGATTCAATTATCAGGCCTTCTCTTAGCACAAGAAACCCAGTTTTTCATGAACCTGGAAACAATGTCCCAGTGAAACATGAAGATGCCCAATGGTTAGAACTGTACTTAGGGGTTGATTAAAGAGCATTAGACCACAGACATCTCATTCATGCCTAAATATCTTCAGTCTCTGCCACGGCAGCACCTGGCATTTTCTAAAGAGAATAGCAAACTACTAAAATGCACAGAATCTCTTCCAGTCTCTAACTTCTATTGGGGAAATTTAACCCTTTAAGAGTCAAGGTCTTAAAACTGAAGTGAAAAATGAAGGTTGATATTTAGAGCTACTTAGTATTCAATGGCATAACTTCCCAAATACACACAAATTTGATGCACTTTTGATTGAACCCATAATTACAAAATTTGTTTAAAGCTGTTATATTATCTTCTTATTTGACACAATATGGTACAGTTTTGTTATAGGATTGAAAACCAAATAAGACAACTACAGTTGGTAGCATTTCAAAGAAATATTCCCTTTAAGATGAAATCAATCCTGTTTCAAGTTTATTCCCCTGCTTTATGATTGAGGCTCTAGGGGTGTATTTTGCTGAAAAATGCCTTTTTGATTTTTTAGAAATTCTTTAGATTAATATGCAGCTGTCATTGCAAGGCAAATCTAGATCTGCTTTTATGTTTCCTCTTTCCCCAGGCTGCAACTAGTGTCTACCTCTCCAGGAGAGACAGTCCATTCATTTCTGATTGGGGCTTGATATTCCAGGTCAGACAGCAAAGAATTCATCAACTCATCATCATTTAAAGCATGTCACACTTTGTCTATTTACTTTGACTGAATACATTTCTTTGCTTAGTATGTCCAATATCTTGGTCTTAACATTTTGTTGCTGTCTATTTTTAATTCCTGTTCTCACACACACCCACATACACACACACACACACACACTGTGAACCATACCATATTATCACAATTCTCAACATAGCAAGAAAACAATTCCATGCTTTGATGTGTTTCTGAGTATACTTTCAGCATTTATTTAATTTTACTCAAGCTTTCCTTCATGTCTTTCCTTCTGTTTCAATTTAAAGGGCAATGGACTTTCCTCTTGTGTTTTAACTACTGGCATGTATTCAATTCTCTCCCTCTCTAATTCCTCTTTTACAGATGCAAGCTTGTTTATCTAAGCATTTCAGATGTCTCTCTCAAAGGTAGATTTACACCTTGTCCCCATAATATGAAAACACAAGGAGGTGCAAAATAAAATAAAAATTTCCTGAAACTGCTTCCTCATAGATGTTGGAAACAATGTTTAAAACAACTAAACAATCAAATATAGCTGCTCATCAATTCCATAGCCTTTGAAGGATACACATTTGTGTTGACTCATTTAAAGAGGGAGAATCTTCATTGTACTTCTTTAGATTGAATGTGCACTGTGACTCTTTTGATTGAACAAGATGTGTCGATGACAGAAAGCTTGGGAGCTTTGTTTGTAAGAAATGAGAGCATCTTTCCATGATATTAGTTACAATCTAACTAGGGCCAACTGTCTGTCTTTTGCTCCTTTTAACACTTGAAAAGAAATCTGGAAAGTATAAATTCCATTTTGTCAGCTGTCAAGAGAAAATATTAAAACACTAGCGTGGGGTCGGCACACCATGGACCAAATCCTTCCTCCTCTTATTTTTGTAAATGCAGTTTTGTTGGATCACAGCCATGCCCATTGGCTTACATACTGTCTGGATGTTTTCATGCTACAGCAGCAGAGTTGAGTAGTTGAGACAGAGACTGTACGGCCCACAAAGACTGAAATATTTACTATCTGGTCCTTTACAAAAGGTTTGTCAACCCCTGATATAGCTGTTCAGAAATGGTGATATTTTAATGCCTTTCTTTCTGAAGAAGAGTGTCAGGTGGTCTTGCTCATGGGTCTAAGAAAACATGGATTATCAGAGATGTTGTTTTAAAGGCTCCACAGCAGGGCAGATTATTTACAAAAGAATGATGCCTGCTTAGAATTTATAAGGACATCCCATTATTAGTCAACCAGGACAATAAAATGTCTCTAAAATAGGGTAAGCATATAATTTATCATCCAAATCAGAGTGCTTTCGAAACTAAAAGGGATACTATTAATAATTATGCTGAGAGAGCAGACATAAACTAGGACTGTCCCAGGCAAACCAAGATGTGTGGTCACCCTAAAAGGGTGCATCACTGCACCAGATTCAGTAAAATCATAATGTGCAAGATAAATACATATGGTTTTCAGTTCATTTCTTCCCCTGAAGCATATTCATTATCAGAGCCTTCTTTGTAACTGGAATTTTCACCTAACTGGTAAAAATCAAATGGGTGTTCCCAGTTCGTTTGGAGAGTTAACATAAGATCCTTGGACCATCAGAAAACATTATGCAGCAATCAATACAGCTTTCGAAGAGAAAATTGAGCTTGAATAATTCTTGCTATGATTGTCCACCTGGACAATGAAGAAGTAACAGATGTAAGTTATCTCGATTTTTACTGACCCTTTCAGTTTTGTCCCAAAAGATTGGCAAGCTATAAAAGAATGACTTTGACCTTTCTGTTGTGCTCTTCAAGGACAATGGATCAGATTCCACTGTTCCATACCAGCGTGGTAAGGGAAGAAAGGAGCCAGAGGAAACCAAGAGTACAAAGATCCTCAGATTCATTTCTTGGAATTCACGATTTTAAATATTTATTCCTTCTGCACCTAAACAACTCTAAACCAAAAAAAAAAAAAAAAAAATTATAGCCTATGACCATTATTCTGATTCATTTATATTTTACAGTCACGTCTCAAATCGAAGATTTATTTTACCCTCAAAAGAAGAGATTGGAAACCACCATATGTTGGAATCTTTAAAATTATCTCTCTGATAATTCTATCTATAATAGTATCTGTATGCATAAAGAATCTTACAGTGTGTCTCTTCTGATAGTATTCATAACAAGCAACATCCCTATGGTGCTTTATCTTACAGAGTACTTTCAAATATATTCTCCTACCTGATTCTCACTAACTCCAGTAAGTCAGTAAGACAGGATTATTATTAACCCTGTTTGTTGTGGATAAAACAGAGGCTCAGAGAGGTTAAATGACTTGTTCAAGGTCACACAATTAATGATGCTAGTACCAGGATTGGTCTAAGCCTTCAAACTACAAATCCTAGGCCATTCAACTCTGCCATATTGTTTTCTAAATTGTTATGAATTAGTAATATTATTAATACCTCTGCAAAAAATTAATTCAAATGGAAATGACCTTGACCTGTTGGAGAAGAGGCCAAAACAAGCATAAAAGGTAACATAGGTTAATTATAAATACTAAAGGAAAAATATAAATATTGCAAGTTGTGTGAACCATCACTGTACTTTTACTGTAGTCTAAGTCAACATGATAACAGAGATGAAAGGAAACATAATATATAAGTGGTTAAGGAATATACACTAATTATTTGTTAGTTAAGATTAAAGTTTAATATATATTTTATCCCCTTGAGGTTATCTTCTGGGCCTGGCTGCATATAATAGAAAGTGTTCAAGTAACGATGACTTAAACAAGGTAGTTTATTTCTTCAACAAAAGAAGTCTGAATGTAGGCAGGTGAGGCCTTCATAGAACCTCAAAGAGTCACCCAAACCCCTTTCAGCTTTCTGTTCTGCCATCCCTACTGTGTGACTTGCATCCCTGGAATTGAAGATGGAAGCAGAAGCTCCAGCTATAACATACATGTTCCAAGCAACAGATAGAAGGAAGGAAGGAAGGAAGGAAGAGGCTCATTCTCCTTTTGAGGAGACCTTCTGAAAGCAGACACATGACACTTTGGCTTATATTTATTGGCAGAATTTTTTCATATGGCTATATATAGCTGCAAGAGAGGCTAGCAAATGTCATCTTTAGCTGGGCCAGCTCAAAATTAGGGCCTTTCTATTAGAGGGAAGGGAAGGAAAGGATGTAGATTGGGATAGGCAAATAGCAGTCTCATCCATGCTCTCCTTTAAAAAGAATGGAGTACCTTGGGAGTTTTAGAGAATAGGAAAAAAAAATTGTTGTGTTTTTTCAACTTGCAACAGGCTCTTTACATATGTTATACAACAATCCTGAGGTCAGCTTCTGTAGTCCATATTACAAAGAAAAAGAGCTGCAAAGAGGTTAAGCAACTTGTTCCAGTTTGTATACTTAATCAATGTGGTGTGGAAGCCCATTTTCTTTCTTTTTTTTAATTGAAATATAGTTGATTTACAATATTGTGTTAGTTTCAGTTATACAGCAAAGTGATTTGGATATCTATATCTGATATCTGTATATATTTATATTCTTTTTTTATTCTTTTCCATTATAGGTTATTACAAGATATTGAATATAGTTCCTTGTGCTATATAGTAAATCCTTGTTGTTTATCTATTTTATACATAGTAATGTGTACCTGTTAATCCCATACACCTAATTTATCCCTCCCCCTGCTTCCCCTTTGGTAACCATAAGTTTGTTTTCTATGTCTGAATCTGTTTCTGTTTTGTAAGTAAGTTCATTTGTACCATTTTTTTTTTTAGATTCCACGTATAAGTGACACCATATATTTGTTTTTTTTTTTCTGTCTGACTTACTTCACTTAGTATGATAATCCATGTTGCTGCAAATGGCATTATTTCATTCTTCTTTATGACTAATAGTCCATTGTATATATGTACCATATCTTCTTTATCCATTTATCTGTTGATGGACACTTAGGTTGCTTCCATGTCTTGGCTATTGTGAACAGTGCCACTATGAACATTGGGATGCATGTATCTCTTTGAATTATAGTTTTTGTCTTTCCTGATATATGCCCAGGAGTGGGATTGCTGGGTCATATGGTAACTCTATTTTTAGTTTTTTAAGGAACCTCCATACTGTTCTCCATAGTGGTAACACCAATTTACATTCCCACCAACAGTGTAAAAAGGTTCCTTTATCTCCACACCCTCTCCAGCATTTATTATTTGAAACTTTTTGATGATGGCCATTCTGACTGCTGTGAGGTGATTGTAGTTTTGATTTGCAAAGGGAAATAAAAACAAAAATAGACAAATGGGACCTAAAGAAACTTAAAAGCTTTTGCACAGCAAAGGAAATCATAAACAAGATGAAAAGACAAATGTCAGAATGGGAGAAAATATTTGCAAATGAAGCAACTGACAAAGGATTAATCTCCAAAATATACAAACAGTTCATGCAGCTCAATATCAAAAAAACAAACAACCCAATCCAAAAATGGGCAGAAGATCTAAACAGACATTTCTCCAAAGAAGATATACAGATTGCCATCAAACACACGAAAGGATGCTCAACATCACTAATCATTAGAGAAATGCAAATCAAAACTACAATGAGGTATCACCTCACACCAGTCAGAATGGCCATCATCAAAAAATCTAGAAACAATAAATGCTGGAGAGGGTGTGGAGAAAAGGGAACCCTCTTGCACTGTTGGTGGGAATGTAAATTGATACAGCCACTGTGGAGAACAGTATGCAGGTTCCTTAAAAAACTAAAAATAGAACTACCATATGACCCAGCAATCCCATTACTGGGCATATACCCCGAGAAAACCATAATTCAAAAAGAGACATGTATCACAATGTTTACTGCAGCACTATTTACAATAGCCAGGACATGGAAGCAACCTAGGCATCCATCGACAGAAGAATGGATAAAGAAGATGTGGCACATATATACAATGGAATATTACTCAGCCATAAAAAGAAACAAAACAGGCTTCAAGAAAAGCCTGGAAGAGTTTCTGTTCTAGAAGTTTCCCATTTTCTTGGGCCAAATGATTGCTTCAGACCACTTGCAATCCTATGATGCCATGAGCATAGGCATCGTCATGGCACTAAACCCCACTTGGGTTCAAACTAGGAATTTAAACAACAGCTTGGTATATTCGAGCACGTGGTTAGAAAGATATTATCAAATATAAAAAGACTAAAATAGGAATTACTTCCTTGTCCTGTTTATAACAAATAGATTGCTGGAAGTAAGAAAACTACATTAAGTGATTAGAATTTCATTCATTAGGGAGATTTCCGGCCTCCTCCATTTCTCTGCTTGGCTCTGTTCTTAAGCATTTAATTATAAAGGCTTTATTTTACTATAGTTATCACAGTTGTTCAATTTAGACAGAAGTTGACGATCCTGTGTGTAATTCCATGGCCCTCGGCATCCTATTACTATAGAAATCATCTCTGGAGTTGGCAATTTACCAAACCGACTTTCCACCAAGAAAGGCAGAGCAGGGGTGATAGTAGCAAAGTGTAGTCGTGGTAGGAACAGCAGCTGCTGCTTAAAGAAACAGAAGTGGTTTGCCAAAAAAGCAGAAATTCAATCAGTGTATTTATACTAAAGGGACATACTAAAGGCAGGTCATGCCAAACATAGTCACCATTTTCTCAACATTTAAAATAGGGCATAATACCCAAGATGCTGTCATTGGTATCTGATCAATATATTTTGAAGGAGTTGAATTGTATCTCAATGTTACTGTTTATATAACTCTGTCGTTTTTAATTTTTCTGGCATTGGCCACTTTACTGAATAAAAATGGAGGGAAAGAAAGGAAAGGAAAGGAAAGGAAAGGAAAGGGAAGGGAAGGGAAGGGAAGGAAGGAAGGAAGGAAGGAAGGAAGGAAGGAAGGAAGGAAGGAAGGAAGGAAGGAAGAGAAAGAAAGGAAGAAAAAGGAGGGAAGGAAGGAAGGAAAAGGAAAAAAGAGAAAAGGAAAAGAACTACCAAAATTTATAACTTTTTGATTTGATGCATTTTCACTGAACTGGATAATTCTGTTTGTTTCCCTTCCTTAAAACTGTTAAGCATTTCTCCATAGCTGGAGCCACACAGGGAGGGAGTGAGTGTGCATATAAACAGAGGACTGCTACTCTGAATTTTGTACACCAAAGTCCTCTCAAATTCTTCTCACTTCCCATCTATGTTTGCAGCTTGATTTTCCTGTTTCCCATCTTCCTGCCTTCAGGGCAAGTATAGAAAAATGGTCTGGGGCCATGACAATGCCAAGTAGCAAGTCTCAGTTTAACAAGGTTTGAGAATTTGAATTGATGACAGGTGACATCAGCTTATGAACACGGTGTTAGTTATTTTCAAATCACACTCATCGAGAAATATATTGGAGTCACAAGACATTGAAAACAAAGTATATTTGATCCATTTTAAATAGGAAAAAAAATGAAATCCCAGGCATTTTTGTAAACACCTTCAAAATCCAGTAAAACAACTTTGAATCCATGTTGCAAGAGATGAAAAACTGGACAACACTTACTTTTTCATCCTGGATGAGTAATAAAATATGGCAGTTAAGTAAGCTGTTGCTATTTATTTTAATTCTGCTCTAATATTGTTGGAGAAGGGCCCAAGATGGTAAAATTGACAGAATGATTATACCTATTCCCCTATCCCACCCCAGTTATTTCCAAGTTAAGTTTGATGTTCCCAAAGCCCACATCACCCTTCCATACTTCCTAAAAAAATGTGTGATCACTTTCGCAGGAAATCACCATTCTGGGTGCTCCATGAGATCTCTGTTTAACATGTTTGTTTTTGCATTTTGAGAAAAAAAAAAAAACCTACAGAAATGAAATATTGACTCACTCCCAAACTCCCTTAGATTGTTGTTCTTTTTCTTGGATTTTATTCGTTTGGATTAAGAAGGCAAAAACATTAGGGAGATGGTATTACCCAACTGAAAAAAAAGGCTAATGGTGACCATGATCTCCTATTACCAGAGGTTAGCAGAGAGCTACTTTAATATGACAGCTAATATAACTCATTGATGCGATTACTCAAGAAGGAGAACGCCATTGGTGTCCAGTTACATCCCAGCGGTTACAATTAGATAGGCCAGATGGATGCGGGCCAGCGAGACAGACTGACAAATCTGCAGACAGGTCAGCAGGGACATGACTGGGCCAAGGTGGACTTCATGAATCAGGCGAAAGAAAAGGTGCCCTAATTAATGATAGGCTTTTTAATCCTGAGGTTCTTAAATAAGACCTGGATAGAAAGAAGTCACTTTGGGGTCTATTTGCCAACTCCAAACCAAATATTTTGAATAAGCATTTTCCTAGAATTGATGATGACTACTGACTATTTAAGCCATCTTAGGTTGACTTTAAAAATAATAAAATTGAGAGTCAAGACCTCCTTAGAAAAGCAGGTTACTGTTCTTTGAGCAAGTCTGTGGTTGTAAAATTACCCTGCTTCAATCAGCAGTGTGGTCAAGGAACACAAGGGCTTAAAGGGACCTTGAGGTTCAAACTGTCTGAACCCTTTATTATATACGTATTAGACAACCCCATCAGACATGACCCCACAGGACGTAGAAGGCTTAATTAAAGGGAGTTTTTGAAGGAACTATTTCAGAGGTCTGGGCAGAGTAGGGGTGTTGAAGCACTCTGGGACTAACAACAATGGGGAGCTTTAACCACTCCTTGGCTTAAGGGGCAAAACAGGGCGCTGTTACTGGAAGCTGGCAAGAATGGAAACTGTGGATAGAGGTTACCTAATGGGAGCAGCAAGCATAGAGAAGCGCAGCTGCTGGCAAACCACTGCCCCTGAGGGAGACAGGGAGGGAGAGAGAGAGAGAGAGAGAGAGGGAAAATGTGTAGAATTAATACCCCAACCTCTTTCTTTGCACTCTCTACAGGTGATTCTCTTTGGCCAAACCAAACAAGAAGCCAGAGGGTTATAATGCCACCACAGGAGTCAGCTCCCAGGGACCACAGGAGGGCAGAGAAGGGCAGAGAGCAAAGCTAGGTGGAGATCAATGGAGAATCACCAGCTCAGCAGCCAGAGAGGAGAAATGACATCCCAAAGGCTAGCTGGTGTAGCGCTAAGACTAGAATCTAGTCTTTTGATCCTCTCCCACTGAGGTTCTTTGCATGAACCACTACACTTTCAACTACAGATGACCAGCCCCGCCAAGACTAAAATGAGTTGCAAAGAATATCAGAGGCTCTCCTTTGGATGCTCTTCCTGAATGTAGCTAATCTGGGAAGAGTCTGGCTTCTCTCCCAGCAGAGGTTTGACCTTTAGATCTGAGAGGTTTGAGAGGTGTGTGCTCCTGGGACCCCAGAACCTCAGATGCAGCTATCCCTGCAGAGACAGGCACGAGGCAGCCATCAGCAGCATGGTGGGCTGATGTGTCAAGTTATGAATTAATGGAACTGTTTTTACAAATCACACACAAGGATTAGAAATTCCAAATGAGCATTGTACCCTTCTGGGTGGTTCTGTGGGAGACCAACGTCGTTACACTGATTCTTCCATTTCTCAAGTAGCTTTTTTTTTAAATTGAAGTATAGTTGATTTACAATGTTGTGTTAATTTCTGCTTTACAGCAAAGTGATTCAGAATGTGTGTATATATATACACATATACATTTTTTTAATATTCTTTTCCATTATGGTTTATTCAGGTAGCTTTTGAAACTTTCTTTGGAAATGATCTTTGGAGCCAGTCTATGTGAGAAGACTCGGTGTCTCAACATGTTACTCACCAGTGGCATTGCTTTTTACTCCTACTTGTTTTTCTAACCAACTTCAACATTATTTATCAAACTTGACTTGACAAAATGTGATAAAGTCCAAAAATCAACCCACCCTCAGAATACAAAGATTTATCACACCTGAAATAGATCAAAAGCATAACAGCAAGTTCTAAAGTAGCTTACCAAGTGGAAGCTCAAAAGTTGTTGAGCAATGACAACCTTTGGGAACAATGAGATAACTGCCTCTCAAGGTATTCAGGTTGTGATGGGCAAGGTTAATTTGATAATGGACAGCCCAGTATTATGTGTAAAAACATGTCACAATGTTATACAGTACATGAATTGGAAAGATTTGTCTTGGAGAAGGATTATAGCTATGTAAAACATTACATATGTACCTGGACAGAGCTGGAAAAGGAAAAAACAAAACAAAACAAACATGATTTGTCAGAAAGTGGAAGTATGAATGACTTTCCTTCTCATTTGAAAATGTTTCCTATTGTTAAAAATTGCTTGTGCAATACTTACAATTATAAAGCCATAAAATGAAAAGAAACATTGTCTTATAGAGGTATTTCATAAATGCTATGAAAGGTGGCAAAACACAGAAAGAAATGTGACCACATAGACACAGAGTGTGCACAGTGCACACATTGATTTGAGTCAAATAAATACTGCATATGTTTGCTCTAATTCTTCTCCCATACAAACCTTATGAAGCAATGTAAGAAAAGAGATGCTTGAGATCCTGGGGAGGGGTTCTTGTGTACTGCAAACAGATTATGGAAAACATCATTTGGAAGAGGGAATGAATGGAAAAGTTGGAATTAATGTTGACCAATTAAACTTGGGCACAGAACTCATTGTGTAAGCACAGTTCCTGGAAACCCAGTAACTTTGTTAGTATTTATGAGCTAGTATGTTTTAATTATTATTACTTGTTGACTTCTTCAACATCAGGATTATCAATTTTCTAGAAGAATTACTGCCTCCATATGCCTAAAATCTTAGAATTTCAGAAAATTGGTGAAGTGGTGTAGGGAACAGAAAGAAAGAAGGGAAAAGATTTAAATGTTACTTAGAAGATGCTCCTTCATTTCTTAAATGTGACCACGTTTATTTGGTAGAAGAGGAAGAGGGTAAGAGATCCATGCTCCAATTTTATCACCTGTCTTCAGCAAGCTTTGCACTTCATTAAATTGTCTAGAGATGTTCTAGCAGGCCCTCCAATACATAACTCAGAGACATGGATATTAGTTTTATTGTTTTGTCATTTTTAAAGCCAAAAAAATAGTTCAGAAGGT
The DNA here is from genome assembly GCF_028564815.1 of Eubalaena glacialis. Taxonomy (NCBI): domain Eukaryota; kingdom Metazoa; phylum Chordata; class Mammalia; order Artiodactyla; family Balaenidae; genus Eubalaena; species Eubalaena glacialis. Next base: position 111,931,447 of record NC_083721.1, read on the forward strand.
TTTATTTGTTTTATTTCTTTCTGTAAGCAGATGTTGCTGTTTTTAGAATCTCATTGTTCCTTTTAAAAACATATGTAACCTAAGCTTCTAACTGAAAGATTTGGACTGTCTACATAACTGAAACATCCCATTTCCCCATATCAGCCAGATTCAGGCAAATCAACACCTTATTTATAATGTAAATTTACAAATACCAGGTAAAGCCAGTAATTCAATGCAACTTTGTCCAGACATTTTGTGACCTGTCCTGTGAGAATACTTTGATTCTCCCCACTCAGGCTGGTGCTTGAACCTTGGGACAGATAAGTGGGGTGAAAATAGGTTTGCTTATAATAAAGTTAAGTGTAGCTCATGCCTGCATGAGGTCAAGTAGGAAGAGACGAATGTGTTAAATAATTAGTATTCAGGTGATAAATCCTACACAGATATTGACATTGACTTTTGAAAGGCAATTGTAAGCGCTCTTCTCTGGTTGAGTAGATGAAGTGGACCATGTCAGTGGCAGTAATGAGGGGAGCAGTGTGCATGTCTTTGGGGGGTCATACCAGGGTCCAATCTGGCTCACTAACTAGGTACACTTCAGCACAAAATCCCTCTAAGTCTGTTTTTCTTCATTCATAAATATGGGGATAGTAATAATAATAATAATAATACCTCCTAGGGTTGTTGTGAGGCTCAAATAAGATAGCTTGTGTAAATTGCCCGGCATATGTAGGCACATAAACATTTAAAAATAATTAATATGGAGTATTTCTGTTCTTTCAGATTTTAGGATTAAATAGGTTATTCCACACACAGAAAGTTATCCCAAGTGGTTTTCCAGTTGGATTTCCTAGAGACTACCCGGAAAACAATGTATTTTTTTCTCTGCTATACCTGTTCAGAACCTCCTCTACTGTTTTCTATATTTCAGGGTCAAGCTGTGTATGGGGAGCTCAACTGTTTCTCAGAATAATGTTAAACAAAAATTATCACCAGCTCCCAAAAAGATGGGGGGCTTGGGGGGGTCCAGAGTAGGATCAAGTTCTAGGGTGAAGCCATCAAATGCTTTCTCCCTCGGGAAGCCATGTTCAAGGCTCTAGCTGGAGAGGCTTCAAGTGAATGCAGGAGTGGCAGCCAGAGGGTTGGAACAGAAGGCAAAGGGGCAGAAAGGGCCTGGAGACAGACATTCAGGAGTCATCTGGATTGGGATGAAGCTGTGAGACAGGCACGACCTTCTCAGAGGATGAATGTTCTCTGGGAAGAGAGCAGAGAACTGAGCCACCCCCGGGACTTTCACACTGAAGTAGCTCAGTTCATTCCCATCTATTTTGAGTCATCTAGCACATCACACATTTCTGTCATTAAAACCTGCATATTCCAGTATAGAAAACTGTTACACATCCATAAGTGAATAAAAGTTCTCATCACTCTTTCACAATAAGTTGTTTTTGTATTCAAAAAGGAATTTGATGAGATATTTAACAAAGCTCAAGGAATGATTTAAGAAGGCCTGGGCTGCCACCTCCTAACCCGTGGGCTTTTAGGCAGGCTCATCCCTGAGCCGCAGTTTCCTTATCTGTAAAGTGGGATAAAAAGAAAACCTACGGGACTTCCCTGGTGGCACAGTGGTTAAGAATCCGCCTGCCAATGCAGGGGACACGGGTTTGAGCTCTGGTCCAGGAAGATCCCACATGCCGCAGAGCAACTAGGCCCGTGCACCACAACTACTGAGCCTGCGCTCTAGAGCCCGGGAGCCACAACTACTGAGCACACATGCCACAACTACGGAAGCCTGCTTGCTTAGAGCCCGTGCTCTGCAACAAGAGAAGCCACTGCAATGAGAAGCCCACGCACCGCAACGAAGAGTAGCTCCTGCTCGCCACAACTAGAGAAAGCCCGCGGGCAGCAATGAAGACCCAACGCAGCCAAAATTTAATTAATTAATTAAAAAAAAAAAAGAAAACCTACAACATGAGGTTGTTAGGATTAAATAAATTAACATATTCCATAGGGCTTTGAGCTTCATAGATGTCCGATAAATATAGAATAGTGTTGATAAGCCACTTCCCATGCCATGCTCATTGATGCCAGCTGATAGAAGGTACTGTTAACAGCCTTAGCTCTGGTGCTCTGGTACTTTGTGTGGGACAGTAAATCAAACCAAACAAACTAACCAACTAACCAACCAGCTAACTAACAAACTGCCTAAAATCTGGCTTTTGCTTTTCTTAGGAAGAAAAGTTTCTATCCTTCCTGTCTTCTCCTGCATATGTGCCCACACACCCAACACCCTCTCCTTCAGCATGATTCCAGACCCCTATCTCCTTATGTGGCTGGGATATTTATTTCATTGTGTCTTTTTCACCAAAGTTCAGCTCCAGTCTGAATATGTATCCAAGAGCTCTTCCAACTTGTCAATCAATAAATGCATATTAATGGTCAGCTCTGCTCTCAATGAAGACCAAGAGGTTAGAAGAGACAGGGCCACAGTCAAGGAGCCTATGAATGCTGAATAGCACTTAATCAAAGATATGAGTGAGTAAGGTGCCAAGAAAGTAGTACAGATGATGCTACATGAGAGGCTCTCTGTGTGGCAGCGTGGTCAGAAGGCTTCCACTGGTCAGCCATCTGAACAGCCTCTCCCCGAGTCAGCTTTAAAGAAAAGCAAAGTTTCAGTGTATGGGATTGCATTAAAAACAAGCTCACTGGGCTTTCCTGGTGGCGCAGCGGTTGAGAACCTGCCTGCCAATGCAGGGGACACGGGTTCGAGCCCTGGTCTGGGAAGATCCCACATGCGGCGGAGCAACTGGGCCCGTGAGCCACAACTACTGAGCCTGCGCGTCTGGAGCCTGTGCTCCGCAACAAGAGAGGCCGCGATAGTGAGAGGCCTGCTAACCGCAATGAAGAGTGGCCCCCGCTTGCCGCAACTAGAGAAAGCCCTCACACAGAAACAAAGACCCAACACAGCCAAAACTAAATAAATAAATTAATTAAAAAAACAAAAACAAAAACAAAAAAACAAGCTCACTCTGCATCCTGGGTCTCTAGCTTTTGGCAGGACTCAAGGCTGGAGATGAGCTTGGAAAATAGCCTTACTTTGTCCACAAATCAGAGACAATAGCCTGATGCCTTGTCTTAATAACTTTTATGGAAAAATGCTTGTATCCTCCCACGTGGTTTCCATAGACTAGCAGGATTCATGCACTCACTTTGTTTCCAACTCTTATCCCCACACTGGATTTTACTGCCATGACTTTGTTATAAAATCACAGTGGAGTTTCCTGCATTAGAGCTAAGGAGGAAAGGGATTGCAATGTAGAGGACAGCCTTGCAATTTCCAGCAGGAACTGTCTGAATGAAAACATTGTTTCCTACTATTTCTCTGGAAAGATCACACATTATAATCACTATTTACAGTATACTGTGTAAAATGATCTCCGTTTGTTTTCTACAATGGATACTGTGTCATTTAATTAATTTAGACTAAAGAAAAGCAATCAACATTCAGTAACAACATTCCCTTAGGGGATATAAATGAAAAATTCTCCATACCCTACACAGCAGTTAGAGCAAAGGAAGTGCTGATATTTATTTATGAACATCAGTGCTGTGATTGCAAGCAACAGAGCTCTAGCTGATTTCATAGCAAGGCATGTATGAAAGGGATAGGGAGTACTTTACAGATCACCATAAGGATCGGAGAAACACAGTTAAGTAGCCAGAGACAACAGCTACCACCATGCCACAGAGCAGGCTTGATGAGAAAAACCATGGTTGTACCCACCAAGCACAAGATGATGGCACTTAAGGAGTAGCCACTTAAGCCTGAAACATGGTGGCCCTGAAACCAACAAGCACCATTGCCACCAGAGAAAGGATTCATGCAGTACCTGTTTCTCTGCATCTTCGGCTTCTGATTCTGTCTGGTATGACTGAGTCTGACTATTGGAGACTAGTTCATGACCTCACACCATCCCTGCAAGAAAGGCTAGAAAAGCAAAGATATGGCAGTTTCCACTTGTAGAGTGGGGGTGGGCTCTTCCTGTCTCTGAAATTCAAAAGGCAGGGAAGTCCTTAAGTGCATGAAACACTAAGCAGAAAAAAAAAGACAAATGTCTACCCAAATCAGCATTGCCAGGAATAGGACCTCCAATGCCCTAATCATAGCTATAGAAATGTGTCAGGCCCTCCCCTTGAGCTACACAGCCCAACAGAATGGACCTCCTTCAAAAAAGGGATAAATCACCATCAGTAGGGGAAGATGCAGGAAGAGACTCTTTTTTTTCCCCCAAGTACTGTGCTTGATCAAACTTACCTGAATGGAATCTGTTGCTCCTGCGTGAGAAGTCTTCATTTTGAGCTAATCTTGATCAGATATTAAATTGGGTAGAATTTCCTATTACGCTTTTGTCTTTACTAAGAACAGCATGTTCTCTTGATGGGCCCAGGACACCAAAGACCTGGATGTGCAGCCATGGTTTGAAAGAAAACTAAGAAAATATGATTTGTTTTAGAATATTTATTTGACCATTAGAGCCCCAACAACAGTTGGTTTGGAACAACAGTGGAAATAAAATAAATACAGGGCAAAGGATTCTACATGAATCCTTTCTCTGGTAGCAATGGTGCTTGTTGGTTGCAGGGCCACCATGTTTCAGGCTGAAATGGCTATGCCTTAAGTGCCATCATCTTGTGCTTGGTGGGTGCAGCCATGGGTAAAAGAACCCGATAGCCTACCGGGCATTTATAGAGCTCAAGTTCAAGATTCCAAGATAGGAGACAAGCAAATAAACAGCTGCCTCTTCTGTAACTGCACTTTAAAATCTCATTCTATCCACACAATTTTTCCCCCTACTGTCTGATGCACGCTTGGGTTGATATGATTTTTTTTATTAAGATAGATTGATTGGCCAAAGTTTTAATTTTAATTCCTGGGTTTATTTAAAAGAAAGCAATTTAGCAATCCGTGTGGTTAGCAATGTTTATGGAAGATGAAGCAAAGGAGCAGAGATAGCCAGGAGAAAAAAAATCTGCAGTTTAGCATTCTCGTCCCTGTAGGAATCTTCCTTATATTATGGAAATTTCTGCAGACCTTAGGCCATGAGTATTGAACAGATCTCACCTTCCACAGCTTCTCATTGACCTACAGCACAATATAGGGTTTTTTGAACATAAAAGAATCATTGACAACCTCTATATTATTCTAAGAAATTGTTTACCCATGTGATAAAGAAGCCTCTGAAACTTCCTTAATTAAAAGTATGTTACATCAGTGACCCACCTTCCTGGTGGAGAAGCTGAAATCCACCAAGCCTATTTATCCCCTACCAATTAAATCACATCCTTTGTTTGCAACTTCTACCCTGTTAGCTCTGTGATATCACAAGGACGATTTCCCCCTGCATTACATGTTGACTGGCTAGAGAACAGATTGCCCAGGGTCTCGAATGTCTTGGGCAGTTGAAGCTTTTGCCTTTGGATTTATTAATTTGTAATTACATTATTTGAGGAATCTGGTGAAAAAAGGGCTGATGATATGTCTGCTTGATTTGCCTCTCCTGCTCTTTTCAGCGTACCAAACTGAGTGGAGATGAATTTCAGCAAAAAAGGCAGACCTCGGTTCCCCCTCCTTTCCTGATGCTGTATTGATATTATGGGCTCATATGATTTCAACATTCTTGCATCTGATAACATAAACATGTTTACCATAGAAAGAAGCAAGAAAGGAGGTCAAAGGAGTACGAAAGGGAAAAGAAGAAACACTGTTGCATCCCATCCTTGGGACAGTAATGATCATTTTGCATAGATGTGTGAGTTTCCTGGAAGAGTCAACCAAGCAAAGCTTTCAGACTGCTAGGAATCTATAAGGTTGCTTTAATTTGAAAACAATTTGAAAAAACAAAAGAAAGAGAGACTAAGAAGGCAAGCAAGAAAATAGCAGTTCTGTGGATTAGCACTAGTTTACTAATTACTAGTGGCATCCATGATGTGTCTCTTTTTAGAAAAGGTATTCAAAATTCAGTGAATGGTAATTTTATGTATCACTTATTTTAAAGGAGAGATTTATTTAAATAAGGGCAGCATACAAGGAAAATAATTGGGTTGTTAAATAATTTAACTAATATAAAACTTAGTTAACAAGGGTTTATTTTAATTAAATAAATAATGCATCTCTTTCTTGACTTTTAAAGAGTTTTGCAACTGAATGGCTCTTTTGTATGAGACCAAATTGGCAAAATGAAAAGCAAACTGTTCAAACAGCCATCCAATCATCACCAAATATCTGAGTGTTTTCTCCAATCATGTAGATGTCATTCATTCATTCAAGATTAAATGAAATACCTGTGTTCTAGACATCATGTTGAATGGGGCTGAGGGATGCAAAATAAGGAAGCTATAATCCCCGCACAGAAGGAGCTCGGTCTCAGGAGAATTTGCATGTGTTTGTTCCTAGGGCTGCATCATAAACTGAGTGGCTTAAAACAACAGACATTTATTCTCTCATAGTTCTGGAGTCTAGAAGTCCAAAATCCAGGTGTCAGCAGGACTGATTCTTTTTTGGGGACTCAGAGGGAGAATCTGGTCTCTAGCTTCTGGTGGTTGCCCTCAATCCTTGGCCTTGCTTGGCTTGCGGCGGCAAAACTCCAATCTCTACTGTGGTCACATGGTATTCTCCCTGTGTGTGTCATTGTGCAAATTTCCCTTTTCTTATAAGGACACTAGTAATTGGATTTAGGGCCCAGCTTAATCCGGTATGACCTCATCTTAACTTGATTACATCTGTAAACACCCTACTTTCAAATACGGGCACATGCTGAGGTACTGGAGGTTAGAACTTCAACATATCTTATTTTTTGGAGGGGGAACACATTTCAATCCATAACACATCCAAGAAGACCCTATGCAGAGGTGAAGAGAGCTAGGTTGGATAAGCCTGGAGGTGTACCACCCGTGTGCAGGGACTGCAGGAGGCCTTGTAAGTGACCTGTCACAGATGATGCAGAGGAATGGAAGATGGGGGTGGGGGGCTGCCCAAAAGAAAGAGTTGGTTTTAACCGTCTGTACCAACAGGACAAACCAACACCATGTAGAAGCCAGTCAAGTAATATGGTTCCTGCTTGCTTTCTGACAAGGAGTCGGAAACTGAGACCACCAGACTGAATAGGGTAAGGAAACAGCTTGTGTAGGGTAGCCCTCAGCTCCTCTGCCACCACAGGCTTTCACTTGTAGCAAGATCCAGTTGCATGAGGAAAGAAGATGTAGCCTGAAATAAAGTTCAGGGTTTTTATTATTAGCTAAGACAAGACACATTTATTATTAGTATGAGACTTTTTGAGGACTAAGATGACCAGAGGACTTATTGGCCAAGATCAGAAAAGTTATGGCCCTGTATGTTTTTCATTGAAGGAGGTGGCAGGGGAAAAACATCCTACAGAACGGGCAGGAGGGACAGTCTTGAGGAAAGAATAGTCACTTACAGAGCCCAGCTGGTTCCACACAAGCCTTAAAATAGAAATGTGTGTCTGGTGGGTTTGGGCAAAGAGGATGTGCTATATCCTGACACAGAGGTGCACTCACACCCTTCTATCCGCCCTCTGCCCTGGGCTTTCTCAATTCTGGGACCTGGAGAGCATCCAAAAAGTCGCCAGGATCACAGGGGATGAACTTGGAAGGTAGTTGAGGTTTGAGAGTGACACTCAATCCTGACGGTGGAGAGTGCGGGTTGACGTTTCCTGTGTCCTGGGCTGTGGGGTAGTCCCCTCTAGCTGCAGATCTGATGCTGGACTTGGCTGAGCCTTAGAAGACCAGCAGCTTTACGGGGCCAAGTCAGAGGTGGGGGGATTCCATGGAGCTGATCTGCTTGTTCACCCCCCTCTCTGCCTGTGACAGAGATTTGAAATCCCCTGTGTTGACAGTTCAGTGACAGCAGGCTGCAAGTTGCGTCAGCTGGGAACATCAGAACCAGAAGTAAAGACTGGCATTGAAAGCGAAGTGGAACAGGAGGGACCATTTATTCCTCAGTACGGGTGGAGGGGGCTGAGGAGGGCAGAAGGGTAAAATGCCTCACTCTAAAGTCAGGGCAACAGTCCGTGGTCATAAACTCTCACTCCCTAAGGAAAGGAGGGAGAATTTTGAGTTAGGCATATTATCTAGCCCAAGGGCACAATCAGAGGGGAACTGAGTTATTTTGACTTTTTAAAAAAATTTTATTGAAGTATAGTTGATTTACAATGTTGTGTTTAATTTTTGCTGTACAGCAGAGTGACTTAGTTATACACATATATATTCTTTTTCATATTCTTTTCCATTATGGTTTATCACAGAATATTGAATATAGTTCCCTGTACTATACAGTAGGACCTTGTTGTTTACCCATCTTGTATATACTAGTTTGCATCTGCTAATCCCAAACTCCCAATCCTTCCCTCCCCCACCCCCCTTCCCCTTGGCAACCACAAGTCCGTTCTCTATATCTGTGAGTCTGTTTTTGTTTCATAGATATGTTCATTTGTGTCGTATTTTAGATTCCACATATAAGTGATATCATATGGTGTTTGCCTTTCTCTTTCTGACTTACTTCGCTTAGTATGATAATCTCTAGGTCCATCCATGTTGCTGAAAATGGCATTATTTCATTCTTTTTAATGGCTGAGTAATATTCCATTGTATATATGTACCATATCTTCTTTATCCATTCATCTGTTGATGGACATTTAGGTTGTTTCCATGTCTTGGCTATTGTAAATAGGGCTGCTATGAACATAGGAGTGCATGTATCTTTTCAAATTATAGTTTTGTCTGGGTATATGCCCAGGAGTGGGATTGCTGGATCATATGGCAACTCTATTTTTAGTTTTTTGAGGAACCTCTATACTGTTTTCCATAGTGGTTGCACCAATTTACATTCTCACCAACAGTGTAGGAGGGGGAAACTGAGTTATTTGATGACAAAGTTTTTAGCTGCACATGGAAACATGGCATCGAGAGCTACATTGAGTTAATTCATAGAGAAACAAAGAACGTTCTATTTAGATACATCTATATTATGACTGTATTTTCATCCTGCTACTGAAACAATTATGTTGGTTAAAGAGAATGAGTGGGTGGAGCAGAGGCCAGCAAGGGGGCCTGAAGCCACACCCAGTGGGTGTGGGAGGGAAGTGTTTCATCCAGGAGAGCCCAGACCAGCATATAGGAAAATGCTTTTACTGGCTATTGAAAATCAGTGTGGCATTAAAAAGACTCATATTTCTACACTAGTAAAATTAATCACATTATTTGCTCAAAAGCTGCAGGGAGTTATCATTTCTGAATTATATCAGATTGATGAAGTGAAGGAGGCAATAAGGATCATAGGCTTCTCTAAGCTCCCTGGGATGGGTGTGGCTTGTGGCCACGGAAATCTATTGTAAGCATCCCAGGAAACACAATACATCTGTCAGTTTTGCAGGCACTTGGCCCCCAGCTTGTGTTAAGTATGTAGGAATGCAAATATGGAATTATAGTTTATTGATTAAAAGCAGAGAGAAGCAATCCCTGGAATTTGCTGGCTCCTGTTTCCCAAGTCTACTCTTTCCAATGGTACACTTCACTAGTGTGAAGAGATTCATATTTTGAATGCCAAAATTAGACACAATAACTAACAAGTATATAATGTTTAGTAGGTGCCCTATTCTAAGGGCTTTAAATAAAATAACTCATTTAAACCTTACACCAACAGTATAAGGTGCATACAATTATTATACCCATTTCATGTATGAAGAAACTGAGGCACCAAAAGGTTAAGAAATGTGCCCAAGATCATATAGTTAATAAATGGCAACCCTGAGAATCATACAAGTAGTATGATAAATAAAATTGAAACAAAGACGAGTTTGGGTAAGTATGATTTGAAAAATATTCTGTTCTTTGTAAATTATAAGGAAGGGAGCTGTGACAATTTCCCATCACTCCACCTTCCCTTTTCCTCAGATATAAGCCGGTTCTATGTTTGTTCAGGAGCCTTCACGTACCTGGGGCTCTGACATATCATTTCCTCCCTGAAGAGATACCACAGAATAGGGTGGAAGAGTTTTGCATCTATTCTCAGAAACATACTCAACAACTCTTTCAGAAAGTGCAGAAGAGAAATTAAAAATCACAGAGGGGGCTTCCCTGGTGGCGCAGTGGTTGAGATTCTGCCTGCCAATGCAGGGGACATGGGTTCGAGCCCTGGTCTGGGAGGATCCCACATGCCGCGGAGCAACTAGGCCCGTGAGCCACAATTACTGAGCCTGCGCGTCTGGAGCCTGTGCTCCGCAACAAGAGAGGCCGCGATGATGAGAGGCCCGCGCACCGTGATGAAGAGTGGCCCCCACTTGCCGCAACTAGAGAAAGCCCTCGCACAGAAACGAAGACCCAACACAGCCATAAATAAATAAATAAATAAAAATTAAAAAAAAAAAAATCACAGAGGGATGTCACTCATTTTGCTGCCTGCCTTTAAAAAAGTTGTTATCTGTGTGGATTTTCTCCACAATTATTGAATGATCTGTGCTTCTTATTGATAAGAGATGGAAGTAATTATCTAATTTCTAATGAGACAATAAAGTTTATTACACATGCCAGGAAAGACTGGCTTTGGATGAAATTGTAAAGAGTAGGGCTGGGATTTGGGTCTCCTGTCTCTCTTTACATAGTTTTACAGGATCATAGAGCATTTGAGCATGAAGAGCCCTGAAAGACGTTGTCTGATTTCCTGGTTTTACAGATAAGAAAACTGAGGACAGAGAAGGCATGTAATTTGCTCCAATTAGAAAACCCTATTATCTGGACTCCTAGCCCAGAGCTACTCGGAACATACACATATACTACGCACAACCACACACACAGAGACATGTCCTCACACTGACACATACACAGAGTGCACGTATACACATGGACACACACAGGTATACACACGTACTCACAGATGAGGGTACAAGCAAGCACACACACATACACGTGCACACAAGTTGCCCGCTCCTGTATGAAGTCATATTTTCTGCCTAAATTCTTCATTAATAACCTGGTAGTTGGTGGAAGTTGATTACTCTTTCCTAAGAACATTAGCATCTTAAGAAATGTCTCCAGAAAACAGAACCAGAGTGAAAATCCAAAGTAAAGAATTTTAAAGCTGCAATTTCAGACAGGATCAGGGACTGAGTGCTGCCCCCTGCCCTGCCAGCCGCTTCTTTGGGGAGGACTTCTTGTCCTTGGGACCATCCAGCAAAGTCAATATTCTTGTAAAGATGTTAACATTTCTTCTCAATCCAATTTTGTCCCAATCCACCTTGCTAGGGTTCCGCTTTCCCACAAGTATGGCTCGTTTAAAAGACATTTTAAAAATAATTGTGAAATACAAAAGAATAATGTATAGGTCGTGAAGGAGTTGTTCATTTTTATCTATTTTTTCCTCTTCAAGAAGACAAACTGCCTCAGAGCCATGGCTGTGGTTCCAGCTGGCCGGGTCATCTTACTGCTCTGCGGAGCCCAAGGTTTCACCGGGCTCTGTCTGCTCCCTGTGGGCCCAGAGCTTAGCTGGGGGTGGAACCTGAGGGTGACCTTCTCATTTTCAACACTGAAATAAATGTTTATTAGACAAAAAGCTTCTCGTCAACGTTGCTGGGTTCAATGTAAGTGGCTTGTCTGACCCACATATTGCAGCTCCCTTCATGTTGCAGTGATATTGTAATAGCTCATATTGTACCTTGAGGTTGAACTTGGCTATTGATCTATTTCAACATAAATATGGCAATTAATTAGAGATGGGCTTGGACTAAAATATCTGACCTTTCTCGATTCTTGAGTGTATCATTGGGACAACTTCTGATAAGAGACAGAACCTCAGAAGGGCATTTTATACCCAAGGATATTCTCAACAAATAACTCCATGGGGCTGGACCAAGGACTTGCTGCATCAGTTTCCAGTGTATTCTACCAGTTTAGCATGAAAAATCCACGCCCTTTCACCACGGAGGAGCTCAGGATAGCTGTGGGACAGGCTGGTGAGGAAAAAGCTTGTTTCCTGACATATATATGCTGAAGTACAGAAAGAAATACAGGGATATTTTTCACTTGGCTTCGAGCCTCCTGGAGTGTCTGTCACCTCCCCGTGATGGATGGCCACGCAGGGCGAGAAGATGGAGTCCCACGCCGTGCAGAGAGCTTCATCCCTACGCCAGTTATCTTAGCAGGAATCTGTCACAGACACAACAGAAGGGGACAGCAAGGCCTTCATCGCAGCCCCGCAGTGGGTGAGTGGGGGGAGGGCCTGGAGTCCCCCAAATTCTCCAAGCACAAGGAGCACATAGGAGTGCTCTCCACAGCAGCACCCCGATGGCTTTTTGCCAGACTGAGTCAGTTCCTCTTTTTCACTGCAGCCAATGAGGTCCCATGACCTGGCCCTGCTCTAGCTCCTCCACTTCCTTTCGCTCCTCCCAGCCTGACTCATACTGTCCAGGTCCGGTGGCCTGCTGTTTATGTCTCTTGAATGTGGCCAGGCTTCTCTTTCCTCAGGCTGGGCTGAGGTTGGGTGGGACCGTGGAACACATTCCCTGAATGTTCCCAGGGCTGATTCCTCCTCGTCATCCCCGCCCTCAGGCCTCAGTTCCCATGTCCTCCCTGCCACCTCTCGGATGTAGCCCTCCCACCCCGTCCCCTCTCATTTCTCAACTGTATTTTCCTCCCAGCACTTTATTACCAAGATTTCCTTGTTTATTTCCGTCTCCTTCTCCTATTCTGGATGAAAGCTTGATGAAAACGAGGACTTGACTGTTGTTTTCATCACTGTATTTAGCACACAGTAGGTGCTCAATAAATACTTGTTGAATGAAGAAAAGAATGTTAGAGTTTTAAGGGGGTGCAGTGACATCAAGATTTCCTTCTCAAGATTTCTTCTTCCTCATTAACTGCTTATCAGGCAGGATGACCTTTACGTCTCCCGAGAATTGTTGCACTGGTTGATATGACAAAAGTGATCTTAGCGTGAGGTTGGCAATTGGGATAGAATGGATGGCATATCTTTCCAGAGTCTCTGGGGATGCAGGCCATCTTGGTGATGTTTTGGAATCTCATCAAGCTCCCCATCCTGTTCATCAGACAGCCGGGGACCAGAGATGTCCAGAACGCTAGGCAAGGCCCCTGTGCCCTGGCTACTCTGATTCAGTTATTTCTAAAGCTTGGTCCCAACCCTTACTGAGGCCCACCAGCCCAAGAGACTCCCTCTCTTATGCTTGTACTTACAACAGCACAAAAATGTCTTGGCTAAATGGCTCTCCCTTCAGGAGTATTGGAATCTAGGTCTTATTTCAGGCTAAATAGCCATTTAAATGCTGGCTCTGCCACTTATTTGCCTTGTAATCTCAAGCAATTTACTTAACCTCCCCAGACCTCAATTTTCCCAATGTGTAAAATGAGAATATTATAATAAAGTTGTTGTGAGGTTTAAGTGAGAAAATGATGTAAATAAATAATAGAATGGCTATTTACTGAGTTCAATGCCTCCCTTTGGACTCTCTTGTCATTTAAAAGAGATGTTACCTCCTCCCTGAGGCCTTCCCTGACGCAGACTGAAATAAACCTCTGCTCACACCTCTATCCCAGCACCTGTCTTGGTTTCTCAATAACGTTAACCACCAGTGGACACAATCTGGTTGGCTCACACGTTTGTAGTTTATGGTCTGGGTGTCCCCACCTGGATGAAAACAGGGTCCCTCTCTGCCATCCTCAGTGTCTAGAACAGTGCCTGGCCCATAGTGGATGCTCAATGCTTAATGCTTGTTGAATAAATGACTGAATGTTCCAGCTGCTTCATATATGTCATTTCAGTTAATCCTGACCATTAAGCAGAATAATAGTCCCATTATTTTAAAGATAGTGAAAATGAAACAAATAACCTAAATAACTTCCAAATTGATATTATTTTCTGAGTGTTCACTACAAGTCAGACACTAAACTGAGGGGTTTTCAGTGATGATCTCCTTATTAAGGAAGAGGGGCCAGTGAAGGAGCATTGAGCCCCAAAAGTCATTTAGGGCTGACCGCTTACATCCACTATGGGCTAGGCACTAGTTTTAAATGAAGATTACTTCTTAGAATGAGATCCAAGGTTTCCTTTATCCCAAGACCTATTCCTTTATCCAGACCTGTTCAGCAGCTATGTGATGTCACCAACGTCTCAGCAACCTTCTAGTTTTCTGCTCTGCCCCCCTTAGTACTGGTGTCTTCTTCATGCTTGCTGCTTCACTGTTGCAAGATGCTTGCTGTATCTCCAGGATTCACATCCACATTCTGGTAGCCTCAAACGGAGGCTGGAAGATTGAATCTTTTTGCTGGGCATTTTACCTCCCAAGGAAGAAGAAAATAGCTATTGGGTAGAAAACCAGAAAAATGATGACTAGTCCATTGGCTGACAAGATGACCAATTGCTCTTTAATAAACATATCAGATAATCAGAGATCAAAATGAGCTAGGGGAATATATTAAGTCTTTGGTGTTTCATATGACCATAGAATCAGCTTGCAGTGAATCCCACAAAGTACTTAGGGTTCTTAAAATATGTTGACGAGTGCCCTTTGAATCAGACACTCTCAGATATTTGTAGGAATGGAGGCAAGCTGTTTTTCAAAAATTTGACTGACCATACCCAGGATTCAGACTTATTTTATGCTGTCCACAAAGGCCATCTACCTGAATCCAGCTGCCATAGTGAAAATTCACATGGAGAATACACCTGGAATTGATTCCTCTCTACTCTAAAGGGATCGGGAAACGATACCCACTGAGTGGGCAGATGCTGTAATTGCCTCTCCAATAGTCATCTCCACCCATTCTTCCCTGCAGCGTAATCCCAGTCTATTCAGTTATTGGGGAGAGATACCTTAAGCTCACAGAGTATAGTTCTCCACCCCAACTCTAAGGAACAAATTATTATTTATCTAAATCAGTCCTGGAAAACTCTTTACCACTGGACAGTAAATGATCTATGGTGGCAGGGAGTGTTGCCCAGTTCTAGACAATGAGAAGTAAGGGAAATTTGCTGGTGGTGGTAGTGGCTGAGGGCAAAGAGTGGGGGGTTAGGATTGAGGGATAGTTCCCTTCCCCAAAAGACAAAGATTTTTTTAGACATCTTTTTATTAAAGTATAGTTGATTTACAATGTTGTGCTAATTTCTGCTGTACAGCAAAGTGATTCAGTTATACATATATATATATACGTCCTTTTTTTAATATTCTTTTCCATTATGGTTTATCATAGGATACTGAATATAGTTCTCTGTGCCATACAGTAGGACCTTGTTGTTTATCCATTCCACATATAAGCTTACATCTGCTAACCTCAACCTCCCATCCCCTCCCTCCCCCATCCCTCTCCCCCTTGGCAACCACAAGTCTGTTCTCTAGGTCTGTGAGTCTGCTTCTGTTTTGTAGATAAGTTCATTTGTGTCATATTTTAGATTTCACATATAAGTGATATCACATAGTATTTCTCTTTCTCTTTCTGACTTACTTCACTTAGTATCATAATCTCTAGTTGCATCCATGTTGCTGCAAATGGCATTATTTCATTCTTTTTTTTTAATGGCTGAGTAGTATTCCATTGTATATATGCACCACATCTTCTTTATCCATTCATCTGTTGTTGGACATTTAGGTTGTTTTCATGTCTTGGCTATTGTGAATAGTGCTGCTATGAACATTAGAGGTGCATGTATCTTTTTGAATTATAGTTTTGTCTGGATATATGCCCAGGAATGGGATTGCTGGATTGTATGGTAATTCTACTCTTAGTTTTCTGAGGAACCTCCATACTGTTTTCCATAGTGGCTACACCAACTTACATTTCCACCAACAGTGCAGGAGGGTTCCCTTTTCTCCACACCCTCTCTAGCATTTGTTAGTTGTAGACTTTTTAATGATGGCCATTCTGACCAGTGTGAGGTGATACCTCACTGTTTTGATTTGCATTTCTCTAATAATTAGTGATGTTGAGCATCTTTTCATGTGCCTATTGGCCATCTCTATTTTTTCTTTGGAGAAATGTCTGCTTAGGTCTTCTGCCCATTTTTGGGTTGGGTTGTTTGTTTTTTTGTTGTTGAGTTGTGTGAGCTGTTTGTATATTTTGGAAATTAATCCCTTGTCAGTTATGTCATTTGCAAATATTTTCTCACATTCTTAGGTTGTCTTTTCATTTTGTTTATGGTTTCTTTTGCTGTGCAAAAACTTGTAAGTTTGATTAGGTTCCATTTGTTTATTTTTGTTTTTCTTTCTATTGCCTTGGGAGACTGACCTAAGAAAATACTGGAACAATTATGTCAGAGAATGTTTTGCCTATGATCTCTTCTAGTTTTATGGTGTCATGTCTTATGTTTAAGTCTTTAAGCCACTTTGAGTTCATTTTTGTGTATGGTGAGAGGGTGTGTTCTAACTTCATTGATTTACATGTGGTTGTCCAGCCTTCCCAACATCCCTTGCCGAAGAGACCATCTTTTTCCCATTGTATATTCTTGCCTCCTTTGTCAAAGATTAATTGACTGTAGGTGTGTGGGTTTATTTCTGAGCTCTCTATTCTGTTCCATTGATCCCTATAAGACAAAGATTCTTAAGAAGTAAGTCCTTTTCCTTCCAACTCTGAAGGTAGATGTGTCACTGTAGCTGTGTGGGCATCTTGGAAGACGTCAATCCTCATATTGCTTTGTTGCTGAACCAATGGGGCAACTACTACCTCTGGATTTCTTGCAATATGAGAAAAGTAAACCCCTATTTAAAACACTGAAATTGTTTTTTTTTCTTCCTGTTACTTGCAGCCATACACAATTCTAACTCATACACATACACTATGTTGAGCACTGAAATTGGTGCTTTAGCTACCCAGTTCTACACTTTATGGCTCTGTACCTGACTTCAGTTTTCAATTCTATAAAACAAAGCTAGTAAAAGCACCTGCCTCATTGACTGTGGTGAGGATGGAACAAGCAGTCTGGGCAAAGAGCTCATTGCTCATTCTGTCACACTGCAAGCTGTCAGAAAGTGGGAGCTATCATTATTATTCAAACGTGTTTGCTTTGAAATATTTTGAGAACTGTATAAGGCCGGCTGGTAGAAAAGGAGAAGGAGCAAGAGGGTCAGCAATGGAGCTACTTGTGGCAAAAAGACAAGGGGGCTGGAAATGTGGACCAGGAAGTTCTGTGGGATTATGACAGCTGCAAAGCCTGGCTGGGAAGGTCCTGGGAGGAAAAGAGGGGGCAGAAACGAGGGAGAGAGTTGCATAGTGTAGCACTGTGGTCATGTCAGAGGTACAAAATTGCAAAATAAGCAAAAGAGGGCATTCATGTACAGTGTTGTGTTTGATGGGAATAAGATCATGAAAGAATGCAATTGCAGCAGCCAGTTAGAACTTGGCATAAATGGATGGATATTCTTGCCATACTTTTATTTCAAAGACCTCTGTGTATGGCTGCTAGAATGGAATATGTGTTAAGAAAAAAAAAAAGCAGGCAAAAACAAACAAACAAACACAACAACAGAGATACAGAGAGAGAAAGGAAACCAAGCCTGACATGAAAGGAATGATATCATCTCGGTGGTGGGGAGAATCATTGAGCCTTTGAATCATTCCTTGTCTGTTTTCTGTTCTGCCCACAGTTAGGGTTAATTCTCCCTGATCAGAGCTGCTCACTTAGAAATCTCTACTCACCTCCAAGTTCTCACCCAGAAGGCAATGCAACCTCACAAACTAATCTTCCCCAATCTTGGCTGGTTATCTGGAACCACAGAGAAGCAAGGGTGTTCATTTTAAAGATGCTCCAGCTGAAAGGGTCCAAACAATAATGCTGACCCCTTTCACTTTAGTCTCTCAGCATAAACACCCAGCAGATCTCAGACATGAATCAATAGTGCTACCAATCCAAACAGCTGGAACCCACCGCAATTCTGAGCTGTCTTGGGCACAAAGCATGATGGTATTTCTGCTGGATGTGCATAGTAACGATATTTTACCTTAGAAATCCTCAGGGAGAGCCAGTCTCTTGGCACCAAAAGTCATGTATGAGTGTTTTTGAGTCTTTCTCACGTGTTTAGTGACTGGAAGGACTTCCATAGTCACCAAAATATTCCTTAGACTGTATATTATGTCTATTAGACTGTACATTATGTCTATTAGACTGTATATTATGATCTGAAGATGTTAGTCTCTCCTTTTGTTCCTGATGACTCTGGAAACAAACACATGACTTTATGGGACTTTCGTAGGCCATGAATATTTCACTTGGCAGAAATGAGCCCATCTTTTATATATAACAGATAACACTTGTGTCTGTGTGTGTGTGCACGTGTGTGTGCATGTGTGTCCATCCCTCCATCTTCTCTCACCTGAATTGTTACTAGGATCTATGGTCTTCTTGACTCTGTTCATCCCCCTGCCAATCTATCCTCCACATTATAGTCAGAACGAGTTTCCTGCCTCTTCCTCACTTAAAACCCTTCAAGGGCTTGTCCATAGGATCAAGTCCAAGGAGTAACATGGGCTTGTTAGTCAGATGAACTTCTCCCTGGTTTGCCTGAGATAGTCCTGATTCTTGCCTGTTGTTCCTGTATATGTATTAACAGTGTCTCCTTTCACTCCAAAAGTGGTTACATTGGGAAGATATAGTGGAAGATAAGTTGTGTGGGCATCCTATTCATAAGGTCCCAAATCCTCCAGCCTTAGTTATCGCTACGCCACCCTTCA
Source organism: Eubalaena glacialis (assembly GCF_028564815.1). Classification (NCBI taxonomy): domain Eukaryota; kingdom Metazoa; phylum Chordata; class Mammalia; order Artiodactyla; family Balaenidae; genus Eubalaena; species Eubalaena glacialis. Next base: position 111,950,176 of record NC_083721.1, read on the forward strand.
ATTCCATGCTCCAGAATAAAAATATGCCATATTTCTCCCTGCCCAGGACCCTTCATACATGTATTTTTTTTCCCTTGCCTAAAACATTTCCCCCTCCTTCAACCTCATTCACTTGGCTGATCCCTATGCATTCTGGGAAGCCTTGCCAGAATCCCCAATTTTATCAGAGTTAGATGGCCTTCCTTTGGCCTTCCATGATACCCTAAGCTTTCCTTACCTCAGCTTACCACACCATCTTGGTACTGCCACAGTGCCTGCTGTGGGACAGACTCTATTAACCCTCTCAGTTATTCATTGCTTCTGCATAAGGATTATACATCCCTGCCTGCTGCCATGGCTCTGCATAAGGATTACACATCTCACCCTGCTGCCACTTGCTGGGTTTCATACCCTTGCCTGCCCCATTGATGGCAAGCTTGGCTACATGGCTTGCTGTAGCCAGTAGAAGGGAACACAGTATATGTTGTGTCTGATGGAAGCTTTACAAGCCTTCAGGTGTGTGCACCAGCTCAACTGCTTTTCCGTGGTCATGGGAACAACATATCCCATGTGAAGTCTTCTCTTTCAGCCTGGATCTCAGAATGAAAAGACATGTGGGCAAAGTCACCACCTACATCATATAACATAAATGAAAAATAAAAAAAGCAGTTGTGATTGTAAGCCACCTGAGATCTGGGGGTTGTTACTGCAAGATAACCCAGTGAAGGCTGACTGCTCTGTGTAATCTCCTTTATTTCTTAGTACAGTATACAACCTGAGGTCAGGCAGCATGTCTCTCTAAATCACCCTTGTATCTCCAGTTCCTAGAGCAGCATCCAACATTGGTCATTCCTCATTAGGTTTTGTTCAATGAATGTATAGATGTGTACCTTTTGTTTTCTTGAATAATAGATTGAATATCAACTTTTCCAAGGTCCAGATTGGTTATATCTTTAGAAAATATTATGTTTCTCACACAACAGTCCAATTTTCTACTTAGTTTGATTATCACACACAACTGGAAAATAAAGAGGTATCACCATTTGGCAAGTGAGAAAACTGATGTCAGAGAGATTTTTACTTCTAAGATCACACAGCTATCTAACAGCAACAAAAAAAAAATGAAAGGCTTGACTTTCTGGTGCCCAGTTCAGGGTCCTTTCCCATCCTATCAGTGACCCCAATCCCAGAGAAGACAGAAAATAACTGTTCCTCTCTACCTAAAGCCTTCTTGGTATCAGCTTTCATCTGCTCGCCATGACCACTCTTAAGGGGAGATACATTGAATCCATCAATCCCTTTCTTTGGGATTAAGGGGGGCAGTTAGCTAAAATGTCTTCTCTGTTTTAAAAAGGGACCATTTGAAGAACAGAAAGGGAGAGAGAATCACCCAAATTTAGTTCCTGTCTGGTCTTTGTAGATTTCAGGAACAAATTCTGAGCTCCCACAGAGTGAATGAGGTTTTTTTGTTCTCCACAAAGGTTGTGTTCAAGAGAACAGGCTCCAGTCTGCCTCACCAATCCAAATTCTCTTAAAATTTCAATAAAGAGAAACTCTTATTTTTGGTGGTTTATTTAAGTCAAAGCTGATGTTTAAGTGTCACATCTTCCTACATCAACAAATATTTATTGATTATCTCTATGCACAAGGCATTGTGCTGGTGGGAGTTGAGTTAATTTTAAGTGCTTCTTAATTGCCCTTTGGCTGGCTGAGGTTAAAGTAATTCTTAATCAAAACCCTTGCATCTGTCTTTACTGAGGAAAATGTAAGGGCAGTGCGTCTCTACTGGGCACATTGGAATCACCTGGGGAGCTTTTAAAACTAGTGGTGCCTATGTCCCACCTCCTGCGTTCTCATTTAATTGGTCTGGGATGTTACCTGGACATTGGGATTTTTAAAAGTTTCCCAAGTGGATCATACGTGCAGGCAGAGTTATAAACCAATGTGTTCAGGAGTCCGGTCCCCAAATTGCTTCTTGTAGACTGATGATCAGAAGCATTAGTTCAAATAATGTTACATTCCCAAGATCCTCCTGACCCAATTCACCAGCTGAATTTGAGACATGGTGCTGGGGCAGAAAGAGACCCTATAGAGTGTGGCCAAGAGATCTGGGCTCCAGATCTGGCTCTGCTACTCACTGAAAATATGACTTACCTTGACTTAAGTGCTATGGATCTCAGCTTTCTGGTCTGAGAAATGAAATAATTAGACTTGATCAGTGTTTTCTAAACTTTTTTCATCAAAGACCACCTTTTAAGCCCTCTCTTCCCAAGTGGATATAATGTTTTTAAAAACTTCATCTATCACACTCCATTTATTAAGTGTTAATTCTCCCTCCCCCAATAAGAAGATGTGGCACATATATACAATGGAATATTACTCAGCCATAAAAAGAAACAAAATTGAGTTATTTGTAGTGAGGTGGATGGACCTAGAGTCTGTCATACAGAATGAAGTAAGTCAGAAAGAGAAAAACAAATACCGTATGCTAACACATACATATGGAATCTAAAAAAAAAAAAAAAAGGTTATGAAGAACCTAGGGGCAGGACAGGAATAAAGACGCAGATGTAGAGAATGGACTTGAGGACACGGGGAGGGGGAAGGGTAAGCTGGGACAAAGTGAGAGAGTGGCATGGACATATATACACTACCAACTGTAAAATAGATAGCTAGTGGGAAGCAGCCGCATAGCACAGGGAGATCAGCTCAGTGCTTTGTGACCACCGAGAGGGGTGGCATAGGGAGGGTGGGAGGGAGATGCAAGAGGGAGGAGATATGGGGATATATGTATACGTATAGCTGATTCACTTTGTTATAAAGCAGAAACTAACACACCATTGTAAAGCAATTATACTCCAATAAAGATGTTTAAAAAAAAAAGAAAGAAGGGGGATGGTGCTTAAATCCTACTAGACTCCACTTTCCTTCACATTTTGGCTGACTTTGAATAAATGCAAAGTACTGAGTTGAGTGAACACCAAGTGCATCCCTTTATTCATCTTAGAAAACATGACCGGGATGCTCACCCACCACCTGGGAGCTGAGCATGGCTGGGCCATCCTCCCTTACCACCCCCATTCCTCAGCCCAGACTCTCCCATGACCATCAGGAAAGCCTAGACAGCAGGACTGCTCAGCTTACCTCGTCTTACCTCTTGGAGTGAGTACAGGCAGCTCCAGGAGGAAGCGTGTGACTGGGGTCCTGCTTCCAAGAAGACAACGTACTAACCCTGCCTAACAGACAATGTCAGGCTCTTGCTAACCTTAGCAAACAGATTTCCCTCCCTCATTCTGTGGAAAGAAGTAAGTAAGAGGAAGGAGGGATGGAAGCTGCCTCCATGGCCTTTTGCAGGAGAGCTGCCCTTAGCAGAAGATCTTTTCTCTGGAGACTGGGGCAAGAATGTGAGAAGGAAAGAAAAATTGAACTTGTGTGGCTATAGGTGTCCATCAGATCCTCGGATTAATGTAAAACTGTCAGTATTATCATTGAGCAAATAATGTTTAAGCGTAAAGCAAAGAAAACTGAGGTGTTAGCCAGCCTCTGAGTTTTATTAGGGACAAATGTTGATTTTTTGTTAGTCCTTTTAAAACAGTGAAAATAGTTTATAGATCCCCATGACTAGCTTTGAAATTAGGGGATGGGAACTGATGGCTGGGCTCCTGAATTAGTGAGTTCTTATTCTTCTAACACTAAAAAATAAATATTCTATCATTTAAAAAATATAAATGATTTTTTTTAAAAAATTCTGTTGGTGGCGAAATGGATCAATATTAAAGAAAAAATATGGAATGTGTTCTAACCAACACATATGCTTCGAAACTGCTCAAAACCAACTGTGATTATGGGAGGTAACTTTTTAGGCACTAGAACTTTGGGCTGTTTTAGACGACTACTCAGGGAATCCTAGGCTTGGGGAAAAAGCATTGTTTTAGCTGAAACCCTTTTGTCCACTCATCTTAAGCCACTGGAGTGGATACTGAACAAATAAAAAATATACATTAAATAATATGTTTTGGTACAGTGTTAACTTTTGATTACTCAATGGCGAATTATTTCATTTGATAACTACCAGGGACTCCTCCTTCCCTCAAACCTTATCTGGCTTTTGAACAGTACAATGCTTCACTATTTCACTTCTTTCTGAGAAGTGGGGGTAAAAACCTGAAGAGGCTAAATGGATCCATGCTGATACTCATGGGCATCTGTATAGCAAGTGTGCATGGCACACATGTGGCTGTGGAGTGGGGTGGACTTGTCAATTCTCCAGCCGTGCTTGATTTCCCTTCATCCAAACGACCCTGCTCACTCATGTAGAGGATCAGCCTTTCATTACACATGACCAGGCCCAGTTGATTAGACCAAGGGTAGACAGCTGATTAAAGAAGAGCCAAAACATTGCTTAGGTTAAACCAGACTTTTCTTTATAATTTGAACCAAGAGACACAGAGTCAGCAATCAAAGAATGGTGCACTCTAGATTTCAAAAATCATATAGAGTCAGGGCCAAAGTGGACTCTAGTCTAAGTCAAAGCATGAGCCAAAACCATGGGGAAGCAGAAACTAGGAACACTGAAGAGGAAATCAGTCGTCAAGAGAACGCAGCAGGAATACAGAGAAAAACAAAGATGAGAGGCAAGGTAGCCAGATGATTGAACAAGTATTTAACAATCTACTACATGCTGAGAATATTAAAATGAATAAGAAAATACCTCATGCCTGGAGGAGTGTATAGTCTGAGGAGACACACATATACTATTAGCTATTATAGTCATCAAATTTATTTCTCAAACTTTTGTTTATTCTCTTTATGCATCCTCTAAGTGGTATGTGGAGATTTCTATGGGACCACAGAGGACCGTGTGGGTCATTCTGGCTGGGGCATTGAGAAAATCTCCATAGAAGTGAGAATAAGCAGTGAAAATATTTCTAGTATATGATGCTTTCCAAATTGTGCTCCATGGAACACTAGTTCCATGAGATGTAATCCTTATTAGTATAGATGGATGGATGGATGGATGGATGGATGGACGGACAAATAGATCCATGAACAGTATTTTCAGAAATACTGGGTTTAACAACATCCACAAATTTCTTTACTGTAGGTCTTCTCAAAGCCTTTAATATTCAACTGTGAATTCTGAATCTCCAAGAGAAACTTAAATTATATAGTACTGCCCCAAATTATTGGTTTACAAATCTCTTCTTTCCTTTGAGCATTTTATAGGGACCAGTATTTTGCAAGTACAGATGGCAAAAATGCATTTTTGCCATTTCTGCTTGTTTGTTTCTTACTCCTATTATCCAGAAGAGAGTATTATTACCATTATGCAGGCATGACAATAATTTAATATCAAGACTATATAGGGAGGACTTGCTTATAGATTCCTAAAAGGATCAACCAGTAGTTCTTCAAAAATAATTTGTTTTATTTTGATAAACCACTGACCAATCTGACTTAAATAAGATGCTTTTTCCGATTTTTGGATCATCTTCTTTTAGCAAGTTGCTGAAACTTTATCAAAATCACATTTCATGGACAGTAGGTGGGAATTGAGGTCCCATAAACCTTGGGGCTCTGGGCCATGTCAGTGTGCAGCAGTATTGCGGCCTGGACTTCACACACCTACTCACCCACCTGTGTGGTAAAGTTGCCATTAGCATTCTAGGGTTCTTCTCATGATCACACAAATGGCTCCAACTCCCTGAATTCTGGGTGATGTTTTTCAGCTCAAAGGAGAGAAAGTTGTTGCCTCAGAACCAATAGAAATCCAAAGCCTTAACAGTCTTTTGTCTCAGCATGTTTGAATCCAGTTACTTAATTTGAATCTTTAGGGGTTTTTTCACTGTTGTGTTCATTTTCTTCTTGCTGATTTTGAGATATGAAACAACCTCAAAAACCTTCATTTGAGGGCTCATTAAAAGTCTAGGAAATCTTTCATTTTCTTGTTCCTTCTCAGGCATTAGTTTGCATAGCTCATCATAATAAGAGGGTCAAGGAGAGCATGGAACTACTTCACACAGCATTTCACGCTTATCCATTGCTGTTAAATGGATCAAGTCAGCTCTGTGGGCCCCTGACACCGTTGGCTAGGCTTCTTGTCTCTCTTGCCATATTTTTGTGTTGGCTATTAAAGAGAACACTACACACTTAGAAAAATTAATTGTTATAATTGTTTTTTGCACACTGGACAGGTTAACAAGGCAGCCTCTGTAAGAGCTTGTTAGCTATTTGGTTCTGCTAAAACTTTGTAGTTTTTACTTTATAGTTTTCAGATTTTCTATCAGATTGGCTATAGCTACTAGAAAAATTATTTTTTTCCCATTGGAAAATTGAAAAACACTACCCATTGACACCAAAACTGTTTTTCCTTCCTGTAAAGTAGGAGTTACTTCTCTTTCCAAGATTGCTAATTTATTGTTGTTCATAACAGCCTGTTCTTGTTTTAGAACCCTTTCTTCTTGTTTCACTGATGCAATGTTTTCCTTTATCTCACTAGGGATATTAAACCTAATTATTTTAAAATTCTGTTCTAGTTGCTTTATTAACTCTGTTTCCTTATATGTAGGTTCTTTTATTTATTTGTTTGTTTTGTCTATTCTCTTTTTCAAGACATTGACTTTCCTCAAATGCTGAGGATTTTTGGTCATGTATCCATTTTTCCCCCATAGATTTCTCCACCAGAATGGAAACTTTTTACTGTTGTTACCTAATCTCAATATTATTTCTCAGAGATCCTCCTAGTTTCTGGTCCATTGATAGTGCTCCCCTGTGTCTGGGGTGTCCAAGGGAATATATTACAGTGTGTGCTCAGCCTATCACTTTGTCCTAAAACCAAGAGTTACTTTTGTACATGCTCTTACTTCCCCAGGAAATATTATGTAAAAAACTTTAGAAATATTTTTTATTCAAGGCTTGCCCTAGAGGTTGTCAGATTCCATAATCACCTTGCAGATTTGATTTTTGCAGTGGCCTTTATCACATTTTCAAATGACATCTATTTATTGAAGGCTTGCTATGTGTTTAGGAATCATTCTTGGCTACCAGCCCTGACTTCCGCACTAACTAGGATGTGTGGACTTGAGCTCATTAAGTCTAAGTTTCCTCTTCAGTGAAACTGAGATAGTAATTTCCACCTTATAAGGTCAATGTAAAGATATTAATTATGTGTGCAAAACAACTAGTAGAGTGCCTGTGACACAGTAAATGCTCATACCAAAAAAAAAGAAAAAAGAAAAAAAGAAAAGAAAAAAATCTTTTTTTTAACCCAAATGTTTACCAGTTCCAGTGCTCAGTGCTTTTCATTCCTTTTTATGCACCTAGATTTCCATTTAGCATGATTTTCCTTCTGTCTGAAGGACCTCCTCCTTTAACATCTCTTTTGGAGCAGGTCTGCTTGTAGTGAGTTCTTTTAGCTTTTGTATGGCCAAAAAAGTCTTTATTTCACCTTCATTCATGAAAGATACTTCTGAGTATAGGGCTCTAGAATGATCATTCTTTTCTTTTAGTACTACTACATGTTAATCCACCATCTTCTGGCTTGCATTATAACCAATAAGAAGTTTGCTGTCATTCTTTGTTCTTTTGTACATAATATTTTTTTCCTTTTTTTTAAAAATAAATTTGTTTATTTTTAGTTTTGGCTGCTTTGGGTCTTCGTTGCTGTGCACGGGCTTTCTCTGGTTGCGGCAAGCGGGGGCTACTCTTCATTGCGGTGCACAGGCTTCTCATTGCAGTGGCTTCTCTTAATGCGGAGCACAGGCTCTAGGGGTGCGGGTTTCAGTAGTTGTGGCACGCAGGCTCAGTAGCTGTGGCTCGCGAGCTCTAGAGCGCAGGCTCAGTAGTTGTGGTGCACAGGCTTAGTTGCTCTGCGGCATGTGGGATCTTCCCAGGCCAGGGCTCGAACCCATGTCCCCTGCACTGGCAGGTGGATTCTTAACCACTGCGCCACCAGGGAAGCCCCTTTTTTCCTTTTAAGATTCTCTCTTTATCACTATTTTAAAACAATTTGATTATTATGTGCCTTGGAGTAACTTTCTTGGGTTGGAAGGTCAATTGAGCTTCTTGGATCTGCAGGTTTATAAGTTAAAATTTGAAAAACTTTAGCCATCATTCTTCAAATATTTTTTATCCCTTCCCCTCCTTCAAGGACTCCAGTTACATGTACATCAGACTCCTCAAAGTAGTCCCATCTGCCCACTGAGGCGCTATTCCTTTTATCTCAGTCTTTTGTCTCCCTATGTTTCATTTTGGATAGTTTCTATCGCTCGTCCTCAAGTTCACTAATCCTTACTTTAGCAATGTCTAGACTGCTGTTAATTCCATCCAGTGGATTTGTCTTTTCAGACATTGCAGTTTTCATGTCCAGAAGTTCAAACTGCATCATTTTTATTTCTTCTTATACTTATTATGCTTATGCTTTCCTCTATCTTTTTCAACATATACTTATTATGCTTATGCTTTCCTATTTTTCAACTGAGTTATAATAATTGTTTTTAAATCCCTGGCTACTAATTCTATTATCAGTGTCATTTCTGAATCTTTTCTATTGATTGTTTTCTGGCCTTATTATGAGTCTTATTTTCCTTTTTGTGTGCCTGCTAATTTTCAGCTGGGTACCAGACAATGTGAATTTTACCTTATATGTTGCTAGATGTTTTTATATTCCTCTAAACATTCTTGAGCTTTTTTTTCCTGAGATACAATGAAACTACTTGGAAACAGTATAATCCTTCCAAGACTCGCCTTTAAGATTTGCTAGGCAGACCAGAACAGCCTTTAGTCCAGATTTTAGTCTAGTCTACTGAGGCAATAACCTTTTGAGTACTGTATTCAATGCCGCATGGGTCATAATGTCTTTCCACTCTAGCCAGTGAGAACATGAAATTATTCCTGGTCTGTTCCTTTCCAGTAGTTCTTTCCCCTGCCTTGGATGGCTTCCTCACTTGCATGCAGTGATCAGTACTCAGCGGGAGACTCTAGGGGAAACAACTCCAGAGCTCTCTTTCTGTGCAGCTCTCTACACTTAGTAACTCTGCCCTGAAAATTATAGTTGCTTTAGGCTTCCTTAATTCTCAACTTTGTCTCCTCAACTCAGAGAGACCTCCAGGTTCTGTTTGGGTTCTCCCTCCCTGCACTGTAGCCTGCAAACTCTCCAGGGAGTAGGCTGGGGCAACTATAGAGTTTACCTGTTTTGTTTCCCTTCTCTCAGGGATTGTTGAACTGTGCAGCCTGTTGCCCAATCTCTGAAAATTATCGTTTCATATATTTTGTTTGCTCTGTTTGTTGTTTAAGGCAGTAGGGTAAATCCAGTCCCTATTACTCCATCTTGGAAATCAGTGTAAATGGTCAATAAATCATGATTATTCATCTTTTGTTTTCAATTTTGTGTATGTGCTTTAAATTTTTTCTAGCTTTATGGAAGTATGCTTGACAAATCGAAATTGATATATACAATTTTTATTTAAGGTGTACAAATTAAGGTGTATGATGTGATTTTTGATATATGTATACATTGCAAAATAATTATGACAATCAAGCTAATTAATGTATACATCATGTCACATAGTTACATATGTAACTTTGTATGTATGTGTGTGGTAAGAACACTTGAGATCTACTTTCTTAGAAAACTTCAAATGTACAATATCTTATTAACTACAGTCACCATGCTGTATATTAGGTCCCCGGAAATTATTCATCTTATATCTTAAAGTACACCTTTGACCAACACCTCCCCATTTCTCACTGCCCTCCCAGCCCCTGGTAACCACCATTCTACCCTCTGTTTCTATGCATTTCACTCTTTTAGACTGCACATATAAGATCATGCAGTATTTGTCTTTCTGTCTCTGGCTTATTTCACTCGGCATAATATCCTCCAGGATCGTTGCAAATGGCAGGATTTCCTTCCTTTTTCAGGCTGAATACTATTCCAAATGAAAATCTTACATTTTCTTTGTCCATTCATCTGTGAATGAGCACTTAGGTTGTTTCTATATCTTGGCTACTATAAATAATGCTGAAATGAACAAGGGAGGGCAGGTATCTTCAAGAGAGTAATTTTATTTCCTTTGGATGTATACCTAGGAGTGGGATTGCTGGATCATACAGTAGTTCTAGTTTGTATATTTTGAGGCAACTCCATACTGTTTTCCACAATGGCTATACCAAACCATGGTTATTCTTATTTTTAACTTTTACTATGTACCCAACATTATATTAGGCCCTATGGATTTTTTAAAGTATACAATAAAACTGGAAACCTTCTTATACGTGTATGCATTCTTGTGTCTTTACCCATCTGAACATCTCTACATTTTAATATTCTGTTTCCTTTTTAAATCAGTAATTCTATCCTAGCCAATGTATTTTCTTGTGTTTCCTCCTAGCCTTTGAAACAATTATTTTTAATATTTGCATATTCTTCCATTGAGTGGATGTACCTAATTTACTTACTCATGCACTTATTTTTGAGTAATTAGGTTGTTTGCAATTTTCTCTGCTGAGATAAAACCAAAATGTAATACCATTTGTATGTGTGCGTGTGTTGAGAAATCACCAAATTAGGTTCCTTTGCAATTTGCAACAAGAAGGAAAGCCTTAATAATGTTATAAAGTCAGAGTTCCACTTGTTTTCTCTACAATTTTCTTCTTTTATTTTCTCCTTCCCACAATCTCTCTCTGTTTTTCACTCTCCTTCTTTCTCTCCCTCCATCCTCCCCTTCTTTTCTGCTTCCCAATAAGCACTTACTGAGCACCTTTTATGTTCTGGGCACTGTACTGGTTCATCAAGTATAATTATGAACAAAAAGCAGGATTCTTACCTCAGTGGAACTTGTGATCATGCAGGGGCAGACAGAAAATCCAATAAATAATAACAATAGATAACAAGTACTCTGACAGGGGAAGTACATTTGAAGAATTTTGATAGCGTCAGTCCACTCAAGTTTCCCACCCCTCTCACAGGAGAGTAAGAGACAGGAGGACGGAACAGGCATTCTGGCCAGCCTCCCCTTTGCCCATGATGTGGTACAGAAACGTGCAGGGGGGTTATTTTCTGACAGGCCTGGGTTCAAGATCAGGCTCTGCTACCTCCTAGCTGTATAAGCAGGGGCAAGTTATTTAACTTTTCTCAGTCTGACTTTTAACCTCAAAATAAGGGTCATAATACATTATGTACATAATACATAATACAGAAATAAAGATAATGTAATGTAAAGAGCAAGGCACATATTAGATGCTCAGAAAAGTACCTGTTATTATTACTAGCTGTGTGATCTTAGGCAAGACAACCCCTCTGGACTTCAGTTTACTTACCTATAATACGATTATTCATAAGATCCCTTTCAAAAGTTCTACAAAGGCAATGAATTTGCACAAATGCCTAGTTTTGGTCTCTCTGTTCTATTCTCTGGGACACACTGAGGAGATATCTCAGAACTTCTCTTGAGCACAGTAGTTCTCTTCTGTTATCCCTGCCCTGGCCCTGAGATGAGGCTGTTCTGAAATAAAGTGGGATTCTTCCTTATCTGGAAACTACCCATTGGCCAGCTCTTCCCCAACAACTGCCTAGAAATCCTGATACCAGCCTTGGAGAGCAGGTCAGGCTCTGATTTAAAGTGAATAAACCGAAGATTTAGGTCAAGGGGAAAAGTTAACACACTCACCAAATAAACAAAAAAACCCAGAAATCAAACATTTCAACAATAGAAGATATAAAGGCTATTTCAGGTCATCTCCAATGAGAATAGAAAATAACTTAGATTTTTTTATTTTCTGGGTTCTAAAAGTAGCTATTTTTAAAATTTCATAAAGTGGGAATTTCCATACCCTTTTAAGCATAAAGTTCATCTCCTGTGAGATATTCTGGTGACAAAGAAAACAGAGAGACCATTAAGAACAATTCCAGATTGTATCAAGACAACCTTTGACTTGGAGCCCTCCATTTCTGGCTGCTAAAACATTGGGGGAAAGTTCTTCTTCATCATTTCTTTCCTCTAGGCATATTTTTCTATTTTCTAAATCCCATGCTCCATGTTTTATAAATTCCAGGTGCTTTGCCCATATTATTGAGCACATAGACATTGGGAGAACTTAATGAATCATCAAGTCCAACCCCTCTACTTTAAAGATGAGGAAGGTGAAGCCCAGATTTAATAATAACAACAATAATACTACTCAGTGCACGTTGATAGAGAAAACATGAAAGAGAGAGTTTAAACATGACTGTTATTCTCTGCTCAGGCTTTAACCATGTTTAAGAACCCTTGGTCATACTCAGTGGTCCGATTTGTGAGCTATTGGATTTGTGCTGTTTTAGGAGCCAAAGAGATCATTTTTCAGTCACTCTCAAGTGTCAGGCCCAACAACACATATTTCTAATTGGTTTTTAATCCTTAAAGCTGGGCCTCAAGGTCTTCACTATTGCCCACTAGCTGACTATATGAACAGCTTTTAAAAAGGTGAGTTTAAATTCTTTAAAAATCTTGTCTTAAATAACATTGCAAAAAAATGAGACAAACTGACATCACGTGTTTCCTGATAGGATGCCCTCAGATGGAAATAATTCTACTTATGTAGAATTCCTTCCCCAAATGCATAACCTGAATCTAATCATGAAGAAATGTCAGACAAGCCCAAATTGAGGGATACAAAACAACTGACCTGTAGTCTTCAAAAATGCAAATGTCATAAAAGACAAGATATTAAAAGGCGGAGGAACTGTTCCAGATTAAACAAGACCAAAGAGACATGATAACTAAATATAATGCATGATTGATAATTAGATCTTGGGCTGGAAAAATATTATAAAGGACATTATTGGGACAACTGATAAAATTTGAATATGGGCTAAGTCTGCATAATAGTATTGTACCAATGTTAAATGTCTTGAATTAATAATCATACTATGATTATGTAAAAGAATATTCTTTTTTGGTAATACACATTGACGTATCTAGGGACCAGGGGGCTTGGGGTTTACAACTTAACTCTCAAATGGTTAAGAAAAGCAATTCTGTGTGTGTGGGTGTGTGTGTGTACATGTATATGTATACGTAGAGAGAGGAAGGGTGGTTGGATTGGGGGAGGAGATGAAAAGACATACACATGTATAGGTGGGGATCACTGACTTGTGTCTAGACACATCAGCAAGAGCAGGAATTGGGGGCAGGTGACACAAGAGTGAGGTTGTACCTCATGCCTTTGGACAGATGATTGGGTCGTGGCTGATTTGCAAACAGACCCTCTCTTCTCATTTTATTTTACTAATATTTCAAATTACCTGCTAGAGTATCTACAAACCAAATGGGCAAAATGGCCTCTTTGTTGAATTCCCCATTCTTTTAAAAGGGTCGGATGTAACTGACGCTCTCAGTACTATGTGTCATGTGCCAGGCTCATATCAACTCATAAAAATGTCCTAAGGCATTAATTATCACAGCCAAGGAGAGTAAAGACGGCAGCTCCTGCTAATTGTCAAATTCCCCTCTGTGACTGCACACTGCCACACACCCAGTCGGTGCCTAAGAAACATGAATTGGTGATGAAAGTTGTTATTCTTCCTCCTCGCAGGCTGCAGCAGTGATTAAGTGGGGGAGGACACCTCAAAAATCCCCCTATGCCTGCTCAGGCTCAAACACTCTAGCAGCTCTTGGATCCCAAGCAAGTGGTGGCCGCCCTGCAATAGCGATCAGCAATTCTGTTTGATTTAGGAAGTGCTAATCAATAACAAGTTCAACTTGGGGAACTGCACAGGCTTAATCATTTTGCATCTGGCACCCAGGACTGACACACCCCAGCTGGAAGGGAGGGAGACAGTCAGGAAGGGAGGGAAGGAGAAGTAGGGGGTGGGGGGAAGGGGGAAACAAGTCCATGAAAAACCCAGTAAACCTCTTTCTTGAGTTAAAAATCGTTTCAACTTTCAAAGACGAAATCTCACCCGCAAGTGAAAGACATGACTTAAATGCAAAGGCAAGTGAAGATAAACAAAAGGCCCCGTTCAGATCTTCCCGAGGTTATCCGTCATTGTCAAGGCTTTCTTTACGCATCATAATGATTCCAAGCACCCTGCCAGGTGGTCTCAGATACTATTTCTATATGTTACAGGATTTTTTTTTCTTTTTCTTTTCTCCAGTAAACAGCAGTTTACAACACAAGGTTTGACTGTAATTTTCATCAAACTGCAACTTATGCAGGTTTTTGAGAGATGTGTTATTACTTAAATCCAGCTGTAATGCTCTTTTACCTTCAAGGGCCATTCCTTTTATACATTCTGTCAGCTAAGGGTGGCAGGATAACAATTAGCCTGCAAGTTTAAATTAGAAATAAAATGCAGGGGGCTTGCATGCAGGGTGTGTTCAGACTCCCTTCCAGTAGATTCAAGGTGTGTCCAACCCCCCACTACCTCACCCAGGAGGCTGGATGGCATGGAGGGGAAAAGGCAGGATGCAGACCCAGCCCATGGGCTGCAGCAATGAGCCATCCCCATGGAGGCAAATTTGCAGTTGAAAATCAGGCTGATGTCCATCTGAAGAAGCTAAGCACTGGCCAAGACCAGGGTGAGGGAAAGGGAAGGAATATTGAGAGCAGGAAACCTGAGCAAGAAGGTTCTGAACAAAAGGCTAGAGGGGGAGCCTGGTGTGGTTTCCTGAGCCTCTGGGCCTCCCAGGGCCACAGGCTCATATCACAGATGCCTCTGATCACCACTGAGAGCGGGGATGCAGGACGTGAGGGAGGGGGAGCTTTTAAGGGGCCCCAGGAAGCCAGGATTCTGATGCAGGAGAAATACTGAACTAAGTTTTCTGGGCTATTTCAATGTGAACATTTGAGGGCTAGGTCATTTCTCGTGAAAATGAAAATGGACCCATTTATGTAGTGATGACTCCTTTGGCAATTTTCTTGGGTTTTGGTCAAAATTAGTTGTTTTCTGACAAAATTCAACATCCTTTCCTGTTAAAACACTCAAGAAAATAGTAATTAAGCTAATCTTGAAGCCAGTATTTCATTTGGTGGGGAAACACTAGAGACATTTATTAAGATCAGGAACAAGGCAAGGTTGCCTACTATCTCCACCACTATGCAACGTGTTACTGGTGGCATTAGCCAAAGCAATTAGATAGGAGAACTCAACTAAAGGCAAGAGAACTGGGAAAAAAGAAGTAAAACTATCTCCATTTGAAGATGACCTGACAGTATATCTAAAACCCTAGAGAATTAATAACAACACTAACTCAAATGTTTAAAAAATTAACATACAGAAATCAATAGCCTTAATACACATAAATAATAACTAGGGGATATAAAGTAGGAAAAGCCCCATTTTAGGAATAATCTTAAGAAGTGTGCAAAACTCTAAAGAGGAAAACCTTAAAACACATCTGAAAGACACAAAAGTAGACTTGAATAATGGAAAGACATCTCTTGTTCTTGGATAGGACAGGTCAACATCATAAAGATGTCACTTCTACCTTAAAAAAAAAATGGTTGTTTTCTTGTTGTTTTATTTTTTTTGCTCAAAATTGGTGATTTTTATGACTGAAAAAGCATAAACAAGTAAAAACAACACAGATATCACTGCACATCCAAGATATTGGCAAGGAGCTCTCATTCACTGCTGGGGGGGAATATAGATGAATTCCCCACTTGGAGATCACCTTGGCAGTTCACATGACTGCTGGTTTATTGAGTATCACTAGTTCATTGAAAAATCTAGTCTCGTTGGATTGTAAACATGACAAGATTTTATTCTGTCCAACAAATGCCCTACAATAACATGTTGAGTCTCCCCGCCAGCTGAGGAAAAGACTCCCTTAATATCCTTTGGCCATTTTCTTCAGGTTTTGGCCACTTTTACTTATTAGAACAGTCTCATTTATGGGTTTAAAACTCAGTTGTGCTTGTTTTAAAGCTTTGACCTCTTATCTGATGCAAAGCTCTTTTCCACCTCTCTATCAGGCCAAGCTATTGTTAGGGAGGTGGGGTCATGGAGACTCAGACACCACCTTCCCCTCTCTTTTCTTCCTCCTCTTGAGTTGGGTGGGGAAGAGGAAAAGGAAAATGGCAAAGTTCCTTCCTGCACGATTGGGTGAGGGGGCAGTAGGCTTCCATCTGTAGACTTTTCTCTGTGGTTTTTGCTGCTTCTCCAGCCCACACCAATGAGCTGTTGATCTCGCCTCCACATGGCAGGATCCAGACGCTGAGCTCTCATGGGGCACATGTATGGATTCTTTGAAGGGTTCCATGGAGACCTCAGCCCTGAAGAGTTACCTGACAAGAGATTTAATCCGCCGAACTTCTTCTACCCTGCCTCAGTGTCTCCATGGAACATAACCTTCCCCCACACGATGGCGCTGTTGTTGGGCGGGGGAGTGGGTACCACCAAGACAGGTCAACACATCCACCCTCTATGTCATCCTCTCAGTTCTCGTAAACCAACAGTGGGGTGTTTGTCATGCCCAGTGGTGGGAATGCTGCTGCCTCTCTCAGTCCTCTCTTCTCTCTCCTGCCTCTTTCTCTACACCCTGAAGCAGTAGGTGCTCTGCAAGTCCAAGTCCTCACCCCCAGTTTCCATAAAAGAGGACCACCAGGCTCTGACTTAGTTTATATGTGGAAGGGAAGGAGACTGATTCTGACAGATGCCCGGAAAGCCCTTATCATTGATAACCTTTCTTCCTCCCTTGACTTTCCTGGTGGATATTGTTTAAAGAGAGAGGACATCCTTTCTTTGTGAGCTTGGATTCTCCAAAAGACCTTTCTCCTTTCTGCCCCATTCTTCCCTTAGGTTGACCAGGGTGGGAGTGGTTAGAGAAAAGACCTATTCTCAGCACTGGCACTTCTCAATACGCCTTCCTGGGAGGTGGCTGGTCACAACTGCTATGACATCATGGTGGTTATATGGAACGTGGTGACTTAACATCTTTTGTCCTCAGCTTTAGGCCTTAGACACAATTCTGATACAACAGAATAATAAAATAGAACATGTGCATAGCAGACCACCCAACAGTTCTACTCCTAGGTATGTATCCTAGAGAAGTTCTCACAGATGTGCATGAAGAGACGGCTACAAGAATATTTCTAGCAGTATTATTTATAATAGTGAAAAATTGGAAACAATCTAAATTTGACAATAATGGAACAGATAAATAAAATGTGGAAGCTGGTTTGGTATTCAGCCAGGTATGCACAGGTACACCAAGGTGTGCATAGGTACCTAGAGGTGTTTCTGTTCATGATGAGCACCTGTGTGTGTTGGCTGGTGCCAGAGCCATGCCAGTTGTTAAATATTTTGAATATCACTCCCTGATCATTTGATTGAGTACAATTACAGCAAAAAAATTAATGAACTAGGTAAATATGGATCAGCATGGATAGATCTCAAATGTGGGCTCAAAGGAAAAACTGCAGAAAGAAAAATGATACCGTTTATATATAATTTTAAAAGCATACAAAAGAATGCTATTGATTATATATATGCATATATCATATACTTATATAATATATAATATTGTAATATTCTATATAATATATACTATATAAATAGCCTCTGAGGAGAGAGGGGAGCTTAGTTGGAGAATAGTAGAAAAGAGGCAGCAACTTTATCAGTAAGAGCAACAAAAGGAAAATAGGTAAAGCGGACTTAATCAAAATTAAAAACTTGTGCTTTGAAAGACATTTTCAAGAAAATGAAAAAACAACCTACCTAGAGAATGGGAGGAAATATTTGGAAATCATATATATGATAAGAGTTTAACATCCAGAATATATAAATAACACTTACAACTCAACAATAAAAAGATAAACAACCCAATTTTTATTTTAAAAATTTTTTTGTATAATTTAAAAAATTTATTTATTTTATTTATTTATTTTTGGCCGCATTGGGTCTTCGTTGCTGCACGCGGGCTTTCTCTAGTGGCAGCCAGCGGCGGCTACTCTTTGTTGCGATGCGCAGGCTTCTGATTGTGGTGGTTTCTCTTCTTGTGGACCACGGGCTCTAGGCACGTGGGCTTCAGTAGTTGTGGCACGTGCGCTCAGTAGTTATGGCTCGCAGGCTCAGTAGTTGTGGCACACAGGCTTAGTTGCTCCATGGCATGTGGGATCTTCCCGGACGAGGGCTCAAACCCATGTCCCCTGCATTGGCAGGCAGATTCTTAACCACTGAGCCACCAGGGAAGCCCTAAACAACCCAATTTTTAAAAGGGCAAAGAACTTGAATAAACATTTTTCCAAAGAAGATGTACAAACGGCAAATAAGCCCATGAAAAGATGCTCAACATCATTAGTCATAAGGGAAATGCAAATCAAGACCACAGTAAGATACTTCACACCTGTTAGACTAGCAATTTTTTTAAAAAGGAAAATGACAAGTGTTGGCAAAGATGTGGAGAAATTGGAACCCTCATGCATTGCTGGTGGGAATGTAAAATAGTATACCCACTATGGAAAATGATTTGGCAGTTCCTCAGAAAGCTAAACATAGAATTACCATATGACCCAGCATTTCCACTCCTAGCTATATACCCAAAGGAATTGAAAGCAGGGACTGGAACAGATATTTGTCAATATTCATTACAGCATCATTCATAATAGCAAAAGATGGAAATAATCCAAGTGTCCATCAACAGATGAATGGATAAAAAAAGATGATGTAGTATATACCATACAATGGGGATATTATTTAACCATAAAAAGGAATGAAGTTCAGATAACTGCTACAATATGGATAAACCTTGAAAACATTTGGCTAACTAAAATAAACCAGACACAAAAGAACACATATTTATAATTCCACCTATATGACATATGCAGAACAGGTAAGTTCATTGAAACAGAAAGTAGATTAGAGGTTACCAGGGTCAGGGGAGTGGAGATATGGGAGTTTCATTCAATGGTTGTAGTTTCTGATGGTGGTGATAATATTATTGTGAATGTAATTAATGCCACTGAATTGTACACTTAAAAATAATTGAGAATCTGCCTGCCAATGCAGGGGACACGGGTTCGAGCCCTGGTCTAGGAAGATCCCACATGCCGCGGAGCAACTAGGCCCGTGAGGCACAACTACTGAGCCTGCGTGTCTGGAGCCTGTGCTCCGCAACAAGAGAGGCCACGATAGTGAGAGGCCCGAGCACTACGATGAAGAGTGGCCCCCGCTTGCCGCAACTGGAGAAAGCCCTCGCACAGAAACGAAGACCCAACACAGCCATAAATAAATAAATAAATAAATAAATAAAGGAGTTCCTTTAAAAAAAAAATTAAAATGGCAAATTTATGTTAAATATTTTACCACAATTTTAAAAAATTAATAATGTAATATACCAAACCCACTGAATTGTACATTTTAAATGAGTGAGTTGTATGGTATGTGAATTATATCTCAAAAAAACTTTTAAAGAAAGATCTGAAGGAAATATGGCAAAATATTTATTAATCCTTGGAAATGGGTATAAGGAGTGTTTGCTTTAGTATTCTCTATACATGTCTAAATGTTCAAAAACATTTTTTCTAAATCAAAAAAACAGTGGGTGGAGAATGATATCTGAAAGAGAATGTGGATAAGCATTCAAGAAGAGGGAGATAAAACAGGCAGTGTTCACCCTAGTTGCATTTGGAAATGCAGGTGCATCTTTAAGCAAACCATCTGTTTGCCCAATATTTACCTTATAACCATGAAAGAAGAAAATATTGACCAAGAAAGGATTTCTTTTTCCTCTATTTTCCCCTTGAACTAAAGCTGCTAAGAGGCTAGGGTTTGTTTTTCTGGAGCTCCTTAGCTGACAAGGTTTGCTACAAAAGGAGTAGAAATCATTCTTAGCTGGTGGGAGAGGGGAAAGTAGATCAGCAGCACCTGGAGGGTGTTCACATGTTCACTCGTTGCAGCCCAGGATGCCAAGGTACCCAAAATGCTGTTCCAGGGAACTCTGGCACCTCCACTCTCCCCTCTGCCCCACTGAGTAGTCTTGATCTCAATCAATGCTTCAGTGATACTCAGCACAGGATGCCAGAGGCTAGTCCAAAGACTGATGGAGGAAATGGTGGACCTTCTTGCCCTCCTGCTTGGAAATGTGGGGCAAGTAGGGGAAAAATGGTGCTGTTAAGAGGTACTGTCTGGTCAAATGTGTGGCTGATAGAGATCCATGGTGCATACAAGGATGAGTTGGGTTTGGGGAATAAAAGGTTAAAAATTCTGTACTTCCGGTGTTCTGGTAGGATCTTCAGGAAACCCCTTTTGTGGAACCTGAGATTCTCCTAGCAGGTGCCACTCTGCTCGAAGACTTTCCTTTTCGATAACTTGCCTGTTTCCTAAAGTGACAGAAGCTTACAGACCTGAAATATACAGCTTGTTGATACAACCTGATTATCAGATGCCAGTCCAAAGCTAGTTGCCAATGTTGTGTTCGAAAAGTTAGTTTGTGATTGGTATTTTCTATAAGCTTTTAAAGGATTGGGATTTTTAAAACTTTTATTGAAGTATAGCTGATTTATAAAGTTGTGTTTAATTTCTGCTGCACAGCAAAGTGACTCAGTTATACACATATATATTCTTTTTTATATTCTTTTCCATTATGGTTTACCACAGGATATTGAATATAGTTCTCTGTGCTATACAGTAGGACCTTGTTGTTTATCCATCCTGTATATAATAGTTCACATCTGTTAATCCCCAAATCCCAATCTGTCCCTCCCCCTTAGCAACCACAAGTCTATTCTCTATATTTGTGAGTCTATTTTTGTTTCATAGATATGTTCATTTCATATTTTAGATTCCACATATAAGAGACATCATATGGTATCTGTCTCTTTCCAACTTACTTTGTATGATAATCTCTAGGTCCATCCATGTTGCGGCAAATGGCATTATTTCATTCTTTTTTTTTTTTAAGTTTTATTGGAAATACATTTCTTTTTTTTTTTTTAATTGATTTATTTTTGGCTGCATTGGGTCTTCATCGCTGTGCATGGGCTTTCTTTTTAGTTGCGGTGAGCAGGGGCTACTCCTCATTGCCATGTCTTTTTTATGGATAAGTAATGTTCCATTGTATATATGTCAACATATTCCACATCTTTACCCATTCATCTGTCGATGGACATTTAGGATGTTTCCATGTCTTGGCTATTGTGAACAGTGCTGCTATGAACATTAGGGGTGCATGCATCTTTTTGAATTATAGTTTTATCTGGGTATATGCCCAGGAGTGGGATTGCTGAATCATATGGTAGCTCTATTTCTAGTTTTTTAAGGAACCTCCATACTGTTCTCCATAGTGGCTGCACCAATTTACATTCCCACCAACAGTGTAGGAGGGCTCCCTTTTCTCTACACCCTCTCCAGCATTTATTATTTGTAGACCTTTTAATGATGGCCATTCTGACTAGTGTGAGCTGGTACCTCATTGTTGTTTTGATTTGCATTTCTCTAATAATTAGAAATGTTGAGCATCTTTTCATGTGCCTGTTGGCAATCTTATGTCTTCTTTGGAGAAATGTCTGTTTCGGTCTTCTGGCCATTTTTCAAATGGGTTGTTTGGTTTTTTGTGTTGAGTTGTAGGAGCTGTTTGTATATTTTGGAAATTAAGCCCTTGTTAGTCGCATCATTTGCAAATATTTTCTTCCAGTCCGTAAGTTGTCTTTTCGTTTTGTTTATGGTTTTCTTTGCTGTGCAAAAGCTTATAAGTTGATTAGGCCCCATTTGTTTATTTTTGCTTTTATTTCTATTGCCTTGGGAGACTGACCTAAGAAAACATTGGTACGATTTATGTCAGAGAATGTTTTTGCCTATGTTCTCTTCTATGAGTTTTATGGTGTCTTGTCTTATATTCAAGTCTTGAAGCCATTTTGAGTTTATTTTTGTGTATGGAGAAAGGATGTGTTCTAATTTCATTGATTTACATATGACTGTCCAACTTTCCCACCATCACTTGCTGAAGAGACTGTCTTTTCCCCATTGTATATTCTTGCCTCCTTTGTCAATTAAAGGATTGGGATTTATTTTGGCCGTAGAACCCTAGTTCCCCTTGAGCCTCACTGATGAGCAATGAAGGACCTGGTTATTTTGGAGGTCATGAAGCTACCAGAAGGGCTCCACCCCACCCACCTTCCTACACCATCAACAGGCCTTGTCCCCTGCCCTAGCAGAGAGAAATCACACCCCCAAGAGTCCTTCTGTGCCGGGTCTTCCTCTTCCTTCTCCACCAGCACTGAAGTCGTCTTGTGTTTCACTCATGACCATATGGGTCTGGGTTCCCTGTACTACAGTCCACTCATTTAGAGGAAAAAACAACTGCTGTAGCAGTACCTCTTGGAACTAGAAAGTCAGTCCTTAGTTGTCAAGAAAAGTTAATGATAATACCAAAAAGATCCATGTTAAATGTATTATTTTATGTATAGCTGCTTCCAAATAAACTAATATCATGCATAGGTTACAGAAGCCTTCACTGAATAATAAATGTTTAAATATGCCTTAGGAAATAAGAATTAAATCTCTTACAAGACGCAGTATACATCAAAAACAAAATACCTGGCATCCAAAAGTAAGAGTAATTTTCTCAGGATCTGCTATTTGTCCTAGGAACTCCATGGGTATAGGGATTAATGACGGTAACAAGCATCTTTATAGGCCTCACCAAAAATGGAAAATTTAATGAGTCTAGCTGGCTAACATCGCTTTGCTAACATCAGGGACAGTCTCTGATATGCTGGGAATTGGCTGCAGTGTTTGTTATTTCGAGTACTGCAAACAGCTCAGTGTGTTACAGCATGGTCTCCCCACATGTGGACATGAGGCTGTGTTATTTATTCCCATAGAGTTGAGACTAAAGAGAGAAGAAAGCAAGTTTGCAAAGTCATGGGCACAGGGATCGGGCGAGTGTT
This sequence comes from Eubalaena glacialis, assembly GCF_028564815.1. Lineage (NCBI taxonomy): Eukaryota > Metazoa > Chordata > Mammalia > Artiodactyla > Balaenidae > Eubalaena > Eubalaena glacialis. The sequence continues at coordinate 111,973,027 of NC_083721.1, forward strand.
AGGAAAAGCATAGAGGCCCTGGGGTTTGAATCCAGCACCCATCACTTACTAACTAGATGATCAGGGGCAAGTTTCTTGTGTGAAGTAGAGGTAACATCATGGTGCACACATGTATTCACTTCTTAGGGCTGGTGTAACAAACTACCATAAACTGGATGACTTAAAACAATAGAAATTTATTCTCTCACCGTTCAGGAGCCAAAAGTGCAAAATCAAGATGTTGGCAGTGTTGGTTCCTTTTGGAGGCTCTGAGGCAGAATCTGTTCCACGCCTCTCTCCTAGCTTTTGGTGGTTGCTGGAAATCTTTGGCATTCCTTGGCTTGTAAGCGGATCACTCCAATCTCTGCTTCTCTCATCAGGATACACACAGGAGGATACACACGGGAACCTTTTTCCCGTGTGTATCCTCAGTGTCTGTATCCAGTCTGCCTCTCCTTTTTCTTATAAGGACACTGGTCACAGGATTTAGGGCCTACCCTAATCTAGTATATCTCATTTTAACTTGATTACATCTGTAAAGACTCTATTTCCAAATAACGTCATATTCACAGGTGCTAGGGAGTTAGGACTTGAACAAATATTTTGGTGGGGACACAGTTCAACTCATTACACTGTGCCATGGACTTGTAATTATTTTATTTGCCACGAACTTGTAAATACTTTATTTGACAATTCAGAGAAGCATTTAACACAGTACCCAGCTCATGGGAGTTATTCAATAAATACTACTTCTTTTCCCCCTGATAATATGACAGCATGACCATCAGATTGTATTTCTAAATTACAGGCATGAAGCTATTAATTGACTGGAAGTCTGTGGATTTCCAAAGAATTTTTTCATCTTATTTAGGGATGTTATGGGAAAGCCACACTAAGATTTAAAGAAATATCTGAGACTCAGATATTCCTTCTAGTGGAACTGAAATAGCTTTCAACTTGAAAAAACAATGTGCTACAAATGTTTATCACAGCAACCATGTCTGTCATGGGAACAAATCTGGCCTTTCATGTCTCTCTACGTATTGGTAAATACTGAATGGCAGTTAGTCAATGAGACCAACAGTACTTTAATAATAGTCACAAAAACCTACTGAGGAGAAACCATAGAAAGAGCATGTTTTTAAATGTTCATAAAGGGTTAAGAAATATAGCAGAAGTATAAAAATTTAATAATCACACTTGATATCAGAAAAATATAGGCACGTTTTCTTACAATTTCAATTGGATTAATTCGAAACCTAACCCAGAATAGGAACAGAGCAATATGCCAGATTCTTTGGCTAAATCCTTCATTGTCAAACTCTTGAATTACTGCAAAGACCTCAAGATTTCAGAATAATGATGATATAGAGTAGTAACTTTCTATCAGTGCAGAAAATGTACAGAGTTATAAATCTTATTATAATATAACAGAGTTCTAGAAATGCTTAAAGTTCTTTTAAATACCAACTCAGCGAGTTGGTGAAACACAGTGTCTACAATTCACTGGTAGAAAAACTAAGGTGAATGACCTCACTATAATCATGGCAGAGGGAAGGTGGATTTGCTTAGCTAATTATACTACAAAGACTGATTTGATCTACAACCTCCTCTGTAATACCTATTTTTAATGAAATATACAAAAGTTTGCAAACATCTTGTCAGCCTTATAACTCTTTCCCCCAGGACTATTTAAAGATCAAAAAAGGAAATTTCAAACGTGCAATCTGGTGGGGGGGAAAAAAGCAAGTAAATAAACAACAACAAAAAAGCTGTATCTTACAGTAGGCAAACCACTAGCTAATACATTATTCCACACTCACCAACTCATTCCTTCCTTCATCAGTCCTCCGGTTATTCCAAAAATACCTTGAAATTAGGGGTCTGGGAGAGTCCACCTGTCCCATTTCCCTTTTGATACCTTATTTCCAGACTCATGAGCATCCTCTTTTTAGCACAACCATTTATAAAGTTTCCAAACCACCCTATTCCTTTGCATTCTGACCTTCAGCCCTGTTCCTGAGCTGTCCAGCACCAGGCAGACACACTATTGATACTACTTATCAATGCTGATGATTCCTGGCCCTCTTCATTTGTCCCTTTCTTTTGCTGGGAATACCACTTCAGGATACAGCTCATCCACGGGAAATTTATTCAGCCTCTCTCCTTGCCCTGCTCTTGACACAGACCAGCTAAAATCCATTTAAGACAGTGGTGAGTTCACCAAGAATTTTAAGGCAGCGGTTTCATGAAAGCTGACCTGTTGAAAACCCTTTGAGCGTGGGGAAATACACCCAATGCAGGAAGTTTCATCCATGTCACTCTTCACCCTGATGCTCCCATTCCTAACTTTAAGGATTCAATCCAGTGGCAGAAAGGAAGTTCTGTAGGAAAAAAAAAAGCCCATGTGGGCTTTTTCAAAGCACAAGTCTGATGATTCTGCCTGGTACACACTCGTCTGGGATTTCAGTTTATAAGGCTAACATCCCAAAATGAAAATAATATATGAATAACAAAACAAAAGAAGAAAAAACAAAATCCACCACCACACACACAAAAAAACTGTTGAGATGCACAGAGGCATCACCTGACTTTGCACATGCAGGAAGAAAGAGTTTCTTCCACCCAGGAGTGGAAATCCCAAACACCAGTGCAGCTTGGTCCAAACACAAGATGTCTGGTAACTGGTTGGGAGGGGGCTGGGCTAGCTGCTCCAGCTGCAGTTGGAAACTGCTTTTCCTTGAATGGATGGCCTAGAACACTTGCAGTGGATACAGCCCAAGATGTCAGAAAACTGGTGAGGCTTAAGAACAGTATCAGATGATGTGGAATCAAACTCCTACCCAGAGAGAGTTGGTGTGAAGTAGTCAGTTTTAGAATCCTTGGCCGAGGGCTTGGGGACCCCAGGGATGGAGGGGCACTCCATAACCCCCTTGGTCAGAGTGTCCTCTTGCCCTGTCCCACTGCTTCCCAAGCTCCCTTGACTGGGTTGAAAGGAAATAAGGTAATATCCAGATCTGGAATTGTCATGGGGATGGGAAGGATGCCTTGGCTGGGAACTGGCTAGGCCTCCATCTCTTCACCTGTATAGTAAGGAGGGTAAACACATGTTCCCCAATGAGAATGGAGGCAGAGAAAGACAAGCGTTAGGAAAACAAAGATTTCTCTTAGCATATTCCTTTACAAAAGCCCTGCCCACCAAGAATCCAGCAGCCCAGTGGGTGGGATTGTCCTCATGTGTATTTCACACCCGAATTATCGACATTTGAAGAAGATGCTGCCCAGCCACCATCGATAGACCACGTGTGTTGAGTTTTGGCTTCAAATGTTGCAAGGAACCCTGATCATCCATTTATACTCTCAATCCCTGTTCTTCTTGATTCCAGGCCCTTTGTTTTTTAAAAAAATGTCTGGTTGCATAAATGCTTGTGAAATAGATTGAAACAAATTGGTTAAATATTTACATTGAAACTATTCCTTTGAACTAGTTAACATATTCCAGCTAACTAAACTTATTGCCCATGTACATTTATAAATGTTTATGTGTTTATAACATTTTTAACACCAAATGGCTGGTATCTGCTTTGAATTAATATGGTATATTAAGTTTAGCCCTCCTTTACCAAGGACACTTGTTCATTATTCCAAGGCAATTATTTATACGCTTGAAAGTGGGTTTGCTCAGCCTGGGTCCTCAGCGTTATGTGTTAAGGTTTGAAAAAGGCAAATACACTTGCATAAATGCAAATTAATTATTTAGGGAGGAAAGGCTTTAATGAAGGCAGTGGGCCACTTCAATAATTAGACTTCAGAAAAGAAAGCTAACAGCAGCACAATCCGTGGTTATTTATTGTGCTTCCTCCCTCTTCAAATACAGAATTAGATCTTTAATCCTGAAAATATACACAGAAATGCATATACGGCCCATATATTCTTGAGAGGACCTGCTCCTTGCCCCTCTGTCCCATCCTTTTCCATTATTCTAGCCGAAAAACTCGGAGAAGCAGATCACTTACAGCATTTTAGAGCAGATAATCCACTTGGTCATTCCTCAAGGCTCCAAAAACCAGACCTTTGAACAATGACAGCTGGAAGATCCTGAGGCATAAGACACAGCTAATAGAGGATTCTCCTCCTGTTTTCAGAAGTCTTTGAAAACCAAAAGGCACAGTTCACAGCACCACATGTGACAAGACATTTATTTTCATCTATTTGCTGTAAGCCGTTGAAAACTAGAAATATCGAATTAGATCAAGTGTTTTAAAATAGGTTAAAATTGATCTGTTCCTTGCATTTTGGGTTCTGCCCAAGCCATCCTCAGGTTGGGGCCACCGCGGCATGAATATATATTTCATCATAAGAGGGAAAGAAAAGCTGCTAATGGTGATAATTACTGCCACTGAGCTAGAAGGCTAATTGTCAGAGGAGTTCGCTCCTCTCTGCGGTGAAATGCATTTCACTCTGATGAAGGGTTGGGCAGGAGTGCCGGTGTGTTTGGGATGAACCGATTTTTCCTTTCAGTTCTTTCAGGATGTTTAAAATCATTTCATCTACAGACACAGACCAATCAGATAAAAATCCAGTGAGAATTTTGTCAAACAAAGGCATTAGGTATTTTTGTTTGGCTTGGTCCCTGCGAACCCCCTTTGAGGAAAGGAAAATGTGGAAACCCGCAGGACACAGGGCCCCCCTGATGGCCTTGACCTGGATTGTTGCTGTGTATTTATTCCTCTTATTTTTATGACTCCAATCCAAGGGTAAGCAACACCTTTCTTAAAGAAACTCCAGGCCCTTGACTGCCTTTCTCTCATCATTAATCCTCACAACTTACCCCAGAAGCAGGGAAAAGACAGCTCTTGGCACCCTCCTTTTATAGCCGAAGAAGCTGAGGTTTGGGAAGGTTAAGTGACTTGCCCAAGGTTATTTAGCAAATTAGGAGAGGCCACCTGGGAATAGAGCCCTGGGTTCTTAGTTTCTGGGGCTGCAGCCAGGAAACCCCAGACACAAAGAGGCTCTTCTGTGCTTGATTTTGTTGACATACCTATTTGTGCAGAGAATAAGTCAATGTTTCAGTTCTTCTGCTGTCTTCCCCCTCTCTCTCTCTCACACAAACCACACCATTAACCATCAGGGGAAAGTATAGCCCTGGATTAGAACTTGCAAATAAGCTCACCGATTTGCTGCGATGGTCTCAATGTATTCTATTGTTTTAGACCTTACTGCTCCGATGTGTCACTCCTATTTCCTGTCCTCACTCTGAGAACTGGGCTCATAAACCTCATTATGGCCATGTTTAAGGAGTTGGTACAAGAACAACTACTCCATTGATCCGGACTTTCTTTAAAAACTTTAAAGAAGATTTATTGCTATCATCATGGGGGGAGAATAAAGGTGGGGTGTCATTTCTGGAGAAGAATGAACGTCCTTCAAATCAAGGTGCTTTTGCTCCGCCGTTGGATTAGCATGTAGGAATGGGACTTCAGGAAGCATTGCCTTAGTGCTCAGGAGTGAGCAGTGTCAAGGTAGGGGGAAGAAAGAAACCACATCTTGAGGAACATATTTTTCTATTCCATCACAGGGCTAGGAATAGGATACTGACACGCTAGAAGTTTAAAATGGTGAACTCATACAGAGAAGCTGCCCGTGGGGAGAAGTGACCTGTCCTGAGGAAAAGAGGGAGAGGCATATCAAAGTCTGGGAGGAAAGAAAAGAATACCATCTTCAGGGCAAGCGGTGCCTCCTCGCTCGTGTACAGGCACAGTTTAGAAGTACAATAGATCCTTTGGTAAAATGCTTGTGCCTCCAGGGCTGAGATTTTTTTTAAATTTTTGAATTGCAAGTGCCCCATCTAGTGGTCTATTTCTGAAACAACAAGCTCAAGGTGTGACTGATGTCATCCTTTGGATGCAAATGATTTAGTTCAGGATTTTTTCTTTTTTAATGACTAATGCCTGCATCAATCATAACAATCTACTGAGAGTTTAACTTCCGGCAGGCACAGTTGGCATTGGCTTCCAAGAACTAAAAGTATCTGTATATTGGCAATTTAAATCAGCATTTTTCTACTGCTCAGATCAACTTCCCTGATTCATTATTATCTAAAATTTACTTATCTTGACATTGTTTCTGGGATGAACAAGAAAATGTACCAAAATTAATGCTTAAATTCAACATGTAGTCTACTGTGAAAATGAAGGAGAGTCGGGCATTCATTTGGCATCTGGTAACCAAACAGAATGTGCCTGAAGCTCTTTTAGTGTAATTTCCTTGAAAGGTTTTGCTGTGCAGGAGAGGGGGGGGAGTCGGCTGACCTCAAAGGAGTCACAGGGACCTGGTGTGGCAGCATTGTGGACTGCAATGGTCTCAAAGCATGAGAATATCCTACTGATTTTATTTCAGAAAAATTCTTCTCAATGATATAAAGATGGCATTAGGTAACATTGGAATCAGGTCCAGAATCCATTTTCATTTAGTCCTACTAGGTCTTGAATATCTCTGAAGCTTGCCAATCGTCCTTTATAATCAAAGAGAACAGGTTCCAGCTGGTTTTCTTTGCCTAGGCAGCAATATCTAGTTAGAATTCCATATAATTCTATTTTGCATTGTCTTTAGTTAACTTTCTATCAGTGGTAAGTGATACTGCTTTTTCATTAGGTGATGATCTAAAATTTCCCTTTTAAGATAGATTTATTTAAATAAAAATGCTAGTCAACTTAAAGAAAAAAAGTGTTGGATAGAAAATAGTACAGGGGATATATGAATATGGGAGAAATCATAAATGGACATGAATGCAGGATCATTGGAACCACAATGTGAAGACAGATCGTACCCTGGGAACACCCGAGCCTGTCCTCTCATCTGGATCTGCCACCTGCCCTCTGTAATTATCTGGGCATGTTACTTAATCTCTTTGTACCTCCATTTTTCTCACCTGTAGAGTGAGGGTTTGGTTTTAGGTGAGCTCAAAGACACCAATCAAAGCAGAGCTTCTTAGGGCAATTTTTAAAGTAAATTTATTCTTTGCCTAAATTCAGGAGATGGGAAGCGAGATAAGAAAGGAAACAGAACATCCTTAAAAAGACTTCATGAAAGAATGAAGGTGGACAAGTGGAAGACCCAAGAGGACAGACTGGTGGTGAATTATGTCTGGCATCTGAGTTGTACTTAACCACAAGCCCCATATTATAGCCATGTTCTCCAAAGTTCTAGCTCACGTGTACTAAGGACACGTCAAATCAAAGAACTATCGAAGTGTATCATTTCTTATTATAGGGTGTCAGGAAAAGAGTGATATCCTGCCCCTTAAAGCCATGTAAGGGACTATGCAGTGGGAATATAATGCACCTTCCAGCTCCCCTTTCCTTTTGCAGAGGGAGAGCTTCCTGGGAAGTGCTAGGTGGTAGGGGACCAGCTAGGTCCGGGACCTCGGGGCTTCAGGCCTTCAGAGCAGAGAAGCACCAAATGCAAGTAGGGCAGTGTCCCTTGTGGGTTCACTGGGGATCCTGGGGCTTGAGATGCAGCTCCATTTTCTCCCTTCACTGAGCTGCCAGGGTTAACCGACCAGTGGGGGCCGCGCCTGTGCTCATGGTCTGTATACACAGTCTCGTCCAGTCCTGACCTCAGCCCTGCAACGCAGGATGACGTTCACAGGTGCGGAACCTGGGGCTCAGAACCAGTAAGTTCCTTGCCAGAGGTCACCTGGCTTATAAGTGGCAATGCCAAGCTTGAATCTAGGTCTCTGTGTGATCCTGGGAATGCTGATTCCACTGCCATGGGGGACAGGAGGTCGGGGCTGCACACTGGGAAGCCGTGGTTCCCCGTCCTCTCCACAACTGATGTAGGCAGCGGGGCACAGAGAGCTTGGCCTTCCACCTCACTGGTAAAGTTAATCAGTTCTATTCTGCCCGATGGTCCTTTTATCAGCCCCAAGTCTCTAGTATTTATGCTGTGATGCCCAAAGTTATCAACTCCAACCTTTGGCTTTCTTTCCTCCTAACCAACCTCTGAGAGTTCACCCCCATCAGAATGGTGGCCAGTCCTACCTAGGCTGGAGGAACTGGAGCCACTCAGTTATGTGCTGTCCTGGGTCACAGATAGACACACAGAGGGAAGCTCCATCCCATAAAGAGAAGAACAGATTCCCTCCCCTTCTCTCCTGTCTCCCTCAGGAATCTACATGATGCTTACGTCTGCAAGAGCAGATGGGCCACCTCTGTTCACCTCATACCTGAGCTATGAAATATAAAAACTAGCCACCAGATGAGAAGAATAGCCAATTGCAAAAAAAAAAAAAAAAAAAAAAAAATCAGAACAGCTGAATTCCTGCACCCATCTGAAATGACACCCACTGTACTGAGTTGGTACCATGCATCAGGCAGTTCACTAGGCAAGGTGGGGCAGAAAAAGCTGAATAGTACCCTCCTCCTGCTCCAAGACCTACGAGGAAAGATGCAAAATGGATACGAATTACTACAATACAAGGTGGAGTAGCGTATCATGTCACTTCCTTGCACCTTAGCGTTTTTCTTTTTCTTTGTAAAACAGGGATAGTAACACCACCTGCCTTGTGGGGTAGGTTTGAGGGTTCAACAGAAAAACCCATACACATAACACATGACCTCATAAGTTATAATAAATGTTACACACCAACATCCTCCTCATACCAGCATCTGGAGAATGAAAGTGGTGGACTTTGACTGACATTTGGGGTGAGCTTTGATGGCTGGATTTTGGCAGGTAGAGATTCGTAGAGAGAGCAGGGTGGCATTCTAGGTGAGGGAGTTAATCTGAAAAAAAAGCAGGGAGGTGAGAAAGCTCAGGAGAGAAAGTGTTAAGTTTGGGAAACTCTAAGAAATATGTCTTGGCAGGAGGGCAGACCTGTGAAGGGAGTGCTGGGCCTATGGGATGGAGATCCTGCAATTCGGAGACGAGAGTTTGTTTGAATTGATGAGCAATGGAGATCCACCCCAAAGTCTTTGGATGGGGTTAAGATAAAATTGGCCCTTGTGTAAAGAAGGACAGAGAGAGGAAAATCAGGGGATGGGTGGCCAGTCAGGTGGCAGTGATGGCGTCTAAATGACAGGTAAGCAGATGGATCTGGTGTGGACTGAACAAGGTGACCCAGGGGTGTAGACACCATTACCCTCTGTGTTTTCTCCTCTGAAGTGTGGCTTTTACTCAAATGGAACAGTGGGAGTCCCCAGCATCAGAATCTGAACTCACGTGCCCATTGCCCAATGCCCTCCAGGAGAAATTTAATGAAAATCCAAGTTCATTCCCCCTAAGATTGTGATTCATAGTCCTTCCCAGAGGCCAAGTTTGGATGATGGTTTGTAGAGCACAACCATTGACCTCTCCAAATGCAGTGAGGATTACAGTATAAAACCAGCTCCTGGTCTGAGGACAGCCTGTCTCAGGAGACCCCTCCTCTCCTTTCCCCAGCCTTGTGGTTGCTGGGTGCAGCCTGAGACATGGCTGGTTGGACAAGTCACTTCATGAGGGGATGGAGAGGGGCTTCAGGAGAGGCCAGTCCCTCTGTCTCCCCTCCCAGCTGCCTGACCATCCTCTCTTCTCTCTTGGTCTTCCCCAGTCCCAATATGGCTATGAGACAGGGAAATGAGTCTTTTGAGAGGCTCTCTTACAATGCTTACGATGCTTGGGTAGATGTTCAAGGATTCTAATCTGCCTCATGAATGGGATTGGGGTAGGAAACACCTGAAGCCAAAATGTCCGTCTTCACATGTATGTACTGGTTGATTTTTACCTGGAAAGAGTGTCAGTGCCCCCCTTTAGAATGTTGGGATTCTAGGTCTGAAAAAAATGACAGTCAGTGATTATCTTAAATCCCTCCTCCTCCTGTTTCTGTCCAATAGAGTCAAATAAAGAGAAATGTGACACTGGACACCGAGCTGGGAGTCACGTGTTGGGACCCCAGACTCTGCAGATCCCTGCGGTGCTCTTGGGTGAGGCATTTCACTTCCCCAGTTCTCACTTTCTCCTCTGCACGATGGTGGGGTCTGGGGACCACACAGTCTAAAATTCAGTTCCAGTCTCAGAAAAAGCAAGCGCCAGACATAGTCCTATGGTCAGTTTTAGTTTTATTCCCAATCCTTTTCCCTCACTGATAACTCTGGAGGACAGATTCGGGACTGTGGGAAAGAAAAACACGAGTCAAGAGAACAGGCCCTCGGAAGCAGGAGTCACCCGCCCCCCAGGCCCTCTGGGGCCTACGTTCACAGACAGAGTGGGTGAGGCTGACTCCGTGAGGGGGCAGCTATTGGTCAGATGTCTTTTCTCTCTGTTTGATCCCAAACCACAGAAAAAATAAACCTATGACCCTTTGGAAGATTGTTTTCAAGGACAATTATCATCATCATCAACATCTTTATCAAATAAAGAAACCTCTTTTTCAAATCTCTGTCTCAGACTTAAAGTAATCTGTGGATGGCGGTGCCAGGAGCTTTTGATGCCAGCTGAGAGCACACCCTCAACTGGCCCCCTCTGACATGGTGGGAACCAGGTCTCAGTCTTCAAATCTGCAGGGAATGTTGCAGCCGACGCTTGGCCTGTGGGACACTTTCCTGGAACACGGCACATTCCTGGATATGCGTTTACCTACAGCCTGTCTTACACCTCAGCAGGGAATGCAAACCCTTGAGAAGGGATACTGGGCAGCCAGCCAGACCCACTCACCAGCAAAAGAACTCATTCCCGCCTCAGTGAGGGGGATACAAATCCACCCCTCATCAAAACAGCCGCGGTCCTTCCACAGCCTACCTGGTGTCCACCGAAGACTTTCTGCCCCGCCTTACTCTGTGGGTGGGGGCGGCTAGCCCTTGAATATCCTGAGGTCCTTCCCACTGAGGTTGCAGAAGCCCTTGGCTTCCCGGCCCAGAATGTACGGAAAACGTGGTCCACCCTCTGAGCCCTCAACAGATGACGGAACAGACTTCTCAGGTGCATCGTTGGTCCTTGCAGCCCCAGGGGAGAAGTTATGAGTCCCCGGCCCGTGAGAGGCAGCAGGGAGTCACGCCAGCCTGTCTGTGAGCAGCCGAGGCCTGGATACAACCCTAGGCTCCCGTGACTCACGCTGCTTCATGGATGCTGATCCACTTCTGTAATAAGCCTGTTTTCTGAGTATCAGAACTGAGAGGGTACCAGGAAGATTAGCAGAGCTCCCTTTCGTTTTCTTTCCTCCCTCAAGGACACCTCATGCAACAAGAAGCTCTCACCAGCCTTACCTGGAGTATCCTCGAGCAGAAAGACATTTGGTGCTACACCCTCCTTCAGGATAAATATTTTACCTGACTTGTCAAAGCCAAAATCTTTGGCCCCTTAATCCCATGACTTCGAGCCGTGTCTATCCTTCCTGCAAATCTGATATTGTATTTAAAATTCATTGCGGCTTCCTTTGTGGTGAGTCTATGGGGGTCTCAGACCAGAGAGAATGAGAGAGAGGCCCAGGGGTTATTTACTTCAACTCCCCTAGAAGGAAGCTTCCTCTCGACTCTCTAGAGGACAATCACTATTGTTTTTACATTTGGGGCCTTAATCAGATGCTCGGTATCTTTCTTTTATTGCCCATCCTCTTGTCATCCTTCATTGAGGCTGCCCTTGCATTAGATAATTGCATTCTCCCTCTCCAGGCTCACTCTTCACAGACATTCTTGGAAGGCTGAGCTCATGACTCATCCTTCTCTGATATAAAGTGACTCTCTGAATTCATCACTACCTGACAAGGACTGCCCCTGTCCCCATTAGGCACCCCATCATTGACTGGTTGGTTAATTTCAGAATTTGGTTTAGGATCCTAGGAATGGTTGCAGAATTTTTTTTGACATCAGGCTCCTTGAGCCCATCAGTTTATTCAGGATCCAGGAACAACCCTTAATATTCAGTACAGTCAGTCCCTGCAAATTCCTAGGTGAATAGCACTCGCTTGGGAATGAGCCATAAAAGTGGCCGCTGCTTCTCCTAACACGCACTCCCGACCCCCAGCTCACAAGGTCAGGCGCAGTATGTGCAGGGGCTGCCTCGAGGCTGTGGCCCCTCCTTTCCTTTCTGGAAATGTCTGTCCCTCTACTCTTAGCCAGAACAAACCACTGCTAGCGGGGCCCTCATCTGTCTCAGCCCCCTCCCCCTTTCTCTTCCCATAGGAAGCCACATAATTCTGAAGGTTACAGGTGAGAACCCCAAGGCCCACAGCGATGGCTTCCTTCTTGTTACTGGTAGAGCCCGGACGTCAGGTCTCCGCTTTCCCCAGCCCTTTTCATCCCACGAGGGCCGTGTGTCTGGAGTCTCCAACACCCCTGCCATGCCACCACCTCCGGATCCTTCCCGCACTTGGGCCTCCACCCCACACCCCCAGCCCTACCTGCAGGGGCCTTTTACCAGGTGCAGCCCTCCTTCCTCAGCCCTTCCCTGTGAGATTCCCTGGATCAGTTTGCCTTGTGGGACGAGAAAGCCTTACTTTTATAGCGCCTATGTAAGAAGCAAGTTTGCCCTGCAGTCCCAGTTCAAATTCAGGGTGTGTCTCTCACAGAGGCAATGTTTTCAAAGGAATGTGGGTTGTTTATTAATATGAGGAATGCAATTCATCGACATTATGATGTCTGTGGAATGGTCTTGATGGCAATCCCTCAGTGGGCTGAAAGCTGCCTGTAATACAGTTTTGCACAGGGTCCCACAGTCCTACTGACTGAGCCAAGCCTTTCACCTTAGGCTTGAGATAAACAGCCACGGGCAGTGTAGATGTGGGGTAAGACACACCCTGTGTTCATGAAAGGGGATGGAGTTCCACTTCCTGTCCTGTCCTTCTGGGAAGGTAACCCTGCAGCCCATTCACAGGTTCTCACTGCCGATATGTCAGCACTGACCTCCGTGCCCTGCCTCCTGGCTCTTCGGGAGCTGACCTGTGAGGAGTTGGATTCCAGGGTGTGTGGGATTTCAACTGGCCTAAGATACTGGGAAGGGCAAGAGCTTTGAAGACAGAGCATCCTGGGCTTAAATCTTGCTCTGCCTCTGCCTTCCTGTGTGATTCTAGATCAACTGAGCTTCGGTTTCCTCACCTGGAGAATGAGAGTGATGATGCCTCACCGGGCTGTTGAGTGAATTTCCTGCAATTAGGGCCTAGCAGAGTGTGACCTCTAGTAAAGGGTTTCACAAATCCTAATTCCCTTTCCTGATTGTACTTTGCCAGTAAAACCCAGGGGACAAGAACGCACACCCTGGTATAATGCTGTCTGTGTACTAGCAGCTTTCACAACCCCTGTGTCTCACTCAGGCCCCAAGTCAGGCAGAGATCTTGTTAATTGATTCAGTAGCCTTGACCTGCAAGCTCTTCCTCCCACCTTGCCTTTGTCTTGGCTATCAAGAAGGTTCTGCAAAGATTGCCATCAGCAAGGCTGTCCAGCCTTGTTCTCGAGCGGATCACACCAGTAATTTGCTGTGATGGAGAGCGTGCCTCAAACAGCCCGTGTAATTGTGGTGAGCAGGCTGGGTGGTGGAGCCACTGTGCTGAGGAAATTCAGACTTGCAGGGAACATGGCGCTGCCTAAGCCACAGTCATTCCAAAATTAGACCTTTCCTCCACTCCATCACTACAGGGGTAAGCAGTCAGAACATTTCCTGAATAGGAACCGCGTATTAGAAGTGATTTATAGAAGCAAACACATGTGTGTGTATGGGTGGCAGAGGGAGGGAGGGAGCCTTGGGGTTGGCCCCAGACCTCACTGCCACTCTGCACATCTCAGCCTCAGCTGCAGCTCTAGTAAAACCACTGCACAGGGAAGGGCCACAGTCTACTGGGAAAAGAAACGTGAGGTTCTTTCTGTTCACAGACTTGCCAGGCATAAGGCTCCCTCGTTAACAATTCAGACGCCCTGGATTCTGCCCTAAAGGTATTGATTCAGTGGGTCGAGCTTGGGGCCTGGGCATCTGTGCGGTAACAGGCTCCCTCGGTCAGTGGCTCTCAGGCTGTGCTGTGCATTAGATTCATGGGAACTTTAAAGTATCCCAATGCCCAGGGTCCAGCCCAAGCCAATAAAATCAGAGCCATTGGGTGTGGCCTCCAGGCATGGGGGCTTTTTAAAGAGCTCCAGGTGATGGCAATGTGCAGTCAAGTTTGAGACCAATGCCTAGATAATTTGTGAATCAGGCGAGTCTGGGAAATAGAGGTTCAGGAATAAAAAGCCTCATTAGGAGAACCAAGTGCCTCATTTATTTGTCATCAGCAAACTGGAATTCAGAGCCCCTGATGGTTTAGGCAGATAAAATCATGTTATGGGGCTGTTCCCAAACAGTTGTTCTGAAACCTGGCTCATCATTAGAATCACCTAGTTTGTGTATTTTTCTAATATAGCTTCTCAGACCTCAACTCAAATTCACTGAACCGTTTCTATTTTTTTTTTTTAAAGATCCTAGGTCATAGGGATGCTCCTCAGGATCTAGAGCCAATGACTTCAGAGAATTTTTTTAAAAGTTTAACCTTTTGATTTATAATTATGCAGGAGGCATGAGGGTTTGAAATCTGCTACAAGGAAATTTAAGGGTAACTGAGCATTTATATACCTATTTTAATTTTTTTGAATTTTTTTAAAAGAAAAAAAAAATGTTTGGTTGATGAGTGGGAATTGTAAAATAAATGTCACAATCTAAATTCCCAACCTGGTGTTCCCTCAACTCTTGAGCCCTCAAATAAAAGATGTGGTAAGACAACTCAGCCCTTCAAGTTGACTTCTTCTTCTTGGTGCCACTTCTAGCCAAAGCAAGAAAAGGTTCAAACCTCCCTTCCCCACCCAATCACCACAACAGGAAAGAAAGAAAAACAAATTACTGAATTACAAGTTCAGTGAAGTCCCCAGAGCCATCTCCTCGTTGTGGTTGCAGGCTAGCCGTGTCTTGTGGGGGGCTCCCCCTAGTGACAGATTGTGGGATAATTTCTGATTAGAAAAAGCTGTGGGCCAAGAGGGCCTCTGTGCTGCTTCCTGCAATGGTCCTGGTGTGCTAGGCCTGAGTTCACCTCAGGGCTTTTCTGAGCCATGCATTTCTCAGCGAGTCCCTCAAATTTTATTTTCAATCCTGCCAAGGGCAGATTAAATGGCTACATGAATGGGAAAATGCAGGAGGCTTTGAAACAGATGGTTGGCTGGGCAGCCTCGGTGCCTTGCCAGGCGCTGGATTGTGTTGCCATATGAATGAAAATCCCACCGCGGCTGGGTTTTTATTTCTCCAACCTACGGATGACAGTGGCTCCTAGGTCCCCCTGGCAGTGGGGCCTGGAGCGGTTACCTGCTATTATTCACCTCCCATCAGGGTTCAGCTTATTGCCTCTCTGGATCTTCCTGGTTCCTTTCTCTGAAAAGGAGTGTCATTCTAGACTAATTTCCTGATGGTATAAATGATTTAGCAGGGCTGATGAATATCAATAGAGCTGCAGATGGGTTTAAGGCTCCTAATGAATGTGACAGCCACCAATGCCAAATATTTTTGCAACTTCATTTCGGATGAAAACAAGCTTAAATAGTATCCACAAAGGTTACTTCTTTAATTATGCATTATAAATTTTAAAGTCAGTAGTCAGGTGTCAACAAATTATGGCACAGATGAGAAGCTGTGTACATGGGCCTCGTGCTGAATGCATAGGAGCCAGAGAGCCCTGGGTTTGAATCTCAGCTCTGCCCCTAACAAGCTGTGTGAATTTGAACAGGTTATATAATTTCTCAAAGCTTGATTATAAAAGGTAGGTAATAATACTTGCTCTTGGGCATTTTAAAAATAATGAGCATAGGGAAATGTAGTGTTACCGGCATTCTTAAGTCCACAAATAATTATTTTGTACCTACTATTCGGAAAGGGCAGTGCTGGGTTCTAGGAATTCAGAGCATTCTGGAAACTCATAGGTGAAAGATTCAACTGGATCAATGATATGTCAAGCACAGACCAGGCTCAGACAGTAGTGGGGTGTGTTGTCTGTAGAGAATTTAAAGACAATAATAAAGCTGACTGAAAGCTGATCTGCTTTTTATCATCAACATGTGCCAACAATTCTAAACAATGTCAGTGTCTTTCCCCCCAAAAAATCTCTTATTCATCTATGTTCTAGAGAACTATTGTGTTACTATCAGGTTTTAATAATATATATGTAAGCTTCATAGTATCTCAGTTTTTAACTTACTTATCCTCTAACATTGTATTCTATATAGAAGTTAATTTGAAGAATTCCCAGTTATACAATGGGCCTCACCTCCACACCCAACCCACATGGACTCAAACACAGGAGTTTGTTCTAGAGCAAGTTTGCAACCTTCAAAATTGCTGGAGCAGTTAATTTTCGTGCAGGTTTTGCCTTCAGCCCTGGTGGTACCACCTCTTCTGCATTTAAACAATAAATTCAAAATAAACAATAGTCGCTGAGTGATTATAACAACAAAGAAACAAAGATCTTGAATTACATCTTGAATTCTGTCACTTCTGTGTAACAGCTTGGAGGTTTTATATTTCAAATTTAAAAACAAGAAAACTGTGAACTGGAGGTGTAATAGTTTTGTTTGGCAAGTACATGTTTTAGTGAGACATGAAATAGTTTACTGAATTTGAATATCTTTAAAATTGCAATTCGCTCGTCTTTTTCAAATTGTTAATTATTTGGGTTTTAAAACTTTTTTACTTAAGTATAGTTGATTTACAATGTTGGGTTGGTTTCTCGTGTATGGCAAAGTGATTCAGTTTTATATATATATATATTCTTCTTTTTCATATTCTTTTCCATTATAGGTTATTACAAGATATTGAATATAGTTCCCTGAGCTATATACAGTAGGTCCTTGTTGTTTATCTATTTTATATATAGTAGTATGTATTAATATCTGTTAATCCCAAACTCCTAATGTATTCTTTCCCCTTTGGTAACCATAAGTTTGTTTTCTATGTCTGTGAGTCTGTTTCTGTTTTGTAAATAAGTTCACTTGTATCATTTTTTTTTATTCCACATATAAGTGATATCATATGATATTTGTCTTTGTCTGACTTACTTAACTTAGTATGATCATCTCTAGGTCCACCCATGTTGCTGCAAATGGCATTATTTCATTCTTTTTTAAGGCTGAATAATATTCCATTGTATATGTATACCACATCTTCTTTATCCATTCCTCTGTTGATGGACATTTAGGTTGTTTCCATGTCTTGGCTATTGTAAATAGTGCTGCTATGAACATTGGAGTGCATGTATCTTTTTGAATTAGAGTTTTCATCTTTTCTGGATATACACCCAGGAGTGGGATTGCTGGATCATATGGTAGTTCTATTTTTAGTTTTTGAAGGAACCTCCATATCATTCTCCATAGTGGCTGTACCAATTTACATTCCCATCAACAGTGTAGGACGGTTACCTTTTCTCCACACCTTCTCCAGCATTTGTTATTTGTAGACTTTTTGATGATGGCCATTCTGACTTGTGTGAAGTGGTACCTCGTTGTAGTTTTGATTTGCATTTCTCTAATAATTTGCGATGTTGAGCATCTTTTCATGTGCTT
This sequence comes from Eubalaena glacialis, assembly GCF_028564815.1. Lineage (NCBI taxonomy): Eukaryota > Metazoa > Chordata > Mammalia > Artiodactyla > Balaenidae > Eubalaena > Eubalaena glacialis. The sequence goes on from NC_083721.1 coordinate 111,990,540, forward strand.
TTTGGCCATCTGTATGTCTTCTCTGGAGAAATGTCTGTTTAGGTCTTCTGCCCATTTTTTGATTGGGTTTTTTTTTTTTTTTATATTGAGCTGTATGAGCTGTTTATATATCTTGGAAATTAAGCCCTTGTTATCCACTCCAGATGTCAAATATTTGAAGTATGTCCCTGCAATGGATTACAAAGTATGTTTTTGAAAATTGTGATTGACATAAATGGTGGCCCTTCCTCGCTGAACATGGCACTCCTCTGATTAAGATAGAAGTTCATATAGAAGAACTATAAAACCTTCTAGGCCCTAGATGGAGCCGCTCCTGCTGGGGGAGCCACGTCAGCAAATCGAAACGTAGATATCTGTAGTGTCCCTGTACATACTCTGCTTGACCAGAAACCTGATACATCCAGTCAGCCATTCCCCAGACACCAAGACAGCTCTGGGCTCTTTTTTTAATTTCCTTCTTCCTTCACACCCCAAAGAAAGGTGACTTTGTGGCTCCAGCCAATCAGGTATTTCCTACTCTTCTCTTTCTTGTTCTTTGCTTTTTTTCCCCTTTAATTAAAGTATAATTGACCTACAACACTATGTGAGTTCCAGGTATACAGCATAGTAATTCAATATTTCTACACATGACAAAATGATCACCACTCTTCCTTGTTTTTTATTGTTCATCCTATAGAAGTTTCCCTCCTGCTCCATTTTGCAGTTCTTAAAACAGCCTGTCTGCTTCAGGAAGGGTTAAAGTTTGTTTGTATCACCTAAATGGTATTCTTTAGTCATTTTTTAACAGTATATAACGGGCACAGAGTTGGCATCTTACAAACAGTATTTAGTACTCTCAACAGGACAATGAGATGGGCATTATTATCCTGATTGTTCCAGGTCTCACAGCTTGTGAGTGACAGAGCTGAGCTGACACTGGATTATCTGGTTCTAAAGCTTGTTCTCTTAACCACTGTGCCATCCAGAGGGGACGCTGACGCTGACATTTCAATTCCTCACTAGATTACAGGAGAGGCCTAAGGCCAGTGAGATTCTAGACTTGCTTGTCTAAACAGCCATGCAATTAGATAAGACACTGCCGCTCACAAATCAAATCAGTCTCAGAGATGAAATGCAGCAGAGGGATCATGGAGAACTTCACTCACAAGGAATGAAGCTGAGGCCCTGAGGAATTATTGCACCAACAATCACACAGCTACTACTGGCTTAAGAAACCAGATCTCTATCTGCCCACACCATACCACCCCCGGGCCTGAATTATGCACAATAAGCTGCTTTTCCCTTTCCAATTCTCCCATTCTCTTATTTCCATGGATTTTGGCTTGGAAAGGGGAGGTTCCGTTGAAGCTTTAGCCTGGAGGCAACAGGCTGACAGTGTCACTGATAGAAAGGAGAACTGTGGACCAGAGTTAGTGCAGGTACCCTGGTTGGAATGATTTTAGAAATCTACTATCCTCCATGGGCTACAATACTCAACTTCCCAGACACAGCTTAATACTGACCTTGACAACGTGCTTACACCTGGATAAAGGCTCACTTTTCAATGTCCCCTAAGAAGGGTTTATGTAGAACCATGCTTTCTTCTCCTCTTGAGTTGTTCTGTCCTAAGAGTTTTTCTAACTTTTTTACAACTCAGTTCATTTGCCTGCCTTTCAAGAATTTGCATTATTTGCCCACAAGTCTACTTCCCCATGTAGAAAATGTGAGCCCCTAGCTTAATCATTCTAAAATTGTAATGCATATGACTATAACTAAATGCCGGTTCCTGAGCTTCACCCCAGATGTTCTGATTCAATAGATCTGGGCGGGGCCATCTGATCTGCATTTCGAATGAAGGTTCATTGCAGGTGTTCTGTAGACCCTACTTTGAGATGCTCAGAAGCAATGTTCTCAATGACATATGTTCTTCAATTCTTCCCAGTCCCTTTTGAGTGACAAGCCCTTGGTAGATATCTGCTGAATGAAAATTAAGGCCACTTCTATCCTTCTACTGCAAATATACACTATTTGGAAAATTTTGTGACTACGGCAGACTAGGCTTATTTTAATGATCACTGGTATTGATCCTTAATGCCATCTTTCTCAGACATTGTTCATGGTTTTGTTTGTTTTTTTAAGGATCCAAAAGTTGTGTGTTAAAGGAGAAGTTACTTAATAAGCAATCTGTCTTAGAAAAGCATCAGCAATATTTCACAAATATTTTATATTAACTGTTAGGAAATAAATTGAAAGGTAGACTATAAAAAATAATAGTCCATTTGCAGGTGCTTCTAACAACAAAAAAGATACAGCTTAAAAGAAACATTGGAGTTCCCTTTCCTGATAATATAGAGGCCTTTTAATATTTGCAATGTCAAAAAAAGAATTGATTAGAAAGATTCATAGAACCCAATTTCAAAGGAAACCCAACAGTCATTTTTGCAATAATGAGACCTCCCAAGCATAATACAGATGCAGAAATTGGAATCTGATAGAGTCTGGGAAATCTAGGATCTCCTCTTAAAATATAAAATAAAATCCTAGGGTTCTTCTGCCGGTTTTTGTGACAGTCATTATTTTTACACTTACACCAAAGTTTTAAAAGATGAAGAAAACAATAGGAAGCATATGTCTCCCTAACATCTTTGACAGTTTGTGAGACCAAAAAAAAAAAAAAAAACAACAGAAGACTTAGTGATTTGCTCTACAAATCATTACAGGGCATCAGACAAGGTATTCGCCAATTACTATAGCATTTCCTGGCATTAGTTAACAGCTGGAGGTTTTTAGCCATTGTTTTCAAGAAATTCCACATGGAAATCCATTTGTCATATGTGACTTCATGATCAAATTATTGTACGGCCCAAAACTGAACCACTTGGAAGTTTGGTGAGCAAAAGTAAATTTATTTCCCTTTTTACAAAAAGTTCATCTAACAGTCAAGGCAAATTATTCTAAACTAACCATCTGTGTGAGTCTCATGTATACACTGCTATATTTAAAATGGATAACCAACAAGGACCTACTGTATAGCACAGGAAACTCTGCTCGATATTATGTAACAAACTGAATAGGAAAAGAATTTGAAAAAGAATTTAAAAAAAAAGAATAATTAAAAATTCAAAACACTCAAGAGCCCGCCTTACCTTGATCTTCTAACCCTGCCCTGTCTAACCATGCCCTGTCTAAAGTTCTCTGAACTTGGCATCTACTCTTCGGAGGTGTTGCTGTCCCCTGAAATGTTAGAGACAAGTTCCATCTGCTAGCTCCATCTCAGTTTACTCCAACCCCATGAGGAGTCAGGTTAGGACCAATCACATATCTTGAAAAGAAAAACTCTAAATTGAACTCTAAATCCTAAGGTAAAAGACCAAAGACAATATAACATTTTAATTTCCCTTGATGTTAAAGAATATTCTGAAAAGACACTGTCTTAAAAATAGAGATTGACTAATGAGTATCCAAAACTTAAATAGAATCACATTAAACTGAATGAACCACAGTGGGAGCAGTGGAAGAAAAATCAACTTCAGGACATAATCTCCATAGCCCTCAATTTCTCTAGATCAGATCTACAGAGGTGAGGGGAAATAGCTTAATTTAAGTTTTCCCCAAAAGTAATGCTGGATGTGAAGATCTCCGTCACCCATGTTTTCAGGAAAAAAGAAAATGGAACAGAGGAACATTATTTTGGGTTTCATTACATGATGACGCGTATTTTAATTTACAGACAAAACAAACCTTTGGCAATTCATTCATCTAAGTCAATGAATTGTTCCTACCTTACCTGATCAAAATTAAGTTATTCCAAAAGACTGTACTTTTATTCAGGCTTTAAAATTGAGCCCCAAATGGATATGGCGTTTTCTCTGGGTCTCATGGATGTTTTTCTCTTCCTTTAAGACGTTTAACACACCTTGCTCTTCTCTGGGGTCTGTAGATGATAAGAGCAGTGCCAGAGGCCGCGCTCAGACACACCTATAGGCTCTACCTGTCTGGAAAGTTCCAGACCTGGGCTGGTGGAAATCACAGTAGGCTCAGGGCCAGGGGAATTCATCTCAGGCCTTCCAGTTTACCTGTATAATTTTGTCTAAGCCATTTAACTTCCTGGGGCCTCAATGTCCTCATCCATAAAATGGGGATGATTGGCTCATTCCTTTTAGCTCTAGCTTTCTAGATTGGGTGACATATCACTTGCAAAGTGCCTCCTCTAGTCAAGAGAAAGATATAAACCTCCAAACAACAAGAGCCTCTATGGTTTGTAATGATAATAACTAACTTTCAGTGAGGACCTACAATGTGCCAAGCAAAATGCTAAGTACTTTACACCTACCACAAAATTGGAAAATAGGAAGTTTTTTTGTTTGCTTGTTTTGGTTTTATTAAATTCCGCACATTTCAGCATAGAATGCCCCAGAAGCTGTAATTGCTTTTGTATATACTGCTGGACTCCTTGTGGATACACTACAAGAGGAATGAAAGTAAATAGGGGTTTTTGCTTCTTTCCTCCAGAACCCAGCTACATAACTCATTGACCATCCACACAACAAAACTATATCAGCTACTCATAGGAAAATACCCATTTGCAAATATGCAAGAGTATCCTACCAGACAGAGGGAGTGAGCCCACCTAATCAAAAATGGGCACAGAGCAAGTAAGTCTATCCAGAACCCTGGGAGAATCCATTCATTTATTCATTTTTTAAATTTCAACAAATATTTATTGACTGCCTAGTAGGATGTCCTGGGGATACAACAAATAGACAAAGTCTCTCCCCTAATGAAATATACATACTAATGGGGAGACAAAGGAAGTATACATAACCAATGCATTCATGTGAACGAATTGTACCAAGTTAATTTCTCCTATGGTAGTAGCACATTGGGTACCAAGATAGACTGGGCACTTGACCTGAGAAACTGAATACATCTCTGTCCTAATTCCTTGACTTTTCTCTGATTTATGTCCCCTTGGATGATATCACTCTGAAGTTGTGTATTTGCCACTAAGACATATTAGATAGACGTTTAAAATTCTCGGGCAGAATAATAGTACCAGTAGTAGCAAGTATTAATCAATGGCTTTTTCCCTTGGTATTTCCTTTTTTTCACTAGTGGAGAAAAATTCATGTTGCTCTTTAAAACTACTTCTGTTAGGGTCTTGGAGTTCTTCAAACAGGTTATAGGGAGAAAGCTAAGTAAAGGGCTTGATGCTTCTTAACTAAATGAAGTCAAGGCCCTTATATAAGAATAAAGTAACAGAATGAAGTTAGAGAGGCCGCAGAGCTGGTGTGTACGTTACAACTTCAGGTGAGTGAACTTGATTTCCAGCAATAAACATTCCATCAAATTTAATTTCCTTTCACAAACTTAGGGTGAGTAAATGCAATTTCCCGTTCCAAGCAACCATGTCTCTGAGATTAAGGATGTATGTAGTCCATAGAATATAACAATAAAGTTTAGAGTCAGTATTTCTCCAAGGAAATTCTTGCAAACTAGTCAGAGAATGATTTAATGATAACAAGATACAGAATAAATATAAACATGGGGGGAAAAAGACCTTTACCCTAACCTTGCTGTTTATATTCTTAGTGTGTTTAAAGTAAACATCTTACATTTTCCAGCTATTATATATTAAGATGTTCTGGCTAACTGAGTGCTTTGTATTCACCAAGTCCTGTGCCAACATTCTTGACAGTTCTTCATTAAACTGATCACTGAAGCTTATGATCCTCTGGCTTTGGTCACAATTTCAGTCAAGGCCAAATCAAACGAATTTCAGAGAAAGCCTAACTTTCTTTTTTTTTTTTTTTTTTTGAGTTTGATCTAAACGTTTATTTATAAACTGGTTGTTTGGAAGTGGGAATGCAGTTTCTGTTTCTTACATATCCTCTAAGATTGTTAGGAGGACTCCTGGATTAGCCCACCAAGCATATCCTACTGCCAAGTGGCTGAAGTACGTGTAGTATTATTTCTGTGGGGAAGATACGTCCAGTGTTCCAGTTTGGTTAACAGGGACAGGTTCAGCAAAATAAAAAGGCAACCTATAGAATAGGAGAAAATATTTGCAAACCATATATCTGATAAGGGGTTCATATAAAAATAAATAAGGAATTCATACAACTCAATAGCAAAAAAAAAAAAAAAAAAAAAAAAAAGGGCAGAGGAACCGAATAGACATTTTTCCAAAGAGTGTCATGAGAAGACACTCAACATCACTAATCATCAGGGAAATACAACTCAAAACCACCATGAGGTATCACTTCACACAAGTTAGAGTGGCTATCATCAAAAGACACAAGATATTAGCAAGGATGTGGAGAAAAGGGAATCCCTCTGCACTGTTAGGGGGAATGTAAATTGGTGCAGTCACTATGGGAAACAGCATGGAGGTTCCTCAAAAAATTAAAAATAGAACTATCATATGATCCATCTATCCCACTTCTGGGCATATAGCCAAAGGAAATGAAATCAGGATCTTGAAGAGATATATGCACTTTCACGTTCATTGCAGCATTATTCATAATAGCCAAGATATGGAAACAAGTGTTTGTCTACAGATAAATGAATAAAGAAGCTGTAATACATAGTATTATTTATCCAGAGAAGGGAGGAAATCTTGCCATTTGTGACCACATGGATGGACCTTGAAATATGTGTGATCTCACTTATATGTGGAATCTAAAAAAAAAAATCAAACTCATAGAAACAGAGAGTAGAATGGTTGTCAGGGGCAGGGGGTGGGGAATGGGGAGATTTTGGTCAAAGGGTACAAACTTTCAGTTATAAAATAAATAAGTTTTGGGGAATCTAATGTACAATACGGTGATTATAGTGAACAGTATCATATTATATGAAAGCCTAACTTTCTATTTGCATTACTCCTTAGCATCACCCTGATGCTTTCAGCTGGGTGCGTATTGCCTCAGGGAACAAGTGATGGTGCCTAAAGAGGAAAACAAGGCATTTTCTCTGATTTGTTCAAAAGCCCAACCCTCAAAGGAAAATTGAAAGGATGCTAGTGCAGAAACAAAACAACAGGTTTGTGGGAATGCTTGACTATGTAAATGCAAGGCTTGCTGCCCAGGAGATTAGAAGAGATTCCCTAGAGCAGAGGGAGGGGCAGTGAGGAGTAGATACTGGGGGCCTTGAGGGAGGGGCAACTGCAACTGAAAACACAGTGGAATGGACGAAACCCATCCGTCTTTCCTGGGCAGAGTGTGGGGAGTGGCAAGAGCCCAGGGTAGAAATGGCTGTCTCATATTTCAACATACATCTGCCAGAGGCAGCCCCATAGCTCACCCCTGCCCAGGGTTGGTGGAAGCAGCAGGTTCATCTTGTGCCTGGGAGATACATGAAAATTAGTAGGTGCCTAAAACCTTGCAGGGGGTATGAGGGTGACATAGCAGCAAGGACCAGACAGGAATGAGGACATTTCAGTGATGCCAGCAGGAACCGATGACGACTCAGGTTAGATAGACAACCTTCCTGCTGACCATCCACCCCTGTGCCCCTCTACCATTTAAATTCCCAATAACTTAGTGCAGCCCCTGGAAAGGAGACAGAAAATACTCTTTATTGACTAAAACTAAGATTTGCCTCCTATGGAATGGGAGCTTGAAATAGAAACCAAGTTGAGTTACAGAAAAATAAAGTTCCATTTCAGTTTATGGACAATGTATCTGCTAGGTTTTTATAAAGAGTTTGGTATTTCAGCTTAATTGAGGTTAGTTGGGGGTGGTTCTGGGCAGGGACTTGTTTAGGTAAATAGATTTTCTGTCTTTTGTTCAGGTGGTTTTGTTTTGTTTGTTTGGTTTGAGGGAGTCCAGAGAAAGAGAAGGGGATCTCTTTAAATTGGAGTGGAAAGCAGAAGTGCCTGCTTTGAAGTCACTTATTTGGATCCTGGATTGGCAAAGACTTTTTCTAGATAAGCTAATAAAGTTAGATAAAATTAGAAGCATAAGGATTAAAATTCTTAGGTATCAAATTTAACCTTGCTCTTAAAGCTGTTATAAAAGTTCGAAAAGTTGAATGTAATCAGTGATTTTTCAACCCTAGCTACATGTCACAATCATCTTTGGAACTTTTTATAAATAGATATACCCAGGACTTATCCCAGAATCTTTCCTTTTGGGGCCTTGTACTTAACAGCCTTTCTGGGTAATCATTTTCTAAAATCTCACGAGGCTCTAGAATAGCTAGTGTGGATGGAGGCCTGAGAAACCTCTTCTAATGCAGCAGGCTACAAGCATTATCAAATACCATGGGCATGCTCATTACTGCATTTATTCACAAATATTAAGCACCAATGATTTTATAGGCTTTCCAGGAATTACCATATACAGATAAACCGGCTTTTAAGACTCACGTGCAAGGTAAAATGCTGTTTCAACTTCAACACCTCAATGTGAGAAGCATCACATAAACCCAAAGATGAATTAAAGGCTAGGTCCTCCCTCATGAGTTAGGCAGTATCCAAGGAGCATCGTCAGCCATGCCTGGGAGCTGGTCACGCTCATACAGATGACAGCCACAAGGAACTTCGGCAGGTGCCAAGCAGCCTGCTCTGACATTCCAGACTAGTTAACATCTCTAAAATGCTGCTTTGATCATGGCGCTGTTCCAAAGCCTTCAGTGAGTCCCCACGGCCCACAGGTGGCCCTTAAGGCCCAAGGTTCTGACCTACCTCTTCTAGCCTATTCTTCTACTACTGCCCTACAGTAACCCTCCTCCAGCCAAACAAGTCTTCTTACTAGATCTCAAATACGTACCCACCTTTAAGCCTTGCTCTTCCATCTGCCTGGAAGTTCCTTCCTCTAACCTTGATCAACTGCTAACCTAACCATCCTTTCAAGCCCACATCATATATTCCCTCCTCCATAGAGCTTTCTGTATTCGTTTGTGAGGGCTGCCATACAAAGTCCCACAGACTGGGTGGCTTAAATAACAGATATTCTGGAGGCTATAAGTCTGAGAACAACGTGTCAGCAGAGTTGGTTCCTTCCGGAGGCTGTGAGGGAAGGATCCGTGCCAGGCCTCTCTCCTTGACTTATAGATGCCATTTTCTCCCTGTGTCTTCACATCGTCTTCCCTCTGTCCATGTCTGTGTCCAAATTTCCTCTTCTTATAAAAAGACCAGGATTAGGGCCCACTCATTTTAATTTAATTACCTTTACAGACCTATCTCCAAATACAGTTACAGTCTGAGGCACTAGGGGTTAGGACTTCAACATATGAATTTTGGGGGGACACAATTCATCCCATAACAACTGCCTTCCATTTGCTCATTTCAGCCAGAAGTGACCTCTCTTCCAATGTGCTGTCTCCACTGCACATAACATTTAGCAGCAACTGGACTTCTCTCTTTTTTTCCCAACTAGGGACTGTTGCACTCTGCGTGGTATGAATATACTAGAGTGGAAGCTGCTTAATGACCCCCACGTACAAATTCTGCAGATGAGTGGTCACTCCCACCCTCTGTAAGCCTCTCTGCTCCTTGCCACCAACACCAAGGGTCAACCAAGAGCAGCCTCCTCCTGCTCTGACTGGTTGAGTTGTAAATTCACCAAGAATTGATTTTTTTTTTTTTTTAAAGGCTCTGCTTTTTTTTTTTTTTTTTTTTTTTAAATTTATTTATTTATGGCTGTGTTGGGTCTTCGTTCCTGTGCGAGGGCCCTCTCCAGTTGCGGCAAGTGGGGGCCACTCTTCATCGCGGTGCGCGGGCCTCTCACTGTCGCGGCCTCTCTTGTTGCGGAGCACAGGCTCCAGACGCGCAGGCTCAGTAATTGTGGCTCACGGGCCTAGTTGCTCCGTGGCATATGGGATCTTCCCAGACCAGGGCTCGAACCCGTGTCCTCTGCATTGGCAGGCAGATTCTCAACCACTGCGCCACCAGGGAAGCCCAAGAATTGATTTTTTAATTGCAGTATAGTTAATTTACAATATTAGTTTCATGTATACAGCATAGTGATCCAGAATTTTGGCCGATTATATTCCATTATAGGTTATTAGAAGATAATGGGTATAATTCCCTGTACTATACAGTATATCCTTGTTGCTTATCTATTTTATATATACTAGTGTGTATCTCTTAATCCCATACCCCTGATTTGTCCCTCCCAACTTCCCTCTCCCATTTGGTAAAATGACAAGTTTGTCTTCTATGTCTGTGAGTCTGTTTCTGTTTTGCATACACATTCATTTGTATTATTTTTTAGATTCCACGTATAAGTGATATCATGCAGTATTTGTCTTTCTCTATCTGACTTACTTCACTAGATGTGATATTCTCTAGGTCCATCCACATTGCTGCATATGGTGGTATTTCATTATTTTTTATGGCTGAGTAATATTCCATCATGTATCTATATCTATATATCTATACATAGATATATAGATACACATATATAAATATATATCACATCTTCTTAATCCAATCACTGGTGGGCACTTTCATTGCTTCCATATCTTGGCTATTGTAAATAGTGCTGCTAGGGGCTTCCCTGGTGGCGCAGTGGTTGAGAATCTGCCTGCCAATGCAGGGGACACGGGTTCGAGCCCTGGTCTGGGAAGATCCCACATGCCGCGGAGCAACTGGGCCCATGAGCCACAATTACTGAGCCTGCGCGTCTGGAGCCTGTGTTCTGCAACAAGAGAGGCTGCGATAGTGAGAGGCCCGCGCACCGCGATGAAGAGTGGCCCCCGCTTGCCGCAACTAGAAAAAGCCCTCGCACAGAAACAAAGACCCAACACAGCCATAAATAAATAAATAAATTAAATTAAATAGTGCTGCTATGAACATTGGGGTGCGTGGATCTTTTAAGAATCAGTTGTTTTTGATTTGACACCTGTATGTGACCTGTTGGACTTAATATATTTACACAATTTAACTAAATATTATGTGAAGCCATGAAAGATGAGTGCAAAAGGAAGGAATTGTTTTTAGGAAAATGAAGATGGCTGCTTTGGAAAGGCTTGCCAAAAGGGAGCTCCTAAAAATATTGTTATACTATGTGTGAGTGAGAGAACTGTAAGACTCAAGGGAAAAAATGACAATTACAACCTGGAGGGCTCTGCTCTCAGAGTATTCTACGAGCATCTTTAAGTTCTTGCTCTAATGTAGCTATAACTTTAAAGGAACCCAAAACGGGGAATTGTATAAATGTGGTTTGTGAAAGACAACTCCAATATCAGAGCCAGATTTAAAGAAAAGAGTTTTCCCCTCCTGCATCAAGTGATTCCTGAATCAATACACAGTTTTGTATTTTAAGTTCAAGGAAAATGTTTATAGTATGTATGTATTCGTTTTTTAAAAATGGCTCTTCATTTTATTTCCAGTCAATGACCCAACCCCCCATCCCTCTCGCACAAGCTAAGAGGGGTCCCCCTGAATGAGCTGCCATGTCAGTAAAGGACGGCACTGAGGTGTGGTTTTCATAAACAAAGAAGGCACAACAACTGCCCGCAGGATTTGTAAACTCTGGGCAGCAGCCGACAGACCTAAGGCTTGAGGAATAATAAAGTCTCTTTCCAAACAAAGGGCTCCAGGCCACTGCTGCTGCGGCACAGTCCTGAACAGACACACTGTCTGGAGAGTGGCTGCCGTTGTTATCACAGCCCGTCACCTCTCTGGCCAGGAGAGGCATGTCTGTACTGGGGTACCCTCCCGGCCACACCCACGCCCACCAGTCAGTCCACTCCATGGTGTTTCAGCCAGTGTTTATGGAACGCCTGCTCACACCAGCCAATTCCAGCTTGAGAACCTTTGCCATCTTTTCCAGAACCAGTTCCCTACACAGTTGTATCAATATGTTACCACAGCATCCCCGGACCCTCCACGAAATGAAACATTTTACAATTACCCACAACAGAAGGGATGCCTAATCCTCACTCAACCCCACGCCCCCAGCCCCCATCTGCTTTAAGAGACCAGGGTGCCCCACAGAACACATCAGTAATTTTTGTTATTCTGTACATTAGAAGATAAGAACCACTGCTGACCACTGAATAAAGTTAGAACCAGAGATGGTAATTCCTACAGATTTTCAGATCAACTAAAATGTAGCCAGTTGCAGAAAACCTTGATGGGAAACCCACTCTTTATTTTGGAATGGATAGACCTGGTTGGGGCAGAAGGTTCTAGAATGAACATGCTGCAGGGAGGAAGAGGCATGGAAGCATCCCAGCAACCAAAGAGCATCAACAAAATGAAGTTCCTCGCCCCACCATGGAGGAGGCTGCAGTTTGCACTTTGTGATTCCTCCTTACTAACCAGTAAGGGCTCTGCTCCCAGCACCACCCAACTGGGCCATTGTCATATGTGCCTGCAGTACAGAATGAACGGTGCCTTTCTTAAGGAAAATGTTTTTCTTAAGGAAAAAGTTAAATGGATTATTAACTCTGACACTACATACAGAATTACGCTTCAAATCATCAGCTATTCCCCCTTGTATTAAATCTGAGATACAGGAAATTAATCTGCGTCCCACCCTCACCCATTACTTATCTAGAAGCCTATTTCCTTTCATTCTTCTCCAAGCTCTTTCTCATTCTCGTTTCCCTTTCCTGATCTTTGCCTTCCTTGTCTCCTCCCTGGCTTGCTTGCTTTCCTTTATGTCCTACACCCAAAGGAATGAAAACAAACAAACTCTGGAGTTGAATACAGAGACTAGCCAAAGAATTCTAAAGCTGGAAAGACTATTTTAGATGTAATTCAGTTCCATCCATTATTTTTTTTTGAAGTCAATGTACTTTATTATTATTTTTTACATCTTTATTGGAGTATAGTTGCTTTACAATGGTGTGTTAGTTTCTGCTGTATAACAAAGTGAATCAGCCATACATATACACATATCCCCATATCTCCTCCCTCTTGCGTCTCCCTCCCACCCTCCCTATCCCACCCCTCTAGGTGGACACAAAGCACCGAGCTGATCTCCCTGTGCTATGCAGCTGCTTCCCACTAGCTATCTATTTTACATTTGGGTGTGTATCTATGTCCATGCCACTCTCTCACTTCATCCCAGCTTACCCTTCCCCCTCTCCATGTCCTCAAGTCCATTCTCTATATCTGTGTCTTTATTTCTGTCCTGCCCCTAGGTTCTTCAGAACCATTTTTTTTAGATTCCATATATATGTGTTAGCATACAGTATTTGTTTTTCTCTTTCTGACTTACTTCGTTCTGTATGACAGACTCTAGGTCCATCCACCTCACGACAAACACCTCAATTTCATTCTATCCATTATTGACAAGCAAACTAAAGTGCTAAGAGATGGAAGCTAGTTATGGCAGAATTCTTTGGCTCTAGGAGTTCCTGTTTGCAGCTTTCCGGTTGGTACTACTACAGGGACTGACTAAAGCAAAGACCAAGTTGCACTCTTCGGATTCACTGAGGACCTTTCCTCTGAAGAATAGCAAATCTGAGATGTCCTGTGTGAGATGGCTCTGTCACCCAGAAAATGTTTTAAAACCATCAGTAGACTGCAATGACATTCATGTCTCCTCAATTCTGAAGTCACATGTAGGCAACAGTGAGGGGTTATCTGAAAACTTCACTTAATAAGATGTTTGATGTATCTCCACACCAGAAGAAGTTAAATAAACACCTCCATAGGATGCACACTTTTTACATTCTCACATTTAAAACAGCCCCAGAACTCTCAGGAGAGCACTAATAAAAGACAGAGAGTACCGCTTGCTAGGACTATGTGTTATTCTTGTCAGCACCCTGAATCACATGCAAATCCATTTTCTCTTGGGGAATGGACATTTTTCTCAGTTTAAACAAGAATAAAATTCATCTTTTGAACACTCTGAAGATTTCCCCTCCTCTATGTATCTATTTATCATTTGTTTATTTGTTTGTTTGGTTTTGTTTCATAGTTGGCCAAAGCACTTCCTGCCTTTGTCCTTGAATTTCTCATCTAAGAGACATTCTACCTTTGGCCCAGGAATTTCTAGAATTAAGTCATGGCTGAGAAGTGTTTTCCCAACATAAAATTCTATATTATGGTACAAGTAATAAAAAATACTAGAGAGAGCTCCTCATTCTTTTTCATCTGGTAATCAACCCCAGGGGATACCATATTCACTGCTTTTATTTCTTTTAAATAAAGGGTAAGTTTTGCAATTAAGAAATGGAGTGAAATTGTACTAACTCTCTCTCTCTCTCCTCTAGGGTCAAATAGACCATGAGGAGGTGTTATGCCACTGGCATCCAACATTAGTTTGGATCAAGGTGACTCACTGAGAGGAAGAAGTGAGGGGAGAGAGAACCCCAGTCACCCTTTCAAGCTGGTTGAACTCAACTTGGCACCTCCAGGGCCTGAAATCACCCTGCCATTCCTCAGCAGAGCCACAAGATCCAGGTATGACATGGATGTAACATGGGCTATGAGATTCCACCCAGCGCTAGGGCGTGCTGCCAGCAGAGGACAAGGGAAGCACTAAATGCAGAGATCTGACCTAAAGATGAGAGAGGAATGGAGTGAAAACCCTTAAACTCAGCCATGGAATCAGAAATCAAAGCAGAAAGCTGGGGGTCAAAATGAATCCAAATCTCATTCCCTCTCCGTTTAAAAGAATTTTAAAAGAGTTTTCTACGAGCAGAAACTGCCACCAAGGGTGTAGCAGTCAGGCTGGCTATGGTCTGTGACTGGTCTGACAAAGACTAACTCTTACCCAGATGTCCAATAAAAACACTTAGCAAGTATCATTTCCATAAGGCTTTGTCTACTCGAAACACAAGCCAATTGTTTGGGTCCAATTTATGAAGCAAGGTCTTACGAAGGTTATAGGGTGAGGAGGCCTGATGACAACTAAATTGCCTTAAATGGAGCTCAAAATACCACCTTAAACATTCTCCTCTCCCAAGAAATGCTTAATCGTAAATCAAGTGACTCAAAATGTATTAAAAATGACAAATAGAGCAAGCACTTACATCTCATTTTTTTCTTTTAATTCACCAATGCATCAAAGTTTTCTGAAAGATATTATTCCACACACAAAAAGATGAAGTGCACCAGGAATGCAAGATTCCAGGGATAAAAGAGGAGATTAAAAATCAAATGGTGGACCAGACTTCATGCTGAAAATTATTCTGAAAATAGACATACTCATTTTAAGACAAGGAGATGAGGACTGTCTGCTCTGAACTTGTAAGGAGTGGTGAATCTCACAATAATTGGACACGTGTTTTTCATCTTAGAAGAACTTATGAATCCATTTTTATGCATTAAAGTTCATGGGTACTATTTGTCCACAAGTAAGCTTTCTCCTCCTTTCCCCCACTATGCATACTTTAATGGGGTTTTGATTCAGTGGGGAAAAAACCTCCCAAAACTCACTAATGTTTCCTGAATTGCCATTAGGCTAGCTCTAGAAGGAATCTTAAAGCATGTGCTAAATGAAACTTTCTGTCTAAGAATCTTTAATATTCTAGTACTTTTAAGAAACAAGTTATTTTTATGTGTCCCTACTTTTATTGGTAGAAATTCATTCTCAGCAATAAGAATTATGAAGTGCCTAACTCAAGATGCTTATCTGTCTGGACCTGGAATAGATTAGAAAGTGGATCAGGCAGAAAAGTCCAGCCTGGCAAATCATAATACACCTCTTCAAAATGTACTGATTCTGAGCCCTTGGAGGGCTCAGTGTGGAAGGAAAGAAGAGCGAACTCTCTGGAAACAACTTATTTCTTCTCCCTTCCCATTGATTACAAATACTTAGAATATTCAACTGATTGTAAAGGCAGTGAACCTGATTTTTTTTTTTCACAATCTCTTTCAGTCTGATTGGAAACATCTGTTTTTAATTGCATTTGGATTTGAAAACTAATTTCGGGTGAGATTGGGTTCAGGCTCCAATCAAGTTGGAACTGAGAGATTATTGCTTATCCACGCATCCTGAAACTCAGGGAGGCTTGAGGCCAAGGATACCACACTTTCTGAATGCATGCACAAGGCATATGCATTTAGAAATCAAAAAGGAATGGCCTAATTCTCTCAGGGAAACTTCTTTAAGGCCAGTGATTTGGGGTTTTAGGTTACAGCTTTTCGACTCAGGATTCGATTTTGGGAAAGGTCAGTTGGAGGACAACACCCTCCCTTGCATTCCAATCCATGGAGCAGGAGATTAAGCATTCATATGCTCAAATCAAAATAAAAACAGTATTTTGGGTTGTTCATTGACAAGATCATAAATCTAGCCCACTCCCTCAATTTGAAAGAGGTTGAAACAAATACACTGTCTCCTAACGCAATGGCATGGGGTTCTCTGCCCTTCATCTTACTAGAAGTTGAAGAAAGGAGAATGACTCAAGAATTCCCCTTTGTGTGGGTTCTGGGACTGCCTTTCCCACTCCTGGACCTGCTGAGGACAGGGGCCCTGGAGTTGGTCCCAAGTTTGTCATTCACAGTCTATTCCTAGTATCCACTCTCTGCCTCAAGGTATCCAGTTTTAAAATGAGGCTTTTATTTTTCTGCTTCACAGTAAACATTTTGGGAGTGCTCGTTAGTGATCTATGGCAAAGTACTAAAAATCATAAAGGGCTGCTAAAGTGCAAAGAGCTATTTTGATTTTCTTTAATGGCTGAGTCCAAAAAATAACTGTAAAATTCATGCCAAGAATTCTTAAGAGATTATTTGATACTTTGACAACCCAGAATATGAGCCCTAGGTCTCTTACGTTGCAATTCTGAATGACAACTAGTGCCAATTTTATCAAGCTGATCAACAATAAGCACCCCTATGTTTTCTGAAACTCAAACATCAATGAGTAAAAGAACACAAATATATTTCAATTTGATTACATAACTATTACACATTTTAATAAGCTAAGATATTGAAAATGAAGAGTGCCCTCATATTTGTTCCCTACATTCAAAGGATGTAGGTTTAAATACTATGGCTAATTTTCATTAAATTCATTACCCAATTATTCCAAAAGTTTTATTACCATAAACTATTCATTCCTAAGAATCACTTTTATTAACACAAGGAAGAACACTAGTTACCATTTATAAATTCTAAGTGTTCTCTGGAGGGGTTTTCAGCAGTGAAAAGGCCCTTTTTCTTAATACCTGCCATTATAATCTAACAAGAATTTCATATCTAAAATACATCACTTTCAATGCTTAATCTTGGCTCAACTTTTTTATCTGACGAACCAAAGAAAACCAAGGAACTTGCATTTGAATTTGATCCCCTGCTACAATGCTAATAACCTAGAACACTTTGGAAAAAAAGACAGCTTTCTTTATAAATGAATATCTAGACTTTAAAAATGAAATGGCTATACCATTAGCTATTTACACTTCTTAGAAGAGGCCATATAAAGTACATGTTTATCTCCAAATGGCATTCTGATGACAAAGGGTACAAAAAAAAAGTCAGGAAGTAAGACTCCAAAACTCCCAAGAAGCCAAGGAAGATGATGCACAATGCAGGTGCTCCTGTGACACTGGGCAGCTGGTGCCTTTAAACCCACAGAGTCCCTATGTGCAGTTCCCAATCACAGCCAATGCAAACAGCAAAATGGAGTCCCCTCAATAGACCTTCTTTGGTACTAACAGGAGTGAGGATGGTATTAGTTGTTCTTTTCACTACACAATCCATCACCTCACAAAAGTTTTAAATTGTATTTCTTTAGAACTTATGACATCTTTTAAAATTATTTATTTATTTATTATTGAAGTATAGTTGATTTACAATATTGTGTTAGTTTTGGGTGTACAGCAAAGTGATTCAGATATATATATACACAATATAAATACATATTCTTTTTCATATTCTTTTTCATTATGGTTTATTACAGGATATTGAATATAGTTCCCTGGGCTATACAGTAGGACTTTGTTGTTATCTGTTTTATATATAATAGTTTATATCTGCTAATCCCAAACTCCTAATTTATCCCTCTCCCCCCCTTTCCCCTTTGGTAACCCTAAGTTTGTTTTCTATGTCTGTGAGTCTATTTCTGTTTTGGAAATAAGTTCATTTGTGTCATATTTTATTTATTTTTTAATTAATTAATTTATTTTATTTTTGGCTGTGTTGGGTCTTCGTTGCTGCACACAGGCTTTCTCTAGTTGTGGTGAGCAGGGGCTACTCTTTGTTGTGGTGAGGGGGCTTCTCATTGCGGTGGCTTCTCTTGCTGTGGAGCACAGGCTCTAGGCGTGTGGGCTTCAGTAGTTGTGGCACACAGGCTCAGTAGCTGTGGCTCGCAGGCTCTAGAGTGCGCAGGCTCAGTAGTTGTGGCACAGGCTTAGTTGCTCTGTGGCATGTGGGATCTTCCCGGACCAGGGCTCAAACCCATGTCCCTGGCATTGGCAGGCAGATTCTTAACCACTGCGCCACCAGGGAAGTCCCCTGTATCATATTTTAGATTCCACATATAAGTGATATCATATGGTATTTATCTTTCTCTGACTGACTTACTTCACTTAGTATGATAATCTCTAGGTCCATCCATGTTGCTGAAAATGGCATTATTCATTCTTTTTTTATGGCTGAGTAGTATTCCATTGTATATATGTACCACATTCTCTTTATCCATTCATCTGTCAGTGGACATTTAAGTTGCTTCCATGTCTTGGCTATTGTGAATAGTGCTGCTATGAACATTGAGGTGCATGCATCTTTTTGACTTAGAGTTTTCATCTTTTCTGCATATATGCCCAGGAGTGGGATTGCTGGATCATATGGTAACTCTATTTTTAGTTTCTTTAAGGAACCTCCATAAATATTGCTCTTGATACAAACTGCTAAAATGTCTTCCAGAAAGGGTATAATAATTTATACATCTACTCAGCAGAGTATGAGTGTGCCAACAAGCCCTGCCCTTATCAGCTTTGATCCCTACAGCTTCTTTGTATTTGCTCTTTGATAGATGAAAATGGTCTATTACTTTTGGTCTACTCATTTTGCATGTGTTCAATTCCTAGAGAGGTTAAATTATTTTCCACGTATATTCTAATTATTTCTATTTCTTCTTCTTTAATTATCTGTTTTTAAGTCCTATGTAAATTTTTCTATTTAACTTTTTTCCTTCTCAGTTATGGAGATTCTTATTAACATTCTGTTATTCACCATATGTATTTCCTAATATGTCCTTTATATTTTGGTTTTATATCTATATTTGATGTCCAGACGTCAAATATTTATAGTTAATTTTATAAACCTTTCTTTTCTCATCCATTTCCTTCAAGATTAGAAAGTACTAAGTTTTAGTATTTAAAATGTCTTCTATGTGTGATATTGGTGTCAGTTAATGCCCTTTTAAGTGTCATTTAGCACCTATCTCTTAGCTCCATTATTGGATCGGGAGTTGGTAAATTACCTACTATGAAGCTGCCTTTGGGCTCATTTTTAAGACAATTCTGAGGGAGAGACTATAGTAACCTCCTCTGAAGAAAGTGTTGTTTCCATGAAGCTTCTTTATTCAGAGTCTGCAGTGTGCTTCCCTGTTGCTAATTAATGGGTTATTTATTCCTCTTGATAGATATATATATTATATATTATATATATTGCTTTTGCAGTACTTCATTTCAAAATATTGACAAACATATAAGAATATTTGGAACATGTGGAAATTCAAATGTATTAGTTAGAGAAAAATATTATTGTATTCCCACTAAGCATTCAAAAATTTAAAGTGTTCAATTTCCAGGACCTGACAGAATGAGAGAATATATCTGAATGGAAGTTCAAATAATCCTTGGATGGTTAAAAAATCGGGAAGATAAAATGCACATCCCCAAATTGAGTCCTTTTTGGGTTGCCACAATGAAGTACATTAGCTGCAAAACGCAAGGGAATAGTGAGTTTTTCAAAAGTTGAAACAACCACCATATCCACTCCAAATGCTTTGTATAATTTACTGTGATTTCATTATATTGGTGTTAATATGCAAGCCCAGCAAAACAGACTGAGACTAAAATTCTGGTTGATCTGTATTCTGTTGCCTAAGCCGAAAGGAGCTTAAAAAACAAAACAATCTGAGCAAGAATCAATTCAAGACTGTGACTTCCATGTTTTTGGTCCCAAATGCACTCCTCAGAATTCCAAGTCATCTTCCAAAGGTAGAGAAAGAGATAAGAAGCACTTTTGATTGATCAGAGCATACAGAGCAAATGATGTACTTACATTTCAATACAGTTAGGGGAATTGAGATCCTAAGTAGAATATACAAGAGAGATGGCCACAAATAAAACCTGCCATTTCAATTATGCCAAGAGCATCCTAATGCAGAAAGAATGATAGCATTAAGGGGCAATTAAAGCACACATTAGAATCTAAGTATTTTAAAGGAAATTGGGAGTCATTAAACAGAACTGGTATGGAAATTTTTTTTCCGTCTTTGTTATTTTGGAGACCAATAAATATTAAGCATCTTCTTCTAGGATGGGTAGTAGTCCCTAGTCAGGTAGCAAAATCACTCACCTTTCCACTTGGATATGCTAAGTTGTTTTGAATAATGGCAATTAAAATTTTTTCTTAAATAACTTCTATATAGGTTTATTTACCCGGTTTCCATGTGGATTTCTGGGTCAGCCCCATGGAACCCCTTCTTTGACCAGTATAAAATCATCTGCCTGGAGGAGGGATTATGTAGGCATGTTCACCAGCAGTTCTCCTCACTTTGGGTCAGGCCTTCCTGCCCACCAGCCTCTGTTCCATGAGGGGAGAAGATGCCCTCCGATTTTCACGTATCTGGATTTTACAAAGCCCTGATCGATTTTGGTATACCAAAGTTCACTAGTTGTGAAATCCCAAAGGCTTGAAGTTTCTTAGATGTAATTTGACAAATTAATAAAAATTATTTCATGATTTTTTTTTATTGGGAGAACATGGAAGGGGTGGGGATTGCGTCCTAGCACACTCTCATTTCTTCTTTGAAATAAAATGTTTCCTAGACTAACTTTAGCACATCCACAACATCTTTGCAGAAGTTATAAGATTAACAACAATGAAAAACTCTGCAAAAACATTTCTAAGGTGACTCAAAAAATGGACCTAAAGGAAAGAGCTTATCGCTCTCAAATGAAGATTCCCTTTTTCACTCCTGTTGAAGTCGCATGTCGATTCTTCATCAGTAATACTGAGTATTGCCACTGACAGCACAATGAATGCCAGTACCCCAATCACACATAATTCTGCAGGCTTCTACTCCCTAATGCTTAGAAACAAACAAACAAGGCAATGGTGAACAAACGCCACAAGCTACTGAGCTGATACCCAGCAGCACACTGAAAGGAATTACTGCAGATAAATATCGCTTATCTGGTAGATAATCTCCAGAATATTTGTGCTTCTGGAATGGCTCCACAATAAAAGGTATCCAGGAAAAAAAAAAGAAAAAAATATGTCCTTTTCTTAGAACTCAGTATCACCAAGTCCATCTGAGACGACAGTAGCCACAGGTAGCACCTGATGGACTGTGTAATTGGCTAGATCAATTATAGGAAAGGAAAGCGCTGTTTAGTTGCCCAGCTACATGCTTATAAGCTCAGTGCCTCCATACTAGCGCTGGCAGGCCTTGGAGGAGGACAGAAGACAGGAATGAGAACACTGCAGAGATGGAGTGGGAAGACAGTGCAGGAAAGGAGAGAGGAGATGAAAAGTGGTGTGAGTGGCAGCAACAGTCAACGGAAATTAAAAGCAGTAACAGAGAGGGTGATCTAGGCCTCCGAGAGAAGGAGAGAGGCAGCCAAAAGACCTGTTCTTGAGATGGAGAAAAAGCAGTGACCAAGAGAAACCTAGGCACCACTGGAACATGCCACGCAGAGGTCCTGTCATGGGGGAAAGAGGAGTCACTTAATCAACAAATTCTTAATAAACACCTACATTTCAAGGTGCCAAGAATGCAAAACTGAATACTTCATGCTGGTGCTCCAAGATGGTATAAACCAAGTCATTACATCCTAAGGACTACATCTCCTATATCTGCATCTAGATCACTCAACCTCCAGTCAGCAGTGCCAGCCAAGGTACAGTTTGGAAAGCTCTCCAAGGAAAAAACAAAAAGCAGCTGGTCCACAAACCGTTAACCATACAGGACAGAACGGCTCCTTCTCCACGGGCACTGGCTGGCTCTGGTCTTACTCCACCAGGTAATAATAGAAGCAAGAGAATGTCCAGGAATGAGGATCAAATTGAATACTCTTGCTTAGGGAGCTAGGAAATACTGGGATGTAGAACCTTAACAAATGTGACAGACGACACCAAAAATAAAAACAAACATACAAAAACCTATGTTGAAATAGAAAACTTGGTGCCTTACAAATCAGACTAATGTCCACCAGGGGTTACTAGGGGCAGAGTTAAGTCTATGCAGTTTTAACTTCTGCATTCAATTTTTAATTTTGTAGTTATGTTACATCTGTATTAGGGTTGTTAGTATCAAGAGACACCAGACACCCAGATGTCTGATTGCAAGATTCTGGGTAAATCATTCCCACTTTAACATCAAACTGATGAAGCATTTATTTAAAAACATTTGTGGAGTTGTAACTGCAAAGGTAGAACTCACAGTTTTTTACATATTACAACCACATGTTAAGACAATAGACTTCAATAAAAAATTACCTTCAAACACATTTTGTACTTGGGGGATTTGCTTTATCCCTTAACACTCCGGGTGAGAGGAACAATTGAGCCCACGTTCCTTTGCAAAACTTCATTTTCTTTTGAACACTGCATTGACCCTAAGTTTAACATCATTCCAAATTCAGTCTATTTTCCTTGCACAAGATATTGCAGCCAAGCAAAACTCTGTCCCAGAAACCTCATAAATTGTATGAGCTGCTCAATTTAGGCCTGAGGAAGTAAATTGAAGAGAGCTTAGCCTGTCATACTGTTTTAAACTGTTTGCCACAGAAATTCAGGATTAGTTCTAGATTGATTGAACTAGTGATGATGGTGACTATGTGTATGTATACACACACACACACCTATATCCCATTATTTTAGCAATTTTTTTTCCCCAAGTAGTCCTTTACTTTAGTTCTTGATGCCCTGCTTTATTTAATATATTTAAAGTGGGTTTGGTGTTGGGGGGAAGGGGTAGCAGGGCAGGAAACTGAATGAGCATCCTCTAAGTAGCAGCTTTACTGGAAACATCCACATATTTTATAATTCGTTCCATTCCACCACTCTTCACCAAATGCCTGCTATATGCTAGGTCCTAGGGACTCAGTATTGAACAGACAGAGGCGGGCCCTCTTTTTATGAAGCTATGATTCATGTGAAACCAGTTAAACTGTGAATCAGTCAGATAAATTCCTGACGTCACCTTATTTTGATTTTGAAATCCAACACCTCTACTTACCAGTTGTGTGGCCTTGGTCCAGTTTATCCATGCCTCAGTCTCCTCATCTGTATAACGGAGGTTGCTGTGAAGAGTAAGCGAGAGCAGAGAGCACATGTAAGAGGCCTAGCACAGAGCCTGGTGCACAACTGGATGGTGTCAGGGGACACAGGGGACTTCCTCACAATGGTACCCAGTGGGCTTTGGAGTTGATTTTGCAGATTTGAGTGACTGCTCCCACCCTGTAATAGTTACAGCCACCAGGGGGCAGTAGAAAATGGGCCCCACGAGTCCTAAGGAGAGACTGGCACTATTTTCATTGATAGATGGCTAAAAACAAATTTCATTTTTGTATTGGCTCATCAATGAACAAATGAAGAAATGAAAAAACTAATTAAACAGTCATTGAAAGAAAGTGATCAAAGCAAAAGTAAAGTGATCAAAGAAAGTGATCAAAGCAAAAGTAAAAATGATGATATTCAGTTACTTGACAAATATATGCTGAGGGTCTATTCTGGGCCAGCCTCTAAAGATAAAAACAGTACCTGTTCTACCAAGTGGTGTGAAGGTTGTCTGAGTTACAACAGTACTGACAAGCAGTAAACACTTAGGAGCTACTTGCAGTTATGGTTTTGGGGAGGATATGTTTTTAGAGTAGCCAAGAGATAAAAAGTGGTACTATTTACCACCTACAGAAATCTCTCTTAGAATGTTTGACTTTTCCTGCCAATCTCTCTCTTACCTAGAGGAACCAAAATTTTTCTGATTTATCATTTCTGTTCATTTTTCAATCACACAGACCAACTGAAATAAAAGATAAAATAGCATGGAATCTAAATGTGTCACATCCCAAAATTCTTAAAGGAGTCGTTGGGATGATTAAGAGAAATGTTATGTCTTATCAAAGTCTGCCTTATCACATTGAAAATAACTCTAAAATGTTCTATTGATTTTTATTTTCAATTTATTTATCTTTATTTTTTAATTGAAGTAGAGTTGATTTACAATGCTGTGCCAATCTCTGCTGTACAGCAAAGTGACTCAGTTATACCCATTTAAACATTCTTTTTTTTTAATATTCTTTTCCATTATGGTTTATCACAGGATATTGAATATAGTTCCCTGTGCTACACAGTAGGACCTTGTTGCTTATCCATTCTATATGTAATAGTTTGCATCTACCAACCCCAAACTCCCAGTCCATCCTTCTCCCTCCCGCCTCCCCCTTGGCAACTACAAGTCTGTTCTCTATGTCTGTGAGTCTGTTTCTGTTTTATAGATAGTTTCATTTGTGGCATATTTTAGATTCCACATATAAGTGATATCATATAGTATTTGTCTTTCTCTTTCTGACTTATTTCACTTAGTATGATAATCTCTAGTTGCATCCATGTTGCTGCAAATGGAATTAGTCCATTCTTTTTTATGCCTGAGTAGTATTCCACTGTATATATGCACCACATCTTCTTTATCCATTCATCTGTCAATGGACATTTAGGTTGTTTCCATGTCTTGGCTATTGTGAATAGTGCTGCTGTGAACATAGGGGTACATGTATCTTTTTGAATTATAGTTTTGTCTGGATATATGCCCAGGAGTGGGATTGCTGGATCATATGGTAATTCTATTTTTAGTTTTCTGAGGAACCTCCATACTGTTTTCCACAGTGGCTGCACCAACTTACATTCCCACCAACAGTGTAGGAGGGTTCCCTTTTCTCCAAACCCTCTCTAGCATTTGTTATTTGTAGACTTTTTAATGATGGCCATTCTGACTCTTGTGAGGTGGTATCTCATTGTATTTTTGATTTGCATTTCTCTAATAATTAGCAATGTTGAGCATCTTTTCATGTGCCTATTGGCCATCTCTATTTTTTCTTTGGAGAAATGTCTATTTAGGTCTTCTGCCCATTTTTTAATTGGGTTGTTTGTTTTTTTTTGTTGTTGTTGAGTTGTATAAGCTGTTTGTATATTTTGGAGATGAAGCCCTTGTCTGTCACATCATAAAATGTTCTATTGATTTTTAAATGAGAAAAGTGTCAATTATGAATAGAAGTATTAAAATGAACTGTTACCGATCTTACATTTTTTTTCTTCTGATTCTTTAACTTATAGTTTGCAAATTGTGAAGGCATGATCATACTCATGTTCATGTAGCAGAGAGCTGCAAAAATCTGGAGTGGTAAATACGGATGGACATCCAAAAATGTCAAATCCAAAGCCACCATTATCCAACGTCTATAAGATGGTGTACGAAGATGACAAAGTTATTTGCATGATTAAATACATTAACGAGATATTTTAAAAGCTCACAAATCTTCCACTTTATTTATTTATTTTTTTTACATTTGAATATTGTCACAGAGAGGTTTGCCTGTAGCCACGAACTATTGGTAATGATTACTCTCATTGTGGACTACCTGTCAGCATCTGTGGATCATTCTTCAGTCTTGGTATAGAAAAGAAAAGATACCCCCTAATGGCAGCATATCATGTTCAGCTACCTTGAGGCAAGAAAATATTAAAACTGGATGAAGACAAGAAATTAAAACTGAATATAGATTAAAAAAAAAAAAAAGAATGTCTGAAAACAGACTGGCCTCTATTCTAGTCTAAACAAGTTGTAACATTAATAGTGTTGTCAAGGGGCTTCCCTGGTGGCGTGGATAAGAATCCGCCTGCCAATGCAGGGGACAGGGGTTCGAGCCCTGGTCCGGGAAGATCCCACATGCTGCAGAGCAACTAAGCCCGTGTGCCACAACTACTGAGCCTGCGCTCTAGAGCCCACGAGCCACAACTACTGAGCCCACGTGCCACAACTACTGAAGCCTGTATGCCTAGAGGCCGTGCTCCGCAACAAGAGAAACCACTGCAATGAGAAGCCCGCACACCGCAACGAAGAGTAGCCCCCGCTCGCTGCAACTAGAGAAAGCCTGCGTGCAGCAACGAAGACCCAATGCAGCCAAAAATAAATAAATAAAATAAATAAATATATATATATATAATAAAAAGAGTGTTGTCAGGGACTTCCCTGGCGGTCCAGTGGTTAAGACTCTATGCTTCCCATAAAGGGGGTGTTGGTTCGATCCCTGGATGGGGAACTAAGATACCACGTGCTGTGTGGCATAGCCAAAATAAATTAATTAATTTTTAAAAAAAAGAGTGTTGCCAGATAAAATACAGGATTTTCATGTAATATTTAAGGCATGCTTAAAAGAAAAGTTAATTATTATTTATCTTAAAGTCACATTTAACTGAGTGTCCTGTATTTTTATTTGCTAAATCTGGTAAGCCTATACATGAGGACTTCCATGCATACATAATCTTTCACTCTTTAAAGATTAATTCTGAGAAACGTTTAACTGAATAGGCAGTTGGTTAGTCAGGTAGCAACCTATGAAATTTGTCAGGTTCCCACCAATCCAGCACAGCAGAAGTCTCAGAGAGAGTTCTTCATCCACTTTTCCATTTCTGTAGACCACTCAGAGCATAGAGCTTAATGAGGCAACTAAGTAATAAGTACAAAAAATACTGGTGAAGTACAGCATTAAACATCCCATTCACTCCCAGTCAAGGCACCCTTGTCAAAAATCAACTGGCCGTAAATGTATGGGTTTATTTATAGATTCTCAATCCTATTCCATTAATCTATATATCTATCCTTATGCCAGTACCAAACTGTTTTGATTACTGTAGCTTTGTCATAAGTTTTAAAATTGGGAAGTGTGAGTCCTCCAACTTTGGTCTTCTTTTTCAATATTGTTTTGGCTATGCAGGTTCCCTTGCAAGTCCATATGAATTTGAGGCACATCTTTTCCATTTCTGAAAAAAGGCTGTTGGAATTTTGATAGGGACTTCATCCACTCTGTAGAGCACTTTGTGTAGTATTGCCATCTTAACAATATTAGGTCTTCCAAGCCATGAACATGTAAGTATTTCCATTTACCTAAGTCTACTTTAATTTCTCTTAGCAATGTTTTATAGTGTTCAGTGTACAAGTCTTTTATCTCCTTGGTTAAAATTATTCCCAGGTATATTATTCTTTGGATCCTATTGTAAAAGTAATTATTTTCTTAATTTTCTTTTTGGATAGTACAGTGCAAGAGTATAAGAAGCACAACTGGTTTTTGTGTGTTAATCTTGGACCCTGCAACTTTGCTGAATTCATTTATTAGCTCTAGTAGTTTGTGTTATGTGTGTGTGTGTGTGTGTGTGGATTCTTTGGAATTTTCTATATATAGGACCATGTGATCTATGAATAGAGATAGTTTTTCTTCTCTCTTTTCAGTTTGGATGTCTTCTATTTCTTTTTCTTGCCTAATTGCACTGGCTAGAACTTCCAGTACAATGTTGAATAGCAGTGATGGAAGTAGGTGCCATTGTATTTTTCCCCATCTTAGGGAGAAAGCTTAGTCTTTCATCACTGAGTACAATGTTTGCTATTGGTTTTTCATTAATGCCCTTTATCATGTTGAGGAAGTTTCCTTCTACTGCTAGTTTTCTGAGTGCTTTCATCATGAAAGGGTGTTGGATTTTATCAGACATGTTTTCTGTGTCAATTGAGATGATACTGTGGTTTATTTCCCCTCACTTGATTAATGTGGTATATTACACTGATTGATTTTCTTATGCTGACCCACTCTTGCGTTTTTAGGTTAAATCCCACTTTGCTGTGTATAATCCTTTTTAATATGCTGTTGGATTCAGTTTGCTAGTTTTATTGGTGATTTTTGCATCTATATTCATAACAGCTATCACCTGTAGTTTTTTTTCCTTGTGGAGTCTTTATCTGGACTTGGTTTTGAGGTAATACTGTCCTCAAAGAATGAACTTGGAAGTGTTCCATTCTCTTCAATTTTTAGGAAGAGTTTAAGCAGGATTAGTATTAATTCTTTTTCAAATATTTGGTAGAATTTACCAGTGAAGCTGTCTAGCCTTAGACTTTTCTTTGTTGGAAGGTTTGATTACTGAGTCAATCTCTTGTTATAGATCTGTTCAGATTTTTCTTTCTTCTGAATCAGTTTTGGTTATTTGTGTGCTTCTAAGAATTTATCCATTTCATCTAGGCTATTTAATTTGTTGGCCTACAATTGTTCATAGTATTCTCTTTTAATTCATTTTATTTTCTGAAAGGTGGGTAGTAACAACCGACTTTCATTTTTTATTTTAGTTGTATCTTCTCTTTTTTTCTTGGTTAGTCTAACTAAAGATTTGTCAATCTCATTGATCTTTTTAAGGACCCAACTTTTGGTTTATTAAACCCCTCTTTTGTTTTTATATTCTCTAAAAGAATAGATTTTTTTAATAGTATGAAGGACATAGAGAACAGAGAAATCAAGTCTCTAAGGACTCTTGGGAGGGTTTCTTTGAAGGGTTAGAATATAACTGGGCCATTAAATGCCTAAAAAGCAAAGTTTTATTTCACAACTCTTTCCCAAATTGAGAAAGGCCTAAAACAATTTGCCACTTTTGAAGAGCTGCTGGTTTAGGAAAAGTGATGCAGTTGGAGAACCTTGGGTGTTTATTTTACCTCTTATTTAGTGGCTTTTTGGTAGTGGTAAACTTCTAAAATGCAACACTGAGAAAAAAAAAATCATACAAGCAAATCAGCTTACCTTTCTGTTCACTGCTTCCAACTTCCTGATCCTTGACAGCATGGAGCATGATTGTTGGTTTGGAATCTGAAATGATACAGTGGCATATCTTATTTTTCAAAGCGTTATATGCTTAGGTCCTAAAGAATGTGTTTTGAAAATGAGTGTGACCAAAAGAAATGGTATTCAAAAGAGAGCTTACGGGTAAAGCCTACCCACATTTCAGATTTAGGGAGGAAAAACAATTCATGCATAAGAGTCTTGGAAGCTTGTCTTAGAATTTGAATATTGAAACCTCTTCTTTTTGACCATTCTTTTAACTTCTTTTAACACATATATTAAAGAATAGAGTAGAGCAAGGAGGAAAAGTAGATTTTCAAAAAGTTTTAGGTTCTGTTTCATCATCGTATTTTTCATGAAATTCACTGTCCCCCACACAAAATGCAGCAATAAGTTATTAATTGCCTTAAGAGATGTTATCAATTTTATTAGTAAGAAAATTCAGGTCCTATCTATAAAACCACATAGGATTTTGTTTGAAGCTAATAAACAAAAGTTATATTTTTCTTTTTGAAATCACATTTAGCTTTGAGATACAGACACACGCATACACGCATACACATGTCACTCTCCATTTTCAACTTCTCAGTAATCTTTTATTGCAAAACCAAAGCTATTTGAAAACGGAGTCTTCAGTTTAATCTTTTGTAAACTCTCCTGATTGTTCTCTAAATAGTGTAAAATGAGAAAGCTCACACATCTCACACAACCCGCACATCAGTGTCTGTCCATCACAGCCAGTAACTGTTAGTCAAATGGGACAAATACCACCCAATATGTCATTAGTAGGCTCTTACTAATATTTCAAATGTGTGGATCTAACAGCATCCTGTTGTGCTCAGAAATAAATCCAAGATGTAAATTATGCATCAAAGATTATACTTGTCTTTAGCTCAGTTCAGCTTTCTGGCTGAGCAGCACCCACCTACAAATTAGGCAGCCACCAGGTAGGGTGGCCCAACAGATTTTACTGTTGTTGTTGATACTTTAAGTAATCTTCAAGAAAATGGCTGACAGTTAAAGTATAAACACGTTTCTGTAGCGGTCCCCACAGCACTTCTCCCACAGTGATGTACAGCTGTGACACCAGGATTTTCTCAGAGATTCTAAGCAAAACCCAGTCTCAGCAGATTGCAATCATACAAATGATCAAAGCTATTAAAACATCAAAAAGGTAAATATTACTCACTGGAAATTCTGTACTGATCTTCTCACTTGCTTGAAGAACACAATTTCACAGCTCTCTCAGGTCATATAAAAATAGTGAAATAAAGTCTGTTGGATGCAAGACACCAATTAAGACAAAGTTAGAAGTACATACCAGATAAAGAATTTCTGTAGCAAAAAATATTTCATACCTTGTTCTTCATCTGAGCTGTGCTAGTCAAATACTTTATCACATACTATGTCCCCTTTTCTCTCAGAGAGTCTGAAATTCATAATAGGGTACAGGGTTTTTTTTGTTTTTTGTTTTTTTTGGCCATGCCAGGCAGCATGCGGGATCTTAGTTCCCCGACCAGGGATCAAACCTGTGCCTCCTGCATTGGGAGCTCGGAGTCTTAACCACTGGACTGCCAGGGAAGTCCCTGATAGGGTACAGGTTTTAGACTTGGTGGTGTCTGATCACCACATACAAATTGCCAAGCACACAGTTCTCAATGCTAGACAATGTAGGACAGGCATGGTAAACACTTCTACCCCAGCAGTCAGTGATGCCAGGTCTAGGGCCACAGTCTAAGATAAGGGACTCATCCAGACAGATTTCCACTTTCCTCATTTCAAGGCACCCCTGTACCTGCCTCATCACCACCATACAAGGTCCCAGGCCAAAGATTCCAGTTCTTGAAAGGGATGTAAAGATACAACATGTGCCTGAGAGGGTTGTCAGCTGGCTTGGTGTTACAGGGCTTTATCTAAAGCCATACAAGTGGGGTGGCTTCCCCAGGACCCACCTTGGGGAGGAGAGGTGCTCAGGGAACAGAATCTGGGGCAAAGTGCCCTTGGCAACCCAGAAACAGGCACTGGTGGACCCGGAATCCCAGGCCACGTCGCCAAGGCAGGGCTCCAGCTCACACCCTCCTCCTTCTTGAACCTCTTCTGCTCCCAGCTTCAGTGTCTTATCCTGCTCTCCTAAGATCTATTTTGAGGGCACAATACCAGAGACCTGTGGTCAAATGCAGCCTGGAGCTGGATAATGTTGTGGCCTCTAGTTGTAAAAAGTTTTAAATTTGTTGCCAACATTTAAAACCAAAAATATTTCACATAAAAATAGAGAATGTGGGCTTCTCTTGGAAATGGGAAAATCTGGCAGCTGGAGCAGCTTTTCCTGTGACAGTGGGCTGGAGCTGAGGAACAGCTTCACCTTCTAAGACAGGACAAGCACCCTATGGACCCGTTGGCATTTGAGTTGACAGCCATGGCTCAGCAGTTCCCCACAACTTTTGAAACACAGTCACAGATTCGGGACCATAAATTAGATTAGATGTTAGGAAGGTATTATTTTCTGAATGGGAGGCATGGTTTTGTGTGTATCTTGGTAGAACTGGTCCATTATGAGTCTCTGGTCTCCTGTGCATCTTGTTTGCTCACCTAAAAAAAAAAATCTTTGCTATTTTCTGGAGGAGCCATTTTTTTTTTAACTTTTTGCTCCTCCGTTCATTAAAGCCATTTGTTAAAAGGCGGCAGACACCTTTCCTGCACTGCTAATTTCTCTCTTCCCTAGAAGCTTGAGCAGTCTCAGTTTCCTCATGCTGAAAACCTAAACAGTAATGCCCACCGATGGGCAGGTTGTCATGAGGACTCACTCATACTTACATTCATGCTTTCATTCCTGATTAATGTCACCTCCTACCTTGTTCTAGGCACTGTGCCAGGGGCTGGGTTAAATGAGACACCTATATGTAGGTACAGAGTGTAAGAAAAGCTCTTAGAACCAGGCCTGTCTGACACACAGATGCTGCAATCATCACTGGAGTCCAGACACTGAACCTCACTTTAGTGGGAATTCACACCAGCACTTTATGGAAAGAGAATCTAAAAGGAACAGTAATGGAAAAAGCTGAAAGGGGCTTCTTACCCTTGGAAAACAATGACTCTTATCTCCACCCTCCTTCAATCCCGGTCAGTTTCCACATTTCCTTCCAGCAATGCTCCCCACGCTTCCATTAAAGATGGAACCATCCAGAGAGCTGGGTGTGTGAGTGACTCCCTGTGGCTCTGTCTGAGCCACTTATCGGAAGCCCAACCTGTGTCCACACAGAGCTAAATCCCTCCCAGGTGGACTGCGTCTTCCCTCTGCTCCCTATTATATTTCAAACAGTCATTCCATCTCTTCCTTGAGCTATTCTCATAATCTAAATTCCCCTAACTTAGCTTGTAAGTGATAGGACATAACTCAGGCAGAAACCTTCCAACCCCAGAATCTGTGCTCCCTCGAAATCACATCTTTTCTCCAACTGACATGTAAGTGCCCCACAGAAGGGACAGCCTTAGTCTACTGTCACACAGGGACACCACTGGATTTTTGAATGGGACGATTCTTCATAGAGTCAGGCTGTCTCGGGTATCATAGAACATCTAGCATCCCTGGCTTTGATCAGTTAATTTGAGTAGTACCCCAGTATTTGTGACAATTGAAAGTGACTACACATTTCTAGACAGAGGTAAGGGAAGTGAGGCTACATTGGGGGGGGGGAGGGGATGGGGCGTGGGCAGGGAGCAGTCCTCATTAAATTTCAACATTTCAGTTGAATTTGGCCTCCACATTTTCTTCCCAATAAACTTAATAGTTCCTGGTTTAGCAATAGGTATCCATGATTATAAACAAAACAAATGCCCAAGAATATGTGGTAATTTTTAAGATACAGAATGTTTTCAAGGAGAACAATGTGCACCAACACTGTGATCTCAGGCAAGTTGCTTAAATTCCCTATGCATCAGTTTCCTCAACTGCAAAATGGAGATAATAAGGGTCTTCAAGGACAGATGATTCTTGTTCCTCTTCCACTGTATAGAATTGTTCTGTGAAGTGGCTTCCTGGCCAGGAACTACATTTCCTGGCCCTCATTGTATCTGGGTGGGAATATGTGGTTAGTTCAGTGAAATGTAAGCAGAAGTGATGTGTGTTGCTTTCTGTTAATGTGGTTTGGAAGTAGGGGCACCTTCTGCACATTTTTCTTCTTTTGCCAGCTAGATGTCAGTGTCCAGAACATCCTAGGAAGCAACACATTGGAAATGAAGGAGCAACAATGTGGAAAGAGCCTGGGATCCCTGGATCTCCATTTGGAGGAGGATCATATAGCTCTTATGCCAATCAGGAATATTCATCCTGGACTTGGATGAATAAAGAAGCTTCTATGGTGTTTGAGCCAGTGTTCATTTTAAAGTTTGTTAGAGCAGGTAGCATTGCCTTAACTAATACAAATATTTACCTCTTGTGATAGAGTAAATGATGTAGAGCACTAAGGAAAGCCCCTGGTACATAGTAAACATTCAATATATGCTAGCAATAGTTATTGTAATAATTATTATTGTCTCTCTATATTACTTAGTGGGGCCAAAGGCACTAAAGTTTGGGGGAAATTAGGTGTGTAGGATGCTTTTAGAGGCAACAGATAACTCAGTCCAAAATGGATTAAATGATAAGCAAAAATATCTCATGTTGTAAGTTCAGGGCCAATATTTTCATGATTGGCTAGACCATGTTGTCACAGACCCTAGTGCTGTCCATCTTTTTGCCCCATTATTCTGGTGTGTGGTGATGTCTCTCCTCATGGGTGCAAGATGGCTGCCATTGCTCCAGAGATCACATGCAAACATGACAATGCCCAGTGAAGAAAAGGGGCTTTCTCTTTAATTGGTGAAGAAGACCTTTTTTCCAGAAGACCCCCAACTCCTTATCCAGGATTGACTTACATGCCCATGACAAAACTAGTCAGTCATTGGTAAGAATAATGAAACCATCATCGTTGGTCACCTTCCCTGAGCATATGGGATGGTAAGCAGCCAAGATAAATAGAGGCTCTGTAACAGATGCTGTGGGTGCCGTTATTTCCCCAAAGGAATGCTTTATACTTCCAACGCAAGGCTGTTCTACTAATCTTGCAAGCATCCTTTATTCATGTCTACCTCTATACTTTTGCTCACATTAATGTCCCCTGGAATGCCGTCTGTTCTTCTCTTGTAACCAGTATTCAAGTGGCTCCTCCAGTTCTACTTCTTCTATGAAGCATTCTCTGAATGTGTCCTTCCTCCTCTTGGAACTTCTATAGCTCTTATGGTCAGTATCACATTTTGGTATTATTGTATCATATTATATTATTATATAATATTTTTGTTAGTTTATGGTATATTACTATAGGCTCATTGTTTGTTTGACATATATATATTTATTCACTCAAAAATTGTTTTTGAGCACCCACTGTATGCCAGGCATTGGGGAAAAAAAGTTGAGTATGGCATGGCCCTTGTCCCCAAGTTCCTTATAGCAGTAGAAAACCCCGTACCTTAGACGCCTACTGTGTCTTCCATGTTGATCAACCCAGAGCCAAGCATAAGGTGAACACTTAAAAATTCACCTACAATAATATACCCAGGGAGGGGTATATTTGGAAAACAAAGGGTCACCACCATACAAACCCAATTTGTAAAGAGTTCACCCATTATTGTACCTCAAGCCTCCCTATTAATACCAAAATCACCCCATGTAGAAACCTCATCACTACAGTTACACTGTGAATTTAAAAGTGGCAGTTTCCCAGCAGTTCAAGAGACCCTGAGACATTGTGAATATCAGGTGTAATCATGTGTTTCCTTCCCCAGAAGAATGTGTCCCCATTTGTCTCTTCTCTGCAAAGAGATACAGGACATTAAATCACAAAGGAGAGAAAAGACAGGAAGAAGAGTAGATTTAGAAAATCACTTAGTAGTTGCCTTAGGACTTGCACATACAGTTTACAAGATGAAAGAAAGTGAAGACACAATCACTTTTAATAGTTCCTTGGAAAAACTCCATCCCCAAATGTCCTTCATTCCTGTTGCTATTTGTTGAAGTTTTGCAAAGCTGACTAAGTGTGTTTTATGCTAATTGGCTTTATCTGACATCCCTTTATCATTTGAAATTAATAGACAGCCTCGTAGATACAAGGTTAATGGAATATCTTCTCCTCCTCAGATTTGCAACTTGGCGTTTTCCCCAAAACACCACTTTCATCTTTATATAAGCGATCGTGTCTATAAAGTCTTCTTAAAAAGGCATACTGTCTAATCCCATCAACCCATTTGTGAAATGTTCCAGAGGGAAATTGTTACACTGTTATTGTAGAAGCTGTTCTGCTCTTTGCATGCTCCTAAATGCCCAACAGATTTGACATCCTCTTAGCACGGTGGGGCGATAGCAGCTGACGTGCCAAGCACTAAGCAACAGCTGGCCCCATAGCAAAGCCCCTTCTTCTTTGCTTCTTTGGAATGATGCCATCTGAGAAAAGGAACACTTAATGTGCACTAGAACCAAACTTCATCCCAAAGTGCAAAGATGATAGAGGCCCTCTCTCCTCTCCTCCTGCTTCTCCCTTTCGAGGAATGCTGGCTGTGGTGACACTTGGAAAGGAGGTATGAAAATGTTTGGGAAGGCTTCTCTGTGTATCTGTGAGGGACAAGAGGAGAGGGGAGGAGCAGCAGTAGATAGGGTGACTGTTTTTGGCCTTTAGGGGAAAAAGTCGAGGGAATCAGCAAGTTTATTTCTGTTTGTCCAACTCCAGTCACCAAAGGGAATGAGAATTGAGGGAGGCAGACTGCACGCAGAGTCCATAATGATATTTATATACTTTATGCTCCCAGAGCTCCAAGGGCTCCAAAGTCTTAAATAGCATTATGCCAGCATTTAAGACATGCAAAAAGGTATGAAGAATAAAATGAAACAAAATGAAACCCAATACATGCTGTATATACATGTCCCATCTCCCCTTCCTGCATCCCACCCCAAAAGTAATCACTATCCTAAGTTTGTTGTTTACCACTGCATGCTTTCCAGGCTTTTGCTACATACTAATTGCTTTGCATTTTTTGAAACCTTATTTACATCTGTATCAGATGTAAATAGAAACAAATAGATATAACAGAAAAACACAAAATGAAAGCAGCTTAAACAGAATACATGTTTATTCTTCTACCACATAGGAGAAAGTTGGAGGTGGGCCAGCAGTGTCGATACAGTGGTACCTAGGAATCTGTTTCATCCTAGCTCATGGTTTCCACTTTCCAAGTCACCTTAAAGTCTAAAGTTAGCTTCTGGCGTTTCAGCCACTATGGTCACCTTGCGTGCTAGAAGAAGGGGATAAGGCCAAAGGACAAAAAAGAGTCATTAGCGGCTGAGCGCAACTCCTTTAAAATCTCCTGGAAGTCCTAGTCATCACTTATACTTACAGCTCATTGGCCAGAACTAAATCACATGACCACACCAAGTTGCAAGGTCCCCTCTATCAGGGAAGCAATTTGCCAAGTAATATTGGTGTTCTATTGCTAAGAGGGAAATAAGAGTGGCTTAAGCAACTGTAGTCTCTGCAAAGATTCATGGTCTGTGTATGCTTGTTTTTGCTTAATTGCATTTGTGAGATTCATCTATGTTGAAAGTTATAGCCCCGATTCATTAATTTTCACTGTTCTATACTATTTCATTTGTGAATAGTCTCCAACTTACTTACCCAGTCTCCTGTTTTGTTTTGTTTGTTTGTTTTAATTCTCTTTTGGGGTTGGTGAAAACAAAGGTTTACAGAAATGATGCTATGAGCATTCTCGTATGTGTCTCCTCATTCATACATATGAGTGTTTCTCTAGCACTCTTAATGGGGAGTGGAATTGCAGGGTCAAATGTATGCACTTCTCCAACTTTGCAAGGTATTACTAAATTTTTCTCAAGGGTAATAGCACCATTTCGTTGACCCCAGTCAATGGTGTCCCTCAAACTCCGCTTTCTCAGCAACCCTTGGTACTGAGACTTTTTAGATCTTTGCCTTTGATGAATGTAAAATAGCTTCCCACTGTGGCTCTCTTTTCATTTTCTTGGATATTAATATAGATGAGTGTCTTGCGTGGTTTTTTTTGTTTTTGGACGATCCATGTTTCATCTTCTGTAAACTGTCCATCTTTTCTGTCCATTTTTCAAACATCAAGTTGTTTGCTTTTTTCTTTTTGGTTCTTTATGTATCCTGGCTACCAGTCCTTTGCCAGTTATGTGTGTTGAAGATATTTTTCTCCCAGCTGGGATGTGTCCTTTCACTTACTCTATAGTATCTTATGATTAACAGAAGTTTTAAATTTTAGTGTAGATGAATTCATTGAACTATTTTTAGTTTTTTTATCTTAATATTTTCTTCTCCAAGTTCAAAACATTTCTCTATTTTCACATTTTAATCTTCAATTTACTTATACATAAAATTTATTTTCTGAGATAAAGTTCCAATTTTCCTTTTTACCATTTGATTAATCAATCATTAGCCCTAACACCACTTACTAAGTAGTCTTTTTCCTCATTAGTCTGCAATGCCAGGTATGAAATATATTGTTTCCAGATATTGATAGGACCATTTTTGGCTCTTTCATTCTTTTTTACTAGTTTACTTGTCTGTCATTCTGTCAATAAGATGCTGTCTTAATTAGCACAGCTTTAATCACGAAGTTAGTATGGGATTAACAGCATGATAGACAAGTGAACCAATGAAACAGAATAAAAGAGCCAGTGTTTTCCTGTGTTCTGTGCCCTTTTATGTGATGGTCAGTCAGGTGCAGCCACAAGAGGAGACACAGGAGACATTCAGGAAAACAAAGTCTATTATACTCACAGGTCCTACAGAGGGGGTCACAACAGCTCTCTCCTCTCTGGTATTCAAGCTGCACCACCTAGCCACCTTGGTCTCTGGATTGTAGCTCCATCTCCTGAACTCAGAGAGTCCACCTGACCCCCCTTGGGTGAGCATCTCTGAAACTTGTTGTGGAAACTCTCTCAAGGCAATAATCTGGGGCAAACATAGGGCTCATCTCATTTGTTTTTCATATTTCAGGAATCACTGTCCTTCATTGCCTGATGTCCAATGTCACAAAAACCATTTTTTCATATATATTGTCCATTGTTTATGGTTTTTCAGGTATAGGATAAATCTGGTCCTTGTTACTTCAGCCTGACTGGAAACAATAATCTGGTCAATTCTCATTTTGTCAATATCCATGCAAACTCTAGTAAAGACTGTGACTGAAATAACATTGAATTCATACAGATGGGAATATTGTGATATTGGTCTTCCTATTAGTGATATGAAACACATGCAAATAACTTCAATACAAATATGGTATATCTCAGACTTCCCTGGTGGTCCAGTGGTTAAGACTGTGCTTCTACTGCAGGGGGTGCAGGTTCGATCCCTGGTCGGGGAAGTTCCACATGCCACAAGATGAAGCCAAAAAAGACCAAAAAAAACATGGTATGTCTCTCAACTTTTAAAGATTTATAAACAAAGTTTTATAATTTTATTCATTAAAGTATTGCACATTTTTGTTAGATTTACTCTTAATACTTTTATCTATCCCTACTATTATAAAAGCTATCTTTTAAAAATTAATTTTTAAAATGTATTTCTATGTTTTCTATAGTTAGTGTTTTGGAATGTAGTTGACTTATATATATTGATCTTAAATCTAGCAACCTTGCTGAACTTTCTTATGAATTATAATACCTTATCTAGAAGTTCTTTTGGATTTTGTATGTATATAATTGTATCACCTGTATATAATTACACATTTTTTACTTCTTTCTATCTAATCTTCATACTCTTTCTTTCTTTTCTTTTCTTTTCTCTTTTCTCTTCTTTCCTTCCTCTCTCCCTTCCTTCCCTCCTTCCTTCCTTCCTTCGTTCTTTCTTTGTTGTTCTCTCTCTTTTTTCTGTCTCATTGTGCCAACCTGAATCTCCAGCTCAGTGATCAATACTAAATACAAGTAGTGGTAGCAGGTCTTCCTGTCTCACTCCTGATTTCAAAGAGAATTTTTCTAACATTTCACTAGTTTGAGGTTTGCTATAGGTTTTCATAAGGTCCTGTATTGGACCTTTTTTCCCCCCTCGGTTTAAATATTCATTGAACATTTGCAACATGAAAGGAACTGTGCTAGGCTCTATGAAGTAGACAAGGTTATACAAGACATGGTTCCTACCTCAAGAAACTGACAGGATGATTAGTGATATGAAATATCAATATATATAAATGTAACTTTAATACAGAGCAGGCTAGAAAGTGACAAATGAAAGATACAAACCAAGAGTTTAGATGTTGCATCAATTCCTTGCAAGATTCAACTCAATAAATAAATTTTGAATACCTACTCTGTGTAAGAATTAAGGAAGGCTCTCTTAGAAATGTTTCTAAAAATTAAATGAATAAACTCTTAGGTTAGTAGTAAGGTTAAGCTTGTGTTCAGTATTTTCATTATTTAATGATTTAGCCCCTAAAACCCCAAGGTTTTACGAAAAGGAAGAGGCCAGTTTTACCCCCATGATAGTGCTAAACTCTAAAATGTACAGTAAACCAAAAAAGGGATATCTTATATGTCAGTGTTATGGAAAATACTGTTTTAGGAATGAAAGATCAGCTAAAAAGATACATTTTAGACAAATTTTAAAGAGATGTAAAAATTGCAATGCTGTCTTCAGAGAAATAAGGATACAAAATACTGCCCATGAATAATTGCTTTTAGTGCCTTTAGAACTTGATTTTTTGTAATTTTGTAGTTAAATTCAATTCAGTAAGTTACAAGGAAGAAGTCATCTTCTAGGGCTTTGGATAAAGCCATTTTTGTATGTTGTTCTCATTGTATGAAATTAGAGATAAAACATGACTGTACCTGCTTCTCACTATTATAAAAAGAAGTGAATATTCATATTCCTAAATCATTTGTCCTTGGCAATGTTACATATATACTACCACATAGGAAAAAAAAGACTTCTTCCAACATTTTTCTGTACAGAACATGCATCTACCTTATTATTGTTAATATTTTGTAGCTAAAATCTTGCCTGGCTCAGTTGTATATGAAAACTCAGAAAAAGCGGAACCTAATTCTCTGGGGTAAAGGGTAATAATGCTAGAGAAAAAAGAAAAGAATGACAGGAATGATCAAGAATTTCCCACACAAGTGAGAGGAAGAAAGATGCCTGAGAAGTACCCATTAGACTGGGTCAGTAAGAAGTCACCAGTGACCTTATGGAGACCATTTTTGGTGAAGTGACAGGAGAGGAAAGCCCTTACTGTGAAAGATGAAGGGAAGGTGAGGAGAGGAGACAGGAGTATAGACAACTCTTTCCAGCAGTGAGTCGGCTGCTTTGTCTCAAATTCCCTCAGGGGAGTTGGAGTCCTGAAATCAATGGCTCCCCAAAACCAATTGTTGATCCCATAGAGATGCATAATAGAATTTTCACTGGTCCAAATCGAAGTGAAAAAGGTACAGACTATGTAGGAAGTTGTTCATAAAACTACATTTACTCAGTTTAAAAAGTCAGCTCTTGCTCTGAGATAATGACCTTCCGAAGCATCCCCCATCTCTTTTGGAGGTGGGGAAAACACTCTTTCCTCTAGGAAATAATGGGGAAAGTAGATAGAAATGTTTTAGTTATGACTTCTCTTTTTGTAAAAAGGGACTTAGTAGAATTTTAAAAGTTCGTAGCTGTATATTTTTCTTTCATTTTTGTTTTTGTTTTGTTTAGGGGGGTGGATTGGATTCCAAAAGTCTTAGAATCAGATTTCTTTACCTGGAGGAGAAAATGTCTTGGATAGACCATTACCACAGCCAACCCACCTGGGATACCCAGGCTTCCTCTCAGGTGCCTGCCTTCTTTCTCCTGGAATCTGTTTCCTCAGCTGCCCTGTCCTAGGGAACATACAGGGTCCCACATGGAGGGCCACTTCCTTTTTTTCTCAGCCCAACAGCAAGCAGCAGCAACACAGAAGAGAGCTTAAACACACCTCTTTAGTTGTAGGATTGCTGACCATCAACTCTGGGCTGCTCAGAGCCCTGCACAGTCTTGATTGGGGTATATGTCTATGCAGCTATGCCAGGTGTGGTAGTACTTTTACAGTCCTGTGTTATGGGCAGTGAATTCCTGTAGAGTTCATGCTATTATCAGTTTGGTAGAACCTACAGGTTCTTTTATTTCTTCTCTCTTCCTAGAAGATGATGATGATGATGATGATGATGATTGTAGTTCCATAGACAGAAAGTCCTTCAACCTTATAAATCATGCCTATTAAATTACTCATTTACCAAAACACGATTTGTTCACAAATGACAAGTAGCAAGAATAATGTGAACGTGTCCTAAGATATGTCAATTTGGAAGCTGTGACAGATTGTATTTTCCAAGGTGGCCACACAAGATCTCCCTTTTTCCTTGATTTTCTTATGATGTGATGCCGATATTTTTCCAATTAAGAGGGGATGTCTATGTTATTACCCCTTGAATCTTAGTGGCTTGGGACTGTGGCAGAAGTGATATTTTGTGACTTCCAAGGCTAGGTCATAAAAGATACAACTTCCACTTGCTTCTCTTGAGATGCTTGGAATCCAGCCACCACACTGTGAGGAAGTGAAGAGGCCACAAGTGGGTGATCCAGCCCACAGCCTCAGCTGAGATCCCAGCAGACTACCAGCCTTGACTGCCTGACATTTGGGTGAACAAGCATTCAGATGACTCTAGCCCCCAGCTGTTGAGTCACTCCAAGCCTTCAAATCTTCCCAGATGAAGCTTCAGACATTATGTGGCAGAAACAAGCTGTCCCCACTGTGCCTTGTCTTTGTTCCTGACTCACAGAATCTGTGAACATAATATAACTTTGTTGTTTTAAGCCACAAATATCAGATGGTTTCTTATGCAGCAATAGGTAAGTGACAAAGATGCTCGTTTCTTGGTTAAGAAGTAACAATAAAACCTAATATTTATTGGTTCTGGCAACAGGTAAGAAATTTACAGTACTTTCTTATTTAATCCTCAAAATGAGCCCTTGAAATAGGTATTACTTATGAATCCCATTTTATTGATGAACAAACCAATGCATAAAGGCATGGGTACAACCTCATGGAGCACAGATACGTTTTATATTTTCATAATTAGTGCCATGTTATTTCTCTTCAATATTTCTCTTCTCTTTTTTCTATACACTAGTGATAAGGGATCATTCAATGTGGAATAACTTTTTTTGTTTTAGTTTGAACTACTTTTGGAAAAATCTAAATTCAGAGTAAACCTTGAAGTAAACCTATGAATGCAAAC
Organism: Eubalaena glacialis; assembly: GCF_028564815.1. Classification (NCBI taxonomy): domain Eukaryota; kingdom Metazoa; phylum Chordata; class Mammalia; order Artiodactyla; family Balaenidae; genus Eubalaena; species Eubalaena glacialis. Next base: position 112,032,784 of record NC_083721.1, read on the forward strand.
CCATAGTTTGCATTGTCTGTTAGAGACATTATAAAACAAGTTAATGGAAAAATCCTGGCAAATACTTTGATCATGGAGAATAGTGTAATAAAATGATTTCTATAAAGAATATAAACCATAACATTGTATTCTAAATGAAGTATAATTGACCTTCAACATCATATTAATTTCAGGTTCACAACACAGTGATTCGATATTCTATACATTACAAAATGATCACCACAGTAAGTCTAGTTACCATTTCACCACACAAAGATATTACAATATTATAGGCTATATTCCCCATGCTGTACATTTCATCCCTGTGACTCATTTATTTTGTAAATGAAAGTTTGTACCTCTTAATCTCCCTCACTTATTCTCTCATCCCCCCCACCTCCTCCCCTCTGGCAACCATTTATTTGTACACTGTAACTAGGAGTCTGTTTCTGTTTTATTATGTTCATTCATTTTTTTTTCTTTTTTAGATTTCACATATAAGTGAAATCATACGGTATTTGTTTTTCTCTAACTTATTTTACTTAGCATAATACTCTCTAGATCCATCCATGTTGTTGTAAATGGCAAAATTTTATTTTTTTTATGACTGAGTAATATTTCATTGTATAAGTATGCCACATCTTCTTTATCCATTCATCTACCAATGGACATTTAGGTTGCTTCCATATCTTGACTATTGTAAGCAATGCTGCAATGAATATAAGGGTGCGTATATCTTTTCAAATTAGTATTTTCGTGGTTTTCTTTTCTTTTCTTTTTTTTTTGGAAAAATACCCAGAAGCAGAATTGCTGGATCATGGCAGTTCTATTTGTAATTTTTTCAGGAACCTCCATGGTGTTTTCCATAATGACTACACCAATTTACATTCCTATCAACAGTGTATGAGGGTTCCCTTTTCTCTACATCTTCACCAACACTTGTTACTTGTCTTTTTGATAATAGCCATTCTGACAGGGAGTGAGGTGATATATCATTGTGGTTTGGATCTGCATTTCCTTGATAATGAATGATGTTGGGCATCTTTTCATGTGTCTGTTGACCATTTGTATGTCTTTTTTGGGAAAATGTCTATTCAGGTTCTCTGCCCATTTTTTAATCAGGTTGTTTGTTTCTCTGATGTTGAGTTGTATAAGTTCTTTGTATATTTTGGATATTAATCCCTTATCAGATATATTGTTTGCAAATATCTTCTCCCATTCAGTAAGCTGCCTTGTGGGTTTGTTGATAGTTTTCTTAACTGTACAACAAGTTTTTTAATTTAATGTAGTCCCATTTGTTTATTTTTGCTTTTTTTGTTTTTCTGGGTTTTTTTGGTCTGAGGAGACATACACAAAAAAATATTGTTAAGACTACTGTCAAAGAGTATACCGCCTGTGTTTTCCACTAGGAGTTTTACGGCTTCAGGTCTTACATTTGCCTTTTATTCACTTTGAGTTTATTTTTGTATATGGTATGAGAAAGTAGTCTAATCTGATTCTTTTGGAAGTAGCTGTTCAGTTTTCCCAACACCATTTATTGATGAAGCTCTCTTTTCCACATTATATATTCTTGCCTCCTTTGCCATAGATCAATTGACCATATAAGCGTGGGTTCATTTCTGGGATCTCTATTCTGTTCTGTTGATCTATGTGTCTCTTTTTGTGCCAGTAGCATATTGTTTTGATTACTGTAGCTTTACAGTATGATTTGAAATCAGGGAGCATGATACCTCCAGGCTTGTCCTACTTTCTCAAGATTGTTTTTGCTACTCGGGGTCTTTTTGGTTTCCATACAAATTTTAAAATTATCTGTTCTAGTTCTATGAAAAATGTTATTGGTATTTTGATAGGGATTGAATAGACTCTGTAGATTGCCTCAGGTAGAATGGACATTTTAACAATGTTAATTCTTCTAATCCATGAGCATGGTGTATCTTTCCAATTGTTTGCATTGTCTTCAGTTTCTTTCATCAATATCTTATAGTTTTTATTTGTGGATATTCTTTTCTGTTTAATTTGTATATGTGTTCATTCATGTAGTAATGCTACAATGTTTGAATTGTAGTGGCTTTATAGTAAGTTATATAGCTGCCTGTTAATTAACAGATACTCAACTTCTAATAAAATTTATTACTTGTATCTGAAAAAAAAAAATCTTATAGTTTTCTCAGTACAGGTCTTTTACTGCCTTGGTTAGATTTATTCCTAGGTATTTTATTCTTTTTGATGCAATTGTGAATGGGATTATTTTCTTAATTTCTCTTTCTGATAGTTCGTTGTTATTGCATAGAAACACAACAGATTTCTGTATATTAATTTTGTACCCTGAAACGTTACTGTATTTATTAGTTCCAATAGTTTTTTGGCAGCATCTTTAGGATTTTCTATATTAGTATCATGTCATCTGCAAAAAGTGACAGTTTTACTTCTTCCTGTCCAATTTGGATTCTTTTATTTCTTTTTCTTGTATGATTGCTATGGCTAGGACTTCCAATACTATGTTGCATAAAAGTGGTGAGAGTAGGCATCCTTGTCTTGTTCCTGATCGTAGAGGAAATGTTTTCAGCTTTTCACCATTGAGCGTGATGTTAGCTGTGGGCTTGTTATATATGGACTTTATTATGTTGAGGTATATTCCCTCTATACCCAGTTTGTTGAAAGTTATCATACATGGATATTGAATTCCTCTGTATCATTCAATCTACTGTTGATCCCTTAAGAGTGCATTCTTTATTTCAGTTATTGTATTCTTCAACTCTGTTTTGTTCTTCTTTATATTTTCTAACTTTTGTTAACCTTATCATTGCATTCATTCTCCCAGGTTCATTTAACATCTTTATGATTATTACGTTGATGTCTTTATTGGGTAGATCACTTATCTCCACTTTGTTTAATTTTTCTTCTGGAGTTTTATCTTGTTCCTTCTTTCAGAATTTATTCCTTTGTTGCCTCATTTTGCCTGATTCTCTCTGTTTTTATTTCTATGTATTAGGTAGGTTAGTTACATTTCCCAGTCTTGGAGAAGAGGCCTTATGTAGGTCCCATATCACCCAGCCACACAGGCCCCTCTGGTTCCCAGAGCTAGATGCTCTAGGAGGGCCTCTATGTGGCCCTTCTGTTGTAGCATGGCCAACCACTGTGAGCATGTTGATAGTCAGGGCTGGCCCCTGGCCTGATTGGCTGCCACGAGGTGCCTCCTGGGGGGGCTGCTCGTCCACTGGTGGGCAGGGCTGTGTTCCAGAGCGGCTGGCTGCAGGACGTGGCATCACGTTCTTATGTTTTGTTATAAGGCGCTCAAAGAACTCTTCTAAGTGGCTGTCATCATCTGTTAACCATAATTCTGTCTCTATTTTGAAGGCTTGGAGTGGTATAATTAATCAGCTGTAGAGGATCAGACACTCAGCCGGAGGGTAAGGAATAGTACTTGTACCTCCTAATTTGTGTTCTGGCCTCTCTATTTACCTAACTGCAGTTTTCTGACACTATTGAGTATATATATTCATTCAGTTATTCATTTATTAATAATTTTCTAAGTTATGAATACCTATTACACACCAACAATGTACCAGGCACAATCCTAGTGTGATGAAGAAATATTTTTGAAGCATTAGTTTGTTTAAAAAAAATTCTGCCAGACTTCCCTGGTGGTCCAGTGGTTAAGACTCTGCACTTCCACTGCATGGGACATGGGTTTAATCCCTGGTCAGGGAACTAAGATCCTGCATGCCACAAGGTGTGGCCAAAAAATAAATAAATAAAATAAAAATAAACAAAAATAATTTTACCACCTCCTATTTTTAGCTCTTTCTCCCAGTTCAGCTAGTTAAGTTTTTCTGGGTTCATAGAATCATGGAAATTATGTGAAACAGTAAGTGGAGAAAAATAGTTTGCCTTTGCTTTTGAGTTTCAGAAGATTAGGCCCTCAGGGGAACACACAGGACTCCATATAGACAAAATATTTGAGAGAGGGACCTCAAAAATAAGAGTGAGGCTTCTATTTATCCCATCTCCTGCTCCTTTTAGGAAAAGATTCTCTTAACTGAGAGGACAGAAGATCTGGAGGAAGGTAATAAAAGTGCAGACATTGATGGGTTCTGGAACAGGGCCCTGTGCCTGTCCCCAGGCAGGAATGACTGCAGAGCCAGATTGAAAAGACCAAGCTTCAGCCAGCAGCACAGACTGCCCAGACTCCAAAGTGGTGTAGAAACTGCAGAATAGTTTGTTTTGCATCTAATAGAAACGTGGTGTGAACTACTGGATTGAAGGGCCTTTGGATTAGAAAGAGGATGTCTCTCTGGTGGCCTTTGTGAACCACTGACAGAGGCTCAGAAGAACAATAGGTGTCCTGGTAGGTACTAGTGGACGGAGAACATGGAGATCTTGAGGGGGTACCCATGTAATCCCCCTACCACTTGGGTGCAACCCCAGGGAAGTGGATGGGGGACCACCTTGATTCAGATTAGATTTGCCTGCCTTGGTAGAGTGGGAATTTGTGAACAAAAAGGAATCATTTAAATAGTCATATTTTCACACACTGGTGTTAAGGAGAGTGATTTTTCTTGACCAAACTAGGTTTGGAGATTACATCATTGGAGAGCGACATAATAAATGAGCAAGCATGTAAATAAATAAAATAAATAGAGCCTGTGAAAAGCATTAGGAAGGAAGTGAATAGGGTGATAGAGAATAATCAGGACACCTGCCTATCTAAGATGATCAGGATAAGCCTGAAAGAACAGCCAGCACAAGGCCCTGAGGTATTGAAAGAGGTTGTTCTGGATTCCACAGAAGGCCAGCTGAGTGGAGTGAGGATTGGGATAAAGTTGGACGGATGGGCAGGGACCAGAGTTTAGAGGGCCTTGTGGGCCATGATAGAGTTGGGATTCTATTCTATGTGCAATGAGATGCCACTGAAGGGTTTTAAGCAGGAGAAATCAGAGTCAAATCTATAATTGAGATTTAAGAAGATGAATCAGGCTGTTGTCTGGGGACTGGATTGTTGAGGAGAGGGACAAGAATGGGAGCGTGGTGCCAGCGAGAGGCTCCTACAGTGGTCCAGACCAGAGATGATGGAATCTTGAACTAAAGTGGAACAGGAAATGGAAAGAAAACAGTAGAAAAATATAAGATATATTTTAGATATGGGATCAAGAGATCCGGCTGGTTCATCTAGGTTTGGGAAGAGGCACGAGTGCGTATCAGGATGACTTCTAGGTATCTGGCTTTAATAACCAGGTAGATGTTACAGGGATTTCCTAAAATTGGGGAAAGGTGATGCTGGGACGATGGTGATACCTTTTCTGGGCTGTGGTGCAAAATCCATTGTTCCATTTGGACTTGTTCAGTTTGATAGGACAAGAAGTCATCCACATGGAATTGTCAAGAAGATATTTAGGTATGAGCCTGGGGTTCAGAGGAGAGGTCTTAGGAGATAGAAGTTTGAGAGTCACCACTCTATAAATGTTCTTCAAAGTCATGGTTATGAATGAGATCGATTAGGGAAAGAGTGTGATGGAGAAGAAAAGAGGGCAAAAAACAGCTGGATTCCAGCATTTAGAGGTCTGGCAGGTAAGGAGGACAAGGTAAGCTGGACTTTAAAACATGTACTCATAGTTCTTTACTCTTTGTGATAGCTCTGCTTGGTGCATAGTGTAGCTGACAGGGAACCAACACAAACCCGCCTGTTCCTCATATATGACTCCCTCCTAAAGCTCTGAGTAAGTCTCCTCCACTATTAGTTTCCTCAGCTACACAAGAAGGGCCCTGTGGTAGCAGCCACCACCTTCCTTACAAGGTTTGGTGAGAAGTGTCAAGATGGAATTAAACTCAGGCACAAAGATTTACATTCAAATGCCAGCCATTTTCTCAGTCCTTATGAATAGTCCAGACTTGGTATTTTAGGCCTTTAGAAATACTAATAATGCAAACGGAATCAAAATCATCATTTATATTATTAACAAGCATTTTTGAGTAATGTTTTGAGTAAGCGCCTAATAAAGTTTAAGAAATAAAAGTAACTCATGTTTATTAAAGAGCAATTACTAGGTCTCCATTCATAAGCTTCAATATCCTGCTTAATGGATTCCATACAACATAACAGAAATCCAGTGAATGAATTATGGAGAAACAGTCCACAAAAATTATACAGTTTCCTTTTTTTTACTGTTGTTCCCCCTCCATGAAATAACAATGAGGACTGTAGCTTGAATAAAGCCATTTCTTATAACAGAATGAAAGCATTAGGGTGACACTGGTTGTATTTTATAGCTGCCTGGCAAGAACATCAAAAGCTTTATGGTCAGAACGTGCCCCCTAGTGGAAGATGTGAGTAAGAAAAAGTGGAGAGGAAACGGTACTGCGCTCAAGATCTTGTGAGAATTGAGGGTGGGGAGAGGCCTAAGGAGGCAATGAAGAAAATGCTTGTTGACCACAGTTTGTAAAGAGCTGTGTAGGGAAGAAGGCACGTCATCAAATGAGGAAATGAGTGTAGCCGGGTGGAAAGGCGTGCCTGGGACAATCAAGCCTGCAGCCTTAGGTTCTAGAAAACTTGAATCATTTATGATGAATTATAAATGAAAAAGCCACTGAATGAGGCCCCATAAAGTGGTGGAGAAGTGTGTTGCCTGGGAGCTCAGGCTGCTTGGGTGCAGATCTTGGCTCTGTACATATCTATGTGACTTTTGGGAGTCACTTTGCTGCCCTCTAAGCTTCAGTCATCTTATCCGTAAAGCAGAATAATCACAGGGCCCTAGGAGGTGTTGGTTGTTGTGTAGATCAGGGTTGCTGCAAGGCGCAAATGAAAAAATGTCTAGAAAAGTGTTTTTAAGTGTAGTGACTGCTGTACTACAATAGCTGTCACTGTTATCTGCCAAGGGTGTATTTAAAATCAGGAACAGGCATTTGCATTTCTATTTTTAAAAATGCCTTCAGATACAGACATTCAACTACAGAGGGAAGCTCTGGGGCTCTGAAAGTTGTGAGAGCGGAGATGTCTGAACCATTCTGTAAGACGCCCAGATACAGTAAACCGGGCTGCACTTGCTCATCTGCCGTGCGGGTCCTAACAGAACAGTGGCCGGACACATTTGGATCCATATGAGCAATTTGTTTTTACAGTTTTACAGTTGAGGTGAAGCCAGTCAGGGCTGGAGAGTTGACTGAGCAAGGCTGGTAGGGTGGGTGGCATGGGGCAGGGGTCAGCTTTCTGTGAGTGACAGCTGAATGGGGAAATGGAACACCAGCCGGGGCCACAGGTAGGGCACAGGTTTACAGGAACCCAGAAGAGCTGTACTCCAGGAGAACACAAGAGAACATTCTCAGGGCAGTAACCATTTCCACTCAAGGGTTGACATGGTGGAGTGGGCAAACAAAAGAAGAGCAGGTTATTACAGGAAGTTTTCTGGGTTTTTGGAATATTGCTTTAAACAAACACAAAAAAGTGTGTGTCTTTTAATTCCCTCAAATGTGCTGCCAAAAATTCAGGTATTTGAAAAGGTCAAGAAGCACTGGTGCAACTGAGAATCTCCAGCTGGAAAGAGGGAGGTTGGGCTGTGGTTGCCTGGGGTCTGGGGCCTAAGGCTCTGTCTTAGAAGGAGGCTTCCAGGAGCCGTGCTGATGGGCTGATGGGCTCTGCCCATCTCTCTCCCTCAGTGAAGGAGTCCACAAGCTGGATTTTAAATACACGTTGGTGCAATAGTTATCAGATGGGGAATTCCACGCACACACAGCAGCCACTCCATGCTTCCCGGATGCATCTCACATCACCCAGAACCCTGTGCAAGCAACAATGCGGTTAAGAATGTGTCATGGCAAATCAACAAAATATGTAGTTTGATCAGCACATCCTGAGAGCAGATCATTAAACTATGCAACCAGATCCCCCAAGTGCATGAAGAATTAACTAACAAGTTTTGTATCTTGATCAGTTTAATGAGTGAGAAGTCGACGAACAAGCGTGTCAAATTGTACACTCTGGCAAGGGGGTAGATGATTGTCTGGGAGGAGCGGGGAGGGCCAGAGCTAATACTGTTGGTTTTCAAACTACCAATCCTTAGAGTTCGATGTCAGAGAGAGCTGATTAGTAGTAAGATGTTATCCAGCCTGTGTCCAGCAGGATGTGATGAGAGGGAGAGCCTTCTGATGAAATGAAACATTGATCCTCCCTTTGAGGCTTCACTAAGTCCTAATGGACTCAGCCATGTTCCTGGAAGACCCTGCCCATACCATTATATTCGCATGTGTGCAACTAAGAGGCAGTGGCAGCCTCTTGAAATATCTAAACTACCTGACCTTGAAGAGCACCTAAATGGAAGGGGGGAAAAAAACCTCTTTAATCACACTGTATCAGAGATGCCCCATGCCACTGAGAAAGAAGCAGGGCTTAATAAACTAGGAATGCCCAGCTAGAAAGCGGGTGGAGAACTTAAGTAAACTAACCCAAGTGGTTGATGATCACTGAGGAGACATGTGAATTGGATTGTCACTGAAAACTATGAGGTCTGCTGTCACACTGCTATTGGCAGGATGCTAATGGGGAGGTTGGCAATCCACTTTCAACACAGCCACACATGCCCCCAGTGACTTGACCTGCATATAAACAGGGACGTGGGCACCAGTCTATCAGTTCTGCTCTGCTACTTTATCTTGGCTGACTGACTGGCATTGCAGCTGTGGGAGTGTTGGTTTCCCCGGGCATAAATTTACCCCCTTCTATAATGAGCTGGGCAACAGAGAGATGGCAACCCCAAATAAAAGGCATAAAGCAAATCCAAATGGGAAATATTCTGCAGACAAAGGAGAAAATTGGCAGTCTGGCAAATGCTGACGTTGGAGCTGGCTGCCAGTTGCCCTTCTGTTGAACATGTACTGTTGGGGCAGAGGAGGTGGGAGAGAGACTTTTCTTTGTCTTTCTAAATTTGGTTAGATTTTCCCAAAGTATAGCACATGGTCATACCTAGAATGATTTTGGGTCTTAATGTAGTATATGGACAAACATTAAAAAATGGTAATAGTTATGATTCTATTTCCATGAATATTAGATAAAATAGAAATAGCACATCAAACTCATGATTTGACTAATATTATTTGTTAGAGTGAGGTAAAGATACAAAAAGTGAGTCAAATTAAAGCAAATTTAAAGAAAAATACCACATTTACAATAAGATATGATAAATGGATATGTCAAAAATCATAAAATGTTTTTCAAATGGCTGAAGTTTAGGAAAATTTGGGCTAGAATTTTTTTTTTTTGGTAAGAAGTTTTCATGCAATTCAGCCTAACAAACAGTTCTGTGTATGTGTTGAAAAGATGTGTGTTTCTGTTTAAAATGATTTTAAATAGAAAAGGAAGACTGGAGGACAGGAATAAACAAATTAGAAATTAAAGAAGGATTTCAAACTTTGTCACTTATCGCATTTTCATTTGTTGAATGAGCTAAGGGAAGTTCTCCAGCCATAAGCCTGGGAAAAGAAAAAGGTTAGGGTCAACAGATATTTTTTCCACACTGTTTCAATGACACACGTTATACATGGCTCAATGCTGCCATGGGGGCCAGACCCAGGTCTGCACGAGGGCCCTGGGAGCCTCTGTGAATCTCTTTCTTAGATAAATCAGGAAATGTAACTTTCAAAAATTTATAATACACAGAAGAAGGGATCTGAAAACATACCACACTTAGCTTATTACCTCGCTGTATAGAAAGAGACAAAGTAAGAAGCTCAGACCAAGAACACACCCTTGAGGCACTAACACATTAATGAACTGTCATAAAACCATTAAAGTACTCTTTGAATTACCAAAAAATAACTCTCAATTATTAAATGTTTAATTAAATTTTTATTAAGATTTATTATAAGTTATAGCATGAATCAAAAGTATGTATGCTATGTATACATGTATGGCATGTATAAACATACACACACATATGTATATTTTTAAAATAATAAGATACACCTGCACCCTCCAACCAGCTTAAGAAATAGAAAATGACTAGTATTTTGGAGTGTCCAGTGTGCCCTACGAACAGCAACCCCCTTCCCTCCTATCCCCAGGTACCTACTTTACTGAGTTTCATGTTGATCATTCCCTTGCCTTTCTTTATAATCTTACTATGTGTGTATGTACCCCTAAGCCATATTTTATCTAACATTTCCTGTCCTTCAATTTTACATTAAAGGAATCACACTGTATGGATTCTTTACAATTTGATTTTCTCACTCAATATTATGATTCTAGTATTGACACATGTTAATATGCATAGATTTGGTTTATTCATTTTCACTCATGTGTACTATTCCAGTGAACATACCACAATAATAGATTTACTATACTGTTCATGGATATTTCAATTGTTTTCACTTTTTGTTATTATGCACAATGCTGCTTTTACAGGCCCCCTGGTGTTCATGGGCAAGAGCTTCCCTTGGGTATACACTGAGGACTGGAATTGCTAGGTCCTAGGTATGTGTTTCTTCCACTTCATAAGATAGTGTCGTATTGTTTTCCAAAAATAGTTTTATCCCTTGTTGGTTGCACTGTTTGCAAATATTTTCTCCCATTCTGTGGGTTGTCTTTTTGTTTTGTTTATGGTTTCCTTTGCTGTGAAAAAGCTTTTGAGTTTAATTAGGTCCCATTTGTTTATTTTTGTTTTTATTTCCATTACTCTAGGAGACAGATCGAAAAAGATACTGCTGCAATTTATGTCAAAGAGTGTTTTGCCTATGTTTTCCTCTAAGAGTTTTATAGTATCTGGTCTTACATTTAGGTCTTTAATCCATTTTGAGTTTATTTTTGTGAATGGTGTTAAAGAATGTTCTAATTTCATTTTTTTACATGTAGCTGTCCAGTTTTCCTAGCACCATTTATTGAAGAGACTATCTTTTCTCCATCGTATAGTCTTGTCTCCTTTGTCGTAGATTAACTGACCACAGGTACATGGGTTTATTTCTGGGCTTTCTATCCTGTTCCATTGATCTATATTTCTGTTTTTGTGCTAATACCATACTGTTTTGATGACTGTAGCTTTGTAGTATAGTCTGAAGTCAGGAAGCCTGATTCCTCCAGCTCCATTTTTCTTTCTCAAGATTTCTTTGGCTATTTGGGTCTTTTGTGTCTCCATACAAAATTTTTTTGTTCTAGTTCTGTGAAAAATGTCATTGTAATTTGAAAGGGATTGCATTGAATCTGTAGATTGCCTTGTGTAGTATAGTCATTTTGACAATACTGATTCTTCCAATCCAAGGACATGGTATATCTTTCCATCTGTTTGTGTCATCTTCTATTTCTTTCATCAGAGTCTTACAGTTTTTGGAGTACAGGTTTTTTGCCTCCTTAGGTAGGTTTATTCCTAGGTTTTTTTTTTTTTTTTTGATGCGATGGTAAATGGGATCGTTTCTTTAATTTCACTTTCTGATCTTTTTTGTTAGTGTATAGAAATGCAGCAGATTTAATCTCCAAAATTTATAAACACTTCTTGTGGCTCAATATCAAAAAAACAAACAACCCAATCAAAAAATGGGCAGAAGACCTAAACAGACATTTCTCCAAAGAAGACATACAGATGGCCAAAAAGCAAATGAAAACAAGCTCAACATCACTAATTATTAGAGAAATGCAAATCAAAACTACAATGAGATATCACTTCACACCAGTCAGAATGGCCATCATCAAAAAGTCTACAAACAATAAATGCTGGAGAGGGTGTAGAGAAAAGGGAACCCTCCTACACTGTTGGTGGGAATGTAAGTTGGTACAGCCACTATGCAGAACTTAAGGAGGTATGGAGGTTCCTTAAGAAACTAAAAAAAGAGCTACCATATGATCCAGCAATCCCACTCCTGGGCATATATCCAGAAAAAAACATTTTTCAAAAGGATACATGCACCTCAATGTTCACTGCAGTGCTATTTACAATAGCCAAGACATGGAAGCAACCTAAATGCCACCGACAGATGAACAGATAAAGAAGATGTACATATATACAATGGAATATTACTCAGCCATTAAAAAGAATGAAATAATGCCATGTGCAGCAACATGGCTGGACCTGGAGATTATCATACTAAGTGAACTAAGTCAGACAGAGAAAGACAAATATCATATGATATCACTTATATGGGGAATCTAAAAAAAATTGATACAAATGAACTTATTTACAAAACAGAAACAGACTCGCTGACTGAGAGAACAAATTTATGGTTACCAGTGAGGGAAGGGTGTGGGGGAGGGATAGATTGGGAGTTTGGGATTGACATGTTCACACTGCTCTATTTAAAATAGGTAACCAGGGCTTCCCTGGTGGCGCAGTGGTTGAGAATCTGCCTGCCAATGCAGGGGACACAGGTTTGAGCCCTGATCTGGGAAGATCCCACATGCCGCGGAGCAACTGGGCCCGTGAGCCACGACTACTGAGCCTGCGCGTCTGGAGTCTGTGCTCCACAACAAGAGAGGCCGCGATGAAGAGTGGCCCCCGCTCGCCGCAACTAGAGAAAGCCCTCGCACAGAAATGAAGACCCAACACAGCCAAAAATAAATAAATAAATAAATAAATAAATAAATTTATAAAAAAAAAAACAACAGGTAACCAACAAGGACTTACTGCATAGCACAGGGAACTCTGCTCAATACTCTGTAATAACCTAAATGGGAAAAGAATTTGAAAAAGAATAGATAAATATATACGTATAACTGAATCACTTTGCTGTACACCTGAAACTAACACAACATTGTTAATCAACTATATTCCAATATAAAATAAAAATTTAAAAAAAATACCTTTATCAGTTTAAACTCCCACTATTTACAATAGCAACAAAAATAAAATGACTGGATCTTTATCTTACACTATATATAAAAATCAACTCAAAATAGATTAAAGTCTTAAATGTAAGACCTGAAACTATAAAACTTCTGGAAGAAAACATAGAGGGAAATCTTGACATTTGTCTTGGGAATGATTTCTTGGATATAACACCAAAAGCACAGGCAATAAAAGTAAAAATTAATAAATGGTACTACATCAAACTAAAATCTTCTACACAGCAAAGGAAACAATCAGTAGAATGAAAAGGCAACATATGAAATGAGAGAAAATATTTGCAAACCATATATCTGATAAGGAGTTAATATCCAAAATATACAAGAAAATCCAAACTCAGTAGCAAACCCCACTCCCTGAATAACCCAATTTTAAAAATGAGCAAAGGACTTGAATAGACATTTCTTCAAAAAAGAAATATAAATGGCCACCAGGTATATGGAAAGATGCTCAGCATCACTAATCATCAGGAAAATGTAAATCAAAACTACAATGAGATATTCCCCCACCTGTTAGGATTGCTATTATCAAAAAAAAAAAAAAAAAAGATAACAAATATTGGCAAGCATGTGGAGAAATTGGTACGCTTGTATACTGTTGGTGGGAATGTAAATTGGTGCAGCCACTATAGTAAACAATATGGAGTTTCCTCCAGAAATTAAAAATAGTAGTACCATATGATCCAGCAATTCCACTTCTGGGTATATATCCACAAGAATAGAAATCAAGATCACAAAGAGATATCTGCACTTCCATTTTCACTGCAGCAATATTCACAATAGCCAAGATATGGAAACAACCTAAATTTGTCCATTGACAGATAAAGGAAATGTGGTATATACATACAATGGAATATCATTCAGCCTTAAAAAAAAGAAAATTCTGTCATACATGACAACATAAATGAACCTGAAGGACACTATACTAAGTGAAATAAGCCAGTCACAGAAAGACAAATATTGCATGATTCCATTTATGTGAGGTGTCTAAAATAGTCAAACTCATAGAAGCAGAGAATAGAACGGTGGGTACCAGGGACTGGGGGCAGGGGGAGCGGGGGGTTGTTGTTCACTGGGTAGAAAGTTTCAGTTACACAGGTAAACAAGTTCGAGAGATCTGCTGTACAACATAGTTCCTATAGTTAATAATACTGTGTTGTGCACTTAAAAAATTTATTAAGAGGGGAGATCTCATGTTAAGTATTCTTACCACAAAAACAAAATCAAAAACAAAGTGGCACAAGCAAACTTTAGGGGCTGATGGATCTGTCTATTACCTTGACCTTGATTGTGCCTATAGTTTCATGAAAGGCTGTATGCATATGTCCAAACTCATCCAACTGTACATGAAAAAACTAATTGACTGAAAAACATTAAAGAAGATCTAAATGATTTTGGAATTATAGCATGCTATGTTTAGGGAAATTCAATATTATATAAATAGTAACACTCCTCAAATTAACTGTAAATTTCATGATACTCCAATCAAAACTTAGAATTTTACGTGGAAGTCACCATCTGATTCTGAAGTTTACAGGGAAATTCAAAGGGCTGAGAGTAGCTAGAATAATTTTGCAAAAGAAAAAGATGAGACAACTAGCTCTACCAAATGTGGTAATTAAGACAATGTGTTATTAGTGCAAAGATAGGCTATATATTGAAAGAAGAAAACATAGAACTCAGAAACACAGCATTCTCTAGAAGGAAATGGATAGAGATGGCAGCGCAGATCACTGAAGAAGGGATAAACTCATAAGTAAATGGCACCTGACTATTGGTTGACAATATGAGGAAAAATAAAACAGATCCCTACATACCACCACATACAACAATCAGTTCCTTGTGGATTAAAAACTTAAATGTGAAATGCAAAACTTTAAAACCTTTTAAAAGACAGTAAGAGAGAATATATTTATGATCTCAGTGTACAAAAGAATATCTTCAATAATATACAAAAAGCACAGTGCATAAAGAAAAAGATTTATAATTTTGACTACATGAAAATCAAAATATCAGAAGACATTTTAAAATGTCATAAAGAGGGACTTCCCTGATGGCTCAGTGGTTAAGAGTCCACCTGCCAATACAGGGGACATGGATTCGATCCGTGGTCCAGGAAGATCCCACATGCCACAGAGCAACTAAGCCCGTGCGCCACAGCCGCTGAGCCTGCACTCTGGAGCCCGCGAGCCACAACTGCTGAGCCCGTGTGCCACAACTGCGGAGGCCCGTGCACCTGGAGCCCGTGCTCCGCAACAAAAGAAGCCCATGCACCGCAGCGAGGAGTGGCCCCCGCTCGCCGCAACTAGAGAAAAGCCCGTGCACAGCAACGAAGACCCAACACAGCCAAAATAATAATAATAATAATAATAATAATAATAAATAATTTTTTTTAATGTCATAAAGAGAATGAAATTCAAACCACAAACTGGGTAGTACTGTACTATTGGTAGTACAAAATTTGTACTACCAATATCTGGAAAAGAACTCATCAGTAAAGCATATAAAGAGTTCCTGTGAATCATCAAGAAAAAGATAACCAAACAGAAAAAAGACATGAATAGCATTTCACAGAAGAAAAATATGAATGGCAAATAAATATTAAGAGATGATCAAACTCATTGGTGATCAAGGAATTGTAATTTAAAGCCCAAGTGAGACATAATATCACACTCACCCAATTGGCAACAATTAAGAAGTCAAGCAATAATCTGTTGGTAATGATGTGGAGCTAAGAACTCTCACCCACTGCAGATGAGAATGTAAATCAAGACAAGTACTTTGGAAAATAAATAAGCATTTTTCAGTACAGTGGGAGGTTCACATATCCTATGACCTAAAAATTCCACTGCTAAGTGTATACGCAAGAGAAATACTTGCACATTTGTATGAGGAGACATGTATAGGAATGTCCAGAGCAGACTCTCCATAACAGCAAAAATGGAACAAGCCAAAAGCCCATTGACAAGTTAAAAATAAAGTGGGACAAAGGCATAGAGTGGAATACTATACATCTGTTAAAAGTAAATCAGCTACATTTCCATGGAAGAATCACAAGAACAGAATGTTGAGTAAAAAACATTGAGTCACAGAAGAATATAGTTTATTATCCAATTATTATTTCAAAAACATGAAGTATTTAGATAAAAACATGGGTTATAAAACTATTTCTAAAAAGCAAGAGAATAATGATATACAATTCAAATAGTACATTACTTCTGGGTGGGGAAAGGGAGGGAAAATTGAGGAGGGGCACACATTCTAATTGCAGTTTATTTTTTAAGCTGGGTGGTGAGTAGATGAGTGTTCATTTTATTATAATCACTTAAATTGTAGATTTAAAAATAATACATTCAGGAGTCACTCAGTTTTTCTAGGTCTCTCCCATGTATACATGTTATTAAACTTTTGTTTGATTTTCTCCTGTCAGATTTTTAATCTGTTTCATGTCAATTTAATTCTTAGACCTGCCAGAAGAACTTAGAAAATAGAGGAAATTTTCTCCCTCCCCAACAGTTGGCGTTGTCGGCAGGCTTCAACTTTACTTGCTGGATTTTACTTGCCCCAAGGCTGCTGCAGTTAAAAGATCCTGGGACAAGGGACAAAACCAGCAGAAGGCTTTTGCAAGAGAAGGTGCCAAAGTCATAGCCACAGATATCAATGAGTCCAAACTTCAGGAACTGGAAAAGTACCCAGCACCACGCTGAACCTAACTCCAACACCAGAGGACTTCAGTTTGAGTTACTCTGAAAGAAAGCAGAACAGAGAACTCACCTGGAAGTCGACTATTCCAGCAAAATAGAACAGGTTCCATGATCAAACACAAATCAGAAGATGGCGGAGAAGAAGGACGTGCTCTCACTCCCTCTTGCGAGAGCACCAGAATCACAACTGGCTGCTGGACAATCATCGACAGGAAGACACTGGACTTCACCAAGGAGGATACCCCACGTCCAAGGACAGAGGAGAAGCCACAGTGAGACGGTAGGAGGGGCGCAATCAGAGTAAAATCAAATCCCATAACTGCTGGGTGGGTGACTCACAGACTGGCGAGCACTTATACCACAGAAGTCCACCCACTGGAGTGAAAGTTCTGAGCCCCACGTCAGGCTTCCCAACCTGGGGGTCCGGCAACGGGAGGAGGAATTCATAGAGAATCAGACTTTGAAGCCTAGTGGGAATTGATTGCAGGACTTCGACACGACTGGGGGAAACAGAGACCCCACTCTTGGAGGGCGTACACAAAATAGTGTGTGCATCGGGACCCAGGGGAAGGAGCAGTGACCCTGGGGGAGACTGAACCAGACATAACTGCTGGTGTTGGGGGGTCTCCTGCAGAGGCGGGGGCTGGCTCTGTTTCACCGTGGGGACAAGGACACTGGCAGCGGAGGTTCTGGGAAGTACTCCTTGGCGTGAGCCCTCCCAGAGTCTGCCATTAGCCCCACCAAAGAGCCCAGGTAGGCTCCAGTGTTGGGTTGCCTCAGGCAAAACAACCAACAGGGAGGGAACCCAGCCCCACCCAGCAACAATCAAGTGGATTAAAGTTTTACAGAGCTCTGACCGCCACAGCAACAGTCAGCTCTACCCACCTCCAGAGCCTCCCATCAAGCCTCTTAGATAGCCTCAACCACCAGAGGGCAGACAGCAGAAGCAAGAAAAACTACAGTCCTGCAGCCTGTGGAACAGAAACCACATTTACAGAAAGATAGACAAGATGAAAAGGCAGAGGGCTATATACCAGATGAAGGAACAAGAAAAAACCCCAGAAAAACAACTAAATGAAGTGGAGATAGGCAACCTTCCAGAAAAAGAATTCAGAATAATGATAGTGAAGATGATCCAGGACCTCGGAATAAGAATGGAGGCAAAGATTGAGAAGATGCAAGAAATGATTAACAAAGACCTAGAAGAATTAAAGAACAAACAAACAGAGATGACCAATACAATAACTGAAATGAAAACTACACTAGAAGGAATCAATAGTAGAATAACTGAGGCAGAAGAACGGATAAGTGACCTGGAAGACAGAATGGTGGAATTCACTGCTGCGGAACAGACTAAAGAAAAAAGAATGAAAAGAAATGAAGACAGCCTAAGAGACCTCTGGGACAACATTAAACGCAACAACATTCGCATTATAGGGGTCCCAGAAGGAGAAGAGAGAGAGAAAGGACCAGAGAAAATATTTGAAGAGATTATAGTCGAAAACTTCCCTAACATGGGAAAGGAAATAGCCACCCAAGTCCAGGAAGCGCAGAGAGTCCCATACAGGATAAACCCAAGGAGAAGCACGCCGAGACACATAGTAATCAAAGTGGCAAAAATTAAAGACAAAGAAAAATTATTGAAAGCAGCAAGGGAAAAACGACAAATAACATACAAGGGAACTCCCATAAGGTTAACAGCTGATTTCTCAGCAGAAACTCTACAAGCCAGAAGGGAGTGGCATGATATACTTCAAGTGATGAAAGGGAAGAACCTACAACCAAGATTACTCTACCCGGCAAGGATCTCATTTAGATTTGATGGAGAAATCAAAAGCTTTACAGACAAGCAAAAGCTAAGAGAATTCAGCACCACCAAACCAGCTCTACAACAAATGTTAAAGGAACTTCTCTAAGTGGGAAACACAAGAGAAGAAAAGGACCTACAAAAACAAACCCAAAACAATTAAGAAAATGGTCATAGGAACATACATATCGATAATTACCTTAAATGTGAATGGATTAAATGCTCCAGCCAAAAGACACAGGCTTGCTGAATGGATACAAAAACAAGACCCATATATATGCTGTCTACAAGAGACCCACTTTAGACCTAGGGACACATACAGACTGAAAGTGAGGGGATGGAAAAAGATATTCCATGCAAATGGAAATCAAAAGAAAGCTGGAGTAGCTATACTCATATCAGATAAAATAGACTTTAAAATAAAGAATGTTACAAGAGACAAGGAAGGACACTACATAATGATCAAGGGATCAATCCAAGAAGAAGATATAACAATTATAAATATATATGCACCCAACATAGGAGCACCTCATTACATAAGGCAATTGCTAACAGCTATAAAAAAGGAAATTGATAGTAACACAATAATAGTGGGGGACTTTAACACCTCACTCACACCAATGGAGAGATCATCAAAAATGAAAATAAATAAGGAAACAGAAGCTTTAAATGACACAATAGACCAGATAGATTTAATGGATATTTATAGGACATTCCATCCAAAAACAGCAGATTACACGTTCTTCTCAAGTGCGCACGGAACATTCTCCAGGATAGATCACATCTTGGGTCACAAATCAAGCCTCAGTAAATTTAAGAAAATTGAAATCATATCAAGCATCTTTTCTGACCACAACGCTATGAGATTAGAAATGAATTACAGGGGAAAAAGCGTAAAAAACACAAACACATGGAGGCTAAACAATACGTTACTAAATAACCAAGAGATTACTGAAGAAATCAAAGAGGAAATCAAAAAATACCTAGAGACAAATGACAATGAAAACACGACAACCCAAAACCTATGGGATGAAGCAAAAGCAGTTCTAAGAGGGAAGTTTATAGCTATACAAGCCTACCTAAAGAAACAAGAAAAATCTCAAGTAAACAATCTAACCTTACACCTAAAGAAACTAGAGAAAGAAGAACAAACAAAACCCAAAGTTAGCAGAAGGAAAGAAATCATAAAGATCAGAGCGGAAATAAATGAAATAGAAACAAAGAAAACAATAGCAAAGATCAATAAAACTAAAAGCTGGTTCTTTGAGAAGATAAACAAAATTGATAAGCCATTAGCCAGACTCATCAAGAAAAAGAGGGAGAGGACTCAAATCAATAAAATCAGAAATGAAAAAGGAGAAGTTACAACAGACACCGCAGAAATACAAAGCATCCTAAGAGACTACTACAAGCAACTTTATGCCAATAAAATGGACAACCTGGAAGAAATGGACAAATTCTTAGAAAGGTATAACCTTCCAAGACTGAACCAGGAAGAAGCAGAAAATATGAACAGACCAATCACAAGTAATGAACTTGAAACTGTGATTAAAAATCTTCCAACAAACAAAAGTCCAGGACCAGATGGCTTCACAGGTGAATTCTATCAAACATTTAGAGAAGAGCTAATACCTATCCTTCTCAAACTCTTCCAAAAAATCGCAGAGGAAGGAACACTCCCAAACTCATTCTATGAGGCCACCATCACCCTGATACCAAAACCAGACAAAGACACTACAAAAAAAGAAAATTACAGACCAATATCACTGATGAATATAGATGCAAAAATCCTCAACAAAGTACTAGCAAACAGAATCCAACAACACATTAAAAGGATCATACACCACGATCAAGTGGGATTTATCCCAGGGATGCAAGGATTCTTCAATATACGCAAATCAATCAATGTGATACACCATATTAACAAACTGAAGAATAAAAACCATATGATCATCTCAATAGATGCAGAAAAAGCTTTTGACAAAATTCAACACCCATTTATGATAAAAACTCTCCAGAAAGTGGGCATAGAGGGAACCTACCTCAACATAATAAAGGCCATATATGACAAACCCACAGCAAACATCATTCTCAACGGTGAAAAACTGAAAGCATTTCCTCTAAGATCAGGAACGAGACAAGGATGTCCACTCTCACCACTATTATTCAACATAGTTCTGGAAGTCCTAGCCACGGCAGTCAGAGAAGAAAAAGAAATAAAAGGAATACAAATTGGAAAAGAAGAAGTAAAACTGTCACTGTTTGCAGATGACATGATACTATACATAGAGAATCCTAAAACTGCCACCAGAAAACTGCTAGAGCTAATTAATGAATATGGTAAAGTTGCAGGATACAAAATTAATGCACAGAAATCTCTTGCATTCCTATACACTAATGATGAAAAATCTGAAAGAGAAATTATGGAAACACTCCCATTTACCATTGCAACAAAAAGAATAAAATACCTAGGAATAAACCTACCTAGGGAGACAAAAGACCTGTATGCAGAAAACTATAAGACACTGATGAAAGAAATTAAAGATGATACCAACAGATGGAGAGATATACCATGTTCTTGGATTGGAAGAATCAACATTGTGAAAATGACTATACTACCCAAAGCAATCTACAGATTCAATGCAATCCCTATCAAATTACCAATGGCATTTTTTACGGAGCTAGAACAAATCATCTTAAAATTTGTATGGAGACACAAAAGACCCCGAATAGCCAAAGCAGTCTTGAGGGAAAAAAATGGAGCTGGAGGAATCAGACTCCCTGACTTCAGACTATACTACAAAGCTACAGTAATCAAGACAATATGGTACTGGCACAAAAACAGAAACATAGATCAATGGAACAAGATAGAAAGCCCAGAGATAAACCCATGCACCTATGGTCAACTAATCTATGACAAAGGAGGCAAAGATATACGATGGAGAAAAGACAGTCTCTTCAATAAGTGGTGCTGGGAAAACTGGACAGCTACATGTAAAAGAATGAAATTAGAATACTCCCTAACACCATTCACAAAAATAAACTCAAAATGGATTAGAGACCTAAATGTCAGACTCGACACTATAAAACTCTTAGAGGAAAACATAGGAAGAACACTCTTTGACATAAATCACAGCAAGATCTTTTTTGATCCACCTCCTAGAGTAATGGAAATAAAAACAAAAATAAACAAATGGGACCTAATGAAACTTCAAAGCTTTTGCACAGCAAAGGAAACCATAAACAAGACGAAAAGACAACCCTCAGAATGGGAGAAAATATTTGCAAACGAATCAACGGACAAAGGATTAATCTCCAAAATATATAAACAGCTCATTCAGCTCAATATTAAAGAAACAAACACCCCAATCCAAAATTGGGCAGAAGACCTAAATACACATTTCTCCAAAGAAGACATACAGACGGCCACAAAGCACATGAAAAGATGCTCAACATCACTAATTATTAGAGAAATGCAAATCAAAACTACAATGAGGTATCACCTCACACCAATTAGAATGGGCATCATCAGAAAATCTACAAACAACAAATGCTGGAGAGGGTGTGGAGAAAAGGGAACCCTCTTGCACTGTTGGTGGGAATGTAAATTGATACAGCCACTATGGAGAACAATATGGAGGTTCCTTAAAAAACTAAAAGTAGAATTACCATATGACCCAGCAATCCCACTACTGGGCATATACCCAGACAAAACCGTAATTCAAAAAGACACATGCACCCGAATGTTCATTGCAGCACTATTTACAATAGCCAGGTCATGGAAGCAACCTAAATGCCCATCAACAGACGAATGGATAAAGAAGTTGTGGTACATATATACAATGGAATATTACTCAGCCATAAAAAGGAACGAAATTGAGTCATTTGTTGAGACGTGGATGGATCTAGAGACTGTCATACAGAGTGAAGTAAGTCAGAAAGAGAAAAACAAATATTGTGTATTAACGCATGTATGTGGAACCTAGAAAAATGGTACAGATGAGCCGGTTTGCAGGGCAGAAGTTGAGACAGAGATGTAGAGAACAGACATATGGACACCAAGGGGGGAAAACTGCGGTGGGGTGGGGATAGTGGTGTGCTGAATTGGGCGATTGGGATTGACATGTATACACTGATGTGTATAAAATTGATGACTAATAAGAACCTGCAGTATAAACAAACAAACAAAACAACTAATACTAAACTTTCATTGGGTTATTTGTATGGAAATATGTTAATATAAATGTTTCAGACATTACATGAAATTTCTAAAAATCTTATATGTTCTGGTATAATGTTATAAGTCATAATCCTAGTTATTACTTTAAAATGCATATCTCAGAAATAACTAATTTTCTTGTCAACTGCATTATTATGAACTTTCATCAAATCTTTAACCATGGTCATTTTTAAGTCTTTTGTCATTTACAGACAGTTCTGGGTGTACTCTGATGCTTTTGTAAATATGTTCCTATAAAAGGGTCTCATCTTCAGGAAATTCATGGAAAAGACTCTGACAAGTACAGGTTTCTGGTACCTGACTGTACTGCTGAACTGAATGAATAAGCATTTTCAGAACTCTAATGAAAAACCGATGAGCTCATAAAAGTGCTAACAAAAGATCAAGATGAAAAAAAAAAAAAAATTAATTACATGGGACTGAGTGAACTGATGAGGATGAGTATAATTTTTGTGACTTTCTGGTTGAATTTAAAAAAAGAAAAAATCCCACAAGAACTCAGAGGCAAAGAATATACAAATCAATTTTCACTGCAAAGTAAAGGAGCTGTTACAGTGGAGGATTACTGGACTGAATGTCAATATTATGACATAGTATGAGTGTGTTTCATGTTTGGTAATTGCAATCATTGTTGCTTTTGTTGTGGTCATCCATGTACAATGCTTGGTGTCAGTCTATTTATCTCTTGTAAAAATAAAATACAGTGTGTGTGAAAAAAATAAAAAATAAAAAAAAATAAAAATAATACATTCATTTGTATATATTACAGAGTTTACAATTTAAAAAGACAAAAGGAATTATACAGCTAACAAATATGGCAAAAATTGTGAAGGTACCCCTTGATTGACCAAAGTAGGTGTCATTCCGTGCCAGAGAGGAAAAGGAAGTATGACTGCAGTATGTGCACTGCCAAAGGTCCTGTTAATTCTTTGGGGACACCAGCATATACTTGAACATTTGGCACCTGGCATGTAATAGATATTCAGTACAGTTGGTGAAAGAAAGAAGGAAAGAAAGGAAGAGGAGGAGGGAAAAAAGTAAAGAATGGGGTGGGGAGGGAAGGAGGCTGGCCATTCTGGGCTTGTGAATAATTGATTCTACAAAATAAAGAGATTCCCTGTTGTCTGGAAAGAATTCACTCTTGTCTTGATGAGGGAGAGCTCTATTCTCTTGCAGAATTTAGCCCATTGTGTCTTCCTGTTACTAATGGCTATACTGACAGCTATAGTATACCACTGAGACTTGCTTGTCAAACATTAACTGCTATGCTATGTTATTATAGATTCTTTTTCTGATAGAGTAATCATTACTACTTATGCAGAATGACAGAAGCTGCCTGATAGTATTTAATCTAATCTGAAAATACAAGAAATAGCCCAACTATGTAAGACACAGAATGAACCCAAAGGGATTTTTCTTGAAAAGTCAGGACAGGAAGGGAAACATTAAGCACATAACGAAACTCTGACAGACTGTACCTTTCGCTTTAGTTTCATGAGAATTGGAGTAGTAGGCAAACAGCCCAGCAATTTGATGGCATGCTTAAATCTTCATTTTTAAAATCAATTTTTAAAGGTTGAATACATACAAAATCATACTCATAAGACATTTTAAAATATAAAAATAATGATAAAACAAAAACTTGTGTACACACACCACACAGCTTTAAAAAATAGAACATTAAAAAAAAAAAACTTAGAAGCTCTTCCTGTATCTTATCCCCTCAACTTTCCATCACCCCATGCAAAGCAATGACTGTCCTGAATTTTATCTGTATCATTCCATGACTTTTGTTTATAGTGTTACATATTTGTATATATTCCTAAACACTAAATTCTTTGCACACATTCAAACTTTATATAAATACAATACTACTACATTTTTTTTCTACTATGACTTTTTTCCATTCAGCACTGTTTTTGAGATTCATCCATGTTGATAATATATGTGCCTATAATTCACTCATTACCATTGCTCTTTGTATGAATAGCACAACTTACATCCATTTTGTCTACTGATTGATATTTAAGCTGTTTCCAGTTTTTTGTTATTATGACACTATGATCTTTCTTGTTTACGTCTCCCGGTTCACATGTGCAAGCTTCTCTGAGACTATACCCAGGAGTGGAATTGTTGGGATATAGGGCATGCATATCTGCAACTTTGCTAGATAATAATTATTTTCTACAGCAGTTTACTAATTTGCACACCCACCAACATTGACTGAAAGTTCCCATTGCCTCATATCTTCACCAGTCATTTTTGCCACTCTTAGGAGTTAGTATTCACCAAGTTCTCTGATGTGCCCACTTATATCATACTTTTAAGTAACCACAGATGTGATTCAGTCAGTATATTAACCATGTACTTAGATCTGTGCCCACAGTTTGAAGTTAGTGCCCCATATCGAATTGAGCCACAGCCTCATTTGGACGTTTATCAAAAAGCAGGGCTTAAAATGGAGAATAACTCTGTTGTTTTCTCAATAAAGTGCTGATTGACAAATATGAGGAAAAAATCATGTTAGTGGTAGAAATGAAATATTGTATTTGGCACTGTTGGGAAATCACCCAAGTTTTGTGGGTTTCTGACTTCATAACTACAAGATATTTGGATCAAAGTATACTTACTTTAGGTGACATATGAATTCATAATCCAAGGGAAAAAGCCTCATAAAAATAACTTAACATTAAATATATCTTGCAAAAGAACCATTTAACTTGGCAAAATATTAATGAAATAAAACACATGGGTTAGATTTCCCTTATAATACACATAGGAATAAAATGTGCTCAACAAAATGTGCTTCGGCTTTTTCCAAACTAGAAACATCTGAAAATAAACTAAGAGATTTCCCGAAACCATAGCATGTTTCTGGCTTTGTCCTCCACTTAATTGAGTGTTGCTTTCATAATGAAGCACATTAGGGATGGGGGTTGTATTCAGCCTACAAACCATTCTTTATGAGGTAGTAAAGATAAAGACAATGGTACCAACATAAAAAATACTTAATTTCATGGTCTTGCCTTCTTAGCATATGTTTCATATCAGCCATACTAGTTCTTTTCTGAAATCCCCTTTAGTTAAGAAAGTTAACCATTGTTTTGTCCTGGGAAATTTAGGCAGAAATCTATTATGAAGGTTACAGATAAAGGAGCTAGGTAAGATGTTTCCCTGGCAACTGTAATTCCATTGCTTATAAAGAACAAAGTAATCTATGCTGGTAAAGCATAACTGAAGTTCAGACATTTTTCAAGGCAAATTATTGCTTTATTCTGTGTCCACCAATGTGAACTGTTGACCAATTAAAACTAAGGTTGTAGAAATAATAAAAATATCCATAAATGCAATTTTAGTATAATCTCAGTGCATGTGCAGACTAATTTTCTAAATGTGCAAAAAAATAACACATTTTAGAGATAAAACCTTAACTGTTTTAGACTTCCACTTTCAATATAGTCTAGGCAAATCTGACCAATTCATCTGATGAGAGCAATAAAATCTGGACAAAATACTTTCTTTGGTGTTTGGAAAAAAATATGTTTCAAGGCACTGAAAAGGCAAAAACATAATAAAGTATCAGTGAGCCTAGATGTGGAGGAGGATTGAAGACCAGGGAAGTGAACCTGGCTTTGGGGGCCATTTTTCCCTGATGGGCTTTGCTGACTCAAAAAGGAATCTGAAAGTCTAACAGGCAGAGAACCTGAGCATTACTTTTCACAGCTTCACAGAGAAAGGGGAATAGGCATTAGAGTCCAGGACCTATCAAGAAGGGAGGAGACTTGCAGAAACTCCTGTAGAAATTCCAAAGGGCTGCACCCTAGGGACAAGGTAAACTGGAAATAGAGGAAATAAAGTTTCAACTTATCTCAATACTTAAAATTGGATTGAGGTGATACCAGTGCTAATGCATGAGCATATTTGAATCCTCTTCTCAAGCAGAAGACATCCTTAGTTTCAAATTATTTTTATAGTCAATTTTGTAAATACAATGTCCATTCACTCACACACACATGAACACACAAACACACACACACACATACACACTCACATACACATAAATAACCAAGCATACAAGGAGACAACATATATGAATAAAAACAAGAGGGGGAAAATAACCAGGCAACAGAAATGGACTCACCAGGTCTCCAGATACTGGATTTATTAGGCACAGACTTTAAGATAATTTTGCTTACAATATTCAAGGAGGAAAAAAAGACACGACTAAAAAATTGGCAGGGAACTGGAATCCACATGTGAAAAAAAGCAAATGAAAATTTTAGAAACAAAAAAATGACTGAAATGAAAAATTTAGTGGATGGGATAGTATATTAGACACAGCTGAAGAGAGAATTAATAAGCTGAAAGATCAGAATAAAATATCCAGAATGTAGAGCAGAAAATCAAAGGATGGAAACAAGTGAAATTTAGAAAAAAAAAGTACTATAAAGAGTCTATCATACATGTAATTAAAGACCCAGAAGGAAAAGAGGGAGAGGAAATGGGGCAGGAGTAATATTTGAAGAGACAAAGGCTGAAAAATTCCAAAATGACCTCTAACCACAAATTCAAGAAACCCTAGGAATCCCAAGTGCAGGATAAATTAAAAGAGATCCACACCTAAGCACAACATAATGTCATTGTTAAAATAATAAAGTCTTGTGGCGATATACACACACATTATATATACACATATTACATAGTGTACACCTATACATATTGTATTCTCCAAGGAAGTACAAAAAGATAGTAAATGAGTATGTAATTTTGAAGCTTACTGAGGAGACAAAAGGAATAAAAAATGTTCAATCAAAACAAAAGCAAGGGGCTTCCCTGGTAGCACAGTGGTTAAGAATCTGCCTGCCAATGCAGGGGACATGGGCTCAAGCCCTGGTCCGGGAAGATCCCACATGTCACACAGCAACTAAGCCCATGCGCCACAACTACTGAGCCTGTGCTCTAGAGCCCATGAGCCACAACTATTGAGCCCACACACCACAAACACTGAAGCCCACGCGCCCAGAGCCCATGCTCTGCAACAAGAGAAGCTACCACAATGAGAAGCCTGCGCACTGCAATGAAGAGTAGCCCCCACTCACTACAACTAGAGAATGCCTGCACACAGCAACAAAGACCCAACACAGCCAAAAATAATAATAAAAATAAAAATAAACAAATTTTTAAAAAATTTTTTAAAAAATCAAGAAAGAAGAGAAAAAGAATCATAAAACAGAATAGAAAACAAATACTATAATGATAAACTTAAACCCAAATATATAAGTAATTAGATTAAATGAAAATGGTTTAAATATTCTAATTAAAACATGAAAGTAATGAGATTGAGGGGTCAAAACTATATGACGTAAAAAAGAGACATATTCAAAACATAAGGATAAAGAGAGGTTGAAATTAGGATCTAGAGCATGCGAATATTAACCAAAAGATATACTGCATAATTATATTATTGTCAAACAAAGCTGACTTTAGAAGAAAAATCATTATTACCAGTAAGGAACACTTCTTAATAATAAAAGTTTTCATCCACCAGAGATGATAACAATTCTAATTTTCTATCTAAGTATAACAGAGCCTCACAATAGTATAATTACAAAATAGACAGAACTTCAAAAGAGACAAACGGAGAAATGGACAATTCTAAAACATAGCAGAAAATTGTAACACATCTTGAAATATCTAATTTAAAAACCATATAAAAAGTAATATTATAACATTTGGAAAACTAATTTTTAAATTTGATCTAATGTACATAAACAGAACACTGAATCCAACATGCAATCAGTTTTTAGAAGACCATATGCTGAGACATAAAACAATATTCAAAACATTTTAAAGGATTGAATAGAGTGGATTCTCTGCCTAAAGTGGGGGAATAAAAAGGCAACTAGAAAATCACTAAATGTTTGGAAATTAAACAATAAACTTCTAAATAAGTCCTGGGTCAAAGAAGTCATGATGAAAATAGAAAATATTTTGAACTCAATGATGATGAAAATACAACATATCAAAGCTTAGGAATGACAGCTAAAACTATGCTTAAAAGAAAATTTAGTTTTAACGGCAAATATGAAGAAAGAAGGAAGGGTGAAGATCAATAACCTCAACTTCAAACTCAGAAAAATAGAAAAGAACAGCAAAATAAACCCATAGAAAGCAGAAGGAGGGAAGTAATAAAGATAAGAGTATAAAATCTATAAATACAATATAAAGGAAATTTTTTAGAAAACTAAAAAAATATATATGGCTAAGCTAGTCATTCCAAGGGGTGAGGGGAAAAAATGTAAACCCAATAAAATTTGTAGAAAAGAAACAATAGTGATAAAAGCAGAAGTTAATGAAACAGAAACTAAAAAGAAAAATAGGACTGACCAACGAAACTGATGCTGGTTCTTTGAAATGACTAATGGCAAAATGGGTTAAAAAAATCAGAAGGGGTTCAAATGAATAAAAAAGAAGTAAGAGGAATATAAATTGGGGGGAGATGGATAAAACTGTCCTATTTACAGATGATAAGGTTATCTACATTCAAAAGTCTCTATAGACAAACTTTTAAAACTAATAAAAGGATTCAACAAGGTTGTGGATAGAAGATTAATATACAAATTTCTTTAAGGCTCCCTTACACTAGGAATAAAATAGAAAATGTAATTAAAAAAAAGAATCACAAAAAATTATACAACAGTACCTAAGTTACAAATTACCTAGGAACAAATCCTACAAATATGTGCATGAACTTCATAAAAAAATATGTTATTGAATAACATAAAAGAGAACTTGAATTAAGTGGAAATTTTACCTTGCTCATGAATTAAATAAATCGACACTGAAAGATATCAAGGGACTTCCCTGGTGGTGCAGTGGATAAACTCTGCACTCCCAATGGAGGAGGCCTGGGTTCAATCCCTGGTTGGGGAACTAGATCCCACACACATGCAGCAACTAAAAGTTCACATGCCACAACTAAGGAGCTGGCGAGACACAACCAAGTAGCCCGCCTGCTGCAACTAAGACCCAGTGCAAATAAATAAATAAATATTAAAAAAAAGAAATCAATACTTCCGAAATAATCTATAAAATTCATTACAATCCATATAATTTTAATTACAATTCTAATCAAAATCTCAAATTGAAAAAATATTAACTGAGTCTAAAATTTATGTGGTCAGCGAGTTGTGAAGGTCAAAGAATTGCTAACACAATTTCAAAAAGAAAGCACAAAGAAGGGGTACTCTTTCTATACAATATTAAAGACATATGCAAGACATATTAAAGACATATGCAAGACATATTAAAAAGCTAAGATCATCAAAACTGTGTAGTATTGGCACAGAGGAAAACAAATAGGCCAATGGAACATAATAGGTACTCCTGAAATAAACCCAAACATATATGTAAATGTGGACTATAACAGAGCTGGTATCATAAATCAATGGGTAAAGAGCAGACTATTAGAAAAATTATATATATATATACACATATATGTATGTATATACATATATACTAATAAAACCAGATTCCTACCTCACATTATAACCAAAAAATAAATTTTGCATTAAAACCTAAATATGAAAAATACACAAGACATTAAAAGTACGAACCATAAAAGGAAAGATGAATTTTTTAAAAGCTTCTATTCTAATTTACTACTCTATTTGTAGAAATGAAGAAAGATTGGAATTACCCAAACACCCATTATTAAATAAATTATGCCATATCCATACAGTAGAATAAAATGCAGATTTAAAAAGAATGAATTGGACTTCCCTGGTGGCACAGTGGTTAATAATCCACCTGCCAATGCAGGGGACACGGGTTCGAGCCCTGGTCCTGGAAGATCCCACATGCCGTGGGGCAACTGGGCCCACGAGCCACAACTACTGAGCCTGCGTGCCACAACTACTGAAGCCCACGCTCCTAGAGCCCACGCTCCGCAACAAGAGAAGCCACCGCAATGAGAAGCCTGCACACTTCAAAGAAGAGTAGCCCCCGCTCGCCACAACTAGAGAAAGCCCACGTGCAGCAACAAAGACCCAATGCAGCCAAAAATAAATAAATTAAATAAATTTATTTTAAAATTTACAAATATTTTTAAATAAAAAAAAAAAGAACGAATAAGCTAGAGCACCAAGTTATATTGTTAAGTGATTGAAGTATTATATACCTATAGTATCTGTAGTGATGTCATCTCTTTTATTCCTGATACAGGTAATTTGTGTCTTCTCTCTGTTTCTCTGATTGGGCTGGTTAGAGTTTTTTTGGCAAAGGATATGCCTCCTTACCAGTACTAGGAAAATTAAAAAAAAAATTTTTTTTTACCAATTTAACAAGAAAATAATTATATCTCAGCCAAATGGATTTATTTGCTATATATTTCTTTGTTTCTGCATCAGAATTCTTTTCAATTACAGAATTACTGTTTTACTGATGCTTTAAAAAGGAAGCCTTTATTCATGCTTTTTTTTTTTTTTTACAGATTTACTCAACTTAAAGCTGTATTGCATCATCTTTTTTTTTTTTAATTAATTAATTAATTTATTTTTGGCTGTGTTGGGTCTTCGTTTCTGTGGGAGGGCTTTCTCTAGTTGTGGCAAGTGGGGGGCCACTCTTCATCGCGATGCGCGGGCCTCTCACTGTCGCGGCCTCTCCCGTTGCGGAGCACAGGCTCCAGACACGCAGGCTCAGTAATTGTGGCTCACGGGCCCAGTTGCTCCGCGGCATGTGGGATCTTCCCAGACCAGGGCTCGAACCCGCATCCCCTGCATTGGCAGGCAGATTCTCAACCACTGCGCCACCAGGGAAGCCCCTCATGAAATTTTTATTGAAGTCCTCCCCTGTGCCAGATAGTAGGCTAGAGCTGGAGTTTCTCAGATGAATTAAAACCTGGCCCTGCCCATAAGGGTTTGTCAGCTAGTGGGAGATAATGAGATTAATATGGTAGCCTTCTATACAAGTGCCCTGTGGAAACAAAAGACGATGAGGTCAGCTCTACTTGGCATGAGTATCTTTACAGAGAGGAAGAGGTAAGAATTATGGTGAAAGGATGAGCTGGCACTTTATAAACAGACCAGGCGTTCCAGGTAGAGGGGCTGCCAGGTACAAGGCACAGTAGCAAAAGGGAGAATGATGGCTGTATCATCGTTCCTTTTTTTAGTTGCAAGCAATGGAAGCAGTTTTGGGTTGATTAAACAGAAATGGATTTTCATTAAAAATCCATATTGGGAGCCCTCAGAATGCTGGGAGGAGTGAAGGATCATTGGAGAACAGGTGGGGAAGCCCCTTCTGCTCCTGCACTGGGAGCTGTGGGGAAACCACCTCCAGCCTGGTCCCACAGGTGCCTGTGTTAAGCCAGGACTGTGACCTTGCCACCACTCCTGCCCATGAAAGATGGATGTTTCTTTTACCAAACTCAATGACAAAGTGGGTTCTACACAGTTATCCTTCATCAGGTTGTTCACTTCTAAATTACAGTCTTGCATGGAGAGTCTGATTAAGCTTAAATTACCTTCCTTTATTTATTCAAAGTTTATTCAACAAGTCAGGTCCACACTATATGCTAGACACCAGGTTGAACTCTACAGAATCAACTGAACAAAGTTCCTACCTCCATGAGGTTTATAGTTTTGGAGGGGTGGTGAGAAAGAAGTGTCACAAAAATTTTTTAAAAAGAAAGAAGTAAATATATGTTGGAGGCAAACATATATAGTATGTCAGGTGACAGTAAGTGGTATGGACAAAAATTTAAAAATAAAACATGAACTGGGCTTCCCTGGTGGCGCAGTGGTTAAGAATCCGCCTGCCAATGCAGGGGACACGGGTTCGAGCCCTGGTCCGGGAAGATCCCACATGCCATGGAACAACAAAGCCCATGCGCTACAACTACTGAGCCCTGTGCTCTAGAGCCCGCAAGCCACAACTACTAAGCCCACGTGCCACAACTACTGAAGCCCGCGTGCCTAGAGCCCGCGCTCCGCAACAAGAGAAGCCACCGCAATGAGAAGCCCGCGCACCACAACGAGGAGTAGCCCCCACTCGCCGCAACTAGAGAAAGCCTGCACGCAGCAATGAAGACCCAACGCAGCCAAAAAATAAATAAATAAATAAAACAGGAACTGAGACATGCAAGGGAGGCAGGGAATGTCACTGTTTTATAGACAGTGGTCAAGCAAAGCACGCTAAGGTGATATGTGGGTAAACATATGAAGTCAAGGAGCCAGCCATGAGGACCTCTCGGGGTAGGGCCTTCCAGGCAGAGGAAACACAAATACAAATGCCCTCTGGTGGAAATATATCTACTGTGTCCAAGGAATAGCAAGGAACAAGAAAACTCTGTGTAGCTCCAGTGTGACTGAAGCAGAGAGAGCAAAAAGCAAGAGTGGTAGGAGATGAAGTTGAAGACAAGGAGGAAGAAGGGGGAAAAGCTATATCATACAAGGCTTTGTTGATCATCGAAAGGACTTCGGCTCTGAGTCAGGGTGAGATGGAGAGCCATTCCACTGGAGAGTATTGAACAGAAGGGAGTCAGTTTTGACTTGCATTTTCATAGGATCATCTAGATGTTAAGACTATATTTTAACAAGGCAAGAACAGAAGCCAGGGAGCTATTGCAATAATCCAAGTGAGACATTAAATAACGGTGTTTGGATCACAGTAGTAGTGGTAGTAAAGAGAGGAGAGTGAAAGGTGATAGGCTCCTGGATATATTCTGAAGGCACTGGCCTCACTACACAGGGTTGTGTGCGCGTGAGTGGTGCAGCAAGCTTGAAAGGGGGTGGGAGCCAGATTACAAAGCCCTTTGTATACCAAGTAATGGAGTTTGGATTTCATCTTCAGGCAGTGAGTTGTCACTTATTCATTTTTAAGTAAAGGAGTCATATATCATATTCTATTTGAGAAAGCTAATCTGGTGGCAGAGTTGAGAATGGAATTGAAGGGGCCATGTTGGAGGCAGGGAGATCTGCTAGGAGACTCCTGTCACCATCCAGATAAGAGAGGATGAAGAATTTAACAGACAAAAAAAAAAAAAAAAAAAAAAGAATTTAACAGAAACAAAGCTATCTAGCTATCGCAGTGGAGAGGGGGGAATGGTCATGTATTAGTTTTCTATTGCTCTATAACAAATTATCATGAACCTAGTGGTTTAAAACGGCACACATCTGTTGTTCCACATTTTCTGTGGGTCAGGAATCCAGGCATGCCTTAGGTGGGTCCTCTGCTCAAGGTTTCACAAGGCTGCAATCCAGGCGATGGCTGGGCTGTGTTCTATTGAAACTTGACTGGGGAAGAGTCCTCCTCCAAGTTCACTCAGGTTGATGGAAGAATTCATCTCCTTGTGTCTGTAGGACTGAAGGCCCTGGCTTCTTGCTGGTTCTTGGCTGGACGCTGCCCTCAGCTCCTAGAGCCCTCCCATAGCTCCTTGTCATGTAGGACCAATTACTTCATCAAGCCAGCAAGGAGAATCTGAGAGTGAGTCTGCCAGCAAGATGGAGTCCTATATAACATTAGGTAATCATGGGAGTAAGCTTCCACCATCTTTGCCGTATTCTATTTCTTAGAAGCAAGTCACAAGTTCCATTCACACTCAAGGGGAGAAAATTACACAGGGCATGAACATCAGAAAATGGATCATTGAGGGTCACCTTAATATCTGCCCACCACATATAATAAAGAATGTGGAGGACACAGAATGGACAGGACCTAGGATGTGATAGGGTCATTGTATGTGAGCCTTGTGGCTTGTGGGATCTTAGTTCCCTGACCAGGGATCGAACCCACCTGCCCCCTGCCCTCGCAGTGGAAGTGCAGAGTCCTAACCACTGGACTGCCAGGGAATTCCCACTACCACATTTTTAAAATCAAAGTATTTTTTATTTTAATGAAATAGACAATAAACCTAGCCCCAGGTCTTTATTCTCCTTTTCCTAAAACAAACGAACAAACCAAAAAAACAAACAAACTCTTGCAGTTCAAGCCATGTGTTATTTTGCTGAGCTAAAAGGAAGTTCCTGGACCTGTGTGAATTTCTGTGCTTCTAATGGACTCTTGCAAACCTGGGAGCCTGAACACAGAAATGGTATACCTGAAGCAGTGTGAGTGGTTTCAGGTAAGAAAAATTATTTATAGAAAATGAAATCATCCAGGAATTCTCAGTGTTTATATATAATTTACACATTTAAAGTTGTTTTAGAATTTATATATGTTCTGTAAAGGAAGCATCTTAGTTTGACTGTGGTTAGAGATTCTTTATTTCAAGTTTGCCAAGGGAGTGTGGGAAGGGGTGGAAGTTGTGCAGAAACAGGGGAGGGGGGAGAGCAATACTCTGTGAAACTAATTACCCAAAGGAATTTATGAAAATTGTACACGGATGGATGGATTCCATGATTAGGTTTATTAAGGTCAAACAGTACGTGACTAGGATCCACCAAACAAGTTTAGGTGGTTAAAGTGGAAATATTTGGGGAAGTTAACATATAGTTGTTTAAATTAAAGAATTAATTTGGAATGTCCCAGTTTCAAGTACACTGAATGACTACACTCCTTGTAGGCCTTTCCTGTCTCTACCTGTTGCCTGTGGGAGCCTGTGGTTGTCACTGAAGAGGCCCGTTTGACAGAGGTGGTTCCTGATGAGTCTCCTAGTCTACTTCCTTTGCAAGGGGCTGCCCTGTGGGGACCCAGGAGAGCCCATCCACAAACCTGTCTTCAGCTGATTCTGTCCGGTAAAACTTTTTCAAAGGCAAATGGCAGAAAACCCAACCTAAAATCACTTAAGCTACAAAGGCTTACAGTGAAGGGTGGATCTTGCCAATATCAGAAGCAGCTGGTTTAAGAGGCTTAAACAAAGTCACAAGATTTGCTTTTTGGTGGCAAGAGCAACCAGACCTTGTATCTCATCATCAAGTCTAGCAGGAAAGACTCTGTCCCCCCAAAGCCAAACATTCATCTTTATCTTGACTCTCATTGGGCTGGAAGGGGTCACACACCTCCCCTAAATTAATCACTATGGTTAGGAGAATCCAATCCTCTGATTGGCTAAGATCCAACCTGTTTATGTAAATCAACTCTATCTAAAGGACATCATTTCCAAGGAAAATTTGGGTATAGTTTTTACCAGAAGTAGGATGAGTGGATGTTGGGCGGTAAACACAGAAGCAAAGTCCTCTTCACCCCATGAGAATGCCTTTTAACTGAGCCAGCAATTTATTTATATGGTAGCGTGATTGCCAATGACATGGAAATATTGATATTTGTGCAATTTGTACAGTTGTACACCTTACATCTTATTCTCCCCACCACACTACCCCACCACACTCACATACTTCATTTGACTGAAAGCTCTAAGTTAGAAGAGGCTCAGAAATATTCTATTGCTTTGTGTGTAGGCAAAACCTCAGATCAATAAGTGTAGAAAGCCCATGTCATGCACATAAGGGGAGAGAAGTGCCTCCAGATACAACAATCCACTGGGTACCACCAATTAATTTATGCATTAGAGGTTTGAAGAGCACTCTCCTTAAAGGAGAGAGAGAGAGAGATGTAAGGATATGTAGGACTGCTTGTAAGGGATCCTCAGTGTATTAGGCCTGAGAAGAGGAGTTCCATATTTGGATGGTAAGAGGAAGTGAATTAGCAATTTGGATGGGCACAAGAAGGGACAGTGCTGGCTTGGAAAGATCTCTAGTGCTACTAAGTGCTTCATTCAGTTGTTCAGGATTTCACTAGCAATACTAATATAGTTAGATTGTTTGCTCATTGAGACTAGTTATTTTCCTTCTCTTGTGGTATTTTTCTTCTATCATATTTGGCTTAAATACTATCTCATTCCACTACATTCCTCCCCCCATCCCTCCCCAGACCTTTTCACTGATGCCTGCCTGATAAAAGGCCCCATATCTGATATTAACCTAAAACTTCCTTGATTCCTTAGAGTGAGCTATTCATTAACAGCACCTAAATTACTGGTTGTTAGGCAAATCTTCTAATTCTTTTCAATCTACGGATCTGCTCCGAGAGGCTTCTGTAAATCTACTGCAGAAATAAGCGAAGCTTTGTGCCAGTTGTTAGCACTAAGCAGAAGTTTGAAAGAGGGAGGAGAAGTTACTCATTTGCTCGATTCAGCATGGTGAGTCCAGGGGAGGGAATCAAGTGCACCTCAGGCTTGACAAGCAGCTCAGGAAAACACGGCTGCTGCCTGCCGACAGGACAGAACCAGGCAGGGGCGACTGGGCTGCTTCTGAGCATGGTCGTGGGTTCCTGCCGAATTGCTCTAAAGATCAAGCATTTTGCCATCTATTTCCTATGATGGCCAGAGTTTCCTGTGCTAAGAGGTATGGCTGTCTTCTTTCCTGTCCTTTTGTTCAGCAAAAACAAAAGCTAATTAAAGTAAATGTCAGAAGCGGTACTGGGGCAAGGAGTGGGCTTCCGGACTGGGGCAGAGAAACTTCCAGCGGCTGTGGCTGATTATGCAGATAAAGTGCATTTGGGAGCTGTGTCTAGCCATGTATGTATGCTTTTCAGTTATTATGATAAAAAAAAAAGCAACCTCTCTGTGGGTTATTAAAACATGTCTCTAGGCCTCTGGAGCAGAAAACTGTGCTTCTAGATTCACAGAATGTGCATTTTTGTTTTACTCCATGATAGTCTAGGCTCATTTCTATTTCATACTTTTGTTTACCTCAAGAAACATTTTGCAACCAGCAAAGAAACTGGTTCTGCCTATGAGTTTCAAAGAAAATTCAGTGGCATCATTACAGTCACTGGGTAGGACAGTCACCATTATTGTTTGTTGTTGCTGTCATTTTTTTCCCTTGATGTTTCAGATACCTTACAAATCATAACTGAATCTAGCCACTTTTTTGTTTTTCAAATACATATTTAAATTGCTATAGTACTCAACTGCTGAATTCCATGACATTTACATATGTTTTCAACTTAAAGACTAGAAAAAAAATACTTAGGGCATTATTTGAATTGGTCATGCAGTTGTTTAATATATGAAATTTAAATGTAAATAAAGATACATTTAACATTGAATTTTCCTTGTAATTTGCAACTCTGGGTATGTTCTCTGGAAAAACAAACCCAGAAAATTGGAATTAAAATTTTTTTGGTGAGATCTGTATCAATTCCAGAGCAAATGTGTCTTGTGAAGTCAAAATTCACAAATGAAAATTGATACACCTTGAAATCATTATCACAGATCACAAATTCTTGGTTTAGAAAGTTTGTTAGATGTTTCCTTCATTCCTGATGAAATGTTTCCTATCTATTTGTGTTCTCATAAGTTGCAATATATTTTCAAAATTAAGTAGATTTTTTTGAGCTCTTGCCTAAACAGGTCACCAAACCTATTTTTTGTATGCGCTTATGACAACAAGGCTGCTACAAACTTAGGCTGTATGAGTTCTAGCAAAAACACCAAGGGTTGAGTCCTTTAGCATCATTTGGAATAACCCAGCCTCAAAGGCTTTCAGTAGAAGTGAAGTGTAGCAACATGTCACAGCAGAGGGAGCCGAGAGACGCCCAGGGAACAATAGACATCTTGTGGGAAGGGCTGAAATGTATGCGGCCCATTCCCATGGGAACGCCTGTAGTACTTTCACACTGTGTGAAAAAGATGCTCCTTGAAAAGGATCTTTAATCCTTTCTTTCAAGGGAAAATCTGAGAACTTTATTGAAAGTTTCTAGAACCCAAATGGGTCTAAGTTAGTCACTGGGCATTTTAAACACAGGTGAATAAAATGAGAATTTTTTGATGCACAGTAGTGTTGTCCAAAGCATAATGTAAGTAAATATTGCTATTCTAGAATTATCTGAAGTGAAGAAACCAGAGAATATCCTAACCTGGAGTTGGAAGCTAGAGGCTCATTTCTTCAGAATAATTTGGCTTCCTGAGATAGTTATGTTTATTGAAATCCCCCCCAAAGTGGTATCCCAGTAGCTGGGTGATTAAGTCCTCTGGTTCAAGTGTGTTTTCATTTAGCAGAATCTACTGATGCATAATAGAGTAAACCAGCAATGTCTTATTAGCACCCATTCAGCGTAGGTCACCTTGAAAAGTCATAAAGAACTTTTCCCTCTGGTGCCCTGGAGGGAATAATACCCCCCTCCTTCCTAATAAACATGGGAGTGAGCGCGACACTTAAGTAGAAAGCTCAAGTATTTGGATTACCTGGCCACAAAAAGTCTGAGATACATTGTATTTCAGTCCATATCCGCTCTGTGAAAAAATTCACTGTTACTGTTTGGCCATGGTGGGGACAACATCACAGTAAAGCTGTCTCTCCAAGAGAACAAGGTAAGTTTGCCAAGAAATCAACAGGGACACATACAAGACAGTGCATGAACTACCCAGATTTAAGGTTGGGGGAGAGTACAACTAGGATATAAATATGACACAAATGGAAAAGACCTAGGCATCTTTAACATTGTGAATTCAATGTCAGGTAGCAGTACAGTCATCGTTAGCATTTACAAGGTATGGCATGGGGACATGTAAACAGGAGAATGACCTACAAGAATAATGCTATTATTAAGGATATGATTGCTGTCACTCTTCGTGTGGTTGCTATATGCCAGATCTGTGTGAAATGCTTTACATAATCTCTTTAAACCTCCCAACAACCCACATCACCATCCTCAGGTGTAAATAAGGAACCTGAGGCTCAGGGAGGTTGATTAATCTGCCCATGTTTATACTGCAGGTAACGGCATAGCTGAGCCCAGATGTGCCCAGGTCCCCCCCCACACTTACCACTCTGCTCTTCTTACTGGGTCCCCATACTCTGTCCAATTCTGGACCCTAAGCTCATTTAAAAATGAAAGAAAATTGAATAAAAACTAGTGATAAGTACCGTGAATAATGAATAGAGGAGGAAGAAGAGGGAAGACTAAAGAAATATAGTCTATTCCATTAAAAGGGAATAGAATACAGCTACTGTATCAGAAAATTATCAGTGAGAGAATACACCTTCTCACGGATGACTAGGTTCTCTATTTTTATAAAGTAAACTCCTTAAGGAGACAGTCCTCCACGTGTGCATGGCGTAAAAACAGACTGACCACCAAGTGTTTAGGAAGATTTAAGAGGTTATTCTCCTGAAGCATATGACCTGGTTCAGTGGCAGGTGTGTGGCCACCCTGAGCACACACCTTTATAGGGTAGCACCCCTGGGGAGACACCTGCAGTGTTCACATCTTGGTGATCATGCAGATGAATTTATCTGCAGCACAGCTTTTTGTGCACTTTGTCAGCAGATAGGTGACTCCATGGGACGAGCAGACCTACTATAGGAACAGACAAGCTATGGGTAGAGAATAATATAGTTTAAAACATGTTGTAAAAATGTGTCACTAACTTTTGAAACAGTAAGGAAGGGTTTCGGTAACTTTTTCTCCTCTGCAGTATCAATAGATGAAGCAGATAAACATTTTCTCTGAGTATTGCTGCAATATTTAAAGTACCAATCTAAGTCTGATTCAAGAACCTCCCAGCAAATAAAGTGGGAAAAAACAGGGTATGCGTCTTTGTTGAGTAAGTTTGTTGTTTATTAGCAACTTCCTGCATCCTGCAACTTTCAACAATGTTGATCTAGAGGCAGAGCAAGAGGATGACTTCTTTAGGAGCTGTGACTCTTCCTGGACAAACTCTCAGTGTTTCAGACTCTGTATGTGAAATCTCGAGGGGGAGGGAAGTGTTCATTAAGCTGCAATTCTCCTCCCTTCCGGGGAGGTGAGGAGGGTGGATGTTAAGAAATGGCTCCCAATAGCCGTCCCATTCACCTGCTTGAGTGCCTATTGAAACCGTGTTATCTGCGTGGCTTTTTTTTTTTTTCCCCTCCATTCTTTTCAGGGAAAGTATAGATTTTCATGAACACAGGCAGTTTTGTTTTCGCTGTTAAAAACAACTCCACTTTACTGGAGCAGGCTTTCTGTTTCACCCCAGGAAACAGAGCGTTTCACTCAGAGGTAGCTCTCCACTGGGTGAGGCGCAGCCTGTCACCTGACCAGCTCCAGAGCTGCCAGTGGCATCGGGCTGCATTCCTAGAATTCTTGAACCCGGCACCGCAATGAACAACTTCAGGTTCACTGAGCTGAGTAGATTCCACTCCCTGTGCCCTTGGAGTCCGCTGCCCGAGTCTCCCACCCAGTCTCAAAATAGACTGCTGAGTAGCAGCAAGTGCGCCTTTGAGGAGTAGCACGCAGGTAAAGCGCGTTTGCGGGGGACAGCTGGGACTCCCCGAAATGTGTTGCGCATGGTTCAGAATCATTTCTCTTTTTGGGGCGTCTGTTTCTCCATACAGAAACCCGACTTGTCAGTCAACATCTGCTTAAAAAATGTAGACTGAATAATGAGAACCTGGGCGTCAGATTAGGGTCTCTTAAAGATTAGGGAAGGAAATTAGGAGGGCCAAAGTTGGGGATGAAAAGGAATTTTATAAGCCAGTTTTTGTAACACAGAAAGTAGAAGATTTGGAGGCTGACCTACTTGGATGTGAATCTTGGCTCTGTGTATAACCTGGGGCATGATGTTTAACCTCACCAGTCCTGTTTCCTCTTCGGTAATCATATCTACCTGCAGGGTTGATGGGAGAATTGAGAAGAAAGTGCCTAGTGAAGAACTTGGTACATAGGAAGTGTCCTAGTGTGTGTACATACATGTGCGTGTGTGTGTACAGTGGGTGCATATGTACACCTACATATAGGCCACAGGACCATGACATTCATAAGAGTAGGAAGTTTCTCAGAAGATGAGGTAAAATTTGATCTGCCTCTAACCTTCTGGGCTGTTGCAAAGAGAACAGCAAGAGAAGCCAGACACCTGAGCAAAACATTGACCAGAGCTGCTGAGAAATAAATGACATGCCCTGTTGATTCTTATCCAGGAAAGGGCGGACTGGATAAGGATGCAGGGTGCTCTTTACATGAGGACGGATGGAAGGGAGGCAGCTCAATAATTACCATGCACAGTCATGTATGTACCTACACACAGTCCTGAGAGGGGCTTTGTCCTGGGAGACCAACTGCTTTCAATCCTGACTCTGCAACTCACTCTCCAGGTCCCCCTGGACTGCTTGTTTTCCTCTCTGAACACCACTTTCTCATCGCATGGAATTGTTGTGAGAATTCAGTGACTCGTTATGTGGGGAAAC
Source organism: Eubalaena glacialis (assembly GCF_028564815.1). NCBI lineage: Eukaryota > Metazoa > Chordata > Mammalia > Artiodactyla > Balaenidae > Eubalaena > Eubalaena glacialis. Next base: position 112,074,491 of record NC_083721.1, read on the forward strand.
TCTCGAGAGTAGTGCCTGACACATGGTAAAGACCCACTAAACATCAGCTGGTGGTGTCATTATTTTACAAAGTGCTCTTTTGTGTGTTATCTGCTTTGATCTTCAAAACAACCTGATGAGGTAGATGAGGTGTGCCTTAGACACATTTTGCAGATGAGAAAACTGAGGCTTGGGGAAGGGAAGAGCATGAACCAAAGGCCCCATGACCACTGAGTGGCTGGGCTGGAACTTGAATCTGGGGCCCCAGACAAGCAGGTGGCTTAGTATGTACTCAGCACACATGCACTGAATGAAACCTAAAAGTTCTGGCTAAACACCATTTCCTCCACAAACCCATTCCTTATCATCTTCCCCTAGGAGAGATCTCTCTCTCCCTCATACTTCCCCAAACTTCCTTTTGTAGTACCTCGGGGACTTTTCTCTGGGTCATCCTTGTAATGCAGAACGTTTGGTACAAGTCTCCTCTGCCCCTCCTCCACCCCTGGATGTGTGAAAGTTTTCATGTATGGCTATGTGTTGAACAACAATGTTGCACATGGTGGACACACAAGAGTAACAGCTGCAGTTGGAAGCATGAGTGTGGGACTCCACACCAGGTGTCACTGCAAGTGTGAAAAGAAAAGAAGGAGCCCAGGAGAACCCTGTGGGTGCCCCTCTCTCCCAGCACGTATTTCTGCTCCTTCTCAGAGTTCCAGCTCTGCTACGTCTGGGGCAGCTCAATCTGCTTCCAGAAGTGCCTGATAGTGACCCGCAAGCTGACTGGTCAAGGTGAAGTAATTTCCATCCAATACCTTATTTCCCTGAATATTATTTCACGGAGACTCTATCATTGCAAATATCTGGGTGGGGGAGGGTGAGGGGAGCAGGGGAAAATTCAGGAAAACACTGCCCTAATTTTTCTTGTAGATATTGTAATTCACCCCTCCACATTTGCCAGGATGCAAAGGTACTCTGTAGGATCCTCACTCTCCTCTCTCCCCATCCCCTGAAACCTTCCTCACCCCTCTCGTTCTTTTCTCACCCTCTAAGCCTCTCTTCCTTTTGACTCTCCTGCTCTCTGGTTGGCCTAAATCCCAGGGTGTAGATGGACAAGGATGCAGGGTCAGTGTAGGAGGCAAGAGGAATTCATTTTCTTGCTTTATGACCCTACCCATATCTTCATCCTCAAATGTTACTAATGAGGTTTCCACTCCTAACAGTAGCCTCACGTGGAGCCTTATGTGTCATCATCAGTCCACAGCAGTTATGAACTGGGAGCCTAGCACTGGAGTCTCTGGGTCCAAATCCCAGCTCTCTAATCTACTAGCTATGTGGCTTAGACAAGTTATTTAATGTCTTGCGTTCCTCACCTGTAAAATAGGAATGAAATATCCTCATACAGTTGTTATGAGGATTAAATGAGTTAATGTTTACAAAGCATCCAGGATCTGGCATATAGACAAGCATATGTAAGTACTGGGCGTCATTTTTCTAAAGCTGGTAGGTAGTGCAAAAGTTGCATGTAGGCAATACTACTCTTGAAATCTCTTCAATGGCCTATAAATTGCACCATTTGGATGGAATACTACAGATAGCTTCTTTAGTTAAGTGCCTGATGAGGGATTTGGCTTGTGCTTCGAGAGCATGTTGTATGGAGAGTATGTATCTTTAAACTTTAAAACTGATTTCGGCACAGAGAGGTGCTGCCACAGTGATAGCTCACGGGGGGACACCCAAGGGAGCAGCAGACTCTCCCTTTTCACACTCATTCTGGGGAACACATTCAGACTGAAATGCTGGGCAGAATCGCTTATGTTACATAAATCACTCTCAGCTCTCACTCTTGGAACAAGTGGCTGCATTTGTAAGTTACTTGTATGTATGAGGTGACTCCACTCTAATGTAAACTTTGGGGGAACCCACTGGCCTGAGATCAGGAGAAGAGCACTGCCACAGCTACCGTGAGGCCTCGAAGAAGTCTTAAACCTCCCCAAGGTTATGAAATGACTGCTAAGGTCTCTACCAGGGCAAATGGTCTGTGGTTTTATTGGGCCCAGAAAGTAGGTGATGAGAATAATCAGTTATTTAATTGGTACCATTGCCTTACTCTCTGTGGGCTGTTAATTAAGTAAGAACTACAATGGGACTTTATTATTTCAACTTTGGGAATAGAGGGAGGATTGCCCGATCCTAAAACCCTTCCTCTTTAGCCTTCATTGCAACGTTCTCACCTTCAAGCTCTGTGTTCAAGTTCACGCTCACGTGCTATAGAGATTTATCTGATCTCATACTCCCAGGCAGAGTTCTTTATTTCATAGCCATTTGTTTAGAGAGTACATAAGAATAGGGCACCTTCTGGACTGAGGTTCAGGAAGCTTCTGTTGTCAATACAGCAAAGAAGCCCAGCCAAGAAGGTAAGTTAAGCATCAGTTTCCACATCCAGGAAACAGGCAGTGGGTCTAAAAGGTGTTTCCTGTGTTCTCTCTTCCTTTCATTGCCCTTTTCTGTTTGGTTCCCATGGGAATCTGTTTGGGGAAAATATGGCAAGTATTGGGCATATTTGTTGCTGGTCCACTTGTTTCCTTGTGGCAGGGAGAAGAGAGGATATAGAAAGGATGTAGAAAGGAGAAAAGTAGGGGATTTAAGCTGCTTTTTGAGGCTCAAATTAAATTGTGGAGAAATATAATCATTTTTGACAGGACTCTGAGACAAAATACGGAAAGAGTTCTTTTGAAGATCATCAAGCCAGAATCTGTGATCCCATGCACATTTCCAAATGTCTTTGTTTTCCTCTCTCTCTTCTGGGCACCAAGTTCACATTCTGAGCTCATGCCATCCTACTAAAGGCTATCTTGTGTCATTTGTTTCTCTTGCAGAGAGTGTCAAAGAAGACCTCAAAGTCTGGAGAAAAATGACCTTTCAAGGAATACGAAGTCTATGTCCTGCTACATGTTTTTGTCTCACTAACCTCTGGTGACGGAGACACATGGTCCTGGGCCTGCAGACAGTTCATTGATTATCAGCCTGCTCAGCATGCATCAACTCTTCAGACTGGTCTTGGGACAAAAAGATCTTTCACGAGCTGGCGACCTCTTCTCCTTAGATGACTCTGAGATTGAAGGCAGCCTGACAGAAGCCTTGGAGCAAATTAAAATCATCAGCTCATCTTCAGTAAGTAAACTCGTTCTTAGACTAGACCCCTGAAATGACCTATTCTGGAGCTAAATGACTGTACATATCCTGGGGAAAAAGATCTTTGCAGAGGAAAGAGGAAGGACCACTCATGTTGGTCTCTCTTAACTATTCTCTGTGGTTTAGCTGGCATCTAAGAAATAATACCAGGGAAGTCTTTGACTTGGGGAGCAGCCAGACCACCTTTTGCCCATTCACAGAGACCAGAACTCTGGAAATTGCAGACCAGAGTGGAATTCTCACAAAAGGCTGTCAAAGGTTGTTTCTACATCCTTGAAATGACATGGAGAGGAGAGGGAGCAAATCTGGGGGAAATCAGACCCACCAAGCTGCACAAGAGCATCAGTAAACAAAGCAGGGTGTGAGATGGGGGTTAAATAATGAAAGAAGGCAAGGTGACACCTCCTGCCACACAGGTAATACGAGACCAGGACAACTATCACTCTGCTGCCAGAAGTGACAGTTGCCCAGGGCTTAATAACGCTGATTCTGTTTGCTTCTGTATAATCTCCATTTTTTTAACCTTTCCTTTGCTCCTTTTTCTACACCCCCCTCACCCATTTAATTCAGCTCACCTGTTATTAGCCCCCAGTGTGATCAGAAAAACTTAAAATCTCCATCAACCCTCCCATTCCTTCGCTTTTCCTCAGTGTCAAGATTATATATCCTGAAAGCACTTCTGAAAGAGAGTGCGTGTGGAGTGCCTGGCGTGGTCTGATGTTGACCTTCTTGACTGTGCTTGGAGGTTGGTCCCATTTCAAAGGCCAAGGCCACCAATTATCCCCTCCCATCCTCCCAGCTCAACAGTGTTTTTGCCAACACTTGGCACAAACACCCACCAGGCAAAGGAAAGAGACAGGATTGGAGCCATAAAATACTGAATAGCAAATATGTACATATTTCAGAGATAACAGCTTTCTTCTATGTCATAATGAAAAGATGCTTAAAAGGCATAGCAACCAGTGCTGCTTCCTCCTCAAATCTGTCAGCACGTTCTCTTGTTGGCTGCCATTAACGTGCCAAGTCCGCCCAGTGACAAGTGAAGTCACTGCCCAAACACTATTTTTTTCTCAGGTAATGTCTTTGACAGCCATTACGTGTCCAGAAAATTAATCAACTTAGTCTGACTCAGAAAACAAAGTATTCCTGGTACATTTCCGCTTTCTGGGTAGGATTTGTGTGCTATTTCCAGCAGTCCCTTCCTTCACACTCCTCTGGAAATAAACTGGCTGAATGTGCTACTGATTTTATCTAATCTAATGGAAAATATGTATATGTATGTGCATATCTAGGTACCTGTATCTATATTTCCCTGAAGCCTGTTTCCACTAGAGGTCACTAGTGTCAGTGATTTCTTCTGTTTCTTCATCAATTGCTTTGTCTCACAGATGTCAAATTCAGAATTTCAGGACTGGTGAGTTCTATTATGTGTCCCCACTTTTAACCATTAAGGCTGGCATGTCCTTTGTCATCAAGAGCACTGTCCATACTTTAAGCCCTCCACTTAGCATCCCACGAGACTAGTAGATCTGGAGAGCTAGTAGTTCTCCTGAGATCTTCATCTACTAATTTCTGTCACATCCCATTTCTTCCATTCTCTATCTGTAACCATGGCACAGAGTAGATAGGTGGCAGAATAAAAAGAATAATTTTTCTTAAGAGAAGTCATGCAGATCTTCCAATTTTTAAATGCAGGGATCATGTTGATCAACCCAGTTTTGAAATTTGCTGATTAATCCTAGTTATAAACATGTCCCTGTTTGGCATTCCTTCCCACTTCTCCTCCTTTAAAAGCCAGTTCAAGTTTCATTATTCCTGAAATGATTTCTAGTGGTTCTAGTTCTTAGTGGTTGCCTCTTCCTAAAAGGACTCAATTGCCCTTTTGCATTATACTCTTTTCTTATAGAAAGTCATCTATTCATATATCCTCAAGTGCAATCTCTACATGGGGGAATCCGGGATCTGTTTTCAGCCTTCATATCTCTCGCTAAATTTCAAGCTCGTACTAATTGATATCCATCACCTGAGATTCAATATATCTAAATTAGAAGTTGTCACCTTTCTTCCAGTTATACTACCCTTTTCCTAGATCTCCAGGTTTGAAACCTGGAGTCATTCTTGACCTCTTTCTCTCATTCTCGCCTTTTCCTGTAAATTCTGTAGGCACTGCATGAGAAATGCCTCTCACCTACCTGCTGCTTCCCTTCCCTTCCTGCTGCTATCACCTTGGCTTAGGCTCTCAAACCAATTGATCTCCCTGCCTTTGGCCTTGCCATTCTCTAGTTCAATCTACTAACAGTTACCAGCTTAAATTTCCTAAGCCAGGTTTTATTACATCTCTCCATTGTTCAAAGTGTTTCCATGATGCCTCAATACCCATGACATTCAATGACCAATGCCAGTGATCAGTCCCCTGAACCACCATGCCTACTCTATGGTTACTTCCCTGTTAGCTGCATCCCATCCTTCCCTTATAACCAAGATCATATAAATATTCCTTCTTAGGCCTTTCCTAATGACCCTGGATCTCAGTAATCAATTCCACTTCTCAATTCCTCTTTAGAAACATAGAACTGGAAGGACCTTCTAAACTGTCTTGTCCAACTTCCTTCCAGCACAGAAGTCCCTTCTTTAGGATTCTCGACAAATAGGTGGCCTCTCCTTCTGTTTTTGCAATGATAGGGACATAGTAGGTTTCTGATATTTTTTTCCTGCTCCTCCATTTTCCTTTGGTAAATTGCCCCTTCCCATCGCATGAAGCCTTCCCTGATGGGGCCTTGAGTCAAGGTTTTCTACTTTGCCTTTGCCAGGGAGCAGGGAAGGCAGGAGTGGGGACACCTGACCCAAGCTATGCCAATCAGATTTTCTTTCCCAGTAATTCTAGGGAAGAAATCAGCAAAGGGTGAGCTATCATGATGATGGTGTCCCAAAGAAACAGTCCTTGCTTTCTGTCCCTCTATGACTATAGCTGCCTCAGTCGTTGCCTTTCTAAGGCTAGATACTACAAATTTCCCTTCAAATCTGCAAGCTACCTCATATCTTTTAATTATTTTATTTGTTTGTTTATTTTGCTACAGTTATCCCAACTTTTTCTGCTGCTTATGAACAAAGAATCCTAACCGTCAAAGAGATAGCTGTCTCACTGTTGGAAGTTCAAATTGTTAGTGTGTTCCTCCTTTTGGCCTAATAAAATCGCAGTCTATGTATTTTCTTTCTACTATTCTTTGTTCTATTATCTGCCCTCAACAATCAAGAGAATCTAACCTCTGTTCCTACAAGAAGAACTTTAAACATGTGCAGATAGGTATCAGGTCTCACCTCCGGCTTCTCTTCCCAGCTGAATATCCTTATGTTTTTCCATGACAAAGAAGGGCCTGTAGCAGGGATAGTTTACACCAGTCTCTGGTGTGGAAACTCAATTTTGTCAGTACATGAGAAACGCTATTTAAATCATGCTATCAGAAGTATGAAACATAATGGTGACTTAGTGATTTATAAAGAAAAGTATAACTCATGTCCGTCAGAATTATTGTGTGTTCCATGCTATTCTCCCCAACTCTATTTACTCAGTCTTTCTCTAGACAAAGAATATTATTACTGATTAGGCGTCTTCCTCTTCTATTATAATCACATTTTAGCCCTACCTCCCTGAGATTGTATTTAACTTACCTGTAAAGTCACCCATGTATAGGTAGTGTCTTGCGTTAGCCCTGTAGTTAGCTAATCCCACTCATACAAGTGGGTTTTTTTTGTTTGTTTAGTCCTCAAAGGGCAATCTTTTTTCCAGATTTTTGGAGGATGCCTCTTTGTAGCCTATGTTCTCAGAATTTTGGTTACCCTCCCCTGGAATCTTTTTTTTTTTTTTTTTTTTTTTTAAACATCTTTATTGAAGTATAATTGCTTTACAATGGTGTGTTAGCTTCTGCTTTATAACAAAGTGAATCAGTTATACATATACATATGTTCCCATATCTCATCCCTCTCCCCTGGAATCTTTTAAATTTATTATTGTAATTTATCATTGCCTGATACTTGAACCAATTGCTTGGAACAGTGGCTGATTCTAGTCAGATACTCTGTTTCTAAAACTTCTTTTCAATAGTAACATCACATAGTTGGCCACATTTATCCTTTGATGTGCCAAGACCCTCAGGTTAAATCAAGATTTGTAATTAGATAACTTGAAAAAAATTTTTAAGTATAGAATGTCACATTTTAACCATTGAAATAATATTCTTATCTTTAGGCCCTCATTCCAGAATGTTTATACCTTTTAAAAAACCATGATTCTGTCCAATATATTAGTTATCATTCCCAGCTTTGCAGAATCTGAAAATTCAGTAAGCAAGCCTTTAATCCTTCCCCCAAAGTCACTCATAAAACAATCGAATGTTACTAGACTCTGCTCTGCAGTCCATGCCCTCTTTTTCCATCAGTTACTCTAAAACAGAGCTGGAAAATATTTTATCCTCAGGCTTGATTTGAGAAAGTGACTTCTCACTCAAAATTCTAAGTTCCCAAATACACCTTTAAGTTTTGTCTTTTCATTTCAAGTATTATCTGGACTACCTAGGCTCCCTCTTTCCAGACTACCCAGGTGAGACTCTACCCCTATCCATTCAGCCTCTTCTCATACTCTCAGCACCACCTTTCCCACGATGCTCACCCATGCCTAATCGATCTACCCATCTTCCAGTTCTCTTTAATTTTTTTAACAATAAAAAAATGGGGGGGATTAACCAAGATGGCAGAGTAGAAGGATGTGCTCTCACTCCCTCTTGCAAGAGCACCAGAATCACAACTGGCTGCTGGACAATCGTCGACAGGAAGACACTGGACTTCACCAAGGAGGATACCCCACGTCCAAGGACAGAGGAGAAGCCACAGTGAGACGGTAGGAGGGGCGCAATCAGAGGAAAATCAAATCCCATAACTGCTGGGTGGGTGACTCACAGACTGGCGAGCATGTATACCACAGAAGTCCACCCACTGGAGTGAACGTTCTGAGCCCCACGTCAGGCTTCCCAACCTGGGGGTCCGGCAACGGGAGGAGGAATTCATAGAGAATCAGACTTTGAAGCCTAGTGGGAATTGATTGCAGGACTTCGACAGGACTGGGGGAAACAGAGAACCCACTCTTGGAGGGCGTACACAAAATAGTGTGTGCATCGGGACCCAGGGGAAGGAGCAGTGACCCTGGGGGAGACTGAAGCAGACATAACTGCTGGTGTTGGGGGGTCTCCTGCAGAGGCGGGGGCTGGCTCTGTTTCACCGTGGGGACAAGGACACTGGCAGTGGAGGTTCTGGGAAGTACTCCTTGGCGTGAGCCCTCCCAGAGTCTGCCATTAGCCCCACCAAAGAGCCCAGGTAGGCTCCAGTGTTGGGTTGCCTCAGGCAAAACAACCAACAGGGAGGGAACCCAGCCCCACCCATCAACAGTCAAGTGGATTAAAGTTTTATGGAGCTCTGACCTCCACAGCAACAGTCAGCTCTACCCACCTCCAGAGCCTCCCATCAAGCCTCTTAGATAGCCTCAACCACCAGAGGGCAGACAGCAGAAGCGAGAAAAACTACAGTCCTGCAGCCTGTGGAACAGAAACCACATTTACAGAAAGATAGACAAGATGAAAAGGCAGAGGGCTATATACCAGATGAAGGAACAAGAAAAAACCCCAGAAAAACAACTAAATGAAGTGGAGATAGGCAACCTTCCAGAAAAAGAATACAGAATAATGATAGTGAAGATGATCCAGGACCTTGGAATAAGAATGGAGGCAAAGATTGAGAAGATGCAAGAAATGATTAACAAAGACCTAGAAGAATTAAAGAACAAACAAACAGAGATGACCAATACAATAACTGAAATGAAAACTACACTAGAAGGAATCAATAGTAGAATAACTGAGGCAGAAGAACGGATAAGTGACCTGGAAGACAGAATGGTGGAATTCACTGCTGCGGAACAGACTAAAGAAAAAAGAATGAAAAGAAATGAAGACAGCCTAAGAGACCTCTGGGACAACATTAAACGCAACAACATTCGCATTATAGGGGTCCCAGAAGGAGAAGAGAGAGAGAAAGGACCAGAGAAAATATTTGAAGAGATTATAGTCGAAAACTTCCCTAACACGGGAAAGGAAATAGCCACCCAATCCAGGAAGCGCAGAGAGTCCCATACAGGATAAACCCAAGGAGAAGCACGCCGAGACACATAGTAATCAAAGTGGCAAAAATTAAAGACAAAGAAAAATTATTGAAAGCAGCAAGGGAAAAACGACAAATAACATACAAGGGAACTCCCATAAGGTTAACAGCTGATTTCTCAGCAGAAACTCTACAAGCCAGAAGGGAGTGGCATGATATACTTCAAGTGATGAAAGGGAAGAACCTACAACCAAGATTACTCTACCCGGCAAGGATCTCATTTAGATTTGATGGAGAAATCAAAAGCTTTACAGACAAGCAAAAGCTAAGAGAATTCAGCACCACCAAACCAGCTCTACAACAAATATTAAAGGAACTTCTCTAAGTGGGAAACACAAGAGAAGAAAAGGACCTACAAAAACAAACCCAAAACAATTAAGAAAATGGTCATAGGAACATACATATCGATAATTACCTTAAATGTGAATGGATTAAATGCTCCAGCCAAAAGACACAGGCTTGCTGAATGGATACAAAAACAAGACCCATATATATGTTGTCTACAAGAGACCCACTTTAGACCTAGGGACACAGACAGACTGAAAGTGAGGGGATGGAAAAAGATATTCCATGCAAATGGAAATCAAAAGAAAGCTGGAGTAGCTATACTCATATCAGATAAAATAGACTTTAAAATAAAGAAGGTTACAAGAGACAAGGAAGGACTCTACATAATGATCAAGGGATCAATCCAAGAAGAAGATATAACAATTATAAATATATATGCACCCAACATAGGAGCACCTCATTACATAAGGCAACTGCTAACAGCTATAAAAGAGGAAATTGACAGTAACACAATAATAGTGGGGGACTTTAACACCTCACTTACACCAATGGACAGATCATCCAAAATGAAAATAAATAAGGAAACAGAAGCTTTAAATGACACAATAGACCAGATAGATTTAATTGATATTTATAGGACATTCCATCCAAAAACAGCAGATTACACGTTCTTCTCAAGTGCGCATGGAACATTCTCCAGGATAGATCACATCTTGGGTCACAAATCAAGCCTCAGTAAATTTAAGAAAATTGAAATCATATCAAGCATCTTTTCTGACCACAACGCTATGAGATTAGAAATGAATTACAGGGGAAAAAACGTAAAAAACACAAACACATGGAGGCTAAACAATACGTTACTAAATAACCAAGAGATCACTGAAGAAATCAAAGAGGAAATCAAAAAATACCTAGAGACAAATGACAATGAAAACACGACAACCCAAAACCTATGGGATGAAGCAAAAGCAGTTCTAAGAGGGAAGTTTATAGCTATACAAGCCTACCTAAGGAAACAAGAAAAATCTCAAGTAAACAATCTAACCTTACACCTAAAGAAACTAGAGAAAGAAGAACAAACAAAACCCAAAGTTAGCAGAAGGAAAGAAATCATAAAGATCAGAGCGGAAATAAATGAAATAGAAACAAAGAAAACAATAGCAAAGATCAATAAAACTAAAAGCTGGTTCTTTGAGAAGATAAACAAAATTGATAAGCCATTAGCCAGACTCATCAAGAAAAAGAGGGAGAGGACTCAAATCAATAAAATCAGAAATGAAAAAGGAGAAGTTACAACAGACACCGCAGAAATACAAAGCATCCTAAGAGACTACTACAAGCAACTTTATGCCAATAAAATGGACAACCTGGAAGAAATGGACAAATTCTTAGAAAGGTATAACCTTCCAAGACTGAACCAGGAAGAAGCAGAAAATATGAACAGACCAATCACAAGTAATGAAATTGAAACTGTGATTAAAAATCTTCCAACAAACAAAAGTCCAGGACCAGATGGCTTCACAGGTGAATTCTATCAAACATTTAGAGAAGAGCTAACACCTATCCTTCTCAAACTCTTCCAAAAAATTGCAGAGGAAGGAACACTCCCAAACTCATTCTATGAGGCCACCATCACCCTGATACCAAAACCAGACAAAGACACTACAAAAAAAGAAAATTACAGACCAATATCACTGATGAATATAGATGCAAAAATCCTCAACAAAATACTAGCAAACAGAATCCAACAACACATTAAAAGGATCATACACCACGATCAAGTGGGATTTATCCCAGGGATGCAAGGATTCTTCAGTATACGCAAATCAATCAATGTGATACACCATATTAACAAATTGAAGAATAAAAACCATATGATCATCTCAATAGATGCAGAAAAAGCTTTTGACAAAATTCAACACCCATTTATGATAAAAACTCTCCAGAAAGTGGGCATAGAGGGAACCTACCTCAACATAATAAAGGCCATATATGACAAACCCACAGCAAACATCATTCTCAACGGTGAAAAGCTGAAAGCATTTCCTCTAAGATCAGGAACGAGACAAGGATGTCCACTCTCACCACTATTATTCAACATAGTTTTGGAAGTCCTAGCCACGGCAATCAGAGAAGAAAAAGAAATAAAAGGAATACAAATTGGAAAAGAAGAAGTAAAACTGTCACTGTTTGCAGATGACATGATACTATATATAGAGAATCCTAAAACTGCCACCAGAAAACTGCTAGAGCTAATTAATGAATATGTAAGTTGCAGGATACAAAATTAATGCACAGAAATCTCTTGCATTCCTATACACTAATGATGAAAAATCTGAAAGAGAAATTATGGAAACACTCCCATTTACCATTGCAACAAAAAGAATAAAATACCTAGGAATAAACCTACCTAGGGAGACAAAAGACCTGTATGCAGAAAACTATAAGACACTGATGAAAGAAATTAAAGATGATACCAACAGATGGAGAGATATACCATGTTCTTGGATTGGAAGAATCAACATTGTGAAAATGACTATACTACCCAAAGCAATCTACAGATTCAATGCAATCCCTATCAAATTACCAATGGCATTTTTTACGGAGCTAGAACAAATCATCTTAAAATTTGTATGGAGACACAAAAGACCCCGAATAGCCAAAGCAATCTTGAGGGAAAAAAACGGAGCTGGAGGAATCAGACTCCCTGACTTCAGACTATACTACAAAGCTACAGTAATCAAGACAATATGGTACTGGCACAAAAACAGAAACATAGATCAATGGAACAAGATAGAAAGCCCAGAGATAAACCCATGCACCTATGGTCAACTAATCTATGACAAAGGAGGCAAGGATATACAATGGAGAAAAGACAGTCTCTTCAATAAGTGGTGCTGGGAAAACTGGACAGCTACATGTAAAAGAATGAAATTAGAATACTCTCTAACACCATACACAAAAATAAACTCAAAATGGATTAGAGACCTAAATGTAAGACTGGACACTATAAAACTCTTAGAGGAAAACATAGGAAGAACACTCTTTGACATAAATCACAGCAAGATCTTTTTTGATCCACCTCCTAGAGTAATGGAAATAAAAACAAAAATAAACAAATGGGACCTAATGAAACTTCAAAGCTTTTGCACAGCAAAGGAAACCATAAACAAGACGAAAAGACAACCCTCAGAATGGGAGAAAATATTTGCAAACGAATCAACGGACAAAGGATTAATCTCCAAAATATATAAACAGCTCATTCAGCTCAATATTAAAGAAACAAACACCCCAATCCAAAAATGGGCAGAAGACCTAAATAGACATTTCTCCAAAGAAGACATACAGACGGCCACGAAGCACATGAAAAGATGCTCAACATCACTAATTATTAGAGAAATGCAAATCAAAGCTACAATGAGGTATCACCTCACACCAGTTAGAATGGGCATCATCAGAAAATCTACAAACAACAAATGCTGGAGAGGGTGTGGAGAAAAGGGAACCCTCTTGCACTGTTGGTGGGAATGTAAATTGATACAGCCACTATGGAGAACAATATGGAGGTTCCTTAAAAAACTAAAAGTAGAATTCAAGAAAATACATGCACCCCAATGTTCTTTGCAGCACTATTTACAATAGCCAGGTCATGGAAGCAACCTAAATGCCCATCAACAGACGAATGGATAAAGAAGTTGTGGTACATATATACAATGGAATATTACTCAGCCATAAAAAGGAACGAAATTGAGTCATTTGTTGAGACGTGGATGGATCTAGAGACTGTCATACAGAGTGAAGTAAGTCAGAAAGAGAAAAACAAATATCGTATATTAACGCATGTATGCGGAACCTAGAAAAATGGTACAGATGAGCCGGTTTGCAGGGCAGAAGTTGAGACACAGATGTAGAGAACAGACATATGGACACCAAGGGGGGAAAACTGCGGTGGGGTGGGGATGGTGGTGTGCTGAATTGGGCGATTGGGATTGACATGTATACACTGATGTGTATAAAATTGATGACTAATAAGAACCTGCAGTATAAACAAACAAACAAAACAACTAATACTAAACTTTCATTGGGTTATTTGTATGGAAATATGTTAATATAAATGTTTCAGACATTACATGAAATTTCTAAAAATCTTATATGTTCTGGTATAATGTTATAAGTCATAATTCTAGTTATTACTTTAAAATGTATATCTCAGAAATAACTAATTTTCTTGTCAACTGCATTATTATGAACTTTCATCAAATCTTTAACCGTGGTCATTTTTAAGTCTTTTGTCATTTACAGACAGTTCTGGGTGTACTCTGATGCTTTTGTAAATATGTTCCTATAAAAGGGTTTCATCTTCAGGAAATTCATGGAAAAGACTCTGACAAGTACAGGTTTCTGGTACCTGACTGTACTGCTGAACTGAATGAATAAGCATTTTCAGAACTCTAATGAAAAACTGATGAGCTCATAAAAGTGCTAACAAAAGATCAAGATGAAAAAAAAAATTAATTACATGGGACTGAGTGAACTGATGAGGATGAGTATAATTTTTGTGACTTTCTGTTTGAATTTAAAAAAAAAAAAAAAAAAAAAGAAAGAAAAAATCCCACAAAGACTCAGAGGCAAAGAATATACAAATCAATTTTCACTGCAAAGTAAAGGAGCTGTTACAGTGGAGGATTACTGGACTGAATGTCAATATTATGACATAGTATGAGTGTGTTTCATGTTTGGTAATTGCAATCATTGTTGCTTTTGTTGTGGTCATCCATGTACAATGCTTGGTGTCAGTCTATTTATCTCTTGTAAAAATAAAATACAGTGTGTGTGTGTGTGTGTGTGTGTGTGTGAAAAAATTTTAAAAAAATTAAAAAAAAAAACCAATAAAAAAATGTTAGGTACACAAAAATCACCAAATTTAAGAAATTAAATAAAATTGTTATCACCTGCATGTGTCTCTCTAACCCAATGCTCCTCCCTTTCCTCTCTTAAGGAAACCAATATCCTGTTGTGGTATTTATCCATACGTGTTTTCATTTCTTTGCTACATATGCATGGCTTAAAAATGATTTATAGCACTGTAGTTCATGTTTTTAAACTTTATATAAATAGTGTCATAAGTCTCAATATTATGTTTTTGAGGTTTATCTGTCGGTACATGTAGTTCCAATTCTTTTGTTTTCAGTGCAATAGTGTGTTCCATCAAATGACTATGCCACTATTTATTTATCCAGTCTTTTTTTTGATGGACATTCACTATTTTAACAGTGCTGCAGTGAACATTCTTATAATTGACAATTTTGGCAAATGTGCTTCATATCTAGTGTACACAATCAGTAGTGAAACAACTAATTTTGGGGTTTTGTGTACTTCCAATTTTCTGATAAACCACCAAATTGCTCTCCAATGTGGTTTTACCAATTTACACTCCCATCAGACATGTACAGTATGAGAGTCCCAGTGGCTTTATTTCCTGATCAATGCTTGCTTTTATCAGATTTTTAAAGTGTCAGTTTAAGTGAAGCAGTGTCTGATTGTTATTTAAACTCTCACTCCTCTCATTATTAGGGAGTCTGACCATTTCTTCATATGTTTATTTGCTATTTGCCATTTGAGTTTTCTTTTCAGTAAAGCACCTCTTTATGGTTTGGGTTTTTTTTTTTCCTTTCCATTTTTCTCTTGAGGTTTAAAAAGAATCTGTTCTTGTTAAAGGAGTTTTTTTGTATATTTTTCTACAAATCCTTTGTCACTTTGTGCATGTTGCAGGTCTCTTACTCCAAATATAGCTTGCCTTTTACTGTAACATCTTGATATCCGATAGGATGAGTATCCCCCAAACTCTTTCTTTAAAATTGTTTTGATTCATTTCTGTTCTTTAATAATTTTGTATTAAGCTTCTCAAGTTTCATGAATAATTCTGTCAGTATCTTGATTGGAATTTCATTATATCTATAGATTAATTTGAAGAAAATTAACATCTTTATGGTACTGTTTTCTTATCTGTAGATAATGTTCATCTGTCCATTTATTTAGATCTTCTTCAATATCTTTAAATAAGGTTTTAGTTTTTTTTCTTAAGGCTCTTGAGTGTTGTACATTTTTTTAAATTTATAAATATTTTATGTTTTTAGCTGAAGTTATAAATGGTACCCTTTTAAAAAATCATATTTTCCAACTATTTTTGAGGTGATAATAGCATAAATGACACTTGTATAGTAATATTATGTCCAGTAAACTCCCTCAACTCTCTTATTGCTTATAAATTTTTTCCATTTATTCAACAAATATTTATTAGATACCTACTACATTCCAGACACTTCTATGCTGAGGACATAGGAGTAAGCAAAATAGACCAAAACAAAAACCCCAAAAAACTCTGCCTTCATCCATTTAATTGGGTGAGGCAGAAAATAAAATAAATTAGGAAAATATGTAGTATATTAGAAGAGGATAAGTGCTATGTAGAAAAATAAAACAGAATGGGGACATAAAATTGGAGGTTTGAAATTTTAAGTAGAGCAGACAAGGCAGGCCATACTAAGAAGCTGACATTTAAGCAAAACTTGAAGGAGATGAGGGAGCATTACCTGTGGATACCTGCAGGAAATCATTTCAGGTAGAGGAACCATCAAGTACAAAGGTCCTTAAGTTGAGGGCAGCCTAGAGTTTTTGAGGAACAGCAAGGAGGTCAGTGTGCTTGCAGCAGAGGGAGCAAAGTGGAAAGATCATAGGAGATCGGGTCAGAAGGAAAGGGCAGGCTGGATCACATAGGTCCTTGGGCAGAGAGTTGGAGAGTTCTGACCAGAGAAGTAACATGATCTGACTTTCCTCTTCCTGTTTTGAAAAGAGTCTGCAAGAAGGCAAAAGTGGAAACAGGGCGGCCAATTAACATGCTTCTGCAATAATCCAGATATAAGAAACAACAGAGACTCTTGGAGCAATAGAGGTGATAAGAAGTGTTCAGATCCTGGATATATTTTGAAAGTGGTACAAACAAGATTCGTTGATATAGGTACAGCATGTAAAAAGAGAGAGAGAAAGGACTCGAAGATTTTTGGCCTCAAAAACTAGAATGATAAAATTGTTGTTAAGTAAAATGGAGAAGACTGGGAGGAACAGATTTGGGGGAGAGGTAGAAAGGGATCAAGAGTTCTTCGGACATGTAAAGTCTGAGCTATCAGACATCTCAGCAGAGATATAGTGTAGATAGTTGGATATATGAGTCTGGAGTTGAGGAGAGAAGTCTGGGCTGGACATTTTAATTTTGGAACTCATCAGCCTTGAGACTTCATGGGATCACCAAGGGAGTGAGTGTAGACAGAGAAGAAGAAAGTCCAAAGGCTGAGTCCAGCGCACAAAGATCAAAAAGATGATGAAGGAGGACGAGTAAAGTAGACTGAGAGAAAGGTCCAGTGAAAGAGGAAGAAAGTCAGAAGAGCATGATGTCCTGAGAGCCAAGTGGACACTATCAAGGACAGAGCGATGTCAAATGCTGCTCATAGGTCAAGTGAGATGAGGACTGAGAACTGACCATTATTCCAGCACATGAAGGTCATTGTGACTTGACAAAAACAGTATCATTGGGTAGAGAGGAGTGAAAACTGGATTGGAGTTTAAGACAGAATGGGAGGAGATTTGGAGAAAATGAGCCGTGACAACTCTGGGCATTTTCCTACCAAGAGGAACAGCGAAATGGAGTGGTAATTAGAATTAGGGAGTCCAAGAAAGGATTTTTTTAAGAATAGAGAAGCACATTCTTTGGAATTTTTTATATATACAATCATTATCTTAAAATAATGATGGTTTTGTTTCTTTCTTCTCAATTCTTATGCCTTTTATTTGATTTCTCTGTCTCCTTGTCCTGACTAGCTCTCGAGAAAAATGTTGAATAGAATAGGAATAGCAGATATACTTTTTTCCTTCTTTAAAGGAAGCTTTCTGACTTTGCAATGTAAGTATAATGTTTGCTCCAGGCTTTTGGTTAATACCTTTTGTCAGATTAAGGAGGTTCCCTTTTATTCGTATTTTTCTAAGAACTGTTAAAGTTTATCAACTGCTTTTTCTGCTCTTTCTAGATAATCCAATTTTCCCTTTTCATCTGTTAATGTGGTGAACTGCAGTGATAGATTTTTAAACTATAAAGCCATTGTTGCACTCCTGGGATAAAATAAAATTTTACATTTATTTTAATACATTTCCTGATTTGGTTTCATATTTTTAAAGGAGTTTTGGAACTGTAAGCTTGGCCTATAATTATCCTTTCTTCTACTAATTTTACCTGGTTTTGGTATCAAAGTATAAATACTAGTCTCATAAAATGAGTTGGGAAATATCTCCACATTTCTATTATATACAACAGTTTTATAAGGTGGTGATGATCTATTCCTTGATCTCACAGAACACCCTCAGGGCACCATGAGTTTGTTTGTTTGGTTGGTTTTCTGGGGTAGATTTTTGAGGTACTGATTCAATTTCTTTGAAGAAAATGGAAGGATTTTTGCTTTAGTCACTTTTGGTAAAATATAATTTCTAGGAAATTGTACATCTTATCTGAGTTTTCAAATTGATTGGCATAAAAATGTTTGCATTATTTTGTGTGTGTGTGTGTGTGTGTGTGTTCTGCTGCATCTGTATTTAAATGCTCTTTTTCACTGATATTTTCTTTTATCAATATTTTTAGAGTTTTGTCTTTTTTTAAAGCTTTTAGCATCTATATAGGATCTTTCTTTCTTATTAATTTCTTTTTTAATGTTTATGATTTTCCTCTTTGTTCTTTCTCTGGTTGTATTCCGCTTTTTTTTTTTTTTTTAACTCATCTCCTCAGTTGTATGATTAGCTTATTGCTTTTTTTACTTTCTTATTTTTTAATATAAGCACTTAAGATGATAGATTTTTTGCTAAGTACCACTTAGCTTCATCCTACAAGTTTTTGAGACATAGTATTTTCATTATGAATTCTAAATACTTCATTGATTGTGATTTCCTCTTTGAATCATAAGTAAGTTAGAAGGTTGTTCTTTAATGTCCCAAAGAATATTTGTAATCTTGTTGAGTTAAAATTTAACTGCATTGTAGTCAGAGAATGTTAACTGCATGATCCAATTGTTTGGAAAAGGCTGACTTGCTTTGTAGCATAGCTTATGGCTAATTTGTGTACATAGTAATAGCTAATGCTTATGTAGCAGTTGCTTTGTTCCAGGAACTGTTCTAAGAGCTTATTACAAGTTAATATGCTTATTCCTTTCTAAACTTTTGAGATAAATATACTAATATTATCCCCATTTTATAGATGAGGAAACTGAGACACAGAGAGTTTAATAATTTCACTTGTCCAAGATTATATAGCTAGTAAGTTGTAGAGCCAAGAATCAAGTTCAGAGAGTCTGGCTTCAGAAACTGTTCTTAGCACCACACTATACTGCCTGCCTCTTTACATGTTTCATATGTGCCCAAGAAGAATGCATATTTTCTAATCATTGAGCATAAGACATTAAGCTTGTCAATTAAAGAATTCTTGTTAATTATATTGTTCAAATTTTCTATAGCCTCAATAAAATTGTTTTTGCTTGGACTGCCAATTGCTAAGAGAAGTGTTTAAAAATTTTAAATTTCTATTTCTAGTCTCTTAGTAGTTACCTTTAAAATTTTAGCAAACATAGTCACTATATTTCATCAATTCTAAGACACTTTTCACATATCTATATCTCTGAAACAAGTATACATTTTATAATTTATTGCAATCTGACAGTTGCTATGGGCCAGGCAATAGGCCTAATATAGTTGTCATTGCCCACGTATGCATGAACTTATCATAGCTTTGCATATTGTTAACATTCCAACTGACTTATGTGCATTATTATTACCAATATTGAGTTAAATATACATTTAAAATGTTTCAAAACTTCTAAATATAATGTGGCACTGAAACAAAAACTTATTAGCAATGCAGAAAGGCATGGAAAGAGAGGACCAGGGTATAAATTTTGTATTAGTGAATGAAATATTCATCACTGGGGGCAAGAATGAAATTCCATCTTTTCTTGCAAAACAGTAACCGAGAACTTTATGGGACCTAAAACAAAACAAAATAAAAACACCTTTTTATTATTGAGGTATTTGTAAAAGATTGCCTATTAAAATATAGTAAGTAGTGCAACTGAAAGCAGAAGAAACAGGCAATTCCCTTAGAATAGATGAAAGAAATTTCAAAGAAATGAATTCATGTCGTGCATAAGATTTTCTTTGAGGCATGATGTAACTCACAATTAAATGGCACATTTTTCTCTTTCTTCAAAATGGTAGGTCTTATAATTGACACCTTCTTACATTTGATAAATTATAATGAATTTGTCTAAAGTTGTGCAGTGGCTCTATTCTCCTCCTATTACCACAAGGAAGTTGGAATACTTTAATACTCATCTTACATATTCTTAAGCAGCACTTTTATTCTACCTTGTTTAATGCCCTCAAAACTATTCTTTAAAATTACTGATTTGTTTTTTCAAATTCAGCCAATGCTTACTTTGAGTACCTAAGATACTGTTTCTTTTCTCACCATTCTTTTTTTTTTTTTATTCTCTTCCTCTTTTTTTTTTTCCTTTTGAATCCAAATTCCTACTTTCTGAAGTATACATTTTAAAGCCCCTTCAGTGAAGGCCTGTTAGTAATAAACCCTCTCAATGTTTGTTTTTCTGTTTTTCAGACTTTTTGTCTTTATTTTGCCCTTAATTTTGAATAATTACCTGGATATAGATTTCTAGATTTGTAGTCTTTTTATTCCTCAGTAATCTATACTATTGCTGTTGTGAAATCTGCCGTCAGTTTGTCATTCCTTTATGCATAATCTACTTTTTTCTATTTTAATATTTTCTCTGTGTCTTTGGTGTTATAGGTTTTCACTATTATGTGTCTAGATGTGGTTTTATTTGTGTATTTCTACTTAATCCTCATTGTGTTTTGTGATTTTGAGTTTTATGCCTTTTATCAAACTTGGAAAGTTCTTAAATATTATATCAAATATTGCCTTTTCCATCTAATCTCTCCTTCTGGAAATCCTATTTATTTACTTATTTATGCATTCCACAACTATGTTTTGAGTACCTACTATCTTCCAGCAATGTTTTTAGATATTGGGATTATAATAGTAAACAAAGCAGACAAAAAGCATTGCCCTCATATCCTTTATATTCTATCTTATTTTATCCATGTCTTTCTTTTTAATTGTGGTATAATTGACATATAACATTATGTTAGTTTCAGGTATACAACATAATGATTTGATATTGGTATGTATTGCAAAATGGTCACCACAATAGGTCTAGTTAACATCCATCACCATCAAAGTTACAAATTTTTCCCCTTGTGATGATAGTTAATAACACTGTATTGCATATTTGAAAGCTACTGAGAGAGTAGATCTTAAAGGTTCTCAACGCAGGAAAAAAATGTTTTGTAACTCTATGTCTCTTCATCTTTTATATTTTCCATCTCTATGTGATACTTTGTTTTTTCGTTTCCTCAGCTCTATATTCCAATCCATTGAGTCTTTGGGGGTTGGAATTTGGTTGCCATCCAAGTTTCATTTGGTTTCCATTCTAAGTTTCATTCGGTTCTTTTTGACATCTTTCAGGTCCTTTTTAAAGTGACTTGGTCTTTGTTCATAAAAATAATTTTCCTTTATACATTGAATCATTTTGAACATATAATTGCATAATTTGAGATCAATAATTCTATTACTTAAAATTTTTGAGTATCTAACCTGCTTATTAGAGACTCAGTCTCTTATTTCCTTGAGTGTTTTATAAATATGAATTTTTTGTGTTTAAATAAGGATTTTACTTGTGTGAATACTGAATTGCTTGAGGGTTGAGTGTTTTATCCCTCAAAGTAGTTTTATACTCGCTTCTGCTGGGAACCCCAGTGATATTATCATCTCTGGGACAGCTTTTGGTTTTGTTGTTGTTGTTAGTGTTAGTGTCTTGACTTTGGAGATTCTTGGAATGGTAAAATAAATGAGGTATGCATATAGGTGTGGTTTTTAAAGTGGAAAGAGTGATACAAATATAAAGGATTATCAGTATGGATGCCAATGTAGAATGTGACTATAACCGAGGAGTAACTATGTGGTCTTTTTTGTGCTGTATGTTATTTAGTGGTTGTGGAATAAATGTATAAAAATTGTAACCATAGAAGGCAATATCTGTAATTCTCTGTAAGCTATAAACCCAAGGCTGGCTTTTAGGGTTCTGGTATCCTTAAGAGAAATAATAAACAGTAATAGCTAACCTTTATCTGTACTTACTATGTGCCACACACTGTTGTAAATCCTTTCCCTGTATGTTAGCTCATTTAATCCTCACAACTATGACTATAGGAGGTAAATATTAATAATATTCCAATTTTAAAGATTAGGCAACTGAGTTATAGAGAGATAAGTGATTGCCCAAGATTGTGGAGCTGATAAGACCAGAACATAGCTTTGAGCTTGGGCAGTCTGACCCAAGAGCCCATGCTCATAACCACTATGTTATACTGCCTCTAAAGGGGAAGAGAAATGGTCCATCCTTTGCCATAAGATGTCTCCCTTCTTCTCTCTCAAGCTTCTACTTTCATGCCAAATCCACTCTTCCCACCACTAACCATTTTATTTCAGAGGTTCCACATTCCCTTTTGCCAGTGGGCCATTCCTTGAAGACTGCTTACAGCATAGAGAAGAGTGACTGAAAGGTTAATGGATGTTGATGTGGAGGTGTAGTGTCTATGGCTGAGTGAGAGTGATCCATCCTGATAACTAGACCTGGAGCAGCACAATGCGTGGCTTTTTCATTGTCCTACTCCTCCATTTTGACATGCCCACCACTTTAGAATGAATTACTTTAAAATTGACAATGACCAGGTCACTGTGAGAATGAATCTCTAAACTCAACTTGATGGGTTTGCTATTAAATAGATCTGGTCCTTGGAAGATATTCATTTTAATATGCATGGGTTCTAACCCAATGTTGTGCTCAAGCATAAACACATACATAGGAACACATATATATTTCATAAGAATAGGGTGTTTCCTGGAATGTGAATAAGGAAAACCCTAACTTCAAAGCTGATTCTTCACCAAAAAGCTTTAAACTATTCAATTACATCATTAAAAGAATTAAAAAGGTTGGGTTTTTTTGTTTTTTGTTTTTGTTTGTTTGTTTTGCTTTGTCTTTTTGAATATCTGCTGAAGGAAGCAGTTAACTACTAATTCAGGTTTTTCCCTTTACTGGAGGAAATCTCCTTTTTAGAGAATAAATTTTTCTTCATGTCATACATAGGAATTTGAATATATAAAATTTCCAGTTGAAAAATCTCTTTATTTTTAGTGAAGTGGTATGGAATAAGAAATTATTAGCTTCAAGAGGTTCACAGTAATAAGAAGGTTCCTAACTGGTGCACCTATACCTAATATATTAACATATCAGCTGAATTTACGACCAGTGTGAAGTGATTTATCCTTATAGACAGCTGCTCAACTTTGCTAGTTAGAAATCTTCGAATATATGCTTTTGGGTCAACAATCTCACTGACACTATCCTGTACACTCCAGCCTCATTCCAAGGCACGTTTTTCAAAATTTCCTAATAATTCAGTACTCTCTTAGCATGGAAGTTATTGAACCTTTGTGTTCATGAACCAAGACACATATATATGCCATGTGCTTTTATTGATTTGCACCTTCAACTTTTACTGAGGCTTGTTTCATTCAAATGAAAATCTCTTTGCTATTTGTTGTTAAATGATTGTTTAGGCATGGTTTACTACATTTCTCAATGTCATCTATATAAGCTCTGTGGTAACTGGGTTCCAGGGACCCAATTTAAAATGACTGCTCCAAGGGAGAAACAAAATCTTGGGTGAGGCCATTTCCTTTGACCAAGGACAGTTTTGGCAGGCAGACTTGGCTATGAACCGGCTGAGAAAATGAGTGTCTTTTTCCTGGCAGGGGATTTGGACAGTGTAGCATAGTCTCCACCACAGTCTATCCCTGGCACCATGTGAATCTATTTGCTTTATGTAATAATTTCTTCCCATACGGAAACAGCTTCTCGGAGATGCTGATTGATCTCTACCACTCCAGCTGGTATCAGTGCTGCAACTGGTACTCATCGTCTCAGTGGTAGGCTGAATAATGGTTCCCCAAAGATGTCCACATCTTAAACTCCAGAACCTATGGATTTTATCTTACATGGCAAAAGGGATTTTTCAGATGTAATATAGTTCAGGATCTTGACATGGGGAGATTGTTCTCTATTATCTGGGTGGGCTTGGTATAATCACAAGGATCCTTGCAGTAGGGAGGCAAGAAAGTCAGAGGCAGAAGAAGGAGATGGAATGATGGAAGTGAGGTTGGAGTGATGTACTTTGAAGATGGAGGCTCATGGAGGCCATGAGTCAAGGAATGCACATAACTTGTAGAAGCTAGAAAAGAAAATGAATTGGATTCTCCCCTCAGAGCCTCCAGATGAACTATCCGTGCTTTAGCCCAATGAGACTCATTTTCAACTTTTTACCTCCAGAACTGTAAGAAAATTAATTTGTCAACACAAATTCTTGAGCCTCTAAATATGTGATAATTCATTACAGCAGCAACAAGAAAGCTGATACAGTCTTCCTCCTCTACCACCCATTCTAGATTCTCCTCACCTTCAGCTAGCACCTCTGCTGATTTAAGTTGCTTCTTAGTTGGGTGACTCAGATGCTTTTTCCTGAGGGATCTGAGACCCTGGTCTCCATGCCCTTCTTAGGCTGCAACTACTCCATTGTCCATTTACATCAAAATTGGGCAAGGGAGTGCCTACAGATGCCCCACTGTGTAACAGCAGCCCAATCTCCTCCTAATGCTGTGGCCAATTACTCTTGCCAGGATGGCAGCTCTTTTTGTTTTCTGCTGGTCTCTTGACTCGGGAACCTGGAGTGACTGGGTTCCCAGGCTCATGTATTCTACCCATAGTGAATTCAACACCATGCAATGGTCATTATTTTAGCATGTATGTATGTATATATATTGCTTATTGGAGAATGGTGGCCCATTCATATAGAGTATTTGGCTGAGTTGCTCCTTCAAAAGCCTATTCTATTGATCTATTATCCAGCAGTTTCAGGTGGTATGTGATAAGAACAAGTGATAGAATCCCATGATCATGTGCCAACTGCTGAACCTCCTTGCTGTAAAGTGGTTCTTTGGTCAGATACAATGTTTTGTGGGATCCTGTGTCAGCAGATCACATACTCTATGACCCCTTAAACAGTAGTTGAGGCTTAAGACCTGGGGGCAGGAAAGGCAAACTCAAACTCTGATTACATCTATTCAATAGGTATTGATGTCTTTTCCAGAGTGGAAAGACCTAAAGTAAAAATATTGCCATCAAATGATTGATTGGTTTCCTTGAGGGATAGTGCCATTTTGGGGGCTCAGCATTGACCTCTGTTGCCAGCAGATTGCACACTTAGGCAATGACAATAATAACAAGATCAACCTTGGTGAATAGGAGCTTATGCTGTTGGGTGATGCCTAGCTTATAACCCAAGGCTACTCCATTCATGCACCCACTGGATCACACTGTAGTGGCTATGATAAAGCTGATGTCATCTAAGCCATTCTATCCACTTGTTTTTTTAGTGCCTCTTCTGTGGTTAATGCTCTCATGGGCATTAAAATGGGATAAAAAAGATATCTACACTTTGTGCCAAATTCCATGTATCGAACCACATGTTTCTTACGCAGAGTTCCTTATCTCTGATCTCTCAATCTTCCTTCTTCCAGGCCCTTGGCCATTCAGCCAAGCCATCTGCCACCACTCATGATTCTTAGCTCTTACCTGTACATTCCTTTTTCCATACAAAGTTAATGACCAAGTGCACAGCCTGAAGCTCTGTCCATTGGGAGAATTTTCTCTTATTGTTGTCATTCAAGGTCTACTTCTAAGTAGGTCTACACTGTAACAACAGTCAAATTTTGACTTCCGTCCACATACTGAGCTAACCATCAGTAGTCCAAGTTCAGATGTTTTCCTACTCTGTCAGCAGATCATAAGGGAACCTCCCATATGACTGTGTCCTGGAGGTGTCATTTCTATAGTAGTAGATGACATAGGAGTCTAGGCTACCTGTTCATACAGCTTATTTGTGCCTTCTGGCTTTGTTTGTGTCTAATCCAAGATGTGTCACTTCCTAGCAAAATAACTGAACTCCAAAAGTTAAGAAAAAACAAAATCATAGTACAAAATAATATGACATATTAAGATCAAATATATCTATCATATCATTTCATCTAAATGGTCAAACTTGTCTGTTATAAGAAAAAGACTTTTAGATAGGATCACAAGGCAAAAGCTAGCAAACAAGAGACATATATTAAATAAAATGATTTAGAAAATGTAAAAATAAAAAGATGAAAAACAATAATTTACTTGATTAAAGTATATATTAAAATTAATTCAAATTAAAGCAAATCCTTTTGATGTTTACAGCAAAACCATATACCACATATTCAAACCTAATATGAGTTTATTATTATTTTTTTGTACCATGCCAAATTACCAAATAAAGCACATGAAATGACACTTTGAGACAGAAAGTCAACACTGAGTCAAAATTAATCCTCTTTGCTGAAAATTCTGAGAAGCAGTTTGTCCGCACATCTGCTAAAGCAGGGCCCTCTGTTCTCAAATGAAGATCTGTGAACTCTGCATGTAACCCCACTATGTTTAAAAAAGAGTGGATATATGTATATGTATAACTGATTCACTTTGCTGTACAGCAGAAACTAACACAACATTGTAAATCAACTATACTCCAATAAAAATTAATTTTTAAAAAGTGCTGTTTATGAGAGAATGATTTGGAATTATATGATGATCAAGTACTACCTTCTTATTTTTGTATAACCTATATACTAGGCATATCTTCAGCTATTAAGAAGCACTGAATAATGACTACTAAATTGTTCTATACAAAGTTATATTAACAGCCATTCATTTGATGTAAATCAATGTAAAAGTATATAAAAGAAATGTTAAAAATAAGGATAAAATAAGCAAATGATGCTAGGAAAATGCAAACCAAAAGAAAGAACTCATGATCTTTATATCAGACAAGGAAAAACTTATGCCAAAAACATTAAATGAGCCAAAGAAAGGCAATTTTTATGACAAAGGATTTGGTTCACAAGTTATAAAGATTAAGAATATCTATGCATCAAATTATATAGCAACAATATTCATAAAATGAAAACTTTAGGAGATACCAGTAAAAAAAAGATAAGATACATTAGTTGTAGGAAATTTTAATTCACTTCTCTTGGGCCATAATACATGAAAGTAAAAAAAATTTAAGTAAGGCTATAAGAAAGATCTTCCAAAATCTTTTTATGAAATTGTCACAAAGTTGGTATGAAACCTGACAAAGATAAAGACAAATCCCTCAAATATTGATGCAAAATTATTAAATAAAATATTAATAAACCAAACCCAGTAGCACATTAAAAAATTAATTTCCCAGGATGCAATGGGATATAGTCCAGGAATGCAAAGATAACTGACATTAGGAAATTTGTGTCTATAATTTATCATATTAATAGATCTAAGGGCAAAAATAATATATCTATAAATTCTAAAAAGGCATTTAATGAAATTCATTATCCATTCTTGATTAAAAGATAAATTCAATAAAATAGGAATAGATTGGTACTTTCTTAACATTATAAAATATATCTTAACATTATAAAAAAACAGCATAATGCTTACTATAGAAATTCTAGGAGTATTTTCATTAAAGTTAGGAACTGTACAAGACTTTCTAGTATAATGTAATTATTTTACATTTTTCTAGAGATTCTAGCCAAAACAATTAATAAGAAGATAAAATTAGCAAAAAGTTTAAAAAGGAGGAGGTAAAATTACCATCTTTTGCAAATAACATGAGAACATATCTGGAAATTCAAGAGGATCAACTGAAAACACTCTAACATTAAAAGAATTCAGTGAACTGGTAGGGTATTAAATTAGTGTTCAGAAATTGGTAGATTTTATATAACAATCACCAGTTAGTGGAAATAGTCACCAAGAAGAACCAATTTAGAATGTCAACAGAAAGATAAAGTATCTAGATATATAAATAATCTGCATGAATAAATGTGCATGCTCTAGATTAAGAAATCTTCAAAATCTTTCTGAGGGACACAAAAGTGGACTTGAAAAGTAGAGAGGCATGCTATGTAGTAAACTCAGTATCATAAATATGTCAGTTATCCCTAAATTAATCGAAATATTTTAATAAAAACACCATCAGAAATTTTCTTTCTGAACTAGACAAGCTGATTCTATAGCTCATCTGTGTAGCAGTAGTAGTAGTCACAGTAGTGATAATAACAACCAAGAAAAAATATAAAACAGAAGAGTAATGGAGAGACACCAATCTACTTCCACTTATAGGAATTTGTTCTATGCACATGCTCCTGTAAGTGTGAAGTAACTTGCATATGAGGTTAGACAATGCAACATTTTTCATAATTCCAAAGATTGGAAACTGCCTAAATGTTCATCAATAGGAGGCAAATTAAATACACTATGGTACCTCCTTACATTGGAATACTATCCTACCATAAACGTGAATGGTGAAACTCTTCATATGTTAGTTTGAAAATATCTCCAAGACTCAGTATGAAGTGAGAAAGCAAGATGCAGATGTGTATGTCCATTATGCTACCATTTGTTTGTAAAATAAGGAGTGGGGGAGTATATATGTGTATGTATGTATGTGTATCATATATTTCTCTACGTACATATGTACATTTGCTTGAATATGTATATAAAATCTTTGGAAGGATACACAAGAAAGTAATAACTTGGTTCTTTGTGGGAGGGTAATGAGTAGGGGAAAAGGGAGACTTTTTTCTTATTTCCTATTTTTTAAATTAAATTTTAAATTAAGATTCATAAATATATTTTTTCACATAAATTTTGAAAATTAGTGCCAACAAAATCTTCTTTCCTATTCAATTAAAACCAATGAGAATATTATGCTTAGTGAAATAAGTCAGAGAAATACAAATACTATATGATATCACTTATATGTGGAATCTAAAAAAATAATACAAATGAATGTATACAAGACAGAAACAGACTCACAGACATAGAAAACAAACTTGTGGATATCAAAGGGGAGAGGGAAGAAGGGAGGGACAAATCAGGGGTATGGGATTAACAGATATAAATCACTATATATAAAACAGATAAGCAACAAGGATTTACTATATAGCATTATACCCATTATCTTATAATAACCTATAATGGAATATAATCTGCAGAAATACTGAACCACTATGCTGTACACCTGAAACTAACACACCTCAAACTAACATAATATTGTATATTGTGATATATATATCAACTATACTTCAATTTTTTATAAATTAAATAAATAAATAAATGAAAGAATAAAACCAATGAACCAGGGGCTTCCCTGGTGGCGCAGTGGTTGAGAGTCTGCCTGCCAATGCAGGGGACACGGGTTCGAGCCCTGGTCTGGGAGGATCCCACATGCCGCGGAACAGCTGGGCCCGTGCGCCACAACTACTGAGCCTGCGCGTCTGGAGCCTGTGCTCCGCAACAAGAGAGGCCGCGACAGTGAGAGGCCCGCGCACCGCGATTAAGAGTGGCCCCCGCTCGCCACAACTAGAGAAGGCCCTCGCACAGAAACGAAGACCCAAAATAGCCAAAAATAAATAAATTAATTAATTAAAAAAAAAACAAACCAGTGAACCTTTACTGAGCATCAACTATGTACCAGGTACGATTATATGTTCCGGAAGCACTGTGGTACACAATTTCCTCCTCTTCTTGGAGTCCAGAGAGCTTAGAGAAAATGTTATGGAGCAATCATATTAACCATCTTAGCATTCACAGTTGGAATACAGGCTTCCTTCTGTCTATGGTATTGGTTCTGTTTCATCTGATTTTATGTATATTCCCTTTATTACATAAAGTAACCAATATGATGCTGCTTCATATTTGAAGATGATGCCATTAAAATAACTGCTTTTTACAAGAACAGTTATGGCCAAAGATAGTGATTTTAGCCTAAGGGTGTTCTCTGTTATTTTTCTCCCCTAAGGATGGTTTTGGTTTTTCTGTTGCTGCAGAGATTTTTGGAAAAGTCAGCATCACTTATTTGCCCTATAATATTCCATTTTTTCTCTATGACTTGGCTCTATAAGTACCTATTTGCTGTATAGGTTCTGTCACAAGTAATAATTCTGCTGCATTAAAATAAAAAATACACTCACCAACAAAGGAGAAAGGTAAAAGAAAATATAATAAACAGTCCACCAAACCAAGTGGTGTTTATTCTAGGAATATGGTGATGGATTAATATCTGGAAATTTCATACTATATGATAACGTAACACTTCACATCCATAAGCCAGGTACAGAAAAAATGCTTGGTTACCTCTATAGATGCTGAGAGGACATGAAAAAAAATTAAAACAAATATTTAAACTTTCAAAATAGAAAGTGGTGCATCTATATGATTTAAAACACTTACAGTATTTTCTTGCTTTTGGCCATAAAATTGTATATATCAAAAATCAGGAACTAAAACCAGAAACTAAACCACATTCTTTCTTTTATCCTTTTTATGTGAAATAGCTTAGGAAATTCTAGCTGACACAATAAGCCGTGAGATATATAAAAGGTACAGATACAATACAGAAATCTTTCTAGTAAACCCAAGAGAATGATCAGAAAAAATATTACAATTAAGAAGACTTGAGGGCTTCCCTGGTGGCACAGTGGTTAAGAATCTGCCTGCCAATGCAGGGAACACGGGTTCGAGCCCTGGTCCGGGAAGATCCCACATGCTGGGGAACAACTAAGCCCGTGCGCCACAACTACTGAGCCCACGTGCCACAACTACTGAAGCCCACGCGCCTAGAGCCCGCGCTCTGCAACAAGAGAAGCCACCGCAATGAGAAGCCCGCGCACCGCAACAAAAAGTAGCCCCCGCTCGCGGCAACCAGGGAACGCCTGCCCGCAGCAACGAAGACCCAACGCAGCCAAAAATGAAGTAAATAAATTTTTTTAAAAAAGAAGACGAGCTAAACGGCTCGGTATCACACCTCGCCGGACTTTGGCGCAGCAACGGTGAGACCACGTCCCGTCACTGCTCCGTTCCGGGAGGTGCACGCGGGACACGTGCGAGACGCGCAACCGTGGCATCTCCTTCCACAGGCTTCCCAAGAAAGACAACCAGAGGTGAGGCTTGTGGCTGGCCAACTTCTAGCAGCTGGACCCCAGTGGCCAGGGCCTGTGGGACCCGGCATCCGAGTACATCTACTTCTGCTTCAAACACTTTGAGGAGAACTGCTTTGAACTGGTGGGAATCGGTGGGAATCAGTGGGTATCACAGGCTGAAGGAGGGAGCAGTTCCCACAATATCTGAGTCCTTCTCCAAGTTGCGCCCAACGACCAGGACCCAGGGGCACAGTTACCCACCTGGACCTCCTGAAGTCAGCCAGCTCCGGCGACGCAGGAATCGCTGCTCTGAGGGCCAAGGGGCCACAATGCCAACTTCTCCGCCTCCACCTCCTGACGTCACCTGCTTTCCGGCGGAACAGGCCTCAGCTCCTGCCGCTTTGCCCGCCTCCCCCACTGAGAGGCTGGAGACTGGCCTCAGCAGCGCCTTCTCAGACCTCTTGGGGCCCCTGGGTGCCCAGGCAGATGAAGCGGGCTGCAGCACTCAGCCGTCACCCAAGCGGGAACCGGCAGCCGTCGCCTCTGGAGCCGGGGTCCGCCTCACCCTCGGCCTGCATGCTGCGCCTCCCGCCACCCGCCGGAGCCTCTATCCAGAACGAGCCCAGCGACCGGGTGGGCAGCGGCCTGCTCTGGAAGCGGCGGGCTGAAGCCGCACCTGACGCCCTGGACAAGGCCCAGCGCCAGCTGCAGGCCTGCAAGCGGCGGCAGCGGAGGCTGACCAAGCTGCAGCAGGGCCGGTGCGGAAGAAGAGGGCCCAGGCGGATGCCCGCCGGACTCCGCAGGAGCATGCGCAGGACTTTGCCATGCAGCTGAGCCGCAGCATGGCCTGAGCGAGGGGCTGCCCGTCAGAGCTCCGGCCTCTGCCAAACTCAGAATCCTCCTGGAGAGGGACCTGACCTGCCAGATGCCAAAATAAATGGGATTCTAGATGGAAGCCCTGCTCTCTGGCTCAGCTCCCCACTCACCACCAGGCCTGTCTCATCGGAAAAACACAAGAATGACGATTACTGACCTCCTGAGGCTGCTATGCTTGGCAAGTAGTGAGGGCCCTACAATGACCTCTCTGGTCCCTGGAGGGCTGGGATGAGGCATGTGGGGAGCAGAGAGACAGGCACGTGGGCAGCCGTCCTGGCCTCGACCTGTGTCCTCATTTTCCTTCAGTTCAACTGGAATGTGGAAGGCCTCCCCGCACCTGTGGTCATCAGGTAAGTGTGTGAGGTGACGTACAGCACACGTGACCTCTGCCTTTTGGGCCTCGGCCACAACGGCCCCAAGAGCACCGCTGAATACTTTCTAGTCCTGGAAATGGCCACACAGTGTTGTGAAATTTGCTTTTGGTAGCCCTCGGAGTGCAACTTCATTGATTCACATTATGCCTGGGAGAGTCGAACGGCCATTACAGGAGGCGGACGCAGAGCAGGGTTCACACGTGGTTCCCGAGCCCGAACTCTAAGGCCAGCTGGGGCGCGTCTTGCACCGCCGGCTGCTAGCTCGCAGGTGGCTGCAGGTGAACTCCGCTCGCCTCAGGGCCACCCGGTCAGCTGCACACGGCACCCGGGACTCTTCAGTAAGGCCTGAGGAGTGGCAGGTGCTGCATTTACGCGGGGCACAACCAGAGGCAGGAAACGAACTCTAAGGCCCAGAAGGTAGACCATCTTTCCCTAAAGTGGCTTCCTGGCAGCTGGGGCAGAAGGGCGCTTGTTCCCAGGAGGGAGGCAGAATGGTGCCTTCTGCACCGGGCTGGACGCTCAGCACCTTCTGCCGGGACAGGGAAGGACCCGGTGGGGTGGCCTGCCCTCGCTTTCCCGGCTCAGGCAGGAGCCTACGGTAAAGCCCAGGAGCAAGGCAGCCACAGAGGAGCCGAGAGAGCCGGCTCCAGCCCCCCAGGGCTCCCCTCTGGCGGGGAGAGGCCAGAAATCGGCCTGCATTCCTCCCACCGGCCCTCCAACTACCTGGCGGGGGCACCCCAGGTAGGGGTGGGGAGCTGCTGGCATGAACAGAGAACCAGGCAAGACTGGCTGATCCTGAGGCCTCTGGTGGCATGGCCAGGCCTCAGCTCCAGGAGACCGCGGACTGGAACCCACCAGTGGGGAGGTTTGTGTGTAGGTAGCACTGCTGTGGCTTTAATGGAGCAAGCCTATGACAATAAATACTTATGAGGGACAAAAAAAAAACAAAATTGAATAAGTAAGCAGAAAAGGCAGCCCTGAATTAGAACCTGATATACACATAAAACAATAACTAGGAAATGAATTATTCAGTAAATAATGATGGGAAAATTAGATGAGCTAATTCGTAGAAAATGTACATCTTTACTTACTTCCATAAATGCCAGATAGACTCAAGAGCTAAGTGAATGGTTAAAAGATTAATTTCTAAAATACTAAACATTAAATGTTGTTGAGGTTTTTTTTTTTAATGTAGAAAAAATACAGGTAAATTTTTTTTTTAATATTTATTTATTTATTTGGCTGTGCCGGATCTTAGTTGTGGCATGCAGGATTTTCGTTACCGCGTGCAGGATCTTTTAGTTGCAGCATGTGAACTCTTAGTTGTGGCATGTGAGATCTAGTTCCCTGACCAGGGATCAAACCTGGGCCCCCTGCATTGGGAGTGTGGAGTCCTGGCCACTGGACCACCAGGGAAGTCTCCAGGTAAATTTTTATTAAACCTTTGAATAAAGAAAACATGAAGTTAATGAAAAGCTATTAAAGGAATCACAAAGAAAGAAAGGAAGGGAGGGAAGAAGGAAGGGAGGAAGGAAGGAAGGAAGGAAGGAGTGCATGTAGATGGAGATTTGTATGAACATAGAGTACATCTGTCAAATACGTGAGAGATTGGTGAGCATGGTTTCCCCAGGGAAGGGAACTGAGGTGAAAGGGAGACTAACTTTTCAGTGTAAATCTTTTCTTTGTGTCTTTTGTATTTTTGTACCATGTCCATGTATTATCTTTTCAAAAAACTAAATAATTTAACCACCTTTAATTTCCAATTAAAAAAAGGGAAAACAATAAAGTCCCCAAAGACTGATAGATTTGGCTATCTAAAACCTTAGCATGTCAATAAGAGCAGCAAAACAACTAAAAATAATGAAACATGGGGACATATTCACAACCAATATGCCAAAGGTTGACATAATATCCTTAATAGAAAAAGATATTATTTCACCAAAGAAGGACCAAAAAAAAAAAAATGAAGTCATCTAAGGAAAAATAGACATAAGATACAGTGGGCAATTCCCAAAGGAGGAAATATAAATGACAAATAAACATGTGAAAATATTCAACCTTACTTCTGATCAAGAAATTCCAAGGAAAACAGCAATGAGATACGGTTTTTCACCGATCAAATTAGCAAAAATTAAAAATACTCTGTTCTTGCAAAGGTACAATGGGCAGAGCTTGCTTTAACCCAACTGACGGGAGTATAAATCAGTAAGACCTTTCTGGAAAATAGTTTGGCAGTATGTATTATGAGCCTTAAAATGTTCCTGAGTTTTGTCTCAGAAATTTCCACTTCTGGTGAATCTGGACTATACATAATCTACAGCGTGGAGAGGGCTTCACGCATAAGATATTTACTGCAACATTAGTTGTAAGAGTAGAAAAAAGATCAAGCTAGAGCTTGCAGTTGGACAGGAAAGCCCCACCACTTCCTGGCTCTAATGGCACATGATGGTGTAAGAGTCTAAGCTCTTCCCTGCTCTGTTTTGTGTTCAGTTTTGCCAATCCACCACGCAGAGTTCACAGGCCAATTTTCCAAGTTAAAGTGATGGACCTGTTTTTCACATTTAGATTTTTTGAAGGGTCATATTACCTCTCCATAAAGATCATTAGGTATTTGAGGAAGAATTAAAATAGGGGAATGGAGGGAAATTTGGTTGGGGAGAGCTACAATGGACTTGGTAGTTATTTGAATTGAAAAGGAAGAGATGAAATGATAAGTTCTGTTATGCGCAGAAAGAGAGAGAACACTCCTGAGGGGAAATTGGAGAGTAATTTGAAACATTTCACAAAAGTTGCTGAAATGTCAGAGCAAAAAGTAAACCCTGACCTCTAATGAACTTAGAAACTGAAATAGCCTGAAATTTGAACCCATGTGCAAGTGAATAATTAAGCTCCTTTGGACTCTCTCTGCTCCCTGTCTGTGTATCTGTGATAGTACAAACCTCCATTTTAGCACATTTGCAAATCTGCCTAGTCCACAAAGTACTCATCTCCAAAGAAGAAGGTATTGCATTGGGCTTTACAACCTCATCCTTTAGCCACAGTGTGGCACACCCATTTGCTAAGTGACTGAGTTCATATTTTGTAGGTCCTTCAAAGGATAACTTTCCAGAGTATTATTTTAACATGAAAGTTTTCTTTCAAACAGGATTACCAAACCAATAACAATGACCAAGCAGTGGTTGAAATCTGTATCACACGAATCACAACAGCCATCAGAGAAACAGAGTCGATTGAAAAGCACGCAAAGGCCCTTGTGGGGCTCTGGGACTCCTGCCTGGAACACAACCTGAGACCGTCCGGGAAAGACGAAGACACTCCCCACGCAAAAATCGCGTCTGATATCATGAGTTGTATTTTACAGGTACGTCAGTGTTCAGCATCATGCTATTTGAGACGGGCTTGGCAGCTTAGGTGAACACGTGGTGTCTCTGAACCATTAGCCAATGTTTCTGTAGCATTCAGATACTGTAAAAAGACACCACAAACCATCAATAGCTAAGCTGAGCAGGCTGGTAATTAATAAACCGAGAAGGTTGTACTGAGCCCCTACTGTATGCAAGACACACTGAGGGGAATTCAAAGTAACACCACAGCAAGCTCTAATCTATTTGGAGAGATAAGACGTGTACATATGAAAAGCTAACAGTAAAGCACTGTGTGTCCAGATCCAAATGAGGAATATTGGAAAATTCAGAAAAGGAGACCTGTTTCATCCAAGGAGACCTCTTTCATCCAAGGAGACCAAAGAGGGGGTGGAGTCTGAGTTGAGGGGCAGTGAGCTTGGAATATGTGGAGAGAAGTGGCTAAGTCATTTTTAAGTACATTTCTATACTGTGAATTTTCCATTATAATAGTATTTGCCTGTTCTGACCATGTTTAAGTTCTTTCCTTTGGCATAAACATGAATTTGGAATTTTGGCTCAGCCACGAACTAATTATGTAAAATTAAAATGTTGGACAAGTCACATAACTTCTAAGCCACAGTC
The DNA here is from genome assembly GCF_028564815.1 of Eubalaena glacialis. Lineage (NCBI taxonomy): Eukaryota > Metazoa > Chordata > Mammalia > Artiodactyla > Balaenidae > Eubalaena > Eubalaena glacialis. Next base: position 112,110,667 of record NC_083721.1, read on the forward strand.
TCCTCCCTATAAAATGCAGATGAAGTGACATTGTCTGTGACAAATTTTACCAACCAGTAATGTTGATAGTTGTTTCTTTAAAAAGAATTCTGTGGTCAAATAAGTTGGGAAACACTGAATTCAGTTTTTCCCTTTTGAGCTGTCACAATGTTTCATAGCACATTAAAGGCTCTGAAAAGTCCTGCAATAAAGAAAGCTGGTTAACTTTGTTTAGAACAGCATTTTGCAGTCTGATTTGACCATGTAACTTCCTTCCCCATCTTACCCCAACACAACGTTTATGAACATCCCTCAGAACTAGTGTTCTACTGAGCATAGGTCAGGAAATTCCAGCTATGTTAAAGTGTTTAGCACTGTGTGTAGCAGCTAATATTAGCTTCCTTTCTTCTGTTTTTTCTCACAGTTGTCTATGTTTAACTGGAGCATATTTATTGCATTTTGTCTGCTCAGTTCCGGGACTGGTCAACTGAACAAAAGAGTCTACACACACTATCATACTGTTTTTCCTTTGTCCCCAGGGTTAGAGATGGGAGGGGAGGAAATGGGTATTTCAGCGAAATTAATGGAAGATTAATGCTGTTGGATATAACAACAAAGACCTAACACACCTTTTCTTCATTGATTATTCTTTTATTTTTATCTTGAGTATTTATTAATTTTAAAATTTTATTTATTTTTTATACAATTTTTAAAGGTTACACTCCATTTATAGTTATTACAAAATATTGGCTATATTCCCTGTGTTGTACAATACATCCTTGAGCCTATCTTTCACTCAGTAGTTTATACATCCCACTCCCCTACCCCTATGTCGCCCCTCCTCCCCTCCACTGGCAACCACTAGTTTGTTGATTATTCTTGACTATGTTATTGACATACATCAGAAACCTAGATTATTTCACTCCAAAGTGCCACTCCACAGACATTCAGACAGAAACTCATAAATCAGCCCTATTTTCCAGCTCCCCCTGTGATTTCAAAACCACTGGTCTAGATTCCAGCAGCACTGTCCAACAGAAATACAATGCAAGCTGCAAACATGAGCCACATATGGAATTTAAAATTTTCTAATAGCCATATTAAAAAGAGGTGAAAACAGATGAAATTGATTTGATATTATATTTTCCTTAACCCAATATATCCAAAATGTTATTATTTCAACATGTAATCAGTGTAAAAATTAATGAGATGTTTTACTTGTTTTGTATACTAAGTCTCATAAATCCATTGTGTGTGTTAGCATGTCTTACTTTGCACCGGTCACAATTCAGGGGCTCAGTAGGTTCACTCGGCTCCTGTGTTAGTACAGTTCTAGAGAGTCTGGAAGGCTTTCTGGATGGTGATCAAATTTGGAAGGGTTATGGGCAATTATCGGGAATTTTACCAGGTAGGAAAAGTGGAGTGAGAGAACATTCCAAGTAGACAAAACAGATTGTACAGAAGTCCAAATTTGTGAAATGAGACCCAGATCAGAGAACTAAGCAGGCTGCCCTTCCAAAATGCCCCAAAGTCTAACATAAAGGGATGTTTCATTCTGGGTAAGGCATTATGTCTCCTACTTTAAAAAGGGGATGGTGGGGAGCAAATAAAAACGTGAAACTCACTGCTGATCAATGAGAATGAGTTTGTAAAATTGCTGAGAGCAGGGCCCTGAGGACAAGCACTGACATTTTGGGAAAGGACAGAGAAAAGGGCTAAGGGTTAGGCGTCTTGGTTGAGAGGGACAAGTGAGTCACAGAAGTGGGCGATTCCAGCCTGTAGGGCCAGAGTGGTCACAGGGCGTCCATTGTGTGCCCTCTGAGCAGGCACAAGGTGTAATAATGGAAGATGGAAAGCCCTAAATGTAAACGTGCCTTTTTCAGAGCAAAGTGCAGCAATTTGTCCAGGCTACCCCTAGGGGTGTGGTCCCAGAAAGTCATTTCCCACGAACCAAAGGCAAGGCTGTGGTTGCAGCTTTGGCATTTAGCTTTCAATCAGATTTTAAGGGGAACATTTTGGCCTGCGGTAAATATTGAAAAGAAGATTTTGTCCTACTTGTAAAATAGGTTCTTGTGGGAAACATGTAGAAATCCAGATGACTCATATTCTGTTTTGTTTTTTCAGTAAAATAAAACAGTAGGTCAACTTTAAAGTCAACCACTTAACATTTTTAGCTACACACACACAAAGATTCCCTCTCCACCCACCTTACCTCCCAAGATAAGCAATCCCAGCCTCACACTACCTGATCAAGCAAGGGCCCACCAGTTCTTCTGCCCGTATTCTTAGCCATTTTTTTTTTCTGGCCCCTTCGCTGTTATTTGAAGCTAAATATGTTCACGCACACACAAGAAAAAACCTTTTTTTTTTTTCCTAAATTTCCTTTTTTAACCTACACTCAAACCTACTTCAGATGACCATTCCTATTCTACTTTTAATAATTAGTGGTTATACTGACTTCTTTCTTTTCTTGGTCCTAACTGTATGAACTTGCCACATTTACCTCAAAATAGTTTTAAAATTTTCAGAATTCACCTTCTATACCTTCCTCAATGCAGAATCTGCACATGTATGAGGCATGCACTTGTGAGTTCTGGTTTCTTTTGTGGTGGGTGATACTATCCTGCCATCCCACCCTGTGTCCTTAGACATCTGTAAAATGAAGGATGAATCAGGTGAGCTCTCAGATCACCTCCTAGTCTGAAATTCTGACTCCCTTAGGAGATGCTGAGAGGTAGAAGAACAAAAGGCTTTAGAGCTTGAGGGCCTTAGAATCAGATACTCTTGGTCTCGTATCAGTGAGAGATTGGCAGGTTATTTCATCTCTCTAAGCCTCTGTTCTGCCATCTGTAAAATGGGCATAACAATACTTGCTGCTCACGAAGAACAATTTTATTATAAAAGCAATCTCCATTTGTGATCCAGCCACTATCTGGAAGTACCTATTTCAAACCACAGCTTCCTCTGACCAGGGTTCTATATGGAGTTGGCCAATGCTTATTTCTTTGCCTGTAGAAAAATCCTGAAAGAGAAGATACCCCTCTCCCCCTCCACAAAGCACATTACATTCTAGGATAAATCCAAACCTGAAGAGGGTTGAAGAAAATACACATGCACCTCAAGGGGGTTGTAATTACTGACATAACTGATGGGCTAGAATGAAATTCTAGAGAACTGACAGACCAACCATCATGATGTTGAGAGCCAATGCCTAGTTTTCTCCTCAGTACAAGTTACAGTGGTTTCAGCCTCTTCCCCAACCAACCAAATCGCTTAGCAGAGCTAATGCCAACTAAGCTCTGCCTTTTGTCTCTTCCTCCACATCTTCTCACACTGTTGATGATCATTTGAAGAGGGAGATAGCCAAAGCGGGGAGGAGGGAAGAATTGAAATAGCCACCAAATTCACTGTGGGAAAATCCGAAAGTATCTGTTTTTCCTTCTTTATAAAAGGACCCCCCACTGTCCATTCACCTTGATTCCACACTTCAGTTTTCTTATTTCCTTTTCCCCAGTTAATGCTGCATGAAGATTCAAAATCTGTCCCTGGCTGGCATGCAAAATGCCTTGGGCAATTTTGAGAGCATTTCCTTTTCAGCTCTCAGAGGCAGGACTGGTCATGTTCATCTAGAAGTTTATTCAATAGGCAATCCCAGCTCTACCATTTACTGGCAGGGTGATCTTGGGCATTTCATCTTTCTGTGCCCTAATTTCCTCATCTATAAAATGCAGATAAGAGTAGCTGCCTTATGAGTTTGTTGTGAGGATTAGATGGATAGACATTAAAAAATAGACATAAAATATTGAAGACACAGGAAGTGCTGTATGAGGATTAGCTCTGGTTGGTATTGTCATCATTATCATCATTTGCAGGAAACTCTAAAATAGCATCAACACTTTGTCATTTAATTATTTATTTTAGCCATTGCCCCCTGCCCAAAATAGAAGCTTAGTTTTATTCACTGATGTGGTCCCATCACCTAGAACAGTGAATGGCACATAGTAGGTGCTCAAGATAATATTTGCTGAATGAATTAATTAATGGACAAATGAACACATGAGTAGCTCAGGAGACCTGACTGCCCTCTGGCTTTTGTACTAGCCGTGCTTCACCCCAGAGTGGGCCCCAGTATCAGTTCCTCACTTAATGCCGCATAAGACAGGGGCATGAAATGGGAGGAGATTGGGACACCCCCCTGCCCCCCAGGTTCCTGAGACCCACTCCCTTATTGCCTGCCAGAAAATACACTGGGAAAACTTAGGTGGATGCCATTTAGATTTTATATATAGCCATGCTGCTAAGAACCAAGCATTTTATATATAAATCCAAAATTTGATTATCTGATCCATGATGGGGGATGAAAAACAATAAAATAACCATTTTAATATATGGCATTTAATATTTCTTGAGATTACTCTTTTACGGCTCTTAGTTGAATTCAAGGCCTGAGACCAAAGAGCTTTTTAGTTGCTATCACCTCAGATATCTATCTCTTTTACTTAGCTTTATTCTTTTCAATTATAAAACACTGGGAAACCTTCCCAAAGTGCATTTTCCAAAGGAAAATCTCCACCAAGAGCTCAAATTGGTGCTAATCTAGTCAAGAAATATAATTCTTGGCATCTGTAGAACAAAGCTCTCTTGTTTTGCTTCTACTGCTGGATATAACTGTCCCCATGAGCAAGTCTTTATTGCTACCCTGTACTTCACTGAATTGTTCCCTGAGTACTGAGTATTGAATTGTGTGTAAGAAGATACACATGCCATCATGCTCACATCTGCATGGAGGGGCAAGATCTAGCATAAGCTCTGGCATTAACAGTTGCTGTTAAAGTGGTTTATTTGTACAAGCAATCACAGGGACTTTCTCTGCATGTATACCATTAGCATTCCTGGGATCCAAATAATCATACAGATAAAATAATTTCAGGGGCCTGAGATCTACTGCATTAGCAAATCCTTTTGCTTCACCTGAGAGCAAAGCTCAGCCATTGGAAGGAGGTCCATAGGACCCATGTTTGCCCAGCCTCACCTAGGTCTACCAACCCCTCACTCATATCCTGTTGCTGTCAGTAGTGCCCATGGCCTCTTGAAACACTAGTAACTGTCTAGATGCTGTTTAGAGATTGAGAGCCTTTGGTGGCAATTCCTTGGTGTTTATATGAACTATTTGCTCTTTGCTTAATGTTTCACTTCTCTTGTCATTTGAGAGATTTCCAGATGGCATATGTGGGAGGAAAACAGAAAAATTGAGTGTGTTAAAGTTTTGTTTTGTTTTTTAATAATGATATTATACATTTAAAATTTTTTTAATAATTTTCACTTGGAACCACACTTCAAAGACTTCAATAGCTGCCCACTATTTTTCCCTAGGACATCTAGAATTGTAAAAAAAATATGACCAAATTGGTTAAGACAGCCTGTTCTTTCATTGTTGCTGGCAAGGGTTAGCTCATTCCCAAGGTTTAAAAACATTAGTTGCTGTGAATATGATTTTCACTGATCTTTTACTATGCCTGTCTGTGTTCACAATTAGTAGGAAACACTTGAGTTGTACTTCCAATGCCACCATCGTGGTTTCTCACAAAGTTACAGGTAAATATGCTTAGAGACATTTTCCTCCAATGGAAGGTGTATACTTCTCTAGCTGCAAGTTGTTTTGGCTAAAGACAGAGAAGATAAAGTAACTGGGGCATGATATTCTTTGTTGGAAAGCTCTGAGAAGAATTGTGTGATTGTGTTCCACTCTCAGAACTAGAGCTTTGGCAGCCATGACAGGGACAAAGATATGTCATGTAAAAGGTAAACTAGCAAAAATCTACACACTATGGAGAGATTGGGGCAACCCAGGAAATTGGTAGGTGAGACTGAAGTGTTTGGGAACTACTCTGTTCAAATTGAGGTATAACTTAAATGTAAGTTTTAAGGGAGCGGGCATAGAATAAGATTATAACGGAGAAAATCGACAAATCAATCGGCCTTCCTGAACACCACATGTCTGAAATGTATGTCAACAGAAAGAGGATGCTCAGTGTGGGGTCATTATTTTGGCACATTTACTCAGCACTGTCTAGGGTGTGAAGGGTGGGTAGAGACTTAATCTGATGGAGAGGAAAGTTCCAATCACCAGAGATGGGGATTTGGCTGTAGGGCAGGACTGTTAGGTTTCACCATGGCCTAGATGAAATAGCCCTCAAGATATTCCTTTGCTCTGATCTGCTCTTATACCCATGAGTGAACATTCTGGTTAGTAATCTGGCTCCTGATTTCCTAATGGTGTGAAAGGGTCTGACCTGAAAAGACTGTCACTGTGAGAGAGTAAATTGGCATACCTGATCATGCACCAGCCTTTTGGAAATCCCTCAGTGTGAGTTTCCCTCAGTGGACGCAAACAGTTCTGTAAGGCCTGGCCAAGTACACATGCAGACTTCTAATGCCGAAGGGCGGGGAGCAGCCAGCCTCCCAGGGATGCCCCACGGCTCATCACTCCAATAAGGCCCAGTCTAATCAGGCACAATTAAATTACCAGGAGGGGAGACACTCTAGATAAAGCCTGATCTGAGAGAAGTCTGGCTGCAGGCCCTGGTTCTGAGAGTTAGATGGTGTTAGGAACTCTAAGAAGGATAGGACAGAGACCTACTGAGTGGAACTGATAGATAAACACATGATTTGCCACCAAGGAATAGGGTCAGAGCTTTCATCATGGCTGACTTCATGGTGAGACATCAGCTTAGGTTGTTGAATACCTATTTTCTCTGCTCAGGAGTCAGACTGATTCTTGAATCTGAAAAATGGGTGGAACTACAGGAATGGATTATGGATTTATCAGGTCTATTTTTGTTTCTAGGGACTGGGAAGAAAAAAAGTTTAAGCACAAGAGACTTAATTGGCTCACTTAGAAAAATTTAGGGATAGAACTGGCCTCAGGCACAGCCTAATACATGGGGCTCAGATGATGCCACCAGGTTTCTCTTAACTTGTCTCAGATAGATCCATGTTGCCTTGAATCTCATACAGATCCTCTCCTACTGAGGTCACAAAATGGCAGCTACTCTTGATCTTCCATTCTCAGCAGTTTGAATATGACAGAAGAGAGAGAGTCTCTTTCACAGAGCCCTTGAATGGCTCCTCCATTATAATTGGGTAACTTGCCCATCCCTGAACTTATCATTTGGAAATGTTATTCTCTGGTTGGTCAACGTCTGAGTCATATGACCGCCTGTGAAGCTAAGGGTGTAAATGCCTTCATTAGAAGTACCTGGGAGGTGGCCGTGGAAGTCCTATTTGCTAAGGAGTGTGTAACAACTCACCTGCCCAGTCAACTAGCCCTGAAAATGGATGGCACTGGAGGCCATTGCTGGCAGTTGGTGACCCAAGCAAGAAGGTGGGAGCGAGCAGGCCCTTTCCCAACCCCCTCACCCACCCTTCCTTCTTCCCACCACATTGTGTTCCCAATCATAACTATCACTATAGATTTGTATTTTCTTCATTAGTTATTCAACTTGACAAACGTTTATTGAACACCTGCCATAAACCTAGAATTGTGGGAGGTTATTAGAGGGGATAATCTATGGGTAGAAAGATAGAAGCACTTTTCACGTGAACAGTCAGAGAAAAACAACCACTTTTTATTTCTAATGTAATAATGTAACGTTGAACAAATTGTGCACTGTGCAACTTTTGCTTTATAGTTAGCCTAAGGGGTGGGGTTGATGGTTAGAATGGTTAATGGTAGGGAAGACATATCATTCATTTGTAAGAAAACAATTTGTATTTTCCAAATAGTATTCCCTAATTAGGTAATTGAATGCTGATAGCACTATTGTATATGTAAGGATATTGATGTTCAGTCACAAAGTACATCAAAAAGAGAATTATTTCAGGATCCAGAATTCCTTTAGTTTTAGTCTTATGTTCATTCATCTTTTTCCTTCCGAATCTCAGTCAAAACTTTAGTTTTTAACATACAGTCAGGAAGCAACTGATTCAACATTCCTTAGATTTTTTTTTTCTCAAGTATAAATCTAAGTTATTCCTCTCATCAGTGACTCCTGATCACCCTAAAGATCAATTCCAAACTCCTAAGCATGGTGCCAGACCTTTCATAATCAAGCCTCTGTTTACCTCTCCAGTCCCCTCTCTCATCCCCTACCCCAGTTTTCCTATGTGTACCCCACATCATCCATACTGAACTATTTACAGTTCCTCAGATGCACAAGTTCTCTCACCTCTCTGCTTTCACACACGCTTTTCCTTTTGTCCACTCTTTTCCTAGCTATCTCCCAGCCATTTCCTCTTCATCCACCAGGTCTCAGCGAAGACATCACCTCCTCCAGGAAGTCTTCCTTGACACCCCCCTTCAGACTGGATTAAGCGCTCCATTTTTGCTCCCTTATCCCCCTGCACGTTCCTTATCATGGCCCTCATCAGCCTATGCTATTAAGCGCCCGTTTGCCTCGAAGTCTCCCTAACAAGAACAAGAGTTCCCAGAGTTCCCAAATACAAGGAAAATAAGGTGGGCCCTGTGTTTTCACAGCTGCACTCTGAGAGCTTAGCTCAATAAATATTTTTCGGATGAATGAATAAATGAATAAAGAATGAACCACTTATTATTTGTTGATTTCTTATATTTCCTCAGAATTACAACCGGCCCCCTGTGATGGCATTAGCCATCCCCATTGCAGTGAAATTCCTCCACAGAGGCAACAAGGAACTGTGCAGGAATATGTCCAACTACCTGTCCCTGGCTGCAATTACCAAGGCAGACCTCCTGGCCGATCACACAGAGGTTATAGTAAAGAGCATACTCCAAGGTATGGTGCAAAGGCTGAGCTTGGGGATGTGTTTTAACAATCATTTTAAAGTATTTTCATGAAGCAGTTATGGTTTGTGGAAAGTAAGACTTTGAGTATTGAGAGGTACGTTAGATTCTCTGCTTTGCCACTAGGTGGCTGGGGAACATGGATAAGGTTACTTGAGCTGGCTGAGTCGGGGTCTCTTCACCAGGCAGATGAATTCTTTGGACTCATTAGATGAGTCGCATGCTTCCTTTCAACGCTTCGTGTCTCATTTGGAGAACTGTGTTTTCCGTGCTTCTGGTAATCTTGTCCAACTATCAACTGTGCAGAACCTGTCTGTACTAAGTGGAATGTGTCCCACTGCTGTCAGTGGCAGATGGAAAAGCTCTTCATCCTTTGTTTTCCAAAAGCACAAAATGCTAGATACAGCAGAGAATGTGTAAAGACTTCTTAAATGTGAACACGATTTGGGACTGATTTATAATTGTGTTAAATACTACCATAAAGTATCAAGTCAGGACATCTCTGTTAATGCTTTCATATTTGTATGAAAGAGATCAAGTTAGTGCAGTCAGAATATTCTCTTTTCTTGTATTTTTTCCTTTGGTTTTAGATCTATCAGAAACTTTTTTTTTTGGTTTGGGATCAAAGAACAATATATGGTATTATTTGATAGGTACCCAAATGTCCCCAGCCCTCATTAATATAAATGTCTGAGGTCCATGAGTATCTTGGCCCACATTTGACTGCCACAGGCCCACATGCTCAAATAGAGCATCAGCCCTCTGGAAAGTGCTCCCAGACCAAGTATTTCTGAAAGTCCCCAGTATTCTCTTCTTGGCACAGCATAGTCTGGTGATGCCCATCTCTACCACCCTGAGCCCAGCAAACTCTGTGGATTGCTACCATGGAGGCCCCAGGAATGGACTTGCCCCACACTGTCCTGCCCGGGATGGCAGCCTCTGTCCCTTTGTGCTGTCACCCCTGAAGTTTCAGAAGCCACCAGTCCTCAGTCCACTGTGGTAGGATGGGGAAGGATGCAGGATGGGGAAGAGAACCTGTCTTTCCCCTTAGTGTTAGACTTTGGTAGAGAGCCAGAGCAAGGTTGCTTGGCTCCCAGTGTCAAAGTATGGTACTGAGTTCGCAGCAGAATTTTATCTGAAACTCTCTCTTTCTTCCCTGGGCTCAACTATCCACACAAGAGTCAGGCTAGTAAAAAATTAGTCCACCAGTTCTCAAAATTCCTACAGCCCACCAAGGACCAAGATTTTGTTCACCATACCAGACATTCCCAAGAAGAGTTCTTAGTACCCCCCCCAACCCTGGACATCTGACCAGCCACCCCAGTGGTCTGCCAGATGCCCAGTTTGTCTGAACCCCAACCATGACAGTGGAAGTTGATCACTCTACATGTGCTCCCTTCTGAAGACTTGTCATTGATATTACTAGTACATATTATTACTAGTACAATTCAATTAGGATTGAATTGCTAATTTCTCTTTATGCATGATCCTAAATTTGCTAAAAGTCCAGGAAAGCAATTATGCTTTTTTCACCACCTTGACTACATATTTGGTACAGATTTTATAGAAATTACAAACACACACGCCACACATTTTAAAACCATGATAGTTAGACTTGCAAGTAACTGACTTATGAGGGGAAAAAATGGAATTGTCTCATGTATTTGTTTTGTTTTGTTGAAATGCACTTTCAATGACAAAGAAACCTTTTGAAATGCAAAATACGCTTTCTGAATTAACTGCAAGTATTTAAAATAAGCAAATGATTTAGTTTATTTGATCTGGCACTATGAAAATCATCATAAAATAAATGAAAATTTAACCTATAAAAGGTTGGGACTAAATATTTCAGGGTTAGATTTTTAGGACTGATGTGTCTGTAAAACTCTGCAATCACTCACATAAGCCTATCAAACTCTGAGTTGCAAAACGGAAGAGATCTTGGTGTCTCTGAGTAGTAAGTTTCCTGCTCTGCAAATCTTTGTCATATATCCCCTGCAAAACAGCCTTAGGAGGCATCATTGGGATTTCTTTTTTCTTTACATATAGTTTTCTCCCCTTTAGATTTTCCTCCTTGATTTATATTATCCTAATCCTTATTCTCCCATTTTTCTACTTCTGCAGAAAATGCTAAAGTGTTAGAGTTATTTGATTTGATCTGTTTTTATAAGACTAGAATTGTAAAATTGTAGAGTCTTATGTTGATTCAGCTCAGTTACCCAGGCAGTGCTTGAATCCCCACAAAATTGTCATCCATTCAATGATAACAATAATAATTATAATAACAGTAATAACTACAAGGGCTAGAATTTATTTCATGCTCTCTTTATGCCAAATGCTGTACTAAGCATTTTATACTGGTTAAATCATTTAATCCCCACAAGAATTCCATAGCAGAAGTCCTATTATTATCCCATTTTACCAATTAGTTATATCTTAAGTAACAGAAACCCAGGTATAAATAGCTTGATGATGATGATGATGAAGAAGAGGAAGAGAAGAAGGAGGAGGAGGAACTCCTTACTGGCACACATGACTAAAAAATGCATGAGTGTATCAGACTTCCCATATGGATTGATTCAGGACTCAAATGTGGTCCCAAAAAGTCATTACTCCGTTCTGCTTCCTGGGGATTGGTTTCACTTTCATGTTTCATGTAATGGGCCTCTCTTATCATGAGAGCTCACATGAGCTCACATCATCATGAATACCAGTTAAGAAAAAGAAACTCCATATCCAGTCTTGTTGTCTCTGTTTGACCACATGCCCATTTCTGAACCAATCCATCATTGTTGCCGGGGGATACAGTACTTCAACTGGCCGGACTAGGGTCATGAGCCACCCTCAGAGCAGGAGTTGATAGTAAACTGCAGCAGAACCACATGGATGAGGAGTAGATAACCCGAAAATCCAGGACTGTAGCCAACAGTGTTGTAAATTAATACTGGGTACTAAAAAATAGCCTTATGTAGATATTTACTTTTATCCCTTTATACGTCTTAAGAGATTCAGTTCATTTCTTTGGCATGCCAAGATCTCACTGATAATGATCCTCCATTTCAATATATCTCCAATTCTTCCAAGGTTCTTGTCATCTGTAAATTTTATGAACAGAACCACTCTATCTTCATTTTAAAACACTAATGAAAAGGTAGACCCGATGGGACCAGGGAAGCCTTGTGGTGTACCAGTGGCAACTAACCCCTTACCCTTGGTTGATGTTATTCCATTGATCATATTTTTTCAATTGTGTTATATACATATCTATCCCTAATTCCAAACCAAATGCATCCTTTAAGCTTTAATCAATCATGAGAGACTGTCAAATGGGGTTAAATATTTATCCCTGAAGGCTAGTTCCAAGCCAATGTTTTACTACTTCCCATTATTAATGATCGTATATGAATAATACTATTTACTTTTACATTAAATGTAAATATGAATTCATTTATTCAAATTGCTTAGACTCCATTTGTCTGTTTTGTGTTCTTTGAATTCTCCCAGTGAGAAGGAAATTCTGAAAGTCCTTCTTTTTGGAGAAAGGATTAAAGGCATGAGCAGAATGTTGTCTTGATTTGTATTAATTCTTGAGTGCTAAGGAGATAGAGAACCTGAATGTCCCTATATCTAATAAGACAGTTCTGTCAGTATTTTTAAATCAACCCACCAAAAAAAAAAAAAAGCCTGTCACATTTAGTATTATATGCAAATTAGAACAAATATGCAAGGAGTAATTACATTCTTATCTAAACTTTTTCATATAACTAGAAAAGAAGATAGGGAGGGTGGGAGGGAGATGCAAGAGGGAGGAGATATGGGGATATACGTATATGTATAACTGATTCACTTTGTTATAAAGCAGAAACTAACACACCATTGTAAAGCAATTATACTCCAATAAAGATGAAAAAAAAAGCATTATGGGAATGTATGGGCACAGATTTTTGTATAACAATATTAATGAAACTACAAAACAGAACCTAAAATACTGCTTTAATGAGTATGTGCACAATATCTTGAAGGTGAATCACAGTACGGTTTCCCTTTTATTCTGCTTGCTTGGTAGTTTACACATGTTATTATATATGCCTGCCTGTACTTAGTTGTGTTGACAATAAATTAATGTGGTAATTAAAAAAAAAAAGAAGTACATTCTCCAGCTAATTCTATAAGGCTGGTATAGCCATGATATCAATACCAAAGGACAATATAAGAAAGGAAAATATAGACCCATCCTAATTATAAACAGAGATGCACAAATCACAAAAATTTTAGCAAAATGATTCTAGCAGTGCATAAAGAAAATAATAGTTAACATTTGTTGAGTTCTTGCTCTGTACCAGGTACTAGTCTTTTTTTTTTTTTTTTTTTAATTTTATTTATTTATTTATGGCTGTGTTGGGTCTTCGTTTCTGTGCGAGGGCTTTCTCTAGTTGTGGCAAGTGGGGGCCACTCTTCATCGCGGTACACGGGCCTCTCACTATTGCAGCCTCTCTTGTTGCGGAGCACAGGCTCCAGACGCACAGGCTTAGTAGTTGTGGCTCACGGGCCTAGTCGCTCCGCGGCATGTGGGATCTTCCCAGACCAGGGCTCGAACCCGTGTCCCCTGCATTGGCAGGCAGATTCTCAACCACTGCACCACCAGGGAAGCCCCCAGGTACTAGTCTTTTAACTCATATAATTCTCCTAATAGCTTATGAGGGAGGAACTATTGTTATCCTCATTTTATAAAAGTTATCCCAGGAATTCAAGGATGACAATATTCAAGATGTAATTCTCCACAGTAAAAGACTAAAAGGGAAAAAAGTCATTTGATCAGTAAAAGCATCTCATAAAATTCAGTATCCATTCATGAAAGAAATAAAGAATGCAACCTAGGAATTTTGGAGAACTTCCTGAAACATTAAGAGGATATAATATATATGTATATAATTATTATATATATAATTAAGATTATAATTAAGATATATATATATCCTTTCCTTTTGTAAAATTCAAAGTCTGTTCATGATTAAAAAAAAAAAAAAAACCTCTCAGCAAACTAACAATAGAAGGGAACATCCTTAATCTAATAAAGGATATCTGCAAAATCCTACATCTAAAATCATACTTAATGAGGAAATGTTGAATGCTTTCCCATTGAATTAAAAAGATAAGACAAGGATGTCCCTTGGGTAATTAATTTGTTTTCTGCTTAAATCATATCAGGGCAATTTAATATTTTGTAACATCAGAACCTTTTCAGAGTGGGAGATTTGTTTTTCAGTGGTCCTGAATAATTCTTCAAACTTGTTCTTTGCTATGTGAAGATGCTTTTTTAAACCTGTCCAGTACTGGAATATAAAAGCACAACCAATGCTTAGTGCAGCATGAGTTAGCATATCTTTCACCTAGGAAGTTGACAATATTATTGGTGATCCGTAAAATGAGGGTATCACCAACTGTAAGGGATTATTTGAGAGCCTATAGGGAAACCCTTTCCAAATTTTTATTTGGAACTCTGATGCAATGCACACCACTACTATCAAAACTAAAAACAGTGACGTCCTTTCATCTGCATTTCTGAATCAGTGGTCATAATAAGGAAATATTCCTCTCTGTCAATATGCCTCTTACACGGTGCTCTGGCACAAATCACAAGATGACCTCAAATGATTTGGAACTTAAGTAGAAAGTCTTTGGAAAGAAATGTAATCTTGTCTCAGCAAGAGTCCAGATTCCTTTCTGACTTCCTGGCAATGGCCTAGAAAAGACTGTCTAGTTAATTGTGATAAATTCACCTCATTTCTTTCTCATTGTGAGACAAAGTTCAAACCACTGATTGGTGAGCTGTTTCAGAAAAATGGAGATAGAAAATTGACCTCCCATTTATTGTGGCAGTGATAATAGGTACCAAATAGTGTGGGTGTGAGGCTTAAATAGATAAAGCAGCTATACTTTGCACAGTGCTGGGCCCACAGTTCATCAGCGGTTACCATGATTCTTCTTTTTATCACCATCATCATAATCATCATCATCATCGTTATTGTCATCACTGAGTGTCTGCCGTATACCAGGCCCATATTAAAATATTAAAGGCAGAATCACATCCATTTGTATAGTTTTGTAATCTCTGGGGAGATACTTAGCCATTAAAAATTCATGATACAGTTATTCTTCAAGGAAAAGGTTTTAAGTCCACCATATTACAGGTTGTTGAGAAAGAATTTATTAATCAAATATTCTAGAAAACAGGCTACCAAAGTAATCTCATTAAGAATATTCAACCTGAATATCAATAGATATAGGGAAATATTAAATATAATGTTAATAAAAGTCAATACAAATGTGGAACAAGAGATAGAGACACATCTTAAATCAGAAAAGAATCTCTTCTGAATCGTTAACCAAGTCTTGGATCTGATGCACGCCAGAGTTTGCACCTTCCTGACTTCACCAGCAGATGTTGCTGTGAAGTAGAATAAGGCCTGCACAGTTATAAGCATCCATGGGCCGAACTCTGAGAATAACTTAGCCACAATGGAAGGGAATCTTTATATTTATTTGTTTGTATTTTTGTTTGTTTGCTTATTTTTTATTTAATCCACTGGGAACAACTTGAAAAACATTTTTATGATAACTATTTCATTTCAAAAATTATTTTAGGGTTTATAAAGTACTTTTAGATACATTATCTCTTGTTATATCATTTTCATAATACCCCTTCAGCAAGGTAGGTAAGTCCTGTTATCCCCAGTTTCTTGGCGAATTTGAGATTCATAAAGATTAGTTAGCAGGCCTGACATTTTATATTTAGTGGGTAATGGTGCTAGGATTTGAATGTTGTGTTTCTGACCCCAAGCCCAGCAAGCTTTCTTCTACACTCCAGATTTATAAAACCAAATGCAAGGGTCAGCAATCTGAGTTTTCAAGTTCACTGAATCCAGGAATATATAAGTGAACACATACAATTACTTTGACCAAGATTTTAAACTTTTTGAGTGCCCTTTCTTTCTTCCTTCCTTCCTTCCTTCCTTCCTGTCTTTTTATTTTTGGCTCCGTTGGGTCTTCATAGCTGCACGTGGGCTTTCTCTAGTTGCGTCGAGTGGGGGCTACTCTTCGTTGTGGTGCACGGGCTTCTCATTGCGGTGGCTTCTCTTGTTGTGGAGCACGGGCTCTAGGCGCGCGGGCTTCAGTAGTTGTGGCACCCGGGCTTCAGAAGTTGTGGCGCATGAGCTTAGTTGCTCTGCGGCATGTGGGATCTTCCCGGACCAGGGCTCGAACCCATGTCCCCTGCATTGACAGGCGGATTCTTAACCACTGCACCACCAGGGAGTGCTATTTCTTAGTGGCTAAAATACAGTTCTGGAAACATTTGGCCTTAGTAAGCTTCTCAAAGAAGAGCTTTCTAATATAAAATTTAAGAAGAGATGAAATAAAAATCAATTATAGTTTCTTCTTTGTTTGCAAATCTATTTATTAAAGTGAAGTTAGTTGAGTAATTGCAAATACCTAGCTCTAAAATTCTGTAATATATACTTAACAGTCAACTGTTCTGGATATATTTTAAAGGAATTAATACTTAATTAAAAGCCAACTCACATTGCAATAGACAAGGAAAATATATCAACTCTATCTTGTTCAGATACTATCTCTGCCAAAAAGTTGCTCTACTTACATACATATGTAGGTACTAGAGTGACAAAGTGACAAAGTGTCACAGTTTGCCTAGGACTGAAGGATTTCCTGGAACAGGGGACTTTCAGTACTAAAGCTGGGTTGGTCCTAGGCAAACCAGGACAGTTTGTCACTCTAGCACACATACATAATATTGTATATTTTGTACATGTAATGTATTATATATTAGTTATACACGTATTTTTTCCTCTGAATAACTTGAGCCATCTTGCACAATTCTTTTACTGTACTATAATATGATGATGCCCTCAGTAACCATCCTGGTGAGTGAAACTCTTTGCCAATGTGCTAGACTAAGCCAGCACGCTGATATTTCTCTTTAGATTATTTTATCACTATTTTACACATTTCTTACTTCCTCCTTTTGCTGACACTATGTATTCTAAAACTCATTAAATGCTATTAGTGTAAAGAAAAGAGTCAGATAGCCAGCTTCCTGAGACTGTAAAGTGTAATTTGTACATATAGTCTATGAGTATTTTGAGGGAATAAAGTGCTTGGTCTTTTTTATTAAAAAGAAAAATTGCTCTATTGGATCAGGATTAGATTAAATGGTCAACCAATAGTGGATTGAAGAAGATAAAGGTGTATTTTTTTGTTGTTGTTGTGTAAAAGAAGTGCAGGGACAGGCAGCCTAGGGCTGGCAAGACAGCTTCATAATATTAAAGGCCCAAGATCATTCTATTTATTTATTTATTTTATTTATGGCTGTGTTGGGTCTTCGTTTTTTTTTTCTGTGCGAGGGCTTTCTCTAGTTGCGGCAAGTGGGGGCCACTCGTCATCGCGGTGCGCGGGCCTCTCACTATCGTGGCCTCTCTTGGTGCGGAGCACAGGTTCCAGACGCGCAGGCTCAGCAATTGTGGCTCACGGGCCTAGTCGCTCTGCGGCATGTGGGATCCTCCCAGACCAGGGCTCGAACCTGTGTCCCCTGCATTGGCAGGCAGATTCTCAACCACTGCGCCACCAGGGAAGCCCGCAAGATCATTCTATATTGTTATGCTAAATCTCTTGACCTAAGATGGTTGCTGAAATTCCAGCCGTTATTATCATATTCGCATCAGTCAGAAGGAGGAAGGGAAAGGGAATCACATTCCTTATTTCACCATCAGCCAGAACATAGTCATTTGGCCACATCTAGCTGCAATTGATGCTGGAAAATAGAGACTTCAGAGTGGCCATACATACCATTAAAACCAGAATTCTGTTACTTAGGAAAAGGGGGAAAATAGATATCAGGGAACAATTAGAAGTCCCTAGAACACTTATCCAGATTTACTGCTGTAGCAGATGTAATTTCTACTTTAGTAACTCAAGGGTTACTTTCCTTTTTTCAATTTGTTTCTTCTCTGCCTTCAACATGTAGTTCCTGTTAAAAATTAAAAGTTCCCTTACATTTAACTCTATCAGCATATGAATTTGCGTATCTCTTGGCCAGCATCATCTTGGGTCTCTTGAACAGATGTAATTCATGCTGAAATGTGAAAAGGAATTGAAAGCATGCCTAACTCTGCTGAAGGTTAGGTCAAGTATTTCCTCCTTCAGCTCAGCATTCAGAGTCATAGACAGTGGCTAAACAAGGACTTGCATATGGCCACTGTGCCTGCAACCTTGAATTATGTAATCTCCAAGTGTCTGAGACTGACCTGTGACCTCAAAACTGGGAAGGATTTTCTTTGAGACACTTCACCCTGGCTTTGTGGGTCTCACGAGTAGGGTGAAGCTGTATTGATACCATGAGTATATCTTCAAAGATTCCTAGATTTATAGAATTTCACTGGACACTAAGAGTTTAACCCCCTCCTTTTACTGAGAAGTTCCAGAGGAGTTAAGTAACTTGTCTAAGGACCAGGCTAGTTACAAAATGTGGTTTGATAATTACTCCTGGCTCCCTTCTCCAAACCTCATGAACAGGAGATGACCTGTGGTTGTTCAGGTCCTACCTTTAGGCGGACACATTATCACTGTGGTTCTGCCACATTTCCTACTGATGTTCAGACGTGGCTTTGTGGTTTTTCTGTCAGCCCTTGCTTGCATAGCCTCTACAGGAGGAGAACATTAGTGTGGTAGAGAGTTATCTCCCCATCTACAGGATGAAGGGACTTGACTGCCCTCTCCTTTATGCATAAGAGAATGGGATGTGTATTAAGGGCAGAAGTCATTGTTTCTTTTCCAGATTTTTAGATCTCCCCAATTACAGTCCTAAACCATCTCTTGCAGGTATCATGTGAATCTGAGGAACTCTGAATATAATTCATTTTTTTTTCCCCTGTATACATGGGACAGAAAGTTGTATATGCTCATAGCATCATCAAATTGGAAGGAATCATTATTTCTTCAATTTCTTGATTTCTCAGTTGAGAAAACTAAAACCCAGAGAGATGAATTGACTTAGCCAAGATCATATTTCTTGCCTATGATTTATAGGAAGCCAATGCTTAAAACAACTCTATAGTTTGTTTCTAACAATAGTAACTATTACTATTTACATAATAGATTAGTATCTGAAAACTAATTGCCTGCTTTAGATAAAAAAAAAAAAGTGTGGATTTGCTCCCAAACATTTTAAATTTATAATTAGATGACATGGACCAGTTTTATAAAATATTTTATTTACAGTAGAGATTTACAAAAATAGTCTCAATAAAATTAATACAAAACCATTTTACAATATAACTTATATAACTATCTCCTCAAAAAAGTGACATTATAACACACACTACATTTGTATTTGTTAAGTCACATGGTAGTATAAATATGTTCTATCATCATTTTTTCATAATAAGGTATGTACCAATAACAATGAACAGTGGACAACAAATGTTATTTTATTATTCTTCCAATGTAAAATTCATCTCTGGCCAAAACAAAATTAGCCAAAGAAAAGTAAAACAATTGTCCTTCTGTTCAACCATACAGTCTTTTTTCATTATTTGAGAGTTTATCTGACAAAGACACAGCATTAATCTGAAAGCACATGGCATAAAGTCTAGTAACAATATCCCCAAAAGCCTTCTCCAATGTCTCCCCTTCGACTATTTATTCAGTATTTCGCCAAGATAAATAAAGATTGATCTCAACTCTCTCCTTCATTAGTCTCAAGTGTTCTTAATAATGCATTCAGGTTTTTAGACCTTCCCAAGTGGCATATGCTTAAAATTTGAGTTTCTTTCTTTGGCTTTAAGTAGAGTTTCACCACACTTAAGAAACGTACTGCGCTCCTCCATGGGGCTGAATCTCTGTGACTGCCCACCCAACCACATTGCCCCGGATGTGACAGGACTCTGCTCCTCCGGTCTTTCTTATGTCTTCATTGCTGAGAACACAATCCCAGATGTTGAAGCCCGTGAGTCTGCCAGAAAAGGCTAATGTCTCATCAAAGCCACCACCCACACAGCAGCCGTTCTTTTCTTGGCCAACCTGCAGGATTCCTCCCTCGGGAACAACGTGACCCGTGGCCATGTCGACAGTGGCGGCCACCAGGTCACCATTTACCCACAAGGCCACGCGCCCTTTCTCTGAATTCCAGGTGCTGCACAGATGGGTCCACGTTCCCAGGGAAATCACAGTATCGGTGACCAGTCTGTTTTCCTCTCCACCCACCACAAGGACGATGGACTGATAGCTGAGGTACAGCTGGATCTCATATGGATTCCTCTTTGTGCCATAGGAAAACAGGACAGTTTTGTTTAACACATCTGTGGCTTTGACCCAAATGCAGGCACTGAAAGCCTCAAGTTTCATTGGTGTTGCTGGATGCACGCTTGCAAAAATCTTCTTGGAACGCATGGGGAATAAAATCGCTGTTTCACAACCTAGAGTAGCAAGGAAGTAAGAATGTGAAAGAAAATACAAATTCATTCCGAAATGTTTGTGGCAGTTAGGTATTTTAGGATGGGCCTTTTAATGACTACAGTTAAAAACTATATGCAGCAATATGTTACGACTTGAGGGGCCCAAGTATAATCTCTATAGAGCAAAGAAAACAGGAATAAGGAAAATCAACTGTCTCATTCAGAAGCATGTAAATGGAAAAGAAGGCACACAGAGAAATGGTAAAATTGGGTTTGAACTTGGGCACTCTGGCTGCAGGAGCCACACCCTTAACCAGCACACTACATTGCCTCTTAGTGGTAGAAGAACCCCTGGATTTGGCTAAAAGAGCTGGAATTCAGTTTGTTTTACTACTAGTAAGCTGTGTAGCTTTCGATGAGCCCCACAATCTCTCCAGCCTTTATAGTTATCTGTCAAAGGCTCTTCCATTCTCCTTGTAATATTCTGCAAGTCTGTAAAGAACAAGCATGTAGCAGTCGAGAAGAGCTCTGTGGACCAAAGATATGCTTAAAAATTCTTACTCTGTCCACATGCTTATAAATGCTATGTAAGCCGTAACAGAAAACCTTTAAGGAAGAGTGAATTCTTCCAAGGGGTCGGATAGAGTATATATTTCTGCTAATACGCACTTAGAAGGAGACTTTCAAACTTGGGGGTTGGGAGCTCAGTAAATTCCCACCTCTGTCCATCTCCAGGTCACATGGCCAGTCAGGGAGCTGCAGATGCTGAAGTGAAGACCTTTTAGATATCTCTAGGAAATAATGTGCTAAAACCTTTAACAAGTGAGCTCTGCCTTGTGCTAACCTCATATATGTATAAAAGACCATATAAAGAAAGAATTTTTTAAAATCTAAATTAGGGCTAGGTATTCACTTTATAACAACCTAAAGAAGATTTACCATAAGATAGCTTTATAAAGCAAACTCTCAGAGCTTTTAGAGACCAACTGGTCAATAAACAGAACTTACAGGAACCAAATATCCATGCAAAGTGTGGTAAACTAAGCTAACTGCCTACAAGTGGCTGAGGGCTAGGCTCCATCCTAAAAACAAATTAAGCAGATGGACCTTATCCTTTAGAAATAGTCAGAGAAGATATTGAGGTTCAGAAAATCCTAGAAAAATAACTATCATACTAAAGCATAAAATTGGTCCTGTCATACTTTGGTATTAACTTTTTCACTGAATAATTTGAATTTCTGAAGATTTTTTAAAATTAATTTTTAATGAGGTGTTGATTCTTTTTTCAAATGAAATTGGTAGGTACATGCTTTTCTAGCTATGTTATTTAAATCAATCAAAGATCATGGAACAAAAGATCACCATATGCATGGGCATTTGACATATTCTCTGTTATGTTTCAGTAGTGTTCAGAGAGGGTGCCAACTACAATCTCATGAACTGATTTCCTGTTTAAATAAGCCCAGGCAGTTAGGATTGCATTCCAAAGCCTTCCTTGATTGCCTCTCAGAGACCCAGCTTCCCCTGTCGGCTGCACTGGTTATGTGAGCTCATGGAGTAGAACTGCATGTTGGCAAGTTTTTTTGTGGCTTCTTTTGGGGGCCAGTGATTGAGGCTCTTGATATGTCTTTAAAATGTCAGAAACTCTCTCATGAAATGGCTTTTAACCAATAGGTTTTTCTGATTATATTATCAAAGACCAGACAGAATTAAAACCAGGTTCTTAAGAGGCTGACAACAGAATGATTAGGAATCCCTTAGGAGCCAAGCTGGCAGGAAACCAAGAGAGGAGAAATCAAAGCATGTGGGTAAAAGTATTAGTGGAGGATGTATTGTAATAAGAAATTAACATTTTTGAATTCAGAAATACATCCCTCTTCTGCCCTAACTAGTATGCAGAGGTGGAGGTGAAACAGCGTAATTCTTCAGTTTTCCTGGTATGTGATATGTACAATGATTTTACATGGCTTGCAAAAGACAAGAAATTTCATCCATTAAAACAGCTAAAGAATTATAATTTGTCTTCTTGTCACTTACATTGAGGATCTATTGTATATTTGATTTTATAATTTTTCCCCCCTCTGAAGCCCTACTTAATATTTTTAAAAATATGTTCTGTACTGACAGACAGTCCTCAATTATTTAGGAAAGACTCATATTCTGGTATGGTTTCTGCAATTTTAAATGAAACATGCTCTCACACATGCATGATTCTTCTCCTACCCCATCCAATAAGAGTTGCTTTATTGGACATAAAGAAAGGATGGTGCTTTTTGTAATTGTTTTCTGTTCATAAGATGCTCAGGAAAAGTGTAAGTCATATTTTCTTACATAGGACACAGATTTTCTAATGTAACCCACAATTGTTACATCACCATTTCTTAGAAATTTTGACTTACAAAGGAGTGTTACTTGGCTCCAAATCTACTCTTTATTTCCTTGAACCGTCTTTAAAATGTATTATTTCGGGCCCACATGTGTTTGAAAAGTCACTTAGTATTACATGGGACTTCGACAGGTTGCATCTGGTTTGAACTGCCTCTCTCCTGTTTCACTCTGATCCTCCACATCCCTGGGGTGCCACCTGGATACCAACTGGCTCCTACATCTTACTGTCTCTCTTTGGATCCCTCAGCCGCTGGTTTATTCCAAACCTCACACCCTGGACCTCACTCTGGCGCTCATTTCACAGACCCGAGGGCTGGGGGGACCCCTTGGGAGATCAGATTCAGCCTCAAGTCTTTTGTTTGGAACTGGCAGGGAGGAGGGGCCAGCCCAGGGATTGGAAAACGTTCCTAAAAATTAGGCTGGGCCCTGAAATAGCGTGGGGAACCAGAGCTCCCCTAAAGAGAGAAGACGGCTAAAATTAGACGAAGTGGAAATCCCTAACGGAGGGAAGCTGACACCGAGAGAGATCACGGTTATAACCGGCCAATAGAGCTCCTGTAACGCCTGGTCGGATCGGGTGTCAGTCTGGGGCCCCTTGACGTCTATTTCAAGACTGTGATGGTTACGTGCACATCTATCCTCTGGGTTCCTCGGGACTGGAGACTACTTTTGAAAGCAGTTTTCCCGCCTTGTATGGTGTGTCTGAGCTCTGTGACCATGCATGGAGAAACAGAAGGGGGTGTGTGCGTGTGTTTCCTCCCACTAAAGCCCCCCCTAGAGGGTTGGCTGACTTGGCTTTCCGCAACTCGCGCTCCGAGAACGAAGCCGCGTGGGGGTCCCCGCCCGGCCCAGCGTCCTCACCTGCTGGCAGCCAGCGTCCTGCCGCCCAGCCCTGCACAGCGCGGAGGTCGGCCTGCGTCTGCCGCAGCTCCTCGAGCACTGCGCCAAGGGCCCGCCCCGCCTCCTCCTGAGGCTGCAGCGCCCCGGCTTCCTCCAGGCGCGCCAGCCTGCGGCTCGCGTCGCGGCTCGCCTGCAGCAGCTCCTCCAGCGCCCGGGCCAGCGTGGCCTCGGCGGGGGCCACCGGCGTGCACGGCCTCGCCAGGCTGCCCGCCAGCCGGCCCAGCTCGGCCCGCAGCTTCTGCAGCTCACCCCGGAGGACGTCGTCGGTGGCCTGCAGCAGCATGCCCTCCCGCATCTGCGAGTTCTCCAGCATGATGAAGAGCTTGTCCCACTCGGAGCTCTCCCGACTGCAGTCGCACGGCGTAGCTAGAGCACGGGACACACGCGCGTTACCGACCCGCCCAGGCCCTCCTCGGGTGTGCTTTGTAAAATGCCGACCTCCCTCGGTGGTCCCAAGTACTCATCCCCAGTACCCCCCTTTCCTTTCAGGATACCTGCAAAAAACAGCATGTAAATATCTCGAGTATGACAGAAACCATGCAAGTTTATATGAAGTTGAACTCTTATGAAATTGCCGTTCATGGAGCTCAAAACGAGAATATCGGCGATTTCATACAGTTTGACCCATTATGTATCTCTGACAGAAGTAACTTTTTGAAACCTCTCCCTTTCCTAACGTGCTTTTCTCTTTTGCAAAACAAACTAATTTTGTTGCTTATTTCATTGGCTACAAAATATATGTATAATACGTAGACCCAAAGAGGAGGATATGTAATTAGGGTTAGCAGAGAAACAGTTAAAATGAACTTACGGTCCTCAGTGGGATGGAGTCCATTGTCTATTTCATTGTCCAGATTCACATACATGAGCTCATATTCATCCGAGATCTCGGCCGACACTGCAGACCAGAGAGCACAAAACAGAATCACAGGGGGATGCATTGCTGAAGAGACAAAGTTCTTCCCACAGACGGCCGGAGGGGACGAGACAAGAGGCTCTCAAGTTGAGTGGAGAAGGAGCGGAGGAGAGTGAGAGGCAGGAGCTGAGAGCCCTTAATAAATGCTGGGGAAAGTCTGAATGGGGATGAATGAGTAATGCCAGTGGCACTGCGTTCACGGGAGTTCCCCTGAATTGGGGGGGGGAGGGGGGGAGGGCGAAGGAGACGTGGGGGGTTGCACAATAGTAAACCACAAAGGTTTACACTGCAGTCAGATTAATTGGAAGAGGGTCAGAGGGGAAAGAGGTGGGGAGACTGGGCTAGGACTGTCTCCCCTGGGGATTAGCTGTTGTAACTTGAATTGGTAGCACTGAAGGATGAGAGGGAGGGGAGGGGTATTAGGGGGAGAAATAATTCAGCAGGCATAGAGGTGTGAAAGCAAGAGCATCATTTCAGCATTTTGTGTGCACTCTCATTGTTTCACAACCTTTATGTATAGAAAACTTTTTTTCACGTTTCTTTGTACACAGTTTTACAGGTCTAAACTGTGAAAGTTACTCTGATTTCAAGATAAACCAACACAGTAAAAATTTGTATGGCTCTAGAAGGCAAATCCATTCCGAGTTATTCCACCTTTAATCCTTCTGGAGTTGCAACTATACTTTTATAAATGGACTTTCTAATGATAAACACAGCAAAACTGGTAAACCTAAAATGAGAAGGAGCTGGGGAAAAGTAATTAACTGATTTTAGGTATGTTTCTTTTCATAACCTGAAATTATGTGGATATATTATTTCACTAGGCTTAGAGTCAAAGATCATGTTTCTAAAGTAAATTTAGAGATTCCTGCTTCTGCCAATATATGGAGATCTATATAAGCTGAAAACTCTGGTGAAAAAAAAACCTAGAAATGTGTTTACATTAGAATAATAATAAAAACTTTAAATGTACAAATAAGCTTCCAATAAAGTAAGGGAAATATCCAGAGGCCAAAGAGAGGGAACCAAAAACAGACCAGTAAGCCCAAGAGCTGATGCTAGGCCCCCTTCCCCCAGGGGAGGTGAAGGGGTGGACATGTTATCCATTCTGTGATAACCAAGTATTAATGGCCATATGGAACAAGGCTTAGGCCAGGGTGAGGAGTTACCTATTGGATTTCAGTTGGTCTCTGCCCTAGCACAAGAAAGTGAGAAGTAAGCATAGCTCTCTTTGACTGAACTCTACAGGGTTTGTGACTTTGGGCCTGCCCTCATAAATGTTCCAGATTCAAATGTATGCTATCTGACACGGTAAAAATAAATTCATAATAAAAAATATTTAAACATATGAGGAAACAATCCACCATAAATGAGAACCAACAGAAACCAAAAGGGATGACACCCCTCCCTCAAGAATTTCATTTATTTAAAATATCAGCTAGAAACTAGAAAATAAGTGTGTTTAAAGTGATTTAAGATCTACAAGAAGGAATTGGAAACATGAAAAAAGAAAAAGACACTGATTTTTTTTAAAGAATTAAATATAACTTCTAGAATTAAAAAAAAGTTAATTGAAATTTTTTAAAATTTCAAGGAATGGATTAAATGACAAATTAGGCTGAAGCTGAAGAGAATATTAAGGAACTGGAAGAAAGAGCTAAGAAAGTAATTCTAAAATCCTTTCATTGTTCAAGACAGGAAAATTAATTTTTCTTTGTTAGTTCAAGAATGTTTATCTTTTAAAGGACAGCCACCAAAACCAAAAAGAAATAAAATGTCCAAATAGAAGGAATAGAGTGAATTTAAAAAAAAAAAAAACTTGACCTATTCAATAGGAAGTAGTGAAGTAGGGAAGAAAAGCATAGACAGAGCAAGATAAGTAAAAAGCACAATGTAACGTAAAAGTAAATCCAAATATACCAGTAATCACTATAAATATTAATGAAACAAACTTTCAGTTAAGAGACAAATGTTTGTCAGATAGAAATATTTTTTAAGTCCAGCTATAAGTCACTTACAAGAGTCACACATAAAACATAAGAATCTAGAAATCTCAAAAACAAAAAAATTTAAAAGTGGTGAGAGAATATACCAAACAAGGGCAATTCGAAAAAGCTAGCATAGTTATATTAATATCAGTCAAAAGTAGACTTTAAAGCAAAGAGAGCAATTAAATTATGATGAAACGCTTTACCAGGAAGATATCTCAGAACTATCTGGTACTTTCAAAAACATATGCCAAATATTGACAGACTTATAAGAAGAAATTGACAAATCCATAATCATAAAGATAGATTTTAACATACTTCTCATAACTGATAGGTTCACTTCTGTCATAACTGATCATTCAAATGCCAAAAAAACTGCGAAAGGATACAGAAATTTAAACTACATAATTTAAATTTTGGTATGATGAAATATATGGAACATTGCTCAGAAGGTTTGATAAGCAAGTTCTACCAAGCAAGGAACACATAATCCCCATTTTATATAAACGGCCTCTGAGAATAGAGTGTGCAGGAATGCACTAAATTCTTTTTATATGTCTAGTAAGTATGGTACTAAAAAGAGACAAGGTCAGTACAAGAAAGGAAAACTGCAAGTCAGTCTCATTTAAGGATATGGATGTAAAAGCTCTAAATGAAGTATTAGCCAAAATCCAGCAATCTATGCATTAAAATGCATCATAACCAAGCTGAGTGTATTCTGAGTGCAAGATTGATTAAACATTAGAATATTCATTAATTTACTACAATAACAAGTTAAAGGAGAAATCATATGGTCATGTGGACAGGTGCAGAAAAATCGTTTAATAAAATTCAGCACTCATTCATGTTCAAACTAGGAAAAAGACAGGAACTTAAACTGATAAAATGTAAATACCAAAAATGTATAGAAACATGTACATACATTATGATGAATCCTTAGAAACATACTCTTTAAAGACAGGAATAACAAAACGATACCAGTGGACACTGGTTCTATTCATCAAAGTGTTTGAGGTCCCAGCTGGTAAAGTAGGGCAAAAAAGAAATGTAAGGAATAAGGATGGAAAGAAACGAAGTTGTCATCAGTTATTATAAGTTGATTATCTATATACGGAAAATCTAAGAGACTCTAAAGACAGTTTATTAATAAAAGAACTAAACTTTTGCTGGATGAAAGGTCAATGTACAAAAATCAGTTGCTTTCTTAATACAGCACATAAATAGAAAATATCTTTAAAAGACCAAAAACTTTCATTACAATAGCAACAACAAATATGGAATACCTAGGAATCTATTTAATAAAAGATATATAAGGCACAGCTAATATCACAAAACTTTGAAAGACATAAAAAAATTACATAGAAGAATATATCAAGTTCTTGAATAAGAAGACTCAGTTTCACAGAGATGTCAATTATTCCAAATTAGTCTGTATATTCAATGTGAAGAAAAAAATCCTAACCTAGTTTTTCAAGGAAGTTGACAAACTAATGGTAAAATTTATATAAAGTAGAGGAATTTGAAGTAGAAGATGAAGAAATTTGCCCTGTGAGATATAATGATTTATTATAAAGTTATTGTAATGAAGAAAATATATAATTGGTGAAGGTATGACAAATAACCAGAAACAGATCCAGATACATGGGAGACTATATATGAAAGAGGTATTACAAATCAGAAGGGAAACAGTTGGCCACTCAATAAATTGATCTGGGACAATTGTTTATATACACACAAATATATATTTATAATTAGATCCCTTCCTCATATGTACAAAAAGTAAAATCCAAATGGATTAAAGACAAACATAGAAACAAAATCATAGGACTTCCCTGGTGGCGCAATGGTTAAGAATCCGCCTGCCAATGCAGGGGACACAGGTTCGAGCCCTGGTCTAGGAAGATCCCACATGCCGCGGAGCAACTAAGCCCGTGTGCCACAACTACTGAGCCTGCACTCTAGAGCCCGAGAGCCACAACTACTGAAGCCTGTGCGCCTAGAGCCCGTGCTCTGCAACAAGAGAAGCCACTGCAATGAGAAGCACGTGCATTGCAACAAAGAGTAGCCCCCGCTCGCCGCAACTAGAGAAAGCCTGCACGCAGCGACAAAGACCCAACACAGCCAAATAAATAAATAAAATAAATTTTTAAAAAAATCATAATGCTTTTAGGAGAAAATATAGTAGAATATTTTTATGAACATATTCATTATATTAGGGAAAAATTTCTCAATAACAAAATCTTTATAAACCATAAAATAAAAAATTTAAAAATCAACTCCATTAGGATTGCAACTTTAAAACTAATAGACCAAATATTAGTGTCCAGAATAAATAAGAAACTTCTACAAATCAATAAGAAAACACAAACATCCCAATCGAAAATAGGCAAAGGATATGAATGGCCAAATCACAGCAGAGGAAATGACCTGAAAACATATAAAAATGGTGCTCAGCCTTACAAGTGATTAAATAAATGAAAATTAAAACAAAAAATGAGGTATCATCTTACACCCCATCAGATTGGCAAAAACCGATGTCTGTCAAGACCAAGTGTTGGCAACAGAAACATTCATGCTCCTGGTGGGTATGTAAATTGTTATAATCGTGGTGGTAGGCAGAATAATGAACCCTTCCCCAAAGATATCCACGTCTTAATCCCCATGACCTGTGAACACGTTGTGTTTCATTGCACAGAAGATGGAATTAAGGTTACCATATAAGGAGATAATCCTAGATTATCCAGATGGACCCAGTGTCATCACAAGGGTGCTTAAGTGGAAGAGAGGCAGAAGAGAGAAGCAGAGGAAGAGGTGTAGTGACAGAAGCAGGGTCAAAGAGTTGCTCTGTAGCTGACTTTGAAGATGGAGGAAGGAGACCCCAAAGCAAGGAATGCTGGTGGTCTCCAGAAGCTAGAAAAGCCAAGAAACGGTTCCTTCCTACAACCTCCAGGAAGGATCCCAGGCCTTCCAGTACCTGGATTTTAGCCCAGTGAGACTCATGCCAGACTTCTATATTATGGAAATATAAGATAATAAATTTGTGTTACTTTGGGCCACAGTTTTTGTCAATTTCTTATGGCAGCTATAGAAAACTACTACAACCACGTTACAAAGAAATTTTGGAACATCTAGAAACTTAACTCCCAGGGAAAAACCCACTGCTTTGCTACTTAATTATGTGGTCCAGGGACCATCAACATCACCTGAGAGCCTGTTAGAAATTCACATTCTCAGGCTCTACCTCCAATCTGTTGAATCAGTATCTGTGTTTTAACAAGTTGCCCCGGTGGTTTCTAAGCACATTAAGCTCAGAATCAGTACCCAAGGGAATATCTCCCATTTATGCACAAAGAAATAGGTCTAAAAATTGCAGCACTATTGGTGAAAGCAAATGATAACAATAATAATAATAACAACAATAAAAATCTTCCAACCATAAAGTATATGAATAAATTGTTGCATATTTATACAATAGAATACCATACAGCTGTGAGAATAAATGAAGGAGAACTTCTTGGATATAAACTTCAACACAGTGTTGGATGGGAAAAAAATATGTTGCACAAAGATATGTACAATATACTATTGATATAAAATTTTAAAGCATGCAAAGAACACTGTAAATGCTTATTGATATATACACATACAATTGAAGTGTAAAAACATTCATGAAGATGGTAAATACCAATTTCAGGTTGGTGGTTGTCTCTGGGGAGAAAAGGAAGTGAGTAGGGTGGGAAGCAATTACGGTACAAGGTTAAGTTTTGGTAAAGCTGGTTGGTAGGCACACCAGTGGTCCTTATATTTTTGCCTGTATTTGTCTAATGGCTTGAAATATTTCATAATGAAGAAGAATATATTAGCTTATGAATGAAATTTATAGGATTTCTACACCAAAGTGTCTTCATCAGTTTCAAATTTTTAAAAAAGCCCTTATTTATCTTTGTATTCTTTGATCGAAATCCAAGTCAGCTAAAGATGACTAATCTGGGTTTTCCCTCTTCAGGGGTCCCAGGACCTTTAATGAGTATTGTTCCTGTCTTCAATTACAATGACAGTTCCATTTATTGTGACCTTTTTCAGCAGTTAATCAGTATGTCTACATAGCTAAGTTCTGTGAGCTAATGTGCTTTGTAGAAATTGGGCATGACATTGACAATTCCTGATCCTTTAAGAAAAAGCTCTTAGTAAAATTAGTAAAAATAAACAAAAAACAAACAAAATAAAACAATGTTTTTCACATTTTAAAAAAAAACCCTGAATATTTCCAATACCTTGGAGTCTGTGGGCATATGACTAAAATCTGTTTGAGACTAATTCTATGAGCCATGTGTGGAAAAAGCAATTCTCATTATTTATCGTCACCGAGATATATTCACCATGACCCAGGATCACCCTTTCATTAAATTTGGTCATAGATATTCTGAAAATTCTGGCCTTCTTTTCTTAATCCTCATATCTAAATGTCCCCACCATTTAATAAGGGTCTACACATGTATAATCACTGCTTATTTGATTTTTTCTGTGTAAGTCTTCTATATACAGAGCCAAATTTAAAGTAAATAGAAGCAAGAAAATTCTTGTTCGAGAAATCCCTAGAAACAAATTCTGAGACATTTAAGTTCTTGAGAGGATTTTTCGAAAAAATCCATACCATAAAATGATAAGCAGATGTTTCCCATATGTTGTTTGCTGATGAGTCCCTGCAAACCTTACGTCATATTTTTTTCTTCAGGTTCCGCCATTTTAAACTCAGTTGTCCATACAAGTCTTTGAGGCAGATCACCTGTGACAAACAACCTGAGTCTAAACTTCCCTTGAAATAGTGCAGAAATTGGGGATCTAAATTTGCATTGCTACTTTTCTAACTATTCGTAAAAATAAGGCATAGTTTCCATATATCAGTTGTCTGAATCATGCCTCCGTATCTCTCAGGAACATGAATACATTCCTCTGCCCTTTTATTTTTTTTTAGTTCAGTTTCATTTAGATTCATGCTTATGTCACTGCTTAGTTTTCATTTAAACGGCATCCAAATGTTGTTTCTCGTCAGGAATTCTTTATTGGAACTGTTTCCTTCTCAAGGGTGTCGTCTGGTTACTGTCAAATCTTCTTTTCCCCACGGTGCATTACTCAGGAAAAATTTTCATTAGATAATGATGCTGATCATATCATAAAGTATTCCCTTTTATGGAATCTGTTTAAATAATGATTTAGGGGCTTCCCTGGTGGCGCAGTGGTTGAGAATCTGCCTGCTAATGCAGGGGACATGGGTTCGAGCCCTGGTCTGGGAAGATCCCACATGCCGCGGAGCAACTGGGCCCGTGAGCCACAACTACTGAGCCTGCGCGTCTGGAGCCTGTGCTCTGCAACAAGAGAGGCCGCGACAGTGAGAGGCCCGCGCACCGCGAAGAAGAGTGGCCCCCGCTCTCCGCAACTAGAGAAAGCCCTCGCACAGAAACGAAGACCCAACACAGCCATAAATAAATAAATAAATAAATAAATAAATAAATAATGATGATTTAGTGATTTTTCAGAATAAGGTACCATATTATTTTTAGCAGAGGATTTGGCCATTAGTCTGTGCTATTTAATGTGTGAGGAAGTCCAAAATTTGTTGCATTGATAATAATGGTATTCTATGGCTCATGGGCTGATAAAGTCATCATTTCTGTGATTATTCCTTCAACAGGTAATGCCATGTTGTTGAGGGTGTTACCTGCTGTGTACGATAAGCAGCCTCAGCCCATTAACAGACACCTGACAGAACTCCTAGCCTTGATGTCTCAGCTGGAACAACCAGAACAGTACCATCTTTTACGGCTTTTGCATGTAGCTGCAAAGAGGAAGCAACCGGAGGTAAAATTTACATTATATACGTGATGGCTCACACAACTGGGTGTGCTTCTGGGTATGTGGACAGGATGTATGCTTCAGCTTTCCTCTCTCATATATCTGTGCATGCTCACCTTTACATGAAAGCACTCATTCACTTTTTCTAGAATCATAAAAGTGAGGAGGTAGTGGCAGAAGTTGGATACTGTCTTAGTGTTCTCTAGAGAAACAGAAGCAATAGAATGAATCTATCAATCAATCTATCTATCTATCTATCTGTACATACATACATACATATTTATCATGAGGAATTAGAGTTGGCTTATGCAATTATGAGGCTAAAAAGTCCCACAATCTGCCGTCTGCAAGCCGAGCACCCAGGAGAGCGAGTGATGTAGTTCCAGTCCAAGGACCTGAGGACCAGAGGGCTGAGGGTGTAAGTCCCAGCCTGAGGCCCGGGGAAGACTGATGTCCCAGCTCAAGCAGTCATATGCAGGCCTTCAACAAATTGGATGTGGTTCACTCACACTGGAGAGGGCAATCTGCTTTCTCATTCTACTGATTTAGATGCCAGTGTCATCTGGAAACACCCTCACAGACATACCCAGAGTAATGTTAAACCAAATATCTGGGCACCCTCTGACTCAGTAAAGCTGACACATGAAATTAACCACCACAAGTACAGTAATACAAACACAACAAATGTGCAAATCTGTAGCCATTGCAGGACAGCTTTAATGAAAGGTCAGTGTGGTTGTGCAGTCCTAGGAATCTACCGTTTCTCAGATAGGGCCAAGGGGAAGACCTACACATGCCTTGACTTATGGGGAAATCAGACTGTAGTGAGAGCAAAGGCTCACTTTCTAGATAGCAAATTACTTGTTCTTTGGATTCAAGCAAAAGATTGTAATAATTAGGATGCTTGTGATTATCAGTAACCAAACACCCAACCCACACTGGTTTAAACAATAAAAGGAATTTATTAGCATATGCAATGGGGAAAAACCTTCAGATGAGACTTGATCAGGGGCTCAAATATGTGAGCAGAACAGCTTCTGTATCTCCATTTCTCAGACTTTTGATTTCTCGGTGTTGGCTTTCATTTTCTGTAGGATTTCTCCTTGTGCGCTCCGGGTGGGGCTAGGGGTTCTCTAAGCAGTATGCTTTCCTACAACATCCAAACCAAAGTCCTGATAGTCTCTGTTTCAGACACATGCTCTACCCCTGGAGCTTCTCCTGAACCCTGAGGATACTCACATAGAAACTAGAGGCTGCCAGGAAGGAGGAAGTAGAATTGGATTCTGGAGGGCACCAAGACATGTGCACAGTACAGATTAATGGTCAGCCAAGGTTATATATGGCTGCATCTTTGCTCTATTTTCCTGATAATATCAATATCCACCACTTGAAAAACCAGTCAACACTAAGGTGAAGACTGGAACATTTGGATTCAACATCAAGATTCAAAGAAAGGCAGGCAAGAATGGTCATATGCATAATTAACCACAATAGACTGTAAGCTCCTTGTGGTAAGGCATGATTTCTTCTTTTCCTTTGTATCCCACATCTTGGTACAGTATCTGAGAGCACTCAATAAACATTCATAAAACTAAACTGAACTAACAGGGTGATAAGTGCTCCACTAAAGGTATAAACGGGGGGCAGGGGGCAGTGAGTTCTACCTTAGGGGAAAATAGGTGCCATGAAGACCCACAAAGGGAGTGGCATCAGGCAAGATGTTGAAGTTTTATGTCAGGTGGAGCAGAGGGGCAAAGGGTCTTCAGGAAGTGGGGACTGGGCTGGGAGACCTGGACACTGGAGAGCAGGCTTGAGCCCCACCCCCAGAGGTTTCAGGTCAATAGGTCTAGGATGGGGTCCCCGATTCTGCCCTTTTACAAGTTCCCAGGTGATGCTGCCCCTGCTGCTTCAGGGACCACACTTTGAGCAGTAAGGCTAGAAGTCGGGCAGAGGACTGGGCACCTTTCTGTTACCTGGTATGCATCTTCGCTTTTGCCCTTAGAATAATATATTGTCACTATTGTTTCCACGTCCGTCTCTTCCAGTGCACCTTAAACTCCTTGAGGAGCAAAGAGTGTGTCTGCATATTTGTATGAACTCTCTAGCATAGTGCTGGGCACCTAATAGGGTTTCAATAAAACGTTGTTGAATCTGGAAATGAATAAATGAACAAAAGAGATCAAAGAGAGTGAAGACCATGAAGAACAAGGAAAAAGATGTGTGTGGTCTCCAGAGGGGGAAAGTGGCTCAACAGGGTCAAGATCTAGGGAGTTAAAGGAGATTGGAGATGGGAATTGACCTTGGATTTGGTAGCTGGGGACTCACCAGTGACCCACGAGAGGCAGTGGTCTGTGGGGTGAAGTGGGGAGTGGCAGGCATCCATTACGCATTGTGTGTGGAAGGTAAGGGTAGGAAATGACCGCACGAGTGTGGGAGTTTAGGGGAAATAAGGAGGGTTTAACAATACCCAGTAAGAATAAAGTGATTGAGGATGTGGGAGAAAATATTAGATACAATAAGGTGCTAGAGGAAGTCTGGGAGTGAATTCCAGAGCACAGATGGAGAAACCAGTTTCAGAAAGGTTTAAGGACAGAAAGGATGGGAAAAGCTACAACAGAGTTTGGGCTGGGCAGGGAGTGGAGTTGAGGGATCGCTGGGTCACCTAAAAGAAGGCTCAGAGTGAGGGGGGTACCGACAAGATGGTGTATTCGTTTCCTGTGCTGCTGTAACATTACCACAAATGTAATGATTTAAAACAACACAGATTTATTACCTTACAGTTCTGGAGGTCAGAAGTCTAAGATGGGTCAACAGGCTTGCATTCTTTCTGGAGAATCTAGAGGAGAATACGTTTCCTTGCGCTTTCCAGCTCCGAGAGGCTGGCTCATGGCCTGCATCACTCTCATCTCTGCTTGACTCTCCTTTTTCCCTCTTCCAAGGTCCTTGTGAGTACATTGGGGCCACCCAGATGATCCAGGATTATCTCTCCATCACAAGACCCTTAACTTAATCACATTTACAAAGTCCCTTCTGTGTGGAAGGGAGCATTTTCACAGGTTCTGGGGATTAGGGTGTGGACATCTTTGGGAAGTCATTATTCTGCCTACCACAGATAGAGACTGGGGACCAGGTGATATGGGGAATAGGGAGAGGTGACTAACAGGCCAAACCTAGTTTCATAAAGGAGGTGGCTGGCATGCCATTTGATCTGCAGCCTGAGAGCAAAAGCAAAACAAACAGTTTTTGGAAAGGCAGGTTCAATAAAAGTTCAAGGGGGATTTGGAAAGAATAAGCTAATTCAACTTATTTCCCATAGGGTAAAGGATGGGCATAAAGGTAAATGAAACCAGGAGGAGGCTCACTTATAGGAAGGGGGAGGGGAAAGGCCTTGGAGTCACCTGACCCAAAAAGGTAGGGTCCAAGAATGAGGGTGGCACCATGTGTGGCGTTCAGAGAGGTCCTGTCAGACCTCTGGTTACAGGCCTTCTATGGCTGTCCAGAGACTCAGGAAAGGGCTTATGAGGCCATTTAAAACCAGGCCCCTGACTGTTGCCTGGCCTCCTAGGGTCACTTTAATCCTTACACCTTGAACAACTATACAGTCTTAGGGACCACAGGTGGGCATTCTCTATCAGGGCACTGAGTTTTTACATATATGCTATGTTCTCCATCTGGAATGTTCTTTCCTAACCAGGACCACCCTTTCTGGGCCGACAATTGCTTAGATGTTGCTATCTTGCCAGCAGTCCTCTCTGACTCCTTTCTTCTGCCTAATCCCTGACATAGCAAATTTCACACTGTCATGAATTTGTCTCTGCTGGTCTCTCTCCCTCTGGATCACCTTGGCTGTGATGCAAATGCTTGAGACACAAGGACCACCTTATCCACCACTGTGTCCCCAGTGCCTGGCATAGTACCTGGCACACAGAAGTCTCTCCACGAATATTTCTTAAGACAGATGAGTTAGTATTAGTGCCTAAATTTGCAGAGGATTTTACCATTCACAAAGGACTTTTGTTTTAACATCTAATATCTCATTTAATCCTACCAATAACTATATGATGTGTTATTTTTTTCTCCATTTTACACCAGTCAAAATGGATGCTTTGTTGCAAATGGAGTGTAACCTTTAAAAATTGTATAAAAATTAATCAATTAAAATCAGAACAAAAAAGAAAAAAGAAGGTTTTGAGAGGTTATCTTGCCCCCATCGCACAAGTAGTAAGCCGTAAGTGACAGGTCCAGCACTCTGACTCCCAACCCCCTCCTCTCTTGGCCTGGGGGAGTCACTGAGTAGCCTCCACTTCAGAAGGCCACAAGGGAAGTGTCCCAGGGGACACAGTAGAAAGGTGAGCTAGACAAGAAAAGGAGGAGAACCGAACAGAAGGGAAAAGAGAGGGGGAAAGCAGATTGCTGTAGGTATTCCTGTAGGTGCTGAGTGTGGATCCTAGAAGGAAGAAGCAAAGGGTTAGGAAGCACCCATAATGACGTGAAGGGACCCACCAGGGCCAGGATCCTAACTGGTGGCAGGGAGTGGTGACTAGGGTACCGCCCAACCCTTTGTTTCCCATCAGCACTTCTCTTCCTGTTAAAGCAGCCCTGCCCCTCCCCACCCCCCTTGCCTCCTTCAGCTCTTTGTCAGCTAACACTTGATTACTGAGATGCTCAGGCAGTGAGCTAGAGAAAGCCCTGATTCACCTCTCCTCTCTCTCATGTTCATTAATTAGACAGCGGGCAAGGGGAAAAGGAGGGATACAGAGAAAAGTCTACTGAGAGAGGAAAATGAAATACGTGGCAACAATCAAATCTGTAGACTGAGGCTTTCAGTGTAAGTCTAGTTAATTCAATTTCAGATGAAATAAGAGGCTAAATGAGAAGGATTTTGACCTTGTGACATTTGAATTAAAAGGGGGTTTTCCCTTCTGCATAAAAGCTGTGCCAGTGCTCTGTAACTTGGAGGTAAACTGAGCAGGTTCTCCAATGAAGGCAAGTGCAGGAATGTTTTCATGCTTTCTTGAATGCACTCCTCATTACCCACCTTCTGTGACCAGTGATAATCTGGCTCTCCAGGGCTGGAAGGTCAACAGTTGGCCCTTGAAAAAAAAATCTTCTCTATGTATAGCTGACTAGTCCATGAGGTTGTGAAGGTGACATAGCGTCAACATCCATCCGTCTGTGAGTTTCTGATGTTGCTGCCCGACCATGTGGTGTCCCTTCCTCCTTCACTGCCCTCTGAGTATCCCTCTTTTAGGAAGCTATCTTTCCTAGGTGGAGGGAGGCAGTTCTTGGCTAGTGACTCGTGGCTGGAAGCTCCAGAGGATTCTCCGAGTCCATTTATAGGAAAAGGCTGGGTGGTCAATTTTCCAAGTGGCCTTCTGGGGCTAAGTCTATATTCTTGGCTGCCAAAAACCATGCTGTAGTCTAGTCAATGAAGGAAACAGAACTTAGTAACACATATGAGCATATGTGTTATTATCCCCAGGATGTAGACGTCTAGCCCTAACCATACAGAGAACTTGCAGGAAATGGCAAGTTCAGCCCTCTGTTGATTAATGTCCAGACCCAGAGGAACTGCTTTTGTGGTCTGGTCCCTAGAGTCATTTTCTAGGATTTTCTCTCAGCAGTGTAGAGCATTCCTATTCACATACCTAATCCTACAGCACCTAACATAGCATCACCAGGCTGACAAGACTCAGAGGTCACTTGGTATTTATTTAAAATGAGAAGCCAGTTGCAGAACATTAAGATAGAGTGATGGAATATATATAGTCTGTTCTCAAACAGCCTTTGGAGCAGAACCCTGGGTTTCAGAATATATATTTTGTTAGTCTGGTGGGTATAAGTAGTACATGAAAAGAGTAGCAGTTATTTTATAGATTTCTGGAGATTAATAGACCTTGTAAGTACTATCCAAATTAATTGAAAGAGAAAATTGAACCTGAGGACTAATTTAAGAGGGAGTGTGGATACACACATGCACATACACACGTACATGTACACAATAGCTCGACCTTTTATTCTGTAAGTAAGAATTTAAACGTCATTTGCTGCCAATTAAGTTATGGAGCTATGTTTTCAGATGGTCCCACCCTCAAGGTGCCCATGGCCTGGAGTAATGAGCTGTGTCCACAAAATTTCAGTTCAATGACAAGATGCTAAACTTGTCAGCAGGCTGCTCTGGGAGACAGAAAAGGCAGTGATTAATTCTGCTCAGGAAGGACCAGAAAAGTCAGGGATAGGACCCTTCCCTGGGCTACTTGCTTTATACTGTTCCGGTTGGCCCTCCTCTGCCTGTGCCCCCAGTTCCCATGCACTTCCCTGTCTACTAGACATAGTCCAGATAACTGGGACCTTGGAATCCCTTTCCTGTAAGTCTCCATCCTGCTTCCAGGATGTAAGGCCTGGTCCCTGGGCCTGTTTTCCCAAGCACAGGCTATGCCAACAGTGTGACCCCATAGGTCTGAGAGGCAGCATATGTGGGCTGGGGTATCCACATATATGCATAGGAGACTCCTTGAGGGCAAAGCCAGGGGTAGGAAGAGAAGGGAGGGGCAAGAGATGGGGACTAAGGGTCATTTCTTCCTGTTCCCTCTACAGGGGCCAAAAATTCTAAATTCAAATCAAGCCTCCCAGATTGTTATAAAGGTGTATGTGTCAGGTAAGAAGATAAAACACTGTATAAGACTGCAGAATATTTCAGTGTGTGGTCTGGGGGCCTCCCTTGTTCTCTAGCTTCAGGTTCTGTGTATGTTAGAGCAGGCTGGAGGGAAGGCTTCCCAGAAGTAGAGCTATTTGAGATCAGCTTTGAAAGTATGAGTTTTCTCCGTATTCAAGCCACTGTGGGTGGTCAGTGGCATGTTGCTGGCTCAAAGGGTTCACGGAGGAAGAGGCAGCAGATATACCCATCAGTGAAGACCCTGGAATGCCGTGGCATTGGGATTCCGGCCATGCACCATGGGAAATCTTTGACATAAGCAGATGAAGTTTTAGGCAGTGAGGAGGCTGAAGAGAGGGGAAAAGACTTGAGGCTAAGAGGTCAGTTTGGAAGCTCTTTCAGAGTCCATGGTGTGGGGCTTGTGGCCTAAACAAAGGCTGTGTTAGCTTGCTCTTTGCCAGCCATCTATGTTACCTTAGTGGCTACTCTGCTCTCAGCCAAAGAAGGCTTTCTCTGAGTTATGAAACGGCTCCAATGAGGCACCATGAAGAGACCAATCTAAGGAAATGCCCTGTGTTTGGAAAATATAATTTCTCCTTATCCAAGAATATCTAAAGCCCAAAGCACCACTTCCCTTAAATGTGAGTGATAAACTTCAAGAAATATCTGCCTTTATTCATTCACATTATTCACATTTTATTATTATTCACATTATTCAGGGCTTCTCTTTTCTTTGCTCCTTCTATGGATTCAACTCTGCCCAGGAGTATATATTTGCCTGAGCCTGCCTGCCTGCCTTTCTTCTTTTTTCTTTCTTCCTTTCCCCTTTTCTTTCTTTTCCTTTTAAAATTTTCTTTATAGGCTTGGGATGTATGGCTGGAGTTTAAATAAAATTGTCATGACTGGAAGCACGTGTCACAGAGACCTTGGTGTTCCAGGAATAGGACATGAAGAGTAAGGACTAGGAAATGGAATTCTGTAGAATGGGGCAGGAAATGTGTAAGCGTTTTCCATTTCTAAAAGCCTCAGGTTAAGTATGCTGCCCTGACCCGAAGCAGCTGGCTGACACTTCTGCCATAGGTGCCAGGGACCTCTCATAGTTTCTCTCAAAGGACATACGGTCGACCCCAATGCACAGGCAGCCTTTACTGAACTGTTCATTCATATGTGCCATTTACCAGAAACTAGCCCTGTCCTTTTCTCCGCAAGTACTGGATACGAATATCAAGTTTAAATTTATACACAGGATGATCCTAGTGATCTCAAAATTATCTTCTTTTATGTCCTTATTAGTTATGTTGTATATGACACATGGTAGTATATATGTTTAAACATTATGTACAACTACTCAAGTACTATGGTGTGGGGTGGGAGGTGGGGTTATCCAAAAACTACCCTATAAAATCATTTAGATCTGCCTTTTATTTGTTCCTTAAATATTTATTGACTCACTTTCAGGCCAGACTCTGTGCTAGGCATTGAGTATACATTCATAGGTACCAAATGGAAATGATTCTTGACCTTGTAGAGATTTCAATCAGTCTGCAACGCAGACACTAGAACAGCAATGAGAAGGAAGTGTGAGGGTAGGAGCTTTAGCAGGGACATGAGACTGAGAGGGGAAGAGAAGAGGAGTTGAGGAAGATCTTTTAAGGGAAATAATAGCTAATCTGAAGCCTCAAGAATGATAAGGAGTTATCCAGCAAATTTGGGGCAATAAGAACTACAGGCAGAATGGATCACATGAGTAAAATTCCAGACACAAGAGAAAACTTAGCAGGTCAAGAACATTTTTTAAAAATCCAACATGGTGGAAGTGTGTTA
This sequence comes from Eubalaena glacialis, assembly GCF_028564815.1. Classification (NCBI taxonomy): domain Eukaryota; kingdom Metazoa; phylum Chordata; class Mammalia; order Artiodactyla; family Balaenidae; genus Eubalaena; species Eubalaena glacialis. The sequence continues at coordinate 112,151,459 of NC_083721.1, forward strand.
TGTGATGGGATCTGGATGGGGAGACAGTGGAATAGGTGGGTAAGGAGCTAAGTCTAGAAGATGGATAGGAGTCAGTTCAGAAAAGGTATAGTGAACCTCTGGCTTGAGAGCAATGAGAAATTAGTGAAGTGTTTTAAGCAGGAGAGGGTCACCATTGTGGCCACAAGGTCGAGAAGGTATTGGATGGACAAGACTGAAGGCAGGGAGAACAGTTAGGAGACTGTTGGAATAACCCAAGTGCAGGGTGACTAGATCAGTGTCTCAGCTTAAATGTCCCTGCTGAGAGGACTTCCCTGACCCCCAGTGTAAATCAGGGCCCTGGGACTGTGTCTCACAGCACCCTGTATTTTCCCTATGTGACATTTATTAAAACTTATAATTACGTATTTCTTTTGTCACTATTTGTTTTACTAAGTATCTCCTTTACTAGACAGTGAATTATTCCATGAAGGCAGGAACCTGTCAGACTTGTTAGAAACATTAACTCCAGCACCTAGAATAGTACCTTGCAAATGGGAAGGACTCCATAAATATTTGTGAATGAATGAATGGATAGATGAATGGACATGGAGGGAAGTGGACCCATCTGTGGGATACTTGGGGGGTGGAATCAATAGGACTTGGTGATTGCTTGGATGAAGCTGCTGATAAGGGAAAAACAGTTGTCAAGAGGGATTCCCAGACTGCTGGCTTGAGCAGTCAGATGATTGTGTCATTTATGGGGAAAGAAGACACTTGGGGCTAGAGAGGTGGGAAAAGCAGGTTTTGGGCAGGGGGTGAGTTCAGCAGATTGAGCTGTGCATCAGATTCAGTTTTAATACTGGAATCTACATTTCAAATCTCCCTTACCAAAACAGCAAACCAACAACAAACAAAAGAAATAAGCGTAGTAGAAGTATGGATGGGTAAATAGTTTGTACTTCTTTGTTCAGTTTTCCACAGGTTGTCCTTTCTAATTCTTTTATTTTAGCAGACAAAACAATTCATTAAATCATCAGTATGCAATGTGTCTGTGTGTTAACATAGAGACTTTATTCCACAAATAAGTCACATTCTCCTTAATACAAATTATTGCATCTTTATATTGATAAAAGCATTAAAAATTAAGAAAGAAAGATTAGGATATTGAGAATATGGTAGAAATTATTTTACTTTAATAATTTTTTATCGTATTACATTTTTGTGATCCAAATGGAAAATTGAAGAAAATGGAAGAGCTCTTTCCTGCTTTCTTACTTTTATTATTAAATATTTCCACACCATATTTCTCCAGTTTGAAGGCTCTGATTAAAGTCATCGTCAAGGATCTCTTACATACTTATATTGTCCTTTAAATTGAAACTCTCTGATAGTCTATGGATAATTAGGAGTTAACTGATGAAATGAGGTAGTGGAGAAGACCTTATTACAGAGAGGGAATAATATGTGCACAGGTCCTATGGTGAGAGGAATTTGAGAGAGAAAAAAATGCCATTGTTACTAAAGTTGAGAGAGCAAGGTGGTTGTGTCCAAGATGATGTCTAAGGAGTAGGCAAGTAGGGACTGAGTATGTAGGCCATGTTAAAAATTTTGGCCAGTATCCTAACTTCTAGGAATCTCTAGGTGTTCTGGGTACATAGTAGGTATTCAGTAAATATTTTTAATGCCATCTATGCTTTTCGATTCAATTTAATTAGTGGTCAAATTCATTCTTCTCAATATATGCAGCACAGTTGATAATGGACAGCACAACCAATTTCTGAGAACACTACTTGATAATGTTTTCCGTGAGTCTTTAGGAAAACTCTATTGTATATGAGCACCAAAAATAAAATAAAAATAAAAAATTGAAGCTTTCAGGGTGGTTTGGAGGAAATGTAACACTACCGATAAGGACATAACACATCAAAACTTGACTTACGAATAGAAGCATTTAAGCATTTTGCAGCCTTTACTCTTCAATGGCAGAGTGCAGATTTAAAGAGGAAGCAAAAGGAACTGAAGCCTCTGAAATTTTATTGTAAATTTAAAATTTCAGACTTGGGAGATTTGTTTGAGTTCCAACAAGAGTAATAATCTCAGAATGTGTTGAGTTCAGATTGAATACAAAAAATATTAGATTGATTCTGACTTAATTAATTTCCTCTTTGTTTCTCTTTCTTCCCTCTTCTTCTCCTTTCTTTCTGTAGGTGGTTCAGAAGTGTATTCCTTTCCTAATCGGGCATTTGAAGGATTCGACCCATAACGACGTCATCCTAAGCATCCTCATAGAGATAGCAGGCTATGAGCCAGTGGCTTTGAACAGTTTTCTTCCAGTGCTGAAAGAGATTGCTGAGAGATTCCCCTACCTCATTGGACACATGGCGAGAATCTATGGAGCTGTTGGGCACGTGGATGAAGTAAGTATGGGTTTTTTTCTCTCCATTTCCGTAAATTCCATTGGCACTTAATCCATAGGAGCTCTACGACCTACAAATTTGTCCTGAGACTTCTGAGAGTTTTGTTTCTTTCTCTCTCTCTTTTTTTTTTTTTTTTTTTTTTTGCATGGACAGCAGCCTCTGGATCAAGGGCACATTGTAGCAGGGTTATGTGGAAGGTTCAGGAAGTGAGGATTTCATTGCTGGAGTGTCACTGAGGAAGGCGAAGGGTTACAATGGAAAGAGCACTATAACAGATTCAAGACCACTTTATAATAACAACAACCAGTAAAAGAGTTTCATCTCATTTCTGGTTGCAATTCTGGTCAATCAGGAGACCATCAGTAAACACAGAGTTAGGTCTCAGAGACTGCCTATTAATGAGAACCCATAGCTATCCTGTCAATAAGTGCCTGGACTCAATATGTTTTGAGCCCTCTGCATGATGTTATTTGGGAGAGTGCAATAAACGTTCATGGATGTTTAAAAGTCCTAGTCTAAATATTTGCATAATAAAATCTTTCAGAAGGGACAACAGGATGCCACCAGAGCTTGTGGGGATTAGGCAACTAAGAAAGAATTTCCAGAAATTAAAGTTCTGAAGGGTGTGTGCATGCATGTATGCACACACATGCATGTCTGTCTGATGATTTCATATTGGGATTTAGGATTTTTATCTTTTAAAAATAAAAGCAAATATATAATTGGTAGAGGAAAGCTTTTACTTTCACCCACTTACCTATACTGTAGTTTCCTATTAGATAAATATAAAATTGTACAACTCTTAAAAGAGATTTCATAGTTCACCAAGTTTAGCAATCTGTTTTGTTTGATTTCTGCTGAGATTTGTGGAGAGCCTGGTGAATGCCAGGCTTCCTCCTGGTTGAGGGCCTTACTCCTCTAGTTTCCCAGAAGAAGGTGGGAGAACTGGTCTCCCAAGCAGTGTGTATTTATGAATATGACAGTGGCTCTTGTAAAAGGATTACTCGGTACTGACGTGCTGCTTAGTATAATCCCTTTCCGTTCAGTGCTGTTTGGAATGTCTCCTGCCTGCCATGATCTGCCTTCTGGTAACAGTTTCTGTGCCCATCGCCTTTGCTGCCAGGAGAACCTGCTGTTATGCCCAAGTGCTTTTAGGCCAACTGTAACCAACAGCTGTTTGACTGAATCTGCTGACATTGCGAATTTTTGCATGCACCAAAAAATTTAACCTCTGATGTGCAAGGCCTTGGAATCTTTAAGTGGTAGTTCTTTTTGTCACAGATACATTTATGATTCATTAATATGTAGTAATGCACATTGAAAGTGACTACACCTCCCATAGAAAATGTAATCTGTAAACAAAGCAAAACAAAACAAACAAAAAACACTAGCCACTGTAGGTTTATCTGAACTAAGGCTAACTTGAGAGACAATGGACTATTAGGTGACATTTATGTGACTCCAGGAGAGTACAGAGAGAAGGTGAGGAGGGTTCAAAGAGCCTGAGGGATCACTTATTTCAAAATTCAGAATATCAGAATATTTTCTTGTCTCTGTCTCTGTCATCTCTCTCTCTCTGTCTCTGTCTCTCTCTATCTCTATCTCTATCTCTCATTCTCATGTGCCCATGTAGGCATCTATGTTTGGGAGAGAAAAAAATTTTTTCTAATGCTTCTGATTCACCTCCTCAGCAGAGAGCAATTTTAGATCAAATACTTTTCCAAATGTATCTGGATATCAGGACTATATTAGGAACTTTTTTAACAAAATAAGTTCTTGGACCCCATAGAATACCTACTAAATGAAAACCTCCAGGAAAGGGACCCATGAATCTGGATTTATGGGACACCCCTCCCCCACGTCTGCCAGGGTAATTCTGATGCAGCATTTTGTGGATCAGTATTTGAGATCCCTTGACATAACATATTTAAAGCATTTTATCTTTTAGACTAAGAATCAATCAGGCCTTGTCCATCACCCATCCTGCCCTCCTCCGTCAAGTCATGCTAATCAATTAAAACTTTTCCAGACTACTGATATAGCAGTTTAGATGTGGTCAAGAGTAACACAAAAATTCAAAACAACAATGGTTTAAACAAAGATACACATCTATTTCCCTTGCACATGAAGAAGTCTAGAAGGCAGTCAGTCTAGAACTCCATGTTTCAGAAACCCAGGCCCCTTCTCCTTTGTTGCTCTCCTATCCTTGAGCACACCAAAGAGCACAGGGCTTCTATCTCATGGTCCAAGAAGGCTACTCCTCTCCACCCATCAAGTCAACATTTCAGCCAGTAGGAAGGGGAAAGGGGAGAAGAACTCTTCCAGACAGTCAAACACAACCTACTGTTTATAGCCCATTGGCTAAATAAAACAAAGCTGCAGATGACCATACCTAGCTGCAAGGGAGGCTGGAACATCTAGTCTGGATTTAGGTGGCCATATGCCCAGCTAATCAAAAGAGAAGGACAGAAAGAATGACAGGGGACAAAGAATGTCTCTGTTGCAGTTCATCAAGTCATTCGTTTCTCTGGGTCTCTTTTCTCTCCTCAAAAATAAATAATGTCTTTACACTGGATTACCGCCCTTCTGGCTCTGATATTCTTGGATTCCATTATTCCATTTCATTTAAGATCAGACTGACACAATTACCTATAAATGTTAGTCAGGATCCTTTACTCAGAAATAATGCCTAAAATATCAGCCTTTGAAAGTCCTTTTAGTTTTAAGAATGCTAAAATTCAGATGTCCCAAGAATTAGTAGTCTAAGCAGCTATTAACTGCTTAATTTGAGTAAACCTGTTCAATGTTCTAAAAATTTGGGGAGCCATATTCCTAAAGACCAAAACCAATAGGCAAGATATATGTGTATGGTTATTTCTCTCCAGCCTCTTTGCAGAAGGAAACAGAGAGTTACTGAAGTACATTGCCAGGTGGGTATGAGGGCAGGAGTCAAGTATGGGCTCCTGGCTCCCTATGGAGGAGGACATTGCAATGAAAAGAGAACAGCAGGAACTTTGCCCTAAAAAGGCCCAGCTGTTTTCTGTGTGGAGAGCTTGGTCTATGTGACATAAACGGACATGAGACATGGAGATGTTTAGGGTGTTAATGATGAGACAGCCACAGGACCCTAGTGATCTCAGGCCCTAGGATCCTCTTTCTCAGTCGCATCTAAAAATTTCCCAGTCTCATCTAAAAATTGACTTAATTAAAATTTTTTTCTCTTTGACACCAGAGTAAAATTTTCAGATGTATTCAGGGGTTCCAAGTATCAGATGATTTTTGTTGCTAGGATTTTAAAAGATTTTGGAAATGCAGAAAAGCCAATGCGATTTGAGTATCTTGCTTCAACTTCTGAGATGCGCAGTCTGTGACTGATTGGAGCCTACTGTTGATCCCTCCCTTGTTGCCTGCCTTCCAGCAAACTGCATTGTTTGATCCTTAAGAGGAAGAGGGAGTCTCCAGGGGATGTAGGGCTGTCAGGCCCAGGATAGCCTCAGGGGTGGAGTCAGCCTGGAATCAATCACACATGTTATTAATTGACTTCTGCCCCACCTTCTGTGCCTGCATAAAGCCAGGTGTAGGAACTGCAGGGCTGGCTATGGGGAACCATACCACGTGTGCCTTTCTTTCAAATCAGCACCCATCGGGGTGGGCAAACCGTTTTCAGCAGCTGATAGCAGTCACAATCTTCCCATCTGCTGGTGTAAACCCAGCGGAGGAAAGTTGTATCTATAAAACAAAAAATAACACCCTATAGATACTTATTTTCTCTATCTCCCAAATTACCTCAGGGATCTTTTTTTGCCCAAATTTGAAATGAAACTGTGCTTAATAGCCATGGTGCTTGTGTCACTATAGGAGGCTGTACGGTGACTCACAGGCAATTTTCAGGTGTGTTTTGGCATCCAAAGTATATATGTTGGATGGAGAGTGAAACTAGAAGGACCAAAGGGCAGAGAAATCTATGCACTTCTAGGGTAACTGATGAGTGGTTGCCTCTGAGGTGTACCTTCCTTGGCCCTGTCCAGTAAGGGACACAGCTGGCTCTTCATAATGCCAGGATTCACCCCACTTCTGTGGTATGTTCAGTAATAAATTGTCCAATAAATTGGACAGCGGACCTGACGTTATTAACCAGAAAGCATATGATGAGCCATGTCTATCTGTGATTCCAAAAGATCCTGGCTCTTGGTAGGTGACATCAGAGAAAAATGATGTCGAGTGGATCATGAAAAGAGGTTTTCAGTGACTTCCCTGGTGGTCCAGTGGTTAAGACTTTGCCTTCAAATGCAGGGGGTGGGGGTTCGATCCCTGGTCGGGGAGCTAAGATCCCACATGCTTCATGGCCAAAAAAACAAAACATAAAACAGAAGCAATATTGTAACAAATTCAATAAAGACTTTTTAAATGGTCCACATCAAAAAATAAAATCTTAAAAAAAAAAAAAGAAAGAAAGAAAAGAGGTTTTTATATATGAGAGCTCAGCAGGCAGCAAACCGGTTGAAGTACAGCTCCCAGGAGGAACATTCACCACTGTAGACTGAGCGGTGATCACCACCTATAGGATACGTCTGTGTAAGGACGCATTGCATGAATGATCTTGCTGCCCGTGGGGACATCCATACAGTGTAATGTGGTGGCTAAGAGGGTGGTCTTAAGAGTCAGACCGCCTTGGTTTGAATCCTCACTCACTGTGTGGCCTTGAGCAAGTTACATCACCTCTCTTGATTCAGTTTCCTCATCTGTAAAATAGGAATAGTTTTGTTGTGAGAATTTAATGAGTTAAACCATGGAGAACAGTTTGTGGCAAATGGTAAACATTCGATAAATATCAGCAATTTATTCCTTCCTCAGTGGTGCCCAAGGCTTTCTCATTGCATTTATTTGGATACAGACTGAAACTTAAGCCAAACAGACTGAAATCAGGGAAGACAGGAACAGGTAAATGGTGTGCCTCAGGGAAAGAGACTGAATGGATTGGTATGTGGGGGACAAGTCAAAATAAGGACAGAAATAAAAGGAATGAGGTACTGCATGTACCATCAAAGGTATAAAGCGGGACTGGCTGTATCTTCTTTCCTTGTTAGGAAATAACTGGTATATATAAATTTTTTTTCTCAGAGTGGAATGTATATCTGCGTTATATTTATATAGTAGACCGCCATTCCTGAGGGGAATAAAAGTAACAAAAACAATAATAAAGCTACATTTTGTAAAAATTTTTATAATTTAAAATAAGCCTTGTTTTCTTGGGGGCACTGGAAGTGCATTGCTTTCCATAAAGGGCAGGTGGTCCCCAGCTCCCCACGTATAAAAACAGCTCAAATAAGTTTGCAGCAATTTTTTAAAAAACTCTCATTAACTAAATCTGAAGTGGTTTAAATTAAATCCAGGCCAGATTGACTTTTCTCGCCCATGAAGAACTGAAGTAGAATGCTTCAATTCCAGAGGCTTTATTTTTTTCATCATTTTCTTCACTCATTAGCTGTGCAAGTGGTCTCAGCCCCCTTGGTTGGGCATTGCAGTTATTACAACCCTCTTTCCTAATGTGGGTCCACATGCAAAAGAGACTTCTTTAGGAATGGCTTTGACTTTTTTGAGAGGACAAATTGCATTCATGTGTTCTGCCATCTACCTAAGTCTCAAATAAACGAACTGAAGCAATTTTAGTTTAATAGTCCCATCCTCACCAGGACCTCATCTCATTAGAAGGCACACACTACTACGGAGCACACTCTCCATAGCTGTGTTTCCCCCGCCCTATGCCAGACCCGCAAGGCAGCCAACCTATGTGGCGGAAACAGAGATGCCCTAAACTGCTCTTTGCACGTGATCTCATAGTACGTGGAAGGATGCTACGGCCAGTTGTTTTCCTTAGCTGGAGACCAGCAGTTTGCACCTGTGAAGAATCAAATGGCATGCCCTCCGAGTGCGGCCACTGCCAGGTTGGGTGTGAAATCCTGTGCCCTCTGCCTTGTTTTCCTAACTGGCTGGAATATGCTGGCCAAGCACCAGGGTGTGTTTATGACATCCTCTCTGGGCTCAGAGTCTTGGACACTTTTCAAGTAGAGAAGTGACACACAGCTTGCCCAGGTCGCGTTTCTGTGACATCCGGCAGGCCTTCCACAAAAACGCTTTCAGGAGGAAAAGGAAAGGAATGACAAAGGCAACTGAGAACCACATTACTGTCCTCATCCTGACTGTGTGGAAAAACATCCTGCAAAATAGGAGCTGGATGGATGCTATGCATCTTTAACTTGGAAATCAAGACTAAAGGCTCTAGGGGCCATTCCACAAGAGGAAGGACCTGTGACTTTAAAACCACAATTTCCCCAAGGGTGGGGAATTTAGTTAAAACTTTGGTAGGTTCAGTGTCTTTGGGGAAGCCTTGGTTGGTGCCAGCCGGCAGCTACTTCATACTACAGAATTGTCATCATCGGGGAAGATTCTTTTTTCCAAAATGCCAAATAGCTTTATTGTTTTTTATATTGTAAAAAGGGTACATGCTAACTGTAAATGACATTAATAAGTCTCTCGCAAAGTGTAAAGAAAACAAAAAAAACTTTAAGTATATACAAGATATGCTTTCACATAACAGAGCTGATTTTCCATAGCATCCCTCAATGATATAGGGTTGAGTCGCTGATTCTTTCTGGGTGCCAGCCCCAGTGCTGGTGGTGATGGGAACACAGAGAGGAGAAAGACATGGTCCCTGCCCTAGAGGGGCTCACAGTGAATGGGGGGCAAGAGAGATGTACAAACAGATGATTAGAGTTTAACTTGGTGCCTGTTACTACTGATTTCTGAACTGGATCAAGAAGGAAACAACTCACCTTGTGTGGCTGAGTTTGGAAGCGTGTTCTAAGTGAGGCTTGTTGTATGATAGGATTATGTCAGGGGAGGAGGAGGAAAGTATTCATGGGAGGACACAACAGGTGCAATGGCAAGCAGCTGGGGGAAAACCTTCTGGAAACCATGAAGAGTTTCAAGTGCTTGGATAATGGAGGGAGGGGAGAGGGATGAGGCTGGATGGTAGACTGGTTCCAGATGATGGAAACTCCTCATTGATTAGCAGACAGTTCCTGTTTTCTACCTTCTCTCTCCAAACTTATTTAACACTGGTGTCCAGGTCACCTGGGAACAGTATTTTGTTTCCCTTTATTGTGTAGACAAGCAAATGAATACTGTGTACCTCAGAGTTCCCCAGAAACTAAAGAGCCTGGTAAAAGGACAAACAGTCCCCACAAATAGTTACAAATGTAGGATAGTAATGGTTACAAAAGTTACATGTTGCAGCAATTTTCAACCATGTCTTGTAATTATCAACTGTAATTTAGGCCAACCGACCAAATCCACAAGGGGCTCTCAGTGCCTCTGTGAGGGGAGAGCTTGGCAAGGCCTAGAAGGGGCCTCTGCTTGACCAGTCACCCCTCAGGATTGAACCCCAAGGATGGTCAGCCTGGTCCCCACAGACCTCGTCTCCTCTTTTCAGAGGGGACTTCTGCCTTTCTTACACCAGTGTCTGCGAGGAAGCAGGCCTGTGCTTGCCCCACCGAAAGCATAAAGTTTCCACTTAGTGACTGCCCTTCTAGGCTTGAGCTTAAGATGTAAATGAACCCTGGATTCATCGGAAAGGACAACTTGGCACTGGCAGCAGGTGGGTTGGGAGGATAAAGCAGTTGCTAATTCCAGCTCAAATCCTGATGCTCTCTTAAGGCTGCAGCACAGACCTTGCTCTGCCCGCAGCCCTTAGACTTAAATCACTTCAGCGTAAGCCAGCTCCTTCTCATCTCTGGTGCCCTCGGCCTGCAGCGGCTTGAAGCAGGGTTTTGGTTCCTGGCCAGTGACTGAGGTCGGGTTGCGGCCGTGAGAGCACCGGATCCTAGCCACTAGACCAGTGGTCAGTGACAAGGCCCTGGCCCTATGGCTTTGCAGAAAAAGAATTCCCACAAAGACGGAAAGTAGTGAAACAAGTAAAGTATTTATTAGGAGAAAAATGAGTACAGTACGTGCGGATAGACACACGGGCAGGCTCAGAGAGTCATGCCCTCGTGGCAGTTTGAATCACTTTTATGGGGCATTTCTTCCGGGTTTCCTTTGGCCAATCATTTTGATCTGCCTGGTTCAGAGTCCGTATTTGGTATAGCTCAGGATTTTCCCATGTGTGCGCGCACATCTCTTAGCCAAGGTGGAGTCCACTGAAGAGGCCTATGTGTAGGTTTGGCCACTTGGTATCACTCCCCTTTTGACCTCCAAGGAGCCTTTCTCTGCATGTGTAGCTGGGGAGGTCTCCTGACTTTGAGAATGAGGAATATGGGGTCTCTTATCTTCTATCTGGGCAGGGCCCAGCCTCCTCTCTCAATTGTCCTGTTATTCCCTTCTCGGAGTATCTGTCCACAGGGAACGAACTCAAACCATTTGCCCCAGGGGCCCATCTCTCTCCTGCTTCCCTTCAACTGCCAGCATCTGCATTTCTGAGTCTGTGGTTTTCCCCAACTTTACCAGCCACCCTGCTGACATGCATGGCAGGATGGATATGTGACGAATATCACCCCCAGCCCCACTAGCAGCCTTCAACCAATGATGGGCGTATTTTTACCCCAACTCTGTCACCCCTTGAATGAAGTAACCCTTTCCCCAGAATCTCCTGGCATCCCTTCCGAGCTGTTTCCCTTCTCTGCCTCACTCTTCGCCTCCTGTACTCATCTGCTGCAGTTTCCAAATAGATGATTTGCACATAAATCATCTGAGAGTCTGTTTCTGGGGAGCCCAATCCAAGAAAATGTCATTTCCATACCTTCCCAGGCCATCACCATCTTCCCTGCTCTGAGCATGTGAGAGTGTACAGCTGTAATGTGGAGTCTGCACCTGACTTTCTTCTGGTTGCATTTGCCTTCTATTCGCTTGGTGTATGAATCCACACACTCCCAACCCACTCTAAGCCCTCTGAAAGAGGGCACACTATACCTTACATTTCCTTGTTTCCCTGCACTGCTCATCCCTGCACTGCAACTGTATTTGTGTCTCCTAGCATGTGGGCCACAAATACTTGCTGACCAGCTGTTACATAGAGACTGGAACTTGACTGGACACTAGTACAGGTCTTGTACTAGTAGACGGCAGCTGATGACATGGCAGGTCGTGAGGAAGACCAGGAACATTACAGACATTGGGTTCCAGTCATGGGTGGTGGCTACTGGTTTTCAGGTTCTGCTGGTCTCCTTTCTGTGTGGTGGTCAAAGTGTGGTCCCCAGCTTTGGGCACCACTGGGAACTTGAATCAGAATCTACAAGTTAACAAGATCCCCAGGTGATGTGTGTGCACATGAAAGTGTAAGAGGCACTGGTCTCAAGGATCCAGGCCCCACAGGGCTTATCTGCTATAGGATCCCCCCGGGGGTCTGAGCATGCCCACGTATGTATATGCATGCATGATTCATGTATGTTTATAGACACACACAGCCATACCCCCGCAGGTTTCTTTGTAAGACCCATTTGTTTCAATGTAAATAAATCAATAACCTTTAAAAATGATCATCTTTGGCAATGTTAGGGTAAACAGAAACCCAGGGAACATCAAGCATTATTTATTATACAGTTTCTGAGCATTTATCACACATCTGATGTGTGCAAGGCACTGTAGAGAGTGCAAAGTTAAATAAAATACAGCTCTTGTGTTGTTGGAAGGGGCTTTGGTTTTTCTTCACTTAGAAATGATCCTTCACTGGGCTTTGACGCTTCCTGTATAACATTCCTAGAATTCCTCACCCCATCCCCATTCCTATGGAAAATGAGGTGGCAATGGGGGGAGGATGGGGGGAGAGTGTTCCTAATTAACAGTTTTAAATAACATAGGGGATACATACAAGATTTTCCTATTGCTTAAGTTTTTTTTTTTTTTTCCTTGTTACTCAATTCATCATCTTTCAACCAGGATCTGGAAGCATCCCCAAAACCCCTAGCAGGATTTGACACAGAGATGGTATCACCATGATGTAAAGGTTTTTTTAATAATTGTACTCTCAAAAAATATGAGGAGAGCACTTGAAAGTAGATAAATTTTGTTGCATAGCCATAACTATACTATTTGAGCTGATATTAACATTTCAGCTCTCTGCCTTATTTATCAAAAACTGTAAGCCTGATTTTATTTTGTAGTGAATAGGAATGGGGAACTTGGTGCTGGTTCACAGCCCCTAAGAAAAGATGTATCTGACAGTTGGCTGATCAGCAATGGACTGTCACACTGAAATGTTCATGTTACAGTTCTTAGCATTAACCAGCATGAGTCTTGTTATCTACATGTATATAACACAAAAGAAATTACACTGAGAAGGGTATCTTGACATCAATTTATTCCTTGTTAAGTAATAAATAAATCTAGAGTAGATAAAGAAATAGTTGTTATTTAAGATTAGTAAATTTAAGATGTCTGGAAAATGTTTTCAGAACTGTAGATTTCCCAACTTCAGCACTATGTAGATCCCGTAGAGTTTCAAATATCTGGCAATTCACCCAGAGAAGTGGAAAACAAACACTTTCTTAACTATCTCCCATTACTGAAATCTTTATTTACTTAGTATGGTTGATTTTAGAAATCCCTGGATTATACTAAGCTCCTATTGATGTCTACATTTTCTCTGGCTCTTCCTTCTACTGCCTTCTTCTTTGAAGACAAACTTCCTTCAGCTGTATGTAGCATTTTCTGTGACGGTGGTCCCTATCTCAATCAAATGTTCCTTTCCTCCTTCAAAACACTTCCCAGAGCCCACCTTCTCTATGATAGCTCCACATTCCTCAGCATTATTTGGTGACCAACTCTTTCTCCTTCATGATTGGTAAGTACAAACTAATTGTCAGGGAAGGAGGATAGTGGGAGGAAATGGGAAGTTACAAAGATTTCCTGAAGGAAATATTCTACCTTCCTCCACTTTGGAAAGTGAGAATTACCTTAAAGGCTAAATGCATAGATTTTAATATCCCATACAGTAGATAAAATGGAAACAATGGATACAATGAGGTGACTCTTCTATTATTCTGCTGAGGAATGGCAAGATTAAATCGTGCTATGGTCAAAATGTGCACGGCCATCCCCACAATTCCTATGTTGAAACCTAACCTTAAGGTGATGGTATTAGGAGGTGGAGCCTTTGGGAGGTGATTAGGTCCTGAGGGTGGAGCCCTCATGTACAGGATTAGTGCCCTTATTAAAGAGTTTCCAGAGAGCTCCTTTGCCCCCTTCTTCCATGGAACCAAAAACCAAATCTGCCAACACCATGATCTTGGACTTTGCAGTCTCCAAAACTGTGAGAAATAAATGTTTGTTGTTTACAAGCCACCCAGTGTGTGATATTTTGTTACAGAAGCCCAAATAGAGTAAGACAAAACATGAGTCCATTCAAGATCTCAACACAACCTTATGTAAAAATCCTAAAACACTGTTCTGCTTTATTTCCACTGTTTACATAAAGGTGAGCTCACAAGTGAGTGGAAAGCAATTTAGAAAGTAATATTTTCCTCCAAGCTACTACATGTCAGACCTTCTCTTCTGAGCACATCCTGGCCAGCCAGACATACCTTCAAACCCCCATCCTATTAACTGCAGTTTGTTTGCATATTTTGATTTACTTATTTATTTATGCCCTGCTGACCTCCAGCAAGCAGTCAGGCAGTTCACAATGAAAACATAGTTGCTATGAGACCAGAAATAATTAACCCAAGGCAAAATCCAGGAACGAGAAAGGGGAGCATTGGCGGGATAGGGGGCAAGTAGCAAAAAAACTTAAACTATCCTAGCTAAGGAAATCAACAATCTCAGGCAGGGTCACATTTGCAGACTGCATTTTTCCATTTCATTCTCCCCTATAAGTAATGAAATAATATTTATCCAAGTATTTCTGTCTAACTTGTATTTTGGGAGTTACATCTCAGCTACCATGAATAAAACGTCCTGGCGATATTTTTTTGAAAGTAAGTAGGTGCAAAGAAAGATAGGCATCTTGTATTTAATTGTATAATGAGTAAATTATGTAATGTAATGAGTAAAGTATGTTAAGTTCAATTGTAGCTGATGTATAGTTCAACTGAGTTAAATCTTACCATATTGTTCCTTTTCTAATGACCACAAAGCACTTTTTCTTTTTTTCCTGGCAAAAGGTTCAAACACAATTTCTCTTTCTTTCTTCCTTTCATTTTTCTTTCTTCCTATTTCTTTTCTTTCTTTTTGGACCCGTAATAAGCAACTTTCTTCAAAATGGTTTCCATGATTGGGCCAGAAGACCTGTGGTTACTTTTTTCTATCATTCTGTGATTATACCACATTTGCAAAACAGATATTGTGTAGTTAAAGATGGGCTGCTTCTTTGAGTTCTCTAGAAGTGTTTCAATGCTAAAATCCCCAATGGTCTTTCAAAAAGTTTCCTTAATTGAAGCAAAAGAAATAGTGGAACCATTGTTGGGGATAATCAATGAGAGGTCATTTACATGAGGGGACCATGGTGTGGTGGGAGAAGAAATTCTGGCTCCGTATAATTCATTCTGAGTCGTTGAGCCCACACAAAAGATTTACCTTTAAAAGGCTAAGTTCCCAAGCCCCCAGTTTTTAGAGAGTAAATCCGAACTGTAGAACCTCTAAATCCTTTATCAACCCACAAAATAACACTATGTTCAAAGCTCAAATTAGATAGATTTCTACAAGCTTTAAGGTCTGTAAGTATTTGGGGGTCAATGCAAAGAAAAGATGCTGGGAAATAAACTCTCAGCACAAATGAAGAGAGATTTGGGTTTTCAGACATAAATGTGGCCACACCAAATGCTATTTAGGGAAAAATAGTCTTAGTTTTCTGGCCTTTAAAAAAATCAATCATACTAAAAACATAATTTATTTGGTTACATTGTTGTCTCAAATAGCAAGACATAAAAGTAAGCTACCTTTCACATTCTCTGATTTCTACTTTAAATCCTAAGTCAACTTCATTGAAACCTCTCTTTGAGGAAGACATAGTAAGTTCCACATTTAAATAAAAGCCATAATTGCTTTATAAGTACAAAAATTATACCTTGTATTTTTTTGTTTTGTTTTTTTACAAGGGCGGGGTTTACTTTAGCATTCTGTGCCAAATGCACAAAGTTGAACTGAGTCCAGTAGATCCTTAATTTTTGCCATGTTACAAAATTTGAGGTTCATTCAAAACAAAGGATACATCTGTTTTCATCAGCTGCTTCTTAAATTTTATTACTGGGACTTATATTTTTTAATTGTTTTGCCTAAGCAGTATTGTTTTACTAGGCATGATTTATTACTCTCCCATGTGTCCACAGAAACTGTGTGTTCCTGAAATCATGCAAACTAAATCAAAAATAATAAGGAAGGATGGGAACTTATTCCCTTTACATTGGATTAAATGATCATTTAGAATATGTAAATCTGTTTAAATTATAATAGAGCTTTGTTTATCAATGGGAAGAAAAATATGTTCAATAAACTCCAAGCTGATATAAAGAAAATTGAGGCATGATCAGAGGATAGAAGAAAGAATTGAGGAATATGACTTTTTGGAATGCTATTTTAAAAATCAGCTCAAAATTGGAGGATTATCTGCCTAAGGAGACATTAACAATGTTTTTGTTTATATATTCTCTACTTCGTTCCACAAAAAAGGATTTCAGGCAGCTTGCTCTCTCAATGTTCTATTTTTAAAAAAATATCGAATCTTAGCTTTTGAACATGATAAACTAACAGCATTTGATGCCTACTTACTGTGCAAGCATTTTGCGTATATTTTTGTGCTAGTATTTTCAGGCTAGAAGAGCATATCCTTGTCTGGGGGTAGCATAATTTTTAAAGAGTAAAATTTATTAACTGTACAATTATCTTGGAATTTATAGATTACTGGATGACTTTATTTTACTGGACCATTACTGCCTTGTCTACTTCAATAACAGTGACTTTTTGTGGGATTGAAAATGTTATAACTGTAGAATATTTTTGCTTCAGATACAGGAAAAAATTGAGAAAGACTGGGAAATAATTGCAAAGAGAAAAAGATCTAGCTATTGATAGATCATGAGGATTCAAGTCACTAAGAAAACCTTAAATTATATAGTCTTTTGACATAATCATGTGACATTTTTAAAAAGAGAAATAGGCTTTCTTGGTAAAATGTTGAGCAAATTTCACTTCTAGGTAAACCTTCTCGCAGGTTACTGAAACAGTGGCCCATATTTGCTTACTGAGCAAGTATTGGGGTTTTGGACATTTCTAGAACTTCCAAACCTTTATCAATTCACAAAATAAGTTAACTCAGAAAAATTAAGGGGATATATGGCTTCTGAGACAGCTTATTTTAGTTTTGGTGATAAGTTAGATATGTCTGCATTTACATTTAGGATTTTCGACACTGAAACAATAATAGCTAACATTTACTTGGCATTTCCCTGTGCCAGGCATTGTTCTGAATGCTTTGTTTTTAACTCACTGAATCTTCACAACCACTGTATGAGGCGGGCCCATTAATCTGTTTTATTAACTGAGCCATGGAGAGTTAAGTGACTTGCCCAAGGTCCATGACTGCCTGGTGGCAGTGCCAGGATTCAAACACAGGAAGGAGCTTCTGAGCACACTCTGTGACCACCACACCACCACCCACTTCTGCTCAGCTGGGAGGGCTTTCCATGGGACTGCCACCTTTCTGTTCTCTGAGGGTGGAACTTCCTCTGGGAATATGTATCCAAAGAAAATCTCTCACACTTATCAACAACTCAAACAGCCAATACTCTTTTTGTTTGCCCTGCTAGTGTCTTACTCACCAATTCTACTTTCCAAGCAGTAAAGGAAGCCTCTGGAAAGCCAAACACTCATTGTTTCAAGGGGAAATTTTAGGCAGTGGAACAACTTAGGCTGCTGCTAGAAGGTGTCTCAGAAAGAGCTATAAATCTTCAGGGTGGGTGCGGTTCAGAGAGGCCTGAGCAGGGGCTGGGATGGAGAAACTTTGCACGTTACACAGACAGACCAGCTAAATCCAACAGAAAAGCAGGTCTCTAATGAACTGGACTCAGTCATTTGGAATTTCTAAAAAGAGTGACTATAAACTCATCAGTCAATAGAATCTTTAAAATTTTATTTTAAAGGTTAATATCTCAAACTCTGAACAGACAACAGAATAGGAGGGACCAAAAGTCTTCCAGTAGACTAGGACCAGGAGTCATACATCACCAGTAAGTAAAACTTTACATGTTTCAAAGGGACTCCCACTGTTTAAAAATGACTTTTAAAACCTGATATTGATTTCTCTGCAAGGGAGGTACTCAGAGAGAGAAAGAGAGAAGCACAAGGGAGGGGCACACCAGTGCTTTCAATGGTATTGCCAATGTTCTGTTTCATTACTTAAATATGTTTATACATATTCTTTCATGTGCAGCACATATTCCATAATGTCAAAAAAAACATTAAACATTTACTATGTGCCAAATAGTATGGCTGGCATTGACAACAATAATATAATAAAACAATAGGCCTCTACTAAATGGCTTACTTTTTAACTCATAGATATTTCCAGTATAATCACATCTTATTAAGAATAATACTTGTAATAACAATTGATTGCTACCATTTTTTAAAACCATTTGCTCTATGCCAGGTCTTTTATAGGTATTATTTCATTATTCCTCATAACAAAGTCTTGAAGAATTTGTGTCAGCTGAGTTTATTAATAGCATATCAAACTAAAGCCAGCTTCAATAATAAGAATATTTATTATCTCATTTAAGAAGTTTGCAAGACTTGATGGGTCCAAGTCCCTTCAAAAATTCCAAAATGTCATCAAAAACCCTTGGTGACAAGGCTCTTTCTCTCCACCTCCCCAGTATATTGACTTGGCCCCATAAGTATGTCCCCTCATGCTTGTAAGGTGGCTGCCACAGATCCAGGCAGCAGCACATGATGTAGACACAGCAACGTCTGATTAAAGAAAAGGCATGTGTCCTTCCATGTCTCTCTTCTTATTTGGGAGAAAAACCTTTTCCATCAATCTCTCATCCCAGAAAACTTCACCTCAAGTCCAAATGCCCAGGATAAGCTCATATACCCGTCCCCTGAGTAGGAATAGGCTGAGGAATTGAATAGCTGTCATTTTCACATTATGGCAGGATGGAGATTTTACCAATAAGAAAGAAGGTGATAGGATGAGATATGACTATTGATAGGCAAGCAAAATTATCTGCCACTGA
Organism: Eubalaena glacialis; assembly: GCF_028564815.1. NCBI lineage: Eukaryota > Metazoa > Chordata > Mammalia > Artiodactyla > Balaenidae > Eubalaena > Eubalaena glacialis. Next base: position 112,170,063 of record NC_083721.1, read on the forward strand.
ATTGCTAGCTCCAATTTATAGATGAAGAAACTGAGGCTCAAAGTGGTTAAATAAGATGCTCAAAGTTATACAGCTAATAAAAACACCAAGCCCAAAATCACCTCAAGTTTTTCTTAACATAAGTCCAGCCATACCAAAAAAATCTATCAGTACAGCCATTCCCCAAAAGGAGGTAGGAAGATTTAACAAATCCTATTTTGCTGAAAAGCATGAGGTTTCCCCACCTCATGGTTCCAGAGCCGTGTCAGGAGTGTTGGGGTGTTGGTGGTGATTTTCAATAATAAACTTTATGTCAGGCAACACATTAAGCACCGAAGGTACAAAGGTGAACGTGACATGCCCGGCCTTTGAGGGGCACACCGGGAAAGGTGACAGTGACACAGAAATTGCAGGCACAGATGTCAGGGCTCTCATGAAGATACAGCCAGAGGTCTGAGGAACACAGAGATAGGTGCAAGCAACTTTGGCTGGAAGAGTTCAGGAGGACTTTACAGAAGAGGTGACGTTTGAATTGGTTTAAAGACGTGTGGGAGGGTACAAGGAAGAGAAGGGGAGGAAGGGCTTCCAGTAGCCAACAGTCTGCCCTAATGGAAGACATCTGTTTCTAATGGAAACTGGGTTGCTAAAGGAGATGGAAGAAGAGAAAACGATTTTAGGGGTGGTCTTTTAAAATGGCAACAACCCCCAGCCACAGATAGCTCCGAGAAGAAGGCATATCTCAGTATCTCCAACATGAACACCACTTCATAAATGTCTTACCGAGCATATCAGAATCTATTAAAAAAGGATTTACAGATAATTTTCTCCTTTGGCTTTCTCATAATTACAATTCTCATTCAGGAAGAGCTTCATTCAGTGTTCCAAACCAAATGGATCCTTTTTTTTTAAAAAGAATGGCATTATTCTAACATCTTTTTTTCCTTTTTTTTTTTGTGTGTGTGAAGAATCAAAAAAGGAAAAGAAGGATTTTTAGAATATGTCATGTTACCATGTTTTTCATATTCTACTGTAAATAACTGAGTTGCTGTTCCAGTCATACTCAAAGAGAATGTGCATACTATTTTTTTGAAGTTGATTTACAATATTGTGTTCAATTCAGGTGTACAAGAATGTGCATCCTACTTAGTTCAGGATTGAAAAAATATTTCTAATAGCTCAAATGTATTAATTATATGGTTAGGTCTTTGATATATCTACTTGTGTGTTACTTGCTTTAACTATCAATTTTGAGAGAAGTATATTAAAATCTCCAACTACAAATATTCATTGATCTATTTTTCCCTGAAGTTTTACCAATTGTTAAATAAGTTTTGAGGTTGTTTTGTTAAAATTAAAAAACAAAAAACAATTGAGTTGCAAGCAAAAAGCAAATGGCTGTCGCCAGCCTTCAATCTGCACACCCAAGTTGGGTCATATATACAAATCCATCTGTGATGGGGAAAAGAATTAATATGTGGGTGAAAAACAGAGCACATGTGGATTCGGATATATAGTAACTTATTAAGGAAAGAACGTTTCAATTAGTTTAAAGGCAAGGAGAGAATCTGCCTGTGGTGAAAAGCAGAAGGAAAGAAACTGGCAAGATGAGCTGGAGACTTAAACTCAAACCAAACTCCATATGACCTGGTTAAGCTGAGCTCACATTCCTGATGGCTTAATGGAAAGTCAGGCCCAGCAGTTTGGAATATCTTTCAATTCTGACCAGAAGGTAAAAGAAGATAATTTTGTTTTATAGGAGGTCCACAAAGATCCAAGATTGATTAATCGATCCACCTATCTACGTGTCTATCTGTCTATCTATTGATATCTATCTATCTATCTTTCTATCGACCTCACTGATTTTATATTCACAAAATTCACCCTAGTCTCTAAATTGTGTTTGTAACCCCGAATCAATACTCAAGGTGCTTGTGAGGTCACTCACAGACATGCACGGAATAGTGCCCACTGCACAGGTTCCCAGCTGGGGTTGAACAAGGCAATGCTCTGCCTTCTTGTTTCAGTTCCCCTCTCTCTGTAAACAAGTGTCTGTTCTTCTCGTGGTCTATTTAGTGCCACAGTCTAATCTTTGTGCTCTTTGTTGGTGATTTCATTGCTTAAAGTGTCCACAAGTTTAGTGCTGAAGTGCTCTCTAGTGTTCCCAAGTGTGAGAAGGCTGTGATACACCTTATGGAGAAAATTCGTGTGTTATGTAGGCTGCATTCAAGCATGAGTCATAGCGCTGTTAGCTGTAAGTTCAATTTTAATGAATTAATGATCTGTATCAATTAAGACATCTTTATTTTTTTTCTTTTGAATTTTACTTTATTATTTTTTTTATATAGCAGGTCCTTATTAATTATCTATTTTATGCATATTAGTGTATATTTGTCAATCCCAATCTCCTAATTCATCCCACCACCACCACCTCCGGCTTTCCCCCCTTGGTGTCCATACATTTGTTCTCTACATGTGTCTCTATTTCTGCCTTGCAAACCAGTTCATCTGTACCATTTTTCTAGATTCCACACATATGCATTAATATACAATGTTTGTTTTTCTCTTTCTGACTTACTTCACTCTGTATGACAGTCTCTAAGCCCATCCATGTCTCTACAAATGACCCAATTTCGTTCCTTTTTATGGGTGAGTAATATTCCATTGTATATATGTACCACATCTTCTTTATCCATTCATCTGAAGACATCTTTAGATAGAAACACACGTAAAACAAGGTTATGTATTGATCAGTTGATGAAAATGTGTGACCGGAGACTTTCAGGAACCTACCCCTATATTTGCTCTAGAAGCAATGCTTCAGTATTTGCTAATTCAGTGTTCGAAGTGACTTTATAGAACATAGCTACTATGAATAATAATAATCGACTCTTTGTACACACAACACACACATACACACAACACACACACACCCACATACACATATACATAGAGAGACAGACGGTGATATATCATCACATTCACCAGCAGTGTGAGGCTGTCTAGCAGAGTTCTCTGAGCTGAAATAATTTCCCACCTTCTCACAGACTCCAGAGTAGGGTGCCCAACTGTCCCAATTTGCCCTCGATTGAAGGGTTTCCCAGGATTTGGGACCTTCAATGACAAAACCAGGAAAATTCCAGGACCAATCAGAAAGAGTTGGCTCCCCTACTCTAGAGTTTCTTGAAGCCAGGGAATTGAGGTGGAGGAGGGGCCCATACTAACCCTTCAACTCTTGCTCTGAAGCTAGTAACCCCACCATCATTAGGAAAGAGGCTCATGGAATAAATACACCACCAAGCAACTGCTGGCCCCGCTCAGGCTTCTGAGGGCTCCTAAGTAAAGGCTGGGGTGTCCCTGGCAAAGCTTCACTGAGAAAGCATTAACAATAAGCTCATTTGATTTACATTCCTAATGCCCCTTGCAAGTGTCTTTTTGGTGTGTGGCGACGTCTAAGGGTTGAATTATGAAAAAATAACAATGAAATGGCCCAGTAAAAAAGCAAGAATAACAGATGCCCAGGAAATAAAATATTTTCATTCAGGCAGCAAAATAAATTATTTTCTTTAACTCTTTTGTAAATTGATAAAGGACAGAGAGAAAAGTGTGGATTTTAGGACCAAATCCACATTTCCTAAAATCAGCAAATTCTCAAACTTTCAGAGATTTGGGACTCTATATAGACTAGTGATTCTCAGCCCTGGCTCTATATTAGAATTACTTGGGAGGTTTTAAAAATTCCTCTGCCTGGACCCCACCCATCACAATGAAATTAAATAGAAACTGGGGGGTGGGGGAGAGGGGAATTATTGGGCATTAGAATTGTTCTAAAAGCTTCCCAGGTGATTCTAACATACAGCCAGGGTTGAGACCCTCTCACAAGGAGCATAGCGTTGAGAAAGGGTCTTGGGAAAGTTCAGCAGAGAACGCTGAAATCAGTTGCTGATACCTGCTATGGGTGGAAGACAGGAAGGTAGCAGCATACAGGGCTGCACTAAGCCATCTTTTTCAGCCTAGCCTAAGTGGAAATATTCAAACTCTGAAATCAGGCAGATCTTGATTCACTCTTGTCTCTGCTACCAAGACTCTTATTACCAGTGTAATCTTGGTCCAGTGATTGGCCCTCTTATCAGTATCTTCATCCTGTTACCATTTTGCAAGGTTGTCATGAGGATTAAGTGAGGAAGCAGATGCCAAGTACCTGAGACATAGTGGATGCTTAATAGGGGGAAACAATCATCACCATAACCAGGCACCCACAGTTTCATTTTTGGCCGCTTTCTGATTTACATTCTGTTATCCTAACGAAGAATAACAGAGGCATTTTATGAGATAGTAGTAGCAGTATTTTACAAACAAAATGAACAACACACAAAAAAATGAATGGTATGACCAAGGCAAATCACTGCCTGTGAGCCAAATCTAGCCACACCTGTTCATTTACTTATTGTCTGTAGCTGTTTTCCCATAACAGATACCACATGGCCCATAAAGCCAAAAATATTTACTCTCTGATTCTTTACAGAAACAGTTTGCTGACCCTTGATTCTAGTTCATCAATTCTCAGTGCGGTCCATGGACCCCTGAGACCCCTTCAGGGGATCTGCGAGGTCCAAGCTATTTTCACACTGATACTCACACATCATTGACCTTTTTCACCGTGTTGACATTTTCACTGAAAAGATAAAAGCGATGATGGGTAAAACTGCCAGTGCCTCAGCACAGATCAAGACAGTGGCACCAAAATGTACTCATCGTCTTCTTCACCACCACGTGTTTGCAGGGAAGAAACCAAACAAACAAAAAGCCAGTTTCACTTAACTCAGGTTGGCCCTATTGATATTTTGAGCCAAATATTTTGATATTTGGTTTCCGGGGGGCTGTCCTATGCACTGTAGGATGTTTAGCAGCATCTCCAGCCTCTACCCAGTAGATACTACCAGCTTGTCCCCCCTAACACCCCCAGCAGTGACAGCCAAAATGTCTCCAGACATTTTTTGAAATTTCTTTTATTTAACTTAATAAATGGTAAATATCAATAGATATAACTCAGATGAACAAAAACTCTTTGGTGTCTTCTATAATTTTTAAGACAGTAAAAAGTTCCTGAGACCAAAAAGTTTGAGACCTGCTGGTCTATTTTGTATTTACAGAGTATTTATGATATTTACACCACTAAATCAAAATAAAGTGAAAAGGATCCTATAACTGATGATGAACAAGAGATAGGAAAAAGGAGTGGGAAAATATGTGCAAGGGTGGTTTCGGATTTGGGGCGGGAGGGATGGAAGTATAGCCAGAGAAGACACAGCTTTAGAGACACGGGGGGCAGTGTGACCTGAGTGAGTTAGTCCTCCATCTGTGCCTCAGTTTCCTTCTTATAAAATGGCAGTGATCACAGTATTATTGGGAGGATTGCATGAATAAATACATAAAAATCGTATAGAATAGGTTTGGTGCTTAGATTAAGTGTTCTCTGTGGGTCAGCTATTATTATTTTAATATTAAATAATCAATTTATGTCAGAAGGGATGAGGTCAGGCTTGCCATTAAGGCACACAGGTGCTGCTGACCCTGTCCCCACGGTGGGATGACTGAAAGCAGAAAAATGCAGTCACTGGCCTCCAGAGATGAAATATTGTGGAGCCAAGAAAGAAATCAGAATCTCCTAAACCCTTTCCTACCCTAACATCACACTTTCTAATCCAGAATCACATCTGTTACCCCTGTGAGGTACATGGGCATGCTCCAAGTTTTCAGAACAAACGATGTGAGGTTGGCTTGGTTTCATATGTTAGTTCCAGAGCAGTTATAACTTTTCTTGTTCCCACGCTGTGATTAATTTTCCCTTCAGCTCAATTTGGCTGCCAGAAAATCATCCAGAGTTGTGTTGGTTTCAGCAAATACCCACACAGCCATCCTCACCTTTAGGAAGACATGTGCTTTCAAAAAAGGGCTCTTAATGAAACCGTAGGGACACTTCTTAGGTAAGCAAATGAAATGTTTGTGGACTGACTAAAATAACTGCTAAAGAAGAACCTGAAGCTGAACCTGAGGAAGTTACTTGAAATTTGAAATCGCATTCTCCATAGTAAAGTGCCACATCTCCCGTGTCCCATTTCTTATCTCTTCCGACCTCCCTTTGTCAATCAGGACACTTTTTACTGTAACTGTTTTCTGTGGTTACTGAGACTATTGGGTTTAGATCCTAAAATCTTGCTGAATTCACATGTAATATTCTCTGTGAAATCTGACCTGACTACACTATTTAACATTAACCCCCCTCCGTGGGTCTCCCTGTTCTGCCTCATCTTCCTTTGAGGTACATTTCTCCATCCAACACACTCTGTATTTTACACATGTATTTTGTTTATTGTCTGTCTGCCTCATTATCATGGCAGAGATTATCTTTTTTCTTCAGTGCTGTGTTCCTAGCTTCTAAAACAGTGTCTGGCGCAGGGTAGGGACCCGCACATCCAGCTTTTGCCTTGAAATGAGGAAGGGAAAACGTCCCTGTGATGCATTGCACACCGTGAATTCACATACAGAGCCCTTGCATGAATGAAAGCATCTATGTTGAAAAAAATATTAGACTCAAGAGTACTTAGGTGTCCTTCTGCAACCTGACAATTATATGAGCCAAAGTATAAAATGGGCTATCAAGGAACTTGTTCCAATGGTGTTTATTTTTCATTCCTCTAATATTGTTATCCTTCAATGAGTAAATATCTCTTCAATTAGCTGTCCAGCTCACGGAAGTCCTAGCCTTAGTCCCACATATCCAGACAGAGCACTGTGCCCTAGGGGTTCTTAACAAATAGTTATTAAGGGATTGATGGCAGATGTACCCCCTTCCCCAAGAGATGTGTTCCAGTGCAATTGTACATGGACTCTTTGAAAAACAAGTTAAGTATTAAAGACTAGGGAAGTTCACTACTGCAATCTGTTCTGTAATAAATATTTCTTTTAAAGTACAGAATTCTTTTGCAACTACATACCTTTATTTGTAAAGTCATGCCTTGGCATATAAGGTTTGCTTAAATCAGTGAATCAAGACATACACACCGAGTGCAGACACTACAGGCTCAGTTCTGTGCCGGGCTGATGATTGATGTATGAGAAGTGGCCCCTTTAGGAGACTTGAGTGGTACATGTAACCGTTAGGGAATTATACATGGAAGGGGGGATTGCGGGTCCCTTAAAGGCAGAGACCACTTCTCATTCACCTTTGTCATCTAGTGTCTAGCACAGACATATTACAGGCATGCAATAAAAGCACGAGTAAACAAATGATCAAATGCAATCAAGTTCTAAAAAGATTTTTAAAAAGAGTTGATAATACAGTGAAAATTCAGACGGAAGAGGGCATTGGGAATGGCTTCATGGAGGAGAGAGAAGTTAATCTTGAAAGAAATGAAGGCCCCAAATGCTAGAACAGAAGGGACAGGGGAATTCCTAGCTAGAAGAGTAGTTTACACCTGCACACCTATCACTTAAAAGGATTTTGAGCATCAGCCTCCAATATATGTTTATTTATAATTATACATATGGTCTGTTATACTACCATTATGAAAGTTTTTAAATACATTAAAAAATAAGATTTTAAAAGAGCAGTTAAAGATAAAATAAGCATATTTTAAATTATTTTTATTTATTAATGGTATATCATTATTTATATTGGGCACAAATCTACATTTCAAATAACGTTCTTGATAATTTTGAATTTTTTTGGCTAACTTCCAGTCATGTTGGATTAAATCATGTCACCCATAATATGACTGATGAGGAGTTCTCATAGGTATAGGAGACAAGTCAGCTAAGCCATTTTCTTGTTATTCACTCACGCCTGAGTTATTCATGCTGTTCTTCATCTTCAGTTTTTTGAAGGAACGTATTTAAGTCAATTGTGAGCGTTAACTTGATTAAAGCTGAGTAATAGAACCTACTCATTCGACCAGGCACATAAAATCTGTAACATGCTGACAAATGCTTAAAGTGAACAAATGAGGGAGGATGTCCTGTGGAGAGGAGATATACCATTATGGTACACGGCATCATCTGACAGGCAGATGGATGGGGGGGTGCCATTGACCAGGCCTCCCCTGTCCACGTGGAGTTAGTGAGTCATAGGCATAGAGGCTTGGCCCAAGGAGGAACCAGAGTTGGGAAGGGTGAATGTGGGGGTCAGATCATTAACGATGGTTGAGAGATTTGGACCTGGCAAGATAGGCTCATGAGACTACATATTTTTAAGAAAGGAGTAACAGGAAAAAGATTTTATTTATTTTTTTAAAATTGTCTTGGAAATCAGGAAAAAAAATCAAAACCTCAAAGAAGCCAATTAAGAGGCATTATGAATGAAACATTGTTAGCTTCAGCTAGCTCTCTAAGTAAACTCCCCATAGAATTATCATCTGCAGGTCATTGGACTCTGACTTTTTTTTTTAAATATAGACCTTAGTTCTTCATCGTTCTTCCCCACCACCCCCACCCCCAGCTTTATTAAGGTATAATTGACAAGTAAAATTATAAGATATTTAAAGTGTACAACAAATGATTTGATATACGTATACATTGTGAAAGGATTCCCCCTATCAAGTTAATTAACCCATCCATTATTCCCATATGTTTTAGCAAATTTCAATTACATGATACAGTGTTATCAACTATGGTCACTATGTTATACATTAGATCCTCAGACCCTATTCATCTTATAACTGAATGTTTATACACTTTACCAACTTTTCCCTATTTCCACCCCCCCCCCCACTAGTCCTTGGCAACCACTTTTCTAGCCTCTGTTTCTTGGGTTTGACTTTTTTTTTTAGATTCTACGCATAAGAGATACCATAAAGTATTTGTCTTTCTCTGTCTGGCTTGTTTCACTTAGCATAATGCCCTCCAGATTCATCCATGTAATCACAAATGGCAGGATTTCCTTCTTTTTTGTGGCTGAATAACTTTTCATTCCATACATATATGCCACCTTGTCTTTATCCATTCATCTGTCAATGAACACTTAGGTTGCTTCCATGTCTTGGCTGTTGTACATAATACTTCTATGAACATGGCAGTGCAGATATCTCTTTGAGAAAATGACTTCGTTTCCTTTGGATAGATTCCCAGAAGTGGGATTACTGGATCATAGGGTAGTTCTATTTTCAGAGGAACTGCCGTACTATTTTCCATAGTGGCTGCAGCAGTTTCCATCCCCACCAACAGTTGTACACGTTCTCCATTGTTCTTGGCAGGAGAGAGCCAGGAGCTGCTTGCCGTTCCTGGTGAGTCAGTTGGCCAGCATGGAGCACTCGTTTCACCATATTCTCCTGCTGGAGATTAAAAGCATCACGGACACCTTCTCCTCCATCCTGGGCCCTCAGAGCAGAGACATCTTCCGCATGAGCAACAGCTTCACTGCCATTGCCAAGCTCCTTACGCGACAACTGGAAACCACCAAGGCCAGAAGTGACAGGTGAGCAGGGATTCCTGGGTACCTCAGGATCTGTTGTGAACCCACTGAGGCATAGCGCAAAAGGCTATGCTTTCTTTTGTAAGCATAAAAGTTCCCAAAGAAAGCCAAACTCACTATCTCAACATAGAGTAACTTCTGAATAAATTATGACATTTGCCTGAATTTTTTCTAAATCTGTGAAAACCAGAATGTAACCAAAACAATCCTAAAAAAAGTGTAAAAAATACGGTAAAAGAATAAGAATGTAGTGCAAATAATAATGTTTATCGAACTCGTTTATTTCTTTAACAAGCATTTAACAGTTGCTTACTCTATACCAGGAACCCTGCCAAAAGCTAGACATATTGAGAGATAAAACATGTTCCTTTACCCAAAGAGCTCATTGTCTAGCGAGGAGGTAAATATTGAGTGGGTAATTAGAGAATAGTGGGAAGATTATGCTGATTATGATGCTGTCAAGGAGTTTGGGGAACACAGAGATAGGGGTACCTACTTCAGCATGGAATGGAGAGGAATGGGAAGCTGAGATCAGGGAATGCTTCCCAAAAGAGGTGATATTTTGAACCAAGTCTTGAAAGATGACCAGATTGTACCAGGCTGGCTTTGGGGCAGCATGTGAAAGAGCACAGCACTTTCTGGAAACAGAAGTCATTTTGTCTGGCTACGGTGTGTGTAATAAGGAGAGTGACATTAGGTAATACTGATGAAGTGGTAGGCAGGGACCAGATGATGCAGGACATGACAGACCTTCTTAAGGAGTTTGAATTTTATCCTGGAGGCTGTGAGGAATCATGGTGGGTTTTTACATGTTAGGATATGATCAGAATCCATGTTTCAGGAAGCTCACTCTGGCCCCAGTGCAGAGAACATCTCAGGCAGAGGCAGACTGGAGTCAGGTCAAATGAAGGAAGGACAGAAAAGTGTCCACAGATATTAGCAATTAGAAGATTATTGATGATTGTAGTGAGTGAGCTGCCAGTGGTATGGCTGGACATAAAACAGGATGCCTGGGGTTGAAGGGAGAGGGTGGATACAATAAACAAATCTGGTCCTTTCAAGAAGTTTGTGGAAAAAAAAAAAGACCATACAAGATTGAGGGAGGGGTTTTATTATGTTTTGCTACATTTTGAATAAGGAGGCACTTGGAAAGTTTTATGACCTTAGAAGTTACAAAGTACTTTCAAATTCATCATCTCATTTGATTCTCACGATCACCCTAAGGGGTAAGAAGGGCAATTATCATTATTCCTATTTTATAGAAGAAGAAACAAAGGCTCAGAGACTGGTTAAATCTCTTCCCAAGGTTACACAGTAACTAAGTGATAAAAGATGGACTCAAATTTCAGATCCTATGCACTGGAAGGTATTCAGTTATGGAGAAGGGGCAGGGCACATTTGAGACTAGCATCAGATTTTGTGAGTTTTGGGGCTAACAAATGATGCATATCATTTTCAGTCTGAAACAGCATTCCAAAAACACGAGAAGCCATCCTTACAAAATAGTGAACATTTAGTCACAAGGGTCCACTTTATGTCCAGCATGGCACAGAGCCTGGAGGTCCCAAGAGATATAAAACAAAACATAAGACATAAAACACCATTCCTCAAAGGGTTCACAGTCAGTGCATGTGACGGGGTTAATGGAAGTGCGTATAGCAGGCTGTGGAGCATGAGAGACATACAGCCAGGGAAACGAAGAATGTTTCACAAAGAAGGTGAAATTTAAGTTCATTCCATATTTATTGAGTAGCTTCCATGTGCCAGGCATCTGCGTAGGTACCAGATTAAGTTGCACAGGATGAATGAAAGTTCCCCAGATAAGCGTTGAAAGGATACTCCAAATAGAAAGGACACTCCTCACATGCAAAGATAAAAGAGCTTAAGAGTGTGTGACCCAGACTAACGAAAAGCAATTCGTTCAGCGTGGCTGGAGTGAATACATCAGTGGAGGGTGGGAGAGTAAACTGAAAAGTTAGGTCAAAGGCAGATTCTCAGAGAAGCAAGGAGTTTGTCCTGTAAGCAACATGGCGGCTTGGAAAGATTTTAATCCAGGGAATGAACACTGCTCCTAGCACAGTAATTAGCAGATAGTGGGCACTCAATAAATATTTCTTCTCTAAAGGACTAGGTGGATGAGGAAGTGGCTGACATGGTGGAGCCCTGAATGGATTTGGCTGGAGCTGCAGGCTGGCAAGAGAGAGAGGGGCCAGGATGCTATTACTGGGGGCTTAGCAGTAGGCTCCCTCCATGGTGAGCAAGGCCTGGGCTAAATCAGAGGTGGGGAACCTAAGAAGTCAGGACAGATCTTTATAGTGAGAGAGCTTGGAATTAGGAAGAATCGATTATTGGTGAGAGGTGGGGTGAGGAGAAGGGGAGGAGAGTGAATGAAAACCCAAAGATATCTAGCTTGAGTGACCACACACATATGGAAGAGGATGCTGATCACCAAGAAAAGACGTAGCAGGAGGGGAGCCCATCTGGAGGACCTCTTGGCCCACTCCACACAGAGAATATTTTATGGCCAAGATGGTCATCAAAGTCAACAATAGCTATTCATCTGAGGAAGCCAGATAGCAAGTGCCCTTTTCTCTCAACACCATAGTTTTGATTGAGCATATAAAAATCTGTGGGCTTCCCTGGTGGCACAGTGGTTGAGAATCTGCCTGCCAATGCAGGGGACACAGGTTCGAGCCCCGGTCTGGGAAGATCCCACATGCCGCGGAGCGACTGGGCCCGTGAGCCACAATTACTGAGCCTGCGCGTCTGGAGCCTGTGCTCCGCAACAAGAGAGGCCGTGATAGTGAGAGGCCCGCGCACCGCGATGAAGAGTGGCCCCCGCCTGCCACAACTAGAGAAAGCCCTCGCACAGAAACGAAGACCCAACACAGCCATAAATAAATAAACAACTAAATAAATAAAATTAAAAAAAAAAAAAAAATCTGTTGCTGCCTGGTTCAGTGTCTAGTATAGTAGTTGCCTATAATACGAGGGTTTCTGATTTGGGTGCTATTGACATTTGGGCTAGATAATTCTTGGTTGTGGAGCTGTTCTGTGCGTTTTACAATACTTACGAGCTTCTCCAGCCTCTGCCCACCAGATGCTAGTAACAACCCTCCCCCTCAGCTGTGACAACCAAAAATGTCTCCAGACACTGCTAAATGTCCCCTTAGAGATAAAATCACCCCCAGTTGAGAACCACTGCTATCTACGTATTCCATTTAAAAACAGCATTTACACAGACCCCATGACCTGCCTAGCAACAGCCTACACATGGCAGCATCCAAAAAACCCAAAGCCAGCATCATGAAGGGAAGATTTGTCATCTATGTGCAAGCACAAACTCACTGTTGGCCAGTTTTCATGATGTGGGGAAATTCAGTTTAGAGCTTCTATAGCTGGTGTTCGGGGGAGCCACTTTACATTCTGTGCACAGCTAGCCTGCTCATTTCTTCTTCCAGCGGTGACTGGTGTGTGCGTCAGATGCGAAAGCTCGGGCACGTATTCTGGCCAGCAGCCTATCCGTTCTTTCTTGCCTCTACACAGGCAAAGTTTCAAGATGCCGATTGACTCTCCATGAGATTATATGTGTGAAAAAGGGTTTGTATAAAGGAAAAACATGTTATACAATGGTGTTACATTAGGCATTCTGACAGGAAAAATGATTCGTAATAAGCAGGCTCAATCCAATTAGCAATAAACAACTTCCACATGAAAAGAAGAATGTAGGAGATATGTAGACAGGAGAAAAAAATGAGGTCTCACTGTCAAAATATGAGTCTGCATTAGGAAAATGCATTTCTCCTCCCTTTATTATTTTTCTGAGGGGGAAAAAAAAAGAAAAAATTAAATATGAAGAGGTAAAAGGTCACATACACCACCACCACCACCATCGCCACCACCTCAGCCTCTCTCAATTCACAATACTTCCCCCGTTTCAACTCTCTCTGTCAGTCTCCTTCTAATCAACTGTATTTGGTGGGAATCTCAGAAAGGCTGGTGTGGACAGCCAGGCTTTTGTATTAGCTGCTCATCCTCTCTGGGATGGTTGCTAAGGCTTCTCTCCCCACATCTTTTCTCTGAATAGCCTTCATTGTGACCATTTAGCTTCAGTAATTGTAATCTGTGCCCCACAAAGCAGAAAGGTCCACACTTTTGTCTAAAGCATCCAGCAAAGTCTGATCCTTACAATTGAAGGGGAAATGAATAAGGGAAGAGAGCTCAAAAGAAAATTAAAGATGGATTAAATTCAAAACAGATGTCATCTAATTTACAAATCTGACACATAGCCCAGCAGGCCAGATTTTAGACTTCAGGCCAAAATTACAAGACTATCAAAAGAAAAACAATTAGCATCCTAGAGAGAATGAAAAACTGGAGGAGACGGGAGCCTCCTTTGCGCCAAATGACTGAATTAATCGGGTGATTTTTTATTTGATGCACCAGGTAAGCACACTTGCACTTTTCTTGTTCCTGTGTTTCAGGATGAATGTTTTTATCTAAATAATAAACCACCGGAGGCTGACTAACAGGACAGCCATGCAAAACATTTAGATTTTGAAATTAATTCTGGAGAAGCAAAAGAAAGATAACAGCAATTGTGGATTAAAAAAGAGAGGGTGGTGCTTGCTTTGGCAGCACATATGCTAAAATTGGAACGATACAGAGAAGGTTAGTATGGGCCCTACTCAAGGATGACATGCAAATTCGTGAAGCGTTCCCTATTTTTCTTATGGTTACCAAGGGGGAAGGGGTGGGAGGGAAAAACTGGGAGATTGGGATTGACATATACGCACCACTATATATAAAATAGATAACTGATAAGAACCTACTGTAGAGCACAGGGAACTCTACTCAATACTCTGTAATGACCTATATGGGAAAAGAATCTAAAAAAGAGTGGATATATGTATGTGTATAACTGATTCACTTTGCTGTACATCAGAAACTAACACAACATTGTAAATCAACTGTACTGCAATAAAAATTAATTCAAAAATTTTAAAAAATAAAAAAGAGAGGGTGTCAAGATAGGAGAAAAGGTCTATACCTTTCAAAACTGTATGAGCCCTAAGTAGCCTGCTGGGTGGCCACTAACCATTGAACCATTTGCTTGCCAGGACCCATGGGAAGCTGGGGAAGGAGAGGGTGGCTCCTGGCAGCCGTGTGCTGGCTGAGCAGTCAGTGATCCTTGGACTAGAAGACGCCTTTGCCAATGCATGTGGTGCCAGGGAGGCTGCTCTAATCAGGCACCATCAGAATTGCGGACAGTTTGTCACAGGTGGCCTTAGGAAGAGGTTAGGCTTGGCCCCAACTAGGGATGGAAGGTTTGAGGGATGGAAATTGTGAAAAGAAAGCAGGGGTGGGGAGGTAAATAGGAGAAATGAGAAAAGGTAAGGAGAAAGAGGGGCCAGGAAGAAGGCACAAGGGGAAAGCAGAGGGAAAGGAGAAAGGGCACCTGACCCAGCCCGAAGTCCCAGGCCTGGGGGGATCACAGTTCCCTCAGATCCAGCTTTCACACCCTAGCCAAAGCCATCAAAGTCATGGGGGAGAAAGGTAGCTTTAAGAAAAGTTTTAACACAAAGCATTAACCTCTGGCTTGATTAAATGGGTGTATGTTCTTTGGTTGTTTTGGTGGTGATGGTGATAGTAGTGGTGAGACTGTGTTAATTCTTTGTTTTTAAGAATCAGGTGGGAGGTGAGGGGTAGGCAATGGAAGGTAAAATATAGTCAAAACCTATTCGGTAGGTTTAAATCTGATTTCGGGATACAGGTATCCCTCACTTTTCAAAAGTTCACTTTACGCCCCTTTGCTTTGAGGAAAGACCTACATTAGTACAGTCGTCTTGATTCCAGGACCCCTCGGATACCAAAAGCCATCCATCCATCGATCCTCGAGTCCCTCGTATTAAATGGTGTAGCGCAGTTGGCCCCTGTATAGGCTAGTTCCACATCCTCAGTTTCAACCAATTGCAGATCAAAGTTCAGAATTCATTCTGTGGTTGGTTGAATCTGAGGATGCGGAAGGGGGGATATGGAGGGCCAATTGTATCTATTTTTGCTAACAGAAAGAAATCCAAAGAGGATTTTCACTTTTACAAAAAAAAAGGTAATTGCTTCTTCGCCTTATACCCATTTCAGCTTAGGAAAGGTTTCATAGGAATGCTCAGATAGCGGGGGAAACCTGGAAATGGAAAGCGATGGCACAGTGGAGGGAAGGAAATGAAACAACAGTATGTGGGAGAGAATGAAAGGAAGATAGAATAAGGAGATTATGTTCACAAGGAAAGGACTCCAGGACATCTCCCCTCCGTGGAGTCACCCCAGAGGTTTGGTTTATTCTAAATTTCATGCATTGAACATCAAAGAAGTGGATGGCAGGGTGGAACAGGGGATTTGAGTCATTGTGTGTCTGGAATGTGTAACAAAGCAACATGGACTGCAGAGACCCTTTTCCAACTGTGAGACCCTTTGCAACCTGTCATTCCAGAGTTCCCATCTTGACATCTGGGAATCACATCAGAACCCAACCCTGGTGTGATACACAATCCCTGAAGGCACAGCCCGAGAGTTTAGGAGTGATGGCTCTTTACCGAGTCCACAGCCGAAACTGCAGAGAGCAGGGAGCCAGGTTCTTCTCTCCAGCTTTTCAGAGAAGGCCGTGTTTCTGAGTCTGATCAAGCTTTTAACCAGCTCCTACCGTGTGATGGGTTCAGCGCTGGGAGCTTTTACTATGTTATATTGTTGTTACATCGTCACAACAACAACGTCTTTTAATATATATTAGGATTACAGAGGCTTCATACTAAAGCATAGTGGAGAAAACTTTGTGGATGGGCAAGAACAAAGTAAAATTCTTTACCCAACCCCTACTCACCTCTAGGTTCATGGTAGTTCTTGGAGGGGCAATAGTGTAAATGCCCAGACATCAGCTCAGAGAGTTTTCTTTCATTTCTTCCTTTAGTGTAGTCCAGTGTATCTCAAATTGTAGTGTGGACAAGATTTACAGTGTTCACAGTACTTCATTAATAAAGGAATTTTAAAGGAATGTCAGGGGTGACTTGCCTGTTCCTCCCCAAAGTGATACAACACTAACCTTTATTATTACCTTCTATCAATAGAATGCCTTCTTTGTGCCTCTCTTCCCACTGAAGGCTGCTCTTATCCAGTACTCCAGTTTGGTATCCCTTCCCCAGGAGGTCTTCCCCACCCACCCATGCCCATGGTGACCTTCTCTCTTTTGCCCTGCTACAGCTCACATTGCCTCTCCACTCCTCCACACCTGAAGTCCTGCGCTGAAGTGCTAGGTATCTTTCTGTTTACCCTCCAGTCTCCCCCAAACTTGAGAGAGCTAATATTCAGAGCCTATGCACTATGGAAGGAAAATGGAGTCTTAAAAGTGCTTACAAGAGCTCCCACTTTTTTAGACAAGACATGTTTATACAAAGAGAAATTGATTCTTTGAGAGCAACTGTTGGCTCGAAAAATGTACATAAGGAGGTTCAGGACCATAATTAAAAACATGTGATGTTCTGGTCAGTGTTGCCCCCTGCTTAGGAAAAGCTGAATGCAATTTCACCCCACCAAGGTAACCAGAGTTTTCATAAAAAACATGTATATGTTTTCAATCTAGGGAGGTCTAGGGTGGTCACTTGTATAAAAAGAAAATCGGAACAACCATTTGTGGCAGTAGCTGTGGTTCTTGTTACTCCTCCATGTGTAGGGAAGGAAGGGCTTCGGTTTTTTGCCCTTCTTCTTACTGAAGAAGTTAAGTCTGTCATGTGGTACCATTTACGTTCCATCTGCTGTTCATTTACTTCCACCATTTGTCCTTCCTTAAAGCAGCATTTATGGTGATGCGAAGGTCTGTAAAGGTATTTCAGGAATTCGTTTATCAGCAAGAGAGGTAGGTGGGAGACAGCATTATCAGCTTTGGAGCCGATGAAGCAGCGCCAGGGAGCGTGAGGCCCCAGAGGGGCTGGCTCTGCCGGTGTGGACAGCCCTGCCAGGAGGGTGAGCAGCACAAGTACACTTCTGCCAGGGGAACCAGGCCCCTTTCCTGTAACACAGCTGTGTTCAAAACACAGGACGCACAAAAGAGAAAATAGCTTTTCATCAAGCTTCTGTGGTTTGGCTTCCCCTTTCAAACAAGACAGGGAACAGCAAAGCTTTAGCCTGGAGGAAAGGAAAACATGTGCTGTGGGAGGAGAGGTGAGAGGGACTTTACCCTAGACGGCCCCTTGTGGGAGGGGTGACAGCTGAGGGTAAAACAGTTCTACTTGACCCTGATGACCCAGCTGTTTGCTATTTTCATTCCCCAAAAGCTCCCTGTTCCTTTTTGGTATCCATCATAATTGAACTCTGAAGTTGCTATTTGTATGCTGTTTCCTGAGTTTTGAACACCTTTCAGTTTTTGTTAAAGGGGACACCAGAATTTATTTTTCAGACCTCTGTGAAGGGATGCTCGGCGATCATATGTCAACTCTGTTCTGGTGTGTTCCCACAGGATGTTACTCGGCGATATTAGCATATAATAATTCTTGTTGGTTACTGTGCTATCACCAGTCCCAAAATATGTATTGCTTGTTCCTGTGGTAGAGTCAGAGGCAAACTGAAGGAAACACCTACTGAGAGGCAGGGGGAAGAGGGTATGAAGCGGGTGAGCCCTGGAGGTGGATACTTGTGTTTAATGCTGGGTTTACTAGTTGATCTTCAGTAAATTAGTCGACATCTCTGTGTCTCAGCCACTCCATCTGTGAAATGGAGATGGCAAAGGGCCTGCTTCACTAGTAGAATGGGCAGACCGGATGAGGAGATGTACCAAAAAGGATAACTTAACCATTGCCCTGCTCTTCCAGTATTAAACGATGGTGAGTGACAACGTCTTACCTTTTTCCCTCTTCAGGCCCAGTGGTTGCATTTCATGGCAGATACCCTCCCCTTAATCCTCATGGCCAGCCCCCATTACCTGCTCATGTTCCCACAAAAAAAGTTAGCCTAGAAAAGGCGGAGCGTGTTGTCTCTACAATTCTCTCCCCTGATTCAGAGTGTTCTGATGACATTACTATGTTACATTTTTGTACTCTTTTATAATTTTCAAAGTGCTTTTGTAACTTGTGCCACATCCAGATGACAACTTATTAGGATCTGTCAGCCTTCTGGTAAGGCTGCCGCTCACCGGGTCTGCCCATTCTAGGCTCGGGAACCTTGACTAAGAATTCCAGGTCCATCTGAACCAGTATCTGTCAGGGGCAAAAAGTGAAAAGGTACCTTTACCTCAGAACCGATAAAGACCCTGGAAGGCTTGAGGAGGATAAAGCTATGGAATGTGAGGGAACTGCATACAGTTTACCACACTTCAACTCCAAATAACACACAGTTACTTATTTCCTTATTTACTTAACTGTGTTGGGTCTTCGTTGCTGCGCACGGGCTTTCTCTAGTGTGGCGAGCGGGGGCCACTCTTCTTTGGAGCGTGTGGGCTTCTCATCGCGGTGGTTTCTCTTGTTGCAGAGCACGGGCTCTAGAGTGCAGGCTTCGTTGCTCCGTGGCATGTGGGATCTTCCCGGACCAGGGATCGAACCCATGTCCCCTGCATTGGCAGGCGGATGCTTAACCTCTCTGCCACCAGAGAAGTTCCACACACAGTTTATTAAGTCTCACCTCACTACAGAATTAGTGAAACCCTCGGCAGCTTTGCTTGATTAAGGGAAAGTGCCTCTGCCCTGGTCTGCTTCAGATTCTCTTCTTTCAGTGCCTGGGCCAGTGCTTCTCAAACTGGAACACCTGGGGATTGGGTTAAAGTGCACACTCTGATTCGGCAGGTCTGGGATGGAGCCCGAGATTCTGCATCTCCAACAACCTCTAAGGTGACGCTGATTCTGCTGGCCCAGCAACCTCACTTTGAGCAGCAAGGGCAGGGGCCTTGCACTTTTTGCTGATCTTTTTCTGTGTCCCATTCCTTCTCGTGTTGGTTAAATGAAAAGTGAACAAATGACTGAGCATCTGTATTAGAGTGATCACTTCCTCGTATCAGGACTTTTAAACTTTTGTTCTATTAGCAGAACGTTCTCTCTCCATGCCTGCAATTGCTCAGAATTCATCCTTGAAGTACAGAGATTTTTTTAAAAATCGACCATTTCTACATCCCAGTCCTTGTATGCTCACACAGTAGGAAGGGTCGCTCTCCTATAGTCCACAGTCTTTAGGATGCTGCAGAGGTAGGAGGGACTGTATGGTCCTTCCTGGCTTAGAAAAAGAAGAAGGTTATCTTCCAGGTTTGGTATCACCTGTACAAGCTGGCTTCTTTCAGTATCAAATGTCCACATTGGGCAGTAGCTACCTAGGGTTTTACCATTTGACATTTTCATGCCCATTCTGTATTGGGCTACACTGTCAAATCCATTATCTTCTATAATGTTTTCAGCAATCTGGTGATACAGTATCATTGATCCCATTTTTAGATAACAGAAAAGTCATAAAGAGATTTGCCTGTCACTAACAAACAGGAGATTGGAGTCATAAACCTAGATCTTTTCCCTGGAAGGCCATGTTCAGTCTATTTCCCCGCCACGCTCTCCTTTTGAAGCCCCTAAAAAGAATCTTGTTGTGAATGAAATAAACCATGGAGTCATTTCATTTCAGCAAGTTCTATGTTCTGGTGCCCATGTAACTGAGCACCTGCTGGTCTCTGCTCTTGCGCACTGAGGCAGTCAGGGGCAGAAGAGAGTACTAAGAATTTGGATTCAACATTGTCCTTTCCCTTAGTATTCAAGTTTAGCTTTTCCAGAGGCATTACTCATTTCAGTTCCAGAACAGATGACAGTGCTGTGGAGCTGGGGGATCATCTCTGTCATTCTTATGATGATTGATGACCCAAGAAACTGCTGAAGAGTAGGGAACATAACATCCTAAGAATTTAGGACTCCTATGTGGATTCGGTCCATCATATTCTCCTACTTCTCCTCTAACAAGCTCAACTCTGCAGGATACATATCCTGGGCATGGGATCATAAGCCAAGCTCATCAAAAGTTAACTAATATTATTTTTCTTTGATTTAAGGAGCCAGGAGGAGAGGTTGCCAATCTCTCCACCTCTGCCAGCTTTATAGTCTCATCTCCCAGCTTAGTGAGAGCAGTGAGCTGCCCAAGGACCAATTCGTTTCTAAGGGGGAGTCCCACTCACACAAGAGGGAGATAATTAGGCCTTCCCCTGCCCCTCCTGGGTATCCCTAGATATGCTTTTACAAACTTTACCTTGGCAATAGACACCAAAAACTGTTCAGACTGGAAATCATCTGAGCCTCTTGTAATGTGGCATGTTGAGTTAAAGCCAAGTTAATATTTAGGGGATTATAGAACTCTGACAAAGATTTCTGTAAAATTACCTCTGGAGTTAAAAGTAACAAATGGAAAAAAAAATAACCCCTTTGCATGAGCCAAACTCCCTGGCTATATATAATATAATATATATAATAATATAATATGATATAATAATAATATAATATAAATAATATAATATAATTATATTATATATAATATAATTATATTATATATTATAATATATAATATATTACAATATACAATATATTATATAATATATAATTATATAATTATAATTATATAATATAATATATTATATATTATATAATATATTATATAATATATAATTATATAATATATAATATATAATTATATAATTATATTATAATATATTATATAATATAATATATTATATATTATAATTATAATTAATAATTATATTATATTATAATATAATTATAATTATATTATATAATTATATTATATTATATTATATATTATATATTATATATTATAATATATTATATTATAATATATAATAATAATTATATTATTAATAATTATAAATAAATAATTATTTTTTTACAAATAAATGTAAACAGGACTGGGACCTCCACTCTCCACCCATACTTTCACATTTGTGATGCATTTCTTTGCTCTAAAAGGAATGCAGAGTTTCTCTCTCTAAAAGATTTTTGTTTTTGAACAATTCTCTCCTATCTATTTATACTAAATTTAAAAACCAAGAGAAGTCAAGGAGCAGTGAGTGTTTTTTATAAATTCAAACTTCCACCTACCATTTTCTGACCTTTCAACCTATTGGAACAAAAACTTATCCTAATTCTCTGCCAGCAAAACTCTGTGACAAATCCAGGTGGATTGATGGCCAGTAACAGAAAATTCTCTCTGGTCCATCTTGTGGCTTTGGCTACCTTGGAGACCCTTCATTACCACCCCATCCCCTGACTCCTGTGTTATAAAATCTCCAAATCATAAAAACAAGGAAGATCGTGTATAAGAGAGAAATTCTTTGTGGTGAGAAACCTACTCATCAGCAACACTCATCAGCCTCATATCTAGAGATTACTTTTCTGGCCCAGACATTTTATTGTTGCTTCTTTACTTATTTAGCCCTTTTCAAATCCCTCTTTTCACTCCTACTCTTGCTCCTTGCTTCTCTCCACAGTTGATATTTACCAAATGACACTGCCCCATCCCCTACTCCCCATGGACCAGGAGAAGCAGCCAGTGCTTCATAGACATCTGGTAGACCTCCAGAGGGTTTTTTGTGGGTGCAGGGAGCAGGCTGGCTTCAGAGATGTAGGTGGTCTCAGTTCATTTATTCTGCAAACACTTCAGGTACCTGTGAGTGTCAAGCACTGTGCCAGGCACAGGGGAACAAGGATGAGCATTATAGTTCCCTGCCCACTGAGCCTCAGGGATTTACCCAGGAATAGGGTGGCCAGATGAAACTGATAGAAATACAGGACATCCAGTTAAATTTCAGGTAAAGAACAAATAATTTTTTAGTGTAAGTATAATCATTTTAGTATAGTACAATACATTTTTTACTATGTCCCATTAGAAACATACCTATACTAAAAAAAAATTTGTTGTTTATCTGAAATTCACATTTGGCTGGATACCTGGCAACCTGCCCCAGAGGCACCTGACCTAACCCTCTTGGGTCAGCGGATGTCTAGGGTTAACCCATAACTTCTTTCATACCCAGAGTCCCCTCAGGGATGCTGTAAGGCAATCTGAAGGTGAGGGAAGGCATGCTCCCAGGTACGAGAGCTCTGACTCACACAGTCCATGGTGCTTAACAGCCAACACTTGGTGACTGGAGACAGGGGCAGGGAAAGGGGGCTGAGTGACTGTCCTCTCCTAAAGTCTGATGCTGTAGCATTCTCCAGGGAACATCAGTACCTTCCAGGATATGGAATATTGATCTGCCTGTGTCTAGGCCATTGGTGTTTTCTTTTTACATTAATACAATGCCTAGACAAGGACAGATAAAGCTTCCAGAGGAGTGATAATAATAATAACAATTAATAATAATAATAAAATTTAACATCTCCTGACTTCCTGTTTTGTGCTAGGAACAGTGCTTCACACCGATTCTGTCATTTCAGCTTCCCAACAACCCTATGAGTTAAGTATAGTTATTATCTCCATTTTATAGATGGGGAAATTGATATGAAGAGGACAAGAAATAAAAGATCTCCATAAGTAAGAAAATTTTATTTAAAAAAATCAGAAACTGATCCAATAAAATTATTGAGGGAGATTTACTATAATCATGTGAAATTTGAAGTTTTTTGGAAGAAAATGCTATTATTTAAACTGTTGTTATAACCCAGAGCTTTATGTAGAAAGGAAAAACTAGTAAATGCTTGAGAAACTACACCTCTGACAACTTGTATGTTTTGAGATTTAAAAATTTGTTCAGTACTCAACATCTGATATATACATATTGGGGTATACTTTGTGCTTCACAAATTTTTAAGTTTTAATAATCCCAGCTATAGAAATTTCTAAAATAAAGTTCAAAAATAAAGGTATCTTTCATTTTTGAAATGTGATTAGGTTCCAAGGAACCAGAGAAATACTTTAGTTTGGTGACTGTACATGGACTAACATAGATAGAAAATAAATACTGCCCCGAAATTTCTCATCTTGAGAAGGATCTTTTAAAATTAACCTTTGTAATCATGATGGTTTTTAAAATACCATCCAATGACAGCACTATCTTGATTTTATTTGTAATAGGAGTAAAAATTCAGCTTTTAGAATCTTCTGGCTGGAAGATGTAAAAACCTCCCATGTGTTTGTGGGCAGCCAGTATCTTATGTGTGTCAGAAAGGGAAAGATGTTCAAGATGAGCATTTATTCCCATGCGCTGGTTCTTGAAATCTACTCATGTATATTTCACTCAAGCATGGGATGGAAAATAAGTTTTTCATTATGTATGCAAAACCATAGGAAGCCTATAAAAGTTATATTAAAAATGCAAATAAATTTTCTCAACAATAGCTTATTACACAATAAACAATGTCCTATTACTTAATGGATGATCTACTCTCCTTCCCAGTTTTCACCTTCAGCATCTCTCCCTGGGCTGGACTAACAGGAGGACTCCAACCCCTGAGGACCCAAAACTAGGAACCCTCCCTCAAGGCCAGGACCCCTCTCTGGGCCAGTCAGAAAAGCTGCAGGATCCAGCCCTTCAACAATGCCCACCACAGACATGGCCCCAGAATGGGTGGAAAGTAACTGAAAAAAAATCATCAACAGCCCCTCTATGTTGGTTTTCCCTAAAAAAGCAGAAAACCAAAATTTTATTTTCTCACCCTAACTTAAGAAATATGACAGGTTTACTTTGGCCCTTATGGAAAAATAGCCATATGTTTGAAAAAGCCAGGATTTTTCTGTGAATTTGAGGCACCTTCCCTCAACCTCTAGGAAAAATACGAAAACCAAGTAAATACACACAGACAACCAACAGAATTATTAAACCATCTTGGTGAATGGATTTCTAGAGATTATTAACCTTTGTGTTTATAAGGAAAGAATTAATCCTAACCCCAAATTATACGATTGATAGTGATCATTAAATTGAAATTAAAGTAACTCCAGTCTGGCTCGATATTAGAAGGCAGGTAAGGGAATATAAATGCATACTACTTTTCTCTAAACATTCAGCACCTCAGTGAGCATCAGTGAGCTATTTCTGCAGCTTGTCTGTGGGGTCTTACTCTATCTAAGCCACTGTGTTAGCCCTTAGAGAGGTAACAAAGTTATTTCACAAATAGCCCCTGCCTTAAAGGAGGTAATTTTAATGACCCACAGAGTGTTTTATAAATTCTACTATACAAGATATTTGGAACTATTAATGTCATTCATGGAAAACCTCTTTCCTCCAACATAATAAAATTCAGAAAGATTTTTCTTGCTTCATAAAATGGAAGAGTCCCACTGATTTCCTTAAAATAACAAAACCATGAGTTTACACAGTCCATTTTAAATGTTCTTATTCTAATAATTTCAGTACAAACAGATCAGCATATATAAGTTTTCTAGAAAATCCCTGGCATGAATTTCATATGAAAGCATGCTTTGGAAAGCTAGATAAGAATATGGTAGATGACCATAAAAACTGCTTTTCGTCCTCTGAATCCTTCAAAGCGATTTCTAATACAAAGTCGCCATAAACACCAATGTTTCTAAGCTTCTGGCAGAATACACTGTAGAAGCAATTTCAAAGACCTGTGTCCATAGTAGTTACTCAATAAATATTTGTCAAATGACAAATTAAAAAATTGAGCAGGTACAGTTTTCAGTTTTGAATAAGAAGCAGTTAGCAGTTAACACTGTTCTGAAGAGTATATGTGATGAGCATCGAATGCAATGATTTTCATTCTTTTAGGAGAAAACCCAGCACTGAAATCGAATTTCTTGAGAAGCTGGAAGAAGCCAACCTCACTGTTGATGAAAATGAAGACCATGAAAAGCTCCAAGTTAAAATACAGGCTTTTGAAGACAAAATAAATGCTGAGGGCAGTACCCCTGGCTCAATCAGAAGATATAGTTTGGACCAAATTTCTAAGGAAGAAAGAAAAGACATTAGATTTAATAGGTATAAATTTTGTTTGGCTGGTTTTTAGAATATGTGCTTCATGTTTGCTATTAGTTTTGTTATCACACTTTTATTAAGTCGTTTTTAAATATCTTTTACCTATAGCAAAATTCATCCACAGTGCTTTTGTTATTCTATGTTAAAAGAATTCAAATAAAAGTCACAAACCTATGGTTTATTTTTTAAAAACACTTCTTAAATATAAATATGCTGATATTGAGAATGACTGTCAAAAGCTTTTCTTGATTTCTGATGAAAAAGCAGAAGCAAAAGTAGAAAAAAGAATATAAATATTGTAAGTTCACCATTTCCCAGCCAGTTTTGCCATGAAACTGATTTTTAAATCTTTGTTTTGGGAGGTAGCCTAGATCTACAAAGGTTTGGCTTATTACATAATGTGTATGTTTTATCAAATTCTGTTAATAGCACCAATTTTCAGTTTCACACACTAGAGGAAGTAACTTTTGCCCCAGTGTTATTATTCTTTCTTTTCCTTGTCAGTAAACGGTAGCCCAGCTTCTTTACCTGCCTCAGCCTTCCCTTTGTTTGTATTGTAGGTCAAAGAGTTTGGCTTTGCACACCGCGCTAACGAATGACTTGAGTTCAGAGGATGGGGAAGTTGTAGAGAGTGGAGATACGCCAGCCAGCATCTCTCTTTCAGAAATAGACCCACTTGGCCAAGGACATGACAGGTCGCCCTTTAAGGGAGACACTGATGGATCACAACTGGTAAATTCTTCAGTTTCACACCCAAGTATTATACATATAGAATCTGAGAATTTGCCAGAAACAGTTAAAGAAAACTATCAGGAAGAAACTCCAGATACAACCTCAAGGCCTGTAGAATACCATGATAAGCTCTACTTGCACTTAAAGGAAAACCTCAGTAAAGTGAAAGCATATGCTGTGGAAATGGGAAAGAAGATTCCAGTCCCTGACCAGTGTACCATTGAAGGTAAGTGACCTGAATTCACCAAACTTAAGAAATTTCAGGTATCGCTAGAAAAAACAAACAAAACTCCAGTAATATAAATCGCCATACCCTTCTGGATCTTTTGCAAAATAGATAATTTGAAAATACCCTTACATTATTTTAATTGCTTTTTTTTTTCCCCAGTAAGTTTAATCATCTTTTTGATTCCATTTGAATCTACCTAAATCTACCAACTCTGATTTTTTCAAACCTCAAAATATATTGTTTCTGGTTTCCCATCCATAGTGTTCAGGAACGTTCTGTAAAGGGATATGTGGCCCCCAAAACAGGCTCTGGGGTAGGTGTCCAACGAGAGGCATTTTCCATCCACATAATCATGCAAGAAAGCTATGGGCAGCGTTGAGCTCCAAGAGATTTTCCTTCTATTCATTCAACAAGCACTTATGAAGCAGCTACCGTATGCCAGGCACTGTGCCAAAGGTTCAGTTATGAACCAAACAGACGCACTCCCTGATCTCTTGGAGGTTAAACTATCGAAAGAAAAGATCGAAACCATAGTCAGGAGGTGATGTAAGGTCAGGAGCCAGTGAGAGTGTGAGCTAGTCAGAAAACAACAGACAAAGTAAGAAAAGAATGTCAGGGCCAGAACTTCCCTGAGGTGCCCAATTTAAGGAGATGCCAAAAAAGCTCAGTAAAATTTTAAGTAGAGTCAGAATTAGTAACAACCTCTTGCCAAGCCATAATGAGCTGAGGCAAAAGGAGGTAAGTAGTAATATTGATCATGTCTTTATTTACAGTTTTGATATTTTGTTTATCATGGACTTTTTGTATTAATTTTGATTTTTAAAAATATTATTTATCTTGACTATTAAATTTTCTGGTGCTCCTTTAAATTCTGTGCCCTAGTCCTGGCCCCGGGAAGGATGATGGGTTGGAGACACAGGTACTAAAATGGCAGAGTGCCCAGGGCAGGCTTACCCTTCTGGCAGTGGGCTGAGCAGGTGTGGATGGCTGAAGGCACTCTCGGGCTAATTAGATCTTTCCTACAATCACTCTTAAGCAGCAGCCATGTTCTTCCCTTGAGATTTAGATTAAGGTCCTTGCCCACTCCTAGGACATGACATCTTTTCACAGGTTTCAGCTCTCATAGAAAGCATAGAAAAAACCAGGCAGCCTCTCTTCCAGAAAGAAACACAGCTGAAGGATGGGGAATCCAATTTATATTTACCCACCCACTGACCATCATCCCCTTTCATGTTTAGGTACTAGGAGGGTTTTTCCATACTCTACTTTCTATTCCCTTCTCCCACTCCATATCAGAGGAAAGTGGATTCTCATGCTACCAGAGGAAAAGGGGGGTTCAAGCATTTTGTAATGACAAATATTACTATTTAGCATGTTTGTATAGAATCTGACATTTTCTTTTTTTAAAAACTGAAGTACAGTAGATTTACAATGTTGTGTTAGTTTCAGGTGTACAGCAAAGTGATTCAGTTATACATATATATGTGTGTGTGTGTATATGCATATATTCTTTTTCAGAGTCTTTTCCCTTATAGGTTATTACAAAATATTGAGTATAGCTCCCTGTACTATACAGTAGGTCCTTGTTGGTTTATCCATTTTATATATATGTATTAGTGTGTATATGTTAATCCCAAACTCCTAATTTATCCCTCCCTCCCCCTTTCCCCTTTGGTAACCATAAGTTTGTTTTCTATGTCTGTGGGTCTATTTCTGTTTTGTATATAAGTTCATTTTGTATCATTTTTTTTAGATTCCACATATAAGCGATACCATATGATATTTGTCTTTCTCTGTCTGGCTTACTTCACTTAGTGTGGTGATCTCTAGGGAATCTGACATTTTCAGAAGTGTTTACATTAATTTATTGAATAGCCTTCTTAAAACTCTTTTTTGAAATGGTAACAATAAAAGTGATATTGCTCATATTCAATATAAGTTTTGGATAATTAAGTACACCAGGACTTGAGAATGGCTAAAATCAATAAGACTGAATTAACACAAACTCTTAACAATTGAATGTTTCATTAATTATCTATGTATTTAACACACATGTTGGAGAATTTAATATAACAAAGGTTAAGTGAATTTCCCAGTTTGACAGAGGACGTCTGTAACAAATATAAAGTTAGATACCTTTTCATCTACTGGAATAGTTTTTTATTTTATTTTATTTTATTTTATTTTATTTTATTTTATTTTATTTTATTTTATTTTTATAGTGAAAACGTTTATATTTAGAATTAGTCAGCTGGACTCAGTTTAGATGATCCCAATTTTGTTGGCAACATCCAAAGCGTCATAGTCAGGAGCCAGTCGAACATATGCCTTCTTCTCTCCATCAGGCCTGATCAGGGTGTTGACCTTAGCCACGTCAATGTCATAGAGCTTCTTCACAGCCTGTTTAATTTGGTGCTTGTTGGCTTTGACATCCACAATGAACACCAGTGTGTTGTTGTCTTCTATTTTCTTCATGGCTGACTCGGTGGTGAGGGGGAACTTGATGATGGCATAGTGGTCAAGCTTGTTTCTCCTAGGGGCGCTCTTCCGAGGATATTTGGGCTGCCTCCTGAGCCGCAGTGTTTTGGGCCGTCGGAAGGTGGGTGACGTCCGGATCTTCTTTTTTTTGTGGCTGTGTACGCCTTTCAACACTGCTTTCTTGGCCTTCAAAGCCTTTGCTTTGGCTTCAGCTTTCGGAGGGGCAGGGACTTCCTTCTTCGCCTTCGGCGCCATCTTCGTGAAAAGCTATTTTATTTTTTTAAGTTTAGCTTAAATCATTAAAGATGTACTATACGGTGAGGTTTAATCTTGTGAAAATGTGAAAGAAGTCTAGCAGAGTTACTTCAAGCATCTAGTTGTCAAAATGATATTTCTTACGGCCTTGAATTCTTTTGGGAGTTTGAGAGTTAACTAGGTGACTTGAGTTTTTTTTCCCAAAATATTGAATGAATCCATCATCTTTACTTAAAAAAAAAAAAAAAAGTTTTTTCTTTTCATGTTTTCTACCAAGCATGGCCTAGAACTGAGAATGTATTTTTTTAAGTTGACATTTTGGATTCATTCATGCTTTTGTAATTTCCTGGAAGTTCCTGGGAAATGCCTTGCACTGAGATATGAGTGAGGGATTGAAGATTTATATGACGCACTGTAAATACATCCACGGAGAAGTGACTGGTACTGACTGCAGGGGACACATTGTTATTATTTCAGATTGTGTAAACCACTCAGCAAAACTCCAGCAGTCATCTGGCTGACACAGTTTTGCTTATTATCATGAGATCACTCGGCTCAACAATATTGTGTTTCTTTCCTTAAAAATTTATTGAAGAAAGATTTAGGCTTAGGATTTGTGTTCTGTGTAATGTGTTGTTGGTATAAAAGAGGGATATTTAGTCTTTCTTGCTAAATTATGCAAAGTTATCAAGAAACAAAGAGGAGAACCATAAAAACCACTTCCACAACATTAAAAAGACAAATAAGCCAGCAGGAAATAAGAACAAGAACAACAGCAAAGAATTAAGAATAATATTAGACTGATGTTACAAAGTCCGTGCTAAAAGGACATGACAAAACAATCCTTTAAAGAAGTTCTTTTTTGTATTGGTTTGAATCATATGAAAAAAACTGATGTTCAACTTCCTTATTTTGACTGACAAAAACATCACTTTCACATGGTTCAACATAATACTTCAGTAATAAAATATGTTGAAAGAACAGGAGCCTTATAGTCACTGTACAGCAGAATTCAGTATGTGGTGAATCAAGTCACAAATAGCATTCTTATCCTCAGTCAGCCATCTTATTACTGCATGATATTGATCACAGTGGGAACAGGCAATGGGCAAAATAGATCAGCACAAATCTATCATCATATCTGGAAAAATTGTCAAACCCCAGGTCTTATTGAAGCTGGGTCAGCAGTTCATTTTGGGTATGAAAGCCTGTTATTCCCTAGTCAGTTATTCTCTCCTGGGCTCCATTGACCTCTGGCATAGGAGCAGGTTTGCCAGCCACTGAAAGTTATGTATTCATGCGCAGAGCGATAGTCTAATATCTGCCTGATTATATTTACATAAAAGACCAGAGGAATTTTGTTCATCTGCCAAGGGGTATTTTAAAAATCTGAATCACTGGTATTCATTTATGTGAACAAAAATGATTTAGAGGTTAAAAACAAAGCACATGATATTGAAATAAATCCTTGAAAATCTGGCCCATCACTGGAGTTCTATAAAGGAAGATATAAAATCTTACAAGAACCCATCCATGCTGCTTTGGTTCGCTTTGAAGTATTTCCTGATTGGGTGAAAATACGTCCCATCTGTAGAGCACATCAGCAAGGCTGACTTGCAGAAAGCTAATTTTAAAGCTGGTAATGTGGTCCTTTCTCTAATAGACCCACATGAGTTGATTTTTCTTGACTCGAACAGATATGAGAATATACAAAAATAAAATACAGCTCATTGTAAATATCAAGAAGCAGGTGCTGTTTTCATAATTAATTATAAATAAGGCTTCCTTATGGAAATTTTGCATGTAGTCAAGTCCAGCCTCATATTGGGATGACCGAGGAGACAAAGCCCACACCAGTCCTTTACCTCTTTCTCCTCAGCTGGTCCAATCTGGAGGATAATGATAACACTGATCCACTTAATGGTTCTGGGGGAGGTTTCTTTCTTTCTTGTTTAGAATAGATTGGTTTAATCCTAGGATTAGAATCATTTACCCATGGGAAGAGTTGTAAGATATGCAGGTAGAGAAAAATCCTAAAGTTTTTCCACACAATTTGAGAGGGAAAACAACAAATAGGAAGATGTCACAAATTGTCTGGAACCTCATTTCACCAAAGTGGTCCACTGAACCTGTTTGGAGAACACTTGTTAGGGAAAAAATTTTCTAGAGAATTTTTCTTGGTGCTTTGGAATTTATCTTGGATGACCTACTCACCAGTTCCCATTTCTCCAGAGTGGATTTGAATCAAAAGAAGACAGGTAAGATGGTGGCAGGGTTCTCCCCTTCACTTTCTCCTGCCACACACATCCTGCTTTCTGTAATCTACATTGGCCCATGAGAAACACCCAAATAATATGGCTAAAGGAAGATCTACAAGTCCTTTCGAAAAGACCCCTTCTGAACTCCTCTATTGAGTTAACATCAAGTCACTGCCCTTGTTCATCCCCAGCCAAGAGTAGCTGCAAGGCCTAGACAGATACCATGTCACTGGTAAGGATGTTATGCACTTAAATCCACAACCTAACTTGTTCTACTAGAGGGCATCAGATAACTTTATTTCTCATTAATTATATTTTCAAAAGCTCTTCCTTGTTAAAAAATAAAAAGTTTGATTTTCTTTGCACATTCAAATAAATGACTAAAGAAAAATGCCCTAACTGTGCTATTGGACAAAGAAGTGTGCTGCTTATTTGCATACTTGCATTTGGTTTACCTGATATTATCTATGGATGAGATGTTTATTCATCCAGCTAGGAAACAGTGCAAAGTGAGATTGATAAGCACGTTTTGTATGGAAATTGGGAGAAATTATCTGTCAGTAAATGAAATGAATCAACTAAACTCTTGAAATGGTTAGTTCCTCTAATATAGTGTCCACCTTGGGTATGTGTCTAATAGATTTAAAGGGACTGTGCTAAAAAATAAACAGAAGCAAAAGTAAGTACATAAATTGAGCAAAAAACGCATAGGAGTGCCTTGCAGTATATCTCGCCCTAAAAGTAGCCACATTAAAAGAAGAAGAAAGAGGAGGAAGAAAAGGAGGCGATAGCTAGGAGCAGAAGTAGTCTGCTGTGGCATATTTCATATTCTTAAATATATTCTTCTTAATGTATTATTTGTAAAATAGAAGGCTATATGGCATTATACTTTTATGTCTGTAGTGAGTATTTTTATCTTTTTTTTAGGGAAGCTCATACTCAGAGATTATTATCAGTCTTCTGTTATTGTTGTTTGGGGACTGTCTTTACTCCAGAGCATACAGTGGTGGACAAAATGGTCCTGAGCCACTGATGGTCCCCAGCAGAAGAGTACACTCCAATCCAATTTGCCACAAACCAAATTTCAGGAAAGTGAATGTTATTTTTTTTAATTTACTTTCATTATGAAACTGGCAGTATGTGCCCTGTAGGGAAACAAAATGGTCCCTAGATATCATCAAATCTCATTTAAAAACTGAGCAAATCTATATTTCTGAGCTCTGTTGGTGATGAAGAGCTGGTAGCCAGGAAACTGGAAAGAGATTATATGGCTGGGTAAAGGGTTTTGATATGACAGAGGAAAGGGGTGGGGGTGGTGGAAAAAAGATGGTTTCCTCTTGTTTGCTCCACATTAACCATCAAACTTTAGATGATGGAGGATTTTTAAATGTTTTTCCAAAAACGTAGGCAATCACACAGTTGGCAATCAGGAATTCAGGTGTTTGATAATTTGGTGGCATTTATTTGTGTTACAGTCCATTGCCATAGAGGTGCATATTTACAAGGAGGAGATGAGTCTGTCTAAAGCAGACAGAGCCTCATGTCACATATTGGCAGACCCACTTGGGGTCCATGAAAAAGAGCTAATTAAAGCACACCAAGTCCCTGGGTTTCCTCTGTCAACATTTTTGACCTGTCCACATTAGAGACCAGTAAGAAATTATAAAAGGCAATTTTTTCTTTTCATAATAAAAGATTCAGTGGACTTTTAAAAATAGTTTATGGAAAATACTCATTTTTAGATGAAATATTCACATCAATTATCAATTATGCCATCATTAAAATAGGCCACAAATTCAGGAGACATAATGCCATTGCAGAAACTCTGATTCTGTTTCTCATATCAAAACCCCTAATTTCCAAGTAGCCTTTTCAGATTGGCTTCTGTCACCTAGTAATATGCATTTAAGCTTCCTGCATGTTCTTTTTTGTGGCTTGATCGATCATTTCTTTTTAGTACTGAATAATATTCCATTGTTCAGATGTATCTACCATTGTAGTATCATATAGACTAGTGCTACTGTCATCTAGTGGGTAGAGGCCAGGGATGCTGCTAAACATCCTGTAGTGAATGGACAGCGCCCCCCGACAACCCCACCACTAAAACAAAGAATTATCCAGCCCCAAATGTCAGTAATGGCTCAGAAACTCTGCAACAGAGCCTTGTTTCTCAAAATGTGGTCCGTGGACCAACAACATTGACATCACCTGGGGACTTAGAAATTCGGATTCTCAGGCGCATCTTAGACCTACTGTATCAGCATCTACAATTTAACAAGATCCCTCAGGTGATTCATATGTACATTAAAGTTTAAGAAGCAGTACTGCTGCAGGAATGAGAAATTCCATAGTGTCCTAGTAGTAGAGAATATAATTTTCTTCCTTACAGTGACTTTGTGATTTAATTAATTGACTCTTCATTTAATGCTTACCTCTTAATTGAGGAGATGAGTTTTCGTCTCAAGGACACTCAAGGATATGGGGTTCAGTCATTTGGACTGTTTATGGCACTGAATTTGTGGTTCCAGTTCTTTGATTCTTCTCACAGGATATGAGTTTTAAAAAGGAAGAATAAGCTTGGAAGCCCGGAAACTCTACTCCTTGGTATATGTTTGAATTTGTACTATGTGACCTTCTGAATTTTTATGAACACGGCATTTAGTTCCTCATGGAAGGTAATTTTAATAACTGCAGAATACCTTGGGTATCAAATATGTCTTCAGTGATGCTTAGTCAAGTTGTGTAAATGAGTTAGAAACATTTGGATTACATTTCCCTTAAAATATGCATAGAATTAGAATTAAGCAAAAATATGCTGGAGGCAATGTATGCTTTCCGAATTGCAAAACCTTGAAAAATGGGTTGAGATAAGTATCTGTATGTGAATACACCTATCATTGATATTTACAGGTTAATCCACTTGGCCTTCATTCCTTTAATTTATTTTTTTTAATTAATTAATTTATTTATTTATTTTTGGCTGTGTTGGGTCTTCATTGTTGCGCGCGGGCTTTCTCTAGTTGTGGCGAGCGGGGGCTACTCTACGTTGCGGTGCACAGGTGTCTTATTGCGGTGGCTTCTCTTGTTGCAGAGCATGGGCTCTAGGTGCATGGGCTTCAGTAGTTATGGCATGTGGGCTCAGTAGTTGTGGCTCGCGGGCTCTAGAGCGCAGGCTCAGTAGGCTCAGTTTCTCTGAGGTATGTGGGATCTTCCCAGACCAGGGATTGAACCCGTGTACCCTGCATTGGCACGCGGATTCTTAACCACTGCACCACCAGGGAAGTCCCTTCATTCCTTTTAATTGGAACTGATGTCATTGTACTTTGGACCATCTTTTCTCTCCTAAATCTATATCATTTTTTCTAAGCTCTTCTAAAAAGAACCTTGAAAATATTTAAATAAAGCTATCTTTTCCAGTAAAAGTAGAGTTAAGACTATTCCTGTATCCCTTATCATGTCTTTCTACTGAATTTTTATTTTACAGTAACACCACTTCATAAATACAATTATACCCTGGGGTTTTATTATGTTTGTTTGATTGATTGTTTTTTTTAACAAAGCCTTTGAACTCTTAAAAATAGTGGAATCTATAGTAAAAGAATCAAGACAAGCATAGGCATCCTTTATATTCTTACAACATTGATATTGTACGACCTCTCCATAATTCCAATGTCAAATGTACATTGAACACTTAAGATGTTTGTTAATGCTTCCAGAAATTGTCATGGTTAACTTTGCATTCCCTGGATTATTGTGGATTTTTAATTTATGTGTGACAGCAAGAAGAATTATTCTGTCTTCTTAAAGTAATTCAGTATGTATATAAATTTAAGGGTTTATTTGAGAATTTAAAGCACTAAAACATGAAGCAATTTCCAAAGCAAAGAATAAAATGAAACATATTGCCATCCTTGGTTTGTTAAAGTGTTACCTGTGAATACCTTTAATGTAAATTATAGTGCCTTAATGGGTAAGGGTACCTATTTAAGTTCAACTGAGAAACTGGTTTTTCAAACTCTTGGGGCTTAAGAAATTCCCAAATGCTTTTTAGTCAAGCATTGTTATTGTTAACTTTCAAACTCATGCACATTTTAAGGAAATGTAATCCATGTGTTTCAAATTCATTTTCACTTAATCCATCAAGATATGGTTTGGTAAACTCTTCTGATCCATATGAAGTATTTTACTGATAATAAAAATCTCATCAAGAAATGACTTTTGCTGATAGTTAAGAAATGTACCCAGATTGCTGAAATGTTGACCCTGTTGACTTTTGAAGACAAAGATCTTTTTCTGGTTTTAGTCACACTCTTTTTCTTCCATTTCAGTTACCGTTTAAAAAAAAAAAACATAAACAACAAAAAAAACATGATGACATGGAATCATAGAATCAGCTGGTTGTGGTCAAGGTTTGTACAGGGAGATCGGGACTGGTCATTCTACTCAAGGTGGGCTTGGAACCACCCCTATGATAAATTAATGATTAGGTACAATAAATCAGTTAAAGTGTCTGAGAAGAATTCCCCTTCTTTTTTCCAATCCAAAGCCTATATCACCATCACCACCTTCTTGGGGGCAGCCTCAAATAATTTCTATTAGCAAATCATTTATTTGTGTTCTCACTCTTTGTCCCTTTCCCCCAAACAGAAGGGGCTGACATTGTCCAGACAGATGAGTGTCTGGAGACACAAGAACTTAAAGGGTGGTGTGGCGGTGGGCTGTCCCCAGTGAATGTCCTCAGTATCCCAAGAGCAAGTGGAGCCCTCAGCTGCCTTTACACCTGCTCACCCCCTGCAGGGCCCAGTGCTTGACAGCACCAGCCCAGGAGGACCGGCAAGGTTGACATCTTTGGTGGGCAGCTGACCAGGGAAAGAAATCCATTGCAGCAATGAGTCCAGCTGGAGTCAGTCCTTGCAGCCAGCTTAGACCTTCTCAAGTCGCATATCACTGCCTTCATCAGATGAATGACCTTCCAAAAATGCTTCTTTGTGCCCTGAAAAGGGGATTCCTGGAGCCTTTCTCTACCCTTGCATGAAGTTCCCAGCTGGGTAAGCAGAAGCCTGGGTCATCACTTATGTTCTTCTCAGCCCATGGGGGCCTTGACCAGGTCCAGGGTGGGACAGGAGTACCACTTGGAGCCTGAAGAGATTCCTTGGGCCCTAGAGTAGGACTCAGGGTACCTTTTTTTAGGTTTCCAATACTTTGGCTTTTAGGGCGCTGGTTTCAATAACCATTATCTAACATCCCCCACTCTTACACACCTTGTGAGAGGGTGTCAGGGTTTGGAGTCCCAGAAACGGAGCTGGAGTGGGGCATCACTCCAGCCCCAGCAACTGAGACGAGAAGCAGGCAGCACAGGGGTCTGAGTCTATATCTTGTTACAGCCCGGCAGGCTCTGGACCCTCTCTATCCCCAGTGCCCAGCACAGTGCCAGGCACAAAGCAGGTGCTCAACACACACGGCTGAATGAATGAGTGAATGAATGAATGACCAGACAAATGAACCAACAAATGAAGAGCAGGAGCAGGCCTGCCCAGAACCTGACCTAGTAGATGCCGTGTGTACGACTAATGTGCAACTGAATCTCTTTTCATCAAGTGGGCTTTCACAGTGCATGTGACTTTTTGCTTACGGTTAGGTTGATAGCCGATATTTCATTAGGAAAAGTTCATTGTGTTGTTATGCAACATAAGAGGTTGAAAACCCACAGAGACTGCCACAAATAAAGAAATTAGATCTCAAACTCAACATTAAAAAAGAGGCAAAATGGTTAATCATTTGCTGGAAATATGTACATGGTATTTTTCGAAACATTTGATAGATTGAAGAAAATACTGAATTAGTGAAAACTGCTCATTGTTAGTTCTATTTAGATAAATGAGCTTCTTTATAGTTATTCATACAGTTAGAGGGGAAAGTGCAGGAGTGAGGCTGTGGGGTAGAGCTGTTAGAAGCATGGGCTCAGGCAGCCAGAGTTGGGGCCAGGAGTCTCTCTTCCACAATAATGGCCAATTCATTGCATATTTGAGAATTAAGTGAGATACGCATTACTCCTAAAAGCTTTTAGTATTTTTAACTCGAATTCAATCAGTATTCATGTTGCACGTTCCAGCTATCATGGACATTAATTACATGTGGATTTTCATCTGTAGGAAAAAAGGGGTGAGGTGGGTGAGGGCACAGCGTAACTCCCCACGGTGCCCCACCGCCCGTATATAGGAAAGGCATGGGCTGAGCAGTGGACGAGGTGAAGACTTCTCCCCAGAACAGTTCCACAGCCTGTGTCACCTGCAGGGAAAATGATCTTATTCTTCAGACTAAAAATGGGACATGTGAGCTGGAGAAAGCTGCCTATTTATTTATATCCAATGGATGTTTTTCAGACACAATTCTTAGTTTCTGAGTATTTAGCACCTCTGAGACTATGATTGCCTGAAATTATTTTATGTATAAAACAAACTTAACTTCATCACTTATCCTTCAGAAGGCTAGCCCACTGTGATAATTTTGTGACAGCTGGTAGATGAATTGAATTTATCAACCAATAGCACAACCCAATTCTAATCCATTTCCTAGTGGAAAAAATTCCTAGAGAAGTTAATTTTTTTACAGTTATAAAAGCATAATGTTCACTGTAAAAATTTGCAAAATAGAGAAAGGAGTAAAGAAAATCATCCTTAATCTTACCATTTTACCACTGTTAGAAATTTTATGTATTTCCTTCCAGGACTATATTGGAAAATATTTTGACCTTTTCGGGAAGGGCTATTTTTCAAAGATGATTCACTTTTTAATCAGATGGTGAACATTTGGGTTTGAAAATTGTGGACTAATCTAAGAGTACAATTTAACAATTTAAGCCAGCAATGTGTAATTATAACTACCTTTTGCTACAAAATTTAAGCAGGATAATCTTCTAAATGGAATATTCTTGTTGAAGCACCGGGAACAACAAACCTGCTAGTCAACTAACATGAATTTAGTATGTGAAGAATTGTCAGATTTCCCTCTATGAATAACATTTATCTCACAGCTATATCGGATACAAGATATTGAATCTAGATCAGTACCTTTCTTTAAAAGGATATTTTTTTGCCATACCTTAGTAAAATATATTTCTTTCCTGGCTGCGGCATTCCCTTTGAGGCTAAGATTAAATGTAATAATTCAAAAAACTTTAACATTCTTCAAACAATTTGAAACATAGAAAAATATTTACATCAAGCCTAGCAATATTAATCATTGTTACCAGCTTGCATTCTAGACTGGAGGTTGGCAAACTTTCTGTAAAAGGCCAGGTAGTAAATATTTTTGGACAGAGACAGTCGATGAGGTCTCTGCTGCAACTACTCAACTCTGTCACTGTAGTGTAAAAGCGTCCATAGGTAATATATACATGGATGGGCATGACTGAGTTCCAATAAAACTTTATTTATACAAGCAGTGAGTCAGACTTGACCAACAGCTGTAGTTTATCAAGCCTTGCTCTAGACAGTCAATTTTTACTGGCTGTCACATTCACCTAGAGTTTAGATTCAGTTTAAGGGTTT
Organism: Eubalaena glacialis; assembly: GCF_028564815.1. Classification (NCBI taxonomy): domain Eukaryota; kingdom Metazoa; phylum Chordata; class Mammalia; order Artiodactyla; family Balaenidae; genus Eubalaena; species Eubalaena glacialis. The sequence goes on from NC_083721.1 coordinate 112,208,968, forward strand.
CTGACCCTTCCCCCATCCCTTATACACACAAGACTTCCAGTAAACATGGCTGGTTGAACACATGTTTATCTCCGTTACCACTAAAATGCCACATAAATCACAATAAAGGAATTAAAAGGTATAAACTTAGGAGAGTGGAGAAGACAGCAGACAAAGGATGTCAACAAAAGGTTTGGCCAAGTAAAGGAGATGCAAACTTGGCAGTAAACAGTGCCTGGGTAATATCATTTGTGGTCCAAGGGAGGTGCCACATGAGAGGGATCTTGTACAGTTCTGCTGAGCTCTAGTGATCTAGGTAGGGCTGGAGGCAGCAAACTGCTTCTCAGGAAAGTTGGGCAGAACCTGATGCAGTCACTGCCAGAGCTGCCACACTTAGCTTATTTGTAAAACTCAAAGTAATTGGATGAGGGTGGGGGAGGAGGTCTTGACTCCAACTGTAAACGTTTTGGTATTCAGTGGGCTTTTGGAATGAGAAGAATAGTGCCAACAAGAACTAGCAGTTTAACTGCTAGTGCTTTTAGAGATATTAAGCTCTTCTGAAACTCTTTCCCTTCAGCCTTCTCTCTGAGACCCAAGGGAACAATTTGCTCATATTTGCGGGGTCACTTCTAGTACCCATTGATGAGTTTCCATCATGCGAGGAAGGAAGGGGCAGAAAGTCGGAAGACAAGAAATGGCAGAAAGGAGGCTTCTGGGTGCAGATTTGCAAGTCTGGGTCTCTGTCCACAGAAGGAAGCTCAGACTGAGGGAGGCTGGTAGCTATGGCGCCAGATGGGCTTATTCGGGTGTCTCACTCCACAGCCCTGCATGAGTCTGGCAGACAAAGGCAGTGTGTTAGGAAGCCGTGTGTTCTGTTGTGACAGATGCAAACTTCAAGGGTCACTGGGGTCATATATAACAAGCTTCAGTAACTCTGAGCCAAGAACTCCCATCTCCTTTTCCCAGCAGAGTATTTAGAGAATTGATGAAAAAAAAAAAAAAAAAAGAAGTTGACTTAGTTTTGTGTTTTTTTTTTGTTTTTTTTTTTTTGAGATAGACCCTTTTTGTGCTCTGTTTTCTCTTTTGTCCCAAAACAGACGCTAGTTATATTCAGGTCCTGTTTGCTCTATTCAGAGGGAAAAACGTTGGATTTCTTGTGTTATTACTAACACTGTCCCATTATTGTGTTTCCTTTGATTTGACTTCCTTTTCTCATAATGAATCTTCCTATCTTCTCCCTCTCTTTGATGTTCTTGTCTCCTGTCTCAGTTCATTGTATTTGCATTTACTTCTCCCATGCACATCCCTTTCATTCTTTAGTTTGGTCTACTTTCTTTGAGAATGTCAAAGAAAAAACACCCCTGAGACCCCATACACACAGACTTTGGGCTTTTCCCTGGCAGCTTCTCAGAGAGCATTTTACTGAGCATAAGGTGTCATAATATTGATAGAGGTGATTAGGGGAAGGGGCTGGTCACTGATCTTCAGTTTGGGCAGAAGGTAAAATTAAAATCAAATCAAATTCAGCAGCCCCTCCTTTCCACAGGGGTTAGGAAAGGCATGGAGTACAAGGAACCGTGAACCCTTCCTGGTGGTAGAGCTTTAGCTCTGCCATCACTGCCCACCAGATGCTGCCTGCTCACGGTGGCCTCTAGTTCTCCGCCTACTAGATTTTACATTAATGTGGATACCTGAGGCACCCACATACCCAGGACCATCTGTAAGGACATGTGCAGACAACCTGCAGCTTTTACCCTTGGATTTAAGTGATAATTGTATTTGGGGAAAGGCTGACTCAGCAAGATCAGAGAGAGGTAAAAGAGTGGTCATTTGCCATGTTGGACCTGCAGGAAGAGCTTTGGCCATCTCACTCTGAGCCAGGTGCAAGTGGTTCAAGCAGAGAGGCGGAGTTATAAACTTAATAAGGAAATAAAATTACCTCTACCACCTTTTGTTATACTCTTTATTACCATTTTATTCTTGGAGCATAGCATAGTCCCATGGTTTCTTGTAAATTCACGGTCTGATTTGAGTTGCTTTTTGTGAAGGCGGTCTCTTGAAGCTGGAGGGTCTTTTGTAAGTCATCCTTCTATATATGCTTGAGAATTAGACTACTCCTGCAGCCAAAAATATGGAGTTTTCAAAGTTCTATTCCGAGAGTTGCCAACGGATCTTAGAGGTAATCCAGACCAAGTTAGCTTTGAAGTCATCTATCGTGGTCAAGGTTTATACACATTTAAAAAGAAAAAACTAGGTTACCAGAACCAGCGTGGTCTTTGAGGACTGTGTACATCAGCCCCATAGCCAAGGTTCTTTCCCACCACGGGGCCCAAAGCTGGACCATTCTGCCCTCACCCTTCACTTTGCTCACCCCTGCCTGTCCTAGAAGTCTCAACACAAACGTTGCTTCCTCAGAGCAGCTCTCTCTGACCCCCACCCCAGTCTAAATTAGCTGTTCCCATATTGTTCTTTGGGGTTTTTTCCGTCTTCTTTTTCCTTCATAGTACTTAACACACTTGTATTTTTGTGCATTATTCTTTATTGTTTGTATCCACTAGATAAAATTGGTAGCACATTTACTGTATATTCAATGTCTATACTGTAGGAGCTCAGTAAGCACATGTTGAATGAATGACCTTTTGAAAATTCCTATGAGTCTATATCTATACTGTATTAAACCCCTTTTAATATGTTTTTTTTACTGCTTAGAAAAACAGATTTTTATTAGGAGCTCTATTAGCCCAATCTAACCTTTGTATGTCTGGATATTTTGGATTTTATTCTTACAGCTTCTATTTTGACTACCTTCTTTACAGCTAACCCCCTACCCTCTTAAAAACAAACAAGAAAATAGAGAATCATTGTAAATTATTGAACAAAGCAATGTACAGACGATAAATATTAGAACTAGACCATTGTTTGATTTCTTCAATTGGTTTGTCTTTGTATCCGTGATAGTATCGAGGGGCTGTAAATTGATGGTGACTGCTATTTGTATTTGATGTGGCTTATCCCTCTAGTTTCCAGCTCTAATAATTTCCCACATGGACTTGCTCTTTCCAAATGGGTTGACTCATTGTGGGTAAGAATAGCTAACTTTACTGAGCATCTTTATGTTGCATAATGAATATTTGTTGAATAAAAGGATAAGTGAATAATTGTTTTTATTTAATCCTGATGAAAAGCATATACCATCTAGTGATCATCATCCTCACTTTATAGATGAGAAAAGAGAAGGTCATATAGGTATGGTAATATGGCCAGTGGGTGGCAGAGTCAGGACTCAACCCTGGATACATGACCTTGTTGCTGTCTGTCCATCCCACACTGCCTTTTTGGACGTGCCATTTTCATCCCCCCTCCATGCTTTTGCCCGCATCATTGTTCCTCTAGGTGCCCTCTGCTCCATTTCTCTAGGGCCACCATTCATCATGTCTAGATCAAGTCTTACTTTCTCTGTCCTCAGTGATGGCAGGGACTGTTCATCTTGTACTTTACCTTGGATTGCTTTTTCTTTTTTTTTTAATATTCGTATATTCCTAATATCTCTTTTTAAGTTGTAAGACTCTCAATGAGTCTTTTTATAGTTTCAGTACCCAGCCCAATGCCCCATACTTGATAAATCTCCAAAGTATTTGTAGATGATGATGTTGTTAGATATTTCCCTGGTGCAGGACATCAAGTGAAATCAACCTTCTTCAAGCTTACCAGCTATTCATATTGTCACAGCAACTGCATCAATGGCAACTAATCTCTAACATCTTTCAGAATTTATGCTCTAAGAGTACAGTTCATATGAAAATACCTTCCTCAGAGGCTTTCAGTTATACTTGTGGCCTACAGTATTGAGTTTCCCTTAAGTCTAGAATTACATTCTAAAATTAGCTTCCATATTCATGGTCTATCTCAGAACTGGCTGCACAAAATTAGTTGCTTTCTATTCAGCGAAACCTCATTGAGCAGCAGCAAATGAAATAAGATTCTCCCTTGTTTTCCCATGTCAGATACATGATTATGAAATCAAAATAGATTTCCTAGTGGACATCTTAGGAAAGCCAGGCTCAGTTAGGAGTTGCTAAAGGCCACTTCTTGCAAGAGCATCAAAGAGTTAGAGACAGGGACTTCCCTGGTGGCACAGTGATTAAGAATCTGCCTGCCAATGCAGGGGACACAGGTTCGAGCCCTGGTCTGGGAAGATCCCACATGCCACGGAGCAACTAAGCCCGTGCACCACAACTACTGAGCCTGCACTCTAGAGCCAGCGAGACACAACTACTGAAGCCCGCGTGCCTAGAGCCCGTGCTCTGCAACAAGACAAGCCACCGCAATGAGAAGCCCGTGCACCGCAGCGAAGAGTAGCCCCCGCTCGCCACAACTAGAGAAAGCCCGTGCGCAGCAACAAAGACCCAATGCAGCCAAAAATAAATAAATAAAAAATACATAAATTTATTTAAAAAAAAAAGTTTGAGACAGTACATATATACTGTGTGGAGGTCCCGTGCAACTTGCAACAACCTATCTGACATCATCGAACCTCTTGGTAAATACATATCACTCTCTTAAGAGTGTTTTATTAAGGCTGTCAGGTGACAGTGAGGCCAGAATGCTTTAGTTCAGAAATGCCAACTGAGAGAGGAATGAGGTAGATGACTTACGTGTAGACAACCTTAGGCTCATCCTCCTTTCCTCAGGGGAAAAACATGTGAACAGACCCATTTTAGTGGAGTTTAATAATAAAATTTCCTAAAATTTCCTGTGCCCTAAATCTGGTTGCTGTTATACATTTTGCAGAATTGTAAAGTAATTGGTAGCACATGGCATGGTACCTGCAGGGGATCAGGGCTTGCCTGCCTTGTTTGCCTCCGTACAACTTTTGATATATCTCTGCTAGGTAGAGCCAAATGTTTATTTATAACACATGGGCTTCCACTGACTCAGTGTGACCACAGAGTGGTCTTTATCGTTGCCAGAAATCAACTACATTTGCATCATGCAAAAAAAAAAAATATATATATATATATACACACACACACATACATCTATATATGTGTGTATTTAATTTAAAATTCATATAAGTTTCAAAATTACTTTCATGTCTGCAAATTGTACTAGCTCCTATGAAAATATCCCAGATTTGTTTCTGATCATATTGCTGTTGACTATTTTGTATCCTTACTGTTTGGACATCTAACTTGTATTTGGCTACCATCAAGAGTACATGGTAGGAAACAGTTGAGTTCTTCCAAATGAACTTCCCCTGGAGGTTTTGTAATTGCATAAGTGTTCAGGTTCCTCCTCCTAGGGCTGAGTCAGACTCATCACTGTTGTTGGAAGGTGCACTCTTTATAGTGGTTACCAAAAATTCACTGGAGAAGTAATAAACATGTCAATGGGGTCACTTAAAGATAAGTTCAATTTTAAATTCATTTCATAAGTTATATTTCATTATTCTTACTTTGGGAGGAGTATTGGCTGGAAATATTAGAAACAATATTGAAATTAACCCACAAATATGAATGACGTTGCCACAATAACCTTCTTCTGCAATTATGAGCAGTCAGTCACGCAATCAGAAATGACTCCTGTTTGAGTACTATTCATAAGGGTAGCTACTCATCTGTCTGCACAATCAGGGGACCAGGAAAGTGACTGCAAAAGTCATTATTTAGCTACATCTCTTTCACAATTAATATGGCAGGTTTTTTTTTTAATTTTATTTTTTGGCTGTGCTGCATGTCATGTAGGATGTTAGTTCCCCGACCAGGGATTGAACCCGTGCCCCCTGCTTTAGGAGCACAAAGTCTTAACCACTGGACCACCAGGGAAGTCCCTGCAGTTTTGTTTTTAAAGTTGGACATTATAAGAACAAGGAAATCATTGTTAAAAATATGTGACCATCCCTCAAGAAGTTAAACATAGAATTACCTTATGATCCAGCAGTTCCATCTCCAGGTATATACCCAAAAGAATTGAAAACAAGTATTCAAACAAATACATACACTGCATAAGTGTTCATAGCATCTCTAGTCACAAAAACCAAAAGCTGGAAACAACCAAAGTATCTCTCAATGATTGACATTGAATAGATAACAAAATGTAGCATATCCAACAGTGGAATATTAAGTAGTCATCAAAAAGAATGAATACTGATACATGTTACCTCTTGGATGAACATTATGCTAAATGAAAGAAGTCAGACACAAAAGGCCACATATATACGACTCCATTTATATGAAATATCCAGAATAGGCAGATCCATAGAAACAAAACGCAGATTTGTGGTTGCCAGAGACTAAGGGGAAGGCGATTGACTACTTAATAGGTACAGGGTTTCCATTTGGAGTAATGAAAAAGTTCTGGAACTAGATAGATGTGATGGTTTCACATCATAAATGTACTTAATGCCACTGAATTATATACTTTAAAATGGTTAAAATGGTAAATTTTATGTCACGTGTTTTACAATTAAAAATTTTTTTAAAAATATATGACTACACATTCTGTGACAAACTCCATACTTAATAAGCAGCAAGTACTCAATAATTATGGCATGGTTCTGAGTTAATCTCTCTGTGCTACTAGTAGCAACAAGCACAATGTGCTAGGCACCATTTTAAATGCTTTACTCTACCCTGAGCAAGTATTATTCCTAAATTACAAATGCGGAAACTAAAATATGGAAGTGAAAACAAAATTTGCCTCAGACCACATAATTTGCTGCTGGTAGACCTGAGATTTGATACCAGGTTGTCTAGCAACAGAGTCTGTACCATTAGCTGCTGTGCTATAGGGTGAGCTAATGTTGTCCTGTGATAATAAAGCTGATGTGCTTACGGCAGCATGTTCTCAGGCTCCCAGAACAATGTTGATAAAGTTTCAGTTCTTAAAGAACAGATAATTTTTATTCAAATCTGCAAAGTACAAGCATATTTATTTATTTATTTATTTATTTTTATTTATGGCTGTGTTGGGTCTTCGTTTCTGTGCATGGGCTTTCTCTATTTGCGGCAAGTGGGGACCACTCTTCATCGCGGTGCGCGGGCCTCTCATTATCGCGGCCTCTCTTGTTGTGGAGCACAGGCTCCAGACGCGCAAGCTCAGTAATTGTGGCTCACGGGCCTAGTTGCTCCGCGGCATGTGGGATCTTCCCAGACCAGGGCTCGAACCCGTGTCCCCTGCATTGGCAGGCAGATTCTCAACCACTGCGCCACCAGGGAAGCCCCCCAAGCATATTTCTATTGCCTGTATTATGTATTTGATTACCAGGTAATCAATTAAATCAGTGGTTTAATTACCATTGAACATACACATATCATGAAAGAACTACAAGAAGTACAGTTCTCTTTCAGTGCAAATTCACTGTGCTGTGCAAGGCCGCTGGCTGTGGTCAGAGGTATCCTGTGGCCCTTTGCAGTCTTCTGTTGGAACAAGAGTTACATGCAGTTTTTCAAATCTCTCTCTTTTCCCCAGTCGTGCATTCCAGGGGCTAGACATAGTAAGCTAAGTCAGATTTGGTTGAGTCATAAATCAGGGACTTGGCCATGAAGCATGCAGGGAGCTGAGAGAAGTAAAGAATATCATAAGCACAGAGAATGGGGTAAGAAGTGATAGGTGAGAAGAAACTAACTAAAATAAAATGTCAGCCTCCTCCAGGGATCCCCATACAATCCCAAATCACACTGTCTGAGGAGTGAGGCTCACTTGTGCTGCATTGCGAGGCCTCTGCATTGCCCACCTCTAGAAGGGCACCATTTACACTGTGGCCTTTGTGAATGACACCCTCTGAACTCATGCGGTATAGAAGCTTGTCAGTGTAGAAATACTTTAATTTCAAAATGAAGCCATTATAATCTAAATACATGGGAGGAAATTGAATTGTGCACTTTGCCATGCTTCTAAGAGATTTGAATCTCAAGATATTAAGGAAAAGAATAGCTTCCTGAACTGGTTCCATTGCAATTCTCTCTTAGAGAAACTACTATTCAAAACCCTTCTAGCTCTGGGACTTCAGGATTTTTTTAACTGGAATCTGGCATCAGATTTCCTGCATAAGGCAAATTTTTGAGATGCCAGAGTTCTGGGAGCAGGGCAAGAGGCCACTCCTGCAGCCTCTGTTGAATGAATGTTGATTATCTTCTCACCCCAAAGTTTATGTTACCCGCTGTACTATTGGGAAATAGCCAACTGAGGCAGGGATAATTCGACTATTAACCCTCACTTTGGTTCTTCAATAGATCTTTTTGTCTTCCTCTATAGGACAAAATATATAACCAGCTGTTTCAAATTTACAACCAGAAAGTTGAGTTTCTGGAAGCTGAATGACATTGCTACTCTCTTTTATGATGTAACTTCTCTGGACAGCAATAAGAAAAAGAAGGTAGAAATAATTAATTAACCAGAAACAGTAAAAACGTTGACTCTGTTTAATGTTAACTGTGATGATTAATGTCATCCTCACTGGATTTTAGGTCGCATAAGAATGAATCAAATTACACTTAAACACAACTTGAAAGAAGCAATGGATGAAACTAAGGCTTTCAAAGATATAGTGACCTCTGTCATGTGTAACATTGATTTATAGAAAAATAATTTTATGATTATGACATTCACTTCTGCTATAGACTTTCTGGTTTCCCAGGCTAACTTGACAGAGGCAATTTATTTCCTTGACTTATTTCCTTGACTTATTTCCTTGATTGCTATGCTTTCAGTTTGGGTGGTTCCCATTGGGGAACAGTGGTATCTTGAGTTGGGATTTCATGGGTCAATCACGTGGGCTTACCTCAAGAGAGGTTTGAGCATGAATGAGACTGGGCCACATAACTCATCCAATTGTACTATACAGATCAAAACCACAATCAAAACTGAAAACAAACTATCAACAAGCCTAAATACTGTGCAAATGAAATTGATACACAATTTATAATAGGATTTATATAATTGAAAATACTTAGGTATAAATTAAATCCTCTTTGACTTCAACTATTGTTAGTTGCTGCTTGAATCAAACAAGTAAATCACAACATCTTTGAGTCTCAAATTCTTCTTCTAAACTGGACGTATCTACATCACAGGATTGTTGTGAACATAAAGGGGCAAAACACACAAAAAGCTTTTAGAACAGTGCCCAACATATAATAACCAACCAATCAATGTTAGCTATTTTTCCCTTTTTTTGCTGCAAGAAAGTCATCTTCTTACTTAGGATGCTTTGAATACAGCAAAATGTTAGGCCTTTCGTTAGAGCTTCCTGGTGGTGTTCTTGCTACATGACTATGCTACTGAGCCTCAAAATAGCATCAACATCAAAAGCCTCACTTGCTTACCACTTGAAGTACTAGAACTCTGAAGGATTTCGGAGAGACCAAGTGAATGGCTTCAAGCACTGTTACGGGATCTTCTTTCTTGCTAGATCTTCTTCTGTCATGTCCCCAGAGAAATTTATTTCAGTTGTATAGAATTTTATTTCAGCCTGCACATATTAGCTTTGTATTAAGTTCTTTTTGAAATAAGCAATTAGGTGAAAATTTCAGGACACTAAGAGACCTAGAGATTCCAAGGGTCATTAGGATCCCCTTTTGTCTAATCAAAACTGCATTATGGTTGGGGCTTCTCTGGCGGTCCAGTGGTTAAGACTCTGCTTCCACTGCAGGGGGCACGGGTTTGATCCCTGGTCGCGGAACTGAGATCCTGCATGCCGCCAGGAGTGGCCAAAAAATAAAAAATAAAAATAAATAAATAATTTTTTTTAAAAAACAGCATTATAGCAACCCTCCTGGCTGAGGGCTGATTTCTTTCCCCATATACAATAGTCGTAGTTGTAATAATGATCATGATAATGATCAAAGAAACATTATTAAGCACTTGCTCTGTGCTGAGCACACTTCTGTCTGAAAATCTCACTTAAATTAACCCATTTTATGCTCACGTTAACCAGGGTGACCAATTCCTTTTGGCTTGTCCAGGTCTTTCCCAGTTTTAGCACCAAAAATTACAAGTCCCAGAAGCCACCTCAGTCCCAGGCAAATAGGGATGGTTGATCACACTAAACATCCCTTAGAAATAGATGCTCTTATTATTCTTCCGAATTAGGTCACAGAGAGGTTATGTAACTTGCCTAACGACACAAAGCTAGTAAGGAGAAGAGTCTGGCTCCGGAGTCTGGGCTCTGCACCACCACCATGGAACAGAACTGGATTTTGGATGAGGGGTTGGAACAACTGGCCCTAGAATGGCTTCTGAAGGGATGGGCTTTTCAGTCCCTGTCTCAGGGCAGAGACACTGGTTGTGAGAGCATCCCAGAGTCTCTGTCACCTGAAGGTTAATGGGCAAGTCTCACTCTGTTCTTTAATGGCAACACAAAACAGCAAGCTGGTACAATATCTGAACAGTTTTCACGTAAGAAATTTACAAGCATATATGCACCAAGAGACACTACAGTCCACTGTGTGTGATTAGATTTCAGCCTTCACATGCAAAATGTCCTGATACCCTGCCTCAGTCAACTCCCCATCCTCTACCTTTTGCTGTGTGAATCTTAATAAGACTCTCTTTTTATTAGGACAAGATTTCTTTCTCTACCCAGGTCTTCTTGTTCAGGATAGTTTTATTCTCTATCATCATCATTATTTTTCACTTATTGTAAGATTACAAAATTTCACATTGCAACTCAGCTTTGCAGAGAAAATGCACCATCATTTTGTCTAGAACTCCTCATGAACAACTAACCACTGGTTAGTAAGGGGGAAATTAACTGAGTCCTTATTTAAATTTAATCCCATCTGATCATTTGAGTAGTACGTTTAGGAAACAACCTCTCATTTGAATAAAAAGTTTCTTCCTCTTACCCCCTCCCATGCTTATCTCTCTAAGGCGGCATTTGGGGGCATGAGGAAGTGGGTTCTGTTTCCTTGTGGTTGTGGAAAAGCATCATGCATGGGGGTAGCGGGGTGAGAGGGAGTGTCTTCTTGCCTAAGGGATAATGTCCTTTGCTTGCTTATCACCCTCTCAGCTAAAGTTAAGGGTGATGTTGCTTATTTTCCAGGCACTGTGTGCATAGCTCTTACCTGGCAATCTGACTGCAACTCAGCACCCACTGGTGCTGTGGCCCCCTCTGAAGCCTAGCTGGGTCGGTTCTCTCTGCTGCATACTGGACAGAGCTCCTCCCCACTACAGTGATTTCTCTGAAAAGCTGTCCAGCAAGAACCTCAGCTTCTTCTTCCTCCTCCTGTCCCTCCATTACAGGGACAAGGGTGGCCCATGGGAGCTGAGCCTTATACCTCCTCTGCTTGCCTCCGAGCTGTGCTTTTAACTAAATTGGCTGCCCTGTACTGGTGCAGAGAGCCACCTAGGAGTGGATCTCCTTCCTAAGGGTCACCACTGCCCTCCATGTTACCATACTTAATCTAATATACTCCCCCTTCCCCAAGCTGAAGTCCAAATATAAGGAAGTCAGGGCCCACTTCTGATGACGTCACACTTATTTCTCTCCTTCTCTCCACAATCTGCCCTGCCAGAACTGAAAAGTCTTCTCTTTTACTTCTTCTATGTTATATTCTCCCTACCAACTGTAGAACTGATATAGCTGCCATCCCCTCCACACCACAGGTCTCTAATGGAAGTTCTCCATGCTCAGGGGTTGATAGACTAAAGGGAGGTAAAGAAATTTAGAAAATCCTTTCTCAAGACAAAAGCTTTGCTTGCAAGGTGTTGTGCTGTATAATACAATTTTGGCAGTTAAAAAATGAATTCCTTCTTACCTTAGTCTTCCTCTTTGTATTCTTATAACAGTCTAATGTCTACCCCATTGCCACTCCACGCCCACCCTAGAGCAAAGTTTTTGAACTCAGGAAGGCAAAAGAGAAAAATAACGTTTAAAACTATAACTATTAGCCTCATTGCATGGTAATTTTGTGAGACATCATTTAAATTACCTCCTTTAACTAACATCAACTTTTTCATTGTATGGGATTTTTTTCTTTTTAAGTTATACAGATAATACATGAATATAAACCCATAGGGAAAGAATTAAAATAATACAGAAGTATATGGAGTAAAAAAGTGTTTGCTCCCCACCCTAATCCCACTTCTCGACCCAGAAATAATCACTGTCAATTGTTGATGTATAGTTTTACAGACCTTTCTCCTATGCATTTATATAAATATATGGGTTTATATACCAATACATAATTTTGACTTCTTTTTTTCAAAATAGAACTTTCTACACCTATGGTTTGTATATTTCTGAATATAAAATTACCAAATTTCCCTTCACGTCTCTGAATTTAATTTGCATTATTAAGGCAATCCCTTGCAAAAGAATTTTATTTCATTCTGATGATTCAGAACAAAAGCATCTGTCATGCTTGTTTGACAACTGGCTAGAATTTTTGCCATGAGCGGGAAAACATGCATAGTACTTTTGCTCTGGGTGGGGACGTTGCACCCACGTGCATGTGATATGGCCAGTGACCAGCCAGCTTCTGAGAAGGGATCATGTATTTCTCAGGCAATAATATCATAAACAGAACTTAGTGAAAGTGAGACAAAGTCCTCTTTCCTGTTACCTTCCTGCCTTAGATTCTTTATCAAATGAGAAATTTGGTAGTCTTTCCTTAGCACATATTAGTTCAACAACTCATTTCTGAGATCCTGTAGAACCAAGCCCTGGAAATACAAAGATGATTAAAGCAGTGTCTTCGGACATTGAGAAATTTTCAATATTATTTCAAACAGTCATTTCAGAAATTCATCTTCACTTTTGAGAATCTAATTTTTTTTACTTTGGAATTTCTTTCCTTCTGTTTCCTGCATCAAAGTTGTGGAATAATTGTTATTCTGTTCAAAACTTCTAAACTTGAATTGGGTAGTGACAGGGGAGTATAGTTTCAGTCTAAGATAAAAATATATTTTGCAAATCATATGGAATTAAAGTTTGATAAGTGGTCCACACTGGCTTGTGATGTCTTCTTCCATTTTGGTTTTTTTTTCAGGCAAAAGCGAGAGTATTTTTACGTGATGAGTTTGTTCTACATTTTTTTCCCAAAATTTTAATTTATGTTTTACTTCAAAAACATGATTTTTAAAATACTTTGGAAATGTTCTCATCAGACAAATTACCGGTTTCATTTCCTCCTTTTCTTTTTCTGTCCAATTTAGGATATTTATACAGTTAAATGACAGTATTATTCATTCATTCAGGGTCAGTATTTTGAATTCCATGTCTTTGAAATATATCAAAGGAGAGTTAATTGGGAGATGGGAGAAATGGCTTCAGTGGTTCCTGTCTGGCTAGTGTCGGACAGGAGAGGGAAATCTACTCCAACAGACCCTGTTGCCATCTGTCCTGTATTGAGTGCTGAGAGTAAGTCCTGGCAGCCCTGGGCAAATGTCCAACCCTGCTTTGGACAGTCATCAAAGACACATTTCTTCATGGGCCCCTAGAGGCCCTCATTGAATCATAGAATTTCTGAGCTAAAAAGTACATTCTAGTATGGCAGTTCCTAAAAAATTAAACGTAGAATTACCGTATGACCCGACAATCTCACTTCTGGGTATATATCCAAAAGAATTGAAATCAGGATCTAAAAGAGATATTTGTACACCCATGTTTATAACATTATTCACAATAGCCAAAAGGTGGAAACAACCCAAATGTCCATTGACGGGTGAATGATGACTGGATAAACAAAATGTGTTATATGCATACGATGGAAAATTATTCAGCCTTAAAGAGGAATGAAATTCTGATGCATTCTACAAATTATATGAAACTTGAAGACATTACGCTATATTAAATAAGCCAGACACAAAAGGTAAATATGATCCTTTATATATGATTCCACTTACGTGAAGCACTTAGAGTAGTCAAATTCATAGAGACAGAAAACAGAATAGTGGTTCCCTGAGTTTGAGGGGAGAGGGAAACGGACAAGTATAGTTTAATGGGTATAGATTTTCAGTTGGGGAAGATGAAAATGTTCTGGAGATAGATGGTGGTGATGACTGTACAACAATGTGAATGTACTTAAATGCCACTAAACTGCACACCGAAAAATGGTTAAAATGGTAAATTTCATGTTATATTTATTTTACCACAATAAAAAATCCTTACCCTCATGGAGCTTACAACCTAGGAGAAAAAGAAAGATAATAAGCAATTAGAAATGTAAAATTTTTTAAATTACAGTTTAGATCAGCTTTGGCCTGCCGTCATTTTTACAGATAAGAAGTGAGAAGACAGAGAGAAGAGATAACAAGAGTCTACTCACTAAGACCCTGGTTGTCTGACTCCTGGGCCAGTGATTTTTCCATTGAACCATACTTCCTTTTTGAGGTACTTCTGTTACCTCTATTTTATCTAAGCCGTTTGATAATATACTGGAAAGAGAACAGGCTTTGGAACCTGGGTTCAAATTCCAGCTCCTAGAAGTTTGACCTTGAGATTTCCTTCTCTATAAAGTGGGGATAACTAAACCTACTTCATAAGCGTTCAATGTAATCTGTTACACTTACACCTAGGTACGAAGTAAGTAGTCAAAGAAAATTAGCTCCCTTCCTGCCAAGTTCTTCAAATGCCTTCTCTGAATTTGTTTCTTATTTATGTTATGTTCAATGTGCTAATACTTTCAACCTAGCAATTTCTGCAAAGATATTCCTGTATTTGAGTTTTTATAAATCATTCTAGAAATACAGTTCGGATATGGAGAAGAATGATTCAGTTGAAAAACCTGGGAAACAAGCCAGAAACACTCATTTGACCCTTATTTAGCTGGGAGAGAACTTTCAAAGTGTAAGTTTGGTAAAGAATTCAAAAGAGCTAACTTATTCCTTTTTCCAAAAAATAAAGCCAGCTCTTTGATATTTCTACTAGCTATAAAAAACTTGAAATCATACTCTATTTTTATTCTTAAAAGGCACTTATCTCTAAATAAAAACTATATAATGGCATGGATTAGATATAAGTACCACCCTGGAAGATGAGTTTTGTCTCATCTCCCAAAAAGAATGGTGTGTTTCTGAGATCCAATATATTTAGAAAAATAGTCACACTTATCAACTGTTAGCAGAGAATCACAGGGCATCACAACTACCACCACAGTCCCCCTTCACCTGATTCTACAGCTTTCGCCACCTCTAAGAACTATAAGCCTAGTTACTTAATTATTCCGTCTGAGTTTAGCATCCTCTCCTACTTCCTCCTACCACATTTGAGGATAAAAGAGATCAGTTATTCCCCATTTACATAGGCCTCTAAAGAGCTTCTCTTTATTGATTTGCCACAGCTCTTTATATTTTATGAGAAGATTTGTCTTACCCCCAGGTTAGAGAATTATGTTGACTATATAGTAATTGCATAGAAATTAATGCCTTGGGTTATATTTCTAAGCCTGAACAACTTACGTTGTCTTGTTAAAGGTACTGGCAATTTATTTTGGATTGTCCATCCTGTCCCTGCAGAAGCTACAGATAGCTCAACTGGGGAAGTTCAAGGTCATTAGACAATATGACTTAGCATGAGGTCTTATCACTTTGTGAACAAAACATGGATCTTACATTTTAATGAACTTGGGTCTCAATCCTGGCTCTGCATCTCACTTGATTAAGTCATTTAACTCCCTGACATTTTAACCTCTTAAGTGAAAAGAGATAATAGATAATTATGAGGATTAAATGATAATTATATAAAACCTCTAATGGAGTGATTGGTAAAGAAGTAAATACTTATATTAGTTATTCCACACATCAACTTGCTCTAATATTTTAAGTAGTACACACACACACAGACACACACACAAACGCACACAAACTAAAATCTCATTTTTATTTTTGATTATAGTTTTGCTTGATTTCGAATTTCCACTCGACTTTTTTTTTTTCATCTTTACTGGAGTATAATTTCTTTACAATGTTGTGTTAGTTTCTGCTGTATAACAAAGTGAATCAGCTATATGTATACGTATCCCCATATCCCCTCCCTCTTGAACCTCCCTCCCACACTCCCTATCCCACCCCTCTAGGTGGTCACAAAGCATCGAGCTGATCTCCCTGTGCTATGTGGCTGCTTCCCACAAGCCATCCATTTTACATTGGTAGAGTATATATGTCAATGTCAATGCTACTCTCTCACTTTGTCCCAACTTCCCCATCCCCCGCTGTGTCCTCAAGTCCATTCTCTACCTCTGCGTCTTTATTCCTGCCCTGCCACTAGGTTCATCAGTACCGGGGTTTTTTTTTTGTTTTTATTTATTTTTGGCTGTGTTGGGTCTTCACTGCTGCATGCGGGCTTTCTTTAGATGCGGCGAGTGGGGGCTACTCTTCGTTGCAGTGCATGGGCTTCTCATTGTGGTGGCTTCTCTTGTTGCAGAGCACGGGCTCTAGGTGTGTGAGCTTCAGTAGTTGTGGTGCATGGGCTCAGTAGTTGTGGCTCATGGGCTCTAAAGCACAGTCTCAGTTGTTGTGGCCCAGGGCTTAGTTGCTCCACGGCATGTGGGATCTTCCCAGACCAAGGATCGAACCCGTGTCCCCTGCATTGGCAGGTATATTCTTAACCACTGCACCACCAGGGAAGTCCCAGAACCATTCTTTTAGATCCGTACATATGTATTAGCATACAGTATTTGTTTTTCTCTTTCTGACTTACTTCACTCTGTATGACAGACTCTAGATCCATCCACCTCATTACAAATAACTCAGTTTCATTCCTTTTTATGACTGAGTAATATTCCATTGTATATAAGTGCCACATCATCTTTATCCATTCATCTGTTGATGGACACTTAGGTTGCTTCCATGTCCTGGCTATTGTAAATAGTGCTGCAGTGAACATTGTGGGTACATATATCTTTTTAAATTATGGTTTTCTCAGGGTATATGCCCAGTAGTGGGATTGCTGGGTCATATGGTAGTTCTATTTTTAGTTTTTTAAGGAACCTCTGTACTGTTCTCCATAGTGGCTGTATCAGTTTACATTCCCACCAACAGTGCAGGAGGATTCCCTTTTCTCCACACCCTCTCCAGCATTTATTGTTTCTAGATTTTTTGATGATGGCCATTCTGACTGGTGTGAAGTGATACCTCATTGTGCTTTTGATTTGCATTTCTCTAATGATTAGTGATGTTGAGTATATTTTCATGTGTTTGTTGGCTATCTGTATGTCTTCTATGGAAAAATGTCTATTTAGGTCTTCTGCCCATTTTTGGATTGGGTTGTTTGTTTTTTTGATATTGAGCTGCATGAGTTGCTTGTATATTTTGGAGATTACTCCTTTGTCAGCTGCTTTGTTTGCAAATATTTTCTCCCATTCTGAGGGCTGTCTTTTCATCTTGTTTATGGTTTCCTTTGCTTTGCAAATGCTTTTAAGTTTCATTAGGTACCATTTGTTTATTTTTGTGTGTATTTCAATTTCTCTAGGAGGTGAGTCAAAAAGGATCTTGCTGTGATTTATGTCATAGAGTGTTCTGCTTATATTTTCCTCTAAGAGTTTTACAGTGTCTGGCCTTACATTTAGGTCTTTAATCCATTTTGAGTTTATTTTTGTGTATGGTATTAAGAAGTGTTCTACTTTCATTCTTTTACATGTAGCTGTCCAGTTTTCCCAGCACCACTTATTGAAGAGGCTGTCTTTTCTCCATTGTATATTCTTGCCTCCTTTGTCAAAGATAAGGTGACCATATGTGCGTGGTTTTATCTCGGGCTTTCTATCCTGTTCCATTGATCTATGTTTCTGTTTTTGTGCCAGTACCATAGTGTCTTGATTACTGTAGCTTTGTAGTATAGTCTGAAGTCAGGGAGCCTAATTCCTCCAGCTCCATTTTTCTTTCTCAAGATTGCTTTGGCTATTTGGGGTCTTTTTTGTTTCCATACAAATGATAAAATTTTTTGTTCTAGTTCTGTGAAAAATGCCATTGGTAATTTGATAGGGATTGCATTGAATCTGTAGATTGCTTTGGGTAGTAGAGTCATTTTTGCAATGTTGATTCTTCCAATCCAAGAACATGGTATATCTCTCCATCTGTTTGTATCATCTTTCATTTCTTTCATCAGTGTCTTATAGATTTCTGCATTCAGGTCTTTTGCCTCCTTAGGTAGGTTTATTCCTAGGTATTTTATTCTTTTTGTTGCAATGGCAAATGGGAGTGTTTCCTTAATTTCTCTTTCTGATTTTCCATTGATAGTGTATAGGAATGCAAGAGATTTCTGTGCATTAATTTTGTATCCTGCTACTTTACCAAATTCATTGATTAGCTCAAGTGGTTTTCTGGTGGCATCTTTAGGATTTTCTATGTATAGTATCATGTCATCTGCAAACAGTGACAGTTTTACTTCTCCTTTTCCAAATTGGATTCCTTTCATTTCTTTTTCTTCTCTGATTGCCATGGCTAAAACTTCCAAAACTATGTTTAATAATAGTGGTGAGAGTGGACGCCCTTGTCTTGTTCCTGATCTTAGTGGAAATGGTTTCAGTTTTTCACCATTGAGAACAATGTTGGCCGTGGGTTTGTCATATATGGCCTTTATTATGTTGAGGTAAGTTCCCTCTATGCCTACTTTCTGGAGGTTTTCATCATAAATGGGTGTTGAATTTTGTCAAAAGCTTTTTCTGCATCTACTGAGATGATCATATGGTTTTTATTCTTCAGTTTGTTAATACGGTGTATCACATTGATTGATTTGCATATGTTGAAGAATGCTTGCATTCCTGGGATAAACCCCACTTGTTCATGGTGCATGACCCTTTTAATGTGCTGTTGGATTCTGTTTGCTAGTATTTTGTTGAGTATTTTTGCATCTATGTTCATCAGTGATATTGGCCTGTAATTTTCTTTTTGGTGACATCTTTGTCTGGGTTTGGTATCAGGGTGATGGCCTCATAAAATGAGTTCGGGAGTGTTCCTCCCTCTGCTATATTTTGGAAGAGTTTGAGAAGGATAGGTGTTAGCTCTTCTCTAAATGTTTGATAGAATTCGCCTGTGAAGCCTTCGGGCCCTGGGCTTTTGTTTGTTGGAAGATTTTTAATCACAGTTTCAATTTCAGTGCTTGTGATTGGTCTGTTCATATTTTCTATTTCTTCCTAGTTCAGTCTTTGAAGGTTGTACATTTCTAAGAACTTGTCCATTTCTTCCAGGTTGTCCATTTTATTGGCATATAGTTGCTTGTAGTAGTCTCTCATGATCCTTTGTATTTCTGCGGTGTCAGTTTTTACTTCTCCTTTTTTGTTTCTAATTCTGTTGATCTGAGTCTTCTCCCTTTTTTTCCTGATGAGTCTGGCTAATGGTTTGTCAGTTTTGTTTATCTTCTCAAAGAACCAGCTTTTAGTTTTATTGATTTTTGCTTTTGTTTCCTTCATTTCTTTTTTTTTTAAATTTATTTATTTATTTATTTTTGGCTGCATTGGGTCTTTGTTGCTGCACGCGGGCTTCCTCCAATTGTGGCGAGTGGGGGCTACTCTTCGTTGCGGTGCGCTGGCTTCTCATTGCGGTGACTTCTCTTGTTGTGGAGCACGGGCTCTAGGTGCGTGGGCTTTAGTAGTTGCGGTGCATGGGCTTGGTAGTTGTGGCTCACGGGCTTAGATGATCCACGGCATATGAGATCTTCCTGGACCAAAGTTCGAACCCATGTCCCCTGCATTGGCACTGTGCCACCAGGGAAGCCCTCCTTCATTTCTTTTTCATTTATTTCTGCTCTGATCTTTATGATTTCTTTCCTTCTGCTAACTTTGAGGGTTTTTTGTTCTTCTTTCTCTAATTGCTTCAGGTGTAAGCTTAGGTTGTTTATTTGAGATTTTCCTTGTTTCTTGAGGTAGAATTGTATTGCTGTAAACTTCCTTCTTAGGACTGCTTTTGCTGCATCCCATAGGTTTTGGGTCGTCGTGTTTTCATTGTCATTTGTTTCTAGGTATTTTTTTATTTCCTCTTTGATTTCTTCAGTGATCTCTTGGTGGTTTAGTAGCATACTGTTTAGCCTCCATGTGTTTGTGTTTTTTACAGGTTTTTTTCCTGTAATTGATATCTAGTCTCATAGCGTTGTGGTCAGAAAAGATGCTCAATACGATTTCAATTTTCTTAAATTTACTGAGGCTTGATTTGTGACCCAAGATGTGATCTGTCTTGGAGAGTGTTCTATTTGCACTTGAGAAGAAAGTGTATTCTGTTGTTTTTGAATGGAATGTCCTATAAATATCAATTAAGTCCATTTGGTCTAATGTGTTTAAAGCTTGTGTTTCCTTATTAATTTTCTGTTTGGATGATCTGTCCATTGGTGTAAGTGGGTTGTTAAAGTCCCGTACTATTTTGTGTTACTGTCGATTTCCCCTTTTATGGCTGTTAGCATTTGCCTTATGTATTGAGGTGCTCCTATGTTGGGTGCATAGATATTTACAATTGTTATATCTTCTTCTTGGATTGATCCCTTGATCATTATGTAGTGTCCTTCCTTGTCTCTTATAATAGCCTTTATTTTAAAGTCTATTTTGTCTGCTATGAGTATTGCTTTTTGAATTTCCACTAGACTTTTAAAATATTATTATAAATTATAACTCCTTTCTGACGAGATAGGGTGCTTTCAGAGTGGTATGGCTGTAGACTATATCCCACTTCTGAAACATTATGATATCATTTAGTACTATTTCTAATTTTAAAATGTTTTCTAGAATGTTAATTGGTAGACTTTCTAGATTTCTAACTTTTTTTACATTAATATTTTACAACCATAAAATGAATAAAGAAGTGTTTCTTTACCAAGATCATAACAAGATTACTAGCATCTGAAGTATAGCTAAAATACAAGTGGCTAAGCTAAGGAAGAACGTTCACATTAACAAATAGCTATATCTCAGGACTTCCCTGGTGGTCCAGTGGTAAAGAATCCACCTTCCAATGAAGGGGACGTGGGTTTGATCTCTGGTCGGGAAACTAAGATCTCACATGCTGCAGGACAACTAAGCCTGCGTGCTGCAACTACTGAGCCTGCACGCCTCAACTAGAGAGCCCATGTGCCACAAGCTACAGAGCCCATAGGCTCTGTAGGGAGAAAACCCACATGCCACAACTAGAGAGAAGCCTGTGCACTACAACTAGAGAGAAGCCCTCGTGCCACAACAAAAGATCCTACATGCTGCAACTAAGACCGGATGCAACTAAAAAATAAAAATAAATAAACAAATAGCTATATCTTTCATGCCAGATGTGACAATGTGGAATGTTTAGTTAAATGTAAGGTAAAATTTCAACATGAAAATTAGTATTGTATTATTACTATTATAATTTCTCATTATTTTCATGGGAATATCCTACTGGTTTTATCATTGTTGCTCCAGAAGGAATCAGAAAGAGTATAATAAAATATCATTATTATGTTTTGAGGTAGGCTTCTTTATGCCAGGTACTATGGTGGGTACAAAATACACTAAGATTTTTAAGAGAGAAAGAGAGGAGGGTGGAAGGGAAGGAGAGGAGGGAAAGAGAGCGAAAGGGAGAGGAAAAGAACTCTGCCTTTTATAGTGGGCAGAGATAAAAACACTAACAGAGTGTGACTCAGGCTCCTCACTGTTGAAGTGGGAGTTTACAGGTAAGCAAGGAGTGGAGGCTAAAATGATCCATGTGGTAATGAATTAGAATTGAAACCATGGGTATGAACTCATGTTTAGCTTAATATAGATACAGATGGTTGCATATAGAAATACTTATAAACAGATATGTGTACATATACACAAATAATTTCCCTGCTTTGTCACCTTAGGGGGCCAAGGAACAATGACACCCAAGTAGCAGCGAGCATACCTAGTACCTAGCTCTTAGTTTCTAACACAGTTCTCCAGTGAAAGGAACCAGAAGTCCTTGGAGAAACAGCTGATTCTAAGACAGGGCAGGAAACATACAAGGTGAGCCTGGAGTATCTTGTATGTGAGATGTAAGTAAGGAAGTGATAAACAAACAAATAAAAAACCACACACACAATGATGACAGCACATCAAATGGACACAGGAACCAACTGAAAGAGCTCCCTGTGTCCAAAGCTGGAACAGTTAGAGCAACAAAATAATATTGAATTATAAAATAAATATCTGTGAGTACATACTGATAGAATAATTGGCCAAATAATTTGAATGTAATAACTAGAAGAGGAAGAGACAAATTTGTGCAGAAGAATTCCACGTAATTTATGCAGCTGTTCTGCCCTCAGGAGATGAAGCTAACTCCCCACTCTTTAAGTATGGGTTGCACATTGTGACTTCTTTTCAAAGAGGACAGTATGGAAAGTGGGGGGGAAAAGAGTAACTTTACAGTGGAGAAATCTGGTGAACACTACCTCAGCCAGATGTTCAAGGTCAACATCAATAGTCATAAGTCATGTAGATCAAATGTACTCTCCATATGATATGAGGAAAATGGCACTTTATCTCTGTGATTTTCCTCCCCCAAATTCGAAATCTCAGTCTATTCATGAGAAAAACAGACAAATCCCAACTGAGAAACATTTTACAAAATGTTTCAAAACTGTGAAGATCATCAAAAACAAGGAAAGTCTGAGAAATTGTCACAGCCAAGAGGAGCCTAAGGAGACGTAGTGAGTAAATGTTGTGTAGTGTCCTGAATGGGATCCTGGAACAGAAAAAAGACACTAAGTATAAACTAAGGAAATCTGAATAAACTATGGACTTAAGTTTATAATAACATGTCAATATTGGTTCATTACTTGTAACAAATGTACATACCAACTCTTTTTTTTTTTTTGGCTGCGTTGGGTCTTCATTGCTGCGCGTGGGCTTTCTCTAGTTGTGGCGAGCGGGGGCTACTCTTCGTTGCAGTGTGCGGGCTTCTCATTGTGGTGGCTTCTCTTGCTGTGGAGCCTGGGCTCTAGGCGCACGGGCTTCAGTAGTTGCAGCACGCGGGCTCAGTAGTTGTGGCATGCGGGCTCTAGGGCGCAGACCCAGTAGTTGTGGCACATGGGCTTAGTTGCTTCGCGGCATGTGGGATCTTCCAGGACCAGGGATTGAACCCGTGTCCCCAGCTTTGGCAGGTGGATTCTTAACCACTGTGCCACCAGGAAAGTCCCTCATAGCAACATAAGATGTTAATAAGAGGGGAAACTGGGTTATAGTATGTAGGGAACTCTCTCTATATTGTAATTATATACAATATGTAAATATATAATAATTATACATTTATATATTATAATTACATATATGTAATTTTTCTGTAAATCTAAAAGTATTCTAAAGCAAAAGTTTGTTTAAGAATACTAACATAGGACTTCCCTGGTGGCACAGTGGTTAAGAATCCACCTGCCAAATGCAGGGGACATGGAGGAGCCCTGGTCCGGGAAGATCCCACATGCTGCGGAGCAACTAAGCCCATGTGCCACAACTACTGAGCCTGTGCTCTAGAGCCTGCGAGCCACAACTACTGAGCCCATGTGCCACAGCTACTGAAGCCCATGCACCTAGAGCCCATGCACCGCAACAAGAGAAGCCACTGCAATGAGAAGCCTGTGCACCACAATGAAGAGAAGCCCCTGCTCGCTGCAACTAGAAAAAAAAAAAGGCCCACGTGCAGCAACAAAGACCCAATGCCAAAAATAAATAAATAAATAAATAAATTTATAAAAAATAAAAGAACCAAAGCAAAAAAAAAAAAATGCTAACAAAATTTTAATACAGTACAATGAATGCAGTGTAGGAATAAAAGCATATGAACTGTGGGAGAAAAGTGTGAGAGGAAGAAAAGAATTCCAAAATGATCCTTAAATACTTTGACTTAAAAAAAAGATCAAATGCTCTTTTATTTTGTGTCATGTCTTTAAATTTATCCATGTGTGTAATGTGTATATTTTGGGTATTTCAACTTACAACACATTATATTATACAATTCTTGCTGCTCATGTTAACTTCAGTATTTTTAAAGACCAAACCAAATCCTTTGATTTTTTTTTTACAAAAATAAGCCACAATCTACCAAAAGTAAAGAAATAACAATCAGATTTGGTGGAATATGAGAAGCATTCTATATTTAGCAAAGCATGACCTCCTCTCTTTTCAACATTTAATCTAGAAAAATAAATAACAGTTTGGGCATCAATTGTATAAATAAAAAATATCTTAATAACCCAGATACACTAACCTTACTACCCGGAATTACCTTGAATATTCATGCCTTATGCGATTTTTTCAGGGTGTTCCCTACTCTTAAAATGCTTGTCTCTCTCACATTTTTTCTAAGTTCAAAATCTTGGTTAGCTTTCAAGGTCACCTCAAATATTTCCTCCACCAGGAAGCCTCGCCTGGTTCCCCAAGGATGATAGCTGCTCATTGCTGTGAGTGGTCGGTACTGTGTGTCCCTCCATTATCCTGTGGACTTAATTTACAACTGTTGTTTGTAGGTGTTTCTCCCATTTGGCTGTAAACTTCCTAAGAGCAAGGTCAGAATCATGGCTCCTCTTGGTCTCTGCACAGTGTCTGACACCCATTCATTCATCCAACACCATTTATTGCATGCCCACCATTCAATACCATGGAATGAACAGGAGGGAGAAAATTACAGAGAAAAATTAACAACTAAATGTTAATGTTGAAAAAACTTCCTAATCCAGCAAAGCTCAGAAAAAAAAAAAAATGGGGAGAAAAATATTGAAACAGATTCAGTTTACTGAAAGCATTAACAGAAGCCTTATATCACAGAACTGATGTGTTTTTATCACCGGTATATATGCTTCTAGGTAAAGGTGTCTCTTTCTTCTACCGCTTTGCCCATTTTCCGTGATCTGGGACCCCTGTGGTTTGTGTATAGAAAGCTGGTAGGCTCAGGGCAAGTAAAATAAATTGAATCAATGTTCATTTTCAAAAGAAAACATGAACGAGCAGTAATTTAGGGGAAGGAAAAAGATAAAAATGTTTTTTTCGTGGCAGAGGCCTGAGGTCCAACTTGGACTGTCAAGCTACTGCACAGGTTCTTACAAACGATCTTTTTCCCTTTTGAAACTTTCTGTTAAAGCAGAACAACGTGCTGTCTCAATGTATACATTACAGCTAGACTGATTTCCAATAGAACCATTTTTTTGTATGCGCTCTTATGGAATTCTTGGTTTCTGCCTTCTCTAGTATTGATTAATTTAAATTCCATTTTTCAATGCCAAAAAAATATTTTTAATTACCATTTTCAAACAGTTTCTGATAGGGCAATTTTAAGTGGATATTGTGCTCTATTCTATTCTATGAAGTCTTTCCCCTGTCAGTGGCAGGCCTCCTGGTCTTTTCCACTGAACTTTCAAGCACTCTTTATATCTCATGATCCACTCACCCACAGAATGCAGAAATGATTTCTGATTTCATACAAGATTTTGAATGCTTAAATTTCCCCCAAACAACTAACATCATGAAAACTAGTCCTCTTTTATACCAATGGTTCAGAATCACACAGAGAGCTATTATTTATTAAGATTTCTAAATATGTTTCTAAATTGCCCTGTGGCTTTATTGTTTTGTTTCCAATGTCGTCTTCTCTAATCTATCATTGGCCACCCTCCCTTAACTCTTCCAAACTCTTTCCCAAAAGCCTGTTATTCCTTCACACCTGAGCCCTGATGGTGCACAGATAAGCTTCCCCCCTCCCCACAATTCTCTAGGGAACCCCATGCACTCTCATGGGTTGGGACTGACTCTACCACCTTATTAGGGTTCCCATCAGCTTTTAATAAACTCTAGTCCATTTCCATTTTTAATAGTAGGGCATAATTAATCTATTTATTTTCAAAATATTTCATTTAACATGTCAGATTAATTCTGAAACAATAAATACCCCATGAGCTATCGATATGACTCTACAGATTTAAAAATTCCCAGTATGGTAGAGCCTAAAGCATCCCAACGTGGCAACAGTTTGGCTGAGTTCGAATCCTGGTTCTGCCACAGATAGGGCAAACTTGAGCAATATTTTCTGGATCCTTGAGCATCATTCATCTCTCCAGACACTCTCTTTAGAGCATCTCTTGTGTGCCATGTGCCAAGGTCATAGTGGTGAACAAGGCAGTCACAGTGGTTCACTAAGCTGACCCTTTAATGGGCTAAGTTTCCTCATACTTAAAATAGAAACAGTAACACCCATCTTGTAGGGTTGTAAAAATTAAATGGCTCCTAAACATGGCTCCTCACCATCTCTGCTCTATGCCACCACCACCATGCTCCCCCACTTTCTTGTTCCTAAAGGATGATCTCTTTAAGTTTCCCTACTGAGGCTCTTCAAGATGAAATAACCTTTTTGAACCAGGACAGTTCACAGGAAGCCACCCCCTCCCAGAGTTATTCTGGGGGTTGTTTCTGTGGCCTCTGTACAACCAAGAGAACAGTGCCCCTGGTCATGGCACACCATCACTGCCCAGAAAATGCCTCGGTTTCCTTCACCCATTTGTTTATGCTTCCCAGGTTATTTCAAAGTTCCCAATCATATGGAAATGACACCTATCTCCCTTTCTATTGGTAAGAGGTTTTTTCCTCCCATGCAAGTTGCTTGGAGACTTCTCATCCATTGTTAATCAAAAATAAAGAGGAATAGAATACAACTTGCTTAAAGCAGCTACATTTAAGTCTACATTCCATGAAATGGATCTACTCCCAAATCCATAGTTGTTTGAAGTTATCAGCTCACAGACTGAAAACTAAAGAATGTATTTCTAAAGATGTTTGTATGTTGAAGTATAAGGTGTAACTCTGGGAAGAATCTAATGTTTAATGCTATGTGTATTTGTTTCTAGATTCTGTTAGAAGTTGTGTAGCAAAGCTGTTCTTCACTTGCTCCCTAAAGGGTCATTATTGCCTCTACAGTAAATCCAGTTTTATTCTCATCAGCCAAGAACCTCAGCCGTGGATCCAGATCATGTTCCTATTTCAGCAGGTGTGTATAATTCACATTCATCATGGCTCCTTGATGAGAACAGCTCACATTTTGATGTGAATCAAATTGTATATGAATATAAAAAACAGCATTGAGTTTTCTTCCTTTTCTTGAAATAATGACCTTATTCTTCTTCTACTTTACTAATGTTTTTCAAATGGTTTTCATCAGTGATTTTGTAATTGGTTTCATCTTTGGCTTTGTTCTTAACAGTTGTCAGTTTTCTGAAAACAAACCAAGAAAACTTGATTTTATTTCTGCCCCTTCAGTCTTATTTTATTGACTTAGTCTGATTCTTTGTTTTTCTCTTTGAGCAAACTCACCAAAAAACGTATGTTTATGCTGCTTTTCTTCTTTGTTCTTTTTACTATAATGTTTCCTTTCTTCTTCCACGCCTTTGATATTATGTGGTCTGGATGAAGCCTGACTTTGGGGTAAATAAAAATCAAATCTTTGACTTGATAGTTACAAACCCAATGCTAGCCTTGTATGCTGGGCCAGACTCTTCCCCTTCTCTGTCAGTTTACGCCTTCATGCAGTTCTCAAATTAACAGGTTCCAGTCTAAATGGACCTCTTTGGAATGGTGATTAATTAAATCAGGCCCTGCTCTTCTTTAAGTGAAAGGTCATATGCTGTATAAGTTTCTGATAATAATCAAGAAATTCCCAGATGTGTCCACATTTTTTTTAACTTTTTATTTTATATTGGAGTATAGCTGATTAACAACGTTGTGATAGTTTCAGGTGCTCAGCAAAGCATGTGTCCACATTTTGGGTTTCACAATCAACCTGTTACTGCTCTTAACCTTTTTAAATCTGTGGGCAACTTACTCAGGGTATAAGATACTCCGCCTTTTCCCACTCAGTATAAGAAGCAGCTCATCTTGAGGATAACAATAAGATTTTTCTGGAAAAAAAAATTGTTATTCACTTACTAAATAGAAACTTTGTACACAAAGACCACCTAGAGAGTCTTATAAGTCAATGTTTGGACAGTCATTGACATAGAAAATGGGATTTTATAAGGCAAAATCATTATTTTATTATACCTCACATATAAAAGATAATATATATGGTATTTTATGTGTGTGTGTATATAATTTTGTGCCTTTTATGTTCTATATGTTTTTATAAAATTGTTCCCTTGAATTGAGACACTTCTCACATTCATAGATATAACATCACAACATGTAAATAACTGTTAAACACATAATTGGTTAGTAAACATACAAACAGTTTAAATCTCCCTTTGAAAATTTTAGAACCTAGGGGCAGGAGAGGAATAAAGACACAGACGTAGAGAATGGACTTGAGGATATGGGGAGGGGGAAGGGTAAGCTGGGATGAAGTAAGAGAGTGACATGGACATATATACACTACCAAACGTAAAATAGATAGCTAGTGGGAAGCAGCCGCATAGCACAGGAAGATCAGCTCAGTGCTTTGTGACCACCTAGAGGGGTGGGATAGGGAGGGAGGGAGGGAGACACAAGAAGGATGAGATATGGGGATATATGTATATGTATAGCTGATTCACTTTGTTATAAAGCAGAGACTAACACACCATTGTAAAGCAATTATACTCCAATAAAGATGTTAAAAAAAATTTTATTTTCATTGGCTTGAATGATATATATGTAAATGTGATTCTTTTTTTACATAAACAATCTAATTTTCCCAAACTGAGAATATCTTAAAGCTCTAAGAATATTCAGCCATTACACATTTTATAACCGAAAATGTTTGTGTTTCCCCAACCCCCCAACTCATACTGTTCACATCTGAGCAATTGAATAATGGACTCTTGGTTATTTAATGTCTATTCTTCATGATTTACTCTGTATAAATAAACTTGATATTTGTACTCTATTTGTACTCTCTTGATATTTGTTTTAATTTTATACCTTAATTCTCAGATCTTTGAAAAATAAATATATATATTAATATTAACCATTTTCCAATTAAGTAACATGCTTGAGAAATGATTGCAGTAAATACTACATTACAAAGGTTAGGCGTATTTAAAGAGATCAATATCAACTGTCTTAAAAATCCCATTTAAGTTAAATTTTCTGTTAAGAAATAAAAAACATGCAATGTACCATATGTTTGATCTTCAAGACAGATTTCCCTGTAGCTTTATTTAAATTTAAACCATTTTTAAGTTCAGACCAAGCCTAATAGTGCTTTGCAGTCAATCAAACAATACTGTTAGGACAAGAGATAACATGTCACGTTTCTGTCATTAATGCCCTTTCAGAGCCTGTTTCCTGAGCCCCTGTCCATACAGAGCCGTTCTGTGCAATTTCTCAGAGCTCTGTGGGAGAAGACCCAGGCAGAGGGTGCTCACAGCTTTGAAACAGCCATGATGGAGTCCACATTCCCACAGCAGAAGGTAAATGCTTTTTTCCTTGGACACGTTATTTTAAACCAAGATTCAAGATTAGCTTGAAACAGTTTGCCTTTTCTTGATAGTTCAGTTTTTTCCCTTCATTCCTTTATTTTCTTTTATTATTAGAAAACACTAAGTAATGATTTACTTAGTCACATAGTCCACTATGTCTTGCTATAGTGGACTCAGGACCTAGTGATATCAGTAGACAAGGTCACTGCCCTTTGAGGCTCCCAGACTGACATAATACTGCGCACTCAGAGCCACACAAAAACTACACACATGGTATGGAATAGAAAACATTTTACAAAAGAAGACAGACAACTCAAGGAAAGAGCACTGGGGAATCAAGCTCCAGGTTCTTTGGTGCTTTTCATTTCATCCGTCCATACTTCCTCTCATCACCTTGCCCTCTGCTGTCACCACAAAGCTAGAAAAGGAAGACAAGGTGAACAGGAAGGTCAGGGTGGGAAAGAGCTCTGTTGAGGCAGACAAGGATGATGTGAGGCAGAGCATTTTAGGAGTGTGGAAACAGGGGCATCACTCTCAGGACACAGTTGGCTGAGACCTCCTGAGCAGGCCCTTGAACTGGGAAAGGACTAGAATGTGGAACTACGCCTATCCAGTCAACAGAGTGTAACCAGAAGTGGACGTTCACTGCCGTGATCAGATCTGCCCATGAGAAAGGTCACAGGCCTGGGTACGGGGAGAATGATTAGAGGAAGCCTGACTGGAGACAGGAAGACTACAAAGGAAGCAACTACTGTAGTCAGGTAGGAAATGAAGGCCTGAACTAAAGTTGGAAGTTGTAGGAAGAGGATGGATTCAAGAGCCATTAAAGAAACAGAATCAACAGGACTTGGTGCCTGATAAGGAATTTGAAAGAACCAAGGATGACTCCAGGTGCATTGTGTGGCCAATGGATGATGGCACCATCTTGAAAAAGAGAGACCACAAAGGAAGCTGATGTGGAGGAAGAAGATAAATCATTCTGGCTTACATATTTTGAGTGTGAGTGGTTTGTGTAGATAACCAGGTGGTGATGGTGGTTGAATTGCCACTGTGGACCTCAGGAAGAAGGACATGACTGGAGATAATGGATTTGGGAGTCAAAGATAGCACTTGATGTCATGACAGTAGATTGGATAACTCGGGAAGAACATGGATAATGAGAATAGAGAATGGTTATTGATCTCTCCTTAGTAAATTGACAGCTTCTGTAAGTCCTTCTCATACTCAGAGATCCTGATTATCCTTATTTTGCCTTCAAGAAAACCCAGTAATAAGCATTGGATGCTTACTGATCAAACCAGAGATTCTGAGAGTATATGATTGTGGTCTTTGTCCTTGTTTTACTATTGAGAAGGGGAACAAACATACTAATATTAAATAAACTCAAAGTACAAACAACTAGCAAATTAATCAAAAACTGTTACATTGTGAAACAAACTCAGTACCTCTTAAGTGCTGAAGGATTGTAAAAAGATGAGAAATGGGTGTGATTAATCAGAAGTTTAGTTAGTATGGTCTGTAAGACACTGAAGCCACACCCAATTACTGCATCACTATTTTTTGGCTTTGCTTTAAGAATTAGACATGTAGTATTAAGAATAAAGGAAATGCCATAGTTGCATCAATGCAAAGTAGAATGGAATTCTTTGCATATTTCCTGCAAATTTTAAAGTTTTGTATCATGTTTAAAGACAGTGCCTCAAATTCTTATAAATGTTTCATTGTGAACTGTAGTTTAACTAGAGGGAACATGTAAATTAAACCTCGGCAGACTGCTTCAAGTCCTAAGAGGTTGAAAAAAAACCCAAAAACTTGGCAAACCACTTTTGTGCATGCTCACAAATATACTTATTCATATTTCTTCTATTTCATACCAATAAATATTCCTCTAGGGAAAAATTAACTGCAAACCAAAATGTTTTATAATTTTTTAGAACTTTATAATTTGGTTTATTCATAAGTAATAGAAAAACTTTGATGTCTGGAATGTGCATTGTGTGACAAAGTTTATCGGCCTGGGTATTTCTCAATCAAATTGATTTTCTACTCTCTTTATTTTATGAAGTGTTCTTCCCATGAAATTCACAATAGCTGTGAGAATGGTCCAAAGTCTGCTTTCTTCTTTTCACCATATGTGCCAGTCTGTATATACACTAGTGATTTGAAAATGATGGGCATGTGTGTATCTGTTGCTGTGATAGAATTAATACTGCAGCCAACTGGATTCAGGTATACAAAAAAGGAAGACGCTTCTGAAAAAACGCCTAAGTCTCTAGAATATAATGCTGTGGAGAGTTTGTTATTGAGAATTCTTTTTAATAAAATCTTGGAATTTTAGAACTGAAAATCAACAGTAAGGTATCTATTACATTGTAAACTGCTTGAGGGCAAGGGATGCACTATGTTTACCATTATATTTCCAGGGTCACACAGTGCCTGGCACATGGTAGGCTCTCAATAAATGATGAGTATCAATTGAATAAGTAAATAAATCCTGTCACTTTCCAGATGTTAAAATTGGAAGCATAGGGACCTGTCATAGGTCACCTACCTAGTCAGTGGCAGAGCTAGAGCACGAGCATACACCATGGTGACATCGGGACCACCACCAATATATCTGGGTTTTCTGTACTCTGGCTTGTAAGATTACAATTCCCTGCCTCTTGAAGTAAGCCTTGGTCATGTGACTTGCTTCAGCCAATTATATATGAGAAGGGATATGTGTCGCTCCAGGCAGAAGCTTTTCAAAGCCAGTGTTCCATTCTCCATCTTCCCTTTCTTCCCCTACCATGGGAACTGCAGAAGCAAATGTTGATATTGAGTTGCCAGAAGATGGACACAGCCTGGAACCCCAAACTACCACATAGAGGACTGCTGCTCTGGAGAGCCACCCGGACCCACCACACACTTCGCATGATGAAGGAACAATCTTCTGTTTTGTTAAAGACAGAAGTTTTGGTGTTTGTTATGGGAATATAACCTACCTATCTTGACTACTTTTCTTAATTTTAAATAGTAATAAAAACATTTTTTTTAAACCTGGATTAATGGAAAGATATGCCCTTCTCATGGCTAGAAACACTGATTACACAAATGGAAATTTTCTCTCAAATCATAAATACAATTTATTTCCAATCATAATAGCAACAGAATTTCTTCATAGAGTTTGACAAAGTGATCCTAGATTTGAGAATAACCAAAACAGTTCTGAAAAAGAACAGAGAGGAGAAAATTTTTCTACTAGGAAATAAAAACTTATTCTAAAAGCACAATAAGATGAGGAGGTGATTATTGCTATAGGGCTAAATTTATACTAATAAGGAATAAAGAGTCCAGAGATAGTTCCAAGCATATATGGACACTTGGTAGATGATAGAAAGGAGATTTCCAATCAGTGAGGAGAAAATAAAATATTTTTTAAATAGTATGGGGGACATGTGACTTTTCAGATGGAAAAGATAAAATTAGATCCCACTTAGACACTATAATAAATAAACTAACTCCAGATAAAACTCTAAATGTAATCAATGAAACTTTACAACAATTAGAAGAAAATAGCCATAGTTGTCTTTGTGACTTCAGGATAAGAAAGAATTTAAGACATAAGTGAACAGAAATCATAAAGGAAATATGAATAGATTCGAGTACATAAAAAGTTTAAATTTCTGTATGACAAATTACACCACAACAAAGTTAAAAGGCAAGCACAACCTGGGAGAAGTTATTTAAAATATGTGTAAGGGCCCTGAACCAAGATGGCGGAGAAGAAAGACGTGCTTTCCCTCCCTCTTGTGAGAACACCAGAATCACAACTAGGTGCTGGACAATCATCGACAGGAAGACTCTGGAACACACCAAAAAAGATACCCCACATCCAAAGACAAAGGAAAAGCCACAATGAGATGGTAGGAGGGGCGCAATCACAGTAAAATCAAATCCCATAACTGCTGGGTGGGTGACTCACAGACTGGAGAACGCTTATACCACAGAAGTCCACCCACTGGAGTGAAGGTTCTGAGCCCCACGTCAGGCTTCCCAACCTGGGGGTCCGGCAATGGGAGGAGGAATTCCTAGAGAATCAGACTTTGAAGTCTAGTGGGATTTGATTGCAGGACTTCGACAGGACTGGGAGAAACAGAGACTCCACTCTGGGAGGGCACACACAAAGTAGTGTGCGCATCGGGACCCAGGGGAAGGAGCAGTGACCCCATAGGAGACTGAACCAGATCTACCTGCTAGTGTTGGAGGGTCTCCTGCAGAGGCGGGGGGTGGCTGTGGCTCACCGTGGGGACAAGGACACTGGCAGCAGAAGTTCTGGGAAGTACTCCTTGGCGTGAGCCCTCCCAGAGTCCGTCATTAGCCCCACCAAAGAGCCCAGGTAGGCTCCAGTGTTGGATTGCCTCAGGCCAAACAACCAACAGGGAGGGAACCCAGCCCCACCCATCATCAGTCAAGCGGATTAAAGTTTTACTGAGCTCTGCCCACAAGAGCAACAGTCAGCTCTACCCACCACCAGTCCCTCCCACCAGGAAACTTGCACAATCCTCTTAGATAGCCTCATCCACCAGAGGGCAGACAGCAGAAGCAAGAAGAGCTACAATCCTGCAGCCTGTGGAACAAAAACCACGTTCAAAGAAAGATAGACAAGATGAAAAGGCAGAGGGCTATGTACCAGATGAAGGAACAAGATAAAACCCCAGAAAAACAACTAAATGAAGTGGAGATAGGCAACCTTCCACAAAAAGAATTCAGAATAATGATAGTGAAGATGATCCAGGACCTCGGAAAAAGAATGGAGACAAAGATCGAGAAGATGCAAGAAATGTTTAACAAAGACCTAGAAGAATTAAAGAACAAACAAACAGAGATGAACAACACAATAACTGAAATGAAAACTACAGTAGAAGGAATCAATAGCAGAATAACTGAGGCAGAAGAACGGATAAGTGACCTGGAAGACACGATGGTGGAATTCACTGCTGCAGAACAGACTAAAGAAAAAAGAATGAAAAGAAATGAAGACAGCCTAAGAGACCTCTGGGAAAACATTAAACGCAACAACATTCGCATTATAGGGGTCCCAGAAGGAGAAGAGAGAGAGAAAGGACCCGAGAAAACATTTGAAGAGATTATAGTCAAAAACTTCCCTAACATGGGAAAGGAAATAGCCACCCAAGTCCAGGAAACGCAGCGAGTCCCATACAGGATAAACCCAAGGAGAAACATGCCAAGACACATAGTAATCAAACTGGCAAAAATTAAAGAAAAAGTATTGAAAGCAGCAAGGGAAAAACGACAAATAACATACAAGGGAACTCCCATAAGATTAACAGCTGGTTTCTCAGCAGAAACTCTACAAGCCAGAAGGGAGTGGCATGATATACTTAAAGTGATGAAAGGGAAGAACCTACAACCAAGATTACTCTACCCAGCAAGGATCTCATTCAGATTCAAAGGAGAAATCAACAGCTTTACAGACAAGCAAAAGCTAAGAGAATTCAGCACCACCAAACCAGCTCTACAACAAATGCTAAAGGAACTTCTCTAAGTGAGAAATACAAGAGAAGAAAAGGACCTACAAAAACAAACCCAAAACAATTAAGAAAATGGTCATAGGAACATACATATCAATAATTACCTTAAACGTGAATGGATTAAATGCTCCAACCAAAAGACACAGGTTTGCTGAATGGATACAAAAACAAGACCCACATATATGCTGTCTACAAGAGACCCACTTCAGACCTAGGGACACATACAGACTGAAAGTGAGGGGATGGAAAAAGATATTCCATGCAAATGGAAATCAAAAGAAAGCTGGAGTAGCAATTCTTATATCAGACAAAATAGACTTTAAAATAAAGAATGTTACAAGAGACAAGGAAGGACACTACATAATGATCAAGGGATCAATCCAAGAAGAAGGTATAACAATTATAAATATATATGCAGCCAACATAGGAGCACCTCATTACATAAGGCAACTGCTAACAGCTATAAAAGAGGAAATCGACAGTAACACAATAATAGTGGGGGACTTTAACACCTCACTTACACCAATGGAGAGATCATCAAAAATGAAAATAAATAAGGAAACAGAAGCTTTAAATGACACTTTAGACCAGATAGATTTAATTGATATTTATAGGACATTCCATCCAAAAAGAGCAGATTCCACTTTCTTCTCAAGTGCACATGGAACATTCTCCAGGATAGATCACATCTTGGGTCACAAATCAAGCCTCAGAAAATTTAAGAAAATTGTAATCACATCAAGCATCTTTTCTGACCACAACACTATGAGATTAGAAATGAATTACATGGAAAAAAAGTAAAAAACACAAACACATGGAGGCTAAACTATACGTTACTAAATAACCGAGAGATCACTGAAGAAATCAAAGACGAAGTCAAAAAGTACCTAGAGACAAATGACAATGAAAACACGACGATCCAAAACCTATGGGATGCAGCAAAAAACAGTTCTAAGAGGGAAGTTTATAGCTATACAAGCCAACCTCAAGAAACAAGAAAAATCTCAAGTAAACAATCTAACCTTACACCTAAAGAAATTAGAGAAAGAAGAACAAACAAAACCCAAAATTAGCAGAAGGAAATAAATCATAAAGATCAGAGCGGAAATAAATGAAATAGAAACAAAGAAAGCAATAGCAAAGATCAATAAAACTAAAAGCTGGTTCTTTGAGAAGATAAACAAAATTGATAAACCATTAGCCAGACTCATCAAGAAAAAGAGAGAGAGGACGCAAATCAATAAAATTAGAAATGAAAAAGGAGAAGTTACAACAGACACCGCAGAAATACAAAGCATCCTAAGAGACTACTACAAGCAACTCTATGCCAATAAAATGGTCAACCTGGAAGAAATGGACAAATTCTTAGAAAGGTATAACCTTCCAAGACTGAACCAGGAAGAAGCAGAAAATATGAAGAGACCAATCACAAGTAATGAAATTGAAACTGTGATTAAAAATCTTCCAACAAACAAAAGTCCAGGACCAGATGGCTTCACAGGTGAATTCTATCAAACATTTAGAGAAGAGCTAACACCCATCCTTCTCAAACTCTTCCAAAAAATCGCAGAGGAAGGAACACTCCCAAATTCATTCTATGAGGCCACCATCACCCTGATACCAAAACCAGACAAAGATACTACAAAAAAAGAAAATTACAGAACAATATCACTGATGAATATAGATGCAAAAATCCTCAACAAAATACTAGCAAACAGAATCCAACAACACATTAAAAGGATCATACACCATAATCAAGTGGGATTTATCCCAGGGATGCAAGGATTCTTCAATATATGCAAATCAATCAACGTGATACACCATATTAACAAATTGAAGAATAAAAACCATATGATCAGGCTTCCCTGGTGGTGTAGTGGTTGAGAATCCGCCTGCCAATGCAGGGGACACGGGTTCGAGCCCTGGTCTGGGAAGATCCCACATGCCGCAGAGCAACTGGGCCCGTGAGCCACAACTACTGAGCCTGCGCGTCTGGAGCCTGTGCTCCACAGCAAGAGAGGCCGCAATAGTGAGAGGCCCGCACACCGCGATGAAGAGTGGCCCCCGCTCGCCGCAACTAGAGAAAGCCCTCGCACAGAAATGAAGACCCAACACAGCCAAAAATAAATAAATAAATAAATTAATTTTTTTAAAAAAACAAAAACCATATGATCATCTCAATAGATGCAGAAAAAGCTTTTGACAAAATCCAACACCCATTTATGATAAAAACTCTACAGAAAGTGGGCATAGAGGGAACCTACCTCAACATAAAGGCTATATACGACAAACCCACAGCAAACATCATTCTCAATGGTGAAAAACTGAAAGCATTTCCTCTAAGACCAGGAAGAAGACAAGGATGTCCAGTCTCACCACTATTATTCAACATAGTTTTGGAAGTCCTAGCCACGACAATCAGAGAAGAAAAAGAAATAAAAGGAATACAAATTGGAAAAGAAGAAGTAAAACTGTCACTGTTTGCAGATGACATGATACTATATATAGAGAATCCTAAAAATGCCACCAGAAAGCTACTAGAGCTAATCAATGAATTTGGTAAAGTTGCAGGATACAAAATTAATGCACAGAAATCTCTTGCGTTCCTATACACTAATGATGAAAAATCTGAAAGAGAAATTAAGGAAACACTCCCATTTACCATTGCAACAAAAAGAATAAAATACCTAGGAATAAACCTACCTAGGGAGACAAAAGACCTGTATGCAGAAAACTATAAGACACTGATGAAAGAAATTAAAGATGATACCAACAGATGGAGAGATATACCATGTTCTTGGATTGGAAGAATCAATATTGTGAAAATGACTATACTACCCAAAGCAATCTACAGATTCAATGCAATCCCTATCAAATTACCAATGGCACTTTTTACGGAACTAGAACAAAAAATCTTAAAATTTGTATGGAGACACAAAAGACCCCGAGTAGTCAAAGCAGTCTTGAGGGAAAACAACGGAGCTGGAGGAATCAGACTCCCTGACTTCAGACTATACTACAAAGCTACAGTAATGAAGACAATATGGTACTGGCACAAAAACAGAAACTGATCAATGGAACAAGATAGAAAGCCCAGAGATAAACCCACGCACCTATGGTCAACTAGTCTATGACAAAGCAGGCAAGGATATACAATGGAGAAAAAACAGTCTCTTCAATAAGTGGTGCTGGGAAAACTGGACAGCTACATGTAAAAGAATGAAATTAGAACACTCCCTAACACCATACACAAAAATAAACTCAAAATGGATTAGAGACCTAAATGTAAGACCGGACACTATAAAACTCTTAGAGGAAAACATAGGAAGAACACTCTTTGACATAAATCACAGCAAGATCTTTTTTGATCCATCTCCTAGAGTAATGGAAATAGAAGCAAAAATAAACAAATGGGACCTAATGAAACTTCAAAGCTTTTGCACAGCAAAGGAGACCATAAACAAGACGAAAAGACAACCCTCAGAATGGGAGAAAATATTTGCAAACGAATCAACGGACAAAGGATTAATCTCCAAAATATATAAACAGCTCATTCAGCTCAATATTAAAGAAACAAACAACCCAATCCAAAAATGGGCAGAAGACCTAAATAGACATTTCTCCAAAGAAGACATACAGATGGCCAAGAACCACATGAAAAGCTGCTCAACATCACTAATCATTAGAGAAATGCAAATCAAAACTACAATTAGTATCACCTCACACCAGTTAGAATGGGCATCATCAGAAAATCTACAAACAGCAAATGCTGGAGAGGGTGTGGAGAAAAGCAAACCCTCTTGCACTGTTGGTGGGGATGTAAATTGATACAGCCACTATGGAGAACAGTATGGAGGTTCCTTAAAAAACTAAAAATAGAATTACCATATGACCCAGCAATCCCACTACTGGGCATATACCCAGAGAAAACCATAATTCAAAAAGACACATGCACACCAATGTTCATTGCAGCACTATTTACAATAGCCAGGTCATGGAAGCAACCTAAATGCCCATCGACAGACAAATGGATAAAGAAGATGTGGTACATATATACAATGGAATATTACTGAGCCATAAAAAGGAACAAAATTGGGTCATTTGTAGAGCCGTGGATGGATCTAGATTCTGTCATACAGAGTGAAGTAAGTCAGAAAGAGAAAAACAAATATCGTATATTAATGCATGTATGTGGAACCTAGAAAAATGGTACAGATGAACCGGTTTGCATGGCAGAAGTTGAGACACAGATGTAGAGAACAAATATATGGACACCAAGGGGGGAAAGCTGCGGGGGGCAGGGGGGTGGTGGGATGAATTGGGAGATTGGGATTAACATGTATACACTGATGTGTATAAAATTGATGACTAATAAGAACCTACTGTATAAAAAATAAAATAAAATTTAAAAATTAAAAACAATAAATAAATAAAATAAAATATGTGTAACACACAAAACTCTCCTACACATCAACAAGGAAGAGACAAACAACCCAAGAGAAAACTGGGCAAAGAACATGAACAGAAAATTCACTGAACAAAAACTCAAGTGGCCCAAACACCTAAGAAAGGATGTTTAGACTCACTAAAACTCATTGAAATAATTGATTTAAAATGTTAAAGGTGAAATACCATTTACAGTGATCAGACTGGCAAGAATAAAAAATTGTGGCAATACAAGTTTTGGCAAAGATGTGAAAATATAGGAATGTTCATACATGACATATGAGACTAAATCAGATTTATCTACTTAAAAAAGAATAAAGTACTTAAGAAAAAAAATATATGTAGTCAGTAATTAGATTCATAAATGACAGCTAGCTGGCAGTCAGGGTGGGTGAGTAACTTTCCAGAAGTGTTACTTAATTACATTTACAACTTATCAGAAAAAAACCCTTAAGCATTTTCCCCCACAAAGGATTCCCCCTATCTAGTTAATTAACATATCCATCACCTCACATATTCTTTCTTTCTTCCCTTCCTTCCTTCCTTTCCCTCCCTCCCTCCCTCCTTTCTTTCTTTCTTTCTTTTTCTTTCTTTCTTTCTTTCAGAACATTTAAGTAAGAAATGCTCATTTCTTTCCACAAGGAGGTTTTATATTATAACATATAAAAATGTTCTGTCCTAGACAAGGTTTAAGACAAATTTTCCTTTACAACCTTTTTAAAAGGGCAATCTGGCAATAGCTGGTTATATTATAAATTCATGTACCCTACTATCTTGCAATTACATTTCTAGATGAAACTCTCACATACTTGCACCAGAAGACATATACAGATATTACCTGAACATTGTTTGTGCCAAAAAATCAGGAACAATGCAAGTGTTCATCATTAGAAGGGCACAGAAAAATGTGATATAGTCATGCTACACAGGCAGTGAAAGTGAATTAATTAGACCTATGTGTAGTAACATGGAATAAATCTTAAAAACATAATATTGATTTTTAATAAGCAAGTTGCAAAAGTATGATATGAATAGTATGATAGCTTGCATAAATTTTTAAAACACACTGAGCAGTATTATGCATTATTTATGGGTACATATACTTGTGATAAAAATACAACAGCATATTTAGAATCACACCAAATTCATGATGGCATTGCCTCTGGATAACAAGGAACTGGGGAAAGGAAGGAGGGAAATGTTACTGGGAAGAAAATTAAGGAGATCTCAATTTCATCTATAATTTTGTTTTTAAAAAATCAGAAGCAAAATATTAGCATTTGTTAAATTTGGCCCGCAAGGTCATGGGTATTTGTTACATTATCCTTTGTACATGCTTTTCTTTCTTTCCTTCTTTCTTCCTTTCTTTCTTTCCTTCTTTCTTCGTTCCTTTCTTTCTTTCTTTCTTTCTTTCTTTCTTTCTTTCTTTCTTTCTTTCTTTCTTTCTCTTTCTTTTTCTTCCTTCCTTCCTTCCTTCCTTCCTTTCTTCCTTTCTTTATTTATTTTTCTTTTTTCTTTTTTTTTCTGATTAAACCTGTAAGGAATGTCTAAGAGTAGAGGATTAATATATTTAACTACAAAAAATATAAAATTTATAAAACAAAATCTATTTAGTAACTTGAAAATATGTGTAACAAGTATGAAAGATAAGTTTGATATCCTTACGATACTGTGGGTTCGTGCAAATCAATAATCAGTGGGCCAAAGACATGAGCAAATAATTCAAAGGAGACTTTGAGTGCAGAAAAAGTATTCAGCCTCATTAGTAGTCAAGATTAAAAAATTTAAATTAAAATAACAGTACCTTTTTAATCCATTTCTAAAAAGGCAATAATCAGTGCTAGCTAGAGTAAGGGAGTTTAGACACTTTCACACATTTCTAGTCAGACTGTAAATTATTTCAACATTTCTAAATACGTAATTTAGCAATGCAGGTCAAGAGTCTTAAAAATATTCATATCCTTTAACACAGTGATTCTACTTCTAAGAATCTGTTCTAAAGAAATCATCTGAAATGTGTACAGAACTTAAGGTACACACACCAAAAAAATACTGTGGAGTAATCTGTTAACAGCCTAGATGTCTAAAGGTGGGGAAATGAAAGTGTTATATACATATGCTTGGGGTGGGCGGGGGAAGCTGGAGCGAAGTGAGAGTAGCATCGAAATATATACACTACCGAATGTAAAATAGTTGGCTGGTGGGAAACAGCAGAATAGCACAGGGAGTTCAGCTCCGTGCTTTGGAAGGACCTAGAGGGGTGGAATAGGGACGATGGGAGGGCGACTCAAGAGGGAGGGGTTATGGGGACATGTGTATGCATATGGCTGATTTGCTTTGTTGTGCAACAGAAGCTAACACAGTATTGTGAAGCAGTTATACTCCAATAAAGATCTATTAAAAATATATATATACACATTATAACACAATATAGTATAATATTTTCTAATATATAATTTATATTATTAATATAAAATAATTTACAATATGTGATATATCATAATAATGTACATAATATATATGTCTAAAGATGGGACAATTAAAGTAATACATATATATAGACATCCATCTATAGGGAAGAATATTAAGAAACCATGAAAAATCATGCTTATGAAAAATGTTTAATGACATGAAACAATGCTTACATCAGATACCACATTGTGGGATGCAAAATTATTTATATAAAGAAGATTATTTGAAGATTTGCCCATTAAGACAGCCGAAAGGAAATATACCAAAATGTTAGCAATGATTAGCTCTGGTTGATGGGATTAGCTATCTTCTAAATTTTCTCTAAGTATCTATTTCTTTTACAACCAAGGAAAAAATATTATTACAGAAGTACCACTTTTACTTATATTGCTTTTTGTAAGTAAATGTAAATGAACAGTTTATTTAAATAAAGAAAAATTTATTTTACTAAGCAGAGATGAGTGATGCAGCATCGTATTGGCAATGTCAAAGATATTGGTCTTTAACATCTTAAGGAAGGAGGAGATGTTCATTTATTTTTCCAGTAAATAATTAGAGTGCTTACAATTGCCAGGTAGTCTTCTAGATGCTGAAGATAGAGCAATGAATTTTAAAAATACATAATAAAAAAAGAAAATTCCATTTTAAGATAACCAATTTTCACTGTAAAATAAGGATTTTAGAAAAAGGGCAGAAAATCCATTGATTTATTTAAGAAATGAAGAGAATGGCCTCTGTGGAGTAACTAGAGATACTATTAATAATTCCATTCCAGGGCACGTGCACCCAGCCCTTCAGAGGGAGCAGTGCTCTGATTATCAGAGGACCAGACAGTTGACAAAGCTGATGGGGAGATTGCTGAAGGGCTGGAATGTGAGAGAGGGGTCTCTTTTATTGACACACATGTTCCAGTTCCCAAAGCATGGAGAAATTCCATATGTCATAGAAATGAGTTCTCGAAGCTATGCCCATTATGGAAACGAAACCAAAAAAAATTAAATTTACTGCTGAAATAAAATGTACCCCATGTGGCTAACACTTGGAGATTTGTTTTCAGTCCACATTGCTACGAACACACTTGACAGTTCCCAGGGTAACTGGCTGTAGTGTCAAAGTATAAATAAAACTAAATCTCCAGTTCTTGGTAGAACAAAAAGAGACCTTCTGATGCTCCCAAAGGCTTAGATTTAGTGTTTTGAGTTACCGTGTTAACATAGTGCTTGAATAAATAAATACATAAGTAAGTAAATAAGTAGTGGGCTTATTATATATAGAATGTAACTTCAAAATCTTACCGGAAATTCAAGTCTACATGTGTGATATAAGTGACAAGTGTTGGTAGGCCAGCCTCAAAGGAGGACAGTGTGAACCCAGGTGTCTGAAAGAGGTTAGCTGTGTTGAATCTCCCTTTCGGAGCAAGCTAGGTAATAATGGGGTAGATGGAAATTAGGTTCGAGATTTCAGAAGCCTAGATGGGGTCAAGGGCTCTTAGGCTTTCAGGCTATGAGCTCAGAACCAGGAAAACCTGATAGGCATATCTAAGAAGCAAAGGTGAGGTACAGAGATAAAAAGAAGGTGTGAATAAGCGTCCATCCAAAGAAGCCGGACAAGTGGTAAATCCAGTGATTATGGGGTAAATTCCATGAGAATGCAAGTCATGATAGGAAACCGCAGGCAAGGGGGTTGGGAGGGCAGATTGAGGGTGGAGTGTGGATGCAGATGCAAAGTTGGGGGGAATGGTAGACATTAAAACACAAGGTCTGGGCTTTTAAAAGAAAGAGGAATGTGGTTCCATGTAAGGAGAAATGACATGAGCAGTAACGTGGAAGAGACAAAAGATCTCAGTGAAGTCATGGTAAATATGACTCAAGTTCATTCATTCAGTTAAAAATATTTTTTACAAATGCCTGCTCTGTGCCAAGCACTGTGCAGAGACCGAACCTAAACAACCATGCCCTGCCCCATGGAGACAAATAATGTACACGTAAATAAACACACAATTCCACACTGACAGATGCTGTACAAGCATAAAATGCCTGAAGAAAGAGATGAAGGACGAGGGCATTTGATGGATGGTCAGGGGAGTCTTCTCTGAGCTGGTGTCCAAGTTTCCCTGGCAAAGGAGCCTATTTGCATAAAGG
This sequence comes from Eubalaena glacialis, assembly GCF_028564815.1. Taxonomy (NCBI): domain Eukaryota; kingdom Metazoa; phylum Chordata; class Mammalia; order Artiodactyla; family Balaenidae; genus Eubalaena; species Eubalaena glacialis. The sequence goes on from NC_083721.1 coordinate 112,252,830, forward strand.
CTTTCAGATTAAAAACACACACACACACATACACACAAACAAAAAACAAAAGAAGAATTTAAAAAGAAAGTCAAAACCTTGGCATATTAGAGCATTCTTCTCCAAATTTAAATCACACATCCAATCAGAAAAAATTTTAGAGTGAGCACCCTCCATGTTTATATTTATTTACTTATAAATTATATACATGTATTATACTCATTATTTCCATTGAAAACATATTCAAAAATAGAAATGGTAAAGGAGGAGATGAAAAAGAATGTGGAAATTCCATTTTCCTCTTCCTACATCCCAGTGAATGGTCATGCATATGCAGGAGTCAACTCACTCCCCTTCCACAGTGTTGGAAGGAGTGTAAGGGTCAGGGTGGAGCCCAGTGAACAAAGGGAGAGTGAAGATTAAGGAGTTGAGAGTTGGTCTGGGGGAATTTACCACTGGCCTCGTAAGCCATGGCAAGGAGATTTTATTGCAGTACGTGGGAAGCCACCCAAGAGTTTCGAGCAGCAGACATTACCCAGCTTGTCTTCAAAAGGTCACTCAGTCTGCTGTGTGGAGACTAGAACAGAAAGGGGCAAAAGTAGAATCGTGGAGATCACAAGGGAAACTATTGCTAATCCAGATGAGAGAAAAAGAGTAGTTAAAACTGGGATGGTCCTGGAGGGATAGAAATAAATGACACATTCGATATAAATTTTGGAGGTAAATGAGTGGGGTGTAAAGGTGAGGGAGACTTTCGAACATCTTAAGTTTAAAATGCCTGTGAGATGTTCCAGTGGAATTTTCTAGTGGGCAAATGGGAAATGGTTTAGGCCAGAAATATAAATGAGGGCATCGTTGGCACAGAGATGATGAAAGCCATGGGAAGATTAAAGCCATCTGGGAAGAGAGCACAGAGAGGGAAAGGACCCTGTTCAGGATTGAGGCCAGAGAACAGCCGAGAGACAAAAGAAACCCAGAAAGTGTAGAGGTCACATATCTCAAGAGAGATATGGAGCATGGAGAAAAGGGAAAAAAAGAAAAGGGAAAGAAAGAAAGAAAAGAAAAGGGAATTGGATAGGATTTGGCAACCAGATCAAGGAAGGTAAGTACAGATAAGCATCCATCCAATTTGGCAACTTAGAGCAGTTTTAATGGAGTTTTAAGAGCAGGGTTCAAACAGGAGTCGGTGGAGAAATGAGAAGGAAAGAATGAGGAAGGAGACATAGAACATGTAGGGAGCCATTTTAAAAGTATGGTGCTGAATGGGTTGGTGATGGAGGAAGTATGGAGATGGTTGAAAATGGAAGCCCCCAGATCACCTTTATAAGTTGTTGGGATAAAGCAATAGAGAGGGCGAGAATGATGAGCAGGTGAGAGGAATAAGGACTCCACACAGGCCCAGGTCAACTAGTGGATTTGGTGGTGAGAAGATGAGTGAGTTCTTTTTTATGGCTTTTCATCTTTTTCAATGAAATAAGAGGTGAGGCCATCAGCTGAAAGTGGAGTCAGGGAAGGAGGAATGGAATGTAGGAGGTTTGAGGAAAGAGAAAGTTTGAAATGAAATTCTCACAGAAAGGAACCATGAATTTGCTAGAGAAAGCTGGCAGGACTGTCTGGCACCAAGGAACATCCATTTGGGTTCTGAGATAACAGATTTAAACTAAAACAGACAGATGATTTTCTCCAGCAGTGATCAGCTGTTCAGGGGCTAAAATGGAGTTCATCCAGGCTTGGGCTTTTGGTTGAGTGGTAATGAAATGGTGAAAAGTTTCAAGGTAGGGGAGATCTGTGTTTGAGAAGATAGAGGGTAAAGATGTAGACCAAAAGAAAAGATTTAAAATGCTGAAGAGGAAGAGTCTACACCTAGGAGACTCCACCTGAGAAACAGAAAGATGGTCTTCAGAGCCCAGAAAAAAGCAAAGTTATTTTCTGAATGAAGACAATGGATTTGTGCTGAGCTTCTCTCCACAAGACCCCTCTACTTCTCCCAGCACCAACCTATGTTCTACCATTCCCCTTGGAAACAAGGGCAGAAGCTCCTCCATGAGCTCCTCACCAAAGTGAAGGCAGACAGACAACGGCTGAGAGGCCAGATGAGGCTAAATGTGACTACGGCCACGTTTACACCATGCTCTGTGCATAAGGCTTGCGATGCTGGAAGCATTTCCCAATGCTTAAGTATTGGTAATACTCAATGCTTGAGCATTAGCTTAAGCATAAGATGAATTTTTATCACAGTTTATCTAGTATCAGTGGACTTGCATTCTTTCACCACAGCCACATAATAGTTCCTCTGGGATTACCGCGATGAACATAAGAGGAGAGGCTTGAAGATGAACAGACTCCTTGAGAACTGACAGGTCCCCTGGAACTTTTATAAGCATGACTTTTATTGATGTCTTAGGACCACTGAGTTTGGAAGTCCAGCCAGATTCTAAACTTTGCCTCCCTAAATTCTGTCTCTACCTTCATTTGGATTCACTCTTTTTTTCCCCTTAACAGCTGTACATTATAACAATCTAATTGAGCCCCTCATTTAAACAATTCCATACATACAACTCATTATATTAAGTGATTGCACATGATTTTGTAAACACATTAAACCTAAGTGACAGTTCCATTTACTGTTTAAAAACTAGAAAATTATTACCCTTTTACTTGGCTAATTAATATACACTATTAATATCCCCCTAACCACTGTTCACATATACTGTGCTTATGTTGTACATAAGCTTTTTTAAAGAAATTAAAATCGGCATAAATATTTTCTTGGTTTATTTTAAATCCTGGCTGATCACATGTATTGTGTTTCCTTCATGTTTCACAAGCCAGACTGTCTTATAATGAAGCATGTCAATTTTACTACTGTAGTGAACATTCCTTCACAGTCAGCCAGATGTTCTGCATCAGTCAAGGAAATTAAAAAAAGAAAAAGAAAAACCCTTCAGAAAATAGTTAACAAAATAACTCTATTCCTGGGGGAACAGAGGTATGCGGTCCCTCTGAAATGTCTGTTCTAATTCAATAGTGGTTTAGGTTCTTTTCTTAAATAATCAGTGCATGGGTACAATCTGTTTCTTTTTCCCTTGATGCTATCATGGATATTGTATGAATGCCTACAGACACTGGGCACTGAACTAGTAGACAAAAACAGCACCTCTTTTCAAGCAAAGTGGAAGCGTAGTAGTTTGAAGCTCAGGACCTGGGTTTGAATCCTGGCTTCACTACTTACCAGTTCTTTTATCTAATTCCCCCATGCCTCATCTTCTTTACCTTCGAAGTGCAGAAAACACTAGTACCCAGTTCACTGGGATGTTATGAGATTTGGAAATATATGCAAAATCACTGAACAGTGACTGGGACATACATAGTAAGAGCTCAATAAACCGGAACTAGTATTGTTTTACTGCACTTCCTGTGCAAGACCCCTCTCAACAAAATGAATGACAAAGCTTTCATCTTTTGAGAATGAGCTTTATTTTCATAATAGCCAAAATGTATCCAGGCTTAAGTCTCTTATAAAAGGAGACCACTCAAACTGAATAATAGGGCTTCCCTGGTGGCACAGTGGTGAAGAATCCGCCTGCCAATGCAGGGGACACGGGTTCGAGCCCTGGTCCGGGAAGATCCCACAGGCCGCGGAGCAACTAAGCCCCTGCGCCACAACTACTGAAGCCCGCGCACCTAGAGCCCGTGCTCGGCAACAAGACCGCAATGAGAAGCCGGCACACCGGAACAAAGAGTAGCCCCGGCTCGCCGCAACTAGAGAAAGCCCGCGTGCAGCAACGAAGACCCAACGCAGCCAAAAACAAATAAATAAATAAATTTATTTTAAAAAACCTGAATAATAGTTTCCAAGTTAAAAGTTGGACTTCACTAAAGTAATGAAACTTTTTCATGTGTGGCTCACGAATATACTCTAAAAACAATTCCGAAACAGACTTCTAAAAAGGCAGCGGCTGTGTCACTAAAACGTGTGTCATCATCCAAGTTTCAAGTTTAAGACTCATTTCAAGATATAAATTCTGGGGTTTTTTAATCTAAAAAATCATAGCAATTTATATATCTCAATACTAGACATATCAAGAAGGAGAAGAATCAGTGGCACTATTGGCTTTTTTTGTTTTTTAAGGACCCTGAAAGTTGCATGTAGATTGGCAAACTTTTGGTTCTAAGAACACATGACCCTCTTTCCCTTAGAGGTCACAGACTGTGGAGTAATCTTCATATTTTTAAATTCAGTAAACAACTATTTCCTAGAGTCTAATTATTTTCATTACATCTTTGAATTTTTATACTATTTTCAATATAATTTTGGGTTCCTAATGAAGACCAGTCTGAGGGGAAGGAGCCATTTTTTTAAGTCCTCTGCTAAATACAGTCCAGAGTATCATCTGACGCCTCATTCCAGGGTCTGGTAGTTCCTTGCACAGTCCCACTTGTAGCCAACGCAACCGCCCACACTGCACGTAAGCCCCTTTCTCCGTGATCTTTCCCCAGAGCTAATGGGAAGCATTAGAACACCCTCACTCCAGTGCTGGTTTCACTGAGTAATTCTCGGACCTTAGCACGTCAAGAGTCCCTGGAGAGCTTGTTTAACTGCAAATTCCTGGGGCCTCTGCAGATCTTGCAAGGGGTACTTGCTTGGGTGGGCCTGGGAATCTGCATCTTAGACGAACGATCCAGGAGATTCTGAGGCAGTACGTCCCACAGTCTACTCTTACAGAAACACCAGAAAAGAGGCAAAGGCACCTGGAATCCAACTGACTTGGCTTGAATCACATCTCCACCACCAACACGCTCTGGGAATCTGCTCAAGTTGGTTAACCTCACTGAAACCCACTCGCCTCATAGGGTTGCTAGGAAGGGAAAATGAGATGATGCATTTAGTTAGTTAAGCACCCAGCAGAGCACTGGCACAGAGTAAGTGCCCCATAAACAGCACCTGTAAAACCATTACTTCATAAACTTCCAGACTGTGGTTAAATCACCTGTTTAGTTTTCTCTTTTTGGATTTGTAACAATTTAGACATATTTATGGCCCTGCTTTGAATTTTTTCCATTTTCACTCCTTTTGTAAGAACTGAGTGCTGTGGTCTGTGTCTGAGCAGGGCTCAGATACCTCATTATAACCCTATGTGTGTGTCTAATTATTCTCTAAATGGGCACACCTCACTGCACCCTTTAATCTCAGCATCTCATTAGAGTGCTCCATTTGCCACCTTGTTATTTCCCATCCCTTCACCAAGGTCCCCTTTTTTTTTCTGCTCCTCCTTTCAGTCCTCATATCTTCTTACACCCATTTCTTTATTCACAGTATTAAATTCTTCCTTTTATGCTTGTCATTATTCCCTCCTTTCTGCACAGCTCATTACATCCCTCCATCTGTGAACCTCATTATGCCATTCCATTTTTATCTCATTACACCCTCATCATGCACATATTATTAGCTCCCCCATTCATACACAGCACTGCATTCTTTCTCTCCGCTTCTTATCACAACCTGCCCTTTCCACCCTCCCTATTTAATGCTTCCATTTATAAATCATATTACGTCCCCCACAAATGCCTTTATCATTACATCCAACCATTTATGCATCTCATTACCCCACTGCCCAGGCACATTTCTATGTACATTTCTATTTGCTCATCTCATTATGGCCCCATCAGACATGCACACGTCATTATCACCCTTTCAAATGTTCACACTGCATTACATCCTTCTATGTTTGCATCTCAGTATACCCAGTATTCGTAGGTTTGACAACAAACTAATGAAAACGGACAGATAAATATGTTACTTGCCTTTAGAAAATGAAATATGTTTCTCAGGCGCCTGATATCAGTGTTTCTTAAACAAGTCATTCATTTCAGAAAGATTTACATATATTTATCTAGCTGATACAAAAAACACTGTATATTTTATACGCATAAAAAGGAGCGTCTTATCTTACTTTGTTCATATCATCATAATTATCACTACTTTGTATTACTTCTCTACAGTTTACAAAGTAGCATAGTTATCCGTGAATTGATTTGTGGCCACAGCTGTCTGAAGGAGGCAGTTTAGGGATCACAGTCATCGTGCAGATTGAGAAGTACATTGAAAGCACTGAGAAATTAAGATATTTCCCAAGAACTGCTAGTGAATGACAGTAGCAGGGCTCAAACTCAGATCTTCTGGCTCCCAAACCTACATTCTTTATACCATCCCACTGTGCAGAGAAGAACCTTATTTCTAAGTATCACTTGTGTCATCTAACCCATTCTGTAACACTTCCCTACCATAGACTGGGTGCCAGCGTTCTTTAGGTTTGGTTTGTTTTCTAAAACAAAACAGTAGAACGTATTTCAAACACTTTGCATTTCATGTATTTGTCTCTGAGTTTGAAGAGCTAGATTAAAAGAAGCTTTCATATGGAGCCACCCAACAAGAATAAATGCAAAAATCAGGAGAAATAAATGGTCCTTTAACGACCGTCACCACTGAGGCCAGCCTCACACAGGCAAAATGAGGAGATCCCTCTACAAGGGATTTGAAAGGCACCAAGGAATCCTCCCCACATGTAGAACCTTTCTTCCTTACAGATTCTAAGCCCTGCCAGTCTCTTTGCTTCACTGAACTGTGTTCTCTGCCTCACTTTTATTTTTTTTTAATTATGAAATAACTGACAAATTCAGGAAAGTGCAGGAAGATGATATCCATTCCCACCACAAGATAGAAGAGGTGTTTACATTTCTTCCATATTTACCTCAAATATTTTCCTTTACAAAAAGAAAGAAACTGTTGCAAATACTCTCCTGAGGTCGGTGTGTGTTATTTCCGTGAATGTTTTGTACCATTGTTTTAAAATTTTACATATGTGTTACCGTATTGCATACATCTTTTGTAATATGCTTTCTGTGTTTTAAAAATATGTCAGTTCATACATGTAGATCTAGCTCATTCATTTTACTATCTGTGGAATTTTCCATTGGGTGAATAGACCAGAGTTTGCTTTATCCCTTTCTCTACTGAGGGGTAGTTCATCTTATCACATCTGCCTTGATCTCTACTGCTTCACCAATGCTTAGCACTGTGCTCTGTTGAAAGACTAAATGGAGACATTTGAAATTCCCATATCATGGGAAACAATGCCTTCTCCTTAAGTCCATGATAAGAGTCAGTTTTATCCCCTTGATCACTACTCCAAGTAGTAAACAAGTCGACAAAATGATCATTCTTAAAATAAAACTAGACCCTGGCCAAATGTTGTTATGCACTAGTGTATTAAAATAATTGCACCCAAAAAGGGTGGTCTGATGCCCAGAACCTGGAATGCTTCTGATGACAGCAAAAGGCAATAAAGGTAGAGAAAAATACAATGTTTTCTACAGAAGTGTGGTTGATTTTCCCCATGGTTTAAGAAGCAGTGGTTTTAGAAGTCACTGGAGACTGTTGCCAGCCCCTGATGCAGTCAAACCACGATGACTGTGGTCACCAAAAGCATGGCCTATTTCAGGCATTAGAAAGGGTTGTTAGATGGAAATTCCTCGAGAAACTTCAGAGTCTAGAAAGGCCCTTTATTGTGATGTGGAAAAGGAATTCTTCATGCTGTGCTGGTGGGAATGTAAATTGGACAGCCATCCTGAAAAGCAATTTATCAGAACCTAGAGAAGTTAAAGATATGCATAATGTTAAATTTTTTAATGTGTCATGCAAACAAGGTTTCTGGAGCAGAGCAGATTATTATTATTTACAGCAGATAACCTCACCGCTTCCCTTTGCCTCAGTTGTTTACCCTCAGGCAACACGATGAGAACCACATGTCATCCTATACATACCAAGGTCTGTATTATAGGTAAGGAACCCTGAAAATATGAATCTGGATATTTACATAGGGGAAGGACAATGCCCCCACTCATCTGAAAGAAGGGGAGAAAAATCTTTGCTCCTTGGGAAGGATGCTGAGTTCTTACTCTTACCTTTTGGGATGCAGATAAATCCCTCCATGGAGAGGATAAGACTAGTGTCTCCAGCTTGATAACCCAGGGATGTCTCCAAATCCTGGGTCTCATCCCCACCTTGAAATGTGAACACATACTTCTGGGAAGATAAATCTCTCTAGATGGTCTCTCACTTTCTGATTAGTTATGAATTAACTTCTAAAGCTTTTTCTTTTAGCCCAGGTCCCAAGTTTCAGTAAAATTTGCTCAGAAAGCCCAAACTGTGCACAACCATAAAAATATTTTCTCTATATTCTTATACATACCCTATGATCCAGCAATTTCACTCCTGAATGATTATCCCAGAAAAATTCTTGCTCATGTCCACAAGGGGACATGTATGATGAGAATATTCATTGTTGCATGGTCCATCTAGGTGCAAAGGTGGAGGCACCCTTGATGACCACACTTAGGAGAATGGTTAGATAAAATGTGGTGGGTGGTGAAAATGCACTAGTAAATCACATTGCAGCAGTAGAGGCAACAAACTAAATACACATACAAAACCATGTAGAGATCTTGAGTGAAACAAGCGAGAAATAGAATGTGGTCTATGATATAACATATTTGTGAAAATGACAAATACCCTAAACATTGCTACATATTTTTCAGGAATACATATCTGTTCAAAGACATATCAAACCCCAAAGAGTGAGAACTTATATAAAGGGGAGATGGGAGGAGAGTCTGAGAATGAGAGCAGTATCAGGGATAAAGGAAGAAAATTAAGACTGCAAGAGAAGGACCTCACCCCCAACAAAATAACCTACAGGGCTGAGGAGTATGATTATCTCACTAACGGATTCCAAATGAAGAAAAAGAAAGCCTCTCCAATGAGCTTTTTCCACATCAGCACCCTCTATGGTCTAGTACACATGGTAATACATAGTAGTACTAGATGCTCAATACATAGTTGTTAAATGCAGGTGGCAACCACTGATTAGAAAAAAAAAACATCACTGCAATTCTTTGTTTTCCAATATGAAAGGAGATCCCATGGGAATGCAGGCTTTCATTGCCAGCAGTTCTGGTGATTACGTTTACTGCTGACACCCTGTAGAAATGCCAACGTTTTCATGACATTTGAACATTGGTAGTCTTTAGCCCTTGCTTCCACTCTGATAAAAAATACTTTACTGGTTTTAATGGGCTAAAATTTAAAAGAAATTGATACAGCAGAAACTAACACAACATTGTAAATCAACTATACTCCAAGAAAAATTAATTAAAAAAAATAAAATTAAATTAACCACTGGGGGAAAAAAATAAAACAAATTGGATCCTTAAAGAAATTAATTATGGGTTTATCAAACATTTATGAAGCTTCACCCAATTTGCCACCTTTATTTTGACTCAATGCATATGCTTATATTAACTTTTCCATAAACTACTTTATTTAAACTCTTGTCATGCTTACTGCCAACATTCTGTAATCAAAAAAATCACTTTTTTTTGGTCCTTAGGTGAGTGTGAAAATTTGGCTTTTTGAATCAAATCAAATATTCTATCATATTTATTGGTTCTTGAATGAAAGAATTCTTCAAAACATCTCTCTGAAATAAATCAAACATGGGTGCTTTCTTCCAGCCACTTGGAGCCAGAACTATAGAATTGTCGTGACTTGCCAGGAAGCAATTCAGTTCTTCTCAACACACTGGGATTCGAAAGATAGGAAGAAGGTCAAGTCTATTTCATGATCTATAGTGATAGTAAAAAGCTTGCCACTTTGACCTCAAATACTCATGTGTACTTAGAGTTCTTTTCCTAATCTGGGATGGAAAAAGGAGAGACGATGGAATGTAGCACATGTGCGACATCCATGTTGAATACTGGAGCACACTGTGAGTTCTTCCAGGTCAGCACCCTTGCCACCTCTGCTCAGAATCTGTCTCCCAGCTGTTGCCCACCTCCCTCCTCACACATCCCAGCCTCCTGCCAAGTTTCAGATAAGTCCCAACAAGTTCAGTATTCATGCCTCAACTCTTCCTTCTGTATTGCAAAATTTGGAATAAAAACATCTCTGATTATCAAGAGTGGAATTTTTGCTCTTGCAACCAGATTATGTATTTTGTCGTATGAAACCAAACTATTGTGGAAAAGTATGAACATATGCACATGAGGGTTGACAAATTCCTCAAATACCAATTAATGGAGACAGATCAGCCATCCCCACATCTGTTCCCAAGGGTGTAGAATTAATTTCCCAGTCAGTGCATGCCAGAATAACTTGGGGAGCTTGTTTAGAAATGAAGATTACCAGGCCCAAACACGGACTTATTGGGTTAGGCTTCCAGAGGCAGACCTGTATATGATGTTTGTAACAAATTTCCCCAGGATTCCTGTTGCCAGTACCTCCTGAGAACTGGAGATCTGGAAAAGCTGAGGGTCTTGAAAACAAGCAGTCACATGCTATACTGATGGATTCAGGCAAACATTCTTCTTCAATTACTACATTTTATTCTAAAAACTTGTTTTATAAAGTTAAATAAAATGAATTCCTGTAATATACATAGAGACACAGGTATTTTTTTAAAGTAAATATGTTCTAAAAGAGTTTAATAGTCATAACTGAATAGACATGAAAATTGAAAACCTAAATGCCACTGCTGATATAAATGTGGCTCAATTAGCAAAAATTTAGAAAAATTCGTTGAACAGCTCCTATGGGCAGAGTGCTATGCTAATTAATTTCAGAAGCTACAAAATAATATAGAAATATAATAATATAGAAATAAGCTACAAAATAATGTAGAAATTGTTAAGGAGCTTTAATCCAGTTGAGAGCCAAAAAAGTCACATCAGAAGAAGGTTAATAATAACCACAGCCAAACACAAATAAAGGTGTGTTCTAGTTTCCTTCTGTGAGAAGTACTGTGGACCCAGTGAATTGCCTTCTCATGTCCTTGGAATACAGGACTGTGTCTCCTTCATCTATTTGTCTTTGGTTCCTGACACCAGGTGCTCTTAATTCTAAGTGATATGAATTGAACTCAACAGTGATATTTCTCAGAAATTGAAATAAATTTTTAAAATTAGAGCATAAATATTCTTTAGTGTCTCTTTTCCTAGTTTATTCATTCAACATACAGTGTTTCTAACAAGACAGTATGCCTACACAATGTAGGACAACATAAGGAACATTAAAGATGAACAATATAGAGAAGAATCATTAATTTTCTTCCCTCAAGTTTATTTCACACCCTGAACTCCATACAGTTAGAACATGTGCATTAGAAATAACCATAAAGACGTAAAGTGTTACTATTATGTGAAAATATTGAAGATTGTTTAAAAAATAACTCTTGTTTACATTTCTTAAAACATGCTTGAAGTATGTGCCGAGAGTTGATCCTATTAACCATAGGCACATAGAGCGTGTGAGGCAATCCTACGTTTCGTATCTGTGCAAAAATAGAGTTAGAAAAAAAAAAAAAAATAGAACAGAATTTAAATGTGCCAGAACCCAAAGTTCTTCCAGATGTATCCTTTCAGTGATTTCTGGAAAACTGTTTCGCAATACCCTCTCACAGTACATAGACCATGTTATAAGATCCACTTTGCACTTTTACAGAATCGATAGCATTGACTCATGCTGTCATTGTCATCAAAACAATGTTGTAAATATCCTCTCGTCTTTCCAAGCTGCCTGGAATAGTTTTCCCTTAGGAGGCTTTGCAAGAGACTTTTTATATAGTTTTCCAAATTCCTACTCCCATTAATGACTTTTTTTCTAAAACTGGACAAACATTTACTTAATCAGCTGTTTTAAAAATATCATTTTCCCCCTCCAAGGGCTTTTACCCCTTTTGAATTAGATGGTGTTTATCAGGAAAATCCTTCTTAGTGCATGCTTACTATGATTATGTATCTTTTTTCTTTAAGTCAACAGAAATAATACGAACTTCAATATTCTTTGGGTTTTATTGAGGCCTGATTTGGTGTGTACTTGAAAGAATGTGACCCCTCTAAGTAGAAGCATCATTTTCATTGAAAATTGGCCAGCAGTGTCACCTTCTCTTCTCCTTCAGAGCGCAATCTCAGTATTGATGCCTAAAACTGCATAACAAATCACTGCAAACCTAGCAGCTTAAAACAACATGTATTTGTTATCTCACAGTTTCCTTGAGTCAGGAATTTGCTTGCAACGAAGCCGGGTTCTCTGCTCAGGGTCTCACAAGGCTGCAGTCAAGGTCTTGGCTGAGCTGTATTCTCATTTGGAGGTTCGAATGGAAAGGGTCAGCTTTCAAACTTGCTCAGGGTGCTGGCAGAAATTTGGCAGGGTGGAGGGGTTGTTGTAGGACTGAAGGGCTGGATCTCTTACTGGCTGAAGGCTGCCTCTAGGTCCTAGAGGCCACCCACAGTTCCCAGCCATGTGGCCCTCTCCATAGGCAGTTCACAATGTGGCAGCTTGCTTCTTCAAGGCCAGCAGGAGAGTTTCCCTATGCATCTGCTGGCAAGATGGGTTTTGTGTGTGTGTGTGTGTGTGTGTTGGGGGTGGAGGGAGGAGATACATAATAATACAATAACAAGATTAATATCCTATCACCTTTGCCATATTCTTGGTTAAAAGCAAGTCACAGGTCCCTCCCACACTTAAGAGAAAGGGATTATACAAAAGGATGAACACCAGGAGATGGGAATTATTAAAAGGTCACCCTAGGGTCTGTCCACCACAATGCCATTGAACGGAAATACTCAATGAGTGACCCTACTTAGATCTAAATGATTTTGATTACTCTTCTGGAGTCTAGTTGTCTTAAAGGAAGTTTGTAATTCTCTAACCAAATCAATTTTAGTTCTCTTGCCTTTAAAAAAAAAAAAAAAAACAGCAATTCCTGGGCAAGGCCTAGAGAAGCTACAGGACCCAGGAGGGTAAAGAAGATGAGTAGGAGAGAGAAATAATGACCTCAAGCACATTGAAGAAGTCAAAATTCCAAAAATTTAAGTATCACGAGTTGATGGTTTGTGTTTGCTTGTTTTGTGATTTATTTTGCTTTGATTTTCCACCAGTGTTTGGAACTACCTGTGTCTCATTTGTCTCTCTATTCAAAGTTGACTGTTACTGCCAACTTCAACAGTTCATAGAATTACCATCTACTTCCTCACTCAGTCCCCTTTGCACGACACCTAAATCCTCTGAAGAAGTAAGTCTGCTTTTGACTTGAGAACTTGAACACTGGAATCTCGCTTGCCATCTGTCTTAAACTTTTAAAGTAACTTTTTGCCAAGACAAATGTGGATTATAAGCAACAACCTGGGACATTTCTGGTCTCAGAACAGAAAAAATAAAGGAACCCTTAAGTATTATTTTAAGTACTTTGTTTGCTAGCAGTGTTTGTGGTGAATGATAAATTGATCCTTAATTGTGTGGGAAATAGAGAAGTGATCTGCATGCCAATGGCCAAGTATAGACTTCAGAGACTTAGCAGTTTTGAAACTGATATTTATGAACATCTGCTTTTTCCCCATAAATTTTAATATGGATTTCATCCTTTGAAACCTACAAAACTCCCAGGTGCTTCTTCAGTCTTTATCTTGGAAACATGCTTTTTTAAAAAAATCTCCTTTTTTTTCATTGAACACATTCAAAATCACTTTTGCTAAAACAACATTTCTTTATAAACAGTGCCTATTGGAATGCCTAAAAGATGGCATTAAATGTTAGCAGCTCAAAAAACTGTATTCAGCATTTTGAGCCTCCAAAATGTCCAATCCCAGAACACAAGCCGTAACAGTCTTAATAAAGGATGCTGAAAAGTATTCATTTCTAGTCCCAGTTTATGCCTTTCTTTATCCCACAGATATTTATTTAATGCTTGCTTATTTTTAGTGCTGACATTAGAGCAGCCAATAAAACAAAGTCCCTGCCTTCATTGGGTTTTTGTTCCAGTGAGTGTAAATGTTCCTGAAAAAGAATTCACTTTAAATTTTCATAATACTGTTCGTATAGTTCATTGCAAACCAATGATATTCATCCATTCTTGATGTTGGACTAGATTCTGGGGATATAACTTGTGAACGTAGTAGATATGTTTCTGCTCTCAAGGAGCTTAGAGTTTAGCATACTTCTCACCTGTGTCAAGAAAGGCAGACCCAGGGAACTTTGGGGTAGGATCTGGGTAGCCACTGATCATTCTCTATTTTAGATCCACTGTAAGCAGGGCTAACAATGCCTCCATCCCTTGGCTCTTGGGCATACTAAGAGCTGTTACTCTGGGTAGAAGATGAGTGTGTGGACCAGAGGAAAGGAAATAAAATCACAGCTCAATAGACGACAAACAGATAAATCAGCTGGGCACGTGCAAGGCTAGAAAAGACATTAAATCCCTGCTAGGAAAGCAACTTTTTAAGAGTGCAATTCTGGCCACCCTGTAGCAGAGGCTATAAGTCATTTACATAATAGGAAAGCCTCAGGAGGATAGTAGAGCTATTTAATTTGGTTAAGCTAATAGTTTTCCATCCATTTACAGTGTAATGGAACCTCCCTCCTCTGCCTCTTAAACAGGAACACATTGGCAGGTTGCCACAGGGCACATAAAACAGGGGCGGTCTTCTTGGTGTGTCAATTCTACTCAACCATTTAGAGGGGAAAAGTTAATTAATTTACTGATAAGTAATTTAAGGCATTATTTTCCATTAAAACCAGTGCAGCCATATAATGGACTAGCGTGCAAAATTTGCATCCACTCTTAAGATAAGCATGAAACTAAAACAGGGCTGGCGCCAAGGGCTGAGGGATTAAACCCTCTCACACATTTTCTATCAGCCCCCTGTGAAGCCAACCTAATAACAATAATTTTTTGGTATGGATAATTGATTCTCAATGTTACGTAGAGTGTAAATAAAAGACAAGTCCCCCAGAAGCATTCCTTTCAACCACACAGCCACTTGGATACCCCAACTTTTTAGAAATTCTGGAGCTGCTGTTATATGTAAGAAAATTCTGGGCCACTTCACTTCCCCACAACCTGACACCCAGCCCTGGGGCCCATGCTCGCTGCCTTCTGCATTTAAGAGCGCTCCCCAGGAAGAGTTTGAGCTGGCTGCTGTGTTCCAAAATGGGCCAAGAGAGGTTTGCTCAATGCCCCCTCCTTGTCCTTAGCAGTGAATTTGAGCCCTGGGCGTCCTGCTTCCATATCCCATTTTCCCCCTCTCAGAATGCTATGCGGCAGGCGGACCCACTTATGTTCTTTGTGCTTTGTGTTCCTGAAACAGGATCTGGACCAGGTACAGCTCCATCTGGAAGAAGTGAGGTTCTTTGACGTGTTTGGCTTCAGCGAAGCAGCAGGAGCATGGCAATGCTTCATGTGCAACAACCCTGAGAAAGCAACTGGTAAGAGCCTCCTTCCCCTGGCTGCTAAGAATCACTTGTGCCCCTGGGATTTACAGGGATGCATGATCCCCACCGTTCTGGTTGGCTTTCTTATTGCATAAACATCCTAAGTTGGCATAATGCACAGAGGTGTGCCTGACTGCCTCTGCTTCATGCTGAGAAAGGTATCTCACCAAAGTGGGAGTGAGAAAAAGGGAGGATGTTGAAAGGGAGAGAAACATAAACGAGAAATGAGCAAGAGAAACAATGCCTACAATTATATGGCTATCAAGAAAGTGGTACTGGCCATTTTGCCCTGAAAACATTCTTCATTTCAACCCCGATGACCCTGAGGGTTAGAGAAAAACAGGCATCCTGTCAAGAACCCCAAAGAAATGAGACCACACTAAATGAGTGAGTGGTGCACAGACCTCCTCATCTCATAGTCCTCCCTTACATCTTTGCTTGATGATTGAACTGGGTGAAAAGTGAGACATTTAAAGAGTAGGGAATTATTTGAGAAATCGCTTCATAGCTGGTTATTTACCCTTCCCTTCCTTTCTGCTGCCCAAGGAACTTGGTCTACTGACCTTGCCTAAAAAATAATCATTGTTAGTGAATCTGAGCCAAGCTCTATGTTAAACATGTCAGTATCTCATTAACCTTCACAATAATCTCATAAGGCTAGTACTAATATTATATCCATTTTACTGATGGGGCAACTGAGGCACAGAGGGATTTGGGAACTGCCTGAGGTCACACAGGTAATAAGTTAACAGCGTCTGGATTTGAACTCAATCTGACTCCAGAGCCCACGCTCTTAACCAATTCTCCATGCTGCCTCCCAGTTACGCTTGCCCCAGTCTGACCAGTGGAAATAGGTCGATAAAAAGTCTGATCTTCACAAAGTTATGCTGTCCTTGGGAACAGAATATTTTATCACCAATGTGCCCTCTTAGAAGGCATAGAGTTCTCAACACTGACACTGCTCAGGAACTGCAGTTTAGATCAAGAGAACGGTATTAAAACACTGTTGAACACAAACCACTTTGTAGATGAACCATCCTCTAGAGAGCCATTGATTATACCACCTGTACCCATTCCTTGAATTGGGGGATTTTGTGCATCTCAAAGATCATCCATTGTGGCAAGTCTATCCTCTTGCTCAGCCAAGAAGTTGAGACTGAATCGGAAAAAAAATGTGTTTATTTGGCCAGATGGAAATGTGAGGGGCTCTCGGAGAGGCACCAACTAAAATGTATTACCCCACGGAGATGGTATGGGTGGAAGAAGCTGGCATTAAGGATAGCAGCCTTCGTGAGGCACAGATTGCTGGCTGATTACAGATCAAGTTTGAGTTGATGCCAGAATGAACGCCCCAATTTTTAAAAAGTTAATTTGAGCAAAGAAGGAATTGAGGAACTGAATGTCTCCATTATGAAACTTTCTAATTAGACCTTATTTCACCTGTGAAAAAGACAAAGCATAAAAGAAACCTTATTTGAGATCATGGTGAAGTAAGGTGCTTATCTGAGGTGGCTCTGAGGGGCCCTTAAGAACTTCATTCCAAGTAAGCTGAGTCCTTACCTTAGCTCAATAAACATTGAATCGTATCTCGCCAAGGGAGGCTCAGGAAAGGGCCTGCAAGTTAAAAGCACAAAGTGTTCCTTTAATATATGTTTTCTCAAATTCACCGCCATGCACTTGAAAAGAACATTTTGCACATTCACTCGTTCTTATTTGTGTTTCTCACAGTTAAATATAGACTGAGAACATATAGCAATAAAAATTCAAACAAGGCCAAATATTTTATAGCAGAACATATTGAATCAAAATGTTTGGCGCCAAAAACTTAGTGTGCTTAGATTTCTTTGCTCATTTCCTTTTGCTCCGTGAAAGAGGATTTGAGTCTGAAAGAAATCCTATTTTAAATTATTATTTTCACCAAAAACTCTTGACTCCCTGAAAAGTTTATATAGGTTGTTGATCTAATTTTCCTATTTTTGTATAGCATATAAATTATATATTTAAGTGAAAGGTCTAACATAATACTGCTGACACATATATCATTCCTAGGGATGATATTTGCATTCATGTTATGCTTAAATTGTAAGTTTAAAGGTGATCAAGACATAGGAATAAATATTTTGTTATTTGGTTATGCACAGCTAGCATAGTACTTGCGTCCCATTTTTCATTTATGAAATGCACGTTTGTTGTGTTGGTTGAATGTCTTCTCCAGGCTGAGCCTTGGGATAAAATATGAATAAGGTACAATATCTCTGCTCTGAAAGGATTCATAATCCAGTTAAGGCCAGAAGACATATATGGAAAAATCTAGCATACTTCCTTGTATATTTTTAGCATGCAATAAATACCTGTTGAGTGAGTCAATGAATGAATAATACTTAGAAATGGAAAAGTCAAATACATCTTGAATATTAAAATGTTTCAAAATTGTGATTATGTGTTAATAATATCAAGTACATCACTATACCATACCCATTGCATTCTGAGTCTGGTAAATGGGGGTTGGTGCTTCTTTCCTCTTTGAGAGAAGTCACCATATATACATCAGAGTCTGCTTCCCTGTCTTTGCTCCTGATGTACTGTGCCCAAGTCCTGTTACTGCTCTGGTTTGGTTAGCGCTCCTGCAAGGCCCAGATGCCCTGTCAGCCTCAGGGAGGAGGGGTCTAAAGAGATAGGATTGGTGTCTAGGACAAAAGGCTGAAGAAATTGCATTTGGGGTTTTTTTTTAAGGTATTGGCAAATAGTACGATGTTCTCAAATATTTGTTGTTCCAATATTTTCTAATGAGGCCATTAGAAAATTTCAATTAGACATCAGGAAAGTCATCCTGAAATATAAATCCTTCTTAATAATGTGTAAACTGAACTGTGGGACTCCAGAAATCGACAGCAAATCAACTGGCTTCCATGGTCACTTTAAGGACATTCCCCTCCACGGGTAAAAGTCACATCACCCCACCAACTCCCAGTCATCTTCCCATCAACTCTACCATCAACACACGGAAATGCACAGAAGTTTACTATTTGGTATTCAGAAAAATGTATTTTTTTTCCAGTTGGGTGTGAAGTCAGAGGAAACTAAATGCTAGCATAGTGTAAAGGTCTTAAAATTATAATTGCTGGCATTTATCACACTAACTATGTGCTAAGTCTTACATGCATTTTTCTCACCATTATTGAGTCCATTTTACAGATCAAGAAACTGAAACACAGAGAGAGGTTAAGTACTTTTTCCAAGGTCACACAGCTACTAAGTGGTACAACTAGGATTTTAATCCAGGTTAATTCCTGAACCTGAAATTTCAATCTCTAGGGCAAATCCAACTTAAGCACATGGAATATTGAAAATTACAAGAACAATTATTTCATAATGTTATACGGTATTGGAAAGACCAAGGAGTGATCTGTTGATACCTCTCTGATGACTTAATCTACTCAAAGATGAGCAGGGGTTTTAGTATGATAATGTGTGGGAAATGATTACATGTAGGAAATGGTTACGTAGAAGCTATTTCCAAACCCTCCAATTGCTGATTCAGTTTCTGATAATCATTTTATAAAAGTACAGAGTAGAAGGTTAGAAAGTCACTGAAGTAACTCAAGAATCCTCAGAGACTTGCTTGTTGGCGAATCCCATTACCCCACATGAATGAGAGAATAGAGATTGAGCAAATAGATCAAACCGAACAGAATCTATTTCTGGAAAACCAAACAAATCCCTTTATCAGTCATCCTTGTGTCCTGGAACTGCTAGTGCATGTTAACAGTAAGAATTAATCAGCTGGACCGTCCTGGAACACATCTGGCTGTCTATTCAGTCACATTTTTTTTTTTAAAGGAAGAGGAGGAACTAAATCGTGACTTTCACTCTTGTTTCTTGAGACACATGGGATGCCTTTGTTCTTACACCCTACAGAAAACAACTCAGAGATGTCTTGGTTTTGGCACTTGTGTCTCCCTCTGTAGATCTGAGCACGCGCCAGTGTGATCACTCTCTTAGTCACTGGATACTTAGATATTGAATGTGATTGTCTGTAGGAGGTGCCCTTAGGTTATCAAAGAGAATGAAAGACATTTTTTCAGATAGACTTCAACCATCTATCATGATTCCTCTTTAGAACTTGATTTCAAACATTTGTGCTATAAGAACATGCTGTCTATTATATCACATGGGCAAATAGAGATGGTTTCAAAATGCTATCAGGATAAGAAAGACCTCTGTCAGGAGATTTTCTTCAGACACTAGAAACTGGTAACAGCAGTGTGGCTCTCCTTTGCTGGACACCTTCAGCGTGGGCTAGATGGCTTTCCACTCCAGACACCAACATGCAAATGGGCTAGGGACTTCCCTGGTGGTCCAGTGGTTAAGACTCCGTGCTTCCACTGCAGGGGGCACGGGTTCGATCACTGGTCAGGGAACTGGGATCCTGCATGCCGCGCGGCGGAAAAAAAAAAAAAAGAAAATGGGCTAAATGACCTCTGAGGACCGAACTTGTAAGACATAAATAGCCTGTGGGTCCATTAATATGAAACTTTTCCATTTAATTTTAGTGCCAACTTTCACAGAACTTTAAGGGTGACAAAAGAAAACCCACTTTGGATTTATGCAGTGACTGGGTTTGTCTTATGATGCCTTCCCTCCTACCACAGTGTGTGAGCGTGTTGTCTTCCATGTTAAATGTGCTTGGAGTGCCAAAAACAGGGCAGTGGTTGGGCAGGATAACTTCACATTTTCACACATATATACTGTTAATGACTCGGTTCATAAAATTGAACTTCAGACTGTTGTTCAAAGATACTTTGAATTAGTTAATGACAAAATAAATACGTGCTTATCAACTCAGATAAGTTATTATCCTTATCCTGAAATCTTTTTCCCTTTCCCCTCTTCCCATCTCCCTGTTCTATGCCTCTCTGTTAAACCTTCCCACACTCACATTATCTCTCTGTCTCTGTCTCTCTCTCTCTCTCACAGACACACACAAACATACACACACACACACACGTACATACACACTGGCATACATGGACACACCACCCCAACAGAATAAACTGTCTCCTCTCTGTCCTTTCCGTTCTCTGCCCACACCTTCTGTAGTGTACACAGCACATTGCCATCAATCTCCCCCACTAGACAGTAAACCAGAAGTGGAAAAACCATCCATTATTCTTCTTTGTATGCCCTACCCAGTACCTGGCACATGGTAGCGTTTAACAAGTATTTGGCATATAGATGGATGATGGAGTAATTCATGGATCGTGTAAAGTGATAGGATGATGATGGAAGAAATAGGATTTGTTTTGAAATGCAACTTTAAAATCTAATTCTTTCTCAAAATAAAAAAAAATAACTTACTAAACTGAAACCTTGAAATAGCAACTTTTGCAAAGAAGCTTTTATAAGAAGAAAATGTTGCTATGTACAAAGTTTCAACACTATATGGATACCCAATTTTAATATTTTACTAAAAGGTTTCAATACACACATACACACAGAGTTCATAGTAAGCTTGCTAATAACCTGTGAGCCTCTATGAGAAATAAGCTAAAATCAGTAGCCTAATACCCTTCAGGGGTTAATTTCCATTTTTCAACCAGCGTCACTATCCTAATCCTTCTGCCTTTCCATATTGGGTCAACAACAATCTTATCTTGATAGGCTGAAAGTTTACTTGCAGCAAAGCGTGAATCACTCTGTGGTTACCCACAAACAAATCATCAGGCATTGAAATGTGTCCTCTTCCACTCAGAGAATAAGCTGAGTCAAGACAACACATGGAGGAGGAGAAGCATGCTTTAGAAAGGCAGACTAGAGTGAATAAATCAGTCTCTACCACTTTACAGATTTGAAGTGACATAAGAATTTTTATGTAGTTTTTTAAAATAAATAACTTAATATCTTTTAAAAGAGCTCTAGTCATCACCTTTCAGAGTAATCTTAATTTTTAATCTACCTATACAAATACATTAGGAATGAAATTTATTTTTCAGCCAGCAGCTCCCCTATGTAAAAGACATATAAGTGTGTTTAGCAGACACTGAGAATGAAGTCATCAAATACCTCATATTTTGCCTTGGATCTCATCCCTTCCACCTTCTCAGAAACTCCACAGCATAGATTACCCTTTCTCTCTTTTTTATTCAATTTCTCCCTCCAACTTTAACTCCCATGGGCTTTTAAACACCTTCAACTGGCTTAACGTCTCCTTTCCCTTTACCTACTGCCTCTCTCTCACCTCCTCTTTAAAGCCAAAAGAGTCCCGTCACTGCTCACTCTGAATTTCCTTGCCTCCTTCTCCTCCTGACTCAACCCTCTCTAATCTGGCCTCTAAGCCCATTATCTCTGTGGTCATTTGAGGCCACGCAGGTCCCAGGCACTGGGTATGTTCAGTCCTTGTGTCACTTGCCTTAAGCAGCATTCAATTCTGTTGGCCAATTTCTCCTTCCTCAAATATTTCTCCCTTTGCCTTCTGAGACACAGCACTCCTTGAGTCTCCCTCCTACTCTAGACACTCCTTCTCAGCCTCCTTTCCGGGCCCACCTTCCTCTATCCACCTATTCATTGTCAGAGCACCTCTCTTCCCCTCACTGTAACTCTCTCCCCTGTCAATCTCCACTGCTTCTGTGGCTTCAGTAACCTCTTCTGTGACAAAACTCCCAAATGTGTATCTGCAGTCCAGGCCCCTCCTCTGATTGACTTCTCCCATCGCCTGCTTGGTACTTCAAAGGCATCTCAAACTCAGTTCATTTAAATTAAAACTCATAAGTGTCCCGCCCTTGCCCCCGCCCCCCCAAAAACAAACTAACAAACAACACTTGATTTTCTTCCAGCATTCCCCATTTCAGTAAATACAACATCACTCATTCTGATGCATCAGCCAGAGACCCACTGCCCTCTCTCCTACCCCTATCTAATCTATCACCCAGTATTGTGGATTTACCTTCTCAACTGTGCTCAACTCTGTCCACCTGTCTCCATTGCCCTAAAGCAAACTACCATCACCTCTTACCTAAAATAATGGCAATAGCCTCCTGACTGTGCTACTTGGACCTTCCAACCTCTTTCCCACATTGCAGCCAGAATGACCTCTTCAAGGCACAAATCTGATGGGACCACTCTCTGCATAAAACCTTACAATGGCTTCCCACAGCTCTTAGCTTAAAGACCAAACTCCATATCATGTGCCTGAGAGCTTCACGTTCAACGCTCTCTCCCAGCCTTTCCAGCCTCATCTTGTCCCCTGTGCCATCTGCTCCTCTCCACTCTGCCCAGAAAGAACTCCTTTCAGTTTCTTATACTCACCTCACTTCTTCCTGCCACTATGCTTTTGTATCTGCTGTTCTTCTGCTAGGAGTGCCCTTTCTCCCCTCATCACCTAGTTAATGTAGATCTTAGCTTTCTCATTACAACTCAGATTCATTGCCTTTCTATAACCTCCTGATTTATGCTAAGGTCCTCAAAGTACTTCGGAGCTCTCCCTGTAATACTTGATATACCTGTCATCTTGTGGGTTTTTTTGTTATTCTTTCATTTGGTTGGCTTTTGCATGTGATTATCTGATTAATGTCTACTTCCTGCAGTAAACAAGTTCTATGGAGGGAGTCCCCCTCATCCATCTATCCTCAGCCCCTAGCACACAATAGATACTCAATAAATATTTGCCAAATAAATGAATGACCAATTTTGTATCTTCTCAAAAAATTTTTAGTAAAATTTTTCTTAGGCAAGTGGTGACAAAAAACAAATTAATGAATTCACAATAATTCATTTTAAGAGAAAAAAGGTATTCATATGATGACATTTGCAGTGTATCTTTTGTGCCAAACGTATTCTTTGTATAAACAGTATTTTCTTAAATAAGCTCTTCTCAAAAGTACTATGAAAGATCATTTTATTTAACAGAGAGTGAGTTATTGTGTGTGTATGTGTGTATGTCAAATACACACAGTGTTATGGTGTATATGTTATAGATAAAGCTTCCAATGCAGACATTGTAAAATTTCTATTTATTGCCAAAAGGTTTGAGGCCAAGTGTTGAACCACAACAGATGGAACTTGTGTTAAATAATTCCACAAAAGCAGTGTAGACACACCTTAGAATGCTCTTAAACACCAAGAATGTACGTGCATGCAGGTGGGACAATGGCTAACGTGTGCAACTTGTACAGCCCAAACAAGGTGACCCTCCTTATCACAGAGCTGGTACAAGTGTGTCAGATCTATTTTTTCCCATACAAGGAAAGCTGTACAATGTCAAGGCCGTGCGGGAAAGCACTCAACATTTTAAACTGTCTAAAATCCTATGGTCAGGTGTTGCCAGCAATACCTATCCATGACATCATATTAATGAGATGACAGCATGGGACCAACATGGGAAGTGTGTATGGAACCCTTTTTTATTCAAAGTTCAGGAATAAGATTGAGCAATTCTCTCCATTCATTTCTACCACCTCTGATCTTTTCCCATCGGTCCCTGTCAGTCATTACTGGGCAAGTCTGGGCCAGTCTTCTTTGATAGGTTCCCATAAGGGCACAAAGGTGACCATACTTACTGCTCAGAACTTACTGAGCAGGTTACCTTCTTGGCAAGTGGCCTTAAAATTTTTATTTCACTGATGAAACCATAAGTAAGCCAAATTCCACAAACATTGATTCTGAACATTTTCTTCTATAACTCTATTCACTTAAGCCAAGGACATGCATATGATCTTATACTGCTATTCTATTCTTTAATTTTATGGAAAGGTCATAACAATTTTCTTCCCACTACTGGTTTTGCAGTTTTACTATTTTAGATATTGTACGACCTATTACTGTCATCTACCATGAGGCTACTATCATTTCCTAGAAGCTCCTGAGCTATGTTAGAATAACCTGGGGATCCTGTTAAAAATGCAGGGTCCCTCACCCTACCCCAAAATTATGATTCAGTAGGTTTGGGGTGGTTCCTTGTACTGTGCATTTTAAGAAGCCAGCAGGTAATTCTGATGTAGGTGGCCCTCAGAACACAGTTTGGGAAACACTGCTCTACAAGCTTATAAAAGAGTAGTTCTGAGGCTTTTTTTAGAACAATATTTCAGTGATTAATAGAGAAGCCTAGAAAGCAGACTACATTTTGATGGGTATGAAATTACTGAGAAAGGAAGCCATTCAGCACATGTGAAAGTGCCCTCAAAGGGCTGCTGTCAAAATGAGTTTGTCCTTTTTTGGACCCCACGCATCTTGTAGGATGTTACAAAATGGATGCTGGATGATACCTCCTCGTTTATTTACTACTGTAAGGAAATATGGGCTTCTAAAACACTGCCTGGATATTCATACGAAACATGCCATTTGTTACGATCCTTAGTGATTTCAGAAACCACAGATGCTCAGCCTACTAAATGTGGCTCCTATGACCTCCTCATTTAATGATTCTATCCCTCTTTAAGCATATCCTCTGTAATTAGAGTTGGCTTTATTAGAACTGGCACACATACAAGAAAATCAGTAAAACCATAGAAGGGAATTGAAGTAAATTTGAGACTCTCAATACATACAAAATAATTCCCCACAGACTGTACAGGAGTTGCAATTCCCAGAAGCGGTCATTTCAAGGGAAAATTTTTTAAAAGACATACTTTTTCTCAGTTCTTATTTTAAAACTAAGTATTTGAGATTTACGTTTTTTCTTCCAGAATATGCCTTCTTTTGAAGGTATTTGTCTTTAACAATCAAGAAAAAATATCTAAGAATTCGAATATCACAAATTAAATTCACAAACGTCTTAATTATTCTTGTACAATGCAATACTTTCAAGACGAAAGTTGCATAAGCCAAAAAGCACACAGTATAAGAAACTTCTGGGTGTGGATAGAAGTCGGTACAATGTGAATAGCAGTTAATGGTGGGGGACGTGTCACCACCTACTGTCATAAGAATAAGCAGGAACTCTGGAATAAAAGGGAGCGACCACCAATGATGTGGAAAAGGCTCCCAGTGCAGCCCAATCCACTATTGGATTAGCTTGAATATGGCAGTCTTTGTGAATAAGTGGATCTGTTACTCAACAACTGAAGAGTTCACCTCCCTTTGGGACTCTTTGAATTGCTTGTCACACCTCAAGTTCAAAGCCTGCAGTCCTTGAACTTTAAAAGGTTTTCCTGTCTTACTCTGAATTCTCTCACTGTTCCTAACACTTTAATATAGTATAGGTTTCATTACATTCTTAATTGGAGGGAGGGAGATGGGTTTTATCCTAAAGTCATTAGGATATGGTATTTATAAAAACCACCTGTTCATCATCACAGTAAGAGATGATGATGATTTTATGTTCATGATCATGGTCATGATCATGATGATAGTAGCTACTATTTGTTGACCCCTTATTATGTACCAGGACTTGGTTAAGCAAGGCTACTGTTAACCTTTATAGCACTTTTGTGCCTTTATTTATGGTGGATGATGTCCACTTGGGGGTGTAGACTTAAACAGCAAAATTCGGGCTGAATTTCAGCCCCTACTTACCCCTTGGCTGAGTGCTCTTGTGCAGTGAACAGCCTGCACAGCCATTCACAGTGGCCCTGTTGTTAAGTATGACATCTTTGGAGAACAGGAAATTGAAACTCAGTGAAGTTAAACAACTTGTACAAGACCGGTCAGCTGTTAAAGTAACAGATTCTGGACTTCAGCTGAGGTCTGACTCCAAAGTCACTGCCCTTACCTCATCAACCCTAGGCCTAGGCCAGAGAAAGTCTTTGGTACAGCCTTGTATGATTTATTATAGTAAGGAGTAAACGTGGTGTCCAACACACTATGTTTAACTAAATTATAATTGGCTAAAAACATATTCACAATTGCAACGATCTTAAAACAAGGTGGAGACCTTGAATTATTGAGCTCCTGTGCTCTTGAGATAAAAGGGTTATATGACTACAGAAATTATTATTTTTTATGATGTTATGTTACAAAGTATTAGCTTCCACTTTTCACGATGTCCAGGGATCTTTAGGATTAGTCTCTTCTTGAATCTCACATCTCATCTCTTGTTTGCCAAGCCCCACCAGGTTCCATCACAAAGAATGAGTGACAGTTCCTAGAATGCATTTCATGCCCACTCTGTCAGCCTCAGCCCTTTGCATATGTTTTTTTTTTTTTCCAGAATATCCTTCTTCACTTCACCTTCATCACTGCTACTTGTCCTTCAGAATTCAGCTCAGACACATATTCTCCAGGAAGCTTTTCTGCTTCCTACGCCCAGTTTAGAATAGGTGCCTCTCCAGGTTGTTCCATTCTCCTTACCTCTGGCTTTCAGTTACATTCTGGCAGGAGATCAGAGGGAGGGAGCAGAGTGAGGTCTGCTTATTTATTCCCAACTCCCTCCCTGCTTGGTCACCGCAGGTTGACTGTGTCCTCAATCCACAGCCACAACTCCTGTCAGGCACCGCTCTTGCATACAGGTCTCCTTCTGGGTCCTAACTGTTCTCTTCGCTTTCCTCTTCAGCCAGAGAGGGGTGTTATGCCTCCTCCTGGCTCCTGGCCCCAGAGTACTAAGGTGCTTTTCCTACACCTTGCCCACATCTGTGTAAATAGTCCCTTTATTAACTGCCCTCAGTTGCCCAGCTTGAGGTGCCCCCTGTTTCCTGCTGCAACCATCCCTGATCCATAGCATATCCCATCTGGGGTCTGTGAGGCTTCATGTCTGTGCTGGCTGGACCTTCACAGGCTCTAGGCCCCTCCTTGGTCCTTAAAAACAAGGTCCTTTCTAATGGGGTTTCAGAAGAACTTTCAAATGAAATCCAATGTGGCCTCCCCATGACTATTTGATACCCAATCTCTTTCCTGGATCTTGCACCAAAAAATCTTGAATCGCCTGCCGATCCCCCACCTTCAGCTCATGACTTTGACCAAAGTGACTGCTTTACTTGCAGAAGAAGTGAACTTGCTTCTGAGTTCATTGATTCTTCCAGCTTCTTTAAGTTTTTTTCTTTTCATGCACTTTCCCTCACATGTCCCACTTGTTACCTCAGACCTTCTCTGTACTCCTCCTAGAAGTTCCTTTCTCCCTTCTTCAGTGGGGGCCCAGCCCTCATGTCACCCTCTCCCAGCTAGAAGTAGAATTTCCTTTCTTTGAGTTCTGTAATGCTTGGCTTTTACTTCTGCAGGGGCACTTGCCAAACTCTACACTGAGTTGTCAAATTTGTAAAATGCTTTATCTCCCCACAAGATGATAAATTCAAGCTCTCTCTGAGCTGGGCTTTATGACCCCCTCAGATCCAAACACAGTGCCTTACAGCTTATCTGTGCTCAAAATTATGTGTGAGATGACTGGATATGGTTGGTAGATCAACAGAGGAATATTCTTTCTTGCTTTAAGGTAACTGGGTCTGATATTATTTCACTCTTATTCACCAACTTTGTGTTGAGTAAGACTAACACCTTCAAATTTCATCTTTTATCAACATAAATATTTTCAACTCTTGGTGCACAAAAGGAATACAATTAATATATGACCATTTGTATTAGCACTCTAAAAGACTTTTAAGTTGATAAACATGGTAATAGTTTGGGTTCCAGTTGCACTAGAGAATTCAGTTTAATAGTCCATAGTTTTTTCAGCCAACTGATAATTTAAAAAAGGAACAGATCCTGGTTGGTAAAGAATGTCTTAGCCAAATTGTGGTGCTTTGAATGAAATAATGTGTTAATTGGCAAGTGAGAAAATATTTAAGTATCCTTTATGCATTACGTGCAAACAAGATAGTTTTAGACACACAATCATTCCCTCATAGTCTCATTCCACATGTTATTTTTCAAGTGGAATATGATCATCCCTAGGAAGAGTTAGTTCCCTGTTTTGACCATGAAGAGACTGCAATATCATATGAGAATTATTGCTTACCGGGACGTGCTATGGGCAATAGACCTATTAAAAGGACACATGGCCAGTCACGCATATGCCAGACATAATTATAAAAAAAAAAAAATTTTTAGGGCCTGGGATAGCCACTGGAAAAAAGTTTAAGTCTTTTTTTTTTTTTGCCTTTTGAAACTATTTTTAAATTAATCCTACAGCTACAAATAGCCTGACTTTTACAAATTATCTGAAGCTGACTCTGATGCCTAAGTTAAGGCCCTAACATGCAGCTAGTTTAAAGTGCTGCTAACATTTCCTTCCTAAAATCCTTTCCATGGACTTTTCCCCTGGGATCCACTTTTACTGGGCTACAGTGAAAAGTCTTCACTTAGCAGCGTTTCTCCATCATCCTTCATCCTTTTGTTCTCCAGTAAGCCTATCATTTTCCCTGGAGTCTCTCACGGTCATTGTGGGCATGTGGGTATGTGGGTATGATATCCCAGCCACTCCATGTCTCAAACAATTCCTTCAACTATTTTGCCAAGTGTGACTTCCGTCACATACACTTAAAGTGAAACATTTGGACCTGCCTTGAGATTTGGATCTATGTTGAGGAGAAGTTCTTGTAGCTAATTCCCTATGTCAGATCTAGAAGGACACATGTGCTTAAATATTACCTAAACCAATCGTGATTTCAAATCAGCTCAGATATCATGACTATTTCAAATGTTTCTTTGAGTAAATATGGGAGAAAGACTGGAAAAATGTTCTGTTATTAAATGACATTGCATTATATTAAATCATCTTACCATTAAAAATGGCAAGACAGCAATGTGGTTACAAAAGGTGAAGTAAGTTCTTTAATAAAAGAGGGGGGCAGGGGTAGTAGTTCTTTGCTACTTACCTAGTGTCCTCACATAAATTTCTTTATTTTGATTTTTGATCTCTCAACATCCTTGTAAAGCAGGTGGGAGCGATTATTATTTCCTCTTTGCTGAGAAGAAATCAGTGGTTAAGAGGACTCGAATCTAACTCTTCTGAATTGTTATTCAGAAATCCTTCAACGTTACAATTAGATCAGCATTTTTTTTCTAATTTGAAAACATAGGAAATGGGTGTTTTAGAAAAAAATGAATCCTATTTTTGGCTTGGGTTTTTCCTTGTTGTTACTTAGTTGCTTGTTGGTTTGTTTTCTCCTCTTGGACCTCCGTTGGACCTTCCCTTTCTCCTCCCAGACAGGCTGCTGCACTCTTCATGACTCAACAGCACGTGTTAGCAGAGATTCACGGAACCCCTAGCCCAGGCCGACACTGTGAGCACATGGCAAGCAGGCTGTCCCCGCCCTCTAGGACCAATAGCACGTGGGGAAGACACAGTGTCCTAAGTGCTTTACCTGCTGTACAAAGGAAGCACGCACTGTGTTTATGGAAAATTTAAATTTGCAAAGAGCATACTAGCTTTAAGAAAGCTCTAAATCAGATGATTCCTAGTAAAGCAAAGCAGAACACTGAGATAATTTTCTTGACATTGATTGTCAATGATTCTTGAGTGACTGCTTTCCATACCCTCTGCTATACGTAGTACTAGCCACCATGGAGCATCGCAGAAAATGGGGGACACTTCTCATCACTGAAGCCTCAGATTAAATGCCACCTCAAATATGCAAGCTCTTTCCTGACCACTTAAATGCATGTGCACCAACCCCCAAGTCACTCACTCTCTATTCTATCTTCATCATAACCCTATCACTATCTAACAATATATTTCATATGTTGTTTCAGTTATTAGCCTTAATTTGGGATAGGCAATGGAACATCCAATTGACTAGTCATCAGACAAGAAGGGAAAAAAGCTAGATTAACTTTAATAGAACTTTGTTTATAAAAACCATACATTGCATTATTCTTACCCCAACAGTGCTGTTAAGGTGGACAAATCCCCTGTCTGAGGTATTTTTTTTACCTACATGAGATAAGAGAAATGGTAGATGGGGAGGATAGGTTGTGTTCATATGGTCAAAGAGGTACTGTCCAAATTTCATAGTGATGAACAAATTTTATTACTTTCAAGGTGCTATGAAAATTGAACATTAATGTATATAAATAAATATTGTCATACTCCCCAGAAATCAGATGCTTTCACATGAATTTGAAATTTGAAGAGTGAATCTTATGTAGTTGGTAAAACAAATGGAATTCTTCAGTTCAACATTTAAACTTCTGACATTGTAACCGGTCTTCTAATTCTATGGTTATGTGTGATCATACACACTCTACTTCAATGTAAAATGAATCCATTCATTCATTCATTCAACAAAAATTTATAGACTCCATACTAGGTTAGATGCCTGATATAACAATAGTGAACAAAGCAAAGACCCTGCCCTCATGGAGCTTTCAGTTGAATGGGAAAGAAAGATATTAATAAGGTAAATACCAATAATCATCTACAAATGATGATACCTGATAGAAAAGAAACACGCCAGTTGCTTTGAGAACATATAGAAGACAAAGTCACTCGAGTCTGGGTTTGGGAAAGGCCTCCCAGCGGAAGCAATGTTTGAAACATGAAATGATCAGTTTTTAACTAGGTGAAGATTCGAATATGGACAGTGGAGATAGAGTGTGTGTGTTCCAGAGTGGAAAAATCATGTTCAAAAGAGTTAGGTAAGTTTGCCTTTGCAGCTGTTAAGGATTCAGAAAAACACATCTTTTGGAGCACTACATTGACTTTTGCTGCCAAATAGCTAAATATACTTGGTTTATGATTATTTATAAAGCTATATTTCTAAGCAGTTCACGTGAACAGAATACCATGAAACAAAGGAGTTAGGAAGCACGGAAAGCTGAATGTCTGGATGAACCTTACAAAACTGCTAACCAAATGCTCTTTTCGTGAACTATGTTCCTTTTGCAAATCTCGATGAGGGCTTTCAACATTTTCCCATTATCATATCTAAATTGTGCATTCTTTTAGGGACAAAGGGGGAAGGTTAACCAAATTCATAATTTGTTAGCCCACTATCCAAATGTACTTACTGGGTCTGGTTCACTGTACAGTTCTGACTTTTGATCACTTGCCAAATAAATAATGGAAAATAAATGGCTTGATCGTTCTGTTACCTTCAACAGTTGTAAATCAAGATGGCCAGCCTCTCATAGAAGGAAAACTTAAAGAGAAGCAAGTCAGATGGAAGTTCATCAAAAGGTGGAAAACCCGCTATTTTACACTGGCTGGAAATCAACTTCTGTTTCAAAAAGGAAAGTCTGTAAGTACCCCTACCATCTTTTACACTTGCATTTTTAAGGTCTTGATCTCTGCCAGCTAGGCATTTTGTCTTGAGTTAAAAGGCCAATAATTTTTTCCTTCTTCATTTTACAGTGTCATTTTATTATATATGCCCCTTTGTCTATTCTGTTCATGCCTATGTTAGTTGGTTCACTGTACCTCTTCAGTTTATTACGGGAGGGTATTTTGGTTAACTTAAGTTTTAGAAGACGAACCACAGAAGGTGTACCCAGGGATCTCGACTTGAACACCGTACCTTCTGTTTCCTTGTGGATCACCTAAATAAATGTGTGGCTTATGACATTGACTCTGACTTCTTTTAGGATTGAAGGTTATATTTGGAGGTGGGGACCTGACGAAGGAGACAGTAGGCAGGGAGGAAGAAAAAAAGGCTGATTTATTTTATGTACTTTTTATAGTCAACCAAATTCAATTCTGATTAGGGAAAAATATTACTATCTTTCATTCATTTAATATTCAGTTAATGAATAGAATAGAATTCTGAAGAATTAATAAATATTCATTTAATATAATTTTCAGTCTGAAGTAGGATGCTCAGTAAATATCCATATTCTGAATTTTCAGTGGGAAACTTGTGAAATAATATTCTATTGCAATCAACAATGCAAAGTTATCCCTTTCTTTTCAAATCAGTTTTATTTATCATTAAACTCTACTCATTACAGATCAGGGAGCATGAAATTTTGACCTACTTCTTGACCATTTTGAGATATAATAATAATAACTTATCAGAGCTTATCACATGCCACACTGGATTGTCTCTATCTATCTTCAGAACAATCCTTTGAGGTCAGCACTATTGTTATTGCCATTTTATAGATGGGGAAACTGAGGCACAAAGAGACTGATGGGCTTGTCCAAGGTTAGAGCCAGTAAGGTGAGAAAGGGTAAAACTGGAGTTAGGCTCAGGCAGTGTGACACCAAAGCATGTTCTTAAATGAGTACACTGTCCAGCTTCCCATGTACACTTAAAATACAGGGTCAGTGGCAAACCAAACTGTGTCTGAATTAATTAATGAGAGTGTTAAATTAAAAATTACATTTCACTAAGAGCACATGCACTATATCTTTGGAGTGCTCATTACAAAATTTGTTTGAACTTACTACTCAACAGGAATCAAGTATGGTGTATGTGAATTATGACGAATTCTGATCAATGCTCTTTTAGTTAATAAGACTTCACATTAACTTTTTGAATGAAAAAGAACATTTTGGTGACACCTATTTTGAACTCATGTTACTTTCTTCATCTGTGTGTTTTATAAATTATACAGATGGGCTGAAGGTCTTTTTGAAGGGGAAGTATAATGGTGTGTTCAATTTGGAAAGTTATTGGAGGTTTAAGGAAACATTTTTTTAGCATAGGTTCACACTGAAGCATTTACAAAGTGTTTAAAATGGCCATTTGAATTTCCTGTCTTTATTAAAGAAATCAGAATAGAAGTTAAGATGTAGTGATTTTTCAGATCCCTCTTATGCATCAACAAAGTAGAGTTAGTGCATAAGAATGTTTTTCCTGAACTCAAATAATGACCTTTATACTTCTTGATTTGGAGCTTTTTAATAAAGTTTAGAGAATAAGCTATTGTATGATTGGCTAACTTATTTGACATCTTTATCAGGAAATAATGGTTTGACATTCCAGAAATATGACAGAACATTTGGCTCAAATATTAGGAAATAATATAATATAGCGTGAAGACCACAGCAAAATCCCTCTCATCCCCAGGGAGACAGTAAACATGCAGTGGTCAGCAGTCCAGCTGAAGCTTCAGCCACATCATAAAGGGCTTTTCTTGTAAATGAGGAAAATGTGCATTTTAAAGTAAGAACTAAAAGACTATAGTGTTATTTTTCACTTTTTTCTTTTTTTTTTTTTTTTTAATTTTTGGCTGTGTTGGGTCTTTGTTTCTGTGCGAGGGCTTTCTCTATGCGGCAAGCAGGGGCCACTCTTCATCGCGGTGCGCGGGCCTCTCACTATCGTGGCCTCTCTTGTTGCGGAGCACAGGTTCCAGATGCGCAGGCTCAGTAGTTGTGGCTCACGGGCCTAGTTGCTCCACGGCATGTGGGATCTTCCCAGACCAGGGCGCGAACCCGTGTCCCCTGCATTGGCAGGCAGATTCTCAACCACTGCGCCACCAGGGAAGCCCCACCTTTTTTTTTTTTTTTTGGCTGCATTGAGTCTTCGTTGCTGCGTGCAGGCTTTCTCTAGTTGCGGTGAGCGGGGGCTACTCTTCGTTGCGGTCTGTGGGCTTCTCATTGCGGTGGCTTCTCTTGTTGCAGAGCACGGGCTCTAGGCACGCGGGCTTCAGTAGTTGTGGCACGTGGGCTCGGTAGTTGTGGCTGAGTAATAGTACATTGTATATATGTACCATATCTTCCTTATCCATTCATCTGTTGATGGACATTTAGATTGTTTCCATGTCTTGGCTATTGTGAATAGTGCTGCTATGAACATAGGGGTGCAGGTATCTTTATGAATTACAGTTTTGTCCGGATATATGCCCAGGAGTGGGATTGCTGAATCATATGGTAATTCTATTTTTAGTTTTCTGAGGAACATCCATACTGTTTTCCACAGTGGCTGCACCAACTTACATTCCCACCAACAGTGTAGGAGGGTTCCCTTTTCTCCACACCCTCTCCAGCATTTTGTTATTCGTGGACTTTTTTTTTTTTTTTTTTAATTTATTTTTGGCTGTGTTGGGTCTCCGTTTCTGTGCGAGGGCTTTCTCTATTTGCGGCAAGTGGGGGCCACTCTTCATCATGGTGCGCGGGCCTCTCTCTATCGCTGCCTCTCTTGTTGCGGAGCACAGACTCCAGACGCATTTGTAGACTTTTTAATGATGGCCATTCCGACTGGTGTGAGGTGGTACCTTATTACAGTTTTGATTTGCATTTCTCTAATAATTAGCAATGTTGAGCATCTTTTCATGTGCCTATTGGCCATCTGTATTTTTTCTTTGGAGAAATGTCTATTTAGGTCTTCCGCCCATTTTTCCATTGGGTTGTTTGTTTTTTTGTTGTTGAGTTGTATGAGCTGTATGCATATTTTGGAAATTAAGCCCTTGTCAGCGCATCATTTGCAAATATTTTATCCCATTCTGTACTTTGTCTTTTCATTTTGCTTATGGTTTCTTTTGCTGTGCAAAAGCTTGTAAGTTTGATTAGGTTTCATTTGTTTACTTTGTTTTTACTTCTAGTGCCTTGGGAGACTGACCTAAGAAAACATTGGTACTATTTATGTCAGAGAATGTTTTGCCCATGGTCTCTTCTAAGAGGTCTATGGTGTCATGTCTATGTTTAAGTCTTTACTCCATTTTGAGTTTATTTTTGTGTGTGGTATGAGGGTGTGTTCTAACTTCATTGACTTACATGCAGCTCTCCAACTTTCCCAACACCACTTTCTGAAGAGACTGTCTTTTTCCGATTATATATTCTTGTCTCCTTTGTTCAAGATTAATTAACCATAGGTGGGTTTATTTCTAGACTCTCTATTCTGCTGACATCAGTATTTTGAATTACTCTTTCTGTTTGATGCTCCTGAGATTTTTCCAAGGTGGACAATACACCATAGAAAGTTTAGGACGAGTGAAAAAGATGCCTTTCCACTGCAAAGTGAGAGAAGGGTGATTGTGAAAGGGAGATGGGAAAGGAGAGTTGGTAAGATTCTCAAACACAGGTACATTCTCCAGTAGACAGAATGGGCTCAGGGATGTTAAGACCTGAAATTGCTTTAAAGAAGTATCTGACTCCTTAAAAATATTCATGCTAGCCCATCATGATGACTCTGGTGTTAGAGAGATCCTTAAGCATCTGCTTTAATGCAAAGAAAATGTAACATCATTAAATATTCCTTCCTTTAATGTTTGTGGACAAATCATGCTTCCAAAGCTCAAGAGAGTTTCAAAAACAGTTTCATCTACTTAAACATTGGAACCCTGTTTGTTCAATTAATACCTCTTTCTCAGAGGTAACACAAAAGAAAATGCAATTTCAAGCCGTAAAATTATCTCAAATTCTGAGTTAATATTACCCCAAATTGTACTGCTGCATTTTGCTCTATTAATACAGTGTTAATATCAGTAGAAAATGACATAAAGTCAAAGAAATATGAATCAAGCACTTTTCCCAATCCCACTGTATAATAATTTTCTATAAATTGGCTATTTTGTTTCAACCCTAGATAGTACAACAAAAAGCCAGTTGCTCACTCCTTCATTTGCTCTAATGACTCTTTGAGGCTTTAGCACCCAAAATAACAAAGGTCTTAAGCCACATGAAGTGAAAGGATTCTGATCCTCTTAGAAAATTCTCCAGGAACCAGAGATCTTTCCATACTATGAAAGCTAGCTCATGTTTTTTCCTTCCCATGCATTTCAGAAAGATGATCCTGATGACTCACCAATAGAACTCAGCAAAGTACAGAGTGTGAAAGTTGTGGCCAAGAAACGCAGGGACCGCTCTCTCCCTCGGGCTTTCGAAATCTTCACAGACAATAAAAGCTATGTTTTCAAGGCCAAGGATGAGAAGAATGCAGAAGAGTGGCTCCAGTGCATCAATGTGGCAGTTGCCCAAGCAAAAGAGAGGGAAAGTAGGGAAGTAACCACATATCTGTAGGGATTTGCAAGCCGACCTCACACCAGTTGTATACAATGGGCATTGCACTGTCATTGCCAATGTCAGGAAAAAGAGATAAACTCACCATGTCATGCTGATTTTTATTAAATACCAATGGAGCAGTTTTCCCCAAGAAGCAGGACCTAAAAGTGGCAAGATCCTGAGTACATTTCAGATCCACATGACATTTGCATTAACTCCAGAACAGCTGTGTGAGGCATATGGGAAAAGGGGCTACGGATGGTATGGAGCCAGAAAGGGGAGAGTAGGGATCTAGAAACTTCCGTAAACATGTTATTGTACATTGTAAGAAAACAACTTTAAAAGATACCTGAACTACCTATCCTAAGGAAAGATTACGTACTTCTGATGAAAAATAATCTGTCAAAAGTATTAAAATTAAAAAAAACCTACAAGGAAAAGTCAAATTGATGAACACTGAGGAAAACCATATAACTTACTTACGGAAATATAATTACATTTATCCTCTCCTAATGCAAGTGAGGCTAACACTTTGTAAAATGGTTCTCAAGTTAAGCCAATTATGTAATTAAATGTCCTTCAGAACTCCTTATTTGATTATTCCTTTTAGGTTCATATAATATGATCTAAAGTTTAGATACTTGGATATTTCTCCTGCCCAAGGCAGTAAGTATAAGCCAGGATAAGCACAGAAAACCATTTTCCCATCTTCAAAATATGTGTCATTTCCATTAAACTTTGAGATTTTAAAGTTCTATACGTTTCGTCTTTGTATTCAACATTTTAATATCTCCAAATTACAAACATTTATTGGTTTTTGCCATTACCCATAATTTTAAAAAAATTAAGCTGTAGTAGGCAGAATTCTAGAATGACTTCCAGTGACCCAAACCGTGGTATAACCTCCTCCCCCTGAGTGTGGCGGGACCTATAACTTGCTTCTAACTGATAGAATATGGCAAAAGGGATAGGATAGTCTCTCCCATGATTATGTTACATTACGTGGCAAAGATGAAGGAAATTTTCCAGATATAATTAAGGTCCTTAATTAGCTGACTTTGAGTTAATTGAGACGATATGATCCTGGGTGGGCCTGACCTAATCAGTTGAGCCCTTTGAAAGAGGGTGAACAAGTCAGAGTCTCTCCCGCTGGCCTTGAATAAGCTGCCATGAGTTCTACAGCTTCAAGGAAATGAATTTTGTCACAATCAGTGAGCCGCTTGGAAGAGGATCCTGAGCCTCAGATAAGAGCCCATTCCCAGCCAACACCTTGATTGCAGCTTTGCGAAACCTTGAGCAGAGGACCCAGCTAAGCCATGCTTGGACTCCTGATCCATGGATACTTTGAGATAATAAATAAGTGCTGTTTTAAGCTGTTAAGTGTGTGGTAATTTGTTATGTAGCAATAGATAACTAATACAAAAGCTTACTTGTAGTACACATACAGGTTAATTTTTTTCTTTGAAATTTATTAAACATAGTCTAGTATAGAAACGTGGAGAAAGATTATAAGTAGTCAATACCCTGAATTCTACCCTGACTCTACTGCTAACTCACTAGGATAGGAAATATAAAAGAGACCAAGTTTGAGGAAGGAAACAATTCAATTTTAAGTTTTAACATAAAGTTGGAGAGTATTGTGAATCATAGAAGTTCTTAGAAGTTGGAAATAGAATTTGGAAGGTGAAAATTTGGCCTCATAATATAAATAGATGGTCGCTGAAAATGTGAAATAAGATTAAATTACTCAGGGAGAATAAGACAAAAGAATTAATAAGGGCTTCCTTGGGACACCCAGGATTTAAGCAAGGAGGCTGATTAGTGTTCAGAGATGTTATAAACCAGAGGAAATAATGTCACATGCACCAAGGTTTTCAAGGAAAAGAGAGAGATTAGCCATGTGAAATCCTGAAGAGTAATCACTTAAGGTAAAGAATGACTTTTGCAACCAAGAAGCAGTTGGTGTCATTGGCAAGAAAAATTTCATTGGAGTGATGAGGTGAAAGTCAATATCAGTGGATTGAAGAATCAACAGGAGATTAAGAGTTTAAAGCAATAATTGAACTCTCCTTTCAGTAATGTGGGGCTAAGATGGAGAAAGTGTTTTTTGTTGTTTGCTTTAAGGATGCATTAGGCTTAAGGGAAAGAAGTTTAAAACACAGAAAGAAAGAGGAAAAATAGCTTTGCTTGAGCAAAGTTTCTGGAAGTGAAGGAAAACGATTAAAACTCCTTTATTCCACAGCAATTTATGGAGCAGCTACCAAGAAACAGGTACCATGGTTGGCCTGGAGATATAAAAATAAAAGATCCAGCTCTTCCCTTCAAGGAGTTTACAACATAGTGGAGGAGATGGACATGTACAACAAAAATTGAAATGCTATGTGGCAAGTGCCTTGATGGAAGTATGCACAGGGTCCTGAGGAAACATAGGAGAAGGCACCACTGTAAGTGACTTTGAACTCAGCTTGGGCTCCCTTACTGTTCCCCAGAGGTGTTAGAGAATGAGCTTGTCTTAAAGAACTAGTAGGAGTGTGATGGGCAGAAAAGGAGCAAATGGCCAGTAGAGGGAACCACCTTACAGAGGTGAAGGAGGAAGAGCGAACATGGTCTACTTGCAAAACAGCAAGTCCTCACCTGGGACTGGAACATAAGGGACCTGTTGGGGGATGGTGCAGAATGATGCTGGAAAGGCCTGCAGGGCCATAGCATGAAGGGCTTGGTTCCATGCTAAGGATCTTGAATTTTTTCCTCAAGATGGTGAAACATATTGAAAGGTTTTAAGAAGATTTGCATTTAGAGAAATAATTTTGATCATGGTATAGAGAATGGATTGTAGCAGGGAGGTGATTTGGGAGGTTCTTGGAAGGTGGTGAGGACCGATGTAGTAGCAGAGGAGATAGAGGGAAATGGAAATGCAGGAAAAATATTGAATTAATAAAATGGACAGGACACTAGTGGATTGGATGGAGCTGGGGTATAAAAATGGGAAGGAAGGAGTCTCTGATGACTCCAAGGTGCTTTGGGGAAGCTTGATGCATGATGATAGCATTCACTGAGATAGAAAATTCCAAAGCAACAGTTTGAGAGGTGAGGCAGGTGGTAAATTTAATTTTAATGTATACATTCAGAGTCTAGATAAGAGATTCACCTTGGACTAGAGGGACATCTCCTTCTATGAAGTTGGGCAGGAAAAGGGTGAGAATAGGCATAGTCATAAATAATTCTCTAAATAGTGTTTTTAAATCTGCCAGCTCATTCTTAAGAGTCAGTGAGTAACCCTAGATGGTTTCATCAATTAGAAAAAATTGGTAACAGACAAATAGAAATAGAGTAGTAAGTGACACTGTATTATTAATAATTTAAATGCCAGTAATATGCTCAAACCTTTCACAGAAGAGAGATTACAGTAAAACACTGGTTATGTCCTGATTCTGTTTTCACTGAATGCTTGTCTTAAGAAAAGAAGAGAATGGCCCTACGAACTCAATTTGAAGGAAAAGAATTATTTTTGTGGTTTAATTAACTAGATGCCTCTAGTTTAAAGCACAACTCTCAGAGCCTTTGAACCAGTTCTAAAAAGAAGTAAATATATGAAATGTAAAGAATGATCTTCCTGGTTTCATTCCATGATGCACTAATTCCAAATGCAGGCAGATCTTCCTGAGTTCAGAATCACACTAGGCATTTTAGAATCATTGTCTTCCCACTGATATTTCTGGCACTTCCACCCCTGTGGCCAGCTGGCTTACCACAGATTGGCCTTTCCCAAGAGAGCTGCTGTTCCTGGTCCCGATCTACGAAGAAACCGCTTTTCTAAACATGTTTAAACCTTTAAATATGTTGGTATGAATACAATTATAATCATAGACAGAAATTCAAGTGGTTTTCATTTTTACTTCATTTTGACTCTTTTCTCCTCCCAGATAGCTGTGGAAACATAAATGTTTATGTGTGAAACTCTCATCTGCTTACTTCTTGAGAACCTGGAGTTTGGTAAAAATAAATATTCAATATTTTTCTAACACTAGGTTTTCTAGAAAATCCTTGGCTGGTGATGTTGAGGGACATTTACTGGGTCATCTTCAGGTTGCCTACTTCGGGGCTTATTTATTATGACTTATTCTTAAACATAAATATAGATTACCTGGTTGAAAAAACATTCCCCATTTTAGGAAACAATTCTGAGATGAGGCAAGAGAATACGTGAGATAAATTCAAGGTGCGTTGCAGAGAAGTAAATACCACAGATGCCCCAGTCAGGATTTCTAGTTCCCAAAAGCTAACTAAGTTTTTAGATGAAAAACCCAAGATGTTGTCTTGTTCCAGGATAGCACCAGGATATAGACCCCTTGGGGGTGGAGGGGTTCCTCCCCAGGGATGCTTCTGAAGGACAAAGGGGTTGGAAAATCAGGGAGAGCTCTCCCCAGGCAGCAGAGTCTGCAGAAAGTAGCACAGGATTTGGGCATGGACACGTGAGGATTTGAGTCCTACTTCTACCCAAACTGAATTACCAACCTGAGAAAATCACTCCTCTCTCATCTCTGGGTTGGGGATAATATTATCTGTGGAGCACAGCTGTTATGAGGATTAAATGTCATGTAAAAGCCTCCAGCAGAGAACCTTTATCTTAATAGGTGCTTGGTAATAACACTCCATTTTTTTTATCTACCACTATGGAAAAAAGAAATCCTACCAATGAAATTATGATGCAATACCTTAATAACAGTCCAATGAGTACTGTTTTACCAAAATGTCTTTTATCTATTCTGAGGGATTTAGCAATTTTTTTCTGACTTTAGGTACTTTGCATGTTATGTGATAGGTAATTCTATAGATTGGTACCTATTTCAGCAACACAGTGAAACATGGCTTTATTACATGTTGATATCTTCCTTTCTTAGGTAAAACACTAGGTGGTTGCTTTGCATGACCATATGGAACCGTGGTCATTACTCCAATGATGGCTCTTTGGTTCACTAATGTCACATTTCATCCCAATCCTCTATTTCTGCGCTTTTCTATGTACATGATAAATTTTTGTTTCAAAGTCAAATCATATTATAATTTGTTAAGACATACTAAACAGCAGTTTACATACTAAACATGTAGTGTCAACCATGTACACAATTCAATTGAAATTACAACACAAAGAGCTGGGGCCAAGTTCAAGTGATACCTGGTCACAGTCATTCCTGGTGGATGACGATTGCAAAACACCACTGATTGTAAGACACATCCCAATTTCAGAACTGGTAAATAATAGGAGAAAAAATGCAAATAAATGATCAAAAGTAAGTATTAATTTAAGGGTTCCACAGTATTCAAAACTGTATGTAAAAGTTTTGTGAACAGTAAATCATATGGCAAATATAAGAAATTTTAAAATCTTTTAAAATGGTTAAAATGCCCCCAGTGCACCCATTCTCAAAGGTATGAGATCAGCCATTCCTGTGCGTGCTTACCCTCTGTATTAGTCAGGGTTCTCCTTGTTCTATTCAGGTCCCCATAGATTGGATGAGACCCACCCACATTGGTGAGGGTGGATCTCTATTCAGTCTACTGATTCAAATTGCTACTCTCTTCCAAATACACCTTCACAGACCCACCCAGAAATAAGTTTTACCAGCTATCTGGGCATCCCTTAGGCCAGTCAAGTTGACATATAAAATTAACCACCACACCCTCTGTTTTGACGGAAATAAAAATAGCTAATGTCCACACAACAAGCCATATTTCTGGTGCCCCTGTGTCTCCCTTCCTCTGTGTACTCTCCTTTATCCAAGTTCCCTGCCCTGGCAGGGAAGCTACATAGGGAATGGACTAAGGTGGCAGGGGTGAGGGTAGGGGCATGTGGTGTGTCTTTTATCCACTGTCACAGATTGGGGAGCATGGGGGTAAATTGGGATGGTGTCTGAACAGGAATCCATACCAAGAAGGAGGCGCATATCCAGATGAGTCCTAGAGGTCAGTCATGCCAGAGACAAGAGTAGGGAGGCAAGGCCTGGAGCCAAGTTGGAAGCTGGGGACCCAGGGAGGAGCAGAGGGAGGCGTAGAGCAGAGTAGGTAGAATGGATCCACTGTATGAACTGTAGCGGATCAGGACAAGCCCCAAGGCTGGGCTTTTCCAGGTACCTGCCTGGGTAAGGAAGCTTCTATTCAGTGCGCTTTGATGAGACAGGTTTCCACCTCCTCCTCTCTGTCCTTCTATTACCAGGTTACACAAGTCCTTCCAGCCTTGTTCTTGGCGGGACAGGCCACCAGCTCCACTGGAGGCCTGAGCTCCTGGGTGCTGCCATGAGAACCCCAGCCTCACAGAGCAGTTTCCATATTGACATTCTTCTCATTCTACACCCCCAACACAGCACATATTGAACTTGTCTACTTCAAAGAAAAAACTTTCTGGGGGTATGCAGAGGGGAGCCAGAAATCCTGGAACTTTCTTGTGCATTTTTCTGTAAGATGATAATCAGACACATTGTGTTTACATAATTCCTGATGCCTTTTTGAACAAACCTTTTTAAAGTTTTTGTCGAATAGAAAGAAAATACACTTCCTTTGTCTTTCAGTCAATAAAATGATTAGAATTCACTTTGGTACTGAAACCTAGAAGAGTTATAAAATACTCAAATAATGTAAAAGTGGAAAGTACTCAAACAAATGACAAGCTTATTTGTTAATAGGAGTAACAAGTGCTCCATGAGACCTCACTGGAAACTTGGGAGGAGACAGATAATAGTAAATTCTAATTTTTCCTTTTTGAATTCTTTTAGAATTCTTTTCTTGCCTTGTTTTATTTTTTAACTATCAGTCCACTTATGTCAGGATAATACACATTTGTCAGTATAGTACACATTTATACATATATACATACACATATTCTTTTACACAGGAGTTGTGACAACAAAACAATGTTGACATGTAGTTTGTAGAAATCAGTCTTATTATGTCATTGTCTTAGATTTCCCCCTCGCTCTCTCTATCTATCTAATTAGGCCGGGATTTCATGTAATCAGAAGAACTTTGTGTGTGTTGCACTGTTCTTAACTGAGATTCACTCCTACACATCCGATAACGTCTGGGAGTATTCTATTCCTCTTAATTCAAAGCTATTGTAATATGGAGGAATTGTTCTAAATGTCTTTTCTGTTAAGAGAGAAAAGCAATGATCCTGTTTGCCCAAACTAGCTCATAAACACAAAAATCAGAGTAAGGCCCATCTTTTTAATTTAACCAAAACCACGGTTTGGAAATGTCTTCAGAGTAAGGCCCATCTTTTTAATTTAACCAAAACCACGGTTTGGAAATGTCTATCTTGAAAGATTAACCATGAAATATAATACTTAGGGTATGTGTGTTTAAGTGCTGATTTGAGAACATTCTAATCAGGACTCACTAAAACATTTCATAGAGGGATATCTTAAGCTTTTCCACACAAACATCCCTCACCTATATATTCATGTTCTTGACATCACTATAATGTCCAGAAATCCTCCTGTTATATCAGCCTCAGGTGAATACAAATCAAATTCCACTGCAGCCAATACTGTCATTGTGAGCTTCCAGTGTAAGGAAGTCACTGGCAGAATGTAAGACAGCCATGTAAACTAGGCCAAGTTCTTCCAAGAAAGGGGGCTCAGCATTTATCATTCAGTTAACAGTATCATGGGGCGTTGGAGTTAGAAGAACCTTAGAGCATGTAGGGTCCAACCTCCTCTGCCCCAACCACGGAGAAGTCCCTTCCTTGTCATCATTGGCAGGTGTCATTCCCAGCTGTTCAAACACTTCTAGGGACAGAGAATCCATTACTTTATCACCAGTCCACATGTTTTTTAAATTAATATTTTCTCATTATAAAAATAATATTTATTGTAGAAAATGCAGAAAACAAAAAAGGACTATTAAAATAAAATACAACAAAAATTTCCCATAATCCCAAAACCCAAAAGCATCCTATTATGTGATTCCTATTAGGTTACTCATCCTTTGGATTGTTTTTTGGAAAATTCTGCCTTTTGGTAATTTCTAACCTTTGGTCTTAATTCTCTTTCCTGCAGCCACACGAAATGTCTGCTTCCTCTTCCCCAAGACAACCCTTCAAGTTGTTGATTCAAGATATTCATCCAACAAACATGTATTGCACATCCAACATATGCCAGATACTATGCCAGGGCATTGACTAGTAAATTGTCCATACCTTCAAGAAACTCAGTAAATAAGTACATATCTATCCAGTATGTAAAACAAAACAGAAAGCACCTCTTATGTGCAGGGCCTGTGCTAGGCATTGGGAACGCTGAGGTCATCAAGATATCCCAACCTTTGTGGAATTTATATTCTAGTAGAAGAGAAAGATGTTAAAGTCTTTTCTTAATTATGAAATTGCCATGTGACCAGTACTTCGCGAAAGCACAATGGATAGAGATCATGAAATGAGAGGGCTGACCTAGTTAGGAATTTAAGGACAGCTTCCTGGAGGACGAGTTTTCTGACCTGAGATCTGAAGGATGAACATGAGTTATTAGTCTGCAGAAGAGGTGAAGGAAAGGCAGACCAGAAAGAGAGATCACAGTGAGAGACGACCATGGGGAGAAGAAAGTCACAGCCCATTGGAGGAATCAAAAACAAGCCAGTGTGTCCAGAAAACAGCAAGGAGGAGAGGAAAACTAATGAGGGTGGTGAGACAGGGGATATGGGCAAGTCTTGCAGGCCCAGAGGGAGAGCTGTTGACAGGCTTAAAACAGGGTGACATGATTAGGTCAACAGTTTTATAAGTCCTCCAGCTGCTGTGTGGAGAATGGGTTGCTGGGAAAGCAAGAATAGACACTGGGAGAAAGACAGGGGGCTACTAAGATAGTACAGGCAAGAGATATAATAAGAGCTTGTAAGGAGGGAGTGGCACTGGA
Organism: Eubalaena glacialis; assembly: GCF_028564815.1. Classification (NCBI taxonomy): domain Eukaryota; kingdom Metazoa; phylum Chordata; class Mammalia; order Artiodactyla; family Balaenidae; genus Eubalaena; species Eubalaena glacialis. The sequence continues at coordinate 112,297,786 of NC_083721.1, forward strand.
AATAGAAATGGAGGGCTAGAGAGATATTTTTGAAATAAAAATTACAGGACTTGGCAATAGATAGGAACCCACCCTCAGGATTCTGGCACCAGTGGATTGGTGGTGGCACTGTTCTATAAAGAGAACGCTCAAAAGGGGTCAGATATGAGGACAAGTCTTGTCTGTGGAGGAGGAATTATGAGTGTGTGATGTTGGGGGCTTGGCAGAGAGAGAGAAGGAGGCAGCTGACTCTTCGGAGGGGGTAGCAAACCTTCCACCGAAGAGGTGATAACATTCCGGGCCTTGGAGAAGGAATCCAATTTTCTTCAACTATGGACCTGTTCTTTCACACTCTCACAGTCAAAGAAGAGAGAGCTCATTCTAGTCTTAGGGAACAGTGCATGCAAAGACTCAGGATCAAAGTTAAGTTAAGAGACAACATAACATAAGTAAGCAAGAATGAGGACAGAGTCACCTAACCAGGTATCGAATCCGTGCCCCCTGTGGTTCTGGAAACGTGGAGCCTTAACCACTGGACCACCAGAGAAGTCCCCAGGGTCACTTATTTTTAACTACTTATTTTATTTGTGCCCTTGTTCCAAAAATAATTTATGATTTTTTAAAAATTTTATAGTAGATTTTAAAAATAAGTGTGGTGGACACTGATTGTCCTAGTCTGTTCAGGCTGCTATAACAAATTACCCTAGACTGGGTAGCGTATAAATGATGGCCATTTATTTCTCACAGTTCTGGAGGCTGGGAAAACCAAGACCAAGGTGCCAGCAGTTTCGGCGTCTGGTGAGGTCCCGCTTCTGGTTCACAGATGGCCATCTTCCTGCTGTGTCCTCACATGGCAGGAGGGGTGAGGGAGCTCTCTGGGGTCTCTTTTATAAGGGCACTGATCCCATTCATGAGGGCTATGCCCTCATCACCTAATTACCTCCCAAATTAGGTCCCATCTCCAAACACCACCACTTCGAAGACGAGGTTTCAACACATGAATTTTAGGGGACACAAACATTCAGACTGATGCATTACCAAGGCCCTTCTCCAGTGAAGAACTTGGTGCCCCAGCACAAATTTGAACAGCTCTGAGGGCCCATTCTACCTCCAGAGCTCCCCCTGGGGTCAGCTGAGGCTACCACTGGGGCTGCGTTAAAGCTCAGCTTTTCCCCCTCCCCAATCTTGATTCTTCTCCACTCCCTCCCATAGGTGTTGATTCTAAGGATACTCCTTAGTAAACATCCTGCACCTTAAATTCTGTCTCAAGGTCTGCTTCCCAGAAAGTCCAACCAGATTGAGAGTAAGTAAAGGCATAGAGCAGAAAAAAGTCACCAGGATGACGTAAGCAGATGAAATGCATGCTGTGAGGTTCTACCCACTGCAAAAGGCAGGTAGGGTTCAGAGCTGACTCCACGCTTCCATGCAGCCAAATTTAGGAGAGGCATTCAATCAGATCCATGAGTCACAGTTTCCCAGACTAAAAATAAACCATTTGCCCAGAGGAAGAAAATATTCCCGACACTGAGACCCAAGAATTTTTTCCTGTGGGGCCTCCCCAAGAGAACCCTATAGCAACAATAGCCTCTATATCTCCCCGCTTAGGGCAGGAGCATGTTTCACGAGATGTGTAAGGGTACAAACACCCTCATGACTTCGTACATATGAACAATGTAATTTTCTTTATTACTTTATATTAGACTTAATTTATGTCGAGCCCTGGATCCCATTTCACCTGGTGAAAAAAATGTCATCTTAGTCGGTTCAGGGGAAACTCAGTCAATTAGGAGTAGTCGCCATTTATTCATGTTTTTCCTAGTCCCCCTTCCCCACAGTATTCCCAAATGTATTATTTATGCAACAAGGTTCATATCCAAGGTTCTTCATGGTCATGAAATTTTTAACCTCAAAATCCTGACTTGAGAGACTTAAAACCCTGTTTTCTCAAAGTATTATCTCTGCTCTGAGTCTCAGAAGTTTATTCTGAAATTCAAAGGCTGACAATTCACTGTTACTTCTAACTTCTTTTCACATCCCTTTTCTGAGGCAATGGATACCTCCTGAAGTCTCAATGAGGAGGTAGAGGTGGGAGGGGAGGGCAAAAATGGGTCTACAGGAGATCAAATGAATAACAAGAGATTTTTTTTAAAGCTTATTGGTTAATAGACTGTTATCATTTTTTCAAAATAATATTCTGCAGTGAAAACCAGTAGCACAACACTAGTATATAGAACAAATAAAAGTAATTTGGGTGAGGGGCTCAAACTGTGTGCTCCAGACAGACAGCATGTGGTAAGATGTAATTAAGTCAGGGATGTATTTTTTTATTGAAGTATAGTTGATTTACAATGTTGTGTTAATTTCTGCTGAACAGCAAAGTGATTCAGTTGTACATACGTATACCTTCTTTTTTATATTCTTTTCCGTTATGGTTTATCACAGAATATTGAATTTAGTTCCCTGTGCTATAAAGTAGGACCTTGTTGTTTATCCATTCTATATATAATAGTTTGCATCTGCCACCTCAAACTCCCAATCCATCCCTCCCCCATCCCCCTTCCCCCTTGGCAACCAGAAGTCTGTTCTCTGTGTCTGTGAGTCTGTTTCTGTTTCATACATAGGTTCATTTGTGTCATATTTTAGATTCCACATACAAGTGATATCATACAGTATTTGTCTTTGTCTCTCTGACTTATTTCACTTAGCATAATACCCTCCAAGTCCGTCCATGTTGCTGCAAGTGGCATTATTTCGTTCTTTTTTTGTGGCTGAGTAGCATTCCATTGTATATATGTACCACACCTTCTTTAAGGGATACATTTTAGAGTGGAGGAACGGGTAGACTGCACAACTTTCAAGCATCCTTTCACAATGATCCTCCAAGTGGAATTAGGATTCTCTATTATTTATTTATATAATATTGTAATAGGGAAGAACCTTTTGTATTCTATTACAAGTTAATCACTAAAGGGATGTTGCCTATAAGCTTAAATTATACATAATGGCCCATCTCTGGGAACCCTGCCTCCCAGGTAATGAGCATTAAGCTAAAATACCTTTGTTTAGCTCACAGGAAACATCCTAACCAGGCCTACCAGTGAATGACTGCAGGCAGGAAGAATTAACACACCCTCCGGAAGCTGACTGGAACCAGGAAATGTATGACTTTACTCCCTCTCCTTTTAGTATAAAAGAAGCCCAAATTCTTTTTATTTTGAGAGGGGAGGGGGAGGGGAAGGGAGGGGAAGGGAGGGGAGGGGAGGGGAGGGGAAGGGAGGGGAGGGGAGGGGAGGGGAGGGCAGGGGAGGGGAGGGGAGGGGAGGGCAGGGGAGGGGAGGGGAGGGGAGGGGAGGGGAGGGGAGGGGAGGGGAGGGCAGGGGAGGGGAGGGGGATAATTAAAGATGAGAGATGCATCATATTTATTTTATTCTGTCTTGGTGTTATAGAAATGTACGATCACTGTGTATTATCAATGAATGAAAATGATAAATGAAACAAAACCAAACATGAATTTAGATTTAACAGTCCCCAGCTTTGACAAAGATCCAACATCTAGTCTTTGAAATAAAAACAGAGTAATGGAGCATGGTCTGATGCAACAGGATAAAACAGTTTATAGAAAGGCATATTTGAGAGTTAAATTCCATGAAGAAGCCTGAATTCTAACACAGGCAAAATGGCTCTTTGGGGACACGAGTCCACCATCTTCTCAGTTTCCTGGCTTTCCAAATAAAGTCGCTGTTCCTTGCCCCAGCGACTCATCTCTCAGTTTATTGGCCTGTTGTGTGGCAAGCAGTGCAAGCTTGGGCTCATAACAAATTCTGATGAGCCATCCAGGAGCCTTGCTGCTCGTGGCCAGCCAGTCCCAGTTGGGGAATTTTGGAGGTAGGCCTAGCACCTGCCAGGACCACTTGTCCTGAGGGTCTTCTCTTCAAAGTTCCTCCGTGCAGCACCGGCTGCCCCAGCACTTGGCAGTTAGAGCAAGGAATCGACATTTGGGAGCCGACAGGCTCCATCCAGTAGGGTGAGTTGCTCCAGTGTATACAGCCGGAAACTTTATTTCCTCTCTGTTTGGGGCTTTTTCTCCAGAATAAGCCAATTTGTTTTGTTTTTGAGTGGGGTACCCTGTTGGAGAGAGGAACGAGTTGTTGGTCTTTTACCCGATTTGTGAACCAGTTCGTTTGTTTCTTTGGATGCTAGCATTTGTGTGTGCCGTTTGTGTTTTGTTTGTCTTGAATTTCTATCTTTAAAAATGGGGAATGTTTCAACTATCCCTAAAGAAAGTCCTCTAAGGTGCATTTTGGATAAGGCATCTGATTACAGCTATGACCCCATGGGTGAGCGGAAGGTGATATTTTATTGTAACAATGTATGGCCGCAATACCTGTTAGGATCTCCACAGGGGGGTTAGGCAGGGTTATCTCAGCGCCCTGGGCACCATGTACTGCTACCCTTGCTGTGTTAATTACGTCATTTATGGTCTCCTGTGTCATTGGCATATGTAAAAGCCCAAGACCAAACTTGAGGGTTTATTTAGGATTTTCTGTTTGTTCTTTGGGTTTTTCATTTTGTTTGGTACTGTTCCTCCATTTATAGCCAAATCAGTTTTGTGATACTTCAAACTTTTACTGATGTCAAATGGAGGAAAGGAACAGGAAAAAAAACTGTCTGTTCTTGTCCAAGAGTGGGGCATTCCGAGGAAGAAGAGAAAGGTTCCTCTTGAAAATCACCAAAAGCTATAAATAGAAACAGAAGTGTCTTTTCCATAAATATTCGTTAAAAAGGGTTTAGCTATCTAGACGGGTGACCTTGATTTATCCCATCTGCCAGAAATCCAATTTGAATCCAGCCTCTTTTGCAACTGATGGGTTTTACATTGTTGTACCCAATTCATGGTTAAAACTTTGGAATGGGAACTATGAGGTCCCTGTGTTTGTTTTTGTGTTTGTACATGTGTTTATAGATGCGGCATTGTCAAAATTAATTTGTAAAAGAACTCTAATTAGCTTAAAGGAAATTAAGTTCTTATATAAATACTCAAATATAAAAGAAACTGGCCAAAATGAGTTTCAGGTTCACGTGATCTAGGAACTATTCACTATTGAATTAATATCTGGTGTTATAGTTAGCGTAAGGTTGTTGGTTTGATACAGATACATCTTTAGAGTCATCAACTTTAAGTATAATACTTTTATTATACCTAGGTTTATTAGAAATCAAATAAGACCTTATTATTCCTGTTACAAAAGCTTTTAATTAAATAAAATAGAGGTAAATGAAGTAAAGAGTTTTGGGTAAACTCTATGGGAATAATGTTTTAGGACTATCTATACAGAATAGTGTCTCTAGATTTTCATAACTTGAAACTAAACTAAGTTCTAAAATAAGATTGAACTTAATTAAGAAAATCTTAAAGGTAAAGTGGTAAAAAACATGAATTTGGTTCTCTAATAGGACAAAGTTTTCATAAAATATTGAACTGCTTTTGGTAATTGTGAGTTTCTTTAAGTGATCTGTATTTGCCATTGAGATCTTTTATCACTGGTTAAAACTTTCTGATATTTTTGACAAACTTCCCAAAGATCAAGTTCTAAGTGAGGTTCATTTGGTCTCTGGCTAACTTTGGGGCTTTCTGGAGGGTTCCTAGAACACCTCACATTACTTGTTTTCTCTCAATCTGAGAGAGAGGAATATTAAACTCATTGGGCTTATTTGGTGTGTTGAACTGCATGGGAGGCATTATCAAATGAGCGGTGATAAAACTTCTTAGTTTGTATCATATGAGTAAGTGTTATTAATATACACATTCTAGAAATTATATGGAACTTCTAAAATTCTGGTATATCCTGGTAAGTGAAGCCAGTCATAATTTTACTAATTATCTTAAATTGTGTGTCATGGCGGTAATCAAGATTCTGTTCAATTGCATTGTAATCCCAGTTGGTTGATGCCAAAGCAAAAAGGCATCCTTTTAATGGTTAGATGATCAATTGCTAGCTATGGTTTTACAGTGGCTTTTGAATAACTCTATAGCTATTCTGTGAAGAAGCAGGGAAGAATGGTGAAATCCTTTATGTGCAAGCATTTGTACTATTATCAGGAAACATAAGATAAAGAAGGGAGTGAGAGTGAGGATATGTTGCTTCAAACCTTAACTCCTCTGGCTGAGCTAGCTGTTCCAGAGACTCTGGCCGTTATGCCAATATATCCACCCCTTCCACCACCTTCCATTCTTTTTTTTTTTTTTTTTTCAAATCAAAACCAAATTTATTTCACAAACCTAAATAAAGGGAAAGACATCCCGTGTTCATGGATTAGAAAATTTAATATTGTCAAGATGGCAGTACAACCCAAAGCGATCCACAGGTACAATGCAATCCCTATCAAAATTCTAATGCTGCTTTTTTGTAGAAATGGAAATGCTGATCCTCAAATTCATACAGGATTTCAAGGGTTCCCAAACAGCCAAAAAATGTAGAAAAAGAATAAAACTGGAGAAGTCACACTCCCCACTCTCAAAACTTACTACAAAACTACAGTAATCAAAGCAATGTGAATGAATATGTAGATCAGTGGAATAGACATAAGATTCCAGAAATAAAACCATACATATATGGTCAACTGATTTTTTTAAACATCTTTATTAGAGTATAATTGCTTTACAATGGTGTGTTAGTGAAAACCGTAATGCAAAAAGAGTCATGTACCAAAATGTTCATTGCAGCTCTATTTACAATAGCCAGGACATGGAAGCAACCTAAGTGTCCATCAACAGATGAATGGATAAAGAAGATGTGGCACATATATACAATGGAATATTACTCAGCCATAAAAAGAAACGAAATCGAGTTATTTGTAGTGAGATGGATGGACCTAGAGTCTGTCATACAGAGTGAAGTAAGTCAGAAAGAGAATAACAAATACCATATGCTAACACATATATATGGAATCTAAGGAAAAAAAAAAAAGGTCATGAAGAACCTAGGGGCAAGACGGGAAGAAAGACACAGACCTACTAGAGAATGGACTTGAGGATATGGGGAGGGGGAAGGGTAAGCTGTGACAAAGTGAGAGAGTGGCATGGACATATATACACTACCAAACGTAAAATAGCTAGCTAGTGGGAAGCAGCCGCATAGCACAGGGAGATCAGCTCGGTGCTTTGTGACCACCTAGAGGGGTGGGATAGGGAGGGTGGGAGGGAGGGAGACGCAAGAGGAAAGAGATATGGGAACATATGTATATGTATAACTGATTCACTTTGTTATAAAGCAGAAACTAACACACCTTCCATTCTTATGCAGCCCCAATTCCTGACACTAAGGCTCAGGGCTTCCCCTCCTTATAGGGATCGATTAGAAAATCCTGTGTTAGTTTCTGGGGCACAGGGACTTGGTCTGGTATCGCCTTCTAAGACCCGACAGGGCACCCAATTTGGTTTCAGGACAGGGCAATTTCTCTTGTGCCATTATCTCGTAGGGGGCCTAAATGCAAACGACCAGCCGGCTAGGTTTCTCAGACTTCTTTAGTTGGAAAGATCGCAACCCTCCTCATAGGGAGGATCCTCTACACCTGAAGCCCACTTGGTAGCACTCACAGCTGAACCAAACTGGGACCCTCGTAAGGGAAGAAGGCCCTTATTAGAGCACTACTTATTTGTGCATCTTGGCAGAGCTTTGAAAACGAAAACCAAAGCAAAAGATTTTGAACAAAATTCAAGAAATTCAGCAAAACAAACAAAGACCTCTCTGAATTTTGGAAAGGATTTATCAGGCCTACAGACATCATACTAATGCAGATCCCGAGGCCCCTGAAAATATTAGAGTGGTAAATTCGACCTTTTGGGGCAAAGTGCCTCGGGTATCAAGAGAAAGTTGCAAAAGTTAGATGGGACATTTGGAATGAACCCTTCTCAACTGGTAGATGTTGCTTTTAAAGTATTGAACAGGGAACAACAACAGAAGAAAGAAGATGCAAAATGAAATGCCACTTTTTTGGCAGCGGCATTGGATTCCCAGAGACGAGTAACTGGAAGAGAGGTAAGCCCCCATTGGGGAAGGAACAATGTGCTTACTGTAAGGAGGAGGAACACTGGAAAACAGATTGCCTAGGCTAAAACAGAAGAGCAATAAAAGACGAGAGCCTCTCATGGTAGAAAGAGAGGAACCCTCTGAAGAGGCCCAGGGGCTCCCTTGGACTTGAGTGCCTAATTCTCCACAAAAGGATCTCCCTGGGTAAAATTGACAGTGGGGAATGAGCTGATTAACTTCCTGATAGACCTCACCCTGAAGTTTTTCACCAGAATAGCTTGACATCAGAGTCCCACCAGAACATGCTTTAAGCCTACAGATGGCACTCATGAAAACCCCAGAAAAGGAGACAGAGCTCTTTCCCCCAAGGTCTTGAAAAATAACCCAAAGACTGCTGTCAGACCTCCCCAGATGGGAACTCAACACAGAGGAACCTGTCCCACCAAGGACTGAAAAATAGACTTTACTCACATGCCTTGGACTGCAAGAAGTTTCAGATAACCTGCTAATGTTTGTGTGGACACTTTTTTAGGATGAGTGGAAGCATATCCCACCTGGACAGAAAATCTCTGAAGTGGTTAAAGCCCTCCTAGGGAAATTATCCCGTGATTTGGATGAAGGCATTAAAACTGAATTCATCCTGGAGACCACAATCAACAGGAAAAAAACAAGAAAATGAATTATACATTAAAAAGGAATGTCGCTAAATACATTAAGAGACTAATTTAACTTGGATTAAGGCCTTACCAGTTGCCCTGCTCTTGAGGTTGTCCTCCAAAATGAAAAAGCCATTATGGAAATTATGATTATTTTGGTGTCTGTTACCACTAACTAAGCCCAGGCAGTTTGTTTTACATTTCAAATCCCTGGAAAGGACAGGCTTGGGGTGGCGGTGTTGAGTAAGGTGAAAGTTCAAAGGCTGCTGAGGTTACAGTGACGGTAGCAGAGCAAAGTACTTCCACTTCAATTACAAAGTTCAAGAGGGCAAGGAGCCCCCTGAAGATGGAATTAAAACAGCAGATGCCACAGAGCACTGGCTGCTGAGAATGCTGAAAACATGAAGCGACTAAATTGACTGTCTGGATTGCTGTGGGAGCAGACACTTTTGGTTTATACCTGCAAGGAGAGATGGAGAGATGCTTTCTGTAAGTGAGAATGAATGACTTGAAGGTAATCTATTTAAATAGTGAGCTTGAGTCGTCCTTACCTCTAAGGAAAACAAGCAGCCCCATGTAGCTGAATATCTTTTTGGTGTTATTAGGGAGAATGACACCATTACTGTGAAGTTAGTCCCTGACTTTACAGGGGTACCTGTTTTATTGCACTTCACCTTATTGTGCTTCGCAAATACTGCATTTCTTTATAAATTGAAGGTCTGTGGCAACCCTGCATCAAGCAAGTCATTTTTTCAACAGCATTTGCTCACTTCCTGACTTTGTCCCATTTTGGTAATTCTTGCAGTATTTCAAACTTTTTTATTATTATATTTGTAATGGTGATATGTGGTCAGTGATCTTTGTTACTATTGTAATTGTTTGGGGGCACCACAAACTGTGCCCGTATCAGATGCAAACTTAATTGATAAATGTTGTTTGTGTTCTGACTGCTCTGCTGACCAGCCTTTCCCCATCTCTCTCCCTCTCCTTGGGGCTCCCTATTCCCTGAGACACAATAATGTTGAAATTCAGCCAACTGTAACCCTACAGTGGCCTCTGTGTGTTCAAGTGAAAGAGTCACACATCTCTCACTGTAAATCAAACACTAAAAATGACTAAGCTTAGTGAGGAAGTCATGTCAACAGCTGAGGCAGGCCAAAAGCTAGGCCTCTTGCACCAAACAGTTAGCCAAGTTGTAAATGCAAAGGAAAAGTTCTTGAAGGAAATTAAAAGTGCTACTCCAGTGAACACATGAATGATAAGAAAGAAAAACAGCCTCATTGCTGATATGGAGAAAGTAGTAATGGTCTGGACAGAAGATCACACCAACCACAACATTCCCTTAAGCCAAACCTAACCCAGAGCAAGGCCCTAATTCTCTTCAATTCTGTAAAGGCTGAGAGAGATCAAGAAGCTGCAGAAGAAATCTAACAGAGGTTGGTTAATGAGGTTTAAGGAAAGAAGCCATCTCCACAACATAAAAGTACAGGGTGAAGTAGCAAGTGCTGAATGGAGGTGGCTACACTAAACAACAGATCTTCAGTGTAAACAAAACAGCCTTATGTAGGAAAGAGATGCCATCTAGGACTTTCATAGCTTGAGAGGAGAAATCAATGCCTGGGTTCAAAGCTTCAAAGGACAGGCTGACTCTCTTGTTAGGGGCTAATGCAGCTGGTAATTTAAAATTGAAGCCAGTGCTCATTTACCATTCTGAAAGTCCTAGGGCCCTTAAGAATTATGCTAAATCTACTCTGCCTCTGCTCTATAAATGGAAAAATAAAACCTAGATGACAGCACATCTGTTAACAACATGATTTACTGAATATTTTAAGCCCACTGTTGAGACTTACTGCTCAGAAAAAAAAACCCTGTCAAAATATTACTGCTCACTGATAACGCACCTGGTCACCCATGAGCTCTGATGGAGATGTACAATGAGATTTATTCATGCTTGCAAACACAACATCCATTCTGCAGCCCATGAATCAAGGAATAATTTTGGCTTTCAAGACTTATTAGTTACAAAATACATTTTATAGTGCTATAGCTGCCATAGATAGTGATTCCTCTGATGGATCTGAGCAAAGCTAATTGAAAACCTTCTGGAAAAGATTAATCATTCTACATGCCATTAAGAACATTCATGATTCATGGGAAGAGGTCAAAATAACAATATTAACAGGAGTTTGGAAGAAGTTTATTCCGACCCACATGGATGACTTTGAGGGGATCAAGCCTTCAGGGGAGGAAGTAACTGCAGATGTGGTGGAAACAGCAAGAGAACTAAAATTGGATGTGAGACCTGAAGATGTGACTGAATTGCTGCAATCTCATGATAAAACTTTAATGGATGAGGAGTTTCTTCTTATGGATGAGCAAGGAAAGTGGTTTCTTGAGATGGAATCTACTCCTGGTGAAGATGCTATGAAGATTGTTGAGATAACAACAAAAGTTTTAAAACATTACATAAACTTAGTTGATAAAGCAGCGGCAGGGTGTGAGAGGATTGACTCCCAATTCTGAAAGTTCTACTGTGGGTAAAAAGCTATCGAACAGCATTGCAGGCTACAGAGCAATGGTTCATGAAAGGAAGAATAAATTGATGCATCAAATATCATTGTCTTATTTCAAGGAATCATCACAGCCACCCACCCTTCAGCAGCCACCACACTGATCAGTCAGCAACATCAACATCAAGGCAAGACACTCCGCCAGCAAAAAGATTACAACTTGCTGAAGGCTCAGATGATGGCTAGCACTTCTTAGCAATAAAGTATTCCTTAGTTAAGGTATGTACATTGTTTTTTTAGACTTAATGCTATTGCGCACTCAATAGACTACAGTATAGTGTAAATATAACTTTTTACATGCGTTGGGAAACCAAAAATTTCTTGTGACTCACTTTATTGCAATATTCATTTTGTTGTGGTGGTCTGGAATCAAACACGCAATATCTCTGAGCTATGCCTATATATCTGCATGCCGCAGTTTCAATAGTAATGTTTCACCTATACGACTGCTTAACTCCACAGCAAGTATTTGAAAGGATGTGATTGTAGGTAGGCTATTATTTATTATGAAATTATTCAAAATAGGAAGACCTATAAAGAATAATAAAATGAACCTCTTAACAACCACTACTTATGAAGAAAGCGTTGCAAATGGATTTGAAACTCTCTATGTATCTCCTCTCCAAATGTAATTCATTCCCTACCTTACACATGTAACTTCTGTCCTGAATTTGGTAATTATCATTCCAATTCATTTCTACACATGTTTACTACATATATATATAACCATAGCGTTGTTTTATACTCTATATATTTAAACTTTACATAAATGATGTGATACTGCATGAATCTTTCTCTATTTTTAAGTCTCACGTTTGTGAGACTTAATCTATCTTGATATATTTATCTCTAGTCGATTTTCAGTGCTATATATTATTCCCTTGCATATTGTTTCACTTTTTTATCCTTCTTCTGGGTGATGGTTGTTTCTGGTCTTTGCAATGACAAAAAATATGAAAATATTGAGTTTTTGTGTGCAAAGTCAAATATTTATTTGGCTGATGATTCTCAAAGTATGGTCCATAGACCCCTGATGGGCCCAAGACCCTTTCAGGCAATGCATGAGGTCAAAACCATTTTCATAATAACACAGAGATATATTTACCTTTTCCATTGTGTTGAGATTTGCTGGTGTAAAAGCAATGGTAGGCAACATGACTGGCACCTTACACAAACCAAGGCAGTGGCACCACTAGCAGTCATTGTATTCTTTACTACTGTACACTAGGGGTTTAAAAAAAACCACTTAAGAATATTAGTTTATTAAATGTCAACTCTTACATCCTCATCTATTTAATGTTCTGTATGTCACAAGTAAGCACAAAGTACTTCTGTTGTGTGTCCGAGTGCAATAGTGTCTCAAGGAAAAGCACTTGTACAATTGAGTTGCAAAATTAACCATAATTTTTCTTCGTGGAATATTTTTTATTTGAAAGAACAACTGGCAGACAAACTGTGATTATTTCAGTCTTAGGCATTGGACAGACATTTTATCAAAATTAATGACATGAGTTTTCAAGCAAAAATTGGAATTTTTGAAACTTGAATCCAGTTGTAACCTTAACAACTTCTCAGTATTTCAAGATTTCTCTGATGAAATGAACGGTGATTTTTTTTTATGTTGTATAATGTAATTAAATACATCAACACTTGGAAAATCTGTATAACTCGGTAAACCAATATTTTCTAAATGACCAATACAAAATATTACAAAATGACCTATGGGTAAAAAAAATCCTTCCAAAGTACAAGATAGACCATACATTTTAATAGATTATAAAAAGTTCATTGATAATTTTTCAAATTCCTAATTTCAACTGACCTTTAAAAAACTACCACTTGTTAAGTTTGGAATATAGTATCAAGAAGAGCCACAATTATCTGAAAAGGCTACTATAATACTCCTCCCTTTTCTGATTCCATCTCTGTGTGAGTCTATTTTCTTCATATACTTCAATCAAAACAATATACTACTATAGACTGAATATAGAAACAAACACCAGCTGTCTTCTATTAAGCTAGACCTAAAGATATTTGCAGAAATGTAAAATAATGCCACTCCTATCACTAAAATTTTTGTTTTGGAAAATATAATTATTTTGTAAAAATGTTATTCATGTTAACATGTAATGGGCTTGTTACTTTTTAAATGACTTAATAAATGTATTTTTAAATTTCTCAACTTTATTTTCTAATACAGTAAATACTGATAGACATCACTCACATAAACAAAAGGTCTTTGGTATCCTCAATGATTTTTCAAGGTTTAAAAAGTTCCTGGGGGGACTTCCCTGGTGGTCCAGTGATTAAGAATCCATCTTGCAATGCAGAGGACGCCAGTTAGATCCCTGGTCAGGGAACTAAGATCCCACGTGCCGTGGGGCAACTAAGCCTGCACACCACAACTAGAGAGCCTGAGTGCCACAACTATGGAGCCCACGCACTCTAGAGCCCACGCGCCACAGCAAGAGAGAAGCCCACGCACCACAACGAAGGGCCGCTAAGACCCGACACCCAACACAGCCAGTAAATAAATAAATAAATAAATATTTTTAAAAATAAATAAATAAATATTTTTAAAAGAAAAAAGGTCCTGGGGCCAGAAATTTTAAGAACTGCTGCTAGAGGATATATCCAAGAGAAGAATTGCTAGATTGGATTTTATCTTTGCTAAATATTTCCAAATTATTCTCCAAAATCATTATCAATTTAAACTCTCACTTGCAGTATATGAGGATGTCCATTGCTCACATCCTTCTCAGCATTCTGGAATTGTTTCAGACTTAAAGTTTTGCTATATCTAATAGGTGCCAAAGTGGTGACTGGGGAGACTATACACTTGCCATGTATTTATTGGCTCTACAGATTTTCTCTTCTTTGAAATTTCTGTTTACACTTTTTGCGCATTCCTCTATTAAGTTGTCTTTTCACATGAACTTTTAGGGACTCTTTACATTTTCCTGGCATGTATCCTAGCTGGTTTCTCTTTTTACACTTTTTAATTTTTAATATTTTTCTTTTATATAATGGATTTTATTAGAGATTACGTAAAATGCACAATAGTTATGGGTAACATTGATGCAAAACTCCTTCTATAATTAATTTCCCATAGTACCAGTTGATTTATCATTACAAAAAAATCTATTCATGAACTTCCCTTGTTAAAATCTTTCACTGATTTTCATTGTATGACATCTAGGCCACCTGTTGTTGGATACCACTTATCTTTTCAGAATTCACTTCCCAGAATACTCTCCCAAGAAGCACATGGTTTAGTGCAGAATTTCCCAAACATTTTTGGTCACATAACACTCTTTATTTTTAAGTATTATAATGATAAAACACTAGCAGGGGCACAAAATAAAAGGCTCTCGAATTAAGGAGAGAAGTATAACTGATTTAATTATAGTAAAATATTATTGAAATTTGATGTATGATTTTATTTTTTAATTTTTATTTTATATTGGAGTATAGTTGATTTACAATGTTGTGTTAGTTTCAGGCATACAGCTAAGTGATTCAGTTATTCATGTACATATATCCATTCTTTTTCAGATTCTTTTCCCATATAGGTTATAACAGAATATTGAGTAGGGTTCCCTATGCCATATAGTAGGTCCTTGTTGATTATCTGTTTTATATATAGTAGTGTGTATATGTTAATCGCAAACTCCTAATTTATTCCTCCCCCCCACGTTTCACCTTTGGTAATCATAAATTTGTTTTTGAAGTCTGTGAGTCTGTTTCTGTTTTGTAAATAAGTTCATTTGTATCAATTTTTTTAGATTCCACATACAAGTGATATATGATATTTGTCTTTGTCCTTCTGACTTATTTCACTTAGTATGGTGATCTCTAGGTCCATCCACATTGCTGCAAATGGCATTATTTCATTCTTTTTTATGGCTGACTAATATTCCATTGTATATATGTGCCACATCTTCTTTATCCATTCCTCTGTCAATGGACATCTAGGTTGCTTCCATGTCTTAGCTATTGTAAATAGTGCTTCAGTGAACATTGGGGTGCTTATATCTTTTCAAATTATGGTTTTCTCTGGATATATGCCCAGGAATGGGATTGCTGGATCATATGGTAGCTCTGTTTTTAGTTTTTTAAGGAACCTTCATACTGTTCTCCATAGTGGTTGTGCAAATTTACATTCCCACCAACAGTGTAGGAAGGTTCCCTTTTCTTCATATCTTCTCCAGCATTTATTGTTTATAGACTTTTTGATGATGGCCATTCTGACCGGTGTGAGGTGATACCTCATTGTATTGATAGTTTGTTTGTTTTCCACCATGCAGCTTGCATCTTAGTTCCCCAACCAGGGATTCAACCTGGGCAGCGGCAGTGAAATTGTTGAGTCCTAACCACTGGACCGCCAGGGAATCCCCAACTTCAGTGTAGTTTTGACTTGCATTTCTCTAATAATTAGTGATGTTGAACATCTGTTCATGTGCCTTTTGGCCATCTGTATGTCTTCTTTGGTGAAATGTCTATTTAGATCTTCTGTGCATTTTTTGATTAGATTGTTTGTTTTTTCTGATACAGAGCTGCATGAGCTATTTGTATATTTTGGAGATTAATCCCTTGTCAGTTGCTTCATTTGCAAATATTTTCTCCCATTCTGTGGCTTGTCTTTTCATTCTGTTTATGGTTTCCTTTGCTGTGCAAAAGCTTTTAAGTTTCATTAGGCCCCATTTGTTTATTTTTGTTTTTATTTTCATTACTCTAGGATGTGGATGCAAAAAGATATTGCTGAGATTTATGTCAAAGAGTGTTCTGCCTATGTTTTCCTCTAAAAGTTTTATAGTATCTGGCCTTACATTTAGGTCTTTAATCCATTTTGAGTTTATTTTTGTGTATGGTGTTAGAGAATGTTCTAATTTCATTCTTTTACATGTAGCTGTCCAATTTTCCCAGTACCACTTATTGAAGAGGCTGTCTTTTCTCCATTGTATATTCCTGCCTCCTTTGTTGTAGATTAATTGACCAAAGGTGCATGGGTTTATTTCTGGGCTTTCTATCCTGTTCCATCGATCTATAGTTCTGTTTTTGTGCCCATAGCATACTGTCTTGATTACTGTAGCTTTGTAGTATAGTCTGAAGCCAGGGAGCCTGATTCCTCCAGCTCCATTTTTCTTTCTCAGGATTGCTTTGGCTGTTCAGGGACTTTTGTGTTTCCATACATATTTTTAAATTTTTTGTTCTAATTCTGTGAAAAATGCCATTGATAATTTGATAGGTATTGCATTGAATCTTTAGGTTGCCTTGGGTAGTAATAGTCATTTTGACAATATTGATTCTTCCAATCCAAATACATGGTATATCTTTCCATGTGTTTGTGTCATCTTCAGTTTCTTTCATCAGCGTCTTAATTTTCAGAGTACAGGTCTTTTGCCTCCTTAGGTGGGTTTATTTCTAGGTATTTTATTCTTCTTGATGTGATGGTAAATGAGATTGTTTCCTTAATTTCTCTTTCTGATCTTTCATTGTTAGTGTAAAGGAATGAAAGAGATTTCTGTCTTAATTTTGTATCCTGCAACTTTACCGAATTCATCGATGAGCTCTAGTTTCCTGGTAGCATTCTATGTATGATATCATATTATCTGCAGACAGTGACAGTTTTACCTCTTCTTTTCCTACTTGGATTCCTTTTGTTTCTTTTTCTTCTCTGCTTACCATGGCTAGGACCTCCAAAACTATGCTGAATAAAAGTGGCGAGAGTGGACATCCTTGTCTTGCTCCTGATCTTAGAGGAAATGCTTTCAGCTTTTCACCGTTGAGAATGATGTTAGCTGTGGATTTGTCACATATGGCCTTTATTATGTTGAGGTAAGGTCCCTCTCTGCCCACTTTCTGGAGGGTTTTTATCATAAATAGGTGTTGAATTTTGTCAAAAGCTTTTTCTGCATCTATTGAGATGATCATATGGTTTTTATTCTTCAATTTGTTAATGTGGTGTATCACATTGATTGATTCGCGGATACTGAAGAATCCTTGCATCACTGGGATAAATCCCACTTTATCATGGTGTATGATGCTTTTAATGTATTGTTGGATTTGGTTTACTAGTATTTTGTTGAGTATTTTGCATCTATGTTCATCAGTGATATTGGCCTGTAATTTTCTTTTTTTGTGGTATCTTTGTCTGGTTTTGGTATCAGGGTGATGATGGCCTCGTAGAATGAGTTTAGGAGTGTTCCTTCCTCTGCAGTTTTTTTGAAGAGTTTCAGGATAGGTGTTAGCTCTTCTCTAAATGTTTTATAGAATTCTACTCTGAAGCCATCTGGCCCTGAACTTTTGTTTGTTGGGATTTTTTAAAATCACTGTTTCAATTTCATTACTTGTGAATGGTCTGTTCATATTTTCTATTTCTTCCTGGTTCAGTCATGGAAGGTCGTACCTTTCTAAGAATTTGTCCATTTCTTCTAGGTTCTCCATTTTATTGCCATATAGTTGCTTGTATTATAATCCTTTGTATTTCTGTGGTGTCAGTTGTAACTTTTTCATTTCTAATTTTATTGATTTGAGCCCTCTCCCTTTTTTTCTTTTTTTTTTTAACATCTTTATTGGAGTATAATTGCTTTACAATGGTGGGTTAGTTTCTGCTTTATAACAAAGTGAATCAGCTATACATATACATATATCCCTATATCTCCTCCTTCTTTCTTCTCCCTCCCACCCTCCCTATCCCACCCCTCTAGGTGGTCACAAAGTACTGAGCTGATCTCTCTGTGCTATGCAACTGCTTCCCACTAGCTATCTATTTTACATTTGGTAGTATACATAAGTCCATGCCACTCTCTCACTTCATCCCAGTTTACCCTTCTGCATCCCTATGTCCTGAAGTCCATTCTCTGCATCTGCGTCTTTATTCCTGTCCTGCCCCTAGGTTCTTCAGAACCTTTTTTTTTTTTTAGATTCTATATATATATGTGATAGCATACGGTATTTGTTTTTCTCTTTCTGACTTACTTCACTCTGTATCACAGACTCTAGGTCCACCCACCTCACTACAAATAACTCAATTTCATTTCTTTTTATGTCTGAGTAACATTCCACTATATATATGTGCCACATCTTTATCCATTCATCTGTCAATGGACACTTAGGTTGCTTCCATATGCTGGCTATTGTAAATAGAGCTGCAATGAACATTGTAGTACATGACTTTTTTTTTTATTAATTTTCTTAACATAAGACAGCTCTTTTTTTTTTTTTTAATTTTATTTATTTATTTATTTTTGGCTGTGTTGGGTCTTCATTTCTGTGCATGGGCTTTCTCTAGTTGCGGCAAGTGGGGGCCACTCTTCATCACGGTGCGCGGGCCTCTCACTATCGTGGCCTCTCTTGTTGCAGAGCACAGGCTCCAGACGCGCAGGCTCAGTAGTTGTGGCTCACGGGCCCAGTTGCTCCGAGGCATGTGGGATCTTCCCAGACCAGGGCTCGAACCCGTGTCCCCTGCATTAGCAGGCAGATTCTCAACCACTGCGCAACCAGGGAAGCCCCCATGACTCTTTCTGAATTACGGTTTTCTCAGGGTATGTGCCCAGTAGTGGGATTGCTGGGTCGTATGGTAGTTCTATTTTAATTTTTAAAGGAACCTCCATACTGTTCTCCATAGTGGCTATATCAATTTATATTCCCACCAACAGTGCAAGAGGGTTTCCTTTTCTCCACACCCTCTCCAGCATTTATTGTTTGTAGATTTTTTGATAATGGCCATTCTGACTGGTGTGAGGTGATACCTCACTGTAGTTTTGATTTGCATTTCTCTAATGATTAGTGATGTTGAGCATTCTTTCATGTGTTTGTCGGCAATCTGTATATCTTCTTTGGAGAAATGTCTATTTAGGTCTTCTGGCCATTTTTGGATTGGGTTGTTTTTTTTTTTGATATTGAGCTGCATGAACTGCTTGTATATTTTGGAGATTAATCCTTTGTCACTTGCTTAATTTGCAAATATTTTCTCCCATTCTGAGGGTTGTCTTTTCATCTTGTTTATGGTTTCCTTTGCTGTGCAAAAGCTTTTAGGTTTCATTAGGTCCCATTTGTTTATTTGTGTTTTTATTTCCATTTCTCTAGAAGGTGGGTCAAAAAGAATCTTGCTATGATTTATGTCATAGAGTGTTCTGCCTATGTTTTCCTCTAAGAGTTTTATAGTGTCTAGCCTTACATTTAGGTCTTTAATCCATTTTGAGTTTATTTTTGTGTATGGTGTTAGGGAGTGTTCTAATTTCATTCTTTTACATGTAGCTGTCCAGTTTTCCCAGCACCACTTATTGAAGAGGCTGTCTTTTCTCCATTGTATATTCTTTCCTCCTTTATCAAAAATGAGGTGACCATATGTGCGTGGGTTTATCTCTGGGCTTTCTATCCTGTTCCATTGATCTATATTTCTGTTTTTGTGCCTGTACCATACTGTCTTGATTACTGTAGCTTTGTAGTATAGTCTGAAGTCAGGGAGCCTGATTCCTCCAGCTCCGTTTTTCTTTCTCAAGATTGCTTTGGCTATTCGGGGTCTTTTGTGTTTCCATACATATTGTGAAATTTTTTGTTCTATTTCTGTGAAAAATGCCATTGGTAATTTGATAGGGATTGCATTGAATCTGTAGATTGCTTTGGGTAGTAGAGTCATTTTCACAATGTTGATTCTTCCAATCCAAGAACATGGTATAGCTCTCCATCTGTTTGTATCATCTTTGATTTCTTTCATCAGTGTCTTATAGCTTTGTGCATACAGGGCTTTTGTCTCCTTAGGTAGGTT
The DNA here is from genome assembly GCF_028564815.1 of Eubalaena glacialis. NCBI lineage: Eukaryota > Metazoa > Chordata > Mammalia > Artiodactyla > Balaenidae > Eubalaena > Eubalaena glacialis. The sequence continues at coordinate 112,317,794 of NC_083721.1, forward strand.
AATTCCTACGTATTTTATTCTTTTTGTTGCAGTGGTAAATGGGAGTATTTCCTTCATTTCTCTTTCAGATTTTCATCATTAGTGTATAGGAATGCAAGAGATTTCTGTGCATTAATTTTGTATCCTGCTACTTTACCAAATTCATTGATTAGCTCCAGTAGTTTTCTGGTAGACTCTTTAGGATTCTCTATGTATAGTATCATGTCATCTGCAAACAGTGACAGTTTTACTTCTTCTTTTCCGATTTGGATTCCTTTTATTTCTTTTTCTTCTCTGACTGCTGTGGCTAAAACTTCCAAAACTATGTTGAATAAGAGTGGTGAGAGTGGACAACCTTGTCTTGTTCCTGATCTTAGAGGAAAAAGTTTTAGTTTTTCACCATTGAGAATGGTGTTGGCTGTGGGTTTGTCATATATGGCCTTTATTATGTTGAGGTAAGTTCCCTCTGCCTACTTTCTGGAGAGTTTTTATCATAAATGGGTGTTGAATTTTGTCAAAAGCTTTTTCTGCACCTATTGAGATGATCATATTGTTTTTCTCCTTCAGTTTGTTAATATGGTGCATCACATTGATTGATTTGTGTAAATTGAAGAAGGCTTGCATTCCTGGGATAAACCCCACTTTATCATGGTGTTTGATCCTTTTAATGTGCTGTTGGATTCTGTTTGCTAGTATTTTGTTGAGGATTTTTGCATCTATGTTCATTAGTGATATTGGCCTGTAGTTTTCTTTCTTTGTGACATCTTTGTCTGGTTTTGGTATCATGGTGATGGTGGCCTCGTAGAATGAGTTTGGGAGTGTTCCTCCCTCTGCAATATTTTGGAAGAGTTTGAGAAGGATAGGTGTTAGCTCTTCCCTAAATGTTTGATAGAATTCGCCTGTGAAGCCATCTGGTCCTGGGCTTTTGTTTGTTGGAAGATTTTTAATCACAGTCTCAATTTTAGTGCTTGTGATTGGTCTGTTTATATTTTCTGTTTCTTCCTGGTTCAGTCTTGAAGGTTGTGCTTTTCTAAGAATGTGTCCATTTCTTCCAGGTTGTCCATTTTATTGGCATAGGGTTTCTTTTAGTAATCTCTCATGATCCTTTGTATTTCTGCAGTGTCAGTTGTTACTTCTCCTTTTTCATTTCTAATTCTATTGATTTGAGTCTTCTCCCTCTTTTTCTTGATGAGTCTGGCTAATGGTTTATCAATTTTTTTTATCTTCTCAAAGAACCAGCTTTTAGCTTTATTGATCTTTGCTGTTGTTTCCTTCATTTCTTTTTCTTTTATTTCTGATCTGATCTTTATAATTTCTTTCCTTCTACTAACTTTAGGGATTTTTTTGTTCTTCTTTCTCTAATTGCTTTAGGTGTAAGGTTAGGTTGTTTATTTGAGATGTTTCTTGTTTCTTGAGTTAGGATTGTATTGCTATGAACTTCCCTCTTAGAACTGCTTTTGCTGTATCCCATAGGTGTTGAATCGTCGTGTTTTCATTGTCACTTGTTTCTAGGTATTTTTTTATTTCCTCTTTGATTTCTTCAGTGATCCCTTGGTTATGAAGTAGTATATTGTTTAGCCTCCATGTGTTTGTATTTTTTACAATTTTTTTTTCTGTAATTGATATCTAGTCTCATAGTGTTGTGGTCAGAAATGATACTTGATACGATTTCAATTTTCTTAAATTTACCAAGGCTTGATTTGTGACCCAAGATATGATCTATCCTGGAGAATGTTCCATGCACACTTGAGAAGAAAGTGTATTCTGTTGTTTTTGGATGGAATGTCCTATAAATATCAATTAAGTCCATCTTGTTTAATGTATCATTTAAAGCTTGTGTTTCCTTATTTATTTTCATTTTGGATGATCTGTCCATTGGTGAAAGTGGGGTGTTAAAGTCCCCTACTATGATTGTGTTACTGTTGATTTCCCCTTGTATAGCTGTTAGTATTTGCCTTATGTATTGAGGTGCTCCTATGTTGGGTGCATAAATATTTACAATTGTTGTATCTTCTTCTTGGATTGATCCCTTGATCATTATGTAGTGTCCTTCTTTGTCTCTTGTAATAGTCTTTATTTTAAAGTGTGTTCTGTCTGATATGAGAATTGCTACTCCAGCTTTCTTTTGATTTCCATTTGCATGGAATATCTTTTTCCATCCCCTCACTTTCAGTCTGTATGTGTCCCTAGGTCTGAAGTGGGTCTCTTGTAGACAGCATATATATGGGTCTTGTTTTTGTATCCATTTAGCCAGTCTATGTCTTTTGGTTGGAGCATTTAATCCATTTACATTTAAGGTAATTATGGATATGTATGTTCCTATTACCATTTTCGTAATTGTTTGGGGTTTGTTATTGTAGGTCTTTTCCTTCTCTTGTGTTTCCTGCCTAGAGGAGTTCCTTTAGCATCTGTTGTAAAGCTGGTTTGGTGGTGCTGAATTCTCTTAGCTTTTGCTTGTCTGTAAAGTTTTTAATTTCTCCATAGAATCTGAATGAGATCCTTGCTGACTAGAGTAATCTTGGTTGTAGGTTTTTCCCTTTCATTACTTTAAATATGTCCTGCCACTCCCTTCTGGCTTGCAGAGTTTCTGCTGAAAGATCAGCTGTTAACCTTATGGGGATTCCCTTGTGTGTTATTTGTTGTTTTTCCCTTGCTGCTTTTAATATATTTTCTTTGTATTTAATTTTTGATAGTTTGATTAATATATGTCTTGGCATGTTTCTCCTTGGATTTATCCTGTATGGTACTCTCTGCACTTCCTGGACTTGATTAACTATTTCCTTTCCCCTATTAGGGAAGTTTTCAACTATAATCTCTTCAAATATTTTCTCAGTCCCTTTCTTTTTGTCTTCTTCTGGGACCCCTATCATTCGAATGTTGGTGTGTTTAATGTTGTCCCAGAGGTCTCTGAGACTGTCCTCAATTCTTTTCATTCTTTTTTCTTTATTCTGCTCTGCAGTAGTTATTTCCACTATTTTATCTTCCAGGTCACTTATCCGTTCTTCTGCCTCAGTTATTCTGCTCTTGATTCCTTCTAGAGAATTTTTAATTTCATTTATTTTGTTGTTCATCATTGTTTGTTTGCTCTTTAGTTCTTCTAGGTCCTTGTTAAAAGTTTCTTGTATTTTCTCCATTCTTTTTCCAAGATTTTGGATCATCTTTACTATCATTACTCTGAATTCTTTTCCAGGTAGACTGCCTGTTTCCTCTTCATTTGTTTGTTCTGGTGGGTTTTTACCTTGCTCCTTCATCTGCTGTGTAATTCTCTGTCTTCTCATTTTGCTTAACTTACTGTGTTTGGGGTCTCCTTTTTGCAGGCTGCAGGTTCGTAGTTCCCATTGTTTTTGGTGTCTGCCCTCAGTGGCTAACGTTGGTTCAGTGGGTTGTGTAGGTGGAGGGGACTAGTGCCTGTGTTCTGGTGGATGAGGCTGGATATTGTCTTTCTGGTGGGCAGGTCTGCATCCGGTGGTGTGTTTTGGGGTGTCTGTGACCTTATTATGATTTTAGGCAGCCTCTCTGCTAATGGGTGGGGTTGCATTCCTGTCTTGCTAGTTGTTTGGCATAGGGTGTCCAGCACTGTAGCTTGCTGGTCATTGAGTGGAGCTGGGTCTTAGAGTTGCAATGGAGCTCTGTGGAAGAGCTTTTGCTGTTTGATATTACGTAGAGCTGGGAGGTCTCTGGTGGACCAATGTCCTGATCTCGGCTCTCCCACCTCAGAGGCACAGGCCTGACACCCAGTCGGAGCACCAAGACCCTGTCAGCCACACGGCTCAGAAGAAAAAGGAGAAGGAACGAAGGAACGAAGGAAGGAAAGGAAGGAAGGAAGGAAGGAAGAAGGAAAGAAGGAAAGAAAGAAAGAAGGAAGGAAAGAAGGAACGAAGGAAGGAAAGAAGGAATGAAGGAAGGAACAAAGGAAAGACAGAAGGAAAGAAGGAAAGAAAGAAGGAAAGAAAGGAAGAAAGAAGGAAGGAAAGAAAGGAAGAAAGGGGAAAGTTATTAAAATAAAAAATAATTATTAAAAATAAAAAAATTGGGCTTCCCTGGTGGCGCAGTGGTTGAGAATCTGCCTGCCAATGCAGGGGACACGGATTCGAGCCCTGGTCTGGGAAGATCCCACATGCCACGGAGCAACTAGGCCCGTGAGCCACAGCTACTGAGCCTGCGCATCTGGAGCTTGTGCTCCGCGACAAGAGAGGCCGCGACAGTGAGAGGCCCACGCACCGCGATGAAGAGTGGCCCCCGCTTGCTGCAACTAGAGAAAACCCTTGCACAGAAACGAAGACCCAACACAGCCTAAATAAATAAATAAATAGCGTTCCCTTTAAAAATAAAAATAAAATAAAAATAAAATAAAAATAAAATAAAAAATTAAAAAGCATTAAAAAAACAAAAAAAGAAAAGAAAAAGAAAGAAAGAAAGAAGAGAACAACCAAACCAAAAAACAAATCCACCAATGATAACAAGCACTAAAAACTATACTAAAAAAAATAAACGGACAGACAGAACCCTAGGACAAATGGTAAAAGCAAAGCTATACAGACAAAATCACACAAAGAAACATACACATACACACTCACAAAAAGAGAAAAAGGAAAAATATATATATATCGTTGCTCCCAAAGTCCACCGCCTCAATTTTGGGATGATTCATTGTCTATTCAGGTATTCCACAGCTGCAGGGTACATCAAGTTGATTGTGGAGATTTAATCCGCTGTTCCTGAGGCTGCTGGGAGAGATTTCCGATTCTCTTTTTTGTTCGCACATCTCCTGGGGTTCAGCTTTGGATTTGGCCCCGTCTCTGAATGTAGGTCCCCTGAGGGCATGTGTTCTTCACTCAGACAGGATGGGGTTAAAGCAGTGGCTGATTTGGGGGCTCTGGCTCACTCAGGCGGGGGGAAGGAGGGGTACGGAGTGCGGGGCGAGCCTGTGGCTGCAGAGGCCAGCGTGACATTGCACCAGCCTGAGGTGCACCGTGCGTTCTCTCAGGGAGGTTGTCCCTGGATTACGGGACCCCAGCAGTGGCGGGCTGCACAGGCTCCCGGGAGGGGTGGTGTGGAGAGTGACCTGAGCTTGCACACAGGAGTCTTGGTGGCGGCAGCAGCAGCCTTAGCATCTCATGCCCGTCTCTGGGGTCCGTGCTGATAGCCGTGGCTCGCGCCCGTCTCTGGAGCGCGTTTAGGCGGTGTTCTGAATCCCCTCTCCTCACGCACCCCGAAACAATGGTCTCTTGCCTCTTCGGCAGCTCCAGACTTTTTCCCGGACTCCCTCCCAGCTAGCTGTGGTGCACTAGCCCCTTCAGGCTGTGTTCACGCCACCAACCCCAGTCCTCTCCCTGCGATCCGACCGAAGCCCGAGCCTCATCTCCCAGCCCCCAGCCCCCGCCCGCCACAGCGGGTGAGCAGACAAGCCTCTCGGGCTGGTGAGTGCTGGTCGGCACTGATCCTCTGTGCGGGAAGCTCTCCGCTTTGCCCTCTGCACCCCTGTTGCTGCTCTCTCCTCTGTGGCTCCGAAGCTCCCCCCTCTGCCCCCCGCAGTCTCCGCCCGTGAAGGGGCTTCCTAGTGCGTGGAAACCTTTCCTCCTTCACAGCTCCCTCCCACTGGTGCAGGTCCCGTCCCTATTCTTTTGTTTCTGTTTTTTCTTTTTTCTTTTGCCCTATCCAGGTACATGGGGAGTTTCTTGCCTTTTGGGAGGTCTGAGGTCTTCTGCCAGTGTTCAGTAGGTGTTCTGTAGGAGTTGTTCCACATGTAGATGTATTTCTGATGTATTTGTGGGGAGGAAGGTGATCTCCATGTCTTACTGTTCTGCCATCATGAAGGTCTCCTGTCCCTTTTTTTCTTGATGAGTCTGACTAAAGGTTTATCAATTTTGTTTATCTTTTCAAAGAACCAGTGTTTAGTTTCTTTGATCTTTTCTATTGTTTTCTTCCTCTTTAAATTTTAAATTTTTTACTGAGATATAATTTACATACAATAAAACTTACACATCATAACTGTTTCATTTATGAGTTTTGACAATCGTATAAGCCCACAATATCAACACCCAAAACAAGCTATAACATATTACTGTCACCCCAGAAAGTTCCTCATGTTCCTCCATAGCAGCAACCACCATAGATTAGTCTATTTCATAATTTCACATGAATGGGATCATACAGTTTGTATTCCTTTGTGTCTAGCTTCCTCTCTCACCATATTTTTAAGATTCATTCATGTCATTATGTGTATCAGTAAATAGTTCATTCCTTTTTATTACTGAGTACAATTTCGTTATACAAATATACCAACATTTGTTTATTCACTCTCCAGCAGATGGACATTTGAGTTGCTTCCAGTTTTCAGCTATTGCAAGTAAAGCTGCTATGAACATTCTTGTCACGTTTTTGTGTGTGTGACATATGTTATCATGTCCTTTGGGTAAAACACCTAGGAATGGAATGAAACACCTTCTAAATGTATGTTTGACCTACACATTTTATCTTCCATACGTTTTAATTCATCTCTCACATTTTTTGTCTCTTTGTACTACATTATATATAATCTCTTTAGATTTATCTCCCAGTGCACTCATTCTTCCTCCAATGGTGTCTACCCAGCTGCTTATCCTATACACCAAGTTTTCATTTCAATACTTTTATTTTCATCTCTAGGATTTCTATTTCATTTATTTTTTAATCTTCTAACTATTTGTAAATAGTATCTTATTCCTTTATTGTTTAGTCCATATTTTACTGCCTTAATTATTTTAAATATCTAGTATGTGATATTTTTATGATCTTTTGGGGGGTTCTAATCACATTGCTTCTTGTTTCTATTTGTTCTCACTCTTAGTAACTTATTTCTTCATATGTTTATAATTTTGGTTTGAGTTCATGTTAGTGAGGTTTATTTGTGGGATTTATGCTGTGGGAGTTATATTGATCACATATGTATGTATATATATATATATACAGATCTGAATTCTTTTTTTCTACTCAGAGCCCAGAAGCAGACAATTTCTCATTTCTCTTTGCCTGGACATCTTTTTTTTCTAGTGGCTAGCCTTTTGAGAGTCCTCCATTTATGCAGAGCCTCAGTTCTACCTCCCCACCATTCATAGTTCAAGGCCTTGCCTCTGTCCCTACATGCCAGAAACCCAAACCTCTTGACTACCAAGCTCACCAAATGTTCCAAAGCAGGGTTGGGGCTGGTATCAGCACCACCTCACCACCGTTGGTGTCTGGAAGTTTCTCCTGTGTTCAAGAGCTCAATATCTTAAAGACTACTGGTTATATTCAGTCCCTCAATTTCTAGGTGTTTTCTATTGAGACTTTTTCAGGGTATCTAGTCTGTTAAGATGACAGAAACAGAAGTCCACAAGCTGTTGTTTCCTCCCACCAAAGTCATCAATGAGTAACAGCCACTATTCTGTTTTTCTCCAAGTCAGAGGTCAACTGCTTAGTGCTTAGAAAAGGAATATTATCCAGTTAACAAACAGACATACAGAAACATCTTCCTATCTAAAAAGTTCTTACCTAATCCCTTTATCAGGCTGTAAGAGTTCCTGGATTACTTAAAAAGTTGGTAAATATGGAGAGCTTCCTGTGGGAACATTCCAGGAAGTTTAATTGAGAATAGGAGATATGGAGGCATTTGAAGTGATCCAGGGCTTTCAAGCAAGTTCCATGTTCTTACAGTGTAAGGACACTACACTGTAAGTGTGTCCTTACATGTTTGCTTTCTTTTGCTTTGTTTTCAATCAAAGAAGCAGCTGCTCCAAAAATAATTGAAACCTAAGCTTAGCAAAAAAGACAAAATTTTCCCAGTGAATCTCATGAGGCAGGATTTGAGAAAGAGTATTATTAATCTAGAGAAATTGCAACTTGCTGAACTTGCTTGTTTAGCAACTGGACTGTAGGTCTGAGGAGGAAGACTGTGCCATTTCCCTGTAATCTCCATCCCCCATATGAAGTGTTTTCTTTCCTAATTACTGTTTCAAAACCAAAACTTCTGTGTTAAAGGCCTTTTACTGAAAAGCAAATAAGAGAACAACATAAATTAGTGGTCAGAGAGGAATGATTTTTTTTAATTGAGTGTAGTTGTGATTTACAATATTAATTTCAGGTATACAACAGTGATTCAGAATTTTTATAGATAATACTCCATTTAAAGTTATTATAAGATATTGGCTATATTCCTTATGCTGTACAATATATCCTTATAGCTTATTTATTTTATACATAGTAGTTTCATACCTCTTAATCCCCTGCCCTGGTCTTGCCCCTCCCTCCTTCCCTTTCCCCACTGTAACTACTAGTTTGTTCTCTATATCTGTGAGTCTGTGTCTGTTTTGTTATGTTTGTTCATTTGTTCTATTTTTTAGATTCCACATATAAGTGATAACATACACTTTCTCTGTCTGACTTTTTTCACTAAGCATAATACCCTCCAGATTCATCCATTTTGTTGCAATGGTATTACTTCATTCTTTTTTATGGCTGAGTAGTATTCCATTGTATATATGTACCACATCTTCTTTATCCATTCATCTGTTGATGGACACTTAGGTTGCTTCCATATCATGGCCATTGTAAATAATGCTGCTACGAACATTGGGGTGCATGTATCTTTTTGAGTTAGTGTTCTAATATATACCCAGGAGTAGAATATCTGGATCATATGGCAGTTCTATTTTTAGTGTTTTGAGGTGCCTCCATACTGTTTTCCATAGTGACTGTACCAATTACATTCCCACCAACAGTGTACAAGCGTTCCCTTTAGAGAAGAATGAGTTTTTAAAACCCCAGCCGTTTACACAATTCCAGAGAATAAGATCAAGCTACTGATGGCACAAAAAAACAAAAAAGCCTGTGACAGTGGCTACCCCCTGATATGAAGGAGGTAAAATCCCTATGATGACTAAATACTCGGAGTTAGACCTGAAGAATATTCATGGGTAGGAGATGAAATGGAGGGAAGAGGGTAATGTCATGAAAAAGAGTCACTGACTACAGAAATACACCGAAGCCCTAATCCATAAGGACTCACAGACTAGACCTTTGAAGCAATATTATGATGCTTTGTTCTTGGCGACCCACCTTCTGTCCCTGCAGCCTTTCTTGCAGTAATTCTCTTTGGTGCCCTCGTCACATACAGCCTCCTGCAGCCACCTCACACCCCCCATCCCCGCCTCCCACACTAGAATACTCTGGTGCCCTCCGCCCTCCTGCCGAGCAGAGTGGCTGGGTGAGGTAGGGAGGTGATCTGGGAAGATCCAGCAGCTGCACCAGGAGGCAGATGGAGGTTCCCAGAGGAGAGAGTAGGTGAAAATCTGGAAGGTAGACAGCTCTGCGGTCAAAATGATGGTCTAGCCAAAGAGGGTAGATTCTGAGACTCTGGTCCCTGGGAGGATTGTTGGTGAGGGAAGCCAGGCAAGACTCCAGTTCAAAAGGCAGTAGGGACTAAGAAAGAGCAGAGGAAAGGAACTGGGAGGACCAGGGAGCTGTTAGTTGAAATAGATCCCATAACCAGTGGAGTGATCACAGGGATGGAGACAGGAGTCTACGGGCCAGATCAAGGACTTGGTGTTGCAGATAATTTTGAGATATAAACAAAGGCTCTTCCCATGCATCCTTCTCCTAGCCTTCTTTGTGTCCATTACTCTTCCCTATTCAGCAAGAACAAAGAATCATATTCTTAGCCACTAGCTCTAAAACATGCTCTTAAAATTCATAACAGAAATGAGCTTATTAAAAGCCAAACTATTTTGATTTGTATGAATTGAGCTTTTGAGAGACAAAAGATTGTTTTGGTTCCAGAAGCTTGGCTTTGACTATCAGAATCCAATGGACTGAACACAAAGTTTATAATATAGTCAAAAGTTGTACTATAAACAAGGGAGTTGGAAAGTGCAGGGTGATGATTATGCCATTTTTTCCCTCCCGCAACAGCCACTGCCCCCTCCCCAAGACCAGAGGAAAATCTCACAGATCTGAGGAACCAAGGTAGTTGGGAAAGGAGAGCAGGGCAGTGAGTAATTGATATGAATTCCTGAGAAAGGCATCTCCATATCCTGCGCATTCCAGCTTCAAACGCATGGTGCTAGAGTGGGAACCTCTAAGAGAAACCCCAGCTGGGTTTTTAGGGGGACCTGAGAGCACAGGAAACTTCTACCTCTCATCTCAGGGTACAGCCCAGAGACACTGAAAGCCTCTTGGAGAAGCCCATATCCAACATGAGGCTAGAGCAGAGAAGTGGCAAAGGCTAAGAGATGCCCATGTAGATGGGCCTGAGCACAGCTTTATAGAGACTCAGCACCTCAGGGTGGTGCAGGAAAAGCAGTCAGGGGTTCCCTGGCCTCCCCCTGAAATGGGCTCAGATGAGCTAAGAGAGGTCCTGGAATGGGGAAGGAGGGCACAGTGCCCTGGAACTAGCAAATGGAGGCCCATTGACCAGTGTGCAATGATAAGAACCAGAGAGACTGAATTACATTTTGTAGATGCCAGGAAAAGGTATGAAGATGGCTATTAAACAGATTCATCCCCTTCACAAAAGCCTGGATAAGAGAGAAGCTGTCATCATCCCCAACCCCCAGAGCTTAGATCATCCATGGGAGACAGAGATACCTTGAATTAGCTGAATTAAGTGTTCTGCCACAGAATGGACATGGAAGCTCAAGGGCTAAATTAAATTCAGTTGTAGAGAAGTAAAGATACATCTTTTGCACATCTGAACTTTGCAATTGTGAAATTTACACCTGTTAGGCAATCTAGATCCAGAATAACACTGGTTTAATACTGGAGCTCCTGAACTAGTGGTTTAGGGCACCATAAATTTTCTCTAATTAAATTTTACAGAGTTGAGATATACACCTAACTATATACCAGAATTTAGTATAAAAGCTACATTTCAGACCAGTGAGGAAAAGATTATTCAATAAGTGGAACTGGTATAACTAGGAACCACTTGGGGAAAAAATTATGCCAAATCCTCATCTTCTTATATGAAAGTAAATTTCATATAGATCAAATATTTAAACTCTAAAAAAGAAACTATAATAACACTTGAAGAAAACTGGGTTGATTTATTTACAATCTTAGAATGGAGAAGACTTTCCTAAGAATGACACAAAACTCAGAAGCATAAAGAAGATTGATAAACTTGACTACAAAAATTTTTTTAATTTATGTATAATAAAAATTAATAATGAACAAAATCAAAAGACAGTTGGTAAACTTGGAAAACTATTTAAAACCCATACTGTAAACAAAGAGCTAGTTTCCTAAATTTACAAGGAACAAGTATAATCAGTAAGGAAAAAGATGACCAACCAAATAGAACACTGAACAAAGGATAAGAACAGGGAAAGCAAGAAAAGAGATACAAATGACCAATACACATATGAAAAGATGTTAAACCTCATTAATAATTATGGAAATGTAAACCAAAATAACATTTTTTTAATCTTTAAGATTGGCAAAAATCTAAGTTTGCTATTATTGGTGAGGGCATGGAAACCAGACATCTTCATACACCTTTGAATAAGGGTAGTTGCTACACTATGGCAACATGTATCAGATGTTTTAATCCATGTGCTTTTTATTCAGCAATTTCATTTTTAGGAACTTACAGTACAGATATACTTGCAAAAGTAGACCATGAAATATGTTCATTGCTACGTTGTTTTTAGTAGGAAAATATGGAAATTCTCTTTAAGTAGGGATGTAAGGAAAGATTGTTCAAGGCAGGCCACACCAATGGCAGGAGCCTGGGGGGAACAAGGGGATCATAGACAATACATTCGACTCACATTGAAGTTCAGTTATATTTCTCGGCTAATGAAATAATCCCTCATCCTTTATTCATACTGTGAAGTTTTGGTATCTTCTTTTTCACTTAATTTAGCCCCAAAATATTTGAGTCCTACTATGTTGTAAACATATTTTATTATGTCTTTCTAATGGAGCTGGACCTTGAGGGACTGGTAAAATTTGACCAGGCAGAAAAGGCAGGAAAGGCATTATAGGAGGACAAACAAACATGAGGCTGTGGAAGTTTATGGTGGCTTGATGAGCAAAAGACAGCACATGTGAATTACAGGGTGTAGATGGGAGAAACAGTGAAGCCAGAAAATGAGGCTGAAGCCAGACTATGCAGCAGCAACCATTGCTTTTTTGCAAAGGATAATTATTATTAGATTTGTGTTTTAGAAAAACAACTCTGGCAGCCACATGCAGGATGGAATGAAGAGGGAAGGAGGCAAGGAGGCCAGTTAGTTGATTGATGCACTAGGTGATGAGGTCAGAGCAAGAACAATAGAAGCCAGAACGGAGAAGGGAGAAAGGAATTGGCAACATTTTAGGTGATGTAGACGGAATATGGCTACTTATCAGAAATGAGGGGGAAGAGGTCATCTGAGACAGCATTGACAGGACCTGGGCGTTAATTGGAAGTGGGAGGCAAAGGAGGTGAAAACATTTCCAGTTTCATAGACTATGAAAAGGTGACACTGTTTATCAACAGGAGTCTGGAAAGGAAGGCATTTTAATGGAGGGCTGGAAGACATGCTAAATTCTGGAGGTGTTGGGTTTGAGGTACCTAGGGGGCACCCAGGCACAGATGTCTGATAGATATTTGGAAATACGGTTGGAACCTCCAAAGTGGAAAAAGACTGCTCCAGCACAGAGGTAATGCAAGAGGAGAAGAGGGTGAAGGTAGAACTTTGGAGAACCCCTGCATTTCAGGGCCGGTTCAAGAAAGAGGAGTCAGCAAAGCAATTGAAGGTGCAACAGTGAGAGAGGGTGGAGAAAAAGTCATGCTCCGGAAGCCACATGTGGAGCCAGCCCTGAATTCGGGACTGCAGGGCAAGCCCTGCAGAGCCCCATAGAAGATCAGCAGAGCAAGCCACGCCCTCAGCCCCATTCTGATTCTCTCCAGCTGCTATATGGTGTTCGAAGTATTGTTCAGCTTTTCGCATAAAACCTCTCAAACACTTTCTAAAAAGTAAGTGGTATAATCCCCTTTGTCCCAGGATTCACAAATATGAAAAGATGCAATTTCCCTGTGCCACCTGGCAAGTCAAGAGCACTGGAGCTCAGGGTTCTTCAGGCCTTAGTCCAAGAACCCAACAGCCAAAACCTTCCAAGCAAATGAACAAAAACAACAAGATAAACCAGAGTTGGCAAAAAGTCATGCAGATCAAGTTACATTTCTTTTCCATTTTTATGAGGAAACTTGCTACTCACAAAAATATTGAGTTCCTTTCCTACGTTTTCTAGCATGGTGTTCCTTTTTCTTTTAAAATCTTGTAAGAATTTCCCAACAATCCTCATGTTCCTTAAATCCTGACGAAGCCAAGGACATTTCTCAAGGCTGACTTTAGTTAGAATACTAAAGGAATTTCTGGACATTTTACTACTAAATGTTTAAGCATGTAATTAATCCTAAAGCCCTTCTGATTATCTGTTTGCTCAGAAAAAAATTGATCCTGATTGCAGTGACAGACTCTTAGACATGCCTTGGAATTTATATAAGAAACCAGTGAGTTACTACAAAAATAATTCAGATCTGTATATTGTGACTTAAAGCTGCCAAAACAAACTTAAGATGCAAAGACGTTTTTAATAAAGAGTGTTTAAGAAAACAGCTACACAAGATGTATCCAAAATAAGAATATTTTATTAAATAGTATTTTTTAGAGTAAGAATACAAACCAGGTGCTAGAAGTGAGCTCAACAGGTGAAGGAATAGTTTTTTTCCTAAAACAGAGTACTAAGGACTCCGGAGCATAACTTGGAAGAATTATAATAATTTTGTCTTATAAATCCAGTTTTTATATATATAAAGAAGAGTTCTCACATTTTCACAGACTGTCAGATATTTTAATAACTTGACATTTTAATTCTGAATTAATCTAAATGAAAATTGACTTTATTTGATACCAGCGTGGTAAAATCCGCTCTGTTGGTGCCAAGGCAGCTGTGTCTATCCTATAGTGGAGGGATGACTTTTTCTAATTTGCCCAGAAACTTCATGTAGGCTTCCAATGGTCCTGCTTGCTTCTCCTACAAATGCAAACTATATAGACATGTACAAAGCAGAAACCCAAATCCTATCATCCACTCCCCAGGAAGTAACCACTATTAATATTTGATGTATATGCTTCCAGATGTTTCTTTTTACTGCTCAATTATTATATCTGGATAGGTAGATTTTTAAAAATAGAAACATACCATAGTATTCTTCTTTAACTCATGCTTTTTTTGCTGTTAAGAATATATCAAGAACATATTATCTTTCTCAGCAACCTGTTTACATGAAACACTATACCAGGCATTCTTCTAGAGGCTAGGAATAAAAGTGAAAAGTAAAAAGAAAAGTTCTTGGAAAGCTTACTTTTTAGGAAAGAGAGGAGGGGGCAGAAGATAATAAATTTCAGTGAATAGTATGTACTTGAAAAAAGTAGTTAAAGGGATAAAAAGTGGAGATAAAGGATATTTTATGTAGGGTAGTATGTTGATCAGTGTGCCAGCAGGAAAAGAACTTCACTCTCAGATGATTCAAATGAAGTGGCTGATGAAGGAGCTGTTTACAGAGGCATGGAGAGGGATGCAGGGCAAAAGAGGGAAGGTGATACTATCCCAAGAGCTGAAGTGGCAAAGAAAGGAGTAAACAGGGTCACAGAAGTGCCCAGTACCAGTGGGGACATGGAGGAGGTGCCTCTGGTGTTGTGGGGATACAGCTAATGCTAGAGATACAAGCCTGAAGCAAAGAGGGAGTAGGGAAGAAATACCTTGACCTTTCTCTGGTCCCTTTCTCTGCTGTCCTGCTGGTCCACTCATTGGCAGAACCCAAAAGGAAGCCAGAAGGCATGGGAGGTGGTGAGAAGTCATCAGATTTCAAATAATGTGAAGGTAGAGCCAGTAGGTTTTGCTGATTGGTATGGGGAGTGAAGGAAAGCAAAGTACCAGGGATGACACCTACGTTTTTAGACTGAATTACTGATTGAATAGAGTTACCATTATTGAGATGGAGATGGCTGGGGAAGAAGCTGGTTATGGAAGTTAAAAGTCTGGGTTTTGGACATGTCTGGTTTGAGATGCTTGTTAGAGATACAAGTGGAGATGACTAGTGAGCAGATAGGTGTGTGAGTTGGGAGTTAGAGGAGATATAAATTTGGGATTAATCCACAAATAGATGGCCAATGGGGCTGATCAAGATCACCTGTAAAGGGTATGCTAAATAAGCAAAGAAAGTCAAGGACACTGTCCCTAGGGTCCTCCAACATTTAGAGGTCCAGAGATCAGATGAAGCCAGCAGAGGAGATGGGGAAGCGTCCAGCAAAGTAGAAAGAAACTGGTAAAGGATGGAGAACTGGAACCCAAGTGAAGAGAGATTTTCACAGAAAAAGGAGTAATCAACAGTATTAAATGCCATTTACCAGGGAGTTTGGCAGCACAGAAGACCCTAGTAACCCTGATGAGAATAGCTGCATTGAAGCAGGAGGGATGAAAGCCTGAGTGCAGTGAGTTATAGAGAGAATGAGGACATGAAAACAGCAAATCCAGGCAACTGTTTTGAAGAAATTTTGCGATGAAAACAGCTATAACGGAGGAGAATTTGGATGAAGAGAAGGTTGTTTAATATGAGAGACATTACACATTTGTATGCTGACAGGAATGATCTCTTAAGGAGGTGGAAATTGACAGTGTAGGAAGGACAGGGCATGACTGCAGAAGCAAAGTTCTCAAGGAGGCAGGACAAGCTGGGCTTCAGGGATGTGGTGCCCAGTGGAGAAGTTGTCCCATTTGGGCACAGAGACTGTTGGAATGATGTAATAAGAGGGAAGACAGAGGCAGGCAGAGCTGGACGTAGGAAGGTAAGACAGACCTCTCCTGATTGCTTCTATTTTCTCAGTAAACTTAGAAGCAAAGTCATCAGCTGAGAGTGAAGCTAGGGGAGAAGGTGCTGGAGGGCTGAGAAGAAAGAGACTTTGTGAAACGATCCCTCTTGAAGAGAGGAAGCATACCACAGAAGTGTGGTTTGACTGTATGACAGCAGTAACAATAAATCTTAAGTGAGACTAGCCAGCAGAGCAGCATTTCTCCACCTGCTTCCTTTCTCCACAGTCAGCAGCTCAGGCGCAGGTATGGAGTAGGTAGAGAATTGAGTTGTCCTGGGGTTTGGGGATTCTCTTTATAATGGCTACAAGGTAGTTTTATTTTTGTGAGTAAAAGGATTTCAAGTTTTGAATTTAGGAGTCCAGTTATGGTTTATCTATCCATCACATTAAGTTAAGAGCCCAAATGTTTAAGCAATACTAAGTATAACTTAATCTAGGATTCAATTATATTTTTATATTTGCAGACTTTGAAGCAATTTATTTTGAAAGAACATTAGAAATACATAGGGATGATGAGGCCGTCTGTAATGTCATTTGATCATTAGGATTTATACTAAGAAGTAAAGTTTGAAAGCCAGCTTGTGAAGGAGTTTATTAGTCAGTGGCTTACCAACACACCTGTATATATCCCCACATGGGTCTGCAAGTTGGCTGGGTGCAGTCAGGGGGGCCAGGTTCAACCTGAGGCTCTCAGTTGGGCTCAGGTCTGCTCCTCAGGTCTTCTTTCTAAGGCCCAGGCTGAAATGGCTGTATGTTTTTCTCATGGAGATGGCAGAATACAAGAGGTGGGTGCAGAAACATGCACTGTCTCTTAAGATCTTGGCTCAGAACTGGCACTGTCACCGCTGCCCACATTCCATTGGCCAAATGAAGTCACATGGCCAAGCCCAACATCAATAGGGTATGAAAATATTATCCACCTACCTTGGGAAGCCCTTCAAATTTCCATAGCAAAGAACATGGATGTATCTTTTTATTATAGGAGAGAACTGGGAATCATAATCCTGATTTCTGCTGATAGGATAAGACTTCTTAACATCATTGAGATCTTCAAAGACAGATGACCGGGGTTTCATATGTACGAGAATTTGATATTATACACAATACAATCTATTTGAAACCTCAGAAGCTCTCTGGACTTCTGGGTTCAGAATGATTAGTCAGTGGTCTGAATCCCCATCTATCCCTTTCTTAATCCCCTAAGCTGGTATTGAATTGTTGTCAGATGGGTCCCGATGATTTTATGTTTATGAATTGAATACAAGCTAGCCCTCAGAAAAACAGCCCTTCCCATCCTAATCTGGTTTGTGCTTGGAAAATTTCCTGCTTTAAAACCTTAAGGTCTATAAATTTAAAAGAGCTGTTTTCTCAGGCAAGCATTTTAATACAGATAGAGTTTCAGAATGGGGTCTGTCTGGAAATGGTGGGAGAAGGGGGACTGATAAGGGCTATTGCAAATGACTGACTTAAAATACTGGGCATAAGACAGTAGTGCCCAAACTCCACTAAGCCATTATCAGATACAGTTCTACCACTGAGTTCTTAAAGATTTAAACAAAAAGAAATGAAAAAGAAAGACAGAAAAAAAAGGTTTTCTTTGAAGTCTCAGAGTTGTTTGCCTCTGCAAACAGAAGTGTTGTTCTTGCCTCTTAGCAAAGTACTTTTCCTACTGATTCAACACTTCATTGCTTTTCTGTCTTCTCAGGACTTGCATGGGGGTCTTGTTCAGTGCTCAGGAATCTTTTTACTTAACTATTTCCAGAGACTTAGATCCTTTCATCTTTGTCCACAATTTCCTTCAGTTTGTTTCTTTTGATTCTGTTATTCGATGCTCTTCAAAGATTGTTGAATCCTTGAAGCCATATTCCAACTCTCTTTAATGTTTTAAACACACACACACATTCATTTAAAGAAAAGTGAAATGTAGTTTGAAGATCATGATGAATCACTAAACATATTGTTGGGTATTTTGGTCATCTTTCCTTTTCAGTGAGAAATTTTAGCTTCCATGTATTCTGCAGAGGCACTTAACTTACCGCAATAACCCCTTCAAACCCCTCAGTGCATTACCAAGTGCAAAACATCTCACTTCTTTTTTGGTCTGAATTTATGAGACAACAGTTCCAGAATCACGCCTTGCATTAAGGCCCCAAAATTCTTCCATGTTATACTTAGTACGAATCCTGAGGCAGAATCATGGAACAATGCAGTGTTAGGCCAGTCAGGGACAGAAAACCTGTATTTTATGCTCTATCATTATTTAAGCAAATTGCTTGGCTTCTTGAGTTTTAAAAGAAAAAGAAAAGGATAGTCTTGTGGCCATATTTAGGTCTTTTACCTTTAAGTTATTTACCTTAATTTGATCTTGTTACTACTTTTTACATAAGAAAATAGACAACTGACTATATAGACACATTTTTTAATCCAGTTTATTATCTAGGTATTAAAATTCTCAGTCAAGGCACTGGATTGTCCACCTTTGTTGATTAATTTGAGATGTTTGCCATATTAAGAATTTGCATAAATAAAATTATTTTAATACCCTAAGCCACACCAGCTCCCAAATATTACAAAAATGTTTCATTTAATGAGGATTTATTAAGTGTCTTTTTATTTAAGTGAAAAAGAATTGTTCCTTCTCTGTTATCTCCCTCAGGAAATAATTTCTTTAAGGTAGATAGATACATTATATTCAATTAATTCCCAGTATAATATCCTAAGACAGTTTTATTAACCCAGTGGTTATTCAGTTAATAATAATTAAAAGCATTTTTTCAGACTCAATCACTGATCACTTGGTAATAATTACCTCAAGAGAATAGCAAAATGGAGTCATAAATAATTGTTTGACTTCATCTGGTTTAAATTAATAGTATTTACCATGCCTTTCAATGGTTAAAGACAAGAATAAATGCCTTTGGGGTGAAATTTCATGAAGTGATTAGAGGGAGCAATGCTGACCCTTATTTTATACTATAATAGCTTTACAATCTAGTCTCTTCACCAATAATTGTTAATTCCCACTATTTTCCAATCCTTCTGGCCATATTAAAAAAGGAAAGATTGTATATTAAAAGAGACTTCCCTTCTGGCCCCAAATGAGAATCTAAATAAGGAATCTGAGTCTAATTATCCAGCATTACATTAGTCCCCAGAAGAAAAAACATGTTTAATCTTTTCATCTTTTTAGAAGACCTAGAGAAAGACTCACTTCTCATTGGTATGGAAAACAAATATGTAGTGTACATTGTTTCATTTCTTTTAAATTTTAGAATTTCAAATAGACCTTACTCTTCTTTTCCGTTTCCTCCCTGCCCTTTTCCCTCGCTTTCCCTCCTCCAAAACATAGTCCCGAAGTCGCCAAATGTGGCAGATTAAGGCAGGCATCTGCCCTCGAAGGAGAGGGCCACAGTGGCCCAGAGAAGGGTGTCAGAGCTCAAATCCAGCAAGACAGTGACCACCCAGGATGGCTGCCCTATGTGGAGGTCAGAGCCGGAGCTGGGTAAGGAACATGTCTGCAAAAGGGCAACCTGGTGTATGTAGCCTGTCAGAGCCTAGACAGGGTGAGGAAGACATCCAGGCATTGGGCTGCCCAGCACAGAATGCTGAAGCCCAAGCAGGGTAATCAGGTGTCCCTGAGGTGAGGACAGCCCAGGACAGGGCATCTCAACTCGAGTGAAGTGAGTGTCCATGTGGGCAAGAGGGTGGCAGCAGAGATGGGTTACATACTAGGGGATTGATGAAATAAGTAAATAAATTAAGGACATTAAGAGTCAGGTTCCCCATGGTTGGAGAAGGAAGGTACAAATATGAGAAGGAAGAAAACTAGAATGGACCCCATGGTGTTGGACTGGAATTGGAGGTATCAGTGTAAACTCATGATTTTTAATATAAACAGGTATAGAGACATAGAAAAGCATATAAATGCAAATGTGTCTTTATACATGCATGTAAATAAAACCATATTGTTTAAAGATACATTTGCATCTATGTTTGAGATATAGATATAGATGCAGATATAGATATAGATAGATATAGATATACATAGATATAGATATAGGTAGATATAGATATAGATATGGATATAGATATAGATAGATATAGATATAGATATGGATATGGATATAGATATGGATATCGATATGGATATGGATATAGATATAGATATGGATATGGATATAGATATAGGTATGGATATGGATAGAGATATGGATATAGATATAGATATGGATATGGATATAGATATAGATATGGATATGGATATAGATAGAGATATGGATATAGATATGGATATGGATATAGATATAGATATGGATATGGATATAGATATAGATATGGATATGGCTATAGATAGAGATATGGATATAGCTATAGATATGGATATGGATATAGATAGAGATATGGATATAGATATGGATATAGATATAGATATGGATATTGATATATAGAAATGAATATAGCTATGGATATAGATATGGATATAGATATAGATATGGATGTCTATCTCTTTCCACTGACAGGGCTTGGGAACAGCCACACTCATAGCAATGAACACACCTAACACCCAGATCTTGAGTTATAAGTATGATTTTCCACTAACAGCAACCTAGATTTCTTGGAGAAATGGATGATTCTGGAACTGGGTCAGAGAGAGTATAAGATGAGCCTATAACATCTTATTATATCAGGAAACAAGGAAGTGCTTCAAGAATGATGGGGAAATGTCAAAAGGACAGAGAAGCTAGCTGGAGGGGGCTGCCACTGGCCAAATCAGGGATAATTTGAGCATGAAAATAAAAATAATAATTATAACCTATTGAATAAAATAGGAAACCGTGACTCCAAACAGATTTAAATCATGAATGAATTAAAAGTTTCATGAGAAACAGTTTCAAAGTACCAAAGAGAGTAAGAGTAACTTTCAATGGAAAAGCAGATGCCACCTTAACTAGGTGATCAAAGTGAACTTCATTAGCAATGGGACAAGTCTAAATTGTACATCACCTGATAGGTGTAGCAAAGAGAATGTTGTGGCAGTCCTACCAAAGATTCATGGCCTGAATATAATCATGAAGAAATGTCAGATGAGCCCAAATTAAAGGATATTGTACAAAACAACTAGCATGTGATTATTAAGTGTCAAGGTTGTGAAAGTCAAAGAAAGACCGACTTCAAGACTGAAGGAGACTAACATGACTGCTAAATACCATGTGTGATTCTGAACCAGATCCTTTTACTATAAAGTACATAATTAGGATATTGGCAAAACTGAAATGGGGGCTGAGGATTAGAAGTTAGCGATGATTCAGTGTTAATTTCCTGATTTTGATGGTTATTCTGTGGTCATGTAGGAGAATGTGCTTGTAGGGAAATGAACACTGAGGTACTTAAGAATGATAAAACATTGGGTGAGCAATGTGCTCTCCAGTTGTTCAGGAAAACAAAAAGTTTTCTGTCCTGCACTGTGCTTACAACTTTTCTAAATATTTACTACTGTTCCAAATTTTAAAATAAATTATTATATTTATAAAATATAATATTTATTTGAAAAATGAAATAAATCTCATTATTCAATTTGGATTGTTCCCACCTTTTATTTTGTACTCTCCGTATTACCCAAAATGCATCTGGAGCTCCTCAAAGGTAAAGACTGCATCTTGATCAGCTTTGTACTGCCAAAGTACCTGGAACACAATAGTGTTGCTGAACTGAGAATGGATACATCTCTGTCACCTTCCTTATTTATAGTTGCAGTTGTTACTTTTTCCTGTCAACTTTAATGATACTTCAGGGAAAATATATTAAAATGGCAATGCCTCTGAGAAATATTTCTCACTTGTCTCTTTCTGCCTCAACACACATCTCATTTAACCCCATCCCACCCCCCAAATAAAATAAAATAAAATAATAGAAATGCATGTCTTAAACAATCAAAGTCTTTATTATGCTTACAACTTAGTCATTTCATTGTTGTTGTTGATGATGATGATGATGTTGTTGTTTAGATTTTACCTTTAGGCTATTTTTTTCCTACCTTATCCACTTTTTAATATACAGGTCCTATATTTCCCTCAATACAAATTCCGCATAACCCACATTTTTTTTTGTACACACATCATACATTAGGGCCCTTTAACTGACGTTTGTTGGCCACATTCTGAATTTTTTCTTGGCTTCCAAACAAACAATTCGAGCCATGATATGGGGAGCTACCTAAGGCCAGTCAGCCACTTACTTGCCCAGCACAGCCATCTTTATGACAGGGCGGTGCTGTAGAAAGAATTTGACCGCTTTATTATATTTTGCCATTAGCATTTTATAAAATGTAGTGGAAAATAGGAAAATGAAATGGTTGATATTGGTGAAAAATATAGGTTTCATAAAAGTAATACTATTGAGATGAAGATGAAAATCAATGGACATGCCAAAAGCTGTGGATTGCATTCCTATTCAAATGTTTTCATTGAACTTAACCAAGGTGACAGAGTGTTCTATTACAGGGGGAAAAAAGATCGAAATTACGGCACATATCATATGATATGTTAGAAATACATCTTTAAAGATTGTGTTTAAGTTGGTATAATTAGACTTACCTTATATGTTTGATATTCAATTTTCATTTATGCTTTCAAGAAGGCTTTATATACGAAAGTAGCAGATTTCCTATAGGGTTCATGAGAGAAAAAGTCCACTCCTCTCCTAAAATTCAGATAACTTTTCCAGGGTTTTAATTTCCATCAGCTGTGACTGAGAATGGAGGGACGGTTGAGAGCAATCATGTTGGTAGCCAAGACGATCACCTCCACCCTCAGCAGTGACGCTGGAATTATAGATTCCCCCACCCACCCATAAATCTCATATATGAGTGTCCAGGAGAAATGATCACCTTTTTTTAAGCTGTGGGCTTGGTTAAAGCCAAGACTGTCATAGATTTTATATAAGTTTTTCACTGGGATTCAAAATTCAAACTCAATTCTAAGGGCTCTGTCCTACTGTTCTTTTCCTATTTTAACAGAAAATGTCTAGAATGCAGGTCAATTAAAGATAGAGAAGGGAGAGGAGAGGAGTGGAAGGAGATGAGGAAGAGGAAGAGAAAGAAGAAAAGAAAGAAAAAGAGGAACAAGAGAAAAGGAAAGTGGAAATTAAGCAGAGAAAAGAAGGAAATGCTGATAAGAAGGACAACAAAGAAAACAAGACTAGCTCAGAGGGGTTCAGATTTGACTTCATGATCTCTGGTGTCCATAAATCATGGACGCTAGATTTAGAGTGTTCCTTCTAACTTCTCCTGTTTTTCCTCATTATTGTCAAGAGCACATGGTCAGGACCCCCGTCACAGGGCTCTTATACAACTTCCAAGCCACCAGGTTAGTTAACAAGGACAATAACATTTGCATTTGCACAGTGCATCCCACTTTCTGTATTTTTTTTAATTGAAGTATAGTTGATTTACAGTGTTGTGTTAATTTATGCTGTACAGCAAAGTTACTCAGTTATACACATATATACATTCTTTTTTTATATTCTTTTGCATTATGGTTTATCCCAGGAAACTGGATATAGTTCCCTGTGCTATACAGTAGGACCTTGTTGTCTATCCATTCTAAATGTAATAGTTTGCATCTACTAACCCCGAACTCCCAGTCCATGCCTTCCCCAACCCCCTCCCCCTTGGCAACCACAAGTCTGCTCTCTATGTCTGTGAGTCTGTTTCTGTTTTGTAGGCAGGACCATTTGTGCCATATTTTAGATTCCACATGTAAGAGATAGCATATGGAATTTTTTTCTCTTTCTGACTTATTTCACTTACTGTGATAATCTCTAGTTGCGTCCATGTTGCTGCAAATGGCATTATTTCCTTCTTTTTATGTCTGAGTAGTATTCCATGGTATATATGTACCACATCTTCTTTATCCATTCATCTGTTGATGGACATTTAGGTTATTTTCATGTCTTGGATCTTGTGAATAGTGCTGCTATGAACATAGGAGTTCATGTATCTTTTCGAATTATAGTTTTGTCCAGATATATGCCCAGGAGTGGAACTGCTGGATCATATGGTAATTCTATTTTTAGTTTTCTGAGGAACCTCCATACTGTTTTCCATAGTGGCTGCACCAACCTACATTCCCACCAACAGTGTAGGAGGGTTCCCTTTTCTCCCCACCCTCTCCAGCATCTGTTATTTGTAGACTTTTTAATGATGGCCATTCTGACTGGTGTGAGGTGGTACCTTATTATAGTTTTGATTTACATTTCTCTAATAATTAGCAATGTTGAGCATCTTTTCATGTGCCTATTGGCCATCTGTATTTTTTCTTTGGAGAAATGTCTATTTAGGTCTTCTGCCCATTTTTCGATTGGGTTGTTTGTTTTTTTGTTGTTGAGTTGTATGAGCTGTATGTATATTTTTGGAAATATACATACATACATAAGCCCTTGTCAGTCTCATCATTTGCAAATATTTTCTCCCATTCTGTAGTTTGTCTTTTTGTTTTGTTTATGGTTTCCTTTGCTGTGTAAAAGCTTGTAAGTTTGATTAGGTCTCATTTGTTTATTTTTGTTTTTATTTCTATTGCCTTGGGAGACTGACCTAAGAAAACATTGGTACTATTTATGTCCGAGAATGTTTTGCCTATGATCTCTTCTAGGAGGTTTATGGAGTCATGTCTTATGTTTAACTCCAAAACTCAAAACTCCATTTTGAGTTTATTTTTTGTGTATGGTGAGAGGGTGTGTTCTAACTTCACTGATTTACAGGCAGCTGTCCAACTTTCCCAGCACCACTTGCTGGGGAGATGGTCTTTTTCCCATTTTATATTCTTGCCTCCTTTGTCGAAGATTAATTGACCATCAATGTGTGGGTTTATTTCTGGGCTGTCTATTCTGTTCCATTGATCCTTATGTCTGTTTTTGTACCAATACCACACTGTTTTGATTACTGTAGCTTTGCAGTATTGTCTGAGGTCTGGGAGGGTTATGCCTCCTGCTTTGTTCTTTTTCCCCAAGATTGCTTTGGCAGGTCTGGGTCTTTTATGGTTCCATATAAATTTTTGGATTATTTGTTCTAGTTCTGTGAAAAATGTCATGGGTAATTTGATAGGGTTCACATTAAATCTGTAGACTGGGGACTTCCCTCATGTCCAGTGGGTAGGACTCCACGCTCCCCATACAGGGGGCCTGGGTTCGATCCCTGGTCAGGGAGCTGGATCCCGCATGCATGCTGCAACTAAGAGTTCACGTACCGCAACTACAGATCCTGCGTGCTGCAACTAAACATGCTGCAACAAGGATCCCGCGTGCAATAACTGAGACCTGGCGCAGCCAAAATAAATAAATAAGTATTTTTTTAAAATCTGTAGATTGCTTTGGGTAGTATTGCCATTTTAACAATATTAATTCTTCCAATCCAAGACTGTGGGATAGCTTTCCATTTCTTTGAATACTCTTTTTTTTTTTTTTTTTTTTTTTCTTTTTCACACACACTGTATTTTATTTTTACAAGAGATAAATAGACTGACACCAAGCATTGTACATGGATGACCACAACAAAAGCAACAATGATTGCAATTACCAAACATGAAACACACTCATACTATGTCATAATATTGACATTCAGTCCAGTAATCCTCCACTGTAACAGCTCCTTTACTTTGCAGTGAAAATTGATTTGTATATTCTTTGCCTCTGAGTCCTTGTGGGATTTTTTCTTTTTTTAAATTCAACCAGAAAGTCACAAAAATTATACTCATCCTCATCAGTTCACTCAGTCCCATGTAATTAATTTTTTTTTTTTCATCTTGATCTTTTGTTAGCACTTTTATGAGCTCATCAGTTTTTCATTAGAGTTCTGAAAGTGCTTATTCATTCAGTTCAGCAGTACAGTCAGGTACCAGAAACCTGTACTTGTCAGAGTCTTTTCCATGAATTTCCTGAAGATGAAACCCTTTTATAGGAACATATTTACAAAAGCATCAGAGTACACCCAGAACTGTCTGTAAATGACAAAAGACTTAAAAATGACCACGGTTAAAGATTTGATGAAAGTTCATAATAATGCAGTTGACAAGAAAATTAGTTATTTCTGAGATATACATTTTAAAGTAATAACTAGGATTATGACTTATAACATTATACCAGAACATATAAGATTTTTAGAAATTTCATGTAATGTCTGAAACATTTATATTAACATATTTTCATACAAATAACCCAATGAAAGTTTAGTATTAGTTGTTTTGTTTGTTTGTTTATACTGCAGGTTCTTATTAGTCATCAATTTTATACACATCAGTGTATACATGTCAATCCCAATCACCCAATTCAGCACACCACTATCCCCACCCCACCGCTGTTTTCCCCCCTTGGTGTCCATATGTCTGTTCTCTACATCTGTGTCTCAACTCTGCCCTGCAAACCGGCTCATCTGTACCAGTTTTCTAGGTTCCACATACATGCGTTAATATACGATATTTGTTTTTCTCTTTCTGACTTACTTCACTCTGTATGACAGTCTCCAGATCCATCCACGTCTCAACAAATGACTCAATTTCGCTCCTTTTTATGGCTGAGTAATATTCCATTGTATATATGTACCACATCTTCTTTATCCATTCATCTGTTGATGGGCATTTAGGTTGCTTCCATGACCTGGCTATTGTAAATAGTGCTGCAATGAACATTCGGGTGCATGTGTCTTTTTGAATTATGGTTTTCTCTGGGTATATGCCCAGTAGTGGGATTGCTGGGTCATATGGTAATTCTATTTTTAGTTTTTTAAGGAACCTCCATATTGTTCTCCATAGTGGCTGTATCAATTTACATTCCCACCAACAGTGCAAGAGGGTTCCCTTTTCTCCACACCCTCTCCAGCATTTGTTGTTTGTAGATTTTCTGATGATGCCCATTCTAACTGGTGTGAGGTGATACCTCATTGTAGTTTTGATTTGCATTTCTCTAATAATTAGTGATGTTGAGCATCTTTTCATGTGCTTCGTGGCCATCTGTATGTCTTCTTTGGAGAAATGTCTATTTAGGTCTTCTGCCCATTTTTGGATTGGGTTGTTTGTTTCTTTAATATTGAGCTGAATGAGCTGTTTATATATTTTGGAGATTAATCCTTTGTCCGTTGATTCGTTTGCAAATATTTTCTCCCATTCTGAGGGTTGTCTTTTTGTCTTGTTTATGGTTTCCTTTGCTGTGCAAAAGCTTTTAAGTTTCATTAGGTCCCATTTGCTTATTTTTGTTTTTATTTCCATTACTCTAGGAGGTGGATCAAAAAAGATCTTGCTGTGATTTATGTCAAAGAGTGTTCTTCCTATGTTTTCCTCTAAGAGTTTTATAGTGTCCAGTCTTACATTTAGGTCTGTAATCCATTTTGAGTTTATTTTTGTGTATGGTGTTAGGGAGTATTCTAATTTCATTCTTTTACATGTAGCTGTCCAGTTTTCCCAGCACCACTTATTGAAGAGACTGTCTTTTCTCCATCGTATATCTTTGCCTCCTTTGTCATAGATTAGTTGACCATAGGTGCGTGGGTTTATCTCTGGGCTTTCTATCTTGTTCCATTGATCTATGTTTCTGTTTTTGTGCCAGTACCATATTGTCTTGATTACTGTAGCTTTGTAATATAGTCTGATGTCAGGGAGTCTGATTCCTCCAGCTCCGTTTTTTTCCCTCAAGACTGCTTTGGCTATTCGGGGTCTTTTGTGTCTCCATACAAATTTTAAGATGATTTTTTCTAGCTCCGTAAAAAATGCCATTGGTAATTTGATAGGGATTGCATTGAATCTGTAGATTGCTTTGGGTAGTATAGTCATTTTCACAATGTTGATTCTTCCAATCCAAGAAGATGGTATATCTCTCCATCTGTTGGTATCATCTTTAATTTCTTTCATCAGTGTCTTATAGTTTTCTGCATACAGGTCTTTTGTCTCCCTAGGTAGGTTTATTCCTAGGTATTTTATTCTTTTTGTTGCAATGGTAAATGGGAGTGTTTCCATAATTTCTCTTTCAGATTTTTCATCATTAGTGTATAGGAATGCAAGAGATTTCTGGGCATTAATTTTGTATCCTGCAACTTTACCATATTCATTAATTAGCTCTAGCAGTTTTCTGGTGGCAGTTTTAGGATTCTCTATGTATAGTATCATGTCATCTGCAAACAGTGACAGTTTTACTTCTTCTTTTCCAATTTGTATTCCTTTTATTTCTTTTTCTTCTCTGACTGCCGTGGCTAGGACTTCCAGAACTATGTTGAATAATAGTGGTGAGAGTGGACATCCTTGTCTCGTTCCTGATCTTAGAGGAAATGCTTTCAGTTTTTCACCGTTGAGAATGATGTTTGCTGTGTGTTTGTCATATATGGCCTTTATTATGTTGAGGTAGGTTCCCTCTATGCCCACTTTCTGGAGAGTTTTTATCATAAATGGGTGTTGAATTTTGTCAAAAGCTTTTTCTGCATCTATTGAGATGATCATATGGTTTTTATTCTTCAATTTGTTAATATGGTGTATCACATTGATTGATTTGCATATATTGAAGAATCCTTGCATCCCTGGGATAAATCCCACTTGATCGTGGTGTATGATCCTTTTAATGTGTTGTTGGATTCTGTTTGCTAGTATTTTGTTGAGGATTTTTGCATCTATATTCATCAGTGATATTGGTCTGTAATTTTCTTTTTTTTAGTGTCTTTGTCTGGTTTTGGTATCAGGGTGATGGTGGCCTCATAGAATGAGTTTGGGAGTGTTCCTTCCTCTGCAATTTTTTGGAAGAGTTTGAGAAGGATAGGTGTTAGCTCTTCTCTAAATGTTTGATAGAATTCCCCTGTGAAGCCATCTGGTCCTGGACTTTTGTTTGTTGGAAGATTTTTAATCACAGTTTCAATTTCATTACTTGTGATTGGTCTGTTCATATTTTCTGCTTCTTCCTGGTTCAGTCTTGGAAGGTTATACCTTTCTAAGAATTTGTCCATTTCTTCCAGGTTGTCCATTTTATTGGCATAAAGTTGCTTGTAGTAGTCTCTTAGGATGCTTTGTATTTCTGCGGTGTCTGTTGTAACTTCTCCTTTTTCATTTCTGATTTTATTGATTTGAGTCCTCTCCCTCTTTTTCTTGATGAGTCTGGCTAATGGCTTATCAATTTTTTTTATCTTCTCAAAGAACCAGCTTTTAGTTTTATTGATCTTTGCTATTGTTTTCTTTGTTTCTATTTCATTTATTTCCGCTCTGATCTTTATGATTTCTTTCCTTCTGTTAACTTTGGGTTTCGTTTGTTCTTCTTTCTCTAGTTTCTTTAGGTGTAAGGTTAGATTGTTTACTTGAGATTTTTCTTGTTTCTTGAGGTAGGCTTGTATAGCTATAAACTTCCCTCTTAGAACTACTTTTGCAGCATCCCATAGGTTTTGGGTTGTCGTGTTTTCATTGTCATTTGTCTCTAGGTATTTTTTGATTTCCTCTTTGATTTCTTCAGTAATCTCTTGGTTATTTAGTAACGTATTGTTTAGCCTCCATGTGTTTGTGTTTTTTACGTTTTTTTCCCTGTAATCCATTTCTAATCTCATAGCGTTGTGGTCAGAAAAGATGCTTGATATGATTTCAATTTTCTTAAATTTACTGAGGCTTGATTTGTGACCCAAGATGTGATCTATCCTGGAGAATGTTCCGTGCGCACTTGAGAAGAACGTGTAATCTGCTGTTTTTGGATGGAATGTCCTATAAATATCAATTAAATCTATCTGGTCTATTTTGTCATTTAAAGCTTCTGTTTCCTTATTTATTTTCATTTTGGATGATCTGTCCATTGGTGTAAGTGAGGTGTTAAAGTCCCCCACTATTATTGTGTTACTATCAATTTCCTCTTTTATAGCTGTTAGCAATTGCCTTATGTAATGAGGTGCTCCTATGTTGGGTGCATATATATTTATAATTGTTATATCTTCTTCTTGGATTGATCCCTTGATCATTATGTAGTGTCCTTCCTTGTCTCTTGTAACATTCTTTATTTTAAAGTCTATTTTATCTGATATGAGTATAGCTACTCCAGCTTTCTTTTGATTTCCATTTGCATGGAATATCTTTTTCCATCCCCTCACTTTCAGTCTGTATGTGTCCCTAGGTCTAAAGTGGGTCTCTTGTAGACAGCATATATATGGGTCTTGTTTTTGTATCCATTCAGCAAGCCTGTGTCTTTTGGCTGGAGCATTTAATCCATTCATGTTTAAGGTAATTATCGATATGTATGTTCCTATGACCATTTTCTCAATTGTTTTGGGTTTGTTTTTGTATGTCCTTTTCTTCTCTTGTGTTTCCCACTTAGAGAAGTTCCTTTAGCATTTGTTGTAGAGCTGGTTTGGTGGTGCTGAATTCTCTTAGCTTTAGCTTGTCTGTAAAGCTTTTGATTTCTCCATCAAATCTAAATGAGATCCTTGCCGGGTAGAGTAATCTTGGTTGTAGGTTCTTCCCTTTCATCACTTGAAGTATGTCATGCCACTCCCTTCTGGCTTGTAGAGTTTCTGCTGAGAAATCAGCTGTTAACCTTATGGGAGTTCCCTTGTATGTTATTTGTCGTTTTTCCCTTGCTGCTTTCAATAATTTTTCTTTGTCTTTAATTTTTGCCACTTTGATTACTATGTGTCTCGGCGTGCTTCTCCTTGGGTGTATCCTGTATGGGACTCTCTGCGCTTCCTGGACTTGGGTGGCTATTTCCTTTCCCATGTTAGGGAAGTTTTCGACTATAATCTCTTCAAATATTTTCTCTGGTCCTTTCTCTCTCTCTTCTCCTTCTGGGACCCCTATAATGCGAATGTTGTTGCGTTTAATGTTGTCCCAGAGGTCTCTTAGGCTGTCTTCATTTCTTTTCATTCTTTTTTCTTTAGTCTGTTCCGCAGCAGTGAATTCCACCATTCTGTCTTCCAGGTCACTTATCCGTTCTTCTGCCTCAGTTATTCTACTATTGATTCCTTCTAGTGTAGTTTTCATTTCAGTTATTGTATTGGTCATCTCTGTTTGTTTGTTCTTTAATTCTTCTAGGTCTTTGTTAATCATTTCTTGCATCTTCTCAATCTTTGCCTCCATTCTTATTCCGAGGTCCTGGATCATCTTCACTATCATTATTCTGAATTCTTTTTCTGGAAGGTTGCCTATCTCCACTTCATTTAGTTGTTTTTCTGGGGTTTTTTCTTGTTCCTTCATCTGGTATATAGCCCTCTGCCTTTTCATCTTGTCTATCTTTCTGTAAATGTGGTTTCTGTTCCACAGGCTGCAGGACTGTAGTTTTTCTTGCTTCTGCTCTCTGCCCTCTGGTGGTTGAGGCTATCTAAGAGGCTTGATGGGAGGCTCTGGAGGTGGGTAGAGCTGACTGTTGCTGTGGCAGTCAGAGCTCTGTAAAACTTTAATCCACTTGACTGTTGCTGGGTGGGGCTGGGTTCCCTCCCTGTTGGTTGTTTTGCCTGAGGCAGCCCAACACTGGAGCCTACCCGGGCTCTTTGGTGGGGCTAATGGCAGACTCTGGGAGGGCTCACGCCAAGGAGTACTTCCCAGAACCTCCGCTGCCAGTGTCCTTGTCCCCACGGTGAAACAGAGCCAGCCCCCGCCTCTGCAGGAGACCCCCCAACACCAGCAGTTATGTCTGGTTCAGTCTCCCCCAGGGTCACTGCTCCTTCCCCTGGGTCCCGATGCACACACTATTTTGTGTACGCCCTCCAAGAGTGGGTTCTCTGTTTCCCCCAGTCCTGTCGAAGTCCTGCAATCAATTCCCACTAGGCTTCAAAGTCTGATTCTCTATGAATTCCTCCTCCCGTTGCCGGACCCCCAGGTTGGGAAGCCTGACGTGGGGCTCAGAACGTTCACTCCAGTGGGTGGACTTCTGTGGTATAAGTGCTCGCCAGTCTGTGAGTCACCCACCCAGCAGTTATGGGATTTGATTTTACTCTGATTGCGCCCCTCCTACCGTCTCACTGTGGCTTCTCCTCTGTCCTTGGACGTGGGGTATCCTCCTTGGTGAAGTCCAGTGTCTTCCTGTCGATGATTGTCCAGCAGCCAGTTGTGATTCTGGTGCTCTTGCAAGAGGGAGTGAGAGCACTACAATTCATTTCTTTTATGCACTTCTTGGAGTCAGCACAGACCCCACAGGGTAAGGGCTTAGACCCACAAATTGCCCCCGCTTTAGACACCAGCTGCAAATGAGGTTCCCTGCACTTCTGCCCAGGAGACTACGAATCTGGAGGTTCCTAAGACCTCCCTTACGGTTCTATAATTTGCTAAAAAAAATCTGAATACTCTTTAATTTCCTTTATTAATGTTTTATACTTCTCAGCATATAGGTCTTTCATCTCCTTGGTCAGGTTTATTCCTAGGTTTTTTTTTTTTTTTTTTTTTTGGTGCAATTTTAAAAGGTACTGGTTTTTTACATTCCCTTTCTGATATTTCATTGTTAGTGTAAAGAAATGCAACCGATTTCTGAATGTTAATCTTGTATCCTGCTACTTTGCTGAATTCATTTATAGTTTTAGTAGTTTTTGTGTGGAGTCCTTAGGGTTTTCTATATATAGTACATGTCATCTGCATATACAGTAAGTCCCCTACATATGAACCTTCAAGTTGCAAACTTTCAAAGATGTGACTGTGCATCGCTCATCCAACTTATGGACCAGGGAGTTATAGCGACTTTCAAGAAATATTATTTACGTCACACTTTTCATCAGTAAAGGCTAATGACGAATCAGGAATAAACTTGTGACAATTTTGGATGGACTATAACATCTACAAGGCCATAAAAAACATTGACTTTGCTTGGAGTAAGGTTACGGCCATCACCATGAATGGGGTTTGGAAGAACCTTTGCCCGCAGTTTGTTCACAATTTTTGTGGATTTGAGAAGGTGGATGAGGAGTCCAAAGAGGTCTTCAACAACTTACTGACCCTCATCGAGAAGCTGGAGCTAGATCTGCAAGAGGACGACTTCATTGAACTCCTTGCTGTGCAACATGAGGAGCTTACTAATGAAGGCCTGATGGAATTGGAGGCCCAGAGAAAGGACAAAGAGAAACAAAAGGAAGAAGTAACTGAAGAACTGAAGAGACTCATGATGCAGGAAATGGCAAGGGGATTTTCTTTATTTGAGGAGGCACTGTTAGTTTTTGAGGCACAGGACCTGAACATAGAATGGTACCCAAAGGTTGCAGCAGCCATTCAGAATGCAATCCAGTGCTACTGTGTCATCTATGATGAGATAAAAAAGAGCTACTACCCAGACATCACTGGATCTTTTTTTCAAGAGGGTAGATAGAATTGAATCCAGCAAGGAACCAGAACCTGTGCCAACAACGTCAGGTGTGAATGAAATTGCAACTTGCCCTCCGTCTCCTGTTGGTGGCCATCCTTCAGCTCTGCCATGTCCCACCTCCTCTTCCTCCTCCAGTCAGTAACTCTTCTTGCCTGTTCACTCGTTGCCAGCCCCTGTATGCCAGCTGTTGTACTGTACTACTGTACTTTTCAAGGTACTGTACTGTAAGATTAAAAATGTTTTCTTTATTTTTTGGTGTTTGTTTTTTATGTATTATTTGTGTGAAAAGTATTATAAACCTATTACATTACAGTACTATATAGCCGATTGTGTTAGCTGGGTACCTAGGCTAACTTTGTTGGACTTACAAACAAATTGGACTTACGAATGCACTCTTGGAACAGAACTCATTCGTATGTAGAGGACTTACTGTAGTGACAATTTCACCTCTCCCCTTCCAATTTAGATACCTTTTATTTCTTGTCTGATTGCTGTGGCTAGGACTTCCAACACTGTGTTGAATAGAAGTGGTGAGAGTATGCATCCCACTTCTTGAAGCACCAGCACTTTGGTAACATTTTTGCTTTGTGGAAGCTGAGACCTAAAAGGATTTATTTTTTTTAAGAAAGGGGTAGGTGCCAGTTGTGAATGTCAGACTTTATCTCAGGTTTTGGCCTTATACTCAAAGCTCTGTTTTTGTGTTTTTCTTCCCATTCCACATTACTTGTGTGTTCAAAGTAAATTCAAAGTAAATAGAAAATCAATAGCCTTGCTTAGTCATAAGTAGAGAAACTATGGTGTTTAGTTTCTATGGCTGTGGTTAGGTAACCCACATAAAATTAGGAAACTAAGCCAATGCATACACCACATACATAAAGACATACACTATATAACACCTCAAAGGTATTTCTAGATGGTGAGATTTTAGACCATTTGTCTGTCTTGTATTTGCTAAATCTTCTACAATGAACATGTATCACTTTCATAAAAAAATTTGAGTCTAATGCAAACACAGGAAACATGTAAGAAATTTTATTTAAATCTCTTAACCTCTGCCCCCTTTCCTCTATACAAATGCTAGAAGGTATAGGAGGAATATTCAAATAAATAGCATCGAATGACCGTAAGCAATAATAATAATAACTACTCAGTGAAATTAAGAAAAATTGTATTTACTTCTGGGATTAAAAATATATATGTAGTTTGTTTGATTCTACATTGGCTATATATCAGCTACCAAAGTATTGTTGCCTATTTTAATCTAGAAAAACAATAACATTTTGCCATCTTCCCTTCCTCAAAGATTCCTGAGCCATAGTAAACTATATGCAGCTCACAAATGAAAAACAACTATTTCTGGAGAAGTGAGTATCAGCCAGCCTCAGGGCACTCTGGATCGTGAAACAACCAAATAAAACTCATCACTATACTTACTCGGGGGATATTGCTGAGGACTGTGTTTATTATTTTACTATACCCTCTATGAGAAGTTCTCCTGTTCTTCTTAGTATCAGAAATGGCTTTTCTCCTGCTAAGTCAGTTTTGGGCCTATGTCTCTTTTTATATTAGCTGCTGAGCAAATATAACCCAACATGTAGTGAAGAGACATGTAGCAAAGAGCCCATGTAGCCCAACATGAGCAGAGACCCATCCTTACAGCACACACTGCAGGTACTAATATCACTCCTAGCTTCATCTGCATCTTTCCTACCCTCTTAGGGCCTTAGGTACCCTCATCCACTTGCTTTCTTTTTTATTTATCTCTTTATATCATGTATATTTTGGTAAATAATCTTAAATCCTTTGGGGGATAAGAAAGGCCATAAATAAATATATGTATGTATTTATTTATACATACATACATATACATTCTTATTGTGAATATGTGAAGCATTGATTTTTGACTGTCAGTTATATTTTTCATACCCTGTCTACCTACCACAGGTAATACTCAACAAGTATCTTAAAATATACTACCCTAAGTTCTTGTTATTTATAATCTTTGCAGCCCATAGCCCTTAATATGTCATGAGCAATTAGTGGCAAAGCCATTTCTATCCAAAGTAACTGCTTCAGGATCTGAATTCAACTATATGATCCCCTTGGCCTTGCTGAAGTGATTCACACCTCTTAGAGTGTTAGCAGAATTTTCTAGATTGCCCTCAAGAGGAAATAGAAGCATTTCCTCCCTCAAGGTACTCTTTGACTGTAAAAACATCCATGACTTGTTTCTAGAGTTGGAGATGGGAGAAGAGGGGCAAGAGTAGGAGGGAAACAGGGAGAGAGAATAATTTTGACATAATTTTAACTATCTGATCATAGAAAGACATGTATAACTATTTCCAGTTTTTGAAAAAGAAAATCAGATGCACATTAGGTAATGGTAAAAGTTATACAGCGGTTTACCATATTAGTGAATCAATAAATGTTGACATGGGGGCTGATGGCAGGGAGACCACATTTTCTCAAAATATTCCAAATAGAAACAAACAAACAAAAAAGTGTGTGTGTGAGAAAGAGAGAGAGAGAAGGTGAGGCCAGCCAGGGAAAACCAGGACCACAGGAGAGTCAAAATGTGTTTCAATGCAAAGTCCTCCCTTTGATTATAAACAAAATTAGGAAGATCCCCAGCTTGATACTCATGAAAAACATATTTTCTAAGAAAAATATGGTTTTGATTTCTTAAGCTCTGATGATTACTTCTCTGTGGAGCTAACAGTCGGTGAATTTCTTTCTAACCAGTCATCACTTGCAACAAGTATGTTTTCAAAATGCTTTAGCTAACAGGAAATATAAAATTGTGGTTCCAAATCACCCTCTCGAGATGTGGCTTAGGAAAGATTTCAAGGGAAGCTGCAGGTAGTGACATTTTCTTCTACTTCCAAATCCTTTAAAGCTGTCATTGTTTTGTTGGTGGTGGTGGTGTTGTTTTGGGTGTTTGGGGGTTTTTTTTGGTGGAGTCCGCCCCTGACATCATGGCTCTAGGGCAGGTAATACAGACTGAAGTCTCAGAGCTTGGCATGCAGATTCCCGAACTTCCACAAACCTTGAACAGGCACAACCAAACCAAACTTCCTAGAATCATAAACAACAGGGTGCAGAGGGAAATAGGGATCCTACAATTCCCAGTCAAAGATATTATTGAAATATTCCAGAAAAATGTCAGAAGTTATTTTATACAAAAATTTCACATCTTGTTCCACTAAGCACAGGATGAAATGAGTTTGGGGGTTCTTTTCAATTTTTAAAATTTTTAGCTGCATTGGGTCTTCCATGTTGCTGCTTGCGGGCTTTCTCTAGTTGCAGTGAGCGGGGGCTACTTTTCCTTGCGGTGCTTGGGCTTCTCATTGCGGTGGCTTCTCTTGTTGCGGAGCACGGGCTCTAGGCACGTGGGCTTCAGTGGTTGTGGCACGCGGGCTCAGTAGTTGTGGTTCTCGGGCTCTAGAGCGCAGGCTGAGTAGTTGTGGTGCACAGGCTTAGTTGCTCCGTGGCATGTGGGATCTTCCCGGACCAGGGCTCGAAGCCGTGTCCCCTGAATTGGCAGGCGGATTCTTAACCACTGCGCCACCAGGGAAGCCCCAGGATGAAATGAGTTTAAGATTCCTCTAGCAATTAGAGGTCATGGGCTGTTTACATAGAGAAGGTGACAGGGTGATTAAGTGGGTAAAACTCGGCCCAGGCACACAGTCCTAGCGACTTCCACCCTCTCTGTAAAGAGGGTTAGCCAACATTTACTGCATCGTTATTGTGTGCCTGGCCCCATTCTAGGCTGGAGGGACACAAGAGATCAATAAAACTCTGTCCTCAAGGCCCTAATAGTCTAGAGAAGAAGAGAAGTTACCCAACAATTAATGAAAGAGGAAGCAAACATAGTAATTTAGAAGTCAGATGTCTGAGTTTGAATTCTGGCTCTGGCTTGTAGCCTATTAGTGGCTGTGTGACTTTGAGAAAGTTATTTGACTTCTGTGCCTCGGTGTTTCATACACGCACGCACGTGCACACACATACACACATAGCTACAGATACCCTTGAACAACACAGGTTTGAACTGCACAGATCTCCACTTAAATCCACTTAAACGGGGATTTTTTTCAATAGTAAATACTACAGTACTACACAATCTGTGATTGGCTGATAACTCCTCAGATCCAGAGAAACTGGGGATATGGATGGCAGACTATAAATTACACGTGGATTTTCAACTATGTGGAAGATCAGTGCCCCTAACCCCTGTGTTGTTCAAGGGTCAACTGTACCTACATACACACACATAAACACACACACACACACATACACACACACACAAAGCAGTTCCTCTTTCATATGGCGGTTGTGAGAGTTAACATATATTCATCACTTAGAAGATTGCCTTGCCCTTAGTAAGTGCTGCATGTGTTTATTAAATAACTAAATAATAAAATTATAAACCAAGTCCATAAGAGAACCCTGTACGACTCTGAGAATGAAAAAGAGGCATCTCTGCTAGCCAGAGAACATCAGGAATGGCCTGTCAGAAGATACCGTGCTGGAACAGGTTCTATATGAGACTCAGCAAGAACAAGTCCAAGTTAACCAGAGGGGCAATTGAGAAAAGATGTGCTCCTTACCTCTTCCCCCAGTGTATCCACACAGCAAAGGAAATCAAACTAGAAACAGAGCCAGAGTTCCACCCAATTTATAGAAAAAATTTTCTTGTAGTTCTAGATTTAAAATTCAAGAGGATTTACATTCTATTCCCTAATGTATTTATGTTTGTTCCAAAATAAAAAATAATAGTTTTTATTTCTCACCATTGAGTAAAATTGATGTTGGGGCAGATGTGCCATGCCCCTCCTTGCTTCCCAGATCAGGTCAGGGGGTGACCTGATCTGGGAAGCAAGTGGCAGAAGCATTAGAAGATATAAAGGCATGAAATTATTAGAAAGGGTGACATATTCAGGGTCAGTATTAGCGGGTAAAACAGCTGGAGTATTGGTGGTTATGGAGCGAGCAGCAGGGTAGCCCACACCAGGCTATGCCAGGAGGAAACTCCATAGCGAGTATCCTACAAAAACCTCAGGAACTGCTGTGGGGAATAGGACAAGGGAGCCTGCTAGAGATAACTAAGGACAACCCCCAAAATCCAGATAGATAGATACATATATACTCTGCCCCAGGGCTCTTAATATTGAAAGCCCAGCTAAGATCAGAAGGAAAAATGTGACTGAGCAGTTTCACCTCAGAGACGACTGTCCCCAAGATGTGACTTCACAAGGTGGTGTTTCTAAGTGGTTTCTAGGTAGTCTTTGTATATGCAGACCCAGAAATGTGGTTTTATCAACACTCTGAGTATGAAGCAGCCTCTCTGACTTTGGCTCGCATTAACCAAACTCACAGAAATATATAAAGTGGGACGCTAACTCATCCACTTACAGTGAGAAAAACAACTTTCATTAAGGTAAAAAATACCAGATAATTATTGAGACAACTATCTACCAAGCACTGACCTAAATACTTTACAAATGTTATCGTATATAATTCTTAAAACAATCTTACAAGGTAGATGTCAGAGAAACTATTAATGCCCGTGGATATCTCTGTGTACATCTACATTTTCCTGCTTCCCTTGCAGCTCTACTGGACAATAGAATGTAAGCAGAAGTGATTGATGTGGGTCACTTCTGAGTAGAGGTAGTTACGTATATGATGTGCTTTCCCCAGGCTCTCTCTTTCCCAAACATGAAGCTGGGAGCAAAGGGTATGGTGGGCCCACAGACCGGAAGAAGAGGGAGGGAGGTGTTAAGGGGAAGGACATCACAATGAGATCAAGGCTGTTCTCCTTCCTAAATACACATTCTCAAGAACCAAGTCTGGTCTAGATGAGATTCCAGGACCCAAGTGAACAGAGAGAGACAAGAGGCTAGAATGGGCCTGTTGCAGGCTACATGGAGGAGTGCCAAGGGTGAGATTGAAAGAACAACCATTTCAGAGGGGTTGAGAAATGGGGGAGGTTGAAGAAAAAGTTGTAGTCAAAGGGAAAAAAAAATTCAGTGGTAAAGTACTTCCATGTGATGATGAGGTCTAGGGTATGAACATACCAAGTGTTGGCAGAAGTGGAGAGGTAGAGGCTTAGGGATAGTCAAGGAATGATGATGAAAGGGTCTGGATGGGTCATTGAAATATCAAAATCTTAAAACCAAGACAAGACCTTAGATTTACGAAATCGCAAATCCATTATTTAATATATATCATACACAAACATAGACATCTGATATACTTGGAATCCTGCCTTATTTTCATTAGTGATTTTCTGCATCATACCCATGTGTCATCCAGACTGGTTTACTTTAAGTCCTATAGGACAGAAGTTTCATATAAATCTTTAATTCAATATATTGGCCCTTGTTAACAAGAATAAATCATATGCAAACTGACAAATCCTTGGAATGAACTTAATGAATTTATATTTTGATTTTGAGATATGTGATCATGAAGACATGAACTCTGCTCTTGTCTTCAACCAAGTATTTCCTTTTTTATTTTACCAGGCAGAATATGGGTGATGTTTCACAGGTGTAACAGAGTCATTCTTTTAAAACATTGTGCTTAAATAGCCCAGGTTTTTAGTATATTCTATTTTACAAATTTGCTATTTTTTTTCTTTAATTAAAAGTCTCTCAAAAAAAAAAAGTCTCTCCCAATACTCTTGGGGTAGATGTATTGGGGAAGAACTGTTACTAACTTGGTAACATATGCTGTTGCAATATTTCCAGAAAACACACCAGTGAAGACTTCTTGGCTTATGTCAGGGAACGGCCAAAAAATTCTATTAATAGTATGACCATCTCCAAGTTACTTGATGAGTTTCCACTTAATCAACTGGGACTCTCTGACTTTTTGTACCTTACTTACGTGAAGAAATATTTATAGACAAAAACCGTCAATACATACAGATGAGGCAAGCAGAACTGTACTAGCAAGGACTCCCTACTTCAAAAAAAAAAGTTCTTCATCACCCTCTGTTGACTTTGAAATTCCTTTTACTGAGGACAAAGCTCATCTTTCAGAAAGAAAGAAAAGACTTAAAATATAATGTATCTCTAAAGGAGGTAATATACTGGCTGAAATTCACAAACTGGATTCTAGAACATTCTTAATATCAGGTTTAATTAAATATAAGACTGTTGAGCTGTTGGGAAGGAAAGAGGCAAAAAATGAAATAAGGTGAAGACTTGTTGGAATTACATTTCCAGATTTATTTTGGCTAATGTTGTTATATACATTTCTCCTTAATTTTTATACTTCTTACCCACTCCTGGCCTCACCTAGCAGCTCAAATTTTTACTTTGCTTTGCACCTATAACACTGACTTAAGCATAGCTTTATTTTTCTATTCTTTTGGTCAAAAACAAAATAAAGTACTTGACGTTTCAAAATACCTTTGACCTTATCCAAAAAATTTCAACAGAGCCTCCAGAAAGCCTTTAAAACTACATCTATTACT
Organism: Eubalaena glacialis; assembly: GCF_028564815.1. NCBI lineage: Eukaryota > Metazoa > Chordata > Mammalia > Artiodactyla > Balaenidae > Eubalaena > Eubalaena glacialis. The sequence goes on from NC_083721.1 coordinate 112,358,417, forward strand.
TCATGCCTGGGATCATGTGTACTGAAGTATTTGTTAATATTCTCGAACGTCACAGGACTATCTCCACATAGTCTTTGACTGTGAAAGATGCTCTCAGTATAACTAATCCAATTGGCTATTGCAAACATTATTTTCAAGCCTTAAAGTGGACCACAAAATTTACCCTGAGACACAAAGTCAATATATTTTAAAATTCTATAACCCCTTCCCATACTTTTCTATACAGAAAAAAATTCTTTAATTTTTTCCCAGAAAATTACAAACTTACCATTTCCTTCTTCCCGTCTCCTCTTAATTATATGGAATTTTCCCATTTTCTTGGACTGAAATTTAATCCTTCAGAATTCCCAGTTTGTCCCACATGGTTGAATGGAATGTTCAGCATTTTTAAAGTAATATGCCTCATTAGGCAAGTAATCAACCAAAACAGACATTTGTGGTAGACTTAAAGTTCTCTAGTTTTAAGTAAACATGTACTCTAAACGTTTTAATAGATCATACTTCTAAATATTCACTCTGAGTTTTACATTGAAAATAGACTACCAGAAAAAAACCTCATATAACACCAGTCTCGACACTCCAGCCAATGTTGTTGCAAAAGGCAGTGAGATCTAAGTATGAAGGAGTTAGAATAACTCAGCTGATAGTTGAAATCACTGGGACCATTGTAACTAAAACTTGACCTTTTATTTAATTAAGCAAATAGTCTGAAGAAATATAAAGTCATTGAAAGAGATAGAGCATGGCTCAGAAATACACAAGCCAAGCACTGTTTGTGTTGTTTGCTAATCCTCCTCCAGGCTAATTAGCTGAAGACGTCCACGGCAAATCCAAAGAAGGCTAAAGATGATTAAAGGACTCAGAAGGAAAGCCTACAGCAACATAGAAGGAAAGAATAAAGAAACTGAGGGACTTCCCTGGCAGTCCAGTGGTTAAGACTCCGCTCTCCCAATGTAGGGGGCACAGGTTTGATCCCTGGTCGGAGAACTAAGATCCCTCAGGCCACACAGTGCAGCCTAAAAAAGAAGAGAAAGAAAAGAAATTGAGGTATTCCAGTGAGGAAAGAAAAATTGGGAGGCTGATTTCCAATAAGACTTCAGTTTAAAATGGCTGTTAAACAGGTCAGGGACAGACTGCTCTCCAATAGGACAAAACAGGAAAGGATGTCATGAATGTCAACACAAGGAATTACACATAAGTCAGACTCCATCTGACTGTTAAACTTTAGCCCGGATCACCACTGTGTGAAGAGTGTGTGAATCCTCCAACACACCCACGTATCAAGATGGAAACAGGAAAGCAACTAGAAGAGAGGGGAAGAGGAATGGGTTTCTTGACAAAAGGTCTTGAGGAGATCAGGAGGGTGTCACACCACACATTGTAGAGCAAGACTCCCTGCGAATCCTAATTCCTCTTTCCCCCCAAATTCCTATCCTTCTGGCAAATTCCACTACTCCGATCATCTCTGAGTCCCTGTCCCCCCTCGGGTCTCTCCTTCCTTCCCACTATCTCTCTCCCCCTTCCTCAGGTCACTCCCTCTCTTCCTCCTCATCTCCCTCTAATTTTCTTTTTCTCCTTCCCAGCTTCTTTGTACTTCCTCCTCTCTCCTTCCCTCCACCCCTCCCTCTCTTTCTCTACCCACCCCACACAAACACCTTTCCCACAGTAGGAAGGTGGGGAACTAAAAGCACTTGTGGTAGAATTTCTTTTTCTTTGTTCATTTTTCATCAGAAATCTCTAGCTTTATTGAATTTATTCAACAGTTAAATGAAAAGAAAACTGTTATTTATTTACTTCTTTAATGAATATTTACTGACTGCTACTCTCTGGCAGTCACTGTGGTGGTAGGCTCTTGATTTAGCTCACAGCAGTGAGCTGAATCAAGTCTCTGCCCTCAGGAGGTTTACAAGGAATTTGTTTTTTAACGACACACTGTAATTTAGGCACACCAAAAGATGGTGGTGTCATGCTTTTTCTATAAATGATATAAACTTCCTCACAAGCCCACTGCTATGGGCTGAATTGTGTCCCTCCTCCAAATTCAGATGTTGAAGCCCTAACTCCCAATGTGATGGTATTTGGAGATGGGACCTTTGGGAGATGGTTGGGTTCAGATGAAATCACGAGAGTGGGGCTTTCATGATGGGACTAGTGCCCTTGTTAAGAAGAGGGAGAGACACGAGAGCCCGCTTTCTCTGCCATGTGAGGACATAGTGAGAAGGTAGCCATCTGCAATCCAGGAAGAGGATTCTCACCAGGAACCAAATCTGCTGGCACCTTGATCTTGGACTTCCAGCCTCCAGAACAGTGAGAAAATAAACTTGTGTTGTTTAAGCCACCCAGTCTGTGGTGTTTTGTTATGGCAGCCCCAAAAGTCTAATATATCCCCACTCCCACTTTTTGAGGTGGTGGGATGGGATGGGATAAAGGGAGATACAAACTTACCAGTTAAGAATCAATCAGTTACTTTGGTTTAAACAGTCCCAGATAAATATGCAGTCAGTTGAAGTTCAAATTCCCTCTAAGACTTTTCTCTCCTCTCTTTTTCCTCCCTCCTCCCAAGATGGGGACTTACAGGTAGGGCAGAGATTGCATATCCTTGGGGGCAGCTGAAGGGGGTGGTTGACTCCAGGACTGGAGTCCTCAGAGATGTCCCCTGCACCACCTGCTCATACCCTGCTGGAGACATTTGTGGTCAGATCTTTTGGCAAAGCTGGGGGTCTTGAGGGTCTTTTCCTCTTAACTGGCTCCACCTTATCCCAGGCTGGCTCTGTAAATTCTCTGAGTCTATCTCCACCTCATCTTCCAGCAGCACCTAAGAGAAGCCTGCACTGGGGTCCCACCCATTGCCACCACAGCCCAAGCAGCCTTCTGGTTTCTCCCTTCATCAGGTCAAGTAGCAACTTCTGGATCCTTCCACATCACATAGAGGCCAAGGGATTCTTGGGACTCTGTATTTAACCCTGTCTATGTTTAAATGCTACCTTCAGCCATTTCTACTTTGCTGCTTGGGTGGTTCCATATTGGATATGGTGATTCTCTTAGAAGTCTTGAAGTTTTCCCAGTCTGTTTCTAGGGAAGCTAGACCCACTGGAACTGGTGATCAGAACTGTACCTGCCTTCATCTATACTCCACATTTCCCTTTCCTATCACTCCATGACATCCTGGCCAGATTGCATCACTTTCTATTCACTTTTGGTTATTCAAAACTGTATGAAATTTCAATTTCAAACTCTATGTAAATTCTGTCTCCTCCCTAGCCCACCACTCCAGAGAAGGCATGAATTGGAATCTTGACTGCTTGGCATGAGATGGAGTTGGAAGGAGTCCTGGCTGCAAAACACCCTCTCCTACCTGTCCCAGGCTGGGCTTCTCTCTCTCAAGTGTTGGAATCAGGAAGAAGGGGAAGGAAAGGGGCAGCCGTAGCCATCTCTCTGTTGGCTCCTCTGCTTCTCCAGTGAGCCCTGAGTGTGCATGTCAGTATCCAAAGTCCACCTCTCTGGGAGCACAGGTGAAAATTATCCAGAGGGATCTTCCCATTGGAAGGTTCAGCTCTAGCTGGACCTCTCCCACCCACGCCCTCAGTTATCTCAGTAATATAACCCAAGTCATAGTGCATAGTCCTGGGCGGGGGGGAGTTGTACAGCAAGGTGGCTCAAGAATATTTGCCTTCCGTATGTTCCCTTGTTCCAAGGAATTTCTCACACCCTGGCCATGCCACATAAGGGTGGGCAAGATCACTGTTCCACTGTCACCTCTTCCACATGGCCAGCCAGCTCTCCCTGGCTTCCATCTTCTCTGCTCTGGTAGGAATGGATAGCCTAGCAACTCTGCTATCCAAGCAGAGGTCACCAGGGGTAGACCCTAAAAGCCACTGTCTTGGAGCCTCTTTCTTCATTTGGCAATGGGAGTCAGGAGAAATCCCTCCCCAATACGAAGGGGAGGAATCACCTACTCCCCTCATCTTTTATAGACCAGGGACTGAGTATTAAGGGGCAGGGGGAGTAGGTGGGGACTGATGCCCAGTTCTTCAGACCCTTAGGAAAACTTTGGAGAAAGTGGCAGACACCAGTTAGTGTTTTGAGCTCTGGATGCTTTTTGTCAAACACAGGGCAATAGAAAAAGTCCCCCTTGCCATCCTGTCATTCTCACAATTGCACTTCCCCTATCATATTGGAATCCCTTTCTTCCTAATTTTTTGAAAACAGATAGACGCACTTCCCCAGATGGGTGAAATGAGTTCTAACCAGCAATCACTGAAATATGTCACGTGAAATTTCAAGGTCCCTTCTAAAGATCCTGTGATTCTATGAAAACAAAGAAAGAAAAAGCAAGTTACATTTATGAAACTAGGTAGATGATTAAAACTAATTCATTATCCTTATTTCTGAATGAATTAAAGGTTTTTTTAATCTAAAGTTTATATTTTATTGATGAAATACCTATTTTCTACAAGTTTCTACAATAATCGAACCATTCATTTTCCCTTTCTTCTACTCCAACTTCTGTTCAACTCTATATTTTGATTATCTTTACTGAAAAACAGTTCCTATCAATGGATTTGCTACTTGTAATTTTAGATGTGTTTAATCTGAGCAGGATTTGGATTTTATAACTGTTCAATATGAAAAGCTCTAGTGATATCCAAGAATCTTTGCCCTGAAAGATTTTTGGATGTGTGTGATTAGGTAGTCTACAACTTTAAAGAAAAGGAGAAAAAACAACTTGTTAGAATCTTTGCAGAAGCATCAGTTTAATAGTAAAATGCTGCCTCCTTCTGGATAAATCGTGTTAGGCATGATAAGCTTGTAAAACTGCTTATTTTATACAAGTAAAACATTTTTTAAAGAATTATAATCCTACTTTTTTTTCATTAAAAAATAAAATTGGAGGACTAGAGTAAGCCTTGAAAGATTACCTAGATTCTGCCTATGAGAGAGAGTATAAAACATCTAAATTATCTAACCTATAGCGCTGATTTAATTGTGACTTTCTTTCAGAGATCTCTAACAGTAACTGAGAAAGTAGGAGATAACAGATAAAATTGCAGTTATCATGGTTTCACTTTTATATGAGGCTACCTTACTTAACATGCAGTTGGCATCATCATTTATTCATGCACACATATTCATCTGCGTGCCTGGAAAAATGTGTGTGTGTGTTAATAAATGCAATGAAATGCCTAGGTGTTCTAGTCTTAATTTTATGCCAGCAGTCATGTGTATTTTGGCAAGCCACTTAATCTCTCTGAGTCCCAGTTTCCTTATCTGTATACTGAGGATAATGGAACCATTGTTATCGACCTCAAAAATACTTTGTGAAGCTCACTGAAATCAACAAAGCACTGTGTGAGGTATTAACTTATTTATTATCGTTAAGGTTTTAACTGGTCACATGCCAGAAGTTAAAGAATAGAACCAGATTTGTGACCAACAAGAAGAAGAATGCTTAATGATGTCCTATTTATTGCATAAACACAGACAGCTAGTTTGGTTACATTCAATCAACTCTCTACTATCTGGAGTAAAAAGCTGAAGAGGAGGTTATAAATAACCTCAGACCACAATCATACAAAAGTCAAATTTACTCTCAATTCTCTAGGGGCAGTTTACCCCCACAGAGCCAAGAGAGCAGGTAGGTCTAACCAAGGTAGATCAAGGACCCAGCAGGTAGTTCAGGGACCACAGCGAACCCTGTTTGCTCCACCTCATCCCTGAGCCAACATCTCCAACCCTACGTGGAGCCCCAGCCCAGGATGATCAAGGCTGACTGTGCCCTGGTTGTATTAAAGGGACTTTCATGATTCTCCAAAAATCCTTCAACCAAAGTAGTACTAACCAAAATCCAAAGCAGAGACCAAAGGACACTCCAAATATTCTGATCCCTACTCAGCCTTTCACTAGTGGGCATTCTGTGCCTCAATTTTGTCTATAAAATGGGTATAACAATAGTACCTATTTAATTATGTTGTTGTGAGTTAATACAAGCAGAGCATTCAGAATAGTGTCTGGCACTTAAGCATTCATTATGTTAGCTGCTGCTACTACCACCACCATTATTATATCACACTAATTTGCTTGCCCATGGCACTCATTTATGGGCAAATGATATGTCCCTCTCATAGCTCTTCAATTTTCTGAGACTGAAAATTGTTGATCCTTTAAACCCTTTGGCCATCATTATTTAGAATTTTGTTCCTATACTAGTTACCTCACAATACATATAATACTTCTTTTTACTTATCAGTTACAAAGTAATAAATTATAACTACTGGTGCTATTTAATGACCTAGTAGCCAAACCAAGCAACAATTCTTTGTTGTGCCACCATACAAGCAGGTGCATCTGGAATAAGAGCTAGGACTTAGGCACATTTCAAGCTGTTAAACATTTTTTATGGTCAGGAAATATTCCAATTCCATTTCACTCAAAGAGCAGAAGCAGCTATAGTATCCCTAATTCAAAACTCTCTGGTAAATCACTCTAAGAAAAATACTAGAAGGCACCAAAACTGTTTTGATTGAGGACTAAAAATGACATTTGGCCACTAGATGGCATTTAAATTATGTAGCAAGTTTCAGCTCATACTTGATCTATTTAAAATCCTAATTGGTTTGCACTTGGCTCAAGCACTGGCTATTCATATATTTTGACACTGTGGGAACTCTCACGATTTGGCTGAATGGAGGCTTAGGAATATCTACAGCAGGTCCTGCAGCTATGGACATAAAATCATAAAATCCTTTTGAGTTATGAAAAGAGAGAAGTAATTTTAAATTTTTGCCTGAAATCTCCAGAACAGGGTTTTTTGGTTTTTCTTTTTTAAAGTAAATTATTGAGGGTAAGATTGAGAGACTGGATAACTTACATCTTTTCAATTCACTGGTGTAACATGAAGTCTTAATAACCACAGAGCAGCATAATTCACAGACAGCTTGTCTCAGCTGGCCACAGGTACCTCCAAGCCTGGCCGCTAATGTTCTGCTGGATCCAGCAGCTTAATCCTATCTGCCATTTCCTTTTCAATTAATTCCTAGGAAAGGCCAGCCATAGACTAGTGAAATATCCCAGAGGAGAAAGAAATAGAATCTAATCCTCATTGAATAAAAAGCCTGTTACAAAGAAAGGAGAACAGTCAGGTCAGTTATTTTTTCATCTCCCACAAGGATATTAGTAGAGAAACATTTTAAATTTCAACAATTAGACTTTAAGATAGCCATAAAGATGAAATAAAATATGTACTAAAATAAACTACAAAATAAATGTGTGTATGTTCTTTCCATATAATAGAGGAAACACTTCTATTTGGGGAGATTTTGCATACAGACACCAAGGTAAGTGATGGTAGTAAGTGATGCTTTCTAGCTCTTTTCCTAGGTTTCAGAAAGTGCCCTGCTGCATTTAAAGCCTTTGGTGCTAAATTAAAGTTGTCCACTAGATGTCCCTAATACATATGAGTTCCTTTAACCGGTGGAACATTTAATCCCATGATAAAATAAAGTACTGACATATTTAATTATATTTGTGATTGAAGAAGTCCTCTGCTAAGGGAAAACCATGCAGTGATCATCTACAAAGTTTAATAATGAATTATTAATTACCTAAAAGATAGAGAATTGAACATATGCTTTTTATCTCCTCTCTCAAACTCCCCTCAAAAGACAGAAAAGGAAAGTAAAAGTTATAAATCCACAAGGAAATAAAGAAAAATGTAAACAGCAGACCAACTCACATTTTTAGGAAGCTGGCAACCCAATAGCTGAATGTGACTAACCTAGGGAAAATCTGAAACCAAAGCACCAGCAGAGCAGTGATTGGCAAGCCTATCCCATCCCAGGATTCTGGAGACTCAGAGATCCAAAGTGCCACTCCCCCTTGCCAGTGGAAAGGCAGGGGCCAGAAATAAATTGAAAATAGAATAGTTTGGGGGGAAACCTACATACTGGTCTGCAAGACTTCCCATCCCCTTTGCCCACTCATTTCCCTGAAAGCTTTCTGACCAGGCCAATTTACCGCCTCCAAAACTAGAGAGCCATAGATCCTCCTGTGCTCTAACAGAGGGCAAGGCTTCTAGAGATTGGCTCACTCCCGCCTTAATCCTCCATGCATCAGGCTTCCCCTTCCCACCAAAATCAGCTTTTTCCATCCTCACTCTTACGTACAAACAGACAGCCAAGGATCACCAAATATTTTAGGGAAATCTCCGACATAAGAGACACAGAGCAAGGAAAAAAGGAAAAAAAAAAAAAAATTGAAGAAACAGAGACAATGCAGACAACAGAAGAAAATTTCAAAGTAACCAGTGTCCTCCGAAAAAGAAGAAAAACTGTTGGACCCATGACACAAGAATAAAGTGCTACTTAAAAGTTTTTTAAAAAAGAAAGGAGCAATCAGAGAAAAAGAAAGGGCTTTTGAAAACTAACCCTAACCCTAATTAGGGTATAGTATAATAACCAGAATGAAAACTATTTCAAAAGAAAGGTTAGAAGAGAATTTTAAGGAAACTTCCCATAAAATAAACAAAAAACAAAAAAGGGAAAAAGGATAGGAACATTAGGAGAAAAATCCAGGCTCCCCAACTTTAGACTAATAGAAGTTCTGAAAAGAAATGAGAATAAAGCAAAGGGAAAAAATTATTGAATAAATAATGAAAGAACATTCCCTCAAACTTAAAGAAATGAGTTTCCAGATTGAAAGCATCTACTTAATACCCAGCTTACTGAATTAAAAAAAAAAAAATCTAAGTTACATCACTGTACAATTTCAGAACATTTGGGATAAAGAAATGATCCTAAAAGCCTTGGAGAAGGGGGGTATAGTATAGTTATACGCATAGAACAGGTAATCAGAACATACTGGAGGGGCTTCCCTGGTGGTGCAGTGGTTAAGAACCCACCTGTCAATGCAGGGGAAAACGGGTTCGAGCCCTGGTCCAGAAAGATCCCACATGCTGCAGAGCAACTAAGCTTGTGCTGTACAACTACTGAGGCTGCGAGCCACAACTACTAAAGCCCGCGTGCCTAGAGCCCGTGCTACACAACAAGAGAAGCCACCACACTGAGAAGCCCGCGCACCACAGCGAAGAGTAGCCCCCGCTCACCGCAACTAGAGAAAGCCCGCGCGCAGCAATGAAGACCCAACGCAGCCAAAAATAAATGATAATAAATAAAATAAATACTTTTAAAAATCTTATCTATAAAAAAAATTAAAAATTAAAAAAAGAACATACTGGAAACCAGAACTCAGAAAAGTAGCAAGGCTGGAGAGATAGATTTCAGAGTCATCATACAAGTATGTGGAAGCTGAGGCAGGTGAGTAGGTGAAAGTTCTCAGGAAGAACACACACAGCCGCCTTCTAAGTCTTGGACCACAAAGCTGATGTAATAGCAGCTCACTGGGCAGTGGCCAGCCTATGCTTGCTACTAAAATGGGGGAGACCACGCTGAGTCATATTAGATCCTGAGGCAAAAGGGAAAATCAGTAATACTGATCCTGTCTACAGTGTTAAATAGTGTCTCCCCAAAATTTATGTCCACCGGAGCCTCAGAATGTGACCTTATTTGGAAATAGGGTCTTTGCAAATATAATTAGATTAAGATGAGATGAGATCATACTGGATTAGAGTGGGCTCTAAATCCAGTGACTGGCGTCCTTAGAAGATGAGGAAAGACACAGAGACACATGGGGAAGAAGGTCAGGGGGAGATGGAAGCACAGATTGGAGTCGTGCAGCTACAAGCCAAGAAAGTCCAAAGACTTCAGCAATCACCAGAAGCTAGGGGAGAGGCATGAGGTTTCTCCCTGCAAGTGGCCACCGGGAGACAATACATTTCTGTTAAGCCATCCAGTTTATGGTGCTTTGTTACAGCAGCCCTAGGAAACTGATATGGCTTTATTTAAAATTTTGACATTTTATTATGGATTGCTTGGCATTAATTTTGATTTTTTTAAATACTACATTAAAATACCTTGATAAATGAGTTTTTTGGCACCCCCTTAAATTTTGCCCCTGAAATCCAGGCGCTGGGGCATGTTTTAACTACTTTTATTGAATTGCTAACCCATAACCTTCTCCTCAGTCAGTCATTTTGCAGAGACATATACTATATATCCAAAGAACAAAGAGTAAAAGCAAGCAAGCATGATTTTTTTTGGAATTTTTGAATTTTACTTTATTTATTTTTTTATACAGCAGGTTCTTATTAGTTATCTATTTTATGCATATTAGTGTATATATGTCAATCCCAATCTCCCAATTCATCACACCACCACCACCCCCCCGCCATTTTCCCCCCTTGGTGTCCGTATGTTCGTTCTGTACCTCTCTGTCTCTATTTCTGCCCTGCAAACCGGTTCATCTGTACCATTTTTCCTGGCTCCACATATATGCGTTAATATATATTTGTTTTTCTCTTTCTGACTTACTTCACTCTGTATGACAGAATCTAGATCCATCCATGCCTCTACAAATGACCCAATTTCGTTCCTTTTTATGGCTGAGTAATATTCCATTGTATATATGTACCACATCTTCTTTATCCATTCGTCTGTCAATGGGCATTTAGGTTGCTTCCATGACCTGGCTATTGTAAATAGTGCTGCAATGAACATTGGGGTGCATGTGTCTTTTTGAATTATGGTTTTCCCTGGGTATATGCCCAGTAGTGGGATTGCTAGGTCATATGGTAATTTTATTTCTAGTTTTTTAAGGAACCTCCATACTGTTCTCCATAGTGGCTGTATCAAATTACATTCCCACCAACAGTGCAAGAGGGTTCCCTTTTCTCCACACCCTCTCCAGCATTTGTTTTTTGTAGATGTTCTGAAGATGCCCATTCTAACTGGTGTGAGGTGATACCTCATTATAGTTTTGATTTGCATTTCTCTAATAATTAGTGATGTTGAGCATCTTTTCATGTGCTTTTTGGCCATCTGTATGTCTTCTTTGGAGAAATGTCTATTTAGGTCTTCTGCCCATTTTTTGATTGGGTTGTTTGTTTTTTTTTAATATTGAGCTGCATGGACTGTTTATATATTTTGGAGATTAATCCTTTGTCCGTTGATTCGTTTGCAAATATTTTCTCCCATTCTGAGGGTTGTCTTTTCGTCTTGTTTGTGGTTTCCTTTGCTTTGTGAAAGCTTTTAAGTTTCATTAGGTCCCATTTGTTTATTTTTGTTTTTATTTCCATTACTCTAGGAGGTGGATCAAAAAAGATCTTGCTGTGATTTATGTCAAAATGTGTTCTTCCTGTGTTTTCCTCTAAGATATTTGTAGTGTCTGGCCTTACATTTAGGTCTCTAATCCATTTTGAGTTTATTTTTGTGTATGGTGTTAGGGAGTGTTCTAATTTCATTCTTTTACATGTAGCTGTCCAATTTTCCCAGCACCACCTATTGAAGAGACTGTCTTTTCTCCATTGTATATCCTTGCCTCCTTTGTCATAGATTAGTTGACCATATGTGCGTGGCTTTATCTCTGGGCTTTCTATCCTGTTCCATTGATCTATATTTCTGTTTTTGTGTCAGTACTGTATTGTCTTGATTACTGTAGCTTTGTAGTATAGTCTGAAGTCAGGGAGTCTGATCCCTCCAGCTCCGTTTTTTTCCCTCAAGACTGCTTTGGCTATTCGGGGTCTTTTGTGTCTCCATACAAATTTTAAGATGATTTGTTCTAGTTCCGTAAAAAATGCCATTGGTAATTTGATAGGGATTGCATTGAATCTGTAGATTGCTTTGGGTAGTATAGTCATTTTCACAATATTGATTCTTCCAATGCAAGAACATGGTATATCTCTCCATCTGTTTGTATCATCTTTAATTTCTTTCATTAGTGTCTTATAGTTTTCTGAATACAGGTCTTTTGTCTCCCTTGGTAGGTTTATTCCTAGGTATTTTATTCTTTTTGTTGCAATGGTAAATGGGAGTATTTCCTTAATTTCTCTTTCAGATTTTTCATCATTAGTGTATAGGAATGCAAGAGATTTCTGTGCAATAATTTTGTATCCTGCAACTTTACCAAATTCATTGATTAGCTCTAGTAGTTTTCTGGTGGCATCTTTAGGATTCTCTGTGTATAGTATCATGTCATCTGCAAACAGTGACAGTTTTACTTCTTCTTTTCCAATTTGTATTCCTTTTATTTCTTTTTCTTCTCTGATTGCCATGGCTAGGACTTCCAAAACTATGTTGAATAATAGTGTTAAGAGTGGACATCTTTGTCTTGTTCCTGATCTTAGAGGAAATGCTTTCAGTTTTTCACCATTGAGAATGATGTTTGCTGTGGGTTTGTCATATATGGTCTTTATTATGTTCAGATAGGTTCCCTCTATGCCCACTTTCTGGAGAGTTTTTATCATAAATGGGTTTTGAATTTTGTCAAAAGCTTTTTCTGCATCTATTGAGATGATCATATGGTTTTTATTCTTCAGTTTGTTAATATGGTGTATCACATTGATTGATTTGCATATATTGAAGAATCCTTGCATCCCTGGGATAAATCCCGCTTGATCATGGTGTATAATCCTTTTAATGTGTTGTTAGATTCTGTTTGCTAGTATTTTGTTGAGGATTTTTGCATCTATATTCATCAGTGATATTGGTCTGTAATTTTCTTTTTTTGTAGTATCTTTGTCTGGTTTTGGTATCAGGGTGATGGTGGCCTCATAGAATGAGTTTGGGAGTGTTCCTTCCTCTGCAATTTTTTGGAAGAGTTTGAGAAGGATGGGTGTTAGCTCTTCTCTAAATGTTTGATAGAATTCACCTGTGAAGCCATCTGGTCCTAGACTTTTGTTTGTTGGAAGATTTTTAATCACAGTTTCAATTTCAGTGCTTGTGATTGGTCTGTTCATATTTTCTATTTCTGGTGCAGTCTCAGAAGGTTGTGCATTTCTAAGAATTTGTCCATTTCTTCCAGGTTGTCCATTTTATTGGCATAGAGTTGTTTGTAATAGTCTCTTAGGATGCTTTGTATTTCTGCAGTGTCTGTTGTAACTTCTCCTTTTTCACTTGTAATTTTATTGATTTGAGTCCTCTCCCTCTTCTTCTTGATGAGTCTGGCTAATGGTTTATCAATTTTGTTTATCTTCTCAAAGAACCAGCTTTTAGTTTTATTGATCTTTGCTATTGTTTTCTTCATTTCTATTTCATTTATTTCTGCTCTGATCTTTATCATTTCTTTCCTTCTACTAACTTTGGGGTTTTTTTGTTCTTCTTTCTCTAGTTCCTTTAGGTGTAAGGTTAGATTGTTTATTTGAGATTTTTCTTGTTTCTTGAGATAGGATTGTATTGCTATAAACGTCCCTCTTAGAACTGCTTTTGCTGCATCCCATAGGTTTTGGATCATCGTGTTTTTGTTGTCATTTGTGTCTAGATATTTTTTGATTTCCTCTTTGATTTCTTCAGTGATGTCTTGGTTATTTAGTAACGTATTGTTTAGCCTCCATGTGTTTGTGTTTTTTACGTTTTTTTCCCTGCAATTGATTTCTAATCTCATAGCGTTGTGGTCAGAAAAGATGCTTGATATGATTTCAATTTTCTTAAATTTACTGAGGCTTGATTTGTGACCCAAGATGTGATCTATCCTGGAGAATGTTCTGTGTGCACTTGAGAAGAAAGTGTAATCTCTTGGTTTTGGATGGACTGTCCTATAAATATCAATTAAATCTATCTGGTCTATTGTGTCATTTAAAGCTTGTGTTTCCTGATTAATTTTCTGTTTGGATGATCTGTCCATGGGTGTAAGTGAGGTGTTAAAGTCCCCCACTATTATTGTGTTACTGTCGATTTCCTCTTTTATAGCTGTTAGCAGTTGCCTTATGTATTGAGGTGCTCCTATGTTGGGTGTATATATATTTATAATAGTTATATCTTCTTCTTGGATTGATCCCTTGATCATTATGTAGTGTCCTTCCTTGTCTCTTGTAACATTCTTTATTTTAAAGTCTATTTTATCTGATATGACTATTGCCACTCCAGCTTTCTTTTGATTTCCATTTGCATGGAATATCTTTTTCCATCCCCTCACTTTCAGTCTGTTTGTGTCCCTAGGTCTGAAGTGGGTCTCTTGTAGACAGCATATATACGGGTCTTGTTTTTGTATCCATTCAGTGAGCCTGTGTCTTTTGGTTGGAGCATTTAATCCATTCATGTTTAAGGTAATTATCGATATGTAGGTTCCTATTACCATTTTCTTAATTGTTATGGGTTTGTTTTTGTAGGTCCTTTTCTCCTCTTATGTTTCCCACTTAGAGATTTTCCTGTAGCATTCATTGTAGAGCTGGTTTGGTGGTGCTGAATTCTCTTAGCTTTTGCTTGTCTGTAAAGGTTTTGATTTCTCTGTCGAATCTGAATGAGATCCTTGCCGGGTAGAGTAATCTTTTTGTAGGTTCTTCCCTTTCATCACTTTAAATATATTATGCCACTCCTTTCTGGCTTGTAGAATTTCTGCTGAGAAATCAGCTGTTAACCTTATGGGAGTTCCCTTGTATGTTATTTGTCGTTTTTCCCTTGTTGCTTTCAATAATTTTTCTTTGTCTTTAATTTTTGTCAATTTGGTTACTATGTGTCTTGGCATGTTTCTCCTTGGGTTTATCCTTCCTGGGACTCTCTGCGCTTCCTGGACTTGGGTGGCTATTTCCTTTCCCATGTTAGGGAAGTTTTCTACTGTAATCTCTTCAAATATTTTCTCAGGTCCTTTCTCTCTCTCTTCTCCTTCTGGGACCCCTATAATGCAAATGTTGTTGCATTTAATGTTGTCCCAGAGGTCTCTTAGGCTGTCTTCATTTCTTTTCATTCTTTTTTCTTTATTCTGTTCCGCGGCAGTGAATTCCACCATTCTGTCTTCCAGGTCACTTATCCGTTCTTCTGCCTCAGTTATTCTGCTATTGATTCCCTCTAGTGTATTTTTCATTTCAGTTATTGTATTGTTCATCTCTGTTTGTTTGTTCTTTAATTCTTCTAGGTGTTTGTTCTTTAATTCTTCTAGGTTTTTGTTAAACATTTCTTGCATCTTCTTGATCTTTGCCTCCATTCTTTTTCCGAGGTCCTGGATCATCTTCACTATCATTATTGTGAATTCTTTTTCTGGAAGGTTGCCTATCACCACTTCATTTAGTTGTTTTTCTGGGGTTTTGTGTTGTTCCTTCATCTGGTACAAAGTCCTCTGCCTTTTCATTTTGTCTATCTTTCTGTGAATGTGGTTTTCCTTCCACAGGCTGCAGAATTGTAGTTCTTCTTGTGTCTGCTCAAGCAAGCATGGTTTTTAAATAAAAAGTTGATTTCTTCAACAAGGGATGATTACATGTTTTCCTCCCTCATTGCAGAAATGCAGCCCATCTCTCAGGAGGGACATACAGATATTGGCAGCCTTGTTTAAAAACAGTAAGCACAGTCTGATAATTCCATCTGCTTCCCCTGAGAAAGAAAAATCATTACATGGCAGTTACAGTGGCCTTGGATCCCATGTAGGGAATTTTATTAATACATTGTATTCACTTTGAGAAAACATCTGAAGGAAAATTCTTTTAGAGTTTCATGGGAGAGAGTTGGGTATTGGAGTAAATGGCAGTTTTAGAACATGGCCCCAAGTCTTTTGACACTCCTTTCATGGAGAGGTGATGGTGGGTGGGGGTCCTATGGGCACACTTCTTTTTTTTTTTTTTAATTGAAGTATAGTTGACTTACAATGTTGTGTTAATTTCTGCTGTACAGCAAAATGACTTAGTTATACACATATATTCATTCTTATATTCTTTTCCATTATGGTTTATCCCAGGAGATTGGTTATAGCTCCCCGTGCTATACAGTAGGACCTTGTTGTCCATGCATTCTAAATGCAATAGTTTGCATCTACTAACCCCAGACTCCCAGTCCATCCCCCCCACCCCCTCCCCCTTGGCAACCACAAGTCTTTTCTCTATATCTGTGAGTCTGTTTCTGTTTCGTACATAGGTTCATTTGTGCTGTATTTTAGATTCCACATATAAGTGATATCATATGGTATTTGTTTTTCTCTTATTTCACTTAGTATGATAATCTCTAGTTGCAAAAAATATGGAATGCTTCACAAATTTGCATGTCATCCTTGGGCAGGGGCCATGCTAATCTTCTCTGTATTGTTCCAATTTTAGTGTATGTGCTGCCGAAGCGAGCACTGGACACACTTCTTGAATCTGGGCAGGCTTATGACTCCTTCAGCCAAGAGACTACAGTGGACACAATAGTGAGGCTGGGTCATAAAAGGTAATGCAGCATCAGCCTAACACACTAGAACACTCAAGCTTGGAGCCCTGAGCTGCCATGTAAAAGTCTAACTACCCTGAGAACATTAGCTGTAGGGAAATCAAGCCACATAAAGAAGACAAGTGCAGTTACTTCTGTTGGCAGTCCCAGGCCCTGAGGCAGCCCAGCCCAAGGGAAGACACCTGAAACCTCAAGGAGGAGAGGTCCACCATCCCTGCTGTGCCCAGTCTGATTCCTGACCCACAAAACCTGTGAACATAATCAAATGGTTGTTTCAAGATGCTGAATTTGGGTCAATTCATTATGCAGCAAAAGTAACTGCAAGAGAGTATGAGGGTCAAAGACATATCAATATGAATGGGTAGATACATTATCCAAAAATATTCCAGTCATCTGCAGAATGGAAGTTTACAATACTTTGGAATAAAAGTTTTTCCAAAATAATCTGGAGTAATCTTTGCACTTGTTTTCTATTATAGCTTCAGAGCAATGAAACATATAAAGCCCATCCCTTGCTCATGCTTTCTGTTCAAATTGCTTCTTAATTGTGAAAACCTCTATCTTAGTCATAAGACAGAAGGATAAAGTTAGTCAACCTTGCTGTTCGAACCCCCATTTCAAATTTTATCCCATGAACGCAGATGTGAGTAAAGTGCATCCTCAAGCGTCCTAATAAGAGAATGGATTAGCATAACTTCTCAGGTGATAATGCTATTTCATGTCCATATGTTTCACAGTTCTAGCAGTAAAAATGCTAATACTATTGCTGACATTTTAAAAACTAATATGATCCTTATTTTTGTTTGTATTTTAAAGCCACAAGAAATAAAATAAACCCCCAACAATGCTCCTGCTTTTTTTTTTTGTCCTTAAAACACAGTATACGATAAGGATAATGATAAAGTCCTATAAATATATAAAATGCTCATTAGAATAAGCAAGCTTTGTGTTTCTACCATCCTGGAATCCAGGTTCTCAACTTATGGTAAGGTACAAGATATACAAGTTGAAGAATCACCACCCTGGAATGTAGAATTAAAAAAAAAAAATGTAGTGAGGTGGATGGACATAGAATCTGTCATACAGAGTGAAGTAAGTCAGAAAGAGAAAAACAAATACCATGTGCTAACACATATATATGGAATCTAAAAAAGTGGTACTGATGAACCTAGTGGCAGAGCAGGAATAAAGACGCAGACGTAGAGAATGGACTTGAGGGCACAGGGAGGGAAGGGGAAGCTGGGATAAAGTGAGAGAGTAGCACTGACGTATATACACTACCAAATGTAAAATGGATGGCTAGTGGGAAGCTGCTGCATAGCACAAGGAGATCAACTCGATGCTTTGTGACGACCTAGACGGATGGGATAGGGAGGGTGGGAGGGAGGCTCAACAGGGAAGAGATATGGGGATATATGTATACATATAGCTGATTCACTTTGTTGTACTTTGTTGTACAGCAGAAACTAACACAACACAGTAAAGCATTTATACTCCAATAAAGATGTGAACTGTATAAAAAACAAATAAATAAGATAAAATTCAGAAAAAGAAAGATGTGAAAAAAAATGTAGAACAGTGCTTCTGTGAATTGTTGAATTCAAGGTAGACATATAGTATTACACAGATATTATGGGAATAATAGAATTTATCATTTTTTCTATTTTTACTATTCAGCTACCAAATGTCATTGAAATGAATAATTCTTTTTATTTTTCCTCCAACTCTATCGAGATATAATTGGCATATAATATTACATAAGTTTAAGGTGCACAATGTGATGATTTGATACAAATATATATTGCTAAATGTTTACCATAATAAGAGTAGTTAACACATCCTTCACCTCACATACAGTAATTGCCATTTTTTGTTGTTGTTATTATGTTGAGAACATTTAAGATCTACTCTTAGTGGGAAAACTGGATAAGCACATGCAGAAGAATTTGACCCTTATCTTACACCACTCAAAAAAATTAACTCAAAATGGATTAAAACTTAAACATAAGACCTGAAACCCTAAAACTCCTAGAAGAAAACATAGCTGAAAAGCTCCTTGTCATTGGTCTTGGCAGCAATTTCCTGGATATAACACCAAAGGCACAAGCAACAAAAGCAAAAATCAATAGGTGGGACTACATCAAATTAAAAAGCTTTTGCACAGCAAAAGGAACAACCAACGAAATGAAAAAGCAACCTACAGAATGGAAGAAAATATTTGCAAACCATATATCTGATAAGTGGTTCCAAAGTACTTAAAGAATTCATACAACTCAGCAAAAACAACAAAAAACCTTATTAAAAAGTAGGCAGAGGAGTTCAATAGAGTTTTCAAAAACAACATACAAATGGTCAACAGGCACATGATAAGGTGCTCCACACCACTAATCATCAGGGAAATGCAAATCAGAACCACAAGATATCACCTCATTCCTGTTAGAATGGCCATAGTTAAAAAGACAAGTGATAACAAGTGTTAGCAAAAGGTGTGAAGAAAAGGGAATCCTTTTGCACTGTTGGTGGGAATGCAAACTGGTGCAGCCACAATGGAAAACAGTATGGAGTTTCCTAAAACAAAAAATAGAACTACCATATGATCCAGCAATCCCACTTCTGGATATATATTCAAAGGAACTGAAATCAGGATCTCATCAAGATATCCACACTCCCATGTTTATTGCTGTATTATTTCACAATAGCCAAGATCTGGAAACAACCTAAGCATCCATCAATTGATGAATGAAGAAAATGTGGTGTATATATAATGGAATACTATTCAGACATGAGAAAGAAGGAAATTCTGCTGTTTGAGACAACTTAGATGAAACTTGAGGGCAGTGTGCTAAGTGAAATAAGTCAGACAGAGTAAAACAAATACTGTATGATCTCACTTATATGTGGAATCTAAAAAAGCCAAACTCAGAAAGCAGAGTCACCAGGAGCTAGGGGGTGGGGGAAATGGGAAAGTACTGGTGAAAGGGTACAAACTTCCAGTTAGAAGATTAACAAGTTCTGGGGATTTAATGCACAGCATGGTGACTGTAACTAATAATACTGTATTATATTTGAATGTTGCTAAGAGAGTAGATCCTAAATATTCTCACCACAAAAAAAGAAATGGTAATTATGTAACAGGAGGGAGGTGTTAGCTAACTATGGTGGTAATAATTTTGCAATATATGAATGTATCAAATCAGCACATTGCACACCTTATACAATGTTGTCAATTATATCTCAATAAAGCTGGGGGAATAAAAAAATCTACTCTCTAAGCAACTTTCAAGTATATAATACAGTATTGTTAACTATAGTCACCATCCTGTACATTACATGCCCAGAATGCATTCCTCTTACAGCTGTAGTTTGTACCCTATGACTAATATCTCCACATTTCTTCTACCAGCCCCTGGTAAACACCATTCTACTGTCTGTTTCTAAGTTTGACTTTTTAAGATTCTACGTGTGAGATCATACAGTATTTGTCCCTCTTTATTTGACTTATTTCACTTAGCATAATGCCCTCAAGCTTCCGATTATTTTTAAATGATGGAATACAGAGCAGTGTATTTTCTTTCATGAAGGGAACTAAGACATAAACCAACTTCAGGAGTACCTTTGAATGTTTTAGCAAAATACAAAATATGTTTCCAACCAACTTCTGCAAGTTATTGTTAACCAAGCAGAATAAGACAGACACCAAAGAGAGAAATTGATAATGAGAGCATACTTCAGTCAGTTGGCAATAGTGTACTTTAATGAACTCTATTATTCATTTTAAATTAGATGTTAATTCCTTATTATTATACATATTCACTCAGAGACTATGGAATTGGAAATAGCAGCAGAGGTTCTGCCTCCTCTAACACTGGGCAAGGGATTCTCTGAGCTTTAGGTTCCCCAAGCGTAGAACAAGGATAACAACAACCACCGGCAGGACTGGGCACAGGGGCCAACACGTTGAGAAGCCTATGGGGTGGCATGTAGTCTGCAATCACTGGTATATTATTTTATTATTTCACAGGTAGAACCCCTGTGATTGTTTCTTCTGGGGCAGCTAAAGCTACAGGTTTATTCTGTGAAAGACACAACTCATCTGAGGCAATGCATCACAGAGGCATGTGCAGGGATTGATCGAAAGTGATGTGTTTCTTGAGTTTTATAGAACCTACGTACAGCTATGTTGTTATTTTACGTTGAGTTTTGTATAATTTAGAGCATGTCTCTGTTTATATATATTTTTTCTCCTCTTTCTGATTCTAAACAGCTCACCACACACTCCGTCCTCTCTATCTCTCCCTCTCTTTTCTTTCCTTCACTACTCTCTCTCTTGCACATTCCTACTTTCACTGAACATCTATGGAAAGAAGTATGAGGCAGCCTTTAGAAGAGGAAATTTTATATCTAACTATATACATACTATACATCTAACTAATCCCCCCCCCAAACAAAACACCCTTAAAACAAGAAAATAAACTTTAAAAATTCTTCTATTTCCTTTTATGGTCATTTAAGGGAGAGGCATTTAAAGGAGGAAGGAAAGGCTGGCTCAACTATCACAAAAAAAACAAAAAACAAAAAAACAGGAAGTTAAAGAAATAGAGAAAGCAAAGGGGGGGGGGCGGGGAGAAAGAGAACTCAGGAAGAAAACGAAAATCATGGAAAGTGGAAAAAGACAAGTGAGGTAGGAAGACAAGAAAAGAGGCAATAAAAGCTCAAGCTCAGCGGGTTCTAAAGACAGCCTTAGTCACGCTGGCCAGAGTACCGGCATGGTGAAAGCAGTGGCCTGAATTCCACCCCACTCAGGCAAATCACAGAAATCTTGGGTCAATTTCATTGCCTGTAAAAGGTAGACAAAACCTTTGCCCCTTATAAGTTTAAATTCTCATTTTATTTCTGATACCTTTCCACGTTGTCTTTAAGCAGCTTACAAAATGATTAACCACGGCTTCAAGTTCTTTAACAGCTTTTTATACCCAGCCTTTCAAAATGCCACCCCTGGATTATTCAAATGGAAACTAAGTTAAAATCACATGAATCTCATCAAGCCGGACTAGGTACTGCTTATCCCAGCCTCCATACACAAAGTCGTCATTTTATGGATGTCACTCTTCCACTTTACACACTAAGGGCACACATAAAAACGACAAGCGAAAGCCTTCAAACAAACCCAAATAACAACACATTTTACAGTTCCCTTTTAACAGAACTCCCAGTTTGAAAGATCAACTAGGGTGAGAGGTCGTGTTCACCCTTATTAGGAAACGGGCACAGTTTAAAGGCTTAATTCGAAGTCTTAAGAAATTACAAAAGAGGTTTCCTTTCCAAGAGAGGCTCAGGCCAGGGGAGGAGCAGGCGACCTTCCTACCCACCCCGCCCTGCACTCGGCATCAGATTAGGACTAAGCGGCAGGATTCTGCCGCCGACGTCAAAAGAGGCCGGCTGCTGCGAGGGGCGGAGGGAAGGGCGGGCGACGACGCGACTGCGCAGGGGCGGAAGGCGGGCGGCGGACGGAGAAGGCAGGCGAGCTAGATCCGGCAGCTGGCGGAGGGAGCCGCACGACCGCGGCCACGCGAGGGCAGGGCGCGCCGCGCGTGCGCGGGGCGTGGCTCTAGTTATGCAGTTTTTCCGGCGTGTGAGAGCCTCTTCCCGGCCGCTCTCGCGGCCTTGCGGGCTCAGGCCTTCCTAGAAATGATGGGGTTGGCGCTCTCCTCTCTCATGACCGTTGTGAAATCTCATTACGCCCCCGGAGTCCACGGCAGCCCAGCCAGGTCTTGCACGTGTTCATTATCCCCGGGCCGAGTGCGGTCAAACTTTGCGGGGGTAGCGGGGCTTGGGGCGGGGCGGGGTGGGGGTGGGGTCTACACTCAGGCACTTGTCTCGGGGGGTGTGGGCCCCAGGCTGACGCCGAGTTGGTTGAAGGGCTTTCCAACTGACCACCCACTTCGTTCGCTTCCCCCACGGTAGAGCCCTCCGGGAAACCCGCCTCTAGATCTGGGATGGCCCTTTAGCAGCTGGAGAAGGGAGTTACTGCCAGAGTCCTTCCGTAAAAATTGTAAATGCTGTAATAACTATCTAATTAAATTCATTTCCGCAAAGCAGGCAGAATGTTGTGAGGTTCTTTATTGAGAAGGGTGAGCAAAGGGCAAGTGATGCTTGGTCTTCGCGTTTAAAAACAGTTCCTGAAACTATTGAGGGGATACAGTGGAGCTTTTCCAGCTTGTCTCTTCCCTGCAGCCACCTATTTCTCCCTGAACTCTCTCAGCCCAGGGAAGAGAGAGACCAGGTTGGGATTTCCGGGTCTACAGGTCCAAAGCAGCCTAGAAGGAATCACATGAACAATGCCTAAAACAGACCACCTCCAGATCCTTTTTTAAATTGGAAGCTGAGATAGTCCTGCTGGGACTGAATGAATAAATATACACTAGTGATTAAACGTATGTATAAGACTATGTCTGTTATGTTTCTATTCTGAAAATTAGGTATGCACTAGATATCTTTAAACCTAAAGGGAAAACAATTAGTAACCCAGCAGACATCTCCCACTGATTCATGCTTCCCACCTTAAGGAGTAACTGGATTGCTTTTGAGATTCCAGTGATATGTATGAAAACACTGTACACTCAAAAGCAATTATATGTCAGCTCTAAGTAGTTGCTCTCAGGATGTAGGATTTAGATACCTCTGAATTGTTTCCAATTTGTGAATAGAGAAATCTGTGGTAGTTTTAAGGTGTGGCAGAGGAGCAATATCCGGTTTGGTAGTGTTCATGTGTCGCTGTCACTATGAGGAAACATTTCCCTGAGACAAAACTAGACTATGGCTCCAGTGAGTTTAATGTCACAGTGTACATAATTTAAATCAATCCAAATAACAATTCCTCTAAAGCATCTTATGGTGGGCCTGGAGAAAGCTTGTTCTTTTAGTTACATAGTAAGATGAATTATTTTCACTGTAACAACCAATGTTACACCGGTCCAGGGAGAAACAGTGTTACAATAGAGCCTTTGGATGCTGTCATGGAAAGAACACTGGATTGGGAATCAGAAAAACCAGAGTTCTAATCTAACCCTGGCACTCAATCTAAAATCGTCTAAAATCTTTCGTTTCTCTGGATTTCCCTTTCCTCTCATTTAATGTGGTGTTTGTCGCTCTCCTGAATTCTCCTGTTTGCTGGTCAGTATTTCCCTCTTTGGTCTTAGCACCTTAGCATAACATAGTTTAGTGAGTACTCACTAGAGGTTTGTTGAAATAATTCTTTCCAACTCTACAAAGTTTGATGTTGAGCCATTTTTATTCTTTGAAACAATACATGTAAGATCTGTTATTAAGAATGCTATTTATTGTCAAAGAATCACTCCATAGATGACTTATTACAGAGGTGTACAGGTACCTTTACAGAGGATAAGTCTTGTGGACACCACCTTAACCAAATAATCAAAATTAGCCAAAAATTGGACAATAATTGGACATCATGTGCCCCTTGCTGTGAAGCTTAGAGAAAGATTCAACATCATCTATGGAGTAGTCCTGGGAAAATATTTAACCTGAATCTAATCATAATCTAATCACTGACAACTCCAAATTAAGGAACATGCTGCAAAATAGTTGACCTGGAATCATGAAAGATATCATAAAAGACAAAACCCTAGGGAATTGTTCTAAATTAAAGAAATGTGACAACTGTATGCAGGGAACTTGATATGAGGCTCATTTTTATTTTATTTGATTATTTTTTAATGAGGCTTATTTATTTTTATTTCATAATGTTCAAAATGGCTAATGTGGTCCTGAGATTCCCAGAAGTTACCTCCTGTTCCCTCTGAGAAAACTAATTAAATGTGTAGGGAGCTTCAGAAAAGGTGATTCTTATTATTCCTAAAAGTTTCTTCTGTGAAAGACCGCTTGTGTTAAACACTTATTGGAAACAGAACACGCTGCTAAATGAGGTCAGCTACTTCACTGCTCAAAATTATAACTCCATCCTTAAAAGGAAAATGGAATCATTTTTAAAATGTCATTTTTAGGGACTTGCTGGCCCTTTCTATTTTTAATTGCCTAGGCCCAGTTAGAGGGAAACAAAGAATAATAAAACTGAAACTACTAGAAAAGCTTGAGGAAGTAAATGTTCTTAATATTTTTCTTTTATTTCATTATTCTTAATATTATAGCTCTTGATTTTCTTGAGATAATCACTGCTTTACACCCTCCAGAGGTCCTGAGAGCCTCTAGAAATGAGGGCCTGTTCCTGAGTCCTTCACCTTCCAGCCCCTGCCTACCTCTGCAGACTCATCAATTCCTGGTGTACACACACACTGTATTCTCACACACCAGAATATTCCTTGTGTAAGTCTTCTTTCAATTAAGATAGGTTTAAGATGAAATGAATAAAAGGGAAGTTATCTGTTCACATAACTGAAAATCCCAGGGGTAGCATATAGGATATGACTACAAGGAGGGGCCCATATGAAGTCTTGGATTGGGTTTCTATCTCTGGTCTCTGCTATTTTTCTCTGCTGACTTCATTCTCAAACTGGTTCTCTTCTGCAGCTCCAGGCTTACGTCCTCCTTTCAGCAGTCTCAGCAGGAACAAGCACCTCTCTCCCCTCCCCTGGCCAGGAGTACAGCCAAAGCCCTGGACTTGGCTGTTGTCCTGAACCAGTCACTGGGAGGAAGTGGGGAAGAGGTCAGCCCCACCTCAGCCACCTACAGCGAGAACAGAGAAGTTGTGGGTCCCCCAGGGAAAATGAAAGAAGGGAGACTGAACGCTGGGCAGGCTGAAACAACAGGTGTCCACTGTATTTCTCAACACATGCAGCAATCTCATACCTCCCTGCCCTGGCCCCTGTTTTTCCACTGCCTAAAATGCTCTTCCACAGTTATCCTTCTGACAAATGCCTATGTAGCCTTTAAAAGCCAGATCACACGTCACCTCCTTCTTGCCACCTTCTTTGTCCGTAAAATTACTCCATCCTTGGAACCGTTTCTGTACCTCATACCTATTTCTATTATTATCAGACTGAATTGGATTTTTTTTAGAACAATTAATTGCAATTATACAAGTAATATATATTCATTATTAAAAAATTCGAAGAGTAACATCACTCAAAGAGTGGCCCATGGACTGTCGCCAAACTCTGAAGTGTTTGTTACGGTCCTGAATAAGTACAGGAATTGAGAGTGAGTCTAAAACTTGTTTTGGCAATTTGACAGAACTTTATGTCTGTTGAATCTAACAATAAACAATTCACGGGACTTCCTGGTGGTGCAGTGGTTAAGAATCCGCCTGCCAATGCAGAGGACGTGGGTTCGAGCCCTGGTCCAGGAAGATTCCACATGCCGCAGAGCAACTAAGCCCGTGCTGTACAACTACTGAGCCTGTGCTCTGGAGCCCGCAAGCCACAACTACTGAGCCCGCGTGCCACAACTACGGAAGCCCACACACCACAAGTACTGAAGCCCGTGCGCCTAGAGTCCGGCTCCACAGCAAGAGAAGCCACCGCAATGAGAAGCCCGCACACCACAATGAAGAGTAGCCCCCGCTCTCTGCAACTAGAGAAAGCCCACGCGCAGCAACGAAGACCCAATGCAGCCAAAAAATTAATTAATTAATTAATAATAATAATAATTTGCCTATATTTGCATGGCTATTGAGTGACAGGATTTTTTTTTCCCAGTAAGTCAACTACACAGCCTCCAATACTTTCAGCCATTGGGTTCCACTTCCTCCATACTGAGATTATTAAAAGAGATAAAATCATCTAATGTGCTTTAAAGCCTTGCCACTCAGTATAGCTCTTAGACTAGCAGTATCAGCATCACTTGGGAGTTTTTTTGGAAATGGGGCTCTCAGTCTCCACCCAGGTAATTTGTATACATCTTAAAGTTTGAGAAGCACTTCTTAAAGAATATCAGGAAATGTCACCTCTCACTGCACTGGTTTTCTATAACTGCTGTTTAAAATTACAACAAATTTAGTGGCTTAAAGCAACACAAATTTATATTATCTTACAGTTCTGCAAGTTAGAAGCCCTAAATCAGTTTCAATGGGCCAAAACCCAGGTGTTGGCAGGGTCACACTCCTTTGATGTGGTCTGTTTGGAAATCATGCCAATAAGCTCTTCTTACTCTTGAACTGCTGACTAAAACTAAGACTGGTTGGCCAATTTTTTTTTTTTTTTAAGATAATATAGATTGTCTCCTGTTGTGTCTGTTTTCAAATTCCTGTGTTTAAATGAACTTCTATTTTCTTTTTTCTTTTAATTAATTAATTAATTTTTATATTTTATTTTTGGCTGTGTTGGGTCTTCGTTTCTGTGAGAGGGCTTTCTCCAGTTGCGGCAAGTGGGGGCCACTCTTCGTCGCGGTGCGCGGGCCTCTCACCATCGCGGCCTCTCCCTTGTTGCGGAGCACAGGCTCCACACGCGCAGGCTCAGTAGTTGTGGCTCACGGGCTTAGTCGCTCCGCAGCATGTGGAATCTTCCCAGACCAGGGCTCGAACCTGTGTCCCCTGCATTGGCAGGCAGATTCTTAACCACTGCGCCACCAGGGAAGCCCTGGTTGGCCAATTTTTGACATGAAGTACCATAAAGAATAAATCCATCCAAGGACCAGCTTGACTGGATTATTTGCAATCAGCAGATATTTACTGAGTAGCTATTTGCAGCCTCATCTTTGGACCTTAATTTCCTTGCTTGAATAAAAGAGATGAGTGTAGATACTAACTTTAATCTAGCTCCAAAAGTAAACCTGTGGTTTTGTTAGCTTTACAGTTCAGTTTATCAAATTGGCACTGGCCTTAACTCTTGGTCACACATGCCCAATTTCTGGAAACACCTCCAAAAACTGTCTCAGAGCTTCGGTCCATACTCAGTCACCAAACGACTTCACTATATTGTTTCTGTGAGCTCCTGTCCCCCCACTGCAAATCTCTGGGTGTAGCAATTCCAACAGGCCTCCTGTTCTGCAGTCCAGGCCTATACAGAATAGAGGTTGTGGGCTATTTAAGTAGCCCACTGTGAGGACACAGAATAGAGCAGAAGCGGAAACATGGCTGATCTGCTACAAAGTGCTGCAAAAATAACAGGGTAAATTGGGACCTGTAGCTCTCCGTTAGGGAGAGAGGGCTGTGGTGATAGGACAGGCACTTGAAGATGGAACTCACTTCTGGATGGAAAGAAGGCAAGACCAGGCTGCCTATGGAAGGCCCTCGGAGAAAAACATGCAATTCAGTCCACAAGTTCTGATTAAGTATCTACCATATACACAGTGTCTATCAGGTTCTGTAGAGAATGCAAATAAATGCAAAAATGGTCCTATTTTTAAGGAGTCAATGAATTCACCCATGAACTAATCAAGTAACAACAATGCATGATAGTATGGAATCATGTGTCAAAATATATACTAGAGGTCGTAAATGCTAGGTCTTGGTTCAAGTTGAGACATAGAGGGGAATAAAGTGGGGTGGTAATGGGGTAAGGAAATGAGTGACAAGGTAAGTTAAGATTGTGGAAAGCCTCAATCGCTGAAAGATGTTTGATCTCTATCTTTTACCTTCAACATTTTTTTTTTTTTTGAGGAAGTGGAAGAAGTAAACTGATATTTCAAGAGCAATTTAGAGATGTCCCAGGATGAACAAGGGATGGGAGAGACTGTAGGCAAGAAGACCATTTAGAAAGCTACTGTGATGGTCCAGGCATGAGATAACAGCAGATATAGTAGAATAGAACAGGCAGATTCAAGAACAATTTCCTTCCTTGAAGGAAGGAACAACAGGACTTAGTGACTAAAATACAATAAAGAAATAACCAAAGATGAGTCTGAGGTTCAAGATGTCTGGATGACAAGAGTCAAAGAATTTTAGACCTGCAAGTGGTCCAATTGGACTCCCTCACTTTAAGAAATGAGAAAACGGTGGTTAAGTGTCAGAACTAGTTCTCTGCAGAGCCAGCAGCAGAATGCCCAGGCCAGTGCTATTATGAGATTTACCAAGCAGTATATGCCTAAGTGTTAATTACATATAAATCATGTTCAGTCCCAACCACTGGACCACCAGGGAATTCCCCAGAATGGCTATTTCTAATGATGAGAGCAACCAGACCAGAATGCATTGTCATATAACTGCCACAGGACTAAATGAAAAAGTCATGTAACTACATGAATAGTTCATGTGTAAAGTCAGATAGTCTCTGATTTCTGCCATAAATAGAAACTTGATGAGCAACTTCTTAAGGTTCTAAGTGCTCCCTGTTGACATTAACCGTAATGACTTATACCTTCTCTGGCTGCTTTTTGCACTTACTAGTCACCTTGACATTTGTCTTTGTGTGTACCATTTCCTTTATTAAGAGTGTACCTCCATCTAGGCGGGGGACTTACATTTCATTTGTCCTTAGCCTAAATTACAGTGTTGTGTTATTAAATTCTGCTGGTCTAACCAATTGCTGAAGAAATTAATGAAATTATGCCAATTGTAATTTTAGGATTAAAGAACCTGAACGTTTAAATATTAATGAAAAACATGCTCCCCTGAGAGGCTGCAGAGACTAATGGAATTAGAACTGATTTAAGTATCAGGAATATGATTCTTCAGTAGCCCCCAGGAGGTCACAGATAATTCCATTTTTCTCTTCAGTCATCATCTGAAGCCTGCAGGTCTTGGTAAGTAAAAATGCAACTTTAATTATCATTGATTTCCTTTTAGACATGGGTGAACTCAGGGCCTACTACTACTAGGACCTCTGTTTGTTGAGAAAGAATATACAAAATATATTATAGACTTACCATTCTATTTTTATTTCGAATGACAACTCAGTCATTTACCTTCTTTTTAAAAAAATTTATTTTATTGAAGTTTAGTTGATTTACAATGTTGTGTTAATTTCTGCTGTAGAGCAAAGTGATTCAGTTATATATTTTTTTCATATTCATTTACCTTCTTAATTGAACAGTCTCACTTGTCTGAACTCATTGCTACTAAAGCTTTTATGCAATTAAAACATATGCTTTACCCCTCCCAATTCTGGATCCTTTATAACTCTGAATAGGTCTTAGTCTTTCCACATTTTAATGGTGATGTTTTGGAAGTAGGTACATGGAAAAGCAACTTTCTTCAAAATAACTCAGAAATAATGTAACAACCTTTTCAAACCATGATTTTTCTGGAATTCGACTTTTTTTTTTTAAGAAATATGTGCCGTGCTAGTTTTTTTTTTTTTTTTTTTTTTTAACTTTTGGGTTTACTTATTTATTTATTTATGGCTGTGTTGGGTCTTCGTTTCTGTGCGAGGGCTTTCTCTAGTTGCGGCAAGCGGGGGCCACTCTTCATTGCGGTGGGCGGGCCTCTCACTATCGCGGCCTCTCTTGTTGCGAAGCACAGGCTCCAGACGCGCAGGCTCAGTAAATTGTGGCTCACGGGCCTAGTTGCTCCGCGGCATGTGGGATCTTCCCAGACCAGGGCTCGAACCTGTGTCCCCTGCACTGGCAGGCAGATTCTCAACCACTGCGCCACCAGGGAAGCCTGGAATTTGACTCTTAAAAGGACAGTCAAAAGTTTTTTTTCAACTCCGGTCCTTAGACAACCTTGTGGAGCAGAGCCACTAGACCCATTACTTTCCATCTTCTGGATTAGTCATGAATTTTTTCTTTTAAAGTTAAAATTATAAGTATCAATAACATCACAGTTTAATGAGTTAATGCTAAGCATATAAAATGTCGGCCCACTTCCTCTACCACCGTTGTTGAGCCTGAAGGGAGGAACAGTGAAAATTGTCATGTCTATTGGATATAATTTGGGGTACAGTCAGAAGGGAGTGGGAAATGGGCACAAAGTTGTGGAATAGTTTGGGTGGTTCTGCACTTCTGGAAATGATTGCCAGACACAGGAGGTGTGGGGAACAGGGAGGTCCGCTGGGAAAAGATATCAGGAGTAGAGCAAGTAACCCCTCCTTCTCCCAGAACTTCTCACTCCTATGCTTGTGAACTTTTTTAGATTAATCATAGACCTAGAGATTAAAAAAAAATTATAAAATATATCAAGACATCACCAAATCAGCCTATTGGAGAGGCATGGTGGGAGATCCTCTAAATATTAGAAAAATGTTTCATTAAGAAATTAAAAATAAATTATATTACTCTCAAGTCATTACAAATATAGGTGGTGATTTCACTGAAGCTCAATGTTTCAATGAAGCATATCATCAATTAGGGGTTTTATTCCCCTTTTTATTTTGAAATAATTGAAACTTTCCCCACTGATACTACACAACCATACTAGATGATCAGAACCAGGAAAATAGCATATCATCAATTAGTTTTTAAAGATTTCAAAGTTTGTTAAAGCATTTTAAATCCCTGCTGAATATTGGAGAGGGAAGTTTCCCTGGAAGCAGCCTAGTCAGAAAGGTGAATGTGACATGCAGAGAGGTCAGGTATCTCTATTGGAGCAATGTTTCTCAATCCTGGCTGAACATTCCAATGTCTGGAGGATGGGCAAAATTCAACCACTGGCTGGGCCCACCCCAAATCAATAAAATCAACCCCTACAAGTAAGACTCAGGCATCAGTATGTTTTAAAAAGCTCCTCTGGGGAATTCCCTGGCAGTCCAGTGGTTAGGACTCTGTGCTTTCACTACCTAGGGCCTGGGTTCAATCCCTGATGAGGGAACTAAGATCCCACAAGCCACCGTGGCTCGACCAAAAATAAATAAAAGCTCCTCTTAAGATCCTTATGTGCAGCCAGAGTCCAGAAATACTGATGTAAGCTTGATTTAATGCTTTTTTTAAAATGAGGTTTTTGAATTTTTTTTTTTTTTTTGGCTGCATCGGGTCTTAGCTGTGCCACACGGGATCTTCGTTGTGGCATGCGGGATCTTTCGTTGTGGCATGTGGGATCTTTCATTGTGGCGCGCAGGCTTCTCTCTAGCTGTGGCGCACAGGCTCCAGAGCGTGAAGGCTCACAGGCTCCGTAGTTACAGCTCGGGCTCTAGAGCACATGGGCTTAGTTGCCCTGCAGCACGTGGGATCTTAGCTCCTCACCCTCATCCCCTGCATTGGAAGGCATATTCTTAACCAGTGGACCACCAGGGAAGTCCCTTGAATATGTTTTGCTTTAGTGCCATCACTGACAAATATTTCAATGTATTCAAACTCCCTTTGTTCTATAGATCCAGGCTTCAATTTTCTATAATTAAACTAAGCCTTAAAACTGAGCTATGTAATAGAAAGACAGTGGGACTTCTCATCCCTGGACGTCTCGGAGGTTCAGGCAAGGGACAAAAAAATGGCTGGAGTAAATCAAGATCTACTCCTTTTCCTCCCACTCTAGCTTCTAGTAGTCTGGATCAGTATCATTGTTTTTACTTCAAATTTGAGGAAATTTGGAGAACTGCTAATATCACAGAGGAAAAAATATGTATACAAAGGAGATTTTATTTCTCCCATACTACCTAATCGGAGTAACCACGCAAGAATACATAGACCCCAGGCATAATCAAATTACCTCTGTAAAGTCTCACCCTAAGACTATTTTTGGAAACTAGGGATTTTCCAGATTAGCGAAAGCTGTGGCGTTGTCACTGGCTCAGGCCTGAGTTTCGCAAGCGAAGCTGCTAAAGCAGCCGCCCTCCCAGTCAATACGAATCCCTCGCCTTACTACGAATCCCTCGCCTTACTTCGAAACCCCTGTGAACCACACGCTCATCGGGGAGTTTTTTTTTTTGAGCCGAAGTAGTTCACATTCCTGTTTTCTAAAAATACTGTAAAGCACCCTTCTCCAGATTCCTTGCGGGTCACTTTAAATTACAAGTTCGTCCGTACACGACATCGGAGTAGCCACTTCCACCCGCCAATGCAGGCGAAGGTCGACCCAACGCCTCCCTTTGTACTCGCCGAAACTGCGCCACCTAAATGCGAAAAGTTAGGAGAGGAAGAGAGACGGGAGCACAGGGACGCACGTTCTAGACAAGTTGTCAACGCGCAGGGGTTACAGTAAATTTTGCAGACTCGAACTTGGGGATAAGGTATCTTGTAAAGCTATCTTGTTAGCCTCCCTTATTATACTCGTGGTTAAAAATATTACAAACGAGGCGGCTTGAGCTTGTTTTAGGAAATAGACCACCTCCTCGATCACTCTGGAGGCCCAGCGGAGAGGGAACCCAGGTCACCCGAGGGTCCCGCCGCTCCCGGGCCAGCGCAGGGTTGAGGCGCCGCGGGCAGAGTCGAGGCCTGAAGGGACTAGTTGGCGCACGCCGGGGGGGCGTGGTGACGTCAGGGCGGAAGCGCACGCTGCGTGAAGCGGCCCAGAACCCGGCGGTCACGGGAATATCCGTCGCGCCGAGGACGCTGGTTAGTCTCTCTCCGGGTTCCGGCTGCGTTGGGCGTGCGTGCAGCTCGCTGAGACCATGGCGTCCGGGCCTCACCCCACCGCGACCGCTGCCGCCGCCGCCTCCTCGGCCGCCCCGAGTGCGGGCGGCTCCAGCTCCGGCACGACGACCACGACGACGACCACGACGGGAGGGATCCTAATCGGCGACCGCCTGTACTCGGAAGTTTCGCTCACCATCGACCACTCGCTGATTCCGGAGGAGCGGCTCTCGCCCACCCCGTCCATGCAGGACGGGCTCGACCTGCCCAGCGAGACGGACTTGCGCATTCTGGGCTGCGAGCTCATCCAGGCCGCCGGCATTCTCCTTCGGCTGCCGCAGGTCAGTGCTCCGGCCCCGGGCCGACCTGCTGCGCCTCCCTCTCCGCTGCGTCCCGGTACCACCAGGTTCCGGCCGGGTTGGGGGTGTCCCCCTGGGGCTCTCCAGCCGCGGGTCCCAGCCGGAGCCCGGGCATGCCGAGAGCGGGAGGGCGCCGGGCGACGGGAGGACGGGGACGGGAGCTGTTCGCGGCGGGGAGGGGGAGGGGAGCGAGCGGCGGCGGCACAAAATGGCGGCGGCGCCTGGTGCGGGCCCGCCTGACCCCTGCGCTTCCGTTCTTCTCTCTTGTCTGCAGGTGGCGATGGCAACGGGGCAGGTGTTGTTTCATCGTTTTTTCTATTCCAAATCTTTCGTCAAGCACAGTTTCGAGGTAAGCAGAGCGGGGGCGGGTGAAAGGGGATTTTTTTTCATCCGGAAATGGGAAGGAGGGCGGAGGTGGTGTCAGCAGCCAGTCTTTCCAGAAAGGGAGTGGTTAGTTTCAGGCCTTTGTACCTAGCTCTCACCCACCGGGAAGTAGGGACTTTTGGAAAGTGTTTTAGAACCAGAAGATGGATCCTGAGCCCAGGTGCCCTGTTATCAAGAATTAGAATTTTCAACCAAATGCAAAATTTCTGTGAGGTTGAGCTTGGCTCTGGATTCACAATTAAGGGAGATTAAGCAATAAAAGGAAAGCATTACACTAGCATAGGCGGTAAGCCTATGGCCTAGAAATGTCAGTTGCGATTTCATTTCACCAAAGGTCCTAAAGTTCCCAGCTGTGTCCTAAAGTTTCTTCAACAGGATAAGTTCCTTAGACTTTGAGAGGGGCACTTTTTTCTAGCAGTACTCTGTAGTCCCATAATCTAACAACTTTTTATTGGATCATGGTTCTTTCAGATTGTTGCCATGGCTTGTATTAATCTTGCATCAAAAATCGAAGAAGCGCCTAGAAGAATAAGAGATGTGATTAACGTATTTCACTACCTACGCCAGTTAAGAGGAAAAAGGTAAGATTGGCATTACTGAACACAGATCTCTTGATACTACTGTGCTGTGCACAAATCATCAGATCAAAACATTCTTTCCTCTCAAGTTAAAACCGATGCAAGGGAAAACTGACTTTAATTTAGGTGTTAAAATTCATATAGGAACACGCTGGTACTTAATTTGAAAAGTCACAATTAACCAGTTATTTAAAGTTTGTAGAGGCAGTTGCGTTTATGGACAATCCTAACAGTGCTGTGAAGCCAGTCCTGTGGTTTAAGATTAAACAAGAAAGGGAATACGTTTGACTCAAGTGTGAGTGTATTCTGTAAGTTATTTTTCCCCTCTCTTCTCTGGAAGACTGAAGGCTGGAAGTGTAAATACCGCAGTTCAAATTAATACTGTGGCAAAATTTTGTGTAGATTGTTTTTCCACGGGAAGTCCCAGTTAATTCCTTACCAATTGAGGTTGGCTTTTGTTAGAATACTTCTCAACATTGAACTACGATATATCCTATAATACCGGATCTGAAAGGACTGCAGGATGATAAAGTTTGGAGTCAAAGGGATTAAACAGGTATTTTGTTTTGGTCAGATGACAGTCGCAGTGAGTGGGTTGCATTTAGATAAGGCCCATCTATCTGATCTTGTAAGGAAATAGAGACCAAAATAGTGTTGTGTTTTAGGTGTCGTGGATACCTGCTAACACTTTATGTGTTCGTGTGAGGCAGTACCAAAAAGTTTTAGTTGCAGTGCTTTTGTCTATAGATGATCTCTAGTACATACTATAGAAGAATATGCTTGGTGTAGATTAGTTGTGTTCACTTTTTAAGGAATTGTTGTGTGTTAGATAAACTTCTATTGAGTTTGAAAGGAAGTTAGTTATAAAAGGATTTTCAGTCGTTTTGGGGTTAGTACCCAATTAGTATCTTACGTGAGTGGTCTTTATTTGCTGAGTCTGTAAAAGTTGGTAGTAATGGAATTATTCAGAGACAAACCAGTAGTTATCTTAAAATCTGAAACATGGCTACCCAGATAGTTTTCACAGCATTTTTCAGTTTTCTACATTCTTTATTCTGCCATCTTTTCTCATTAACCGTAACCATTTCCGGGGATAGACTAATTTTTTTAGTTTTCATTTAAAAATGTCTTTTAGCTTCTTAGTGAGGAATTCCTGAAAATTGGGAAGTTTTCAAATTGGTATTTAGCATGGTCTGAGCTAAAACTTATATTTAGATCTAGGTGATTCTTCAAGGTGTTTAAACAAAATGACACTAATAAAAAGGTTTTTTATCTTTCGTCAAAGGATTCTGTGTTTGCTTAAAGGAAATAGTTTTCTGTTAGTATTCTTTGGACCATTGAGCTAACTATTATCATTTAGTATCATCTACTTTGAAATTTTTCTTTGAGTATTCTTCCTTGATTTCAGAGTAGGTCTTCTTAACTATAAAAACCT
Organism: Eubalaena glacialis; assembly: GCF_028564815.1. Lineage (NCBI taxonomy): Eukaryota > Metazoa > Chordata > Mammalia > Artiodactyla > Balaenidae > Eubalaena > Eubalaena glacialis. The sequence continues at coordinate 112,393,770 of NC_083721.1, forward strand.
TGGAATTTAAAACATCTCACCTGATTTGACTGTTGTGTCTGATGTAACAGTGTGGTTTTTTTTTTTTTCCTTTTCTTTTGGTCATTATCGCAGAGAAATTGATTGTGTCTCAATCTCAGAAGTCTGATTATAGCATGAAATTTAAAAGGAGTTGTTAATTGCATGGAAGTCTTTTTTTTTTAAGGCAGGATGTAAAAGTGTTCTATGCATATTACAAGTTTACTCAGACAGGTAGCTTGTATATGTTATTAACTTCAACTCTTTTTTCCCTTGCAACCGACTATACAGCGACCAGCTACATTTACCAAAGCCTGGGTGATGTGGAGTGGTACATAGCGATGAAGCTGTCGTCATGGCAACAGTGAGTGAAGTATCGAAAATCCCCAAGGAGAAGCCAGTGCTCTGAGAATAGGTCACTGGAATCGGGGACTAACAGGTTGGCCACTGGTGAACCATTTAGAAAAACTCCTGTTTCTTGTTATAAGCGTTTGTCTTTGCTGTCCAAGTTATTAGAACGATAGTTTAGTAACTTTTTGCATAGGTTAATGTTATTAGAAAGTACTATCAATATCACACTTTAGTTAGGTAAAGTACATATTAGTTTGTCTTATTGGTGCTATTTAGTTTATGAATAGCTTTAAATTGAAGTGTGACCTTGTTAAGAACAGAGGCATCGTTTTTGTAGACTTCAGGTCACTATATTTAAGTCCTGACTACATATTAGAATCACCAGAGGAACTTTTAGAAAGAACTAATGCCCAAGCCCCATCCTGGATTTTTTTTTTTTTTTTTCTCTTCAATTTTTTGTAGTTTGAGAATGGTTTTTTAAGCTCAGAATAAATGGCTGAATTTAAAAAAGTAATATTGCTTTTTTGTTTCAGTAGTTTCCAATTATAATTTGCTTTTGAGATGTAGTATACTCCCAGCAAATTAAGAATTTTATGAAGTTTTAAGGCACTTACCTTCATACTATAAGGCTTCTCTAAAAGATAAATATAGTTTTAAGGCACCTACCTTCATACTATAAGGCTTCTCTAAAAGACAAATATTCAAAGCCTGGTGCAACCCACTCATTGGTGAATATGGTGTGGTATTTTCAACATGCATATAGATCATAGAGTTGGAAGGGAAGAGATCTTGTCATTTAGTCCAGCCTTCCTCTGCAGTTTATTTTGGTGGTTCTAAAAGTGTTTGTTTAAACACTGCCAAAGAAAACATTCTTTTGAGGTAGGAATTACAAATTTCTGTAGGTTGAGTAGCAGTCTGCCTTCTTGTAAACTGATCTTGTTTAAGTATAGTCTCTTAAGGAACTTGTTCTTCATTTTCTTGGTCCTTTGTACCACGTGAGTGAGACAAACCATGTTTGGATCTGCTCCTAAATTTGTTGTTGTGGTTGTATTTCAAGATCATGCCAAAGGAAAAATAGCTATTCTGAGAGACCAGATAATAAACGTCAAATGACCAGAACCCAGAATTTCATACTAAGACTAAAATTTGAAAATTGTTCTTTTCATATAAATTAATCTGAAAAATCTGACCAAGTTAAAAGCGGAGGAGGTAGGTAGAGTTAGGTTTGGGTGTTTTTTGATCATGAAAGTTTTTTTCTGAACAGATGGTTTCTTTTAAAAAGATTTTAAAATGTTAGCTGTTCAAACATTTATTGGAAAGGAAAGTTTACCTAATTGCGGAGGAAGAAGTTCTAGCAAGCCTTAATTCAATTTGATGTACTTGTTACCATGTAAGGTACTAATTGATACTTTAAAGAAACCATTTGCTTAGGCAGTTTGAATCTTTCCTTACTGCTGTTATATGGGGACACATTTTTCTACTTTTTAAAAAAAATTTTTATTTATATTTATTTATTTTATTTATTTATTTTTTGGCTGTGTTGGGTCTTCGTTTCTGTGCGAGGGCTTTCTCTAGTCGCGGCAAGCGGGGGCCACTCTTCATCGCGGTGCGCGGGCCTCTCACTGTCGCGGCCTCTCTTGCTGCGGAGCACAGGCTCCAGACACGCAGGCTCAGCAGTTGTGGCTCACGGGCCTAGTTGCTCCGCGGCATGTGGGATCTTCCCAGACCAGGGCTCGAACCCGTGTCCCCTGCATTGGCAGGCAGATTCTCAACCGCTGCACCACCAGGAAAGCCCACATTTTTCTACTTCTGATACAAAATAGTCTTTGTAAGTAGTGTAAATTATATTCATCGAACCTTCTTTGATTTGTGAGGTAAAACCAGTTCTGAACAAAAAGAACGTATCAGATTTTACACCTACGAAGTTAACTTTGAAGACTACAGGTAATAGTAGGCCTAAGCAATAAGCTGCGTACCTAGTGGAATTATAGTAGATAGTAGTTTGGTTTCCTTAATTGGTTTAATGTTGGGATTTTGACACAAAAAAATGGGAAAGTAAAGATTGTGGCAGAATGGATGGAAAATAATTCGCTTAAGCAGAATTAATGATTAAACCTGATTTGGGACTAATAGCCATAATTCAAGTGTTTAGTTGGTTGATTGCAAGAAAATGAATTTTAACAGAATTTGAAATCAACTCTTAAAGCAAGTTTAGTAAGAGGTATAATGAATTTGTTCAACATAAGTGGGAAAAAATGAGACAAAACTGCTTTTATAATAATTTTATAAGGATTCTAATGGTGCAGTTTACTGTTTGAGTTGCATGTTAAGGGTTAAGGTAATGCGCAACTATAACACCAGAGGTATTCTGTCTCCTAATGAATGCCTGATGAAAGGGCCATCAGATAACTAGTCCATCGGTTAGAGTCTTAAGTAGATTTGACTTTTTTTCCAAATTTCCTGTTTTAATATCTGAAAAATCATAAACCTTAAGATCTTTGGAATATGTTTTCATATATACATTAATTGTTTTCATTTGAGTTAAATTTGATTTTTTTCCAAAGAACAATGAACTTGTAGCCCATTTGTCCTGATAAAAATGGGGTCATTATTATGTTTTTATGTTAGAAATCAGCTCCCTCCCCAACTGGTGGCTGCATTTCTCACACCTTTCAAAGCTGTAAGAAGAATTGAGTGAAGGCCATTTTAAATATTGTTAACATGCTATTTTCCATCTTGTCAGCTTTGCCAACTTTTGTCTTATATCCAACTTGATAGAAATCGTATAGTATAGAATAACTAAAAATAGTTTAGTTAAGCATTCCAGTTTTATAATTTGAAATAGGAGAAAGAATGGAAAATAAATATGGTAGCTGATTGTTTTTACTCTGGTAGCATATCACTACAGGGTAATGTAGCTTATATCAGATTCTTTTGTGATCTTCAAATGGATATGTAGGTTTTTGGCTAACATGGGCTTAAATTTTTCTGGATTTGGTGTGCATGGTAAAATGAGTTATAAGTGGGGGCAGTGTTCAGAATGACTGTCTTTAAAATGTTGTGTTCTGCCCAGAGCAAAAACTCTTGAATCTTTTGGCTGAAAATGAATTGAGTATGGGGAAAAGTATTTAATTGTTGTACCCAGATACATACCTTATCAGGTCTTAATAAAAACGTATTTTTTGTTGGTTAGATGTAAGAATGTCTCAAATGAAGGACATTGGGACATTTTATAGGCTTTAAAGTGAAAGTCTTAAGTCCTGACTGACTTCTCATTAAGAAACTAGTTTTCAATTTTAAGACTTAAAGATGTTTTAATTGAAAGCATTTTTTCCCAAAGCATTGAACCACTGATATATCGCCTTCTGCATCATAACTTTTGAAGCTATCATAATTTAGTTCTGGCACAGAGACCTTGAGTACTCTTCTAGTTTCTTCATTATGGTTGGTCTTCCCATCTCTTTTGCCATTGCATACTAAAGTTACTACCTAATAATGACAACTCTGACCAAATTTTGGTCTGGTTTTTATTGATCACTTCGAATTTTAAATCTGATTTTTAAAACATTTCTTTGGTAATTGAGCTGAATCTATAGTTTCCAGATTATTTTCTTTAACAGAGATTCTTAGATCAGTTTATTTAAACAAATTGCCCATTTAGGGGAATCTGAATTAGCTACCCACCGTTTTTTCCCCTAATTTTAATTTTGGCCTTAAACTAGCCAAGAGTTGATATTTTATAAAATGAGTAAAATCACTATAACCTTATAAGGTCTTTATAATACGTATTTTCAAGAGCACATTAGTTTTGTTCCTGGAGTCTGTGGAGACTAACGAGGTTTGTGGAAATAAATCAGGCTATCACCTAATATATATACCTAAAATATCTGGATGAAAAAAATCAACAAGGATGTATCTAAGAGCATTAGAGTGAATTTTTTTCATTGCAGGGTTTTGTTAGTAAACTAGGAACTGAGTCGAGAAAGTATATATTTAATTAGCATAACTTGGACAGCACAAGATTAATGCTTTTAACTTGTTTGCAGGAGTTTAAAAAGCTGGTTTCTGTTGCCAATAGTTGGTTGGAAGGGAAAATGGAGATGCCACAAATAAAATTTTTTGGATGTGCAAAACAGTTTTGATTTTATTTCTTACAAACTATAGGACTCCAAGCCCCCTGATCCTTGATCAGAACTACATTAACACCAAAAATCAAGTTATCAAGGCAGAGAGGAGGGTGCTAAAGGAGTTGGGATTTTGTGTTCATGTCAAGCATCCCCATAAGGTGAGTTGTAGAATACAGAAATTAACGTTCGTAAGTATTAGGGGTTTTCTTAAAATTTTATTTTACATGAATTTATATTTGAGAGTTGGTTTTAAAAAGCAACTTTTTGGATATTGATATTTATCAGTAAAATGGGAGTTGAAAAGACTTGGGTTCAAATCTTTACTCTTTATTTTGTTCTTTTTGCTTCTGAGGTAACCCAGTTTCCATACCTAGAAAATGGAGATTTTTAGATATTAGCCAAGGAATAAATTATACGTGTATCTGCAGAAGTACCTGACAGTACGCTACCCTGTTGGTGAAATGCTGAGTGTGGCTGCTCACTTTTAGCATTATTGAATGTTCTTAGGTTTCTCCAGTGTCTCTTGGCTTCCATATGCTCAACATAAGCTGTAGCACAATGGTTAAGAGAATAGGTGCTCTGGGGGCAGGACCATCTGCACATAGAAACTTGTTTCTGCCATTAGCTGTGTGACCTCGGCAGATATCTGTTTCTCAGATTCCACATCTCTAAAATTGTAAAATGAGAGTGATGATAATACAGGTGCAGAAAGATCAGAACTGAGGTAAATTCATTTATATGAGTTTTTAAATTTATCACACGTTAGTGTGATAAGCGTCACTGTAGAAATATTAGTGTTTGATTACTTACCCACTCTGAGTTGTACATAATATTTATCATACCCATTGTGTAACTTTAAAAACATAGCAGTCTCTAGGGTTTTTGTACCTTGGGAAATTAAATGAAATAATCAGTTCCTGTCGCATGAAACTTAGATACTGTTCTTAACTGATTTAACTTCCATTTTTTTTCCTGCACAATTTTGGAACATTACGTCTCCGTATGAACTCTAGTAGCATAATAACCTACATTGACTCTCGGGTACATTTTAGTTGGTCTGTATTCTTTATACAGTTTATAGAAGAATTAAAACTTGCACCTAACATTTTCAGTTACTTATGTTCATTGAACTCTGTACTCTGAAAGAACCACCAGTATGCTAAACTGAGTTTTTTTCCCTTGTCCTTCAGATCATTGTTATGTATTTACAAGTCTTAGAATGTGAACGTAATCAAACCCTGGTTCAAACTGCCTGGTAAGTTGCTTTTTTACATTTCTTTCCTAGCCAGGAAAACAGAAGCAGAAATAAAGTAAGTTTCATTTTCCCTTTCCAAAATAATGAGATGAGTTTGTTTTGGTGCTTTTTGTTTTTTTGTTTTTTAATGAAAAGGTAAATAATGCTTATTTCTGCTTCCTGTTTTCTTGGCTTGACTAATTACTTTTAATGGAGAACTCAATTTAACTTTGTTCTTTTTTCTACTCTTTAATTAAAGGGTAGTCCATGATGGTAAGTCATAGAACTCTGCCCTCTGCACTTCAGCCCATGACCTCAGGATGGCCTGATTGGCTGCCCTGCTCTCCAGCCAATCCAGTGCAAGCTCTCATCCGAGATTCACTGAAGTGGTCCATATCCATCTGGCAGCATCTTCTAGTTCTGTCGGGGTGTCAAAAGGATTTGTATATTTGCTTCTAGAAGTAACTCTTCAACATGCCTATGTATTTAATGTATACCTGTAACTATCAAAATGAATAGTTCATTTTTGATAGATTTGTTGTCCAGCCATTATGAATTAAATGATTTTTGTTAGGAGTTTGACTAGATTTCTATTTTTTTTTGGTATGTATAGCATGAATTCTACCAAAGGAGACGGCAGCTTAAAATGGGCACCATTACCATACTTGATGAATTCATAGCTGCTGGGCTATTGGAGGCAATAGTATTAGAAGAAAGAAGTACTTCATTTTTAAGAGATGTTAATATTAACATAGCACTTTAGAACTTACTTTGTGTGATTTGCAGTGCTGACTTATTTAAAGTTAAAACAAGGAGTTCGTGGTTCAGCCGCAACTACTGTCTTAAGACTGTTGATGATGTGCAGTACTTAAGTGATGTAATTCTTATGTTCTGGACTTATGACTGCCATGCTTCTTTTTGGGCTCAATAAATATTAGTAATACTAGAAAAGTCTCATTACTTTTATAAAATGCATGCCATTTTTTAACATATGTTCTATAAAACAGATTTTTAGCAGTTTCACGGGTAAGGAATTTTAAGAAATAGTCTTTTAGTTTAACCTTTTGAACTATTTGTAAAATTTCTTCAATACTTTAGGAATTTTGTGGGGAGGGTTCACTAATATAAAAGTTCAGTAATTTATTAACTGAAGTAGTTACTGCTTTTATTTATACTTAGTCACAAAAAGGTATGTAAACAAGGCTGTTGTATGTGTTTTTTGCTCTTCACTTCCCAACCTAGGTTTTCTGAAGTAGCTTACTTAGCTTTCTTAATATAATTTGGTGAGTGCTTACTGAAAATGCCTTTTTTACCCCTCTCACAGTATTGAGTTTTTGAAAGAACTTGATTGACACTGCTTTTCATTGTGGATAAAGGAGAGAGATGGTCAGTAATTAATGGCTTGAAGTATTGTTGGAGTGGTTTATTTCTGAAACTAGTCATGTCAGAACTGACTCTCATTGCTTTTCATAGAAATATGTTTTTAAAAAACTACGTTCTATTTGGAATAATGAATTATTTTAAAGGACTTTGCTTATATATAGGAGACATGAAGAATGATTCTAGTGTTAAATTCTTATCTCTTACTGATTTTTGAGTTAAGAATTGTTACATGCTAGAATATTGAAGATAAAAATATGAGAAGAAAAAAGAATAAAGTAGATTGAGTCTCCAATTTTATGTAAGCTTCAGAAGAACTGGTTTATTTACATACAAAGCTTATGGTTGAAATATTTTTCAGGAATTATATGAATGACAGTCTTCGAACCAATGTATTTGTTCGATTTCAACCAGAGACTATAGCATGTGCTTGCATCTACCTTGCAGCTAGAGCTCTTCAGGTAGGTATATATATAGCCTGATATATATATTCTATAGTCCTGTAGGATAAATCACAAGAAGTATCAGTTCTCCTAATAAAAACAGTGAAAATTTCATCTAAACTATTCTTTTTTTATGGTTTAGATTCCATTGCCAACTCGTCCCCATTGGTTTCTTCTCTTTGGTACTACTGAAGAGGAGATCCAGGAAATCTGCATAGAAACGCTCAGGCTTTATACCAGAAAAAAGGTAATTCTGTTTACTAGTGTTGGTGTTAATATTTTGTCAGTGCTAAGAATCTGAACTTCTGTAAAAGAGAAATACTAACTTCACTTTCTTCAACAGCCAAACTATGAATTGTTGGAAAAAGAAGTAGAGAAAAGAAAAGTGGCCTTACAAGAAGCCAAATTAAAAGCAAAGGGATTGAATCCCGATGGAACTCCAGCCCTTTCAACCCTTGGTGGATTTTCTCCAGCCTCTAAACCATGTAAGATTAATTCAGGATTGAAATGACTTGAGTACTGAAGATGTTTGGTTATTAGAAAGCTTTAGCACTTAACAGTTGCATAGAAACAAAGATGTTAAGAAGCTATTACTGTTTTCTCTCATGACAGCCAACTGAGGACTGATACTTGGATGGTATTTGGAGTCACATTTAGAAACAGAATTGGCCCTCTGTAAAATCTAATAGTTAACATGCCTTATGTTTTTTTTTTTTTAACAGCATCACCAAGAGAAGTAAAAGCTGAAGAGAAGTCGCCGATCTCCATTAATGTGAAGACAGTCAAAAAAGAACCTGAGGATAGACAACAGGCTTCCAAAAGCCCTTACAATGGGTGAGTATACTTGAGTTAGAAAAATGGCCTGAGGAATCTTTTTATGTGTTTAATTTCTAACATACTTAGTATGCAACTAAAATATTGTGTGGGTTTTTTTTTTTTTTTTTTTTAAGTGTAAGAAAAGACAGCAAGAGAAGTAGAAATAGCAGAAGTGCAAGTCGATCAAGGTCAAGAACACGATCACGTTCTAGATCACATACTCCAAGAAGACAGTAAGTAAATACTCTCTTAGGGAAAGCAGTCTTATTTGGAGTAAAGGTTCTGGCTTTTTTAAAAAATTGCACATAGACTGTTTTCAAAGTTAGGCTAGATTTAGTCTTTTAATATGAGGTAAATTGTGAGAAATGAGTTTGTAAATATGCTCTGTAGGCATGTGGCTTTTTTGTTTTGTGGTGGTGTATGGCATTCTATTCTGTTTTTGTCCACGTTTTTTGAAGTGTAGGACCTGGCTGACCACTTAATAATTAATAACCAATAATCAGGTCAGCCATAGCCGAAGAATCTTCACTAATTAGCTTTATAATTAGATGGCTAGCTACTTGTGGCTCTTCAGTGGTTCTTTTGAGCATGTGGGAGATAATTCAGTAAATAGCTATCTAGGGCACTAAAAATTAATTACTCCCCTCGGAATATAGACGTATAGTAAATTTGTTCAAGATTTGTCTAATATGTGAACAGGCTGGAGGAGAGGTAGCGAGGGGTGGGGAAATACAATAAAAGTCTTCAGTCTGGCCTGTCACTGACACCATTCGATAGTTTTGTTTTGAACCTGCTGTGATGAGCACCACCAAAACTAATCTGTTCCCAGTAGAAACTGAATCTAAACCTCAAATTTTTATTATCTAAGTTATAATAATAGGCGGAGTCGATCTGGAACATACAGCTCGAGATCAAGAAGCAGGTCCCGCAGTCACAGTGAAAGCCCAAGAAGACATCACAATCATGGTTCTCCTCACCTTAAAGCCAAGCATACCAGAGATGATTTAAAAAGTTCAAATAGACATGGTCATAAAAGGAAAAAGTCTCGTTCTCGATCTCAGAGCAAGTCTCGGGATCACTCAGACGCTGTCAAGAAACACAGGCATGAAAGGGGACACCATAGGGACAGGCGTGAAAGATCTCGCTCCTTTGAGAGGTCTCATAAAGGCAAGCACCATGGTGGCAGTCGCTCAGGACATGGCAGGCACAGGCGCTGACTTTCTTCCTTTGAGCCTGCATCAACTTCTGATTTTGGCTATCTACAGTGTGATGTATGGACTCATAATTGAAACAAACATTAAAAGCAAACTGATTAGGATTTGATTTCTTAAAATTCTCTAGGTCTCTCTCTAGAAACACTGAGGACATTTTCTTTTGGAAAGAACTATGTTTGGTTTTTTTTTTTTTTTTTTTTGCACATAAAATGCCCTAGCAGTATCTAATTGAAAACCTTGGTCAGGTTCAATTGTAATTATTATAGTTGTGTATTGTTTATTGCTATAAGAACTGGAGCGTGGATTCTGTAAAAATGTATCTTATTTTTATACAGATGAAATTGCAGACACTGTTCTATTTAAGTGGTTATTTGTTTAAATGATGGTGAATACTTTCTTAACACTGGTTCGTCTGCATGTGTAAAGATTTTTACAAGGAAATAAAATACAAATCTTGTTTTTCTAAACTGCTTCATACATCTTATTTAAATAAATTATTAATTAAAAAGAAAAATTTTAATAGTAAAATGGCTGTACTGATTTTCTGATAGACCTGTTCTTTCCTCCGTTACATAAAGTTGGAGATTATTAAAATGTAATTCTTACCTGCATTGGGAGCTAGCGTAGAAATATTCTCTGTATATATGGAAAAAGCAAATGGGTGTGGCCCAACAATGTAACATTGTTTTATTGTAGCATGAAACTAAGTCAAAACTTGATTTGCACATAAATGGCACCATAAGGTTATTTTAAGTCTGTTTTAAGTACTGTTGCAAAGGTGAGCAAACCAGAACTTTCAACATGACAGCAAATTAGAGACAACTACTGAGCGTTAACATTTGAGGTATTTAATGACGCTTTTTATCTAAGCTAGGAGAACTAAGTAATAAGGTGAGCTGCCCCCCCCCCCCCCCCCCCCGCCCCCGGCTGGCTGTTAAAGTCAAGTCTGACCACAAAGAAAAATAGCCAGAAGTCATAGCCAAAAGAATATTTTTAGAATTATTCACATGGAGAGTTATTTCCCCAATATTTTAGAAGTCAGTTTAGAGATTGTAAAGGCCATAATAAATAAAATATTGCTTTATAGTTAAAATTTTCCATTAAAATTTTCACCCATCTTGGTTACTTACCTTGTCCACTAGATGGCTCCAAGTGACTTGTTGCTGTTTCAAAAAATCAAATACATCCACAAAGAGATGAAGGTTTTCTGCCACTAAGGATGTTTAAAAAGAATAGTTACAGCTTCTGAAGAGAATTCCAAAGATTTCTGAACACATTTCAGCAGTGGCGGGCAGTGGGGCTGGAAAAAGTAGAAAGCCTCACAGGGAGGCAAGATTCACTTGGATATAAAAATGTCGGGTATGATAATCAGTTACATTTCTGACAATAAAAACTAAAAACTAACATGGCCTAGTATGAATGAGCAACTTCTGGAAGGATAAACAGTTCATTTAGAGTGTTCTACATGTGCTTTACAATTGCTGAACTGTAACAGTATTTGTGCAGAGCTTAAACTGCCTCTAATAGCAAACAGTTTCTTTACAAGACTGGCATGAAGAAAGACAGGCAAATGTCAAGGCCCTGTTTAACAAATTAATCCTGAATTCTTAATAGTGTAGAAATTTTTACCTACCCTATCCTTGTTTGGAAATAGTACGTGGGTGAAGGGGTTTTGTGAAGATGGAAGATACGGAGGATACATCTGCGTGTGAGGTGAGGGTTGTATGTTAGACGTTGCTTTGGGATGATAACTTTTCCTTGTGTCCTAATTTTTGTCTTGTGCTGTTACTGAATCAGTTTTCTAGGTTGTCAACAGCTTGACAACCTTATGCTGCTGTACCCAAATTGAAAAACTTAATTTTCAGACTTTTATTATGGGGAAAGTCGGGTACCCACCTCTTGGCTCCGAAAGTAATGATCAGTTCTAGGTCAGGCAACGTTTATACCTCACCAACTCACCATTCCACCTCCCACCCTTACTTGGAAGAAAATCCCAGACAAATGATTTCATCACGTATTTCAGTCCAAAAGGTAAGGGCTTTTTAAACGTCCATAATATTTTTATTATACTTAAAGTAACAGTAATGTCTAACTTACTATTCAGATTTCCCTTACTATCTCTCATTTGTTTTTATAATTGGTTCAAACAAGGTCTATATTTGGTTTAAATCACAGATTGTCCATCTTTTTTTTCCCTTGAAATTTAAAGAAATTGGGTCATTTGTCTTGGAATTTTCCATATTCTGGGTTGGCTGATTGTAACCCTATGGTGTCCCTGAACACATTTTTCTGTTCCTTGTAGATCGCAAGGCTTGGTAACTTTAATTTTTTTACTGAAGTTCAGAAGTCTGGGAACCCAGGCTATGTGTTATTCTGAAACGTACTAAATTGCGGCCTCATTCACCAGGTATCTCACCAAGTTCCTGATGTTAATACATTACTGCTTGTACCTCAACAGCCTTGTATGTATGCGCCCCATTTGTGTCTGTCCGCTCACCTTTGTTTCCCACTGCAGCTGTAAATCTACATATAAGATGTTTAGTATTCGTCCTAATGATTCTTAATACAAGCCCTTTAATGGGGAAAGTCGAGTACCCATCTCTTGGCTCCAAAAGTAATGATCAATTCTAGGTCCAGCCTTGATCCCCTTGTGTCCCTTAGAGTAGCAACTCCTGTGGCTGGAAGACACAGCTTGACTTTGTAACCATTTGAACTTTGTCCACTTCTGGAATAAAAGGAACATGGGCTTCCATGTCAGCTCTGCATTCAAGTCATTCCTCTACTAAGGTGATGTGGCAAGTTATTTAACCTCTTGTCTGCAAACTGGCCCTTACCTCCCAGCATTGTGCAGAGTATGTGTGTTAGACATAAGGGGGTTCTATTTTTACCCCTGCAATCCAAACAATTCATGTTAGAAAGCACCCAACTACTTAGAGAAGTTTGAATTCTGCGTTTCCTATGAACACAGTTCAAAATACAGCTGTTTCAGAGTGCTGCCTCACTGAGATTAGCTCTGAATCTGAACAGTACAAGATTTTAATAATTAAAGCATGAAGTAAACACCAGCCTCCTTGATACCAGCTGTCCTCTTGACCCTTCTGCTTTTGCCACCTCTGCTCAGGATAATTCTAACCCAGTTCTAAGGACAGGAAATTCCTACCCTGCCTGGTTCTATGTCATCAAATTCCTTTCCTCTATCAACTATCATCTCAATAGTAGGTGTAGTAGCATTTCTATCTGTATGTCTGTGCCACGGTCCATCAAACAGTTGATGTATTGGAAACGTTAATCCCATGTTGTTCTAATACATAAAACTTGCAGTGGTTTCTCATTTCACTCTAGAAACCCCTGACTCCAGCTGTATGTGATCTGACCCCTGCCAGCCTCTTCCATCAACCAACCTCTCCTCCTCTTCCTCAAATGTGCACATCTATTCCTGGTCCTTCCCACTTGCTGTCCTCCCTGCTTGGGATGCTTTTCTTCCATATCTTGTGTGATAGGCTTCATCATTCAGGTCCCCTCTCCAGAGTCATCTCTCCAGAAATAAGCCCCTCTTGACAACCCCCATCAACGTTCTACTCCTTGCTAACATTAACTTTTTCATAATGCTTGCCACTATCTGAAATTACCTTATTTTACTTTATCATTGACTCTCTTATTAGAATTTAAGCTTCAAGAGAGCAGCAGAAATGTGATTTATTCATTACTGTATGGCCCTTACCTAATCCTACAACAGTGCCTGGCCTGTACTAGGATATGCAATAAATAATGAGGAATGAATGAATTTCACATACACTAATTTGCTGAATGGGACTTTTAAGCCCTCATCTTTCAAGTTTGAGTGCATGTTCTTATTCCAACTGCCCTTCAGTGAATGTGTATATTCCCTTTACCAGGTTCTAGGGTCCTGGAGCTCACAGACAAAAGGGGGCAGATAGATAAACTACAGCCCAGGGGTAGCCAATTGGTGGGCCATGGGCCGAATCTTAGCTTGCCACGGGTATTTGGTTTGCGCAATGTTTGTTTTAGTGAACTAGCTGCTAACATTTTAAAATTGGAAATACATAAAAACCTAGACCTCCAACTTTTTTATAAAAATTAGAATACGTGAGATCTATAATCCTTCAAGGCAACAACTGACTAGCACCAAGCAGCCCTCTGGTTGGGGTGTGCACACTACAGTGCGTTATAGTTCTGTCTACTCCCTCTTAATTGCAACAGCGAAGCAGGTGTCAGTTTGCATTTATCACTGTGTGGACGGTGGTATCTTTCTTGGATCCTACGCCTTTTGCTCACTGATGTTACCTGCCTGAACCTTGCAGTAGACCCCTGACATCTCGAAAGATATCCAAGACCTATATGAATCTCCACATCTGAATGTGGCATTGTTTGTATAGGCTCCTGGGTCAGTTGAAAATCAGATTGTTTACTGTACCCAACATCTCTCCACTAGTTACCCGCAGTATAATGTGGTTTACCTTTTCAAACTGGAATTCCTCACTCGAGCAGCTGTTTCATTGCTGGAGCACTTATAGAAAAATTCCACAAGTGGATTCTTCCTGTTTTTACACAGAGCATATGACACATCAGATCTTTGAACAGCGCACAAGGCACATCATAACACTAAGCCACCCTGAGTTTCAGTATTCCACCCTAAATTACAAAACTAATTTTCCGCTCAAAATATATTCTTTTCTTGGGCTTTTTCAAATAAACCAAGTTTCATTCATTGGACAATATCACACACACACGTATGTATATACACATATATGTGGGGGGGGTGGTATAGTTGATTTATATTAGTTTCAGGTGTACAACATAGTGATTCACAATTTTTAAAGGTTACGTTCCATTTGTAGTTATTATAAAATATTGCCTATATTCCCTGTGTTGTACAATATATCCTTGTAGCTTATTTATTTTATACATAATAGTTGGTACTTCTTAATCCCCTACCCGTCTTGCCTCTTCCCCCTTCCCTCTCCCCACTGGTAACCACTAGTTTATTCTCTACATCTGTGAGGCTTTTTTGTTATACTCACTAGTTTTATTTTTTAGATTCCATATGTAAGTGATATACAGTATTTGTTTTCCTCTAACTTATTTCACTTAGCATAATACCCTCCAAGTCCATCCATGTTGTTGTAAATGGCAAGATTTCATTCTTTTTATGGCTGAGTAGTATTCCGTTGTGTGTGTGTGTGTGTGTGTGTGTGTGTGTGTGTGTATATGTCACATCTTCTTTATCCATTCATCTGTTGATGGACACATGTTGCTTCCATGTCTTGGCTATTGTAAATAATGCGGCTGTGAACACGGGTGCATATATCTTTTTGAATTAATGTTTTCATTTTCTTCAGATATATGCCCAGGAGTGGAATTGCTGGATCATGTGGTAGTTCTATTTTCAGGTTTTGAGGAACCTTTATAATGTTTTCTACAGTGGCTGCACCAATTTACATTCCTACCAATACTGTACAAGGGTTCCCTTTTCTCCACATCCTCCTCAGCATTTATTTGTGGTCTTTTTGTTGTAGCAGACTACATTTGATACACGATTGAAAGTGAGAGTCAGCAAACTTGAAAACAGTCAAATTGCAAATGTCGTTTCTACCGTAATTGCACATACACCTGATGATAGCTTTCATGATAGGTTTCTACCTAGAGAAATAAGGGTAGCGAAAGTCTTGATGTTCAGGTATGTGGCAGATAACCTGCATATAATTAATACCCGCTTGCAGGATACTTGCTATCCGGGTGGAGACAATTTTTTTAAAAGCCAAGTAACATCCAAAGTAATCCTGAGTATATTTTAGGTCCAAGCAAGCAGTACACTGAGGGCTGAGTTCAAGAAGGAAGAGGGACCGCTGTGGCCTAGGTGCCTTGGAAAGTTCATAGAGGATAGGGAGCATGGGCTGGGCCTAGGATGGGAAGGATTTAAAAGGATAAGAAGGAAGAGGCAGTGTAACCTTGAGGCAAGGTTCGAGTTATAGACTCAGGGCAGCTTGGAGTGTGCCCCGAGAGGGCACACTAGGCTTGTTTGCTCTGACAGGAGGGGCTCATTCGGGGCATAATGAACTAATATTGGAGCAGAAATGGTGAGGCTTATGGAGTCAGACTGCCTGGGGTCTACTGTCTAATTTTGCACATACTACTTAACCACTCTAAGCTTCCATTTTCCAGCCGTGAATTAGTCGTTGAACCTGCTGTATTCAGATAAGCATTAAAGGAATCGTGCATATAATACACTTAGTGCAGTGTTAGGCTTGTAGTAAGTGTTAAATAAATAATGGTATTATCATTAACATCATCGGAGGCTTGGGGATGCCAGAATAAGGTGTCTTGTAGACCGGAGAGCCGTTTTAAGCAGATGGGTGGCTATTATTTTCCTAAGATTGCCCTAACAAATTACCACAAACTTGATGACTTAAAACAAATGTCTTCCCCCTCACAGTTCTGGAGGCTAGAAGACTGGAATCAATGTGTCGGCAGGACCATGATCCCTCTGAAGATTCTAGGGAAGAATCCTTCCTCGATTCTTCTGGCAATCCTTGGCAATCCTTGGCTTGTAGCTGTGTCACTGCATTCTCTGCCTCCGTCTTCACATGGCCTTTTTCTCTGTATGTGTCTTCTTCTCTTCTTATAAGGACACCAGTCATTAGATCTAGGGCCCACCCTAATCCAGCATGACCTCATCGTAACTAATTACATCTGCAAAGACACTATGTCCAAATAAGGTCACATTCTAAGGTTCTACGTGGACGTGAATTTTGGGGGGGACACTATTCAACTCACTACAGGGACATAAGAAAAAAAATGTTGAAAGAAATTGGAAACATTTTAAAAAACATTTTCATTTTGAAATAATTTTAGACATAAAAAATTTGGCAAGAATACTACAAAGAATTCCTGTATATCCTTCACCCAGGTTTCCCAAATATTAACGTTACCACACTTGCTTTACCACTCTCTCCCTCATACACACGTGTGTGTGTATGTGTATGTAACGGATCTTCTGATATTTTTGAGAGGAAGTTGTTACAGTCACGATGTCCCTTTACCTGTAAGTATCTCAGTGCATACTCCCTTAAAAACAAGGACATTTCTCTTACATAGTCACAATATAACTATCAAAGTCAGGAAATTAACTTAATTGACCCCAAACTATAATCACTGACATTTTTCAAATATTGCCAATTTTCCTGCCAATGTCCTTTTCCTGGTCCAGGATGCAATCTAGAATCACACGATGCCTTTAGTCCTTTCATCTGCAACAGTTCCTCAGTCTGTCTTACATCACTTTGACATTTTTGTTTGTTTTTTGTTTGGGGGAGATTTGTTGTATTTTTCCCAATATGATAGTTTGATAAATTTCAAATCTTTATGGAAAATTGTAAGAGTAGTACAAGCACTACCCTTATATTCATTACCTAAGATTCATTAATAGTTGATGTTTTGCTACACTTGCTTCGTATCTCTACGTATCTATGTGTAGACACATATTTTTCTTTTTCTTTTCTGAACGATTTGAGTTACTTCACCCCTAAATACCTTAGCATGTAACACCCAAGATCAAGGACATTTGCCTACATAGCCACAATACAACTGTCCTCATGCTCAGGAAATTTAACACTGATGTAGTTATGTAATACACAGTTTATGTTTGAATTCTCCAGACAGTTGTAGTAATGTCCTGCATAACTGTGGGTTGGTTGTTTGATCCAGGATCCAATCAAAGATTATCTATTGTATTTAGTTGAGTATCTCTTAGGCCACATTAATCTAGAAAATTCCCTGTGATTAGATTCATGTTAAACAGTTTTGGGAAGCATACTACATAGATGATTGCATATTTTCAGTGTGTCACTAAGAGGGCACATGTCAATTCGTCCCACTATCGGTGATGTTAAGTTTGATCACTTGACCGAGGTGGTGTCTACCAGATTTCTTCACTGTAAAGGTATCTTTAATCTGTACTCTGTGGGGTTATACATGAAGACTGAGTGAGTTTCCTGTTCCTTGAGAGTTTTTACCAGTGGCTTTAGCATCCATTCATGGCCTTGGCTGGAAAATGATTTTTCCAATTCTAGCTTGTTTAAACATTTATCCTTCTGAAAAGAAGAGCTTTCCCTTCACCTCTTCAATTTTTTTTTTTTTCCCTCTGTGTTGGGTCTTTGCTGCTATACATGGACTTTCTCTAGTTGCGGCGAGTGGGGGCTACTCTTTGTTGTGGTGCGCGAGCTTCTCATTGCGGTGGCTTCTCTTGTTGCGGAGCACGGGCTCTAGGCGCACAGGCTTCAGTAGTTGTGGCACGCGGGCTCAGTAGTTGTGGCTTGCGGGCTCTAGAGCTCAGGCTCAGTAGTTGTGGCACACGGGCTTAGTTGCACCGCAGCATGTGGGATCTTCCCAGGCCAGGGATCGATCCTGTGTCACCCTGCACTGGCAGGCGGATTCTTAACCACTGTACCACCAGGGAAGCCCCTCCACCTCCTTAATTTTTTAAAGTATCTATGGATTCATAGATTCATGATGTTGAAATCATGCCAAATTAGGCCAGTGGCAGCTCCTTTAAGCCAGTTCCTTTGACCTTTCGATATGCCCCCATTTGTTTTGGGGCGTTACATTACTTTTTTTTTTTTTTTTTAAATAAATTTATTTATTTATTTATTTTTGGCTGAGTTGGGTCTTTGTTGCTGCGTGCAGGCTTTCTCTAGTTGCAGCGAGCGGGGGCTACTCTTCGTTGCAGTGCACGGGCTTCTCATTGCGGTGGCTTCTCTTGTTGCGGAGCATGGGCTCTAGGCACACCGGCTTCAGTAGTTGAGGCTCACGGGCTCTAGAGCTCAGGCTCAGTAGTTGTGGTGCACGGGCTCTAGAGCGCAGGCTCAGCAATTGTGGCTCACGGGCCTAGTCGCTCCGCGGCATGTGGGATCTTCCCAGACCAGGGCTCGAACTTGTGTCCCCTGCATTGGCAGGCAGATTCTTAACCGCTGCGCCACCAGGGAAGCCCTACATTACTTTCTTGTACAACAAGATTATCCAGGCTCATCTGGTACTTTCTCTGCTTTCAACCTGGGAATGAGCCACTCCTCTAAGAAGTATAGGTTCCTTTAAGTGAGGGACCAAATTCTGGCTATTGGGGTGTCATTGTTTCTACACCTTTTTGTACGAAACCTCTGATTCCAATCCCTCACTATAAGCTTCTTTCCCTCTTTCCCCCCCGGGGTAAAACAGTGGTTTTGTAGAATGTCCCTTAATTGGGGATTGTCCAGTATTTCCTTGTGGTTAGACCTGGGTTTTGATACAACAGAAGTGAGTGTCCTCTCAGTGCACCCTCTTAGGAGGCATATCATGTCGATTTGTCCCATGACTGATGGTGTCAGCTTTGATCATTGTGTTAAGGTAGTGTCTGCCAGTGTTCTCTACTTAAATGTTACTATTTTTACCTTTGTAATTAATCAGATACTTTAAGATCATATATTTTCATCATAATTCTGCCTGCTAACTTTAGCATCCATTGATGATTTTTGCCAGAAACATTTACTGAAAATAATTTTCTGGGACTTCCCTGATGGTCCAGTGGGTAAGACTCCGCGCTCCCAATGCAGGGGGCCCGGGTTCAATCCCTGGTCAGGGAGCTAGATCCCGCATGCATACCACAACTAAGAGTTTGCATGCCACAACTAAGAAGTCCGCCTGCCGCAACTAAAAGATCCTGCGTGCCGCAACTAAGACCCGGCGCAGCCAAAATAAATAAAAAAGAAAATAATTTTCTAATTCTGTAATACCATCCTTTCTAAATGTATTAGAGTCTCACTGGAAGGAAGAGCATTTCTTCATTTGTAAATGGACTAATTTTGTGGGTTGTTAATTCATTACTATCATTATATATTTTGTTGTTCAAATTATCCCAAATGTGGACAATGGGAACCCTCTTAAGCTTTGAGATGAACATTTTTAAAACTTTTCTTCACATGTGTGATTTACCGAAAGATTCCACCATTTGTACGTTCTCTGGAAGCGTAAAACAAGAAGTTCTCGGGCTTTCTCATCAGCACTGGCTTTAGAGGGGTTGAAGTGACTTTTGAAGGTCAAGATGACTACACTGCCAGTTCTTAGGGCTTCTCATGGCTGCAATTTCCAGAACAACTGTCCTTCAGTCCAGGACAACCTCCCTCCCTCACGGATTATAATATAATAGTTTCCGTACTCTGACAATCTGTTCTTTCCTGACAGGAGCCTTTTAGTTTGCAGTACGAGGTAGTAATAAGTACTACCGCCACTAGAGGTCACTGTTTGGCTGGAGGCGCTGGAAGATCTCACTCTCATCAGCTGACTCGTAAGCCTTATTCTGAACACAATAAGGACTTGTCTGTTTTCAAAGGAGCAACAGTATCTTTAGACATGTCCACTTAAGCCTCATTTGGGCCCTTAATCAGACTTGAACCCTTGATAACAACTCTAAGAGTATATGCCTTTGCTAAGTTCTGCTGGCAGAAGAATAGACAGCAACCCCAATATATATGTGCACCGAGTTCCAGGTGCCGTTCTATTTCACATATAGTAACTCATTTAGCATCTTTCAAAAACCCTGTGGTGGTGGTGGGGAACCCATGAGGAGGTGACTTCACCCAGCTAGTAAGTGATTGAGCCAGGATTCAACCCGAAACAGTTTGTTCATATACTTACCCACTGTACTGTGTATCCACCTGCACGGCTTTGCTAGAGTCCCATGTTGGTCCCATCTTTCCATATCAAGCCTGGAATCACTGGCCTCTTTATAAACTGCTCACATAATGAGATTTGAAATTGTCGAGTCTTTCAGAGCTTGGCAGTGGATGCCGCTCACCTGCTGTGCCCTGGGAGCTCGTCCAGCAGTCGTGCCCTGGCCCACACCTCAGCCCAGCCTGCCTTCATGGCGGCAAGCTGGCCAGTCTCAGGGTTGCTCCCAGTAACCCTGTGGCCCTGTTCAGTGTCATGCCCAGAGTATCCGAGGCCACCAGCTTTCCCCCACTTGGCCCTTTCTTCCTAGAAGCAGTAACAGCCTGCTTTGGAAGCTGCTTCAAATTAAGCCCAAAGAAAGATACCTGATAAGGTTTGAGGTCTTTCCTCCTTGGCAGTGGGTGGTGGAAGGGTCATGGGTTCTGGAATTAGACGAGCCTGCATTAGAAACCCGTTGGTCCTGATCAGTGCTGTGTGGCCTTGGATAGAATTGCTTAACTCCTCTGAGCCTGAGTTTCCTCATCTTTGCGTAGACAGTGATAACATTTCCCTGAATGCTGTGAGAATTAATGATATACATAAAGGACACCGGTACAGGGTAGGAGGTACTTGATAGATTTGACTATTATCACTTCCTTAAAGGCACAGCTCAATCCCCACCAATCAGAAAAGCTGAACCTGAGGTCACAGCCTCGGTGGAGCTCTCTTTTTTACCAAACACGGGTGCTTCCTACTGCCTGTGTTATTTCTTGAGCAATGAAAACACTGGCAAGTGTCATCTCTTGTGCCTGGACTAATTCTCCAACTCGATTCCAATCAGAGCTGGGATGGTCCTTTATACAAACTCTAGACACCTTGTCTTAACCAGGGACCCAAAGCAGTGCCCAGCACATGACTGTTGATGACAGAAACTAACTGAAGTCAGTTCACAAGTATTTATGGAGTATTTACCAAGTGTCAGGCCATGGGTGAGCCTCTGGGAACAGGGAGGAGATTAAAACCCAGCCCCCCACTGAAGGAGCTCCTGCTAAGGCTAAATTTTTCTGCAGAGGCCTGGAGTAGTTCGTGCACTTTTCCAAGCATCCGATTCCCAGGGGAGGGCTTTCTTGGTCGAGGCAGTCTGGTTCACTGCGTTTCAAACAGGAGGCAAAAGCGAAGTCCACAGCCCAGAGCCTTTCACCCTGGAGAGCACATAACATGGCCTTTAGTGCCCGAGGCCCCGGGGGCCACTCTGGACCTTACAAGTTGCTCCAACAACCTGCTCCTTAAGACCCGCCAGCAGCCCCTGCTCTCACGGGGGTAAGAGATGGAGAACGAGGAGATGGCCACGCCCTCCTCACCACGAGGGGGCAGTGTTAGACCGCAGGCGGCGGAGAACTCAGTCAGTGATGGGTTCCCTGGTGACTCACTCCAGCAATGTGGTGTCTGCATGATTTGTTCTTGGGTGGAGTGGGAAAAGGAGAGAGAATGGGTCGGAAAAAATGAAACCATCTGTTGAATTCGCAAGCTGCCACAGTCATGAGTTCAACCAATGTTCAAGTGAGTCTAAGTATTTTTAGTGCAAAGAAATAAGGTAATTTGAGGGTTTCAGAAAACAAGCCCTTTCCAGAAACCCAAATGATAATTGAAGAAATACTATGCATTAGCAAAAGCTTTACTCTTTCCTTTGCAAAGACAAAATGACATTTTTTTTTTTTTTTTCCAGGAAAAGGAAGGCTTTCAGAAGTTAAAAGAAACACAGTTGACTGAGTAAACCCCTCCCCACCCTTTGCAATTGAATAAGGAACCTTCCCTCTTATCTAGGTTCAGAACAGGCAAGCAACCTCGGTGTGGGCACTTCATAAATATTCATCGATGATGAAAATGTCAAGAGTGCAAAGGTTCTGTCATCTCAAGAACCCCTCTGAAATGCCAGCAACTGAAGCAGGATCTCCACTATCCTTGGCAAATCTTGAACAAGAACAGCCCAGTTCAGCTGGGTATGTGGGAAGAAACCGAACAAGGACAGTGGATTAATCCCTCCCAGAGTCTGGGGTTGTGACTGTCCTTACAAAGAGCAGAGCACACTGAAGCCATGGGTAGGATTTTTTAAACAACCACTCCCAAAACATCCAAGCCATTGGGATTCAGTGAGTCCACTTTGTGGAAAAAACCTGCCCTGCTTCCCTGTGCATCGGAGAAGCAGGCTGTGCGTATGAGCACACAACTAATGTCAGAGCAGGGTGTGGCAGTGCATCTGTCATCTTAAACCATCCCGATCACGCTGTATCCATTCAGCTGAGGGACATTCAGAGAGAACACGGTGAAACCAATACATTGGTATGTTGTCCGGTCAAGGTCTGCTTGTTTTGGCCCGGGGAACACCTGGCCTTGGCCTGCGTGATCTCGATAAACAGAGATGAATGTACCTCAGTAACCATTGCCCAGACTGCCTGGGTTGGTGAAGCCGGCTTCTGGCGGAATTGTGCCAGCGGGGCTTGGAGTCCTTCCATCAGAGAGCTGGGCTCCGTTGGCCCCTACAGAGCCCTCTTTCTGGTTCTCCATTTGCCAGTCGTTGACTCAGGCCAGAACAGGGGTAGGGCAGCCACTGCTTGGGTGTGGGCCTGGGCTATCTTAGGCCTGGAACAGAACAGCCCTATTTCCTCACACCAGCCCCCCAGGCTCCACCCACCGCCCACACCGCTAGCCCGAGGAGTAGCCTCTGTCCCCTCGGCACTAGAAGGGGACAAGTGGCTTCCCAGCTGTTCGGGGCTCCCAGGCGCTGGGGGGGTCTCTGAGGCTAATGCCATGATGTAAGGGGCAGTAGGAGCCGAAGCCCCTCTCATGGACTTGAACCCGCAGCCAGCGTGGTGGCAGCTGGGTGTGCAGGCCAGGCTCTGCGAGAACCATGGCACCGGCCACAGCTTCAGCCCTCTGACCGTGGCCTCGCATAGGCACCTCTATTTCTAGCGCTCCACTCCCCTCCCCTCCCTCCTGCCACCCACCTTGTCAACACTTGCCCTTTCATTCATCCTTCAGAGACTGACCCAGGACCTACATGTGCAAGGCAGACCTTTGCTGAGAGAGGTAGGCTGTGGCTCCCTCCTCACAAATCCAAAAGGCCAGGAAGGAAAAGAGCATTAACTGAGTTCGTGCTTTGTGCCAAAACCTTCAGATGCAGGATCTCTCTTAATCCTGCCCTCTCACCTGAGCAGAAGGTCTCATTATTCCCATAAGAACCCGAGGCCAAGAGCAGGGCCGCTGCCGCCTGACCGCCTGAGCTCAAAGTCCAGCTTTGCTCCTCACTCTGTGTGACCCTGGGCGGGTGATCTGACCTACATGCCCGCCTTGCCAGGAAAATGGGAATCAGGCCGTTGAAAGCACAGAAGGAGTTAACTTATGTAAAAAACCGCTGGGGGCTTCCCTGGTGGCGCAGTGGTTAAGAATCCACCTGCCAATGCAGGGCATACGGGTTCGAGCCCTGGTCCGGGAAGATCCCACATGCCACGGAGCAACTAAGCCCATGCACCACAACTACTGAGCCTGCGCTCTAGAGCCTGCGAGCCACAACTACTGAAGCCCATGCGCCTAGAGCCCGTGCTCCGCAACAAGAGAAGCCACCGCAATGAGAAGCCCGCCCACCACGATGAAGAGTATCCCCCACTCGCCGCAACTAGAGAAAGCCCGTGTGCAGCGACGAAGACCCAACGCAGCCAAAAAATTAAAATTAAAAAAAAAAAAGCGTCGAGAGCAGCAGTGTTAGTTATCATCATATAGTATTAGCTTTATCATCATACAATATTAGCTTTATACGTTAAAGATGAGAAAACAGAGGCCACGGATCAGGTGTAAAGCACAGATTCTGGTGGGCTCCACGCAAATGCTCCCCCCAATCCCACGCTGTTTCTCTTTGACAGTGTAAAGTGTGGTCCCATCCCAGGGATGGTTAAGTCTTAAAAGAGTTTTAGACCAGTGTGTGGGAGAGAATTTGGAGAACCAGAGGCACCGGAGTCTTATTTGGGCCCTGAAATTGTATCCCTTGAGCTGAAGGCTGCCAGCTGCCAGCGGTGGGCTCATTCCCCATCTCCGCGCAGGAAGGTCCAGCCTGCTCTGGAGAGGGCTGGCCCTGGTTCCTCCCCTCCTCTACTTGGCAGCTGGCTGAGACCACAGGATTCTGACTCTAACATCCTCGTCCCCATCCCTATCCTAAAGTCTGAGTTGTTTTTCCTGAAAATATGGCAGAGGTGGAATTTAAACTCAAGCCCTCCTGGCTCCAAAGCCCGTGGACTCTCCATTCTTATCTTGGTCAGCTGCCCATAGCTGCCCAGACATCTGTGGCAGACAGACAAATGAGGCCACTGGGATTGACACAGTCGGGACTCGGCCTTCATGTGTGGTGGAGGAAGGGAACAGGAAACTGGGCCAAAGGCCGAGGCTGCGAGGAGCGGAGCGGGGGCGGGCACAGACACATAACTAAGTTATCCAATCACTCAACTTATAAATCCAATCAGTGGGGAGACCGTACACACTAACCTAACATGCTTAACATGCTACCAGGGGCTCACTTCGGCCCCAAAGCAGAAAAGTATCCAGAGGTGTCTTGGGTCAGGCAAACTATGGTCTCAAGGGTGCAACATTTTCTGGAGCTAGGGCTTCCCTGGTGGCGCAGTGGTTAAGGAATCCGCCTGCCAATGCACAGGTTCAAGCCCTGGTCCGGAAAGATCCCACATGCCGCGGAGCAACTAAGCCCGTGCGCCACAACTACTGAGCCTGCGCTCTAGAGCCAGCGAGTCACAACTACTGAGCCCACGTGCCACAACTACCGAAGCCTGTGCGCCTAGAGCCCGAGCTCCGCAACAAGAGAAGCCACCACAATGAGAAGCCCGCGCACCGCAATGAAGAGTAGCCCCCATTTGCTGCAACTAGAGAAAGCCCGCGTGCAGCAACGAAGACCCAAAGCAGCCAAAAATAAATATATAAAATAAATTTATTAAAAAAACCCAAAACAAAACATTTTCTGGAGCTTATCTCATGCCCTGAATCGATACTCTCTTAATTAGCTTTGTGATCCTGGCCAAATCTCTCAGCCTCTCTGAACCTCAATTTACTAATACGTAAAGCCAGGCAGATAATCCCTACCTCACAGGGGTTTCCAATGGTTAAATGATTTGACATATGCAAAAAGGCCAGGGGCTGGCATGCAAGAGAGGCTTATGAAATGTGAGTATTCCTAGCCTGTGTAAGAACCCACATATAATCTCACTTAGTTCCACCAGAGATGAAAGATCTGGAAGAAGGCTTTCTGCACACTTGCTCGAATTTTCACGCCTCATACGGGTAAAGAAGCAAGTCTTTGTGTCACTTCACTGCACTGTGGGTGTCAGAAGCCCTTCTCAGCAAGCCCAGCACCTATGATAGGTTGTCAACTGCTTTCCTGGGTCCCCGAGTCCTCTGTGACATGGCTGCCCACCTGCCGCTCCACTGTCAGTCCATGTTTTTCAGTGTTGTGCTTAGCTTCCTCAAAGCAAGACGATACTTGGCACCAAACTGACAACATTCTTTCCAGTTCTGCCCATCATCCTGCCTGTTTAGGAGGAGGGGCTGGAGGGAGCCATGGAGGGAAGCCTCCAGAAGTCCAGCAACCTTTCATCCCTGTCCCAATGCCAGGAGGCTAAGTCTAAAAGGAAGCTCCTCTGAAGCCTGGGAAGAGGCCGGGGAGGGGTGTGAAGAGCTGTCTGGAATGTCCAAGGCTCTCAAGCAATCTCTGTCAGATGAGAAGGGAAAAGGAAATGCTTAACCAGGTGAAAGGGCACGAGACTTCAGCTGATAATTCATCATCACTAGAGGATGACTAGATTACTAATGCCACAGGTATGGAGGAAAAAGGCTTGTTGGCTTTTTGTGCAGTGTTCTCCTCTCCACCATGCAGAGCGGGGGTGATTCAACTCCCAGCACTCGAGGGCGAGGGGTGTGAAGCCAGAATTCCTGGGTTCAAGCTATGGTTCCACTCTCACCAGCATGTGACCTTTCAGACCCCAAATTCCTCATCTGAAAACAGGGGCAGTTGCTACCTGGGGCTGCTGTGAGCAGTCTGTGAGAACACTTATAAAGAGGGAACCCAACTGTTCAATTGGTCACTTGTTATTGTTAATATGCAAGAGCCCTAATTTCTCTCCAGGCCAACTAGTGCTGTCTCAATATCAGCAAAGAGAAAGGTAGCTATTTATCAAGGCATTTTGTAATCTTTGGGGATTTTAAAAGGCTTTTTAAAGGCTGAAGAAAAGCAGCCAAGTTGCTTTGGTTTCTCCATCTGTTCCTGCATCTTATCTCCATCATCTTGGGGGAAACACAGGCCCTTTTGGGGACGGCCTTGGCAAGTGGCCACCATCAGTCCCCAGGGCAGGCCTCCCCGTGGGCCTGGAGGAGCAGCCAGCAGCCGGGTAGCAGCCTGGGGAAGGGCGAGCTCCAACATGCTTCCCACCTTGGGACCAGGGCTGCATTATGCACTTTTGCCCTCATGGGCCACTTCCTCCATTAAAAAATATTTTAACATATATTTTAATGACTGCATTGGTATGAAAATAGATTGAATCAACGCTGGGTTCATTATTACATATTCATCCTTAATTTTTCTGATGATTTTGAGAGGATTGAAATTTAATTGGAAAGAAACTTATTATGGGCTTCCCTGGTGGTGCAGTGGTTAAGAATCCGCCTGCCAATGCAGGGGACACGGGTCCGGGAAGATCCCACTTGCCGAGGAGCAACTACGCCCGTGCGCCACAACTACTGAGCCTGCGCTCTAGAGCCCGCGAGGCACTACTACTGAGCCCGTGTGCCACAACTACTGAAGCCCGCGCGCCTAGAGCCCGTGCTCCGCAAAAAGAGGAGCCACCATGATGAGAAGCCCCCCGCTCGCCGCAACTAGAGAAAGCCGCGCACAGCAACGAAGACCCAAAGCAGCCAAAAATAAATAAATAAATTTATTTAAAAATAAATAAATAAAAAAGAGAAACGAATTATGAGGAGCGGTTTGGCCACTAGGGGGCAGCACGAGCTCACCAGATGCCTATGGGACCCGGGGTGGCGGGTAAATCGTGGGTGAGGACCGAGCAACTGGACTCCCACCGCTGACTCACAAAGGTCTTTTGCTTCTCCCAGCGCTTCCTCGGAGAGGGCTGTGTTAGCGCCTCTCGGCCCCAGGGAGCAGGAGGGCGGGGCGGTTCTTACTGCCCCTCTCGGGGCAGAGAGGCTCACCCTGGGAGGCGCGGGTCGCGCGAGGTCACACGGTGACAGAGATGGGCCGACCAGAATTTCCTGGCTCCTCCTGCGAGACTCTCCCTCGGAGCCTCAGCGGGCTGAGTGCTCCGAAGACCTGAGACTTCGGTGATGCCGGCGGCCCAGCCCTGCCACGTCCCGCATCCCAACACTCGCCGGGGAGCAGCAGCCCCCGTTCCCATCCCGGTGGGGGGCGGGGGGACCCTGCATTGCGACCCAGGCCCTGCCCCCCACCCCAGCCCCACCCCGCGTGCCTTTGTTCACTCGCTCTGCTCGGCCCCGCGGGGAGCCTCGCAGGTGGGACATGTTCCCTCCGCTCCCCCAGAACTGAGTGCGGACATCAAAGGCGCACACAAGGCGTTTGCTGTGCACAGGGTACAGGACGCACTCAGCGCGGCACGGGGGCCGGGGGGCTGGGTGGCCTGGGCCAGGAGGTACAGCAAAAAAGGAAAGACCAGAAACAAAACCAAACAGAACACCAGGCAGGAGACGATCTGATCTCCCGGCGGCTTTTCTGCCTCTGGGGTGGGGGGGCGGCGGGGGGGCCAGCCAGCACGTGGCCGGTGGGAACAATAGGCCTTTCTCCCTTCCCACAGCTGAGCACACGTCCAGGAGGAGGGGAGACCCTCTCCTGGAGGCCCCCCTCTGCACGGAGCCTGGACCCCAGGGGAAGCTAGTTTACAACGCACATAATTTGCGTTGTGTCCTTCTGCAGAGGTGAGGGTGGTGCCTAAACCCATGACATAAATACATGCTTCTCCTGTTGGATGAGCAGAAAAAGATCGCTCTTTTCTTTTCTTTTAAGGGGAAACATGAGATGCTCGCTGACTCTGAAATGGATGTGGCAAAAGGCAACCCTGTTCTCTTTCAGAGAGCACCTGTTTGGTTCAAAGGGGCCAAGAAGGTTCTGGAACCTTGGAAAAGTGGGGCAGGGCCTGAGGCAGGGGGACGAGGCCTTACACAGAGGCCCTGGAAGGGTGGAGTGGGTGAATGGGGGCCCTGGGTGCTCCAGAGGCTCCAGGGACAGAGGTGACATCCACCCACTGAGCAGTGCCTGCCCTCGGGGTCACCACACAGGCAGGAGTCTCTCCCGTCTCGCACACACGGTGACCCCAGCGCTGGTCTGGTTAGGCAGGCCCGACGATGAAGGAGGAATGATAGGCTTGTCACGTGGATGGAGAATAAGTCCCGGTCCAGTTTCTGGTCTCCACAGTTGCACCTCTGACCGCCTCCCCCAGGGGACTGGCACGTAGAGGTGACAGTCTAGCCTATCACCTAGATAGGTTGGCAGGAGCAGGACTGAGAAACCTGCTCAGGAAAGGAAAGGGGCCCTCGGCAGAATGCCTGGATGCGGAGGCTGTGGCTCAGGAGCTTCGTGGCAGGGGGACAGATGTGGCGGTCAAGAGCCACAGGAAAAGCTAATCCAAGGAAGGCTTGCATTTGGGGGTAGCTGTGGCTTTCCCCAAGCCAAGCCAGACTCACCATATTCAGGAATTCTGTGACAGAGGATGACTGACTTCCAGAACCAAAGAGGACTTCCAGGATGATCTATTCTGATCCCCTCGGATGGCTGCTGGAAGGGGCTTTGGAAGAAATATCATCAGACACCTACGTGGCCCAAAGGGATGGTGTGACTTGCTGAAGGCCCCAGAGCTGCTCAGAGGACAGGAACAGGAAGCCCTGCTTCCCTGATATATGGCCCAGAGCTCTTGCTGATAGATGACACTACCTCGAAAATGGAAGGTGTAGGTGGCCTACAGGAGTCCTGAGGACCTGGGGTGCCTCTCTGAGGCCCATGGGGCTGAGAGTGCAAAGTGAACCTTAATTTTAAGGCCAGACCAGGGAGGGAGGTGGGCCACCAAAACAGTACAATTTATCCGAGTAGCTGGAGAGCCAAAACACAACCAGCCCGAGATCATGTGACAGGGAAGGACATCTGTGACATGGTGTCTGAGGTTCCATCCATCTCCAGTGTTCAGAGACCTGCTGTTCTAGGAGCCTGAGGCTCCAGGGAGATCAGAGGGAGCCTGCGTGCCGACTTGAGAGGAGCAGGCCTAAGAGGGCCGTGACTCATCCTGCTGGGGCTTCCCTGGACCACTGGAGCAGCTCTGAGTCAGCAGCCATTTCTGAGATTGGCACCATCACCCAAGGCCTTTGATGGTGACTCAACGCATTGCCTTCCCCTGGAGAGGTCTCTCAGCCGGAACCTCCCACCTGTGCCTTCCAGGCCCCTCCTCTGCCTTTGGGAGAGCAAAGGGCTGCCTGCTTTCTCCCAGTCTCCCGTCCAGAGGACTGTCGGAGCCTCCCCGGCCCAGGGCGGGGCTGTGGGCTGGGCAGCGTGCACTGGAACAACATCAGTTTGGCTTTTTGAGTTAAGCAACCAGATTTATTCAAATGCTTGTTTTGCCAAAGAAAAGAGAAGCATAGGGTTTAGATTTGGAAGACGCTTTAGAGCCCGTTCTATTATTTCACCGATGAAGAAACTGAAGTATGGACTGATTATGTGCTTTTCCCAAGATTACACAGAGGTTATTTCCTCGAGGCCACCGTTTTGCCTGGCTAACCAGTAGGCCAGGGTGAGGGGTCCTCTGAGAGATGAACCACAGGCCAGCTCATGTGGCTGGGCCTGTGCGGTGGCAGGCGGAATAATGCCGCCCGCCCTCGCTCCACAGACGTCCACCCTCTAGTCCCGGGAACCTGTAAACATATCACCTTACATGGCAAAAAGGACTCTGCAGGTGTGATTAAGTTAAGGATCTTGAGGTGAAAGATCATTCTGGATTATCTGGGTGATAATCCCACAGATACAAGGATCCTTATAAGTAAAAGGAGGCAGGAGAGGCAGAGTCAGAGAGATTGGAAGATGCTCTGCTGCTGGCTTTGAAGATGGGGGAAGGGGCTCCGATCCAAGGCACGCAGGCTCTAGAAGCTGGAAAAGTAAGGAGATTCCTCCCTGGCACCTCCGGAAGGAATCAGCCCTGCCTGCACCTTGATTTTAGCGCAGAGAAACCCATTTCGGACTTCTGACCTCCAAAACTGTAAAATAATAAATTTGTGTCGCTATACGCCACTAAGTTTGTGGTAATTTGTTATAGCAGCAATGGGTAACTGAAACATGTCTCCTTACCCCTCCTTCCCACTGCTATTCAGTCGGTGGTTTTAAATATTATGTTTGAAAACTAATTTGCCACCCTTTGATTTCTACCTAATGTGATATAAACATAATTTGGAAGGTTACAGTAAAAATATGAAGTCCCTTTTCTTCAATAATGAGAGTTGTACATACTTGGTCAAGTTGGACTCAGTTGGATATAAAAAATAGACAATTTTCCTCTCATCAGCACCCTTTTAAGCCCCCTGTTTAATTATTTCTTCAACTTTTGGGGGTGAAATGTGGGGCGTATCCTAAAGCTTTTTGGGTCACTTTCGGGTATTAAGAAACATCTCATTTTTAGGTATGGGAAGTCCAGTCCAGTCTCCCATCAGAGCTTTAATCTCTCATATAATAGGAAGCTTTCCCCATCTGAAGCCTGCAGACGTGCGGAGGCGGGCACTGGGCACAAAGGTGGTTGGCTTCCTGACTAGTCTCCCACCTGACTTTCCCACTGTCTGCCACTCACTTTGCCGGCTCCTGCTCCTTCAAGGTGGGGAGGCAAGAGGCAGGTCGATTTCACAGACTCGGAAGTGGCAGACGTCCAAATGACTGCTCCTTGCTCAAGGAGCATTTTGGAGATCTCCAACCACATGGGTCTCCAGCAAAGTGTCCCAACCCTTGGCTCCCTCCTACCAAACTCTTCCCTCAGTCCCTCCACCTACCGTGTGCCCGGAAGGAACCCGACTTTCTATCAGAAGTGTTGCACTCCATCTTCTTGGGTGGGGAAGCCTGCCAAGTCTCCACTTGACCACAGCGAACATACTTCTTTGCTTCACCCAGCACTGCACCTGCAGGCCACCCTCACTCGGCCCTTCCTCTCCACTCTCCTGTCCCAGGCAGCTCTAGCCAGGGTCTCACCTTTAGATTTTTCCAGGTCAGGTGTTATGAACCATCCTAGGCCAATCTGGCCTGGCACGACCATTGGGTTGTTTGTGGGAGGTAATAGCAGCTGCCGATCCATAGAAGTAGGTGAGGTTGATTATTTCTTCACAACTCTGCTATTAGGTTATCATGAAAGCTCTTTGTCTTTTCACAAGAGACTCACTCAAGGGAAACGTCACGGTGTTATAGAGGTAAGATTCGAATAAACTACAGGTTTAGCATCAGACAACCAGATTCCTTCGAACCAACTGCTAGCCACAGGACCCTTTAGGGATCAGACCTCTGGTGCCTTTTAGGGTACAGGCTACAGGCCCCTAGATCCACACTCAGTTCACGCAAGTGTGAGGAGAGTCGCAAACACTTGGCCAATCCACATAACTCCAGTCCTGTTAATTTCACAAAATAAAATCCATTTTAAACACTCATTATGCTAATTAGCAAAGCCTCTGATATTGTTCAAAGGTAGAGATAACTGTATATCTTCCTGTGGTAGCTGCCTCTAGAGTGTGCGGAAGGGCACAGTTTAACACACAGTGTCACCCTGCCTAGTCAGAAGCATTTCAGTGTATGTTACAGACATTATGACAGTCCGGATCTGGTCCTCCTAAACACCTGGGGACACAGGTCAGGCTCTCCTGAGAAGCCTCTCCCACATTCTGTCCCTGTCCTGTGACAGCATGGGGCACAACCACTTCCACTGCTCCGCTTGGACCAGCCAGGAGACAAGATGTCCATCTCCCCTCCTGGGGGGCACCCCACCTTCTCCCAGTGGTTTTCTGGGAACTCCCTCCACTTGGCTTGAGGTCAAGAGTCATGTTCTCAGCGTCCTGACAACTCACCACTCTTGTCTTCCTCATCAAGCCCCTTCCCTCCTCCCCACACCCCGAGGTGATGGGCTCAGGGTCACTGAGCTCCATTTTATGGGTCACTGCTTAGCAAGTTCTGTGTGGATGGTCTTCTGCCTTCCATAGAATGTGGAATGGCCGCATAATACCCCTTGTTCTTGGCTTTAAGGGATCGGCTGAGATTCTGCAGCAAGAGGAAAAGCCCCCCTTAACATCCTGCCACAGAGCAACAGAATTTGTCTTGTTTTCCTTTTCGCCTCTATTGCTAAGACTAAGTTTAATACCCATCTGCAGTAACTTCTCCTTGGCCTAGAGTTTGGATACTCCTAGATACGTCTCTCCCTCTGCCTCCGTCTCTCCCCCTGCCTCCGTCTCTCCCTCTGCCTCCTTCCCCTGCTTCCCTGCTAATTCATTCACACCTTCTCTCTTCTGCTCCCCCCCCACACACTCTCTGCTGTTGTTCTTTTGCCCTTGCTTTGATGATTCTGTTGCTCATTCACTTGCGAAGCTGAGGCAAAGTTATCTAGAAGTAAATGAATTGTTTAAAAAAAAGTATAAAGTTTTACTACAAGTTTCTCCGTGGATGGTTCTATGAGGCATGAGAAAAACATGAGTGTTTTTCCTGTGAGAAGTTACACCACCAAAGATGCACAGATGGCATTTGTTTCACTACAAGTTACAATGGCCTTTCTCTTTTAATCAGATGATGAAAGATACATTGTGTGACATTGGAGAGACATCTTCTGATCACAAGTTCCACAGAATCTGGACAAACACTGAAGGCAAAAGTTTAATGTGAACATTTCTTATTTTCAAAAGAGACTAATGATGGCTAAAGGAGAAGGAACAAGACACAGGTGCCGAAGAATTTTGAGTGCTCCGGGAGTTGCTCTATAAGAAAAAGAGGGAAATAGACATCCATGCCTCTGAGAGTGTCAGAGCATCATGTCAGGTGTCAAAACAGTTATACAGAGTCACTAGAAGGGACAGAGTAGCTCTATGGACTGCAATATCCAACTAAAACCTTTTGAAGTGTATTAACACACGACAGACTGCACCGATTATGGGAGAGGGAGCAGGGTGGCGGGAGCAAAGAAAGAGAGTAACCAAGGCAAAGGATAGCAGTACCCATCCCTCAGTGCCCAGAAGAGGGGAGGGAGTTTTAGGGCCACAGGCCTATGGCAGGGCTACTCTGATATGAGGGGAGGGGCTGTAGCCAATGGACTCTGGGTAATGTGGATTCAGAGGAATTCAAGATTTTTGGTTCATGGTTTCATGATCCCCAGCATGAAATGTGCAAATTGGGCTATTTTAGCTTGATGTCCTTCGACATTTAATAAAGAGACTTCTGGTGGGGACCTGGCTTTCCTTGGGGCTGGGAGAGGATGGGCTGATAGAGTCACAGCATATTAGGGTTCTAGGGAGACTAGTGTACTAGTGGTTCACTGTTCAGTGTAAATGGATACATAGGTCCTCTAGGTCAGCCTCAGTCTCCAGGCCTTGTATTTAGGATGAGGTTATCTCAGGGCTCTGCCTCCCCTTAGAGCAATGGCTCTCAGACTTTCATGGATGCCAGATCACCCAGAGGACCTGTTTTGCTGAGTTCTACTCCCAAGAATCTGATTCAATAGGTCCAGGGTGGAGCCTGGGAATTTATGTTTTCAACAAGCAAGCTCCGAGGTTATACTGAGCTGTGGGTCCAGGGATCACTCTTTAAGAACCACTAAGAACCTTCTTCCCCCTGCCTAGGTTACTCCCCAGATCAACTGAATCCGGATTTCTAGGGGTGGGAGACAGGCATCAATATCTTAAAACCTACCTAGGCAGTTCCAAAGATGACCCCACTATCAAGATCTACCATTCCAAGTAAATGATTTCTTAACATAGGCAGACATAAAAACACCATCATTTGGGCAAGAAAGCAGCAATAAAATAACACTGGGGGTATAACTGGGGAATGACAGATAACACCTATTGAAGGCTGACACTGTGCCAGGATTAACTACTTTGCTTCTCACAACAACTTTACCCATTTTGTAGATGTATGAAACAGGCGGCCCGTGAGGTTAAGTAATCTGTCCAAGGTCATGCACCTGGTGACAGGGCTGGGCTTTGAACCCAGGCACCCTGGTCTCTGAGCCCCTGCCTGAGGCCTGCACTATAGACCCTGTGTCCTCAGTTCGTGGTAGTTTATTAACAGTCTTGCTCTCTGAGAGCAGAATTTACAGTGAACATGGAATGAGCCCCATCATCTATGAAACTGGGTTAGAATCCGGGACTCAGCACTTAATAGTGATGTAACTTGAACAAGTCCTTTAGCCCTTCCGAGCTGTTTTTCTCATCTGGAAGATGAGTATAAATGTGCCTCCCTCAGAGTCCAGCAGGGAAGGTTAAAAAAATTTGCCTAGTACTCGACATATATGGTGTCTGGCACACAGCTGAGGTTCAAGAAATGTTTATTCTCTTTCCCTTCTCCATCAGCCATTCCTCTAAATGTCCTCAGAACCCCAAGAGTTTTTCCCAGTTGCTTCCTGAGTAACTTTGCTAATACTCCTTTCCTCACAGCTGGCAGATACCTTTGTACAAATAAACTCTAGGGAAATGAGAAAGTTTTCCTGCGGTATGGAAGGAAGCACAGATGTCAGGCTTTCTTGAACAATGAGTTGAGCACACTTGAATTAAGGAAATCTGTGCTACCACTTGAGGGAAAATAAGGAATGACTCATGAGCTGGTGTCCCAGCACATCCCAGATCAGCGGCACTGCACCCAGGGTCCGGGCGCTGGGTGAGGCCCCCAGAGCTGCAAGGTGTGCTGCGTGTCAGTTGTTACTAATAAAAAAAAAAAAGTACTGAAGCTTGTGAGCGACTCACTAGAAACAGTAATACATTCAACTAGCTATCTTTCTTGAGTGAAGAGAGAGTGGGAGAGAAAGGAGCAGAGCCAAGATCGCTGGGACTGTACACAACTCTGGGCAGGCCTTTGGTAATCTTGAAAGTGAATGTCACCTGAACAGACAACAAAACTGAAAAAGATAGCAGATAGTGTCGGAGGCAGATTGAAAGAACATTTTGAGGCAATCTAGAATAACTAATTTTTATATCCTCTCACTTCTGGGAAGTTTCGAGGGGATCATTAAAAAAAGATACAAACAAAGACGGTATAAATAAGTCAGAAAAAGAATAATCTGGTGGTGGTTGGGGAAAAGGGGTCATAGAATGGGAATTAATCCAGAAAAGCTAGGTTAGGAGGGATTCTTGAAATGGAGCAGAAAATGAATCTCTGAGATTCCTGGCGCTGAAGACAAAAAGAACTGTATGATGCCTTCCGTGGCTTTCACTAATTGATAAAAGAAAGCACAGCCAAACTTTATCTTAGTACTAAAGTCCAAGTGGAAACTATTTGCAAGGGTTTTTTATATTCAGCAACATAATGAATGTCTATGGCAGTTTTACAGAGAATTTAAAGTTGTTCTTCACCTGACCATTTCTTAAAATGACATTGGATAAAAGTTTAGGGGTATGATGTTAAACGACCTGAGAACACATCTCTATTGAGTACCAGAGTAATCTAATCCAGGAAGAGAACCTTGTGATTCCAGAGAAGGAAAAGTTTAGAGAATTGCCAAGTACCTTACATATTACCATTGCTGATTGTCTTGGCAACATCTAACTCCCTTTTTAAATGCAAAGATAAACATTATTTGAGAGCAGCATTTAATAGCTCTTTAATAAGAGTGTTTAATGACGAACAATTTGATGTGTACGCAAGATATCGGAAATGCAGTGTGTGGAAGGAAAGAGAAGTACAGTTTTGTATTTCTATTTGGACAAAAGGTGTTGAGGTGAAAGCCATTTGTGTAAATTCCAAACAGATTTTCAAATCTAGAAAAACAAAACCTCCATTGTGGATTAAGTCCTATTTTGAACAAAAGCTGTAATAGCTTGCTTTGGTTTCTGAAGCTAGCAACAGCAAAAAGAGGACCTGTTTTGAATTTAAAAGAAGCAGGGGGAGACAGAAGTTAAGGACAAAAGAATCACCATAGTCTTCCTAAATGTATTACTATCATTATCATCATTAAATATATTTGCTTCTTAAGGCTAAAGAGGGCTTTCAGATGGTCAAAATATACTAGATGTCACTGAATTGTGGCCCAGGACATCCTTCATTACAAATCTTGGCCTAAGGAAGCTTTAGGAACCCTCAGAGTTTATGGCAGGGACCTGGGGTTCGGCTCAAGTCACCAGCTGACTTGAAGGCCTGGAGGGCCCCCAGGACCTCCTGGCATCTGGAAAGCCCTCCACAAACCCGGCCGCCGCCTACAATTTTCCCGCTGCTGGTCGATTGCTGAACAAACACAGGTCGTTTGCAAAAAGTACAAGGTTCAATTTGTCAGAGAGGGAAAACCAGACACCGAAGCACAGGAACACAGGCACGCGAGGCCCACGACGAGCCCAGGCAAGGTCAAGGCCCGCCTGCGGCCGTCATGGCAGAGACGGGACGGGAGGCCTGAACGCTCGCTCGTCCCTCCCGCGGTGGGTGACCCTCGGGCCCCAGCCCGTCAACCACACGTCCCAGCCGGTTGCGGATTCCTGCCCGCGGGGCCTACCTTGCTTCTGACGGGCTGATAACGTCGAAAGTCCCAGCCGGCAGGGGGACCCCCGGTACAAAGCCGCGGCGGGGCCTCTGCCTTCCTCCCGACGCCCGTCTCGGCCCGCGGTGGCGGCAAAGAACGGAGCTTTGGGCCTGGACCGCGCGCTGCCGCCGCCGTGACACCCAGCGAGTCCCTGCATCTTCCTGAGGCTCTGGCTTCCTCATCAGTGAAATGGGGCCAAGCCCAACACTAAGCGTCCTACCCGCATTAGAGGGATGTGAAAATACTTAGAAAATGGGAGCCTTGGTTGTCCTAAGTTAACTCACCTGTGAATCCCATTTCCTTCTTGACAGCCTTCCTAGATTAGAGTTGATTTTGGCCAATGGGTTTTCTCAGTTTCTCTTCCCTTATATTGATTCTAATTTTAAATGGATCTTTGCTTCCCTCACCTAAAAGAATTATTTGACCTGTGGTTTCATGTTTCTACTCTGATGTTTATAAGTCCTATGTCTACATAGGCCTATAGGCCAAGGGCCAGATGTAAGATTTTCTGGACAGGGCCTGTTTTAGAACTACTTTTTTATTTTATTTTTTTAATTTTTGCTGCGCCACAGGGCATGCAGGATGTTAGTTCCCCCACCAGGGATGGAACCCGTGCCCCCTGCATTGGGAGCACGGAGTCTTAACCACTGGACCCCCAGGGAAGTCCCCAGAACCACTTATATTCTCTTCTCCAAACATTTAGAATTGGGTTGATGGTGAAAACAATTTCAGGTATTTTAACCTTCGCCTGAGTATTTTTCTTCTTTTTTCTATGTATAAAAATAAGTACATGTAATAGAGCAGGACCCTATGGGGCCTTCCCAGGACAGACCCCTCCCCCATATCCTCTGCTGTAGCTCCTCT
This sequence comes from Eubalaena glacialis, assembly GCF_028564815.1. Taxonomy (NCBI): domain Eukaryota; kingdom Metazoa; phylum Chordata; class Mammalia; order Artiodactyla; family Balaenidae; genus Eubalaena; species Eubalaena glacialis. The sequence continues at coordinate 112,431,687 of NC_083721.1, forward strand.
CTGAAGTACCTAGATAATATTATCTGATGCATGTTTCCTAAGTTGTTCCACAGATGCTAAAACCACCTCCAAATGGAAGAAATTAACTAGTTGATGATCATGAGCACATAGCCCCCAGACCTACTGGCCTCTAAGGGTTGATTATATTCACCCCTGTGACTCAGCCCTGTTACCTCACCATCAACCAATCAGAGGATTGTGCACAAGCTGATCAAGTACCCTGGGACTCCCCTCCCTCACCTTGCCTTTAAAAATGCTTTGCTGAAACCCATCAGGGAGTTTGGGCTTTTTGAGCACTAGCTGTCCTGGACTCTGTACAGCACCCTGCAATAAATGCTGCACTTCCCTTCACCACAACCTGGTGTCAGTAAATTGGCTTTACTGCACGTGGGCAAGCAGACCCAAGTTTGGTTCAATAACATACATAGTTGAGATTACTCAACTCCATGTAATTTAACTCATAGATTAACTCTATGTAATTTGGTGCGCCCTACATTTTTGATTCAGTATCATAAGTGTTAGTATTTTTCCACATCATTTACAAGTCTGTATGTAAAGATCATTTGTGATGGCTATTTCACCATTTAGTAGGCTATACCATATTTTACTAACTCATTCCCCTGCTATTAGACGTATGAGTGGTTTCAATGTTCTACTATAATAAATAATACTGAAATGAACATCTTCATAAAGCTTTTTCCGCTGTTTACCTCCTTAGAATAGATTTCCATAGGAGGAACTCTGGGTCAAAGTTTATGAACAGTTTCAAAAGACTTTTTGATATAATGATGTACAGAAGTAGCACTAAGGTAGTTTGGAGCAATAGGGATTTCAACGAAAAACTATGAAAATACCTGAAAAGAGGACAGAAAGGGAAAGATGGCATGGGGAATCTATTTAGAGTTAGGGCCTTGTTCTGAATAACATAAATAAATAAATAGATGAAATTTCAAAAATACATGAAATAATTGTATGCTTTAAAGTCTTATCCCTGGATGTTTAACTAGCTTTACTCATAGCCTACACTGAAGTATAAAGTTGGTGGAGTATCTGGCAGGGTGGGTAACAGCTGCTTACTCCCAGTACATTGGGACTTCTCAAGGAGCAATGTGTCCCCCACAACTGTCACCACAGTTTTGGTGACTACAGAAGTAGACGTGGTGACTACAGAAGTAGACTACAGAAGTAGATGTGAGCTTAGAGCTGTCCATCTAAACTCCTTCTTGAAGAAACTGAAGCTCAGTGTACCTCATACAGTGGTTCTTAACCCTAGTTGCATATTATAATCATCTAGGGATTTTTAGAAATCCAGGTTCTACCCCCAGATATTCTGATGCCATTGGTCTATGGTGGGACCCAAGCCATCTGTATTATTTAACAGTTCCTTAGGTGATACTAATATGACCTAGGATTGAGAAGCTCTGGTATAGCAGGAAAAATATGGGCTTTAGAGTCACTCATATCTGGGTCAGATCCCAGCTCTGCCATTTATTAGCTGTGTGATTTTCAGTAGGTTAATGACCTTCCTCCTCCTCAGAGTCCTCATTTGTAAATCATAAGATTGTCATGAAGATTAAATGAAATAACATATGTAAAGTGTGTTTCAAGGTTCCTGGCACACAGTTGACATTCAAAAATGTTGGGTCCTTTAGAATGTACCTAAGGTCTCAAAGCTAGTTAGTTAATGGCCAAACTTAAAGGCCAGTCAGAACCATGCAGTGCAACCAGTAGGCACCCACTGAATACTTGTTGATATTCCTTTGATAGGATGATCTTTGAACATGAATATGCATGTTACTGAGAAGTTCAAAATCCATGTTGGGTTGATATTAGAACAATAAGACCTTACCTCATAGAGAGAGATTAATCTCACTTACTAGGCATTAATTTGCATCCAATTTTTAGATCTTCAGCTAAAAAGGAAACATTTTTATTCTGATAAAACAATTGATTATGATTGAACTCCTGCTAGGAAAGAAATACTTTTATAATTACATGAATGTTTGAGAATGTTTATGTAACTCATGTAATAAGCTAAGGATATATCAGTTAAAATATCCTTTTTAAAAAATTGACATGACAATTTTAAGACCCCTCAAGCAATGAGCTAATACTGTTTCCCTTTTCACTAACTTTAGCCTAAAGGTCTTTAGCATAATATTTTTTGTCTCCATCCTATGATAAATGATAGACAGATAGATAGGACTGGATTTAGTTTCAAAAGACCTGGGATTGAGGCCTGGCTCTGCCATTGACTGTGTGTAAACCTTGGATGATCATTTTGCTTTGCCCTTTGCCTTCTCATGAGTAAAATGAAGGCCTTCATGGCATGATCTGGCTTTAGGACAAAGTGAGTGTAGAACTGTGATGCTGACCCAGTAGGACATAGTTATTAAATATTTATTAAGCACCTGCTGTGTGCCCAGCACTATAGTGGGAGGTCCTAGGGGAATTACAAAGCCTTGGGCCTTATGGGGAGTAGCTTGGAGCCTATCTAGAAGAAAATAAATCCCACATATGAGGAACAACTAGGGGCCACTTTCCACCTAAGAGCTGCGATAAGTCCACCCAAGTGACTCATGCAGGAAATAACTGGGAACGTGTAAGAGATGACAAACACGGAGAAATGGAAGGGAGCTGAAATTCAATTTCTGCCTCTTAGTGCTTTATTCCTCTTTGGTCTCAGACACAAAGTCCTGGATGGTGATAACCTGAAACAAAACTGCATAAAGCTCGATGGAGCCAGGCATTTCCTAACTGCACACTCCAGCCCTTCGTCCACATTCTACATCCCATTACTTTGCGCAGTTTCCAGCAGCCTCTGCAAGCCCCAGGCTTGGCCTCTTTCCTGCTTAGAACTTGTGTGCCTCCTCTCGACAGAGCCCATACTGTGTAGTGGCTGCACAAAAGGGCACAGTATGCAAATGGCCGTGTAGGAAGTGTGGCAGCAGGAATGTTTCAGCTGTGCCATCTCACAGATGGCCCCTGGGAGGGCACGTCCCGAGCTGTGAGTCATAACCCTCGGCAGGGGTGAGCCGCTGATGAGGCTGGTGGGCATTTTTGTCTGACCCCATTCTAAGCAACTCCCCGAGTCCTTCAATCACCCATTTGTAACATTCTCTTCCAGCAGCCTGGGTGGGGGAAAAACAACCGTGGCATCCCATATATAGAACCTCAAAAGTAAAGCTGCCTGGATAATGAAGATAGAAGAGGAAGTTTGAGAAACTCACGATGGAAGAGTTTAACAACAGCTGCCTGTGAGAGTGTTGACTTGGAAGCTCTCGGAGCACTGGAAATGATTTCCTTAACAACGGAAGGAAAATTGACCGGGGGGCATGAGTGTTTCATTCATTTTTCAGATGAGTACAGCAGCATTGCCAGGGAAAGAGAATGTCTGCTCTAGTTCCAGGTTTTTGCCTTTGGCTCAGCCATGGACTCCCTGTGTTTTCTTGTGCAAATCATTTCATCTCCCTGGGTCTCAGTTTATCCATCTGTAAAATGACCGGTTGATCCAGGTAAATTGTAAGGTCCTTCCTGACTGGAACATCCTGATTCTAGGCAAGCCGTCTTGAAGGTTGCTAAATTTTGCAATGCTTCACCCAGAGAGCTCTAACTTGTGCAAGAGATGAATAAAGCACACTCATTGACTTTCTGACTCAGTGGGCTGGGGCACCTCCACACTGCTGTGCTGTGCTGTGCTGTGCAGGGATGACGGGTCTCTGCCCGAGGGAAGAGAGAGCTATTTTGAGGCCGGGCTGATTAGAGATAAGGTGTCTCCTTTCTTCACCGGGCTCTGGCCCTGACTCACCCAAAGCTCTTGGGCTTAAAGCTTAACCCTTAATGGAGGATGTAAGCCAACCCCTCTGTTTGCCTAGGAAACTGGCGCCCGGTACCCAGCTTCCCGAGCCCCTGCTTTATCAGTGTCCGTTAAAACATTCTTTGACCTCTCCTTGCTTAGAGAGCGTCTTTGAAGAGCAGCCCTTGCTTGTAACCTCTCTCCTTGACATCTCTTATTTGCTCTTTCCTGTTATTCCCAGAGTCTTCTGGATTATATAAAGGAGAACGTCTCAGTAATCCTCTTAACAGCAAAGACATCTGGCCGCCCCTGTTGGGTCGGGGGATGGAAGTGTCACAAGATTCTTGAAAGAAGTACTGGGCAAAGCTGCAAAATACTTTTGCACGGAAAAGCCCAGAACATGAATACATGAGTGACACAAAAGATCACTAGAGTTATGCTTTTTTTTTTTTTGAGTTATGCTGCTTTTAGTGCCAACAAAATTAAACTATAAGGCAAAATTATCCTAATATTTTAATTTAAAAAAGTCTTTAAATCAACATATGTTTTTAAAAAGATATGAAGTGCTTGAGTTTTTTCCGTGTGTGTGTGTGTGTTTTCCATTTATTTCCACTCTTGGTGTGTTATCTCTGATTGATTTGTTTATTTTTTGGCTTGGGTATGTTGAAAGTGCCCTCGTGACACTTGACATGACAGGACTGTGAGGCTGTGGCTTGGGCTGTGCCTGATTTTATTCAGTTGCTTCATTCCTAACAAGCTGGATGCAGATGGAATTGTTAAAAACTGACTCATGTTTCAAAGACACTTGAGAGAGTTCACCTCTTTAAAAGAAATGTGCACCAAAGCCGTTTCTAATGAGAATAATCACCGCTCTGTTTGTTTTGAAAATTAAGGTTTTTGAATTTTAAGTTTTCTTGAAGTAAGAGACAAAATGCAATGTGGAGAACACTGTTCTGGAGAAAGCTATGGAGTCACAATAACCCAAGACCGTGAGAAAATTATATTTACTTCTTTGAAGTTCTCTTTCTTTACCTGTGAAAATAGAATTGTGGGTATGTGTTGAATTCACAGCTGTGGAGCTGGATGGTGGAACAAAAAGAGGCCAGCCTGGGCTCCAGGAGCCTGAGTTCCAATTCAGGCTCTGTCCCTACCAGCTGTGTGACCTTGAAAAGGTCACTTTCGTCTTTGCACTTTGGTTTCCTCATCTATCATATGAGAAGTTTGTACACAGTGGTCTCTGAGTCCCTCTCAATTCTGACAGTTTAGGATTTGAACAATTTATTGTTTTAAAGCAGCTACAAAGAAGAAAAAGAGGTTGGTAGTATTGATTTCAGTTCAAGTTATGAAGCAGTTTGTGCACCTGTGCCATCTTGGGGCTGCGTTAGGTCTTGTGGAAGATATGACTTCAAGCTTTCCTTTGCTCAACAAATGCTTATGAGCACCTATTGTGTGCCAGGCACTGTGCTAAGGGTCAGGGATACAGACATGAATAAAACCCAGCACGTGTAGGGAGCTCTCAGTTACACAGAGGAGACAGGCACATGAAAACCCATTTAAAAAATAATAATTTGCATATTAAATCCATTAGACTCTCAGATTCTTGATTACCAAGTAATATACCAAAGAGACATTTTTCACCCCACCTGCTCAGCTTTTACCTCATGCCTCCTCAGAGTCACTGGGTTGAGGCGAAGCCAGGGCTCCACAGTGATTGTTTTAAAAATTTTATCATGGAAATTTTAAATGCGTGTGTGTGTGTGTGTGTGTGTGTGTGAGAGAGAGAGAGAGATGGAAAACCTGTATGTAAACATTACTCAGCTTCAATAATTATCAACCTTGTTTAATCTGTACCTTTCCTCAACTCCAGATTATTTTGAAGCAAACCAAAGACATCATATCATTTCATCTGTAGATATTTAAGAATGTACTACTAAAAAAACAATGTTTCTTCTTTAAAGAACATCCTATAATGCTTGCAGTGGTCTGTTTCTTGATCTGCAGGCTGGCAATTTGGGTGTTTTCCCTTTAAAAAAATTCATCAGCCGGACACATATGGTTTGTTTCAGTGTATACATTATACTTCAATAAAAAGACAAAACAAAACATAACCACAACACCATTACCATACTTCAAAATGTAACAGCAATTCTTTAATACTAGGTCTCCAACTAGTGAGGAACAAGTTTAAGCAATGCGGGAATCCAGCAATAAAGATAGGTGTAGGGCATGATGAGCGGGAGGGTCAACTAACCTGGCCTGGAGTTGGGGTAGGGGACACAGTTGGATGCCTAGAAAGTGCCACGGTCATGTCCCTCACTTCCCTGTCCTGTAGTGGCCACAGGAGATGCACACACAGGCACTCACAGGCATGTGCACGAAAGCGAGTGAGCGTGGCCTCAGAGGGTAGAACCTCTGGTAACTGCCTCTTAGTAGACATTTGGAACAGAGGAGAAAGTTCTCAGGGTTAGCTAGGGCCTCCACAGGACTGTGTAGAGATGGTGAAAGATCTCCCTGTCTGCCCACAGAAGGGAAGCCTGGGGCGCTTAGCATTCTCAGAGCTGCTCCAAGCTGGGGGCCCTCAGAGCTGGGCCCAGGCCACGTGGGTGGCTCAAGGTTCACCCTGGGCACACCACCAGTGCACACATGTGGCCATCCTGAGTGATGAAGAAGAGGCAAGAAAACGTACCTTTCTCACTGAGCTATTTTCCTTCGGATGTGCCCATACATTCTATAATTTTTGTCTGGAATCCCTGGAAAGGCTCCCTTCTTGCTCCCCACCCTCAGAAGCTCCGTACATGGTTCAGAAAGAGCCAAGTATTTTGCACCTCCCCTGCCACCACCAATACGACCCCATCCCTTGGATTTTTCAGCCTCTAGTCCTGCCCACGCTGTGGAGGCAGCTCCCTGAGGCTCCTTTCTTCCCTGCTCTCAGACAATTCCTCAAGGCCCAGCGTCTCTGCTTGGGGCTGCCCTGTGGGCCCACTCTGCGGCTGACCTCTGCAGTCAGCATCCTCAGGAAGGCTGCAGTCAGGGCGCAAACAGTCCCCGCCTCCAGGGTGGTTGGGAAGGCAAGAGAGGATGTTGCAGCCAATGCCCTCACCATGGAAGTAAGCTTTAATAAGCTTGAGTTTCGGGTATTAGTCCTGTTTTACTTTTATTTAAAAACTTTTCTGTTGCAGGAAATTTCCACATTCACAGAGTAGCAGAGCACTGTGAGTCTCATTCATTCATCACCCAGCTTCCGCAGTTATCAACTCGCGGCTGATCCTGTCTCACTTGTATCTCCACCTCTTCTCTCCCTCCCATGTTTCCTTCAACAACTGGATTATTTCAAAGCTAATCTCAGGGAATCTATTTAAATTTTTAAATTTTTAGTCCTTTTTGAGTAGGGTGTATTGGCATGACTCAAATTTTAAAAGTACGAAAGGCTGCAAAGAGAAAGGCGCTCCCTCCCTCCTTGCCTCTGCCTCACTGTATTGTGGATTAATGTCCACTGCATTTTGTAGCTCCTCCCAGTAACACACGGAGGTGGGAATTCCCTGGTGGTCCAGTGGTTAGGATTCTGTGCTTTCACTGCCAAGGGCCTGGGTTCAATCCCTGGTCAGGGAGATCCCGAGAAGCGTGGCCAAAAAAACCCCCAGAAACGAAAAACAAAAACACGGAGTCCATTTCTCTACCTTGAATTTGGGCTTGGTTGTGTGAATTGCTTTGGCCAAGGGGACTTTAGCACACATCACGCAGGTAAAGGCTTGAAAGTGATTGCGCACTGGGCTCGCTCTCTTGCTTCTAGGGACTCTGTTGTCATGTGCAGAAGCCCCAGTCGAGCCGACCCACATAAATGTGAGCTGGGTAAAATGGTGATGGTTTTCAGCTACTAAGTTTGGCCTGGGTTGGTGTATAGCACAAGTCAACTGCTACCTTCCCAGTTCTCCCACCCGCCCGGGGAACATTCCTTCCCAGGGGGTATAATACTAGCAGCTCGTGCAGCCTTCCAAGACAGTCCGTGCATAAACAAGCATTTAAATACATGTTCTCCCTTCCCCACTCTCCTCTTTTTTTAAACAAACAATAACATACAGTTCCTAACCTAGTCATATTTGTTGGACGTAACTGTATTTTGGAGATCATTTCCTACCAGTGCGCAAGGAGCTTCCTTTACAGCGTGCCACTGTATACACACACCATACATTTCTTAATCAGGCCTTTGTTGATGGCATTTCGATTGTTTCCAGTCTTCTGCTATGAACTCCATCATCGGCACACATGGGAGTATTTCTGGAGGACAAATTCCTAGCTGTGCTCGCAGGGTGCAAGCACAGTGGGGCACCACACGGAACCCAAGCTGTAGGGAAGGACAAGCTTTCTGTTCCTTGGGCTGCCTCTTTTCTGTGGGCCACAGCTGTGCAGCTGCATATCCCCACAGTGTCCCTACCTGTCTCTTCTGCTGACAAGGGCAAACCTGCCAGGAATGAGCCCTCTTGAGTCTGTCCAGCTCACCTGGACTTCTACCACCCAGGACACCACGGTGAGGGGCGCTCTGCCCCCGCCTCTCTTCCAAGCACTAGAATGTGACAACACTGACATGAGAAGCTTCCGGGGAGTGCACAGCTGTGATTCTGGGGACAGTTCAAATGAGTTCCCATTTACTGACAGACACTAACAAGGCCAACAAAGGCAAGAGTCCTGGTACAAACAAACCAGTGTCTGGGGCAGCAGGACACAGGGGCCTGTGTAGAATGAATTCTGCCCCGACGGCACCCCCAGGCCATGAACCCCAGGGAGTGTTCGAGCCACAAACCCAAACAAACCAGAGCGGCCTGGGTATGAAGTGTCCTTGCTGTATGGAGTAGGGGCTGACACAGAGCAGTGGCGTCCATGCCGTGGACCCATGAGCAAAGGCCCCACCACCTCCCTGCTCCCAGCGGGCTCCTCACTTCCTGTTCCAGTCCCCCAAGACCCACTTCTCAACAGACTGGGCTCAGCTGGATCTCCCTGTTGCCTGGGAGGAAACAAGTTCCCAGAGGAGACTGAATCCCCACCCTGACCCGCTGCCCTCTGCGTGTTGCCCCCGGGGGAGCCGAGGCGGGAGTCGCTGTCTTTCTCTGCCACCCCGCCCCCTCCCTCTCTCCTGCTTGGTGGAGCTCAGCATCTGCTCTGTTCCTTGTCAACACTTACGTAAACCTCCCCCTTCCTCCTGACTCTGGGCCTCACGGCTGTGCTCGCAGACCCCTGTGGTCGCTCCCGGTTTGGCAGGTGGCCACCATGTTCAGTGCCAGAGGTGGCTGGCCCTCCTCTGCCTGGGTGTGGGGAGAATCCTGGGCTTGGAGCTCCCGGAGTGGGGAGACGATTCTGTCCACACCTGATAAGACTGACGCCGAGGTGAGGTCAGAGCCGGGCGAGGAGCCGGCTGGCCCGGGGCAGATAACCTGAGGATACTCGGGGTCCTCGGTGGCTCTCGGGAAGGAAAATACCTGCACAAGCAAACAAGCAAACTCCGGGGAACAGGGAGAAAGGAACAGGGCGTGGAAAGAAAGCCTGTGACGGGGACCTGTGGTGCAGCCTTAGGGGTCTCCTAGGGGCCTCCATCTGCCCACACTCATGGTCTTTATCTCCAAAGCTGGAGACACTCCGGAGAATTTTATCTCTCACTTCCTGTATCTCGGATGCTTGAGCTGCAGGAGAGTTGCACATTGCCATGGGTTTTATTTACTCCCTGCCTGGGTCCCTCACGCCTGGAGAGGGTGGGCAAGGTTTCTCTCCATCTTTCTGCTTAAAAAATAGATCTTTAATAAATACTTGTTAGTTCATGGCTTAAAAAATCATGACTCTGCTTCTTGGGTGGAATTTAGTTTGGACAATACTAAATGGCTACTATTGATTGAGCGACAGAGGGCTGACGTTACCGCATTGAGCCTCTCTGCAGGGTAGGTATGGCCTCCATTTAGTGGGGGAGAAAATGAAGCCACAGAGAGGCTGAAAGGCTTGCCCAAGCTCACACAACTTGCAAAAGTTTGGGCTGGGGTGTGAACCCCAGTCTGCAGGGCTCCAAAATTCAGGCTCCTTTCCCTCAGCACCTGAATGCTGCTCTGAGGTTGAGGAGAAAAAACACTCAAGTTGGGAGCAAAACTTCCTCTCCTCCTGCTCACCGCTGTCGGTTTTGGGCCCATGACCAGCCCGTGCACCAGGGCCATCTCTGGGCACCACGTGGAGGGCAGACATCAGCAGATCACTGTGAATAAGCAGAGAGCAGGCCCGGTTGACATTTGGCTTTGCACATAGCAGTGGGAGAGTAAATGAGGGCAGACCTCTTTCCCACTCCCCTGGCACGAAGTGGGGCTTGTTCTGGGCTAGTGAGAGGGAGGCTCACGCAAATGTTGGCTGAGTATTTCTAAGGTTACTTAAATGGAGCTAGAATGATAATAAAAATAATAAACTGTCAGATTCTTTCCCTTTATTCTAATCCCAAGTCTCTTACAAACTCTGTGCCTGTGGGCAATTTGGGGAAGTTGTATAACCTCCCGGAGGCTCATCTCTCCACTTTTATTTTTTGTTAATTTTTTATTTACTTATTTATTTAATTTATTTATTTTAAAAATTTATTTATTCGGCTGTGTCGGGTCTTAGTTGCGGCACTTGGGATCTTCACTGTGGCATGTGGGATCTTTGTTGTGGCGTGCAGGCTCTAGAGTGCACGGGCTCAGTAGTTGTGACGTGCGGGCTTAGTTGCCCCGTGGCACGTGGGATCTTAGTTCCCCAGCCAGGGATGGAACCCACGTCCCCTGAATTGGAAGGTGGATTCTTTTTTTTTTTTTTAAAGTTATTTTCTGTTTTTTTTTTGGCTGCGTTGGGTCTTCGTTGCTGTGCGCAGGCTCTCTCTAGTTGCAGTGAGTGGGGGCTACTCCTCGTTGTGGAGCACAGGCTCTAGGCACACGGGCTTCAGTAGTTGTGGCACATGGGCTCAGTAGTTGTGGCACACGGGCTCAGTAGTTGTGGCTCGCGGGCTCTAGCGCGTAGGCTCAGTAGTTGTGGCGCACGGGCTTAGTTGCTCTGCAGCATGTGGGATCTTCCTGGACCAGGGATCAAACCCGTGGTGTCCCCTGCATTGTCAGGCGGATTCTTAACCACTACGCCACCAGGGAAGTCCCGGAAGGCGGATTCTTAACCACTGGACCACCAGGGAAGCCCCGGAAGGCGGATTCTTAACCACTGGACCACCAGGGAAGCCCCGGAAGGCGGATTCTTAACCACTGGACCACCAGGGAAGCCCCTCTCCACTTTTAAAACAGGATCATAACTGTAGTGTGCTGTAAAACCCAACACCTTGCACAGTGTTTGGCACAGAGAACAGCCTCAGTAAAGGTTTGATGTTTGTGTGAATGCAATATAGGGACTGTCTGACTTATTTTGCTTTTTCTGTAGCACCTAGAATGCTCTGGACTTGTGCATGATTAATGAACATTTGTGACTTTGAGGTTGTCTTTATAGTTAAGAATGAGGACAAGCCCCATTAAAAAAAACCACAAACCCCCTCCCAAAAAACAAACAAACAAAAAATCAGCTCCACTTAAACACAGAGAAACTCCTGTTAAGAGAGCCCGTGATTTGCTGCAGAACCCATGGGGCGTTGTGGTATTGGAATTAATAATAAAGGTCTGTTAATTCTCTGCCTTTGCTCCGGCTGCTTTCCAAGATGTAATGTGGAATCCTGCTGTTTCTGCTCCAGATAAATCATTGATAATCTTCAACCCAGTGAGGGGCAAGTCATGGGGACGTACTCCCATGTCCACGTTGCTGATGAAATCAGATTTCTTGGAACCCATTTACCAGCGGCTTTGAATTGGCCAGATTGCTTGCTGAGCCTAAAATATTGCACACATGTGGCGACCTTGACTTGGCTGTTTCCATGAATCCTCTCTTCCCTTAAGCCATGGTTGACGCTTCCAAGTCAGATGGCAGGGATCGGGCTTCATCTTTATCTTTCCACTAATAATTATTGTCCAGATCTGGCCCACTCTCTGTGCACGCTCACTTCCTGGCATTGATTCTGCTCTGATGGGAGCAGAGAGGCTGGGGAGGGGAGAGGGAGGTGGCTGCAGGTGACTTTGAGGGCTGACACCTTCTCTTCTCTTCTTGGTTCCTCCGCTGGGGCTACTTTTGGGTAGCAGACCTTTTTTCCCCCACCTTCTGTCCACTCATCCATCTGTTTGTTCCTTTGTTTAGCCATTCATTTATTTAAAACACATGAACTGAGACCCTGTTGAAGGGAAGCATTGTGGTGGCTATGAGGGTACACAGAGAGGAGCGGAGATTTGGACTTGGCTTTTGAAGAGCTGAATGCAGGCAGAGAAAAGAGACATGAACCTAAATAGGGCTAACACCCCCAAATGCCAACAGTGGTTACCTCCAGGTAGCACATTTGAGTGGTTTTTAATCTCTTCTTTGTGAGTGTCTGTGTTTCTAATTTTTCCTTCAATAAGCATATATTAGTATTTGTGTAACAAAAGTTATTCAAAAGGTGAGTACGTGGTAAACAGGTGCTAAGTGTACAGGGAGATGCAGATGAAAACACTGGGTAAGTAGAGAGGAGGAAAGTGGTATTTCCAGCCCAGGTGGATTTGAAAAGGCTTTAGAAGAAGGTCATCGTTAAGCTGGGCCTTGAGGTTGGAGGGAGACCTTGCAGTGGTTGTCTGTGGGGTACCCTGCCCAGCACCTCTCCTCTCCTCTCCTCTGACTAGCTCCCCTCTCTGTGGCCTGCAAGGAGTTACCTCTTGCCCAGCTGACCTTGCCCTCATCCCCATGGTATCATGTGGCTCCTTAAGAAACGCCCTTGGGACTTCCCTGGTGGCGCAGTGGTTAAGAATCTGCCTGCCAACGTAGGGAACACAGGTTCAATCCCTGGTCCGGGAAAATCCCACATGACGCGGAGCAACTAAGCCCGTGTGCCACAACTACTGAGCCTGCGCTCTGGAGCCCGCGAGCCACATCTACTGAGCCCATGTGCCACAACTACTGAAGCCTGCACACCTAGAGCCCGTGCTCCGCAACAAGAGAAGCCACCGTGATGAAAAGCCTGCTCACTGCAACGAAGACCCAACACAGCCATAAATAAATAAATAAATAAATAAATTTATTAAAAAAAGAAAGAAATGCCCTTATCTGAAAGCTTGGGAGGGCCCATGCTGGGGGCAAGCGGGAAAGCTAGAGACACAGATTTCAAAGGTGAGGGTTAGAGGCCATGCCCTCTGCCCTCTCGTTCTATAGATTCCCTGCGTAAACCAAGAGGAGGCAGCTAGATCCCAGGCCTCGCACAATTCCAGCTATGTGACATACTGGCAGCCGCACACTCAAATCATTTTGATCCCTCAACCTCTGCCCCCCACCCCACCCCGGCTTCAACATCTTGTCTGCTCAAGAACAGTGTTCAGAGAATATCGGCTGCCACCCAGCTCAGGCGTTTCTCCTCGGGGAGGGGTCCCTGACCCCAGAAACACACCCAGCCCAGATCGACTGGCCTGAGTGTGACTCTCTGGCTGAGATGGGGGCTGTCTGGACGCGTGGGTGGAGGCAGCAAGGTCACGTGGCTTGTTTCTGCATCATCTCACTCAGTTGCTTTAGCAACAGGAGACAGCAGGAGGCCAAGCACCACCCACCACGGCCTCATCCATCAGTCCCTGGAGAGGCGCAGGGGGCGGAGGCAGCTCTCGGAAGTCAGGAGGCAGGGTCCTGCCCAGGCTCTCCTGGGCCCTGGCTGCTGCTCCCAACGACTTACCTCCTCCCTGGGCCCGTTCTAGACAGAATGGGCGCCAAGCGCTCTCTGGACGCAGCTCAAGGAGGCACAGAGGAGCACGGTCTGCTGGGGAGAAGACCGTACTGTTTCTGCTCTCGGTGGCTTTGGCAACTCTTTGTCAGCCAGTCTTCTGCGACTTAACTTGTCCCTCGCCACGTGTGATGCAGAAATGTTTGCTGACCAAACAGGCGATTGAACTCCAAGGAGGCCAGCACTTGGCAGTGCCTGGCCTACCAGGATGGATATTTCTTTAGCTGGGGAAGGAGGTAAACCTGGCTTTGGTTCCTAAGCATGAACTTGTAGAAGAAAAGAGATTGAGATAAAAAAAAATTATGAGCAGCTCAACTCTACAAATATCTGTAACAAAAAAAAATATAAAAGTAATACCTTCGGCATGGTCTTTGAAATTCTCAGAAAATTGTTACATCCATTCTCGTGTCATGTTCTCATAACCATCCAGAGAGGGAGGCAGAGGAGATAGGATGACCTCCATGCTGCAGTGGAGGACGCTGAGTTCCAGGGAGGCTGAAGATCCCAGGGTTTCTTGGATAATGGCTGAGCCAGATCTGGACCTCTGCCTTCTGGCCTCAGGACCTTTTCGTTAGACATGACCCATGAGAGCTATTACAAAGCAGAAGCATTCTCCAGCCTTGTTTGTGGTCATGATTCTCGGACTTAACACACATCAGACATCTTTCTGAGGAAGAAAGAAAACAAAGGTGCATTCATCCAACAAACAATTTTACTGCGCATCTCCTATGTGCCGAGCTCTGGGCTAGGCACCAAGGATTCAAAAATGAACAAGGTGTGGTCTCCACTTTGGAGAAGCTCCATCTATTAGGCACTTACTCTTGCTTAATTAAATCTCCCATTTTGGTGTTGGATGGAATCACCAACCATGAGATCCTCAAAGTAAAACCTCCCACTCTGCAACCATTTTTGTATCCCAACAGAACTCCAGCAGGCTGCAGCTATGATAAGAAAAGGTATGCTTCTCCTAAAATTCTTGGGAGGATAACCAGGAATAGGGAGCAAAGATGAAAAGACTTAAGCGGATGTTAAAGCCACCCCTGGCTCTGGGATGGGGCCTGGGCTGCAGGGAGGTGAGAGAGGCCCCTGGCCCCTGGTCAGGAAGTGCTTCCAGGAAACCAGTGGGAAGCAGCCCGCTGGCCCAAGGCTCAGGGGCCGACAGCGCGTCGGAGAGGCAGCCTTGAGAACAGGTGCAAAGGGATGCCAAAGGAACCTGAAGTCCTTTCTCTGAACATGCACAGCCATTAAAGTCCTATTTCCACAGATGGGGACTTGGGGGCCACACCCCACCTACAGCAAATCACTTTCTGACTTGATGTGTAGAATCTAAAAGGCAGAGGGGGACTTCCCTGGCGGTCCAGTGGTTAAGACTCCGTGCTTTCACTGCAGGAGGCACAGGTTCGATCCCTGGTCGGGGAAACTAAGGATCCCGCATACCACGTGGCAGCTTTGACAGTGGGGGACCTGTCACTGCAGCCTAAGGAAAACTGTTTAGCATTTTACCTCTTTCCCTACATTGGGGCCAACCGTGCCTTGTCCTAGGAACAGAAAAAGTGTTCGACAGCTTTTAGACTCTCTTAAAGCAGCTTTTATCTGCTCAGTGACATGGCAGTGTGAGGACACATTTCCACCTGAAGAACCCAAACTTTCCAGGTCTAAATAGGGTTCCAATGATACACTCTTAACTGACAGGAAACAATCTCTACCTTAGATTTCTGCTTTCCTCTGCAGAATCTGTAGCCCAGCACACACTGTGGTTATAACCTCGGCAGCCCCAAAGACACAAGGGAAAGGGATTCAGAAAAACCCCACGGCTGAGTGAGTTGATGATACAAGCAGGGACATCAGAAGGCAAGTTAGGGCTCAGGGGTTTCAGTTGTAATGTATAGGGATGTAACCTGTAACACAGGAAAAGAAATTCCTTGCATTGTTTTGTTTTGTTTTGCTTATTAAGACCACCTTTCCCATCTTTAAAACAGCAAAGAAATGCTATAAGACCTGGACCATTGGTGCAAGTGACAAGCGGAGTTGAATTATCCTCGTGTGATAATCATGCAAAATTAGACCTGGAAAGTGGAAGAGGCCTTAGAGATCATCTAACTGACTGATTATTTTTCTGTGAAGAATCTGAAGCCTCCATCATAAAAATAATAAGAGTGGGGACTTCCCTGGTGGTCCAGTGGTTAAGAATCCGTCTTGCAATGCAGGGGACGCCAGTTCAGTCCCTGGTCAGGGAACTAAGATCCCACACGCCACGGGGCAACTAAGGCCGCATGCCACAAGTAGAGAGCCCATGTGCCCTGGAGCCCGCATACCACAACTAGAGAGAGAAAACCCGCATGAAAAGAGAGAGAAAACCTCCACAACTAGAGAGAAGCCCGTGCACCGCAACGAAAGAGCCCGCGTGCCACAACTAAGACCCAATGCAGCCAAAAATAAATAAATACATAAATAAATAAAGAAAGAAATATTAAAAATATAGTAAGCCTGGTTACCTACCATTTATTGGCCTCCCACTCGGAACCCAGTGCTTGTGTAAAGAACTTGTACGAGTTTGCTAGGGTGGCTGTAACAAGGTACCACAAACTGGGGGGGTGGGACTTGAACAACAGCAATTTGTCTCACGGTTCTGGGGGCTACAAGTTTGAGATCAAGGTGTTGGCAGAATTGGTTCCTTCTGAGCGCTGATTGAGAGAAGTCGTTTCAAGCCTCTCTCTCCTAGCTTCCGGTGCTTTGCCGGCAATCTCGGGCATTCCTTGGCTTGTGGAAGCATCACCCTGTCCTCTGCTTTCATATTCACCTGGCGTTCTCCCTGAGCACATGCCTGTCTGTGTCCAAATTTCTTTTTTTAAATAAGGACACAGGTCAGATTGAATTAGGGCCCACCCTAATGACCTCATCTTCATTTAACTAACTGTATCTGCAATGACCCTATTTCCATATAAGGTTATATTCAGAGGTACTGGGGTTAAAGCTTCAACAAATGAATTTGGCAGGGGGACACAATTCAACCCATAACAGAACTCTACTTACATTGTATCTGGTCCTCAGAGCAAGGCTGCAAGGTTGGCATGGTCCGTATTCTATGGATGGGTCAGGCCCCACTCGAGAAGTGGGCAGCACCGAGGGGCACAGCCAGGTGGTTGTGAAGAGCTTGGAGTCTGGAGCCAGGCTGCCCGGGTTGGTGGCCCAGCCTCACCTCACACGAGTTAATGAATGTGGGACATTGTTTCACCTCCCTGTGCCTCAGTGTCTTCATCTGAAGAAACACGGAGAATATAATTTCAAAATCTTAAAAGTTCCGAATGCCAAAAATCATAACTCATTTGGCAGCAAAACCTGATCTGAAATAAACTCATTTGCTAGAGAAACCTGTCCTGAGTTACATGAGGCTACTTTATTTATGCACTATATACATCTCACTACAGAAATATAAGTACGTTTGATTACAGGATGCTGTCACAGATGCTACAGGATATTATGCAGCCTACAGTACATGCAATGCATTCGCTTTCTCAAGTCCCCAAGTTCTGACACACCAAACACTGCTGGCCTTGAATATTTTTTTTTGGATTCATCTTTATTGGAGTATAATTGCTTCACAATGCTGTGTTAATTTCTGTTGTACAACAAAGCGAATCAGCCATATGCGTACATATATCCCCATATCCCCTCCCTCTTGAGCCTCCCTCCCACCCCTCTAGGTCGTCACAAAACACCAAGCTGATCTCCCTGTGCTATGCTGCTGCTTCCCACTGGCTATCTAGTTTGCATTTGGTGGTGTATATATGTCGATGCTACTCTCACTTCATCCCAGCTTCCTCCTCCCCACCATGCCCTCAACTCCATTCTCTATGTCTATGTCTTTATTCCTGCCCTGCCACTAGGTTCATCAGTACCACTTTATTTTTTTTTTTTAGATTCCATATATATGTGTTAACATACATAAGATCATACTATACATACATAGTATACAAAAATAACATACATATTTGTTTTTTTCTTTCTGACTCACTTCACTCTGTATGACAGACTCTAGGTCCATCCCCTTCACTACAAATAACTCAGTTTTGTTTCTTTTTATGGCTGAGTAATATTCCACTGTATATATGTGCCACGTCTTCTTTATCCATTCCTCTGTCAATGGACGTTTAGGTTGCTTCCATGTCCTGGCTATTGTAAATAGTGCTAAAATGAACACTGTGGCACATGTCTCTTTTTGAATTATGGTTTTCTCAGGGTATATGCCCAGTAGTGGGATTTCTGGGTCATATGGTCGTTCTATTTCTAGTTTTTTAAGGAACCTCCATACTGTTCTCCATAGTGGTTGTATCAATTTATATTCCTACCAACAGTGCAGGAGGGGTCCTTTTTCACCACACCCTTTCCAGCATTTATTGTTTCTAGATTTTTTGATAATGGACATTCTGACCAGTGTGAGGTGATACCTCATTGTAGTTTTGATTTGCATTTCTCTAATAATTAGTGATGTTGAGCATCTTTTCATGTGCTTCTTGGCCATCTGTATGTCTTCTTTGGTGAAATGTTTATTTAGGTTGTCTGCCCATTTTTGGATTGGGTTGTTTGTTTTTTTGATATTGAGCTCCATGAGCTGTTTGTATATTTTGGAGATTAATCCTTTGGCTGTTGTTTCATTTGCAAATATTTTTTCCCATTCTGAAGGCTGTCTTTTCGTCTTGTTTATGGTTTCCTGTGCTACGCAAAAGCTTTTAACTTTAATTAGGTCCCATTTGTTTATTTTTGTTTTTATTTTTATTACTCTAGGAGGTGGGTCAAAAAAGATCTTGCTGTGGTTTATGTCATGTCTATATTATGTCTGCCTATATTTTCCTCTAAGAGTTTTATAGTATCTTGTCTTACGTTTTGGTCTTTAATCCATTTGGAGTTTATTTTTGTGTATGGTGTTAGGTAGTGTTCTAATTTCATTCTTTTACATGTAGCTGTCCAGTTTTCCCAGCACCACCTATTGAAGAGGCTGTCTTTTCTCCATTGTATGTTCTTTCCTCCTTTGTTGTAAATTAGGTGACCATATGTGCATGGGTTTATCTCTGGTTTTTCTATCCTGTACCATTGATCTATATTTCTGTTTTTGTGCCAGTACCATACTGTCTTGATTACTGTAGCTTTGTAGTATAATTTGAAGCTGGGGCGTCTGATTCCTCCAGCACCATTTTTCTTTCTCAAGATTGCTTTGGCTTGGGCTTCCCTGGTGGTGTAGTGGATAAGAATCTGCCTACCAATGCAGGGGACATGGGTTCAAGCCCTGGTCTGGGAAGATCCCACATGCCATGGAGCAACTAAGCCTGTGTGCAACCACTACTGAGCCTGTGCTCTAGAGCCCACGAGCCACAACTACTGAGCCCGAGTGCCACAACTACTGAAGCCTGCATGCCTAGAGCCTGTGCTCCGCAACAAGAGAAGCCACCGCAATGAGAAGCCCACACACCACAATGAAGAGTAGCCCCCACTCACCGCAACTAGAGAAAGCCCGCACGCAGCAACAAAGACCCAATGCGGCCAAAAAAAAAAATAAATAAATTTATTTAAAAAAAAAAAAGATTGCTTTGGCTATTCGGGGTCTTTTGTGTTTCCATACAAATTGTAAAATTTTTTTGTTCTAATTCTGTGAAGAATGCCATTGGTAGTTTTATAGGGATTGCATTGAATCTGTAGATTGCTTTGGGTAGTATAGTCATTTGCACAATATTGATTCTTCCAATGCAAGAACATGGTATATCTCTCCATCTGTTTATGTCATCTTTAATTTCTTTCATCAGTGTCTTATAGATTTCTGCATTCAGGTCTTTTGCCTCCTTAGGTAGGTTTATTCCTAGGTATTTTATTCTTTTTGTTGCAATGGCAAATGGGAGTGTTTCCTTAATTTCTCTTTCTGATTTTCCATTGATAGTGTATAGGAATGCAAGAGATTTCTGTGCATTAATTTTGTATCCTGCAACCTTACCAAATTCACTGATTAGTTCTAGTAGTTTTCTGGTGGCATCTTAGGATTTTCTATGTATAGTATCATGTCATCTGCAAACAGTGACAGTTTTACTTCTTCTTTTCCAATTTGTATTCCTTTTATTTCTTTTTCTTCTCTGATTGCCGTGGCTAGGACTTCCAAAACTATGTTGAATAAAAGTGGCGAGAGTGGACATCCTTGTCTTGTTCCTGATCTTAGTGGAAATGCTTTCAGTTTTTCACCATTGAGTATGATGTTTGCTGTGGGTTTGTCATATAAGGCCTTTATTATGTTGAGGTAGCTTCCCACTATGCCCACTTTCTTGAGAGTTTTTATCATAACTGGGTGTTTAATTTTGTCAAAAGCTTTTTCTGCATCTATTGAGATGATCGTATTTTTTTTATTCCTAAATTTGTTAATATGGTGTATCATATTGATTGATTTGCGTATATTGAAGAATCCTTGCATCCCTGGGATAAATCCCACTTGATCATGGTGTATGATCCTTTTAATGTGCTGTTGGATTCTGTTTGCTAGTATTTTTTCAGGATTTTTGCATCTATGTTCATCAGTGATATTGGTCTATAATTTTCTTTTTTTGGTGATATCTTTGTCTGGTTTTGGTATCAGGGTGATGGTGGCTTCGTAGAATGAATTTGGGAGTGTTCCTCCCTCTGCAATTTTTTGGAAGAGTTTGAGAAGGATTGGTGCTAGCTCTTCTCTAAATGTTTGATAGAATTCACCTGTGAAGCCATCTGGTCCTGGACATTTGTTTGCTGGAAGATTTTAAATTACAGTTTCAATTTCATTACTTGTGATAGGTCTGTTTATATTTTCTAATTCTTCCTGGTTCAGTCTTGGAAAATTGTACCTTTCCAATAATTTGTCCATTTCTTCATGGTTGTCCATTTTATTGGCATATAGTGGTTTGTAGTAGTCTCTTATAATCCTTTGTATTTCTGTGATGTCAGTTGTCACTTCTCCTTTTTCATTTCTCATTTTATTGATTTGCATCCTCTCCCTTCTTTTCTTGATGAGTCTGGCTAAGGCTTTATCAGTTTTGTTTATCTTCTCAAAGAACCAACTTTTAGTTTTATTGATCTTTGCTATTGTTTTCTTCACTTCTATTTCATTTATTTCTGCTCTGTTCTTTATGATTTCTTTCCTTCTACTGACTTTGGGTTTTCTTTGTTCTTCTTCCTACTGTTCCTGTTCACTGAAGAAATCAAAGAGGAAATAAAAAAATACATAGAAACAAATGACAATGAAAACACGATGACCCAAAACCTATGGGACGCAGCAAAATCAGTTCTAAGAGGAAAGTTTATAGCAATTCAGTCTCACCTCAAGAAAAATCTCAAATAAACAATCTAACCCTACACCTAAAGTAACTAGAGAAAGAAGCCTTGAATATTTTGAATTAAGTGATTGTGAACCTATCTATCTATCTATCTATCTATCTATCTATCTATCTATCTATCTCTCTATCACAGGGTTGTAATGAGGATTAAATGAGTTAATATTTGCACAGTGCTTAGAACATTACCTGGCACATAGTAAGCACTATGTGCATGTATTTTAAATAAAATAATAAAAAAAATAATGACTGTCTTGTTTAAATCACTCAGGTGGTAACCAGGAGAGAAGGTTCTGGCCACTGAGTGCAGGCATGTCTGACATTGGAAGCTGTGCTTTCTGTGTAGCCTGAGCCACCTCTGACACACCAGGGCTGGGACTCATGTCCTTTGGTCCTTAAAACTAGCCTTGTTTATACAGTAAGCTGAAGCACTCTCTACCTTCTGAGAGGATTATTCAGTGAAACCAGGTCTCCTGTTTGTATTAGTTTGGTAGGGTTGCCATAATAAAGTACCACAGACAGGGTGGCTTAAACAACAGAGATTTATTTTCCCACAGTTCTGGAGGCTGGAAGTCTGAGATCAAGGTGTCTGCAGGTTTTTTTCTGAGGCCCCTCTCTAGCTTACAGATGGCTGCCTTCTCCCTGTGTCCTCACATGGTCTTCCCTCTGTGCGTGCCTGTGTCCTAATCTCCTTTTCTTATAAGGACACCAGTCATATTGGATTAGGGCTCATTTAAAGACCTTATTTTAACTTAATTACCTCTTTAAAGTCTCTGTCTCCACATACAATCACATTCTGAGGTCCCAGGGGTTAGAACTTCAATATATGAATTTGGGGGTGTGGATCACAATTCAGCCCCTGCCACTATTTTAAGACACTAGATGAATTACCTCTCACACTAGCTGTACCCCATACACATGCTGGTTCATTCCTGCCCCAGTGTTTTTCAAAGTGTGGTCCAGGATCACCTAGAGTCCAATCACTTGGGCCCTTAATAAAAATAAGGTTGCCCCCCCAGCCTGTGAATCAGAATCTGGGGGAGGGGATTGCAGGCCCCAGGTATGGAGCTTGCTTGTTTTTTACATTTATATAAAGGCTTAGTTTAATTAAAGAGATTCAGGAAAAGTCAGGTAGCATGGTAGCTCCCACCCCATTCCCACCCCCCCTGCAGTCTCCTCCCCCACCTCTGACACCCCACCCCAAAAATGGGTGAAAGAGGAGCTGGAGAGAGAGGGGCAGCCCTATGGGAAGTTGGAGGGGAGAGCACAGTGCATCCTGATGGCTCCTATAGTGTGGGTCACCCTACAGGGCAACATAGAGCCTACTTTCCCACTCAGAGCCTCGGGGTCCCCTTCAGCGCAGACAGGCAGAGCTTTGCAGCGTAGGTGCCAGCAGGGGAGGCCGTCCTCCCAGGCAGTGCCAGGGTGCAGCCTGGCCTCGGGCTCCAGTCATTTCCCATGCTCAGCACCCCTGCCCCTCTCCCCAGCTCCTGGAGACCTGGAAGCTCTCCCTTGCCCCTCAGATTAGCAGAAGACCTGAGCCTTGGATCGTATTTAAGAGACAGCGATGGGGCATTTTCCAGAGCCACATGCTGAAGCAGAGAGTGAGGTGGTTCCTGCATCCGCTGACTCTGCTCCAAAACATCCAGTGATGCCGCGGGAGGTGGAGTCATGCTGGCTCCCCACAAGCTGATGTCGGGCGCGGATTTACCATTCGCACGAGCACAGCCGATTAACCACGACCCAACTGACATGAGCCTCTAGAGTGGGTGTCTGCTGCAGGTGTGTGTGCACACACCCTGTCCCACACCCGTGTCTGGGTGGCCACCAGCAAAACAGCGGTGAGCCGGATCCTAAGCGGAAAAGGTTTTCCCAGCACCGTGACAACCATCAAAGCGAATGGCGATAATCCATCCTTCACCTTTCTTTGCTGGTTCTGGCTTAGATTCCTCATGTCTTAAAAATACTTGCTTGGCTGGCAGTGACTCACCTGGACTGGCATTGAACAGAACAGGCAGGAGGTGCTTTCTTCTGAAGAACCGTCACAAACCTGCCCAGCATCTGAGGTCTTTCATGTCACACATTGTTCCAGTCAAAGTGGAGACGTATTTCCTACTCTCTCGTCAAGGTTGGAGCTGCCAAAGAAAGTAAAGTGATTAGGATGTGTCAAACTTTGGCACTTGTCCTAAACAGCGTTTGAAGAAATCAGGTTTATCTGAGAATCTCTACCACATCCTCTACCCAGTGCTACAGCGGCCCCATTTTTGATAGGGCGCTCTCAAAATTGAAAGTTCATAGGTAGAATCAGTCACCTCCGTGTCGGGTCCTCTAGTGGCATCTATCTCAGGCAGTGTCAAGCTCTAATTGTTGGGATTTCATGAATTCTGAGTACTTCACTGATTTAAGAACTCTCTGGAAGCTGGTAATTTTGAAACTGCATTGTTTGTAAACTTGAATTAATAAAAAGCAGGGTCAAGAGTTTTACTGTCCAGTAAACTGTGTTTATTCGTCCTCTCTTGATTCCACCTGAATTCCACAGGCTGTAAATTGTGGTTTATTGGAAGTCAGACCTGGATTCAAATCATAGGTTCACCACTTATTAGCTGTGTGACTTTGGCCAAATTACAGCACTTCTCTGAATGTTTCCTCAACTGCCAAAGTGGAATTGATACGATCTTCCATACTGCATAGTAGGGGATATTAAAAGAGATCACGAATGTGACAGTTGCCAGCACAGAGTCTGACCCATAGAGGCGCACTCCTTTTCACGTCTCTCCCTTTCCCCCTGCTATTTGAAATGAGCATCATTTCTGGCTCACTAATGTTCTAATATTGGCACATTTCAGTATGTGGTTTTGCTTTTAGAATATCATAAATAATCCTCCAGGAAAAATTAGAAATGATCAGCATACAGAGCCCAAGACCAGCAGTCGCTGAAGTCAGGAGAGGTGGTTCGTACACTCAGACAGAAAGACAGGAGCAAAGAGACTCGGCAGGAGTGAGTAGCAGCAGTTTCCTCTTGAAAGCTTCCTTAAAAATTCTCTGTGAAGTGTGATAAGTCGGGGGCAGCTCCAGGGGCACAGGCAAGGTCCCCGGGAGCCCAGCCATCCCCACACGTGGCCTCCATCCTACACACCATCCCCCGCCGTCCACCCCTGGTCAGGTCCAGCTCCAGTCCCCGCTGGCTTCTCCAGCTCTTCCCATCAGAACCTCAGGTTTTATTATTTGCTGGGTTTTCCCCTCATTCTTTCATCTCTTTGGTCTCAGCTTCCCACCAAAGAAAGGACGGGTTTGAGCCCCGCTACACCCCTTATTAGTTGGGTTATTATGGATAAATTACTTAGCCTCTTTGAAACTCAGTCTTCCCATCTGTAAATGGGGATCCTACATCGTTAGGTTGTTATAAAGACCAATGTGAATAAAATGCATGTCAAAGTATTTTGTAAAGTGCTGAGAAAAAAAAGAATTCAAATCCCTCTCAGCATGTATACCTCACTGGCACATAGCAGGTGCTCAAAAATATACGTTAGGTTACGTTTTGATTACAAGTCTTTGCCATGGGAATGCTGTGCAACGCACCAGGGGTCGTCCCAAACAGTCCTCCAAGGGGCCCAAGGGTTCCTAGGTGGTTTCTGCAGAGAATCTGACATTTGCTGTGCGTTCGCTGTGTCCAGGCTCAGGCCTGGGGACAGCTTGTGCAATCTCCAAGGGATAGGTATTAACCAAGATTCCCTCACCACGTGTGTGGCAAATGAAGCCACATCAAGACTAATAATCCAGATATTAGTTTGTTACCACCATCTCTTACGCAGAACTTAAGCCCAGCAAAGCGCCTTCCCTCCTGTACATTTGGGGATCCCCTGGGGTAAGATGTCTTACCCGTTCTCACCAACAAATCAATGGCTGGGTGCCAGGTCCCACCCCTTTCCCTGCTCTGCCTCTTCGCCCAGGCAAGACTGCACTGTGGAGAAGATGCCTTTCTCCCTGTTACGCTCGTTTCTGGGGTCCCCATTACGGTGAGCTTGTACCTCTGCAAACAATCTGTTAGCTTTTAGAGACAGCTTTGCCCAGGAATCAGACTTGGGGTAGGGCCCAGAATAGATTAGCTGCTGTTAGCACAGTGTACTCAGACCTACTCCCTTCTTGGACCTGGATGCTTTGCCCCTTGGCGAGCTCACCATGCTGGGCTCCTGGCAGCCACTCCGACCCCTGGGGTTTCCCCACTAGCTCAGCAGATGGGACTGAATCCCAGTGCAGGCTCCAGCTACACCAATGAAGAAAGGAAGGCTCAGAGGGGAAAGGAACTTACCCAAGGTCATGCAGCCAACAGGCGGCAGACAGCCAAACCCAGAGCAAAGTCCAAATCCCATGTTCTCTCTGATCCAAATCCCATGATCAAAGTGGCAACGTGACACGCTGTTCTGACCCTGGCGTCCCTACAGCAGGGCACGCTGTGCCGGTCACTGTTTACTGTACGTACTTTTCTCCTCCCCAGAGACTTCAGTCTCTTTCTGCTTGGTTTCTATTCGGATTTATGCTTTCAACATAAAAAGCTGGGGATTCCTTGCCATTTCACCCTCCTTAGCTCCCTCCCATTAGACTCATAATTTATCTCCATGTTATTTGGCTCATGGTTAAAAGTACCGTGGTGCTTATACAGATGAGAGAACAAGCAGGTCAACCTTAGCCAGGGTTAGCAGATTTGAGAAAAACACAAACCCCTTGGCTTGGTTCCTGAAGCCCCTACAACTTGGCCACCCTACACCAACCCTCTGCTCCAGCAGAAAGGTCCTGACCCTGAGTTCTCCTCATTCTGTCCCCAGTGTAGCCTGGTGCCTAGAGGGGTGTGGCCTGCGCCCCCATGTGCTCACACTAACACAGCTGTCCCTCCCAGCCCATTCCAATGACCTGGCGTCTGCCCCCCTTCCTCACTGACACTCCAGTTCCCAGCAGGGATCCACACCCAGTCCTGGCCCCGGCCCCCTTGGCCCAGGACCTTGACTTTCTATCGTGGCCTTGCCAAAGCTCTTCTTGGGGAGCTAGATGCCCCTTTTTCCCAAGATGCTGCCAGGGGACCTGCCTCCCATCTAAACAAACCTTCTCCTGACCCCCATTTCCTCCCTAAGCTTGAACTCTCTCGATTGCCCTAGACTTGGGCTGTACCAGCTCCACTCATCAGATGAGGAAACTCTTTGGGGAGGGAGGGGATGCACACCAGCCTGGCCTCCTGAGCTGGCCACTTCCTGGGGTCAGGCGACTTGTCACTTTCTTTGGTGGGCTCCTAATGTACCAGCAGCCACGGTTCTTGGGTGCTCAGTTCATGCAGGGATGAGGGTAGGGGGGACTGAGTCTGCAGTTGGACTTCTTAAAGACCTTATTTTATACCACATACCCCCCACCTCACATTCCTGGTCCTCCCATTCTTCCTTTTTCTCCATAGCCCTTATCACCATTCTGATATCCTATGTGTCCCCCTCTCCAAGTAGAGAAGTGAGCTCCCTGAGACCTGAGGCTGCTTTGCTTGAGCACCTGGCCCATGGTGGGTGCTCAATAACTCTCTGGGGAATGGATGAGTGGAGTGCCCGCGGCCTTGGCAGGCAGCACCCGAGCGCACACACCGAGGCGCTGGGAAGACCAGGAGCTCTCGTTTCTCAGCTGTCACGGAGGCCAGCTGCCTCAGGGCTGCCAAAGAGGATTTCCACACCTCCTCCATCTTAGCCGGGGCAATAAAACGTCTACAAGGGCTTCCCAGCACTGCACTGGGTGTGGGAAAGGCAAAGCCTTCTGGCAGCTTCTTAACCTGGCTGGACTCAGCCATCCACCCTGCTGAAAAAGGGATTGTAACTGCTGCTCCTGCAAGCCCTAGGCCTGTCACACCCCGACCGCGCCGCACCGTCTCTCCTTCCCAGACACGAGCTGTCTTACCCACCTTTACACCCCAGTGCCCGGCACAGTGCAGAGAAGCTATGAAGCGTGTGATAGATATGTGATGAATGCCTGGATTCCACGGGAGAAAGGCAGCCCCTTCTGAATTAATTATGTGACTCAAAATGCCAGGGCAGGATGAGTTTATTTCTCCTTTATTGTGATTAATGATTCTATTTTTCCAAAGAGTTTTTCAATTCTGAGATTTAAGTTTTATATACCGTAAATTTTAAGATATCCCTCCTTTCAAAAAAGACACAGCATAAATTTTACAGTAAAACTGATGGTTATGTTTTCTCTTCCTAGACCTTAAATATCTCCTTTTACTGAGGGCCGATTTTTTAAAAAAAATAATGTGGAGTGTTTTATGATACTGAAAATGAAAGTCTGTGAGGAAAAGCTGACGTTCTCTTTACTATCTCTCTTGGAATAATTAAACTTCGTATTTATTACAAAAAGCTTTTTTTTAAAAAAACAAAAAACAGGCAACAACTAATTATCCAGTTTCTCTTGGATTTAGGAGAGAGTGATTTACTTTCAAAAGAGGAAATAATACACAGAGAAAAAGTAAGACAGTTGTTGTCACATCCAAAAGAGGAGAGACCAAACAATTTCTAAATGGAACTATTTATGGATACTAAATAGTACTAAGTTTTAAACCAGACTGGACATTTCATTGATTATATTCCTCAAATTCAACGATCAGAAATTAATTTAGTCAGTGTGGGAAGAAAATTTAAGAAGAGAAAAATTCTGCTTTATGATTTTCTTCTTTTTTTTTTTTAATTTAATTTTGGCTGCGTTGGGTCTTCGTTGCTGCATGCAGGGTCTCTCTAGCTGCAGCAAGCGGGGGCTACTCTTCGTTGCAGTGTGTGGGCTTCTCACTGTGGTGGCTTCTTGTGTTGTGGTGCGGGCTCTAGGGCGTGCGGGCTTCAGTAGTTGTGGCTCGCGGGCTCAGTAGTTGTGGCTTGCGGGCTCTAGAGCACAGGCTCAGTAGTCGTGGCACGTGGGCTCAGTTGCTCCACGGCATGTGGGATCTTCCTGGACCAGGGATAGAACCTGTGTCCCCTGCATTGGCAGGCGGATTCTTAACCATTGCACCTCCAGGGAAGTCCTATGATTTTCAACATTAGTTGTCTATGCCGATCACAATTTATGGATAAGTGTACAGGTGCCAGTTCACTTCATGCTGTGGAAACACTCCATTCGTCCCTGAGAGTTTTAGAAAGTTAAACCCCAGAAGGCAGCGTGGTGTTCCTCTGTTGTGCCTGCCTACATAACAACCAGTACGGCATTTCTGCTAACAGCATCCAGATTGTTTCTGGGGGGAGCCATGCCCCACCCCACTCTCAGTTCCAGAGGTTAGGAATAGTCATGTGACCTAGGCTTGGCCAATCAGGAATTGACTCAGAAGCAGGGACATGAGTAAAGCTGGACCAATAGGAATCTGATTTGGGATTGTTGCTGGCACTATTGAAAAAGGTGTGCTTTCCCTTTTGGGATTGCTAACACTTGGAGCTGCTGCCTGAGAGTGAAGCCAACACAAAGGAAGGCAGACAGATGGTAAATTCAACTCACACTGCAACTTGGATGTATCAACAAACATAATTTCTCTAGCTTACCCATAATCAATCTGGCCCTCCACTGGTTAGTAGGGGTTGAAACCAGTTTAAATCTTGGTGCAATCCAATAATTCCAATATCCTCTTTGAGAACATGCTCAGTTTCTCAGATGGCCTCCCCCATCTCCTGCTCCACCAATAAAGATGATGGTGTCTGGCCAGTATTCACCTGTACCCTTCATTATGGCTGACCTTGTTGATAAAATACTGAGATATGCCTGAAGCAGCTGGTAAACAGGTGCTGCCTTGAGTTCCCTAAGCACCTCCCACTGCCCCCTCCCTGGGACTTTTCCCTAAGCTCCCCAAAATCCATCAGTGAAAATGTTAATCCTGGACACAGCAGGGCACTCCGTTCAGACTGGTCAATGCCTGAGCCTGTAAGATTTTTAAATGTTTTGGCCATCATCCCTGTAGGGTATATATAGTGGAGGTAGAAAGGGGGACTGTGCTTCTGCATCCTCATGGTGTTGAGAGAAAGGGAACTCCTGGCCTTGCACCCACCCTTGGGTATAGCTGTCCGGTGTCTGCCCATGTCAGGACAAGGTCCACTTTTGGCCTGGACTGGGTGTGCTGCCAGCCTCTGATGTGAAGTCTGTGGACGGCGAGTTTGTAGTCTATCCACAAGTCTGAGGTAGTGCTCCCTGGCTGACGTAGCCTCTTCTTTGCTCTTCCAGGTGCTTCTGACTTCTGGCCATGAATTCCTATCAGTCCTGGTCCCAGGGGTCCACCCTGCAGCCTGTACCACTGAGTCACCCCACCACGGTGATCACCCTGGTGAGCTGGCCACAGACTTGCTGCTACATCTGGGTAGGGTCCAAGCTACACGGGGACCTAGCATAGCTTAAAAAGTCCATTGTGGGCCTACCTCTGTCAGACCAAAATCAGGCTACCCAGGCTCTCCCTCTCATACTTCTGGAACCGTGGCAGGGGACAGGGTCTTCCCATGCCTGTGGGGCTAATCATTACTTTTCCACCACAGTTGCTCCTCCCAGGCCTCTGGTCTTGTTCTGCTGCTTCTGTCCTTCCACAATCCCCCTTTCTCCCTCTGTCTAGACCTGTCATACATAAAACCCAAGGTTTAGTCTACCAAACCCAGTCCTTGATCTTCTAAAGAGGAAGGTAATGGAATGTAGAGGCTATTTTCTCAAGGTAAGAGCTTGGATTACAGGGCTCTCATTTTGCTACAAACTCTATTTTTGAATGTCAGAAGCTGAGTGTTACTTTTTCTTTCTCTTTGCATACCTTCTGGAAAGAATCTTCATCCCCTCCTCCAAACTTGAGTAGACTAAATTCATATGCTCTGAAAGGCAAAAGAGAAAAGCACACTAATAACTTCAAAACATAATCCCTATTCCTTCTGACAACATCTTTCAAGCACCTTAACCTAACCATGCCTGAAGCCAGTAGCCCAGTTTAGCAAACCAATGGATTCCATTTTGGGTTTAGCTGGTTAGAGCTGGGTTTCAGTCACTTGCTACTTGGAGTCCTGACTGATGCGGGAATAACAGCAGCTATTTCACATGATTGTGTAGCATTAGGCACAGCTTCACATGCAAGTGGGGTTGGTTAAATGCATTTGATGGTCAGATTGCTGCCATGGCTAGAACCTGACAAGGACAAAGCTGGTTTTGAAGAACTCCTCAAGTCCATTCCTAAACCTTGCAAATGCATTGCTTCCTCTCACATGGCAGAAGGAAAAGAACAAAGAGAGAGGAATCTTTCCTTTGGGTTATCTGGGGTCAGAATCCCCTCTCCTCCCATTCATCTCTGTGGAGGCTCTACTGAGACCCCATCCTATTCCTCCCTGTTAACCCTTCCTGCTTCTCCTTACCCTTTAAACATGTTTCAGTTTCCCATAGCAAAAAGACAACGACAAAAAACTCACACCCAGGGACTTCCCTGGCAGTCCAGTGGTTACAACAGTGAGCTTCCACTGTAGGGGCTGGGGGCGCAGGGTTCATCCCTGGTTGGGGAACTAAGATCCCGCATGCCCTGCAGCACAGCCCAAACAAACACACAAACGAACAAACAAAAAAACAACTCACGCCCAGTTGTAACTTCCCCTTGCCTGCCAACCAACTCTCCTGCAGCAGTGGGCCATATCTACTACCCCTGCTGCTCCTCTGCCCTGACTCCATTTACTTCTAACCTACTGTGGCTTGGTTTCTGCTCTCACGTCCCCACCGAAACTGGAGTCACACGTGTCAATAACTTCCTCATTGTTGAGATCAACAGGCACATTCCAGGACTAGTGCGCTGAACCTCTCTGTGTCATTTCCCACTCCCAACCACCTCCTGAGCCTGGATAATCTCTTCATTTGGACTGTTTGATGCCACTTTTTTTCCAGTTTTCTTCTCACTTCTCTGCCCCCTCCTCCGGATCCCTATTTTATCCTTAGAAGCTGGTGTGTGTCAGGGTTCAGTTCTCATCCATCCCATGATCTTCTCGGTCTGCCTGCTCTCTCTGGGTCATCTCAGCCCCGCCCCAGCTTCAGTGCCTACCTGTGTCGACCCTTTCCCAGTGGGCATCTCTGGGCTTCTCTCCCATGCTTGGCACCTACGCTCCTGACTGCCTCGTGGATGTCTTCCCTGGAAGTTCCATAGGCACATTAAAATATATATTCAAAACACGCCATCTTCCTCTCAGACCAGTTTCTACTCCTTTACTTGCTATCACAGTAAATGGTATCACCACCCGTGAAGCTGCACAAAGTACCTGGGAGTCCTGAATTCCTATTTTCCTTTCCCCTTTCCCTGCTTACTGAGGCAGACCCCTTTTACCTGGCAGTATATAATGGGTCCCCCAAAGCAGTGTGTGTAAATGGATGAATGAACTATGGGGGACACAGAAAACCAGGGCTCTAACTTGAGTCTAAAATTTGATGCTGGTTTACCTTTCACAGTTTTTCACTGCTTCTTCCTTAACAAGAGGGACCATCTTTGTACCAGATGGTCTTCACCGCTGGTCATCTATGATTCCAGATGATTCCAATCTGTTACCTTAGGCGCTTGACCACCATTCCTTCTTATCCACTTAACCCCACTGCCCCTTCTTGTGCCTGTCCCGCCTAGGAAAAGAGGAGGGAGGCCCCTGTGATAAAGTAGAACTTCAAACGTAAATTGCACTACCTCGCAGAACACATTTCACCCTGATAAGAGGTCCCGATGTATCCCTGCAGCCACCAGGAGTCACAGTGAGGGTTGGGAGGGGAGGAAGGAAAGAGGGAGGGGGAAGGACGGGGCAGTAGGAGGAAAGATAAACAGAGGTCATTTCCTCCTTTCCCTGTCTTGCCAGGTCTCGTAACCCTGTGTGAGTCTTCCCAAGTGCTGCGCGCGGGAAAGTACCTTCCCTCTCTTGCAGCCGACTTCTGTCTGGAAATGAGTACCCTGACTGTCTCATGAAAGCCTGTGCGCCTAGCACTTTCGACTTCTCAAAACATTGCATGAATAGCTGTTTGAGTGACTTCCAAGTGCAGGCTTTGTGCTAAGCAATGTGCACCTTATCTCATTTAAGCCCTGCGACCTTGGCAGGTAGGTCCTGTTTTTTATCTCCACTTTGCAGATGAGGAAACTAGGGCTTAGAGAGGTTAATTGCTTCACAAGGCTATCCAGCTAGCAGTGTAGTCCTGCAAAGCATCAAATCAAACCCAGGTGTGTATCATTCTATGTGTAAGTCTGGGGTGGCCACGGTTACACTGCTTCTGATGTATTCGTGGTTATCTTCCATACCATACATACATTTAGGACATGGTACATCCAGGCGCTAGATAAATGCTCGGTGAAGTAGTGCCTAAACCACGCCAATAAGAGCTGGATCTGGTCCCAGCTGGCAGAATTCAGAAATGCAGCTTTAGGCGGTTCCCAATGCTTCCTTGTACCTCAGTTTCCTCATCTGTAAAAGGGAGGCACGAAGCAAATGCCCTCCAAGGACCCTGTAGCATTCCGTGGCTCTATTCCAATAGTGCAGTGTCCCCAGCACGCTGCCAGGAATCTGGACGGAGAGCGTGATCAAACGGACGGGACTTTCTGCGGGCGCTCCCCTACCCTACCGCTGACGCATGCGCCCTCGCCCGCCGCCCTCGCGCCGAGCCCGGAGCAACACGGCCCCTCTCCGCGCATGTGCAAGCCCTGGTGGCCCGATTGCGGGCCCCGGGTGCAGAGACGGCTCCCTCCCCCGGCGCGGCGGAGTCAGTGCCCTCGGTAGGGAAGGGGTGATCCTGGCAGGGACGAGCCGGGGCCCACGTGGGATGCGCCTGGCCCTCGTTAGGAAAGGCCACAGCCTCCCCCAAGGCCCCTGGAAAGCTGTTCCCGTGCGGGAGAGTGTGTTCCAGCCTCCGCGCCCTCGCTCTGGACGTGCTGGGCGGCACAGAGAGGCCGTTCTTTCCCAACACAGATGGAAACGCTCCCCTGGCACCACTGCCTGGGGTGTGGAGGAGGGGAGGGCCCCGCAGCTCCGCCGACTCGGGAAGCCGGGGAGGACTTTCCTCTCAAAAACCATACTCCTGATTAAAATGAAAACGTCTAAGGTCACCGAGGACATTTATCCAACTAGGAGCGGGGAATGGGAGGTGTGAGACATCACCTGATAGTAGAAGCTCCTAAAGGGCAGCTGGCACTGCAGGGAGGCCCACCCTTCATTGCTGCTTAGGGATGAATAACAGAACCTAGACAGCTATTTTTACACTGGCTGAGAGAGAGAGAGAGAGAGAGAAAGGGAGGGAGGGAGGGAGGGAAAGAGTTGCGGGAGGAGGTGGGAGCAACAGGGGAGAGGACCTAGGGAGAGAGCAAGTGCAGCTTCTTCCCTACTCATCCCGTGATCTTATTCCTCTTCCCAATGCGGATTCCCTCCCCGGAAGTTAAGAATTATTTATTACTTTGAAATCAGAAAAGGAAGAAGGACGCTAATCAAAAAGTTCCCTGAACGGTGAAAATAAATGAGATCTCAACATTCTGAAATTGCCCCTGTAGGTCCCCTCAGTCCTTTCTCCCCTTGTTTGCCATGTTTTGAATGCCCAGGTCCGAGGTTATGGATCTGAATTTTCTTTTCCCTGCTCAGGGATCATGGAATGGCCTCTAGGAGGTTTGGGTCAGTGGGCTGGAGGAGACAAGGAAGGGGAGCCCTTCTACCAGGATGCTATTCAGGTCGTCACTGTTTACTGTATGACTTGTCCTGAAAGGCCTGCTTCTTCAAACGGGGATTTTTAGGCCATGGTAAGTTCTGGGAAGGCAGAAGGATGTCCAGAAAGGGTGGTTGCTTTCAATGTTCAGCTGATACGAGGCAGCCAGAGCCTGTGCCTGTGCTTTCGTCTGTCAGAATAAATATGGTGCTGAACTCACCAGTCCAAGGAGATGTGCTATGGGAGACAGTCGCAAGCTGCGTGGGGAACCACTGCTGACATCAGCTCACTTCACACCGCTCAGGCTACTTTGATTCCATTGAACTTCATTTCGTTGACTCCCCAAGCCCTAACAAAAAGGAGGCACAGAAAATAATTTCAAAAGTTAAAAGAGGCATGAAATGACCCCTGACATTAAAGGGAGGTTGTAGAGGTTCACCATCTTAAGAGTTTGCTTAGGGGAACCTTTTAGAAGTTTTTGTCTGAGAATTATGGTGACCAAAAACAGAACAAAACAAACCCCTTCACAGAGGAGGAAAGGTTACTTGGAGCTCTTTATTTCATTTGGCACTTCGAAGATTCACCAGATCACAATAAGGGTATAGGGTTGGGGGTGTGTGGGGTGAGGGTGAAGGTGCTTCATCTGTGACTGATGTCTCCCACAAAGAGAAGAAAGTAATCTTTCCCTCTGCAAAGGGAAGTTGGAAGTCAAAGCTGTGGAGAAGCATCCAACCCAGCAGCACCACAGCCTCCCAGGTTCCAGCACAGCTGGGCTCTTAGATATTCATCCACTTCTTCCAAAGGCAGGTCAAAGAAGATGGTGTTTTATTAAGGAGACAGTACAATTCAGGGGCTCTTTCATAGCAGAAACCACCCCCGCCGCCGCTGCCAAACACTCCCATTATCTGTATTCCAGTTCCTTTTTAGCCGAGGTTGAGGGGAGATGCCCCCACATGATCATTATTATTGTTTGCATGTATGTTTGTTTATTCTGTTTGGCTTTTAAAAACATAGTAGAACTTCTGTATCCAAATGGATAAAGACCCTGAGAGCTTTCAGATCACTAAAAAAAGTGGGAGCACAGCCATCCATATCCATCCCAGCGGACGATCCTATGCTCGTCCCCTCTCTTCTATCCCCAGCAGGTGTAATGGTGGTGCCACACAGTATATTCAAGTGTGGGCAAGTTGATCCCTCCCTCCAGTCACCTTTACCGGACTGTCACTCTGTGTCCATAGCAAGTTAACCCAGGTCTGAAGATCAGAAAACCAGGCTCCTGAACAGATTAGGTCTCACAAGAGATTAGTATTAATAATCTGCCTTTGCATATATCCTATCAGCTATCACATTTATTTTTAAGAAGTCTAAACTATTCGAGTTCAAAATTCAGTGTCTTTTTCCTGTGATATGGTACAGGAGAAAGGGTTCCGGAAGTGGCAACTTAATTTGTATCTAATTTCAGCAAAATAATTGCAGACTGCTTCCAGCCTGAATAAGCAGTGAGGTATAGCTCCCAGTAGTTACTTATTTTAGAAGCACTCCCTCAGGATGAATGCTAGCTATTTTCAGTTGCATGTGGGAAAACCAAGGGCACTGCCAAGCTGTGGCAAGTTGGCATCGCGTATGAGCTGTCAACCTCGATACTTAGTTCCACTCAGATTCATTTCTGATTTTCAGTTGGCGTGTAACCTTTTTCTTTATTCAATTTGGGGTCCTGATCACTTCCTTTGTCTGCCTCCCTACCTTCCCATCTATCTCTATCCTCACAGGCAGCTTTGGCTGAATCCATCTAATAATAACAGCATGAATGCCAAGTGGGTTGTATAAAATCCTTAGGGAGAGATGTGAAATGAAGCACATTGTTCTTCAGGGCTCCTGGGGACCAGAGTGTACCCACTGACAAAAACAAACTAATATGCGGTGAAATTATACATCTTTCCCTATAATTTATGCAGAATGCGATAATGCTGGGATCGCGTCTGAAATAGCTATGGTACCTACGGCAGGCAGCCTCTAAAATGGCCCAAGGATCACCACCTACTAGTATTCACTCCCTGTGTGAACCGTCCTCTCATGTGGGCTGGACCTAGTGACCCTCTAAACAAACAGAAGATGACAAAAGTAACGGGATGTCACTCCTGAGATTAGATAACGAAAGATGTCTTTTTGTACATCTCTCTCTCTCTCTCCCTTGGCTCCTCCCTCTCCCTCTCTATCTCTCTATCTCCCTCTGTCTCTCTGCCATAACTGCCATGTCATGAGCTTCCCTATGGATAGGCCCATGTGGTAAGGAACCGATGTCTCCAGCCAGGAGCCAGTGAGGACCTGAGGCCGGCCAACAGCCATGTGAGCGAGCCTGGAGGGGGAGCCTCCCTCAGTGGACCCTTGAGATCACCGTAGCCCTGGCTGACACCTTGACTGCAGCCTGTGAGACCCGGAGCCAGAGGACCACTGAACTATGTCCGGACTGCTGACCCACAGAAACTGTGAGATAATACATGACTGTTGTTATAAGCACCTAAGTTTTGGAGTAACTTGTTATACAATAGAAATACTAATATTAATACTAATATTCCCTTAAGCAGGTAGTTAGCAGCTTCCAGTGACCTCACCAGAGGTCTGTCTCCAGTCTCACCTCCTGCTATAGCCCCCGCCATCACCTCTGGGCCCACTTTTTGGCCACATCTTAGTCCTAGGTATTTTTGTGTCTTTATATGAGCTGTTTCTTCTGCCTGAAATAAGCAGTCTCCTCTTCTCCATATAAATTCCTGCTCACCCCTTGACACCTGGCTCAGATGTGTCTTCTGGAAAACCTTCCTAACCTTCCTAACTCCGCCAGACAGTGCTCCTGTCCCCTGCCTTGGGCTTTGCCTCTGCCTGTGCTTCGTCACTCACGCTGTGCTGTCTTGATTGGCAGACGGGCTAGATTGCAACTCCTGGAAGGCAGGACACTTTTATTCATCTTCCAGTCCCTGCTACCTAGCACAGCACAGTGATAAAACACCATTTCTGGAAGAGATCAATGGCTGTTTTGCAGAAGCAAGGATCCTAGGTAGCTAGTTCCACCCCCAGCTGATGCAGAAATTTTACATAGCATCCTCTAAATGTGTGGTAGAAGAATACTTGGATTAATTGGCCAATACATGAATTTTAAGCACTCAATCAGCAGATTCAACGCTGTAGCAGCCTGCAGTGTTGTAAGGCTCTCTTGGTCTGCTATCAACTCCTCAGACCTTCAGTTAAGGTCATGGGAGTTGACAGTCCTGTAATCTGAGTTGTTGTCATTTCAACCCATGACCTTTGATATGTTCCAGGCATCACAGACCTTCCTTCCCTTCATTTTTAGAGGAAGCTAGAAAGAAACCATGAAGGAAGGCATCCTTAGGGATAAACCTGGAAGAGGGGGAAGTTGTATTTGTATCTCAGTTGTATTTGTATAGCAATCTAGCCCATGAAGAGAGGGCTCATTGCAGGGGAGGTTGTTGGAAGATGGTAGAGGTGTGGAATACATTGTAAGCCTATCTACTCCGTCACCACGTCCTGACAATTGTGCCTCCTATACAGAATCTTCCCCCTTTCTCTCCTCCGTGGCTCTTCTCCTAGTCTTGAATTCACCTATAACAGCTTCCTAACTGGTGTCATGACGTCCACTTATGACCCCTTCCAAGCTCTTCTTTCCAAACTCTCGTGGCCAGAGCAATCTTTCTAAAATGCACATTTGATCACATCGCCTGTCCACTTAAACACTTCAGTGGCTCCCTGTGAATGGCCTGGCTCGAATCCAGCCTTGTCATGCATGCTGCCCACCTCCCTGTTTGTGCTGTGGTCACACTCGAGTCTTTCACGACCTTGAAGACACAAGTGCCTTGCCACAGGGAGATGCACAGACCCGCCTGCCCTGGTTAATCCTGTTCCTTCAGGTTTCATTTCACTCATCAGTTCCTTAGAGATTTCCCTGATATCCCTTATTAAATCAAACCCCTTATTATGTACTTGGGGCACCACACATTGCAATGTCATGTTAATTTGCGTCGTTATTTGATCAAGGTCGTCTCCTTTTCTATTGTGTAAGTTCCATGAGGGCAGGGACCATGTCTGTTTTTGCTGACATTGTATTCTTGGTACCTAGTATGACCCGGTAAAGAGTGGGCACTCAATCCATATTTGTTGACTTGAAGTGAGTGAATTATGGGTGCTATTAAGGGTACATGGAGGAAAAGCAGAAATGCAGGAAGAATAAGGACTTAATGGAACCCAGAGCTGGGGCACAGGATGATAATTTGAATGCACGCCATCCTAAAATAGGATGTTGGAGTTTCTTTAGACTAACTGCAAAAGTTGCAGAGTGCACAACATTTATAGTTATATGTAACTTCCCTTCCCCCAGGCCACAGCCGCCTCAGGGAAAACCAAGGATTTCGGGTCAGTTCCCAGAGGTCTTTGGCTCTGCCTTCTGAACACCTCGCAGGCGCCATCCGCTGCTGACCCGCAGCTCCACCCTTCTCCGCTGGGGGCGTAATGACCGCCTTGCTCCGGCTGCCCCTGCGGGTGCTTCTGCGCCCTCTCACCACCGCCCCCCACCGCCCCCCACCCCCGGCGGAGAATTGTCCCCCCACCCGCTCCTCTCCCGTAGGCGATTCCCATCCTTCCTCGGCTGTCATATCTCTCAGTAGTTTCGTAGCACGCAAGTCATTTCCTCTTATTTGTTCAGGAATCTTAAATGGAAGCGTCTAGGGCCTGCCAGTTGGTTTCATTTCCCAGTCCGTGTTTCTTCCAGGGCCTGACAGGGCTGGAGGTGGCAACCATTCATCCCACAAACATTTACTGCATCAGAGAGAGAGAGAGAGAGGTGAGCAAATGCGGCCCTGGCCCCAGGAACTTGTCATCTTCCGGGGCTCTTTACAGGTACCTTTACCTCTGGATGAGGCATTCAGCTGTCAGACCGTGGCTGAGAATCCATCCTCGCGACACTAATTTTTGCCAGGAGCCAGGAGTTCAGAAGAACGTTCATCTGTTTTTCTTCCAGCTTTCCTTACACAGATGACAATATTATTACTCTCAGCTTTTACAGTGAAGGTCGATACACAGATCACAGGGTCCAAGAGGGCTCCTGAGTCATTTGAGAGAACTACCTTTTTTTCTTTTCTAGGTCTTCCATCTCTGTGAATCAGCGATGTGGAAAACCCAGGCCTCAGAAAAATTAAGGGAGGCTTGAAGTGAGCAAGCCAGAGCAGAGTGTTGGCAGGAGCTGAGGGCTGCCACGGTGGGAAAATGGAGCAGTGTGTCATCTGAGGGGCTCCGGGTGATGTCTGCCTCCTGTCAGCACCATCGGATCTCTGTGACTTGGGCAGGGATGAAAATGCGCAGCACAGCCAGCGTATCCTAGAGGTGTGTGGTGTCCGGACAGCTCGTGCCAGCCGCATTTACTGTTCCGAGCCATTCGAACAAAGCAGTTGTGGGGCTAAGCTTGCTGTGACGAGAACCCACAACAAATCCAGAAAGCCTCTGCCCTCACCGCCTTCGCTCCCACAGCGCCGCACTCTTGTCTTTTTAGAGGTGTGAGCCTCGTCACACGGCAGCTGATGCATGAGCTGTCCCTCTGGGCTGTGTGCTCCTCCAGGCGGGCAGGAACCTTGGCCCGGTTTCGTCCGTGTCTCCAGGGCCCGGCGCAGGGTGCGGCATCTAGTAGGTATCTGATGAATAAATGAATGGCTATAGGGACATATAGGAGGCATAAGAGGCCCCTACAGTGGGAATGGGTTCAATAGCACCGTACCGTGTTGGTTCTCTACAGTTTGCAGGACCCAGAGAAGGAATAATTTGTCCTTTCTAGAAAAGGCATGTCTCGTGTGGGGACTGCACAAGGGAAGGTGCCGGCCAGCGGGGGATCAAGGCAGGCAGAGGTAGAGGAAAATGGGGAAAACGACATAGGAAATGATGGTGCTCATCCTAGGGAGACTTCAGAGCATGCCAGGCGGAACCCTGATTCTCCAGGAAACTGACCGAGAGTGCCTGGGA
Source organism: Eubalaena glacialis (assembly GCF_028564815.1). Lineage (NCBI taxonomy): Eukaryota > Metazoa > Chordata > Mammalia > Artiodactyla > Balaenidae > Eubalaena > Eubalaena glacialis. The sequence goes on from NC_083721.1 coordinate 112,471,321, forward strand.
ACAGGGCTGGGGGAGGCCCGCTCTCAGGGAGCCGCATCTCAGCCCCCGCAAAGACCCCCAGGCGGACTCCCGCGCTTTCCCACGGCCGTCCACTAGGGGGCAGGCGGAGGCAGGAGAAGAGGTGAGGCGGCAGCCAGCCGGCTCCTGGGCTGGGCGCCTCAGGCCGCAGTGCACCCCGGCTCACATCCAACACACTGGGCTGTTTGTATTACTCAGACAAGGCCCCGCCTCTCTTCCTGCCTGTCGTGGCCTCTGTGATTTTATACGGTGTGGCCTGTGACATGAGATACCACGAGACCATGGTAACCAAAGTACACAGCTCGGTGTGAATGTTAATAAACAGGAAAAAAAAGTAATCCTTGGTTTTCTTATTTTACTCACCATTTGTGGTTTTTCTATCCCTGTCTCACATATCCTTTATTATCCTGAACAATCAAGATGTACCCGAATTCCACGACTCTTTAAAATGAAAAGATAAATGGGGAAAATATGCCCTGGTCTCCTGTCATGTAGCCTTGAAAGTAGCGACTCATTTCCTCATGTGCAAGTTATCAGTTCCTCTGGATATCCTGCCAACACTCCTCTTGTGTACCAACACATCATCTCAGGGGAAAATTATGTTCTTGATAATTCCCACATGCCTTGAAAAGTCATTTCCTTCTAAGAAACTCCTGATGATGGGAATTCTTAATTGGTTTAAATTTTTCCTAATTCTCAAGTATTGAATATAAACAGCACAACTGTCTTCCCATATAAATTATCCTCCTATACATATTATCAGGCCCACAGACCTGGGACTCAAATAAGCATGAAGGAATAAACATTTTACCAGGCCAGATCACAGAAATGAAAGTCTTTGTATAGAAATGAGCATTGCTTCATACAAAATCAGAGAGTTTGAAAGTTGTTTTCCTGCCTGCTGAGAATGTCCGATTAGAAGCCCATCAGTGCTTGATAACATTAATAGAAAGCCTTGCTTTAATGAAGTTAAAGACTCTTTAATGAATTGCATCTTTAATTGTAATGAGAACAAACCAACCATATTACATGAACCATTGGAAATGGTAAAGCCATCTTAAAAGAAATGGTTTTCTAGTGGAATCAGAATTCTTAAGCAAACCTTTCAGGCTGCAGACTTTCTTGAATGCTTCCCTTGATTTCATTCCAACAGCAATCACAGCTGGGAAATATAAAGTATGATGTCAAGTTACTTTAATGGTATGCAAAATTCTCAAGAATTTTCTAAAAATATGCATTTCCAATGATACCATAGACCAGTTGGTCTAAACTTGTTTGACTTTCAGTTAAAAACATAAACAAACAGGCTTGGATATATTTGGACACAATGTTGCTGGTGGTTCCAGATTCCATTGTTTAAAGGTATTCCATAAATACGACAAAAAGTGTGGAGAAGGCATCCATCTGATCCGGTATTCAGGTTTACAAAGAAAGTAATTACAGGGCCAGAGACTCGGTGTCAGCCCTCATTCATCTAAATTCTCTTTCTCACATCAACATAGCTTGACCTTGATTTTTTTAGATGAAAGTAAAGGATACTGATGTAATTTGAATAAACCAGTTTTTAAAATTCCCTGAGGAGTCTGGAATCAGAAATGACAGGCTTGATGGACATAAGCTTGAAGGAGTAACCAACTCTTAAGTAATTATGGTGGTTTTAAAACAGTATCTTCCTTTCTTATTGAGCTAAAATTTCATCTTCTTTCTAGGGAACGTTTATTTGTCCTATTCTTTGGAAAATACCCAAATGCTGGTTTCCACCCCTCCCCTCCCTGACATCCCCACCAGGCCCTTGGTGCCTCCGCAGTGGCCTCTGTGGTCAGTGGCCATCTCTGCTGCTAAATGACCTCCAACCTTCCTCACCTTTCTCTGAGGGCCGGGGCCTCGCTTCTCTTCCTGACAAAGCACTTTCAGTCAACTCCTGGTTTTCTTCATGGTTGATTAAACTGTCTGTGTTTATTCAGGACCCTTCTCCTCTTTCTGTGTCCGGCTGCTGACCTTTCTGTGGGTTCATGGTAGAGGAGAAAGCTCACAGGGCAGTCCATCTGACTGCTTGTTTGCAGCTCTGGTAAAGATTTGGTCCTGGAAAATGTTTAGGCCATTGAAATATTAGTATGTCTTCAAAACATGTGACTTTTTGCCTGGGTAGGTTTCTGAGTTGCTGTTACTGAGTGAGGTCAGAGACACGTAAACAACACTAGATGCCCTGTGAGTTAGAACTGCTAACATCTCTCTTGAACCTCACTGATGTTGATCATCTTGCCGCTAGGCTCCACAGGGCTTCACACGGTCGTGGTTCCTAATAAGAGTAGGTATGGTCTTAATTGCTTGGAAATGGGAAGGAGAGAGAAACTGAAGCACAGAGAGTTTTGTTGAGTGGCCAAAAGGCAAGCCAGAACAGATACCTTAAATCAGAACGCCCTTTACAGAGATTCTTGTCAGCATGATACCTAATCCCCAGCCTGCATCCCTGGTCTGGGGCTCTCAGGCAAGCTCAGCTCCCCCCAGCGGCACCCAGGCTCCGGGCCCAGGTCAAATGCAAGTTCTACCACATGCAGGCATCACCCCCTTCACCGAACACTAAAACATCTACTTGCTGTACCTCTCAAAATGACATTTTTGTATTTTGCTTATTTGTGTGAATCTTAGGGGCACAGAGACTGTGCCTTCTGTACTTTTACTGCCTGGAAGCATGCAGTGCATACTTTAGTGAAAGTATAGATAAATGAAGGTACAGGTGGACACTATCTGAAGGTCTTCTCTTACGTTCCTTCAGTGCCACCTTACTCACCTGTGCTGACTCTTACCCTCCCTCACCATCTCTCAGAATATACTCGGCTCCCAGCTTGTGCAATTGGCATGGCCTGACTTCTCCCTTTATTTGTTCATCTCAGCTTTATATAAAGCGCTGCCTAGTTATTACTCTCCATCTCATATTGTAAACTCTTAGAGGACAGAGGTTCCATTGAACTCCCTTTGCCAATTCACTTGACTGTAACACAGTGAGAGGCTAGATGCTTAACAGACTTCAGAAGACGATGCTTAAAATCAGAGAAGTGTCTCCCTAGAGTTGACCGCTGGTCTTCTTCAAAGTGTTTGATGGTCCAGGACTTGCTGTATGTTCTCGGTCACCATCGAGCCCTCTCTTGTTATGACTCCCCCACATACATTTTGTTTGGTTTAGCAGCACGTGCATTGGTGAGAGACCAGGAGAATCATTCTCTGAAGGCAAGGTTTCTCAGCAGCGGCTCTTTGACATTTTGGGATAATTCTTTGTCGGGTGGGGGGGTGGGGGCGGAGCTGGCGTGTGTGTTGCAGGGTGTTTAACAACATTCTTCATCTCTCCCTTACTAGATGCTGGTCGTGTTCCCCAGTTGCGGCAACTAAAACCATCTCCAGACATTGTCAAATGTCCCTTTTAGTTGGGGTGGGCGCAGACACGCTGCTGGGGAGCCACTGTCTAAGGGATAAAAGCTGGAGGGAAAGAATGATCATAACCAGGGTTTCTTCCTTTCTTTGGAGGTTTTCTGGGTTTTTTTAGAAAAATATAACCAGTCTGGTGCCCTGGCCTAGCCAGTTTCAGGGAGAGTCTCCCAAAATGCATTTAAATTATACAGTACTTCACCTCTTTGCCTTTTTTTCCCCCTTAGGGGCCACTTTTCCCCCCCAACATTACCACTGGGTTGGGCCCTGCTTTCTGTGGCTTAATCCCATCTTGTTTCAGGAATCCCACTGACTTTCAACAAATTCTGAGGGGCACATGACAAGCCTCTAGGAGAGGCAGCTGGCCAGAGGTGCTGGGCAGGGCTGCCTGCCGTCCCCAGCCTGGACACCGCCCTGCTGAGGACATGGTGCTTGGGGATCTGCTCCTCCCTTTTGGGAAAAACTAGATTTCTATCTCTTCCTTGGGAATGAATAAGCCACTGGGGGCAATAACTCACACAAGACAAACTCACCAGAAACCAGGCTGCAAACCAGAGCGCGACCATATTGCCTTAAAATGCTTATCTCCTCAGAGCTCTACTGAGGGTTTGAGCTCTGAATGTGGGCAGCGTGGATGTGGTCCAGAGTGCGTGCAGGGCCCCTAGGCCACGGGGTCCAGGCCCTGGCTAGGTACCTGGCCCCTTCTGTCTGTCTCAGCTGCCCAGGGATGACCCTTGTGGGCTGACGGGGGAGGGAGGGAGGAGGCTGGGATCTGAGAGGACAGTGAGAGCTGAAAGATGTGCACAATCTTTAGACATCATTTACAGCTTCTGCTTCATTACAGGCCGAGTGCCAGTTACCCCTCCTGCGCAGACACCTTCCCAGTAGACACCGTGCCTTCCATTATCGGGAGGCCTGGGAAACAGCAATAGCTGTGATGGATGTGGGATCAGGACAGAGGGACTTGGAGGATCTCATGAGATACTCTCTTCGGGCTGTGGGAAAGCCTGATGAAATAGCCCTGCTTCTGAGGAAAGCTCATCTCCCTAGAGAAGGGAACAGTCCCCACTGCCCTGGGGGAGCTGATCACTCACCGAAGGGGGCCGATGGCCCCTGCAGGCTCTGGTTTTTCTGATCCCCATCTCCCTCCTTCCCTTGAGGACCATCTTCCTCTGTCATTATATACTTTACTCAAGGGTCTGGCCACTGTGTTTGCTAACACCGGGTCTCTCAGGAGTGACCTTTGGCATTCTGTGCACAGCTTTCAGAACCCAGGCATCAGTAGGGGTTTTTCCTGAGTGGAGCTGCAGCCTCATGGCTGCCCTGAGCGATAACCCTGGGTCAGGTGTGTTCTCCAGGCTTGTCACTTGGCCATATCCCGTGGGATGTCTTCTCCTTGACTGTGGTCTGATTTTGATAGACATTTCTGCTAAGTGGACAAGGAATGCCTTTGTGAAGTTCGTATGTCTCCTAATAGAGGGGCAGGGAAAAAATTAAAAGAACACCGCGGTCCCCATGTTTTTAACCAAGGAAAGCAGAAAGCCACCTCTTTTTCCACACCATCCAGGTATCTGGTGCTGTCTTTGGAGCCTTGTCCATCAGAGGCTCTCTCCAGCTTGGACTCTGGCGGGAGTGCAGCTCCACGGGACTGGCGGTAGGTCCTCAGCGTGTGGAAATGCATCAGCTCGACCCACTTTTCTGTCACAAACCAAGTGGGGCAATAAGCGAACCACATCAAGAGCCCTTTTGGCCACTTGAGTCATTCTCACTCCCATTGCTGGGCCTTTGTTGGAGTCCTTTGTCACTTTTGAAAATGTTATTTCTTAGGAAGTAAAAGAACAGTATGGCCATGGTTAGTGTTGCTGGTAAGTTCCGTTACTTGAGGCACATTTACTATAATAGAAAAATGTGAATCTGACCAGTGTGTTACAAAGCTGGTTACTACCACAACCGTCAGCTTTGTCCCCACGGCACCTGCACTTCAAAAGCATGGTCTTCAAAAGCCATTGTGTTAGGGAAACGGGATGAACAGTGCTGTGCGACGCTGATTTCTGTTCAAAAGGAAAGAGGAGAGAATGAAAAAAAGCCGTGTTTGCAACAGGGCTCTCTGCAAGTGTTGTTTCCACACTGGTCTGGTTCGTTGGTCAGGGATCTTGGTCAGGGATGCTCTGTATTTTCTCTGTGTATCTAGTTCGCATGACTTCTTGTTCAGCCCTGTCTCAGTCAATATTCTTCATGCTCATTTAGGTTAAATGTGCCTTTTCTTCCTTACAGGTGTCTCTGCTTCTCAGAGGCTTTCACACTTGGTGTGAGCATCCTCTACAGACATGAAAAGATGTGAGGTCCCGGATCCCTAGAATCAACATGGAGCAGCTTTCTGGATCACTAATTTTACTCACAGACTTTTGGGAAATGTTGTTTTATATGAAATAGTGATCTAACAATGGAGTTCTGTGCTCAGTTTGCATACATTTTAAAGATAATGCACGATGCTTCAGAAACATTTTGTGCTGGTAGCAGATGCCATAAGCCACACCCCCAAGACTCCTGAAGTGGGTAGTATTATGGGTTGAATTGTGTCTCTCCGAATATGTTGAAGTTCTAACTCCTAGGACCTCAGAATATGAACTTATTTGGCAATAGGGTATTGCAGATGTAGTTCCTTAGGTGGGCCCCTAATCCAGTGTGACGGGCGTCCTTATAAAAAGCAGAAATTAGACACAGACATGCACACGGGATAAGGCTGTGTGAACGTGGAGGCAGAGATGGGGGTGATGTGTCTACCAGGCAAGGATGCCAAAGGTTGCCAGCAAACCCCCAGAAGCTAGGGGGAGGCCTGGAACAGATCCTCCCTCACAGCCTCAGAAGGAACTAACCCTGCTGACACGTTGATTTCAAACTTCTGGCCTCTGGAATCGTGAGACAACATATTTCTGTTGTTGAAGCCCGTGGTACTTCGTTACAGGAGCTCTGAGCAAACTAATCCAAGGGGTCAGTCTTTTCTCTTGCTGGAGGTGCTTCATGGGCGGAGTTTGAGATCCTGTGAACCTTGCCATTTAGGGTTGGACAGACCCAGCTTTGGATTCTGGCCATGCCATCTACAAGTCATGTGGCCTTGGGCACGGATCCAAAAGTCCCATGGCGAGGATTTACTTATTTTTAAAATTTTTTAATTTTTTATAAATTTATTTGTTTTATTTATTTATTTTTGGCTGCGTTGGGTCTTCGTTGCTGCACACAGGCTTTCTCTAGTTGCGGTGCGTGGGCTTCTCATTGTGGTGGCTTCTCTTGTTGCGGAGCACAGGCTCTAGGTGCGTGGGCTTCAGTACTTGTGGCAGGCGGGCTCGGTAGTTGTGGCTCGCAGCTCTAGAGCGCAGGCTCAGTAGTTGTGAGGCACGGGCTTAGTTGCTCCGCGGCAAGTGGGATCTTCCTGGACCAGGGCTCGAACCCGTGTCCCCTGCATTGGCAGGCAGATTCTTAACCACTGTGCCACCAGGGGAGCCCCTCCATTGTTAGGATTTAAATGAGAGGCTGAGTGTGATAATACCAGGCACGGGACCTGGTAACCTGGTGGGTTCTCGGTAGATATTACTCCTGTTTCCTTTTTCCCTTCCGACCTTCTTGTCCCTAGAAGTCATTTTGTCAGAGAGACAGGAGCTCAGGAGCCCTGGAGAGGTAAGATGACATCCTCAGTCACACCATGAGCTGGTGCAAGGCTGGATATCAAATCCAGGCCACCCGACTCCACACCTGTGCTGTGGTTCCCTATAATGTCGTCTTTGGGGGGCTCCCCAACCCCTGTTATAAAAATTCTCTGCACGTTGTCTCCCACAGACAGTTGCAAAGGTGATGAAATAGGTGAGACTCTAGGCCTTGGATGCTCTTTGTACCGTCTAGTGAGAAGTTCCTGCAATGGGTTCTTGCACTGTCCAGAAAGACTTCTTAACAGAAGAAATGCCTGCTACTTTATTGCTTACTTTGTTCTTCTTTTTACATATTCTTTAAAAAAATTTTTTTAGTTGAAGTATAGTTGTACAATATTAGATAAGTTACAGGTGTACACTATAGTGATTCAAAATTTTTAAAGGTTATACTTCATTTACAGTTATTATAAAATATTTGCTATATTCCCCGTGTTGTGCAGTATATCCCTGTAGCTTAGTTTATACCTAATAGTTTGTACCTCTTAATCCCCGACCCCTATATTGTCCCTCCTTCCCTCTCCCCACTGGTAACCACTAGTTTGTTCTCTATATCTGTGAGTCTGCTTCTTTTTTTTTTGTTATATTCACCAGTTTGTTGTATTTTTTAGATTCCACGTATAAGTGATATACAGTATTTGTCTTTCTCTGACTTATTTCACTTGAGCATAATGCCCTCCAAGCTCATTCATGTTGCTGCAAATGGCAAAATTTCATTCTTTTAATGGTTTTAATGGTTGAGTAGTATTCCGCTGTATATATATACCATGCCTTCTTTATCCATTTATCTGTTGATGGACACTTAGGTTGCTTCCGTATCTTGGCAGTTATAAATAGTGCTGCTATGAACAATGGGGTGCATGTATCTTTTCGAGTTAGTGTTTTGTTGTTTTTTTTTGGATATATACCCGGGAGTGGAATTTCTGGGTCATTTGGCAGTTCTATTTTTAGTTTTTGAGAAACTTCCATACTGTTTTCCACAGTGGGTGCACCAATTTACATTCCCATCAACAGTGTATGAGGGTTCTTAACATGTTAGCACAAAGTAATTATTCCTCATGAAAAGACTATATTTTGTTCAAAAGTGTTTTGCAATGTTCATTACAGGAAAAAAGGGCTTGGGCCTTTTAAGAAGAAACCAATTATAAAGTCTGAGGGCTGATCAAGGTTGTAACAACTGCGGAGGCCTGTCCTGCAGGAACACAGCCGGGTCCATAGTAATAAGCCATTGATAAGCAAGGGATTAAATTAGTTGGTGGTGACTAATTTCAGATGCAAAGTGGCTTGAGTTACATCTTCCTGATAGAGGAGCGTATTGGGGAAAAATCAGTTTGCAGATTTAGGAAGGTTGCTTAAGTTATGAGTCAGTATCGATAAAGACCAAGGGTTTGGAGTCAAACCTGCACAGCTCACGCCCTCTGCAAGAAAGCTGGACACCCTCCGGAGGAAGCTACAGTCTCCTTCCCCAGAACATGCCCAGGGCACCTCTCCACACAGTGTTGCAGACAATTGCAGGGGGTACAGGTTTCCTCCTTCCACTCACTCTTAGGCCCCCCAACCTTGGGTTAAGAGCCATCACCCTCTTCCTTATTGGCCTCTTAAAAAAAAGCTAAGTGCTAGGTTAAAGGAGAGTTTATGATTTCTTTTCTATTTCATGCTAGAGCTGACTTGGGAAAAAAAATTGTGTGGCCTGGAGTGAAGAATACTTATTGGTATAGTAGTGCTGATGAAAGAAACTAAAAATCAAGGTTTACTGAATGAAAAGAACAGAAGAGTTGGGAAGCTGTGGCTGGGTTTCAGGCTGACAGTGTGTGGTCCTGGGGCTTTGAGTCAGTGGCTGAGCCTCTTTCAGCCTCAGTTTCCCTGACTGCACCCATGGAAGTAACAATGCACACCTCACAGCTGCCTTGTGAGCAACAGATGGGACAATATCCTCGATCTTAATGCACCGTGTAAACTGTCGTATGAATAGAAGGTGATATTAATATGGAAAATAAAGTTAGTGACAAAAATACCTAAGCATTTATATTTTTTAGAACTTTGTTCTGAAGTTTGAGCATTTTAATACACTCTAATAAAAAGTATATTTCATGAAAAAAAAATAATGGGTCCTGTTCTATCCCACGTTTGAATTTCTATATCTCATGGAAAACCTAACCTGGAAGTTGCAAACCAGCTCCCAAATGTGTTATTTCGCTTGCAGGGTGTTAAACAAGTTTTGTTTCGTTCATTTTTTAATCAGTTGCCAACATTTAAAACTAGAAGTTTTCTTATATAAAACAAAAACAAAACCTAGATTTCAGCTGCTTTTGGGGAAACAGAAGCTGAATTACTGGCGCAGCTGTCTGGGATTTCCCATGACTTACTGCTCCCCACCTTGGGTTGTTTGCTACCTCAGGCCAGCCATACCCAAGGCACCCCCATCTCCCTGGTATCATTTTCCCAGTAGTAGGACTAGAGTATTGAATAGCAACTCGATTTGAAAAATCAAACCTGTAAAGAGACAGCAAGTTCTATAAGGATGCTCAAACAGGGGCTGTCTGGTCTCCTACCTTTAGCTGGGTCTATGTGGGTCAGGTTGGGTGAACGTGGCCGGCGTGGACAGAATTCCTTTCTAGTAAAGTGAGCACAGGATCCCTGTGAGGATTAAGTTAGATGACATATGTAAACACCTTGCAAGAATCAATGCTTGGTAAATGATAGCTCTGAGCAGGGCATCAGGGCATCACAAAGATTCTGACGAATAATCTGCCGTTCAAACTCCAGAAGTGATGGCCACAGTCAGGCAGTGGCCGAGCACCTGGGAGGATCAGGCTGAGGAATAAGGTGCCCCCTGAAACCACAGTTTCTGAGACCAAGGATGCAGGCCCCCAGTCTCACACAAGAAGACCAGGGATCCAACGTGGAAACAGACCCTTGGTGTAAAACAAATGCCCTTTGCCTTTGGCAAATCACTCCTATGTCACCAGGAGTGTTAGAAAGCTCAGGAGATGTGAAGGGCCACACACAGCAGATTTGATGTGTACCTGCTTCTACTCCAAAGAAATATTAACCAGTGACAGCTTGGTGCCTTTGCCCTAAGCACTCACTTCCAGTGCAAATGCATAACTGACTTCCTGCAGACAGCCAGTGACCAGGAGCCTGAAAATCCATAGGGCAGCCTGGGCGTCTCCTGGGTGGGAGGGAGGCAGCTACTATGACCCTGATTGGCGTTATCTTGGAAGGTACCGCCAATCCCTATAAGTCATGCCTAGGAATGATCTCCCCACTTTCTTCTCCCTGCCGTGGATTCCTCCCAAGTCTGTTTTATAGGAAGTTGCCTTTCTTCTATTTCTTCTGAGCAGAAGGGGATCATCCCTGGGTTGAGCAAAAGATGAGTAAGTGATTAGTGGCTGCCGTAAAAGGATCTCGTAAAGCATTTATGTTGTCACACAAAAAGGATCTGGTTTTTACACATCTGTCTTTTCAGTTCATTTGTGGCAGGTAGAAGGCTGCCAACGTCATTTTATGACGCCAGGGGTAAGGCTCGCTTTAGGAAATTGGGTAGCCAAGGATCTGGTGTTTCCCCACACTGTTTCCTCCTTCATCTCATGACCTGACAAAAGCAGCTCTCTGAGTCACACACTGAGTGGCCTACTATTGAGGAAATAATCCGTTTGCTATGGTAAACTAGGGATGTCCCTTAGAAAGAAAATCAGGGCTTTTCTTGGGTGGGTCCTGCCTTGGAGTGGGACAAATGATGCAGCAATGAGCCCCACATTGCGGATGTCGACGTGAATAGGGGTACATTTTTCACAGGAAAATACAAGGTCATCTCAGTTCAAGCTGTAATCAAGGCAGAGCTTCTGAACCAGGGTGGGAGGGTCCCCAGGGAGCCTGGATTCAGGGAAATCTGGGTTGGAGTGCTTCTTGGTAGCCACAGGCACTCAAGATCCCTGGGGAGATCCACCCTCCACCCCCACCCCCCCCAAGGGAGGCTGTCTGCTCTGCCAAAAGCCTGAATTTCCTAAAATGGCTCCAGTATCCAAGGAATCCCTGGACAGACACTTTCCAGATGGACTTTGGCTGCTGACTATTAACAGTCTCTACTATTCCCCACATCTGCTTCTAGGAGATCTCACTGGCTTTGCTCCCTCAATCAGTAGAGATGAGGACACCTCACCCCCATAAATCTTGAGATTGGTGGCTTCTTATTGCCCTTTAGCCCTTCATTCACACACACACACACACACACACACACACACACACACACACATTCTAAGATTATCTCCTTGATCTCTGGGCCATCAACTCTGGGCAGAGCCACTTGGACAATAGTTACTCCCCCAAATCTGAAGAACTGTACCCCTTAGCCAATGTTTCCAATAAAAAATCCTGCCGTTTAATATAAGCTTATTCTCCGTCTGAAATGTACAGAAATGTAATGGTCTCACGTGTGAAAGGGTGATGATCAGAGCTTGTCTGCTGGACCGGACAAAACTGAACCTGAGCATTTCTTGTGGTTTTTTCCATTCCTAGAATCTCATGATTCTGAGATCCTTCCAAATATACACACTCAGAGTGAGTTTTTCTAAAAACAAATTGGATCTCACACAAAATTAGTAACAACTGAACCAAGTACAGAATCTTACTTGGTTCTGGCCCCAGGAGGAACTTGATAATTTACATTTTAGGTGAAAACTCTTCTCCCCTTTAAATACTGCATAAAAATGGCAAGATTCTCAACTGAATAGTAATGTTACCGTAGCAAACAAAGGGGAAACTATGAAAATCTGACACAGAAATATGTGGCCTGTTATTCCAAAAAAAGTAAATGCAACAAAAAGAAGAAAGTTGGCCTCATCCTCTGTCCCAAAGCACCACGCAGCCCATGCCAGCCACCAGCACAGCCCTCTGGTCCTCTCCCACCAGGCAGGCCCCTGTCTTTGCTCAGTTCTTCCCAAGCCTTCAGCGCTTCCGGTCCCACTTTGAAGTCAGGGGTTTCCTCGTCTGTATTCACAGCGTGAATTCACAGTGTGAATTCTCCTTTCAGAGGACTTCTGAAGGCTGCCTGCCCTCCAGGCCAGTGGGAGTTCATCTCTCTGTCTCAGGTTCCCAGCCCTTCGTATGAGGAGACAATTCTCAACACCGCTGGCTTATCTTCCCTTGTGTAGTTTGTACATGTGTCTGTTTCCACTGCTGGGATTAGACTTCCGGAAGGCAGAGACGCAATCCTATCTGTGGGCCCTTACACAAGTAGACACATTTGATACATTTTAATGAAGTTTAAGTGAATTGAAGAAGGGTGACAACACCTCCACTCTAGATTTCTCTGTATATACCACAGACTACTTGGAATGTCATATAAGAGTGGGGGTGACTTAGCAGATGTTGTCAGGGTTTCTCAACCTTGGCACAAGTGACATTTGGGTTGGATCGTTCTTTGGTGTGGGGACTGTCCTGTGCATTGCAGGGTGTTTAGCAACCTCCCTGGTCTCCAACCTCCAGATGCCAGTAGCATTCCCCCTCCTCTCAAGTTGTGACAACCACAAATACCTGCAGACATTGTCAATGTCCCTTGGGGTCAGAATGGCCACAGTTTAGAACCACTGATGTAGGTGATTCCCAAAGGAGAGGGAATCTTCCTGAGAGGAAGTATAAGACACCTTGCCCAGTGGGGAGCCTGCCCAGACCTGCTCCCTACTCCTATAATCATCCTTGTTTTAATACATCAGCAGAAGGCAGCTATTTATAGCTTCTGGCCAAATATTTTACTCTGACAGGCTGTCACTGACAGGTTGCCAAACACTGGAATTTTCTTAAGTGGGGTGTGGAAAGAGAGAACAGGGTAAGGTCCATCCTCTGTGAAAAACGAATATCTTTTTTTGGGAGGTTGTCGTCTTGGAGACAGCACAACAGCTACTAAGAGGTGCCTGGGGTCATGCCAGGAAGACTGAACAGGCAAAAAATAACAACAACAAAAGCTGAAATGAAAGACGTTTTTTCTCAGCAGGATGTGGGAAACCATCACTCTTAATAAATTAACACATATAAACTCAAGGAAGGTGTTCACCTATTTTGGCACAAGCCACAGAGCTGTGGGTGGAGATGGCTGGAATATTTTCGGTGTGTGGGGAGGTAACCCCACGGGTCATCCCTTTGGCCTCCAGATGCTGGGGCCATCCATCAGCCAGGCGGCAGCCCACAGGCAGGCGGAACTGTGATGAAGTGCGTTGGCTCAAACATGGCAAACAGTGTTCGGTGTTGGCACAAACCACCACCCTTGCTTTTCTTTTACGCTATGACACTTTTTCATGTCGGGGAGCTGAGTCTGAGTGAGGCCCCAGTGGCCGTGAAGGACTCAAGGTCCAGGGCCCGGGAGAACTGCGGGATTGTTTTTTCCTCGCTGAGGCATTAAAGATTGGTTTGTGAAGCAGTGACTGAGGCATTACACATTAATGGCTGCACAGGGACTTTGATTCCATGTATCTCACGCTGACGTAGAAACTGGAGCTGTTATATAAGGTGTTGACTCGTCGCCCTTTCACGCAAGCCCCCCTCATCACATCATGTACCTCCCGGGGACTGGGGGTGGGGAGAGTTGGGGGGTGGGGAGAGGGGGAGCGAGGCCTGCAGAGCTGCAGGGGTGGGACAGCTGAGGAAAGGTCTGAGGTTTGGGGCAGCGCATCTTAGCACAGCTGCTGAGAGGACGTCTGCCTGCAATAGTGATAACCACCTGACTGCTCTCACCTTTGATTTCTGTTGGCTGCATTCAGATGTGGGGAACCAGCTGGGGGCCTCTGATGAGAAAATCAAAGATTGGAGCCAACAAACAGGTTGTCGATACCACACGCTCCTCTCTGACACCGAAAGAGAAACTCTGCTGTCCTGGCAAGAGATGCAGTTGGACTTAGCGAGGCCCTGTTGCATCAGGAGCAAACATGGGAACGAGGGCAAGAATGACATGAACTACAGTTTCTGCCCTGATGCACAGGTGCTGAAGGAAGATTTTGCACTTCTAAGGACAAGTCTGCAAAATAGGTATTGAAGGGGACGTGGGATCTGGGTGAGCGCGAGGTGGCCACACCCTGGATGCGGGGACCCTCTGACCAGGACTGAGGGGCCCAGAGGAGAAGGAGGCTACGGGCACAAGTCAGTTCCGGGGTGACAGTCCGCCCTGGATAGCCCTGCAGACTCTTGGCCTGCTCTCAGTCCCTCAGCCTTGCCCCCCAGATGGGGCTGAGGGGCTCCCCTGGAGCAGCCCGGGGGAGGGCAGAGCTGGGCAGGACAGACATTCTCTTCCTCGGGAAAGCAACCCGGTGACTCACGTGTTCCAGGCAGGGAGCGCTGCACGTCTAGACTTAATTCTTGCTGTGATGCATCCAGGCTGCCTCCACACAGTTAGCAAAGTCCCTCCGGTCGGGCCTCATGGGGCCACACCCAGCACTTAGTTACCCCAAAGCACACTAAGCAGACAAAGCCCTGGAAAATGGGAGGAAAAAATTGGAAATAATTTCATACTTCAGAAAAAACTATTGAAGTGTTCATCATGGGAAAAATCAGAACGTTGTTAATGTCTTTACACATCGTATGGCCGGGCAGTTTCTCAATTCCGCGTGTGCTGGGGCCACTGTAACCCCTCCTGCTCCCTCCGTCCTGCTCTGACCCTGGCCCCTGACGACGAGGCCACCCTCCCCAGCTCGGCAAGGGGCCTGGAACAAACGGCCACCTCCCCAGTCCCCTCCCAGGTGCTGGAAGGTCTTTCTAGGGAGGTGTTGGGATCTTGCCGCAGCCCTGCAGATGTGAAGATCCTGTAGTCTTTTCTAGAACGTGCCCTTGAAGGCAGACGTTGACCCTGGCAGCCAATGCAGGACCCTTCTCCCCACCTTGTGCCCCAACACCCACTTCCCAAGGGAGCAGTTAATTAACTACAGTCCTGATCACCAGAGGGAATATCTTACTCAGCAGCATCCCACGGTGATTGTCCTAATAAGAGAAACAATGGGAATCTGAGACTAGGGCTGCTGCCCTCTTCCCAGAAAGGGCAGAGCTGTCATTTGCTGACTATCCTCCTGTCCCAATGGGCCCTCCTTCCCCTTTATGACACTCTCCCATCCTAGGAACACCTCCCTGACCCTGTGACTTTTTGTGTCCCCCAAGTGCAATGAATCTTTGTCACCTTGCTTCTGTGCCTGAGATTTACCCGCTCTCTTTTCGTTCTGTCACTGCCTGGCTGAATGATGGGGTATCTGACAGGGGAATCTGGTCTCTTCTTCCTGTTCCCAAGTACAAGATGCACCTTCAGGGCTGATGACCTTGTTCATCACCCGGGATGAGGACTAACTCCCATCAGCTGGCAGGGAAAGACAAGGCTGGGAGATATTGCCCTAAGGGGGAGAGCTCTTGGGGAGAGCCAGCCTCCTAAAGTTAGCGCACGTCCTGATCCGTGTTCAGTATCCCTCCAGCAAAGCCAGGCGACAATATCTTTTGGCTCCTGTGTTCCGCATTGGCTCAGCAGGCGGAGGAGGGGGCTCCAGCCAAGCAGAAGGCAGCATGTGGGTCCTGGCTTTGGCCTCTGTCAAGACTCCTTCCGGTCTACTTGCTCCCTGGTTGCTTTTAATCAGTCAAAGCCCAGTGTTCCAGATGAGAAAGGAGCGGGGAGGGGAAGAGGCTAAAACTCTGTTCAAGTTAAAGCGGGATTTATTGTAATTGGTTGTTCATACTGACTTCCAGCACAGTGCCTCACACACTGTGGCTCAAATTTAGTATTTCTCATCCATGTCTCATCAAAGCCTGACGGTCCCTGGGTCTCTTTTCATTTCCACAGAACCCTACTTTGGTGGGAGCGTGGCAGGGCGGGGAGGCAGGGGCTCAGTCGGGTAAGCGACTCTGGGCTCAGAGATTAACGCTGGTTAAGTATTAGTGTACTTCCCCTGCCAGGTAAAGTGGTATGGTAGATAATTTTTGGTTTGGGCTGGCTGTGCCCTGAGTCACCTCTGGGAAGTACTTCTTCCACATACGGGAAGCTGTTAGTCGAGGTGCCTGCCTGTCCCTGGCCCAAGGTCAGGCACTCGAATTTTTTGAGGTCAGTCAGATCTGCCTTCCCTGGAATCCGAAATTGGAGCAAAGTCATCAAAAGACAGAATCCAGTTGGAGCTCATTCCTTATTCACAGCAGTGTACCCAGGTGACACTGGTGAGGGGGTCTTGTGTCTTAGACTCTTGATTCTGTGCTGCTTCCTGCCCATGAAGTTCCTCAGTTCCTGTCCATTTTGTCCTGGTTTCTGAGCCCGGTTTCCTAGCCATTGAGAAATTAGCTGTTTTTCCAGTAAATTCCCTTTTTGGTGTAGATTAGCCAGGGTTGGTTTCTGTTGCTTACACCCAAGGAGCCCTAATTCACACGCACAATGAACCTGGGTTTCTGAACATCCCTTAAGTAACACTTGGTTTCAGAATGTTGCCCCAAAGTTGAAGCCAGGGAAGTCTTTTCATTTACCCAGACTCCGTAGTAATCATCTCCCAGCATCCATCTCTTTAGTTGCCAAGCCCATGCTGGTTATTAGCTGACTATGGTTTCTAACCTGCCTTTTGGTTTCTTGCAGTATTCTTTTGCTCAGTTCAGACTGGGCCAAATCTTTCCACCCTGTACCTGCGGAACAGACTTGCTTCCCATGTGTTCTGCTGCTTGATGCTCCTCAAACACACACTAGGGAAATGCAAACTGGGACAATATTTTTGCAAACCAAATTGCAAAACCATAATCAAGAGCTTTTAAAACATTCTTTCTTTCTGAACTAGTAATTCAACTAATTGAGGACTTTATCCTAAGAAAATTTTCAGAGAAGCAGAAAGATGACTAAGCATATTTATTACATTATTATTTTGTAGTAGCCGAAACTTGAAGACAACTTAAATGTCTAGGAGCAGGGAAATAAACAATGGTCTGTTCATATGATGGTATGTGATACACCCATTCAAAATCATAGTTTTGTGGAATATTTAACACTATGAGGAAACTCACACTATCTTGTGTACCAGGTGTAAAAAAACCAGGACACAAACCTGTAAGTACGGAATCAACTCAATCCATTTTATTCAAATTGGGAAGGACTGCACCAACATATTAGCAGAGGTTATCTCTTTATGGTTTAGTAGGAAACCCTCTGCGGTAAGAACTATGTCTTACTTAAAGTTATAGCTCTAATTCCTAGCTCAGGTCCAGTCATATAGCTTGCCTGGTGAAGTAATAAGAAAGTTTCTTTTTATTTTTCCATAATTTTCATTTCTTTTAAATAATGAATGTGCATTCATGTAAAATCAGAAAAAAAACATTTTAGGCAATAAAGCTTCAGTGCATGAGGTTTATTGAAATCCTATTCATGCTTTAGGGTCCATATGGCAGTTTTAATATTTGATTGCTCCTTCTTAAGAGAGGCGGGGTCTGTGTCCCCTCCCTTTAAGTGGGACTGCTTCAACCAATGGGCATAGTGGCAATGATGCTCTGTGACTTCTGAGGCTGTCATAAAAAGCCATGCAGTTTCTGCCACATTCGCTGAGGGTACTTGATACTGCTGCCCTGAAGTGCAGTGTAAGAGCTCAACCACCCCAAGGCTGCCATTTTGGAGAGGCCATCTAGGGTGCTCTGGTCAGCCTTCCAGCTGAACCTGTCCTTCATTCCAGGTGCCAGGCACATGAGTGAAGAGCCACCTTGGAAGTGGATGCTTCCAGCCCCCTGTTTTTTGAGTCACTGCTAGCCAACTGGGGTCCAGACACTATGGAGCACAGATAGGCTGTCCAAATTGTGTCTCGTCCAAACTCCTGACCCACAGATTTCCTGAGCATGATAAAATGGTGATTGTTTTATGCCACTAAGTTTGAAGTGGTTAGAGAGCAGTAGATACAAAAACAGTTCTCCTTAAACTCCCTCTTTGTGAAGCCTTTCCTGATCCTTCCCATACTTCCATGTCCTAAATTGAAATTAGTCATTCTTGTTTTCTAGAGCCCTTCTCTATACCTATATCAAAGTACTGACTCATCTTGCCTTTGGCTTTCTCCAGATGATGAGTTCCTTAAGGGAAGCAACTGTGTGAGTCACTTTTGCATCCTCAGGGCAGTGTCCAGCACATGGAATCTAATTGATGGTCCTTCTATTCCTTTTTCTATTAGTATAATGCACAAGAGAGACAGGAATTGACAGAGAAGCCAAATTTGGTGTGTGCATCAGGCTTTCATGGAGTTCTGGCTATCTCCATGCTTCTGGGCTGCAACTCAGTGCAGCAATGGGATGCACTGGGATGGCACTATGCCTGTCAACCATCCCAATTCTTAGTTTACTCGGGCTGCCATAACAACGGGGTGGCTTAAACCACAGAAACTTATTTTCTCACAGTTCTGGAGGCTAAAAGTCCAAGAACAAGGCGTTGGCAGGTTTGGTTTCTTCTGAGGCCCCTCTCCTTGGCTTGCACATGGCAAGTCTTCTCACTGTGTCCTCACATGGTCTTTCCTCCATGCATGCACATCCCTGGTGTCTCCTCCTCTTCTTATAAGGATACAGTCCTATTGAATTAGGGTCCCACCCTTATGTCCCCATTTATCTTTACCTCTTTAGAGGCCCTGTCTCCAAATCCTGTTATAATTGAAATTGGGGCTTCAACATATGAATTTAGGGGTGGGGAGAACACAATTCAGTCCATAACACAGTGGATTCTTAGTTATTGTTTACACTCCCTGTAGTTGTAGATGTCAGTGAAAAGAATGAATGAGCTCAGTGATCTACATTCTACCCACAGATACTTTCCTGGCTGTAAGTTCAGGCTCACGCTGTTCTTGCTCCCATATCCCTTTACATGATGGCCTGCCTAGGGGATAGACGTCTGTGATAACTTGCCCTTCTCCACAGCCAATGGCAAGATCTGATCTCAGGTAGCTTTTGTTTGTTTGCTTATTTTCTGTTTAGTGCCCAAGGAAACCTCAGACAAATCTTCAGTATAAGACAGTGCTGACTGCAAAGTGACGCACGACATGTCACTGTGTACAAGTGGGTGCTCTTCTGTTGCAACCTGGTCAGTTTACAATAGCTGAATAAACAACATCTAAAAAGGGGCAGGGGCTTGGGAGGGAAGCTGCCATCAGCAGTCGGAGGATGATTGAAGGACATGCAGGAATGCCAGGAGCTAGGGTGACTGGCAGCTAGTCTTTAGAACTTTTCTTCGCAAATTAATTCCTAGCAATGTCTTTTTTTGTCAATCTCTGTTTTATTGTTTTATATCACATTCCAAAAATGAGAGAGAGAGAGAGAGAGAGAGAACACAATCTTCTACTGAGTTGAATTGGACTTGGAACTATTTTACATCCATATCTGTGAGCTACAGGTGCTGAATAAGGCATGGAGCAAATATTCAAGGTCATACACTTGCCCTTTGCAATTCAGATTAAAGCGCACCTACCTTGCAATTTTTTCCCTTGTTTTCAGCTGGTCTTTGTTATACTACCTCACTGTCAAACCAACCCTCTCCCCACCCCTCCTCCCACCTTACTTTCACCTCTTAAGGAATGAGAAAACGTTTCTTGTTCTGATTCACGCTATCACTAACGCATGCTCCACAAGAATCAATCAGCTTTCATTTTCACATAATGTAGCATGTTTACACAATTACCAACCACCCTGGCTGCATGGAGTGTTCTTTTTTTTTTTTTTTTATTAATTTATTTATGGCTGTGTTGGGTCTTCGCTTCTGTGCGAGGGCTCTCCCCAGTTGCGGTGAGCGGGGGCCACTCTTCATCGCGGTGCGCGGGCCTCTCACTATTGCGGCCTCTCTTGTTGCAGAGCACAGGCTCCAGACGCACAGGCTCAGCAATTGTGGGTCACGGGCCCAGTTGCTCCGCGGCACGTGGGATCCTCCCAGACCAGGGCCCGAACCCGCGTCCCCTGCATTGGCAGGCAGACTCCCAACCACTGCACCACCAGGGAAGCCCCTGGAGTGTTCTAATATTATAAAGTTCTTTATGTGAAAATCAGTTCTGAAATACATTTTTATCTGCCAGTTGAAATTGGTAAGAATTTTGTTCCAGTCTGTAAGAAGGCTTTATCCCTGCTCAGTACTATAAAGCCCTCAAGATTTTATCTTTCTTGAATTATCTAAAGGTAGGAAGAGATTCAATTTGCTAAGAGTCCTTGTTTTTGACACAAAGACAAATATCTGCTCCTGAGCTATACTTCACAAAGCAATGATTCATTTTAAAAACCTCTCAGGATCATGAATTCTCCAGATAGAAAAAATGAACCTAAGTCTTGCTTTCTTCATTAATTTTAGTATGTTCTCTCTCTGCTGCTTCACTTTAGAAAAGAGGTATAATTACTATCTCTATGAGTCAGACTCGTAGCCCAGCACCTGTTAGAAAATTAAAAAATGTTTTCCCCACATCACACTACAAAGTGAGGCCATTGTTCTCATGCAGTTGCTGATGTTCATTCATTTGCCAAAATGACTATATTGGAGGCTTTAAAAGCCATAGTGATAATGAAAAACAATGACTAGAGACTATTCCAAATGCCAATACATAAAGATAGTAACATGAACTTGATAAACTCTGATTTTCATTCTTTTTATATTATTCGTAGATCAATAAGGGAGAGTCTGTTTCTCCCAGGCATGACGTAGCAGCAGATGCAGGCAGTTCAGAGTTGTCTTCTTAAACCATACCCCAGATAGTTACTTAGGCGTTAGGTATGGAATTCAGTCAATGCTAATTACAGAAGGAGACTCAATGTGTGTGAATATGTTATTGACGTAAGAGATTAAGGGATAATTGTAAGTAAGGAAAACTGATGTCATGACATAAAAACTATCCAGCTCAGGAAGGAGCAGAGTATAATAAAAAATCTTTACACAGTCCATTTCTTGCCTAAATGCTGTATAAAGAGATAAAGGTCAAAATACTCTTGTTCTTCGGATAACAAATGTAGTGTTTGATCCCAATGCCAAACAAAGACCACTTAGATCATCACTTCTTTCAACTCTGCCATGCTTTTCATGACTTCAAAGGGTGTTTCTGTACAGACTAACTTGGAATTTACTTTGAATGAGAAATGCATGCTGCACAGTCACAGATTGTTTGGGGTAAGCAGGAGAGCTCTGCTAACACTGTCACCCAGCCCAGCGTACAGGTAGCATGTCCAGGCCTTTGCCATGTGCACTGTGGGGGAAAAGCAAATGAGACGGTGCATGCCCTTGGCCAATGGTGATAGTAAGTGAAACAGAGTTTGGAAATGCCTCCAAAGTGAGGGATGCTGTTACTAATTTTTGTCTTAATCTAGGCTTTTTTGATTAAAAGTATTTTTTTATATTCTTCTTTTCCTAAAGCCATGAATCTATACTGAATGAATTAGTGGAGAATTCATTCAACAGGAAATATGTAACTTATGTTCTTCACCTCTTAAAGAAATCTCTTTTTTGATCCATTTCTTTGTAAATAATTATGAGTTCAACAGTTTATTAATGACACAGTCATTGGAGCTCCTGGGGTTCATTCAAAATGTGTTGGAGAATTGTTTAGAAGCGATTTGAAATCAGGTAACCAATGGTTTGTGGTCAAACACTGACTTGTTATCTGCAGAAAAGCAGGATTTCATCTTCCTCTCTAAAATTTTTTACAGTATTTAATGCAAGAAATTAACTATCTGGTACAGATGTTTCTTAATTTATCACCTCAGCATAATGATTGGCACAAAGAACTTAATAAATGTTTGTTGAATGAATGAATGAAGTACGGATAATTAAAAAGTATGGATAATTTTACTTAAAAATCAGCATTTCTTTTCAGGATTAATTTTAGAGAGCAATGTTCTAATTTGCTATGGACTAAAAATAACCAAAAAATCAAAATAAATAAAATATATCCTGGGTATTTTCCAAACAGAAAAATACATTCTACATTAAACACTGTGTGGATTTGCTTCTCCCAGAAGCAGATGACTGAGGAAATTTCTAGCTTTGACGGCTTATGTTACAAAAAAAGAGAAAGGTGGTCATTGGAATAATGGTAAATGAGGCCACTTTTGTTTCCGTCCTTTGGTCTCCAGACCTCTGTATTCTTCTGACACAGTGCTTTATAGAGGTCTTCAATTCAGCACATATACTGCGGCGGGGGGATGTCCCCCCATCTCCACAGAATATTTACTGCCTTTAGTTTGCTGAACTAGATATGCTAAAAGATTTACCCAGTGAAAACAACCAGAATGCTAGACAAAATAACAAAGAAAACACTTTTTAAAGGCATCAACAGATGGCACAGAAGTAAGGAATCTGCAGAAATCAAAAACAAGACAGAAGTAGCGACTTTGGGAGAGGAGGACCAAAGCCAGCTCTCTCAGTATTTCTGCCAAAACCTGGAAACCTTGAACTTTTTGGAAAATGTTTGATAGTGGAGGGGAGGAGATGAAGCCTTGGGCCCATGCAAAATTGGAAGTTTTATAGGAGACTCTCAGATAAAGCTGGAATCTCAAAGGGCTTTACCTTCAGTTCAAAGGATGAGTAAAAAATAACCTGCTATGCAGGAGACAGCCATGCATCTGATTTGATCTTTATGCTGGAGGAGAGTGGGATGAATTCTCACCTGAGAATCTGTACCTGCAGGCTGGCCCTCACGTGACTTTTTGTATGAATTTATTTCATCTGCATCTGAAAAACTGAAAGAAGAGAATTTTAATATAAGTGCTCCAAGAATGTTTGTACAATCAAGAGCAAATGCAAATCTTTTATGGAAGAATGCAATCTCTACCCAGGTCTCAAAGAATTCCTATAGATAAAGTTCCAAGGAACTTAAGCTCACATAAAAACACACATAGGCATATTCTGCCCTTCCCCCCACAACCCCACACAAGAAAATAAAGCACCATGAGTGAGAACCAGCAGAAACAGGCAGAAAAATCAGATCTGTAAAGATGATCAGACACAATATAAAATAAGCATGTTTGGTATGTTTAAAGAAATGAAAAGTTTGTGAACAAGGAATAAGAGAATTTTAAAAAACAAATCTAGCAGATTGGAGAAAAATTGAATAAAGCTTTTAGAAATGGAAAACTGCTTTATGCAGAAAGATTATGAGGCCAAATGGAGGAAAGTCTGAGATGCAAGAAGAAATGGTGAGCAAAGAAATTGACGAACATTGACTACATATAACAATAATAGTCATGTCTAATTCGTGAGGTTAAACAAACAAGATAGAATTCAGATATGGTCAAAATATAATATAAATTGGAACACTGTGAAAGTTGTAGTTACAATATTCTAAGGTACTTGTATTGTTTGGGTGAAGCATCAAGAGATTAAGTAAGCATGTTAAAATGTCTGGGTAACTCCTGGGACTTCCCTGGTGGTCCAGTGGTAAAGAATCTGCCTTCCAATGCAGGGGACGCATGTTTGATCCCTGGTCGAGGAACTAAGATCCCACATGCCACGGGGGAACTAAGCCTGTGCACCACAACTACTGAGCTCGCACGCCTCAGCAAGACAGCCCGCGTACTGCAAACTGCAGAACCTGAGAGCTCTGGAGCCCGCGCACCACAACTAGAGGGAGAAAACCCGCACGCCACAAGTAGAGAGAAGCCTGCATGACACAATGAAGACCCGACGCAGCCAAAAAGTAAAAAATAAAATAAATAAAATAAAATAAAATATTAAAAAAAAATGTCTGGGTAACTCCTAAAAATAGTTGTAGAGAGAATTACTTCCAAAGGAATAGAAGTAGGGTGTGATGGTGGGAATAAGAAAAAGAAACAAAAAAGAAAGTCTATTCAGAAGATGGCAAGTAGGAAAAAAAGAGAGAGAGAATGGAAAGCACTTAATAAGATGGTAGAAATACATCAAAGGAAGAAGAGCAAAGACAGAGTCTTAAGATACTTTGCTCCAAAACAAAACAATGGGAGTCCATACACACTCTAAAATGTTCATTCACTCTATAATTTCATACTGTTAACAATGAAAAAAGAGCATAAGTGACTTTCGAGAACAAAAGGTTTTAATTTCAAGTATCTCAAGTACAGTAGTAGTTCAGCTTATCAGAGACCAATGTTTCCCATAACAGGGCTTTTAATGGGATATTGGAAGGGGCTGCATCAAGGCCTTCTGTTTTATATTAACTTTATTTAAAGTTAAAAGAAACTTTAACTTTTGAAGATCTGTGTCTCAAAAATGGACTTTTATAGACAATTTTTAGGAGCACTTTTATGATTACTAAATTTAGAACATGTTTTTATTCTTATAAATTTTGACCTTTGTCTTTATCTGGCGAGTTTTATCTTGTGAACAGCTGTATAATTTGTTATTTCTCTCTCCTTCTGTACCAGTATTAATACTCTTTTTCTCCTTTGTCTGTATTTAGAAGAAACTGCTTTTTTAAGGCTATAGCTAGGACACCATATTCTAGAAATAAATCAGGAAGCACAGGACCTAAAGACTTAATATAGAAAATGACATATTTTAAAAAAAGGAATGTGAAGCCTATAATATTTTGCTTCTACAGGATGCTAAATCACTTCCTAGAGGGGCCTCATAAGATTGTGCAGTAGATCTTTTCTTAGGTCTGTTTTGCTATTTCCTATATGCTACTTTCTTCCCTTTGTTCTGTAATGGTTTTTTCATAGCTTCTAAGCTGTTCCTTCCTTCCTTCCTTCTTTCCTTCCTTCCTTCTTTTCTGCCTTCCTTCTTGATTGCCCACTCTCAAATGAAGCTAGATCTTTATTTCAACAGATAGGTTACAGAGACATCTCTCAAGTTTGCTCTGGTATGAGGGTAACATTCCTTCTCAGAGACAAAACTTGGGAGCGGGGGGGAAGGTGATGTACCTGGTCCCTGGTCCAGTTTTCAGCTTACAGTACCTATTTGCCAGTCCAGGCTTTGTCACTTCCTAGCTGTGTGACTTGGGTGAGTTGCTTAACCTCTCTATGCCTCAGTATTATCATCTGTAAAAGGAAGCTAATAAATATGTCAACCTCATAGGGTTTCTGGGAGCATTAAATGAAATACTTTTAAAGCCCTTAGTATTGTACATTGCCCATGATAAACAATAAATATCTGCTATTATCATTTTCTTTATTATTGCTACTGCTACTGCTACTACTACTACTACTAGTACTAAACTGTTGTTGTTACTGCTGCTACTACGACTCCTACAAGTACCATCAGGTGTATTTCTCTACCCGGGCTGCTCAGCCTCTCTTATGCTGCTCCACTGCTATTTGAGAGAATCCCACTTCCTAGGGTATAGTGCATCACTGCCCATCTCTCCCTCCTCACCACCACTCACACAAGATTCCTCTTTTCTTTTAGGAATGGCCATCTCAGAATGTTCCCAGCAAAGTAGCTTGGGTGCCTTGAGGGGCAGCACCCATGTGGCACAGCAACGGGGGGCCAGGCTCTTGCTGTGACTTGGTTGTCTGTGTGCTGTGCGTATGTGACCTTTCCTTTTTCATCACAGGGCTTTTAATGGGATATTGGAAGGGGTTGCGTCAAGGCCTGTTAGATGCCATGCCATTTTACACTGGAAATCTACTTTCTGCTTTTAAACCAGGGACACAAAGTGTGGGCATAAGCCTGATGCCTGTGAAGACCTCCCCTTTCACAAGGCAAGGAGGACTCCATGCTTTTTTATTCATGCCCTTTTGGTAATGAACGAAAACCCCTCAATCTAACCTGCAACGAGACCCTGATCCTAACCTGCGTTAACTAAAGGAGTATAATAACCTCATTTTTACACACATTTAGATAAGTTAGAAGATCTGAGGTAAATTATTCCCTCAGGAGTACTAGGACTAAATCCAAAGGCAGCTAAGGAAAACTGCTGAGACAACATTCTTATCATATTTTCAGGAACGTTCAGAACCTTTACAAGAAGAGCTGTCCTGAAACTCATGATATTACATTTAGAGCAAGGTTTGTATTAAACTTTTAATGACTGAGTTTCAATACTGTATGAATATACAATTTCTTCATTAAAAGTTTAGCTGCTTTTACACTAAGGAAGGTCAGAAGAGGCATAAACAAAAAAAAAATAAATAAATGGACAGTTCATAAAGATGTTGTGGTTGAAATACAGTCAGGATCATATACTCAGTCAGGTCACATGCCCTCAGACCCAGACAGATGCTTACCATTTCTGGTGTCTTTCCAACAGCTGTCCCAATCCTGGAGGGGTTGGGATGGTTGCAGAGACTCTGGGTATCTGGGGGCCATTGATAATTAAAGAGTGCACCTATTAAGTTAGTATTAGAAACATTTGGGAACATCAGTAACTAAAGTAGGAATAGCAATATAGATTCTATATACATATGCTACTGAAATGCATTATTACCAGTTTAAAACATCAAATTACAGATGTTTTGACAAACATTCTCAAGGGCCTTTAATACATAAGCAAAATAAACTCTCATATTGGTTGTATGACTATATTTGATCATAAATAATAAAATCAAAACATGGAAAAATATCTCTTTCCATTAAATAGGGCCATCTTTCCCTACCAATATACTGTATCCAGGGCACAAATGGTAAAAACAAGTATAATCTCTTTTCCCCAAGTTAATGTAATGTAGATATCAAGAATTTGATAACATTAACAATTATTGGCTCAGAGTTACAACCATTCTTTGTAACTACAAAGAATTTAAGCCCTCCCTGACCCCAAACTTGATCTTTGTGTCTCACATTTCTCTTCACTGCTTCTCCTACTGCTGCCAGCTGGTTATTGAAGGAGAACTTTTTCTTCTTGGTGATTGCAGGTCTGCCTTACACTGCATAAAGTGGATGGGCTTGGTCGGTTCTGGGGTCTCTCTGGTTAACAGTATATTAAGAGTTCCACGGGGACATGGTCACAGAGAACCACAAGGACCCCACTGATGCTGCACTCAGAAATTTCCTCTTCTGTGATTTGGGCTCATGACCAGAAGAGGCAGGAGGTGGCTCTCAGGTCCTCTCCTTGACATTGGGAACTTTTGGGTGGAGGCAGGCCCAGGGAGGGGAGCCCAGCCCCTGTCTTGGATTTGAGGTCTGGGAGTCCAACCCTCTGACCTGAGGTACCCTACTAAGTTATGCCCAGAAGGTCTAATGCTTCAATGCAAACAAGATTCTGGTTGACTTGACTTGCTAAGTTAGAACAGTGGCCTTTAACATGGAGTATGTGTACCCCAGGGGTACTTGAAGGGGTTGATGATCTTAAGTTCATAGAGCTTCCTGGATTTCCCTAACTTATAAATATTCCTGTTGAAATAAAGTGTCATGCTAGAAACGATATTTTAGTCCATGCTAGGATTTTCTGAGTTCACATACAAGTAGATTGTAGCCATGGGAATTAGACAATTTTGGACTGATGGGTCTCTTTTTTTTATGCCTTGGCTTTGTCAAAGTGCATTTGGAGGACAGTCTCATGAAAGCAAGGCGAAAATAACACTAGTAAGAAAGGCTGACTGTTAAAAATTCCCCTTCCTGCAATGCATTTAAATATAAGCAGCTCTTTTCAGGTCTTCTTTTTTAAAAAATAAATAAATAAATAAATAATTTATTTATTTTTGGCTGTGTTGGGTCTTCGTTGCTATGCGCGGGCTTTCTCTAGTTGAGGCAACTGGGGGCTACTCTTCGTTGCAGTGCGTGTGCTTCTCATTGTGGTGGCTTCTCTTGCTGCGGAGCACGGTCTTTAGGCATGTGGGCTCAGTAGTTGTGGCTCGAGGGCTCTAGAGCACAGGCTCAGTAGTTGTCTCACACGGGCTTAGTTGCTCCGCGGCATGTGGGATCTTCCCGGGCCAGGGATTGAACCCGTGTTCCCTACATTGGCAGGCAGATTCTTAACCACTGCACCACCAGGGAAGCCTCTCAGGTCTTCTTGATATTTGTCCCCAGGACACTTCCTTATCTGGAAAGAAAAGAAACTTTAAATAGCAAAGCAGTATAGGTTAGTGTCACTAATTATTTTAAATGTAATTAGAACGTTTTCTTAGACTATCAAAATTTTGTAGATATACTAGATAAACTTTCTATGACATCTTTCCACTTGGCACTTATTCTATGAAGTAGTTAAAACAATTTTTTACCAGATACTGTTTCAAATGTTTATTATAATACAGTAAAATCCTCATCTTATCTCATCATAAAATGTTTAATATTTTCTACATCCTACTAATAAAAAGTAAATAAGATCCTATGTACAGATCAATTATTTTTGACTGCATCTAACTTCTTTTTCATTAAATGTAAAGAGAAACATTAGATATTGATTCATGGTATCAAGAAATGCATTGTCAGCAAAACAACTTTTATACTTAATTATTTGTCAAAATTTATAATATATTTATGATATTTTTAATAGTAGTATATTAATAACTGTAGTAACAGATCAATCCAGAAGAACTTTGTAAAGTTATGTACATGCTTTGGTAGTAATTTAATATGATAGGAGAGCAATAAAAGGTTTACAATTATAAAAATATATTAAAGTAACAGTTTTAGTTTTAAATGTCCATATTTATAATATACTGGTTATCATTACAATATCCTTTGCAACTATTTAAATTTATGATGAAATGTTTTAGATGTCAACCTAAAAATGTGCAAGAGGTACATATTTAAAAAAATTTTTTTTTCAGGGTACATTGGCAAAAATATTGACAAACAATTCTGGAGGGAACATGTGTATTAAGTCCTTACCTAATCACTGCTATTAAATAAGGTAGTGGATTCTTTTCTCCCCAACTTCACCTCTTCTCACTAACCTCAGTTCTATACTGAGTACCATGTGCCCCTTGGAAGAATAAAAAGATTCTAACTTTGAGATCCCATGAGATCCCAGCTTAAACCTCAACCATTTAAAAAGTCTAGTAATAGAAAATGGAAACCTGGCTGCCCTGGGTTTTAATAAATTCTGCTTTAAATGAAAGAAGTAGTCACTTGAATCTTGACAGTAACTTTTATTCCCTAGAAATTTAAGGTTCCAGATAGGAAATTACAACTGTAGAACTCATTCACTTTAAGAAGGCAGAAGGCAGAAGGTGTCTCTTTAGATTAATGTGTTAGACCACATCAAGCTCACTTGGGAGAAAGGTGGATGTATCTTTCCATGGTGCCCAATGCAAAGCCAGATGTTCGTATTTTTCAGAAAACAAATATATTTCCAATGTTAAGTCATATGAAAGCCTCTACTTAAAAGTGCTTCAATATTCTAAATTATATGTCTGTCTAATTCTTGGGTTTGAATTATTATTATTTATGAGAATTAATAGTAATAACAAATAACCATACAAGTTAAATAACAGCAGTATGTTAATAAAAAGTATTCAAAACTTTTTAATGGCAAATGAATTCAATCCCTTTCACTATTTTCTGAATTCAAAAAGATTAGAGAATATGGCCACCCTGTGGTATAATGAGATGAGCTGACTTGATGCTCACAGACAAGTGAGCATAGTGCCTTACTGTGTTAAATACAGATTTTGAAATTGAGAATCTGAATCAAATTCTCATTCAGTTCTACCTTTAAAATAAACTGATCTAGGTGTAATACTGCAAGTTACTGTTTTATGTTTAAGTGATTGGGAACTACTTTCAGGGAGAATAATGATACTCTAATATTTCCTTCATAATTCCAACAACTTATCTAAGTATTCTACATTTCACAGGCCTCAAAAGACAACCAGCATTGTCAAATTTTCTTTTGGGAATCAGATATCCAAATATATATCATTATGAGATTAAAATGTAAGGTTATTCAATGACTTGCCAATGGTCAAAATGAAAGTATTTCTATTGGATTTTTTTTTTAAAATAACAAATCTCTAGTTCTTTTCAGGCTCAGAAATTTGGGTGATGATATAAGCTATTTATGAATATTGGCTGAATATTGATTTCTTTTAATTCACTAGTTTTCCTGGAGAGTTACAGATTCACAGTCAATAGGCAAAGACGTAGAATTGAGTGCACTGGAAGCTGAGATGTTGGATGGGTCCACACGATGTGGGTGGCGGTGGTCTCAGATTAGGCATAGGGAACCGAGTATGGCGAGGCAATTTCCATCTAACACTAACGCATAGCTCTTAGAGGTGGAATATGCCAGGGGCAATGGCACCGTGAGCAGTGATTCTCATACTTTAACATGTATACGAACCACCTGAGGGTCTCATTAAAATCTGATTTCATGCAGCAGGTTTGGGTGTGAGGCCTGATATTCTGCATTTCTAACAAGCTCCCAGGAGACACTGATCCTGCTGAAGCACTTTGAGTAGCAAAAATTTAGAGCACTGATACTGTTCTTCCAGTGTAGAAATGAGATGTGTGGCCAAGAGTTGGAGGCCCAGGCTCTCTTGTCAAGTCAGCTGTTAAGCAACTATAAGAATGGAAAATTATTCAACATTTAAGGGACTTATTATCTCCTTCTGTAAAATTACAGGTCTGGACCAGATGATGTGTCAGGTCCCTTCAGAACTATAAAATTTAAGGACTTTAAGATAATCCTTACTTTTATTTTGGCTGCTATCTTCTGTATTTTCCCTCATAAATGGTTAGCAAAAATCGGAAAGAAGTTTATTGCATTGTAACACTCCCAAAGCTCACCACTGAGTTGTGCTTTGCATTCTTTGAGCCAAGATGATAGCTATTTTTAATGTCAATTTCCACATTCTTCTCT
The DNA here is from genome assembly GCF_028564815.1 of Eubalaena glacialis. Classification (NCBI taxonomy): domain Eukaryota; kingdom Metazoa; phylum Chordata; class Mammalia; order Artiodactyla; family Balaenidae; genus Eubalaena; species Eubalaena glacialis. Next base: position 112,502,108 of record NC_083721.1, read on the forward strand.
CATAATTCTTAGAACACTATTCAGATTTGTAGTTTGCTTTAAGGAGAATTCTTATGAATATTGAATCTGTGGGTTAGTTATCTGTTGCCCAAATGAAAAAGTAGTTCCTATTATTTCACATTTTCAGAGAAGCTGTAATATTCTTAAATAAAGGATGATCCTTTAATTGGAACCAATTTCATACACTGCACCCCTGCTAAGTGGCAATGGCTGGTAATGGTTTCAAAGTGCATTTAACAGGGAACAAATTCTTTCCCTTCTCTGAATAGAATTTGAGTCAGCTGCTTCCTGTTTATTCCCATTATCAGCATTTTTATTCAGAACCTCATTAACTCTTGTTTGGACTACTTTACAAATCTACTGATTGGTGTTCCACCTCCAGCCTTTTCACTCTATAATTATTCCAATACCCCTGCCAGAGCTATGTTCCCAAATTTCAACAAAGTGCATGCCACTTCTAAGTCAAAGTCCTGCTACGGGCTCTTATTCAACACCTCCAAGCTCTGGGGTCAACCTACCTTTTTCAGGTTCCCACTACTTCCCTTCACCAAGTATTTTCTACATATCTATGACTCTGTTTATACATGTCCTCTACCTGGTATACCTTCTTCTATAAAACCCTCCTCCATTCTTCAAGACCTATTGTAAATTCCAATTCTTGCTTAAAGTGGTCCCTGATTCTTCCATCAAAAAGTTGAACTCATATAACACCTTGTTTTTGATTCTCTTCCCAACACCTGCTGCCCTATATTATAATCTCTGCATACACTTCCTCACTGCCCTCTATTATACAATTCTTGGGCATCTGTAGTACATCTTAATTATCGTTGTAACTTTTACAGTGCTTTTTCAATTCTCCATATCTGTTGAAGAAATGAGTGAATATATAATATAGCCTAAATATTAATCTATGGGTCAAGATGCTCAGAAGTTTAAAATTATTCATTAGTCTTATCTAGTGTTTATTTTGGGCAAATTACTTAACCTCTGTGACCTAGTATTCATATATATATATATATATATGAGGGTAAGGGATTTTTAGTACATTTTTTACTCACTTAATGGATATAAAGCATTATACTATATAAATGCTAGAGCAGAGAGAAAACTTTCAATTTTCTGGATCATGGTAAATATTGCCATAGGATAAGTGTGTTTCAGATTCAACTATTGTTAAAATTTTTTATCTGTTAATTCAGAATATACAAAGATGATATAATTTATATTTCACATTCTAAAGATACAACACAATTACACTGGCTTTACAATTTATTATTACACAGGGCTAATATTTTCAAAAGAAAAAGTAGAATTTCTTCCTTAAGATACCACAGACACTGCCTTAGGAATGCTTCCATTATTGTCTATCATGGTTTGGAATCATTAAAGGTGCCCTGCGCAAGTTACAGTATACATTAATTATATTCTTAAAACATGAAAGTAAAAAAATCCATAATTATTATGGGATTTGTGAACTTTGGACACACACCAAATTGATTTCCTGTGCTCAGTAAGAGTCAACATGATGGTTCGGAATTTTCAGCTACAGAGAATTAACCCTTTTAGGATACTAGGTTGATCTATAAGTGCAATATTATAATAATCATAAGAACTTTAAAAGATAAAGCTTGAGAAAACTTGTTGCATAATCAAAAAGAAATTAGCTATAACTAATCTGTAATATTACAAAAACTTTTAGACTAATAGAACATTAAAAGATCTTAGCTAACATAATTTTCAATATTAATTTCTCTTCTAGTCAATTCTATTGCCAGAAAATATAACTTTTAAGTAGTTCTGACTAACTATAGTCATTTAATTCAATAAACTTTTAAAAAATACTGCTTGAGAAATCTATGTTAACTATAGAAAAATTCCCCCATCTTTGTCTACCAATCTAAGTTTAAGAAAAGAAACAAATAGTATTATAATTTCCTAAGGAATATTTTCTATGATATTCTTTTCTTTTGACACCTATAAATTCTTCCATTGAAGTCATGGAAAATGTATGTCTATAGGGAAATTAAAACTATTAGACTTAATATCCATTATATGCATTTGAGAGCCCTATTTTGCCATAATATTCACAGGTTTCTTAACATTCCTGATACTCTTTCATGACAGGAGTTAATCAGTGCAAAAATCAAGGAAAGTTTGAATGTGTTCTTAACCCTCAGGTTACATACTCTAATGCTATTCTCTTTTCTAAGTGTCTTTCTTCAAAAGATATAAGCACACAACCTAGACTGCTTCAGATGGTCTAGGTTGAAATAAATGTAAATATTGTCTCTATGTTTATCCATGGAATTACCTCTCTGACATACGTGTGGAATATAATACAGCCTGACTGCAGATCATGATTCTATTCTCAGAGTGACTATTTACCGAATTACTCATTGTAAAGTAAGAGTGTAACAACAAACTGAGAAACCAGGTTTTGCATGGATGGTCTCTATATCACTTTAGAAAAGCTTATGGGTGACGTTCTTTACAAATTTAAATATGTTCATAATTTAGAAAAAATGTATCCCCATGGTTCCTGGAGAACTGAAATTGCAAGATTGTGGAAAAGCATGTATAATATGATAACAAAGACTGTTGCCCAAAATATTCTCCTGTGCTTTTACTAGAGTTTCCACTAGCTTTTGCCATCCACCTTATGTCATGAGTATTTGTAATCTGAACATGCAAACACCAGATCAAAAACACTGAGGTCTGGTGGAGTAGTCTCCAGAGTGTGGCACGAGTATTGTTGGCATTATACAAGATAATTTTAGGGGGTATATTAACAACATTTTGTATTTTAATAGATACATATTTATCTTAAAGTATATTAAACTCATTACTTTATAGTTATTCCTCCTTGGGTCAAGCTTCCTTTTTATATAAATTTAAGTTTAAAAATGGAGTGCATTTAAAGAAAATATTAGGTAACCACAGTGTAGGTGCTTCTGACAAAAGTCATGATGGAGGTTTGGGACTCCCTGGTAAGCGGAAAAGTGAGGTGGAAAGGTTGGGTTCAGGTAATAGTGGTTCTAGCTCAGTCACTAACTAGCTGTCCCACCTTAGCCAAGTTAGACTTCTTTGAGCATCTGTTCTTTATTTGTAAAGAGACTGTTGCTCTTTCCCTCTAAGAAGCCGGCTGAGGCCGCTGGTACAGCCATGGCCAAGATTAAGCCCCGAGACCTTGGAGGCAAGGAGGAGCTGCTGAAACAACTGGAGGACCTGAAGGTGGCGCTGTCTCAGCAGCGCGTCGCTAAAGTGACAAGAGGCGCGGCTTCTAAACTCTCCAAGGTCCGAGGTGTTAGCAAATCCATCCCCGTGTTCTCACCGTCATCAACCAGACTCGGAAGGAGAACCTCAGGAAACTATATAAGGGCAAGAAGTATAAACCCCTGGATCTGTGCCATGTGAAGCCGGCTGAACAAGCCCGAAGGGAACCTGAAGGCCAAGAGGCAGCTGCGGAAGGAGCCACACCCACAGTGGAAGTGCGGGATCAAGGCCTGAGCATCCAGGCGTCAATAACACACGACTAACTGGCAAAAAAAAAAGAGAGAGATTGTTGGGGATGGCCTCTAAGATCCACTCCAGCACCACCATTAGATGACGTTATGTTCTCTTGTCAAATGCATTATAAGTATGCCAATCTCTGTAAAACAAAAGCAAGCATTGTTAAGACTTTATACACGATGTGCTCACTTAAACTAGTCAGGGAAGTTCGTGGAGCTAATGTGGAATTTTTTGAGGTTAAAACACCCTAGATTAGATCAATTCTTTGAAAGATTGGATATAAACTTGATTTTGCTTAGTAACTTTCCTTTTTTTTCTAATGGGAGGGATTCCAAGTACCTTTGGATTCTCTCATCTATATGGTGGCCAAATAGCAGAGAGTTTTATGTGCCATATTTCACATGTGTTAGTATCATTCTAATCTGGGAGTAAGAAGCCTGGATATCTATGATGCAGTCAGATGAAGGATTTGAGTAAAATCAGTCATGGAAGAAAAATACACTATTATTAGATGGATAAAATGATAAATAAATACTAGAGTAAGGTAAAGAGTTGTGTTTTAAGACACGGGAGGAGCCTGAAGCTTTAAGATTACGTAAAATAGCTGGTCTGGTTTCTGGTTTTAATTTTTCACTCTGAAAATAGAAAACATGTTAACAAGATGCCCATTCTCAGGGGTAATACAATTTGAATCCCAAATTAGCACTACGTGCATCTACTAAACTGTCTTGAATTAGTTCTCTACACAATGGCTCCAGAATACTAGTTAAAACCAAAATCTGACCTGGAATACCAAAAAGCATTCAATGCAGAAAATCTCTACCAAGTAATATTTTCATGGCCAGGCTCCTTGTTATCAAAAATAATCTCTATAGTTTGAGAAATAAACCACCTTTTTCTTGAATTGGAGTTTCTGTCCCTTTTTCTAGAGGGTCCCCAGACTGTCTTCCTGACGATTACCTATCATTACTTCTGACCACACTTAAAAAGAAATTAGATTAACCAATTAGATTGTGAGGTGAAAAAGAGGAACTTTTGATTATGATGAACTTTGTGAATATTTGAATAAGCATTTTGAAAATTATCAAATTATGGATTAAGTCCTTTCATTTTCTATTTGGAATACTAATTACATCTATTTAACCTATTCAGTTCAACAAACAAATGAACAAACACCAACAAAACCAATAAAATCTATTATTATTATTATTATTATTATTTTGTGGAAGTAGATATGCTTGTAATGGTGCAAAAAAAGTAGAAAAGATGCTATGGGTGAAAAATTTTACCTATGATCTCTAAAAGGGCATATTCATAGAGCACATCGAAACACACAATACATAAATATAGAAATTGGCCCTCTGGAATACCAACAACTTCATTATCTGTTGCAGTTTCAAAGGCCTCTAGGAAAATGTGGTCTCACAATTGGTTAGCTTTTCCAACTGTCTTGTTAAAAATATCTGTAAGTATGCATTCTTAATCTGTGGTAATAATTTGATCATTTTCATCCTCGTACAGTGAGTTTCTGGACTCAGGGAAAGACAGGCATGCTGTGTGGAGCTGCTCCTGACTTTGGCTCCATCACTGCTGACTCAGTCTCCTCTGCAGAATGACAGCCAGTCTCTGCCGGGTCTCACTGACTGAAGACGGTCGACCCCGGGGAGGGTGTGGCTGGGGGAATGTGGGCAAACCTGAGCTGCTGACCCTGCTGGGCTGAGTTGAGGCTGGGGAAGCGGTGGGTTTCGACACTCCGTGCAGGCCGGGGAGTTTGATTCTCTTTTCGGAGTTCAGTCTTGCGAGCCTCCTCTCTCCCTGACTGCTGCTAGCTGCAACAGAGGAGGTTAGGCTGCCCTGGCTGAGGGAGCATGGTGACAGGGGTAACCGTCCACCGCGCTTCCTGAGCTCCAGGAGCTGTTCTCTGGCTTGACTCAAAGCCTCCGTCAGTTCAAAGCGTTCTTCACACTCTCTACGCACTGTTTCCTGAAGAAAAGTGTTCTGCAATGAGAAAAAGGAAAGAAAAAGCAGCCCTAGCTTTAAACAGTGTACATATGGATAGCTACTGGCAATGTAAATTGAGAACTGAACTGGAAATCAGAGGTCTATGTTCTTTGACAGGGACAAATAAGTCAAAAATGCAAATGACCTGTGAAGCTGGAAAGAACTTTAAGAGAACATTTGGTTCAACCCTCACAGTTTACAGAAAAGGAACCAAGAGTCAGGGTCACTCAGATGATAGTGGTGGAGTTGGTACTAGAACCCAGAACGTCCAATGCCTACTTCAGTGGGGTTTCAACTCCTCTGTCCCTGAGACAGTCTGTCCTGCACATGTGACGTCTGTAGTTAATATCTATAGTGCAATTAAGTATGTTATTTTATTTATTTATTTATTTTAAATACATTTATTTATTTATTAATTTATTAATTTTTTGGCTGCGTTGGGTCTTCGTTGCTGTGCGCGGGCTTTCTCTAGTTGTGGCAAGCGGGGGCTTGTGGAGCACGGGCTCTAGGCGCACGGGCTTCAGTAGTTGCAGCACACGGGCTCAGTAGTTGTGGTTCGCGGGCTCTAGAGCACAGGCTCAGTAGTTGTGGCACACGGCCTTAGTTGCTCTGCGGCATGTAGGATCTTCCCAGGCCAGGGCTCAAACCCGTGTCTCCTGCATTGGTAGGCGGATTCTTAACCACTGCGCCACCAGGGAAGTCCCAAGTATGTTATTTTATAATGAAGGGAAACTGCAGTACATGACAGATAAAAATTGCTCGAATTATAAAATTGAAAGAATAAAATATATCAGCTCTAGCATTTAGATAATAAAATCAGTAATTTTATGTGATGCTTTCTCAGTAGAACTTAAATATACTGATGATCTGCTCTTTTGTAAGATATATATTGAAATAAAGAACAAAATCTGCTTTGAACTCCACTCAGCAATCATGTATCAAGTTACTAGAAGCTGTAGTGGATACAGTTCCTGCCCTCAAGAAGTTTGCAGCATCATAAGTTTGGGCAGAGCTGCTTTTTATGTCCCCAACATTGGTTGGAGCCAAGGGTGGAAGCTATGAGGGTTAAGAGAAGGAAGTATTTTTTAATAGCCAGAGCTGTCCAAGGATACTCTGAAGGGTTGAATCTCACTTGACTGGGAGGTTTTGGAGCAAACTTAAGCTTCAAGCGTGTGACTAGACTAGAGATCATTACAACTTCTTCAAATGATGAGACTCTACATTTCTAGTTGAAGAATGATAGCCATCTTTCATCTATGGAATTCATCAAAATTACTTCAAGCCCCGTGGTAAGAATTAGGTCTTGGATCTCCCTAATGTCCTGACATTCATGTCTGCAGGATGTCAAAAAAGAGATTGAAAAGTAAACACTTCAAAATGGTATCCAAATAAGTAAACACAATTCAAGTGATCGTGCTGTAGGATTCTTCAGCTGAAAATGACTTTCCATCAGGTTAGCTTGTTTGTAAAAACAGCCAAGGCATTCCCAAGTCTGAGGCTCAGTGGAAAGCATCCTCCTAAGGGCTTACTGACTAATCTGCTGTCAGTGGAACTAAATAACAAAACATCAGGGAAAGTAGCATCTTCCTGTATTTGAGTTTCTTGTGATTACGGTCAGAGCTCCATCCAATTCCAAATTTGGTAATTAAAATTGCAGAGTATGGAGCAATTTCAGATTAACAGTTGTACACTAATATTCTATAAAATCAGTGGCATGTCTGGGTCAAAGCCTCATCATTTACATATATTAGTAATAGACATATATGAGCCACATATTCACATTTTTTTTCAAATCATGGGGATTAATTCCTTACTTCCAGTTATTATTATTATTATTATTATTTTGGAGGAACAGGAGACCAAGGATGGTGTTTGTGGCTTTATCATCTGGTTCTCATTAACTCTTCCTGAAATACTTGTTAAAAAGGCAGGAGAGGGAGGGCTAGAGAAGAGGTTAATAAAGTGCCTTGTTAGGTGTCATCTCATTTCTTGCTCCCAACAATTATATTTGACAAAGAAAGACACTGAAGATCACACTGGTATGTAACTTGCTGAGAGTAACCCAGCTTTGAAATGGTGGGGCCCCTGCCTGCCTCCAGAGCCTGGCTCCAAGCTGCCTAGGCCTAAATTAATTGTCTAATTAATTATATCAAGCATGCAGGGGCCATTTTGTTCCAGAACATTGAAGCAATAAAAAACAGTAAGACATCACATCTGGTTTTGCCCAACTTCTCTAAACTTAAACTAAACTTTCTTTTAAAAGGAAAAAGCATCAATGCATTTTGTTCCCTGTCTACTAGTAGAGTAAGCAGGCAAAATGTATTGAAGTGATTAGATTTACAGGGCTTTAAATAAGTTAGTATAAAAACTCTCTTGATTAAGAAAACCATGGGAAAGAGTTAACGTTATGTGAATATATAAAAGAAAAAAATTATAGAAGTTAACAATGCGGTCAATAAATGGGTGACATGAATAAAAGGTACACAAATATGGAAGGATAAAATGATGGGTGATGTGATGACAACGGCTCTCATTAAAAGAAAAATAAAATTCAATCCATTTACTAAAATTAAATTCAGGGACTTCCCTGGTGGCTCAGTGGTTAAGACTCCGCCTGCCAATGCAGGGGACACGGGTTCGAGCCCTAGTCCAGGAAGATCCCACATGTCACGGAGCAACTAAGCCCGTGTGCCACAACTACTGAGCCTGCGTGCCTAGACCCCGTGCTCCGCGACAAGAGAAGCCACCGCAAGGAGAAGCACGCGCACCGCAACAAAGCGTAGCCCCTGCTCACCGCAACTAGAGAAAGCCCGCGTGCAGCAACGAGGACGCAACGCAGCCAAAAATAAATAAATAAATAAATAAATAATTAACTAATTAAATTCAAGTCTCAAAGGAAAGGAGTAGTGCTCTATGGAAAACATCCATAAAGCAAGTCATTTAAAAGCTATTTCGGGCAAGTGACACTACACTGAAGGAGGAAATGAAAAGGTGGCGCGAACCCAAAGATGTCCCCATAACAAGTACAGTGGGAGCACCCACTCTACCCGTCAACTCCAGATTGAATTTTGGAAGGGCTGCTGACCATCTTGGTCTGGGGCCCACTGCTCTGGAACTCATCCTTCTTCAAGGCTATTAGTTTCCAGAACAAAGGACAAATTCTCTTTCTTCTATTATTCCCCAAACCAGGAGAACCTCTAAACTGAGAACAGGATCCAAAGATAGGACTTCTATTTTTATCTTTGTCATAAACACTATGAAATCTCAGATGAGTCTCACAATATCTGTATATCCTCTGCCACCATTAATTCCTCCTTTAAAATTTGGATTATAACTCAGTTTTGTACAACATGTAGTTCAGATGTTAGAATTTATTCAATCATGGAATAAACAAATGGAAACGGAACACATCCAGTTTAGGGGACTGCTATTTCAGAGGTGGAGTGTGTGTGACAAGGCATGACAAGAGCACACGTGGATGTGGCCAGAGTCAGGGAGACACATTAGTGGAAAATTCCATCATATGTGGAAAAGAATCATTCACTCATGGTTAGATTGCTTTCAGCAATTTAGGCAAAATGTTTGTCTTTTGGGGTTGTTGATCTTTTTGTAAGGTTGTGTTGCTGCAGAATTTTAATATGTGTTTTCACTGAACAACATAGGAAAATGTCTAAGATGGAATATGTTCAGTAAGACTGAAAATCATGGGCAAACATGAGTATAATCAGTGAAGCTATAGCATCTAAATGTTTTAGGTAAAAGTATCTTGGCCATATTTTAGCATGGTAAAATAGTGTTATCACTGGATTGCAACTAGACTGTAAGTCAAAATGGAAAGGGAGGCATGAGTCAGGTGAAGAGGGGCAGTGAGTACAAATTCCTGGCAGTGAGAGAGGGAGAGTCACGTCTCAGAACGACACATGGCTTAGTGTGACTCAAGGGCAGAGTGCAGAATGGGAGGAGAGACCAGGAGAGACCAGGCAGGGAGGAGTAAGCAGGATGAGATCAAGGACGACTTTGACAACCTGCAAACATTAGAGTTTTAACTTAATTCTGAGGGCCATATGGAGTCATTGAAAGGTTTATTTCAAGCAGGGGGCTGGTATTGTCAAATCTGCAATAAAGGAAGATCGCTTTGTCAGCTCAGTAGAAAGTAGCCCTGAGTGGGGCAGGATGGGAGGCAGGGAGGATAGGAGCCCAGTTTTCATGGAGGAGGTCCCTATCCCGAGTGGCCCTTGGTTAGGGCAGTCTAGGAGAGGGGGAGCTAGCATTCCTAGGTCCTTAACCTCTGCCAGTTGGTTGAGAGCATTATCTATAGATATGTCTACAACATTTTCAGATGAAGGCCACTTTGAATGGACTTAAAATATGGCTTAATTGCACTCCCACTGGGAAAGTAAATTTTGAAATGAAAATATAAATTAGCTCACCATCTGTTTGAAATTTCTAATATTAAAAAATGGCCAATTTCCCCCACTCTTTGCAATGTAAGAGTGGTTTATTTTTATGTTTGTTTTCATTTTTATCCTTAGAGACAGCTGGATTGCTTTCAATTCCAAAAACAGTGGAAGAAGCAAGAGAAGGCTTTGCTGGGTAACTTGATCATTCTGAAGGTGAGAATTCCATTTGTGATGGCAATCAGCTGTATTTGGCATAATTTGGGGGGAACATGCCAGGAAAGCAAGTCCTCAGTGAAAAAGAAGCACAGATGGGTGTCTTTGTTCATCCTTTATTATACCCAGTTAGGTCTGAACCAGTCAGGCGTTGATCAGATTACAGTTTCCACCAACCCAAACTAGATCTATCCTAGGCTGGCCAACTGGGTGGGGAGCTGAGGTGAAAGGAGACTGTGGAAAAGGTGTGGAAACCAGAAAGATGAGTAGGAGTTAGCAAAGGACGTGCCCAAACTTCCATTTAAGGCTTCTGTTCAACTAATCTGATCGGCCCCAAACACTGCTGAAAAACAGTGGAAATGGCCCTTTGGAAAGGCATGAAGGAGAATCTGAATAAATTTCCAGGAAAGAAGCAAAACGGATGTCAGGCAGGTTGTTCTTAAAATTGTATTTCTATGCTTGCAAACATAATGGACACTGTGAAATAACTATGGCAGACTTCAAACCAGAAGTAGAAACAGAGGGCAATACTCCCTTGGACTGATAGGCTTCAAGAGCGGATTTTCAGGATGGAGAGGAAGAGCCCATGAAGACACAGTGTTCAGAATTTACTTTCTAAGTCAGGAAGCCAACTTTAATTGAGACTTAATTAGTATTAATTAACTACAACAAAAAACAATTTCTCCGTATTTTTTTCTCATTCTGTCAAATTTCTGTCATCCATACTCTGCATCAGGGCTGACTCTCCAATATGTGAAAGACAGTCTTGCCTGGATCTGCCTCTCCACGACTGGAGATCCTCAATCTGAGCCCCCTACCCCTGCCAACCAACCCTAGGAATAGCCCCTCCGTACCTACACCCCGTCCTCTCCTGTTCCCTGTGGAGCCAGAAGTTAGAGAACCTCCCATTTACCCCTTTACTCTTTGGAAAAGACTCAGATGTTCTCTTTATTCAGGCCCAAATTGAGAGCTACTCATTTTTTAATTTACTAACTTTGGTTTCTCATAAATGGAGTTACCAGAGAAATGTGTAGCATTTTCTCTATATCAAATAAATACAGAAATACAGTAAATGCATATCTTAACACTAGGCAAATCCCTCTTGCAGAAAAGCTATTTATGTTTTCAAATGTATGTATTCCTAAATTTTAATTAGACCCATCCTTACTAGATGTATTAGTAAACTTTCCTAAATAAATAGGTTTTCTGTTTTTAAAATAGGCTTTACATTTGTAAGATATTCAGAACACCAAAAAATTTAAAAGTCATCCATAATCCCCCCAATTTTAAAAAGCTATAAGAAGTGAAACCTCTGCCCATCTCTTCTTATCCCCCCGGTGGTAACCACTGTAAATAGTTTGGGGAAAATTCTTCCTTCACTTTTTCCTGTCATTTCTCCATGTACGTGATCCTATAGAGAAACATATATACTCTCCTTTTTTGTTTTTTAAACACAAACAGATCCAAGATGCCAAGAGATGGTCAGGTGAACCAACAGAAACAACAAAAACAGCTGTTGTAAAGAAAGAAAGCAAATACACATCTACAATGCATTAGCCACAATTCTGACATCCAAAAAGCTCAGTAAAGAAAAATGTGTCTAACTTGTAACATTTGGTAATAAAATCTGACTGGACTGATAATCCTGTTATTTCACTCAGTGGGGTCATTCCTGTGTTTCACTGCAGAAATATTAATGTCACTGCATGGAAGAGGCTATCCTAGATCTCCAGGGGCATATGCATTTTGCTAACTTTCTAAAATTCAAAATTGAATTCCAAAACCTATCTGAAATCAAAGTTCTTGTACAGGAGATTGTGAGCCTAAGTTGCATGCTCCTTTCCTTAGACACTTTCTTTCCTTAGAGTCCTTGCTAGTCTCCTCCAGTTTTCCTCCTACCTCACTAGCCATTCCCTCTCTGTCACCATTGCCGAGTCTCCTCCTCCTCCCAGCCTCTCAGAGTTGGAGCGTTCTCAACCCTCTTCTCTGTTACCTCATGCCCTGGGTGATCTCATTCAGCCCCAAGGCTTAAGTATCAGCTACACATGGACGTCTCCGAAATCAGCATTTCTAGTCAGCCTTCCCCTGAACATACTGCCCATTCAACACCTCCATTTGGATATCTAACAGACATATTAAGGTTAACATGTCCCAAATCAAATTCTTGATATTCCTCCCCAGTTGTATTCCTTGACTAGTGTTTCCCATCTCAGTAAACGGCACTTTCACTCTCAGTTGTTGAGATTCCAAACTCTGGAGTTATCCTTGACCCTTCCTACTCTTTCACATCATCCAACCCATCACCAACTTCTGTTGCCTCCATCTAGGAAATATATACCAAATCTGGCCACTTGTCACCTCCTTTACCACGATGACCATCAATGCTTTTCTAGACCTTTTCAAGGACCTTGTAATAGGTCTTTCTGCTTTCATTTTTGGCCCCCCCCCACCTTGCAACCTATTTTCCACAAAGCAGTCAGAGTTATTCTCTAAAAATAAGTCAGATCATGTCACTCCCTTGTTCAAAATTCCCCGGTAGCTTTTCATCACACTTAGAAAAAAATCCAAAGTCTTTACTGCCTTCAAAGACTCCACATGAATTGGCCCCTCCAACCTTGCTTTCTACCACAACCTCCTTGCTTACTAAGCTCCAGCAATGCTTGCTGACTTCCTTGTGGTTTCTTGAAGGTTCCCAGGATGTTCCTAGCCACAGGGCCTTTACACTTCCTGTTTGCTCTGCCTGGAATGTTCTTTTCCTCACTTCAGGTCTGCTTGAATATTATCTCCTCAGAGAGTCCTCTGACTACCCCATCTAATACAGCACCTCTCCCTCAGAAAGTATGCCTTTACCCAAATTAATATTTCTTCTTAGCATCTATTAAAAAACAACTATTTACATGTTAAATGAGTGCATAAACAACTGCATTAGACCTATAATGAAAAAGGATAAATATGTATATTATGTGTATATACATATATATATATATATATATATATATATATATATATAACTGAATCACTTTGCTGTACACCAGAAACTAACACATTGTAAATCAACTCTACTTCAATAAAAAAATAAGATTAAAAAAAACAAAAACAGCCGCATTAGGCACACAGATGTACACCCAAGCTTGCCTCTGGGATTCTGTGGGTTCATGGAGGAGCTCTCCTTTTGTTCAGACTTGAAGAATAAACAGAAGTGTGTCAGGCACCTGTTACTGAAATTTAAGCTAGAATCTGCTTTGTCTTAATTTTTAAATTTCTCATAATCTTAAAAAATATCTCATTAAGCTTCACATTCTGTTGTTTATTTGCTTTACTTATAACTTTCCTGGTTTTTCTTCTATAACCTTGTCCTTTATCCTTTCCTCTGCTGCCCTGTCTATCAGCTCCTCTTTATAATTTACTCCTTTCCATTATTTTAAATTATTTTTTAAAATTAAGGTAATATATTACGCATAGTTAAGAATTAAAATACTACAAAATTATAATGAAATAAAGTACTCCTTCACACTTACAAGTTCTGCCTCCCAGGAACAACCATTTTCAGGTTTTTAAGCTGTTTCTTATGATATTTATCTCCATAGTCCTAAATAATATCATTATACAGCTATCTCATGGTTTTCAGTTTTGAAGTCGTTATGTACTGATTTCATAGAATGAAAGATGAGGATTTAACTTCCTATTTCAACTCGTAACAGTTGTTTCTCTTCCCCCCATTAGGAGATGTTTCTGCTCCTTTGGGAGAAGCTTCTATCACAATTTTATTGGAAAATCTTCCCAATTTCTATAGTAATTTTCAGTCAAATCTATATTCCACCTTATACGATTATAGTATATAAATATTATGTACATCTTAGCCATGCAGTGTACTATGATTACATTTTCTTTCTTGCAAAGTTTCCTTCTAGAGTTTATTATTATCCCGTTACTTATCTGCTTAATTTTCTAGGTGTTGATAACTAATTTTTCACCAAACCTACTTACAGAAGTGTAAATATCCTCTCAACATGTTTAAGCACTCCATGTAATCTATCAGTTCTCTTTTTTCTCAGAGACATACTTCTAAAAACCCTCCATTCTTCTGCTGAACTCAACCTGGTTATTCTCTAAATCTGTTGCACTGCCGTCATCCTTGGATTTCTTCCCACCATCATCCTGGGGAATCCCTCTACCTCTCTCCTGTGCTGGAACGCTCATTTCCTGATTTCTGTGTCTTCTCCCTTCTTAGTTTACTCCCTCTTTGTGGTGTTGTATATCTTCTAACAGCTTCCTGAGAAAGGCTGCAAGGGAAGTACCATTTTTGAGAACTTTAATGTCTGAAAATATCCTTGACACTTGCATTTAATTGATCATTTAGCAGGATATAGAATCCTAGGTTGGAAAAAATTTTCCTTCAGAATTTGGAAGCCATTGGTTTCTAGTTTCTACTGCTGTTGTAAAGATGCCATTTTGATTTCTAATCCTTTTTAAGTGACCCCTCTTTTTTTCCTGAATGCTTTTAAGTACTTATGTTTGTCCTTAAGGTAATGACATTTCATGATGAAGTGCTTTGGTGTGTTTGCTTTGCCATCCATCATGCTGAGTGGACCCTTTCAATATAGAAATGCCCTTCAGTACTTCGAAAAATTATTGGATTCGTTCCTGGATAGTTTTCTCCCTTCCATTTTCTCTGTTCTCTCTTTCTGGAACTCCTATTAATGAGGTATTAGATATCCTGGCTTGATCTTCTAATTTTCTTTTCTTCTCTCCATCTCTTTGCCTTTTCCTTCTACTTTCTGGGTGATTTCTTCATCTTTATCATCTAAGCCAAATATTAAATTTTTTATTTCAGTTCTTGTACTTTAATACTCATTCCTGTTCTTTTTTTTTTTTTAATAGCCTTCTGTTCATGTTTCATGGATACAATATCTTCTCTTTTCTCTCTAATGATATTAACTGTGCTCTTTTTTGAAGCTCACTTTTGCTTCCCACATTGTTTTGTATCTGTCTCCTATGAGTTCTTTTTTTGCTTATTTGTTTGATCCTGACTTCTGCCTTTCATGTTAGAGGTGCTCCTCAAATGACTGGGGATTCTTGGCTTTTTGGGTTTAAAAATGAGTCTTCAAAATGTTACTGGAAGCTCTGTGTGCCTGCATAAGGGCTTATTTACCAGTATATGTCTCAGTGGGTAGATTGGACATGGATATAACTTTTACTTAAGAATATACAAACAGCTCACGCAGCTCAATATCAGAAAAACAAACAACCCAATCAAAAAATGGGTGGAAGACCTAAATAGACATTTCTCCAAAGAAGACATACAGATGGCCAAGAGGCACATGAAAAGATGCTCAACATCACTAATTATTAGAGAAATGCAAATTAAAACTACAATGAGGTATCACCTCACACTGGTCAGAATGGGCATCATCAAAAAATCTACAAACAATAAATGCTGGAGAGGGTGTGGAGAAAAGGGACCCCTCTTGCACTGTTGGTGGGAATGTAAATTGATACAACCACTATGGAGAACAGTAAGGAGGTTCCTTTAAAAACTAAAAATAGAACTACCATATGACCCAGCAATCCCACTTCTGGGCATATACCCAGAGAAAACCATAATTCAAAAAGACACATGCACCCCAATGTTCATTGCAGCACTATTTACAATAGCCAGGACATAGAAGCAACCTAAATGTCCATCAACAGAGGAATGGATAAGGAAGATGTGGTGTATGTATACAATGGAATATTACTCAGCCATTAAAAGGAATGAAATTGGGTCATTTGTAGAGACGTGGATGGACCTAGAGACTGTCATACAGAGTGAAGTACATCAGAAAGAGAAAAACAAATATTGTATATTAATGCATATTATGTGGGATCTAGAAAAATGGTATAGATGACCTTATTTGCAAAACAGAAATAGAGACACAGACGTAGAGAACAAACGTATGGATGCCAAGGGGGTGGGGTGAACTGGGGATTGACATATATACACTATTGATACTATGTATAAAATAGATAACTAATGAGAACTTACTGTATAGCACAGGGAACTCTACTCAGTGCTCTGTGGTGACCTACTAAATGGGAAGGAAATCCAAAAAAGAGGGAATATATGTATACGTATAGCTGATTCACTTTGCTGTACAGTAGAAACTAACATAACATTGAAAAGCAACTATACTCCAATAAAAAAAAAAAAACCTTTTAATTAAAAGACCCCAGTTGTCAGTATCCAGAGGTCTTTTCTTTTAAGCTAGCTCATTTCGCCACAGAGGGCTCCTCCAATTTCCTGGATGTTGATAGATAAGCCTGGTTGTCTGTTTTGGGAAGTGAGTGGGTTACAGGGACTGGGAGGTCTCACCCTATAATACACAGACCTTCAATCCAGCTCTTGCCTTATCCCATATTCTGCTGCTGTGTATCCTCAAGACCGAAGCCTCTTGCATTCAGTTTTTCTAGAGTGTAAACCTTTGGTATCCTGCCAGGATGGTAGGTGGGGGCCGCTTGGGGGTTAGAGAGGGCATCTAAGCATCTATTTGCTCCTTTTACAATAATTCAAACAGCCCTGTTTTCAGATCCACTCTTCTCTCCCTCTTTCAGAGATATCTGGTGTCCTCAATTTCTGAGCCTTTCCAGTGTCATGTCACGTGATTGGGTTTGCTCCTTTTAGAATTCCGCATACTCCCACACTCTCCACAGGCCTTAGGTTTCAATAGCTAAAGCCTGCTGATTACCTCTCATCCATACCTTACTTTCCATTTTCCAAAATTTAGTCAACGTCTTTTTCATCTAGTGTCACCTCCTTTCTTGTTCTTTTTTCCTTATGGATTTATTCACTTTTTATTAATTTACTGTCATTTTAGTGGTGTTTGGGGATGGAAGCAGAGATAAAACATATGCATTCAATTCTCCATGTTTAACCAAGAGCACTCCCTCCTATTTTTGAATCTTTCATTTTCATCAAATAGCTGCAGGAAGTAGTAGAATTTAAAACTTCTGCCCCTTATGTTTTCCTTATCTATAATTTTAAGACAACAAAAATATTGAACTCTCTGTACTGGCTTTCCTTTGATAGTTGTACATGAACTGTTTTTTCAGATTTACCACATTCTTCCTCTGGATCACAAGGCCCCTAACATCAGGGTCACACTGTCTTGATAGGACTCATACAGAGCTAGTAGGAAGGAAAACTGGCAGCAAGAAGCATGTGATCTATTTTAACCTGACTTTAAATGATAATGTCCTGTTCTCTAACATATTATGTTTCTTTTCTGACTTCCTACTTTTTTTTTTTTTTTAATGTTCCAATTTTTATGTCTGTGTCTTCGCCCTATATAGAATTTCAGGAGCCCCTTTTTCACATTTACATTTCCCATACAGTTTTACTTCCCATTTTCTTTCTTCTTATTGACCTGCACCTTTTGTTGCCTCACCTTCTTGACCCTTGTCTCTGTGGCAGCTCTCCACTAATCCCTGCTCCATGCAGGAATGTCCATTTTGCCCTTTAGAGGCTATGGCTTTCCTCCTATCCTTGAGAACTTTCTTTATACAATTAAAAACAAAGTTCTATCTATTCTCTGGCCTCTTGAATGAGAGCAGGGCTTTCCTCCCCTTAATTAGCTTCCTTATTAGACCATTAATTTATCTTCTTTCTAATGGGAATTTGTTCTCCACTTAAATGAAGCTTTTTTTTTCTCCAGAACCTGAGAAATTTCAAGTGTCTGGAATGCATGGTCACAAAAAAGTAGTGCTTTTCACTTTACCTGTTAACAACCTTGATTCTTTCTGGCTCATAACTCCTATCACTTTTATTAGCTCATTTCCTATTTTTATAAGAATATTCTGGACTTTAGCATTCTTAACCAGAGAAGCAGCCTTAATTATTTACTCTTACAGCTCAGTTGTAATTATTTAACTTCTAATGGAAAGTCTGCCCTCAGGCATGTCCTTAGGTAACTACTTTTGCACTGATCTCTTTCTATTCCCCAATAATGATCCACGATCATTTATATACCAACTCAGTGTCTTGTATCTTTCAAAAGTCTGCATTTAAAAAAATAAAACTTTATCTCTAAGTGGCTTCCTTTTACAACTAACAAGCAGGAAGAACTCCAAATGTAGCTCCTTTTGTGTGAAAAAGATATTTGCTCTCCACTTTTAGCCTAGCTTTTCTTGCCAAAATTACCTCCAGAGGCCCTGAGATTGGCAGCCTCTAAAATGGCTCCCAGTTATCCCTGCCCTCCTGCTATTCACAGCCTTGTGAAATCCCTATGTGTTGAGTGTGGGCTGGACTTGTTGTTTCATCTCTAATGAATAGAATGCAGCAAAAGCAGTGGGATGCCACTTCTGAGATTAGGTTACAAAAAGACTGTGGCTTCTATCTTGGGCACCTTCTCTTGCACGCTGTCATTCTCACTTGCTTGTTTTGAGGGAAGCTAGCTGCCACGTTGTAGGCTCTTCTTTGGAGAGGTTCATGTTGGAAGGAACTGAGTGGGGACCTCTGACCAACAGCCAGCATTGAACTGAGGCTCTCAGCCCAACAGCCATGAGGAAATAAATCCTGCTGACAACTACATAAGTGAGCTTGGAAGCCAACGCTCCCTCAGTTGAGCCTTTAGATGAGACTGCAGCCCCTGACACCCTAACACCAACCTCATGAGAGGCCTTGAGCCAGAGGCATCCAGCTAAGCCCCACATTCAGATCCCTGACACTCAGAAACTATGAGATAATAAATGTTGTTTGAAGTACTGATTTTGATGACAATTTGTTATGCAACAATAGAAAACTAATGCAATTCCTTATGGCCAATTTTTTAGCTTTTAGTCTGTGCTTTTTATATGATAAGTTTCTTTTTAGGCCATTCTTTCCTCTGGATGTCAATTTAACTGCTCACATAATATTTTCTGTAAATTCCTCTTTGAAAGCAGGGAATGGCAGTTGCCAGTCCTGTTCATAATTGCATATTGATGACTAGCACAGTGCCTGGCACTTGAATAGTTGCCTATTATATATTTACTGGATTTGACCCTTCAGTCTTTTTCTACATGTCCTAGTTTATAAGTTACTCATCACTTTCCATATTGCCATTTCTTTTGGGGATTTAAGAGTTAGAAAACCTGCTGGTCTAGTAACTTTGAGTTTTTTTCTCCTTTAATCTGCTGTCCCTCCTCCTCTTGAACTTCAACACTGCTGTCTCATTTGAAGCATCACCTCTCTCCTTCTCCAGCAGAGCTGAATCCATGTGTGCTTGCTCTTGCCACTCCTGCCTGGACTGGTGGAGCAGCTCCGTTTTTCAAGGGAGGCTGTGCTGCTGTGTTCCAACAGGAGACACTCAATCACATAACACCCTAACCATCTGGTGGAGTAAGCACTAGTGTGTTTGTTGTTATTCTAAAAGTGAGAGAGAGAGAGAGAGTGTGTGTGTGTGTGTGTGTGTGTGTGTGTGTCCTCGAGATGCTGAGTGCCAAGCCTGAGGTCACTTTGAAATTTGGAAGCAGAATAACTAGAATTCTGGTATCCTAAAAGAGGAAGCATAGAGATTCATGGAGATGAAGTTTGGAGAGTCAAATCTTGGAGATTCAAATTTGAATCTTCGCTCCACCATGTTGTGTGACCTTACAAATTATTCAAATATCTTGAGTCAGTTCCTCATCTATAACATGGAAATAATTCCTACTCTATAGGGTTTTAGGCATTATTCTTGATCCAGTATTCTGTTAATTCTACATTTTAACTTAAAATTTCTTTGCAATAGGTTCACTTCATAATTATAATGATAGCATAAACTTTTAATTTGGGTTGATAATTTAAATACAGGAAGAAAACATGGTATATTTGTTAACAATCAATACTACTACTAGCACTTTCCTTTTATTCTTTTATTAAGATGCCAATAAAACCAAAAAAATTACTTATCACTAACATTCAGAATCTTCCTCCATTTGCCTTTATTTGCTATACTGTCATAAATGGGATCAAATATTCTAATGTGACAATATTCTAATTCTTGGCTATTGGAAAATTGCCCCACTGTCTTAATAAGTTTGGGCTGCTATAACAAAATGCCAGAGGCTGTGTGGTTCAAACAACAAACATTATTTCTCACAGTTTGGGAGGCTGGGAAGTTCAAGAACAAGGTGCCAGCAGATTTGGTGTCTGGTGAGGGCTTGCTTCCTGATTCAAGATGACCATCCTCTTGCTGTGTCTTCACATGGTGGAAGGGGCGAGGAAGTTTTATTTCATAAGGGCACTAACCCCATTCAGGAAATTAGTTCATCTCTCAAGACATAATCACCTCCCACAGACCCACCTCCACATATTATCACGCTGGGGATTAGGTTTCAACATATGAATTTGGGGGGACACACAAACATTCATTCCATAGCATCCACCATTTCTAAACTGCTCAGCAATTCAGAAATAAGATTTTCTTAGGAAAAAATTTCAAATCAAAATAAGTCTACTCTGGTTTAAATAAAAACACTGCTGAAATAATCATGCATACATAGGAAAGAAGACCAATACATGTAAATTATCTTATAACTTTAGATTGACAGAAAAATAAAACCCTAAAGAACAATTGTTTTTAAAATATATTGTCCAAAATATTAACTTAAGCAGCAAGTACTCTAAAAGTTTCTTTGGCAAAGATTTAATGTCACAACAAATAAGACATAAATATATAAAGATTTCTAATCTTAGAGGTTTTAAATGGTCATTTGCAACACAGTAGAACTGGCTGAGGAAAACTTAGAGATTATGTAGTTAAATGTGTTATTCATTTTACAGAAAAGGAAGCCAGGTCCAGAGAGGTTAAGTGCCTGCCTGGTTAAGGACAGAGCCAGGATATGACCCCAGATCTCTGATTAATAGTCCAGGACTCTTTGCATGACACCAAGCTACCTTTCCTGTTTTGTTTGTTGAAAGAACATGCACTCTTTCACTAATTGCAATGGTACCATCACCTGCTTCTTACCTCTTCCTGGGACTGGTTGAATTGCTGTATCAGTTGTGCTTGTGCCAGCATTACTCTTTCCAGTTCATCTGACTTCTGTTTCATTTCCTTCCTCAAGTCCTCTGAAACTGAATCATTACTGTCAATTTCCTTCTTCAAGCGTGATTCAAATTCTGCAACCAAATTTTTAAGGTTTTCGATTTCTTTCTCCTTTAACTCAGATTCTTCAGTATATTGAATATGGGATTCATGGAGTTTTTCTTCAAGAGCAGCCACTTTCAGCCTTAGATCTTTAGTAGCGCCTTCAATTAAGTCAGATATCTGTAAGATAAATCTTGCATTAGTTTGTGGGTGATAGTCTCTAGGTATCCACAGAATTCTCTTGGTTTTAAGAGGCTTATTCTAAATAACTGGTGTTCTGATCTGATGAAAACAAATCCTGTGACATATATAGGCCTTCAAGATTTTAAAAGTTAGGACTAAAATTTTATTTTTATCAACTAAAATGGAATTGCATTAATCACTTGGGCATACTTGGAAATACATAAATCTCTGTGGCTGAACTGAGCTACCAAGGACAGCTCAAGTCTTGATCAGGTGCCTGTCTGGACTCACTTTAGGGTGGCTTTGGGATCTAGAAATGCCTGATGTTTGGGGATGCATGTAGGAGAGCACCACAGCTATAGTCTACTCAAACCATACCAGTTAAGTTTTCCTTCGATATATTTTTTTTCTTTCTTGAATATGATGACTGGAGGTACCCTAGATACTACACCTTCTATAGCAGCCCTGCCCAACAGAACTTTCTGTGATGATAGAAATATTCTGCGCTGTCCTATATGGTAGCCACTAGCCACATGTGACTATTGATAGGAGTGTGCTGGTAAATGCTTAACAATGGACTCACACATACACACACAAAAGCCAGATTTATATCTAATTTCCATGGTGTGAATACTCTCACCATGGCCAATTCCAAGCTATGAAGGTGATACCACTGATAGCTGAGCTGGGAAGAAATGCACAAATAGGCTCTCGCTTGTTAGTATGGGCTCTTGTGCATTTGAAACGTGGCGAACATGAGTGAGGAACTCAATTTTCAATTTTATTTAATTTTAATTTATTGAAACTTAAGTAGACACATAAGTTACCACATCAGACAGTGCAGTTCTAGAGGATACCAGAACACTTAGAAAATATACTGCTTCTGAAGGTGGTACCTCTAGACAAAGAGAGGAAAGAATAACTTGAGAAACTTCTCCTCAAAGTCATGAAATTCTTTAGAAGGGAAAAGACTACTTATTTTTTTCTCCTTAAAAAGCAAAACAAATAACAGAAAACAGACCAGGAAGAGCAAAGCTCCTTCTGATGAAACATATCCTTATTATTTATGCTATGGATATTGTCACATAAATATTAGTACAAGAAATCAGCCCATGAAGAATCTGGAAAACATTCATAGACAAAAGTTCCAAGGATTTTGTGAACCATTACTTAAGAGTTATGCATCCAAAATTTGTTTCAAATGTTAAATTTACATTAAGAATAACTTTTACAAGAAATCTATTTACCACACTTAGTAATTTTATAAATTAAATTAATATTCCATTTTCTTCAATTAATCCAGGAAGGAAGAGGGCCACTGCTAGGTCTGAACAGTAGTTTCCTTCATCCAGAGGAGAGCTGACACTGAAACAGAGCAGGTTATCCTGAGGAGAGGAGGCTTACATAGCCACAAACATGTTTTGATTTTTTTAAAAGGGAGTCAACATTTAAAAAATCAAGGGACCTCCCTGGGGGCACAGTGGTCAAGAATCCACCTGCCAATGCAGGGGACACCGGTTCGAGCCCTGGTCCAGGAAGATCCCACATGCCACGGAGCAACTAAGCCCATGCGCCGCAACTACTGAGCCTGCGCTCTAGAGCCCATAAGCCACAGCTACTGAGCCTGTGTGCCACAACTACTGAAACCTGCGCACCTAGAGCCCGTGCTCTGCAACAAGAGAAGCCACGGCAATGAGAAGCCTGCACACCGCAATGAAGAGTGGCCCCTGCTCACCGCAACTAGAGAAAGCCCACGCACAGCAATGAAGACCCAATGCAGCCAAAAATAAATAAGTAAATAAAGCTGAATAATATTCCTTTAAAAAAAATAAAAAAATAAAAAATCAAGAGAATTCACTCACAAAATCTGGACTTATGATTTCTCTTGAAAGACTGTAGCCCTGGTAAGTTGGGGCCTGCCTTTCAGCATTCCCCTGCTGATGGTTCTGAGCCACCTGGGGACTGCAACAGCAGTCACAAGGTTAGGGGGAAAGGGGGGTAGGGGGAAGGAGCCAGGAAGCAAGAGGTCTGTCTAGGATAGAATCTGTCCAGAAGGGGAGGGGTCTACGGTGAGCCAGGCTACAAGTTCCCAGCGCATGCTCCATTGTCCCAATAGGACTTCACTTACAAAACACAAATTCAGAGATAAAATTACTTTTTTTAAAATTAAAAAAAAATTTTTTTTTGATGTGGACCACTTTTAAAGTTTTTATTGACTTTGTTACAATATTGCTTCTGTTTTATGTTTTGATTTTTTGGCCCCAAGGCATGTGGGATCTTAGCTCCCTGACCAGGGATCCAACTTACATTGGAAGTTAAACCCCCTGCATTGGAAGGGGGAGTCTTAACCACTGGACCACCAGGGAAGTCCCCCCAGAGGTAAAATTATTAAGAATTTCAAGACAGCATTTGCGGAGTGTTAAACCTGAAAGGGCTTTTTGAGTGTGGGGGCCTGTGGTGCTACACTCATGTGGCTGGCCCTGCCTGTCGTTCCCAGTGAGCTACTGAAAAGGCTGTACCATACCCTCTATACACCAAAGTAGAGGCCAGTAAGTCTCATTTAAGGCTAATTTACATAGACTCTTAATGAGTTTATTCAAAAATATGACTTCACCACTGGGTCTTGGTTAATACACACACACACACACACACACACACACACATTCTACTCTCAGGTCTTATGAAAACAAGGGAACCTTAACGAAACCTTGTATTATGTTTAGGACACATTGTTTAAGAAATTATGGAGACTTCCCTGGTGGTGCAGTGGTTAAGAATTCGCCTGCCAATGCAGGGGACACGGGTTTGATCCCTGGTCTGGGAAGATCCCACATGCCACGGAGCAACTAAGCCCGTGCGCCACAACTACTAAGCCTGCACTCTAGAGCCCGCGAGCCACAACAACCAAAGCCCGTGTGCCTAGAGCCCGTGCTCTGCAACAAGAAAAGCCACGGCAATGAGAAGCCCACGCACCGCAACGAAGAGTAGCTCCTGCTCGCCACAACTAGAGAAAGCCTGCGTGCAGCAACGAAGACCCAACGCAGCCAAAAATAAATAAATAAAAAAAATAAAGTTAAAATGATACTTTAAAAAAAAGAAATTATGGAGGTGTGATTACATTTAAAAAATATTTCCCTTCATTCAAAAATATTTAGAGTTGAAAATATTTGCAATTAAAGGGGATAGGCTTTAATTGTTGGTAAAATTTTAATTATGTGAAACACCTCATTATCTTTTGTTGGATACTTGAGGTATTGGAACATCTAACCATGCTAATTATTAGTTATATAATTTATGCTGTTTTAAAAATAAGTTTATTTTAGTAGGAAAAAATATCTTACATAGCTGGATTGTATGCTTATATTATTTATCTCAGTCATTCATTCTGGAGAATAGCCAAACCATTCTATCTACCTAAAACTAAGGCACAATGACCATGAGAAAATCTACAGGAGTTATAAATATAGTGGTGTCCTTAGGAGGAAATAACCAACATCTACAGTTTCAAACCCATTAAGTAATGATGAACGTCATAATGACAGACCTTCATTTGTAGTTCTTCTTGTTCTTTCTTATACTTTTGGATTATTTCTTGGTGTTTTTCCTTTTCAATATCGAGTTCCAGTTTAACTTCTTTAAAGAGAAGAGCTTGCTCCTGAAATTCAACTAAATGTTGGGCTCTTTCCTTGGTGAGTTCAGCTTCAATCTAGAAAATAGCATTTAACACACAAATAGAGCCATTTTATCTTAAGATAAGTAAATTAAGCCTATTTTCAGACTCATATTTTTTCTCCCAGTTTTATTCAGATATAGTTGACATACAGTGCTGTATAAGTTTAAGGTGTACAGCATAAAGATTTGACTTCCATATATCCTGAAGTTATTATCACAATAAGTTTACTGAACATCCAGCATCTCATATAGATACAAAATTAAAGAAATAGTTTTTTTTCTTATGATGAGAACTCAGGATCTAATCATTTTAAAAATTCTAATCCTAATATTAATTTTTAAATTCTAATGTTTAAAAAATATCTGACTCAGAACTCGGGCCAGAAAAGTTGACCTTAGGTCAAATAGTGTTACATCTTCTAAGACCATCAAAACCTGTAAAATGAGTAGAGAAGTTAGTACAATATATTATAACAGTTTTCAGAAATACTAAAAGCTTAATCTTCTGTACATTTATGGTGTAAACTCAGTCCTTGCCAGCAACCCCGTAAGGGAAAAAAAAAAGATTTTGAGGCTCTTACACTAAGTTCTGCTGAAACCTAAGAGTGGATACAAGGTATAAATGTCGATTTTTTAAAATGGTCCTTTCTTGATAGAGATCAGACAGTTTTGGGGTCAAAGATTATCATTTTAATGCGACTGAGGCCAGAAGGCTGATTGAAGGAAAACATAGTCAGTGATGCCCGTATCCAGATTTTGACTCACATAGAATCACAGTGCTGGAAGGGAACTTAGAAATCCCCTAGTTCATTTTCTCAAGCTTCCATGAATTGTGGAAGAATAAACAAAGGCTTTGGATTGAGTTTAAATCCTGGCTCTAAATCCTGGCTCTGCCACTCCAGTTGTGTGATCTTAAATTGTGACTGTAACCTCTCCTGATGTGGTTATAACTAATTCCCTTGGGGGTCGTTATGAGGATTAAATGAGATGAAACATCTGTGTAAGGCTCTTGCACAAGCAGGAATTCAATAGTCAGTGGAGATTACTTCTACACCCTGACTTCAGTCTCTACCATGGAATTTGCACCAAATCATTGTCTGCTCTGTGCCTCAACATCACCAGAAACCATAATTCACTCCTTCCCCAGCAGGCGTTTCCATTTTCAGACAGCGCTCAGCATTAGGAAGTTTTTCCTTTAGTTGAGCCAACATCTCTCTCCCCGTGGTTTTTAACCATTGGTTTTGGCTCTGTCTACTGGAGCGAGAGAACAAATCTATGAGTCCTGGAGTCATTTAGGCCTGGGAGACTATATAGTGGAGTAGAGAAGGGATCCCAGTGACAGACCGGCTCGAGATTTACATTGTGCCATGATTATAAATTCTAAGAGGGAGTAAATGCCAGATAACTTGGGAGAAAAACCGTCAAACATGACTTTCTGTGACTGTGATTCTCAGGCCACTAAGAGGAGAAGGAGAGAGGTCAACCTGAATTTCTCAAGGGGATACTGAAACTAGGGTACTAGGAAACAGAAAGTTTGCTAAGAAAGTTTGCAGGAAGCCATTTAAATTACATAAAATCCACATAGAAGACTAGCCCCAGTGTGGGGTCTGTGGGATTTATTGCACCGGGTATAGGACTGGTCATTTGCCTCAAGGCAAAACAATTATGTTTATACTCAATGCACGGAGTTATTTTGGCTCTCTCAAAAATAAATTTCTGGATTGTTTGGGGGAAAGGATACCGATAATCATTTAGGAACATGACAGAACTGTTCAGATGTGTTGCTAGCAGATTACAAAAGACAAGGAGAGCCTGAGGGCCCTCAGAAGAAAGAACAGATGTTCTTCTGAATTCCAGGTACTTGTGTTCACTTGCCTCCTGGTAGCCATTTAGATACATCACAGGTGTCTCAAAAAAACTGTCTGAACCAGAGATCTTGATACAATCCCCTCCCCACCTGTTCCTTCCTCAATGCTCCCCATCTCAGGACACAGTACCATCACCCATCGAGTTATTCAGGTCAGTAACTGGGGTAATCACCTTTCACATTTCTGTCTCCCTTACCCTCCACACCTAATCCAGCACCAAGTCCTGTTCATTTTGCCTCCAAAAGATGCATCGAATCCATCCATTTCTCTACACCTCTACTTCCACCACCCTAGTTGTGGTCACCACCACCTCCTGAGTGGCCTCCTTACTTCTATTCCTGCTTCTCTCCAACACCTGATACACAGCAGAGTGTTCTTCACAAACTATAAATTGGATTATTTTATTCCTTCTTAGTGGTTTTTCAATGCATTAGTATAAAATCCAAACTTCCAAACATGATCTTCTACAGGACCACCATCAGCCCATATGACACCTTTGTGTAAATCAACAAAGCATGTCTTCCTTAGATGAACACAGCCTTGGGCAGGGCGCAAGACTTGGTGAGCAGAGCCCAGGCCGGATTCCAGCTCCCTTCTCTCCCTTGGCCTGTGCTATTAGTCACGATGCAACCTGAACACCATTTATGGCAGCCCTGGACTTCTCCAACCTGACTTTTACTGCTTTTCCCATTTGATTACTGTGCTCCAGCCACACTGGAATAGATAAGTCAAGAACACATGAAAGGAGGAAATCAAATGCAAAACATTCGGAAAACTTCAAGAGTTAATAGCCCACAAGATACCATGACACTATTTAAAAAAAAGAGTAAACAAACATTTTTTGAAAAACTCAAGAAAAATTCGTGCTGAGGTACTAAAATATCAAGTGTTCAAGTGTTGTGTGGTTAATTGGTAGAGCCAAAGAGTTATTTTAGGATAAAAAGACAAATTTCAAAATATGGATTCAAATTAAGAGAACAAGGATGTACATAAACTATGTGGGACAGGACAAACTAAATTAGATGACAGAAGGACTTGAGAAGAACTTTTAAAAACAGAAGTTCTTTAAATTTATTATGGGGAAGAGGCCATTTAGCAAATCAGCAGAGTCCCTTGATGAAGAGGAAACAAAGGAAGCATTCAGGGAAGGAAAGGGGGTGGCTGACTGGTTGAATGAGAAGAATGTTCGGTTCTACCTGAGTCAGGAAGAAAGGAGATCTTCTTGCCCCTGAACTGTTCCTTGGAGTGAACTAGTGTAGGTAAGGGGAAGGGGAAAAAGGAAGGAATAGATGGAGGGTGGGAAAGAAAAAGCACTGTAGATAAAAAGGAGAAGAGTGATTTACTATTACTGATTTGATTTTTAATTTGCACAACCTGAGAAAGAGAAGCAAAGTGATGAGCTTCAGGTGGGATTTCTAAACATTTAAGGAAGTTGCAGTGGGAAGCCAAAAGCCACCTGAATGTGTTGACTCTGTAGCACAGAGAGATGACACTACTGGTTCCTTCATGATCTGAAGAGTCTGAACAAAGTGATGAGCCCACAAACAATGATTTGCTTAAGCTGGTATACTGTCATTGAAAAGATGGATTCATACCAAATTGTCATGTTTACGTTTTTGACATGTTGATAAGAGCTGTTTGTTTAAAATATCTTAGATGGCAGGACTTATGTTTATGCAAAATAAATGAATTAGGTGATGGTGCATACATATATTATGAACTGCTTTATACAATAACTAATAGTACTTTTGAAAATCATGAAAAAATTCTAATCTCTAAAAAACAGCATGAATAATATATGAGTTCAAGAGTTACACAAAGTAAAATCAATAATTGTCTGTGTACACATTCCAGATTTTAATTCATCCATATCTTCCTCTAGCTCAAACTCTTGTCTCCTCCCTGAAGGCCTTCTGATGACTCCAGAGCATTCTGAGTATGTTGTTTTTTCATTCCTTTTGTATTTGTTGTTGAAATGCATAATTAGAGTTTTATAATATTTGTGTCTAATACTAGTGTGCAAAATGCTATCTTTTCACTAATTATTTTCCAAGTGAGATCTTCGTGGTTGATTTTGATATCATTTTCTAACTGTTCATGGAGCCAAACACCAAATATAATCACGTATTACTTTGATGATCCCTTTAAAACCAAGGGAGTTTCCGATGTCAAAGTAGAAATCAGACCACTTGTTTATATTTGATGTACATATATCATTAAACAAAATATATCTCCTAAAAATAAATTATTATACTATTTTCTAAAAGTTTAAAAACAAATACTGGTTGAAAACTAATACTTCAGATTATTTCTAAATTAACCACTGAATAAATATATTATAAAAGTAGATGACTATTCAAATAGTAGGCTTTGTATTGTAGTAAAAAAATACGAATGCTAAGGAGTCAGACTATGCACTGAAGTCCTGCCAAGAACTGAGTAAACTGAGGGCGGAAGGAGAGAATGTTCACCAAGTAACTTAAACAGGCTAGGTGGTATGGTACAGGGCCCTTTTCATCTACTAACTCATTTAATTCTTACAACAACCCTGGAAAGAACATACAATAATTATTATTCCCACAGTCTACAGTAAGAAATAGTCTCAGAGAAATTAAGTGCCTTCACCAAGATCTTAGAGCTACCATGAGGTGGAGAGGGCTGCACACTCAGGTGTCTCTGGTGGACTCCATAGCTCAGCATGGTGAGTTTTTCCACACAGCTGTCTCCCTACACATCTACATGGCATAGTGGTTAAGGGCATGGACTTGGTATTTATTTAGTTTCAAAATATTGGGGGATTTTTTTCCAGATAACTTTCTGTTAATGAATTCTAATTTGATTCCATTGTGGTTAGAGAAAATACTTTGTATGACTTGAATCCTTTTAAATTTATTGAGACATATTTACTCCCAGTATATGATCTACTTTAATAAATGTCCCATGCGCACTTGAGAAGAATGTGTACTCTGCTGTTAAATGGAGAATTCTATACATATCAATTAGGTCATATTTGGTAATAGTGTTTACTGTATCTCTTCAAAATAAATTATTATATTATTTTCCATAGTTTATATCCTTAATGAGTTTTCTGGATATTTTTCTATCAATTATTGAGAGAGAGCTATTGACATCTCTGACTCTAATTATAGGTTTGTCTATTTCTCCTTGAAGTTCTATCATTTTTTGCTTAATTTTTAAGTTCTGTTACTAGGTGAAAAACCATTTAGGATTATTATGTCTTCTTGGTGAACCAATCCCTTTATCATTATGAAATGACCTTCTTTATCTTTGGTAATATTCTAAATATTCTGATTTCTTTCTCTGAAATCTATTTTGATTGTAATGTAACTACTTTAGCTTCTTTTGATTTGTTCTAGCATATCTTTTTTACATCCATTACTTTTAACCTATTTTTTAAAATATTTCTTTATATAAAGGTACATTTCTTATAGGCAACATATAGTAGAGTCCTGCATTTTTATCCAACATGACAATCTCTGTCTTTTAATGGGGGTATTTAGACTAGGGCTTGGCAAACCATGGTCCACAGACTAAATTCAGCCATGCCCATTTATTTGCAAATCATCTATGGCTGCTTTTAAGCTACAATGGTGGAGTGGAGTGGTTGCAACAGAGGCTGTACGTTCCACAAACCAAAAATATTTTATTTACTAACTGGACCTTTATAGAAAAAGTTTGCTGACCCTGGTTTAGACCATTTATATTTCATTTGATTATTGATATGATTAGCTTTAAATCTATCTTGCTGTGCATTTTCTATTTGGCCCATCTCATTTTTTTCCCCTCTTTTTCTGTCTTCTTTTGGATTATTTTTTAAATTCAATTTTATCTCCTTTGCTGGTTTATTAGCTGTAACTCTTTGTTTTTCTATTTTTGTGGTTGGTTTAGAGTTTATAGAATATATTTTTAACTTATTGCAATCTATCTTCTTGTGATATATCACTTCATATATTGTATAAGAATCTAAATATTCTCACCACCACTACCAAAACAACAAAGGTAATTATGTGACGTGAAGGATATGTTAACTAACCCTATTGTAGTAATTATTTTGCAACATATATATGTGTGTGTCAGATCATCATGTTGTACATACTAAACTTACAGTGTCACATGTCAATTATATCTCTATAAGGCTGGAGGAAAAAGGGGGCTGTGATGGTTGGTTGATGGATAAAACTAAAATGAAAGGACCCCTTCTTCCTTTCCTTAGATCTCCTGCCATTGTTCCGTACTCACCAACCCCAACCAAAAGTCAGAGGGTCCAGGAACTATTACTTTCATCCATTCAATTCAGGCTTTGGGGATAGAAAGCAGGGTTTCAAGGGTGTAGAGTGGCCAGAGTGGGGCAAATGAAAGGAATCTGGCTCAACCCATGAGGCAGATGGAGAAATTCTCAGAGAAGGGTAATCTGCCAGGAAGGTACCCCCAGAAGGGTCCACTGTATTTCCCAGCTCATTGTCAGTTTGCCTACCCATTGCCCTATCTCTTGGCCCATCTTTTAACTGGAAACTTCAGGGGATATTTGTTATTTTCTTTCTTTTTTTTTTTTTTAGGGATTCATTCTTCCCCTATTGTCAGTCAATATGGTTGAGTGGGAATCTGTCCTGCAAGGGTGAGCATGTGACCCAGGTCCGAATGAATCAACATGCCCAGTCTTGCCAGCTGTGGTGATTGGTCCAAGACTAAGCACATGATTCAGTTAGAATCTGACAGCCACAGTGAGTTTTTTGCTAAGAATGCAGAAAAGAGATGGGAGGAGCTACTGTTCCCTTTTTGCCATCAGGAGGGACAACTCTGAGTCTGAAAATGAAACCAATCTGGCAGAAAACCAGCTTGACAGCCCTGAATCCAGCTGTGCCTAAAGGTAGCCCACCACTGAACTTTGCAGTTACGAGAGCCAATAAATTGTATTTTCACTTAAAAGAAGAAAAAAAAGAATTTCACAATAGTATACTTCCATCTCTCCCTTCCCAGCTATTGTGATATTGTTGTCATATATTTTGCTTCTACATGTTATAAATCTCATATTAGATTATTGATATTTTTGTTTAAATAGTCCATTATAATTTAAAGAAATTTAAATGATAAAAATATCATATTTATCCATATTGTTACCAATTCTGGTGTTCTACATTCCTTTGTATAGATCCATATTTCCATCTGGTATAATTTTCCTTCTGAATAAAGGACTTCTTTTAACATTTCTTGTAGTGTGGGTGTGCTAGTGATACATTTTTTTCTGGTTTTTTCATTCTGAAAAGATCTTTATTTCACCCTCATGTTTGAAAAATATTTTCACTTTGTATAGAATTCTAAGTTGACAGCTCCCACCACCACCCCCTCACCCCTGCCCCACCCTCCTTTCAATACTTTCGGTCCCACTGTCTTCTTGCTTATATTGTTTATGATAAAAAAAAAAAATCTGCTCTCATCCTTATCTTTGTTCCTCATATATGTCTTTTATTCTCTGATTGCTTTTAAGATTTTCTTTTTATTAATATTTTTGAGCAATTGGATTATAATGCTTGAGGTGTGCTGAGCTTCTTGAATATGCTTGAGGTTTGCTGAGCTTCTTGAATCTGTGGGTTTATAGTTTTCATCAAATTTTGGGTTTTTTAGTTGTTATTTCTTCAAATATTTTTTCTGTCCTCTCTTTCCTGTCCTTTGAGGAGTCCAGTTATACATATATTCGGCCACTTGAATTTGTCTCACAGCTCACTGATGCCCTTTTTTTGTTCTGAGTCTCTTTTCTATTTTATTTCATTGCATAGTTTCTATTGCTGTGTCTTCAATTTAACTAATCTCTTCTTCTGGAATGTTTAATCTGCCATTAGTCCCATCCAGTATACTTTTCATCTCAGACAACTGTAGTTTTCATCTCTATAAATTCAGTTTAGGTCTTTTTTATATCTTCCACATCTCTGCTTAACATGGTCAATTTTTCCTCTAGTTTTTGGACATATGGAATACAGTTATCATAACTGTTTTAATGTCCTTGCCTGCTAATTCTAACATCTGTGCCTTTCTGAGTCAATTTTTATTTGTTGATTTTTCTTCTCATTATGAGTCCTATTTTCCTGTTTCCATGCAGGGCAATTTTTGATTGGATGCTAGACATTGTGAATTTTATCTTGTTAAATGCTGGATATTTTTGTATTCTTATAAATATTCTTGAACTCTCTTCTGGGATGTAGTTAAGTTTCTTGGAATCAGCTTGATTTTTTAAAATGCCTTCCTTTTAAAATTTGTTGAGCAGGACCAGCTCAGCATTTAGTCTAGGGCTAATTATTCCCTACTACTGATGCAAGACCCTTCTGAGAGCTCTACCTAGTACCCTATGAATTATAGGTTTTCCAGTCTGGCTGGTGAGAACAGGCATTATTATTGGCCTTGTGTAAGCATTTGGTACTCTTATCTCTGATCCTTTCAGATGGTCTCCCTTGCTCTGGGTAGTTTCCCCATTTACATGCACTGAGCATACATATAATTAATGGGGATTCTTTGTAGACATCTAATATTCTTTCTCTGTGCAGCTGTCTCCTGAGAACACTATCCTGTGAATTCTAGCCACTTAGATTCCCTGGACTCTTCATAAGGTCTCCTCAACTCAGAGAATCTGCCAAACTCCACCTGGATTCCCACTCCCTGTACCATGGCCTTAAATTTATTTCAAGGCGCTAAGTTAGGGCAATCACAGGGGTTATCTTGTTTGTCTCTTATCTCCAAGAATCACTGTCTTTCATTGCCTGATGTCCAGTGTCTTGAAACCATTGTTTCTATCTTTTCTCCAGTGTTTTAGTTGTTTCAGGAAGGAGGGTAAATCTGGTTCCTGTTAGTCCACCTAAGCCAAATACAGACATTTTGGACTTTGTATTAGCTCTCATTTTTGAAGGGGGTGAGGGTGTTGTATCAGTTCTCATTTCCTGGCTATATAACCTTGGCAAATTACCTAACTTCTCTGAGCTTTATTTTTTTCCATGTGCAAATGGGAATAATAATGTTAGAATGATTAAAATTATATTGATGAAAAGCATTTAGCACAAGGCTTGGCATATAGTAAACACTCTAATAATAGAGACTATTTTTATTATGTAGATTAAGGGTTTAAATCAGATGATCTTTGCAGGCTATTCCAGACCTAAAATTTTATGATTTTATTAATTCAATTTTGAAAATTACATGGCATAATTTAAAAAATTAAAGCGTACCCTCAATATTCATTTTAACCATACATTAATTACACATAAATGAAAACTGATATTTTTTAAATGACGACTTTATCTCTGTCAAATTGTATTTTACAAGTTGTCTTTTTTAATTCCATTAACAGTACACTGAGGTACATTAGGAATTATTAGGCCATTTGGCTCTTCCATTTTAAAGAAGAATTTGAGATTTTTTTTTGCCTCACCCTTCAATGCTGGAATTATTTCTTGAAGTAAACTTTTTCTCCCTGAGTTTTCACTATCAATCCATTTGCTTAGTCAGGAAGTAAGGTTTTGTTTGTTTTAACTACTGGTTTCTCAAAACGCTATGTACTGTTTAAAATGAGGTCAATAGTATAATTCTAAGATGTTCCATAATGTGATATCTTAGTAATAATCTAAGAAAATATTTGGTTGGAATTTGTTTATGACACTATAAAGTGATAGTCAATAGGTGACTATCACTTATTGTAAGCAGTCTGGCTGTGGGAAATTTTTTAATTACAACATTTTAACTGAAAAGTAACAATACTGCATTTGGAACCAATTTAAAACGTTCAGCATGCACATTAATTTGCTTTCTTCACATCAAAGCAATACTTGAAATAAACAAAAATCCATGATAATTAGTAAATACTCAGTTATTTTAAAATGTGCCATCCTTGTTGCATAGCAACTATTGATTCTATTATGTGCTTTTTACATACTCTAAAATAATTAAGCAAGGGCATAAATTGTTACCTACTTTTTTTGACTGTTAAAAGCATTTAATTATGAAGTTTATCCTAATATGTGTATTATACATTTGTAAAGGGAACATTTCATTCCTATGCAAAGACACAATGACCCAAGAAAGAGATGACAATGTCATATTAGCGATTCTCCTTTCTCATGAGAGGACTTTCAGGGAACTTTTAATTCATAGTCTCAATAACTAACACAGCCAAGCGTAATTATCATTCGTTGGCTTTACTGGTCTGGATCTTGATTTACTGCTAAGCTAAATTATAAGATTTATTAACAAAAAGTCATGTCCTCTCAAAAGAATGAAATGTCCATTTATATTAAAGAAAATTACACAGGCCAAAATACATCTATGATATAATTAATTTATTAGAAAGATATCATGGTTTTAATAAGAACTTAGAGAATCTCACATATGTTTATTTTCATCAACAAATTAACTTAGCATAAAGCAAGAACATATAGTTTTATATGGTCGGATGCTAACACTAACTTGGTCTGCATGCTGTGTTAGCACCTCAGGGATAGGGCACAGTAAGCAGCAGTACTAGAGTGGATCATGAATGCAGAGACTTCTTTTCCAGTGGATTATATCTGAAGGTCATTGGTGGGGTGTGACCAAAGAGATGAGGAACTTCTACATAAGCAAAGGCAGGAAAGTTCATTTTGTCAATCTAAGAGGAGCTCAGGAGTTTGAGGGAAAGGAAGGATCTGTGAATCTCCATCTGCATTTCACTAATTCCATCAGTGAAATTTCTTTTATTTTTTCAAAGATTTATTATTTATTTATTTATTTATTTAATTTCTTTTTGGCTGCGTCGGGTCTTAGTTGCGGCACGCAGGATCTTTTTTGAGGCATGCGGGATATTCATTGTGGTGTGCGGGCTTCTCTCTAGTTGTGGCATGCAGGTTTTCTCTTCTCTAGTTGTGATGCGCAGGCTCCAGGGGGCATGGGCTCTGTAGTTGTGGTGCACGGGCTCCAGAGCGTGTGGGCTCTGCAGTTTGCGGCAAGCGGGCTCTACTTGAGGCATGTGAGCTCAGTAGTTGTGGCATGTGGGCTTAGTTGCCCCGGAGCACGTGGGATCTTAGTTCCCTGACCAGGGATCGAACCCGCATCCCCCTGCATTGTAAGGTGGATTCTTGACCACCAGAGAAGTATCCATCAGTGAAATTTCTGACTCAAAAGATGGGATGTTTATAATATCTCTTTATACGTATTGCCAAGCTGCCCTCCAAAAGGGTGTGTAATTTCCAGTCCCTTAAAGAGTAAGAATGAAAGACTATCTCACTAGACCTTCACCACAAGACAAAGTTGAAGCAGTAAAAAATAATCTCTCCTTGC
The DNA here is from genome assembly GCF_028564815.1 of Eubalaena glacialis. Taxonomy (NCBI): domain Eukaryota; kingdom Metazoa; phylum Chordata; class Mammalia; order Artiodactyla; family Balaenidae; genus Eubalaena; species Eubalaena glacialis. Next base: position 112,538,357 of record NC_083721.1, read on the forward strand.
TTTAATTTGAATTTTTTGGATTGCTAGATAGGTGGATCATCTTTTCATATTTTTAAACATGGATTGGTAAGGGTAGGGGAAGTGAATAAGGATAGACTAACCAACTGAGTACACCAAGGCTAAAAAAAATAGAAGGAATTAAAGAAGTGTGGGCTTTAGAGAAGAAGGAGAAGAAAAAGCCTATGCTGGAGGTTCAGAGTCAAGATGACGGTGTGGGAAGATGCAGAGTTCACATCTCCCCTCAACTAGGGTGCCTGCCAGATGCTGGTGGGGGACCCTGACGCCCAGGGAGATGGGAAGAACGCCCAAGCACACCGGTAGGATGTGGGGAGACTGAGGGGGGAGGAGAAGTGGAGTCTGGACAGGACCGGCGCCCCTGAGGGGTGACTGAGAGGCAGGAGGGGGAGGGGTTCCCACGCCTGGAGGGACCCTCAGGGGCTCAGATCAGAGGGGGAGCGGGCCCAGCATTTCCCCTGCCCAATCAGCCAGGGAAGTCTGCCCGGCTCTCGGGCTGGGTCCTACACCCTCAGTGGTCCCCTCTGGGCCAGGTTGGTCCTGGGGGCATAGGAGGGAGGCCAGGAGAGAACAGGAGAGGCAGTCGAGAGGGGCCCTCCAGGACCAGAGGATCAGGAAATGAGCAGAGGACATTTGTCCCGCCCACTCGAGCACTGGGAGCCTGCTGAGCTCCCAGACTGGTCCCACGCCCTCCAAAGCCCCCTCCAGGATGCATGGGTCCTGGGGGCATAGGAAGGAGGGCGGGGAGATCAGGAGAGGCAGGTGGGAGGGGACCTCCAGACTGGAGGAACAGTAGAGGAACAGAGGGCATTTGCACCACCCACTGGAGCCCAGGAAGCCTGCTGGGCTCCCAGATGGGGCCCCCCCACCCTCTGAGACCAGAGGCAGGAAGCATGCCTGGGCCCCTTCTGTTCTGTTGAGACTAAGCCCCCCTTCCCACAACCCCCCCACCCACCCGCCGCCTTTTCCAGCCCTTTGGGTCCTAAGCATAGGGCCCACCCACTGCCCAAACTTCACCCCTGCTTAGGCCCCGTCCTCCACAGCCAAGGCTTTTCCACTTTTTTTTTCCCTCCTCCTCTTTTTTTACTATTGTGGTTCTGTTTTACCTTCCAGTTGTTGTTTCATGTATATTTTTATTTTTATATTTTTTTCTAACATAGCTGTTAGTTTCCTATTCTAATTTCAGTTTTTACTTTGTTATTGTTCTCCTTTTTTTTTTTTTTGCTGCCCTGCATGGCTTGCGGGATCATGGTTCACGAGCCAGGAGTCAGGCCTGAGCTCCCGTGGTGGGAGCCCTGAGTCCGAACCACTGGACTAAAAGAGAACCTCAGACCCCAGGGAATATTCATCGGAGTAAGGTCTCCCAGAGGTCCTCATCGCAGCACCAAGACCCAGCTCTACCCAACAGCCTAGAAACTGCAGTGTTGGAAGCCACAGGCCAAACAATCAGTAAGACAGGAACACAATCCCATTCATTAAAAAAAAGAAAAAAAAGTGAGACAGCAAAAAAATATGTCATAGAAGAAGGAGCAAGGTAAAAACCTACAAGACCGAATAAATGAAGAGGAAATAGGCAATCTACCTGAAAAAGAATTCAGAGTAATGATAGTAAAGACGATCCAGAATCTCAGAAATAGAATGGAGGCACAGATTGAGAAAATACAAGAAATGTTTAACAAAGATCTAGAAGAACTAAAGAACAAACAAACAAAGATGAACAACAAAATAACTGAAATGAAAAATACGCCAGAAGGAATCAATAACAGAATAACTGAGGCAGAAGAACGAATACTTGTGCTGGAAGACAAAATGGTGGAAATAACTGCCGAGGAGCAGAATAAAGAAAAAAAAAGATAAAGAATTGAAGACAATCGCAGAGACTTCTGGGACAACACTACGTGTACCAACATTCAAATTATAGGGGTCCCAGAAGAAGAGAAAAAGAAACGGTCTGAGAAAATATAAGAAGAGATTATAGAGCAAAACTTCCCTAACATGGGAAAGGAAAGAGTCACCCAAGTCAGGAGGCACAGAGAGTCCCATACAGGATAAACCCTAGGAGAAACACACCAAGACACATATTAATCAAACTAACAAAAATGAAATTCAAAGAAAAAAAAATAAAAGCAGCAAGGGAAAAGCAAAAAATAACATACAAAGGAATCTCCATAAGGTTATCAGCTGATGTTTCAGGAGAAACTCTGCAGGCCACAAGGGAGTGGCAGGATACACTTAAAGTGATGAAAGAGAAAAACCTACAACCATACCCAGCAAGGATCTCATTCAGATTCAACAGAGAAATCAAAAGCTTTACAGACAGGCAAAAGCTAAGAGAATTCAGGACCACCAAACCAGCTTTACATCAAAGGCTAAAGAAACTTCTCTAGGCTGGAAACATAAGAGAAGAAAAAGACCCACAAAAACAAACCCCAAACAATTAAGAAAATAGTAATAGGAACATACATATCGACAATAACCTTGAATGCAAATGGATTAAATGCCCCAACCAAAAGACACAGACTGGCTGAATGGATACAGAAACAAGACCCATATATATGCTGTCTACAAGAAACCCACTTCAGACCTAGGGACACATACAGACTGAAAGTGAAGGGATGGAAAAAGATATTCCATGCAAATGGAAATCAAAAGAAAGCTGGAGTAGCAATACTCGTATCAGATAAAATAGACTTTAAAATAAAGACTGTTACAAGAGATAAGGAAGGACACTACATAATGATCAAGGGATCAATCCAAGATGAAGATATAACAATTATAAATGTTTATGCACTCAACATAGGAGCACCTCAATACATAAGGCAAATGCTAACAACCATAAAAGGAGAAATCGACGGTAACACAATAATAGTAGGGGACTTTAACACCCCACTTACACCAATGGACAGATCATCCAAACAGAAAATAAATAAGGAAACGCAAGCTTTAAATGACACAATAGACCAGATAGATTTAATTGACATTTATAGAACATTCCACCCGAAAGTGGAAGAATACACTTTCTTCTCAAGCGTACACAGAACATTCTCCAGGATAGATCACATCCTGGGTCACAAATCAAGCTTCGGAAAATTTAACAAAATTGAAATTGTACCAAGCATCTTTTCTGACCACAACATTATGGGATTGGAAATCAATTACAGGAAAAAACCTGTAAAAACCACAAATACATGGAGGCTAAACAGTGAGCTACTAAATAACTAAGAGATCACTGGAGAAATCAAAGAAGAAATAAAAAAATACATAGAAAGAAATGACAACAAAAACACAACAACCCAAAACCTATGGACACAGCAAAAGCAGTTCTAAGAGGGAAGTTTATAGCAATTCAATCTCACCTCAAGGCACAAGAAAAATCTCAAATAAACAATCTAACCCTACACCAAAAGCAAATAGAGAAAGAAGAACAAAGAAAACCCAAAGTCAGTAGAAGGAAAGAAATCATAAAGATCAGAGCAGAAATAAATGAAATAGAAACAAAGAAAACAATAGCAAAGATCAATAAAACTAAAAGCTGGCTCCTTGAGAAGATAAACAAAACTGATAAAGCCTTAGCCAGACTCATCAAGAAAAAAAGGGAGAGGACGCAAATCAATAAAATTAGAAATGAAAAAGGAGAAATGACAACTGACATCATAGAAATACAAAGGATTATAAGAGACTACCACAAACAACTATATGCCAATAAAATGGACAACCTTGAAAAAATGGACAAATTCTTGGAAAGGTACAATTTTCCAAGACTGAACCAGGAAGAATTAGAAAATATAAAGAGACCTATCTCAAGTAATGAAATTGAAACTGTAATTAAAAATCTTCCAACAAACAAAAGTCCAGGACCAGATGGCTTCACAGGTGAATTCTATCAAACATTTAGAGAAGAGCTAACACCCATCCTTCTCAAACTCTTCCAAAAAATTGCAGAGGAAGGAACACTCCCAAACTCATTCTATGAGGCCACTATCACCCTGATACTAAAACCAGACAAAGATATCACATAAAAAAGAAAATTATAGACCAATATCACTGATGAACATAGATGCAAAAATCCTGAACAAAACACTAGCAAACAGAATCCAACAACATATTAAAAGGATCATACACCATGATCAAGTAGGATTTATCCCAGGGATGCAAGGATTCTTCAATATACGCAAATCAATCAATGTGATACACCATATTAACAAATTTAGGAATAAAAAAACATATGATCATCTCAATAGATGCAGAAAAATCTTTTGACAAAATTCAACACCGATTCATGATAAAAACTCTCCAGAAAATGGGCATAGAGGGAAGCTACCTCAACATAATAGAGGCCATGTTATGACAAACCCACAGCAAACCTCATTCTCAATGGTGAAAAACTGAAAGCATTTCCACTAAGATCAGGAACAAGACAAGGATGTGCACTCTTGCCACTCTTATTCAACATAGTTCTGGAAGTCCTAGCTATGGCAATCAGAGAAGAAAAAGAAATAAAAGGAATCCAAATTGGAAAAGAAGAAGTAAAACTGTCACTATTTGCAGATGACATGATACTACTATACATAGAAAATCCTAAAGATGTCACCGGAAAACTACTAGAACTAATCAATGAATTTGGTAAGGTTGCAGGATACAAAATTAATGCACAGAAATCTGTGGCGCTCCTATACACTAACAAGGAAAAATCAGAAAGAGAAATTAAGGAAACAATCCCATTTACCATTGCAACAAAAAGATCAAAATACCTAGGAATAAACCTACCTAAGGAGGCAAAAGACTTGTACTCAGAAAACTATAAAACACTGATGAAAGAAATCAAAGATGACATAAACAGATGGAGAGACATACCATGTTCTTGGATTGGAAGAATCAATATTGTGAAATGACTATACTACCCAAAGCAATCTACAGATTCAATGCAATCCCTATCAAACTACCAATGGCATTCTTCACAGAATTAGAACAAAAAGTTTACAATTCGTGTGGAAACACAAAAGACTCCGAATAGCCAAAGCAATCTTGAGAAAGAAAAACGGAGCTGGAGGAATCAGGCTTCCTGACTTCAAGCTATACTACAAAGCTACAGTAATCAAGACAGTATGGTACTGGCACAAAAACTGAAATATAGATCAATGGTACAAGACAGAATGCCCTGAGATAAACACACACACATATGGTCACCTAATTTATGACAAAGGAGGCAAGAACATACAATGGAGAAAAGACAGCCTCTTCAATAAGTGGTGCTGGGAAAGCTGGACAGCTACATGCAAAAGAATGAAATTAGAACGCCACCTAACACCATATACAAAAGTAAACCCCAAATGGATTAAAGACCTAAATGTAAGACCATACACTATAAAACTCTTAGAGGAAAACATAGGAAAAACACTCTTTGACATAAACCACAGCAAGATCTTTTTTGACCCACCTCCTAGAGTAATGGGAATAAAAACAAACATAAACAAATGGGAACTAATTAAACTTAAAAGCTTTTGCACAGCAAAGGAAACCATAAACAAGATGAAAAGAGAACCCTCAGAATGGGAGAAAATATTTGCAAATGAAACAACAGACAAAGGATTAATCTCCAAAATATACGAACAGCTCATGGAGCTCAATATCAAAAAAACAAACAACCCAATCCAAAAACGGGCAGAAGACCTAAATAGACATTTCACCAAAGAAGACATACAGATGGCCAAGAGGCACATGAAAAGATGCTCAACATCACTAATTATTAGTGAAATGCAAATCAAAACTGCAATGAGGTATCACCTCACACCAGTCAGAACGGCCATTATCAAAAAATCTAGAAAAAAGGGTGTGGTGAAAAAGGAACCCTCCTGCACTGTTGGTGGGAATGTAAATTGATACAACCACTATGGAGAACAGTATGGAGGTTCCTTAAAAAACTAAAAATAGAATTACCATATGACCCAGCAATCCCACTGCTGGGCATATACCCTGAGAAAACCATAATTCAAAAAGAGACATGTACCACAATGTTCATTGCAGTACTATTTACAATAGCCAGGACATGGAACCAAGTCAGAAAGAGAAAAACAAACACCGTATGCTAACGCATATATATGGAATCTAAAAAAAAAAGAAAAAAGATACTTATGAACCTAGTGGCAGGGCAGGAATAAAGACGTAGACATAGAGAGTGGACTTGAGGATATGGGGGGGAGGGAGGGGGAAGCTGGGGTGTAGTGAGAGTAGCATCGACATATATACACTACCGAATGTAAAATAATTAGCTAGTGGGAAGCAGCAGCATAGCACAGGGAGATCAGCTCGGTGCTTTGTGATGACCTAGAGAGGTGGGATGGGGGGGGAAGGAGGCTTAGGGGGGAGGGGGTGTGGGGATGTATGTGTGCATGTGGCTGATTCACTTTGTTGTACGACAGAGACTAACACAGTATTGTGAAGCAATTATACTGCAATAAAGATCTATAATAAAAAGAAGCCTATGCTATAAAATAAAACAAAAGAATGAGACACTTAGAGCAACTTTAGTCCATATTCTCAAATTTTAATTGTTGCCCATATGGAACTGTTGCTATAGAGATCATTTTTGTTATAGCCTGAATGTGCTGTCCCCAAAGGATAAGGGAAGGGGGATTGATTTATAGAGGGCCAGACTGGTTGAGTGTGGCCAACTGTGTTGAAGACTGGAAATGAAAGTGACAAATTTAATTAACCTGAGCCAGCAGCAATACCTGAAGGATTTCATCTGTGGATGGCAGAGTGGGGAATTCCAGGTGGAGACATTAGTTTGAAGGTGGCCACCAACTGTTGCTTGAGTTTACAAGTTATAAGGTCTAGTCACCAAGGAGAAGCATCTGATGATAACCAAATAGGTTGTTGGGACTTCAGTCAAACAATCTGAATTTCAGTAGCCAGCTCTAGTTCTAGATGCACATGTAAGACATAATCAGAAAACCAAGACAGAAGGCTAGAGCTAGGATTAGGTACTGGTGGGGGAAAAGAAACAGCTTGGAAGGTTTCAGCACAGTATGCATGATAAAGCCAAGGGATCAATCAAAAAGTATGAGAAGTTTATGACAGGGAGATGATGTCTGTAGCCTCAATTACTAGAGCTGTGCAAGGCCTGAGAAGGCAGGGGCTAACAATTTTAAAAGTATGATTTGTATTCTCTAAAATTATGAAAGCAATACACACTCATTGTTGAAAGTTTGAAAAATATAGGAAAGTCCAAAGACAAAAGTCAATGCAATTTTTTCATACTCTAAAAGCAAACATCTTCTTTGTAAATAGTGAGCTAAATACTTATTCATTTTATTTGCCAAAAGTTTGTAACTGAATAATTTTGTCATTGTTCATTCTCTTGTATTATCTTCTTAAAAGCAGAGAAATCGTAAGAATGAATTAATATTCCCTGCTTTTAAGGATGTAGTCAAATGCAGATTCTGTCATTTTATGGGAAAAAGGGTAAATATCTAAAAGTAAAAATTATGCTTTTACGTAAGAACTAACAGCTATCTTAATCTTATAAGATTTCAAATTCTGTTCTTATGTTTTAACTTCCTACTTGTCTAATATTTTGTAAAAAACATATATTGTAAGCACGTTTGGTCTAGGAAATTCCAGAAAGAATCAAAGGTGTGCATAGAAGCAAAGAAACCTATCTGAAGTAGTCTGGCAAATGGACAGAATTTTTAAAAAACAAATAAGACACATGCTGCTGAAAGCCACATTATTGTTACCTTCTCCCTCCAGTTATCACCGTTCAGCAGCTTCTGTCTAAGGGTTTCCTGCAACTGCTCGATGCTTTTCTGATGTGAAATCAGCATCGATTCCCTGAAAACCATAAACACAACAAATGAGTCAAGACACACCCTTAACACCCTTCTTAAATTACAGTTCGTGGCTCAGGGATTATTTCACAATTCAGTCTGTTTATTCTTCTCTTTAGAAATATATAGATACATATGTGTGTGTGTGTACTGCTACTACATACTATTTTAACTGTTGTTAACAGCAATTTAAAAACACTGGCAACAAGGTAAGTATTTTCTCAGGCTTAATTTTTGCTTAATAAGTGATATTATTATTTTTGCATGAAATAGTAACAACATATGTGTAGTCACAAATATAATAAAATACTATACATTGTGGTTCTAAAGTTTATGACTAAATTCTAACACTAGGTAATATTTTGTTTCTTTAGAAAAGGAAAATGTGCTGGGATATGACACAAAATCAGCACGTTTGTGGTTCCTGCTAGACTTATTTTTCTTTTATTTATCTCAAGTGCTAATAGGAACAGACTGAATTAAGTAGAGGGTAATATCTGAGATGTGGTATAGTACAAAACATACTAGAAAATAGGAGAGAAAACACAAAGAACATTTTAATATTTTAATCCACGTAATTGGATCTTTTTTTAATAAATTTATTTATTTATTTATTTATCTTTGGCTGTGTTGGGTCTTTGCTGCTGCACGTGAGCTTTCTCTAGTTGTGGCTAGTGGGGGTTACTCTTCGTTGTGGTGCACGGGCTTCTCATTGCGGTTGCGGAGCACCCGCTCTAGGTGCGCGGGCTTCAGTAGTTGTGGCACACGAGATTAGTTGCTCCACAGCATGTGGGATCTTCCCATGTCCCCTGCATTGGCAGGTGGATTCTTAACCACTGCGCCACCAGAGAAGTCCCCACGTAATTGGGTCTTAAAGCTAAGTTTGTGACCCTCTGGGTGGAAGTAAGTGTGGGAGATTCATGAGAACATTTCTCCAGGGGCCCTGAAGTTAAGACTTTAAATATCACAAGTGGTGGCAAAACTATGCCTGTTGATCAGGGAGTCCCTCCACCCCCTTCTATAATCATCATAACCCTTCTTATTTTCTGGGTAGGTGATTCTTTTCCATTGCTTATTCCTCTTTCTAATCCCTTTGTTTTCCATCATCACCCTCTTCCCTTTAGTTCTGACCCCTTTTCTCAAACTTGTGACTTTCATTTATAACTGCCTGTTAGACATCTCCACCCTGATGAGCCATCAACACCAAAGATTCCACACATCAAAAAACAAATTCATCATCATCTCCAACAGTCTTGCCTTTCCTTTTGACTTCTGAAACCTTCAACAGTCACAATCTTTAGCTTGAAATCCCTGAGTCATCTCTGACTTTTCCTTCTTCTTGTTCTACCACATCCATTCAGTAACAAGTTCTATGTATTCTGCTCCTTGGTGCACCTCGAACTATTTCCTCCCTTCCTTTCCGACTACTAACAGTTAAGGTTCTTGACTTTATTTCCCACCAAGAGTATTGTAATAAACTGTCAATCTATCTTGATCTCTATTCTCATCTCACTCTTACAGTATTATTAAACATTTTTTAATAAAAATAGTGCCTACATTTCTAGGCTAGAAAATTTTAAGGTCACGAACATAAAGACACATCAACTTGGTAGCCAGGATTATGAATATTATTTGAGGGAAGATGATTGAAAAGAACAAAACTCCCCAGACTATTTTTTCAGAACTGTGTCAGACTAGGTACTTTGACAACTTTCCTACTGAAAATAAGTAAAGATTTTTTTTCACTTATAAAAAAAAATCTTAAAATTCATCAGTGATCTGGACAAAAAGCTAGGAAGATGCAGGAAACATCTGATGATGTTTCAAGAGAAAGGACAGAAAAAGGTTATCAGTGGAAAACTAGTGAAATTTGAATAAAGTCTATAGGTTAGTTAATTGTATTATACCCATATTAATTTCTTAGTTTTTACATATGTGCCATGGTTATGAAAAATGGACCAGAGGGAAACAAATTCTCTGTACTGTCTCTGTAACTTTTCTTTAAATACAAAATTATTCCAAACTAATGGTTTAAAAAAATGAAGTAAAAGGAAGAACCCCAACAATAAATAGAGCATTGAAGCCAACTCTCACCTTGAAGGTACTTTCCAAATCTGATGTACTTGAGCATTAAATTTCACAGCCATGAAGGGCACTGGAGTCAGGAGAGAAAGGAAGAGCTTGAGCGGAAACTCACCTGCATAAAACTGCATCTCAAAGAGTGACACATGCAGTATGCATTTTTGTCATACTGTATGTAAGAATATGAAATTCTCACCCAGTATGTGTAAAATACAAATAACATCCCCTCTCAAGGAACAAAAAAGAAATTTCCGGCTTTGAAGTTTGGTGCTAGGTAGAGGGGAAAATACAAATCTCCCACAAGAATTTGTAAACACAAGCCAATCCCAGTGCAGGTTTGTATCCTGAATTCACACTACCTGAGTGGTCCAAAAAGCTTCATATTGAGGAGATATCTTACAACGGTGTTAGGATAACCTTGCCTCCAGATGCCTGGTAGGAAGAACACCAATATGTTTGGGAGAAACCTATCTTCAACTTGAAACTCAGAGAATTCCTACAGATAAAAATTCAAGACCTATGAGACCATAATTTTAAGAATCCCAAAATTATTTTTTTTTAAAGCTAGTAAGAGGAAGAATGAGCAGACACAAATGATAGCATAATCAAAGCCACAAATTCTAAAGTATTTTCAGATATTGACTATAAATAAGGATGTACAATATATTGGAAGAAATAAAAGATTAATTTAAATGACTAATGAAATCTGAAACAAACCAATCAAACTTGTAGAAATGAAGCATAGAATAACTGAGATGAAAAACTCAGTAGATGGTCCGATAGCAGATTATTCACAGCTAAAAATGAAAAAGGGAGATTCAAAGAAATTATACAGGGTGCAGTACATGATGTCAAAAATATGTAAAATATAAAAGAGGTTGGGGGCTTCCCTGGTGGCGCAGTGGTTGAGAATCTGCCTGCCAATGCAGGGGACACGGGTTCGAGCCCTGGTCTGGGAAGATCCCACATGCCGCGGAGCAACTAGGCCCGTGAGCCACAATTACTGAGCCTGTGCGTCTGGAGCCTGTGCTCCGCAACAAGAGAGGCCGCGATAGTGAGAGGCCCGTGCACCGCGATGAAGAGTGGCCCCCACCTGCCACAACTAGAGAAAGCCCTCGCACAGAAACGAAGACCCAACACAGCCATAAATAAATAAATAAATAAATAAATAAATAAATAAACCCAAAGTTTAAAAAAAAAAGATATTTATAAGGCTGTGATTTAAAAAAAAAAAAAAAAGAGGTTGATATATGGAGGACAGAGTGAAAAGATCTAATATTTCTCTATTTACCATTTCAGAAGCAAATGAGAGAGAAAGGGAGAGGAAGGACATTACAGATTGATGAAAAATACCAACCCATAAATCTAGGAAGCCCAAAGGATTCCAAGCAAGATAAATAAAAATAAACCTCATATCTGGCACCTGGTAGTGAAAATGAAGAATATTGGAGTTAAAAGAGATTTTAAAAGACGCTGAAGAGGAAATAAAACATACTGTCTTCAAAGGAACTCAAACATATTGAAAGCTTATTCTCCAATAGAAACAAGGAAGGCCAAAGACAGCAAAATAACATATTAAAAATCCCATGAGAAAATAACCATCAATCTGAAGTTGGGTACCCAGCAAAACTATCTTTCAGAAAGAGGCCGAAATAAAATATGCTCAGAAAAATAAAATCTGAGTGTTTACTGCCAGCTAAACGACTTCTAAAAAATATGCTTTGCAGGAAGGATTATGATCTCAGAAGGAAGGTCAGACGATCAAGAAAAAATGGTGAGCAAAGGAACTGGCAAACACACAGGCAGGGAGGGCTTCTTGGGCGTGTGATCAAGACAGCTGTACAGGGCCCATGTTCTGAAGGGGGCCCTGGGTTTCAGATTTAATGCTCTGTGGTCACCACTGAGAAATTCTTAATAACTTTATCTTTGAGTCTGTGTTTTGTAAGTGAGGTCTAATGGGACAGTCACGCACATGCTGGGGCCTTGGAGCCTCGGCTCACACAGAGTCCTACCTTTCGCCACCTCCCTGTCTCCCCAGGATGGTTCTCAACCTTTTGCTCCCTGACCCTTGCCCAGCATCTGCTGTCATCCTCTGCTTCAGTGGGCACAGGCACGGGGAATGTTGGGTCTGCCATGTGTGTCCTTTTGGCTGAGTCTGGGGCAGGGCCTTGGGTGCCCGTGAGAGCCTGCATCCATGCTACGATTTCTCAATGCCCAAGGGAGCACAAGATTCAATAGCAAACAAACAAAAAAAGACCCTGACAAGTTGAGAGGAAGATGGTGAAGGAAAGGAAAAAGCTTCTTTCTTTTTTTGAAGGGGCTCCACGTTTTCATTTTACACTGGGCCTGAAAATTATGTAGCCAGCCCTGTATGTAAGTACTTGTAAATAAATATCATCTGTATAAAATATTAGTTTTGACTGTGTGTAATCAGTGGGGCTAACAAAAGGATAGAACTAGAACACTAGGCAAAAATGTAGAATATAGGATGGCAACTATCAGGGCTCCAGTGTTATTCAAGAGAAGTTTGAGATATTCAAGAGAAGTTTGCATTATTCAAGAGAAGTTTGAGATATTAATTTTAGACTTCATTAAGCATGCATGGTAAAATCTCAGAAGTAACCACTAAAAGAATAGAATATGCCATTAGAAGAAGATGCACTAAGAAAATAAAAGAAACTCCAACAATATTGCCCCCGCCCAAGGCCCAAAAGGAGAAAAGAGTGTAGAAAAAGAGAGAGAAATATTGATAGAAAACTTAAAATAACAATCATAATAATGGCAAATAAACTAAACTCATGAGTTAAGAGAAACAGGCTTGATAAAAACAAGCCCTAACCCTAACCCTAACCCTACATATTGGGTTAAGTAAAATATATTAATTAAGATAACTTTTACCTGTTTATTTTTACTCTTCTAATATGGCAATTAAAATTTTTAAAGTGACATATGTGGCTCACATTATACTTCTACTGTACAGCACTGTTATAATCCATATTCTCCGAAAACAAAGAAACGTCAGTAACAAAAGATAAATATCTCCATGTATTTGGAACTTTTCAAAAATGTGTTTCTTAATAACTCTTGGGTCAAATAAAAAATCATAACTGATACTTCAAAATACTTAGACTTGAACAATAATGAAATTTCTACACATCAAAATTTATGAAATATAGCTAAGCAGAAAAGATAAATAAATTGTGGTATACTTCAGAATATAATACAGATGAAGAAATGAATGATTTTCAGCTACATGTAACATCATGGACAAAAATCCCAGGGACATAATCTTGAGCACAAAGAATAAATCACTGAGTAATATATATAGTATAATTTTATTTCTATGTAGAAAAAATATATGCAAGATCTAATTTATTTTTAGGAATACAAACATACGTGGTAAAATTATAGAGTGAAGCAAAGGAATAACAGGTGTTTTCTGTAGGTCTTTGTGGATGCGCTTTATCAGTGTGAGGAAGTTCCCATCTCTTCCTAGTTTGCTGAGAACCACAAAATGCAGGTTGGGTGGTTACCTCTGAGCAAGGATGCCATGTGGTGGAATAAGGAGAAGCACCAAGGGACTTCAACGCTAACGGTAAGTCTCTTTTTCCTAAACTGAGCGTTCATTGTATTGTAGTTCTTCATACTTTATACCTATCTAAACCTTTTATGTAACTACTCAGTATTTATAAAAACAATTAATGTTAAAGCCTGAGCATAGAGTAGAATGGGCATCTGGAGAAAAGAGAATTAAAGGCAAAGACCAAGGAGAGGGAAATGGCAAGTGAGCAGCAGGGTGGGGTTTACTGCCCACTATGCACACTATGGACAAGGCAGTACCTGGAGAGACAGAGGTGAATGAGGGAACGGTCCCTGTCCAAATGGTGCTCAAAAGCCAGCAATGTTGTAAAAGGAAGATTTATCTTTTAAAATGTGAGGCGGACCTAGCAGGTTCTGATGCTTGCTCAGCAGTCTCTAGGCTGGAGAAAGGAAGTGAAGCAGAAGGAACAAAGAATGAGGACAGTAAAAGTGGGATTACATTAAAACCTCAATTCTGGGCTTTCCTGGTGGCACAGTGGTTGGGAGTCAGCCTGCCAATGCAGGGGATACAGGTTCGATCCCTGGCCCGGGAAGATCCCACATGCCGCGGAGCAACTAAGCCCGTGAGCCACAACTGCTGAGCCCGCGTGCCACAACTACTGAAGCCCACGCGCCTAGAGCCCGTGCTCAGCAGCATGAGAGGTCACCGCAATGAGAGGCCCGCGCACTGCAGCGAAGAGTAGCCCCCACTCGCCGCAACTAGAGAAAGGCCGCGCGGAGCAACGAAGACCCAAAGCAGCCAAAAATAAATCCATAAATCCATTAAACAAACAAACAAACAAAAAACCTCAATTCTGGCTTTCTTCCAAATATTTGGCCATTCCCGTCTCCTTTGCAGAATCATCTTTCTCTGCCGTCAATTACATGTTTGGTGTTCCTTAGCACTTTGTTGTGAGGCCTCTTTTTTCTCTCTCTCTACTCTTTCTCTAAGTGATCACATCCATGCCTATGGTTAAAATGCAATAGTTGCTGACAACTCCCAGATTTTATCTCCAGCTCACATCTGTTCTCTGAGTATCTGACTCATGTTTCCAACTCTCACCTGACTGCTCTACTTTTATATTTCAGAGTCATCCAAAACTCAACATGTCTGTAATCCCAGAGGCTAAAAAGGTCAGTTTATTTTTTGCTCATGATATATGTCATCTGCTGCTTTGCTCTGCATGTTTTGTTCCAGGATGTAGCCCAAGGAGCAATTCTTACCTGGGAATGCTGCTTCTGTGATAGAAAAGAAAAATTGCGAAAACATAGGATCTGTTAAAGTTTCTGCTCAGAATCAATGCATGTCACTCCTCTCCCATTTCAATGGCAAGAACAAATCAAATGGCCAAGTCTGATGTGAATCAGGTGTGGATGGTATAGTCCTCTCACCGGGAGGTGCACAGTAAGTCACCTGGCATCAGGTGGAGTCCATCCCAACTCTGAAATCCTACCGGAAGCGACTATGAGGATTTCTACCCTGGAGGCAGAGAACATTCCTTGCTTAGATTGTGGTTCTTTCACTTGGGAGTGATTTCTCAATCCATTTTTCTCCATAGCTCCTGGCTTTCCTCTCTGAGATGTAATTTTTTTTTTTTCATCATACAGCCTTGCCACATCAGAAGAGGGTGTTAGAAATTCTGCCCTGTTGAGAGACAGCTTTCTCAACTTCTTTCCTATCCATAGAAGATTTGGAGGAGAAATCGTTCCAAGAGAATTAAAAAAAAAAAAAAAAAACAGATTTATTGAGATATAATTGAAAACAGTAAACTACATGTTTAAAGTATACACTTGGATGAGTTTTGACATATGTATAAACATATGTGTGTGAAACCATCACTGCAATCAAAATAATGATATATCCATCATCTCCCAAGGTTTCCCTATGCCCTTTTTAAATCCCTCACTCCTGCCCTCTTGCCCCCAGCAATCAAGAGTTTGCTTTCTGTCATTATACATTAGTTAGCACTTTCAGAATTCTATAAAAATTCTCTATATATCATACAGTATATTCTTTTTTGTGTGTTTGGCATTTTTCATTTAGCATATTCCTTTTAGATTTGTCCATGTTGTACCATGAATCAATAGTTCATTATTATTATTTTTTGCTGAGTAGTATTTCATCACATGGATATACCACAATTTGTTTATCCATTCACCTGCTGATGGACATTTAGGTTGTTTCACAGGTTTTGCCTATTACAAATATAGCTATTAATATCTGTGTACAAGTATTTGTATGGATATGTCCCTTCATTTCTCTTGGGTAAATACCTAGGAGTGAAATGGCTAAGTAGCAAGGTAAGTGTATGTTAAACTTTTTAAGAAACGTCCATACTGTTTTCCAAAGAGTTGTACTGTTTTACATTCCAACCAGCAGAGTATGAGAGTTCCAGTTTCTCCACATCTTGCCAACAATTAGTATGTTCAGGCTTTCTAATTTTAGCCATTCTAAAAGTGTGTGCTTGTGGGACTTCCCAGGCGGTGCAGTGGTTAAGATTACGTGCTTCCACAGCAGGGGGCATGGGTTCCATCCCTCGTCGGGGAACTAAGATCCCACATGCTGTGAGGTGTGGCCAAAAAAAAAAAATCAATAAAAAAAATAGAAGTGTGTGGTCGTATTTCATTATGGTTTTAATTTGTATTTCCCTAATGACTAATGATGTTGAACATCTTTTTTATATGCTTATTGGCCATCTGTATATCTTTGGTGAAGAGTCTGTTCAAATCTTTTGCTCATTTTTTATTGGGTTGTTTATGGTCATCTGAGTTTCTAAAGTTCTTTATATATTCTGAAGACAAGTATTTTATGACATATATATTGTGCAAATCTATGACGATGGCTTGTCTTCATTCGCTAAACAGTGCCTTTTAAAGAAGTTTTAACTTTGATGAAGTCCAATTTATCAGGGTTTTTTTCTTTTATGGATTGGGCTTTTGGTGTTGAATCTAAGAAATCTTTGCCTAATCCAAGGTCACAAAGATATGTCTCCTGTTTTCTCCTATAAGTTTTATAATTTTAGGTTTTATATTTAGATCTAGGATCTATTTTGAATTAATCTCTATATATACATTTCACAGTATGAATCGAAGTTCATTTTTTGCACATGGATATACAATTGTTCCAGCACCAATGGTGAAAAAAACTATGTGTTCTCCAATGAACTGCTTTGGCACCCACGTAGAAAATCAATTAACCATACATGTGTGCCTATTTCTGGATTCTCTATTCTGTTCCATTGATCTATTTGTCTATCTTGAGATTAATACCACACTGTCTTGATTATTTGTAGCTTCACAATAAATCTTGAAGTTAGGTAGTGACTTTGATCTTTTGGCTCCTCAAAGTTTTTTCAAAGTTGTTTTGATTATTCTAGGTCCTTTGCATTTCCATATGAATTTTAAAATTAGCTTGTTAATTTGTACAAAAATGTTTGCTGGAGGTTTGATTGTGATTGCATTGAATCTATAAATCAATTTGGGGATAAATGTTAACAATATTGAGGCTTCTGTTCCATGAACATTGTATATCTCTCCATTTATGTAGATCCTCTTAATTTATCTCAGCAATGTTACATAGTTTTCAACGTACAGGTCTGGCACATTATTTGTCAGATTCATCCCTAAGTATTTCATGTGTTTTGAAATATTTTGATAAATACTGCTTTTTAATTTTGATTGTTCTGTGCAAATATATAGAAATTAATTTGGGTTTTGGATGTTGACTTTTTTTCCTGCAACCTTTTGCCAAACCCACTTATTAGTTCTAGTAACTCCTTTTGTAGATTCCATGGGGCTTTCTATGTTAGTGAGCATATCATCTGTGAATAAAAAATTTTATTTTTTCCTTTCCAGTCTGATGCCTTTTATTTCTTTTTCTTGCCTGACTGTACTGACTAAAACTTTCAGCACAATGTTGAACAGAACTGATGACAGCAGGTGTTTATTTCTTGATCTTGATCTTAGGAGGAGAGTATGTAGTCTCTCACTATTAAGTATGATGTTATCTGTCAGTTTTCTTAGATGCCCAGTATCAATTTGAAAAAGTTTTCCTCTATTTCTACTTTGCTGAGATTTTTTTTAAAATTAGGAATGAACGTTCTGTTTTGCCAACTGCCTGTTTTGTTTCTATTGACATAATCATTGAGTTTTTCTTTTTTACTTTTTGAATAACAATAATTGATTTTTGAATGTTAAACTGATCTTACATTCTTGGGATAAACTCCACACATTCGTGATTTCTTTCCTTTTTTATGTTGCTGGATTCAATTTGCTAAAATTTTGTTTACAAGTTTTGCATCTGTGCTCCTGAGGGATGTTGGTCTGTTAATTTGCTTGTAATGCTTTTGTCAGATTTTGATATCAGGGTAATACAAGCCTCATGAAGTAAGTTAAGAACTATTTCTTCCTCTTTCATTTTCTGGAAGAGTTTAAGAAGAATTAATACTATTTCTTCCTTAAATGCTTGATAAAATTCACCAGTGAAACCTTCTGGGCCTGAAGTTTTCTTTGTGGGAAAAATTTAAAATATAAATTCAGGTCATCTATTCATTTTAGTGAACCTGGGTAGTTTATATTCCAAAAAAATGTATCCATTTTTCAGAGTTGTCAAAATTAATGGCATAGTCAAGCAAATGGCTTTGTGGCACCATTTTTCCAACAGCATTTGCTCACTTTGTGTCTCTGTGACATTTTGGTAAGTCTCGCAATATTTCAAAATTTTCATGATTATTATTTTGTAATGATGATCTGTGATCAGTGATCTTTGATGTTACTTACTGAAGACTCAGATGGTGGGTAGCATTTTTTAGCAATAAAGTATTTTTGAATTAAAAAAATTAATGGCATAAAGTTGTTTATAATATTCCTCTATTAATGTATTAGTATCTGAAGAATGTAATGTCACCACTCTCATTTCTGATGTTGGTAAATTTTTGTCTTCTCTATCTTTTCCTGATGAGTCTGACTTGAGGTTTATTAATGTTATTTTTTTTTATTAATTAATTAATTTATTTTTTTTGGCTGTGTTGGGTCTTCATTTCTGTGGGAGGGCTTTCTCTAGTTGTGGCAAGTGGGGCGCCACTCTTCATCACGGTGCGCGGGCCTCTCACTGTCGCGGCCTCTCTTGTTGCGGAGCACAGGCTCCAGACGCGCAGGCTCAGTAGTTGTGGCTCACGGGCCCAGTTGCTCCGCGGCATGTGGGATCTTCCCAGACCAGGGCTCGAACCCGTATCCCCTGCATTGGCAGGCAGATTCTCAACCACTGTGCCACCAGGGAAGCCCTATTAATGTTATTGATCTCCTCAAAGAAACTGATTGTTTAATTGATATTCTATATTGTTTTTACTGTTTTCTATGTCATTGATTTCTGCTCTGATCTTTATTATTTACTTTCTTATGCTTATCTTGGGTTCTGTTTGCTCTTCTTTTTCTAACTTCTTAAGGTGGAAGCTGACCTTTTTTCTTTTTTCACATAGACATTTATTGCCATAAATTTGCTCCCTGAAGTTTTGCTTTAGAGATGTTCCACACATTTTGATGTCTTCATTCCCATTTAGTTAAAAAATCTCTGTAATTTCCCCTTTGACATTTTCTTTGACCCATATCTCATTTAGAATTGTGTTATAGTTCACAAATATTTGGGGGATTTTCCAGATACTTTTCTGTTATTTATTTCTAAGTTAATTACATTGTGACCAGAGAATACACATTGTATGATTTGAGTCCTTTTAAATTTTCTTTGGTTTTGTTTTATAGCCAAATTATATGGTCTATCTTGGTGAATATTTTGAATGCTCTTGGAGAAAAAAAAATGTGTATTCTGCTGCTGTTGGGTGGAATGTTGTATAAATGTCAATTAGGTTAAGTTGATTGATTGTAAAGTTCAAGTCTTCTATAGCCTTACTAATTTTTCTGTGTACTTGTTTTATCTATTGTTAAGAGAGAGCTATTGACATCTCTAACAATAATTGTGAATTTGTCTACTTCTCCTTGTAGTTCTATCCGTTTTTGCTTCACGTATTTTTAAGCTCTGTATTAGAGGCACAAACATTTAGGATTGTCATGTCCTTCTGACGAACTGGTCTATTTATCATTATGAAATGAATTTATTTATTCCTGGTAATAGTCTTTGTTCTAAAATCTACCTCGCTTGATATTAATAAACACATTCTAGCTTCTTTTGATTAGTGTCAGCATGGTATATCTTTTTCCATTCTTTTACTTTTAGCCTTTTGTATCTTTACTTTTCAAATACATTTCCTGTAGGCAGTATATGGCCGAATCTTACTTTTTTATACAATCTGAAAATCTCTGTCTTTTAATTAGAATGTTTAGACAATTTACATTTAATTGAATTGTGATACAGTTAGACTTAAATCCATCATCTTGCCTATTTGCCCCATCTGTTGTTTCCTTGGCCTTCTTTCTCTGACTTCTTTTGGATTTTGCATATGGCTTATGATTTACTTTCATCTGCTTTGTTGGCATATTAGCTATAACTCTTTGTTTAGTTTATTTAATGGTTGCTCTAGGGTTGATAATAGCTATTTTTAACTTGTCACAGTTGTGGTAGGCTAAATAATTGCCTTCAAAGATATCCATGTCCTAATCCCCAAAGTCTGTAAATATGGCAAAAGGGACTTTGCAGATGTGATTACATTAAGGATCTTGAGATAGGGAGATTATCCTGGTTCATCTGGATGTGCCTTAAGTATAATTATCAAGGTCTTTATGAGAGAGAGGCAAGAAGGTTAATGTGGCGGGGGGTGGGAAGGTGGTGATGTGACAATGGAAGCATAGATTAGATTTATGAGGCCAGGATCCAAGGAATGCCAGCAGCTTCTAAAAGCTGGAAGAAGCAAGGAATGGGTTCTCCCCTGGAGGCTCCAGAAAGAGCCAGCCCTATTGACTTCTTGATATTAGCCCCTTAACACTCATTTGGACTTCTGACCCCTGGAACTGTATAAATTTGTGTTGTTTTAAGCCACTAAGTTTGTGGTAATTGTTATAGCAGAGATAGAAAACGATGCTGGTTTACCTTCAAATGTTATTACACAACTTTCAGATATAAGAGTAGAATCTTATAATAGTAAACTTGATAAAATAAGGAGCAACAGTCAAGGCAAATAAAGTAGCACTTCACTTGGTTTTCAAAATACCAGTACCATAGAATGGATGTGGCTCGCTATGTGCTTGTTAGAAGTGGCTAGGCAGCAGAGTCCTGGCAATTTGATCCACTTTATTTCTTAAGCCAGGTTTCCTATTTGAAAAGAGGTCTTACTGATTAGAAAATTCCAATGAGCATTTTCAGATGGGTGCCTGTGAGTACATTAGAAGTTACCTTTACTATAAAATGGATGGTACTGAATATTTGAGCTGCTCAAATTTTAGTCTCCCTGGAGACAGTTATAATTTTGATATCAACAAAAGTAGAATCCATTCCATATACATTGCTCTGATGGACCCAGTACAAAACACTGCTGTTATATGTATCCCTTTAGAATAAAAACTGTGAAAGGCTAGCAGATTATAGAAGCCAAAATATAGTAAGCCAAGGTTCAAACAATGTTAATGAAGTGATAATTATTCACTGAATTGACAAAGAGTCATAAAGTTCCTTATGACATTTCCACAGAATATAAGGTGTTTTGAGTGAACTGTTATAAAATTTATGAACTTGTGTTTGTGATGATAATTTTGCTTGACATTAAAGCTACAGAAATTAGGACTTTCATATCTCATTGATTCCTGCTGAGCCTCTGTTCTCAACTCTTCAGTGCAATTCTTTAATGAGACAAGGCAGAAAGAATGATTATACATGATGTTACAAACACACTGTCCTTGATTACCATGGAATGGGCACTGGGTAATGCATACAGAGATGATTATATGTGTGAAAAAGATAATCTTGATTCCAAAAATAAAAATCACACTTATATAGTAAACTCAAGAAAGAGCTTGCACATTATTCAGGAATGTAAAACCATCTTAAGACATTGATAAAGAAAAAGCAGTCTTGCCTTGAAAGAAACTATAAAGGATCAACTTTGACTCTAGTGAGCCTTTCTGAGAGAAACTTAGAGGATTTCTAGAAATAAAGTATTGTTAGAGGCATATTCATATTTTAAAAAGCTGAAAATGTGCATCTGTTTTTGAATATCATACAGATATCCAATTTCCTCTTTACAGCCAGTTCTAGAGGTATTCATGCTTTAGAATAATAGGAAACAACACAGATTCAGCTCCTATATTTGGATTTTAGTAAGAATCTGATAGAGAAGATCATCACTAGAATCCAGGAGTTTGAATTGATTTTTGGCAAGTCAGAAGCTGATTTGCTACCAGACAATGAGAGCTTCTGAGTTTTAAATCCTGTGATCAGTGGTTTAACTGGGATTAAATTCATTCTTACTCATCCATCCATCCATCCAGCAAATATTTATTGAGTACCCAACTATGTGTCAGGCACTAGGGATAGTCTCTAGGGATATGGTCATTCTTTCTTGCCACTCATTGGAAATATATTAATGCAATTTCCTAATTTTTAGAAGATCCTGAGTGGTAAATGACTATCTAAAGTGACATAATTCACAAGAGGTAAAGCTGGTTCAAGCTTGTACCAGCCTAGGGCTCTCTACCCTGTAATTTCATCAGGTTTTTTAAAAAAATAACATTTTTGGAGTTGGCACAATAGGCAAATTAGGATCTACTCACAATTAAGAGTATTTATTTAAAAAAAAAATTAACTTTTAAATTCTTAGACCAAAAAGAAAATGAGAATCTAATTTCTTACATACATGCAAAAATCTAATTCCCTTAATTGTAGTTAAAAACATAACTGCAAACAAATGTCAAACCATAATGCCAAATGACAGCTTTAAATTCTGTTTCACAAGTTGTTCTTTTAGAGATGTCTTCACATTGTCAATCAAAGAGATAATTTTGATTTTGCCACAACTCCTGCCACGGTTAAAAGCAGTGTCTGTGATATAAGAAGTTTGGCAAGTTTCTTGTTCTGAGAGTTGTCCATAGACAGGAAATCAGAGAAAGAGGTATGTCTTGGAAAAAATACCTGATAAGGTTTGTTATTTTAGAATGATATTACTTAGAACACTTCATTTCATAACACTCTAAACTAACAGGATTGCATCCAAAATAAATCACTCCATGGACTAATCTTTACAACTCTAAGAGTAAAGCAGGTAACACTGAATTCAACAGATATTTACTGAATATCTACATCACCAATGCAGGGTATAAAAGATATGTTGCTTTAAGAGGTTAGCAACCTAAATGAAGATGAAAGAAAGGAAATTAATACTTTTTGGGCACCTACAACCTACCAGGCATGATACTAGATGCTTTCATCTTCACAAGAAGGTAGCTATTATTAATATGCCCATTTTACAGATAAGGAAAATGACCCTTAAAGTGGTTAAGCCAGTTGTCCAAACTTGACACTGGATTTAAACCTATGTTTGCCTAACTAAGTCCATTCTTTTTATGCTAAGCCACACTACCACGAGGTAACAGAACCCTTGAAACCTTGCTTCCACATTCCTTTTTATACTCTACACTTCTTATTGCTTCTAGCCTTCATGAAAGTATGACAAGCCTCATCGAAGTAACTAAACACTAAGTTTCTCTTCTTGTAGAATGTGTTGTGAAATGTTTTTATTCTACTTTTGTTCTGAAGATATAGCTCCACTTCTGACTTTGCTAAGGCACTAGAGAAAGGAAGACAAAAGTCACCATCTTATATTTATTAAATGAATGGAAGAATCCTGAAAGAGTGGAGAGGTGGGGTAAGAAGGCAAGAGGAGGGGAAGAGGGGGTACTCTGGGATTTTCTGCTTTCTGTAGGGCTGGGAGTCCCCTGAAGACTCAGTGTTACAACATGATTGAGAAAGAGAAGCTGACAGAACTGATCCCTTCAAGACAAATGCTAAGGGAACTGTGTAAACTGTAGTGGAGGGAACACAGTTTATAAAGCTAGATACAACGGAGCTTGATTTCTGTCTTTGCCAGTTATGTAGCTCTGGGCAAGACATTTAGCCTCGCTTAACCTCAGTTTCTTCAAGTGTAAAATGTGGAAAATGATACCTGCTTCACAAGAGCGGCTCACAGCTCTGCTAGCCAGGGCCTTTGTGCAAATTTGAAAATGGCTTGCCCTCTGGGTTGGTGAATTAGAAAAAGTGCTCCCTCTGGGTGGGGGCCGACCCAGGTACATAGAGCTTGGTGAGGAAGGAATGGCATGCTTATGCAAGAGAAATAAGCCCCTTCCTCTGTGGCAAGTGGTGAGGAGAGCAGAGTTCAGGCTGGTTTTCAGGCCCCTGACCCTTTCTGATGAGCACCACACAACGATGCACCTCACTCAGGGCAGTGTGAAGACAAGATCATGTCCACAGAAGCACCAAGAGGGCTCCCCTCGGCTGTGAAACCTGGGGATGGTGTGTGAGAGAGCTTGAGAGGGAGAAAGCGGGGAGGAGAGAAGAAAGGAAGCAGGGAGGAGGGGAAGAGAGAGCCTGAAGAAACAGGTATGTTTGACCATGTGGTTGTGTCATATACAGAACGGGAAATTCCATGAACCTCCTGAAATAATTTGCTAGATTTTATGTACATTTCTCTGAGGTGAGGGTTTAGAGCTGTCAATTAAAGAAGAAAAAACAAAGAGAAAGAGAAGAGGATGAGGAAATTGAAAAAGAAGTTAATGTTGTGGGTGTAGGAGAGAGAATAAAATCCTTCCCTATAGCCTCAAAGGTATGCTTCAGGGGGACAGGGAGCAATTAAGTAAATCTCACTTAAGAGAGGTAAAGAGCTAGCTGATAGAGACACAGACAGATAACTGCTTGTTTCACAGAACAATTTACACATAAGCCACTTGCCCCCAACTTCGGTCACAGTGAAGCTTTTCCTCCAACGACATTCTTCACTAATCCTGTCATGTTACTGGCAAGTAAATCATAATAAGTATTTTTCTATATTTTTTCTTGGAATTCACCAAGATAGGGCCAACACAGCTCTTGGGGAGGAACGCATAGGGTGCGGACTATTACAAACAGCTGTGTGTCTCAGCAGTACGGTTTTAGGCCACACGTTACTGCATAAATGAATTTCTCTGAGCGTTATACGTGGGCAGTCTCCAAGCTTAAACACATATGCCCTTCTAAAATGTATTTGTAAGTTGGTTATAGGAAATTCCCAACACATTTTACTACAGAAATAATTTTCCATAAAAAAGGAATTAGGCCTGCAGGCCAGCCCACAAAACCCTATTTAATCCACAATACTTCTGAAGTGGTATCACAAATTCATAGCTCTGGGTAGAGTTCTGGCGCTGGCCGAAGAGACCCTGTAGCCCAGAAGCATGAGAGCTGAGGGCTCTCTTTACACAGAATTTAAAAAATAGCCACCCTTTTCTCTGGCACTGTCCCTGTGCCCTGCCCCGCTTCTCCCCATCCAGCAAGGAGACCCCTCTCTCCAGGCCCGGTGTGCCTGTGACCAAGCTGGCCAGGCCTTCTCTACTCCCAGGATCCAGGATCCTGAAGGACCTACTTCTCTTCCTTCCAGTGGAGCCTCTTCTCCTAAGAGAGCTTCTTCAGCTGAGTGTGGGGGAGAAAGCAATGCATGACTAATTAGATTTGTACTAATGTATGAGTTATTTCCTAGTCACTAACTCCTTTCCTGCTCCAAATTCAGAAGTTCTGCCAGTTTTTTTTCCTAGGGTCAGTTCTGGCTTTTCATATCTTTTTTTCCTCCTCTTCTGAAACTACATACCTTCTAAGCCTCGCATTTTCCACAGTGGTCCCAATGGAAGCACGGGCAAGTGGCTCTGCCGTGGGGAGGGGTGGGGGAGGAGGGGCAGTGTGTGGAGGCTGCCTGAATTTGCAAAGCCCACGCTGGCACCTTGAGTGAGTTGGGCTTTGGCCTTTGGAGAGCACATCTGGCAGCCTGGTTGGTTGCTGTCCTTCCACAGCGGTGGTTTGGGACCTTGCTGTGCGGCAGATTCCCAGGCACCGCCCGGTCCTACTGAACTAGAATCTCTGCTGGTCTCATCATGCATCTCTACTTTAAGTTTTTTCCTGAGCCCAGCTTCTTTTTTTTGGGAAGGACTTTCACATCTCCAACTGCTTAAGGACACCTCTATTTAGAGATCCCATTGGTGCTTCAAATCAAAGCTCCAAGAGCAAATTTGCTCAGCTGAGAGACAGTTTACTGAAGGAAAGAAAGTAGAGGGAGGAAAGCCAAGTTCATGCATGAACCTTAAGGAATGTCTGCTGTCAGGTGATGGCAGGAGGGAAGAGCAAAGAACCAAAACAGAGAGAGGAAAGGGGCAGGATAACAGGTTGCCCCTGAAGCCAAAGGAAGACAAAGTTTTAAGGCAGGTTTAGACAATAACGTCAAAGCCTCCGAAAGGTCACTTGTTCTTCAGGATGTCTTTTTAACCTGGCTCTCATATCTCCCTCTGGCTCAACATGGAGTAAGCCCTGGCTGTTTGCTCTCATTCACTTGGTACAGACATTCAAATAACCCAACAGAAACTGGCAGAGGGTGAGAGCTAAAGATTTTCATTTTTCTCATGTCTCTTAGGCTTAGCTATGCACAAAACCCTTTGATGAATATCAAAACAGTAAATGACCTGACTTGCCCCCACTGCCCGTTGCCAATATTCCTTCTCCACCCAGCAGCTAGAACCATCTTTCCACAGTGTCGGTACTTGCTTAAATCCCTCCAATGGTTTCTTTTCATTGCACTGAAACTAATACCCAAACTCCTACGGGCCTGTGAGGCCCCGAATGACTTGACCTTCACCTTTGCCCCTCACATTTGCTAGGCCTCGCGTCATACTGCCACTTCCGAGAACTTACCAAGCTCATTTTTTACTTGTAAAACTCTTCCCTGGCCCTTGGCGTAGGAACCTCTTACTTGTCTTCCTTTATGTACCATTTTGGAAGTTACTTTTACAACCACCCTTTCCAAAGCAGGTACCCCTTCTATGAGTCTCTACTACAATACCCCTTCACTTAATTTATATCCGTTATCACAATCTAGAATTATTCTGGTTAGTTCTCTACTTTTTTTTTTGTTTGTTTAACTGTTTGTCTCTCCTATTAGAATGTAAACTTCATGAGGACAGGGATGTTTCAGATTCACCATTGTATCCCCAGGGTACGTAGTACCTGGCACATAGTAAATGCTCAACAAATAACTGTTAACTGACTGAATTACCCAAAGTAAGTCATTCATTGACTCAACAAATATTTATTGAGTGAATACATGTGCCAGATTCTGAGGACACAATAGAAGACAAGGCAGGCAAAACCTGAAAGCGGCCTTGGACAAAGAAAAAAAACAAACAAACAATGCTTATATCTAGGAGTAATCTTATGATAATATGATAACTTATTGGGCTGCAAGCACATTTTAATTTTTATTATGTGACAGACATCATGTCAGTAAACTTGGTGCCACCAAATGACTAAGTAATACCATGCCTGCTTTTGGATAGACTAAAGTATAGAGAGAAAAGAAAGAAAAAGGGCAAGGATGTAAGGGAAAAAAAGAGGGGGGTAGAGGGGAGAAGAGAGGAGGAAGTAGTCCAGTGATGTCTCTGTTCTCTGAAAACTTAAAGAAATTATCTTTACCACTTATAATAAAAGGTAAGATTAGAATCATACTAAATTTTTTAAAAATATGGCAAATATAGTGTGCTATTTCAAAGCAATCAATCCCCTAAGAAAGCTCTATATTTATTCGAATGATGTTATTAATCCTCAAAACATTCATGAAACTGCTGTCTTCAAATTGCTGCCAGAGATAATTTATTAAGCATAGAAAAAAGGAAAACATTTTACTTATTTTTAATCCCCAATGATATTTCCCAGATTGATTTCCCATCATTCTCCTTGAACTTGCTTTCACTGGACCTACTGAGATTGTTTTAAAAATCAAATTCATTCCTAAAGGTCAAAGATTCATCATACTAAGGATATTCTAAAACATGCACACTTAAGTCAATCCTCAAAAAAGAGTTCCAGAAATGTTTGAACAAAGATAGGATCTTCTCAATGACCAGTATGAAGGAGACAGAATTCACCTGGATAAACAGCTAGATCTAATTAATCTGACATCACTGGAAATGCGGTATTCTGTACCTTTTATATACATAGAGTATACAGCTGATTTTAATCATTCTGACTCAGTCATCATTATGGCCATCAATTATTAACCCATATTATAAATATAAGGGCACTCAAGATTACTGATGTGTGTAAGGCTGTTTGTCTCTATTGTATATTGGGCCAAACTGCAATTCTTTTAAAGTTTTTTGTTGGCACTTATAGTTTTTCTTTCTTCTTATGCATGGTCAATCTTTCAGCTGCCATTCCTTCTTGTTATTAGTAAGACTGGCTCTTGCCAATTTCCTGCTTATAAAATTACTGCTTCTAATATGCTATGGGCTTATCAGTGACACAACTGTGAAATGGCAGACGTGGGGGTGGGATGAAGAGTCACGGAACTACAAGACACAACATCTTAGCGAGAGGCAGGTTATTGGTGTGGCAGGGTGAGGAAGAAATGGTGGATGGCAATAAGCTCTGCAATTTTTCATCTTACTAAACCAAAGAGAAGTAAATGTATATCATCCCACGGGGGACCAGAGACAAGCCTTGTTTCTCTGTGAACTAGACAGACCTCTGACTAGCCTGGAGTAGAGACAGATGTGATCTAGGGCATAGTGTTGGTGGTTAGAACCTAATTCTAAGCTGCCTGCTACCCACTTCTGTGGCCCCACTCCCAGACTCCTCTGGGAGCAAATAGTTGCCCTTAAAAAGAATGAAAACAAGATTATAAATCTTCTAAATTAGAAAGCAGTCAAATACTCATAAAATAAAATGAATAAAATAAAAAATAAACTAAAAAACGAGCCACAACTAGGGCACCTGCTGGACGCTGGGGGGGGACCTTGACGCCCAAGGAGATGGAAGGAACCCCCGAGCAGCCGGGTAGGATGTAGGGGGCAGTGAGGGGGGAGGAGAAGTGGAGATTGGACAGGACCAGCACTCCTGAGGGGTGGCTGGGAGAGGGGAGGGGTTCCCATGCCTGGAGGGACCCTAGGGGGCTTGGAGGATCAGGGGAGGTGCAGTGGGTGTTTCCCCCACCAACTTGGGACCCAGGAAGCCTGCTGGGGTCCCAGGCCAGGTCCTCCACACTCCAAGGCCAGAGGCACTCCTGGGTCCCTCCTGCCACACTGAGCAAAAGCCCCACTCCCCCCAGGGCCTTTTCCGGCCCTGTGGGTCCTAAACATAGGCCCCACCCACTGCCTAAACCCCGCCCTTGCATAAGCCCCATCCTCCACAGCCAAGGACTTTTCAGGCTTTTTTTTTTTTTTTTTAATCCTCCTCTTTTTTGCCACTGTAGTTCTGTTTTACCTCCAGGTTGTTGTTTCATCTATATTTTAATTAAAAATTTTTTTTCTAACATATCTGTTACTTTTCTAATATTATTTTATCTTTTACTCTTTGTTATTGTTCTGTTCCTTTCCTTCTTTTCTTTTTTTTTTTTTGGCTGCCCATGTGGCTTGCAGGATCTTGGTTCACAAGCCGGGGGTCAGGCCTGAGCTCCTGTGGTGGGAGCTCCAAGTCTAAACCACGGGAATAAAAGAGAACCTCAGACCCCAGGGAATATTCATCAGAGTGAGGTCTCCTGGAGGTTCTCATCTCGGCACCAACACCCAGCTCTACCCAACAGCCTACAAACTCCAGTGCTGGAAGCCTCAGGACAAGCAACCAGTAAGACAGGAACACAATCCCACCCATTAAAAAAAGAAAAATGAGAGGACAAAAAAATATGTCACAGAAAAAGGAGCAAGGTAAAAACCTACAAGACCAAATAAATGAAGAGGAAATAGGCAATCTACCTGAAAAATAATTCAGAGTAATGATAGTAAACATGATGCAGAATCTAGGAGATAGAATGGAGGCACGGATTGAGAAGATACAAGAAATATTTAACAAAGATCTAGAAGAATTAAAGAACAAACAAACAGAGATGAACAACACAATAACCAAAATGAAAAATACACTACAAGGAATCAATAACAGAATAACTGAGGCAGAAGAACAAATAAGTGAGCTGTAAGACAGAATGGTGGAAATAACTGCCAAGGAGCAGAATAAAGAAAAAAGAATGAAAAGAATTGAAGACAATCTCAGAGACCTCTGTGACAACACTAAATGCACCAATATTCAAATTATAGAGGTCCCAAAAGAAGAAGAGAAAAAGAAAGGTCTGAGAAAATATTTGAAGAGGTTACAGTGGAAAACTTCCCTAACATGGGAAAGGAAATAGTCATCCAAGTCCAGGAATCACAGAGAGTCCCATACAGGATAAACCCTAGGAGAAACACACCAAGACACATATTAATCAAACTAACAAAAATGAAATTCAAAGAAAAAATATTAAAAGCAGCAAGGGAAAAGCAAAAAATAACATACAAAGGAATCCCTATAAGGTTATCAGCTGATTTTTCAGCAGAAACTCTGCAGGCCACAAGGGAGTGGCAGGATATACTTAAAGTGATGAAAGAGAAAAACCTACAACCAAGATTACTCTACCCAGCAAGGATCTCATTCAGATTCAATGGAGAAATCAACAGCTTTACAGACAGGCAAAAGCTAAGAGAATTCAGGACCACCAAACCAGCTTTACAACAAAAGCTAAAGAAACTTCTCTAGGCGGGAAACACAAGAGAAGAAAAAGACCCACATAAACAAACCCCAAACAATTAAGAAAACGGAAATAGGAACATACATATCGACAATAACCTTGAATGTAAATAGATTAAATACTCCAATCAAAAGACACAGACTGGCTGAATGGATACAGAAAGAAGACCCATATATATGTTGTCTACAAGAGATCCACTTCAGACCTAGGGACACATACAAACTGAAAGTGAAGGGATGCAAAAAGATATTCCATGCAAATGGAAATCAAAAGAAAGCTGGAGTAGCAATACTCATATCAGATAAAATAGACTTTAAAATAAAGACTATTACAAGAGATAAGGAAGGACACTACATAATGATCAAGGGATCAATCCAAGAAGAAGATATAACAATTATAAATATTTATGCACTCAACATAGGAGCACCTCAATACATAAGGCAAATGCTAACAACCATAAAAGGGGAAATCGACAGTAACACAATAATAGTAGGGGACTTTAACACCCCACTTATACCAATGGACAGATCATCTAAACAGAAAATAAATGAGGAAACACAAACTTTAAATGACACAGTAGACCAGATAGATTTAATTGATATTTATAGAACATTCCACCCAAAAATGGCAGAATACACTTTCTTCTCAAGTGTACACAGAACATTCTCCAGGAGAGGTCACATCTTGGGTCACAAATCAAGCCTCGGAAAATTTAAGAAAACTGAAATCGTATCAAGCATCTTTTCTGACCACAATGCTATGAGATTAGAAATCAATTACAGGAAAAAAACCTGTAAAAAACACAAATACATGGAGGCTAAGCAGTGTGCTACTAAATAACCAAGAGACCACTGAAGAAATCAAAGAAAAAATAAAAAAATACAAAGAAACAAATGACAATGAAAACACAACAACCCAAAACCTATGGGATGCAGCAAAAGCAGTTCTAAGAGGGAATTTTATAGAAATTCAATTTCACCTCAAGAAACAAGAAAAATCTCAAATAAACAACATAACCTTACACCTAAAGCAACTAGAGAAAGAAGAACAAAGAAAACCCAAAGTCAGTAGAAGGAAAGAAATCATAAAAATCAGAGCAGAAATAAATGAAATAGAAATGAAGAAAACAACAGCAAAGATCAATAAAAGTAAAAGCTGGCTCTTTGAGAAGATAAACAAAATTGATAAACCTTTAGCCAGACTCATCAAGAAAAAAAGGGAGAAGACTCAAATCAATAGAATTAGAAATGAAAAAGGAGAAGTAACAACTGACACTGCAGAAATACAAAGGATTATAAGAGACTACTACAAAAAACTATATGCCAATAAAATGGACAACCTTGAAGAAGTGGACAAATTCTTGGAAATGTACAATTTTCCAAGACTGAACCAGGAAGAATTAGAAAATATGAAGAGACCTATCTCAAATAATGAAATTGAAACTGTAATTAAAAATCTTCCAACAAACAAAAGTCCAGGACCAGATGGTTTCACAGGCGAATTCTATCAAACATTTAGAGAAGAGCTAACACCCATCCTTCTCAAACTCTTCCAAAAAATTGCAGAGGCAGGAACACTCCCAAATTCGTTCTACGAGGCCACCATCACCCTGATACCAAAACCAGACAAAGATATCACATAAAAAAGAAAATTACAGACCAATATCACTGATTAACATAAATGCATAAATCCTCAACAAAATACTAGCAAAAAGAATCCAACAACACCTTAAAAGGATTGTACACTATGATCAGGTGGGATTTATCCCAGGGATGGAAGGATTCTTCAATATATGCAAATCAGTGTGATATACCATATTAACAAATTAAGGAATAAAAACCATATGATCATTTTAATAGACGCAGAAAAAGCTTTTGACAAAATTCAACACTGATTCATGATAAAAACTCCAGAAAATGGGCATAGAGGGAACCTACCTCAACATAATAGAGGCCATCCACATATGACAAACCCACAGCAAACATCATTCTCAATGGTGAAAAACTGAGAGCATTTCCACTAAGATCAGGAACAAGACAAGGATGTACAGTCTCGCAAGACAAGGATGTCCACACTCGCCACTCTTATTCAAGATAGTTTTGGAAGTTTTAGCCATGGCAATCAGAGAAGAAAAAGAAATAAAAGGAATCCAAATTGGAAAAGAAAAAGTAAAATTATCACTGTTTGCAGATGACATGATACTATACACAGAAAATCCTAAAGATGCCACTAGAAAGCTACTAGAACTAATCAATGAATTTGGTAAGGTTGCAGGATACAAAATTAATGCACAGAAATCTGTGGCACTCCTATACACTAACAAGGAAAAATCAGAAAGAGAAATTAAGGTAACAACCCCATTTACCATCGCAACAAAAAGAATAAAATACCTAGGAATAAACCTACCTAAGGAGGCAAAAGACTTGTACTCAGAAAACTATAAGACACTGATGAAAGAAATCAAAGATGACATAAACAGATGGAGAAATATACCATGTTCCTGGATTGGAAGAATCAATATTGTGAAAATGACTATACTACCCAAAGCAATCTACAGATTCAATGCAATCCCTATCAAATTACCAATGGCTTTCCTCACAGAATTACAACAAAAAAGTTCATAATTTGTATGGAAACACAAAAGACCCTGAATAGCCAAAGCAATCTTGAGAAAGAAAAACGGAGCTGGAGGAATCAGGCTCCCTGACTTCAAACTATACTACAAACCTACAGTAATCAAGACAGTATGGTACTGGCAAAACAGAAAACAGAAATATAGAGCAATGGTACAGGATAGAAAGCCCAGAGATAAACCCATGCACATATGGTCACCTAATTTATGATGAAGGATGCAAGAACATACAGTGGAGAAAAGACAGCCTCCTTAATAAGTAGTGCTGGGAAAACTGGACAGCTACATGTAAAAGAATGAAATTAGAGCACAACCTAACACCATACCGAAAAGTAAACTCAGAATGGATTAAATACCTAAATGTAAGACCGAACACTATAAAACTCTTAGAGGAAAACATAGGAAAAACACTCTTTGACATAAACCACAGCAAGATCTTTTTTGACCCACCTCCTAGAGTAATGAAAATAAAAACAAAAATAAGCAAACGGGACCTAATTAAACTTAAAAGCTTTTGCACAGCAAAGGAAACCATAAACAAGACGAAAAGAAAACCCTCAGAATGGGAGAAAATATTTGCAAACGAAGCAATGGACAAAGGATTAATCTCCAAAATATACAAACAGCTCATGGAGCTCAATATCAAGAAAACAAACAACCCAATCAAAAAAATGGGTGGAAGACCTAAATAGACATTTCACCAAAGAAGACATACAGATGGCCAAGAGGCACATGAAAAGATGCTCAAAATCACTAATTACTAGAGAAATGCAAATCAAAACTGCAATGAGGTATCACCTAACAGAAGTCAGAATGGCCATCATCAAAAAATCTACAAACAATAAATGCTGGAGAGGGTGCGGGGAAAAGGGAACCCTTTTGCACTGTTGGTGGGAATGTAAATTGATACAGGCACTGTGAAGAACAGTATGGAGGTTCCTTATAAAACTAAAAATAGAACTACCGTATGATCCAGCAATCCCGCTACTGGGCATGTACCCTGAGAAAACCACAATTCAAAAAGACACAGGTACCCCAATGTTCATTGCAGCATTATTTACAATAGCCAGGACATGGAAACAACCTAAATGTCCATCAACAGATGGATAAAGGAGATGTGGTACATATACATAATGGAATATTACTCAGCCATAAAAAGAAATGAAATTGGGTCATTTGTAGAGATGTGGATGGTCTAGAGTTTGTCATACAGAGTGAAGTAAGTCAGAAAGAGAAAAACAAATATCATATATTGATGCATATATGTGGAATCTACAAAAATGGTACAGATTAACCTATTTGCAGGGCAGGAATAGAGACGTAGATGTAGAGAACGGACATGTGGACACAGAGGGGGAAGAGGAGGGTGGGATGAACTGGGAGATTAGGATTGACATATATACACTATCATGCATAAAAAATAGCTAGCTAGTGGGAACATGCTATAAAGCACAGGAAGCGCAGCTCTGTGCTCTGTGACGGGTGCTCCGTGATGGGTGTGATGGGGGAGTGAGTGGGAGGGCGGTCCAAGAGGGAGGGGATATAGGTATACATATAGCTGATTCACTTCATTGTACAGCAGAAACTAAGACAACATTGTAAAACAATTCTACTCCAATGAAAAGAATATGATAGAAGAATGAAAAACAAATAGCCAATTGTGCCTTCTATACACAGAGAATAATACAAGACAAAAATTCTTGCCCTTATGGAACTTCTGTTCTTATGGAATATAATAGTTATATCAATAAATGTAAATGGCATAATATGTCTCCTTAAAGACTCCTAGATTTAATAAAAACCAACAAACCCCCCAAATTTGTGCTATATATCAATATGAACTCAAAACAAAAGGACTCAGAAAGAATAAAAGACATATCAGGCAAATGAAAACAAAAAGAAAGAAAGCAGGGTTGAGATACTAAGTACAGATAATTTTAATTTAAAGACAAATCAACTGAGCAAAAATATCTAGATTGTGTGGAGGAATATGCTTCTTAGTATCCTTGATACTGACGCAACACCAGAGGTATCTTTGCTTGTGGAGAGTCCCCAATAACAGGTATTGACAAATAACAAAGACAGAAGAAAAGTAGGAGCTAATAAAAGGAAAAAGTGACATAAAAAGATGTTTTTCTATTGGAAAATGATAGAATCCACCAATTATTGGCTGAGGTAAAGCTCAGTAGTATAAGTACCACACATGATCTTTTTGATTCTTTTCAACAAAAATCTAACACCAAATGCCATGTGGGTTCCATCTCTACTTGCACTAACTGTGTGATGTTAAGCAAGTCATTTAACCAATTTGGGATTCAGTTTAATCACTTGTAAAATGAGGTGGTGGGATGCGATGACCTTTCAGGTGAAATATATCTTTAATCCTGTGATTTCACTGTTATCAAAATATATAGGACCTTGATGTTTCAAATATATATGGAATACTGACTTAAACATAAAATATATTTGGAAGAAATTATTCTTGACTGTACCTTTCACTTTTCAGTGTTACAACCTCTTGCTTTGTCTGATTCAGAAGCGTTTTGGTTATTTCTAGTTCATTTTCTGCAAGATTAATTCTTCTTTTTAAGTTAGCTTCTTGCCTTTCTTTTGCAGTCAGTTCTTCCTGTAAAGTTTTATATACTTGTTGACAAGTCAATAAAGAGTCTTCCTTTTCTTTAAGCAATCTGGTGTGCCTAAAATGGAATAAGAAAAAAAACCAACCAATATGCATTAAATACTATATTTTTATGTTTATCAAAGATATATAAATATCTCATTTAAAACTAAAGAGTATAACTTTAATTTTTAAAATAAGAACGTTATATAAATGAATAGTTCTGCGATTTAAAATTTTTCCCATCCAGGCAAAGGCAAAATCAATGAATAGCTTCAATATATTATAAACTTGAATTAGGTATTGTTTATGTAAACAATACAATAAGAAAAGCTAAGTACATTTTAAATGTTATTTAAAATATGGTTTCAAATTCAATTACTAAAACTATTAAATAAAAAATTTGCAGTGTATACCGTGACTCAGAAACAATGGATTCGAACTTCAGTTTTCTAAGTTCTCTTTGACACTCATCAGCTTCATTAGATTTATTCCTAAAATAATACAAAAGAGGTTCAAATATTTTATTTCAAAATAGTTGAAGTGTAATTTTTTTCCCTTTTTTAAAAACAGGTTTTTCCTTTATTACTTTTCCTATCTTTATATTCTATTTGTAGTTACATATGCAGATTTCCTTGAAATTAGAAATATATAGTCAAAGGGTTTTTGTTTGCCAAAAAATAACCTAATCTGTTAGTCCAATTATATGTGCTTTTCCATATCATTATTTTACTCATCCATAAAAAAATTTCTTAGCATCTTCATATTATTATTTCTTTAAAGAAATAAATATTCAGTCCACTTCTATAATGGCCAAGTAATCTCCTATCAGACTGATCTGCATTTAAATAAAATGTCTAAGCTTTAGACAACATTTAAAAAGCAAACAAAAGAAAATACCCCTATGTGAAAGTGACCAAAAGCAGGAAGATTCTGGAGGAACGTTGACACTGAGAATGAGGTGACAGCCATGGGGTCAGGGTTTTTTGTTGTTTTTTTTTTTTTTAATGATTTTAACCCTGAGGGCAGGCCCCAGTCTGCACCATACAGGAGAACCAAAATTCTGATAGAAAACTGGTAGAAAACTCACAGTCATTCTGGCTTGAAGAACTACAAGACAGTGTTTGGGGACAACCACAGCTGCAGGAAAGTGAAAAGTGAACCCCAAATGGGAGTGAGCCAGTGGGAGGGAATCTCAAACACTGCATATGAACTCTGCCCATATGTCTGGCTGAGCCCTGAACTACAGGTGCCCTGAGCAGACTCCAAGCAGCCTAGTTAAAGATGAAAGAACTGAACTGAGATTTGAGCTGTTGCCATAGAGACAGAGTTTGCATTTTGAGGCCAACCAAATTAATTGCCTGCTTAAAGCAACACCACTCCTACCACCACCACCACCACCAACAGTATTTAGAGAAATATAACAGAATCTAGAATTTCTATAACATAACATTCACAATGTCCAGAAAATAAAAAAATTACTCAACATAGGAAGACACAGAAAAGCATGACATATTCTAAAGAGAAAAGACAGTTAATAGGGACTGACTCTGAGATGACCCGGATACTGAAATTAGCAGACAAGGATTTCTGAAGGCACAGTTATAACTCGCTCAAAGACACAAAGGAAAATCTACTTTAATTCGTGAAAAGATAAAAAACCTCAGCAGAGAAATAGAAACCATTAAAAAGAACGAAATGGAAATTCTAAAACTGAAATAGACATTTGTCTTGATCTTATATGATTGGGTTTTGTAACAATACTCAAAAAGTTAACATATTAAGAAAGATTAATATTCCAGTTTGTTTGTATAGACTTCTCATTAATAATTCATTATATGAATGTACCTTAAAATAGCTTTGAAAGCTATTTTAATAAGTTTATAAATGTACAAAAATGTTAGATTCTTAATGGGTTTGCCCTACTTGCAGAATAACTTTAATTCCTAATAAACAATAATTTATTTATATCATGAATATGAACAGCATTTATTTTTATTAATTTATTTTCTTTTCTAGCTTACAATGATAAAATTGTAAGCTACAGAAAACTACATAAACAATTATATAATGAATTATTACAAGGAAGAAACTCTTGCAACTACCATCCAGGTAAAAAAATAAAACCTAATCAGCTAGCCTAGAAGCTTCATGTCCTGGGCCCAATAATAGCCAACTCCTTCCTCCCTAAATTGATCATTCTCATGAATTTTATGGTAATCACTGATTTTCTTTGGAGTTGTATTGCCCAAGTTTTATCCCTACACACTATACTTTAGTTCTACTTTTTCTTTTATGAAAAAATGTTTTTTAAAAACATGTTGTTTCCTTTATTATCCACTTTTTGTAAAATAGCTTGAAGTATTATACTAACATACAATAAACTGCCCACAATTTGACAGATTTGACATACAAGCCCATGAAACCATCACCGTAATCAAGCAGCACATGAGCATACTTAGAGCCTAGATACTGCTCTCTAATACCATTCCCATTCAAAGGAACAAGGACTCCTCAGAGAAATGGGTGATTCCAAGGCTGGGGCAGAGTAGCTATACCTGAAACAGTTTGTTATACCGAAAGTAAGGAAGTGCTTATAAAAGAGGACGGGATCATGTTCCAAAGTCATTAAGAACCAGCCGGAAGTGGCCCCCAGTGGCTAAGCTTAGAACAATTTGTGTGCCAAAATAATTAAGTACAATAATGAATTATACGCCATTGAACAAAACAGGAGTTCATGAATCCATACCAATAAGTAAATAAATAATGGGAAGAAGGAGGCTCCTATTTAAAGTAGAATGCTGAGGGCTTACTAATAAATGGTCAGGGAGACTTGGAGTTGGAAAAATCATCATCTAGCAATGACTGTCATAAAGATAAGGTGAGGCAAAAATCATTAATGGATGCTGTATCTAGGGATAAGTGTTGATGAAAAGCAGAGCATGTGTATATACCTAAAGTGTCTCTTATAGACTGCTTAATGGTTGAAAGGGAACAAAACCCCTCAGTAATAATACAGTGGAAAAACTGAGCAATACCTTGACCAGGTGATCAGAATTAACATCACCAATGAGAGGCAGATGATCATGTGCCTCCAGATGTGGTGCTCTGAGAAGTGCTCGTTCTCACCTATGTGGTTTTCTGGCTGAGAGTACATATCCTTAATCCAATCAAGAGGAAACCAGAAAAACACAAAATGAAAAAATTTTTATTTAAAAAAGTATGAGGGGTTCTGCATTCTTCAACAATGTCCATGTCATAAAAAGACAAAGACAGACTGGAAATATTCCAGATTTAAGGAGGCTAAAGAGACATACCAAGTAGGCTGACCCTACCTGGACTATGTGCTAGAGAAGAAAATGCTATAAAGGCCCACTCAGAAAATTAGAATATGGATGCTAGATTAGAATATTATTAATGTAATTATTGTATGTAAAATTATAACATTGATTACCCTCCTGGTCATATGAAGTATCACTGTCCTGAGGAAAGGCAGGCTAAACTATTTAGAAGTAAAGGGTCGTGTTGTATGTAACTTATCCTCAAATGGTGCAGGAAAATTTGTGTGTGGGTTTCATGGGGAGAGAGAGAGAGAGAGAAAAGGTTGAGGGGACAGGGGTAGGGGTGAGGGAAAAAAACAAATGGGTTAAAACATTAATATTAGGGGCTTCCCTGGTGGCGCAGTGGTTGAGAATCTGCCTGCCAATGCAGGGGACACGGGTTCGAGCCCTGGTCTGGGAAGATCCCACATGCCGCGGAGCAACTAGGCCCGTGAGCCACAACTACTGAGCCTGCGCGTCTGGAGCCTGTGCTCCGCAACAAAAGAGGCCACGATAGTGAGAGGCCCGGGCACCGTGATGAAGAGTGGCCCCCGCTCGCCGCAACTAGAAAAAGCCCTCGCACAGAAACGAAGACCCAACACAGCCAAAAATAAATAAATAATTTAAAAAAAAACATTAATAATAGATGAATCTGGGTAAAGCCTGTTTGTGTGCTCTTTGTACTATCATCATGTTTACAACTTTTTGTACGTTTGTAAGTTTTGTAATTATTTCCAAGTAAAACATTAGAAAATAAAGAATAAGGAAAAGAGTAACATGCCATTAAAAAGTGAGCAAAGGTTGTACTCAGGTGAGTCACAAAGGAAAGAATACAAAGAGCCAAAGATGCAGGGGTACAATTTTTCATCAAACTAGGATTTTTTTTTTTCTTAGTTATACTACCCAGTATTAGCTAGGAAGTGGAGAAATAGGTATTTACAAACACTACTGAGATTATAAGTCAATAAAATCTTATTGCAAGGTAGAGTCATTATGAATTAAAAGTCTTAAAAATATGCAAGTTTGAGTCTAGCAAAAATTATCCTAAGGAAACAACTGCATGTGAATAGAAAGATTTATCTCTATGAATTTCAAAATACCTTGCTTATAAAAGTGAAAAATTTGGAAATTTTAAAATACAAGGGATTAGAAAGTAAGTTATGATTCATCCACAGATTAGAATACTACATAGCTATTTGATAACTATAAATATATCATGTAATGACATGGGAAAATATCCAGGATATATTACTAAGTGAAAATATGTTTAAAATATGCATTACTTAGAAAAATGGACTAAAAGGATATCAAAATATAAAGACGATGTTCTTTTTTGTGGATTCCTGTATTTGCCAAGTTTTATACATTTACTTTTAAATCAAACAACAACGTTCCTTTTAGAAATGCTTTGAGATTCAGCAGCCCCAGCCACAACTTTCACTCTATGTTCAGACTCCTATACACACTTTTCCAAATCTAGAGTCAGGGACAGCAGAACACCTTTAAGTGGTTATTTTACTATGTGGACAATAAATTTTGGCTGCAATTTAAAAAAAAAAAGCTCCCTGGGCAGTCTACCATCCCAAGAACTCCCCTCACTATGGTCATCTCCCACCCCCTTGCCGGTTAAGCCACTCTTTTTATGGTCTGCCCTTCACTGCCCAACTGTTATCTTCCCCTTCATTAGGATGGGAGGAATTGGAAGGAATAGAAAGAATGCCTACATCTCTTTAAACACTGCATTCCTTCTTTTACCCTCAGCAAATAGTGTTAATCCTTTCTCTTCAACTGCTTTGAATAAGCCTTCAGAAAGGCGCCTGCTGCTCCTGCCAATCAAAGCAAAGGAAATAAGATAGAGTAGTTGGATATTTTCCTCTAATTTGAAAGGCAAGGGTCATACCATTCCACTTCTTTATGTGAAATAGCCATTCTTAAACTGCCTCCTTGATATTTCTACTTTGCTCTCCAAAAGGCATCTCAAATCTAACAGATCAAAAGAAATTGTTTTGTATTTCTCTCACCCCATATCTATTTCTTTTACAGATTTTCCCACTTCATTAAATGGCACCAACACATAATGATACTAATAGGTAACACCTTATATATCTCACATGAACCTCAAACCAGCCCTTACTCAGCCCTTGTTACAGTTGAGGAAACTGAAAACAGAGAGGTAAGTAACATGCCCAAGGTGACATACTGCTAAGTAGTACTGCCCCAGCAGTCTGGATTTGGCTTCCAGGCTGTTAGTCACTATACTCTACTGCCTCTCAACTGTCTACCTGATGCTGAAAAGCCCCAAACCCCATCCTTTATTATTTCCTTTCTTTTCCAGTCCTCTTCCTCCCCGGCCACATCTACTCCATCAGTAAATCCTGTGAGAGTGACCCCTGGCATATATTTCTCTCCATCTCCACACTATAGCCTTACACTAAACCAGCCACTTCTCACTTGCATGAACGCTGGGCCTCCCACCTAGTCTCCCTGATCGCTCTTGTACTCCCACTTCAGTCCATTCTCCATGCAGCAGCCATGCCAACC
The DNA here is from genome assembly GCF_028564815.1 of Eubalaena glacialis. Classification (NCBI taxonomy): domain Eukaryota; kingdom Metazoa; phylum Chordata; class Mammalia; order Artiodactyla; family Balaenidae; genus Eubalaena; species Eubalaena glacialis. The sequence continues at coordinate 112,579,702 of NC_083721.1, forward strand.
TTTTAAAACAAATCAAATCAGTTCACTCTATTGCCAAACCCTCCAATAGTTTCCCTCTGCCCTCTGCATAAATCCAGAATCCTCACTGGGCTTTGGACACACTGGTATATTCATTTCTTATTGCTGCTGTAACAAATTACCACAAATGTAGGGGTTTAAAACAACACAAATTTATTATCTTACATTTCTAAGGTAAGAAGTCCTAAAATCAAGATGTCTTGAGGGCTGTGTTCCCCCTGGAAGCTCTAGAGGAAAATCTGTTTTCCTGCCTTTTCTAGCTTCTAGAGACCACATGCATTCCTTGGCTTGTGGCCCCTTCTTCCATCTTCAAATCACATCACTCCAACCTCTGCTTCCATCCTCACATCCACTTTTGTGACTTTGACCCTCTTGCTTTCATCTTATAAGGACCTTTGCAGTTATAACATTGAGCCTGCCTGAATAATCCAACATAATCTCCCCAGCTCTATATCCCTAATTTAAACACGTGCAAAATCCCTTTTGCCACATAGGATAATGTACTCACAGATTTCAGGGATTAGGACATGAAAATCTTTGGAAGCCATTATTCCGTCTACCACAACTGGCCTTCATGTTTCTTTAACTTGTAAAACTCACTCCCAAGAATTTTTTGTCCTTGATCTCTCTGCTTCCAGATGTTAGCTTATTAGCACTGTTAGGTCCTTTCTGTTACTCAGATCTTAACTCAAAGGTCATCTGCCCAGGGATGCCACTCTATCAAAAGGATACCACTCTTCCCCAACACTCACATTCTTTTATGCCTGTTTTATATTTTTGCAGCACTTAACGTTACCTGAAATTACCTATTGTGGCTTGTCGATCTTGTTACTTCAGTATCTAGTGCTTGTACACAAAAGAGTCATGGCACATAACTGCCTCTCCATGAGCATTTTGTATTGAATGAGTCAATGAAGGAAACCTAGCCTGTTAAATCTAGGATCATGTGAAAGTGTATCTGTACTCTGACACTGGATTGCCACCAGGCCACCTGCTTTCTAGGCAAAAAATTCTCATGAATGATGACAGAAGAGGAAAATCAGGAGAACATTATATCTTAGAAGGCAATAATAATATTCCAAGAACATCTCAACTGTGCAAAATGTTGCTGTTATTTGGTCAAGAGCTTTATAAATAAGAAATTTATGCTGGTTATGGCTGATTATTGCTTACAATTATTAGTTAAATGAGGAGGAGGTGGCTGCTAATAAAATTAAAGTGTAAGTAGGTTACAAAGGTCCCCAAATTAGAAAGTATATTTCATATCACCACTTTAGACATATTCACTAGTAATTGATAAATTATAAATCATTTAAAGTGAATTTTGTTCTTTTCATTACATATGTGAAAATGAATACATTCACACTGTAAGCTATTTAAGCAATATATAAGTATATAGAGTAAAATAAGAGTCTCTATACACCCCTGACTCTCACTTCCAGAAGGAACTGTTGTAATCCTGCCAATCATTTATTCAATGAATTTGAATCCATATATATTTGTATGTACATTCATATACATTTTTAACATGAATGGAATCATTTTTCTGGAGTCATATTTTTAATCTCTAAAATTCCTAATAGCTTTTTTTTGGTAACAGCCTGTTCTTCTTTAATGGTTACAATCCTGGACATACTTTGAAGTATATTCTAACTTTAAAATTTTATCTTAACATCTTCTGTTTGCTATTTAACAATTTCTCTAGGTGTTAAAGCTTTTCTGTGTGAATTCAGAGCCCTGTGAACAAGGTTGGGGGAAGGTTTTTCTCACACACCTGGTAATCTTTGGTTGGGTGTTCATCCTAAGCCTAAGATTCTGGTTTGTTGTCTGCTTTGCTGTTTATTGTTGCCCTAGATTGTTTCTGAAGGTTGTGATGAAGGGGCAGAGTACGGTGGGGGCACTGGAGGTTTGTCTTGGGATGTGGGGACCGTGGCGTCTGGGGTTCAGTAGCTGGCAGGCTCCCCAGCTCCAGTCCCCACACTCGTTGCTTTATTCTGGGTGCAGATGCCTTGCAAATGCTGCTTCACACAGGACCTGTTGATTGGGGGTGGGGTGGGGTGGGGCTGGTGAGGGGCCAGTGGCTTAAATGTTCCAAATATGATTCCTCAGAGTGGGCTTCATTGGATCACCTGGATCAGAATCATGTGTGTGTGTGTGGGGGGGAGTGCATTACAAATGCAGATTGCTCAGGGACACCCCAAACCCAAATTTAAAGCCAGAATGTCTGTGGGAATGGAGCCCAGAAACTGATCCTGGGATTGGGTCTGTGAGGGAGGTCATACTGTAATACACAGTTTCAGTAAACTACCCAGGATTCTTCTGCAGATTGGAGTTTGAGAACCACTGTTCTGATGATTTGCCTTATCCCACTCCTTTCTCTTTGTGTTAACTGATTCCAAGTAAAGTCCTGCCCGTCACATGCCCACCACACAATTGGTTTTCCTCTAGTTTATTCCTCTGCAGTGTTGACCCTTTTTATTATCCTTCCTATGTATTCTCTTTCAGGAATTCCTAAAAATTTCTCACCCTCTATAGCAGCCTTTCTTATTAGTCTTATTTACTTATCTTATCCTATATACATATATATAAAATAAAAGTGTTATTTCCTAGTGCTTTCTCCCTTTCTCTCTCTCTCTCTCTACATAAATATTTAAAAGTAATAAAGTTGCATTTCACAGCATCCATATTTTTCATTACTTCAGGAGAGTCTTCCCTAAATTAATCTAGATATTATGACACAAATAAATTTGTAGAAAATGTCATCAATTTTCAGAGCATCACTAACACTCTACCTCTAGTAAACATTACTAGTTACCTTCTGGACATGTACTATAGCTGTCTTCCTGGCCATCAGAGCCCCATTATCATCTGTTCTCAGGGTAAATCCTGCCTGACCTGAGCTAACTGTGGTAGTCCTGTTCCCCTTGCCAGTGATTCATTTAGGAGAGGGTATGTAAAGGGTTCTAGCCAAGAGATGTAAGGAGAGGGCTGTTTGGTGGCTTCTGAGAAATTTTTATCTCACTTCTAAGGAGACACTAGAAAAACAGGCCCTTCCTGCCTCTGGGGTGGTTACATTTGGATGTGGTACCTGGAATTGCAGCCATGTCATAATCATAGGGGACTTAGCCTTGGGGTGAAGCCAGTGCTGAGGGCAGCAGAATAGAGACAGAAAGAACATCAAGATCCTTGGTGATATTGTTGAGTCACTGGATTGACTAAACCTGAAACCACTCTACCTCTGTTACTTATAGCTCAAAGAATCCTAAGTGATAAAATCTCTATTTTCAAATACACAACAAGTTCTTATAAACCTTGGAAAATATTTTCTTATACATCTTAGGAAAAAAAGAACCCGAAGTTCATCCATTTAAAAACTGCCTTTTCCCCTTAAGTAAAAACCCACAAAACTTATATCCAAACATTTAAAAATCTTTAAACAAAACAATTATCCTAAGCTGGATGGGTGAAACTCATTCCTCACCCCAGCCCCCACAAAGAGTGAGGATTAAAATTTTTAAAAAATATGATTTCACACCATCTTCCAATTTCTGGAAGTTCAAACAGGTTTGGGTATATAGAGCAAACCTCCAATTTATTAAGAAATTGCATGTCAAAAATTTTGAGTGAATTATTTTGACTTCAAACTGAATTTATCATAAAACAATAGCCAAGTTGTAAATTTGGTTTTAACCTATAAATAAAATAGTACTTACATACTACTGGGGACTTCCTGAGCTCTGAGTACCCTGAGCAGTCCCAGGCTCTGATCCTACACGCCTGCCCTACTCAACTTCATCCTAGTAGCAAAGGAGGGTAGACGGAGTAGAGATGGAAGAGCTAGGTACAGGCAGCACAGAGAAAGGTCTCCAGCAGGTGAGACCATTTAACTCGCTCTATCTTTCATCAAGTTTTCTAAAAGTGGATGCTCTACCCATTTTCTAATTTTAAGAAGTTCTCACACAGGTACGAAGCACCAGTTTTATTATAAACTGAAACAACAGCATCAGTATTTCTACAATTCTACAGTGATTTCCTCCAGGTAATTCATTTGATGGACTTTACTGAGTGGTATTTTCTCCCTCCAACTCCAATCTACTCTGACTCTTATTTCTCAGCACTCATATTATAAATTATATTAAAAATTAACAAAAATATCACAAAGCATGTATTAATATTAAATGGGCTGTGGCCTGATGAGGCAGGCCCTCCGCATGAGACATTCATGAGGCCAAAGCCCTCCCTGATGTAACTAGAGGGTGGGGATTAACGATTTTCTGGCAATTCCCATCTTGCTTCTTTTTTTCATGTATCTTCTCATCAAAAAGTTCTTGCTGGGTGCAGTGAGTCATGCTAGGACCTCTTGCCCACTTACTCCTTCAACCCCAACTATCATACACAGACAGTTGAACTATTATTTACTGAACTGTTGACCACAGTGTTATAAAGCATGAATATTTGGTTTTTCTTGGCTTTTGAAAATAAATTATTTTGCTACAAATAATCAAAGTATACATTAATTTGATAGAGTATTTCTGGAATTTGTTCTTCCTTGTGTTGTTAAGAATTTTGTTGAACACATTGTTCTTAGGAATAGTCCATGGTCAACACAACATTTGGTTGCTAAGAATTTTGAGTATTTATATTTCTTATGAGGTTCATCCTTCTAAAATATAGGAACTGAAAACCAAAGCTACCAGATTACACACCACAAAGTAAAAGAATTTATTTACTTTTCAAAGATTATATAAATTCTATTTTAGTGTTATAATTATAGATGTACTATATTTAACTATCATTTTTGAAATTTCTGAAATAAAATCATTTTTAAAAGAAATAGAGAGGGCAGACAGCAGAAGCAAGAAGAACTACAATCCTGCAGCCTATGGAACAAAAACCACATTCACAGAAAGACAGACAAGATGAAAAGGCAGAGGGCTATGTACCAGATGAAGGAACAAGATAAAACCCCAGAAAGACAACTAAATGAAGGGAGATAGGCAACCTTCCAGAAAAAGAATTCAGAATAATGATAGTGAAGATGATGCAGGACCTCAGAAAAAGAATGGAGGCAAAGATCGAGAAGATGCAAGAAATGTTTAACAAAGACCTAGAAGAATTAAAGGACAAACAAACAGAGATGAACAATACAATAACTGAAATGAAAACTACACTAGAAGGAATCAATAGCAGAATAACTGAGGCAGAAGAACGGATAAGTGACCTGGAAGACACGATGGTGGAATTCACTGCTGCGGAACAGAATAAAGAAAAAAGAATGAAAAGAAATGAAGACAGCCTAAGAGACCTCTGGGACAACATTAAACGCAACAACATTCGCATTATAGGGGTCCCAGAAGGAGAAGAGAGAGAGAAAGGAGAAGAGAAAATATTTGAAGAGATTATAGTCGAAAACTTCCCTAACATGGGAAAGGAAATAGCCACCCAACTCTAGGAAGCGCAGCGAGTCCCATACAGGATAAACCCAAGGAGAAACACGCCGAGACACATAGTAATCAAATTGGCAAAAATTAAGGACAAAGAAAAATTATTGAAAGCAGCAAGGGAGAAATGAGAAATAACATACAAGGGAACTCCCATAAGGTTAACAGCTGACTTCTCAGCAGAAACGCTACAAACCAGAAGGGAGTGGCATGATATACTTAAAGTGATGAAAGGGAAGAACCTACAACCAAGATTACTCTACCCGGCAAGGATCTCATTCTATTCGATGGAGAAATCAAAAACTTTACAGACAAGCAAAAGCTAAGAGAATTCAGCACCACCAAACCAGCTCTACAACAAATGCTAAATGAATTTCTCTAAGTGGGAAACACAAGAGAAGAAAAGGACCTACAAAAACAAACCCAAAACAATTAAGAAAATGGTCATAGGAACATACATATTGATAATTACCTTAAATGTGAATAGATTAAATGCTCCAACCAAAAGACACAGGCTTGCTGAATGGATACAAAAACAAGTTCCATATATATGCTGTCTACAAGAGACCCACTTCAGACCTAGGGACACATAGACTGAAAGTGAGGGGATGGAAAAAGATATTCCATGCAAATGGAAATCAAAAGAAAGCTGGAGTAGCAATACTCATATCAGATAAAACAGACTTTAAAATAAAGAATGTTACAAGAGACAAGGAAGGACACTACATAATGATCAAGGGATCAATCCAAGAAGAAGATATAACAGTTATAAATATATATGCACCCAACATAGGAGCACCTCAATACATAAGGCAACTGCTAACAGCTATAAAAGAGGAAATCGACAGTAACACAATAATAGTGGGGGACTTGAACACCTCACTTACACCAATGGACAGATCATCCAAAATGAAAATAAATAAGGAAACAGAAGCTTTAAATGACACAATAGACCAGATAGCTTTAAGTGATATTTATAGGACATTCCATCCAAAAACAGCAGATTACACTTTCTTCTCAAGTGCGCACAGAACATTCTCCAGGATAGATCACATCTTGGGTCACAAATCAAGCCTCAGTAAATTTAAGAAAATTGAAATCATATCAAGCATCTTTTCTGACCACAACGCTATGAGATTAGAAATGAATTATAGGGAAGAAAACATAAAAAACACAAACACATGGAGGCTAAAAAATACGTTACTAAATAACCAAGAGATCACTGAAGAAATCAAAGGGGAAATCAAAAGATACCTAGAGACAAATGGCAACGAAAACACGATCCAAAACCTATGGCATGCAGCAAAAGCAGTTCTAAGAGGGAAGTTTACAGCTATACAAGCCTAACTCAAGAAACAAGAAAAATCTCAAATAAACAATCTAACCTTACACCTAAAGTATCTAGAGAAAGAAGAATAAACAAAACCCAAAGTTAGCACAAGGAAAGAAATCATAAAGATCAGAGCAGAAATAAATGAAATAGAAACAAAGAAAACAATAGCAAAGATCAATAAAACTAAAAGCTGGTTCTTTGAGAAGATAAACAAAATTGATAAACCATTGGCCAGACTCATCAAGAGGGAGAGGACTCAAATCAATAAAATTAGAAATGAAAAAGGAGAAGTTACAACAGACACTGCAGAAATACAAACCATCCTAAGAGACTACTACAAAAAACTCTATGCCAATAAAATGGACAACCTGGAAGAAATGGACAAATTCTTAGAAAGGTATAACCTTCCAAGACTGAATCAGGAAGATATAGAAAATATGAACAGACCAATCACAAGTAATGAAATTGAAACTGTGATTAAAAATCTTCCAACAAACAAAAGTCCAGGACCAGATGGCTCCACAGGTGAATTCTATCAAACATTTAGAGAAGAGCTAACACCCATCCTTCTCAAACTCTTCCAAAAAATTGTGGAGGAAGGAACACTCCCAAACTCATTCTATGAGGCCACCATCACCCTGATACCAAAACCAGAAAAAGATACTACAAAAAAAGAAAATTACAGACCAATATCACTGATGAATATACATGCAAAAATCCTCAACAAAATACTAGCAAACCGAATCCAACAACACATTAAAAGGATTATACACCATGATCAAGTGGGATTTATCCCAGGGATGCAAGGACTCTTCAATATACGCAAATCAATCAATGTGATACACCATATTAACAAATCGAAGAATAAAAACCATATGATCATCTCAATAGATGCAGAAAAAGCTTTTGACAAAGCTCAACACCCATTTATGATAAAAACTCTCCAGAAAGTGGGCATAGAGGGAACCTACCTCAACATAATAAAGGCCATATATGACAAACCCACAGCAAACATCATTCTCAATGGTGAACAACTGGAAGCATTTCCTCTAAGATCAGGAACAAGACAAGGAGGTCCACTCTCACCACTATTATTCAACATAGTTTTGGAAGTCCTAGCCTCAGCAATCAGAGAAGAAAAAGAAATAAAAGGAATCCAAATTGGAAAAGAAAGTAAAACTGTCACTGTTTTCAGATGACATGATACTATACATAGAGAATCCTAAAGATGCCACCAGAAAACTACTAGAGCTAATCAATGAATTTGGTAACGTTGCAGGATTCAAAATTAATGCTCAGAAATCTCTGGCATTCCTATACACTAATGATGAAAAATCTGAAAGGGAAATTAAGGAAATACTCCCATTTACCACTGCAACAAGAAGAAGAAAATACCTAGGAATAAACCTACCTAGGGAGACCAAAGACCTGTATGCAGAAAACTATAAGACACTGATGAAAGAAATTAAAGATGATACCAACAGATGGAGAGATATACCATGTTCTTGGATTGGAAGAATCAATGTTGTGAAAATGACTATACTACCCAAAGCAATCTACAGATTCAATGCAATCCCTATCAAATTACCAATGGCATTTTTTACGGAACTAGAACAAAAAAATCTTAAAATTTGTATGGAGACACAAAAGACCCCGAATAGCCAAAGCAGTCTTGAGGGAATAAAACAGAGCTGGAGGAATCAGACGCCCTGACTTCAGACTATACTACAAAGCTACAGTAATCAAGACAATATGGTACTGGCACAAAAACAGAAACATAGATCAATGGAACAAGATAGAAAGCCCAGAGATAAACCCACGCACCTGTGGTCAACTAATCTATGACAAAGGAGGCAAGAACATACAATGGAGAAAAGACAGCCTCTTCAATAAGTGGTGCTGGGGAAACGGGACAGCTACATGTGAAAGAATGAAAGTAGAACACTCCCTAACACCATACACAAAAATAAACTCAAAATGGATTAGAGACCTAAATGTAAGACTGGACACCATAAAACTCTTAGAGGAAAACATAGGAAGAACACTCTTTGACATAAATCACAGCAAGATCTTTTTTGATTCACCTCCTAGAGTAATGGAAATAAAAACAAAAATAAACAAATGGGACCTAATGAAACTTAAAAGCTTTTGCACAGCAAAGGAAACCATAAACAAGACAATAAATAAATAAATAAATAAATAAAAGAAATAGTACTCTGGATATTTTACAAGGGCATTTTCTTATCATTTGTTTTCCAATATTTTCTTTCTTACTTATATAAGGCATAAGCACTCCAGAACTTCAAAGATACTCAACTGTCTTTTTGAACCTAAAATTGATTATTTATTTATTTATTTATTATACAGCAGGTTCTTATTAGTTATCTATTTTATACATATTAGTGTATATATGTCAATCCCAATAATCTTATGAAACATCTTCAATGCTGTTTCTTCCAGACAGATAATAAAGAGATAATAAGACAAAAAGTTCAGAGAATATTAAGTTACTACATTTGAATAATCAGGGAAAGCTTTAATACCTGGATAGGTAAGTTTCTTACTGAGAGAAAGAAACATTTCATATATTTAAAAATATTTACAGGTCCTTCAATATAGGCCAGAAAAGTAGCTGAGAAAAATTGCAGTAGACCATACCAACCATCCAAATTACTGCCCAGAGTCACAGAGAACACATGGGGGTCTTTCTAAATTCTTACAGGTTGTTTAATGTTTACCATCTTACATGAGCTTTTCTTTGTAGTTGTCCATCTCAGTCACTGCCTTCTGAAGTTTTAGCCCAAGTGCTTCAACTTGACACTGTAAATCTGGAATGACATAATGTGTTCTTCTGATTAGTACATTTTAAGTGTCCAGATATTTTCATAGAGTAAACCACATTCTTTTAGCATTGCCACTCACCTCCTGAAGAATAGTGCAGCTGTTTATTCCACTTTGCTTGGATGACCATATGTAGCTCATCCCTACTCTGAAATCCCACAGAATTAATAGGTTTTGACAGACTCAATTTATTGGCCTCTTTCTGCCCCCAACATCATGCTAATTTTCAAACAGCTAATAGTCTAAATTTTACTGATGTTTTCAAAGGAAATTTATGTCGCTGGCACACATATGAATTTTTGATCATATGGCTCACTTCTGAAACACTTGACTGCCTGAGCTAGCTCTTGTGGCCTGGAACTTAGAAGTATTGCTAAGGCCTCCCAGTAGAACTGAAATAGATAAACCATGTGCAAGGCTTCCAGTAAAGAATCTGTTAACTCTGGGTAGTGTCTAATAGGCATTTTAATGACTTTCAAGCCAGGAAAATACAAGCAGGCAATTGGCTTCCACAGAGTCTTGAACTGAGGAATTCAAGTAGTGTTTGAGAAAGATTATTCGGGCAGCCACGTCTCACATGTGTGGATGCAGAACTGAAAGTAAAGCAGAAAGAACATATGGCTTGAATGATCTGAGACCCACCATTAGCCTGTGTGTGTGGACTAAGATCTGAACCCCAGCCCCAATAACAGCCCTTGTTGGTACTCTTTTTGGGAAAAGGTGGAAAACAAATTTACACAGGTGGATTAACTGACTTCTATGAAGAAAATAATTTTAAACATTGGAATTTATAAAATTTCCATGTTACATCTGTTCAGGTTTTTTTTTTGTTTGTTTGTTAAAAATTTATTTATTTAATTTATTTATTTATTTTGGCTGCGTTGGGTCTTCGTTGCTGCGTGCAGGCTTTCTCTCGTTGCGGTGAGCAGGGGCTACTCTTCCTTGCGGTGCGCAGACTTCTCATTGCGGTGGCTTCTCTTGTTGTGGAGCACGGGCTCTAGGCGCGCGGGCTTCAGTAGTTGTGGCTCATGGGCTCTAAAGCGCAGGCTCAGTAGTTGTGGCGCACGGGCTGTTGCTCTGCAGCATGTGGAATCCTCCTGGACCAGGGCCCGAACCCGTGTCCCCCGCATTGGCAGGCGGACTCCCAACAACTGCACCACCAGGGAAGCCTGTTCAGGTGTTTTAATAACATATTTTTAATAGTAAACTTTAAAATCTTTTTAAAAACAATTTTGATAGATCTTTATTGGAGTATAATTGCTTCACAGTACTGTGTTAGTTGATGTTGCACAACAAAGTGAATCAGCCATATGCATATACATGTCCCCATATCCCCTCCTTCTTGAGCCTCCCTCCCATCCTCCCTATCCCACCCCTCTAGGTCATCGCAAAGCACTGAGCCGATCTCCTTGTGATATGCTGCTGCTTCCCACCAGCCAACTTTTACATTTGGTAGTGTATATACGTCGATGCTACTCTCACTTCGCCCCAGCTTTGCCCTCCCACCCCATGTCCTCAAGTCCATTTTCTATGTCTACCTCTTTATTCCTGCCCTGCAACTAGGTTCATCAATACCACTCTTTTTTTTTTTTTAGATTCCATATATATGCGTTAGCATATGGTATTTGTTTTTCTCTTTCTGACTTACTTCACTCTGTATGACAGACTCTAGGTCCACCCACCTCACTACAAATAACTCAATTTCGTTTCTTTTTATGGCTGAGTAATATTCCATTGTATATACGTGCCACATCTTCTTTATCCATTCATCTGTCAATGGACATTTAGGTTGGTTCCATGTCCTGGCTATTGTAAATAGTGCTGCAATGAACATTGTGGTACATGTCTCTTTTTGAATTATGGTTTTCTCAGGGTATATGCCCAGTAGTGGGATTGCTGGGTCATATGGCAGTTCTATATTTAGTTTTTTAAGGAACCTCCATACTGTTCTCCATAGTGGTTGTATCAATTTACATTCCCACCAACAGTGCAGGAGGGTTCCCTTTTCACCATACCCTTTCCAGCATTTATTGTTTCTAGATTTTTTGATAATGGCCATTCTGACTGGTATGAGGTGATACCTCATTGTAGTTTTGATTTGCATTTCTCTAATAATTAGTGATGTTGAGCATCTTTTCATGTGCCTCTTGGCCATCTGTATGTCTTCATTGGTGAAATGTCTATTTAAGTCTTCCACCCATTTTTTAACTGGATTGTTTGTTTTTTTGATATTGAGCTCCATGAGTTATTTGTATATTTTGGAGATTAATCCTTTGTCTGTTGTTTCATCTGCAAATATTTTCTCCCATTCTGAGGGTTGTCTTTTTGTCTTGTTTATGGTTTCCTTTGCTGTGCAAAAGCTTTTAAGTTTAATTAGGTCCCATTTTTTTATTTTTGTTTTTATTTTTATTACTCTAGGAGGTGGGTCAAAAAAGATCTTGCTGTGGTTTATGTCAAAGAGTGTTTTTCCTATGTTTTCCTCTAAGAGTTTTATAGTGTATTGTCTTACATTTAAGTCTTTAATCCATTTTGAGTTTATTTTTGGGTATGGTGTTAGGTAGTGTTCTAATTTCATTCTTTTACATGTAGCTGTCCAGTTTTCCCAGCACCACTTATTGAAGAGGCTGTCTTTTCTCCATTGTATGTTCTTGCCTCCTTTGTCATAAATTAGGTGACCATATGTGCGTGTGTTTATCTCTGGGCACTCTATCTTGTACCATTGATTTATATTTTTGTTTTTGTGCCAGTACCATACTCTCTTGATTACTGTAGCTTTGTGGTACAGTTTGAAGTCAGGGAGCCTGATTCCTCCAACTCCGTTTTTCTTTCTCAAGATTGCTTTGGCTATTCCGGGTCTTTTGTGTTTCCATATGAATTGTAAGATTTTTTGTTCTAATTCTGTGAAGAATGCCATTGGTAGTTTGACAGGGATTGCACTGAATCTGTAGCTTGCTTTGGGTACTATAGTCATTTTCACAATATTGATTCTTCCAATCCAAGAACATGGTATATTTCTCCATCTGTTTATGTCATCTTTGATTTCTTTCATCAGTGTCTTATAGTTTTCTGAGTACAGGTCTTTTGCCTCCTTAGGTAGGTTTATTCCTAGGTATTTTCTTCTTTTTGTTGCAGTGGTAAATGGGAGTGTTTCCTTAATTTCTCTTTCTGATTTTTTGTTGTTGGTGTATAGGAATGCCAGAGATTTCTGTGCATTAATTTTGTACCCTGAAACCTTACCAAATATCAGTGATATTGGTCTATAATTTTCTTTCTTTGTGATATCTTTTTCTGGTTTTGTTATCAGGGTGATGGTGGCTTCATAGAATGAATTTGGGAGTTAAACTTTAAAAACTTTATGCATCCATACAAATATATAAAATTTCTATACATATCTTCAGTCTACCTTCTTAACTTTGTTTTGTGAAAATGAGCCAGTTCCTTAAATCAGAAAATAAATTCACTCTAAACAAATGTTTTAATTAGAATTTACTAGATATTGGTATAAATCTTTATGTTTATTCAGCATGTTCACATATATTAATGTTATCCCTCAAATTGCTACATAAGTGCAAACAGCCCCATTTTTCAGATGATGAGAAATGAGATTTTCTTTGATTCTCTTGCCTAGTATCTTACAGTGAATAAATGCATTAGCCAGCAGTCAAACTGACAAGATTTTAAACTGGGGTAAGGGGATCTATTTGAGAGAATGCCTCCTTGAATAAATAAATAATTCAATATGGACTTACTTGATAGATAATATTTGTATGGTACATCTTTTTCACTTATCAAGTGATATCATTATATGAGAGAACAGATAAAATAACGTACACATAGAGAATTTAGTTTTGAGGGTAACCGTTTGAAACAAGGCAATCTCTAATGAATGTTGCATAATGTGTTGCTTTGTTATTAAGTACATGTGGGCTTGCAGAGGGTTCTATTCATACAGGCACAGCTAAAACATTTCTGCCCATCCTCTGAAAAATAAGGAGGGAAGGAAGTTGATGTTTGTTGATGGTATACTATTCCAGGCACTGTGCAGGGTGCTTTCTCCTATTTCATTTAATTCATAGTCACAACTATCATGAAAAACAGATACACATTTTATTTTTACTAGAAGGCTCTAAGAATCTGAGTAATTAACTAACTTATCAAAGGTCACAGAGCTAGTTAGAAGTGATCCCGTGATTCAAATTGAGGTTGGCTTCATCCCCAAAACTTTATCTTTCTCTCTTACACTGACTGTCAAAAATATAAAAGCTACAAGGAGATATGATATTTGTCCATGAAAGTGTGGTTAGTGTGGCCATATATTTGTTTAGTATATCCTAGAATATTTAAAGAGGTATAGTTAAGACAAATGAAAAGTATTATTTATTACTGCATAAAATATGTAGTGAATTAGTCTAATGTCTAATTCCAAGAGGTGGTTTAGATTTTAGAAAGTTTAAAAATTAATATAATTAATGAAAGATATTAAGACAAATATGGTATCCTTGTGACTGACTTAATAACACTGACATCAGAGAGAACAATTATGCCTTTCTGTTAAATGTCCCTTGGTGCTTTTGTCAGGATATAATCCTAAACTAGATGAAGCATGGATCTGAGCCCACATGATAAATTCTATGTTATTACTTCTAAATGCAGCTATTGTTAAGAGGAAGAACTGATTATCTTAAAAATAAACTCCAAAGAATTGGTACCTGATATGTGAATTTTATGATATTAATTCTCAATTACCTAATAATTGGTAGAATAGTAGACAGTAAAAACGGTAGCTAATTCAAAACCCATTTTTACAGCATTGTGAAGTATTCTTAGGATCACATTTGAATATACTTGTGCATCAAAGTTCCAGAATTTACTAGATTTAAAGGAAAATAAACTACACAATCATGACCCAATTCAAGAAAGGAAAAGCTATTATACTTTCCAGTATTATTCTCTCTACATACCCACCTAAATCTCCCTTTCTCCCTATTTCAAGATAAACATAGATCCTTAGTCTTTAAATCACAGTACCCAATGAGTAGGGAAGCCAGTTCCTTCAGATTATTCACTATGTATTTATAGCATCTCTAAGTAAAAACAGGGAAAGCAAATAAATGTTTTACTTTAAAACACAGAAACCCCTGGAGGTTGTTGTGTGGAAATATAAGTAATGTCAACAAATAAATCATTTTACTTAAGGAGAGAAGATACCACGTAGAATCGAGAAAAATAGATTCATTATGAATAATCCATAATGTAAACAGCCCACCAGTGTATAGTTAGAAGCTGGTTAATAAATTTTCATAGCTTTTTTTTTTTTACCTTTGAATATATTTTCTGTAATAAAGAAGTGCTAAGAATTATTTTTAAAATACATAGGACATATCTTTACTGTTCTGAATGAGGTATAAGCATGTTATTGGTTTATTATTGGTTCTGATAGACCAGTGGGGTCCTTTTGTTTCTGGAAGCAGAGTGCCCAGTTCCTGTCCTTAATAAATAAAGGCACATAGTTACGCTAAGCAGCAGAGAGATTAAGCCACCTGCATAAGACAGCTCCTTCAGTTCCTGATGCAAGGAGTTCTTAAATAAGTGTATTGTTCTGTGTAGTCCTTCTCTATAGTTAAATAAATTCAACTTCAATTTTCTGTCATTCAGCATGACATTGGATTATGAGGCAAAAGGCCCTGAATGCCTACAAAAAGAAAGGAAGCATTGGCTTTAAACACCGTGCAGATGTAAGGCGGAACCCATGGAAACAATCCAAAATTTACAACAGCAAATTCTACTATAATGTGACTGCGTTCTTTGCCGATATTAAATAAGAAGCAAATGATTTGAAATGAAGACAAAAAGGAGCTCTTAGCCTCTCTTCATATGAAGCCAGCTGCTTGCTGGATAGCATTACATAGGCATCAGATTTGGGGTAATTAGTCATTTAAGAGAATCCTGTTATTCCAAAAGGATTCTAGGATCTACAAATACAAAAGGTATTCATAGTTAGCTATTTTATAGCAGGATATAAAACTTTACAGTCACTTGAAGGGTATATTAAGTTAGTATACTGTTTGAGAAAACAATAAACAAAATCTTTATAGTGGAAAGATATTTCAAGCTTAAAACTTTCTAGATAAAGAAAACACCAAAAAATTAAAAAAAAAAAAATCTGATTCAAAGTGCAATATGAAAGAAAGTGATTCCAGGTTCAAGCAGCAGAATGGAGGAACAAGCAGGCAGGAGAACTGGCACCCAGAAATCCAGATCCAGGAGAATTTTTTTAATGAAAAGGTGAAGGCTATATATATATTTAAAATGGTACAGATAATTGATGAAAAGGAAAAACAAAAGCTCACTGCTCTTTTAATACACTCCTAAGACAGGGTAACATAGAGGTGGAGTGCAAGAACTCTAAAGCTAGACTGCCTAACTTCAAATCCTGGCTCTGCTTCCTCCTAACTAACTGACTTTAGGTATTTTAGTTTCCTAATCTATAAAATGGTTATTACAGCATAGGATTGTTCTGGGAATTAAGTTACTTAATATATGTAAAGAGGAGAACAGTGCCAGGCACACATAACTACTGGTTATCATCACTGGGGGTGGTAATAAGGCCACCCCCCCTCCCCCCACTTCTGTTCTGAATCTCATCACTTCTTGCCTGAGGACCTCATTCTTGCGGTTGGGCCTGGTGTCATCAGTGGTTATCTTTGTATGGGGAAGAGTAAAAATGAAGGTTTTAACTACATATTTAAAAAAAAATCTACAGAGTAACTATGACAAAATGTTAAAACTTGTAAAATACAGGTGATGGATCCACACACATTTGTTATATTATTCTCCGTATTTTTCAGTGTTTGACTATTTTATAGATGTATTGTTTAGGGAGGGGTCTTACTTGTACAGATCAAGTATAGTATGTTCTGTACTAAGGAGTCTAATCAACTCAGTTCTGTGTGTCCAGGGTACAAAAGAACACAAGGGGTATAGAACTTGGTGGGGGTGGGGGATGAGGTTGAAACTGTAAAAACAAGCTATCTGATTTTGTGAATAGGGAGCAGAGAAATTCAGTCGCAGTTGAAGGGGGATATGGTAATGAGGAAGGTTCTTTATTTTGTTTTTGGTTTTGTTTTAAGATATCAGGACATATTTATTTGCATTTAATTAGAGAGTGCCCACACTTGTGAATTTAATGTATGCCTTCTAACCTGTACCTATGTGTGAAAAAATAGTACTTTTTGCAGGTGTTTTAAAAAACTACACAAATGATGTGAAGCTATAAATCTCATTTTAATTCTTACTTTTTTCACTACATTGTTTTTGAGATCTATCCATATAGCTATATGTAGATATGATTTATTCCTTTCTGACTGATATGTAATATTTAATTGTGTGCACATACCACATTTTACTGATCTAGTCCAATAGTGATGAAAACTAGGTTGCTTACAACTTAGTATCACAACAAATAATCCTGCAATAAAAGCTTTTTACCAGAGGTGGGATCAAGATGGCAGAGTAGAAGGACCCTGAGCACTCGGGCAGGAGCAGAACAAGTTCCACAGTGGAGACTACCATCGCCAGCATGGCCGTGAGAACACACACTTGGGGAGGAGTGGAACCAGCTCAGCAGTGTGACTCAACCCCTCCAGCCCTGACCCAGCTTCTAACCAAGGCGTGCATACCAGGGAAAAAGTGGAACCAGTTCAGAAGTGCAGCCCAAATCCTTCAGGCCGCAGCCATGCCCCCAACTAAGTTGGAGACTGCCATCACATGAGGGAGAAGCTGAACTCCCTCGGGGCTCTTGCTCCAGCCCATTGGGCCCTGGCCCAACCCCTGATAGGGCGCTGACTTCCATGGAGCCTAGGAAGAGCCCTGGCTCGCACCTGGTTCTAGTTCCAGCCCCTCCAAATCCAGCCCTACCTTGCGCCACAGTGGCAGCTGCCAATGCACCCTGGGGGAAGATCTGGCCTGTGCTCACTTCAGACCCAGCTCTCCTAGCAGAGCCACTGGGCACATGCATACTACATAGGGATACTTCCACATAGCAACATGCCTTCAAGACCAGGATAGGTAAATGGTTCACCTAATCTCATAGAAAAAAAAACAGAGAAAATTAAACAGAATGAGAAGACAGAGGAATATGTTTCAAATGAAAGAACAAGATAAAACCCCTGAAAACCCTAAAGAAACAGAGATAAATAATTACCTGGTAAAGAGTTCAAAGCAATAGTAATAAGAATGCTAACTGAACTTCAGAAAAAAAATAGACGAACACAATGAGAACTTCAACAAAGAAGTAGAAAATATTAAAAAAAACCAGTCAGAGCTGAAGAATACAATAACTAAAGTGAAAAATATACTAGAAGGAATTAACAGCAAGATTATGTGATACAGAATGCATAAGTGGTCTGAAAGACAGAACAGTGGAAATCGCCCAATCAGAACAGCAGAAAGAAAAACAAAATTTTTAAAATGAGAATAGTTTAAGGGACCTCTAGGACAACATCAAGTGTACTAACATTTGCATTATAGGGGTCACAGAAGGAGAAGAGAGAGAGAGAAAGGGGTAGAAAATGTATTTGATGAAATTATGGTGGAAAACTTCTCTAACCTGAAGAAGGAAACAGATATCCAAGTATAAAAAGCACAGAGAACCCCCATACAATATGAACCCAAAGAGACCCACAATAAGATATATCATAATTAAAATGGCAAAAGTTAAAGAGAGAATTTTAAAGGCAGCAAGAGAAAAACAGAGTCACATATAAGGGAACACCCATAAGTTTACCAGCTGATTTTTCAGCAGAAACTTTGCAGTCCAGAAAGGAGTGGCATGATATATTTAAAGTGCTGAAAATAAAAAACCTAAAACCTAGGATACACTACACAGAAAGTTTATCATTCAGAATTAGAGAGATAAAGAGCTTCCCAGACAAGCAAAAACTAAGAGTTCATCAATACTAAACAAACCTTACAAGAAATGTTAAAGGGTCTTCTTTAGGTAAAAAAGAAAAGGCTACAACCAGAAATAAGAAAACCTAGGAAGGGAAAAATCCCACTGGTAAAGGCAAATAGATAGTAAAGGCAGTGGACCAACTACTTAAATAAGCTAGTATGAATGATAAAAGATAAAAATTGTAAAATCAACTAAAACTGCAATAAATAGCTCAGGGATAGGCATGAAAATGTAAAATATGACATCAAAAACACAAACTGGGGAGGGGGAGGGAGTAAAAATTGTAGATCTTTTAGAATGTGTTTGAACTTAAATGACTATCAGCTTAAAACAAGTAGATATAGGTCAATATATATAAACTCCACGGTAACCACAAATCAAAAAACCTACAATAGATACACAAAAATTAGAGAGAAAGAAACACAAACATAACACTAAAGAAAATCATCAAACCACAAAGGGAAGAGACTAAAAGAAGAACAGAGAAGAACTACAAAAACGTCTGGAAAAGAAGTAACAAAATGGCAATAAGTACATACCTATCAATAATCACTTTAAATGTCAATGGACTACATGCCCCAATCAAAACACATAGGGTGGCTAACTGGATTAAACACAAGACCCATATATGCTGCCTACAAGAGACCCACTTCAGAGATAAAAACACACACAGACTGAAAGGGAGGGGATGAAAAAAGATATTTCATACAAATGGAAACCATAAGAATGTGGGGGTAGGAATACTCATAACAGACAAAGTAGACTTTAAAACAAAGTCTACAGGGACTTCTCTGGTGGTCCAGTGGTTAAGACTCCATGCTTCCACTGCAGGGGGTGTGGATTCAATCCCTGGTTGGGGAACTAAGATCTCACATGCCACACAGTGTGGCCAAAAAACAAAACAAAACACAAAAACAAACCCAAACCCAAAGTCTACAATAAAAGACAAAAAGGGGCATTATATAATGATATAGATCAGCACAAGAAGAGAATATAACATTTGTAAACATATATGCACCTAATATAGAAGCACCTAAATATATAAGCAAATATTAACAGGTATAAAGGGAAAAATTGACTGTAAAACAATAATACTAGGGGACTTTAACACCCCACTTATATCAATGGACAGATCATCCAGACAGAAAATCAATAAGGAAACACTGGCCTTAAGTGACACAGAAGACCAGCTGGACTTAACAGATATCTATAGGACATTCCATCCCAAAACAGCAGAATACATATTCTTTTCAAGTGCACATGGAATGTTCTCCAGGATAGATCTCATACTATGACACAAAACAAGTCTCAATAAATTAAGGAAGATAGAAATTATATCAAGCATCTTTTCTGACCACAACAGTATGAAATTAGAAATAAGTAACAGGAAGAAAAATGGAAAAAACACAAACATTGGAGACTAAACAACACGCTACTAAAAAACCAGGATTCAACAAAGGAATCAAAGAGGAAATCAGAAAATACCTAAGACAAATGAAAATTAAAAACACAACTTTCCAAAATCTAGGGGATGCAGCAAAAGCAGTTCCAAGAGGAAACTTTAGAGTGATACAGGCCCACCTCAAGAAATAAGACAAATCTCAAATAAACAACACAACCTACCATTTAAAGGAATTAGAAAAAGAACAAACAAAACCCAAAGTCAGCAGAAAAAAAGGAAATAAATAAAGCTCAGAGTGGAAATAAATAAAATAGAAAAAAAAATAGAAAAGATTGATGAACACAAGAGCTATTTTTTGAAAGACAAACAAAATTGACAAGCCTTTAGCCAGGCTCATTAAAAAAAAAAAAAGAGGACTCAAAATTAGAAATGAAAGAGAAGTTACAACTGATATCACAGAAATACAAACAAGAGAAAGAGAATGCTATGAACAGTTATATGCCAACAAATTGGGACAACCTAGAAGAAATGAATAAATTCCCAGAAGCATACAAGACTGAATCAGGAAGAAATAGATAACCTGAACAGACCTATTACTAGTATTGAAATTGAATAAGTAATCAAAAAACTTCCAGCAAACAAAAGTCCATAATCAGCAGGTTCACAAGGCAATTCTACCAAACATATAAAGAAGAGTTAATAGCTGTCCTTCTCAAACTATTCCAAAAGATTGAGGAGGAGGGAAAACTCCCAAACTAATTTTATAAGGCCACTATTACGCTGATACCAAAACCAAACAAAGATACTACAAAAAAAGAAAATTACACACCAATATCTCTGATGAATATAGATGCAAATGTCCTCAACAAAGTATTAGCAAAGTGAATTCAACAATACATAAAAAGGATCACACATCATGATCATGGGATTTAACCCAGGGATGCAAGGATGGTCCAATATCTGTAAATTAATCTATGTGAAATTGTGATATACATCAACAACATAAAGGACGAAAATGACACGATCATCTCAACAAATTCAGAAAGAGCATTTGACAAAATTCAACATTAATTCATAATAAAAATTCTCATCAAAGTTGTTATAGAGAGAACATACCTTAACATAGTAAGGGCCATTTATGACAAACCCAAGCTAACATTATAGTTAATGGTGAAAAGCTGAAAACTTTTCTTCTAAGATCAGGAACAAGACTAGGATGCTCATTCTTGCCATTTCTATTTAACATGTTATGGGAAGTCCTAGCCACAGCAATCAGATGATAAAAAATAAATAAATAAATGGAATCCAAATTGGAAAGGAAAAAGTAAAATTGTCACTATTTGCAGATGACATGATATTATATACAGAAAATCCTAAAGTATCCATCAAAAAAGCTATTAGAACTAATAAATGATTCAGTAAAATTGCAGGATATAAGATTAATATACAGTAATCTGTTGCTTTTCTATACACTAATAATGAACTATCAGGAAGAAAAATTAAGAAAACAATCCATTTGCAATTGCATCAAAAAGAATAAAATACCTAGGAATAAATTTAACCAAGGAGGTAAAAGACCAATACTCTGCAAACTATAAGACATTGTTGAAGGACACTGAAGATGATACAAATAATGGAAAGATATCCTGTGTTCATGGATTGGAAGAATTAATATTGTTAAAATGTCCATACTACTCAAAGAAATCTACAGATTTAATGTAATCCCTGTCAAAATACTCATGACATTTTCCACAGAACTGGAACAAATAATCCTAAAATTTGTATGGAATCACAAAAGACCCCAAATAGCCAAAGCAATGTTCAGAAAAAAGAACAAAGGTGGAGGTACCATGATCCTTGACTTTGGAGTATGCTGCAAAGCTACAGTAATCAAAACAGTATGGTACTGGCACAAAAACAGACACATAGATCAATGGAACCAAATAGAGAGCTCAGAAATAAACCCATGCACATATGGTCAATGAATCTATGACCAAGGAGAAAAGAATATACAATGGGGGAAAGATAGTCTCTTCAACAAGTAGTATTGGGAAAACTAGAAAGCTACAGGTAAAAGAATGAAATTAGAACATTTTCTCATACCACATACAAAAATAAACTCAAAATGAATTAAAGATATAAATGTAAGATCAGAAACCATAAAACTCCTAGAAGAAAACAGGCAGTACACTCTTTGACATAGGTCTTAGAGTTTTGTTTTGTTTTTTTTTTTTTTGGATCCGTCTCCTTGGGCAAGGGAAACAAAAGCAAAAATAAACAAATGGGACATAATAAAACTTAAAACATTTTGCACAGCAAAGGAAACCATCAACCAAATGAAAAGGCAACCTACCTACTGAATGGGGGAAGATATTTGCAAATGATATGTCTGATAAGGTGTTAGTATCCAAAACATACAAAGAACTAATATAACTCAATATTAAAACAAACAAATACCATGATTAAAAAATGGGCAGAAAACCTGAAAAGGCATTTTTCTAAAGAAGACATACAGTTGGCCCACAGACACATGAAAAGATGCTCAACATCACTAATTATCAGGGAAATGCAAATCAAACAAATGAGATATCACCTCACAACTGTCAGTATGTCTATTGTCAAAATGACAAAAAATGTTAAGTGTTGATGAGGATGTGTTGAAAAGAGAACCCTCGTGCACTGTTGGTGTGACTGTAAACTGGTACAGCCACTATGGAAAACAGTATGGAAGTTCCTTAAAAACAGAAAAATAGAACTGCCATATGATCCAGCAATTCCACTCCTGGGTATATATCCAAAGAAAACAAAATACTAATTTGAAAAAAATATATGCACCCTAATGTTCATAGCAGCATTATTTACAATAGCCAAGATATGGAAGCAACCTAAGTGCCCATCAATAGATGAATGTATAAAGAAGAAGTGGTATATATATACAATGAAATATTAGCCATAGAAAAGAATGAAATTTTGCCATTTGCAACAGCATGGATTGAGCTGGAGGGTATTACGCTTAGTGAAATAAGTCAGACAGAGAAAGACAAATACTGTATGTTATCACTTATATGTGGAATCTAAAAAATAAAACAAATGAACAAATAATAAAACAGAAACAGACTCACAGATACAAAGAACAAACTATTGGTTACCAGTTGGAAGAGGTGTGAAGGGAGGGGCAAAATGGGGGAAGGAGATCAAACTACTAGGTACAAAATAAATTAGATATAAGAATGGGAATAAGACACAGCACAGGGAATATAGTCAATATTTTATAACCTTAAATGGAGTATATTCTATAAAAATACAGAATCATTCTGTTGTACACTTGAAACTAATATAATATTGTAAGTCAACTGTACTTCAATTAAAAATAAATAAATAAATAATTTTAAAAAAGCTTTTAACCCATCTTCTTGTGTACTTATAGGGGAGTTTTTCTGTAGTATAATCCCTGGAGTGAACTCATGAGGTCATAGGGATACACACACTTAAATAATGCCAAATGGTTCCCAGGATGGAGGCACCAGCTTACACCGTCAGCTCACTGAATGAAGGTTCTTGCTTTCCTGATACTTACTAGAAGAGGTATTAAAAAAAATCTTTTTTTTAGGGTGCAAAGGTAGTGTCTCATTGTTGGTTTAGTTTGCAGTTCTCTGCTTACTACTGAAGCTGATCATCTCATTTTATACTTCTTAGTCATTCGTATTTCTCTTTTCATGATTTGCCTTTTCCCCAGTCTCTTTTCTATCCATTTCAATAGTTTTCTTCTTCATCCTCTGCAGAAATAGCACTTTTCAAGGTTATGAATGACTCTATGTTGGCAATTCCAAAATTTAGTTCTCTGTTATTATCTAATTCAAACTTTCAGCAGCGTTTGACACCACTGTTTACTTTTTTTTTGCTTTATTTATTTATTTTTAACATCTTTATTGGAGTATAATTGCTTTACAATGGTGTGTTAGTTTCTGCTGTATAACAAAGTGAATCAGCCATACATATACATACATCCCCATATCTCCTCCCTCTTGCGTCTCCTTCCCACCCCTCTAGGTAGACAAAAAGCACCGAGCTGATCTCCCTGTGCTATGCGGCTGCTTCCCACTAGCTACCTATTTTACATTTGGTAGTGTATATATAAGTCCATGCCACTCTCTCACTTCGTCCCAGCTTACCCTTTCCCCTCCCCATGTCCTCAAGTCCATTCTCTATGTTTTCGTCTTTATTCCCGTCCTGGCCCTAGGTTCTTCAGAACCTTTTTTTTTTTTTTTTAGATTCCATATATATGTGTTAGCATACTGTATTTGTTTTTCTCTTTCTGACTTACTTCACTCTGTATGACAGACTCTAACTCCATCCACCTCACTACAAATAACTCAATTTCGTTTCTTTTTATGGCTGAATAATATTCCATTGTATATATATGCCACATCTTCTTTATGCATTCATTTGTCGATGGACCCTTAGGTTGCTTCAATGTCCTGGCTATTGTAAACAGAGCTGCAATGAACATTGTGGTACATGTCTCTTTTTGAATTATGGTTTTCTCAGGGTATATGCCCAGGAGTGGGATTGCTGGGTCATATGGTAGTTCTATTTTTAGTTTTTTAAGGAACCTCCATACTGTTCTCTATAGTGGCTGTATCAATCTACATTCCCACCAACAGTTCAAGAGGGTTCCCTTTTCTCCACACCCTCTCCAGCATTTATTGTTTGTAGATTTTTTGATGATGGCCATTCTGACTTGTGTGAGGTGATACCTCACTGTAGTTTTGATTTGCATTTCTCTAATGATTAGTGATGTTGAGCATTCTTTCATGTGTTTGTTGGCAATCTGTATATCTTCTTTGGAGAAATGTCTATTTAGCTCTTCTGCCCGTTTTTGGATTGGGTTGTTTGTTTTTTTGATATTGAGCTGAATGAGCTGCTTGTAAATTTTGGAAATTAATCCTTTGTCAGTTGCTTCGTTTGCAAATATTTTCTCCCATTCTGAGGGTGGTCTTTTCATCTTGTTTATGGTTTCCTTTGCTGTGCAAAAGCTTTTAAGTTTCATTAGGTCCCATTTGTTTATTTTTGTTTTTATTTCCATTTCTCTAGGAAGTGGGTCAAAAAGGATCTTGCTGTGATTTATGTCATGGAGTGTTTACTTTTTTGAAACATTCCTCTGGTTTCCTTTACACTATACTCTTTTGTTTCCTCCACGCTTGTTCACTTTTGCATTGGCTACTTCTTCTCAGTCTCTATTGATGATTCTCATTCTTAGGTACACTCTAAATATTAGAAATCACCAGAGGTTCAGTCCTTAGCCCTTTTCTCTACCTGCATTTCCTCCCTAGTTGATCTCATCTAGTCTCATAGCTTTGAATAGCATTCATATTCACGTCTTCCATCATCATCATCATCAGCATCATCATCATCATCACCATCACAGATAGTAAGTGTTGAGTATTTACTATGTGCCAGACACTACATTCTAAGTGCATTACATTCATTTAATCTTCCCAATGTAAACTAACTAGAATGTAAGTTCCATGAGAGTGGGAACCTTATCTTTTATACTCATAGTGTCTGAGACAAGGAAGGTGCTCAACAAATTACTGTTGAAAGAATGAATGCAATTTTGGAAATACTAGAAATAAGAATTCCAGCAAATAAACTTTAAAAATTATGTACCTAAGATTAAAGTGGATGGAACTGAAAGAGTTGTGCAGTTTTCATTGGTAACACCTAATATGTATCTTGGCATTAAAAGGCAAGTTTCTTATAAATATGTTATTTTATTTCAATAGACTCTTACTGACTACCTACTCTGTTTAGGTAGGATCCATGCTAGCTAGATTCAGCATACAAATATCAATAAGATATATTTCCTTGTACTTAGAGAAATTATAATCAAGTGCCTCATTTTCCTTCATGAATGATAGATTATGTTTTAAATTACAAATCAATAACGCCTTTAAACTTAAACCTGTTTTACTTTTCTACAATTTTAAATGATTTTATTTAGTTATGTTGTTAGTTAATTACGTGGCTGAAGTTGTGGGATTTCTGATCAGACATAACTGATGTGAATGAACACAATCAGTATTTTGCATTTAGATGTCATCTATATGTATAAATTATTGTACCACAGTTTGATGAGCTTAGCGCTTCACAAAAGTAATATATCACTTAATTTTTTAAATGAGCATTAACAGAGAAAACCTTTACAGATGTAAGAATGTATACCAATAATAGAAGAAAGTTCTTTAATGAGTATTCAACTATATCAATTGCAAATTAACATATTTTAACTTAAGCAAACATTTCATAAAGCTCAGATGGTGAATACAGCCACTTGGAAAGTTCATTTCATTTTAGGGTTTATATTTCAGAGGTTTAATTCACATCTATTCTGAAACAAGTATACTTGAAGTACATTAACATTTTCTGCATAATGCCAGAAGGGACTGAAATAACATTTGGAGATTTTTATAAATCAGATGATAGGACAGGTGTGGCTATACAGCTAATAAGTTATAATTTGGTCCAGATGTAGTTATATTAAAATCAGAAAATTATTTATCTGGGTCTGTGTGGGGAGGGGAGAGTGGATTAAATTAAGCTAAGGAGATAATCAGATATTTAAAATTTGGAAATAAATTTTCTTCTAATACTAAGGATCAAGAATTTGCTTCAGAATGCAAAAAAGATGCTTCTAAACCTCCACTGTATTTTTTTATTCTGAAGATTAAAACCAGCCAAATATAATATAAAGATAATTGTCACTAATGGGGGCTTATAAAATATTACAAATCATGGATGGATAAGATAGAAGGAGTCTTAAATTCTAAAAATCATTTAACCACTCTTTCTCAACTGGCAATCCTCATGATTTAGAAACTTCTGAATACAATAGAACATTACTTTGTTTTCTGATAAATTTGTACAAATAAGTAAATTCACAAAATTATATATATCTCATTTTATGTATGTATGAATTTTATATATGTATTTATATATTATTTTATATATAAAATAATGAGATTTTTCAAGACTGAAATATATTAGTAATAGATATGGATAGCCTAGAGTGAAGTAAGTAGGAAGGGACAGGGACTTATATTGAACAGAATATTAGCTGAAAACATGTATGGGATTAAAAAAGAAAAAGACAGGGTTAATAATAAAGTAAATGAATAAATGGAATATAGAGAAGTTTAGATCTAAAAATATTTAAGAGATTTTCAAATAGAGTCACATAATCATATAAGCATCAACTTTCTTTAATCAATTAGTGTGTTTTACAATCAGAACGCTTACAGAGATTCCTGTGTGCAGCACTGATTCTATGCAAACTGGGAAGGAGATGGAGTGCATCTTCAGCCACACAGAGTACTGATTCTTTTTGCTGCTCCCTTTCTCCTTGTTGTGCTGGGATGGCAGCAAAATAGGCAAAGGGCAAGAATTTCTTCCAAAGAATGCTTTCATGCTACAAAACTACTTTGTGCTAATTGCATTTAAAAATTCTACCATGGGGACTTCCCTCGCAGTCCGGTGGTTAAGACTCTGTGCTCCCAATGAAGGGGGCACAGGTTCGATCCCCAGTTAGGGAACTAAGATCCCGCATGCCACACAGTACATACCACATGGGCACGGCCAAAAATAAAATAAAAATAAAATAAAATGCCATTCTATTGTCTCTGGGTAGTTATTAAAAAAAATAAAATAAAAAAATAAAAAGTCTACCACACAATTACATAACTTAAAGGTAGCAAGCATAAAACCAAAAACATTTTATAACTTTAAGAATGATCTGAAGGCAACACTAACACATATGTGAAAAGATTTAGCTATGGGGATGTTTACTGCAATATTTTAACAGAAAAGAGTATAAACAATTGTCCAAAAATAAGATATGATTAAAAATTATGATTCATCCAAATTCAGAATATTATGAATATTTTTGACATGGAAAGATTTCATAATGGAAGAAATGGAGGAGGTGGATATTATAAAACTCTATATTCCACTCATAAAAATATATATTTTCAAAACAGAAAGTCTAGGAGGATACACATCAAATGTTTATAAAACTATGCGAATGTTGGAATTTCCTAATCAATAGTGAAAATGGCTTATTTTGGTAATAGAGAACAAAAGAATCATATTAAAGTGGCCTAACACTGAACAACATAATATACATATACCCATCTTACAACCTATTTCATAACCCATTGAGCATTTGTGTAACCCACCGCCAGGTGTCTACTATTCTCTGGACCTCTTCTGCCTTCCCCTTATAGAAACTTGTTTTTACTACCAGTACTGGAAGTACCTGGTATAGTAGCTTTCTCTGAAGTATAAGTTAATATAACAATGTGTATGCTTTGATGCTCACAAGCAGTGGAGTTCAAGCAGTTAAGAGCCCAAGTTTTGGCAGCATAGTTCTGGACTCAGGTTCCAATTCTGCTGATTAGTGGCTGTTGCCTTGGGCAAATGACTTAACTCCTTTAAGCCCCAGTAATCTCATTTGTAAATTGGAGATAATAAAAGGGCTTAGCCCAGGAGGATTATAATAAGGGGGTACACAGTGGCTTCACTGTGTTTGACATGTGGTTAATGCCTTGTGAATGTTAGCTATTATTTAGACTGTAGTAGGAAAGCTACTTTACTTCATAGGAATGACTTTTTTTTTATTTAAATGATGTAAGGACAGCATTAGTGATTAGCTAGTAGGAAAGAGATGCTGGTAAGAAGTGAGACATTGAACATGGGGCAGGGAAGGGGGATGGATCATTTATTTCTCATTCAGATAGTGTTGCTATTACTCATGGCCCATAAATGTGGATGATTTGTAAATGTCTATGAACAGCAGGTGTGCTGTGTGCCTGGGTGAGTCCATGTGTGAAAGAGTGGCTGTGAGTGTTGTCAGGAGTGTGTTCATATGGGTGTTAGGGATAGGGCAGAGGATTGCTCCCTCCTCTCACTGCTCGGCTGAAGCTTTCCTGAGAATGCAGCATGCTTAGTGTAGAAGCTATGTATAATACAGAAGATCTGCTCCTAATCAAGCCTGGATTTCATGATATAGGTGTCTAATTAATAATGCTGAATGACCAAATCAATTGACTGGTAACTGATTGGGCAGAAGATGACTTAGAAAGAGGACTGCATCACATTACACTACAAGTACAGAATTGAAGAAAGAATAAATGGGGCAAGGAGTGGCCAAGATGGTACAGTAGGAAGACCCTGAGGTCACCTCCTACCCATGGGCACACCAAAATTACAACTGTTTACAAATTATCTATAAGAATGACCTGAAGACTAACAGAAAAGATTTCCCACAACTAAAGATATAAAGAAGGAACTACAATGAGACAAATAGGAGGGGCAGAGAAACAATATAGTCAAGACCCACACTCTCTGGTAGGTGATCCATAAATGGGGGGATAATAATAATTGTGGAGTTTCTCCCCAAGGAACAGGGGGTCCAAGACCCAAACCAGGCTCCCTAGCCTGGGAGGGCTACACCAGGAAGACAAGCCCCAGAACATCTGGCTTTGGAGGCCAGCAGGGCTTGTGTATGGAAGAGCTGGATGGCTCAAGGAAATGGAGACTTCCCTCTTAAAGGGTGCATGCAAAATCACACATGTCCTGAGTCCCAGCATAGAGCCAGTAGCTTGAAAGAAGCCTGGGGCAGACCTACTTGCTCATCTTAGAGAGCCTCCCAGAGATACAGGAGACAACTGGGGCTTCCCCTGGGGATGGAGATGCTGGAAACAGCCATTTTTGGGAGCTTGTTCTACCAGCAGGACTCTGGCAAGCACCATTTGGAGTCCTCCCTCTAGACTATTAGTACTGGGGGCTTACCCACACACCAGCAAGCTGACACCAGCCCTGGGATCCTCATGCCTGGCAGCCAGCTGCCCTGGGACCCAGCTTTGTCCACCACTGTGTCAGTGGCCAGCTCCACCTACCAGTGCACCCACAGTAGTCATCCCCGCCACAACAGAAGGCCCACACAGCCCACATAAGAGCATGTATACAGAATATAGCTCTCATGACCAGATGGGAGTGTGCCTGCTGGGCCCCATAGGACATCTCCTACATTAGGCCACTTCTAGATCGGAAGATGTAATCAACCTACCTAATACATAGAAATAAACATAGATAATTAGGCAAAATTAGTAGACGGAGGAATATGTTTCAAACAGAGGAACAAGAAAAAACTGAGAAAAAAAGAACTAAATGAAGTAGAGATAAGAAATCTACCCATAAAACAGTTCAAGGTAACAATCACAAAGAAGCTCAAGGAACTTGGGAGAATGGATGAACTCATGACAAGTTCACCAAAGAGTTAGAAAATATAAAGAAGAACCAAACAGAGCTGAAGAATAATATAATTGAAATAAAAAAATATATTAGAAGGAATCAACGATAGATTAGATGATACAGAAGAACAGATCACTGATCTGGAAGTCAGAGAAGTGGAAATCACCCAAGCTAAACAGAAACAATAAAAACCACTTTTTTAATGAGGATAGTTTAAGAGACCTCTGGGACAACAGCGAGTATACTAACATTTGCATTATAGGCATCCCAGAAGGAGAAGACAGAGAGAGAAAGGAGCAGAAAACTTATTTGAAGAAATAATAGCTAAAAATTTTCATAACCTGGGAAAGGAAAAAGACATCTAGGTCCAGGAAGCACAGAAAGGGCCAAACAATATCAATCCAAAGAAGTCCACACCAAGGCACATTATAATTAAAATGACAAAAATTAAAGATAAGAGAGAATCATAAAAGCAAAAAGAGAAAAGCAACTAGTTACATACACGGGAACTCCCATAAGACCATTGGCTAACTTTTTAGCAGAAACTTTGTAGGCCAGAAGGGAGTGGCACAATATATTCAAAGTGCTGAAAGAAAAAACTCACTATTCCAGGAGGAGGAGGAGGAGGAAGAGGAGGAGGAGGGGGAGGGGAGGGGGTGGGGAGAGGAGGGGGAGGGGGGAGGAGGGGGAGGGGGGAGGAGGAGGAGGAGAAGAAGAAGAAGAAAATTACAGGCTAATATTACAAATGAATATAGAAGCAAAAATCCTCAACAAAACATTCACACACTGAATTCAACAATATATTAAGAGGACCATACACTATAAGCAAGTCGGATTTATCCCAGGGATGCACAAACGGTTCAATATCTGCAAATCAATCAGTATTATAAACCACATTAACATTGATAGATACATGGATAAAGAAGGTGTGGTATATATATACAATAGAATATTCCTCAGCCCTAAAATATATGAAATCTTGCCATTTGCAACAACAAGGATGGTCTTAGGAGGTATTACGCTAAGTAAAATAAGTCAGACAAAGACAAATATGCATGATTTCACTGATATGTGGAATGTAAAAAACAAAACAAACAAAATGAAAACAGACTCATAGAGAACAAATGGGTAATTGCCAGAGGGAAGGGGTAGGGGGCGGTGAAATAGGTGAAGGGGATTAAGAGGTATAGATCTCCAGTTATATAATAAATAAGTCACATGGATATAATATACAGCATTAGGAAGATGGTCCAAAATATTGTAATAACTTTATATGGGGACAGATGGTTACTAGACATTGTGGTGATCCTTTCATAATGTCTGCAATTGTCAAATCATTATGTCATTCACCTGAAACTACCACAGTATCGTAAGTCAGCTATATTTCAATAATGAAGAAAGAATGAATGGTCCGAATCTTTCTGAGAGAGGGAGACTTAGGAATTGAGGCAAAGGACAGAGTCCACAGGATTTAAAAAAAGAAGATGTATAAAATTTAACCCAAGGACCTGAGGGGGATGGTGCAGTTAAGAAGAAGTCAGAGAAAGTGGTAAGGCTAAGACTTAGCCTTAAAAGAGAAAAACCATGCCGGAGGGGAAGAATGAGGAGAGGAAGAAGGTTGCAATGGCACAGGTGAAACATGACTAGGTAATAAACCAGAATTACCGCTATCTCAAAGGCGAGAAAGAAGTCTCAGAGAAGAGATAACCACCCTAAGGAGTGGATGCTTAAGATCACTGTAGAACATTCTAAGATTCAAACATTTGTAAAATGGAGAAAATATGTAAAACAGAGATAATCTTTATAGGAAGGCTCAAAGTTGGAAGCAAATGAAAAATAAAGGAAACAGAGATAATCTTATAAGACTCCAGTGATCAAAGACGAAGTGGCTTCTACAGGAGACCCTTGTTACTCTCCATATTCCAGTCGTGACCTGGTTTTACATAAGGACTCTCTGAGTTCTAGTTAAGACCATTTGGTTTGCAACTGGTCTAGAGTCCCTAGGATAACCAAGCAGCCCACAGTATCCCAATATCAAGCTAGCCTCTTTTAAGAGCTGTTGGAATATCTTATGATAAACCATAATGGAAAAGAATTTGTAAAAGAGTATAAATATAACCTCCTTCCCTACCTCTACTCCTACTTCTTTCTCTTTGAGAAAACCTGTTTTTGAAATAAAGAATTTTTTTTCTTTAAAAAAAAAAAAAAGAGCTGTTGGCTTTAGTAAAACTAAGGATCACTGCAAACCTCCTTGGTTTTCTGTTTGTAAAACCAGCACTTCTTTTTTTGGAAGCCAAGGTTACATTATTCCTTCTGGAGGAGTTCAAGGCTTCAAAAGGAATCATAGGGCTGGTCAATTCACCACAGTGAACTCCCTTTGAAAATCATGCCTGTCAGGTAACTCTGTTCAGAGACTCTTCCATCTGCCATGCAATAGATGACTCCTGAATTAATCACAGCCACTCCCTTCTTCAGCATCCTGTTCTGAGAGCAGGCAAACTGTTGTTACAACTAACCAATGCTGACTGTAAAATAAATTAGTGGAGGCAAAGGGACCTTTGGGTAAACAAATTAAAATTCATAGTTTTCCTTGGTCATTAAAGGAGCATTTAAGGAAATTCTACTACTTTTATCCTAAATATAATCATTTGGTTTGCTATTATACCAGAAAAACCACTTTAGAATGGTGGTTTAATATTGTCTTTATGTGTAGTTCTTTTGTGCTCCTACATTTTATCTGTTGATTCTCCTAACACTCCAAGGTAGTTAAGGAAAGCTATTATATTCCCATTTTATAGATGAAGTAACTGAGTCAAAGAAATTGATAATGTATCCAGAAGTCCTGTAAAAGGCATAAACTTGCCAGAAAGTGGAAGTGTTTGACTCCTGGATCAGTATTTTTTTTTAAATTAACCATATCACTCACTTTGATTTCTTTCACTTTGAGGAGCTACTAATTAAGGAATGCAGTACTTACACATTCCACAACATGGATAAAACTCAAAAACATTATGGTAAGTCAAAGAAGCCAGACAAGAAAGATCACGTTATATGATTCTATTTACATGAAATGTCCAGAACAGGCAAATCTATAGAGAAAGAAAGTAAATTAATTATTGGTGGGGAGGGGCAGGAGGGCAAAGGAAATGACTATTAATGACTAGGATGTTTCTTTTGGGGATGACAGAAATGCTCTAAAATTAGATCATGGTGATGGTCATACAATTCTGTAAATATCTAAAACCCACTGGGTTGTACTCTTAAAATGCATAAATTTTATGATATTTAAAATATTTCTCAATAAGGCTATTTTTAAAAAGTTCAAATAGGATGGTAAAACATTACATGCAAAATAATTAATATTTATGTATTATTTATTATACCAAAGAGCTTCCTGAAAGAAAAAAAATCCATCCAAAGTGTTTTCACTAGGAATAAATATGAAACTTGGTCAAATAAATTTTAGGAAGAACATTAATGCTAAAGTGATTTTTCTGAACTGTGTCTTCCAATATTTGTGACTGCTGACAAAAAGTAAAGGACACTCTTTTCTATCAGGTGGAAGGAAAATCATTTAAGTGGACGGGTTTGTGGGTCACAATGACCTCTAAGAGGAGTACTATCAATTGAGATAAATTATGCATTTTGGAAGTTATATTAGTGTGAGCTAAACATAAAATTACAAAAGTTATGTAAATAAATCTTTAAAAGGGAACCAAGAATTTAGCCTCTAAAATTTAATTTTATAAGTTACTTTCCTATGAAAAAGATGAAAGTTTGGCATTAATAGTTAGGCTGCTAATTAGTGTCTATGATACACTCTTAAACCACTATTAAATATATGGACTAGAATTATCATATTACTTAAATTTTCAAGCATCTATGTCTCAAAAGACAAAAGGGAAATGTGGGCAAAACGAAGTTAAAATTTTTATGTAGAAAAGTAACGATCATAAAGACTATATCCTTGAATCAAAGTTGAAATTGTTCAGTGGTGATTTAAAAGAAAAAAGTATCAATGTAGAAATACAAATATTTATGTAATATTGGAAACAAGCAAAAGGCATCAGAGTTAGGATAAGAATTACAGCCTATGAGAGCCCGAAAGGGCCTCCGAGGTCTTAGTCGAACCCATTAGTTACTTAGATGTGGACACACACTCATCAGGGCTAAATGGCATGTCAGAGCCACCTGGCTAATGTATAGAGGGTCATCATCTTCTGATTTTTGGCCTAGCATGATTTCAATTAAGACCACATTGGTGGGGAACGTGGGTGGGGGGTAGAGGCTGGAAGACACAACAGAGAGATAGTTTAAAATGGAGAAAGATAAATTTATTCTAAAAGTAGGAGGTATGAGATTATGAAATAATAGAACTTTAAATTTTGTTTATAAGTAAACACAATAATGATATAGTATTCAGCACAGGTTTAAAAATTCAGAACATAAAAAATGTTTCATGTTAGTTAAAAGTATGACATGTTAACTCATTTATTAAGAGAGAGAACGTAAGAGAGAATAAGGAACAACTAACAGCATAAATAATAACAAGTCACAGTACAGAAGTTCAAGTGAGATGAATTAAGAGATTGCAGGATACAGGGGAAATAGATAGTAAAGCATTTGAATACTCTGAAAGAAAAAACAGGGGACAGAAGGTGGGACAGAGAATTAGGCTAGGAAAACAGAAGGGGAGATGTTCAACTAGGACTAGAAAAGAAGCCTTATTGTGATGCTTATCACTTAAAGCTGGTTCTGCAACTGTGGAGAAGCCAGTAACATGACTTGTAAGAAAGAATATAAACAATGCAAATGCTTAGAATTGGACTTAAGATTATTAATTATAAAAAGCCATTTACAAAGCTCATATTGAAAAGTCAATTTAAATACTTTCTATTGTATGCTTTGAACAAATATGTTTCTTCAAACAAGACACAGGGAGAGTCAAGAGATGAGTATTATCTGTCTGCCCTTATTTTCATTTGCCAAAAGAAAATCTAAAACGCTATGCCCATTATGTTAATCCAGTGATTTATCTGGGGAGAAGATATTCATTGTGATGCATGGTTTTTCCTCTTCTCAAATAATTGACATGATTTTGAAAAGATATTAATAAGCTGGAAAAGCTATCGATGATAATTATTGAGATAACAGAAAATCTTAAGCACATTAATTGGCTAGTAATAGATAAATTAGGCATGCATTTAAAAGAAAGCCGACTAAGAAGCAAGATTGTTGAAGTTCATGAAAATTATAAAAGTAAATGTCATAAGATGGTAAAGAAAGTAAAAGTAAAGTAATTTGAATGGCAACAAAATTTGAGCTAGAGAAATTTATAGCATATTCTTAATATAGAGTACAAAAAAAAAAAGGCTGTTAAGAATGGCTAAAATTAAGAGTGTTGGCACATGTAACCAGTATGGAGCCAGGAGGTCAGACATCCAATGAAGACCTGTGAACAGGTGGAGAGCACCTGCACACCAGATGTCAAAGTGAAGTCGAGGCCAGCTGGCTGGCATGTGGTTAATGCTGAATAAATATTTGCTGAAAAATGGAGTTATTCTCAGGATATGGTCAGCCCAGCATCAACATATGGGAACAGATGAGTTGTGGTAAGAGGCTGGTTCAATGGATAGTGGGTAGAGATAAAGGCAGATTATAACAAATAGAAAATAGGTACTGAGAGGAGGGGAGCAGAGGGGCTGGCCTGGACCACTGGAGGTGGGAACACCTGTGAAAGTCCCCAATAGATCCTAGAGGGGAGAAGAAAGTGTACCAAGTATGGGAATACAACACTGCCAAGACCTGAAATGGAAACTTTGCTGTTTTTCCTGCACTTGTAGTTCTATAGCTTTCCTAAACCACTGTAACCACTTGTGTAAAATGAATTGGAGAGAAACAATACATTGGTGCAATCAGTTCTCCAGAGGGTACTTGTGGATAAAGTGAGAGGCACATTAATAAACATTTTTCTAAATGGTCTGACATTTCTACTGAGAACTTGACATGGGAATAAGATTGTTGTGGGATAAAACAACAAAAACAACAACAACAAAACCTGGTGCCCTTCATGGATAGGTTCACAGGAAGTGGTACTTGTCATCTTGAATTAAGAGAAACTTTAATGATCCTGTCCACTCTGACCTACCAATTTTCAATGGTTTCAACCAAGAGAGAGGTGACAGATAGCCTTTTAAGATAGTTTCTTTCTCTGTTAACACAGTTTGGATATTGTTACCCATGGAGTGAATCTATTCAACACCAGCAGCAGAAACCCTAATTTAGTTTTGAAATTATGTGCCATTTTGCTCTGCAATTACACTGTCCTTTAGATGAATCTGTATTACATCTATAACTACCCAATCTCTACATGTAGAACTGAATAGATCAGCTGCACTTTATGCAGCTGATCTATTTGTAACACCCATTTATGATAAAAACTCTACAGAAAGTGGGCATAGAGGGAACCCATTTCAACATAATAAAAGCCATATATGACAAACCCACAGCAAACATCATTCTCGATAGTGAAAAACTGAAAGCATTTCCTCTGAGATCAGAACAAGACAAGGATGTGCACTTTTGCCACTATTATTCAACACAGGTTTGGAAGTCCTAGCCACGGCAATCAGAAAAAAAAAAAGAAATAAAAGGAATCCAAACTGGAAAGGGAGAAGTAAAATTATCACTGTCTGCAGATGACATGATACTATACATAGAAAACCCTAAAGATGCTACCAGAAAATGACTAGAGTTCATCAATGAATTTGCTAAAGTTGCAGCATATAAAATTAATTCACAGAAATCTCTTGCACTCCTATACACTAACAATGAAAGATCAGAAAGAGAAATCAAGGAAACAATCTCATTTACCATCTCATCAAAAAAAATAAAATACTGAGGAATAAACCTACCTAAGGAGGCAAAAGACCTATACTCAGAAAAATATAAGATACTGATGAAAGAAATAAAAGATGACACAAACAGATGCAGAGATATACCATGTTCTTGGATTGGAAGAATCAACATTGTGAAAATGACTATACTACTCAAAGCAATCTACAGATTCAATACAATCCCTATCAAATTACCAATGGCATTTTTCACAGAATTAGAACAAAAAATTTTACAATTTGTATGGAAACACAAAAGACCATGCATAGCCAAAGCAATCTTAAGAAAGAAAAATGGAGCTGGAGGAATCAGGCTCCCTGACTTTAGACTATACTACAAAGCTACAATAATCAAGATAGTATAGTACTGGCACAAAAACAGAAATATAGATCAATGGAACAGGATAGAAAGCCCAGAGATAAACCCACGCACCTATGGACACCTAATCTATGACAAAAGAGGCAAGAATATACAATGGAGAAAAACAGTCTCTTCAATAAGTGGTTCTGGGAAAACTGGACAGCTACATGTAAAAGAATGAAATTAGAACACACCCTAGGATTTAGGATTAAAGACCTAAATGTAAGGCTGGATACTATAAAACTCTTAGAGGAAAACATAGAAGACTCTCTGACATAATTTGCAGCAAGATCTTTCTCAATCTACCTCCTAGAGTAATGAAAATAAAAACAAAAATAAACAAATGGGACTTAATTAAACTTAAAAGCTTTTGCACAGCAATGGAAACCATAAACAAGACAAAAAGACAACCCTCAGAATGGGAGAAAATATTTGCAGATGAAACAACAAAGGATTAATCTTCAAAATATACAAACAGCTCATGGTGCTCAATATCAAAAAAACAAACAATCCAGTTAAAAAATGGGCAGAAGACCTAAACAGACATTTCACCAAGGAAGACATACAGATGGCCAAGAGGCACATGAAAAGATGCTCAACATCACTAATTATTAGAGAAATGAAAATCAAAACTACAATGAGGTATCAACTCACGCCAGTCATAATGGCCATCATCAAAAAATCTACAAACAATAAATGCTGGAGAGGGTGTGGAGAAAAGGGAACCCTCCTACACTGTTGGTGGGAATGTAAACTGGTACAGCCACTATGGAGAATGTTATGGAGGTTCCTTAAAAAACTAAAAATAGAGCTACCATATGATCCAGCAATCCTACTATTGGGCATATACCCAGAGAAGAACATAATTCAAATAAACACATGCACCCCAATGTTCATTGCAGCACTATTTACAATAGCCAGGACATGGAAGCAACCTAAGTGTCCATTGACAGAGGAATGGGTAAAGAAGATGTGGTACATATATACAATGGAATATTACTCAGCCATAAAAAAGAACAAAATAATGCCATTTGCAGCAATATGGATGGACCTAGAGACTGTCATACTGAGCTAAGTCAGTCAGACACAGAAAGACAAATATCATATGATATCACTTATATGTGGAATCTAAAAAAAGGGTACAAATAAACTTATTTACAAAACAGAAATAGAGTTACAGATGTAGAAAACAAACTTATGGTTACTGGGGGGTAAGGAGGAGGAGGGATAAATTGGAAGATTGGGATTGACACATACACACTACTGTATATAAAATAGATAACTAATAAGGGCCTAATGTATAGCACAGGGAACTCTACTCAATGATCTGTAATGGCCTATATGTGAAAAGAATCTAAAAATGAGGGGATATATGTGTATGTATAACAGATTCACTTTGCTGTACACCTGAAATTAACACAACATTGTAAATCAACTATCCCCCAAAAATATTTTTTAAAAACTCTAAATAATGTTCCAAGTGATGGTATATGATAATTTATTACCCATTTCATTAGAGTTGGGAATAAATTATTCCTAATCACTCACTATTAAAAATATGATCGTTGCATGTAAATAATGTTCTTCTGCAGTTTTCTAAACATAAATTCACAAAGAGATTACTTGATCACAAATATTTTTATGGGTTAGAGAAATATAATAACAATTTTTTATCACCAAAGGAAGGGAAGCTTTATCACTAAAGTCTTTGTACTAATTTAAAAGGAGGTAAATGTTTTATTTTTGTTTAGTTATTAGTAATTCAATGTTTCTTGCTTGTTTACCAAATTTCCTGTGTTAATTATCTGTTTCTGTTTTTCAACCATTTGCCTGCTTGGGGTCTTGGAGTTTTCTCACACAGTTGAACAAATTCTTTATATGGTATGGATAGTAACCCTTTGCATACCATATATGATACAAATTTTTTTTGTCCATCTTCTATTTTTAGGTTTGGCAGTTTTTGAATTCAGAGATTATATTTTTTTATAGGCAAAATCTGTTAATATTACTCTTTGCAATTTCTGAAGTGCTGCTTTATACCTCTGCGACTAGGGTAAGTTCTGTATTTTTTTTGGTGCTAGTTTTTCCTGTTATTTTTTCCTATTTAATTCGAGGTTTATTTGGGTGTATTTTGGATTATTTTGTTTTAGTTACCCCTACACCACTTATTACATAATTTTGCTTTTCCCATTTGTTAATGATCCTTATATTAAAATAGATTCTACTTCTGTATTTGCTATTCTGTTCTAAAAATAACATTGCCATTTTTACAGCTTCTACACACTCCTATAATAACATATTCAAAATACGCTAGAGCTAGGCAGCCAAATGTGGTTCTTACTTTCCAGACTATTTAAAAAATATGTTTTTTCCAAGATCTGACATGACAGCAATTGACACCAAGCAGCAGAAGCAGTAGAGAATTCATTCCAAGATCAATCTGTGTTCAGGACCATAGGAGGAGGTAGGGGATCATGCAGGGTGTCCAGTGCTTTAAGGACACAGCAGCTGTACCCTCCCAGATGGTTCTTGTGGCATGATTTTGGCTGTGTTTCTGGCAGTTCTAGCTTCACGGTTTTCTAACCATCTTCTAGGCCTGATTCTTCCACCTTCTCAAAGATTCTGAATATCTAAATAATATCCCTTCAGTAAATTTCTTTGATGATTAGAGCTAGTTTCTGATACTTGCAACTAAGAAACCTCACTAATGCTTAATCTATTCTATTCTGTTCTATTCTATTCTATTCTATTTATTATATATATTTTTTACAAAGAGACGTTTTATTAGCATTGTTACAGCAACGCGTCCCAGGAGCGGACGGATCCTCAGCACACAGCCCACTGAGCTACGAGCGATGAGTCAGAGGGAAACAATTACTGTACACAGTGCAGACAAAGGATCATCCCAAGCCTCAAACAGAAGACGTAAAATCACTTTACAAAAAAGTAAATAAAAATAACACCCATTTTTCTATTTTAAAAAGTGCCATCTCTCGAGTGGCAGAGGATGGAAAGCCCCAGGACCCGGAGACCCAGTAGGCCTGATGCTCGAGGAGCCGGGCCCGCCCTGTTTTCTAAAGCTTAATATAAGCATCCCAGATCTTCATCTTTCATACTCCTTCTCTACAATTTTCGTTCCTACTAATTTCTCCAGTGCATCAGCCTCACAGCTACCAGCCTTCATCAAAACGTTAAGACCAGAGACTCCCTTTGTAAGGCTTAAATCTGAGTAAAGAGTGAAGAGACAAAACACCAAATCTTAAAAAGCCAAAGGATAGTGGAGCCAGTGCCAATGCACTTCTTCTAAATTAAGCCATTTCTTTCTTTCTTTCTTTCTTTTTTACTCTGCTACAATGTGAACATGCTTTTTCCTATTTTCCTTATTCTTATTGTTAAGCTAGTACCAAATTTTCCTCATCATAGGAACCACCTTGAGCACTTATTAAAAGTAGAGAGTCTTAGAATCTCGGAGATACTCAGTATGTTCCGACTGATATGCAAGAATGTACATTTTCAATAGGTTCCTTTATTATCCCCACACATGCATTTCCACAGTCCCAGATGTTCTTGTGGTCAGGCAATTTGGA
Source organism: Eubalaena glacialis (assembly GCF_028564815.1). Lineage (NCBI taxonomy): Eukaryota > Metazoa > Chordata > Mammalia > Artiodactyla > Balaenidae > Eubalaena > Eubalaena glacialis. The sequence goes on from NC_083721.1 coordinate 112,620,842, forward strand.
AAACACTGTCCTAGCTTTAATTCCTAGAAAACTTGCTAGGCCAATGGTCCATTTTTGTGAGAGGGGTAAAATCCACCACCTCTTTTTTTTTTTAAAGGAAAAGGAGTTCAGTGTTTTCATATGCTTTTTTGGAATTGACAGAAATGATTAATGAGTTAACAGGCTTTGTCCCAACAGAGACCTGGGTTTGAATCTCAGCAGTGTGACCATGGCCTACATCTCTATGTCTGATAGGAAGAATAAAAGCTTTCACATTAGAATACTGTGAGGATTAGATAAGGGAAAATTAGTCAAATGCTTAGTGCTAGTCAAATGACTGACACAGAGAGAGTTCCTAGTTAGTGAAAATGTTTTCCCTTTCTTCTCATTGTCTTTATTCCCATAAATCACTTTTTTTTTCAAACATAGAAAGGTAGTTACTTGACTTAACCCTTAACTACCTGTTACATGCAATATAAGATATGTTCCCTAATGTCTCACTGTTCTTTTAAGAAACTAAAACATTCAAGGAAATGGCTTATCTTAGAAACCAGATGAAAATGATGAAATAAAAGAGAAATAAGAATAATAATCTTTGGGGCAAATTGCATTTTGGGGAAAGTTATGTATAACTGTGAAATGTATTTTTTAGCAAATCTGTCCTAAATTTGTTCTTCTCTCTGAAGTCTAAAATAACAGCATGGCATAGTAAGAGTTTTATTTTACTTATAACTTCATTAATTTTTTAAATGAGTAATACATTCAAGTGGTTCAAAATATTTTTTAAAGTATCAAATATACAGTTGAAATTGTTACACTGATATTCATAATATAAATAGGTCTATAATATTCTTTTCTTTTAATATCTTTGTCTTGATTTGGGTAACAGGGTTACCCTCGCCTTGTAGGGTGAGTTGGGAAATATTTCCAATTTTTGGTTGTTTAGAAAATATTGTGTAAAATTAGGATCCTCTGTTCCTTGAAAGTTGGTAGAACTTGCTTGTTAAATAATCTAGCCCTTTCCTGGTGAGAAGATATTGCTGCAATTTCTTGAATAGTTATAGGAACATTTAATTTTTCTGAGTAAGTCTTGGTAAGATATATTTTTCTAATAATATGTCCATTTCATCTAAGATTTCAAAATTGTTGGCAAAAGTTGTTGGCAGTATTCACTTTTCTTTTTACTTTTTATCTATAGTCACTGTTTCTGTTTCATGCCTTATATTTTTCATTTGTATCTTCTCTCTTCCTATGATCAAACTTGCTAGAGGTTTGTCTACTTTATTTTATTTTTTTATCATTGTTTTGTTTTATTGATCTTCTTTATCATATTTTTGTTTTCTATTTCACTGACTGCTGCTTTTATTTTTATTGTATTTTTTCTTCTATGTTCTTTGAGTTTATTCCCTCCTTCTGATGTAAGTATTTAAAGCTATAGATCTCCCTCAAAGCACCACTTTGGCTACATCCCACAAGTTTTTGATGCATAGTGTTTTTTAATACCATTCAATTCCAGATATTTTATATTCATTATAATTTCTGCTTAAACCCCAAAGTTATTTAGCAGTGTGTTTTTGTAAAATTGTGAATGGTACAAGGATGCCCACTATACCTATTCTAGTCAAAACTGTATATGAAGTCCTAGCCAGTATACATGTCATGAACCAACTGAGTGATCCAACTGAATAATCCTGAGGTTCAATGAAAAAAGAAAAAAAAAAAGAAAAAAGAAAAAACGAGAGATAGGGAAATTTAACAAGCTTCCAGGTAAATGAATGAGTTATCTTTAAAGGAAAAAGAATAAGAGCTGTAGGTAGACTTCTCATTTGCAACACTGAAAGCTAGAAGTCAAAGCATTAGCATAAACAGTCTACTGAGAGAAAAGAACTCAAGTATTCTACACCTAGCTAAGTTAGCAATACATCCATCAAATTGAGAATTATATTTTATTTTGAATTTCTAAGGAACATTTACAAAACTTGATCATGTACTCAACATAAAGAAAAGTTTAACAAATTCAAAGAGGTATTATGTCACATTATTTAATCAGAATATCCCTAAGTTAAATAAATAATAAAAAAGTAACTCCCTTGCAAAACAAATTAGAAACTAAGAAATATATTCCTAGATAACCCTTTAACCTAAGAAAAAATAAGAAATACAGAGTATTTAGATAGCATTGAAAAAGAAAATAATATTAAAAGCTATGAGATACAAAGTTTACTCAAACAAAAATTTATACTTTGAAATGCCTCTATTATTAAACAAAAAAGATGAGAAATAAAAGAACTTAGTAGTCCTTTCAGAAGTCTAAAAAATGAAAACAAAAAACAAAAAGAAACCAGGAAGAAAAAATTAATAAACATAGAAGTCAAAACTAATGTCACAGAAAATAAAAGTAGTAGAAAGCATTAAAAAAAATAAAAACAAAAACCCAAAAGCTAGTTCTTTGAAAGCCTGATAAATAATAAGAGATAAATAAAAGTAGATACCATTAAAAATCAGAAATCAGGTATCACCACAGATAGAGGAGATATTTTAAAAATAAGAGTATTACATGCCATATTATGGATACAAATCTGAAATCTTAGAGAAAAATGAATGATTTCCTGTCAAAATATAAATAATAAAAACTGAGCTCAGAAGAACTGAAGATTTAAATAGTCAAATTACTACAGAAAACTCTGGAAACATTAAATAATTACCATTTAAAGAGGCACCAGAATCAGATGAGTTCATAATTGAATTTTACTTAATGATACTGGGTTCACATTCAAGTTTTATCTAACCTTTAAAAAACAGACAATCAAATGTTGTTAAACCTATTTATTAACATCACTTAATTTTAACACAAAACTCTAATTAGTGCCCCTTAATAAAGAAAAATTATAGACCAATCTCATTTATAAATGTAGGTACTGAACTTATAAATAAAATATAACCCTGTAGAAAATGATATGTAAAAAAGTAGTATCAGGAAATTTAGTAATACAAATCCATTTTACCAGTTGGTTAAAGGAGAAAAAACATGCTTAATATCAATAGATGCTGAAAAGGCATATAACAAAATCCAAAAGCATTTCTAATAAAACATTTAAGTAAAGTTGGAATAGAAGGAAAATATTTGATTAAAAATAAACAATATTTACCAAAAACCAAACATCAAATATAATTCCAAGTGGAAAAACACCGAATGATTTCAATTAAAATCAGGAAGTAGACAAGGATGATCACTGTCACCATTATTATTTAACACAGTTTCAGAGGTTCAAATGGATTTAATAAGATATGAACAAGACAAGAAATAAGATAAAATATATAAACATTGGAAAAGAATAGATGGACTCTTTTTGGGGGGCATTGGGGCTGGTCATATAAATGCACAGCTAGAAAATCCAAGAGACACTAAATAAAAACTACTAGAATTAATATGAGAATTTTGTAAATTTAATGGATATGAGACAAATATATAAAAATCAATAGCCTTTTTTCATCTATCAATACCAGTACATTGAGATAGAGCAAATAGTTCATTCACAGTAGATGCAAATATGATAGTCATAAATTTTAAAAGAATGGCAAAGAAACATTCAAATAAAACTATAAAATTATATTAAAGAACATAAAACAACATAAGGACATACCATATCCTTGAATGAATAAACTTTTATAATATTAAAAAGATTTAGTATCACTAAAAATGTCAATTCTCTAAAAATTAGTGTAAACATAATGTAATCCCAATTAGAATCCCTGTTAATATCAGAATTTAATGATATTATCTTAAAGTTTATGTGGAAGAATACCTGCTGTGAATATGTAATAAAAGTATACAGACTGGAAGAGAAAAACTTTACTAGATATCTATCAGAGTCTTTGGATTAGAGGTAAATAAATGATCTTAAAGTTCAAATCAAAGAATAACTGCCTTCAAATATATATTTAAAAAGTAAGAACAAAGGAGAGAGAATAAACTTTACCAGCTATGAGAATATACTGTTAAGTCAAATGAATATGATATTAATGGTACATCTAATAAATTAGTGGAACAGAAAAGAGAATACAATAATAGATACTAGCATTTGTGAAATTTTGACATATGACAGGTAGTAGGTTTATTTAGTGGGAGAAGGATGGATTATTTAATACATAATACTGATACAACTGGCTATGTATTTGGAAAGAATAAAACTGGAACCCCAAATCTCACATCATATAAAAAATAAATTCCATATGTGCTACTGACTTAAATGAAAGAAAAACCAAGACACCATATGTATAATCTAGGAATGGAATGGACTGTTTTAACCAAGACTAACCAGAAACAATAAAAGACATTAATTTGATGATACCCAGAAGAAAAACTTTGATATGGTGCAATTTACTGTGAAAAGTCAATAGACAAATAATACATTAGAAAAAAATTGAATAGAGAAGATAATTACTTTACTATACAAAGTGCTCTTAAAAATTGTTAAGGAAAATTCTAGTAATACAATAGAACATTGGCAAAATCTATGAATAGGTAATTCACAAGAGAATAATTAAAATATCTGATTTTAAAGTTTGTATCTAGTTTCATATTGCGTCTAAATTCATGTGACAACTTCTCTTCTCTTTCAGAATCAGTTCCTCTCCAGATTTCTCTAGTCTGTGGTGTGCTCCCATCATTAAAGACTTCCAAGCAAAGAAGTTCAGAGCCCTCTGTGACTTCTTTCTCGCCCTTGTCTACTCAGCCAGGTGTTTACCTCTCTATTTCTGGGTAGTTCTCTCAACCCTGATTCTATTTGAGCCTTCCCAGTGTGGCCATGGAGAGGGCCAAGGAGACATAGTGGGATAAGCATGAGTCTTGGAGTCCAACTAGGTTTGCTTTCACTCCCTGCCATTTACCAGCTATGTGGGAACAAGTATGTTACCTCTCTGGACCTTCATTCTCTCCTCTGTAAGATGGGATAATTATACCTGCTATTCATGATCATTGTGAGAAGTGACAGAAGTAATTTATGTACAGTGCTAACATGGTTTCTAGCACACATTAGGACCTAAAAAATGTTAGTTCTCTACCCTACGTCAGTTTCTTATGGTTAGTCTAGGGACTGGGTTACCAGCAAAGATATTTTCTAAATGGCTACCTGACTCCAATTTCTTGATATTTGGAACACCTCCATACGTTGATAGTAGCTTAATTTTGCTAAAACACTGCTTGTGTTATATCATTCTCCTGATTACCAATTTTCAAAGATTCCTTATTGCCTTCAGGAAAAAGTACAAACCCCATAGCCTTACTGCTAACATATTCATTGTTCTAAGGTAAAAATTTTAAAACCTTGCCCAAGGTTCCCAAAACATAATTTTTAACCTTTTCATTTGGGAAAATGAAGGAATGCCTAAAAATTTGGAATCACCTTATATAACAGCATATGCTATATTTTCCTTCAGTATTCTAAACCACCATCCACTGGGAATAATGATATACAAAAGAAAATTCTACTTTGTTTTCCTGAAATCTCACTTTGTACTTGAAATGTCTTTAATATATTCACTTAATACTTGCCACTCTAAATGGCAGAATAGGAATGGATGATAGCAAACATTTATCACAGAAACAGTTATTGGCATTGTTATTAATAATTAGGCATATTTACAACACAAACTAGTTAAAACAAGATTTTGTTGTGATCATGAGAGAAATAAAAATTTAGACATTACTTTATTATGTCTAGTTGCTAACAACAGCAAAAAAAAATTCTTTTACCTAGTACTTCCTTTTGCAAGTCATGGCATCTGGTTTGCAAGTTTACTTCCTGTTGTTTGGATGCCTCAATTTGCTGAGATCTCAATATGGCTGCATCTGACAACCATTTCAGATTTTTCATTTCCTCTTCAAGGCATACATTATTTCTCTGGGACACTGTCAAACTTTTATTTAGCATCTTTATTTCTGTAAAGAAAATTCAAAGTTTACAAATAGATAACACTGGATCATAAAACATTTCTTTAAAAATGATTATTTTCTTTTAGAAAATGAATAGTTGAAAGCCAACATGACTTCTCTGAGAGTATAGTGACACCTAACCAAAAAGTTAAGTTTTTATTTAGTAGTTATTCTGAAAAAGAAATGAAAAAGGATTGTATTGCTAAATGATGCATGAAACCTTTTAGTAGTTTTTTTAAGCCTTTAAATTGTATTAAATGGCAATCCTGCCTGCTTTTTAAATACTCACGTGAATGAATAAAATAATATCCATGTAATGTTCTGGGTTTTATTGAAATTAAATTGTTTTCTTGGCAAGATGATTCAGAAAAGTAAATTTAAATGTGCTAGCATGAGCTGGTTAGGAAGTATTTCTAGGAGATAACTAGGACATATTCTACACAAATTATGAAGAAAGGTGGTAGGGGTGGAGAGAAATAAAAGGACATAGTATCTAAAACTAATAAATTTATGGGCAGAAAGTATTAGCTAATATATCTTAATGGTTCTAATAACACTCTGTCCCCTCAAAATAAGAGCAGAATTTCATCATAGCAATCAATTCTCATTATTCTATCTACTTAGATTAAGTTTAATAAAAATATGCCTTCACAGCATTATGTAGATTTAAATGTGCTAATTTTATATAATTTTGTGAGAAATGCATGGAACATTTTATCCTTCAGAATGATAATAATCAAGGTCTCCCTTGCTTAGTGTTTTCAGCACTGCTGCCTTAAGCCACCATTAAAATATACAAACACACATGCAATAATAATAAAAATACTATAAAATTTGTACAACCACAATTAACTGAACTGATGAAGATGTGATCTACATGAAAATCTGGACAGTCTGCTTTTTCAGAGAGCTCACTTGGCATTTCTTCCTTGCTTAGCTCATCCTGGACTATGTGATGGGTTTAGTGTGTTATTGGGTGTCAAAGGAGGTTGGCTTGGTTTACTGGTCTTGGAGCCATCACAGCAGAAATAGTAGCCACATGGGCCAGCGAAGACCAGAAGTAGACATCCATGGGACAGACATGGCTGCAGAGGCAATATGGCCAGTAAATGGTTACAGGAGAAGTAAAGCAGGACGCTGAACAGAGCACAGAGAAGAGAACATGCCCCAAGGGATGGTGATGAGTAGGATCAGGAATGTGGTCTAAGTAGAGAAAAGCAAAATGCCTTTCTGTGGGAAGAAAGTACATCTGGAAGAAAAAGTGGCATTTAAGGTAGACCTAGGGCATGAACACAAGGGGTCTTGGCACCATCTTCACCTTTAATTCCTACTCAAAATGGAAAACCTAGAGAAATAAATTGGCAGGGATCAAATAAGTGGGGGTCTACTATATTCCAATGGTTCCTTTATATGGGAATTTTTTCCCCTTGGAATAGCTATATGCTTCTAAAAATTTATGGATATGTTCCCATTTGTGTGAGGAAAACTACTAACACAGTAGTACATAGAATTTTTTTTTAATGTAGTTAAAGAAAATAAGGAGGTTGCAATTTTTCTTCAGGCCTAAAAAGTCTTCCCGGGTAATTTTTCTAGCCATAATGGTAGCTTCTTATGGCTGAATAAACTGTACCATGCTGTAACCATATCTGTCTATGATTAAGTCAGAATGACATTGCAGAGGAGTGCACACATGCTGTGACCTATTTATCGTTTGCCAGAATGGTACTGCTTAGGTTCACAGGCTGACTCTCTTAGTGTACACTACTATCTGTCTCTAAAATAACTCCTTGTGTCAATGTGACTTTCTATCTGACATTAAAAGAATAAGAATTTGCAATACAAATTCATTTGTGAAACATATTCTAACACATGGAAAAGTACAGTAAGATTTTTAACAGGTTTCTAACATGGAAATAGGAGAGTAAACTCAATGGGGGTCAATTAACTCACCCTTGGCAAATTATACATCCCCTGTACCTATGGCAATCCTGGTGTCAAATACTTAATCCTACTTCCATCATTAATACAACTTCGTAATTGTCACTTATGTGTTCCAATTTGGGTTCATAAATTATGATCAACCTATTCTGGTCATTGTACCCACCATATACTTTCCCTGTCTTTGCACCGCCCCATGAAGAAGGTCCTCCTAGCCTCATACGTTGGACCTACCACAGCTCTTAGGCTACCTCTGCCTGGAAATCTTTCCTGCCAGATCTGTAACTTGCACCAATTGCACCATTTCTATGGCACTGATCATATGCATACATGTGACCTACTATTAGACTGTAAGTTATTTTAGGCCAGAGGTAATATCTCATTCATTTTTTATTCCTCCCGTAATTTCTGCCACAACATTCTAGAATTAACAGAAGCTCAATAAATAGCTACTAAATGAGTAAAGGCATTATTGCACAAAGCTTCTAATATACCACTAGTTGAAAATCCTAAATATGTGTTTATCTTAACTCTCCCTTCACTTCAGAGGCAAGCATTTTGAGCCCCAAATTATTTAATGTAAGACTTGATAAGGCAGTAAACACACACATCTAAAAGAAGGAAACATTTTTAATAGGATAAGCAAATAGGCCTATTCTATCCCCAATTTCATCAATTTTATGAAAAATGTGGACTACATTTCTAAGCCTAATTCAGAACTTGAATTTTAAAAGTTCAAGAGCTATTCGGTCAATAGTTATTTTGAGAGTGGAAGCAAATTGATTCTATGCTTGCTAAAATATTCTGCCTTGGTAAAAACATTATTTTTTTCTGAAATTTCTTCTACTAAAATAGGTATGCTCTGATTTGAGAAAACCTAATCTATGAAAAGTTAGACTTAAAAATATTGATTACATAAAGTGATAACCACTAATTAGAAGAATAGGAAATACTTCATTTGTATCTTCTGCTTAATATTCAGCATACTTTGTCAGCAAGAAAATATTAAACAATGCCTTTTTCTAGAAACTTCCTATTTTGGACTTTGATTTTAAATGTAAATTAATTTTAATGTGAAAATCTTTTAAAGTATCTGAATAATGTGTGCAGTGTATACGGGGTTTACTACATTTATTAGTTTGCTAGGGCTGCCATAACAGAGTATCACAGACTGGGTGGCTTAATCAATAGAAATTCATTTCTCACAGTTCTGTTGGCTAGAAGTCTGAGATCAAGGTGTCAGGGTTGGTTTCTTCTGAGGGTCATAAAGGACAGATCTGTTCCAGGCCTCTCTACTTGGTTTGTAGATGGCCGCCTTCTCCCTGTGTCTTCACATTGTCTTCTCTCTGTGTGTGTCTGTTTCTAAATTTCCTCTTCTTGTAAGGATACCAATCATTTTGGATTAGAGCCCACCCGTTTAAATTTAATTGTTTCTTTAAGAACCCTAACTCCAAATATAGTTATATTCCAAGGTACCAGGGAGTTAGGACTTCAACATATGAATTTGAGAGAGACACATTTCAGCCCATAATGCTATATTTTAGAATAATTATTGGCATTTATGTTGTGATTATAAATATGCAAAAATAGGTGAGCATGTGGAGTATAGAAGATAAAATGGAAAACTGAAAACAACTGAGTTAGTATAGATGAATTAGGAGTTTATTTTACTTCTTATAAAAATGTTTCAAGTTTTATTTTACGTCAACTTTTCAAATGAAGAACTATGCCGTGCAGAATCAACTCACACCATAAGGATATATCCATGTGATCACAAATAAAAGCTAGTGTAGAAAAAAAGTATGTTATTTAAAATGTTTGTAATATTGTCAAAGTTTATAGCCAATAGATGTTTTTAGCTTTTAAAGTAAGTGTGACAGAATTTGCTAGCTGATGCAAGTATAATTATTAGTATTAATCTCATACAATCAATTTATTTGTCTTGATAAAATTTTTCTGTTGTTCTTAGTCCTGTTAGCTTAGTCAATGAACTTAAAATTATGTTACATCATTAAGTTTTTAGGAAGCCTCTATAACCTTATTACCAAGGCATACTGATATAAAATAATATTAAAAAACTCTGAAACACTAGATTTATTATTTAATGAAGGGATCATAAAACACTATATAGGTTTTTTTTTAAAAAAACTATTTTGAAATACTTAGAGATTTACAGGAAGTTGTAAAGAAATGTATAGGAAGGTCCTGTGCTTCTTTTATTCCTCCTCTCTGCATGTTGACATTTTGTATAACTACAGTACTCTATCAAAATTAAGAAACTGCTCTTGGTATAATCCACAGAGCTAATTCAGATTTCACCAGTTATACACACCTTTCTGTGTGTGTGTGTGTGTGTGTGTGTGTGTGTGCATAGCTCTATGCAATTTTATCACATATGTAGCTTTGTATAACTACCAACATGACCAAAACATAGGATTATTCTATCACCACAAAGCTACCTCCTGCTACCCCTTTATAGCCACACCTACTCCTATCCCCATCACCATCCCTAATCCCTGGCAACCACTAATCTTTTCTCCTTCTCTATAATTTTGTTATTTCAAGAATGCTACATAAATAGACTTATATAATATGTAACCTTTTTGAGGCTGGATTTTTTTCACGCAGCATAGTCCCTTGAGCATGTATTAATAATCTGTACCTTTTTTATTGCTGAGTAGTATCCCAGTTTGTTCTTCATTCACTGAAGGACATTTGGGTTGTTTCCAATTTTGGTTATTATGAATAAAGCTGCTATGAACGTGTATGTACAGGTATCTGCATGAACTTAGGTTTTCATTTCTTTGGGACAAATGCCTAAAAGTGCAACAGCTGGGTCATGTGGTAAGTGCCTTTTTAGTTTTAGAGGAAATTGAAAAATTATTTTCTAGAATGGCTGTACCATGTTACATTCCCACCAGCAATATTGATTTGGTTTCTCTGATCCTTGCCAACACTTGCTTTGCTCAATTAAAATTTTAGACATTGTAGTAGATATGTAGTAGTATCTCATTATGGTTTTAATTTGCATTTCCCTAATGACTAATGATATTGAACATTTTTTTCTTGTGCTTATTTGCCACCTGTATATCCTCTTTGATGAAATTTCTGCTCATTTATTTTGCCCATTTTCTAATTGCACTATTTTTTTGATGTAGAGCTTTGAGAGTTTACAAAAAATAGATTCTAGATACAAGCCCTTTGTCAGATATGTGCTTTGCAAATATTTTCTCACAGTCTGTAACTTGCCTTTCCATCCTTTTAACAAGGTCTTTCGCAGAGGAAAAGTTTTTAATTTTGCTGTGGTCCAATTTATCAATTTTTCCTTTTATGTATCATACTTTTAAGTTCAAGTCTAAGAATCCTAGGTTACAAAGATTTTCTTTTTTTCCTAAAAGTTTAATAATTTTATATTTTACATTTAAGTCTATGATCCATTTTGAGTTAAATTTTTTATAAGGTGTGAGGTTTGGATCAAAGTTTTTGATATCCAGCACCACTTGTTGAAAAGGCTAGGCTATCCTCTACTGAATTGCTGTGCACCCGTGTCAAAAACGAGTTGGGCTGTATAAAACATATAAGCTACAAGGATATGTTGTAAAATACAGGGAATATAGTGAACATTTTATAATAACTATAAATGGAATATAACCTTTAAATATTGTGAATCACTATGTTGTACACCTGAAACTTATAAAATATTGTACATCAACTATACCTCAATAAAAAAAAAAACCCAGTTGGGCATATTCGTGTGGGTCTAAATAAATATATATACACATATATTTAATTTTAACATTTAATTGTGAAATAATTGACATTCATCACTGTATAAGTTTAAGGGGTACACCATGATGGTCTAATTTACATAGAGTGTGAAATGATTACCACAATAGGTTTAGTAACACCCATAATTTCATATAGATACAATAAAATGAAAAAAAATTCTCCTTGTGATGAGAACTCTCAGGATTTACTCTCTTAACAACTTTCCTATATATCATAGAGCAGTGTTAACTATACTCATCATGTTGTACATTATGTCCCTAGTAATTATTTATCTTATAACTGGAAGTTTGTACATTTTGACAACCTTACGCCAACTCCCCCTCTCCCTCCCCACCTCCACCTCTGATAGCCACAAATCTGATCTCTTTTTCTATGAGTCTGGTGTATAGTTTTTCTTGTTTGTTTATTTATTTATTTATTTAGATTCTACATACGAGGAGATCATACAGTATTTGTCTTTCTCTGACTTATTGGGGTGGCCAAAAAGTTCATTCGGGGTTTTCCATAAGCTGTAACGGAAAAACCCAAATGAAATTTTTGGCCATCCCAATGTTTCACTTAGCATAACATCTTCAAGGTCAATTCATGTTGTCCCAAATGGTAGGATTTCCGTTTTTATGGCTGAATAATATTCCATTGTGTATATATATATACACACACACACACACACACACACACACACACACACATTCACCCATTAATGGATACAGGTTGTTTCCATGTCTTGGCTATTGTAAATAATGCCACTATGAACATGGGGGTACAGATATATTTTGGAGTTAGTGTTAATAAACTTAGGTAAAAGCTTAATTGAATAGTCAAGACAACAAACTAGAAATAAGAAACAGTAACAAAATAAAAGGGTGTCATTATAACTGACATTAAGCCCTTATAATTTTTGTAAATAGGAAATAAACCAAAATAAAATTATAACATTTTAACAGTTTTAAAGTATAAAAAGTTCATTTCACTATTTATACCAGCATTGTCCAATAGAAATACAATGCAAGCCACATATATACATTAAAAATTTCTAGTAGCCACATTAAAAATGTAAAAAGAAACATGTAAAATTAATTTTAACAGTGTAATTTAATTCCACATATCCAAAATACTACCATTTCAAAGAGAGGCTAGAGCCACATTCAAAGTGCTCAATAGCTCTGTGTGGCTGGCGGCTACCATATTGGACAATGTAGGTCTATATACTTCCTAGGCTTTTGGTCATCTTTTTGTGTAGGTGTGATAGTTACTCAAGCTTTACAAGAATTAACCTTCAAAAGCATTACACTCTATTTTCTCTGAATCTAAATTTAAGATAAAGATTATTTACTTAAAATTTTATATTGTGAAATTGGCATGTTTATATATTTACTAGAACTGCTGCTAAATTTAAAGTGTGCTCAAATTGATCAGAGATTATAAAAAGGCAAGCATCAGCATATTTGTAGTTTTGCATATACTGATACATGTTTGTATATATGTGCCCTGAGGCTTCGATTGTGCTGATAACATTGAGTAAGAAGAAATTTTTTTTAAAAGAGGGGGAAAAACCCTTACAATAATGTAGCTTCACTTTCACACACCCCAACTGTTATGGTCACTAAGCTCTTGCTTGGAAATTAAATATACTGTCCTTGTGTATGTATTTCCATCTCTGAGCTTCTGCAATCACCACTGTGTAATTTCCAAACAAAGCCCTCACACTTCTGATATAAAAGCGATATGATTTATTATAATGGTAAATGTTAAAGTTAAGGTTTGAAAACTACCTACTGTCTTCCCATGTTAGATAAAATGTAATACTACTTGATTCTTCAATACCACTTTTAGGAATTAACTATGTTAAAGAAAAAAATGGGACAAGATCATAGAGATGCATGAGTAAAGATGTTCACTGAAACCTTATTTATAAAAGCAAAAACTATGATCAACCTAAATGTCCACAAATAGAAAGCCAGTTAAATAAGTTAAGATACATTCCTACAATGAGATGTTATGTCAACATAGTTTACACAGTTAGTTGGCATGACTGTATATTTCCATGATATATTATTAAGTATATATATCTATGCGGTGAAAATAAAGATTAGAAAGTTCTATATCAAAATGTTAACAGCAGATATCTTTGTGTAATGAGATTGTAGATGATGTTCACTTCCTTCCTTGTTCTTTTTCTGTATTTTCTATGTGTTAACATTGAGGCTATTTTATGTTTATAGTCAGAAAAATCCTTAAAGGCATTTGAATTTGAGGGAAAAAAAAGAATCATCAAGCTTTCCATTTCCCTCCTTAAAGTTCAAAAAATAAGTTTCAAACAAGCTTTAAAAATCAGATTGAGAATTTTACTACTGATAGTAACCCATAGCTTCAGGCAGACATAACTCATAAACAAAGCCTCTCCTTTCTCCTTACTCTCTCTCCCTAGATATAGAAGTAATAAGTGAGCATTATCAAAAACATTTAGAAAATACTCAGAGGTTTTAAAAGGAACATAAAAATTATCAGATTTAATCTGGGTTAAAATTTGGGTGTCCTTTATTTCCATTTAAATTCTACAATGTTCACTGAGCACCTACACTGTGACAGGCAAAATTCTCTTAAAACACTAGGAAGACAGCATTCAGCAAAGCCATCAAAATTCCTGTCCTCCTAGAGATTATAGCCTAGTGTGAGGAGTCTGGCAGTAAACACATAAATCAGTAAATGGATAAGAATATTTCTGACAGTGATAAATGTTATTAAAAATGAAACAGAAAAATAGGATAGAGAAGTGTAAGGGAAGACTACTTTAACTAGGATGCCCAGCAAAGATCTCTCTGAAGAGGTGACATCTGAAACAAGACGTAAGTCATAAGAAAGGGCAGCTACTTGTTCTGGGAGACCCTTAGCTAATCTCCCCTTCATGTACCTGCAGTACTTCCCTTTGTCCTTATATTATATGGGTCACATTCAGTGAGAATAAAGTGAGTGAGCTTTTAAACTGAGGAAGGAGTAATATTCCTCCATGCAGAGGGGTTGTCAGTACCTCCTTGCTTTTCTATCTCTTTCTGTGATTGTGACATATTGCAGTCTATGTGCTCCTCTGTGGTTTACCTAAACTAAGTCCTAAAGTGGACAATTAGCTTAAAAGATTCCCCCAAAGAAATCATGCATTAGGGAAGATACTAATAATGCAACACAAATGAAAACAAAAACGGGTAGAGCTGATGCTTCTCCTATTCTGGTATGACTGAGTACATCATTACTGACATTATGAGGTAAATATTCTATAATAAGATGTGACAAGACACTCAAAAATGAGAAAATTATCGAGAAGTGATTTGAATGTGGATTAATATCCTCTATATTTGTCCCATTAAAATGGCTAAAATTTAAAAGATTGACAACACTAGGTGTTGACAAGGATATGGAGCAACTAGAACTCTCATACTTTGCTGGTAGGGATTTAAAAGGATCAACCACTTTGGAAAACTAATGGGTAGTTTCTTAAAAAGTTAAATATAACCTACCATAAGACCCAGCCATTCTACTCCTAGGTATTTACCAGAAAGAAACAAAGGCATACATTCATCAAAAGATATATGTGAATGTTCAAATAATGGAAATGATGCATAAAATACAGTATATCTATATTATTAACTGTAGTGGACACTGTCAGTGCCCTGCCCATATCCCTTGAACCTTTCAATGTTCTTCTACCGACTTCCAGTTCCCACTATTTGCATCTCTGTGCTGGAGGAATCTTTTCCCTGGAACTGCAGAAAGTAGCACTTCCCACCAAATGGCAGACTACAGGTGCCAAGGAGTTTACACTGTCTGGGAGCAGCCCTTAACCAATGACTCTTGGGAGTTGATGTCCAGCTCCCTTACTCCTTGAGTGAGGAATTCTGAGGCATGTGTTTCAAACCATTTCTCAGTTTCTTCATGGGATTAAGCTCCAGTTGCCCACTGTAATAGTGTAACCTTTATTGGCTGCCTTTCTGTCCCTATACCTGCGTGAACTTCACTTCCCAAATAAACTACGTGCACTTATACCTTTGATTCAATGTCTGCTGAACTAAAACACTAACATACATGTGATATTTTATCTATATTAATATTGATCTCAAAAACATAACTGAATGAAAAAAGCAAGTTCAAAGTATAAGATACCATCTATATAAAATTTAAAATCTAATGTAAAAATAATAAATACAATTAGTACATGCATACATATTAAAGTATAACAATACTTTAACAGTACTTTATATTTGAAATATATTTTCTTTATTTAAAAGGTAAAGTATTAAAAATTAACAATTTTTGCAGTTGAAAACATGGTTGTTATAATATTCATCTGTATTTGTCCAAATTTAATTCTCAAAATTAGTTAAAAATTTTGAGTATTGTCATATACAACTCATTTCTAAAGGCACATATTATATAATAAAATTAGGAAACTGAAGTTATATGGTTAGAATGCTTTCTTTTTCTAACATTTAACTATAAAAAATTTAAAATATACAGAAAGGTTGGAAGAACTGTACTGTGAACTCAAATATACACATCACCTAGATTCTCCAATTAACATTTTACTATATTTGCTTTATAACATAGCTATTCCTCTATCCATCTTACATATTTATGCATTTCAAGATAAGTCAATATATTTGACTCCCTAAATACTTCATCATGCACATTGTTAATTAGCGTTCAATATAGATTTCTAATTTTTGAGTGAAATATACCCACAAAGAAATGCATAAATCTCAAATGTACCAATAGATGAGTTTTGAAAAATCCATCACTGTGTAACCCAAACCTCTATCAAAATAGAGAGCATTACTATCACCAAAGAAAGTGCCCTCATGCCCCCTTTCCAGTCAATCCTCCCCTCTGAGGTAACTTCTGTTTTTGTTTTTTTTTTCCCACTATAGAGTAGTTTTGCCTATTCTAGAACATCATATAAATGGAATCTTACAATGTGCATTATTTGTGTAAGGTTACTTTCAGGCAGCGTAATATTTTTGATGTTTATCCAAGTTACTGCATTACTGTAGTTCATTCTATATTCCATTGTTTATTCAGCCGTTTTTTTGATAATCCATTCTACTGATGTACTTCTGGGCTTTTACCAACTTAAGGCTATTTTGAATAAAGCTTGAATAAAGTTGCTGAATATTTTTATGGGCATATGTTTTCATTTGGGGGAGATGGTAAATTCCAAAGAGAAGAATTTCAGAGACATCAGACAGATGTGTCTTTAATTTTATTTAAAAAACTGTCAGATCCTTTTTCAAAGTGGCTGTAACATTTTATACTCTCACCAATTTGTTTGAGAGTTCCAGTTGCCCTCCTTCCTCACCAAAATTTGCTGTTGTCATTTTTTTTCATTTTAGCCAACCTAGTGTATATGTACTGGTATCTCACTGTGGTTTCAATCTGCATTTCCCTATGACTCATAATGCTGAGCACCTTTTCATGTCCTTATTGGTCATTTGTGTATCTTTCCTTGTAAAGTGTCTATTCAAATCTTTTGGCCATTTTTGGTTGGATCACTTGTCCTTTTACTATTGACTTGTAGGTATTCTTTATGTAACCTGGACAGCAGTCCTTTGTCACAGATTTTTTGAATATTTTCTCTGTCTGTGTCTTACCTATTCATTTTCTTAACGGCATCTTTTGATGAGCGTAAGTTTTTAACTTGATTAAGTCTAATTCATCAATTTTTGTTCTTTTGTTATTCTTACTTCTGTGTACTATCCAAGAAACCTTCATTTACTATCAATTCATGAAGATATTTTCCTGTTTCTTCTTTTATTGTTTTAGCTTTTATATTTAGCTCTGATTAATCCTGAATTAATTTTTATGGAGTTAAGGAGTCAAGGTATATTTTCCTATATGGCTATTCAGTTGTTCCAGCACAGTTGGTTGAAAGACTTTCTTTTTCCCATTGAATTGTTTTGGTGCCTTGTCAAAAGTGAAATGATCATTATCAACAGGGGTCATTTACAAGGCTATTTTGTTCCATTGATCTATTGTTGATCCATATGCCAGTATTACACTGACTTGATTACTGTGATTTTATAATAAATCTTAGAGTCAGATGATGTTAATTCTCCATTATTATTAGCTTTTTATATAGCTTTTTGTATTTTTTTTAGTGGTTGCTCTAGGGATTATACATCCTTAATTTCTTAGTCTACATAGAATGAATGTTGCACCATGTCACATAAAATACAAAAAGCATGCAACCATATGGATCTATTAACCATATGGATCTATTACCCCATCCCCCTGTCCTTTATGCTCTAGCTGTCATATGTTAAATCAACATACTTTATAACCTCCACCATATCATATTATAATTCTTACTTTAAATGAGCATAGACAGTTTTTCAATTCAAAGGAAAAAAGAGTTTCATATTTACTGATATTTATTACTTATGGTACATTTTAACCCTTCCCTGGGGCTCTGTTCACTTTTTTCAGTGTTTATCTCTCTTCTTCAAATTGAATAATTTCTATTGATCTATCTTAAAGTTCATTGATTCTTTCTTTGGTAATCACAATATGCTATAAAAGTCTATCCAGTAAATTTTTATTTTAGATATTGTATTTTTTAATTCTTGACTTTCCAATTTTTAATAGTTTCTTGCTGAGATTTTCTCTCTTTTCATTCATTATTAGCTTATTTTCCTCTATGTCACTGAACATAGTTAACAGCTGATTTGAAATCCTAGTCAGCTAATGATATCATCTGGCCCACCTCAGGGTTGGTCTCTATTGACCGTCTACTCTTTTGAGTAGAAGCCATTTTCCTGTTTCTTCCCAGTTCAAGTAGTTTTGGATTGTATCCTAAACATTGTGGATGTTATGTTATGGAGACTCTGGATTCTGTTATGTTCCTCTAGAGTATTGTTTTTTTTTTTTTTTTTTTTTTGGTATTGCTTTGTTTTAACAGGTAGTTAACTTGGCTGAACTCAAATACTAAAGACTGTTTCCCCTAGGGTAGGTAGCAGGTAATGTCAATTGCTTTAGCTTTAGATGAGCTACTTAAGAGTCTTCCCTGTACACACATATTCTAGGGATAAGCCAGAGATTTGGGAAGAGTTTATATGCAAAATTTGAGCTCTCACTTTCTATCTCTTTTCAAGGATATCCTCTCACTTCTCAAAGCTGGGGCTGCCTTGATCTCTGTCCTCCAGTCTTAAAGCCAAAAAGACTATAGATTTCTATCAAAGTTCTAGCTTCCCTGCTTGGAATAGATTGTACCCTGCCCTCAATCTAATAGCCATAAAAAAAACACCAAGACAAACAACAACAACAAACAGGGAATTCACCCAGTGCCATCCCCTTCTTTCAATTAAAAAAATAATAGATTTTTTTAGTTCAGCTTTAGGTTCATAGTAAAATTAAGCAGAAAGTACAGAGAATTCCCAGATACTCCCTGCCCCCCACACATGCATAGCTTCCCCTACCATCAACATCCTGCATCACAGTGGTACATTTTTTACAATTAATGAACCTACATTGGCACATCATTACCATCCCAAATCTATAACTTACATTAAGGGTACACTCTTGGCGTTGTATATTCTATGGGTTTTGGCAAAATGTATAAGGACACCTATCCACCATTATACTATACAAAATAGTTTCACTGCCCTAAAATACTCCATGCTCTACCTATTCATCTTTCCTTCCTACCCTGGCAACCACTGACCTCTTTACTATTTCCATAGTTTTGCCTTTTCCAGAATGTCATATATTACAGTTGGAATAATCCAGTACATAGCCGTTTTAGATTGGCTTTTTTCAAATAGTAATAGGCCTTCTTTCAATTTTTCTTATGCTCCCTCCATGTGCTTGGTCTTGGTGACTCTCCAGTGTTTTTAGGTAGTTACTTTGTCCAGAATTTATAGTTGTTATCTGTGGGAAATCTGATCTAATTAGAGCTACTCAGCCATTAACAGAAAAGAAGTTTTAAAATACAAATTTGTACATTTAATAGGAATAACCAGACTTCTGGTCACAGTTCAAGATTGATGTATCAGAGCTTATCTTAGATCAGGCCTATAATTATTAAATTTCAGGGATGGAATAGATCTTAATGGTCATCTAGTATACTAACAAATAACAGGTTTAAAATTAATCATAATTCCCATCACATAAAATGAAGTATCATTATTTCATTACTTATGATATACCATTTACCAAAAAAAGGACGATTATGTTCTAAATATATATAACAAACCTGTCAAGGCTGTTTCACTTATGGATTTAATTTGTAGAAAAACTTCTCCTTTCAGTGAAGTCCAGTTTTGAAAATTATCATATACTTCATTTTTAATACTGGTTAGCTCCCTTTTACTAAAAGTAAGTAATGAAAGAGTCTTATTCCAGAGATACTTGTATTCTGTCAATCTCTGACTGTAAAGAAGTAAGGAAAAATTAGGATTTTTAAAAATGGCAAGCATAATAAAAAATATGTATTTGAAAAAAGGTTTTCTTTGAAAAATGGTTTTAGAGTGACCATACAATCTACTGTTTAAATGGAGACAGTTATGAAAGTAAAAGTAGGTGCTACCTGCATTTCGCTGAGATAACATATAAACTGGGGTTATCCCAGGAAGACTGAGGTATATGGTCACCCCAACTCATTTCCATTGTGCTATAATATTTTAACTATAAATAAAGATAGCTAACTACTTTCATACACATTTTTCTATTAATCTTTTAAAATTAATTTAACAGCAAACATTTAGTGAAGGAAATTCAGTCAAAAGTGACTTAGTCAGGACTTCCCTGGTGGCGCAGTGGTTAAGAATCCACCTGCCAATGCAGGGGACACGGGTTTGATCCCTGGTCCAGGAAGATCCCACATGCCGCGGAGCAACTAAGCCTGTGTGCCACAACTACAGGGCCTGTGCTCTAGAGCCCACAAGCCACAACTACTGAGCCCACGTGCCACAACTACTGAAGCCCGCGCGCCTAGAGCCCGTGCTCCGCAACAAGAGAAACCACCGTAATGAGAAGCCCGAACACCGCAATGAAGAGTAGCCCCCGCTCGCCGCAACTAGAGAAAGCCCGCCTGCAGCAATGAAGACCTAATGCAGCCAAAAAAAATAAATAAAATAAATTTTAAAAATTAAGAAGTGACTTAGTCACTGAGCCTAAAAGAGAATCTCAGATTTGTAGACAGCATTCTTCCTGTGCTATAGTCCTACAGGCAGTGTAAAACCTGGGGTAATAATAAATGAAACCTTTTTAAGTGACTGATCCAGTGCTTTTCCTACATCAAATGCCACAGCTCAAAGTAACCACATGTTTTTTACCATCTCAATGATTTTTATTACTTCAGATGTCCTGGGTATCATTTACCTAATAATCAAGCAAGATGCAGACAAGGATATGAGTGTTATCAGCAAAAAGATGATGACTGAAGCCATGGGAGTTAATTATTTGGTTAATATTTATCTACCTAAGTAGACTAAGATCTATTATGCAGAGACTGTATCTGTCTTGTTCATCAGAGTCTCCCTTGCACCTAGCACAGTACCTACCACATAGTATGTACTCAACACATATTGATGAATGAATGAATGAATGAGTGAAAAAAATAGATCACTCTGTTGGAGGAATAAAGAAGTAAGAAATACTGAGGATAAAATACTGTACAACACTAATATTTATGGGAATAAATCAGAAAAGAAACCCTCAAAGGAGACGAGAGAGGAGCAACCAGTGAGTTAGAAGAAAAGCCAAAAAGATAACATCGGAAAAGCCAGGGGATAAGAGAATTTAAAGTAGAGAGTAGTGGTCAGTGTCTAAGGCCTCAGACAGAGGCTGAACAGAGTCCATTATATCCGGTATTAAGGAGGTCTTTGGTGACCTCAGAGAGAGGCTTCAGGTAGGAAAAGACTGAGCAGTAAAGCAGAAGTGAGAAAATAGTTATGTGGTACCAGCAATCAAGAACCTTGATTGAGGCAGCAAGGAGAGAAAAAGGAAGATACACAGTAGAATGGTTTGTTAGGATGGGAGACACCTGAGTGTTTACAGAGCTGAGCAGACAGTATGAGTGCAGTCACAGAGGCCAAAAAACACAGGCAAGAGATGTGATCATTTCTTGTGCAAAGAGCTAGAAAGAAAGGACAGATGTAAAACAAAGGCTGAAAGATTAGCCTTTGCCGGGAAGAAGAAGGGTGGTGTCATTCTGTGTGGTTAATTAATAAGGTCCACCTGAGTGACCAAAAGCCACAGGGAATCCTCAATCAGCATGCAGACCAGGGAGCTAAGAGAGATGTTGATTTCAAAAAAAAAAAAAAAAAAAATCAAAGAAAGGGGTGGGGGTGAGGGAGGGATGGATTGGGAGGTTGAGGTTAGCAGATGCAAACTATTACATATAGAATGGATAAACAACAAGGTCCTACTATATAGCACAGGAACTATATTCAATATCCTGAGATAAACCATAATGGAAAAGAATATAAAAATGAATGTATATAACATGTATAACTGAATCACTTTGCTGTACAGCAGAAATTAACACAACATTGTAAATCAACTATACTTCAATTAAAAAACAGCCAAAAAAAAAAAAACAAATAAAGAGTCCAACAGATCACTAAAGCAAAGGGGAGCAATGGTGAGGATGGGAAGTTTGAATGCGAAGCCAGGAAGTGGTAAGACAGAGACAAGAACTATGAACTAAGTCAAGGTTAAAGGCCTAATGGGCCCAATGTAAGGCAGCTGCTGGGAGCAAGTCATGTACATGGGGGTCAAGGCCTAAAGGGATATTTAACAGAAGACCAGATACGGATGCATGTGCTTCTGTAGGGAAAAAAGGCAGGAAACAGAAAAATCAAGCCTCTTAGCAAAGAGCAGATCCATCACATTTTGTGCGGCCTAGATCTTACATGATTGGTGTGGATAGAGGGATGGCTTTCTTGTAAAAGATGACTACAAAATTAGGTTTAAAAGTGTGCACTTATAGATTGAGAAAAATCATTACAAATAAAATTGTAAAAGTTAATAAATCTCATCAATATCACAAAATACAGAAAAACAATATAACTTTTTAATAAGTAACAGCTCTACAATACTTTTTTTGTCTACAGTTTTTGGCCACATGCTTTACAAGCACCTTTTCATATGAGAACCATTTTATAATAATACTTTGTGTGGAGAGAATATAAAAATTATACAGCCTTTCATCTAGCAAGGCCATTAGTTTTATTATCCGTGGTAGTTTAGAAAGATTCTTTTAGCTTCCCAGCCCATTATTGGTAATATCATGTAAATATTAAGCATTGTCAAATTTGGGAAAATCCTTATAAAAATTTTTCATATATGATAAAATTTTTGGCATTTCAAGTTTTCTTGGAAAATGACATCTTAAATTGTCTTTGAAATGACGAAACTCATGAACCAGCTTATCTCAGATGTCCTTGAAGTGGTATACTATGATATTTATGTTATATTCAGTGATGTCAGCAGCTTTGGTCAAATCAGCAAGAAACTTAAATCTTTCTCCAATGTATTCAAATAATTAACTCCTCTTCATTGAATGGATTACAAAATAATCCAAGAGATTTTATTGAAAATGTATCTCTTATGATGTAATCTGAAAAAATGTTATAATTTGTTTTTTATGACAATAATTTCTATTGTTTAAATTGTTCATCTTTATTGCTTTTACTCCATTAATTCAAAAAAATTCATACACATCCCTATTTTTAGTCTGCAATGTCTTGCTTGTGTAATTGAAGCAGTCTAAAATGTCTTTCCAAATGGCAGTTATAATGTATATTCCCAAAACAACTTTCTCTCTCAGATTCCCCAAATGCCAGTGACTACTCCAAAGGCATACTGACATCAGAAGTAGGAGAAGGGAAATCAGAGTGCAAAGAGACAGAATTTTTACAATTATAATTTAAAACCATCTTACTTTTGCCAGGGGCCCTCCCAGAAGCTTGGAAGGGGGTCCTGAGTGAGGGTTCTGAAACTTAAGTATCATTTGACTCACAGGAAATACGCCTGTGTTGATAACTTTAACTCTCTTTGGGAAATACAAGGCAAGACACACAGCTGGTGAGAGATGAGTAGCACAAAGAATTTTAAGCAGAATATTGAGGATTTAGAATAGTATTGAAGAAATTGAGGGCCTGGTGTTTAACAACCTGTAAGTGGGTATAAAGACTGAGGGTTTTAAGGGTAAATAAGCAGAGGTAAAAGTAGCTGGAGTATTGGTAAATTCCTCTATGCAGAAACATACTCTATGAAGAAAATCCTAAAGAATACACACACACACACACATACACACACACACACACACACACACAAATACTAGAATAAATGGGTTCATCAAGATCACAGGATACATAAACCATGTGCAAAAACCAATCTGTTTACTAGCAATGATGAATCCCAAAAATAAAGTTAAGAAAAAAATACCACTGGTCATAACATCAAAAAGAATAAAATATTTAGAAATAAACTTAATAAAAGGAGTGCAAGACTTGTATACTAAAAACAAAACATTTCTGAGAGAACTAAAGATCTCAGTGGAAAGATATATGGATTCTTGGATTGAAAAATTCAACATTTTAAAAATGGCAATTCTCCCCAAATTGATCTATAGATTTAATGCCATACCTATCAAAATCCCAGTAGGCTATTTTTCAGAAATTGACAAGACGATCCTAAAATTTATATGGAAATACAAGGTTCCCAGAAGAGCCAAAACAATCTTGAAAACAAAGAAATGTTAAGGGCTTACATTTCTTGATCTCAAAATTCACTAAAAATTGTAATATTCAAGAGAGTGTGGTACTGACATTAAGAATAGATATACATCAATAGATGAATAAAATAGAATAGAGAGCCCAGAAATAATTCCTTCCATTCATGGTGAATTGATTTTAGGTAAAGGGACCAAGGCAACTCAATAGGGAAAGAATAGTCTTTTTAACAAACGGTGCTAGAATAACTGAATATTCACATTAAAAAAAAGATGAATTTAGATCCTTACTTTACATCATTCACAAGAGTTAAAATGGATCACAGACCTAAATGTAAGAGCTAAAACTGTAAAACCTTTAGAAGAAACTACTGGAAAATATCTTTGTGACCTTTGGTTAGGCAGAGTTCTTAGATACATTACCAGAAGCACAATCCCTAAAAGAAAACATTGATTAAACTGTATTTCACTAAAAATAATAACTTTTGTTCTTCGAAAAGACACAATTAAAAAAACGAAAAGACTTGCCACAGACTGGGAGAAAATATTTGCAAATCATATTTCAAATAAAAGACTCGTACCCAGAACATACAAAGAACTCTTATAATCTGATAACAAGAAAACAAACCAATGAAAAATAGAAAAAATATTTTAATAGATATTTCACCAAATAACCATAAAAATGGTTCATAAGCACATGAAAAGATGTTCAACAACAAGAAAAACCAATGAAAAATAGAAAAAATATTTTAATAGATATTTCACCAAATAACCATAAAAATGGTTCATAAGCACATGAAAAGATGTTCAACAACAAGAAAAACCAATGAAAAATAGAAAAAATATTTTAATAGATATTTCACCAAATAACCATAAAAATGGTTCATAAGCACATGAAAAGATGTTCAACACCATTAGTCATTTGGGAAACACAAATCAAAGCACAATGAGGTACCATTTCACAGCCTCTAGAATGGCTACTATAAAAAAAAGACAGATAATAAGAAATGTTGTCAAGAACACAGTGAAAGTAGAATCCTCATTCCTGGTAGGAATGTAAAATAGTGCAGCTACTTTGCAAAATAGTTTTGCAGTTTCTTAAAGGTTAAATATCAATTTACCATATGATTCAGTAATTCTACACTTAGGTATCTACTCAAAAGAAATGAAACATACATCCACACAAAGACTTACATGTGAATGTTTATAGCAGCATTATTCATAAGTGCCAACAAGCAGAAACAATCCAAATGTCCTTCAACTAATAAATGCATAAATAAAATGTATGTTCAGACAATGGAACACTATTTAGCAATAAAAAGGAACAAAGTACTGATGCATGATACAACATGGATAAACATCAAAAACATTATTGAAAGATGTCAGATATAAAAGACCACATATTGTAGGATTCCATATATTTGAATTGTCCAGAGAAATACAAATCTATAGAAACAGAAAGAAGATAAGCAATTGCCTAGGATTGGTGGTGAAGATAGAGATTGCAAATGGCATGAGGATCTTCTCAGGATGACTCAAATGTTCTAATATTGGATGTGGTAATGGTTGCACAACTCAGTAAGTTTACTAAAAATCATTACATTGTCTACTTAAAAGGGGTGGATTTTGTAGTATGTAACTTATCTCTCACTAAAGCTGTTTAAAAAAGACATGAGCTGATTATGGGATCAAGGCTAGAAAACAAAGGCCAGGAAATGGTTGGGAAAATCAGAAAACAAAAAACAAAAAACAAAACTAGAAGCCATAATGTGGCTGAAGAGTTGGTGTGAAAGTGAGAGATTTGGGGAGCTGGCTTGAAAATTTCAGAGATGACAGAGTCTGGATTTACAAACAAGAAAAATTAAAGGATAAGTATATTTCAAACAATTTATGAAAGATTCACAATAGGAATCCTATAAAAGTAAGCACTACCAAAATATTTCAAATATGGATTGATTTGGAATATTGGAGTTATACACAACTTTACATAAAGTGAAGTATACCTATATTCCATATTGTTTTTTAGTATCTATTTTATAGGTTTTCAAAAGTTAATTTCCATTCTCAAAAGACACTTTATTCTGAATAGCAGTTGTGCTGAGCCAACTGAGGCATACCACAGCTACTCCTCATCACCTCCTTGAGAGAGACAGGTTGGAAATGAGGTCAGGGAAGATACAAAGCATGAAGAACACTTTGCTGGAGGCTAGGTGATTAAGCCCTATTGCAATTAAACAAATGAGAGAATAATTTTAAAAGAGCAAAGTGACTCAAAGACATAGTGCATTGACCTCTTGAAAGTTCCTTTTGGACTCCATAAATAAAGATGATTACATCTGAGTAGCTAAAGCTCAAGCTTCTTTTCTTTACCACTTTAAGAGAGAAGATTATAAGCTCCTTTTCTTTATCCACAGCAAACTCGAACTTTTACGTTCTGGTAGATATTTTTTTTAAATAATCAGTAAACTAGTTTAAAATGAGCTTTTAGTAATGCAACAAAATCACTGAACTCTACAACTTTTGGTTTGATTTTATTTTCACCAGATTGCCTTTTCCCATGCAATGTACCTACTAGTGAGAGTATTAATAAAACCTGTAATTATTTTTATTCATCTGTCACAAACTTTTATTTATACTGTCTAGTTAAATGGTTACTTCTAAAATTTCTAGTAAGTGTTACTTTTTTATATAAATCAGATCCCAAACTCCCAATTTGTGGTCTTTTATCTAAAAGTAAACAAAAACCACAGATCTTCTGAAAACATTTGAAAAAATAAGCAGTAAAAGTATAATGCAAAATGATGACAAAATTACAGCACAGAATAAAAATAACATTTAAATATGTATAAGTTTCCTTAAGAATTTAAAATACTACAAATTACATGTAAAATGTGAATAATAAAGACTGACTTTATCAGTCCATAATATCCTGAAGCAGCATTAATTGTCTAATCTAGTCCTAGTCTAACCTTTAAAATTTAGTCAATCCTGCCATCCATAATGGCATATCTGGATAAAACAAATGGGACTTCCCGAGTGCACCTGAGCCAAAGCTATTGTTGGGGCCAAGATTGAATACTGATGGTCCTGACTAAAATGGAGAGTTGGGGTCACCTGGGTGATATTCTGCTGGTTCAATACTAGATTTCTAGGAAAGGACAGAGAAGATTTCTGATGACAAAAATTGTCATCTGTTTTGTGAGTAGACTCATTCATTCATTCAAAAATTATTTATTTAGCATCAGTTATGTGCAAGGCATTAATGAAAGGTTAGATGGCTAACAGGTTATCACCAGATATTGCATAAAAAAATTATTAGCCCAGATAATTTTTTTAACAGAACAATATTCCCAATAATAATAAGTAGATTGGAAAACATAAGAACATTAAAAGTATTTACCCGGCATATTTTTTTTAGTCATCCTGAACCTGTGTCTATTTATAATGTTCATTTAACTTATTTCCCTTTTCTAAGAGCTAAAAGTTACTCAATTTAAAAATTAATCATTCTTTCTGATATTCTCAATATATTCAATTCCATTTTTAAAAAGTACTTCCTATTTTCTTTAGAACATTGGGCTTTACCTTTAGTTATTATAAAGCCTTCAAAGATTATATAAAAGCAGATTTAACACCATTTATATTGGAAATTTCTAAATTTAGGAGGTCTATTACTATCCAATTAGAAAGTTTCCCCATTCTATTCTTTTCATGTCACTGGACTGTCGGTCAGGAGATCAAGTATACCAAGAAATACTGGCCAAGAGGAAAACGAATTAGTTATTGTGCTTTCATTCTAAATGTCACTGCAAAATCGGAACAAGGTGTTTGCCTAATTTAAATGTTATTGGCAAAACTATTTAGTTGAGATAATAGTTTTAAAAAAAGTGAAGTGTTTCCATTTTTTTCAACAACACTATAATATTAAACTATATAAATATAGAAACTATATTACTAAAAGGTGTTTGAATGTTTATAAAGTTAGTATTAAATGAGTGTATATTTTCAATACTATAATTTTCAATTCTTTAAAGATAATCTTACCTGAAGATTTGTGATTGTCTTTGTTTAATTTTTAACTCATGTTGCAACTGACTCAATTCTTTCTGTACTCTCTGAAAATCATTTTGGTGACTTTTAAACTGCATGCTTGCATCTCGAATTCTAAAAATATAAACAAATAACAACCATTATAAGCCTAAACATTTCCTCATGAGTACTTTATCAAAATTTAAATCCACTTTTTTCATTGCAGCACTATTTACAATAGCCAGGACATGGAAGCAAACTAAATGTCCATCAACAGAGGTATGGCTAAAGAAGATGTGGTACATATATACAATGGAATATTACTCAGCCATAAAAAGAACAAAATAATGCCATTTGCAGCAACATGGATGGACCTAGAGATTGTCATACTGAGTGAAGTAAGTCAGACACAGAAAAGACAAATATCATATGATACTGCTTATATGTGGAATCTAAAAAAAGGGTACAAATGAACGTAGTTACAAAACAGAAGTAGAGTCACAGATGTATCAATAGAAAACAAACTTACGGTTACCAGCAGATAAGGAAGGGGAGGGATAAACTGGGAGATTGGGATTGACATATACACACTACTACATATAAAATAGATAATTAATAAGAACCTACTGTACAGCACAGGGAGCTCTACTCAGTACTCTGTAATGGGCTATGGGAAAAAAATCTAAAAAAAGAGTGGATATATGTATATGTATAACTGATTCACTTTGCTGTACACCTGAAACTAACACAACATAGTAAATCAACTATATTCTAATACAATTTTTTTTAAATTTTAAATCCATTTTTAATAAAAATAAAAGAAAACTATGGGGGGGGACCTTCAAGATGGCAGAGAACTTAAGACGTGGAGATCACCTTCCTCCCCACAATTACATCAAAAATACATCTACATGAATTGGGCGATTGGGATTGACATGTATGCACTGATGTGTATAAAACTGATGACTAATAAGAACCTGCAGTATAAAAAAACAAACAAAACAACTAATACTAAAGTTTCATTGGGTTATTTGTATGGAAATATGTTAATATAAATGTTTCAGACATTACATGAAATTTCTAAAAATCTTATATGTTCTGGTATAATGTTATAAGTCATAATTCTAGTTATTACTTTAAAATGTATATCTCAGAAATAACTAAATTTCCTTGTCAATTGCATTATTATGAACTTCCATCAAATCTTTAACCGTGGTCACTTTTAAGTCTTTTGTCATTTACAGACAGTTCTGGGTGTACTCTGATGCTTTTGCAAATATGTTCCTATAAAAGGGTTTCATCTTCAAGGAATTCATGGAAAAGACTCTGACAAGTACAGGTTTCTGGTACCTGACTGTACTGCTGAACTGAATGAATAAGCATTTTCAGAACTCTAATGAAAAACTGATGAACTCATAAAAGTGCTAACAAAAGATCAAGATAAAAAAAAAATTAATTACATGGGACTGAGTGAACTGATGAGAATGATTATAATTTTTGTGACTTTCTGTTTGAATTAAAAAAAAAAAAATCCCACAAGGACTCAGAAGCAAAGAATATACAAATCAATTTTCACTGCAAAGTCAAGGAGCTGTTACAGTGGAGGATTACTGGACTGAATATCAATATTATGACATAGTATGAGTGTGTTTCATGTTTGGTAACTGCAATCATTGTTGCTTTTGTTGTGGTCATCCATATACAATGCTTGGTGTCAGTCTATTTATCTCTTGTAAAAATAAAATACAGTGTACGTGTGTGAAAAAAAAATACATCTACATGTGGAACAACTCTTACAGAACACCTACTGAATGCTGGCAGAAGACCTCAGACTTCCCAAAAGGCAAGAAAATCCCCACGTACCTGGGTAGGGCAAAAGAAAACAGAAAAAACAGAGACAAAAGAATAGGGACAGGACCTGCACCTCTGGGAGGGAGCTGTAAAAGAGGAAAAGTTTCCACACACTAGGAAGCCCTTTCACTGGTAGAGATGGGAGGTGGGCAGGGGGGAAGCTCTGGAGCCATGGAGGAGAGTGCAACAACAGGGGTGCAGAGGGCAAAGTGGAGAGATTCCTGCACAGAGGATCAGTGCCGACCAGCATTCACCAGCCTGAGACAATTTTCTGCTCACCCGCCGGGGCAGGTGGTGGCTGGGAGCTGAGGCTCGGGCTTCAGAGGTCAGATCCCAGGGAGAGGACTGGGGTTGGCTGCGTGAAGACAGACTGAAGGGGGCTAGTGTGCTAAAACTAGCTGGGAGGGAGTCAGGGAAAAAGTCTGGACCTGCCGAAGAGGAAAGAGACTATTGTTTCGGAGTGTGTGAGGAGAGGGAATTCCTTCCATGTGTGCCCACAGGAGACAGAGCACCACCTAAGCAAGCTCCAGAGATGGGCATGAGCTGTGGCTAGCAGCTCAGACCACAGAGACAGGCATGAAATGCTAACGCTGCTGCCGCTGCCACCAAGAATCCTATGTGCAAACACAGGTCACTACCCATAACCCCCCCCAACCCCACAGGAGCCTGTGCAGCACACCACTGCCACTGTCCCCAGATCCAGGAACAACTTCCCCAGGAGAACACACAGAGCACCTCAGGCTGTTGTACTGTCATGCTGGCCTCTGCCACTGCAGGCTCCTGCCGCTGCAGGCTCCCATCGCATTCCAATTATGACTACCATACCCCCCCACCCCCGGCCTGAGACAGCAAAAGAGCCCTAATCAGCTGCTGCTTTAACCCCCTCCTGTCTGGGTGGGGAACAGGTGCCTGAGGGAGACCTACACACAGAGGTGGGGCCAAAACCAAAGCTGAACCCCAGGAGCTGTGCGAACAAAGAAGAGAAAGGGAAATCTCTCCCAGCAGCCTCAGGAGCAGCAGATTACATTCCCACAATCAACTAGATGAACCCTGCATCTGTGGAATACCTGAATAGACAATGAATATTCCCAAAATTGAGGCAGTGGACTTTGGGAGCAACTGTAGACTAGAGGTTTGCTGTCTGCGACTGATTTGTTTCTGATTTTTATGTTTATCTTAGTTTAGTTTTTAGTGCTTGCTATCATTGGTGGATTTGTTTATTGGTTTGGTTGCTCTCTTTTTTTTATTTTGTTATTTCTTTATTTTATAATTTTTAAAATTTTATTTTATTTTTTCTTCCCTTTTTTTTGTTCCTTTTCTTCTGAGCCGTGTGGCTGACAGGGTCTTGGTGCTCAGGCTGGGTGTGAAGCCTGAGCCTCCGAGGTGGGAGAGCCAAGTCCAGGACATTGGACCACCAGAGAGACGCCCCAGCTCCACATAATACCAATCGGCGAGAGCTCTCTCAGAGATCTCCATCTCAACGCTAAGACCCAGCTCCACCCAACGGCCAGCAAGCTCCAGTGCTGGATGCCCCATGCCAAACAACTAGCAAGACAGGAACACAACCCCACCCATCAGCAGAGAGGCTGCCTAAAATCACACTAAGTCCACAGACACCCCAAAACACAAAACCGGACACAGCCTGCCCAACAGAAAGACAAGATCCAGCCCCACCCACCAGAACACAGGCACCAGGCCCCACCACCAGAAAGCATACACAAGCCACTGAACCAACATCATCCACTGGGGGCAGACACCAAAAACAACGGGAGCTATGAACTTGCAGACTGCAAAAAGGAGATCCCAAACACAGTAAGTTAAACAAAATGAGAAGACAGAGAAATATGCAGCAGATGAAGGAGCAAGGTAAAAACCCACCAGACCAAACAAATGAAGAGGAAATAGGCAGTCTACCTCAAAAAGATTTCAGAGTAATGATAGTAAAGATGAACCAAAATCTTGGAAATAGAATGGAAAAAATGCAAGAAACGTTTAACAAGGACTTAGAAGAACTAAAGAGCAAACAACAATGATGAACACCACAATAAATGAAATTAAAAATTCTTTACAGGGAATCAATAGCAGAAAAACTGAGGCAGCAGAATGGATAAGTGACCTGGAAGATAAAATAGTGGAAATAACCACCGAAGAGCAGGATAAAGAAAAAAGAATGAAAAGAATTGAGGGCAGTCTCAGAGACCTCTGGGACAACATTAAACATGCCAACATTCAAATTATAGGGGTCCCAGAAGAAGACCTGGGTCTGATAAAATATTTGAAGAGATTATAGTTGAAAATTTCCCTAATATGGGAAAGGAAATAGTCAATCAAGTCCAGGAAGCGAAGAGAGTCCCACACAGGATAAATTCAACGAGAAACACGCCAAGACACATATTAATCAAACTATCAAAAATTAAATACAAAGGAAAGACATTAAAAGCAGAAAGGGAAAAGCAACAAGTAACATACAAGGGAATCCCCATAAGGTTAACAGCTGATCTTTCAGCAGAAACCCTGCAAGCCAGAAGGGAGTGGTAGGACATATTTAAAGTGAGGAAAGGGAAAAACCTACAACCAAGATTACTCTAGCCAGCAAGGATCTCATTCAGATTCGACAGAGAAATTAAAACCTATACTGACAAGGAGAAGTTAAGAGAATTCAGCATCACCAAACCAGCTTTACAACAAATGCTAAATGAACTTTGCTAGGCAGGAAACACAAGAGAAGGAAAAGGCCTACAAAAACAAACCCAAAACAATTATGAAAATGGTAATAGGAACATACATATTGATAATTACCTTAAATGCAAATGGATTAAATGCTCCAATGAAAAGACACAAACTGGCTGAATGGATACAAAAACAAGACCCATATATATGCTGTCTACAAGAGACCCACTTCAGACCTAGGGACACATACAGACTGAAAGTGAGGGGATGGAAAAAGATATTCCATGCAAATGGAAATCAAAAGAAAGCTGGAGTAGCAATTCTCATATCAGACAAAATAGACTTTAAAATAAAATTACAAGAAACAAAGAAGGACACTACATAATGCTCAAGGGATCAATCCAAGAAGAAGATATAACAATTGTAAATATTTATGCACCCAACATAGGAGCACCTCAATACATATGGCAAATGCTCACAACCATAAAAGGGGAAATCAACAGTAACACAGTAATAGTAGGGGACTTTAACACCCCACTTTTGCCAATGGACAAAAAATCCAAAATGAAAATAAATAAGGAAACACAAGCTTTAAATAACACATTAGACAAGATGGACTTAATTGATATTTATAGGACATTCCATCCAAAAACAACAAAATACACTTTCTTCTCAAATGCTCATGGAACATTCTCCAGGATAGATCATATCACGGGTCACAAATCAAGCCTCGGTAAATTTAAGAAACTTCAAATTGTATCAAGTACCTTTTCCAACCAAACCCAAAACTAGTAGAAGGAAAGAAATCATAAAAATCAGAGGAGAAATAAATGAAATAGAAATGGAGAAAACAATAGCAAAGATCAATAAAACTAAAAGTTGGATCTTTGAAAAGATAAACAAAATTGATAAACCTTTAGCCAGACTCATCAAGAAAAAAAGGGAGAGGACTCAAATAAATAAAATAGAAATCAAAAAGAAGTTACAACTGACACTGCAGAAATACAAAGGATTGTAAGAGACTACTACAAGCACCTATATGCCAATAAAATGGAAAACCTGGAAGAAATGGACAAATTCTTAGAAAAGTACAACCTGCCAAGACTGAACCAGGAAGAAATAGAAAATATGAACAGACCAATCACAAGTAATGAAATTGAACCTATGATTAAAAATCTTCCAACAAACAAAAGCCCAGGACAAGATGGCTTCACAGGTGAATTCTATCAAACATTTAGAGAAGCACTAACACCTATCCTTCTCATACTCTTCCAAAAAATTGCAGCGGGGGACTTCCCTGGTGGTGCAGTGGTTAAGAATCCGCCTGCCGATGGAGGGGACATGGGTTCGATCCCACATGCCGCAGAGCAACTAAGCCCGTGTGCCACAACTACTGAGCCTGTGCTCTAGAGCCCACAAGCCACAACTACTGAGCCCACGTGCCACAACTACTGAAGCCCGTGCACCTAGAACCTCTGCTCCACAACAAGAGAAGCCACAGCAATGAGAAGCCTGCGCACTACAATGAAGAGTAGCCCCACTCGCTGCAACTAGAGAAAACCTGTGTGCAGCAATGAAGACCCAACGCAGCCAAAAATAAATAAATTTATTTAAAAAAAAAAAGAACTATACTTTAAAAAAAAAAAAATTGCAGCGGGAGGAACACTCTCAAACTCATTCTACAAGGCCACCATCACCCTGATACCAAAACCAGACAAACATACCACAAGAAAAGAAACTTACAGGCCAATATCACTGATGAACATAGATGCAAAAATCCTCAACAAAATACTAGCAAACCAAATCCAACAACACATTAAAAGGATCATACACCATGATCAAGTGGGATTTATCCCAGAGATGCAAGGTTTCTTCAATATATGCAAATCAATCAAAGTGATACACCATATTAACAAACTGAAGAATAAAAACCATATGATCATCTCAATAGATACAGAAAAAGCTTTTAACAAAATTCAACACCAATTTATAATAACAACTCTCCAGAAAGTGGGCATAGAGGGAACCTACCTCAACATAATAAAGCCTATATATGACAAACCCACAGCAAACATTATTCTCAATGGTGAAAAACTGAAAGCATTTCCTCTAAGATCAGGAACAAGACAAGGGTGTCCACTCTCACCACTATTATTCAACATGGTTTTGGAAGTCCTAGTCACGGCAGTCAGAGAAGAAAAAGAAATAAAAGGAATCCAAATCAGAAAAGAAGAAGTAAAACTGTCACTGTTTGCAGATGACATACTATACATAGAAAATCCTAAAGATGCCACCAGAAAACTACTAGAGCTAATCAATGAATTTAGTAAAGCCACAGGATACAAAATTAATGCACAGAAATCTCTTGCATTCCTATACACTAACAACAAAAGATCAGAAAAAGAAATCAAGGAAACAATCCCATTTACCATTGCAACAAAAAGAATAAAATACCTAGGAATAAACATACCTAAGGAGACGAAAGAACTGTACACAGAAAACTATAAGACAATGATGAAAGGAATAAAAGATGACACAAACAGATGGAGAGATATACCATGTTCTTGGATTGGAAGAATCAGTCTTGCGAAAATGACTATACTACTCAAAGCAATCTACAGATTCAATGCAATCCTTATCAAATTACCAATGGCATTTTTCACAGCATTAGAACAAAAAATTTTACAACTTCTATGGAAACACAAAAGACCATGAATAGCCAAAGCAATCTTGAGAAAGAAAAACGGAGCTGGAGGAATCAGGCTCCCCAACTTCAGACTATACTACAAAGCTACAGTAATCAAGACAGTATGGTACTAGCACAAAAACAGAAATATAGATCAATGGAACAGGATAGAAAGTCCAGATATAAACCCATGCACCTATGGACCCTTAATCTATGACAAAGGAGGCAAGAATATACAATGGAGAAAAGACAGTCTCTTCAATAAGTGGTGCTGGGAAAACTGGACAGCTACATGTAAAAGAATGAACTTAGAACACTCCTTAACACCATACACAAAAATAAACTCAAAATGGATTAGACACCTAAATGTAAGACCAGACACTATAAAACTCTTAGAGGAAAACACAGGCAGAACACTCTTATGACATAAATCACAGCAAGATCTTTTTGGACCCATCTCCTAGAGTAATGAGAATAAAAACAAAAATAAACAAAGGGAACCTAACTAAACGTAA
Organism: Eubalaena glacialis; assembly: GCF_028564815.1. Taxonomy (NCBI): domain Eukaryota; kingdom Metazoa; phylum Chordata; class Mammalia; order Artiodactyla; family Balaenidae; genus Eubalaena; species Eubalaena glacialis. The sequence goes on from NC_083721.1 coordinate 112,656,958, forward strand.
AAGCTTTTACACAGCAAAGGAAATCATAAACAAGATGAAAAGACAACCCTCAGAATGGGAGAAAGTATTTGCAAATGAAGCAACTGACAAAGGATTAATCTCCAAAATATACAAACAGCTCATGCAGCTCAATATCAAAAAAGCAAACAACGCAATCAAAAAATGGGTGGAAGACCTAAATAGACATTTCTCCAAAGAAGATATACAGATTGCCAACAAACACATGCAAGGACGCTCAACATCACTAATCATTAGAGAAATGCAAATCAAAACTACAATGAGGAGACTTCCCTGCTGGTCCAGTGGTGAAGAATCCACCACCTTCCAATGCAGGGGACACCGGTTTGATCCCTGGTCGGGGAACTAAGATCCTGCATGCCGCGGGGCAACTAAGCCCGTGCGCCACAACTGCTGAGCTCGCACACCTCAACAAGAGAGCCTGGTGCTGCAACTACAGAGCCCATGCACTCTGAAGCTGGCATGCTCTGGAGCCCATGCACCACAACTAGAGAGAGAAAAACCCACACGCCACAACTAGAGAGAAGCCCATGCACCGCAACAAAAGATCCTGCATGTCTCAATGAACAGAACCCGTGTGCCGCAACTAAGACCCAACACAGCCAAAGAAAAAAAAAAAATAATAATAATAAAGAAAAAAAAACCTACAATGAGGTATCACCTCACACCGGTCAGAATGGCCATCATCAAAAAGTCTACAAACAATAAATGCTGGAGAGGGTGTGGAGAAAAGGGAACCCTCATGCACTCTTGGTGGGAATGTAAATTGATACAGCCACTATGGAGAACAGTATGGAGGTTCCTTAGAAAACTAAAATTGAACTACCATGTGACCCAGCAATCCCATTACTGGGCACATACCCAGAGAAAACCATAATTCAAAAAGACACATGCACCCCAATGTTCACTGAAGCACTATTTACAATAGCCAAGACATGGAAGCAACCTAAATGTCCATTGACAGAGGAATGGATAAAGATGATGTGGTGCATATATACAATGGAATATTACATAGCCATAAAAAGGAACAAAATTGGGTCATTTGTAGAGACATGGATGCACCTAGAGACTGTCATACAGAGTGAAGTAAGTCCGAAAGAGAAAAACAAATATTGTATATTAATGCGTATGTATGGAATCTAGAAAAATGGTATAGATGATCTTATTTGCAAAGCAGAAGTAGAGACACAGACATAGAGAACAAATGTATGGATACCAAGGGGAAAAGGGGGTGGGTGGAAGGAATTGAGGGATTTGGATTGACATATATACACTATTGATACTCTGTATAAAATAGATAACTAATGAGAACATACTGTATAGCACAGGGAACTCTACTTGATGCTCTGTGGTGACCTAAATGGGAAGGACATCCAAAAAAGAGGGGAAATATGTATACGTATAGCAGATTCACTTTGCTGTGCAGTAGAAACTAACACAACATTGTAAAGCAACTATACTCCAATAAAAATTTTTTTTAAAGTCAAATCACTATGTAGTACACCTAAAGCTAGCATAATATGATACATTAACCATACTTCAATAAAAATTAAAAATAAATAAATTAAATTTTTTAATTTTTTATTGGAGTATACTTGATTTATAATATTGTGTTAGTTTTAGGTGTACAGCATATTGATTCAGTATTTTTGCAATTTATATTCCATTATAGGTTATTACGAGATAATGGGTATAATTACCTATGCTATATAGTATATCCTTTAAATTAAAATTTTAAAAAATAAAACTGACTGGCGCTATCGTCAGTGCTACCACTTAAAAAAAAAACTGTTAATGGAGTGTAACCTTTAAAAATTGTATAAAAATAAAATTCTTTTAAAAAGCCCACTCCAACTATTAAGATTTACCCAGAAAATAATTCTAAGCCTGTTTTTTAACAAAACATTTTTCTTTTTATAATTAAAAAAAAAAAACACACATTAAAACACTTTCCAAGGTCACTTATTTTGATATATTCCCCAAATGAATGTTACATATAAATAGCCTCTCAAGCCCTCTGACAACACTCCCTGAGAAGTTAGGTCACATTAGTTCACTCTGTTCTGGCTTTGCTAACTCCACTTCTTTCAAATCAAACTGATACGGTTAAAAATGACATGCCTGAAAGGTCCTTATGTTCACTTTTACTGTATATATTATATCAACTTTATGAAATAAATAATTCACAAAATATTGCAATCCAATATGCACTGTGCAAGCACACGGTTTTCTCTAAGAGTCATAATTCTGCACAGAATTTGAACACCATGTTGACTGATGTGAGGACATGCTGTTGTCTAGTCAGAGGGTGTTCCAAAAACAGTGGGACTAACAGCATGTTCTAGCGGACAGAGTCCTGTACTGGAATTAGATGACTTGTATTATAACCCTCTTGCCAACGCAACCATGAGAACAACACATTTATTACTGTTATCTATTTCCCAGTTTTTCCCTTAGCCAACTTGATCAAAATGGATTGTGGTAAGAATCACGAGTTGTAAAACAAATTTGGGAAAGGTATTATTGTTTCTTCTTAATTATTTTCATTTGGATCATCTATTGACATTATTCGTAATGAAAATATTCTAAAGGAAAACACTTTAAAATGTCCTTTTAACTTCCCTCCACTCTGTAGTCAAACACTTTAGAAAAGACAACCAGAAAGCTGATCGTGTCATTGGGTATTTTACCACCTGAAACCTAAACTCTTTTTTGTTAAGCTCCTGGTTCTAAGGATTCATTTATTTTTAGTCTTTCCATCAAACTGGTTTTGCAGCAATCTGAGATGACAGGTAGAAGTTCAGGGTCTGAAAAAAATAAAGTGGGGGATTTTCAGGATTGTATCCTACCAAGATCTGACAGGCAAAGGCATCTAACTATCAAGGGGAAAATTAGAACTGCAACAAAGAAATCAATCAAAACAAGATAGTACTTCAAGGGTTCTTGGGAAATGGATTTTAGACATTGACATACGACTGCCAAGCAGTGGCTTCTGTAACCACTTTTTTGGAATCAATCACTACCTAAATGCATCCAGAAAATTAAATTACCTTTCTAGAAAATAAAGAATGGGGGTGGGAAGTCCACGTATACAGGTAGATAAATCACTCAGGATTCAATAAAACTAGAAAGAATTCTTATTTCGCAGAGAAAAGTCATAAGTACTTTGTGAAACTCCAGAGGCAGAACCCAAACTTCTTTACCTATTATCAGGACCTATGGCAACTTCAAAAATGTCAACAGGAGATTGCACAGGACCAGAAATGTCACTAACATACAAGTGTATAGAACAGTAGCAATATTCAAGACAAAATTATTTGTGAATACAAACACTTAATTTCCTCTTGAGTGGCATTCTATTGGTTTTACTTTAAAAATTAGCGTGATACTTATTTCTATCTTCCTACAAAAGTTCTAACTTAGTTACTAAAATATATTATTTTGCTAAAGTAGTTTTAAATTTATCCTGAAGAGTCATTACCGTGTACAATGTACTCCTTTAGTTTGACTCCTTCTAAAACGTGCTTGCCCTATTGAGTTAAGGATCAGGAATATTTAGCTTTGCTAACAGATAAGGGTTTCAAAAGTCTAACATTAATAAGCCATCGCTTGACTTTGATACACATTCATATTCATTCCCTCCTCTCTCCCCTCCCCTCTGTCTCTGTCTCTCCCCACCCTCTCCCAATAAGGCGAGAGAATGGTACCTTGCATTGGACTGAATCTACATTGCTTGTTAAATTAACCTCATTTAATTAACTTCATTTGAGGTTTATTCAGTCTTTGATTATTCACTTATTCCCCCCCCCCCGGTCTCTTTAATATGTAGAGAGTCTATTAAAATAATAGATCTTCCCTTGATTAAATACGATAATGTTAAGCTTTACTAGTGCAGAAGCAGAAGTTAAAACCCTTAACCCTGACTTAATAAAAAACCAAGCACACAATTCTGTATTTTAGGGTTGATATATATAGTTCATAAAATGGAGGCAAAACATTTTACTGTATTTTTCTTGAAAGTAAAGAAATAAAAGACAATTTAGAGAAAAACTGAAATCTCCATTGTTTTAAAGTGCTCTTAATAAAATCACATTGTTTATATAAAATACTGTCTTAAATGTTGCTACCATCACTTTAAAGTACTCTGAATAAAAATTACCTTACTTATTCTTTAATGCAAGAACTTATGTTTCTTACTTCCCTAATTGTTCTCTCCTGAGAGTTCTAGTAGCATAATAGGCATTGATAAATATTCTTCTATTGATTAACTCTAAAGGATGAAAAAGCATATAAAATCCTTGGATATCCTCTCTTTTTCATGTAGTAGTTACCTACTATTTTGTCCACCTAACATATTCCTGTTCTTTTGGGAATCATCAATGCTTCCTTCTACCCCACTCTTACAGATCCAACCATTCATATGACTGCCACAGACATAAGTTTCCATGTTCTATGACCCAACCCCAGTGGCTTAGTGGACGAAACACCTGCCCCAAACTGGGTCAGAGCTCTTATCCCGGATTATTTTCTTGGGACTACAGAAAACAGCACACAGTCCCTCTCAGGTGGCAGTAGATGTAAGAAGTAAAACTTAGGCATTGTGGGCAACAATTTTTCCTTTAGGTAAAGAAAGCCAATCAGCAGTTTAAGAGAATAAAAGCAAAATGCAAAGAAAAGCAGAAATGAAAGACAAAAAAAGGAAAATCTTAGGGCTGGTCATGTCCTTTGTTCAGGTTATTCCTGAAGCCTAGCTTCATAGACCCTTCCACTGTTCAAATTTTTCCTTGAAATCTGTGTTCTATTAAACACTTTCTGCCTACGCCAGTTCAAGCTAGATTTTAGTCCTTAAAACCAAGAGTCCTAACTAATAGTGTTTGAAGACTGAATGCTTTCTACCAGTCCTTAAGAATGAAAAACATATAGTTAAAGAAGCAAATGACAATAAATGGGCAATTCAGAGAAAAGAAATATTCTGAGTAAAAAAACCCCCAAAAATGTATATCACTAAAATTCAGAGAAATGGAAACTGAAACAATAATATTTTAATCTAATAAATTAACAAAGCTTTAACAAAAATGAGCATATCCAATATTGGCAAGTTACAATGAAACAGCATTCTCTTACATCATTTGTGGAAGAATAAATTTTTATAAACTGTTTTTATAATATATTTTGAAACTATGCATTAAGAAGCTTAAAGGTATTCATATTCTTTGACCCAGGAATTCCACTGCTCGGATCTAGCCCTAATACAGAAAACTTTTCTCTTTGCTTTGGCTTTGAAGAAAGCCAGCCACCAAGTAATCTGCAGTAGCAAAATTCTGAGAGTAATACAAATGCTTGGTAAGAAAGTGATTTATTAATTTACTCAATGCAGTATTAGTCATTAGAAATAATTTTATAGTCGGTGTGTGTAATAACACAGAAAAATGCTTATATTATGGCACTGGATTTTTAAAAATCAGAATATCAGATTGCAAAATTAAATGTTTTTAAAACTACATATAGGGCTTCCCTGGTGGCGCAGTGGTTGAGAATCTGCCTGCCATTGCAGGGGACACGGGTTCGAGCCCTGGTCTGGGAAGATCCCACATGCCACAGAGCAACTGGGCCCGTGAGCCACAACTACTGAGCCTGCGCGTCTGGAGCCTGTTTTCCGCAACAAAAGAGGCCACGATAGTGAGAGGCCCGGGCACCGTGATGAAGAGTGGCCCCCGCTCGCCGCAACTAGAGAAAGCCCTCGCACAGAAACGAAGACCCAACACAGCCAAAAATAAATAAATAAATGTATTAAAAAAAAAAAAACTATATATATAAACAAAATAATTCAGGCATGTCTTTGACTATGAAAGTTTTTATAATATAAGCTAGATATTATTTAATAGGTTAACAGGGAACATAATTTGCATTCTGAAGACTGATTTTACTGAAAAGTTGATGTCTCCAGGTATTAGCACCTTGTGTGAAGGGATAAAAGCTGTCGTTCTCCAGATGCAGGAACGCATGGCTACTCTGTGTAAGGGGCTGGCTGTTGAGTCGGCTGCCTCCTTTCTTTACTGTTGGTGGTTCTGACGCACAATTCCTAGAAACCCAATTTCAGTACAGTTTTACAGGCTGTTCAGGATGTTCTCAGTGATATTTAAGTATATGTTTGTCCCTTAGCTAAACTATATTTATTATTTTTATCCTGCAATAGTAAAATATCTATAAAAGATTTTTTTTTTAAATGATATTCTTGTCTGCTTACATTCTTTTTATATATGTATGTATGGCTGTGTTGGGTCTTCGTTTCTGTGCAAGGGCTTTCTCTAGTTGTGGCAAGCGGTGGCCACTCTTCATCGCGGTGCACAGGCCTCTCACTATCGCGGCCTCTCGTTGCCGAGCACAGGCTCCAGACGCGCAGGCTCAGTAATTGTGGCTCACGGGCCAAGTTGCTCCGCGGCATGTGGGATCTTCCCAGAACAGGGCTCAAACCCGCGTCCCCTGCATTGGCAGGCAGATTCTCAACCACTGCGCCACCAGGGAAGCCCTCTATAAAAGATTTTTAAACTTTTATTAAAATTCTTATAGAAAAACAGTGTTTTGATTGTGAAATTCTCAGCTTCTAAATCTCTTTTTCTCATTGAAATATATTTTTTTAAATGTGATTTTTAAAGTTTTGGGGGGGTAATACAATGAACACATTTTAAAAGAAGAAACTGACTCTAAAAGTTAATATCAGCTATTATAGGAAGTAAAATTAAGGTAATCTTTTTCATCTACTTTCTACTTTCTTTTTTTGGTGGGGAGGGTTGGCACGCTGCATGCCTCGCGGGATCTTAGTTCCCTGACCAGGGATGGAACCCGTGACCCCTGCAGTGGAAGCGCAGAGTCCTAACCACTGGACCGCCAGGGAAGTCCCTACTTTCTACTTTCCAAATATTCCATAATGTGTACAGCAAAAATAAGACAGTTAATTTTTGCTAAAGAATAGATACTAGATCAGCAAATCATCTACAAATTAACATTTGAAATGATGAAAAAAATGAGTACATCTGAAACACAGTATGATAACCCATTTATTAATGTGCCCCAAAATATCATTAGATTACATCAGTTGTTTTAAACACTAGTCTAACATCTATTTTTCTTTGAAGAGGTTCAAGAGAGCTGTACATAAGCTTCTAGAAATAACATATACAACTATAAAATGTTCAAAGAATCATTAAAATTTAAGGTTTCCTTTTCTTCCCACTTTTAGGTTTGAAGTAGTAACCTTGGTTCAATAAAAGGAAAAGAGAGGATGTGACAGCTTCAGGTCACTATTTGTATCTTCTGATAAAACTGTGATTACACTAGGGAGAAAAAAGAAAGATGAAAGTCATTCACTTTAAACTATGTATTACATGCCCACGATGTGCATGATACCACACCAGACACCATTTATTTATTTGGATATAAAGGAATGGTACCTGTCCTCGAGGGACTCATGGTTAGATGTGGCAGAGAGCAAAAAAGAAGGTAGTTACATTCCAGTGCTATAAAAATGGTAAAGGAAAAAGGCAGATGAGAGGAGGCAGAGAAAAGCAAGTAACCAGCTGCTCTTTCTGTGTCCTGGAAAGCATGAAGAACTTTCTGATTAGAGAAGTCTCTCTGATTTCATCATAAATGCTGTTGTAAACAGGCAAGGAGGGAGGGGAGAGGAAAAGAGGGAGGAGGTCCGCCAAGCGTAATGGAGGGAAGAAATGAAGATTTGTTAGAAAGACTTAATTTCCTTCTCAAAATATTTAATGATCATCAAAAAAAATGAGTTATTGTGGTTACTCCCAAATCAAAGGTCATTCAAAGAAGTTCATTAATACTGCAGTGACATTTTAAATGCGTGCAAAATCTTTTTAACAAGATATTACATGCTCTTCATTTCACCATTCAAAGAGAATAAGAAAAATAGGGAAAAAAATTTAAGTAGTATTTATTTAAAATTCAACTTATTGCCTGCCATATTCTGAGGAAATAAAGTTATGAAATATTCTCCAACTGAAAATTATTAAATCACATAAAAATATAATAGCCAAAGTATTCTTGCAGTTAAGAAAACTATTTTACTTTTGGCCAGTTTTTCTGCTATCACTGTTTTACTAAATATTTTCTAACTCAAATCCTACAACCTTAAATTGAAAGTTTCCTAATGGCAATGCCAGTAGGAAATATAATGTGACTTTTTTCGATCATCATATAATGGTACTGTGGCCTCAAATTCATTTTAAGCAGATGCTTATAAGGTTCACAAAAGACACCTCAGCGACAGGGTTGGCTAGGAACATTGTTACACTAGTTTCTTTGTAAAGGGTTCAGCTATAGACAGAACAGAGAACTAAGCTGGTGTGAGGACTTGCCCGGGTTCTGCTGTGAACAATCTTACATTTGCCTAATTTAGAAGCTGCAAACCAGTTCCTGAACATGTTTTATTTGACTTGCAGAGTGGGTTTTTTTTTTTTTAATGAGCACCAGTTGAAAATTTGAGGGATTTTACATAAAGATCCAGATTCTCTGCTTTTTCTGTAAAAATCAAGTAATTCAGAAACAGTGGCCCACATTTCTATCTCCTGGAGCAGCTGCCTCATTTAATGAGCCTGCACTTTTCCAATCACTGTAGTTCACATCCAGCCTGTTCTGTTCACTTACTCTGGATACCTGTTTTGCTCCATAGGAATTTGATTTGCCATTCTGCCTACTTCTAAAATGAGCCCAACTGAATGAGCATTTGGCTAATTCAAATATTTTTTTCTCTGAAAATTACGAAAGGTGGTTGCCTGCCATTCACCTGAGGAATTCCGTAGAATAAATGAACTCTATTTTTATTTTTAAAAACAAAAAAGTATATATCTATCTCTATCTATCTAGAGAGAAAGAGAGGAAGAGAAAAAGAGAGAGAGAGAATGGTAAAACCATAGAGAAAAATCTAAATTTATACTGACAGTTACCAAGATATTAAAACTTGAAGGCAAGGAGAAACCATGACTGCTCCAAAACTGCAGTGGTTCCTTAATTGAAAGATTAGCTGATATCTACCATACTGACAGCAATTTGGTTCAACCACAGCTGGCAAGAATAGGCCTTTTTCATCTCCTTTCCCTTTAAACAATAAAAACAATAACAACTGCAGCAAGAAGTGACCCAGCACCGACTATACAAAAGGCCCATGCAACATGCTTTACAGATGTTCTGATTGCAATCTTCTGGGGTTTAGCTCCAGCTTCTCAATTTCCTTTCAGTTCCAATCAAGGGATTTTCACCAGATATTTAGCAGTTTCTTCACCAGATCAAATGTTTCATTAACCCTTATTTTAATGTTGTCAAGGTGTGTTCTACAGTAAGCCCCCACCACAATTATAATGGTTTCATAGTAAACTAAGATTAGAAAAAACAGATTTCTTTACTGTAAGACTTCTCACAGCTTTTACTATGCTAATGTGTAAAGAGAATCACCAAGAAAAGATAAATGTAGAGAATGGTCTAAACTTAAAATTTGACCATAGAATACTTTTTCAGTAACATTTCTCAGGAATCCCTTGGAACACACTTTGAGTGTGTTCTATTTTCAGTATTAATTTAATAATCATTCTAAGTGGTTACTTTTATTTAAAGTGATGTTCATTTCAATAGGGTATCAGAACATATCAGCAAAAGGCAGAAAGTCGAGCAGATAGCAGCTACTCCCAACAAGAATAGAGATTCTTCTTTTCCTATTGAGTCCTGAAGAGGACTCACATCTGGCCACATAAGCTGTCCCCTTCAGAGGGACTCCTGCCCAGGATGTATTCTGCCCCATTAAAGGCTTCCTTTCCCTACGTACTATTTCAGGGGTGGTCTGAGGCTCTGCCCTCCAAGCTTTCTTGATAATCAAACTGGTTTCCAGTTCTGGATCCTTTGTTTCACCTCTAAGTTCACCCTTGGCCCACCGTTTTCAACTTGGAAGACTCCTTGAGCAGGCCAATGTGCCCAATCCTGTCCTCCACCTGCAGGGGGCAATTGGGGCATGTTCCCTACCCCAAAACCAAATTTCTTCCTCAGACCTAGACACTTTCTTTGATTTTGAGAGAAGAGCTATAGGACCGTATCTAAATATGCCGTTCCTGAGATTGGTTCAAGATGGCAGAGTAGAAGGACATGCTCTCACTCCCTCTTTCGAGAACACCGGAATCACAACTAACTGCTGAACAATCATTGACAGAAAGACACTGGAACTCACCAAAAAAGATAACCCACATGCAAAGACAAAGGAGAAGCTGCAATGAGACGGTAGGAGGGGTGCTATGACAATAAAATCAAATCCCATAACTGCTGGATGGGTGACTCACAAACTGGAGAACACTTATACCACAGAAGTCCACCCACTGGAGTGAAGGTTCTGAGCCCCACGTCAGGCTTCCCAAACTGGGGGTCTGACAATGGGAGGAGGAATTCCTAGAGAATCAGACTTTGAAGGTTAACGGGATTTGATTGCAGGACTTCGGCAGGACTGGGGGAAACAGCGACTCCACTCTTAAAGGACACACACAAAGTAGTGTGCACATCGGGACCCAGGGGAAGGAGCAGTGACCCCACAGGAGACTGAACCAGACCTACCTGCTAGTGTTGGAGGGTCTCCTGCAGAGGCAGAGGGCAACTGTGGCTCACCAAGTGACAAGGACACTGGCAGCAGAAGTTCTGGGAAGTACTCCTTGGAGTGAGCCCTCCCAGAGACCACCATTAGCCCCACCAAAGAGCCCGGGTAGGCTCCAGTGTTGGGTCGCCTCAGGCTAAACAACCAACAGGGAGGGAACCCAGCCAAACCCATCAGCAGACAAGCAGATTAAAGTTTTACTGCGCTCTACCCACCACCAGTCCCTCCTATCAGGAAACTTCCACAAGCCTCTTAGATAGCCTCATCCACCAGAGGGCAGACAGCAGAAGCAAGAAGAACCATAATCCTGCAGCCTGTGGAACAAGAACCACATTCACAGAAAGATAGATAAGATGAAAAGACAGAGGGCTATGTATCAGATGAAAGAACAAGATAAAACCCCAGAAAAACAACTAAATGAAATGGAGATAGGCAATCTTCCAGAAAAAGAATTCAGAATAATGATAGTGAAGATGATCCAGGACCTCGGGGGGGGGGGGGGGGGGGAATGGAGGCAAAGATGGAGAAGATGCAAGAAAATGTTTAACAAAGATCTAGAAGAATTAAAGAACAAACAAACAGAGATAAACAATGCAATAACTGAAAGGAAAAATACACTAGAAGGAATCAATAGCAGAATAACTGAGGCAGAAGAACGGATAAGTGACCTGGAAGACAGAATGGTGGAATTCACTGCTGCAGAACAGAATAAAGAAAAAAGAATGAAAGGAAATGAAGACAGCCTAAGAGACCTCTGGGACAACATGAAATGCAACAATATTTGCATTATAGGGGTCCCAGAAGGAGAAGAGAGAGAGAAAGGACCCAAGAAAATATTTGAAGAGATTATAGTCAAAAACTTCCCTAACATGGGAAAGGAAACAGCCACCCAAGTCCAGGAAGCACAGAGAGTCCCATACAGGATAAGCCCAAGGAGAAACACGCCGAGACACATAGTAATCAAATCAGCAAAAATTAAAGACAAAGAAAAATTATTGAAAGCAGCAAGAGAAAAACAAATAACATACAAGGGAACTCCCATAAGGTTAACAGCTGATTTCTCAGCAGAAACTCTACAAGCCAGAAGGGAGTGGCATGATATACTTAAAGTGATGAAAGGGAAGAACCTACAACCAAGATTACTCTACCCAGCAAGGATCTCACTCAGATTCGATGGAGAAATCAAAAGCTTTACAGACAAGCAAAAGCTAAGAGAATCCAGCACCACCAAACCAGCCCTACAACAAATGATAAATGAACTTCTCTAAGTGGGAAACACAAGACAAGAAAAGGACCTACAAAAACAAACCCAAACCAATTAAGAAAATGGTAATAGGAATATACATATCAACAATTACCTTAAACGTGAATGGATTAAATGCTCCAATCAAAAGACACAGGCTTGCTGAATGGATACAAAAATAAGACCCATATATATGCTGTCTATAAGAGACCCACTTCAGACCTAGGGACACATACAGACTGAAAGTGAGGGGATGGAAAAAGATATTCCATGCAAATGGAAATCAAAAGAAAGCTGGAGTAGCAATACTCATATCAGATAAAATACACTTTAAAATAAAGAATGCTACAAGAGACAAGGAAGGACACTACATAATGATCAAAGGATCAATCCAAGAAGAAGATATAACAATTATAAATACATATGCACTCAACATAGGAGCACCTCAATACATAAGGCAACTGCTAACAGCTAAAAAAGAGGAAATCAACAGTACCACAGTAATAGTGGGGGACTGTAACACCTCACTTACACCAATGGAGAGATCATCCAAACAGAAAATTAAGAAGGAAAGATAAGCTTTAAATATACAATAGACCAGATAGATTTAATTGATATTTATAGGACATTCCATCCAAAAACAGCAGATTACACTTTCTTCTTAAGTGCACACGGAACATTCTCCAGGACAGATCACATCTTGGTCACAAATCAAGCCTCAGTAAATTTAAGAAAATTGAAATCATATCAAGCATCTTTTCTGACCACAACGCTATGAGATTAGAAATCAATTACAGGGAAAAAAAACATAAAAAACACAAACACATGGAGGCTAAACAATACGTTACTAGATAACCAAGAGATCACTGAAGAAATCAAAGAGGAAATCAAAAAATAGCTAGAGACAAATGACAATGTAAACACGACGACCCAAAACCTATGGGATGCAGCAAAAGCAGTTCTAAGAGGGAAGTTTATAGCTATACAAGCCTACCTCAAGAAACAAGAAAAATCTCAAATAAACAGTCTAACGTTACACCTGAAGAAACTAGAGAAAAACAACAAACAAAACGCAAACTTAGCAGAAGGAAAGAAATCATAAAGATCAGAGTAGAAATAAATGAAAAAGAAACAAAGAAAACAATAGCAAAGATCAATAAAACTAAAAGCTGGTTCTTTGAGAAGATACACAAAATTGATAAACCATTAGCCAGACTCATCAAGAAAAATAGGGAGAGGACTCAAATCAATAAAATTAGAAATGAAAAAGGAGAAGTTACAACTGACACTGCAGAAATACAAAGCATCCTAAGAGACTACTACAAGCAACTCTATGCCAATAAAATGGACAACCTGGAAGAAATGGACAAATTCTTAGAAAGGTATAACCTTCCAAGACTGAACCAGGAAGAAACAGAAAATGTGAACAGACCAATCACAAGTAATGAAATTGAAACTGTGACTAAAAATCTTCCAACAAACAAAAGTCCAGGACCAGATGGATTCACAGGTGAATTCTAACAAACATTTAGAGAAGAGCTAAGACCCATCCTTCTCAAACTCGTCCAAAAAATTGCAGAGGAAGGAACACTCCCAAACTCATTCTATGAAGCCACCATCACCCTGATACCAAAACCAGACAAAGATACTACAAAAAAAGAAAATTACAGACCAATATCACTGATGAATATAGATGCAAAAATCCTCAACAAAATACTAGCAAACAGAATCCAACAACACAGTAAAAGGATCATACACCATGATCAAGTGGGATTTACTGCAAGGATTCTTCAATATACACAAATCAATCAATGTGACACACCATATTAACAAATTGAAGAAGAAAAACCATATGATCATCTCAATAGATGCAGAAAAAGCTTTTGACAAAATTCAACACCCATTTATGATAAAAACACTCCAGAAAGTGGGCATAGAGGGAACCTACTTCAACATAATAAAGGCCATATATGACAAACCCACAGCAAACATCATTCTCAATGGTGAAAAACTGAAAGCATTTCCTCTAAGATCAGGAAGAAGACAAGGATGTCCACTCTCACCACTATTATTCAACATAGTTTTGGAAGTCCTAGCCACGGCAATCAGAGAAGAAAAAGAAATAAATGGAATACAAATTGGAAAATTTGTCACTGTTTGTCACAAGAAGTAAAATTGTCACTGTTTGCAGATGACATGATACTATACATAGAGAATCCTGAAGATGCCACCAGAAAACTACTAGAGCTAATCAATGAATTTGGTAAATTGCAGGATACAAAATTAATGCACAGAAATCTCTTGCATTCCTATACACTAATGATGAAAATTCTGAAAAAGAAATTAAGGAAACACTCCCATTTACCACTGCAACAAAAAGAATAAAATACCGAGGAATAAACCTACCTAGGGAGACAAAAGACCCATATGCAGAAAACTATAAGACACTGATGAAAGAAATTAAAGATGATACCAACAGATGGAGAGATATACCATGTTCTTGGTTTGGAAGAATCAATATTGTGAAAATGACTATACTACCCAAAGCAATCTACAGATTCAATGCAATCCCTATCAAAGTACCAATGGCATTTTTTACAGAACTAGAACAAAAAATCTTAAAATTCGTATAATTCAAAAAGACACACGTACCCCAATGTTCACTGCAGCACTATTTATAGTAGCCAGGTCATGGAAGCAACCTAAATGCCCATCGACAGACGAATGGATAAAGAAAATATGGTACGTATATACAATGGAATATTACTCAGCCATAAAAAGGAACGAAACTGGGTCATTTGTAGAGACGTGGATGCATCTAGAGACTGTCATACAGAGTGAAGTAAGTCAGAAAGAGAAAAACAAATATCGTATATTAACGCATATAGATGGAACCTAGAAAATGGTACCGATGAACCGGTTTGCAGGGCAGAAATTGAGACACAGAAGTAGAGAAAAAACATATGGACACCAAGTGGGGAAAGCAGCGGGGGTTGGGAGTTGTGGTGTGATGAATTGGGAGATTGGGATTGACATGTATACGGTGATGTGTATAAAATGGATGACTCATAAGGAAAGAAAAAAAAGTAAAAATACACTCCCCTCCAAAAAAAAAGAACCACATAGCTGATCCAGTCAATTCCCAGAACAGTGAGAGATAATAATAAATGATTGTCATTAGGTACAGTTAGTGTGAATTAGTTCCTGTAAAAAAATGATCAATTCTTGGACTCTGGCAAAAAAATAAAATAAAGATGTTGTTCCTATAAGTTTGGTGAAGTTGAATGTTAATATTTTTCTTGTTAAAGATCAGTAAGGCCAATCCAAAAGATACGTGAAGTGAGCTAATGCAGAGTATATTCTCATACCCACAACTTGTCACGTTGTCAAATCCACAAAATCTGATCTATCTGATCTTCAGATATTTCCCAAGCAGCCCACACCAAGAACTTCAAGATCCATGGATAAAAATTATAGCCAAGGAAGGTTTTTCCAATGCCATTCCTTCACCAGGATCTTGAAAACAGAAACTACATTATTTCTTTTAGACTTCTCCACTCTCCAAAATATAGAATCTGAAACCTCCCCTGATAGCAAAGGCATAGTTAGAATTCCTGAGCCCCTCAATAACAGAGATTCTCCTATGTATCTTGACCTAACAAGGCTCCAATGTCCCACAAAGGGCTCTATTGAGAAACAGAAGCCAGCTAAGGGAGACCTCTTGAAAGTTTTTGGATAGTTCCTTCACTGCAAACAGGAAGCTATCATTAGTAGGCCTGAGGTGCTTCAAACAAGCTGACCATCAAACCAGGCTAAATCTTAGCAATAATTCTCTCCACTCAGTCTCACCTATTCGTTTATTCATTCATCAAAGAACTTCAGTTAATTTAGAAGACTGGTTGGTTGGCCAACCTGCACTAAAGGTAAGTACTATAACAGCAGGCATGCACAGAATTTTTTGTGAGCACAGAGAAGGATTCAGTCAAGGAAGTTAGAATGGTAAAGGATGAGTTAGGGTCAGTATGGAGCAGAGGAGGGCATAATAGGCAAGTAATTTCAGAAGGGCATTAGCCAAAGCAGAGAAGCTTGAGAAAAACTGGCATATTCTGGTTAATTCTTAGTGGTTCCCATGGAGTGAAAACAATTAAGGGCAAACTGAAGATCATGTGAGCCATGTTATGGAATGTACACTTTTCCCTCAGTGCTATGGGGCCCCTGGGGGATTTGAGGCAGGAATCAGATTTGACTTTTAGAAAGACTGCTCTGCCAGAAGTCACCTAAAAAACTTCCAAAGAGACTTAGGCTCAGGAATATTTGAGGGGGAGAACCCCCTCCTCTTATCAGTATATCCTCCAATTGAGTCCTCTCCTTTAGAATCTTGTTTCTCCTATACAGCTCAACTTATAGATGGTCTCATTGATTGATAGCATCAATCAGTGCTTATTCTACTTCACAACTACTGCCACATGATTTCCTCACTTAGAGACTCGAACTCCTGCCCTCATGCCTTTCTCCTCTCTCCTCCTCTCTTTCCTGCTTGTTAGGACACCAGTTCTGACTCCAGGCCTGAGTTCAACAGCCCTGCACCAATTCATTCTTGTTGCTGAATTTTTTAATGCTCCATTAATACAGAAGCTTCTATCTTGGTTTCTTGTAATCTTTTCTTCTATTGGTAATCCCATCTAAGACTAGATCCTTAATATTCTCTTTCCAGGCCAGGATCACAGGCTTACAATTCAGTTTCTCTAATTGTCCCTGACTGAGTGATTAAATCAACTTTTGGATTCCCCAACACGAGCCCTGCTATCTGTCGAGGAAACTTATTAGTTATTAGTACTTTGCCTTGAACTTCTCATGTTAATTTTTATCCAACACATCAACTTAGAAATTCAAGGGATGTGTGTGGAAGGAGAGGAAGTAGTAAAAGTCTACACCTATACAGTACATAAGGCTGAGGCTGTTTTCCTTAGCACCTGTTCTAGCCAATGGATGAGCGTAATTCCAGGTCCCAGCCCCTTCTAGTAAGCTATATGCTTGTCATAAGAAATCAAGCCAACCTTCACTTGAGCTCAGGAAGGTGATAACTGCCATTTATTCTAACTGTTCTCTCAGATGATAACCTGGCTCCTCAGACTGATCCTCACTGACACCTAAGTCTTACGTTGCATGCCATAAAATAATCATGTTATACTTCTCCTTTGCTACCCTTTAAGTGTTTCCTTCCCTTATCCAGATTTAAAAGATTCATAAATGCTTCAATTCTTCCACTCTTAGAAACTAGGTAGAACTTCCCTGGTGGTGCAGTGGTTAAGAATCTGCCTACCAATGCAGGGGACATGGGTTCAAGCCCTGGTCCAGGAAGATCCCACATGCTGTGGAACAACTAAGCCCGTGCACCACAACTACTGAGCCTGCGCTCTAGAGCCCACGAGCCACAACTACTGAAGCCTGTGCACTACAGCCCGTGCTTTGCAACAAGAGAAGCCACCACAATGAGAAGCCTGCGCACCGCAACAAAGAGTAGCCCCTGCTCACCTCAACTAGAGAAAGCCTGCGCTCAGCACTGCAATGCAGCCATAAATAAATTAATTAATAAAAAAAAAAAGAAACTAGATAGTATTGGGCCTATGCTATAGGATTTCTAATTTATTGAATACGGAATCATGTAATCCAGAAGGCAAAAGCGAATACTTTTTCTTACCCTTTAGTAATTTTGAATTTATTTCTCAAAATTAAAGTTCTCCTGAACAAAGCTGGTGGTATAGTGCTCCTTGATTTCAGACTATATTACAAAGCTATAGTCGAAACAGTATGGTACTGGCACAGAAACAGACACATAGATCAATGGAACAGAATTGAGAGCTCAGAAATAAACCCACACATATAGGGACAATTAATTTACAACAAGGGAGCAAAGAACATACAATGGAGAAAGGATAGTCTCTTCAATAAATGGTGTTGGGAAAACTGGACAGACACATGCAAAAGAATTAAATTAGACTACTATCTTACACCATACACAAAAAATAACTCAAAATGGATAAAAGACTTGAACGTAAAACGTGAAACCGTAAAACTCCTAGAAGAAAACATAGTGGTAACCTCATTGCATTGGTCTTAGCCATGTTTTTGTGGATCTGTCTCCAAAGACAAGGGAAACAAAAGCAAAAATAAACAGATGGGATTACATTAAACTAAAAAGCTTCTGCACAGTGAAACCATTATCAAAATGAAAAAACAACCTATGGACTGAGAGAAAATATTTGCAAACCATATATCCAATAAGGAATTAATATCCAAACTATATAAGAAACTTATACAACTCAATATCAAAAAAACAAATAACCTGATTTATAAATGGACAAAGGACTTGAACAGACACTTTTCCAAAGAAGACATACAAATAGCCAATAATATATGAAAAGGTGCTCAATATCACTAATCATCAGGGAAATGCAAATCAAGATATCACCTCTGTTGACTGAAAAAAAATGCACAACGTGAGAGCTGTGAGTTTAGTTTTATTTGGGGCAAAATGAGGACTATAGCCCGGGAGACAGCATTTCAGATAGCTCTGAGAAACTGCTCCAAAGAGGTAGGGGGAAGGTCATTGTGTATGTGATGTTGGTGAAGGGGGAGTACATGCAATCAAGCACATATTTTTTGCAGAAGGTTTTTGCTAGTCTCATGAAGGTTACTGCTAGTCACAAGGAGCAGACGTCACCATGAAGGATTTTAGTGCTTTTCTAGATATGAGGAGATGCAAGAATAGGGCTCATAAAATCATCTCCTGAAAATATCTAACTATCTGAAGACCTATTCTGCCAGTTTTTCCCAGAGCACAGAGTGCCTCATTCCTGATCTCCACCCTGAACTCCTTTCAGGGGGTGTTGAAGGTCAGCAGCTGCAGCGGCTCATAATTTGATTCTTGTAGAGGTAGATGGCAAGTGCCAATTTGTAGGTGACAGGGCCCCCTCATGGTCATAAATTCAACCATGGTTTGGGAGGCATTACATGACCATTTCAAGTGCCAATTTGTAGGTGACACTTCACACCTGTTACAATGGCTATTATCAAAAAGACAAGGAATAACAAATGTTGGAGACGATGTGGAGAAAGTGGAACCTTCCTATTCTTTTGGTGGGACTGTAAATTTGTGCAGCCACTATGGAAAACAGAATGGACATTCCTCAAAAAATTAAGAAAACAACTACCATGTGACCCAGCTATTCCACTTCTGGGTATTTATCCGAAGGACACAAAAACACTAATTCAAAAAGATATATGAACCCCTATGTTCACTGTAGTATTACTTACAGTAGCCAAGATATGGAAACAACCTAAGTGTCCACTAATGGATAAAGGAGCTGTGGTATGTAGACACAATGGAATACTACTCAGCCACTAAAAGAATGAAATCCTGCCATTTGTGACAACATGGATGGACCCTGAGGGTATTATGCTAAGTGAAATAAGTCGGCCAAAGACAAATACTTACGATTTCACTCATATGTGGATTATAAAACAAAATAAACAAACAAAACAAAAACAAACTCATAGATACAGAGAACAGATTAGTGCTTACCAGAGGGGAAAGAGGTTGAGGGGTGGGCAAAATGAGTGAAGGGGGTCAGTTGTATGGTGATGGCTGGTAACTAGATTTGTGGTGATGATCACTTTGTAGTGTATACAGATGTCGAATTATAATGCTGTATACCTGAAACTTGTAAAATAAAAAAAATTCTCCTAGAGTGTCATAGTGTAAACAAGCATAAAGATGCTATCTAGCTTCCCATAAACACTGCTGTCATCTTTGATTAAAAAAAAAACAACACAACTTTTAGAAAATAACTGCCCATATCCAAGGTTGCTGCCTCTTTTCTTATCCACCCTCTGTCAAAGTAATGCTCTGTCAGGGGTAGGCTGATAGTGCTGATCTCAATCAACAGCATAGAGACACCGCAGAGTTGCCTGGTAAATATAATGCAATATTGCAATTTAATTGACTCCAAATATACTAACAGGGAATTTCTGATAGTTGGAACAAAAGACTGGGCTGAAGTTTGTCTGCATTATTTATGATGGAAATATTAATTTAACAACCACTTACAAACTTCAGAAAAATACTTAAGTATGAACTGTTTACATTTAGAAATAAAAAGTTTAACATTAGGTTTAAGGGTTATTAAATCAAATCGGTGAAGTATTAAATCACATAGTGCTTTGTCATCCTAGTTTTATTACTTATATATACTTCAATTAATTAAAACTATATATTAAAAATTCTCTCATTTAGTGGGGGCTTCCCTGGTGGCGCAGTGGCTGAGAATCTGCCTGCCAATTCAGGGGACACGGGTTCGAGCCCTGGTCTGGGAAGATCCCACATGCCGCGGAGCAACTAGGGCCGTGAGCCACAATTACTGAGCCTGCGCGTCTGGAGCCTGTGCTCCGCAACAAGAGAGGCCGCGATAGTGAGAGGACCGCGCACCGCGATGAAGAGTAGCCCCCACTTGTCGCAACTAGAGAAAGCCCTCGCACAGAAACGAAGACCCAACACAGCAATAAATAAATTTAAAAAAAAAATTCTCTCATTTAGATATTTAGTAATTTAGATTGCTCTTGAACAATGCTGAATTTTGAGGTCAATTACCACTTGTGAGATTTTACTTCTCTTAATTTTGGCATTTAAATAAATGAGTTAGTTCAGTATGCTACTTTATATGTTGCTATTTTATTGATAGTAAAACGTTTATTTTTCAAAATCATATTTTCCTACAGTTCAGAAAACTTTTATAACAATGACAATAATAACAAAAATAATAATTAACTCTACTGAGTGCCAGACACTGTGCTTAATAATTTACATGAAACATCACAATATTCCTATGAGATTAATTCATAACCAGCCCCATTTGACAGGTAAAGGAATGAAGAGGCAGAGAGGTAAGCAAGCTGAACGAGGCCACACAACCAGCAAGGATGGAGCCAGGATTTGAACCCAGGCAGCCTAACTCTCATCCTGCTACTAACGTGGAATTGACCATACTTTGCTCTGATCTTGTACATTTGATTATTTATTTGCATATCACTTTAGAAGATGGATTTTTATATGCATATTGTACTTTGACTTCTGTCTTGATTGAATTGATACTTAATGGGGACTGACAGGAATCGAGGAGTAGGAAATGGCCTTATTAAGAAAGGGAAGTGAGCAGCAGCTAAAAATGTTATGCGCATGAAGTTAAGCAGAAGATTAACTTTACACATATTCCCAAATATACATTTTTTTTTAATCCCCTCACAAAACCCAGGAGTTCACAGAGGGAAAGAGTTCACTGGTAATTCTCACGAACCTTTGTTTCATGGGCATAAAATGTTTTCAGAATCAACCCCAGTTAGTCTCTGTCTTTCAGCACGGTAAGAATTTGGCATGCTGCTCCTTTCCTCCTTAGAGAGAAATCCAAATGCTTGCCAAAGCGCTTAATATTCTAGCTTCCACAGCAAATCTCTTTCATCTCCTTCTAACTCCCTCCAAATTGGCTTCAGATTTGGGCAAAAGAAAGAAAGGCACTGGAGGAAAGAGGCATAAGGGGGGTTGTTGGTGTTGCTATTTTTTTCTACTGCAACAAACAAAACATGCTTATAATTATGTGAAACATATTTTTTTAGTATAATTCTTGCTATCAACCCTAGAAAGCTCTTGAGCTGCAGCTTCCCTCTCACAACAGCGTAAAGCCCCAGGCCAATATTATAGTGTAAATGAGGTACTAAATGATTGGCTTCTAACTCATTGACAATTTTGAGTTTTACTTTCTACAGCTAACTTCTTTTTTCCTCTAAAAGTGATAGGAAATAGAGAAAATTATACCTATTCTTCTAGATATAAAGATATGAGTGAATAAAATATCTAGCCAAAGAAAACAAGATTAATAAAGAAATCTAGGATTTAACATTTACAAGAAGATAAGCTTTCCATTTCAGAAAATAAGAGCTCTAAAACAGGTTATACTAAGGTTTCTTTTTTCAGAGGCATAAACATAATATGCTTTTCTGCTCATATTCTAATTAGCTTTTCATTAAGTTAAAAAAAAAAAAAAGGAAAAAAAGACAGGCTTGTGTTTGGAATGTGACGCTGGTGAGAAAGACCTGCAAACACTGGATAAACTCTGACACAGAACAATGGTGACAAATATTCCAAGAAAATTCTGCCTTTAACAGACACAACTTAAAAAGAAATAAAAGACGGCAAAAGGCTAAAAGCAAAAGACTAAAGAAAGAGAAAACAAATAAATCTAAGCAAAAGGAAAGGAGCAATAGGACACAGCACATTTAATCAGCTATCCCTTTCCTCAGATTAGCAGCCCCCCAGCTCTGCTGGATATTCTAACTAGGCATTTTCAATCTTTTTATTTTTGTTTCTCTCTCTGTGCCTCTCCAAAATCTTCTGACTTAATATCAAAAGAAAGCTATTAACCTCATTTCACAAAATTACTTATTTTACAAAACCAAGGTTATTAACAAAAGGATAAGGACAACATAAATCACAGATCTATGCACGGCTCAGTGACAGTGTTGTGAATTTGACACTAGTTTTTTTCTTGGCCATACTGTATTTCCAGTCTAAGCCTGAGTCTGGGATATATTCTGCTGTTAAGATTGGCCATACATACTACCTTGCCTCCCTATTCCCTGATTGTATCATTATGTTCACTGTTATCACAACTCTATTTGCATGTTAATGACAGAACATGGACTGAACAACTCTGTTGAGTTTGTCAAAATAATAACAGAATGATGCAAAATATATACAAATGAATATTCATATGTCTTTCTTAAGATATACCACCAGGAAAAAATTAGAAAGCGATGAGTCATTCATGAATAAATAAGTGAACAAGTTAACCTAAATCTTTATCTACAGATATTTTTCAAATGGCAAGGGGAAGGTCAGAAGAATTACCCTGATTCCAGCACCTTACCACAATAATTATGTTCCATTTAAAATTTTTAAAAAATTTGCAGTAGATAAAAATGATTCTAAGTTAGATCAACATTAGGATTATAACTCATATAAATTATACGAGTTGCTATTTGAGTGCTCTCCCCTGAGCAATAACCAGGGGACTTTCATTAATATACCAATAAAGCAAAATATAGAAAGTATCATTCAAATATTTTTCAATAGAGAAATTGGAATTCAAAGCTACCATTCTGATGGCCACACAAAACATCTAAAAAATAATCCTAATATTTATGAATACATGTTTTTAATTATGAAGTCTTATCCCCTGAAAAAAAAATCTATATCATTTTACTAACATATAATTTGAAAAAGAATGTTCTCCATGAAAATAAATGTGATTTTCTTTTACCTTTATCTTGTGTACAACATGAGTGTTTGAACACAAAGGGTCCTGACGAAAAAAAATCTTTAAAAAAATGTTTAGTTCATCTACATAATTACTGACACATGAAAAATGTATAATTATTACAAAGTAAAATTTTTTTTCTTGTTCTCTGAGCCTTGATTAAAAGCTAATATCACATTTAAATATGCATTTTCCTTCTTCCAAGCTTCCTTGCAACTCTCCATCCCCAATTTGGATAAGGAAAATGTCATAAATCATTTTCCATTTTTCCTTTCTCTCTGTTTCTCTGCTCCCCTTTCTGAACTCAGGCACAGGTATTCCACAAGATGCTGGCTGGTAGCAGGTAAAATACATGCCTCCTCTTCTGAGAGCAGATGATGACAAAACCCAGGAGTAATCATATACAGGCGACAAAGCTCAGTATAAAAACTCATGTCCTTAACAGAAAAATGGAATATAAATTCTAGGAAATTGTTATGATTCAATATTTTAAATTATATTGAATGATGTGCTTTCCAATGTGTCATTGACATGCATCTGAAACCATGAAGAAGCAAAGCGAGAACATCTTTCATAGCAATCTAAGCATTTATCTGGGTACAAATACCAGAGGATTCAACATGAGTGAGGTTGCCTGCTGAGAACAGAAACTGAAATGCCAGGAGGCGTATTAAAAGCCAGTGTAAATGATGCAATTCATAGCAGACAGCCATCTAGAGGCCTACATGCATTTACTGTTAACAGAAAACAAAGGTGGCAGCAAGAGATATGTTCCATTTCTCCATCCTTGACATGAATATCATTTATAATACAGAACAACGCATAAGCTTGAGTACTTTCCAGGAGGTGTGTAAACATTTCTTTGTTATGGACAGTGGTAAAATCAAAATGAAATGTAATATGAAAACCTTGGCTTCATGATTAATATCATGCATTTCAATCACTCAGCAAACTAGCAAACACCTCCTATGCACCCACCACTAGGTGCTAGGTCCTATGGGTAATATAGGGGAAGATAAAGACAGTTATTGCCCTCAAGGATTTTGACATATTAAAAAGGCAAGACTTAAGAACAAACACCAACAAAAATGCAAAATAAGACAGTACCTACTCAACTGCTAAATGGTTTGCTTGAAAATGTAAGTGCTATATTATATCAAAAAGATTATTATGGGCTGGAGTAAACAGAGGTAACATCATAAAAAAGAAAGCTCTTGAAGAATCAAAATAATCTAAGCAAAAAGAAAGAAATGAAATGGGTAGTTTAATTTGGCTTGGGAAAAAATATGTGCAAACACACAAATGAGAATGGCCTCAGAAAGTTTTATACTAATTCATATCTGTATCAAAATTACAGACTTTTTACATATGCAAATGAGTTATTTTCCCAAGATTAATCATAAGTCCTAGGATAGTTCCAGTTTAAGCTTATTATTCAAGAATAATTACTGAGGGGAGGAAAACCTAAATTGCAAATGACAAACTGCTGAAGGCTCACTGTGGACAACTCTGAAAGTGATCTAGTCATGGCACTGCCTCCATAATATTGTGCAATTTACCTCTAGGAACTTGACTGGGTTCCCATAGTAGATATTGAAGAAAAACCCCCTTCTCCTTCTGATTCTAGCAGACGGAATGGAAAATGAATATGCCAGAGCACTTTGTTCTTAACAAGACCTGCACTCAGGGGAAACCAGTCAACCAGAACCTAACCTGCTGAGGTATTATCAGAGGCCTTGCTAAGGGAGATACCCAACTCCAGCCCACTCCAGCCATCCTGTCCCAAATAAGAGCTGGGGATGGAAGGTGGGCAGGGGTGGAGGTGGGAAACCTTATGAAGTTCACAGGACAAAAGGCTCACTACAAGACTGAGACTTAATCACAGGACTACAGATCACTTCCTTTCCCTCAACACCTCACCACTACATTACTAAAGGCCTATTGAGAGCAGTTCCTTTTACCTTGTACATTATGTCCAGCCATCAAGAAAAAATTGTAAGGCATACCAAAAGGCAAAAAAACACAATTTGAGGATACAGAGCAAGCATCAGAACCAGGCATGGCAGGGGTATTGGAATTATCAGACTGTGAATTTAAAACAACTATGATTAATATACTAAGGTTAATATGCTTGAATGTACAAAGTAGATAGAATGCAAGAGCAGATGGGCAATGAAAGAGAGATGGAAATCCTAAGAAAAACCTAAAAAGAAATGTTAGTGACAAAAAAAACTATAACAGAAATGAAGAACACTTTTGATGGGCTTATTAGTAGACAGTACAGTTGAGGAAAGGATCTCTAAGTTATCAGTATATCAGTATATACTTGATATATCAATAGAATACTTGAACCTAAAAAAGCAAAGAGAACTAAGATGGAAAAAAACAGAACAGAATATCCAAGTATTGTGGGACAACCATAAAAGGTATAACACATGCATACTGGGAATAAGAGAAGAAGAAAAAGAGAAGGAACAAAAGAAATATTTGAAAAATAATGGCTGAGAATTTCCCCAGATTCATGTCAGATACCAAAGCACAGATCCAGGAACCTCAGAGAACACCATACAGGGTAAGTGAAAACAAACAAACAAACAAATAAAAAATAAACAAACAAAAAAACCCCCACAATGCATACTCAGGCACATCATCTCCAAACTAAAGAAAATCAAAGATAAATTTAAAAATCCTGAAAGAGGCCAGAGGGCAGAAACACTTATCTGTATAGGAACAAAGATAAGATTTACATGTGACTTCTGCTCAGAAACCTTTGTGAACAAGAAGAGAGTAGATAAATATTCAAAGTGTTAAGAGAAAAAAACCCACCAACCTAGAATTCTGTATGCTGTGAAACTATCCTTCAAAGGTGAAGGAGAAATGAAGGCTTTCCAAACAA
The DNA here is from genome assembly GCF_028564815.1 of Eubalaena glacialis. NCBI lineage: Eukaryota > Metazoa > Chordata > Mammalia > Artiodactyla > Balaenidae > Eubalaena > Eubalaena glacialis. The sequence goes on from NC_083721.1 coordinate 112,683,129, forward strand.
ACGTTGAGGAAATTTGTGGCCAGTAGACTTGCCTTGCAAGAAATATTTTAAAAGTTTTTTAGAGAGAAGGAAAATAATATAGGTGAGAAACTAGGATCTAGATAAAGACAGGAAGAGCATCAAAGAAGGAATAAGTTAAGGTTAAAAAAAAAACATGTTTTTCTTATTCTTAATTCATCTAACAGGTCACAGTTTGCTCAAAATGATAATAGCAACAATGTATTTGATTATGAATGCTTATGTATATAACTTATCAGTATATATATGCTTATGTACATATAAGTGAAATGAATAACAGCAATGATACAAGGGATCGGAGGAAGAAATCAGGATTATTTTGTTATTATAAGGTACACATAATACTACTGATGAAGTGGTATAGTGTTATTTGAAAGTGAACTTGGATTAGCTGTAAATATATATTGCAAACCCTAAGGCAACCACTGAAAACGTAAAAAAAAGAAGTAGAATTGATATGTCAAAAAGAGGAAAGAAAAGAGCATAATATAAAATGTTCAGTTAAAAACATAAAAGATAGGAAAAGAGGAAAAGATAAAAAAAAAAGAGCAAAGAGCAAGGGCAATAAGTAGAAAGCAGTACAAATATGGCAGAAATTAATTCAACTATATCAATAATCACTTTGAATGGGAAAGGTCTAAGTACACCAATTAAAAGACAGATAATCAGAGTGGATCCAAAAAACAAAAAAATAAAAATGAATCAACTATATGTTGTCTATAAGAAACCTACTTTAAATATAAAGACACATGCAGATTAAAGGATTAAAAATAAACAAATGAGACAACATGAAACTAAAAAGCTTTTACACAGTGAAGGAAACTATCAACAAAACAAAAAGGCCACCTACTGAATAGGAGAAGACATTTGCAAACAATATATCTGATAAAGGGTTAATATCCAAAATATACCAAGAACAAACAACCCAATTAAAAAATGGGCAGAGTACCCAAAAAGACATTTTTCCAAAGAAGATCTACAGATAGCCAACAGACACAATAAAAGGCACTTGACATCACTAATCATCAGGGAAATGCAAATCAAAACCACAATGAGATATCACTTCACACCTGTCAGAATGACTATTATTCAAAAAGACAACAAATAACAAATGTTGGCAAGGTTTTGCAGAAAAAGGAACCCTTGTACACTGTTGGTAGGAATGTAAATTGGTGCAGCCACTATGGAAAACAGTATGGAAGTTCCTCAAGAAATTAAAAATAGGAGTACCATATGATCCAGCAATTCCACTCCTGGGCATATATCTGAAGAAAACAAAAACACTAATTCAAAAAGATACATGAACCCTAATGTTCATAGCAACATTATTTACAATAGCTAAGATGTGGGAGCAATATAAGTGCCCATTAATAGACAAATGGATAAAGAAGATGTGAGATACACACAAATGCACAATGAAATATTTCTTAATTTCTCTTTTTGATAGTTTGTCGTTAGTGTATGGAAATGCAACAAATTTCTGCATGTTAATTTTGTAACCTACAAATTTACTGAATTCATTTATTATTTCTAACAGTTTTTCTGATGGCTTCTTTAGAATTTTTTACATATAGTATGTCATCTGCAAACAATGACAGTTTTATTTCTTCCTTTCCAATTAGGATTCTTTTCATTTCTTTTTCTTGTCTGACTATGTTGGCTAGGATTTCCAATACTATGTTGAATAAAAGTGGTGAGAGTGGGCATTCTTGTTTTGTTCCTGATCTTAGAGGAAATGCTTTCAGCTTTTCACTGTTGAGTATGATGTGAACCGTGGGTTTGTCACATATAGCCTTTATTATGTTGAGGTATGTTACCTCTATACCCACTTTGGTGAGAGTTTTTATCATAAATGATTGTTAAGTTTTGTCAAAAGTTTTTCCTTTATCTATGGAGATGATCATATGATTTTTATTCTTTGGTTTGTTAATATGGTGTATCATATTGATTTGTGAATATTGAACAATCCTTGCATCCCTGGGATAAATCCCACTTGACTGTGGTGTGTGATCCTTTTAACGTATTGTTGAATTTGGTTTGCTAATATTTTGTTGAGGATTTTTGCATCTATGTCCATGAGTGATATTGGTCTTTAATGCTCTCTTTTTTTTTTTTTTTTTTTTTTTTGGTGGTATTTTTGTCTGGTTTTGGTATCAGAGTGATGATGCTAGCCTCATAATATGAGTTCAGAAGCATTTCTTCCTCTTCAGTTTTTGGAAATAGTTTGAGAAAAATAGGTGTTAACTCTTCTTTAAATGTCTATTAGAATTCACCTGTGAAGATACCTGGTCCTGGACTTTTGTTTGTTGGGAGTTTTTTCGTTTTGTTTTGTTTTTTTACTGATTCAATTTCATTACTGGAAATCAGTATGTCCATATTTTCTATTTCTTCCTGATGTAGCCTGGGGACGTTGTACATTTCCAGGAATTTATCCATTTCTTCTAGGTTGTCCAATTTATTGGTATATAATTGTTCATAGTAATCTCTTTTTATTTTATTTTTTTATTTTTTTATTTTTTTATTATTTATTTATTGGTTGAGTTGGGTCTTCGTTGCTGCACACGGGCTTTATCTAGTTGCGGTGAGCGGGGGCTACTCTTCATTGTGGTGCACGGGCTTCTCATTGCGGTGGCTTCTCTTTTTGTGGAGCACGGGCTCTAGGTGCACGGGCTTCAGTAGTTGTGGCACGTAGGCTTCAGTAGTTGTGGCTCGCGGGCTCTAGAGCGCAGGCTCAGTAGTTGTGGCGCACAGGCTTAGTTGCTCTGCAGCATGTGGGATCTTCCCGGGCCAGGGCTTGAACCCATGTCCTCTGCATTGGCAGGTGGATTCTTAACCACTGAGCCACCAGGGAAGCCCCATAGTAATCTCTTATGATCTTTTCTTATTCTATGTTGCTTGTAACTTCTCTTTCATTTCTGATTTTATTGATTGGGTCCTCTCTCTTTTTTTTCTTGATGAGTCTGGCTAAAGTCTTGTCAACTTTGCTTATCTTTTCAAAGAACCAGCTCTTAGTGTCATTAATCTTTTCTATTGCTATTTTCAGTCTCTATTTCATTTATTTCCACTCTGACCTTTATTACTTCTTTCCTTCTACTAACTTTGTGTTTTTTCTTCTTTTTCTAGTTCCTTTAGGTGCAAGATTAGATTGGTTAACACTGTAATTGTTTCCTGAGGTAGCCCTGTAATGCTATAAACTTCCTTCTAAGAACTGCTTTTACTGCGTCCCATAAATTTTGGATTGTTTTGTTTCCATTTTCATTTTTGTCCAGGCATTTTCTGATTGCCTTTTGGATTTTTTCAATGGCCCATTGTTTATTTAGTAGCATATTTTTTAGCCTCCGTGTATTTGTGTTTTTTGCAGTTTTTTTTCTTGTATTTAATTTCTAGTCTCACACCTTTGTAGTCAGAAAAGATGCCGGATATTTCAACCTTCTTAAATGTATTGAGACTTGTTTTGTAGCCTAGCATGTGATCCATCCTGGAGAGTATTCCATGTGCAGTTGTTTTTGGATAGAATGTTCTGTATATGCCTATTAACAAGATTTGAAATAATGTGTCATTTAAGGCCAGTGTTTCCTTATTAATTTTCTGTCTGGATGATCTGTCCATTATATAAGTGGGGTGTTAAAGTCCCCTACGATTATTGTATTACTGTCTATTTCTCCCTTTATGTTTGTTAATATTTGGCTTTATGTATTTAGGTGCTCCCATGTTGGGTGCATATATATTTACAATTGTTATTTCTTCTTCTTGGATTGATCCCTTGATCATTAGGTAATGTCCTTCTTTGTCTCTTATTATAGTCTTTGTTTTGAAGTCTCTTTTGTCCAATATAAGCATTGCTACCCCACCATTCTTTTCATTTCCATTTCCATGGAATATCTTTTTCCATCCTCTCACTTTCAGTTTGTTTCTTTGGGTTTGAAGTGAGTCTCTTGTAGGCAACATATGTATGAGTCTTTTTTTTTTTTTTTTTAATCTATTCAGCCACCCTATGTCTTTTGATTATTTAGTCCATTTACATTTAAAGTAATTATTGATAGGTATGTACCTCTCATCATTTTGTTGTTTTCTGGTTGTTCTTGTAGTTCTTTTTGTTCCTTTCTTCTTCTTATGCTGTCTTCCCTTTTGATATGATGACTACCTTTAGTGTTAGGTTTGCATTCATTTCTTTTGTGTGTGTGCTTCCATTATAAGTTTTTGTTTTATGGTTACTCTGAGGTTATACAAATATAACAACCTATATTTACAGGTGACTATTTTAACTTGAAACTCTCTTAAGTTTCAACACATTCTAACAAACCTCCCTCCCCCCATATTTAATGTTTTTGATGTCACGTTTTACATCTTTTTATTTTGTGTATCCCTTAAATACTTATTGTAGATACAGATGGTTTTACTTGTTTTATCTTTTAGCCTTCCTATAGCTTTATAATTGATTGATTCATTACATTTACTGTATGTTTGCCTTTACCAATGAGAGTTTTCCTTTCATAATTTTCTTATTCCTAGTTGTAGCCTTTTCTTTTCCACTTAAAGAAGTCCTCTTAACATTTCTTGTAAGGCCAGTTTAGTGGTGCTGAACTCTTTTAGCTTTTGCTTGTCTGTAAAACTCTTTATCTCTCCTTCAATTCTGAATGATAAACTTGCTGGATAGAGTATTCTTTGTTGTAGGTTTTTTTTCCTTTTAGCACTTTGAATATATCATGTCACTCCCTTCTGGCCTGCAAATTTTCTGCTGAGAAGTTAGCTGGTGGTCTTACAGGAGTTCCCTTGTAGGTAATAGCTTTTCTCTTGCTACTTTTAAGATCCTTTCTGTAATTTTTGCTATTTTAATTAAAGTGTCTTGGTGCAGACCTCTTTGGGTTCATCTTGTTTGGGACTCTCTGTCCTTCCTGGAATTTAATGTCTGTTTCCTCCCCCAGGTTAGGGAAGTTTTCAGCTATTATTTCTTCAAATAAATTCTCTGCCCTTTTCTCTCTCTTCTTCTGGGACTCCTATAATTTGTAAGTTATTAAGATTAATGTTGTCTCTGAGGTTTCTTAAACTATCCTTATTTTTTAAAACTCTTTTCTCTTTTTCCTGTTCAGCTTGGGTGATTTCCACTTTTCTATCTTCCATATCATGGGCCAGTTCCTCTGCATCTTCTAATCTACTGTTGATTCCTTCTAGTATATATATTTTTTATTTCAGTTATTGTATTCTACAGTTCTGTTTGGTTCTTTTTTATAGTTTCTAACTCTTTATAAATTCTCTCTTTATAAATTCTTTTTTATAGTTTCTAACTCTTTATAAATTCTCTCTTTATAAATTCTTTTTTATAGTTTCTAACTCTTTATAAATTCTCACTGTGTCTATCCATTCTTCTCCTGAGTTCGATAAGCATCTTTATGATCATTACCTTGAACTCTTTATTGGGTAGACTGCTTATCTCCATTTCATTGGTGCATTTTCTGAGGTTTTGTCTTGTTCCTTCATTTGGAACATATTCCTCTGTCTCTTCATTTTGCCCAACTCTCTGTTTATTTCTATGCATTAGGTAGGTCAGTTATATGTCCCGGTCTTGGAGAAGTGGCCTTATGTAGGAGACTTCCTATGGGGCCCAGCAGCACACCCCCTCTAATCACCAGAGGTATATGTTATAGGGATATTACCTATGGGAACTACATGCACCCTTGTGTTGTGGTGGGGCCAACTACTGTGGGCACATTGGTAGGTGGGGCTTGCCCCCAGCCCAGCTAGCTGCAAGGCCCTGCTTTGTGTGGTGGCTGTGGTCCACTGGTGGGTGGGGAAGGCTCCCCACACAGCTGGCTTTGTGGCCCAACAGCACGTGGTTGCTGGGGGCTAACTGGTTCATGAAGCCAGCTCCTTCCATGGCTATTTGTGCATCTTGGTGGCACATGGCAGCTGCCGACCCACTGGTAGGCAGGGCTGGCTCCCTGTGCATCTGGCTGGCCCAGGGGCATGCAGCTGCTGCAGGCCTGCTGATGGGTAGGGCAAGCCCCCAGCACTAATCGGCTAGAGAGAGAACTCCAAAATGGTGCTTCCCAGCACCAGTGTCATCACAGTAGAATGAGCTGCCCAAAATGGCTGCTGCCAGTGTCTCCAACACCAGGGGGAGTCCTGCCTCTCTATGAAGGTCTCCAAAATCAGCAAGTGGGTCTGATCCAGGCTCCTTTCAAGCTATTGCCTCTGCACTGGTACTTGGAGCACGTGAGATTTTGCACCTGCACTTTAAAGGGTGGAGTCTCCATTTGCTATATCCCTCTGGCTCTCCCGAATTTAAGCCCTGCTTGTTTTCAAAGCCAGACATTCTGGGGGCTCATCTTCCCAGTGCAGGACCCCCAGGCTGGGGAGCCCAACATGAGGCTCAGGACCCCTTGCTCCTCAGGCAGGACCTCTGCAGTTGTGATATCTCTCTCATTTTTGGGTTGCTGACCCAGGGGTGTGGTTCTTCACTATAACTGCATCTCTACCCCTCCTACTCATCCTGTTGTAGTTCATTCTTTATCTCTTTAGTTGTCGACATCTTTTCTGCTACTCTTCGGGTCATCTCATAAATAGTTGTTCTGTAAACAGTTGTAATTTTGGTGTGTCTGTGAGAGCAGGTGAGTTCAGAGTCTTCCTACTCCACCATTTTGGGGAAGCTCCCAAGACATAACAATTCTTAACATGTAGGTGCTAACAACAGAGCACCAAAGTACCTGAGACAAAAAGTTATAGAACTGTAATGGGAAATAGATGCATCCACTATTATAGTTGCGGATTTCAACACCCCTCCATCAGAAATGAATAGATCCAGTAGACAGAAAATCAGTAAGGAAATAGTTGAACTCAGTAACACCATCACAACTATATAATTGATATCTGTAGACAACTTCATCCAACAGGAGCAGAATACACATTCTTCTCAAGATCAATGGAACATTCATCAAGATACACTACATTCTGGACCATAAAACACATCTTAACAAATGTAAAAGAATATAAATCATACACAGGTGTAGAGTCTGCTCTAAGGCTACAAGAAATTAAACTAGAAATAACAGAAAAATGTCTGGAAAATCCCCAAAAATGTGAAGATTAAATTATACACTTCTAAATAACATGAGTCCAAAAAGAAATCTCAAAAGAAATGTAAGGATATTTCAAACTAAATGAAATGAAAACATACCTTATCAAAATTTGTGGGATGAAGCAAAAGCAGTGTTTAGAAGCAAATTTATAGTATTGAATGCATATATTAGAAAATAAGAAAGGTCTACTAACCAATAATCTAATCTTCTAACTTAGAAAACTAGAAAAAGAAGAGAAAATTAAATCCTAAGTAAACAGAAAAAAAGAATTAATAATTAGAGCAGAAATGAAATTAAAAACAGAAGATCACTTGAGAAAATCAATGAAACCTGTTTCTTTGATAACAATCAATAAAATCAATAAGTCTCTAACTAGGCTAACTATGAAAAAAAAGAGAGAGGACAAATTACTAATAGCAGAAATGAAAGAGACTTCACTACAGATAACATAAACAAAGTAAAAGGATAATAAAGGAATACTATGAATAACTCTATGCCCACAAATTTGATAACCTAGGTGAAACAGACTAATTCCTTGAAAGAACTGTCAAAACTCACACAAGAATAAATAGACAATCTGGATAGGACTATATACCTAGATAAGAAATTGTATCAATAATTAACAGCCTTCCAAAAGAGAAACAACAAGGCCCAGATGGGTTCTTTGGCGAATTCTAACAAATATTTAAGAAATAAATTATACCAATTCTTCATGATCTCTTTCAGAGGATAGAAGCAGAGGGAATACTTCCTAGTTCATTTGACAAGGCCAGCATTACCCTAATACCAAAATCAGACAAAACATTACAAGAAAAGAAAACTACAGAGTAACATTTCTCATAAACACAGATGCAAAATTTTTCAAAAAATTATTAGCATATTGAATCCAAAAAAGTTTTAAAATATATAGACCACAGCCAAGTAGGATTTATCCCAGGTATGCAAGGTTCATTCAATATTTGAAAATCAGTTAATGTAATCCATCACATCAACAGCCTCAAAAAGAAAAATCACATAATCATATCAATAGATGCAGAAAAAAACATTTCACAAATCCAACAACCATTCATGGTAAAAATTCATAGTAAACTAGGAATAGAGGGGAACCTTCTCAACTTAATAAAGACGATCCACACAAAAAAACTATAACTAAATCATACTTAATGGTGAGAAACTGAAGATTTCCTTCTAATATCAGGTACAAGGCAAGGATATCACCTCTCATCACTCCTTTTCAACATCATATTGAAGTCCTTGTTAATGCAATAAGGCAAAAGAAGGAACTAAAAGGTATACAGATTGGAAAGGGAGACATGAAACTGTCTTTGTTCTCAGATGACATGATCGCCTATGTAGAAAATCTGGAACTAATAAGCGATTATAGCAAGGTTACAGGATGCAAAGTTAATATAAAAAAGTAAATCACTTTCCTGTATACCATGAACACATGCAATTTAAAATTAAAAAACACATTACCATTTACCTTAGCACCCCTCAAAATGAAATACTTCGGTATAAATCTAACAAAATACGTACAAGATCTATATGAGGAAAACTACAAAACTCTGATGAAAGAAGTCAAAGAAGAATTAAATAAATTAAGAGATATTCCACGTTTATGAATAGGAAGACAATATTGTCAAGGTGTCAGTTTTCCCCAACTTGATGTATATAGATTCAATTCAATGTCAGAGTACCACAAGTTACTTTATAGATATCAATAAACTGATTCTGAGATTTATATGGAGAAACAAAAGACCCACAATAGCCAACACAGTACTGAAGGCAGAATAAAGTTGAAAGAGATACTACCTGACTTCCCGGACTTACTATAAAACTACAGTAATCAAGATAGTGTGGTACTGGTGAAAGAATAGATAAATAGATTAATGGAACAAAATAGAGAGTCCAGAAGTAGAACTACATAAATATGGATAACTGATCTTTCTTTTTTTTTGGTGGGGGGGGGAGGCCATGCCACACGGCCTGTGGGATCCTAATTCCCAGACCAGGGATCAAATCCCAGCCTCTGGCAGTGAAAGCACCGAGTCCCAACCACTGGACTGCCAGGGAATTCCCTATGGTCAACGGATCTTTGACAAAGGAGCAAAGGCAATACAATGGAGCAAAGACAGTCTCTTCAAGACATGGTGCTGGAACAAGATGTTCACTTGCAAAAAAATGAATGGAGACACAGACCTTAACACTCTTTACAAAAATTAACTCAAATGAATCATAGACCTGACATAAAATACAAAACTATAAAAATCCTAGAAGATAACATAGGAGAAAACCTAGATGACCTTGGGTACAGCAGTGACTTTTTAGATACAACACTAAAGGCAAGATTCATAAAAGAAACAACTGATAAGTTAGACTTCATTAAATTTAAAAACTTCTGCAAAAGGCAATAGCTAGATAATTAGAAGAAAAACCATAGAATGGGAGAAAATATTTGCAAAAGACACATCTGATAAAGGTCTGTTATCCAAAATATACAAAGAACTCTTTAAACTCAACAATGAGAAAACAAACAACCCAATTAAAAAATGGACCACAGACCTTAATAGACACCCCACCAAAGAAGTTATGGCAAATGAGCATATGAAAAGATGCTCCACATCATATGTCATCAGTGCAAATTAAACAAAAATGAGATGGCCTATTAGAACGCCAAAATACAGAACACTGACAACACCAAGAGCCGGTGATGATGTAGAGCAACAGGAGCTGTCATACATTGCTGATGGGAATGCAGGCACTTTGGAAGACAGTTTGGCAGTTTCTTACAAAACTAAATATACTCTTATCATATGATCCAGCAATCATGCTCCTTGATACCTACATATGAATATTTATAGCAGCCTTATTCATAATTGCCAAAACTTGGAAGCAACTAAGACTTCCTTCAGTAGGTAAACGGATAAATAAACTGTGGTACATCCAGACAATGGAATATTATTCAGCGCTAAAAGAAACCATGAAAAGACATGGAGGAACCTTAAATGCATATTACTAAGTGCAAGAAGCCAATCTGAAAAGGCTACATACTGTATGATTCCAACTATATGACATTCTGGAAAAGGTAAAACTATGGACTCAAGAGAAAGATCAGTGGTGGCTGGGGGGAGGGGTAGATGAACAGGTAGAAGACAGAAAATTTTTTGGGCAGTGTAACTATTCTGTATGATACAACAGATGGATATACATCATTATACATTTGCCAAACCTACAGAATACAACACCAAAAGGGAACCCTAAGAAAAACTACGGACTTTGGGCAATTATGGTATGTAAATATAGGTTGATCCTTGGAAAAAATAAACGTACACTTCTGGTGAGTGATATTGATAATGGGGCAGGCTATGCATGTGTGGAAGAAGAGAGGATATGGGAAGTCTTGGTACCTCCCTATTAATTTTGTTGTGAACTTAAAACTGCTTTAAAAAATAAAGTCTCAAAGAATAATTCTTAATAACATCCATTTGACTCTCATAAAGTTCCCAATTTGGATATGAATTTTATGGTCCTCTTACTTATAATGTGCTGTCTCAGCAGAGAATTATACTACTTGACATCCTTTCATTTAATAAAGGTTGTTTTGTTTTAAACACCATTGAGAAGAACCTTTGCCAAGACATATCCTTGATTCTGACTTTTATAAAAATATGTAAATTTCTAAATTATCTGGGATGTACCACCACAAGATTGATCCAAATGTCTATGAGCATCTTTAGATTGTGAAAGTATAGAAGCTACCATTTTAGGGGATTTCATTGTTAGAAACCAAATTAAACCCGATTCATAGCCTTCCCTAATGAAATAACATCTTCAATGCACAATCAACATCATCATCGATGAACATTTGTTGGGCATCTACTATATGCAGGGCAGTATTCAGGGTGGATAGGGTTGGGTGGGGAAAGGGTGACACACAAAAAATAAGACATGGTCTTGATTCTCCTGCAGTATTATCTATTGGTTGCTGTTTATCCACCCATCTGTCCTTCCATCTCATCCATCCCAACCACCCATCCATCCATGCATTCATCCATCCATTCATCCACTATCATAAAAGAGTACATGCTAGGTACCAAATAAGTGAGGTAGGTAGCAAGTTTATTTATCAGGGATTGCATCTGGTTACATACAACAGAAAACAGACTACAGTATACTAACCATATAGTGGTTAATTGTTCTCATATAACAAGAAGTCTGAGGAGAGGCATTTCAGGGACAGTAGAAGGGTACTAAGATGTCATCAATGACCCAGACTCCTTCTGTCTTTCTTAGAATGTCATGCTCACCCTCCTCACAGTAACCTCACCATTATAGAAGGCTGATCTGCCTCCAGCCTGTTCCTCTGAATTTCAGGTAGGAAGAATAAAAAGGAAACCACAAAGGGGAGGAGGAGTGCAAAATTTCCCACAAACACCCAGCAGATTTTCACTTACATCTAATTGATAGTATGTTCATAGGAAGTCCCCCTTAATTGCAAGTGAGGCTGGGAAAGCGAGTGTCTAGCCTTTTCAGCATCTACAGAGAAAGGTCAGCTCTACTGCTTACAAGAATCAAAGAGTGGAGAAATTTTCCAACACAGGAAGTCACTATACACTTTTCATATCTGCTTATAAATTAATCAAATCAAAAAAATATTTGGGAGTGCTACTATATGCCAGACACTCTGTTAGGTGCTGGGGATAGATAAAGCAAAGAATAAGACTGGTTTTCACAGAACTCACATTAAAGCCAGGAATGCAAACGTTAAACAAATAACTGTAAGTATGAAGAGCACTATAAAAATGAAAAAAATGGAAAACAAAGAATATCATGGAACTCCATCAGGGGTCAGGGAATTCCTGAGGGCCTGGCATTTTAGCTGAGACCTGCAAAAGGAAATAGAAGAATGTGGAAGGGGGAAGAGTCCCCAGGAGAAAGTACAGTACATTCAAAGGGTATGGTTGAGAGTATGGTACATCTTAGGAACTGAAAAAAAAAAAAGTCTAGGATGACTGGAACAAAGCAGGTGAGGCTGGGGTATAACCAAGGGCCACAGATCATATAGAGTCTCAAACCATAAAGAGGATTTTGGACTTTATTCTAAGGAAAATGCAAACCTGTGGCAGGTACAGTGGTAGAGTGCAATGGTCAGATATGTATTTTGACAAAACCATCTTGGGTACAGACTAAAGAACAGATTCATTCAGGTCATGTAGGGAGACTACTGTAGATGTCCAAACAGAGAATGGACCAGGATGGTGGCTGTATGGATTGAGAAACATATAGACAGATTGAAGAGATATTCATGAAGAAGGTGATAAAATAGGAAAAATCAAGGAATGCCCAGGAATGATAATAATCATAATTTGTTATATAAGTAATTTATGTATTTTATTAAATGTACATATATATAACAACCCTATTTAACACTCAGAATAACCTTGTGATACAGGTAGCAGCATTACTCCCATTTTACAGACTAGGAAACTGAAGGAAATCCATAACACGAATAACCTGTGGAGCCAAGATTCAAACCCAGTCTATCTGATTACAGAACCCAGATTCTCAACACTACCTTAAATGCTGCATAGTAATAATGGGGGAAACATTTCCTGGCATTAAGAAGACAAGAGTAGCAGATGTGGACAGAAGATGACCAGTTCATCTTGGGGCACTTTTGAAGCCTGTGATGCAGCCAGGTGGAAATGTTGATTAGAGAGTTGAATAGATTAGCCTGGAGCTCAGAGGATAAGTTAGAAGTAAAAGGGGAGATTCACAAGCCCACAACACAAAGAGAGTAACTGAGGCCTTGGGATTGGATAAGAGCAGCTGGAAACTGAAGAGAAAATGTAGAATCAAAATAGAAAACAGCAGGTCTCCAATGACAGTGTCTTCATGCCATCGCTTGCCATAGTCATATTTGTCTGGTTTCTTCAACTAACCCAAATAGTGATGTTACAGAAAAGAGAACGAACTTAATCAACAGTGTGAGCACTGTTATTTAATCTTTTTATTTGCTTATCCATCTATAAAATGGATATAACAGGAGTTTCTAATCATACCTCACTCAATGAGTTAATTCAGTTTTCTCCAATTTGAAAGTGTTCCCATTTAGAAATATGTAAATAGTGAAGAATCTAAGAAGAAACAAAAATGCACACTTTTTGAAGATGCATTAATTCGAACCCACAACAAATAAATATTCTATTCCTAAGCTAAAATAACATGTCCTGACTTGTTTGTTCAGGCCTGGTGGTGAGGCAGTAAGGAGCTGGGTGGCAAGGTGAGGATAGAAAGGAAACTAACGGAAAGGTAAGCAGGGCTGGGTGGTTTGGAATGGTCTTGCTGCCTCCAGCGTTAGCGGGCAGCTACCTAGCGCCTGATAGGATTGGCTTCAATAGGGCACATAGTGCAGGTTCACTAGGGCCTCACTGCCCTCCTGAATTACTTCCGTAGAGCTCTCATAGATTTCTTCTAGTGCTAAGTCAGCCTTGCTTAAATAAATAAACGTAAAAAAGAAATAAATAAAATCCACCTCCCCAAACCCTTCTTCCAATCCTACTCCTACAAAAAGCCTTTCAGAAATCCCTAAAAGCTCAGGTAGAAGGATTTGCAGGAAAGCTACACTTAACTGTTGACCCTCAGGATTTACATATTCCGTTTCTTGGTTTTTATCCAACAGCTCCCTCCGTTTTTCCCCTATGTTGTTAATTTTATTATGTCCTTTTAAAACACCTCACACTCTTTTTGGAAAGAAGGGGGCATGATAAATAAAAGTAACAATTAAGTTCTAAAGTTATGCTTTCTACAAAATCTCTACTCCACCGAGCAGAAAACACAGGGTATGAACCTAATCAAAGTTGGGCTAGGCATTTTAAACCCCCCAATTAAACTGAAATTAATTGTCAGGATAGAGCTGAGATCAGGATATTTCCTAGATACAAGAACTTCCCTTGTGATATTGGGCAATGTTTAGATATCCAACGTAGTTGGGAATGTGATGCTATCTATGGTGGGGGGAAGGGGGGCGGGGGCGGGGGCGGGGGACTGTATGCTATTAACCTTAGTTAAAAAACACAGAAAGGAAAAAAAAAGGAAGGGGAGGGAAGTGAAAAGAACTGAATTCCTGCCAGGCACAGAGTAATGTATATACCATCCCAGTGAACTAGCTATGTCTCTGACCATTTTATAGATGAAAAATCAAAAGTACAAAAAGAGGGAATCCCCTGGCGCTCCAACGGTTAGGACTCAGTGCTTTCACTACCAAGGGCCCAGGTTCAGTCCTTGGTCGGGGAACTAAGATCCCACAAGTCCCACATTGCGGCCAGAAAAAAAAAAAAAGCTATATGTTAAAAGTACAAAAAGATTACGAGGCAAGGTCATGGGGCTAAGCAATAGCAGAGCCTCTACTGTTTATACTATATCATACACTGCTCCCCTTCATTTATTCTTATAATCCCACTAGGATTTAGTCCAATACAAACTGTATTTTATATTATAATGATAACTAATTTTAAGTAAGGGAAATTCAAGGAGGAAAGATAAATAGAAGGAATACTGAATGTCTGGGACAGAAACTCTAAAGCAGGGGTCACCAACCCTGGGGACTGGTACCGGTCCGTGGTCTGTTAGGAACCGGGCCACACAGCAGGAGGTGAGTGGCAGGAGAGCGAGTGAAGCTTCATCTGCCGCTCCCCATCGCTCCCCATCACTTGCATTACCACCTAAACCATCCCCCCATCTTCCCCCCCCCCACCCCGTCCGTGGAAAAATTGTCTTCCACCAAACTGGTCCCGGGTGCCAAAAATGTTGGGGACCGCTGCTCTGCGGTGTTGATTAAAAAGCTTGAGGGATAAAAAGACCTCCTTTAAAAACACAAAGCAGAAAAAATGTACTTTATTTTGGTAACCATGTTGCTATAGCAACAACATAATGATACACAGAAGAGCTTTCAAAGTTATACTGGTAATAAAAGATATACATGAATACATAGGTCTATCAATGTTGTTGAGTAAATATCAATCTCCATAACCTTGCCAGATCTAGTAATGAGAAACCTATGTAAATATTATTTATATCAATAGTAAAAACCAGCTGTCAACTTCTAGTATTTACTGTTTGTATGTGTCCACAAGGAAAAGGAATAATGGAAAACAGTATGCTCTATACTTAAGTACTTTGGTCTGGAACACAATTAGTGCTGGTACAGGAGAAAAATGAAAAGATAATAAAAGGATTAGCTGGTCTTAGAGCTACATGGTATGAATAAAACCTGTTTAGGCTTCTCAAAGTTTAAGTAATGCATAGTACAAATATCAATATAATAAATTCATATCCATACATCTAGAATAAGAGAAACATGATATAAACATCTAGGTTTAAATTATTTGCTACTAACACCCTGTGTCTATTGGAGTCATTTTTCAGTGCCCTGTAAAAGAACCAATGCTCTTCCAAACGGTACTCAACCTTTCTTTTCCCGCCTTCCCCATGTTCATATGCCCAATCACACTCTCATCAGTAACAGCTTTTATTTCACTGCGGAGATTCCCACTTGGCCCCAAAAGGCAAATCAGAATCTTAGGAGAGAGGTGAAGGTTTGAGAAAGCCCCTAGATATTTGAAATGAATGCCTAGGAAGTATGCCCAAACCATGAGAGCTATAGTTCTGCATCAGTTCTTTGTTCTATAAAATCTTGATTATTCAAAATTCAGTTGTCCCAAACATTTTTAACATGTATGCCTCTTATACTACTTCCATAGACAACAGAGAGTACTGTACAAGTAAAAAAGCTGAGCCTCAATAAGACGTGTGCAAAAGACAAGACCTTTAAAAAAGGGAGCCCTTGATAGGTTTCTTTTCTTGAGATAACTATTTTTTTCCCCCTCTTAAGGAACTAAAGTAAGCAGCCATGTGTTATTTTCTGGAGGGAAATGTAATGTCCAGAGAGGCAGGCCCTGCTAGTGTCTTCTTCCTTACAACAGACCCTGTTATTTCAGGAAGCAATGAGCCAACTCCCTGAAGTCAGTTCCCCAGACTCCCCTGCAGTTGTGGGAAAGCTTTTGACCTCCTGTCACTGGCATTTCCCCTGACTGCTTCCCCCTTCATATTTCTGCCTAGAAATGTACTTTTGACAGTGCAGAAGCCATCTTGAGATCATGAGGAGATCAGCATGAGACTGAAGGCCTACTCACTGAGAAAGACAGAATGAGAGATGGAAAGGGGCTGGATCCCTGGTGACATTCTGAGCTGCCTACACCCCTTATTTTTGATTCAAGAAACAAATAAAACCTTGTTCATTTAAGCCACTTGCTCCAGAATGCATTCCTAACTGACATAACTGGTCTATGAGGGAGGTAGTTTTGGCAGAGGAAGATAATGACTTACAAAATCTGCCTTGTTTGCCCCATTATCCTCTACTCCAGCCAGGTACATCTATTTCCTCCAATTGTCTTCATTTATAAACTTGTAGATGCTCTGTTAATTTGATCCCAAACTGTGGACTCAATCTGGCTCTCTGAACCCTTGGTATGTAGCTATGCCCCTTCCTTGGGCTGACTGGTCCAGATTTGACTTCTACAGCTCACCTGATTTGTGAGAATGGCCAATTATGATCAACAGAACTCTTAAGTCTAGCTCCTCATGGACAGGCCTATCCTTCCACTGCTTAAATTTGCATGCACCAACTCAATTTGGCATAAGCAAAAGAGAAATCAAAAAGGAAATATTTAGCAGGCATGTAGAGATGCATATACCTAACTACTAACTTTTGTGAGCTACCTATTAACATTGTGAGAATTTAAACCATTACTTTAAAAAAATGTTCTTAGTTACTCAAAGCAATATTTAAGTTGACTAAAAAATCAGCACAAGGTCACAACCAAGATGCAGTAGCACTGCTTCAGGACTTGAGAAATGCCAAGGCAATGAGATCCCTGAGTTTGCTTATTGTCTCCCATACATCTCACAGAGTGCTACAGAAGTTTCCAACCCAGAACCACCAACAGCCACAGACCAAAAAAAAAAAAAAAACTAAGAGAAGTCTGATTTACTCAGCTGATCAGGGAAAGCCTGACTAAACAATAGAAAACAATCTTGGTAATAGCTGCCTTCTCTCGCCAAATATCAACTGTAAAACTGTACCCCCCCACCACCACCTCACGGTTTAAGGGCAGACACAACTGAGCAGAGAGTTGATCTTCCACGCCACCAGAGCCCTGCCCCATAGATGCAGGTGGTGCACTCCAGGTCACCTGGCCGGTATAGTATCAGTGGGGTAAGCTGAGAGCCGATCTTCCGTTCCCCTCTGTAGAAGCAAGATATGCTCCCATTCCTCCATACGGTAGTGTCAGTGGGGCCAACGGGGAGCTGAGCCTCCACCCCAACCCTGCACCAATGAATCTGAACAAAGCGGTACAAGTTGTTAGTAGTAAGCACTCACTTTCCTTACACTCCTTGTGTCAGTGAGGCCCAGTGGGGAACTAAACCCAACTGGCAGCAAAGAGACCAAAGGAAGCAGTGAAAGACAGGACTGGTGGCACTCTTATTCTGACTCCCTACCCATATCCTGTGTCAGAGGGTCTCAGTCAGAAGCCTCCAACCGCACCCAGTATCAGTGAGGTAGAAAAAGGTAGTGAGACAGAGTAGTCAACACCCTGCTTCCCTTCCTCTGATGCCAGTGGGACATGCAGGGAGCTGAGCCTCTACTCCTAGCTGGCATCAACGAGGCAGAATCAGGGCTGGTTGGCACCCTACTTCTCCCATCCTTTGGTGTCAGTGGGGCACAGAGAGAAGCCAAGCTTCTGCCCCCACCCCGCTGCAAAAAAGCAGTGTGAGACAGCTCTCTGGTTCCCCCCTCCCTGGTGACAGTGAGTTCAGAGGGAAACTGATCTTATACCCCCATGCAGAGACACAAGGCTGTGCAAGTTGGTGACCTACTTTTGCCAGAAAGGTGTGAATGGGGCCAAGGGCAATATGTTAACTTCAACTTCACCAGTCTGATACAAGGCAGTGTGAGTCAAAACCCAACTTTTGCTAAAGTAGTGTCACTGGACCTAGCAGGAAGCTGAACAAACATACCCATTTGGCTTTCATGCTTTATCTCAACAAGGGGAATGTGTGCTAAAAAATTTAAAAAAAGATTGAATAGGATCCAGAGTCTCACAGTATAACCTCCAGAATAATCAAGGCTCAATGGAAAATCACTCATCATGGAACCAGGAAAATCATAATGTTCATGAGAAAAGATAATCAACAGACCCAACACTGAGATGAATCAGATGTTGGAATTATCTGACAAGGATTATAAAGCAGCCATCATAAAAATTCTTTTAAAAGCAATTAAAAATTCTCTTGAAACAAAAGAAAAAAAAGAAAATCTCAACAAAGAAATAGAAGTTACAAAAAACCAAACAGAAATGATAGAACTGAAAGATATAATAACTGAAAGAAAAAAACCTCACCGGATGGGCTCAACAGCAGAGTTTAAGGACAGAAGATAGAATCAGTGAATATTAGGATAGATCAACAGAATTCACTAATCTGAACAAGAATGAAAACAGACAGAAAAAATAATTAACAGAGTCTCAGAGACCTGTGTGACAATAACAAAAAAGCTAGCATTCATATGATCAGAGTTTGAGAAGGAGAGGAGAGAGAGGAAGTAGGATTAAATAATATTCAAAGAAATAATGGTTGAAAACTTGTAATCATGGCAAGAGATATAAACCTACAGATTCAACAAGCTGTAGGGAAGATCCCATTCTATCCTAATAGAATAAACCCAAAGAAATCCACGTTAAGACAGATCATAATTGAATTATGATAAATTATGCATCTATATTGCAATAACTAGAGCAACCACTTAGAAACCTATACAAAGCAATATACTTAAAACACTATAAGTCAAGATATAATCCTAAAAATACTCAACAAACCAATCTGAAGGTAAGAAAGAGAAACAGAAGAGAACCAGAAGAAACAAACTGAACACAAATAAAATGGCATATGTAAACCCTAACATATCAACAATTACCTAAATATATATGTAAATCTAAATACACCAATTAAGAGACAGGCAGAGTGGATTAAAAAAAAAAACATACTTTAACAATATGCTGTCTATAAGACCCACTTCAAATTCAATGACATCGGTAGGTTGAGAGTAAAATGGAAAAAATATACCATGTAAACAGTTTTTTTTTAAAAAAGCAGGAGTCGCTATATTAACATCAGACAAAGTAGACTTCAGAGCAAAAAATTTTACTAGAGACAAAGAAGAATATTACATAATGATAAAAGGATCAATCCACCAGGAAGACATAACAATCCTAAATATGTTCACACCAAACAAAACAGCTACAAAATATGTGAAGCAAAAATTATATTACTCAAAGAGAAACAGACAATCCACAATTAGAGTTGGAGACTTCCAATACTCCACTCTTAGCAACTGACAGAATCATTAGACAGAAGATCAGCAAGGAAATGAAAGAACTCAAAACCATCAACCACCAGGTTTTAATTGCCATATTTAGAAAACTTCACCCAACAACAGCAGTATACACATTTTTTTTTCAAGTACCCATGGAACAGTCACCAAAGCAAGTGCCTATCTTTGGCCATAAAACAAGTTTCAACAAAAATTTAAAAGTTGAAATCATACAGAGTATGTTCCCTGACCATAATGGAATCAAACTAGAAATCATTAACAGAAAGATGACAGGAAAGTCTACAAACACTTGGAAACTAAACAGCACACTTCTAAATAATCTGTATGTCAAAGGAAAACTCTCAAAGGAAATGTTAAGAATTATACACAAACACACAGAACTGAATGAAAATGAAAATATAACATATCAGAATATGTGCAGCACAACTAAAGCAGTGAAGAGAGTAAATTTATGAGTGAAATTTTCTAATATCCAAAGAAAAATCTACTTGGGCTTCTGTCAGGGGAAGGGGAAAAGCAAATATTTTAAATATGCCAGAGCTTTCTATTATGCTTAACAAGACCTGCCCTCAGGAGAAACTATTTTACCTGAACTTAACCTGCTGGGATATTATCAGAGCCTAACTAACCTGGCAAAGGGAAAAACCCAGCCCTAGCTCAGCTCTAGAAATCCTGTCCCACCTAAGGTCAGGGGGGTGGGGATGGAAGATATGGCAACTGAGAAATATCTGTGTTCACAGTCCACAGGCAAAGGCTCACTACAAGACTGAGACATAATCATAGGACTGTAGAACACTTCTCCTCCCTCGACACTACCACCACATTACTAAAGGCCTATATACTGCAATTCCTTTTACCAGTATTTCATGTTCACCTATCAACAAAAACTTAGTGTATACTAAAAGGCAAAAAAACAGTTTGAAGAGACTAAACAAGCATCAAAACCAGAGTGAGATATGGCAGGAATCTTGGAATTATCAGACCAGAATTTTTTTAAAATTATGATTAATATGAAAAGGGATTTAATAGAAAAAGCAGACAACATGCAAGAACAGATGGATAATGTAAGCAGAGACATGGAACTTCAAAGAAAGAATCAAAAAATGCTAGAGATAAAAAAACACTGTAACATAAATGAATAATGCCTTTGATTGGCTGATTAATAGACTAGACATCACTGAGGAAAGAATCTCTGTGCTGGAGGATATGACAATAGAACTGAAAAGATGCTGAAACTGAAAAGCAAAGAAAAAATTAAAAAAACATAGTAGAATATCCAAGAACTTTGGGACAACTATAAAAAGTATAACATATACATAATAGGAATACCAGAAGGAGAAGAAATAAAGAAAGGAAAAGAAGAAATATTTGAAACAATGATTGACAGTTTCCTCCAAATTAATGTCAGACACCAAACAACAGATCCAGGAACTTCAGAGAACACCAAGCAGGATAAATGCCAGCTAAGACTTAACATCTCCAAACTACAGAAAATCAAGGATAAACTCCAGAAAGAAATGAAAGGATAAAAACACTTTACCTATGGAGGAACAAAGATAAAACATATCCAACTTCTCCAAAGAAATCATGAAAGCAAAAAATAGTGGAGTGAAATATTTAAAGTTTGGGAGAGAAAACAACCATCAACCTAGAATTCTGTACCCTGAGAAATTATCCTTCTAAGGTAAAGGAGAAATAAGACTTTCTCAGGCAAACAAAAATTGAAGAAATTTGCTGCCTGTAGATCTGCTTTGCAAGAAATTTTAAAAGAAGTTCTTCAGAAAGAAGGAAGACAATATAGGACAGAAATTCAGATCAACATAAAGAAAAAGAGCATAAGAGAAGGAATAAGTGAAGGCAAAATAAAAACTTTTCCTTATTCTTAATTGGTCTAATAGGTAACAGTTTATTCAAACTAATAGGAGCAACAATGTATTTGATTACCTATGAGATATCTATATCTATATCTATATCTATATAGATATTTATGTGTGCTTACTTATAAGTAAAATGCATGGCAGCAGTGATACAAAGGATGGGAGGGAAGAATTAGGAATATTTTGTTATTATAAGGCACTTGCACTACCCATGAAGCAGTGAAGTGCTATTTAAAAGTAGACTTGGATTAGTTTTAAAAATATATTGCAAACTCTAAGGCAACACCTTAAAAAAGTGAGAAAAAGAAGTATAACTGATATTCTAAGAAAGAGAAATGGAATTGTATTAAGTGCTGTCAAATCCACAAAAGGCAGAAAAAAAGTGTGCAAGACAAAAATAAGAACAGAGAAAAAGGGCAGCAAATAGAAAACAATAACCAAAAAATGGTAGATGTTGATCCAATAATATCAGTCATTACGTTGAATATCAATGGTCTAAATACACCAATTAAAAAACGGAGACTGTCAGAATAGATCAAAAAGCAAGACCCAACTATAATGCTATCTTCAAGAAACACACTTTAAATATAAAGACACATACAGACTAAAAATAAAGGGGTGGAGAAAGATATATCATGTTAACACTAATCAAAAGAAAATGAGAGTATATTAGTTTCAGACAGAGAAGACTTCAAAGCAAGGAAAGTTATCAGAAATAAAGAGGGGGGGGCTTCCCTGGTGGCACAGTGGTTGAGAATTTGCCTGCCAATGCAGAGGACACGGGTTCAAGCCCTGGTCTGGGAAGATCCCACATGCCGCGGAGCAACGAGGCCCGTGAGCAACAACTACTGAGCCTGCGCGTCTGGAGCTTGTGCTCTGCAACAAGAGAGGCCGCGACAGTGAGAGGCCCACACACCGCGATGAAGAGTGGCCCCCGCTCACCGCAACTAGAGAAAGCCCTCGCACAGAAATGAAGACCCAACACAGCCAAAAATAAATAAATAAATAAATAAATTTATTAAAAAAAAAAAAAAGAATGCATTGCTTTAAAAAAAAAAAAGAAAGAAAGAGGGGTATTATATAATGATAAAGGGGTCAATGCTCTAAGAAGAGATAATAATCCTTAACAAGACAGCCTAACAATAGAGCATCAAAATATGTAAGGCAAAAGCTGATAGAGCTGCAAGAAGAAACAGATTAATTCACTATTACAGTTGGAGACTTTAACACCCTTTTATCAAAAATGGACAGATCCAGGAGGCAGAAAATCAGTGAGGACATAGTTGAACTCAACAGCATCATCAGTCAACTGATATAACTGACATCTATGGATGACTTCACCCAACAACAGCAGTGTAATACATTCTTCTCAAGTTCACATGAAACATTCACCAAGATAGACCACATTCTGGATCATAAAACACATCCTAACATATTTAAAGGAATAAAAATCATACAATGTCTGCATTTAGACAGCAATGAAATTAAACTAGAAATTAAACAGGAAGAGCTGGGAAATCCCAAAATACTTGGAGATTAAACAACACACTTCTGATTAACAGGTGTATCAAAGAAGAAATCACAGAGAAATTTTAAAATACTTTGAAATAAATGAAAGTGAAAATACAACGTATTAAAATTTGTGGGATGCAGCAAAGCAGTGCTTACAGGGAAATTTATGGCATTGAAAACATTTATTTGAAAAGAGGAAAGATCTAAAATCAATAATTTAAGCTTCCACCTTAGGAAACTAGAAAAAGAAGAGCAAATTAAATACAAAGTAAGCAGAAGAAAAGAAATAATAATAATTAGAGCAGAAATCAATGAAACTGAAATAGGAAATCAATAGAGAAAAATCAATAAAACCAAAAGCTGGTTCTTTAAAAAGATCAATAAAATTGATAATCTTCAGGTAAGGCGAACAAAGAAGAAGAGAGAAGATACAAATTGCTAGTATCAGAAATTAAGAGGAGTCATCACTAGAGATCCCTCAAAAAACTAAAACCAAAATTATCATATGATCCAGCAATTCCACTCCTGGGTATATATCCAAAGAAAATGAAAACATTAACTCAAAAAGATATATACACCCCAATGTTCATAGCAGCATTATTTACAATAGCCAAAATATGAAAGCAACCTAAGTGTCCATCAAGAGATGAATGGATAAAGAAGATGTGGTGTATATATATACAATGGAATACTACTCAGCCATAAAAAAAAGAATGAAATCTTTCCATTTGTAACAACATGGATGGACTTGGAAGGCATTATGCTAAATGACATAAGTTAGACAGAAAGATGAACACTGTATGATATCACTTATATGTGGAAAAATAAAACAAACTAATACAACAAAATGAAAACAGACTCATAGAGAATAAACTAGTGGTTACCAGTGGGGAGAGAAAAGGGGGAAGGGGCAACATAAGAGTAGGGGACTCAGAGGTACAAACTATTATGTATAAAATAAACTACAAGGATATACTGTACAACACAGGGAATACAGCCAATATTTTATAATAACTATAAATGGAGTGTAACTTTAAAATTTAGAACCACTATGTTGTACACCTGTAACATATAATATTATACATCAACTATACTTCAACAGAAAAAAAGTATAAAAAAATTTTTTAAAGAAATACTATGAATAACTCTAGGCCCACAAATTTGATCACCAAGATAAAATGAATCAACTCCTTAAAAGAAATGCCAAAACTCACACAAGAATAAATAGACAATCTGAACATAACTGTATCTATAAAAGAAATATCATCAACAATTAATAAACTTCCAAAACAGAAAGCACCAGGCCCAGATGGATTCACTGATAAATTCCACCAAATTTTTTAATGAAAAAATTATACCAATTCTCTCTTCCAAAAGATTGAAGCGAAGAGAATATTTCCCAACTCATTCAATGAGGCCAGTATTACCCTAATACCAAACCAGATAAAAATTCAAGAAAAGAAAACTATAGATAAATATCTCTCATGAACATAGACGTAAAACTTCTCAATAAAATATTAGCAAATCAAATTTTAAAATGTATTTAAAAAATTATGCACCACAACCAAATGGGATTTATTCCAGGTATCAAACCTGGTTCAACATTCAAAAATCGATTAATGTAATCCATCACATCAACAGGCTAAAGAAGAAAAGTCACATGATCATATCAATAGATGAAGAAAAAAAATTTGACAAAATCCAACATTCATTCATGTTAAAAACTGTCAGCAGGGACTTCCCTGGCAGTCCAGTGGTTAAGAATCCACCTTCCAATGCAGGGGACGTGGGTTCGATCCCTGGTGGGGGAACTAAGATCCCACATGCTGTGGGGCAACTAAGCCTGCGTGCTCTAGAGCCTGCACACCACAACTAGAGAGAAGCCCACGCACTGCAATGAAAGAACCCACATGCTACAACTAAGACCCTATGCAGCCAAATAAATAAAATAAATAAATAAATACTAAAAAAAAAAACTGTCAGCAAACTAGGAATAGAGAGAAATTTCCTTAGTTTTATAAAGAACATTTAGGGAATTCCCTGGAGGTCCAGTGGTTAGGACTCTGCACTTCCACTGCAGGGGGCATGGGTTCAATCCCTGGTCAAGGAACTAACACCCCACATGCCACACAGAGCAGCAAAAAAATAAATAAAAGAAATTTACAAAAAATCTACAGTTCATATCATATTTAACGGTGAAAAACTTGAAGGTTTCCTGCTAAGATCAAGAACAAAACAAGGATGTCCCCTCTCACCACTGCTATTTAACACTGTATCTGAAGTCCTAACTAATGCAATAAGACAAGAAAAAAAAACAAAGGTATACAGATTGGGAAAGAAGAAATAAAACTGTCTTTGTTCACTGATGACATGATCACCTATACAGAAAACCTGAAAGAATGAACAAAGAAACAAAGAATCAACAAAGAAACTTGGAACTAACAAGTGCTTATAGCAAGGTTGCAAGATAGAAGGTTAATTACACAAAAGTCAGTAACTTTCCTATATACCATGAACATATGGAATTCGAAATTAAAACTCATTACCATTTACATTAGTGCCTCCCAAAAATGTAGGTATAAACATACTAACTCTAATGAAATATGTATAAGAACTATATGAGGAAAACTATAAAACTCACATGGACAAAAACAAAGAAGAACTAAATAAATGAAGAGATATTCCATGTTTGTGGATAGTTAAGATTCAATATTGTCAAGACATCAATTCTTCCCAACTTGATCTACAGATTTAATTCAATCCCAAACAAAAATCTCAATAAGTTATTTTGTGGATATGGACAAACAAATTCTGAAGTTTATATGGAGAGGCAAAAGACCCAGAATAGACAACTCAATATTGAAGGAAAAGAACAAAGTTGAAGGACTGATACTGCCTGGCTTCAAGACTTACTATAAGGCTACAATATTCAATATACTGTGATTTTGTTGGAAGACATATAGATCAATGGAACAGAATAGAGTCCAGAAATAGAACCAAATAAATATAGTCAACTGATCTTTGACAAAGGAGCAAAGGCAACGCAATGGAGCAAAGACATGTGGAGATGGAAACAACTAGACAACATCTACATGCAAAGAAAAAAAAAAAGGAATCTAGACACAGGTCATACACACTTCACAAAAATTAACTCAGATGAATCATAGACCTAATGTAAAATACAAAACTGTAAAACTCTTTAAGACAACATAGGAGAAAACCTACATGACCCTGGGTACAGCAGTGACTTTTTAGATACAACACCAAAGGCAAGATTCATGAAAGAAACAATAAGCAGGACTTCATTAAATTTTAAAACTTCTGCTCTACAAAAGAGAATGTCAAGAGAAATGGAAGACAAGCCACATACTGGGAGAAAATGTTTGCAAAAGACATCTGATAAAGGACTATTATTCAAAATATACAAAGAACTTCTAAAACTCAACAATAAGAAAACAAACTATCTGATTTAAAATGGACAAAAGACCTGAACGAACACCTCAGCGAGGAAGATATACAGATAACTAGCATATTAAAAGATGTTCAACCTCATATGTCATCAAGGAGATGTAAATTAAAACAACAATGAGATACTACTACACACCTATTAGAATGACCAAAATCCAAAACACCAACAACACCAAAGCGTGGTGAGAATTTGG
The DNA here is from genome assembly GCF_028564815.1 of Eubalaena glacialis. NCBI lineage: Eukaryota > Metazoa > Chordata > Mammalia > Artiodactyla > Balaenidae > Eubalaena > Eubalaena glacialis. The sequence goes on from NC_083721.1 coordinate 112,709,725, forward strand.
TAACAGGAACTCTCAATCATTGCTGCAGGGAACACAAAATGATAGAGCCACTTTGGAAGACAATTTGGTAGATTCTCACAAATTATACATACTTTTACTATATGATTCAGCAATCACACTCTTTGGTATTTACCCAAAGGAGCTGAAAATGTGTTCACACAAAAACCTGCACATGGATATTTACAGCAGCTTTATTCATAACTTCCAAAACTTGGAAGCAACCCAGGTGTCCTTCAGTTGGTGAGTAGATAAATAAACTGAGGTTCATCCAGATAATGGGATATTATTCAGTGCTAAAAAGAAACGAGCTATCAAGCCATGAAAAGACGTGGAGTAAATTTAAATGCATATTACTAACTGAAAGAAGCTAATCTGAAAAAGCTACACACTATATGATTCCAACCATATGACATTCTGGAAAAGGCAAAACTATGGAGACAACAAATAGAACATTGATTGTCCGTCCTTAGAGGGGAGGGAGGGACAAACAGGTAGAACAGAACACAGAGGATTTCAAGGGCAGCGTATCTATTCTGTATAATACTACAATGGTAGATACATGGCATTACACATTTGTCAAAACCCATAGAATTTACAGCACCAAGAGTGAACCCAAATGTAAGCTATGGATTTGGGGTGATAATGATGTGCCAAGGTAGGTTCATTGACTATAACAAATGTTTCACTGTGATGTGGGATGTATACAGTGGGGGAAGTTGTAGGTGTGTAGGGGCAGCAGGTATATGGGAACTCTCTGTACATTCCACTAGATTTTGCTGTGATCCTAAAACTGCTCTAAAAATTAAAGATTATTGATTTTTTTAAGTCAGTTACCAAAGGGAAGGGGGAGGGGGAGGAGCAAATTACAGTTATGGGATTAAGAGATACAAACTACTATGTATAAAATAGATAAGCAACAAAGAATACAGCACAGGGAATTATAGCCATTATCTTGTAATAACTTTGAATGGAGTATAACCTGTAAAAATACTGAACCACTACGCTGTACATCTGAAATTAATATAATATTATAAATCAACTATACTTCAATAAAAAAGCCAGTATAAAACATTTGTGAAGTGTAAGGTTACAAAATATAATTTTAAAAATCAAGTGTTACAGTAAGATAAGCAAAATGAGACGACAGAAAAACACACAGCAGATGAAGGAGCAGGGTCAAAACACACCAGACCTAACAAATGAAGAGGAAATAGGTAGTCTACCTGAAAAAGAATTCAGAATAATGATAGTAAGGATGATCCAAAATCTTGGAAATAGAATAGACAAAATGCAAGAAACATTTAACAAGGACCTAGAAGAACTAAAGAGGAACCAAGCAATGATGAAAAACACAATAAATGAAATTAAAAATACTCTAGATGGGATCAATAGCAGAATAACTGAGGCAGAAGAACGGATAAGTGACCTGGAAGATAAAATGGTGGAAATAACTACTGCAGAGCAGGATAAAGAAAAAAAAATGAAAAGAACTGAGGACAGTCTCAGAGACCTCTGGGACAACATTAAACGCACCAACATTCGAATCATAGGGGTCCCAGAAGAAGAAGAGAAAAAGAAAGGGACTGAGAAAATATTTGAAGAGATTATAGTTGAAAACTTCCCTAATATGGGAAAGGAAATAGTTAATCAAGTTCTGGAAGCACAGAGAGTCCCATACAGGATAAATCCAAGGAGAAACACGCCAAGACACATATTAATCAAACTCTCAAAAATTAAATATAAATAAAACATATTAAAAGCAGCAAAGGAAAAACAACAAATAACACACAAGGGAATCCCCATCAGGTTAACAGCTGATCTTTCAGCAGACACTCTGCAAGCCAGAAGGGAGTGGCAGGATATACTTAAAGTGATGAAGGAGAAAAACCTACAACCAAGATTACTCTACCCAGCAAGGATCTCATTCAGATTTGATGGAGAAATTAAAACCTTTATAGACAAGCAAAAGCTGAGAGAGTTCAGCACCACCAAACCAGCTTTACAACAAATGCTAAAGGAACTCCTCTAGGCAAGAAACACAAGAGAAGGAAAACACCTACAAGAACAAATCCAAAACATTTAAGAAAATGGGAATAGGAACATACATACATATAATTACCTTAAATGTAAATGGATTAAATGCTCCCACCAAAAGACACAGACTGGCTGAATGGATACAAAAACAAGACCCATATATATGCTGTCTACAAGAGACCCACTTCAGACCTAGGGACACATACAGACTGAAAGTGAGGGGATGGAAAAAGATATTCCATGCAAATGGAAATCAAAAGAAAGCTGGAGTAGCAATTCTCATATCAGACAAAATAGACTTTAAAATAAAGACTATTACAAGAGACAAAGAAGGACACTATATAATGATCAAGGGATCGATCCAAGAGGAAGGTATAACAATTGTAAATATTTATGCACCCAACATAGGAGCACCTCAATACATAAGGCAAATACTAACAGCCATAAAAGGGGAAATCGACAGTAACACAATCATAGTAGGGGACTTTAACACCCCACTTTCACCAATGGACAGATCATCCAAAATGAAAATAAATAAGGAAACACAAGCTTTAAATGATACATTAAACAAGATGGACTTAAGTGATATTTATAGGACATTCCACCCCAAAACAACAGAATACACATTCTTCTCAAGTGCTCATGGAACATTCTCCAGGATAGATCATATCTTGGGCCACAAATCAAGCCTTGGTAAATTCAGGAAAATTGAAATCGTATCAAGTATCTTTTCCAACCACAACGCTATGAGACTAGATATCAATTACAGGAAAAGAGCTGTAAAAAATACAAACACATGGAGGCTACACAATACACTACTTAATAACGAAGTGATCACTGAAGAAATCAAAGGGGAAATCAAAAAATACCTAGAAACAAATGACAATGGAGACACGACGACCCAAAACCTATGGGACGCAGCAAAAGCAGTGCTAAGAGGGAAGTTTATAGCAATACAAGCCTACCTCAAGAAACAGGAAACATCTCGAATAAACAACCTAACCTTGCACCTGAAGCAATTAGAGAAAGAAGAACAAAAAAACCCCAAAGTTAGCAGAAGGAAAGAAACATAAAGATCAGGTCAGAAATAAATGAAAAAGAAATGAAGGAAACAATAGCAAAAATCAATGCAACTAAAAGCTGGTTCTTTGAGAAGATAAACAAAATTGATAAACCATTAGCCAGACTCATCAAGAGAAAAAGGGAGAAGACTCAAATCAATAGAATTAGAAATGAAAAAGGAGAAGTAACCACTGACACTGCAGAAATACAAACGATCATGAGAGATTACTACAAGCAACTCTATGCCAATAAAATGGACAACCTGGAAGAAATGGACAGATTCTTAGAAATGCACAACCTGCCGAGACTGAACCAGGAAGAAATAGAAAATATGAACAGACCAATCACAAGCACTGAAATTGAAATTGTGATTAAAAATCTTCCAACAAACAAAAGCCCAGGACCAGATGGCTTCACAGGCGAATTCTATCAAACATTTAGAGAAGAGCTAACACCTATCCTTCTCAAACTCTTCCAAAATATTGCAGAGGGAGGAACACTCCCAAACTCATTCTACGAGGCCACCATCACCCTGATACCAAAACCAGACAAAGATGTCACAAAGAAAGAAAACTACAGGCCAATATCACTGATGAACATAAATGCAAAAATCCTCAACAAAATACTAGCAAACAGAATCCAACAGCACATTAAAAGGATCATACACCATGATCAAGTGGGGTTTATCCCAGGAATGCAAGGATTCTTCAATATACGCCAATCAATCAACGTGATACACCATATTAACAAATTGAAAGAGAAAAACCATATGATCATCTCAATAGATGCAGAGAAAGCTTTTGACAAAATTCAACACCCATTTATGATAAAAGCCCTGCAGAAAGTAGGCATAGAGGGAACTTTCCTCAACATAATAAAGGCCATATATGACAAACCCACAGCCAATATTGTCCTCAATGGTGAAAAACTGAAACCATTTCCACTAAGATCAGGAACAAGACAAGGTTGCCCACTCTCACCACTATTATTCAACATAGTTTTGGAAGTGTTAGCCACAGCAATCAGAGAAGAAAAAGAAATAAAAGGAATCCAAATCGGAAAAGAAGAAGTAAAGCTGTCACTGTTTGCAGATGACATGATACTATACATAGAGAATCCTAAAGATGCTACCAGAAAACTACTAGAGCTAATCAATGAATTTGGTAAAGTAGCAGGATACAAAATTAATGCACAGAAATCTCTTGCATTTCTATACACTAATGATGAAAAATCTGAAAGTGAAATTAAGAAAACCCTCCCGTTTACCATTGCAACAAAAAGAATAAAATATCTAGGAATAAACCTACCTAAGGAGACAAAAGACCTGTATGCAGAAAATAATAAGACACTGATGAAAGAAATTAAAGATGATACAAATAGATGGAGAGATATACCATGTTCTTGGATTGGAAGAATCAACATTGTGAAAATGACTCTGCTACCCAAAGCAATCTACAGATTCAATGCAATCCCTATCAAACTACCACTGGCATTTTTCACAGAACTAGAACAAAAAATTTCACAATTTGTATGGAAACACAAAAGACCCCGAATAGCCAAAGCAATCTTGAGAACGAAAAATGGAGCTGGAGGAATCAGGCTCCCTGACTTCAGACTATATTACAAAGCTACAGTAATCAAGACAGCTTGGTACTGGCACAAAAACAGAAATATAGATCAATGGAACAGGATAGAAAGCCCAGAGATAAACCCACGCACATATGGTCACCTTATCTTTGATAAAGGAGGCAAGCATATACAGTGGAGAAAAGACAGCCTCTTCAATAAGTGGTGCTGGGAAAATTGGACAGCTACATGTAAAAGTATGAAATTAGAACACTCCCTGACACCATACACAAAAATAAACTCAAAATGGATTAAAGACCTAAGTGTAAGGCCAGACACTATCAAACTCTTAGAGGAAAACATAGGCAGAACACTCTATGACATAAATCACAGCAAGATTCTTTTTGACCCAGCTCCTAGAGAAATGGAAATAAAAACACAAATAAACAAATGGGACCTAATGAAACTTAAAAGCTTTTGCACAGCAAAGGAAACCATAAACAAGACCAAAAGACAACCCTCAGAATGGGAGAAAATATTTGCAAATGAAGCAACTGACAAAGGATTAATCTCCAAGATTTACAAGCAGCTCATGCAGCTCAATAACAAAAAAACAAACAACCCAATCCAAAAATGGGCAGAAGACCTAAATAGACATTTCTCCAAAGAAGATATACAGATGGCCAACAGACACATGAAAGAATGCTCAACATCATTAATCATTAGAGAAATGCAAATCAAAACTACAATGAGATATCATCTCACACTGGTCAGATTGGCCATCATCAAAAAATCTAGAAACAATAAATGCTGGAGAGGGTGTGGAGAAAAGGGAACACTCTTGCACTGTTGGTGGGAATGTAAATTGATACAGCCACTATGGAGAACAGTATGGAGGTTCCTTAAAAAACTACAAATAGAACTACCATACGACCCAGCAATCCCACTACTGGGCATATACCCTGAGAAAACCATAGTTCAAAAAGAGTCATGTACCAAAATGTTCATTGCAGCTCTATTTACAATAGCCAGGACATGGAAGCAACCTAAGTGTCCATCATCAGATGAATGGATAAAGAAGATGTGGCACATATATACAATGGAATATTACTCAGCCATAAAAAGAAATGAAATGGAGGTATTTGTAATGAGGTGGATGGAGTTAGAGTCTGTCATACAGAGTGAAGTAAGTCAGAAAGAGAAAAACAAATACAGTATGCTAACACATATATATGGAATCTAAGGGAAAAAAAAAAAAAAAGAGGCCATGAAGAACCTAGTGGCAAGACGGGAATAACGACACAGACCTACTAGAGAATGGACTTGAGGATATGGGGAGGGGGAAGGGTGAGATGTGACAGGGTGAGAGAGTGTCATGGACATATATACACTACCAGATGTACAATAGATAGCTAGTGGGAAGCAGCCGCATAGCACAGGGAGATCAGCTCGGTGCTTTGTGACCACCTAGAGGGGTGGGATGGGGAGGGTGGGAGGGAGGGAGATGCAAGAGGGAAGAGATATGGGAACATATGTATATGTATAACTGATTCACTTTGTTATAAAGCAGAAACTAACACACCATTGTAAAGCAATTATACTTCAATAAAGATGTTTTTAAAAAAAATAAAAATAAAAAATAAAAATCAAGTGTTAGAAATGGGCATCATCAGAAAATCTACGAACAGCAAATGCTAGAGAGGGTGTGGAGAAAAGGGAACCCTCTTGCACTGTTGGTGGGAATGTAAACTGATACAGCCACTATGGAGAACAGTATGGAGATTCCTTAAAAAACTAAAAATAGAACTACCATATGACCCAGCAATCCCACTCCTGAGCATATACCCAGAGAAAAACATAATTCAAAAAGACACATGCACCCCAGTGTTCACTGCAGCACTATTTACAATAGCCAGGTCATGGAAGCAACCTAAATGCCCATCGACAGACGAATGGATAAAGAAGATGTGGTACATATATACAGCGGAATATTACTCAGCCATAAAAAGGAACGAAATTGGGTCACTTGTAGAGACGTGGATGGACCTAGAGACTGTCATACAGAGTGAAGTTAAGTCAGAAAGAGGAAAACAAATATCGTATATTAATGCATATATGTGGAATCTAGAAAAATGGTAGAGATGAACCAGTTTGCAAGGTAGAAATAGAGACACAGATGTAGAGAACAAACGTATGGACACCAAGGTGGGGAAAGCAGGGCGGGAGTGTGGGTGGGATGAATTGGGAGATTGGGATTGACATATATACACTAATATGTATAAAATAGATAACTAATAAGAACCTGCTGTATAAAAATAAATAAATTTTTTTAAAAAATCAAGTGTTAGAAAAGTTAAAGTAGGTCAAGAAAAATATTCTATACTAAAACATATGTAATCCAAAAAAAGAGGTCTTAAAAATCCCATCAACCTAACTTTGAAATAGATAGAAATGGACAAACCCACACTGATTTTGGAAGATTTTAATATTCCCCTATGATTTGCCAAGTGAAATAGGCAAGAATAAGCAAAGACATACAGATTTTGAATAGCACAATTAACCGGTGCACTTTAATGGATCTATTAAAAAGTTATATCCCTAATACAAAGAACATGCCTCATTTTCTTTTTTTTCTTTTTTTTTTTACCTTATCAAAATAGGTAAGAAGTGGATTTATTTAGAGAGATAGACACTCCACAGACAGTGTGGGCCATCTCAGAAGGCGAGAGGCCCTGAAACATGTGGTGGTTAGTTTTTAGGGACTGGGTAATTTCATAGGCTAATGAGTGTTAAGGATTATTCCAACTATTTTGGGGAAGGGGAGGGAATTTCCAGGAATTGGGCCACTGCCCACTTTTTGGCCTTTTATGGTTAGCCTTAGAACTGTCATGGCACTGGTGGGTATGTTATTTAGCATGCTAATGTATTACAAAGAGCATATAATGAGGCTCAAGGTTCACTGGAAGTCGAGTCTTCTGGCATCTTGGACCTAGTTGAGAACATGCCTCATTTTCAAGTAGTTATGGAGTAGTTCCAAAAACTCACTGTTTTTTAAACTCTCAGTAAGTTCTTCTAAATAAGTCACATTCTCTGTCCACGGTGGAATAAAAAATAGACATAAATAAAAAGATAGCAAAAAAAAAAGGTATCCACTTAGAAAACTTAAAAAATGTTCTTCCAAGAGTCTTAGATTAAAAAGGAAATAAAAACTGAACTCCCATCGTATTTAAAAGTAAATAAAAATAAAACACTATTATCAAAATTTTGTTGTGAAAACTTACTACCACAAGGAAACTTAATAACTTTAAATGTAACTACTAGGAAAAGAGACTGAAAAATTAGCTAAGGCTTTGGTGAGGTAACTAGTAAGAAAACTAGAAAAATTTTAAAGGATAATAAATAAATAAAAATAAGAGTGTAAATTAATGAAATAGTAAAGAAACAGATTTGATCAATTAAGCTAAAATCTGGTTCTTTGAAAAGGTCAATAAAATAGACAAATCTGTTTCTTTTCTTAGGGAAAAAAAGTTTCCTCTCCCCTCTCTTTATCCTCTCTCTCTTAATCAAACACAAATAATCATGCCAAGAAAAGATAAAGGGGGTCGTAACAGATACAGAGGAAAATTTTTAAATAAAAGGATACCACATATTACTAACTAACAAGAAACTTGAAATGTAAGTTAAATACTTGTTTTTCTAGGAAAATATCAATTTCTAAAATTGACTCAGGAAGAGGTAAAATCCACAAATAAACCAATAAGTACAGAGGACACATAATGAGTCATCAAAATTCTACTTCCCAAAAAAGATACAAGCACACTCTTTATGAAGGATATCTGCCAAAGCTGCAAGGAACAGGCAACTCGTGTTATTCAACATGTCTGGTGTACACAAAAGGTGAAAGGCTTCTTAACGTTTTTCAAGAGGCTAGTTTAAGCCAGTATTTATACTATAAAAGAAGACCTCACCTGTGAATACGGATGCAAAAATCTATGTAAAACATTAGCAAATTAATCCAGCACCATATTAAATATAAATAATTTTCATAAAATTTCTGACACATAACTAGTAATATGGATAATTATTTTAGTGGTACAAAGACATTTTATTTTAATAATTATATCTTTATTTTTAACCTTCTATTTATGGCAAGTGATAATGTTTTCCCACTTACTTTTCTTACAGAAAATTTCCTTTAAACATATATATTAAATGGAGCATTTATGGAAAAATAGTACAGAGTGCTCATAGCTGTAAGCAAATGCATAAAATTTAGGGAACTCTGAAATACACATCATAATCCAAATGGCTTTATACCAAAAATGTAAGTATAGCTTAATATTAGAAAATATATTAGGAGAAAGTGATGTCAACAACATGGTAGAGTGAATATATAGGTAAGTGAAGATAAGATGTTACCTAAAAGAGGACTATTTTATTTATGAGACACTTTATACAAACTTCATGGTAACCACAAAACATAAATCTAGAGCAGAGACATGAAATATAAAAAAAGAGGTAACTGAGAAAAACATCATAGAAAACCACTAAACCAAAATGGCAGGCAGAATCACAAGGAAAAAGAAATAATGGAGAAATAGAGCAACCAGAAAACAAGATAAAATGGCAGTACTAAGTCTTCGTCTATCAATAATCACCCTAAATGTAAATGGATTGAATTCACTAATCAAAAGACACAGAGTGGCTGGACTGATTAAAAAGCAAGACCCAGCTGTATGCTGCCTCCAAGAAACTCACCTCAGCTCTAAAGACAAACATGGGCTCAGAGTGAAAGAATGGAAGATGATACTCCAAGCAAATGGCAGCCAAAAGAAAGTGGGTATAGACATACTCACATCAGACAAAACAGACTTCAAGCCAAAAAAGTTAACATGAGACAATAATGGACAGTATATAATGATAAAGGGATAATTCATCAAGGAGACATAACAGTTATTAGTATATATGCACCTAATCTAAGAGCACCAAAATATATAAAACACTTATTAGCAGACCTAGAGGGAGAAACTGATAGCAACCCAGTAATAGTAGGGATCTTTAACACTCCACTTACATCAATAAATAGATCATCTAGACAGAAAGTCAACAAGGAAACACTGGCCTTATGTGAAACATTAGACCAGATGGATGTGATAGATTTGTACAGAAAATTTCATTCCAATGCAGCAGAATACACATTTTCTTTCAAGTGTGCATGAAACTTTCTGAAGAATAGACTATATGTTGGGACATAAAACAAGTCTCAATAAATTTAAAGACTGAAATCATATGAATCATCCTTCCCAATCACAATGGTATGAAAACAGAAATCAACTACAAGAAGAAAGCTGGAAAAGTCACAAATATGTGAGGCTGAACAACATGGTACTTAACAACTATTGGTTCAATGAAGAAATGAAAGAAGAAATAAAAAATTACCTGAAGACAAATGAAAATAAGAATACAAAATACCAAAATCTATGGAATGCAACAAAAGCAGTTCTAAGAGGGAAGTTTATAGCAATACAGGCTTACCTCAAGAAACAAGAAAAGTCTCAATGAAACAAGAACAATATTAAACAATCTAACCATACATGTAAAGGAACTAGAAAAAGAAGAACAAATAAAGTCCGAAGTCAGTAGCAGGAAGGAAATAATAAAGATCAGAGAGGAAATAAATGAAATAGAGACTAAAAACACAATAGAAAAGATCAATGAAACTAAGATCTGGTTCTTTGCAAAGATAAACAAAATTGACAAAACTTTAGCTAGACTAACTAAGAAAAAAGAGAGAGAGGAGGCTCTGTTAATAAAATCAATAAAATCAGAAACAAAAGAGAAGAAGTAACAATGGATACCACAAAAATACAAAGGATTATAATAAAATATAATGAACAGCTATATGCCAAAAATTGGACAACCTAGAAATGGACAAATTCTTAGAATCATACAACTTTCCAAGACTGAGTCATGAAGAAATAGAAAATCTGAATAGACCAATCACTAGTACAGAGATGGAAACGGTAATCCAAAAGTTCCCATGAAACAAAAGTCCACCAGAAGACCAGAGGGCCTCACAGGTAAATTATACTAAATATTCAAAGAAGATTTAATATCTATCCCTCTCAAACTACTCCAAAAAACTTGAAGGGGAAGGAAGACTTCCTAACTCATTTTTATGAGGTCAACATCACTGTGATACAAAAACCAGACAATGACCACACACACACACACACACACACACACACACAAAATTACAGGTCAATATCTCTGATGAACATAGATGCAAAAATTCTCAACAAAATATTAGATTAATAAAACAATAGATTAAAAGTAATAATAACCTTGATCAAGTGGGATTTATTCCAGGGATGCTTCAACTTCCTCAAATCAATCAACGTGATACATCACTATAACAAAGTGAAGGATAAAAACCATGATCTCATCTCATAGATGCAGAAAAAGCATTAGACAAGATTCAACACCCATTTATGATAGAAACTCTCAATAAAGTTAGTATAGAAGGAATGTACCTCAACATAATAAAGGCCATATATGACAAACCCACAGCTAACATCATACCCAATGGTGAAAAACTGAAAGCTATCCCTCTAAAATCACTAACAAGACAAGGATATGCACTCTCACCACTCTTATTCAACATAGTACTGGAAGTTTTAACCAGAGCAATCATGCAAGAAAAATAAGTAAAAAGCATCCAAATTGAAAAGGAAGAAGTAAAATTGTCACTATTTGCAGATGATATGATTTTAGATACAGAAAACCCTAAAGACTCCACAAAAAAAACTATTAGAAATAATAAATGAGTAAAGTTCCAGGGTACAAAATCAACATACAAAAATCGGTTGGGTTTCTATACACTAATAATGAGTTAGCAGAAAGAGAAATTAAGAAAATTCTATTTACAACTGCATCAAAAAGAATAAAACACCCAGAAATAAATTTAACCAAGGAGGTGAAAGACCTGAAAACTCTAAGACATTGTTGTAAGAAACTGAAGAAGACACAAATAAATAGAAAGATATTCCATGCTCATGGACTGAAAGAATTAACATTGTTAAAATGTCCATATTACCTAAAGCAATCTACAGATTCAACACAATCCCCATCAAAGTCCCAAAGACATTGTTCACAAAAGTAAAACAAAAAATTCTAAAATGTATATGGAACCACAAAAGGATTGCCAAAGCAATCCTGAGGAAAAAAGAATAAAGCTGGAGGTATCACACTCCCTGATTTCAAACAATATTTCAAAGCCATAGTAATCAAAATAGCATGGTATTGACAGAAAAAGATACATAGATCAATGGAACAGAATTGAGAGCCCAGAAATAAACCCATGCATATAGGGACAATTAATTTACAACAAAGAAGATAGAAAAGCATTTGTTAAAATTCAATTCCTGATTAAAATATTAACCTTAAGGATCTAGAAAAAAAGGGAAATTCCTTTGATAAAAGTCATCTTTAAGAAACCTATAGCCAACACCCAATTTAACATAGAAACACATTAGATGGGTTCACATTAAATCAGAAATAAGACAAAGATGCACTCTACAAGTTTACTGTTCAATACTGTTCTAAAGGTCTAATCCAAGTTAACGAGACAAAAAGGACGGGGAGTGGGGAACTATTAGAAATTTAAAGGTAAGACAGTTACTATTTGCATATAATCTGATTGTCTTATGTATGTGTACTTGTGTATATATAAAATGAATATATGTAATATATTCAAGAAAATCAACTGAAAAACAAATACAAGTAATAAAAGAATTCAGTAAGTGAGCTAGTTACAAAGTCAATATATGAAAATCAATAGCATTCAGAAAAATTTAAAAATCTAACGAACAAAAAGATCCCATCCCCAATAGCAACAAAAGTTACATGTCCAGCAATTAAACTAATATGGAATGTGCAAGAAAATTCTAAAATTTTATTGAGGGATTTAAACAAAGCCTGAATAAATGGGGGGAAAATACCATGTTCCAGGATAAAAAGACTGAAGATTATAAAGATGTAAATTCTTAAGATGTCAAATTGCTCTAGAAAGCAAATGCAACTCCAATCTAAATCATAATATAGAATGTTTTATGGAATCTGATAAGCTGATTCTAATTCATCTAGAAAATATGTTAGAAAAGCCAGGATAACATGAAAAGCAAAACAAACAGTTGCCCTACAAAATATCAAAACATATAAAGCAAAAGTAGTTAAAAGTATGTTGCTGACCCACTCCTATACACTGGGTATTTGTGTCCCCCCAAAACTCTTAAGTTGAAATCTATTGCCCAATGTGATGATATTTGGAGGTGGGGCCTTTGGGAGGTGATTAGGTCCTAAGGATGAAGCTCTCATGAATGGGATTAGTATCCTTATAAAAGAGACTCCAGAAAGCTCCCTTGCCTTCTCTGCCATATGAGGACACAGCAAGAAGACAGCTGTCTATGAACCAGGAAGGGGCTCTCGCCAGGTAACAAATATGCTAGCACTTTGATCCTAGGCTTCCCAGCCTCCAGAACTGTGAGAAATAAATAATATTGTTATAAGTCACCCAGTCTACTACTTTGTTATAGCAGCCCAAATGGACTAAGACACCCAGTGATAGATAATAGATCAATAGCATAAAACAGAGTCCAGAATAAGACTATAATAGGTGGCATTTCAAATTAAGTGAGAAAGGATGAAGAATTTAAAGAATGATATTGGGACAACAATAAATAAATAAATAAATAAATATTTATAAAACAACAACAAAAAAACCCATGAAATTATAAATCTAACTCATAAACAGATTAAAAGCCTTACCAAAACAACAACACTATAAAAGTTTTAAACTTATGTTGTTTTTCAACTTGCTTGAATCTAGGTTAGCACAAGCCAGAGTAAGTTTCTGTTGTTTGCAACCAAAAGGACTTGACACAGAACCCTTACCAGAATTTGGCATATTTTTAAAAAATTGATACAGGAAAAAAATACAATAAACAATAAGATAAGCAACCATGAGAAAATATTAGCAATATGTAAGCAAAATATGAGTCCATATTATATTAAAAACTCCTATATATAAACAAAAAATACAAATAATACTGTAGAAAATTGGACAATATATATGAACAAGTAATTCATTGATGAAATGTAAATATCTAATAAACATATGAAAAAAGTTCAACCTCACTAGCAATAAAGAAACACAAATTAAATAACAATGAAGTAACATTTTTTCTGAAGAAAAAAGTGAAAATTTGAGAAAAATTAAGAAGACTCCAGTATTAACAAGATGTAAGGAAATGACCACTTTATAAACTATTGGCCAAATATAAATTAACCCTATCTTCTCAAAGGACAATCTGGTATAATGTCCATCAAAATTTTAAATTGGTATTTACTTTCTTTTCAGCAATTCCACTTCTAGGAATTTATCCTATGGAAAACATATGTACACAAGAATATAAATAAAACTACTATGTGTGATCATAAATACTGGAATAATCTAAATGTTAAAAGAGAAATGGTTAAGTAAATTATAGCATATTCTTAGTAAGGAAGACTTTGCAGCAGTTAAGAACAAGATAGATCTATATGCATTAACATGGAACAATTTCCAGTATATAAAATTAAGTGGCAAAAGTCACAGACCAATATATTTATTATATTACTTATATTAAAAATGAGTCTATTAAAAAATAGTTTTAAAACTACATGGTATATATAAACATTACATATATTTAAAAGATATATCTGTAATAAAGCTTAAGGCAAAATGAAGGATCTAGAAAGATATATACCAAACCATTAAAAGTGTTTTTTTATTTTTTTATCTCCAGTAAGAAAAAAGCAATCAGAAGGATAAAAAAGGACTTTCTTGCCTTTTCTTCTATATATCAATACTTCTTTTATTTCATATGTTTATGTATTATTTATATAATACAATATATTATTCAAGAAAGTGGGAGTAACACCAAACAAAAGAATCTGACAGGCAAAAACCCTCCAAATTTAAAATTTTAAACTAAATATTTTAATTTTTCCACTCAAACATTATTAAATACTTTACTATTCAGACTTGAAATTCAAGAAAATATAACAAAATTTTCTTAGCAAAGGACTAAGAATTGACATTTAATGTAATTATTTAAATTTGTAATAAAATTTAATAGAAGTACTTAATCCTAAGAGATTTAAGAAAGTTTCTACTTTATAAGGACAAGATTTCATTATATTCATTAGTTCATAGTTTACTAACATCAATTGTTGATATTTTAAATGGAGACATATTCATTCAAAGGAAAAGCCATGAAACAACAGCAAAAACTCTTTTGTAGAAGTGTTTGTATAAGCTCAGTGAGGTGTCTTTAGGCAGACTAACTTGCTGATTAGACTCAACAGCATTAGGAAACCAATCTTTAATTTTATTCCAGTTTCAGTGATTTAGAATCATGTGTCAATTTTAATGTTTTGGCCTCCTTTTCATAACATGAAAGCCTTATTCTATAAATCTAAATATTCAAGCACATTTAAAAACAAATGTTAGATATCAAAACTACCAAAATTCACCTGATTTTTGATAGACAAATCTTCCTAATGATAAAATTAAGATACATATCTGGGGAAAAGTTAAATCAACCCATCTCAACTTATAGTTACTGAATCAATTGGTTTCTAATTATTGATAGAAATATACACCTATGTATATAGGAATGCTCAAATTATATTTAAGAAGTATATTTAGTAATCAGTAATAATTAATAAACAAACTCAAATGTATTAAGGTGTAAATTATACTTGATGCAGAGAAATTCTAGAAAAACAAAGTCAAGTCTATATTCTGTACTTTTCTTCCAAACTAAATAAATGACAGAAAAGAATAACATATTCTAACCTTTCCATTTTGGATTCATTGTCAATTCTGTACTGTTCAAAATCTTGGCTAAGAGACTGTAGCATTTCTTGAAGGCTCTTTTCACGTTCTACACTTCCTTGATAAAATTTCATCTCTTTTTCCATCGCTTTCACTTTTTCTTCCATAGCCTTAAACTCATGAAGAATTAGATAGCTGACTCCACAGTACTTACACAATTTTTCTTCAGGAGACATCTAGAAAATAGAACAGACATTTACTGAAATGATATTTTTTTAATTCTAAAACATAACGTTCAACTGAAAATGTTATTGTAACCATGTTCGTTAAATGAAGTAAATGTATACTGTGCTATGCCATGGAGTAATAATTGCAACATTGCATACATCTGGATAAAATTTAAAAAACTGGCATGATATCGACTGACACAAAATCTTGGAATTAGAATAGGGTTGTTCAGAGTAATAATTTCTCCACGATATCTCTAAGAAAGATTTACTCTTGAAATATTTTCCATAAAAAAAAACTAAAAACGATGAAAACATCTTTACAATTCTTATTTTAAGATGAGTTTTCCACGATGGGGGAATAAATCACTGGCCTTTCACTGCCAACTGCACTGTGATCCTGGAGATGCTTCTTAGCTTCTTCAGATCTCATTTCCCTCATTTATAAAATTATGGCATTGGGCCAAATGAACTCTAAGTTCCTGTTCAGTTTTTTAACATTTTAAGATTTTTATAGAATTTAACATTCTGTCATAAAACCAGAAATAGGAGAAAAACTTTGAACCTCATCTCTTCTGCCTAAATCAGATAGTACTTTCCCCCTCAGGTAGGTATGATTATACCTATTTTACACTTAAGGAAATGGGGACTACTGAAGTTAGATAACCAGCTGCTAAGTAGAGAAGTCGGCATTAAACCCAAGTCTATATTAAAATCAGCACTTATGCCTGTAACCATTTGTATCATATTTATCTACCATGTGAATGTCAGCTAAATCCTCTTACTTCCTTCAGATAAAATGCTTATATATCTTTGGCCAGATAGGGACAGTGAAAAACGGAATATTAGCAAAGTCAAGAGAGAGGTAATTCTTTTTTCTGTCTCAAGTATATAAATATTCTTCAAGTAGCCTCTACTTGTCTCGCTATTCACAAAGATAAGACACAGCTTTGTTAAATATTTGCTCCAGGGCACTAAAACTAAAGCAAAACTTAGATTATACAAGGAATGCTTACTCTTAATGCAACCTCCCTTAGGACTGTAGAAACTGCTCCTATAACTGAGTGATGCCACCATATCTGCCTATCAATGCCATCCACCATCTGTGCCTATCCATGCCATTATACAAGAGATGGTTGAAACAAACTAATAATAATTTTTGAGAGGGCAGACAGCAGAAGCAAGAAGAAGTACAATCCTGCAGCCTGTGGAACAAAAACCACATTCACAGAAAGATAGACAAGATGGAAAGGCAGAGGGATATGTACCACATGAAGGAACAAAATAAAACCCCAGAAAACAACTAAATGAAGTGGAGATAGGTAACCTTCCAGAAAAAGATTTCAGAATAATGATAGTGAAGATGATACAGAACCTCGGAAAAAGAGTGGAGGCAAAGATCGAGAAGATGCAAGAAATGCTTAAGAAAGAGCTAGAAGAATTAAAGAACAAACACCTAGAAGAATTAAAGAACAAACAAACAGAGATAAACAATACAATAACTGAAAGGAAAAATACACTAGAAGGAATCAATAGCAGAATAACTGAGGCATAAGCACAGATAAGTGACCTGGAAGACAGAATGGTGGAATTCACTGCCACGGAACAGAATAAAGAAAAAAGAATGAAAAGAAATGAAGACAGCCTAAGAGACCTCTGGGACAACATTAAACGTAATAACATTCACATTATAGGGGTCCCAGAAGGAGAAGAGAGGGAGAAAGGACCCGAGAAAATATTTTATGAGATTATAGTCTAAAACTTCCCTAACATGGGAAAGGAAATAGCCACCCAAGTCCAGGAAGTGCAGAGAGTCCCAGGAAGGATAAACCCAAGGAGAAACACGCTGAGACACATAGTAATCAAACTGACAAAAATTAAACACAAAGAAAAATTATTGAAAGCAACAAGGGAAAAACGACAAATAACATACAAGGGAACTCCCATAAGGTTAACAGCTGATTTCTCAGCAGAAACTCTAGAAGCCAGAAGGGATTGGCATGATACATTTAAAGTGATGAAGGGGAAGAACCTATAACCAAGATTACCCAGCAAGGATCTCATTCAGATTCTACAGAGAAATCAAAAGCTTTACAGACAAGTAAAAGCTAAGAGAATTCAGCACCACCAAACCAGCTCTACAACAAATGCTAAAGGAACTTCTCTAACTGGGAAACACAAGAGAAGAAAAGGACCTACAAAAACAAACCCAAACCAATTAAGAAAATGGTAATAGGAACATACATATCGATAAATACCTTAAACGTGAATGGATTAAATGCTCCAATCAAAAGACACAGGCTTGCTGAATGGATACAAAAACAAGACCCATATATATGCTGTCTACAAGAGACCCACTTCAGACCTAGGGACACATACAGACTGAAAGTGAGGGGATGGAAAAAGACATTCCATGCAAATGGAAATCAAAAGAAAGCTGGAGTAGCTATACTCATCAGGTAAAATAGATTTTAAAATAAAGAATGTTATAAGAGACAAGGAAGGACACTACATAATGATCAAGGGATCAATCCAAGAAGAAGCTGTAACAATTATAAATATATATGCACCCAACATAGGAGCACCTCAATACATAAGGCAACTGCTAACAGCTAAAAAAGAGGAAATCAACACTACCACAATAATAGTGGAGGACTTTACCACCTCACTTACACCAATGGACAGATCATCCAAACAGAAACGTAATAAGGAAACACAAGATTTAAATGACACAATAGACCAGGTAGATTTTATTGATATTTATAGGACATTCCATCCAAAAACAGCAGATTACACTTTCTTCTTCTTTTTTTTTTTTTAAACATCTTTATTGAAGTATAATTGCTTTACAATGGTGTGTTAGCTTCTGCTTTATAACAAAGTGAATCAGTTATACATATACATATGTTCCCATATCTCTTCCCTCTTGCATCTCCCTCCCTCCCACCCTCCCTATCCCACCCCTGTAGGTGGTCACAAAGCACCGAGCTGATCTCCCTGTGCTATGCGGCTGCTTCCCACTAGCTATCTATTTTACATTTGGTATACACTTTCTTCTGAAGTGCACACAGAACACTCTCCAGGATAGATCACATCTTGGTCAGAAATCAAGCCTCAGTAAATTTAAGAAAATTGAAATCATATCAAGCATCTTTTCTGACCACAACGCTATGAGGTTAGAAATCAATTACAGGGAAAAAAACATAAAAAACACAAACACATGAAGGCTAAACAATACGTTACTAAATAACCAAGAGATCACTGAAGAAATCAAAGAGGAAATCAAAAAATACCTAGAGACAAATGACAAAGAAAACACGATGATCCAAAACCTATGGGATGCAGCAAAAGCAGTTCTAAGAGGGAAGTTGATAGCAATACAAGCCTACCTCAAGGAACAAGAAAAATCTCAAATAAACAATCTAACCTTACACCTAAAGGAACTAGAGAAAGAAGAACAAACAAAACCTAAAGTTAGTAGAAGGAAAGAAATCATAAAGATCAGAGCGGAAATAAATGAAATAGAAACAAAGAAAACAATAGCAAAGATCAATAAAACTAAAAGCTGGTTCTTTGAGAAGATAAATAAAATTGATAAACCTTTAGCCAGACTCATCAGGAAAAAGAGGGAGAAGACTCAAATCAATAAAACTAGAAAAGAAAAAGGAGAAGTTACAACGGACACAACAGAAATACAAAGCATCATAAGAGACTACTACAAGCAACTCTATGCCAATAAAATGTATAACCTGGAAGAAATGGACAAATTCTTAGGAAGGTATAACCTTCCAAGAGAGAATCAGGAAGAAATATAAAATATGAACACATCAATCACAAGTAATGAAATTGAAACTGTGATTAAAAATCTTCCAACAAACAAAAGTCCAGGACCTGATGGCTTCACAGGTGAATTCTATCAAACATTTAGAGAAGAGCTAACACCCATCCTTCTCAAAATCTTCCTAAAAATTGCAGAGGAAGGAACACTCCCAAACTCATTCTATGAGGCCACCATCACCCTGATACCAAAACCAGAAAAAGATACTACAAAAAAAGAAAATTACAGACCAATACCACTGATGAATATAGATGCAAAAATCCTCAACAGAACACTAGCAAGCAGAGTCCAACAACACATTAAAAGGATTATACACCATGATCAAGTGGGATTTATCCCAGGGATGCAAGGATTCTTCAATATACGCAAATCAATCAATGTGATACACCAAATTAACAAATTGAAGAAGAAAAACCACATGATCATCTCAATAGATGCAGAAAAAGCTTTTGACAAAATTCAACACTCACTTATGATAAAAACTCTCCAGAAAGTGGGCATAGAGGGAACCTACCTCAACATAATAAAGGCCATATATGACAAACCCACAGCAAACATCATTCTTAATGGTGGAAAAACTGAAAGCATTTCCTCTAAGATCAGGAAGAAGACAAGGATGTCCACTCTTGCCACTATTATTCAACATAGTTTTGGAAGTCCTAGCCACAGCAATCAGAGAAGAAAAAGAAATAAAAGGAATACAAATTTGAAAAGAAGAAGTAAAACTGTCACTGTTTGCAGATGACATGATACTATACATAGAGAATCCTAAAGATGCCACCAGAAAACTACTAGAGCTAATCAATGAATTTGGTAAATTGCAGGATACAAAATTAATGCACAGAAATCTCTTGCATTCCAATACACTAATGATGAAAAATCTGAAAGAGAAATTAAGGAAACACTCCCATTCACCACTGCAACAAAAAGAATAAAATACCGAGGAATAAACCTACCTAGGGAGACAAAAGACCTGTATGCAGAAAACTATAAGACACTGATGAAAGAAATTAAAGATGATACAAACAGATGGAGAGATATACCATGTTCTTGGATTGGAAGAATCAATATTGTCAAAATGATTATACTACCCAAAGCAATCTACAGATTCAATGCAATCCCTATCAAATTACCAATGGCATTTTTTACAGAACTAGAACAAAAAAATCTTAAAATTTGTATGGAGACACAGAAGACCCCGAATAGCCAAAGCAGCCTTGACGGAAAAAAACAGAGCTGGAGGAATCAGGCTCCCGGACTTCAGACTATACTACAAAGCTACAGTAATCAAGACAATATGGTACTGGCAAAAAAACGGAAATATAGATGAATGAAACAGGATAGAAAGCCCACGCACCTATGCTCACCTTATCTATGACAAAGGAGGCAAAGATATACAATGGAGAAAAGTCACTTCAGTAAGTGGTGCTGGGAAAACTGGACAGCTACATGTAAAGGAATGAAATTAGAACACTCTCTAACACCATACACAAAAAGAAACTCAAAATGGATTAGAGACCTAAATGTAAGACTGGACACTATAAAACTCTTAGAGGAAAACATAGGAAGAACACTCTTTGACATAAATCACAGCAAGATCTTTTTTGATCCACCTCATAGAGTAATGGAAATAAAAACAAAAATAAACAAATGGGACCTAATGAAACTTAAAAGCTTTTGCAAAGGAAACTACAAACAAGACGAAAAGATAACCCTCAGAATGGGAGAAAATATTTGCAAATGAATCAACGGACAAAGGATTAATCTCCAAAATATATAAACAGCTCATGCAGATCAATATTAAAAAAACAAACAACCTAATCCAAAAATGGACAGAAAACCTAAATAGACATTTCTCCAAAGAAGACATACAGATGGCCAAGAAGCACATGAAAAGCTGCTCAACATCATTATTTATTAGAGAAATGCAAATCAAAACTACAATGAGGTATCACCTGACACCAGTTAGAATGGGCATGATCAGAAAATCTACAGACAACAAATGCTGGAGAGGGTGTGGAGAAAAGGGAACCCTCTTGCACTGTTGGTGGGAATATAAATTGATACAGCCACTATGGGGAACAGTATGGAGGTTCCTTAAAAAACTAAAAATAGAATTATCATATGACCCAGCAATTCCACTACTGGGCATATACCCAGAGAAAACCATAATTCAAAAAGACACATGCACCCCAGTGTTCATTGCAGCACTATTTACAATAGCCAGGTCATGGAGGCAACCTAAATGCCCATCGGCAAACAAATGGATAAAGAAGATGTGGTACATATATACAATGGAATATTACTCAGCCATAAAAAGGAACGAAATTGGGTCATTTTTAGAGACATGGATGGATCTGGAGACTGTCATACAGAGTAAGTCAGCAAGAGAAAAACAAATATCGTATATTAACGCATATATGTGGAACCTAGAAAAATGGTACAGATGAACCGGTTTGCAGGGCAGAAATAGAGACACTGATGTAGAGAACAAACGTATGGACACCAAGGGGGGAAAGTGGTGGGGGGGGGTGATGAGTTGGGAGATTGGGATTAACATATGTATAAAATGGATAACTAATAAGAATCTGCTGCATAAAAAAATAAAATAAAATTCAAAAAAAAAGTTTTATACAGTAACGTTTTTCTCATTTAAACTTAAATAATAAAAAATTCAAATTAAGAACCATGATATAATACTACGGGATACAGATGAATGACTACATCAATCACCTAACTGTCACTGACACCAAATTTACAGATTTATAAAACAAGTTTGAAAGAAATCATAAAGATAACCTGGTTCAAGCTCTGGATGGGTTCATTGAGACTATTCCAAGCTAGATAAGTTATTATCCAGACTCTATTTCAGCATCCCAAGTGATGGGAAACTACTTTGTAAAGCAGCCTGTTCCATCCTCTGATGGTTTTGTCAATGAGGAAATTCTTTCTTTTGCTGACCCCAAATCTTCCTCCCTGCAGCATCCACAGGTCCTAGACCACCTGGCAACCATGAGGAATAACCCAGGCCTTATTCTAATATTTAAAGACAGCTATTAGGAACACTCTGTATCTGCTAATTCTCCAGGTCAACACTTCCAATTCCTTCAGCTGTTTCCCATATGACATGGTTTTGAATTTCTTCCTCATTCTAGATAATTTTCTCTGAACTCGTTCCAGTGTTTCAAGGTATGGTGCCCAGAATTGAATACTTCAGTGATCTCACTAAAGCAGAGTAAGAGAGGACTCAAACTTCCCTCATTATAATATCTCAATAATACCATTAGTAACATCATCTTACGCAACCCTAGATCACAATGGTCTTTTGTATTTTTGGCAATTATATGTTGCTATTATATACTATAACTGGCTTTTATGTTAAATAAAGCCCCTATTTAAAAACACACTGCACTGTAAAACCATGTCTCATTATACTGAATATACCAATCCATTCCTTCCCACTTATTTCCCATTTTGTAGAGAATCCACCTTCCACAGTCCTGGCTGCTCTGTGTGGTTATATGACTAAAACCCCCTCCACCCATCCACCCTACCATGGCTGAGTGGTGGATGAGGGCTGGACATAAGACGTAGAAGAACCAAGCCCTGAGCTGGGATGAGCCAGCTAGGCCTGTAAGTGTTGAAGACCAGGCAATTTGGACACCTTTAGGGTGGCCATAATAAGGAAGGGTCACGTGCAATGTACAGAGTAAGCCACATTACTGGGATGAGAGAGAAGAATGAGCAGACACATAGAGAGAAGATGAGAAAAAGACATTGTGGATCCAGAGTAAGAGAGGAAAAAATGGAACCAGTCAGTGTCTCATATCCAGTGAACTTCCAGTTCCTTACTTCAGTCCCTGATGAGACCTAGTTGCCCTACTTGCCCTTCGGGATCCATGCCCAATCTTCCTCCACTATTCTCTCTTTTTCCCCTAAAGCTACCTATTCCTTACAAGCAATAACCCTCATTCTATTATGTGAGCATTTGGCTTTTCAGATGCAAGTGCAGAACAAGAAATATAACTGCAAATATAAATAAATAAAATATATTTTTTATGTATATATACACATACATATGTATGTTTTAAACTCAGACTTTAGAGACTTCAGTACCCAGAAAATTCTAAGCTTTGTATCTTCTGCAAAACTGATCCTTGCAAGTTGTTTTATCCATCTAATTTGTTGATAAAAAATGTTGAATATGACAAAGTTGAGGCTATGGCATGTCATATCTGCTTGGTTGATACTAATCCACTACTCTGCACATTACAGATACAGTGCTTCAGCTGGTTATTAAACTACACAATTATTTGTGTAACCAGTTTGTATTTATTCATATTGTCTTTAGGAATAGCAAGACAAACTTTGTCAAATGCCTTCATAAAGTCCATATATTCTATGTCAACTACAGTTCCTGGATCTAGTGACTTTACACAAAATGGAATGGCAAGGCCTACGTGCTGGTTCTCTTCAAGAACATAAAATTGGCTCAAGGGTTATTATTTTCTCTAATATCTCCTCACAAATCACCTTTGTTCTTTTTATAAATATATTTATTTTATTTATTTATTTTTGGCTGTGTTGGGTCTTCATTGCTGTGCAGGGGCTTTCTCTAATTGTGGTGAGTGGGGGCTACTCTTCGTTGCGGTGTGCAGGCTTCTCATTGCGGTGGCTTCTCTTGTTGCGGAGCACGGGCTCTAGGCACACAGGCTTCAGTAGTTGCAGCACACGGGCTCAGTAGTTGTGGCTCGCAGGCTCCAGAGCACAGGCTCAGTAGTTGTGGCACACGGGCTTACTCCATGGCATGTGGGATCTTCCCGGACCAGGGCTCGAAACTGTGTCCCCTGCATTGGCAGGTGGATTCTCAACCACTGCACCACCAGGGAAGCCCACAAATCACCCTTTAATATTATATTCTAGAATCCTGTCTGGGAGTTCACTGGTTGTAATTTATGGTCATTCTATACATGGAATGGTATTTGTACATTATCCTCTTACTCTCTACGCATTCTCAAAGATCATCAAGAGTGGCTTTGCAATCCCACTGAAAGGTACTATCAGTCCCCAGGAATATAATTCATCCAGGTCAAGAGACCTGAACTAATGCAGAGCATATGGGTATTTTCTTACAATCCCTTTGCCCATCATGAGTTTTGGTTCCTTCTCATCAATTTGAAAATTATGTTCTTACTCTAAGGAAATTTCATCCTTAACCTATTAATCACAGTTCTTTCCCTGCTCCTGGGAAAGTGCCATATCCTTATTCTAAATAAAACTCTTGCTGGATGGAGCTTATGTGCAGCCTGATGTACAAAATACAAACAGTGTAAACTTCACAATTGTGAAAGCTATCAAAATGTTATTACACCATAGCAATCATGGTGGGGAAAGCTGAAAATAAGTGAAATATACATTTTGTAGAACGGGTCTTCTAGAAGTTCAGCAAAGGAAGCCAAAACATGATACTCATTATGATCTAGGAAACAAGACAAATTATAAAGTAATAGGTCCATAAGAGTAGACTCTATACTTCACTTAGCACAACCTGAATCACTGTGTAAAACAAATATATTGAACAAAAGTTTTCAATGCTATTAAATTATAAATAGTTTTCTGTAAGTAAAACTGCAACAGGAAAATATAATAACGCTTTCAAATTCTTTGTATCTACATAGGCTAATTACTTAGGATGTTTCTGTGAAACTTGAGAAGATATGAAATACTAAAATTATGTTCCCAGATGAGGTAAGTAAAACTTAGATGTTTTTTGTGAAATATAATGTGTGCTTCATTCTTATAACTTGGTGTTATATCACCTCGTTGTGTAAGTAAAATAAGAACATGCTGTCATTCTTGAGAAAAGAGCTATCATTAGCAGGATGCTTTTGTTTTTTACAAGATGCACTTTGGAGGAGGCATCAACAAATGCAGTATATTAAACAAATGCAGAGCCATTTAAAAATAAATTGTAAAATAAACTTCTCAAATGTAGTATCTGTACTTTTAAAATTATAGTTATTTAATATAAAAATGATGCAAATTTTTTAAAAGGTTAAATTAGGCTTCAGATCCTTTTCAAAACTCCTGCCTGTGCTTCAAGTGGAAAAAGCACTCAGTACCCTCCTGCTGCGCAAGCGAAGCATTCTCTGATCCAAAAATTGTTCTTCCTTCCTTTCCCCACCCATCCCATGCTTTTTGTGCTTGCGTAAGGAGGAAAGAAACAGAGAAACTATTCCACTGCTGTAAAAATGACAGCAGTATAAAATGTTAACCTTTCTAAGAAGTTTTACATTAAAAAAAATATGCCTTTACTCAAAACAATGAGTGTCTAGCTAGTGAATTTCATTCAGATTGGGAGAAACCTTTTGAGACAGGACAGTGGACCTTCTGTGTCATTAGCAACACAGACCACCTGACCATTTCATAAGGCCATCAAGACCCTTCCTTTCAATAAGTCAACTGGCTGCACCACCAATTTAAAAATCAATTTGGTAAAGACCATCTACCCAAAACCCCTAAACCTACATTTCCAGCAATACGGGTTTTTTTAGATACAGACAGTATTCTTCTCAAATTTATATGAAAAGGCAAAGGAACTAGAAAAGCTAAAACTGTCTTGAAAAAGAAGGATAAAGTGGGATAAGCATTTTACCTGATTTCAAGCCATACTATTATACACTAATCAACACTATGTGGTATTTGTCAAAGGATAGATGCATAGATCAATGGAATAGAATAGAGAACCCAGAAATAGATCTATATAAATATGCCAAACTGATTTTTGGCAGAGGTGTAAAAGCAATTCAGTAAAGGAAAAATAGCCTTCTCAGCAAATGGTCCTGGAACAATTAGATATCCATAGGTTTAAAAAAAAAAAAAAAGGACCTCAATCTAAACCTCACACCCCATACAAAAATTAACTTACAGTGGGTCAAGGACTAAAATGTAAAACATAAAAATTTGATTTCAGAAGAAAAAAGCTTAGGAGGAAATCCTCAGGATCTAAACTAGGCAAACAGTTTTTACACTTGATACCAAAAACATGAACCATAAAAGGAAAAACTGATAACCTGAATTGCACCAAAATTTAAAATTTTGCCCTGTAAAGAGGATGAAATGGCAAGCTACAGACTGGGAAAAAATATTTGCAAGCCACATATCTGACAAAGGACTAGTATCTAGATTATATAAAGAATTCTCAAAACTCAACAGTTTAAAAAAAATCCAATCAGAAAATGGTCAAAAGATATGAAGAGACATCTCACCTAAAAGTATACACAGATGACGGGACTTCCCTGGTGACACAGTGGTTAAGAATCCACCTGCCAATGCAGGGGACATGGGTTCAAGCCCTGGTTCGGGAAGATCCCACATGCCACGGAGCAACTAAGCCCATGCACCACAACTACTGAGCCTGTGCTCTAGAGCCCGCGAGCCACAAATACTGAGCTCATGTGCCACAACTACTGAAGCCCATGTGCCTAGAGCCCAGGCTCCACAACAAAAGAAGCCACTGCAGTGAGAAGCCCATGCATGGCAACTAGAGAAAAGCCCGCGCGCAGCAACGAAACCCCAATGCAACCAAAAATAAAAAAAATTTTTTAATTAAAAATTAAAAAAAAAAAAGATACACAGATGCCAAATAAGCACGTGAAGAGATATTCAATATCATTAGCCATTAGGAAAATGCAAATTAAAACTTTAATGAGCTATCACTTCACACCTATCAGAAAGGTTGTAATAAAAACTAATGACAGTGGTACAATATATTTAAAGTTATAAAAGGGAAAAACCTACAACGAAGAATACTCTACCCAGCAAGACTCTCATTCAGATTTGATGGAGAGATCAATAGCTTTACAGACAAGCAAAAGCTAAAAGAGTTCAGCACTACCAAACCAGCTTTACAAGAAATGTTAACAGGATTTCCATAAGCAAAAAAAAAAAAGGCCACAACTAGAAACATGAAAATTACAACAGGAAAAAGCTCAGGCAAACACATAGTAAATATAGGAAATCAACCAGGCACAAAGCTAGTAGGAAGGTTAAAAGACAAAAGTAATAAAAATCATCTATACCCACAATAAGCAGTTAAGGGATACACAAAACAATCAGATGCAAAATACTATGTCAAAAAGAATAATCGTGAGGGGAGCAGAGTACAAATGCAAGGTTGTTAAAATACATTTGAAATTAAGAGATCAACAACTTAAAACAATCAAATATATATATATAGCTATATATAAATCTCATGGTAACCACACACCAAAAATCTATAATAGATGCACACACAAAAAAGAAAAAGGAATCCAAACATAGCACTAAAGACAGTCATCAAATCACAAGAGGAAAGAACAAAAGAAGAAGAAAGGAACAAAAAAGACCTTAAAAAAATTAACAAAATGGCAATAAGAAAATACATATCAATAATTACTTTAAATGTAAATAGACTAAATGCTCCAATCAAAAGACACAGAGTGGCTGAATGGAAACAAAAACAAGACCTGTATATATGCTGCCTACAAGAGACTCACTTCAGATCTAAAGACATACACAGACAGAAAATGAAGGGATGGAAAAAAGTATTCATTGCAAACGGAAATCAAAAGAAAGCCAGGGTAGAAATACTTGCATCAGACAAATAGACTTTAAAACAAAGAATGTTACAAGAGGCAAAGAAGGACATTACATAATGATCAAGGGCTTAATCCAAGAAGATGTAACAATCGCAAATATACAAGCACTTAACATAGGAGCATCTAAATACATAAAGCAAATACTAACAGATATAAAGGGAGAAGTTGACAGTAATACAATAATAGTAGGGGACTTTAACACCCCATTTACATCAATGGACAGATCATCCAAACAGAAAATTAATAAGGAAGCACTGGCCTTAATGACACACTAGACCAGATGAACTTAATAGATATACATAGAACATTCCATCAAAAAGCAGCAGAATACACATTCTTTTCAAATGCACGTGGAATATTCTCCAGGATAGTTCATGTACAAGGCCACAAAACAAGCCTTGGTAAATTTAAGAAAACTGAAATCCTATCAAGCATCTTTTCCAACCACAATGCTATGAGACTAGAAATCAACTACAAGAAAAAAAAACCGTAAAAAACACAAACATGTGGAGGCTAAACAATATGCCACTAAACAAGCAATGGCACACTGAAGAAATCAAAGAAGAAATTAAAAAATACATGGAGACAAAAGAAAATGAAAACACAACAATCCAAAATCTACAGGATGCAGTAAAAAAGCAGTTCTAAGAGGGAAGTTTATAGCAATACAAGTTTACCTCAGGAAACAAGAAAAATCTCAAATAAACAATCTAACATTACACCTAAGGGAACTAGAAAAATAAAAACAAACAAAACCCAAAGTTAGTGGAAGGAAAGAAATCATAAAGATCAGAGCAGAAACAAATTAAATAGAGACTTTAAAAAGCAATAGAAAAGATCAATAAAACTAAGAGCTGGTTCTTTGACAAGATAAACAAAATTGATAAACCTTCAGCCAGACTCACCAAGAAAAAAAGAGAAAGGACCCAAATCAATAAAATCAGAAATGAAAAAGGAGAAGTTACAACAGACACCATAGAAATACAAAGGACCATCAGAGACTACTAAGAACAACTGTATGCCAATACAATGGACAACCTAGAAGAAATGGACAAATTCCTAGAAATGTACAATCTCCAAAGAATGAACCAGGAAAAAATAAAAAATATGAACAGACCAACTACCAGTAATGAGACTGAATCAGTTCTTTAAAACTCTCAAAAAACGAAAGTCCAGGACCAGACAGCTTCACAGGTGAATTCTACCAAACATTTAGAGAAGAGTTAACACCTATCCTTCTCAAATTATTCCAAAAAATTGCAGAGGAACGAATGCTTCCAAATTCATTCTATGAGCCCAGCATAACCCTGATACTAAACCAAGACAAATATCACAAACAAAAAAAGAACACAGATGCAAAAATGCTCAACCAAATATTAGCAAACTGAATCAAACAATACATTAAAAGGATCATATACCATGATCAAGTGGGATTTATCCCAGGGTTGCAAGGATTTTTCAATATCTGCAAATCAATCAATGTAATACACCACATTAACAAATTGAATAATAAGAACCATATGATCATCTCAATAGATGCAGAAAAAGCTTTTGACAAAATCCAACACCCATTTATGTTAAAAACTCTCCAGAAAGCGGGCATAGAGGGAACATACCTCAACATAATAAAGGCCATATATGACAAACCTACAGCTAACATCATACTCAATGGTGAAAAGCGGAAAGCATTTCCTCTAAGATCAGGAACAAGACAAAGATGTTCTCTCTCACCATTTTTGTTCAACATAGTACTGGAAGTCTTAGCCACGGCTATTAGATAAGAAAAAGAAATAAAAGGAATTCTAATTGGAATGGAAGAAGTAAAACTGTCATGGCTTGCAGATGACACGATACTATACATAGAAAATCCTAAGGATGCCACCAAAAAATTACTAGAGCTCATCAATGAATCTGGTAAAGTTGCAGGATACAAAATGAATGCGCAGAAATCTGTTGCATTTCTATACACTAACAATAAACTATCAGAAAGAGAAATTAAGAAGACAGTCACATGAAAAATAATAAAATACCTAGGAATAAACCTACCCAAAGAGGTAAGGAAAACTATAAAACACTGATAAAAGAAACTGACAATGACACAAACAGATGGAAAGATATACTGTGTTCATGGACTGGAAGAACTAATATTGTTAAAATGACCATACTACCAAAGGCAATCTGCAGATTCAATGTAATCCCTATTAAAATACCAATGGCATTTTTCACAGAACTAGAACAAATAATTTTAAAATTTGTATGGAAATACAAAAGACCCCCAATAGTCAGAACAATGTTGAGAAAGAACAGAGCTGGAAGTATCATGCTCCCTGACTTCAGACTATAATACAAAGCTACAGTAATCAAAACAGTATGACGCTGGCACAAAAACAGAAAAAACAGACACACAGATCATTGGAGCAGAACAGAGAGCCAGAAATAAACTAACACACCTATGGTCAATTAATCTACGACAAAGGAGACAACAATGTATAATGGAGAAAAGATAGTCTCTTCAATAAGTGGTGCTGGGAAAACTGGACAGCTACATGTAAAAGAATGAAACTAGAACATTTTCTAACATCATATACAAAAATAAACTCAAAATGGATTAAAGACCTAAATGTAAGACCAGAAATCATAAAACTCCTAGAAGAAAACAGGTGGAACTCTCTTTGACATAAATTACAATATTTTTTTGACCTTTCTCCTGTAGCAAAGGAAATAAAAGCAAAAATAAGCAAATGGGACATAATCAAACCTTTTGCACAGCAAAGGAAACCTTTGACAAAACAAAAAGACAATCTACTGAATGGGAAAAATATTTGCAAATGATAATATTGATAAGGGGTTAATAATCAAAATATAAACAGCTCACACAACTCAATATCAAAAAAACCCCAAATAACTCAATTTAAAAATGGACATAAGACTTGAATAAACCTTTTCCCATGGACAACAGGCACATGAAAAGATGCTCAACATTGTTAACCATTAGAGAAATGCAAATGAAAAACCACAAGGAGATATCATCTCACACCTGTCAGAATGGCTATCATCAAAAAGAACTCAACAAATGTGGGTGAGAATGCAGAGAAGAAAAAACCCTCATACACTGTTGGTGGGAATGTAAATTGGTGCAGCCACTGTGGCAAACGGTATGGAAGTTTCTCAAAAAAAACTAAAAATAGAACTACCATATGATCTAGCAATTCCACTCCTGGGTGCATATCCAAAAAAAATGAAAACACTAATTCAAAAAGATACATGCACCCCAATGTTCATAGCAGCATTACTTACAATAGCCACAAGATATGGAAACAACTTAAGTGTCCATCAACAGATGAATGGATAAAGAAGATGTGAATGGAATACTACTCAGCCTTTAAAAAGAATGAAATTTCGCCATCTGTGACGACATGGATGGACTTGGCAGGTATTATGCTAAGTGAAATAAGTCAGACAAAGACAAATATTGTATGATATCACTTATATGAGGAATCTAAAAAATACAACAAACTAGTGAATATACCAAAAAGGAAAAATAATCACAGATAAAGAGAACAATCCAGTGGTTACCAGTGGGTAGAGGGAAAGGAAGACAGGCAAGATAGGGGTAGGGGATTAAGAGGTACAAACTACTATGTATAAAATAAAGAAGCCACAAGGATATATTATACAGCACAGGGAATATAGCCAATATTTTACTGTAAATGGAGTATAACCTCTAAAAATTGTGAATCTGTTGTACACCTGAAATTATATAATTTTGTCCATTGACTATACCTCAATAAAAAATTTTTTTTTAACTAATGACAACATCAACACTAAAGATGCAGAGAAACTGGATCACTCATACACTGCTGGTGAGGAGGTAAAATGTTATAGCCCTCTGGAAAAGTTTGGCAGTGTTTTAGAAAACTAAACATGGAACTACCAAACAACCTAGCAATTGTACTTGGGCATTTATCACAGGAAAATAAAAACATATGTTCACATTAAAACCTATACATGAATATTTATAGCAGCTTTATGTATAATAGCCAAAAACTGGAAAAAACTCAGATGTTCTTCAACAGGTTAAACAAATTGTACAACATTCATACCATGGAATGCTACTCAGCAATAAAAAGGAATAAACTACAGATAAACACAACAACAATGTGTATAAAACTCCAGAGAATTACAGCTGAGAGAAAAAAAGTAATCTCAAAGACTACATATTGCATGATTCCATTTTTATAACATTCTTGAAATGACAAAATTATTGGAGACCAGATCAATGGTTCCCAGGGGTCATAAATTGGAAGAGGGAAAGTGGAGGTAAAAGGGGAGGCTGAGGTGAATGCAGCTATAAAAGGGTAACATGAGGAATCTTTGTTGTGACAGAATCCTTAACTGTGTAAATGTCAATATCCTGGTTGTGATATTGTAGTATAGTTTTGCCAGGTGTTACCACTGGAGGAAGCTGGGGAAAGGGTACATGAGATCTCTTGGTATCATTTCTCACAACTGCTTGTGAGTCTACAATGATCTCAAAATAAAACGTTTGATTTAAAAATAATAAAATATTGTAGGGGACTTTAACACCCCACTTTTCATCAAAGGACAGATCATCCAGAGAATCAACAAGGAAACACAGGCCTTAAATGATACATTAGACCAGATGGCCTTAATTGACATTTATAGAGCATTCCATCCAAAAGCAGCAGAATACACATTCTTCTCAAGTGCACATGGAACATTCTCCAAGACTGACCACATGCTGGGCCACAAAGCAGGCCTTGGTAAATTTAAGAAAATTGAAATCATATCAAGCACCTTTTCCAACCACAACACTATGAGATTAGGAATAAACTACAAGAAAAAAACACTGTAAAAAACACAAACATGTGGAGGCTAAACAATATGCTACTAAACAACCAATGGATCACTGAAGAAATCAAAGAGGAAATAAAAAAATACCTAGAACAAATGAAAATGAAAGCACAACGATCCAAAACCTATGGGATACAGCAAAAGCAGTTCTAAGAGGGAAGTTGATAGCAATAAAATCTTACCTCAGGAAACAAGAAAAATCTCAAATAAACGACCTAACCTTACACCTGAAGCAATGAGAGAAAGAAGAAGAAACAAAACCTAAAGTTAGTAGAAGGAAAGAAATCATAAAGATCAGAGCAGAAATAAATGAAACAGAGACAAAGAAAACAACAACAAAGATCAATGAAACTAAAAGCTGGTTCTTTGAAAAGATAAACAAAATGATAAACCTTTAGCAAGACTCATCAAGAAAAAAAAGGGAGAGGACACAAATCAGTAAAATTAGAAATGAAAAAGGAGAAGTCACAACTGACACCACAGAAATAAAAAGTGTAATAAGAAACTACAAGCAACTGCATGCAAATAAAATGGACAACCTGGAAGAAATGGACAAATTCTTAGAAAGGTGCAAGCTCCCAAGACTGAACCAGGAAGAAATAAAAAATATGAAGAGACCAATCACAAGTAATGAAATTGAAACTGTGATTAAAAAAATCCCAACAAACAAAAGTCCAGGACCTGATGGCTTCACAGGTGAATTCTATCAAATATTTAGAGAAAAACTAACAACTAGCCTTCTGAAACCGTTCCAAAAAATTGTAGAGGAAGGAATACTCCCATACTCATTCTATGAGGCCACCATCACCCTGATTACAAAACCAGACAAAGATACCACAAAAAAAGAAATTACAGGCCAATATCACTGGTGAACATAGATGCAAAAATCCTCAACAAAATACTAGCAATCTGAATCCAACAATACATTAAAAAGATCATACACCATGATCAAGTGGGATTTATCCCAGGGACGGAAGGATTTTTCAATATCTGCAAATCAATCAGTGTGATACACCGCATTAACAAATTGAAGAATAAAAACCATATGATCATCTCAATTGATGCAGAAAAGGCTTCTGACAAAATTCAACACCCATTTATGATAAAAACTCTCCAGAAAGTGGGCATAAAGGTAACATACCTTAACATAATAAAGGCCATATACGACAAACCTACAGCTAACATCATAGTCAACGGTGAAAAGCTGAAAACATTTCCTCTAAGATCAGGAACAAGACAAGGATGTCCACTCTTGTCACTATTATTCAACAGTTTTGGAAGTCCTAGCCATGGCAAACAGAGAAGAAAAAGAAATAAAAGGAATCCAAATTGGAAAAGAAGTTAAACTGTCACTATTTGCAGATGACATGATACTATACATAGAAAATTCTAAAGATGCTACCAGAAAACTACTAGAGCTCATCAATGAATCTGGTAAAGTTGCAGGTTACAAAATTAATACACAGAAATGTTGCATTCCTATACACTAACAACAAAAGATCAGAAAGAGAAACTCAAGAAACAATCCCATTTACCATCGTATCAAAAAGAATAAAATACCAAGGAATAAAGCTACCTAAGGGAGACAAAAGACTTGTATTCAGAAAACTATAACAATATAAGATGCTGATGAAAGAAATCGAAGATGACACAAACAGATGGAAAGATATACCATGTTCTTGGATTGGAAGAATCAATATTGTCAAAATGACTATACTATCCAAGGCAATCTACAGATTCAATGCAATCCCTATCAAATTACCAATGGCATTTTTCACAGAACTAGAACAAAAAATCTTAAAATTTGTATGGAGAAATGAAAGACCCCAAATAGCCAAAGCAATCTTGAGAGAGAAAAATGGAGCTGGAGGAATCAGGCTCCCTAACTTCAGACTATACTACAAAGCTATAGTCATCGAAACAGTATGGTACTGGCACAAAAATAGAAATATAGATCAGTGGAACAGGACAGAACACCAAGAAACAAACCCCTACACCTATGGTCAGTTAATCTACAACAAAGGAGGCAAGACTATACAATGGAGGAAACACAGTCTCTTCAATAAATGGTGCTGGGAAAACTGGACAGCCACATGTAAAAAAATGAAATTAGAACATTCTTTAACACCATACACATAAATAAACTCTAAATGGCTTAAAGACCTAAATGTGAGACTGGAGATTATAAAACTCTTAGAGGAGAACATAGGCAGAACACTCTCTGACATAAATCGCAGCAATATCTTTTTCGATCCATCTCCCAGAATAATGGAAATAAAAATAAAAATAAACAAATGGGACCTAATTAAACTCAAAAGCTTTTGTACAGCAAAGGAAATCATAAACAAAACAAAAAGAAAACCCACAGAATGGGAGAAAATATTTGCAAATGATGTGACTGACAAGGGATTAGTCTTCAAAATTTACAAACAGCTCATGCAGCTTAATATCATCAAAGCAAACAACCCAATCAAAAAATGGGCAGAAGACCTAAATAGACATTTCTATGAAGAAGACATACAGATGGCCAAGAAGCACATGAAAAGATGTTCAACATCACTAATTATTAGAGAAATGCAAATCAAAACTACGAGATATCCCCTCACATCAGTCAAAATGGCTATCATCAAAAAATTCACACACAACAAATGCTGGAGAGGGTGTGGAGAAAAGGGAACCCTCCTACACTGTTGGTGGGAATGTAAATTGGTACAACCACTATGGAGAACAGTATGGAGGTTCCTTAAAAAACTAAAAATAGATCTACCATATGATCCTGCAATCCCACTCCTGGGCAAATATCTGGAGAAAAACATGGTTCTAAAGGATACACGCACCCCATTGTTCATTGAAGCACTGTTTACAATAGCCAAGACATGGAAGCAACCTAAATGTCCATTGACAGAGGAATGGATAAAGAAGATGTGGTACATATATACAATGGAATATTATTCAGCCATTAAAAAGAATGAAATAATTCCCTTTGCAGCAACATGGATGGACCTAGAGACTGTCATACTGAGTAAAGTAAGTCAGGCAGAGAAAGCGAGATATCTTATATTGGTTATATGCAGAATCTAAAAAGAAATGATACAAATGAAATTATTTACAAAACAGACACAGACTCACAGACTTAGAGAAGAACTTTTGGTTACCAGTGGGGAAGGTTAGGGGGAAGGGATAGTTAGGGAGTGTGGGATTGACATGTACACACTGCTATATTTAAAATGGATAACAACAAGGACTTACTGTATAACACAGGGAACTCTGCTCAGTATTATGTAACAACATAAATGGGAAAAGAATTTGAAAAAGAATAGATACATGTATCACTGAAAAAAAAAATGTTGCCAATAAAGATAATGGTTTAAAGCTATATATATATATATGTAAATCTGGGACTAAAATACCAGAGATTAATCCATAAAGAAATTTTATTGAGCAATTTTAAGAAATGTTGTTCTCATACACAAATTATACATGACACACCTATGTTTCTTTTGTCATTAGTTTCAAAAGCACAATTGCTTAAAAAGACAACACATATACCCGCACACACATCACTACTTTTCCAGGATGCTAGCGCTAATGTTTCTAAGACAATGTTCTCTTTTTTCTCTACTTTAACTGAACACAAAATCTGACCCTAGCCACAGTGGCCCAAAATGACCTGGAAAATTAAGTTTATTTTTTCTGGCAATGACAATCTGTGCTTGGAAATATAAAACTGTTATTCTGAATAAATTTCAAAGTTCCAAAGTACTAAAATTACTTTACTAAAACAGGACAAAATGAGCTGTTACTGGTAGGGAAAGGGATTGTTATCCCAGAAAGCACAGTGTGCTCTCCAGCCCTTGCACTGCCACTTCTGTTTTGTAAAATAAATAACTCCGGTCTCTTTATTTTACTTTGTGTCCTGTGGTAATAAATATCTCCTGAAGCTGAAATCCTATTACAAGTGCTCATTTTGTCACCATTTAAAAAAACAAGAGATCAGTTCTACTTTTGCAAAATAACTGATTTTTCCACTGATTTGTTGAGGTTGTTCTGACTTCTGTGTATGTCTTCTACCAAAAACAGCAAAAAGGAAAGTTATTCATTGCTTTTTTTCTAAAAAGAGGAGTCCATATGCCTCTGAGATAGGTGGACGTTCAAGAGTGGAAGAGATATAGAATTATTACTTTGCTGATCTATAAATGCTGTTTTAGTTTTAAACTGTGGCAATAAAACCCCAAACACAGAACCATACTATCATTACAGGTACATTCTGCTTTCAGAATGCTAGATGAAAATTCTAGCAAAGCTACTGCTTATCGGAGGTCAGAGACAGGTAGGAGTCAGCTCAGTCTAGAGAGTAGATTTACAGATATGATCTAAGTACATATAGAAGTAAGCTGTGGAGTCTAGCAGCAAAGGGGATAAGTATGGTCTTGCCGTCCAGCCCATGGGCCTGTTTTACATTTTCTGCCAGTTGGGGAAATGGGAACCTGAAACATGTTTTATGCTCAATCAGAAATTGTGATAAAAAGCAAAAAGATTAGGGAATGATAGTCAAAAGATTATCTTATTCTTTCTTCCCTAAGATTCCCTAAGATGAGACCGGGCAGGGAGGGGGCGGCATGTTTTAACAATCTTCGCTTTCTAATCAGGCAATGGACTCTCTAACTAGAGCTTATTATCATCAGCACTCTTCTCCACACTTTTCCTTTGGTGGCCATCTCCCCCCACCCCACACACACACATTTACTTTTTCTTGCAACTCTTTCTACTGCTACCTATTTTACTATTAGTAGTACAGTGTAGTACAGCCATTTTCATTTCCTTTATCACATATCTTTCATGTATTTCATCAACCATCCCATTTCCATATCATACAGCAAAAGTACAGAAAGAAATAAAGAGGAAAGACTCCCCTTACCTTCCCTTCCTTGATTTCTACACTAACCTTCCTTGACTACACACAGAAAAAAAGGAAACACAGCAGGGCCTTCTCTAGAAAGAATAGCCAGCATAAAAACTAACATAAAAAGTTAACAAAACAAGAAAAAAAAAAAAGCCTTTGAAAGACCTCTCTGTCACTGTACACTGATCCACCCACTCATGTCTTTTTCTATCCAATAAAGAACTGTAGCACAATTTCCAAGCCATTATGAAACACAAAGATTTGTTTTATCTTAATAATGAAATAGGGACTTCCCTGGTGGCGCAGTGGTTAAGAATCCACCTGCCAATGCAGGGGACACGGGTTCGAGCCCTGGTCCAGGAAGATCCCACATGCCATGGAGCAACTAAGCACATGCGCCACAACTACTGAGCCTACGCTCTAGAGCCTGCAAGCCACAACTACTGAGCCACAAGCCACAACTACTGAGCCACAAGCCACAACTACTGAAGCCCGCGCGCCTAGAGCCCGTGCTCCACAGCAAGAGAAGCCACTGCAATGAGAAGCCCGCGCACCGCAATGAAGAGTAGCCCCCGCTCACCACAACTAGAGAAAGCTCGTGCGCGGCAATGAAGACCCAACGCAGCCAAAAATAAATAAATTTTAAAAATAATAATAATAATAATAATGAAATGGTTGTAATCTGAAGTATTCCTATTACTATTATAAGCTATATATCTATCTAACATGATTGTGTATAGAATGATGTACGCAAGCTGACTAAATAGATATACTGGCTGATCACTAGACAATTTAACCAGTTACATTACGGACAATCTAGAAGAATCAAATATAGGTAAGAAGTTATGGAAAACAAGTAACTGACATGCTCAGACCAAGCTTTAATAGGCTGTGGGATGCATGTACATATTTTTGGTTGCTTTATCATCAAGTACCCAAAACAGTGTCTGGCACATTATAGGCACTTGATAAATATTTGTTGTACAAATGTATCTAACTTAGGTCTGAAAAAGTGCAAAGCGGCACTTTATACTCTAAACATTTGGCAGGCCAAGGGCTACTATCAGCTCACTTGTCCAGGACCTTAGGCAACTGAGCTGCTCCTGGCCTCCTCACCTCTCTGCACTATATGGACAGCTGCCTGCCATTCGAGCTTTAAGAATATAACCATATTTATAAAATGCTTGGTTTTAGCATTTCTAAACAATTTACTTAAACATTAAAAAAAACACATTCTTCAAGTCATAAAAACTCTGTTAAAATAAATATATACTCTTTCACGCATTTGAAACACTTATGTTGTTAAACATTCTCTAACCTGGCCAGTTTCTTCTCACCAGTAAGCTTTTGTTCTCTAGGCCCAGAATGCCCTATTCCCTGTCTGTCTCTAGAAATATTTAGCTTTCAAGGACCAATTCCAGTTCTATCTCCTGCATAAAGATCCTCCCTTGACCATCCTAATACTCAGGGATTCCTCTCCCCACCTTCTCCATTTTCAGAGAAGATACTATCTTATGTGACATTTAAATCAAACAGTATCTTTTAGAGGGTTTTTTTTTTTTTCATGTCATTATATATCTGCTTCCTGACAGATGACTGGTATCTGAGTATGGGTATTGTTTCTTGCAGATTGTTTTGTTTTGTTTCTTTTAATCTCTACCACACCAGGCTAGTACACGGAAGTAACTCAGTTGAGGGAGAGATAAGACACTCCATGCCTTCAAACACATCTAGGCACCATTTCTCAGGTAAGCATAGCAGAGCTGAGTTCCCTCTGTGCTTACTCTCTCATACTTAAAAGGTGAAGCAAATTAAATGCAATGGTTTAAAAGGTCTTTTCTGGTAACTGGACTTCCCTTCCAGTTCCTGCTAGATTGCCATTTACATAAATCTAAAGGACATGCAGTAGAAGTAAGCATCAAGTTAAATCAATGGCATGATTAATGTTAACAGGCAGCCCAAAACAACATGCACAAAGGATAAAAGCATATCTGAGAGCTGACTGCAATTTTTAATTAAAAACTAACGACTGGTGATTAATTAAGAGCTGACTATAGATTTACTTTAAAAACTGAATGATTAATGACAGTTAAGGTTTGAGGTTTTAATTCATAATTTGTCAATCAGTTTCAAAGAGATATATTTTTAATTATGCTGTTAGCAATGTATGCATTGCCAAACTAAACATGGGAGAAATGCTTTTGCCTGAGGACAGCTATAAATTAACAGGGAGGAAAGTAGCATAGCAACGGTGAAAAAGAATTGATTGTTAACCAGATTAAATGAGTTGATACCTATGTAAGGCCTTAAAACATGGTAAAATAAGAATTAAGGTGAAACTGAAATAGACCCTTATAGAGAGACACACTTAAAATTTTTGCATCATAAAAAGTTACAAACTAATTATAATTTCTGTAGTGGTTTACTACTAATTATTTGTTTTGCAAATATAGAATAAATATCACTTAAAATTTTAAACAGACCCATTTATGTCAGTTGTTTTTTTTTTTAATTAGTTTTTTTTGTTTGTTTGTTTTCTGAAAAGCTGCTAGAAAAATATCTAAATATAGTATTTGGCCATTGCTGGAGCCCTCTTTTCACAAGAGCTCCACAAACACCTGGTCAAATACCATGCCAAAATTATATATCTGTCTTCTTTCACAGGTCGAACATTCTTTGCACTGAATTCTACAGTTTTGACCATTACAATTATTCCTTTCCCTACCCCACCAATTCACTGCAGATCCTCTGACTAAAATAAATATAAAACCTCTGAATTCATTCTCCCATGTTTTAGAATTATCTGTTAAAATGCTCCTAATGTTGTGCTGTAATAACATAATACCATACCTTTTGGATTTCTTCAGGTAATGCATGCATGGGAATGTGACGATCCATAATTTCTCAAGATATACTGAGGGAGCTCTGAAGTAAAATAATCTAAAAACATTGATGGTGATAGTCAGAATTAAAACAATGTGAAGAAAATTCAAATTAAAAGAAATAAATTCCTAGGAGTATTTGGTGATCAAGGGTGATAACTGTTTCAACAGATGTCTGCTTCATCAACTCAATGTTCAAAGGTACAAATGGGTTTTTTTCAGTTAGTTATGAGGCCAATAGAACAGGAAAGACCTCGAGAGAGACTACTGAATTAGAAATAATACTTTCTCTCTTTGGAACTTTACAGTCTAATTGTAACTTCTGTGGTGGTTTACTACTAGTTATTTGCTTTGCAAATACAGAATAAGGATAACAAAATTTTAAACAGATCAATTTATTTCATTTAAAAGAAAGTTTTTTTTTCTGAAAAGCTGCTAGAAAAAATATCTAAATAGAGTATTTTAGTTCAGCAGATAAGAAAAGCAATTGTGACATGAATGTTGGTTTAAATGATGAAGTACAAAAAAAGATATTTAGAGTTATCAGGTTAAGTATGATATGCAGGCACTGAACAGAAGAGTCATCAAAGCATGAGAAGCCAAGTGCCAATTTTACCACAGATGGACATTTATATAATTTTTATGCAGATGTTTTACTTTTAGTAGATTTTCATTTTCTAATAAAACAATTCAATACAAAACTCTATCACTACTTTCATAAAACCACACAAGATGAATGAAGGGGCACTTTGGGTTCTTTTTTTAAAATCTTTCCCAAATATGGAGAAAGAATAGACAGTCCAGTTTCAGGAGTGAGAGATATGTATATATAGAAAAAGAGAGAGAGAGAGACAGAGGAGTAGTGAAGGGGGACAGCAGAGTAAGATGATACAGGCACAATTCCATAGCAGGAAAGAAGGCCTGAGGGCCAGGAGTTGTAGACAAGGAACAATCTAGAAGTTCAGGGAAAAAAATGTCTTATCTTTCTCATGGGAGTAGGGAATTAGTGAAGGCTGCTTGAGGTGGTTTACTTTTGATCAGGACAAGATTTGGACAAAGAGAGACTGAAGAGGCATAGTACTCTATCAGAGATAGTAACCCCAGCAACATAGCAAGGTGCCAGGAAAATTGTAGTTGACAAAAATTCCTGTAGAGGCAGTATTTTTTTTAATTGTGCAAGTATTGGTGGAAGAGAGGATTTCCCATCCCCTGTGGTAGCACAGAGTTCCACGTTTTAATGAGCTGCTGTTTAAAACAAATAGCTAATGGGCTGTCTTCTGACATCAACATAATGTGTTTCTGCGTGCGGGTATGGGGGGTAAAGTTAACTGACGTAGTTAACATAGGCCCACATGGCCAAGTACATAATCATCTGATGTTTGGCAGACTGTCATGGTGATGTGGCAAGAGCTCATTCCTCACAGAAAGCTCATTATTCTCATTTCTGCCATTTTACAATGGGCTCACCATCGGTAAAATAAGATGGCATCATCTTAATTAAACTCTATTGGGAGCAGAATTTTTCCTAAAATTACCAACTAAATCTCCTTTTTAAATTTCATGCATAAATTCATTTGAGAGCATGGATCTAGAGACACTATAAACACGGTATAGTGGAACAGTATCGTTATTCTAAATCTATTCCAATTTTGTGGCCTTACTATACAGAGTGGGAAAAATTGGTAGGTCTGATTATTGAGGAAAAATTAAAAATAAAATATCCTGCCAATCCAGAAAATCTCTCCATGATGCAGAGAGAAAACATTTTATTACTGAATAAGCATTTAACTAGACTGTGATGCACAGCACAGCTAATCTGCTAATGAGATTACAAAGACAGAAGGAAATCCCACTCTTTTTATACAGCCAAACAGATACACTCCATTACATACAATGTTCTCAAGATAAATGATAACTTGTCCTCAACACAGCTTGCTATACTCTCTTTCATAGTTTGTTTTAAATTCAACTGGTAATTGAAGTAGCCACCTGTGCTAGCTAAGAGCGTTTGTTCTAAGGAATACATATCTCTATGACAAAGCAGGTGGTTACTACAAGTACGAAACTGTCAAGGTAATATGGAGATAGGGGCCTTATCTTCCTTGATGTTTACATTTTAAAGAAATGGCTCCCAGGTGCTCCAGAAGAACATTCTGGGTCTTTAAAATATGTGCATACATATTAAAGGAATAGAGGAAGCCCTCACAAATAAGAGGTTTCCCAAGAAAGGGAGAGGAGAGGTCTCTTTCCCTTTAGGCAAGAAGGAAATTTTTAATTTACTCTTGCATTGTTTTGCGTTTTTTATCAAAAGAGACTCTTTTATTCTCTCACATTACACACTTTGTAGACTGCCCTTAGACAGGAGGTAAGGTGATAACCGGCAGCAGCCGCGTTAGGTATTTGTGAACCTCCTCTCTGACAGGATCACGAGGCAGATGTCAAAAATACAGACACGTCCCCGATTGCCCACTTCCGATTCCCTTCCTGACACCAGTGTCACGTTGGGCCATTAACTCACGTTCAGCTCTCAGGCCCTTCCCTAAAGAACTATTCCCTTGGTGTGAATCACCCACAGATGAGTAGGTCAGGGTCAGGTGAAGCGGAAGTTCACGTCCTAAGACTTTTCTAAAGC
Organism: Eubalaena glacialis; assembly: GCF_028564815.1. NCBI lineage: Eukaryota > Metazoa > Chordata > Mammalia > Artiodactyla > Balaenidae > Eubalaena > Eubalaena glacialis. Next base: position 112,753,262 of record NC_083721.1, read on the forward strand.
GGCGGGATTTTCCAAACAGAAACCAACTGCAAGTCCAGCCAAAACGGCTGCAAGACTTTTGAAATTTGTCCCTTTCTAACCCCGTTCCATCGGGACCTGCGGTGGCAGGAAGAGAAGGAGAAGGAGGAGGAGGAGGGTGCGGGGTGAGGCCGAGCCGCGCACTCGCGGGGAGAAGAGGGCGTCGGGCCCGGCGGGCTTGCGGAGACACGACAGGGGCTGCAGCTAGGGTTAGAGGCTAGGCGCCGGGCCCATCCCCTGGGCGCGAGACCACGGCTCGGCTTTCCGGCCCTCTCCCCGGGTGCCAGCACGCCTCGGCTCCGGAACTGCTCCCGGGGACCGGGTCATCCCAGGGCTCAAGGAAGCCTTCCATTGTCTCTCACCTAGACTTCAATTCTGCCGGGTACGAAAGGGCTTTCCCGGTCTCCCAGGAGACCGTGCTGCACGTCGGCCTGACGTCAGGGCGCGATAACGTCACGCCCACGCCACTCCCCAACGCAGAAGCGGGGCTCCCGGGCGCCGCCCAGGGTACCAACTGCTGCGCGGAAGCGGGAAATCTCGTGGCGGGGCTCGGAGAAAGGGCTGGGCTTACGCTGGGGGCTGTGAGAGGGAGGCAATGGGTGAGAAGGGCGAGGCAGGGGAGGGCGGGCTGGAGTCGTGGGGGCGACTGCTGGGATGGAGGGAGACGTTCCCAGCCATGCGGCGGGTTGGAGAGACGCTGGTTGAGGTGGAGGCCAAAGTCCGTCTACCTCTCACGTCAGGCCCCCGAGTCCTTGTGGCGGACGCAGCAGTGGGCAATTATTGTTCTTGAGCGGAAAGAAGAAAGATGCCTGTAGAGGTCATGGGTGTAAAGGGAAGCTCTGGTCTCAGTCATTGCAGGGAGGGCAAGTTAATTGGGAAGGTGTTAGTAAAATTTTCATACTAGTCCAAAAGTAGTCAAGATGAAGGGCTTAGTTCAAAAGATATCTTGAGACCCGCTAGTCCACAATTTATAGAAGGCTGCCCACCCTTACACGTGACTTACTTTCCTTTCTTCGTCGAAAAGAAAGTGATTATGGATGACCTACTACGTAATAAGCAACTGCATACCAGGCTGGGGTGATGCTCAGTGACTGAATCCATGCAGGGAACTCGTTCATAGTCCAGATCTCTCCTTTGAGGATTTTATGAGGTCCGAAATGCAGCTCTTCCAAGAAACAGAACATTCGCAGCTTGCTAGCCGGTTAAGAGACTTACTACTATTGAATGAAATAAGGTTGAGTAAATACAAAAAAAATACAAAATACACTTAACCTGATTGATATTTTTGCCCCAACGCCTACCAGTGACTTTCTGTTTCCACTCCCTAAAAGAGAGCATCTTTCTTCATTTGAAAAAGATAAGCAATAATTAGAGGATGGAAGAGAGGATTAAGGGAAGCAGAGGACAGCCAATGAAGTGGTCAAGTACAGCATGTTTATGAGAAATGCAAAGAACTTTCAGAGCTTTTCATCCTCAGCATGTTTCTTTGAGGGACAATGAAGTAGGATTGTTCTCATTTTGTAACAATGGGGGTTTAGGTTAGGGGGGTTAGCATCCAGATCCATGGAGTGCTTTATCTGGAACAGGAATTGCATACCTAAAGCAAGATCACTCTTCTGAGCTAGTTTGGCTATTGTATGATTATTAGCATTAATAATATTTATTGAGTACTTTGTATATATGATAAGAAAACACTTTAAGGATGAGAAGATCCAGCTGCAAGGCTGTAATTCATTGTGTGGTCTCATTTCACCTGTGCTTATTCATCTCTACAGTGACATTGAGACCGATCTTCCTTCCACTGTAAATGTCCCTTAGACCTTCACACTGTCCAATAAGATAGGCACTTGTGACTACTTAATATGGTTAAAATGAAATAAAATTTCGAATTCCATTCCTTTATCGCACTAGCCACATTTCAAGTCCTCAGTAGTCACACGTTGCTACCACATGAGACAGCACATATATAGAACATTTTCATCATCAAAGAAAGTTCTGTTGAACACTGGTAGACGCAGTAAGAATTTACAGGATAAACAGAGTTGATAAATTGTGAAGAATAGACCTTGTTAGAAGAGTAGCAGCGAAAAGTTGTATTCCTGAACACCACAGACACACCCCTACCCTCACTCCATATAAGGAACCAGCTCGCCCCCCACACCCCCTCCACCCCACCCCCGCAGGGAACAAGCAAGAGAACCTGTTACTTGTTTTCGCTCCCTAGTGCTGCAGCAGGATTCCCAGTAAAGCCTTGCCTGGAAGGAATATATATATATATATATATATATATATATATATATATATAAAGATGAAGAGTTGTAACAGGGTTTTACAAAACAGGTTTTTAAAAAAGTTAAAAAAAAAAAAAAAAGTAATCCAAAAAGCCTCTTCCCATTGTTGGTGTGTGTTTTTTCTTGACTCTTGGTTGGTCTCAGTCTCTCCCTTCACCTCTCCAGGTTTTTTTTCTTTGTCCCTTTTGTTTTTCCAGTCCTTTTCCCCACCCCATTACTGGCCATACTGGAACTGAAGTAGAATTTAAAGCATTTCCATCATTGGACATACTGAATAAAGTTTTGTTTTATCCTCTTCTTAAATTTTAAATTAGGTAAGTTTCACTTTTTATTGTGACTTTTAAAAATTATCAGTGAGAACCAAATTGAGTTCCTTTTAACCTCTTCTGTGACCCTTTATTATTATTTTTCTCCTGTGGGTCAATGACCCCTGAGAGGAAAAAAAAAAATACTCCCTAGTTTTGGAAGTAGTCTCTGTAAAGTGATAAACTAGGGCTTTCCACGTGGTCCGCACACCTTTGTGTTTAGCATTAACATTTGTGAGAACACAGCGTCTATGCTTCTGTTATGAATCTGAATTTACCTAAGATATTTATCCAGCAAGGCATTGTCATTCATCCCATTCATTCTGGTAAGTAATATTATGCCCCCTCCTCTCCTCTCCCTGTCCCCACATGAAGAGCATTTGGGAGAATAGGTACTTTGTCTGCAAGTCTGATACAAAGACCAGGAAGTCTACCCAAGATTGCTTATTTTAAAGTGAGCTCAAAACTGTACAAAGGGAGCATGACAAAATTACAGTTAGCCCAACTTTATTTTTATCCTGTGAATCAGAACACAGTACAACACAACACTGAGATCCTCAAAAGTTTGAAAAAAATTGTTGCAGACGGGCTTCCCAGATTGGAAGCAACAATGGCTTTCACTGCTATTTCTGGGTTCCATCCGATGCAAGTGCAGAATTTTTTAAAAGCTAACATTTACTGGGCTCTTTCCTGGCATTTCATACACAATGTCTCATTTATGGAGAATCCTTCCAAACATAACTCAGTCAGATCCTATTTACTGTTTACTCTCACTCAAATGATGGAAGTGGCCAAGGGCATGACCCAACACTTGAGCACTAAAGTATACTTGGACCAAATATGAGTGTAAGCAGAAGCACCTGGGACTCCTGTATTGGGTTAGCTGACTCTGCCAGCCAGCCAGTACCCACGGGGCCTCAGCCTGCTATGGATGTCACATGTAAATACCCAAGAAGTATTTAATTCTGGAAATGTAACTTTGTGTTATACTTACTTTTTTCATAACTTTTCCCATACAGCTTCATTTAAAAAAAAAAAAGTCAGCTACAAGTGACCACCTGCTTTTTGTACTTACCACATTTTATTCCCACCAAAATGTGGATAGGATTTTCTTTTCTGTTTTTTTTTTAACTGCTAATCAATAGTTAAGACTCCTTTGTAAAACTGCTTTGTCTATTTTGAAACCCAAATAACTCTGGTCTAGAGGTGGCTTGAACACAAAATACTATTTGTGGGTTTAGACTCTATATTTTTGAATCCATCACATGTGCAGTGTAAACTAGAGTACCTAATAAAATGAAGGTCACAATGTTTAAATAGCGCTTCTCTCTAGGATTTCAAATGTTTTGTCATCTGTGCAGAAATAAATTGTGTACTGAACTCTTTTTAGCCCTGAGAATATGATTATTGAACAAAATTTCCAATGAGACAAGTTAGGCCTTAAAGCAATAAACATCTACTTTCAAATATTAAAAGTCAAGCTCAACAGTGAAACCTTTGATGATCATAAATGTATTCTTTTGTGGCCTGTTCACTATTGGTAAGAGCTTTACCCAAAAATGTACTGTGTGCCAAATATAGTTTAATATTTGTCAAATGAATATGTTTATTTTTAATTGAGATATAACGGACATATAACATTATATCAGTTCCAGGTATCCAGCAGAATGATTCAATGTTTGTTTATATTGTAAAATAATCACAAGTCTACTTAACATCCATCACCACACATACAAATTTTTTTTCTTGTGATGAGAGCTTTTAAGATCTACTCTCTTAGCATCTTTCAAATATACAATACAGTCACGATGCTGAACATTACATCCCTAGGACTTATTTATTTTCATGAATATATTTAAAAACACAAAAAGAATAAAGCTCTTACGGTAGTGACTTAAAACTCTTATAATGCATTTGATGCTCAAAAATATGGCACTGATAGTTCTTTAAACCTTAGCATCCAATATCTAGCCTATAACAAATGTTAATGAATTCAAAGACCGAACATAGACAACTGCCTTATGCATTTAAAAAACAACTTTTTAAAGAACTTGCTTGTTTAATGAAATTATTACTTGTTTCTGAGATTTCCATAAGATTCTAATGAAGCATCTAAGAGCCTAACATTTGTTTTGATAAGTGATTGGCAGAAGTGATTTCAGTCTACTTTTATAGAGATGAAATTCATGATTCTGTACCTATAATTTTAGGTAGCTATGGAATTTATAACAATCGAATTAGGGCAATTTTCCTGTCATTTTGTTATATCTCTATTAATAGAATATTTTAATACCATTAAATAAGGAGTTGTGAATCATCTTAAAGATATTTTCTTATGAACTAAAATCAAACATTATTATCAGATCTATCAAACAGCTGAATTTTTTTTTTTTTTTTTTTTTTTTTTTTGGCTGCACCACGCAGGATCTTAGTTCCTGGAACCTGTGCCCCATGCAGTGGATGCGCAGAGTCCTAACCACTGGACCGTCAGGGAATTCCCTATCAAACAGGTGAAAAAAGATTAAAGTAATGATAGTAGCCCTGGTTTGCAAGGGTGTAGAGCAACTAGCACTCTTATACACTGCTTTTAGGGTGAAAAAATTAACGTATTTTAATACATTATGTTTTAAACACCTTGAAATGTTCAAAGCTATTATAGTGGACACCTAATTCCCCCTTCTTCCTTTTGTTCAGGAATCCAGACCTCATCACCCTCCCCTCCCCTCCCTCCACCCCTAAGCACACGTGAATCAGCCCAACTCCAGGAATGAGCTCAGATTAGGTCAATTCTACTGGCCACTTCCCCTTTACCAGTTATTTAAATCAGGAATGGGCCTATGACCCAGTTCTCCAAGAGAAGGCTGCTGGAAGCTTCTGGGAGAGTTCTTTGTTATTAGCACATATATTTAGTGTTCATCACAGTCTTGTTTATAATGTTTAAAAATCTGAAATACCAAAATGAAATAAATTGACTTATCAAACAAGAAGATTGTGCAGCTGTTTAAAATGATGATGTAGTTTATTGGTGATGAATGTCCCAGTGAATTCTATTTTTTCTATGAAAAAAATGTTACAAATAGTGTTATAAACTTTTAAAACGTATTCTACATAGCATTCTAAATATACATTTTGTTAATTATTACTATCAATGTATATTCTGTTAGAATATCAAGGTACCTCACCGAATCAACAGAAGAGCTAAATAACCAAGCTTCAAGAAAGCAGGAAACAGGACTGCTTTGAGAACTCTGGAACTCTAAGAAGTCATGGAAAGTCTCAGCCCTTTGAATCTACCACTTACTGCAAGTTGGTTCCTTTCTCTTTTACAGTCTCTGCATGTGGCAGGGCAGTGGTGGCTGACAGTCCAGTTTTGACACCAAGAGGAAAAGGGGCTTCTATTCCCAACCTCCAGTTAGAAAAATGCCAGGAAATGACTGTTTAGCACACCTTGAGTTACACACCGATTCCTTGACCAAATCACTGAAGCCAGGAGGAGACAGGTACCTGCCTCCTGACCAATTGTGGTGACCAGGGAGGCAAGGCCACACATGATGACACCTCCCTTTCTAATTACATGTCTAGAAGAGTAAGGCAGAAGCAGAATCCAAGGAGAAGGGGCAGTTCTGTCCCAGAAGACAGGAAGAGTGCTAGGCAGATAAAATAAACGTTCGTACATACACAAGTGAGAATCTGAGTTAGCTGGGAGAACATTTTAAAATTAAATAGCGAATCTTGCTATCTTTCCACATGTGGTAAATTGAGAGGTGAACATGTGTCTGTTGAAAGAGCTTTCTGGGAGTTTATGATAGGTATCCTAACCCCGGAGAAGCCCCTCTTATATAATGGTGTGTTACTTGTGTAACAAGTGTGTGTGTAACTAGGCACCACAGGCCCAAGGGTAATAATAGGGAAATAAATAAAAGCATAGATCCACCAAATCAAACTTTAAATAAATAAAATAAGTTAATGGGGAATTTCGAGAGCTTAGACAACTGGAGTGTTTTTGTGTGTTAAACTGTCTTGGTGTTAATATTTTTGTTTTGCCCTCCAAACTTGATTTATCTACAAATCAACAAATATTTGAATTACATAAACAGATATCTGAGTGAAAAAAACATTTTTCCCGCACATGATCTTGAGAAGGAACTTGGATTATGGCGTCCTGTGAAGTCACTTTTTTTTTTTTAATGTCTTTGGGACTCTTGAGTCAACATGTAATAGAGGGCTCTCCAGTTACTACGCCATTAAAATCAGGCACCTCTTCTTTTAAAATAAAACACTGGCAAGAACGCTTCTAGGAGGAATGACAGTTTGCACAGCATCACGACTCTGTTACTAATTCTTGCGCAGAGTGCACAAAATTTGCGTCCCAAAGCCACCGTCCTTGCTCTGATTCCTTCCTGTGTTAGCATGTCACACGAACCGCACCTGTGTGCCCTGACTCTTAATGTAAAGCTTCCGTTGGAAAGTTTCCCCGGAACGACTGCTTATTGATAGAGCAGCTCTGGGTCCCAGTTCGTTTAATACATCCTGTCTGAGCGGGTTTTATTACCGAATGTTACCCAGGTTCCGATAACAAGGAGACGCCGTGTCCTCTCCGGTGAACTCACTCCCCGTCCCAGAAATATAGCGTGACTCCTCTCCCCGCTGCGGTTGTAAAAGTGGAAACCGGGCGCCGCCCTCCTGCACCTGTGCTCCTGCCCCGCGATGGCGGCGGCGGCTGCCGGCGAGGCTGGGAGGGCGGACCGGGGCACGAAGTGCGTGCGGCCGCCGGGCGGCGGGTCACGCAACCCCGCGGCCCCGCCCCCGCCGGTTGCGCTCGCCGCTTCCGCGCTCACCCGGGCTTCCTGGCCGGCCAAGTGCCCGGCTCGCGTGCCGACCTGGCTGCCTAAGCCCGCGAAGAATCCGGTTCCGCCCGGCCCCCGCCGCAGACTTGAGCCCGAGCGGCTGATGCGCTCATTTTAAGGCCGAAAAGTGCCCAGCTCCGCTGCTGTAAAGCAAACAGCACGGGCGGCGGGACGAGGGCGAAGGGGAACGCGGGCGAGGAATCGGTCTTGCCCCGCGGACACTTGTCGGCTTCCTGAGCTGCCCCGGCGCTTGTTCGCTGCCTGCCTTGCCCGGGAGCTCGGTCGCGAGCCACAGCAGCCTCGCGCCCTACCGGTGTTGCGCCCCGGGACAGGGACACCCGGGAAGGGGGTCGCGCGCCCCCCTCCCCCAGCGCCCCACCGCAGCCCCGCCTGCCGGGAACCCGGGGCGCACGTGAGGCTAGTGGCGTTGCCGGGCGACTGACCACGTTGACCCGGCGCTTTCCCACTCCGAGGGGGTTGGCAGCTGTGCGTCAGGGGGCGGTGAGGGACAGGGCCGAGGCTTAAACGAACGAAGGCCACTGCCTAGGAGGTCAGGTTATTTGTTGACGTCCGGAGTCCGTCTTTCTGCAGCCTGAGAACGGCGGCGTGGTGACAAGCAGGCTTTGTCTCCAAGGAGCGGCGAGGCGCGTCTGCACGAAGGCTCCGGGGTGGGCGCGCCGGCGGCCCCGGCGCCCCCGGCGCCTCTCACGCTACGCCGCGTGCCGCCGAGGCTGCGCGTGTCGTGACGAGCGGCGATGAGCTCAGTCAGTTACCACAGCGTCAGGGCTGGGAAGTGCAGCCTGTCACGCACTCCGGCCTCTGCGGCGCGCCGGCCCTGACCCGGCGGCTTGGCCGCGCCGGCTCTGGCAGAGGGAGCTGGGGGTGAATCAGCCCCTTCCAGGGGCTAGAAAATGCGACGTGCACAGTTAGGGGGTGGATTCCATGAGCAGACCCGTTTGCGAGGCGTACACTGATAATGACCTCTGTGAATCGGTGTCTTATACTTTGCCCAGTAGGTAACTGTCTAAAAACCACTCTAACACGGAACTCAAAGGTCGTTAAAATGTGCCTTTAATTTGCTTATATTACTTCGTTCGACAGGAGGTACACAGGGTTTGCATATGCGTGCATGAAATTCAATTTACACAGTCAAGTCTGGAGGCATGGTTTGGCAAGAGGGATAATTGTGAATTCAGTGCGAGAGTCAGGGTACAAACAGTATGATTACTTAAAAGGACAAATGAACTGAAAAAGAAAAATTGACCATGACACGAGGAAGCCATTACATTCATCTTTTCATGGTCTTGAACATCTTGTACCAACTCAGCTATAACACACAGCAGAAACTTATAATTAGACACAGAAAGCGCAAGTATTTAGCTGCACCAGGCAAACATAAAAAATAAAAATAAAAAAGCTTTATGTTATAGACACATGATTGACATCCATAACATAAGAGAGGTATATCTTTAAATTTTTTTGTATTTCAGTCATTTCCTTAGGATACATGTGACTCACTGGTAGGTATGCCACTATGAAACAAATAGGATTAATCACAAAATGCAGAAAAATCTCTGCTCTGAATTTTAAATATTTGTTATGAGAAAAAATTTTTTAACAGATTTCAGTGTTCGTATGATGCAAGTTCAGTAAGGAAATAGGGACTTGAACCTAAGTGCCTAGCAAACTGCATCAAATGAATGTTTTGAATGAAGTAAAGAATGAGTGAATGAATGAATATGTAGGCAGTCCTCTGATGGTTAGAGCTGTGAACTAAAATGTCTTGAGTAATGCAGCCCTGCCACTGACTCATGTGGGATCCTGGTATGATGGAAATCATGCTTACAGCATACCTACTTCACCAGAGGTGTGGAGAGGACTATTCCTTACTTCCCAAAGGTACTTTGAGATCTTTGGAGGAAGGTGATACATTCAAATATTATAAATAATACACTGCAGTTATGACAGCCCATATATAAAATTAGAAAAGTATAAAATAATGTTTAAGTACAACTGTGCCACCAATTTTTGTTTGTTTGTACTTTGTCTATCAAGTACTGAACTACAGTGTGGGAGGCTGCATCCTTACATAATCTATTTGGTTTATAGACGTTTTATTGTCAGTTGACAAATAGCTCATGATGTGCAATGGAAGTTTTATGTTTATTTATTTATTGTTGGCTGCACCGAGTAGCTTGTGGGATCCTAGTTCCCAGACCAGGGGTAGAACCCGGGCCCTCAGCAGTGAAACCACAGAGTCCTAACCACTGGACCACCAGCAATGGAAGTTTTAAATAATTGATATTTGAGTAGTATTTGTGGTGATGGTATTTTATAAGAGAGCTGAGACCTCTGGCCTATGAAGTGCCTAGAAGAAAACTTATTTTTGATGACTTTCTAATTTGATCTGTGGAATCTTGAAAGCAAGAGACCGTCTTGGTGTATTTTCCTGATGCTCAGTGACTGAAAGTCTAGGATTAGAGATTTACTTAATCAACATATTAAGGGACCTACTGTGTGTCAGGCATTGTTATAGATGTTGGGGATAGAGCAGTAAACAGACAAAACTGATTGATTACTTAATGTTTAAATGTTTTTGCCTCTATTTAAATGCAAACCGCCTTAGGAATAGTAATACAGTACGTACATCTTTGTGTAAGTGTAAAATTAGCTCCTCATCTCAGCTTTTAGAAGATATCTCCTGAGAAGGAAAGGAAGTCACTACAGAGTGGTAAGTGGTTTTAACTTGAATCAGAAGACAGATACCATACTTAATCAGCCTCTTCTATTTAGAAAATCGTAAGACGAAATCACTCAGTATTGCCTGTCTTCCATTATTCTTCATTTCAAAGTTGCCCACATTTTTCTTAATGCCCTCTGCTATCATTGTAAGGCTCTGCATACCCTTTCTGCCCAGCCGCCATACACTTGCGCGGTTTGTTAACTGCATAATGGTGCCTGGCAGAGGAGGTGGGGAGGCTTTGAACTCCAGCCCCTAGCTTCACCTCCTAAGATATATGCCATCCACCTGAGGAAGGGGTGCCTTCTTAAAAATTTGAACAAAGCACCATAGGGTGCAGGGGCTCTCTTTGTTCTTCAGAGTTCTCAGGCACCTAGCTCCCATCTGCCCCTTGACATGTATTTTCATACTGTATTTAATAGCACTTTTCTGTTATGAGTCGCAAGACAGGGAGCACTGGGGGATGGGGAGAAGCCAAGGCTGAAGGAGAAATGAACCAGCCCCTGTCAGCTTCCAGGATGTCCAATTAATATCTAGATCAATGAGGACTTCCCTGGTGGTGCAGTGGTTAAGAATCCGCCTGCCAATGCAGGGGACACAGGTTCGAACCCTGGTCCGGGAAGATCCCACATGCCGCGGAGCAACTAAGCCCAAGCGCCACAACTACTGAAGCCCGCGCGTCTAGAGTCTGTGCTCCCAACAAGAGAAGCCACCACAATGAGAAACCCGTGCACCGCAACGAAGAGTAGCCCCCGCTCACCGCAACTAGAGGAAGCCCACGCACAGCAACGAAGACCCAACGCAGCCAAAAATAAATAAATTTATTTAAAAAAAAAATCTAGATCAATGAAGACTAGCCAAGGCATGATGCTGTGTGAATGTCCTGCAGCAAAAGTGAAACAATGCTGGAGCAACAACCTGCCTTTTCCATTTTAGCAAACTGGAAGACCTGTCAACTCACAACAGGTTGCTCAGTACTGCATTGCAACCGGAGAACATGATACCATCAGACAACATGGCTCAACCTTTTGGTTGAGCTTATTTGTAGGATGTGATGTCAGATGATTTGATAGAGGATATATGTCCTGCTGAATCCTGAGGACAGCCTTGGTATTAAAGCCTTTTCCTTTTCCCGTTGCTAACTTCTCTGTGGTCTGTTGATGTTAATTCATGTTGCAAACAATGAGTGGTAGAGACTGCAGTCAAGATGTAGTGACCTGATTAGTCCAAACTCCTGCAGGGGAGACGTGCAAATAGATAAGCCCCAACAGGACCTGAGGAACCATGTGGTTTTGAAATCCTGGGTGGATGGGCCCCACCCTGTATACACCTTAAATCTCCTGGTGATCTGAAGGTATAATTATTGCTCAACAACTCAGGGGATGAGTTAATTAGATCTTTGTATGATTTGATTATAATAAACTTACTAAAACGTGCAAATGTGTGCATAAGATAGATATATATTTAAAACATGGAATTAATATCATATAAGAGCATAAAAATGATCCAACTGCATTAGCATCTTTTAAAATATAGTCTCTTTCTAATAATAGTTAAGCAGATAGTTTTGTAGTTTAACATATAGGACTAAGGCAAATGCAACATATGAAGGAATGTGTTTACTCAGCACTACACAATTTATCATTTCACTTATCAAGTAAAGATTCCTATGGTATTTCTTTAATTAATTAATGATTATTATCTACAAAATCCTTTAGAGAGTATTGCTTTCAGCTTTATGTAGTTTCAAAGTGGAGAAACAGATGAAAGATTCTATAAACCTTATACCTACCAAAGATAAGAATTAAAGCAATTGTGGAACTTTACAGATAGAAGACACCTGGTAAATATAGTTTATTATTATAAGCTGATTAATATAATTCCCTACTTGAGACAATAAATGTAGCACGCAATAGATTGTCTCCTGTTTGATGACAGAGACTGTTTGTTGTTGATATTTGCATCGCCCTAGTACCACCCAATAAATGGTGATGATTGAATGAATCAATTAATGAATGAGTATGAGAGAAAACCCGTAAGAACTATCCTCCATGCACTTCACTCTAATCCCTAGGCCCTCCCAGTTTCTCTCTTGCTGAGTGCCTTCCCAGATTATTGATGCCTTACGTGAGCAATCAGGAAAAAGGAAGCAATGCATATGGGAGGCTAGCTGTGGTCAGAGGCCTCTGAAATGAACAAAATATTTGCAGATGTTTCAACAAGTGGAGGGGTTGGGCTGAGTCTAGGCCACAGGAAACAACTTCCACACCTTGGGGCTAGTACAATAAAGGTATCATCACTCACCAGCACAGGATTCTGTTGGAAACTTGAAAAGGCACTCAAGGTTGGAATGCTGCATGAATCCAGACTTGCCTCAGGAATGCCACAAGTGATCAGAATTAAGTATAGAAATTAATGTGATTTGTAAAAATAGCAGTAAGGATCATGGTTATCTGGGAATCAAATCCTTTAATCACTTTGGACAGAACTAATGAAACTAGAAGAAACCATCACTGATTTTGAGAGTCTCCTTCTAAATTAGTTGGCCTTTGGCTTTTGGAGAGCAAAGTTCAAATTCCAGTTCCTGTCTGACAGGAAAATAAGTCAGACACAAAGTAGACAGATAGTCTTTTAGACTCCAAACTGAAACAGCAGGGCATAAAGGAGATCTGAGTCTTGAAGAACATTTGTGTTTGGAATTGCTGAATTCATTCACCTACTGTGGTATTTTTCACTGTGCCTTTTGAGGCTGTTTACTTTAGATTTATGATATTTGTCTTTGTTGGCAAATCTGTGCAAATGTAAATAAGGAGTTTTATATTTTCTAATGGAAAATTTTGAAATTCTACTATGTTCTGTGCATGTTCTCTTCCGGAGCATGTTAACTCTCTAGCTGTGTAGTGGACGATGGGGCACATGATTATAAGTATCAATTGCTTGATAAGATAGTAATAAGATACAAAGGCATCTTAAAAAGCTCAGAACTAGGTGCAGCTGTTTATTGGCTTTGTGCCCTGGTCATATTACTACCCGAGCCTATTTTCTCATCTCTAATATGGTAACAATTGGAGGATCGTTTTGGTTTTGGCTCAGAGGGCAAGGAAGAGACTATTTTCTAAAACAATTTTCTGAACGCTTGGCAACATTGGATTTGTTCCATAAAATCCTAAACTTTTAAAGTGAGAAGACCTTATAGTAGCATAGCTGTAGACACTTTACTAATAGAGTTAAGCTTTTTATCACCCCCAAATGAAAGTTTTTTGAAAAATTTTTGAAAAAGTTTTTTGAAAAATTGTAAAGAATAAAAGAAAATTGACTATTGACTGGGATATTTGGGGGGTAGAGCAAAATTAATTAACCCTAACGTTATTAGAGAATTATACATATGTTGCTATTCTAAGTGAATTGCCCTTTCAGAATATTGGAATTCAATATACAAAGACTAGGTGCCAATGCTAGCAGAAAATCCTTTCATCTTTTAAAAAAAAAAAAAAACTGTGTATGAGATTTGCTGCAACTTCCTATTATAGAAGTAGATCAATAGAGCAAAGAAGAAATCTAAATGGCATCAAGACACCAAATTCCTCATTTTATGGGTGAGGAAACAAATTCAGAGAGGATAATTTATTAAAAAATAATAATAATAATAATAATATTATTATTACAGGTGCTATGCAAGGCACCAGTCTTGCTTCTGGGCATTCAGCAGTGAACCAAACAGATGTGGTTTCTTGCCTTGAATCATACAGTTAATGGAGGAGCTGGAACCAGAAATAAGTCTGTGGATTTCTAATTAAAAGAGCTTGCATTGATCAAGTACTGACTCTGGACCAGGCCCTAAGTGTTTCACCTACATTAACTCTTGAAATCTTCACTAACTTATAGTAGGGTGGAATGTGTCTTCCCACTCCTGTCGTCTCCTCCTGTGTGGAGGGAGCTCCATAAATGTAATAATCCTGGCTCCTCTCTCGACATCTGAGTTTGGAAAGAGTAACAGCCCATGAGTAGCCCAGCATCTTCTCTTCTTTAGGACTGAGCTGTCCTGAAGGGAATGTTTGTTCTTCTTTGCTCTTCCAGGCCCAATGATGAACAGGGCAAAAGGAGGCCTTTTTAGGTGTTGTGAGTGGGGAGAGAAGTCTCATACTGGGGTTTTAAATGAGGAAGGTAACTGTCAGATATCAGATTTCTCATCAATAAAATGTATGTATGCAAGAGAGAAGCATTTCATAAAAATAAGAGCAAGTAAGCAAGTGTTTACTGTTGTATTTGAACCATCCCAAACCAGCCAAGTTCTCTCCATTGTGCATATCTGTGCCTCATGTTCTGACCTCACCTGCCACAGCATCCAGGAAATAGTGTCTTAAAATATCAATATAACCTTCTGGGATCGTGTGGCCCAAGCAGCAGAGCAGCTTGCACAGCAGCCTGGACCTGTTGCAGGTGATACATAAAATTAACCATCATACCTTCTAAACAGATTTGGTCCAATTTCCTCAATTTCTAAAACTGTGAGTTTGCAGTTGGGCTTTTTCTGGGAGACAGAGTGGCCAGATGATAGGAACTTGGGATTTATAGAATTAGAAGACTTAGATTTGAGTCTACCCTGGGTAAGTCTCTCTAACTTTGAACCTCTGTTTTTCCTCTAGATGACAACACAGATTGCCTTACTGAGCTCATATGGTTGTTTGAGGCCCAAAGAGGAAAATGAATGTGTAAGTGCTTTGTAAACTGTAAAGAACTATAAAAAATGTTAGTTGTTTTGCAGGCTTAAAGGGCAATCTTTTAAATTATAGTTCTTATTTTTGCTATGGATTTTTAAGCTTAATTTATACAAAGGTGGTTGTATGGTTTGGTGGTTCACAGTGGACTAGAGGATTATTATTTAAAGGCTGAGAACCACTCTCCAGCTAAGCTCTCCCCTCTTCCAACCAACATTGTGTACTTAATGTAATTAACAAATAAAAACCTCTCTTCCATTGCTGTCTAAATTTTTACCATTAGTCTTTTGCATTACATAATGCCTCTCTCGCTGACTCCCTTTGAATTTTGAGCAGGTTTGTAAAATACTTGCCCAGTAAGAAGCAGCAGCAGTACACAGAAGAACTGGAGTAGAGTTGGGAAGGATAAAAGAAAGGCTGTAAGCAGGTGAAAGGTGCAGAAGAGTCTGGGCTATAAATTTCAACCAAAAGTACTGATAAGGAAACAGGAGGGAGCAGAAGGTCACCAGGAGCAAGGGAACAAGGTTTCAAAGTGGCACCTTTAACACAAATTGTTTTAAGGCTGGCTCCCTCCGATCAATCTACCATATCTCAACCTGGAAGTCAGAAGAAATAGATTCCAATCCTGCCTCAGTGACCATCTAGCTGGGTAACGTTGGGTATGTAACTTTGCCTGCTGGGGTCTCATTGTCATTATCTGTAAAATGAAAGTTTTAGACAAATATTCTCTAAAGCCATTTCCACAACAAATATTCTATAATTCTAGCAAAGAGCCCATACGTTTCCTCCTCTTTCAACATTTAAATCTTATCTTCCTCCAGGGGAAAAATTATCTTAGAAACGTGATAAGAAGTAGGGATATGTGTGTGTTTGTGTAGACACCAATGGTAAAGTTACATCAGAACATCATAAGCCAGAGAGAAGCATTTCATAAAAAATAAAAACAAAGAGTAATTAAGCAATTGTACACTATCATACTTGAACCATTTCTCTTATAAGCAAAGGAACTTCCCAAGAAGTTGTTCCAATTATAGTTGTATTCAGACGTGATCACCGTCCAGTTAAAATACTGTTAAGCCTTACAAAAAATACTTGGAATATTAAAGAAAACACACCAGCATGTAAAGCAGGCCACCAGCGTAAAAGCATAGTCACTAAGAGAACAAATGAATAAAATATGTACAATAGTTGTTAAATCCTCAAAACGATACATTTTTCTCCTGAGTATAGAGGACAGACTCTCCATGTTTTTCGGCATGGTGATAATTCTGTTCACTGCATAGTAGGTTTAAGCAAAAGGAATTACAGAAAGAGGCCAGCTATATGACCTCAGGCATTAAAAACAAAATGGTTTAGGAAGGGGGATTCACTGATTCAGTATCAATCATTATGAGAATCTGGTGGAATCAAAGGCATTCCTGTGTCTTTCATGTACTTTAATAAACTATTAATAACTTAGGCTTCTATTAAATACAATTCTACTCTCAGAACCAACAAAAAGATAGCAATACTATTGTCATTTTTCTAGTTTATATAGATGACCTATCTCAAGCACTCTTTTCTGTTAAACCTGACTATGTCTTCCAGAACTAAGGACAGCGAGCATTACTAGAAGGCTAGAGACAGGAGACCAGAGAAAATTAAGGAGTCTGGGGAGGGAAGATAGTACACAAGAAAGACCTTGATCTTTGAACTGAGACTTGGGCTCAAACCCTGGTTCCACTAAGTCTAAGCACTTAACTTCTCCAGGTTTGATTTTTCTCATCTGTAAAATGGGGCTAATATCTGCCTTGCAGTTGTGAGAAATAATAATACCACATGCGAAGCACCTAACAGATACTCAGTACACCGGAGATGTTACCATTGTTCCTTTGTAAATTATGTCTCAGTAGAGCAAATAACTCTGTCCTCCCTGTTTTAAATTTGAAAGCATGTTCCTCCCAGGTCTTAACTCCTATGAAACTACGCTGTTTCAGAAAAGTTTTGTAGTTTCCTTGAAACTACCTGGGAAAATAATAATGGTCTTCAGAATAGAATCTACCTTCTGACATTAAAAAAAAGGAAAAAGAAGGGGAAAAAAGGAGGAGGAAGGAAAGGAGGAGAAGGATTTAAAAAAAAACTGTAAGAAATCAAAAGAAGAAAATCAGCAGAAGCAAAAAGGAAAAGGAAAGAGGAGACCCAGGTCTTGCACTGGCATTTAGCCATAGTCAAAGGTTACTTAAGTCCTCTGAATGGTTTTCATGAAAATCCCAAGGCTTCTCTTGCTTAACTCACCCAATCATAATAGTCCTTTGAGTTGAAATACTTTTTTCCTAGATTTTTTCCAGACTGTCTATTTCTATTCATCCTTTAAGGTTCTTACTGAATCTCACTGGGGGTCCAACATATGTAAAGTACACATCTTACTAGGTGCTTTATTTGAGTTACCTCATTTACAAGGGACAGTAGCCTTGAAAGGTGGGTAGTATCACTGCTTTATACAAGGCAGCAATGAGAAATTGTCACCTAGCCAGAAAAAGAGTCAAGCCAGAAATGGATCCCAGGACTATAAGATCCAAAAACCTTCATTTTGTTCCTTTCCATCACAATGTGCATACCCCTGATCCTCTTCATCAGAATTAACGGGGCCTTCCTCCCCTCTTTCAGCACTTGGCTTATCCTTTTATCATTGCAATTATTTCACTCCATTTTGTGTTTCAATTTATTATTTTAATTCTCTCTTCTGCCAGTTCTATTCCATTTATCAAACATTTGTTGAGCATCATCTATGGGTAAAATATTGGATTATATCCAGGCTCTAAGAAGACTAAATTTTTGTTTTGTTTTGGTTTCGTATTATTATTACCTTGTTTTTTGAATTGTGGTTAAAAACACATAACATAAAATTTACCATCTTAACCATTTTAAAATGTATAGTTCAGTAGTGTTTACTATACTTACTTTGTTGTGCACCTGTAAATTATCTTATTAATATCTGTAATCCCCATAGAGCCTAGCACGTATTTGCTGGATGTCAGGACTTTGTCACCCAATCCCCAAATCTCATTGTTCCTGAGTCCATTGTGCCCAAAGAAATCCTAGGTAACCCTGTTGGCAAGGATAGAGTTAATATTTCTAAGACAAATTCTTTTAAATACTTCCTACCTAAGAGCTGTCATACATCCGAGGTCTCTAATTTTATTTACTCATTTTCAAAATAGGTTATAAATTCACATGGTTCAAAATTCAACAAGTATAAAAGTGTACAGGAAGAATTCTCCAACTCACTCCCCAGCCATCCAATTTCCCTCCCTGGTGGCAACCTTTATTATCCTTATTATTTTTTGCATATATAAGCAAAAACACACACTCACACAAACATTTCCTCTGTCCTACCTTGTACACAAACTGTAGCATATTATTCACACTTGCTTTTTTCACTTAATATATCTTGAAAGTCATTCCATTTAGTACATTCAGTTTTTACATTTTATGGTCCTATATAATATATTAATAAATTCCCTATTGATCAACATTTAAGCGTTTTGGGGGGCCAGTCTTTTGCTAGTAAAACATGACTGCAGTGAACAGCATCTACCTATATCATTTTGCAAATGTGTGAGGATATCTGTCAGATAAATTTCTAGGCTTGGAATTACTTGGTCAAGATGTGTACATTTGTGGTTTTAGCAGACATTGCTGGAAATTTTTACATTGCCGCTTCCCCGCTCCACTCCCTAGCAGTTGAGAATTGTTGCAGTATAATGACAGATGTTACTTACTGACAATGGCAGTGCTTGTTCCCCATGTTAACAGTGTGGAGGCAGAAAAAATAGAATCATCATACCCCCCAGCTACTTTGGTCAGTGTTTCTGATTTATGAAAGAGAGAATCCGCTTGACCAGGCTTGTTGTGTCCAGCCTAGCCTCAAGGTCTCCCAGAGTCACTAGCCCAGGGTTATTTACCAGCCTTGGGTCGCATGCTCAACTAGAATTCAGTCTTGTGGCTCAGGGTCAGCCTGATGAGCCCGGGGCTGCTTCTCCAGCAGGGGTTATGGACAGAGCAGGATTCCTTCAGAAGGAGCCTCAGCAGGCAGATACTGGGATTAGGACATCTATAGGGTGACTGTAATCCCAGTTTTCCCAGGATGGTCCCAAGTTAGGTCTGTGGTCTGGCATCATTACCAGCAGTGCTCCCTCTCATGCTCAAAAATGTCCCAATTTGGACTATAACTTACCAATATTGCATAAGGTAGGGCAGTGCTATTCATATTGTGGTGTAAGGAGCCCTGGGGTTTGTAAAGGTGCCTGGGGAGAGACTTTCAGAGGGAAAGGGAGACACCAAGCAGGTGGGATTTGGGACCCCTTGCCACTGTCTAATGTGACTAAGAGTTTAAGCTTATAATAACTAAGCACATTCTACCTGAGTTAGATGGTTCTCAGAACTTTTAAATCATTCGTCCCCTTTCTACTGACACATGTGTACTATTGGGCATTTTCTCCACCAGAATAGATCATTGAAAACCTCTTGAGGCAGTAATCCCTTGACCTTCACAGATATAATATCTGCACTTACCTAGTCATTTGACAGTGCAGATGGGGCCCAGCCTTAAACTAATGGATCACTTGTGGCTTTTAACAGGAGCTTCCTCAGCAGTACTTGCACCCCATGCAGAGTCAGAGCGTGGGGTCTGGTCTAGGTGAGAGAACGGGCAAGAACGACATTTTGAGTTCAGTTCAAAGATGCTGCACTTTGATTTATTTCCAAAGCAGCATGTAAGCAGTGCAAAGGATAGACATGAGGTAAGGCAGATGCAGGCTGTCCATTGCCTCCTTTGTTTTTCACAGAGACATCATAAATTTGGTGGTCTCGGCAGCCTGAAGAGAGTGAGATGTCTGGGAGGTCAGGGGAGCCCAGAAGTGTGGACTCACTATCTTTCATACCTCCACACACATTAGCAACCAGAAAAAAATGTATGCTACCATATAAGGCAAAAATGTAGTTACTCAGTAAGCTGTTTCATTCAGGCTAATGTCCAGATTCCAGACCTTGAAATGCTTGCTGTGCCCAGCCTGGGGCAGTCGCTCCTTATCTACACCTGGGCGGCAGGGTGTAGGAGTTTTCCACTTATTTTGTAGGCAGGCCCGGCCTTGGTCTACCACAAACATATTTAGCCTTTAAGTTCTCAAACAAACTCTTGGCCTTCTCCTGAATTAACACAGGCTAAAGGACATCTGTGTTGATTCTGATCATCTATCTCCGTGGGCAAGGCTTTCCATTTTGTTAATCACTGTGCCTCATCTCTTGCTGATTACTCTTGATTGCAAAAGCCCAGCTCTTCAATTGCTGCCTGATTCTCTTTGTCCTTCAGAACTATTCCTTCTGGGAAGCAACTCAGCCCTTGTACACATGCAACTCTCATCATTTTCTCATTTAAAATGTTTATTCTCTCCACTTTGGTTTCCATCACAGCCATATGTGTCTTCTTACCAGCTCTTCCAACGGTCCCATGGCCTTTGTACTTTCTGGACAAAACAGAGTCAAGAGGGTTCATAAAGTACCCCCATATATAGGCACGATCACAGCAAACATGGCAGTGACTAAAAAATGGCCACTGACAACTGGTAATGTCATTAGTCTATACCACGCTGGACAGATGAAATTTTCCTGTGGAGCATAGTTTTGTTTAAATCTATGAAAGTACATTGGTTTAAGATTCTTAAAAAAAGCAGTTTCCTTTCCTCTTTCTCCGTGTTTCACTTCTTTTCTTCCCTTTCTCAACCTGTCAACCAAAGAAAGTTTAAGATCAATTTGTAGAGTCCAAAGAAGCTGATTATGGCTTGAATGACAGAAGGAGAATGGGTAGAATGGCCAGTGAAAACAGGGAGGCTGCAAAAGTAAAAAGGGAAGAAGGGTGGAGCAGATCACTGCTAACTTGAATCTCCTAGATGTCCATAAAGTTAGAATTTAATTTGTATCAGTTTGTAAAAACAAACACAAGTCCAGCTCCACCCTGCCAGCCCCTCCCAGCAGGGGAGGATTATATTATAGGAGGGATTATACTAAGAGAAGATTATATTTTCCACACACCAATATTAGGGTTGGCTTTCTGACTTGCTTTGACTAATGTGAGTAGAAGGGACATGTGGCACTTCTAGCAGAGCTTTAAAAGCTATTGCATGGTTCCGCCACTGCTTTTCTCTCTGCTGTAAAATGACCAGTGTGTCACAGGTAGGGATTACTCCTTCAGTCCAAGCCCCGAAATAAAGATGACGTGGAACAGAACATGAATGAGAAATTAAATCAGAAAACAACGTTCGTTGTTGTAAACCACTAAAATATCAAGATCATGTGTTATTGCACCATAATGTAGCTTGACCTGACTGATAAGACATTCATTCCAGAAGGCAGAGAGAGCAGTAGTAGGGATGTGTGGGAGGGGAAATACAAGTCAAGTAGATTGTGGCACAACGAGACAGGAAATTTAGGTGCCAGTCAGATACCAAGAAAACCTCCAAGGGAAACAATATAGGCTCTGACAGGAAGATCCAGGATGACAGGAACCAAATGGAGCAAACCTACGCGATGACTTTCCTTCAGGAGACAGGAGGGGAGAAAAAGGACACAAAATTCAGAATGCACAAAAGAGCAAAAGTACCTTAGTTGTCTGTAGAGTAGAAATGAAATAGTCTTTTGGGGATAGGACTAAGAGAAACTTCAAGCCCTTTCTTTCCTCTGGGCCAAGTTTGACTGCCTGTGGTATGACTGAAAGCCCCAGGTGGAATTCTTCATGTATCCCACACAATCTCCATGAGGCAGGGTACCATTTCAGAGAAGACATGGGAGCTGTAGTAGTTCAGGTCCAGCCTACTGCCTGGGCCCAATTCCTATGGTTAGATGCAAACTGTGGAGGCGGCAGGGGTCCCAGGCCCTGGGTTGGTATATAGCTTTTTAAGGCAGTTTTCTACTTTTCTATATTCTTCATTTCATATGGGTTTTGGATCCAATTGATCTTGAAAGCCAGGATTCTAATTTTCTCTCTGGAGCTGAGAGAAGTTGTGTTTAGAGATGAGTTTTTCCCCATATGTTGAGGATTGTTGTATGAGATCATCATTATTGTATGCATTGTTAACATTGTTGCCAAGATGGATAACTCCTGCCTGTACCAGTATGAGGTCACAGTCACACATACAGCCTAGGTCTCTGGGTTGCAGGAGGGCAATGGTTCCCTCGAAATGTGGTTCTCAGAGCATCAGCATTACCTGGAAACTTGTTGGAATGCAAATTCTTGGGCCTCATCCAACACCTACTGAATTTAAGACTCTGGGAGTGGGGCCCAGCAATTTGTGCTTTAACAAGCCCTCCAGGGGATTCTGATGCACACTTAAATTTGAGAACCACTGCATTAGGGGCATCAGTCTGAATAACAAACATGTGCCTCTTTCTCAAGGCAAGTCTTAGTAGCCCCAGGCTTAGAGTCAGGGATCAACTCCACACCCTCCTCTGAGCTTATTAAATGATCATCCACTCCAGGTTGCCAGCAGGGCTCACTATCTTCATAGTGCATCTCAAAGTGGAGGAGGTGATGGACAGGGTTCAGGCCTCCTTGTAGTGCTGTATTGAGCACCTTAGCTGGCCCCTCTTGGGCCGATCCAGCTTGAATCTAAGTCATCTTTGGGAGCCATAGACAAATACAACTTTCACTAATCTCTTGTCTCCCTTCGCATAATGTCCACGTAAGACTAAAGAGGCCGCTGATGAAATCCACCCTGTGAGGTCAATATTATCTCCATTTCCTCACAAGAAAACAGTGCTGTGGAAACTTAAATAACTTGCCACAATCATAAGGTTAGTAAGTGATAGAGTTGGGATTTAAATCCAGTCAAACATTAGAATAAACTGGGAAATCGTTTGGAACATTCCCAGATGAACACTTAGAATCCTGCTCTGAAAAATACTACCTACATTGATTTAACAGCAAATGTCAAAAGTGTCCTCCTCTTGTATTAACCTGCCATCACCAGTCATTTGCTTTCCAAAATGAAGCAGTTGGCTCAAACATTAATAAATGAAGATATAATTCTAACCTCAAGATGGATGTATTGTTATTTCTCTTAAACTATTTGCTCTGTAAAATTTCCTCCAAACTTAAGGGCAAGAGATGCCGACCTCCCCTGAACTCCAAGCTCTACACAGCTCCCCTGGGATGTCTAATAGGCACCTCACGCTGAACATGCACAAACAGAACTCTTCATTCCTCTTCCCCAAACTCTTCCTCCCCTGGTCCTCCCTGTCTCAGTAAACACACCATAGTGGTCAAGCCGAAATTTTAAGAGCCATTTTCCACTCCTCCCTTTCCCCTTTCTCCTGTATCTATCTACCTCATCAGCATGTCCTGGTAGTTCTACTTCCAAAATATATTTTAAATCTATACACTTTTCCATCACTACTGCTACCACCTAGTCCAAGCCATCATCATCTCTCACCTGGACTACTGATTCACCTCCCAATTAGACTTCCTGTATTTACCATCCCACCTCCTAAAATCTGTTTTCCACACATATTCTGAGTAAACTTTTAAAAGTATACTGGCTCTTGTCACCCTCAAGTGTAAGCCCTCCAGAGGTTTCCCATGGCATTTAAAATAAAATCCAAATTCCTTCCCATGGCCCACAAAGGCCCCACAGGATCCAGCCCCTGATGATTCCCTGACCTCACCTCCTCCACACTCACTCTTGCTCACCTCTCCTCTGCCCCTCTGGCTACCTTTCTTTTCTTCAGCAGGACAGCCTCTGGGGCTCGCTGCTGCCACAGGGTAGCAATGCTGTTCCCTCTACCTGCAGACTTCTTTCTTGGGACCTTGAATTGACTGTCCAGGATATCAGCTTTTAGCTCTCAGAGCAAATGTCATTTCCTAATAAAAACCATCCCTAATGACCCTATTTAAAGCAGTGCATCTCTACCCCATCATAGTACCCATTTATTGCTTTCACAGTGAGGGAATCAGAACATGCACCTCTAAATACACTGCTTAGGCCATATTTATTATATTGAGCTGAAGGCAATTGAAAAACAGCAGATGCAAGAAGGGCTCTCTGCCCTTCCCCATTTCTACCTAAAAGCAGGGCATAAATTTCCAGTGAAAAAGATGCCATCCTGGTACCAGAAAGAACAAAACATTCTTATCTGGAGATGAGGAGTTGATACCAAGATGAATCTTCACAAACAAATCTTATTAAAATAACCCGTCTCTTCCGTTAGGTACCCCCATATATTTCCTAGTCACTTTCCCACAATTTACCACGCCTAGAAGCCCAAACCCCTTTCCTTTCTCTAGTTACTTCTCCACAATTTATCACCCTTTGTTAAAATGGTATATAGGCCCCCAAGTCTAACTGCTTCTTTAGGGTTTTCACCTCTTTCCTATGAAGCCCCTGTGCCATGTGAAATTATTAACATCAGATAAAATGTGTATGTTAATAATTTCTGCTGTTTAATCTGTCATTTGTCAGCTTAATTTGCAGGTCCTAGTGACAGATTGTGTGAAAGTAGAGGAAAAGTTTTTCCTCCCCTGTGATAGCACTTACCTATCAAAATTTATATTGGTTTTCCTTTTATTTACTGTTTTGTTTAATGTCATCCCCCCTAAAATGTAAGCTCAATGAAGGTAAGAAATTATTTGTTCTGTTTACCACCATATCTATAGGCCTAGCACGTAGTCGTTGTTCAATAAATATTTGTTGAACAACTGAATTTGTACAGAGGGGATATAGTTTAAGCCCCAAGGAGAGTGACGTATTTGAGAGAGAATATTGATGGAAAAACCCCACTAACTGACCACCATTGATAGAACTCTTTGTTTCAGGTCCTGAACACAAGCCAAGCTACCACCTGAATGGAGCATTTACTAAATGCTCAGGCAACAGATCTTTTAGTTTAAAGAGAAAGGAAAGCATAATGTGTGAAATAAAATTTTCACTCATGGACTTGACAGAATATTGAATAGAAGAATAGAGAAAACCAAAATTAAAAAATAATAAAGTTAGCACCCTCTCAGTGACCCATGGGAAAATATCACCCAGTTTAATACAGAGGAGAGAGGTTACACCAGGAAGTTCTAGGCAGACAAGAAGAACAGCCAAGTTGCATCCTTTTGAAATACCTGACTTTGAGGACAAATTTAATTAAAATAAGAAGTAGTACATGATTTGAAGTTAGGATCAAAGACCACTACACAGAACAGAAAAGGGAAACAAGAGTGCAAGTAAAATTTTCTTTTGAGCCATGCAGGCTGATAGATGTCTCAAGAGACTGGACAAGATCTACTGCTTTTAAAGAGTTTCAGTGTTTTCTCTTGTGGCTTCTTTCCCAGAGAGGAGTTAATCCTGACAACTACACTGCTGTCTTATTCCTCTTCATTCTGCCATTCACCATGGAGCACCTGCCCTCCAAATTCTACCTTGTATGGAGAGGAAAGTAGACAGTATTTTTTGGAAGTATGGTTTTCACAGTTCCACCTTGAATCATGGTATTTCTATTCTGTTCTATTCTATTCTATTCTATATTATTTCATACTATATTATTTCATATTATATTATTTCATATTATACTAAGCTAGCGTTTGCTTTTGAATGAAGAAGTCGTGGATCTTTAATCAGAATGTTGCCAGCTCCAATGTCATAAAAATTGTAATATGTACTAAGTTTGGCCTAGATGGGCTTCCACCTCTGTTTTGTTTTTTATATTTTTCTCTCCCATCTGTCTAGAATGGAAACATACATACACACACACACACACACACCCCCACACACACACACACACACACACAAAAGGAAGACAACTGTGAAGATTTGAAGGGAGGCAAAGTGAACAGCCAGGAAAGAGCGTTGTAAGGCATACAGTAAGAATCTAAAAGTAGAACAAATATCAAAGAACAAAAACCTGATTTTAAAAAGCAGTTTTAGCATAGAATCCTGGGGAGAGAAAAGGGATGGGGCAGCAGGGGGGATGTGGTCAGGGAGAGAGAGCAGGAAAGAGAGTCAGGGAGAGACAGACACAGAGAGGAGACAGAGAGAAATTAGACAGTAAACCGTGTTCTGTTCAACAATGGATTCAAACTAACTCAAGTTTGAAGCAGGGGCATTTGCTGAGTTGACAGTGATAGCAGCCCTCCAAAAACAGTGGGTTTGCCCAGGTACATCACAGTCTCTGATGGCCCATGATGGCCTTTTCAGGTTTCGTGTGCCTCCTGACCCTTCGCATGAAGAGCCTGCTGTGGCTGATCTGATGTGTTGCTACTAGAATAAGAAATTAATAGAAATTTATGTAGTGTATTATGCTACAGTGATATGTCTCCTCCTTGATCACTAGTTTATTAGCCAAGAAGTACCTATAAAGTGTTTGTGTAGGGAAATACCAAAGCAGAAAACGAACTGATTCTTTTAAAACATGAACTTCTTAAAATATAAAAGATGTTACATACATACACACACAAACCCCCCTTCTTTTATATACTGAGAGCGTCATAAAATGATGTAAATATAGAGACTGTTCTAAATAATCATTTCTGCTTTAAGCTAGTATAGGAAATACGTTTTTGTGATTCTTTCTAAAAATTGGTTTTTACAAAAGGAATGTCACAAGGGAAATTATAACTGGAAAATTATGCAAAAAAATAAATCTGATGAGAAGTTCTCCCCTTGTCAGAATAGGCCTGGGATAAGAGGAAATGAATTTGAAGAGATTTTTAATTGCATCATCTCTTTCTCTCTAATCCATTTGCACATCATTTGATGTCACTAACGTCAGTTTATTAGCAGTGTGGTGGAATTAGTATCAAACAGCCCTATATTCAAATTCCAGTTCTAGTAGGCCCTTGCTAGGTGAGTCACATAATCTCTCCGAGGCAAGCTTTTTTCATCTATAAAATGGGGACCATAGGATTGTGGTAAGGATAGTATAAGATATGCAGTGCACAGTCCTAGTAATTATTACTAATTACATTCATTTGATAAATATTTATCATGTGCCTTCGGTATGGTAGGCATTGTTCTAGGTGCTAGGGGTAGGAGTCAGGGCTGCCTGTGGGATTATACAAATTGTGTACGAAGCAAATCCACAGACCACCATTTACCTCATCAACCAAAGGAACAGTGTACCTGTGAGCTAGGAATATACAACCTTGGGAGCCATACTTTGTTGCCCTAACAGTGGAAAATAAAATGGGTAAATCTTACACTCTCATGAAAGGAATAATATTTATTATTATGGCTTCACACTTTATAAAATCCCTGTTGTTCACCATAAGAGTAGCTATTTAGTAAGCCAATAAGTGCTATTTAAGCAGTTACCAAATATTCAGTGCTATGCTAGGTGGAGTAGGCAATGTAGAAGTAAGAGGGTTTGCCTTATTTCTCAATTAAGCAGTTTCAACTCCAGTTGAGGAGTCAAGATACACAAAATGGGGACAAAATATATTTAAGTGCTAATTTGCATGGTGTAATTAAGTAAGGCAGATCTCACTTTGCTTGGGAGTGTAGGACGTAAAAATGACTATGCGAGCTGAGGCCGTGCCAAGTGATCTTCATAATCAATAGGAAATATTATGATTATTCCAAGACCTTTAAAATTTTTTGTGAAAACATTAAAACTCCTCTTAAGACCAGTTATAAATGTATAGGGAGAAGAAAAAAGTAGTCAACACAGATATTCAGTAAACTATAATTTAAAACATTAGAAACATTGAGTATTGAAGTATTTTACTTCCTTGTAAAATACATACCAAGAGTAGTTTCAGCAGTACTTACTGTCTTATCGTACAACTTACATCTTTTCCTTGCTTTGGCAAAACTGTCATATTTCTTTCTAAGTCTGGATCAGCTTCCAACATTTTATCCTTTGCATGTTCAATGTTGTGACATGTCTCCAAGAGCTTCCTTAATATGAAGTATTTTACTGGATTCACTTCCTCTGGGACATCGTCATCCTTTTCATCACAACCACTTTCCTCTTTAATGTCATTAGTTTGCCTTCACTAAATGCTTCTTGCTGCATACTTAGAGACCCTCACACTGGAGCAGTGACAACATTGCCACAGTCAGCTATTTCTTCTATAACCCCAATCCCCATTCGGATTTGAATTCCAGCTTTATCTCTTTTTGTACTTTGCTGTACTTTCATCACTGTTGGTCAATTCATTCTTTTGATTGACCATTTCTGTACAATGTCACAGAGGTTTATCGCTGGGAGACAAGGAAGCAGTGCAACTGCACACTTTGCTATCTGTGTGATAGCAAACAGATCTGGGTGAACTGAATAACAGATGTGAGGTGACCATACAGACTTCGGAGGAAGTGATGTGATTAGTCATGGATCATGATGTGCATCTGTTATTTACATAGTGATTTGTGTGCTGAAGTGCTAGGAGCGAAGTTTGTACTTTATGCAGTTACTCACAGTTAATATACCACGTAGCATGCTAACTAAAATGAACTGTGTTATTGGGGCCCTGGTGTTATGTAATTAAAGTGTGGTACTGAAACTCACGCACGTCAGAACTATGTAGAGGACTGCCTATTCTACATCATCTTTGTTAGTTTTTAGTATATATTAATGGAAAAATATGTGCTCATGATAGAAAGCTATCTCATATGTTATAACTGAACTGGATTAAACATGGAAGGATAATAAGGGTAATACATCAAAGTGAAGTGTTAAACATGTACCTTAACATAACATAAATAAAGCTAATAAAAACCTCTACTAAATCACAGATTAGTACACCTAGTACAGAGCAGTATGGCACTAGAGGCCAGAGTTCAGTGGCTTCTGGTGTTTCTCACACTCTATTCCATCTTTCTTTCCCTTCTATTTTTGCCTTTTTGTTTTTCTTTTCTTCCAGTGAAGCTCAGATACAATTAAATGTAATATATTATATTAAAAATAGCAACATGGAACCTAATTTGTATAAAAATATGTCTCTATCTCCCTCCTCCTTTTTTACCCTTCTAATCTATCCTATCTGAGTATAAGCACCCAGATGATGTTTTTCTGCTCATAATAATGATGATATCATTATGAAGTAGTGGGAACTGAGATGATTTTTTTCATGTTCATATTTGTACTGTGTTCATTGTTTGAATTCTTCATGACAAGCATTGAAGAACATGTTAATGTTTATGAAAGCAGTAGTGATTTTCCTCAAAATTGAAACAATAAAATTTGAAAGCATTTTTAAAATAATTGAAGGAGGGACTTCCCCGGCAGTCCAGTGGTTAAGACTCTACCTTCCAATGCAGGAGGTGCAGGTTTGAACCCTGGTCGAGGAGCTAAGATCCCACATGCTGCGGGGTGTGGCCAAAAACTAAAATAAATAAAATAATTGAAGGAAATCTTTTAGAATTTTCCTAATTGACCAAGCAAATTTCCTCAGAATTTTTCTGAGGAAGGCACAATTTGGCATTTTGAATGGGAAAATAGGTCCTTGATCTTTTCCTTTACACTCATTTTATGAGCTTGATTATTCTTAAAAGGAACTGACAATAGCCATGGGTCTTCCTATAAAACAATCAACTTCTTATTCTTTAAATTAACCCTCACTCTCTGCTCTGCTAAAAGTAATTCCTCTACTGTGAAGAACAATTTTTTTGTTGATGATGAAATTGTAAGCTCCATGAGCGCTTACAACCATATCTTCTTCATTCTTGCACGTAGGCACTGAATAAACATTTGTGGGTATAAAATTTAAAAAATTTTTTTCTTAAAATATAAAATTAATGCTTTGCTATGTTAAGAGTAAAGAGCTAGTTTAAAAGTCTGCCTGAAATTTTGGTTTGCTTTCTTTTCAAACTCAGAGCTTTCAAGTTCAGGACTATCAGCCTTCCTAGACTATACAGAGAGGCTGCAGATTCTAGGAAAACACTCAGGTTTACATTCGAATATTAAGTAATCATCAATAGTAAGTGCAAATGAGAGAGAAGCCATCCAAGTCTAAGTTTTGTATTCCTTTAAATTTTGCTTCAAATAACACTTTCTTATAGTAAAACATATTAGTGTTTATTACACTGATGTAGAATAGCTGCATGCTTCTAGCAAGCTATTTTTTCCCAAACCCTAGTTGACAAATGGGCTTTGTGCTTTTTTCCTTGATTGAACAGATCAATTAAAAAAAAAAAAAAAAAGAACAAACACCTAGTTACACTGTACTGTCAGCCTTGCTATGGATATAATCAGGGTTGAGTTTTTTTACCTGTTTCTCTTCTTTACATTACCTCCTGGGGAATTCCCTGGTGGCCTAGTGATTAGGATTCTGGGCTTTCACTGCTGTGGCCCGGGTTCAGTCCTGCAAGCTGCATGCTGTGGCCAAATAACAAACAAACAAACAAACAAAACAAATACATTACCTCCTGGGAGTTCTGCTTCTCTACTAGCCTCAGTTTCTATTGTTACAAAGAGTAGTTCCAAACCTTTCTCCTGTCCTACCCTGTTACCCCCAAAGCCTCTTTAATTTTATATTTCTAGTTGTTTATATGTCTTATGATCCCCTAAGAGTTAGTATCTTGATAGAATTTTCTCCCATCTTAGTCACCAAGGCCACTCCCAAAATGGCCTCTAACTCTGAAACTTGAGAGTTCCTCACAACAGTTTTTCTCCTCTGGTTGTTCTGATTTGCATCAATCCATTCTGTTCTGTGTTTGAATACTTACTTTCCTTCATTTCCACCACTGCTGACTGAATCCTAATCCTCTTTATCCCTGGATTGTCCACAACCTCCACCCAGAGCTCCTGACCCCAATCCATTCTGCCTTCGGCAGGCAGAGTAGACTCTCAGCCACCCTTTTCATCTTTGTTCTGCCCATTGGAATCTATAGCAATTCCCTAAAATTAACTGTATTTTATCAGCTTCCATTTAAGAACTTCCATTATTTACCTCCTTTTCTTATCAAATTATGCTACTTTCTTGTTAAGAACTGAGCATTTATAATCAAATTATGTTGCTTCCCTGTGGGAAACCTCATTTCACTCCAGACTCCTTACCAAGGCCTAATAAGTGTCTGCTTATCTTTCTGACCTTGTTTCCTACCGCACTTGCCACAGCTCACTCTGCTTTAGTTCACTTGTTTCTTCTCTTCCTTCCTGCCCAAAGCCCTTTGCACTAGCTTTTTCCTCTGACTTGAAAGCTCTCTGCCCAGATCATTGCATGACTGGCTTCTTCTCATCATCTGGGACTCAGTGCAACTGCTATCTCCTCAGAGAAGTCTTCCCTGACCATTCTGTCTAATGTGCATTCACAGCTGCTACTGTCACATCTCTTAGTTTTATTTTATTCATAGCACTTTATATTATTTTTTACTTGTTTATTACCTGTCTGTGCCACTGGAAAAAACAGTCCACAAGAAACCAAACCTTGGCTCTCTTGTTTGCTGCTGTATCTACAGGGCCTAGACAAGTGCCTAGCACACAGTTAGAGCTCAAGAAATATTTTTTGAGTGAATGATAGTGACATGATTTTTACTCCCTGATGAAGTCAAGCCATACTCTGTGCTGTATTGCATGTACATTAACAAATTATTAATCATGTGTTTTCTTTATTCTATTCCCCTCTACTGAATTCGCCTTACTGTTCCTTCTTATGAATTTGTATTAATCACTTCCTTCAAGATTTAGCACAAATGCCTCTTGCAAAACCCTTCTCAAATTCTTCCTGCCATGAGCATTCTATTACTTCTCCCCCACAGATTCACCACATCGTTTTCATGATATTATCTTGTGCTTTAAAAAAAAATCAGTGTTGCTTTATAACTATAATTTTTTTTTTTTTCTTTTTGAAGTCATCTAAAATTGTTTGCTTACTGAGAGAAGGTGTAGTTAAGTGATGGAAGTTTTGGACTGGGAGTCCTGGAGAACAATTCCAGACTTTGAACAGGCCATTTCCCACATCTGTAAAATGGAAGAGTTAATCTAGACCAGAGGTTGCAAAATGGCAGCCCACAGGTTGAATAAGGCCCACAGATGTGTTTCATCTGGCCTTAGGAAAATTCAAAATAGTTGGCAATGTTTAAAAATTGGGAAATTTTTGGAAAGCTTGGAATTCTACCCTCTCTGAAAAAAAAATAAGCAGATCGGGCAACAAGAAGCCTATATTTCTGCATGGCAGCAAATCCATCGAGAAGCAAAGTAATTGTCCCTTAACACAGGGCAGGAACTCTCTGATATGACATGGTGCCCTAGTGACCTGGGCACTCCACTTGTTTATGCTAACTCTCCATTAGAGTTTGAATATATAACCCCAAGACTGTATCACCTCTGGGGTCCCTTCTAACTCTATGATGCTGGATAAATATATCTTATCTCTCTACCCAAGCTTAAAGTTCTTGAAGGACAGTGCCTGGTTCTTTTTCTTTGCTTATGCAGATTATAGTGCTGGGCATAAAGATGCCTAAAAGTTTTAGATGCCTAAAAGTTGTTTGTTGAGGCACTTCCCTGACAGTCCAGTGGTTAAGACTCCATGCTCCCATTGCAGGGGCCATGGATTCGATCCATGGTTGGGGAACTAAGATCCCACATGCTGTGCGGTGTGGCCAAAAAAAAAAAAAAAAGTTGTTTGTTGAACATTAAATTTAGTTATATACACAAATATGCAATAAAGAAACAGATACTACCTAATAAAAAATTTATTACAAATGTTTGTTTGGCTTTTATAAAGAAAGACATCCTATCAAATGCAATTAAAATACTGACACAGAGTTTGTGTGATATGGAAAATTTAACTCTGGACAGATACCAACCAGATGAAGTTTCATTTAGGCAGGAGAAAAGAAATGTAGTCCCTTAGTCTCCTTTCTCTGTATGTAACTCCCACTAATGGTTCATTGTAGTTATGCGGTCGTATCAAGAGCAGACTGTACTTAAGAGATGGAAAAATATTGCTATTTGCCCTCCCAAGTAACAATCATGTGTTCAACAGCTGGGACTTGCTGAGACCCTCATTTGTTATAATGTCAATTATTACCTTTGCTGTGTTCCCACAAAACCACAAAATATTTGGCATGGTACAAGACCACCATATTTAATAAATCCCTTTATTCTTTTTGCAACAATCCGTTAACTCTTAATGGGAACACATCACACTAAAACATTTTCCATGGATTAACAGCAACAGCTAAAAGATTCCGCGCCAGAGTTGGGCCATACTTGGTACACTGAGGTGAATGGAAGTCTCAGGTCTGTAACTGAGAGCAGATTTAGCACCAGCGTTGTCAAAGACTACAATCTGAACACTTTCTTCTCCATTTTTCCATTTTCTACTATAAAGAGTACTCATAGATAACATAAATATTTCATTTGAGAAAAGACTACATTCCTCAAAAACTGTCTACGGTAACAAAGGACATAGTTAATACTATGCCTTTCATATTAATACCAGAATAAATATTTTTTATAAAGTTTGAATAACCGTAATATTTGAAAAACATTTTAGAAATTTACCTTTATTTGGAACATTATATTCTAAAGAATTAAAAGACAAATAAGTTAAGCTAATTAAAAATGTCAGCACGTAATTTGGACAGTTTTAACCTCTAACTTTTTTATCATGTGTGCAGGGACTGAGCTGGTGTGTTCTTTTATACTATCTATGAAAAAATGGCTTAGTAAATAAATGACAGTATAAATAATATCTGAAAGAAAGCGTTTACTTATCAAAGAAAATAATTTGTCTTCTAACACTTGAGATTTCTTTTACTTATAAAACATTCTTTCAAAGTGTAGGCAAGACCAGAACTTCTTGGATACACTAATCATTTTTATCTATTAACTAAATCTAGGTCTGAACTGCCAGCACTTGTTAGTCATTTTTCTGGTTACTGTATGTACTTGAAAGTAATAAAGCTGCATTTCCTTCAAAATGGCCCAGTTGGTCCAGATTAGTGAGTTTTTCTATAAGTATTTATATTTGGGTTTGGATAATTTTCATCTTCCATTGATGTCTAAACCACTGCAAATTAAAGAAATCTAGTTGTACCAACAGTGAAAAGTAGAGTAGAAGAAATCTTTCTGCAAGCTGTGTGATTTTAACCTTGCTGAACCTTAGTTTCCTTGCTTATGAAATGGGGGTGATAATAGTATCTATTTCCTAGAGATATTAAGAGGTTAATAGAGATAAGGCAAGCATTCTCTTAGTAAATAAGGTACATGTTATCATGATCATTCCTAATATATGTTGAAGATCCTGTGTAATAAATTATGCATCTTCTTTTTTTTGAATTTTATTTTATTTGCATCTTCTAATTTATACTGCATTATTCCCATTTTGCAGATAAAGCCACTGAGACTCAGAGAATTAAGAAACAGATCACACATATTGAAGAACATCCTCCTAACGGCTTCTGCTTGTAAACTAACTGTGAACAAGGCACTATTTTGCTACAAAAGCAATCTTAGAAATTAACCAGCACAGAGTTAATGGTCAACAGTGAGTAGTGACTGCAGTTCTGAGGCTGATTTTCATATGTGCTTTGTAGGAGCAACCTCAGTATTTTGAGGTTGTACCCTGTGCAGGCAATATGAATCATCACCTACCCATCCACTCCTCCACACTCTGACGCTCTCCATTATGAATTGAATCCTAAGAAATTCCTATCTCATTACTCCCCAAGGGTTTTCAGCCACAGTCATCTCTGACTTGTATTTTCACCCTCCTAGTTAATTGCTTTCTTAGACTCTTCTATTACGCTAGTTGATGTCTACCTCAGCAAATAACTTTGCATCATTATAGAGGAACAAGATAGTGTCTGGATTGCAGATTGGTTTGGAAATGCTGCATTTTCCAATTCATACCACTCCATGACCCTGCTGGAGGACATGGCCCTGAGTACAGAGGTGACTCTCCATGAAACATTGTTTCCCTAGATTCTTTTTCCCGACTACCTGAAGTAGGTTAATGAAAGGAGAGGCATGTTTGTGGTGGTGGTAACAGTGGTGGTAGTGCTGTTGGTAGAGTTGGTGTTGGTAACAGGTGGTGACACTAGTGATGGTGGAAAGAATCTGTTCAACTACATCGGTACCTCACCCAGCAAATATTTGTATGGATGTAGGAATTCATTCTACTTTGATAAATTTGAACTTATCTTGTCAATGTTTCATAGTTTATCAGGAGCATATGACGTTAAAATTGAAAGTTCCCAAATATACAGTATCTCTATTTTCCTCAAGTGGCATAGGTCTTCATATGTTTGGTTATATTTTTTTCCTTTAAAATTTAAAATATCTTTTACCACTTACCTAAAATAAATGCATTTAACATAAGGCCAGGAGTAAAATGAAACCACGTCATATGGATTCAGGTAACTTCTCAATTCTTGGGAATTCTAGGTGTGGTACCTGTGCTAACCGGACCGTCAGCTCCCAAATGGATTCTAAGTATTTTATGGAGAAATGCAATATTATGCTTGTCATGTTGAGTGACTGAACTATTTAGAAGAAACTCCAAAAGATACTTTATATCAACACAGTATTTCTAGATGTGTTTCTAGATCACAAGCTGCGCACCTAGGAGCAAAAGGTGTTATAATGAGCTCGATCTCAGCCTTAGAAGAGGCAGACAGAAGAGTAGACTAGGACCACACCCTGTGAAAAAGCCTTAGGACAGCCTCAAAAAGCACATAAAAGAACACGAGTGAAGCTTGGGCAGGGTGCAGAATAAAATTTCCTGGGCTCTTTTATGGCTCTGTCTGTTCTTGTAGTCTATGACCTCAGGGCTCTGCAGCCTCCTTCCTGGGTCTGTCAAATGGAGGAATGCAACTCCAGGACGTGGAGACAGCCTGAGCTATGCACTATAAAACTCAAATCCTTTGCTCTAGGGGTGGTTAAAAGAACAAAATTATTATAATTACTAGGCGTAACTTTAGTCACTCTGCATCAAATCTTCCCCTAAATGTGCACCCTGGATCTGCACGTCTGTTACCAAGAAAAGAAGGTGACTGCAGGAATAGGAAAAGACTTCTGCTGAAATGCTGGATTTTACACTGTTTTCTAGAACCTGTCTTAATAACCACCTGCAGAGCTACAATTTTGGCAATACAAGCTGGCGACCTAACCTAACGTCACTGTATCTTGGATTGTTGGAGTGTCTCCCCATGTGCCCAAACCTGCCTCATTCTCTTCCTGCTTTCCTCTGTGCTTCATCAACACTGCCCACTTCTTTCAACCACCCGGGTCTCCATGTGCACAGCCCAATACAGCAGCCACGAGCCAGCGTGGCCACTGAGCATAAATAATGAAGCCAGTCTGAAGTAAGTGTAAAATACACACTGGATTTCCAAGACTTAGTATGAAAAAAAAGTAAAATATCTCATTAATAATTTTTCATATTGCTTTCAGGTTGAAATGAGAATAATTTGGGTGTATTGACTTAAATAAAACATGATTAAAATTAGCTTTAGCTGTTTCTTTTTCCTATTTTTGAATGTGTCTACTAGAAAGTTAAAAATTACAAATGAGACTTGCCTTTTTGGCTCACATTATATTTCTATTCTATAGTGGTCTAAATAGTTTCCAGTCCTTTGCTTTAGCAAGCTCTATTTAAGGAAAAACATCTCCTTAGACAATAGCCTCTAAAAATGTTTAATCTTTTTATATAAATATCAAATAGTTTCAAATGGAATATCAACTAAATTCAGCATTTTTAACTCTTTAAAAGAATGAATTTATGTATCCAAAGCAAAGCCAGTTGTACTGGAAATTCAAATCTATTAAGCTGTAGGTCAGATAATGGGACAAGCAGTGGTACTAATCCTTTTTTGTGTCATGGACCCATATTGTTCATTGAGCAAGTATTTATCATGTGCCTACTGTATTCAAGACTATGTCAGGCTCTGGAATTACAGCTGATAAGTCTGAGGAAAGTTCTAGACCCTCTCCCCAGAAAAAAAAGCATATATATATATATATATTTATATATGCATTTAATTTTAGGCTCTCGTGAATCTTCTGAAGCCCATCCATGAATCCTAAATTAATAATTTCTAAATTTGAGAACAGAGCATGGGCTTCAGGGCCAGACAGATCTGGGCTTGACTACTGGTTCCACTAGTTATTGAGGTGACCTTGGGCTGTAATTTATCTTCTGTAAGTCCTAGTTTCCTCATCTATAAGATGGGGAGACTTGAAACAAATAGTGGGGTATGAGAAGGATTAACATTGAGATATATAAAGGCCTTCCTTGCATAGTCCTTCTTAAGCACCTGAGTAGATGCTTAACAGATCATAACTATTATTTCTCATCTTGCCTTATGTGAGGAAGTGGCTCAAAAGAGTAAGTTAGAGGATGGATTCTTTAAGTCTGAATCTTCCTTTCTATGTCAAGTTCTTAAGTTATATAGTAGCCCTAGAGGTTAGTTTCTGAAACAAAAATAAGAGTTTGGTTCTGCAACCAAGCCATGACCTTTCAAATAAGTTGTCCAAAAATGGTGTGTGAGTGTTCTGGGGTCATATGACTGTACAGAACTGAGAACACATCTTCCCACACCTTGAGAGATACTATGTGGTATGTGCATACGTTTTTCTGTGGTTTGAAAACAAACAAATTTGTGTCTGCAAATCTTACAGATGGGTTTCTGTTTGGGGCGTGTTATTTTGTTTGTTGGTTTTTTTAGAAAACTGTCATTTTATATATATGTATACAGATATAGATATATATCTCTTACAGGCAGTCTGAAGGAGCTTCCAGCAGGCACAAGCAAACTTTGGAATGTAAGTGGCCCTAAATGAATAAGAACTTGGGCTAAGAAGCCAAATGCCATGCTATTCCTATACTTCTTGTGCTTCCAATGCCACACTCTGGAATGATCCATCCTCCAAATTATTAAGTGAAAGGTAGAGTGACTCACCAACTACCAGGCGATGAGGGTAAATCAGTCTTGTCATAATTTTACAGACTCCTCTTTCCACTCACGAAAACAAGTTATGTGTGGTATTTATGTACATCTGTGTTGCTGGGCATTTTCCAAGTGCCTCTTGGAGAACATTAAACAGGAAATTGATGCCACAGGGCAAATATTCATTCTCCCATCCTCTCTCACAAAAACAAGTACAGATTTGCTGTGGCTAGACTGACTTCCTGCAGTGTGCTGTTGCTTATTCGATTTTACACTAGAAGGAAGAAAACCCCACACATTCTCTGTTTCAATTTAGGGCATGTTGAAAATGGCTAAAATGCATAAACAAAAAAGCTTCCCTCATGAGAGCACTGAAGTCTAGAATTCAATGCTTTATAAAATCACAAAATTCAAAGGTTAGTGATTGTTCTTCATGCCTGCTGATGAAAGTCAATTTGTATCACATTAGACACATCAGATTTGGTTTAAACAGCATGTGCTCTAGTTTTCAAATGGAAAACCTTTAAGCATTTGGCCACTCACTGTAGCTTTTCATGTAGGGATAGTATCTCTTTCTAACCTTTTGCCGTGGTACTTGGTTAGTGGTCTCCACAGCATGCATTGCTCCCTACTCACTTCCTTATCAGCCCGGAAAATGTTTGGGGATTCATGAGGCTCTGGAAAAACTTAATCTTCTTCCAGCCCCAGGAATAGAGGATGTGACTCAGGTTAAACTATTCAATGCATTCTGTCCCCCAGCCACAGAGATTTGTTCAAAGGGGGCATGTGACCTAAGCTCATCCAATCAAAGTGAATCTTGAGGTATTTTCTGGGAAAAAGTCATTCTCTTTTTCCTGGTAGACAAGAACACTGAAGCAATTGGCAGTCATCTTAGGGTCATAACGGGGACTAATCTTGAAATAAAGCAAATACGATGGAGGGCAGAACAGAGAAACTGAATTAAACTGGGTCCCAGATGTCATCATTTTACTGCTGGAGTAAGCTTGACCTGAAGATCTATCTCTAGACCATTTAACAATATAAACCATTAAACCCCCATGTTGTTTATACTAGCTTGATTCAGTTTTTCTGTAATTTGCAACCAAAGCTTCATAAGTGCCATACCTATCTGTTAGAAAATATTTATAAAAGAAAGGGAAAAGGATAAAGAGAGAATCTAATGGGCTACTTTTAAGGTTAATTTCATAACCAAGTATAAAAGAGCAAGACCAATACGGAAAAGAAGAGTGATTGCTACTGAGAACAGGTTGAGGAAAAAATGTCTCACAACGATGAGTAGCCACCATAGCAATGCGGGGTGGGAGACAAGTCAATCCATGTACCCCTCCCTGGGCCCAGGCGGGAGGTAAGGGTTTAGCAGCAAAAAGGCTCTACCCTGAGGGTAAGGCCCTCTCCATCAGCTCCTGGATTAAACTACTTAGCAACATATGCAGTTTGCAATTTCAACGTCATTTGACCTCCATTCTCTTAGTTGGTCCTTACCACCTCTCTCAGAAGAATTATATATTATTATTATGTCCCATTTTATAGATGGAGGAACTGAGGTCCAGAGACTCCAAGTTATATGTATAATAAACAAGCAGTAGAGAACGGACATAGAGCTCAGATCTTCTTAAACATACATCATCCTTGAAGGTTGTCCTTTTTGTATTATATTTGGTAATTGGGTCATCTAGAATGATGCCTGGAGGTATTTGACATCTGGCTTCATCCTTACTGTTTCCTTTGCTCTTGCCATCACCGACATTAGCCAGAGTTTATTTTGTCCACTTGGTCACCATAATTTCCTTCAGTAGTGCTTTGCGCTCTGAAAGTATCCCCCCTCTACCTCCCATGACCCGACACCATCAAAACTCTTATTTCCTCAGTCCCTTAAGAGAACAAACTGCAAGGAATGCGCTTGCTGAATGAATGCAGACTTTGGTGTGAAATACTGGTAGCAACTTTAAGTGTTAATCCTATCTCTGAACGTAAGTACTTCATAAGTGGGCATCTGGGGAGAATGTTATATGTCCCAAATGTACCTTAAGGACAAGATAATTGAGAATCACAATGGTAGTTCACAGAAACATGAAATACAAGAGCTGGAGAGTACATGGCAGGCCACTTGTCCAGCCCTCTCATTTCATAATTGGGGGAAGCCCATAGAAGTTACCTGACCACTTAATTAAATTCACACAATTACTGGTGGAGCCCTGACTCCGGAATGATGACCAATAAACCACAAGTCTATATTTCTGAGCTAGTAATGGATTTTTCCTTCCTTAAAAATGGGGTGGATCACATTTAATGCTCAAAGGACTGTACTGATTGTACCAGCAAATGTGGACAAGGGCAAATAACAAAGTTGGGACATAGTGGTTTGAAGTATTTACACAAGATAACGTCTGTGTTTTCCACAGGGGAACAGAATATAGTGAGGTGTAACAGAAAAAGGCCAA
The DNA here is from genome assembly GCF_028564815.1 of Eubalaena glacialis. NCBI lineage: Eukaryota > Metazoa > Chordata > Mammalia > Artiodactyla > Balaenidae > Eubalaena > Eubalaena glacialis. Next base: position 112,793,496 of record NC_083721.1, read on the forward strand.
AAAGTAAGAGTTTAGAATTTCAGATTCAAGTCTCACTCCTGCCACCAACCAGCTGTGTACACTTGGACTGCTATCAACTTCCCAGGCCTCAGGTTCTTCATCTGTCTAAGGAAAAATTAGGCCAGATGACAACTCAGGCCCCATGTACCCATGACTTCTCTAGCTCTGCCCATTCTGGCAATGACAACACTCACTTTTTGGAGTTAAGTTCAGTGGGCCAGGAGTACCAAACCAGCTGATTGCCTGTCAACTAAATTGAGAATTTAATAAGATGTTCTCAGAACTATCTAAAGGCAATTGGACTATGAAATGGATTTGGCCTTTCATGAAATCTTGGCTTAGATTTGTTGCCATCTCTACAAGTACCAAGAAAGGCATTTAAAATCATAACATTTCATAGAGAAAAAGAAAAAGGGTTTCTATAGTGCACCATTTATGGAGACCTTTAGCATTTTTTTCTTTCAAGTAAGCTGAAAATGGAAGAGACCTGACAATTATCCAGTACACAAAGTGGCATTTAATATACTCTCATAGTAATAAATTTTGATGGGTGTAAAACTAAAAATGGATTATGTAGAGAGAAGGGTCTCCTGCTTGGAAGTCATACTCTGAGACTGCCAATAAATCTTTAGGCCATTGGCAAGGCCACTACAGATGGTTATACCCTAAACAAGTCTAAGGGGTGCCATTCACATAGAGCCTATGTGGGTGGTGCCCTCTGGAGTTGTACACTGCACAAGTCACAGAATAGTCCATAGTGACCGTGCCCATAGAAATATTAGTGATATCTTTCAGAATACCATGTGTGGTAAATGATACTTCAGCCGTCTGCTTGTCTTACTAGCTCTTCTTGTATTTCAGAACAAGCAACTATTCAAAATAACAAGCATGTCACAAAATTATTTCAATTTGACAAAGAAAACATATTTTCATTTACTTAACCAACTTTCAGTCGCTATCACATTCAGTTGTAGTGAATATCCAGTACCAAGAATAGCCTGGATTTTAATCTCAGCTTTGGCATCTCCTACTAGTTATGTGAGCGTTGGGAATGCTACTTAACCTCTCTGCATATCATTTTCCACATATATAAAATGTAGATGATAATAGTACCTATATCGTAGGGTTTTTATAAGAATTGAATTAAACATGTTTATATTTTAAAATACTTAGAACAGTGCCTAACACATACTAAGCATTTTGTATGGATGTGTTAAATAAGTAAAAAATACAAGTACCTATTTGTTATCATTTACTGACTATTCCAGCATATTCTATCTCTTAAACAGATTGCTGTATTAGCCATAGTACACTTTCAGTTACACATCCAACTAATATTTTACTAAGACAATAATTAAAGTTGAGAGAAAAATAACATATTGAGAGTTGTTTAAACCTCTCCTTCTCTAAAATAGATTAGACACGAAAAATTTGGGTTAAAGAACCACACTCTTAGTGATAAAGTACTATTTAAGATTTTAAAACAAATGTGTAAGTTCAGTATTTTAGACCTAAATTGGATTATCAGACAAGGTGAAAAGAACACCTAGGTGAACGCCCTCTTATAGGTTTCACTTCTTCTTCCAAAGTCATAAATATAAATTGTTTTCCTAAGCTGACTGTGGCCCATTTCAGTATGAGAATATATAAATTCAAAGAAGTTAATTTGCTCTACTAATTTGAATTTATTACCCAAATAGCATAACAACAATATTAGAAGGAAGGAAATACCATTAACACTCATACCCTAACACATCAGTTGTTTTAATTTTTCTTTGTTTCTTTCTCTATCAAGTCTATTTGCATAGTGGTTGAAAAAAAAAGTAAGATGCTTAATAAGCCTCGGTCATCTGTCCTCTTTCCTTATCCTCTTTTCTTATCCCTCTGGGAGAAGTTTTTATCCATTCAGTAAATATTTATTGAACACTTCCTGTGTGCCAAGCACTGTTCCAGGTGCTGGGATATAATGATGAACAAGACAGCCTAAGGCCCCAGTCCTCCAAGAACTTAATTCTAGTTGGGAATAAATACGTAAACCAATAAATAAATAAAATAATTCCAGACCTTTTGGGGTCAGGGAAGTCCCCTCTGAGGATATTTGAACTGATAGAAGAATGATAAGGAGTTATAAGCCATCCAATGAGCTGAAGGCATCTGGAGGAACACATGCAAAAGCCCTGACACGGGAAACAGCTTAGCATATTTGAGGAAGCCGAAGGAGGCCAATGAGAATGGAATTAGTGAGCAGAGACCCAAGAGGTAGGCAGGAGTCAGCTTCGTAGGGCCTGTAGGCCGTGGTGAGGAGTTTAAGATTTTATTCTAAGTGCAACAAGAAGCCTTTGGAAGGTTTTAACCAGAGGCAGCACATGTTCTGTCCTTACTCTTAGGTTACTCTTGTTGCTTAGCGGAGAGTGAATTATGGGAAGGCAAGAACAGGAGACAGACCCATTAGCAGGTTATTGCAGTAGTCAAAGCAAGAGAGGAGATGGTGGCTTAGACTCAGATGATGGCAGTGGAAATGGAGTAAAGTAGAGGGATTCAAGATATATTTTGGAAGTAACACCTACAAACTTGTCAATGGATTAGATACACAGAATGAGGAAAAGGGAAGAATCTAGAATGATTGAGATCTCAGTTTTTTGGGGTTAAGCAACTGGGTGTACGATGGGGGTATTTACTTAGACTGAGAGAGAAACATATTTAGGTCAGAATTGAAGAGTTCTTTTTTTAATGTACATTTAGTTTGTAACACCTATTTGGAATTCAACTGGAAATGTCAGCTGTGCAATTAGATACATGAGTCTGAAGCTTAGGTCAGTTACATAGCTGGGAGACATCAGCACATAGTAACCTTTAAAGCCATGGGACCAGAAGAAAATTAAGGAGAGAAAATTGAAAACTAGGCCCTGCAACAGTCCAACTTTCAGATTTCAGGCAGAGGAGAAAGAGCCAGCTATAAAAACTGAGACTAGTTCAGTGGTTTAGGAAGAAAATCAGGACAATTGTGATGTTTCTTGAAGTCCAGAGCATAAACTGTGTCAAAAAGGAGAGTTCTTATGAATGCTGTTAACAGGTCAGGTAAAGTGAGAATGAAGAAAAATCCATTTGATTTGGCAATACGGAGATTTTTGGTGATTTTGACAAGATCAATTTTAGTGAAGTCCTAGGGATTGATGCTAGAATGGAGTGGGTTGAGATTGAATGGATTTAATGCAATTCCAGTAAAAATCCAAATAGAATATTTCTTAAAAATTGACAAATTGATTCTAAAATGCATATAGAAAAGCAAAGGGCATAGAATAGCCAAATTACTCTTAAAGAACGATGGGAGATTTTTCATATCAGATATCAAGACTTGTTAAAAATCTAAAATAGTTACGGAACATTGATATATGGACATGCATGGCAGTGCATGGCAGATTATTCAGTAAATGGAATGACTGGTTATCCATATGGAAAGAGTAAAATTGAATCCCTACCTCACATCATCCTGATATATCAATTACAGGTGGATTGGGAATGTAAAGTGAAGGTCAACATTTCTTTTAACTTTTAGGAGAAATTTTTTTGAAATTTTATAACCTCAGGGTAGAGAAGAATTTCTTAAATTAAGATACACAAAGTTCTAACCATTAAAAAAAAGAATGATAAATCTGACTACATTAAAATTAAGAACATTTGCTTCTCAAAAGACACCATTTAGAAAGTGAAAACTCAAATCACAAACTAGTAGAATAGGAGATGTTTGCAACAACTACAACCAACAAAGGATTAGAAGCCAGGATATCTCAAGATCTCCTACCAATCAATATCAAAAGACAAGTGACTTTACAGAAAAAACAAAGAACATACAAAGAAATTTCATAGTAGGGAAATCCTTAATGGCAAATAGACATATGGGAAGATGTCCAGCCTTTTTAATAATTAAAAAAGATGAAAATTAAGATGATAATGAGATAACATTTTACATCTGATAGATTGACAAAATTAAGAAGTCAAGCAATACCAGGTATTGGAAAGGATACAGTCAACAGAAACTCTTAAAAATACTGCTGAGAAAAAAAAAAATACTGCTGAGAATTCAAATGGGTTAAAACCAACTTGAAAAACTATTAGCATTATTTTATAAAATTGAATAATCACATAGCCCAACAATTCCATCCCTGATAATACCCTAATGAAATGGATGCCTTGTTCATTGCCTCACTGTTCATAACAGTACAAATGAGAAACAACACAAACATCATTGACCAGAAAATGGATTAATAAATTATAGAACATTCTCATAATGCATTACATTTAAGCATAAATGCTTTACATTTAAGAATGAACTGCACCTACGTGAAACAATATGGAAAAATCAAGTTCCATACATAGAGTATGATACCATTTTTGCAACACTCAAAAATAAAAAAACATACATCATATTGTTTGGTGATACACTATCCAAGACCCATCCTAAGGTATCATTGCGGCCCCATATCAACACAGGGCTTCTCTGAGGAGCAGGTAGTTTGAACAGGTTGCAGCTGAGGAATTGAGGAATAAACTTTTTGTTCTGTGATTTCTCACTGAATGTCTCCAGGAAGTTCACACACAAACACACACACACACACACACACACCCATCCACTCCCTGCCCTGCGCAGGTCTGACCCAGAGGTGTGGGGTAAGGGGGGAACACAGAACACTAGAATCTGAATCTGAATTTGTGGTTGGTTCTTCCTCTCAGCTGCAGAAGGCTTTTTCATTCCGTGGAACAGGAACTTGCCTTATATCCTATCCTGTGTATTTCTGCTCTGCGGCTCCTTAGAATAAACTATGGTTTATTGGCTCTTCATAAGGCTTTTGTACTTTTGAGTCAATCTTTTTCTATTTCAAAAAGCCAAATTTTTGCAAATCAAAAGGGCTTACCCTCAGGCTATTTTGTTTCCCTAGGTAATTAAAAAACTATTTTGAAATTCAAAAATCTAGGCAATGACCTCTTTGTCCTATGCTGTATCAAATACTCCTCCTTTCTTAGGCCTTAGATTCGAGGTATACTCTTAATGGCAATGAGGGTGAAAAAAACCTGAACTACTGAAAAATGCAAGAGATATTAAAAAATAATATTTTCCTCTGCTCCTTACCATGGGATTCCCTGCCCTTCAGACCAAAGGGTCCCTTTCTGTCATTCCAATTGCTCTGCCCGATACTTTCCCAACGCATTTTGCATTCCAGCTACAACCGATTTCATACTTGTACTTCCCAAGAACACAGAGCACTTTGATGGCATCATGCCTTTGCACGAGCAGTTTCCTTTTGCCTGAAACACCCTCCTTTTAAGCCTGCCTCCTCATTTTATAAGGTAAACTCCTAAACTGGAGATTAAGCTATTTTCCGTCAGTGCCAAACCCACATTTCTCTGGGGCTGGGGCTATGCAAACCAGCTTTCTTTTTAGACAGCAGAATTCCTTTTGGTTTCTGTCAATAGGGGGCACTAAAGGAAGACTGGGAGACCAGAAGGCATGAGGAAGTTGAAGAGACTTGTTCCTTCCTATTTGCTTGCAGTTCCTGTAAAGTCACCCAGCAGTGACCCTTCATCCTTACAACAGCAGTTGTTTCCATCCCTAGAAGAACTAGCTTCATCTTACCTTCCTCAGAAACAAGAGCACCAGCCAGCCCTATCTCCTCCTCCAAGGTCTGGGTCCCATCTCTGCATAGTACTTCATTCAGCTTCTAAATTCTGATAACCCCAATCTATTCCCTTGGTTTGCTCAGACCTAGAGGTGGTAGTTGCTTCCTGAAGTTGCTGTCTCTATGAAATCTCAGTGTTCCCTTTTTGCGTTTTCAATTCTCCAAGACCTGACTAACTAATTTCTTATGTTAAATTTTCTCTGTTGAAATGCTTAATGTGCTTTTGTTTTCCTGACTGATATTTGTCCTCTGTTAAGTGAAAGGTAGCAGAATATGTCACCCCAAAATATGCCATTTTGATGTAAGGATTATTTAGAGCTGAAGGCAATTGAGAAGAAACAGATACAAGAAAAGCTCTCTGCCCTCCCCTATTTGCCTAAAAGTAAGACATAAATTTGTAAAGGTGTTCTCCCCTCCCTTCTCTACCAGGAAGAACAGAAGTTAATTACCCCAGAGATAGCTACATAACAGACTTTACTAACTAGCCCTTATCTTCCATTAATTCCCCCATATATTTACCTTCCCACAATTTGCTGCCCTAGAAATTCAAAGTCTTTTTCCTTTGTCTTGTCACTTCTCTAAAATATCTATTATTTTTTTGTTAAGATGCTATGAAACACAAGTTCTAACCACCTCTTTGAGTTACTCATCACTGACTGCTCCCATGTATGTGTGCAGTGCATGCACTAATAGACTTTTGTTTGTTTTTCTCTTGTTAATCTGTCATTTGTCAGTCTTATTTGCAGAGACCCAGCCAATAAACCTAAGATGAGTAGAGGGAAAAGATTTTCCTTCCCTACATAGGACTCCCTGGACCATTTATGCACTCCCTCCCCATCAAAGTGTTTGTTTTTGTGCTTCCCCAGTACCTTTTAGGTGGCTCCTTTGAAGAGCTTATCACAGTGTGTTATAATGACTTTCTTATATGAGTGTCCCACCACTGGGTTCTCAGAAGTAGAGATTTTGTCTTATTCATCTTTATGGTACCTGTACCTGTCACAATAAATATACACTCAATAACTGATCCTTGAATTAACAAATGAACAATCAAATGATTGCCTGAATACTATAGTAGTTATGTATTTTATCCTGCTAAAACTACGATGACATCTCTTTATCTACAGAATAAATCGCAAGGCCTCCCTTGATCTGACCCTTTCCTCTCCGGCTTTATCTCCTTCCCACCCCTGTTATTTTAGCCATACTGAATGGCTCTCAGCTCCCAGAACACAGCTGTAGGCCTCTGGCCTCACTGTCCTTTTGTTGTCAGAAAAATGGGGCGTGAGAGGGTGGTCATGTCCCAGGTCTCAGGGGAGTTCCTGGGACAGGCTGCCAAGTGAGGGTCCTTGGCTTCGCAGAGGAAAGAATTCAAAAACAAGCCATAGTAAAGTGAAAGCAGGTTTATTGAGAGAGATACACACTCCAGGGACAGAATGTGGGCCATCTCAGAAGGCTCTGAGAGTAGCGCTGGGGGATACACATTCCATAGACAGAATGCAGCCTGTCTCAAAAGGTAAGAGAGCCCAGAGGTGTGGGGGCGATTAGTCTTTATGGGCTAGATAATTTCATAGGCAAAAGAGAGGGAGGAATATTCCAACTATTTTTGGAGAAGGGGGTGGAGATTTCCAGGAATGGGGCACCGCCCACTTTTTGGCCTTTCATGGTCGGCCTTGGAATTGTCATGGCACCTGTGGGTGTGTCATTTATAATACATATGCTAATGTATTACAATGAGTGCATAATGAGGCTCAAGGTCTGCTGGGAGTCAGGGCTTCCACCATCTTGGGCCTAGTAGGTTCTAACTGGTTTTGCTGTATTCTGTTCTTCTTAATGGTTGTGTCATTCTTTTACTAGTTGTGCCCTGCCCCCTTCCTGTCTCACTTTCTTCCTAAAATGCTTGGTTCATGTCTGACTCCCTTACTATCCTGCAAGCTATTTGTGGTATTCCTTTATTTCCACTGCCTAGAAGAGTCCTGGAATACAGTAGATACTCAGTGTATAATTATTAAATAAGCATTTCCATACTGCTGCAGTTTCCATTATAATTTTGATACTTGTGCAATACTTTATGCAGGTTATGTGCCACAATTTACTTAATCACTACTTTAGTATTGGATATTAAGATAGTTTCCAGGTCCACTATTATAATCAATGCAGTAGAGTACTTTTTTGTGCAAAGAGCTTGTTTTCTCATAAAGAGAGTTATTATTTTTCTCTTTTTCTTAAGAGAAGGGTAGAGTATGATTTAGTATAAAAAGGAGTTTCATTTTTCTCAGTTGGTACCGATGGTGATAGACCATTGATGGTAGGCTAGAGGGTGTTTTGGGGGTCGTCATGTCTAGAAGACCAGTGAAATACTTTGATTCACAAGTTGAAATATTTTCCTAGTATTTTCAAGTTGCCAATGTCCAAGTATTCTAGACCAAGTATATCTACATGCCTGAATCCTCATTGTCTCCAGCTTCTCTGGAGTACACAGAGGCAGACCTTGGAGATGGGGTGGTTGGAGTTTGAGGAAAAGGATAATATACTGAATATAATTAGCTGGTCAATAGAACTTAAAATCAACTGAAACCACTATCTGCAAATCATACCAAATTTCGTTTTCACTCTTTATTTAGAAACCTCCTAAAAATAAAGGAATTCCTTAATACACAAAACAGAAACACTCATGCAAATTTGTCTAAATAGAAGTCCCCTCTACTGAACTTTGTTTTCCTAGTTTTCATTTTGTAATTGGAGATGTGTTTCCAACATGACATGAAGTCCAGCGGCATCCTTTCCTAAGCTGTTTTCTGACCACTATAGTTTCAAACAGGTTTAGAATTTCCAAATTAAAGAAGAAGAGAGAGGTAGATAGACAGGAAAGTGGTGCAAGCCTAAAACTGACTTGACTTCTAGCTTTGGGACAGAAACCTTCCTGGACCTGTGGCCTCATCCATGAATTGAGTAGAAGGTCCCCAAAGCCCTTCTTAACTCTGAATTTCCATGACCTCAGGTATTTTAGTCCTGATATGTGCAGAGACCTCAACGAAGCTCAAATTATCTTTTGGCTTCCCTGAGTTTTAAGAACTAATAGTGCAGCCTAACTCCCTTACAGGTGTAAGTCATCTTACATCCCCTTTCCAGATTAAAAACAAAAACAAAAAACAAAAAAGACCAAAGAATTAACTGCTGTGACTCTTCAGGAAATCTTTGTCTACTTCATTCATTATGATTTGCATGTTCTTCTTCTTCCAGATCTATGTGGAGTCTAACTTGAACTCATTTTGCATTCTTTGTTGACAGAGAATCCTGAAATAAATCTCTTAAAAGCTGCAAAAGACATTGTTGCCCAATTTAGCTGAACCTAATCAGGAGAAATCTAATGGAAATGAATGGCTCTTTCTTGCAATTTATCAAGATTGTTTTTGATTTTATATTGCTGTTGTTATTGTTGTTTTTAGCCCAGAGTTAAAGAATATTCACTTCGATTTGGAGAAGTGACTCTGGGCCATACCACATGCCCTGGGCTTAGTTTGCAGATAACGAAAGGACTGCTGTCTCCTCTGCTCCTTCAGGTTTACCCACAATTTATCAGAAGAAAAGGCATTCATACAGCTCCATGTTTCATTTTATTCAGCCAGCCAGTTCCTCCAATTTCCTCTCCAAAAGCACATGCAGCTGTTTATAAAATGCTTCTATTTAGAAGTCCTCCTTAGGAGGCAAAAGGAAATCTTAGGCTTCTTTCAGATAACGTTTTGCGAATGAGGCTGAGAATAAAAAATACATTCCTATTTGTAAGGAGAAAAATCAATGCTGCCACCCCTACCAAGAGAGATCAGTGTCCTCACCATGGACCTCTGCTTAGGAAAGGTGGCATTCAAAGGCAACCAGCCCTCTTTACTGCTGGCTCGTTGGGCTGGGAGCCAGGACTGCCATGATCCAGTTTAACTAACTGGGAGGGATTGTTTTCAAGGGGAGATGGAGGTCATTAATCAGGGCAGCCCGTATTTAGCTATCTCAGCATTCTGAAGTGATGTTAGACACGGAAAGTGATGAAAATCAAATAGGAATGTTCAGTAAGGGCAACTGGTCACTATTAGGAAAGCAGATTTCCCCTGTACTATTCTTCTTTGTTTGAATTCAAGCGGTGACCATTTCTCAAAGTCCGAATGATATGATAAATGATCCAGTAAGTCATGACACAATGCAATGTATATTTTAAATACAAGCCAGAATTTGTTATTTAATTAGAATGTTGCTTAAAATGAGAACAATGTTCTTTTATCATAATTATAGTCCTGGGACTTCCATGGCAGTCCAGTGGTTAAGACTCCATGCTCCCAATGCTGGGGGCACGGGTTCGATCCCTGGTCGGGGAACTAAGATCCTGCATGCCGCATGGCACGGCCAAAAATAATAATAATAATAATAATAATAGCCTCAGTTTAGTAAAAGGCAGCATTTCACTTCTTTATCATCATTATCAAGCAATTGTGCATTCAAATAATCAACAAACTTTTCTTAAACACCTACTAGGTGCTAGTCTAATTCTGATTTAAAACCTTAATTCTGGTCTCATTCACTACATTATTTTTAATGCAAAAATTAAAACTAAAATGTTATATTTTAAGGTCTTTTCCTATTATTCTGTAGGCTGGCAGAGAGAAAATTGCCCAGGCAACTTCTACTACTATTTCAGTGAGAGATGAGTCTTAGGTTTGAAGATACAGCCCTGAACAAGAAAGAAAAGTTCCCTGCCCATGAGGAGGTGTCTTTCTCCAGGGGGAAGCAGACAATAAATAGGTAAATAAATAATTGAAAAATAATTATAGATGATTATAAGTGCTACAATTAAAAAAAACTAAAACAGGATGTTTTGATAGAGACTGACTGGCAAAGAAAGGGATAACTGCTCTAAGGTGGTTATGGAAGAATCATTCAGGAGGTAACATATGATCTTAGACCTGAATAATGAGGAAGGCCCCAGCCGTGGAAAATCTGGAGGAAGAACCTGGGGAGCATCCAGGAAAAGCCCAAAGGGGATAACCTTGGCGTGGTCAAGGAATAGGAAGAAGGACAAGGTACCTGCAGTCTGTGAGTTAAAAGAGATCTAGGAGATGAGGTTGTAGAGGTAGGAAGGGGCTAGATAATGCAAATCCTGTAGACCACGGTAAAGTACAACTGGAAAACACTGAAAGACTGCAGGCTATCAGTATTATTTATGTTTTAAAGTTATCATTCTGGCTGCTTTATGGGAGACAGATTGAAGCAAGAAGGCTAGCTTAGAGTAATTGAGGTAAGCTATTAGTAGCTTAATATTGGCAGAGACAGGAAGTAACGTGGATGGATTTGAGATGTTTTAGAAGCAAGAACCTCCAAACTTGCTGAAGAATTAGATATGAAGGTGAGGGAAAGGTAGGAAACCAGGAAAAAGGTTAAGGTTTGAACAACCGGGTGAATGACAGTGTCATGAGATGGAGAGTGGAATTCAGGGTGGAGGGGAGGAAAAGGTTTGAGGTGAAGGTAAGAATAGAGAATTCTTTGCAGCTCTGTTACACGGGAGATTTCTGTTGGACACCTGACTGGAGATCCGAAGACTGGAGAAATAAAAGTAGGTGAAATTGGTTTGTAAAAGATAACGTAAAGCTATGGCAGGAGAGAAAAGTGGGAAGCCCAGGAGCGGGCCACAAGGCACTCTAACATTAGAAGTTCAGGATAGTGTGACAAGGAAATTGTCATAGTACTTCATATACTGTAAATGGAGGCCAAACACTGGGTATGAAATGCACTAGAGGAGGAATCAAAGATGACATAAACATGCTGAAAGCTGCAGCACTCTGGTACGCTAACTTTCCGCTGTGGTGAAAATAAAGATGAAAACCATTTCGTCTGAGTTAGCAAATACCATGGAAAAATAAATGAAGATCTTTATTCCATGAGGGTATTTATAACACATGACTGTCTCCGCATCACTGCTGCCCTCGTAAGCAGTTCTTCAGGTGCTGTGATTTGTCTAAGCATAGGGGTGCTCTGGGATGAGTTTGGGGGGATATACAGCACACCTTTGCTTATTCAAGATTTGGAGAGTCCTGTTTGTTAATACTGAGTCATTTCCCCAAAGATGGGGTGGGAATCTTATGTCTATGTGTACAATCTCTGGATTAGTTCTACAGAAGTGATGGTTCAGTCTAGTCAGTTCTTAGGAACCAAGCCCTTAGAAGTCTTCTACAGGGACTGCTCTCATGTTAATATGATAAGCCAGCTCTGCCACTTTCTGGCTGTATGTCTTGAGACGAGTTACCCAAGTTCTTCAAGTCTCAGTTTCCTCATTTATAAATGATGACAATACTTCGCAAGCTTGTGATGAGCTTGAATGAGATACCATGTGCTGAGTGACTAAGCCAGTGCCTCAATGAGTCGTTAGGAGATGCTCAATAAATCTTGGTCTCTCCTCTCTCTTTTCATGCCAGTAACACACTGTAACCCACTAAAACCCCAGATAATTCTGATTCTGGCCCCATTCACTACGTTACTTTTTGAATGTAAAAATTAAAACTAAAATGTTATAGTTATAGGTCACTTCCTGAATCAGTGATCCTTTTTGTGAGCTGGCAGAGAGAAAATGGCCTAGGCAACTTCTACTGCTATTTCAGTATGAGAAAGATTCTCAGTCAGTGAGCAGCACTCTTTCTCAGTCTGGGTAATTACCTCAGCGTTGGTACGGTGCTCGTAACTTCCTATTTAAAGTCTAGAATTTGAGTCTAGTATCTAAACTCAGTAAGAACAGAGAAACTTCCGATCAATTGCTTACCAGATTTCCCTATTGTACACGGTTCAATAAATCTGTCGCAGAACCACTGCCATTTTTTTCCCATTTCATTTGTTAATTCAACCAGCATATAAGGGAGGCCCTCCTAGGTGCCCAACACAATGTAGACACGGGAGTGACCATGATGAGCAGGATGGACACAGTCCCTGAACTCACTCTTGCACAGGCCAAGGTTAACCGACCTGTTCCACTGGCAGAGAAGTGGCTTTTCTCCTCTGCTCCATTCCCAAGAGGTCATTTACTTAGACAAAAATGCAACTTGTTTAGGGTTCCTGGAATTGTTTGGAAATATGAACTAAAGGTGATTGCTGTCTTTTCCCAGACAGCTTTCTCTTTAATTGAGGAATAGGATCTGCTTCCTTTGCGTGTGTATTTTTAATTATAAAAATAACACATGCTTGCTTTAAAATGTGTTAATCTCCCCTAAAATGGGAAGCTTCTCTTCCTTGCCAGAAGAGAAGCTATTAACTGCTAGAATTTGGTGTCTATACTTCCCAGATGTTTTTTCTAAGCAGATACAAATGCATATCTGTGCATACCCACCCCCATGTCCCATAGACACACAATGTTTTGCTTTTACGAAGATAATATCATACTGTTCTGTAACTTGATTTTTTTTCGCTTAGCAGTATGTCATGGACATATCATTTCAGCATATTAATCCACCTACGCTTTTAGCATGCTACACAATAGTCATGGAATTACTCAGTCATGGTTATTGTTTTTTTAACCATTCTTCTACCGATAGAACTTTGTTTCCAATTTATTGATATTAGAGACAGTTATTTAGTAAATGCGCTTGTACATACATATTTTCTCATTTGTGTGTGCTTATCTATAGACTAGAATTCCTCTAAGTGGAATTGCTCGGTCAAAGGGGTTGTGCGTTTTATACTTTGATAATGTGAAATTGCCTTCAAGAAAGATGACACCCAATTTAGTTTCCTGTCAACACTATATGAGAATACTCACTTCCTCCCTCTCTGAATATTATCATTCTTAAGTTTGCCAGTCTGATAGGAAAAATGGAATTTCATTTTAGTTTGCAAACTTCTGGTTTCCACTCTGACACGTAGAAAGCTTGGAAAGCACCATTCCCATACTTACAAGAAAAAGCTGGACAAACTGAAAATCAATGACTTTTCTTAGATCCATCACAGAATTGAAGTTTCAAGGTAAACCACACCCTGAAATCTGGAGAGACAGGTGCATCCAGAGAGATACAACAGAAGCCACTGGAGCGGTAAGGGTGGGACCACTTAATTTAACTAGTAATTGTGACGAATTGCTGGAGGCTGAGTGTGGATTAGTGTGAGTGAAAAACACCTGGGGCCCCAATCATAGGAGAGCCCCACAGTTTCGAGGTCTTTTTCCCCCAGGAACCCCACTAGGTTCTCATGGTGAGGATCTGAGAAAAATCCCCTCATCACCCTGGGGTAGGGGTGGGGGATGGAGATGGGAAGAGTAGCAAAGGTATAACCCTCCTGGATTCTTCTCCATAACAAAGTCCCACTCTCCAGGGACAACACTGAATCCTTATCCCACTTGGAGGCAGGGATTTCCACCCTACTCCAGCCCCTAGCCTTCCAGTCTCAACTAAAAAGAACCCCAAAATACAGTTAACAGGACACTGGGAATGGAGTATGGCGTGGGGGGATTGTCCTATATACTTAGTGAGGAGGGAGAGAAACACTTTTAAGACACAGGCTCACCAAAGATGGACTTCACCAGATTATAGAACACTTCCCTTCCCTGCACCTTACTGCCATTCCAATAAGCTTCCAATGGATTACAGCTGTAAGATCTGAAAAGCCCAAGGCTCTCTGAGTGGGAGTACAAAGGGAAGCCCGAAGCCAAGAGAGGATACAAAAATAAGGACACCAGAGGAATTTGAAGGCTGTGGAACTTATAACTACAACAAACATTAAACATAGCCTGACTCCAAGCCAGATTAACATAACTCCTTACACTAAGGACCTATTTACCTCACTACCTATTACTGATACAACATATCTGGCTTTCAACCAAAAAAATTACAAGGCATACTAAAAGACAAGAGAAAACACAGTCTGAAGACACAAAACAAGCATCAGAACCAGATTCAGATATAATACAGATGTTGGAATTATCAGACAATGAATTCAAAATAACTATGATTAACATGTTTTAAAGCACTAATACAGGACTTCCCTGGTGGCACAGTGGTTAAGAATCCACCTGCCAATGCACGGGACACGGGTTCGAGCCCTGGTCCGGAAGATCCCACATGCCGCGGAGCAACTAAGCCCATGTGCCACAACTACTGAGCCTGTGCTCTGGAGCCCACGAGCCACAACTACTGAGCCCTCATGCCACAACTACTGAAGCCCACATGCCTAGAGCCCATGCTCCACAACAAGAGAAGCCACTGCAATGACAAGGCTGCGCACCACAACAGAGTAGCCCCTGCTCGCCACAACTAGAGAAAGCCCATGCGCAGCAACGAAGACCCAACGCAGCCAAAAATAAATAAACAAAACACCCCACACATAAAAAAAAAAAAGCACTAATACAAAGATAAACAGCATGTAAAACCAATTCAGTAATGTCAGCAGAAAGATGGAAACTATGAGAATCAGAAGGAAATACTAGAAATGAAAAACTGTAATGGAAATGAAGAATGTTTTCAGTGGGCTCATCTACTGGACACGGTGAGGAAAGAAACAGTGAATTTGAAGTAGCCCAATAGAAACTTCCCAAATTGAAACTCAAAAAGAAAAAACAATTTTAAAAAACAGAACATTCAAAAACCGTGGGACAATATCAAAAGGGCTAACGTGTGTGATTGGAATACTGGAAGGAGAAGGGAACAGGGCATAAACAAGATTTGAAATAATAACGTCAGAATTTTCCAAAATCAGTTACAGACAGCAAACCCCCACAGACACCAAGCAAGATAAAAAAGAAAAATCAAAACCTAGGCATTTTATTTCCCACCTCTTTTATACCAGTGAAGCTTGGAATCCTGGCAATTTGTATTTTTTCTCTAAATTAACTGTTCATATTGTTTGACTATTTTTCTTATAGATTTACAGGAATATTTTATATATTATGTGTAGTAATCCTTTGTCTGTTATATATATGGCAGGTATTTTCTCCCATAACTTTGTCTGTGGAGCCTTTAACCATACTCAAATATTTAAAATATTTTTGATCAATTTTGTCAATCTTTTTCTTTTTTAAAAAAATAATTTCTATTTAGTTATTTATTTTAAAATTATTTTTATTTATTATTTATTTTTGGCTGGTTGGGTCTTTATTGCTGCGCGTGGGCTGTCTCTAGTTGCAGCGAGCAGGGGCTACTCTTTGTTGTGGTGCACGACCTTCTCATTGCAGTGGCTTCTCTTGTTGCTGAGCACAGGCTCTAGGTGCGCAGGCTTCAGTAGTTGCAGCATGTGGGCTCAGTAGTTGTGGCTCGTGGGCTCTAGAGCACAGACTCAGTAGTTGTGGCGCACAGGCTTAGTTGCTCTGTGGCATGTGGAATCTTCCCAGACCAGGGCTCGAACCCGTGTGCCCTGCACTGGCAGGCAGATTCTTAACCACTGCACCACCAGGGAATCCCTTCTTTTTCTTTCTTAATTTCTGGTTTTTATTTGCTTAGAGATGACCTTTAACTTCCCCAAATTATAAGAAGTTTCCTTTTTTTCTTTGAATACTTTTTCATATTCAACATACAGCTCTTTAATGTATATGGAATTCATTATTGTGTATGTTATGAGGTAAAGATATACTTTACTATTTTCTAATTAATAACAATTTTCTAATACCAATTAGCAAATAGTCTACTTTTCCCTCCATTAAAATGCCACCTTTATTATTGAAAGATACATATTGAAAATCCTATCCTTCATCTACCTATTTATGACAAACTATTTTTGGACCTTCAATTCCACTTTAGTGAACTATTGATTTATTTCTGTGCTAAAAATCACTTTTTATAATTACTATAGCTTTATATTATGTTTAAATGCTCTATTTGGTGAGGTAGGTCATTTTTCTTGTTCTGCTTTTTCAACTCTATCTTTGCTATTTTTACCCATTTGCCATTTAGAATGAGCATGTCAATTTTTATTTTTAAAAATGCTAATGGGGTTTTGATTGGAGTTGATTAAATTTAGATATTAATTTAGGAAAAAATCAACAGCTTTATAACCTTCAGTCTCTCCATCCAATAACACAGGCATTTCTGCCATTATTTAGCTCTTCCTTTGTATCCTCTTGGGTAAGGTTTTATAGTTTTCTTCATATGGGTCTTGTGTACTTCTTTTAGGTTTATTCTTTCTATAGCAGATAATCTGTATTGTTTTGTTGCTATTGTAATTGCAATTCTTCTAATTATAGTAAAGCTTTTTGTTTTTTGTATATTGATATAATATCTGGTCACATTAGTAAATTTTAACTCTTATTAGTTCTAATTTATTTTCCAATTAATTGTCTTGGATTTCCTAAGTAGATTTTTACAATAACCACAAATGATAACTTTTCTATTTATTTCTACCATTTACATCTAATATCTTTTTCTTGCCTTATTACATTTACCCAACATATTATTAACTAGTAATGATAATTATACACATCCTTTTGAAAAATATTAATAGGATTGCTTCTAGTATTTCACTATTATGAATAATATTTATTACAGTTTCTGATAAGAAAGTTTTCCTTCTAGTCTTAGCTTGCTAATAATTTTCAAAAGATACAAGCATTCATTCTTTTTTTTTTTCTCTCTTTGAATTTAATGAGTTTACATCAAAAAATTAGGTAGTCATTTTACATTTAAGGAATAAAAATCTTTTTAAAAAAAAAGCAATACAAAGAGTGAGAGGATTTTAACCAAGTTTACATTTCTTTTTGCTATAGTTTTTAACAATTCATCTCATCATATTACAATGTGCAAATGCATTTGCAGCACCCATTACAATCATGACACTAAATTTAAGGAAGTACATTGTTACTAATGGCCCTCAGAGGAAACTGATTTACCTTCTATTAAAAACTCTACAATATATAAGCATTACGTAATAATGCTACTTCACCACCATTTGTCACAAGAACCATCACCAAAGTTTTCTGGAAATGAGTCCACACACAAATTAAATATTTAAAAGGTGAAATGTTCCTTATTTTAACTTCAGCAAGATCTTTCTTTTTCATTGTTAAGAAACACTTTAATAGTTTTAAAGTAAAAGCTGTTAAGAGTAGAGTCCAGATAGCTAAAACTGTACTCCTGAGTTCGAACTTACAGATAAGTCTTTTGTAAATAGTTCTCAATAAAATATCCTCCCTCCCCAGCCCCCTGCCCCAAATCTTGATTTTTTTCTTACAAAACTTTGGTCAAGAGTAGAAATATATCCAGGCAGATATGTATGCCATATGATAGCAAGAACGGTAAAGCCCAACTAATGACTTTGGGTTTTAGAAATAGAAGGCAATTAAAATGTACTCAAAGTTACATTAAGAAAAGCTTTCACTGGGTAATATTGAAACAGTCACAAAGGTTAAGAAAATACTGATATCAAAGTACAGATGACTACAATGTTAAAATAGACAAAAACTACTATACAAGAGCCTCTTTTAAAATTAAAAATAAAGAACACAACACATGAGTCAGGATTGTTTTCCTGTTCTACTTATAAATTTTAGTCTTTATATTCAGAGGGTTGGTTATGTTGACATCTAGTAGAGTTTCTTATGACATCTGATGAAGTCTCGTTCCAACTTCAGACGGTGGCTCTTCCCTAAAGAACGTCTTGATTTCGGTCACATCTTGGTCACTGTACAATTTCAAAGTAGTGCAGTATCGCCATGATGTGCTGAGGCATGAAGACATATCCTGTGTACAGTGCCATCCCCACGATGGAAACCAGCATGGAATTGAACACAGTCCGCTCCCAGGGCTCCAGCATGTAGAGCGCCGTGACCAGCAGGTACTGGTAGTAGAACCAGGACATCTGTTTCCAGGCCCGCGCCAGCGCCATCCCTGCCACGCGCCTCCCGCGTTGCAGCCAAACGTCAGTCTCCAAGCATTCATTTTTAATATGCTTTGAAGCATTTATTAAGATGATCATGTGGATTTTTTCTTTTAATCTGTACATGTAATGGATTACTTTAACAGATTTCCTAACATGTTTAAACCATTCTTGCATTCTTATGTAAACACTAGTTAGTTACAGTATTTTATTCTTCTATGCATTTTGGTTTGCTATTATTTTATTTAAGACTTCTTAAATAGCTGATTCATGAGTTGTATTGATGTAGTCATTTGTTTTTCTTCTTTCTTTCCTTTTTTAAATTACTTTTTTAAACTGAAGTATAGTTGATTTACAATGTTGTGTCACTTTCAGGTGTACAGGAAAGTGATTCAGTTACTATATATATATATATATATATATATATATATATATATATATATATATAATTTTTCAGATTCTTTTCCCTTATAGGTTATTACAAAATACTGAGTATAGTTCTCTGTGCTATACAGTAGGTCCTTGTTGGTTATATATTTTATATATAGTAGTGTGTATATGTTAATCCCAAATTCCTAATTTATCCCTCCCCCGCCTTCCTCTTTGGTAACCATAAGTTTGTTTTCTATGTCTGTGGGTCTATTTCTGTTTTGTATATAAGTTCATTTGTATCTTTTTTTTTTTTTAGAGTCCACATATAAGCGATATCATGTGACACTTGCCCCTCTCTGTCTGACTTACTTCACTTAATATGATCATCTCTAGGTCCATCCGTGTTGCTGAAAATGACATTATTTCATTCTTTCTTATGGCTGAGTAATATTCCATTGTATATATGTATCACATCTTCTTTATCCATTCCTCTGTCAATGGACATTTAGGCTGCTTCCGTGTCTTGGTTATTGTAAATAGTGCTGCAATGAACATTGGGGTGCATGTATCTTTTTGAATTACTGTTATTCCTAGATGCCTAGGAGTGGGATTGCTGGATCATATGGTAGGTCTATTTTTAATTTTTAAGGAACCTCCATACTGTTCTCCATAGTGGCTGTACCAATTTACATTCCCACCAAGAGTGTAGGAGCGTTCCTTTTTCTCCACACCCTCTTTGGCATTTATTATTTGTAGACTTTTTGATGACGGGCATTCTGACCTGTGGGAGGTGACACCTCACTGTATCTTTCTTTTTTTTTTTTTTAACTTGTATGTGTTTTGTACTAAGCTTAAGTATCAGGGTTATGTTGTCCTTATTCATTACATGGGTTGTTTTCTCTCTTTGTCTTTGCTCTATAACAATTTAAATAACTAAGGAATTATCTGCTCCTTGAGGAAATAGTCTCTGGGGAACTGATATACTTATATATACTTATACCAATTTTTTCTTGTGTAATTTTCAAGACTTTCTCACTGTACTGAGCCTGCTAACAGTACCCCTTCTGGTTTCTTAGCTCTGTTGTTGATTATTCTGACTTTTTATATTTCTTGTGTTATTTCAATGAGATTTTGGGTAGGGTATTTGGTCAATCATCTTGAAAAGCTTTCTATCTTTTTGTATACTCTCAAACAGATCAAATAATAGAGAAATTATCTGTATCTTGAAGGCTTGCTAGGACTTGCCAGTGAACCATCTGAACCTGGGCCACCTCTTCATCTATGATTTATTCTGGTGTACTTCTTCCTGAACTCATAAAAGTGAATCTGTCTGCTGGACTTGGGACTCATCTTTGGATATTGCCTCTCAAGAAGACCCACTTGATTTCACACATCCTACCCTTGGGGAAGAGTTTTGTTTTGTTCTCCATTTTAGCAAACCCAGCCATGGCTTCTTATGTGTCTAGAATGGCAAAATCAGTCAACTGTTTTTCTATCTTAAGTGTCCCCTCTTGGTTCCACAGTGCATTTTTAACCAATATAAACAAAATATGAAGTGAGTGTAATTTTTTAAATATGTATCAAATATTCGAAGTGAGTATTGTCCTGATAAGTTAGATTACCAGACATATAAGCTGCACATTTAGTCAATGGTAGCTTTTGAAAGGAGGTTGGTTAGTCCACCTATACGTTTGATGTGTTCGCATCACATGTGTTTGAATGTCTGACCATTAAGTCTCGCATTCCCTTGGAAGGAACAACCCGGATGATTTTCTGCAGTGAGAGTTAATTCAACTCAAAGGTGCGTATCTCTTAAGGGATGAGGGGTTGAGAGTAAGAGATACAAAAAACAGCAATAATATAAGAATAAAACCACCTCCAGAAATCAGGCTTACAGTACAAAATTTTTTTACTGTAAGACTTATTTTATGCTGCAAATTCTTACATGTCCTCATTAAATGGATATACATTTGTCACAGGGAAAACAATATGACTGTTAAGAGAATGATGAAAGCTTAGTCTTAAGTAGGATGAGTCATGAAAAAAAAAAGAGTAAAAAAACATCCAGAAGGGTTTCATTCACCAAGAGCTGAATCTTCCACAAGATTTAACTTTCACACTTTAGCAATTTGTATAATTGCTACAATTGCCACCAGGCCCTCATGCAAATCTTCTGATATTCCTAAATGAGAATTGCCAGCAGTTGCTTGTCAGTCATGTGCTGCTAC
This sequence comes from Eubalaena glacialis, assembly GCF_028564815.1. Lineage (NCBI taxonomy): Eukaryota > Metazoa > Chordata > Mammalia > Artiodactyla > Balaenidae > Eubalaena > Eubalaena glacialis. The sequence goes on from NC_083721.1 coordinate 112,814,593, forward strand.
ATGACTTACCTAGTCTGAATTATATACAACATCTCAGCACCATACTCAAAAAGGACTGTTAAGCCTGTTAGCATCTTTCCTCAGGTCCAGAGAGTTTCAGGAATCTTTGAAGTTGATGGTGCAGTGGAGCAAAGCTTTCTGTTCAAAGGGCAGCATCTTCCAAAGCAAGCTGATTAAGCCTCATTCCAAGCGCACCCTTTCCTTGTTGCTAAATTGAGCTCCATTCCTTCTCCCCACCATATCTGGGAAGATGCCATTCGGGGGGGATCTTCCCAAATAACACCCAACAGAGTTACATCTCCTATAGCAATTTTAATGACTGAGCATTAAGAGCCAGAGTCTAAACTGCGCCCAGGAGCTCATGAAATCTGTTCTATGTGCCTGCTTATGGAACAAGGCAGGGGATTTTCTGTCTTAAGTAGCAAGGCACGCCATGCATCTGGAAGGAGAAGCAGGCCCTGAAATGTTCACAGCATGCTGCAGCTGAATGTTTTCTCTCTTCTTCAGAAGATAAACTCTCTTCTTCAGAAGTTTTGATTTGTTTTCTCTGAATTTCAAAAATCCATACAGGGAGGGGAGACAAGTCAGGCAAGCAATTCCATAATGCTTCTTATGCGGGAGCCACTTTTTGACAGGCTGTTGTGTCTGCAGAGCTTTACTCTGCTGCATCACAAGGCATGGAGATGAGCCTGTGAAAATCCCTGAAGTAGAGTGATGAGAATGGGGCAAAGAGGAAATAACCTTTTATCAAGTCTTAACTTAGGCCCAGAAACTGTGCCTGCGCCAGTCCAGAACAGCAGAGAATGCCCTCTTTTTTTTTTTACCTCTAAATTTCTGTTTGTTTTTTTTTCTTAACCAAACCACAAAGAACCACAACCTTTCCCAAGTGAATCACAGAAGATCCATGGTTCTCAGCATTTATTTTTAAATAACGTGTGTTGTCATATTATGGAGAGTCATAAATAGCATATATAAATCTAAAAATTCAGACATTAAAAAAATGTGTAGCCTTCTATCCTTAATTCCAAGGAAATGTTGAGAGTTATTTATTTTTGAAGATCAGGATTATTTTGGTGGCAACCTTTGGGGTTTTCCTTTACTAGTGAAAGACAGTGATTCATCTTGCCCTCACTAAGGCAAACCCAAGACAGGCTTGATGATTCTTTAAGAGGTAGAGTCAGGGACACTTGTTAGCAAACACTTTTCTAACTTGTCAGAGGCTAATTATTTTTGATGTGTGGTTTTTATCAAATACCTTCTAAAGAAACTGCAATGTCTTTTCTGAATTTTTTCTTTGCAAGAGTCTATTTCTAAGAGCACATTCAATCTTAGGTAATAGTTTCTCATTTGTATGAAAGTTGCTGTCTTTTGTATTTGCTTTTCTACTGATTTCCATAGAAATCATTCTTGCCCTTCTGTGAGGAGTACAGGAGCCAAGGCTCTGATGTGACCCCTGGTAGCGAGAGCAGGTCCGCACAGATGTGGTACAGAGCTTCCCAGCTCCGAAACACGTGCGAGCACACAGAACTCTCTTTACTTTTCAGTCTCAGAATTAGTGGATTTATTGGGCTGGTGCTGACATAAAAAATGAAATGAAACATCTGATTGTAACAGCTGCACAAAATTTGGACTCATGTAAACTGGTCTGACATCACACGTTCTGCATGTGAGTTCCATGAGTATTCTCCATATGGTGCTAATACAATAACATGCCTACAAAGTCCCTGTGGTTTATGGCATGATGAGCTCCAGAGCTGAGGAAATAAAGCCAGGAAGCCTACGCCATTTGCCGAATGGAGCTAGCTTTGGGTAATGTCTCATTCTCACTGAGCTACTCAGGCTCACTAGGAACAAGAAGCCATGCTGGGCGTAGTACCAGCAGTAAGCTTTATGTTGGAGATTCTGGTCCCCTCTCCTTGGAAGGGGTGGGAGTGAGGTCTCACAATGTTTTTTGCCTTACTCCATAGAAAAATAGATGTGGGAGTGTAAAGGAGTTGCCAAAGCCACCTTACTCCTTCCCGGCAGTCAGGAAAAGGCAGGTAGAAAGAGAGAAAGAGAACATAATGGCTCAACAGAAATCCTGACGACATCTAGCAATCCTTTGCTGGGGAGGCTGGTGTTCTGCCCAGGGCACACGATGGCATTGATCAGATCAGTGACACCCCACACTGACCCACAGCTATAAACACAATCTGCACACGTTCTCTTTCTTCAGCTAAAGGCAGGCATGGTGAGAGTGGTCCAGGCGTTTGGCAAGTAGTTCGTGTTGCTCTGACAGGCTGTACATGTGGCCTAGAAAAAATTCTGTCCTTATTTAATTTTTGAAAATGACTCAAAGACACTTGTTTATCTGTTGGCAGATTAACCTCACAGAGGATGACTTTTGGAAAATATTTAGCGGCAGCTTAGCTTTCCCTGTTTGCTCAGCATAATGCTGGATTGCTTCCTTCACCATCAGTTTCCAGGCTCAGAGAAAACACGCTGCAAGTGTAGCATTGTAAACAGATTCGTCTGATAGACTTTCAAGGTCAATGAACTTATTGAATGCAGCACCTATTTGCATGAGAGAATTCATAAGTGGGTATATCAAGTTGGGGTCCCTCATAGTTTAGAGCAGCACCTATTGACTGTATGTGATAGTCCATTCTAGCTCTGTTGGGCACTAAATACACAGAGACAGAAAGAGATCTCCCAGACTGAATTTCAAGAGTTGCAAGGGTGGAGATAGAGAATCTTTGGGCCCAAGTGAGGATGTTCATGGTCTGAGAAAGGGAAGGGAGGAAAAAAAATGGTGGGGATAGGAGAAATCTCAGATCAGGAGAGTAATGAACATTCTCAGACTGTTATAAAGCATTTCAAAATACAAAAGAATCAATACTACCTAGCTAATTTTTTCCTCCAGTGAAACATATCTTTTTTTTTTTTAATTTATTTATTATTTATTTTTGGCTGTGTTGGGTCTTCGTTTCTGTGCGAGGGCTTTCTCTAGTTGCGGCAAGCGGGGGCCGCTCTTCATCGCGATGCGCGGGCCTCTCACTATCGCGGCCTCTCTTTTTGCGGAGCACAGGCTCCAGACGCGCAGGCTCAGTAGTTGTGGCTCACGGGCCTAGTTGCTCCGCGGCATGTGGGATCTTCCCAGACCAGGGCTCGAACCCGTGTCCCCTGCATTGGCAGGCAGATTCTCAACCACTGCGCCACGAGGGAAGCCTCCCAGTGAAACATATCTTTAGTCTCCTTAAATCATAAACAGAACAGAATTACATTAATAGAAAATCACTTCATAAACAATTTTACTAAAATTTATTCATTCTGTAAAATTGGAAGCACCTGTGATTTTAATTGACACAAAACGTAAGTTAAAAGGTAAGCTTAATACTGGAATCCTTGTGTAGTACACCGTAAGGTCAGTTGTAAAATTCTCCTTTGTTTTAACCATCTATGCAATGGCTCTCCTCCATCATGATGGGCAATGTAGAGATGATATTGTTAAAGAAAAGCAAATAGGTTTATGAGGAATTCTGGTCTAATCTCCTGGGGCCCAAGGTGGTGTCTTAGAACCATTCCACTGCAGCTGAGATCAGAGAGTCTATTTGGGGTTCTATCTAGGTTCTAGACCATTCTCTAATTACCCAACTGGAATTAAACAAACTATACAGTGTTAATGAACTGTGTGGCCACATCTGCCTCTGCCAGGCATACTACGGCCCTGATGCATGCTGTTAGGTCACCATTCGTTAATTATCTTTCAGGTTTTCTGTACATTCTTTTCTAAACAAGGCAGCCCTGCCAACTTGTCAACAGGGCATTATTCTCTAAAAAACGAAGTTACTTTCTTTTTGCCGGAGAATGCCCACAATGGCTTTCTCAGAGATCTGGAAACAGAAGCAAGATTGTACCTTTCACTGCCTCTTTAATTTAAAGGAGAAAAAAAAAAATCTCTGTAAGTTAATATGTAGCTTCATTGGTGATTATAGTATTGCAAGCTTCTCTGATTTAAACCAGAGAACAGGAAATGTCACCTTCTCAGCTGGTAGAGAAGAAAAAAACATGCAGGTGGATGGTGTGAAATTTAAGCAGACTTGGGAAAGAACTAATCCATGTTTAGAATTCTCCACTGGAGATGTGTTTTGACAGTTCTCTGGTGGTTTCCTGTTTTGGTTTGCCCACTTCATGTTAATGCATGAGGCAGCATGATATAGCTGAAAAATCATGGGTTTTGAGGTCAAGTGTCCCACTCCTGTCACTTTCAGCTAGGCTAGTCACCTATTTCTCTGAGCTTCAGGTTATAAATCTGATAATTCGGGTAATGATATTTAACTCAATGAATTGCTGTGAGAAGTAAAATGATAATGAATATAGAAGTGCTTTATATTGCTGCCTGCTACTTGCTAGCTGTGTGACTTTGTGCAAATTACTTAATCTCTATGCCTAGATTTTGTCATCTATGAAATGGGGATAAACCCCTGAGTTGTGGTGAGGATTACATAAGTTAATACATGTAAAGTGCTTCGAATAGTGCCTAGCATACAGTATGCGACTACATACTTAGCTCTAAATGTTTTCCGTTATTTCTATTTATCAGGTGATATAGATATGTTACTTATTTTTTCAGGTGTACTTCACTTTATACTAATTTAAATACAGCAGAATCTATATTTATAATTCAATTATTACTGAGTATTTTGTGCAGAGCACTAAGATAAGTGCTGTATATGAATATAAATTAGGGGGATAGTTATCTATGTTGCAAAAGGGAATAGCAATGGACTTGAGGACACGGGGAGGGGGAAGGGTAAGCTGGGACGAAGTGAGAGAGTGGCATGGACTTATATATACTACCAAATGTGAAATAGATAGCTAGTGGGAAGCAGCTGCATAGCACAGGGAGATCAGCTCGGTGCTTTGTGACCACCTAGAGGGGTGGGATAGGGAGGGTTGGAGGGAGATGCAAGAGGGAGGAGATATGGGCATATATGTATATGTATAGCTGATTCACTTTATTATAAAGCAGAAACTAACACACAGTTGTAAAGCAATTATACTCCAATAAAGATGTTAAAAAAAAAAAAAGGGAATAGCAAGGCAGTGCTTCAATTCAAGAATTCACTTTGACAGTACCCACTATTGTTTTCAACACAACTTGAAGTACAGAAGACATGTAACACATCCTTCAAGGAGTGTTTTAAATATATTTTTATTATTCTAATATTAATGCATGGTCATTGTAGAAATTTTTAGAAAATACTGATAAGCAATAATAATTATTATTATAATAACAATAGTAATAAAATGAAATCTAAATCACCTATATTGCCACCACCAAGAGATAGCTATTTCTCACACTTTTGTTTAAATTATTTTGGTTTGTGTATGTGTGTGTGTGTGTGTGTGTAGGTGTACACAAAATTAGAATCATACTGCTTTTAAAAATTTAATAAATCATAAACATCTTTCCATGTTACTAAATATTCTTCTCTTTTCATTATTATTTAAAAAAATTTTTTGAAATAGTTTTGGATCTAAAGAAGAATGGTAAAAATAGTGCAGAGCTATTTCTACTTAAATATTTGTCTATTCTTTTTAGCATACTTTGGTGGATCTTGCCTTCAGCAACGATTACTGTGGTATTTTAGTGGTGATTTTCTATTTCCCTCATGTCCCCTTCTGTATGTATTTATCGGTATTCTTCTCTGAGGAAGAGCTGTTCCTTCTCTCCCATATATTTATTTAATCATTTATATCCATGTGGACTCATGAACATTTATTTTATTCTTTTTGTTAAAATCTAATATTGTACTATTGCTTTTTATTTTGTTGTTCAAATTGTTCCAGCTTTGATTATTGGGAGCTCTTTCAGATTGGTTCCTATGCACTTTTTGTACTGCCTACATTCAAACACCACAGATGCTCCAGGATCATCAACTACCCCAGCCCCTGGAATCAAACAGTTCTCCAAAGATCCCTGATCTCTTATATTGGAGGGTGGTATTTAGAAACCAATACCATCAGGAGTTAGGTGTTCACCTTGTTACTGAGGTGTCGCTGCTTCTAACCCCTCTCAGTAGATAGAGCCAGGAGTGTGTGTGTGTGTGTGTGTGTGTGTAAGTATACATTAACTCATGCATACACACATATCTATATTTCTGTACCAATTTATCTGTATATATTTAAAACTTTTTCAAATTTAACATTTAAAACATGGGTGCATATTGATACCTTTGAATCCAGTTGAGCACCACAGGAGTCATCACAGCCTTCCCTGTTTTCTTATGTGTTAACTTCTTTCTCCAATAGTGAGAGACCTGACTCTGATTATCTACAATATATTTAGCTATTTGTTTAATCCAACTATACAAAATAAGTAGTGTCAGAATTCCTAGCCCATCCCCCTGTGAGAAACAACTGAAGTGCAGTGTTTGTGTACTTTAGCCTTGCATCAAATCAAAACACTGTTTATCTAAAGTTACTTAGGTTGGCTCCTTTTCTCCCCATCCCCCTTCAGTGTGCTTATGTGATCCATTTATAATAAGTTAAATGCATTTGTCACCATCTGCATTCCATCTTTTCTCCCACATCCTGGTAGATTTTTTTTTTTTTTTTAACCTGTAGTAAAATTCACTTTTTGTGCTGTATGTTTCTATCAGGTTTGGCAAATGCATAGAGTAGTATTATCAACCATCATTCCATACACAATTGCATCAACCCAAAGTTTCTCCTGCTCTTCCTGTAGAGACAACTCCCACAGCCCCTGATCCATCAGCTACTTGTTGGTTTTCCTCCTTACGATCTTGCCCTTTCCAGAGTGCCATGTGAATAGAACCCAACAATTCTGGGTCTGGCTTCTTTCACCTTGTAAAATGCAGGTAAGATTCATGCATGCTATTTTGTGAATCAGTAGTTCATTCTATTCTATTGCTGAAAGTATTCTATCATGTACCACAGTTTGTAGAACATCTAGCTTGTTTCCAATTTTAAAGCAGCTATGAATATTTACTTACAGGTTTTGGTACGAACATTTTCTTTTCTTTTCTTTTCTTTTGGATGCACACCTGGGAGTGGGATTGCTGGGTCACGTGGTAGGTATATGTTTACCTTTATAAGAAACAGCCAAACTGTTTCACAAAGTGGCTGTGCCATGTTGCATCCTCATCAGCACTTGGTATTGCCAGGTTTTTTACATTTTAAATATTCTAATAGGCATATTGTGGTACCTTATTGTGGTTTTAATTTATATTTCCCTAATGATTAATGATGGTGAGCGTTTTTCTTATGCTTGTTTTTATCTGAATATGTTCTTTGGTAAAGTATACGTTCAGCTCTTTTCCTGTTTTAAAACATTGGGTTGTTTTCTGATTGTTACGATTTATGAGTTCTTTATATATTCTGGATATAAGTCCTTTGTCAAGCATGATTTTAAAATATTTTCTCCCAGTTTGTGACTTACCTTTTCATTCTCTTAATCAAAAGCAGAAGTTTTTACAGAGAAAATTTTTTTATTTTAATACAGTCCAGTTTATTAACTTTTTTTCTTTCATGGATCATGACTTTGTTGTTGTATCTCAAAAACTCTTTGCCTAACTCAGGCTTCCTCAATGGTGGCACTATTAACAGTGTGGACTGGATAATTCTTTGCTGTGAGGGTGTGTTCTGTGCATTGTAGAATATTTAGCAGCATCCCTGGCCTCTACCCATTAGATGCCTGTAGAACTCCCTCCTCCCCCACCCCTGCCACCTATTCATGATGATCAAAAACGTTCTAGACATTGCCAAATGTCCCCTGGCATATAAAGGTGACTTTGTTCAGAATCACTGGCCTAATCCAAGGCCATGCACATCATTTTCTCCTGTGTTTTCTTTGAGAAGGCTTTTGGCTTTATGTTTTATATTTTAGGTCTATGATTCATTTTAAGTTAATTTTTGTGTGAGGTATGAGATACAGGCTGAGGAGTTTTTTTTCCCTTTGCATATGGACATTCAGTTGTTCTAGAACCATTTGTTTGAAAAGACTGTCTTCTCTATTGAATTGTAGTTTCCTTACTGTCAAAACTCAGTTGACTGTATTTATGTGGTTTTATTTCTGGTCTCTCTCTTCTGTTCCATTAATCTATGTGTCTATCCTTTCTCCATAACCACTGTGTTGATTACTATAGCATTACAGTAACACTGAATTCCATAGTGTGAGTCCTCCAACTTTGTTATTCTTTTTCAAATTTTTTTGGCAATTCTCGTTCCTTTGCCTTTCCATATAAACTTTAAAACCACCATGTCCCTACCTATGTACAAGCCTAATGGATTTTTTCATTGGAATTGCATTGAATCTATATAATGAATTGGGGAGATTTAACATCTTAATAATACTAAATCTTCTAATCCAAGAACATGATCTGTTTCTCCATTAGTTTGGGTCTTCTTACTTTTTTTTCCTTTAGTATTTTGTTCTTTGCATCATGCAGAACCCACATAATTTTTTTATATTTATACCTAAGTTGGGTTTTTTGGCGCAATTGTAAATGGTATTGTTATTTTAATTTTGAATTTCAATTGTTCAGTGCTAGTATATAGAAATAACATGGTTTTGTTTGCACTGACTTTGTATCCTGAGACTTTATTAAACTCATTTAGTTGTTCTAAGAGCTTTTGTGTAGATTATTTGGAAATTTCTACATGGACATTTTGAACTGGATAATTCTTGTTGTGGGAGACTGTGAATAGAGATGACATGCCTTTTATTTCCATGTCTTGTCTTATTGTAATGGCTAGGAGTCCCCGTATGATGTTAAATAGGTGTAGTGAAAGTGGGTATCTTTGCCTTTTTCTCTATCTTAGAGGTAAAGTGTTGAGTCTTTAACTATTTAGTATGATGTTAGGCAAAGGCTTTTTGTAGATGTCTTTTATTAGGTTTCGGAAGTTTCTCTAACTAGTTTGCTGAGAGTTTTAATCATGAATGGGGGTAGAATTTTGTCAAATGCTTTTCTTGCATCTATTTTCTTCTTTAGTCTGTTATTACGGTGCCTTACATTGACTGATTTTCAAATATCGAGCCAGTGTTACATTCCTGTGAGCAATGCTACTTGGCCATGATGTATTATCTTTTTTATATTCTCTGCATTAAATTTGCTAACATTTTGGTAAGAATTATTTTTCATCTATGTTCATGAGGGTTGTTGCTCTGTAGTTTTCTTCTTTCGCGTTGTTCTTTTTGGCCTTGGTATTAGGGCAATTCTGGTGTCATTTCTGTTTTCTGAAAAAAGTTGTGTTAAATTTATATTATTTCTTTCTTTATGTTTGATAGAATTCAACAGTGAAATCGTTTGGGCCTGGAGATTTCTTTTTGGAAGGTTTTTAAAGTACAAATTAAATTTCTTTAATAGATATAGGACTGTCGATTTATCTAGTTTCTTCTTGAGTGAGCTTTAGTAATTTGTGTCTTTCCTGGATTCCATTTCATATAAGTTGTCAAATTTCTGGGCATAGAGTTGTTCATAATATACCCTTACAATCTTGTTAATATTTGTAGGGTCTGTAATGATATCCCCTCCTTTGTTCCTGATGTTGGTAATTTATATCTTTTCTCTTTTTTTCTTGGTCAGTCTGGACAAAGGTTTATCAATTTTGTCAGTCTTTTCAAAGAATCAGCTTTTGGTTTCATTAATATTTCTTTATCGTTTTCTGTTTTTAATTTCGTTGATTTCTGTCTTAATTTTTATTATTTTCTTTCTTCAGCTTATGTGTAACTTAAGTGTATTTTGCTCTTCTTTTTCTAGTTTATAAAGGTGGAAGCCTAGATTATTGATTTGAGAGCTTTTTTCTCTTCTAAGCATTTAATTCCTAAATTTCTCTCTAAGCACTACTGCAGCTGCATTCCACATGTTTTGATATGTTGTGTTTTTATTTTCTTTCAGTTAAAACTCTTTTTTAATCCCTTGAGACTTTCTCTTTGGTTCATAGATTATTAGAAGAGGGTTGTTTAATTTCCAATATTTGGGGATTTTTCCAGATGTCTTTATATTATTGATTTCTAGTTTAATTCTATTATGGTCTGGGAACATACTTTGAGTGGCTTCTATATTTTAAAGTTTGTTTTATTTCACAGAATATGGTACATATTGGTGAATGTTCCATGTGTAGTTGAAAAGTAAGTGTATTCTGCTGTTGTTGGGTGGAGTGTTCTATATGTCAATTTTGTCTGATTGTTAATCGTGTTGTTCAGGTCTTCTATTTCCATGATAATTATCTGTCTGCTTCTTCTATTAGTTACTGAGAGGTAATTGTATATGTCTCCTTTCAGGTCCATCTCTTTTTGCCTCATGTCTATTGAAGCTGTGCTGTTAGGTGCATTCACAAGTTAATTGGTTACATTTTCTTGGAAAACTAAACCTTTTATCATTATGTAGTATACCTCTCTATCCCTGATAATATCTCTTGTTTTGAAGTTTTCTTTGATAACATAGCTACTCCAGCTTTTTTTTCTTTTTTTGATTAGTGTTTGCATGGCATATTTTTCTTCATTCGTCCTTTTACTTTTAAGCAATCTGTCTTTATAATTAATGTGAGTTCACTTGTTCCCTTTGTCCTTTTTTTCTTTTCCTGCCTTCTCTTGTGTCAATTGAGAATGTTTTATTATTCTGTTTCATTTCCCCTGTTGACTTATTACTCATTCCTCTTTAAAAAATATTTTTAGTGGTCTCTCTAGGGTTTGCAATATACACCTTTAATTAATCTGGCCTGCCTTCAAATATTATACTCTTTTATGTGTTGTATAAGGACCTAGCAGCAATATAGTCTCAATTCCTCCCTTCTCTCCTTTGTGCTATTATTTTCATGCCTTTCACATTTACATGTGCTATGAACACAGACTACATTGCCCCTATCATTGTTTCCAACACTGAAAAGTTATCTTTTAGAGCAATCAAAAATAAGAAAAGAAACGAATTTTATTTTGCCTTCATTTATTTATTCCATTTACAAGGTCTTCATTTCTCTGTGTGGATCCAAGCTTCAGTCCAATATCATATTCTTTTTGCATGAAGAACTTCCTTTAACATTTCTTATAGAGTAGGTTTTCTAGTAATAAATTCCCTCAGTTTTTGTAAGTCAGAAAAAGTATTTTTCTTTTTTGAAAGATTTTTACTGGGTATAGCATTCTGGGTTGACAGGTTTTTGTTTTGTTTTGTTTTTTTCTTTTAGTACTTTAAAGATGTCACTTCACTGTCTTCTGGCTTGCACTGGTTCTGTTGCAACTCTTTCCTTTGTTCCCCTGTATGTAATGTTTCTTTTTCTGTGGCTTCCTTTAAAATTTTTTTCTTTGTCATTGGTTTTCAGCAGTTTGAATCTCATGATATGGCTAGGTGTGTTGTATGTGTGTTGTATCATCCTACTTTTATGCCCTCTGAACTTCTTGGATCTGTGGTTTAGTGTTTAAATTAAGTTTAGATAACTCTTGGTCATTATTTCTTCAGATGTATCTTGTGCCCCCCTCTCTCTCTTCTACTTCTAGGATTCCAATTATGCATATGTTAGAATATTTAATAATGTCCTGTAACTCTTGGGTATTATGCTCTGTTTTTCCTCCCACTCTTTTTTCTCTTTGTGTTTCATTCTTGGTAATTTACATTGACCTACCTTCCAGTTCACTGATTCATGCCCTATCTGTCTGAGTCTATTAATGAAACTGTCTAAGGCATCCTTTTCTCTATTATTGTGTTTTTCATTTCCACCATTTTGATTTGATTTGATTTTTTCTCATAGTTTCTGTCTCTCTGCTTAAATTAACCATCTGATCTTACATGTTGTCCACTTTTTCATTAGGGCCATTAACATATTAATTATAGTTATTTAAAATTCCCTGTCAGATAGTTCCAACATCTGTATCATAACTGTATCTGGTTCCGATGTTTGCTTTGTTTCTTTGGAGTGTATTTTTTCTTGCCTTTTCATTTGCCTGGTAATTTTCTGTTGAAAGCTGATCATCTTGTGTAGGTTAGTAGAGACTTAAGTAAGTAGTTTTTAAGCCTTAATATGAGGGTACCTTCCTTCTGTTAGCCTTTAATGTAGTGGCTTGAAGCATTCTAGGTTTGGATTGCTATGCTTATCCTCAATGCATCACAGGCTTCAAATTCTTACAGAGATACCTAGTGATTAGGTTGGAAGTGAATTTACCAGAACAACGTCTGTTTGATTCTGAATTTTAGGTGTTCTCTTTGCATTGTACCTCAGCAAGAGTTTCTTTGCTTGCTCTTAATTTTCTCCCATCTCTCTCTCAGTAGTATTCTACTGTTATTTGTTATTCAAGTAACTTGTTATTGCTAGCTTGCAGTGGGAGAAGTGTGGTGTGGGAATCTATTCTCTGTGTTCTGAATAAGCCTCAGTCTTAGGCCTGCACCATATGGGATATGGCCTTTCAGTTCTCTTACCCTACCCCGGCTGTGTTTGTGGGCCCAGTGTGTAATCCTATCCCTCCCTGATTTTTTCCTTTGTCTCCTTTCACCCATTTGCAATGAGTTTTCTCCAATGCCCTAAGGGCAACAGTGCTTGGTGCACTTTCCTTCTGCAGATTAAGGCTTATTTTTCCCTATTGGAAGTAGGAGAGATGGATCCAGCAAGTATTTCTTGCCCCTCCCACAAAATGGCTCTACCACTCTCCTAGGTCTTCAACATGATGGACCCAACTTAGGGCTCTTTCCGATCTTTTCTGTGAGCATCTGTAAAGGTTGTGGAGAAAGAGCCTGAAAGAAGTATAGAATCCCATAAATTCTGTGGCCCTCAGGGATTTCACACTTGTCTGTCAGCCTGTATTCCATCTTCACCAATTTATCAGCTATTTTATTTGAACTCATTTACTGGTGTCTGGTGGCATCTACCCCAAGTGAGTACTTTGCATTCCCTTTCTCTCCACAGACATTATCCCTTCTTAGGATTTAGATCTGTTGTTTGCTTTGCAACTTCAGCTCTTTGATAAGTTAACATAGAAAAGTTGTGATTTTGAAGATAATCTAATTACTCTCATTGTAAGAGTAAGAGTGATGCTCCTTCTAGCTCTTTACATCCTTCCCTTTCATTTTAATGACCAAACTGTATTCCATTAAATGAATATGTAATCTACTTTTTAAAACCAATCCCAGTCCCTTATATTGTACTTTTAGGCAATTTTCCATTCTTTGCTATTATAAACAAGGTTGTGTCCCCCTTCTAGGTAAATCTATCTTTGATTATTTACTTTCTAGTCATTTACAACCTAAAGAGAGAACAGACAGGCATATCAGGAACAATTAAGTAATGATGTAAGGTATGATAAAATGAATGCCCAAAATAGCATTCTAGGATGCAATAATAAGGAGTCATAATGGAATTATAATGGTGTCTCACATCTGTGAAGAACTTAACAATATTCTTCACACTTATTAAACATTTTGATCTTAACAATAATGCCCCATTTTCCTTATTAGGAAAATAAGAACTAGAGAACTTCAGAGGGTTAACTCAGGCCCACACAGCTATTAAGTAATGGAGCTGGGACTTGACTCAGTATCTTAGAGAAAGTCTTCATGAAAGAGGAGATGGGCCTGAACTGAACCTTGATAGATGGGTAGCTTAACAATAGGCAAAGACAGGAGAAGACATCGCCTGATGAGAAGGCAATGTTAATGAGGAGACACACCCCTGCAGAATTTATATATATCTGTGCAATCTACAGAAGCACATGTTAAGATTGAAAAAGGCTTGGACTATTGAATTCTGTCACCGATGTGTTTCTTGTTCTCATTTTAGAATAAATGATATCCATATCAGATTATCTAGGTGATTAGCACAATGGATCTGACCTGAAAGTAGGACGCCTTCAGCTCAGCTGTTCCCTGAATCTGACTGATTTGGTCCACATGCTCCACCCAACCCAGGAAGGGAGCCAGCCTCTGTGTCACTCAACCAAACAGTGTTCAGTGTTTGGGTGGAAAGGAAGATGCATTCCAGCTGTCTCCAACAATGAGGAAAATCAGAAGATGGTTTTTTCCCCCTTCCTCAGTGAAATAAACCTGACCTTCTGGTAGGAGAGTCTTAAATCGGAAATGGTTTAACTGAATCACAACAGGAAACAGCTCTGGTTACAGCCCAGCTTGCTTAGGTCCTAATGGGTGAAGAGAGCATCCCATCCCTACTTCCTGAAACTCTGTGTATAGCAGGTAGTTGTCCTAAGGGGCCTTGACAAAGGGTGTCGGACTTTGCCTTTGGGATTTCTGCTGTCAGAACTGCCTAAAGAAGAATGAATATTTGCCACAGGAAGAAGCAATAATCCAATAATTGGGAACCTTGTCTCTAAATGTAGTTAATTTCTATTTAATTAGCCAGTAACTACATTTAAAATAAAGAACAGTTGGTAATCAAAAACAGGAGGATAAAGGATGAGCAATTGTGCAACAGGATAGAATTACTAGGCCAAAACAAAGTTGGGGGAAAGTGAGAGACACGATGCTTCAGAGAAAACATGGTTGGGAGCAGAGGGATTGTCGACAAGCAGCTGTGGGCCTCATAAAGATTTATATCAGCTTTTCCTTGTGTTTGTTAGCCATCAATAAACTGATTTTAATCACCAAGTGGGCTTTTATTATAAAGCATTTGTTCCTTTATTAAATAAAAGTTAAAAGCACATATAAATGGCAATTTTAAAACTGTCAAGTGGAATAAGCGTTTCACACATCCTGGTACATCCTTGGTGACAGAGGTACAGCTTGGACCGGTTTCCAGAAAACTCTGGAAACTCAGCTCTCCGGGCACTTGCTGACCCCCTGGCTGCTGGTGGTATAGGTTTGCAGGCAAAGGGGCCGCTCCCCTGGGGAAGAATGTGGAATCCACAGAGCTGGGGCGAGGTGCCTCTCTCTGCCAACCCATCCCCTGCGTTTGTAATCCCTGCCTTTCTGCACCACCCAAGATGTACTGCTGTGTTTTGTAAAGACTCATTCCTTCCCTGTGCTATTCCTCACTGGGGGTGGGGGAGAGGCAGAGAGAGAGAGAGAGAGAGAAAGAGAGAGAGAGAGGTAGGGAATGAAGAAGGGAAAGGCAAGGGGCAGTGAGAAGAGATGAGAATAGCTTGAATCTGGGGCCCTAGGCTGTGAGCAAGCTTCAAATTGAGTTTTTCTTTTCAGCAGACATTTTCTAATTAAACTTTAAACCCAAACCCTTGTTCCACCTTTCTCCAAAATGCAAGATGTCTCCCTCCTAGTTAGCATGAAATGATTTCTTCTTTTTCCTTCATTAGAAACCGAAATTGATCTTCTTTAAAGATAAAAATTTCATTTGGAACCAGTGCATTTTCATCAGAGCAACTAAAAAGCCCCGTGAGAATCAGCTCAGAAGAAGGAAGGTGCATGAGTGTCACGATAAGTAGCACTTCTCATCAGACCTGCTGTCCAGGGATGTTAAAGTGCTTCTTAAAATGGGGACTAATAAGGCCACTCAGCTTTTACTGTTTTCTAAGAGCCTTAGCTAAATTAATCATGGCACAGAATAACCCTTACTGTAAGGTAAAATAATGATTCCCGGTATTTTGAAAGCAATCGCTGATCCACAAAGAGGGAGGTAACATCTCCTCGAACCAAGATTAAAACTCCACTCCCTTCCTGTCATCAAAGGCCAGCTTGTTTGTATCCGAGCGGGGCCTTGGGAGAGCCAGGCGCTGGGTCGGAGCAGCTGCAGCCACAGGAATGGGAGGCCATGCACCACTGAGGCTGTGGAAGTGCAGACTCCAGGTGGAGGCTGTTGGGGTTTTGTTTACTAATTACATATGCTCCCTGTAAGTGGTCAGGCATCAGCCGGGCTTCCTGCTCAGGGACTCAACCCAGCCCAGGCCTATCCAGGCGGAGCTGGCTGCCCCCGCCGGCCCGGGCCACCCACAAACTGGCACGCTATGCACATGGAGGCCAGCTCCCCTCCTGCATTAGCTACGGCGTGGATTCCTGGTCACATCCGCACAGCCAGAGTGAAAGCCTGTAATTTCCATAGAATCCAGTTCTTTTGAGTCAGAGCTGCAGATAAGTGTTTGTTTTATTTTTCTTTTCAAGGTGATTACACATCCTTTGGTTGTGGGGAAGCCTGGGCTATCACGAAGGGAAGAGGCTGGGTGAATTATTTAAAAAGTATGCAGCGAAGGCCTGCGAATCGCTGTGGAGGAGGGATGGAGTGCCTCCCTCATCTGGGGGCCTCTCTGAGGGAAAGCAGAGGGGACCCCAGGAGGCTTGTTGGAAGACAGTTTAATTCGGAAAATAAAGCAGCACTTCACCTCCCATGTGCTGGGTGGGGAATTGTAAAACAGGACACAGTCAAAATAGGCATTAAGGCCAAACCGAAGTCAGCCCAAAGCCAGGCGTGCATTCCCAGGAACCTGCTGGGCTGTGTTATTTGCATACATCACTCTCCAGTCTCCATTGTCTCCCACAGGAAGAACTTGTTCCATTCCATTAAAGATACCTGAATATTTTATTGACTAAAAACAAGGCCTGAGCCGGATGGTAAACAAGTTTGGAGTGCTGTTTTTGAGTTGTGTTTATGTTTTATACATGGGACAGTTTTAAATATTTTTTTTTAATTCAAAACATTCCAGAAATTCTGCAGCTTGAGGGGACAACCACTACAAAAGTTTCAGAGCAACATTTGGACACTTTCAAGATTACTTCAGGGACTTTAACGGTGAGAAAGGAGAAGGGAAAACTTTCATTAACGAAAACATTTTAGCAGCTGTATACAGAGATCAAAACCAAGGGCAGGCATTCCAAATTCACACTGTGAAGCGCCTACAAAAAGATTCTTCTGTCAGCTTTCACAGTATGGAGAGTTCATCTTTTCATCTCATCAAATAAAAATATGCCCCAATTCCCGAGTAGGTATTCAGTTCATACAAGGGAGCGGGGGAGGCGTTCTCATTCCGCAAACGCTCTGCACGCTCATCCAGTCAAAGATCCCCGTGGTCTCGGCCAGTGAGGGAAAGCGGTGCCCTCTGCCTGGCTGCAGGTTCGCAGGGATCAGCTTTCGCAGACGCAGGCAGGAGAACAAAGGGCAGGCTTCATCTGCCCGCGCCCCACAGACCCCTGTGCAGGGGGAGCGCCATTCCAATGCCCATCACATGGCCTCTGTGGCATAAAAGCCTTTTAATAATTCTGATTTTGAATATCAAACTGAAATGAAAAGTGCGTTTAGGAAGGATGGGCTGTATCCTCGCTGAAGAGCGTATTCTATGCAAACAGGTCGAGCAGGCACTGTGGTTCTCAACTTGACTGCACGTTGCACCACCTGCTCTCAAATGTACTGATGCTGCCTCCCTGCCACCCTCCCCCACTCCTAGAGTACGATTTAACTGACCTCAGGTGTGGCCTGGGCATCAGGATTTTTTAAAGCTCTCCAGGTGATTCTAAGGAGCAAGCGTGAGAACAGCTACAGAGTGACTTAGGACAGCCCTTAAGGCCTCTCCATAATCTAGCCCCAGCCAAACTTTTTGACCTTTTCTTTCTCCACCCCTGCCTCAGCCTGTACATGAGACACAGAGAGAGACCTTCTCACTGTGCCCGAATGTACTTTGTCCATTCATATTTCCATGCTTTTATGCACCCACATTTTCTCACTCTGGGCACCAAAGAAAGCCCAGCTATATGTCCTTCTCTGTGCAACCTTCCCTACCTGTCACCTCACCTTCACCAGTGAGTCACTCCTTGTCCCTTGTCCCTCAATCACAGTACATAGCTTTATTAGAGCATTTCTCACATTATATTAACAACATCTGCTTGTAGATCTGCCTGCTTTCCCTCCCCAGCGGAATGTGGACTGTAATTTCAACAATAAGCACTGGACTTGGCAGGGTAGAGGTTTCTATTTCTATGAATGTTTATTGAATGAATGAATGAATGAGTGAATGACTGAATGCCAATCTTGATATTGTTGATGTTTGATCACATTGAACCCAATTCTCTAACCATGGTCACCTAAGAGACTAAGTAATTTGGAAGTGGGCAATCTATATTTTTGCGAATCTAAGTGGAGTTCTTTGACCAGTGGTTGGCTACATTATCTGAGCACTTGTTACAAATGTAGAATTTGCATTTTAATAAGATCCCGGGGTAATTCATATGCACAGCACAGTTTGAACTATATTTTTAAACAAGCTCCCAGGTGATTTCTACATAGCCAGTCTGCCAGCCAGCATTGGGACCCACTGTTCTAGACTTCCATGTACTGAATGTAGTGAACCCTGTGTGATTGCCTACTGGTTGCTTCTATTCTCCCTTTTCCCTTCCTAACAAAGCCCTGATTTTGTTCAGTTATCAGCCCTTCACCTGTCAAGCCTGTGCCTCAGGGAAGCTTGACCCCACCCGAGAAGTGGACCTGATTGGTCAAAGGCACAGCCCATCCTTCTGGCCAGGGATGGGTTCAGGAATGGACATGAGACCAGATTCAGGTCAATGAAATATGAGGGTAAGTAGGCTGGGGCAATCTAGAAAAAGTTTTCAGTTTCCTAAGAGAAAGCCACAAATGGGAAAAAAATCTCTCTTCTTCAGCGAGATTTGTTGTTTATCCTTGTTCTTTATGTTTATTTCCCATTTCTTCACATAGAATATTAAAAAGATGTGAACCTAAAGGTCAAGATTTAATACAATGAGTAATGTTAATGGCTTTGTCAAGGACATTCTTAAATGAAACCGGTAGGGGTTTTTTTGGCACTTTGAGTGTGTGGCAGTGAATGCAATAACTGCTAGTACAGTTTGGTACCACTGCCTGGACTTGAGCTAAAACGCCAGTGGTTTTCTCCACCATGGCTTGTGTATCATTAGTGTAAATGTCAACACAGTGAAAAAGATAAATGGCATCTTATTGGGTGGGCCAAAATGTTTGTTCAGTTTTTTTCCGTAAGATGGCTCTAGTACCACGTAGTTGTCTTTAACTTCATTTGAAACAATTTCATTAGATTGTATGCGACAGCTGTCATATCAATGTGCATTTAAAAAAAGACCTATCTAAATTGGTGAATTTTTGTGTTTTAATTTTAATATTGAAAACAGAAGAAAAAAAGCATCATTTTTGGCATATTATGTTTATTATTTCAAGAAAGGTAAAAACGCAACTGAAAAGCATAAAAAGCTTTGTGCAGTGTATGGAGAAGGTGCTGTGACTGATCAAACGTGTCAAAAGTGGTTTGCGAAGTTTCATGCTGGAGATTTCTCGCTGGATGATGCTCCACGGTCGAGTAGACCAATTGATGTTGATAGAGATCAAATTGAGACATTAACTGAGAACAATCAACGTTATACCACATGGGAGATAGCTGACATACTCAAAATATCCAAATCAAGTGTTGAAAATCATTTGCACCAGCTTGGTTATGTGAATTGCTTTGATGTTTGGGTTCAACATAAGTTAAGTGAAGAAAACCTTCTTGACCATATTTCCACATGCGATTCTCTACTGAAACATAATGAAACATTCCATTTTTAAAACAAATTGTAATGGGAGATGAAAAGTGGATACTGTACAATAATGTGGAACGGAAGAGATCGTGGGGCAAGCGAAATGAACCACCACCAACCACAACAAAGGCCAGTCTTCATCCAAAGAAGGTAATGTTGTGTATATGGTGGGATTGGAAGGGAGTCCTCTATTATGAGCTTCTTCCAGAAAACCAAATGATTAATTCTAACAAGTACTGCTCCCAATTAGACCAAGTGAAAGTGGCACTCGACGAAAAGTGTCCAGAATTAGTCAACAGAAAACGTATAATCTTCCATCAGGATAACGCAAGACCATGTTTCTTTGATGACCAGGTAAAAACTGTTACAGCTTGGCTGGTAAGTTCTGATTCATCTGCCATATTCACCAGACATTGCAACTTTGGATTTCCATTGATTTTGGTCTTTACAAAATTCTCTTAATGGAAAAAATTTCGATTCCCTGGAAGACTGTAAAAGGCATCTGGAGCAGTTCTTTGCTCAAAAGGATAAAAAGTTTTGGGAAGATGGAATTATGAATTTGCCTGAAAAATGGCAGGAGGTAGTGGAACAAAGGGTGAATATGTTGTTCAATAAAGTTCTTGGTGAGAATGAAAAGTGTGTCTTTTATTTTTACTTAAAAAACTGAAGGCACTTTTTGGCCCACCCAATATTATCCTGAAACTAGTTTTGACTTTGTGGGCCACCTGAAATGGTTTTGGACTCCCCAGGGGTCCGCAGACCACACTTGGAGAACTGCTACAGTGGATGATAATTTGGTAAATGAAACCTCTTGAAAAGTTCTGGATATAAAGTGATTATTGCAAGGGCCTGGAAGAGACTCAGTTCTGTGTTACATCACAGTCTGGCCCCTGCATCTGGGTCAACTTCACTATTGACCCAGTGGCTGCATCACATGGGGCCATTAACAGAGGAGTCTTAGGAGTGTCCAGGTGCTGAGGTGTTTGTGAGGCCTTGGCTGGAGGGCACAGGAAATTGGCTTACCCAGTCCATGTGCTGCCAGTTATAGACACACTCACAACACTACAAATCCACAACTAACTTCTTTGTTTCCCTACTCAGCCCACTAGGCAATTTAACTGGTACTCTACTTAGAAATCCACTATTTAACGTGATCTGATTTCTGTTTATAATTCTTAAAATACTCCTATTCGTGAAGTTGTCTAAGCCTTTCTCATGGGATAAAAGTTCTTTCGTGCTAAATAACTATGAAATAATGGAGGTTTTGTGTAATTCTGAGGGGCATCAAGACCCTCTCTCTCAAGCAGGCTCTTTCTCCGGTAGCTTGCCAGAAGCAGGCATCTTGGCAACACAAAGCACCAACTCCGAGGGCATCGCACTCTGAGCCAGACCCTGTTTCCAGGAAAGAAAACCCATGTTCTTGAGCCAGAACTAATGCTCTAAGAGCTGGGATTTTCCTTTCCCTTGCTAGAGAGGGAAGAATGACAATGGTTTGCTTGAATCCCTGCAGTGGGAAAAGCCACCCAGAAATTTCAGCCTGCTAGACATCTCCATGCCAGATATACTGTCCCTTGACTCATGAATACACTGAGGAATTTGCCCTGGCACCATCTGAAGGGTTAAAAAAGGATCCTGTTCCTTATAAGCAGCGATGCTTAGGGCTGACTCAAACTGGGGAAAAGGCCAGTCATGCTACTGGCCTGCTATATGTACTGAATGGATTTCTTAAAGTGCAGGAGCAAGACAGACAACCCAAAAGATTGACCTGAATTTGTTCGGCAGAATAGTAGTTTCTGCCTTGCTGCTGCACTGCTGTAAAAAAAAATCGTGATCTGAATATGGCAGAGAAGGAAGCTCCCAGATCATTAGAGGAATGGCTCTGAGTTTTAGCCAGTTTTTCCTAATATTTGACCTAAAATATTCTTTCTTTAAGGGTTTCCCAGGATTTTTTTTTTTTTTTTTTTTTTTTTTCCTTAAACACAAAAGACAGCTGCATCATACATTCCTACCCTCACTTCTGTGCTAGGAACACAAGAGCTGTAGTGATCTCCTAGGCTCTAGGTCTCTAAATCTTCCCAGGGAATCCATCTAACCTCCATGCATCAAAGCCAGCCCAAGTCTTGGAAGGGAAGGAGGAGGAAGCAGGGGCTATAAACATACTTGGGGCAATAATTTCCCAGATCTGGATCAAGTTAGTTTTATCTGTGTGACATGCCTGGCCTCTGAATGCTTTTGAGTTTGGGAACAAATAGTATTCTGGGTGATCTGCTTTACCTCCTCATCTCCCACTGCCCCTTTCACAGTGAGCTTTTTTAAAAAATATTTATTTATCTTTTTTTTAAAAATTGAAGTATAGTTGGTTTTCAATGTTGTGTTAGTTTCATGTGTACAGCAAAGTGATTCAGTTTTATATACTTTTTCAGATTATTTTCTCATGGGTTATTACAGAGTATTGAGTATAGTTCCCTGTGCTGTACAGTAGGTCTTTGTTGGTTATTGATTTTATATTTAGTAGTGTGTACACAGTGGGCTTTTGCTTAGTACTTTAGCTCTTATTATTTTGTTGGCAGAATGCTTTCTTCCCTCACTCTCAAACCCCCAAGCACAGTCCTGGTACATTATTTCTTGTTGTACTAGAAGGAGAAATGAACCAATAAGCTGGGGGAATTTGTACTCTAGTTCTGCCCTAAATGATCATAGATATTGGAAAACTCACATCCCTGTCCTGGGCATCACCTGTAAACTGGCGATTGGGAGAAGGTGAAATTTCTAGTGGCTCATAAACCTGGCGACCAGAAATACATTTTTTTGCAAAGCCTCCTTTTCCAGCACCTCCTTCTATTGGTCATTTTAAGAGAGCAAAGTCTTCCCCTGTGCTAAGACAAGCTTGTGGGACTACTGGACTTGATGGGTTGCAGATGCTTTTCAATCCTAACATTTGTTTTCTCTCTCTCTCTCTCTCTGTCTCTCCAAGTGCTGAGTATTCCCCCTCACCCCGCACTAGCTTGCACTTAATTTGCCATAGTGTCTGTGCCTTCCAAGTGGTCCACGTGGCTTCAGGCCACTCCTTATTTCGCCAGGCTGTGGTCTTGATCTTCCACAGCCTAAATTAAGAGATGAGCAATTTGGTGATTTTTAAAGTATCTTTTTTTATTTAAAAGAGTGAAATGGAGGCTCACAGAACTCAAGATTGGGTCAGAACATTCCCAGGTAGGGTCAAAGGACAGCAACTAGGCAAATAAGTGAGGCAAAGCCCCACATTCCTCAGGTGCCACGACGTAGTAGCCACACAAAAAGTTTCTGGAAAGAAGAGATTCTTACCAGTTTCCAGGGGAGCGGATGGCCTAGGAGAGCTGCCTGGAGCTGTTCACCCCACTCTACCCCCTCCCCCCATCCCCAGCAAAGGCACCTAGGCCTTAGCTTCCTACTGCTATGACCAAGAATGACCAGCTCACACCTACAATGCTGGCCTGAGTATTTGAGATCTTGGAGCAGTCGGGGTGCACAAACTTTTACTCTCTGGAGGTGTTGTGTGGGTGCCCATGTGACCAAGGCCAAAAATGCAGTTTCCTAAATCTCCTGATCCTGTTATAGGGGACACACTACAGATTAAAGAAAAAGAAAAGTAAAAAAAATAAACAAAAACAAACAGAGAGAGGGAGAGAGAAGGAGAGAAAGCCAGTTGGCTACGCATCTGTAGAAAAAGAGGGAAAATCTGAGTGGCTTTAGGAGAAACAAAGACAACCAAATAGGAAAAGAATGCAGGAACACACAGAAAAGATGTTAATGATACACATGAAAAAACAACATAAAAGAAGATCCATTCATATAGAAGGTAAGCAATGAGAAGGGGAGCACCTTGAAATGATTATTCCCTTTCATGTTTACTCCAGGAGGCTAGAAAGGCCTCTCATTTAAAACAGAAGCATTAGAAATATGATTTGCCAGTAAGATCAATGCTGACACAATATATTTTAAATTGGGAAAAAAATCTGACCACATCTACTTACATATTTCCTTAGGCGTCTATAAAAAACAAGACACTACCAGTTAATATCCTTATCAATCTGAACCTACTGTAAGAGAATTTAAATTGATAACATTGGTCAAGGGGTTGACATCAAGAACTAAAGGAAAATATCTCAGCCAGTCAGAAAGTCAACAGTGGCACAACTGCTTAAATATTTGGGACAGCATGATGAATTAAAATCTTAGGTCAGTCAATTGTTATATAACCTTGGAGAAATTTTCCTAAATTTCCATGCCTCAGCGTTCTCATAAATAAAATGGGACCATACTGTGTTGTGTCTCTGTTGTGAGAAAATGAACGATGAACAATGCCACCATAATTCTAATGAAAATGTAAACTTGAGTGCAGTGAGTGAAACCTTCTCATCTTTTAAGAATCAATAGAATATTGTTTTTAGAAAAAAAAAAATCTTTCGAAAGTTAGCCAAACCACAAGGAAAAAACAGTTGAAAGAGAAAAAAAATGGCTGACCCAGCTTTCAGCTCTATATCCTCTTTTTAATAAAGAGACAAGACAATCATGCTTTATATCTTTTACTAAGAATTCATTTGGGATGGTTTCCCTATATATTCTAAATAAATTTCGGAACCCAGTGAGTTTAAAGAAACCACATTTCCTTTACAGGGTATGTTGCTTATAGAAATCATTCCTATTACCTGTCACAGGAACGTTTGGCCTATTTAAATGCTGCAGGTGTGTGAGAACAGATGGTATTGAGAACAGGGACATATTCAGGCTGAGAAAAGACTGCCAAAAGCCGGCTGGAGATGAATACTTTAAGAGCGATGGTGTTTTTTCCTTTCTCTTACTCAAGTGTGCATGGGGAGCAGGTACTCTGTTGGAGCCAAGACCTGGAGACTCAATTTGGTTTTTTTTTCTTTTCTTTTCTCTTCTTTAGTGAGAGAAGTGCCAGATAGTTCAAAATATAAGCTAGCTCAGAAAACCACCTTGAAATCCACGAAGCAAGCCTCCCTGTGAATGGTGGGTATAGAGTAAGTTGTCCCTTTATGCTGGGCTTAAAACAGAAAGGAAGAAGGAAGAGGGAGAGAGAGAAATGGAAAGAAAGGCAGAGGAGTGTTTTCTCCTGGGTGGGGTGGGGGCAGGGTTCACGTGTCTGGGACACAGTGGTGGTTTGGGTAGAGAAGAGGCAGGTTGATGCTGGTGCCTGTCCTGAGCCACCACTCCCAGCTTCCTGGCCTCTGCAGGTGTCTGTGTACATGAACCGATGTGCAGGTCACCAAGAATGGCCATAGCTGGGTTCTTCCTGGTAACAAGTGCAGGCCGCCCCAATGCTGGAGCAACGTCCACTCCCAAGAAGCACAGTGAACTGACCAGCTCCATCCTGCCCAGCCTCCAGCTCTGCCCCTAGACATGCCCTTCAGGGTTTGCTTCCAGGGAAATTTAGCCACCACTGGTCACTAAGCCACCCTATGCCCCATAAATGGCATATTGAGCCCAGAGGTTTCTGTCACTTAGGCTGGAACTTCTACTATGCATCTCTGAGTCAGCAGATTCTAGCAAAGAGCTTAACCCTCTGGCCTGGGCCAGCATACTGGGACCGCTTCTGCCTGGCCTTTCATGGGGCAGGGCAGCCCCTGCCCCCTGTGAGGACACCAGGACAGCTGCTGCCTCATGCTGGGGTCTCTGTCCAGCCTCTGGGCATGCAGGCCAGTCTCTGTCTACAGCCCTTCTGCCAGCAGCTCACCTGAGACCATCCAGTGGCTCACCAAGATCCCTGCACATCCACTCTTCCTGCTCAAGACCACTTAAACCAAACCAAATCAGGAAGGAGGAGGGTGAAGTGAGGGTGTTCCTGGTGCTCTGGAACTGGCATTTAGAGTCCCACCTGAAAAAAAGGTGCTAAATGCTTCACACTCTGAGGATGGATTCAGGGGTCAATACATTCTGAATAAATGTATAAATTAAGCAATATGCTTTTAGCATGTTTAAGCAGAGGAGTTCCTTAAAAATCCCGCCACAAGAATACTTTTTAATATATTTCATTGCGCCAGGTGCCCCTCCACCCCTAAGCCCCCCAAAACATACTGTTTCCACTGGCCTGGCTTGTGAGAATTGAATGTGCCTACTACCCCAGAGCCAGCCCTTCATAGTTTAGTCATATTGTGTGCATTTATGTATGAAATAAAATATTATCTCTACCCTAGGAAAAAAAAAGGGAATTAGTAGCAACCAAAAGCCACACTACAACCCTCTCCCCTCCCCCTCGCCCTTTCTAAGAGGCTACATATTAGGCTTCCATAGTCAACATCCACCCTACCACCTTCCTACTTCTTTTCACATGGAAAAGAGCATGTCTAAGTCGACAGCGGTGGGCAGGGTTCACAGTAGGAAGTGATTCCCTCCCTGTGCCCCAGTCCACCCCTGCCCCAGGCAAGAGAAATGGGAGGGGGGACGCTGCTGAAAGAGGGGAGAGAGCATCTCCCTCCCCAGGTGGACATCAGCTTGGGCTGTGGACTTGCAGATCTCCCCCTTTGCCTGCCTGAGTGAGAGATGGTGGCAGGGGGTCAGTACCCAGAGAAATTGCTGGTCTCGAGCTTTCTCTCCAGGATCCATTCCAGAGGGCTGCCCTCTGGTAAAGGAACCCAGCAGCAAGAGGTTGTGTGGTCAGCCACCCAGGGCAGAGCTGAGAGGTGGCAGAGGAGGCCTCACCGACCGGTCGGGATCTCCCAGATCAGGGAACAATGTGGTCCCTTCTTCCCGACCCCTTTCCACTCCAACAGGCTGGAGGATCTTAAAACTAACAGAGAAGTAGGCTGGCATAGGATTCTGAATTAGATTATGAGAAGGGGATTTTTAATGGGCTGAAAGTGACAAGAGGGTAATGGAATCTGCCCAAGATGTGCTAAGGGAAAAGCTTTTTGTTTTTCTTTTGTTAGTTTGTTTTGTTTGGTTCAGAGCAAATCAAATTTGAAGGTAGTCATTGGAAAAATTAAAACCACTTCATGTTTAGACCCAACAGAGTTGGGACTGCTCAGTGAACGGTTATGCAATCATAAGCAGTGAGGGGCCCATGGAAGTGTGGCCTAGATAAGCTTCCAGATCCTTTCCCACCCTGAGATGCCAAATTTGATGGTAGCAGGGTATTCATTTGAAAGCGGGCCACACCCATCACTGGGATTCAGTTGTGTGTTGGCATGTCTGGAGGAACGGAGGGATTAGTCAGTCCTGGGCTCCTGTCTGAGTCCTGAGGGGAAGGTGGGAGGAAATTCTGAAAGTAAATCCCAAAGGAACCACTTCCATTAAAATTGGGTTAAGACATTGGAGTTAAAGCATTTCTCTAAAGTCACATTGATCTTAGTGCAGACTCTCTGCTCAAGATGAAAAGTTTTTTGTTTGACAACCACTGCATCTAAAGCTGTACTGTCCAATACAAAAGCCACTCATCGTATGTGACTATTTCAATATAATCAAAAATCCGACTCATATCATACTAGTCACATTTCAAGGGATCAGTGATCACGTGTGCCTAGTGGTTACTGTATTGGATGGTGAAGATATAGAACATTTTCATCTTCACAGAAAATTCTATCTGGCTACTCTGCTTCAAAGAAAAAGTTATTTGTTCCAATGACTGAAGAGAAAATGGCCAAGCTGGACCTCTGAGATATCATATGGTATGTACAAAATTACACATTCCAAACTTCATGGGCAAGTCAAAGGTTAAAGTGACATAGAGACAGGACAAGAAGCAGCGTCATTCCTGCAGGGGACACAGTGAGCCCTGAGCTCACAAACGTCCAGGAGGCCTGAGTTCTTCTATGGGGAATTGGGGGCTGCCATAGAGGAGGCCTCAGGGCCAGTCACTTGGCAGAGACACTGACCCCTGGGAAAATGATGGTGCTGCCTGGCAGAGGTGATGGTGGCGCCTGGCACTTGAGGAAGGTGAGGGCCCACGGTGGGAGGCGCTCCACTATGATAATCACTTCCCTTCTGGCAACTCTCAGAAACAGAGTGAGACTTTGAGGGATAAGAGCCTGGGACGTATGTGTTACAGTATCCTGTTTTTCTCATCAGGATCAGGGCGTGAGAAATAGCAGAAGAGGTCTGGTAGTTACCTAATGCTGTGTTACTCCAAATTACTCCAAAACGTAGTGACTTAACACAAAAATAATTATTTATTATCTCTCAGTTTCCCACAGTGGGTCAGGAATTTGGGATCAAGCTGGTAGGGTAGTTGTAGCTCAGGATCTCTTATGAGGTTGCAGTTAAGACGTCAGCTGGGCTTAAGTGGGGCAGGAGGGTCCACTTCCAAGGTGGCTCATGCATATGCCTGGCTAACTGGTGCTGGCTCTTTGCAGGAGGCCTAAGTGCTCTTAGTGTGGACTTCTTCACATGAGCTTCCTGAGTGTTCTCCCAACACTGTGGCTGGTTTTCCCCCAGAATGAGAGACTCAAATAGCCAAGGCAGAAGCTGCAATGCATTTTTCTGACCTAGCCTTGGAAGTCATACACCATTGCTTCTGCTGCATCCTCTAGTCACACAGACCAGCCCTAATTCAGACTACTCAAGGATGTGACTGCTAGGAAGTGAAGGTCACTGGGGGCCATCTTGGAGGCTGGCTACCATGAAGTCACACAGAGCCAAGAACTGCCTATTATCAGGATGCATGATCAGAACTCCCTCAGTTGCAAGTGATCAAAATCCAACTCAAATTGTCCCAAGGGGGGAAAAATGATAAAAGAGAATGTGTCTACTAGCACATATAACTGAAAAGTCTTGCTACAGTTGAATACAGGTGCTTAAGTGATGTCCCCAAGGTCTGTCTCTTTCTCAGATAAGATTTCCTCTTGTGGTAGCAAGATGACCACCCATCGCTCCAGGCTTGCATCTCCAGTTTAAAAGAAAGAAACTGCCTCTTTCCAGTTAGCACCAACAAAAATGCCAGTGGGGCTTCCATTGGCTAAAATATTTATCTCAGAACCAATCACTGGATCCCTTTCAGATATGGTGCTCTGGTTGGCCAGACCCAAGTCACGTACCCATCCCTGGACTGAAGTGCTGTTACCAAAAGAAGGCTGAATGGTGCTGAGCTGGCAAAATCAACCACAGTTCACTACAAAAGCACATCTGTATCTGTCTGGTTTCATAACAGACAATTACACTCACCCCGCTATGATGAAGACTGACAACGCCAAACTGCCAACCCAGAAACACATCATTGTTTTCCATTACCCCTTCTTACAGAGCCAGAGGTAGACATTCCTCTGTGAGATTTGTTTTGCACAGTCAAGACTAGAGATTTCTCCTGGGTCGACAAGCATCTGATATCTCTAAATCTGGATGGTCCTTGGAGGAGCCATGGCTTTGGTTTCTATTAATCACAGTACATCACTTCTGTGTGCTCTGGTGTGTCTCTTTGCCAGGAGGTGGAAATAGAGTAACTTCTTAGCAAGACCTTAAAGATGTGATTAAAACTGCTTTATAGGGACATCCCTGGTTGTGTAGTGGTTGAGAATCTGCCTGCTGATGCAGGGGACATGGGTTTGATCCCTGGTCTGGGAAGATCCCGCATGCCG
The DNA here is from genome assembly GCF_028564815.1 of Eubalaena glacialis. NCBI lineage: Eukaryota > Metazoa > Chordata > Mammalia > Artiodactyla > Balaenidae > Eubalaena > Eubalaena glacialis. The sequence continues at coordinate 112,843,601 of NC_083721.1, forward strand.
CAGAGCAACTAAGCCTGTGCCCCACAACTACTGAGTGCGTTCTAGAGCCCTCGAGCCACAACTACTGAAGCCTGCACACTCCAGGGCCCGAGTGTCGCAACTACTGAGCCCACATGCTGCAACTACTGAAGCCCACATGCCTGGAGCCCATGCTCCACAACAAAAGAAGCCACTGCAATGAGAAGCCCACGCACCGCAAAGAAGAGTAGCCCCCGCTCACCGCAACTAGAGAAAGCCCACACAGCAATAAAGACCCAACGCAACCAAAAAAAAAAAAACCTACTTTATAAAAAGAAATACGTGCTTGTACATGTAGGGAATAATAAATACAGTAACAGCTTACTCATCTAGACCCTGGAGAGCTGATATATGATATATTCAACCCTTCAAAACACAGACTATTCCTGGGTGGAGGAAAGCACTCACACAGCTATACATCTAACCACTCATTTGGAGATTTATTGATTCTAATTGAGCACATACACATATAATTCTGGACATGTTTGATTTTTCTAGTTTCCCAGTCCACAGTAGATAAGAAACAGCAGACTTGGCAGGGGTGTGGCAGGGAGCTGTTGGAGAGTCATAGTGTTGCTAGTCAAGGAGATACCTGATGGCTGGAGCTGCTAGGACTGAGTGGTATCCCGATTCTTGCTGTCATTTATTTAACACTGATAATGGGTAAGGTGCTGTACTAGGCACTCCGTATGTCATGTCTCATTCAATCATAACAATACCCCTATTAAGTCAGGGTTATTGTTTTCTACATTTTATAGATGGGAAAACTGAAGTTTAAGGGTGATGTCAAGTAATTATGAAAGGGTTGTATGTTCATTAACACCTGTTTTATAAAACAGGTTAGTAGATAACATCATTTAGAAATGCTTCCTTCAAAAGTGGCTTACCAGAGACTTCGTAGGGCTTAAAGGGATAAGAAGAAAGTTCGGTTACAGGATCTATCGTATTCCCTGACTGGGCATGACAAGATGGCCCTGCAATGCCTTCTGGGTCTGAGAGTCTGTATTCTTGGAGGCCTGGGCCTCTAAGGTCATAGAACCTTATAAATGGTTCTGAGGAGGTTGTCTAGTGGCACTGCCAGTGTCCCTGTTGGATGCCTTCAGAGTCCCCTGTCAGGGCCCAAAAGGGGAATTCTGGGACAGCAGCTGACCATGCAGTCTCTCCTCAGAGCGACTGATAATAACAGACCCCGTGTCTCCGTGGTGTGTCTGATTCCTACAGCTACATTTGTCCAGCCAACCTGGCATCCTAGGCTGGAAGGACACGAGAGCCACTGCTACTTTGGGTGCCTGTAGGCCTCAGCCGCCTGCATCCCCTGTCTCAAGATTACATGGACACATTCAAAGAATTCTTTCTTTGAAGAAGGAAGTCATCTTTGGACTTGAGGTCAGATGTAGGAATTACTGAGGCTCCCACTCTCATTCGCTCCCCTACTCTACCCTTGGTTCAACTGGTTGAAAGAAGAAGCCACGGGCTTGAATGTTTTCTTAGGCTTGGCAAGCAAGCACATGGGGGAAAAATCCAGTGTTGGTTTCCTTCTCTCACAGTGGCATATTATGAGGCCCTTCTGGATCCCTCACAGTGAGGGTGGATATGGTATTGGGAAGGATAAATGTTTGTCAAGACTGTCCGGACTCACTGAAACGATGTGGTTTTCATAGGTAGGGTATGTGAATGTGTGTGTGTGTGTGTGTGTGTGTGTGTGTGTGTGTGTTAGTTCTTGAAGATCTTCACAACCTGATGCAGTCCCCCGAGGCCTGAAATTAAGTTGAAATCATCCATGCCTCTGAATGCCAGTATCTCCAAAGAACTCAGGAATGTCATGGTTTCCTGGAACTCAGACCTATGATGTGAAATGCTTCAGTTTCTGACCCTTGGCAATTCTAATGCGCCCATTGTTCTTTCTGGCCTGGAATTGACCCTTGCATCCATTCGACAAACACTCGCTGCACCGGGCAAGGAAGAGGCATCGAGGAAGAAAATCCAGATATCAAAATTGGCCTTTGAAAGATAGAATTAATTACTGGATTCAAATCCTCCACAAAAACTGAGGGCACAGTGTTCCTGTCCCCAAAGACAGTTCTTTTATTTTTAGACTTTACAGTGTATAAAGACCAAATATACACCCATAAAGGTGTGGTGTTGGCTGCTGCTTAGGTGAAATCACAAAGGAAAGGACGCTGGATTTCCCCACTTTCCTTGTTTGTAACCTTTTATCACCTCTTAGTGACTCCCCTGCCCCAGATGTCCCTGCTTTTAGGACATTCTCTCCCGACAGGGAAGAAAAATGAAGCTGCGGAATAAATTAACTCAAAGGGAAAGAATTAGGAATGTGTTGAAATGTTTTATGCCACCCAGAAGCAATATATTTTTAAAAGACAGCCTCTAAAGAGGGGACACTTTGAGGAACAAGTTTCCCTTTTTTTTTTTTTTGGTGGGGGGGAATCCAAGAGCCTCAAATCAAGGAGAATTGGAGAATTCCCTAAATTCTGTTTCCATGAGAATCAGCTGGAGGTAAACATAGCTTTCCCCTGCCTTACTCCTGACCTTGGAATCACTGGTCTAGGGAATCATGCACTCTGCACCCACACAAAGCTGAAGTTTGTGTGGAGTTGTGGAAAGTTCTTCTTAGGGAACAACAGGTCTGTGTTCCAGTCCTGACTCTGTTACTTGACAAGTGGCTTGAGCTAATCATTTAGCCTCTGTGAGTCTCACCTATAAATTGGATTAATTATCCTGTTTTTGCAGGGTTGTTGTGAGGCTTGGAAATCACACATGTGAAGGCTTGGCACATAGAAGATCCTCAGATCTAAGGCTGAGTGTTCCATTAATGTCAGTTCTTAATAGTTCTTGAGTAAGAATTTGCATGTCAGTTGTCTTTGTATCGTTTCAAATAGGTGTTCAGAGTCTATTTCAAAAATTTATTTAAATGCTTTCAAACACACATAAAAGTATAGAATATGGTGTAATAACTCTCCCTGTATTACGTATGTATTACGTAGCTTCTGTAAGGATCAACATATTGCCTTGCCTTTTTGTAATTCTGTTCAATTTTTTAAATGATAAGAAATGTAACAATTCCTATGGTAACCTATGCTTGGTATTTTTTAAACATTCTGAGAGCCAATGCTACCTTTTTAGGGAAGGTGAAAAAAGCACGCTAGAAAAACCCAGTGTTATGTCAGCACCCTGATGACAGATGAACATAGTGACTCTCCTTTTGACTGTATAAAATTCATCATCTTGACCAGCCCCTGAGTCCACAAGGTATGTCCACAGACAAGCCGACTGCCTGGACCAGAGTTAACCCCGTCGGTGGCATTGTAGCGTTAACTCCAACCGAGACAGATGTATTTCCAAAAAGCACAGAGAGACTTGCTGCTCTGAGCACAGGAAGTGTGACAACTGGAAAAACTATAAAGTGGGATCATGTCTACCCATCCCTCCAGCTGGACTGCATGTTTTATGCAGAACAGTATGTCAGAGCAGCTTCTCCTTGGGGTAAAGAAAGCGCTATGAGACTGAAAGCCTGGGCCTGGCGTGCTGGGAGGAAGGTCTGTTATTCCAGAATGTGAGGCTGTTCATGACAGACCCGGGGATGTGAGCACGTTTACAAGGTGACCTGTGTCACTTGTCATTAGTTTCTAAGGCTCAGAGTTCTTGAATCACCAGTCTGATGTACTAATACCCCCAGTGAGAACTCACAGCTCCTAATGTTTATTTATTAAAAAGTTAACCACTGAATGGAAAACAGACCAACCTATAAAGAGAGACCGTACCCCAAACAAACAAACAGCGTTGTTCAGAACTCAGCTCTGCTAACTGTTCAGAGTAGAAATCAGAATTCGGCATCATCTAGGTCTCACTCTATGAACCCAGGGCAGAGGACAACTCCTGGGGTGTCAGGAAGGATGTGTTGCAGGGGCCCTGAAGTCAGGGACTCTGGGACCCATGAAGAGAGGGTGCGGGGACTCAAGGTAAAGGCAGCGGTGTGTTTGGTTTGGGTGTTTTGTTTTTTTCTTGCCCTGCTCACCTCAGGAACACATACAGTCAGACACCTGGCCCAAAGAAGGCTACAAGGCACCTGATCCCACTGCGTGCCTGCCTGGCCTTCTAGAAGGGACGGCTTTCCCATGGTGGAAGCTGGCTTATTGTGAAACTCACCAGAGCTTGCATTCCTGCAGGGTCACTAGCCTGCCTGCCAGCCTGCCTGTCTGCCTGCCTGACTCCCTCCCTAGAAGTTGATAATCCCCCGAAACAATGTGCTATGACCACAAAGTGATGAGACTTATCTCCCGAAGCCAGACCTGGAAGTCTGTCTCGTTCCTGTGCAGTCACACTGGGCAGGTGACTCACTTGGAACACCTCGGAGGACAGAGAGGTCAAAAAGGTGTCTCTTTTTACTTAAAGCACTAAAACCTGTTAATCATGGTTAAGAGCAGGGACGGGGAAGAAAGAAGGACAGAAAGGAGAGGAAGAGGGAAGGAAGGAAGTTTCCTTTCAATTGTGGGAGAGTCTTGGGGAGACAATCCCTTAATGATGCCACATCTTGCCCTGACAGTCTTTGAGCTCGTTATGTCTTTTTTTTTTTTTTAATTGTGGTATAGTGATGTATAGTAGTGTATAAGTTACAAGTGTACAACATAGTGCTTCACAATTTTTAAAGGTCATACTCCATTTATATTTATTATAAAATATTGGCTATGTTTCCTGTGGTGTACAATATATCCTTGTAGTTTATTTTATACATAATAGTTTGTACCTCCCACTCCCCCCCCCGCCATCTTGCCCCTCCTGCCTTCCCTCTCCCCACTGGTAACCACTAGTTTGTTCTCTATATCTGTGAGTCTGTTTCTTTTTTGTTATATTCACTGTTAGTTTTATTTTTTAGATTCTACATATAAATGATATCATAACAGTATTTGTCTTTAACTTATTTCACTTAGTGTAATACCCTCCAAGTCCATCCATGTTGCTGCAAATGCATTATTATTATTTTTTATGGCTGAGTAGTATTCTGTTGTATATATGTGCCACATCTTTATCCATTCATCTGTTGATGGACACTTAGGTTGCTTCCATATCTTGGCTATTGTAAATAATGCTGCTATGAACATTGGGGTTCATGTATCTTTTTGAATTAGTGTTTTCGTTTTCTTTGGATATATACCCCAGAGTGTAATTTTTGGGTCATATGGTGGTTCTATTTTTCGTTTTTTGAGAAACCTCCATACTATTTTCCAAAGTGGCTGTACCAATCACATTCCCATCATCAATACTGTACAAGGGTTCCCTTTTCTCCACATCCTCACCAACATTTGTTATTTGTGTTCTTTTTTGATAACCATTCTGACAGGAGTAAGGTGATATCTCATTGTGGTTTCTATGTCTTAACTTCGTACGGAGTTTACCTTTGCATTTTTTATTACTATAGTGACAACATGGCTTTCTCTCACGCCTTGTGTTTTAAAGGTATTATAAATACCTTTAAAATTCATTATAAATCGTCTCATCACAATATTAGTTATTTCCCCAAATGAAGAAAAACATTGGACAAAATGGGAGATAGAAATTTAACCATTAACTCCCACCCCTCCCCCATCTCTGTCAGCAGTCACAGGACCAAATGCAGTTCATGTTCCACGCCCTACTTAGCACAGCAGACATCACCATATCAGGTAATGGCAGCTTCCACCTGAAGTATCTGGACAAGTGCCCACAGCCGCTGGCTGCCCATGGCTTCTTGGAAAATAAATGCCTGCCAGGGGTAACTTTTTGGGTTTTTTTCTGTGTGAATGAAACTCAGCAGTTCTGGGAACCGTTTGCCCACATTTGGTAGGTCATTCCTCCCTTGAAGGGATCTGAATAAGGAGCCAGAAGAAAGGGCTCCTTCTCTCCCAAAGCCTGCCCAAATGTGTCTCTCCTGGGCCACCTGGCCCTCCTCAGCCCGGTGCCTTTGTTCAGCTGGTGTTGACATCAGGTTAATTACACGGTCCTGTGTTTATACGTGGATCTCCTAAAAGGCAGGCAGCAAGTTAGCTGCGTGAAGGCAAGTTGTAAAGCTCATTTACTTGTCTTTCCACCTAAGCGGGCTTTCCAATCTCTGACTGGTGGGTAAAAGTCACACACATCCCTAGGACACAGGTAAATAGCATCATCCCCTCTTTGTCAGTGAAGAAATGGGTGCATGGTGGAACCGTCTGGTCCAGGGCCACTCTATGATCAGGCCATTCAAGATGGCTATTCTTTTGCCTTCTGTATATCCCCTGCTCAACCAGGTCCTGCTTCTCTCACATGACTACCCAGTTCTCTTAATTATAGGGCTTAATTAGTCCCTGGTAACTGAGTCCACCTGACGTTAATTCCCCTCTATAAATGGTAGTCTCCTTCTCCCAGTAGCAGTAAGGATGGTTGCTGTGTCCTGCTCTCTGTCTGCCGCACATTTGCGTAAGAGTTCCCCTGTCTGGTAAGCCATTGATGTCTCTGCTCTTCCTTCAGTCTCTAGGCTGGACGACTACAAGGCTTGCAGGTCTGCAGTGTGCAGCCCAACAGCCAGGCAGCAAGCACGTTAGCCACAGGGCCAAGCAGTACTCATGGGGTGAGGCTGACGGGCTTCTGCTCCCACCCTGGGTGGTTCCACCTCTGAACAGCATATGTGCTCCTGGGGTGTCTCAAAACTTGACAAAGGGAAGAAATGGGAAACAATGCACATCTTAAAAATGCAGCACTGGTTGAGGGCTCAGACCTTAGCTTGTCAAAGCCTCTAGCTCTGTGTCAGAATTATTGAGGGCCAGGCTTTTGGTGGAATATATAAATTGGAAGCCTCACGAGGGCAGGGAATGTCAATACTTTCTTGGCTGCCGTATCCCCATTGCCTAGACCTGTGCCTGGCTCACGGTAGGGCCTCAATAAATACTAGATGAAGGAGGAAGGAATCTGGACTGTGTTTTGTTAGCCTTCAGTGCGGATAGCTGGGCCTTGCCTGGCTGGTGCCTTTGTGAGCCCTGCACCCCCCCAGGGTGATGGTATTTGTAGTGTGGCCTTTGGGTGGGTCCCTCATAGTCTCTCGTTCTTCTTTGTCTCTGACACAGTAAGAAGATGGCCATTCGCAAACCAGGAAGAGAGTCCTCACCAGAGTCTGGCTAAGCTGGCACCCTAATCTCAGACTTCCAGCCTCCAGAACGGTGAGAAAATAAGTTTCTGCTGTTTAAGGCACCGAGCAATGGTATTCTGCTATGGCAGCCCCAGCTGACTAAGATAATACCCCACATCGGCTTTTCTCATACAAACTTGACTGAGGGTTAGGCTATTCATAGCCACACTGGTCACCCGGCCACAGGTCCTTGACAGAACAGTTCTGTACAGGACTTTTAAAAAAAAAAAAAAAAAAAAAAAAAAAGGAAAAAGGAAAGCCATGTCCTTCCATTGTGCCGCATCTCTGCAAAACTGAGGTTCTTATTAGGTACTCATTCAAAGGGCAGACATTGGTAGGACTGTAAGCAGGACTTGGCAAGATGAGCCTTTCTAAGGGGCAGCGCTCTTAATTAGAGGGCATTTTGTTTCAGCCACAATCTCAGTGGATCATATGAGTGGGAATCATAACATCACTCCTCATTCCAAGTGCCAGGAAGTATGTGTGTCTCTCCACCTTTTCCCCTTAGGCAGCTTAGGTTAGTTGTGGGAAAATTCTTATTTCCTGGACAGAAAATCTAAGGCAGGCAGACGGATGTTTGATAACCTGTAGGGAAATATATTGGAGAATCTTAAATGGGACAGGATTCTAGCATTAACCCTTTTTCAAAATCTTGTGTATTTCTTAAACACAAATATATCCTTCATTTTTCTTTGGAGGGTATTTTACAAAAGGCCTGGAAAATATATGGTATGAAAAGGAGTATCTTGACTCCTTCAGATCAACTTTGGTCCTTACATCTTAGAAATCATGTGTTTCAAATAAATCTTGAATGCCTCTAGTCACTCCCAACTTGGCTTTGTACTTTCCTCCCAGGTTTGGAGAGGGCACCTGCTCAAATGGCCCAGTCTAGGGGGGTCAGGGCTTTGTGCAGCTCTCGGAGGGAGGGTCTTGTGTGACTATCAGGCCCTTTTACTAAGAGTTAACATTTGGAAGTTTCCACTTGTAGAGCCTGGGCCTGAGAAGAAACCCCTTGGCGGACTCAGCAAAGTTCTCCTGAACCTGGTACCGCTGGTTCTGTTCCATACAGGACAACCCAGTCCCACAACATTCTTCCCCAGAGTCAGAAGTTCACTTAGGCCCTGGGTTTGCTGATATCAGAGCAGGGAACTCCATGAAAGGCCACTCAGAATGAATTCCCTGGAGGTGGTATGTCTGGCGGGGAGGAAGTAGTGAGCTGACAGTCGAGGCTGTCTTTGGACAGATGGCCCTGCAAGGGCTGCTTTCTCCAGGGCCTTCAGATCTAGAGGACCAGGCCCAAGGGTGCCTTCAGGACTGCTCTACGGGGGTGCTCGGGGCCAGCCATGCAGCTGGAGGTGGGGGCCAGCTGGGAGACTTGTCTAGGAAGCTGCACTTTCATAACACTTGAAGGCTGAGAAAACCCTCGCTGTCCGTTTAAAGAATTGGCAAAGGTGACTCCAATGAGGATTAAAGGGGTCTAAACCCCAGAAGCCTCCCCTTGACAGGGCACTGGCTCATGAAAGCCTACATGCAAGTTCTATATAAGGAACTGAGTAGCAGGCTTCTCTAAGAATTCTGAGAAATGTACTTTCTTGGACAATGAAGATGAATCTACTTCCTGTATTAAGACTGAAAAATCTTTTCCAACGGGAAAATTCACATGGTGTCGCCTGTATCTCCCAGAATATATAACGTCCAGAAAGCTCAAATGGCATTTTCATGTCTTCCTGATGCCAAGCCAGTTAATGGGCAGCGAGAAATATTCATACCAAGTCATTACTAAAGTTTCCCACACAGCTGAATCTAATTAATTAGGCCTAGCCGAGCCTGCCAGCCATACCCGGGACCCAGTGAATAACCCATAGAGGATTTAGAAACACCCTTTTGACAAACACTCATTTATTACCACCTGTATTCAGTGAATCACCTCTACAGCAGATACCACCTGACAGAACTTCCTCAAAAGAGGGCACTTTATGAACTGAAAGTCAAAAACCACTTCTTTATTTTTCATTAAGAATATCTCTCTATTCTCTTAATAGCCATAGCAATGGTGCTTGATACTCTTCAAACCACTTTACAAATATTAATTTCTATTCCACTTTGACCCATAGTTTGCTCAGAGCTAAGGATAATGTGATTTTTGTTCAGGCCCAAATCAAAGAACTGGATGGTTTCTACCAGCCCCATTTGTTTTCCTCAAAATTGTGGGAACCTATTTTGTCTCTGAGGCCTGTAAAGTATTCCCAGAATGTGTTAGAAACTCCTCTGAGCAACTCCCATCCCCTTTCTTGGAGGGCTCTGGAAAGTTATTCCAGAGCAAACTCACATCCACGGGTAACAAAGGTACCTTTGAAGCCAGGGCTTCACTCAACACACACATGTTGAGTGTCGATTCCGTGCCAGGTTCTGTTCAAAGTACTGGGTCGTCATGCTTCCTGTTCTCCCAAGGCTTACCCTCTAGTGAGGGGTGGCAGGGTAGGGAGAGAGAATAAACAAAGAAGCAAAGTAATTTTCTGATAGCGATAAGTGACGGTGATACACAAAGGATAGTGGGCTAGAGTGTGCTTGGGGATGTGTGTTTTGGGTGGTCAGGGAAGCTTTGTGGAGGGAATAACAACATTTGAGTTGAGACCTGAGTGATAATATTATGTCAGTTGTGTTATATTCTGATATTCTCTATATTTAAAGCAATTCCACAAACACAAACTCAAATAGAGCAAAGAGACTGATTAGGAGAGCATTGCTCTTTCATACTTTTTTTTTTTTTTTTTTGAGTTGGGGGAGGTATGCAAGGAATGCTTGTAAATTGGTTCAGTCTCTAAGGAGGTCAAAATTGCAATATCTACTAAAATTAAAAATACATTATTGGGAATTCCCTGGTGGTCCAGTGGTTAGGACTTGGTGCTTTCACTCTCAGGGCCTGGGTTCGATCCCTGGTGGGGGAACTAAGATCCCACAAGCTGAGCTGCATGGCCAAAAAAAAAGAATTATCCTTAGATCCAATAATCCCACTTGTAGGAGTTTAATCTATGGAAACAATGGCATATATGCAGGAAGATATATGGGTATCTATCTGTCTATCTATATATCTATATATATGGATATTTACCACAGCATAGCTTATAATAGCAAAAGATCGTAAACAACCCAGAAGTTCATCACTAGGAGATTGGCTAAGTAAATTATGGAACTTTCATATGAGAGAAATTTCTTGTCATTAAAAAGAATGAGGTTGAGCTCCAAGATAAAGTTAAGCGAGGAAAAAACACGCAAGAATTATGTTCAATATGCTATCATCTTTGAAAAATAATATATATACACATTATCTTTGGAAGGGTGTACAAGAAACTAAGTTTTTGCCTCAACAGGGGTTAGGGGAGAATTAGGGAAACTCTATATATTCTCTTGTAACTTTTGCATTTTTTACTTGTGCATGTCTTAGCTATTTGATAAACATGTTGAAAAATAGAGCATTGCAGTATAATTATATATAATCTTCATACAAAGCTCTTTTCATGTGTACTTATACATCACAGTTCTGGCTGGAATTAATTTCAAATGTTAAAAGTGGAAAAGCTCCTGGACTTCCCTGGTGGTGCAGTGGTTAAGAATCCGCCTGCCGGGCTTCCCTGGTGGCGCAGTGGTTGAGAATCTGCCTGCCAATGCAGGGGACACGGGTTCGAGCCCTGGTCTGGGAAGATCCCACATGCCGCGGAGCAACTAGGCCCGTGAGCCACAACTACTGAGCCTGCGCGTCTGGAGCCTGTGCTCCGCAACAAGAGAGGCCGCGATAGTGAGAGGCCTGCGCACTGCGATGAAGAGTGGCCCCCACTTGCTGCAACTAGAGAAAGCCCTCGCACAGAAACGAAGACCCAACACAGCCATAAATAAATTAATCAATTAATTTTTAAAACCCCAAAAGTTTTAAAAAAAAAAAAAAAAAAAAAAAAAAAGAATCCGCCTGCCAATACAGGGGACATGGGTTCGAGCCCTGGTCCGGGAAGATCCCACATGCCGCGGAGCAACTAAGCCCCTGTGCCACAACTACTGAGCCTGCGCTCTAGAGCCCGCGAGCCACCACTATGGAGCCTGCGTGCCACAACTACTGAAGCCCACATGCCCTAGAGCCCATGCTCCACAACAAGAGAAACCACCGCAATGAGAAGCCTGCGCACCACAACGAAGAGTAGACCCGGCTCACCGCAGCTAGAGAAAGCCTGAACGCAGCCAAAAATAAATTTATTAAAAAAAAGAAAGAAAAGTGGAAAAGCTCCTAAAAATCAGTGTGTAATCGTCTTCTTGGCTGGTTCAATACGTGGGCATTTCTTAGTCAGGCTTAAATATGGCTTCTGTAAGGGAGTTTAGGAAATGTTTCAGGAAAGGCATTTTCTCTTAGGATGGACCTCCTTTTTTTGGAAGACAGTGCACTAATTTCTAATCCATTCGAAGATTTGAACAACTAACCTGACCAATGTTCAGAAAAAGAATTGGAAAAAGACTTTTCTTGAAAAATACTGTCTAATGCATATACGATATTACAATTTTCTTCTAAGTTGTAAGAGGCCTTGGTTTCTAAGAATGAACTTGTTCCAGCAAGAAGGTCTTTCTTAGCTCTCACAGCTATTTCATGTTCTGGTCCATTTATAATTATGGCCCGATAAGGGTCTTCAGCAACCAGTAAAATTTTTAAGAAATACGATGGAAATCAAATGTTTTTCAGATGTCTGTGTTCGGAACATAGTCTCTGTGGTTTCCTACATTGCTGTGCCACGGAGGACAGCAAATAATACTTATAACCTCTATTCCTCATGGTAATAAAATCTGCCCCATGTTAAATAAATCATTTATGCATATAAAAGTTTATTGAAAAGAATTTGCCATCGATAATCTGCAAGAGCCATGGAAATGACATTCAGTATCTATTTTAAAAATGCATTAAATATGTATCTAGTAGAAGCATGAGGAATTAACTTGCTTGCAGGCAGAATTTCCATCAGCTGCAAGGTCGCTGTGAGAATCCATGCTGAGGCAGAGGCTGGGGAACTGGCAGAGTGATCTGACGTCTGAGTCCCAGTGCGGCTGCAGGAAGGAGAAATGGCTCATTAGAAAAAACCGTGATAACACCCCAGGGAACAGCTGCATGTGAAGCTGAGTCAGAGCACAGCCTGACCAAGGAGGGGCACACGAGACAGAAATGGCTCACCTTCAACACGTGGCAGCAGCTTTGAATGCTCCATTCAAGAAGAGGATGCCATCCATTCTTGGCAGAGTTTCCCTGCTCTGGGAAGCCGGTACAGATGAGAGGTGTTTCCGAAAAATCTCTGGACTCCCAGGCCGTTGGGCTTGCACTGCAGCACGAGCCCCAGGGAAGAAGGCCAGAGTCAATATCATGGGAGGCCTTTCCAGCCGGCAAGTTATCCATTAAAAAGTGGGTCACTGGAGAGGACTGGGTTGACTCCAGATCAGGGTCCCCTGTCCTCGTGATCAGGTTTCAGGGCAGGCTTTGGTGGCCCTTGAAGACACACACCCTCTGGTATTCTTGGAGGAGGGAGGGAAAAGGTTGTGGTGTGGGCCCTGGCTAGTGGAGGTGGAGAGAGAGAAACCTGAGAAAGAATAATTCACATGACTCTAGAAATCAAGACTCAGATTGGCTGTCACAAAGAATGGCTGCTCTTAGAGGCAGTAAATATGTCTGAGAGTCCTGTGGAGATGCAGGAGTGTGAATAATCTTGAGTTTCGACTTGTATTTTCCACCTTCTGTTTTTGAGATCCCTCTTTGCAGTCAGCCTGGAATCAGATGACTTTCTTGATGAAGCATATTATGTCACTAAGGTCAAGGTCTTCAGTATTAAAGACAGATTATTAATTCTTCATTTGTCTTAGAATCATAGAGTTAAAAGTCTTAGTAGAGATCTGACCTACTCATTTTACAGATGAGGAAACTGAGGACTAGAAGGGCTGGGTAACTTGGATAAAGCTATCAGCAAAGCTGGGACTAGAGTTTAGCTTTTCTTTCTCTAAGCAGAGTCCTTTGCTACTTGAAAAGTAACATTAATTTCCTACTATTACATTTTACTCACCTCTGTTCACTCCGTTTCAAACTGTGTGGTCCATTTCCCTATCCCAAAGAGAAGTGAATATGTTGATTCAGCAGGAATTTTCAGAGAGCTAGCACAAACCTATATATAAGGCTCACAAAGATTAGTGTGACCGAAAGAATCTTAACTGACAAATAATATCCAGGTTTAACAACACTTGAGATATATGAAATGATACCAACTCAAACATATGAAATACAAAAGATAGGATTAGCCTTTGTTTTCAGGGGAAGCCATGCCTGCTTGAGGACTACATGTCATCAGCTGGCTGATATCTTGACATGGTCTGGGATTCTGCCCTTAATCATTGTAGGTAATATATATGCAGTGCCAAGTGAAAAGTGATTTGGCCTTTTCCAGTTCAGTAAGTCTGAACAAACCACATAATTTGGCATGAAGTAGGTTGTGTTTTACCAGAATTTTCCAGTTCTGCAGTCTATGTTGATCAAATCAACTAAATCATTGCCACTCTGGCTATCTGTGGAAAAAACGCAATTAAAAAAACTGGTTGCTTACCTTGCATCTCCTTATGTAGCACATCTCCTGGTGATGGCAAAATATCCCTTTCTCCTGAGTCATAGTAATTTCCTCCCTCCCTCACTTGGGGTGGTGCTGAGATGCACAGGGACACTTTGGAGACATACACTGCCTTATATTTTTATGTGTCTGTCTTATTTTAGTTAATCTTAAATTAACCTTATTCCTTAAGAAAGAGTCCCAAATCTTGTGGCACTTCTTCTTTACCTCTGCATTCATTCACTCAGCAAACATTATTTGAATGTTCATGACACCTGGTTTCTAAGAAAAGAAAAAAAAAGGGTACTAACGATATAAACATACCCTCATGGAGCTAGCTCCCAGTCTACTGGTAGAGACATACCTTTAATTAAATCATAACAACAGAGTGTGGTAAGAGCACAACAGACTTTGGATGGATGGTGATTAGAAAGTCTGTCCAAAGCCCAAGCCCTGTTCTGTTTCTTCTTCCATTGGTTCACCTCTGTAGTCTTTGACCTTCATCCTTGAAGGCCGCCATCACATTGCCGCCCCCCACGCTCAACCATCTGAAAGTTGGCTAGTGTTAGAGGCCGTAAAGCTCCCACAACCTGCTCCTTCACTTCACCTCCCATTTTTATCCCAATGACCTGCTTTCACAGCCAGATGTGCAATAGCTTTGAGTGAAGACCTCCAAAGTGGGGTGCAAACAATGATCAATTGAGGTGAAAGACAAAAATTTGGAACATCTATTTACATTCATTTTTTATCTAAAGATATTTAAGAAAAATCTTGTTTCTCCCACTTTGAACTTTGACACTGGCACCCTCATCAGGCCTGTCTGTTGGATGGGGACACATCACATACAGTAGACATAGTACCCTCGGGAAAAAGTGAGAGGTTCCCAGAGGAGACGGAGGCACTAGCACTCTTTTCCCTTTTGGAGTAACATATGGCAGGTTATCTGCGCTTCGTTGAGTGGATTTAAGGATTATACCACCCTAAGTCTTGCGTCCGCAAAGTATGGCCACATCCAAATCCCACCTGATACCTGTTTTTGTAAATAAAATTTTATTTACACAGCATGCTCCTTGGTTTAATATTATCTATTTAGTATCATCAACAGCTGAGTTGAGTAGTTGCAATAGAGACTGTATGGCCTGGAAAACCTAATATATTTACTATCAAGGCCTTTACAGAAAACATTTGCCAAACCCTGTCTAAATAGTTTTATTTTTGTGAAATTTTATAAGATAAGTATGGGAGGATTGTGGCCATGAAAATCTTTGTCTCTTACCTAGATTCACCGGTTATCTGATGATAAAATGCTTAAAAGAAAGGTAACATTAAAGATGAGTTATACATTCTTATTTTTATGAAAACACTAATGTTTCAAAGTTTCTGACTTTTTCTTCTGATGACAAGTAGCTGACGCTAGTGACTTAGAAGACATTTTTGAAAAAACACGAAACATTTTTGTCTTTTCAAGTGACACTGTCTTTTCACTTTTAAACTATGCATAAGAAATACTTATATATTTCACAAGACACATACTTTGGAGAGAACATTTTGAAAAATAATATTTTGATGTGTTTCCATTTTATGTGATTCTATTTCTAAAAAAAGGATATCACATAAAAATATTCTCGTGCATTCTTAGAAACATTCGGAAGTGAAATTTTCCGTTTAAAAGTCATCTAAATGAAGAGTTTCGATGGAATTTGAAGGCATAGGTTAAAAATATAAAAATACAACACTTCTCTATTAGTTTGCAAGAATGACTGACATCTGGAAATATGAATATTTACTAGCTGAATTTCAACAGAAATCTTTGTCTAGGAGGTTAAGAATGAAAAAAATGGGTATCATGATTTAGTAAGCTTAGTCAGTGATAGACATCTTCCATTTGAATATATTCATGATATACTTTTTCCAGCTACTATTATTATTTTTTAGTAAGAACAAAAATATTTGTGTACATTTAATAAATAAACACTACATTTCTTGTTTTTAAAACAGTTTTTAAATTTAATTTTTATATTAGAGTATAGTTGATTTACAATGTTGTGTTAGTTTCAGGTGTACAGCAAAGTGATTCAGTTATACCTATATCCATTCTTTTTCAGATTCTTTTCCCATATAGGTTATTACAGAATATTGAATAGAGTTCCCTGTGCTATACAGTAGGTCCTTGTTGGTTATCTATTTTATATCTAGTAATGTGTATATGTTAATCCCAAATTCCTAATTTATCCCTCCCCCCACCTTTCCCCTTTGGTAACCATAAATTTGTTTTCAATATCTGTAAGTCCGTTTCTGTTTCTTTTTTGTTGTTGTTGTTGTTTTTTATTTATTTATTTATGGCTGTGTTGGGTCTTCGTTTCTTTGTGAGGGCTTTCTCTCTAGTTGTGGCAAGTGGGGGCCACTCTTCATCGCGGTGCGCGGGCCTCTGACTATCGTGGCCTCTCTTGTTGCGGAGCACAGGCTCCAGACACGCAGGCTCAGTAATTGTGTCTCATGGGCCCAGTTGCTCCACAGCATGTGGGATCTTCCCAGACCAGGGCTCGAACCCGTGTCCCCTGCATTGGCAGGCAGATTCTCAACCACTGCGCCACCAGGGAAGCCCCCGTTTCTGTTTTGTAAATAAGTTTATATCATTTTTTTAGATTCCACATATAAGTGATATCATATGGCATTTGTCTTTCTCTGTCTGACTTACTTCACTTAGTATGATAATCTCTATGTCCATCCATGTTGCTACAATGGCATTATTTCATTCTTTTTTATGGTTGAGTAATATTCCATTGTATATATGTACCACATCTTCTTTATCCGTTCCTCTGTCCATGGATATTTAGGGTGCTTCCATGTCTTGGCTATTGTAAATAGTGCTACAGTGAACATTGGGGCACATATAGCTTTTCAAATTATGGTTTTCTCTGGATATATGTCCAGGAGTGGGACATGGTAGGTCTATTTTTAGTTTGAGGAACCTCCATACTGTTCTCCATAATTGTTGTACCAATTTACATTCCCACCAACAGTGTAGGAGGGTTCCCTTTTCTCCACACCCTCTCCAGCATTTATTGTTTGTTTTCTCCACACCCTCTCCAGCATTTATTGTTTGTAAACTTTTTGATGATGGTCATTCTGACTGGTGTGAGGTGATACCTCATTGTAGTTCTGATTTGCATTTCTCTAATAATTAGTGATGTTGAGCATCTTTTCATGTGTTTTTTGGCCATCTGTATGTCTTCTTTGGAGAAATGTCTATTTAGATCTTATACCCATTTTTTGACTGGGTTGTTTTTTTTTTTTAAATATTGAGCTGCATGAGTTGTTTGTATGTTTTGGAGATTAATCCTTTGTTGGTCACTTCATTTGCAAATATCTTCTCCCATTCTGTGGGTTGTCTTTTCTTTTTGTTTATGGTTTCCTTTGCTGTGCAAAAGCTTTTAAGTTTCATTAGGTCCCATTTGTTTATTTTTGTTTTTATTTTCATTGCTCTAGGAGGTGGAACAAAAAAGATCTTGCTGCGATTTATGTCAAAGTGTTCTGCCTATATTTTCCTCTAAGAGTTTTATAGTATCTGGCCTTACATTTAGGTCTTTAATCCATTTTCAGTTTATTTTTATGTATGGTATTAGGGTGTGTTCTAATTTCATTCTTTTACATGTAGCTGTCCAGTTTTCCCAGCACCACTTATTGAAGAGACTGTCTTTTCTCCATTGTATATCTTTGCCTCCTTTGTCATAGATTAGTTGACCATAGGTGCTTGCATTTATTTCTGAGCTTTCTATCCTGTTACATTGATCTATATTTCTGTTTTGTGCCAGTACCATACTGTCTTGATTACTGTAGCTTTGTAGTATAGTCTGAAGTCAGGGAGCCAGATTCCTCCAGCTCTGTTTTTCTTTCTCAGGATTGCTTTGGCTATTCGAGGTCTTTCATGTTTCCATACAAATTTAAAAATTTTTTGTTCTCTGAAAAATGCCTTTGGTAATTTGATATAGATTGCATTGAATCTGTAGATTATCTTGGTAGTATAGTCATTTTCACAATATTGATTCTTCCAATCCAAGAACATGGTATATCTTTCCATCTGTTTGTGTCATCTTCAATTTCTTTCATCAGCATCTTATAGTTTTCAGAGTATAGGTCTTTTTCCTCCTTAGGTAGGTTTATCGCTAGGTATTTTATGCTTTTTTGATGCGATGGTAAATGGGATTGTTTCCTTAATTTCTCTTTCTAATCTTTAGTGTATAGAAATGCAAGAGATTTCTGTTTATTAATTTAGTATCCTACAATTTAACCAAATTCATTGAGTTCTAGAAGTTTTCTGGTAGCATCTTTAGGATTTTCCATGTATAGTATCATGTCATCTGCAAACAGTGACAGTTTTACTTCTTCTTTTCCAATTTGGATTCCTCTTATTTCTTTTTCTTCTCTGATTGCCATGGTTAGGACTTCCAAAACTAAGGAAGTTAAGAATGAAAAAATGACTATCATGATTTAGTAAGCTTAGTCGGTGATGGACATCTTCCATTTGGATATATTCGTGATATGCTTTTTCCAGCTACTATTATTATTTTTTAGTAAGAATAAAAATATTTGTGTACATTTAATAAATATAAAAACACTACATTTCTTGTTTTTAAAACATTTTTAAAATTATTTACTTCATCTCTTTCTTTTCTATTTTTATGTCTATTTTATAATGCATATAATTTATTAGTGGAGAAGGAGATATGTACATTATATATAATTTATGAGTAAATAAATATACAAAGATTGTGGTGCATGCCTCCAAAGTTTTTAATGATAGGAACATATCATCACAATGTTTGGAGACCAGTGGTTTTTGAGTGTGAGTTTGGAATTTAGCAGATAGGTTTAAATAGGGCTCTGCCACTCACTGGCTACATTCTCTTGATCTAAATAATTTATTATAGGTCTTATTTTCTCACTGTAAATTGAGATAAGGCCCGGCATTTAATACATAGTGTAGCACATAATAAATGTTCAGTAAATATCATAAATATTCAATAAACATTTCCAGCCTTCCAGGGTCACCCTTTTCTTTAATATTCCAATGAAGTAACTCAATTCCTCCCATCTCACTTTTTTATGAGAAGGCCAGCACATGCCCCTGAATTTCTGCAGAAGGTTCTTAAATTCTTTTGGTGGTTACATTTTCCTGGTGGTTGCTTGATATCTCTTTCCTCGCTCAGTTGTCCATCACCTGTAGTCTTCCATCCTATTCCTTCTCCACATGACTCCCAAGAGTGGACATAATCTCATTTCCAGCATTCCTTGAGACTCAAGGCTATCATAAGCCTTAAGACTTATGTGTGTGGATAACACAGGGTAAATACAGTTCTGAGCAGGAATCAACTTAAAATTTCGGTATCACACAATGCCCTTCCTAAGTTCATGGACTGCTGTCCACTGCTGGGAATATCTTATCGATTCTGTACAGTTTTGGGCCTGGCCTGTCTCCCTGTTGTTGGCACTACTCTTTCCTTTCTGAGAACTTTCTGCCTTCTTAGCTCTTCCTTGAACTCCTGCCCCAGTTTCTCAGACAACTACAGGCTACTCTATCATGCCAAGGCCTTAAGCATAGCTGCAGTCTGAGCATTAAACTCCTCCAGGGTGCTATTCACACAGATGCGTGAATAACACTCCCTGGACTTATACAATAAGGCAGCCCTGACCCTTTCCATCAAGCCATCAAGAGTGGAGGTGGTGAAAAACTTCACTTTCAAAATCAAGAATCCATTAACATATCTTCCAAAAAAAAAAAAAAAAAAGAAGAAGAAGAAAACCATAGAAAACCATTCACCATAGGTCTCTATTTCTCACTAAACAATCAATAGAAGCTTTTGAATCTACTGTTTTTCTTGTTCCAAAGTTATCAGATTGAATTCTGAGGCAGGGCTCAAGGTCAAAATTTTTATACTTTCCTTGTGAGTCTTTATAGTGGAGCTGGACACTATATAATTTATTACCCCTACTTTCTTTCTAAATCAAGTACTAGGTGTCTTTATTCTTTTCTCTTTCAACCGCCACCGCTACTGATAGCAACAATGCTATCATCACCATCACCACCGTCATGACCTACATGACCACCTTGACGATGAGCATGACTCCACTACCACCATCACCATATCATCTCCATCACCACCACATCACCACTGCTATCATCACAGTCAACATCAACATGAAGGGGGATTTCCTGGAGGTCCAGTATTTAGGACTCCATGCTCTCACTGCCAAGGGCCCAGGTTCGGTCCCTGGTCAGGGAACTAAAATCCCACAACCTGCACTGCGTGACCAAAAAAACAAAGCAAAAACAAAAACATGAAGGACCGACATCATCACCCCAATGATCATAATCACTACCCCCATAGCCATCACTACCACCTCGCTGGCTTTTCTGAGGTCCTGTGGCAATTCTATGAAAACCTGCCAAAGCTCTCTAGAGGTCTTTATTTTGTCTCTGGGTATGTCTGCAGCTTCTAACATTTTTTTTATTCATCAGATACCCTCTTCTCCCATTTCTGGAGAGAAGACTAGAATAAAACCCATGTCCCAGTGCTGATCTCTTGCATATCTGACATTGAGGCCTCTTCAGACTTGGGGCTGATCCTGAGCCTTGTCAAATATATGGTCATAGCTCTGTAATATAGTTTCTACCCTTTCCATCCTGTTGTCTCTCATTGTCTCCAGTGAAATGCCCTGTACTATTTCTTGGCTCTGGGGAACCCCACCACCATCCAGACAACTCTAACTCTTGAAAAAGGGGGATGGGGATTATTATAAGTGACCTCTTGCCTTTAGGGACTTCTTTAGGCCCTTGGCCACCCTATGACAGAAAATTCCAAAGTCAGAAAAGGTTTCCGTCCACTTGGAACCCCAGTAAGAGACTGACCATCTGCCACTATTTTATCCAGTTGGATTCTCACCTATTCTGTCCTCTGATGGGAGGTTTCTGTTGAACCAGAACAGCAAGGATGGGACTGCCTTTCAACTGGTGTGTCTATCAGGGCAATGATGGAAGCCTTCTCATAGTGGCCTCATGATCCACCACTGACCCCAAAGTGAAAAACATGCCTTCACAAGTAACGTCAGCCACAAGGGCTTAGACTTCTTAAAGGTTTTCAGTTTTCTTTTTGAGTTGAATATAGTCTAATATAGGATAGGGAGGGAAAGAAAATAAAATATTAACAAGTAATAATAATACATTCCCTGTAATTAGGAGCACAGCTACAGTAGGAGTGAGAAGCAAAAATTTAATACAGTACCTGGACATCTCAAGTAACAAGTCAAATTAACTATGGTTCAATTATTTACATTGAATGAAAAGTGGTATACAGCATAGATGACCTCAGGCTAGTAGTAAGGTTTTATTGGAACACAGCGATTCTCATTCACTTACACAACATCTGGGGCTACTTTTGAGCTACGATGGCAGGGTTCAGTAGCTGTGAGATTCTGTGTGACACACCAAGTCTAAAATATTTATTATCAGGCCCTTTATAGAAAAATTTTGTCAACCCTTGCTCTAAATAATGAATACTTTTCTCTTCTTAGAGCTGACAGGAAAGTGAATTAAACTGGTCTTTCTTTGTATCATAGAAGTAAAGGCTTAACCCCAGTTAAGGCATTGGAAGTAGGGAGTAGTTGAAGCAGGGCTTCTATATATCCTGCTAGATCTGAGGGCATTTGGTCCTAACTAATAATAGAAAAAGTAGCCTTCCACCTTCCAACCCTCAGTCCAGTTTACTGTATTAAGAGATTGCAGTCAAGACCCCAGATGATAATAAAGAGTCTCTTTGCTTTGCTTCCTTTGGGCAAATACCTCCTCAGAGATCTTGTGGGAAGGTGAAGTGATGGGTCCAAGGCAGAACGGGGCACACCAAGGATGGGGTATTCCTGAGTTTCTCAGTCAGATACTGCCTGGTAATACCTTAATTCCATGATATGTTTGTGTGCATTAATGGAGAAAGCTACTGAGTTTGCTTGCTGATAATGAGATAATTTAACCTTATCGTCTCCAAGTAGGCTTATCTCACTGCCACAAACTCAAGGCCTATAGTGTCCCAGCAAATTCTGAGGGATGAGTGTCCATTTCTGATGCTGCCCATTGCCAATCCTACCTCCCCTCCCAAATTCTGAGTGAGAACCCCAGCCTTCTGTAGCAGTTCCATAAAGCTGAGGGGTTGGCATTGATGCTAAGAGATGGGGTAGACAGTTAACTTTTTTGTGTGTGTGTGTGGTCAATTCTATTTTTTTTTTAATTGAAGTATGTTTTCATTATATTCTACTTAGCTGTATTTTTTTAATGTTTGTAGTTTATAGTTTTAAAAATTGTGATTAGGAAGTAGGAGATCTTGAGTCTAAAACCAAGGAAACTGGATACTTTAACTTTACAGGGATTTATCCCTACTCCCAAATATAGATCTTCAAGTTTGCCTCATTTGAGTCCTTGGACTCAAGTAACAAGAAGTCAGCTTTATTATTTATTTATTATTGTGCTAAAGGCTTTACATGAATTCTCTTTTATTCCTTATACAGCCCATGAGGTTATTTATTATAAGGAAACTGATGCTAACCTGCTAAAGTTACCCCACATGGAGATCATGGTGCTAAGATTTGTTTCTGCGTTCCATGCTGCATGGTCTTTTTGATGTCAGTCCATTATAAGGGCCAAAGTTTCATATTAAAAATAGCTCCACTTAGAATCTGGAAGTTTCACAGACCAGACAGTGGTAAATCCAGCTTTAAGTCAGTTTATCAGCTTTCTGAAGTAATGTTTTTCTTCCATAACCATTTGGTCTTTAAGTAAATGGGTACCCAGGGTCTTTGTTAAATAGATTGAAAAACTTCCCCAAGGGGTGCTCTTTAATACAATTCCTTCATTTAACCTTGAAAAACAATATTTGAGATAGATAATTGTTGGTTTTTCTCCCCAGTGGCCATTTTCCTTTTTCCTAACAAAACCCCAATCTTGTTCAGGTATGGGTGATCACTTGCTTAATGGATTAGTCCCCTGCCCTAGGGAGTGACTGTTGGTTAGTCCACATCTTTCATAGTGATTCTGTCCCCCTTGCCAGGGATTGGTTTAAGCATGGTCACCAGATGCAACCCAGGACAAAAGATAAAAATAGCAGTCAACTAGGAGGCTTTTGTAAGATTTACTAACTCTTGAAAGAAAAAATAAAAGGCACTAGATGAGGATCATCCCTTCCTACTTTTGGATGTCACAAATGAGATGTATTGTAGTACTTGGAGCCAGAGCAGTTATTTTGTAATCATGAGGGGAGAACCAAGAGCATCATACAGAATCCTGGGAGCTGTTGCACCTTTGAATTAATCAGTGTTGGAATAACCTGTTCTGGATTTCTGTTATGAGAGATAAAGAATTCATTGTATTCATTATGATTTAAGACATCTTTATGTATTTTTACCACAACAAACTGATTACCTTGACCCTCTCCACAAGACTCTTTGGAGGAAGGTGTAACAGAGAAAAGCAAAGCTAAGCGGATGTTCATTCCTTCAAAACAAAGCTCCAAATGAGGTCCTCTGTTAAGAAGTTCCTGATTACAGAAAAATAGGAGCTGGTTAGGAGTGGAGTTAATCTTTCAGTTTGAGGCAGTAAAAAGACAAGGGTTTCTGATATTCCTTAACAAGGGGCTGAGGAAAATTCTGTACCTTGCTAAGTTAAAGGAAGCTACTTTATATCCTGGAGCAGTGCCCTTTCAAGGAGGAATTCCCTGGGTTCTAGGAGCTAGTCAACAAATGTTTTCTAAATAGATGTGTACTCTTTCCTAGTAGGAACAAAAGATCACTCAAAAGAGGCTTGAATCTTCAAAGTAAACCCACTATTAGACAATCTCAGTGCTAACATTTTTCATCCCTACATGGCCACCTGCCTTCTTTGGCTCATGGCCTCATCCTCCGTCTTCACAGTCAGCACCATAGCATCTTCCAATCTCTTTCCGAACTTCTGCCTCACTCTTACAAGAACTCTTGTGATTACATTGGGCATCCTAGGATAATCCAGAATCATCTCCCCATCTCAAGACCCTAATCATGTCTGCAAAGCCTTGTTTGCCCTGTAATGTATTCACAGGTTCCTGGGATTAGGACTTGGATATTTTGGGGACGTTATTCAGGCTACCCTACTACTACTTCTATTATTACTACCACTGGCTAAAATTTGATTGCATACCATGAGCCGGGCACTGTGCTGCTTTACATTCTTCATCTCAGTCCACAAGCCACACACTAAGATTGTGTAACTTTCTCAAACAGGCTTGTGACTAAGCCACTGCTCTCTGATGACAGTAATTCACTGCAAAATTGAGTAACAATGATTCACAAAATCTGCATTCCTACTCCCATCCAGCACTGACTTATATGTGCCTACAAGTTAATTATAAATGAGACCACAAACTTGTATTTTTAGAAAATGTAGTCATATGGGTAGAAATTTACATTTAGAAGAAATTCAGCTACATTTATGAGTGGTTGGAACTAAAGCTTGTAGTTACTGGGTTCAGTTGGCTTAGATCATTGAGAGTAATTCTCATTAGATTTATGGCTGCCACTCCTAAGTGGAACAGTTCATTGAACTCAGCTTAGAAATTATGATTTAAATCCTTAACCAAGATACTATGAAATGCAAACCTTCAAGTAGGACCTTTGTCAGAAAAGTGTGGGTTAATGCCCCAAATCCATCATTGTTCCTCAAAAAGATTTATAAACTGATGGTTGCACAAGAATTTCATATTAGCATTGAAGAGTCTTGCATTATCATGTAGTTGAACAGCACCTGTTTAGTGTTCTCTTGCCACTCAGATCTGTTAGATGCAGTCCTTAATGTGCTGTGAAACACTCTGAAGTGCAGCTGATGTATGTGGACATAAGGCCCCACAGATGACAATTTGGCACCTAAAACTTGTTATTTTAGAAGGGTTAGAGGCTCTTGAACACTGGGTTGAGCCTCTTAGCTGATTTGATTAAGGCTATTTTAGGACTGGATATAATTGAGATAGACATAAAACTTGAATATAGAAATAGTCTAGCCCAGTGGTTTCCAGCCTGTTGGCTGTAAACTTTAGCAGCATATGGGAGTTATCGTAAGGAGCCCATTAATCCATGTGAGCACTAAACGTTGTCTGTAGACTAAATATATCCTACATATCAAACGTAGATACTGTTGTGATATTAATATGAATTTGCTTTAAAAGATCACTGAATTCATAGAAGCTTTTGGTCATTTTTCATCTTATTAATTGGGTACTTAAGAACAATTAAGCCCATAAAATTCTGACATCATCAAAGTGGGTGGGCATCTTTGCTCTGGTTTGGAGGATTTAGCAGTCTTCATGAAACACTTCTAACACACAAATCTTCCACATTCATGTAAGATTAAAGCCTTAAAAGAGCTGCCATATGAGAGTTCTATTCAGGTGTTAGTCTCCCAAAAAATATGCTGAAGAGTGAGTAAAGCAATAAAATAAGACCAACTAATAATGCTGATGAAACTCTTCAATAACATATTTTTCTACCTATGATGATGATAGCTTATGAGTAAGGTAAGCAAGCTAAGGAAAAGTATTGTTTTATTTCTCTAACTTGCCTGCAATAAGAGTACCTAAATCAATAAACTAGATGGGTCTGTTTTTAAAACCCAACACTATCATTTCTAAGGAAAATGCTTCTGGCTTTTTCTTTTTTTTGACATATAGTTGATTTACAATGTCGTGCTAATTTCTGCTGTATAGCAAAGTGACTCAGTTACACACATGTATACATTTTTTTTAATATCCTTTTCCATTATGGTTTATCCCAGGAGATTTGGTATAGTTCCCTGTGCTATACGGTAGGACCTTGTTTATGCATTCTAAATGTAAGTTTGCATCTACTAACCCCAAACTCCCAATCCATCCCGCTCCCTGCCCACCTCCCCCTTGGCAACCACAAGTCTGTTTTCTATGTCTCTGAGTCTGTTTGTTTTGTAGATAGGTTCATTTGTGTCATATTTTTAGATTCCACATGTAAATGATATCATACGGTATTTGTCTTTCTCTTACTTCACTTGGTGTGATAATCTCTAGTTGCATCCATGTGGCTGCAAGTGGCATTATTTCATTCTTTTTTATGGCTGAGTAATATTCCATTGTATATATGTACCACATCTTCTTTATCCATTCATCTGTTGATGGACATTTAGGTTGTTTCCATGTATTGGCTATTGTGAATAATGCTGCTATGAACATAGGGGTGCATGTATCTTTTTGAATTAGAGTTTTGTCTGGACATATGCCCAGGAGTGGTATTGCTGGATCATATGGTAATTCTATTTTTAATTTTTTGAGGAGCCTCCATACTGCTTCTGGCTCTTAATTTGTAAATAAACGCTATTGATTTGTACAGCACTTTACAAAAATTTGCATTATAGGGTCTCAAAGTTGCAACTTTCTTATCATTTGTAGTCTTAAAAAACCAAAAAATAACTACAGAGATGAGTAAACTAACCACATGAAACCATCTTACCTTCCTTAAATAAAGGAGGGGAAAAAACCCTCTGATTTAAACTGACCATATAGGACTGTTTGGGTATTGAATATATTTTTTTCTTAAAGTCATTTTCAGACCTAGTATAACAAAAATTCATCCTCAAAGATCAGTATTTCAGGCCCTAATAATTATTTTTATATCTAAGCCATTTACTAAAAGAGGTTTATAGCAAAAGGTGGAGTTGGGTTTTAGAATTTATAAATACAAAGGCCCAATATTTATTAACTTTGCACACATAAACCTTCCTGTCTACAGAATTGTATGACACTGAAATATCTTAGTTTGCAGACTCCCCCTGAAAATCTTAACCATAGTTTAAGAGTGAGTTCCAGCTTTCTGAAATGGTGTGAATTACAGCTGTGCCAGTAGGGAAATAGATTTACTGAATGCTTTTCAGTATGTTCTAAATCCATGGAACCATTACAAAATTTAGTCTGATTCCATAGTTCTTGCTTAGTTAGAACATACAATACTATACATGAATTTAAAAATCATTACACTGGAGAGAAAGTACTGTCAGAGAGGCTCATGTTTACCAGTTAGGTCACTTTAGGTTAGCTGAAAGCGGAGGTGCTTGAGAGCAGATGAGATTTTTACACTTTTTATATTTCCTTTAGCACTTGTTGCAGGGGACAACCTGGTCATATTTTTTACTACAGCAGTTTGCTGAAATAAAACTTGTCCCTTTCCCTCAAGCACTTACCTGCAAAATAAAATATTCACTATTCTCTTGTGACTTATAGTTGACTGCCAGATAATGTATTTTTTGCTGATTCTCAGAGCACAAGTGTTTAGGCAGCAGTTTCTGGTTAGGTCTGTTCATTCAGTCATTCAATCACACATTCATTCAAGCAACCGATCAGCATTTACAGATCACCCACTACGTGTTGAATGCAGTTGTCTTAAATGGAACCAAAACCACAAGAAAAAGTTTTAAAGAATTACCAGAACTTTTATTTTTGCTTAGTTTTATTAAAAAAATAAATATGTCATAAAGCTTTTTTTTTTTCCTTTAGGGAGAAAAAACGGAACAAGTTTCATAAAATCAAATAAGCAACGGTAAGGTGTCTTAACTTGAAAAAGATTGGGAATCACTGGTTTACAAGTTACAACTGAATGAAAGGACAACTGTACCAGCCTCAGTGGGCTGCTTCATGCCAATGGCAGCAAACAACAAGATCTACTAGGGCAAAATAAATTACTGTGTGGAAGCCCTGGTAAGTGCTTAAACAGGCCGAGTCACTGAGACATCAGGATAGATAGATCTTGCTTTAAACAACACAGAAGTTCCTGAAGGGTTGTGTGTAAATGAAATAACCACAAACATACTAGGGGAGCTTGGTACCTGAAAGAATTCCGTGGTGAATTCTTTTGTGAACAACCACTACTGCTTTTATAAATCCAGGTCCATTTGCTTTACTTAAGGCGAAGTACACCAAGCTGCTACCTCTCTGAGCTGAGGCAGTGGCATGTCCACCTAACACTGCTCCTGCTGGGCCAGTGGCACAATTTCCAAGTGTGTGTTTCTGTGAAGTAGTGTAAAATACAGAGTTGGCCAGGGAACCCAGCTGCATCTGGCAAAGCAGGCGGAAGGGTGGGAGCTCCACCTTTAACAATATTTCCATGTCAACAAAGACTTTTTTTTGAGGGTCTACTTTGTGCAAAGCACAGTAAAAAACCTGACCAATTCAGTTACAGATGTACTTCCTTTCTCTAAAACCTTCGGTCAGGGCCTAGGTCTGGAACCCTAAAATTAAGTAATACTTCTAATTCTCGAGACTGGCTTTAACCAAATTAGATGCCCAACTCCTTCAAACTGGGGTGGGATGATAATGAAAGAGACTGTTTTTTCCAACGCTGAAGTTTAACACGAGAATCACATTTCATGTAGCTAGTTAATGAAAAATTTTGCTGGTGACAAACTTTTCAAATGGTTCCTTTTTTTTTTTTTTTCTTACTTCCTCTAAACAGAACTCTGAGTTCTCGGGTAAACTCTGCAGAACAGTTAAAGTCATTGATGTTCTCTGGTTGGGTGACATATTTCAGTCCTACTGATAGAAATAGAAATTTCTTTCCACCCACCAGAATGTCATGAACTTATCCTACACCACAGCAGTGATGCTTTGCACAGGGATTAAATATGGTAGTACTAGTTCCAGTCAGTTTTAATCTTTGTAAATAAATAGAATCCTCACTTTGCTCACAGCCTCCATTTCATTTGGCCAAACTTCTACCAGGCTTAAGCCACATGTAATTAGTTAGGCTGTTCAGTTTCTTTATAAAAAATGCTTCTAATAACACTGCTGCCTATATGTACAGGTGTGAATGAAAAGAGTATGCAATCTGTAGTCTTTTCCACACTGAGTACACTAACAACAATTAGTAAATAATTAAAGAATAAGTGGTCATTTTAAAACTTGTATTTTTCCTTAAAAAAAAATTTCACTTTCTAGCAACTTAAAAAAAATGGGTCTTAAAAGTGCCCTATTAATGTCAATGCTGTTCCCCACTCTGGCCCACCCATCCAAAACCTGCTACAAATGCTGGATTGAGTTTATACAAATAATTTAGCAGTACCAAGATTTTTCAAATGGAAACAGTGTTACTGACTTCTTCATACTGGATAACAAAATAAGGGTAACTCTGGTCATCATTGAAGATGACAAAAATCTGAGGCTCAAAGAAATTATCCACACAAGAGTCATACAGGTCACTGGTGACACTTCCGGGATTCACGGGAGGGGGCCTTCTCATGCCATGGCTGCCCATCGTGTATCTGCCAGTTAGCACTTTAGCCAGAAACATAAAATGGACTCCTTTGGAGGACTTCTTAGAAAAGTTATGCGAGTAGCTTGCCTTCTTTGCAAAATAACTGCCTTGTCCAAACATTGTAGCATGCTTTCCACAGACTCGAGGGTCAAAGTTGTGCTTGCAGATTCCATCTACCACATCCTGGGATGTTCCATGAAATAAATGTCTCTCATTTATTATTCTGTCACGGCCAAACATTTTCCTGTTCATATATTCCTTTTTCCTAAGGCAAAGAGTGGACAGGGAATTCAGAAAAATGAAGGTATAGATCAGTTTAATAGGCATGATGTAGTCGTAAACTTCTTTTTATGGTTTCAATGGGGAGGAAATGTTAAAATAGCTACCAAGGGCAAAATGTCATCAAAGATCATACTAAAAGTTTAAACTTATCTTTTCCACTGCAGACAAGAAAAGCCCTTTCCCTTTTTTCTCCATCAACCATTTGTTCACTTGCTCTCTCTTCCATTTCAAATCTAGTTCTCACATCTTCTCAGGGTGACTTCCTTACCTAATTCCACCAACCTGAGAGTCTCTTAATTCTGAGGTTCCTCAAATCTACATGTATCCCCTCTGAATTACATTAATTTGTTGCTGACTTGAGAGGCAGCATAGTAAAGCGATTAAGAACAAGGCCTCTGGTGCTAGACTGCCTGGGTTCAAACTCCAGCACCATATCGTATTAGCTGTATGACCTGTGGCAAGTTACCAAACTTTTCTGTGACTCAGTTTCCTGTCTGTAAAATGCAGATTGTAATAATCTTTCTTGTAGGTCTGTTATGAGAATTATATGTGAGTTAATATATGAACAAATATGACACTAAGTTCTATGCAAGTCTCTACTATTATGTTCTGCCATTTGTCATTAGCTACATCAAGAAAAGCTCTCGAACTTTTCATACTGCTGACTCACCTTTTATATTTCTCCCAAAGAAACTGGTTTTGGACTCTCAGTATTTGCAAAATTCTATATTTAAACTCAGGCACAGTCTTATGAAAAAGATTATAAATGATTCGATAACTTTTGTCCTCTGCAGAAACAGGCACTTGGATGAAGTCCTGAGATGGATGCATATACACCCAAGTTTCAGGGTAAAAGTTTGCTGAGGTGACCCCATCTGGGCAGATGATTTGTGATGATGAGGTTGCTTCAAGAGGCGGAGGTGCCTGTGTGGGAACACCACCAAGTGTCCTAGGAGGGAGAGGGAGAACGTCAGTGTAAAACCTCAGCAGTGAGGTGCTCTACATCAAAACCTCCATCTCACATACACTGCTCTACAGCAGTATCTAATATTATAATTTGAATAGCTTCAATGCTTGTTTAAAAAAACAATATAGAAAATGCTATCAACTAAAGAGAAAAAAATCTGAGAGCTAACACTGCCTGTATAGAGATAAGCTATTATTAGCTTCCCCTGGCCTCCTCCTTGTGGAGAAAACTCTGGAATGTACTGCTGCAAGGCAAGCAAGCAAATGCCAATTTATAAGTATCTTTACCTTCTGAATCCTGGATTCCTCTTTTGCCTGTATAGTTATGCTCCGTTTCAAGGGAGCAACAATTTATATACGTTCCTCAAACTTTGCTGTACTAAGCACAAAACGTATCATTGCTAGAGGCTGTGTACATGGGGAAGCATAGTGAGTGGAGGCAAAGTGAAGCAGGGCAAGAGGGAGCTTACAGGGAGATGACAGAAAATATTAAAAATAAAAAGCTTATACTTTGGTTTTTGTATAAAAACAAACAAATCATGGAGTAGGCATTGAAAGTTGGCATTTGCTTCAGTTTTAAGTATCACATATAACAACAAAACCGTCAATACAATTCAAATGTTACAGCTTTAGATGTGCTTAAGATGGAGCTAATTACTTTAAGCCCTAGACACTAGAATATCCTTGAACCTTAAATTCAGGTCTGTTACTTTGAAGGATGAGTTTAGACAAGCAGTTACTTATTCCTGCCTGATTAAATGATTTAAATCATTTTTCTTAGCCATTTTCAAAACAGAGCAAAGGGGAAGAAGCAGAGAGAAAGATAATCCTGACACTGAGACCCAGATTCAGGGCTGGGGTACTACTCCACTCATCAGCATACAGTGGTCACGGGGAAGCCCTGAGTCTGCCGAATGGATTAGGAAACTGAAATTTTCAAAAGAGCTTTGGGACACAGAGGTTACAACAATAGGTGAACATGCATCTAATCTCCAGGAGGATATTTACCATCAGCCACCTTACACTAAGCACACACTGTGGACCAGGCACTTCACACCCAGTGTCACTACTTGTCATAACCCCACACAATGGCTTGGTTATCCCCACTTTTCAAATCAAGAAACTGCCAGCACAGCTAGTAAAGAACAGAGACAGGATATGAACCCAGGCCTATCTAGTTTCTAAGCGCATACTCCTTGCATTTCCATATATTTCACAATTCACATGTACATATATTTTCTTCTTCTTCTTTTTTTTTTTAAACAAGGCTTGAAAGTGATGGATGGATACCAGGATTGCAATTCAGGTCTGCCTGATTCCCACTACCATTGCCACTACCCCACAGCCTTTTGACTTTTAAGAGATGGCTTGCTATAGAGGTACAACCTGCCTCCTTTACCCCCCACCTCCTTCAAGTAGCTGTGCCTATGATTAATGTGCCTCAAAGTCCCTTTGTTAGACAGAGTTCTCGGTGGATCCGGGGCTTGCAGAATCCCCCAGGTGCTTTTAAGTTCAGGAGATCTAAAGGGGTGCTGTTTTCCCCAACCTTCATGACAGAGGGCACAACAGTTCTGGTCTTCTGGAGCATTTTCACAAAGCCCTGACATTCCTCCAGAGCCTTCCCTCACTGGTACATTTTTTTGAAAAGAGGCCCCTACTGCTTTAATCAGACTCTGATAGGTCTGTAACTCCTTAAAAAGCCATCACCATTCTAGAGGAATGGCAGGAAACACAGACTGTAAGCTCCTTATTTTTTAGCTGTTCCCTCTATCCCTCCTCTGCAAAGAGTGTAAGTCCTAACTCGCCAGTTTTCCCAGTATTGTTAGGGGTTGAAGTTACCAACAGAGGTTTCTGGATTGAAGGAGGAAGGTAAGATTCTCCCAACCACTCTGCCCAAAATAGGTTTTAGGCTGTCACAGCCATACTGAAAACGTGGCACTGACAATAGAAGAGACTGGTCCTTTTCCTTCTGCTAGCACTCCTGCCTAGAAATCAGTTTCACAAAATGAAAGCTTCAAATGTCTCCTTTCCTTTCTGAGGGGACTGGGGGGGGTCTATGATTTCCTTACATATGCTTGAAGATGAGCCTGTGTAAATAAATCCCATCTATCCTAAGACATTCAATCAGATTTTATGTATTTGGTTAAGCATCCATTCTTACCCATGGATGCTTACTTTCAATAAGCCAACATCTTAATTGGGCTAAAACATAAAAATGTATATAGACATCTGTCTGATGGAACTCTACACTCTGGTTGCCATGGGTTAAAAATACATATTCTAAGCACAGTTACAAATGTAGCTTTATTTTCCAAGAATGCTGAGTTTGTATTCAGCTCATGGGTATTCCAGTGACATACTGCGAGCTTCCCACACTGTAACCAGCCTTCTTTAGAGAGGCAAAGTCAAAGGCTATGGCACTTGTACTCAAGGGCCTCTGAAGAACAAATTTTCCTAATCCAAGGTCACCTTTTATCACTCTCCTTCCCTCCCCTGGCCATTCTGAAAGACGTTTCCTAACCTAACTTCAGTGATGAAGTAAAAATTAATTTTATCCTTTTTAGGGAGGAGTCAAAGAAATCCTCTCAGGCCTTCTCATGACCATGAGGTGATTGCACAGGACAGATGTCCTTCCAGCTGAAACAGACTTCCAAACCTCTAAATCTGATATTTGTGTGCTTATGCAGCCTTAGCTCAAGTATTCTAAAAATATTAAAGAATAAGATCCTTTTTATCAGCCCTATTAAAAATCAGCAAGCACATGGAAAAAAATTTTAACTATGAGGAATGTTAGCTAAACTTGATTGTGGTAGCCATTTTACAACA
The DNA here is from genome assembly GCF_028564815.1 of Eubalaena glacialis. Lineage (NCBI taxonomy): Eukaryota > Metazoa > Chordata > Mammalia > Artiodactyla > Balaenidae > Eubalaena > Eubalaena glacialis. The sequence goes on from NC_083721.1 coordinate 112,876,802, forward strand.
TATACATATATTAAGTCATTACGCTGTGCACTTTCAACTTATAGTGTTTTATGTCAATTATATCTCAATAAAACTGGAAGGGGAAAAAAAGCAGGGAAACCCTCATTTAAAAAGAGCCAAGCTTGCCGTAACTCATGAACGAAGCCCTCGCCTCACCCTCCACCTCCGTACTCCAGCATTCCCAATTCTTAGGCCTCTCTGATTCCCTGATAATTGTGGCCTTTTGACACCTGTGTTTTTCTTTGACCCTTTGTGTTTGCTAACACTTAAAAACAAAACTTTCTTCCTGGCTAAGATCACAGTCTCTCTAGAAATCTACTTCTGAAATCTGCTTTTTGGAATTAGTCTCCCTCCTCTTTCTGCCCTCTAGGCCAGCCCCAGACTCTAGGGCAGACAGGAACTGAAGGCTGCATTTACCCATTCCACCCTGGTGAACTTGCTGCTTCTCTGCTCTTTTCCTCTTGAAATGTCTGCACTATCTCTTTGATTTGCTAAGCTCCTACTTTATACCTGATGATCACTGTTCCAGATAAGAAGACTAAACTAGGAAATTTTAAAAAGAAAAAGAGAGTGACTTTCTTTGTTCTCTTGTAAGCCTATGTTATAAATAGGAAGGCCATATCTGTGGCATTAATTCTACTACTGCTCATATTATTTTTACAGTTCATACTTTTACAAAACAAGCCTAAGTTTAAAAAAAGGTGGGGGGAAGAGGGTATTCCATAATTACTTAGGATCGAAACAAATCAATTTTCACTATTCTGTAAAACTCCCCCAACAATCCAGCACTTGAATGAGCATTCTTCCTCACTCACAGAAGCTGCATCTCACTTGATTGGCTCAGCATGCCAAGCTGCCGGTCTCACTAATGAGTTCTACTGTCTCACTAGGAGGACAATATGTTCCTAACTACTGGCCGCTGACACTATCTCCAGCTGTGCTAGTGAAATGGCATTTTTATTAGTTTCCAATAATAATAATAAAAAAAACCCTACACTTGAAACAAGAAGAAAGCACGTATTTACCTCAAGTCAATATATATATTTCTAAAATCTGCCTTATTAACAAATTGTTTTTGGGTACCTAGCATTTCAGGGATTTTTGTTTATATTTTGTTTTTAATGTTCCCTTTGCAATCTCAGAATTAGAATCATTAACACTCTGCCATAATGATCTGGGAAAAACACACTTTGGGCTTGGAATAAAAAACTACTAGTAAGAATATAAAAGAAGATTTTTACCTCAAAGATCAGCAGAAGAGACCAACCAATATTACCCTAGACCTCCCCAGTTCATAAAACCAAGTAAACCTAGTAGCATTTTAAAAATCAAGCTCTAAATATGGTGTATCTGACTAGAGTAGATAATGATTTCCCTAGAGATACTACCTTTCAGACATGGCCTTGCTAATGGTAATGTGCCCCAGCTTTTGGGACCTGTGGAGATGTGCCAGTGGGCTCTCTAGAGAGGCAAAAGAAAAACGGCACTTGGGAAAATGGAAGGAGAGCTCACCTATAATTCAGAAGGATGAGTTCAGTCTCGACCTAAAAGTATGACAGGTAATTTTAGTGCATATTATAGGAAGATGGGGCTTACTGAGCAAATGAGAATGCAAATTATCTGAAAAGGTGAATTCTTCCCATGCAAATTCACTCAAGGAAGAAGAATAGAGAACACCACCTTGAGGGACTCTCTCTCTACTTGCCAAGACAGTTTACCTGGGCTGGGAAATAGTCCCATAACATAGAAGGGTATCTCAATCTTCCATGAAGGAGGCAAATGCAAACTCTGCCTTATTCCAGATACTGTATAAGTACTTTTAGCTGTGGAAAAATGTTAACTCTGCTTTTCAGTTCAAAAAATCCAATAGGATACGCACTCTTTTAGTGTTGGGTTAATTTGCAGCTTATCTGAACTATATTTTTTGAAGAATTAAATCTAAAGAATAACTCAGAATTTTATATTCTAGAGGTAATAATCAAGTTAGTCTTTTACAGTCTTTTTCTCTTTGGCATTAAGTGTACATTTTATTTACATAAAATGGAAGCAAAGGTGAGACTTTCTGCTGGACACTTACTGTAAATATGGAAGCAGTATAAAACAGGAACGGAAGAGGGGTCTCCTTTTTATTTCTCTCCTGAAGAATGAGTTGTGAAGAATGTAGTGGTTGTTCCACATCATAAATCGGACCTCTTTCAAACCCCGAGAGTTGGCTTCTTCAATCAATCGAATGACAGACTATGGAGTAGAAAACAGAAGGTAAAGGAAAAAAAAGCAAGTTAAAAAAGCAATAAATGGTAAATAGTCACTATAAATTATGAAAAATGTTAATGTAACTAAAGGTAAAAATAGTTAACTTTGCTGTTAACATCAGAAGTGTTTCAATAAAGTACAGTGAGTCAAATTACCTCCTGTTACACGTAGGAATTTTATCTTCTTTAAAGATGCAGAATAGAAAAATGCTTCCTGTTCAGAACATGGATTTCCACCTTATGAAACATGTGAAGGATTAGTCTATTCTATTTTGAGGCTTTAAGAATGTCCTGGAGATTTTTTTTTTATATTTCTTACGGGAGTTTCAGAACAGGATTAAAGATGGTAGTATATACAGTTCAAATAAACCAATTAAGTTCCAAACCCAAGAAACCTCTCTGAGGAAAAACACAGGGACAGTCCAACTATTCTGAGGATACATTTTAAACAGCCTCTTATTCTCTTTGAAAGGTATTAGATCCTAGTGACTATTTAAGAGTCAGAAATTTTAACTCAATATTGTGTTTTACACTAATTAACATACTTGGTCATTTTCTTTTGCTATTGCCTTAAAAGAAAACCTAAGGTAGATAAGTCAATTCTCCCTTTTTGTAATACTGGAAATGAACTTAATCAAATTGAAGAAGTCAGATCTTTGGAATGTGAAATTAATCTTTAAGTCCATTTCAGGGCACTTATTAAATGTGACTCAGAATTCTCATTCACAGGCAAAATAAACCACCATCATTTTAAAACCTCGCTTTGTGATGGATGAGCTATTCTTACCATCTCAGACTGAGGATGCATGTGCACATGTGATAGAATTTTAAATGACTGATTTGCCTGACCACAGTTCAGTAAACATTTTCAAGTACTTCTTCCAGGGGCTTAAGGGTGATTGTTTCCCCCTAGACTTCTAAAATGCTAATAGTGTAACACATGATCCAACAACCAGGAGCCAGATATAGCCAAAAGTTACACCAGTGCTCATCTCATTAAAATTACTCCAAAGGCGGCACTGAGTCTGAGTACTTACCACATTAAATACTTGGCTCCTATAGTATAAGATACTGGGAAAAGCATTTTCTCTCTGATAATAGTGGTATTCTATTTATGGGTTCCAGATAAATGGAAAAAAATATACTTTCAGAAAAATCAAGAGAGAAAAGCATTACTCATATCAACAAGACTCAATTTTACATCCATAAGCTCTTTGATCTGTGGTTCTGGTCTAGTCATCGTTGAAAAGGAACAGCGAAAGACAAAAAAATTTAAACGCACTTTTGGGAAAAAGAACCTGTAAATACCTCAGGATACTCTCTCCATCCAAAGTGGTCCCTACAGAAGAATTTCCAGACTGTGTGGTAAATAGAGTTGACATTGCTAGAGGGTGGTGTGGACAGCCTTCGCAGTTGGTCAAATTCAGTTGTTTCATACACATTCATGGCATTCAAATCTGCCCAAAATTCTTGTCCTCTAAAAAGACCCAAGAAAAAAATGAACTGTTAATAAATAATGGAAATATCTAAACATCTCATGTGACATTACAAATATCTAGTATAGCATACTGTAGAATTTTCAAAGCTTGTCTTGTTTAGAGTAAAAGGACATCATTGTTGGTTTTTTCCCCATTTCGTATATGCCTCAAGACCAAAACGTGCAAGCCATGGAGTAGGGATTGATTCTATCCCATAACATCACTGGCCTAAACCAATCAACACAGTCCCACCCTCCCTACCACAGTGGGATGAGCCAAACCTGGTCTCAACCAATCAGGGAGTCAGCTCTAGGATGAAGCTGACACAGAAAGCAGACAGAGAAACGAACTTCTCTTGAAGCTTGTCCTTTTTCAAGAGGCATCAGTTTTCCTAAGTCAACATAGGAATACACAATATTGTCTGATGAAAGACAGGAAAAATAAAATGACCCCAGATGAGGCAAGTACTGCTAATCTACCCAACATCAATATTGTCCTTTATCCTGTGGGTAGGAAAAAAAGTTGACAAAACATGAGAAAAAATAGTTTGGATTATTATAAAGTTCAGCTATGAGAATAGCTTCGTCATTCTGTTATCTGGTCTGCTGCTGCTGAATAAGCACTTTACACGTGTGTGTGTGTGTGTGTGTGTGTGTGTGTGTGTGTGTGTGTGTGTGTGTGTAGGTCCTGCTATATAAATCAGAATCACTTAAAAAATTAATTTATAAAGGATGGTCTAAAAAACGTGTGTTCCTTTTTTAATGGAACTTCATCTAGTGTTTGAAACATCTGAACCATTAATGGCAAAATGTTCATTTTATTTTTCTCTCTTCATGTATATTTCAAAATTTCCCTAAGAAAACATAAAATAATAACATCACAGATATAAGCAGAGTGACTAAGCTTCCAAATACATTCTTTCAACCACAGATTTCTAAATGACTGTCTATAACACACATCCAAATACTCCAGATCCAGTGGCAGTCAAAACTGGCTCAGGTGAAATCCAGGTGTTTGGACAGATATTCCCAATAATTAACATATTTCCTTTCAGTAAATCAGGATTTTGAAAAAGGTATTAATTTTGATCTATGGGTTTTGTTGGTTAGTGTGACGCTCCAGACTGCTCTCGGAACATTTGTTTCAAGGACTGTTAATAGGTATTCTGTGCAAAAAGCATTCTGTGGTCAAAAGTTTGAAAAACTTGGTTACACAAAGTTAAACAATTTACTTACTGCACCCACTCCTCGGTCCCTTTAATATGCTAAGGTAGATATTGAAGTACCATGATGAGGGCTAGAAGGTACTCTTCTAAACCTATGACAGTGCTCTCCCTTTTACCCATGAAGACCTATTTAACTCCTCTCACTAAACACCCCGTCAAATATGAGGGAAAGAAAATATTTCCCACCCTCCACCCCAATGTTCATAATTTGTGAATCAGGTTCTATTTGAAAAAAGAAAAAAAAAAGTCATATACCAACTGATGGTGCCATGGAGCACATAACTTGTAAAAAAGCAGTATGTTCCTTTAAAAATTCCTAAAAAGCTTCCAAAAACCCTAATTTCTTGCTTAATTTCAAGTTAGGATTAGGATGCCTAATTTCAACCTAACTAGTAGGATGTAGTCTTAAATGGAACATATAATTTTAAGTGTGAAATGGGAAGAAGACAATAAAATGTAGTTTACATCACATTTGAACACTACTTTGTTTAAAATTATTTATGGTCAAAAGGAATACGAAATCCAAAATTTTAAAAAACATTTCTGGGAAATTCTTCAAAAAAGAAAAACATTGAAAACTGGAACCCCTATACCTAAACTAAATTTCACATCAAGTTGCTTTAAACAATTTTTCCTTAACTTTAGGAGAATGTGATGTTATCACTGAGTGGAGAGATATTAACCTCTTTCTCCCTGTTAAGATCATTTCCAGTTTCTAAACAGATTTTCCTGTTTTAAGTTTATTTCCCAGTAACTGTTCCTAATTATGAGTTAACAAATCCTCAGTATTTTCTTTATGGAGTTCTTAGAAGAGCAGTCATTATGTTAATAACATACATTATAATATAAACAGCCAATGCTTTTTGCTATTAAAGTATCAGATTTTATTCTGGACATCTCTCTAGCAATTTCTGTTTACTCCTGTATTATTAAGACTTCATAGATAATGATTTGCATGAGAAAGACATCTAAAACTGCAGCTTTTGCTACATTCTCTGTGTACTTCAGTCCTTTGGGCATTATGAAATTTTTATGACAAATCCTAATTTACTACAATCAACTGTTCTGTGGATTGATGTATCAAAGTACTGTTTTAGCGCTATTTGATTTTCAATATGCTTTAGTAGCCTTGACAAAGACAAAACAACAAATCTGAAAAACATTAAATTATCTTTTTATAAGATTAATTTTACCACCTGCTCTCCCTTAAACAGGGAATCCTTAAAAAATCCAGAGCCAGGACTTCCCTGGTGGCGCAGTGGTTAAGAATCCGCCTGCCAATGCAGGGGACGTGGGTTCGAGCCCTGGTCCGGGAAGATCCGACAGCCGCGGAGCAACTAAGCCCGTGCACCACAAGTACTGAGCCTGCACTCTAGAGCCCGTGAGCCACAACTACTGAAGCCCATGTGCCACAACTACTGAAGCCCGTGCGCCTAGAGCCCGTGCTCCGCAACAAGAGAGGCCACCGCAGTGAGAAGCCCGAGCACCACAAAGAAAAGTAGCCCCCGCTCGCCGCGACTAGAGAAAGCCTGTGTGCAGCAACAAAGACCCAATGCAGCCAAAAAAAAAAAAAAAATCCAAAGCCAAGAGTTTTTATTCTCCTCAATGTGCATCAGTGTAAAATTCATGCAACACGAATGCCAAATGTTCAACATCTACCACTCTTATCAAGCCATTGTTTCATGTTACCAGAAGGCAGTTATGAGTCGTGTGTGTGGAAATGGTAATGGTGGGCTGTAAGGCAATACACAAATAATTAAGCAGATGTAGTCCCTGGCTTCCAGGGCTTCAAGAGGGAAATAACTAACAAAATCTAAAACCAAAGAAGCAGTACATTTGCCTATCTAAACTCATCAGTGGCAAGTACACTCTGGGAATGAGAGGACAAAGAATGAGAGAACAAAGAATAGAATGAGAGGACAAAGAATAGAATAATGCAGCATTATGGGAGAGGAGATGGCTACTCCTCCAGGAATGGATAAAGGTCAGGAAAAGTAAGAGGCTTTCCAGTATCAATCCAAGATAGCTTTCTGTAAGAGAAAGAATTTTAGGAATAGTTTAATAGAAAATAACTACCAGTAAGTGAAGGTTGTGTGGAAGAACAAGAAAAAAAGAGTTCTTCAAGCATTTTGCTTGAAGGGTAGGGACAGGGAAGGACAGGAACAGAGAGCTGGAAAAGGAAACCTAAACAAGGGTACATAAGAGATGAGAAAATGTGAACAGGGTATGTAACAGACACTGTGAGAGATGTCGGGCCATGAGCTAAGGAGGTAAGTCCAGGGTCTCAGAGCCTTAAATAAAGGTTGGAATTTAGAGTATTGAGCAGATTGTGATAAAAGGTCAAAGTAGTAAATACAGGATGTGTAAAAACTGAGCAACAGAGACAGTGCTAGAGATGGGGGTGGAGGTGGGAAGGATAGGGTTTCGTAAAGGCAATATGCAATCATCCTGGCAGATGAGAACCCTATCTGACTTAATGGTAGCCTTACTGAGGGATGGCCAGAAAAGAGTGAGTATGGGAGATAGCCACTGTGCAGAATTTAGATTTGGTTAAATATATCATGTGGCTACAATCAATCAATGTGGACTCACCCAAAATATAACCTTATCATGATGAATTAAAAAAAATATTGTGAACAGATTGCTGATTTTTGCTTTGATGGGAAGAATGAACATGAACTGCTGAAATATTAACAATTCTGTGTCCACATGCTTCACCAATAAACATACCACCACATATACCAATACAAGAATCCAGATACAAAACTAATTAAAAATTCTGAAAAGGACACCCATTCTCATAATTTAGATGCTTTCTAACAATGGTTTTTTTCCTACTTAACAAATACCTTCACATACCAACATTTCCAACATATATTATCAACACATAGAGCACCAACACCCACACTAAGTCAGAAAGTCTGCCCCACACACCATCATTTCTTCTATGTATATTTCAGATACTAAAAAGTAAAAAGGGCTTGCGATATAAATAATAGAGCTGTAATGAAAACCAAAACTATTAAAGAATAGTTGCTGAATGAAACAGAAATTAGTCAGGACATGATCTCTTCGCTGGATAAATAGTTCTTGGGACTATGAATTTGGGAGCTCAGGAGAGTGTAACCGTTTTAGGCAATTTCTCTATAAATTGTTTGAAACCAAGAAAGAAATGTGACAATTGAAAACAAACAAAGGTAATCTTAAGTAGACACACTGATTAGGCACTGGACTACATGTTGGGATAAGAAGATGAAAAAGGCAAAATACCCAAAAGTCAGTGGGGAGAGAGAGAGACAAGCAAACCCTGTGGCACAGTGTGAAATGTGGCACAAAGGTGGTCTAGAACAATCCAGAGGCAGAGGGCCTAACTCTGCTGGGAAAGGGGTCACGCAAGGTGGTCAAGGAAGGTGTCCCAGAATGGATGAAATGGGAGCCAAGTTTGGCCAGCCACCAGGCAGACAATGAGAGGCAGGACACCACATGCAGAGTGACTGACACGTGTAGAAGCCAACCAAGCGAGGCACAAGAGACCCAGAGTGAGCAGCACATGCAGTTCATGTGGGAGGTCAGGGTGTATGTGTGTGTGAGTGGGATGATAAGAGATAAGACTGGACTGGATAGGCTGGCTGGGGCCAGATAATGAAGAGCTTTGTATGCTAGGTTAAGAAGTTAGGACTTGATTCTGTGGGCAGCAGGAATCACTGGTGGGTTTCAAAAAGGGTCAGACTTGCCTTTTATAAACGTCACTCCAACAGTAGTGGTATGGAGGACTGATTTGTTTATTTTTGGTAGAGGAAGGTGGGGGAAGGGTGGAGACAGGCCCTTATTTGCTAAATATTTATTAGCATGTTTATTATTAATATTTATTATTCTATGCTTAGCCACCTATAGCTACTAGAACTGCATATAAGGCAAATGATGGTAGAGAACTCAGGAGGTAACAGTGGGGATGATTTGAGAGTATTTAAGAGTTAGACTCTAACTGCATAGAGGGGCTGAAGGGAGTAGAAAGGGTCCAGGATGTGTCCCATGTTTCTGATCTGGAAGACTGGATAATGGTGCCATTGAATGAAACAGGAGTCACAGGAGACGGAAAACATTTAAATGGGAAGATGATGCAAATAAGATATAGAACTCAGACTTTAGCAAAGGTCAATTAAGTATAAAGTTTTCTGGACGCTACTCTGTACAGTTTTAACCAGGTGGGTTAGACTTCGGAACCTTGGCTTCCTGCCTATAAAAGTTAACTGGTTTCTACAAGGATAAACCTGTGACCTCAAACTAATCAACACCCACCCTAATCAGCTGGATTAATCAGACACAATTATTTATTACTATGATGTAAAGTGAAAATGTCTCCCCAAACTAAGGGTCATAATGCTAGAAGGATAAAGATCAAATGCAATATGGAGAGTATTTAGGCTCTTCTGCTACAGACTTGAGACAGGCATGACAGATGGGGTATGTTTGCTGCTGCTAAAGAAATTTCACAGGCGCACGAAATATTAGCTGGCTTTTGATACCTGGCTTTGATGTTTCCAGGAACTCATTTAGCAATGTTGGAATATCTGGCAGCTTATAGATCCCTTCAAATATGTTACAAGGTGATGAGAATCAAAGCCATGGCATATATAATACCAACATACTTTGTGACAGCAGTGTAGTTATTAAACTTCAGAGGACTATGTACTCTTTCTGCTTTAGAAGCATAGTAACTGTCATTTATTCTGTTACTAATTAAGACTTTTGCTAACACTGACTCGAATAAATAGCGCAAAGCTATTTGGGGAGGCAATAAAAATTATCTATAAAATTATCTACCTTTGTATGTTGCCTATATACAAAGCAATATCTTTCAATATGTACCAGAGGTTAAAATTCTCTACTTAACTTCTACACTATGACATTGGGCCTTGGTAACAACTGGGTTTTCCCCTTTGTATCCAGAAGTAGTTGTAGACACAGACATACCTACAAATCAAAATTGGGAGTTGTTTTTTTTTTAAATTATTTTGCATATGGCCCTCAGTACTTATGAGCAGACTAAGAATCAAATGTTGACTCACAATTAAACCTGCCCACCTCTAAGGAGACCTGACCTATTCAAGGCAGGATTGCTGAGATTTAGATCACTCTGTTAAACAATTAACATTAAACCTGGTTCATGGATTTACCTCAAAAAATTTTGGGGTAGGTAAAAATATTCCTTACTTTAAGAGTCAATGAGTTTCTGGGGATCAACTTTCTTAGGGCAAACTTCTGGCTGTGTGTGCTGCTCTCTTGGTCCCTCCTAGGACATCTTCGAAACAGGTGAATGAGAAGGCAGTAAGTTAATGAGTGGATGCTGTGTGGAACCACATTTATTTGTAAACCCCATGTTTGATTTACAAATTGTCAGACATATAATCTGTGGTATTAAAGTGATTCTAGAAGTGAACACAGTGAAATAAAAACAAGAGGATAAGAAATAGGAGAAAAAAGGCAGCCAGGTAGGCTTCCTAAATGAAAGGATACTTGTTTTTAAGCTTTTATTATTCTATATTCTCCAAAAGCATGTGGGGAACTAAACAAATACGTATAATAGTTTATTCTCAAAAAACTTTGTACTAAGACACGGCCATCTGAGTACACCTGTTTCCTAAACCCCTAAATATATCATACATTGAAGTCCCCTCTACCCCATGCAACCACTTAAAGCAAATTACAATAGCCACCTGAGGAAGAGAACCTACTAAAACACTGTTACGTTGGGCTTTTTTTTTTTATTACAAAACTATAAGTTCAAAGCAAAGAATACAAAAGAACTTTTTAATACAATGTGGATAAGCCTAAAATCTTTCATAAATAAAAATTATGCTTATGAGATCAGAAGATCTCACTGCTATCTATTTATGGAGGCACGGGCTTAAATTTTGCACACTGAAGACATCAAAACTGTCATACAGCCTTAACTTTTATCCCAGTTCAGTCACATGTCCTGAGACTCCTAGAAGGTAACTTAAGTGAGACATACTTCTCAACCATGGCCTGAAAAGGAAGTGAAACAACTTCTACAAGAACAGCTGGGATACAAAGAACACAACAGATTAAAAAGAAATGTATCATGCCTTATACTACCTTAAATTATGCAGTTGTTGCTTTTTATGAAGATGAGCAAATATCCCCTTTAAGTGAAATATTTTTAAAACTGAGAGGTTTCTATCAAGAAAGGAGGTTACTTGTCTCAAAGTAGACAATAAAAAATGTCTGCTGTGTTCTCAGCTGATTAATTAAATTTTGTGTATATGAAATTTGACAACGTCTAAAGTGGTCTGAAATATATTTACTTATAAAACTTTTCTGCATAATTATAAAATCAGTTGCATGCAAATGCTAAAATTTCTTAAAAATAATTGTTTTCAAATAACTTTAAACAATTTGGAACTAATTTACACATAAATGAAATACTAATTATAAATAATTACCATAAAATATATTCCCTAATAACCCCTAGTAAGATACAATCTATTAGCTTATTTCTGAATTGACTTTTAAAATTATAAACAAATCCTTTTTATCTGAAAATTTGCCTTGTCTTTTTCCCCAGTTAGTACAGATAAACTAATTGATTAGTGACCAAATTAAAAATATACTCATTGATGGCTTATCATGAGAACCCAGATATAAGTAAGAGGCTCTTAGCATGAGAGACTTAAATGTATACAAACTATATAAAGAATTTATCACTGTCTGAGAGTTTTTGAAGCAAATTTCCAAAAGAAAAATAAAGACTTCCTACAGAAAACATATTAAGAGAATTTTTTTTATTGTCTAGGTTTTGTAAACTATGACCACAAAACCTTTCAAAAGGGTCTTAAGTCAGTAACTTTTCCTAGGGGAGAGAGATTCTACAAAGCCAAGTTTCTCTTTCAATTTTATCAATTAGTTAAGACAGTCTAAATTAATTTTTAGTAACAAATTAATTGTATCAATAGAAGGCTTTACACAAAGTTTCTGATGTGTGGCAGCATTTCTGACAAACCGAACATCAGAAGGCAACCAAGCAAAGTTCCTCCTGTTTCACATACTCTAACCGCCCCCCCCCCCCCATTCAACGATGTCTTTCTTTTATTACCTTGGAAGGCAAACCTGGTATTTCTCCTGTGCTTATTTTTATTCTCACAATGCCTGGAAATGAAAGAGCGAAGCCAGGTGACAGTCAGAAACCAAAGACCAACCGCAGCAGGAAATTACTTAAAGTATTTTGTGCCATTTGCCCTCCCTATGCCCAGATCAGCTGCAGGAGCTTTGAAGATCACAGGGTGCAGGCAAGATTCTGAAAGCACATGTACTACACTGCAAGCAAAGTTCACCCTGGGACCCCTACCCCTGCCATTCTTCCCTGACTATTCAGTGCTGGTAAAAACCTAGAGCAAAGAAAGTCACACAAACTCTATGGCTATATGTCAAATGAGAGGGACAGTTTAAGAATCTCTTAATTCAAAAAAGGAAACAAAAAATTAATGTAATAAAGAGAAATTCCTGTAAATGTGGCTTAAACTAAACATTTTCCAATCATTATGAGAAGTGCTAAGTTTCAACATAAGACTATTCACGAATCCTTCCTTAAGCTCAGAAGCAATAGCACCAAAACAAAGGATATCTATTTGCATAAAGAATACAAATTTCCTGATCTCTTTCTCAGATAACTTAGTCACGAGGGATTCTAATACACTCCTTACACAAAATTTTGTGGCACACCTACTCGCAAATCACTGGTTTCTGTAGAATGTGAAAAGAAACACTTGCTCTAGCATTCCCACTCTCATACATGCTTATCCTTTCATTGTGATGACCATGCAAAGGTTCTTTACTGGTCAAGTGGGTGTTACCAGTAAGTAAACAGCAATAGCAGAGAAAGATGGAGGAGACAGACACATTTTGCGGAGTGGTCACGGCAAATAGGAATGCTCAGTTAACTCCCTTCTATGCTTGTCTTAGCAACAGGGACTGGACAGGTCAGCAAGGAAAATTGGAAATTTCATAATCAGAAGTTTATTAATATAAGCAACTTCTAAATTTTGAGTGCCTGATCACAGAATTAGTCATATTTATTTAGAACAAGACTGCAATACCATCTTTTGCACAAATCAAATATATATCAAACTACCAAGCTAAATAAGTGGAATTTATTTTTACGTAAAATCCTTTATTTTCAAAGATTTCAAAATGTATTTCAGAAACTATCCCTTGTAATTTAAAATCCCCCTATTAACAAGGAATTCATCTACATTAGAAATTTGAGGCTTTCAGTTAATGCGTTGGGGACTGGGCTGGATTATGTTTAACACTTACAGGGATTTTAAATAGAGGCGAGTCTGTGCAGTATGATCCCTGGTCCCTAGAAAGCACTGCCATAAATACAAAAATAATATTTGGTTTTGTTAAGGGAGTTCCTTCATATTTAAAAATGTGACTTGTTTGCTCCTAGAAATGAACTTTAATTAGAAATATTTTATTCTTTTGTACAGTTTCTGTTTACGGTGTTGCAAAGTACAGTTCACCTCAAGGGCTTAAGCTATTACCTAACGATTTCAAGCCCAGAATGAAACATAAAATGGCTCAATCCTCAGCACTCTGGTATCTTCCAAAGATACAAATATCATTCATATTCACTTCCTTTTAGCTTAAGACTCTCAGACTTATTTAAAAGAGAAACTCTACTGCTTTTACAAAGGGAGTTTCTTACAAAACTTACCAGTGTCCAATTTGAACCAGCCTTACAGAAAGCTGTTCCAGGATAATCAAGAATCATCTTGTAACTCAAAAGTACTTAAGCTTTCCTTCCACAAAAAGGCAACTACAACTCACAAACAGGATACTGGTAATTATCAAAGGTTGATGACCTAGGTTAAGAGGATCTCAGGTCCTATTTTAAATGTGATCAAAATTATTACCATCAGACAAAGGATGCAGAATCTGGTGGTCTCAAATCAGGGGAGGAGATATAAGAGGCCACAGGAAAACAGTCACAATCTCAAATGGCTGGATTTTAGTAGAATTCCGTAAGTAGTCAAGGTTTGTAAGGGCTGCATACTGCTTTACACCCTTTAGAAATAGCCCCCCAAACCCAATATGAAACTAAGGATCACTAAGATCAAAGACGCACCCAGATGGAATTTATGAATTTACCTTTGTTTTACGGTAGAATGCAAATCTAGAATCTAGAAATTCTAGTGTAACAATGGAAGTAGTTTTACAGGAACACAGTAATCAGTCAGAAGTTGCATTTTTTGCATGTTCACATATGCAGAATGAAGTTTTAAATGTTGAATGGAGTAATTATTTTTTTCTGTTTATTTACAATAAAAAGTAAAAGCTTTAGAGTCAACTCAACGAGAAAATGTATAATGAATGTATCATGCAATTATTTTTAGGAACTGTGAGATAACCTTGTAAGTTATTTCCTCCAACTGTCTGATTTAAAAGTTACACATCTTTGCAAGCTTCATTTTCATTACCATGAATATATCAGGAACAGACTGACCCCAACCTGAAGCCAGGTGACAGCTGCTTCAAAAAGTCTAATCTGCTTAGAAAGGGAATAAATGAATGATTGCTATTGATTCCCATGACAGCTCTACACAGACCCATTAACTTCCCTGGATTAGTATAGACAGAAGCCAATTAGTTTTATTTCATATGTAAATAGCATCATAAAGAGGTACAGAAAATAATTCACTGGATTGCTCTCTCCTAAAGCACAAGGCACATATTTTGAAAGTCACTTCAAACACAGTTCTTGCTTATGGAGCTCTTGCTTTCTCTTAGGCAGGAATTTTTTAAATAAATTCAAACTCATCCAGCTGTGTATATTCAAGAAATACCAGAAAGTCACAAGGCATAGTAAGTTTCAGCTGTTCTCCTCTCTCCAGTATTATCAATAACACATAATGAGTTAGTTCATACATCATCACAGCTGTGCAGGCCAGAGCTAACTCGGCTAATTTAACTATTCCAGTAGAGTTCAGTCAGGAGCTTGCTCTACTTTAGATAATCCACTCTGCAAGTCATACAGAAAAGAACAGCATATGCTCTTTATTATCACTAATATGCAATTCTCCTTGTCTTCTTTCACAGAGTTCCTGTGAAGTCTTCTAATGGTATTGTCCCTTGGACAGTTTTTAAAAAAACAAAAACAAACTTCTAAGAGCCACCAGCAATCAAAATCACTCAAAACTAATTAGCTAAGGCTATGACAACACTCTAGGCTTAAGCTATAAAATTTAAACTCCTTTTTTATCAATAAGCTTTAATTCTAAAGAGGAGAAAAGAACACTGTCTTCTGAGAAAAATTAACCATGGAGTCAGTTTTCAACTTTCTTCTTCATCCTCCCCCGTTTGCAGGAAATTCAGAATTAGAAATAATCACTGGTCATATTTTCACCGTAGGTGAAATTACCTACAAAATAAGGTCAGCACAGCACCTCTTCCTTATGGGCGATAATAACTAGAAGACTATCCTGGCACACTTTAAAATGAATGTAATGTGAAAACCAATGGTGATCGCAGTTGCTGAAGGGAGATTTGCACATCCTCCACAATTTCAATTATCCACAACAGTATTCCACACAGTTACTGAGACCCTTTTAAAACTGCTTAGTCCTGCCATTTAATATCATTTTCTACTAAGGATGAGTGCCTAACCTGTCAGAGACTATGTTTTCTTAATGGAAAACACAACATTCGATGTTGTTTTCTTAACTGCTTATCTGGAATTTGGAAATTCTCCAAAGCCCATCCCGTGTGCAAAAGCCTTAGCATCTAAATATGGGGAGTTCATACATACAACTAGTTTCCAGTTGATTTTGCAGATGTACAAAAGGAATGAGAAAGCAAAGTGGAATGGTATAATTTGGGGTGAAGGCAAAATTGGAAAAGAGTAATTAATGTCATTATAATGAACCAAGCAGGCACTTTTATTATTAAAATCCTGTTTTTACACGTGTTTTTAATATCTAAGCATCTTGACTAAAGGGTTGGAAGGTACCTGTGAACTTATCTAGCTCAACTTTCCTTCCATTCACTCTTGAGAATAAAATGAACACTGCACATCTAATTTGGATTAAGTTAGATGTTAAATCCATTTGCAAAAACCAAAGAATTTTATCTACACAGTTTGAAACTATGAACTTTTGTCTCTGCTAGAGACTCAGAACTATGAACTTTCCCCAAGTTCCACACAATGAACTATTATGGGTATAGTATATAATAATGATTTACCAAGTCATATAAACTGCTGAAAACAAGTGGGATAAACCACTGCCATTCATTAGTCCTGAATCCAAAGACTGGTTCGACTTGGGCATATACACAGCTGAACACACACTTCCTGGTTATGTGCAATCTGCACAGATAGACCAGCTTTACAGGCCTGACCACAGAGATTAATAGCTTTAGCCAAATAATGTGGTAACCATGTGAACCTGGGCTGCTCCAGCTTGTTTGTGAATCTCTCAGCAAGGCTCAACATGCCGTTATCTGCATCTTGTTGCCAGGAAACACAACATCGCTTCGGAATACAAGGAAAACCAGGTTGCAATGACTACAGGTCAACTTCCCAAAAGCCTAATTTTTGACATTTAGCTATCTACAATCTTATAACATTTCTTACTGTAGTCCACAGAGAACTTCACTTTACTAGTAATTAACTGTTAATACTTTTTGCCATTTTTATCAGGGCAGGACCACTTATAATAATTCACTCATACTTCTCTCAAGTGTCAAATAAACATTAATTTACTTCCTTAAAACTGATCTGGAAATCAAGCACTCACTGCAACTACTTTATAACTGATCCAACAATGAATGCGTATGGGCTTTTATCTATGTCTATTCTTCAGCAAAGAAATTTTACCAAAGGATAAAATACTCAGTGTGCTGCTATCCTAAGAGTTCCTGGATTTTCTGGGAATCAAAATACCTGTCTTGCCTTGCTCAAGGTAACAGAACATAATGTGTTGGACAATAATCCTGCTAGTTTCTTCCTGAGCAATTCAAACAGATAGAAACTTAATGTACCAAGATGCTGAAGTGCTTAGCAGACTGGAAATTTGCTTTATAAGAGTGAAGTGGGAGGCCACTGTTCTGCACAGTTTTGCAATCTAGAGATGGAAGGATTAGAGTGGCTTTGAAAGTATATAAAATTAATTACCCTTGACATACCAATCAGAATTGCTAGCTCATGGGCAACAGAGATTTTGGACAATACCTTATTAAAAAGATTTTTAAGACAAAATGGAAAACATTTTTCTCTCTTCCAATGCTGGCTAAAAAAAATAAGTCAGAAGTACTTAGCTTTGTTACAGGATCTGAGAATTTTGCTACCCAAGCAAGACAGAATCTTGAATGCATGACATTATCAAGAGAATGCATTTATGATCAGGAAAACGACATTTTTGATATAAGCTTTACTTTTGTCCGAAGAGGTCTTCTACATAATAACGCCTTTAAACTTGGGCTTTATATTGTTTCTCATCTTGTTCCATATGTCCCTTTTGAAACACAAGATGCAGAATTCCAGTCTCATGGTAATCAAGTTGCTAAAAAGACACATAGATCTGTGTACTATACAACTGAAATATTCAAAGAAAACCACCTAGCTAATACTAAATGGGAGCAAGAGAAGTTAAACGAAGACCAGGTTACTGTAATGCCAACAACGCTCTGGCACTGTTAGAACACGGAAGGTTAACATCAAAACTAATAGAATTAGACAACATGAAAATGGTTCACTGCCACCATTTGCTTTCTAACTCTCCAGACACTTGGGTAGTGTAACCTGACTTATCTGTGAACAAAGATGACTCTCCACAAAGTTTTTCTCCTGAACTTCTGGGTTAGGATAGTCAGCCTACTATTTTAAGTCCCTTTATACTACAGGAGAAACAACTTAGGAATATAAAGATCAATGCTTATTATACAGCCATTTTTGCACTAGCAACTTTACATGTGGCAAGTATTATTTTCTCCACTTTCAAGTTCATTAAAGAAGAACTGAGATGTGGAAATTTCAGTTCCCTATCAGTGACTAATGCTTGGACATCCATAAAAGAACCAAATTATTTATATACATGTCTTGCCTACAAAAACATGAGAATAACTTTTTTTTATGTAAATGACAAACAAATATGTCCATTAACATAAATTTTCCCTTCACTCATTGTTAAAAGACTCTTTCAGGTTTAAAAAAATACCCTGAGTTGTGGAACAATTTATTTTATCTGTAAGATAAATAGAATAATAAAATTAATGGTAAAAAGCTTTAAGGAAACTAAAAAAGAGATTTAACATGTTTGGGCATGATTCAGAAGTTTGGGAGGTACTTCGGAATCATTCACAGAAAAACTGTTTGGACCATTCAAAATGTAAAGAGGGCCACAAAGATCTCCAAATAATACTATTTTCCTTTAAAAAATAGGAACTACTCAATATACAAAACTTTAAAATTAGATAAATTAGGCATTCGTAATTTATAAGATTCTCCATGGATTTTCTTTCAAAAGCAAGCTTTCCTGTGTGATTAAAATAGTATTTCATTCACAACACTCAATGTATATGCAACTTCTCAGTCACACACATATTGCACAGAGTGACATTTGAATTGTTCAAATCATAAAACCTTCATTGTCTGGTTAGATAAATAGCCTGCATTCAACTGCCATGAAAAATCAGGATAGCATACAGCCAAAAGAATAACAGTAGACAAAAAAAATAAAACCTGTTAGGTTACTACTGAAAGAAACCACCCTACTAAAGCCTCTTTACCTTCTCTATAGGATTTAACAATAGCTTTAAAGTAGTTATAAATACATACCCGTACTTCACTCTCATTCTATCATTCTCTGGGTTACAGTAAAATCTTTCCAAGTGCTCCTGGGAATCATTGGATACACTCTGCCACTTCTGAGTAGTTGTCCTCTTGATCTGCCAATGATACGGCAAGACCGTGTGGTGCTTCAAACAATCCCTGCCATAAATACAGGTGCCTTGCAAAAAGTCCATGCAAATTTCAATTCCGTTCTCTTGGTGAGTGTGGTACTGTAGCTGGTTCACCAGCTCAAACACAAGGTCAAGGGAGGCCTCTTCACTTTTGTCCTGAAAGAGCTCGGTACTCAACTTATCACTGGTATCCAAAATGTACTGGATTGTAAAACTGTTGTCTTGGAAAACCCCTGGAACGTAATCCATGACTTTGTCTATGCAGTCAGGACTAGCAGGAACATCACTTGAAACTGGGTGCAAAAGGTCAGCCTGGAAGTGCCCTGCTGTAGAATCTGCCACCGTCCCACTGATGGTTTCTGGTGGAAAGCTATGATCCTGGATTGGAACCACTTGTTCAGGATCATCAGTGGTAGGATGGGCTTCTGGTATCTGGCCCCCAACATTTGTTCCATCAGGAATCAGAACAGACATATTGTCTTCTGCTGGTGGACACGATGGATTGATTTCCAAAGGTTTTTTCACCATAGGTTCATGTAAGCTGCTCTCTTCTGCACCCTGATTTCTAGATCTAAAAACCCCATCAAGTGAGCCAGATTCTAACAAAGTATTTAATATTGGTCTCAAAGACCTCAGGGTTCCGGCTCCCAATCTCTTCTGATCCTTTTTCTTAAAACAAGTCTTCAATGGAGTGATCTTCTCAGAGAGTCTCATTTGGCATGAAAAGTCATCAGGAGGAGAGGGAGGCTGCACTACACAGTCTGGCTCAGGTTCGGTGGTTTCCATTTCCATGATGTGGATTAGCTCCAACTGCTCCTCAGTCTAAAAAATCCTACCAGGAAAGGAAAGAAGATCATTTACAAGCTGACAACAACCAAATCCTATTCATTCATCAACGTGTTTTGTTCTAGTCTCTAAGTCCCTGAAATCATTCCTCTTATACTGTATTTCACCTTTACAGGTCAGTTTTAAATTTTACTGAGAAATCAAGGCTCCAAAGCAGCCAAGGTTATTCAAAAGCCCACAACAGGTAAAGGTGAAAGAGAGATAGTATCTTCCAATAGGCTCTTGACATTTATTTGTGGACTTAATATATGATTTGTAATTCTGCTGGGGTATGAATTTTTACAGTAAGTCTAGGATGGGGTGGAGGGTGAGGAGTAGAAATAAGTGCATCTAATGACAGTGGGAAAACCAAATCTCTACTGCTTTGTGGTTCTCTTCACAGTTGTTTATGTATTGCCTATCTCATGAGGTGACAAAAACTATTTCTTTGTTAAAAAAAAAAGTTTGTCAAATGTAGGAAAAACTGCAAAGTTATTTGCAGTTTTTAATTAATTAATTGTGAGTGAATTTGGGGTGTGAGGATATACTCAGGAAACAGGGGCTCTCAATCGAAATATTATATGGGAGAAAGCCTACTGAAGCATTTCTAGATTCAGAAAGTTCCAATATATTCCCCAAGGATGTTAAGGGTCTACTTTTGCAATCCCCAAACATTACCACTACTGGAGGAAGAATATCAGGGCTTGTTAGTAACAGAAGCTACATCAGCAACAACCACTGCACACTGTTTTAGAAACCAAACACAACTTCCTAATACAGAAAGGGGCCTCCCTGTCTTCAGAAAACTTACATATATGCATTTTTTCAAAAAGACAAATGAAGGCATAGAAAAATAACACAAGAAAAAAAAAAAAACAAATTTCAGATCCCTAATGAACTACTCAGTGACTAAAAAAGTGCTTTCTTCAAAGAATCAGACCCCTTGAAAGAAACTGGAACTTAAAGTAAAAAGCAAAGAAAACTTTGTAAAATGATGAATGGTGTCTCCTCCACAATCTAGCATTCATTAACTAATTCTGAAAATATTTATTGAGCATTGTGCCAGGTGGTAAAGGGGTGGTGATGAGCAATTAATCTTCTCCCTTGTCCAACAGACTGAAAGAAATCTTTGATGCAAGGGTTCATGACTTCATCAAGTACGCATCCCAGGTACCCAGTACAGTGCCTGGCACAATGCACATAGTGGGTGCTCCACAATAATTTTTTGCTGAATTACTGAAGAAAAGGCACCTATTAAATGCCTAGTTCTGTGAGGCTTTATAGGTCAACAATAGCAACAAAATGATAAAATTGAGTACCCAGAAAAATGAATATTAAAGAACTAATTAGAGAGATTCATAAATGTACATGTGTAAAAAGTGCATAATGATCAAACTCAAAAAAATTAAAAACACAGTATATAACAAGGTTTTAATGCACACAGTAAGTACAAAAGAAAAGGCAGAAAAAGGAGAGTTCAGTGTGAGCTGGCATTGTTAGGGAAAGCTTCATGAAGAAGGAGAGACTTGACATAAGACATAAATCAACTGGGAAGCAGCCAAACCAGGCGTTATTATTATTCATCATTTGGTGCTCTTGCCTCAAGGCACAATTGGCACAGATTGTGGTATTCCCTCTTCACCACACCAAACCGGCCTGTGCCTTCCCCCACGCACGCACGCACACACACACACACACACCACTCCTATCACACCCAATCAAGGCAAAACAGACGAAACCCAGTTCATTTATATGGGTGCATACACACACGCCACAACTTTTCCTATTTTTGCCCTCTGTCAACCTCAGAAATAAAACCGAGAAAGGGGCAGAGAACTGGAGGAGTGGCTGGAGTGGGGAAGTCACTAGAACCTAGTTCCTCAATTAGTTTGCATAACAGAAAAATAAAGATTGGAAGGACACTTCCTCCAGTCCCCGCTGTAGGCGACCTACCGCTCCACCCTTCACCTCGTGATGCCCCCGGTTCTCGGGCACTCCCGACCCCTCGCACCATCCGGGGAAACTGCCCGCTCCAAACTCAGCACTCCGGCCGGGCGTAGCGCAACGCTCGGGTCCGAGCGACGCCTCCTACCGGCCGCGGCAGTTTGCTCAGCTCGGCCCCCCCACCGGGCCGCACCAACTCCGCGCAGCGCGGCCCATCCCGTGTGTTCCCGAGCATCCTGCCCCCGCCTGCCCTCACACCCCCGGGCCAGCCTCCTCCCACCCAACGAGAGACTCCCGCCCTGGCTGCCCTTCCTTCCAGAAGCCATTCGCGGCGCCTTCCACAGTTAATTTCTTTCTCTCCTCAACCGACCTTCCTGCGAAGATCGTCCTGCAAGGCTCGGAGGCTCGACCCGAGAAGAGCCGGGGAAACGCGGCGGGCGCTTCTCGGGCCGGCGGGGAGGAAGGCGAGGACTTCAAAGTTAAACTGAAAACAGTTTTCAAACTTCTGGGCTGCAGCCGGAACGCGGGTCCGCCGGAAGGCTCCTCTCAGCGGCCGTGCCCTCCCCCTCGATCTGCGCCCCAGAGCGCGCAGGGTCTGCCCAGCGGGGGCAACCGCACAGACGCACCCCCGAGTCTCCCCGACCCAGTGGGAATGGGGAGACGCCGGCGCCCCAGACTAAACCCTTCAGCGAATTACTCCAATTTATACACCTGCCAGAGGCCCGAAGTGACTAAGAAGTGTAAACCAATACCGTCCTGATATTGACGGGATCCGAGAGAATTCAGTACAGAAAGGCAGTCTAAACATCACTCACCCCAGATCCGTGAAAGCGGGCAGCGAGGCCGGCGACCCCTTCCGCGCCCGCCTTCCCAGAGAGGGTCCCTCAACGGCCCCTCAGAGCCCACCCGGAGCCCTTTACCTGAACGGGCAGCCTGAGAGAACGGACCACAGGAGCCGAGTCGCGGAGCCGCCGGCTTACAGTGCTCGCGCCGGAGGGAGGAGCGGGGGGGTGGGTGGGGGTGGTGTGGGGATGGGCGTGGGGGACGGACTCGGGCGTCTAGGGGTCGCAGGCCGGAGACGCGGCGAGCGGCGCTCGGGCCATTCCGCCGCCGGGAGCGCAGAAAGCCGCGACTGCACTCCCGACCCGGCTCGCTCGCCTGTCACCTCGAGCTCTGCTTTAAAGTGGCTTCCGGTCGCCTCCTCTCGGCAGCCCCGTCGCGGAGGCGGAGCCTGAGAGGCAGGGGGGTGGGGTGGGGTGAGGGGACCCGGAGCTCAGTGGGTGACGGGAAGGCGGCCCGCCCCACGTGCGCATGCGCGCTCACTCGCGGGGAGGCGCGCGAGGTGTGCGTGCAGCGGCCCCGTGCTCCGTGGAGGGGGCGTGTCCTTTCGCCGCCAGCTGGGTCCCGGAGGGTCTGCGTCCGCAAGCGTCTGGGATCGCGTGGCTGTGAGAAGGGGAGGTTCGCGCCGTGCGGCGGGCTCCACCTACCTGCAGACAGATGGAGGGTCACTTTGTTCGGAGGAAACTCAGGCATCCGAGGGAGGAGAGGGAGGATGTGAAACGGAACAACCCGTTTCTGTGCGGTTGGCTTTGTTTATTTGCCTCCTCACCAGAGGCCTCCTACTCCTGACGCCACCGACCCCGAGAGGAAGCGATCAGCTGCTATGGCCGCTGCGGCCAGACGGGGTCGCCCGCCCCGTTCCGCACAGGCAGGCCCTGCGGCGCACCACGGCCTGCGCTTGCCCGACGTGGTTTCAGGCATTCCTGTTTCACGGGAAACATTCTCAGCACTGCAGAAGGGAAACCTAGCTTTGGGTTTTGACGGTAGAAGCACGTATATGTGTTTTAAAGGCCACAAACACGGTAGTGACTTGTTTATTCATTCAACAAATTTGTCGAGTACCTACTGCATGCCGGGTGAGCTGGAGGCTTAGACTACAGCCCTGATCAGCCAAGACACCTTGCCTGTCCTCATGGAGCTTTCGGAGCACCATGTACTCACCTCTAAAATATACACCGCCTGTGAATTTGCCATATTTTCTAGATTGTAAAATGCCCTGGATGGTGAGTCTGTTGAATAGTTTTTCAGCGGTGGAGGAAGAAACACTATGTTAAATTCATATAATCGCCATATATGTGTGTGTGTGTCGGGGGGAAGAGGCCCTGGTCAAAATCAAAGAAAATTAATCACGACTGTATCCCCAACAGCTGGCAGCAAAAGGAACACAGTTCGCAAAGAGATACTCTCTTCATGTGGCCTGAAATCTAAAGTGACTTAATTCTGTAACTTGGAGCCATTCTGGGTTGGAAAAGTCAGCTATTACCTTACCAAACATGGAAGCCTGTAAAAAATAAGAGGTGGTAGTAATAAATATTAGGGTTCCAAGCCTTTCTTAAACTGTTCTAAACCAAACTGAGTGACACATCAGCAAAGAATAGATTAAGGGTAGTATCCTCCCCCAGCAGGCTTATTACAAATGGCATCAGGGCAGGTGCCTTGATGCCATTTAAACTAAGGTGAGAATGATATGGACAGAATTCAGAGACTAAGTAAAAGTCAAGAATTTCCAGGCTTTACAAATTGTATTGAGACAAAAATCTTGATGTGTGCCTACTCACATATGGAATTTCCTAGAAGCAAGTATCTGAGTTTAAATCTACCATTTTACTGTTTGCTTTCTATTTGTTTCGTCTGTTCTGTGTTCTTTTCTTTCCTTTCATGCCTTCTTTTGAAGTATTTTAAATTCTGTTCTCTCTCAACAATTAGGTTATTTGTTATACATTATTCTTTTAGTAGTGTTTTAGTTCTTTATTGCTGTGAACAAATGACCCCAAAACTTATGACTTAAAACAACTCTTGTTTGTTTATGATTCTGGATTCTCTGGCTCAGGAATTCAGTCAGGGCGTAGTGCAGATGGCTCATCTCTGCTCCATGATATCTGGAGTCTCAGTTGGGGTGTCTCAGATGGCTGAGGCCTGGCTCAACTAGGGCCATATGTCTTGGGCCTCTGTTCTGACCCTTGGCTGAATTCCCTGGTTTTTCTCTACAAGGCTTCTTCATGTGGCTAATTTGGGCTTCCTCACAGCATGGACCCCTCTCGGGGTTCCAAGAGGGAGCATTCCAAGAAGACAAGCCTCAGCATGCAAGCCTTTGCTTACATCATGCTTAATAATGTGTTATTGGCCAAAGCAAGTCACACTACCAGGCTCAAAGTCTCTGTGGGAGGGGACTGCTTGAGGCCATGAATATTGGGAGATGCTTAGACTAAGAGAAGATCACCTTAATCCCCAATCAAGGATTAATAATTAAAAGTTACTCCCAGGATGTAGCTCTTTGGAATCCAACTTATTTTTCACCCTCCACTCCCCAGTTACTCCCCTTGAGGCGATAGAGAACTCTAGCTAGTTCTCAACCTCTCCATTACTGCTTTCAGAGTGTCAATTGGCCCAAACGGAAAAATGACACCAGATTCTGGACTCACCACTCTTGGATCTAGACTTCTCAGACTGCTAAAATTTTACTGCTCCAGAAAATGTATATTACACATTGTCTGCCTCAGATGTGATCCCTGGAACATAATGGAGTAGTAAGATCCTCCTAAAGAACAGAACCAGGAATTGACTGATTAAGCAAGGGCATGGAATCTTTGCTCTTTCCAACAGGATTTGAGATGTTCTGTGGGCCAGTGACCACTGTGTGTTTCCATCTTCGCCTTTCTGAATAGGAGTTTTACCAACATCATGTACCCTGTCTATCCATCATTACTTAATAGGAGTATTGAGGCAGATAACTTTTTTTAATTGGTGCCGGTGCATGAGGATCCACACTCTTACTGGGGAGTACTCCACATCATTGGGACTCCTGAATCTTGGACTCTAAGCTCATTGCAGAGACTTTGGGATTTTTTCTTTCTTTAAGGGAGGGGATGAGCATTCCTTGTATGAGAAGAAGGGAAAGACATTGCTTGTTACCTCTTTCTTATTAGAAAGATCCTGACACTTTTTTTTTGAGGAGAAGGGCTAGCAATGTGCCTAGCCGCAAATGCTTTTCCCTAGATCCCGTACACTTTTGGGTGGCCATGGGATATAGTTCTAGACACACGGTGAAGATTTCTAAAAAAGAATTTTTTTCCTAATGTAGAGATACCACAATTCATTTCTTCCTTTTTTTTCTTCCTCCTAGAATACTAACATGAAGATGGAGATGGAACCTCATGACAAAAATGAAGGTGAACATGATGTGGAAAATATGAAGATGGAGTCTATAAGCTAAGGATCCTGGAGCAGAATGATAGGAGGAGACTGGGTCATTCAGGACATCTTAAAGCTGCTGCAGCAGTCCTAGAGTGGCTACCCCTGGACTTAGTAAGTCTGAAAAATAAACCCCAATTTGGTTAAACTGTTTTCTGTTATGTGTAGCTAAACATATTCTTGGCTAATACATAAACTGTCATAAGTTATCTTCTAACTAGTCTTCCTGCTTGCAGGCTCTACCAATTAGACAGCAGCAGCATGACCTAGTATGTCAGAAATGTAAGAGCTATCACAAAGCAATACATCAACTCCTATAGCATTTGCTGCCAATTCCAGATATGCCAAATTATATGATTAAGAAATACATGTTTATTAAAGAAAAAATAGGAAGTAGAGAGGAGACATAAGACTACCCATAGTTGAAACTTCTCAAGTCCCATTTTAACATTTTCCTATAGTTATGCTCTGTCTTATTTTATTCACAGGTTTTTCACAATAACATTACAGTGTATTCCTATTTTACCTAACACTATATTATAAGCAGTTTTCCATGTTAACACATGGAAACAAATAGCTTTTAAACAAATAGCTGTTTAACATTCCAAGTAACTATAATAAGTTTTACCTAACTGGTTTCTTGTCACTGAACTTAATTCACTTTTTAAAAAAATCATTTATTCACTGAGTATCTACTACATTCAAGTCACTGGATTAAATATTATAAGTACATGTACATGAAGAAGTGGCTCCTATTTGAATGCTCTTCAGAACTACAAAAGACAAAACATAACATTCGACATATATAGCATATGCATGTGCACACTTTCTGTATGTGGCCCTAAGCCATTTAATTGCTTTTAAATATGCTTATAGGATTGAAATATTCTAATTACCTTTCCATGTACTTCTTTTATTGATAATTTCTGTTATCCTTGTCTGCTGGATTTGCTTTAGCGTGACTGATCAGTTCAGTATAGCACTTCCAATGAACAACTTACTCACGTAAAAGCTGAGACCACTTGAAATTTCACGGGACCAAAGACCTCCTGTTTTAATTTTTATTAACAGAATACATGCTACAAAGTATTAATATCTCTTTCTTGCTTTCTGTTTTCACAATTATCAGTAATACTTAATTCCCCAACAACCTTCTGGTGGAAAGATAATCATTTCTGGTTACCACAGCAAGAAGGAAACTGACTAGCATGACTCAGAGAGCACAATGAAAGACCTGAGATTTGAAAGCAGAGGCCTTGGCTCTTAGCAATGCTGTTCTGAGAACACAGCCAATTTGCATAAATGGCAGATTGACAATTCCTTATCTGTGAGTGCTAAGTCCAAGCTATAATTTTTTCTATGTACATAAGGACAACTTATTTCCTAACTCAAAGTGCATGTATGTACTATATTCAAAGAGAAAGAAAAGCCAAATTGTTATTATGCAACTGAATTACTGATGTTTTAAAACATAAAACCTATTATTGAAAATTCTGTCTTGATGTTGTTACTAATGGGCCAACTCCTGGAATGTATCTGAAGGAAGATTTCCTAGTTTCCTGAGAGGCACTTCTGCACCCTTGGGTCCTAGAGTAAGAAAAGATTTTGGCTGAAATGTATTTACCTCAAGTGGGTCTTAAATATGGTGTTGGTGGGAGAAGATTGGAAAAAGCTACTAGAGAATATGTCACAGCAACTAAAAGTAGAGAATTTCGTCAGCATGAATGAAGGGTGAATTAATTCAAAGCTCAGAGGTAGGTTGGTTTAGAGCTTGACATGAACATGCCTTGATAAATGTAAACTTAAGATTCATATTTTCATAAAGTGATAGAATATTCGCTTTGCAGACCATTTCCAAGTTTTAAAAATATTTCTCATTTATAATCTTTTTCTTGAAACTCACTTCTTTTCTCCACCTCTGATGAGGCAACAAGGTACCTATGTCTAGGAAAAGTGAAGGCTTACTGGAAAATGATACAGATAAAATATGAATAGGATGAATTCTAAAATGCTTATGCCAGATCACCAGCTATTCTGTTTAGCCAAGATTTGTATTTGTAAACTGCCTCATCATCTGCTGGACTGTTCTTATCTTCACAGGATCCATGACAGCCAAGTGTGCTCTTTAATCCCCTTCATTTTGGACCTGTTGAGTAATTCACACAGCACATAATCAAAGTGCTTTCTGATGTAACTGGTTTTGGTCTATATGAAATGATTCCTTCAGAGAAGTCCCACATTTTTTCCAGGCCATTCATTCAGTTTATTCATTTATTGGGTGTGTATGTACCAGGTACTAGTTATGCAATGATGACTAAGATAATTCCCACTTTCTGTCAGTTGTCTGTGAACTGACCACCCAGATCACCTGGGAAAGTCGGCTGCAGATTCCCCAGCCCCACCCTAGACCTCCTGAATCAAAATCTCAGAGGGCAGAGGATTCTGCACTTTGAAGATGTTCTAGGCACTGCTGCTTTAAGAGTTCAGAGTCTAAAACACTCTGGGGTTGGGGAGGTAGACTTGGAGCAGGGGTAGTAGTGCTGGGAGGGAAAGGAGACGTGGAGGGTATGGCCAAAGAGGAAAACAAATAAATACACTATAGTGTGGTAAGTGCTATAATAGAGTCATACCTGCAAAGTGCTAAGAATATATAGTGAGGGAGAATTAAGCCTAACTATAAATTGTCAGAGGAGAGAATTACCAAGATTTCTTGAAGTATCTAGGATTATTATTCCTTAGAATGTTAAGCAACTCAATTGTTTCTACTTGAAGTACTCCTAAATTTAATAAGAAAAAAGTTTACTTTTTAAAAAAGTGAATTCCCAAGTAATTAAAGATGATCTTGAAAACTGTATGCAGAGATCATCTGAGTTAACAGCATTTCTACTGTGTAAATTTATCCTAAGGCTATAATGAGGGTTATGCACAGGTTTGATTACAAAGCTATTCCCTGCAGCAAATAAATTGTGTCCAAGTGCTCATTTTCATCAAGTCCCAGAATCTGTTCTCCATGGACAACTTCCCTGTCCCTACTTTTTATATTGTCTTAAGACATTCTGGACCATAAATAGTTCCCAATCTTGCTGTTCAGGCTCTGTAAAACCAGTACTCTATCTCTATAGTAAACACTTTTTCCAGTGACAAAAACAGAATTTAGGAATTTAATTCATCAGTAGCCCTGGCCAGCCACACTGGGCAAGATCACGTACAGAGCATAAATTTTAATGCTAATGTCCAAACTCAGTGTGGTGATTTTGGCAGATTGGACATCCTAGCCATTCACTGAAAAGAGATGGCTCTGAAGCGCACCTGCCTTTCACCTCTGACTCCTCTACAGGCATATAGCTCCTAGACCATAGGTTTGCAACTTGGCCTGTCTATGAGAATCACTTGAGCCACTGACTATATATATGTGTACACACACACCCCCTGTATGTATACATCTGTTTCCAGTCTCTACACAAGACCAGTCAAACCAGAATCTCTCAGGTGGGGCTGGTGCATTGAATATAGACTGTCTTATTTAACTTTTCCTCTCTGGTTCCCAGGAGAGCACTTGACATTATCAGGTACTTAATGTCCTATTCACTCATTCGTTCATTCAACACATTTACTGAGTATTTATGTTCTAGACATTTCTAAGTGCTAGGGATACTAGAGAATAGAACAAATGGTCAACTCTTATCAAATATTCTAATGGGAGGAGACAGGTGATATCAGGTAGTGATGAAAGCTGTAAAAATAAGACATGGTAAGGATGGACAACCACATAATATATCACACAAGGACACATTGAGAGTAATTATTCACAATTATGTTAAGATGATGCAAATAAAACCAGGACTGTCCTGGATAAATTGAGATGTGTAGTCACTCTGGGTAAGATGGTGCTTTTTAAAAATGATGTGCTGTTCAGGAAAGGCATTTCCTAAAGGGAAACATTTAAGCGGAAGTCTGAGGAAGGTAAAGGAGCTAGCCATGAGGATATTAGGGGAAGAGCATTCCGGGTAGATGGAATAGCATCTGAGGTAGAGGCAAGCTTGGCATATTAGCAAAAAAATCAGAGAGGCCAGTTTGATTGGAGTGGAATGAATGAAAGGAAGTTCTGCTGAAGAGGTCAAAGGGGTGGCCAGAGACCAGATCTCATATCTTTTAGGCCCATGGTAAGGACTTTGGACTCCACCTTGAGACAGAAATCTATATAATTTACATTTTAAAAGGATTACTCTGGCTACTTGGTGTAGAAGAGCCTTGTAGGATGGCAGTAGTAAAAGCAGGAAGATCATTTATTGGTGTAGGCAAGAGATTATGGTAGCTTGGACCAGTGTACTAACCATGGCAGTGGCGAGATGTGATTAGATTCTGGAAGCATGATGAGGGTAGAACTGAGAGGATTTGCTGTTGAATTGGACATAGTTTATGAGGGAAACTGAAGAACCAGGGATGATCCCTCAGTTTTCAGCTTAGCAATTAGGAGAATGGAATTGTCATTTATTGAGATGGTGAAGATTGCGGAAGGCAGGCTTTTGGGAGCAAAGGGAAGCAAGAGTGTAGTTTTGGACACATTAAGAGGAGATGGTTAGGGGCTTCCCCGATGGTCCAGTGGTAAAGAATCCACCTTCCAAGGCAGGGGACACGGGTTCGATCCCTGGTCGGGGAACTAAGATCCCACATGCCACGGGGCAACTAAGCCCATGCGCCACAACTACTCAGCTCACATGCCTCAACGAGAGAGCCCGTGCACCACAACTACAGAGCCCACACGCCCTGGAGCCTGTGCGCCACAACTAGAAAGAGAAAACCCGCACACCACAACTAGAGAAGCCTGCGTGCCACAACGAAAGATCCGGTAGGCCTCAGCAAAGATTCCATGTGCCGCAACTAAGACCCAACGCAGCAAAAAAAGAAGAGGAGATGGTTAGTAGACAGATAAGAAGACTAAAGTTTAGGAGAAAAGTTGGGACTGTTTGCTATCATATCTAAGAATTTCCCCATTTCTAAAACTACATGGTGAACACATTTGTTCCTCCATTTGACATAAAGGTTAATTAGGAGGGCCTAAATATGTGTCTTTTATTTTATTTTATTTTTTTTAAACTTAGGGACCCTGGTGGGACTAGGGCTAGCTTTTATTTTATTTTTTAAAATATTTACTTATTTATTTGGCTGCGCTGGGTCTTAGTTGCAGCACACAGGTTCTTCATTGTGGCATGGGGGATCTAGTTCCCTGACCAGGGATTGAACCTGGGCCCCCTGCATTGGGAGCACGGAGTCTTAACCACTGGACCACCAGGGAAGTCCCTAAATGTGTGTCTTTTAAAAAGAGTACTGGGCTGCATTCTTCATTTGTAGATGAGGGAGATTTATTTTCACAAAACCTGAAAGTGAGGTGTTGCCCAGTGGTGTCCACTCATTTTATATTTCTCCAGCTGAGGCAAACTGTAATCTCTATAAATCTAAGCTAATTTACAGTTCCTATTACCTAACTTTGTCAATGAAGACCCCATTCGGGGAAGCTGAGTAAGAAATTAGAGTCTAAAGAAACAGTTGACATTTGTGTGTTCTATGAGTTTAGAGAAAGAAAAATATCCAAGTCCAAGTCAAGCATATTACAATATGAAAATTAACAATTGGTACAGGTGCATACAAGTTTCTAGCAATGTAAGCCTGAGTCTGGTTTAAAACAGAAACCTGTAGTATCAATTAGAGTTCCCATTATTTATTGACTTCTTGCCTACAAACTTTAAAAAACAGCTGTCTTTTATTTTCAAATGCAAAACAGATGGAAATTTACTCTATCAGGGAAATCTATATTAAACAAAAGAAAATATTTGCAACATTATTTGCTGTATTATTTTGACTTCATCACCTGCCTGAGACTCTGACTTTTATTTTTCACTTTCTGAAGACCTAACTAAATTGGAAATCAAGGATCTGAACTGGCTTTTTCTCGATGATTATTGAAACCTAGGAAAACTCTCGGTTTCAAAGTTTTGTAAAGTCGTCAAAAAAACAATGTGTCTTTGGTTAAAAATAATGTTCTATAGACATGAAATCAATGTGACCGTAAGAGAAATGGAAACCGAAACTGTTTTTTTATCAGACTTCAAAGTTAAAAGCCAGGAAATTTTAGCTGCATCAACGAAACCCTACATGAGGACCTGTTGGTAAAAATAAGTGGGCTAATTGCATAGATAAGTGACCCAGAAAAGGACTTGCTGATTGACAATTATTTTTTTTTTTTTTTAATTTTTTATATTTATTTATTTATTTATTTTTGGCTGTGTTGGGTCTTTGTTTCTGTGCGAGGGCTTTCTCTAGTTGTGGCAAGCGGGGGCCACTCTTCATCGCGGTGCGCGGGCCTCTCACTACCGCGGCCTCTCCCGCCGCGGAGCACAGCCTCTAGTCGCGCAGGCTCAGTAGTTGTGGCTCACGGGCCTAGCCGCTCCGCGGCATGTGGGATCCCCCCAGACCAGGGCTCGAACCCGTGTCCCCTGCATTGGCAGGCAGACTCTCAACCACTGCGCCACCAGGGAAGCCCGACAATTATTTTTATTCATTCTTCTATCTTATTGAATGCCTGCCACAAACAGTCGCTGAGTGTGCAATGGTGAGCAGAACAGACATGATCCCTGCCTTCATATAGGATATGGAAGATGACAGGTATTACTTGAATAATCACTCAGAACAACCTAAAATTACAAACTTCACTAAGTTCTTTGCAGAAGAGCATGGTGCCATCACTGAGACCTACCTAGGCTGGGAGAGCCAGGGAAGGCTTCCTTGGTGAAGAAACATTTGACTGAGCTCTGATGATTAAGTAAGCATTAACTAGCTCAGAGGGAGACGGGTGGGAGAAATGAACAGTGGTCAGGAGATGGGAACGGCAAGTGCAAAGCCAGAATTGTGAAGGTGTGGCATGCAAAAAAGAGCGAGTGGGTTTGGAAAGTAGAAAGTGAGAGGGAGAGTGGCTGGAGATGATTTGGGGATGTAGACTTTCAGGCCTAATTAAGAATTCTGCAGAAAAATAGGCAGTCACTGAAGCGTTTAAATTAGAAAGATGATGTGACCATACTTTATTTTTAGAAGTCAACTCTGGGGTCAGGAGAACTTCCACTTCTAGTAATGGATTAGGTAATTCAGGCTAGCACCTTACCCAGAAAACCCACAAAAGCTGGAAAAAAAATATTTTACAAATTACTCCAAGAGCTAACATAAAGATTTAAGGTAATAAGACCTGAGAAAAGAAAACTCAGAGGTGAGCAGAACATTTCAAGCCACTTTTTCCAAAAAGGTGGCTAAGAAGCTGAACAGAACTTTTGACAGACTAGCAGGGATAGGGGTATAAAAACTGAAGTTCAGGGAAGGTCAAAGGGAGTGACGCCAGGTTTTGGGTTGGGACCCAAAGGACTACATTGGGAGTGAGGGTAAACCAGAAATAGACCAGCCCTCCCAGCTTCAAATCCTCTCAGGTTCTCCAATTGGATTAAAATGATCTAGGATTGCTAGTGGCCTTAACCTCTTGCCAGAAGCAAACATAAATCCTCCTTGGAGAAAGATAATATTATTGTAGGCCTCCAACTATTTGTACAATTATCCAAATGCAATATCTGGCACTCAATTAAAAGCAACCAGATAAGCATTCCAAACTAATGGGATATGTCAAAAGACACAGAAGCCAGATTAAAGGTCCTCCTACTAGCCAAAACAGGGCAATCTGAAAGATAAAAATAATGATGGCAATTCATTATAACATATTGAATGAAAAAGGATCCATGAGTCAATTAAAATACTCAAAAAAAAGGCAAGGGGTGGGGGTAGGTTGCAAGAGAGGAGGGAAAGCTCTTCTTTACAGAAAAATGCCAGGTAATAAATGTAGATGGATTGATGGGATTAGAAAATCTTCATTTTGTAACCACCAAAATAATAACTGAGAAGGGAAGGATTATCAATGGATGTTAACACTGCTGGGTGAAAGGTTGGAAAATAAAATATTCACATAGTCTCTAAGTATCTCCTTATACAGTACTCATTAATAATTAAAAGAAAGAGGTAATCTGACAAAGAAATCTCACACACCACCTTAACCCAATGATAAAACTTAAATGACTATGAACAGACATTATATACCTTGTGATATGATGAACAAAAGAGGATAAACCATCCTCTATGTAGTATTCTTGTCAAATGTATACATCTGTTGAACTTTGATTACAGGTAAGGCATGTGTTAGGAGTCGTGGGAGAATGAGACCTTAAGATATCATCACTTTGTTTTCTCTGAATTCAAGTTTATAAACTAGTTCATGAGACAAGCCATCCATGAAAATTATATTACAAGAATTACTTTGTTTGCCAAGAGTAAAACAATATTACAAAGATTCTCTTCAAATGCCCACCTGGTCATCCAAGACTCTAGCCCTCCTATACGAACTTATCAGTAGAAAGAGTTACCACTGAAAGCAGTGCTTTAATGAAGACAGAGTTTGATATGGAAATCTCTAATTTGCCTGCTGAGCTATACGGCAATTTAATTCAACAAAAAATTAGAGACTCTGTTATGCCCTGGCAACTGGCTGAACACTGGGCATATATCTCCACAGAACTTTGCTAAAAGGCACATCTTCCCCTGGGAGATGTGCCTTTTTAAACTGTTGGTAATCATTTCACTTTGAATGTAAGGGTTTTCAGTCCTTTCTTGAGAGTAGATTTTGATTGGGATAGAGAATGTGCAGGCATTTGAGCACCCAAGGGGTGAAAAGAGAGACTCTGCTAGAAACAACAGAATGAAGGGAATGGATGATGGAATTTCAGTCATTCTTAAGAATGTGTGGGAGGGTTGAGGGAGTTACAGAGTAGTTTGGTTTTGTTTTTTTGAGAGAAGAGGATTGGTTGGTTACTTGGTTAAGGAGAGAGAAAGGAATAAAAAGGAGGGAAGGACATTACAGAAATTTCACCATACCTTACCATAGCTACCTGGGCACTGGTTGGGAAATGGGAGGAGGGCAGGTGAAGGAAACAAGTTCTAGAACATAAATATCTAGATCTAAGCATGAGAGAACAATCACACAAATCCAAATAGTGGAACTATTTAAAGAACTCATTAAAGAATATCAATGTCAGGAGAAGAAAAGAAAAAAAAAGCAGCAGAACTATTCTAGGTTAAAGGCAACTAAAGGCTATGTTTGGCCTTTATGTAGCCATTGGATTTTAAAAAATGCTACAAAGGATATTATTCAGACAGTTGGGAAAATTTGAATACATAATGAATATTAGATATGGTATCAATGGTAAAGTTCTTGAGAGTGATAAGAGAGGTATTGTGATTACCTAGAAGAATGCCCCTGTTCTTAAGAGATAGACATACGTGTTGAAATATTTAGGGGATGAAGCATCATGATATCTGCAGAGTACTTTCAAATGGCTCAGGCAAAAAAAAAAAAATATGTATACATATATGCAGTCCTCACTTTGCATGGTAGTACAGGACTCAAAAATGACTGTGTAAAGTGAAACTGTGCAAACTTATTTTTAATAATCAATGGGGAAAATTACCACTGTTGCATGACCTTTAAACAGTTTTGTCAAAACACTATGAACTCATGGTCAGTTATAAATGTAGGAAAATGAAATACTAGTAAAACTAATTTTTATTTAGTATACTGTAATTTAAACCATTAGAAACACTGAGGATTAAAATATTTTATTTCTTTGTAAAACAGAGTAGTTTGAACAGTTCTTCTGATCATATAACTAACTATACAGAATCTTCTCTATGCCTTTGCAAATTGTCATACTCCTTTCTAAGTTTGGATCAGCTTGCATCCTTTTATCATTTGCACTTACAATGTTGTGAAATATCTCCAAAAGCTCCTTTAATGTGAAGTTTTTGCTAATGTCACTTCCCCCGGGACATCTTCATCCTTTTCATCACAACCACTTTCCTCATTAATCTTGATAGATTTGCTTTCACTAAGTTCCTCTGGTTGCATATCTAGAGTGTTTCTAATGGTGGCAGTGTCAATATTCCCAGTTCTGTCTTCTACAACTCCATATATGTTTGATTGGAATTTCACTTTTAGCATTATCACTTTTAATTTCTTTCCTGCACTTTCATCTTTTTTGACCAATATCCATTTTTATAAAATGTCATGTGAGTTTATCACTGAGAGACAAGGAGGCAACACAATTGCATGCTTTGCTGTCTGTGCATGAACTGAGTAACAGATGTGCAGTGACCAATCTGATGGATTTTTGAAAGAAGTGTCATGATTGGTCACTGTCACCGATCATCATGGGCATCTGTTCATTATGTAGCTATTTGAAGCTCTGGTAGGGAAGTCTTTATGCAATTACAGTTAGTATACCATGGTAACTGAAATTTGAATCATGTCATTGTGTAACTGCCTCTGTGTGTGTGTGTATACACCTATTTATGTGTGTGAATCTCAATAAAGTGTATATAGGGGCCCACTGCACTATTCTTGCAGCTTTTCTGTAAATTTTGAATTTATCATAATAAAAGTTAGAGCGGGATGGGGGGAATAAGCAGGTCATGGAGGAGACAAGACAATGAAATAGAAAATCTGGAGAAACAATAGACAACAAAAACAGACCAACAGGGAATCCAGAGAATAGAAAAGGCTGTGGAACCAGACTCCTTGGGTTTGAATCCCACTTTACTCATCAGCTGTGTGATCTTGGTAAAGTTATGTAATCTCTCTGAATCTGTTTCCTCTTTAAAAAATGGAGATAAAAATACTACCTACTTCACAGAGTAATATGATGATTAAATAATTTGCATATATGAAGTACTTAGCATAATAGTGATGCACAGTACTTTATAAGTGTAAGCTGTTACAGGTTTGTTAATCTAGGGGAGACTCTAGTATATTTAGACATCGATAGGAATCCAGATGGAAGAAGGGATAATTAATGGTGTATGGTTCCTAAGAAGGTGAGAGGGAATGAGATCCAAAGAAGAAACAGAGGCATTGGTCTTGGACCAAAGGGGGAATATCTCTATTTTAACAGGAGGGGAAGAGAATAGGATGGGTGCAGTTGAAGGTTGGGTGGCAAATTTGCTAGGGAGAAGGTGTTACAGTATAATGACTTCTGTGTTCTCCAAGAAATATAACAGAATTGTTGGCAGTAAGGGCCTAGAGCTAGTGACCTTAAAATTATAGTCATATCAACTTGCCCTTTTGTGTTTCTAAAGTGTGGTGCACAGCTTCCTGGGTGCAGGCATGGAGGCTGTAGGCTGTTGAGTTCATCCAGGATGGAGGTTTTTCCAGATTGATGTGAGGAAAAGATAAGGAGACAAGGAAATTTATGGCATTGGCAAGAGGATTACCGAGAGTAGGAACCATGAAATCTAACCTGTGATGCAGGGAGGCGGGAGAAGGCTAGTGGTGAAAGTAAATGGGACCATGAATTAGGGAAGGGTCCCCTTAAGATCAAGGAATGGTCCTAGTGAAAATTGTTTAACAAACAAACTAGCCATTTCCTAAATTAGGGAGCAGTGTTCTATGTAAACAGGATGTTCAGTTGGGGCTCTTTCTATTTTAGTTTTGGCTGAAGCCCTAAAGACTGAGAAGAAAACAATAGGTGCTATAATGAGGGGCTATACCACCAATGAAGAACTTGTAAAGAGGGGTCAAACTGGTTTTGTGACCTTTAATCCACCCAACTGGAGTTTGTATAAGCACAAGAGTTGAAAAATTGAGAGAAGTTTTCTTTGGAGAATTGTTGGAATACCTTGGCTTTTTCTTCCTTCCCCCCGTAACCCCCCCCCAGGTGAAGGGAATGGTTCTCCTCTCTTCTTAAACCGAGTGAGAGAGATACTTTAAGGAAGCAACCTGAAGAGCTTCAAATGTGCCTCCTTAAGTTTGAAAAGTGTAAGGTCTGGTAAGAGAAGTTCTGACCAAAGGGGAGAGGGGGGAGCGGTAAGGCTGCATTGGGAGCACCCCTCTCAGCAGTGGGGTGGGGTGGGTATTTCTCCTAGACCACATGGGGGCCTGTGGGAAGAGGCAGTCTGGAGCTATCTCAGATTTCAAGACGGGCTGGAGGGAGCCGCCACCAGATGGCCAGGGGCTGAGGAAGGAATTGTAGAAAGCCAGTAGGAGGCAAGAGACATTGCTTCCTCACATTAGTGAGATAATGCCGACAAGGTCCAGGGTGTGGCTGTGGGACACGCTGGCTCTGAAGGAGTGAGTAGAAGGTCACTGAGGGTGAAGAGGTCAAGAAATGAAAGGTCTGGTGCTGGCAGAGTCATCTTTGTGGATGATGACGTACCCAAGATATTGGCAAAGGTTGGGGTAAAGACTGCAAGCCATGTGTCCAAGGCCAGTGGTTCTCAAACTTGAGGGAGCCTTAGAAGATACAGAGACAGGCTGGTTGAAGTAGGATAGGGCCTGGACTTCTGTGTATTTTTACCGAGTTCCCAGGTGATCTGGAATATCCAGAAGAGTTTGAGAACCACTGCCCAGTATTTAGTGCAAAGAACAGAAGACTGTTCAGTACATAACAATATCTACCAGAAGAAAGGAAGAGAGGGTAGTTTAGCCAAATAGCAGGGGCCCCTGTAAGCAATTTTTTGTTAGAAGAGGGTAGGGAAGTAGTGGTCTGGAAACAGTAATGGGGACAACTAGCCTTCCAACTCATTATCCGTAACTATCACTTTTCTTTCCCCCTTTCCTCCTTCCCATCCCTTCCTTGATGTGAACATGAGTGTTATGGGCTGAATTGTGTCTCCTCAAAAAAAAAAAAAAAGATAGGTTGAAGTCCTTATCCCTTGTACTTTAGGCTGTGAACTTAATTGGAAATAGGGTCACGAAAATTTGGAAATAGACATAATTAGTTAAGATGAGGTCATACTGGAGTAGGGTGGGCCCTAATCCAACATAACTAGTGTTCTTGAGAGACGGCAGCCACGTGCAGACACAGAATGCCACGTGATGATGAAGGCAGAGACTAATTATGCAGCTGTAAACCAACAAACACCAAAGGTCGCTGGCCAACCACCAGAAGCTAGAAAGAAGCAAAGAAGACTTCTTCTGCAGGTTTCAGAAGAGGGCATGGCCCTGCCGACACCTTGATTTGGGGCTCCTAGCCTTCAGAACTGGGAGACAATACATCTCTGTTGTTCTAAGCCACCCCTTTGTGGTACTTTGTTGCGGCCACCCTAGGACACTAATAAAATAACGAATACAATGAGATGGTCCTTTCTTGATGTACCATACATCATCTCTATTACGTTCTACCCATGTTGTGTCCCTGTCCCCTTTGCATTGAATTTACAGTCTCTCTCAGGACACTGAGGACCCACATGTAAGTCAATGGATGTCCTAGGAACAAGGAAAAGTTCACTGCTCGACATGCTTAAGCTGAAATACAATACACTTTGTGCTCTTGATGGAGCAGTCAGCCTCCACACTGGCTTCTGCACTTGTTATTGACAAATGAGTCAGTTCATATAAGATGGGTGGCTTATTTGAGTAGGTGTATGTTAAAGTTATTTTGAAAAAAGGAAAAGAAGTCTGTAAAATATACCTGCATGCGACTCTCACAAGAAAGTGTTCCCATGAGGAATCTTAAAACAGTCTAAGCCAAAGTGCTGAGAAAAGTTCTCAGTAATCACATATAATGGGTTCCACTTCCAAAAGTCCTCCCACCTCCTTTGATTTTCACAGCTATTTTTTCCTTCCCAACACTGAAAGAAAGTCTTGGGCCATGGCATGGCTCAAGAGACCACACTAACTGACCCAAGAAAGATGAATCTCTTGATTTATTTAGCAAAGGCTACAGAAACCAAGCAGAAGTAAGGTACCACTCAGAGCAGAAACAGAGAGAGACAGCATATCTCATTCAGCTTTCTCCAACCTGCCACGGTCATGCCTCTGACCTGTCAGATCAAGACATATCTTGTGGCCCAGAAATGCTACTTCTAGAAATTTCGCTTACAGAAAAAAACTGAAGGGCCACGGAAAGGGCTAAGGTGGCTTGTAGATTCTAGAGAGAGGATGGAGTCAGTGGCTACTAGCTGAGGTGAGTAGTTCAAGCCTCATGTCTGGAAAAGAGGTTAGATGCTAAATCTCTTTTACATCAGGACCTTGAGCAGGGACAGTACGAGGGGACCTGGTATGTTAAAAGGGCATCTGGGCCAGAGATGCCTGTCCCAGCTTTGGCTGCACATACATGGTTCCAAAGTTCTCAATTCATAATCCAGCCTCCTGTAAGATATTATCACTCAGATGTTCTGTAGCAACCTGAAGCTCACCGTACCTAAAAACTTAGTTCATTTCAGCCCCATCTCCCTTCCCCAGATCTGTCTCTTTTTTTTGAATTTCCTTTTTATATGCTATCCTAATCTCCCCAAAGACTTATCTGCTTGTACTGTCTCAAATTGCTCACCTCTGTCATGCTCTCCAAACTACCTGGTTAAGGCCTCCAGTGACCTTGGTGTTGTCCAATCTAATAGTCACTTTATATCCTCATGCTCACTTCTCAGTAGCCTTCAAGCTGCACACTTCTCAGGTGACCATTCTCTTCTCTTGACCTCTGGTACATTACACATCCCAGTTTCCTTTCTATTTCCTTTCCCCGTTCCTTCTCTATCTTCTTACACTATCATCTTCAATCTCTGAAATATGGAGTCCCGCTAACATATCTTTAAATACTATTTTAATTAAATAAATGTACATTGTATATAAATATTATATATGCTGATCAACCATATATCCAGTAGGCTCCAGATTGTAAACATAATTACTAACTTGCCACCTCTCTCTCAGTCTCTCTCAGGCATCTCAAACACAACATAGCCCCAGTCAAACTCTTGATTCTCTTTCAAAGTTTCCCAGCTCTACCTGTCCTCCCCCAGTCTTCCCAACTCAGGCAGTGGTATATTCAGTTTCATGCAATTGTGCAAGCCAGAAACCTCTGCCTTTCCCTCATCTCCTACATCTAACTCATCTGTAAGCCCTATGGTTCTACCTTCACAAAAAATCTTAAATGTATTTCTCTTTATTCCTCTTCTACCACTTTGGCCTAAGCCAACACCTGGCCTCTGTGCTGATTTCTCTGATACACCTCTTGTCACCCTCACCCCGACCCCAATCTCTTCACCCAAACAGTCAGAAAGTAAAATTTTAAGAACTTCATGCCATGGCCTACCAGGCCATGCATGATGTGGCTTTCGCTAGCCTCTTCAAGCTCATCTCATTCCTTCGCCCACAGAGTTTAAACCTCTTGTCCTTTCAGTTCCTGGGACCAGCCCAGCTCTTTCCCCCCTCAGGGGTTTTGCATAAACTGTTCCCTTTTCCTTGAACACTTTCAGCCTACTCCTTTTATGTTTATTCTCTTTGCCTAATTACACTTGACGGTTAGGTACAGTAGTTGACACATAGTAGTCTTTGAATCAGTATTTGCCGAATGAGGGCAACAAGTGGATCTGACTAGAAAATTCTACCAACAATCCATTGGTCAATGAGTAGGACAAGGGGAAACCACTCACTCTATGCCAGAAAATGCCTGCTAGAAAAACAGGATGAAGTTCATAAGGGTATCTAAGACTGGTGCTTCTTTTCCTTAAGGATTCTATAATCTCATTGGACGCATAAGAAAGTAACCAAAATATTGAAAGAACAATATTTAGCTAGCATGAGACACTTTAAATTCTTTCAGAAAAATGTAAGGTATAAATCACAAATTAATAATACTCACTAAAGCAGCAGCAGTATAGAAAGATGACTAATTGCCAAATGATTCGTATAGATTTATGGTTCCCAACGTTTTCATCACCACGTATTTGTTTCATTATGCTTTTCCCTCATTATTTTTTTAAAAAATAAGTCTAGTAAACAAACTATATTTATCATATGCAATAATATACTTTTCCATTTTTAATCATATGTAATGCCTTAGTTAGACATATATAACCCCTAATTAGAGCACTTAATCAGCATGCTATAAAAAAATGCAAGCCAAAAGTAGAGCCAGGTAGCTCTTATTATCGACTGAATTTTCATTGGGCTTTTTGAAATATTTAAAATATCTTGCAAAACTCCCTTCAGGTATTCCATTCAAAGCTTTAGCCTATGTATTTTGTAAAGAAAATAATACACTTTATATCTAGCTTTTTTCTTCATAAAAGTTTCCCTGTGCTCTTTGCTGATTAGTAACTGTAAAGTGAATCAGGTTCTTTGAGGGAGAGAAACTCATCATTGTGGTATTTTGATAATAAGTTATTCAAGGTTTAGATAGTCTACCAGCCCCCAAATACGTAGCAGACGGCAAAGCATTGCTCTACGTCATGGCAGATGCCACCACGGAATCTAACACGCCTCCTCTTTTCTTCAGTGTTTGCCATGAAGCAGTAGAGAGAGGAATGGAGAAGAAAGAAATGAATAAAACTTTCCTTTTTAATGGAACTCTTGGGTATCTTTTAATTCTGTCTTTATGATAGGAGGTAACACTACATGCTAGTCAAACTGATTTGACCACTAAAACTGTTTTTCTTCTGTACTTGTTATGTAACTTTAATCATCTTAGACACCAGGACATGAATTCTTAAGTAATTTCCACCAAGCGGAGGAAGAACATGTAAGTATTTTATATCCATAAAATGAACACTTCTCCATGTGCTTTAGAAGTGTCTAAAATAAACCAATGATATTTTTCAAGTGGTCATTTTGATAACATTTCCTAAAAACTGACCACTTCAGCAAAATCAGTGTTTCTATAGAGGTGTTCAAGATATGCAAGCAAATCATATTACAAAATTTCTAAAGAAGAGGAATGTTAATCATAAGATTATCAAGGAACTTAACACCGGAACTCAAGATATTTCAATTCATAATTTTGCTAACAGGTGCTGATTCTTCTATATTTTTATAGCTTTTGTGTGGGAAGCAAGCTGTAGTTTAGTTGGTGGAAGTTTTATGTTACTAGACAAATGCTTGATAGATCAAGTTTTTTGGTTCTTAATGCACCCTATGATGGATCCAAATTTCCACTTTTTCCCTTCAAGATGATCACAAACATCCCCATCTTCAGACCTTAAAGGCCTTTACAAATGAACATTTTCCTCCACATTTTAACCACAGACAAAACAACTGTAGTGACTCTTTTGAGGTTATTTGTAGCCTCTGCGAAGCTGGAATCCAAAGCTGTAGGTTCTTTTTCATTAGATACTTAAAATTTTTTCTTTT
The DNA here is from genome assembly GCF_028564815.1 of Eubalaena glacialis. Classification (NCBI taxonomy): domain Eukaryota; kingdom Metazoa; phylum Chordata; class Mammalia; order Artiodactyla; family Balaenidae; genus Eubalaena; species Eubalaena glacialis. The sequence continues at coordinate 112,919,969 of NC_083721.1, forward strand.
ATTGTGGTTAATGTCCATAACATAAAGTATGCCATTTTAACCATATAGTTCAGTGGCATTAACTACATTCACAATGTTGTACAACCATCACCACTATCTATTTTCAAAACTTTTTCATTATTCTAAACAGAAACTGTATCACTAGGTATATTTTATGCAACATGTTGAATAAGTGCTTATTCATTAAATAAATAGTTCATCCACTAAAAAAATATTTATCAAGTTTATCATCAGGTTTATCATCCCATGCTTGATGCTGGAGATGAACAATGAACACGGATGAAGAACAAAAATGAACAATGGAGGGAGTGGCTCATTTTTGAATATTTGTGCCTTTCTGTGGATCGTCCTGTGACCAATGAAAATATCAGTAATAATATTAATATTTGCTGTCTGATCTAAGCGCTTTCTGTATGTTAATTCATTTAATCCCTACAACAATCCTATGAGGTAGATACTATTATTATCATCCTGATGCTACAGATAATGAAACAGAGGCAAAGGGAGGTTTAATAACTTGACCAAAGTTACATCACTAATAAGAGTTGGAGCTGGGTTTCCAACCCAGGCTGATAGGTTCAGTGTGTGTGCCCTTGAAGCACTTCTGTAACTTTTTAAAAAAATAAGTTTTATTGGGGTATAATTTCCATAAAATAAAACGCACCCAATTTAAGTTATGGTTTAATGAGTTTAAACAAGTGTATACAACCATACCACAACCACAGTCAAGAAACAGCACACTTTCATCACCCTAACTGTTCTGTTGTACCATTTTGCAGTCCATGCTTCCTAGACCCACAACCCTTAGTCTTAGGCAACCACTAGTGTGTTTTCTGTAACTAGATTAGATTTTTCCTTTCTAGAATTTCGTATAAATAGAATCATACACTATGCACTCTTTTATGTCTAGTTTCTTTTGCTCAGCGTACTATTTGAGATCATTGATACCGTTGTGTGCACTAGTCGTTCCTTTTAATAGCTGAGTGATATTCCACTGTATGGATTTTCCATAATTTATTAGTTCATCTGTTGATGGACATTTGATTTGCAGTTTGACTACTATGAATAAATCTGCTGCAAATATTCATGTATAGATACATACCCATACATATTTTCCTCTGTCTTGGGTAAATACTTACGAATGGCATTGGTGGATTGTATGGTAAATGTATGTTTAACTTTCTAAGAAACTGCCCAATTATTTTTCAAAGTCGTGGTAGCATTTTCTGTTTCCACCAGCAATGTATGACAGCTCTAGGTGCTCAATATCCTCGCCAACAGTTGGTATTTTTGGTCTTTTTAATTTTAGCCTTTCCAATGGATATGTTGTGGTGACTCATTGTGGTTTTACTTTGCACTTCCCTGAAGACTAATGATATGAAGCATCTTTTCATGTGTTTACTGGCCACTCATATACCTTCTTTTGTAAAGTTCAAATCATTTGCCCCTTGTTTTATTGGATTGTTTTATCTTCATACTACTGAGCTATAGGAGTACTTTGTATATTCTGGATTCTAGTCTTTCATCTAATGTGTATTTTGCAAATATTTTTTCCAGTCTGGGCTTGTCTGAATTTGTCTAAGAGCAGAGGTTTTGCATTTTGACAAAGTTCAACTTTTTTTTTTTTTTTTTTTGTCCCTATCCTTGTTTTAAGAAATCTTTGCCTATCCCAACTTCAGAAAGACTTTCTCCCTTGTTTTCTCATCCAGTCTTTTACAATTAAGTATGGTGTTAGTTGCAGACTTTTGTAGATGGTTTAGCTCAGGTTTAGGAAGTTTCTTTCTACTCCTGATTTGCTGAGAGATTTTGTCATAAATGAAACATTTGTCAAATGATTTTCTGTATCTATCAAGATGATCATATTGTATTTTCCTTTATTTTGTTAATATGGTAAATAACATCAATCAATTTTTGAATTTCAAATCAATCTTATTTTCCTGAGATAAACCTCTCTGGATCGTGACAGAGTCTCCTTTTAACACTGCTGGATTCAATTTGCTAATATTTTGCTAAGGATCTTTACATATACATTCATGAGGGATACTGGTCAGTGATCTTCTTATAATGTTTTTAACAAGTTTTGATATCAGTAATCCTGGCTTCATAAAATGAGTTGGGAAATACGCCCCCCTCCTCTCTTTTGTGAGGGAGTTTATATAGAATTGATATTATTTTTCTTTAAATGTTTGGTGAAATTTACCAGTAAAGCTATTCACATCTAAAGTTAGGCCCAGATTAGGGCCTAACTTTAATATTTTAAATAGATATTAGGAATTCAATTTCTTTAATAGATATGAGGCTAAGCAGGTTTTCCATTTCTTCTTGCATCAATGTTGACTGAGTCTTTTAAGGAATTTGTTCATTTCATTTAAGTTGTCAAATTTATTGACAAAGGTGTTCATATTAATTTATTAAGCTTTTGATATTTATAGAATCTGTAACGATGTCCCCTCTTCGGTTTCTAATATTCTTCTTTCTTCTTGTCTGTTGATTTTATTAATCTTTTCAAAAAACTAGCTTTGGGTTTAACTGATTCTATTAATTTCTGCTCTTATCCTTATTATGTCTTTCCTTCTGCTTACTTTGGTTTAAATTCTCTTCTTTTTGTAGCTTCTTAAATTGAAAGTTTTGTTGATTTTGTACATTTCTACTTTTCTAATATAAGGCATTAAAGGTATAAATCTCCCCCTAAGCACTGCTTTTGCTGCATCTCACAAATTTTGATATGTTGTGCTTTCATTTTCATTCTATTCAAGATGTTTTCTAATTTCCTTGTGTTTCTTCTTTGATGCATAGGTTTAGACATGTGTAGTGTAATTTCCAAATATTTAGGGATTTTCCAGATATCTGTTACTGATTTCTAATTAATTTACCTTGTAGTCAGAGAATATCCTCTGAATGATTTGAATTGAGACTTGTTTAATGGCCTAGAATATGGTGTATCTTGATGATTGTTTTGTGTGCACTTGAAAAGAATGTGTATTCTGCTACTGTTGGGTGGAATAGTCTATAAATGTCAATTAGGTCAAGTTGGTTGTTGTTCAAGTATTCTATGCCCTTAATTTTCTGTCTACTTATTCAATAGATTGTTGAGATAGTAGTATTGAAATCTCTGACCATAACTGTGGATTTGTCTATTTTGCCTTGCCATTCTGTTAATTTTCACTTCATGTATTTTGAAGCTTTGTTACTAGGTGTCATCAAGGACACTCCACTCTAGCTGGACTCAAATGTCTTCCAGGCCTATGTGAGCACTGGAATTGGTTTACAGCTCCCCAGTCATTATATGAGCTCTTACAATAAGCCAGATACTGTGTTCATCAATGAGCATGGGCTAGATTATGTTCTGATAACAGGCAACCTCCAAAGCTCAGTGGCTTATAACTTACAACAAAGCTTTCTTTCTTACTCATGCTACATGTTCACTGCATGTTGGCTGCAACTATCTATTCTACATCTTCTTTGAGACTCAACGTGATGGAGCAGTTGCTCTCTAGAACATTGTTGATTGTTATGCAGAGGGAAAAGAGAACATGGCAAGCTCTTAAATCTTCTGCCTCAAAGTGTCATATGTCACCTCCATTCATATTTTATTGGCTAAATCAACCCTCATGGCCAAGGCTGATATCACTTGGATTGGGAAGTCTAATCCTCCCCCAGGAAGGAGCACCGAATGTTTGTGAACAATAAAATAGCCCACCATACTATGCTATGCATTCAAACACTTTCTCCGTTAATTTTCATAACAGCCTTCTAGAAATAGGTACTATTATTGTCTCCATTTTACAGATGAGGAAACAGAGGCTCAGAGGGTAACCTGGCAAAAGTCAAACAAGAATCAAATGGCAGGGCCTGGACCCAGCTTGTTTGACCCCAATATAATAGTGCTATCCTGCCATAAGAGAAAAGGAGGGGAAGGAGTGGGGGAGCCTGGGAAGGAATGTAGCAGAGAGGCAATGAAGGGAGACACCAAACACAATTGCAAACAACTTCCTATGGAACTCCAATCCAGGGATCAGAAAGGGGTAAGGGGAAGGGAATGGGGAAGGCCAGAGACAGGAGAAAACTCTTCTCATCTCAGTTCTTCCCAGTCCACCCCTCATCTTATGTCCATCCCCTTCCACACGCCCTTATCTCACACCAGCCCCTGAAAGCCCAGCTCCTGCCTCTCCATATTCCAAAAGGCCCTAACCCTATTACCTGCATTGAGATTCCCCCAAATCCCAATCTATTTTTTAACATTTATTTATTTATTTGGCCACGCAGCGCGGCATGCAGGATCTTAGTTCCCATGAACAGGGATCGAACTGGCGTCCCCTGCAGTGGAAGCGCGGAGTCTTAACCACTGGACGGCCAGGGAAGCCCCCAATATATTTTAACTGATTATTCTGTTTATGCGGTACCCCCATCCCCCAAAATGAATTACTACATAATTCAGCATTTACCAAAGATATTACCATTATTTATGCCTGGCATATTGTAAAAACCCCAACATTTGACACTTTTGTATTATTGTCTCTGGAAGCACGTATGTTAGTGATTTGTACCTGACCTTCGAACCAAAATCAATCTCCAAAGCTTTCTGCAGCAATTCTATGAGAATTGGAGGTGGACATAGCTCATTAGCACAACTTTAGAATTACATTAAAAAGAAAAACTAGAAAATATTATTAGCATGTATTAAAAAGGCTTTAAATCTATGTTATATAGAATGCTCATAAAAAATATTAGGTCCTTATTATAGAATATAGGACCTATCTCAGAAAGAAACAGATGCTACATTCAAAAGGAAAAAACTAGTAAATACATGGAAACGTATTCAGTCTCACTAATGTAAAAGAAATGCAAATTAAAACAACAATGAGGCACATTTTACACTTATTAAAGGGGCATACAACCTTCAAATGTCACTACTTGGTCATGGGGTTTTCTTTCCTTCAGTTAGACTGTTATAATCTTAAAGTGCTGGTAATGCTCCTTGTTGAGAACCATGTAATAACAACATATAACAAGCTCATATGGGTTAAAGGTCATAATATTTAAGCTATATTTTCCTGAAATGGACCCTGACCTTGTCCCAGCATTCTAGTGGGGGACGGCAGCTGCTTGATAAGCCCCTGATGGAGTACTGTCCATCTCTGATGGAAAAGGTGGAGCCCATGGGCAGGGCTCTCAGAGCCCCTTGGTCACAGGGTGAAATCAAAACCTCCTCACATCCAGTCTTCTGACCTTTTATCCTACCTCTTGGAATGTAGTCTGAAGAAACAACCCACAAGGAAAAAAAGTGAAATAAAGATTAGCTGCTACATTAATTATTATAGAAAAGATTACAAAATAGATGCCTGACATCAGGGGAATAATTTAAAATATGGTGTAGTAATTAAAATTTAAATTAGAAAGACTACACAGCAACACGGAACATGCTTCTGAGAGGGTATGAACTGAAAATGGGAGAATGAACTCACTGCAGTTTTTTCACAAGGGCTGGAAGGGAGCAGGGTCAAATGAAAAGTCAGCTCTGCTGAGGCAACATGATTCTGAGCAAAAGTTCTCTTGCACTTATTTAGATTTATTGTGTAATACAGATAGAATATTTATGTAATAAGAAATCTATTTTTAGAGAAAAGGAGAAATAGGACACTATGACCCTTTTCTACTCTGCTTCTCATTGGAGGCTCCAGGATTTCATTAAAATGCAAAACTCAAAATCATCCTCGTTTCTGGCATATTCTGATAAATATATTATAAGCCTACTCTGAATTTGAATTGGTCATCCTCATGGTAGGGTTTGCATGTGGATAAATACCTCTTCTATTAATCCAATTAGCTCGGAAGGCAATAAGGGAACATACACCTATTATATTGTCCACTTTTTAAGGTTTTTAAATTACAGGGTATGATGCTGAGTGTTTGTAAAGTCAGGAAGCATGGGAGAAACTGACCTTTTAGGGCATAGTCTTTACATTTTTAAAAAATGCTCAGTATGGTTTTGTTTTCAACTACATACCGGGTGAGGAATCACTCCCTTTAAAACAGTGGGTTTAATTGTTAATCTGAAAAAAGTACAATAAATACAATTTTATCTGCGTTTCCAGATTTTTGGATACGTCTGTAGTGTTTTTACTGTACTTTTCAGATTAACAGTTGGGCCTACTGCATTACAGTTAAAGATGCTTCACCTGAGAAGGGGTTTGAAGGTTGAAGAAAAACATTCAGCATATTACTTGGAAATGTAACTAAAATACTGTTTACAAACAAATTTGGCTGACATTTTGAGCACCTTGTGGTGTCTTACCCTTAGAATTGCATCTCCTCAATGGCAGAAATAGAAAAGCCAGACACAGTCTCCCAAACTGTGGGGATGGGGGTGTGGAGGGAGGAGGGCGGGGGGAGGAGGAAGAGGTGTAGGGGTTTGTGGCTGTCTTGACGGAGGAAAATTAGGTTTGCACAGAAGCCTTGAAATTAATTATGACCTCACTGATCAATGGGAATGAGATTGAGGGGAGTGAACAGAGGAGGGGAAAAGAGCAACGTGCCCTCCATACTTCTGGGAACAGCTTTCTTAGTATCCCACAGTGAGACTGAGGTAAAGTCGCCAGGTAGATGAAGCTCTAGATACTTCTCTCTTCTCAGTGGCTCTCCTAGCCCTCAGAGGTGACAGTGGGAAATGTGTGTGTGTCGGGTGGGTGTGGAAGCCGAGGCAGTGGTATGAGGAAGGAGAAGAAAATCTCCGAGAAGATAATGAGGCTGCTGAGTGTGGGAGCCCAGAGCAGGAGCTATCCTGGGGCGGGAGGGAACAGGAAGCCATGTGTATAAATGTGTGTGTGTGTGTCTCTTTTTAGATCCTTTCATTCAGGAGGCATCTCCCTGGAGACTGAGGAGATGGTAGGAGTCCCCTGGGGTGCTGTCAGCTCCATTTGCTGAACTTGTGGAGAAAGACTGAAATGTGAGGTAAAGGAAATGCCTCCAGCCAGCTCCCAGGGAGAGGCAGGTCTGGGAGGAAGGAGTGGGGAGGTGAGAGGGACCTCTGACCTGAGTAAGTTGGAGACATTTCCAGACGTGTTTGCCTGCTCGTTCTCCCAAACTCACTGCACTACCACCCTGGTCAGGAAGGAAAACTGTACTGTCCTGTGGTGCTCTCGGCTCTAGGACAGCTGGAGGGATGCTCCCCTAACTTGTGTTCTCCCCTTCCTTACTTCTGGCCAAACCCCAGCCTCAAAGGAGGGCCATGCCTAGGTCAGTGCTGATGACAAGTCCAGGGAGAGTGGTTGGAGGACCAGTACCTTCCCTCCAGGGACTTCACAAGCTCTACATCCTGTCAGACACTCTCCGCCACCACCCCACCCCACCCTTCTGTCTGTCCTGGCTCCTCTCAAAGGCCTGACTCCCGGAGGTTTATTTCTGACCAGGAGCCACTAGGGCAGAGGAGGGTTGTGGGGTTGATGTGTCACACCATATATTTGTAACAGCCTTCTTGGCTACTCTTTTTCATTGCAAATGTAAAGTAATCCATCTGCAGTGTTGCTTCTGTGGTCCTATTTATATCCCCATTTCTGGGGAAAGTGTGCTCCATGTTGGAAAAAAAACAAAACCCTTATAAACAAACATTTGGAACACAGACTCTTTAAAGAATTTTATCTCAAAGCCTCTGGAAATGCCACTTATTTACTACAACAAGCATGGCTTGTGTACCTTATGCCAGGTTGGGACACAAATGGGGCCATTGCTACTGGCGCTACGGGATGGTTTTAGGTTGTACATGGACCAGACAGCAAATGCCACTGACTCACATAGTGAGAAAATTATTACCACTTGAATTCTCTTTCCTTCTGATTACACCAAGGAGGAGGTCTCAGTTGGGTGCTAATAGATCTTTAACACCATACTGACACTTGCTTATTGCTATTATTACTATTTTCACAGGTGTAGGCTCAGAGCTTTTGGCTGGTTTGCTTGGTACAGAGGGCAGAATTCCAATCTGTATCTCTGCAGCTGGATCCAGCCTGCAGACATGATTTGCACTGTACCAAATATTTTTTTAAGCCAACGTTTAAAAACTCAGGAAATTTTGCATAAAAATTCAGATTTCTAGCTTCTGTTGAATAATGAGAACATCTGGCACTAGCAGGCCCACATTTCTTCAGGGCAACAGCTGGTTCCCCTCTTCAAAGAGCACACGTGCTCTCCAGTGTGCCAGTCTCCACCACTCCCTATTGCAGTATACGTATTGTTCATTTCCATTACCTTCCCAGCCCCTCTAAGCATTCGAGTCTTAGGCCTATTTTAGGAATTTCATGGCTAAAAGGTAGATCATACTCGAATTTGAGTTGTAAGATGAGGTATTCGGTCTTCATTATATAGGAAATAGAGAGCTATTCATTTTTTAGCAGGGTGGCCAAGCCCTTAAAGCAACTCTTCCAAAAATGATTCTGACTGTTATTTGACATCACATCTGACGGAACGAGGGGAGGAAACTGGAGGGGGGTGAGAGGTGCTGGTGAAGAAGTGATTTCAAACCTCATTGCCTGGGGAGATGGGAGCTGGGGCCTCTGAGTGGACCGAGGTGCTAGGAGCTGGGCCTAGGCGGCGAAAGGAGTGGGCCTGGCCTCCGTGGCTTTTAGACTTTTACTTAAGAGCAGGGTTGGGAGCCTTGGGCAGTGCAGGGGCAAGCAGGGAGCCACAGCTGGGCTGGAGATGCAGTGAGGTGAGGCTGGTGGATCAGAGCCGGGAGCGACTCCTCGAAGCAGAGATATAAGGGGAGGGGCTCCTAAATAGGGGCCTGCAGCAGGAAGGGAACCACCAAAGAGGTCAAGCTGGTTCTGGCCAGGCAGGCAAAGGTCATAACAGGGTGGTTGCTGTGAGAATGGAAATAGCTGAAGAGACATAAGAGGCACTTCAAAGGAAGATTCAATAGACTGGTGACTAATAGGAAAGAGAGTCTGAAGGAGGAATGAAAAAAAGGACTCTAAGACTTCTAACTTGGAAGCCAAGGAAACAGTAATGTTAGTAACACATACCGCATAGAAAAGTGTGGAGGGGGAGGAAAATTTTAAGTATTGAATATATGAAATATGAGGTGCCGTCCTGTCTACTGGGCATTGGAAGGACTGGAGTTTATAGAGATCTAGGCTGAAAGTGAACAGTAAGGTATCATCTGCACAGAGTTAAGAGATGAAGATGGAGAAAAGGCAGAGGGAGTGAGAGGAGAGTAAGGAGTGAATCTTGGGGCGTATTTATATTTAGGGAGCCCGTGAAAGTATCGGGAGTGGTCTGAGACGGAGGAGGAGAAACATTTAGCTCCATGCTGGTCAAGGGGCCAGGCCACGATGCTCAGGTAAGTCAGAACCTTCAAGGACCAAAGTGAATGAGGACCAAGAAACAGAAGCAGAGCCAAAGGAGAGTGTTTTCTAGAGAGATCTCCACATTCATTCATTCGACAAATATTTGAGAACCTGGCCCTTATCCAGGCCCTGAGCAAACTGAGGTGGGCAAAACAGAGACCCCATCCTCATGGACCTCACATCCTGCTGCTGGTGCAGATGGACACCACACAGACACTGACGCCATCTCCGTTACAAAGAACAATGAAGCGGGGTCCGTGGATGGAGAGTGACAGGGCAGCCCAAAAAGCCCTCTCTGAGGAGGTGGCATTCAGATAAAAGCCTAAAGCGAGGGAGTGGGCCATACCAGTATCTGAGGGAGAATATCCCAGGCAGAAGGGAGAGCAAGGGCCAAGCCTGAGTGTGGCACGCGCTTGGCGGGTGTGAAAGCAGCAAGGAGGCCAGAGTGGTCTCCGTGGAGGGTTGAAGCAAGATAGTGACATAGTGTTATTTCACTCTGAAAAGGACCACTCCGGGTGTCTGTCTGTCTGTGGCTCAAAGGGCAGGGCCAGGGAGGGGGCAGGAGGGCAAAGAGGCAGTCAGGAGGCTCCAGCAGTGGCTGAGGTTTGGAGAAGAAGGCGCAGGGGATGGCTGGTGGAGGGATGGAGCCGGGGAGAGGGAGAGCTCGCAGGAGCTGTGGGCAGGGAAGCGACAGGACCGAGGGCACAGGTGGAGGGGGGAGGCTGCTAGATGCAGGTGAAATCATCTACCCTCAGGGCTGTTTAGAAGTTCTGAGGCACAAAGACAGGGTACTCCGGCCTCCATTACAACCACTTGTTTTTTTCTTGCAGATCCCTGTGGAATGGCTGTGGATATTAGGGAAAGATGAATTTGGCGGCTCCCTTGGGGAGGAAACTTGATTTTGTGTTTCTTGTGTAAGACAGGAAAATGTTGGCCTCTCCAGACCTCAAGTATAGGTCAGAACAGAGGGTGGCTCACCTCAGACTAACTAGAGTTTTTAAAATAACACCTCATGACATCTCCTCCTCAGCCCGACTCCAGAGTTTCCTGGACTCTGGGTACCACCATGTGGTGGCCCCGTGTGGCCCATCCTGAGGGTCACCACTCTCTTGTCCTCTCCACGGTAGGCAGCTTGGTCCGTCTGTGTCTCCAGTCTGCACGCCGGCCACTAACTCAATGTTCCCAAAGTACTGCTTGGATCACATCAGGTTTTTTTCTCAAAAACCTTCTTACTTAGCAAGCTGAAGTAAGTGCCTCTTCTGAATGGCCCCAGCCTACATCTGTGTCCCACTGGACTCCTGCTCAGACCAGGATCCAGCTGAAATGTCTTTGCTTGTTTTTCTCCACATGCACACACACACACACACACACACACACACACACACACAAACCTTTTCCTACCTCCATGCTTTTGTTCCTGCTCTTCCCCAAATACTTTGCCCATCCTTTTCTGCCTCTAGAAGACCTACTTACTATTCAAGACGTATTTCTAATACCACACTTTCTTCTTCCTCTTTTTTTTTTGGCCATGCCAAGCATCATGCGGGATCTTAGTTCCCCGACCAGGGATCGAACCCGCACCCCCTACAGTGGAAGTGTGGAGTCTTAACCACTGGACCACCAGGGAAGTCCCCCGCGCTTTCTCTATCAAGTCTTTTGAACATGACCAACCTCCTTAAAATCCTTCCACAACTCACAGGATTCCTGTGGTGCCTGCCAGGTCCTTTGCATCGGGGTTATCTGTGTGCTTGTCTCAGTCTCTCCTCCCTCCCCACATCAGTCCGGTGCTTTAAGGGCAAGGGCTCCCTTTTCCTCTTGTTTGCCTCATCTGAGGTCAGTAGCACAAGACCTTGAACACATCAGACAGTCAACAAATACTGACTTGGACTGCTTTTCAGATGAGACAAGCAAGAATTCTGAGAGAACTCAGAATGGGGGGAGAGTGACTGGTGAGCAAACATGAACCAGTGTTGGAATGTGCCTCAGGCGAAAGTGGAGGGGCGCCGATGAGACGGACGCGGGCGTGGTGGGCGGCCAGTCCCCCTCGCCAGCCAGCGGTGACGGTGACGGAGGCGCACGCCTGGAGACAGGACTGCAAGGTCACCCTCCCACACGTGGCCCTGCTGTCTGGACCGGCCGCCCAGGGTCCCCTAGACAGCAGAAACTATGGGTGCTCTCACTGGAGACAGTTCGCTCTCCCAGCCTAGGCTCTTGTAGGTGGCTGGCTGAGGCCCTCACACTGGGCATTTTTACACAGCAGCTGCAAGAGCAGAACAGCTGTTGACGCTACTCTCCACTCTTAATTTGTGTGTCTACCTCTGGCTATAAGGGCCTCGGTCCACCAGACTGGTTGAGACTCCCTCCTCCTCATTTATTATGGTTCTCTGTTTTTCACCATGAAATTACCCCAAATCTGTGACCTGCAGCTAACCATCAAAATAACTGGGCACAAAAGACTCCCAATCCTCCAAACAGCCATTTCGGCTGTTAGAGCAGGAAAGAACCTCTATTATTTAACTCAGTGCCTGCCCCCCCACCCCCACCCCCAATAGGCTGCAATGCAGAATCGGCTGCATACATTTCCTGGGCTTCACCTCTGGAAATCCTGATTCAGAAAGTTATGGTGGGGCCCGGAATCTGACTTTTAACGCTCCTCTGGGGCGGTTCTCACACGGCTCTGGGAATGCTGATGTGACCTCACCTCTCATCTTATAAATGAGGACTCCGAGGCCAGAGCACTTGGCTACCTGGTCCAAGGTCATGCTGCTTCTGTTACTAACACTTCCCTAACACTTCACAGGGTACCTTATTTCATGTGATCTTCCAAGAACCTGCGAGGCTGGTGTTATCACAGGATCAGCCTCAGTTCACAGAGGAAGGAAAGCAGCTGTGGGACAGGCAAGTGACTTATCTAAGGTCTCACTGTTAATGAACAGATCAAATCTGCACCCAGATTTCTTGAGCCCCAGTCCTGCCATCTTTTCACTGAAAAATAAAGGTCCTGAGCCCAAGCAGGAGGCAGACGGGGCTGAGTAGCATGGACATTCCAGATCAAATTCCACATAGTTCTGGCCCCTTATTGCTTGATGTCACCCAAAAGAAATGAGTAGTATACAAAAATTACATCAACTTACTGCAATGTTTACAATCTTCACAATGACAGTTTAACCTTTTAAACAGATTTTTAACTATGAAACTGTTCAAATATACAAACTCAGAAAGAATAGAATAATAAATTCCTATTTACCCAAACTCCAGACTCAACCACCATCATGATTTTGCCACAGTTGCTCTATCAAGCCCCTTTTATTATTTTTCTTCTTTATTCTTTGCTGAAGTTCTTAAATACTTTTAAAACAAATCCCAGACATCATGCCATTTCTTCCCTTCATACTTCTGGATGCATCTCATCAAAACACCCAGGCTCTGTGTTTGAAGGAGGGTGACTTTGCAAACAGCCAGTTGGGCCCTCGCAGCACAGACTCGAGCGAGCGCCGCAGGTCTGCCTGGGTGCGCTGGCTGGGCTGGCTGCACTCTGGCACCACGTGTGGGTTCTCAGTCATCCTGGCTAGCAAACACTTTTTTGGGCTCCCTCCAAACCCTCTGACACATTTGAGTTTTGATTTAATCCAGTCTCGGTTTGCCAGTGGCTGCTGAGTGCTACCTTGCCTGCTTCAAGACTGTCAGAAAAGGAAATAGGGAAGTAGCCTCAAGACAACAGTTACTCAGTTCCTGGTTCACAGGTAGAATTTGTAACTAATCCCCTTCCGCAGCGAGAGAGGACATCTAATCTTGCTGCCGTAAATCTGAGACAGTCACACAGAGAGAGGTCAGTCGGAGTCTCTAGCCTACATCAGACAGGAAAGTGTGGTCATTATTTTTAACAAGTAGCAACTACTTGTTAAATATTTGCCTGAACAGTGCTGGGGTGCCCACCAGCCACACCAAGATGACAGGTAATCTAAGGCCACCTCTGCAGCAGGAGGGCGGTGTGACAAGAGGGCCCTTTTATAGTTCTCTTGGTTAAGGCTGTCCTGCTACAAGCCTCCAGCTGTTGCCATCAGTACTATATCTATGAAATCAAAAGCCAGAGCCATGAAACGTGGAGTGAAACACGTGCATCTAAGCTTTAGTCCGGACCTTTGGCTCTGCCTCGACCAAAGTCATGTGCGACTTCCCTTAGTCTGCCTGGCCAGCACCCCTACCTCCCTGCCGACCCTATCGAGGCATCCTTAGGAAGCTCCTGAATGTCAGGCCACTCAGACTCCTCACCATGCGTTCTGCTGACGCACCATCCAACACAGGCTGCACACAGGAACCACAACTTTGGGTTAAGTTACCCACACTTCTATTTCTGGAAGACCGCAGCCTATATGTGTCCTAAAATGCTTTCAGGAAACAGGAATAGCCAAGCTCAACACATATTTTTACAAACACCTACTAGTTTCCACTTTTAATTCAAGTAATGGATACTTGACTGCTTTGTAGCTACAGGAGGACCTCAGTCCTGGATTCCTCCACTAGCACGCTATCTGACACCCTTTGACGCACCTAATTAAATTCTTCTCTCACAAGATCACAGATCTGTTTTCATGTGGGTGAACAGGGACTGAGACAATCAGTGCTGTAGTTATTTTTCAACTCAGAAGGGAACCGATGTCACCTGACACCAAGACGCAGACCCCAAATTGAAATTAAACTGTATGTGGCATAATTTATAAATAAATGTGTCTGTCTTTATGATGCTACAACCACCACTGAAAAATTAGATAATTTAGTTGATTTAGCTGATTGTTTTTTAAAAAGGATTATTTGGGGTTTCCTCTTAAAGATAGGCATCATCTGTTAAATGTACCTAATCCGAATCAGGGTGAGGCCAAACGACATGCCTAGGGCACAAAATTTAAGGAGGCACTCACTCTCAGGGGCTTGCAAGTGTAGCATCCACAGCTGCATGACACTGAAAGTGAGTGTCTCTTTAAAATTCGCCCTTGGGCTCCTTACTAGCCTCACCCTAGTCTCAGCCACACCTAGACTGGGGCCAGCAGGGAGCAAAAGTTACCTTGTTAAGTTGCAGTTTCCCAGTACAAATCTGGGCGATTCCAATTCAGAACATCTGGGGTGAGGTTCAGGAATCATTTAAAATAAGCTTCCTCATGTAGTACTGATACGTAGCCAGGTTTGGGGTCCACTGATGTAATATTTAGGATACCACAATTAGAAGGTGACAGTCCCTTAAAGTTAGCATTAACTCCAACTATAAATATTGGATCCAGTTCTGAGTTTTCTCCATGTAGAAAGTACTGGGAGATCTGATTCTCTATCAGGAAGGATAGTGTTCTGCTGCAACCAACATAAAATCCTACTAAGAGTGGCTTAAATAAATAGGGATTTATTTTCCCCATAACTAGAAGTATGGAGGTAGGTTACTGCTGGTATTGGTCAGCAGCATGCTATAATCAGGGTCAAGATCTCTGAGATTCTCTTGGGTTTGCTTGTCTCATGGCCCCCAGATGGCAGCTACAGTTCCAGGGGTCTCCTACCTTCAAGATGGCGACGGAGGAAGAAGCAGAAGTGCACCGCTAGCCTTATCCGTTCTCCTGTATCAAGAAAGAAAAAGCCTTCCCAGAAACCACCTCTTCCCAGAGCTCTGCCAGGTCTCATTGGCCAGAACTGGGTCACATGACCACCTGTTGTTGAAAGGGAGGCTGGGAAATCAGGGACCAGGCTCACTGTAATGGGCGTAGACTAGTGCTTCTCAAAGTTTAACAGGCACTGGAATCAATTGGAGGGCTTGTTAAAAACACCCCCAGAGATTCTGATTCAGTAGGCCTGGATTAGAACCTGAGGATTTGTATTATTTAGAGTTCTCAGGTACAAATGTATGGATACCAAGGCTGGGAAGGGAGGGGTGGGATGAACTGGGAGATTGGGATTGACATATATACACTGCTATGTATAAAATAGATAACTAGGGCCTCCCTGGTGGCGCAGTGGTTGAGAGTCTGCCTGCCAATGCAGGGGACACGGGTTCAAGCCCTGGTCTGGGAAGATCCCACATGCCGCGGAGCAACTAGGCCTGTGAGCCGCAACTGCTGAGCCTGCGCGTCTGGAGCCTGTGCTCTGCAACAAGAGAGGCCGCGATAGTGAGAGGCCGGTGCACCGCGATTAAGAGTGGCCCCCACTTGCCGCAACTAGAGAAAGCCCTCACACAGAAACGAAGACCCAACACAGCCAAAAATAAAATAAATTAATAAAAAAAAATAGATAACTAATGAGAACCTACTGTATAGCACAAGGAACTCAGTGCTCTGTGGTGACCTAAATGGGAAGGAAATCCCAAAAAGAGGGGATGTATGTATACACATATTCTGTACAGCAGAAACTAACACAACATTGTAAAGCAACTATACTCCAATAAAAATTAATTAAAAAAATAAAGTTCTCAGGTGATGCTGGTACTGCTGGTCTTAGGAAAACACTTTGAGAACCACTGACTTCTCACCAATGGCTCCCAACCCTGGTGGTGCATTAGAAACACCTGGAGAGCATTTTTAACGGTATAAGTTCCCCGGTGCCACCCCCTACATGTTCTGATTTAATTTGTTGGTGGGGTCCAGGCATTCCTAATGTCAAAGCTCTACAGATGATTCTAATGGTACTCAGGGATGGGAACCACTTTTCCAGGTCAATTATGATCCCTAATCTGGGGCTGTTATTGAGGTTCTAGTAGCAAGGAGGAAGGAGGGGAGTGTGATAGGCCAGTAGCAGGTTCAGACAGGGGTTCGAAAACTTGTCCGCAATTTCAAATCACTTGGAAATCTTTTAAAAAGTCCAAAGTTCAGAACATACCCCAGACAGTTAAATCACAATCTCTGGAGGTGGGACACAGGCACCAATAGTTTTTTTGCAGCTCTCCAGGTGATTCCAATGTGCAGACAAGTTTGAGAATCTCACAAGTTTAAGAACCACAAGTTTAATCCCACAAGTTTGAAAGCAATGTAATACGTAGGTGTGAAGGGAGGTTATTCAGATTGGAAAAGAGAAACCTGAAGATTTATTTAATTATAGTTTCCAAGTGTGTGAGAAAATTTCACAAAGGATGCTGTTGCCCATCTGAACTGAAGACCAGCAAGGAGGAAATAGGATTAACCTGGGCAGAGCCTTTGGCTTCAATGCAAAGAAAAATTTCCTAGCTGCAAATTATTACAATTACAATTACAATTATTACAATGAAATGTGGCACAGGGAGAATGGGGTTGTGTAATCCTGTCATTTAAGAGCTGTAAAAATAGTATAGATTCTCATCTGCTTGGAATGTTTTAGTGTCATTCTTTCTGAAGGTGAAGAGGTGGATGAAATGACCTGTCTAGATTTCTTCTTTGAAAATTTTCCATTTTACTCCTCGTCTCCTCCTTTCACATCTCAACTTAGAAAACAGGCCTCCACATTAACAATTCAAAGAAACAAAACCTTTGCCCACCTAACTGCTTGAATGGATAAAATATCTGACAGCTAGTAATAGTTTGAGATTCCACTAGCTCAGGCTGTTTGGATCTCTAAAGTGCTATTTTGAGCTTCTAGATGACAAACATACTGCCAAATAGAGAGGGTCATCCGAATTTGATTTGAATGAGTTCTTGTGTTTGAAATATAAATGCTCAAGGATGATACACCATCATATCTGAGCCCTGCTACATACACACACACACACACGACCAGAATAGTTATTTTCATGCCACACAGAAATAATACATGTGTTTAAATATAGCTACAATGAAAATGTGTTTTCCTCTGTATGTGAAAATGGCACTGGCTATTGTCAGGAGGACATGCCCTCTGAATTGTCTTTTGCAGGGCTGGTAGTGGATTTACCCTGATCATACCTAACTCTGTTACCAGTAATATGTATCAGTCCAACTGCAGGGGTTTCAATTCAGAGGAAAAAAATAGAATGAAGCAAATCCACATGCAATGGATCTTAGGTTGAAGATCAAAGATTTAGGAGTCTTGTTCCCACACTTTGCTGCACGTTAGAATCACCATGGGGGGCCACTGTGGAAGCCAGGCGTCAGCAGTCTTTAAGATCCCCAGGTGATTCCTATGTGCAGCAAAGTTTGAGAACCACTGCCTTAGCCACTTTCATATGGGATCTAAAATTTCTCATAGAAAGAATGTCTCTTAGATCTCATGTCAAAAGTAGAGGTGGAATTAGGTAAATTTTTCTCTTAGCTGGGTGTGACAGAGATTAATTGTCCCGAATACTTACTCTTCCTAATTCCTCCATCATAAAAGAACTTCTAATAGTTCTCTGACTACGTGGCCACTCAAAATAAAGGCTGCTTTTCTCAGCCTCCCTTGTAGCAGAGTGTGGCCGTACATCTCAATTCTGACCAATGGGATTAAGTGGAAGTGGTGCGTGCATATTCCTGGACAATCCTTAAAGGGAATATATGTATTCCTCTCCCCTTCTACCTTCTTGCTAGCTGGAATGCAAACATAATAGATGAAGCTCCAACAGCAAGTTGGACAATGAGATGACTCTGGGAAAACGGAAGCCACACAAAGCAAAGAAACAAGGTAGATGGAGCCCGGTTCCCAGCACTGCAGAGCTTGATACCCTCCCTAGACTGACTGACCATCTCTGGGCTTCTTAATGGATAAGAAAAATAAACTTCTAAGTTGGTTATGGCACTGTTTCTTTTAACTGCAGCTGCACTTAATTCTAACAGACTCAGTGGTTCTCAAATTTTGGTTTATATCAGAAACACCCATAAGGCTAATGAAGCATATTGAAGTTGGTGATTCTAATACCTAAGTTTGAGAACAACTATTCAGATATCCCTGGGAGCTAGAGAGAGGCATGGTGAGGGTAAAACTTTGAAAAGTAATGAGTGATTAGATTCATTTTGAAAAGCAAATCTACTGAATAAAATACTTAGCGGTATAGTGTAGTGATTAAAGACTTCATTTCAGGGGATAAATAGACCTAGACTTAAATCCTGGACTTGCCACTTACTGGTCACAAAGTCAAGCCAACTTATCTTTTTTAAGCCAGTTTCCTCATTTATAGAATGGGCCAGTAGTAGTACCTATTGCTGGTAGTATCATGAGAATTAAATGAGATAATCTAAGACAGTGCTTAGTATAGTAAATGTCACATAGTAAAGGCTCATTAAGTGTTGGCTGCAGGGAAAAAAATGAGGGTAGAATTTATGATCTGGCTTTGAATTACATTTTAGTACCTGACTATTTGCTTCTACTTTGTCCAATGTGGTAGCCACTAACCACATATATCACCACTTCACACTTACTAGGATGGCTACAATTAAAAAAAGATGATAAAAGGTGTTGGCTTGAATATGGAGAAATTGGAACCTGTATACATTGCTGGTAGGAATGTAAAATGATGTAACCACTTTGGAAAACAGTTTGGCAGTTCCTCAGAATGTTAAACACAGACTTATCACATGACCCAGCAATTCTCCTAGGTATAAATCAAGAGAAACAAAAACATATGTCCACACAAAAACTTGTACACGTTTTTGTACAAGTGTCCATAGCACCATTATTCACAATGGTCAAAAAGTGGAAAAAACCCAAATGTCCATCCACTGATGAATGGGTAAACAAAACGTTCCATACAATGGAATATTATTTGGCACTAAAAAGGAGGGAAGTATTGATACATGCTATAGTATGGATGGACCTTGTAAACATTATTATAAGTGAAAGAAGCTACTCACAAAACCCCACATACTGTATAATTTCACTTATATGAAATGCCCAGAATAGACAAATCCATGGAGATAGAAAGTAGGTTAGTGGCTGCCTAGGGCTGGGATGGGGGAATGGGAATGACTGATAATAGGTATGGGGTTTCCTTTTGGGGTGATAAAATGTTCTAAAATTAGGTAGTGGTGATAGTTGCACAACTCTGTGACTGTACTAAAGACCATTGAGTTATACCTTTAAATGGTTGAATATTACGGTATGTGAATTATATCTCAGTAATGCTGTTAAGAACAAAACATGGCATGCCCCCCCCAAATATTTTTTAAAACTAGCTTTGTAGGAAAATAAGAGAAATACAATATTTGCAAAGGCATCATCATATAATGGAAAGAACATTGGCCAAGAGTCAAGACCTAGATTTTTGGTCTGCAGTCACTACTTACCAACAGCAAGGCCTAGGGCAAATCTCTTAACTTCTATCTTCAGCCTCTTCATTTATTAAAGGATGAGGTTTCCATTTCTAATATTTGGTGGCAATGATATCTTTCCTGTTGACCTGATAGAGCAGCTGTTGCATAAGATTCTCAAGGGGCTTCATGATCCAACGCACGTAAGAGCTGCTGCTTTTGGCTTCAGCCCTGTAAACTCCTTACTGGCAAAAATCTGATCTGCCCTGCAGGAGAGCCCTGGGTTGCCAGGCCAATGAAACATCCCTTTCTCAGCAGGAACTGCATAGTATATTCCCAGAGGAATCCTGCAAAGAGAGCGGGGATGGTGTTCTAACTCAGTTTTTTTTTTTAATTTAATTTTTATTTTATATTGGGGTATAGTTGATTTACAATGTCATGTCTAACTCAGTTTTGATGGAAGCATTTGGTTCAGGCTATGTCCTTCCCTTGCAGACCAAGATGGGTGTGAGGGAGATAAATAAAGCATGCTTCAAGTTGCTTCCGCTCAAAATTATCCTTCTTATACTATATAAAGAACAAAACAAACAAAACAAGAAATCTTACCAATTACAGACTCATCTCAAAAAAAGAATAACTATCGGACTTCTCTGGTGGCACAGTGGTTAAGAATCGCCTGCCAATGCAGGGGACATGGGTTTGAGCCCTGGTCTGGGAAGATCCCACATGCTGCAGAGCAACTAAGCCCGTGTGCCACAACTACTGAGCCTGTGTGCCACAGCTACTGAAGCCCGTGTGCCTAGAGCCTGTGCTCCACAGCAAGAGAAGCCACCGCAATGAGAAGCCCACGCACTGCAGCGAAGAGTAGCCCCCATTCACCACAACTAGAGAAAGCCTGTGCACAGCAACGAAGACCCAACCAGCCATAAATAAATAAAATAAATTAAAAAAAAAAAAAAAAAAACTATGGAAGGGGAAGGGACATTTGTTCCAATTCTCTCGTCTCACAGATGTGGAGGTCAGTGACTGGGGGTTTAAGTGACTTGCCCATGGTCCCGTTATCCATAGACTGGGACTAGAACCCTTAACCGTAAACTCCAGTTCTGATGCCTTTTTCTTTGACCTAATATAATACATCTTCTTAGTTGAATTTCACAGAGTGGGAGAGGGAAGAAAAAACCTCACACACACTTTAGTTTTATTTAATTTAATTAAACAATCAGGACAATTAAATTACAAGGGCATGTTGAGCGAATTAAATCTCAGCCTTTGTCTGAAAGAATTACCTCAATCAAGTATTAGACCAGAGTTTCCAAACTCTTTTGTTGAAAAGTTGGTATCCCTCCTGCCTCAAAACTTGGTCCTCTTCCCTTCTCTAGGTTCCCTTTATTGGTCATCTCCTGCTGTTCCACTACTTTAAATAGTAGTGCCTCTGCCTCACTCTTCTTCACAGCCCACAGTAACTCCATCAGGAAATCCTGTTGACTTGACCTTCAAAGTATATTCAGAATCCAGTACTTCTCCGCTATCATTGCTGCCATACTGGTCCAAGCCACCATCAACTTTCTCCCCTGGATTTCTGCCATGGACTCCCAACCATTCCCAAGTTTCTGCTCAGAATACCAGGCAAAACAATGCTTTACAGTGTAAATCAGATAACATCACAACTCTGCTCAAAACCCCCGATGGCTTTCCATAGACGTCAAGGTCCTTACAGTGGCATCCAAGGCCCCACATAATCTACCGCCCTCTTCCCACCTCCCCTGCTCATTCCACTCCTGCCACAGGGGGCTGCTTGCTATTACTTGAGCAAGGCAGGTGGGCTCACCTCACAGGCTTTGTTCTAACCGGTTCTTCTGCTGGAAATACTTTTCCACAGGATAAAATACTGAAATATATGCAACTTTGTAGAAAATCACAAAAATAAAATTAGATGCAAGTCCTTAAAGGGGCCCTGCAAGTTAGGGATCTTGAAATTTCAGCTTCGCTAGCTTTACGGTAAATCCACTTCTTTTTCTTTTTTTTCTCAGATGTCTGCTTGGCTGACTCACTCACTTCCTTCAAAGTTTTGCTGTAATCTTGCTTTCCCGCTGAGGCCTGCCAAGACCTCTCTGTGTAACACTGCAACGTGTTCCTCCTCTCGTCAACTTTTTTCCCCACAGCACTTACCTTTCAACATACTATATAATTAACTTATTTATTAGATTTACTGCTCCTCCTGCACCACCTTGATAGACTGTAAGCTCCAGGACCCCCGGTCCCCAGAACAGTCTTGGCATAGAGTAGGTGTTAATAAACATTTGTAGAAAAAATGAATTGCTATTTCTCTAACGCCATTTTAAAAGCAATTGAAACTCCTAGGCCTGATATAGTCTAGGTACTCAGTTAGCCATCATCCTGAAGAATAAATTAATTTTAAAAAGCCATCATTGGATAAACAACAAGATCCTACTGTATAGCACAGGGAACTATATTCAATATCCTGTGATAAGCCATAATGGAAAAGAATATGAGAAAGAATGCATATATATATATAACTGAATCACTTTGCTGTATAGCAGAAATTAACACAATGTTGTAAATCAACTCTAATTTTTTAAAAAAAGTAACAACAACAAAAAAGCCATCATTGCTACAATTCATCCAGTATCTCGCATGTGCAAGCTCTTTTTTACATTCTCTTGACAGTCCCACTAGGTAGGTACTGTTATTATTCCATTTTACAGATGAAAGAACCAAGTTTAAATACATTGCCCGCGGTCACACAGCTCAGAAACAACCAAGTGGAATTAAACCCAGGTGTGTCTTATTCCAAAGCCTGTGATTTTTCTATTTTACTGGTAACAAATGACATTAAAAATTCAGTTCCTGGGACTTCCCCGGTGGCGCAGTGGTTAAGAATCCACCTGCCAATGCAGGGGACACGGGTTCGAGCCCTGGTCTGGGAAGATCCCACATGCCGCGGAGCAACTAAGCCCGTGCGCCACGGCTACTGAGCCTGTGCTCTAGAGCCCGCGAGCCACAACTACTAAGCCCGCGTGCCTAGAGCCCGGGCTCTGCAACAAGAGAAGCCGCTGCAATGAGAAGTCCACGCACCACAACGAAGGGTATCCCCCCCCCCTCGCCGCAACTAGAGAAAGCCCACGTGCAGCAACGAAGACCCAACGCAGCCAAAACAAACAAACAAACAAAAAAAACTTCAGTTCCTTTCTGGCACGGCTGAGCGAGGCAGTAGGAAAAACTGCCTGAATTTGAGATTAATGCACAACTCCAGTAAGTACTTACTTTGAGACCCTGAGCAAGTTTCTTAACCTCTGAGTTTCAGTTTTCTCCTCTGTAAAATGGGTCTCACGAAGCCTACTTTGAAGGATAGATAAGAGAAGTAAAGGAGATAGTGTTTGTATCAAGGCTTTAATGAGCATTTAGTAACTATTTCCCGCAAAGGATTTGAAAGAGTTTATGATTAAACACACACGTTCATAAATTAGCATTTGGAAGAGCGTGCAAGCCAGTTGCTATGGGAAAGTCAGTAGCCGGGCTTTTCTGGAGCCAAGCACACAGGGTTGGGCTCAGGAGAACACTGTGGGAGTGGGGCAGGGAAGCCCAGCTTTGCAAACCACAAGGCAATGAAAGAGACGCTCTTCTGAAGTTACATTTTGTCCTTGCCTCCCACAAGCTGGCTTGCTCACATCTTTCCATAAGACCCTGGAGTAGGTCTTTTTTTAACACTGCACTGAATAAGTGTCACAGGATGTCTGAAGTTTCCTGGAATTGAGTCATCCGGTACAACTTCAAATATTTGAAGTGTTAAATGAAAGAAAAGCTCCAACCTCTTGTTATATTTCCACCAAGCTTCTTTGGGAACAATGGATGAGGAGAGCCAATCTGGCAGTGTGAGGTGTGGGAGCGGTTGAGCCAAAGGCTATAGGAGGGCCTGTAGGTGAGGAGGGACAAACTAGCACCCCCAAGACTCCAATTAACTCGGCTGAGAGCCCAGGGCTTGCTTCATGCACCCCAGAGGGGCCCACATCTTACACAGACCTTGGCATAGGGCAGCATTGATTCAGGCTACTTATTTTCTTCTGGAGACATTTTAAATATTTTTTAAATTAACAATTTAATCTTATGAAAGATGAATTAGCATCTGTAAGATATTATGAAAGAAAAATTTAAAAACCTATGACCCTAATGCGGCAACAATGAAAAATATGTATTTTATTAACACATATATCTAATATATGTAGCATTCTTGGTTTTCTAGCTCATAATGCAGGGTTCTGTTATTGAGGAAGGTGGGGCAATTGGATTGTCTGGCTATGAGTAGCAGAGTCCTGAAAAATAACAGTTTAAACAAGATAGAACCTTATTTTTTTTCATTTAAAAGAAATCTTTAGGAAGTCAGTCCAGGAGTAGCAATGTGCTCTGTGGTCACCAGGGACCAGAACTCCTTCCAGCTTTGTGTGTCTGTCATCCTTGGGCTGTGGCACTTGATGGATGCTGGAGCTCCTCATTTGAAGCAGCAGGAAGATGACAGGGAAACTGAAGGGTGTACCCCTTCCTTTTAAGGAGGCTTCCTATACATTCTACAGTTGCACCTTTTTTCTGCTTCCAACTGATTGGTCAGAACTTAGTCACATGGCCACACCCAGTTGCAAGGGAAGCTGACAAATGTAATCTATTAGCTGCGTGTACGGTGGCCAGAGAAAAATTAGGTTTTGTTATAAGGAATGGGAGGACGATATTGGGAGGCTATTCACAATCTTCTTCCACTTCCTTTCTAACTCTAAATTGTGATGAATAACTGAATACTCCCGGTGTTCTGAATATTCGGTAAGAATGTGTATATAAATTAACATATTTAATCCTCATGTAGTCAATAAAATGCCACAGGATGGGAGTCAACAGACATCTAAAATTATGAAACAAAGCAGGATACAATAACAACCCAGGACCTGGGTTCAAATTCTGATTCATTTTCAATTGAGTAATCTCAGCTGACCTACAGTGGTAGTGAGTAAAACCCAGAAAACTATTTAAAACTTTTAAAATCTTTGAGTTAGCGATACTTTTGTATAAATTGTTTAGTAGCAAGTTTAAAAAAAAAAAATCCTTGGGCTGTTTTCTATATATGATTTTTTAAAATATATTTGATAAGCTTAGGAGAATGTGATGATTAAATGTTTAAGTCTGATCTATTAGATAAAGAATTGTTTAAACTCTAAGAAAGATTTTGCTTGTGAGATTTATAAATCTGTACTGTTAAGTGTTTGAGAGAATAAAATGTAGTAAACTCATATTTGAAATGTCTAAAGGAATCTCATTAACTATGTAGGAGGTACTGACTGTTTAAGAAATTCTCATTTATTAAATTTATGAATGAACTAAACATTAATCAAAGAATGAGTTCATTTGATTTATAAAAAGATATGGGGGCTTCCCTGATGGCGCAGTGGTTGAGAATCTGCCTGCCAATGCAGGGGACACGGGTTCGAGCCCTGGTCTGGGAAGATCCCACATGCCGCGGAGCAACTGGGCCCGTGAGCCACAATTACTGAGCCTGCGCGTCTGGAGCCTGTGCTCCGCACCAAGAGAGGCCGTGATAGTGAGAGGCCCGCGCACCGCGATGAAGAGTGGCCCCCGCTTGCCACAACTAGAGAAAGCCCTCGCACAGAAATGAAGACCCAACACAGCCATAAATAAATAAATAATAAAAAGGTTTAAAAAAAAAATAAAGATATGTTCTGGGACTTCCCTGGTGGTGCAGTGGAATCTGCCTGCCAATGCAGTGGACACGGGTTCAAGCCCTAGTCCAGGAAGATCCCACATGCTGCAAAGCAACTAAGCCCATGTGTCACAACTACTGAGCCCGTGTGCCACAACTACTGAAGCCCACGCACCTAGAGCCCGTGCTCCACAACAAGAGAAGCCACCGCAATGAGAAGCCCGCACACCACAACAAAGAGTAGCCCCCACTCGCTGCAACTAGAGAAAGCCCGCACGCAGCAAGGAAGACCCAACGCAGCCAGAAATAAATAAATAAATTTCTTAAAAAAATATATATATATGATCTAATATATAGCAGCATAAAAATATAAAAGTACTGTTTGCAAATAGTGTTTAATGGCTTAAAAATGAAAACTTTCAATATAGTGAATATTAATTAAAATCCAAGTAATTGGGAGTGTTCCTTTGCACACAGAAAAGCCCTCTCTATCATTAAAAAACCACCAGGAGTAAATGTCCATCAACGGAAGAACAGATAAAGAAGATGTGGTATATATATACAATAGAATATTACTCAGCCATAAAAAAGAACAGAATAATGCCATTTGCAGCAACATGGATGGACCTAGAGATCATCATACTAAGTGAAGTAAGTCAGACGGAGAAAGACACACATATTGCTTATATGTGGAATCTACAAAAAAGATACAAATGAACTTATTTACAAAACAGAAATAGGCCCACAGACATAGAAAAACAAATTTATGGTTACCAAAGGGGAAGGAAGGGAGGGATAAATTAGGAGTTTGGGACTGACAAATACACACTACTGTATATCAAATAGGTAACCAACAAGGACCTATTGTATAGCACAGGGAATGCTACTCAATATTTTGTGATAAACTATAAGGGAAAAGAATCTGACAAAGAATATATATATACATATATATATATGAATCACTGTGCTGTACACCTGAAACTAACACAACATTGTAAATCAACTCTACTTCAATTTGAAAAAGAAAAAAATCACCAGCAGGTATTATTTCCCCCATTTCACAAATGAAGTGAGGCTCAGAGTAGTTAAGTAATTTGCCGTATGTCCCACACTGGGTTTCATAGCTGGGATTCAACCTGAACTTTCCCGTCCTATCTCAGACAAGGCTAGAGTTCTGTTTCCAGGAGGGAGCTCAGGGCCTCCTGGCTCAGCAGCAGCTAGGAAGCTGAGGTTCAGCGGGACTGTCTTTCTCTCTGGCTAGAATTGAGGTACCTGGCTGAATGCCTCTGCACTGTGAGCTTCCAGGATCCCTCACATGAGTGATAGAAACAAATGCCATATTTGTATCATTTTGAGTTAATTTGTTTAATTGAAAATTAATATATACACATAATAAAAAAATCCAATAAAAGTTTAGAAAGTACAAGAGTCTATGAAAAGTAAGCTGTTCTAATTTTCCTCACTTTGGACCCCTGTAGTTCCCCTCTGCAGAGACAACCACTGCGAATAATTTCTTGGGCATCTTTCCAGAATCATTCCATGCATATGCTAACTCAATCATAGCCACGTGTATATACTTCCCACTTTAAACTTTTCAGAGAGTATGTATACTCTCATATTATTTGAATATTTTTTTATCATGTGTATATATTACTTTTTCTGAAATAAATAGGTAGTTTTGCCCAGTTTATTCAGTTGGGTAGGAAAGCATCTTTCAAACTCTGTTTTTTGGATCACAAGACAGTTCATGGAGATTCTCTAGGCATATCTGGAATCACACCACAGCTCTCCAAACTGCTCACTGATAATGCCAATCCAGAAGAACAGGCGCTGTGATGCAGGAGGTTGTGCCTGGGCGTGCCTTTGAGACAGTTCATCTGTGGTTATTTGTCCTTCTGTCTCTGGTACTTTGTTCTCAGCACACAGTTGGATCACTGATGGATCACTGATGGAGGCTCGGATAGCTCTGGTTGGCTTCAGGATTCCAGACCTTTCCAAGGTGAGTTCCTCCGAGCTCTGCTGTAATCATAGATGTACGATAACTTGAAAATCGTGACGCTCTGTAACTGGGCTTGAATACCAGGGAGCAGAGAAATCCCTGTTGAAGAATCAGTGGGAGAACTCTGAGAATTAACAGGAAAGTTCAGGAAAATGGCTTGTCATGAGAGAATCTTGTAGGAATTGTTGCCTGGATACTAGCAATAATCATTTAAGCCAGTGTTTCCCACATTGTGGGCATTAAAATATGACTTTATCGTTTTGGGCTATATTCAAGTATGACTCTGCTGTTACTTACTAATTTTTCTTTCAATAGATTAATTTTTATTTAAATTAAATGTATGAAACTATGTTCACAAAGTAGCCAGAACATTATTTTTTAAATGTCAGTCAGGTCACATCACCCCTCTGCTCAAAATCTTCCAATAACTTTGATCTGCTTTAGAACATACATCGTCTACAAGGATCTTTGTGATGTGTGCCTCTACGTGCCCTCCTCACCTTATCTACCTGCTCCATCCCCATCACTTAGCTTCATCCACAGTGGCCCCCCTGCTTCTTCCCCAACATGTCAAGCTCATTCCAGACACAAAGTCTTTGCATTTGGGGGTGGCTCTGCCTGGAATGCTCCTCCTCTAGAAGAGCATTGATATATTTCACAACCTTGATACATTCTGGTCACAAATAGCTCTTTCTCAGAGAGGGTGATCTAACCGAACTGCCCCCAAATGACACTTGCTTGTCATTTTATGCCCTTTACCTTGCTTTACTTTCCTTCTTAGCATTTATTACCACCCAAAATATTGTACAATTATTCATGTCTTTAATTATTACCCATCTCCCCTGGCTAGAATGTAAGCACCAAGAAATCAGGGGGCTTTACTTTTTAGTTCACTATTGTATTCCCAGAACCTACCATGGAGCCTAGAACAGAGTAAGTGCTTAATAAGCAATTGTTGAATGGAGGGACAGATAGAAAAATGGAATAGATTTGATTTCTGAGGAATAGACCCTATTATTTAATAAAGGAAGCTTCACAAATAAATAGGATGAATGGATTAGTCAATAAAGGTTATAGAGAAAGCTGACTAGCCTTTTTTTTTAAAGTGAATATAGATACTTGTCACCATCATACAACTAACTAAATATGGATTAAAAATGTGGATAATTTAGAGAAAATAATTTTTTTAAAAAACTAAAAATATAGCTGAATTTTCTTCTGATTTCTCATTGGGAAAGAACTTTCTAATCTAAAAAACAGTGGAAAAATAACAAATGAAAAGTTCACTACATTTGAATTCATAAACTTAACTTCTTTAGGATATTTATTGCATTAAGCATTATTTATTTGTTTTTGCATTTCTCAGGGAAATGTAAATTATAATCACAATGAAATACCACTACACATCTATTACAATGGCTGAAAAACAGAACCCCAAAACAGGGAATTCCCTGGCAGTCCAGTGGTTAGGACTCCGCGTTCTCACTGCGAGGGCCTGGGTTCGATCCCTGATTGGGGAACTAAGATTCTGCAAGCCTCGGGGCACAGCCAAAACAAAAAAAACCAAAAAAAACCCAAAACAAAACTGGCAATACTGAGGACCAGCGAAGATGTGGAGCAAAGGAAATTTTCATGAAGTTTTGGTAGGAATATAAAATGGTCGATCCATTCTGGAAAATAGTTTGGTGGTTTTCTTATAAAGTGAAATATTCACTCACTTTATAGCCCAGTGATCCCACTTTGAGGTATTTACCTGAGAGAAATGAAAATTTACGTTTACACACTTGTATGTGAGTGTTTATAGTGGCTATATTCATTATTGACAAAAACTGAAAATAACCCAAATGTCCTTCAACTGGTATTTGGATAAACAAAATATGGAATTCCATACATATTACTCAGCAATAAAAAAGGAACAAGGTATTGACATATACAATAACATGGATGAATGTCTCAAATGCCTTATACTAATTGAAAGAAACCAGACTTAAAAGGCTATATTCTATATGATTTCTTTATATGACATTCTGGAAAAGGCAAAACTATAGGGACAGAAAAGAGATGGGTAGTTGCCAGGGGCTAGAGGCAGGAGAAGGGAGGAGAAGGGTTGACTATAGAAGGACATGGGGAAGTTTTTTGGAGGTGATGGAAATATTCTATAAATTGAATGTGATGCTGGTTACCCAACTGTATGTGTTTGTAAAACTTCATAGAAATTTATACTAAAAGGGTGAATTTTACTACATGTAAAATATATCACAATAAACCTGACTTTTTAAAAAAAGAGAAATTTAGAAGGTAATCAAACTGGAAAATGTTTTTTAAAAAGCGTGACAAAGACTTTGTTATAAAGCAGAAAGTAACACACCATTGTAAAGCAATTATACTCCAATAAAGATGTTTAACAAAAAAAAAAGCATGACAAAGTATGTGTATTGTTAATAGATAAACAGTACATAAAATTGATGAGAAACACTAGTTGCTAAATAACAAAGGAAAAAACTGTTCATTCTAACTAGGAATCAACTAATTGAAATTAAAGCACATTGACATACCATTTCCCACATTTATTCTCTTCCTTCACTGCCTTTTTTTAAGGTTAATACAGAATGTGGGTAACGGTGTGGAGGGATATATATGCTCACACAATTTCAGTGAGAGTGTAAATTGCTTCATATCTTCCTGGGAAGTGGTCTGGCAGATCGATATCAACAGATGAAAAAGAGTTCATGGTTTTTATTCCAGTAATTTTACCTCTAAGACTCTGTCCTAAGGAAATAAACCGAGGTGTGAGAATAGTTTTGTGTATAAAGATGATTGGCACAAATTATTTACAGCAGCAAAAAGTTTGGAACAACCTAAGTGCCTATATTAAGGTAATGTTCACAAAAATTATAGTTTATTCATATGAAGAAATAGTATAAGGTAGCCATTGAGAATGATGTTTTTGAAGAATTTTTAACAGAAAAAGTGCTTATGAAATAATGTTAAGAATATAGAATAGTATAAAAAGTATAATCTCAACTGTGTAAAAGTATTCATACATAAAAAAGTTCAAGAAGTCAATTTGCTAACATGTTGACCATAGTTATCTGGGGTAACTGATTTTATTTTCTTTCTTATTGGCTTCTTTTTCTTAAAAATACCCCAAAAATGTTCTTGTGAAAGAAGCATTCTAATGTTAAGGGGACTCAGCAGACATCCCTGACCTTGGGTTCCAGACCACTGGTGTTACTGTTCCACAGAAGCTTGAAAATTTACTATGTTTGTAGGTTTTGCCTCCAAAAACCATAAGCCATAACATTTTGAAATAAAATACAGGGACTTCCCTGGTGACACAGTGGCTAAGAATCCGCCTGCTAATGCAGGGGACACGGGTTCGATCTCTGGTCTAGGAAGATCCCACATGCTGCGGAGCAACTAAGCCCGTGTGCCACAGCTACTGAGCCTGGGCTCTAGAGCCTGTGAGCCACAACTACTGAAGCCCGCGCACCTATAGAGCCCATGCTCCGCAACAAGAGAAGCCACCACAATGAGAAGCTGCAACTAGAAAAAGCCCGCGTGCAGCAATGAAAACCCAATGCGGCCAAAAATAAATAAAAAATAAATAAATTTATTATAAAAAAAAAGAAATAAAATACAATAATGTTTGGGCTATATTAGAGGTTTTCTTAGAAATTAAATTATGGCTATTTATACTTCTGTAGTTAGAGTTCAAACTTTTATTTTATTTTTTGGCCACACTGCGAGGCTTGTGGGATCTTAGGTCCCTGATCAGGGATCGAACCCGGGCCCTCGGCAGTGAGAGTGCGGAGTCCTAACCACTGGACCACTGGGGAATTCCCAGAGTTCGAATTTTTAAATATGAGATTCAAGACTCTCTAAGACTTCCCTGTCCATTTTGGTAGCTGCTAGTCACACGTGGCTAGTGAGCACTTGAACTGTGGCCAGAATTAACTGAGAGGTTCTGAAGACTGCAAATGAGGTCTTCAGAACACCACATTTTGAAGACTTCAAATGAAGAGAAGAATATAAAATATATCGTTAACAATTTTTTATATTGATACACGTTGCAATGTCAATGTTGTATATGTAGGTTAAATAAAATGTATTATTAAAATTAATTTCACCTATTTCTTTTTACTTTTTCAATGTGGTTACCAGAAAATGTTAAGTTATATATATAGCTTGCATTATATGTCTTGGGAAGAGCCGTTTTAAAATCTGTTCTCAATCTAGCCTTAGAGCCTCATTTTCTCCCTCATGTTTGCACAGGAATAAACGATGTAGACCCCCTCCTTCATTCCCATAAGATAAAATGCTATTAGTTGGGCACTTTTTTGCTGCTGTTTCCTCAGCCTGCAGTGCCTTTCTCCATCTTAATTCATGTTTAAATCCCATTCATCCTTAGGCCCAACTAAAATGCTGCCATATCAATGAGGCTTTCTGCATTAAATAGAGATCCTATTCAGCTGCATGCAATAGAAACCAGTTAGATACCTCTATCAACTAGGTGTTTCTCTTTCTCCTGTGTCCAGAGGTGAGCAGTTCAGGACTTGTGCAGCAGCTCCGTGATACCATCAACCTTCAGGTGCTTTCTGCCTTTTTATTTTACCATAACCTTGGTGTGGGGCTTTTCTATTCATGGTCACTTTATAGTCACAAGATGGCTGCTCCACCTCCAGCCATAAATCTGCATTCCAGGTAGGGAGAAGAAAAAGAAAAGTAACAAAGAGGAAGGGAGACATCTATAATAGGAAAGCAGACTTTTCCAGAAATCTTCAGTAGACTTTCACTTGTTTCTCATTGGCCTGTATTATGTCAAACAAAGATCCCAGTTTGCAAGAGAGAGAGGAATTACAGTTCTTTTGGGTTTTTCTGTTGTTGCTGCCCTTGTTGTTGGCTTTGGTTTTGATTTTTTTTTTTTGCTAGACACATTGCTGCAAGGACATATTAGTAAAGAAAAGGGGATTCTAGTAGTGCCTGCCCACATCTTTGATTTTAGTGGTCAAAATTTATTTCCCTGGATGGTGCTAGATACACACTGAAATTTTTTTCTACTTTTGCTTCCCCCTTCCTGAGGGATTTTGTTTCGCCCATAAACAGTTTTCCTTCAGGCAAAGAACACAATCGTTTATCACATTTTTGATGTTCTTAATTACCTTCACATTCTAGTCTTGCCTCTGGGGCCTTTTTATTCATTGTGCACGATGCCTAGAGTCTTAGAGCTTTTCAGGGGTCTGAATATTTTAAACCTGAAAAAAATGTATTGGCTTCTAAATGCACAAAGAAAACAGTGATATCAAAACTCATTAAATATTTAGTTAAGTGTCTCTGAAATATACAGTTATATTCATACATTAATTGTTAAATTTAGTATTCACAAAAATGTTATTATGCTTGAAATATATTTGCAGATTATGGTGTCACTTTCCTGAGTATGCATACTGATTACACAGAAATCATAGTCAACCAGAAATTAAATGATTTACTCTGAGCTTTAGAGGACATTACAGTAGGCTCTCCACATCCTTTCCAGCCAGATGATCAATCCAAGCCTTTCACAGGACCTGTAATCCTGAGTGAGTGATTGAGTTGGGAATGGAGAGGTCTAAGCCGTTTGGGCCAATGAAATATGAGCAGAAGGGCACTGGCCTTCTCTCCCCACTTCTAGTTGTGAATAAGGAAGGCTTTTGCCCTTATTGCTGTGGACAGCCATCTATATGGGAACCATAAAGAGACCTAGGCTTAGGACAAAGCCCACACTTGTGGTGTGCAGAACAAAGGAACAGAAAAAGATCTGGGCCCTTGAAAACATGGTGACTCCACTAAATCAACAGCCCTGAAGTCTCTGACCGTCCTCTGGACTTCCAGGGGTGTGTGCTAGTGAAGCTCAGTGTTCTCTTTAATACCAATCTCATTTAAAATAAATGACATATTTAGGTTTAGGAATCATGCAGATCTCGGAATCTCACCCCCTAGTTTATTGGAAGGACACTGAGGCTCATGGATTCAAATCATTTACTCAAAGTTTGCTGCATTCGTTTGCTAGGGCTGCCATAATAGAACACCACGGACTCGGTGGCTTAAACAACAGAAACTTATCACAGTTCTGGAGGCTGGAAGTCCAAAATCAAGGTGTGGGCAAGTTTGGTTTCTTTTGAAGCCTCTCTCCTTGGCTTGCAGACAACCAGCTTGTTGCTGTGGCCTCATGTGGCCTTTCCTCTACTCACACTCCTCTGGGGTCTCTCTGTGTCTCCACAGAGAGGGACCCACCCGCAAAGCCTCATTTTAACATAATCACCTCTTTAATGTCCCTATATCCAAATACAGTTGGAGGTACTGGGGGTTAGGGCTTCAACATGTGAACAGGCGCGGGGGGGTGAATAATTCAGTCCATAATGGTTGCTCTGAACTTTCTTTACACAATGCCAGATGTCAGACTACGATCCATGCTCCCTGACTCCTAGGTGTGCTTTCTTACCACAGTGAAAGGAATATCGAACTTCTGTGTAATATCTGTATGGATTATGATGAAAATTGTTAGAAGGAATCAGAGTAGCATTTAGAAGAGGGTGGAGGTGAGGTTTAGCAGGAATGTGGAGGCTCCAAAAAGCCGGTCTGATCTGCCAGCTCTAGAACCCAATTATACAGAGAGGGCATCTTGATTTTATGATCCAGAAAAATGGAACATTTCCACACTATCTAATAATAGAGGATTGATTGGCATACCCATCCACTTGCAGCCTTAAAAATTATGAAGTAGATATATGTATTTCTTAGCATGGAAATATAAGCATGATGCAATTTTTAAAAAATTTACAAAGATCACACAACTATATGGTATGTTCTGCTTTTAAAACATACATATATGTACCCATGTAATTACTGGCAGTATACACATTAGTGTATTAGTATTAGTATTGGATACTTGGATTATGGGAAAAAAAATTTTCTCTTGATTTTTTCTGAAAAATTTTAAATAAATCTGGAAAGTTTGTATATTGACTACTGAGAAAGGTCTCCATATCTACAGGTCACATGTGGGGACTTCTTTTTGGCTGATTAAGCTGGCAGCAATGAGCACCAAAGCAGATAAACTCTGGGCACAAAAAACTGCAAACAGCTGCTTTCCCAAGAGCTCTCTCTCCATTTGACGCAGAATTCTTATTTCAAGAGGAATCATTTCTGCTTTTTCTTAGGGGCTTGGCACCCTGCCTTCCCTCTCTGTAAAGGAGGGAAAAGTCTTTTATTTTATACTTCCGGCTTTTCCAGTTGCTGTGGGAAGCAAAGCCCATCCTGCTTTGGAGGCAGAGGCCAGGAGCTGCATAAGCATGGAGAGCCCCGCTCTGGAACTGACGCATGCGTGGTGCGCAGCTAAGACATCCGCGTGTGGAGCCTGCAGAACTACCGAGTACACGCACGCCTGGCCCGGTTGGCTCCCTCTTCCACATGCCAGTGAAGTGTCAGACACCAGTAGCAAGCCATTGGTGTTGTTGGGCAATCTCTTTTCCTTGTCTGCTCCCCACCCTGAGCGCATACCCTTGACTCTGCCAATAGCCTTATAGCTATCACGTGATCAGCACATGTGCATCACAGTATACTGAGTGTTTCACCCATGCCATCCATTCTGGAAAAGGAGCAGTGAAGAGGCTGGCAGCGGCAGAATTTTAGGCACCTGACAGGGACAGGAATTAGAGAAGGGCCCTGTACTTGGCTTATGGTTTGAAGCTTTCTGGAATTATTTAATGACCATTTTCCGATAGCTTTTGCCTCCTGGAGTTTTCCTCTTGGCAAGCTGAGGCTAGAAAGCGAGTCGTGACATGCCCAGCGTGGTGGAGGAGTGGTACCGGCGTGGATCTGAGGTTTCGTCAGCCTTCCTGATCCCTCTCAGAGCCTTTGTCCTGAGTCACCAGCGCTAGCCAGAGGAGAGAAGTGGCAGGGCCCTGGGAGGAGGTGACCCATGTAAGAATGAGTGTGAGTTGGAAACTGGTTAGGAGAGCTGCTGGCTGTTGTGCATTTTTCACCTGCTGCTTTAGGATAAGCAAGAGCCCTCAGAAGTAAAAACACGTGGCTTTTTTTTTTTTTTCTTGGACCTTTGGAAACCCAGTGATAAAATAGCAGAGTAACCAGTGAAACTCTCTCTGAAGCACTAATAAGCTTAATGCTAACTGCAGTAGTATTCCTGGAGGAAGATGCTATTTGATTTTCAGGGCCTTCAGTGTTGCCATTTTTGCTTACAAAGAAGTGAGATAAATGAAAGCAATGGCGCAGATTAAGTAAATTCTTTTGTGGGAAAAGTCTGAGTTCTCATATGCTTTCAGTTATTTTAGTCTCTTGATTATATCAACTGATACTTAGCATCTTGTTTTCATAAGTGGACAATGTTATAGTTTATTTCTATTAGCAATTAGGAATTACAATGTAGATGCCAGATCAGTAGTATAGAAATTAAGTACAGATTTGCCCTAAGGCAACTTTACTTTTATTGGTCAACGACATGGTGAGTAGTAGAGAAAAGATTGTTTGAAATATAATTAAGTGAATGGAAGCCATTGCTGTATGATTCTAATGGATATGGATTCTTTGTAGGAGAATAAATCTGTCATCTACAGTGAACATTTATTTAATTTCCAGTCTCCTAACTGGGGCTAGGAACTTCACAGAAGGAAGATCATGGAATCAACACAAAGTTGTTGAGTGCCAGCTCTGTTTAGGATGCTGCTCTGATCACCTCCTATTCACCCCGTCATTGAAGGAGGGATTCCTCACCCAAAGTAGTACAGGATGGCCAAACATACCACACCTGGCCCCGGACAGATGAGATGGACAGCAGGTTATTAGTCACATATACTCACAGCCTGTGGGAAGACATCACACACCATGTAGGGCCACATGGGGGTTGCTCTTGGGAGTTGAGTAGACAAGCAGGGGCGGGAGGAGGTAGGCTTTCTATTAACCAGAGGGTAGGGTGACCCCTGGTTCCCGTGGGAGGATGTGATTGGCTTGTTTGAACAACTTCACGGCTGACAGGGAAGTAATATCCATCAGGTTGAGGACCAGGGGGAATGAAGCTGGTGGGGTAAATAGGGGAACGACCCAAGTGGGGTGCCTTACCCACTGGGTGGGGGACATCTGGCAAAAGCAGGAGAACTTATGGTTAGGCTTCTGGGGCCCCGTGGGGCTCGAAGATGTCAAAGTAGCCCATGAAATTTTAGGCCTTACGCTATAGATACAAAAGAAGAATAAGACATGTTTCCTGACTGCAAAGAGCTTGAATTCTCCAGGATGGGGTGGGAGTTGGGGATGGAGGTGTGGGAGTGTCAAACTGTTGTAAATGGTTCTGACGGTAAAAGCGCGGGAGGACTTCTGAGCATATCCAGGAAATACGGTACAGTGACTTCATAAAAAAACATGGAGCTTGGGACTTCCCTGGCGGTCCAGTGGTTAAGCCTTCACCTTGCAATGCAGGGGGTGTGGGGTTCGATCCCTGTTCAGGGAGCTAAGATCCCACATGCCTCGTGGCCAAAAAAACCAAAAAAACATAAAACAGAAGCAATATTGTAACAAATTCAATAAAGACTTTAAAAATGGCCCACATCAAAAAAATCTTTTAAAAAAAACAAAAAAAACAAAAAAAATATGGAGCTTGGCTAGAACTTCAAAGATGGGTAAGATGCATAGTTAGTGGGGAGCCAAATCAGGAGGCATTTCAGAAGAGGAATGAGATTAAAAAGTTCTTGCTTATGTTTAAAGAACATTCAGTTCATGTATTTGACATATACTTACTCGGGGGGACAGACAGCACAGAGGATAGGGTAAGAAAGAAGCTCTAAGGACAGTGTGGGCCTTGCCTGTCAGGCTGTCTGGTCCGAGTTGGGCATGAACTATGGGCAGTGGTGTACCAGGAAGGCCAGAGTCTACCATTCCCTGAGGGCCTCAAATGTAGACTTCGGCTATAAGCTCCAGTGAGGTAAAACAACCCCAGAGATACAGCAATGGGAAAAAAAGATGTTCAATTTGTAGTTGTAATTGTTGCAAATATTTAAAATATGCCACAATTTCAATGCCTTTTTCAGCATTTATTTTATAATACACCAGGACCCTGAAAAAAAAATGGAAGTAGGCCTGGTATCCCTCAACTTCAGAAAGGCCCTACCGGCCAGATGGCTCCCAGTGGCGTCCAGCCCACCCTGGTCAGGGCCCATCTCTGCTCTCCCTCCCCTTGGGTCCGTGCCAGGCATTCCCATCTCAGAGCCCCCGGAGAACTCTGGGCCCGTTCTCTCTTGTTGAGCAGTGGGTACTTAATGCTCCAGCCAACTGAGCTACCCAGCGGGTACGGGCTGCCACAAACAAAGACAGAAGTCTCTAAATTACTGAAGAGACCACTATGTTCTTCCCAGTACAGGGCAGTCATTTTTGGGTTGTCCAGTACGAGTGTGTACCCTCTAAGATATTTATCAGAGACTCATTTCACCTCTTGTACTTGGCAACCAAAGCACATTGATGCATGCTAACATGCCCTCCGGTTTGCTCTAATTTTATATCCTAAACACCCTCCTGAGAGAAAAGATAAAGGGGTGTTCTTTGGCTCCAGGAAATTCAGTGGGACTTAACTTTCTTTTCCTGAATGAATGACTATGTGCTATGTATTATTTATTTGTGAAACACCAAACAGTTTAGCTGGGATGATATAAAGAAAGAAAAACCTCACCATATCTTCAGGAATCAACAATGACAACAACGGAAAACTTCAAACATGAGAGAGAGAAGAAAAAGCCTTTCATGGATACAATTATCCCAGTTGGCAGCAATGAAGTCCAAAAGCTATAATACAAAGTAGCTCAAATTCTCATGGCAAGAAATGAACTTGTTCCAGAATAAATGGCTGTGTAGATGAGTCCAAAGAGTTCCAGCACAACCAAATTAATAGTTTGAGTTGGGGGAGGGGTGTGTGTGTGCAAACATCACATTAGCCATTCTGAGAACTGTTTGCAGATTTTAAAGACAACTGTAACTACTTTCACGATGACCCATGGGTGTTGATGTTCTCAGATCTGGACATCAGGAAGTCTTTAAGTATGTACTAGATCAGTCAGAAGGAAGCCACGGTGACCCTAAATGCAATTATGAGTTCAGTTGACACCTCAGTAGGAAAACAAAATATCCAAAGTCTGTTAAAGACTCACTAAAGCATATAATGTCCTGGAACAGGGAATCATTGTACTGTACATTCTTGCAGGAGGTGTAACATTTCAGATGTGTTCTTTCAGATGAGATTATTTGGGAAACAAGTGTATAAGAATCGTAAGACTGAGATAAATGCCCACTTAAATCCTGAAGAAATTCTGATTTCGTCTTCGGATTGTGGTTTTCTTTGGAAGCCTGAGTTGCTTTTGAACCACAGTGCATGCTTAAAACTGACCAAAGGGGCTTTCACATGAATCTTGGGGAGATATAAATGTGAGATTAGAGGATACTAGACTCTGAAGTAATGTGGGAATTGCTAAAACACTAGTTGAGGCCCTGGATCTATTAGTGTCTCTGCTCCTGACTGGCCTGGTGAGCTTTTGAGCCATTCCTCCTGACTCAGGAGGTACTATGGTTTCCTCTTTCTCTCTCACTCATAAAAATGTATTATCTGGAAACTAAGGTAGCCATATGAAAGAGGAAAGAGGAATCACACAAACAAATGCACACAACTTCATTTTGAGAGTACCAGAAGGTTCATTTGTAAATTAGTACTTGTACATTACACATGCACAAGCACGCACGCGTGCACACACACACACAAATTTATTTTTTAAATTAGAGTATTACATTTGCTGAAATGCATTTGTTTTAAATCCAAATATCTTATCTACTTAATGGCCTGTAAGTGGCTACTTTAGTGTGTCTGATGAAAAATACGTGACCATACCTGAAAAAGCTTATGTCAGAAAAGAGCCCAGATTACTGACACAGCACTACCCCCAATGTATATGTATTTAAAGCACATAAACAGATAAACTTCAGTTTTTTATTAGAACTGTTCATTGAATAAGTAGAAAGAGCTCAAAACAAATATAAACAAAGGACCTGCATTAACAAATCATCTATGTTCAATTCAGTTATTCAAAAATGCTTATCTTTAAGTCAGCAGTATTTAATTTTAATATGGAAAATGTCTTAAATTTTGACAGCATGCCTGAGTGAGAATGTGCAAATCATATACAATCCCCATGGAGATGACCTGGTGACCCTTGCATTTTATTTAGGTCAGTGTGGCCAGCAGGGCCTGCTTTTTCCCCCTCCATGCAAATGCTGTGAAGGGAAGAAGAAAACTACAACCAAACAGGAGTGAGAGGTGGGGACGCAGGAGAAGCCCAGCAGAGCGGGGAGCCGGGAAAGCCTGCCCTGGGGAGCCCCAAGGCTTTCCGGGCCTGCAGTGGTGCAGCCACAGACAGACTGTTTAAACACTGTCCGCGTGCCTGGGTGGTGCAGTGGGTCCACGTGGCTACCGCCTGCTCCCCCAGCCTCATGGGTGGACATGTGTATTACCCAACACGTGCACTCATCAAGGGGGTAGAAATACAATTCTAGTTTTCTCAGATGAGGACTATTTACAGTTATCTCATCTCCCAGCTTTCTGCTTGGCCCCCGCTCCGGGCCTCCCTCTCCGCCGAATGATGCCAGGTGAGATTTCAACACTCCCATCTGATCCCCTGGCTCCTTCATGAGGGCCCTGGGCTGACTGCATAAAGGGCGAACCCCTTAGCTTGACATTCAAGCCCCGTTGCAAGCTGGTCCCAGCCTTCAGCTCTGGCTGTGGATCCCCCACATGCATTTGCAGCTGCACAGTCTTCTACGAACGTACTTTTTCCTTTCCTTTTATTTTTTATTGAGGTATAACATGTATGAAGTTCATTCATCACAAGTGTATGGCCTTACGATTGTCACACATGTCTGCATCCATGGTTAACCACACCCAGACCGAGATATAAAACATTCTCTCCACTCTAAGTTTCCTGGCCTATACACACCCCACCCACCACCCCGGGTTTTGCCTGTTTTTAAACTTTATATGAATAAAATGATACAACATGTATTACTTTTTGTCTGTCTTCTTTCAACATAAATGCTTGGGAAGTTCACCCATGTTGTACAAATATTTAGTTCATTTTGTCTTGCTGAGTAGTAGTCCACGGTATGAGTACATCATAATTTATCCATTCTCTTGCTGCTTCATCATATTTCTCTTTTGGCACTTAGCATAGTGGAAGGTTTGAAGAATAAGGCTCACTGAGGCCTAGCCACTGCCTGGGAGGTGGTTTCCTGAGGCCTCAGGGGGCCTCGTCCTAGTCTGAAGAGTCGGATGTGAGCCCCTATTGTGAGATGATGCAGAGGGGCCCAGAGCAACTGCGTGCTCGGGACTCAGAAAGTCAGCACCCATTCATTTATTCAGAATGAGAAACGTGACCGTCATATACTGAGGTGAAGACATTTCATCTATTTTTTAAATGGTTCTGTAATATTTATGTAGCCTTTCTTCCACGGAACTATGAATACATTTAAATAATGAGTCGCCGCAACACCCTGGGAAATAGACTGCTGGAATTTACAAATGAAGAATTTGGGACAAACGGAATAACTAAGGCTACCCAAGGCAAACTAAGGAAAAGAAACAAGGAAAAAAGCATCAGCTTTAACCATACCTCTGCTTTGGTTTTCCTCAGTCCCAGCAGGCAGGGCTGTCAAGTGGTTAAGGCTTCAGGCTCTGGGCAGAGGTTATGGATTCAAATCTGTGCTCTGCTCCCACATCTGTGACCTTGGGCAAGTTACACCGCTTCTCCATGCCTCAGCTATGCCACCTAGAAGAATGGGATGATAATAGGAGTTCAATGAGCTGACAGACAGAGGCAGAGTGATTCGAACAATGCTCGCATGTAGCAAGCAATTTAAAAATGCCAGCTATTATTACTGTCTTGGTTTCCATAAATTGTCACTTTCCTCATTCTCAGAAAATTGGATCACATTTAGGCATTACTAACTACTAAGGCCTCAGCTTGAAGTCATGATGATCAAACCATCATTTTTAAATTCCTGAGAGACAGGTAGTTCTAGAGAAGAATCAGTGTCGGCAATACTCAACAGATTCTTTTGATGGCAACTAGAAGGAGATTAGGAAAAAAAGACCCAACATTAGTCAAAGCGTCCCAAGGTGATTAGAATGTTTTAAATAACTATATTGTGTTAGGGAAACTGGTTTATATATCTGTTCTGTTTTTGTTTTTTCAAATACTGTTCGAGAAAGGCAGGGAATCTGAAGCATTATTAAAGCTGAGGCCTTTTCTGGGATTTGCTAAGGAAAGTTCACAATTCAGGGCTACTAATTAAAATTGATTCTACTTATTGTGCATAACTTAGGTCCTAATGAGGTGAGAAACTGCAGTAAAATAATTAAAGAATGGAAATACCTTCTCTGAATAAAAACAAAACCAGGGAGGCTTTATATTCTCAATTCTATCTTGTTTCTCTTCAGCTGAATTTGTATAAAAAGAAAGCAGCTCTGAGAACAGGGAGATGGAAAAT
Source organism: Eubalaena glacialis (assembly GCF_028564815.1). NCBI lineage: Eukaryota > Metazoa > Chordata > Mammalia > Artiodactyla > Balaenidae > Eubalaena > Eubalaena glacialis. The sequence goes on from NC_083721.1 coordinate 112,961,744, forward strand.
CAAAACAAAATCTTTCATGTAATTAGTTTATACAATCCACGTAGGGCAAATAGAACACCTGTGAATGGTAGAGAATGAAGTCTTTGCAGGCATTGAAAGGTAAGCCACTCAGACACTTTTAGCTCAAGACCGGTCCAAAAGTAAAAGTGCCCAGGAAAGGATCTGATTCCAAGCCAGAATGACGTGAATGTGACAGTTAAGCTTGAGTGTCAGAGGAACCCAATTACATTTTGATCATATACACATATCGTCCAAAGGTTACTCTTAAAGAATAACTTGTATCGACGAGTGTGTTCAAGTTCCACACTTATAATGAGAATAATTATTTTTGGACAGACAGCAAGAGTAACAAAGAAAGAGAAATACTGAGAGAGAGAGAGAAAGGGAGAGAGAGGGGGAGGGAGGGGAGAGAGAGAGAGAGAGAGAGAGATGCAGGAAGTCAATATCTCCATGTGTTGGATCTTCAAAAACACGAAAGGCCCAATGGGACTTCCTGGAAAAGGCAAATTCCAGGTTGCCAGTTCTTGGTAAGATCTGCGTTAAATACAGTGAGTGGGTGGCGCACTGGGTTGCCTGGAACTGAGATCACAATCTGGGGACCCTTCACTGAAATCTGTCTTTTGATGAAATCTGCCATTTTTGATGATCTACACCGGGTTTAAAAATATTTTTGAACCCTAACTCTCACAAAAGAAGATGTCACATTTTTTAAAAATCCCAATTTCTGGCTTCTCTCACAAACCCTGAGGTTCCGGCAACACTGGGCCAGTGTTCCTGCCCACCAACAGCTGGCAGTCGCTGAGTGGTGTCTCCCACTCATCTTTTAGCTGCCAGGCCCTGGAGGATTTCGAGGTTTCACCCTTACCCAGGGTATTTATGTTGGTGGAGGTGTCTTAGGGGTGAAGAACAGTAGGACCTTAGGAAAATCTTTCTCGAGGCAAAATATATCTGAAAGCAAACAGTTGGGAGTATTGTGGGATCTCTTTGGGAACCCAATGGACAGGTCTTTGCTCTACCTGTAAGATGGCACCAATCACCTCTCGGGTCACTATCAGGGTATAAATATTTGGATAACCACCTCCAGACTGAATATCTCCAGGCCAGGGGACTAGGTCTCCTTCATCATCACGTCCCCAGTTTAGCACAGTGCATGGCACAAAGCTGGTGCTTAATAAATATTTATGGAATGAGTAAAAGGTCAGATGACTATAATGTTCTCCACCCTCTAAATTGAGCACAAGAAGGTATTTGCTTTTTTAAAAAAAGTAAAAGTAGTTCAGTTCTCTGGGTGTCATCTCTTTCTACCGTACACCATACATTCATTCTATGGACCGTTATGACCCTCAGGAAGTTCACCTCCTGCTAACCTGCAAACTAGATGGGGAAATTACTGGGCCACCTCTAAACTCCCTTCCAGCACTTTAAATGAGCCTCCCAGGAAATAAGCCAAGAGTATACCAACTGATGACCAGCTGCTCTACAGGGAGGAACACAAGGGATTTGTTGCTTGCGTATCTGAGCAATATAGCATTTAAATCAGGGCGCACCCAGTTTCCACAAATTCAGTGAATAATTCTTGTGTCAACCAGCTGCTTTTGCTTTGTTAAAAGGAAGCTGTTTGTCAGTGTTCCAACGTACTTGGCCAGATTTTCCCCAGGATAATGATGAGCAAATGTTGGCTGTTTATATATCCTGCTTATAAATCAGGAATTCCAAACTCAGAAGCCTACAGGGCCAGGCAGGTAGTAGACATGAGTGAAAGTTGCTGGTACAGTCAAGAGGGACGGCCATTCCACCCCTACAAGTAGCTGAAGCTAATGCAGAAATCTGGGTCCAGTGTTGCTAGGTCTTCTGATTTTTTTAAGTGAAGCCGGGCATCTGACTTATACAGACAGTAAACAACACAACAAAAAAAGGCCCAATTGAGCAGGTCAGATTGAGCCCTAAACCCTCAGGTTTTTGAAATCTCTTGAAATCGTGGCTGTTTAGCCAAGTAGGGGGTAAATTTCCCTGGTGAAGGCTTGTATGATAAGGAAGACACCTAAGGCACCTTGGTGGTCTGTGCAGAGCAATAGAAAATCTCCCCTCCCCCCCCAGCTACAAAGGGCCCTAGGATCCTCTGAAAGGAAACCTAGCTTTTATTTTTTTCTTGGATTTATTTTTAATGAGGCACTTTGGAATCTTTACGAAAAAAGAACCACATAAATGTGAAGTAGTTAACTCACAAAACACCCATGTGGGAATGAATCAGTACCGTCAGCCAGCGACAACAGCACAACTCCTCTGCCAGAAGCTGAAACTGTCATGTGTATCTGTACGTGTATGTGTGTGTGCATGTGTGTGTATTTTTTTTTTACCGTAGGTGGTTAATATTTATTTTAAGAATGCTTTTTTATTCCAAATCAGGTTTTAGTAGTTTTTTTCCTTCATCAAATAACCATGGGACAGAAATGTGTCCCTTGCCCAGAGCTGTTTTGTTTTGAATGTGGGGAAGGAAATGGGAAAACTTTTCAGGCTTTGATCCCTGGACCAGATTACTTTCTGACTCACAATGAGGCCAGAGAAAGGACATGTGAATAGAACAGACACTGAGAACCTTCACTGGCCAAAGCCATGGCAGTGGTACAGGCTCCTGTAGCTTGATTTCTTCTGTTTTATAGTAATAATGAAAATAAAGACAATGATACTATCATTTCCATTCTGCCTGTGTGTCTTACTTTGTGGGGAAAAAAAATGTTGTGACTAAAAGCCAAGCCAATTCTGATTTTTAAATTTTCATTTGTAAATTGGAGATGTTAATCACTACCTTGTAGGAATTTTGTGAGCATTGATAAGTTTAACATCTATCGAACACCTAGAAGAGTACCCAGTACCTAGTAGAACTGAAAAGACAGCAGGTAGTAGTATTGCTATTATCAATACTTTACACTTTCATTTATGCTTTATGACCTTGCTGCTCTGAGTGTGGCCTGGGTCAGCATCCTCTGGGTGCTTGTTGGAAATACAGGATCTCAGTTCCTTCCCCAGACTTACTGGCTTAGTCTGTTCGGGCTGCTATAACAATTTAGCACAGACGGGTGGCTTAAACAACAAATGCTTATTTCTCACAGTTCTGGAGGCCGCAAGTCAGAGAACAGTGTGCCAGCTTGGTCAGGCTCTGGGTGTGTGCCCTCTTCCTTGTTTACAGAGGGCGGCCTCCTTGCTGTGTCCTCACATGGTGGGAAGAGAGTGAGCTAGCTTTCTGGCCTCTTCTTATAAGAGCACTAATCCCGTTCATGAGCACTCCACCCTCACGACCTAATTACCTCTTAAAAGGCCTCACCTCCAAATACCATCACCCTGGGGATTAGATTTCAACGTATGAGTTTTGGGAGATGCAAACTTTCAGTCCAAAACACCTATTTGAATCAAAATCTGAATTTCAGGAAGATTGCAGGTGATCCATGTTCCCAGTCAAGCTGGAGAAAGCTTAGCTTTATAAAGTGTACTTTGTACATTTTATATTTTAAATAGTGTTCTTAAACTTGAATTCTTTTGTACTATCTATACAATGTTTGCTGTCTGTGTTTCATCTTCACCACTGTTAATACACATTTTGAATAGTCCTAATTTTTAAAAAAAGACTTTAGCTTGCTCCTGAACAATGATATAAAAGGTTTGATATCCTAGTTATATTTATTTCTAATATAGATTGAGATAAATAATTAGCTATTAAGCAAAAAAATGTCCTCATGCACCGGTAAAACCATCCTGGCTATCCCTATGGCAGAGGTCCCCAACACCTGGGCTGGGGCCTGGTAGCGGTCCGCCCTCCGTTAGGAGCCAGGCTGCACAGCAGGAGGTGAGTGGCGGGCCAGCGAGCGAAGCTTCATCTGCCGCTCTCCCTCGCTCCCCATCGCTGGCATTACCGCTTGAACCATCTCCCCCTCCCTCGTCTGTGGAAAAATTGTCTTCCATGAAACTGGTCCCTGGTGCCAAAAAGGTTGGGGACCGCGGCCCTATGGCACACACACCATCTTTTAGGCAACATTCTCCCAGGAGGTCTCACTATTTATAAGAAGGTTGTGCTCAGTGATTTAATAAAGTGAAGGGGGTTTTTCTTCTGATCCGAATAATCACTCCTTGTTTTTTCTATTTTGTCAATTCAAACTGAGGCTGCATGATGTGACAGAAAAGATTTTACTTTCTATCATGTATCTGGACCAGATTCCTTCCTCTCTTTTTTCTTAACTTCCACCGGTATCTATTCAGCAACCACTACATGCCAGGCTTGTGCTTGGTATGAAAGACACAGTTGAGGAAGACAGTATTCCTTCCCTAGGGTCCTACCGTCTGGTAGTTGTGATAAGTGTAGTAGAAAGTGACGAAGATTATGGTAAAGCAATGCTCAGGACATCATGGAGGCACAGAGCAGAGCACCTGACCCACCCGTGGGGTCTGAGCAAAGTTTCCTGGCAAGAAGTAGAGTCTTAGCTCAAACCCAAAAGATTGGCAAGGGGCAGAGGGGAGGGCATGCTTAAAAGGGTATATATCATGGGCAAAGCTGCAGACCAAGAAACAATGAGGCAAATCTCCCAGAGTCTCAGTTTCTTCATTTGTGGTGTGAAATAGCAAGGATACTTACCTCATTAGGTCACTTAGAACAAAAACACTAAGGTATGTGTTTATCTGTGAGAATTATCTGTCTGCATTTTCAGAGAGATATATATATAGAGAGAGGGCAGCAGTGCCAAGTAATAGCTACCATTCCACTCCTAGTTATATACCCAAGAGAAATGAAAATATATGTCCACATAGAAATTTGTCCACAAGTATTCATAACATCATTATTCATATTAGCCAAAAAGTGGAAACAACCCAAATGCCCATCAACTGATGAATGGGTAAATAAAATATGAGATATCTGTACAATGCAATATTATTTGGTAATAAAAAGAAATGAAGTAATGATACCTGCTACAACAGGTATGAAACTTAAAACATTATGCTGAGAGAAAGAAGCCAGAAACAAAAGGTCACATATTACATAATTCCATTTACATGCGATGTCCAGAATAGGCAATGTATATTCAATAGATTCTTATAAATCTATAAGGACAGAAAGTAGACTAGTGGTTGCCTACGGCTGGAGGTGGGGTAAGGGTGGTGAGTGCTTGCTAATGGGGACTGGGTTTCTTTCTGGGTAGAAATGCTCTAAGATTGATCGTGATGATGGTCATACAACTCTCTGAATATACTAAAAACCACTGAACCATACACTTTAAATGTTTGAATTGTAGTATGTGAATTATATCTTAATAAAGCTATTTTTTTAAAGAAAGTAATTGCTAACACTCTCAAAGTATAATCTAAGCACAGTTCTAAATGTTGTATACTGTATATGTTAACTATTTAATTCTTACCTTACCCAATGAGAGGTACCATGATGGTCCCCAGCAGAGATTGCCCAGGAACCCACAGCCAGTAAGTGGAAGAGCTGTGATATGAACCCAGGATGACTGGCTCTGGCAGATACATGCTTAACTTCCACTCTACACTCTCCCAGCTTGGGAGCCATCAAGAGTTCATTTTAGATTCCCATAAACCTGGGTTCTGATCTCGCTTACCAGCCAAGCAATCATGGGCAAATGACTGAAGTCAGTTTTCTCATATGTTAAATGGAGATAATAATAGTGCATATCTCATAGGGTTGGTGTTTAGTACAGGGACTATCTGTAGTAAGCCATTATTAATCGTGAGGTCCCTCTTTTATGTAGTATTGTCACCGGTTTAAGAACTGAAAAGCACCCACAAATCGAAGCAGCAGGCAGCCTAACGTCGTGGAGACTTGGAGAGTCGGCTTATTATTTCTGCAAGTACAGAATTTTCCACATAGAAGTGGCCTGGTAAACTAGTGGTCTGACACCCTACCTTTTACATAACTTCAAATTAAAGGTTTAAATGACAATAAAAATATTTGCCACATGCACGAAGCATTTGAAATGTTGAGGATTTGCTTTTTTATTGCACGAAAATAAGCAGAAGTGTGAGACGGAAAGAAATGTGTCACTTCCCCAGCACTGACCTGAAAGGGCAGAGTGACCTTACATGAGAAGAAAAACGCCAGTAATTTCCAAACTAATCTAATTTTAAATTTCTGGATTTTTCATTTCATCTTGTGGAGACGTACTTATTCTTGGAAGGAAAAATAAAACCACAAGGACAGGAGTGATAAATGAAGTTATAGAAGTTTTGCTGGCAAACTCACACTGCCCAGTGCTACAGAGCTCATTTGCAAGGCAGGGAAGCCAATCAAAGTCCACTGCAGTTCTCTCAGTGCCCAGAATGTTTCTTTGAGCACAGTTTGTGTCCAGAATTTTTTTTTATTCAGGAAGTAGAACAGTTTGCTATGGTGTGATTCAGTCTCTTCTTTCATCTCCTACAACTTTCCTTCTAACACTCAAGAAACCAGCTCCCCCCGCAGATTTCCACCCTGTGGAAAATGCACCGCCGGCCATTCAGCTGTTCAGATCATCGTTGATTCCTCCTTTTCTCTCCCACGTCCAGCCTATGGGTACATTTGGCAGGCCTCCTCCAAAATATATCTTGAATCTTTTCACTTCTCTCTAACTTCTTTGCCACTGCTAGTCTCAACTACCTACGTCTCCTTCCCAGACTACATAATTAGCTTTTAAAAGTTCCCTCTGTCTCCACTGGGCTCCCTGGAGTCATCCCTCCACAGAAAAACCAGAGAGAGAGCTTATTTTTTAAGTTTTTTTTTTTTTTGGCCACACCCCACAGCTTGCGGGATCTGTGTTCCCCGACCAGGGATTGAACCCACACCCTCAGCAGTGAAAGCTCGGAGTCCTAACCACTGGAGCGCCAGGGGATTCCCCAGAGAGATATTTTAAAAGCTACTCATTGGGTCAATCTCCTGCTTTAAACCTATCAAAAGTCAAAATCCAAATAGACGGTTGGAATATGAAAAGGTGTTTGACATCATTAACCATCGGGGAAAGTAAAATTAAAGCTACAATGAGAGACTACCGCACACCTGCCAGAACGGCTACAATTTGAAAAGTTAAAAAGATTGACAATACCAAGTATTGCTGAGAATATAGAGGAACTAGGACTCTAGACACTGTTAGTGGAAGGGAATATGTAATGAGTTCGGAAAATTGTTTGGTGATAGCTAAGAAAGCTAAACATATGCTTACCCCATGACCTGGCAATTCCACTCCTGGGTATATATATACACCCAGGATAAATGAGTGGCTATGTCCACTATAAGATGTTCAAGAATATTTATAGCGGCTTTATCTATAATAGACAAAAATTGGCAACAATCTAAATGTCCATCAACAGTACAATAGATAAACTATGATGTATTTATATAACAAAGTATAACAAGTAATAGAAAAGAGTAGACTCCTGGGACTTCCCTGGCAGTCCAGTGGTTAGGACTCCATGCTTCCACTGCAGTGGGCATGGGTTCCATCCCTGGTCGGGAACTAAGATCCCACAAGCTGCACGGCACAGCCAAAAAAAAAAAAAAAAAAAAAGAAGAGTAGACTCCTGGCACATGCAACAACAAAGATGAATCTCTCAGACAAATGAAGACAGACAAAAGTTTGTACTGTATGATTCGATTTATAAGTTCAAGAATAAGAAAAACTAATCTGTAGTGATAGAAGGCCAGCTGGCGGTTACTTGGTCTTTACCTTTGCTGGGGACTGGGGTGGAGGGATGGCTAGACAGAGAAGTGGCATGAGGGAAGCATCTGAGGTTTGGTAATGTTCTGTATCTTGAACTGGGTGGTTGTTTCCTGAGTTGTGTGCGTGTTGTCATCAAGTGGTGTACTTTCTGTGCACCTTACAATGTATGTTTTACTTCAGTTTAAAAGAGTCAACAGCACACTAATACACTTAGGATGGAAGCTACATGTGATGTCATGGTCTGGCTCCCACCCTCTTTTCCTCACCTCATACTTCATTCCCCTTGTTCTTTATGCTTCTCTATACCAGCCTTCTCGTTTTCCCTCAAACATACTGCTTCCTACCCATTACGCCATTTTATTTTCTTTGAAGCCTCTGCCACCATTTGAAATTATTTTATTTGACTACTTATTTCCTGCCTTCCTCTGGAGTACCTGCTACATGAGGGTGGGGTCCTTGTCTATTTTATTCACTCTCTATCCCCAGCGCCTACAATAGGGCAATTGTTGGACTCAGATATTTGTGGTATGGATTCATGACATGATCTTCAAATATGTGTAGAAAGTTACACTTTTGGGGGCTTCCCTGGTGGCGCAGTGGTTGAGAATCTGCCTGCTAATGCCGGGGACACGGGTTCGAGCCCTGGTCTGGGAAGATCCCACATGCCACAGAGCGACTGGGCTCGTGGGCCACAACTGCTGAGCCTGCGCGTCTGGAGCCTGTGCCCCGCAACGGGAGGGGCCGCGATAGTGAGAGGCCCGCGCACCGCGATGAAGAGTGGCCCCCGCTTGCCGCAACTAGAGAAAGCCCTCGCACGAAACAAAGACCCAACACAGCTAAAAAAATAAATAAATAAAGTAGCTATTAATTTAAAAAAAAAAGTGAAAGTTACACTTCTGAGTGTTTACAATATCTTGACATTCTTTTTTTAAAATTTATTTAATTTATTTATTTTTGGCTGCGTTGGGTCTTTGTTGCTGCTTGTGGGCTTTCTCTAGTTGCGGTGAGTGGCGGCTACTCTTCATTGCGGTGCGTGGACTTCTCATTGCGGTAGCTTCTCTTGTTGCGGAGCACGGGCTCTAGGTGCGTGGGCTTCAGTAGTTGTGGCACGCAGGCTCAGTAGTTGTGGCTCACGGGCTCTAGAGCACAGGCTCAGTAGTTGTGGCGCATGGGCTTAGTTGCTCCGCAGCATGTGGGATCTTCCCGGACCAGGGATCGAACCCATGTCCCCTGCATTGGCAGGCGGATTCTTAACCACTGCGCCACCAGGGAAGCCCTATCTTGATATTCTTAACAATATCTCAGCTACTGTGGCCATTTCGTAAATATCCTGTATGACAAATGTATTCATTCATTGCCTCTATAAATATTAATGAAATGTTCACTACAAGCAAAGTTGATTTAGCTAGTATCATCTGGTGGTACAAAGAGAGATTAGAGAGGGAGAATTAAAAATACAGAAGACAGGAGTAGGAACTGAGGGATTATGTCCTAAAGTTGGTCTATTAGTGGAAGAAGGGCATTGCTTCATGTGAGACTGAAACAGAAATGTGGCTGGGGATATACATGAATTTATTGGTGAGGAAGTGGAAATTTTTGAGAGTTCTTACTTGATGGTTTCTATTTCCTCTGAAGTAGGAGGCAAGGTCATATGCTGAAAAAAGAGAAGGGCAAGAGTAGGTGAGGGAGCTTGAGACACTGCAGTGGTTTTATGTTCTTCATGCTCAGGGCACATGTTCTTTGGTGCATGAGCGCCTGCCTGCCTCTCCAGGTTGAAGGCCTGCAGGATGGTGCAGTGGTGAGGTAGGGAGGGAGGGAGCTGTGGGTCTTCATACAATATGGTTGAAACGGGAAGTCAAGGACGCAGGTGAAAGGCTGTGAGTCAGGAGGACCTAGGAGAAAGGAAGAGATCCATCCAAAGGCTGTTGTAACATCTAGATCAAGATGGCAGAGTGATCACACAGAGAAACTTCCTTCTTCTTTCCAAGCACAGATAAAAACATTTTGAGAAATCTAGACAATGATAACATGGGACTTTGGGGAAAGTGGTGAGTCAGGAGGGAAGTTACACTGTTCTAATGTCTTGTCCAGGAGGAGGCTGGAGATATGGATTAGCTATTGACTTCGTTAGGAAAATATGAACTTAAGTTTGTTAAAACCACTAAACGATTAGACATAGAATGTGTAATTTCCGAACTTGTTGAAGAAAATGAAAAGGAATTAGGGAAACCTGACAATCCAAAAGAAGAATAGAAGGGAAAAAAAGAAGAGTCTTTATAAATTAGAAACTATAAAATGTCAGAGATAAGTTGTTTGATTCCTAATCACAGTGAAAAATGAATATTTTTAACTCGCCTATTAAACGATGGGACTCTTAGATTGGCTTTTTAAAAAATCCAGTTATCCACACTACTTGCAAGTTATACACCACAAACAAAATAACAGAAAGATTGCAAATAAAGGGACGGGGAAAAAAAGATATACAATACCAGGAAATCAGTACCCAAAAGAAAGCTGGCTTAGCAGTACTAATATCAGATAAAGTGGATGCTAAATTTAAAGTATTTCTGGGCACAAAGATTTTATACAGATTATGAAACTATTCACCAAGATAGTATAAAAAACATAAATTTGTATGCCTTTAACAACAGAGTTTCTGTGGAAGATACTGAAGATTGGCTCATTCAACGCTACTCCAACCCTCTGTTTATTGTGGTAAAGACTACATTTCCCAGTTTCCTTTCTCTCTGTGACCAGGCTTCTGCCAACCAGATATGTAGAGGGTAAAAGAAAACACTGTGAAGTGGTGGCCACGACCTCCTTCAGGCAGGAAGGGTGGTGGAGGCGCTTGGTTCTTTGGTGACCGTTGTTGGAAGGGTTCTCAAGTCCTGTCTCTATAGCACTGGAGGGGTCAAGTGGCAGGCAGCGGCTGGCTGTGGGGTTTCTATAGGATGTTGGATATTTCTCCTGGCTGTGCTGTTCACAGGCTGGGTAACACCCAAGCTTGGCTCCCTAGCCTCTCTGAAATTCTGTAAGCTACCTTCTACCCTGTAATAAATCCCTTTCTGCTTAAACTAGTTGGAGCGTATCACAAGTTGATGTGATATCTGCTATGCTAGACGTAAGCCTGAGTACGACCAGCACTTAACGGGATTCTAACTCTGATGGGGGAAGTGTGGAATCCTGGTGGACTTCCTAGAGCAGATGACAGCTGCAATGAGCTGAAGAGTGAGCTGGAATTAGCCAGGTGGAGACAGGAGGGGTAGGAGAGCTCAGGTGGAGAAGGAACAGCACGTGCAAAGTGGAGCCCAGGAGATGCAGTGCCCTAATTAGTTCAAGGTCCTTAACACAGGATGAGGAGTATGGAGTGAGGAAAAAGGAGGAAAAAGGACACTGTGGCCAGGTCAGGGGAGAGTCACAAATGACCTTGCATGTCAATTCGAAGACTGCAGCTGTTGTTTATCTGTCTGCTCAGCACCTTGGCTGCTTCTCCCTGGATCTTCCCCTCCGCTCTTCCCCCCCAACACACCCACATTCCCTTTGGGGAGCTGCTGCTTCTCCATTTGAATCAAACGATCTAGATGAGACTGCCAGTCACACTAGCCCTTCTCCCTGATGCCAGGGACAGTCTTGCTCCAAATCTGACCATCAAGGTAGACATTCCTATGATCGCGCCGATGGGCCTAAGGTGAGCCTGTGAGTCAATCCATACCTGTCAGAGTCCTTCCCAGGATTTTAAAATTTTCAAACTGGCTCACAGAGTTGTAGATTCTGGTAGTCATTGTCTGCATCGTGCCCGCCACCCCCAAGGAGAAAGCCTAAGTGTGGTGCAAGAGAATTCAGTTAAATAGGAAAAAGTAACAATGAGAAAGGGGAGGAGAGAGAGAGAGAGAGAGAGAGAGAGGTGTGGGGCAGGGTGCGGGGGGAGAAAGACAGGGAGGGACAGAGACAGACAGATAGAGACAGAGAGACAGACAGAGTTCTAGCTAAGACAAATATTAGGATTCAGGCTCTGACCTCTCCACAGCTGCCCTAGTTCCTGTTGCCCTTCTGTCATCTAATCAAACACTGACCAATACGCCTACTTATAATTAAGTTGCTCATACAATTCATTCATATATATTTTAGTAAACATTTTCCCCCTCCTCCTCCTCTTCTTCTTTATTGTCTTCATTTTTGTTCAGTTTTGGTTAGGATATAACATTCCATTGAATTTACATATCTTTATCTATTAGGTTATTTCCAACATGTCAAACATTCAGGAAAAATAACTCTACCTATAATGATCTTAATCAGCATCGTGAGGATTTGACATAAGGGAAACTACAGAAAGTCAACCAAATGTCTTAGTGAAGGTTTGAGAGGAAGAGCGATCGACCAGGTAGAAAAACTGAATTTTTATGCAACTGCCAATTCTTAAACTTATAGGTTTGGTTGCAGTGTGTGCAGGGAGTGGCTATTGGGGTGTGTCTTCCCTGCTCCTTTGGTTTTCACGAGGAGAGATTTTCCTGGTCTCTAGCTTCAAATTGTATAAGACTATAATTCGTTGTAACAAAGGTATCATGATCAATGTGATCAATGTGGGAGACCATTATTTAATAAGTGATAGTGAAACAATTGGTTATAGTTTTAGGAAAGAAATCAATGTAGATCCTCATTTGACAGCTAGACCATACCAAATCCAATATGGATTAAAGAGAGCAGAATGTAACAAATCACATCAAAAAAAAACTAGAAGCAAAAATACGACTTTGTGTTAGGTATCAGTGAAGAGAAGTGCAAAAGGGTTTGGAAGTACTTTCTAAGCTTGAAAGTGTTAGAAGAAATTTTTTAAAAGAAGAGATTAAATAAGCTTGACCACACAGTCATTACAAATTTCCATAGATGTCTTACTCTCCCAGTTAATATATCCTCAATATACTTAGAAAAAAATCTTGCATCAATATGAAAGACAACATATTACAGTTGACCCTTGAACAAATGCCGGCTCGCACTGCGAGGGTCCACTTAGATGCAGATATTTTTCAATGGTAACTATTATAGTGCTACACAGTCTGAGGTTGGTTGAATCTGGGGATGCAGAGGAAACGCCGATAGGGAGGGCTGACTATAAATTACATGCAGATTAACCCTCCTCCCCCTCTGTGTTGTTCAAGGGCCAACTGTATTATATAAAATGCTCATTCAGATAAATTGAAATCAGCAGAAATACAATTTCTGAGCACCTAGCCCAGGTCAAGTCTGTGCTGGATAGCTTGCAAACATTCAGTTAAGGTGGCCATCCCCAGTTGGTCCAGGAAGAACGTGAGGGTCGGAGGTGTGAAGGTTCTTGCCTAGTCACTCACCTCAAGGGTCATGCGCTGTTTCTGCCTATCCGTCATGTGTTCCCTCCCAGCCCCACCCTGGCTCATATTTACACCTTGATTTCTTTCACGGCCCTGCCCCTGGCCCAGGAGATGGGTCCTGAATAGTCTCAGTTATTGAAGGTGTGGACCCATTCCTCTTGCCAAGTGATTAGGTTTAGGAGTGGACAAGTGCCAAATTCTGGCTAATAAAATGACAGGGAGAAATCCTCTCGGGCTTGTGGGAAATAATTCCTCGCTCCTATAAACAGACAGTGCTTTCTTTGCCTTTTTCACTCTACCATTTTGTATTCCTACCAGGCTTATATGAAAATGTAATGAGTTGTTCCACATCTTTGCTGGTCCTTGGTATTGCCAGTTTATTGTTTGTTTGTCTCTGGGTTTGTTTGTTTGTTTCGTATTTTAGCAAATCTAATAGATGTGTAGTGGTGTTTTGTTGTGATTTTAATTTGCATTTCTCTGAGTAATGCAAAACCAAACAAGCAATACCTAATGCAATAAATAGCCTAAAGAAATTAACAATGTTTGTGAATTTAAATGTATTGATCTTTTTATGTATTAATTTCCCATTGTTTTTTTAGATTACAAAGTTCTTTCCCAATGAGAAAACAGAAGAAAATTCACCTACACTTTTAGGGTTGTATGTGGATGTGATACCTGGAGATGCTACAGACATCTCGTGATCATCAGAGGTGGGGCAGGGCCAAGTCTCCGCAGGGAAAAAGGAATCGTAATCATACGCCACCCCCCGCCACACCCGGCCTGCCAGAGGCTCTATTTGGGGCCGTATCATGTGGCAGATAGTACATTTCTTATTTAGTCACATTGAGCCTGGGTCTTCTGTTGCTTGCCACCAAAGACCTTGTAACAGCAAGTGAGTGGAAGCACTGAGATTTGAACCCATACACACAATTCTAAATGAAAATATAACCTATTAACACACACGGAAAAAAGGTTTAACCTCATCAGTAAGCAAAGAAAAGTAAACTAAAGAAGATTGAGACTCCATTTTTTAAAATTATTACATGATTAAAAAATTTTTAATGGTAAGTATTGTCATACTTTGCTGGTGTTTAAGAAGCTAAACCATCACATCTCCTCAAAAATAACAACAGCAGCTATCATTTATTGAGTGCTTACTATCAATACATGGCAGATACTATACAAAGCGAGCAAACTTGATTTAACTTAAAACAAGCTCGTAAAATAGATATTGTTATCTCAGTTTAAAGATAAGGTTTGGAGAGACCTGCTGACCTTGCTGAGTTCTCACAGGGACAAAGGGTGGTTCTCTGGGGTCCCATCACTCTACAAAGTGAAACAACGTGTGCCAAGGGGACTGGCAAAATAGGGGCACGAAAAAAGAGGGAAAACAGGTAGTAGAGTTTGAAGTTTGATAGTCAAAAAAATAAAAGCATTAAAGTAGTCATCACAGGGAAATATCTATTCCTTAGACTTCCTCACAATATATTTTCAGCTGGGTATTGAATTTATTTTGAGTTACTTGTTGGGGGCTTGGGCTGGTGGCACCCTTGCCATTGGTGAGCGTCTCTAAGGGTCTCACTGCAGCCCCTGGAGTCAAGATTCAACCCAGATCCGACTCTAAAGCCTGTACTTACAATAAAGACTACTGGGACCCAACTTAGAACGCAATTTAGCAAATTAAATCAGTAGCCTCAAGAACACCTATATTTCTTAATCTGTTAAATGAAATATTCTGTTCTACCACACATAACAAATGTGAAAAATTGTAAAAAGCATTAAGAATAAATGTGTTAGAGGCAGAGTTTTTAATAATAATAAAAATTAGAAATTCATACAAATGTTTAACCATAGGGGCCTCGTTAATTAAATTATGTAATGTAACTATTACAAATAATCTTTATGAGGACTTTAAAGTGGGAAACTGTATTATATCAAATGGAGAAAAAATAGCACATAAGAGTATAAAAATTATTCAGAACTGTCAAAAAGAAAATTTTAAAGGTATAGAAAAAAAGATGGAGAAAAAACATGCTTAAAAATGTTAACAGAGACTAGATCCCTGTATAATGGGTGATTTTCTCTAATTTCTTGTATTTTCTGTAATGAGAATATTCTCTAATGAGTACTACTTTTAGAGCAGAAATACTCCTAATAATCTTTATTTTGAAAAAGGTGTAAAGGTCTTGGAAAACATCTTTATTTAGATAGTAAAAATTACTGAGGGGTGGAGGGGCTTCACATGAAGACATTCTAATTGTGATTCCTCAGCGCTCAGAGGAAAGGCTGGGAGGAGACACCCATGGCTGTCCTCACTCACAGTTTTCCAGAGCAGCCTGACATCCAATATTTTGCCGCTCTGTCAGCTCATGTGATTCAGTATTTGGTTCAGGAAGCATGACCATGGGAAACTTATTCAAAACTTATATATTTATAAAGTACCTGGGTAGGTTACATATGTTTCTGGATCGCTAACCCCAGAAATATCTAGGCAGGTGCAGAACTCCCTGAAGCTTGAGTAGCAAACAAAAATTCTATCATGGAGTAAATCTACAAGCTCATTAATATAAGTTATTAACAGTCGCTCCTTCTTTCTGGAAACACTCTCTCGGTGTCTACATCACCCAGCGATCTCTCCTGGTTTTCCTCCCATCATCTCTGGCTGGTTCTTCTGTCTCCTGTGAGGCTCTCCACTTTGCACTTCTCCAAAATCTACACGCTCACCTTGTCTCTCCCAGGCCCTCAGCGCCTCTCTCTACACCCTCGCCTGGACAACCTCGTCTACTCTCTCAGCTCCTGCTGCCCTCTGAATAGTAGTCAGCCTCTAACAGCCCCTAAAAGCTGGTATTAATAACTTAGAAATAGGTTTAATATAAACGTTTTCATTAGCCTTCATTTTTAAATAACAGATGACTCTCCAAAATGGTTGTCAAAGAACAGTGTATATGTGTTATCTTTTGATTACCTTTTCTACCAATCTGACTGTCTGACTGCTGATGTTTCAGAGTGAGGGTGACTAGATCGTCTCTTGTTTTCAATGTGCTTCCTCTGAAGTTATTTCACCATAGTTTTAACCATTGTCCAGTCAACATAGTACTTTGAAAAATTCACTTGAGGAAGCCACATGTTGAAGAAGGCACTCAGGGTACAGCCACTTCATGGCCCACCCGCTGGCCATGCCTAATGAGGGACCAGAGGGACACCTGCTAAGCAGAATGGCTATTCCAGGAATGAATTTGTGTATAAATGGAAAACATGATAACCCCCAAATTGTCCTTCCTAAGCAAACTCCACCTTTCCTTGTAAATGGTTTACATAGTGTTTGATTTTCATTGCTTTGCATTGTCTGAGAATCAAGGCATTTGTGCTTTCAGCCCATCAAAAGATTTATGATAAGGCAGATCAGCCACTTTCCCTTCCTCTTTCCCTTCCTCAGAGGCCCCCCGACCTCTTTTTTTTTTTTCTTTTGGCCACACCTCAGGGCACGTGGGATCTTACTTCCAACCCCCACCCCCTGCAGTGGAGCGCTGGGTCTTAACCACTAGACCGCCAGGGAAGTCCCCCCTCCCCTCTGAACTCTTTAAGGCAATTCTCTCGCAACTGCACAAGCTCAGCTCAGTATTGTCCTGTCCTGCACACCCTGCCCTTATTGTGCTTGTTCAGTCGGTAGCCAATCATTTCAGCTCAACAAATATTTGGGGTGCCAACTATGTATGAAGAGCTGTGCCAGGCACTGTGGAGAGCAAGACAATGGAACAAGAACCTTCAAAAGTGAATCACTTCTGTCCCTTTCCTCTAGCTTTCAGGCCTGAGCTGAGCTGTCAGCCACTATCCCCCGATACAAGGGCTTTGTGGTTGGAGCTCAGGGTCAAAACCAGTCAGAGGCTGGTGCTGTTTATTGTGTTCTTGATCACAACCTTTACTGCAAACTTTAACTTAGTACAAACTTAGGTGTAAAACACCCTGGATTCAGAATTAGACATTCCAAACGCTCCCCAGCTATTCTGACCTGTTTTAAATATTCTTTCTTAGATCAAATATACTCTCTCCGCTCTCCTTTCCCATCTAGCAGCCTCCTCGGGCAGTAACATGACTTAAATCTAAATAAACCATTACTTTCACTAGACAATTGGCTTTCTGTGGAACTAAGTGAAAAAGATATGGAGACACCCCCAAGATGATAACCAGCCCATTGTGGTTTCCTCTTTTATAGCAAGTTAGAGAGCTTGATGATCACTGTAACTATTCCTTATTATTATCAAATACTGACACTGGTTTCAGCCTTTAGACCATTTTTTCCCTCCAAGTTGCAAACAAAGGCGTGCAGACGTTGTTCTGCATTCATTACAAAGAGCCTTGCATTTTCCTCCATGAATTTCATACTTAGTGCCGCGCGGAAGCCCCTCACAAAGAGTAAGCGCACAGAGCCCGCACCCCCCGCTGGAGAGCGCAGAGGTTCGTTGGGGAGGTTTGATCCGAGCTGCGAACTCCCCCTACCCCATCGCAGTAGCGCCATCTGCAGCGTGCGGCTGGACCGCCTCCAAGTAACTCACTGCCTGCTTTAGAACTTTTATGGGCCTGGTTTTTGAAAGCATATTCATTCCGTATGCAAAGGCTTGGATACATATGTACACCAACAGCCTGTATGCATGCAAAATGTGCAGATGGGCAAAGGAAAATGAAGCCAGGGGTTTGGCGCGAAGACAAATTATTAACCCTGGGAATTCCTAAAAGCCACATAGGAGCCCTGTGGAAAACAGGGCTCTCGGAGAGAACTGGTAATTGGAACTTATTTTAGATTTCAGAAACTGTAGTTTAATAAAAAGCGTAAGAAAAACAGACTTTAGAACTTGATTTTTTTTTTGGCATTGCTCTCTTTGAAAACAAACACCTGAAAGGTCACAAAATTTCAATCAGCTGCAAGATGACCAAATTTGATCTTTTCTCCACAGCTATCACCACACATGAATCACGCCTCCTTAGTGGATATGGTGCAAGAGAACTGGAGGATAGGCTTCCTTAAATGAACGAACAGCTGCATGATTCTTTTTAGGAAGGGAAAGTAGGCTGAATTTGGGGTACCATACAATAACTTATAATACATTTTCAAATATTTAATATGCCCATTGTATTTATAAATACATAATAGATTTTGCAAAGGTATACCAAGCCTGTTTAGTAAGATTGTTTATTTCAGAATAGTTTAGAGAATTAAAATGCTTAGATTTTTCAGACCATACTTAGGTCTAAGAGCTTCAGAATTAGTCAGCATCTCTTTTTTTTCTTCCCTTTCTTTCTTTCTTTCTTTAATTGAAATATAATTGACATATAACACTGTATTAATTCTAGGTGTACAACATAATGATTTATGTATATACTGGGAAATGATGACCGCAATAAGTTTAGTTAACATCCATCACCCCACATAACAATTTTTTTCTTGTGATAAGAAATTTTAAGATCTACTCTCTCAGCAACTTTCAAATATACAATATTCTTAACCATTAGAGTCAGCATTTCTAAATGAAGATACAGGCAATTTATTCTATTCTTTCCAAAAGAATTCACTTGGAATCGATTCAGTAGACCTCCTCATCAGTGAGGTGCTAGACTGAAACAGGATCAATTCAATAGCCCTCCTCATCAGTGAGGTGCTAGACTGAAACAGGATCAATTCAGTAGCCCTCCTCGTCAGTGAGGTGCTAGACTGAGACAGGATCAATTCAGTAGCCCTCCTCGTCAGTGAGGTGCTAGACTGAGACAGGATCAATTCAGTAGCCCTCCTCGTCAGTGAGGTGCTAGACTGAAACAGGATCAATTCAGTAGCCCTCCTCATCAGTGAGGTGCTGGACTGAGACAGGGAGGGGCTCCACCTGCGCCACAGCCCTTCTTCAGCTGCACCCCTCAAGCCATCTATGAGTAGTCAAGCAATCCTGGTACAGACTGTTGAGAGCCTTACACATACTTGTGCATGTTTCTGTGTCTATTACAATGGTGCATTTTCTTCTCTAGACTCTAAGATGCTGGTGGGTACAGACTGCGTTGCTCTGAGTCCCTAGCCCCTCCCTGTCCTCAGTGGAAGTCAGGCATTAAGCAGTTCCTATAGGTTTCGCTGAGTGTTGTGCTAGGGCAAGGATCATGTGCTCTCAAAGCACAAAGCACGGAGCCAAACCTAGTCTAGGCATCAGAGAAGCCCTCCTAGAGGAGTAGCATTTTAAAAGACAGCTGAATTAAAATGACTTAGGAGGTAGCACAAACTGGAATTGAACCACTGGATGAGAGGTTTCCAAGAGCAAGGGCAATGCCCACATTACTGGGGCGACTGGACGTAAATCGACGTAGGAAACAGTGAAGAAAGAACATGTTTGGGAGTACGGGGTGAGATGAAGCGTTCAGTCTTGGCATTTAATTGGAGGGTGCTCCTGAGAGCTCTGGGTGGAGCTGTGCAGGAGGCAGCAGGAGGTAGGATAGGGGTGTCCAGAAAGCTGGGTAGGTTCTTTGGGAGTCCTCGACATTGGGTGGCAAGAAAAGCCAAGAGAGTGGATGAGACCGCCCAAAAAGAGTGGGTAGAGAAAGGGATAAGGAAGGAATCTGAGGAGAGGGAGCCCAGGAAATTGGAAGGCAAGGGGGATAAGGAAAAAGATAGGAGAGGGCAGCGTGGGAACCAGGGGAAAGGAATGCTTCAAGAAGGAAGGGATGGTCAACAGGTCAAGGCTGCTGGGTCAGAGTGTGGGATTAGCAATGAGAAGTCCTTCAGTGACCTTGATGCCTTGGCGGGTGAAGGGACCGTGCAGGGTCACACTGGTAGAGGCATGAATAAGGGGTCAGGGAAAGGAGTAGCAAGTCGAGTTCGACAGTGAATGAGGACAGCTGGGGGTGGCTGGAGGGATAGGTAGGTTGGATCAGTGTTTCTTAATCCTGGCTGCACACTGGAATCACCTGGGGAGCTTTCAAAATAAATTCTGACACCTGGATCCCACCCCTGCCAATTCTGACTTAATTGTTCTGAGGTGCAGCCTGGGCACCGTAAAGTTTTTAAAGCTTCCCAGGTGATTCTAATGAGTAGCTAGCGCTGAGAACAATTGGGATAGGAAAATAATTTCTTTTAAAGATGGGAGTAAATTCAGCATGTGAAACGCTGAAGGATGGAGCCATACAGAAGGGGCAGCTGAAGATATGGAAGCAGAGGTGATGGTGATTGACGTGGGAGCTCCTGGGAGGGAGGTGAGGATGGAGTCAGCAAAGTAGAGGCTGTGACTTAGAAATAAAGCAATTCCTTTATTACGCAGGAGAAAGGGAGAGAAAGAAATGTGGACGGGGTCAGGGCTGAGGTTCTGCTGGCAGGATGGAAGCCTTCTAATGAAGCCCGTGCTCTTTGTGAATCAGTAAGAGGAAAAAGAAGGGGGTAGGGGTGGCGAGATCAGCATTTGGAGCATGGAGAGGACTCGCAAGGTTGAGTGCCTGCTTCAGGTTAGCGACCCTGACTTGTAGCGTCAGCGGTACGTGAAGCTGATGGTTTTCAGCAGAACATTAAGAAATGTGAAAACAGTACTTCCCTAAGCGTGAGGTTTACGTCCTTCAAACCCCGTTGTTGGGAGGATTCAAAGTTAAACAGCTAAGACCATAGGAAGCACTGGGGCAGGGGGCGGGGGCATGGTTGGAAGTTAACCAATGACATCCCTTGTAAATAGTTACATTCTCTGAATCCAAAACAAAGAACAAACAAAACTCTTATACCGATATAAAACATATTAATAATAAAGAGAAAATCAACAGCATTTCTACATATTTCAAATGAGTAAAAATTAAATCCTCTACATTTTTACCGTTGTTTGCTTCTTAAAAACATTAGCATCTCCCTCCCCTACATTCGCAGTGAGTTGTTTACAAATCTGTTCCACAAATCTCCCCACTTCCCACATTCGGTCTAATCCAATACTCATTGGCTTTCTGGTTTTATGACTGAGTGACTCGGTATTTGTGGACATGCAATCTGAACATTTTGAAATTGTGAAAAAAAAGTAAGTCTTCGTGAATACCTAATTTTTCCATGAGACGACTCCAGGTTGGTGAGTAGGATAACCAAGTGTCCAGTTTTGCAAGGAACTGAAGGGTTTCCCGGGATGCAAGACTGTCAGCACAAAACCTAGAGTGTCCCGGGAAAACCTGGAGGGTTGGTCACTCGACGCTCTCCCCCCTACAACCATCCCTCCCTCGCTCACTGGTGACACGTGCCTGAGAGACCAGCAGAGAAAATGTCTGCAAGCCAGTTTCCAGGCCAGAAGCCGATGTGGTGAAAGGGGACTAAGAATTACTTGAAGACCACACACTCTTCTCTTCCCTTCCCTTCTGCTCTATCTGGCTTCTCAGCATGTAGTGGAGCACCCACGCGTGGTTAACTCCTAACACCCCTGTCCGTTTCCTTTGCCACCCCTGTTCCTTTGATGAGGCCACTCCGGCCTATCTTGGTTCTGAGACCTTTTTCTGTCTTGTGGCTAGTGTCCTAAGAAGGCCTCCGCCCTTCCCAAACCACAGTTCTTTTCTCCTTTCATCCTCAGAAAAGATAAACTAAGCCAAACACATACCTTAATTATCAGGCCAAAGCACTTCTTGATTAAAGAATTTTAAACATCTCAATACAAAAAAGGTGCCTTGCTCTTTAGAAAGGGAGGATACTGCCTGACCTCTTCTGCCCTTTGACAATAGAAGCCAGGTCTTTATCAAAGAGAAACTGCTTTCTTCTTCATTCCAGGATGTGCTTTGCTTAGAGCCCATTTTAAAATCATCCACGGATGAAAAGTCACATTCTTGAAGGAGAAGAGAAAAGCAGTTTGTATAATAGAGTGAAGAAATGAGGTTTTCCTCTATTAAATCCTTAATCCATTTTTGTTGATTTGATGAATAAATGAAGACAAAGCAGATTTCTTTAATCATGGAAGAGTTACTCCTTGCCTTCACTATAACTTAGCGAGTATGCATTTTACAACACGAGGTGTAAAGCTCTGGATCCAGGCTACGGAGTACACAAGGGCAAGCAAAGCAAGGCCCTTGCAATAATAATAATCTGTGATCAGTTAGGAGAATGTGGTAAGGTGAGGAAAGAAAATTACAGAGCAGAGAAGACCAGAACTTACCTCAGAATACCTCTTCCACAACCACATGGCGTGTCAATCCCATCACAAAATAGAAAGGTATCAAACATTTGGGTGGGGGATCAGAGGGGAAAAGAGTAGAGTGAATAAATTTTACAGACCCTGTATAAAACGTGGTGAGTGCCTCTACGGAGGATATGGTGTTTCATATTTTGGTTGCTTTTTAAAGTTTCTTCCCAGGTTTCGTGTGGCCCAGCATCTGTACAGAGTCACACTCAAAAGAAACATGACTCTTGTCTGGCAGCCTTAAAGATGAACTCATATCTTTGCTGTGGGTGTTTTTTAAAGAACCAGACCAAATACACGGCACCTTGCAGAAAGCATCCCAGAAATTCTCCCTGGCCATAGTTCTTTTCTCCAAAAATCTGTATTCATGGCGGCCCCTAAAAATAAAATTACTGCTACTCACCCTGGTGCACGAAGTGGTCCTTCTCCACCTCCTCCTTCACCTCCACGCTCCTTTCGCAGTTGCAGTTGGCTGTCAGGACTCCCGCCCCTAACTGCCAGCCCTGCCAGGCTGCTCCAGGATGCTGGAGAATTCTCTGTTCCTCCCCCACCCTGTTCCCCCTCGCTTTCCACAGAGCAGAGTTTGTAGAGTCCTCTGGGAAGTGGAGCCCCTCCCTCTGACTGTTTTGTGAAAAAAACTCTTGTGTGGCCCATTTCTGGCAAATAAGCTTCTCCAGTTTGTTCTACCCGCATTCCTGGGTGGAGATCATTCTCTCTGGGACAGCTTGAGGGGCTGAAAGCAGATGGGCTCAACTCAGAGTAGAAGTGAAGTGGAGGTCAGGGGTAAAGCAGGGCTTGTTTTTCTGTGGGTCAGTCCACAAGGAACAGCTGTGTAAGTTAAAATGTGAAACCCCCAATGCGTCTATGTTAAGATTTGATCTTGTGAAACAGCAACGTAAACAAACCTTGTTTTTTTCCCCATGAGGTCAGAGTTACAGCCCTCACGTTCAACTTAGTTCTTCTCGGCATCCCACCATCCCCATTCTGATTGTCTTGGGCCACATAGAATGCCCTTGTTTCCCCTCTCCTTCAAACTTGATATAGCTGACCCTAGGCCAGTCTGTGTGATGGTACTCATAAGGGTGTTCACATACTTTAGCCCTGTGTCTCCACTTCTAGGACTCTACGCCAAAGAAATAATCAGAGATGCAGACACATATTTATACCAAATATAGGTTTACTTATAATAGTGAAAAAATGGGTATGACCTAAGTGTCCCCAAACCAAGAAATGGCTAAAATTTTTTGATAATTTATATGATGAAATATCATATACTATCAGAATTCTGATATCAAAGAATCTTTTATAACATAAAATGTTTCTAATTCAGTGTTAACTAAAAATCATGAATGAAAATTCTATTTGAATTATGCCATCAATTGTGTATATGTGTATATATATGTTTGTATGTGCATGTGTATATACACACAACACACACATAATTTGGTTGCCCCCTGGGTAGTAGAAATATAGGTATTTATTTAGCCTTCTGCATTTTATCATGAACATATGCTTATTTTACAGTCATAGGTGAATAAATGTTATTGTAAAGTAAATGTAAAAAGAAAGTATTTCTTAGCAGAGTAACTGATGAAAAAAGAAGCTGGAACAACCTAAATGGTTAACAATATGCAAATGGTTAAATAAATGGAAGTGCATTCATGTGTCCCATCGCCACTGAGAGGGCCTCACCTCCTGCTCCTGAATGTGTGGAGGGCACCTGGTCGGTCAGGCCCCGAGTCACCCCCAGCCTCCTCCTCTC
Organism: Eubalaena glacialis; assembly: GCF_028564815.1. Classification (NCBI taxonomy): domain Eukaryota; kingdom Metazoa; phylum Chordata; class Mammalia; order Artiodactyla; family Balaenidae; genus Eubalaena; species Eubalaena glacialis. The sequence continues at coordinate 112,985,703 of NC_083721.1, forward strand.
TGTCCTCTCCTGATCCTGCTGCCTGTGATGATGTGACCATCGACCTCTTACTAGCTTGGACATGACTCTGCTGGCATTTCTTTCTTGTTGAGAGAACCCTACTCCTCCTACCATGCAGTTCAGTAGAACTGGCCCTCCTGCATCCCACTAAGTGTGGTTCCCAGACACCAGCTTTGCCAATGGATACTCCATCTCTCTGACCCAGTGAGTCATTCAGCTGCGGCAACCATAAGCCCCACTGATAGTTTTCTTCAGAAGCCATCAGGAAAACTGCTATCTCCTCCTCTGGGATCAAGAGCTATAAAGATATAAGCCAGAGAGTCATATGGATAGCTTTCTTTCAGGAAAATGTCCATATTGTCCATATTGGAGAGAATGATACCAACACAGGTGAAGAGAGATGAGAGATGACAAATAAGTTCTAAAGACATTGTTTGAGCCTCTGAATTCAGCAGTGACAGAACTTTTTATTTTCCTCAGTTAATAAACTTCTCCCCTTCCTCCCTCCCTTCCTTTTTCCCTTATCCCTATTATTTATTTGTTTGTTTGTTTCTGTTGTTGATTTTTTTCTTAAGCTTGTTTGACAAAGGGCTCTGTCGCTTGTAACCGAAGGAGTTCTGACTCAAACAGTTACCCTACGCTGGATTTGGCAACTTGGTTTCTGGAAGCAACTATTCAGCCTGTGCATGCCAAGGAAGTCTGGACTCTTTCTAGAGGAACTCTACTTAGAGGGCATGGCCCTAGACAATCCTTTTCCCTTTATTTGTGGACATTTTCTGTCCTTGTTGGCTGGAAATTTCTTTCCTCCCTACCAGTAAGAGAGTGAGATCAGACATATATCATTTATTATTTATAGGCACTAAAAATTTCCAGAGCATTTTTAATGACATGGGAAAATACTTGTAATATATGACCTCAATTAGTTAAGTATGTAATAACAGCTAGTTATAGAAAACTACTAGAAAGTAATTTATCAAAATATTAACAGTGGTTATATCTGAGCGATAAGATTATGGGTGATTTATATATTATATTTTCTAAGTTTATAAATGGACATGCAATTATTTTGTCATTAGAAAATAATAAGTTATTAAAATAAATACATAAATTGTAGTACATTCATCCAAAGGACAATTTTGTAGTCATTGGAAAGAATGTTTTGAAGATATTTCAGTAACATTGAAAAATGCTCATAATGGAACAATTGGAAAGGTAGACAAAACTATATATATCACTGATCTCAATTATGTTAATTATAGATGTGCAAATAGATGCATAGGAAATGACTAAAGAAATTGCTTCAAAATATTAATAGAAGTTATCCCTGACCTATGAGATCAGGGTTCATTTTTGGTTTCTTCTTTAATGTGTGTTTGTGTTTTCCAACTTTCAGAATCAGAATTCTTTTATAATCATAATAAAACAGTAAAATGTTACTCTGGTGGAGAATAGGTTTGAGAAGGCAACTCGCCCTCTCTCCTACCCCTTTGATGTAGGATGCCCCACGCCTTTCCTCCTTTCTCCAGGTCATGGGCTGAAGTCCCCTCTGCCTCTGTTTAAGGAAGAGGTGGATTGCGGTCAATTTCTATTCTGGGTGGAGACAGGCCTTGTAGTCTTCCACCAGGGATGACTGTCTTCTTGAGGCCAAGTCTCCCCCGCTTTATCTTCCAAGTTAGCTATACAACACACACACACACACACGCTTGTATATTTACAAATTATTAAAGCAGAATTTCTTGGAAAGAGAGGAGCTAAAGCAGAAAATGTAGCAAAAGAAAGCAAAAGATTTACATAACATATTTTGAATGTAAGCTAAATACTTTACATACATTTTTGTCATTTAATCTTTTCAAAATCCCTCTGAAAAAAGTATCATCATTTCCCCTGATTAATAGATTAGCAAAACAAAATCTTAGAAAGAGATATGCGATAACTTCACCTTCACACAACCAATAAGTGGTGGAAGTGGGATTTGAACCCAGGCAATCTTATTCTAGGACCTGTGCTGTTAACCAATATGTATACGACACACCGAGGTAATATACATCATGATTTCTGCATTAACTCTAATGACTTCTTAGCTGAGAATCTGTGAAACCCTTGCAAAAGGTGGTAAGGGAAAAGTTTCAGTTCCTTGTTTTACTTCCTTTCTTTGTTAATTATCTGATTCTGCACCATTTCTTGACATTCATCTGTATGAGATTCACAACTGATATACAGCAAAATGAAGACCTCTTTGGATCAAGGATTTTAAAAATAATTGTAGAAGAATCTCAACTATCTGTAATTGATTGGAGCTCAGACTTTAAATACACGCAGTTCAGTAGTTGTGCATGTAGTTTTAGATATTTCTGCTCCTGCCAGCTAATGCATAGATCTGTGTAGGAAAAGACGAGGAAGGATATTCTCTGATGTGCTTACTGTAAAGCTCTGGGCACATTTGCTGGTTTCCCTTCACTTTGTTCTGTGTTGCTGGGGTATGAAGCAGTTTAAAAATCTCCTCAGTTTTTGTGGATTAGGGAGCAACACTGAGTTTAAGACTTATCTGGAAAAGTTATCTCCATTTTGCCAAAACTATTGCCAGCGTGGTTCTACTTTTTGAGGCCTCTGATCGGAGCCACTATGATTTTACCCCTTGACTCTCTCATAGCTGCCTGAGTGGGCAAACCTACCCAAGAAGTAGGGAGGGTCAGGGTAGTCAGGGCAGCTGATTGGAGACTAGAGAAGAGAAACTTTGGAGAAGATGAGATGTCCAGTGGTACTAAATGCTGAAGATAGGTGCGGTGGTTAAAAGCCAAGGAAAATTGTCTGGCTTTGGCAATTTAGTAGACTGTTGCTGGAGCAGATATGGAAGAGAGGCAGAAGCTATCATTCAGGTTGCAGTGTGGTGAGGAATGAGTGGGAAGTAAGGGACTGAGTGAGTCGGAGCAGACTTTTCTTTCTTTGGCGGTGAAGCGCAGGTGGAGAGTTTAAGCATGTGAAAGAGGGAAAGTGTGTGCTTGCCAGAGTGCACGTGTGAGTGTGTGTGTGTGCAGGAGGTGAGAACGCTGCTGAGCACATTATAAGTAGAGTAGGAAGCAACACGTCAAGACAGAAGAGAAGAGGAAGAAGAATAACTACTGCCACTGAGAGCTTACTCTGTTCCAGCTAGGGCTTCACATTGTTTCATTTAATGCACACGGCAACCTTGGGAGGAAAGTGAGGACTAGAGAAGGTAAGTAATTTGCCCAAGATCACACAGGTATTATTCTGGCAGATTAAACAGACAGATCTTTCGTACTCTAGAGACCTATAAGCTCTATGCATGGAAGAGATGGAAAAGCAGAAAGAATATTTAGTACAGAAAGGTCCTAGAGGAGTTGGAATTTTAAAATATGGGTCAGTAAGACCAAGGGACATACTTATCCCAGAAGCAAAGAAAGATGGAATCAGAAAATACTATAAAAGAGATTAGAACTTAATTTCATTTTATTTCTTGGATAAAAATAGCCTACGTAGCTGGTGTAGGTGTCCAGCTACGTTCCTAGGAGACCATCTATGATTCCATTAGGCTTACAGTGACAGAAACATATCCTTTTTTAAAATCCTCTTATCGTGTCTGGTTTTGATCATCCTCCAAATGATCTCAAGTTATATACTGTACACTTGCATGACTGTGCACTCATAAAGCTATTCCTTTTACCTGGAATTCCCTTCCTCATCTATTTATGAGTATGGAGATGGACACTACTAGTTAACTGGCAAACCAGATAACTACTGAGATTGAATGAGTCCCATTCAAGAATTTGGTCTTATGATTTTTATCTACGAGGTTGTTGTTAGATTACATTGGCAGGGGTGTGTGAAATAGAAGAATTTTTAAGTAAAGACTCCTAAAAAATGAGCAACAAATTACAACTGAGCTTTTCTGTCACTAAGCCATTCCAACTGAAATTCGTGACCTACTTTATCTTATATTCTGTTGCCATAGTGCTTAGGTTAAATGTGTAACTAAAGAAAACTGATTTCCAGTGCAAATCTTAATTTTTATTGTGCCCTGCAGTGTTGCATGGATGATGCATGTGTGGTAAGTCTCACATTTAGAAGATTCCAGGGGGAGTTTTGAGAGTTAAAGTATTATGGCCTCTATCAGTGGATATTAAGATAATATATTTTCTGGAGATGTGTATCATTTTCTTAAAGAAGTGAGTGACTTTATAAATTCCCTTAGGCACAAAAGAAACAGGATTTTCTGTCTGCTTCAGAAATAGTCTCCGACTTACACAGGCTAATCAGTATTTCCTAAAAAAGGAAAATATTTATCTTGGAAAATATAAGCTTCAAGCTCTAAGACAAATTCTTGTCCCTCAAGTATTTTAATGTCTCAGTTGGTTTCAAAATCAATTCCGCAGTAAAGTGCGAATTTAGAATTCTCAAGACCTTATCTTTATATTAAAAAAACCCAAAACAAAACAGCTGGAAAACATCTGTCAATGTCAAGGTGTGTGTTTGGTGGGTGGGAGAAGGGGCCTGAACAAGTCTAAGGGCCAACATTCCCCAGCATTCTCTACAAAAAGGCACATTTCTTTCTGAATGGTAAGGCTTTTTTCATTACACCTGTGACATTGTGACTTTAATGAGAAATATATATTTGGTCTTTGTCCATTGTTCCTGCAGGCAGCTCCTAAAACCCATGCAATTTCCTAAAGTGTTGAGAGCAATAAGGGTGTCCTTTGTTATGTTAATGAGCTTACTTTTGGAAAGCCCCTTGGTAATGTAAGGATGGGGGCTGGTTGCCAGGGGAACCAAGCCTGATTAGAGGGTTGGACCTTTCATTCCCACCCCCCTGACCTCTGGGGAGGGAAGAGGGGCTGGAAGTTGAATCAATCACCAGTGGCCAATGATTTAATCAACTATGCCTGTATAATGGAGCCTCCATAAAAACCCAAAAGGAAGGTTGGAAAAGCTTCCAGGTTGGTGAACCAGAATGCTTTCACATGCTGGGTTCCAGAGTCTATTGGGATAGAAGCTCCTGTGTGCTAGACTTCGATCTCTGTGTCTCTTTATCTGGCTGTTCAATTCTTATCCTTTAATATCTTTTGTAAAAAAAAAAAAAAAGATAAACTAGGGAGTAAGCTGATTTCCTGATTTCTGTGAGCCACTCTAGCAAATTAATTCAACCCTAGGAGGGGGTCGCGGGAACCTCCAATTTATAGCCAGTCAGTCAGAAGTGCGGGTGACAACCTGGACTTGCAATTGGTGTCTGACTTGGGGGGCAGTTTTGAGGGACTGAGCCCTTAACCTGTGGGATCTGACAGGTCGGGTATATAGTGCCAGAATTGAGATCAATTTGTGGAACACCTGGTCAGAGTTTCAGGGAATTGAGTTAATTGCTCAGAGGTATGGGAGAAAACACATCGTAACACCTTAATTTTTTTCTTTTTTGTATACAGTTAAGTCTCCATAAATTGGGGAGTTTATGGTGCAGATTCAACCCCAAACATGTTGTATTTGGCCTACATCACATTGGTTGTTGACTCTATCTCAGTTTGACTGCCTTTGGCAAAGTGAGCTTTTCAGTTATATTGATCCCGCCACTGTCTTTTTCTCTTTTTTTAAAAAAATTTTATTGGAGTATGGTTGCTTTACAAGATCCCTTATGTCTTATGTTCTATAACTGGCACAATTCACTCACTGGGGTTATAAAAGGAAAAAACCTATTACCTTCTACACTACTCCCAACATTTCTGACACCGAAGGTGTGGGTTTCTCCACCCTAAGCTAGCCTCTAATTTTTGGTGGACACGGACTGGGTGTCCTACAATTTAACTCAGTTCTGACACGAACTACCCGGAGTTAGTGCAAACCCCGTAGGTTAAGGGCTTAGTCCCACAAGACTGCCCCCCACTTCAGATGCCAATCTCAAGTCCCAGGTTGTGGCTTGTGCTTCTGACTAAATGACTATACATTGAGGCTTCCCACAATTCCCTCCTCAGGTTTGATCATTTGTGAGACCGGATCAGAGAACTCAGGAAAGTGCTTTACTTATGATTACTGGTTTATGACAAAGTTTACAACTCAGGAACAGCCAAATGGAAGAGATGCATGGGGGCAAATTATGTGGGAAGGTGCATGAAGATACCCTGTGCTCTCTGGGCGCCCCGCCCTCCCAGCACCAACCCAGAGGCTCCCTGAACCCCATTGTTTAAGGGTTTTATGGAGGCTCATTACGCAGGTATGACTGATTAAATCATTGGCCACTGGTGATTAAGTCGATCTCCAGGCCCTTATCTTTTTCCCCTCCCCAGAGTAGTGGCGGGTGGAATGGGGCTGAAAGTTCCAACCCTCACGTGGTTGGTTCCTCCAGCAATCAGCCCCCATTCTCCCAGAGCCAGCTCATTAGCACAAACTCAGAGACGGTTGAAAGGGGTTTATGAAGAAAAACCAGAGATGCTTTTCTCACCCCCATTACTCAGGTAATTCCAAGGATTTTAGGAGCCCTGTTAGGAAGCGGGGCAGAGACCAAATATGTAATTCTTATTATGTCACAGGTTACTTGCTTGAATCTTGTATGCATTTGATCTTGTTACTTTTGCCTTAAACATACTGGGGGAGGGGTGATACATAAATTGATAAATTACATTGAGCAAAATCATTCATCTATGTTTTCGTTTGTTTATATTATTTATCTGTTTATATTATTTTATATTATTTTTATATCTGTTTATATTATTTTTACTGTACTTCACATCTGTTTTGTTTTCATTTTTGGAGCATTTTTGCTTTATTGCAGGTGATAGGGGTCTCTTTCGGGCTTACAGAGGGAAATGAGGAAGCCTTGAGCATTTCTCCAGCCACCCTTTCTCTAATATATGGCTGCTGGTGAGTTATGGTTTGTGCTTTCCACCTCTTCTCAGTCTGTCCTGTTTCTGTACACCTCTATTAATTGTGTCGCTTTCCGGGATTTTATGTTCAAACCCACTGAGACAGAGAATCCACTATGGAGAGCCCAGGCTTGCTCACTGAGGTTTCCCTATGGATAAGATGCAGAATCCTATCTGTCCAAGGATGTGCTGGCCAGAGTTGCTGTGTGTGACATGACTCTGCAAGGCAACTGGTACACAAGAAACTACCTTGGCTGCTTGTCCAAAATAGAACTTTTGGGGGCAAGCACTTAGAATCTGAGACGCCACTGGTACAGAGGAGACCAGAACTCAATTGCAGTTAAAAGCATACGTCCTGGAGTCATATTGCCTGCAGTTCATAGCTTGACTCTACCACTTACTAGTTGTGGGATCTTAGGTGAGTTACTGTACTAATCTGTGCCTCAGTTTCTTCATCTGACAAATGGGGATAATAATAACACACATCTCATAGTGCTGCTGTAAGGATTAAGTTAAATGATGTATGTGAAGGGTCTAGCATAGAGCTGGACATAAAACAGAAAGACTCAATAAATGTTGGTTATCATAGTCATAATTATCATGGCTGTTATTTGGATACTTCCAAAGGTCTAGCACAGTGCCTTTCACATAGTAGCTTTTAAAAAATAGTTGCTGAATGAATTCATGAAGCTATGAATTAATCACAGGGCAGTGCCTGAAATATGTAGTTTGGCTGAGTAAATTGTCTCCCAGGTGGGACTTTAAAATATTGTACCTAGAGACTAATACAAGTATTTCATCTCTTCTTTCAAAAATTATTTCCATTATGAGAGTTGCATAGCAAATGGGCTTTTTAACAGAGAGCTTCCCCACCCCATAGTCCCTAGAGTAGTACTAGATGATCCATTTGTTAATCTTCATGATGTCCCAGTGTAAAGCTAGCAGTAGTTTTCTTTATTGGCTAGGCAACTTGCAGTGTCTGCCACAGAAAGATATATTAATTTTTAACTTGCCAGATTTTCTTCCACAAAGCCAATAGCAGTGGATGAGAGAAATTTGTGATCCATAGCCCTGCCAGCAATAAATATTACTGCTTTAAATTTTTTCTCTTTTTCTTCTTTTTTTTTTTTTTCATTCTGATAATGTGAAGTGATATAACGAAAATGTTAAGCTTGAAATTCACAGATCAGAAGCCGGCTGGTATGGAATCAAGTCCATCTATCTGTCTCCTTCATAGAATTGAACTATATTGAAATAGGCAAAATATATTGCAGATCTTTGTTTGGATAGAATCTATTGCCCACCTTTCTTTTTGTTTTTTAGCAGATTGTTATCTCTGCTTGTCCAATGTGCCATAGACATATATGCCATATACAGATGATCCTTAGACCTTGCTATTCTTCCAAAGGTACTAGATAGCATTTGGTATAAAAAGACACTGCTCCTGGGCTCCCCTGGTGGTGCAGTGGTTAAGAATCCACCTGCCAATGCAGGAGACACAGGTTCAAGCCCTGGTCCGGGAAGATCCCACATGCCGCAGAGCAACTAAGCCTGTGCACCACAACTACTGAGCCTGCGCTCTAGAGCCTGCGAGCCACAACTACTGAACCCGTGTGCCACAACTACTGAAGCCCGTGTGCCTAGAGCCCATGCTCTGCAACAAGAGAAGCCACCGCAATGAGAAGGCTGTGCACCTCAGTGAAGAGTAGCCCCTGCTCGCCACAACTAGAGAAAGCCTGCACACAACAATGAAGACCCAACACAGCCAAAAACAAAAAAACAAACAAAAAAACTGCTCCAGTACTTCAGGTGTGCTACTACCTTCATGATTTTCATTGTTAACATAATGAAAAAACCTCTGTCATAAGCATCATTGCTTATCATAGTTCTTGTACTTACCCCATAAATTATAAATTCCTACTATTTTAGATTCTCTTCTGTTTAAATTTATCACCTTTAGTTTCTATTCTTGGTTTACAAAGTGCATTAATTTTTATCTACTAACATTTCAAACTTTTATCTTTTTTTAATTGTTTAGATATTTTTCTCAGGTGTAATTCTTTTTAACCTCATCATTATTGTTTCTTATTTTCTTCCTCTTTTACTTTTAACTAGCTTGTTGATTTTGATCTTGCAGTTTCTGATTTTATCTGTTATCTTCTTTTTATATCATTGGTTTATAAATAGCAAGCAAGAAATCTAGTTAAAGAGACAGATCCAAAAGGTTTTGCTGATGAATTGGTCACAAATGGAGAGCGAAAAGAAGGAATTAAGTGTTGAAACTTAACATTTTAGCCCTAGCAAATGGGTGAAAAAGGATGTGATTTATTAAGGTAGAAAAAACAGAGAGGAATATTTTGGAAGAGAAAAATACGAGTTTCTTCACTATCACCACCACCACCTAACAAAAGAAAGTGCATTTAAACATTAAAAAAAGAAGACCACCTAACAAAAGAAAGTGCATTTAAACATTAAAAAAAGAAGACATAAATGTAGATATTTTTAAATGAATAGTTTGTTTTCTGAAAAATTCACCAGATGGTCCATTTTTTCTTCTTATTTTGCCGTGATTGGTGAAAACTTCTGGCATTTGGGAACACTTGCTGTAGATGATGAAAGGATTTATATTTCAGGAAAACTCATTGTGGTATCTATACAGAGAATAAGTTGAGGACTTCCCTAGTGGTGCAGTAGTTAAGAATCTGTCTTCCAATGCAGGGGACACGGGTTCGAGCCCTGGTCTGGGAAGATCCCACATGCTGCAGAGCAACTAAGCCCGTGAGCCACAACTACTGAAGCCCGCGCACCGCAACCAAGAGTAGCCCCCGCTTGCTGCAACCAGAGAAAAGCCTGTGCGCAGCAACAAAGACCCAATGCAGCCAAAAATTTAAAAATATAAATAATTTTTTTTTAAAAAGAGAATAGGTTGAAAAAGCTTGAAGACAGAAAGCTCCATTTGAACGGAAGCTGTGAAGGTCAATTACAACTGGAGAAGGTGAGAAAGAAAGATCTCTATTAACAGATCTGTTAAGTTGGTTGTTGAAGTTTTGCCTGATGTCAGTAGATGAAAGAAGCTTTTGCTGAGAGTGAAGTGGTTGAGCATTAAGTTTTGAAGAAAAAGTGATAACTCGAGTTAATGGTATTTAGCTGTTTTAATCAGCATATTCAATTTTCTGAACTTCAGAGGCCTGTCCAGCCAACATATTGTCTTTACTTAGTATTGTTTTACCCGGCATGGCTTTGGAGGCCACATTATTTCAACTAAATCTTTAAAGGAATAAAAGTGTAGTAATTTGTAAATGTATTGGACACGTGTTAAATATTATCTTCAGCAATGAGACCATGAGTTCCTTATAAGCAAGAGTGCCTTTTTTGTACCAAGTTAGGCTGTTACTTAGTTGAAAAGATCCCACTCCCTGGAGACCAGCATTGCTGGTCTCTCACCCTCAAAATGGGCATATCATAGGATTCTTGAGGATATTTAATGAAATAATGACTGTGTAAAGAAGGGGCTCAACACATACTACCTACCTATACTTTCTCCTCTTCTTCTTCCAACGCCCCAGTGCTGTGTACCCACAGAGCCGGCTAACCATGCGCCCGTTGAATGAATGACCATATGACTCAGAGCTCCTTATTTTGGAATTTCGACGGCTTGGAAAGCATGAGTCTACCAGCATCTGTGAAGTGTAATGTCAATAACATTTTGTTAATTAAAAAAAAAAAAAAAAAAGCACCCACTAAACTACAAGTCCCGGCTTTCTCCTGGAAACTGACGAGTCACGTGGTTTGCCAGGAATCCGGAAGTCTGGCCCGCTCGCCCAATCATGCCGTGAAACCTACGTAGCGGCGCCAGACTGGCCAATCCTGCGGACGCTTGCCCCGCGCCGCGCAACGCCGGCTCCCTCCTCCGAGCGCGGCGCTGACGGGTCGTTAGCGGATACGGTGGCCGTAGGGGTGGTGCCAGCGGCCTCTGCCCGGCTCGGCGCCCGGCTCGGGGCCTGACTTGGCCTTCTCGTCTCGCGGCTGCGGTTCCACCATGGCTCCCAAAGGCGGCTCCAAGCAGCAGTCCGAGGAGGACCTGCTTCTGCAGGATTTCAGCCGCAACCTCTCGGCCAAGTCCTCGGCGCTCTTCTTCGGAAACGCCTTCATCGTGTCCGCCATCCCCATCTGTGAGCGCTTGGAGAGAGGCGGGCGGGGAGGCCGTCGGCGGGTCGGGCTGGGCGGGGACGTGGCAGGGCCGGGCGGACCGGCAAGGCGTGAGCCGGGGCCCGCGCTCTCCCCAGCTCGCCCTGGCCTCGGGGGCAGCATGTAGCCTCTGTGGGCCTCCGTGATCTGGTCCAGGGTAGTGGTGGGCGGCATCCCAGGAAAGTCACCTGTGGCGCGTTTTAAAAGTACGCTAGCTCGTTCCCGGGCCTCACTCCTGCGGATTGTGAGTTACTCGTTCCGGGATGGCGGCCCCGAATCAGTATTAAAACTAACGCTCGGGTTAAGATCTTGTGATGCTAACATTTAGGCATATAGCCTGCTGTTTGCTTTTTTTCCCTGCAACTATCGTTTGCTGTTACGAGATCTTAAACTTATTACTTATTTTGGAGAAACTCATGAATTAAGATGAGAGACATTAACACCCGCACTGAATTAGAAGTGTAGCTTTAGGAGAACTGCTTCACGCAGAACATTATTTTCCTAGTTTGACGAGAGAAGTTGGACCAGTGCCAAGGGCCCGCGCTCTACAATGTGTAGTAACCCTTTTTTTTTTTTTTTTTTTTTTTTTTTTTTTTTTTAACTTCTGGGTTTATTTATTTATTTATTTATTTATTTTTGGCTGTGTTGGGTCTTCGTTTCTGTGCGAGGGCTTTCTCCAGTTGCGGCGAGCTGGGGCCACTCTTCATCGCTGTGCGCGGGCCTCTCACTAACGCGGCCTCTCTTGTTGCGGAGCACAGGCTCCAGACGCGCAGGCTCAGTAATTGTGGCTCACGGGCCTAGTTGCTCCGCGGCATGTGGGATCTTCCCGGACCAGGGCTTGAACCCGTGTCCCCTGCATTGGCAGGCACATTCTCAACCACTGCGCCACCAGGGAAGCCCCTGTAGTAACCCTTTTAATAAGCCTATTAGGGCAATTCTAGAATTCTTACTTGGATGGAAAAACTATACAGCCTTGGCCAAGGTTGTTTTTAGAGCTCAGGGTTCCCGAATGTGAATTTCCTCTCACATTGCTGCACTGTTGTTGGACAGTCAAATCCAGATGTATTTTCTCTTTCGGCTTTATAAAACCCAGCGTGCAGTTAACGTGGTGTGGAGCCTTTTGGTTCACTGGCTGCACTGAACACTGCCTTGATTTCAAGTAACAGCCACGTCAGCGTGTAAACTCTGGTTTGGGGCTGCACATGGCGTTTTAGAATGGCCTGTAGTTAGCGTGATAGTACCCTTTAGAATGAAATTTGATGTCTGAATTGTGATTTTGTTGAGCCAGAGTTTGTTCTCATTTTAGAAGCAGAAATCTCATAATGGACTAGTTATAGAAAGGTTATGTTTTTCAAGTGTTCTCAACTAGGGAAACTGGAGACTAACGTTTTACTGGATATCACACTTCTGCAGTTCCCCCTATAATGTACTGGATTCCCTAATCAGGGCTGTATTTTACCAGGTTTAGCTATAATTAATTCAGCAGGCTTTTGTAACTGGCTGGTAATATTATGTTTCTTTTTGTATCCTCCTCTCCCCCTTTTATCTTAATTCAGGGCTATATTGGCGAATATGGCATATGGATCTTATTCAGTCTGCTGTTCTGTATAGTGTGATGACCCTAGTAAGCACTTATTTGGTAGCCTTTGCATACAAAAATGTGAAATTTGTTCTCAAGCACAAGTAAGTATATTTCTCAAGAGAAAGTATATATTGTTGTATTTTTATATAGTAGGAGGTCTTCTTAAAGACCATTTGTGTGTGTGTGGGTTTCAATAAGCACTATTTTGAGATATATATGTATGTATATTTGGAGGGGGAGGCACATTAATGGTATGAAGGAGTAGCAACTAACCGAAAAGCAGAGACAGTGCTTCTAACACTGCTATGGAAGTGGGTATTGATGGTGGAATTAAAACACTTAAGTACCATCCTTAATCATGGGGTTCAGAAAAACAAACCCACCAAGTAAAGTAACATTTTAGAAGTCAAATGGAATTCTTTCTAGAAGGAATTGTTCTGGGCTCACCATGTAGAATTTTTGGATGTGAAAGAAGTGGTCTTTTTTTCTTACATTCAACACTGATTTTTTTTTTTTTTAACACTGACATTTTTAATGCTAATTGCATTTTTCTTATGAGAATATGAAAATGTAAAAGGTTACCATATTTCCTCTATTTCTACCTTCATTTTATCGTGTCACTCTCCTAACAACTCTTCATGGCCTTCTCTTTTCTAAATGTGTTAAATCCAGATTCTTCCAGGCCCCGGTTTGCAAGTCTTCTGCCTCCTACCAGTGGGGCCTTGTCTTTTAGGGTTGGGCCCTAGATCTTCTGACTCAGCTTTTGTGTCATCCTTTGAACGTGACTCGTTCCCTCCCTCATTTAGAATCATCTCCCTTTCTTTCCATTCTTACATGTCTGGTATTTCAAGACTTAGGAATCTTTTCCAGAGTAATCTTAACTGTCCTTATTGTTCCTGTGTTAAGCTTTCTAGTGATGAGGAGTAGAAACACATTGAGATGATCTCAGTTAACAGGGATTTATTGTAAGGAGGCCAGAAATGGTCTCAGCAGCTGAAACTGGCCTCAGCAGCCTCTCCACTGTTGTTCTCGACCCTTAGGAGTCCAGGTTGTGCGTGGCTGTTGCTGGAACGGCTAAATCCAGGTCACCTTTGTTGTCTCCCTGCTTGACAGCCCCTCTTCACTAACTGCCGTTCCAGGATTCAGCCCATCTCGGCCTCTGCTGTCCTGGGCTGTCTTCCTTGTGAGGCATGGCCATCTGTGGATAGCGCAGCCCTCAGAAGTGGGCGTTTTGCATGACCCATCCTTTGTGATTCCCTTGGAACTCAATCCCTTTGGGACCTAGTGTTTTTTCACTTGTTCTGCATATCATTTTTATTCGCCTTTTTGGAGTCAAAAATCATGTTCTTTCCCCTCATTTCTCCTTTCAGCTTCTTGAGGGCAACTGCCATGTCTTTTGTTTATTTCTCTTACAATAGTTAATGGTACGTTTAATTTAGTTCAGTAAAATTTCAGTGACCTACTGACTTAATACACTCTCTAAATGGAATTATTTTTTAGTCACAGTTTTGGTGTAATATTAAATATTGCTACTGACATCAAAACTCCTACAGATTGGCAAGATTGTTAAGGCTTAAAGAGCCAGCAAAATTCTGAGTGTGGGTGGGTGTTGGTGGTGGAGAGAGTGGCTTCAGAGCTGACAGTCTGGATTCCAGTCCCAGCTCTGCTCTCTTAAATGCAGAGCCTTGGCATGCATTTCATCTTTCTAGACTTCAGATTCTTGAGCTGTAAAATGGGAGCACTAATGGTACCTCGTGGGATGGTGAGGATTAAATATGATACGTGCGACGTAAACCATGGTGTCTGGCGTGTAATAAATGTTTGTGTGCAGTGCTGGAGAGGTTGGGGGTGAGAGATCCCATAGGAATTTTTTTTTTAAGGTGGCATGATTTTAAAAATGTTTGCAAAGATGTTTTTTTATCTCAGTTGGCTGAGAGCTGGGCCCCTGGATTTACCTCTGTTTTGTTTTAGAGCATTCAGCGCTGAGTGAGGTTTGTTTTCTAAGAGCACTGAGATGGAGGGTAGGGCTTCTTGAGTTGTAATAAACCTACAGTGTGGTTGTTAATGTCTCTGTTAGGCGAGTATAGAATCGTAGACATAGAAGAGAAATTAACTAGTTATCTGGTTTAGTGTCTTCAGGAAGATTTGTCATGTGGACAGATGATTGACTATTTGTCCAAGAGATGCTTAGAGCCAGCTCTTCTGAAAATAGTTTATTCCTGTGTCCTAGCACCCTGACAGTTGGGGGTGGTGGTGTGTGTGTATTTTTTTTACCCTCTGTTCCACTAAGAAAGGTTTCTGCTGTGAACCATGTCCATTTCTTATCAATTGGCCTTTCTTAGAAAAAAGCAGTCTCATGTGAAGTTCAGGAAACACTTAATAAGTGACTGGGATTTGCTAGAGATTAAGAGATGAGAGTCTCTGCCCTGCGGAACTGAACTTTTACATAATAAAATGAGTCAGGGAAAGTTGGACATTATAGTGTCTTAAAGTATCTCTTAAAGCAGCTACCTGCTCTCTTAGCTGCCTTTTTTCTTTATGTTTCAGAACTTATTTCCTTTTACCTGTTTTTTTTAGACAAACTGATTTTCCTCTCTCCAGTTATCAATTTGTGGAAAAATACATCAGTTGAAGCTGACTAAAGGTTTTCTTTTTAATAATGTCACTTCTAACTTGATTCTTGAGTGAGAGATAGAGATGGAGATATAGGTAAAACCAGCCTGAATTTGTGCTTAATTTGTAGCCCAGAAGCTCATGTGGTTGGAGAAAGGTTGAGAACTATTGCCTTGAATGATCTTGGGCTTTTCAGGAATCCATCCTGATTTTCCCACCGTTTCCTTTGGTCCACTGACCAGAACTTAATATACATAGTAATGAGGGATTGAGTAACTGAACATAGATTGAACAGATGTCTGTCTCTATGGTGCACATCCTGTTGCTTTCAATACATCTTAGTATCGTGTTGAATGTTTTCTTAGTGGGACTTTGTAATTGTTATATTTTGCTGGTGATCAGTTATTACTTTTTCTATGTTTATGGCTAATCAGTTTCTCCCATATTATGAAAAATAAATCATGTTGAATTTAAATGTCTAATCTTTGGGAGGCTTTTTGTATTTCATCACAGGTTAAATTTTATCCTCTCTTTCACTAGCAACCCCATCTGATAAAATTCACCTCATAGATTTTTTTAGGATTATGTCATTTTTTTCTTTATCTGACTCATCACTCAAGATTCTGATCTGATTTCTTGAATAACACTTCCAGCCTTTTTTGGCTGATTCCATATTATCTCTTGGTGCAACTCTCAAACCAGTAGTTCGTTTAACTAAAAGTGCTGTGGTCACTCCTTAACCATGTGGTATTATTTCTTTTTAGTGAAATTCCCCTTTGGAGTAAAGTCAAAAGCTTTACTTTAAGATATTACAGCTATTAATTCTCTCTTTGTTAAGCTTAGTTTTCTCTCCTGTTATTTATTGGAATTGAAATCATGTATCATTTGCTAATGCCTTAACAAATTTGTTTGTGGAACAGTTAAATTATGAGTTAAAACAAAGTGGAGCTATAATGATTCATAACTAAACTGTGTTAATAGCATTTGACTTTTATTTCCATATTAAATACCTAACTTAGGAAAATTCTCCCTTTTAAGCAGAAATCAAAACACATCACTAATAAACCACATCTTGGAAGTTTCTTGAACTCCCTCTCTTTTGGCTAGCACAGTGTAATAAACTTGGAACTTTCTGTCCAGCTTATTTTCTTGAAATGTAAAGTATACAGTTGCCAATACAAGATAAGAGTACAGAGTGTTTCTGAGAGAGTGTGATGTTCACTCCTGGAGCATGTGGAAACCTTTTTTCTTTTCCTTCCAGAGTAGCACAGAAGAGGGAGGATGCTGTTTCCAAAGAAGTGACTCGAAAACTTTCTGAAGCTGATAACAGAAAGATGTCTCGGAAGGAAAAAGATGAAAGGTTTGGCTCCCTATTTAAAGTGTTTGTGGTAATCAAAAAGGGGGTTATTTGTAGAAAATAAGTTTTTGGTTTCTGCTTAGAGCGTGTGGATATTAGAATTATCTGAGGAAAACGCTGGTATTAGAAGTCATGGTAATGAGAATAATAACTGACTTTTTGAGTTTTTATTACTACCAGATACTTTTCTTTGTGCTGTACACAGTTCATTTATTCCTCCAAAGAGCTCCATGAGGTAGGTACTGTTGTCTTCTCCACTTTACACCTGAGGAATCTGAGGTACAGAAAGCTCGGGTACCTTGCCCAAGGCCATAGATTAGTGTGTGGTAAAACCAGGATAAGAATGCAGCCAGTCTGACTTGAGAGCTTGTACTCAACTGCTCTGCTGGAATTTAGGAGCCTGCAGAGCTGTGTCCAGTGCTGGCTCTGCCACTTGGTAGCTGTGTGACCTTGAGGGTATCACCTAACCCCTCTGGGTCTGAAGAGTTTATATTGTGTTGTGTGTTAGCATTTTTAGGTGGTGGTATTTCTGCTCCTGAGCTTCCCTGGGGACATCTGGTTCTTGGTTATCTGCACTGTTTGGGAAAAAGAAAAGAATTAGGTTTGTCTCCTGTTGCCGAATTCTGTGCCACATTTGTTAGTCCCACCCCCAATTTTTCCTGCCAGCTGCTGTTAGAAGGCTAATAAACAGTCTGACATCTGAGTAGAAGTCTCTGAATGATTGAGTAAACTTGTGCTTAAGAGTTGCCAGATGGTTTAATAGAGTCATGAGTCGAGGCTGTTTTCATGGATCTTAAATTTTAGTATCTACGAGGTGCTTTATGAAATGGAATTTTTATCCTACTTTTTTCCAGAAAGACTTTGTGGGGACTTGAAATATTGAATTGCATGTGAAACAAAGCAATACAATTTAAAAAGATCAGAAACCGTTTAAAAGTAAGAAAAGGTGGATGAACGAGGACCTCAGCATTAGTTACAGCAGTTGGGCACTAAACTCAGCTCTGAGCTTCCAAGTGTCAGAGGAAGCATCCAAAGTCATCCAGCTTTCATTGTCGGATGAGAAGCAGCATGCAAATCCTTCTGAAAAGAAACTTTCCTGGCACTGAATCTTGGAAGGACTTTATCAAGTGGATCCTTATTTAAGGGACACTGAGTAATTTAATGAACAGTGTCTTCTACAGTGGTTTTGGACAGGCACCAAAACATTATTGAAATGATTATGTCCTATGGATCCTTCATAAAACTGAAGGCACAATATTAAAATCATGACAGTGAAGGCCTGTTTTTTAGGGAGCCGGTTTAAAGACCTCTGGCTCTGCATAGCTTTTTTTTTTTAGAATTGCAAAGTTATTTTTATTTTAAGATATTAACAAGAATTCATTATACTTGCAAAGAAATAAATTTCCACCTTAAGCAATTTTGATTAATATCTCCAAATATTGCTCAACATTTATGTACAGCTCTTGTGAATATCATGCTGATTCATGACAACCTCTGGGATCACATATTACAAAACAAAAAGAAGCATTTCCTAATGGATGCTGGGCCATACTGGAATACAAATGGATTGCTAGGCGAAAATCTATTGCATATGTTAACTAAGAGAAGAAATGTGACAAGATAGTTACTTTGCCTTTTCTCTTTAAACTTTCTGCTACTCAACTCCTCCCTCTGCATAGCTTTTTAATTGCAAATTTTTGCATAGGGATAGATATTAGAGAATCTAGACCACTTTCTTTTAACCTTTTCATCGAATTATAATATTTATTAGAACAGTGGTTCTGAAACTGGAGTGCACATCATAGTTACCCAAATTTCAAAATGCTTGTTACAAGCTCTTACAGGTCTTACAGGTTTTAGGTGATTAATTGTATCAGAGATGGCAGATGGGTCTCTTCAGCCCACTACAGACTTGCCTGATTTGGTCTGGCACTTGTTCTTGATCCTGGGATGTGTCTCAGAATCTTTCTCAGTGTGGTATTCAGGTAGTCTCTACTAGTGGATCAGAGTTGGAATTCGAAATGAAACCTCTTTGCCGTTGCCTGGACCAGGTATTTCAGAGTAGGATGAAATGGAGGTTTTATTGATATATAAAATGCAGAGTGTCAGAAGATTATAAAATTTTCATTCTTGTCACCAGTAGAAATTTTGCTGTTTGTAATTCTCTCGCAAAGGCCACGCTGGATACAGTTGTACCCAGGTCTGTACTCATTATTGATGCTGATAACTGGATCCAAGACTCCCTTTAAGATCCAGTATTTTTCTTCCTCAAAGGATTAGTTACTTCCAAGAGATTTAAGAGAAGGTTTATCGGCATCTTTCTGCCCAGATGGGTATCTTCAAAGCTCTATCTAAAATCATCTGGAATATGGACTACATGCCACTTTTGAACCTACTTTTCTACCTATCCAAGGAAATTAGGAGAGGAGAATCAGATTCATTAACATTTGTCCCAAGGTATGAATGTTATTTCTCCTTGACTTACTGACGGTCCATCATTTAGTATTATCAGATTGTAAGAGTTGTTGAGTTTGGTCTCAACTTTTCTCCTGTTTTAGGAAGTGCTCCTTAGAAAAATGACTGCGTGAGAACTGTTCTCCCAAAGTAGGTTTCCTACCAGTGAAGCTTTTGCGGAACCATTGCTGATGAGGGCAATTGGGGGTCCTAAACTTTTTCAAAATAAACCAGGCTGGACTAGAAAAAGTTGAGAGCCGTCAGACAGTCCTGACTGTGTATACCCTGATGTAACACACGGTCTTTGCGAGCTGGGATAACCTAAAGGATTGAGCCACTCTTTCATCAAAAATGTCTTGAAGATGGTTCTGATTCAGGGCATGATGGGGAGTTAGGGAAAAGTGCCGTGGTGGAGGTGTGATAATTTAATCACCAGCAGTAAAGGCATGCTAGTGGCCTACTTAAGGAACCTGTCTTCACTGGGTCTTGTGCCAGAGTCTTAAAAACAGGCAATTGTTCTGAGTGTTTTGTAGCATTAAACCATGTTGGGACTATGGATATTTCTGGGCTGGTGTTTTCTTTGATCATTGTTAGAATGGTATAATGTATTAATTCCAAGTCACATATATTTTTTAAATTTACATTTAAACTTCTCTGAAATCAGAAGCTGTTTTATAGTTGATAGCTGCATTTAATGTAATGTCCTTCACTTCTTCCAAAGTTTATAGCAAATTGAAGATTTATTAAGTTGATGCTATCTACAGAATCAAGGAAATATGGCATATGTATTAGAGACCACAGATTTCTTCTGACAAAGATAAGATGCTAATACCTTCCATTTAGCTCCTTTACAGCCATGCTTGTTGACTTTGGATTAGAACATTTGGTGACTAAAACATGGCAGTTACTACTGACGTTAGCCATAGTGCTGTCCTTAGGATTAGTTGGGGGTACTGTCTGGCCTCAGAGTAATGTACCTTTCTGGGGGAGAAAACATCTATGGCAATGAGTTACAGCCTTTTTGATAATGACCTACAGTAAAAAAAATATATATATTTTACTCTTTGACCAAATACACTTTTACATACACACATGTACATGTTTCACAGAACAATAATTATTACCCTACTGTATGTGATGCACTTGATACTTTTCTATTTTTTCCTTTTTTTTTTAACGTGCTGGTCTCAACTCACTAATTTTTCCCGAACATCAGATCCACTCAATTGATTTCATGTCCCACTAATGGGTCACAACCTACCTACTCTTTTAACTTTGTAAATTGCTTTACAAAGTTAATTAACTGAGGGAAATAAAGGCTCCCTTATTCACAGGCACCCTGGAACTTCCTGTTGCCTGTGTGAAGAGGTAAAAGAAAAGGTTGATAAAATACTAGTAAATTAATACGATATCATAATGCATAAAGAGGATTAAATAAAAAGTAAATGGGTTTCACAGAAGTTAAAAACTCCTCCTAATGATCAAGCAGATTCTTAGTTTGAATTAAATAAAGATGGCTAAAGAGAGTCGCAGACAAGTCTGCTTCTGTGATGCCACAGCTAGCTTTGTCCATGGGCTTGTCTTAAGGCGAAATATTGAAGGCTGAAATCTGTAGACTGTAGAGAGTCTCAAGCCTCAAACAGCTGAGAAAGCCCTGTCAGGCTGCTAATCATCAAGTTTGTTTTCAGTGAGTACCTAGAGAAAGATGCCTATTTCAGTTGCTGATGAAACCAAGCTAATTTCAATTAATCAGTCCCTTCCTGCAAAGCTCTAACTGCCTGGGAAAAAAGGTAACATACCCAGCAACTGTTTCTTGAGCATCGATAAAGTTTTTTTTTTTTTTTGGCTGCGTCGTGAGGCTTGCGGGATCTTAGTTCCCTGAGCAGGGACTGAATCTGGACCCCAGCAGTGAAAGCACCGAGTCCTAACCACAGGACCACCAGGGAATTCCTGAGCATCAGTAAAGTGAAATATCTTTTTCAGTAGGAAAAAGGGGACAATGCTGACTGAATTTAATATTAAAAACAGATTCTGCCCAGAACACTTAAGGAAAAACTTAACTATGAGCTAGAGCCATGTGGTATTTAAAATTTTTAGTACCTATTTAAAAACTTAAATGACTTGTTTTGTGTCCGCAGAATCTTGTGGAAGAAGAATGAAGTTGCTGATTATGAAGCTACAACATTTTCCATCTTCTATAATAACACCCTATTTCTGGTCTTGGTCATTGTTGCTTCCTTCTTTATATTGAAGAACTTCAACCCCACAGTGTATCCTTTTAAAGGTTGATTATCTTTTTTAGAAGTCTAGAAACAGTTCGTTTTAGTTTTGATTTGTCTGAGTATTTTCTGGTAACAAAAAACTACACAGGGAGTCAGTCCTTTAAAAAGCACCGTGACCTTAGGCAAGTTTCTGGACATTTAAAATACGGGCTTTTGGTTTGATTTGAAGTTCTTTTAAGTTTATGAATTAAGACTTCATGATAAATAACAAGTATTACAAAGCAGTCTTACGTATATGATGATGTGTACCTGCCTAGTTAAAAAAAAGTTCTAAGGAGACAAAGCAAACTTGCCTTCTTTGCTACCTCCTGGCATGAGCCCTGTGTCTGCTGGTACTCTGGGGCTTTGGGGTTGGGTGGATAGGCAGTGGAGTTAAATTGGCACATTTCATAATAGCTTAATGGTGTTTCAAGTTGCTCTTAAATTGAGCTTTTGGGCAAGAATCAGTCTTCTCTTGTTAAGGTAATTTATCAAAGGTATTATCCAAGAATGTGCAGCCAAACTTTTAACCGTTGGAGATTTTGATGTAATAAAATATCAGACACCCTCCAACTTGTATCTCCTGGGAATACTGGAGTGGTTTGCCCCAAACACTCTAGTCCTGAGGCTGAGAGTAGCTGCAGACTTTCAGAACCTCCTTGCTTTTACAGGCTAGCTGTAGCCAAAACACTGATAGACAGGGAAGACTTATTTTTCCTTTGCTCTTGATGTGGGGGGTTGGGGGGTTGAGGAAATCAAGTCCCTTCTTCCTCCCCATGTTCTTTGATCAGTTCTTTTCCTGCAGGTTAAATGGAATTCAGATGTTTTCTTTGTGATCATGTGTTCTAGGTTTCTGTCTCAAGTGTTTTCTTTTTAAAATTGGAACACATTTCCTGTGAATGTTCTTCATTCTTTATAATCTCCTCTCTTGTAAATTGCATTTGCAGACATTGGGATTGCACATTATTGTCATTAGACAGCGTCAGGAGGGAAACAGTACATTCCAAAGAGATGGGTTCTTTTTGTTTTGTTGAAAACCAATTTGGGGTTGATTTTTCCTTAACATTATATTCTTACAGGAACTACATTTTGTCCATAAGTGCCTCCTCAGGCCTCATCGCCCTCCTGTCTACTGGCTCCAAGTAGAGCACGTCAGCTTCCCTCCACTGCCCTGGCTTTGTGTCTATGGGTGGCCTGTGGTATATGGGAAAGTAGCAGGGTGGTCAGGGTGGAAGACACACAAGCTGTTTTTGTAAGTCTGGAGTTTGAGGGTTTGAAAAACCCAACAAAATGTAATTCATTATTTGTTTATTGGCTCTTTTTTTTTTTTTGACAGATTGTTGAAATTAAATGAATTGAAAGGGAAACTCAGAGTACCAGGACATTTATTAAAAGGCAAAAAGTGTTGCAATATGTTATAATCACAAGGGAAGAAAATAACTTGTTTCCTTGTCAGAGGTCACAGTAACCTGGACTGAGCTGTTATTATTTATAATAGTAGCAAGAAGTTAATAACTGGTTCTGTGTGTTCCAAGCACAATATTACAACTTTTTTTTGAACCATAAGTACCAGAATGAGTCCTCTCCCTCTGGGGGATTGAACAGAAGCTTCATGTTTGCAAGTCTCTGAATTTGTGATTTGAAATAACTCAAAGTTAAAACATTAGTTTCTCCAACTTGGAGAAGAGAAACTTGTGGAAAAGTTGTTCTTTTTTTTTTTAAAGGAAGAAAGGCAGCCAAGGTAATAATCTAAAAATAGTGCCTAGGCATATGAGAGTTGTCCTATGCGGTTATTAAAGTACACACTGTTCAGCTCTATAGCTGTGGTCCTGGATGTCCAGGGAGGTTAGCTTGACCCTACCATGTTGGTTTGACCTATTAAGAGAATGGCATCATTGTTTTCTCTTGACCAGGGTCTCACATCATTGGAGGAATGTTCAATAAGAGAACCTCTTTCCTGAATATTGATGTGTAAAAGACCAAAGTAATTTTTGTGATCTTAGTTCTGGAATTCTAAGAACTCTCCAAGAAATTACAGTGGTTTTGGTGCTGGTCAGCATTTTTCTATGAGGACTTTTGTAAATTTGACCCTATCAATTGTAAACAAAATATTGATCTCTTTAGACCTTGTGGGTCCAGCCAAGAGCAGTCTCTTGCATTTTTTAACCAGCGTGTTTACAGGTAATTATTTTTTTCTATGTGCCATGATTTGAAAAAGTTTGGGAAGCTCTTCTTGAACCTACATCACTTAAAAGGTTATGGACTCACAGGTGATAACTCCTGTCAGCTTTTGACCACATCCAGTACTTTTCTACAAACAATATCTTAAAGGAAATATATTCCCAATTGCTAATCTTAACTTTAATGTTTGGTTTCCACTTCTAAATTTAAGGTGAATGTTGCAAATAATATTCACCGTTTATAACTATAGAAAGATATTCACCAGGAGTCCATCTTCCACTTCCATGCTGTTGGATGTTTTGGGAAGTCACATCTAAGAACCTGGAATGAAGACAGGCCAGGAGTACATTTGCCTAGTGACCCAGATCATCATTATCTTCAACTGAGGATTAGATTTCATCATTGCTTTTAGAAGTCTGCAGTTCTTTACTTTTCTCTGGTACATTGTTATCCATGTGCCACCACTGGGTAATATGAGGTTAATGGGGAAGTCAGAAGAAAGACCCTGCACAGTAGTTAGTGTAGCACATAAGAAGTTTATTTTTATTATGTTTTAACTTTTTTTTTCTGTTGATTAATAACTGGTCAGTAGTTTGGTGGCGTGGCGTTTGTACCAATTGCGCTTGCTTATTTGACAAAATGACTATTTGACAAACCATCAGTGTCTACTGTTTGTTACCAGAGCTGGGTCAAGTAATTTTTTACCTGTAATTTTTAACTTGTAGGTAAAAAATTGCCACTAGATGGCAGTGCCTGTATAGATGGGAAAAAAATTCTTATAATACAGTATACCTGAGATGGGGTGGCGAAATAGGGGCATCAGTGTGACGTTCTTAATAGAGTGCCTCTTGAGTTAATAAACTGAATAATTTGTAGAAAAGTGAGGAAGCGAAATTTGGTTTTGGTCCTGAAACTTTCCTATGGCACTTTTTGTTTTTAATCCTGATAATAGTTTCTAACTTTCTATACTGTCAGATAAATTCCGGCGTATAAGTTTATAAGACATATTCTGATGGTTCTGCAGTTTTCACTAAGGATTTACTGTACCAGTGCTTTACTCTTAGGAGCTGTGGAACCTTTTCCCCAGCACTCTCCGTGTCACCTAGAAAGACTGTGCAGTGCAAAGAATTATGATGTGCTGGATCTGGCTTAGTTAGTAAAAGCCTGCTGGAGAATATTTATCTTAAAAATACCTCTTATCCAACACCAGTAAAATAAAAGGGGTTTTGCTGTAATTGGGATTCAAAGTGATTTAATTCCTGTTTTTACACCCCTTGTGATAAGTTACAATTTCATTTATAACTTAATACTTGGGTTGAAATTATTCTTAGCCAGTAAAAATCTACTGGTTGACCTATATGGTATATTATTCTAACTTGGATAGAATAATTTGAAGCAAGTTTGAAGTTAACAAATGTGGAGGTTGGATTTATACCCAAAATTCTTATGAAAGGTCTTGCTAAGTTTTTTTTTTTTTGGTCACACCGCACGGCTTGTGGGATCTTAGTTCCCTGACCAGGGATTGAACCCACGCCCTCAGCAGTGAAAGCACAAGAGTCCTAACGGCTGGACCGCCAGGGAATTCCCAAAAGGTCTTGCTTATTGAGTATCATTAATTTTTGCTTTGTAAAATTTATATTTTCCCTAGACTTCTTTATAAGAACCGTGTGATTAAGTATATCATCTTTATTTCATTATTTCACGTTAACCATTATTTTAATTTCCCACGCATGTAAATGCACATTTTTGTAGTTACTGATCAAATGCTTGTAAGGGCTGTAAGGGGTTATCTCCCACCTCCTTGGACTCCCAAGTAGGGGGATTCATTGAAGATTAGGAGGGTCTTTTGGGTGGTTGGTTTGATTTCATGGAGGTGGTTAGAGATGAACTTCTCATTGGCCTTCATGAGTTTTCATTGCATTTCTTTGACCTTTTCTTCTTCTTAACTGATCCTGAATTTGGATTCCTATTCAAGTTTTTTTAACTTAAAAAATCACACACACTTACTTTTTCATAAAGCTTTAAAGCTAAAAAAATCATCCCTAAAAGAGCACTGGACTGGAACACAAAATACTTGGGTTCTAGGCCTGGTTCTGCCATCAACTTGCAGTATGAGTTTGGGCGAGTCTAATCTCTTCAGGCCTGGGTTCCTCATTTGCAGGGAGGAGTGGGGTGGTCTCAAAGATGGCGAAGGCCCCTTGAAGCCCTGACATCTGTCCGGTGACCCTTGGTGCACACTACGGATGAAGATGAAGTGGCAGTTCTTAAAGTGGGAAGCCAGGCACAGGGCTTCTAGTTTTCATTTCCCTTGGCTGAGGTTTCAGTATGTGGCTGGCTGCCACCCAGGTTACCCTTTGGAATGGTATGTTCTCTGCCAAGGAAATTCTTTCCAGAAAAGAAAAGAAAATGAGAGTGCATGGAATTTTTTCTTAAGGATAGAACTGTGAAATGTATTTATCTAGTATATTTACCATGGCAGATGATTTGTATATAAAACTAGGTGTTCCCACGGCCAAGCAATGTTGGTATTTGATTTTAATTTGCAGGTTCTTTTAAATGAGTTTGAGAAGCTTTAACCTTAGTACAGAACATTTCTAAAACCCAAGGAGAAATATCTTTAGTTCCTAATCATTTTCTCCATTAACAAGAGAAAAAAAGTTTGGGTTGCAATTTAAATCTTTTGGTAAAGCTATTTCTGTTAGGTATCACTCAGTGCAGCTTACCTGCCAACATTATTTTTATTTAAGTGATTGTTACTGCCTGTTTTATGAAGATGGGTGTGTGTGTGTGTGTGTGTGTATATATATATATATCTCCTATAATGATATATATATAGCCTTATAAGGATAGATCAGATAAAAACTAATTGTGAGATTAAATGCACAAATGCTTTTATTACTCTAAGCAAATAAACTGCAGTTCCAATTAGACAACTTCAGCTCATTTATGCATACAGTAGTTCACTGGATTGATTGCACAATGAACAACTGAAAAATGATCCATTTCCATCATTAATCTGATACTCTTGGGTAAAAAATGCACTGCTTCCCTATTAGAATACAGGTAATAGTAATCAAAAAGAAAATTTGTTGGTACTTCACACTAACATTTTAAGATTGAGAACTTAATCATGAAATACATATCTGGAAATGATGGCAGAAAATAGCATTTTAAGCTGATAGTACATTTCTTCTGTAAGTCTCAGTGGTTTCTACATGGGGTCCTGTTGGCCAGAAAATTAAATTAGAATTTCGTACATGCTCAGGTGTCCAAATAGAGATAGAGGACCCTCCCCCCTCTACATACACCTTAAAAGTGGGGGAAAAAAGTTTTCTCCCTCCTTACAGGTACACGCAGTATACTGTCAGTTTTTCTCAAGTGATATATTCATGAGAGTAGGTAGCCAATAGTGGCAGGGCGGGATATACCTCAACTTCTGAGTGCCACAAGGCTAGGCCCCATTAATCCATGCAAAGAACTTTCAGGCATATGGTTTAAAGCACGTAGTGTGATTATGGAATTAGGAAGTTCTTTAACATTTACTTTTCTTTGGGCAAGTTACTTCACCCAGCATATGCTGAGTAGTGACAGCATTTTTCTCGAAGCCCATGATTCACTTTCATGTTAATAACTTCTCAAAAACACCAAGCATGTAAAATCCCAGTGCTAATTAAACAGCAAACATTTGCCTTTCTGGGTATTTTACAGATTTACTTACAAAACTGAGCATGTGTATATTTATTTTTAAAGCTCAAATATGTAAACTTGCAGAAGCTGTGCCTACAAGCAGTCAAAAGTATAAAGCAGGTTTTAGGAAAATGTAGGTAAAAATGAACACTTCATTGCAGATACATTTTATTCAAAAGCTAGGCTTCCATAGTAGTGTAATTCTCCCTTTCATAAATTAACCAGACTGTCTCTGGTTAAAGACTAGGGTCTTCATCCTTTTACCATCTCTCCATGTAAATGGACATAACATTATTAGAATCCTAATAGACCACCTTGGAGGAATTGCTATACAGGGCCATTTTTGAGGCCAAGCAACACTAAATATTTAAAAGGTAACGAAAGCAAATGCCTAGGCATTTCACTTCTGTTGAATAACAAGTGAAAACAACTCTTGCTAACATGAATGTGAAAATAGAAAAAAAAATGTAAAATTGTTTCAGCTGATTTTTCAAGCAAGACTTCTGAGTAAACAGAGCCTACTCTTTCTGATGCAATCCACATTGCATCTGTGGATGTTGTTCATTTGAAAAAATATATCTGTACAACCTTCTTTAAGTTACTAAATGCCTGAAGGTAATATGTCTTTCCCCCGCCACATGCTTTCCTTTGCATAAACATGAGATGTACAGAGCAATGTAAGAATAGGTGACTGCAGTCCCAGATAAGAAAATAGAATGGATTTTCCTGGTTGTGAATTTTCAGATGTGTTCATAATTCAGGTGCACAGTGGTAGCGACAGCAGACACCTCAGAATCCGGGGACACTAGAGGTTGAGCAGTGGGCTGCTAAGTGATTCAGAACACTGGCTAGTAACACCGTTCTGTACCTGTATAGACTGCTGCTTTACCCATGCAGCTCCTGCGGCTCATGCATTGCCTTATGATCTATAGTCCTTTTTGCTGTAGGGCTTGTTGCGCAATATGTTATCGATCTCATTTACCACGTGTGATGTCATCTTTGGGAGAACCTGAGAGCATGAGAAGGACAAAGGATGTGGTTAGTACTTGGTACTTGTTCTTTGTGCTCAATATTGAGCAAAGTCATCTAGAAATGGATACATTTATAAACCACCACCAGAATGCTACCTCCCCAGCAGACAGGAAGCTCCCTAAGGTCAGGGACCTTGTTTTGTTCACACTGCATCTCCAGAGCCTGTAAGGGTACTTGGCCCATAGTAGGTGCTCATAATTATTGGTGGACTGAGTAAATGAAGGCTCATAGAAATATAGAATATCTAGAGCAGCTCTGTCCAACAGAAATAAAATGAGAGCCATATATGTAATTTTAGATTTTCTAGTGGCCACAGTAATGAAAGTGGAAAGAAGCAGGTGAAATTAATACATGTTTTACTGCATTATATTCGAAACATCATTTGAACATGTAGTCAGTATAGAATATTATTAGATGCTTTACATGTTTTTAAGTACTAAATCTTTGAAATCCAGGGTACATTTTACACTTGGAGCGCATCTCCATTTGGATTAGCTTTAATAGCCACAGGTGGCCAGAGGCTACAGTAGTGGATACCACAGGTCTTGAGACTAAGGAGAGATTCAGTCCAGCTGGTGGACAGAACCCTGGTGAAGGATGGCCACAGGTTAACAGGCATCCTAGGTAGATGCAATAGCATGAAGAAGTGAAAAGTCTGTGAAACGGGGTGATACAAGTGTAGAGTGAGTGGGGGAGGGGTGGGGATGGTGGGAGTAGGGAAAAGGGAGGTTGAGGTAAACAGCGGAAGGCCTTGAATGCCATTTTTTGGAGTTGGGACTTTATGCTGTAGGTGGTGGGGAACCTCTCAGGACTTCTCAGCTGGGAGTGACCCCATCAGACACCTGGAGGTATTCTGAAGGAAGAGTTGGAAGGAGATTGAAAGGGGACACAGATGTTAGAAATTTATTGCAGTCCTAGCCAGACACTAAGAGCCTTAACTAGACAGTGGTGGTGGAGGAGAAAAGGAGAGTGCCTCGGAGAGACATTTTGGAGGCTGATGGTGATCTCAAGACTGGGTGACTAGGAAGATACTGGTGTAGGTAATTGAGACCACAGGAGGAGAAGTTTGGAGCCTAGGTTTGGGGTAGGATATGTTGAGGTGAAGGTGCCTTTGGGATCCCATGTAGAAGTGACTTGCAGGCAGCCAGAAGTGCAGCTGTGGAGCTTAGTGGTAGTAGAAGGACTGGAGTTGAGAATTTGTAAGTCATTTGCACGGTCATGCTCATTGAAGCCCTGGGGAAGGATGAGATCATCTAGGGCCAGCTAGCATTTATTGCAAGAAGTGGGCCAAGGGCACACATTACACCATAAGACAAGGGACAGAGGCAGGCTTCTTGCAGGAATAGTCTGAGCCTGTGTGGAGTCTGTGGTGAAATACATTCATGATGACTGAGTCTGAGGTTTCCACCTCACCCTTCCTCTGCTGCAGTCATGTTGGCCAGCGTGACCTTGTCTCCACTCATATGCTCTCCCCAGAAGCCTCAGGGTTTGGCAAGGTAGTAGAGCTCCTTCCTCACTGGTCTGGTAACATTTTCCTCTCCGAATGAAGCTAAAGCAGATTTGTTTTCCCACTAGCCTTGGAGCATCAGAGGATCTAAGCTACTGTGCTATTTAAATGTGAGACTGCAACACAGACTCAAATCTAGACGTTGGTTGGAAGTTTTGTGTCTAGAATATAGTGGGTTAGCCATGTGAGGAAAAAAATTCTTCATTCACTACACCAATAAGAAAAGAGATCTAAACATTAGAAAAATGAAACCATAAAAGTACTTGAATAAAACATGAAAGAAAATATAGTGTTACAAGACCTAAATGTTCAAGCCAAGCCATACATTAAGAATTTTATGTGAAGTTGCCCAATTTTTTAATGTTGGCAACTGTTTTAAAACATTTTCGTCCCTGCAGGTCACACAAACATCCCATGAGCTAGCAAACTGCAGGCGTAGTAGTATCCTGACTGCAGTAATTGGCGGGTGAGGGGAGGTCTGGCCAGCGCTGCTGGCTGGCAGGCATTAGGGAAGCTCTCCCAGGACCGGGTCACTGTCAAGATGGACCTTGGGGATGGAGCTGGATTTGGCCAGCCTGGGGTGGTGGACACTTCGCAGGAGGAGGACCACGATTCTGGGGATTAGGATCCCGGGGAAGGTGGGGGAGGGGAGATGAGCCGTGGCTGGGAAGGCCCGACTGCTGAGGAGCCTGGACTTTTCTGAGTGGACGGTGAGGAGCCTCAGAAGGGCTTTAAGGCTGGAGGATGGGGACCTGTGCAGGTGATGGGCTGCCTGCAGCTGTGGCTTCTCTCCAGTCTCTCATCTCTTGAGGCTCTGATTTATAAATGCTCCTCCAGCTTATGCTCACCTTAGGCACATTCATTCCTTGGAGCAGCTGCCTTCCTTTGCCCATTAGAAACTTATTTTCCTTATAGCTGCTGGCACTGCACTCTATCCAGTCCCACCAACCGCTGCAGGGAGCCCCCAGCCACACAATCTACTCACACCACATCAAGGGGCCCAGTTACAGCTTGCCAAGGGTGGAATCTTTGGCGCTGGGCTCACGGGAGGTGGAGTAGAAAGGGAAAAGAGAAGGTAAACCCTCCTGGTAGCAGCCTCCCTGCTTGGACAACATCCCTTTTCTCTTACCCTTAGAGCATGGAAGCCCCATCCTGCTACCAGCCAGAGCCTTGCTAGGGAGGAAGTGCTTTGGGAAGATGACTGCCTCAGTTTTCCTCTGAAATGTTATCTTTGGCTACCTGGAGTATTCCCACAGCCCAGGAGCTACCTCTTTTTTTTTTTTTTTTTTTTTTTTTTTTACCATCCCAGGCAGTATGAGTTTCCCCTTGGAGTGGCAGTGATCACTCTATATTAGCCTGACAGGAATCCTTGGCTCCTCCCTTTTCTTGCCAAGCCATCTGCTAGTCATGCCTCTCTTTCCAAAACCTATGGACTCCTTGACCTTCATGGCCACCATCCTCGCTAGTCCAAGCCACCATCACCTGTCACCCGGATAACCTGTCCTTGCCTTTCTTCATTCTGCTTTTCACACAACAGCCAAAGCAATCTTTAAAAATTCAAATAACAGCGTATCCCTCCTCTTAAAACCCTCCAAAGGATTTGCTGTGAGTAGAACAAAATTCTGACTTCTCTAGTGTTCCGTGTGACCTGTCCCCTGCCCGCGCCCACCATCCTTTATGCTCACTGCATGTTGACCACATTCGCCTTAGGCTGGTGCTTCCTGGAAAAAGCTAAGTGCGTCTGCGTCTCAGGGCCTTTGCACTGCTCTTCTGTGTGTCTGCTCCTTCCAGGGCTTTTCACGTGCTGTGTCCTCCACTTCCAGGCTTCAGAATACAGATATCCCAGAGGGGCTTTTGGCAAGGACATTATCTAAAGTGGGCTCACTCATTTCCCAGTTAGTCTCTATTACAATACCATCTTTATTTACTTAGTAAACCTTCTCACTTGAAATTATTTTATATGTTTATTATGTGCCTCTGCCACTGGAAGGTTGGGTAATATCTTTCTGGTTTCCTGTGGTGTCCCCAGTGCTGGGTACAGAGTAAGCTCTCAAAGATCTCCTGAATGAACCACAGGATAGAGTGAATCTTAATTCCCTCTTTCTCAGGCAGCCCGTGAGCTCTTGAGGTCACCGTCCTGTGCTTATCTCGGAACACTCTCTGCCTGGCATGGTGCCAGACACAGAATAAGTACTCAATAAGTATTAGTGGAATTGAAATCACTGGGTTGCATTTCAGTTCTTTTGTGTATAGACTGTTCCCGTTTCCTCCTCGTCACTGTGGAGCCTTTATCTGTTCCCAGAGCACAACTGAAAATAAGAGAAGGTGGGGAGGCTTTCTTAAGAGGGAGCATTCCCCAAGCAGGGACAGGGAACCCCACAATCCGGGAGGAGTTCTCAGAAGCTGAGAGGCAGAGATGATTACCCAGCTGCACAGCCCTAAGAAAGGTGACGGTAGAGAAGGAGGTCTGCACCGTTTATCTCCCAGCATATTCGAGGCTAGTCTTCAAAAGGACTTTTTAAAGTTTTAAGTTTAATCAAGCTTGTCCCCACCTCCATCTACTTCCTTCTGGGAGAGGTAACAGGGCTAAGTGCTGGTTTCGGGGACAGATGGACAGGGGAGAAGCTGTGAGGCACTTCTGTTTGGGCAGGTGATACAGCTATGGCAAGCTGCAGACGGGCTCGTTCCTGCGGCCTCTGGCTGGGCTGAGAGTGGGGCAGGCTCAGGACTGAGATGTGACCTTTGGGGGCAGGGGATGGTCACCACAGCCACCAACCTCCACCCTCTCAGAACTCCCAGGAGCATCTCTCTCCCACTTCCCCTCCTGTTGCCTTACAGGCTTCCCAGGTACAGCTGCAGGCTCCCTCCAGGCCTAGCAATCCCTGCAGGGGAGGGAATGGGGGTGGGCGCCCCTGAAATTGCTGTTAGGGAGATGTGATCCT
This sequence comes from Eubalaena glacialis, assembly GCF_028564815.1. Taxonomy (NCBI): domain Eukaryota; kingdom Metazoa; phylum Chordata; class Mammalia; order Artiodactyla; family Balaenidae; genus Eubalaena; species Eubalaena glacialis. The sequence continues at coordinate 113,018,370 of NC_083721.1, forward strand.
GGAATTCTGAGCCTATTTGTCTTAAAAGTGGCAAACATTCATTCATTCAATAGGTATTTCTTGAGTGTTGACTAAGGGCCATAGAGTCTAGGAACTGGAAAATCAGTAGAGAAGCAAGAAAGGCACAAGTCTCTGACCTCAAGGGAGACAGGCGATTATACTATGTTATCATAAGTGCTGTGATGGGGGGAGGGATCCAGGATGCTAGGAGAGCAGCAAGGAGGGGCTTGGCACACTGTAGATTGGCAATAAATATTTGTGGGAAAAAAAAGTAAATACATGATGTGTGGATATTGTCCTATGGCTACTACATTTCAAGCTCGTTATTAGGCAGGCTTTTGTGGTTCGACCTGGGAACCCAGTCATCAGGTGTAACATTGCTTGGGTCATAGAATACACTGTCCCACAGACACAAGCCATCCTGAGAAATGAGCCCGGAGGAGATTGCCTGTTAATCAGAAGAGGACATCCCTGGATCCACATACTGTGAAAGTTCTGTTGCTTCTTTTGCCTTTGTCCCCATTTCCCTTCTTCCCCTATCTAGGAACAGGTAGCCTATTCCCTATATTAGGGGCTTTCATGCAACTCAGCTGTGACACAATGAAGGACAGAGGTGGGGAGATGGGACACTGCCTGGGGGCATCTTCAAAGGCACCAGGAAATTCCCTGGAGTTGGTTGGAAAGGGCTGCAGTACTTGCCTGAATGGCACCGAGGTTTTCAATGAGTTGTTCAGGAGTGGATGATCCCAGGAGCACGGAACTCACACCCTCGTTTCTCAAGCACCACGCTGGGAAGAGAGAGCAGTGGGTCAGGAAGTCAAAGCAGTTCTGACTGTTGATGAGTTTGCAGACACCATTTGTAGCTTCCGTTGTCGCAACCAAAACATATTAACTTTGGGGGAGGATGGACAGCATGCTCCAGGATTAAAAACCTCAGCAGCAACCCCTGTTGTGTGGAGGACTTGGTAGAATCCGTGCACGTGAACTGTGGGCTTAGGGCTCCTCTGCCGCACAACTGGGGCATCCAGTCTAGCTGCCCAGCCCAGGAACACTGTCTTGTTCCTCAAGACACCTGACACTGCTCATGGGCGAACGTCTGGATTCCTGTTTCCATCTGTCTTTTCCATCTCATTCATGCTCTCACTTTCCCCTCATCTGTTACGTACAGTCCTTGTAGACTCTGGGTATCTGGGTCCTTTGTTTCCACTGACCTGTCAGCCCTCTCTGGACCTCCCTTTCTTCCTGACGTGAGATTCATTCTGGGGAGACCATCTCTCTCACCAGCCCTCAAACCCCTCACCCCTCCTCTGCCTCTAGCAACCTCTACCCTTAAACCCTCTCTTCAACCCAGGCCTCCTCCCTCTCAGCAGATGACCTAGCCTCCTACTTTATGTAGTAAATTGAGTCCCTCAGGTAGCATATTCCTTAATTTCCCACTCACCTATGGACACAAGTACACACACACATACTCCAGTTTCAGAGGCTATGGGGTGCTGTCTGTTCAAAGACAAACTCTGCCCTGGTCCCATTCCTTTTGCCTTTTCTTGGATTTGATTCATCCATTATTTCTCTCTCTCTCTTGCTCTCCTGGATGTTTGATTTCTTACTATCCTCTTTCTCTTTATCAAGAAGGCATAATCAAATTTCTCCCATTCTAAAATAAGCCTCCTCAGGCCCTTCATACCTGTGTAGCTGCCACCCTACCCTTCTCCTCTTCTTAAACTTGTAAAAGGCCAGTTGAGACTCCCTGCATCCCCCCCTCACGTCCCAGTCCCCTTCTCACCATGTCAGAAGCCAGGGTCCCCAGGAAACTCCCTGTGGTTCAAGTAGACTTTTCAGTTTGTAGCTGCCTGGAACTAGATACTGCTTTAGGCCCAGGGATGCAGTGTCTGCTGGATGTCCCTGCTAGACGCCCCACAGACACTGCGACCTTCTTGCTACTTAACTAAGCCTGTCCCTCTTGGGTTACCAATCTCATTTGGTGGCATCACCAGCAACTTGGCCTCCCAAACCAGAAACCTGGGAGTTATCCTTGGGCACTGTCCTTTTCTGATCCCACATTCCCTTTTAATTGTCATCTAGTTGATTGTCCTTCCTAAATATTTCTCTAATCCAGTAGTTCTCAAGTTTTAGCATGCCTCAGTCACCCGGAGGGCCTGTGAAACATTGATTACTCAGTGCTTCACCTCGAGTTTCTGACCCAGAAAGTCTGGAGTGGGGCCTGAGGATCTGCATTTCTGACAAGTTCCCAGGTGATGCTGATGCTGCCGGTACAGGGACTCTTTTTTTTTAAACAACTTTATTGAGGTAAGATGTACCCATTTTAGGTGTACAATTCAATAATTTTTCATAAATTTATCATGTGTGCAATCATCACCATTTAAAATCCAGTTTTAGAACATTCCCATCATCCCAATAAGATCCTTCATACCCACTTACAGTTAATCCCATTTCTACCCCCAACCCAAGGAAACCACTCATCTACTTTGTGCCCCTATGGATTTATTATTGCTGGACATTTCACCTAAATGGAATCATGGAGTACGTCTTCTGTGTCTGACTTCTTCCACTTAGCATCATGTCTGTGCGGCTCATCCATGTTATAGCATGGGTCAGTAAATCATTTCTTTTATTGCTGAATAGTATCCCAGTGTGTGGCTATGGGAACACACTTGGAGAATCACTGCTCTGGTTCAACTGTCCACTTCCCTCCCTCAGGCCCTCACCCTCTCTCCTGCACAACTGGTTTTCCTACATCTTGTTTGGATTGTCCCTGCCTACCCCGCACACATCCAGCAGTAGCTTCTCCAGATACACATCTGTTCAAGTCACTTGCCTGCTAAACATTCTTCAACGTGTGCCTGACGGGATCCTGGTCCTGTGAGGTGAAGCTCTCACTTCTCACCCTGACAAACCTTACTAGAAAGCCCTCCACTCCAGCTTCCAGTCTCCTCACTCCTGCCTTGAACTTAGTGCTCCAGCAGCACTATTTGTAAATCCTCTCCATCCCCAAATATCATGCTGTGTTTCTCCTCCCCAAGCCCTTGGCTCAAGCGGTCCCCTGGGTCTGTAATGTCCCTTTGCCTCTTCCCTTCCTTTGCCTCACTAATATCTACTCATCATCTGGGATTCCTCGTGGGCACCGCCTTCTCCTAAAGTCCTTCCCTGAGTCCCAGGCCAGGTTGGGAGCTCCTACATTTTACTTCCAAACCACCCCCCCTTACCCCAGCCCACCCTGCCCTTCTCAATTATTTTACTCTCACACTGTATTAAAATTATCTGTTAATTTCTTGACTTGCCCACCAGACTGTGAGATGTGTGTTATTTGCAGTTGGATGCTCAGCACCCAGCCCAGCACCTGCACATAGTAGATGCTCATTAGATGTTTGTTGAATAAACGGAGACATGGATGATTGATGAACATCCCTGAACACCTCTTCTTCTGCCCCCGTTTGGTCAGGCCATGCTGCCAACTGATACTGTTAAGCTGTTACCACGCTCAGACCTTTTAAGGCAATCACTAAATCCTTCCACGTGCGAAAAATAATGCTCTAGGAAGCCAACAAGCCAAGTGATCCTGGGCTTTTTCTTTCTTTCTGTTTTCTTTTTTTGGCTGCCTGATTTCCTACTTTGCACTTAGAACTCTTTTTTGGCACTAGTGGAAGTTCTGAGGGCAAAGCAGGGCACTGAGAAAATTATTGCCCATAAACTACCTGATGCCAGCAACAGATGATTCCCCCATGGGCTGCTGGGCCATGTAGGAGAACCCACTGGGCAGAGCTGGCCAATGCCAGAGGTAACGTAGATGATTCCAGATAATTAGCATCTACTCAAGTGTCCCCCACAGGCGCATCCAGAGTGTCTATGAACAAGGTGTGAATGCTGGCTCCTGTGCAGGCGTGAGACACGGGCACCAGCCCACAGTTGGGTTCAAGTAGTTTGTTTCCTGCCAGAGGATCTCCCCTCCCCCGACACGCTTCTAGCAGATCAAAGGTAATATGCCTGGAAATAATTTCCCTCTTGGTTTGAGAGTTCTGTGGTTAAAAACAAAACTATCTGTTTACAAAGAAAAGAAAAAAATGACAGGCGAGAAAGACACCTGGGGGCACAGAGGGAGGAAAAGGAGAAACAAAGCATGTTTTAATTTAAACTCAGACTCTGTAAAGAGTCATGTACATCTGACATCCAGTGAAAGTCTAAATGTTGTAAAGATTTTCTCTTTAGAAAGACAGTGTTCTTCTATCTCTTTCAGAGCTAGATTCAATACTTGCTTTCATGTTACCACCTGAAGATCGTATTTATGGCTATGGTTTAAGAATAGGTGTCTCTCTTTGTGCTTGTGCCTCTGACCATGTATGGTGGCTAGGAGTGGACAGAGTTTCAGCAGAGGGTGTGTCTGGTTCTTTGCAAAACATCATCACCTTCATCCTCATCTTCACCAGTTACTGAGCACCTACTCTTTTCTTTACATACATAATTTCCTCTTGCTCAACAAGTTTGTAAGATATATACTCCTATACCCATTTTACAGATGAGAAAATTGATAATCAGGTTAAATAACTTGCTGATGGTCGATAGCTAATACCTTTTACTGGGCTCATTAAAGCCGTAGCAATGCTAACTAATCACATTAAATATAATCTTTGTTTTTTTGTTTTTTGGAAGAAAGGATTACAGCAAGTTACACATATACTTAGGTAACTGGTATTTCCCTCCTAAAATCGTCTCCCATTTCCATTTTTCTGTGACTATTAACTGCAGCTACCATTTTCCTGCCTTCCAGCCTCAGAAGCATCTAACAAATATTCTTTTATTTTATTTGCATAGAACTTATCTTGAGCTTTTTATCTCATTGGCTCACTGTATCTGATTTGTCCCAATTGCTGCTATTTCTTAATCCTTAGGAGTTTTTTCTAGACTCTATACCCATTTTATTCTTTTCTCATAGCTACCACATGAATTCTTTTCTCTTCAGCCTCTTCTTCATTTGTAAAGTGGAGATAATAGTAGCAAAACTCCATTAACATCTGTAAGATAGGGCTAGGATTAGTATACACCTCGTGGGACCCACGATTCAGGAGACAAGAAGATGAGCGTTAAAGAGCTTATCACAGAGCCTGGCAGATACTCTCCAGCAAGGGAACTGAAAGTTTAAATGCTTTTCTGTCTAATCCCTAGTCTCTAGCCACTTGTGGCTATTGAACCCGGGAGATGTGTTTAGCCTGAATTGACATGTGCTGTAGGTGTAAAATACACTCTGGATTTTGAAGACTTAGTATGAAAAATAGAGTGTGACATATCTCAGTAACTTTTTATATTTATTCCATGTTAAAAATGATAATATGTTGGCTATATTGGGTTAAATAAAATCCATTTAAAAATTAAATTCACCTATTTCCATTTTACTATTTTAATATGGCCACTGGAAATTTAAAAATTAAACGCATGGTGCACATTATATTTCTACAGGACGGTTCTGGTGCAACGTGGCTTTCAATTGTTACCCATGACCGTGACCTTTCATTGACTCCACAATGTCGGAAGAGCCATTTTCGTGGCTCTGGAAGTTTCGCGGTGACGCTGCTCCCATGGGATAGGCCTTCTGTGTGGCAGTAGCCTTGGCCACAGTCGCAGCCCTGCTCCTCAGCCTCTCACCAACCCCGCCTTACCTTCGACGGGGATGGAAAATTGAGCCAGAAGCAATGGATGTCACTACACAGCTCAGGGGTGCTCACCCTTGACGCTGTGAGGATATGTGCGTTTTCACTGACGTGTTCTTGTTTAAACTGTGTTATAAGGGAAAGGAGAAGGAAGAAAAGTGTTTCAGCATGTGGAACTACTCTAGGGAACTCTGAAAAACCTATCTAATACTATCTATCGTTTTAGATAGTATTAACCAAGAGTCTATGCTTCAGAGATCATCTGCTCCTGCAATAGGTATGTTATCATGCAAGAGATGTGGATCAACAATAGAGAATGATTTCATTTTCCGTGATCCAGCAGGGCTTCCCCTCCCAAGTGACTTTCTCACCCACGGCTAGCTGAGGTAGCGTGCATCCCAGACGCTCCGCAATCGGGGAAAGGTCTTTCAGCTTGTTTTGCTGTTTTCTCCCTTCTTCACTCACAATCCTTTCCTTCAACCACTGGTAGCACTAGAGATAAGAAGAACATTTAAATATTAATGTCTGGTAAGGGTTTGATGCAAAGATTGTTAATTCAATAAAATATAAGAGCCTCGTGGTGAATTCCTGAATCTTCTTGGCTCTGACCTTTCTGTTTGAATGGTGACAAGGATGCCTATGTCTTCATGCAAGGAAATGTTCCCCACGGTCTCCTTCCTTGTTTACTAGTTCAAGACAGATTGATTTTGACTAAAACTCACCATTCAGATCCATCGACATGCACAAAAGTTGTTAAAATCCTAACATATAATCAATTAGATCCCATCTGGACATGATGTTTCTTATTGCAGTAGCCCTTAGAATGTAGGGGGAAAAAGGCATTTACATTTCACCAGGGTCTATTATGTTTCCTTTTTGTCAAGAAAGTTGGGTGCCAAGCTTTATTCTCAAAGGAAGTCATTATCTTACATTTCCTGCTGTAACTATCTTTCTCCCTCTTGCCTTCAATTTACTCCTAGTCTCTTCAGTATTCTTATAATAGTGTTTTATTGTTAGCTTTCTCTGCTCCTTCCTAGAAGCAGATGTGAATGGTGTAATTGATAGATACCGAGTACATTTTAAAGTCACATCGCGAGGCATTTGGAACTTCCCCGACCAGGGATGGAACCCGTGCCCCCTTTAGTGGAGACGCAGAGTCTTAACCACTGGACCACCAGAGAAGTCCCATTTTCAAGTTTTAAAGTGGATAAACACTTTCCCAAACGTGTATTACCTTTTGTATAACGTTTGAAACTTAAAAAGGCAAGGGAACTTAAAAAGGTAAATGAGAAACTAATCTTTAAAACCTATGAGAAGAGACTGACCCTGATGTAGACTATGAAGTGAGCCTGATTTCCTAAATATAAGGAAAAGAATATTTTAGAATTTCTCAATGCCCTATTTTTCAGAAGGTTCTGCTCTTACTATGAAACGAGGAACAATAGACTCTTACGTACAAAGCTAGCACTATGCAGCAACACCCAAAGGAAAAGAATATTTGTAAGAATCGGTTAGTCTGTTGTAGTGACAATAATAAAAACCATCTCCCTGTGTGGCAACGTGGACTTTCTCCATTGCATGCGTTTGTGACATAATTACCACCACAGACCTTTACCTTCCCAAAGGCAGTGGAAAGCCAGGCAATCATCACAAAATCTCCACCCATATGATTTCAATGGGCTGCTGGCTTTTGTTTTTTTTAAGTATTTTTTTCATCATTCTAAGACAGTATTTCCAAAGAAAAAAACCTCATTATGTTTTATTATGATTTTTGGAATGATTTTGCAGATATGAAAAGAAAAAAGAACAAGCAGCCCCAGTTCTGTTCTCCTCCTAGATCTCAGAGGCTTATGGCCTGGCTCCTCACATGAAGTTTGCTTAGAGACATGGCCAAGAGTTTTCCCAGTCTCGGCTCCGGAGACCTTAGCTTCTTCCAGGAGGAAGTGTGGCCTTGAGCATCTCTCCAGAGATGACGGCTGGCGCCAGAGGTGATGAGGTGGACAGTCAGGCGCAATGAGCACTGTGATGGGGGCCCAGCAGCCTTCCCTGGCAGCATGCTGGCCACATCAGAGAGCCCCTGAACTTACTTCTGCTGTCCTCAAGGGGAAAACATCACCGATCCTCACTTTAGTTTCATAACGTTTTTCAGAGGATGAGTATCTCTGAATGTTATTCAAATGAAAAAAAAAAAAAAAAACACGGTTGAAAACCAATAGCCAAATGCTTCTTGAACAATTGCTTTTTATTAGAACTAGGAGAGTTCCTGAGGTTTCAACATATACCACACACATAAAGACTGATTGATTCATCAATCTTCAGGAAGATTTCTAAAAGTAACAAATACTAAACATTCATTTATTGAGTACCTTTCTTCCCACCCTCAACATAAATCTCACTCTAATCACTGGAAAACATAAGCAGGTTAGGGTTTTTAAAAAGTAGATGCATAGTATTTCTACTGCTTTCCTCAAACCAAAGGAAACAAATGTGTTTCGGAAATACATAACTAACTGCTTTACAAGTGGGAAAATGTTAGCATAGGGAGGAGATGAGGCTTAACTAAAATATTAATTAAATATGGAAGTGAACCAGTGTTTTTGGTAAGAAGGTTGGTGGTGGGTGTGGTTGTATGCAATAATAAACCCAACTTGTTGACTGTGGGCAGTAATCCATGAATCAGAAGATGAAATTTCATCTTCCATTCCACTTGCTTAATCATATTCCTGCAGTGGTTTGATTACATGTTGATTGTTCTTTCTAAGTAAGTGGAAGGCAGGGATGGCTTCTCGTTCATCTCAACATCTCCAGTCTTGACACAGTGGTTGGCCCAGAGGAGGGGCTCAGCCAATATGGTGGTGAGGAAGGGATCTGAGAAACCAGGGCTCCACAGGGTAAAGATAGATCTCTTCAGTTTTTCAGATTGAGCACAGACACTTCCTCCTTGAAGTACAACTCAGCTGGCAGCCCTGCGTGCTTCCACAGTGCTTGTGGATTCCACATGGTTTCATAATTCACCCCTACTCATGTCTGTCTCCAATAAGTCCCTGAGTTACATTGAGACTGTCCCTGTATCCTCAGCCCTCAGCACAGGGCCCGGCACTGAGTAGACACTCAGTAAATATTTGCCAAAGGAACAACTGAATGAGCTTTTCTCCACAGATTAGTGGGCTATTACTTTTATACATGTCACAAAATTCTTTAAATTTTCCTAAAGCCTGTTTCTTTGCCATCTCCTATTGCTGTGACCATTATCTGTGTGACACCCATATTACAGGTAGCCATAACAGGGTGGGAATAGTCTGTGAGATCAGCCCCAAATCCCCCAGTTGCCTGTTAGTTAATGCTAGATAGAACTCAGGCAGCAACTATAAAGCCATGGACAGAATCAGTCACATTTCATTACTGGGCCTTGTCTAGAATAATTTAGCAATCAAGATCATTGACTATTTCTATCTAAACATCGAAGTCTTTGGCTCAAAAGAGCAGCAAAGTCTTCACTACTGAGGTGAAAATCTCTAGGTAAAATGCTGGAGCTAAAAAATTTCCTTCTGAAATTGTACCATAATGTGCAATATCCTTAGTTTCTTAATGTGAACACCTGGAGTACTTAGACTGCCCCTCTCCACCCACTTTGATCTACGTAAGTTTGCATGTTTCCTGTTTACCTTTGACAGAAGGGTACATATTTTTATGATTTTTCTATAAGGTATTTTCCCAACAGTAGGGAAGAGCTGTCCATAAATTTTATTGCACTTTTCATTTCTATTTAAATTTCTATTTAAACGCTGCTCACCTGGTCTCTTGATCAGACTTTGTTGATCCTCAGTTATGGCTCACTGCACTCATTCAAGAGCCATTTATTGAGTACCTAGCATGTGCCAGGCTCTGTGATGAGTTAACGTGAGTTTCAGTTTCTGTCCTATAGGTACTCACAAATCATTGTCTGGTAACTTGAGAAGTGTTGTTTTTAGTTGGATTGCCCCCTCAATGATTTCCTCAGAAGCCTTGTTGGTACTGCCTCTTTATGGGAAATAGGTCACCATAGGTGCATGACGTGAGCTGGTCACAGCACCTTATCCTTTGGGCCACTGTCATTGGTTTAACAGGTTGGCACATGACCCAAGCTTGGCCAGTCTTCTCTGGACTGAAGCTGATAAGGAAAAAGTCTCTTTTCTCTCAGGTTACATGACTTTAAGGATGTAAGCCTGCAGTCACCAGCATTCCTGCTCCTGGCCTCGTGGAGAACACCCACTTGTAGTAGAAGAAAATGACACTCACATGCAGGGAGAAATAGAGGAGATGGAGAGTCCTGACAATGTGCAAATCTATGGATGGAGTCACCCCTGAGGCCATCCCACTCCATCCTTCCCAGGGAGTGTCTGTCTATGCGTTCCCTTCTTTGATTAAATTAGGTCGAATTGCATTCTACTGCTTGCAGCCAGAGGATTCTAAGACTGTAAGAAGTGTTTATGGAATGATAGAAGAAAGTACCAAAAACTGAGTTTTATAAAGTGAGGACAGGTTTCACAGAGTGAAGACAACCAAGATTTGTCTTTAGAGATGAGGAGAGCTTCCACAGCAGGATGTAAAGAAGGGCATTTTTGGGAGGCAAAAAAGAGTACAGTGCATTTGGGTGAAAAATGAAGTAATATGATTTGGGGAGAGACAAGAACGAAAAACGGGTTCAAGAGTATTTCCTTGAATGCTTTTTCTGTGGGTTTTAGGCTTTGTCCTATAATCAGTGATTGGGAAGTCATTAAAGGATTTTAAGCAGGGTTATGATATAGTCAGATTAATCTTTTAGAAAGATAATTGGTTACATAATTGAGATAGATAATAGAAAATTGGTGGGTAGCTGAAAAAGGGAGGAGGGAATCAGAGAGTCCAGATGGGAGGTTAACGCAGCAAACCAAGTAAGCAATGATGAAGATCTGAACAAGGGTGGTACAAGGAATGGGCCACAGAGAGTCAGGATGTGGACCGGAGGAGGTGGTGCCCTGCTGCATAAGACTGAGGGAGGAGAAGAGGCAGCCTAAGATAATGCCTTGGCTTCTGACTGGGATGACCAGATGGATGGGTGGAGGCATTGTTAAATGAGAAGGAAGAGTAGATTCTGGGGAGTGAGGACAGATTCCATTAGGCATGACAGATGCCCATGGGACAGCCACGTGGAGATGTCTGATAGACACGAAGAAGTAGTGGTGTTCAGCTCAGCGGTGAGTCAGTGCTGATGACACTGATTTAGAAGTCTTTGTAACAGTGGTGGGCCAGATGCAGCCTCCCAGAAAACCCCCTGGGCAGTACTACTTTCTAAAAGATAGGTATTTTTTCACACTCAGTTAGTTTATCCTTCAAATCTAGTTCAATATTTATAGCAGAAACAAAGTATTAGCATCCTTATTTTATTGGTGTAACTTAAAACAGCCAGTGTGAAATACCAACCATTTATTCTATTTTGGGGGAAGGTGAAAGTTGCCATCTTATTTATCTATTTGCCTAGGTCTTTATTTTTTAAAAAATGTTTTTACTATTAGAATTCTCATTCAATCTTAAGGTTGAAATATATATATATATATATGTATATAATTAATAGTAGTAGTATTTTTTGCTTTAGTTACCCTACTCAAGTGGCTTTTCTAAGTGTACATATATTAGTCCAGAAAGCACTTGGACTGATGAATTAAGAAGCCTTGAGGGTCTGCGGAGCTCTAAAGAAGCGTGCTTTGTGACTGGCTGCCTTTCACCTGTTGAGAGTCCTTATTTATTGCTAAGGATGTTTCAATAGATGCTGAAAAGTCAACAACAGAAATATTTTTGGGGTTGCTTTTGGGCTTAGTCACCTTCAAATATTTTGCATCTCCTTTTTTTTTTCCTCCTTTCGTTAGTGCATTTTTAAAAGCTTTTCAGCTGTTTGTAAGCTTTTCTCAAACAGTGATGGAGATCAGCCAGTCATATACTCCAAATACAGTGTAGTACCTACTTCTTCCTCCTTTAAAAACCTGAGTTTGAAGGGAAACAAAAATGCCTTTAGGGATATGCACTGAGAGCCAGGAGACCTGGGTTCTACTATTAACTTTTTCTATTATGAGTTTATGCTCTTGGATTGTTATCTAATCTCTTTGTGCTCAGTTTCTGCATCTGGAAAAGGTTTACCCTCTTATAAGGATAGTCTGGAACAAATACCTGGTATATATGGAAGCACTTTGAGTTTTTCAGAAAGTCTCTGAAAGAATGTAAGACAACATGCTTGGCTACAACTGGCTAAAAGCCATCTGTATCCATTTATCTTTGCGAGGAAAAAAGGAGATGAATAAAAACACTTAGCCCGGTGCTTGGCACATAGTAGGTGTTCAGCAAAATCACAATTTTCAATGCTTTTCTTTCTTCACTCTTTTCTTGCCATCCACCTTTTATCCCTTCTTTCCTAAGATGCTTTTCGTTTTTCTTTGCTGACTTATTTTTCAGAAACAAGACCATATATAATATTCTAGGATAATTAGTGTAATAATGCAAAACTAGAAGCAGGACCATGTCACCATGTTTTAGGAAATATTTATGTTGTATTATCTTAGAGAACAAACAAGCTAATAGGTCAACTGGTACAGCAGAAAGAAAAGTGATAGACCTAGAGTCTGGAGAAGGTCCTGATTAGGGAAGCACATGGTGGTTCCAGCCACACTGATTAAAGGGTTGCTGGTTTGGGCTTAACTTGAGTTGTCCTTGTGCTGACTTTGTGCTGATGGAGACAAGAGGCTGTGTCAGACTTCTGCTTCCTCTTTGGGGCCTTTGGCATGTGTGAATTTTGAAAATGCCTATGTTCTCTCCCTAGGCATTACAGAGTAATTTGTGATTCTAATGTTATTACACATTCTCTCAAGTTTTTAAAAACGGACATGTTGTTATTAACAAGGAGAGATTTTGGAGTACTCTCCAGTAAATTAATCATCAAGATCTTCTGAATGGAGGTAACTTTATGTCAATGATCTTAAATATCTTTATGCTTCAGAGAAGAAATTAAGCTGCAAGACTGAACAGCCGGAGTTGATCTCTGCAAATGCCAGCCCTGAGCCCCCGTGACAGAGGCTTTGCTCTGTATCTGCTTCCCAAACCCTCCCTCCTTACTCCCCATCCTCACATATTAAAAAACGTCAACCGACCTCAAACCTATTCAACTACAACCTGTTTGCCACATGTGGATTAAACCTCTATGGCTTAAATTTTGTTTTGTCAAGAAAAGTAAAATTAGATCCTCTTATGTAGAAAAGGGATTTTACGTTTCCTAAGTTTCGAAGGAGGAATGAAATGCCTTCTTGAATGTAAGAATAAGTGTAGGAATTCGAGTCTACAAATCCAACCAGGTCATTGGGCATCTCCCCCGGTCCCCAGAGGAGGAGAACTTCCTGCACTGATGCCTGACCAGAAGTAGAGACCTCCAGAGGGCTTGGGGAGCCGGCCAGGGCCAGCCCAAGGCCACACTTGGCCTGAGCCAGGGAGCCACAGGCTGCTGCAGAGCTGTTCTGTTCAATCTCCTTTTTTCCCTTGCTCCTATCCCCAGACTCCCTCCTAGAGGTGGAGGAAAATACCTTCAGTGAAGCCCTGGAGCTTTCAGGCACCCCGTTTCCATATTTTCCTGAGATGATGCCACAGGCCAGTGGAGACCATGTCATCGCTCCGACGCCTACAGAAGAAAAAACCTTAAAAAGTTACTTCTGCAAACTGGGATCAAAAGTGTCGGGGTGTTTAGAAAGGACTTGGTTAGTTGTCGGGAAAACTGGCCAGATACATGAGCTAATATCAGCGTAAGTCTTTCCATTACAGTTTAGGCATCTACAAATTGTGCTTCATTTTTATAAAACTATCAAACGTGCACTGTTGGTTATGGGGAACAGGCCATATAATCAAGCCTGAAAATGTGGCTTATCCATAGTTTTTGGATGACCAAAATTTGTTTCTTTTTACACTCAGAGATAAACACTTTTGCTTGCACAGAAATCCAGCTCTTCGCTTGTTCACTCAGTGCCTTAATAGTGCCTGGTGCAAAGCAGGAGCACAATGCCCCCTGCACAGTAAACACGCAGTGATAGCAATAACCACCATTGTTATTGCTGTTGTTGAACTCTTTTATCCTTTTTTTCTTACCCAGCATTTTCCCACTCGTGTAAAACCCCATTTCTTATGAAGAAAATTATCTCTGGAAGCTGTTTTAATAAGTACGTCTGAAAATGTGGCTTACTTAAGTTTTTCTGATGTCCAAAATTCTCGTGTACATGTTGTGTATATATTTTTTCCCTCTCTTTGTCATTATGTCTACCTACAAAAATATGTGTCCCTGGCTTGTCAGCCGTTCTTGAATTCCCATTCTGACTCAGCTCTAGGCAAAGTAGGAGATACAGATGTATAAATCCATAATTTTTGGGAAAGGCAGTCATAATCCACTCAGAGATGCATTCTTGGCTAGAGCAACTACCCTATGAAAAATACATTTATTCATTGTTTCTTCCCTTCATTCTATATGCATTTTTTGAACACCTACTGAGTACAGCTTGTACACCAGTCACAATTTACAGCTCTGCTTGGCTTTCATGAGTGATACTCTGGAGGTTACATACAGGCACTTTTGATTCTTCCAGTCTCTGGAATGCATAGTGCTGACAACCCCTAGGTTACTTAGGAACACTTAGGAAAGCATTTCAGTAACATTTTTTTTTCTGGATCACTGATCATCCTGTTGTTAAAAATAATCAGTAAATTTGATTGTGAAGATTACCTATTTTATGGTAGAGCTCTGGTAACTGAACCTCCACTTTCTCTCTCTGGAAAAGATGGTACTCAGCTTGTTCACAGACTGGTGGGATCATGTTGAATTGTCTTGCTACAGAGTAGGCTTCCTAAGGAGAAATAAAAGTGCAACTGAATTTATAGCTGATGAGAAATAAGGCTGTATGCATGAAAAAATTTCATTTTGGTGAAATCAATACAAACCAAGAAAAATGTAGATTGCCAAATAGTAAGCAAAGTTATGACCATCAATTTCACTATGAAATACCAATGCAGGAAATCCTTATTATTCTTTGAGAGGTTCTGGAATGAGTAAGGTCCAGGGAAAATTAGTCAAAGTATGAATTATGGACTATTACAAAGAAAATGTAGTTTGACTATTTCTAGGTTCCTAAAGAAATAAAACTTAATATATAATATAAAAATGATCTGTAATTAGCATGTTATGAACAGTACCATTATTTAATACATTAAAAAAAACCTGGAATATTGTGTTCATATGTCTCGTTAGCTGAGAAATTTACTCTCTTACTACCAGAGAACATGCTAAAGCACAATTCCTGTTAGATACCTGCACCCTCCCTGTTGTATTCTGAGCTGAAGGGATCCAGCCCCCATATCCATCTCTATCACTGATGGAATTGATCATAGAATTCTAGTGCCATTGTGATTGTGAAGAAAGTTTGTAAAAGATCTTACAACTTACACACGATATCTAACAAACAATAATAGGTACTCAATGGCCATTTAAAAATAGAAATGAAATTACCATGATCTCCATGGCACTCCAGCGGGAGGTTCCCCAGTACATTGCCATTCCTTGGTTTATCACATGTGTCATGGCTCGAACGATTTCTATGGAAAGCCAAATAGTTAGCACTACATATACTTTTCAAAGTTATATAGTCTTTTTTTTTCTTTTCCTGCCCAAAGCTTAGATATTTAAAGCAATTATTTGTTGGATTAATATAATTACTTTGACACTGGTGATAACATAATAGTCTAACATAAAATATTGATAGTTTGGAGGTGGTTGGTACTTTTGGGTAAACTGACGTTCCACTTTCAGATTGCAGCAACAACATGAAATGATATTAAAAACAGAGTGACCACTTTAAGTTCTTCCTTTACTTTTATCGCTTCAGGGTTCCTGGCTGGATAAAAGAACACATGATTCACCTCTTTCAGAACGTGGGGACCTTAAGGGCTCACTAAAGTGAGAAGTGAGAGAGAGCATTTGTTTTGACTTTGTAGAATGGAGGGTCATTGGGGATAGAAGGCCTGCCTCTGTGTGTGGGATCTGCAGAGCTAAGCCTCACTCAGGGTGGCTGTTTAATAGAGATGACTCAACAACAATGTGTTTGGCAGAAAGATAAACATATTAAATGCTGAACAAACAGCCAAAGCCACAGTGGCTCCCAGCCCGCACTGGCATACTCTGTCCTTGACCACTTTGGACAAAAGTTCATTCTAACACACCCATGTCATGCATTTTACCGGGGCCTGCGTGTGGCCCCGCCCCACTTGCTCATCAGCCTCTTTCAGCTTGACATCATATTTCCTAAACAGGAAAATGAACCCCTTCCCAGAGGGGTGGAGCTGAGCTAATCTTCTTGGCACCAGCCGATGTGATGCAGAACCAGGGAGCATGGAGAACCTCAAGTTCAATTGAGTGAAAAGTCACAGACATGGTTGGATTTCTTCTACAAAGCAGGTCAGCCAAATACCCAGGATGCTAGGTCATTTGACATTTTCAAGGGGTTGCAGGCCACGGGCTTTTCTTGCCCCACTAATATCTGGTAGGTTACGTGTCCTTCAGAAGAATCAAATCCTTTCTCAAACTCGAGTTGAGTAGATGTGTTCTTATTTTATTTCTCACCAGCAAGCACTGTCTTAATTGATCAGGGACAGGATTTGGAACGAGACAGCGAGGGTTAGGGTCTTAGCTTGCTTGCTTGTTTGGCTTACGTAAACCATTTAAAATTGCCCTTGGTTTCTTTGTTTGGAAGATGGGAATGCTTTTACTCACCAGAGTCCCAACAGAGGTAGAACTTGGCTTATAAGGAAAATATTTTTCTTTCTTGGAGAAAGACTCCTAAATATCAGTTTATTACTCAGCAACTAAATCTATGAAGATAGCTCTCCCTTTATAAAGCAAATGAGATACAAAAAGTTATATGAAACATTTTCTTTCCTTTTATTATACAGATGGAAATGAGTACCTGTGCTAAAATTTCTGGAAGTCTAAAGCCATTATTTAAATCTCTGCCCCAAAGTATTCTCTCTTTGGAGAGCTCCATCGTTGTGCTAGTTCCCTTTCCTTTCACATCCTGTTTCATCCAGAGCTGAGATGTTCATCCAGTCAACAGGATTTATGAGGCGTCTGCTACGCTGGGGGTTGGGGATATTGTGGCAAATCAAACACGTTGGTAAACACTGAGGAGGTTAACAGAATAAAATGAGCCCGAGAGCCTCCCCTGTCTCCATTCTGTAATCACGTAAGATGAGCACAGGACTGGTCAGTGGCTTGGCCATGCGGCAGTTACTGAGGCCTTGGCAAGAGCAGGTAAGGTGGAGTGGAGGTGGTACTCCTCCTGTACCTTCATTCCCTTATTTCACACACACGTATTAAGAGCTTAATATTTGCCAGGCACTGGGTTCATCTGTGAGTAAAACAGATACAAAGCTCCTTGAGTTTTGAATTGAGTGGGGAACATGGAGATGTAAACAAGTAGGTAATTACAAAATGTGACATGTTATGAAGAAAACCAATAGGGGGCTGAGATAGGGAATAAGAGGGAAGACCGATTTTAGTTGGTCAAGGAAGGTCTCCCTGAGGAGTAATGTTTAGGCATAAAAAATAAATAGGGACCAGTCAGGTGAAGAACAGTGGAAGAGGATTCTAGACCACTGGAGCAGCATGTGCAAAGGCCCTGAGGCTGGACAGAGCTTGGTGAGTTCCCGCAATCAGGAAGCCATGGAAGCTGAGTCAGGAAGGAGGACAGGGCTACAAGATGAAGTTGGCAGAGGGCAAACCGTGTTATTTGTCTGTTATTCAGGGCTTGATGGGAAGTCACTAACATTTTTAGGTAAGGAAATGACAATGCAGTGAACATTTCAGAACACTATCTGACCGTGCTGTGGGGTGGGGGTGGGGGGCTGGAGGAAGCAAGAAGATCTTTAGGAAGGTATTGTAGTACTCCAGGCAGGAATTGAGTGGGCTTGGAATCGGGAGGTGGTAGCAAAGACAGAGGCATGAATGGATCAAAATCTGTTTGGGGGGTAGTATCCCCTAGACTGGCAGATGGACTGAACGTGGCAAGTGAGGACGAGGAGGAATCAAGGCGATCTCCCAGATAACTGGCCACTCACCAAGATGCAGGAGACTGAGCGAGGAACAGGCTTGGGAGGAAGAGCCAGGGTCTCTCCTTGGACACGCCAAAAAGGGGATGACTGTGAGAGACTGAGGTGAGATGTCGAGTAGAGATAACTGGATAATGACACGGTGAACAACCTGGGCTGGAAGCGAGCTATTTATTAATTACCAATCTTTAACTGTATTTAAATCCATGGAAGTGGATGACTCTATTAAAGGGAAGTCTGCCCAGAGAAAAGAGTAGAGGTTCTAAGAGCCAGAGCAGGAGTCGGGGAGAGGTCACTGCAGCCAGAGGGGCAGGAAGGAAGCCAGATGGGGGGACAGTTCAGAATCAAGAATAGGGAGTGCTTGCAGAAGGAGCTGTGCCCGAGGACTGGAACACACGAGCATTCGAGTCAGAAGGGCACAAAACAGTGTCCACAGGATTTGGCTGTGTGACAGGGAGGTCACTGCAGACCATGAAAAGAGTGCTGTCAGTGTCTGTGGTGCGTTGGGACCAAGGCCAGGCTGGAGCCAATGGTAGAATGGGCGTGGGGAAGGGAAGGCGTTAGAGACAACCTGGGTAGACTCAAGTTAGGAAATGAATGGAGCACAGAAAGAGGGCAGCAGCTGAAGGGGTATTTAGAGTCAAATGAGAGTTTTATTTTAAAATTGGAAGATGTAAGAGTAAGCCTGTATGCCACTGGGAGTGATCTAGATAGGGGAGTTACTGAGGATGTGGGCTAGGGGGTTGGGGAGTATGGAGGGGGAGAGACTTGACACAGGGAGATGGAGGAGAACAACACTCCTGGGGGTGGGAAGGACACTTCTGGCAAGATGGTGGGACCTCAGGAGGTTTGGAGAACTCATCATAGGAAGACAGGGGAGCCCCTGTTTGATGAATTCAATTCTCAATAAACTATCAATCAAGTGAAAAAGAGGTGGGAAGTGAGGAAAAGGTGAGAAGGAACAGTTCTGAGCGTGGAAGAGCCTATGCAAGATGCCCTTATGCCCCAGGTACTTTAGTTGAGGGTAATTTCTTTGCTCCGTGATTTGTTTGGCTACTGACTCTGCAGGAAAGGGCTGGTGGAATGCAGAAAGGAGTCTGGGAGAAGGAGGCTGCAGCACAGAATGCAGGGAGGAATGCAGAGAATGTAGAGGCCACAGTTAGAGATTCACGTTGCCACAAAGTAAAACTGAATTTAATGCATATTCAAAATTTTTTTTTTTTCCCCACACGGGCATGCGGAGTCTTAGTTCCCCGACCAGGAATTGAACCTGTGCCCCCTGCAGTGGAAGCGCGGAGCCCTAACCACTGGACCGCCAGGGAATTCCCACTTCATTTTTTTTTTTTTAATGTCAGAGAAAAATCCCCCAAGTTGTTTAGCTATCTAACATAACAGGAAATAACTGTACTGATAGCTGAGCTGGGTTTTTAACATAATTCTACCAAGAGGACACTAGAGGGCAGCATTGTTAAGAAAAAAATCAACTGAGTCTGCTTGTTTTATACTTGTACATCACGGAAATGCGTCTTTAAAGCATCCTAGTCAGAGCCTCGATACTGAGTGGGGAAAAGGCCATTAGGAAGATCATTTAGTGCATTGCTTTCACCTGCCCCTGGGAAAGGACATGCAGACAAACAAACTGATTAAATCCGGCAACTCAGGACTGAATGTGGCTCCTGGAGGCCAGACTCCCCCGCTTTTCCAGGAAGCCTTGGCACCAGTGGTTCTCAACCCTGACTGCACATTAAAACACCTGGGGAGCTTTGAAAACTACACTATCCAGACTCCACGGAAGTTCTATTATATCAGAATCTCTGGGGGTGAGGCTGGGCATCAGTCTCATCCCAGATGATTCCAGTGTGCAGCCAGGGTTCAGGGCCACTGTGCTTGTCTACACGGCTGGTCCTGAAGTGTGGCCCCTGGACCACCAACAGGAACCTGGTAGAAATGCATATCCTAGGGTCTTACCCAAGATGTACTGAATTACAAATTCTGGACGTGGGTAGGGCCCAGCATTCTGTGTTTTAAGCAGCTCTCCCAGCAATTTTAGTACAGACTAAAGGTTGAGAACCACTGCTTTATACCATCCCCAAGTAAGCCATGTCAGTGAGTATCAACTTCCTCCCACATTTCCTCTTCTGCTCTGTCATCTAATCTTAGTGCTTCATGCTATACTTTAACCTTTATTTGCTTTAGTACATATGCAAACAGTCACTGTGACATGCATGTACACACACACACAAGCACATACACACTTTAGTATGAATTAGAGGAATTTGAAGAAAATGCAGAGGTCCAAGTTCTAGTCTACTTCAATGAGCCTGGGCCTTTGTATTATGTTCGTTAGCTCTCAAATCTCAGTGTTTGAGAAACACTTCTAAACTATGGGAAAACTTGGTTAAATCCTTCCTGTGCACTCCTTTCCAGGTTGAAATCATCATTATTATATAACCCACAGGCCACAGGCAGCACTCTCTCTTATTCCCTGGACTCTTGTCAGAAAGCTGGCCTCTATAAAAGCTGCAAGTCAACTTTGTTTCTCTGAGTATCCCAATTTCCCATCTGTAAAGTGAGTCTGTATTGATCCTGTGTAATTCTTTCAAAGCTTGACATGAGATGATATGTGTAGACCAATTTGTGACTCTGAAAGAGTAACACAAACTGAGTAACAAGTAAGCAGGATGTGGCCCTGGTTGTTTCTTCTCAAATAAGCTCAGATTCTAACATTTTAGTTACCAAAAAAAAAAAAAAAAAGTTGATATTCTTTTCAGTAACATAAGTCATCTCTGTTTAAAAATATGTATTTTATGTGAAAGGACTTAATAAAACTATTTATTTTGAGTGAAAGGAATTTGTTGATAAACATGTTTATTTTTTCAATTGGCCCTCATGCAAAAACATGGCTGCTCACATTAAGCCTTTTTCATGTGAAACGTTCCCTAGAACTTTAAGAGTTGTACGCAAGTGGTTATACTGCATGAACAATAAATCATAGGGACTAAAGATACAAATATGCAGAAATTAGTGTTTTTATCAGATCAAATGTACTCAAGTTAACCTGGCCATATGGACACAAAATGATGAAAACAAAAGAAACCTTAGAGATAATTCAGTGTAGTTTCCTCTTACTCTAGATAAGGAAACAGGCTAGGAGTTCATTGTTTTAAGGAATAATTAAAAGCTTGAATATTGTTAACAATTATAAATATTTCAGATATGCTTACAAAATCCTGAGAGTAAATACACAAAATAATAATTGTAATATGTAGTGGAACTGTATGTAACTTTGTTCTATATTTTTCAAGTCCCCTGTAAATGTGTTATCATACTTTCATAATTTAAAAAAGAAAAAAGAATGATTCCCTAACACAGCAAAGCACCACTTTAAAACACTAACATGTTATAGGTTAATTCACAAATATTAGGTTTAACTAAACGCAATTTCCATTTTTAAAGGCCAAAAATGGTTGATCTTTTTTACGGGGAGGGGTCACGTGGAGGCTGGGGCACTGGTAGAATGCAGAGACTTGGTTTCAACAGAGGAGTCGTAAACACTAATAAAAACAGGTCTAGACACGGGCACAATTTTTAGTCCAGACCAGCTGTTTGTTTGTTATTTATCTAACTTCAGCTGTTTATTTACTTTAACTTCGGAAGCTTGTGGTGGTGGTGGTTTATAATCGTGCCTCTTTGTGGCTTAGAGGATTCCTCTTGGATATTCATCAGTCATTTACCATCTTGGCTGTGGAGAATCCTCTCTCAGTGCTCCTCTATCTGGAGATAGAGGACCACCTTTTCTCACTGGAATGGAAACTCATAACCATAAATGGAGTCATGTCACGTTTACCCTTAAAGGTTTGCCGACTGTCTGAAGACAGCCTGGCTCCATTTGCCTTCCAGACCCCACGGGAGACTCTGGTTTTGTCCCATCACTGTCCAAGAACTTGGACATGTTCTTCAACCTTGCTGAATCTCAGTTTCTTCAACACAAATGAACAGACTGATATTAATTGAGCATATAGGTAATCTTTATAATAACTGTTTAGGTGGGTAATATCTTAATCCTTATTTTATTGATGAGGAACCTGAGACTCAAAAAGGTAGTCACTTGGGCAGCTTCTCAGCAGATAGTCGGTAAGGCCACTTCTAGCTTTGAAGCTAGAAGTGGTCATCCTGGAAGGCTTTGTGCATAGTACACTGTGGGAGAAGGTGGGTTGGGGACAAAAAAATAACAGGGCATTTACTTAATTGACCTCATTGTGTATCTGTGAATGTACGATGACTTGTGTGTGGGTCTATCCATCCCTTTGCATTTCATATGCCGATGACTTATAGTTCATGATGTATATGAATGACTTGAGAAATGTGAGCTATCTTTTTGCTTCCTTGAAGAAAGACGTCAAATCTGATGATTCTTTGAAAAAAGAACCAAAAAAAGGGTTTGAGTCTGTGTGTGACCTGCTGAAGCTTAGAAACAGAGTGGTCTTCACAAGATAGTTTGCTAGGAATAAGCTTTCTGGATCAGGGCGATGGCCAAAATGATTCTCTATCAGAACAGACCAGATTCAAGAGACTAGAAAGGATTACACACACCAAGCCAAGTCAGTAAAACCTCTCCTATCTGGAGAAATTAAACCTTGTTCCAAATTCTCACCCCAGAATAGAGCTGTGTGTCTCCAAGGACAATACATCGTCCTCACCCTGAAGCTTCCCAGAACACCCTCTCTAAGGGCACAGGGTCCTCAGCCTCTCTGCTCTGACACACTGGTTATACCTGACCCCGACAGTTTGAACTGAGCCTTTGAAATTGCCCAGATGTGATTTCCGAAACTTCTTCTGAAACATAGAAAAGGTTATTGAAGTGGGACATTTTTAGCCTCACTTTTACTTAAAGACCAAAGGTCTTGAAAAAAAGCAGTAGTTGGTAAGTACCCCTAAGTTCCGAAGTGAGGTACTAGGCCACCTGTGTAGGACTGGTTAAAAAAGGTTTGGCCGGGGGCTTCCCTGGTGGTGCAGTGGTTGAGAATCTGCCTGCCAATGCCGGGGACACGGGTTCGAGCCCTGGTCTGGGAAGATCCCACATGCCGCGGAGCAACTAGGCCCGTGAGCCACAACTACTGAGCCTGCGCGTCTGGAGCCTGTGCTCCGCAACAAGAGAGGCCGCGATAGTGAGAGGCCCGTGCACCGCGATGAAGAGTGGCCCCCGCTTGCCACAACTAGAGAAAGCCCTCACACAGAAACGAAGACCCAACACAGCCAAAAATAAATAAATAAATAAATAAATAAAATAAAAATAAGGTACCGCTTACTTAAAAAAAAAAAAAAAAAGGTTTGGCCGTCTTTAGCTCAATCCCTACCTTAAAAGAATCAGTGGGTGGAGGTGAGGGTTGAGAGACAATTTATTTGGACTTGTTTGAGTTCTGTGACATTTTCCTACCTTCCCCTGTGATGCCACCCTCCCCCTCCATCTTTCACCTTGTCTCAAACTGAATAAAACTCCAGAACCTAAAAATCCCATTTGCAGAACTTGCAAATAAGGACAGCTCCCTGCAGTAAGGATCTGATTGCTGTGCTTTTTTTTCCAACAGGCAAACACAGGCTGTCCTGGGGATTCTGCTCATTCCTTGTTCAGCTCCCCACTACAGAGGGGGAGGCTACATGATGCTGTATACTTTTAATATTATTTCTTCCTGCACCAGACATGTGCTCTTCAATCCTGGCAAGAGAGCAAATGTTCATTTTGCATTTAGACAAGAATGGCCAAGTGACTTGCTTCAGGCAATGACATAGCTTTCTTATCTATCAGTACTTCTCTATCCTCATTATTTCTCTGTAATCCTCTTATTACTACATCAAGTCTTTCCAGCTTCTCACCTGCTGACACTCCAAGAAATAATGTAGAATATGGATCATAAAATTGCACCTCTTGAGAGTGGGCCTCACGCAGCCACAGGGACAAGACTCCTGAAGGACCTGGGGCACCAAACCACCTGCCTGAGGCAAAGGACTGCAACATGGGTGCCGCCATGTTGGTGGAGTCCCAAAGGGAATGCTGGGATTATGGGGGTCCAGCTACACCCCTCAGTACCCACTCCACTTGTAACATGCTGTCAGAACAGAGTGGCAAAGTAAATAAAGATTTGTCATTTAGGCAGAAGCGGAGAGGCAGCACGTTGAAAGGAGGGCCTCTGGAGTGTGGAATTCCGGAGTTTGGAGAGAGGACCTTCAAGATGGCGGAGAAGTAAGATGTGGAGATCACCTTCCTCCCAACAAATATATCAAAAATACATCTACATGTGGAACAACTCCTACAGAACACCTATGAATGCTGGCAGAAGACCTCAGACTTCCCAAAAGGCAAGAAACTCCCCACGTACCTGGCCATGTGGCTAATAGGGTCTTGGTGCTCCGGCTGGGTGTCAGGCCTGAGCCTCTGTGGTGGGAGAGCCGAGTTCAGGACATTGGTCCACAGAGACCTCCCGGCCCCTCGTAATATCAACTGTCGAAAGCTCTCCCAGAGATCTCCATCTCAATGCTAAGACCCAGCTCCACTCAACAACCAGCAAACTCCAGTGCTGGACACCCCATGCCACACAACTAGCAAGACAGGAACACAACCCCACACATTAGCAGAGAGGCTGCCTAAAATAACACTAAGTTCACAGACAACCCAAAACACAGCACCAGACGTGGTCCTGCCCACCAGAAAGACAAGATCCAGCCTCATCCATCAGAACACAGGCCCAGTACCCTCCACCAGGAAGCCTACACAACCCACTGAACCAACCTTACCCACTGGGGGAAGACATCAAAAACAACAGGAACTACGAACCTGCAGCCTGTGAAAAGGAGACCCCAAACACAGTAAGTTAAGCAAAATGAGAAGACAGAGAAACACACAGCAGATGAGGAAGCAAGGTAAAAACCCACCAGACCAAACAAATGAAGAGGAAATAGGCAGTCTTCCTGAAAAAGAATCAGAGTAATGATAGCAAAGATGATCCAAAATCTTGGGAAGAGAATGAAGAAAATATAAGAAATGTTTAACAAGGACCTAGAAGAACTAAAGAGCAAACAAACAATGATGAACAACACAATAACTGAAATTAAAAATTCTCTAGAAAGAATCAATAGCAGAATAACTGAGGCAGAAGGACGGATAAGTAACCTGGAAGATAAAACAGTGGAAATAACTACCGCAGAGCAGAATAAAGAAAAAAGAATGAAAAGAACTGAGGACAGTCCTCCGGGACAACATTAAACGCCCCAACATTCGAATTATAGGGGTCCCAGAAGAAGAAGAGAAAAAGAAAGGGACTGAGAAAATATTTGAAGAGATTATAGTTGAAAACTTCCCTAATATGGGAAAGGAAATAGTTAATCAAGTATAAATAGTTAATACAGGATAAATCCAAGGAGAAACATGCCAAGACACATATTATCAAACTATCAAAAATTAAATACAAGGAAAAAATACTAAAAGCAGCAAGGGAAAAGCAACAAATAACATACAAGGGAATCCCCATAAGGTTAACAGCTGATCTTTCAGCAGAAACTCTGCAAGCCAGAAGGGAGTGGCAGGACATATTTAAAGTGATGAGAGGGAGACACCGACAATCAAGATTACTCTACCCAGCAGGGATCTCATTGAGATTCGAGGGAGAAATTAAAACCTTTGCGGACAAGCAAAAGCCAAGAGAATTCAGCACCACCAAACCAGATTTACAACAAATACTAAAGGAACTTCTCTAGGCAGGAAACACAAGAGAAGGAAATGACCTACAATAACAAACCCAAAACAATTACGAAAATGGTAATAGGAACATACATATTGATAATTACCTTAGATGTAAATGGATTAAATGCTCCAACCAACAGACACAGACTGGCTGAATGGATAAAAAAACCAGACCCGTATATATGCTGTCTACAGGAGACCCACTTCAGACCTAGGGACCCATACAGACTGAAAGTGAGGGGATGGAAAAAGATATTCCATGCAAATGGAAATCACAAGAAAGCTGGAGTAGCAATTCTCATATCAGACAAAATAGACTTTAAAATAAAGATTATTACAAGAGACAAAGACGGACACTATATAATGATCAAGGGATCAATCCAAGAAGAAGATATAACAATTGTAAGTATTTATGCATCCAACATAGGAGCACCTCAATACATAACGCAAGTGCTAACAGCCATAGAAGGGGAAATCGACAGTAACACAATAATAGTAGGGGACATTAAAAACACCCCACTTTCACCAACAGACAGATCATCCAAAATGAAAATAGGTAAGGAAACACAAGCTTTAAATGATACATTAAACAAAATGGACTTAATTGATATTTATAGGACAAAAACAACAGAATACACTCTCTTCTCAAGTGCTCATGGAACATTCTCCAGGATAGATCATATCTTGGGTCACAAATCAAGCCTTGGTAAATTTAAGAAAATTGAAATCGTATCAAGTATCTTTTCCGACCACAACACTATAAGACTAGATATCAATTACAGGAAAAAAACTGTAAAAAATACAAACACATGGAGGCTAAACAATACACTACTAAATAACCAAGAGATCACTGAAGAAATCAAAGAGGAAATCAAAAAATACCTAGAAACAAATGACAATGAAAACACGACGACCCAAAACCTATGGGATGCAGCAAAAGCAGTTCTAACAGGGAAGTTTATAGCAATACAATCCTACCTCAAGAAACAAGAAACATCTCAAACAACCTAAACTTACACCTAAAGCAATTAGAGAAAGAAGAACAAAAAACCCCCAAAGTTAGCAGAAGGAAAGAAATCATAAAGATCAGATCAGAAATAAATGAAAAAGAAATGAAGGAAATGCTAGCAAAGATCAATAAGACTAAAAGCTGGTTCTTTGAGAAGATAAACAAAATTGATAAACCATTAGCCAGACCCATCAAGAAAAAATGGGAGAAGACTCAAATCAATAGAATTAGAAATGAAAAAGGAGAAGTAACAACTCACACTGCAGAAATACAAAGGATCATGAGAGATTACTACAAGCAAATATATGCCAATAAAATGGACAACCTGGAAGAAATGGACACATTCTTAGAAAGGCACAACCTTCAAGACTGAACCAGGAAGAAATAGAAAATATAAACAGACCAAACACAAGCACTGAAATTGAAACTGTGATTAAAAATCTTCCAACAAACAAATGCCCAGGACCAGATGGCTTCACAGGTGAATTCTATCAAACATTTAGAGAAGAGCTAACACCTATCCTTCTCAAATTCTTCCAAAATATAGCAGAGGGAGGAACACTCCCAAACTCATTCTACGAGGCCACCATCACCCTGATACGAAAACTAAAGATGTCACAAAAAAGAAAACTACAGGCCAGTATCACTGATGAACATAGATGCAATAATCTTCAACAAAATACTAGCAAACAGAATCCAACAGCACATTAAAAGGATCATACACCATGATCAAGTGGGGTTTATCCCAGGAATGCAAGGATTCTTCAAGATACACAAATCAATCAATGTGATACACCATATTAACAAATTGAAGGATAAAAACCATATGATAATCTCAATAGATGCAGAAAAAGCTTTTGACAAAATTCAACACCCATTTATGATAAAAACTCTCCAGAAAGTAAGCATAGAGGGAACTTACCTTAACATAATAAAGGCCATATATGACAAACCCATAGCCAACATCGTTCTCAATGGTGAAAAACTGAAATCATTTCCACTAAGATCAGGAACAAGACAAGGTTGCCCACTCTCACCATTCTTATTCAACATAGTTTTGGAAGTTTTAGCCACAGCAATCAGAGAAGAGAAAGAAATAAAAGGGATCCAATTCAGAAAAGAAGAAGTAAAACTGTCACTGTTTGCAGATGACATCATACTATATATAGAGAATCCTAAAGATGCTACCAGAAAACTACTAGAGCTAATCCATGAATCTGGTAAAGTAGCAGGATACAAAATTAATGCAGAGAAATCTCTTGCATTCCTATACACTAATGATGAAAAATCTGAAAGAGAAATGAAGGAAACACTCCCATTTACCATTGTAACAAAAAGAATAAAATACCTAGGAATAAGCCTGCCTAAGGAGACAAAAGACCTGTATGCAGAAAACTATAAGACACTGATGAAAGAAATTAAAGATGATACAAACAGATGGAGAGATATACCATGTTCTTGGATTGGAAGAATCAACATTGTGAAAATGACTATACTACCCAAAGCAATCTACAGATTCAATGCAATCCCTATCCAACTACCAATGGCATTTTTCACAGAACTAGAACAAAAAATTTCACAATTTGTATGGAAACACAAAAGACCCTGAATAGCCAAAGCAATCTTGAGAAAGAAAAACAGAGCTGGAGGAATCAGGCTCCCGGACTTCAGACTCTACTACAAACCTACGGTATTCAAGACAGCATGGTACTGGCACAAAAACAGAAATATATATCAATGGAACAGGATAGAAAGTCCAGAGGTAAACCCACGCACATATGGTCACGTTATGTTTGATAAAGGAGGCAAGAATATGCAATGGAGAAAAGGCAGGCTCTTCAATAAGTGGTGCTGGGAACACTGGACAGCTACATGTGAAAGAATGAAATTAGAACACTTCCTAACACCATACACAAAAATAAACTCAAAATGGATTAAAGACCTAAATGTAAGGCCAGACACTACAAAACTCTTAGAGGAAAACATAGGCAGAACACTCTATGGCATAAATCACAGCAAGATCCTTTTTGACCCACCTCTTAGAGAAATGGAAATAAAAACAAAAATAAACAAATGGGACCTAATGAAACTTAAAAGCTTTTGCACAGCAAAGGAAACCATAAACAAGATGAAAAGACAATCCGCAGAATGGGAGAAAATATTTGCAACTGAAGAAACTGACCAAGGATTAATCTCCAAAATTTACAAGCAGCTCATGAAACTCAATATCAAAAATACAAACAACCCAATCAAAAAATGGGCAGAAGACCTAAATAGACATTTCTCCAAAGAAGATATACAGATTGCCAACAAACACATGAAAGGATGCTCAACTTCACTGATCATTAGAGAAATGCAAATCAAAACTACAATGAGGTATCACCTCACACCGGTCAGAATGGCCATCATGAAAATGTCTACAAACAATAAATGTTGGAGAGGATGTGGAGAAAAGGGAACCCCTCTTGCACTGTTGGTGGGAATGTAAATTGATACAGCCACTGTGGAGAACAGTATGGAGATTCCTTAAAAAAATAAAAATAGAACTACCATATGACCCAGCAATCCCACTACTGGGCATATACCCTGAGAAAACCATAATTCAAAAAGAGTCATGTACCACAATGTTCACTGCAGCACTATTTACAATAGCTAGGACATGGAAGCAACCTAAGTGTCCATCAACAGATGAATGGATAAAGAAGATGTGGCACATATATACAATGGAATATTACTCAGCCATAAAAAGAAACGAAATTGAGTTATTTGTAGTGAGGTGGACGGACCTAGACTCTGTCATACAGAGTGAAGTAAGTCAGAAAGAAAAACAGAGCCCGGAGCGTCTGCCCACCTGCGCTCCGGACCCGCCCGGGAGCGACGCCCGCGTCTCGCAGCGCGCAGCCAATTCCGCGGCCCCGAGAGCAGCCAGGACGCGCTGCTCTCCGCCCGGCGGCGGCCGGCGCCCAGCACCGCAGCGCCTGCCCGCCCGCCCGTTCGCCCCCGGGCCGGGGAGCCACGTTTCCTGCTGCGGACCGCTGCGGGGAGTGCTCGCGGCCTGGGAAAATCAACATGAGGTGGTGCTTATGAACTTCAAGGTCTAAATCATACAGATCCAGATACATGAGAAATACATCTACACGTGGAACTGCTCCTACAGAACACCCACTGAACGCTGGCAGAAGACGTCAGACCTCCCAAAAGGCAAGAAAATCCCCACGTACTTGGGTAGGGCAAAAGAAAAAAGAAATAACAGAGACAAAAGAATAGGGACGGGACCTGCACCAGTGGGAGGGAGCTGTGAAGGAGGAAAGGTTTCCACACACTAGGAAGCCCCTTCGTGGGCAGAGACTGCGGGTAGCAGAGGGGGGAAGCTTCGGAGCCACGGAGGAGAGCGCAGCCACATTGGTGCGGAGGGCAAAGCGGAGATTCCCGCACAGAGGAGCGGTGCCGACCAGCACTCACCAGCCCGAGAGGCTTGTCTGCTCAGCCGCCGGGGCGGGCGGGGCCTGGGAGCTGGGGCTCGGGCTTCGGTGCTAGCCGGGAGGGAGTCCGGGAAAAAGACTGCAGCTGCCAAAGAGGCAAGAGAATTTTTCTTGCCTCTTTGTTTCGCGGCGCGCAAGGAGAGGGGATTCAGAGCGCCGCCTAAACGAGCTCCAGAGACGGGCGCGAGCCGCGGCTATCAGCGCGGATCCCACAGCAACAGGGACGCAGAGGGAAAAACGGAGAGATTCCCGCACAGAGGCTCGGCGCCGAGCAGCACTCAGCAGCCCGAGAGGCTTGTCTGCTCACCCGCCGGGGCGGGCGGGGGCTGGGAGCTGAGGCGCGGGCTTCGATCGGATCCCAGGGAGAGGACTGGGGTTGGCTGCGTGAACACAGCCTGAAGGGTCTAGCGCACCACAACTAGCCGGGAGGGTGCACGAGAAAAGGTCTGCAGCTGCCGAAGAGGCAGGAGACTTTTTCTTGCCTCTTTGTTTCGCGGCGTGCAAGGAGAGGGGATTCAGAGCGCCACTTAAACGAACTCCAGAGACGGGCGCGAGCCGCGGCTATCAGCGCGGACCCCAGAGACGGGCATGAGACGCTAAGGCTGCTGCTGCCGCCACCAAACAGCCTGTGGGCGAGCACAGGTCATTCTCCACACCGCCCCTCCCGGGAGCCTGTGCAGCCCGCCACGGCCAGGCTCCCGTAATCCGGGGACAACTTCCCTGGGAGAGCGCACGGCGCGCCTCAGGCTGCTGCAACGTCACGCCGGCTTCTGCCGCCGCAGGCTCGCCCCGCCTCCTCCGTACCGCTCCCTCCCCCCGGCCTGACTGAGCCAGAGCCCCCGAATCAGCTGCTCCTTTAACCCCGTTCTGTCTGGGCGGGGAACAGACGCCCTCAGGCGACCTACACGCAGAGGCGGGTCCAAATCCAAAGCTGAACCCCGGGAGCTGTACGAACAAAGAAGAGAAAGGGAAATCTCTCCCAGCAGCCTCAGAAGCAGCGGATTAAAGCTCCACAAACAACTTGATGTGCCTGCATCTGTTGAATACCTGAATAGACAACGAATCATCCCAAATTTAGGAGATGGACTTTGGGAGCAGGATATATTAACTTTTCCCCTTTTCCTTTTTTTTGTGAGTGTAGATGTGTATGCTTCTGGGTGAGATTTTGTCTGTATAGCTTTGCTCTCACCGTTAGTCCTAGGGTTAGGTCCGTCCGTTTTTTGTTTTTTTTTTTTTTTTTGGCTTAAAATTTTTTTTTCCCTAATAAATGTTTTCTTAATAATTTTTTCCTTATTTTCTATTTTTTAAAAAAACTTTTAATAAGTTTTTTCATATTTTTTATTTTAAAAAATTAAAAAATTTTTTTTCTTAATAAATTTTTTCTAAATAATTTTTTTCTTATTTTTAGTATAAAAAATTAATAAATCTATTTTTAAAAATTAAAAAAAATTTTTTTTCTTAATAAATTTACTCTTAATAATTTTTTTTCTTATTTTTTATTATAATTGCTTTATTTTATTTTATTTTATCCTCTTTTTTTCTTTCTTTCCATTTTTTCTCCCTTTTATTCTGAGCCGTGTGGATGAAAGGCTCTTGGTGCTCCAGCCAGGCATCAGGGCTGTGCCTCTGAGGTGGGAGAGCCAACTTCAGGACACTGGTCCACAAGAGACCTCCCAGCTCCACGTAATACCAAACGGCGAAAATCTCTCACAGATCTCCATCTCAACATCAAGACCCAGCTTCACTCAACGACCAGCAAGCTACAGTGCTGGACACCCTATGCCAAACAACTAGCAAGAGAGGAACACAGCCCCATCCATTAACAGAGAGGCTGCCTAAAATCATAATAAGGCCACAGACACCCCAAAACACACCACCAGACGTGGACGAACCCACCAGAAAGACAACATCCAGCCTCATCCACCAGAACACAGGCACTAGTTCCCTCCACCAGGAAACCTACACAACCCACTGAACCAACCTTAGCCACTGGGGACAGATACCAAAAACAACGGGAACTACGAACCTGCAGCCTGTGAAAAGGAGACCCCAAACACAGTAAGATAAGCAAAATGAGAAGACAGAAAAACACACAGCAGATGAAGGAGCAGGGTCAAAACACACCAGACCTAACAAATGAAGAGGAAATAGGTAGTCTACCTGAAAAAGAATTCAGAATAATGATAGTAAGGATGATCCAAAGTCTTGGAAATAGAATAGACAAAATGCAAGAAACATTTAACAAGGACGTAGAAGAACTAAAGAGGAACCAAGAAACGATGACAAGCACAATAAATGAAATTAAAAATACTCTAGATGGGATCAATAGCAGAATAACTGAGGCAGAAGAACGGATAAGTGACCTGGAAGATAAAATGGTGGAAATAACTACTGCAGAGCAGAATAAAGAAAAAAGAATGAAAAGAACTGAGGACAGTCTCAGAGACCTCTGGGACAACATTAAACGCACCAACATTCGAATTATAGGGGTCCCAGAAGAAGAAGAGAAAAAGAAAGGGACTGAGAAAATATTTGAAGAGATTATAGTTGAAAACTTCCCTAATATGGGAAAGGAAATAGTTAATCAAGTCCTGGAAGCACAGAGAGTCCCATACAGGATAAATCCAAGGAGAAACACACCAAGACACATATTAATCAAACTATCAAAAATTAAATATAAAGAAAACATATTAAAAGCAGCAAGGGAAAAACAACAGATAACACACAAGGGCATCCCCATAAGGTTAACAGCTGATCTTTCAGCAGAAACGCTGCAAGCCAGAAGGGAGTGGCAGGATATACTTAAAGTGATGAAGGAGAAAAACCTACAACCAAGATTACTCTACCCAGCAAGGATCTCATTCAGATTTGATGGAGAAATTAAAACCTTTACAGACAAGCAAAAGCTGAGAGAGTTCAGCACCACCAAACCAGCTTTACAACAAATGCTAAAGGAACTTCTCTAGGCAAGAAACACAAGAGAAGGAAAACACCTACAATAACAAACCCAAAACATTTAAGAAAATGGGAATAGGAACATACATATCGATAATTACCTTAAATGTAAATGGATTAAATGCTCCCACCAAAAGACACAGACTGGCTGAATGGATACAAAAACAAGACCCATATATATGCTGTCTACAAGAGACCCACTTCAGACCTAGAGACACATACAGACTGAAAGTGAGGGGATGGAAAAAGATATTCCATGCAAATGGAAATCAAAAGAAAGCTGGAGTAGCAATTCTCATATCAGACAAAATAGACTTTAAAATAAAGACAATTACAAGAGACAAAGACGGACACTATATAATGATCAAGGGATCGATCCAAGAGGAAGGTATAACAATTGTAAATATTTATGCACCCAACATAGGAGCACCTCAATACATAAGGCAAATACTAACAGCCATAAAAGGGGAAATCGACAGTAACACAATCATAGTAGGGGACTTTAACACCCCACTTTCACCAATGGACAGATCATCCAAAATGAAAATAAATAAGGAAACACAAGCTTTAAATGATACATTAAACAAGATGGACTTAATTGATATTTATAGGACATTCCACCCAAAAACAACAGAATACACATTTTTCTCAAGTGCTCATGGAACATTCTCCAGGATAGATCATATCTTGGGTCACAAATCAAGCCTTGGTAAATTTAAAAAAATTGAAATCGTATCAAGTATCTTTTCCGACCACAACGCTATGAGACTAGATATCAATTACAGGAAAAGATCTGTAAAAAATACAAACACATGGAGGCTACACAATACACTACTTAATAACGAAGTGATCACTGAAGAAATCAAAGGGGAAATCAAAAAATACCTAGAAACAAATGACAATGGAGACACGACGATCCAAAACCTATGGGATGCAGCAAAAGCAGTTCTAAGAGGGAAGTTTATAGCAATACAAGCCTACATCAAGAAACAGGAAACATCTCGAATAAACAACCTAACCTTGCACCTAAAGCAATTAGAGAAAGAAGAACAAAAAAACCCCAAAGCTAGCAGAAGGAAAGAAATCATAAAGATCAGATCAGAAATAAATGAAAAAGAAATGAAGGAAACAATAGCAAAAATCAATGAAACTAAAAGCTGGTTCTTTGAGAAGATAAACAAAATTGATAAACCATTAGCTAGACTCATCAAGAGAAAAAAGGAGAAGACTCAAATTAATAGAATTAGAAATGAAAAAGGAGAAGTAACCACTGACACTGCAGAAATACAAACGATCATAAGAGATTACTACAAGCAACTCTATGCTAATAAAATGGACAACCTGGAAGAAATGGACAGATTCTTAGAAATGCACAACCTGCCGAGACTGAACCAGGAAGAAATAGAAAATATGAACAGACCAATCACAAGCACTGAAATTGAAACTGTGATTAAAAATCTTCCAACACACAAAAGCCCAGGACCAGATGGCTTCACAGGCGAATTCTATCAAACATTTAGAGAAGAGCTAACACCTATCCTTCTCAAACTCTTCCAAAATATTGCAGAGGGAGGAACACTCCCCAACTCATTCTACGAGGCCACCATCACCCTGATACCAAAACCAGGCAAAGATGTCACAAAGAAAGAAAACTACAGGCCAATATCACTGATGAACATAGATGCAAAAATCCTCAACAAAATACTAGCAAACAGAATCCAACAGCACATTAAAAGGATCATACACCATGATCAAGTGGGGTTTATTCCAGGAATGCAAGGATTCTTCAATATACGCAAATCAATCAACGTGATACATCATATTAACAAATTGAAGGAGAAAAACCATATGATCATCTCAATAGATGCAGAGAAAGCTTTCGACAAAATTCAACACCCATTTATGATAAAAGTCCTGCAGAAAGTAGGCATAGAGGGAACTTTCCTCAACATAATAAAGGCCGTATATGACAAACCCACAGCCAACATTGTCCTCAATGGTGAAAAACTGAAACCATTTCCACTAAGATCAGGAACAAGACAAGGTTGCCCACTCTCACCACTATTATTCAACATAGTTTTGGAAGTGTTAGCCACAGCAATCAGAGACGAAAAAGAAATAAAAGGAATCCAAATCGGAAAAGAAGAAGTAAAGCTGTCACTGTTTGCAGATGACATGATACTATACATAGAGAATCCAAAAGATGCTACCAGAAAACTACTAGAGCTAATCAATGAATTTGGTAAAGTAGCAGAATACAAAATTAATGCACAGAAATCTCTTGCATTCCTGTATACTAATGATGAAAAATCTGAAAGTGAAATTAAGAAAACACTCCCGTTTACCATTGCAACAAAAAGAATAAAATACCTAGGAATAAACCTACCTAAGGAGACAAAAGACCTGTATGCAGAAAATTATAGGACACTGATGAAAGAAATTAAAGATGATACAAATAGATGGAGAGATATACCATGTTCTTGGATTGGAAGAATCAACATTGTGAAAATGACTCTGCTACCCAAAGCAATCTACAGATTCAATGCAATCCCTATCAAACTACCACTGGCATTTTTCACAGAACTAGAACAAAAAATTTCACAATTTGTATGGAAACACAAAAGACCCCGAATAGCCAAAGCAATCTTGAGAACGAAAAATGGAGCTGGAGGAATCAGGCTCCCTGACTTCAGACTATATTACAAAGCTACAGTAATCAAGACAGTTTGGTACTGGCACAAAAACAGAAATATAGATCAATGGAACAGGATAGAAAGCCCAGAGATAAGCCCACGCACATATGGTCACCTTATCTTTGATAAAGGAGGCAAGCATATACAGTGGAGAAAAGACAGCCTCTTCAATAAGTGGTGCTGGGAAAATTGGACAGGTACATGTAAAAGTATGAAATTAGAACACTCCCTAACACCATACACAAAAATAAACTCAAAATGGATTAAAGACCTAAGTGTAAGGCCAGACACTATCAAACTCTTAGAGGAAAACATAGGCAGAACACTGTATGACATAAGTCACAGCAAGATCCTTTTTGACCCAGGTCCTAGAGAAATGGAAATAAAAACACAAATAAACAAATGGGACCTAATGAAACTTAAAAGCTTTTGCACAGCAAAGGAAACCATAAACAAGACCAAAAGACAACCCTCAGAATGGGAGAAAATATTTGCAAATGAAGCAACGGACAAAGGATTAATCTCCAAGATTTACAAGCAGCTCATGCAGCTCAATAACAAAAAAACAAACAACCCAATCCAAAAATGGGCAGAAGACCTAAATAGACATTTCTCCAAAGAAGAGATACAGATTGCCAACAGACACATGAAAGAATGCTCAACATCATTAATCATTAGAGAAATGCAAATCAAAACTACAATGAGGTATCATCTCACACCGGTCAGAATGGCCATCATCAAAAAATCTAGAAACAATAAATGCTGGAGAGGGTGTGGAGAAAAGGGAACACTCTTGCACTGTTGGTGGGAATGTAAATTGATACAGCCACTATGGAGAACAGTATGGAGGTTCCTTAAAAAACTAAAAATAGAACTACCATATGACCCAGCAATCCCACTACTGGGCATATACCCTGAGAAAACCATAATTCAGAAAGAGTCATGTACCAAAATATTCATTGCAGCTCTGTTTACAATAGCCAGGACATGGAAGCAACCTAGGTGTCCATCATCGGATGAATGGATAAAGAAGATGTGGCACATATATACAATGGAATATTACTCAGCCATAAAAAGAAATGAAATGGAGGTGTTTGTAATGAGGTGGATGGAGTTAGAGTCTGTCATACAGAGTGAAGTAAGTCAGAAAGAGAAAAACAAATACAGTATGCTAACACATATATATGGAATCTAAGGGGAAAAAAAAAAAAAAAGAGGTCATGAAGAACCTAGTGGCAAGATGGGAATAAAGACACAGACCTACTAGAGAATGGACTTGAGGATATGGGGAGGGGGAGGGGTGAGATGTGACAGGGTGAGAGAGTGTCATGGACATATATACACTACCAAATGTAAAATAGATAACTAGTGGGAAGCAGCCGCATAGCACAGGGAGATCAGCTCGGTGCTTTGTGACCACCTAGAGGGGTGGGATAGGGAGGGTGGGAGGGAGGGAGATGCAAGAGAGAAGAGATATGGCAACATATGTATATGTGTAACTGATTCACTTTGTTGTAAAGCAGAAGCTAGCACACCATTGTAAAGCAATTATACTTCAATAAAGATGTTTAAAAAAAAAAAAAAAAAAAAAGAAAGAAAAACAAATACCGTAAGCGAACACATATATATGGAATTATAAAAAAAAGTGGTTCTGAAGAACCTAGGGGCAGGACAGTAATAAAGACACAGATGTAGAGAATGGACTTGAGGTCACGGGGAGGAGGAAGGGTAAGCTGGGACAAAGTGAGAGAGTGGCATGGACATATATACACAGTACCAAATGTAAAATAGATAGCTAGTGGGAAGCAGCCGTATAGCACAGGGAGATCAGCTCGGTGCTTTGTGACCACCTAGAGGGGTGGGATACGGAGGGTGAGAGGGAGACGCAGAGGGAGAGGATATGGGGATATATGTATATGTATAGCTGATTCACTTTGTTATAAAGCAGAAACTAACACACCATTGTAAAGCAATTATACTCCAATAAAGATGTAAAAAAAAAAAATTTGCACCTCTTCCCTCAACATAATCTAAACATAGTGCCCACTATTTCCTGCTAAAACCTGGTGATTCCAAACTATCAGTTTGGAATTCTTCTGTTTGGTTAATACTAAATGGTAATTAAAGAGGTGAATTCTGTCCTGATGAAAGGCAGGCAGCATTTATGAGGAGCAGAGAGTACAGTGCTCTTCCTGCGTAAGTCAAATTCTATAGGATTTGTGAACAGAGGAATGCATTCCAATTCATTTAAAAACATTCAAAATGAGAATAAGTAAACCCGTTGCCTTAAATTTTGTCTGGAGCAAGGCAACAAACAAATTAAAAGAAACAAATCTAAATGAACTATAAAACTCCAGGCTTGAGCATATTTCCTAGATACCTGACTTATATATTCATCTGTGAAGCTAAAAGTTATATCATCAATGGTTTGTTTCCTTTGACATCTGTGATTTCCTTTGACAATCTTATTAGTCAACCTTTAAAAAAGGCTGTTTAGTAGTTTGAATATGAGCATTCCCCATATTCAAATGTGGGATATCCCACATTTAATTTATATCCCTCTGACATAAATTTAAAAAATTAAAATTTAGAAAAAGATTCTTTTTTCTAAAATTTTTAACGTTTTGTTCTTGTCAATTAAGTCCCACAAATTTTATCATAGAATATTGCTGTCTTAGTCCATTTGGGCTGCAGTAACAAATATACTGTAGACATGTAACAAAAACACAAAAATACCAAAGATGGCTTAAACAGCAAACATTCATTTCTCACAGTCTGGAGCCTGGAAAGTCCAAGATCAAGAAGCTGGCAGATTTGTTATCTGGTGAGAGCTCTCTTCCTGGTTCATAGACAGCCACCTTCTCGCTTTGTTGTCACATGGTGGAAGGGGTGCGGGAGCTGTCTGGGGTCTCTTTTATAAGGGCACTAATCCCTTTCATGAGGGCTCCACCCTCATGAGCTAGTTACTTACCAAGGCCCCACCTCTTAATAGCATCATTTTGGGGGTTAAGTTTCAACATATGGATTTTGCGGGGACACAAACATTCAGGCTACAGCAATGTCCTAGGAAGTTCTCAAAGCAGTTGTTACCAGCTGCTCATCCTTTCCATAGAGGACATTCCCATGAACATCTGATTTTTTTCCAGTGAATGTACCAGGATGAATTATCTACAAAATGTATGCAGAAATAAACAAGGAAATTAATCTGCCTTTTAGATTTATTTGATAGAACCAATTTATTCTAACTTTAGAATAGCTAAGTGAAGTGATTCTTATGTATCAGAAACAATTATGGTAGAAGTTAATTCTGGTATATGACAATAAAACATATCAGGAACACATAGAAAGATATGATAGAAGTTACAGATACCCTTCAGTCAGCTATAATATATAAAAGGTCTGAAGATTTGAGAAATATTAGCTTTTTATTTTGCAATCCTCTTGAGCTGTGGGTTGTAGCTTTCCTCACTGAGAAATGCGGATGTTTCAAACTTCTTGGTGTATCAATTAGGTTTCAGGGCTTTTTTTATGGAGTAAGTTATTGAAAACTCAGTTGAAAGTCCTTAAATTATAAAAGAGAACCAAGTTGTTGAGGATCAGCTTTTTTCTAACTCTCTGCTCTGCTATTCCCAGGCTGGTTTCCCTTGTCGCATTAGGGTGGCTCTCAGTAGTATTTATGGCCATGTGGTTTTTTATCCATACTGAGCAGGGCCCTTTTGCCTCAGTATTCCAAGACCCCTGAGATTCGCTCTAATTAGGCTGCTTTGGTCACACGAACCAGTGACTCTAGCTAAGGAAAAGATGGGCTGATAGGTTTAACACTAACCCAGAGCCCACCTTGGAACGAGGTCCAGCAAAAGGAAAGGAAGCAGCCTTCCTCTGGGTCAACTGGCAGTCTGGGGAAGGGTCATCACCCACATGAAAATGTGGATACCTGAGGAGGGATGTCTGCTGGGCAGACAACCAACAATTTTCACTATGCTCAGACAGGGTCTTGCTGGGCACACCAACAACAGAGGGCCCAGGGAGAGACCTAACTCTATTTAGTGCCTACTATGTGCTGGGCTCCATGCTGGGCATTTTACCAACATTATTGCATTCGAGTTTTACTGCAGTCCTATGTGGCGGTATTATTACATTTCCATTTTACATTTGAAGCAATTGAAGCTCAAAGAGATTAAAAACTTGATGAAGCCAGGTTTGCACATTTCCTCTAAAACCAGCCCCATGCTCAAATAAAATGAAGCAGAATATCTTTTTCCCTTTTTCATCCATATTTGTATATTTTATGCCCACTCTTTTGATTCTGCTATTTCAGTACATAAATTATATAGACATATCAAAAGGAAATGTATTATGCAAAACACTTGATAAAGAATAGTTTTCTAAACATTCACTGAGATACTAAAAAATAAATTTAACCCAAATCCACCCATTCTACATGGTGCCTAATATTTCTGTATCCATTATCAGTGGTTGTTTTTGTATTTGGAAGCATCTGTCATTGCATTGTAGATTACCTGACTCAAGCCTCGAATTTCTGATCTTTTAAACTGTGTGACTGTCATCCTCATTGGTCAGACAGACAGATGTGGAAAGTTGACATGTAGCTTCTTATTCTATTATACTATCTGGAGCTTTTTACTTATACAAGTGTGTATCAGTTTCTTGGGACAGGCTTTATTTTGAAAGAAATTCTATCTTCTGGAGGAAAGAATAAAGCAAGCCAACTTGGCAGAGGATTGATAAGAGTAAAAAATATTTACCCTAATGAGATTTTCTACTGGCAAATCCAGTTTCATGCTGTAACAGGAGGCAATCTTTATTGCTTCTTTGAAAGTGTAGAGCTGGCTTTACTTCCTGGTTCTACCATGGGAGGCTTCTGGAAGGAGATGCTGTCTTAATCTTAATGATATTAAAACCTCTACCCTACAGCAGATGCAACTCACTGGCAGCCCCAAATCCCTTTTGGCTCCGCAGCGCTTATCTGTATTTGCCAGGTATCTGGTAACTAAACAAAAGGCAACTTTAAACTTGACATGGTGGAGTGGAATGATTTTCTCAGCTTTTCAACAGTGAACTACTTGGTAAAAAGAGGAGCTACTCACTCTGTTAATATTTTAAAATGAGGCACCTTCTGCTCTGTTATGTTCAAATGTAAGGCAGGCCCAGTAGTGGCTGGGCAACATTCACTGCAAGAGCCATTGCAGAGGAGGCTACCCTGTCCACAGGGACACCCACCTTCTTTTCCTAGTATCTACTTCACTGTTCCACAGTTGTCTGCTTGTATCTAGGACTCTAAATCTCTTTTTGGGGAGGGCCTTTCCCATTTCTGAGGTTCTTCTCCACCCCCCCCCCACCCAAAGATGGCTGTTTCCCCCTATTTTCTCCATTAGAATTTTATGC
Source organism: Eubalaena glacialis (assembly GCF_028564815.1). Classification (NCBI taxonomy): domain Eukaryota; kingdom Metazoa; phylum Chordata; class Mammalia; order Artiodactyla; family Balaenidae; genus Eubalaena; species Eubalaena glacialis. The sequence goes on from NC_083721.1 coordinate 113,059,454, forward strand.
TGAGGGAAGATTTATCAAGGTGTTTCACGGTAAGATGGTGGTGCTTCTTAAACATTCCTATCATGTGACCCACTAAAGTGGACACAAAAGCGTATGTTATTAGAAGGCTTGGCTTTAGCATAGAAATTTATGCAAATCTCTATTCTATACCGTAATAAAACATTTGCTTTAAAACAATAATATTTTTCTTTATAAATCTTTGAGTAAAACTGCCATGAAAGGAAATAGTCTCCTGTCTACTCTGTGGCTTTTGTCCGACTCCCCTCAGCTACCCATAGCCACCTTATCCACAAACAGCACACTTCCTGTGCTTCAGGGGAAATGCATGCCTGGCTGTGAGGCAAAGAGCAGTGAGAGGGGGTCAGTGACTAAAAAGGTGGAATGAGTTGTCCCTCTTGGGGACTGGTCGTTAATTAGACACAGAGCCCTTGTTATGCCCTGAACTTCTATATATTTCCATGCCACATTTTATGAGGCTCCCTCACATAGACATAAAGGTCTTCTGTCATATTAATAACAATAATTTACACTAATTTAGCACGTATAATGTACTTGGTTTTGTTCTGAACACTTACGTATATTAACTCATTTAATCTGCACACCAATCTTATTATAGCATAGGTCTGTTGTTGTTATTATCTTGTTTTGCACATGAGGAAACTGAGGCACAACAAAGGGGAGTAAATTACTCAAGGTTACCCAGCTAGTAAGTGTCGGGGTCAGGATTTGAAAGTAAGCAATCTGGCTCTCCTCTGCTTTTTTTTTAATAAATTTATTTATTTATTTTTGGCTGCATTGGGTCTTCGTTGCTGCGCACGGGCTTTCTCTAGTTGCGGAGAGCGGGGGCTACTCTTCATTTCGGTGCGTGGGCTTCTCATCGTGGTGGCTTCTCTTGTTGCGGAGCACGGGCTCTAGGCACGCGGGCTTCAGTAGTTGTGGCGCGTGGGCTCTAGAGCACAGGCTCAGTAGTTGTGGCGCACGGGCTTAGTTGCTCCGCGGCATGTGGGATCTTCCCGGACCAGGGCTCGAACCCGTGTCCCCTGCATTGGCAGGCAGATTCTTAACCACTGCGCCACCAGGGAAGTCCCTCTCCTCTGCTTTTAACCACAGAGAACACTTCGGCAAGTCATAAATGACAGACTTGTATCCAGCAAAGTGGACCCGGAAGCCCTGATAGAGCATCACAGTTACATTTATGAAGTTAAATGCTAACTACAGGGCTCCTTTGGGAACCACAGAAAGCTTTCTCTGTTTTCTGACAGCATGCCCTTTATATGGGTGGCTGCCCAGTGTGTGTGTGACCACCTGGTGCTCCTCTGGGACACAGCAACACTATGGACAGTCTCTCTTCCCTGCTTGGCTTTCACTGCCATTCAACTTTTACATATGAACCTCCTTCAATATAGGAAGTTGAAGGATAGACACAGATGATTGAGTGAACTACCGTCTACGACATAAGGCAGGAAAAGGTAAGTGCTAAATAGAGAAAGAGGCATCGTGCTGTACAGGTGAAAAGGGAGAGCTGTTAATCCCACCACGGCTTCCCAGGCTAAGGAAGCAATGAGCAGTGTTTTTTAAACAAAGAGCACTGCTTTTCAAAAATATTTATTATGCTTTCCAATCAATTAAACAAATATACATTGGTTAATATATAAAGCAAGTACCTGTACTACCAAGCTAATACGTTATAAAATATATATAATGGCACCCACATCTTGGCTTCAATTAAAAGGAACCAAGGCTCCTTAGAGAAATGGCTGATTACAGGGCTGGGGAAAGCACAGGTGAGCTTGGAACACCTTATGCTGGGAAGCAAAAAAAGTCCTTAAAAAAAAAAAAGATGGAGACATGCCAAAAGAACACAAAAGACCTGTCAAAGATGCTTCAAATGGCCATGTTGGGGATAACTGTAGCAACAAAATAATGATAGTAATGAATCATAAATCATTGGAAAAAAATCAGAATCCACGAGTTCATACTGATATAAATAACTGAATAAAATTATTAAATAACTGAATAAGTAAATGGGGAGAAGGGAAATCTCTTCCTTACAGTAGAATGCCAACTAAAAAATGTAGAAAGTATGATGGAAATAGAAAAATCACCATCTGGCCAACACCACAGTACTAGTTTCAGGCAAGAATCATTGAAGAGTACTAAAATCAAGTAGGCCAAATGTGATGAGAAATAAGATATTTGCATAATTTTGAAGTGTCTCCCCCAAAGATACTCATTGGAGTGATATATGAACACACACACACACACCTAATACATACTAAAGGAAAAGGTATACACTAAAGGAAAAATAGTAACTTTACAATGGAGAAACCTGGTAGTTATCACCTTAACCAAGGGAGCAAAGTTAACATCATCACTAATGGGAAAAAGCGACAGTATGCACCCCCTGCTGTAATACACCAAAAAGGACACAACATCATTTCTGTGGTACTCTTGCCAAAAGTGCCTAACCTGAATTTAGTCACTAGTAAACATCTGAAAAACTCCAACTGAGGGACATTCTACAAAATAACTGGCTAATAGTATTCTAAAGTGTCAAAATTATGAAAGACAAAGAAAGAATGAGCAACTGATCCAGCTTAAAGTAGCCCAAGACACATCACAGTGAACTGCAACATGTGATTTTGAGTTGGATTTGGGCCAGAAAAGGATATTAGTGGGATGATTGGAGAAATATGAATAAGATCCATAGATTATACAATATTATTGTGTCAATGTAAATTTCCAGATTTTGATACTTACACAATGGTAATGTAAGATGCTAACAGGGAATCTGGGTGAGGGGTATATAGGAGTCTTTTGTACTACATTTGCTACTTTTTAATGTCTGAAATTATACCAGTGGATAGTTTAAAAATAGAAAAAGTAAAACATATACAGCAAATAGAAACTTTAAAAATAATAAGATATAAAATAAGTGGAAATTATGTTTTCTTTTCATCGTGCAAAGGGTTATCTGGCACAGCCTGCTTTGGAGGCCACCGAGGGAGGGAGTCTGGCTCAGCACAGCTAGTTTAGGAAATGGGTGGGTGGGTCTCTTGGTGCTGGTGTGTTTTTGGAATGATGCGGTGAGAAATGGGTTGGCTTCTGATCATGGAATCTGGGGTAGGAAAACTAGTATTGATTGTGTATTTCTAAATCCCCAGGACTATGCTTGGACTTGGACAGCCATGATATCATAGTTAATGTTGACAACTCAATACCACTGGCATTTTTATCTCATTTGTGGGTATGTGTGTGGTTATTGTTCTAATCTCTAGCTTTGTCAAAGTAACACATGCAGAGTGTTTAAAGAGTCGATGCCAAAAGACTTGTAACAAAAAGCAGCAGTCTTTTGACTTTGCCTGCACCCCAGAGGTGGTAACCACTTCCAACATATGTAGCTGTTTTTTCTGATATTAACCTCTACATTTCTCAATAATATGTACGTATTATTTTCTTGGCCCAGTTCTTTTAGACATTATCCATTGATTTCTTGTGGAGGTGAGAGTTTTAGCTCCTGCTCGTATGCTATCTTCCCAATATATTCACATCTCAGTTAGGGTTAAATTCATATTCTGTGTGTTCATTTCAATGACTGCATACTTAGTGTCCACTGTTGAGCAGAGTAGTTTCAATGATTACATCTCCCGTCTTCTATACCTTTTCATTTTCCTTTAGTTGACAATTGCTTCATTAGTTTAGTTTTATTTGGCACTATAGCTAACGCTTCCTGTAATTTGTGCAAGTGTCTCTCAATACAGTTTTCTGTGTTGGTCGAGCTTGTGAGAAATTCAGTTCCTTTTTTTTACCCCCTGGCAACATCCCATCTAGAACACCACCCCCATCCTCCTGCCACAGCCTATGTTGGTGCTCTCTATGCCTGCTGCATGACTGTCATCCCAGCACCTCTCACTCTGTCATCCTAGAAATTCCCTTCTGCCCTTGAATGAGTTGGATCCATGGCTTCCTCTTTGTGGCTTTATCCTCTCACTTTGGTGGAGCCCATTTTCCAGTAGCTTCTGAGGAATCGAGTTTGGGAGACAGGAAAGCCAAAATGCTATTATTTCCTCACCCCTGGCTGGTAGTTTGCCCACCATCTTTTTCGTGGAATTTTGAAGCCTTGTTCCATGGTCTTCTGGCTCTCAATTTTGCTGTTGAAAACCCCTAGGAAATCCTTATTCTTGATCCTTCTTGTGTACACTCTACGAAGTCTCTGGAATATTTTAGGATGCTTTTCCTTATCTTTTCACTTGTGAAATGTCATTATAATGTTACTTCGTGCGGGACTTTATTCTTTCATTGTCCTGGGTACTTGGTAGGCACTATTGATCTGGAGACTCATGTTCTTTAAATCTGGAAATTTTCTTGTATTGGGTTTTTGTTTGTTTGTTTGTTTACCTCTCCTCCATTTTATCTATTCTCTCTCTAAAAATCTTTCAGTTGAATAAATGTCGGACTTCCTGGACGGAATCTTAATTTTCTTGTCTTTTCACTCCATTGTCCACTTTTTCCCCCTACTCTCTGGAATATTTCCTCAACTTTAACGTCCAACATCTTTATTGACTTAAAAATTTTTTAGCCATTATATTTTTTAATGGCTAAGTTTTTTTTACTAGTTCTATGCTGTTCTTGCTCTCTCTTTCATCCTGTTCTTATTTAATTGATGCCATATCTTCTCTTATCTCATCAAGTATATTAATTATAGTTTCTTTGAACATTCTTATATCTCTCTGCATTAGTCTGTTTTCTTTTCTTCTATTTACTTGAGCGCTCTTTTTTTCATCAGTAGCTTTCTTTGAATGTCAAGTGATTCTTGGGTTTCCGTTCACATTTAAGAATAAAGCACTAAAATTGTGCGTGGACGGCATTTGTCACTGTGGGAGAAGTTAGGGCACTTGCCACCTTTTCCCACTGGGATTTTCTTCCACAAGAATGTAGACTTTTTTTTTCTGGGATAGTTTATTTTCTCCAGAGAAATATTCTATTATTTTCTGCCTGGGGAAAGTGTAACTTGGCTGTTAGTGACCTGGAGGTAAGTGAGAGGAGAGGTCTGGGGATCTCAAACTTCATAATCCTTATTTTTTTTTTCAGCCTGGCCTCACCTTCCTCTGTATCTGGTACCCCTCAGACTAGAGCCTCTCAACTCAGTTTCTCGAGGTAATGTATCTCTTGCCTCCTTCATTGGAGGGGAAAGGCAGGACCCTGCCTGCAGACCTGGGGATATGGAGCTCTAATGGTTCTGTATAGTTTTTTGAAAAACTGCCTTGTTTCTAGCTCCCACCTCACCCCCATCTTCTGTGACATTTGTGCCTCTCATGCCTTAACCATTCTGAGGTTGTGCGGTACAAATTAACTTGCTTCTTGTAGGCACTTTAAATAAATCTTTCCTCAGTTTTGCTAAGTCATTTACCATTCCTCCATCCCTTTTCCACTTTCATATATATTGGTCCAGGTTTCCAGTTGTCTGCTACTTTCATCAGAAAGGAAGTTTCTATTTCTGTTCCTTGTATGTTATTTTTTTTTTTTTAAAGAGTAAGGAGCAGAAATATATTACTCGGTCATCCTAAATCAAGAGGTTTCCTCACTGTTTTCCAAATGAGGAAACTGAGACTCAGAGATTAGATGGCTTTCACTTCCTCACCTACTCCCTACTTCACCCAAACCACTCTTTGTCAAAGTTACTGATGATCTCCACACTGTTAACACCAATGGACAATTCCCAGTTCTCATCTTACTTGACCCATCAGTAGCATTTGATACAGTTGATTACTTCCTCTTCCTTGATATGTTTTCTTTACCTGCTCCTTGGGCACCACACTCTTCTCCCCCTCCTCCCAACCTCCTAATACTGGAATCTCCAGGGCTCAGTCCTTGGTCCTTTCTTTCTATGTCCTTTTTTGCTTTTTCTGTCTTTCTGTTTTTACTCCCTGTGTGATTTTATCAATTCTCAAAGCTTTAAATACCATTTACATGCAGACAACTTCCAAATTTGCACCTCCATCCCAGGACTGTCTCCTGAGTTTCAGAATCAGTGTCCAACTGCCTACTCGACATCTCCATTTGGATGTCTCATGAACACCTCAAGCTCAAGATGGCTAAACCCAGACCCCCGATCTTCCCCCACAAACCAGCTCCACCTATGGTATTCCCCATATCAGTTGCTGGCAGCTCCATTCTTCTGTTGACTCAGGTCAAAAACCTTGGCATCATTTTTCACTCCTTTCTTTCTGTTACACCCACATCTAATCCATCAGGAACTTCTGGCTCTACATTCAATACTTCTCTAAATCAGACCACTTTTACACTTCCACAGCTAGCACCCTTGTCTGAGCCATCATCATCTCTCACCTAGATTGTTACAACTCTTTCTTTCTTTCTTTCTTTTTTTGCCACACCTCGTGGCATGCGGGATCTTAGTTCCCTGACCAGGGATCAGGGATTGAACCCACACCCCCTGCAGTGGAAGCGTGGATTCTTAACCATTAGACCGCCAGGGGAATCCCTACAATTATTTCCTAACATGTCTCCCTGCTCCTACATTTGCCCCTTTATAATTTATTCTAATTCCAGGCCAAAGGGATCCTTTAAAAATGTAAGTTAAATCACATCACTTCTTTGTCCAAAATTCGGAGGGTCCCAAAAGATCTGGCCCCTGTAATCTCTCTAAACTCACCTTTTTCTACACTCCTCTTTCCTGACTTTCTGCAGCCACACTGGTGTCCTTGATGTTCCCCAAACACAGCAGGCTGCTCCCATCTCGGGGCCTCTGCACTGTTTCTACAGCCAGAAACACTATCCTTATCTCCCTCCCAGTTACTCACTTTACTCCTTCAAGTCTCTACCTTTTCAGTGACCACTCCTGACTCCCAGCATTCCCATTCTCATTACTCTGTTCTACTTTTTCTTTATTCCATAACACTTATCATCTTCTAATAGTCTATATAAGTTAATTTTTATTGTTTTATTTCCTGTCTCTCCTGCTAGAACGACTGTGTCCCACAGGGATGGGGATCTTTGTCTATTTTGTTCTCCTGTCTATCCCATGCATCAAGAACAATGTCTAGTGTATAGCAGGCACTCAAAAATATTAGTTGAATATGAATAAATGAATGAGGCAGGTTTTAGATCTGAGTATTTTTACTATATAATGTTCTCCTCTGGGCCATCCTGAGTGTGGTATGATGACATTATGTTTTGAGGAGGGGCTTGTGAGATTTGTACTGTGCTTGAGAAGGAAGTAGGGGAAATGGATGGGAGAAATAAAATTTCATTCTTTTCCCCTTCCCCAATTTTTCTTTTTGGTCCCCATATCTCCTTTTTTTGCTTTCTGTTAAGTTTTGTGTGAATTCTTATGTCATTTTGTTTTTTCTCGTCTTATTATGCACGCATTTCTAGGGGTAATTCGGTTCATTCCATCACCAAATATACTTCCATTTTCCATGAGAGTGATACATTTTCTTTTTTCATGCAAGTAAAGGAAGATATTGATAATACTAAACTTTCCTCTTCTTTCTACTGCTTTCCTGTGCCCACACCTTCTGTCCATTGGCCTTTAAAAAATAACAACAACAAAAAATGAGTTTTCTTGTATAAGTAAATTCTGAGTTGACTCCACTAGGGTTTCAGAAAGTTGTCTAAAAGGATCTCATTTAGTTATTAATTTTGTATGATTGGTTTCATTGAAGCTAGTCACACTGGTCACCTTTCAGTATTTAAAACAAATAAATAAAACCTAACATAAAAATGCATTTAGAAAGGATGGATAAAGTTCAAACTGCGGAGGTCGAGGTTTTGTGGCTTATCATCTTTTCTAGTGTTTGAACACTGACAAACAATTACTCCCCAAAATAGAAGTGACACTTTCAAAAGTCCTCAGATGCCTCGGGAGGGTTTGCGAGGTACAAGGGATGTCTGTGTGTAATGTACACATTTCATACAGGTGACCAAGAGCGTTATTTTGTAATTTGTGGAGATTTGAATCTTTAGCACACAAGGTTTTCCTGAATTTCCAATTATATTGGACATAATGGTATTATAAAGCAAACAAATTTGTTTTCTGAAACTAATGGAAGAGTTAATTTTTTCATGTGTAATTTAAGTCAGATGAATTTAAAATTAGGTATTTAAACATATGTAAATAGTATGTGGAACGAGCATACTCGTTGTAATGTAATTACAACCCAGCTTTATTTTTTAATCTCCCGCTAGCCCTTTACATTCAGTAGGAACAATGAAAACTTGGCCCTGATGAAAACTCAGACTGGTCCCACAGCTTTTCTGCCCACTCTTGGGTAACAGACAGTCCTGACAGCCTTTTAGATTGTAAACACAGCCTCTACAGATCTCAGTCAAAACTCCAAACTCAAATTCCTTTCCCTTTTCTAGCTGGGACCTGCTTAGGCTAAACACCTGCAGCAGGGGGTAGTGAGATGGGGCATGGCTGGCTTCTCTATTCCTCTACTTTCTGCTTCTCCCCTGAGCCCTCTCCTAGTGGCTCTGGGTGTCCAGCTCCAGCCCACACCCTCCAGGAGGCTGTCCTCCTAGAGAACAGACCCAAGACGACCCCACGCAGGAAACATTCACAGTTGCCCTTCCGGTCACCCCCAGGGAGGCTACACTCTCCTGGCTGCACCGTAAAGTAGAGATTCAGCCCACTTCTCCAGCTCTAGATGTGCCAGACATGAGTCAGCTCCCAAGCCTATCTACTCCCCAACTATGGGGGTCACAGCATAGTTTTCTCCAGATACACTCTTCTCACTAGATCCTTTGTCCTTCTCTCTTTCAACTTTTATTTTCTTGAAGCAAGGTGAGGGGACTCCAGAGGCATAGAACTGAGAGTGAGGGAAAGTTCGTCTTTACGGCAGAATGCCCATTCATAAATGGGGGAGGGTAATTGTAATAACTCCCTACTATAACTGCTGCAGGCAGGGATTGGCAGTGGATGCCAAATCCAGGTTGTGAGGAACCAGGCTATTCACGTGGTCACAAAGAATCACACCCCAGCTTATTTATTCACTATGGTACCAAGTCTTAAAGGTACCGTCACAGTGGAGAAAACTGACAGATATCACCTTAACCGAGTGATCAACTTTAATATGACCAGTAATAGAGAGTGACCCTCCAGGGACCGCAGAGAGACACACTGAGAAGGACCCAACATCACCTGTGTATCTTCTTGCCAAAGATGCTTGATCTTAATATAATCATGAGAAATCAATCAGACAAATCCAGACTGAGAGACATTCTCCAAAACAACTGGCTTGGATTTTTTTTAAAATGTCATTGTTGTTAAAGAGAAAAAAAGGTGCGGAACGATTTTAGACTATAAGAGATTAAAAAACCATTAGTACTAAATGCAATGTGAGGCTCTTAATTCAATCACAGACTCATCTCCCTCGCAAACAACAACAACAACAGAATCCTAAAAAGGACATTTTAGGAAATTTAAGTATGGCTTGTGTAGATAACAGTGGTGTATCAACGTTAAAGTTCTCGAGTGTGATGAGTGCATGATGCTTTTGTGGAAGAATGCTGCATCTCAGGAGAGAGAGAAGAAAGTATTTATGGGTGAAAGGTCACAGTGCAAGAGAACAAGAGAGGGCAAAATAGAGGCAAAATATAGCACGATTTGGTAAATCTAGGTAAAGAGCGTTGGCTGTTTATTTCTTCAACTTTTCTGTAGGTTTTTAATTTCTCAAAATAAAATGTCAGGGGAAGAAAGAGACATGGAGCCAGCTCTGGCCCTTTTCCTTTGCAAGTACAGTAAGTCCCCTACATATGCACCTGAAAGGTGCAAACTTTCAAAGATGGAAACGTGCGTTCGCATGTCCAATCACCTAAGTTAGTTCACGTGTCTGGCATACACTGTCACGTGCGTGCATCCTCTACAAGTGGTTGTGCTTTTGTGTACTTTACTGTACAGTACTGTATAGAGTACAGTAGTACAGTATCTTTATTTCAAGCCCAGGATGTCCGGAAGCAAGCGTAAAAGCAGCGCTGATGTAGCTGGTACTACTGTACTTTTCAAGGTACTGTACTGTAAGATTAAAACTGTTTTATTTATTTTTTGTGTTTGTTTTCTATGTATTATTTGTGTGAAAAGTATTATAAACCTATTACAGTACAGTACTATACAGGTGATTGCGTTAGTTGGGTACCTAGGCTAACTTTGTTGGACTTATGAACAAATTGGACATACAAACGCGCTCTTGGAACAGAACTCGTTCGTATGTAGGATACTTACTGTATACAAATGAAGATTTGACATCTCTCTTTGAAATTCACCAATTTTCAGCTGTGTCTCCATGCCCGGTTGAAACTTCGGTTCTGACACCTTAACATATGTATTACACACACACACACACACGTAACAATAACAATCTCAAAATATTTGTGCAGGGCATTACGAATCAAACATTTCCACTTATCTCACGTTATCGTCACAACAATCTTGGAAATAGCTAGACCAGGTACTGTTTCTATTCTTCCCATTTTCCAAATGAAAAACGGAGCAGCAGTAACTGAGCACCTCAAGCAAGTTCACACACCTAAGACTAGCACCCTCGTCCTCTGATTGCAGATCCTGTATTTTTTCACTACACATATTCAACATCCAGGAGGGCTTTAAAAAGCCATTGAGCCTTTCATTACTTCATTTTTTACAGAAAGTGAGAGAGAGTCTTAAGGGTATTTGTTTATCCCCACTGTCTGAGAATTCCAGATTAGCAATGCCACAGGTGGCTCTGCTCAGACCACTGAATCCGCATACTAGTAAACCCTGAGTGAGACGCTGCTTTGACAGACAGCTAAAACCCCCAGCCCCACCTGCCCAGGCTGGAGAGCTGGATAATGTTAGTTTCCCCATGTCACCGCAGATCAGCTACAGCACAATGAGGAACTTAAAGAGATGAATTCCCCTGAGATTGAGGTGCCATCCCCTCAGAATAGGGAGGTGAATATTGTCACAACTCCAGCTACTTTCAGGGAGATAGCTCACACAGAAGGAAGCTCACATGAGTCACAAACCCACAGCCCCAGAATACTAAGCAATTCTGTTTCCACCTGACAGCTGGGGTGAGCAGAAGCCGTCTCCGTTCTCTCTCTCTTTTTTCTTGATTAAAAACAACTTAAGGAAAAAAAAGAAAACACCCTTTCTGAGCTTGGTGAAGACCACAAATTTGTGGTGAGGAGGTACAATGGGCCTCCAGACACGTGGCCCACGTTGTTTCTCCTTTTGTGTGTTACTAGTGATAGCAGTTGTATCCCTTCTGCCTTCACTGTTGACTGAAGATGTGAAGAAAGGGAAAAAAGGGAGAGAGAATAGAGGAAGTAGATAAATTGCATAGAATATTACCAGGATCCTCCCTTCCAAAAGGATTTTATGAAATGAGGTTAGGAATCTTTGGCTTCCATAGAAAGCACAAAATATACCCATAAATGTTTACAAATTATTATCGGGAATATTGTTTCCTTTAAAGCCAGCTCATCACATATTTTCTTCAGCCTTGGCAAACTTAACTTCTCAGTATGTTCTAAAACTCCTATTCTCTCTATGAAATCTAGTTGGAAAATGAAAATTGTTAACCAGGGCTCTGTTCCTGTTAGATACATATCAGAGTGATCCATGCTCCAAACTCTGGAAATTTTTCCAATGGCCCTAGAAGTTGACTCTGCAAATCTGAGGCAGCATGCCAATAACTAAGGGTGGTGAACTCTGTAATGTGCCTTTGCTGTGTTACTTAAGATTATTCAGTTTTGCTCAAGAAAGTGAGAGGAGTGAATAAGGAGGATAAATGAAACTGGCTAGAGAAACAAGTAGCTGGTGAGACAGACAGAATTCACATATGTGTATAGTAAGACTAAGTGGATTAGTAAGCTCTGAGTCATGGTAGCCATAGACAAAGTAGAAAATGTGTGTACAGAGCATTGAGGGAAGGGTGATGATATTCACAATGATATTCACAATGCATCCTTACGCCTATGACATGAAACACAAAACATTCAAGATACACTAAATAGGGCTTCCCTGGTGGTGCAGTGGTTAAGAATCCACCTGCCAATGCAGGGGACATGGGTTTGAGCCCCGGTCCAGGAAGATCCCACATGCCACGGAGCAACTAAGCCCATGCTGTACAACTACTGAGCCTGCGCTCTAGAGCCCGCGAGGCACAACTACTGAGCCTGCGTGCCACAACTACTGAAGCCTGTGTGCCTAGAGCCTGGGCTCCGCAACAAGAGAAGCCACCGTGGTGAGATGACTGCTCACTTCAATGAAGAGCAGCCCCCGCTCGCCACAACTAGAGAAAGCCCACACGCAGCAACAAAGACCCAATGCAGCCAAAAATAAAATAAATAAAATAAATAAATTTAAAGAAAAAAGATACACTAAATATACATGAACTGCTGATTTCGAGTAACCAAGATGGCGGAGTAGAAGGACGTGCTCTCACTCCCTCTTGCGAGAACACCAGAATCACAACTAGCTGCTGGACAATCATCGACAGGAAGACACTGGAACTCACCAAAAAAGATACCCCACATCCAAAGACAAAGGAGAAGCCACAATGAGACGGTAGGAGGGGCGCAATCAGAGTAAAATCAAATCCCATAACTGGTGGGTGGGTGACTCACAGACTGGCAAACACTTATACCACAGAAGTCCACCCACTGGAGTGAAGGTTCTGAGCCCCACGTCAGGATTCCCAACCTGGGGGTCTGGCAACGGGAGGAGGAATTCATAGAGAATCAGACTTTGAAGGCTAGTGGGATTTGATTGCAGGACTTCGACAGGACTGGGGGAAACAGTGACCCCACTCTTGGAGGGCACACACAAAATAGGGTGTGCACTGGGACCCAGAGGAAGGAGCAGTGACCCCGGGGGAGACTGAACCAGACCTACCTGCTGGTGTTGGAGGGTCTCCTGCAGAGGCAGGGGGTGGCTCTGTTTCACCATGGGGACAAGGACACTGGCAGCAGAAGTTCTGGGAAGCACTCCTTGGCGTGAGCCCTCCCAGAGTCTGTCATTAGCCCCACCAAAGAGCCCAGGTAGGCTCCAGTGTTGGGTTGCCTCAGGCAAAACAACCAAGAGGGAGGGAACCCAGCCCCACCCATCAACAGTCAAGTGGATTAAAGTTTTACTGAGCTCTGACCACCACAGCAACAGTCAGCTCTACCCACCACCAGAGCCTCCCATCAAGCCTCTTAGATAGCCTCAACCACCAGAGGGCAGACAGCAGAAGCAAGAAAAACTACAATCCTGCAGCCTGTGGAACAAAAACCACATTCACAGAAAGATAGACAAGATGAAAAGGCAGAGGGCTATATACCAGATGAAGGAACAAGATAAAACCCCAGAAAAACAACTAAATGAAGTGCAGATAGGCAACCTTCCAGAAAAAGAATTCAGAATAATGATAGTGAAGATGATCCAGGACCTCGGAATAAGAATGGAGGCAAAGATCGAGAAGATGGAAGAAGTGTTTAACAAAGACCTAGAAGAATTAAAGAACAAACAAACAGAGATGAACAATACAATAACTGAAATGAAAACTACACTAGAAGGAATCAATAGCAGAATAACTGAGGCAGAAGAACGGATAAGTGACCTGGAAGACAGAATGGTGGAATTCACTGCTGCGGAACAGAATAAAGAAAAAAGAATGAAAAGAAATGAAGACAGGCTAAGAGACCTCTGGGACAACATTAAACGCAACAACATTCGCATTATAGGGGTCCCAGAAGGAGAAGAGAGAGAGAAAGGACCAGAGAAAATATTTGAAGAGATTATAGTTGAAAACTTCCCTAACATGGGAAAGGAAATAGCCACCCAAGTCCAGGAAGCGCAGAGAGTCCCATACAGGATAAACCCAAGGAGAAACACGCCGAGACACATAGTAATCAAATTGGCAAAAATTAAGGACAAAGAAAAATTATTGAAAGCAGCAAGGGAGAAATGACAAATAACATACAAGGGAACTCCCATAAGGTTAACAGCTGACATCTCAGCAGAAACGCTACAAGCCAGAAGGGAGTGGCATGACATACTTAAAGTGATGAAAGGGAAGGACCTACAACCAAGATTACTCTACCCGGCAAGGACCTCATTCAGATTCGATGGAGAAATCAAAAACTTTACAGACAAGCAAAAGCTAAGAGAATTCAGCACCACCAAACCAGCTCTACAACAAATGCTAAAGGAACTTCTCTAAGTGGGAAACACAAGAGAAGAAAAGGACCTACAAAAACAAACCCAAAACAATTAAGAAAATGGTCACAGGAACATACATATCGATAATTAACTTAAACGTGAATAGATTAAATGCTCCAACCAAAAGACACAGGCTTGCTGAATGGATACAAAAACAAGTCCCATATATACGCTGCCTACAAGAGACCTACTTCAGACCTAGGGACACATACAGACTGAAAGTGAGGGGATGGAATAAGATATTCCATGCAAATGGAAATCAAAAGAAAGCTGGAGTAGCAATACTCATATCAGATAAAACAGACTTTAAAATAAAGAATGTTACAAGAGACAAGGAAGGACACTACATAATGATCAAGGGATCAATCCAAGAAGATATAACAATTATAAATATATATGCACCCAACATAGGAGCACCTCAATACATAAGGCAACTGCTAACAGCTATAAAAGAGGAAATTGACAGGAACACAATAATAGTGGGGGACTTTAACACCTCACTTACACCAATGGACAGATCATCCAAAATGAAAATAAATAAGGAAACAGAAGCTTTAAATGACACAATAGACCAGATAGATTTAACTGATATTTATAGGACATTCCATCCAAAAACAGCAGATTACACTTTCTTCTCAAGTGTGCATGGAACATTCTCCAGGATAGATCATATCTTGGGTCACAAATCAAGCCTCAGTAAATTTAAGAAAATTGAAATCATATCAAGCATCGTTTCTGACCACAACGCTATGAGATTAGAAATGAATTACAGGGAAAAAAACGTAAAAAGCACAAACACATGGAGGCTAAACAATATGTTACTAAATAACCAAGACATCACTGAAGAAATCAAAGAGGAAATCAAAAAATACCTAGAGACAAATGACAATGAAAACACAACAATCCAAAACCTATGGGATGCAGCAAAAGCAGTTCTAAGAGAGAAGTTTACAGCTATACAGCCTACCTAAAGAAACAAGAAAAACCTCAAATAAACAATCTAACCTTACACCTAAAGGAACTAGAGAAAGAAGAACAAACAAAACCCAAAGTTAGCAGAAGGAAAGAAATCATAAAGATCAGAGCAGAAATAAATGAAATAGAAACAAAGAAAACAATAGCAAAGATCAATAAAACTAAAAGCTGGTTCTTTGAGAAGATAAACAAAATTGATAAGCCATTAGCCAGACTCATCAAAAAAAAGAGGGAGAGGACTCAAATCAATAAAATTAGAAATGAAAAAGGAGAAGTTACAACAAACACTGCAGAAATACAAAGCATCTTAAGAGACTACTACAAGCAACTCTATGCCAATAAAATGGACAACCTGGAAGAAATGGACAAATTCTTAGAAAGGTATAACCTTCCAAGACTGAACCAGGAAGAAACAGAAAATATGAACAGACCAATCACAAGCACTGAAATTGAAACTGTGATTAAAAATCTTCCAACAAACAAAAGTCCAGGACCAGATGGCTTCACAGGTGAATTCTATCATTTAGAGAAGAGCTAACACCCATCCTTCTCAAACTCTTCCAAAAAGTTGCAGAGGAAGGAACACTCCCAAACTCATTCTATGAGGCCACCATCACCCTGATACCAAAACCAGACAAAGATACTACAAAAAAAGAAAATTACAGACCAATATCACTGATGAATATAGATGCAAAAATCCTCAACAAAATACTAGCAAACAGAATCCAACAACACATTAAAAGGATCATACACCATGATCAAGTGGGATTTATCCCAGGGATGTAAGGATTCTTCAATATACGCAAATCAATCAATGTGATACACCATATAAACAAATTGAAGAATACAAACCATATGATCATCTCAATAGATGCAGAAAAAGCTTTTGACAAAATTCAACACCCATTTATGATAAAAACTCTCCAGAAAGTGGGCATAGAGGGAACCTACCTCAACATAATAAAGGCCATATACGACAAACTCACAGCAAACATCATTTTCAACGGTGAAAAACTGAAAGCACTTCCTCTAAGATCAGGAACGAGACAAGGATGTCCACTCTCACCACTATTATTCAACATAGCTTTGGAAGTCCTAGCCACGGCAATCAGAGAAGAAAAAGAAATAAAAGGAATACAAATTGGAAAAGAAGAAGTAAAACTGTCACTGTTTGCAGATGACATGATACTATACATAGAGAATCCTAAAAATGTCACCAGAAAACTACTAGAGCTAATCAATGAATTTGGTAAAGTAGCAGGATACAAAATTAATGCACAGAAATCTCTTGCATTCCTATACACTAATGATGAAAAATCTGAAAGAGAAATTATGGAAACACTCCCATTTACCATTGCAACAAAAAGAATAAAATACCTAGGAATAAGCCTGCCTAAGGAGACAAAAGACCTGTATGCAGAAAACTATAAGACACTGATGAAAGAAATTAAAGATGATACCAACAGATGGAGAGATATACCATGTTCTTGGATTGGAAGAATCAATATTGTGAAAATGACTATACTACCCAAAGCAATCTACAGATTCAATGCAATCCCTATCAAATTACCAATGGCATTTTTTACGGAGCTAGAACAAATCATCTTAAAATTTGTATGGAGACACAAAAGCCCCCGAATAGCCAAAGCAGTCTTGAGGGAAAAAAACGGAGCTGGAGGAATCAGACTCTCTGACTTCAGACTATACTACAAAGCTACAGTAATCAAGACAATATGGTACTGGCACAAAAACAGAAACATAGATCAATGGAACAAGATAGAAAGCCCAGAGATAAACTCACACAGCTATGGTCAACTAATCTATGACAAAGGAGGCAAAGATATACAATGGAGAAAAGACAGTCTCTTCAATAAGTGGTGCTGGGAAAACTGGACAGCTACATGTATAAGAATGAAATTAGAATACTCCCTAACACCATACACAAAAATAAACTCAAAATGGATTCGAGACCTAAATGTAAGACCGGACACTATAAAACTCTTAGAGGAAAACATAGGAAGAACACTCTTTGACATAAATCACAGCAAGATCTTTCTTGATCCACCTCCTAGAGTAATGGAAATAAAAACAAAAATAAACAAATGGGACCTAATGAAACTTCAAAGCTTTTGCACAGCAAAGGAAATCATAAACAAGACGAAAAGACAACCTTCAGAATGGGAGAAAATATTTGCAAACGAATCAACGGACAAAGGATTAATCTCCAAAATATATAAACAGCTCATTCAGCTCAATATTAAAGAAACAAACACCCCAATCCAAAAATGGGCAGAAGACCTAAATAGACATTTCTCCAAAGAAGGCATACAGATGGCCAAGAAGCACATGAAAAGATGCTCAACAACACTAATTATTAGAGAAATGCAAATCAAAACTACAATGAGGTATCACCTCACACCGGTTAGAATGGGCATCATCAGAAAATCTACAAACAACAAATGCTGGAGAGGGTGTGGAGAAAAGGGAACCCTCTTGCACTGTTGGTGGGAATGTAAATTGATACAGCCACTATCGAGAACAGTATGGAGGTTCCTTAAAAAACTAAAAATAGAATTACCATATGATCCAGCAATCCCACTACTGGGCATATACCCAGAGAAAACCATAATTCAAAAAGACACATGCACCCCAATGTTCATTGCAGCACTATTTACAATAGCCAGGACATGGAAGCAACCTAAATGCCCATCGACAGACGAATGGATAAAGCAGATGTGGTACATATATACAATGGAATATTACTCAGCCATAAAAAGGAATGAAATTGAGTCATTTGTTGAGACGTGGATGGATCTAGTGACTGCCATACAGAGTGAAGTAAGTCAGAAAGAGAAAAACAAATATCGTATATTAACTCATGTATGTGGAACCTAGAAAAATGGTACAGATGAACCGGTTTGCAGGGCAGAAGTTGAGACACAGGTGTAGAGAACAAACGTATGGACACCAAGGGGGGAAAACCGCGGTGGGGTGGGGATGGTGGTGTGCTGAATGGGGCGATTGGGATTGACATGTATACACTGATGTGTATAAAACTGATGAGTGATTAAAAATATATATATATATATATATATATATATATATATATACATGAACCATATGAGGACTCAAAGTCTTTTTTTGTATAATTTTTATTGTCAAGTGTGGTCTTAAATTAGTCACCCACTGGTGACCCCATTCTGGCTTCAAAAATCCTCTGTGCAAGGGCTTCCCTGGTGGTGCAGTGGTTGAGAATCTGCCTGCCAATGCAGGGGACACGGGTTCAAGCCCTGGTCTGGGAAGATCCCACATGCTGCGGAGCAACTAGGCCCGTGAGCCACAACTACTGAGCGTGCGCGTCTGGAGCCTGTGCTCCGCAACGGGAGAAGCCACGATAGTGAGAGGCCCGCGCACTGCGATGAAGAGTGGCCCCCACTTGCCACAACTAGAGAAAGCCCTCGCACAGAAACGAAGACCCAACACGGCCAAAAATAAAATTAATTAATTAAAATACTTAAAAAAAAAAAAAAAACCTCTGTGCAAGAAATGCAACGAGTCCATATCTGCACATCAGACTAACTGGTGAACTACAGTTAATAGCTAGGTGGATTTGTCCCTGAGTCCTTCCAGTAGAGCAAGTGTGCTATTGACCCAGGCACCTTCTGTCTGCTGGTGCAGATATTCAAAAAATATCAATTGAATGAATGAGTGAATCTTATTATTGAATTTTTTTCTAGATACACTTTTGAAAATAAAATCACAGGCTTAAGATCACCTTTTGACTGAATAGATTAACCCTGGAAAATCTATAATTATATAATTTTAAAGGGCATGGAGAATTTCAGAACAAAATTTCAAGGAGAAAAATGTGAGCTAGAAGAAAATTCCATTGCCAACTGTGTACCTTGATTCTACATGGCCTCACCACAGACCCTGGCTAACCCTGAAGCTTGGCCACCTTCATTTGATTTTCATCACATTATAATTTTAGGGTCTTAGTCGTCTCCTATGCTTACCTTTGAGAGAGACCCAGAGAGAAGGGAGTTTTATGTGTATGTGTGTTGTGCGGGGCATTCTAGAAATGAGGCTTCTGTTTCTTCCCCTGCTGTGAGTGAGGTGCTGTACCCACACTGCTAACTCCTTCAGAAGCCACTTTATATGTTACCTCCATTTTCAGGGGAGGAGACTGAGCCTCAGTGAGGATAGAAACTTGCCCTAGGCATGCAGTCTAATAGGTAGCAAAGCCAGGATTTAAAGCTGTGTCTATCTGATGGTCCCCAGGTCCATTTTATAGAAATATTGTCCTAATGAGAAGGAGGCCCACGATGATAGAAACATGAGATTTTTCTAAAAAACCACACCAGAGACTGAAAGAACACAAAGTGAACTCAACCATCCCCCCATGTTATTTCTTAGAATGAATGAAATTAATTTCTTTTTTAACAGCATGACTGGTGTTCTGTAAAGGATAAAACATCAGCTGAATACGTCTAAAGTAGCAGTAAAATGTTTGGTGAATTCACAGTTAAAATGGAAATAAAACTGATTTAGTAAAATTGGAACACAATGGTTTTTTTTTTTGCCATGGGCTTGGTAGGGTTTGGCTCATCCTCTTAGATATGAAAATCACTTTCTCCAAATTAATTTCTTGAAAACTCAGCTGTCCTAGCCTTTCAAGCCAGGAGGTTAGATTGATCTGACGAACACCAGAGGCACTCAGAGCATCCTGGCCAGGGTCATAAATGAAATGGGTTAGATAATTTTAATATTTGATATAGTAATCCTCAGGGGCAACTGAACTGCAAAAGAATCATGCTTCCATTCATTTCTGCTCATTTAGGTATCAGTCAGATTTCTGGAGAGAGATCTGGCATCTGGATGCTGCTGTTAAGGCAGATGAGGAGAAACGGGATGTAAGAGTGTCCTGGCGGCTTCCCTGGTGGCGCAGTGGTTGAGAATCTGCCTGCTAATGCAGGGGACACGGGTTTGAGCCCTGGTCTGGGAAGATCCCACATGCTGCGGAGCGACTAGGCCCGTGAGCCACAACTACTGAGCTTGTGCATCTGGAGCCTGTGCTCCGCAACAAGAGAGGCCGCGATAGTGAGAGGCCTGCACACTGCGATGAAGAGTGGCCCCCACTTGCTGCAACTAGAGAAAGCCCTCGCACAGAAACGAAGACCCAACACAGCCAAAAATAAATAAATAAATTAATTAATTTAAAAAAAAAAAAAAAAAGAGTGTCCTGGCGCCCCTTGCCAGCAACCTATCCTTCTTAATATCACCCTGAAATATGCTGAACCAGATCAGGTACCAGAATGTTCACAGATGTTAGGAAACCAAAATAGGTTTTCAAGTAGAGAAAGGTGATGGTGGATCTATTTAACTTTAGAGCTTCATTCATTCAATCAAACAACTTGTTCACTCATCCATCTAATCATCCATCTATCCATCCATCCATCCACACAATAAATATTTATTGAGCCCCCAGTATGTGTCTGGTGCTCTGCTAGACTTGAACTAGAGTTTATAGACCTGTGTGGTCAAATAGTAGCCACTAGCCACATGTGGTTATTGAGCACTTGAAATGTATCTGGCCCAAATTAAGATGTGCTATAAGTGTGAAATACATAACAGATTTCAAAGACTTAGTATGAAAAAAAGTAATGTAAAATATCTCCTCAGTAATTTTTATATTGATTGCATGTTGAAATGATAATTTTTTATATATTGGCTTAAATTAAAATATATTTTTACAATTAATCTCACCTGTTTCTTTTTACTTTTTAAATGTAAGTAATAGAAAATTGAAAATACATATGTGGCTTTCAAAATATTTCTATGGAACAGCACTGTTATAGCCTATTTGCAGAAGATTTCTTCCTATTATGTTTTTTTTGGGTGGGGGACAGATTGAGGGTGTCTTTCAGGGAAGACAATAAAATACAAAGGCAAAAGGGATGATCCATGGTGGTTAGACAATATTTCTAGGTTTGGGGGTCATTACATTTTTGTTCTGAAAACTTTACTTTGGATGCTAAATATCCAGGTCCAGTGTTCTGGAATTGAGAAAGTGTAGAAAATTTGGGATCCTGTAATGTTTGCCACTCTCTAGTATTTCCTGAGCTGTCATTGGATGTCCTAGATTCCTGAATATCTGTAGATTCCTGCTGGCATATGTGGACAGTAAAAAGATGGCTTAGAAAGAAGGAAATTCTTTGGAATAGGTTGTCTGACATGATGATGGTATGGGAATTAAGTGAAGCTAACTTTGATCTTGTCTCTCTTATTTGAAATAAGACATCTGGGTTGTTTTATGTCTGCATTGACCTACTAGCAGGAAAAAAATAAATATTTTGAACTGTAATTAGATTGAGAATAATATCTAATGACTCAGGGAGTTTGCGAGATTAACTAGTTTTGGCAAAAAATTCTAAATAAATAAAAGAGGACTCAATTCCAAATTTTTTAAAATTAAAATTTAATTAAAATGTAATTTAATTTAAAAATCATCATATTCTCAGGTCAATGAATTTAGTGGCCTTTCTTCTTTCCTATTTTAAAAAGCTACATAAACTAAAATGGGTCCCCTCTTTTTCCTACTATTCACAAGTGGTACATGGTTTATAGCCTCCTTTCATGCCCACAATCATGCTCAGTCATTTCCTCTCTGGATCAATGAGAAGAGTATGGATGGAGAAGTTAGCCTAGCACTTGTGAATGACAGAAAACCACACCAAAAACTCCTAGTGCAGGTCCTCAGACACACAAATGCTCTGTGTCTATCCATGTCCAACATGATTCATGTTGGAATGAATTTTCTCTTGACTAATGAGCTTAAGAGAAGATTTTGAAATATACTTTGGGGATTTATGGAAGTGAGAGACTTAAGAATGTGAGTATCATGGAGCTCAAGGAACTGTCAGTGACTCTACTGGGAAGAACACAGAAGTATAAGAAAGAAGAAATGGGACATGGGACTGATTTTTTCTGGAACTGGGAAACATGCCATCAATGCCAGATATTATAGCAGAGACAGATGGCATGGCAGGTGCTGTGAAAGAAAAATGACTTACTACTAGGTGAACCAGAAAAAATAAACAAGAAGGACAGAGGAAAAAGTATACAAGTTCCCCTCTGTTGTCAGGAACATCTTCCCATAGCTGTAAAATGTCTAATTGCATTCCACAGGGTTGTAGATTACAAAGGCAGTCTCACCCCCTTCTCCATTGGTTGCACTTTGGGAATTTATGGCCATTCTTTTGAAAGGACTCACTTTTTGTCTAGTGGCTTTCTAAGGAAGGAGGGAAGGCAACAACTAATTTGATACATGATGCCAATATTATGAAGATGCTACTGCTAATCTTTTTCTGGCTCAATTTGTTGTCATCTGATATGTAGAAACTGGATGAAACTCATGTTGGTTTATTCTAGAAGTGTTCCCAATTAACATCCTTTCATGGTGCGAATCAAGAGGATGGGGTTGGCATTTTAATAAATTTAAATCAAAGTTGTTTAAAATGAGTCTTAGAAAGCTGGGCTAAGTTCTCTCATTAGTTCCCCAGGGTTTAATATAGGTGCCTTGGCAAAATCATAAGTTAGGGTGTGTTGTGGGTCCCTGGAATTGACGGGGAATGGTTGAAACCAATAAAGGTGATCTACAAATGCTATGGGTTTACTGTGAGGCACACATACAAAGAACAGTGCCAACTTATGTAGATTTAATATAGGAAAATTCAGCAATATGCACTTGGCAACCACTGTTCCATCGCTTATATTAGACAGAAATGGATGCAGTTGAGCCTAAAATTGCCAATGTGAGTTGCTAAAGTAAGAAAAGTATGTGAATGATATTAAGGCCGTTACCAAAAAAAAAAAGGTGTCTGGGAAAGTATCTAGTGATGGTTTTGTCACTATATTTGGAGAAGAAACTGAGTAATTAAAGGCTATAGAGTAACATTGACAAACAAGTCATTACTATAGGGTTTTCAAGGGTAATTTTGATTATACGTAACATTTACTTTTCTATTGTTTTTAGAAACCCTAATAGCCTTCCTAAGGTAGACCCCATTGTACAGGTACAACTTTCACTCACATACACACATATATGATTCACAAAATCATTGCAAAAATGAAACTTAATAACAACATGGAATCTAGACATAGCTTACACATCTTTTTTTTTTTTTTTTTCATTTTTAGAAGAGAAAATGCACCCAAGGCTACCTGGAAATCCCTGTCTATTTCTTATTTTTTTCTTATTTCCTATTTCTTCTTCTCTCTGTTGCCCGGATCAGTCCTTTCCTCTGTTACAGTAAAGAAGGAAAGACTAAATGTAGAGAATGAGTTTCTAGAGACTAATACAAAACTGGCCCTTCCATGTGGCTCACCTTGGAACAAATGAGTGTATTGTTTGAGGATACACATTTTCTGCAAAGCTAGGGAGACATCACAGGGAAGCTATTTCAATCTGGAATAAGTCCTACATGGGGACTTGCCTGTAGTGTGAACCTGCTAAGTCATCCCAGAGGAATAAGCCTCGGAGTCTTATGTGCCAGCCAGGAGTGGATCTTTCTTTGCTGGGGGTGGGAGAGAGCAGGCTACATTCCAGCATAAGGAGGTTGGTTGCCGCAGAGCTTTGAAATGCCATGTTTCTTGACCTTATCAACAAGTACAAATCTCTATTTGACACCCTTCATTAGACTTCTGAACTTGGACAATGACTCATGATAAAACAGCTTCCTATTCTGCTTTGTGGAATTTTTTGTAAGAAACTCAGAGAAAATGTAAATATTCTCTGATTCCAGCGGAGACTGGTTAATGCTGCAGTTATACATTCTATCAGGTAGCAATCTGGTTTGTTTTTGTTTTTGTTTTCTATGTTTTGAAGCTCCCTTCTGATAAATGTCAACACATAATTAGTCTTCATGTAAGAGATACCATTATCTTATCAGTATCACATAGTTCGGCTCCTAATTGAGAATTTTCTCCTTCTGTAGGTATATAATGCAAATTATAATGTTTTCTGTTTCAGAGACTTCTATATTATATCCCTCAGATTAAAGATAGTGGTAGAATGGGGAAAATGAGCCAAAAAAAAAAAAAGATGCTGAAAAATCCCAGATGTTCTTCTTTCCTGTACATAGCATAATTGCAAAGGACATTTTTCCAAAGAGGAAAATAGTCACTAGGCACTTAAAATGGGAAGCAATTTCAGTCTTTCACAGCCGCCACTGAATGGCATTTTACTTGACAATTGTGCTCATGTGATAGCTTCAGTGCTCTGTTTTAATGTGGCACTGAGAATAGTGTGACATATTATCCTTGCAATAAGCACTTCTTACACTAATAAAATGTTTATGATTTGCTTTATCAAACACCTATTCTTTGCTTTGATAAAAATGTGCATTTTATGTCATTTCCATGGATAATTTCTTATTATGAATTTCCAACACTGATATTGCTTTATAATAAACTCCTAATTTACTCAAATCAAAAAAAGCAGAAAACTCTAGGAGAAAATTAGATATATAAATATATATTTTAACCATTTCTCTGTGGTTGAGAAAGACATAAGTAGCAAGGAAAATAGTTTCCACAACTTTTATTTTCAGAAATGCAACCTACAGAAATATCTATATATACTGCAAGCATTTATAACTTCCATAACTTCTATAACCCTCTAGCAAGAACAAACCTTTACAGAACCTGATTTATTACAAGATCCTGAACTACCTTTTGAATAATCAAAACTAAATTTACCTTAGTGTAATTTTATGTCAAGTATTCTAATTTTTAAAAAATTTGTAAAATCCATGTCATATAGTAAACCTCAAATAACCAAAACATTATTTTTTTCCTTCTTTTTCCCAAATATCTTCATTCTCATTCACCTCAGGTATATGATAATCCATATGATTATAAATCTCAATTAACTAGAACCTTCTTTTAAATTTTTCCTCCCAAACTATCTTCAATCATCCTAGGTAGTTTCCATAAATAAATGCAGATTGAAGAAAATCTGGTTTTAGGAACATTCTGAAAGCTTCCACAGGGAGATACTTAAATTGTCTTTAAACAGTTGTTAACACAATGGGGATAAAATATTGCAGCTCCTTGAGAATCAAAAACCAGATTGCAACGAAGAGTCACATTTTCAAGTAGTCGCTCCTGTAAAGCCTCTGCTCATGGTAGCACTTAGCACTTATCACCACAGATTGGAGACTAATCCGACCTAGAGTCATTATGAAGTAAGAAGACCCTCAGAGAACTCACTCCAAAATAATGATGGCTGGGTTATAAACTCCCCTTCCAATTACGTTTATTGTTTTAGTTGATAAAATCACAGAAGTGAAACGAACCTGGAGAAAGTGAGCACTGTAATGGTAGGAGCCACACTCCCAGTGCCTGCAACTGCTTAAAAATTAATGAAGATGCAAGATGCGGAGCACTGACTTTGTGGGTAAATAGTGAGGCTGAAAGACATCAACTGGAAAGGTTTTTATTTTTCACGTTCAGTCAAATCAGTCTGAATATATTTCATTTCCTACTGTGAGTGGAATAAGTCGTCAAGCTAGAATCAATAACTCTAGAGTCTTTTATTAAATTTCTTCACTCACCTTCCATAGGGGTGTTACTGTCTGGTCGATTTGCGAAGACTACATCCACATACTCGAGCTGCAGCCTCTGGAGGGAGCCCTTCAGTCCTGGGAACAGAAGTAGGAAAACCTCAAAAAATCTAAAAATGAGCACTATTAGAAATAGTTGAAGCTTGGTTTCCTTCAAGAATTTACTTTAAAAAAGAAAAAGCATTGGATTAGTTTCAAAAAAGACAGTGAATACTGTGATGTGTTCATTGGCCCCTAGAACCTTTAAAAAATATATCAAGGGCTGACTTTTTCCCCAACAAAGAAAAGCCTTAGAACTTTCTCAATGGTATTAGTGCTCCACCGGAAATCCACACTTGGTAATGACTTTTCACGGTGGCTCCTGTGTGGCTGTGTTTAGAAGCAAAGTTTAGAATAAAAAGCAGCCTGAGTTTAACTTCTTTCTTCTTGAAAAATGCAAATTAATGTCATGCTTTGAATTACTTAATGCGCCTATAATGGGATGGAGATATATTTATTGCATATCAAAAACATTAAAATGGTGTAAATCATAAATAAGTGACTGATAACCCCATCTTAGTGTACACATGGGTTTTAATAGGAATAAAAGGGCTGGCAAATGAAGGCTTCGCTCAACATTTTACTAACTAAAACAAAGTTCGAAGAACCTTAAATATAGTTGAGCCCTACCATTTCTATTATTCCCCATTCTTTTGAGAAGAAACAAAAACACTAGAAGCCCTAAAGATTTAAGGGGTAATATAAAGGAGAGAGTGAGAGCTTAAAAAAAAAAAAAATCTGGAACCAATAATCTATGTCTCAACCCTAACCACTGAGTCACATTCCTATGATTATGCAGAAAAAAATATTTAATTTCAGTAAAATTAATACTTCTCTGAGATAGAACATATTGTATATAGTATTATGCAACCAAAAGGATGACAGTGTTCAAGAATTATTTTATCTCATTTCTATGAGGCACAGCATTTCCTTATCAGCCTATTTAATTCCACAGGAAGACTGGGGGTTTTTCTCTTTTTATTATAGGCATAAAATTAATTGCATGTTAAATGAGGCTCTTATAAATTTAAATTTGGCTCATTTAAATTTGATTTTTCGAACTGGCTTATCGGCCAGCCACAATTACTTTTCTGACAGGAAGATGGAGTGCTTGAATACAGTTCCGGAAATATTTTTTCATTAATTGAGAAAGGATTGTCTGTGATGGTAGCTTGTTAAAAGAAGCACTGATGAAGAGATTAGGGCAGACAGGTGTTGTAAGGTCTAATGCCTGTTCTTAAAAAACCAGTGACTTTCAGGCTCAGGGTATTACCAGTTATCTCAATGGGCATCTTGAAATTAAATTTAGCTTAAAAAGCACTATGATATGAGCCACCTTTGGAAGCAGTTGTGTGTATGGAGGAGGTAAGGAGAGGAAAAGATAATTAAGCAAACAATAATAGGGTATCCCAAGGTCTGAAGGGTTGGAAATCTGTACTCTAGCATGTGATCCCACTTGGGTTATCTGACCTTTTTGTGTGTGACTCAGTTCTCTAAACTGTAGTGGAGATAACAATACTTACAACCTTCAGAATTGCTGCTCCAGAGAGCAAATAAAATCAGTTGGCAAGCACTTGGTAAGTGCAACAGTCTATAGAAGTACGGTAGTTATAACAGTGGCGCTCACATCTGGAAAGACTCAGGATGAACGGTGCCAAAGACTAGATGGCAAAGATTTTCACTGGACCTCCTGGTTTTACAGGGAGACATTTAGTGACAGTTCTGGCCCATGCCTGGCACTGGAAACAAAGTGTCCTCCTTTCTGATGATGGCGCTCTCCCTCTGTGCTCTTCTGAACAGCTCAGTGTGGGCTGAGAGAAACTAGAAGGAGCTATGACTAACTCTGCCCTGTTGGAATGCAGTGTGATCAGTCACAACATAAGTCCTCTCCTCTTCCATGCCATAAGCAAGTGCTGAGTTCCAATTTGATCTGAAACTGTGCTGGACTCTGGGGGGTTAAAGATGCATGGACATGGTATTTATCTCCAGGGAGCAAACAGTACATACTGAGAGCATCTACTGGCATAGGTTCATAGTTCAAGGTAATAGTATGCACCCATAAATAATGACATGGACTTGATAGAATGACAGTCTCATTGTATTCAGTCATTCCTCATCTCTCAATTCTTTCTCTGGAAAGCCTTTTTTCTTGATATTTAGGCCAAGATTCAAGAGTATTCATGTGAGAATATAAGAAATGATGTGTTGCATCCTGTCAATGATCCACCAGGTCCCTACTCTGAAGTGGAGTAAAAGGAGGTTGTGCACCTAAGAGACACTGTCCGCTCACTTTGAAAATCTCAATCACATAAAGTCTTGTAATCCATGGCATGAATTTTGGATTTTACTCTATGTGAGATGGAAAGACGTTGGTGAGGGGCTGGGAGGTAAAGAAATGGAGTTAAGTTGGGGAAATGATGCTATCAGATTTGCGTTCTGATCACTTGGCCTGCTGAGAATGACCTTCAGGGGCGAGAGTGACAGCAGGGAGGGGAGACCAGTGAGGAGGTCACTGTAGTAGACAACGCTTGGACCAAGTTGATGAGAAGTGTTCAAATTCGGGACAAGTTGTATAGGTAGAAATAAGAGGACTCTTGGTGTGCTGAATATAGAGTGTGGAGGTAGAGGTATCAAGGCGGACTCTTAGACTTTTGGCCTGAGAAGTTAAGTGACTGTTAGTAAATGAGAAAGTCACGGGAGAAGCAGATTGGTGGTGGTGGTGGGAGCCATGATGGGTCTGAGCAGCACATCAGTCAACCCCACGGAGTTCTTGGCAGCTGGATGGACCAGTCTGGCATTCAGAAGAGAGGTCTTCATGCAGGTGGGGCACAGGCCTTGGGATCCAGGGTACTAAATCGCGCTGGCTTCAATGACTTTGCCAGTCTCTTAGCCTCTTTGGACCTTAGTAGCCTCATCTGTCCACAGACAAAATGGAGCTAGATGGTCTTTCTGTTTTGATCTTTCATGTGACTACAAAACAAATCAGGTGGTCCTGGTTTTTTCTATTTGGATGCTTTAATCTTGTAGCAACATAAAGACATGCTAACAAGTGTCTCCTTGAGAGCCATTTAGGGTTTATCTCCAATAAACATATAGTCATATTCTACCTCTACTTAGCAAATGTTTGTTGAGCATTGGCTTGGGGCCAAGTATTGTTTAAGTAGATGTGCAAAAATGCATTAACCTTGGCTCCAGAGGGGCATCCGAATGGCTAATCATGACCTAAGGAGGTAAGTGATCCCGTGCAGTGAATGCACTTGCTGAAGGCACTTTTGACATTAGCCTGTCCCTTGGTGCTAACCCAGTGTCTGTGGGAGTGAAGACAGGAGAAGCAGGAGAAACAGTTCCCTGCTCTTGAGGAGATGTCTAGATGTTAACTGGCAAGGCCTCAAAAGTCCACAGGAGAATAAATTATGTAAAGAAAATAGCTTTCAAGTGACTATAGTAAAAAGAAATCTAAGTTAATCTCTCTTTTAGATTCTGAAGTGTAACAGGAACTGTATTGTTCATAAGGTGAAAATTGATTCAATTTAAGCCTATTTCATAGGCGTCTAAAGGAATATGTTCATTCCAGATGTTAAGCAGTTTGGCAGGGTTAGAGGTGGAACATGTGTTCATTGTTGCAGATTTAACTCCGTAGAAACAAGGCCATGAGTAGTTTGGAAATTCTGCAACGTTCTCTTCAAATATGCTGTGTCATCATCTTCTACTCCTATGGCATATTTGTTTTCCGATCAGGCTTGAAAAAAAAATGTTGCCTTAAATAATGTACACTGCTTCCCAATATAATTTTCCAGCTTCTTCTCGGCAGACCTCTCAGTCATGATTTGAGACATGCTTCTTTTTATAAAGACTGCCCTGCATTAGAATAATATAAGTGGCTACATCTCCCATTATGAAACGTGATTGTTTTGGGTGGGTGATTTCAGTTTACCATGAACATGGTGCACTGGGAAGGAATCCTGTGGTGAATCCATTTGTTAAGAAATTTATTCTTTAATTGAAAAATCATCAATTGTCTCTTTTTTAAAAAGTTCAGATAGTAGGGTTTAATATTTGCCATTCATTAAAAAGTTTCAAGCGGAGCTTTCTCAGATTATTTTCCTCTCCTCCTCCTAAAACAAGGACAGTGGGTTTGTGTTTTGAATCACATAACAAAACTGTTGTTTACCTGAAAGGCAAATACAGACTTAAACACAGCTTTTGCCTATAAAAGCACAGAAACAATTTACTTACGCTTACAATTTGACTTACCAAACTATTTCCATTCTTTCATGTTAGATACTAAAGAGCTTTGATCTGCTAAATTTTAACACTGGCACAAATTTGGGTTTAATGAATGTTTGTGGAATGGCTGAATGGATAAATACACTTTCAGAGCCTGAGAGGATCTTGTGATTCCAAATGAATATAATAAACCTATTAGTGAAATTTCTACGCCCTCCTTATGAATCTAAGGAGAATGTTGTTTCTAGCTGGATCTAAGTCAAGGACTTTGGGCTCATTGAAAAGGTCTTTCATATGACTTTTTTCAAAATTGTATTATGCCCAAATCAAGCTAATTTTACACTCTAAAAACTAACTCAGGTGGCCAAGGTCACCCAGCACACAAGTGGCCTGAACTCTACATGAATTGGACTTCTGTCTCATTCTTTAACAGTGCTTCTCAAATTTAATGTGCATATGAAACTCCAATGTTGAATAAGGTCATCCTCATCACAGGCCAAGTACCAATGAAACCTGAGGATAATGATTTGTAAACTTTTTCAAAATTTATTCTGGGTCTAGAAATCTCATGTCCCTTCTTTTTTTCTGTAAAATTCACTCAATTCCCTAATTTCAGCCTGCCTAGAAATATCCTTTGAGCTGAATCTCTTGCAGTCATGAGTATTTTTGTCTTTGGCTGAAACTATAAACTGAAAAATACCACCAACAGTAACAACATAATAATTGATCCCAATTCTTCTTCAATCTCAAAAGTTTGAAATTTTGTGTTAGCTTGAATCTGGGTCAATTTGAATTTCAGCTGAACTGGTTTATCCATCCTGAGAGATTAGTTCCCAAGAGGATTTCTGACTTATTTAAAAGGGGAAAGAATTTTATTTCTATTGAGTTGTATGTGGCTTGAAGAAAACTGACTTAAAAAGGAGAGTTCTGAAATTATGCATACACACTGGTAAATATTAAAGCAATAGAGATTCGGTGAAAAGCACAGTAGCACAACTTCTCCATTCTTTTTTTCATCGATTTTTCTATTTCTTTGTTGATTGCTAGTGTAAATCACTTTCTGAATCTCTTTTTGAATCAATTAGATCAAAAAGAAAAGAAAAGAAAAACAAGAACTTTCTAGGCAGCACACTGCCGTCATGTTTGTTCAGCTTGGTACACAAGCCAAAGACTTGAATTTTTTCTTTCTGACAAACTTTGTGGTAGATGACACAAGTCATGGGGCAAATGCTACAGCAGGAATGGTAACAGTTTGGGGAGGCAGGCTGGGTTTGACTGTACAATGTCAAATTGGATACTATGACCTGAGGAGGGATTTTGTTTGGGTAAGGAATTTGCAAGCTTTCTCAAGAGCTAGAATGTGGTCATTCTTTGTGGCAGCCTCAGAATATTACTTACTTAGTGTCCTTATCCATAGAAAGAAGACTGGCAGTTACACTATTAAGAACGATGATGATGGTGATGATGACAAAAATAACATTTATTAAGTGCTTATTATATGACAGACACTGTGCTCAATGTGAACAATCTAAGTTCAATTCCTGAATAGTAACCTTGTGAGGTAGGATATTGATAGCCCATCTTAGAGTCCAGGAGATGAGGCTGAGTGAGGTTAAGTAACTTGCACAAAGTCCCCCAGCTCATAAATGACAAGAGTTGGAACTTGAACCAATGTTTTTCTGATTTCAAAGCCCAGATGCCTACAAATATACTAAAAACCAGTTAGTGATTAATACATACATTTTTGTATTTATAAGTAAGTGTGTATAGGTAGATAGATAAGTCAGTGTAACTACAGGGAAAAGTAGGGAAGGCTATGCACTGTACTGTCAAACTGTGGAATGAGATGAGGTGACCAAAGGGAGGAATTTACTTCTTTATATTTATTTTGAAAGTAGTGGGATTAGAGTACATCTTATGTTTTGGGTGACTTTGGTATTTCATAAATGAAATTAGTTTTAAAATGGAGAAGAATCATTTGTCTCAGTGATTAATTATGAATCTAAAGTTATAAAAATCTTGAATTTTTATGAAATTGTTCATGAACTAGTGTAAAGATGTTAGAAACATATGGTGGCCCCTTTTAACATTTTTCCTTTATTGCAAAATGTAGAAGTATAAAATTTTTGTAATATATAGACAAGCAAGAAATAAATTAAAAATTCCTCACAATTCTCATAATCCTCACAGTAGGGTACAGTACTCTACTACATAAAAGATCTTGGAGACTGTATTATTTCTTGTTTATTTCTAAATGATACCATTTTTGAGTACCATTGCAAAAGCAATGGCACTGTGAATCAATTACCTAGTAGTAACTTTCCACCAGTTTTTTTTAATGCATAGATGCTCTTTTTAAAAAAGCATAGTAGTCTTAACATATGTCCACATAAAAACCTGTACACAGATGTTCAAAGCAGCATTATTCATGATGGTCAAAAAGTGAAAACTCAAATGTCCATCGACTGATGATTGGATAAACAAACTGTGGTATATTCATACAATGGAATTTTATTTGGCAACAAAAAGGAATGAAGTACTGATACATGCTACAACATGGATGAACTTTATGCTAAGTGAAAGAAGCCAGTCACAAAATATTACATATTGTATGATCTCATGTGTATGAAATGAGACAAAAGTAAATTAGTGGTTGCTTGGGCTGTGGGTAAGGAGGGGATAAGAAGTGACTCTTAGTAGGTACAAGGTTTCTTCTTGGGGAGATGAAGGTGTTTTAAAATCAAATTATGGTGATGAGTGCACACTCTGTAATTATTCTCAGAACCAATGAATTGTATATTTTAAATGGGTAAACTTTTATGGTATATAAATTATATCTCAATAGAGTTTTTAAAAAATCTTACAGAAGTGCTTTATTAACGTTAGCATAGCTGTGAAAGAGAAGAGTTCTAGAGAATCCAGTCTTTTTCTTTTGAGTTTTCATTTTCCCCTCTATATCTCTACACTCCCCACACTCAACCCCAGGAAGAAACGTGGTTGATTGTGGTTCTTTTCATAGAGAATTTTTTCCCCTTCCAATGTGTTTTGAACTTGTTTGGTTGATACCTTTCTTGAATCGGCAGCCCACAAACGAAAATAAAATGGAAGCAATACTCACCTTCAATAATATGTTTTCTTGACAACCCTCTTTCCGTCTCAGCTCTGACAAGAAAAAGAAGCAAATGACTTTGAGTGGAGGTGTGCTTTTTTAAAAATCACTGTTTCAAAAGGACAGAATACTCATTCTAGACTGAATTGTTAATGGTATTCCCTGTTCTTAGCAAATTCTGCACTACTGCAGGCTGGGGAGAGAAGGCTGGTGGGCAGCACACCTAGCGGCTTTTCTTTGGAGACCCCAGGAGACAAACTAACCATCACTGTCATCACACCACGTAAATAACAACTCAGCTGTGCACACCTTGTCCATATATAATTTGACACTTGACACATGGCTCAACCTTCCCACCTTGTTTTTAACCAATCCCAAGCCAAAAAAAAAAAAACAAAAAAAAAGCTTGACATAAGTTTGCGAGCTTACTATAAGATTGTCGGGCTACTGACAGCATTGGTTTTCTGAGAAAGGAAGCAAATTTGAAAGTGACTTTTGACTTTCAAAAGAAATTAAACAACTATTTTCTTTTAAAAGGTGATGTACCGAGTCTTCCTTAAATTAGTTTCCTAAGAAGATGAATATTTAATGGACTTTTGCCTGCCCAGACCATTCTCAGACTCTAGCCAATTAGAAAGAAATGTGGTCCTTGAGTTTTAAAGTACTGATGAAATACTTCTTTAACACCAATACCTTTGTCAACCCCCTTTTTAAAAAATTTATTTATTTTATTTTGGCTGCGTCGGGTCTTCATTGCTGCATGCCATCTTTCTCTAGCTGTGAGCAGGGGCTACTCTTTGTTGCGGTGTGCATGTTTCTCATTGTGGTGGCTTCTCTTGTTGCAGAGCCCGGGCTCTAGGCACGCGGGCTTCAGTGGTTGTGGCTCGCGGGCTCTAGAGCACAGACTCAGTAGTTGTGGAGCATGGCGCACAGGCTTAGTTGCTCCGCGGCATGTGGGATCGAACCCGTGTCCCCTGCATTGGCAGGTGGATTCTTAACCACTGCACCACCAGGGAAGTCCCAGCAACTCCCTTTTAAAACATAGTAGTTTATCATGTGCCTTTGGTGATTTTTGTATCTTTTAAAAGTATATTAGATAATACTGTATGTAGTACTCTACTACATAATGGTTCTTTCAGACTGTCTTATTTCCTGTTTATTTCTAAATCATAGGCAAGGGTTTGAGTACTACTAAATCATAGACAATAGCACCAGGCAATGGTACCATGAATCAGAGTATACACAATATAAACCTACGTTTCTCATATGCACCATGTGGCTTTATTTTCATATAGACTATAATAGGTATAAAAATCTAAGTTTCATATTTCTTTCTTCATATTTATCATAAACAAACTCAAAATCAGCATTAAAATATGAGTGTGTGTATACACATATACATTTTGATTGGAAGATTCCCCTTCAATTTTATCTTTAACGATTCCTTATGAATTATAGGGAAATAAATAAGGTTTTGTTTGTTTGTGTTTGTCTTTGTTTTTTGTTAGAACTCCATGGAGATCGTTGAGATTTCCATGAAAAAGAATAGGGAATAGCTTGCTGTTTTCTCACATGTTTGACAAAGAGGCCAGTCTTCTAAGTCCTGCTGAATAATTAAGTACCAGCTCAAATACCAGTAGGCCCATCAGAAGCCAATTCATCCTGTGAAATTTGTTCTGCATCCCACAACAGAGAGAGGACCACTCTTTCATTTGGCCTGACAGAGAGTGATACAGGCAGCTTCCTGTTACTCTTCGATGAAATGGTCCTTTTGATCAGCATTTTCAGAGTCCTCTGCAGAAATGATCAGAGACTTACACGTGGGGCCAAACAAGATATTTTTATCATCATTTTCCGTAGAAGTCTCTGAGTTTTTGGCAGATTTGGGTAGCTTTTCTTCTGTGATGCTATGTGCTTATTTTCTTTTCCTGAAATTTGAACTCTATTTTGGAAATGGTTCTAAGTATGATGTTGGTATTTGAAAATCTCCATGAATCACTTAGTAACAAGTGACCACATGCTTTGCACTAAACTTCTTTGGGGGTATCTAGCTAAAATTGAATCCTAGGCTAATTGCTATTTCCTTCAAGTGAAAAAAAAAAAAATCTTTCTTTCCAAACCAATTAATTTTAGTATGTTAGATGTAAAATGGTTGCCTAAAAGAATCAAAGCAAATAAAAATCTAAGTTTCCTGTCAAGGAAATAAAAGGTGTTTAACTTACTTTCCACCCCAGTACAGTTTGGTTGTTATGACCAGGCTGGACCTCCTGTATGTTAAACAAGCACACAGAGAAATAGTAAATAAATTGCTGGTTATAGTACTGAGTCATATTATTATTATAGCACCAGAAAGAATTTATTGTACCTCACATTTTAAGAAATTGGTGAAGAGATAAATTTGTTCATTTATGTCATTGAAACCTAAGGACAAAGGGAAGCTGATGAGTGGGGACTTGAAGTCAGATCCAAGAGAAAGAGTTCTGAAGGGAAGGGAACTTTACTTGGAGGGGCCAGATGAGGAGGAGGAGGGCTGTGACGACACACAGGTGATTGGGTGGTAGTAAAGCAAAGGTGAGTGGTAGGCATGGAGAGTCAGAAAGGAAAGTGAGAAGAGTAAGTAAGAAGACTTAAAGCATGGACTGCATTAGGAACTCAAATAGACGGTCACCAACTAACACTCATCGAGCATCTGACATAGTGTTGATTGATCATGAACTTTCCTGGGGGTACATCCACCCTCTGCCAAGGACAATGGACCTTAGTGTCTCTGAGTTATGACTCTTTCCAACCAATTGGAAAGAGTCATCCAACCAATTGCATTCACAGGAAAGAACTGACTACATGGAAATACGAATAAATTTAGTCAATAAGTAGGAATAAAATTTCTCTGAGTGTCTTATTAAATGGAAATGTTATTTTAGAAAAACAATCCTAAAAATCCTTAACTCAAAGTTTTACCACTTTATTCCTAAGGGAATGAAATGTGGAAATCTTGTCAGCAAATTCATTACTTCCTCAAAACCACACCCAAGGGCAGGAAATGCAATCGCACCATTATGATTGTGGAATATGAATATGTCTTGAGAACTATAGTCATATAATTTAAAATTGGGAGGCAGATCTCAATGTAATTTACTTTCTCCAAGGATATAATTCAATTGAACTGGTCGAGGAAAAAAAAGGCATTTGAGATTCAAAGGTTAAGACCAAACTTCAGGAGTATTTGAAACAAGGCATTTAGAATTCAGCTGTAGAGTCGATGCCTGGGGTCCTCAGATATAAAAGCCTAGCCTGATTAATGATAACCAATGCGGAATGGCGGTGACAACTCTGACAACTTGGCTGCAACAAGAAAAATTTGTAGAAAATGTCAGTAACCCCATCCCCCTGAAGTTAATTCCCTGAAAAGTAATTTGAATCACTGTAACAGAAGGTCTACAAATATATGCATCTGGAGATTACACACCCCAAAAGGGCTGGTGCACTTTCCAGGTTAATCCATCAACCTCGTGATACGTAGTATAATAGCAACCTGCCACAGGGGAGCTGGGTCTCCTTCAGCAAACATTTTCAGAGCTTCAACACAAAGCTCTG
Source organism: Eubalaena glacialis (assembly GCF_028564815.1). NCBI lineage: Eukaryota > Metazoa > Chordata > Mammalia > Artiodactyla > Balaenidae > Eubalaena > Eubalaena glacialis. Next base: position 113,096,229 of record NC_083721.1, read on the forward strand.
GATGGAATCTGATTAAAAAATGAGTGCAGCCCTCTGGATTATTCAGAGCAATTGGGCCTGCCAAGGCCGCACATTCTATCCTTAGACCACCATAGACTTATTTTTCCAAAATTAGGCTTTCTGTAAAATGTTTGTAAAATTAGTGTGCACATCCTCTATGGATGTGCACACTAATATTTATGTTCAAATAGCAAGAGTAGACAACAACCTGATGAATCATCACTGACCTCACAGAGGCATCTAGAGCAACTCTTCTGAGTGGGTGAAGAATGATATTGTGAGTATTTCACATTGATATAGCACAGCTTTCAATATTCTTTTGTCCACCTTATCTCACTTTATCAGCACAACACTCCATGAACAGTTATGCCATCCATTTTACAGGTGGGGAAAGTGAGGCTCAGAAAAGAGAAGTAACTTGCCCTGGACAACACACCTAGCAAGTGGTGGTCTTGGGACAAGTAGGCAAGGATGCTGGTTGAAACTGCTTTTGTAGCCTCCATGCTGTGATGTCATGGTTTATCTTTTCAGCAATCTTGGGTGGGTAGCTGTGAACTGATATGACCTGATATCAATTTTCTGTAGCATGGGGATAGCTTGAGTTTTTATTTGCAAGACAGAAAGGCAGTTTGTGAAAGATGCATGTTAATCTATTTTCTACAAAACATATATAAGAAGCTTTGCAAAGTATGGTGAGTGATGAGTAGACATTCTCTGGATGCAGAGGGGAAGAGAACTACAGCACCGAAGTTCCCCCTTCATCCTCAGGTGTACTCTGGCAGCCGACACCTCGCTGTTAATTTCACTGGACATTAGTGGACTCATCTCCAAGGTCTCTGTTATAGGTTGAATTGTGTCCCCCGCAAAAGATATGTTAAAGTCCTATCCCCCAGTACCTCAGAATGTGAGATTATTTGGAAATAGGGTCATTGCAGATGTAATTAGTTAAATTAAGATGAGGTCATACTGGAGTAAGGTGGGCCCTTTATCCAATATGACTGGTGTCTTTATAAGAAGACACACAGAAACATGAGGGGAGAATGCCATATGAAGCCAGAGGCAGAGGTTGAAGAGCTGCAGTTGTAAGCCACAGAATGCCAATGATGGCCAGCAACCACTAGAAGCTAGGAAGAGGCAAAGAAGGATTCAGAAAGAGCATGTCCTTGCCCAAATATTCATTTTGTACTTTTGGACCCCAGAACAGAGAGAATAAATTACTGTTGTTTTAAGCCACCCAGTTTGTGGCACATTGTTACAGCAGCCCTGAGAAAGTGATACAGTCCTATCTGAGCAGTGATGGATGAGCCAACATTCTGAGTAGGAAGGTGACTCAGGCAAGGTGGAGGACTGGGTGGGGATGTGAATATTCTTCCGTATTTAAGGTTGAATACAATTTTCTTTTCACACTCTTACAGTCCCTGGAGTAGGGAAAGAGGAGAGGGAGAGAGAGAAAGTAGGTCACCAAAGTTTATTTGTTCGTATCGCCATACACTTCTGGGTTTCCATTTCCACTCGTCCTATAGAACGGTTATTTATTTGGCCATCAGCAAATCTTATACCAGAGCAGAAGAGGACTCCAGATTTGTCCTGTGGCCTTGGTTGGACTCTGCCTGATCCTGTACTCATGCTGGGGGAGAAGTAGCTTTTGGGGCTGACAGGTATAGTGAGATGGAGGGGGTTGGCCCCCCGCCCCGCCGCCACTATCGCATCACTCGTTACTACTGGCTTTGGCTCCAGAAGGTGATGGGATGCAACAGGACCCCTCAAGGATAGCAGATGAAGCACTTTCCTGAATGCCCAGATAATAGGGCTCCCAGCGCACAGGAGCGATGCTGGCTAACTGTGTTCAGATAAGAAAGCTTTGGGATATTTATCCCAAGGGTTTCTTGTTTCATCATTTCTTTGCATCCAGAGTTGTTAATAAAATGAACAATGAACATAAATATGTGTGTAGAGATAATAAGTTTTCTGTCAGCTGGCTTCCTTCACCAGATTACCACAAATGGCAGTCAGAAACCATGAAAATGCCACTTTCTTTTACACACAAATATCTCATGAACATTCTCTGCTCAACCCATGGTAATTCATTGTGATCAATGACAAGTCAATAATTTTTGAAGCACAAGTAATGAGCTCGCTAATATTTATTTTCAAAGCGCTGTAAATCATTTCTTTACTAAGAATTGACTTTTTTTGACAGCCTTTTGGTCAGTTGTCATGCAATTTTATTTTCTCTTCTCTGGTACAAAATAACAACAGTCTTTTTAAAGGCAAGTAAATGATTATGGTGAATGCATTACCTCCAGCCTTTCTTCTTGATAATGCTCCCCAGAATCACTTCAGCCCTGAAGGGGAAACAGATAATGTCTTAGGATACAGTGTCCTGGAAACGCAAGAGTCAATCCAAAACACCAGATCCCCTCCTTGTTTGAACTCTCAGTGCCTACATGTCCCGAAAATAGAAGCTGCTCTCGGCTGGTAGCAGAGTTTCCGCTGTTTCTGCTTGTAGCATGGGGATAGCTTGAGTTTCCTGCGGAAACTGTGCCTGTGCCTGCGGAATTCCTGTGCCTGTGGAATCCTGCTCCTGGAGCATTCCAGAAGCACCTGCCAAATCCTGACACACTGGCAGGAGACTGCCTGTGGTCCTGATACTAGGAAACAGCAGAGTCACTTGGCAGTTTGGTGTTTTTGAACCAATGATCCCATATATAACTGTCCTGCTTGGCGGTATCCAAAGGGAGTCAAGGGTTTCTTTCTAATGGCTGTGGTCTCCGATTGTGACTGGGGAGGACAATGAGACCTCATGCTTTTCAGACAGAAAATACTGACTCCAGGCAATCTTGCAGGGTAAAAGAACCCATGTGTGGCTTTAGATGTCCCAAAGCCAGGATTGTAGATGCAGAAGCCCACATAGAGAATGTCCTGGGTTCCAGTGACAAGCGTTGTCATAGGAGGAGGATATAAGAAGTCATAGGGAAGTGTCCTTCCTGCCGCTGACACCGGTCGTGGAGAGTTATACTGAAGACACCCTCACCATCCTCTCCCCCTCCACCTACCCCAGCTGGGACCCAAGCTTAAGGAGACCAAAACTTTCTTCTAGGTTCCTCCCAGCCAGACCAACATTGTAAGAAGTAGGTGGGCTCTCAGGCTTTGTGAATGGGGACATCAATATAATCAGCACTTTGTCCATTAGCATCTGTCTCTGTTGGAGTGTACAGCCTGGCAATAAACCATGAGGTGGGTTAGCTGGGGGGCATGCCCCGAGTAGACACGTATTGAATGTTACTTCTGGGTTCTTTCCCCAGTCTCTCTTGCAACCTTGCATTTCACAGTGGGAACCTATCTCATTACACACTGACAATCAATCAATAATTAATCAGGACCGATTATCCTTCACAACAGGAATACAAACATAGCTCTAAAAGACTTGTTAATCACTCCCCCTTTTTCATCCTTAGGCCCATTTGGTAATAAGCAGGATTTAACAAAAGAAGAAAACGCTGAGATAGGGTAGGATGTGGAAAGGAACAAGGCCTCGTCAATTGTATTTTCTCTCCTTGGACTCAATAGAAAACATCAAGGATGTGGGCTCTGAACCTCCCTGATGGTCCTTAAACATAGACCTGCCCTTGAAAAGGAGGAAACCCAGGCTAGGAAAATGCACTTTTATCAGGCAGTGATGAACCTGATTCAGCAGTTTGATGGTTACTCTTACCTGGAAGCAGGGGCATTAGGCGTACAGGTGATTACACTCCTCAGCCCTGTTAGAAAACTGCAGAGCTGCTCAAGCAGCTGTCCAGATGCTTAGCTTCCTTCCTGCATCCACGGTCACAGCAGGAGGCCAAGGCGTTCCACTTCTGCTGAATGTGCTTATTGTGCAGCAACAGAGGGCATGGACCCTGAAGGCACAGCACCCATGTGTTCTGACTTAGCAGTGAGCCCTGCCCTAGAGCCCCAAACCTGCTCTCAGGTCCATAAGAAGGTTATAGCTAGTTGTGACTTCTCCAGCAAAAGAAGCAAGGCCTCTTTGCAGCGTTCTCTGTCCTTAGAATGGGGTCTGAAATGTCCTCTTATAAAAGATATTGGGTTTCTTGGCATCTTTGGGAGTCCCTCCTTTAATCTCTGATTTACCTGTAATGCCCGGTGGAGGGACAGGCCTGCAAACAGGAAAAGCAGTCCCTGCTTCCCTGCAGAGAGGATGTGTCCATTTCCCTCGGGGCTGAGGAACTACGAGGTGTGGTTATGAACTTATGAGACTAGCTTTGGAACACCACGCTGGAATCTGCTCACTTGTGTTAATTACATTCAGCTAATATTTATCGATCTCCACTGCCACCACTCTGATCTCAACCACCTCTGCCCCTCACGTGGCAACTGCTTCCAGTCCACTCTTCATATAGGGACCAGAGGTAGGCAGAGGGGCCCAGAGATGGTCAATAGCCCCAATTCTGGTGATGGTGGGAGAGGGAGGGAGAAAAGCAGCGGCATCAACATGTGTGGGAAGGACAGACCCTTGTCAGCAATGGTCTGGGCAGAGTCTCTTGGTTCCAGAAATGACACCTGAGAGACACATCAGGCACTGACTTACTTTCCAGCGGCGTAGACCTCAGCCGTATCAAAGAGATTCACTCCACTCTCGTAGGCAATTGTCATCAGCCGTTCAGCAACCTGCAAGAGGATGCAAAGGTCACGGGGAGGGGGAAGGGTAAGCTGGGACGAAGTGAGAGAGTGGCATGGACATATATACACTACCAAATGTAAAATAGATAGCTAGTGGGAAGCAGCTGCATAGCACAGGGAGATCAGCTTGGTGCTTTGTGACCACCTAGAGGGGTGGGATAGGGAGGGTGGGAGGGAGATGCAAGAGGGAGGGGATATGGGGATATATGTATACCTATAGCTGATGCACTTTGTTATACAGTAGAAACTAACACAACATTGTAAAGCAATTATACTCCAATAAAGATGTTAAAAAAAAAAAAAAAGGTCAGTCGTAAAAGCCAAATACTTTCTAAAGCTGGGAAGCAACTTGGAATCCTCTGGTGGTCTTTATGAACATGGAAATCTCACCGACCATTCTTGTTTTTCTCAGTTGTATTAAAGAAAGAAAGAAAAAAGAAGATTCAACCTGCCTGAATAGGGTAAAAGTATCCCTTCCCTCAGACCTATACTGGGCACTGAGGGATTTCCTTCAGCGCTGGGATAAGTCAGCCACCAGGAACACAGTGAGATGGAGAGACTTGTGTTTCTCACTCTGCTTGGAAGATGTGGTTTGACAACATGCTCTGTGGCATTGCAATCTCACTGACCAAGAGGGTCATTTATATCCCTGGTGACTTCATTTCTCTTCTTTCTCTTTTCCCCAAGCCAGTAGGTTCTGGCAGCTGGGTGACTCCTGACCTAAAAGCTTGTGCCTTTTTTTCCCTGGAGGCTTAGCAGACTGTACTGATGAACCAAAAGTTACATGGAGCTGGGACTGTTCGAAAACTCCTGCCACGCACAGCTCAGCACAACCCCAGGCACCATCACAGAACGACCACTAGCCGCACTGACACTGCATGGAGAGGAGGGGGTGAGCGCACCGGCGCCTCACAGGTCAGCCTAAGACCTCCAGGGTCCTTGTTCCTTCCTTCGTGCTGCTGAACACGAGTGGCAAGTGCGACAGAAGAGCACAGGGAATAGCTATAAACCACACCTTGAGGGATGGCTCTGGACGGACAACGATAAACAACACTGGAGAAAGGGCATTTTTTTCATTTTGCTGATAGACTTATTAGTCAACTGAAAAATTACACACCTCACAAATATTTGAAATTGATTTTTCCATCATGTTTTTCATTCTGGGCTATAGGTGCTTCATCAGCATTTCCAAGATAAACTCTTTTCCTGTTGTTTTTTAAATTGGCATACCAAGAAAATCGTCAGGCTAGCACAATGGACTCCATGCAAATCCTTTAGAATAATAGCAGCAAAAATGTTATTACTGCTTTAAATTTGCTACCATTATGACATTTCTCCTAAGTAGAAGTTAAAAGTTAAGAACAGTATAGTTTTTCCATCATGACTGCCATATATATATATTTTTTAATTTTTTAATATTTTTGGCTGCCCTGTGCAGTATGCAGGATCCTAGTTCCCACGCCCCATGCAGTGGAAGTACAGAGTCTTAACCACTGGACCACCAGGGAAGTCCCATGCCCTATATTTTAGAAATTATTTTGCTTGCTTATATTGTGTATCATCCTTGTGTTATGTCACATGACATACTAGTAGATTATGATTGGGAAATGTGTATAATAAATCTTATCTCAGGAGAAATTTTAAGATAAGATGGAGAATTCTGAATGGAGAATTGAACTAAATGATTGCTGAGATGTTTCCCAATCATGGGATTTGAAGATCCGAATGTGGAATAATGAAAAGAAATCACTGAACTAAGTCAGAGGATCAGTGTCCGGCCTTGAGTGTACCACTTACTAGATACATAAACACGGGCAAATCATTTGACCTCTCTGTGTTTTAGTTTCTTTATCTGCAAAATGAGGATGATTCTGTTCAGGCCCCCTAGGGAGCCCACAGGTCTCAAGGGAAGCTGACCTTACCTCCCTCTAAGGGGGGCCTGGTGGGCCTGACATGGTTCAGGGAAGGTCATGTGACACATCTGGGCCAGTGAGATGTGAGAGGAGATTGGCTGAGGACTTCTGGGAACACTTGCTTGCAGAGTTTCTAGAAGCGACACTCTTTCCCTGGAGTTACTATTCTGAGGTCTAGAATTCCTGCTGCTACCTGAGGATGAAGTTGATATACAAAGGAACACAGGGACAGGAGAATCACTAGTAAATGGAGTGGAGGCTCTGAATGAGTCAACCTGGAAGCTTGCTCTATCTCTGCACTTCTAATTTAAAAGTAAAAATATTTTTTTCCCTTATTGGTTAAGCCAATTTCAGTTGAGCTTACTGTTACCTGCAAATGAAGGAAGCTTAACTATGTCACAGATGAGAAAACATAAATAAAACTCTGAAAATTAAGTGCTATAAGATGGTAATATACTCTTATCATTACTTTAAAATATTATAATTCACGTGAGTAACATCTATCTTGGTCTTATGATGAAGCCAAATCATCTTTGGGAGGTACCTCACAGTGTTATCTAGCTTCCAGTTTGAATCCTTTCGATAATATTCCTGCCAAGTGGCTATCCAATAAATGGTTGAACTCTCCCACTAACGAGGACATCACCACCTCCCAAGGCGGCACCAATGACTATGTCACTCAGCACATTACGGTGCGCTCATCCCGGGATCCCATATTTGTATCTGCTTTGTGCCTACGCTGCCACATGGAAATAGTTGAGCTCCATCAATTCAGCCACGGGTGTGACTGTGGTCTGGCTGTGCCTTCATTCCTCCTTGCTGGCAGTCTCTCTGCCGGGCCCTGGGGGGAAGCCACAGCTGCTCTTGGGAAGGACAATCGCTATTTGGTCTGCGTTTGAGGTGAGAGCCTCTGTAGTCATTCACAACAGCTTTATTGTGTAGTTTTCAGAATCATAATTTTGAAATGATTTATTTCAGAGGCCAGCCCTGCATACTCTGACCTGGGCAAGCTGGGCTCACCGCAGCAGAGAGCAGACACCGTCAAGGGGAGAGCAAAGATGAAGGGGAAATAATACGCTTATAGTTGACCCTTCTGCTCCGAAAGGGAAGATATGTTTGTCTTTCTCTGCTCCAAAAACCATAGCAGGCAGTAAAAGGTCACGCACATGCTAGATACAGGGGATTATTAACTTTAGACCCCCTTCCTTCCTTGTCACTTATTTTGCATCTGATTAAAGTCTGCAGCCATTGCTTTGATATCTGTGGATTTGCCTCTGTGCCTCCTCAACTCACCCTTCCTGATGCCAGTCAGAGGGCCCTGGAGTGGACCCTGTGATGACCACCCTGGTCCTCCTTCAGAGCTCAAGGACTTATTCCCCCAGCTCATAGGAATGCTGCCATCAGAAGGCACCTGGCTAAAGCGAGTCACCTACCCCAAGGTCAGACCTGCCTCCCAGGGCTGCCTCTATCCAACGACTGGTCATACAAGGGATATAAGCACTCAACTCCTCTTGCGCCAACTTGGGACAACCCTGCAGGGCCATCTGAGCTTCAGAGCTCCCCATGGGGTCAGCTGAGGTCATTGCTGAGACTGCATCATGGCCCAACTTCCTGATAACTGTTCTGCATGTTAATTTCCACCAGAGGTCTGCTTCCCAAGGACTCCCCTCTGCAACAAGCTCTCTGTGGTGACCTATGCCCAATACTGGGAACAGAAATTCAGACAGATAAAAATATGCAGATAAGACTCCTCCCTATGGATCTATTAAATAACATGGTGACCTTGCGAGTTGTGGAAAAGACCCTTTATCTCCCCAAGCATCTCCTTAGGGATGATAGTAAGAACTACCTTTATAAAGGGCTTGTCCTGGGCCAGGCACCAGGCTGAGCCCTTCATTAATCTTAGGGGCCATCATCTGCGTTTTACAGATGTGGCAATTGTTGGTAAATGGAAATGTTAACAAATCTATTGTTAATGCAGAGTGAGCTGGATCCCACTGAGTGTATCCACTCAAATACACTATCCCTGACTCCTCAGTGGTATGGAGGAAGGCAAGAAAGGCTTGGAGGGACCTGAGGGGGTTTCCTCAGGGAAGCTGTCGGTACTCAATGCCTGCATAGCTCACTTAAGCCGTGAAGGTAATCGTTAAAGGCAATGGTAAGAATATTACTTTGGTAAGCGCCGTTCTGAATGTGTAAATGAAGGTTTAAAGGAGTTTTGTAGTAAATACAGTTGTTATAGGTCCCATTTATTGTGTGTTTGCTACCCTACATGGTTAATCTTTTCAACAGGCCTTCAAGGTCAACATTATCATCCCATTTTGCATATGAGAAAATGAGGAACAGAGAGGTTGAATTAACTTGCCCAAGCCAGGGTGACCAACTGTCCCAGTTTTTCCAAGACTGAGAGATATTAAAATGGAAACGATGCAAACTGGGACCTGTTGGTCACTCTAGGTGAAGCTAAAACACACATACACACAAAACACACACACAACAGCAATAAAATCTTTTCATTAAGTTACTAAATATTAATTCCAAACTGGTTTGTTCTCATTATTGAGCCCGCACATACAATAGATTGACAGCTTCAAGGGCTATTAATAGTCTAAATGTGAAAAATACAAGAAGCAAGATAAAATGGAAAATAATCTTTAAGTCAGTCTTAGTCATTTCCTGTGATTAAACTATTATCCTTGTAAAATGCCAGAATCCCAGAAACTGTATTGTAAAATAGTTTGCTCTGCATTTTCTCCAATCAGCATAATGGAAGCCAAAAGTAACTCACCTCATCTGAAATTTGACCTCCAAATGTCACCCATGTTCCTGGAAAAGAATAAATATTTGCATGTTATTCATACTCATTTTTCTAATATTGCGCATTAAGGGAAACACTTTTTCTTACATCAGGGCTACTTCAGTAGGTTGTTCGTGAAGGTACTTGGATGAGGAGCACTTGGGGGCTGAAGTCCTGCCCATCCTCCTCCTGTCGCTAAGTTCCCCAACAGGGATCTGTATTCCTCTGCATCCCTCTGGATGCCTTTTCTTCATTCAAAGGCCCAGTATATGCTAATGGAAGCCCTGTCTACTAAACTCTTTTTCTTCTGACGTAGGACCATGTATGCTGCTGTGCAAGAAGCCCCAAGCCCACTTCGGCTGCACACCCATTCTTGCTCCAGCTTAGCTAAAAAGTTATCAGTTCTGAAAGTGAAGGTAAGACCTTGGGTCACATTTCTCCCTTTCTTTGCCTCCAGTGAGGGACTCTATTTTGTGTTCTCTATTCCCTTTCAAAAGGAACCCTCTCAGGGGTCCTTCCAGTCCCCACTTCCAAGCCCCAGGAGATGACACTTAAGCATCTTCTCTCTTCTGACCTGCTACTCCAGAATGGAAATTGCCATTGGTTTAGGGGTGGGGTAGAGGCAGTAGCCAGCGTGAGGTTTGGGAAGGCAAGGAGGAGAGGCATAACCAGTAGCCAAAGATTTGCCTTTGTAAAACAAGAGGGAAGCAGACACTGAGTGGGCTGTTTCCACTCCAGTCTATAGTCACCTCATTCGTATTCATAATTCTCTCCTTGATCTTTTTTTTTTTTCAGCCCTAATTACATGCCAGGCAAAGGCACTGCACCCAGGTGCTCAGGACAGTGAGGTGACTGCCCCAGCTCCTCTGCCTCAGGAGCTCACAGTTGACAATACTAGTCGACAAATGCTATGACGGAGGCAAACAGAAGGCAGGAAGGGAGGGAGTGCTCTACTCAGACTGGAGGTGGCCCTCAAGAAAGACTTCCGAGAAGAGGTGACACTTTGGTTGAGTTGCAAAGGAAGGAGCTGAATGAAGAGGGGAGGGACAGGCATTCCAGGTACAGGTAAGAGCATGGGCAAGGCAAGTAGAAAACTTGAGTGGGCTGATGAGCCGCGGCGTGGGCTCCTGCTCCGAGGAGTGAAACATGATGTGGAGAGGGAGGGGTGGCAGGAGATGGCTGGGCACAGTTCATGTTTGTGGGGGCAACAAAGAAATATGGTTGGAAACTTACGTTTTGTGGTGTGTAATAACAGGATAGCTACTGTTTATGGAACATCTTCCAAATGCCAGCAGTACACTGAGAAACGTGTATACTTTCATCTCTAATCATTTTGACAAACTTACAAGGCAATTTTATTATCCCAATTTCCAGATGAGGACTCTAACATCAACCAACCTAATAAATGATACACTCGGGACTCCCGCACATGCTGGGCTTCCTTTCCACTGCATTTTGCTGCCTCATCAGTAAGCTTCCAAATTAATTATGGCACTTGGATTCATATTCCATAGAAGCATGTTGATGTAACTGTACCTTTTTTCTTCTTAGTTCTCAGGGACTAAACAGAGGTAGAATATAGTTTATTTTACTGTTACACTCTACATCCCCAGAGGTTGTAAATGGGTGGCTTACAGATTGCATTCAGCTTGCAGACTTGTTTTGCCTGGCAAGAACAATGTTGACCCACTTGATATTTTAATAAACTTGGAATAAGTTACCAACATTTTGATAACTTAAGAGATTAATCTTCTTTATCTTAGGAGATATTTCTTTTAAAAGTCTGATTTCTAGCTTCTCTTAACAACAGAGGATCAGTGTCCCCACACGGCAGACATCCCCTAAATCTGAGGGGCAATGCCCTCTGTGGAAGGGCTATACCCTCCCTGTTTAGTCAAAGGTCACACACTTTCCTTTGTATTTCCAACACTGAAATCAACTGGCAGTTGTTATTTAGTACCACGTGTTTACTGCTATTTTTCTCATTGTAAAATTTAGAGAAAAATGGACTTGTGCATCTCCTAAAAAACAAAGTTTAGTATTTCAAGAAAAAATAGGGGTGCACTTTTTTTTGGTGGATGTGAACAATATCCAAACAAAAAATATTTACAACAGAAAAATTACAACTTAAGGCACTATAATTAAACAAGCCATGACTGGTATACAGAAAAGATGGGCGTTGGGAAACTTAATGGACTGAAGAAATGGCAGCATTTGTTTCGAATGAGAATAAAACAAATGATCTGCTGTGAAATGCAGTTCTCTATTAAGTGAAAAAATTGCCTCAGCATCTAAACCTTTTTACAGGCAACACTTTTATAAAAGAGTTTCTTTTGAATGTAGCAGAAACTGTGTCCAGAGCATAAACAAGCACTTGCAAATGTTCGTATAATCAGAAACATTGTCGCTCAGCATGTTAAAAATACGGCTGAGAACTTTCAGGATAAGTTAAATTATTGGTGGCATCTTCTATTGCAGCAAATGAGCACAGAGATATAAATAACAGCACACTGTTAGCTATATTTATTTGCGATGTTTTGAGAATCTTGGAGGGGTCAAAGAATTTTTGAACAAGAAGTCTCTGCAAGGCAAAATTACTTTGGGATGAGAAGGGTCTCAGACCATTGGATATAGAAGGCACTGTTCCAAATTGTAAGTGTTACTACAGATCAGGTTCTCACAAAGGGTGGGGCTGACCTTGGACCCATCAAGCGACAGATCAGAGGTGACAGTATTTTGTAGGGGCACTATGCATAAATCCGTTAATTTCCTCATTCATCAGGAATTGCTTTGGGCTAAAACGAAACAGGCCATGGATTCACTAATTAATACCATGAATCAGCTATTCTTCTACATCTTGGAGCAAAATCAGGTCAGTGTTTGCTTAATGAATTTGCTGGCTTACTTGTGCTGTGAAGTTGGAGAGAATTTTTTTTAACTGTTCATGTCATCAAAGGAAATAGTCCCATTTCCACTTAGCAGCAAAGATTGACTCAAAGTCCCAAGCTTCTTGCTGACATTATACCTCATCAACACCTTGTGAATATTTTTCTATTGGGGCATTCAGAAGTATTTGCACAAATGCCTCATTTGCTTCTCTCAGTACTGACAACAAAGTCTTTGGAAAATTCAATTGTTAAAGAATAATTTGGTTCATCTTCCAAAACTGCAGTCAGTTTCCAGATATGAAAATGGTAGCCTGAAATTTATTCTCTGAAATGGGGCTTTTGAATACTGGATTTCACGCTTTAGGAAAATAAACTGGTATTATTTAGCTTACCTTTCTTAATTAATTTTTGATAGTACAGATGCAGGGCTATGAAGTTATCAAACTGTACTACAAAATGGTATTGAAGACTATGACAACATTGAAAGCTGGGACTGTACACCCATCTTGGAGGAAATAATCTTCCTATCCACATTGGGAAAAGCTTATGTTTAGGAGCAGTTTTATTCCAAAATTAATCTGAAAAAACTACTTACCAACCCCAGTTTACATATTTAAGGCTGCATAGCATACATCACAGAGAAAACCACAGGGCCTGACTGACATTTTGGTACAGAAGAAAAGACATTAGGTTTCTGATGTCAGGTCAAAGCAGTAATGAATTACAAGGTAATGATAATAATAATAATAAATGTTTTTCTTTTTCAGTTTTAGATTAAAAGTTTAAATATAAAATAGAATATGGATATCAGTGCTGCAGAGGAACGGCTGTTGGCCTGTGGTGGGTTCAAGGTCCCTGGCTGGTCGGGGGCTCCCGTGCTCTGCTTCTCCCCACTGAGCTACTGCCTGGTGCAGAGGAAGCCATGGTGCTCCGGATCACCAGGAACATGAACATTAATGCTGAAAATAATGTGAAGGTCAATATGGCAGGTGCAAAGTGCGTGCCTGTGGCCACTGCTGCAGCCTCTAAGCCCGGGCTGAGGCCAAGAACAGCTCTTGGGGACATCAGTAACAAAGTCAGTGAACAGCCACAGGCCAAACTGCCCCTGAAAAAGGAAGCAAAAACTTTAGCTGCTGGAAAAGTTATTGCTAAAAAACTACCAAAACCTCTGGAAAAGACTCCTGTACCTGTGCTGGAGCCCTAGCTGGAGCCGGATCTGGAGCCAGAGCCAGAACCCGAGCCTGTTAAAGAACAGAAACTTCCCCCTGAGCCTGTTTTGGTTGATACTCCCTCTCCAAGCCCCATGGAACCATCTGGCTGTGCCCCTGCAGAAGAATATGTGTGTCAGGCTTTCTCTGATGTAATTCTTACAGTGAATGATGTGGATGCAGAAGATGGAGTGGATCCAAACCTTTGTAGTGAATATGTAAAAGATATCTATGCTTATCTGAGACAACTTGAGGAAGAGCAAGCAGTCAGACCAAAATACCTACTGGTTCGTGAAGTCACTGGAAACATGAGAGCCATCCTAATTGACTGGCTAGTGCAGGTTCAAATGAAATTCAGGTTACTCCAGGAGACCATGTACATGACTGTTTCCATTATTGATCGGTTCATGCAGGATAATTGTGTGCCCAAGAAGATGCTGCAGCTGGTTGGTGTCACTGCCATGTTTATTGCAAGCAAATATGAGGAAATGTACCCTCCAGAAATTGGTGACTTTGCCTTTGTGACTGACAACACTTACACTAAGTACCAAATCAGACAGATGGAAATGAAGATTCTAAGAGCTTTAAATTTTAGTCTGGGTCGCCCTCTACCCCTGCATTTCCTTCGGAGAGCATCTAAGATTGGAGAGGTTGATGTTAACCTACATACTTTGACCAAATATCTCATGGAACTAACTATGTTGAACTACCATATGGTGCACTTCCCTCCTTCTCAGATTGCAGTGGGAGCTTTTTGCTTAGCACTGAAAATTCTTGATAATGGTGAATTGACACCAATTCTACAGCATTACCTGTCATACACTGAAGAATCCCTTCTTGTTGTTATGCAACACCTGGCTAAGAATATAGTCATGGTGAATCATGGGCTTACGAAGCACATGACTATCAAGAACAAGTATGCTGCGTCTAAGCATGCTAAGATCAGCACTCTAGCACAGCTGAATTCTGCACTAGTTCAAGATTTAGCCAAGGCTGTGGCAAAGGTGTAACTTGCGAACTTTGGAATACCGTAAAATCTGCAAATAAAATTGGCACCATGTGCCATCTGTACACATTATATGTTACATTTATTTACTTTTAATAAAGTTGTAGTTCTTTTTACTTAAAAAAAAAAGGGTATGGCTATCATATATATTTACATTAAGTTATACGCCTACACCATAATGTAGTAAAAATGAAGAGTTTGGTTCCATTTTGGGGATTTTGTCATTCTTCCATTCAGCTTACTTTGTTTAGGTAGGCTACGTCCCTGGCCCTTTAGACATTTGCTATTTATATCTTTTATAGTTACTTGTTTACAAACTTTATATCCTCTACTACAGAGTAAGCTATCTGAGGGTTAGGGTTTTATTTCATTTATCTTCTTACCTCCACAGCCCTAGAATGAAAGTGAGTCCTTAGTAGATGGTTGGTAATTATCTGGATAAACTGAATTGAATTGGCTTTTTGACTATCTTTAATGTACAAAATACTGGGACAGTTTCCCACCAAATAAATGTTTATTTTGATTTATCGAAACATGAAAAATGCTCATCAATAGTCTTCAGTTCTAGTCCCTATGAGATTGATGTGTTTCTCCCCATCCCCTGGTACCCACGCAGCAGTGCCCCCTCCTGGAGAAGGGTAGGCGGAAGGTCCTTCTCCCTGGCTGCAAGGCCTGGGGGTGGGGGGGTGAGGGCACAGTGTAGGCAGGGTCCACCGCCACCCATGAGGAAGAGTTGCCACTTAAAAATGGGACATATTCCCTCAGGATGGAGAGGGATCAAGTGGCAGCCTTCCGGACAAGGGAACTCTGCTTGTACGATTTTATCTCTACTACTCCCCTCCACAAGATGTAAGGCGGTTTATTAATTAATACAATTCTCAAAAACCCTTGATGGCAGTTTCCTTGATCGTTTTTCTCTCTCTAATGAGAACACGCCTGCTTGAGACATAGGATGGCATATGATTATTTCACTGTGAAATCTCAAATTAGTGGGATGTCATTTAGAAGATCATTTTACTTAACTGACACTTGTTATTTCTAACCTTTTAAAAGCAGTGGGAGTATAAAGAGAACTTTGAACTGTTATTGTGTCTTCTGATGAAACTCCTTCATGTACCAAGGAATATATGCTTTGAAAACCTCTGTTTGAGGCCCTTGGCATACACCTACCAGGGCATAGAAAATGATCGGTGAAACATAAAAAGAAAAAGAAAACTACCTTGACACACACACACATACCTATCTTGGTTACTTAATTACCTTGGTGGTGGTTTACAGGGTAATTTCTAAGTATAAGGAAACATGCATAACATTTAAATGATCTCCTTGCCTGTATGAAGACATATTTAGATATTCAGAAGTAATAACGTTTGTGCAGGTAGGCTACCTCCCTGGCCCTTTAACATCTCACATCATCATAGTGTAATTATCAAAACCAGGAAATGAACACTAGTACAGTACTAGTAACTAAACTACAGACTTTTTTTTGAATTTCATTGTCCTTTTTTTCTGTTCCAGGATCCTAGGCAGGACCCAACATTGCATTTCACGTTCATGTCTCCTTAGTGTCCTCTGATCTGTGACATTCCTCAGTCTTTCCTTGTCTGACACTTTTGAAGAGCACTGACCAAGTACTTGATAGAATGTCCCTCAATTTGGGTTTGGATCATTTTAAGGTTATAGATTTGGTGACTTCTTTTTCTATACTGTAGTTTGACTTGTTTATGTTTTGGATATATTTTTTATAACTATCAAGAAGGCAATATAAAAATGCAATTATAATATTTATTATGCCACAGTTAACTTTTCTTCATTCTTTTATTAAACAAGTATTTATTTTGAGTTTATCATGTGCCAGGCCTTGTACTTAAATTATCAGGATACAACAGCGAGAAAATTATTTCTCCCCTCATGGAGCAGATTTAAGAGGAAAGACAAAATAATAAGAAAAATAAGTTAAATACATAGTGTTTATTTATGAATGTTAATTTCATCAATGAATAAAATATAAAATGAATAAAGTTGATTGATGAGTGTTAAAGAAAGTCATGTTTATAAGGTGGGCTACAGTAGGTAAAATGTCAGGGGATGGGGTTGAGATTTTAGATGGGGTGGCCAGATAAGGTTCACAATGAAAGTGGCTTTTGAGAAAAGACCCAAAGAAAGTAAATGAGCTTGCCATGCAGTTACCTTGGAGAAGAACATTTCAATGGGGAAAACAATGTGGAGGGGGTTTACTTGGCATGTTCAAGGTCAATGAGGAAGCCAGTGTGGCCAGAGAAGAGAAGACGAGGTCTGAGGGGTAACCGGGAACAGATTGTATGGGGTGATATCAATCATAAGAAGGACCTTGGAGAGGAGTTTTGAATAGAGAAGTGACACAGTCTGACACTCTTTGAAAAGGAACCTCTGCTGTGGCGTTGAGGGCACACCTCTGAGGCTGAGGCCGAAGCACCAGCACCAGTGAGGAGGCTGTCGTGATAAATCCAGGTGAGACACGACAGTGGTTTGGTCTGAGGTGGTGGTAGTGAGGACGGTCAGAAGTGCTTGAGTTTCTGATAGATTTTGAAGGAGAGGCAATAAGATTTGCTGATTAAAAGGATGTAGGGTGTGAGAGAAAGTGAGACTTCAAGTACAACATCAAGGTCAGAACCAGGGGAGAATAGAGAGCCAATTCAACACACTGCACTCTGGATTTAACAATTTTTAAGTTTGGTAAATAGAGCACACATTGACTCCAGGTTAATGTAGTCAAGGCTGACCAAATGGTCGAGAGGTATTTAATCTAGTGGTGTTTAGAGTTATTCATCTGTTACATCACTGAAGAATTTAAGGTTGGAGATTCAAACCCCAGATCTCAGTGAACTCAGACTACACACTGCACAAAATTAATGTGTTCACCATCTCATTTTAACAGAATTATTCCCAGAGAGAGGTAGAACTGGGGGTGGGAGCATCCCCCCACATTTCGTGGAAAGCAGGAAACAGAGTGTAAGCCCAAATCAGTGTTGACTTGGAGGATGAAGTGCTAAGCTGTTGGCCACTACCTGACACCAGGGCCAGGGCATTCCTTGCACATTCCAAGTGCACTGTGTGTACCTCCCCTCTTAGCTCTGGGCTGAGTCTTCTGAGAATGGAACCCTTTCCCATGTCCTTACATCCAAATCCTACTTATTCCTCAGGACCCAGAACTTCAGCCTCAGAGTCCAGTGCTGCTGGACCAGTTCCTTAACACTTCCTCTCCTGTAGGTCTCTGTTCCATTAACTCTATGACCCTAGGGAAGTCCCAACCTCTTGATTTCAAGTTTCCTCACACACAAAATTAGGGACCTTAAGCTTCCTTCATGTCTATGATTTCATGATTCTGTGGCTCGGCTTTGAAGGGTGAAGAACTCATCCCATTCTACCACTTTGAACAAAGCATTACTACCACACCAACCATATCGCATTGTAACTACATAAATTTTTTTTCACATATGACTTGTTCACCGGACTGCATCTGTCCTGAGGGGAGGGACAAAGTTTAATCTAAATCTTTAATTCTAGCCACTGAAGTGAAGCCTGGCACATAGTAGGTGCTTAATAATCATTCACTGAATCAGTAAATAAACACTTTAAAAATTTGGGTGTCCAGGGACTTCCCTGGTAGTCCAGTGGTAAAGAATCCACCTTCCAATGCAAGAGATGTGGGTTCGATCCCTGGTTGGGGAACTGAGATCCCACATGCCACAGGGCAACCAAGCCTGTGCGCCACAACTACTGAGCTCGTGCACCTCAACAAGAGAGTCCGCGTACCTCAACAAGAGAGCCCGCGTGCTGCAAACTACAGAGCCCATGCGCCCTGGAGCCTGCATGCCACAACTAGAGAGAAGCCCGTGAGCTGCTTCAGATCCCACGTGCCTCAACAAAGATCCTGTGTGCCGCAACTAAAACCCGACGCAGCCAAAAAAGGAAAATAAACAAACAAAAAAACTCGGGCGTCCAGCCCTGTAAGAAATGTCTCTAACATGAGAACATATTGGTTGTTTCCCTGATTCACTGCATTGGATCAGAGGTTTTCAAGCCTGGCTGCACATTTGAATATCCTGGGGAGCTTTCAATGATTCTGCTGACCTGGTCCCTCATCAGACCAGTTAAATCAGAATCTCTGGGAACAGGACCCCCAGCATCAGAATTCTTAAAAGATCTTCAGATAATCCTAATGGCAGCCAGGGTTGAGGACCATAGTTCTATTTTTTTTTTTTAATTTTATTGAAGTATAGTTGATTTACAATGTTGTGTTACTTTCTGCTGTACAGCAAAGTGACTCAGTTATACACATATATATTTTTTCATACTCTTTTCCATTATGGTTTATCTCAGGATATTGAATATAGTTTCCTGTGCTATGTAGTAGGATCTTGTTTATCCATCCTATATATAGTAGCTTGCATCTGCTAATCCCAAACTCCTAATCCTTCCCTCCCACAACCCCCTTCCTTGGCATCCACAAGTCTGTTCTCTATGTCTGTGAGTCTGTTTCTGTTTCGTAGATATGCTCCTTTCTGTCGTATTTTAGATTCCACATATAAGTGATATCATATGGTATTTGTCTTTCTCTTTCTGACTTATTTTGCTTAGTATGATAATCTCTAGGTCCATCCATGTTGCTGCAAATGGCATTATGTCATTCTTTTAAATGGCTGAGTAATAGTCCATTATGTGTCTATATATATATATATCAATATATATCTATCTATAGCTATATCTATCTATCTATCTATATCACATCTTCTTTATCCATTCATCTGTTGATGGACATTTAGGATGTTTCCATGTCTTGGCTATTGTAAACAGTGCTGCTATGAACATAGGGGTGCATGCATCTTTTTGAATTATAGTTTTGTCTGGGTATATGCCCAGGAGTGGGATTGCTAGATCATATGGCAACTCTATTTTTAGTTTTTTGAGAAAACTCCATACTGTTTTCCATAGTGGGTGCACCAATTTACATTCCCACCAACAGTGTAAGAGGGTTCCCTTTTCTCCACACCCTCTCCAGCATTTATTATTTGTAGACTTTTTAATGATGGCCATTCTGACTGGTGGGAGGTGGTACCTCGTTGTAGTTTTGATTCGCATTTCTCTAATAATTAGCGATGATGAGCATCTTTCATGTGCCTATTGTCCTGTCCATCTGTATGTCTTCTTTGGAGAAATGTCTATTTAGTTCTTCTGCCCATTTTTCGATTGGGTTGTTTGTTTTGTTGTTGTTGTTATTGAATTGTAGGAGCTGTTTGTATATTTTGGAAATTAAGCCCTTGTTGGTCACTTCATTTGCAAATATTTCTCCCAGTCCGTAGAATGTCTTTTCATTTTGTTTATGGTTTCCTTTGTTGTGCAAAGGCTTATAAGTTTGATTAGGTCCCATTTGTTTATTTTTGCTTTTATTTCTATTGCCCTGGGAGACTGACCTAAAAACATTGGTATGATATATGTCAGAGAATGTTTTGCCTATGTTCTCTTCTACGAGTTTTATGGTGTATTGTCTTATATTTAAGTCTTTAAGCCATTTTGAATTTATTTTTGTATATGGTGTGAGGGTGTGTTCTAGCTTCATTGATTTACATGTGGCTGTCCAACTTTCCCAACATCACTTGCTGAAGAGACTCTCTTTTCCCCATTGTATACTCTTGCTTCTTTTGTCGAAGACTAAGTGGAGGATCACAGTTCTAGATTCTTCACATACTGATATTTTAGTACCTCTTCCTTTTCTTTACACTCTGACTTGCCTTTCTAATTCTTTTACTCAGCTGTTACTTTACCATTCCCATTTTCAGAGGTTAAGTTACTTGCCCAGAGTCCAAGTAACTAGTAATTGGTGGAGTTGGAGCCAGGATTTAACCAATGTTGCACCCTTCATCACAGTATGGATGGAAAGATTGCTGTTCTTTCAGTAAGATAGGTGAGTTGCACAGTTACCTTAATGTTCATATTGATGCAGGATCAAAACAAAACAAACAGAAAGCAGATACCTAGAAATCTGGCCTGAGAGAAAGTCTCAGAAAATGGGATTGAGATGTACAGACAGGTGACAGAGGTGAAGAATTGGCTTATTGCCCTTGGTGCCCTCTTGAAGGGCATGGAATGGAGCTGTCCTCCTGCTGGGGAGGCAGCAGAGTGAGTGGCTAAGTAGCAAAACAACATTCTGAGCAACCCCATTGTGGCCACTGTAGATGAACTGGAAGTAGACCTATGTCTGGGCATGTGGGACACAGCTCAAGGCTCTATCTTTTTCAAATGGTACAGACAAAGCATTCTTTCTTATATCTGGTTTGTATTTGTTTTCCACCGAGCCTGGCCCTTATTTTTGGATCCAAACTGCAGTCTGGTCTCTCGTTTTTTGGCTACTAGTGTATTGCTAATGAGCATCTGGCCTGAGATAATAGGAGTGATAACAGCCTAGCCTTTACTGTTTTACTTTGGTTACCTTTTCTTGCAAGAGCCAATAATACTATTTAAACTCTGGGCAGGGAGGGGGGCAATGAAGGGCTGCTTTCACACCTGCACTTTATAAAAGAGCTTGAAATAGCAATGCAACTAGGCAAGGAAGTGGTAAAGGCCATGCAGAATAAAAGTGGGCTCTCAGGCAAGGGAAGTGCAAGTAGTATACTCATTCATAGGCAACTCTGCAAGATCTGAAGAATTCCATGTATATAAAGATGAGGAAGTGAAGTGGTAGAGAAATGACTTTCCACAGGTGGTTAATGGTGGGATCTCCAAGGCCGTGGTCTCCCCCAGCCTCATGCTGTTTTCTGGTAATGATGCCTCCTCGTCTCCCCCACATACTCTGCTCCAGCCAAAATGGTATGGCCTAGCGTTTGCTCTGAATGCTTGTAACAATATCTTGCTTTCATGAATCTTCCCACTTTCTTCCCTCTGCCAAATGCCTCCTGAATGAACCTTCCTTATGATAAGCTTTACATCTGTTTCTGCCCACAAACTTCCTTGTCTATGGATGAAGAACAGGCCACTCCTCTGGGCCACCTCCCTGCTCCCAGATTCTCCCATTTCCACCTGAGGACAGGTTTTATCTTTCTTCCCATGAGACCTCATACACAGAGCCATCCTGGGCTTTAAGCTCTCAAACCCTTAGGAGCCAGGAATGAGAGTGGAGCCATAATGAGATGTACCTGTCATTGAAGAAATTCTTGGGTGTATTCTTGGGTGTATGAAGGAGCAGAGTGTACTGGTGGGCAAGGCAGTGGCAGAGGGGAGCCTGGTCTTAGATTAGGCAAGGCCAACGTAGAGCTGGCTGGCTGGGTCTTCCAGAAAAACCTGTGGACCTTCTTCTAATACTTGTCTGAAGGCTGGCGGTTTTGAGGGTTAAACGTCTAGGATTGACATTACATCCTTCGCGATCCTTATAGAGAATGTACAAATATTTGATATTTTCCTTCTTTCTTTGACTTAAAGTTTTATGTACTTTTAATTCCGAGGGATACTGCTAGCTCCATTTTGTCTTAAGATTTGTTTCAGGGCAAATCTACCTGGAACCACTTTGTTCTGTTTCTCCATTAATCTGATCAGTAAAGTTTAAAGACAAGGCAGTAGTAACAGAAGTAGGATGAAGGACTGGAGGAGAAGTTTAGAAGAGGCAGTTTTGTTCTATAAAGCAGAATGCCAGGGTTGACAGTCCCCTCAGGAGCTGCTGCGCACATAGCATAGGAATGAAATTTCACTGCCTTAAATCTTCCCCCAGAAAGCAATGACCCACGCCCCAAATTTAGATGTTAGAATTAATGATACATAGTAATGTAAATCCATGGCTAAAGCTTCTTACATTTCCTCATGTAGGTGTGACTCCTGAATTGGTTGATTTAGCACCTTTAGCCTGTTATGAAAAGTTTAAATAAAGTCAAAAAATTCTTTGATGAGTTTTTCTTCCTAAGGTGTTTTAATTTTCTGCCCACACTATTGGAATGAATATTACTACTTTTATAATAAGAAGCGAAAGTTTTAAAAAAAATCCGTATTGCTTTACTGGGAAATCCATTGATAAACAAGGATTCTAACAAATTACAACTCTTCCTATTTCCTGAATATGAAAAAGAGGCAGAGGCACTGTTTACATTTTGTTAATACTTTGTCCTAAGTTTCTTGGTCAAATTTCTCATGTTTTATTGTACTAATATTTACATGTTGAAAATTATTTCTTACAACAAAGTTTCCAGGGCACTTACAACCAGCATGCATCGTTAATACGCCTTATTCATTTTGTTCTTTGGAAGCACTCCTATAAGAAATGAACAGAATAGTGGTGCTGGGAAAACTGGACAGCTGGACATGTAAAAGAACAAAATCAGAACATTTTCTCATGCCACATAAAAAAATAGATTCAAAATGGATTAAAGACCTAAATGTAAGACCAGAAACCATAAAACTCCTAGAAGAAAGCATAGGCAGAACACTCTTTGACATAAGTCTTAGCAATATTTTTTTGGATCTGTCTCCTCAGGCAAAGGAAACAAAAGCAAAAATAAACAACAGAACCTAATTAAACTTAAAAGCTTTTGCACAGCAAAGGAAACCATCAACAAAACGAAAAAACCTACAGAATGGGAGAAAATATTTGCAAATGATATGACCAATAAGGAGTTAATATCCAAAATATATAAACAGTTCATACAACACACTATAAAAAAAACCTGAAAAACAAATAACCTGACTAAAAAATGGGCAGGAGACCTGAATAGATATTTTCCCAAAGAAGATATACAGATGGCCAATAGGCACATGAAAAGATGCTCAGCATCACTAATCATCAGGGAAATTCAAATCGAAACCACAATGAGATACCACTTCACACTTCACACCTGTCGGAATGACTATTGCCAAAAGGACAATAAATAAAAAACGTTGGCAAGGATGTGGAGAAAAGAGAACCCTAGCACACTGTTGGTGAAAATGTAAATTGGTACATCCACTGTGGAAAACAGTATGTAGGTTCCTCAAAAAACTGGAAATAGAACTACTATATGATCCAGCAATTCCACTCCTGGGTATATATCCAAAGAAAATGAAAACACTAATTCAGAAAAATATATGCACCACAATGTTCACAGCAGCAGTATTTACAAGAGCCAAGATATGGAAGCAACCTAAGTGTCCATCAACAGATGAATGGATAAAGAAGATGTGGTGTATGTGTGTGTGTACACACACACATACACATACAAATGGAGTACTACTCAGCCATAAAAAGAATGAAATTTTCCCATTTGCAGTAACATGGATAGACTTGGAGGGTATTACGTTGAATGAAATAAGTAGGACAGAGAAAGACAAATACTGTATTTTATCACTTATATGTGGAATCTAAAAAATAAAACAAACAAATGAATATAACAAAACAGAAACAGACTTACAGATATAGAGAACAAACTGGTGGTTACCAGTGGGGAGGGGAGAAAAAGGAGGGGCAAGAGAGGGGTAGCGGATTAAGAGGTACAAACCATTATGTATGAAATAAATAAGATACACAGATATATTTTATAGCACAGGGACTATAGCCAATATTTTATAATGACTTTAAATGGGGTATAATGTATAAAAATATTGAATCCCTATGTTGTACACCCAAAACTAATATAATATTGTAAGTCAACTATACTTCAATTAAAAAAAAGAAATGTACAGAATATTTAACATACGTGAAATAACACTGTTGGAATAAAATTAGACACTATGGGATACTAGGACTAAATGGCAACTTCTGTTTTTTTTTAACAAATTCAAATATTTTCAATATCTTATTCTAAACTGGTTGAAATTAAGGTTGAAAGTATGTATATACATATATTTTTTTTTTCTTTTCCTGTGAACTCCTAGCATGGGACCTGAAACACAGTATGTGCTCAAATACATATTTTTATTTTTGGCTTTATCTCTTGTCTTTCCATAGTAAGTTATTATGAATAAGAACTCTCTGGAAAAACACTACTGTCAAGAAGTTTGAAAGTCAAGGTGACCTCCTTTACACTTACTTTTTTCTTTAAAAAGTTCACGGCAAATCTTTATCTTTGTGCAGGGATATATTTTTTTGATAGTTCAGTGAGTTATTCTCCCCCAAACAGTAATAATTTTGAATAACTCTGGTGTAGCTGTACATAAAAAACAGTTTGTGCTCATAGGACTATCAAGATATACTGGGAAATAAATTTTAATTCCATGGCGAGGCAAAGAAACTTTCTTAGTGAAAACAAGATAGGGATAATATATTGTGAAAAAGAATGAAAAAATTTTATAACAGTCCTTTCAAATTCTCCCTCTTGTGCTGTGAGTTTCATGATGTTTATTGTATTAAATATCACTAATGAAAACTCAAAGTTGGAATACAAAGTGCTTCACATACTTTTTGACTAAGAAGTTTTTGAAATGTAGAGAAATTAAAACTGAGGAAATATATAAGGGATAATTTAGCAAAAACCTAAAGATTTTTAAAAGTTCCCAACCCTATTACACTCAAATTAACCCAATTCCCATGTTTCCCTGTAGATTTATATATTTACATACAAAGATTAGCTTATTTTATCTGTAGCTGTTAATGATTTCGACTTTTTCTTTTTAACCTATAATGTCCTTTTCCTAATGGAAAATTCATAGCTGTATCAAGCAGATGAGGTATTTTAGCATTTTCCATAGAACTATGCATGAAATTTTTTATGCACCCTTTCTCTATTTCTAACTAAGCTACAAAGGTCTTCCTCTTTCAGTAACTGTATGTAGAAATTTATCATGTTAAAGAAGAAAACAGAGCAATACTAAATCATAAAACCATGTTGGTGTATCTTTAGTTTTAGGAGATCCCGTTTAATTCAAATTCTACATAGAGTCACTTACCTTTGAAATGATATTTTATATTATACTGAAAGCTTAATTGTGGTATGGAAGAAGTCCAGAACAGCTCCTGGCAGCCTCATCTGGACACTGGTGCCCCCAGGCTTTGGCACTGAGGCAATGGCAGTATTATAAACACATAGTCCGATTTTACAGGTTGGAATGAAATTTCCTAACATGCTATATAGAAAGTTAAATGTAGATAACCAGAGGCATCAAAAAATATAAAAAATATACTGCTATGTCAACAATACTTTGGATTGTACTCAAACACAGAGGACAGCCCTTCTTGAGACATTTTCAAAACTACTAACATCTTGGGATAATCTCTGTATCCCCAGAGACTACATAAAACCTGGTACATAGGAGGGGCTTATTAAGTGTTTCATGAATTCAAGAACAGCAGAGAAGAAGTGATCCTCATAGAAGTAGTGTTCAATAAACTCTTTTATTGCCTGCTGATTTTCTTTTCATTAATTCATTGCTTGGAAACGAGTAAATATGAATAAATCCATCTGTGGCCTTTATATGAGTTTGTGACCTGGGTACCCATCAGCCACCACACTGATATACACAATGAGAGGACATTCTGAAGGATGGCTGGCAGCTTGGCCTGGATCTAGGGAGTAATTATGGTAGAAATAACACTTGCGTTTGCCATCTTAAAGCAGTGATGGCATCTATTTCTCCTTCTGCTAGAACCAGGGGCCCTGATTTAGGGAAGCAAGGGAGGGTGTGCCCAGAAGGAACTCCTGGGGCAGCAAAGATAACCTCCTGGTGACTCTCCATCTTTGGTTATTTTGTGGTTAGTCAAGAACCTTAAGGATCACTCACTATGAAGAATTAGAACCTTCTGTTAACTAGGAAAGAAAAAGAGTACCTAATGGCAGTGAAGAGTGTGCTACCAAAAAGTTGGGTGTGTACAGCCCCTCATGATTCCTGAAGGCTGGGTGGAGAGCTCAGTCTACCCTCCCCAAGGACAGGGGATCTCTCTGCCTTGTTCATCACTGCCTCTCCAACACCTAGAACAGATTTGAGTTTTGCAGATCAACTATCTCACATGTCCTATGCAACGCATTCTAAAATCATCTCTTATTTTTCAAAAAATCATGAAGGGTAGGTATTTTCATTTTCTTTCAGATACACCTGAGGTTCATTATGTATGTGGCTAAATAGGTTCACCTTTGAGACCTGGTTCATCTCTAAAATAGACACTGATACCTACTCCAGTATTGCTGTGAGAACTAAACGAGACAACGATGGAACACTTTTTGGAGAACTTACATTGTGCCAGGCGCTGTGCTACACACTTTATAGACATGATCTCATTTGAAACTCATGACCACTCTGATTTGAATTTATTTGCTGGGGAGGGGGAGGGGGTGGTTGAGCCGGGATGTGAGCCCAGGCAGAGTGACTCCACAGTCCACGCCCTTAACAATTTCAGTAGTATATGCCAAGGGTCTAGTACAGTACCGAGCATACAACAGGTGCTCACTAAATGTTACTTTCCTTCTTATCTTCCAAAGAGATACTATTTGAAGCAGCAAAAGTTCCATAGGAAGATAAATGACTTTTCCTGAGATGGCAGTGAAAGCCAAAGTCAACATTGGAATGCACCAATTCTAACAGTCTACTCATCTCAACAAAGCTCAGGAAGATTTATTATTTATTACAGATCATTCTGAAGTGACACATGGAGAGTGATGAATAGACTAAAACGTCAAAAATGCTGCAAAATTCTGAGTTTCAATTGGACTAAAGCTAGATGAAAGACAAACACCCCACCTGGTACTTGTTTCTTCATTGGGCACCAGAAGTGGCATCCGTCTTGTTCTCTGGTTGTGCCTCCTGCATGCTGCCTGGGAATCCAAATCTCTTAGGTGCTCAAAGCTTCCATGGTGGACCCAGCCATCTGATGAGCAAGTAACTCAGGTGGCGAGCCAGGCCAGCTATCCTCAACTCTGGCCCAGTTAGTAGGACCACCTGGGAGCTGATGCCCTGCCCCACCCCAGAGATTCTAGTCTGGTTGATCTGAGGAAGTGCCCAGGCACAGGTATTTTTTAAAAGCTCCCATGCAACTGTACTGGTAGCCAGAGTTGAAAACTGGTTTAGGCAGCAGTCAGGATGTCATTGAATGAACTCAATCCCTCTGCAAGCTCCCAGTTTGATGGGAAGCCCCAGAGTGGTAGGGAGAGAGACATTACGTACTGGGCCCAGAGGCTGAAGAACAATACAACAAAGCAGGTGGAAGTTGGCTTTGACCCCAAACTGGAGAATGTAATGCCTTTTTAGAGTCTTTAGCCCTGACCACATAAAGGGTTACAGACTATTCTTTCAAGATGCTCTCTTTGGCACTTTGCCCTTCATTTTATTAGTATTATTAATCTTCTGCAAAAATCCCAGTGGCAGTAAATGACTGCAGCAAAAATAGCTTAGTGGAAATAAAAAAGGGTGGAATAAAAAAGAGCATCAGCAGTCTTGTTTTCTGGGACAGGATGACAAGGGCCACCAATCCTAAGAGAATAGGGTACAAGTGAGACACATCAGTTTGATGGGGTCAGGGCGGAATTTCTCCCACTGGTGCCATATAGAATGATTAATTCATTATGGAAAGTTGAAAGCTTCGCTGAAGCCTAGTCAGAGATGGGCTATGAGATCATTATACTGTTCCTACATGTTTTATTACCTCTAGACAACTCTTGATTTTTCACTAACAGGTTTTCATGTCTATGGCACCGTATTCAAAAGAAATACAAAGTTCACTCCAAAGACAAACATAAATGCATGTTCAGTTTTCTGTGTCACTGTCCCCTCTCTTATCAGAGGTAGTTGAGAGTCCGCTGTCTTTTCCTTATGTCTGTCTCCAGTGGCTCTACTGGAAGAGCAACACAGCAGCCATTAAAGTGTCCGAATAAAGTGCCCAGTCTTCTTAAAGTCACACTGGTATAGAAACTACAGACATTTAGCACACCCTGGAATTTGCAAACTCTCAAGTATAAAACTCAGTTTCAGAAAATGTAGGCAATGATTATCAGAAGAAACCGTAGTAAAGGTTGATGGGGTGGAAACAGAAGACCACAGTGGTGTCATGAACAACAGAACTGAACTTGCACACAAGAGAACTTGGGTGGAGGTGTGCCTCATGTGTATTCTGAATATATGCATTAATGACCAGATCATAAGCCCTCGCATGCTACAAGCTGTCACTCTTGCAGATTTTGTGTAGGTACATCCCCACACACGTTGTCCTCAAACTCTTTACCTTCCTCCAGTCTATCTATTCTGTCTTCAATTCCTTCCTTAACCAGGGAGCTTAGGCTAGCTGGATGACGTGGTTCACCATTTAGAAGATTCTCTTGCCCTATTCTCAGCTCCATTACTTCACTGTTCCTTCATTTCACCTGCCTGGCAAAGACTGACACCTAGAGGAGTCTGACTGTCCGGCTGCTCATCACCTATAACCAAGATGCTGAGCTGTGCTGGAGAAAATCACGGACTGCAGAGAACCATGCATCGTAAATTCCTGGTCTACAGTAACTACACAGAGAGCCCACCAGACCTCTGCTTTTTAATCATCCCCCCCACCCCGTTTGGATTTCAAACCTGCCCTACTTTTCTCAACCTCAGTCCTACCTCCTCCTTCTTTAATGTCACCAGATAAACCTGCCTCCTGCTTCACAGAGAACATAAAAGAAATAAAGTGTAAACCCCTCTCTACTTCCTGCTACCAAAGCTATCAAACTATCAGACGTGACTGCCCATTTCCATGTGGGCTTCCAGCTGCCTCTGGTATGAGAACAGCCCACCTCCGTCACCCTCAGGTGGGTGTGCGCTCAACACTGGCTTCCGAGGTAAGGGAGCACAGAATAAGACAACACCCGTCCTTTCCTCCTTTCTTCCTGTCACTGGGGAAGAGTGTCCCTTTTCTTTCCAAGGCTGTTTCTCTGCTGATCCCATCTCCTTGCTCCTTCTCAGGGCCCTCACTCCATTGACTATCATCTCTCATTACTGCATCTTCTCTTTGCTTGAATTCTACTTTTTTTTTTTTTTTTTATTGGAGTATAGTTGCTTTACAATGTTGTGTTAGTTTCTGCTGTACAGCAAAGTGAATCAGCTATATGTATACACATATCCACTCTTCCTTGGATTTTCTTCCGATTTAGGTCATCACAGAGCATTGAGTAGAGTTCCCTGTGCTATACAGTCTGTTCTCATTAGTTATCTATTTTATACATAGTAGTGTATATATATAAATCCCAATCTCCCAATCCATCCCACCCCCCCTTACTTTGTTTATTTCATTAATTTTACACCCACATTTTACTTCCTTTTGGTTCATATTTGTCTGATTTTTATTTGCCCGTTTAAAAATTTTCCATTTATCTCCATCCTCTCCCTTAAAGAAGGTATCTAGGAACTTTTTTTTTTTAACCCAATCTCTGAAACTTTGTAATTTACTACACTGACACCTATGTTAGTTCTTTACTTCAGATATTTTATTTTATGCTTTTAAAAACACTTCCCTTTGTATTTTCTTTACCAGTCTTTCGCTGATTTGGCCAAGCCTCATTTACCTCACAGTCCCCCTACATATTCTGCGCAGGCTCTGTGTATACGCTCACAGTGCAATGAACTGGGCTCACAGTTAGTGGGCAATTCACTGACTGTTACATTTAATCTTCTGTAAAAGTGAGAATATTTGAGTCGTTTGCAGCCTGTCTCCTTGCCTCTACTCCCAGTCCTCTCTAATTTGCTGTCTGCAGTGAGACCACAGCGACCAGAATGAGCTTCCTAAAATGCATCTGGCCAAGCAACACCTGGAGTGAAATATTTCAGTGACTCCTCATCACAAAACAGATACATTCCAAGCTTCGTGGCATGGCTTCCAACGTTATTCATAATCTTCCCAAAGTCATCTCTCATCATTTTCTCTCCCATGTAGTTCCTTCTCCAGGCCATGCTGGTTTAGACTCCCAGGCTTCTCTTCCTGAAATTTATTTATCAATTCATTTAGAAAACACTTATTGAGCCCCATAATTTTTCAGAGCCATGCAGATGGTGGGGTCAAAATGGCAAATAATAATAATGGTGTCTTTTTCCCGGAGCTCCCAGTCCAGTGGGGAAGACAGAAAAATACCACATCCTGGTAAGAGGGGTTGTGATAAGAACTAACAGGAAGCCTCTGTCTAGACGTGGATGGTCAGGAAAGCAACCATCAAGCCTAGATCTGAGTGAAGGGTAAGTAGGAAATGTTTTTAAAAGGAATGCCTGTGGCTTTTTTTCCTTATCCACCTGACAGATTCCTATCCATCCTTCAAAATCCCACTGCCCCTATCAGCACCTTCCTCATTCCCCAGAAGAGGTGGTTGCTTCATCATCTGTGCCACTTCTGTGTCCTATACCTCTATCTCTCTCTCTACCTCTGTTATTGTTAAACTGCTTTTTTCCTTGTTTTCTCTTTGACCTGGCTCTATCCTACCCTATTCATCCTTTCATACTCAGCTCAGATATTTCTTCCCCCAGGAAGCCTTCCATGATCTCCTCTTAGGCAGCCCTCATATGTGTTCACACAGCACCTCATATTTCTCTCAGAGCCCTGGTCACACTGTGATTCATTCATTCATCCATTCATTCCATAAATGAGTATATATAAGCAGCTTCTCTGATCTAGGCATGTGTTCCGAACTGATAATCAAGCAGGAAATAAGTCAGACTAATAAGCTATCACCAGCAAACATAAATGCAAGGTGTCCTCTGGGGGCACACAGCCCAAGGATCTCATCTTACCTGGGAATCAGGTCACTGCCCCCTCCCCGCCTCCCCGCATGTGGGCTGTGTGAAGGTGGCCACTGGTGCTCTGGTGTGTTTTTTCTCCTGTTTCCCCAGCATGCCGTGTGGCACATCTTGTGAAATCTTTGGACACACAAATGAAGGAGAGGAGTGCTGATCCCGTGCTTTCCAGGGATGATGGAATCAGCCTCAGTTTCTACCCTCTAAGAGCTCAAACTGAGACATGGGTGGCATCAGAGGCAGCCCATCCACCAGCAGGACCAGGGAAGCCAACCAGCCCTCCCAGGAAGGTGCTGGAAGGAAGGGTGACTGGAATGGTGTGACAGGTAAAAAAGCCAGAGGGTCACTTCTAGAAATGAGTCTCAGGGCCAGTCTTGCCTTCTGTCTTCAGCCAGAAGCAGTTAAGTATCACCACGGAAAGCAGGTCGGCTGAGTTGGGCTACAGTTTCTGCTCAGAAAGGGCCAAAGGAAAGGGTGGCATAGAGCAGAGGGTGGAGAAACGGGAAGGAAGGTAGAGTAAGAGACTAAGAAGAAACATGACAAGTTCCCCCAGAAAACCTGTTTCTAGCAATTGCAAGCAGAGCCAAGCCAGGACCATCATCTCCTGTTTCCTTCTCTTCAGCCTGAAGAAATCCCCATGGTTAGACTGTCAGCTCTAATTTAGCTACTGCTCATTACCTCATCACCCATTTTCTGTAACTGCATGTTGGGTAGCCTCCTCCTCCTCTCATTTTAATTAGTAGTCAAATACAAAGTGAGCATTGATGGTATTTTCTGCTTTGTTCTCCTGGAGGTCCTCCTTTGCATATTCCAGGTGTTAGGATGAAGCTTTTATTTGTAAATGAGCCTCAGGTCTCCCAGATCCTTCAACATGATGGGGAAGTATTAAAAAGGCAAAGCTTCATATTTATCCTGCTGAGGAAAATTCTGTCCATTAGGCAAACTGAGGGAGCAGAAGGTAAACATGAGCTGACTCAGCAAACTCTGAGCATACCTCATGCTACAGAAAGGGCTGGGAGAATTTTGCTTTTCAACCTTGGCTACCAAAGACACAGAAAAGGCTCAGATAAGCTAAAATAAGTGGGGGAAGGGCTTTCAGGATCCAGGAATATCTTTTCTTCTTAACTCAGAGCAGAGAAACTCAGAGTACTTTAAGCAAGAGTGCTTTAAATTTCCTTTAGGAATCTGCATTCTGTGGTTGGGGTGGATTTAACCCTTCCCCAGCTTCAGGGGTGGTTCTTGATTGCCGGCAGTTCTTCAGTGACCGATTCACAGATGGATATGTAAGGCAGTCAGAGCCAATGGGATATATGGCTTGGAGCATGTGCAGCCATCTTGTCACTCTGAGGGCAGCCTGAGAATGGACAAGCCTCCAGCTTGCAGAGCTCATAGTCTGATCCCTGGATCAAGCCATTTGGGTCCACTGTCCCTATGAGCCTAAAAATTTCTGTTTCTGCTTAAGCTGATGCTTTCACTTTGCTTCGAACTGGGTTTTCTGTTCACTGACTCTAGAAGGCTCCTGGTTGACTTAGTAGTGCTAAAAAGAACTGGGATTTTATTCCTAACTTCATCCAGCTGATGCCTCAAAGGCCTACATACAAATCTCCACACATTTCCCCTCAGTGTGTTAACCCACAGCAGCCTACCCCTCAGGCATTTATGCTGCCCTCCAGGAATGGCTCCCCATGGCCCTGCCTCACTTAAGCCAAGCACACCAGAGGCACGGCCCCAACCATACGAGAGGACAGCACCCCATCGGGTTCCCTCATGTTTTAGCCTCACTATTGGAGTAGCTCAATTGCATGGTTGATTGAAATGGAAACTTTCATTTGGGTTTTTATATTGCAAAGGGTATAGGAGGGAGTTCCCTGGCGGTCCAGGAGTTAAGACTCTGCCCTTCCAATGCAGGGGACACGGGCTCGATCCCTGGATTTAAAAAAAATAAGGGGGTATAGGAAAATAATCTTATAAATGTACTCTTCATAAATGTAGAGTGTGTATAGGGCACAGTCTGGGTAAACAATATGAATACACTTGCACATACATAGGTATGTTTCTTCTTTGAGTACAGGAGCTATGGCAGGGCTTCATGAGGTCTTTAGGTCTTTAGGGCTGCACGGGAGGGAAAGTCATTCAGGGCATCCACACAGAAGCAAAATGTTTGCACTCAGCTGCCTTCTCACTGACATCTCTTATGGGGACAGCTCACCTGATCATGCACCAGAATCACAGATTCTGGCCCCCATTCTGCCTGTGGAGCTTAGACAGATCTTTGTCTACCCTACTCTGGAGAATGATGCCAGGAGTTGTTTAGGCTCTGACATTTTCTAGTTCTAAAGTAGAGTAAAGGCACTTTCACCCAGCTGTTACCCTGGAGTCTTAGTGAACCTGACTGTTGCCCATATCACGGCTGATAGAGCTGGAGGGGGCCTTACATGCCTGGTCTAGCTGTTCACTTCTCAAGGTGGAGAGAGGTGGAGAGGGCAGTGGCTGCAGGCCCATGGAGACTGGAGGCGGGGGGTGGCGGGGAACAGGCGGCTAGTGGAGGGGCAGGAGATGCGGGCTCTGTCGTCTCTACCACTGGCCTTGAACAAGACGTTTCCCCTCTTCCTGCCTCTGTTTTTCTCATCTGTAAAGGCGGGGATGACTGCAAAGACTAATTCCTCTCACAGCTGTGAGACCATGTTTACAAATTGTCATCACTTCCAACACATTGCCCATATCTGGGTCTGGGGAAAACCTTTTCTCCCCCACTACCTGATGGTTTTGCAACTACTTGTTTCACTTTTGGATCACAGATTAACAAATGAGGGCTACTCATCCTTTTATAACTGCACTGAGGGAGATTAGGGTGTGTGTGTGTGTGTGTGTGTGTGTACTCTTGAAGTTGTGTAGACTCTTCTGCTTTCTATTCTCCAGTTCTTCCCTGAACCCAACTCCGACAATGTGTGGAGCATCAGGCTGCCCGTCTGTCACCCAGCTGTGTCTCAGCTCCTGACACCCTCTATGAGGGAAGCAACGGCACATGGCCGGCAGCCACTGATAATTCAGAGGGCAACCAAGTTGTCAGCAATTCTGAAAATGGATTTTATCCATCAAAGTAGAAAATGAGGAAGAAATATTCTAAAACAATTTTATAAAAATATAAATGCCTCTTCATTTTTAATGTGTATGCACCATGGCATTTATTCAAGGTAGACGTTCCAGGAAAAGTGACAAGCCTATAATTCTCTTGTTATATGTTTAATATTCATGCACGATTTAAATTCTGTGGGTATCCTGGTCTTAAGATAGTTCACTTTGTGTTAAGCAAAAAAATTGGTTAACGTTCTGAGAGAAGAAATTGCCCTTTTAAAGTTGTTTCTCGTGTCTCAGAGGCATTTTATAAAAACTTAATGTTGTTGTTGTTATGTTATTATAATAATAGGAGAGATGGCTAGTTTACATTGGGTTTAGCAACAAGAATGAGAATCATGAAGGGTGTCAAAAATAATATCATTCATGTTAAACATTTAATGTCATGTTTTCCTAGTGTCAAAATATTTAGTGCAGTGAGAGCATCTCTAAGGCAGAGGGAGATGAGCCAGGAGTACATTCTGCACATATGCAACACATTAAGAAGAAGCCCACACAGTTTAGTCATAAGATTCACTGCTTTTGCTCTAGAAGGTTCCCTTGGCTAGGGCAGGGCACAAGGCAGACGGGCCCAGGTGGCAGGCGCTGAATGGAAGGGGAGGTGAGCTCAATCTGCCCGCCCCAGGAGCCTTCCCAGGACACTGGCTCCAGAGAACCCCGAGGCCAACCCTGAGCTGGCAGGTTTTCCTCTTGGCAACCGCAGTTCCGGTGGAGATGCCTCAGCCAGCTCCAGGGCCTGGGCCTGGAGGCAGCAGCCAGGATAGAAACACAGCCAGCACCTGGCTCACCAGATACCAGTCCACAGACGTTGCCATCTCCTTCCACCTGGTGAGGACAACGGGTTCCAACCCTACCACTACGCCTCAGAATCATCGGGACAGTCTTTTAAAAACACCTGTGCCTTGGGAGACTCTTATTCAAAAGGTCTGGGTGGAGACTAGTTATCTGCTTTGTAAAAAGCACCACAGGTAATTCTGCTGTGCAGCCAGAGTCGGGAAGAAACACCTCTTGAGACACTCAGTGTCTCCAAGGTGTTAAAATATTTTACTTTATGACTTCATTCCTTCAAGGATGAAGTGTGAAAGGGCTGCCTCAATGAACACAGAACATGATGATCGTGGAGTCAGTTTGCTCTGCCTGGGAATTACCGCCTTGAGGTTTATGGAAATCAGGCACCAAAGGCATAGGGTGTTCCTTCCCTTCTTCACTGCTAGGTCCAGACCCAGCCCTGTCTGGCAGGAACACATAACATGCCCTCCTGACCAGTGAACAGCCCAGGAGGACTCCTTTGGGGATGATGGTCTTCTACATGAGGATCCATATGTGCTCAGCTGAAAAATGAGCAAGTGACCACATACCCCCTCATCTGTGCTCCTCCCATCTTCCCATAACCTTGCTCACTCCCTAGAAATACCTGACTGTTTGCTTTGCCACATACACCTGTGCAATGTTTTACAAAACTAGCAAAATGCTTTTATTAGTTAGGGTTCTCCAGAGAAATAGAACCTCATAATTTCTTATAAAATTTATTATATATTTTTATATATAAATATTAATATATTTTATACTTATATATATATTCTATATAATTATAATATATAATAAAATATATTTACATAGAGAGAAATTATATATATACATATACACACATATATATAGAGAGATTGATTTATTGTAAGGAATTGTGTCCCATGATTGTGAAGGCTGAGAAGTCCCAAGATCTGTCATTTGCAGCTCAAGACCCACGATAACCCATGTGTAGATTCAGTCCGAGTCTGAAGGCCTGAGGACCAATAGAGCTGATGGTGTGTAAGTTCTAGGCCAAAAGCCAGCAGGACCCAAGAAGAGACAACGTTTCATTTTGAGTCCAAGGGTCAGAAAAATCTGATGTTCTAGCTCAAAGCAGTCAGGCAGGAGGAGTCCCCTCTTATTCGAGGGGGCTCAGCCTTTTTATATTATTCAGGCCTTCAGCTGACTGAAGGAGGGCCATCACCCACATTAGGGAAGGCAATCTGCTTTACATAGTCTATGAATTCAAATGTTCATTACATCCAAAGTCATCCTCACGACACACCCAGAATAATGTTTGACCAATTCAGGCACCCTGTGGCACAGTCAAGTTGACATAAAATTAACTATCACATGCCTTTCTTCTTGCAAGCCTCTTATGTGGAGGGAAGCGTGTATATCCCACAGTGAGTGGCACAGGGTAAAGTCTGCCCCTTTTGAGCACCTGTAGGAGCAGCTGCCTGCTGTGGGGTGTCACCTCCAGTGGCAGGAATCAGAAGGGCCTCCTGCTCCTAATGTGTGTGGGTAGATGCCCTTTCCATCTGCAGCAGTAAGAGCCCTGCTACATACTCTGAGCCCCAACCCAGCCTAGACTCGTGTCACTGTGTATAGAGTAGACCCCCTGGTCCCTGACGCATGTTGGGGATAATCCTTGATGCTGGGCCTCTCTCTATCCCCTCTCCTCACCTCCGCTTGGCCTTCTCAGTTTCTGTGTTGATACGCTACTGGAAAGCCAAAGAACCAGGTTACTGGACCCCAGCATTTCATGATTTCTGACTTCCCCTGGATCTTCACTATTACCCACTGTGCATTTTGTCATTCCTTAGAGATTGATCCATGTACCCAGTCATACATTCAATAACTATATTTGTGCACCTACTACTTGCTAGATACTGTGATCTGCTGACAGTACAATAGGGGTATAGAAAAAACAGAGGCGATCTCTGGGAGCATGGAGTCTGACAGACTCCAAAAGGCAGGTGTCCTAAACCTGTCCAAATACCTCAGTCCTCTGTATTTGCAGGTGACCTCAGTGACAACCATGCATTCACCCTTGTTAGAATTTCCTGGGTCTGTATTTCCAGCCGGAGCTCTCTCCAGCCCTCCCCATGCCCTCTGGATATCTGAAGCTGAAGCTGGCAGGCTCTCAGGTCTCCTCTTCCCAACAGTGCTCCTGCGTCTCCTCTGTTCTCCTTCCTCTTAAGGCTCCCTCCTGCATCTCCTTCTTCTGAGATTTCAGCCCGTCCACCTACACACCCAATCCAGGAACTGGGGCACCCTCCTCTGCTCAGGGAGACCTCTCATTCTGCATCCCAAGGTCACCAAGTCCTGTTTATTTTTCCTCCTAAAAAATCACCCTCTTCCTGTACATCTTTAATACCACTACCTCATCATCTGACTCCAGTCTCAACCCTTTCCCCCTCTAATCTAGCCTTCATATCATTGCCGGAAAACAATTCTGATACATCTTATCATGTCCTACTCCTGATCCAAGTTTTTCAATGGCTTTTCACAAGCTGGAGCAGGGTTTTAAAACTTTTTTTTTTTTTGGAAGAAGGATGCTTTTTTTCCTTCGAAATGTAATACGAAGCACTAAAAAGAAATGAGCTATCAAACCATGAAAAGACACAGAGGAAACTTAAATGCATATTACTAAGTAAAGAAAGCCAATTGCAAAGGTTAGATACTGTAGGATGTCCATACTATACGAAATTCTGGAAAATGCAAAACTATGGAAACAGTAAAAGGATCAGTGGATGCCAGGTGTTAGGGGTCAGAGAGAAATAAATAGGCAGAGCACAGAGGATTTTAAGGGCAGTGAAACTACTCTGTATGATACTATAATGGCAGACACCTGTCATTACATTTGTCCAAACCCATAGAATGTAAAACACCAAAGTTATACATATACCTAATGTAAACTATAGTCTTTGGGTGATAATTGTGTGTCAGTGCAGGACTGTAACGAATGTACTACTCTGATGTGGGTTGTTGATAGCGGGGGAAGTTGTGTGTGTATATGAGGTAAGGGGAAATTTCTGTACTTTCTGCTCAATTTTGCTGTGAACCTACTCCTGTTCTAAAACATGAAGTCATTTATGACGTACTACATTAAAATTTTACATTTAAATTTACATTAAAAGTCATATTATATTTGCATTTAGAAAAAGTGGAGCTACATTGATGGAAGCGGTGGCAATGGAAGGAGGAGGGCAGGGAGAGGTGGAGCCCTGTCTGTGTCTCATCCCCCAAGTATTCCCTGAGACCTTGGGGATGTAGGACTTGGAGGAACACCAGAGACCTAGAGGACTAGAGCTCAATGCCTTAGCAAGGCAAACAATGGCCCTCCTGATCAGGCCTAGCTTTCCTTCCAGGCTCGGGTCTTGTGGTTCCCTAATACCCTGCATTTGAAATATTCTGCACATACACTAGTGTTTCCCACAGTACCTCCTGCTCCATGGGTCTCCCTCCAGGCCACTGCTCGTGTTGCCCCCTCTGTCTTTGATCCTTCGCCCTCTTTCTCTACTTAATGACTCCCTTCAAGTCTCAACTCAAGCAGCACTTCCCCTGTGAAGCTGCTCCAGATTCCCCAGAAGACCTTCCTCATGCTTGATTCATCCTGTACTCTCCATCATGGCATCCGTCCAATGCACTGTCTATTTTTGCGTGCCTGACTCCTACTACGCTGTGAGCAGTTTGAGAGCAGGGCCCTTGCTTCTTTCATCTGGATATCCCCTGTAACCAGCATGATGCCTGGTTTCCGAAATGTTTGCTGAGAATGAATGAGTAAATGAATGAATGAATACATAAATTCTCTCTTCCTCTCAGAAGATGATCCCACTTCCCACTAGACTGAGATGACGTTCAATCACTCTTTGGTGGATTTTCTCCCTTACCATCAGTTTCTTTGACTTTG
Organism: Eubalaena glacialis; assembly: GCF_028564815.1. Classification (NCBI taxonomy): domain Eukaryota; kingdom Metazoa; phylum Chordata; class Mammalia; order Artiodactyla; family Balaenidae; genus Eubalaena; species Eubalaena glacialis. Next base: position 113,135,232 of record NC_083721.1, read on the forward strand.
GGTCTTGAGAGCAGTGGTCAGTGTATTAACAAACCAGTCCAGCCACAGCAGCCCACAGACAGGTTTCCACTTGATTTTTTCCCCCTATTCTTTTTTTTTTAAATTAATTATTTATTTATCTATTTATGGCTGCATTGGGTCTTCGTTTCTGTGCGAGGGCTTTCTCTTGTTGCGGCAAGTGGGGGCCACTCTTCATCGCGGTGCGCGGGCCTCTCACTATCGTGGCCTCTCTTGTTGTGGAGCACAGGCTCCAGACGCGCAGGCTCAGTAATCGTGGCTCACGGGCCCAGCCGCTCCGCGACAGGTGGGATCTTCCCAGACCAGGGCTCGAACCTGTGTCCCCTGCATTGGCAGGCAGATTCTCAACCACTGCGCCACCAGGGAACCCCCCCCCCCCCCATTCTTTTGTTAGCAGAACTGTGTTCCTTTAGATGTATCTTCAGTTCGTCCTTGGGTTATTTCACCTTTCTGCTCCCATTTACATATGCTCTTAGTTTATCAAAAGGAAGCTTGGCAGGGCAAGAAACTCCCAGCCTGTCCTTCTCTGGTGGAGAAGAAAGTCAGAACTGTTAGCTTTAATATGACGTTTAAAGTACTTCAATAAAAGACATCTGTAGTCGTGTGATTGCTTGGAATATTTAATACTTAATTTTCAAGGCCTCAGTTGAACATGGGCTGTAACTGAACTGATATCCTAAGCCTATAACAGTAAACCCAGCTCCACCTGGACTTGAGAGCTGAGGTCTGCAGAGCCTGACAAATTATCTAAGGCTGGTGCATTATTCCTTTCTATGAATTTTTTTGGTCTCCTATGGTTTACAGAGGTAGCTCAGAAAAGTTCTCAAAGAATACTTATTCAAGCTTTGTTACCTGTTTTGAATGAAGCCAGTCAATCCCATGAACTTCCTTGTTTCCTCCTAATTTTTCATGCAGTGTCTTATCACAAGCATTCAAGCTCTTAGAAAAAACTTGAAGCTCAAATCAGGACTTTCTGCTCCTGAATCAAGTCTGTTTCAAAGTTCACTAAAATACCTACAGCTCACACACAGTTTTAAAAAACTGTAGTCTGCCCTCTGGAGACTCATTTACATGTGGCACTTCATAGCCACCTGAATTTTTTATAGTCTTAAGGGCTTTTGGTTGAGTTTTCTCAGTTCTTTTGATGAAATTATTTTCCACCATAGATACTGATTCTATGAGATAATTGTGTATGATTGTTCACCGTTATTTCTTAATTCATATTTTCTTAAATTGCTATATTTCTTAATTTCTTTCAATAATAAATAGTGAATAGTTATTTACCATTAAGCACTCTCAAAAAAAACTAAGGTTAGAATATCGCTGATAATGAATCTACAGGGTCTTTCAAATACAAGTAAGTGGTAACAAAATCAAAGCCATAAATTAAGCAAATGTCAAATTCCCTTAGTCTTATGGTGAGCAAAGACCACCCTCACCTCCCAAATCATATCATTAAGAAGAATCAGAAAAACTCAGGCATCATTAGCCTTCAATGTTTTTGCAATACCGTGAAAGGGGGCAGAAATTGTTGCCACTATCTTTTATTTATTTTTTATTTTTTTGTTGCCACTATCTTTTATTCATTCACTACCATCCCTTCCCTGGTCTCCACACTTCCATTCAACAGGGGTCAAGAAACCCTCCTCCCAATTCTTCCCCCTAACCAGCTTTGGATCTCACATCATCAGTCCCCCCCATGTTGCAGTCACTTACCCATCCCTAGTCAATCCCTCTCATCTGAAAATTTTAGCTCTGGTTCACTGTCACTCTCTCCAATATTAGTTTTGCCATATGTTTTAGTGATTTCAATGACCCCCAAAGTAATCCTTCCCTGAACCTTTATCTTTCAGGCCCTCGACCTCTTCTGGTCTACTGATCTTGCACTCAGCACAACCTCAGCCACTCTCTCCCAATGGACATGCCTTAGACTTTGTCATTACCAATAGCTGAACCCCCCATGACCTCAGTTTCAAACATCCCCCTTTCAAACCACCACTTTCTATTCTTCCAACTTACTATCTCTGCTGATCTTACTCCAACAATCCTTTGGGCCTCTGGAGGTACAATTCACTGATCCTGCCCACTCTTCACTGTCCCTCTGCCTCCTCATTTTCCTGGCTTCGGTCCTCATTTTCCTCCCTGCTCAGCTTCAACCCCAAAGTCCACCATTACAATCACCCCTCTGCATAAACTCTCAGCATCTCTGCCTCTCTTTTCTTATCTTATGCCCTTGAAAAACCCCACCTGGACCTGCATGGTTGAACATGACTGCAGGAAAAGCACACGGCCATAGAGATGGTCTCACTTCGAATTTATTAGCATGAATCTCAAGCAGATCCTTAATGCTGTCTGGCCACTTTGATCCATCCCTTTGGTCCATTCACTCTTCTGCTCTCATCATCCTCTCTCTCCTCAAACTTTCAACACCTCCCTTTCATCCTCACTAACAACTGATGACCTTGCTTCTGATTTCACTGAGAATACAGAAGCAGTAGAAGATAATTTCTAAAGATACCGTCACTGCCACCCCATCAACCCACCTACCAGCCTCAAAGCCCATGTACTCTGCCTTCTTTCATGTCACTTTCCCCTTGTGTCCTCAAGAAATCATTCCAGGTATTTTTTTTTCTCTACTTATCTTAACCATTTTTTTCCTTCTCAAAAGAATTTCTTAATCAGTATGTAAATATACTGTCATTTCTTTTGTGTGTAAAGGCACTGTCTCTGACCACACTTGCCTGTCCAGCTTCCATTCCATTTCTAGGCTTCTCTTTATAAAAATAGTCATCAAAAGAGCAGCCACCAGTGTTTCTCTTTCCATGCTCTCTTGAACCTATTCCAATCATGTGTGAGCCCCTGACTCCACCAAAACCGATCTTTTCAAAGTCATCAGTGACTTCCATGTTGCTAAACTGAATGATCAATTCTTGGCCCTCATCTTGCTTGACCTATGAGCAGCATTTGACAGGGTTGGTCTCCATCCCTCTTGAAACGTTGGATTCTTAGGACTCCCTGCTCTCCTGGTTCTCCTCCTCCACACCCACTGCTTGTTTTCAATGTTCTTTGTTGGCTCTTCCTCATTTCCCCAACTTCTTAATGGACTTCCCAGGTCACAGACCACGTGCTTTTGTTTTCTGTACTATCTATGCTCACTCCCTTACTATTCTTATTCAGTCTCATGGCTTAAACAGTATCTACATGTTGGTGACTCTCAAGTCATCCTACATCCAGCTCACATCTCTCTTCTAAACTCTGGATTCATATATCCATTTGCCTATATACCTCTTTTCTTGGATGTCTAATATGTCCCAAATCAATTGGCTCTCCCTCCTTCCTAAGTCTCTCTTCCTTCATTCTTCCACATCTCACTTACTGGCAACTCCATCTTTTCTGTTGCTCAGGCAAAAAAAACCCCTTGCAGTCATCTTTGACTCTTCTCTTTTCTCTTGCATCCCAAATAGAGTCCAACAGAAGATCTGCCAGGCTTGACCTTCAAAACATAGCTATGATCTGACCATTTCTCACTACTTCCTCAGCTACCATCCTGGTCTAGATTCTCTTAGGCTACAGAAATAGTTCTGATGATATTGAATTGCCTGAACACCAAGGCTGCCTTCTCCCTTGTCTGGGGGATGTCTGGAAGCTGTATGCTACCCCAAGTCTCACACTCAGATTTTACCATTTCAGATTCATTCCTATGATGTTAAAATTGCCATCTCTACTTACTATTCTTTAAATATTTACAGTTTCTGCGAGGAAATGTATATATAAAACCTTGTCCCTAAAACATTTAAGTTACATTATAAAAGTACATAAAATACATTAAAATATAGAAAAAAGTGAGAAAATTAGGCAAAGGGAAGATAAGGATAGAAAAAAATTCATATGATGCTGCAGGTGAGGTGAGCATACAAATACATGCCATGAGGTTCTTCACACTTGCTCAATGGGAATAACAGAGGAGTCTCTTCCTCTAAGATGTGCTTTAATATCAGGTTTCTTTTTGCTTAATGGGCCCCCATAAGGCATCATGATCACAGTGGCTCCCTGGGTCTGAGAAGGGGAGGGCTGTGTGGGGCAGGAAAGGCTCAGAAGGAGAAGTGAGGCAATGTTGGTCAGGAAGTCCCTTCTCACCTGAGACTGGGTCCTGACCTACACCCCAGTCATTCTCTGGTATCCTCCCCAATCTCCCACCTCCCAGCCTACCCCCACATGATACCCTGAGTACTTACCAAGACCCAAGCAAGAAACTCTGAGTCCTGATTTTCCAAGATTCCTAGAATAAAAATAAAGCAACACATGGTCATTTCGTCAGGTGAATTTTAACTGGGAGTATTAAATCGCACTTAAAAATTTTTTTTAATTGAAATACAGTTGATTAACAATGTTGTGTTAGTTTCAGGTGTATAAATCTCACGTTTGATGATGCTGCTCCTGACTAGAGCCATGGTAGAGGCAGAGCCCCAGATGCAGGCCTGTGGTTTGGGGAAGAGACTCTTTCATCTCCATTTGGGCACTAGAAAGCCCAAAATGTGCTTAGGCTCAGCACAACAACAAAGTGTCCCTGCAAAACGTAGCTTTTCAGCCCTAATGATCTTCTTCATTACTTTGCTTACAAATGTATTGTCTCTCTCCTTCTAGAATGTGAGTTCCTTGAGGGCAACTTGATGGATAAGGATTATTAAAAGAACAAATACAAAATAATCCTTTAGGCTATTTAAACTAAATTTTATATATATATATATATATATTTATTTAACATCTTTATTGGAGTATAATTGCTTTACAATGGCGTGTTAGTTTCTGCTGTATAACAAAGTGAATCAGCTACACATATACATATATCCCCATATCCCCTCCCTCTTGTGTCTTCCTCCCACCCTCCCTATCCCACCCCTCTAGGTGGTCACAAAGCACCGAGCTGATCTCCCTGTGCTATGCGGCTGCTTCCCACTAGCTATCTATTTTACATGTGGTACTGTATATATGTCCATGCCACTCTCTCACTTCGTCCCAGCTTACCCTTCCCCTTCCCCGTGTCCTCAAGTCCATTCTCTACGTCTGCGCCTTTATTCATATCCTGCCCCTAGGTTCTTCAGAACCATTTTTTTTTTTTTTAAGATTCCATATATATGTGTTAGCATACGGTATTTGTTTTTCTCTTTCTGACTTACTTCACTCTGTACGACAGACTCTAGGTCCATCCACCTCACTACAAATAACTCAATTTCATTTCTTTTTATGGCTGATATATATATATTTTTTAAAAAACTACACAGGGACTTCCCTGGTGGTCCAGTGGTTAAGAATCCACCTTCCAAAGCAGGGGACGTGGGCTCAATCCCTGGTCGGGAACTAAGATCCCACACGCCGCAGGGCAATTAAGCCTGTGCACCGCAACTACTGAGCCGGCGCCCTCTGGAGCCCGCATGCCACAGCTAGAGAGAAGCCCGCATGCTTCAACAAAGAGCCTGTGTGCTGCAACAAAAGATCCTGCATGCCGTAACAAAGATCCTGAGTGCTGCAACTAAGACCCGATGCAGCCAAAATAAATAAAATAAAAATTAAAAAGCTGAAAATGCAAACCTAAAAAAAAAAAAAAACTACACAAAATTCCTACAAGAAGGTCAGATAGTCTTTAAAGGATTCTTTCCTTTCCTCATCAACACCTTTGCTTTTCATCCTTAAAAGTTAATCCAGGGAAAGGAAATATATTTTCATTCTCTAAGTAGGGAGAGAACTAGGTGCTCTAATCTTCACTGTAAAGTGTTTGTCTGTGGAGACCCAGACCCAACCTATTTTCCTGTCATCCACCTAACTGCCATCAGAGAAGAAATCAAATTCTCAGAGAGAGGATGCCTCATAGAATTTTGTAGGGGTCCAGTGTGAGGAGATGAATCTTACACTATTGAAACATGGTAGAAAAGTATATTCCTTATTCTCTGATCAGATGCTCTTATAACAGCACAACTTTTCTCCTTGCTTCTACCCAAACAAAACAGCACCAACTTTTCCAATAAAATTTTCCACAGCTCGGTTCTTCTAGGTTCTCTCTTGATTCTTCCACAGTTTGCCTTCTTTAGAGCTAGTAACCAGTGCTCTTGTTTCTGCATCTATTTCTTTTCCCTGCTTGCTATTATTGTCTATAAAATTCCACCTAAGCAACACATTTCATTTCCTAGCATGGTCCAAAGTGCATCACACTGCAAAGAGTTGAAAGACCCAGGTTTTTGTGCATTTGTTCCAACTAGCTAGGTGACCTTGGAGAAATCACTTCCTTCCTTGGAGTTCAATTTCTTCATAGTACGATGGGGTATTAATACTTGTGCCATTCATTCAGCATCACTGTGGTGGGGCTGGAACATGATAATGTATGCTAATGTGTTCACAGTAAACGAATGCAAAGCGTAATTATTTTTGGTGCTTTCTGACTCTGCTCACCCTCTCACAGACATAGTGCTAAATTTTCCATATGAATTGGATATGTCCACCTGGCAGGAAACTATTGCATAAAGGTATGTGTGAAAAATATTTTGAACTGCTAAATAGGAGAAAAATAATTGGACCTCTCCCATGAAAATAATTTGCACCAGGAATTGCTCTTTTAGTAGTTTCTCAGAAAACCACAGGATGTACAGCCAAAAGATCTTGCTTTGTGGTCTAAAAGTCTACTTTTTTTTTGGCCGTGCCACAGGGCATGTGGGATCTTATTTCCCCTACCAGGGATCGAACCCATGCCCCCTGCAGTTAAGCGCCGAGTCCGAACCACTGGACTGTCAGGGAATTCCCAAAGTCTGCTGATTTTAAAGGATAGGAATCTAGAGCAAAAGCTATATAGTGGGGAGAATAAAAAAAGACCTACACCAGAACAAAAAAGCAAAAAAATACGTAAGTGACTAACAGTCTTCCAGGTAGAGATACTTGACATTGATGAATTAGTGAAGATTTTCACAGGTTACCCTGTTCAAGGCAATGTGCAAGGACATGTGGACACAGAGAGGAACAAGGCACAGTTCTCTACCTTTAAGTAGTTCTCTATCCTCTACCTTTTCTGAGGGACACAGAAAAGCAACCATATAATCACAATATGGTGTGGTATATCCTCCCATGGAGGACTTTGAGAGCACATGGAGGAGCTATCTCAGGTTTGTATTTGCATAACTATGTGGGTGTCATGGGGAAAAAGATCTAGGTAAGGAGTTTCATGTAATTTTAGTATCTTTCAGTGACTCTGAGCACAAGAGGGAACCGTAACTTGGTGCAGAAAACTATGCAAAGGAAGAAATTTTTCTAACAAACTCAAATAGGGCAAGGTTATGACACTGGGCACTTACTGTGCAGCATCTCAGCACCCAAAGTAGGGAGACCTGCCCTAAGTTTCCTTACGACAGTGACTTAGGGAGATGATGATCACTCTGCTATGGGTTTGGAAGGCCAAACTTGAGAAACTTGAGAATTGTCAGCCAACACAAACTGCAAAGTTACAAGCACTCAACATGGCCCATTTTATTGCCATTGTTGTTTAAACACCCAGGCCAGATTTTCTGGAATGAAAGCCTTAGAAGATTTTGCACTGTAAGAAAAGTTCAATTAGAGACAAATATTGATACAGTGGTGATAGGTCCCGCACTGAGCATTAGTGTTTTTATTTCCTTTAACTCTTTCTCTGAATATTTTTACCTGCTAGAAGAAATGATTACCAAATAGAGTTGGTTGTTTTTATTTATTTTTTATTTTAAATATTTATTTATTTATTTATTTGGCTATGCCAGGTCTTAGTTGCAGCACGCGGGATCTTTAGTTGTGGCATGTGGGATCGAGTTCCCCGACCAGGGATCGAACCTGGGCCCCCTGCATTGGGAGCAGGGAGTGTTAGTCACTGGACTACCAGGGAATTCCTTACAGTTGGTTGTTTTTAAAGTGAGAGGTATTTTCCATGCATAAGCCATATCTGGTCTCTAAGTCTTATTTTTTCCAGGGGTAATCCCACGTTCATGTCTGCACAATACTGAGTGGAGGTAGGGTGATTGTTTAGCCCCTCTGATCCATTTAAGCTCTGCTGGATAACAGAAGCCCAAATACTTGACACATTTGATCTAACGAGCCCAAAATACATCATCTGAAAGCTTGTTTGTGTGGCTATAACACCGAATAATGGCCAAGTTCACACATCATGCTGGGCTGTGACAGATGTCCTGGAACCTTCTCTATCCCAATCATATGGAATTTTCATGCACACTTCATGACCTTGTGTGACATTGTGCATTGAAACAACTTAATGTAATTGCATTTTATTTCTTAATTCCTCAGCGTTAGCACAGGTGAGGCCACAAAAAGATTCTGTAAGCACATCAAATGTATAATTAGATTGAATTTCTTTCCCATTTGAATCAAAACAGTTGCATTGTACTGGTTTTCCTATTTTATCTGTGTCAGATATACCAGAAGGAAGTCTCACTGTGTTCATTTTTAGTATGTGCTCCCGTTCAACTCAAAATAAAAGCTCCTCTTTCCCAGGTGAACCTGAGCTGCTTGTCTGCTAATATTAGAAATGAATGACATCAGTATGGGGGCACGGGACACTTAGCTTTGTCAGTCAAATTTTGGAAATCCTAAATCTTAAATCAAAGCTTCAGGAAAGAGTTACTGCAGAAGGGATATAGCTTCTTGAGAAGCCAAGGTTACATTTCTTCTTTCTGAAGGCAGAATTGTCCTCTTAGTGTCTGAACTTGTTTTAGGACAATGGTTAGTTCCATGGCAGATGCATTAAATATAATTTCTAGTGTCATTTTGTGGAGCATCCATCATGCACTTTTTATTTTAAGGCGATAACAGAATTGTGAGAACTAAAATCCAGTGTCACTTAGGCACAGTATGAAATGCCATTTGATGCTTACAGGTCCTTTAAAAATCAAAGATGCTTAAAGCAGAAGATTAGCAACCTAAATGTGCTGTTTTAAATTGCTTGCTTCTGAATACGTATATCTTAGACATTACTCACAGTTGTAAACTGCTTGGAAGAGAGGAATAGCTACCTAAAATAGGTACCTTGCATTCGACCAAGAAAGATGCATATTGCATAGGACAAAAATCCCTTATTTAAAGGTTGACACAACAGAGACAACCTGAAAGCATATGTAAGGGACTCCAGTGGCCTTGTCAAGCTGGCAAAAACAAGTTTGGTTTGACCTGGTTTTCATGTGCTCAGATCATTACATCATCTGCTGTTTTAGTCTACTTGAACAACTTTCTGATCCCTCTAAATCGCACCCTGCTGTGTGCGGTGCCTTACCTGGAAGCTACTAGTCAAATCCGGGGTATGGAATGAAAAAAAAAAAAAAAAAGAAAGAAAGAAATGTCCACTTAATCTTTCTTGAAAAATCCAGAGCAGAAAGTATGTGCATTTGTCAGCCAGCTGGTTTTGATAGTTGTATGAGAATATACATTTTGACAGCCATGAAGGTGACTACAAATGGTAATAACATTTTCTTATGAGGGCACCGTTCATCACTGTTGATAGTGAATAATGATTTATTTGGAAACCACCAGGCACATAAATGATTTAGCCATGCATTTGGATGACAGACATTGATAAGTAGCACAATGAAACTTTCTTTCCTTTATCTAAGTAGCAGCAAAGTAGAATGGGATTATTTCAGATTTTTTGATTTAAAGGTTCCAGTCATTGTCTGTTGTAAATTCCAACTAGGTTCTTATTCATTTTCTTTGGAAATATAAAATCACCTGTTGGTCTGTGTCATTCTAGAAAAGTCTACAGAAGTATGGCAAAAAGAGACTTCCCTATAATTAATTAGTTCAATAGAGATGTACTGAGTTTCAACTACATACCAAGCCTTGTATTAGGGTGTGGGGATGGGCTGAGTAGCGGATAGTTGCTGCTTTCATGGAGCTTACATCATAGAAGGGGAAACATGTCAAACAGTGAATTGATTATTTGACCATAGTACTAAATAAAAGAACAGTATGCCCTAAGTGAAAAATTGCCCTGTTGGGAAAGCTGACCTGGTCTGGATAGTTAGGAAAAGCTTCCCTAGGGACGCAGCATTTAAACTGAAATCCAAAGAAGTAGGAAGTAACTTAATGAAAAGAGTAGGGATCAGCATTCCAAGCAGAGTGAACAGCACATGCAAAGGCTCAGAGGCTGGAGGAAGCATGGGTAATTGAAGAACTAAAAGAAGTACAGGTCAGGGGAAGAGTAGGGTGCAGAGTGAGCCCAGGTGAGTCTGTTGGGGGTGGTACGAAGCAGCTCAAACTGGGCCTTACCGATTATGTTACCGATTTTGGTCTTAATATGAAGGAGTAATGGAAAATTGCTGAAAATCTTAAGCAGGAGAAATGGGGTGAAGGGAGGCAAGAAGAGGAGCTTGGAGGCTGCTTTGGCAATGATGATGATAAGTGATGGTTCAGATTCAGTCTAGGTATTCTTAGTGGGCAAAATCTACAGGACTTGGTGTTTGAATAGGAGGGTGAAAGAGAAGGAGAAATAAGGGTCCATTCTCAGGTTTCTGAATTGGGCAGCTGGGTGAAGAAAGGTGCTTTTCACTTAAGTGGGGTTCATTCGACAAACAGAAGGATTTTGACCACCTCTGGGCATGTGGGCAAGATATCCACATTAGTTGCCTGGAGCTCAGAGCAGGGAGTGGGTTTTTCTGGGTATCAAGGGTAATGAGTGCCATGGGCTGGGGTCAGCTGCAAAGGGAGACAGCGTTCAGTTAGAGAAGAGGGGGCCAAGGCTCGGCTTTGAGGGGCTCCAACATTATAGGTGGCCAAGAGGAAGCTATGCTGGCAAAGGAAACTGAGAAGGAGGGGTGAAGATGTAGGAGGAAACCAGAAAGTGATGCTGTCAAAGCTAAAGGTGGAGTCGGTTTCAACAGGGTGTAAGTGGCCAGTACTGAAGGCTGCGGGGAGGACAGAGGAACGCCCTTCACGTTCAGCCCCAAAGCGACTGCTGACGACTTCTGGGTAGTCATTTCAGTGGTTCTGTGAGTGGTTTCAGTGGTCCTGTTCAGTGGTTCAGTGGTTCTGTGAGTGTCAGGTCGGTCAGACTGAGGAGGGGGAGGTACAGAAATAATACTTACTAACTGTGTGTGACCTTGGACAGGTTACTTAAACTTTTTAAGTCTCTTTCCTCATTCACAAATGGGGATATTAATAGCTCACTGCTTTTTATTTTCCAAAGAGTGAGAAAATATAAATACAGCACCAGTCCCAGGATACTTCAGTGTTCAATAAATGCTATTTACTTTCTTCCTTTCTTATTTTCTAGGAAAACTGGTGTCTCAAACACTGAATCTGGTGAGGTTCTGGTTCAGGTACTAAAGCTGTTAGGAGGTTGCCTCTGTGGCTTTCAAGACCTACTTCTGTGAGTCTGTGATCCTCTTACTTCGTGGATTTGTGCTTAGACATTGCAAACTTCCTGAATCTATTTTATGTGAATTGTGAGTCATTTTGCTAGAATCATTAGGATAATGGGAAACAGGGGATAAAGATAGATAAGGGAGGCGAAGGAGAAGGTGACACTTGGTTGGTAAAGGCAGTTTGGAGAAATCATGTAGGTCTGAGAAATTTAGAACCTTTCTTCCGTGATTGCCAGGAGGGAAATGGAGTTGGAACACAAAGTTGTGCGGATGGGGCAGAACTTGGATGTTCTGCAGGGGTGGGGATGGGGAGAAAGGTTGAGAAATGCTCACCAAAATCTACTTATCACTTCAATAAAAGTTACTCACTGCTTTTTCTGTCTCAAGTATCCAAGGCATCAGAATAGCTGGAACTCAATAATTCAGAGTCTTAAATCAGAAGAATCTAGAACCTTTATCTCAGGGCATATGACTTGGGGTTCATGAACTTGAATTAGAAAAAATACATTTTTATTTTCACCAACATCTAACTGAAACATAGCTTCTCCTTCAAATATGAATGTAGGCAAGAAACCACAGAAGTGCCCACATTAACTGTTACTTTGCCACCAAAAGGAATTACAGGTATTTTTCTACCACATCACAGTTGTCTCAAAAATTTCAAAAAATTATTTGCACTCACCATTTACACTCATCACCTTTTGGAAATTGTGGTATTCAACGCACTCCTAGAGCTTGTTGTTTAATATATTCACAAAGAAGTGCATGGACTTCCCTGGTGGCGCAGTAGTTAAGAATCCTCCTGCCAATGCAGGGGACACGGAGGAGCCCTGGTCCGGGAAGATCCCACATGCCGTGGAGCAACTAAGCCTGTGCACCACAACTACTGAGCCTGCGCTCTAGAGCCCGCGAGCCACAACTCCTGAAGCCTGCTCACCTAGAGTCCGGGCTCCACAACAAGCGAAGCCACCGCAATGAGAAGCCTGCACACCACAACGAAGAGTAGACCCTACTCGCAACTAGAGAAAGCCTGCGCACAGCAACGAAGACCCAATGCAGCCAAAAATAAAATAAATAAAATAAAATAAATAAATTTTTAAAATAAATAAATAACTAAAAAGTGCTTTTAAACACATAACATAAAATATACAGGAATCCGATTAAATGGAAATACAGTTCAAAATATTTAAAATCCAAATTTGTGACCTAGTAAGACATGCACTTCAAAAAAAAAAAAAAAAAAAAAGATTCTGAAGAACCTAGAGGCAGGACAGGAATAAAGCCACAGACATAGAGAATGGACTTGAGGACACGGGAAGGGTAAGCTGGGACGAAGTGAGAGAGTGGCATGGCCATATATACACTACCAAACGTAAAATAGAATAGATAGCTAGTGGGAAGCAGCCGCATAGCACAGGGGGATCAGCTCAGTGCTTCGTGTCCACCTAGTGGGGTGGGTTAGGGAGAGTGGGAGGGAGACGCAAGAGAGAGTAGATATGGGGATGTATGTATATGTATAGCTGATTCACTTTGTTATAAAGCAGAAACTAACATACCATTGTTAAGCAATTACACTCCAATAAAGATGTTAAAAAAAATAAGATATGCACTTCTTTGTTTTTTTCTTATAAACTTATTTATTTATTTGTTTATTTATTTTTGGCTGCATTGGGTCTTCATTGCTGCACGCGGGCTTTCTCTACTTGCGGTGAGCAGGGGCTACTCTTCGTTGCAGTGCACAGGCTTCTCATTGCGGTGGCTTCTCTTGTTGCGGGGCACGGGCTCTAGGCTCGCGGGCTTCAGTAGTTGTGGCTCACGGGCTCTAAAGTGCAGGCTCAGTAGTTGCTCTGCAGCATGTGGGATCTTCCCGGACCAGGGCTCAAACCCAGGTCCCCTGCATTGGTAGGCGGGTTCTTAACCACTGCGCCACCAGGGAAGTCCAAAAGCACTCTTTCTAGGGAGTCTGTAGGCTTCACCAGACTGCTAGAGGGGTCTGTGCATCAAGAGCCTTGAATGTAGCTAAAAGATAAATGTTGTTTAAAAAAAAAAGCCTCTTGGTTCATCCATCTGCCACAAAGCAACATGAGTTTACAAGCATCTTTTTCAAACTGGGAGGGAAGGCAATCCTGAAAAGTTTTGAAAGCGAAATTAAATTTGCCATACCCCAGAGCTACTATTTAAAATGTGTATAATAAAGTTGATAATGTTGGTGTTTATTATCCCTTTGTTTAATTTTAGTAAATTACAAAACATTTTTAAGGCCCTTGCTGAATTTACCTCCAAATTCAGGCCTGCTGCTTGTATTATCTCTACATGGGTATAAATCCATGACCCTAAGTTCTCCCATTACAGGGCTCCTCAAGGGCCTCATCCACCCACCTACAGTCGGGGAGTCTGCCATGCTTACCCCTGAGGGCAGAGGAGACGGAAGAGGATTTACCATCCCCGGGGCTCTGGGTTTCAGCCTCATGCACGATATTTCTTTTGTAACAATTTACTTTCATGTGATTCATTCATTCAACCATTTCCTATTTCATTCCGTATTATATTTGTGTTTGTTTTAACATAAAATAATGTTTCCTTCCTAAATCTTCAAGCAAGTTTGTTGTCTCAGAGATGTGCCATGTTGGTCCCGTGGCTTTACTAGGTATCCCCTGGCACCCTTTGCTGTCCCAGTTTGAGAAGCTTGGCTATAAACTATTATCAGTCATTTATACCTTAGTGTGAAGAAGTTTCAGAGCTTTTTCTTACATAGTTTGGAGGGATTAGAAGGAGCAATCAAGAAATAAAGCACTAAACCTCTGACAGAATTGGAAGGGGGAATAAAAGTGGAGTGGCAGGAGGATGAAGGAAGTGGGCCCCCGAATGGGAGAACACACTTTTCTACCTTCCAAATTTTGTCCAAGATCACGTCTCTCCTCACAACAGAATGATCACACTTTCCTATGTGAATATCACACATGTACTTGCATTTTCAACACTAAGAAGAGAGAATCTAAAGATTTCAAAGTTTTCTTCACCCTGGGGTGATGATTTATTTTCAAAGAAGTTCCACAATATGAAGCAAAGGTAAAGCCTTCTCTGTCGTCTACTTTGTAATGAGAGCTGTGTTAGTTTCCACTGTAATGAGCTGTGTAGTTTTCAAGGCAAAGTTAAACAAACAAAAAAGCATCTGAGACAGAGCTCATGCTCCACATCTTCCCAATTCCGTTTACTGTGCATGAATTTCTTGCTTTCTCTTTAGAAAGTAAAGTCAGCCATGTGATGGAGACTGAGGCGTGAGCCTGACTGAGGGGCAGGGTGATATTTAAATATGCACTTAATCAAAAGTATAAGGTTGCTTCTAGCCATTATGCACTAGTTTGCCTTTCACTTTCCTTGACAGAGGAACATAAAATTAATGCCTGTTTTCTCTGTGTGCCCAATCCTTTACACCTGCTGTCAGAGTGCCATATATCACAGCACATATTGTACTCATTGTGTACAAGGTTGTTTCTCCTTCCAGACTGAGATCTGTGAGGGTAGCAACTGTGTCTAATGCATCTGTTTATTCCCAGCACTTAGCAAAGTCCTGGGCACATAGTTGGTGTTCAGTGATGCTCACAGTGGGTGCTCTGATGCCATCGTTTTGCTGTGGATAAAGACTGCATTGTCACTCACTTGTACTACTCTTGTTGGCTAGGGAGGCTCTGTGGTTTACTGGGAAACACTGGGCAGCATAGTGTGGTGATGATATACTTATAGTGAAGAAGTGCCTGTACTATTTCCTATCATTGAAACCTTGGGAAGTTACCAAACCCCTCTGTGCCCCATAGTTACTGGGGATAATAATAGAAGCTACCTCACAGGGTTGTTGTGAGGTTTAAGTGTGAGGATTAAAACCTTTAAAGTAATGCTTCACACATGGTAAATGCTAAGTGCAAGCTGTTATCAGATAGACACAGGTTTGAATCCAAGCTCTGTTCCTGGTAGCTATGGACATCTCATTTCACCTCATACAGGTTCCCTCTTCTGTAAAATGAGTTACTATGCCCTCCCTGAGTGGAGGGATACAGTAAACATTGTAGCCTTTCACTCTTTCAACCAATGTAGGTGTTAGGGCTCCTTCTTCTATTTTACAAGAGGCTGGAGCTTGGGATCCTGCTTAGCAAGATGCATTCTATCCCCACCCATACCATTCCTCTTCTCCCTCTGACCCTTCACTTAAGTGTGGTCACTGTTCCAATGGGAGGGTGAATCCCAGCCCTCTAGTATTTATAGCCTCAAAGCCTAGAGCTGGGGCTAAAGGGAGAGTCGTGACCAAGGTCAACTTCTATGTCCAGCCTGCTCTTACTTGTTGGTTCAGTCAGTCCACCTGCAGGTCACCCCATCTGAACTTTCAGTGTACACTTCAAATCCAGAATATCAATCTGTGGCCCCGCCTCTACCCCCTCCAAAAAATAAGCAACATATTTTAACTCCCACAGACCTCTTCCCTCTCCTTTGGCCTCCACAACCAATCAGTCAGCAAAATCTGAGGAGCCCACTTCTGTACCATCCCTCACCTACATCCTGACTTCTTCGTTACCACCACCAGATCAGACCTTTATATTAATGGCTTCCTAACTGTTCTTCTGCCTTAGAGCTTCTCCTACTCTTTCGCTGTTTATCTCTGATTAGCTTTATACCTTCTTATTTGTATGTAGTAAGTATTTTTCATGTCTTATTACCTTTCCTCAACTGCAAAGTACTTGACGGAGAGATCCAAGCCTGATTTTATATTTGACTTCCTTATAATACTTTGTCTCATGGAGATACCAGTAAATATTTCATTGACTAAATTAACAATCAAATGACTAAGTCTGAGAAGTCTTTCTTACCTTCCTGATGTGAACTTCCAGAGTTTGATATTATTTTAGTCCTAATTCTTTTGTGTTTAGGTTGACTATTAAAATTCAGTTGTCCTATTCAACATCATAGTGCAATAAGGCGATACAAAGAAATAAAAGGCATGCAGATCGAAAAGGAATAATAAAACTGACTCTTGTTGAAGACAACATGATTGTCTATGTAGAAAAATCCCAAAGAATCTACCAAAGAGCTCCTTGAACTAATAAGTGGATTTAGCAAGGTTGCAGAATACAAAGGTCAATATACGAAAGTCAATTGTATTCCTAGCAATGAACAATTGGACTCTGAAACTTCAAAGAAAAAACTATTTGCAATAGCACGCCAAGAATGAAATATTTATTCACAAATCTATCCAAATATGGGCAGTATCTGTATGCTAACAGCTATAAAACATTAAAGAAAGAAATGAAAAAGGATTTAACTAAACGGAGACATAACATGTTCATGGATTGCAAGACTCAATATTGCTAAACTATCTATTCCCCTCAATTTGATCTGTGGAGTAAAGATAATCCCAATTCAAATCCTAGCAAAATGTTTTATACAGATCAACAAGGTGATTCTCAACTTTATACGGCAAGGTGAAAGAACTGGAATATTCAAAAGAATTTGAAAAAGAATAAAGTAGGAATCACTCATATTACTTGATTTCAAGATTTAATATAAAGCTACAGTAATCAAAGCAGTGTGGTATTATCAAAAGGAATGAAGCACATATAAATGGAACAGAATAGATAGTAAATGGAATAGAATAGATAAGCCAGAAATAGGCCCACACAAATATAGTCAACTGATTTTTGACAAAGGTGCAAAAACAATTCAATGGAGAAAAGATAGTCTTTTCAAGAAATGGTGTTGGAACAAATGGAACAATTGTCCATATGTAAAAAAAAATTTTTAAAAATGAACCTGATACACACCTCTCATCTTAGGCAAAAATTAACTCAAAATGGATCATAGTCCTAAATGTAAAATTTTAAATTATGAAACTTCTGGAAAAAAATGATAGGAGAGAATCTGTGAGACTTTAGGTTAGGTAAAAGTTTTTTAGATATAGTACCGAAAGGATGATCTATAAAAAATTCGAAAAATTGGTCTTCATAAAAATTTAAAACTTTTGCTCTGTGAAAGACACTGTTAGTAGAATGAAAAGACAAGCTACACACTGGAAGAAAATAACTGCAAAAACCCAATAAAAGGTGGCCTGTGTCTGGTCAAAAGTGTTGAACAGACACTTCACTAAAGAAGATATTTGGATAGTAATTAAACATATGAAAAAGTGCTCAACATCATTAGGCATTAGGGAAACACAAATTAAAACCATAATGAGATACCACTACACACTTATTTGAATGTACAAGATAAAACCAACACCAAACACAATGCCAAGTGCTGGCAAAGATGCAGAACAAATGGAAACTCATACATTGCTGGTGGAAATGCAAAATGATATGCCCCACTTCGGAAAACAGTTTAACAATTTCTTATAAAGTTAAACATACTCATACCATATGACTCAGCAATTCCACTCCTAGATATTTACCCAAGTCAATCAAAAACTTATGTTTACACAAACAACTTTAGGAAAATATTTATAGCAAATTTATTCATAATCCACTGAAAACTAGAAACCACCCAGATGCCTGTCAACTGATGAATGGATAATCAAATTAAGGTGTATTCATACAATGGAATACCACTCAACAAGAAAAAGAAATAAACTATTGATTCATGATTCATGCAATAATATAAATGCAGTTAAATATTTTGCTAAATCAAAAGGCTACATATTGTATGAGTCCATTTATATGACATTCTGGGAAGGATTATAAGGGCAGAGAAAGATGAGTAATTATCAGGGGTTAGAGGTGGGTGGAGAGATTGACTACAAAAAGGCAGTATGAGGGATACTTCGGGGTTATGAACTTTATTCTGTATGGTGCTGTGGTGGAATGACTGTGCATTTATCAAAATCCATACAACTGAACAAACACAAAAAATGAATTATACTCTATGCAAATTAAAAAAAAAATCTACCAGGATGTCAGGGGAACCCAAAATGAGATGCAGACTGTGAGATATGAATCTAACTGTATTACAAATGGATGACATACCACACAGAAGTGGGTGGGGAATGAAGGACCTAACTTAAATAACTTTTGACTGGATACCGTAAGGCTAACAACAAAAAGAATTGTACACAAACACTGTTGTCTAGTTGGCAAATTTGTCTCTCACAGGGGTATGAGTTAGCAATTTTGAAACTAAGCTTGAATACTAACGTTGACAAATAAGAAATGTAGTGGGTGAACACTAGACCCAGAAACTAAACAAAAATAGAACAAATTTGAGGACCCTTTGAAGCCAACATCCCTTTATCATTTAATTTCATTTTATAGGTAAACACTCTCACGTTGACAGAACATTGGTTTTTGTTTGTTTCTTCTTTGCTTTTTTGCTTTTCTAATTCAGCAGATGTTTACTCAGCAGCTACTAAGATGCATCCAGAGTTCGTCACTGATTTTGAGGTTAATGCATGCTCTTTCTCTCCAGAAGAATAACAAATCAAAAACTCACCTGGGAACTAGTGAGAACTGAATGCAGTTGGCCCTTGACGATTTTGAGCCCTGTTATAAATGGCTAATGATTGGTCAGTCTGGAGTGCTGGATTTAGTTTATTTTCATTCCCCAACCTCTATGTTGGTCTTTTTTAATTCTTCTGGATATCTTAGCTTGTGATGTCTCAAAAGTAGGGAAATTGCATCTCATTCTGTGGTGACAGTGCTCACTAGAGGGCAGAGAACTGCACCTTCTCGTGGTGACTAGGAAAATACCCACCTACAGCCACGAGAATTGCTCTCCAAAATGAGGAGCTCTCTCTGTTCCAGTCCTTTCCAATTGCACTTGATACAAAGGGAAAGCTCTGCCTATAGATCCATGAAAGGGAGAAAGGGAGAGAAGACCGCCCTGTTATGAAACAGCAAGGCATCAGAATATATTCTTTAGGACCTTAAGATCTTTCTGAAATTCTGTTGAAAATGAAATCAAAGTTCTCTCTCCTTGGGCTTGGGTAAATTTTTACTAATACATGTAATTTTTAAAAATTGACTCCAGGCATTTTAAAATAATCACCGCATGGCAACTATAGAATCCTGTGAAATAATCTTGCTGTACGCTTTTGTGAATTAGTCCATCCTCAGAAATTAATTTCAGTTGGTTAAAATCATTAGCGGTACTTCATTCAAGTTGACTAACTGGTCCTAAGCAAGATTTAGATAGTAGGAATTCACAGGATAGGGCTCAATATTGATGGCAGAATAGCTGAGGATCTGATAATTCTTTGATGTGGCCCCTAAGAAGTCAATTTCCAACTTTAGTATCATCATCATATGATGAGAAGGAAAATCATGACGGGAAGTAGGTGCCGTCTACACAATTGCAGGCAAAGAGCTGGTTATTTTAGTAAAAACTATGAAGCCTAATTTTTTGACAGTATGATGCCAAACTGGACGATCGAGTAAAAGTTTTGAATCCACTTTGAATCTACTAGGATGTTTAACATCTATAACACGTCTTTGACTTTTAAAATGGAAAAGTAGGACTTCCCTGGTGGCACGGTGGTTAAGAATCTGCCTGCCAATGCAGGGGACATGGGTTCGATCCTGGGGTCCCTGCCCAGGGTAGGCCATTTTGGGAGGCCTAGGGAAGAAAGAAATTGAGTTTCTGCAACTCTTGCTAGGCATCCACACCCGCTCCTGGTGCCTCCCCATCTGTTCTGGGCCCCTCAACCTCCCACCCCTGACTGTAGCTTTCCACAGTCTCTGTGGTTGATGCCATGGCAGTGGTGGGAGTTGGTGAACTGCCACTCATCTCACCCCTCTCCCCATCAGCCTTCAGACTGAAACAACTGGAGAAGAAAATAGGCAGAAGGAAATGTACCACTCATACTGTTTCACATTTCAGCAGAACTGATTTCCTCCTGTTCTTTGCTCTTTTAAAAGAGAAAAAAATGAAGTCATCGGCATGCTCTGCTGATTGGAGATGGGATGACCAATGGGGCTGGAACAGACCACGTTCACAACCTGTGGGGTGTGGGGTTAAGGGTATAGAAAGGGGAATGGGAAGGAAAGTTCAGAAGGACTGAGGTAGCCTTGCCTGAAAAAGAAGGCTGCATCAAGAATGATTTTTAGGGGCTTCCCTGGTGGCGCAGTGGTTGAGAGTCTGCCTGCCAGTGCAGGGGACACGGGTTCGAGCCCTGGTCTGGGAAGATCCCACATGCTGCAGAGCAACTAGGCCCGTGAGCCACAACTACTGAGCCTGCGCGTCTGGAGCCTGTGCTCCGCAACAGGAGAGGCCGCAACAGTGAGAGGCCCGCGCACCGCGATGAAGAGTGGCCCCCGCTCGCCGCAACTGGAGAAAGCCCTCGCACAGAAACGAAGACCCAACGCAGCCAAAAATAAATAAATAAATAAGCTTTCATTAAAAAAAAAAAAATTTAAAAAAAAAAAAAAAAAAAAGAATGATTTTTAGCACAACCATCCAATGAACACTTTGGAGCTACCATGGGCAGGGAGCTAAGGACATAACTTTGAATAATTCACATCTCAAAGCTGGCTTATTCATTCACTCAGTACATGTGAACCTACTGTTAAGGCAGACACTCTTCTAGGTTCCAGGGCTGCGACGTGAACAAAACAAATCAAATTCTTGACCTCATAAGGCTTACATTCTAGTGGGGTGGCCACAGTAAATAAGTCAGCACAGTAATAAGTTCAGTAAATGAGAGGTGCTCTGAAAACATAGACGCTGGCTCATGGCAAAGGCAAGGTGGTCGGTGGCAGCCCCTCTGAAGAGCTGACACCCGAGCAGGGGCATGAAGGATGAGAAGGAGTCAAGTCAACCCCGAAAAGATCTTGGGGAAGAGAGTTTCAGAGAGAGAGACAAGCAAGGCCCTGAGGTGGGACAAGCCCGAGGAGCAGAAGGAGGAGGCTGTGGTGGAGGTCAGTGTGTGAGGCAGGGGCAGCTCAAGATGAGGCTAGAGAGAGAGGTGGGAGCCAGGACTTACAAGGCTGCTGGCCACCAGCTTAACTCTCTACCTGGGCAGCGAAGGTAGAAACGGTCCCCAGATTGCTATGGACTGTATACGAAGAACTATTTTATTTAAATAGAGCTGTAAAATAGAGAGGGGATGAATCTTTGCTGGAGAAGTTTTAGAAGAGAACTGAGACTTTGTAGATCAGGGTAAGGAAGCTTCATCTGGGGCCAGGTCACACCTCCCTAGACTGGTGAGGGTTGTGGTGTTTGGGACCTCGGGTTGTCCTGCTGCACAGCTCTGGGGGCCCATTGTATTCTATGTGCATGACCTCCATTTCCCAGCTGTACAGTTCAGTGGTCCTGTCTTGGGCTCCCTGCTTCCCCTTTCTGTACTCCTTTCCTTTATGGTATTCTCTTTTGCCCCTTCTGGTCTCAAGTATCTCCAGTTCTCAGGCTCTGTCTCTTTCCCTTTTATCAAATTCTGCTCTCAGGAAAGTCAGAACAACTCATTCTCTCTAAGGTGTAAATGATCAACATGAACAAAGTGCTGGAAGAGGAAATCAGCACCCTATGATTCTCAGAAATCAGGAAGAAGTGCTCTTTGCATGTGCATCTGTTTGGAATGCTTTTCTCACATATTCTCACTCAAGACCCAGCTCCAAATTCCCCTTCCCAAGGAGGCTCCCTAAGGAAGAGCTATTAACTTCTTCCACTGAGTTTGCATCTCAGTTCTGCCCTTCCTGTGTTACTTTGTGCATTGTCTGATTGATCTGTCCCCCTACAAGCTTGTGGACTTCTTGAGGAAAGACACCATATCTCATTCACCTGTTCCTCGGGCCCTGACATGATGCTATGCTCATGTTGACCATCTGACCAAGGAGCTGGGAACGGTCATAAGAGCTGTGTTTACTTTGATCATAGTAGGCTATGATTTTCACGGGGCTGAGTTTAATTAATGCTTATTAGAAAAACTTCCTTTCTTGACAGACCTGCATTCATTACAACTTTGATTTCTTCAATATTGTAAATATTGCAGCCTGAATTACTACCAATTTAAGATGCATTGGTTGACAAATTTCCTCTTTTAAAATGCAAATATTCCTAATGGGGTTAAGTCCATTCATTCATACAAAACACATTTATTGTGTGTCTGCTCTGTGCAACACACTGTCTCATCACTCACACCAAAATACTAAGGAGTTTACAAGGAACTGCTTTTTTTCCCCCATGTAATGAATCAAGAATCCCAAGTCAAGGCCTTATAATTCTACTTTTTCTAATCTACCTAGCAGAAAAATCTAGAGATCTGCAATTAGTTTTATGTACAAAAATGTGGATTGTAATCATTATTTATAATGGTCAAAGGAAGAAAACCATTCAATAATACGAGGAGAATCAAATTAAAGTTTCATCAGTATGATGGATTCTTATGTAACTACTTAAAATTATGTTAAAAAGAATGTTTTATTAACACAAGAAATGCTTGCATTACAATGTTAAATGATAAAGGCAGGATATAAAATTTGTTGCAGTATGATCTTTTAAAATGCACAGAAGAAATCCTGTGAGGAAATTCACTAAAAATGTAAATTAAAAAAAAAAAATGTAAATAGTGGTAGTTCTTCTAAGTGGTAAGATATTGGTTGACTTTTAGTTTCCATATATTTATATTTTATAAACGTTTTGTACTAAGCATGTATTGCTTTTATGATGGAAAAGAGGGAAATTTATTGTATTGGAAAACCAGAACCACTTTCCCCTAGTTGCTAAGATCAATCACAGAAAGAGGATAGGACCGGAGGGGATAGGGACAGCTTTATAGGCAAGATGAGCCTGCACCTGTGTGAGGACAGCACGGAGGGCCCAGCTGGCAGTCTAGGGTGCTGACCCCTGCAGGTGGAATCGGGAAGAGCGAATACCAGGAGATGGGAGGGCACAGAAGACACGTTCTGGGGTAGCTCCATCTTGCCTAGGCCAAGCCTAGGATGAAACTGTGACTGACTCCTCCAGGTTTGGACAAGTAGAACAAAGGCTCTGGTCCCAGACTAGCTGCCCAGCTGGGCAAGAACCACCTTTCTGGGTTTGTTTCAACACAGCTATAGTGAGCTTTTAATCTCAGCAGGGATCACTTTCTTTTGGCATTTTTGTAGCTTAAGACTCTGTTGTTAGTGTAGTTTATCACCATCTAGCAATGTTAACTAACCATCACAAGGAGCTGAACTTCTAGGCCTGACTGAAGGTTACAGCAGATCTCCGAGGGCTGCAGAAACTCAACCCTGACCCCACAGGAACAAAACACCCACATATAGCTCGG
The DNA here is from genome assembly GCF_028564815.1 of Eubalaena glacialis. Lineage (NCBI taxonomy): Eukaryota > Metazoa > Chordata > Mammalia > Artiodactyla > Balaenidae > Eubalaena > Eubalaena glacialis. The sequence goes on from NC_083721.1 coordinate 113,158,869, forward strand.
GACCCCCAGTGAGCTCTCTTAACTTTTGCTTCTGAATCTTAAGCTCATCTTGCTTATGGCTGATACCTTCTTTTGTCATTCTCCTCAAACAGACACATTCAGCAGCAAAGCCCTCAAACTGTTTTGCAGGAAGTCATTTTTGACTACTTTTCCCATAACACCCCTACCCTTCTCAAAAAAAAAAAAGATTTCAAGTGAAAGTGGAGACAAGGAGAAGCTGGAATCAGCAGCAAAGATGTCTGATTTTAAGGCTGGGTTCCACCCATCACTCAAACCAGGATGCTGGGCTAGTCACTTAACCTCCCCAAGCCTCAGTGTCTCCATATGTGAAATATGCATAAACACAGTGCCTGCCTAATCTGCTCACAGGTAGTAGGGAGGGTCAAATGAGATAAAGTATGTGAAGGCCTACAGAGTTTTAGAGTTCTTTACAAATCTTAGTTATTGCCATGATAATAACTAATGGGATTAATAATTTCAGAAGCTGCTGCATAAGGTGAAACAGTGGGGAAAAGGCAATCCATCATTTCTGTGCTCTCAGGGGGAACAGTAGTCTTAGGTTCCATGGACTGGTGGACAGACTTTGTAGTGAATCAAATCATTCACACTGTTAAGAACTCTGCTGAAATGCTCTGTGTAGCCAGTTACGCAGCAAAAAGAAAAAAAAAAGGGTTAAAAGAATGAAATTAGAACACTACCTAACACCATACACACAAAAAAACTCAAAATGGATTAAAGACCTAAATGTAAGACCAGACACTATAAAACTCTTAGAGGAAAATATAGGAAAAACACTCTTTGACATAAATCACAGCAAGATCTTTTATGACCCACCTCCTAGAGTAATGAAAATAAAAACAAAAATAAGCAAATGGGACCTAATTAAATTTGAAATCTTTTGCACAGCAAAGGAAATCATAAACAAGAAGAAAAGACAACCCACAGAATGGGAAAAAATATTTGCAAATGAAGCAATGGACAAAGGATTAATCTCCAAAATATACAAACAGCTCATGCAGCTCAATATCAAGAAAACAGACAATCCAATCAAAAAACTGTGGAAGACCTAAATAGACATTTCACCAAAGAAGACATACAGATGGCCAAGAGGCACATGAAAAGTTGCTCAAAATCACTAATTATTAGAGAATATGATACAATGATACAATGAGGTATCACCTAACATGGGTCAGAATCGCCATCATCAAAAAATCTACAAACAATAAATGCTGGAGAGGGTGCAGAGAAAAGGGAACCCTCTTGCAGTGTTGGTGGAAATGTAAATTGATGCAGCCACTGTGGAGAACAGTATGGAGGTTCCTTAAAAAACTAAAAATAGAACTACCATATGACCTCGCAATCCCACTACTGGGCATATACCCTGAGAAAACCATAATTCAAAAAGACACATGCACCCCAATGTTCATTGCAGCATTACTTACAATAGCCAGGATATGGAAGCAACCTAAGTGTCCATCGACAGATGAATGGATAAAGAAGATGTGGCACATATATCCAATGGAATATTACTCAGCCATAAAAAGGAATGAAATTGGGTCATTTGTAGAGACATAGATGGATCTAGAGACTGTCATACAGAGTGAAGTAAGTCAGAAAGAGAAAAACAAACATCATATATTAATGCATATATGTGGAACCTAGAAAAATGGTACAGGTGAACTGGTTTGCAGGGCAGAAATAGAGACACAGATGTAGAGAACAAATGTATGGACACCAAGGGGGGAAAGTGGCGGGGGTGGGGTGGTGGTGGGATGAATTGGGAGATTGGGATTGACATGTATACATTAATATGTATAAAATGGATAACTAATAAGAACCTGCTGTATAAAAAAATAAATAAAATAAAATTCAAAAATTCAAAAAAAACCCAAAAAACAAAAAACAAACTAAAAATAGAACTACCATATGACCCAGCAATCCCACTACTGGGCATATACCCTGAGAAAACCATAATTCAAAAAGACACATGTACCCCAATGTTCACTGCAGCACTATTTACAATAGCCAGGACATGGAAACAACCTAAATGTCCATCAACAGATGGATAAAGAAGATGTGGTACATATATATAATGGAATATTACTCAGCCATAAAAAGAAGTGAAATTGGGTCATTTGTAGACATGTGGATGGACCTAGAGTCTGTCATACAGAGTGAAATAAGTCAGAAAGAGAAAAACAAATATCGTATATTAGCCCATATATGTGGAATCTAGAAAAATGGTACAGATGAACCTATTTGCAGGGCAGGAATAGAAATGCAGAAGTAGAGAACAGATGTATAGACAGAGGGAGGGAAGAGGAGGGTGGGATGAATTGGGAAATTAGGTTTGACATAAATACACTACCATGAGTAAAATAGCTAGCTAGTGGGAACCTGCTGCATAGCACAGGGAGCTCAGCTCGGTTCTCTGTCATGATCTAGATGGGTGGGAGGAAGGGGAGGGAGGTCCAAGAGGGAGGGGATATATGTATACATATAGCTGATTCACTTCACTGTACAGCAGAAACTACACAACACTGTAAAGCAATTATACTCCAATTAAAAAAAAAAGAGAGTAGGAACAGACGGCATGGATGACTCAAACACCTGGCGATACTCCTGTTGCCGTGTGGATGAAAGGCTCTTGGTGCTCCAGCCAGGCATCAGGGCTGTGCCTCTGAGGTGGGAGAGCCAACTTCAGGACACTGGTCCACAAGAGACTTCCCAGCTCCACGTAATACCAATCAGTGAAAATCTTTCAGAGATCTCCATCTCAACATCAAGACCCAGCTTCACTCAACGACCAGCAAGCTACAGTGCTGGACACCCTATGCCAAACAACTAGCAAGACAGGAACACAGCCCCATCCATTAGCAGAGAGGCTGCCTAAAATCATGGTAAGGCCACAGACACCCCAAAATACACCACCAGACGTGGACGAGCCCACCAGAAAGACAAGATCCAGCCTCATCCACCAGAACACAGGCACTAGTTCCCTCCACCAGGAAACCTACACAACCCACTGAACCAACCTTAGCCACTGGGGACAGATACCAAAAACAACGGGAACTACGAACCTGCAGCCTGTGAAAAGGAGACCCCAAACACGGTAAGATAAGCAAAATGAGAAGACAGAAAAACACACAGCAGATGAAGGAGCAGGGTCAAAACACACCAGACCTAACAAATGAAGAGGAAATAGGTAGTCTACCTGAAAAAGAATTCAGAATAATGATAGTAAGGATGATCCAAAGTCTTGGAAATAGAATAGACAAAATGCAAGAAACATTTAACAAGGACGTAGAAGAACTAAAGAGGAACCAAGAAACGATGACAAGCACAATAAATGAAATTAAAAATACTCTAGATGGGATCAATAGCAGAATAACTGAGGCAGAAGAACGGATAAGTGACCTGGAAGATAAAATGGTGGAAATAAGTACTGCAGAGCAGAATAAAGAAAAAAGAATGAAAAGAACTGAGGACAGTCTCAGAGACCTCTGGGACAACATTAAACGTACCAACATTCGAATTATAGGGGTCCCAGAAGAAGAAGAGAAAAAGAAAGGGACTGAGAAAATATTTGAAGAGATTATAGTTGAAAACTTCCCTAATATGGGAAAGGAAATAGTTAATCAAGTCCTGGAAGCACAGAGAGTCCCATACAGGATAAATCCAAGGAGAAACACACCAAGACACATATTAATCAAACTATCAAAAATTAAATATAAAGAAAACATATTAAAAGCAGCAAGGGAAAAACAACAAATAACACACAAGGGAATCCCCATAAGGTTAACAGCTGATCTTTCAGCAGAAACGCTGCAAGCCAGAAGGGAGTGGCAGGATATACTTAAAGTGATGAAGGAGAAAAACCTACAACCAAGATTACTCTACCCAGCAAGGATCTCATTCAGATTTGATGGAGAAATTAAAACCTTTACAGACAAGCAAAAGCTGAGAGAGTTCAGCACCACCAAACCAGCTTTACAACAAATGCTAAAGGAACTTCTCTAGGCAAGAAACACAAGAGAAGGAAAACACCTACAATAACAAACCCAAAACATTTAAGAAAATGGGAATAGGAACATACATATCGATAATTACCTTAAATGTAAATGGATTAAATGCTCCCACCAAAAGACACAGACTGGCTGAATGGATACAAAAACAAGACCCATATATATGCTGTCTACAAGAGACCCACTTCAGACCTAGAGACACATACAGCTGAAAGTGAGGGGATGGAAAAAGATATTCCATGCAAATGGAAATCAAAAGAAAGCTGGAGTAGCAATTCTCATATCAGACAAAATAGACTTTAAAATAAAGACTATTACAAGAGACAAAGAAGGACACTATATAATGATCAAGGGATCGATCCAAGAGGAAGGTATAACAATTGTAAATATTTATGCACCCAACATAGGAGCACCTCAATACATAAGGCAAATACTAACAGCCATAAAAGGGGAAATCGACAGCAACACAGTCATAGTAGGGGACTTTAACACCCCACTTTCACCAATGGACAGATCATCCAAAATGAAAATAAATAAGGAAACACGAGCTTTAAATGATACATTAAACAAGATGGACTTAATTGATATTTATAGGACATCCCACCCAAAAGCAACAGAATACACATTTTTCTCAAGTGCTCATGGAACATTCTCCAGGATAGATCATATCTTGGGTCACAAATCAAGCCTTGATAAATTTAAGAAAATTGAAATCGTATCCAGTATCTTTTCCGACCACAACGCTATGAGACTAGATATCAATTACAGGAAAAGATCTGTAAAAAATACAAACACATGGAGGCTACACAATACACTACTTAATAACGAAGTGATCACTGAAGAAATCAAAGGGGAAATCAAAAATACCTAGAAACAAATGACAATGAAAACACGACGACCCAAAACCTATGGGATGCAGCAAAAGCAGTGCTAAGAGGGAAGTTTATAGCAATACAAGCCTACCTCAAGAAACAGGAAACATCTCAAATAAACAACCTAACCTTGCACCTAAAGCAATTAGAAAAGAAGAACAAAAAAACCCCAAAGCTAGCAGAAGGAAAGAAATCATAAAGATCAGATCAGAAATAAATGAAAAAGAAATGAAGGAAACAATAGCAAAAATCAATGAAACTAAAAGCTGGTTCTTTGAGAAGATAAACAAAATTGATAAACCATTAGCCAGACTCATCAAGAGAAAAAGGGAGAAGACTCAAATCAATAGAATTAGAAATGAAAAAGGAGAAGAACCACTGACACTGCAGAAATACAAACGATCATGAGAGGTTACTACAAGCAACTCTATGCCAATAAAATGGACAACCTGGAAGAAATGGACAGATTCTTAGAAATGCACAACCTGCCAAAACTGAACCAGGAAGAAATAGAAAATATGAACAGACCAATCACAAGCACTGAAATTGAAACTGTGATTAAAAATCTTCCAACAAACAAAAGCCCAGGACCAGATGGCTTCACATGCGAATTCTATCAAACATTTAGAGAAGAGCTAACACCTGTCCTTCTCAAACTCTTCCAAAATATTGCAGAGGGAGGAACACTCCCGAACTCATTCTATGAGGCCACCATCACCCTGATACCAAAACCAGACAAAGATGTCACAAAGAAAGAAAACTACAGGCCAATATCACTGATGAACATAGATGCAAAAATCCTCAACAAAATACTAGCAAACAGAATCCAACAGCACATTAAAAGGATCATACACCATGATCAAGTGGGGTTTATCCCAGGAATGCAAGGATTCTTCAATATACACAAATCAATCAACGTGATACATCATATTAACAAACTGAAGGAGAAAAACCATATGATCATCTCAATAGATGCAGAGAAAGCTTTTGACAAAATTCAACACCCATTTATGATAAAAGCCCTGCAGAAAGTAGACATAGAGGGAACTTTCCTCAACATAATAAAGGCCATATATGACAAACCCACAGCCAACATTGTCCTCAATGGTGAAAAACTGAAACCATTTCCACTAAGATCAGGAACAAGACAAGGTTGCCCACTCTCACCACTATTATTCAACATAGTTTTGGAAGTGTTAGCCACAGCAATCAGAGAAGAAAAAGAAATAAAAGGAATCCAAATCGGAAAAGAAGAAGTAAAGCTGTCACTGTTTGCAGATGACATGATACTATACATAGAGAATCCAAAAGATGCTACCAGAAAACTACTAGAGCTAATCAATGAATTTGGTAAAGTAGCAGGATACAAAATTAATGCACAGAAATCTCTTGCATTCCTATACACTAATGATGAAAAATCTGAAAGTGAAATTAAGAAAACACTCCCGTTTACCATTGCAACAAAAAGAATAAAATATCTAGGAATAAACCTACCTAAGGAGACAAAAGACCTGTAAGCAGAAAATTATAGGACACTGATGAAAGAAATTAAAGATGATACAAATAGATGGAGAGATATACCATGTTCTTGGATTGGAAGAATCAACATTGTGAAAATGACTCTACTACCCAAGGCAATCTACAGATTCAATGCAATCCCTATCAAACTACCACTGGCATTTTTCACAGAACTAGAACAAAAAATTTCACAATTTGTATGGAAACACAAAAGACCCCGAATAGCCAAAACAATCTTGAGAACGAAAAATGGAGCTGGAGGAATCAGGCTCCCTGACTTCAGACTATATTACAAAGCTACAGTAATCAAGACAGTTTGGTACTGGCACAAAAACAGAAATATAGATCAATGGAACAGGACAGAAAGCCGAGAGATAAAGCCACGCACATATGGTCACCTTATCTTTGATAAAGGAGGCAAGCATATACAGTGGAGAAAAGACAGCCTCTTCAATAAGTGGTGCTGGGAAAATTGGACAGGTACATGTAAAAGTATGAAATTAGAACACTCCCTGACACCATACACAAAAATAAACTCAAAATGGATTAAAGACCTAAGTGTAAGGCCAGACACTATAAAACTCTTAGAGGAAAACATAGGCAGAACACTCTATGACATAAATCACAGCAAGATCCTTTTTGACCCAGCTCCTAGAGAAATGGAAATAAAAACACAAATAAACAAATGGGACCTAATGAAACTTAAAAGCTTTTGCACAGCAAAAGAAACCATAAACAAGACCAAAAGACAACCCTCAGAATGGGAGAAAATATTTGCAAATGAAGCAACGGACAAAGGATTAATCTCCAAGATTTACAAGCAGCTCATGCAGCTCAATAACAAAAAAACAAACAACCCAATCCAAAAATGGGCAGAAGACCTAAATAGACATTTCTCCAAAGAAGATATACAGATTGCCAACAGACACATGAAAGAATGCTCAACATCATTAATCATTAGAGAAATGCAAATCAAAACTACAATGAGGTATCATCTCACAGCGGTCAGAATGGCCTTCATCAAAATATCTAGAAACGACCAGCCCGAGAGGCTTGTCTGCTCACCCGCCGGGGCGGGCGGGGGCTGGGAGCTGAGGCGCGGGCTTCGGTCGGATCCCAGGGAGAGGACTGGGGTTGGCTGCGTGAACACAGCCTGAAGGGTCTAGCGCACCACAACTAGCCGGGAGGGTGCACGAGAAAAGGTCTGCAGCTGCCGAAGAGGCAGGAGACTTTTTCTTGCCTCTTTGTTTCGCGGCGTGCAAGGAGAGGGGATTCAGAGCGCCACTTAAACGAACTCCAGAGACGGGCGCGAGCCGCGGCTATCAGCGCGGACCCCAGAGACGGGCATGAGACGCTAAGGCTGCTGCTGCCGCCACCAAGAAGCCTGTGTGCGAGCACAGGTCACTCTCCACACCGCCCCTCCCGGGAGCCTGTGCCGCCCGCCACGGCCAGGCTCCCGTAATCCGGGGACAACTTCCCCGGGAGAGCGCACGGCGCGCCTCAGGCTGCTGCAACGTCACGCCGGCTTCTGCCGCCGCAGGCTCGCCCCGCCTCCTCCGTACCGCTCCCTCCCCCCGCCTGAGTGAGCCAGAGCCCCCGAATCAGCTGCTCCTTTAACCCCGTTCTGTCTGGGCGGGGAACAGACGCCCTCAGGGGACCTACATGCAGAGGCGGGTCCAAATCCAAAGCTGAACCCCGGGAGCTGTACGAACAAAGAAGAGAAAGGGAAATCTCTCCCAGCAGCCTCAGAAGCAGCGGATTAAAGCTCCACAAACAACTTGATGTGCCTGCATCTGTTGAATACCTGAATAGACAACGAATCATCCCAAATTTAGGAGATGGACTTTGGGAGCAGGATATATTAACTTTTCCCCTTTTCCTTTTTTTTGTGAGTGTAGATGTGTATGCTTCTGGGTGAGATTTTGTCTGTATAGCTTTGCTCTCACCGTTAGTCCTAGGGTTAGGTCCGTCCGTTTTTTTTTTTTTTGGCTTAAAAATTTTTTTTTTTTCCCTAATAAATGTTTTCTTAATAATTTTTTCCTTATTTTCTATTTTTTAAAAAAATTTTTAATAAGTTTTTTCATATTTTTTATTTTAAAAAATTAAAAAATTTTTTTTCTTAATAAATTTTTTCTAAATAATTTTTTTCTTATTTTTAGTATAAAAAATTAATAAATCTATTTTTAAAAATTAAAAAAAATTTTTTTTCTTAATAAATTTACTCTTAATAATTTTTTTTCTTATTTTTTATTATAATTGCTTTATTTTATTTTATTTTATCCTCTTTTTTTCTTTCTTTCCATTTTTTCTCCCTTTTATTCTGAGCCGTGTGGATGAAAGGCTCTTGGTGCTCCAGCCAGGCATCAGGGCTGTGCCTCTGAGGTGGGAGAGCCAACTTCAGGACACTGGTCCACAAGAGACCTCCCAGCTCCACGTAATACCAAACGGCGAAAATCTCTCACAGATCTCCATCTCAACATCAAGACCCAGCTTCACTCAACGACCAGCAAGCTACAGTGCTGGACACCCTATGCCAAACAACTAGCAAGAGAGGAACACAGCCCCATCCATTAACAGAGAGGCTGCCTAAAATCATAATAAGGCCACAGACACCCCAAAACACACCACCAGCCGTGGACGAACCCACCAGAAAGACAAGATCCAGCCTCATCCACCAGAACACAGGCACTAGTTCCCTCCACCAGGAAACCTACACAACCCACTGAACCAACCTTAGCCACTGGGGACAGATACCAAAAACAACGGGAACTACGAACCTGCAGCGTCTGAAAAGGAGACCCCAAACACAGTAAGATAAGCAAAATGAGAAGACAGAAAAACACACAGCAGATGAAGGAGCAGGGTCAAAACACACCAGACCTAACAAATGAAGAGGAAATAGGTAGTCTACCTGAAAAAGAATTCAGAATAATGATAGTAAGGATGATCCAAAGTCTTGGAAATAGAATAGACAAAATGCAAGAAACATTTAACAAGGACGTAGAAGAACTAAAGAGGAACCAAGAAACAATGACAAGCACAATAAATGAAATTAAAAATACTCTAGATGGGATCAATAGCAGAATAACTGAGGCAGAAGAACGGATAAGTGACCTGGAAGATAAAATGGTGGAAATAACTACTGCAGAGCAGAATAAAGAAAAAAGAATGAAAAGAACTGAGGACAGTCTCAGAGACCTCTGGGACAACATTAAACGCACCAACATTCGAATTATAGGGGTCCCAGAAGAAGAAGAGAAAAAGAAAGGGACTGAGAAAATATTTGAAGAGATTATAGTTGAAAACTTCCCTAATATGGGAAAGGAAATAGTTAATCAAGTCCTGGAAGCACAGAGAGTCCCATACAGGATAAATCCAAGGAGAAACACACCAAGACACATATTAATCAAACTATCAAAAATTAAATATAAAGAAAACATATTAAAAGCAGCAAGGGAAAAACAACAGATAACACACAAGGGCATCCCCATAAGGTTAACAGCTGATCTTTCAGCAGAAACGCTGCAAGCCAGAAGGGAGTGGCAGGATATACTTAAAGTGATGAAGGAGAAAAACCTACAACCAAGATTACTCTACCCAGCAAGGATCTCATTCAGATTTGATGGAGAAATTAAAACCTTTACAGACAAGCAAAAGCTGAGAGAGTTCAGCACCACCAAACCAGCTTTACAACAAATGCTAAAGGAACTTCTCTAGGCAAGAAACACAAGAGAAGGAAAACACCTACAATAACAAACCCAAAACATTTAAGAAAATGGGAATAGGAACATACATATCGATAATTACCTTAAATGTAAATGGATTAAATGCTCCCACCAAAAGACACAGACTGGCTGAATGGATACAAAAACAAGACCCATATATATGCTGTCTACAAGAGACCCACTTCAGACCTAGAGACACATACAGACTGAAAGTGAGGGGATGGAAAAAGATATTCCATGCAAATGGAAATCAAAAGAAAGCTGGAGTAGCAATTCTCATATCAGACAAAATAGACTTTAAAATAAAGACAATTACAAGAGACAAAGAAGGACACTATATAATGATCAAGGGATCGATCCAAGAGGAAGGTATAACAATTGTAAATATTTATGCACCCAACATAGGAGCACCTCAATACATAAGGCAAATACTAACAGCCATAAAAGGGGAAATCGACAGTAACACAATCATAGTAGGGGACTTTAACACCCCACTTTCACCAATGGACAGATCATCCAAAATGAAAATAAATAAGGAAACACAAGCTTTAAATGATACATTAAACAAGATGGACTTAATTGATATTTATAGGACATTCCACCCAAAAACAACAGAATACACATTTTTCTCAAGTGCTCATGGAACATTCTCCAGGATAGATCATATCTTGGGTCACAAATCAAGCCTTGGTAAATTTAAAAAAATTGAAATCGTATCAAGTATCTTTTCCGACCACAACGCTATGAGACTAGATATCAATTACAGGAAAAGATCTGTAAAAAATACAAACACATGGAGGCTACACAATACACTACTTAATAACGAAGTGATCACTGAAGAAATCAAAGGGGAAATCAAAAAATACCTAGAAACAAATGACAATGGAGACACGACGATCCAAAACCTATGGGATGCAGCAAAAGCAGTTCTAAGAGGGAAGTTTATAGCAATACAAGCCTACATCAAGAAACAGGAAACATCTCGAATAAACAACCTAACCTTGCACCTAAAGCAATTAGAGAAAGAAGAACAAAAAAACCCCAAAGCTAGCAGAAGGAAAGAAATCATAAAGATCAGATCAGAAATAAATGAAAAAGAAATGAAGGAAACAATAGCAAAAATCAATGAAACTAAAAGCTGGTTCTTTGAGAAGATAAACAAAATTGATAAACCATTAGCCAGACTCATCAAGAGAAAAAAGGAGAAGACTCAAATTAATAGAATTAGAAATGAAAAAGGAGAAGTAACCACTGACACTGCAGAAATACAAACGATCATAAGAGATTACTACAAGCAACTCTATGCTAATAAAATGGACAACCTGGAAGAAATGGACAGATTCTTAGAAATGCACAACCTGCCGAGACTGAACCAGGAAGAAATAGAAAATATGAACAGACCAATCACAAGCACTGAAATTGAAACTGTGATTAAAAATCTTCCAACACACAAAAGCCCAGGACCAGATGGCTTCACAGGCGAATTCTATCAAACATTTAGAGAAGAGCTAACACCTATCCTTCTCAAACTCTTCCAAAATATTGCAGCGGGAGGAACACTCCCCAACTCATTCTACGAGGCCACCATCACCCTGATACCAAAACCAGACAAAGATGTCACAAAGAAAGAAAACTACAGGCCAATATCACTGATGAACATAGATGCAAAAATCCTCAACAAAATACTAGCAAACAGAATCCAACAGCACATTAAAAGGATCATACACCATGATCAAGTGGGGTTTATTCCAGGAATGCAAGGATTCTTCAATATACGCAAATCAATCAACGTGATACATCATATTAACAAATTGAAGGAGAAAAACCATATGATCATCTCAATAGATGCAGAGAAAGCTTTCGACAAAATTCAACACCCATTTATGATAAAAGTCCTGCAGAAAGTAGGCATAGAGGGAACTTTCCTCAACATAATAAAGGCCGTATATGACAAACCCACAGCCAACATTGTCCTCAATGGTGAAAAACTGAAACCATTTCCACTAAGATCAGGAACAAGACAAGGTTGCCCACTCTCACCACTATTATTCAACATAGTTTTGGAAGTGTTAGCCACAGCAATCAGAGACGAAAAAGAAATAAAAGGAATCCAAATCGGAAAAGAAGAAGTAAAGCTGTCACTGTTTGCAGATGACATGATACTATACATAGAGAATCCAAAAGATGCTACCAGAAAACTACTAGAGCTAATCAATGAATTTGGTAAAGTAGCAGAATACAAAATTAATGCACAGAAATCTCTTGCATTCCTGTATACTAATGATGAAAAATCTGAAAGTGAAATTAAGAAAACACTCCCGTTTACCATTGCAACAAAAAGAATAAAATACCTAGGAATAAACCTACCTAAGGAGACAAAAGACCTGTATGCAGAAAATTATAGGACACTGATGAAAGAAATTAAAGATGATACAAATAGATGGAGAGATATACCATGTTCTTGGATTGGAAGAATCAACATTGTGAAAATGACTCTGCTACCCAAAGCAATCTACAGATTCAATGCAATCCCTATCAAACTACCACTGGCATTTTTCACAGAACTAGAACAAAAAATTTCACAATTTGTATGGAAACACAAAAGACCCCGAATAGCCAAAGCAATCTTGAGAACGAAAAATGGAGCTGGAGGAATCAGGCTCCCTGACTTCAGACTATATTACAAAGCTACAGTAATCAAGACAGTTTGGTACTGGCACAAAAACAGAAATATAGATCAATGGAACAGGATAGAAAGCCCAGAGATAAGCCCACGCACATATGGTCACCTTATCTTTGATAAAGGAGGCAAGCATATACAGTGGAGAAAAGACAGCCTCTTCAATAAGTGGTGCTGGGAAAATTGGACAGGTACATGTAAAAGTATGAAATTAGAACACTCCCTAACACCATACACAAAAATAAACTCAAAATGGATTAAAGACCTAAGTGTAAGGCCAGACACTATCAAACTCTTAGAGGAAAACATAGGCAGAACACTGTATGACATAAGTCACAGCAAGATCCTTTTTGACCCAGGTCCTAGAGAAATGGAAATAAAAACACAAATAAACAAATGGGACCTAATGAAACTTAAAAGCTTTTGCACAGCAAAGGAAACCATAAACAAGACCAAAAGACAACCCTCAGAATGGGAGAAAATATTTGCAAATGAAGCAACGGACAAAGGATTAATCTCCAAGATTTACAAGCAGCTCATGCAGCTCAATAACAAAAAAACAAACAACCCAATCCAAAAATGGGCAGAAAACCTAAATAGACATTTCTCCAAAGAAGAGATACAGATTGCCAACAGACACATGAAAGAATGCTCAACATCATTAATCATTAGAGAAATGCAAATCAAAACTACAATGAGGTATCATCTCACACCGGTCAGAATGGCCATCATCAAAAAATCTAGAAACAATAAATGCTGGAGAGGGTGTGGAGAAAAGGGAACACTCTTGCACTGTTGGTGGGAATGTAAATTGATACAGCCACTATGGAGAACAGTATGGAGGTTCCTTAAAAAACTAAAAATAGAACTACCATATGACCCAGCAATCCCACTACTGGGCATATACCCTGAGAAAACCATAATTCAGAAAGAGTCATGTACCAAAATATTCATTGCAGCTCTGTTTACAATAGCCAGGACATGGAAGCAACCTAGGTGTCCATCATCGGATGAATGGATAAAGAAGATGTGGCACATATATACAATGGAATATTACTCAGCCATAAAAAGAAACAAAATGGAGTTATTTGCAGTGAGGTGGATGGAGTTAGAGTCTGTCATACAGAGTGAAGTAAGTCAGAAAGAGAAAAACAAATACAGTATGCTAACACATATATATGGAATCTAAGGGAAAAAAAAAAAAAAAAGAGGTCATGAAGAACCTAGTGGCAAGATGGGAATAAAGACACAGACCTACTAGAGAATGGACTTGAGGATATGGGGAGGGGGAGGGGTGAGATGTGACAGGGTGAGAGAGTGTCATGGACATATATACACTACCAAATGTAAAATAGATAACTAGTGGGAAGCAGCCGCATAGCACAGGGAGATCAGCTCGGTGCTTTGTGACCACCTAGAGGGGTGGGATAGGGAGGGTGGGAGGGAGGGAGATGCAAGAGGGAAGAGATATGGCAACATATGTATATGTGTAACTGATTCACTTTGTTGTAAAGCAGAAGCTAGCACACCATTGTAAAGCAATTATACTTCAATAAAGATGTTTAAAAAAAAAAAATATCTAGAAACAATAAATGCTGGAGAGGGTGTGGAGAAAAGGGAACACTCTTGCACTGTTGGTGGGAATGTAAATTGATACAGCCACTATGGAGAACAGTATGGAGGTTCCTTAAAAAACTAAAAATAGAACTACCATACGACCCAGCAATCCCACGACTGGGCATATACCCTGAGAAAACCATACTTCAAAAAGAGTCATGTAGCAAAATGTTCATTGCAGCTCTATTTACAATAGCCAGGACATGGAAGCAATGTAAGTGTCCATCATCGGATGAATGGATAAAGAAGATGTGGCACATATATACAATGGAATATTACTCAGCCATAAAAAGAAATGAAATGGAGGTATTTGTAATGAGGTGGATGGAGTTAGAGTCTGTCATACAGAGTGAAGTAAGTCAGAAAGAGAAAAACAAATACAGTATGCTAACACATATATATGGAATCTAAGGAAAAAAAAAAAAAGGTCATGAAGAACCTAGTGGCAAGACGGGAATAAAGACACAGACCTACTAGAGAATGGACTTGAGGATATGGGGAGGGGGAGGGGTGAGATGTGACAGGGTGAGAGAGTGTCATGGACATATATACACTACCAAATGTAAAATAGATAGCTAGTGGGAAGCAGCTGCATAGCACAGGGAGATCAGCTCGGTGCTTTGTGACCACCTAGAGGGGTGGGATAGGGAGGGTGGGAGGGAGGGAGATGCAAGAGGGAAGACATATGCGAACATATGTATATGTATAACTGATTCACTTTGTTATAAAGCAGAAACTAACACACCATTGTAAAGCAATTATACTCCAATAAAGATGTTTAAAAAAATAAATAAATAAAAATAAACAACTGGGACCTAATGAAACTTAAAAGCTTTTGCACAGCAAAGGAAACCATAAACAATACGAAAAGACAACCCTCAGAGTGGGAGAAAATGTTTGCAAATGAAGCAACAGACAAAGGATTTATCTCCAAAATATACAAGCAGCTCATGCAGCTCAATATCAAAAAAAAAACCAACCCAATCCAAAAATGGGTGGAAGACCTAAATAGACATTTCTCCAAAGAAGATACACAGGTTGCCAAGAAAGACATGAAAGGATACTCAACATCACTAATCATTAGAGAAATGCAAATCAAAACTACAATGAGTTATCACCTCACACCGGTCAGAATGGCCATCATTAAAAAATCTACAAATAATAAATGCTGGAGAGGGTGTGGAGATAGAGAACCCTCTTCCACTGTTGGTGGGAATGTAAATTGATACAGCCACTATGGAGAACAGTCTGGAGGCTCCTTAAAAAACTGAAAATAGAACTACCATATGACCCGGCAATCCCACTGCTGGGCCTATACCCTGAGAAAACCATAATTCAAAAAGAGTCATGTACCACAATGTTCATTGCAGCACTATTTACAATAGCCAGGACATGGAAGCAACCTAGGTGTCCATTGACAGATGAATGGATAAAGAAGATGTGGCACATATATACAATGGAATATTAGTCAGCCATAAAAAGAAATGAAAGTGAGTTATTTGCCATGAGGTGGATGGACCTAGAGTCTGTCATACAGAGTGCAGTAAGTCAGAAAGAGAAAAACAAATACAGTATGCTAATGCATGTATATGGAATCTAAAAAAAATAATTGGTTCTGATGAACCTAGGGGCAGGACAGGAATAAAGACACAGACGTAGAGAATGGACTTGAGGACATGGGGAGGGGGAAGGGTAAGCTGGGACGAAGTGAGAGAGTAGCATTGACATATATACACTACAAAATGTAAAATAGATAGCTAGTGGGAAGCAGCTACATAGCACAGGGAGATCAGCTTGGTGCTTTGTGACCACCTAGAGGGGTGGGATAGGGAGGGTAGGAGGGAGACACAAGAGGGAGGCAATATGAGTATATATATATATATATAGCTGATTCACTTTGTTATACAGCAGAAACTAACACAACATTGTAAAGCAATTATACTCCAATAAAGATGTTAAAAATAAAAAAAAATTAAAAAAAAAGAAATATTCTGAATAGAAGTGAAGACAAATATTTTGTGAAAAAAGAAAGTTTATATTCCCTCCTTTTTCATTGAGACCTGCACTCAAATTCAGGACAAGGGAAGAAATTAGGAAGTGATTTCGCTTAAATTAGCAAGGTAGTAAATAATATCTGTGTGTGTGTGTGTGTGTCTGTGTGTGACAGGGGTGGAGAGGAATAGGAGAAGCAGAATTGAGGCGAAAAATAGGAAGAAAAATAAAATATCATGTTCAGACTAAACTGAAGTTCCTTTGTGCAACTGCAAATTATTTTATAAATAGTTCCGAGTCTCCTGTTTCATTTGTTTATTCAACAAATATGTGTTAAACGTCCACTGTATGCAAGGGATGACAAGGCAGTAGAAAAGACAAACACACTTTGCCCTCATGGTCTTTAAAGTCTAGTTGGGGAGATAAACATTACACAAATAATTACGTTATTACATTGTGTTAGCGTTACAAAGGAGAAGTATAGGGTACAATGAGCACATCCCCCATGTTGTCAAAGGCCTAGTGTATCACAGCCTGAGACATCCTTATTACAAAACCCCTCAAGAAGAAGTTACTGTGAAATCTAGAACCAAAACCAAAAAGGAATGAATTTTTTTGAGCATTTAAAGCAGAGAACAAGGGCTCTCAAGGTCAGTCCCTGGACCTGATTATGGCTATTTCACTTATTCTATTTAAGGCTTTACTTCCACATCTATAAAATAGATATTTCTTAGTTTTTATCTCTTAGGATTACTGAAGGGACTTAAAAATTATTCATGCACAAAGGCTAGCTCAGTACCCACCATACAATAAGCACTCAGTAAGTGTTAACTGTTATAATTATTACCTTATAAGCTACTGTCTAATGGACTTTAAGTTGTGAAACTTGCAAGCAATTTTTGATAGGCTCCTAGAAAGCTTAGAATCAAATATGTGGCCCAGAGGATAACAATTTTACATCGTTAGAGTGTGCATATTTAATCTCATCCTTGGCTCCATTTTTGGTCACCACCTTGTTTTTCTTGACTAGAATAATACAGGGTATGGATGAATGGGTGGATGGAAGGATGGAGTGATGGATGGATACATGAATGAACTCTCTCAACTAAGTCAAGAAATAGCTCTTTCAGGTAGATAAATAGTGCTTGGGAGCTGGACATTCTCCCTACAATTTCACAGAACAAGGAGAACTCTGACTCATACTAACTCATTCCTTGACTTTTATATCTCCTCAGACATGAATGGATATACTGCTTCCCCGAGTTAACACTGAATGGATCTAAATGCTGCAAAAAACAACCACCACCACCACAAGAATCAACTGAGTAACTAATCCACAAGGTAGACTTAGACAATGTTTTACAGGTCAAAATTCACCTATGCTCCTACCCTCTATTGTTTGTGTCTTTCTTTCCGTGGCTATAATACAAAAGAAGCTGTCAAGATGATTCCATTACTGGGTTCAGTCAATGGTTACTTATGTCTCTAGACTCTTGGATATACACACACACAGGTAATCTTTCCTTTCAGAACTCCAGTATATACAAAGAATTTACTGGGAGATTTCTTGCTGCATCACTGTGCACTGTTATTTAGGAAGAATAATAGAAACAAAAAGCAAAGAATCTTAAATCTGGAAGTGGAATAGTCCCACTTAACTAGAGACCATACATCTTGGTTAACCCAGGCCAGCCTCTGATTACACCTGCTACTTGGTGCACAGTTATTCTTGGGACCACCCGTTCTTTCACTTTCCAAAGTATACTACTTTGGATAATAAAGTATGTGATCACCTTAATCTAATCCAGTTGCTAACTATGTGACCTTCAGCATCAGACTGGAAGGAAAATAGAGCCTCATTCAGTCGGGGAGGGGAAGAGAGGAAAAGAAGTATCAGAAGTGAGTGACTAGGCTCACACCTTCCCACTTTCCTCCCACCTGCCCACTATGGTTAAGGCTCTCCAGAGTGAGAAGGGATTAGAAATAACCAGAGAGGTTTGTGGGAATCTCAGACCAAGTACATGCTCCTTGGGCTCCAGGGTGCCCAGGAGAATTCTGAGTCCTAGCAGGAAGCTTCACACTAATCTCATGTGGCTAGGAGAGCAGGACAGCAAGCCTCCTAAGCTTTCTCCTACTCATTGACACCATTTGGGGAAGAGGGAAGAGAGATTCCTAATCAACAGTTTGACCCTTAAAATCAGAAGAGAGACAATTAGCTTTGAATGGGATATTTTAAATGCCCTCTCATCTGCCTCAGCAAGAATGGGGACTTCAGTGAAAAATAAGATCAGTTATAAGAATTAAAGAAATGTCTTTTTTCCTTCACATGTAAGTATCAATAGTAGGGGCAAATATCATCCAGTCTACACTTATATCCTCAGAGCTCAGCTCAGGGCCAGGGAAAGGGGAGACCCTCAACAAATGTTCACTGAATGGAGACTCTAACTTCAAATCACACCAAAAAAGACAAAACCACCCTGGACTATTCAAGTATAATCCTGCAGAAATATTAAAATGCTTCCTGAACTAATATTCATAAATCTAGTTACCACAACAGGGAAGGAAAAAAACAACTAAGGAATTTAGAGAATCATCTTTGTCAGCTACTGAGCCTTAGACAGCACTATGTCTCCCCGTGGTATCATATTACAAGCTAGTCTCAGATATTACAAGGATTTAACCTTCCTTTACAGCACTTTACACAGGATCCGCCAGAGGCAAGCTAATAGATTATAGTCTCTATTGATCTTACTCGGATAAGGAAATCCCAGTGTCCCCATCTTCTCTAGCTGGACAAGATACATTTTGAATAATTACATATCATTGCCCTGTCTGGTCTGCAAAGGGGGAAAAATATGCTCTAGATTTATCATTAAAATAGCAGGTGTTGGAGGAATGTGGATTAAATTATTGAGAATCTATTTATTTAACTCTGGGCAGTTTGATGACAATTACATTTAAAATAAATATTTTCAGTGAAAATCCTGGTAAGCCAAAAGTGTGTGTTTACAAAGAGAGCTTGTGTGAAGTTTGAGAACAGAACTATTTCTTTTCTCTCAGTGAACAACAACAAAAAAATGTATCCCTTAGATTAACTGGTAAATATATTATTTCTACATTTAGAGATACTAGATTCTGCTAGTACTTAATATTGGTCTCAGAGGATTATAGAACACTATCATTGGTGCATTTCTTAATGTGTTCCCACCCATAACACTTTTTCTTTTCTTTTTTTAAGTCAAACTGAAATTTGCTTTTCCAAACAGTTTTCTAACTGGTGTAAAAAAATAAAGTTGAAAATCTTTGTGGAGACTCTGCCCTTTTCTCTTAATAGTGCCTTGCCAAGCAGTCATTCTTTTACAAATGTAGAGAGGAACATGTTCTGGAACGAGCTTTAAATTTAATTTGGCTCATTTTGGAAAGAGTACTTTGGAAAACTGGCTATACGCCTTTATTGCTGTTCTACAAAACATGAAGATTCCACTGGGGGGGGCCGGGTCCTTGGTGTGGTGAATCGTTAGCTGAAAGGAAAGTGGGTTCTAATCGTTAGACAAAGAGAATGGAAATCTGGACTCAGACATTCCTGGAGTCTTTTCTACGGATTAAATGAATGAACCTGGACATTGATGGGTCAAAGCAGCCTCATTTCGTTGCTAAGATGCAGCAATTAGCCACCACCATTAACTTGGAATTCACTGCCTCCCTATAAAATTAGGGGAAAAAAAGACAATCAAGACCCAATTCAGTGACTCATTAAGTACATCATCTATGTCGAGGGCCGGTCCAATCACAGAACATCAGATGTAGAGTTGCTGATGAAATCCAACTTGCAGCTGGTTTGCCCAGGATTTATGCAGTTTGCCCATACACGTATGCATAAAGCAGAACTAAGATCTAAAAGGTGGCCAACATCTGTGAGAGGAAGACAAATTAGCACTGAAGGACATTTTCTGAATAATGTTGCTGTTTATATTCTATTTCAGTTTGAGGTTTTACAGAAAGCCCTATAATTTGATTTAAGATGTTTATAGAGAAGTGGTGGCTGCATCTGAGGTCCTCCATGTCCAGACCTGGGGATTGGGCCAATTACAAACAAGGATTAATAAACCCCTCAGGAAGGAGATTTCCTCATTGGGAAACCTTAAAGATCACTAAGTTCCTTTCGTGTAGTCACTCATGGAGGATTTACTGAGTAGCCCTTGGTATCACTGTGTCAGTTTCTGGGGGTATAGAGGCAAAAAGGATGATATGTAGACAAGAATCAGTGTATACCAATGGTGAGTGCACAGCAGAGCTAACTGGGAGGTGGGATAGGAGCAGAGAGGTGGGTGAGGACCCCTGCTTGGTGGTGTTTGGATGAAGCTTCAGGAAGGAAGGCTCTGAGTAAGATTTGAGGAGAGAGGAAGTGTTTACAGGTGAAGAGAGGGGGGAAGGCATCCCAAGCAGAGGAACTAGTTTGAATAGAGAGATGCACCTAAACCAGATGGTATGGTTGAATGGATTAATAGTGGGTCAAAGTGGGGATCTTGAAACAGGGCTAGAAAGGTCAATTGGGACTAGAGCGAGAAGGGCTTGAATGCCATGTTTAATTAATTTGAAATGTAACCTGTGGTTGATGTAGAGCTATCAGAGTACTTAAGCAAGGATAAACTATCATCCAATTTACATTGCAGAAAGATACTGACAGCAGTGTGGAGGATGGCTTGGAGGAGGCAGTGATTGGCAGGAGGGAGATCAATTAGGAGGTGATCTCAGTAGTCTACAGAAGAGAGTCTCAGAGTCTAAACAAGAGCAGCTGCCTTTGATTGACAAGAGGTCTGTAAGGGATCTGGGGTACAGCAGCTGTTATCCTCAAAGACTGCAGAGTTTTATAGGCTCTAAAAACATTGCTTGTGTGTTTGGTGAATGAAGGGAAACCAACCCAGGAATCATCCTCAGGAAATATAAACACTTTTTTTTTTGCAATAACCTCAGACTTTTGCAATCTTTCCTCCTCGTTTCTATGTCACTGATGGATAACTTCTTTTCCTCCCTAGGAGGCATGGAAAGCAAACGAAAAGCTCACATTTGGGAATCCTGCAAAGAACTCATTATGGATTCGTCTTGACTCTCAGGTGCTTAGAACTGTGGCCACCACAGAGGGGCACCCCTTCTGATATAGGTGAGTGAGAAGCACAGTGTTGCCTCTGTGGGTTGTGGAAAATAACAGACGATGTTAGGACCTGAGCTGGAGAAATGGAGGCCCAAAGCCAGAGGGAAGAGTGATGGTTGAAAAGGTGAGGCGGTAATGTGAGATTGCTTCTGAAGTGGATGATTGCAGACTGTTTTACGATTGAATGATTTTTATTTTTCTGCTTTTAGTGATGGAAAATTTTCCCAGCGATGAGACTTGCCCACCTCTTAAATTTTACTTTACAGTCTGCTTTTTCAAGGCTGATTCTACTCAGCAAGAACGGCTTCTGGAACCACTGCAAGGGTTGCGTTCAGAACCCCGTTCAGCGTGAGTTTCTATTTCTGGTCAATTTGGGCATCTCTTTGGGGCAGTCATGGTCTCATAGGCTGCGTTGGCAGGCCTCGAATAGGACACAAACATCTTCCTCTGGATGAGTTTGCCACATCCTGTCAATAGTAGCTGCTTGCTGTGTAATTTCATTTCTCTAGTCCCCACTTTGTCTTCATAGGAAGACCGAAAACTCCCTGAAGAGAACAACCATGTCTTGAAGTTCTCAGCCTATAATAGGACCTAGCACATGTTTGGTGAGAGAGCTATTGTGTGGGCTTCCTGAAAAACCCACAAGATGGCCCAGGTTCTACTGTCACACATACCCCAGCCATCCCCACCACCCCTTTACCACACCACCATCTGCACCCTGGAATGAAAAGCCCGATTGTTTCTGTAAAGAATGTTTTCCACAATTTTCGTGGGTGGCCGTTCCGCACGGCACACTTAACGTGACTGAGTAACCGGGCAGACTGCAGGATCCTTGCGAACCACAGCCTCTATGGGCATCTTGTATCTATTAGCAAGAAGGGAAAATGCAGGCTGCTGGTGCACCTTTTGCAACCAGGAAAACAATCATGAAAAGCATGAGTGTGAGTTAAGTAAGAAATTAGTCACCCAGATGTTCCCCCAAATACCTGCAGAGTCAGTGTGTGCGGGGAAGGCACTGAAGAGAGAGAGCATGGTGGGCAGGAAAAAATGCTACCTGGAGTAGACGTCTGGGTCCTGGGTGGCCAGTGTTACTGCTCAGCCCTAAAACAAACTAGTCCCTTCCTCAGTGCTGGGGGCAGCAGTCTCCAAAAGGGATGTACATGCCCTACAAGACAGCTCACTGCAGTGTGGGAAGAAAGATGACAAGTACTCATATTTGCATCTTTAATTCCCTTCTTTTTGAAATGTCTACTTTAAAATATACTTTATAATTACTATAATACTGGCATAGTAATACATGCACATATTTTAAAAATAAATATTTGTTTATTGGAAGTGCCTGGTTTTTCCAATTAAGGCACAGAATGAAAGCACTGTGGAGATACCTGCTATGGTACAAACAATCCATCCATCAAAGGTCCTGTTTTCGAAGAGCTGACATTCTAGTTAGGGAGCTGAAAATACACATATACATAACATACATTCAATAGCTGCTGTTTTCCCAGATACACACACATACACACGAGCACGGTAATGGTTCTCAAAGATCAGGACAGATGTAACAAAAAGAATGAGTAGAATGGAGATGAAGAACAAAGATCATCCGTTTTACCAGTAATAGGATGGGTCCCTGGGGGTTGATGTTGTTATTCTTGTGTGTATGGGATTCTTAATACACCAAAGGAAAGGAGTTTTTAAATGCCCTATGAAAGGAAATAGGAAGGAAACACGGACATCTTCATATCGGCTGTCGGAAGCCAAGCCATTACAGTTCTCCAGGAGGCAGTGTGCGTCATTATAAAGCAGAACAGAAAGGCATGGAAAATTTTGATAATTCCATTTCTTCACAAAGGCAGCTTGACTTCCCATGTGAACTGTTCTAGAGATCTTTCTTCAAGTTAGTGTAAACTAAACATATAGGCAATTCAGAAGTTTGCAAAGAGATTCAAATCTGCACAGTAGGTACCCAGTACTCACAGTAATAATCTCTTTACAGAGAACTTGTACCAAGCTCTTTACATACATTACCTCATCTATGCCTTATAAATAACAACTGAGACTTGATAGCCCTCCCATTTTTCAGGGAAGAACACTGAGTCACAGAGAATTTTAGTGACTGATACAAGGTCTCTTCGCTAGCAAGTGTTATGAGAATTCCACTCAATCCTGCCTGACTCTGCCATGTCACATGGCTCTTGAATGTTTTGTAAAAGGATGCCTAGCTTCTGATGACCTGGTGTGGTTTCTGGTAGCCAGAGTGTGTTATTTCTCTTGCCTCAAGGCACAGTGGTGATTGCTACTCCTCAGCCCAATATTTTTATACATGCACATCAATATATTCTAGTAAATACCACCAGATCAGCAGCCAGCAGTCTTCCCAAATGTTTTATAATTCTTCTTATGTGTTTGATTGTGTCATTACGTCACCTGTCCTAATTAAGATGAAAGGAATCTGAACTGAAGTAACTGGTTCTGTGAATGCCAGAGCCACTCAAATAGAATTCCTTGTGAACCTCAGGCTTCCCAGCCCCAATGCTGCTCGTGTAAACTTCCTGAGTGATTACACATCTGCTGACTACTCCTATTTTTAGAATAATTGTCACTGAAAATGTTGAAAAAATGAGTATTCCTGTTAAATATATACCCAGACAGATAAGGCTTACCCAGAAAACTTAGGGCAGTAGAAATCATATGTTTAATTAAACTGTGTATTTGCCAGAAAGCTTTAGACTCCTCTACAATGTTCTTTTGGTCCTATAATTGGTGGGAGGGCTTAAAGTCACAGGAGGCAGAGACGAACAAGTGGAAATATTGAACATTCTATCTGGTTGATTGGTTCTGATGTGCTGTGACTGAGCTCTTTGGTAAATGAGGCCAGTCTAAGCAAAACATGGTGAGAAATCTTTGCCTCGTTCTGGTAGAAAAGTTGCATTTTAAGTATAGGAGAATGAAAGTGGTTGCCCTGTTCAATAATTATATTGAATTTTAATTTTATAGTTTTTGTGGCTTTTAAAAAAATTAAACAAAATAGAGTTTCTCACTTCTTTTTAGAATTTGCATAATATACATGTTGAAATAGGTCCATCGGAGTTAGCTCTACCTACCTGCAAACAGCAAGATTAGCGCTGGCTATGCCTGAAAAACCATCAAGGGCCAATAAATGCATTAGAATGATTAGAGCTGACTTCAGAGAAGAAAACAAACAAGACTTTTCCAAATGGGGATGTTCTTTAGCCTTTCAAAGTCATCTAAAACAAGGTTTACATAGCCAGATTGTTCCACTAGAATCTTCTGAGTTCACTGTACGGTTTAAACTTCTCTTTGCTAGTCCCCGGCACATTGTCCCTAACCTTCAGAGTAATACTCATCCAGTTCAGTTTGACTGTCCTTTAAAAGTACCAAACCTGGGCAGGGCTGAGTGGGTGTTTCCCACATTGGTCACCACGTGTAAAGGAGGAAGGAAGGAAGCTGCTTTTCCCGAGTATTTGAGGTTCTTTTCAGTCCTGAGTCTGCCCCTTACCGCCTGCTCACGTAGGGGTTCGTGCACCCCATTGGCAGTGCACATATTCAAACATGGAAAGAGAGAGCTTCCTCAAATAAAACATTCTGCTTTGGGAATATTTACCTCAAATCCACAATCTATTGTTTTCTTAGGAGGAAAAAAAAAAAACAATAAAAATGTCAACACCAGCTTCCTTTTGAAAACGGTTGGGACCAATGACGGCCTTCACCAATCAGAACTCCTGGTGTTGAGGCTACAAGTTACAATGTGGCTGAAAGCTTATTGATTAAGTACACAAAGGCATTTGTCTTGATACATGAAAATCGGACCATGTATTGTGAGCATTTATAACTGGAAAGAAAGATGACCGCATTCTTAGGATTAAAGACTGCAAGTCCATTACTTCAATATTTTGAACAAAGAAGGCCAAGAAAACTAATTTAGAGAAGTTCTACTTTATACCTGAAAGTTATATGAAATAGAATGGCAAAATAGGAACAAGAGCTTGTTTAAAACAGCTCCCAAATCGCTGTCTTTGGTTATTCAAGAATACATCCATTTTTGCTGCGAGCAGCTTTCAATAACACAGAATTATTACGTTCATTTACATCCTGAGACATTTCCTAGTTTCACTGAATGGAAAAGAGGAGGGAACTCCTACTGCAGTTTTTCTTGGACTTGAGGAGAACAGAATAAAGCTGGAAAACAAAAATATACAAAAACTGGAAATTAACTGGTAATTACAAAAATTAGTGTAGTGGCTGTGCTTAGTGTGCTGTGTTTAGGGGTGACATGGAGGCCAAACAGCTTCACGGTATCTACCTGAGGCAAACATGTCAAATTCCTCTAAGAGATTTGGCCTCAAATATACTTTTTTTTCTTTCCAGCCCCATGGGGCTCATCCTCGCCATTTCAGTAGAGGTAAGAGGCTGACACATGGTTGGGAGGGCACCCCCTCCCTTGCACAAGTCAGCTGAGGAGGAGGTTTCTCTTCCCCTCTCCCCTGCCCCAAATCAGCACTGTGCGACATCTCTGAGGGCCAAAACACCTCTAAAGCTCTTTGTTCTAATCTTAGCCCAAATCCCCCCCCCCCATTTCTTGTCCCTACCTTTGAAAATAGGCTTCACTCCTGTGGGATCCTTTTTAGAATATGGAGAATTAACATTTGTCTTATTCTAGCTCCCTCACTACTGCTGAGCCCCACTCTATTAGACTGTAGGAGAGGTGGTGAGGCTAATTAAGATGGAATGTTTATTTCCAGGTTTTTCTTCCTGAGCATAAGCCAGATCCTGCCTCTGTGAAAGAGCTACTGTGTATCCATATAGATCTGTCTCATTTGAACCCACTAGACTCATTATTCTGATTCAAAGTGGGCAGGGTAGGTCCTGCTCTTGCCTCATGAATGTCTAATTGACACTCCAGAGGTTAACTGACTTTGCAGAGAAGAAATGACAGGATAGACGCTGACCTCAAACCCAATTCATCCGATTCCTGGGCTGGTGTTCTCTCCTTAAGCTACCGTGCCACTCTCATCTAGTGAAGAAAAGGTTTTAAAGATAAGAAAAAGCCTTTCTCTTCAGCATCTTCTTCCTGGCACTGCTGTGGTAACCATTTTCAGCTTGGCAATTTAACACAGGTTCCTATTTGTGCAGATGAATAGATAAATCACATATTTCTCAACTAGATCGAGCTATTTTCTTTTGAATATCCTGTCTTCAACCCTTTCCAGAATGAGGGTATGGAGGGAGAATAAGACCTCACCACTTATTCTGTCACTCGCTGGCTGTTATTTTTGAATTCAAGAGCATTTATTGAGAAGCGAGTACCACATGAGGCGGGGAAGCTTGATCCTTGCCTTGAAAAAGGTTGCCCTTTGGGTTGACAGACATGAATGGTGACTTGGAAGAGTAAGTACAGAAAAGCAAAGAGGGAAGGAGTAAAATGCTTAGTTGTGCAGTGCGGTTGCTGCAGCCGTGAGGAAGGTAGTGGAGACTGGATTAGTAAGAGGAGGGGTCCACAGAAGAGGTGGGGCTTGGCAGTAAGGTGGGATTTGAGCAGCCATGGGCTGGGGGCTGGGGGAGACATCTCCAGAGAGATAAAGAGGCAGTGAAGGTACAGAAGTGGAGAGGAACAGGTGGGGTTGCTCTGAGGAAGGGGATGTGCCTAGGGCACAAACACACCAGAGAGACGACCTATTGTACTTTGAAGTAACTGTAGGGCCCCTGAGAGAACCATCACTGACCATCGCCAAGCTAGCGAAGGTTGCACTGGTGGAAAGATACTATAAAGTTGCCTACACAATGCCATACACAGCATAAGCTTATACTTTCACCATCATTCTAGCTTAAGATAAAGCAACAGCATGGTTTTAAATCGGTTAATTGGAAAATAGGCAATAAAAATCCTAGGTATCATCAAGACCTGAGAAATCCAATAGGATAGCCACCCACCAAGCCACTTGAAATGTGGCTACTCCAAAATGATAAATACATATCAAATTGCAAAGAAGTATATATAGTATGTCCTTAATAATGTATATCATTTACATGTTGAAATAATACTTTTGATATATTGAGTTAAAAAAATATTTAATACAAATGTATAAATAAATAAATAAAATAAGTTCAGCCTTGTTCATCCAGATAAGTGCCATCTCCTTCAGAGCCGTGTCCTTGGGAATCTAAACACTAATTGCTATAATCCTGCCTCATGCAAGCTGGTCCTAGAGCTCTTTGGGGGGGATCCTCTAACTCCTTTCCATGTTTTTCCAACTCTAACGTAACTCTCTGAATATTCCCAATAGTGTTTTCTTTTCTTTAATAGCCAGCTGAAATTAATGAGAACAAAGTCTGTTTTTCCTATCCCTTACCATCCCCTTCCCCTACATCATATACTGTAATAATTAATGAGTGCTTGTTATGTATTAAGTATTGTTTCATGCCCTTTACAGGTAAAATCTCATTTAATTAAACTGTCTGATTAGGTAGAAATGATTGTTATCCTTATTTTACAGAAGTGGGAAGTGAGCCTTAGAAGGTTAAGTAACATGACCAGGGAAGTGCTATCAGAGCCAATATCCTCACACAGGGTGTCACTTTCTTCACGGTGTGCCTGGTGGCCTCTCAACTTGTCCCTGTTTCCTCTTTCTACTCTTTGTCCTCTCCCTGGAGTGACAATTCCTCCTCTTCTCTACTGTTGAACTTCTGCTCTTCCTTTAGAGCCCAGACTAGAATATAACCTATTAACTAGCTCCTCAAGCAGTATCAGTATGCTGTCTGTCCTCTCTGTGCAAATAACCTTGGTTCCTGTCTGTAATAGTACCTACATTTTGCTGTAATGTTTCTGTCTTGATGCCCTTCTCTGCAGTAGACTGTGACCCCTGTTATTCTGCTCTGTATTCTTAGTACCTACAGGGCATCTGGTACCAGTAAGAATTCAGGAATACTTTTTGAACTGATTTGCATAAGCGGGTGTGGATCAAGCCTGGCCCTGAAGATGATGCTAATGAGGAGATCCAAAGAGTTTTTGGGCAAAGGCAGCATATTAGGAATAGGTATGTGGACCACCAGGACCACCACAAGTTATTATTTAGAAAGACTTCACTTGGGTGTCCAGATTCTAGTCTGCTTTTTTGTTTGAGGAAGGAACAACCAAACAACTATCTGGTAATAGTGGACTATGTAGTTCAGAAAAGCCATCCAACTGAAGAGAATAAAAAAGCTGGACAGAATAAAAGTACATATGTTTGAAAACACTAGAAAAGTAACAGGACAGTGGAGCACCATCGAACCAAGATCTGGGAGAAGCTGGAAACCCGAGCAATAAGCTTGGATTTAGGGGCTGCCTTGCCCCCAGGTTCTTC
The DNA here is from genome assembly GCF_028564815.1 of Eubalaena glacialis. NCBI lineage: Eukaryota > Metazoa > Chordata > Mammalia > Artiodactyla > Balaenidae > Eubalaena > Eubalaena glacialis. Next base: position 113,187,814 of record NC_083721.1, read on the forward strand.
TGCTGATTATCAAAGGAAAAGGCTGATGAGCTGAACAGCACTTTGTACATCCTTCCTGGGCCTGGATGATGGTAGGGGGCTTGATAAACTCCCTACACTTTACTTTGGGACCCTAAATAGCTAAACCCCAGAAGTTAGACTGAATTGGAAGTAGACTGGTCATTGAAGGGACTGCAGTCCAACTTCGCATCCTGTCAAGCCCTAAAATTGGATTAATAAGATCTGCTGCTTTCCTAACACCTGAGAAGCACAGGAAAACTCAAGGCCTAGATGGCTTCATTAGTGAACTCTATCAAATATTGCAGGGAGAAATAACACACATCCTACACAAACTTCCAGAAATTAGAAAAAGAAGGAATATTCCTACTTTATCTATGAGGCCAACATAACCTTGATATCCATACTGGACAAAGGACATTACGAGAAAGGAAAATTACTGGTTAATCCCACTCATAAACATAGATGCCAAGATCCTAAGCAAAATATTGGCAAATTAAGCCCAGCAAAATATGGAAAAGATAATGTATCATGACCCAGTTGAATTCACATCAGGAATGTAAGGATGGTTTAACATTTGATAATATAAGAGAAAAATCCTATAATCTTTCTAATAGGTACAGCAAAAATATTTATCATCCATACATGATTAAAAAAATAACTTAGCAAATTAGGAATAGAAGAGAACTTTCCTAACTTGATAATGAGCATCCTATAGCAAATACCATACTTATTGGGAAATGTTGAAAGCTTTCCCTTCGAGATCAGAAATAAGCAAAAGATGCCCATTATTATGATTATATTCAATATTGTATTGACTGAACCTGTACAGTAAGACTAGAAATAAAAGGCATAAGGATCAGAAATGAGCCAATGAATGATAACCACAAACCCCAAAATAGAAGAAATTCTTTCTAAAACGAGAGACTACTAAATCACTTAAGTTTGAAAGCTCCCTTTTACGGTGGAACTCGAATTCTAGCCAGATTTTTAAAAACTGGTCTGGGGAGAAATCAAGTCCTTCATCAAATACTTGTTTATTGAGTACCTGTCAGATACTACTTTGAGCCCTGAGGATGCAGCAATGAATAAGGCCAAGGCATTTTTCATTCTGGTTGGAGAGACCAACAAAAAACAAGTAATCAGATAAATAAACCATACCATTTCAAATAATGATATAGTGACATGGCTAGGGGTAAGAGTGTGGCTGGAGAGAGGTCACTTCAGACTGGTGGATGGAAAGTCCTCTCTGAGGAAGTGAATGTGAATTTTGCCTTGAATGAGAATTCATGTTGAATAGCAAGAACACGGCAGTCCTTTTCTCTAATTAATTTATTAGTTAAATTAATAAATAATTTAATAACACACAGAGCCGTTAATAACCAAACACCTGTTGACGAGGTATTTTTATTTCTGGAGATCACAAAGATTCTCCTCTTAATGGATCCATAAGTTATTGGGTATCTGTAAACTACAGAGGCTGAGATATTAGTTAGTAATTATTATCTTTGTGGAGCTGTTAGATCTTATCTTTGATAATTCTGTTAGAATTATCTATACACGTAGTTTCTCCCCCGCCACAGGTGTTAGTTAGGATGTGCCTCGAATCCTTCTCCTCAGCCAGGAATTCCTCCTCCAGCATCTTGGAGAGATGTTTAACCCAGGACTAAGCAATTTCAAAGGCGGCTACTCAGGAGAGATGAATAAAAGGATCACTTTCCTCACATTAGAGATGTTCTTTTAGCTCTCCTAAAGCAGCACAATTTGTTTCCAAAGAACCTCACCTCTCTTTTCTCAGTTCTGCTAAATTTTCTGAAATTACAAAGCAAAGAAATCCTAAAACAGAAAAAGAAAATTTCTACCAACAGGCCAGAGGAACAAATGCAGATAACTTTGATTGAGGGCCCCCATACCATGTTAGGGACCTATCACATCAAGTTTAAGTTAATCTTTGATCTAGATGTGATTATCCTTATTTTATAGATGAGGAAACAGGTTCAGAGAGGCAAAGATGAAGCAACTTGCCCAAGGCCACAGTAATAGAGAAATAAAGGACTGAGATTTCAATCTGGGTATTCAAAAATTCCAGCCAAATTCCAGCAGCTATTTCTTGCCACTCTAGCAGATTGCCTTCTTGAACTTGAGATTGCTGTCTCAGAATGGCTATTCCCATTTTCTGTACTTCTTAAGAAAAAGTGAAAATACCCTCTTTTCAAAGCAGAGGATACCCTCCCTCCCCATGAATATCAGAGACAGAATCACACATCTAAATTGGAAGCCTGACCTAATGATATTCTCCAGCTTTAGACATTTACAGATTGCTCATGTTCTGGAAAAGCTTGCAACTGGGAAGTGTGGGGAAAGCATTTTTAATCACTGAAGAGAGAGTCAACAGAGAAAAATGGGGTTTCTTAGCTGCTAGGGGAAAGAATTCAATTACCGCTTTTTAAAAAGAGTCCAAACTAATCAAATATGCCTTTCATTTAAAATCTTTCAGTTTTTCGACATGTTGATCTGAAAGAGCAATGAGTATGCTGCCTTAAAAAATCTGTAGAGTTGCTTCTTTTTTTTTTAAGTCAAGGAATGAGTATACTACTAAAAATTAGCTTCTTCGGTACATAACTGACAGCCCAGCACTTCTGCCTCTCCATTCATGTGCACCTGCAAATTCTGCTACTGGTCTAGCCCCCAGTGCTGAGGTAGCCCCAGTCACATTGCCAGTGACAGCCTCTACCAGAGACTTCTGATCTCAGCTACAGCTGCTTTCATGGGTTTGAAGAAAGCCCTTTCATTTCTAGACAGAAGCAATATGCAAGTGTCTGGTTCCCCGCTGAGTTATTATTGTTATTGTCTTTGCCTAAACTCCATTTGGAAAGGAGCCACGTAGTCTGTGCCAAAGAGGATATGTCTGTGTAGAGCAGGGGTCAACCACATTTATCTGTAAATATTTTCAGCTTTGCTAGCCATATCGTCTCTGTTGCAACTATTCAATTCTGCCACTGTAGTATGAGAACATCCAGAGACTATATGTAAATTAATGGGTGTGGCCATGTTCCAATAAAACTTTATTTACAAAACAGACAGCGGGCTGGATTTGGACCATGGCTCTCCTTTGGCAAACCCTAGTAGAGAATAATTTCTCCAAGCCCACGAACAGTGGTGCTCAGTGTGTGGCCTTCCAATCAACAGCATCAGCATTACCTGGGAAATTGTTAGAAATGCGAATTATCAAACTTTGGCATGTATCAGAATCACCTGGTAGTCTTGCTAGGTATAGAATGCTGGGCCCCAATCCCAGTATTTCTCATTTGGGAGGTCTGGCTTGGGACCTAAGAATTTGCCTTTCTCACAAGTTCCCAGATGACAATGGGTGCTGCAGGTGAGGGACTACATTTTGAGAACCACTGCAATAAACAGATGTCTTCCTGTACCTAGGATCTGGGGAGGGGGGCATGCGGTCATAAGAACATAGGGATGGCAGGGACTATAGGGGCAGCAATAGCAGGGAGGTTCAGACTTGCCTGCTCCTGTAATTGACTCTTTGTTGGGGTGAGGGTAGGATGGGCAAGGAAGCAAAAGGAGCCAAGGTCATGGGAAGGTGAGGAGCTTCTGGAGCTAGCACTACCAGCAAGCTCTGCAGAGAGAAAAGCTGTGAGAGGGTTAGACTGTTCCCTTTTCTTGCTGGCCTGGCTGACTGTACTTGCTTGCGTCCAGGTACAGGAGAGAACAGGGGAACTTTCTGAGCCAAGTGAAGAGTGCTCAGGGGGAATTCACAAAGACCTAGCTCACCCCGAGTGGGCTGCAGCACATTCAGGCCCCTGTTACTTTGTTATCGTATCAGATCATATACCTTCACATTTGATTTACTAGGCTTGTTGTTGTGGAAATGCAGGCTGCAATGAAACATCTGGGGCACCTGGGAAGGGAACCTGCCAGAACACCCCCATCAGATCAGTCCCACTCTCTCTCACCTGCCAAGTAGAGTTAAGATTCTTTCATCATCAAATGCCCCTGATGTGAGAGGACAGACTTGTCAAAGCCAGAGGCTGGTATACAAAGAGCCTGGATACCAAGTCCTCAACCCTGTGAAGTTGTCAAGGGATTTGCAGGCCAGCTGTGAGCAGATACTGGAAATGGTGGGAGCTGCAAGAGGAACTGCCCACAGGATTCCAGATATTCCAGCATGTCCTGGGGCTCTGCTGGGAAGAATGTGGATGGGCATAATCATTCCCATGGCTGCTTGCTCAAATGTGTAACTCATCCTGCACTACAGAGATGCTATCTTGATTAGGGGCCCCACTAGGACTGACCAAGAGGGCAGACTGAAGAGGATCAGCTCAGAGTCACAAAGTATTAGGAACCCTGGTGTTGGACTGTTATTTAGGACATCTAAGGCATGATGTCGGAACCAGGCTGGGAGAAGCAGGACGTCCTGGCCATACTGCTCTTTGCCCTGTGAAAGGGTTCTCACAGCCCCAGTGCTGAACTTCTCTGCATCCTCCCAATCTTCTAGGAACTCTGAACTCAATTCCACTCTTGGTTCCTGTTGAAGACCTTGCTCGAATCTTATTTTCAGAAGCAAAAAAATTTTAGACTCCAGATACAAGATCCATCTTCCTCTGCTTTTTGCTGGCTTCAAGGGAGGGTCCTAGCACTGGTTACCATACCTGCCTTTCAATCAGCAGTTACCAGGTTACTGGTAAGCAGTTACCTCCCTTGGGCTTCATGACTGAATTTATTGGACTTCCCCCAGCACAGACAGCAGAGAGCAGCCCTTTGGCCATAAATCACTTATGCCTTGTCTACAAGAACAAAACTCGGTATAAATAGCACTCAAAGGTTTTTAAAATTAACAAATGGAAACTGAATTTAGAGCAAGTTTTTAAAAAATACAATAACAGATCTGAGGTGAATCTTCTTCTTCACCACCTAATTTAGTCCTGACTTTATTTATTCTTCACTAAAAAAGAAAATCTCTAACATTTTTCCATTTACAGTGTTTTGGATTAAAAAAAAGAGAAAAAGTCCGTATCTTACATACATCTCCAAGACTTTGCCTGTTCATTCACTACCTTCTTCAGGGTTCAAAGTTACTTGGTGTCTAAAACGCTGATCATCCTAATGGCTTCCAGATTTCCCCTACCTCTTAAATGTATTTATATTGTTAATAATGAAGATCTATATTTTTCTTCCTAAATTGGTAAATTCAGATTTGTTTAGTAATATTCCTTTTAAATTGTATGAAAAATTAGTATCAATCTTAAAAATCACTGTAATCTAACAATAGGAAAATGACTGAGGATTTTATACTACAGCCATGTGATGGAATATACACAGCCATCAAAAATCCCTTAAGATACTGGATAATGTAAAAACATCACAGACTGGATTAAAAGGCAGGAGTCTACATTTTCAGTTGAGAACATGGAGCCATCTTGGACCCCCTGCATCACTTGCCGCTTGGTCTCCATTACATCCCCAGCCTATCTGGTTTCTAACCTTTAGGCTTGTCTCTCATTCTAGCTCTGTGCTTATTTCCTGGGATTCGATCACAACATTCATCTTCCCTGGCTTGGCCTTGGGCAATCCCTAGATGTATACCCTGGCTTTTCCTGCCCTGGCCTGCTTCAGTATTCACCCAGCTCCACCAGCTTTGTACCCCTGGGACCTCAGCCCGGTACCAATCACCCACACGCCCAGCACCCTAACTGGCACATAAGAGCCTTTCAATTTTAGGGAAGAATTTGTAGTTTCATGGAGATTGTAGAGTAGCATGCTGACTCCCTTTAAGACAGAAAAAATTCAAGCTCAGATCCTCCAAAGTCAGCAAAAGGTGGAGACTTGACATGGAAGGGAAGCAAAGCTTTGTGCCCTGACTCTTGTTCTCCAAGGTTCATCCTTTCTTTGGGATCTCTCTCATTTGCTCTAAGTATAGTGGTGGCCACTATCCTTTAAGAGAGTCTTAAAAGAACTTGGCTCAATTTGGTAAAGGAGTTGATAGACTTCCTCACAGAGGTGAGATGACTTTAACTAATGCTCTGTGTCTAATGCATACATTGGGTCCAATTTGACATTGATATCAGCAATGATAGTTGAATCATTTGAACTACCCACTGCTTGGAAGCTTGGAGGAAGTAGCAAGGGCCATATCACCTCTTTAGGTTTCTTCTTAGAGGCCTAAAGAGGTGATAAAATCTTTAATAATTTTACAACCAGAAAAACTACTTAAAAAAATTCAAATCCCAATCTGCAGAATAAAGCAAATACACAAAATAAAAGTGCTCCCTTGAATTTACAGATATACTTAATTAGCTAGTCATTATATGGAAATCATTACTTATGAGAATAAACTTATGAAAGGTTCTAACATTCTGAAAAATTTCAAGTATTTACTTTATTATTAAAATTATTATATAAATTAAACTTCATTTGCTGGTCTTATCTGAAGGAATATTCTGTAAAAATTTCCTTTACCATAATCTATTTTTGTATTCATTTCCCTCACATTAGGTAGCTGTGTCATATCTGACTTTTTATCTAACTTTGAATCAATTTTTAAAACATGCTCTTTTGAAAAATGCATTAAAATGATCAATATTTATTTTAGACAATATCTATGTCTTCAGTTTAAAAGTTTTTCTTTTTCCTCCATTCAGCCAGATCCTTCTTTTGTCTAAAGGAGAATGCAAACTTGTTCTTTCTCTGATACGCTCCTTTTTCTAGAGTCAGACTTAAAGATCTTGAAAGTACTGGAATCCATGTGGTCCGAGTGGCCTATCGGAACCAGATGAGATTCCCAGGGCCACATCTTTCTTACGCTTCTTTCCCATCACTGAGCTTCCTCCGGCCACATGTTCCTCAAACACTGGTGTCTCCCTCAAAGCCCATGACTTAGAAATCCACGAAGGAGGCTGGCTGGCACCTTGGTGTCAAAAGGAAAAGTCTTGTAGAAATGAAAGACATGAAGGCGAGATCTACTGCCACAAATCTTACTGAGATTAAATTCATGAGGAGGCTGGTGAGGAGAAGAAGCCCAGTCCAAACAACTTTCGGCTTTCTTCTTTTCTTATCCTCCCCACAGGGTCAGCTACTGGAAGAGTGCTGAAGTAGGGCAAATAATGTTCGTTGCATCTCACAATGTTTGTTCCTATACCTTTTGGCCTTCTGGTTTCCCCTGCCCCTGCTCTACTGCCAGCAGAATAAAACCTATGTGATCAACCCACTCATATGCACATGTTATCCCAGTAGAAGGGACAGTTCAAAACAATAGAAGTTTTCTGAGGAGGACTGAACTTAATCTAAAGGAAGAAAGGGTAGAATTTTTGGTATCGTTCGTTGCTCCTGTGCCAGAGTGAATATATGAAATAAGAAGCCTGTCCTAACATTTCACAAACTGCATTGCCTGGCACCCAGTGCCTCTGCCCCCAGAACGTCCTCACTTCCCCTCCTTATCTTTCCACTCACTGTGGTTGACATCTCACGTTCTCATTTCTTCCCAATTTTGTCTCCCTGGAAGCAGATATTTCCTTCGGCACTCTATTTCCCTTTGTGCATTGTTCCAGGGGCAAACCGTTTCTGCAACAACCTCTGGTCTGGACCCAGTACCTCTGAGAATTAAAGGGGGGAGAAGGGTGATAAAGCTGGAGGCATCTGGCCTTTCCTTGTATCCCTCTTTTTTCTATTGGGCTGCAGAGGAGAAGGACATTCAGGCAAATAGTTTGCTTCCGAGGTATCTTCTTAAAGTTCAATATAATCTCCTTAGTCACTTCATAATGCCTTGTATAAGCCAGAGGTGAAGCAAATGCTGTATCAGCTTTAACCATTCAGGGTTTCAGTCATTTCCCAATATCTCCCCTTCAGTTCTTATACCTTTTTCAGCAAAAGGTCAGTGCATTGATTTAACTGAGGAACGAAAAGCATCTAACTGTGTAACTAACTCTTTAAGCAGACTCTTTAAGTAGGATGCCGACCAGTCTCCAACATTTCATATTTTCTGAAGCAAATCTGCTCTGGGGTTCATCTCTCTTGAAAACAAACCATCCAAGTACTAAACACCCTTCAAAAGACATCTTGTCTAGTTGTCAGAATAGGAAAATTCATAGCAGCCCTGATGGTGACAGACTGTGGCATCCCTGCCAGTGTCTGGAAACCTGGATGCCGTCAAGTGGCAGAGCTGTGAGGTTCAAAACCAGCTCAGGGGCGAAAAACTCCGTTGGAAACCACCCATCTCTGCCATTGCCTATCAAGCTGGCACAAGACTCAAGCTGAGAATATTTTTTCTTTTTGGCTGGCATACTGAAATCTGTAAACCTCTTTCTGTAGAACAGAAGCTGTTGAGGGTTTATTTTTTTCTGACTTGAGCTACAGCACATGGAAAGATCCTGAAATCTAACTTTGCCAATGATTAGAGATCGGAGTGGGTTGGGGGTGGGGTGGTGGGAGTTTATCTTTGTAGTGACATTATTAGAAAGAAACAACGAGGCCCGTACAGTGACCAGCTGTCCCAGTCTGCCCAGAAGTGAGGAGTTCCCTGGACATGGGACTTTCAATGCTAAAACCAGGATAGTTCTGGGAACACCAGGATGATTGTTCACCCTAAAACTGGGCTGAGGTGACCCAAATTCTGGTGCTAAGGAGATTAGGCCTCAAACTCACAAAAGAGTTTCCAGGCAATGGAGTTTAAAGGACTGTCTTCACCCATGATGAACTGCCTCCCCGCAAAAGCAGATTATCAACCCGTTCTAAAATTTCTAATGCCAGGAAAATTTGACATGGTAAAGGCAGGAATGCTAGCTGCTGAGTTGGCCCTCGGCCCAATGGTGATCTGAGTCTTGAGAATATGTCCAGCCTTGCTCCCACCTATAGCTGCTCTCTGAGAGCTCTGCTGTACCTCCTACTCTAGATACCCCCTTCACCAGTCTGATCTCCCCACACGTCCCATTCTGCGGAAAAAACACCTCAGAAACGCCTTACCAATCTGATGGCCAGTTAGCATCTTATCAGCGGTTAATAGCTAATAACCTGCTTCCAGAACCAAAAACGTTTAGATTTGGAAGGCACCTGAAAGGTCACCTAGCCAGGGGTTCTTTGAGGCCTGTCCAGCGTCAGGCTGGCTGTACAAGAATCACTCGAGGATGATTATCAGTTGGTCTGAACCAGGTTATGCTGCGCTAAGCAGCAAGCTCCCCATTCCAGTGGCTTATCATGACAAGGGTTACTTTTCACTCAGGCTCCATCCGTATCTATTGCAGGCAGGCAGAGTGCTCTGCTTCTTGTGGTAACTCGGAGACCCCAAAGTGGCTGATCCCATGCCAGAAGGAAAAGGCAATGGGAGACTATCTCACTCTGTCCGTTCAGTGCTCATCCGGGAGCAGACAATGGTCCCTTCCACTCACAACTCAGTGGCCAGAACTGGTCACAGAGCCCCCCACAACTGCAGGAGGGCCACGGAATGCAACTCTGCCTGGTTCCCAGAAGTGAGCTGGACAGGAAATAGCCAGTGAATAGCACTGAGTACACAAAAAGCCTATACAATGCAGGTACTGAATTCAGCTTCTGGGGCTTCTGATTCAGTGGATCTGAGTGAAACCTGGGAATCAAGGTAGATTTAAAGACTCTCCAGGATTTTACAAGGGGCAGCCTGTCGGGAAACTACAGATGAGGTGATCTACTTAGGTGAAGAGTCAAATGAGGTCAGGTTTCTGGACTCTTGATCCAGTGCTCTTTCAAGCTGCACTGCTTCCTCAAAAGAGTTTGCATTTTATATATATATTTTTTCAGCTAAAGGATTAAATCTTTCATGAAATATTGAGCATCTGTGTGAGACTAATGGGCAGTTTTTGGAATCTTGGGTACTTCCTCACATGTCAGATGAGTTGATGGGCCCTCCCAATTTTACCCAGGCCCCCTCTTTTCCAGAGGCAAGAGGATACTGGGGTGAGCAGGGAGGAATGAGGTAGAAGAGTCTGTTTGGTCCACTTCCCTGTGTGTCCTGCCGACTGAAGCTCCTCCCCTTCCCCAAACCAGGTCCTTTCCTCACTGTGTTTCTGGCCTAGCTGGTAATTGCCTTCTCTCTCTGTGTGCACTGATTTAGTTAGATGAGATGTTCCATACATTTCCCTGAAAAGTCCAGGAGGGAGCTCTGCCACAAGCCTCTCCCTGCCTATGTGTCTCCTTGGAGGGCACCACATAAGAACGCCAGCCTGTGAGGACCACACTCCCACTTTAGCAGTAAGCGAACATGCTTGTTCTCTCCACAAGGGAGGTTTCACTCCCTTTTCTGACCCACCTCCTCATCTCCTCCTGAAACCCCCTCAAGTGTCACCTCAGAGCTGTTCTCTAAAACTGCCACCTGCTATGGCAGCTCTCACTGTTCCCTCAGTCTGAAATATTCCAGCCCCTTTTGCTGAAATTTCCATTCTTTAACTAACCAGCTCAAGTACTGCCACCTCTCTGCAAAGTTCCCGAGTCCCAAAACTCAGTATTAAATACTCCTTTCTCAAGACACATGCACCCCAATGTTCATAGCAACACTGTTTACAATAGCCAAGACATGGAAGCTACCCAAGTGCCCATCAATAGATGAATAGTAAAGAAAATGTGGTATATACAGTGGAATACTACCCAGCCATAAAAAAGAATAATATGTTGTCATTTTCAGCAACATGGCTGGACCTAGAGGATATCATACTTAATGAAGTAAGTCACACAGAGAAAGACAAATACTATATGATATCACTTATATGTGAAATCTAAAAAATAATACAAATGAATCTATATACTAAACAGAAACAGACTCAGAGACATAGAAAACAAACTTATGGTTACCAAAGGGGAAAGGGAGGAGGGGGAGGGACAAATTAGGAGTATGGCATTATCAGATACACAATATTATACATGAAATAGATAAGCAACAAGGATTTACTGGATAGCACAGGGAATTATATCTAATACCTTGCAATAACCTATAATCAAATATATCTGCAAAAAAAACAAATCACTATGCTGTATACCTGAAACTCACACAATATTGTAAATCAACTATATTTCAACAAAAAAATTTTTAAAATACTCCTTTCTCTAGACTCTAATGGCTCTTTGTTTATAGCTTTCTTCTAAAACAGATTTTTTCCACTTCCTTTTATAAGTTAACTTGGAGGCCAATGTCTCCCTCAGCAGAGTGCCCTTCAAGAGGAGGGACCAGGTCTATTTGGTGTGTTTGTCTCTCTAGCATCTTGCATAATTCCTGTAATGTTTGACATTGAATACATCTTTCTGGAAGTAAGGAGGAAAGGAGGAAGGAAGGAAAAGGAGAAGGTTATTTAACCTTCCTCCATAGATTCCAATCTCTCTAAGGTTGTATGTTATTCACCTTTGAATTTACATCTCATCCCCGATATCACTCAATTTAGCAATGATTTCATATGGTAAGTGCACCAGGATTTTTTTTTTTTTTTTTTTTGACCTGGAGACTGGGATCTAATTCTGCTTTTCTGTGAACTAGTTGTGCTGTTGTGAGAGTTAGGCCTTACTTTTCTTAAATCTAAATCAAAAGGATTCAAAATATCCTTCAGGGTTTCCCAGATGAATCCTCAGTACCAAAAAGAACGCACATCACTTGCAAAGATAAATATTGGCCATGTACAGAATACATGATTCATAAATCAAATCAAGCAACTCTGAAGGAGAACGATGGCAAGTATTTCTCTATAATCCAAGCTGGGTGAGAAAACAAAGCTGCTACATGTTGGTCACCTTGGTTTTTGTTCTCTTCCTTGGCAATGGAGGATAGAGAGGAAGGTGCTGGAGAAGGACCAAATGTGTTTACAGATCTCAGCTGATGGGAAGGTGTCAGGAAGCAGAAAGTTACCTATCCAGCGGCTGACATGCTTGCAATGGCAACCCCCATATCTAGAAACACAAGCTGTAGGAAATGGAACCTGCTGCAAAGATTTGGAGCAACCATATCCTTCCAGTCCTTCAGGCTAAAACATTGGCATCTGTCATAATCTGAATGTTTGTGCCCCACCCAAACCCCAACTGCCAAATTTGTATGTTGAAATCCAAGGTGATGGTGTTTGGAGGTGGGGCCTTTGGGAGGTCATTAAGTCATGAAGGTTGTCATGACCTAATGAGATCGATACCCTTATAAAAGAAACCCCAGAGAGCTGCCTTGCCCCATTCCACCATGTGAGGACACAACAAAAATCTGCAACTTAGAAGGGAGTCCTCACCTGACCATGCTGGTGCCAGGATCTTAGACTTCAGCCTCCAGAACTAAGAGAACTAAATTTTGTTCATAAGTCACCCAGTCTGTGGTATTTTGTTATAGCAGCTTGAAAAGACTAAGACGGCATCAGTTCTCATTCCTCTCTTCATCTCATACCCATACCCAACCCATCGGGAAGTAAATTCTGCCTGTTCTTCCTTCAAAATATATCTGAAAAAAAATATATATATCTGGACCTGACTCATTTCTCACCACCTCCATTGCCACCATCTCTCTCCCAGATCATTGCAATAGCCTCACAACAGTCTCCTTGCCTCTAACCTTTCTCTTACTTGGTGGCCAGAGGAATATTGTTAAAACACAGGTCAGAGCTCATTGCTGCTGTGCTCCGAAACTTCTGGTGAATTTCCATCTCCCACCATGCAAAGCATACAGAGCTCTCCAGGACCTGGCCTCCACTGCCTCTCTGACCTCCTCTGTAATCTCCACTGGTTCCCTCTGTGGTCACCACCCTGACCCCTTGCTTTTCCTTAATATGCTGGGACACACTCCTGCTCTGGACACTTCCCCAGACTATCACAGGGCTGACTTCCCCACCTCCTTCAGCTCATGTGTCACTTTCCCAAGGGTGACTTCCCTGACCGCCTTGTTAAAAAAATACAGTTCCCACACAAATGCCCTCATCCATCTTCCTTCTTTTATTTTTATGCACTTACCTCCACCTAACAGTACACATTTCTCATCTTTATAATCTGTTTCCCCCAACTAAAATGTAAGCTCTTCGAGGGCAAGGATTTTTGCTGGATTTTGCTTTTGCTCTATCCCCAGTGCCTGGAGCAGATGTAAGAGGGGTCCGGGGAATATTTGTCAAATGAATGAATGAATGAATGAATGGGGGTAGCTCACAGAACTGATGAGGGGAACTCTAGAACCCAGCTCAGAAGTGAACAGGAACCCAGCTTCTCCCAGGAGGAGGGCCACCTGCCTTCACAGCGCTGCCATGGAATGCTCACATGGAATAATTCTCAGAGAAGTTAAAACAAATGAATCAGCAAGCCCTCCTCGAATCTCTCCTAGCGAGTGGATGACTGGAAATCCCACAGGAAGCGTGATCCTTGCAGGCAAGGACCTCCCACAGCTCTGGGGACTTTCAGCAGCAACTGTCAAAGAGACAAGCTTTGACTCTGGGATGGCTCCACGGCACCTCCAGGTGTTGGGGATATTTCTCTCTCCTATGTCCTTCTCCTTCTGTCCTTGGTCCTCTACTCCTGGCTTCAGTTGGGGCTGGCGTGTCTTTTGGCCCTCCTGGTTCCTGAGCTCAGAGCCACCTTAAGGCAAGGGAGCATCCAACCAATAAACATGTTCTGAGCATCAGCGACCTGCCAGGCACTGTGCTAGGTTCTAGGGACCCCAAAAGAACCAGTCAAGGACCCTGCCCTCTAGGATTCTACAGCCCCACTGGGGAGATGAGGCGAATGCACAAGGAAGGGAAAGCAGTGAAGAAGGACCCAATTTAAGTGTTAAATGAACGATCCACCATTGGAATTCTGAGAAGGGATGAGGGAGCCCTGGAACATGGATGCCCGAAGAAGGGTCCATGAAGAGGCAGGGTTGAAATTGGCTCAGAAGGGTTGAGAGGAGATAGGCCAATCTGAAGGGGCAGGTTTTCTGGAGACATCCAAACATCCATAGTTCAATGCCCAAATTCTAGGGGCAAAATTCTGGGGTGAGCAAGGCCAGAAGCCTCCTCCAAATCCAGGCTGGAGGCAGGTGTCTGCCTTCTTTCTGTGCGGACTCTAAGGGTGGGGCAGCTCCTCAGAACAATGGCTCCTGTTCCTCATTCCTCCCCGATTTGTTCCGGGACCACGGAGGTGCCCTAGTTGGCAGACCCAAACATATACAGTCTCCACATCTGAGCTCTGGGGCATTCAGACTTTGGAGAGCTTGTAACCTTTACTTCTGCCCCCGGTCTGTTCCTACAATTTGGTTCCGGCAAATCCATTTTCCTCATAATCAGCTTTGTTTGCTTTTTCATTTCTGAAATCTGTTCTGAAGATAAAGCCTCTCTGCATGTCCACACGCACATTAATCCTCCTTGTTCAGAAAGCCAGGCAGGCTAACTACCCACGCTCCCCAGCACCTTCCATAGCACCTCCCTGGAGACTTCCCCGTGATTATCTACACTGACGGTGTCTCTCACCACCCAACATTATTGGGACCCACCATCCCTGTCTGAAGAACAGTTGAGGTAAGTTATAAAATAAGTTATAAAAATAACCGAGAATAAACCAGCTTTTCTCAGCACTTTCCATGAGCTTAGCTTGTTCTTCTGCAACCTTTACTGGGCCTTTTTTTTCTCCCCCTAAGTAATGAACTTGAAAAGCTATTTTCCCTCATTGGCATGGCTTGTATTTTCTCCCCCGCACCCCCCATCACACCCACAGGTATTTCCACCTCTGCATGGGACCTCTTTCCAACTCAGGATAGGCATTTCTTCTTTCATTCGGTATTAGTTCACCTCGTCAACTTTCATTCCCCCTCACTCCTGAGGAAAGGGGAAGAGGGGGATGTGGGTGGGTGGGAGTGCCGGGGTCCACGGAGGCCGCTGCAAAGCCTGTACAGCATTGCCAAGTCAGGCCTCCTGCCTCGCACATGAAACAGAGGCCGTTCACCTGGACTTCCTCAGTGTCCCCTCCTCCAAAGTATCCTCACCTCCTGGTCACAAGCGGTAGCAGACACCTAGTTTTCTGGGGTTTTGTTTTTGTTAATATTTATTTATTTTTCCGACCCAACACCCTTCGCTACTTTTCTGCCAACAGCACCCTGGTTTTCCTCAAGAACGTCCTCACCCTCAAACCTTCATTCTGCAAACCAGTGATTAATTTCTGTTCCTGTTGTTATTTGCAACAAAACAAGAGACCTACCCCTATCTGGGGAGAAAGTGTCCTTCCTTCTATCCACCAGTGTGCTTGATCACATCTCCTCCTATCTCCTTGGGTCCTTATTCTATCGTTATCTCCTCTCTCATCTTCAGTGCCCTGTGTTTTCCTCAAGTCTCTTACACGCTTAAAAAACCCCCAAAAAACCCTCAGTTGTGTTCTGAGCTCTCCCATTGCCTTGGCTACCCCAGAGCCTCCCTTTTCTTCCCAAGTAGCTTACCAAGGTCATCTGATCTCAGACTCTTCCCTTATTTACCTCTCATTACTCATCAGCCAACAACTGTCTAGCTTCCTTCCCCAGCACGTCATTAAAACTGTGCTCATTAAAACCAGAGGTCACTGACCTCTTAACAGTCCTTTCCTGTGGTTGCCTTTCCGTCCTCAGCTTCTTTATCTCCTCTAGGGGATGTTATAGTGTTGACCTTGCCCGTATTTTTCATCCTCTCCTTCCTTATTGTCCTCTGCAGTCTTTGACCTTTGTTTTCTAATCTTCGCTACCTTTCATCTTCTGTCCCCTGCTTCACATTGGACTCCAGAGCTGGTCCTCATCTCTCCTCCCTTCTCTCACTGCTCTCTCCTCCTGTGTGTGACTTCATCCGCTCCAGTGCCTCCTGTTATTGTTCACAGGATGCCTGTGTTCCATGTGGGCATTTCCAATTGCCTGTGAATACCCTGTTGAACAGGTTACAGGGACCTCAAGCTTACAGAGCCCCGCACAT
Organism: Eubalaena glacialis; assembly: GCF_028564815.1. NCBI lineage: Eukaryota > Metazoa > Chordata > Mammalia > Artiodactyla > Balaenidae > Eubalaena > Eubalaena glacialis. The sequence goes on from NC_083721.1 coordinate 113,203,698, forward strand.
AGTAGATGTCAATAAAGAACTGTGAAAAGCATAAATGAAAACATCCCCAACATGTAAGACACTGAACGCAAGGCATAGAGAATTTCCTGCCATCCTGGCAAAGTTATTTTGAACTTCTGTCCTTTTGCACATGGTTTCCCCACTACCTCCTTTTCCTTCAAGTGCCTACTTTGCTGCTTATTCTTCCTTTAAATATCAATTCAAGCATTACTTCTTCTAGGAATCCTTCCCTGGACGACACATACCTGCAAAGGTACTGCACACACACAATTATTTTCTTTGGTCTCTGGGATCCCATAATGCCTTATAATTCATTTAAAAAATATTTATAACACATTATGTTGTTTTGATTTGCTTATTTATATTTCAGTTTGTGTCACTAGACAACGAACAGGTCTGGTCTTATCTCTGCCTCTCACTGGCCATGAGACATTCATAAAGTCATTGAACTTCTTGGAAGGTCAATGTCCTCACCTAACAAATAGAGGGAATAACACCAGCCCAGCTTCGATCATAGGGCAGCTGGGAATAAGAGGCTGCATATGGGTGGGCTTTGTAAACTCAACAAAGGAAAGTTGTGGCTTCTGCAAGGAACAGAGAGTCAGGCAAACAGCATTTTATTCCCCATTCTGCTGTTCATCAGCCCTATGAAACTAGAGTTAATTTTCATGGTTGAAGAAATCTGGGTTGTGGAATATAGGAGATAATGCATGCAATATTGCTTTGTAAAGGGTAAGTGTCTAATGCAAGACATTGCTACTTTTATTTTTTGCGTGGCATGTGGGATCTTAGTTCCTCGACCAGGGATCAAACCTGTGCCCCCTGCATTGGAAGCACAGAGTTTTAAACACTGGACCACCAGGGAAGTCCCAAGATATTGTTACTTTATTATTATTTTGTCTTAACCTACTCTAAACACAAAACTAAATTAAACTATATCAGTGCAATGGTCAACAAAGGGAGAAGTAAGGGAGACTTACATGTTGAATATAGCCCTTGTATATTTATATCACAGGAATGACACTGGTTTAACATTTTAAATTTATGTGGCCTATCATGAGAGCTCACTTTTACTGAGCACTCACTTTGAACATCATGTTAAGCACTTAACCTACATTTTTTAAAAAATCTAATCTTTACAACAACTTACCGAAGTAGGTATTGTTAATGGCCGAGCAGGGTGTGGTCCCCACATCTGTCTCAATGTAGCTGAAGTTTGTGCCACTCACCACTGCGCTCTGCCGGCCATCTCTAGTGGGAAAGGCAAAGGGACTGGCTCCCAGGACTCAGTGATGCTGAGGGCTGCGGCCAATGGAGTCCTGCTTTAAGTTCTCTACCCAATGGACCAGAAAGGCTGACATTTCTGCTGTAATTTTCCCACATAAAGCTTTTGGACTGGAACTATCTAGTACTAGGAATTAAACCTCCTTATCGGTGTACCTTCTAAAAAATGATGTTTGACAAATAAATACTTGCTATTTGCAAACTGTCATGAACAAATCAAGCTTCCCAAGGCAAGTATTATAAAATGTCCTCAGGGTGAGGTTCAAACGCTGAAGTAACTCAGGAATTCATGGCCAAAATGAGTGAGGAGAGGAAACAGAAGTTAGTCTTTCACTCCTCTCCATCCCTTTATTTCTCTTCCTACTTTAAGGCAGCATGTTTACAGCAGGGTCACAGAATCAAAGAGTTTAAGAACAAGAAGGTTCTCAGAGATGGAGACATAGGTTCTCATCCAACTGCCTTCTTTGAGAAACCAAAGCCCAGAGAGGTTAAATGAGTTTCCTAAGGCCACACAGCTGGTAGGCATCTGGTTACTGCCTATTGGTGAGTGATATTTAAGACCTAAGTCATTCAATGTTCACAACAGCTCAGTAAGGTAGCTACCATTATCACCCTCATTTTACAGTTGAAGAAACTGAAGTATAGAGAGGTTGAGTGACTTGTCCAGTGAAGGCAGTGCCAAGAGTCTACCCCAGGCCATTTGGCTCCTCTTCACTGCTTCCTTCTCCTGGATCTTCAATGACACATCCCATTTTCACATAGGACAGACGCAGCCAGGGAGCCCATCCCTTGTCTGGCCTATACAGACAGAAGCCTTTAAGAGCCCTCCTCTGATCAATACCTGAGGTGAGTTCAACCCCTTTTGTTTTAGTTTGCCAAGGCCTATCACAGTCGGGGCTGGAAAGGTCATTTGCTCCAGGCCTACTGACCATGAAGGGCCTCATATTTAGATCTTTGACATTCCTCTTACTGTGGCCATACACACAGTCTCAGAGAGACATAGACAAGGTAGGAATAAATTATCTTTATCACACAACCTGACAACAGAGCTTACCTTAAAAACTTAGTGGTTTTTTTTTAACATAAATTCTTTTGTTATTCTGTAACTGACAATTATTTTACACTTTACATTTCATGTTAAAAGGGTGGATTTATAGGATATAAAGATTTAAAAGCACTTCAGCTTTTGTAACCTTCATTTTACATTTCTTCTTCCTTTTACCCTTGAACTGCCAAGGTCTCCCTTGAACTTGGAGGGGCTTTGCCTCTTACTTCCTGAAGCCTCTCCAAATTATTCTTTATGAAAAATAAAAATGAGATTAAGCTCTCCATTTAAGGATTGGCTGCAGCAAGGGCGATTAAATCTGCCCAGGTTTCATATACCCTGGCTCTCAGGAAATTTCCAAGGCTTTTGTGGCATTCTTCCCCCACCCAGCTGTAATTGTTTTTCAGTAGATAAAATTGCTTTGTGGATTTGCCCTGTTCTGTTGGGTTGAAATAACAAAAGGAGACAGTTTCTGCTACTCAGCTACCTTGAAGTCTTGTGTTTAGCCTAGAAGCTCAGGGCTGCCTGTGTTTTCCAAGTTAGGAAGATACTAACTGGTCACCTGCTGCCCTTTATAATTTTTTTTTTTTAACATCTTTATTGGAGTTTAATTGCTTTACAGTGGTGTGTTAGTTTCTGCTTTATAACAAAGTGAATCAGTTATACATCTACATATGTTCCCATATCTCTTCCCTCTTGCATCTCCCTCCCTCCTACCCTCCCTATCCCACCCCTCTAGGTGATCACAAAGCACCGAGCTGATCTCCCTGTGCTATGCGGCTGCTTCCCAGTAGCTATCTATTTTACGTTTGGTAGTGTATATATGTCCATGCCACTCTCTCACTTTGTCACAGCTTACCCTTCCCCCTCCCCATACCCTCAAGTCCATTCTCTAGTAGGTCTGTGTCTTTATTCCCGTCTTACCACTAGGTTAAAAAAATTTTTACCCTTTCTGCTAATATCCTTTCAGCCTACAAGTACGTATTAAATGCTCACGACGTGTCTGGCGTGTGCTGCCCTCCAGTAGCTGAAGACTTGCAAGAGAGGTAAAACTTGAGAGGGAAGAACTGTATGTTGTATCCAGTCTATAATGTCTCTTTTCATATTTTGTTATTATAATAAATAACTGTAAGTCACTCGTTTGCCAGAGACCAGTGAGGTCCTCCAGGACAGAGATGCTGCAAGTAATTTATCTTAAACCCTGTGCCTGGTCTGGCGTAGACATTTGATGAATATTTATTTAATGAATGAAAAAATGAAACAATCACAAGGTTTTATCAAGAGTTTGCTGCAATAAAATGAGTTTGAAACCATTTCAAGTATTCTCTAAGAGGCAAAGATTTAAAGATTCACCATTTTTTTTGTTTCATTGCCTTCTGGTTATAAAGAATAGTTTTTATGAGGAAAATTGGCTTTGGCTCTGCTTATGTTGCATGCAGAGTTAGAATGACCATTATAATTTGTTTCAACACCTATTGGTTATACTGAGTATTTATCATATGCAAAACACTGTGAAAACTGAGGGGCAGATTTAATTGGGTTTTACTAAAATTGATTAGCATTGCAATTAATTTAAACACTAGTTTCCCTGGTTTCTTTTTCTCATGGGAAAAATCTACCCTGAATACCCCCGTTTCAAATTGCATTTCTGTAATTTTCCAAAAGTTATCGTAGACCCTAGTCTGAGGTATCTTATTTTTCTCTAAATAGAATCACGTCTCAGGAAGTGAAACAACAGTGTCAGCAGGCAAGACAAGACAATCTCTAGAGGAAGAAGAGAGTACTGACCTGCTAGGGGTATTTGAGCAGAGACACAGAATGGGGGAGGGTGGGGCAAGGGAGGGGGAAGGAACTAACATTTGCTGAATGAACTTCCCTATTTGACTTGACGCTCCCAGGCATCCTGTGGTGGCCACTGTGGATCCCACCTTTTTCAGGTAAGGAAACTGGAGCTCAAAAGGTTCATTTTTGCAAAGTCACAGAGCTGGCAAGTGGCAAGGCTGAGATTTGGCCCTGGGTCTGTTACCTCCCAGGGCCATGTTGCTCTCTAATCAATTTCCTTGACTCCTCAAGGGGGACGGTGGGAGAGGCACAGTTCAGGAAGGGCTTTAATTCCTCAATCCTAGAGGTCAGGGACCAGCCCTCAGCTTCTTTTGTGTCTGGTCTCCCTCCCTTTCCAGTGACCTGCTTTAGTCCTGTACACCAGCTCCTGCTAGATGGGTTTTGAAAGACCAGATACCATGCCAGAGTGCCCCAGTGCCCTGTGGCATGATAAATGTGTCCTTGGAGTGCTTAATCTTATAATCCTGGCACTGGGCTTTTGGTATTGTTGATTATTTCAGTGCCAAAAAAAAAAAAATAGAAAGACAAATATTGTCTTTATAGCACTTATATGTGGAATCTAGAAAATAGTACAAAGGAACTTACTTACAAAACAGAAACAGACTCACAGACACAGAAAACACACTTACGGTTACCAAAGCGGAAAGGTGGGGGAGGGATAAATCAGGAGTACGGGATTAAAATATACACATCACTCTATAGAAAACAGATAAACAACAACGATTTAGTATACAGCAGCACAGGGAACTACATTCAATGTCTTGTAATAACCTATAATAGAAAAGAATCTGAAAAAGAATAGATATATTCTTTTATATATATTTTATATATATTCTATGTATATAACTGAATCACTTTGCTGTACACCTGAAACTAACACAATATTGTAAATCAACTACACTTCGAAGAAAATTTTTTTTAAATTATACATTTAAAGAAATATATTTTTAGGCAGAATAATACATTTCACAACAATTTACAAATGATTTTACTTTACAACGCCATTCTTAACTTTTTGGAGTTTTATTAGAAAGACGTCTAATAAATAATAATAGTGTTTTGGTCTTCACGTCTGCTCCGTGACCTTGTTCCCCCACAAGCCTCCTTACCTGAGTAGTTCCAATAGCCCAGACCTGCGTGGATTAGTACTGATCTCAGTAGTGGATGACTGCAAGTGGTGATCCAGCTCAAGGTCAACTCCTCCACCCCTCCTAGTGCTGAAAATGCAGCAGCACTCACTGTCCTAACAGGAGGGAGAATTTTATCCCTATACAGGGAAATTGCAGTAAGAGGCACAAACGGCCGAAGGGAATTCAAAGTGAACTCATTATACTGTCCCTGTTTATGAAAACTTTATTTTGCATAAAATTCAATATATTTTCTTTCTTTCCAAAGTGGAAACAACTTTAATGATATTTAGTATATCTTTGACCTTTAAAACCTTGTCTGTAAAATACTGATTTTTTTTTTTTTTATTTCTAAGAGTTAATCTGCTATGATGTGACGGAGCAACTTGAGAACTGACAAAAATATTGTTAAGATCGATGAAAGACGAATGTGAAAGTTGGAAGATAAATTTTACGTAAGACAAAACTACCACTTTTAATTTAATGATATTTGTTTAAACTTAAATTAACTACATCCCTCCTATGTGACTAAGGGTATAAGTCCCAATATTCTCTGTGGATTCTGTTTTCTGAACTGTGTCAAAGAAGCTCTCCCTGTAAATCCAGGGGCTTCTCCTATAGTGAAATGTGAGTTTAAAGCATGCACCTTCATATGGTGAGGTTTGGTGAAGGAACTAGGCTAGCAGTTCCTTCTAGAATTATTATTTAATTCTTCCCTACCTCCCTCTTTTTTAAAAAGAAAAATTTGAATTTTACAACGCAAGCTGTGCACTTCTGTTCCACCTGGACTTTGAAAGAGTGAGCACATAGATATCTTATGCCCCAGCTATTCTACTCCTATGCATCTTAAAGAAATGAATACGTCTGCTCACAAAAATACATAAACAAGAATGTTCATGGTGGGTGGCTTTATTAATAATAATTCAATGGAAACAACCCTAATATCCATCAACAATAAAATGAATAAGTAAACCATGGTATATTCATATAATGGAATGTCATCCTGGAATGAAAAAGATCAAACCACTGATAGACACAACAGTACAGATGAATCTGAGACATGTAATATTATGCGAAAGAAGCCAGACCCAAAAGGATACATTCTGTTTGCTTTCATTTATGTGAACTTTCAGAACACGAAAATTAATCTATGGTAGAAGAGGTCAGAATAGCGGTTACCTCTGGGGAGGTGGTATTGACTGGGAAGATGTATGAGAAAAGTTTCTGGGGAGATGGAAATGTTGTTAGATCTTGATCTGCCTGATCTGTGCTCCAGGAGCATACACAGATGAAAAAATTTATCAAGTTGTACACTGAATACTTGTGTACTTTACCACATATAAATTATACTTCAATAGAAATATTAAAGAAAGAAACAAAGAAAGACCTGTAGCAGGAAAAACTACCCATCAATGCTATACCAAGAGGTTTGGAGATATAGTAATTCCTGCATTTTCTTTGCTAAGGAGCAGATTGTGCACCATTTTGTATACTGGGCATTGTGTTAGTAACTTTATTTTTCCTTTTAATTCTCACTCCCACCTGGGAGGTGTGCAGAACAGGTATTTATCATCCCTATGTTAATTAGTCTGAGGTGACACTGCAAATAAATGTCAGAGTGGGAATTACATCTAGGACATGTTGTTGCCAAGATGGCTGCCCTTTCTATTCTACTGAGCTGCTTTCCACGGCAAACTTTATTTGCAAATAAAGATAAAAAAGCAAAGGGTGACACTCTCTTCAAACAACAACAACAAAGAGTAGTAGAAGACAACAGAGGGTCTTCATCAGAAGACACTCTGGCCCTCCTTGGGTGGCTGACCAGGTCTGTTTATGTACAGATGGACTCACTAAGGTTTCAGGGGCATAGGGCATTGCTCCTCCCAGGAGTTGCCAGATAATACAGAGGATGCCTGGGTAAATTTGAATTTCAGACAAATGATGGATAATTATTTTAGTATAAGTATGTCCAAAGTATTACATGCAGGATACTTATACTGAAAAATTATTGGTGATTTATCTATCTGAGATCCAAGTTTAACTAAGTAACTGTGGGGGTTTTTTTTGCTAAATTTGGCAACTTATCCTGCTCCCATCCAGTCTGTTTTCATGATACCCGTAAGTACTAGAGCCTTTCATTTCACAGTTAGAGCTTAGGTGTAACTAACCAAGCACACACACAAACACAACTTTGAAAGAGTTTTGGTGAGGAAAGGAGAATTGTTGAGCCCCGGGGTTCAGGGTACGGAAAGGGAAATTTTGTAGGGAAACTTTGCATCAAAAATTTTGTCTTGTTCATTTTTTGTTAAAAGATCTTTAACCTTCAAAAAAAGGGAAGAGGGGAAGATCTCCTAGCTTTGTAGATGAATTATGGCAGAGTTCCTTCACATTTCTGGTTTATTTGTCCATAGTGTTGGAAGCAGGGAGGTAGAGGGGCTAAACACTGGGTCCCTCTTATGCCTTCATGGTATTGTGCTATAGCCATTTCCATTTGGCAATTTGTTAAGTAAAATGAAGTGTCTCCACAAAATTGCCAACTACTAAAATAGCACCAGCTGCAATTTTTGAGGGGGGAATTGATTTTTCATATTCTTCAGACAGCTTCTTTTTATAAATAGATGATTTGTGTTAAGGTGGTCAGATGGCTCTGAGATGCCACTTACTGGGGAGGGGAACTCTTAAGGGCACTTACCATTCATGCAAAGAACTTTCATGAACTACAGATATCTCTGAAATTTTTCCATTTAAATTCAAGAATCTAATCAACCTGCCCAGGTATTGGATTAGCCACAACAACACAGTTATGACTTTCTGCTTCCCTTGCAGGTTTCTCGAAATACTCCAGGGACCACGTCCCTTCCTTCTGCTAACTATATGCTTATTCTCAGTAGCTAAATAATATTATTCTTGAGAGCCGTGTGGTTTAAATGTAAATGCCGTTAAGACTTTAAAATGAGACACACACAACATATATGCTGCATGAAAGTTCACAGTGAGCAAAGGGGTTTCCTATTTGAATGTTAATAAAACAAAATTAAGATGCAGAGATACTGGATTCCCCTTCTAACTAGGTAATGATTCCAAATTATAGCTCTAAATGTGGGCTCAGGTGGCAGTGCGGCAGTCTTTGCTGCAGGCTCTGGAGTGTTCCTCCCGTTAATTTAAAGAACGAGATGCTGGGAATTCTCAAATCCTGATTTGGAGTTCTCCCTCAAGTGACCTTAGAAGATATTATGGCTGCTGAGAGCTGGATGCTGCATTGGTATACTTTCCATATTCCAGTGAGGGGCAGGGGGGAGGCTATCATGCACAACTTCATTAACCCTGCAACCTCAGGAGGTCAAAATTCTGTTCTCTATTTTCTTATTTTTTAATGGATGTCTATTGAGCACTTACGGTGGACCAGCCCTCTTCTAGGTGCATGGAACTTGAATAAGGCTGCCAGTATCCTTACTATTAAGGAGTTCATGTTTCAGCATAGGAGACAAACCACAAATCAGTGACTAAGTCATGATTCCATATTTTCTCCCTCCACCATCCTCTAGCATCATCCTTCTACAGTTTCAATTTCTGCTCAGTTATTCAAAGTCTACCCTCTTCTCATCCTGTCATTTATTTTAAACATGATAGGAGAAGAAGAGGGAACATATAGTCTCAAAAGAGAAACTGTAGACCATAAATATTTGCTATTTTCCATCTTCAGTATTCATGAAAATGCCATATTGCATGCATGTTCTTGAGAGCTAAGAACTTCTATCTTTCATTAACTTTTATGTCAGAGGCTAAGTATAGAACAAAATACTAAGTGTTCAACAGAGAGGAAGAGAAAAGCTTGGAAGAGGAGCATTTCCCCCTCCTGTCCCAGCCTTTCTGAACAGTGAGCCCACCCTGCTAGGCTGGAAGTGTGTTCACCCTTTGTGCTTTCTCAGTCTGCACGTACAATTTAATTTCTGCAATTTTTCAAAACTTGTTTGCCTGGGTCATGTCTGCTCTGCATCCATTTGGAATGTACAAGATTGTAAACTCTTGGAGGTGGGACCTTGTCTATTTTAATTCATTTTGGGAAGGGTAAGGCTGGGGCTAAATGCTTTGCAAGATTGTGAGCAATCAGGAGTTGAAATTCAAGATGAAAGGGCTCAGGCTCTTCCTGACAAAATAGCTTGATTTGTCCTGGCCCCCAAGTCACTTCCCAAGTCAGAGCAGACAAAAGAGCACAAGGTGGTCCAGCAGGAGCCTAGACTCAAAGGAAAATAAAAAGGAAATATCCAAGTATAAAAGCATGCAGTCACTATGATAACAATTGTGAAAAAATATGGATGCATAAGAGCGAACACTGAAAAGTGGTGCAAAGCTAGGAGAGTTGTATTGGAAAGGGAGAATCTGGGGGGATTAAAATTGCCTGAATAATGTAGCTGACATTTTGTGGGGTTAAGGGAATTTTAATGGCAATAAGCATCTTCCTGAGGTCAGGAGGAAGATGAGCCTCTTGCCCTCATTTGTCTCCTATTCTACTCTAGACAGAGAATAGAAACCAATGGTTATTGACACTATTTATGTACCAGGCCCCTTACACATGTTCTATCACTAAGCATCCCAACCCCCTTATGAAGTAGGTACCATTGCTACCACTGACTACGTTTTTCCCATTTAATAAATGGGAAACCAAGAGCTTTGGCGAACTGACTGGGATCACACAGTAAGTAATTGGTAGAGGCAGGATATGAACCCAGACCATGTTAGTCCACAGCCCTGCTCTTTAACTCTTTTACTACACAGCCTAGGTTTGGGGCAAGCTTCCTGTCTCTGGGACAACAAACATTAGAAAAACCCTGAATTTCCTCTTCCTTTCCACAGCTCTGGTCTAAGTCCCTCAAGTAACTATTATACTTCATTTTGGGAGAGGACAATCCACATTTTCATCACTAATGGATTGTGTTTGATATTTAGCTTTGATTCTACCTCCTTACTGGGTGTTGTCCTTCCCATGATCTCTCCTTGGACACACCTTCTCTGATAGTTAAGTACAAAGGGACTTTTAATGAAACAGATTTTTGAACACTGCTTCTTTTTCGCATTCAGATGGCTATGTTTATTTGCGTTGCAGCTTTAAACCACCCACAGGTATCATCGATTCTGTGCTGAGAGGCACATACTCCAGATTAATTCCTAATACATGTTGTCATGAGCTGATGATCATTTGATATTCATCAAAGGACTTGGATTTATGCTCAGCTGAGGTCTGAGGGGAGAACTGCTGACATGAAAAATGGACTGAGCTTAACTAGAATTAAGCACTCTACGCTGGTGTTCAAATACACCTCATTTATCACGCAAACATCTCAATTGCTTGGAAGAAGGTAAAGGACTGTGCAAGTTTAGACTCTTAATTGTCCAACTCAGCCTGAAGCCAGAGGAATGGAACAGATTGCCTCTGATACTTCCTTCAGATTGATAATTCTGTACCCTCTTTGGCATGCTACCCTGGCACTGCTCTTAAAATTACAAGAATTGAGCAGGTAGTGACAGAGAGAGTGCTAAGTATTGTGTGGAACAGAGAGAAAATAAGCGTTCAAATGTCAAGTATATAAGGAAAGCTCACCTAGGCTACTGCAATGGACTTGAAGTTTGTCACTTCTGTTTAGTTGTTGAAATGGAAATGCAGTCGTGGAGTCTTGCCTTGGAGCATCCTAGTCTTGGAGGACATGGGTTAATGTTGAGATTTTGTACCATATTATGAAGTTGCCTTGCAAAGGGGAGCAGTCTATGCCACCCCAAAATGTGGCACTTTGGCACGTGGATTATTTTGAGCTGAAACAATCAAGACCCAGCAGACTCAGGAAAAACTCTTACTTCTCTCTTAACTGTCTAAAAGAATTTAGATAGCGGGCCTGGCCCAGAAAAGGAGCTAATACCAGGGGTATTTTTTTATCTGGAAGACTTACTTGCATGACAGGATAAACATTTGCTTTTCTTAACTTCCTGTGAATTACCCTCCTCCCCTTTGAAGCCCCAAGCCCCCATCCCTTTCCTTAGCTCAGGATGGAATATAAGCCTTAACTGCTGGACTGCCTTTGGGTCTCATATTTTTATGGCTCCTGTATGTACAAAACAAAATTTGTTTTTCTCCTGTAATCTGTCTTAAGCCAATTTTTATTGTTAGACCAGTCACAGAATCTAAAAGGGTAGGAGGAACATTTTTCCTCCCCTATACTTGTAAACATCCCTAACTATAATAAAAATAACTGCTGAAGTGTAGAATTCACAGATATCTTAACACTCCTATAATAAGCACTACGCTTGATCAGCTTAATTGGATTATTTGTAAATGAGTATGACAAAATGCTAAATGAAAACATTTTCAAGTAATAATATAATTGGTTTGGGCTGGACATACAGTCAGAGAAGCAAAAACAAAAGAACAAATAAATAATTACTAAAGTACTAAAGTACTGAAGTACTAAAACCTGCAAGGTTGAACTTGATAAGGTATAACCACTTGTCAAACGATGGGGCATTTAAATAAGTTTCTCAAAGAGTTACCTATACTCACCTGATACACAGTAGTGTTATAAATCTTAAATGTGATCTGGGGTTAAATCAATTATTTTTTCTGAGACAACATAGTGGTTTCTCTAGTTAATATAACTAGCTTCGCCTTGGGCATCCAGGCATTCACACTGGAGTGCCAATTACACAGATTCATTGTCCCTGCTCTTTCTGTGGCAGCTCGGGAGACGGTATCCTGACTCTACTCACATGACCAGAAAATCGGCTGCCACAGACCGTGTCTGAGACGGGTCGAAGAGCTGAACTGGACTTCTGAGGGTGGACTGCTCCTATTCTAAGAATTGTTCTTTAGTTCCCAAGGAATTTACCAGCAGAAGACATTACTATGAATAAGTTGTTCAAATTTGTGCGTGAGAGTAAAATTCTAAACAGTATTTTTTTCTAGGAGCCAGTGGATGCATAATTAAATGAAATGGTCTGGAGAATAAATATCCCCCCCGCTTTATTCAATAATAATAAAGATAACTATAATGCCAACAAAACAATAATAGTGTGTATCACTGATTGAGTATTAGTTCTGTGTTGTGTACTTTTCTAAGTACTTTACATGTATTAACTCAATCCTCACATGAACCTATAAAGTAGATACTATTATTATTTCCAATTTCAGATGAGGAAACTGAACTACAGAGAGTGCTTAATTAAGGTCATGTAACTAGTACGGATTAAAACCCAGACAATTTGTCCCCAGCAATCTTGCTCTTAATTTCAATGCCACAGTTGCTTCAAAAACAGCAGGAGAGTGTTCCCTGGTTGCCTAGTGGTTAGGATTCTGGCTTTCACTGCTGTGCCCCAGGTTTAATCCCTGGTCAGGGAACTGAGATCCCGCAAGCCGCACAGCCAAAACAAACAAACAAACAAACCAGGAATACAAAGGTTTGATACTTCATCGGATGTTTGACTGAGTTTACACGAGCACACGATAGGTTTTCCTCTGCATTTAACTGTTCCTTTACTACTCTTTCCTACCTACGTAGTTGTTTCTGATTAGCAATCACCCATCAACTTAGAAAACTTAGAAAGTACAGAAGAGCACAAATATGGAAAATCACCCATAATCCCATCACTATACATTTTCCAGTGTTTGATAAGTAGGTAAATAGATAGATAGAAAGATAGACAAACAGATAGATATATGTAGGTGTACATATAGATATAGATATATAGATACAAGTACAGGTAGAGATAGATAGTTGTTAGATAGATAGATAGAAAGACAGATAGATAGATAGATAAGGCTCTGTAAGAACAGTTTCTTTGTCTGTTTTATTTACTGTGGTATTTCAATCTCCTGGAACAACGCTTGGCACAGGGTGGGGGTTCAAAAACATTTGTTTAATAAATACAGATAAATAATTCACTTACTTATTCCAAAATTATTTATTCAGAGCCTTCTCTGTGCCAGGCACCATTCTGAGTAGTGGGGCTATAGCAGCGATAAACAGAGATCCCTGCCCTCATGGAGCTTATATGCTACTGTGGACTGTCTGACAATGAACAAATAAACAAATTACATATATGCTTGTGTGTGTATGTGTGTATACATATATGCACATACATACACACATATACACACACCAAGTGTTAGTAATGTCAAATGGTGATAAGTTTCATGAAGAAAAATGCAGGGAAGGGGGATGGGGAGTATAGGGTAGGGGTGGGGTGGCTATATGAAATAGGGAGCTGTGAAGACCTCACTGAGAAGGTGCTCTTTGAGAGATGAGACCTGAAAGTGGTGAAGGGGTAGTCATGCGGTTGGCTGGGGAAGAACAGGCAGGTAAATGCAGGTACAAGGCGCTGGAGCATGAGTGGACTTGGTCTGTGTCAGGAACATCCAAGAGGCCCATGTGGCAGGAGCAGAGTGAGCAGAGGCAGGAAGAATGAAGAGGGCCAGGAAGTATTGTGGAGTTGGGAGTGTCAGATCAGGTAGGGCTCTGCTGGACCACTGTAAGGGCTTTGGCTTTGACTCTGAGTGGACGGAGAGGCACTGGAGGGTTCTACACAGAACAGTGACATGAAATAACTTAGGGTTTAAAAGGATCCTTCTGTCTGCTGGGTTGCAAGTAGGCTGTGTAAGGGCAATAGCATTAGGACCAGTTAGGAGGCCATGGCAGTAACCCAGGGGAGGGATGGGAGTTGAGTTGGATGGCAGCAGTGGAGGAGGTGAGAAACAGTTGGAATTTGGATATATTCTGAAAGAAGGGCCAGTGAGATTTGCTGACAGATTAGATGTGGGGCAGGAGAGAAAAAGAAGGGCCAAGAATGATTCCCAAGTTTTGGCTTTTGCAACTAAGAGGATGGAGGAAATTAACTGTAATTAATTGAGATGGAGAATGCTGGAGGAAAGGCAGGTTGGGTGGGGTTGGGGAGTCAGGAGTTTGGTTTTGGACGTGGAAAGTCTAAGATCCAAGCAGAGATGTCAAGTGGGCAGTTGCAGGTACAAATCCAGAGCCTGAGGGAGAAATTCATGCTGGATACCGTGATGTGAATATCTAATTACAAAATTTGGATTATCTTATGAATAATATGGTAATCTACTGTTTTCATTTAACAATATATTATGAACACTTTCTCATGTTAAATAAAATGATATATGTTTAAAATGAACATCAACCAAACACTTGAGGTTAAGAATAGCTCTGGAAAACCACATTTGTTATTTTGCTTAATCCTCACACAAACACCATGGTGTAGTTATTTTGATGCTCATTTACATGAGGAACTGAGGCTTCAATGTGGTAAAATGACTTGCTCAAGGTCACCACCAGCACGTGGGGGAACAGGATACAAACTTGTATTTTCCAAGGCATTTTCTACACCATGTTTGCCTCTAAGGTAACATTCCCAGTTTCACTTTTCTCGAGCTATGACAAATCTATAGAAAGTTTATTGCAGCTAAATATCTGTTAAATGTCTCAGGATGTTGCTCAAAAATAGAATCTATAATGACACACTCTATGTATTGCATAACATGGTGATGCGCAACTTCTATCTAATCTGATCATTTGCAGATGGCATAAATTCACATAATGGTTCACATACACCATGGTGATCATCTCCTCAGTGTTACATAAGCAAATCATTCGTCGCTTTCCTGGTATCCTTGCTCATTTTTGTCCTCTTGGATCTTGGTTGAAGGTCACTGACCTTTCTAATCTTGAGGTAATAAGAGCCCATTGATCTGAGCTGATGAGCTAGAGGGAAATCACTGCTTATTCACAGGGCTTCACCTTTTGAAATCCCTTTAAAAACCAATGCAGCGTGTTATGGGAGAGGAAGGACAAGGTGTAAGGTCATCACAAATTCTCTTAGAGCCATAGAAGCTGGGCCTCTTATGTCCCTTCCGAGCCAGACCTGAGGCCCGTGATACCATAGGGTGCAGGCTAGGAAGCTGAGGAGAGAAGAAATTGGCAAAAAAGGAATAAGTTGGACTTCCCTGGTGGCACAGTGGATAAGAATCTGCCTGCCAACGCAGGGGACATGGGTTCAAGCCCTGGTCCAGGAAGATCCCACATGCTGCTGAGCAACTAAGCCCGTGCGCCACAGCTACTGAGCCTGTGCTCTAGAACCTGCGTGCTGCAACTGTTGAAGCCCACGTGCCTAGAGCCCGTGCTCTGCAACAAGAGAAGCAACCGCAATGAGAAGCCCGTGCACCGCAACGAAGAGTAGCCCCCACTCACCACAACTAGAGAAAGTCCACGCTCAGCAACAAACACCCAACGCAGCCAAAAATAAATAAAATTAAATCTTTAAAAAAAAAAAAAAAGGAAAAAGTCATGAGTTCACACAGAAAATCAGAGTGACCACTGGCAGAATTTTTATTTTTCTGCAATGCAAGGAGCTGCATTCATTTTTAATGCACACCAACAGAACGACTCAATCCAATTTTGAAAGAAAGTTTACAGGTAATATATACTCTTCTTCAGAATGGAATTGGAATGGTGTTGCTGCTAGGTACATTCATATGAAATAAGCCCAAGATTTTTTTTTTTTTTTTTTTTTTTGCCACATCGTACAAGGCATTTTCTCTTTTGAGTACTGTAGAATGCACTGCCCTTAAAATACTCATATTTTGTGCATAGTGGTTACATAGTTCTTTGTTGATAAACTTTGTAAGCGGCCATAGTCTAAAACAATAATGATAAGCTCTACTGTTTCTTGAGGACTTTTCATCCATCAGATCTCCTGAGAAGTATTTTAAATACTGGCTAATTTTATTCTCATCGAAACCATGTTTTACCAAGGGGAAACTAAGCCATCTTTTCTCATGGGAGGCCACACAGGTGGGAAGTTGGGGAGTGGAAGTCTGACCCAAAGGCTGGCTCAGGCTCTTTCTTCCAAAATATTGGGAAAAAAATCAAGGAAAACCAAAATTGTAATCATTTCCATTGGTATATGCAGTGGTTTCTAATTTGTGTGAAAACTTCTAGCCATTCCCAAGGGACTTCCAAGGAAATTTCAGAGAGCCAAGTTGTTATAAGCTGGTTTGCAGTGACAGAGAGGCACCATGAGGGAGGGAAATGGACAGGCACTGCAGGAGGTGAGAACACAGTGAGGTGAGCAGGGCCTCGGCTTCCTCTGGGCTCCTCCTCTGGCCTTTCTGCTGTCCTGTGCAGGGCCCAGAGCACAATTCCCTCTCTCCCTATCTCCTTCCCTCCCCTAACATGCAGACCTCATAGGAGAATGGAGCTTATCTGACTCTGGACAGCTGTTGGCAGATGGAGGGACAGAAATGACCAACCAAAATTATGTCATGACCTTCGATTTGGGGTTTTTTATTTATCGATGGTGTTGGTTTGATTTAAGTGAAGGGATGATATGGAATAATCAGGAAAAATTCTTAAGTCTCATTTTGCCAAAAGTTCTAATCCTTTAAAATAAGTCCATTCGCTGGGAGATTCATGATGGCTGAAATGATGAAAAGATTCATTATTCTAAACCTGTGCTGTATAATAGGGTAGCTACTAGCCACATGCGGCTATTGTTCACTTGAAATGTAGCTAATGCAACAGAGAAACTGAATTTTTTATACTACTTAATTTTCCAATCCCTATCAAAATGCCAATGGCATTTTTCATGAACTAAAACAAATAATTGTAAAATTTGTTATGGAAACACAAAAGATCCAGAATAGCCAAAACAATCTTGAGAAAAAAGAACAAAGCTGGAAGTATACATATCCCTGAATTCAGGGGGAACTTCAAGATGACGGAGGAATAAGACATGGAGATCACCTTCCTCCCCACAAATACATCAACAATCTGGAACAACCCCTACAGAACACCTACTGAGGGCTGGCAGAAGACCTCAGACTTCCCAAAAGGCAAGAAA
Organism: Eubalaena glacialis; assembly: GCF_028564815.1. Lineage (NCBI taxonomy): Eukaryota > Metazoa > Chordata > Mammalia > Artiodactyla > Balaenidae > Eubalaena > Eubalaena glacialis. Next base: position 113,220,894 of record NC_083721.1, read on the forward strand.
CCCCCCACGTACCTGGCCGTGCGGCTGACAGGGTCTTGGTGCTCCGGCCGGGTGTCAGGCCTGAGCATCTGAGGTGGGAGAGCCGAGTTCAGGACATTGGACCACCAGAGAGACCTCCTGGCCCCACATAATATCAGTCAGCGAGAGCTCTCCCAGAGATCTCCGTCTCAACGCTAAGACCCAGCTCCACTCAAGGACCAGCAAGCTCCAGTGCTGGACACCCTATGCCAAACAAATAGCAAGACAGGAACACAACCCCACCCATTAGCAGAGAGGCTGCCTAAAATCATAACAAAGTCACAGACACCCCAAAACACACCACCGGACACGGACCTGCCCACGAGAAAGACAAGATCCAGCCTCATCCACCAGAACACAGGCACTAGTCCCCTCCACCAGGAAGCCTACACAACCCACTGAACCAACCTGAGCCACTGGGGGCAGACACCAAAAACAACGGGAACTAGAAACCTGCAGCTGTGAAGAGGAGACTCCAAACACAGTAAGTTAAGCAAAATGAGAAGACAGAGAAATACACAGGAGATGAAGGAGCAAGGTAAAAATCCACCAGACCAAACAATGAAGAGGAAATAGGCAGTCGACCTGAAAAAGAATTCAGAGTAATGATAGTAAAGATGATCCAAAATCTTGGAAATAGAATGGAGAAAATACAAGAAAATTTTAACAAGGACCTAGAAGAACTAAAGACCAAACAAACAATGATGAACAACACAACAAATGAAATTAAAAATTCTCTAGGAAGAATCAATGGCAGAATAACTAGGGTAGAAGAATGGATAAGTGACCTGGAAGATAAAATAGTGTACATAACTACCGCAGAGCAGAATAAAGAAAAAGAATGAAAAGAATTGAGGACAGTCTCAGAGACCTCTGGAACAACGTTAAATGCACCAACATTCAAATTATGGGGGTCGCAGAAGAAAAAAGAGAAAAAGAAAGGGTCTGAGAAAATATTCGAAGAGACTATAGTTGAAAACTTCCCTAATATGGGAAAGGAAATAGTCAATCAAGTCCAGGAAGCACAGAGAGTCCCATACAGGATAAATCCAAGGAGAAACTCGCCAAGACACATATTAATCAAACTATCAAAAATTAAATACAAAGAAAGAATATTAAAAGCAGCAAGGGAAAAACAACAAATAACATACAAGGGAATCCTCATAAGGTAAACAGCTGATCTTTCAGCAGAAACTGTGAAAGCCAGAAGGGTGTGGCAGGACATATTTAAGGTGATGAAAGGGAAAAACCTACAACCAAGATTACTCTACCCAGCAAGGATCTCATTCGGATTTGTCAGAGAAATTAAAATCTATACAGACAAGCAAAAGCTAAGAGAATTCAGCACCACCAAACCAGTCTTACAATCAACGCTAAAGGAACTTCTCTAGGCAGGAAACACAAGAGAAGGAAAACACCTACAATAACAAACCCAAAACAATTACGAAAATGGTAACAGGAACATACATACCGATAATTACCTTAAATGTAAATGTATTAAATGCTCCTACCAAAAGACATAGATGACTGAATGGATAGAAAAACAAGACCTGTATATATGCTGTCTACAGGAGACCCACTTCAGACCTAGGGACACATATAGACTGAAAGTGAGGGAATGGAAAAAGATATTCCATGCAAATGGAAATCACAAGAAAGCTGGAGTAGCAATTCTCATATCAGACAAATAGACTTTAAAATAAAGACTATTACAAGAGACAAAGAAGGACACTACATAACGATCAAGGGATCAATCTAAGAAGAAGATATAACAATTGTAAATATTTATGCACCTAACATAGGAGCACCTCAATATATAAGAAAATGCTAACAGCCATAAAAGGGGAAATCGACAGTAACACAATCATAGTAGGGGACTTTAATACCCCACTTTCACCAATGGACAGATCATCGAAAATGAAAATAAGTAAGGAAACACGAGCTTTAAATGATACATTAAACGAGATGGACTTAATTGATATTTAAAGGACATTCCATCCAAAAACAACAGAATACACTTTCTTCTCAAGTCCTCATGGAACATTCTCCAGGATAGATCATATCTTGGGTCACAAATCAAGCCTTGGTAAATTTAAGAAAATTGAAATCGTATCAAGTATCTTTTCTGACCACAACGCTATGCGACTACATATCAATCACAGGAAATAATCTGTAAAAAACTACAAACACATGGAGGCTAAACAATACACTACTAAATAACCAAGAGATCACTGAAGAAATCAAAGAGGAAATCAAAAAATACCTAGAAAATAATGACAATGAAAACACAATGACCCAAAACCTATCAGAAGCAGCAAAAGCATTTCTAACAGGGAAGTTTATAGCAATACAACTGTATCTCAACAAACAAGAAACCTCTCAAATAAACAACCTAACCTTACACCTAAAGCAATTAGAGAAAGAAGTACCAAAAAACCCCAAAGGTAGCAGAAGGAAAGAAATCATAAAAATCAGATCAGAAATACATGAAAAAGTAATGAAGGACACAATAGCAAAGATCAATAAAACTAAAAGCTGGTTCTTTGAGAAGATAAACAAAATTGATAAAACATTAGCCAGACTCATCAAGAAAAAAAGGGAGAAGACTCAAATCAATAGAATTAGAAATGAAAAAGGAGAAGTAACAACTGACACTACAGAAATACAAAGGACCATGAGAGATTACTACAAGCAACTATATGCCAATAAAATGGACAACCTGGAAGAAATGGACAAACTCTTAGAAAAGCACAACCTTCTGAGACTGAACCAGGAAGAAATAGAAAATATAAACAGACCAATCAAAAGCACTGAAATTGAAACTGTGATCAAAAATCTTCCAACAAACAAAAGCCCAGGACCAGATGGCTTCACAGGCGAATTCTATCAAACATTTAGAGAAGAGCTAACACCTATCTTTCTGAAACTCTTCAAAAATATAGCAGAAGGAGGAACACTCCCAAACTCTTTCTACGAGGCCACCATCACCTTGATACCAAAACCAGACAAAGATGTCACAAAGAAAGAAAACTACAGGCCAATATCACTGATGAACATAGATGCAAAAATCCTCAACAAAATACTAGCAAACAGAATCCAACAGCACATTAAAAGGATCATACACTATGAACAAGTGGGGTTTATCCCAGGAATGCAAGGATTCTTCAGTATATGCAAATCAATCAATGTGATAAACCACATTAACCAACAGAAGGAGGAAAAACCGTATGATCATCTCAATAGATGCAGAAAAAGCTTTCGACAAAATCAACACCCATTTATGATAAAAACCCTCCAGAAAGTAGGCATAGAGGGAACGTACCTCTACATAATAAAGGCCATATATGACAAACCCACAGCCAACATCGTTCTCAATGGTGAAAAATTGAAACCATTTCCACTAAGATCAGGAACAAGACAAGGTTGCCCACTCTCACCACTATTATTCAACACGCTTTTGGAAGTTTTAGCCACAGCAATCAGAGAAGAGAAAGAAATAAAAGGAATCCAATTCGGAAAAGAAGTAGTAAAACTGTCACTGTCTGCAGATGACATGATACTGTACATAGAGAATCCTAAAAATGCTACCAGAAAACTACTAGATCTAATCAATGAATTTGGTAAAGTAGCAGGATACAAAATTAATGCACAGAAATCTCTTGCATTCCTATACACTGATGATGAAAAATCTGAAAGAGAAATGAAGGAAACACTCCCATTTAACATTGCAACAAAAAGAATAAAATACCTAGGAATAAGCCTACCTAAGGAGACAAAAGACCTGTATGCAGAAAACTATAAGACACTGATGAAAGAAATTAAAGACAGTACAAACAGATGGAGAGATATACCATGTTCTTGGATTGGAAGATTCAACATTGTGAAAATGACTATACTACCCAAAGCAATCTACAGATTCAATGCAATCTCTATCTAACTACCAATGGCATTTTTCACAGAACTAGAACAAAAAATTTCACAATTTGTATGGAGACACAAAAGACCCCGAATAGCCAAAGCAATCTTGAGAAAGAAAAACAGAGCTGGAGGAATCAGGCTCCCGGACTTCAGACCCTACTACAAACCTACAGTATTCAAGACAGCATGGTACTGGCACAAAAACAGAAATATAGATCAATGGAACAGGATAGAAAGCCCAGAGATAAACCCACGCACATATGGTCACCTTATTTTTGACAAAGGAGGCAAGAATATACAATGGAGAAAAGACAGCCTCTTCAATAAGTGGTGCTGGGAAAACTGGAGAGCTACATGTAAAGGAATGAAATTAGAACACTCCCTAACACCATACACAAAACTAAACTCAAAACGGATTAAAGACCTAAATGTAAGGCCAGACACTATAAAACTCTTAGAGGAAAACATAGGCAGGACACTCTGTGACATAAATCACAGCAAGATCTTTTTTGACCCACCTCCTAGAGAAATGGAAATAAAAACAAATATAAACAAATGGGACCTAATGAAACTTAAAATCTTTTGCACAGAAAAGGAAACCATAAACAAGACAAAAAGACAACCCTCAGAATGGAAGAAAATATTTGGAAACAAAGCAATGGACAAAAGATTAATCTCCAAAATTTACAAGCAGCTTATGCAGCTCAGTATCAAAAAAACAAACAAACCAATCCAAAAATGGGCAGAAGACCGAAACAGACATTTGTCCAAAGAAGATATACAGATTGCCAACAAAGTCATGAAAGGATGCTCAACATCACTAATCGTTAGAGAAATGCAAATCAAAACTACAATGAGGTATCACTTCACACCAGTCAGAATGGCCACCATCAAAAAATCTACAAACAATAAATGCTGGAGAGGGTGTGGAGAAAAGGGAACCCTCTTGCACTGTTGGTGGGAATCTAAATTGATACAGCCACTATGGAGAACAGTATGGAGGTTCCTTAAAAAACTAAAAATAGAACTACCATAGGACCCAGCAATCCCACTCCTGGGCATATACCCTGAGAAAACCATAATTCAAAAAGAGTCATGTACCACAATGTTCATTGCAGCACTATTTACAATAGCCAGGACATGGAAGCAACCTAAGTGTCCATCGACAGATGAATGGATCAAGAAGATGTAGCACATATATACAATGGAATATTACTCAGCTATAAAAGGAAACAAAATTGAGTTATTTGTAGTGAGGTGAATGGAGTTAGAGTCTGTCATACAGAGTGCAGTAAGTCAGAAAGAGAAAAACAAATACCGTATGCTAACACATATATATGGAATCTAAAAAAAAAAATGATTCTGAAGAACCTAGGGGCAGGACAGGAATAAAGATGCAGACATAGAGAATGGACTTGAGGAAATGGGGAGGGGGAAGGGTAAGCTGGGACGAAGTGAGAGAGTGGCATGGACATATATACACTACCAAATGTAAAATAGATAGCTAGTGGGAAGCAGCCTATATAGCACAGGGAGATCAGCTCGGTGCTTTGTGCCCACCTAGAGGGGTGGGAGGAAGACGCAAGAGGGAGGAGATATGGGGATATATGTATATGTATAGCTGATTCACTTTGTTATACAGCAGAAACTAACACACCATTGTAAAGCAATTATACTCCAATAAAGATGTTGAAAAAAAAAAAATCCCTGATTTCAAACTATACTACAAATTTACAGTCATCAAAACCGGACAGTAGGGCTTCCCTGGTGGCGCAGTGGTTGAGAATCTGCCTGCCAATGCAGGGGACATGGGTTCGATCCCTGGTCTGGGAAGATCCCACATGCCGCGGAGCAACTGGGCCCGTGAGCCACAATTACTGAGCCTGCGCGTCTGGAGCCTGTGCTCTGCAACGAGAGAGGCCGCGATAGTGAGAGGCCCGCGCACCGCGATGAAGTGTGGCCCCCACTTGCCACAACTAGAGAGAAAGCCCTCCCAAAGAAATGAAGACCCAACACAGCAATAAATAAATAAATAAATAGACAGATAGATAGATAGATAGATAAATAAATAAATAAAGCAAAAAAAAACCCAAAAACCGGACAGTACTGGCCCCCAAACAGACACATAGATCAATGGAACAGAATAGAGAGCCCAGAAATAAACCCACATTATATGGGCAATTAATCTACAACAAAGGAGGCAAGAATATACAATGGAGAAAAGACATCCTCTTCAATAAATGCTGTTTGGAAAACTGGACAGCTACATGCAAAGGAATGAAACTGGACTACTTTCTCCCACCATGCACAAAAATAAATTCAAAATAGATTAAAGACCTGAAACCATAAAAATCCTAGAAGAAATCTTAGGCAGTATGCTCTTTGACATTGGTCTTAGCAATATTTTTTTGGATCTGTCTCCTCAGGCAAGGGAAACAAAAGCAAAAATAAACAAATGGGGCTACATCAAGTTTAAAGCTTTTGCACAGCGAAGGAAACTATCCACAAAGGGAAAAGGCTGTCTATTGAATGAGAGAAGATATTTGCAAATGATATATCTGATGAGGGGTTAATATCCAAAATACACAGAGAACTCATACAACTCAACATCAAAAAAACCAAACAACCTGATTAAAAAAATAGGCAGAGGATCTGAATAGACATTTTTCCAAAGAAGACATATGGGTGGACAACAGGCACACGAAAATATGCTCAACATCACTAATCATCAGGGAAATGCAACTCAAAACCACAATGAGATAACTCCTCACACCTGTCAGAATGGCTATCATCAAAAAGAGAAGAAATAACAAGTGTTGGCGATGATGTGGATAAAAAGGAATCCTCATGCCCTGTTGGTAGGAATGTAAATTGGTGCAGCCACTATAGAAAACCATGTGGGGATTTCCCCCAAAATTAAAAATAGAACTATTATATGATCCAGCAATTCCACTCCTTGGTATTTATTAGAAAAAAGGAAAACACTAATTAGAAAAGATATATGTACTCTTGTATTCATTGCAATATTATTTATAATAGCCAAGATATGGAAGCAACCTAAGTGTCTATCAAAAGATGAATGGATAAAGAAGATATGGTGCATATATATATGTGTGTGTGTGTGTATATATATATATAAATATATATATACACACACACACACACACACACACATATATATATTACTCGGCCATAAAGAATGAAATCTTGCCATTTGCAACAACATGGATGGACCTAGAGGATATTAAGCCAAATGAAATAAATCAGAGAAAGGCAAATTTCACTTATATGTGGAATCTCAAAAACAAAACCAAGGAATAAAAATAACAGAACAGAAACACAGTCACAGATCAGAGAATAATCAGGTGGCTGTCAGAGGGGAGGAGACTAGGGGGAGGGGAGAAATAGATGAGGGAGATTAAAAGGTACAAACTTCCAGTTGCAAAATAAATGAATCACAGGAATGAAATGTACAGTGTGGGGAATATAGTTAATAATTGTGTAATATCTTTGTGTGGTGACAGATGGTAACTAAACTTATTGTGGTGATCATTGTATAGAAATATCAAATCATTATGTTGTGTAATAGGAACTAACATAGTGTTGTAGGTCAATTATACTCAAAAAGCAAACAAACTCATAGAAAGAGATCAGATTTGTGGTCACCAGAGGCTGGTGGGTGCGGGGGTAGAGGGGGAGGGGAAATTGGATGAAGATACTCAATAGGTACAAACTTCCAGTTGTAAGATAAATCAGTACTAGTGATGTAATGCACAACATGAAAAATATAACGAACACGGCTGTAGGTTACATATGAAAGCTGTTGAGAGAGTAAATCTTAAGAGTTCTTATCACAAGAAAAAAAAATAAAAGCATCAAGCAGTATTCTGAGCATCAAATAGGCTCTGGCGATTTTTTAAGAAGTGAAATTGCCTATAAGAAAAAACAGTAAGAATCTTACACTACACACAATTCAGAGTCATTAGGTTTACGAAACATTACACAATATACAGGAAGCAAGAAATGGAATTCTTGAGGAGCTCATAAAAATAACATTTCCCCCTACAGCTCAGATATTATGACTTTCTTTTTGACCTATGTCTCCAATTGAAAGCTCCCACTCTGCAGCATGAGCCTCTTCTTGGACCAGCCAAAGGATTCAGAACTTTCAGCATTTTTATTAAGAACCAGCATGCATGTATTCAAGCCTGGTTAACAGAATCCAGTCTTCAGAACAAGGGCGTGCGCATGCGTGTGTGCGTGCATGCGTGTGTGTGTGTGTGTGTGTGAGAGAGAGAGAGAGAGGGAGGGGAAGAGGGGGGGAGAGAGAGAGAGAGAGAGAGAAGTGGGGGGTGGTAAGTACATGCTCATGAAAACATTCATATTTCATGACTTTGGCCATTGGGACTTTCTTTGTTTCTTCCACTCTACCATTTCAAATAGAACACCCACCACATCACAACACACCAGAGGCATTCTGCCAACTGAGTGGGCAGTTCAAGGAACTCCTCATTGCTGTAACTTGGGAAGACAGAGCCAACAAGATAAAAAAATTCATCTTGGGAGCTACTTCTGACACCACAAAACTTCTCCTCTGACATGGTCCTGTCTCTGTGGGATTTCATCATTGCTGGAAAATTCAGAGAAATGTTGCTCTTTGAGACCTTCTTTTCTACAGTGGTAAAGGACATTTCTGCAGAAATTTGTGCAGCCAGTAAGGGAATTTATTTAGAACCTCAATGTGTATTTTGTGGGGTCAGTGACTATAAATTCCCAAGTTAATTACAGATTTAACTTGTGCTGCTTTTTGTTGTATTATTTGCATGGAAACCTCAGGGGAAGGGAGCTTGAAGAGTTGCTTACTTTCTAAATTTGAAAAATAGGAGCTTCCTGGGTTTATAAAAGGCAGTGAGTGAAGATCAGAAAGCTTGGGTTTAATTAGTGTCTGATTGCGATGTCACCCAGCCACTTTGTGACTCTCCTGTACCATCAGCAACTTGGGCAGCTGATCCCTGCTGTGGTCAAGGAAATAATACAAACAAACTTAAATGAGTTCTGGAAGTAATTATCATATTTGACAAATGAAGGCAGAATTTAAATTATTTTTTGTGGTTACCACCTTAGGCTTACCTGATGTGCCTCTTGTGGAAATTGGTTCTGCAGAATGAAAAGTTTTCATGCTCACGTTCACCCCCTCTGTAAGTGATGTATTAAGATAGGTTTCCATGTTTTTCTAACTGAGGGTCATCTTCTGTAGTGTGAAATTGCAAGCAGTTTAGAATAACGAAATAATGATGCAATATCTGAGGTTCTGAGGGTTCAAAATCAAACTCCCTAAAGGTGACTGTAGATGAATATCAGACAACATGTACGTTATATGGAATGCTCCCAAACTGAATTTTGATCATGGAGACAAATTTACTCCTTGACAAAATTAGCAACAAGATCCTAAGCTTTGAATTATAGAGTAAATATGATTTTATTTTATTTTTTCCAAAAAAAAAAAAAACAACCCTCCACTACGAATTTGCTGCAGTCCTTCAATTAACAAGAACCTTTACAGTAGGTCAACACATACAGAGCTAACTGCTTTGCAAGAATGCAAGTGGAGCACTGACCATGAGTGGGGACGCTGGCCAGGCAGCGGTACATCCCTTTACCTCAGTCCCACCATCTGTGACCTACCTCTTAGAGAGCTTTCCAGGGCCACTGTGTTAATGCTTGTGAGTCTGAGTTAGAATCTAAGGACATGGGTCTCATTCAATGCTGGCAACTTATGTAAATTAAAAATAGTAGATTCTTTGGTGATGTGTCATGTGTTCTATATAAAATATTTAGATCTTTCCAATCTGCATTTGCTTCTTTAAAAATGATAGCCCAAGTGTGCATATACTCTTAAAAGTCTTAAATTTCACCAAAGGATCCATTTGTATGATACATTATTAATCTTTTAGAATGAAACGTGTCCCTATAAATAAGGTCGAACAGACACTGAAATATCAATCGACTCCATTTCAAATGCCTTATCCCAAGGCAGCCAATTAGGAATGCCTTCAATCTTTCTCTTATCTGACACAGTAAATGAATAATAACAGGGCTTGTAGGCTAGATTCTTGAATGGACATCTTTCATTTGGGTATTTTGTGTGAGCTAGTATTCTTCTTAAGGCAGCAGGTTTTGCTGTTTGGCAATTTGAATACAAAACATATTGAGTCAAAGTAGATACATAACAAGCTGTAGAGACTTAGTTTTTCTGGAACTAAATAGGGACAACTATTGAACTGAATATTTAATATTCAGTTGACCATCCTCTACTTGCCTCACTGGCACTGGTCTTTTTGGGGGGATGGGTGGGAGGAATATGCTTAGTCAGACAGGATTGCTGAGGTTATCTCAATTCTCCATTAGAAACAGAAACTGAGATGTAAATTTTCACAAAGTTAGGAAACAGGAATAATGAAACATCTTTATTCTACCTTTGGGGCTTTATTCTAATGCTCCTTAAGTTTTCTCACCTGCCTTCCTCATTGCATCTTAAAAAAAAAGGGTAATTGACATTTTTAACTCACTGTGTTTCAGCCAAGGGATCTGAGACTTAAATGTTTTTAAAGACATGATGGCAACACCTTCATGGTAGACAGCCTCTGACATCCCCCAATGATCCCTTCCCTCCAGTATTCACACCCTCATGTAATCCCCTCCCTTTGAGTGTGGGCTGGACTCAGTGACTTGCTTCTAACAAACAGAATACAGTGAGTGATGGGATGCCACCTTCAAGATTAGCTTACAAAAAGACTCCGGCTTCCTTCTATCCTCTCTTGCTCACCCTCTCTTGCTCTCTTACTTGCTCTCTCTGATGGAAGCCAGCCTCTATGTCATGAGCTGCTCCACAGAGAGGACCGTATCGCAAGGAACTGAGAGAAGCCTCCAGCCAACAGCCAGCAAGGAGCTGACCTATGTGGGAGCTTGTGAGTGAGTTTGGAAATGAATCTTCCCCCAGCTGAGCCTTGAGATGACCGCTGCCCAGGCCAACACTTGAATGTCAGCTGGTGAGAGGCCTGGAGCCAGAGGACCCAGCGAAGCCACACCTACATTCCTGAGAAACTGTGAGATAATGTGTGGTTTTTAAGCCACTACATTTTGGAGTAATTCGTTACACAGCAATAAACAACTAATACAACCTCCAACACTTAACAGTAATATATTCACTTGTCTGTGAGCACCTTGAGGCCAGTGTTTGGGTCTGATTCATCCTTGTATGTCTGGCTCCCAGCACACTGCCTGGCACACAGCAGAAGCTCAATAAATGTTTGAGAAAGGGAAGAAGAAAAAGAAGGAGAAAATGACAGGGAGAAGGAGAGAGGAAGGGGAAAAGGTAGGTATCTGTGAAAGAATGGAAACTCAGGCTGACAGAAAGCTGAGAATTAACAGCCCACTGCCTGTGACAGATTTTACCTCCACTTCTAATTAATTTTATATTTGGTAAATGGCTTAAGAATTGCTCCTAGCAGAGTTCTCCCCTTGGGTGTGTGCTGAAATCATCTCAGGAGCTTTTGTCAAACATGTGAGCTCAGAATGCCAGACCCATTACCCTAGACAGCCTGCCGCTCCTGGTGAGAGGCCCCAGCCTGATCATCAGCACAAAGGAGTCCACAGCCGGGCCTGATACCATGTAGCCAATCCCACCCCATGGCGGTGAGGTGCCGGTGGGGAATCCCTGAGGAGAAGCTTGTCAGAGAACAGGGCAGACAGCAGGAAGGGGCCAGCTGGCTTCTGGGGGGCGCTGCAGCCTTACCCTGCCCAGGACCAATCAAAGCCTTTCTCCTGACGGCGGGGGGCGGGGGGCGGTTCCTTTCCAGGCTGCTCACCTGCAGCCTGGGCGGCCAGGAACACCAAGGGAACAGGGAAGAGATCCATTGAGTGGGACCCCAGGGCAGAGTCTGACTGGGAGACTTTGGTAAAGAGGAGACTGCCAGCCACTAAAGGGGTTATCCCAGCATCTAGTGAGGTACCTGCCACTAAAGTGTTAGATACGTAGAAAGGGCCAAACTGGGGTGAGGAATTGGGGTGGATAAACTCTGAGGTCCTTTTCAACAGTGTAAGCTGTGTGTGGATATGATACTGTGACATATTCACTGAGGTGTCGTTCTCTTGCACTTCCTGCGACCTCAACCACCCCTGCCCCCATGACATCCCATTTCAGAAGCTGGAGTCGCAATTCTCATCACTGCTGAGTGATGGTGCCACCACAGAATGAGGATGTTCACCCTCAGAGGAGAAGAGAAAGAACGCTGGGCACAAATAACTGCTTTGGAAGAGCCTGTGAACCTCCCAGCCTGTGGACAACAGACTCTGAAGAGGGAAGGAAGAGAACTAGATATTGATGTGGGTCCTGGAGAGGAAATCTCAAGAAAGGCAGATGCTCTAGATAGACTGGGGGATGCTGAGTCTGGGGACAGAAGTGTGGCTGGGGGAGGAAGCAACATCCCCCAGTCCCCCGCCCTGGGCCTCACGGTGGACTTAAGGTGAAATGGCTGGTGGGAGGCCTGGGCAGATGAGCCTGGGCCAGCCTCTCAGCGCTCCTCAGTTCCCCCCTAGCTGCGAGGAGGGGAGTAGGAAGGGGCCAGCTGTATGTGCCCTGGGCCCTGGACAGCAGCCCAGGCCTGAGGAGTCTCCCTGGTGACACCTGCGGGGATGGAGACTCAAGGCTGAATGGGCCCGAGGGCAGCCCAGCCCACACTAGCTCTGGCACCACGAGAGTCCCCTGGAACAGAGCCACAGCCCCAGTGGAAGTGCAGGGAGAGACCCTGAATTACCTGAGATTGTTTCACACACCTGCCAGGATTAGGGACAAAACACAAAATTAAGCTCAGTTACAGAGAAGTGAATAATGTCACGGGTCTCCCACAGCTCACTTGGTGGGGTGAGACTCTAACCCATCTCGGTGCCTTCCCCTTGTCAGGAGGGCAGATGAGAGGGTTTATGGATCGAGGAAATCTTCTGCCACGATCCACTACCCCAGGCCCCTCCACTTGCACACAGGCTGGGAGAAATTCTCTGTGTGAGTCCAGAAGTTTGTACTACCAGTTAAACTCCAAATGAGGATTAAAAAGTAAAAGGAAACTAGGGGTCACTGAACCATAGGACAGTAAGTGCTAAATTAGAGATACACTGGGGTTTAATTAACATGGGGGGGAAGGGATGCTACAAGACTGTGGCTTGAGCCCAGCACCCCGGGCAGCGAGCGGGACAGAGAGCCTGCCTCTGTTCCTGCCCCCCTCCATCATCTCTGCTGCCTCTTCCTCGGAAGTCCACGCTCTCCCGTGACATGGAACTTTCCTTTGTTATCCCAGAGCTGTCTGCTTAGCCCTGACTCTTCTGTTCAGTAGGATTCCATTTGCTCTCTTCCTTCCCTTCCCCAATGCATACGGCACAAGATCTGCTCGGTGTTGCCAACTAGGAGAATAACAAAAGTATTGCTGCGTCTGCTGAGAGTTCTCAAAAAATTTCAGAGACTTTTCTTATGAGAGCTTCCAGACTAGTTCAGGTTTTCATTGCCTTTCCACACTGGATGATTTAAAAAAAAATAAGTTGTTCCCCCACCGCAACATCTTTTAATCTGTTTGTCTGATTCCGTTCATTCACCAAGTGCCTCCTTGCACCCCGTGTGTATCTCTCAAAGAATCTTTAACACACGGTGTTCCAACTGCTGAGTCTCTGCTCTCCTGCTCCCCACCCCTGGGTGAGGGCAGAGTCTGCACCTGGCAACACCTCCCCCTGCACCTAGCCTGGTGCCAGGGACGTGGCAGGTACTTGGAATTCTCTAATTCAACCAGATCTTATTGAATACTGAAGTTGAACTTGTGATGCAGGGTCTCTGGCACTACATACACAATGTTTTCCTGGAAATTTGAGGGAATCAAAACATGTATCTTCATGGACATATGTTTTAACTTCTGAAATGCTTTCTTTTTATGTTTTGCTCATCTTTAGGGGGCAATGGCTATGAAGCAATTTAGAATTCTAGCTTTCCTCATTCAACCTCTCTGTCAAGTAAAATGCTCTATAAACAAAAATCTGAAGGTATTAAGAACACTCCCGTCCCAAGAATAATTTTTCCTCATGAAGAAAATCACCTCCTTTAACTAATTTGTTTGATCAATATGCTTATCGAATTTATTTAAAACAAAAAACAAACAAAAAAATCCACTTGCACTCGTGTGCTCAGCACTGAGGCAAACTTTAATTATCCTGACATGATTACTGTCCACAAAGCGTTTCGAAAATAAAATGATAGAAGACACAGATAACGATAATATAAAAATATAACAGCAAGATAAGCACACAAATGTTGATACAGCTCTGCATTTTGAAAGTAGTGTGAAAAAAAGATGAACAAAATTCCAAATGCTCCCTGTCTTAAGCTAAGAAGAAAACTCAGAAATTGTTTTAGCCAACAGCAATAGGGCTAGGCATGTGTAAGAAATAACAGGGAAACAAAGAAATTACAAAGAGGAGAGAAGAACTCAGTAGGCAATGAAAATTAAAGAAGAAAAACAAAGCAAGAAGTTGTAGAATTTGAGGTAGTGGGGTGAAGGTCACCAACAACTGCCTCAATTGCTACTGATTATCTTTTCTTCATTAGAAGGTACTTGTGAAACAAAGAGGTGTTTAAACAGGGAACTTTGACCTCCTGTGGAATTTTAATGGGAATATTAGTGGGCTGGTGGTCTAATATGGTGCTGGGCTAGAGATAGGAAGGGTGGTTTCTGCTGCAGTCCCACCATTGGCTGGAACATGACAGGAAGGTACTGCCTCAAAATTCCTCTACTTTTTCTTTTCTTCCATTTGCCCCCAAATAATCTTGTAGGGACAAAGACGACAGTGCCTCTAGAACTGATTACCGTTTCTGTTAGTCAATGTGGTAAAATGAAGTGTTTAACAGTTCAGGAGCTGCAAAACCAAGCACAAGTTACTTAACCTCCCTGTACCTCAGTTTTCTCATCTGACATGAGTCAGAGGCCTGACTGGGTTCAGAAGAGAGCTTTGGAGGGTCCAGGAGAATGGAAGGACTCTCCGTAAATACTAATTTTTAAGCTGAGGTTTTGAAAATGAAGAGACTCATCAAGAATGAGTACCATGGAAGGAAGCTCTCTCCCTTCACGCAGAGGAGAGCCCATCCTAGGTGCATGCCTTGAAGGGAATCACATCGATTCCCATGGATTCAATAGCAATATTGAATTTATGCTGATGACTCCCAAAGTTATTTCTTCAGATCAGAGCACTCCTCTGCATTCAGACACAAGTACAACTGTCTGTCTTACAGCTCCACGTGTCATGCACCTCAAACCTTACATGTCCAAAATGGAACTCAATTTTTTTCCCCAAACCTGCTCCTCAGCTGAGTTAATAACACCACCATCCTCCCAATGACTCAAACCAGAAAGCAGGGAGAAGTCCTGTTTCTCGATCTCTCATGTCCAATTCACCAGCAAGAAATGTCAGTTCCATCTCCAGCATGTATCTCAACTCTAACCTCTGCCCTGAATCTCTGCTGCAACCACCCTAATCTGATCCCTAGTATCGCTTGCCTGGACTGCTACATAGCTCTTTGTCTGGTCTGCTTCTTCTCCTGCATCCCTCCAAGCCATTCTCCCAAGCATATGGCCTTTGCATATGCTGTTCCCACTCTCAGGATGCCCTTCCACCCACTCTTGACTGTCTCCTCATTTTTAGACTTCAGTCTAAATATCACAGCTTCAAAGAGCCCACCCTGATCACTCTATATAAAATAAGTCTTCCATCATGCTTTATATCTCAACTACTAGTTTGTTTGTTTACTTTTATAGCTCTGACTACCCCCTGTATTCCTTTATTAATGTGTTTGTTTTTGTTTCTTGTGACTTGAGGATGGGAGCCCTGTGTGTCCTGTTCTTTTTGTCTCCCCAGTGTCTAGAACAATGTCTGGCCCTTGGCAGAGAGATGGCTCATATATATTTCCTGAATAAAAATGAATGAAGACTGGATCAGAATCCTCCTAATTGATCCCTCCCTCTGTTCCTGGTTTCACTGACTCTGCCCTGTCAGATTTACACTGCACATATTTGGAGAAATTCCAGTGGAAGTCTCACAGAAGCACCAAGTTAGTTTAAAATATACAAAGATGTGAATCTTGAAAAAATTTAAAGGTCACAACTTTAAAGAGCTAAAAAAATAACGTTTGGAAGAAAAATAACACTCAGAAATGATGGACAAGCTTTCTCAATTAGTTGTTATGTGAGTCTATGAAAGAATTTGAAGGCTGGAAGTTTCCAGGTTCTTTAAGTGCTGTTTTGACTAATCTCCTCACAGAGGCAATAAAATACTATAATGGGTGCGTTTCTGTACATAATATGCTAACTGGTGGATGAGTTTCTTATGATGTGAAATCATACAAGCCCAAGTCTATGGATTCTCTAGCTCCTTCCAATGAATCAGGTTCTCATTGATGACAAATCCATGAAAGACAGAGGTATCGTCTCAGGGTCATAAGGAGTCTGCAGAGGGCTCAGGCCCAGAAAGATGACCTTTTTCTCCAACAGCAAGTGCCAGTGCCCCAACTCACCTGTCAGGGCTGATTCCTAGGGGCTGAAAACTGCATTTTCAGCTGAGTTAGGTGTGACCAGTGATCTCATTTCTCCTGGGATTATTTCAGCCCAGGGTGCCCTGTTTTTCTTGACTCCAGAGTTTCCTTTGTCACATTCCAAATTTTGGATCACACTTTTCACCTGGTACTTGAGGGTAAACTTCTTTTACTTTTTCTTTGTTTTTTTAACTTATTAAATTTTGTGTTAATTTTTTTTAACCTTATGGATAAAACATTAATAAATACATGTTTCCTATTTCAGGATTATTTTTCATCTTTACATATTTATGCCGCAGAGACTCTTAAAAGAAAACAATATCATTTAAATTCTTCTTCTCTCCCTTATTCTCTCTTTTTAAAATATCTCAGTGAGAGAGCTGCGTTTATTCTAGCACTCTGATCGCTCTATTCACAGGTTTTAAGACAGTGGCATGCTGACAAGAACAGAATCACGTGGGCAAGATGCCTGAAAAACATCTGCTGAAAATTCATCTGCTGAATTAATGTAAGGGCTATAACTGAAAAAAAAAAACAAAAAAACCATGTTTTCATAACATTAATCAACTTCATTTTTCCTAGAGTCCTTCATATTTGACTAATTTTTGATGATTATCATAGCTAGCATTGGACAATCACTTATGAATAAGATAATTTATGTATGTTACTTCATTTAATCCTCACACAAACCCTGAGGCTTACTACACTTGTTTTTTAGAAAAGAAAACTGACACTCAGTAAGATTTCTCCTGATTATATAGCATTTTAGAGACAAAGTCATATTTTGAACTGAAATCATGGTCAACTCCAAATTCTGAGCCTTTTTGCACCAGGTACCACACTCCTTAGTGAAGTGTGGCTGCTCCTTATTTGCTTGGAGACATGATGTTCCTGCTAACTTACTTTTTAATGGACTTTAATGTGACCATAATGTGTCATGGACCGCATGTACATCAGCACTTCATACAGGACGCGTTACATGATTTCCTCTGAGCTTCTCTCCTACCAGTTAAAAAATAATGAAATGTACAGCTTAAACTGTAGTTGATTTGCTTTATTTCCCTTCAGGTGTCTGCTATAAGAACTTTTTGCTAATAACTACTCCAGATCATATAATTAACTATATGAACATGGAAAATTTATGTATCAGACCATGACAGACACAAATACCTTGCTGTTATTTCAGGTAGTGTAAATGCTTAATGTTCATTTAATTCGAGCTTGCTCTTGTTCCTTCAGAACAATGAGACGTCTCCAAAAATTAGGCTTAGAAAATTGGATTTGTTTTAATTCAGTTAGCTCTATGGTGAGACGCTGTTCAGTAGCACAGCATGAGACATCCTCATCGATTTATTATTTCCCTTTCTCTTTTCTTCTTCTTTTCCCTTTTTTCTTTACTCCTTTCACATAGAGGCTGGATTTGGTCATTATTCTTCTCTCTGTTTCTAGTTCAAATTAGGGTTGGTTGAGACTATTCTAACACACAACTTCCAAATCAGTTGAAAAATAATTCCTGCCTCGAGTTCCCAAGTGTCCCAACCACCACAGTCCCAGCTACTACCCTGTCCCTCCATCTGTCCCCACTATCCAGGAACTTAATGGCTAAAACCTGCTCCAGCACCAGGGCCAGCTTATCAACTCTGCTTCTAATAGAGCTTGTTCCAGCAAAATGTAATAATACAAACAATTTTGTACATTTCCATTACCTTGAGACCAGGAATCTCAAATGGAACATTCCCAAACTAAAACATTTTTATTTTGTAGGCTATAAGGTGTTAACAATAGAGATACAAATCCATAAATCTGTTTTAAATTCAAGTTTCATAATCTCAAATTCCAGGGTTCCTGAATTTCAGTGAACTTGAGTTTTTCCTCATGTTAAGATTACACTTGAACAAATAGAGTATTTCTTTATTTTCAATTATACAATAAAGTTAGAGAATTAAGGACCAAAAATTTAACCAAATTAAAATGCAACTTTAAAACTGGTACATTTATTTCTAAAACATGAATCCATTTCTTTAGCCCCCAAACAAACATTATTAATGTAGTAATTTGTTTTTCCCCTTTGTCACTAGGAAAAGGAGAATTACAAAGCCTCCTGAATCTGATCTACTGCTTGCTGAACACAGCATGCAATTAAAGTCCAAATCGATAAAACAAATTATGCTGTTTATCTATAAACTTTTAAACGTTATTCTTTAACGACCAATGGCACACTCCCACCCTCCACTAATTAACACTATATGTTTATGCTTCCTTCTTGAGCAGGTATTAGGCATGTTGTTTTGGGTTCAGATGTGGTTGTCCTTTTGACTCAGTGGCATAATGAGCTACCCTTCTGGTGGAGGGTGAGGCCCTCTGAAAAAATAGAGGGTTTTATTATCAATTATTAAAGAAAGAGGCCAGGCCTCAGAACTTGGATGGTTAACCTTGACAGGAAGGAGCAGGGATATCCCTCTGTTCAGGATCGCCCCCTCGGGGTCTAGAATGACAGGAGAGCGGAGGGCCAGACTGGACATAGGTCATGATGGGCTCTTGGAGCCTCAGATCATAAACTTACAAACAGATCCTATTTACTTGTATGCTACTCTCTCAGTTTATTTCTTTCTTCTTTATTTTTATTTTTTACCTCTTATGTAGTATTTCTAGAAGTGCAATCCATAGACCAGATCAGAATCATCCAGAATCATCCCAGATGCACTAGAGCAGAATCTTTGGGATCAGGATCTTGTGATCTGATATTTAAGATCTGATCTATATCATGTAGGGGATCCCTGGCCAGAAGCCAATCTGCTCTAAGACCTATACTCAGAGTGGAACAGTAGCATTAGCAACATGTGGGAGCTCGCTAGGAATGCAGAACCTGGGGCCCCTCCTCAGACCTACTGAATCAGAAACTGCAACTTAACAAGAATCCTTAGGTGAGTCCTGTGCATGTTAAAGTTTAAGAAACATTAGCCTGGGCTTCCCTGGTAGTGCAGTGGTTAAGAATCTGCATGCCAATGCAGGGGACACGGGTTCGAGCCCTGGTCCAGGAAGATCCCACATGCCGCGGAGCAACTAAGCCCGTGCTGTACAACTACCGAGACTGCGCTCTAGAGCCCGCAAGCCACAACTACTGAGCCTGTGTGCCACAACTACTGAAGCCCGTGCACCTAGAGCTCGTGCTCTGCAACAAGAGAAGCCACCACAGTGAGAAGCCCGTGCACCACAACAAAGAGTAGCTCCCACTCGCCACAACTAGAGAAAGCCCGCGCACAGCAACGAAGACCAAACGCAGCCAAAAATAAATAAACTAAAATAATTTATTTTAAAAAAAAGTTTTAAAAAAAAGTTGAAAAAAAAAAGAGGAACATTGGCCTAAGGCACAATGTTTCAAAGCTGTGGCAGTTAGAGAGCTCGTATTTGGAGCCCATTTTATGCAGGAAGATCTAAGTTCACAGCCTGGAAGGTAGAGGTTGAAGAAGGAGGTGGGGGGAGGGAGGCTGACACAATTCTTTATAATAATGAAGGGGTCTGTGCAGATTATGTTTCCTGTAAGAGTTTTTTTCCTTAACATGTATGTAAACTGCACCGACTCTAATAATTAATCATTTGTCTGGGAGAAGTCTCTGTGTGTCTGATTCCATCGCTCCCATCTCTGTGATCAAGGGGAATTCTTGTGCACCTCAGGGTGGTTAGAACATCTTGAGGAGAACCGAGCCTGGAGGCTGAGACCCCTGGACTTTGTTCCTGAAGTCCCCCGTGCAACGTCAGCCAATCCCAGCGTTGCTCGGCCCTGGCTGTCCATCAGGAACACCTGAGAGCACTCAAAAACTCCAACACCCACACCCCACTTCAGGCCACTTAAATGCGAATTCCTGGGGATGAGACTCTAGGCAGAGATATTTTTAAAAAGCTATTGTGTGTGCAGGTCAGGTTAACTCCTTCCAGAATTGAAAAGTGAACAGTGTGTCACAGAGACCATGGGGGTGAAGGAGGTGGCATTTAGACATGCTCCTCGGTCAACTCCAGGGGATGGAGGTCCATAGCATAGAAATACTGTGGAGCTAGGGAACTGGGGGACAGGGGAGGACAGTTAGACCGGGGCCTGTCCATAAGGAGACCCTATGTGAAGAGCTGAACTTATTGTGGTGCTTTCCTTTGGATCAAGAGGACAGGCGATGCAGCTTACAGTCAACTTTTCCAATTGAATATTTTAATTCCTTTGAGGTCTCCCCAAACCGGAAGTGTAGTCTCCCTTTAGCATTACCTGTAGTATTGGTGCTGTACAGGGAAAAAGAAATGTAGACGTAAAAGGAAGTTTGGCTTCCTCCACGGTCACACCTTATCTGAAATTCATGTGTTTTCTGGGAATAGGGTATTATTGAGGGGACTTTGCCAGGTGTTTGGGTGGTGCCCCTGGAGGATCTGAGGGTGGACCAAGCTCATCTGGAAGCATGGGGCTGTGTATGGGGCAGGGAGCAGCTGCCAGGGGGTGGCTCTGATATGTATAATCCTTTCCCGACATACACTAGTGTTTTTCAAGTTGACAGCTGTGACCCATTAGTCATAAAATCTCTTTTAAAGGTCATGTCCAGTATTTTTAAGCAGGATAAAATGGCATGGAGTGGAATAGAATAGAAAATACCAGAGTTCAGAGTCCTTCTAAGGATAATTACTGTTTTGTGAAACTTCGGTTTATGGTATGCATGTATATGTATGTGTATATGGGTTTACAATGGAAAGTGTATTTCTTTTTATGGTTATGGTCAAAGAATTTGAGAGCCACTGGATTACATTTCTTTGCAACAGAATAAAAAATAAATTTTATTGGACACAGCACTGTATGCCACCATGAGACAGGCCACTGGGAAGATAAGCCACGATCTCGGCCGGACAAAGCTTAGGGACTGATAGGGCTATGAGAGCAACAGGCATAAGAGGAGTAGAAGGTATGACAGCATGTGTACTGATGTTCAATGGCAGGAGTCGGGCTTTAACTGCAGCACAAATTCAGAGAAAGACAATGTGGTTAAGATGCTGACAGCTGAGTTTACCATCTCACCTTGGCTTTTTCTTGGTACCCACCCCAAACTTGGTATGAGTCTGATGGGTTTATGGGCCTAAAAAGAACTCCCCCTAGGTCTAGATCTGTGTTTTATTTTGTAAGTTTCCTTCACTGAGAGTCGACAACTTTCTATAAGATTTCAACCCTATGACTTATCCAGAAATATAGGTATGTTACCCTAAGAGAAACTAACATGTGTATGTTAAATATATATCTATACATAGAGTGGCTTTACATTACAAAAGACGTTTTTATATTCCTTGTACAGTCCAGTTTATAAGTGCATTTCAAATGATTAAGTTTACCATGAAAATATGCTTACATGTAAAAATATGCTACATTTCCCAACTAGCATATTATACAAAGGGAAGAGGGTCTCTTTTCACTGATAATCATTTGATAAGACCAAGATCTCTCTACTACTCACCTTAATTTGGGGCAGTGGGTAGCAAAGCGGGGAGGGGGGTTGTTAGGAGAGTCTAAAACTCTCAGTAAAAAACAACAACAATAAGAAAAGTGCAATATTCTGCTATCACATGTCCGGAAGAAGCAACTACTATCTTGGCAGCAAAGATGGCCAATGAGGAAACTGCAATAACGATCCGGGCAGGCACCCAAATTATAAAACCTATTTCCTCTCCTCACACTCACTGACTTGGCCTATCAGTTGAGATCATGGCGGGCCCATTGAAGATGCAGGTGGTGATTCTGCCTGCAAGGTTCCTATGTTGGTTATTTATTTCCGATAGCCTTGTCTGAGGGGGCGAGGAGGGCATTCTGGCTGGAAGCCTGAGGGAGGAACCTGGAACTCTCAGGAAAGGAGCTTCCCACAGGGGATGGTGGACTGTGGTGGTTTTTAAAGACCCCCCCCCTTACTCTGAAAGAGGTGTCGTGGCGGGTGGTTGTCAAGAATTTTTCCTCCCTTTCAGAAGGAATCCTGAGTCACTGCTAACACCTCTAGGGATTATAATTTTTTAGCTTATCCAGAGTCAGTTTCCACTGGATTTTTCCTTTTACTTAAGCTGAATGCTAGTCAAGATGGACTTTTCCACTGGGCCCTAGTGAAGGATATTTCAGAGTCACGCTGATATCCAGCAATGAGATATGTAGGATTCTTCTGTGGGTCTCTCAGAAATGCTTCTGTTCTCATATTAAGAAATAATGCCTCCCCCAGTTACCTTTGATACAAACCATGATAATACACAGTACTTTAACTTCAGAAATTGTTTTTTACATTCACAGTCATATTTGATGTTTATGATAAGCTTGAGAGAAGTTGAGCAGATGTTATTATCCACCGTCACAGGTGAGAGAATGGAGACACAGAAGCTTGAGAGGAGTTTCCCTCATCTGACTAGGCAGCAGAAAGATGTGGAATGAACCAGCATCCCTCTCTCTAGGACCCACACAGTAGGAGGACAAGAGGCCACGAAACCAGAGTGAGGCTCATTATCCTGATGCCTGTGAGCTCTCTACCCTCCACTGGGTCCTGTAGTTTCCAGGGGCACAAAGGCAAGAGAAGGCACCCACCCTGGGGCAGGTTTGTGACTGCTACTGGGACACTCCATAGCACACGCCTGCTGCCTGCCTGGGTAGAAGGTCAGTAGATGGACACAGGTGTTACTGTGATTGAAATGGGCTGGTCTTTTGGCTGAATTGAAGTTGGCAGAGTTGTGGGGAGAGGCCACGGTAACTCAGGCACTGGAGCCACGAATCTGAAGTTCCAATCATGGCTCTGCCACTTATTACCTGTGAGGCTTTGGGCAGCTCACTTCACCTCTCTGAGCCCCAACTCCTATTCTGTAAAATTAGTTAATAGTCACCATCCAGAGATTTTGTAAAGATCAGAAGGTTACACATGGTAGTCACTTAAATAATTGGAGGAGGGTGTTATTACTATTTTCTTGGGCCCCAACTGGGGCATACAACATTTGGAATAAACCCTGTTGCTTTAAACTTTATTATGAGAAGTATATAAGATAGTCTTTATGTTCCAGGATATGGAACTATGGAACAAAACATTATTAAATATTTGCTAAAACAGACATACCACGCTTCTACCTGGAATATAATATCGAGGCCCACATTCCTACTTTCTTGGACAAAATGTCACAATCATTTAGTGTAGACCAACCCCCCTGGGTCATTCATATCCCTGTCCCTCAAGCCTAGGCCAGGTTCCTGACTGCTTCTTCCAATCTGAGATGTCTCCCCACCCTTCATTATGCCCCCCTCCTGGGAATAATTTTCCCCTTCTGGGAATTTCTCTATATTTTGATTTTATCTTCTCGAAGGCGTGTGTTAGAAGTGTTGGTGGGTTTTGTTGGTGGTGATGGTATCATGGTCAGGGGTCCTAGTTTTGCCCGATCCTGCCCTGTGGCATTCTGCCCACCCATCCCACAGCCCCATGAGGCGCCAAGGGAGATACCAGCACAGGACAAGGACACACTTAGGACGAGCAATGAGCAAACTGCTCACTCTGCCGCCAGCTGGGGATCTGCTGGCAATCCTGGAGCAGAATCATGGGAAAAGGATAGAGATCTAAAGGGTCTGTTTTTTCCTCCTTAAGTTTAAATCTGAAATTTACCACACTCTGAAAGCCTTAATGAAGTGAAAGGAAGTGGAAATGCCAACAAAAGTATAAGATGACTGCCTTCTCAAGTGAAAGTGGGCCATCGCTTTCCAACCTAAAAGGGAGAAAAGAGAGTTCTGTGCTCATGTGTAAAACCTTTGAACAAACAGAACCCTGCCCACTACCAGCCTGGCAGACTTGACCTAATCCATGTGCCCTGGAACTTGATCAATCAGATTTGTGACCCCCCTCTCTGAGGGGCAGGCAGTGAGGGGAGGGGCATGGAGATGGGTCTCCTGTCACCTCTGGAGGCTGGCAGCACATGTCACACAGTGCTGGTGTCTCATTGCTAGTGTACACATCCTCTTCCCAGCCAGATTATGAGCTTCCTAAGGATGGGGTCTGCTGTTAGTTCACACTGCACAGGGTTTGGAAGAGAGAAATAGGCAATACTTTGAATGGGGAACCGGATAAAGGAAGAAAATTGGTATTTATCAAACACATGCTGTGTAGCTATGCCAGGCTCTGAATTCTCACTGTATTTAATTCTGAACTCTCACTGTATTTAATTCTCACGACAATCATTTGAGATAGGCATTGCTGCTCCCCTTCCACATGTGAGGTTGGGTAGCTTACCTAAGGTTACTAGTGACAAATACCAAGTGGAGAGGGTAGGGCTTGAGCCCAGATTTGTCTAACTCCAAGTCTGTTCTCTTTACCCTCACCATGCTGTCCTAGAAGCTCCCAGAATAG
Source organism: Eubalaena glacialis (assembly GCF_028564815.1). NCBI lineage: Eukaryota > Metazoa > Chordata > Mammalia > Artiodactyla > Balaenidae > Eubalaena > Eubalaena glacialis. The sequence continues at coordinate 113,245,830 of NC_083721.1, forward strand.
AGGGAAACGTACCAATGACCATGCATGCACCACATGTACATGTCATGGGACATGGTACAATGACCATAGGGCGTCGCACATCACTGGATGTGCTACGGCTCGACGAAGGGGGCTTCGTTAGTGGAGAAGGCAGTTTCTATTGGTGTCACTAGGCTCCTGGGGGAGGACGGAGGAGAGGAAGAAGGAAAGGAAACAGAAGGAAGGGTGAAGGAATAAGAAAAATAAGGACAGAGGATAAAAGACAAGTACAGGAAAAAAGAAGAAAGTGGGGAAGAAAGAAAGTGAAAGCAAGTCAAATGTATTACTCAGCTCTCTGACTCTGATAAAAAATGCTCTCACCTCTCCTGGTAAATAGCTCTGAAGCCACCTACCACCTACTCTTCAAACAGCAAATTCCTCTCCTCCCAACGTCAGTGTCCCCAGATGATGATTTATTTCCACCTTATCTCACTTATATATAACAAAACTTTATTTCTAGAGGAGGAGTTTTGATGTCTTCAGGCAGAAGGAAATAATTTGAATAATTTCTGTGCATCTAAATGCTATGTGAATTATGTTAAAATTAGTGAGATTGGTAGCAAAGGCAGAAAAGTGAGACAATAATGGTGACAGGAATAGTAGTACTTTAAGACACTGATTTTTTTTTTTGACTTACTTAATACAACACAAATTTATTTTCTTACATCTGGAAGCCAGGAGTCTGGAAACAGTCTCACTGGGCTAAAGTCAAGGTGTCAGCAGGGCTGGTTCCTCCTGGAGGCTCTAGGGGAGAATGTGTTTCCTTGACTTTTCTAGCTGCTGGAGACCACCTGCATCCCTGGCCTTGTGGCCCCTTCCTCACCTCACCCCAGCCCTCTTGCCTCCCTAGTCACATCCCTTGCTTCCTCTCCTCCCTCTTATAGAGTGATTACATTTTTTTATTGGGGTATAGTTGTTTTACAATGTTGTGTTAGTTTCTACCATACAGCGAAGTGCAGTAGAGTTCCCTGTGCTATACAGCAGGGTCTCATTAGTAAGACACTGATTTTTACTTGCCTACCAATTCTGTTACACGGCAACGGCACTCTCACTGGCACTTATGCCCTATACTTACACAATCAATGGCTATAAACATATACTCTGATCTAATCTGCATTTATGACAAAAACTTTTAGTTTTGAAATTGTGGTCCTTGGATATGTCATGTGAAACTTGCTTATAGACCCGAGTATGACTGAGTTGTGATGTATCAACTCACTGAACTCCACAACTGTTTCTGCAAACTGGGCTGCCCAATGGGCATCCTCCTTTCCTGACCATTCCTTGTATTTCTTTCTCATGGTGAAGACTTGTTCAAAAGAGAGAAAAATCTCCAAGAGAAGAGGACTGACTACAAGCTCTCTTATAATTTCCATAAGTCATGTCCTGGTTTAATCTCTGGAAATTTATCAGGGTCACATATGTACAAATAAATTATTCTAATTTTTCCTCACTATAAACATCAGCAACCAAATTTCCTTAATCTGTGCCATCCTGGATATGTCAAATCCATGGATCATCAGAATTAAGCTCCAAATTCTCTTCAAGTTGCTGTCCAGAGTTTTAGTCTGTAATGAGCTTTGTCGTTGCTCCCCATCAGTCATGAAACTAATTCAATAATAAGCAAGATTTTAGCACTATGGTTAGCAGTATTGTTACTCTTAAATATGTTCTCAATTACAAAAATTAAATTAGACATATAATTATAGTTCCTTGGGTTGTAATCAATGTTTCTGATATTTCACTCCCAAGTAGATAACCACAAATCAATCTCATAAAAACGTAGGATACACAATGTTGGCCAAAGGGATGTCAAGCTATTATTTTCATTATCTGTGTGATGCAAAAAAAAAAACAAAACAAAAATAAAAACTCCAAAACAGCTTTATAGCATCCCTTTTAAAAAAGGTCTTTATGCTCTTTTCATATCTAAGCAAAATTCTGATTCATTAGCTACTGTTTTATAATAGGTTCACATTATAAAATACCAAACAACAGATGAAATGTTGACAGAGAAAAAGAAAATGGAAGCTCTCCCTTGAGGTATCTTGGTGTCAGGTGAAAACGATATGTTCCAGAAGCCTGGAAATCCTAACTCGATTATTCCTGGAGACCCAGAAAATGTCTGGATATTGACAGGTTAATGCTTTATTTTTAACAAATATTATGTATTAGGCAGTGTGCTGGTGGTAAATAGAGCTGTAGCCCTCAAGTGCAAGGAGCTCACAGTGCAGGGAAAAACCAGACATAGACATGAATAACTGAATCCCATGCGAGGATAACAGAGGTGTCACGTGGTAAGTGTTGTAATCCATGTGTGTATGAAGTAAAGTAGGCACTCAAAGCCACCCTCCTCAGGTCAAGATGGAGGCAAAGGCAAAGTAATGAAGGGGTAACGGAGACAGGGGTGCGAACTCGCAGAGAGAAGGAAGAGGAAGCGGGAACAGGGTCTAGAGGTATAAGGGAGAGTTTTCTGGCAAAAGAAGAATATGGGAAAGAGCATTCTGGGATGAAAGAATAGCAAGGGACAAGCCAGGGAGGTGTGGGAAAGAACAGTGTTAGGGAATCTAGAAGCACCTGGAGAGAAGCACCTGACAACAGGAGTGAGCACATGGAGATCTGTATCTGTCGAGAGCCGCTGGGGTTTTAAACTTTAAGCAGGGAAGTAACAAGAACAGATTGGTTTTTAGAAGCAGAATGTAGCAATTTAGCAGCAGGTTCTAGCACACATTTGGAGAAGGGGGCAAGGCTGGAGTCAAGGAAATGATCAAGAGGAAAGTGTCTGATCTTAGCACTGAGATAGTCTGGAAGTTGAGGGAATCCAGGTGGAATTCAAGGTTGAGGCTTAGATATTCACAACAAGGTGCACATGGTCCACAGTGAGTTCTGATGGGTGTAGTGTGGAGGGTCCCAGGTCCCAGAAAAGGGTGGGTGCAGGGGTTGAGATGTGTTCCCAAAATGGGAAGCTAGGGATCATGATTTCTGACTAGGCTTGACTTCTACTTATATGAGAAAAAAGCCAAAGTTAAATTAAAAAAAAAATCCAAAGGGAAATTAAAGCTCAAACTACATTTATTGGGCAGCATTCAGAGGCTTGGCACAGTGTCAGCCAGCATCATGCACCTTTCCTTTAACCCTCACAGTAGCTACCATGTATAGGAACTGGTTGTTCTTAGTTTCACAGGTGCAGAAACTGAGACAAATAAAATAACTTGTCCGAAACTTCACTATTCACAAGGAGAAAGCAGAGCTTCGCTCCCAGGTCTGTGTGCCTCTGAACCCATGCTGCAAGCAAGAGGCAAAGGAAGAAGACCTCTCCACGGGCCTTGGTGTTCAGGAGCCCACAGCATCATTCTATCAACACGTCATTTGTTTGTCAAAAGCTCGGAGCCAGGGAGATGGAGCCTCGGGTCAGTGAAGGCTACTTACTGATGGTGTAGCTGGTCCACTAGGCTCTGCGTCTCTATTTCCCTGACCCTGTGCTGCCACAACTAGAAACGTTCATTTCTTCTAAAATAAAGAGAGGCACATACTCACTACACCAAAATTAATTTCCGAGGAATCAAGAACTTAGATGTAAAAAAATGAAACCTAAAAAGTTTAGAGGAAAATTTGGGACTTAAAAAAAATTATCTAGAGGGACTTCCCGGGCGGTCCAGTGGTTAAGACTCCGCGCCTCCAAATGCAGGGGGCGTGGGTTTGATCACTTCTCAGGGAACTAAGATCCCACATGCCTCACAGCGAGGCCAAAAAAAAAAAAAACAAAAAAGATCTAGAACAACTTTCAAAGCATGACACAAACTCTAAAGCCTGATACATTTAACTACATAAAAACTAAACATTTCTAGAAAAATCCATCTTGTATACAAAAAGATAATTTTCTTAATAAATAATAAAGAGCTTGAACACATCAATATGAAAAGACCAACAACCCAATTGAAAAATGAACACTTGCCCAGAAAGTTGAGAGAAAATGGAAACAGAAGTGAATTTTAAATATGTGAAAAGACAAAAATTAAAACTTCATTGTGATACCACTTTTTACCTCTCAGATTAACAAAGATCAAAAATTTTGTTATTATTATTCATTACTACGGTATGGGAAACAGATATTCTCAAGTATCATCAGTAGGAGTATATTATGAAGCTATCTTATTACAGAGTGATTTGGCAATATGCATGGAAAATTTAAACAGACTTTCCATTTGACCATGCAATTTTACTTCTAGAAATTTCTCCTATGATTATGCTTACACCTATACATAAAAATGCATGTATCATGCTGATCAGTGCAGCGATTGTGTTTGCATGCAGAAAAGAACTAGGAACAATTTAAACAGGAACCCTCCGAAGTCAGTTATAATATAGCTACCCAAAGAACATTCTACTAAAATGAATGCGGAATATACATACGGAAGTCATCTGATTTCCAAGACATATTTTTAAAGGAAAGAAGGAAGATGAAGAACAATGTGTGTAATGTATCACCATATTTTAAGGAAAAACTATACACGTATGTGTGTACATGTGTCTATTTGTCTATTCATAAACTATGAAAATGCATGGAAAATGCGTAACAGTCGAAGGTGGAAGAACTAAGGACAGATAAGGGAGGGAGATTTACTTGTCACTGTGTACCTTTTTTATTATTTGAAATTTTTTTACTGTGTGCATTTATTTCCTCTTCCAAAAAACGAGGAAGGCAATAAAGAAGGGCAAAGGGAGTGAGCAATGATGCACAAGAAGGAGTGCAGGAATACTACCCAGCCAGATTTTAGCCCTGTTCCCATTCATCTCTGGCCAGCTTCAAGGCTCCTTGAGGCTTCACACTGTAAGCACAACCCCACAAAGGTTGGCTAAGGGACCAAGGAAAAGATAAGAACTATTTTACAGTTAGACTTCCTACCAAATTCAGTTATGAAAACTTAGAAATCAACAATTAATCATAAGATCCAGGGTGAAACTGGTCTCCCCAGAGGAAGTCACAAATCATAGGCAGTACTGTGTTGTCATTTTCCGTAATCTAAGGATAAATCAGTTTTCATAACAATAAATCACAATTTCATTCTTACTTTAAAATTTTACCAAATGGGTTTGTATCACAATAGCCATCTTTTCTGAAAAAAAAAAAAATTAGGTCTCTTGGTCTGACCACGGTCTTGTTCTGACTGTGGTCTGAGTACTGGATGGAAATCACTACACTTACAGGGAGGGTAGATGTTTACTGAGTATGGAGGCCTCAGGCCCATCTGGCAGGTGGAGACATGTTGCCGAAACCCGGGGACACAGAAAGGCTTTTGTGCCCAGGAACCCCACAGGGTTCTGCTCAGTTACAAACCCCCCTTTTCTCTGGTACTCCTCAATCTTGAGGAGATCAGGTGTTGGACAAGAAAGGGAATATTATTTTGGATAGAGGTGTTAATCATAAACTTAGGAGAGGAACTCAGTTTTAGGGGGACTCGGTTTGAATCATCTGCCAAATGCCAGGACATTCTCGGTGGAAAAGCTGTGCTTGTGCAGGAATGGACCAGGACAAATACTGGCTGGAACTAACCCGCACACTAGGAGGCGCACTATTCCATTACACACCAGTTCCAAGTACATGAAATGCACAGGTATATGAGTAAATACTGTACAACTGATCTGGTTAAATGGTCAGAGTATAAAGGATCCACTTTATGAAAAGAAAGTGGATGACCAAACATAGTGAAAACCTTTTGGTGAAGGAGTGGGATCCTGTATGAAAGCAAGAAAAACGTGGCTTCAAATGACTTATGCCTGACCTTTTTACTCATGTATAAAGTTTCATTAGTGTTTCATATTTTAAAATACACCATTCAAGAAGAACTACAATCCTGCAGCCTGGGGAACAAAAACCAGATTCACAGAAAGATAGACAAGATGAAAAGGCACAGGGCTACGTACCAGATGAAGGAACAAGAGAAAACCCCAGAAAAACAACTAAATGAAGTGGAGATAGGCAACCTTCCAGAAAAAGAATTCAGAATAATGATAGTGAAGATGATCCAGGACCTCGGAAAAACAATGGAGGCAAAGATCGAGAAGATGCAAGAAATGTTTAACAAAGATCTAGAAGAAATAAAGAACAAACAAACAGAGATGAACAATAAAATAACTGAAATGAAAACTACACTAGAAGGAATCAATAGCAGAATAACTGAGGCAGAAGAACGGGTAAGTGACCTGGAAGACAGAATGGTGGAATTCACTGCTGCGGAACAGACTAAAGAAAAAAGAATGAAAAGAAATGAAGACAGCCTAAGAGACCTCTGGAACAACATTAAATGCAACAACATTCGCATTATAGGGGTCCCAGAAGGAGAAGAGAGAGAAAGGACCAGAGAAAATACTTGAAGAGTTATAGTCGAAAATTTCCCTAACATGGGAAAGGAAATAGCCACCCAAGTCCAGGAAGTTCAGAGAGTCCCATACAGGTTAAACCCAAGGAGAAACACACTGAGACACATAGTAATCAAATTGGCAAAAACTAAAGACAAAGAAAAATTATTGAAAGCAGCAAGGGAAAAACGACAAATAACATACAAGGGAACTCCCATAAGGTTAACAGCTGATTTCTCAGCAGAAACTCTACAAGCCAGAAGGGAGTAGCATGATATACTTAAAGTGATGAAAGGGAAGAAGCTACAACCAAGATTATTCCACCCGGCAAGGACCTCATTCAGATTCGATGGAGAAATCAAAAGCTTTACAGATGAGCAAAAGCTAACAGAATTCAGCACCACCAAACCAGCTCTACAACAAATGCTAAAGGAACTTCTCTAAGTGGGAAACACAAGAGAAGAAAAGGACCTACAAAAACAAACCCAAAACAATTAAGAAAATGGTCATAGGAACATACATATCGATAATTACCTTAAATGTGAATGGATTAAATGCTCCAACCAAAAGAAACAGGCTTGCTGAATGGATACAAAAACAAAACCCATATATATGCTGTCTACAAGAGACCCACTTCAGACCTAGGGACACACAGAGACTGAAAGTGAGGGGATGGAAAAAGATATTCCATGCAAATGGAAATCAAAAGAAAGCTGGAGTAGCAATTCTCATATCAGATAAAATAGACTTTAAAATAAAGAATATTACAAGAGACAAGGAAGGACACTACATAATGATCAAGGGATCAATCCAAGAAGAAGATATAACAATTATAAATATATATGCACCCAACATAGGAGCACCTCAAGACATAAGGCAACTGCTAACAGCTATAAAAGAGGAAATTGACAGTAACACAATAATACTGGGGACTTTAACACCTCACTTACACCAATGGACAGATCATCCAAAATGAAAATAAATAAGGAAACAGAAGCTTTAAATGACACACCAGACCAGATAGAATTAATTGATATTTATAGGACATTCTATCCAAAAACAGCAGATTACACTTTCTTCTCAAGTGCACATGGAACATTCTCCAGGATAGATCACATCTTGGGTCACAAATCAAGCCTCAGTAAATTTAAGAAAACTGAAATCATATCAAGCATCTTTTCTGACCACAATGCTAAGAGATTAGAAATGAATTACAGGGAAAAAAACGTAAAAAGCACAAACACATGGAGGCTAAACAATACGTTACTAAATAACCAAGACATCACTGAAGAAATCAAAGAGGAAATCAAAAAATACATAGAGACAAATGACAATGAAAACACGACGATCCAAAACCTATGGGATGCAGCAAAAGCAGTTCTAAGAGGGAAGTTTATAGCTATACAAGCCTACCTCAAGAAACAAGAAAAATCTCAAGTAAACAATCTAACCTTACCCCTAAAGGAACTAGAGAAAGAAGAACAAAAAAAACCCAAACTTAGCAGAAGGAAAGAAATCATAAAGATCAGAGAAGAAATAAATGAAAAAGAAACAAAGAAAACAATAGCAAAGATCAATAAAACTAAAAGCTGGTTCTCTGAGAAGATAAACAAAACTGATAAACCATTAGCCAGACTCATCAAGAAAAACAGGGAGAGGACTCAAATCAATGAAATTAGAAGTGCAAAAGGAGAAGTTACAACAGACACCACAGAAATACAAAGCATCCTAAGAGACTACTACAAGCAACTCTATGCCAATAAAATGGACAACCAGGAAGAAATGGACAAATTATTAGAAAGGTATAACCTTCCAAGACTGAGCCAGAAAGAAATAGAAAATATGAACAGACCAATCACAAGTAATGAAATTGAAACTGTGATTAAAAATCTTGCAACAAACAAAAGTCCAGGACCTGATAGCATCACAGGTGAATTCTATCAAACATTTAGAGAAGAGCTAACACCCATCCTTCTCAAACTCTTCCAAAAAATTGCAGACGAAGAAACACTCCCAAACTCATTCTATGAGGACACCATCACCCTGATACCAAAACCAGACAAAGATACTACAAAAAAAGAAAATTACAGACCAGTATTACTGATGAATATAGATGCAAAAATCCTCAACAAAATACTAGCAAACACAATCCGACAACACTTTAAAAGGATCATACACCATGATCAAGTGGAATTTATCCCAGGGATGGAGGGACTCTTCAATATATGCAAATCAATCAATGTGATACACCATATTAACAAATTGAAGGATAAAAACCATATGATCATCCCAATAGATGCAGAAAAAGCTGTTGACAAAACTCAACAGCCATTTACAATAAAAACTCTCCAGAAAGTGGGCATAGAGGGAACCTACCTCAACATAATAAAGGCCATGTATGACAAACCCACAGCAAACATCATTCTCAATGGTGAAAAACTGAAAGCATTTCCTCTAAGATCAGGAACAAGACAAGGATGTCCACTCTCACCACTATTATTCAACATAGTTTTGGAAGTCCTAGCCACGGCAATCAGAGAAGAAAAAGAAATAAAAGGAATCCAAATCGGAAAAGAAGAAGTAAAACTGTCACTGTTTGCAGATGACATGATACTATACATAGAGAATCCTAAACATGCCACCAGAAAACTACTAGAGCTAATCAATGAATTTGGTAAAGTTGCAGGATACAAAATTAATGCACAGAAATCTCTTGCATTCCTATACACTAATGATGAAAAATCTGAAAGAGAAATTAAGGAAACACTCCCATTTACCACTGCAACAAAAAGAATAAAATACCTAGGAATAAACCTACCTAGGGAGACAAAAGACCTGTATGCAGAAAATTATAAGACACTGATGAAAGAAATTAAAGATGGTACCAACAGAAGGAGAGATATACCATGTTCTTGGATAGGAAAAATCAATATTGTGAAAATAACTATACTACCCAAAGCAATCTACAGACTCAATGCAATCCCTATCAAATTACCAATGGCATTTTTTATGGAACTAGAACAAATCATCTTAAAATTTGTATGGAGACACAAAAGACCCCGAATAGCCAAAGCAGTCTTGAGGGAAAAAAACGGAGCTGGAGGAATCAGACTCCCTGACTTCAGACTATACTACAAACCTACAGTAATCAAGACAATATGGTACTGGCACAAAAACAGAAACATAGGGCTTCCCTGGTGGCGCAGTGGTTGAGAATCTGCCTGATAATGCAGGGGACACGGGTTTGAGCCCTGGTCTGGGAAGATCCCACATGCCGCGGAGCAACTAAGCCCATGAGCCACAACTACTGAGCCTGCGCGTCTGGAGCCTGTGATCCGCAACGGGAGAGGCCGCGACAGTGAGAGGCCCGCACACTGCAATGAAGAGTGGCCCCTCCCTCACTGCAAGTGGAGAAAGCCCTCGTACAGAAATGAAGACCCAACATAGCCAAAAATAAATTAATTAATTAATTAACTAATTAAAAAAAATAGTTTAAAAAAAAAAAAACAGAAACATAGATCAATCGAACAAGACAGAAAGCCCAGAGATAAACCCACGCATCTATGGTCAACTAATCTATGACAAAGGAGGCAAAGATATACAATGGAGAAAAGACAGTCTCTTCAATAAGTGGTGCTGGGAAAACTGGACAGCTACATATAAAAGAATGAAATTAGAACACTCCCTAACACCATACACAAAAATAAACTCAAAATAGATTCGAGACCTAAATGTAAGACCGGACACTATAAAACTGTTATTGGAAAACACAGGAAGAACACTCTTTGACATAAATCACAGCAAGATCTTTTTTGATCCACCTTCTAGAGTAATGGAAATAAAAACAAAAATAAACAAATGGGACCTAATGAAACTTCAAAGCTCTTGCACAGCAAAGGAAACCATAAACAAGATAAAAAGACAACCCTCAGAATGGGAGAAAATATTTGCCAATGAATCAACGAACAAAGGATTAATCTCCAAAATATATAAACAGCTCATGCAGCTCAATATTAAAGAAACAAACAACCCAATCCAAAAATGGGCAGAAGACCTAAATAGACATTTCTCCAAAGAAGACATACAGATGGCCAAGAAGCACATGAAAAGATGCTCAACAACACTACTTATTAGAGAAATGCAAATCAAAACTACAATGAGGTATCACCTCACACCAGTTAGAATGGGCATCATCAGAAAATCTACAAACAACAAATGCTGGAGAGGGTGTGGAGAAAAGGGAACCCTCTTGCACTGTTGGTGGGAATGTAAATTGATACAGCCACTATGGAGAACAGTATGGAGGTTTCTTAAAAAACTAAAAGTAGAATTACCATATGATCCTGCAATCCCACTACTGGGCATATACCCAGAGAAAACCACAATTCAAAAAGATACATGCACCCCAATGTTCATTGCAGCACTATTTACAATAGCTAGGTCATGGAAGCAACCTAAATGCCCATCGACAGACAAATGGATAAAGCAGATGTGGTACATATATACAATGGAATATTACTCAGCCATAAAAAGGAATGAAATTGAGTCATTTGTTGAGACGTGGATGGATCTAGAGACTGTCATACAGAGTGAAGTAAGGCAGAAAGAGAAAAACAAATATCGTATATTAACGCATGTATGTGGAACCTAGAAGAATGGTATGGATGAGCCGGTTTGCAGGGGAGAAGTTGAGACACAGATGTAGAGAACAAACGCATGGACACCAAGGTGGGAAAGCAGCGGGGGGGTGGGGGTGATGGTGTGATGAATTGGGCGATTGGGATTGACATGTATACACTGATGTGTATAAGAACCTGCAGTATAAAAAAACAAACAAAACAACTAATACTAAACTTTCTTTGGGTTATTTGTATGGAAATATGTTAATATAAATGTTTCAGATATTACACGAAATTTCTAAAATTCTTATATGTTCTGGTATAATATTATAAGTCATAATTCTAGTTATTACTTTAAAATGTATATCTCAGCAATAACTAAACTTCCTTGTCAATTGCATTATTATGAACTTTCATCAAATCTTTAACCATGGTCATTTTTAAGTCTTTTGTCATTTACAGACAGTTCGGGGTGTACTCTGATGCTTTTGCAAAGATGTTCCTATAAAAGTGTTTCATCTTCAAGGAATTCATGGAAAAGACTCTGACAAGTACAGGTTTCTGGTAACTGACTATACTGCTGAACTGAATGAATAAGCATTTTCAGAACTCTAATGGAAAACTGATGAATTCATAAAAGTGCTAAGAAAAGATCAAGATGAAAAAAAAAATTAATTACATGGGACTGAGTGAACTGATGAGCATGATTATAATTTTTGTGACTTTCTGTTTGAATAAAAAAAAAATCCCACAAGGACTCAGAGGCAAAAAATATACAAATCAATTTTCACTGCAAAGTAAAGGAGCTGTTACAGTGGAGGATTACTGGACTGAATGTCAATATTATGACATAGTATGAGTGTGTTTCATGTTTGGTAATTGCAATCATTGTTGCTTTTGTTGTGGTCATCCATTTACAATGTTTGGTGTCAGTTTATTTATCTCTTGTAAAAATAAAATACAGTGTGTGTGTGTAAAATAAAATAAAATAAAATAAAATACACCATTCAAATAAAAGCACATCCACAATCTCTAATTAAAAATCCAAACACACAAAGCCAAGAAGTAACCATTTTTAAAAACCAACTTATTTTAATTAAAAAACTCATATTAGGAGAGACCTTCAAGACGGCGGAGGAGTAAGACGTGGAGATCACCTTCTTCCCCACAAATAAATCAGAAATACATCTACATGTGGAACAACTCCTACAGAACACCTACTGAACGCTGGCAGAAGACCTCAGACTTCCAAAAGGCAAGAAAATCCCCACGTACCTGGGTAGAGCAAAAGAAAAAAGAAAAAAGAAAAAACAGAGACAAAAGAATAGGGACAGGACCTGCACCAGTGAGAGGGAGCTGTGAAGGAGGAATAGTTTCCACACACTAGGAAGCCACTTCACTGGTGGAGACGAGGGTGGGCAGGGGGGAAGCTTCGGAGCCACGGAGGAGAGCGCAGCAACAGGGGTGCGGAGGGCAAAGCGGAGAGATTCCCGCACAGAGGATTGGTGCCGACCAGCACTCACCAGCCCAAGAGGCTTGTGTGCTCACCCGCCGGGGTGGGCCGGGGCTGGGAGCTGAGGCTCAGGCTTCGGAGGTCAGACCCCAGGGAGAGGACTGGGGTTGGCTGCGTGAACACAGCCTGAAGGGGGCTAGTGCACCACAGCTAGCTGGGAGGGAGTTCGGGAAAAAGTCTGGAGGTGCCGAAGAGGCAAGAGACCATTGTTTAGGGGTACACGAGGAGAGGAGATTCAGAGCACCGCATGAACGAGCTCCAGAGACGGGCGCGAGCTGCAGCTATCAGCGCGGACACCAGAGACGGGCATGAAACGCTAAGGCTGCTGCAGCCACCAAGAAGCCTGTGTGCAAGCACAGGTCACTATCCACACCTCCCCTCCCAGGAGCCTGTGCAGCCGGCCACTGCCAGGGTCCCGTGATCCAGGGACAATGTCCCTGGGAGAACACATGGCATGCCTCAGGCTGGTGCAACGTCATGATGGCCTCTGCTGCCGCAGGCTGGTCCCGCATTCTGTACCCCTCCCTCCTGCCCGGGCCTGAGTGAGCCAGAGCCCCCAGTCAGCTGCTCCTTTAACCCCGTCCTGTCTGAGTGGGGAAGAGATGCACTCAGGCAACCTACATGCAGAGGCGGGTCCAAATCCAAAGCAGAACCCCAGGAGCTGTGTGAACAAAGAAGAGAAAGGGAAATTTCTCCCCGCAGCCTCAAGAGCAGCAGATTAAATCTCCACAATCAACTTGATGTACCCTGCATCTGTGGAATACCTGAATAGAGTATGAATCATCCCAAAATTGAGGCGGTGGACTTTGGGAGCAACTGTAGACTTGGGGTTTGCTTTCTGTATCAAAGTTGTTTCTGGTTTTATGTTTATCTTAGCTTAGTATTTAGACTTTATTATCACTGGTGCATTTGTTTATTGATTTGGTTGCTCTCTTCCTTTTTTTTTATATATAGATATAAATATTTTTTTTCTTTTTTATCTTTTTGTGGGTGTGTATGTGTATGCGCCTTTGTGTGATTTTGTCTGTATAGCTTTGCTTTTACCATTTGTCCTAGGGTTCTGTCTGTCCGTTTTCTTTTTGTTTTTTTTTGTTTTTCTTAGTATACTTTTTAGCGCTTGTTTTCATTGGTGGATTTATTTATTGGTTTGGTTGCTCTCTTCTTGTTTTCTTTTTCTTATGACTTTTTAATTTTTAATTTTCACTATTATATATTTTTAATAACCTTATTTTATTTTATTATTATTTTCTTGCTTTCTTTTTTTTCCTCCCTGTTCTTCTGAGCTGTGCAGCTGACACATCTTGGTGCTCCAGCCAGGGATCAGGCCTCTGCCTCTAATGTGGGAGAGCTGAGTTCAGGACACTGATGCACCAGAGACCTCCTAGCTCCGAGTAATATCATACAGCGAAAGCTCTCCCAGAGATCTCCATCTCAACACTAAGACCCAGCTGAACTCAATGACCAACAAGCTACAGTGCTGGACACCCTATGCCAAACAACTAGCAAGACAGGAACACAACCCCACCCATTAGCAGAGAGGCTGCCTAAAATCATAACAAGGTCACAGACACCCCAAAACACACCACCGGACACAGACCTGCCCACGAGAAAGACAAGATCCAGCCTCATCCACCAGAACACAGGCACTAGTCCCCTCCACCAGGAAGCCTACACAACCCACTGAACCAACCTGAGCCGCTGGGGGCAGACACCAAAAACAACGGGAACTAGGAACCTGCAGCTGCAAAAAGGAGAGCCCAAACACAGTAAGTTAAGCAAAATGAGAAGACAGAGAAACATACAGCAGATGAAGGAGCAAGGTAAAAACCCACCAGGCCAAACAAATGAAGAGGAAATAGGCAGTCTACCTCAAAAAGAATTCAGAGTAATGATAGTAAAGATAATCCAAAATCTTGGAAATAGAATGGAGAAAATACATGAAACGTTTAACAAGGACCTAGAAGAACTAAAGAGCAAACAAACAATGATGAACAACACATTAAATGAAATTAAAAATTCTCTAGAAGGAATCAATGGCAGAATAACTAGGGCAGAAGAATGGATAAGTGACCTGGAAGATAAAATAGTGTACGTAACTACCGCAGAGCAAAATAAAGAAAAAAGAATGAAAAGAGTCGAGGACGGTCTTAGAGACCTCTGGAACAATGTTAAATGCACCAACATTCAAATTATGGGGGTCGCAGAAGAAAAAGAGAAAAAGAAAGGGTCTGAAAAAATATTCGAAGAGATTATAGTTGAAAACTTCCCTAATATGGGAAAGGAAATAGTCAAGTCCAGGAAGCACAGAGAGTCCCATATAGGAAATTTTCCAAGGAGAAACACGCCAAGACACATATTAATCAAACTATCAAAAATTAAGTGCAAAGAAAAATTATTAAAAGCAGCAAGGGAAAAACAACAAATGACATACAAGGGAATACTCGTAAGGTTAACAACTGATCTTTCAGCAGAAACTGTGAAAGCCAGAAGGGTGTGGCAGGACATATTTAAGGTGATGAAAGGGAAAAACCTACAACCAAGATTACTCTACCCAGCAGGATCTCATTCATTCAGATTCGTCAGAGAAATTAAAATCTTTACAGACAAGCAAAAGCTAAGAGAATTCAGCACCACCAAACCAGCTTTACAACAAACGCTAAAGGAACTTCTCTAGGCAGGAAACACAAGAGAAGGAAAAGATCTACAATAACAAACCCAAAACAATTAAGAAAATGGTCATAGGAACATACATATCGATAATTACCTTAAATGTAAATGGATTAAATGCTCCAACCAACAGACACAGACTGGCTGAATGGATACAAAAACAAGACCCATATATATGCTGTCTACAAGAGACCCGCTTCAGACCTAGGGACACATACAGATTGAAAGTGAAGGGATGGAAAAAGATATTCCATGCACATGGAAATCAAAAGAAAGCTGCAGTAGTAATTCTCATATCAGACAAAATAGACTTTAGAATAAAGACTATTACAAGATACAAAGAAGGACACTACATAATGATCAAGGGATCAATCTAAGAAGAAGATATAACAATTGTAAATATTTATGCACCCAACAGAGGAGCACCTCAATACATAAAGCAAATGTTAACAGCCATGAAATGGGAAATTGACAGTAACACTATCATAGTAGGGGACTTTAACACCCCACTATCACCAATGGACAGATCATCCAAAATGAAAATAAATAAGGAAACACAAGCTTTAAATGATACATTAAACGAGATGGACTTAATTGATATTTAAAGGACATTCCATCCAAAAACAACAGAATACACTTTCTTCTCAAGTGCTCATGGAACATTCTCCAGGATAGATCATATCTTGGGTCACAAATCAAGCCTTGGTAAATTTAAGAAAATTGAAATCGTATCAATTATCTTTTCTGACCACAACGCTATGCGACTAGATATCAATTACAGGAAAAATCTGTAAAAAATACAAACACATGGAGGCTAAACAATACACTACTAAATAACCAAGAGGTCACTGAAGAAATCAAAGAGGAAATCAAAAAATACCTAGAAAAAAACGACAATGAAAACATGACGACCCAAAACCTATGAGATGCAGCAAAAGCAGTTCTAACAGGGAAGTTTATAGCAATACAATCTTACCTCAAGAAACAAGAAACATCTCAAATAAACAACCTAACCTTACACCTAAAGCAATTAGAGAAAGAAGAACAAAAGAACCCCAAAGTTAGCAGAAGGAAAGAAATCATAAAGAACAGATCAGAAATAAATGAAAAAGAAATGAAGGAAACGATAGCAAAGGTCAAGAAAACTAAAAGCAGTTCTTTGAGGCGATAAACAAAATTGATAAACCATTAGCCAGATTCATGAAGAAAAAAAAGAAGATTCAAATCAATAGAAGTAGAAATGAAAAAGGAGAAGTTAACACTGACACTGCAGAAATACAAAGAATCATGAGGGATAACTACAAGCAACTATATGCCAATAAAATGGACAACCTGGAAAAAATGGACAAATTCTTAGAAAAACACAGTCGTCCAAGACTGAACCAGGAAGAAACAGAAAATATAAACAGACCAATCACAAGCACTGAAATTGAAACTGTGATCAAAAATCTTCCAACAAACAAAAGCCCAGGACCAGATGGCTTCACAGGCGAATTCCATCAAACATTTAGAGAAGAGCTAACACTTATCCTTCTGAAACTCTTTGAAAATATAGCAGAGGGAGGAACACTCCCAAACTCTTTCTACGAGGCCACCATCACCCTGACACCAAAACCAGACAAAGATGTCACAAAGAAAGAAAACTACAGGCCAATATCACTGATGAACACAGGTGCAAAAATCCTCAACAAAATACTAGCAAACAGAATCCAGCAGAACATTAAAAGGATCATACACCATGATCAAGTGGGGTTTATACGAGGAATGCCAGGATTCTTCAATATACGCAAATCAATCAATGGGATCAACCATATTAACCAACTGAAGGAAAAAAACCATATGATCATCTCAATAGATGCAGAAAAAGCTTTTGACAAAATTCAACACCCATTTATGATAAAAACTCTCCACGAAGTAGGCATAGAGGGAACTTACCTCAACATAATAAAGGCCATATATGACAAACCCACAGCCAACATCGTTCTCAATGGTGAAAAACTGAAAGCATTTCCTCTAAAACCCAGAACAAGACAAGGTTGTCCACTCTCACCACTATTATCCAACATCGTTTTGGAAGTTTTAGCCACAGCAATCAGAGAAGAAAAAGAAATAAAAGGAATCCAAATCGGAAAAGAAGAAGTAAAACTGTCACTGTTTGCAGATGACATGATACTATACATAGAGAATCCTAAAGATGCTACCAGAAAACTACTAGAGCTAATCAATGAATCTGGTAAAATAGAAGCATACAAAATTAATGCACAGAAATTTCTTGCATTCCTATATGCTAATGATGAAAAATCTGAAAGAGAAATTAAGGAAACACTCCCATTTACCACTGCAACAAAAAGAACAAAATACCTAGGTATAAACCTACCTAAGGAGACAAAAGACCTGTATGCAGAAAGCTATAAGACACTGATGAAAGAAATTAAAGATGATACAAACATATGGAGAGATATACCATATTCTTGGATTGGAAGAATCAACATTGTGAAAATGACTCTACTACCCAAAGCAATATACAGATTCAATGCAATCCCTATCAAATTACCAATGGCATTTTTCACAGAACTAGAACAAAAATTTCACAATTTGTATGGAAACACAAAAGACCCCGCATAGCCAAAGCAATCTTGAGAAAGAAAAACGGAGCTGGAGGAATCAGGCTCCCGGACTTCAGACTCTACTACAAAGCTACAGTAATCAAGACAGTATGGTACTGGCACAAAAACAGAAATATAGATCAATGGAACAGGATAGCAAGCACAGAGATAAACCCACGCACATATGGTCACCTTATCTTTGATAAAGGAGGCAAGCATATACAGTGGAGAAAAGACAGCCTCTTCAATAAGTGGTGCTGGGAAAACTGGACAGGTACATGTAAAAGTATGAAATTAGAACACTCCCTAACACCATACACAAAAATAAACTCAAAATGGATTAAAGACCTAAATGTAAGGCCAGACACTATCAAACGCTTAGAGGAAAACATAGGCAGAACACTCTATGACATAAATCACAGCAAGATCCTTTTTGACCCAGCTCCTAGAGAAATGGAAATAAAAACAAAAATAAACAAATGGGACCTAATGAAACTTAAAATCTTTTGCACAGCAAAGGAAACCATAAACAAGACCAAAAGACAACCCTCAGAATGGGAGAAAATATTTGCAAATGAAGCAACTGACAAAGGATTAATCTCCAAGATTTACAAGCAGCTCATGCAGCTCAATAACAAAAAAACAAACAACCCAATCCAAAAATGGGCAGAAGACCTAAATAGACATTTCTCCAAAGAAGATATACAGATTGCCAACAAACACATGAAAGAATGCTCAACATCATTAATCATTAGAGAAATGCAAATCAAAACTACAATGAGATATCATCTCACACCGGTCAGAATGGCCTTCATCAAAAAATCTAGAAACAATAAATGCTGGAGAGGGTGTGGAGAAAAGGGAACCCTCTTGCACTGTTGGTGGGAATCTAAATTGATACAGCCACTATGGAGAACAGTATGGAGGTTCCTTAAAAAACTAAAAATAGAACTACCATACGACCCAGCAATCCCACGACTGGGCATATACCCTGAGAAAACCATAATTCAAAGAGTCATGTACCAAAATGTTCATTGCAGCTCTATTTACAATAGCCAGGACATGGAAGCAACGTAAGTGTCCATCATCGGATGAATGGATAAAGAAGATGTGGCACATATATACAATGGAATATTACTCAGTCATAAAAAGAAACGAAATTGAGTTATTTGCAGTGAGGTGGATGGAGTTAGAGTCTGTCATACAGAGTGAAGTAAGTCAGAAAGAGAAAAACAAATACAGTATGCTAACACATATATATGGAATCTAAGGAAAAAAAAAAAAGGTCATGAAGAACCTAGTGGTAAGATGGGAATAAAGACACAGACCTACTAGAGAATGGACTTGAGGATATGGGGAGGGGGAAGGGTAAGCTGGGACAAAGTGAGAGAGTGGCATGGACATATATACACTACCAAGCGTAAAATAGATAGTTAGTGGGAAGCAGCCGCATAGCACAGGGAGATGAGCTCAGTGCTTTGTGACCACCTAGAGGGGTGGGATAGGGAGGGTGGGAGGGAGGGAGATGTAAGAGGGAAGCGATATGGGAATATATGTATATGTATAACTGATTCACTTTGTTATAAAGCAGAAACTAACACACGATTGTAAAGCTATTATACTCCAATAAAGATGTTAAAAAAAAAAAGTCATGTACCACAATGTTCACTGCAGCACTATTTACAATAGCCAGCACATGGAAGCAACCTAAGTGTCCATCGACAGATGAATGGTTAAAAAAGTTGTGGCACATATATACAATGGAATATTACTCAGCCATAAAAAGAAATTGAGTTATTTGTAGTGAGGTGGATGGACCTAGAGTCTGTCATACAGAGTGAAGTAAGTCAGAAAGACAAAAACAAATACCATATGCTAACACATATATATGGAATCTAAAAAAAAAAAAAAAAATGATTCTGAAGAACCTAGGGGCAGGACATGAATAAAGACACAGACGTAGAGAATGGACTTGAGGATATGGGGAGGGGGAAGGGCAACCTGGGATGAAGTGAGAGAGTGGCATGGACATATATACACTACCAAATGTAAAATAGATAGCTAGTGGGAAGCAGCTGCATAGCATAGGGAGATCAGCTCGGTGTGTTTTGACCACCTAGAGGGGTGGGGTAGGGAGGGTGGGAGGGATACGCAAGAGGGAGGAGATATGGGGATATATGTATACGTATAGCTGATTCACTTTGTTATAAAGCAGAAACTAACACACCATTGTAAAGAAATTATACTCCAATAAAGATGTTAAAAAAAATAAAAAAATAAAGTAAACCTACAGTTAAGCAAAATAACGAATCTGAAAGATAACCAAGAAGTTAGGCATGCTGTGGAAAAAAGAAAACAAAAGCTCATATTATTCATGGCTTATTATTTTAAATAAAATTTGTCAAGAGGTGTAACTGATCAAGATCAGACCGAGTTAGAGTAATATTTACATGTGGCCACTTAGATTAAGGCTGCAGGGCAGTTGTATTGCATCCCAGCCTTAGACCTCTGACTCAGCAATGTTTTGACAGGGGCGGGGAGAACTTCCAGATCCCTGCTGACCTCTACCTAGATGTAGATCCTCCCCCCACCCTTTTATTTTTGGCCGCGCTGCGAGGCCTGTGGGATCTTAATTCCCTGACCATGGATTGAATCCAGGACCATGGCAGTGAAAGCTCCAAGTCTTAACCACTGGACCACCAGGAAATTCCCGATTCCCCCTTCTTTTACTGGTTGTCTGGCTCATCCCCATGGGTCTCAGAGCACAAGACTGTTGGGAAAAATGCGACCCCCTACTGCCAAACCTTGGTGCATGGGGAATTCATCAACACTAGGGGTTTCCAGATGTCTGGATTTCAAGTACAAGCAAACATTCTAAAAGAATTTGGGGGATGGACATAAGGTGGCTAACTTTTATTTTGCCATGTTAGGACATTACCAAATGTACAAACAAAATGCCCACCACCATCTGCTATTACCAGGCTTTCATAAATTTAAAAAAGCCTTTAAGACCACAAAAAGCGAAAGAAAATACTCTCTCTAAATTTAACTTTAAAAGTCACATATATGCTGTCATCCATGTAAAATTAGATATGTGTCTACATGTAAAAATATTTTTTAAATTATCTTAAGAAGGATACCTTTTTTTTTTTTTTTTTAAATTCTGCAGGTACTGTTGAAATCTTCTTCCAAAACTGTTGTGGGACACCAGCAAGGTGGTTTGATCCCACTGATCTGCACAACACCTGCCTGTTTCTTCCCTTTCCTCAGCTTGACTCTTTTCTAGTTGCCTCTGAATACCAAGCCCACACAGGAATGTGCTGTCCATTTTTAGAATATCTACAGGATCTATGGGGTTAAGTGTTCAGAACAGAATCTGAGGTTTTAAGAACTGATTAAAAAATATTTGTTTGCAAAGCCAAGTCAATCATTTCAAGGCTTCTAGGAACCAGTTTCCAGTGCCCGAGTGTTGACCATGGATGAGGAGTCCCTCTCCAGCAGTGCGCTGGGGCCAGAGCCACGTCCATGCCCACAAGATATCGTCCTGGACTAAGGTGATGGCTATACTCACAATGAGGGGGAGGTTCAGTCTCCTTGCCCTTTTCTTTATAAACAGCTTTAATACGAGATAAGGGGCACACTCTAAAAGAGGAGCCCCAAACAGGAACCTAGAAGCAGGAATGCCAGGCTTTTTGCCGCAAAGCTTGGAAGACCTCAAAGCCTGCTGTGTGTCCTGAGACGAGAAGTGAGTGAGCTAAGGTTTACCAAAAGCATGAAGGACCACTAAAACGGCTCAAGGGCCATAGAAGATGATACTGTGAGTGCTCATTCACTCCACAGAAGTTTTCTTGTGTCAGACATAGTCCTGGGGAGTCATAAAAGAACGGTCACTGCTTGGGGTAGGTGATGTCCTGTGGCTGGTGACAACTAGGAGCAAAACTTCTCAGCTCTCCTTTTGAGCCCATCTTTCTCCTTGAAGAACAATGTTCTCAAGGTGAAAATGTCAGAAGAAATGACTCAAAGTGGAACTGAGACCCAGCACTGGGAATGAGAATAAAACAGCCCTGTGGCCATATAAATGCTCTGTTTGGAAGACTTCCAGGTCACCATCAATGAGCTTAGAGATCCAGACTCTAGAACCAGTCAAGGGTCTGGGAGAAATCATGGTGAGCAGGAGAAGTGCCTGAAGAACAGAGACAGGTAAATGCTGCCATGATTTTTTTAAATGAGAAAAAAATGGGGCCTGGAAGTGTTACACTGGTCAAGTCAGACCAATGATGTGTACTTAGCAGAGAAAAAGGTGATAACTCGTAATTAGCCACCAGCATGGATAAGCCATACAAAGCTAGTCCTATTTTCTCATTTTTCTTTGTTTTACTATGAAAGTGTGGCAGATGGGATATAGTTTGCAAGAAAGCAAGTTTTAAAATTTTTATGTAACTATCTCAGGGTCTCATTCTCCGAAAACTTAATCTAATTATATTGGGGGAAAGTCAATGAAATGTTATGATTTCAAAGTCATTTTGCAATTAAAACTCGGTCTTATTCAGGATTCCTTTCTCTATTCACCTCCTTTCTCCTGGGATTGACTATAAGCTCTGGGTTTATGCAAATGCCAGTGTTGAATGAAGAAAAGCTTTTACTTCTACATCTTAATCTAGCCTGGTCTGGACTTCCTTGAAATGTAGAATTGACTGAGGTTAATCAAAGGACAGTTGCCTCTATGTCCACATCTGCTAAGAGTCGCTGGTCTGGTCCTCCTACTGCTATCTATTGGAAGGTCCATGCCACTCTCTTCTCTGCTGTTCCCTCTCTGCAAAAGTGGAACGGCTTCATCCTCCCACTCTCTTAATCTTTCTCAGCTTTACTTGGGACACTGGGAGAGTTCAGCTGCTTTCCCACTCTCCTTTGGGGCTACAGAAGGCTCTGTGTGGCTGCATTAGGACCACTCGTCCAAGACACTCCTCACAGCCCTCTCTATTCTACTACCCACACTAGCCCCATCTCATGCTTCTGGTGCATAAGGTCAGTCTGCAAGTTAGCCCCCTCCCAAAGCTCCAGCTCAGCAGCAGGTCCCAGGTTCCCTCTACTCTTGGATCCCTAAAAGTAGAGTTCCGTTATCTCCATCCTCTTCTTGACCTATGGCTGTAGGTAGGGGACCTGCTCCCTCAACCCCACCCCAGAATCTAACTCTCTTACTTGCTTTCCACTTTCTCCTTCCTCTGCCCAGTACCTTGATTTTACATCCATACAAGGGGGATAAAGGGAAGAAGATGTAGTAAGATGGGGACTACCTCAGTCTGAAGGCATTTTAAATCTTTTCCCCTGTCTTTTGACTTTTTGATCTTTAAAGTCAAGAATTTCGTGGTTTTGTTCCTGGTTCCACAACTCTCTGGAGGTATTAGAGAGCTTGAGTTGACTGGCTGAATGCAGGGTACTCACCAGCAAAAAGGAAGTGCAGCAAAAGTACATTTGTAGAACTTCACCGTAACTTCCCACCCGGAAAACAACCCACTATAGAAAATTTGGATAACACAGAAAGGTAAATTCGTTTCCCATTTAGATGCTAGATGCTTAGATATACTAGACTGGCAGATTAGAAAAATGATATAAATATCAAATACCTTCATTCTGATAAGGCAAAGACTCACCAGATGGACTGTGGAGTCAAGTGGTTTTGTAGCTGACTGAACAACTTGCTTGAAGCTTATTGAATTACAGATCAATTTCTCCTTGGGAGAAAATCTTTAATGCTGTGCAACACTGTTTTGTAATGTACTGCATTCTGTTCAACAAGTCTATTAATGATTTTGCTGAGAACAGAAGATGTGATTATCAAATTTGTAGTTGGCTCACAATTAAGAAGGACAGACAGACTGGCTGCAACAATGGGCCAAGACTAACTTGATGAAACTCAACTCAATAATAATTCTATCTTGCAGTTATATTTAATATAATAATGTCATAACTACAGGATAGAGGTGACCCAGTTAAGTAACAAAGGTGCACCAAATTCATATCCTAGAAGACTTAACCATTATAATAATATGTGCCAGGAATGAGACACGACAGTTGGAAAATCTAGTGGATTTGGGGCTGTGTAAATAGAAGATCCGCATCCATAAGAAGTCTGTATCTCATTAGATTTTGTTCTAGAAAACTACATCTTTCCTCAATCCAACCTCCAAGTGTTATTGCTCACCCTCAAAAGCATTCTATAGCTCTTTACTGCCTCCAGAACAAAGTTCAAGCTCCTTTTGTGGTGTGCCATGCCCACATGACCTACTTCAACTATCCAGTTTCATTTCCCATTGTTCTGGTTTCCTACCTGCTGTCTCATTCCAAACATGCAACTCCCTCCAAATGCTTTTTTGTGCCTTTGTTTCTTTGTCTAGCTTGTCCTTGTCTAAAATTTCACCTCTGCTGTGAGGTATGGTAAAGTGTGGCTGGGAAGGGATGCTGACTGTTGGGTCAGAATTAGGGGTAGTGGGTAGGTGTGGGGAACAGAACCCCATGGAGTGAGGAACTGGACAGCATGAGAACACAGATGAAAAGTAACAGACAAAGACAGGGGTTGTGCACATTTGAGGAAGCCCAAGTGCTGGGTGGGTGCCAAAGGGAAACATCAAAGCTATGGTAGAGAGTCAAGGAGTTGAAGCAAAAGAGTTAAGTGGGAATGAGGGGAGCCAGCTACCTGGGATGTTTGCCTCCTTTGTTATCTTAATAATTTCCCAAAACTTTAAAAATCTTTATTTTTCCCGTCTCTCCTGACTTCAAGATAGAGTTGACTACTCTCTTCCTTGTGGCAACTCTGTACCCCGAATATTTCTCTATTAAATTGCATGTAGCCCAGATATTCAATTATTTGTTACATTTCTAATTCTCATACTAGACTGAACGCTTGCTTGATGGTGGGGCTGTGATTTACCTATGTAATCCCAGGATCCAGCCCATAGTACTACATCTGTACCAGTAACACAGTATCTGACACATAGTATATACTATATAAATATATACACACACCTGTGCATTTTTATGTACGCATGTACACACATATATATACATATGTATATAATATATATTTAATAAATTAATGGTCAATCTACCTTGTTAAATCTTGCTTGAAAATGATGTTTCTCAAGGTATAAGGCCAATATTAGCATGTAGGAATCAGTGCATCCTGAACTATCTCATTATGAGAGAATCATCTTTTTAAAAAATACATTATTGAGTAGAAAATGCTTTTCAATCCATGTTCTAAATTAGTCATAGTTATTCAAAGGCAAGGCATTTGGATCATATGGCTTCACCATGTGCGTTCCTGAATGCTTGGGGCCAATTTAGGTGAATTTTAAGTATTCTGCTTAGAAGGAAATAATAATGCTTGATATTAACACAAAACCCTTTCACTGTCCTTCAAATCTTGAATATGTGAGTGGGCTAAATCCCTACCATAGAAACATGCTATTTTATTATTGCTCTTACATTTGCCTTTAGCCGATTTTTTAATATGCTTAAGTAGGTGAGAAAACTTTGAAAAGAATAACACCTAACTTAGACACACAGAGGTTCATGGGCCAGCATTCTTGTCAGTTGTTTCTTATCTGCTTTTCAGAGCATGGAGCCTGAGCTACAGTATTATAAATGTTCTTTCTACTCTTAGTGCTAATAAGCTTTAGTCATTCATTTGTTCTACAAATATTTATTGAGCACCCACTGTGTTAGGCGCTATTCGAGGTACTGGGAATACATCATGCAGCAGAACTGGCAACATCCTGCCTTCAAGGGCCTTATGTTCTAGTGGGGAGGGCAGAAAAACAAACAATTTAATAAATATACAACATTATTCTAGGTGGTCATAAATGCTATAATGAAAAATAAATGAGGGAAAAGGAAAGAGAAAGACAGCAATTGCCATTTTAGATAATGTGTCCAGACAAGACCTCAAGGAGGGGGTAATATGTGAGCACAGAACTGAATGAAGTGAGGAAGGGAATTATGCTAATTGCTTGGATACTAGCATTCCAAGTAGAGGAAACAGCAGGAGCATGCTTGCAGTGTTTGAGGACTGGTGAGACTATATCACTGTTAGGATGGTGAATGGGGAAAACAGTGATGAGTTGAGGCTGGAGAAGTTGCCAGAGGCCAGATCTTGCAGAGTCAGAGAATAATTTTGGATTTTATTCTCAGTGTGATGGGAAGTCACTGGAGATTTGAGCAGGCTTGTAACTGCTCAAATCATATGGTATGATTTGTATTTTAAAAGGGTCACTCTAGCTTCAGTGGAAGGGAGTGCAGTGTAAAGTCCACATGCTTGTCGATGATAAGGAATGTGGTAAGACTGATGGACCCAACAGGCACCAGCTTCTTTACTTCACCTTGTTTGCAGTAGAAAGAGCCTCTTGGTCAGCAAATCTTCCTGTCCAAGTTTCTGCCCTCTGGGAGGATTGCCCCATTTGCAGTCCCATGATGACAGCAAGTCCTCATCTTCTGGCATCAGCAAATAAGGCAGATCCACCTGTCTTCTCATCCTATGCATCCTGGTCTGGGATTTCCTCAAGGGGCTGACACTTCTGTTATACTGGCTTGAGTCAACAGAAACCCCTATTTATCAGGCCCGGAGGTTTTCTGTTAATACAATTTATGAGAACCTTAGTTGTCTGACATTTTCTTATCTAGCAACTCAGTTTATTAAACCAAACTCCAAGATGAGCAAGCATGTGTCAGATTTGCTGATTCACTTCACTGTGAAAGAAGAGGGGTGGAAAGGCTATGCCTGTGGACCCCAGGGCCTTGTCTTCTAGCTGATCTTTCACACACAACTAGCTTTATGATGTCTGAACAAGACCCACTTACTGTAAGGTTAGGGTGCTATACTAGGCAGTATGTATTCTGGGCCACTGCTTGGTGGGGCTCTTCCCAATCTATTCGCAATGTTGTTTACAATGGCGAAGCTGCCAACTCCACTTCCTGTAGTGGCCAAATAAGCTCCTATCAGAATGATCCTCCTGAGGATAACAACAAAAAACTCTGGACAAGGTATTTTAAAAAGCCCAACTACCTGAAGGCACTGAAGAACAACCAAAAGAAGGTACACTATGGAGAGTGTTGGGAGAAACAACCTGCGGTAAACCCTGAGTGCCCCTGCATGTTCTTTCTGGGTATGTCTAGGAGGTAAGGCCCAGAATGCCTGGGCCATTACTCAGGGTTGAATTTGCAGTGAGAAATTTTGAGGGATTATATAAGGTCTCCCTGAGAGACCAACAGTGGGCGTGTTAACTGCTTAATGTAGAAGAGGTAGATTCTCCAACCTCAGTATTCCTCCCCTGTAATGCAACCCACTGTGTGTGCAGGCTTCCATCTGGGCCCATGAAGCCATTCCTGTGGGACCTGAGGGCAAGAGAAATCAATGCCAGCATGTTGATATTCATGATACTTGCTGTGTCCTTGTTTCTGACCCATGAAATAGTACCAGGCTTATTTATTGGCTTATACATACATAAAATCAAATGGCAGACCTTGACAGAGGGAAGCAGACACTTGAAAGAAGGGAATGGCACCTGATGGATTTCCCATTTTCATGACTTCTGGCCTGACAGCAGGTCTCAGTCTATGTCATATGGAGTAGCTAAGACTCTGATAGAAAGCCTGCAGCATTTCTGGCTTAAACAATCAGAGGGCAGAGTTTGGGACAACCACAGCCACTGGAAAGTGAAAGGGATATCACAGAAATCAGAGAGTCCGAGGAAGGAATTATAAATTCTGTGTATTAATTTTGCCCAAATGTCTACTGACCTCTGAACCATGCATTTACAAGGCAGACTCCAAATGGCCCAGGAGAGACTAAAATTTCAGAAATAAGATTGCGGCGGCTGCCCGATAGCAGAGTTTGCACTTTGAATTCAATCAAGTTAATTGCCTGCTATAACAACAACAACAAAAACTCTTTGGACAAATATAGTAGCATTCAGAGTCTTTACAACATGTTTACAAGGTCCAGAATATAATCCAAAATTATTTAACATACAAAGAAACAAGAAAATATGACCCATTCTCAAGATAAAAACAACAAATAGAGAATGACCCTAAGGTAACCTAGATGATGGAATTAGCAGACAAAAATTTTAAAGCAGCAATTATAACTGCTCAAGGATGGAAAGTAAAATATCCTCATAATGAAAAAAAAGGTTATTTCAGATGATAAATAGAAGCTACATAATTTTAAAAGATGCATACTTCAGAATTATATAATACAATGTATGAGAAAACAATTACTAGATGGGTTTAACATTAGAATGGAGATAACAGAGGAAAAACTCAATAAACTAAACTCAATAACTGGAGCTAGATAAATAGAAGATGCACAATTAAAATGAGAGAAAAAAAGATTTTAAGAAATGATCAGACCCTCGAGGCCCTGGGAGATAATATTCAAGAGTCCAAAAATATGTAATTGAAAGTGAAAGAAAATATACTTTAAAAAGTAATGACTAAAAATTTCCCAAATATGGTGAAGACATTAATTTATATATTCATCAAACCCTAAGTAGGATAAATACAAAGAAAATCATCTCTAGGCACATTATAGACAAACTACTAAAAACCAAAGATACAGAAAAAAACTTGAATGCAACCAAAGACACATGACACATAATCGACAGAGTAACAATGATTCCAATCGACTAATTTCTCAGTAGAAAATAAGAAAGCCAGAAACCAACAGAACAACATCTTCAAATTACTGTGGGAAAGTTTCAACCCAGAATTCTATATGCTACAAAACAAACACAAAATAAAAATATTTTTCAGATAAAAGAAAACTAAGAAAATGTATCACCAGCAGATCTTTAGTATAAGAAATGCTAAAGGAGTTTCTTAAAGTAGAAAGAAAATAGTATCAGACAGAAAATCTTAAGGAAGGAATGAAGAGTGTTGGAAATAATAAATATGTGGGTAAATATAAAAGATGACTTTCTCTCTTAATTTCTTTAAAGTACATTTGACCCTATAAATTAAAAATTATAACATTGTCTTGAGAGTTTAAAACATACATAATCTAAAGGGTATGTGGTAGCTATAAATGGATCTATATGTTTGCAAAGTTTCGATATCCTAAATACAGTGTTAAAATATTAACTCTGGGCTTCCCTGGTGGCACAGTGGTTAAGAATCCACCTGCCAATGCAGGGGACACAGGTTCGAGCCCTGATCCGGGAAGATCCCACATTCTTTAGAGCAGCTAAGCCCGTGCGCCACAACTACTGAGCCTGCGCTCTAGAGCCCGCGAGCCACAAATACTGAAGCCCGCATGCCCAGAGCCCATGCTCAGCAGTAAGAAAAGCCACCACGATGAGAAGTCTGTGCACTGCAACCAAGAGTAGCCCCCGCTCACCGCAACTAGAGAAAGCCCGCACACAGCAACGAAGACCCAACGCAGCCAAAAATAAATTTAAAAGATAATAATAAAATATTAACTCTAAGTAAACTGTAAAAAGTTAAGGATGTATATTATACTCCCTAGGGCAACCACTTAAAAAAATAATGCAAGGTGGTATAGCTAAAAAGATAATAGGTAAACTAAAATGCAATTTTTTTACAAATGCAATTTTAAAATGCCATAATAAGACAGTAAAAAAGATCAAACGATCAAAAAAAAAAAGAGGGGAAAACCAGAAAACATAATCCAAACATAAATCCAACATTATCAACAATTATATTAAATGTTAATAGACTAAACACTCCAACTAAAAGGCAGAGGTTGTTAGAATGGATAAAAAAATCAAGATCCAAATATATGTTCTCTTCAAGAGATGCACTTTTTATATAAAGGTAAATTGAAAGTAAGTAGATGGATAAAGTTATACCATGCCAACAATAAGAAGAAGAATGTTGGGGTGGCTATATGAATTTATATTAATATCAGATAAAATAAACTTTAAGACAAAGAGTATTATCAGAAATAAAGTGAGGGACTTCCCTGGTGGTCCAGTGGTAAAAAATCCACCTTCCAATGCAGGGGACACGGGTTGGATCACTGGTCAGGGAACTAAGATCCCACATGCAGTGGGGCAACTAAGCCACGTGCCACAACTACTGAGCTTGCCTGCCTCAACAAGAGAGGCTGCATGCCGCAAACTACAGAGCCCACGCGCCCTGGAACCTGTGCACCACAACTAGAGAGAGAAAACCCTCACGCCACAACTAGAGAGAAGCCCACGTGCCACAACAAAGACCTGACACAGCCAAAATAAATAAATAAATAAAATAAAAATATCAAAAAAAAATTGCTTCTAAAAGAAAAATAAAGTGAAACCTTTTATAATGATAAAAATGTTAATTAATCAGGAAAACATAACAATTATATACATTATAATAACAGAGCTCCAAAATATATGAAATTGAAAATTAAAAAGAGAAATAATTCAGCTTTCAGCAACTGACAGAACAACCAGACCAAAGAAAAATTCGTTAAAAACATCATAGTCTACATTGAAAGCCACCAGCTAGAAAGCCCAACCTGCACAGTTGTCCGTGGCAGTTTTCTGGGGGCAACTTTGGAATTTTACATATGGAAATAAGTATTCAGAATAAACTAGACATGTCCATCATGGCCCCAACCATGCCTCTAGTTTCCCTTAATGGAAAACATCCCACTCCTGACCTTGCTCTAGAAGCAATGAGGAAGTCATATTTTCAACATCATGAGAATCCCACTCCCTGCTATTATCACCCTTGTACACTGAGAGCTGCTGGGACTAGAATGGGTGAGTTCCTTCCTACAGGAGTTGAGATTTCTATATACTTGCCAGTGTTCTGACATATGGTATCAAGGATTCTGCCTGAACAGAGAAGTTGGTCATAAACCGGACCTATCTGATGCTCTCCTGCAGAAATTCTAGCTAGGAGACATGAGAAAATGAGGTTATTGACAGGTAGTATAAAAAGATGTATGGAAATGTCATGGCAAAGAAAGTTATGAGTTATACATTATAAATAAGCAGATCCGATGTGATAGATGAAAAAATCCAGGAAAGAAAAAATGAATAAGCAAGTCAGAGGTGTCGAAGGGAGCAGACAGCCAGAGAGTAGCTGAGTGCGACTGGGGGAGAAGCACCCACCATAGGTGGATGATGCACTAACTCCTGCTTCTGAGGTTTTTAGAGCTGCCTGGCACCTCCTTCAGGGGAGACCTGGCTGTTCTATGGTTATTTTCTGAGAAGTCCATGAGACTTGTCATTCATGTTCCATTACATTGTGAGTATCCTAATAGTATATCCCATCTTCCTTCAGGCAAAGCAACGGGGCCTTTGTACAATTAAAAAATCTAATTAGGCCTAAGTTGTTAGTAAAATTCAGGTTCTACTCAGTGCTTACCAACTTTAGTAGTTGGTACTGGAATTTTAATTTTGTGAAGATATTAATTTACAGATTCATGAAGGTCAGCAAACCCCAAGCAAAATACAAAGAAAACCATCCCTAAAGCACATCATAAGTCAAACTGCTAAAAACCAAAGATATAGAGAAAAACTTCAAAGCAGCCAAAGACACGTGACACAGGCTTTCATGTTATGCTGAAACTTTATATTTTCTTAATGCAGAAACATTACTATTTTAAAAAATAAAATATGCATGTCTTACTATATAAAATTTGTTTTTTAAAGTGGAACAAGTATTCAAAGGAAATCAAGAAATGTTATTTTCTTTATTTAACTCCTAAATCTTTCTGAAATGCATTAAATAATAGTATCTACTTCTTCCTAGGTCTATGAGTCACATTTATTTGGAAAGAGACTGAAAGCACACTCAATTCCTCATGCATTTTCGTAAAACATATGTGTTATCCTGAGGAATTGAAAGTGAAAGTTAAAAAATGCAAAATAAATTGTTCCAGTCCTTGGCAATTGTTCTATGTGATGTTCCTTGGCTTTAAGAAGTAGTAACAGTGCATAAGTGAAGGAATTGAAAATAAAGTGCTCTAAATGTTTGAAATGCTGTAAAAGTCATGAGAATTTTGTTTCTCTGTAACACCTAATAAAGACCCTTTTCTTTTTCTGTGTGTTCTAAAAGCTGCATGGGGTAGGAAAAAGGCAGCCTTGGGCTAGAAATGCAAATTCCTGTTTTTATAAAGTATGGAAAGATCGTTTGGAACCAAGAAAAGTCAAGTTCTGCCCAGGCTATTATAACAGGAACCCAATATGGAGTTGCCACATGCAATGTTTCTAATGCACTTCTCCCAGTATTTCACAATAAGCCATTACCATGGCAACTTAACCTCAACCACACAAAAGAAACACCTCAAATTCTTTCTTCAGAATGACACAGATCTCACACAGAATCAAGGGATTTGTTTAAAAAATACTTCTCTAATGCTATTTTTAATAGCTGAAAGATAGATTTTAGGAAGCAGGTGGTCAATGTATAGACAAAATGAAGAACCAAGTACATGAATGATTATTATATATTTTTGCAGGTTTAAGTGGCTTGAAGTTCTACTGTAATGATGTAAATTAATACGAACCTGTGTACATTGGTTAGAGGAAAAGCTTAATGAAAGTGAGTGCCATTCCCACCCCTTCCCCAAATACCAGTGCAATTGAAGCATTTCAGTTTTATGCTGCTTTGAAAGGCACATCCAACACACTCCAGTCATTGGTCCTTAATATCTACTATCTTACCTGAAGAATCTTTCTGGCAACCAGTCACTTATATGCACACAGCAATGTGGAAGGAAAAAATAACTCATTTCCTGTGTGAGCTTCAAATCATGAAAAATTAAGAAGGATTTAGGAGTCAAACAATGGAGGATAAGTCCACCAGAGGGTTGAGGGACCTGCTGATTAGGGCACCAAGCAGAGGCCAAAGAAAAGGTGGGACTGGTTGGTGGAGATCCACCCTCTTAGAAAAATCATTTAAAATGTGGGGTACCTATTGGCACATCTGTAGCATCATCTTTTTTTTAAAGAAAAAGGAGAGCTGATATCTCATAATCCAAGCAGCTCCCTCTCTAGCATAAAGCCTCTTCAGACATGTTGACTTAAAAGACCTGAGGCCTGCCGTGAGCTAAGAAAGCAGGCTCAGTAAGTGAGAGACAGGACCCTCAGAGGCGCTTTGAGCAGTCTGGTAATTCCTCTGCTCCTTAATGTCGTGTTTCTAGTGGAAATTCTCTTGGAATCTGTTAAATATTAAAGTGCTCTTCAGAGGTGGATGAAGATGTAAGAATGAGAGCTTGTGTGAAGCTTTTAAGATAATTCTGAGGCCTTATGTCCTGCTTACTATATATGTATTTTGAATTCAGTCACATCAAATATGCATTTAACATACTTGAATTTAACAAAAGGCACTGGATCAGAAAAATGAAAGGAGGAGAAATAATTCAAGCCGTTCTGCTGGTGATTTCCCTTCTCTAAGGACTGTTCTGGGATGGGCAGAAGGTGGGAGAGAGAGTCTGCCATTTCCTCAACTGAACCCCGTTTCTCATGGCTGACACAGAGTGACCACACCTCACTGGGCTTAAGCCATTCTGAAGTTCATGGCCTTAAACACAAGCTGACTACTTCACCTGGTGTTCAACAGCATTGGAGAACAAGGAGGCTGGGAGGTAGTCTGCTGGCCTCCAGTGTGGAGGCTTCCTAAAGGATTTTCAAGGGTAACTTTGATTATACCTAGTTTTCTCCTTACCCCCTGACTTTGGAATGTACCTGGCGTGTAAAATGCATCTCCCCTATTTTTAATTCTAGGATATGTCAGAGGACATTGACTTTCTGGAACCAGATTTTCTGTTTCCTTTCAAATGCTGTTTTCACTACCTGAGATTTGAAATGATATTCAAAATATATCAAGCTTATAAATAGACTGAGGCTCAAAAGTTTATTTGCAAGCTGGCTGTTTGGAAATCAGAATGCATTTTGCTATAAAAACAATCCTATAAATGGTGCAAAAGGTATGTGTGTTCCCAGAATAGACCGCATACATCTTTGTTCTGAGATACATGTATTTGCCAAGGAAAAACAGAAGGAAAAGGGGTATAGAAAAGGAAATGTAATCCAGTGGCTAAGAGTGCTCGAGCCAGGCTGCCTGTGTTCAAAGGCCATCACTCACTAGCTTTTGGCCTTGACCAACTGTCTCAGTTTGCTCACCAATAAAATGGGGCTAATAGAGTATTTCTCTCAGCATGTGTGAAGATACAGTCAGCCAAAATAATGCACATTGCACATTAAAACGCTCTGTGTTGCTCCTACAATTGCTTCTCTGGGTATGAACTGCTTGCACACTACAAAATTTCCAGTACCTGTGTTTCTCCAAATACCAGCCATTCTTGAGAAGGGGGAACTCAGAAATCTTAACCAAACCATGCTTAGTATAGAAACATTCACTCTAATGAATATCTGATTGAATTTGAAAGGTGAAAAAGAGAGGTGTGTGCTGAGAGAAGGGAGCTGGGAGAAGTTCCCCTCACCATGCTCCTACACCTGCTTCTTTGCTTGGCCAATCACTGTGCTGCCCCTATTCTGCTCCCCTCCAGTCTGGAGGTGTCTGCAGCCAGGGGCACATAAGGACATGAGGTGATGAGGGGGAGGAGAATTCCTCCAGGCTTCCCAAAGTCCACTGGACAATTCTCATGGAAGTGTCTTTACAGAGCAGCCCCAGAGCAGTGAGAACAAGTGAGAGCTTTTCTGGCTACTTCCTGGGGCTTCCCCTCAGCCCTGCCTTCCTACATCTAGCTCTTCACCACACAGGCCCACTGGCTGGCCTCCCACTTCTAGATCTTCTCCATGGTCTCCCAAATGTCCTCCACAGGAAAATGGCAGAAGACTGTGGATTGTACACAAAGTAAAAACACCCAGAATCTTGGGTGGATCCTCACCACTTTCTCGATCTCAAGAAAGGTATCCTCAAATAAAACATATTTGGGGGAAGAAAATTATATTTCCTGACCCTTTTCAGTGCATTTAAGTACATCCCAATTGCTTGCACCATTCATCCATTTATTCGCTTACTCAGTAAATCTTTTGTTTAGAATTTTGTTAGATTCTGAGAACACCTTCTGGAACTTCAATAGTGCATATCTGTAATATGATATTTAAACTTTTTTAATGAGTTCATCATAAGTGTAACTGCCATTCTAACTTTGTATGTGAAGTCAAATTCATAATAAAACTGTTACTATAAAGTTTTTAACATTAAAAAAAAGGTAAGTAAGCCTTTTACTTGTTTGTTTTTCGTTTAAGGAATATTTCCTACCCCAAAGAGCTCACAGTTTAGATCAGGGAGAACAAATAGTCAGCTTTGATTAGAAGCAGACTTATTTATCTTTGGTTGTTGACAAACCAAAGCTCTGCTTTTCAGTGCAACTGGGACACAGCAACTCAGCCTGTAGTTTCCAAAGTATGGCTCCCTGGCCCTCTCTGTGCACAGCCCTGCTGATAGCCTGGAGGTTGCTCAGAGTTCGTAAAAAGGGCATATGATGTCTCTGAGTACATTTTGCATTTTCTGGAGTGAACGCAGCTCTGCTCTTGCCCAGAGTGAGTATGCTGGTCGTGTGCATGTTTAAAGATGCTCATGAAATTTTGGGGGGAGTCTCTGATTGGCGTTAAAACTGGACTTCATCAAAGCAGACACATACTTATTTATTTGGAAATCCAGAGTAATAACAAGCCAGATTTCTAAGCTTTTTGTTTCCTTCCATCTGGTTAAGCACTTGATTACCAGGGTATTAGGAATAATTTGAAAAAAAGAGAAAGCACAAGAGAGAATATTCAATAGGAAATGTTGACAAATTGAAGATTTAGTTTTCCTTTTACTAAGAAATAAAGTTAGGCATAAGTAAGTGCTTTTCAAGTGGTGTCTTTTTCTCAGGGCTCTCGAGCTGTGTTAGCGAAGTCTTTCACCAGAGACTCTGCCCGTGCATTCCTAGCATGTGGTAAAATTGTTCCTTGCTGCCCTTTTTAAGTTAGGTGTGGCCATGTGACTTACAAGACCGATGACATGTGAGCAGAGGTGTCAGGCATCACTTCTGGGCAGAAGCTCTAAGAGCCAGTGTGCCATTTGCCATACTCTCTTTATCAGTCTGCCAGAGTGATGGACAATGTCCCGGAGGTGGCTGCTTGTTAACATGGGTCCCAGAGAAAGGACAATGCAGAAGCGTCCCCAGCTGACCCACGAAGACAGGCAGTTGGAGTGAGAAATAAACCTTGTGCCTGAAGCCACTGAGGTCTGGGGGCTGTTTGCTCCTGCAGCATAACCTGGACTTTAGGTTCTGACAGACAAAGAGTGGGATAGGAGAGTTTTTCTCGCTGCCAGGCTGGCTGGGCAGGAATCCCCAGAGGGACCCCTCCTGTATCTTTCTAAATCGCTTCATTGACCCCCTTGCAATTATCTTTTAATTTCAAAGCTCTTAGCTATGCTTTGACCCCTTATAAAGGCATATAACTTTATTTCTTGATCTTTCATTGTTGCTGTTGTTGTTTTTGAAGCAGTATTGAGATTTGAAGGAGAAAAAGGCTCTAGATGGGGAATTAGAAGGTGAAAGTTGTTTTATTGGTTTACTGGCTCTGCCATTAACCATCTGTGTGACCCCCAAACAAAGCAGTAATATTATGGGGCCTCAGTTTCCTTGTCTGTGGCATAGGGAACTTGAATTAGACCCCAGGTAGCAAAGTAGCATCCGTGAATTTTACACAGCCCTGAGATAGGTTTTGTCCAGTCCACATAGGTGTGGCTTTTCTACATTTTAATCAGTCACAACATAAAAATCTATCTGTCAACATTATAAGTCAAAAGAATTCACATAAAATCCAGCTTGCTGATTGCTTGCTTTTCTACATGCATCCATTCAACAAATATCTATTGAGCACTTACTGAATGCCATGCACTCTTCTAAGCACCGGATTTACTGTAATACACAATACAAGCAAAAAAATCCATGCCCTCCTAGAGTTAACATTCTAGAGGATTTCCAGCTTATCTTAAAAATTTGGAAGATCCTGCAACATGGGGCCCATATTTCAATACAGTAAGAATTCTTGAGAAGCTGAGTAGTAATTGTACCTTTAGACTAGGTATTGGGTCCCACCTCTGCAGGTGTGGGGAAGGCCCAGCCAGGCCCTCACTTTACCTGTCTGGCCCATGTAGGCTTCTGAGTTTGTGATACTTGAACTAAGTGACCTCTCAGAGCCCTTTATTCCTAACAGCCATGATTCTAAAAGTACACACAACATAAAATGAAAACAGTATTTTCAAGTGTGTTACAGAAAATCTACATCTTAATACTGTTACAAATTGTACAAGCTGAGCTGTGGATATATGTAGAAAAAAGGATATTGTCTCTGCCCTCTCTCCCTCCTAGCCCCCGTATCTTTCACTTGACTGTACAATTCTGGAGAGACAGAAATATACCCAGCACATGCCATGTCTCCTTGGCTTCAATCCTGCTCCTTTCCTCCCTCTGTTGCTGCCCTCTGGCAGGCCTTTCATTCTGGAGATGCAGATTAGCTTTGTAAATAACCAGGGGTGCACATACCTTAGGTATCTTAAATGATTAATTACCTGTCTAAAATTTTAGTTCAGCAGTTGGATGGAAATTAGCATATCCCTTTAACAAGATTCTGGAACATCTTCTGTTTGCTCTGCAATGTTATTTACTAACTGCATCATCATTCTCCTTCACAGCAAATGCAAGAACGCATGTGGGGGCCGAGTAATGGTTTTGTGCTTCAGGTCCAATGGGAATGGGCTTTGTAAAAAATATGTGGGCTGGAAGGTACTAGAAAATTATTTGCAAGATTATTATAAGTCATCTAATCTATAGCAATTCTTTTTATTTCTTTCTTTTCTTGTTCTTTTGTTCTTTCTTTCTTCTCTCTTCCTGAGGGGTTGTAGATGAGTCATCTTTTTGAGTCATTTCCTTAATAAGTAGCACGGTTAATGGTATCAAGATAGGGAAGAAGTAAGTCAGAACACCAAAGCTATTACCACACATATTAATGGATGTATACACACATATCTACACCCACAGCACACACACACATATATTCCAGTACTCAAGTGAAAGACAACTAAAAGATCATTTTTCTCTGTAAAAATTTTCATCTAACGGCTGAGACTTAGTAACCCAAGTTTCCACCAGAGCAAAATTTTATAACCAAGTTATAAAAGCTTCAAAATAGCAAGACACAAGGGAAACCTTGACACAATCTTAATTACACTGTCACCAGACACAATGTTAAAATGTACCTATAAATGTTCCCTTTTAATCCTATGAATTAGTCCTGTAGACGTGTCTAGAATTATATTTCTAATGTCTGACCTACCTATCCCACCTCTGAGCAGAATAATTACTCTAGATTCCAGATTAAAGTGGTTTCCTTTCAGTTAAGTTTCTAGAAATATCTCCCAGAAGCTGAAAAACAGCACCAAATATTAATGGGAATAATAAAAAAAATAATTTCAACAATGAACATTTATTGCTAACTTGTTATGTTCTAGGCCCTGTGCTAAACATGGTACCTGCCTTATGTTGTATAATCATCACAACTACCCTAAGACATGGTTCTTGTGCAGTTTATTCTCCATTTGACCCTTTGGGTCCATTTTCCATCTTTCCTTATCCTATTCTGTGCCCCAGGTGCTGACCTTTATAGATGTCATCATCGAGTTCCCACGCCTTCTGGCTTCTGTCGGGTTCCCAGAGTGGGATCAGAGTGAAGTCTGAGTATTTATTCTTCCACCTCTGTCTCTTCGGGGCTCTGAGCTAGCTTTTTCTCTGTCACCCCAGCTCCTGTCTGGGGCCTTCTCCTAAAGCTACCACACTCTCTTCGGCTTCCGGTAATTGCTCCCCTCCTCATCCCTTCAGATATGGGAGCTACTTTGCTCTCTCCAGGATGTTTTACCATCCTTTGTTGAGTGCTCTTATTTCTGCCTACACTCTTGTCACTAGTCCCTCATTAAACTCTCTCAGTTACTTTGAGAGTGCCATCTATTTTCTGGACTCTGAATAACACAGGACTACCATTTCCCTTTTATAGACTGAAAAAAAAATTGAGGCTTTGACATGTTATGTGACATGTACAAGACTGTACAGCTAGTAAATGCTAGAGTCAAGATTTGAACTGAGATGTCAGCCCAAGCTCTTACCCAATACTGAACAAGGTCTATAACAGAATCTCCATTATGTTGGTTTTCTGCAAAGTGTTAAAAAAGCATCTGAACTTCCAGCCCAAGAAGAGGAGCTGGCTTAACTTTACCACTGTTGAACTGGGCCATGTTGGTTTTCTAAAGCCACCTTGGTTTTATTT
This sequence comes from Eubalaena glacialis, assembly GCF_028564815.1. Taxonomy (NCBI): domain Eukaryota; kingdom Metazoa; phylum Chordata; class Mammalia; order Artiodactyla; family Balaenidae; genus Eubalaena; species Eubalaena glacialis. The sequence goes on from NC_083721.1 coordinate 113,284,906, forward strand.
TCTATAAAATGGGGGCAGTAAGTGGTAAACAGACTTACTGTGGTGATCATTTTCCTAAGTATACAAATATCAAATCATTATGTTGTACACCTGAAACCTATATACAGACGGTCCCTGATTTGCAATGATTCAACTTAAAATATTTCGACAATCTTTCTACACATTCAGTAGAAACTGTACTTCAAATTTTGAACGTTGATCTTTTCTCAGGCTAGCAATATGTGGTACGATACTCTCTCTCAGGATGTTGGGCAGCAGTCAGCCACACATCACAGGGTAAATAACTGATACACTTACAACCATTCTGTACCCAGACAACCATTCTGTTTTTCACTTTCAGTACAGTATTCAATAAATTACATGAGATATTCAATACTTTATTATAAAATGGGCTTTGTGTAGATGATTTTTGCCCTACTGTAGACTCATGTAAGTGTTCTGAGCACGTTTAAGGTAGGCTACGCTGAGATATGATGTTGGGTAGGTTACGTGCATCAAATGCAGTTTTGACTTACTTATAATGAGTTTATCAGGATGTAACTTCATCATAAGTTGAGGAAGATCTGTAATGTTATATGTCAATTATACCTCAAGAAAAAAATTAATACATAAATAAAATAAAATGGGGGAAGTAGACTTGTTCCAATTATTGCTCAGGATTCTTTTAAGAATAAAAGTGAGATAAGAGATGCGAAAAGACCTTAAAAGGATGTGAGTACTACGTAAATTTAAGTTATTTCTCCTTGGGTAAAACAATTTGTAACTGTGTTAGGATGTAGATCTCTCTATAAGTACTTATGTATATATGTGTGTGTGTGCTCACACACGTGGAATGTGTCATATTCTTTCTGTAGGTTAAAACATCATTGTTCTTCCATGATACAAACTCTTTGTTAGGGCATCTACTACTATTTGTCCACAGTTCAAACTTGTATAAGTCCTAACTATTAGGATCCCACATTTATATTCAATCAGTTTAAAAAGTAAGAAAATTTCACTTACCATTGATAATTCCCTGTGTAACAAGACACACCTATAACTTTAGGGAATATTGTAATATAGACAGGAAGATGTATTTTATAAAATGGCTTCACCCCCACAGGAACAGGAACGAGGAATCTTTTCTTAAATTGGTCCCATTTATGCTATAGCTGAGATACAAAATCCGTACTAGTTACGGTTGAGATAAGAAAAATAAATACAGGCTTCTGTAAGGAATAGTGAAAAGATGGATTCCACTCCTTTACATAAGCTGGGAGGTGGGTAGATATTTGACAATATTCTGGGACACTGGCTTGGAATGGGAATCAATGTTTTAATCTATAAAGCCTCAGGTCATGAGGAATCCAGAACACCTCAGTGAGCTCAAGGTGCTCCCTGCTGCAGAAGTGGTGGCCAGGGGGCTCCCAGAGAACTCAGCAATTTGGCTGATGTTCACCGTCAAGTAGAGGCAAAGCTGGAGCCCCTGAGTGTTCCCTGGTCACCAGCCTGCTCTGCTTACGGTGGCATTGACAGTGGCCTCTTCCCCCTTTGCCAGGGCTGGCCGGCCACAGCATCAGGAGGGAAAAATGGGCACTCAGCACCACGGAGGTAAGCCCACCTTCCTTTGGCCATCTTTTTGGCTCATTCTCTGATACTGGGAATATCACGCAATTGTTTGATGACTCAATTTTCTTAACAACAAACTATGTACCAGCTTCCAGCCTCTTGCTCACAAGATTCCTAAAGATTTTTTTAGGGACCCAAGAAAATGTTGCCACACAAAGATGAAGGACAATTAATTCTTTGTATCTTGAGCTGGAGTTATCTGTGCACTTGTCACAGCCTCCTGATCTACGATCAGCTTTTAATTAGACAGTAGGCGTTTGGCATTCCATGCCTTTGATGTGCAAGATTCTGACTCAGGGCTGTAGAGGTTACTTATCCCTGAAGTTCCTGCTCACACTGCTTTCTAGCTGGGCAGACATATTGAAGTAACAAAGCAGAACAGTTAAGAGGCTGACCTGTGGAGTCAGGCAGGTTGGGTGACCTTGGACTGATTTCCTCTCTAAGCCTCAGTTTACTCGCCTGTCAAATGAAGATAAAAGCACCAACCTCATAGACATGTTGAGAGTTGTTGTTTTTTTTTGAGAGTTTTAAATAGAAGAAATGTAAGAACTTAGCAATCTGTCTATGCATAGTAAGAATGCAATGAGTGGTAACTCCAGCCTGTACATTTTTGACATAGCACTTAATATGTTATAAAAATTTACTTACATTTTTGCCTTTTCACACCTACCTCTCACTCTGTCCCTCCAGTGCTCTGAACTGTGCCTAGTATACAGCAGGTGTTCAATAAATTTTGGATGTATGAATCAAGGAAAAGTATAAGATGGGGTTTCTGCCCTCCAGGAGTTTACTGTCAAGTTGACCGGTAAGACGTTTACCAGATAATTAATAATTATGCTTGGCAGAAAGTAAGTCATATGTGAGTTGTATACACAGAGGCAAAAGAGAGAGCTCCCTTCTGACCAGATGGGAAAGGAAGGCTAAATGGAGAAGGGGGCTTGAAGCTTAAATCATTCCCCTCCCTCTACTGGCCAATGCTCAAAAAGAATGTCACTCCACGCTCCGGTCACTAAAACACTGACGATGTTTCTCCTCCGTTTTCCTGGGTTTAGCTTGATAGGTAGCTGTATTAGTTTCCTATTGCTGCTGTACCAAACTACCACAAACTTAGTGTCTTAAAACAACACAAATTTATTGCCTTGCTGTTCTGGAGGTCAGACCCAAATCAGTTTTACTGAGCTAAAGTCCAGATGAAGACAGGGCTGGTTCTTTCTGGGGACCCTAGGAGAGAATCTATTTCCTTACCTTTTTCAGCTTCTATAGCTTTTTCATTCCTTGGCTCTTGGCCCTGTTCTTCATCTCCAAAGCCAGTGGCATAACATCTTCAAATCTCTCATTGCTTCTGTCATCACAATGCATTATGTATGACTCTTCTGTAGTCAAACCCCCCTCTGCCGCCCTCTCGTAAGGATAGTTGTGATTACATTTAAGACCCACTCGGATTATCCAGGATAATCTCCCCATCTCAAGATCCTCAACTTAATCACATCTGAAAGTTCTTTTTGCCATATAAGGTAATATTCACAGGTTCCAGGGATTAGGACTTGGATATCTTTGAAGGCCATTATCCAGCCCACCACCATAGCCAATAAAATAAGGAGAAAGGAAGTTCCTACCAAACAACGTGGATTTGTTCCAGTCCATCTTAACGCTGAATCCAGCAAATGTCAGTGAGTCAGTAAGACACATACACAAGTCACACTGTGTCTCCTGTTAATTAGAATTTATTTAAATTCTTCCAATGAATTTCACTTGAATGTATGGATTTGACCTAATGTTGTTTGCTACTGGTGCCATGGAAGGGTAAGATAGTCAATATGTCATAAGAAATAGAAACATGAAGCAAAAAAAGATCCAGTCAGAGATGCTGGGTGGGGTGAGGGGTTAAGAAAACTCAGCTGCAGGAGCAGAATGCTCACAAAGTGAGAGAGGGCTTCAGGGCTCACTCTGGCTGGAGCCAGGCTTGTGGCCATTTCTGTCCCAAAAGGCAGCTGCTGACATTCCTCTTTCCTTGAGAGAAACTTCCACAACCATGGGGAAAGGGCCAAATGAACAGTCAACCTGCACCCTCTGAGCTTGCAGTAATAATTCCATTTCTTCACAGTAGAGTTTGGGCCACTCAAATACACATAGAACTATGCTCATTATTATGAGATATTTGACATTTCCACAGTTCGTTTTTGTACACATATGTTGGGGAAATTTGATTGGTTTTAGCGTATTAAAAGTCTCCCTCTTTCTAGTACTCTCAATAGTTCATTTTACATTGTATTTAAAACCTCTGGAACTGGTCTTCTTCAAGGTGACGATGTAGCCCTATTTTCTTTTTAAGTTTAATAGCCATGTCTCCTACCAGAGGTGACAGTCTACATAAATGTGGTCACAATACCTGCCACCTACTTTACTCAGCAAAGACATCCACACTGCCAGCTGTCACGTAAAACCACCTTAATACTGCCATCCCATTGAGCACGTCACTGGGTTCTACCCGTTCTCATAGCATCACGTTTCCATGGTGACTAATGCATAGAGCAGTGTAAAATTATAGATAACAAGAGAAAAGTAAGTGGCATAAATCAAATCTGTGCTGCACATTTGGGGTTTCCAAAGCTGATCGCTGCACATGTGAGGACATGGAGACTTGGCTTCAGTACAGATAACTATCAACAGGCTGCAGAGCTTCAAGCCCCCACCTCTCTACCCAGTGAGCCCTTTACATGCTGAAAAGAAGGGACTCAAGTGCACAACTACATTATTTGTAGTCAATAAATGGGGCTAGATAAAGGTGCGGGTGTAACAAGGTGCAGTCATGCTTCTGAGTCCCTCTGCCCCGCACACAGAGGGTGGAATAGCTTCCTAAAGGCACCTTTTCCTCGCCTCTCTTTCACAGACCAGTCATCTTCCTAAGGCACTCTTCCTATCACATCACTTGGTGCTAAAGGACATGCAATGACTACCTGCCAGCTCTCTGGCTGAGCCCCAATTTGTCACCAGGGAGCTTGAGGTACCTCTGGTCCAGGTGTGCAGCCTCGTCACATTCCCTTAGGCTGGACTTCATCCAGGCTGGGCCCCTCACCACCCCACATGGCTCACCTGTTCTCCCAGCTCCACTCATCAACTACCCACCCTTCAATAGAGGACTCAAGCCACGCCGCCTCCTTGAAGTCTTCTTGATACCTCTCTGGTCAAACTGACCTCTCCCTTCCCTGCCCTCCCACCACACAGACTCTTACCTCATTGGATTATAAACATTTTCCCCAGTCACTGCTTCCAACTCTACTGCTTGACCTGCTCCACCTCCTCCACTGGGTGATGTTTTTCATGAGGCTATGTTGGCTCAATTCCATATCTTTCTAGGCACTTTTCTTAAAACACTTTCTAGACTCAGACCTGCTCCTTTTAAAATGTCTACCTCACATTTAATTCACGTCTCTCTTCCCTCCCCTTCCCTGACCCTACCCTAGTCAAGACACTTTTGGCACATGAGAGTGGAGGAAGATGGAGGCCTTCCACCCCTCGGATACCTCTCCCCTCTCTTCCTTGCATGTTTCTCCTGGTGCTACTCCAGGACAACGAGGGAAGAGAGAGACCTCTCCCTGATTCTCTGCTTATGGAGAGTTCCTGTCCCCTCCACGTTTAGGGCCTAACTGCTGCCCCACACCCTTTTATGCCCCTTCATGCCCTTGCCCCAGGTCGTACCAGCCAGCTCTCCATTGATCTTTCCTCCACACCCTGGCAGTTGCCAGTGGCTTGATAACTATCAGAGTGGCATCCATCACTGTCCCTGATTTTGAGGATGGTGGACAGTTTGGCAGGTTGATGACTGATTCCCCTGGAGTCTCCCTCTTGGCTTTGGGTTGGGAGGTGAAACACCCCATTCCCTTGTAGGGCATTAGTGAAAGGAGGAAGACCACTGCACTACTTTACAAGGAGACCTCTCATTCTCTCCCTAGTAGGCTTCTCTATATTCATTTGGGTGAGTGGCTGGTAGAGATGGTTCCAGGGCTGGTTCTGCTGAAATCCCACCTCTCAGCAAGCCCTGGGGGACATGGCTGACCACCGTACTTGGCAGCTGTACAGGACTGTACAGTCTGTATGGGACTAATCTCAATCCCTGAGCAATGGGAAACATTGCACTAGGCACCTAGCTTTCTCTCTAGTTCCTAGAATTGTGAAGCCCTAGTCTTCTGCTCCTTCATTCTCTGGCACGTGACACTTAATAGATCAGGTTGGTCACAAGATGGCAGGAAAATTGGGGGCTTCCAGCCTTCTCTTGGCTCCTCCTTTTGTGAGAACAGGTCAGCTAACTCCTCTTTCTTTGACGCTGACCTCAAAAATTGGGTGAGTTGGGATCTATGGTTTATAACATTCAACTTGATATACTGTTATAATTCTACTGAGTAATCTATTTTATATTACTGCTATTGTTCTCAAGTCATTTAAGCAGGTGAATTTTTTCTCCCCAGTAAGGTAAAAGCTGAGATGATCCTTAAAGAACAAGCAGTGTTCAGTATTTCCTTTTCTTTATGCACAGACCCTACCAGGGTGTTATGAACATAACAGATAGGGACTAGATAAAGACTTGTTGACTTGACTGGGGAACAACAGGAGCTATAGACCTCAGGAGCCTGTGCTGTGGCAACCTGTGGTGGCTACCCACTGCCATGTAGAAACAGAGAGAGCCGTAGCCACATGTTGACCTATAAGGCTGTACATACATGATATTCAAGATTAATTCTGGTCATCAAAAACTCAAGCAATCCAGAATTAAAATCCAGATTTCTGGTATCAGGGGAATAAAATATACATATGATTGGATGTTTTCCTTTTTCTAAAAAAATAATTTGTTTGCAACTCAGTAGAGTGCCAGAGAGAAACAGGCAAGGCAAGAAGAAGTAACTTGCTAGCATCCCTAAAGAAATGTTGGTTTTCCAGTTTTGAAATTTGGGGAAAGGGGGTGTTTTTTTTCTCTTTGGAAGAGAAAAAATAAGAAATGGATTCCTAACTAAAAGCGAAAAATAACTTTTAGTGAAAATATGAAAGCTAATGTTAATGAATCCTCAGGATATATATGTATGTTCCAATTTTGTATGTTGATACCCTGTATTTCTTAAACTCAAACATTACATCAATTGAAAATGTGTGGTCCATTTAATAATAGCTATTCAGAACAAAGAAACATGACCACAATAATCATCGTTTTTGGTCGTAAGAGGCTTCCTAACATTAACAGGATGGAGTTAAAATGTTGAAATGTTAAGATCAGTGCTGTGCTAAGCTCTTTATTTAACCCTCTTAACAGCCTATACGATAGATACTCTCATCATCCAGACTGATGAAAAGCTAGTCCAGCACCAAAGACAGTATAAGTGGCAGAGCTGGATTCAAACTTGAGTCTAAGTACTACAGTGAACAGATCCAGACTAGAAGCTCCATATGTAAGAGGACATCCCCATTATCATCACGGACTTGTCTACTCAAGGTCTGACTACTTCCATCCCTATATCCCCAGTTCCAGCCACCTTCATCCTCCTGAAGGTGACTGCAGCATCTTCCTGATTGGCCTCTTGACTTGTACTTGTACCCTACAGTCTCTTATCCACTGAGATACCCAAGCAATCTTTATAAAGCCTACAACAGATCTGTCACACTTCTGCTCAAAATCTTGCAATGGCTCCATCTTACCCAGAATTAAATCCAAGATTCTCACCATGGCCCATGAGGCCCTCCAGATCTGGCTCCTGGCTGCTCCTCTCCTTCCCTGGCCCATTCCAAACTCACTGGACTCTCAACTGTTCCCAGATGCAGCAAATGCCCTCAGGGCCTTTGCGCTTGCTGTTTCCTCTGTCTGGATTGATCTTCCCCCAGATACTCAAAAGGCTTATTCTCTCACCTTCTTCCAGTCCATGATCAAAAGTTATCAACAGACATCCCTGTCCACTCTCTTCATTTTTTTTGATTTTTTATTTTTATGAAATTTTTAAAGGTTACTTTCCATTTACAGTTATTACAAAATATTGGCTATATTCCCCGTGTTGTATAATACATCCTTGAACCTATCTTACACCCAATAGTTTGTACCTCCCACTTCCCCACCCCTATATTGTCCCTCCCCCGCCTCCCCACTGGTAACCACTAGCTTGTTCTCTGTATCTGTGAGTCGGCTTCTGTTTTGTTATATTCAGTAGTTTGTTGTTTTTTTAGATTCCACATATGTGATATCATACAGTATTTGTCTTTCTCTGTCTGACTTATTTCACTTAGCATAATGCCCTTCAAGTCCATCCATGTTGTTGCAATTGGCAAAATTTTGCTCTTTTTTATGGCTGAGTAGTATTACATTGTATATACATATCACATCTTCTTTAGCCATTCATCTGTTGATGGACACTTAGGTTGTTTCCATGTCTTGGCTATTGTGAATAGTGCTGCTATGAACATAGGGGTGCATGTATCTTTTCAAATTAGTGTTTTTGGTTTTTTCAAATATATACACAGGAATGGAATTGCTGGGTCATACAGTAGTTTCGTTTTTTGAGAAAACTCCATCCTGTTTTCTACAGTGGCTGTACCAATTTACATGCCCACCAACAGTGTACAAGAGTTTCCTTTTCTCCACATCCTCACCAACATTTGTTATTTGGAGACTTTTTGATGATGGCCATTCTGTCTGTCCACCCTCTTTAAAGAGCACCCTCCAGGAGCCTCTGCATCTTGCCATGCTTATCTTCATAGCTGGTCTCACCTCCTGATATGCTAAATGTTTACTTCTTTGTTTCTCTTTCTCCCTCTTCTAAAATGTAAGCTTTTTAAAGGCAAAGACTCCATTTTGCTCACCCCCCTTATCCTCAACACCCAGAGCAGTGCCTGGCACAGAGCAGGTGCTCAGGGAGTGTTTGTTGAATGAATCCATTCATTTGAAATCCCATCAGCCTTAATAGTTAAGGATTATTCTGTACAATACCTACTACTTTGTGGATAATCACAATTACATATGAAAAAGCTTTAATGCCAACTGTTTAATAATGAGACAGATCTGTCCTCTAATTCCTGCTATTTCATGGCTAGAACACTGCACAGTATTTTAATAATAATGTGGTCAGTCACAGCCTCCCTGAGATGGCATCGCTATGCCTTATCTATACGTCTGCACTTTCTTTGGCCTCAGTTCTCCTCCCTCGAGTGGCAGTAACAGCACCAAGACAACTTCAGAGCCCTTAATTTTCTCTTTCTACTTGGCTCTGCACTATGAAACTCAGCTTTCATTTTAATAAAATTCTCTCTTGTCCTAAACAGAAGTGGAAACCATTTAATCATTCTTTTGAGAAATAAGTGTGCTGGTAAGAGGAAATTTTTAACTATATAAATAATTTCTATTCTTGAGAAGGTAGAACAAAAAGAAATAATGAAAATATTTCTAAATAAAAAAGTTTTCTATTTCCATAAAAATAACTTCTGCCATTCTTAAAACAAATCCACATACAGTTGGCCCTTTGTATCTGCAGGTTCCACATGTACAGATTTAACCAACCACAGATCAAAAATATTCTTTAAAAAATTCCAGAAAGTTCTAAAAAGCTTAACTTAAATTTGCCATATGCTGGCAACTATTTACATAGCATTTACATTGTATTATGTATTATATATGATCTAGAGACGATTAAAGTATATGGGAGGAGGTGTGAGGTTATATGCATACACATACTAGGCCATTATATATAAGGGACTTGAGTATCCTGGGATTTTCATATCTGTGGGGGTCCTGGACCCAATCCCCTGTGGATACTGAGGGACACTGTAGTCTCTGCAGGGAAAAGCCTCTACACTAATGTCTCTGTAGCAGGAAGCATTTGTCCTCTTCCTTGTCCTTCTTACTTTGGTTGGCTTGTTTCCCATCTTGAAACAGTGCCTGGATTGTCCTCCCTGTTCAACTTGTCCACTTTCCAAAATGTACACAAAGCAGCAAAGAATCTCAGGCCGCAAACTTAGGTGTTTGCAAAATAACAGCATGTTAAAATTTTTCTATAAATTCACTTAATTTCAATTCAGGGACCCCCTCCTGCCAAGCTGAGAGAAGATTTAACTTTCAGATGATACTGGCTCTCTTCTTGCTCTCTCCATGCTGCTGAGGTCGGGCTAAGGTCCCAGTCTTACCCTTCCAGGCATCAGGGAATCCCTCCCATCATTGGTCATCTGTCCACTGTCACCCCAGAGACAACTTTTGTCCCAGACCACACGGTCCTTGACTCTGCTACTTTGATGCCACACAGGTTGCTTCACAGATCTTGGGAGAAGCTGAACCCCTGTCTGGGGACCCAGTCTCTCTGATACCACAGGGCCATTTCCTCTGAGAGCCCATCATGTTCTTTGGATGCTATTAGGGAGCAAGACTCATGGGCTCATAGACCTTCCACTGAACCTCCCATCCAACAGAATCTCAGCTTAATCTGGGAAATGCCTTTGCTCTCAAACCTGACTCTCTTCAACAGACTTAGGTTTGGGGAATCAAAATCACACTTTCTGCAAATAAGAAAGCGTAAGCTACTTGCTCGAATGGAGAAAAGACAGCGGAGAGATGCGGGGAGAAGCCACATATGTTAACATCTTACAGTGGATATTGAAAGCCCCCACTGCAACCAAACCAGAAGATCCCTTCTCTGTTCCTGCATCTCAGAAGAAAATGTTGTAGCTCACTGTGGCTGGAGTTGTAGCTCACTGTGGCTGGAGTGAACCTGGACTTGGGGTTTCAAAAGAGGCCCTGCGACCTGAACCCCTAAGGAATTCAGGCCCTCAAGCTGCTGTAGCCCTTGAGAAAAGGCCAGAGTGATTGGATATGCCATGAGTAGACTCAGCCAGCTTCATCTGTGCATCATGATGTGTTCAAAATCCACACACTGAAGGAGTTTTGGAATGGGTATCATTTTTTAATTGACCAGTATGAACCTGTGAATATTATGTATCAATATAAATAATTTCCCTACAAAGTCTGGTTTCCATGCAGGTATTCTTTTTATGACTTAATCTGTTTACTACCATAAGGATTATAGTTTTATAAACCACCTTGCTGTCATTGTCCCCTTCTTTGCAAAGGATCAAGTGATAACTCGGGAATCACCATCTTATGCAGACTACATTCTCAGCAGAAAACCAACAAAAACAAAGACTCAAGTAGTCCCCACACAATCCTCCCCCCAGGACCCCGCACATAGCTGCACTTTTCTCTTTTGGAAAAAGAGAAACACAGTGCATGGCCGGCGGAGGTTTCTCAAGGAATGTGCATGCTTTAGGACAAATGGTTACAAGCATCCATAATCCCTGTCTTTACTCTGTCATTTTAGTTTTCTTTTTTCACATTGTAATCCATGCCATTTTGGGAACCACCTTACATTCTTTTCTGGTACAAGGCTGTGTGTAAGTAGATATAACAGAAATAGTGGGGGACAGCAAGGATAGGTCATGCTCTCCAGTAGCCAAGTCAAAAGCAAACAGGATTCCTGACTCCAAAAGAGAGAACTCATCATGAATGTGAAGAGGGCAAGTCTGGCAGAGAATGAAGCCTGCAGGGGAAGCCAAGGGAGTTACAATGTAATACAATCCCACAGAAGCCTTAGAAACTGATGAAAACTGGCTCATTAATGCATCCAATTATCCATCCAACAAACTTTTATTGATCATCTGCAAAATGTCAGATACTGTGCTGCAACTGGGGCTGATTAAAATATGAATATTCCAAAAAAAAAGTTTAAAGAAAGATCTATTGCAGTGGTATCACCATATGCTCATAGAGCCTCATTCATTCTTGTCCCCTTGTTTTCAATATTATTGACAATTATAATGGATAACAGTTGGTACTTTACATATATTATCTCATGCAATCTTCCAAGCAACCACATAAAGGATTACCAGGTCCTTCTTACAGATACTGGGGCACAGAGAAATTAAGGAATTTGTTAGTAAAGACAAAGCTAGGTACAATCCCACTCCTGGGCATATATCTGGACAAAACTATAATTTGAAAAGATACATGCACCCTTATGTTCATAGCAGTACTATTTACAATAGCCAAGACATGGAAACAACCTAAATGTCCATTGAAAGATGAATGGATAAAGATGTGGCATATATATGTATATATGTAAATACACACATACACACACACACACACACACACACAACGGCATATTACTCAGCCATAAAAAAGAATGAAATACTGCCATTTGCAGCTACATCGATGGACCTAGAGATTATCATACTAAGCGAAGTAAGTCAGAAAGAGAAGGACAAAGACCATATGTTATCTCTCTAATGACACAAATGAACATATCTACAAAACAGAAACAGACTCACAGATATAGAGAACAGACTTGTGGCTGCAGAGTGGGGGGGATGAGGGTGGGGGAAGGTTGGATTTGGAGTTTGGGACTAGCAGATGCAAACTATTATATATAGGATGCATAAACAACAAGGTCCTATTGTATAGCACAAGGAACTATATTCAATATCCTGTAATAAACCATAATGGAAAAGAATATGAAAAAGAATATATATATGTATAACTGAATCACTTTGCTATACACCAGAAACTAACACATTGTAAATCAGCTATACTTCAATTAAAAAAAAAAAGACAAAGCTGGGTAAATGAATGTTACAGTACCTTGAGCTACTGGGCATGCTCCTGCGGAGCTATTCACTGCTAGTACTCCACGCTTTGTGTTTGCAACTTAAACACACACACACACTCACACACACACACACCTTGCTGGACTAAATATGTGTGATGAATATTTGCCAAAAATTCACCTTTAAAATACTTGTTACCTTCTTGAGCTATATATAAATTTACCTACTAAAGACCTGAAGATGTCCTATTCTCCCCTTGAGGAAAACTTCTAATAGTTTGAACTGCCAAAAATAAGCATAATGGCTGCTGAACCTTCCATCAGCCTGTGGATTCTGGATCAGCCCTGAGCTCCTGCCTATGTGTTCTTTGTACCACTACTCTGCTCCAGGCCTGCCTCTGCCCTGGTTTTCTGGACAGAGTAAAGATGAAGGGCACCAGGCACCTGGACCATTCCATGGCTCATATCAACAAGGGAAAATAGAACCTTGCCCAGAAATGTCACTTGTCCATGTTGGATTCCTTTTAGTCCTGAATCACGACTGGCATAAACAGATGCTGGTCACCATAAGAAAAAATTGGCTGGAAGCTGTCTGAACTTAAGAGTTGAAACCTAAAGCTCAATATTTGGGATTGCACAAGATGTCATTAGGTTGTATTTTTGTGCCTGAGTTGCTGTAACTGAAAATGGGCATAACACTACTTGCTAACCCTTTTCAGAGTTTTGCTCAAGGATAAAGATAATACTAATTAAGCTCTTTCAATCCCTTGGTTGAAATGTTTACGTGAGGCAATAACACAAAGTAAGATTTTAGTGGCACAGGATGTTACTCAGACATTTTGGTAATTCGTAGTTGTCCTTTGTCAAACCCTGTCCCCAAGGTATTTTCATCTCAAAGTAGGTATACATCAGGCTAATATCCTTAGCAACAGTAACAAACAAGAAAAATTATAAACTAACATTTTATGAATGTCTCTACTTCTAAAACTAATCATTATTAAAAGTCAAATACTTTGATCAATGGTACTGTCACATGATAATATTACTTTCCTGCTAACAAATAAAATTGAAGTACACTTATTAAACTTACCACATTTGCTTCATTAGTGGCCATCAATGACCTGTAATCAAGAAGAATTTATTGGTGGAATAGACATACAGACTTCAACTTGTTTATTTTTCTTTCCTGCTGTCAACATTAACCAATGTTGTCATTGTTGTACATGCATTAGGAAAATATCTTCTCTGAGTTAGAATACAGACCCTGTTGGCAATAATTTGGAGGGCATCAAGGATAGGTCTGGTTCCTCCCCTTCCTGCCCTCCATGTACTACTCGAGGGGCTTGGTGTTCACTGGTGGCTGTAAGTATACTGTCAATATAAAGATGGTGCAACTGACTTGAAAATGCATGTGGTATTGTCCAGCCCTGTAAGGAATTCTACAGCAATACTTTCCCATTCCTATTGTAGAATTACTTCCTCCACCATTGAATTCTAACCCATGCTTTGCATCCCAGCTCTATAGTTCAGTGTGGCAGTGCAGTCCAAAATCAGCAAGGTCCCAAAGGGCTCATTTCCTCATTTCCCTCTCACTCAAGTATTGTGTCCCTTAAAGGCTCCAGGAAACAATATCTGGCCATGAGTGAAGGAATTATAACCCAAGGTTGAGTTTTAACTCTTGACTCTTCCTGATTTCTGAATTCCAAATTAATCTTTTCTAAGTCACTTTGATCTGCAGCCACTAATATTTCTCTCCAAATCTGATACAATCTGGTACTTATTGCTTGCAGGCCAAGAGAAGGTATACAGATTTAAATGATTTGGCATCAAGAGTGTAATTCTTCAAAGCCCAATATTCTAGGCAGTGATAGAGGAGCTCTGGGTCTTAGAAAGGGATGAAGAGAACTAAGAAGCAACCATCTACCCCTACTGGTATGTGAGACCAAGCTTCACAGAGGAAAATTGCGTGAGAGTTAAAACATTTGAAAATTTGTATCAGAATATGTACAAATTTTATGAATAAGAATAAAAGCATCTTTGTGATTAAAATAAAATGACTGGCCAACCTAATGGCTTCAAGAGAATAATATTTAATAGAAGGGTTCAGAAAAAGAATTTCACCTCCCTGCAAGAAACTCCTACTTTCCTCCTCCCCAACACCACCATTAATTGACAACATTAAGGAGGCGGGGACAGTATGAGTTTTATGGAAAGGTCAAGTTCTATTATATGAGGTGTAAAGAGCCTCACAGATGCATCACATCAGGATGAAAGAGGCGCTGCCATGGCTCACACACCCCAGGTGCTCAGAAGGAGTAAGATTCCATAGCTCACTGATTACAGTCATGAAATTTGGAGGCAGATACATATTTCTGGAGTCATGGGAATTTTAATTACAGCTTGATCTTTATGGCTATCCACTGACTTTTCTATTACTGTCCACTTCCAAATTTGTACTTAGGTCTTGGGATTTAAAAATAAAAAAAAGCAAAAAGGGATATTTCTGGCAGATGTTTCATTAAGGGGCCTAAGAAGCAGAGCAGATTCAGGCAATAGCTGCCATTATGGTAATTGTCAAGGTCAAGATAAAACTGTTTAAACTTTTTCACACTGAAGTTACACACTGTAAATACAAATTTTTATTCTGATTCAAACCTAAGCTGTAGCCTTACACAGAGAAAATCCCCGTGCCCTGCATTTTCCATTACCTCATTATTCCTTTTGGTATCTTGCCTCACCTGAATGAGTCTTAGATGCTAGGGAAAGTAATGAGGATGCAATGCTTGATACTTTGGTTTCCTTTACTCTCCCCTCTTTTGCATAACATATTTGCATGATACATGTGGTAAGCTGTATAATGGCCCCTGTAAGATGTTCACACCTTAATCTCTGGAAAGTTGTGAATAATATTACTTTACATGGTAAAGGGGACTTTGCAGATGTGATTAAGTTAAAGATTTTGAGATGGGGTGATTATCCCAGATTATCTGGCTGGAACCAATGTTATCTCAGCAGTCCTTATAAGAGGGAGACAGGAGGGTCAAAGTGAGAAAGAGGAGATGTGAGATGTCTCCAGAAGTTGGAGAGATGTGCTTAGAAGATGGAGGAAGGAGCCACAAGCTAAGAAATGCAAGTGGCCTCTGGAAGCTGGAAAAGGTGAGAAAATAATTTCTACCCTGAGGCTTCCAGAAGGAACACAGCCCTACTGACACCGTGATTTTTAGACTTCTGGCTTCCAGAACTGTGAAAGAATACATTTGTGTTGTTTTAAGGCACTAACTTTGTGGTAGTTTGTTGCAGGAGCAATAGGAAACTACTACAGTGTAAAATGCCCAGCTTTGTTTCCTAAAGATACTTGCCGTATCCCCTTCTAAATTACTTCCTGTTTTGATATAGGACCACAGAAAGTGCTGATGAAGCCCTTAGGAAACATCTGGTGGAGTGTGGACTCCTCAGGCAAATATACACTTGCTTCTCTGGTTAAGGAATTATCCTGTGTTTTTATGGACTAAGATATCCAAGCCTCCTGATTTCCAGAAGATTGCTTTTGGAAAAACTGTATTTGAGTATAACTGAAACCTTAAACTTCTTCTTTGGAAATGAAAGATAAGCCACTATTGAGTGAGAAGTTGCATGTTAGACCATGAAGTTCCCAATTCCCACTTTCTATTTGAGTCTCCTTGAGTAGATTGTTTATTTTCTCTTCATCAGAATGGAACAAGTATGCTTTCCATCAAGATGAAAACCCTCTAGAATCAGATGAAGACATCTTCTGAGCATTTCCAGTCTTTTCATTAAGTGCAAAAACTCCATAATGCAGAAGTGCTTGTTCATGTAGAGGTAGAAAATGGAGAAGGAGTGAGTCAAAAGGTCTATTTTCATCAAATGCCTCAGAGGAATTCTTTGCTGATTGAGAGAGAATAGCATTCATTAAAGCCATGTTATTTACTCAACTGATTTTTATAATGAGCTTGTTGCTGTGGTCTCAGGCCAAAGATACTAACAACAAAAACCGTATAACATAAAAATCAAGTTTAAAGTGGAAATTAATTTTAAAGAAATGGAAAAGAGGGTGCTTTAATAGCATATGTTCTTCAGAGAAAAACTCACTTTTCTTATATAAGAGCTCTGTCAAAGCAGATGGGCTTTCCAGTAGATACAAACTCATCATGGAGAACACTGTGCTTGGAATTTCCTGCGGTTAAGTCCCTTCAGGGGCACTGTCTTGGAAGATGTTGATTACCAATACAATAAACTTCTTCTGTTAATAAAACTAGTCATGCACAGTTGCCTTTACATTTAAACCTGCTCGATTAAAAAAAAACTCTATAAGAGTATATCAAAAGGCAAATTAATCATATTACAAGCTGTTAGTTTTTCTACCTGGATATTCAACGGCTATTGAAACCTATAAGTCAGATTTGAACTTTTCATATTTCTTTAACCCAAGAGACTTCAATTGTCACCATTAAAACATATAGAGCTGATGATCTCCTGAGAGTTGCTACATATCAGCAGAGTGATCCTCCATTATTCAAATAAATAGGTTAGAATGTTTAAAAATGTTTCAGAGCAATTTTTTCAAAGATTGGCTCAAAATGTTAAAAATGATTTTCTTCTTCTGAAACAGTAAGCATGACTATGGAATGCAGACAAGGGGACAGAGCATGTTTCTGTTCTAAGGCAATCTTGTGATTCTGTACTGAAAAGTCTAGACCTTTTCTTGGAATTTTATCCAGCTCTGGATGACTTAAAAGAGATGTAGTCATGTTATAGAGGGTTTAGATGAGAGTCACAATTACAGTTGGGAATCAGAAAATGAAATCTAGGAGGAACCATCATAGATATTAGGAGGCTGAGTCATAATAATGGTTTTCAAGTACCAGAAGACTTACAAGACAGGAAATTATGGCTAGCTCATTTTCCTTTCAATTGAGTACAGGCCAAGAAGTTTCCAATGCAGCTTGAAAGGAGCTGAGTCGATCGCAAGAAGGAATTTTCTTATGGTGACGTGTTTTTTTTTTTACTCTTGGATGGTTTAGCAGCAGAACAGTCAGGCCAGGTGAGCAGGTGCTGGGACCAGAATGGGAAGGAATCTCCCTCCCCAAGTGTCAACAGGAGGTTGGGAGCCTCCGGCACACCACTGTGTTCCCCCTCTTGCCTCACTGCTGTGCCCTTGCTTTCTTGCCTCTCAATCTTCTATCATCATTTTCAACCTGACTTTGACTGTTAGGGTCCAGACAATAGACAAGAATTCTAAGAGCCCTCACTTTATTCTTCCTCTGAGGATTTCAGAGCTTAGTAAATGATTCTAATTCTTAGAAAGACAAGCCAAAATTTTTTTCATGACTGCCGTGAAAGGAGATTACACAGTATTTCTTCAGGGGCCTTTACAAGTAGTTGCTGCACAGTGCAAATTGGAAAAACAGGACAGATTTCTCATGAGGGCTGGACCAGATGGCCTGTGCGAGGGCTCTCAGAGTCCTCCCTAGTTGTCAATTCCAAGAAAAAAAAAAATCACTGCTGGGCTTCTGTTTTTGTTTCCAATCTGAGTAACTGAAAATCAACCTGCAAGGAGGGTTTTTAAATGTATTTTGATTCTGACTCTCAGGAACAAGTTTTCAAAATAATCTCTCAAAGCATGGAGGAGAGTGAAGTATGTTCAGTGTTGAATGCCCTAAAGAGCATTTCATATCCAGGGTTAATATGTAGCCCTGTCCGATCATCTGTGCCCATGGGTTTGTAGATTTCTGTCTGACACATCATTTATTTAGAAACTGTGACACCAAGCACACTATCATCTGAAAGTTAATTTATGTCCAGCTTCAGAATATGTACAAGTAGAGAGCTGCCGCGGGGGCACTTTGGGGTCCTCACGACTCGGCAGCAGATGAAGAAAGCAGGTCTGGCTCTCTGAGTGCACAGCAGGGCTTTGCTTCTTCTAGAGATAAAAGCTTGAACCGCAGACTGTGCATACGTATAGAAAGGAATTGTCCCTTCTAGAAGCATTTCATGCACTGTGCTTTTTTCCTGTGTTAAAAAATGGGGCATGATCAAGCAGCTACAGCACAGAAGCTAACAGAGCATAAGGAATCCTGCTCTTGGAGTCAGGACCTGAGTTTGGCCTTGACCCTTTCATCAGCTCCTTGAGTAACTCTAACCAAGGCACTGGTCATTCTGTATAAAGTGATGTGACTGAACTAGATGGAATCTGAAGTTTCCTCAGTGCCAACATCCACTGCTAACTCACTTATTTCTAGTGATTACATAGGATTAAAATTTCTGAATATTGAAATGGAAATTTGAAAGACTTTTTTGGCCTTAATTCCTTCAGTCTCTATCACTCCATTTTCTAATTCTGAAAAGAGTAGAAAACTGGTTGTAGAAATATTTGTAAGCATACAGCATGATTAATTTGAAACATCAAATCATTTTTTATTATTTCTGATGACTATTTCTCAGAATGGCTTTGAAATTCTTATAAGGGAAAGTATGAATCAATGCTTGTGAATTCAATTCTCATACAGTGGTATTCTCTCCAAAAAAAAAAAAGTTTTGAAGAATACTCAAAGAAACCAAGAGTCCCATATTTTGATCAGATTCACTGGTCCCAAATCTCATCTGTTCTTGAATTCAAATACTAATGATAAACTATGCATTTGATGAAATGAATTTAAAAAATCAAAGTGAAACATGAATCTGACTTTCCTTTTTAATGTAATGGGACTTTTTTTCTTCTTCTGTCAGAACATTTCTCAAATTACCACAAGTGCAAATGTTTACAGAAAATTTTTTTAAAAAAAGAATTTCTATAAAATGAGAGCACTTCTAAAGAGGGTCACTGAATGGATTTGGGACTAAGGGCTCCATCTGTAGCAACCCAATTGAAGATCTCAGCCAGAAGACAAGCTGTTTCTGGAAACACTTTGGATAGATTCCTTCACTTGCATGTGTGCACACACATACACATGCACATATCGTGCACACACACACTTCCAGAATGGCAGAACTGGAACTACGTTTGCCTAACAACTTCCAGGAGGCTCCCTCCCCTCCTACCATTTTCTCACCATCCCATGGATGCCAGACTTCTGGCTGGTGCTTTGCAGAGGTGGAATAAACTCTATGAGACTGAATCAGCAACTAACTTTCGGGAAGGTTTCTCCACCTCCCATTCTCACCATTTTGCTTTGAGGAAGAGAGGAAAGCCCACACCCATGGGTGTAAGTGAAAATGACAATGGCATTCTTTACCCAAGAAAATGACATTTTAAATAACCAAGCTGCTCTCTTCTCTGGACTAAAATCAGATATTTCTATTTGAAACACAGCCACAGAGCTGGCACTTCTCCCCTTCCTCCTCTTCAGCCCACCTATTTCCTCCCACTTTTCCCCATACGGAGGCTCGCAAGCAAACTCGCACACACACACACACTCACACACATTCAGTGCCTTTTACGTAATCAGCTGACAAGGTTGATCTTTCACTTCAATTGCTTTGATTCAAAATCTGCCCACCATTCGTGGGAGGTAAAGAACGGTGGATGAGACGTGTGCTTTAATAAACAGGCTAGGGAAGGAAGGGCCTGGGAAAGGCATCTGGTCTGAGTCTTTTCTATGCAGTCTTGATTCTCTATAGGAAAATAGACAGTGTTATGGAATTCAACATAAATTCTCTTGTTTCAAACTTACAACTCTTAGATTTCTTTTTAACAGCTGCTAGATTAATTCCTTCTTAATAGAACTTTGTAACCAGATACCTTGTTTAAAAATCTGAAATGGTTCTTCCACTGCTGATGTTCACCTTATGTCTTAATGGGTTGCCTTGACCTCCAATGTATCATATCTGACTCCTCTTTGCCTCTACAAGATGCTCTCTCACCACTTCCCTGTATGAACCCTCTGCCCTACTCCATGATTTCTCAGCACGGCAGGCACAGTCTTTGGACAGGCTATTCCCGCTGCTGCAGTCTGTCTGCTCTCCTCCTCCTTTCTGCTCATCTTGGTATTTCTCCTTTCTCAATATTAAGCTTCCCTGATCTTTCTCATGAAACCTCTCCCTGATTCCTACAGCCCCTGGTGAATGATGGCTCCTCAAACTACAGCAACAGTTTTTCTCTGTATCACTTAACATATGCAGCCTTTTTGTGTAGATATCTAGCCACACTGAACTGTAAACAACCAAGAGAGGAACCACCCAAGAGAGGACTCTTTGTACCCACAGCATTTCACATAGTGCCCCACATATGTAGTCATACATTTTCCAGGCATTTATTGAGTAGCTATTATGTGCCAGGTGCCAGGTTAGACTCTGGGGTTACAGAGATGAGCAAAATTCAAACCTCAAGCTGCTACAGACTAATGGGGAAGATATAGATGTAAATGGATAATAGCAACACTACGCAATCAATAATTTCCATATCAGAAGTAAGAATCAGATGCAGTGGAGGCACTAAAGAACAAGTATTTAATGTTACATGAGGTGGAGCCAAGGAAGGTTTCACAGAGAAGGTTAGGCTAGAGTTGGGCCTTGGAGGATGCATAGGAGTTTGCCTAACTGTTCAAGTGAGGTAGGAGAATTCCAGGGTAGAAGGACCAGCATGGAAAACGATACAGAGGCATAAAAAACCAAGAAGGTCCAGTGTACTATAAGGAGTCCTCTCTCAAGTAGGTACTTCTGATAAAACAAGTGGTCAGAGATAAGAACAAAGAGTGGTGACTGTAAAGCATGATGGAAGCCAGACCATGAAGGACTTCAGGTACCATGTTAGGTAGTCTGGATTTTATCCCCTGAGCTACAGAATGGCACTGAAGAAATTTGGGGATAACGTTGTATCTGAAGTTATCTAATGATGACAACAACCTGATTGCTCTTCAGTGAATGGTTAAAAAAATTGTGAAACATACATACCATGAGTGACTACTCAGCAAGAAGAAGGAATGAACTATTGATACGCATGATTTGGATGAGTCTCAAGAGAGTTATGCAGAATGGAAAAAAGCCAATTCCCAAAATATTATAAACTGTATGATCCCATTTGTATAATGTTCTTGAAACAAATTATAGAGATGGATCAGAGATTAGTTGCTGAGGATTAGGGACTGGGGAGGAGTACGTGGACATGGCTATAAAGGGGTAGTATGAGGGAGCCTTGTGGTGATGAAGCAATTCTAATGTTTCATGGTGGTGGTGGTTACACAAACTTCTACATGTGGTAAAATTACATAGACATAGAAACATACACACACGTGAATACATGTATAACTGGTAAACTCTGAATAAATTCTGTGAATTGTACCAATGTCAATCTACTAGATTTGATGTTGTGCTATAGTTATACAAGATGTTCCCAGTGGAGAAAACATGACTGCGGGCACGCCAAAATTCCTTGTACTTTTTGTGTGTGTGTGAATTCCTGTGATCTATAATTATTTGAATAAAAAAATTTAATGATGACAAAAGTGGTTAAGTGGATTAACTCCAAAAAAAAAGAGAAGTTTTCTAGTGGAGTTCGATTATTGCTCAGTTTCCTTCTTGTAAATAATTCTCTTAAGAATTTCAAAGCATGTTTTATGCAACTATATAACACAAGGTTATATTGATATAATGTATATGTTACAGATAAAATTTTTCTTCATGAAATTGGGTTCATTGATATTCAACTTGTTCTGGAACTAAAGTAACAATTTTAGAATAGGGGAGTAGCTTAGTACAAATGTGCTCAATTCTGAATATCAAAAGCTCTGAGATCATGTCCAACACTAGTAGCTAGATCATTCTAAAAAGTTATTTTAAAAAAACACCCAACCAATCAAACAAGCAAAAACAACCAAACAAATCTGGCTTAACCTGTGTTCTGAGTGATTTGGCTTTCTTAGGATAAAAAGTTCACGTATGTACTTACATTTATGTGATATCTATCATGTATATATATATCATGTATACATCTATCATATATGGTTGCAGAGTATACATCAAACTCTAACACAGTATGATGAACTCTAATATTAAAACTATATGCAAAACTAAAATAAAGGACCTCTCATGTATTAACAAGGCACAAGTGTAAGAAACATAATAGTCCTGTGTTATTTACACACAAGATAGTCCCCAAGATAAATGGTAGGTGGAATCTTGTTCTCTTGCTCTGACAGTGACATGTGAAGAGCAGATTGTTCTAGGGGATTTTTTTTTCTCATCCTCAGCCTTGAAACAATAGTTAATTTTATGCAAGATTCTTGCACAATGCTGATGTGACGGTAATAGTGGCTTTGAGTATTTTATTCTTGCAGAATTCAGATACTTCATAAAAGTGTATATTAGTTTTTTCTAAAATCCCAAGTTCATGAGTTCCTGATTAACGGATGGTAATTACAGGCTATGATATGAGCTGTGCTTTAAAAATCATAAGGTATTAAATGAGTAGAAGGCATTCTACTCATTTATCAGGGTTATAAGTAGGTCCTCAATGCCCAGGTAGCACCCTACAGCAAGGATGGAACCTGAACGAAGTCCCTGGGATGGTAAATAGGTGGCAGATATGGGCACAATGACTCATGCCCCAAGATGCAACCATAACTCTGGAACTGAAACAGAGATGGTAACCTCAAAATGGACCAACAGGTTG
Source organism: Eubalaena glacialis (assembly GCF_028564815.1). Lineage (NCBI taxonomy): Eukaryota > Metazoa > Chordata > Mammalia > Artiodactyla > Balaenidae > Eubalaena > Eubalaena glacialis. The sequence goes on from NC_083721.1 coordinate 113,307,763, forward strand.
GCTGAGCTATGACTATGACCCCCCAAAACATGACTTTCATAAGAATATCTCATAGTAGATAATTATTATGTATTTGTGTGTTTTCTTATTCATGGTCTGTTTTCCCAAGAATGCAAGCCCCAAACCTTGTCTGGTTTCTGCACCTTTTAGCACCCAGTTTTAATAGGGTTCCTGACACAGAACAGGTGTTCAGTAAATATTTGTTGACTAAATGAATACCTCTTCACTCCACAACACTGTTTTTTGACCATTATTCAGTGGTAGACACTTTTAAAATTCTGACCAAAGCTATGAACCCTCTCCTCAAAAATACACACAAAAAGACAATATTTTTGATTTTCTATAGGATTCGTGGATCCCAGATTAAGTTATGTGTATGGAAATCATTTTCAAGGATGAGAATATTATTGTAAACACAATTAGCCACTGATTTTAGTTCCTTCAGGCATTCTCCTGATTATTTACCCAAGCCAATTACCTCCCCAACATGATGGCATTATTTTTTATTTTTTGCTATTTGTTATCATTAATAAATAGTCCCTACATGCACATTATATTTTAGTGACATCAATGTCAAAGAAAAAGATAACTCAGCTCATAAAATTATTTCTGTCATTTTTATAAAGTGTATTATAGTTAGTCTCTCTCCTTCCCACTTCTTTCTCTCTTTCTCCAATCCTAAGAAAGTCTTAGTGTACATTTGGTATAACCTCCTAATCTCTTTCCTAAAGGTCACTCTAAGTAGAATTTGAAAGAGAAAGGGGTCAAGTCACACACACACAAAGCCACCGGCCTGTCATCAATGGAACAATTCAGAATAAGAGGGGGAGTAGAAACAAGGTAACTTGTCCAGTCACCATAAACAACAAATAACTCAAGTTATCCTGAAGACTGCAGATGGCTAGCTTTTTGTCAGAAAAGAGCTGTCTTTAGTTGCCAGTAATGAAAGATGCCCAAGTGAATCTTACACACTGAGCTTTTGGTAAAGAGAGACAATTATCATCTAATCTGAGCTGAGCTGTATTACCAGAGGAAACTTAATGGAAATCTCCTGCCTTCATAAGACCAAACTCTTCCAATACACTGATCCACAAGCAAGTATGAAACTCTGCCACAAGAAATTAAGGGTGTTACTTTTTATTCCTTCTGGTTTACAAAAAGAAAGCTCAAGGTGCTGCTGGAGGCCACAGTTCAAACCACCTCTGCGATCTGCCTTAACCCTGAGTGTCTCGTTCCCAGGGGCCCTGCCCGGGAAGGCAGCAGCTCCTCTCCATCTCCATCTGGCCAGCTGAACTGCATGCAGAGCAACGCCATGGCCACGGGACAGGGGCTGGGTGTGTGCCACAGAAGCAGCAATAGAAAATGCCAATGCACTCGAGATTGCAGTCCTAGTTACCGACCTGTCATGGGGTCCCATTCTCCACCATGGAAATATCAAGAAAAGCAGAGGTTCTCACACTGATGACACTTCAAGGAATTGCCTGGAGTCAGCTGCTTGCATTGTACTGCAGTTGGGGCAAAGAGCTTTAGCTATAATTTTTAGTGGGTCCATCCACCCCATTCATGGCTTTCTTTCTTAATGGCTCAAAAATATACCAAAACAACTTGGTGTTTTTCAATGAGAAGATTTCCTGTTAAAGTTTCCTGTTAACTCTGCAAAGAAACTTTTTCAAGGACAACTTTTATAGAAATTGGTTTGAATGCTTATTTCAGAAACCTCACATAGGAAACACAGTCTTAGGTGTGCATTATTTTAATTGCATTAAGTTCCTTATATCCTAAAACCTGGTTCCTAACAAAGATGAGGAATAGTTAAATATAAATAATGGACAAAGTCATATCTGCAAACCAGAGTCACCAAAGCCTTTGGGAGATGCATCATAAGCTCTTCTCTACATCCGCAAAGACTTTTAGAGACTAGAAGCACAGTAGTTTTAAAGAAATAAAGTCAGGAAGACTCAGCACAAAGTAGATACAATGAGGAGGCAGGAGTCACAGAATTGAATAATGGAATTTTCTACTTATCGAATTTCAGTCATTCCCTATTAAAGAGAACATCAACCATTACCAGGAAGATTTCCAACTCTGGAAAGCAACATAGAGGAAGAGGGAGCTTAAAAATGTATGAGGAAACCAGCGGTATTACAACAATTGACTTTTTCTCCATATTTCACAACAAGGTCTGCATTGTATTTCAAGCAGTAATTTAGGTTTAAGTATGTCAGTGTTCAATCTAACTTACCATTATAGGTGTTTCTTCCCTGCAACAAAACTTCCTTAAAAGCTTTCATATCATTTGTTACCTTGGGCTTTCAAAAGGTAAATAATAGAGTACTAGATGGAAACTATTTTTAATAGTATAATCACAGAAACTACAGTCTATACCATAAAATAGGACAAGCACATTTGCTCTCGAAAAGCTGCCCTGATCGCAATACCAGTTTCCGGCAGCTGTGTTATTCTCTGCAGACTGGAAGTCATACGGCTCTTAAGGTGTTCATAACACTTTAAAATATACAAAATGGGCCACAGTTTTTAAATCCTATACATACACAACACAACACAACACAACCACCTTGGGTTTTCCTAAGGAGCTATTTTAAAGACACCTGAGAATTCTAAATTAAGCAGCCCACCAATGAGTAAGTCACTTTTCAAAACCACTGAACTGTCTCCACTGCACCTGTATAGAACACGGAAACCCGGGGCAGAGAGAATCTTACATCCATACCTATATTTCATGCCAGTCTGCTTTGCGGTGGACTCTTTGAGAGAGATGTGATGCTGAGGGGTGAAGGTCCCCAGGCTGCGTGCGATGATAGCGACCGTGCGGAATTTGGCCCGGGCTGCGTTCACCACATTGGGGGCGGTGGAGCTCTGCTTGCTCAGAAGTCGCTCCTCGCCATTCCGACTCTTCAAATTATGCTCTGTGCAGGCTATGGAGACTTGCATTGCTTCCCGGGGCAGTGCACGGTCCCTCTCAGAACCCCGGAACACAAGCAGTCAAGAGAGGTCGAGCAGTTGGGAGGGTCTGCTCGTCTTTTAACCCCTCCTTGCTCCCCCTTCCTCAGGGCAGAGGAGTCCTCGCGGCTGACTTCAGAGCCAGGGAAAGTGGCAGGAGTGGCTGCGGTGCAGGAGAGAGTCCCAGGCACCGAGAGAAGTAAACAGCTAGCCCTGAAGTTGTCACAGCAGCTGGAGCGCAGATCAGGCTGGCAAATCTTCCTGGGCAGTAATCTCGGTTGATTAAACAGCCAAATCCATGTAGTCGGGAGGCTTGGGCAGACGCCTGGAGCTAAGCATTTGTGCTGACTGCACGCAGCCCTGCCAGGAGCCTGTCCGCGGTGTCTGAATGCGGGCTCGCCTCTGGGCGATGGCTCAAATCCACGCAGGCATACCGCAAGATGCGCCGCCAGCACCCTCTGGACCACAGGCAGGATGCTCTACTGGCGCGCTGAGCATCCCAAGAAGCAGCTAATCGCAAGCTGCTCCCCGGGGACCGGTGGTCTCCATCCACTCCGGCTGTCAGCTCCCTCCCTGCCCCACTCCGGGAGGTCGTGGGGGCTCCTCAAGACCCCTCCCCACTCATTTTCAGGCGGAAGCCTGGGTCATTGTGTCTGCACCAACACGGGTTAGCAGCTGCACGCAGGAGCAGGAAGGTTCCTTTAAAGAGCTCCTCGCCTTTGTGTGCGACGCGAAGGCAAGAATCACTTCCATCAGACTCTTGCTGTGATAGAAGCTGGAGGGCTGCTCTTAAAGGGGGGCTCTGCCCAGGCTCAGACCAAATCCCGAGGCGGCACAACAGTTGGAACCGGGGGAAGGCAGGATGGGGGTGCTCCTGCCACGGAACATGCCAGTGAATGAACACGTGAATACTCTGTGACTGGTTTGTTAAAACACAGCTTGAAATTCCTGTTACTAGCCTTACCAGCGTTTATTTCCCCTTTGCACATTACTTCTTAAGCCGATAAGTTTGAAGTTTACTGAAAAGACACAGTGCAGACTTTTCAGAGTCAAGTCACCTAACTCACTGCCAAATCTCTTCTGGCTCCCAAAGGAGGGTGAAGGATGGGCGAGGAGGCAGCAATTTGGCACCACCCAGAAGGGGGCTGCACTAGGTAAGCTGCAGGTCCAAGTCACCATCCAGGAAGGTCCAGGCCAGGTGGCTGGAACTGTGTACACTGCCCGCTGGTCATCTATGACCCGTTGGTGAGGACAAGCATTATCCCCAGGGCAAGGGTAGGCAGCAAGACACCTCCTGTCATCTCGGAATGTTCCTGTGAGGCAGGAACATTGCCTGGTTCAGTAGCAGGTGCAAAGCAACTCCTCAGTAAATGCGGCTGAACCAAACTAAGCACCAACTGGCTGATAACAATTTCTCTCTCTGTTTGAAATGCGTAGAAGTCAGACAGTTTTTTTAATAGATGTACTTACAATAAAATTGTGCCTTCTGCACAATCAGTTCTCTAAAGGTGGTTTCCAACAGAAACTGCTGTCAAGCAACAAGGAACAGTGTTTAAATCAACAATATTTATGAGCACCATCTCTGTACTAGGCATTAGAGAGAAATATGGAGAAAAAAATATAGCACTATCCTTCTCCTCAAGGAACTGGCAACCTGGATGGGAAGGATAAAACAATCAGTCTTAAAGAGGCTAATTAACAATGTCAGAGGTACATTAGTGTTTAAATGAGTGGTACAGACACCAAGTACACTAAAGTTAAGCAGGGGAGTGATTACAGGAGGCTAGAGAAAGTTCCTCATTTCCCTACACTTCTACTGAATCCCAATTAGGTACCTGACTGCTTGTTGCTGGGATACAAAATAGCTTAGATGGAGGCTGGACCTCAAAGAGCTCATGGATGCCCAGGCAGCCCTCATAGACTGCGGGACTTTGCCTGGGACATGAATTTGATTAGCTGGAGAGGAGAAGGTCTGTCTTCCCAGAGATTGGCTGGGGTGAGGAGAACACACACTGTGGCTGTGTCAATGTGATAAATATATATATATATATATATATATATATATATATATAGAGAGAGAGAGAGAGAGAGAGAGAGAGAGAGAGAGAGAGAGAGAGAGAGAGAGAGAGAGAGAGATGGCAGTTCTGACCACTTCTTCCCAAATTAAGTTGTAGGAATGAAATTTTCAAGTAGAATAGGTACCTGTTTTGAATTCCATTCCAGACATGAATCATAACATCTTATAACCTGCAGGTGAGGTTTAAATTACATTGTGGAATTTCATCCTCTACCTTCCATGCTCTTCCCACTCCTTATTTTAAAAAATAAATATACTGCCTACTGTTCAGTGGTTAGAAAATAACTTCAGGATGGGGTGAGGGTTGTAGAAAGGGACAAATGAACCTAGGCTTCCTTTTTTTACCCTCAGCTCCAAGGAAGTAGTTCCTGAAGCAAAGCTTTTTTCCCTGGAATAAACAACAGTGGGCTGAGAGGAAGCAGATCATTAGAACTTTTATTTTTTTCATGCTAAACTGGCTCATCGGGGATGATCAATATGAATCAGGAAAAAAGTCAAAGTGAAAAGAGGAAGAAGTGGGAGGATTCAGAATGAACAGCTCAGAAGTGGGGTGGGGGGCGGATAAAGCAGCCTGGGAAGCAAGATGGAGCATGGTGATTACCATAGGGCCAGAGGGGTCAAGAGCCAGTGGCTCTGGCTTAGGCACTGACTGAGGGGGAGGAGGTGTGGGAAGGCAGCTAAGGGCTGAGGTATGAGAGCTGCCAGTTCTACAGGGAGGAGGGAGAGTTTCAGGGTGTGTGAGGTCTGCACACAGTTAACTGAGTGGCTTTCAGGTTTGCCAAGAACTAGCAGAGCAACACCTGAAAGCATAACCAAGACCAGAACAGGGCCTAGGTTATCAGAATAAAACATGCAAGGCAGAGCACTTCTGAGTCACCTACTCAGCCCCCACAGGACCAAGCAAGGTGCCTTGTTTAGAGCAGGCCCTCACTCTATAAATAATTGAGAGAGGGAGATAAGGAAGCTTAGGGAGGAAAGAGGGAAGAAGGGAGGAAGGAAGGGGTATGGGAAGATGCCAAAATCTTGGATAAACTTGAATCCTTTAAAAAAGAAAGAAAGAAAGAAAAAGAAAACCCTGCACTTTCTAGTTTTGCACAGGCTGCTCACCTGAAAGGCACCAATAACTGCCCCACATTCATGTCTGCACCTCTTGTGTATAGACAAGTATCTACCTTTAGTACATGCCTCAAAGAGAATCAAAGGACTGAGGCCAGAGGAACGCTCACAGTGCCTCTTTCTGGCTGCCCACAGTGAGCCTTTCCAGATCTGACCCTGCATGGGCTTTCTGACAGCCAGCCAGCAGCTTGGTGACATACCCCAGCTGTGCTCACCCTTCCCAGCATCAATGCAGCAGTGGGTCTCAGGGGCCCAGAAATTAGATAATGGTTGCTGTGAGAATGCTCATTCCTCCTAAGTTTGTGCTAACGGGCCACATCCCAATTAAGCTGGGAAAATTAAATTTCAAATATGTATCTTTCCATTGTCACACAATAGGATTTGGAGGATTCTCACTATTATTATTTCAGGTTCAAATAAGACACACAAATGATGATATAAATATAGATGTAGGTATAGATATAGATGTAGCTATTGCTATGAATAGAATTGGGCCCTCCCCAAATTCATATGTTGAAGTCTTAACCCCCTAAATATCTCAGAATGTGACTGTATTAGAGATAGTTTCTTTAAAGAAGTAATTGAGGTAAAATGAGGTCATTACAGTGGGCCCTGATCCAACATGACTGATGTCCTTATAAGAAAAGGAGACTAAGACACTCACAGAGGGAAGATCATGTGAAGATACAGAGAGAAGGGAGCCATCTGCAAACCAAGGAGAGAGGCCTCAGAAGAAATCAACCCTGCTGACACCTTGATCTTGGACTTCTAGCCTCTAGAATTGTGAAAAAAAAAAAAAAGATTTCTGTTGTTTCAGCCACCCAATGTATGGTATTTTCTTACGGCAGTCCTAACAAACTAATACAGCTATAAGTATTGTTTTTATTTTAATTCTTATATTATTGGTCAAGAGAAACTATTGGAATTCTCCAAAGAAATGCTCCTAAAAGTCATTATTAGGCCATGATGGATATCATTATCATGCCACTCTACACATCCTAAGCAAATATTACAAATGTGCTCCAAAGAAGAGTTCCAAATACAACCCATTTATTCCTTTCCACCAAGTCATGAAGCCTCTACATGGTGACTCTTGATACAAGAGGTAGTGGTTTTCAAGGCACTTCTAGTACTTGTTCTTAATGATCTCCTTATTCTGCCAATTTACCCTTTTACGAGCTTGCTTTATCCTGTGCATCCAGAATCGGCAACCTCAGAAATGTCATGAGGCAATGGAGACAGGCCTGCACTGGCGGGCCTAGGCCTTGCTGCAAACCCAGCTCTGTCACTTTGCCTGTGACCTTGGGTGTTATTATCATTCCATATGCCTCTGTTCTTTCACCTGAAACAGGAGAGGGTTACGTATTTATTTCCAAGATCCTCTCTTGTGCTATAAGATTCCCTGAGGTCCTTTTACAGAGAGATGTGGAGGTTGCAAGATTACACAGAGTTAAGTTATCACTTATTCTGCAGTTTTGCCTGGATCTCAGCTGGTCTCTATTCATTACCTGATATTTGGGATTCTATGGCATTTATGTCAAAGGGTCACTGGGTCATGGTGACAGAGCTGGTTAGGAAGAGACCCAGGCTGCTTAACTTGCACCCTGTCTTCTCATGCTCGTCCGTAGAGTCTTTATGGTAACACGGAAGGACTCTAGGGTGTGGGCTCAGTTGGAGCTGGGTCTGAATCCCAGCTCTGCTCTGCCTCTTCTTCCCATGAGCCACTGAGGGGGATGCCTAACCTCCCTGTGCCTCTATCCTCATAGAAAACCAGGGTGCCCGAACACTCCTCTCCAGATGACTGCGGGAATGGCATGAAATAGTGCGTGACCCACAGCAGGCACTTGGTAACTGATCAGTATCCATTTCAATTTATTAAAAGCAGGCTTTTGGGAAGTCATTAACCTCCTCCCAAACAAGCTCACCCAGAGACCTCAGCAATTACCAATATCAGTGACACTTACACAGCACTCCCTATGTCCCGGGAACTCTTAGGAACACTTTACATGTATTAGCTCACTTAATCCTCACATAATCCCAAGAGGAGGTGCTATGTTATCAACTCCATTCTACAGATGAAAAAACAGGAGACACAGAGAAGTTAAATAACTTGCCCAAGGTGACGCAGGCAGGAAACTGAGAGCTGGGATTTACCTCAGGGTAGCCTGCCTCCAGAGACTTGGTTCTTAACCACTGTGCATACTGCTCCTCACTGCGAGGACTTCCTCTGAGAAGGCCTTTAAATGGTGCCATTTTATGACTCTAATTTGAAGGAAGTCCTAGTCTTACTATGAGTGAGGGAAAGAAATTCAATATTGAAAGTCTAAAAATTTCAGTACAATTAAATCAGCCATGCTTGGTAGCTTTTGAGTATAACTTTTTATCAACCTTTCAAATGCTTCATAATACTTTATTCCTATTACTCAAGAAAAAAAAAATTTCCCAGTTACCTGGCGTATTTCTGTTTGATTAATTTCTCACAGATAAAGTCAGAACCAAATGACTTGTGCTGAGTCCACTTAGAACTTATGGTTTATATTCCATTGGAAACCACAGCCTGTGGGAGCCCGGAAGCATTTAATTATGCAGCCAGGCAAAACTGGATTCATTCAAAACAGAAGAGAATCTGTTAATATCTGAAGAATTTTAAACATGCAAATGTACAGATGGCAAGCCACTTTATGTGCCTATTATTTGTGATTAAAAGAGAAATTTTTAGGGTGAGAGTTTCCTATTTATTACAAATACTTAACACGTGGGTTTGGAAAACAATTTATTACATTCTGACAATTGAACCAGCCATGAAAATTAGCACGGGCCCACATTTGCATAGGCACAGGTTTTGGAATAATAGAGAAAGTAAAATTGAGAGGCCAATAGTAGAGAAAGTAAAATTGAGAGGCCAATTGAAGATGCAGACCTACTCGAGAATGGACTTGAGGACACGGGGAGGGGGAAGGGTAAGCTGGGACGAAGTGAGAAAGTGGCATCGACATATATACACTACCAAATGTAAAACAGATAGCTAGTGGGAAGCAGACGCATAGCACAGGGAGATCAGCTGGGTGCTTTGTGACCACCTAGAGGGGTGGGATAAGGAGGGTGGGAGGGAGGGAGACGCAAGAGGGAAGAGATATGGGGATATATGTATGTATAGCTGATTCACTTTGTTATAAAGCAGAAACTAACACACCATTGTAAAGCAATTACACTCCAATAAAGATGTTAAATAAATAAATAAATAAATGTTACTATGTCCTCGTAAAAAAAAAAAAAGAAAAAGAAAACAATCAAGGCTATGCTGAATAGAAGAAATTTCCAGATGTCTACCCTTCCGCTTCCCTGGAAGAAAAGTTTCAACAGAGAACCCCTACCAGGAACCCTGAGGACAGGCTCAATACAAATCTTCTCATACTCCAGGCCACAAGTCCAAAACCAAATATAATTAAAGAATAGTTAAGCTTCTCAATGAACACTTAAACTATACCCTCAGCCACTGATAAATATTTCCTTAATTTGAAACTTCTGACACATCAGATGTATCAGCAAGATCGCCAATATTTATCCATCACTTTATACATTCAAGGCAAGGTACCATAGTGCTATAGGAAGCAGGTGTGCAAGAATAAAAAATTCACAATTCAGACTATTTTGCTCAGGCTTCTTCATGGAAAGTAATTTCTCATAAGCTTGTCTGGAACTTGGATGTAGAGGTGGGAGGAAATAGGGACAGAAGGCCTGTTTATTTTTTTTACAAATGTCATTAGTTGTTCCTAAATTATTAGCCATTAGTATAATTTCTGCCATTGCCTTATAATACAATAAGCTGGTCAGAAATATTTGCCATGTCTTTGGATAAAAGATTTTCCTAAAGAGCTTAACACACAGAGAATTTGTTTTCAAAGATAATTAGAATTATTATACTTCATCCAATTTAAGATACCATTAACCACAAGATACATCATTATTTTGTACACCACTAAAATAGAAATTGTGGCCAATTAATTACAACACAATGTTTTTTTTCATCCCTCAAACTTTCAATTTTAAATTTATCAAGTCTTTTTAGACTTACATTTTTCTGCCCAAAATTTCATTCTTGTACATACATACAAAAGAAAATGTAAGGGCAATAAATTGGTTAAAGTATTCCCAAAATGTATTCACATTCAGATTTTTTTTTTTTTTTTTTTTTTTTTGGCTGCATTGGGTCTTCGTTGCTGTGCGCAGGCTTTCTCTAGTTGCGGTGAGCGTGGGCTACTTTTCGTGGCGGTGCGTGGGCTTCTCATTGCGATGGCTTCTCTTGTTGTAGAGCACGGGCTCTAGGCACACGGTCTTCAGTAGTTGTGGCTCGCGAGCTCTAGAGCGCAGGCTCAGTAGTCGCAGCGCACAGGCTTAGTTGCTCCGCGGCATGTGGGATCTTCCCGGACCAGGGCTCAAACCCATGTCCCCTGCATTGGCAGGCGGATTCTTAACCACTGCGCCATCAGGGAAGCCCTCACATTCAGATTTTGATGCTTCTGGATGTTTTACTCAGAGTCATCAATGTCCACATCTCTCCACACAGTCATCCTTTGTGTTGGTAACGCAGGAATTTTTTAAAAACGTGCTCAACTATAGTCTCTGGGAGTTTATTCCAAGCTGTTGACACCTACTCTGAAAGTCGCGGTGCACACTTACAGGCATTGACAACCACATCTTGATGGTCACATAGCCAGGAGCAACTAGAGACCAAGTCACTATTTCAGCAAAGGAAAACTATGTGCTTCAAAGAATTGATGATTTCTAAGATAGTTTATTATAGACTCTTATTTCATGGCAATTTAAATCTAAAATACTGTAGAAGGAAGGAAGGGAGGGAGGAGGGAAAGATTTTTGAGCACCCACTATGTGCCAGGCATTGTGCCAAAGGCTTCTACATCCATTATCTCATTCCAGAAGAAAGGAAGAAAAAAAAGCTAGCCTTTGTTAAGCATGTAAGTTAATTGAGCTCTCAACTCAGTGTTCTATAACTCAGTGGAGTTACATAAGCATTCATCTTCACTCCTCCAAAACTGAGAAGTGAATCAGACTCCAAAAGAGCTTTCCACATAAAGTCACCCTTGCCCAATGGGGCTGAGAAAAATAAGCAAACTGAAGGTCTTTCCAAAAATATGTTAATGGATAAAAATTCACTTGTTTCAGTTCAAATCTGTTGGTCTTCTTAGGGTGAGAAAAGCCATTATTACACATGTCACTCTACGGCATAATATCTAATATATTTTTATAAAAGATGTATTCTTTCACTTCTTTATTCTGTTCATTTTCAAAGGGAAGATGTTGTAAAAGAGCAGATCTAAGATCCTATGGGATTCTTTCTCATTTAAGTCTTTCCCTGTGGCAGATCACCGGAAGTTCTTGTAGGAGATGCTTCAAGCTTTCATCACATTTAAAATGAAACTCATTTTGGACAATATAAATATCAGGTTCTCACCTTATGCTCCATCAAGGGCTGTATTGTCTGAAGTTTTTATAATTTACATGCATTACTCTTGTAAGTAAAATAAAATTAAAATTTTAAGTTATTTTATCTATTATAAATTTATCACAAATTCAGCTGAGAGGAAACAGTGAGACATGGAAGCAAGAAGGAAAAAAAAATCATGCATTTATCCAGACTTCCAATTTTTAAGATTTTTGTCAACAGCATCCTGGTTTTTGGGTTTTTACTTTTCTACGCATAGTTTTGTGGTGGTTGTTATTGATGTTGCTGTTGTTGTTCTACATAAGTGAATACTGTTCAAGGTATGTATCAGTTACCTCATGCTATCACTTGGCATTTGTTCATTTGTTTTTTCATTTTTGGACATTACCTATCCTTAAGTCAATTATTTGTCCTCACCATGCATTGCTCACCACATTAATATGCATTTTTCATTGTTCAGTTGACAAGTTCTATGAGGCAAAGAGGCAGAGGACTCAGCGCCTCCTCACAGGGCTCCCTTCCTGGCTGGGGCATGTACAGACATTCAGTGACGATTACTGCCTACCCTATATGTCGGGACAATGGTATAGCCAATACACACTCTAGAGGAAGAGGGAGCGATCATTGGGAGTTGCGGCAGTTAGAGAAACTATGGTGGTGTCAGAAAAGATCTGAAAGATTTAGTACAGAGACGCTCCCAGGCAAGGAAAGAGAGTAGGGGAGAGAGGCTACATCAGCAGAGGAAGCAGCTGTAGCAAAGATGAGGAGGTGGAGGAGCTTATTGGGGAATAATGACTAATAACTTTGGATAGGACCTTGTTTGAAAAAGGGATTTACATAAGAAATTATGCAAAACAAATGTACATAAATCAATTGGAGTCTGTTGAGAACAGCCTGGAATAAAATTCTGGGTGAAGACTCCCCCCTCAGGGCAGTTGGGAGAGGTTGAAGGTAGAAAGTTCATCAAGGATTCTGATCCAGGGTGTAAGCAGTATTTTTGGAAGATCCATCTGGAAGCCAGCAGGGTGGCCTGGAGATGTAAGAGACTCAATACAGGAAGACAAGTAGGAGACTGCTGGAATCAGCCAGCCATAAGGTAAAACCTGCTCATGGAGGAATGATACTTCCTACTGCCAGTTCTGATAGATGGGAAAATGTTCACAATGCACTGTGAGCTGAAAAAACAGTTCACAAAATAATATGCACAGTATGAGCCTATTTTGACAGAAACAAAAATTACCTATCTCTGCAGATAAACAAAAAGATATACGCAAATATATTCTTATATTGGATATATTAGATATACCCAAATACTATCAGTAGTTACCTGTGGGTGGTGGAACTATGGATAATTTTTATTTTCTTTATTTTGATAGTATATGATTTTCTGCTATGAATACATATTATTTTTGTATTATGGAACAAAAAATGTGGTACCTAGAGAAAAGAAGTGATGACTGAAGCATGAGGAGCCCGTAGGTGTACTTATCAGGGAGGGAAGACTGATGACTTTTTAATTTTTTATTTCACAGCACCCAGTACTGTGGGATTAATGCCACTAAGCCAACTCAGCTTAATTTTTAACACACAAGTATCTGGGAGCAGATTATCCTAGATGTGACCATTAAGCTTTGCTGACTGATGTGGAGAAACATTTGGCAAATTAAATTACTGTTTATTTGTTTCTCTACAGATCTGTTTTGGATTCCTGCTGGGGAGGCAGGCAAGAAGTGGTCTGATCCACTAAGGACAGCAGTAGTTAAACACGGACTATTAAAGGGACTTTTGGTAAGAGTGACTGAATTCTCCCAACCTAAGCCTGGATGACCCTCCCTGGAGTTGGCCTCTACTAAAAGGAAGGAACCTATGCAAGTCCATAGTTAATTGAGTTAAAGCAAGCTGAGCTTCTTAGGAGAAAAGGACATGTCTCAACCATCCTATCACACAGTTGTGCAGAGAAGTGCTTTACTAATTCCCCTTGACTGAATAAATGGATTTATACCAACCCCTGCGGTAGTGCCAGAACTGGGTGGAAATCTGCTATATAGAAATCAAACCACTATGTTGAAACTTCTAAGACATCTCTGATAATTGTTGTTTTTCCCCAGTATTCTGCATCCACCCTTTGCCCTACGTTTTACTTGTTTTTTACATAGTTCCATGGTGATGAAATGAAAGAGGGGAGAAATGTAATATGGTATTTCTGTGCAGATGTTAGAAATATTGACAAAGGAGTAGAAATGAGGGGTTGGGGAAAGGAAAAAATTGTAGCAAAAATCAAACGTAGGGATTGATTTGGAAGAGAGACACAAAGCTTGAGCATAATCTGCTGACTGAACTCCCTGGGGAGGTGGTTGGTCAGGTTTGGGAAAAGGTCAGGGTATTAGTTTCCTAGGACTGCCATCAAAAATTATCACAAACTTGATGGCTTAAAACAACAAATATTTATTCTCTTACAATTCTGGAGGCCAGAAGTCTGACATCAAGGTGTCAGCAGGGCTATGCTCTAGGGGACAATTCAGTCTTTGCCTCTTCCAGCATTCCTTGGGAGTGTATTATTCCAGTCTCTGATTCCATCTTCAGATGGCCTTCTCCTCCATGTGTCTGTGTCTTCTCTTCGGTCTCTTATAAGAACACTTGTCATTGGGTCTAAGTCCCACCTAGGTAATACAGAGTGATCTCATTCCAAGATCTTTAACTTCATTACATCTGTAAAGATACTTTTTCCAAATAAGGTCACATTAATAGGTTTCAGGGATTAGGACGTGGACATATCTTTTGGGGGCTTCCCATTCAACTGACTGTAGTCAGCTTGGGAAAGGCATGGGTTAAATGGGAGGAGGATAGAAGAAAGATGGGGAGAGGAGAAGGCTGTGGACTGCACTTGCTTTCCAAACTGACAAGAGAGTAAAACTGAAAATACAACAAAACAGTCTGAGACTGTATGGGGATGTAAATGCATTCAGAGTACAGGTTTGAGCAGCTCTCATCTGAGAGTGGTTTCTTTGATGGGGTGAGAAGAGAGGAACAAGAAGAGTTCTCCTCGGTCAAATGAGGGAGGTGGGCCTGCCCATGCCCCACACAGAAGCTCTTTGCCCAGGGACGACAGGACTGGCTTAGGCATAGAGATCACACGTAAAGGATCCATAGGAAAAGTTCATCAATCATCACATCCATGGTGAGAATGGAATGGCTCGCTAAATAGGGGGCCTCTCTGGAAGGAGCACTGGCCTGGGCAGGGGGTGGGGGTGAGATAATGGTGCCTGGACTACTTGGGAGGTAGAAGCAGCATAACACAGTCAAGTGGCAATGAAACAAGTAGGATGGAAGCTATGAGGTATACGAGCTATGGAGGAACTAGCAAGGCAATGATAAAACCCCAAGAAATGGCTGGTTTGTTACTATTATTACCATATTCCGGATCAAGGTTTTTTGTTTATCTTTCTTTTCAGTAAAAGTTTAAACCATCATGTCAGCAGAGATGTTGGAATCTGGTAGTCATAGCATTATGTGGTCCAGGACTAGGGCATCTCAAGTTCAGCTGGAACTTGAATTCCAGACTCAGTTATGAGAAAAGAGGCTTTCAGTCATATGACTCATGATAAGACCAAGGAGCCGGGAACGACATCAAATCCAAAAGGACTGAGCACTGCTCATTAAAAAGGAAGTCTGGAATCTGGACAACTTGAGACAGATAGTCAGGAACTGATTCAGCAGAATGGTCACTGAGGTCAAAGTGGACCAGTCTCTAAAATGGAAGGATAGTTCTGAAAATATTAAACCAAAGTACTTTCTATTCCCCGTAAATTACTTACAGGGAGTTTGGATGTAATAATAAAAGATATAATGCTGTATAAATCAATAATTTTAACACTTTGTTGCTGGGATTATAAAATATAAACATATATAATATATATTTAAATATTTTATATATTTATATATATCATAGTACATATAGTAATAACATATGGTATATAATAGTATATATAATATATATGTATGTATATATGTAATAGTACAAAAGATGGGGAATGAACGGAACATGGAACTATATTGAAGCAAAATTTCTATGTTTTAACAGAATGAAGTTAATTTTATTCTGAAGTAGATTGTGAAAAGTTGAAAGTGCACACTGTAATCATTAGAGCAATCAGTAAGAAAATAACTGAAAGAAATAGCTTTTAAAAGTCAACAAAGGAATTGAAATATTTATTTAACAGAGAGGAAGGCAATCAACAAAAAAAGTAAGTCTAGAAGTACAAAATGAATTTAACAAGGTCACAGAATAAAAGATCAATATACAAAAATCTATTATATTTCTATATACTAGCAATGAACAATCCAAAATTAAGAAAACAAATTTATTTGCAACATCAAAGAGAATAAAAAACTTAGAAATAAATTTAACAAAACAGTTCAAGTCATATCCTTAATACTACAAATATTGCTGAGACATTAAACATCTAAATAATGTCCATGTTCACAGATTGAAATAGTCAATATTGTCAAGATGGCAGTTCTCCCCAAACTGAAATTCAATACAATCCCTATCAAAATCTCAGCAAGATTTTTTGTAAAAAATGACAAGCTTATTCTAAAATTTATATGGAAATGCAGAAATTTTAAATAGCCAAAACATTTTGAATAAGAAGAGCTAGAGGACTTACACTATCTGATTTCAAAACTTACTATGGTCAATTGATTTTCAGCAATTGTGTCCAAAACAATTCAATTGGGAAAGGATAGTCTTTTCAAAGAATCGAGCTAGTACAATTGGATATTCACATGCAAAAAACAAAAAAAGAACTCAGACCCTTACCCCACACACTATATAAAAATCAACTCCAAATGGATCATAGACCTAAATTTGAGAGTTAAAACTCTAAACCATCTATAAGAAAACATAGGAGAAATCTCTGTGAACTTGGGTTTGGCAAAGATATGACACCAAAAGCACAATACATAAAAGGGAAAAAATAAATAGGACTTCCTAAAAATAAAAATCATTTTACTTAAAAACATATCATTAAGTAATGTAAAGACAAGCCATAGACTGGTTTAAAAATTTTGCAAATCATACACTTGGTAAAGGATTTGTATCCAGAAAAATAAAGAACAGAAGTAACTAATTAGAAAGATTTACAACCCAATTTTTTTTAAATGGGTGAAAGATTTTAATAAACATTTTACCAAGTGAAATACAGTAGGCATATGAATGGTTAACAAACACATGAAAAGAAGCTCAACCTCATTAGTCACTAAGGAAATGCACAAAAAAAATCGAGACACTCCTACACAACCACTAGAATGGCTATGATATTTTTAAATCCATATAATACCAAGAGTTAGTGATTATGTGGAGAAACTGGAACACTCATGCATTGCTCTTGAGAATGTCAAATAGTACAGCCACTATGGAAAATAGTTTGGTAGTTTCCAAAAAAGTTAAGCACAAATTTACCATATGACCAAGGAATTCTACTTCCAAGTATGAAAACATATGGCCATATATAAGACATGTACACGAATGTTCATAACAGCATTATTCACAATAACTAAAACCAGAAAATTATCCAAATGTCCATCAAATGGTAAGTGGATAAAAGTGCTATATTTATGTAATTCTATTCAGCAATTAAAAGAATGGACTACTGATAACATGCAACAACCTGAATCATCCTCAAAAACACTAAGCTCAGTGAAAGAAGCTAGACAAAAAGGCTACACGTTATGTAATTCTATTTTTATGACAGGTCTAGAAAGGCACATTTATAGAGACAAAACAGATCAGTGGTTGCCTGGGACTGGGAGTAGGAACAGGAATTAACTACAAATAGGCACAAAAATTTTTTTTCAGGTTTTGGGAATATTCTAAAGCTGAATTTTGATTATGGTTGTACAATTTTATAAATTCACTGAAATTATTGGGTAAAATCATTTATTTTGTGTGAATTTTATAGTATAGAAATTATATATCAATAAAGCTGGGTTTTTTAACAAAAAACAAAGCATGACTTTGTTGAGAGAGAAAGTGTCTTTTTTTAAGCCCCAGACTTCCCTTTCTATATTAGAAGAAAAACTGGAGGTTGGAACATAGAATTTATTATATGCCATAGTAGTCAGAGGTCAGAGGTCTGGGAAGTCTCTGAGAAGAGTTTCAAGCAGGATCAGGAAGCCTAATGAGTTTAGCTTCTGTGGGATTCCCCAGAAGAGTCTGTGCTTCCTCCATCATAGGGCTGAGATACTAGAAACCCTACCTAGGTTGAGCAAGAGTCCAAGGCATCCCAAAGAAGTTCCATATTGGGCATGACCCTGGGTCTGATACGGCTTGAAGGGATGGCGGAGCAGCAATGGCGGAGCGTGGTGCCAGAGGCAGCCTCACAGAGTCACCCACATTGTGGAATGAGGCAACGAAGCAGCCAAGGATCATCAGGGCCTCCAGGACACACAAGAGGTCAGAGCACAGAGCTGCGCCCAGGCAGTGCAAGGTTTGCAGTCAAAGACACAAGGTGCAGCAGAATCCCCCAAAAACCAGGTGAGACAGCTTTGGAATACACAGGCACCAGGTGAGCAAGGGACAACTCAGAGGAGAGCGGCAAGAACCTGGAGAATGGCAGGAAGACCAGCTCTGATGGGGAGCTGGAACTCGGAACTAGCTAAATGATTACCCAAACCTTTTATTTAGGAAGTGGACGGATTACCTTAACTTTACAGGCTTCTTCCTGCCCTTAGCAGAACTAGGGGCTTTAGAACCAGAAGAGGCCAGTCAGTAAAAACTCCTCTTTCTGACCATTGATGGACATTTGCAGGATGTGAAAGGCTCCCAGTGAGCTGTCACCTTTGACCTCGAGCCTCCCCGGCTGTCCTGCCAGGAAGAACATTCCATGTCCCACAATGACCAACTCTTCTGGGTTTAAAGGGACCTCACTTTATCCGCTTAGGAAGTCTCCTTGCCAATCACAGTGTGACTCGGGTCTTCTTAAGCAGGGTCTGAGCAGATGGACAAGGTGTCCAGAGGTAATGGCTGGGGCACTAGCTTCTTGTCACTGCAATCTTCTCACTCTGAGCCTTAGGCAAACTCCCTAGGTGCAGGAGGCTCTGCCAGGGTTTGCTTCTGCAGTAATCACTAGATCCCAAGAGCGTTCTTTGGTTTATACTTCAGGTGTTTCTAGATTCATTTACAGATCAACTACCCCATTTGTAACTCTTTAAGTAACATTTTGAAGTGAGATATCATTAAACAAAAACCAATTGGAAGCAGAATCATTCCATTTCCCTGCTAGCCAGATTGGATTGTCTGTATAAACGGCCGTTGTGTTCCACAACCAGAGGGGGATTTGCCGTTCCACAGCTAACACCATTACTTAGGCCCAGTGGTCACTCACTCAACAGCACAGCACATTATTTATAGCAATATGGTTGTTTGTTAGCAAAGCTTCCATGTGGGGGAAGGGGAGGAAAGATATTTGGATTCCTAATGTTTTTGGCTTGGGGCTTTTTTTTTAATTGAGTAGGAGTGAGTTATTTGATGTTACATGTAGGTAAATGAGAAAATATGTTCCTTCCAGCAAATAATTGCTGGATTTTAATTTCCCTGTAATTATCCTTCATTGTTAACTGTCTTCTGAATTCAAAGGCTGTCATGTGGAGGAGGGAGGACATTTGGGAACGTTGTTACGTAGGAAACAGAACCGAGGAGAACTGGCAACCGGCAGGTTGGGGCCCAGGGTAAAGGACTGACAATGTGGGCTGTTCAACAGCACATCAGGCTGCCCATGCGAAGATACAGTAGGCTTGCTGTCACTGCAAGTACTTCAGTTGTGGTCACAGTACCAGATGTCAGCACATGATAGAGAAAAGAGAGGATTTATAATACTTCTCAGAATGGTAGCTGTGTTCGATGTGTTCTTTCAGGTGGTAAGAAACCAAAATGGGCATCGATGACCTGGGTTTGTTCTTTTGGCAAGTCCAACATCCCTCTTCTTTTCTTCTGATAATAGCATCCTACATGTCAAGTAGGACAGACCCCACTCCCAAGCTCCTGGTGTGGGCATGTGACCCAGCCCAGATAGTGAAAGAGTTCCATCATCCACATCACTGTGATTAACTCAGGATGGTCATGTGACCCTGCAGTTCAATAATGCTCAAACCTTGGACTTTTATTGGAAAAGAGAAACTCTTTTTCTCCTGGACTCGTAGCTAATCAAGCCTAAAGTAATCTAGGGGCTATTCCAAGGAAAGGACCTGTTGGAGCATGAACTGGAAGGTCAGCAGGGAGACCACATTCTCTAGTGGCCCATATCCTGGTGGCCTCCCTCAGCAGGTGGGATCTGCTCTTTCCTACTCTGGTGCTTTATCTACCATGTTACAGTGACTCAGCTACTTGGCCTCTGCTCCCACAGGCTGCTGGGACTACAGACTGACTAATGGTAAAACTCCTATTCAAATTCCCCAAGAAAAAGAACCTGACTGCACCAGCCAGTCACTGTCCATGTGATGCACCCAAGTAAAGTATGGCTGTCACACTCAGCCACCATGGAGTGCTGTCCTTATGTCAGGCACTGTTATGGACTGAATATTTGTGCCCCCCACCCCCAAGTTCATATGTTGAAGCTCTAACTGCCAACGTGATGGTATTTGAAGGTGGGCCTTTGGGAGGTAATTAGGTTTAGATGAGGTCATGGAGTGGGGGCACCCATGATAGGATTAGTGTCCTTATAAGAAGAGGAAGAGACTAGAGCTTCAAACTTCTTTTTTATGTAATGATATTGTAGATGTGGAAGCAGTCTTCAGGACGCAGCTCTAGGCAGGGACCAGATCCCTCCTCAAACAACTGCCAGTGTCCTTTCCGATTTTAAGTTTCTACAGTTCCTTTTTTTTCTTTTTAATTCTCTTTCAGTTGTTCTGTTTGGATTTTTAAAGGACGTTGCCAAGCAGAGAGCTTCATGCATTCTACTCCTTCCCTCACCTACTACCCAATACCTGTCCTGCTGAAGGCTTGGGCATCAGTTTTTGACAAGAGGAAGGAGATTCAAAAACAAAACCAAGCGTGGAACACCCAGGCTTGGCTAATATGATATGGCGATTCAGTCAGGTCCTAGCAAGTAAAGGATGGTACACTCACAGGGCATCTGAGGAGAGTGCACTACAGAGACTATTGACAAGTGGTCCTTAAAGGGAGTATATCTCTAAACCATGGTGCTTCAGGCTTAGTAGCAGCTGGGTCTATGACCACCCCTAGGCCTGAAGGAATAACTGGAAGGAATGGTTACCAGAACCTAGAAACAGAGGAGGCTGAGCACAGGCTACCTGGCAGAATCTGTGACCCTGCCCACAGGGAAGAAGCTCAGGGAATAAATATCCCTTGCCCCCAGTCCCCTGCCAATTGGCTGAACCCAACTGGAAGCCAGAGGCCACAGAAGCATGGAGGAGCCTCGCAGGGGTATAAAGTAGAGTAGAAAAGGGTAGGACATGGCTCTGGAGCAGTAAATGGAAATTATTCAACAAATGGGGGGGGCAAAATGTATTTCAGCTACATTTTCCTTCAAGTAGGCAAAAATATCTCAATACAGCATGGCCCACTGATAAGTCTTTACTGCAACAGGCCAATCCAGTCCTGCTTTCGGTATAGAACAAAGACAATGCCTGACCAGACAATGAGCATCCACTCGTTGGTGGAGCCAGCTTGCCCTAAGGGTACCATGAAATGAGAAATGAGAACCTACCCCCTCCACTAAGTGCACATTGACCCTGGAAAGGGAGGACAGTCTTGAGTGATCTGTTTAAAGTAGCACCAGCTATAAAGGCTGGGTTCACCATCCTTCAGGCATTTGCCAAGAGACAGCTGAATATAATATTTCCATTCTTTCAGTCAAATGCCTAATTTTAATCAAAATGTAAAGAAATATTATGTTTGAAAAGTAGGAAGTGAAAAATATTATAGAAAAGAAAGCTCAGGTTTCTGGGAGCATTGCTTTGCATTTAAGAATAAAATAGGAATACAACTGGTGCTGAAAACATAATGCTTTTCCATTTTTTAATTTAAAATTAATCCCCTAAAACCTAAAGACACAAATAAATTCACTGAAATTATTCAAACTCAGCAGTCCAACTAAGGCTGCTTTTTGTCTACCTTTTTCTGGGGAGAATCTAATATGGGAGAGAAGTCACATTACTCTTGCATTTATTAAACAAATATTTACCAAATATCTACCACATGCTGAGCATTGTTCTAGGTGCTAGGAACAGAAGGAATATTCCTAGATGAACAAGATCCATCTTTCCTTTAAGCAGTTTAAATTCTAATAAGATAGATAAATAGGAAAACAGCTAACCACAATACAGGGCAGAATGGAGTACATGCTAAAAGAGGCTCAGGTAATTTTGGGGGACATGCCAAGCAGAGATTAATTCTGACTGTGGGAAATCAGAGAAGGCTGCATGGAGGAGGTAATGCTAGCTCTGGACTTTGGAAAATGAGCAGGATATTGTTAGATGACACAGGAGCCCACTGTTAGGTAAGACAACAGCACCTCAAGTCTAGGTCAAGTGTGAACAGACATGGAAGCATGATGTAGACCACAGGGGGCAGGGTGGTACAGGTGGATGGGGTGATGAAAGAGGACGTTAGAGGGAGATGGAGCAGGATAGAGGTTTGGGGTCAAATCATGGATCATCTTAAATACCAGCTTACTTAACTCTATTCACAAGGTAATAGGGACTCCGATGGGTGCCATGTCTGATCAGGATGAACGTTACATATATTTTTTGTGGTTTTATTTTGAGCGTCACTGCCTATAGCTGCTCTATCTTACTGCCTTGTGTCTGTGCCCAATTTGTTTCTGTGATGGTAAAATCTATAGGGCATTCATCCCTAATGTGCCACATTAAATCCCTTCAACCAATGATATTAATGGCCTCAAACTGTAAATAAAATTTGGCTCACAGCACCCTAATGGATAATGGAAATAGTTCAATACCAACCAGATGAAGCAGCTAGAATGAAAGTGGTTTGTTGGAACAAAGTAGCCTATAAATAGTCATACTGGGGCAGATAGGCCACTGTTGCTAAAAGGCCTTCCAACTAATCGGCTGAATGTTCCATAATTCAGTGTGCGTACAGAGAGGGGGCCCACACAGTCAACTCCGCAGGGGAAAGAGAAGGAGCCTGCTAATTAATCTCCATGTTCTGCCATTGTAACTCACAGCAGTCTCCTTTCTACCAGGGCAACTGGTATTAAAAATGCAAAGAAAAAAATCAGCCTGCTTCCTTTATAGGCTATATTACTTAACTCCAAAGGCCAAATCAGGAAATGCTTCAGATTTTGATGTTCCAGAAGACTGGAGGATAGAAAGGAGCTTGTGTGAAATAAGACTGACCATTGCAAAGTCACCTCTCTCACTGAGATGGAAAGGAAGCCAAAGGCCCCAGCTCAGCTCTTAGCAACTAATGCTTCATCTGCTTTAAGGCTCCGTTAAGAAAATGGAGCCAATTGAAAGGTCACATTTTCAGCAGTGAGCCTTTGTAACTAAATATCAGATATTGGGATGCCCTTGTGAGGAGTCCACACAGAGACTTCACATAAGCCTGGGAAGAACAGCAAACAGTCCTTCATGAGAAGTGGTTGAGCTCTGCAAACACTGCTCTTGGCTTGAGCAATGGCCACTGAGCAACTCTGAAGACAGCTCTGGGGACCCTCTTTGCCTTAGCATGGAAGAGCCGAGTGATGTCCAAATAACCATTCTCCACCGCCCCAGGAAAGTGCCGCACCCAGGAGGCAGAGCATTTGGCAAGAGATCTGCATGGAGTGAACAGCCCTATCCCTGTAGCCAGTGCCTGACTTTGAGGTGACATCACTGTGTCCAGTTCTGTGCTGAGGTATGGTCCTGCTAAAGACAAGCAGCGGAATAAGGTCTCACTCCCTCAGAATACTCCAAATAAATTCTTCACAGAAACTGTATTTAGTCCCTCCTTGCTTTTTATTTGTAACATTTTGTTTTCAAAGTAGTAATTACAGCTGTTTGTCAAACAACTCTTGTTACATAAAAATCGTCAGTTAACTGGCTGCAGAAGGCATTGTATCCTTGCACATAAATGTCAGAAGTGGAGAAAAAGAGGGAACCTATCTTCCTTTTTTAAAGAAGCCCCAGTTTCCCCTCCCATCTCATCGACTGGGAATGCATCTCATGCCCCCACCTAAGCGAACTGCACAGCCAAGGGCACAAGCCACCGTATTTGGCTTAGACCAGTGGTTCTCAAACTTGAGTGGGTGTCAGAATCACCTGGAAGGCTGTGGAAATAGGTTGCTGGTCTCCTTCCCCAGAATGTCTGATTCAGTGAGTTTGGAGTGGGCCCTAAGAGCGTGCGTTTCTACCAAGTTCTCAGGCTGCTGTTTGTGCTGTGGGTCCACGCGTGCAGGGCGTGGCTTAGACAAGTCAAGGTTCACACTTAAGTGGAGGGAGGAAGCTGAGCCTCCCCTTAAACACACAGTTGCTTGGAGGAAAAGGAACAGAATCAGGGCTTCCTTAACAAGGAAAAGGGTGGGTGTGCGGCTGTTAAATGGCAACCATCTGAGTCTCCTAGGTTGGAAGCCACTAAAACCTAAACCTTTTCACAAAGAGCCAATCTTTTGTGGTCTAGATTGAGCCCGGCTTCTTGCTCTCCTGATTAATAACACTCAACTCTGCTGCTCCCAACAAGCCCAGGGCGAGAACTGAGGCAGAGCTGATTGATGCCAAAGATGGCAATGGCCCATCGGCACTGGATGCAGCCCATAGGACCCCGTGGGAGGGCACAGTTACCAATGCACAGCTGCAAGTAGCACCAGCTAGGCAGGTCGTTCTAGTCCAATGTCTTAGGGGAACAACCTCCACTTTCTGAGATAACATG
Source organism: Eubalaena glacialis (assembly GCF_028564815.1). NCBI lineage: Eukaryota > Metazoa > Chordata > Mammalia > Artiodactyla > Balaenidae > Eubalaena > Eubalaena glacialis. The sequence continues at coordinate 113,332,270 of NC_083721.1, forward strand.
ATAAAAAACAAAACAAAACAATCAACCAATCATCTTGAATTACTCCTTTAAACTGAACTAAGCCGGACTTTATAAATACAAGCCTGGCGCAGCAACCTGCCTTTTATGTGCCTTCTCTGTATGTGCAATAACACCCAAGTATTTAATTACAGCTATGCTACGAGCTGAGCCAGATATTACTGCTCCATCAGTGCTCTGAGAACATAAACTATTCAATAATCTGTTAATTTGGTCTTTTCTTGGCTGTTCCTCACAAGGTAAGTTGGCTCCCTGCACAGTTTTGATTCTCATTAGTTTAGGGTTTAAGCTGTGTTAGGAAGGATTGCTTAGGGTCATTTAACCAAATTCAGGCATGGAGTGACTGATGGGTGCACTTTCTTGTTCAGAAAATCCAATAGGCAGGACATGAAAGCTTATGAAACAATGTGTGCTGGGGAACTGTTGATCCTCTTCTGCCATAAATTCCCATCCAAGCTCCCGCACTAAGACAGGAGTCTTCCCTGAGTACTTTGGGGATTATGATGGAAAGCATTATAGGTAATGCATCATGGGCACTTAGCTTTTCACAGCCACTTTATCACCAAGGCCCTGGGTATTTTTCCTTATATATTTGAAGTGAGCCAAGAGGCACTTCTAATCTATTTGCCAATTCTGGAGGACAGTTTCTTTGAAGACAGCCTCAGTAACTCCATATATTGAAGGAAGAGAAAATATATTGTATACCACACTAATACTATCTTTCAACCAAAGGATATCAGCTTCTTGAAACAGAGTGCTGTCAAAGACAAATCCATTAGCTGTGCCTCTCTCCTATAGATTTAAGCAGAATTTGAAATACCAAAAAAATCAACAACAAAAGAATAAAAGTGTTGGCTTATCAACTGTACGCAGTATCACTCTACTTCCCACCCAGCGGGAAAACAGAGAGGAAAATATACTGATAAGAGGTAAAAGAAAAGACACCACTTTCAGTCCAGTGATTTAGTTCTGGTATGAATAACATTAAGCATTTTGACAGGGGACAGATCCACATCATATTGTTCTCTGCCTGGCCACATGATTCCAGCATAGACAATGCTGAGGCAGTGTCCCAGGCAAGTGTCCTTGGCTGTTTGGTTCAATGATGCCCTCCGTCAGGGGGAGACCGGTGCTTCTAATCTGCTATGCTCAGTGTGTAAGACCTTTCCATTTCCTGGGGGGACATCAGAGCCCAGGAAAAAGGTCCAACTCACCAGCGATGAGGAAACTAGAATTGTCACTGGAAGGGACCAGGGAAGAGGTACTTGGACAGTCAAGATCAGAAGTCACACTTCCTTCCAAAGAAGACTGCGTGAAAAATACAAGCTCTCGGTCTCCAACACAGCTTTGACTAACAAGGTTTTGACAGACACGCAGCAGGGTTTTTTACCTACAATATAATTAGATCCGCCAAACTTTATGAATCTTTACAGACAGTTTTAAAATATAGTTAGCAGCCTAAACTTTAATTTTGTAGACTATCTACTCTCAAAGAGCACACCTATGGAAATTTCAGGCTCCTTCTTGATGTTTAACTGTACACTTAAATTTTAGAACATATGAATAGATTTTTTCATCAATATAAATCCACCCACCCAATGGGTGGGAATTCTCTGCTGCATCATCCTCTGAGGCCACCCACTAATGGGAAAGGATACGCCTTCCAGGCCCAGACTCAGGAATGTGGCCAGATGAGCAAAAGCTATCAGCCCTCCTGGGAATGCTGACAGCTATTCTATCCAGGGGCAAACATGTTCTATATTTCTGCCAGTATTATAATATATACCCAAATATTCAAGGCAATTGCCACACTCTTAGAACAAACTTCCTCCCTTCCTTCCTTCCTTCCATCCTTCCTTCCTTCCTCTTCCAAGGCATGTAAGCGTATAGCAGAACATATCACCACCTTAATTTAGATACGACAAATCACAAATGCAAATTAGAGGGCTTGCCACCACCCTGCCCACCCCGCTCCATGAACTTTATCATTTTACAGCACCTAAATTTAATCACGTAGAGTTGGAAGGAAGAAATTACCAACATAAATATCATCAAAGAAAATATTCAAAAATGTATTACATTTCATTAAGAATAGTTTATTCAAATATATCCATAAGGAAAAGGTTGAGTAATATTTATTTCAAGCAACTTCATTTTAGAGCAGGCAACTGTTCCCTCGTGTACACCTGTCCAAGTAGGAGATTTGAGCCTAAGGAATGGGACTGGGTTTGAAGGGAGAGACAAGCCCCAGCTTTAAGCGGGTCGGAAGCCTGCATGATGCTGGGGGAGTCAGAACAAGGCAGCGGCTATAGGTGGGTTCTGAAGAGAGAGCTCAGAACCAGGCAGACTGCAGCCAAGAGTCAGCCATTCTGCCACCAAAAAGAGTACAGAGCGCCAGAAACCGAACAGGTCACACCAAGGGAGAACAGAGAAAGGGGAGCCAGAAAACAGGGAGGCCTAGACAGGGTCCAGGGTGGCCCCCACAGTCTGTACAGATTGTGTTGTTTTTCCCCTAAGGCTGCTCCCGCCTGTCTGTTTCAAGAAGAGAAGTTCTTCCCTTAAAGTGGTTTAACGCCTCTAATTTACAAACGGATTGCATCTTAGGACACTGTGACTCAGAATTAATCACGTTTCCCACTTTCTTCTGGTCACCAAGAAGCTTAAAGCATAAAGCTTTGTTGCCCACTTGCAAGTACAGATAACCTTTTGGCATATGTTTCTCTGTATTAACTTTAGCTCTGGTGTTAATCCTGGTGTTAACATTATTATCCTTTCTCCCCACCCAGAATCCTTCATATATTTCTGCTAATTACCTTAAATATTAGTAATAAGGACAATTAGGCAATTAAGCATACTTCCTCTTATATACGAGTGATTTGTATATCAGGACTTTGGCTTCAGTCCATTCTTTGGAACTCAGAACACATTTTACCATAGAAATTACTTAAAGAGTCTATCTCACACAAGCCTATTTAAATTTACGTTGTAAGCATACTCAGGTATTCTCTTTGCTGGCTGTGTCTCCTAGCATCAGGTTTTCACCTGGTGCCTAGTAAGTTATTTATTAGTAATCCAAACTCTTCAATGAGCTGGATATCTAACTTGAGTTTCTATTTTTCATAAAGATCTCTCTCCGGGTACCTTCCAACTTCTTAGTTATGCATCAAAGAATGATGAGAGATAAAGTAGACTCAAAACAAACCTGTGCAGATAAAATAAAATATTAAAATAAACAGAGTTCCCTTATACATTCATAAAACCACTTATCAATTTCTAGCAAGAAAACTAGTCCTTAAAGGAACATTCTAGTTAAGTTACATGAGGCATTGACCTGAAGGTAGTTCGGGCGTTGAGAGAGGTCTGACTGTGACATCTGTCACCCATCCATCCTCAGGGTGTTTTGGCTCATCTAGCTGAGAGGGCAGAAATTCTCTTCTTACATCATCCCCTGAGGCCACCCGTTCATGGGAGAGGGTCCTCCTCCCAGGCCCATACCCAGGAATGTGGCCAGACAGTCAAAACCATCAGCTCTCCCAGGAATGCTGACAGCTACTCTATCCAAGGGTGAAAAAGAGAATGGCTCCTCACTGATGGTAAGCACCCCTCATCCGGATGTCAAACCATGCACTTGGGAACACCACACTCTGCGGAGTGAGTGCACGAAAAGCTTGTTGAATGTATAAGTAGTATTAGCTGGAACTACAGGATCTAGGAACAAAGGACCGTATGGTACACAATAGGAGGAGGAGGAGGTAAAGAAGGAGGAGGAGAAAAATAATGAAATCCCCTTTTCCTGAACAAAAGCTGGCTTTGGACAAATTTATAAAATAGGATTTGAGACAGAACTGATTTGGATCGTGACTTCAGCACTTGTAAATTCTTCGAACTTGCTTTCCTCCCTGTTAAAAAAGGACAGCTGTCCCTGTTGCAGTCTAGAGCCAACCACTCCCTGGTACACAAGTCCTTCCTTTCCTCCCTTCTCAAAGTTTATGATCTTGCCTCTCTCCTACAATCGTCTGTTTCTCCCTCCAAGCTGGCTCATTCTGGACAACATTCAAAGATGCTATAGAACCTCCAATTTAAAAAAAACATCTCCCAGACCCAACATCCCTCCAGCCACCATGCTGTTCATTCATACACAATAGAAATCCTCTAAAAGTTATTAATTGCTCTGATCAAAGCTTCCCCTGGCTTCCCTCAAACAGCTTTCATCAAGGTCGTTAATGAGCTTCATCTTGCTGAATCCAGTGGTCAGTTTTCAGCTCACCTTGCTAAAGCTGATTCCCCCAAAGGTGTGTGCTCCCCATTCCACAGCATGGAGCCATGCTGAGAGATGGCTGCTGAACGAGAAATTACCTTTCCCAGTGACTCTAACCAGCCCCAGAGCCATATGTGGCCATGAAACTAGTTCTTGCCAATGGACAGAGATTTAGATCATAAAAGGTCTCATAGAGCATGGTAAGGACCTTGGATTTTATTCTACAACTGGTAGGAAATCACTGGACTGTTTTCAGCAAGGCCTTCTTTCTCCTTGAACCTGCAAAGCTCATTCCTGGGCAGTTCCTCAGTGTTTACTCTTACATATTCCCTCTTACCATAGAGCTTTGCATGGCCAGCTACTTCTTATCTTTCCAGGTCTCTGGTCAAAGCCATCCCCACTAACTTACCCATTCAAATAGTGTGCTTTCCACCCTCCCTCACTCTAACTTATTTTTCTCCATAGCATTCATCGTTGCTCACATTACACATTATATTCACTTATTCTCAGACTTCAAAGTACATCAGAATCACCTGGGCACTTGCTAAAAATACAGATTTATGTTCCAAATCCCCAGAAACTGGAGCATCTGGGAAGGTGCCCAGCAATCTGCATTTAACCAGATGACTCTGAGCCACATATATGTACCTCAGATAGGTACCTGGACTCCTGGTCCAGTCAAAGAAGTGCTGCCCTCCACACTTGGCCCCCAGGAGGTAAATGATGCATTTTCAAAGAGGATGAATTTCTGTTAAGGGAGAACTTTTATTACATGGGACTACAGCTGGCTTAACTAGAAGAAAAGAACCATCTGGCTGGGCAGCTTGTTTCTCTAGAACATTTCTGAATTATTCCAACTGCACAAACCCTGTTCCTAAAGCCCTAAAGTCACTATGTAACTTTGAGTATGTTACTTTACCTCTGTGGCCCTTCACTGTCACTTCTATAAAATAAGATTATATTGAACTACATGTTATCTTTGATCCTCTCAACCCCAGGAGTCTTAACTATAGGTACTCATTTTACAGTGCTTATACCCTTAAGCAATGACATGCAATAAGAGATCAACACTGAGCAACAGAGAGGTTTGTTACAAAAGGGAAACCTCATTATAGGCCCCCAGAACTATGTAACAACTTCCCCTGGCACCAAATAGCCAGTTAAAGTAAGTACTTTTAAGAGCTGAGTCTTGCACAACTGCCAGGGAGTTCTGAACCTTTGATCATAAACATTTCTGTGCTGGAAATGCTAAGAACCAGGGTGCTCATAACTGCACCAAAAAAGAATAAAGAAGGGAGCCCTCCCCAAGCAGAAAAATTAAAATAGAGACGCTACATTGCAATTAGTAAACTTCACAAATGCTCAAAACTCTAACTGTAAAACACAGAGGATTACAGTATCATTATTCCATTGATTACCACTTGTCAAACAGTACAGTTTTGTTAAGGCATTCAAGGGAGAGAAATTAAGAGGGAAAAAAGTTTCCCCAAGATGGCAGCATCAAGACAATATGAGTGGGCAAAGTAAAAGAACTGAGAAATGGCCATAATGGCCAAATTATTTGTTGGGCCAAGTACTGTGCTAGGCACTGGAGATATAAAAAGGTTAGAAAATAGTCTCTGTCCTCAAGGTACTGAAAACCATAAGCAGACAATAGCAGAATAGTTCAGTGGTGACACAAAGGAGGCTGTGGTCCACTCTGCTTGGGGAAGGGCCAGAGGAGGCTTCCCACAGGAGGTGGTGCTTGAACTAGGACTTGAAGGATGAATAAGAGTTTGCCTGAGAGTATAAGAAAAAAAAATGCCTATCGGGGCAGAAAATAATACAGGAAGACATCAATCATGTTACTGTGTTAATACTTTTCTCTTTGCCATAGAATTCAGCCTGAATGTGAATTGGCTTTGGGAGTTACATTGGCCAATAGAATGCAACAGAAGTGACAGTGTGTCAACCAACTCCAAGCCTAGGCCTCATGAGGCTTTGCACACTTTCATCACCATCTCAGACCCCTGCAATCACCATGTGAACAAGCCCAAGCTAGCCTTCAGGAGGATGAGTAACCACATGGAAGAGAGCCTTCCTAAACCAGCCAGGCCCAGCCAGTCTGCCAACTGACCACAGATGCATGTCCAAGTGCAGCCAAGATCAGCCTGAGCTGGTCAAGATCACTAGTTTTTCTTCTGGTCAACCATAGACTCATGAGCCATAATAAATGGTTGTTGTTTTAAGATAGTAAATTTTGGAATGGTTTCTTATGCATCTATAGTTAATGGAAAGAGTTCCTTCCAACTTGAGTTTACAATTTTGTTAGGGCTAAGAAAAAGAAGAATGAATTGAGTCCTATCTCAGTGTAGTAATCAGCCTCTCGGAGTTTCCATTAATTCTTTTAAACTATAATGGTTTCCTTTCGAATCCTTAATAATGCAGTGCTCATCCTCTAGATCAGCCTCACAGATAGACTAAAACAAAAGACTGAAGGGTAAAAAGAAAAATCTTTTCTTGTTATCATTCTGTTCACCAATACCCACCACGTTCATCACCTCCCCTGCCTGTTCCTAATCAAACTCAGTAAATGAAATCACAGAAGCAACCTCCTAGAAGAGGTCAATAAGAAAAGAGGAAGAGTAATATTCCTTTTTCTCACTAAATACATTCAGAAGCAATATACATAAATAACTAAACATAAAATGTTGGGTTTCTTTTACTGCCTATGTTGACTTTTAGTTTAGAAGTTGCCTGGTTTTGATGGTCTCAAATAGCCTCCACTCCTACTTCCTGACTTTGAGTGTAAATACACACTGCGAATTTTCCACAACTATATTAAATTGAGTCCAAGTGATCCACTGAGACAATGTAATCATCTGAGTGCCCAACTACTAAGAGTGATTTTAGGGGACTCAGGTAGAGCTACATATCCAAGGATAGATCCCCATGGCCTCTCTGTTCCTACATCCTACTGGATTATTAATTCTTTATCTATGCGAAAATCAGAAAATACAATTTTCTTCCTCTAGAAGAGAATGTGAAACTTTAAAAAAACACTATGTCTCTTCTTATCCAAGCTTAATTAATATAACTCATCAGTTATGATTCAGCATGGACAAGGCACCTACCACAGAGAAAATACAACATCATGATCCTAAAAATTCTGTTTATTCAGTTTTGTGTTGCAAAATGCCTTTCTCTGAGTTGATAAAAAACAAAAACAAAAAACAAAACAGTATTTACAGCCCAGTGAGCTAAATGAACAGTTTTGTTAGCTGACTTGTCAGCCTGTGGGCAAGGCTGTAAAGAAGGTAAAATTTGACCATGCTCTCTGCTTTTGTTCACAAGTTCATAATACTCTGTTATGTTTTCTGTCATTCAACTTTCATATAAAGATGGCACATGGGACACAGCATCTAATTTTGTTCCTTCTAAAACTCCACTAAACTACAGTAAGGAGCCTTTTTCCCTTAAAAAAATATAAAACACATATTATAAAACTGCATAGAACTAAACACACACACACACAAGTACATGTAAAACTGATGAAATCTGAATAAGATCAGTGTATTATATCAATTTCTTGATTCTGATATTGTATTATTTATGCAAGATGTTATAATTGGGAAAGCTGGGTGAAGGGTATACGGGATTTCTCAGAATTCTTCCTTTATTTTTTTTAAATTTTATTATTTTTTTAAAAGATTTTTTTGATGTGGACGATTTTTTAAGTCTTTACTGAATTTGTTACAATACTGCTTCTGTTTTATGTTTTGGTTTTTTGGCTGCGAGGCATGTGGGATCTTAGCTCCCCACCCCCTGCATTGGAAGGCGAAGTCTTAACCACTGGACCGCCAGGGAAGTCCCTCTTCCTTTATTTTTTAAATTGAAGTATAGTTGATGTACAATATTGAATTATTTCTTATTATTACATGTGAATATAGAATTATCTCAAAATAATAAATCTAATTAAAAAAATAAACCTGCAAAAATAGGAAGAAAAAGAATGGGTAACATCAATAAAATTTGGAAACAGTCAAGCAGATAGATATGTGATAACTGTCTCAGCTGACTCCAGAAGCCAAATTCTAAGAAATCAGTAGGAAAGTTGAGAAGCAACCTTATTTAACCACAGAATCTTCAAAAGGTTTGGGAACTGGTAACAATAGGCCCCCTTGGAAGTGGAGTGAAGAGAGGGTGAAGGCTAATGAAAGCAGGATCTGATAAAGACTCTTGTAGAAGTAGTTAGGTCCCTAGAGCCCCTCCCCCTTCTCTGCCCCTGAAACTCTGCTCCTCCCCCTACACATTGCCAGAGACTGGAGCTCTGTTCCGGAGACAGTAAGGCAAAGGACCTCTGTACTGGGGACTCCAATAGCAAATGAGTGAGGGAGAGTCAAACCAAAAATAGAAAAGCAAAGTCAATGAATGGATACAACCAATGAAGGCCCCTCTACCATTTTCACCTTCTTGACTCCCAGACCCTTGACAGCCAAGTATTTATTCTCCAGGCTGGAAACTAAAAGAATAATTTAGGGGGAATCTGACTAGCCCAAGAGAAAACACATGGAGATATTGATATTGCGAGTGTACCAATCAGGGTTCAGTCAGGAAATCAGAGCCAAGATAAATATTAGGGGACCATGGGGCTTATCCTAGGAATTAGAGCTTGCACAAATGTGGGAGGAGCTGGGGAAATGGAAGTCTGGAGGAGAGGAATCAGAAAATCAGGGAAAGTTACTACTCACTGTGGTAGACAAAACAGTAACTCCCAAAGACATCCACATCCTACTCCCCAGAATATGTTCCCTTACATGGCAATAGAAACTTCATAGGTGTGATTAAGCTAGGGATCCTGAGATAGGAGATTATCCTGGATTATCCAGATGGGCCCAATATTATCACAGTAGCCCTTATATGAGAGAGGCAGGAGGATCAAAATGAGAAAAAGGAGATTTGAAGACAAACCAGAGGTTACAGTGATGTGTTTTGAGGATGAAGGAGTCAGGAGCCATGTACTTGGCCTCTAGAAGCTGAGAAAGGCAAGGAAATGGATTTCTTCCCAGAAGCTTCCAGAAGGAACACCTTAATTTTAGACTTCTGACTCTAGAACTATAAGAGAATAAATTTGTGTTGTTTTACATATGGACACCGAGGGGGGAAAGTGGCGGGGGGAGGGTGGTGGTGGTGTGATGAATCGGGAGATTGGGACTGACATATATACACTAATATGTATAAAATAGATAACTAATAACAACCTGTATAAAAAATAAAATAAAATTCAAAAAAATTAATTAATTTTTTTAAAAAAAGAAAATTTGTGTTATTTTAAACCAGTATGTTTGGTGTAATTTGTTATAGCAGACATAGAAAACAAACACACTTACAAAAGCAAGGGTGTGGATAGAGCGTACAGGAAATTTTCAGAAAGAGTACATGTTTGGCCATCCAAGTGGAATGGTGAATAGGGGGCCCATGGCAGGTCTGTGGAAGCTATGGCCTCTATGAGCACTGTCGTCAAGCACTTGATGGACTGAGGCCACTCTTGGTTAGCAGGGTCAGCAGGCGGGATGAGAGACTGGATCCCATGGGCTATACGTCTGTATCTATATGTCATTGTCTCTGATCACTGTGACTTCTGAGAGTAACGGCTCCTACTTCACCTCCACTTTCCCAATCTTACACAAGTTCCCCTCTTTGCTCAAGCTAATCACACAGGAAAGGGGGATCTGGGAAAGGTAATTCCCAATCTTAAATAGGAGCAGTAATGCCAACCTGACAAAACACAGCCAAGCTCTGGGGGTTTCCTTACAAAGGGCTCAGATAGCTCATCCCTCGGCAAAGCTCAAAGTCAACAAGCCCCACCCATGTGCTTGGAGCTTCCAATCACAGTTTTAATTTCTCACTCTTATAAGCAGAAAATCAAGGATTATCAAACACCTGGAAAGCTTTGAACATGAAAAATACATATTAAGATGCAAAAATCAGTATCAAAACAAAAAAAGCAACTTGAAGGAAATAGAGACTATGCACAGAGAAGAAAATATAACACAAAAATAACAATTGAGGGACTTCCCTATTGGTCCAGTGGCTAAGACTCCCCACTCCCAATGCAGGGGGCCTGGGTTCGACCCCTGGTCAGGGAACTAGATCCCACATGCCGCAACTAAAAACATCCCGCATGCCGCAAGGAAGATCACACATGCGGCAACAAAGATCCCACGTGCCGCAATTAAGACCCAGTGCAGCCAATTAAATAAATAAATTAAAAAAAATTTTTTAAAACAACAATTGAAATCACTGGTTTATTTGGAAAGTTAAGAGAAAAATATTGCATCCATGAAATAGTATTAATAGGATGCTTTAAAAAAACATTCAGAAAACTAAAAAGCACTCTTAGAAACTTAAAACACATTATCTAAAATGAAAAACTAATGGAATAATTGAAGGGTAAAGTTGAGAAGATTTTTCAGAAAGAAGGGTTTTAAAAAGAAAGAGATGGAAAGTAGAAGAGAAAATATAAGATGACTAGAGATCCAGAGCAGAAAGTCCATCATTAGAAAAACAGGAGCACCAGAAAGAAAAAGTAAAAAAATCAACAAAAAAATTTCAGCACATTTCCCAGAACTGAGGACATTAATTTCCAGACTGAAAGGACCCAGCCCATAGAGCACACAGCACAATGGGTACAAGTCAGCCCACACCAAGTGACTTCATCATAAAGTTTCAAATACTGGAACCGAAGAAGAGATTATGTAAGCTTCCAGAGGTTAAAAATTAATGTCAACAACAGGCCAAATACAAAAGTTTATATATTAGAATTGCTTCATACTTCCTGGCAACATTGGAAGGCAGAAGACTACCAAAATGTCTTCACAATTCTGGAAGTAAATTACTTCCAACATATAACTCTTTATCCAGCCAAGCCATCAATCAAGGGGAAAATAAAGACATTTTCAGACATGCAAGATCTAAAACATTAATCTCGCAGGCACTTTTTCTAAGACACTGGAAGGTTTATTCCATCAACGTGAGGAAATAATCCAAGAAAAAGAAAAACACAGAATACCGAAAAAAAGAGATCCAACCAACACAGGATCGTGTTGAAGGGAGTCTTCTTAGCAACAAAAGGGAGACACTAGAATGGCAGCAATGCAGAGGCAAGTGGGGCAACCAGCCGGATGGGAGAAGCGTGACTCAGGAGACAAGATACTCTCCCCAGCAGTGTTCTAACCGGACTATGCTCTAAACAATGTGCTCCATCAAGAAAGGGAAATACACTTTGACCAGGAAAGAAAGGAATCCAGCTCAGAAGGCAAAGCACATTCCCTTGATGAGAGCACAGGAAGTTCCAGGATGACATCTCTGAAAAAGACCCCCAGAGTGTGCAGTCCATCAAGCATAATAGAGGCCTCCAGGAGTGTCTCCAAGGAAAACAACTGGAGCTGACAGATTACTTGATGTAATTTACTTTGTAAAATCTTGTGTTGAGAAACTGTTGGAAGTCAGGGGGAGAATTTGCAATAGGTATCAAGAAAATTAAGCAAACTTTAAAAGGCAATTATTAATTTCAGGGGAAAAGTATGAAAACATAATCATAGTGGACTATATAGTTGGTGTTCTTAGCCAACTTCTAACTGCCAGCATTTGCACACAGCATGCTGGAAGTGTTGAGGAATTAATGGTGCTTGGGAGCAACGCTCCACAGATTTCTGACAGGAGCTAGTATATTAACACCCTAGCTCCCTTACCCTCCAGGTGGGATGCCATGAGTAGTGTGTTCTACACCATGTCCCCGAATGTCCCTCACTGGGACTGAAGCTCCAGTTACCCACAGTGGTAACCACTTGACAATGCACACTTTATGACTGTCTCTCCTTCCTTTGATCACTTCCCTGCTTCCCTGCTGGTGTTTCCTGTGCCTCCCAAATAAACTACTTGTACCGGAATCCTTGCCCCAGGGTCTGCTCCTGGGAAACCCGGATATTACAAATTTCAGGGAATAAAACTTGCAGGCATAATAATGTTAAAACAATATATATTTAACCAAAATTTATAGTATAATTATATGAGGAGAATAGGGGAGAAGAAGAGGGTATGGTGATATAAGAGAGTTAAGTCCTCATCTACCATATTAGAAATTCAATAAATTATGTCTCTAATCGATGAATCAAAAGAGAGCAGTATTCACATATTATTTAAGAGCATGGAAATCTATAAATGCCAGAAAGAACAGCTGAAAGAATCAAAAGTGGGTGTTTCTGGGAAAAGGAAATCAGGAGAATGGAGAGGTTGGGATAAGGTATTGCCATATTTTGATACATAAACCCTTTATTATCATTTGACTTTTAATTGTACTATTACTTTTAATAGCATTACTACTAGCATGTACTATTTTGATATCATTTAGTTGAGAAAAAAGAAAGACGACAAGAGGAGGGAGGGAGGGAGGAAGGAAGGGAGGAAGGAAGGAAAGAGGGAAGGGAGGGAGGAAAGAAGGAAGGAAGAGAGAAGAGGAAGGAAGTTCAAAAAGGAGAAGGATAAAAGAGGTTAGCTCTCTTAGAAATGTCAAAATGTTTTACGACTGAAGCTGCCTTTCCCCAGCTGGACTGTTATCCTTAACCCCAAGGCTTGTGTTAAATCCAAAGCTAGGCAAATATGTTTTAGAGAACCATGAAGTCATAAAACATGTCTATTGTAGGAAATATTTTAGACAATTAAATACATCTGCTATTACTCACTAAAGTTATAAATGACCTCATTAGCGTGTGTGTGTTTCTCATTCTCTCTTCTTTTCTCCCCGCAACATGTTTTTCCTGCAGCCACTGGAGTCTAAAAAGTACCTCTAGCTCATGAAGCTTTGTTTTTTCCCCCCATCCCTTCAAAGGCATTTTTATTCCCTTTCTAAATAAATACCCAACATGAGGGGACAGACGTAAGTCCTCGTTGGCTTGGAGGGCAGAGGATACAAAGACGATCAAGACAGAGTCATTGCTTTTATGGAACCTACGTCTCATGGGGGAGACCGAATAAATGAATAAATGAAAAAACAAGAGACCAATTATGATAAATGCTATAAAAGGAATTAAACAGTGGGATGTGATTGAGAGTAAGTGCACAAAAGACTCACTTAGACCAGGTGCTGAGCAAGGCTTCTTGGAGGATTGCACATGCCTGAGGAAGAACATTCCAGACGGCTGCCTGAGAGCCAGGGTTAGAATGGGCATTTCAACAAGTATAAGGTCTCCACCACCCAGAGGAATGGTGGTTGGGGAAGGAAACCTAGGCCAGGGGAGAGGAAAGCAGCTTGAGATGGAAGATGATAGGGACAAGGTTAACCTACTTTACAGTTTCACTCTACTAGCTGACTGCTAAGTAGCTCCGGATCACAACAGCAACGAGATGGATTTCCTTAATAGTCATTTAGAAGTACAAACTACTACCTTTAAGTTCATCTTTTTATCTTTATATTACGCTTGAAAGAAAAGGCAATAAAAAGAAGCATTTCCCCAACAACCACAGAATACCCAGGAAAGGAGCAGAATGGCCACCCATTTGTGTATAAATCCCTTATGTATTTCACATGTAATCCAGTGTGTACCTTGACTGCTAGAGAAACTTAATATTAGATAAAATCCTCCAAGTTTATTACAGTTCCCACACCAATATTCAATTAAAATACTTGTTTCTCAATTATCTTATCTCTGAATGGGAGTAATGACTCTGCTCCTTTTTTCCCCCAAAAGTGTTAAAATTAAGGGACCTATAATTAATTTTCTACCTGCCTCAAGTCAAGGTCTTATGTGATACGAAAGCAAAGTATTATTGCAGACATTTTTCACAGTAACTTCATTGTCAGCTAGCTAGTTTATAGCCTGAGCATTCATGCATAATTTCCTATCTCAACATGTTGTTCATTTTACATAATTTTAAATCACAGGCAAGGAGGTGCCAGTGAGCCGAATCAAAGACACAAAAAGCAACACCATTTGGGAAAATAACCCATGTTTTTCTGGAGTCAACTACTGGAAATTGATGAGTAATCATAAATTTTCAGTTTAAACAATTAATCTGAAAGAGGTAAAACTATAACTAAAAATAAGGATATGAATCTAAAAGCTCGAAGGTAATTGTAAAGGCATTTGAATTCTACCAAACCCTCAATCAGGTTCTGAGACAAACTTTTTTTATGTTTTGCTATTTGCCATTTGTTAGGGGCCAAGCAGTGCCTTTAAGATCCCTCTGGGCCTATTATAAGTGACAGATTGTCCTCAGAACTGCCTCTTACACTCCATGCATTTGTTTGCTTGCCCAGATGCTCCGCTCCCCTTCTCATCTGTGCCTCTGGCCTCCACCCTCTCAGGCCAACTGTCTCATTCATTCAGTCAGTTAGTCAGTCAGTCATTTCCTCACTTATTCTACAAATACCTATTAAACCCCTACTCTGGATTTGCACCAGGAAATGGGGTATGGTGGACTAGGACAGAATGATGGTACCCACACTGTAGTGAGGAAGACAGACAGGAAACAAGTATAAACTATGAAGACAGTGACATAGGAGGTAAATCAATCGGGAATGACTGGAGAATGGGGTGCAGTCTTAGACTGAGCAGTCAGAAGGGCCTCTCTGAGGAGGTGACATTTGATCTGAGACACTGAATCTGAGAAGAAAACTTAAGAGAGGGTAGGTAAAGTATTTCAGGCACAGCTGGTTGCAAAAAAATCCCAGTCTCTAAAATCATGGTTTTTAAACGTTGCATAACAACACATAGTGTGTGTGTTTGTGTGTGTGTGTGTGTATTCAAAGTCTGAAAGGCTCTTCCACAAAATATCAATAGTCATTTTCTGGGTGGTAAAAATATGGGCAACTTTTATTCTCTTCTTTACATTTCTTGCAATTTCTAATTACTCTACAATTAACATTAATTACTTATGTAATATAAAAGCAACTATTCTGAAAAGTTTCATTTTCCTTCTTAAGAACAATAAACTACAAATTCAGAGAGAAAATGATCATTTTTATCCGTTTAATAAACTTCACTTACTTAGACTTTTTAAATTCAAAATCTGGGATAATTCCAGCCACAATGAACTGAACTTTGCCTTGCTATCGTCCATTGCAATACATTATTGGAAGTAATCCAAAGAAAGTGATTAGTCCAATGTTGAGCTAAAACCAATAAACTGTTTTCAAGCTGCTCTTTTCTAGGCTATCCATTCAAACGCCATTGGTACTGAAAGCAAACGGTTGTCTACATGCCTTCCTTACAAAAAGCCCAGCCCAGCCTCTGCCCCAGGTCATCACCTACACTTGAGAACAGCAGCACTGCAATTCCTTAAAAATGTTCTTTTAACTCAGCCTTTTACCAGGTCTTGCTTCCATCTTTGCTCCAGTTAGGGAACTGGCCAGGAGTTTTGCTGCGCTTAGTAAATTTATCATGTTGACAACAGCTAAGACGTCATATATGTCTTATTATAGAAGCTAGAATCCTACAATCACAGAGTAGACACATAATTCTGGGAAATAAACAATTCCAGTTTCAGTGACCAGACACAGTAAGAGAATAGGCAGTCTGAAAATTACTTTCACGGACAAGGATCTTAGGTAAGAGGCAGCACAAAGTGTCAGGTGTGATGCGATCAGGAAATGTATCGTTCGCAGGCTCATTTGCACTTTGATCAACCTGGCAGTTCCCAGAGCACCTCTAAAGAGCTGTCATGGCCCCTGCACACTGGGAGTTTGCACCGTGGTCGCAGACTGGTGGTCCCCAAACCTGCCTCAGACTTGCAGTCATCCGGGGTATTTCTGAAAAACAGGGATTTCTGGACTCATCTCCCAGACACCACGATTCATCAGGTCTGGGTTGGAGCTTCCGAATCTGTGTTCTCCCAAATCTCCTGCAGGTGACAGAACCGGGTTTGGGAGCCCGAGCTTTAGAGCACAAAGCTGGCAGGCCCTCAGTTTGCAATGCATCATGAGGTAGAATTTGGCAGGAGCAGAATAGCAGCCAGCGCCCCAAGCTGCTGCTCTCTTACTGAGTGAGAAAGTTTTCCAGCACAAAGGATCTTTTTCAGATGAACTGGAAAATGACTTGGCATAAGGAATGCTTGACATTTCCAACCTGGCTGATCATCAGAATCACTTGAGAAGTGCTGTTGATTTTGTTACAGTTATTGTTCTTTATTGGTATTATTGTTCTAATACAGAGTCTCAGGCCCCACCCCAGAGTCTGCTGCAGTGTATCTGGGATGAAGTTCATGAATCTGCCCTGTAACCATCCTGAGAGAGTCGCTTATGTACAACTGCTCTAGACTAGTAGTCCTAAAACTTCAGAGCGTGTCTACCTCTCGGGCCCTAATTAAACAAGCAACTCTAGAGATTCTGGCCCCACCTCCAAAGATTCTGATTCAGTAGATAGGATCCAGAAGTTTCTACTTTTGACAAACAATTATGTTGCAGAGAATCCAAGGACCACCTTTTCAGAAACCCCGATCCTGAAAAACCACCCTCCCCATCTCCTCTGCCTCTTGTGACCAGGCTAACGGTGATCTGCACTTGGCAGGAACGTGTCATTCAAAAGCAGAGAAGTAACAGACTTCACATTATGTTTCTTTAGTATATGCCATGGTAGGTGTCTGCCGTGGCCTCACTGCTTTTCACAGGCCCCAGGCAGACTTGTCATACACGACAAACACAAGGGCCAGCTTTATGGGCCACCAGCCCCAGGGCTTGGCTTGCACTGGGTAAGGCTGCCGCCCAGGGAAGCTGCCTGTGGACTGAGTTGAAAGGGAAAGAGCAGTTAATAAATGGAAAGGAAGGCCAAGGGGAGGCCACATTGTCAGGAAGCATTTATTAGAACAACGTGAGACAACAGACAAGATATAAAGATTAAGCTGAGGATTTGAGAACAAGAGATGGTAGGACACAAAATATAAGGTGGGATGAAGAGCTATAGTTGTGGACACCGGATGTGAACAGAGCAATGCCGGGCATTCAGTGTGCTGATGTGAGGGCTAAGTGATACGCCAGCAGGGCAGCCTGAGTAAAGAAGGTGTATGACAAACATGAACCCAAGCAGAGACACTGCTGGCGTCTATGAATTCAGCAGCTGTGCTTTCCCAGCAAATGGAATTTTCGGAATCATGACTTGGAATCCTACACTCACGGCATGGCTGCTGGGTCAGAGGGAAGCCCTTGGTGAGCAAGCCCAGTCACCTGAGGACAGACATGTCGGAACATAAGCTTGGGGTTCTGACTCTTTGCTGACACAGTAATATTTACATGAAGAAATTAAAAACTAGAAAATCAACAACTAGTGGTGCTGATGTACAAGCAGAGAAAGAGATCAAAGACAGTAATAGCTACATTTCTCATTATATTTTAGCCAACTCTGGTATATATTGGCAGCTCCTGTGAGTTTGGATATCATGAGTCTTCTTTCTGGGACAAACACTGACTCTGTTTAAATCTAACTCCTCCTGCTCCACACCTACACCCAGGTAGCCAACTGTAACTGAAGCAAAACCCACAGCCATATCTACTAGTGCTGCTGTAACTTCATGATCCAGACCTGAAGGGGCCTATCTTGTGTCCAGAGACAATGCTCTCCTTCCCTAGTCCTTTAAGCCTTCCTCTCTTCCCACCTGGTCTTCCCTCTTCAAACCTTCGAGACACCCCCAACCCATCCCCAGTCTCAGCCACAGACCTCACTTCCCATTTCACTGAGAAACAGACGGCGTGGGATACTCCCATCACTGGTCTCCTTACCACCTACATAGGCGCCTCTTTCCTCTCCCTCTTCCCTGTTACTGTGGATGAACTGTCCTCTCCTAGTTAACCATCCCCCACTTACATTCTGCGCCCGGTCCCCTTGGGTCCTGAAGGAAATCACATCCTTTCTGTCTCCTACAGTGTCAATTTCCCCTTCTCTACTGGCTCTTTCCCATAAGCAGACACACACATTTTGCCAGACCCAATCATGCTCTCCTCCTTTTAATATGCTCCTCATCTGGCTTCCAGAGCACCCCGCACTCCTGGTTTTCCTCCTGCCTCCCTGACTGTTCCTTCTCACTCACCTTTGCTGCTTCTCACCCTCTCCCAACCCCAGGTCCCACGCTTGGAACAATTCCCTTCTCTGTCCATATCATCAGTCTCAGAATTATCAATATCATCTATGAGCCGACACCTCCTGAATTTCTATCTCTAGGCCAGTTTTCTCCCCTAAACTCCAGAACTACATACCCAGCAGCACACTTGATGTCTCTGCTTGGATAGTTGATGGTCATTTCCGATGTTACACGTCAAAACTACGCTCTTGCTCTTCCCCTCAGCTCCACTTCCCCCACAGTCTTCCTTTCTCAGGAAGACACATGCGCCCCTTCCAGCATCTCAGGCTTGAAACCCTAGAGTTATCCTCGAGGCCTCTCTTTTGCTCATTCCTCACATCCATTCAATCAGCAAATCCTCCCAACTCTTTCTTCAAAAGAGATCTAGAGTCTAAGCACCCCTCTCCACCTCCACTGTGCTTCACTGGCCCAGGCCACCTCATTTTGCACCTGGATTACAGCAGGAGCTCCCCAACAGTGGTCCCTGTTTTCGCCCTTGCCAATCCTCACTTGATTCTCAGCCCCATATCCTAAGACACTGCTCAATGTATGCCTTCCCATCTCACTCGGGAGAGAAAGCAGAAGTCCTTTTGATGGCCTACAAGGTTCTACACAACTTGCCTCTATCACCCCTCTGATACTTCTTACTACCCACCTTCTCCCTCCAGCCGTACCTGCCTCTTTCTGGTCCTTCTGTTCATCAGTTGCACTCCTTCTTAGGGCTCTGTACTCGCTGTTCTGTCTGCCCAGATCTCTGAGTGGCTCCCTCCCTATCTCCTTCAGGCCTTTATTCAGGTGGCATCTTCTCAGTGAGACCTTCCCTGACAGTGCTCTTTACAACTGCCGCCCCCTCATCTTCCATATCATCCTCCCTATTTCATTGTCCTCCTTAGCATTATCACTAACACATTCTATGTTTAAATTAACATTACTATTTTCTGTACCCTTTGCCACCCACGTTAAGTTCCACAGGGCAAAGATACTTAACTGTTTTCTTCACTCCTGTCCATGCCCAAAAATTGTGCCTAAAACAGTACCTGACAGATTTAGTGCAGAACTATTATTTTCTGAATAAATGTAAGAGTTGAACATTGAGATCTCAGCCTCTCGAATAGATGGCCCTCCAAGGTGTAATAACCCATGAGACCTTTCAGCTCAAGGAAGGAAGGCCAGAAAGGAAATAAGCCAGAAAAAAAGGAAAAATCAAAAGAAAACTTTTTCTCTGCAGTCTTTGTGTTTTTCTGAAAATCAAATACTTTTATAGTGTAATTTTATTTTTAGAATGGTGACTAAGGTATTTCAGTATTTATGTATTACTACCTGCCCTTCATTCTCCCCAAATGGTCTATAAAACTTTGGTAATTGTTAAATTTTATTTTTAAAATTCACAGTTCCAGATTAAAATTCTTGTACACTTAGGGAAAACATTAGTCTCACTTTGAAATGAAACATAAGCCTCGCATTTCTGATTCCTGGGGCATTCACAAAGACAGGAAAGATAATTCTATGTCTCCTTCCCACGTGGGCTTCTGTTTTTTGATCTGTTGTACAATATCTTGGCCATGTCCTTGCCCTCTTAGTCAAGCCTGAGGTCTAGGAGTGGTGCAGGCACTATTGAGAAGTGTGTTTATTCTTATAGACTAAGAATCAAGGAACTCATTGGCCTCATTATACAAAAGCATCCAGATAGAGGTGAGGAAGAGCCAGTCTGAAGTCTAGTTTCCCTGGACTTTGAGATCCAAAACAGAAGTACCAGTAAGTATTACTGTGTTGAAAGGTAAATTAATATTTACCACAATTCAGAATAGTTTTATCTATTTTTAGCTTTGTTTGCATATGTTAACCACCCATGTAAATCAAATCTACATTTCCATTTAACCAATGGCAGGGGGTGGTAGGTGAGAGTTTGGATGAAAGGAGAGACTAGGAAACAAGTTATCTATCTAATCACATAGTTACAGATAACTCTTGTTTACTATTAAATTCTAAGTAAGATCATTGATAGATTTCTACATGCTACAACCTAGTATTTATAACAAATCATGAACTAGAAATCATTTCCTTCCTTCCTTTCTTCCTTTCTTTGTTTTTTTATATGATAGCATTACTAAATAGCTATGATCTAATATTGGGATATCTAGCACTTTCTTCCTCGCCTTTTCCCCCCTTCTTCAGCAAATGGCTTTTCATTCACACATTCATATTCCACCCTAGAGACAAGTTCTTCTCTAACAGTTAATTGTAGGGAAAAAAAAAAAAAACTTTACTTGGTAAGGAATACATCTTTTAAGCAACCTACAAATGAGCATTGTGGTCATAAGCTTCCCAGACTTCCGCAGGAGATTTGCTCCTGAAGTCTTTAGAACAGAGCTTTCAATATGTAATTTCTTTTTAAGTATGTAACCCTATAAAACAGTCAGTGAAAACACAGTAAAGATTAAACAGTCCCTTAAGTGATTTGCTGAACTGAACTTTAAAGAGCTCATTAAGATTGTCACTGTAATAAGACAAATAGGTATAGAAAATAGTTTTAAATGACGAAGGGAAGTGTGGTGGTTGTGTTTTTTAACCTGTTGGTCTGTAAAACTGTCTCCGTATCACTATCTGTGTCTATAAAATAAGTCAGCTAAGGGATCACATAATTACTACCAAATTACCTACTTTGAATATCAAATGAATACAGCAACTTCAATTCATTTTTCTTATAATATTGGTTATTTGTTGGACTAAACCAACAAGTTCTTTTGCTCTTAAACAAAGTCAAATCAAATGATATTAAAAACTACTGTGAGAATGAGAGAAGATATTTAAGAATTTTAAGACTCCTATGGGTGCTTCCTAAATCAGAAAGAATGTCTTTAGATACTGTGAGAATGAGAGAAGATATTTAAGAATTTTAAGACTCCTATGGGTGCTTCCTAAATCAGAAAGAATGTCTTTAGATTCTGTGACTTCTTAGATTTGTTCCGACGTTAAAACCCATACCTGGGACTTCCCTGGTGGCGCAGTGCTTAAGAATCCGCCTGCCAATGCAGGGGACACGGGTTCCATCCCTGGTCTGGGAAGATCCCACATACCGCGGAGCAACTAAACCCGTGCACCACAACTACTGAGCCTGTGCTCTAGAGACCGCGTGCCACAACTACTGAAGCCCACAAGCCTAGAGCCCATGCTCCGCAACAAGAGAAGCCACCGCAATGAGACGCCCGTACACCACAACAAAGAGTAGCCCCCGCTGGCCGCAACTAGAGAAAGCCCGCGTGCAGCAACGAAGACCCAACGCAGCCAAAAATAAATAAACAAATAAATAAATTTATTAAAAAAAAAAAAAATACCTTATTGTAATGCACAGCACTACCTGGAGGAGAAACAGCAAAAAGGAACATTTACTTAGAGTAGCATTTGGCTATATGCCAACACTACATTCAGTCCTTTTACTCTTCTGCTACTTAAGCACCTATAAGCTACCGTCATGAAAACAAACAGCCAGGAAATAAAACCATATAAAAATTGCTTTCTCATTGTACAATAATCTTTGGAGCCCAGGTCTACGAAGACCTCTGAGCAGCCCTGAACTAACTGACTATTTGTCTCTAATATGAAAGGCCTTTATCTCCCAGCTTTCTCCATCTTGGTAAATAACACCTTCATGCATTCAGCTGCTCAAGCAAAAACTGTAAGTGCTCACCCTTGTACCTCCCTCTCCTTCATTTCTCATCATCAGCAAGTCCTTTCTTTGTACACACAAAACATGTTTAAGAGCCACGCATTTCTTTCTGTCTCTCCTGCCCCTGCCTGGCCCCATCTTTGTCTCTGCTAGTACAGACTGCAGCAAGTGGCTCCACCTTGCTCTTTTCCAATCCATTCTCCAATGTAGCAGAGAAATGATATTTTAAAACATAAATCAGCTCATGTCACATCCATGCCTTAAAGGCTTCACACAGGAGCATACAGGTAAAGATGGTGGATTAAGCACACATATTGACTTTTATTCTCTCCTGAAACCTCACTAACTATACAGCAAAGTGATTTTTCAAACAGACATAAACCTACAAGGATGGGGAAAAGAGAAAAGGAAACCACAATAATAAAATTTTGGAGGCTGGGAAGCAATGGAAAGTGTAAGAACTGATAGCAGTTCTGAGAAAGATGCCTCCTAAGTTGGCTGTAGGAAGGCCAAGCAACACCTGATGTACACTGTAGAATCCTAAATGGTTCATAAAACTGTGGTCCTAGGCACCTCAGGGAGTGGGATGAATGGGGGTATAAAACAAGGAACATAGTCCAAAGCTATGTAGAAAGTCCCTCCCCGACTCTGCAACGGGGTGGCTGTTCTCTCTCCCACCCGATCCCAGCAAGAGATCAGAGGTTTATCTCCAGAAAAGATGAAGTATGGGACCCCTGTACAGGGAGCACGATGCACAGTTGAGGGCAAGGGTACCATACAGAAAATGGAGGGAGAGAGAAGGCTTGTGTAATGTACGCTTAGACCTCCCAGCCCCCTTTCCCAGGACTTCACTCCCCACATAGAGATTGGAAAAATTATTGGGGAATGTGGCCAGTCAAGAGGAAAGACCCAAAATGATGAACATCCAGGATTCTGCCACAAAAAAATACCAGCCGGATCACCTTTGGAGTGATCTACTTGGAGTTAAGAAGCCCTACCCACATGTTCAATGTTTCTAATCAGCTTTTAGGTCATCTTTCTTCAATGTGAGCAGACAACACAACCTTACCACCTACTTAGTGAAAGACTCTAATAATACAGAGACAAATTTTTAAAGGGCAGGGTTGCAGGGAGACTATTTGCAAGAAACAGAGAACTATGTAGAGAGAAGAAAAAAAAAAAACACTCATTAACAGCTTTAGAAATATAAGAGAAAACAAAGAGAAAGAACGATGGGATGGGGTTTTTTTGTTTGTTTGGTTTTTTTTTTAGGACACCCAGAGAACAAAAAATGGGCTCTGGAAATGAAAAACAGGATAGGAGAAAAGAAAAACTCAATAGAAAATTTTGAAGAGAAAATTGAGGGTATCTCCTAGAAAGATAAAAACACAAATAGATGCTAAATAGGGGGAAAAAACAATAAAAATATTAGACAAACACTGCAGGAGGCCTCACATTTCAATTACAGTACTTAGAGAAAAGAGAAAACCAAGGGGAAGAAATCAACAATGAAATAATTAAGAAAACTTTCCAGGAAAAAAAGATACAAGTGCTCAGACTGAAAGACCCCACAAAGTGCCCAACACCATGTACAAAAATAGATTCACACCATGGCACACTCAGTATGAAATTTCAGTTTACTAGGGCCAAAGAATAGGTCTTAAAAGCTGCCAGGGAGAATATAAAAAACAAGTTGTATACAAAGGATAAAGAACCACAGCTCTGGACAGTTCAACAGCAGCACCAGAAGGTAGAAACAATGCCTGGAAGACTGGAAGGAGGCAATGCCTTCAAAATTCTTGGCGATGATTTCTGACCTAGAAATCCATACAACCAAATCACCAAGCAAGTGTGAAGACAGAATAAAGATGTATTTGGACAGGTAAAATTTCAATAACTTTACCTCCCATGAACCCTTTTCCAGGGAACTATTAGAAGTATGCCTCAGCAAAACGAGGGATAAAACCAACAAAAAGGAAAGACGTAGGATTGAGGAAACCATTCCAACTGGGGAGTGAGGGAGCGAGGTGAAGGATGAGAGCTGGGCTGGAGGCGCAGAGGCTAACCCCAAACGGCACAGCTTGGAAGAATTCAGGAGAGCCTTTTCCAAGAACATGAAACTGATAGCATGCCTGATGTGAATGGCTATTTTGAGACGATATATCAACAACTGGAAGAGTATTTGAGATTGAATAAGGGATACATATATGGGAAATATGCTTAGTTCAAAGACAAGATAACTATTAATTCCAGGAAAAGCAAAAAGTTGTGCAGAAAAAAAATGTCATCCTATGTGATTACAAGTAATCACAGTTCAGCTATGAATAGTGTTTGTGTGGTCATAATAATGTGAATATTGAATATTACTCTAATCACACTGAAGATAAATCTGTATCAGGAGGATTAGAAAGGGACACCTGTGGGCAGGAGGAGGAAAGAAAGCTAAAATACCGCAAACGATAAACACAAGGAGGTACCAACATACCCATCTCAGAGGAAAAAGCAGTTTTCCCCCCAGGGAAGGGGAAATATAGGAGAGAGAGGTGGACTGCTGTTTCTCCCAACAGACCCACAGAACTAGTTGAATCTCTAAAGTATGTGCACACAGTTTTAACCTGGCCTTTTTGTTAAAGCAAATAAGTCTTTTTCCTGAAATATAATTTACATGCTGAAGATCACCCAATTATGTAATTCTCACAAATGAACACATCCTGTGTCTACCACCCAGATCAAGAAAGGACTTCCTTGGCTTCCTTTTCTGAAGCACCACTCCCTAGAATTATTCTTTATCTCATCATCCCAGTGTTTACTTCTTAGCCCAAGTCGTGCTGATGTACTTATTTATTTGGATGTTGACTTGCTTGTTGTCTCTCCCTCTCATATGCAAACTCCACAAGCCAAGCTCCTTGTCTTTATTTACCACTATATACCCAATGCCACTGTGTATGACTTGTACAGTGGATATGACACATAGCGATGTCTTAGTAAATATTGTTAAATGAAGGAATAAATGAACACAAGGCCCTAAATATGATTAAATCTTAAACTAGAAGGGATCCCATGTAGCTTGTGCCTAATTTCAAATTTTGTAGATGAGGAAACTAGGTATCAGAGGAATGAATTCAATGACTTGCCCAAGGAAACATACCCAGTGAGTGGCAGAGTGAGAACCCAGACGCTTCCATGATACAAGCCTCCCTCAAAAGTGTCCACTCTCAGACAGATTAATTCGTAATTATTGTAATATTTTGCAAGGTCTGCCGAAACGAAATAAAGTGTCCACTCAGATTCTGATAAATTGTAAAAACGCTCTTCCCCTTTCCCTTACCCCATGTTCCCTTTTCTATGTCTACCGGCATTGGCACAAAATTTGTTATGAATTCCATGTTAGTGTGCAAAGCCTGCTAGTGCCTTCTGGGAATTGTTTTGGCTCATGTCATATAAACCAGGCCTGTGATCTTATCTTTACAAGATAAATGTTCAGTACAATGCCTGAAACATAATTAAGTCCTCAATAAATATGCATCAAATGTTGAATGAAATGTTTTCCTAGAGTACACAACTATCTCATTTTTGGACACAGGAGGTAGTCTGTGTTTTTAAGAAAAAACTCACTGTTTAAAATATAAATTGCAGGGTTGGCACTACCTGCCACACAAACAAGGACCTCTGGGCACAGCCAATATTAAGCAACACCCAACTGAAGAGAAAGCGTTGCCCCCATCAAAACTGGATGGTCTTTGCTACATTTCTGCTGTCATCCATTGTCTCTCTTTTCTGTACTCTCCCTACCAGCTCCTTTATGTCAGACTTCCAATGCCTTCCTGCTTTCTTCACCTCACTTTCCTGTCAAATTAGCAAATGACCTTACCTCATTTTACTCCTCCACTGATTACACTTCAGGATGAGTAAGCGCTGTCCTTTCCATTCATGTAACCAACATAATCATGACACATTTTTATTTCTAACCATAGAAAGAAAACCTGTCTTGTTCCTTTTTAAACAGGGTTTCAGGCCTCTCCCTCAAAGAGACTGTGTCCGCGGCTGGGCCCCCAGAGCCTTCCTGCCACAGAAGAGTAGGAGAGTGCAGTGGGGTACAGCCCAGGGCCCTCTCCCTGAACTCCCTACTAGCACGGCACCCTCTCAGTGTGGCCCCGACTGCCTGCTGGGGTTCAGGCATGCAGCAGAACTCATGAGTGGGCTTCCCAGGAGTCTTTACATAAGGAAGTAACTGGCCTATAAGGGGGACTGTGGGCACAGATAGAAAACTCACTCAATTGGAAAGAGACATGGTGGAGGTCAGAAGTGGAGGGAAATTCTGAGGACCACATAGTGGCTGTCACTGAGGTTTTTCTCTGGCCCATCTCACATCAACTCCAGCTTGGGTCTGGGGGAAGGAAAGCCAGGAACTCAACCTGAATGAGCTATTTCTCTAAAAACTCTGTTAGTCACTGGAAGCCCTCCAGCAGAGGGCTACACACAGAGGCCTTCCCACCTCTTGGCCTAGCACATCAGCTCTGGTTTCTGGTGGGACACAACAAAACCCAGAAGAGGCAGGCTGGAGAGGAGAGGGAAGAAACAGCAGGTGCTACGTGAAGGCGGTCCAGGCTTGTTTATGAGCACACATGAGACACATTCCAGGGGCTTCCAGAAATGCTTGAGGAGAACATCACAGTCAGGGGGAGGCAAGACCATCAAATGCTGCCGTTACGTGCAGAGCGCAGGATGGGGTTGGGGACAAGAGATATATGGCTTTCTGGGACTTGCAAGGTTTTAGCTGCCTACCACCTCCAAACCAGCACTGGCTTCTTTTCTCCCATCCCTGTCCCCTGAGGACTGTGCATGTCCTGAGGGCAGGCTCAGTGTCTGCCAGCAGGCCAGGGCTCCATCAAGACGTGAGGAATGGGCAATGGAATGAACAGAGCAGGGTCCAGGAAATTACTGAGCAGAACCTTAAGGGAGAGGTATTTCTGATGTGTAGTTTCAATTTATGCAACAAGAAGGTAAGGTTAAAACCGTGTCCTACCAGCTCCCTGCCCCTCTTCTGTGTCTCCAGGAGGCCACTGCGGACCGTGCAGTCGCTTCCCACGCCAGTTGCTGACGTGGTGTCTCTTTCAGACTTCAAACTATTGACATGACAGAGGGCTGGTGGGGAAAGCCATGTCAGGGCAGAAAAGCTGTGTTCAGGGATGTCCCTCCTTAAGCACAGCTTGCCGAAAAAGCTCTGAGCGGGGATGGCACCCTGGAAGCGTGGTGTTGGGGCTTGGGGTTAGAACTGATCACTGGGCCTGCTAATGGGGCCCTGGTGCCTCTACGTAAAGAGAAGAACCATTTCGTGTCAGAGTGACCAGGGTTCATGTACAAGCATTTCTATTTACTTACTGTATGACCAGGAACAAATCTCTTAACTTCTCTGATTTCCATCTCCTCCCTTTCTAAAATTCGATGATAATGCCCGTCTTACCTATATCACCTATTGTCAAAACAAACATGAATCATATGCTAAGCTGCATGTAAAAAACATATATATACATATTTCCCACTCTTGGTAGGAGCATCATGAGAAAAGACAATTCTGACTGAAATCAGAGAGAAAGTCTTGTCCATCCTCTCAGAATTGTCACACTTTACTGCATCCTGGGTATGGATATATTCCAAGCACTTTTTTTTTCTCTAAGTCAAACTTTTAGGGCCTATTAAATACCTTTGAGAACAATGTCCTTTGCCATTTTCCTTGAAATTGGTTACATTCTTACAAAAGGCCAGTCATTTCAGCACTAAATCAGAACAGGTTCATGTTGTAAAAGAATAAAAAAGACCTTTTTCCTTGCATGAGATACTGATCAGTGGATTAATGGCCTAATACTATTCACACAAAGACCTAATGGATAATTTTTTTTAACATTATAACCAAGCAGTACTTAGATTTTAGAAACCATTAAAAATTATAGAATAACCCAAAAGTACTTGATCATCCCTGTGGCATTTTTAATCTATAGTTGGAATTCAATGTTTATGTGCTTTTATTTCTATGCAAGCCCTGCCAGCTCCAGGCTCTGGACTTTTCTCTTTTAATAAATGTTTATACCTTATGTCTGTGTTACATAGTCCACATGGTTTGACTTGCCCCAAAGTCAAAATACTCTCTTGAGCATTGTGCACAGAATTCATCAAGACTGAAAGGACCATTAATGGTGCTTGTTGCTTATACAAGAGAGAGGAAGAGCCCCAAGCAGTCAGGGCTTGGCTGCAGGGTGTTTTCTGAATATGGGAGGAAAGGATCACCCCCAAAACATGGAAGGCTGTTCACAAGCTTTTGGAGATAAAACTTTCTGCCCCTGAGCCCCAGAGTCCCTATTCCAGGCCACTGGAGGTATACAACTCCCTGACAAATGCATATCTGATGGGACATTATGACAAGTCTGTTTCAGAGCCACAATAACAGGGACTTGTCATCCCCTGGAGGTAGGAGCAAGTGTATTAAATGATGAGCTCCCTTTTCATATCAATAATAAATACCAAAGCAGCTCCAGGACTCGTGCATTTTTAAAATGATAAGAAGAAAATCAGCTCTGCACACTATGTCCCTGGCACCCAACTAAAGATAGAGTTGCTGGTTTTCTTTGTTCACACCAAACTATGGTGGAAATTAAACGACTTTTAAAAAGAACAAAAACCTTTTCAGGATGAATGGACTCATCGGGACAAGTCTTTTTTACTCAAGTCTGCGGAAAGTCATTTTTAAAACAAAGAAAACGGAATTCTTTGCATATTTTACTCCAGTTTCCTGATTACATATCTCAAAACATAATGTGACAAGCAGCTTTAAGCCACATAAACTTTTGTTGTTGTTTTAACACATCTGGGATAGAGAAGCCACAGTAATTCACGTCACTCAAATTAACAGCATGACCTCTGGGTTGCAACTTGTACAAATTCATCAAAACAGGGACCAAATTCTCATTATGCTTGCTGACTAAGCAATATCTTTCTACTTTCTCTAAACATAGTAATCCTCGTGGAATCTGTTTGACTCGCAGGAATGCTGCTTCATCTTTACCTTGGGTTTGAAATGCTGTTTTCATGCCTTTGGCAGATGTCAGCCTCCTGGCCTTGACACTCTAATTCTATCGCTACAGCTTGTGTTGCCATTGTCAACAAAATGGTCAGGATTACACTCTTCTAGTTCCATTCTGGTTGAAAAGAAAATAAGCCCCTGGACAAATAAGCATTTGATCCTCCAGGTTTGTCATGCAAAACCTAAAATCACTTCGTGTTAGGGAAACTGATAAAAAGAGCTAAGGCTTTGAAGACAAACAGATCCGGGCTTAAATCCCTGCTCCACTACCTTCCAGCTGGGTGACCCCCCCCCAGCAATTTTCTCAATTTTCTTGAGAGTCAATGTCCACATCTGTTAAAAGGGGCTAACACCACCTAATTTGCCCACAGGTGGAGAGGATTAAAAGAAGTCTGGCACTAAGTTAGCCTTCATCAAATGATCCTCTTTCTCCTATCCCACCCTTTCTCCACATGGGGAGATTACTCTGCCACATTCATGAACAGGGTTGGCAGTAGATAACCCTCCTGAACAACAGTTTAATCATCTGTTATTGATTCTACTTTTGCCACTAAAACCCAGGAACCAGATACACAAATGTATCTGGTTTAAATCCAACCATATCCCCAGTGCCTAGAACTGTTGATGAAACATTTAGATACTCAGAAAGCAGTCTGTGGATGAAGAAATGTAAGCACAAGCCCCAGGACAGCCAAGGCTGCTTAGAAGCATGGTGTGTCTGTGCTCATGCTGCCTCTCCCTGGCGGTCTACGTCAGCCAGCAGTTCTTACCATCAGGCCCTTCTTTGATCGTCATTCCCTATCCACCTCCTTCCCCAGAGATATCAGAAATTTCTGATTTCATCAACAACTAATCAGCAACCCGATCTCCATGAAATGGCTGGGGTTACCATCCTGAGTTAATCTAGTTCCAGCCTAAAATAAATAAAATTTTATTTCATTGCCTGATTGGCTAAACTAATATATTCAAAATAGTCACTGGACACCAAAAATACTTCTTAGGGCCTCCAGAGACCACGAAATCCCAAATGTATAGCTACACACTATATAGAAAGGCTTTTCCAGAATCAGAAGCAAAAGCCCAAAATGTATTAGGTCGAACTGTATGAAATTGTCATTTTTGTAGGTCAAAATGGTCAAATGTCAGCGGTTTTATAGAGTTCAATGTAGTACCTCACACAGCACCAGCAACAACCCCTGAGAGCTTTGCTCTCCCACGGAAGGAGTGTGATCACGTCACCTCTCTCCTTGACAAATCTTCCATGGCCGCCCCTCCAGGATAAACCCCTCCCCTGGACCAGCACTGCAGGACATTCTCACCCCAGCCCAGCCTCTCCCCGCATCCCCCTCTTCCCTCCTCCCCGGAACCTGTGCTGCCCCGGAAGCAGCCGGTCCTGGAGCACCAGCCCGCCAGGCACCCTCTCACCTCAGGGCCTTCGATCCGCTGCCGCATGGATGTGGAAGCCCCTTCCTTCTCGTCGGCTCGCAAACTGGTCCCTCACGCAGCTGAAGAAAGAGGCAGCCGCTCCAGATTGGCAGTTCTAATGAGCCAGGGAGCTAACATCCAAGGCTTGTCTTGGGCGCAGCAAGACATGTAGGTCTCCATACTCGCCCGCCAGAATCTTAGTTTATGCAGCAGCCTTAACGGGGGTTCAGTCCCGTACACAGTCCACGTGGGCTCAGTGACACATGACTCTTTCAAGGCTGCATCCTTGAAATGACTCCCACTGTGGGAACGGCAGGCGGAACGTACATTCCCGGGCCAGCGGAGGGAGCGAGGAGCCCCTACTTGCGCCGGTACAGCTTGTGGGTTACCCAGAGGTCACAGCCTCGAGATGACCTCCTCCAGCAGTCTCCACTACCTGTCAGATGCTTGCTGGCCTTTCAAGATGCAACAGAAAAGGGGGCACCTCTTCTAAACTTTTCCTTGTGCCTTCCACCACGCCTGTCAGAATTCACCTCTGTCACCTCAGTGCTCCCATACCTCTGCCTGACCTCCAGGGTAGCATTCAATATAACAAGTCTTGTTTTTCGTGGACGTCTAGGTTTCGAGACGCGAGAGAAAGAATAACACACCCCTTGAGGAAAACGGGATACGACAAGAACTAGTTAGAACCGACTAGGTCCAAGATGGCGGAAGATTTGACTCCCAGCAGACCTTGAGCCTCATTATGCACTCATTGTAACACATTGGCATATGCAAATGACACGCCCACAGGCGCCATGACTGCTCTGAGGATGACAATGAAAGGCCAAAAAGTGAGCAGCCCCCAATTCCTGGAAATCCCTGCCCCTTCTCCAAAATAGTTGGAATATTCGTCCTACTCATTAGCCTATGAAATTACCCAGCCCATAAAAACTAACAACCCCGTATTTCGGGGCCTGGTCTCACCTTATGAGAGGGCCCACATTCTGTCTATGGAATTGGTATCCTCCAGGGCCACTCTCACTTTCTGAGAAGGACCACATTCTGTCTATAGAATGTGTATCTCTCTAAATAAACTTGCTTTCACTGTACTATGGCTCGCTCTTGAATTATTTTCTGCGCGAAGCCAACATCCCTCACTTGGCAGCCGGTTCCACAGCCTCACCTCAGACCTGGGACATGACCATCCTCCCACGTCCCATTTTCCTTCAACAGCTTAACTTCCCAAAAGACTTTAAGCCCCGTCAAAGAAGAAACGCAGTTTATCCACCTTGTGTTCCTTATACTGAGCACCGTACCTGGCACATAGCAGACAGTCATTAAATGTTGATTGAATTGGGTACTGACTGTGGGCCACAGACCAACTTGCCAGGACTGATGATTTGCTCAGTATCAAGGTCAAGGGCATGGGTTTTGTTTAACCCCCACCTCTGCCATTTAATATCTGAGCTACACTCTGTAAGTTACCCAACTTCTATAGCCTCCCTGTTCCCATCTCAAAGACAGCCCCTACTTCTCTGAGTTGTTATAAAGATTAAATGAGATAGTGTAAGAGGCACACTTAGTGCACTGCCTGTCATAGAGTAAGGACTCAGAACTGAGAACAAGTATGATTTTATCACTCTTAGAATAATTATGATTGCCTCTTAAATAATTAACTGTTGGGTAATGGGTTTAAAGAAGGAGTAACACCAGAGGCAGATAGAGGAACAGACGTTTCCAGAGAAGCCTGCCTTCTCTGAGAGACTGGGGTTTTGAGAACCTGCTAATTGTGCATGACAGCCTGATGTGTTTGGTGCAAACACACAGATCCCACTACCCCCAGGTGACAAGAATGAATGTTTCAACCTTTCTCATATCCACTGGGAAGATATGCCTGGATCTGAGCTTTTGCAAAATTAGAGTTTGGCTTGAATCAAGCTGTGCGTGCTTGTTAAATCACTCCATCCTGCTGCCTTATTCAAGAATAAGGCAGGGCTGTTTCCCAAGTCTATACACCCTGTGGTTGGGCTGAAATCATTAACATGGATGCCCTGCCCTGAGGTCACTTGAGCAGGTAACCACTTGCTCTGAGGTGACAAAATCTCTCCTTCTTCCAATAATGGGGGCAATGACAGGACGTTTGGGAACTTTGATCTTTAACAAGGCTTCATTTTTTTTATCTTGGGTAGGGATAGATAAGGAGTGAGGCTTATTATGTATTATCAGATTCCTCAAAACAAAGGCAAATGACAGGGGTGGCAAGAGTTTCCCCAATCAGTCCCAGCCTGCCAGGAGGAAAGTGGGACATGTCCTATGTCCCCCAGAAGTTGTGCAGACATGTGGGTGTCGCAGCCTTGGCGGATCTTCCAACTGACTAGCCGGGTAAGACTCTAAGTACTTTACTTGGGTAACTAAGAGAATA
Source organism: Eubalaena glacialis (assembly GCF_028564815.1). Lineage (NCBI taxonomy): Eukaryota > Metazoa > Chordata > Mammalia > Artiodactyla > Balaenidae > Eubalaena > Eubalaena glacialis. The sequence goes on from NC_083721.1 coordinate 113,365,208, forward strand.
CAGGCACAGGATTGCAGGAAGACAGCTCTCAGTCCCTCACCCCATACTCAGCCCATCACAAATTCGACTGGTTTTAGTTGCTAAGTAGCTTTGAAATCTGGCCCTGGGCTCCCTGCTTCTCCACTTGCCCCACTAAATCCATTCTGAAAAGGGCAGTCAGAGTGTTTTCATTTTGAAACATCCCTCTCCATTTCTTCAGAGCCCTGCATGGCTCCCCACTGCTCTGCTGATACGGTCACAACTCTGCATTGTCCAGAAGGCCCCGTGGTCTGGCCCTCGTCTGCCTCTGCAGTGGCACCTCTTACGTCCTTCCCTCGGGTCCTCTCGATGTGACTAACACTTTCAGAGCCTTGCCCTCCCCAGGATCCCTCCATCCCAGGCCGGAGCCCCTGCTAGTCCTTCTACTTGGAGTGTTCACCTCCCCTCTATGCTTACCTTGCAAATCTCAGCCCAGTTTGGTCAAACCGTTTTGCAACGCACTCTATGAGTAAAAGTTCGTATCACCCTTTGCCACCTAGCAGTGGGTGCGCATTTACAATCAGTTATCTTACTCTGTCTCCCACTGCATCCCCCAACTAAACAGTCAGTTCCACGAGTGCGCCCATAAGTTTGTGGCTCTCTCTAAAGCTTGGCCTAGTGCCTGCGCATAGTAGGGACGTCATAATTAGCTGTTGATTGTTGAATGATTGAATGAGAACTATCTTATTTTTTATTCATAAAAAAAGTCTTTTTTATGTCATTTTCAAGTCTCTTAAGGAGGTCAATAAAATGAAATGATCCCTGGGAAAGATTAGAAAATTTTTCTCTGCTCACGTGAATGGTCCAGATGAAAATTTTACTGCCTCTTCCACAGCACTGGGGCAGCCTCTGTTCTCTACATCACTCCCTCTTCTATATCCACATGTGTGGGTAAATTACCACCATTATTGGAGCCAGGAAGAGACTTGACTCTCCTCAAGAACTAACATGGTTGGAGGATACAGTGTGGTGGTATAGTGGTGAGTATAGCTGTCTTCCTAACATAGATGGGGTCATGAAGTTCCCTTACAAGGTGTGGGATAAATAAAAGCCCTTGCCATTATTGTTGGATCCCTGGAATCTTGGGGACAAAGCTCTCTGTGCAGCTACATTTGTAAGTACCACCATCTCTGGCTGGATTTCCCTCCCCGTTTTGATCTGAGAGCCCAGCCTCTTCCTCTGATTCGAGCACAGCCCCTCCTCAGAGCATCTTCCTGTAAACATCTCTCGCTGAGTCTGCTCCATCTCCACCTCTATTCCACTGGGCAGCCTGCCACGTACCTGGACACCATCTGGGATTGTCACACGGATACAAATGTATTCCTGAGTTTCCTGGAGTCATTCATTTTCTTGGAGTAATTACCACAGAATTATAAGAAGCATCGAAGTAAGCAAGTCTGTTGGTCATGGGTTAAGTAAACTAACTTATTTTTCCATTACTGCATCATCTATTTCCATCTTCGTTGGAGCATAACATGATAGCAATGAGCAAACTCCCCTTTGAATGTCTTTTCCACAATAGTGCTTAACTGATCACCCTGTATGTGTGCATTAGCATAGCACCTGGGTTTATGAAGCTGAGGGAGCCACTTCAGGATTGAGTCCATTACATTAGGCCTGAAAGGCATCTATCTGCACCTTCTGATGATATCCAGAAGAACCAACCACTGAATTGTCCAGACATCCAGCTCACTGCACTGACCATATGTCTGAAAGTAAGGCATGCTTTCAAATTCCAAATATTAATCGTTGCAGATAGTTACCCAACAAAATCAGAAAATAATAATTTGCTAGAAAGCATCAGGCAGTAGGCAAGACTTAAAGACAATTTCTCATCATTTTGTGACTCTCTTCCTCATTCTCCCCTGTGATTTGTACTCCTCTACAAATAAAAATAAGGTGTTGAAAAGTGCAGCTTCAGGTGCTGTAATTTGATTCCTGTCCCTGACTAACCTACACTATTGTCCTCAGGACCCCACTGTAACCCCTTTCCTCACTACCCACACTCACACTGAGGACCGTCTCAGATCTTCCCTTGTATGACATCAAATACAGCCTGGCAGCTCAGATTTCATTATCTCTCATGAAGGAATTTTTCTTTTCTTTTTTCTTAATCTTTGAAATCTCCACTTTGCATTTGTTCAACCCTGCTTCCTGGACCAAACCTCATGGAAAATCATACTTGAAGGCACCCGCCCACTCATTTCTCCACCCCATGTCCTCTTTGAGCAGGTAGAAAATAAAGGGAACTTGAAAATGTAAGGGACGTTTCCAGAAGGGCAGCATGTAGCTGAGGGAGAGTGAATGGCAGTTCCAGATGCAGGCACCTGCTGAGGCCAGTCCATAGCTCACTGACAAAGACACTGTGGGGAGTAGAAAAAGCACAGGGTCTGGGATCAGAAGACATGGCTTTCGGTGTCAGTGCTGCTACTTACTCCTGTGATTTTAGGACTGTCTCTGGATTAGGTCTGGTGATGGGTGGAGTGCCATTTTAGTTAGCATGGCTGCTCCTAGCATGGTACCTTCCACATAATGTGATCGATAACTGTCTTTTGGATGAGCGGATGAATAAATAATGAGTGTTTTGTAAATGTTGGGCATTATAGCCTCCTGTTCCCCTAATGCAGGCTAGACAAACAGCATCGATCCCCTTTAGCCCTCTGACCTCCAGAAAGCACAGACAGAACCTAGGGGGAACTGCTTAGATTTTCTATGCTACAAATGCAATCCTGCTCCCTGCATAGGAGAGGGAGGATCGTAATTCAGGACAGTATGAAATCTAAGGATGAAATCTGCACACATTCAAGTCTGGCCTGAATTCTGCTCTTGATCCAAAGCTCCAGAAAAAGTGAAATGTACACAAAGTTAAGTGGAGGGGAAACTGGCTTCCTACAGTAGGACATGTTCTAAAACAAAGCAAGAGGGACTTCCCTGGTGGTGCAGCGGTTAAGAATTCGCCTGCCAATGCAGGGGACACGGGTTCGAGCCCTGGTCCAGGAAGATCCCACATGGCGCGGAACTCAGCCCATGCGCCACAACTACTGAGCCTGCGATCTACAGCCTGCGAGCCACAACTACTGAAGCCCTCCCACCTAGAGCCCATGCTCTGCAACAAGAGAAGCCACCGCAATGAGAAGCCTGAGCACTGCCATGAAGACCCAACACAGCCAAAAATAAATAAATATTAAAAATATATAAAAAATAAAACAAAGCAAGAGAAAGCAGAGGCACTCCTGGGCAGCGAGCCACTCTCCTGAGCAGCCCTCTGCTCGCCATCTAGGGCTCAGCTCATGCCTCATTGCCTTCTAAGTCCATAACCCAATATGACTTGACAGTTGCTTAGTGATCACCTGTGATGAGTCCAGACCATTGTAGATGCCATGTGTGTGGGGCGGGGGGGGGGGGGGGAGGGAAATGGGCACAGTCTGCTGATGACTTAGTAGTTTTAAAGAAATAATAGCAAGGTAATGTTTTTAACAGTCTTCAAGAAATTTTCTCTAATGTGGAACATAGAGTCCACTCCTGTGAAATTAGCTCATTTTGATTTCCATCACGTGCTCTAAGCTACAGCTTATCTTTCTTTTTGCCATTCTTGAAGAAGGTTTACTATGCAATGAATGGCATGAACAAGATGCTGGGCGTGTTTCACCTTGACAAGAGAATAAACTCTTTGAAATGAATTTCACAGGCTTGCGCACATACCAGCATGAGCACCCACGTCAGCCCCCCACACAATATGCTTCATTATGTCTCTTTATGGAGTTTTCCAGACATTTTGTGACCTGGTATGGAATATTTACATGCTCACATTTCAGAAAGCCTCTGTGTCGGCATGAACAGAAATGCATGTGGTATATATTTTCTCTAAAATATCAAAACCATAACATCTATCAGGAAATATTTGCACAATCTGTCTTATTCTCAAAGGGTCTGCTTTTATACTAAGGTTTATTGACACGGATGTTGGCTTATTAATTAGTATAAATATTGACATATGAAGTAGCCCCTCAGGACTATTCCCCAAAAGAAAGCATTCTCCACCATTCTGAATAAATCTTAAACAAGATAGCCATTAACATAAGTGCAGTCTATTTCTCTGCCACAGTACCTTTGCACATGCTGTTTGTGCTGCCTAGAATGCTCATCCGAATCCAACTCCAACTCAACTTCCACATTCCTTCCAGAAGGCTTTCTTGGCTCCTGCTCTCTTTCCACCAAGTTAAACTGAGGCTGCTCTGTGTACCATTAATACTGTGCACACTCTGATTAGGACACTTATCACCTCTAAATGTCACTGTACACAAATTTACTTCTCCACTTGTCTGTTTCTTTTTTAAAAAGCACTTTTTTTCAGGTTACAAGAGGAGGGTTTTATTTTTTTATTCATTTTTATTGGCGTATGGTTGCTTTACAATGTCGTGTTAGCCTCCACTGCACAACAAAATGAATCAGCCATACACATACAGATAACCCCTCCCTTTTGGATTTCCCTCCCATTTTTAAAAACCTTTTAAAAATAAATAAAAAGTTTAAAAAACATAGAATCTATTCCTCTTTTAGCATTGAATACATGAAAAACAGTGGTTAGTTATCCATGAAGACAGGGCTGGGAGAATATCTGCCCATTATGCATTTTTATGCATTTTTGTTACTGTGTATTCTTGGAAACTATACCTCTGAAATAAATATTCCAGAGCTGAGATTTCTTGTTAAGTCTCATTAGTTGTCACTTTCAATTGATACGAGTGAATGAGGTTTCAATACAGAACCTTTGGCTTGCCTTGTGTATGTAGCATGTCCCTAAATAGTAAGAGTGCTGGCTAATTATTGCCCATTGTGGGAACAGGGCAGGTGGTCAGGATGCAGGCTCCTCAACCAGCTGACTTACCCAGAATTAACATTTTGTTCTGTTTGCTCACAGCGTGGAAGCCAGCTCATCATCGTCAGCATGGGCAAGTACTTTTACCCTTCCTTATTGACATAAACATTCATAGCACACTACAACACAGGAACACCTCTCTCCCTCTGTGAGTTGTCGGAGATGTTCTTAGCCAAGCATGTTAATGACTCAGAAGGGGCATTTGGAAACTTAAAAGCTCTTAATGAACATGCTTTCTGCTCCCTCCCAATCCATCCTCCTCCTCCTAATCTCTCAAGATGTCTTTATTTTTAACTCCACACCACTACAGCTGCACTTCAGAGAAAGCCAAGCTGAGACAGAGACACAGCCCTGTTCACAGGATGGGAAGCAAGTCCTGGGAACCATGGCCGTGAAAAAGAATATCAACAAGGGTCGGCATCTAGAGAGGAGTTCTAAACACTTCTCAGAGAACAGAGCTGTTTCAAAGGTCAAGATGGACCAGGGGCAATCCTAAGAAATAGGAAATCATGATGATCAATGCCCTTTCCAAACGGGGTGCAGGATGGCACACTCCTAGCCCTGATCAAAGAACTGGACAAGAATTCAGTATGGCAGGTCTAAGGAAACTGGGAGTTTTGCCAACTGGTATTAGATAAAAATCTTAGAGGCCATTATATATTCTAACCTATACCAAACCTCCAAAGTAAAGCTAGCTATCTGTCCTTACTCTGATATACAGCTTTGGAGCTAAAAGAGCAAATTCTAAGGCCGAAAGAAGATAACTAGTTTGGCAATTTCTTTTTCTCTTTGTGGCTCTTCTTGGTACCCATTTTAAACTCATTTCACCCAAATAAAATTGCTTGATCTTTCTCATTCTCTTCTTGTTAAGCAGAAATGGTTCTGGCTGTCAAACATTCCTAAAGTTAGCCTGAATCATCCTGTGAATGGCACCCCTGGGGTTGTGCGATGGGAAGACTCGCCTGAATAAAAATCAAGAAAGCCCTCTAAGCATTTCCCTTCCCCAGTTTGTCATTTTAGTCATTTTCACATGAGCACAGCTAACATAGCCTCTGTTCTTCTACCAATCTTAAAAGATAGTGTTTCATGTAGCTCCATCAAAGTGCATTAGACTTGTTTTATGTTAAATTTTAAATTTCTGAAATAAGTATGTATCACTTGGGGTCCCAACAGAAAACAGATGGCACACTCAAATTAGTCAATTCAAGCCAGGCTTATTTGCACAGGTGTAGAAGAATTATGAGGCACTGCAGTAACCCAGGGTGAGTAGCAGCAGAGAGGAAGGCGTGGTTGCCAAAACTGCAACCAACCAAGTCTCCCCAGTTGAGTTGAAGAGAGTCTTACAGAGAAGGCTGCCATGAATTCATTGTCAAGGACTTACAACCTGACAATGTCGACACAATCAGCCTAAGGTGATCCCCTGCAGGGAAAGAGCCAATACCCCACATCAGTTTCCTCCCCTGCAGCTGGGGCTTCCGTTGGCTAAACCAGATGGTAAGGGCTCCCATGGAAGCCATACAGGTCTGCCTCCTGGGGCAGAGACCGGGGTGGAGAAATGGAGAGAGTGGATCTGGAGAAGCAAACGGAAGATAACTAGCACAAATAGAAGCTTTATTTTAAAAAACTAAAATTTAATATTTTCTTTCACCTAGAACAGCTATAAGTTCACAGTTTAAATTTCTTAATTTCCATCTCCTCCAGGGACAGACAATGTCAGGTTCTGCAAATTTTTAAAAATATGCTTCTTGAAATATCAGTGAAAAATAGAAATTCTGGAAGATTTTCCTTGTGTGAGTCTTTTGTTTTTACGGACACAATTTTTTCTGTCCTTTGGCCAAGAATAAAAGGATTGAAATCTAAAAATATCAGAATGGGGCTTCCCTGGTGGCGCAGTGGTTAGGAACCCGCCTGCTGGTGCCGGGGACACGTGTTCAAGCCCTGGTCCGGGAAGATCCCACATGCCGCGGAGCAACTAAGCCTGTGCGCCACAACTACTGAGCCTGCGTGCCACAACGGCTGAGGCCCGCACGCCTAGAGTCCGTGCTCCGCAGCAGGAAAGGCTGCCCCGGTGAGAAGCCCGCACGCCTCAACGAGGAGTAGCCCCCACTCGCCCCAACTGGAGGGAGCCTGGGCACAGCAACGAGGACCCAGCACAGCCAAAAATAAATAAATAAATAAATAAATTTTAAAAAATAAATAAATTAAAAAAATAAAAATATCAGAGTGAAGCTTTGCGGTTCACATAGCCAAGCATAAAATGCTAAGATAAAACTACAATTCTCCTTCCTTCACATTTTTTCAAACATTTATTAAGGAACTACTATTCTTCAAGTACATTGAGATATAAAGATAAAAGTGAACAAATAAACCTTACCTATGTTGGCTAAACCAAAATGATGGCAGGTATGTAGGTAGTTATTTTTTGTTTTTGGTTCACAAAAATAGGGTAGTTCAGAAGGTAGGTCTGGCTTCAGCCATGGTCTGATTTGGGGCTCTCTGATGTTTTCAGGTTCCTTGTCTCAGCTCTTTCTCCTACAGTGCTCCTCACAGATGCTCAGAAAGGTTCTCTTTGTGGTGGAGGGATGGTTATAGGAATACAAGCCTTGCACCCTCTCATCACCCAACCCAGAAGAGAAGCAATGCCTGTAAAGTTCTCGTTCACTCTGATTGGACAGGCTTAAATCATCCTTGAATCAGTCACTGGAGCCAGGAAAATGAAATGCTCAGATTAACTTAAGTCAGTGAGAGCCCATCATTTGGATTGAGTGTGGAGCCAGTCAAACCCCAATATCCTGACAATGGAGGAGGGACGGATCCCCAAGGGACAATCTGAGGGCTGTTGGCAGAAGAAAAGCGGAATGAATGCCAGGGAAGCAACCACCATAAAATAAATACGGGTGCAAAAATGTTCCAGAAGCAAGAAAAAGGGAGTAACAAACTCCCCTAATGGGCTGGGTGACGTTTTACCTGATTCTTAAAGGACATATAGGACAAGATGGTGCGTGATAATGTAGTGAAGGGGAAAAGGTGATCCTGGCAAATGAAACAGCACGTGCAAACACACAGAGATATGAAATAGTGTGTTGAGTGCTAGGAACGATGGGACCTCCAGCATGGCTGTGTCATGGGACCTGGGGAACGTTCCAGACTGTAAAGATGTTTGGAACCACTTTACGTAATAGTAAGAATTCCAGGCCTTATCCTTAAAGGCATTAAAGCATTTAGTCAGGGGAGTGACGAGGTCCTTATTTTAAAAAGACAATGTAGAACAGGCAGTGTAGAGGGTGGGGCTTAGAGGAAGGCTGAGTCTAAAAGGTAAGAGAGCTGCTCACTTAAATATGTAATTATCACTTCCCTGGGCACTTATGAGACATTTAATTTTGGTGTTGTACATATCAGCTATTTCATTGAAATGTTTCCTCTTTTGTCTGAATACTGCAATTTAAAAACCTAAGAAAATCAATTGATATCTGTTTCAAAATTATCAACCTAGCTGCCCAATTAGCATGCCCTTATTTCTACTCAAATGAGTAGGAGTGGAGAAATTGTGTCAATTCTAGACAGAGGGAAGTGTGTCTTCTATATGCTAATAGCTTTGAGAATATCTGTAAGATATAATACATGCAAAAGCAGATTTTAGAAAGAGTTGACCAAACCTGGAATCATGACCTAAAAAGGAATTGTCCACTTGGGAAGTAAGTGGATGGCACTCTGAGCCAATCTTCTACAAGTGACAGGAGCTAGAGAAAAGGAGAGTCATGCAGCAATCGGTAGGAGAGCCAAACCTACCCTACCTGGGAGTGGGTGGCTCCTAAAAATGCAGTAAGTGTGATGGTGGGAAAGAGGAGAGTGCTCAGCTAGCTTCTGAATGCAACAATAATCATAGAAAAGAAACTTGTTTGGACAGTTGAAGCTTTTGACTTCATAGCTGAACTCAACAACAGTGGATGTCCCACTGACAACTTGGTTTCTATTCTTCTTCCTTTCACACTTTGCCCAGACCTGAAATATTGGAGAAGGACCTAATAAGTTCAATATGGACTTACCTACAGTTCCAGCAAGGAGTGAAAAGATCCCCTGGAAAGCATGACCAGAAAACAATCACGGAACATATGTAGAATCACAGAAGTTTAAAAGTAGACGATCTGAAGAATCAAAGAAAATATTTCTCTATGAAAGAGACTTGCTGAAAAGATAGAGAGTAAACTTTAGAAATCTTTAATTTGTAATTTCAGTAAGATTCTGAAAGACATTGTATTTAATAAAAAGAAAGAATCTGGATTAGAAAAAATACTTTCAGATAAAAACTAAAATTACTGAATATAAGAATACATCACTGGCACCAACTAGGCTATTGAGTACTGCAGAAAACAAACCATGATTTGAAGGCAGTGTCAAGAAACTCTCCCAAGAATAAAGTTGCATTTGTTAAGAATCTATGGGTTCTTAACATTCTGTCAAGTACTATGAACATGCATTAACATATTTCATCCTTATAGCATTATTTTAAATAAGTACTACTATTATTCACATTTTATAGTTGAGGGAAATTGTCCATAGGAAGGATATGTTACCCAACAGCAAGCACACCATTAGTAATGCAGGCTGGATATGGGTTTAAACCCAATGTTATTTTAATCTATAGCCCATGCTCTGGTTTCAGAAGTGAGTTCCTCTAGAACATCAAGAAATGGATAGCATTTCTATACAGTACTATCTAAATTATTCTAGGCCTGGAGTGAGCAAACTTTTTCTATAAAGGGCCAGAGAGTAAATATTTTCAATTTTATGGGCCATACAGTCTCTGTTACAACTACTCAACTCTGCCACTGTAGTGGGAAAGCAACCACAGATAATATATTAATGGATGGTTGTAAATATCTCCCAACAGAACTTTATTTACAAAAGCAACTGAGTCAGATTTGGCCATAGTTTGCCATTACCTATTCTAGAGAATATAAAAGATGAAAAGATAATCATTTTTTATGAAGCTATCACAGCACTAATACCAAAATGAGTGAAAGAAAATGCAAAAAATCAAAATCATCTCATTTATGAATATAGAGATACAAAGTATATAGAGATAAAATTTTTGCAAATTGAAAGTAGTAGCAAGTGAAAGATCATTACATAGTGACCAAGTAGAGTTTATTTCAGCAGTATAAGGAGAGTCAACTTTAAAAAATCTATTATTGTAATTAATAATACAAATAAATAAAATAAATGAAACATATGATTAGTTCTTCAGAAACATTTTTCAGAATTCAACATCCATTTCTCATTTTAAAAATCTTGGTAAAGTAGGAATAACAGTATTATCTTAATATGATAAATAATATTTATGCAAAAAACTGTTGGCACTGTGAAAAAGACTTACATACTAAAGACATCTCTGTGAAAATCAAAAATAAGATAAAGATAGCCTTCCCCAACACTGTTATTTAATATTATTCTGAGAGTTCTAGCTGACGCAATGTGATCAGAAAAAAAAAATTAGACTGTAGGACCCAAAACTACAATAATTTGTAGGTGATATAATTGTTACAAGAACTAATGAGAATAAAGTGAAAAAGCAAGTTAGGAGTTTGTTTCTGATCCGGCATGTAAGGAGCTTGGAAGTCATCACTCAGTCCTAACAAAAAGTAAAATTCTGAACAACTGAAAATCAACAACTCTTCTTCCATATGTCAGAGAATTGAGGTCCCACGGCAAACTGCTGCCCCAAAATGGGAGAGACAGACAGGCAAATTCGAATCACACTTACTGGAGTACAAACCCAGGAGCAGAAACCTCCATGGGAACCAGGGCCAGGGTAGTAAAACCGAAATTGTACTTAATGAAATGCTGGAGGCTCGGTGTGGAAAACTCTGAGAATTAAAAATTCGGGGAGGGGGCACTCTTATGGGGACATCCATGCTTTTGTTAGCTTTACCTCCAGGAGTTCTACCAAATTCTCACAGTGAAGACCAGAGAAAAATTCCTTCCTGCTTCTCTCAGAAGAGGGGAAAAGTAACCATTTCGACATACGCCAGAGCATTCTGTTCAACAAGATCTGTCCTCAAAAGAAACTATTTTACCAGAGACTAACCTATATGGGGTTTTATTAGAGCATAACTGATTGAGAGGAAGAAAGATACACAACTTCAGCTCCTTCCAGGAACCATAAGGGTAAAGAAAGTCTTTCAGCAGAAAAAACAACAAAGGAAACCTAGCTCCACACAAAGGAATGACAAGCATCAGAAATGATAACTACATATGTAGTTTATAGGTCAACATGAAGATTTTTTCTAAGTATTTAAATCTTTTTAAAAGACAACTGACTGGTTAAAATAAAAATAACAGTGATTTATTATCAGTGTTATAGCATATGTAAAAGTAAGCTGTATGAGAACAATTGTACAAAGGCTGGAAGCTAAGAAACAGAAATATGCTTTGTAAAGTTCTTGTACTAAATGTGAAGTGGCATATTATCAAATGAAGATTTGACTGTAATAAATTAAAGATATATACTAAAAACCCTAAAGCAGCCACTAAAATAACAAAACAAAGAGTTATAGCTAATAAACCAAAAAAGGAAGAAAAATGGAATCATAAAAAAAACTCAATCCATAAAGAATTAAAAGGGAACATAGAACAGATGAGACAAATAGAAAACAAATACAGTGATGATAGATTTAAATCTAACCTGTATCAATAACCCCATTTAATACAAATGGTTTAAACAACCCAATTAAAAAGGCAGAGATTGTCAAATTGGATTAAAAAAAGCAAGACCCAGTTGTATGCTGCCTACAAGAGTCCTACTTTAAAATTTAAAGACACAGATAAGTCAAAACTAAAAGGATTGAAAAAGATATCCTTTCATAATACTAATCTAAAGAAAGCTGGACTGGCTATGTTAATAACAGACAAAGTAGATTTTAAAGCAAAGAATATTACTAGGTCATAGAAACTCATTTCAAATTGATAAAAGGGTCAATTCATCATGAGAGATAACAAAACTAAATATTTATATACTTAATAACAGAGCTTCAAAATGCATGAAACAAAAACTGATAGAATTATAAAGAAAAATAGAAAAATCCACAATTACATTTGGAGAATTTGATACCCCTCTTTTATAATTAATAAAACAAAGGGATAGAAAATCTGTAATGATATAGAAGATTTGAATAGCATTAACAACCAACTTGTCATAATTGACATTTATAGAAAATTCTACCTAAGAACAACAGAACACACATTCTTTTCAAGTGCTTAGGGGACATTTACCAAGACAGATCATATTCTGGACTATATAAAAAAGTCCCAATAAACTTTTAAAAATTCAAATCATATAAAATATGTTCTTTAATCCCCTTAGAATTGAAAGTTAGTAACAGGAAGATCTCTAGAAAATCCTCAGAGACGTGTACAAGAATACTAACGACAACTTAAAATTACCAAAATACTCATCAAAAGGTGAATAAATAAACAAATAACAATATATCCATCCAATGGAGTACTATTCAGCAATAAAAAGACTGAATTTGTGCTACACACAACATAGATGAATCTCAAAATTTTGTTGAGTCAAAGAAGCCAGATCATAAAAAAGTACATATTGTATGATCCTATTTATATAAAGTTTCAGAAAATTCAAACTAATCTAAAGTGACAGAAGGCAGATCAATGATTGCCTGGTGATGAAGAAGGGGGACATGGAGGGACATGCCAAAGGAATTAAGTTCTAACTGTAAAACTTCAGATATTAGCCAGCTGGAGAGGAAGACATTTGGAGAATTAGTTTCTCTTCCTTCACATCAAATTCAGTCCCTTGTCTGGGAGGCTTGCCTCAGTCAACACATGGGATTGTGACTTTGACTCTCTTTGTTCATGGAAATAGCATTAAATGATGCAGGGAAGCACAGACAAATCAGGGAAAACAAGAATGCAGCAAAAGCAAATGTTATGAACAGCCAGTAGCTCTTTATTTAGGTTTCTATCTGTGGGACAAAGAAGTTTTTTTTTTTAAGTTACTTAGAATTTTTTTTTTTTGATGTTTTGACATTTGTTTTTTGTTCGGTTTTTTTAACATCTTTATTGGAGTATAATTGCTTTACAATGATGTGTTAGTTTCTGCTGTATAACAAAGTGAATCAGCTATACATATACATACATCCCCATATCTCCTCCCTCTTGCGTCTCCCTCCCACCCTCCCTATGCCACCCCTCTAGGTGGTCACAAAGCACTGAGCTGACCTCCCGGTGCTATGCGGCTGCTTCTGTGGGACAAAGAAGATTTTTGAAAGTGGTTTTTAATCCATTTCTCTTAAACCACAATAACTATAAGATTCTGGGCACATTTTGTCAACCTCTGACCGAGACCATTTCTCACTTATAATAATTTTATTATGTGTCTCTAAACTGGATTCAGGAAAAAAAAAAAAAAATGGGGGTTACATATAGGTTTTACTGACAGGAGCAGCCAGTGTAAGGAACAAAGATGAGAGAGGATTTGGTAACACAAGAAAGCATTCCCATGAAATCCTTTTCAAATGAAACTCAGGCCCCATGCAGGAACAATGCTGCTGGCCTGCAAAGCAAATTGGCGCCGAGATGGGAGTGCAGTTTCTTTGCAAGGATGAAGGACTAAGTTCCCTGAGGACAGATCACAATCATAACATGCTGACATTTGGAAACCATGGAACTCTTATAAGGCTGCTGCTGGGACAGGGCAAACCCTCACTTGACCAGCTGCTGCCATGAGATCTTTTCTGCATGTTCTTGATGTGATGCTCTGAGTTTCCTCCTCTGTGATCCAACCATTTGGTATTAGCTTATTTCTACAGGTGAATTACAAGTGAATTCATCTCTTCTTCAAATCTCTAGCAAGTGCAGAAATCCTCATGAGCCTCTGCTCCTGCATTCTAGAAGAGGCATGCCTCTATATCACCTCTCTCCCATGCGTTTAAATTATTAAACACCATTTTTAAAGTGCTTTTCCTACTTCCTAGGCATCAGCTTAGTCGGCCCTCACACGGCCCTGTGAGGTAAGCAAGGCCAGTATTACTGCTCCCATTTTGGGATGAGGTATCTGGCTCAGGGAGGGTTAGTGGTTTGCCCTCAGTCTCAAAGGGAGCCGGCAGACACCCAATTGTTAGACAAATAACAGCGATTTACTCCCTTTTATTTGTTTGTACTTTCTAAGTGACTGACTGTATTTAGAAATGACCTAAATGATTCTTTTTTCTACTTTTTGAAGCTGATATTTTTGTGCTGTCATGAGGAACACATCAACTTCTATAAATGAACAATATTATATGTAGGGCTAAGCTTTTTATGTTTAACAAAGAGTAAGAAAAAAATCACAATCTACTGGTCCTAGTGGTAAGGAAGGGACAAGATGGCAACTGGTAATAGTTTGCAGCTATACTGGGGCTGGATAAGCACTGGGGGAGGAAGCAGAAGGAAGAGGGACTTTCAGACACTCTAGGAAGTTGCCTGGGAAAACCTGCAAAAGCAAAGCAGGGCAGGTGAAGCTGTGCACTTCACAGAACTCCCCAGGACTAAAGCTTTTGAATAATGAATCAATACAATTCACATACTAATTGTAGTTGAACTCCTGTAATATATTTGTACATATTTTCCTGAAATAAATAACATTTTTAAATTATTTTTAATAATTCCTTTTGGTTTAATACTTGGTCAAACCCTATGTCTGTCAAAGGCTCCTTCAATCCAGTATTATTATCAGATCTGGAAGAGATCTGATTGGGGATTTATTTTGTAAGGAACATGACTGTGCACCCCTTCCACCTGTCCCAACAAAGTGACCTTGGCCGCTAAGGACGCCCTCAGCCCCCACAGGGTCCTATATTGCCTGTACATTTTGGAGACAGATGTTTTCTGACCTGTCCCCGGAAAGTATTAAGCATGTGCCATTGTGAATTTTTAACTAACAACTACTAGAAACAGTAAGCTTTTCTTTCCCTGCATTTGATGATCCCATCCATTTAGCCACATCTTCACTTTATGGGTACACTAGAGATTTAAATGGCGGAAAGATGAAGAGGGGGATGGAAAAGATTAGAAGGGAAAGAAATTTTTCACAACCTATCAATACCTGAGCCCTAGCCCCAGCATCCCCATTCCCAACACCCTTTTTAATAAAACACTAGGTTTGGTGATGTGGCAGCCTGTACCAACCACAACCACAGTGTCTGTCCCATGTGGAGGAACACAGAGCTCCTGACCCACCGTCTGCTCTTTCTTCCGGCAGTGCCAATGGGCCACTGCTTACTCACGCAGTCTCTGGGATGAAGGAGAGCTTGTGACTCTGAGATGGCTGCCTGGATTTCAGGAGGGTAGTTCTCATGGTGGAACAGGTTAACTGGACTACTCAGAAATCTGGATAGCTCTTGATTCCTCGGCCCTGTGATCCTATCAGCTGAGCTCCAATGATTCCACTCCTACCCAAGGGTTACCAGGCCACACTTCCTAGTCAGAAACTGAGGTTGAGAATGTGTCAGGTAAAGGGACAAGGCGATCATTCAACATGCACAAAAGTACTACCAACACTTTTGGAGAGCAAGAGAAGTGTATCCTGGGATTTGGGATGGTAGAGACCTGTCCTGGGGCAGGGCGAGCTCCAGAGCCAAGGACTCACTCAGCCAACCCCACGCACACCTGGCAGAGGTCTCCATCTGCCAAAGCCTGGCCAGTTCCTGATGTTCATGAGGACTCATCTTCCCTTAGTGGGCCGGGAGTTCTCTGGAGAGAAGTGGCCGTAACTGTCTGATATTCTCCCAAATCACGCTGAAAATAATAAAATAAGGTCACCTACAGGAAAACAGCTTGTCTTCCAAGGCCTCAGAGTGTAGCAGAAGAGAAAAATGCAAAATGATCATTGCAATTGAAACATCATTAAAGTTTGTTTTTAAATTTTCAAACATACACTGTTAAATATTTTTTAATAAAGAAAGTTTCAGAACAGTGTGAAGCATCTTATCCCACAAATACAAAATTTTAAATGTGTACTTAAGTTAGTAGAAGCATAGGAAAAGTCTGAAAGAATATGCCACAAATTATTTAAAAATTATAACCAGATTATGAAGGACTTTTCTAAATTGTACATTTCTATATTATTTTAAATTTTATTTACGATGAGCATGTATTTTTTTATGTTACTTTTTTTTTCAATTTTATTTATTTTTTAACATCTTTATTGGAGTATAATTGCCTTACAGTGGTGTGTTAGTTTCTGCTTTATAACAAAGTGAATCTGCTATACATATACATATATCCTCATATCTCTTCCCTCTTGCATCTCCCTCCCACCCTCCCTATCCCACCCCTTTAGGTGGTCACAGAGCACCCAGCTGATCTCCCTGTACTATGCAGCTGCTTCCCACTACCTATCTATTTTACATTTGGTAGTGTATATATGTCCATAACCATTTTTTTTTTAGATTCCATATATATGTGTTAGCATACAGTATTTGTTTTTCTCTTTCTGACTTACTTCACTCTATTTTTTTTAATATAAGGTAAGAATGATTCTTTTAAATAAATTCAAGCCTTTAAAGACTATTCAATACCATGGAGAATTTTCTTTAACCAAACAGATTATAGAATAGTATATATATACAGTACAATATTGATTTCTTAATATTTGTAAATAGTTATATTAAAAAATACTAAAAGGAAATCCACTGAAATGTTAAAAGTAAGCAATTTGGGGGTGAATGAATTGTAAGTGATTCTTTTTTTATAAATTTATTTATTTATTTGCTTTTATTTTGGGCTGTGTTGGGTCTTCCTTGCTGCGCACGGGCTTTCTCTAGTTGTGGCGAGCAGGGGTTACTCTACATTGCGGTGCACGGGCTTCTCATTGTCGTGGCTTCTTTTGTTGCGGAGCACGGGCTCTAGAGCGCAGGCTCAGTAGTTGCGGTGCATGGGCTTAGTTGCTCCACAGTATGTGGGATCTTCCCAGGCCAGGGATCTAACCCATGTCCCCTGCACTGGCAGGCAGATTCTTAACCACTGCCACCAGGGAAGCCCGTAAGTGATTTTTATTTTTCCACATTTTCCAGAATTATGGCATTTATTTTAAAAAACTGCAAGGAGATAAGCCATGAAAAGTGGACTCAATAACACCTTGAACATATACCTATCTAGGGAAATCAGGAAAAGACTTACCCACGCAGGTAATCCCCATGAGAAGTGTGAAGTATTCATAGAAATTCAGCAATGGATGGGTGCGACTCTCAGAGGGAACAGTATGTGAAAGGACATGGAACAAGAAAGAGAATGGGGCTTCCCTGGTGGCGCAGTGGTTGCGAATCTGCCTGCCAATGCAGGGGACACGGGTTCGAGCCCTGGTCTGGGAAGATCCCACATGCCGCGGAGCAACTAGTCCCGTGAGCCACAACTACTGAGCCTGCGCGTCTGGAGCCTGTGCTCCGCAACAAGAGAGGCCGCGATAGTGAAAGGCCCGCGCATCGCGATGAAGAGTGGCCCCCGCTTGCCGCAACTAGAGAAAGCCCTCGCACAGAAACGAAGACCCAACACAGCCAAAAATAAATAATAAATAAAATAAAAAAAAAGAAAGAGAATGAATGTAGTATTCAAGAAACATCATGTGGTTCAGCATGAGCTTGTCAAGTGGGAAAGAGTGAAACTGGATGAGAAATTAGGCCAGGAGGTGGGGCCCAATGAAAGGGAATCTACTTTGTGCTAAAGAGTCTAGACTTGAGGGGGAGGAGGAGTTGGAGGAAGGTGGTCAAAAGGTACAAACTCCCAGTTATAGGAAAAACAAGTACCAGAGATGTAAAGTTCAATATGATGACTACAGTCAACACTGTTGTATGATACATTTGATAGTAGTTAAGAGAGTAGATCCTAAAAGTTCTCATCACAAGGAAAGAAGACTTTTGTTTTTGTTTTTAATCAATATGAGATGACGGATGTTCGCTAAATTTATTGTGGTAATAATTTCATGATGTATGTAAGTCAAATCATTATGCTGTATACTTTAAACATGTAAAGTGCTGTATGTCAATTATATCTCAATAAAACTGGGGGTGGGGGGAGAATCTAGACTTGAATCTGGAAGCCAAGGAAGTCACTGATGGATTTTAAGTAGGGGAGTGACATGATTTGATTGGTGTTTGAAATCGCTGGCTTCACTGTAGATGATGGAGTAAAATGAGGGAAGACAGATCAGGCTTTGCAGTGGTTACAGTAAGAAGTAATGAGATTAAATCTAGATGTGAGAGATCATTAGGAAATAGCACAGATGGGACTTAATAACTCATTGCGTGCTCATGGGGTAGGGGTTGGGATGAAGGATGAGTCCAGCAGGATGTCCAGGATTCTAACCTAGCAATGATTTACCTCATGGTATTCTTTTCCAAGAATAAGCCTTAGTGGGGGAGGTTCAAGAAGCGGACTGGGGGTGAGGAGGTAATAGAATAATTCATTTCATTTTGGATGTACTGAGTTGAAATGACTGTGGGTCATTCAGGTAGGAATACCCAATTGGCAGACAATAATAATATGGATCTGGCTGTCAGAAGAGACAATTGGACAAGAGAAAAAGATTTCAGAGCTATGAGTTACATGTGGTAGTTCACCTACCAAGGGTGCAGATGAGATAACTCATGGGGAATTAGAAAGGGGACAGGAAAGCCAAGGTGAGCATGGAGCTCTGAGGAGTACCAATGTTAGATGATCAGTGAAGAAACAGGACCCGTCAGACAGAATTCAAAGAGGGAGTCATAGGGACTGAGATGGGTCAGGAAATCAATACCCGAAAAGTTAAGAGAGGTGCACCAAAATGATGGAGAGTTCAAACCAAGGCCTGAACCTCTCTGTGGCTCTTAGGAAAAGCACACATCACCTTTTCGAGGGCAGTGTTTTGGAGTGATGGAGGTTGGAAACTAGAATGGAAGGAGGTGAGAGGCTGAATAGAAAGACTACTTCCCAGTAATATAAAGTTAATAATGCTGCTCATGGTAAACATTTTAAATAATACCAAAAAAGTAAAAAAAAGGAATGCAAATTAACTATAACCCCCCCATAATCATTATTAATACTTTAGTGTACAACTCTCTAATCTCTTTCCTAGTAACAATTTTCACGTAATTTAATAATCTTTCATATACTCCTATCTCTCCCCCAAATTCTTGATCCATGGTTTCAAATTCCTTTCCATTGAACATCTAACTTACATTCTAAATTTAGTTCCACATCTTCAGTCCCAAGTAGAATCCCCCCATCCAACCCCCCCCCACCACGACTTTGTTCTTCCAGTTAATGATAAGACCATTCTTTGACTCAAGCCTTGGAGCCACCTTTGACTCCTTCTTCCATGTCAACTCCCACAGCCAATTAGGCACCAAGGTCAGTGAGTTAAACCCCTGTGGTATTTCTCTGATTCAACTGTTCTTTGTGTACCCACCATGTTGATGAGCTCCCTCACTCATAACCTCATCTCTCCGTGACTAGACTTCTGGATAAGCCTCCTAGATGACTTCCTTGCTTCCTGTCACTATTCTTTCTTACTGCTTGATTGACAGTCCCCAAGTACCGCATTATCAAGTCACTCTCCTGATGGAGACTTTCAGTGGCTTCCCATTGCCCACCAAAGTAAGCACCAACTTCCCACCCCGGCATTCAGGATTCCCCGAAATGTAATTTATTCTCCATCTAAATACTCCCACAAATATATTTCATATTTTTCCCTTCTAAACTCTGACTCTCCTTCTTTTGATAGTTTACCTACCCATCTGTTATAGGTTGAATGGTGTCTTCCCCAAATTCATATGTTGAAGTCCTAACACTGAGTACTTCAGAATGTGACCCTATTTGAAGATCCGGCCTTTAAAGAGGTAGTTAAGATAAAATGAGGTCATATGGGTGGGCCCTCATCCAATATTACTAATGTCCTTAAAAGAAGAGGAGATTATGATGCAGACCTAGGGACAACCCTGTGAGGACACAGCAAGAAGGTGTCTCTAAGTCAAGGAAAGAGGCTGCCAAAGAAACCAAACCTGCCAACACCTTGCTCTTGGACTTTTAGCCTCCAGGACTGTGAGAAAATAAACTTTTGCTGTTCTTTTCTGTTGTTGGTACTTTGTTGTGGCTGCCTAGCAAACTAATGTACCACCCTTCGCGGTCCACATCTGTTTTCAAATTCTCCACGTGACATTTTCTGTTCTCTCTCCTTGGGACTTGTATGACCTTCTGTTACTGCTTATTTGCTTATTTATTTGCTTATTTGTCCTTCTGTGTGGTATCTGGGATTCTGCCTCGTCCCCCACAATAGACTACTTTTTATTCATCTCTAAGGCATCATTGTGCCTAACTCAGAGCCTTGCAAGTGGTAAGTATTCAAAAACCACATACTGGATTGTAGTAAAAAGAATTTTATTGCAGAATAATTCATTTAAATATTTCTGTATTCCAAAAAAAAAGGAACAAGATAAATCATTGTAAGCAGTAACAAAAATGTCATACATTTTCTAGAAACTCTGCAGGTACCAAGCATTTTCCTCTGACACTGAATATCCAAGGAAAGAAAGTTATTAGGCAAACCAAAATAAATGTCTATTATTTTAAAAGTGTAGATAGGTAAGTTTTTCCCTTTTTACACTGTAACATGCTATAAGTCCATGGCTAGTCAGTGTAGCAGAGTGAAACAAGCATTGGTTTATGAGTCAGACTAACCTGGTTCCACACCTTGCTCTGCCATTTACTGGCTATATAACCATTATTAGAGTAGCTCACCTCTCCACCTCTGCTTCCTTCCCTGTAGGATGGAAATGTCCATAACTGTTTTATAGGATTGCTGTGAGGAGTGAATTAGAAATAAGATTAGAGAACCTGGTTGGAGTCCCAGCTTTCCACCCTTATCAGCTAAGTGACCTGTGACAAATTACTCAATCGCTCTAAGCCTAAATTTTCTCAACTATAAAAGGAGGATGATGATAATAATAGTTCCAAGCTAATAAGGCTGATGACTTGGGCGCCTGAAACAGTCTATAGTCAGTATATGTCAAGTAATATAATAAGTCAATATTAAAGTGTCTAATGCAGAGCCTACCACATTAGAGGATATCCAATAAGTAGCACTTTTATTATTATTACTTTTACCGGGAGGATTTACATCAAAAATACAACTACTATCATGAGGGAAAAGAAGTCTTTTATTACATGCAATTATAGTTTCTAAGGGAGGACTCTAGTATTTGAAGGAATTTAATCTTCTCCCAAATGAAACTGGTTTTGAGCTAGAGCACTGACACCACAATATGTAATCTCATCACTTTTAATCTCTTCTACTGATAGCTTTGGTGTCTGTGGTTACCGCCCTCTTTTAGCAGCCAGAACTCTACATGATAGAGTTATTTCATGCAACGGTGGACAGAGAGATAAAGCTCTTGGTGAAACTGGCTCAGTTATATGACAAAATGGGTTGTTCCCTGGGCCTAAAACACTGACATGTGACTGGGCCCCTCAGCATGAAGCCACAAGAGCATTCAGACAGAAAAACTCCAGAGGGGTCCAAACCAGGGAATAACAAAGGATAATAAAAAAATTTATCTTTTGTTTTCTAAGGTTTATACACCCCTTTCTGGAATACAAAGGAAAAGCATAAATGGACAATAATTTTTTTCAATAGTTAGTACTTACATATGGGTTTTGGTATTAGCACAAGACTATTAACTCTCAAATCTCCACTATATTGAAAACTCTACTGTGTCAAGCACATGATAAGAGTTTAGTAAATATTCCTTGAATTTCAATTAATCACTAAATTAATATCTATTTCAATGACTTCAGTAAAATAAAACCTTAGATAATGTGTCAACCAGAATGGGACAGCAGGAATTCATCACATTATCTGCTTTAAAAAGTAACTAATGAGAAATAAACTTATTGCATCCAAACAACATTTATTCTGTGTTTATAATATGCCAAGTACACAGGCTTTCAAAAAATAAAGATACGTTAGATTCTCTATCCTCTCAAGAGGATTAAATAGATAAATAGATAAATCCTCAATTCAATGGGCTCTCAAGGAAAAGAGAATTCTAGAAGGGCTCTGCTCCCTTCCCACCACCTTCCTCCATGAACAGTGGGGCAAAGTTGTAAGAAAGGGAAAGCGCAGCTTCTGGCCTTCTCTGTTCCGCTACCCCTCTTCTTCTCTCCACTAGCTCTTGGCGGAGTAGCCTCTGACTTTGTGCAGCGGAATTCCTGGAGCGAAACCTCAGAGTCGTAGAACACTGTAGCCAGAGGCCACCTTAGAGGTCTCCTTGCCCTGTGGTTCTCAAACCCTTGGGGGCATATCAGCTCACTTGTGGATATCTTTCAAAACAACATTTGCCTGTCCCCCAGACTCAGATATGTCCTGGATGGTGTGAGGGGTAAAATATGCCTGCAGCACTGTCCCTAGTTGAGAACCACTGGTAAAACCTGAGATTTTGACATAGTCCACAGGAAACACGAGGAACCTGCCCAAGATCACAGTGGAACCTCAAATCCAGGTCTGCTTACTCCAAATACTAATCCTTCTCTAACCCTGGAATCCCAAGTTGAGCTTTAGGAAGTCTGATGACCCTCCTAAAATTTTATACAAAATTTGGATATGTGTGAATATGTACAGTTAACTGGGGATAGGGTCCATGGCTTTTAACAAACTCTCAAAAAGATCCATCACCCAAAAATTTAAGAAACATAAGTTCAAATTTGCATTGGCTGTTTCCCAGGCAATTCTACAAAATGTCTGGGTAGAGTAAGGCAGGACCAGCTATGTTTGACTGGGGGTTAAAACCCTCACATCATGAGATATGAAGAATGCAGTACGAGCCCCACTGTATAAGAACTCCTCAATGTACCCCTGGACTTTTGCCTGAATTCTCCTTGTTATATATAATTATGTATATAATAAAATACACAATTAGTTTTCCCTATTTGAATACAGATGCCCCTGGAGAAATAAAACAAGTCATTACCACACGCAATGGAGATGAAGTCATCATATAGCTTCCAAAGTACCCATGGAGGAGCTGAAAGCAGATTTGGAGGATGTGAAGGAGGCAGTGGGACCGCAGGGACACCACACCCAGAGGAACGGGGACAGCCTGACAGAGAAAGAAGCATGAAAATAGGAGACAAGTGGGCCTCAAAAGCCCAAAGCATCCCTGTTTTCCTTTAATGACAGCCCTTCATGATATAAATCTAAACCCACTGCAAAAGATCAGAAGCCTCATGAGCAAACTGATTACTTGACTGAGACCACTCTAAGCCCTGGCATTCTCCATCAAACAAATACATAGGTGAGTAAAAAATAAATAAATCACATGACAGCCAGAGAAACATCACATTGCCCTGAAGGATTCCACTAGCACCTGACAGAGTTAGCTAGAAGCTGGCACATCGTCTAGAAATGAGAGCTCACTGAAGATGCCCCCTCATTGGCAGCCCAAGCCACGTGGCTTCCCACTGCCTCTTTACATGCCTGCATCAGTGGCTCCACGCCTTCTGCTCTCACTGAGCTGTGAGACCCAGAGAGCCGGTGGAAGCAACCACGTTTGCTAAATAATCAGCTACTCCAGCCCTTTGGACCTTACCCACACCTTACATCTAGGGGCAGTTAGCCATCTGTACACGACCTACAGAGGGATTTGACAGATATGCGGGTTCCTGATTTCCTTGACTATATGTTGATACTTTGACTATATGCTGAAACGATCAGGCTATCAGGGAAGGGTCCATCCATTTCTTATGAGGCAGGTCACTGCGGGAAAAATTTTATTCTCTTGCGTGCCATACATCCTGCTGACGAGTTACCCCCCTGACAGCTGTTTGCACAGCTAAAGAGCTCCTCCTGCTGAATTCTCATCAAGGAACTAGCTGCAAAAAGCAGCTCCCCCTTATAAGCCCTGCATGTAGTACACTGTCAGCTACATAATGTTTCTAATTCTTACCTGGGAACAATCCATTAAAAATTAATTATTACTTGAAGGGAGCAAAGATAGAAAATACCAAGTATTTAGTCCCTAAAATTATGTTAAGTGAATTAGAGACAAGAACTCTAGACTTGAGCAATATCTTTGTTCCCAAATGCACAAGGTGTTAGGTTCTCCAGAGAAACAGAACCAATAAGAGATGTGTGTGTGTGTATCCAGAGAGGGAGAGAGAGAGAATATATACATGTATATGTGTATATATACATTTACATATAAAGAGATTTATTATAAAGAATTGGTTCATGTGATTATGAAGGCTGAGAAGTTCTACAATCTGTCATCTGAAAGCTGGGGACCCAGGACAACTGGTGCTATAGATCAACTGGTGCTATAGATCCAAGTCCAAAGGCCCAAGGACCAGGAGAGCTCATGATGTAAGTCCTAGTCTGAGGACAGGAGAAGACCAATGTCTCAGTTCAAGCAGCCAAGCAGAAAGCAAATTCTCCCTTTCTCTGCCTTTTGGATCTATTCAAGCCCTCAAATGACTGAATGCTGTCCACTCACTTTGAGGAGGGCTTTACTCAGTCTACTGATTCAAATGCTAATCTCTTCTTGAAACACACTCACAGACAAACCCAGAAACAATGTTTAAACAAATATGTGGGCATTTTTTGGCCCATCAAGATGACACATAAAATTAACCATCACTTACACCTTGTGGCACTTCTGTCAGTTACATAGACTGTTAATGCTGGAGGAGACTGGAGTTAATGCTCTCATTTAAAGGTGGAGAAACTGAGGTCCCTAGTGAAGTTAAGAGACAGAATCTCACAGACATTTGATGGTCATGCTGGAAATAAAACCCAGATGGACTATGCCATTTTTTTTCTTACCACCACAGTATGATAATTGTTCTTATTACCCAAATAGTTCATCACCCATTTCTGGTGCATTTAAAATTTTTAATTAATTGTTTAAAACTAGGAAGAGTCCTCCTTCCAGAAGATAATTTTTTCTTCCTTTTTTCTCCTCCTCTTCCCATTGCCTTGCCATGTCCCCCATCATTCTTTCATCTCAGAAACACTTTGGCCAACTCATCAGCCATCTTTTTTTTTTTTTTTTTTTTTAATTTTTATTTATTTATTTATTTATGGCTGCATTGGGTCTTCGTTTCTGTGCGAGGGCTTTCTCTTGTTGCGGCAAGTGGGGGCCACTCTTCATCACGGTGCGCGGGCCTCTCACTATCGTGGCCTCTCTTGTTGTGGAGCACAGGCTCCAGACGCGCAGGCTCAGTAATTGTGGCTCACGGGCCTAGTTGCTCCGCGGCATGTGGGATCTTCCCAGACCAGGGCTCAAACCCGTGTCCCCTGCATTGGCAGGCAGATTCTCAACCACTGCGCCACCAGGGAAGCCCCATCAGCCATCTTGACAGCAGTTCTGTTGCCTCCCAACAGTGAAACCAGGGGTGCACTTCTTAAGACATCATAGATGTGCTATGAGAAAAGTGCCGAGTCCATTTCTACTGGACAAATTTCATGGCAGGGTTTTGTAACCAGGTCCCTAACCCCTCTCAGAAGTTGACAACAGTGGGTTGAGGCATCTGACATTCAGACCTTCTTCCAGGCTTTTCTTTCCCTTCAGAGAAGGATTCTTTGCTGGACAACTCTTGTCAGGTGCTTTTGATGAGCCCTCCATATCTTTTCCCAGCCCAAAACTTTACATCCAGAGGTGTCGATGAAGTCGTGTGGGGCTACAAAGACAGGTTGGAACCACTCTATCTTGAAAAGCATCAGATGCCCTTAGCTCTTTCTATGGCTGGTAAAGCCCAGGCTCAGAGAGTCTTCCCAGCCTCTGATATCACCCAGAGGACGTTCCAAATCTCACCTTAGTCCTTTGGCCAGAGAGTCTTATCTCCCAGTCTTATCTTCCTATGTGACTTCATGATGACTGCGTCAGTTTACCTAGAAAGGCCTCTATCTTCCCTCAGTGACCACTTGCCACTGACCACTGGCCTAGATATGTGACCAATCACGTCACCATTCTTAATTCCCCTTTAAAGAATGTCATTTGAAGTATACAATAGGGCAATGCTTAAAAATTGTTATGAAACTCCACTGTCCCTCTGCCTGTTACACCCCACCAGAGGGAATTAGAGTGTGTTTGCTCACAGCTTCTGATGAATACAGATACCAAGAAAATCACCAGGTTTATGTGTGAATCCACTGGGCATCAAATATTCATCTTTTTCCTAGTTCAAGGATTTTTCTCAAAATATCTTTGAATCATATATATATATATATATATATATCTTTTTTTTTTTTAATTCTATGTACTGGGCATATTGCCAAGAAATACAAAACCCAGTCTTCTGTGTCCAGGTTGAGTTGAAAAGCATTTTAAAAGTGTTTGTGATAACATTTCTTATTAAAGAACCTCCTTGCCTGGCACACACTCACATTCCCAAATACATTCTACTCCCCCACATCTCTGGCAACTTGGTCCAATTGAATAAATACAAAGATTAGGGTCTGTGGTTTGTGAGGGAAGCTTACAAGATGGAATCCACCATAGGCTGGGCTTTTTTGTCATTGATTTCAAAGGGAATTTTCAGAAACAGACTGTCCAAAGAGAACAATTGGTTATGTACTTAAAGATTGCAGGCTCTGCACATTTTCAGCTTTCTGGGGAGTCGGGTGGTGGTGGGGAATGGAGAGCCCTTGAAATAAGTGCTCAGAGCACTGGAGTACATACACGCTGGACTCTTCCTTGTGATTGGTTTATTCAAAGTGGAAAATGTTATGCAAACACAAAGAACTGTCTTCAGGAAGAACATATTTCACATTCTTGTCCTTTAATGGGCCTAATGATATAAAATTGCATAAAATAAGTATTGCCACTAAATGAAAAGTACAAATCTCTTTCCTTCTTGCTATCTCATTTCCCTCAAGGAGACTCTTTCAAGCACTCTGCTTTATATAGCCTGTGCCAATTTCTCCATAGCCAAAGGACCACTGGGGAGAAATTTATATCTAAAATATAGACATATGTATTAGGATTCCGCAGGAAAGCTATGATTCAATGACATTTATAGGGGGGAGAAACCAATATAGACCATTCTTCCTCTTACAATGATGTTTCTGGAAAGGGTATCATAGGTCAAAATGATATAAGTGGAAACTGATTTAAGTGTGTGTATATGTTTGTGTGTGTTAAGTTTCTGACTATGATCTGATGCTCAGATTTGATACAAATGGCCCTAAACAACATATTTAACCAATGATAATTTTTTTTTCTCAGGTAGATCACACAAAGGTAAGGACAACATAATTGGGTAAGCATAGAAACTCTGAGCAGATAGTGTGCAATAACCTTTGAATCATGCCTCAGGAAGTGTCCTCGCAGGCATGTTTTGTTCAGTTCACCCCCAGAGAGCAGTATGTGGAATTCCTCTCTTTACCCCAGTTTGGATAAGAGACTTAGCTGATCAGAAAACACAGTGTGCTCAGATCCAAGAGATACAGAAAGCTGGGGCCTTGTGAACCCAGAGAGAAGCCATTCTCAGGATAAGCAGCCTGCAGCAGTCAAGGGAAAAGGGGCCTCTTTGGAAATGAGGTTGATTAGGATATTGTGCTTAAAACAAACTTTGAACCAAGACTAAAAGCAAAGGCCATTTAGAAATAGTCAAATATCCCATGTGGCAAGAACAGCTCAAGAAGCAAAATTCAAACAGAACAAGAATAGAAACTGTTCTCTAAGGGGTTTTGCCAGTTCCTTTTTGAAGAGGGACAGAACATCAGTGTTTGTTGTGTATAATGAGGCTTAAAATCACTGCATATGGTTTCGATTATACAGAGTAGGTCCAAGCATTTTCAACTCATTCTTTTTTCATCTTCCTAAGGTCCCAGTGCAACATCTCTAGATGAAGATACTGGGGCTGAATGAACCTTATTTGTCACTTGTCTGGTGAACTTAAGATTCTGACTCTAAGAGTGAGCTCACTAGGGAAGTATCACTCTTTACAAAATGTTGCTTTACGGGCTTATTTATGTCTTGGGCTACTATTAGATACAAATGGATAATATAAAGATTTAAGTGTATAAAAATCAATTTAACAATGTAGCATGATAATAAGTCATGTAAAATTGTTTTATATGATATAGTATAAAAGTGTTTCATAGAACATTCATTCCTTGCCTTATTCCTACTGGAAAAGAAATGACAGATGAAGGAGCACTTTCATTAGAGTCTCGGAATTAAGAAATTCTTCTTTCAACAAGATTTTCATAGAAATGTGGAAAAAGTAACCAGGGCACCTTGATTACTAAGAAACTGATCTGGGAATTCTTGTTTACCTGCCTTCCATTTACCAGTATAAATTTCTACGGAGCAGATGTCCACGTTAGAGATTAAGTTTTTGGTGATTTTGCTGTTCTCAAAAGAGGACAATCTCGCCACTGTCTTGAGCTGATTTCTCACCAGCATCTCCAGCTTCATGTGCGTGCTGATGTTATGAAAGGTAAGTGTATGTACTTTTAAAATTCCATTATTCAATACATGTTGATACATGCATGCTGTATTGCCTGAAATAGACACTAAATTTATATTTATTTATTGAATGAATGAATGACTAGATGTGGTAGGTACTCTGCAAGAATGCGAAGAATGTTTAGATGAATAAGATTTATTGTATATTAGAGATTTAAGATATACTTTTTAATATTTTTACATCTCAATTAGAATGCTTCTTACAGTCAATAGTCAAAATTATCATAGGTAATGGGTCTCTTTCTTAATGGTACACAAATTAATGCTGCATCTTACAATTGATGGTATCTTTGATTTGATGATTATGTTACATCACATGTCTAACTGAGAGAACATGGCTTGTGCAAAAACCTTGGACTGGAACCAGAGTACAGTTTTCCTGACTCTTGGCCGAATACATCGTACCACACCACTTTACATGACAAAAATTTCATAAATAATCCCAATCTGCACTGACTTTTTTTTCCTTTCGGTCAAAAAGCTATTTGGTTTAAAACTGGCTGTTTGTTTTTATCAAACATGCCAGATCTGACACATTTCAATGAGTTTTTCTTCAAAGTAAGCACCTTTGAAAATTAGACACTTTTATTCTATTGATGTTGTCATAGCACAAAACATCCCTGGGGTTTGTTTGATGTCATTTTCAGAGGAAGTTTATCTGTTAGAAAAGAATGCCAACCTTCTCACTTAGAACAGTAGTACTATTACTTCCTAGAGGGCATTTCAGAAATTTGCAGAAGTGTTTTGATTGTAACAATGATTACATTGCCACTGCCTTTTAGTAGGTATAAGTCAGGGACAAGCTTGTGCCTAATCTTTGTTGAAAGCTCCCTACTTTTCCATCCCCTACTCCTTTGGTCCCCGTAAAAAATCTCATATGCCACCCGCTGCAGACATCCCAGCCCAGGTGGACATCCCAGCCCGTACATCCACACCGTCCAGGGAAGAGATCCACAGAAGAGGCTGTACAGGCCCTTCGGGCAGGGAATTCTGGGTATGCAGGGAAGATGGTCCAGAAAGGGGGAGCAGCTGGATGGGCACATCCCTTGGGTCCCAAGGACTCTTTGCTCTCTTGGGGTCAGAGTAGGGTCCTGGACTGCCTGGGGCAATACTGGTCATGCTGCCCTGCAGGCACAGCCCAGCACAGCCACGCAGTGTCCGTCCTGATGACTCTCAAATGTTCTGCCAAACTAAACCACTTCAAACATAAACTGGTTCATAAAAATCCTTAAAAGTCTTTATAAGAAGTTACTCAAAAAGCCTAATCTTCTAGAAGGACTTTATTTGGAAGAGAGAAGCCTGTATGGAATAAAGATGTTGTCATAAAAATTATCGACCAGTTTATTCACTGAACACATTCTGTCTACCAATTTCAACTATTCATTTAGTTGGAAAGGTTGTCTGCGCAATAGTGCAGTTACCACAAAAGCAAAGAAACTTTGTGCAAACAGCTAATAGATGAGATCTGAAAGCCTTGTAACAGATTTAAAACTACGTAAGTAGTACAGAGATCTCACTGAATTTCATTAATTAGGGTTGTTTTAAAATATCCCATGTTATTGCCTACTTATATACACATAATTTAAAATTTTCCTAGTGCAATGATAAAAATAATATATTGACATTATTTCTTTGGGGGTTACCTGTTACTTTGCAGTCTTACTCTGTTACTATCCCTCTAGTTCTACCACACCATTTCTTTACAGGTCTCTACATTACATTACTATTTGTTTTCAAATGTATCCTTTGCTCGCTTTGCCTGTGGATGGCTAAAACCTCCAGGGCCTTTGTCTGTACTAGAACCTGAGTGTGGCCTCCACAGGCCACAGGACCACAAGGCAGGAACTCATGAGAAACACAAAGTCCTGCTGATTGTGGGGACTGCTGCCTCCTCAATGCCCTCTATTCTGCTCATCTAAGCTCTGTCTCCCCCTCCTCTTGAATCTTCAGGCTGAGACCTTTGGTGCACTCACCACACACAATATCACACATCTGTGTGCACCAGTGACCAGCTAACCCATCCGTCTATCTGTGCTCACAGCCCAGCTTACAGTATAATACTTTAGTCACATGTTTGCTGTCATCACGATCTCCTTTCACATCAAAAGGGTTTTAGACAACATCCCCAGGAACAAAAGTACAATCAGCAGCAAAGCTTTTCAATTCTTCCTACTTAAGCATGTGTAATCTATTTTTATTCCACATGCAGGTACAGTTCACTCTCCCTTTTGCTGGACTAGCTACAAAAAGAGATGGACTGTCTTAAAGATTCAATGGTATAAAAAAAATAGGAAGTTTTAGTGGGAAATGTCCTGTGAAAGGAGACCTGAGTCCTAGATCCAACTACGTCACTGGGTACTTACTGTGTGACCCGGGTCATGCTAAACAGCACCTTCCTGGACTTGGGTAGAGCAAACACCCTGAGCAACAAAACCCAGAATAATGTTTTTCTCCCTTAAAAAAAAATCCTAATTCCTTTACAGATCTTTTGTGTTACACTCACCTTTCTTCTTCTGGGCAAACGAACAACTCATACACCAGGCATCATGCTAGATGCCCAGAAAACAAGATGGATATGAACACGGTCCCCACTCCAGGTACCTTCAAATCTGATGAGAGAAATGGTCATATATACAAATAATTACAAACAGAGGCATGTAGGGAGGAACACAGGTGGAAAATGATCAATTCTTCTCAAGAGAGCGGCCTCATTTGTGACACCAAAACCTTCCCTGCTTGTATACAGAATGATGTGAGGATCGAATGGGACACCACATGTGAACGCACTTTCCTGTCTTTCTTATCTGGTCACATCTAAACTGTAGTGCTGGGCAAACTGTCAACAGACAAAGGGGAGATAGGGCAAGTCATAGTTCATATTTCACTACCTTCCCAGATTAGTTCACCATATTAAGGTAATTGATTCTAAAAGGCAGCCTTCCCTGCAGCCAGTGGGTTAAGAATCAGTTAGAACTGAGAAGGATAATATGCAAGACGTTGCAAGCTAGACGCCCAGCATTGACTTTCATACATTAGTGTGCATCATCCAATCCCTCAGTGGGAAGACAGGATAACAAGTGATGAATCACCTTGTAGATCATAAGGCTGTATGCACACTAAATGAATCTTTGTACTGTGGCATCCATGCGACGTTTGGCCTTGATTTATAATTCTGTACAAAGTTCATCACTGCTGGAAAAGGGTAATAAAATAACAAGATAAAGTTGAATTAAAAGTACTTCTTCAGGAGATGAGGAGTCTGAGCACAGCTCACAAGAGTGTGACCTGTGGCTCTGGCCTCAGGACAGCTGGCTGACCAGGAGCAGGGAGCATGGACCATGGGGAAAGTTTCTCAGGGTTCTTTCCTCCACCAGGCACTGCCAGCAGCCAGCAGGCCCTCATTCCTCAGCCTAATCCTTCGGGTTCCCAGCAGCAGCTGCTGATGGCTGTTCTAGCTATCAAGGGAAAAGAGGAGACAAAAGCCCAAAGTGTTTTCTAAGAGGCCATTTCTTTTTGCCTCTTATTAAAAACACCAAGCAGGCCAGCTAGCTGGAGGCACGAACTTCGGGAAGCCATGCTGCCAGCCACAGGCGAAGGGTCATATGCCTATTATGCTGGAAATACTCTACTGGATTCCTGGACTTCTACAAAGGCACTCTCATCCTTGGGTATAACTCTGGGTTCTTCAGGGGCTCCCAGATCACGCTGAAGGATGAGAGCCAGGTTACGAGACACTGCAAGGTCCACAGCCATGACCAAGGGTACGTCGATGGTGCTACAGATAGCCATTGCCAGGAGAATGACCAAAGACTAGCAAGAATTGTTGAATGAGTGCACCATTTTTGCCATGTGGCTGACAGCGCCTTGGTGCTCCGGCTGGGTGTTAGGCCTGAGCCTCTGAGGTGGGACAGCCGAGTTCAGGAGATGGGACCACTGTAGAACTCCTGGCCACACGTAATATCAATCGGCAAGAGCTCTCCCAGAGACCTCCATCTCAACACTAAGACCCAGCTCCACTCAATGACCAGCAAGCTCCAGTGCTGGAAACCCCATGCCAAACAACTAGCAAGACAGGAACACAACCCCACCCATTAGCAGAGAGGCTGCCTAAAATCATAATAAGGTCACAGACACCCCAAAACACATCACTGGACACAGTCCTGTCCACCAGAAAGACAATATACAGCCTCATCCACCAAAACACAGGCCCCAGTCCCCTCCACCAGGA
Organism: Eubalaena glacialis; assembly: GCF_028564815.1. Lineage (NCBI taxonomy): Eukaryota > Metazoa > Chordata > Mammalia > Artiodactyla > Balaenidae > Eubalaena > Eubalaena glacialis. Next base: position 113,397,834 of record NC_083721.1, read on the forward strand.
AGCCTACACAACCCACTGAACCAACCATACCCACTGGGGGCAGACACCAAACACAACGGGAACTACAAACATGCAGCCTGTGAAAAGGAAACCCCAAACACAGTAAGTTAAGCAAAATGAGAAGACAGAGAAACACACAGCAGATGAAGGAGCAAGGTAAAAACCCACCAGACCAAACAAATGAAGAGGAAATAGGCAGTCTACCTCAAAAAGATTTCAGAGTAATGATAGTAAAGATGAACCAAAATCTTAGAAACAGAATGGAGAAAATACAAGAAACATTTAACAAGGACCCAGAAGAACTAAAGAGCAAACAAACAATGATGAACAACACAATAAACGAAATTAAAAATTCTCTAGAAGGAATCAATAGCAGAATAACTGAGGCAGAAGAACAGATAAGTGACCTGGAAGATGAAATAGTGGAAATAACTACTGCAGAGCAGAATAAAGACAAAAGAATGAAAACAATTGAGTCTCAGAGACCTCTGGAACAATATTAAATGCACTAACATTCGAATTACAGGGGTCCCAGAAGAAGAAGAGAAAAAGAAAGGGACTGAGAAAATATTTGAAGAGACTATAGTCGAACACTTTCCTAATATGGGAAAGGAAATAGTCAGTCAAGTCCAGGAAGCACAGAGAGTCCCATATGGGATAAATCAAATGAGAAACACGTCAAGGGACATATTAATCAAACTATCAAAAATTAAATACAAAGAAAAAATATTAAAAGCAGCAAGGGAAAAGCAACAAATAACATACAAGGGAATCCCCATAAGTTTAACAGCTGATCTTTCAGCAGAAACTCTGCAAGCCAGAGGGAGTGGCAGGACATATTTAAAGCGATGAAAGGGAAAAACCTACAACCAAGATTACTCTAGCCAGCAAGGATCTCATTCAGATTTGGCAGAGAAATTAAAACCTTTACAGACAAGCAAAAGTTAAGAGAATTCAGCACCACCAAACCAGCTTTACAACAAATGCTAAAGGAACTTCTCTAGGAAGGAAACACAAGAGAAGGAAAAGACCTACAATAACAAACCCAAAACAGTTAAGAAAATGGTCATAGGAACATACATATCGATAATTACCTTAAATGTAAATGGATTAAATGCTCTAACTAAAAGACATAGACAGGCTGAATGGATACAAAAACAAGACCCATATATATGCTGTCTACAAGAGACCCACTTCAGAACTAGGGACACATACAGACTGAAAGTGAGGGGATGGAAAAAGATATTCCATGCAAATGGAAATCAAAAGAAAGCTGGAGTAGCAATTCTCATATCAGACAAAATAGACTTTAAAATAAATACTATTACAACAGACAAAGAAGGACACTACATAATGATCAAGGGATCGATCCAAGAAGAAGATATAACAATTGTAAATATTTATGCACCCAACATAGGAGCACCTCATTACATAAGGCAAATGCTAACAGCCATAAAAGGGGAAATCGACAGTAACACAATCATAGTAGGGGACTTTAACACCCCACTTTCACCAATAGACAGGTCACCCAAAATGAAAATAAATAAGGAACCACAAGCTTTAAATGATACATTAAACAAGATGAACTTAATTGATATTTATAGGACATTCCAACCAAAAACAACAGAATACACTTTCTTCTCAAGTGCTCATGGAACATTCTCCAGGATAGATCATATCTTGGGTCACAAATCAAGCCTTGGTAAATTTAACAAAATTGAAATTGTATCACGTGTCTTTTCGGACCACAATGCTATGAGACTAGATATCAATTACAGGAATAAAACTGTAAAAAATACAAATACATGGAGGCTAAACGATACACTACTAAATAACCAAGACATCACTGAAGAAATCAAAGAGGAAATCAAAAATTAACTAGAAACAAATGACAATGAAAACATGATGACCCAAAACCTATGGGATGCAGCAAAAGCAGTTCTAAGAGGGAAGTTTATAGCAATACAATCCTACCTCAAGAAACAAGAAAAATCTCAAATAAACAACCTAACTTTACACCTAAAGCAATTAGAGAAAGAAGAACCAAAAAACCCAAATTTAGCAGAAGGAAGGAAATCATAAAGATCAGATCAGAAATAAATGAAAAAGGAATGAAGGAAATGCTAGCAAAGATCAATAAAACTAAAAGCTGGTTCTTTGAGAAGATAAACAAAATTGATAAACCATTAGCCAGACTCATCAAGAAAAAAAGGGAGAAGACTCAAATCAACAGGATTAGAAATGAAAAAGGAGAAGTAACAACTGACACTGCAGAAATACAAATGATCATAAGAGATTACTACAAGCAACTATATGCCAATAAAATGGAAAACCTGGAAGAAATGGACAAATTCTTAGAAAAGCACAATCGTCCGTGACTGAACCAGGAAGAAATAGAAAATATGAACAGACCAATCACAAGCACTGAAATTGAAACTGTGATTAAAAATCTTCCAACAAACAAAAAAGCCCAGGACCAGATGGCCTCACAGGTGAATTCTATCAAACATTTAGAGAAGAGCTAACACCTCTCCTTCTCAAACTCTTCCAAAATATAGCAGAGGGAGGAACACTCCCAAACTCATTCTATGAGGCCACCATCACCCTGACACCAAAACCAGACAAAGATGTTACAAAAAAAGAAAACTCAGGCCAATATCACTGATGAACATAGATGCAAAAATCCTCAACAAAATACTAGCAAACAGAATCCAGCAGCACATTAAAAGGATCATACACCATGATCAAGTGGGGTTTATCCCAGGAATGCAAGGATTCTTCAATATACACAAATCAATCAATGTGATACACCATATTAACAAATTGAAGGATAAAAACCATATGATAACTTCAATAGACGCAGAAAAAGCTTTTGACAAAATTCAACACCCATTTATGATAAAAACCCTCCAGAAAGTAGGCATAGAGGGAACTTACCTCAACATAATAAAGGCCATATATGACAAACCCACAGCCAACATCGTTCTCAATGGTGAAAATCTGAAACCATTTCCATTAAGATCAGGAACAAGACAAGGTTGTCCACTCTCACTACTATTGTTCAACATAGTTTTGGAAGTTTTAGCCACAGCAATCAGAGACAAAAAAGAAATAAAAGGAATCCAAATTGGAAAAGAAGAAGTAAAACTGTCACTGTCTGCAGATGACATGATACTATACATAAAGAATCCTAAAGATGATACCAGAAAGCTACTACAGCCAATCAATGAATTTGATAAAATAGCAGGATACAAAATTAATGCACAGAAATCGCTTGCATTCCTATACACTAATGATGAAAAATCTGAAAGAGAAATTAAGGAAACACTCCCATTTACCACTGCAACAAAAAGAATAAAATACCTAGGAATAAACCTACCTAAGGAGACAAAAGACCTATATGCAGAAAACTATAAGACACTGATGAAAGAAATTAAAGACAATACAAACAGATGGAGAGATATACCATGTTCCTGGATTGGAAGAATCAATTGTGAAAATGATTATACTACCCAAAGCAATCTACAGATTCAATGCAATCCCTATCAAACTACCAATGGCATTTTTCACAGAACTAGAACAAAAAATTTCACAATTTGTATGGAAACACAAAAGACCCTGAATAGCCAAAACAATCTTGACAAAGAAAAACGGAGCTGGAGGAATCAGACTCCCTGACTTCAGACTCTACTACAAAGCTACAGTAATCCATACAGTATGGTACTGGCACAAAAACAGAAATATAGATCAATGGAACAGGATAGAAAGCCCAGAGATAAACCCACGCACATATGGTCAACTAATCTATGACAAAGGAGGCAAGAATATACAATGGAGAAAAGACAGACTCTTCAATATGGTGCTGGGAAAACTGTACAGCTATATGTAAAAGAATGAAATTAGAACACTCCCTAACTCCATACACAAAAATAAACTCAGAATGGATTAAAGACCTAAACGTAAGGCCAGACACTATAATACTCTTAGAGGAAAACATAGGCAGAACACTCTATGACATAAATCACAGCAAGATCTTTTCGACCCACCTCCTAGAGAAAGGGAAATAAAAACAAAAATAAACAAATGAGAGCTAGTGAAACTTAAAAGCTTTCGCACAGCAAGGAAACCATAAACAAGATGAAAAGACAACCCTCAGAATGGGAGAAAATATTTGCAAACGAAGCAACTGACAAAGGATTAATCTCCAAAATATACAAGCAGCTCATACAGCTCAATATCAAAAAAACAAACCCAATCCAAAAATGGGCAGAAGACCTAAACAGACATTTCTCCAAAGAAGATATACAGATTGCCAACAAACACATGAAAGGATGCTCAATGTCACTAATCATTAGAGAAATGCAAATCAAAACTACAATGTATCACCTCACACCAGTCAGAATGGCCATCATCAAAGTCTACACACAATAAATGCTAGAGAGGGTGTGGAGCAAAGGGAACCCTCTTGCACTGTTGGTGGGAATGTAAATTGATACAGCCACAATGGAGAACAGTGTGGAGGTTCCTTAAAAAACTAAACAATCCCACTACTGGGCATATACCTGGAGAAAACCATAATTCAAAAAGAGTCATGTACCACATTGTTCATTGCAGCACTATTTACAATAACCAGGACATGGAAGCAACCTAAGTGTTCATCGACAGATGAATGGATAAAGAAGATGTGGCACATATATACAATGGAATATTACTCAGCCATAAAAAGAAATGAAATTGAGTTATTTGTAGTGAGTTGGATGGACCTAGAGTCTGTCATACAGGGTGAAGTAAGTCAGAAAGACAAAAACAAATACCGTATGCTAACACATATATATGTAATCTAAAAAAAAAAAAAAATTGGTTCTGAAGAACCTAGGGGCTGGACAGGAATAAAGACGCAGGGAGATCAGCTCCGTGCTTTGTGACCACCTAGAGGGGTGGGATAAGGAGGGTGGGAGGGAGACACAAGAGGGAGGGGATATGGGGATATATGTATACGTATAGCTGATTCACTTTGTTATACGGCAGCAACTAACACAACAATGTAAAGCAATTATACTCCAATAAAGATGTTTTAAAAATGTAAAAATAAAAACACCAAGCAGATAGTTTCTAAACAACAACAACAACAAAAAAAGTACTTCTTCATCTAAATGTCTACAACCAGCAAAAAGTTATGGCTGGATTTGAACTGACAAGAATAAAGACAAAATTCATATTTCTCTTTCCCTAATTTTAGGGTACAGCTGGTGCCAGGAATCTGTTCACTGTGGTAATTTGATCACCAAGGCCAAATAATACTTCTCATTGACTTGAAAAATAGCTGGACATGTAGAGTAGCGTAAATGCGTTTTGGTGAGGCACATTCTGACATCTTCTCCATAACAGAGTTTTATTTACAAGTTACTAAATCAACCTTACTGCCAGGTAGTAATTTGATACTTAATGATCATTATTCCTATACTTTCACCAGGAGGTTGACATGATGGTTAACCAGAGCCCCCACTACTTGGCTTGGCTCAAGGTAGGGGACTATGTAAAATTTTTTCAATAACATAGTTCATTTGAAAACCTGCAAAAAAATTCATAAAAGCAAAGACAACCTTACGGAGTTTGAGTCTGAGATTCCTGCCTTGAGTTGCTATTTTAATGCAGGGCTATTCTATTGGATGATGGAGATGTTCTGTATCTTCACTGTCCAATACAGTAGCCATTATCCTCATGTGGATGTTAAGCACTTGACTGTGGCTAATGCTACTTGAGGAACTGAATTTTAATTTTAATTTTAATTTGATTTAATGTCAATTAACTTTAACTTATACAGCCACATGTGACTAGTGGCTACCATATCGGATAGCACAGTATGAGTTCTGTTCTCAAACACTACTGAGTCCACCACATTTAAATTTAATTATTAAAAGCAGTTTTCTAAACTACCTAATTCTTCTGCAATGAGTTACTAACTTCAGAGCACCAAAGTTTTGTGAATCCCATAACTGACTTTGTAAAATGCTTTTCCTTGTTTTTCTGATCTTATTTCTGTCTTAAAGCAGTGTCAGTGGGGATTCTAGTTTCCTTTGGTTTAAGTTTGAAGCAGCTAATCAAATGAAGGAGATGAAGAGTTGTTTTATTCATTTGGAGCCAGCAGAGTAGGCAGACTCCCAGGCTGTTCCAAGGTCAAGCTGTGTTTCTTTTTAACCCAAGGATGCCGGGATGCTGCCTGGCAAATAGCTTCACTTTGAGTCACCAACAAGAATGATCTGAAGAAATTTCCGACACCACATGTCTACAAGGGATGTTAGTGGCCACCTTATCCTTTTTTAAGTAAAAGACTCCATGTGTTAATAACATCTGTGATTCTCTTCAACCTGACTCTGAATTGCTGCAGACTCAGCTGAACATACAATGAAATAAGACAACAGTCCTCTCAAGATGGTCAGGAGGGAGATGATTGAAGGCAGCTGACGGGAAGTTTTGTTTTCAGAGCTAGTTAGCCTTATTAGCGTCTAGCATAATAAGTTGCATGTAGCAGGTGGTCAAAATTATTAGCTGATTGTTGCATAATTGATAGACCTAAAATTGGAAGAAATACCAGATTTACATATTGCACAAAAATAAACAGCGATAGTATGTTGCTACCCTATGCTCTTTTTTGCTTAAAAGCATCCAGTATAAATATATCCTAAATATACAATCCATTCAGTTTGGCCTCAAGCAATGTTTAGTAAACCATGTTATGATTTCAAGTGATGAAAGCACTTCAGATGTGAGTTTTCCAAAGCCTTCTTTTATGTGCCCAATGCTGAAAATCAGGTATCCCAAGCGCACTGTTCTAATGTTTGTTCTGAGGTTTTGTGAGTTCTTAGAATGCTTTCATACCTAAATCAAAAAATTCATACGTGTCATCGGGAGTAAATTGTTAGTAATGTCTTTTTTTTTTCCAAATTAATTAATTAATTATTTTTGGCTGTGTTGGGTCTTTGTTTCTGTGCACGGGCTCTCCCTAGTTGCGGCGAGCGGGGGCCACTCTTCATCGCGGTGCGCGGGCCTCTCACTGTCGCGGCCTCTCTTGTTGCGGAGCACAGGCTCCAGACGCGCAGGCTCAGTAGTTGTGGCTCACGGGCCCAGTTGCTCCGCGGCATGTGGGATCTTCCCAGACCAGGGCTTGAACCCGTGTCCCCTGCATTGGCAGGCAGATTCTCAACCACTGCGCCACCAGGGAAGCCCAGTAATGTCTTTTTAATATGGATAGTCAAAGCAGTTATTTTTACAGATAAAAGTAGAAATACCTTGCCAATAATTCTTCACTCATTTTTATCTGGTCTCACATATATAGATATTTTGTAGGTATTTAATTCAAAGATCAACCATTTTATGAAAAGTGTGAAGCCACAGTGCTTTGCTTCTGTGGACTAGCCTTCAGAGATTATGAAGAAACCCATGTGTGGGTATAATTAAAAACATTTTTCAAAATGTACATAGATGGCTATATTCAAAAAGAAAATAAGACAAAAGTGAAATACTAGTTAGATCTCAAATCAGCATGAAATGAAGTTATAGGGGAAAAAATCCTCCCTCTGACAGGAGCCCGGCACACCCGTGTTAGGAGTTTGGCAGTCAGATAACAACAATCTTTTTCTTGGTTATCAGTCCTCTGGGGACGGCGGGTAAGGTGTGTGTGTGTAAACTAATGACTCCATATTTCAGTTTGGGCATCAATAAAAGGGCCGTTAATAGTAACATGAGACAAGAAAGACAAACAGGTAGTAAAGGCCACAGGGTTGTTTTTTTTACAGGAAGTAGAACGTTGATGTTGGAGGTGATGGAGGTAATACAGGTGATTCCAGGCATTTGATGAGAGCTCCCCGGGAGCCAGCCTGCCCACACCAGGCCCTCAATTCCTGTTAAAGAGGAGACACAGGCCAGCCTTAGAGGGAAGTCCTGAGCTGCTTAAAAGTAATGTTTTTGAGGTTACTCCAAGCTACTAAATTGCAGTCAAAAGATAATTGCCTCAGGAATGCAGTAGTTTAAGGAGTTGCTTTAAAGTCAGACAAGGGAGAAAAGATTTGATAGCGCAGGCTCTCTCTGAGGTTTCTTTTCATGTGAATGAGAAGGTAGAGGAGTTAGTTAAGCGATTGTGTGGAAGCACTTTAGAGACGAGAGCCACGAGCTGCGGCGGCGGCGGCGGCGGCGGCGGCGGCGGCGGCGGCGGCGGACTCCCCTACCATCTCCTTCCGGAGGCAGTGGCGGTACCTCGGGGCCTAATTAGATCGGTGGGCGATTTCCCTTCCAGACACGTGGGAATGAAAACCAGGATGCGGGGAACACAATTATACCAGAATACACTCCGCTCACAGAACCTCCCAAATCGCTCAACCCCTGCTTTCTTCTTTCTATTCGTACCCTTACTCGTATCTTCAAGCCCTCGCACCTAGGTTATTAAAATAGCTTTCTATCCGTTGCCTATGCACCATTCTTCCAAAAATACCCTTTTAGGATGTAAATTTGATATTGTTATTTCTTACCTAGGAACGCCTCAGCAGTTTTCCATGGCCAGTTCCTCCAATGATCTATTTCTTTCCTGCCTCTTAGCTCTTGTTCTAGCACTCACCTCACCCAGAAGGTTTGCCAACACACGGAGGAAGAGAAGGAGAAGCAGGATGGAGAAGAGTAGCTGCCTGCTCCTGAGTTCTTCCTATGTTATGTGCTTTATAGTTGTAACATTATTTCATTTTCTCCATAACCTTATGGGATAGGTATTGCTATTTCCATTTTATTGAGGAAAAAAGTGAATGGGCAGAAGGGATAAATAAATTGTGTAAGTCATCTGTGTAGTAAGACTTAGAACCAGCAATCAATCCAGATCTGTCTCCAAAACTTGTTTTATAACCATTGCTTCTCAGTCTTCAAATATACTATTCCCTCCATATCAAATGCTACCCCCATCCCCGTCTTGGACCAATTGTTGAACTCTTATTCATCCTACAAAACCCTGTGCATGAATCACCAACTCTTCAAAGTCATCCTTGACTCTCAAGAGAGCATTCATCAACTTGTTCTACCACATTATGACTATGTTTTAAACAGCAACATTGCATGTGTCATACCAGCCTCTAATTATCTGCTTGACATGACTCTTTCCCCTAGTAGAATGCTCTTGGAGTTGCTTGAAGCCAGGAACCATGTCTTTCCTTGTTCTGAGCTCAGTGATTTGCATACTACCCAGGGCACAACTGGTACTCAATCTTTGCTGATTTGAACAATCGTGTTGTGGAAAGAGTAAACTGGTAGATCAAAAGCCTTTGGTTAAATTCTTAACTAGAACTTAGCAAACCATCTATGTGAGTATTAGCAGATTGTTTAACCTCTTCAGGCCTCAGAACACTTATTTGTAAAATTAATGGAGGAATTGGGGGTGAGATACTGAATTATCCCCAACATCTCCTCAGACTGTAAAATTCTGCGCACTTATTCTTTGCATACAGTGTGTGTGGAGGGAAAATACTGTAATAAGATGCAAAATGAAACACAGCATTTGTATAATTGCACTTGCTGAATAGTTGATGGAACTTAACTGTATTTATGGGGTAATTGTGGGGGGGAGGCTAACCATCTCATAAATAAACCACTTCATGAGTTTTTAATGTGTTCCATATTAAAAATGCATTACTTTCCATGCTAAATTAAATAGCATTTAAAGCTGACGTTTCATCAGGAACAAGACAAGGTTGCCCACTCTCACCACTATTGTTCAACATAGTTTTGGAAGTTTTAGCCACAGCAATCAGAGACAAAAAAGAAATAAAAGGAGGGGCTTCCCTGGTGGCGCAGGGGTTAAGAATCCACCTGCCAATGCAGGGGACACGCGTACGAGCCCTGGTCCAGGAAGATCCCACATGCTGTGGAGCAACTAAGCCCGTGCGCCACAACTACTGAGCCTGTGCTCTAGAGCCTGCGAGCCACAAATACTGAGCCCACGTGCCACAACTACTGAAGCCCGCACGCAGCAATGATGACCCAATGCAGCCAAAAATTAATTAATTTTAAAAAAAAAGAAATAAAAGGAATCCAAATCGGAAAAGAAGAAGTAAAACTGTCACTGTTTGCAGATGACATGATACTATACATAGAGAATCCTAAAGATGATACCAGAAAACTACTAGAGCCAATCAATGAATTTGGTAAAGTAGCAGGATACAAAATCAATGCACAGAAATCTCTTGCATTCCTATACATTAATGATGAAAAATCTGAAAGAGAAATTAAGGAAACACTCCCATTTACCATTGCAACAAAAAGAATAAAATACCTAGGGATAAACCTACCTAAGGAGGCAAAAGACCTATATGCAGAAAACTATAAGATACTGATGAAAGAAATTAAAGACAATACAAACAGATGGAGAGATATACCATGCTCTTGGACTGGAAGAATCAACATTGTGAAAATGACTCTACTACCCAAAGCAATCTACAGATTCAATGCAATCCCTATCAAACTACCAATGGCATTTTTCACAGAACTAGAACAAAAAATTTCACAATTTGTATGGAAACACAAAAGACCCTGAATAGCCAAAGCAATCTTGAGAAAGAAAAACAGAGCTGGAGGAATCAGGCTCCCTGACTTCAGACTCTACTACAAAGCTACAGTAATCCATACAGTATGGTACTGGCACAAAAACAGAAGTATAGATCAATGGAACAGGATAGAAAGCTCAGAGATAAACCCACGCATATATGGTCACCTTATCTTTGATAAAGGAGACAAGAATATACAATGGAGAAAAGGCAGGCTCTTCAATAAGTGGTGCTGGGAAAACTGTACAGCTATATGTAAAAGAATGAAATTAGAACACTCCCTAACACCATACACAAAAATAAACTCAAAATGGATTAAAGACCTAAACGTAAGGCCAGACACTATAATACTCTTAGAGGAAAACATAGGCAGAACACTCTATGACATAAATCACAGCAAGATCCTTTTTGACCCACCTCCTAGAGAAAGGGAAATAAAAACAAACAAATGGGACCTAATGAAACAAAAGCTTTTGCACAGCAAAGGAAACCATAAACAAGACGAAAAGACAACCCTCAGAAGGGGAGAAAATATTTGCAAACGAAGCAACTGACAAAGGATTACTCTCCAAAATATACAAGCAGCTCATGCAGCTCAAAATCAAAAACACAAACAACCCAAACCAAAAATGGGCAGAAAACCTAAACAGACATTTCTCCAAAGAAGATATACAGATTGCCAACAAACACATGAAAGGATGCTCAACATCACTAATCATTAGAAAAACGCAAATCAAAACTGCAATGAGGCATCACCTCACACCAGTCAGAATGGCCATCATCAAAAAGTCTACAAACAATAAATGCTAGTGAGGGTGTGGAGAAAAGGGAACCCTCTTGCACTGTTGGTGGGAATGTAAATTGGTACAGCCACTATGGAGAACAGTATGGAGGTTCCTTAAAAAACGAAAAATAGAACTACCATATGACCCAGCAATCCCACTACTGCGCATATACCCTGAGAAAACCATAATTCAAAATTAGTCATGTACCACATTGTTCACTGCAGCACTATTTACAATAGCCAGGACATGGAAGCAACCTAAGTGTCCATCGACAGATGAATGGATAAAGAAGATGTGGCACATATATACAATGGAATATTACTCAGCCATAAAAAGAAACGAAATTGAGTTATTTGTAGTGAGGTGGATGGACTTAGAGTCTGTCATACAGAATGAAGTAAGCCAGAAAGAGAAAAACAAATACCATATGCTAACACATATATATGGAATCTAAAAAACAAAAACAAAAAGCAGTTCTGATGAACCTAGGGGCAGGACAGGAATAAAGACGCAGACGTAGACAATGGACTTGAGGACACAGGGAGGGGGAAGGGTAAGCTGGGACGAAATGAGAGAGTGGCTTGGACATATATACGCTACCAAATTTAAAATAGATAGCTAGTGGGAAGCAGCTGCATAGCACAGGGAGATCAGCTCAGTGCTTTGTGACCACCTAGAGGGGTGGGATAGGGAGGGTGAGAGGGAGACGCAAGAGGGAGGGCATATGGGGATATATGTATACGTATAGCTGATTTACTTTGTGATACAGTAGAAACTCACACAACATTGTAAAGCAATTATACTCCAATAAAGATGTTAAAAAAAAAAAAAGCCGATATTTCCCTTCTTACCTTTAGTTAAATGAGATTTCTGCTTATTTTGGTTATATGATTAAGTAGCACAAGCTACTTGAGATGTAGACTAATATTGGAAAATATCCCACTAAATATGAAAAGAGGATTTTAGAGCCAGAAGAGAACTAAGAACCAGATCTAAAGTTCAAGGAATGGAGACAGCACACAGGTGGTTAATGGTGAGGTAGCCTCATCCCCAATTTCCAGATGATTGACTAACTGGAATCTTACCGCCATGAGTTCACTGCCATGCTGTCCCCTCCAGATATGATCAGTAGGGAGTGTGGTCAACATATGCAGTCGACTTTGCCTCACCATAATCTACTCCCCTTTTCTCCCATCAAGAGTAGTCTGCCCCTCCTTTCTCAGAGAGGGGTTGAGCATGAAGCCACAGAAGTCAGTTAGCTTCTCCCATCACCCAGATCCAGGAAGTGGTCCAGAGTGGACACGTCATCCAGTCAAAATCAAGGAATCAATGAGAAGATGGAACTCCTAGGAAAAGAAAGCTCCTTCTTTCTTCCTTCCTTCTGGAAGTGAATGAGTGCTTTTGTCAGCCATCTTGAAGATGAGAGAAGAGCTTGGAGCTGCCACAGACCCACCACCGTACAGAGCTGAGTGTGGAGCCGTTACCAAAAAGAAAGTCACAAGTACAGAGAGAGAGAAACTAGATCCTGTCTACAGTGTATGTACCTTAAATCCACCCTATCTCTGGAGTTTTCCCTATCTCTGGACTTTTTAGTTACATGTGCCAGTAAGTTTCCTTTGTTACTTAAGCCAGCTTGAGTTAGTTTTTCTGTTACTTGCAAAACAAAACAAAACAAAACAACAACAAAAAAACCCCATATATTTCTGATAGAGATGGTCTATGCTATTCAAGTTTATCTACAGAATGGAAGCATTTTGATAGAATGCATTTCAATTTCTTATCTACATAAAGGCACAAAATTTTTTCCAGGTTAAATTCAGAACGGGAGTCCTTATCTCTAAACCTTACTGCAGATCAAACTGCCGAATCTCAATACTTGTTTTAGATCCGAGGTAGCTCAGAAAAGAACTTCAAAAGCATATATCTTAAATTCTTAGAATCTAATTTTAATTGCAATTTTCCTCCCTTTTATAATACTAATACACAAATTTGGAAATTAGGAATAGAGGAAGGGGGGAAAATCACTCACATTCTTACCACCTAAAAATAACAACTCCTAATATTTGGTTGTTTTTTCTTCTAAACTTTTTGCTGTCCTTTTTTCTTTAATTGAGTCCATTCAGATTGTTAAGTATGATATCTGTTTGTCTTGACTTAAAAAGTGAACTTCAGGTCAGTATGAAAGACTTAATTGACGTGGAACATCCCACACACACATACACACTCCAAGCAAAAAGAATTGCTGAATAAAATGTAACAAAATAAATTTAAATGCAAGCTTAAGGCCTAGAAAGGGAAATCTCCAGATGTCAAAACAAAGGGAACACCAAAATCAGAAAAGCAGACAACAGGGTAGGCATTATGTCATTCAGGAAGCAGAGAAGCTCTGTTTCATGAGGCAAACAGATAACTCCATGCGTTACCTGTTTAATAATCCAGCTTTACAAACATAATTATTATTAGAAAATCATTCTATTTTCTGGTTATATGTTGGGCCAATTTAAGTTTTCAGCTATGATTTTGTATATTTTTCTCTTTGTTCATAGGTAGAAGGAAATCCAGAGATGCTGTTCAGTGAGTGGTAGTCAGAGTTCTACTAATTAGGAGTTTCAAATTAACTTTAGAATTTTTCCTAAATATTTTTTGTTTTCTTCTATCAAGCATATCTCTGGGTATAAAACAAAATACGTAACTTTCTCTGCTCTTACTAAGGTTAACAGTAGCCTCCATGTTCCTAAATCCATTTGGTCTCCTCTCAGTTCTCACCTAATTGACCTCTCAGCAGTATTTAACATAGTTCATCTCTCCAGCCTCCTTCATTTGGCTTTTTCTTCATTAGGCTTTTTCTCTTTTCTGTTGACACTTACTTGGTAGTCTCATGGCTTGACACTCTCATGATAGACTGATGACTTCAAGATGTATATCTTTATATCTTGAATATAAATCTGCAGCCCAGACCTCTCCCATGAACTCCAGGCTCTTGTCTACTTGATATTTTTCCCTTGTGGTCTAATAGGCGTTTCGACCTCACGTGTCCAAAAGCCATGCTCCTACTCTTCCTCCCACCAGATCTTCCCCTGCAGTCTTAACTCATCCCATTTAAGGGCATCTTGACCATCCCAATTGCTCAGGCAAGTAACTTAGAATCATCTTTGATTATTCTTTTTATCATACGCTACATCTAACTTATTTGCAAATGCTCTTAACTCCACTATTAAAAGTGACCCAAAATCAGATTGTTTCTCACCATTTTCACCCTCATTCAACCTATTGATACCTCTTACTTGGACCATAATAGTAACTTCCTAATCAGTAGCCCTGCTTCTACCTTTCAGTCTATTTTCCAACTTAGCTGTTGGAATGTTATTCATTCCATGATGGTCCTGTTAAAAAAAGAAACCCTGTGTAAAAATAAATCAAATCATGTCACTCTCCTGACCAATACTCTCCAAAGTCTTCCATCTCAAACAGACTGGAAGCCAACAACTTGTAAATGGTCTACAAAGACCTGCATGATTTGGCTTCTGTGCAGTGAAGTATTACCCTTGACCAAAGAAAGGTTTGACCCTTTGCCCCCAGCTCCTGAGAGGTAACCTCTAAGCCCTTGGAATGCTCTACCCACCAGGAGTGTGTTTATCTACCTGGAGGCCTTGGGCCATGCCTGATGGTCTATGCTAAATGTGTGTTTTATAGTAGGGTCCTTGGGCCACAAAGAATCAGCTTGACCTCCATACAGGCAGGAGACCAAGGTCAACCACGCTGGTGGTCAGTGTGTCTATGGGGCCGATCTGCAATGAGAACTCTGGGCACCAAGGCTCTGCTAAGCTTCCCTAGTTGGCAACGTTCTATGCACATTGTCACACACTGTTGCTGGGAGAAAAGCGTTCTCCACATGGCTCCACTGGAAAGGGCAGCTGGAAGCTCTGTGCCTGGTTCTCCTGGACCCCACTCTGGGCACTTCGTCCCTATGCTGATTGTAATCTGTATCTTTCTCCTATAAAAACTATACGTGTGAGTATAAAAGCTTTGCTGAATTCTGTGAGTCCTTATAATGAATCACTGAACATTAGGGAAGTCTTGGGAACCTCCTGAACTTGCAGCACTTCCTTTACTTTCTCAACATGTTTTCTTGCTACTCTACCGATCATTCACTCTGCTCATGTCCCACTGGCTTCTGTGATGTTTCTCCCTTATACACTTTTACTTTAGGCTTGTGCTGTACACTCTGTCTGGAGTACTCTTCCCCCAGAAGCCCATATGATTGTCCTTTTCACCTCCTTCAGACATTTATTCAAATGCTGTCTTCTCAGTGGGCCTTCCTTAGTTACACTATTTAAAATTGTAACTCTCCCCTGACACATATACTCATCTTCCTTCCATGTATTGTGTTTCTATAGAGAACTTATCCTTTCTGAAATGTTACACACTTTATTTTGTTAGTTTATTGTCTACCTCACCCCAACTAGGATGAAATCTTAAAGAAAGCAGGGAACTTAGTCTATTTTGTCACTGCTGTGTACCCCATGTCTGGAATAGTGGATAATATAGGTGAGCACTCAGCAATAGCTCTTGAATGAAAGAATGAAATCTGTGTCTGTCTGGGAGGAAATAAGCTAAAGAGTTCAACAAAACAATAGATACTGCACCCAAAACAATAAGGACTGGTTAGTGGTCGTACAAAATAACTTCATAAAAGAGTGCCACCAATGAATACTAAAATATGGATTTGTAGATTTTGCTGTGTGAACCTGATTTTCCATCTTCTGAGAGAATATGTTTTGGATCACCCAACAATTTAAAGGGGTCATGAGATATAGCAGGGAAAATATTTAACCTATACAGGACATGCAGAAACCAAGGACAGGTGAACATGGTGTCAGAAATGGAAGGTCCTTGGATAGGAAATGGTTGTGAGGAAGGAGCAGAAAGAAGATAGTTGGACTCTGTCCACTGTCATTGAGTCTCAACCAGGCTCCCTCAAGCAATTAAAGCCCCTGAGCGGATAAGTGCGACCCTATTGTTGCCATTGCCCATCCCACTAACACTGAATTGAACAGGTCAGGGTCTTGCTCAGGGGGTGGAATGGGGCCAGGCTCAAACGAGAAACCCCACAATGACCTAATGATACCCCAAGGTACCATCTTGTAATTGCTAATCACCAGCTGAAGAGTGCCTTTGTTGCAGGCCATGTTGTTCCTGGAAAAGTCTGATCTGTACCAAGAACAAGAAGATCCAATCAGAACTCACAATCATCCACAATTGCTGAGTAGAGAGAGAATCTTCTACTATATTTAGGATGATGTAGAGTCATCCAGGAATCCCAACAGGAGGGCTGACCCTCCAGACTCGTCTCTGTCTTTTGGGAAATGACACCTGGGTATTATAATGAGACGATACCCTTCTTGTAATGAGATGGAAATGGAAATTGATTAGGAAAAGAGTAAACTAAAGAGGGCTAGTGTATGGGATCGATGGACAGCGGTAAGAAGGGGACAGCTTGTGGCGGGAAGGAGTTGGGGAGAGACCCATGACTCCGTAATGTGGGCATGTTAGCAACACACCTGAGGAGAAGCAAGGAATACGCAGAGTGAAGGCTGTGAGTGTCTCGTCTGGTCGCAACCCAGGACTCCACTAGGACTGGACAGTGACATCACAGAGAACTTTCTGGAGGAAAGTACAGGGAAGACTCTGTGAATAGAGTGAAGTAACTGAGTGAATGGAAAGCAAAACGAGATGGATGTCTGAGGAGAAGAAACAATAAAGTGGACTTATGACATTATAATGGGCAGCTTCAAAGGATTCTAACATCCAAGATTTAAGGACCTATTTCCTATGAGAACAATGCTGTCCCCCAAGTACCACTAAAACAAATGAGGGCACTTTGGATCTTTTCAGTAAAGAGAGAAGGTTGGGAAGTAAGTGGCAAGGAGGCTGTGGATGGAGAGTCTGGTGGAGCAACCCCCTGTGTCTGATAATCCAGCAGATTGTCTGCCAGTGAAAAATGAGGGCTTATTCCTCATACACTTGCTTAATCATTCATTTATTCAGCAAACATTTATTGAGTTTTACACTAGATACCAGATTCTGGGAATTCTGCAATTAACCATACAGATAACATCCCTGTCCTCCTGGAGTTCACACTCCAGTGAAAGAGACAAACACTACGAAACAAACAAATACAAGTGGTAAGAGGAAAAAAAAATAGAAGAAAAAGAAAACTAAATACAATTTTCTTTCAGACAAACAAAAACTGAGGTTATTCAATTTAAGCCCCAAATGACTAGAAGAACAGAAACTTCCAAAAGAATATCTGGAGAGTAGAGGAATTCTATGTTTCCAGTTCAAGACCATTTCATCTGATGCGCAAAAGACAAGGTAACCTTTTCTGATATTTGGGCTATATGTGTTGTAATTTCAAATCAGTGGGGAAAATTTAGGCTATCAAAAATGACTTTGGGAATTTTAAAAGTATAAATTTAAGTTGCTATCTCATACAAGAAATTTGAGCTGGGATAGAGACTTACACATGAAGGATGAAACCATAAAGGTGCTAGAATACATTGCGGAAAGACATATTGAAATAAGACATTAGAGCCATAAAACATAAGGGGAAAAAAAAAGAGTGGTAAGAGGAAAAATAGGGGTAAAGGAAGGAGGTGCTAATTTGATGAATTTTACAAAGATGTTACAGCAAGGATTAACCTTTTGGGAAATTATGCATAGAGATCCTGGTCTTATACAATGGTCATGTCAAGAAGCAATCATGGCTCCTTTTAAAGCCATAACCAGCTTCTAAATGCACATGTTGTCACTGTGTGTTGAGTTATAGAATGCTGCAAAATTTTAAAAGCAGGGTGAATCAGTGATCTGTTACAGACCCTGCAAATGCTAAAGCAAGAGCTTAGATACTTAATGAGCTGCACATTCTGTACCCACACTCTACAATTTTCAGAGCTTCTATCTCATTCTGCCTTAACAAATTAAAAGGAATATCATGGAGGGAAAAATAGACAATTGGGTCGAAACTCCCTTATCTAAAAATATTCCACGTGACCCACTGAGAGCCTGTGTTTCCCTGGCTGCTGTGGCCTCTCAGCTACTCCCACCTCTCCCAGTGGGCTCACCAGGACGTGTGGCCAGAGTCCACACTCTTCTGCTCTGCCGCCAGTTTGGAAGAGGCCTCTCCCTTTGGCTGCTGCTTTAGTTTCTTGGGGTGGTTCCCTAGCCAAGCTTTATGGGTACCTGATTTGGAGGCTAGAGAGTCCCAGGTAATCGCATACTTGGCCCTGCCTGCCCTCCCTGCCTGTCAGTGCTCAGAGGACCTCACTCAGGTCCTGGTAATTCTCAACAGCCCCCCACAGTGCACGCCCCTCAGCAGAAGTGCTAAGCAGATAAACACAGGGGACTGAATTTATGTAGGTCAGTTAGGTCAGTATGTCTTTGAGATCCACCTCAGCTTTGAACCTAAAGGTCAAGATGACGATGTGGTGGCCTTGTTGGGGAGCCATGGAAGACAGAGTCCTCGATGCGGAATTGGTAGCTGTAGCCAGGAGGCCTTCGGGCTGAGCTTAGAGATTGTGTTGGCACCACAGCACCACCTCCCAACCCAAAGCAGACACTGCAATTAGTCACCACCCTCTTTCCCACTGACCTCCTCCCTGTGCTAAAACTAATTCCAGTCCGAACTATTGAAGGAAATGAAAAAGCCATGACAACAAAATACAATATGTGATCCTGAACTAGATGCAGTACTGGTGGAGTAAAAAAACTGCTATAAAGGGCACTATTGTGTCTGCTGGCAAAATGAGAATACAGACAGTAGATCAGATAAAAACAAGGTAAATCTGACTGAAGTTGGTAATTGTACTTGGGGGTGTATGAAAGAATATCCTTACTCTTAGGAGGTACTGAGGGGTAAAGGGCTATTATGGATGTAACTTGCTCTCAAAAGGCTTGGAAAAATAAATTGGAGGTGGGGGGAGGATGCAGAAAGCAAGCGGATAAGAACACGATCAAATGGAGCAAAATGTTAACAATATATTAAAGTGCTACAGATATTCTATATATTATTCTTGCAATTTTTCTGTATGTTTGAAATTATTTTCAAATAAAAAAGGTTTTTTTTCATAATCTGATTTTAAGACTAGATAGGTTGTCTAAAAATAGCTCCTCTACTAGCTGAACTTCCACCATTAGCGGTTTCTTTGGATATGACATATTTTACAGATACCCCAGGACCCCACCTTCAACTGGGACCGCTTTGCCTTCATGTGTTCTTCTGCATCATAATTGTTTGAAACACACTGTCCTGGAATGTATCTTCATCTGAACATTGGCGCACATCACAAAATGTACAATTGAAATCTTAGGGAGCATCAGTTGATAACTAGCTAAGGGCAAGGCAGAGGAATCACTGATGTGAGGCTAAAGTGTAAGGCGTGGAGAGGTGTCCCATGATAAGCAAAAACGAGCCCTGGTTACAGAGGAGGAAGGGCACCATCATTCGACCACATTCTAATCTGGTGCTGAGCCAGACCTGCAGGGTCATGGTTCTGAGAACATTCGTGGGTTCTGAGCCAGACTTCTCCCAGGCAATCCTGACAACACAATCCTTCCAGATTCACTACATCTGCTCCATCTTAACTGTGCAAGATGTCTTCACCTGAGATGGGGCAAAAGACATCAACAGAACATTCTCTGAAGGAAGGCCAAGGGGATGACATGTCTGCCTTTCTTTTCTCCACCAGTCACCCGCAGAGGTCTGTAGTGTGGTTCAGAATCCCATTCTTGGAAACTCCCAGACGTAGAAAATTTGCTCTGTCAAATATCTAACTGTGTTAGGTTATGATAACATATCCCTGCTGCAGGATTCTCAGAATCCCAAGTGTACTGGTCATAACTTCTTACTTTTTCTCACTATAGAAGATTTCCCATTGTGATATAACAAGAGATGCTTCTTAATTTTCACAATCAAGGGAAATATACAGATTCAAATTTAAGTTCTGGTCTAGGGTTGTCTGGAAAAAGTTTAAAGATTTCTACTTTCTGTGGTTCAGGGAACTGAATGAAGCGCTTCATTTTTTTTTTAATGAAATAGTGCATCCTAGTGGCACTTACAGGCACTGCAGAGAAATTTAGGAAGAGGTTTTGTTTTGTTTTTTTTCCCTTGGGTAAAAATATATTTGACTCATAGTTGTTCCTTGTGCAGGAAAACCAGGTCTCAAAATGTTTTGTTTTTAATATGAAACTGCTGTAAATTTTTCCTATATGAGAAAGGGAGGGTTCATATAACACAGTGTTGTTCTTGAGCCCTGAATTTCCAGTGTTTTCATTATGCATAAAGCAACTTTCCCTCTGGAAAACCACAAGTGGAAATTTCAAAACAGAATGAAAATAATATTTCAAATCCAAGGGGCACTCATCTCTCACTTTTGCTTAAATTTTAAAGCATTTTCTATCTAAACTGACACTTCTAAAATATACTCGTTTTAGAACTTCTGTTCCGTTCAATAGTAAATAAATATGGCCCCATTCCGAACAGGCCCCTTTCACTAAGCCTTCTAGGTCCTTTACCAGCAGGCTCTTCGGGTTTCAAGTAGTCACATAGGCTCTGAGCCTGGATCATCTCAGTGTCTGCAACGTTCCTCCAGCCCAGTTGATGCCAGGAGAGCCACAGCCAGAGGACTCAGAGAAAATTAGCACAGGCCCCGAGACTGACCAAAATGAGGCCAGTCTAAAATAACTCATGTAGGCTTTTTTTTTTAATGTGGAAAATACAACCCCCTGCTCAGCTAGCATTTTTTCTAGGCTTTTGATTTTCATAGCCATGGCCATAGCTACTTTTCAAGCAGGTCTGAGTGTGCCAAGCGTTCCATGAAAAAAGTAGGTCAGCGGAGTATGCGGTGAAGGAGGGTTTGGAGGGTTGGGGGGGGGGCGCTAGGAGGAAGACAGTGAGTTCAATTTAGGAACAAAAATAATTTTCAACTTCCACACTGTGTCATGGAAATCATGAAAAGCGGAAAAGTCAAGAGGGGGATAGTCTTTTCTAAGCTTCCACTATGTGACTCTGCGTGAATAGCACTATCCTGGGAGGAGGGCTTTATATGCATTTTCATTTCATAGATAAGGAATCAGAGGATCAGAGAAAGGGGTTGGGGGGAAGGTGGTCTGCAAATCCTCCAGCCAGGACACCATATTCTCACTTTGACAGAACCCAGGGAAAGAGTTTTCAGAGAGAAAACTAGTTCTTACTTATCATTAGAATCTTCATTTAGAGATCAATGAAAATTCTATCAGTTAATGAATGTTTTCAAACGCTTTGCCAGGACACCTTTGTTACAAGCTGGTAGGTGAGTGAGGTTTCTCCCTAGCTTTCCCGCCCTCTTCTTCAGGCCTGCCCGCTGGTGTCCCCGCACAGCCCCTGTACCACTGTGCCACGCCCCGACTCCCAAGCTTGCCCCTTGATCCAGTCTAGAACCTTCTTTCCTATCTTCTGTTTTCAGGTCGGCCTGGCCGATGTCCTGTTTCCTTCTTGCTCTGCTGCCTATTAGCTTAGATTACACACCTCCATTTTAACAGGAGAACTGGAGCTTCTAGTTGAAGAAATTCTCAGGCAGTGTGGCAAGTGAATGGGAGAGGTACTAGAAGGTACCAGTGGGCATTTTAGCCCTTTTAATTTCATTCTGTTTCAAATATTTCTGTTCTAGACACAATGCTAGGTACTGGAAATACACAGACTGATAAAAGATGATTTTTATCATTCTATTACACCATTTGGAGAGTAATTTATTCCAATGTTTCCTGAGGCTGTTTTCATTAAATAGGAGGCCATGTGTGAAGTAAAAAGAAAAAAAAAAAAAAAAAAACTTTCTCAATAGATCCTGAGGATATATTCCAATAGTAGAAGCAAAAAAAGAATGTATGTAAGCAAGTGAGGAAAGGAGAGTGATATGCTTAGAACTGTGCAAGATTTAATTACACATGTTTATTTTCTGCCCCTCTCTCTTTTTTAGATACAACACCACACCCTTTTTCTTTCAATCTCTGAAAGATGACTAAACGATGGATTCCTAGGATTGGTTAAGAAGGAGATGAAGCGAGGGAATCCTGTTTGTTAGGCTCCCACCATGGCAGGCAGTGAGCTAAGCACTTTCATAAACATGACTTCATTTAATTCTTACAACACTGTCATGAGGTAAGTTGAATTAGGCCCATTTTACAGAAGAGGAAACTGAGACTCAGCAAGGCTAAGTAACATATTGTATCTAAGATACAGGAGAAAATATGGGGCTAGAGCACTATAAATGGGGGAAAGGGACATTCCTACTTGTCTTTGGAGTCTTTCTTTCTGTTCCCCAACTTCTGAATGCATATACCTCAAAGAAGCAATACACGCTATCTAAGTGCAAAGCACAGGAGGATTGCAAAATAGTATAAGCTCTAGTTGTTCTCCTCAAGGTGACAACAGCATACTTTTGAGAGACACACACACACACACACACACACACACACACAAACAATCCAAACTATATGGAACAAAGACAAGTCATTCTGTGAGAGAGAAGGGAGAGCCTATGGTTTGGATTTGTCTCGGCAAGGGGTATGTGTGAGAATATTCTAGATGGGGAAAGCAATGATGAGTGAGACTCGATGTTTCAGGACAGGGATGGAGGGCCAGTGTGCCAAGAAGTAGGACTGAGGCAGATTGCAGAGCAGAGCAATGAGAGCAGTGCCTGGAAGACTGGACTAGAGGGGGACTGCAGCATCCCCGGGAGGCAGGGCGGGGGGTGTGTAGTGCGTGTATGGGTGTGTGTGTGTGTGTGGTGTGTGGACTAAGGGGGTATGTGGGTGTGTATGTGATGTGTGTGAGGGTATATGTGTGGTAGGGGTGTGTCTGTGTGTGTGGTGTGTGTGTATGGCGTGTGTATGGTGTGGGGTGTGTGTGTGAGGGTGTGTGTTGGCATAGGGTGGGATGGGGGTTGGAGGGCTGGGAATAAATATGGATTATGGAGCGAGCACTGGACTGGGACCCAAAGGACAAGGGCTTTGCTGTTGGCTGGAAACGCAACATCTCTGAGCTTCAGTTTTCTCCAGCTGTAAGACCAGAAATTGGAGCAGATTATCTCCGAGGTCTGTCCCACATCAATAATTCCAAAACTTTGTCCCACCTCTCCTTATCTTCTTTTGTCCCCTCCCACCTTCTGCTCAAGGGTATAGAAAATTTTGTCTTTGGTTGGCAAATAGCATTTGTTTTAAATGTGAGAAACAATTGTTTCATTCCATGAACCTGGACAAGCCCTGTCATTATAAAATAGCTAAATCTGTGTCATTATTATTGGGGAATTTTTTAAGTGTAAATAATTTCAAACTAATTGATACAGTTTCTATTAAACCAATGTCATTCCTTCTACCACACCCACTTGCTTTTGCTGAATTGTTATTTGATATAGTGCCCCTTTTTAATATTAGGGGCCCCATGAGAAAGAGCCCGAGGAATCCCACTGCTGTGTTTACTATAAGGATATTTTTTGAAGATATTAATTACACAATGAAGAACCACGAGAGAACTTTCTCTCTGATCTCCACATCAGAGAGAAGTGTTCCATCCCTGAGCAGCTGGCTCGTGTTCACCTCGAGGACTCTGAGACTGCTGTAAAGA
Source organism: Eubalaena glacialis (assembly GCF_028564815.1). Taxonomy (NCBI): domain Eukaryota; kingdom Metazoa; phylum Chordata; class Mammalia; order Artiodactyla; family Balaenidae; genus Eubalaena; species Eubalaena glacialis. The sequence goes on from NC_083721.1 coordinate 113,421,857, forward strand.
GCTCCATGGCCCTCTTCCCAGCTTGGTGCTACTGGAAAGCGCAGAGCCAAATCCAGGTGCAAGGGCATGGCTTGCCCGTGTCACCCTCACTCACCCCAGGCTGCCTTCCTTTCCTCTTCTTAATCTTTCTAGGTCTCATCCTTTTTTTTTTTTTTTGGCCACGCCACGCGGCTTGTGAGATCTTAGTTCCCTAAGCAGGGGATTGAACTCGGCAGTGAAAACGGAGTCCTAACCACTGGACCACCAGTGAATTACCTCTTTTTTTATTTATTTTTATCTTTCTGAATTATATGCAGTTGGGCACCTTAAATACCTCTGGAAACAAGGAGGTTTAAAAATAAATAAATAAACACAACAAATAAATAGCCTGTACAACTGAAACCTTTGTTTTCTAGACCAGGGGTCAGCAAATTATGGCCTACTGGCCAAATCTGGCCTGCCACTTGTTTTCATATGGTCTGTAAGATAAGATTGGCTTTTTTTTTTAATGATTTGGGAGGAAAAAAAGGAAGATTTGTGGTATGAGAAAATTATATGAAACTCAAATTTCAGCATCCATAAGTAAAGTGTAATTGGAACATAGCCACGCCCACTCCTTTGCTTATTGTCGATGGCTGCTTCCACCTACAAGGGCAGAGTTCAGTAGGTAGGACAAAGGCAGATGTGGCCCATGATCTTAAAATATCTACTATGTGGCCTTTTACAGAAAAAGTTTGGGGTCCCTTGAATTAGACCTTCATTTTACATCCATTTGAGTTCCTCCCGGCTTATGTGAGTATTATAAAATTGCTTCAAAGCTGGGTGTCTACTGCATCCTTACTCTATCTAGATTGTTTTTGTGCTTTGTCCATAAAACTAATTCTCAGTGTACTTCTACTTTGACCCAAGCTCAGGTTCACTGTCTGGCTCAGAGTTCAATGCTTTGTAATAGAGATAGCCTCTTAGAAATAACTGAAGGACCCTCTTGGGTGACTATTTCATAGATATTTAAAAAATGAATTCACAAAAAACTTCTATTTTTGCTGAAAATTCTAAGCCAACAGAAGGATCGACACAGCAACTTGGCACTTTTTACACCACATTCAAACAATTTCCTCCCATTTCTTTTCAGTTGATACATGTGTTTGCATATTTACTGATTTTTTTTCCTCCCCTGGTCACCCTTAGTTAGAAATATAACCAAGTCTCCATGGAAACACAACATAATGCTCTCTCACAGATGATCGAGGGACCCGAGCAGCTGGTATTGGGCTGAAGGCTGCAATGGCATCTGACCAAATTAGGAAGAGAAAACAGCTTACCCGGCTCTTCCAGACCTCTCAGAATTCTAAGCTCAGCATGGAAACCTACACAGATTGTGAATTACTGCAGATTTTTTTTAAACTTCTCTTATTATTTTTAACCACTTTATTGAGATATAATTTACATATATACAATTCACCCATTTAAAGTACAACATAATGATTTTTAGCATATTACTGCAAAGTTTTTAATTCTTTCTTTTCTTTCTGAGAATACTCTATCTTATCCATTTGTATGTTTCAGCTATAGGGGGCTTTCATCTCCTGCCCCCAGAATGATTGACAGGAGACACAGAATAAGCAGGAAGGGAACCTACATTTAGTGAACACCTACTGTGTGTTAGGAACTTATATGTCACACCCACTTATATGACTCCCAGTGTCACACAGTTTGTAAAGCAGAAGAGCTGGGATTTGAACTCTGGCCTGATTAACTCCAAAGCCCATTCTCTTTCCACTACACATGAAATAATACCCTTCAGAAAGAAGAAAATAGAAAAGGCAGGTTGAATGAGGTCTTTTAACATACCCATGGTCTTGGGGGGAGGTGGAAATCAAGGTAAAGAAGAATATGAAAGTCTCCTCACCTAACCCCAACTATGCCTATAAGAAGTCAAGGTCAAAAGCCAGGTTGGGCAGGAACCAAGAGAACCTGGATACTCTTCCTTAAAAATCCATCCCTAATGCTTAAAGGAGAATGTTTTAAATAAGGATACTTAATACGTGCCTTGAAAAAAGAATAGACAAAGTACTATGGACATTTGGAGAAAGGAGTGGGGAGGGGTAAAGGTGACATGTGTCAGGAAGAGGTGGCAGAGAATAGCAAGTTCATCCTAATTCAAAGCCTTGGCTATTTTCTGGAGCCAAGTATCTATTTAACTGTACTTTCTCTCCTCATATTCTGATCTAGGAACAATGATCTTCTACGTCCCATTTCTTACTAGAATGTGGTCTAGGGGCACATACGCTTGCCTAAGAGCCTGCCTCTGTGAGAAGGACCTGCCAGCCTTGCTCTCCAAGGCATCTTGAAGAGTCACCTCAGAACTGTACTCTCAAGCCGTGCAGAGGATGGGATCTGCAGGTGTGCCTGGGAAACCAAGCTGGGATGACTGCTCCCCTCAAGGAGGTGGGCTCCAAGCCCCCACCCTCAACTAGGACACCTTTGTTCTTACCTATTTGAAGGGAGCATTCCTGTGCTCCATAAGTGCTTAAAAAACACTGTCCTAGAACATATCTTTGTCTGAACACTGGCACACATCACAAAATATGTAATAGCTATTCAAACCAGGACTTTTGAGAGAAAGAGGCCTGCCCTCTGAAGATTTATAAAAGTGTTCATGGTGATAGCACCCATCCTGGGACAAAGATGCAAAGACAGATTGTTTTTCAAACAGTGAAACAGTCCATCTTCACCAGATCTATATTCCACCACTATTACGACTGAGGGTCAAGGAAAGCATGGAGAATAGAGTGAGAGAATATGGAGAGGCAGAGAGAAGGCAGCTCCTTCTAGTAAAGACAGATTCAGGAAAGGTGGGTGAGGAATGACATCATCTCCTCCTCAATCCCAGGGTGTGGATCCATAGGTTCTCTCGGAAAGGCTGTTGGATTCTTCTTAGGCTCCACTTCTAAAGCATGATGGGGTGAGCTGTCTTATGTTTATATGCCCTATAAACCTAGAAGAGTTCATTCCTCTTCTGCAGGAGCCCTTTATTGCATAAAGAGTCTGTGTGAAATACTTTGCTCTCCAGAGATGAGCCGTCTCATTGCAAATTGCTTTATTAATCAAATTAGCTGATAACTAGAGCAGTAGGTACTGCATTAAAATAGACCTTTTGATTATAGAAAAATAAAATCATTTAGGGACATCTTGTCTATGCAAAAACAATCTTATTCTGTGAACTGGAAGTTTTGACTTCAGCTAAGACAACTGTTCTTTATAAATGCTAAGGGCTTGGGGTTTTGTTTTTTGTTTTTGTTTTTGTTTTCGGTTTCCAGCACCTTTGTCCTTCTGAACAGCTTTTGCTCAGCTTCCTGGATATTTAAAACTCTAGGCATTTGTCAAGGAAGTACTTGTGCGGGTACAGCTGGGTGATTTAGCTAAGCACAGACATATCTTATAGAGGTTTGAACAATAATTGCTCAGAAAAAGAATGATCTTCCCATTCCAGAGCAATTTTTAAAGATTATACATCCAACCCCATACTAGGAAAAAATTTCTCCCTTTTGTTAATCTTTCACAGAATAAATGATGGTATTGGAAGGTTAGAGAACAGCCAGTAATTTATCTTGGGCTACACTGATAAAAAGTGCTGTCATTTCAAGAACCTGCTCAGTCTCATGAACTACTTTATTAGCTATTAGCACAACCACATGATTCAGGCTTAAAAGAAAATAACAGCCTTGAAGACCAGGCAGCATTAAAAAAAATTCTATTCTTAATTTATAAATTCCCTTAAGAAGAATAGAGCACCCATTCTTCATTATGACCTGCTAAATCACATACGTTTGCTTAAGTATCAAGCCAAAGACATTTCTAATGGCACAAGGTTGGGAACTTCCACAGGTGAATTTGACTATCTTTATGAAATCTTTGAAGTGAAGAGAAAGTAGACAAATTAAAGCTTGAAAAAATAAGGCAGCCCAAGAAGAGGGCTCACTGCGTTCATTTTTCTTTTCTTTTTGCTATATAGTATTTTTTTGCTATTTCAATCCTTCTTTCTTTAATAACAACAACCTTTGACTTCAGTGCAGTGCCCTGGTTGGATAACATTGCAACCAGCAAGTACCTGTAAGCCATGCCCGTCTCTGCCCTGGTGGTTTCCTGCAACGAAATTCCATGGACACGTAAAAACTTCTCCAGATATTTCCGTTCCGCTGCTCCACTGGGCCTAACAGGCCAACAGGCTGCCTGAGGCGGAGGCTTTGTTACTGCTAGGTGCCGTCTACATTTCAGAGCCGATTCGCTGGATTTGGGCAGACCCAGCTTGGGGCTGGGGATGTCTGCACAAGCAGGTTTATACAGATGCATGCTTCAAAAACTCAAGGAAGCAAAGCTAACTTCACAGTACTTAGCTCTAAGACTGGCTGTATCTTGCTATGATTATCTTGGGTTATCTAGCTTTGGTGTGTCCCTAAAAGGGAGCAGCTTGTTTTCCTTAGATGTCCCTTATCGTTTTTGTATGCGAGCAGGCTCCTGAGCTCCTGGCAGAACTGCTGGTTATAAGTCCCTGCCAAAGCCTGTGCAAAACGAAGCCTGACCAAGGCCAATCGCATTTCTCCTCCCTGTAAAGTTTGCAAAGTCGAACTTAAGCAGCCCCTTATTGGCCCTGGGGAAAAAAAGTATGGGCACCCTTCCCCATGTCTTTCTATTTAGGTAAAAGGAAATATTTTGGTGGGAGATAGGCCAAATATTCTCTTCTCATAAGGCCTTGGGGATGATTCATGAGTGTGTAATGAGACCTCTTTAAATCATCAAATATTCCATAATCAAATAATTTATTATACTAGTGGCATGATTCATTTGGGTGAAAGGCCCACTAACATTTTTCTTTTTCAGATGTTACAGTCAAATGATAGGAAATATTAATAAGGTGACTGTAAAAAGCAAAGGACCACACAAATATGCCCAACTGATTTCTGACAAAGATGCAAGAGCAATTCAATAGAAGGATAGGCATTTTGACAAACGGTGCTGGAGCAACTGGACATTTATAAGCAAAAACAAACCAAAAAAAATTAATGAACCCTTGACTAAAACCTCACATTATTACAAAAATTAACTCAAAATGGATCACAGACATAAATGTAAAATGTAAAACTAGATAACTTCTAGGTAAAAACTTACAGGAGAAAACCTTCAGGAACTAGGGCTAAGAGAAGAATCTTAGACTTGATGCCAAAAGCACAATCCATAAAAGGAAAAAATTATAAATTGGATCACATCAACATTCAAAAGTTTTGATCTGTGAACGACCCTGTAAAGTGAATGAAAAAAGCAAATTACAGACTGAGAGAAAGTATTTGCAAATCACATATCTGACAAAGAACTTATATCTAGAACATATAAAGAAATAAAAACTCACACTCAAGAATAACAGCATAAACTATCCAATGAGCAAATGGACAAAAGGTATGAACAGACATTTCACTGAGGAGGAATGAAAATAAGCACATGAAAAGATGTTTAATTATTAACCATTAGGGAAAATGCAAACTAAATTCATGAGATATCACTACACACCTACCAAAATAGCTAAAATAAAATGATAACAGTAAATGCTGACAAGGATTCAGAGAACCTGGATCACTCATAAACTGCTGGTAGGAATATAAAATTGTACCACCACTCCCAAAAAGAGTATGGCAGTTTCTTATAAAACTAAACACACCAAACTTACCATATGAAACAGAAATTTACTCTTGAGAAATGAAATCTATGTTCACACAAAAACCTGTACACAAATGTTCACAGAAGGTTTATTCATAACAGCCCCAAACTGGAAACAACCCAAATTTTCTACAAAGGATGAATGGTAAACCATGGTATATCCATGTTATGAATACTACTCAGCAATAAAAAGGAATGAAGTACTGATACAAACAACATTGTGGGTAAATCTTATGCTGAATGACAAAAAGCCAATGCCAAAGGTTACACACTGTATGATTCCAATTATATCACATTCTTGAACTGACAGAATTATAGAGATGGAGAACCAGTTAGTGGTTGCCAGGTGAGAGGGAAGAAGAAAGCGGGGGGAAGGTGCCTCTGGCTATAAAAGGGTAGACAAGGCTTTCTTGTGCTGGGACTGTTATGTGTCTTGACTACAGTGGTGGACACACCAATTTACACACGTGCTAAAATTGCATAGAACTAAATACACACACACACACACACACACACGAGTGCATGTAAAATGAGCAAAGTCTGAATAAGGTCAGTGGCTTGTATCATTGTCAATTTCCTAATTGTGATGTTGAACTGTAGTTATGTAAGATGTCATCGTTGGGGGAAACTGGGTAAAGGGGATATGGGATCTCTCTGTATTGTTTCTTACAACTGCTTGTGAATCCATAATTATCTGAAAATAAAAAGTTTTAAAAAAAGCAAAGAGTCTCCTCATATAAGGTCTTTCCACCTTGTGATTCCAGCTGTGACTCTCCTCCAACCATGACTCCTGGACATGAATGGTTCATCCAGTTCAACAGGCCTCCTGCTCCCAGCCCACCGATCACCATATCTTTGCTCACTTGGCTTCTAGCCAGTCCCTTCAAATGTTCCCTTAAAGCTCACCTCCTCTAGGAATTCTTCCCCGAGATCCCAGCCCCTGGTATACAATCATTCCTTGAAATTCATCTTGCAATTCACTTCTAAGGCATTCACTTAACAATTCTAAACTGTTCCCAAACATTTGCACATCCCCAATGGTTTCTGCCATATTTTTGTAACACCTGTACCATTATTTATTTACTGTTTGGAATTAGCTTGCTTTTTTTAACCTAAATGTTATCAACTGAATGTTTGTGTCCCTCCAAAAATTCATGTGTTGAAATTAATCTCCATTGTGATGGTATTTGAAAATGAGGTCTTTGAGAGGTGATTAAGTCATGAGAGTGGAGCCCTCATGAATGGGATTAGTGCCCTTAGAAGAAGAGGCCAGAGAGCTAACTCACTCTCCTTCTGTCATATGAGGACACAGCAAAATACAGTTGTCTGTAAAACAGGAAGAGGGCTCTCAGCAGAACCTGACCATGCTGACACCCTGATCTTGGACTTCCTAACCTCCAGAACTATGAAAAGTAAGTGTTTGTTGCTTAAACCACATACTCTATAGTAATTTGTTATAGCAACCTTAACTAAGACATTCAGTAAGGAAACATTATATTACAAGCATCATAAAAAGAAAAACTTTATCACTTGTAATAAAATAGAGTGCAAACTGTAAAAAATAAATAAAATTTAAACTGAAGAATAGTATTAAACTGTAGGTGGAGATTATTGGTGTCCAAAAGTCCTATCTTTTTGGTTTTTATTGAGAAGATTAAAAGGAGTTAGAGAGGTATTTAAGGTATTTTAGCACAGATCTGAGACTTCCTTTTTTTTTCTCTCTCTTTTTTTAGGTTATCAGAAGAATTGAGAGGAAATTGAAACAGGAATATACCACCTTTACAACTGGAATCAAATTTATTTAATGCCCTATCTGTGTACACACTAAAATCACCTCCTTGTCCACCAGTGGTACTTGTACCTACCTTGGGAAACACAGAATGATAATACATTGCCCCAGAGTATTAGATACCTCCTCCTGCAAGTGCACATCTAACTCCCCCTCTAGACTTACTCCTCTTTTAGGGGAGGGACGACTGTATCTGGCAAAAGCTTGTGACCTCCATAATAATCAGCATGGTGTTCTGTGCACGATCGACACTTCAAAGATATTAATGGTTTACTTGCTTGAATTTTAAATTCCCCAAAGCTACCTTTCCCCTTGTCAATCTGTTTCCATTTTCACCCCAGCAGCCAAAGCTCTGAGCCTTAAGAGAGAAATAAAAGCTTACAAAGAGAAGGCCAGAAAAGCTAGAAGAGAAATCAGGCAGCAGGATAGAGTTAAAGAGAAACTCGAATTCCCAAGTAAAGTTGTATCTATTGTTCAATCACTTAGACTAGCCACTGGTTAAATCAGCCACAGAAGTGGTTCCTCCAGTGGAGTTCCCGCCAAGGAAGAAACAGAGATGAACTAGAAAAGCAGTCATGAATAATGAGACATGAGCCCCCTTCAATGTTTTTTTCTGCCCTCTGAATATGGAACCAGGCCCAAGGGAGGATAGAGGGATGAGAAAGCCAGTATTTGTCTGAAACTGAAGTTTCTTTTCACTAAGTTCTAAAAGTTGAAAACTGTCATAAAAAGTCCCAGTTTGAAGATGGGGAGTAGAAACTATATTTATAGGGGAACTGTGTGTCCCTTTGGCTGCCAATGCAAATGCAAATCAATTTTAAATGACAAGTATAAGACTATAAGAAATGGCTCTGAGCAGCTAGGGGGGACAGTTAATGTCTGTCTTGCTGTCTTTCTGTGTCTCGGGATGATAATTATTACATACTGTTCAGAATCTTTAAGTATTATGCAAACCCAGGGTCAGCAGAGTGTGGGAAAAATGACATGGCCATCTGATGAGAGTGGTGATTCCGACCATGTTCTGTTGATGGGGTGCAAGAGGCCCTGGGACTTAGAAGTCACAAATAGAAGGTCACATAGCCCTGGATGGTGAATAGGCTTTATCCACACCTGCTCAGCATTCATAAATAACTGTGTGACCTCGGGCAGGTCTTGACCTCTCTGTCCCCTTAGTATTTTTATGGGCTCAGACTTAAGTAATCTCTAAGATTCTTCTAGATCTGATGTCCTGTGAGTCTTAAAAATTACTTGGGCTAAACATTCTGCAGAGATGAAGACCCTTCCTGTGTTGACTCAATGAATTATTAGCTAGTTCTCTAAGATACCAGGCCCATGAGATTGATGCTATTATTCTTGGAATATACCAATCGTATTTATAGCCTAATTTTAAACTTTTGTTGGATAAAGAGGTGACTTATTAAACACCGTATCCTAGATTTATGGACAGGGTACAGTCATCTAAAAATTGTTTTGGACTACAGTTGAAAACCGAGGCAGGAGCTGGTGAGGCCAGGGGAATGGGACTGTGTTTCCATGGCTGGGGTGAAGCAGTGCTGGTTCTGTCCAAATGAATTTAGACAAGAGACACCAGACCACAGATCCGAGCCTGCCTTCCCATTCCGATTACTTATGGGAACTACGTCCTTTTGCTCTGCAGGTGATGCTGTGACAGAAAGCAGTCACCTGACTGAAACATCTGCCTGCAATCCCGCTGGGAACCATCAGAGGAGTTTCTCTTCTTGTCATTACCATCTTCTCTTCACCTTTGCCAGAGCTCCCTGCAGGTCTAGTTGTATGTGGTGAGAGCACAGTTAAAGATGTGTGGGTCGTATGAACGCCACACAATGAAGAAAACATTACCTTTGCCCTTTACTGTGAGAAGCTCACAGTAGAGGGGAGGAGGGAGACCAGTAAAGGCTACAGAGCAGTGCACTATGAGCTACAATACCGGCAAGCAGTGAGGAGACACGGAAACCCAGCGTCAGTGACAGCAGCAGGAAAGGGAAGGGGTTGGAGGGGTGGAGGGAGTTCTTTCAGAGGTTTGCAATCAAGCAAGAAGGCTAATCTTGAAAGTCTGTTTATCATTGATTGGACCTTTTCTAGACAATCCCTCTCACCTCCTTTTAGGCCAAAATGTATTTAGGAATAGAATAAGACAGTCCCAGCAGGACTGGGGAGGGGACACACATTCAGTGCATGGGGTTACAGCATGGGAGTAATGGACAGCCCCTGTTAAGGCAGCCTCAGCTCCCAAAGACAGCGCCTCCACCTCAGTCTCAGCCGGCTTTATCTCTTCTCCTTATCCCTGCAGCTGGTATATTATACACTATTGCACTACAACATAAAAACAACCCCTCCCCGATGTGTAATTGTCATATTGCTAACATACACATAGATATATACATTGTAGCCTTGTCTTAGGAAAAACAGAAGCATACTTAAGGGCCACCAGGTCTAAGAGGCTCTTCCTTGACTAAAGGGCTTGTGGGCAGGGCTGACCCTTGGTATTTCACTGCACCTGCATTTATCCCACACTGACCCACATCCACAACCAGAAAGCATCTTTGAATTTTGGCATTTGCAGCAAGTCTCCCTTCACTACTTTGGGTGTGACTCTCTTGCTCTTTCTGCAAGTGTCCCAAAAGATGACAAAACGTGGCCTTTGTTCTAAGGCTAATGCAAAGGAAGTGGCCAATGGGACCGCAATGTGCGAAAGTACACTCTGTGGCCAGAAATGCCTTGAAAGATGGCCATTGGGGACACACAGTGCCTTGGAGAAGAGGTATGTGAGGAGGAAGCAAGGTGGGAGGTGAGGCCTTAGTCCTGTTATATGGGCTTCGCACTCTCTTTTTAAGTAATGTTGAGCCACAGAAGGTTTGAGGTCAGGATAGTATTGCGGTCACATGCTGTTGAATCATCACTGAAGCAATGCTTCCAAAATGCTAGGAGCACATTCCCCCCTTATCCCAGTCTGCTTTGGCCTGGCTTGGAGAATTTCCACGGATTTGGGGTGGAGTATGGTAGAAAGAGCATGGACTGTGAAAGCAGGAAGACTTGGGTTCGATTCCTACCCCTACAGCACAGTAGTGGATTGACCGTGGGCACTTTCTGAGTGCCATTTCTTCCTCTGGAAAATACACGTCACCATATTACAACACAGGTTGTTGCAAAGATTAAAGGGAATATGGTATTTGAATAGCTAGCACAGAATGAACGGTGGTTATTGTTATAGCACCTGCTGCATTGCACAACTCCAGGGACTGCCCATCGACACTGCAGCCTGTGTGGATGATGCCCTTGTGTTGCAGTGAACGGCGGGCCTGGCTATATGCAGCCGACATGGACAGACTGAGCAAGCCACAATTTTCAGGAGATTTCAGTGCTACGGGTTACATGACTGCAAAATGGATGGGATGGCTTTAAATGCGGGTCTACGGGTCTCTTCCCTCTTCACTTTCTCCTTCCTAAAGAGAAGTGAAAGATTATCTGGATAAAGTTGATGTGTTCCTCATCTGGCGAGAAATCCCTCCATCCCTCCTTAAGCGTCTACTCAGAAAGCAGATTTGAAAGCGGCAAAGAATCCCTCACCTCTGCGGTTACTGCTCCTGCTCTGCCAACGGGCTCATCCATCGTCTTCTGCACGTTGTTCTTTCAGGGTCTAGAACTTGTCCAAGACAAGGCTGGGAGGCCTATAGGTAAACCTCAGCTACAAACCAAGGCCTAAAAATGTATAGTTTCAGTGCTGTGATACGACACACTGCTGAGAGGTCTCGTTGGGATCATTTCGTCGGAACCAATCTACCTCTTCATCATCTTCTTCCAGGCACTTAAGATTAATCTAAAAAATCTATGATTCTACTGAAACTGTAAGAAATCAGCTGGTTCAATTCTCTTGTTTTACCAATGAGGAAAGAAACATCCAGGTAAATTGGCAACATTAAAAGTCAGTTATTGTAAGGACTGGAATAAAGTAAAGTACAAGTTTCCAGGAGCTTTAGAAGTCAGACGGACAAGAGTTTAAAGCCTTGCCCAACAATGTACTACTGTGTGATGTGAGTGCTCTCTGAGTTTTCTGTTTCTTCCTTAGACAAATGGGGAAAACAATATTACCTCCTCAGAGTTAACTACGCTAAATTGGTTTATGTATTTTGAAGCCCCACGTGTACTACCTTGCCTCTTGAAATGTCATTTCACTGTCTCATAATTGTAAATGTTTCATCACTGGCTAAAGTGCCAAGGAATCCTGTTGAAAAATAATCTGCCGAAAAACCCGCCCTGTGCTTCTGCCATGGAAGACAAATGAATAGCTTCACTTTGCTTACTTTATTTATGATAGAATGTTCTTTTCAGCTGGGGAAATTTACACAATTAAGAGCACAAGTGTCCCATCAACATTTTGAAAAATTGCATCGACATGGTTTGCTTTTCTAAAGTCTCTAAGGGTTATTCCAAGATAAACTTCAACTGGAGGCACTTACAGCTTTTGGCATTTTCCCAAAGATTCCAGTGTTAATTCAAATAAAATCACAACTGAGGAGACCTTCAAGATGACAGAGGAGTAAGACACGGAGATCACCTTCCTCCCCACAAATACATCAGAAATACATCTACATGTGGAACAGCTCCTACAGAACACCTACTGAATGCTGGCAGAAGACCTCAGACCTCCCAAAAGGCAAGAAACTCCCCACGTACCTGGGTAGGGCAAAAGAAAAAACAGAGACAAAAGAATAGGGACAGGACCTGCACCAGTGGGAGGGAGCTGTGAAGGAGGAAAGGTTTCCACACACTAGGAAGGCCCTTCGCGGGCAGAGACTGCGGGTGGCGGAGAGGGGAGCTTCGGAGCCACGGAGGAGAGCGCAGCAACAGGGGTGCGGAGGGCAAAGTGGAGAGATTCCCGCACGGAGGATCGGTGCCGACCAGCACTCACCAGCCCGAGAGGCTTGTCTGCTCACCCGTCGGGGTGGGCGGGGGCTGGGAGCTGAGGCTTGGGCTTCAGTCGGATCCCAGGAAGAGGACTGGGGTTGGCTGCGTGAACACAGCCTGAAGGGGGCTAGTGCGCCACGGCTAGCCAGGAGGGAGTCCAGGAAAAGTCTGGACCTGCCGAAGCGGCAAGAAACTTTTTCTTGCCTCTTTGTTTCCTGGTGCACGAGGAGAGGGGATTAAGAGCGCCGCTTAAAGAAGCTCCAGAGACGGGCGCAAGCCGCGGCTATCAGCGCGGACCCCAGAGACGGGCATGAGACGCTAAGGCTGCTGCTGCCACCACCAAGAAGCCTGCGTGCAAGCACAGGTCACTATCCACACCTCCCCTCCCGGGAGCCTGTGCAGCCCGCCACTGCCAGGGTCCCGTGATCCAGGGACAACTTCCCCAGGAGAACGCACGGCGTGCCTCAGGCTGGTGCAACGTCATGCTGGCCTCTGCCACCGCAGGCTCGCCCCGCATCCGTACCCCTCCCTCCCCCCGCCTGAGTGAGCCAGAGCCCCCGAATCAGCTGCTCCTTTAACCCCCTCCTGTCTCAGTGAAGAAAAGACACCCTCAAGTGACCTACACACAGAGGTGGGGCCAAACCCAAAGCTGAACCCCAGGAGCTGTGCGAACAAAGAAGAGAAAGGGAAATTTCTCCCAGCAGCCTCAGGAGCAGCGGATTAAATCTCCACAATCAACTAGATGAACCCTGCATCTGTGGAATACCTGAATAGACAACGAATCATCCCAAAACTGAGGCGGTGGACTTTGGGAGCAACTGTACAACTTGGGGTTTGCTTTCTGCATCTAATTTGTTTCTGGTTTTATGTTTATCTTAGTTTAGTATTATTATCATTGGTAGATTTGTTTATTGATTTGGTTGCTCTCTTCCTTTTTTCTTATATAGATATATATATATTTTTTCCTTTTCCTCTTTTTGTGAGTGTGTATGTGTATGCGTCTTTGTGTGATTTTGTCTCTATAGCTTTGCTTTTACCATTTGTCTTAGGGTTCTGTCTGTCCGGTTTTTGTTGTTTTTTTTTTTTAGTATAGTTTTTAGCGCTTGATATCATTGGTGGATTTGTTCTTTGGTTTGGTTGCTCTCTTCTTTCTTTCTTTTTTTAAAATTTTAATAATTTTTAAAATTTTTTATTTTAATAACTTTATTTTATTTTATTTTTCTTTCTTTCTTTCTTTCTTTTTTTCTCCCTTTTCTTCTGAGCCATGCAGCTGACAGGGTCTTGGTGCTCCAGCCAGGTGTCAGGCCTGTGCCTCTGAGGTGTGAGAGCCGAGTTCAGGACATTGGTCCACCAGAGACCTCCCGGCTCCACATAATATCAAACGGCAAAAGCTCTCCCAGAGATCTCCATCTCAACACTAAGACCCAGCTCCACTCAACAACCAGCAAGCTACAGTGCTGGACACCCCATGCCAAACAACTAGCAACACAGGAATACAACCCCACCCATTAGCAGAGAGGCTGCCTAAAATCATAATAAGGTCACAGACACCCCAAAACACACCACCAGATTTGGTCCTGCTCACAAGAAAGACAAGATCAAGCCTCATCCACCAGAACACAGGCACTAGTCCCCTCCACCAGGAAACCTACACAACCCACTGAACCAACCTTACCACTGGGGGCAGACACCAAAAACAACGGGAACTACGAACCTGCAGCCTATGAAAAGGAAACCCCAAACACAGTAAGTTAAGCAAAATGAGAAGACAGAGGAACACACAGCAGATGAAGGAGCAAGGTAAAAACCCACCAGACCAAACAAATGAAGAGGAAATAGGCAGTCTACCTCAAAAAGATTTCAGAGTAATGATAGTAAAGATAATCCAAAATCTTGGAAATAGAATGGAGAAAATACATGAAACGTTTAACAAGGACCTAGAAGAACTAAAGAGCAAACAAACAATGATGAACAACACAAAAAATGAAATTAAAACTTCTCTAGAAGGAATCAATAGCAGAATAACTGAGGCAGAAGAACAGATAAGTGACCTGGAAGATAAAATAGAGGAAATAACTACTGCAGAGCAGAATAAAGAAAAAAGAATGAAAAGAATTGAGGACAGTCTCAGAGACCTCTGGGACAACATTAAATGCACCAACATTTGAATTATAGAGGTCCCAGAAGAAGAAGAGAAAAAGAAAGGGACTGAGAAATATTTAAAGAGATTATAGTTGAAAGCTTCCCTAATATGGGAAAGGAAATAGTCAATCAAGTCCAGGAAGCACAGAGAGTCCCATACAGGATAAATCCAAGGAGAAACACGCCAAGACACATACTAAACAAACTATCAAAAATTAAATACAAAGAAAAAATATTAAAAGCAGCAAGGGAAAAACAACAAAAAACATACAAGGGAATACCCATAAGGTTAACAGCTGATCTTTCAGCAGAAACTCTGAAAGCCAGAAGGGAGTGGCAGGACATATTTAAAATGATGAAAGGGAAAAACCTAGAACCAAGATTACTCTACCCAGCAAGGATCTCATTCAGATTCACCAGAGAAATTAAAACCTTTACAAACAAGCAAAAGCTAAGAGAATTCAGCACCACCAAACCAGCTTTACAACAAATGCTAAAGGAACTTCTCTAGGCAGGAAACACAAGAGAAGGAAAAGACCTACAATAACAAACCCAAACCAATTAAGAAAATGGTCATAGGAACAAACATATCGATAACTACTTTAAACGTAAATGGATTAAATGCTCCAACCAAAAGACATAGACTGGCTGAATGGATACAAAAACAAGACCCATATATATGCTGTCTACAAGAGACCCACTTCAGACCTAGGGACACATACAGACTGAAAGTGAGGGGATGGAAAAAGATATGCATGCAAATGGAAATCAAAAGAAAGCTGGAGTAGCAGTTCTCATATCAGACAAAATAGACTTTAAAATAAAGACTACTACAAGAGACAAAGAAGGACACTACATAATGATCAAGGGATCAATCCAAGAAGCAGATACAATAATTGTTAATATTTATGCACCCAACATAGGAGCACCTCATTACATAAGGCAAATGCTAACAGCCATAAAAGGGGAAATTGACAGTAACACAATCATAGTAGGGGATTTTAACATCCCACTTTCACCAATGGACAGATATACAGAAGATATACAGATTGCCAACAAACACGATAGGATGCTTAACATCACTAATCATTAGAGAAATGCAAATCAAAACTACAATGAGGTATCACCTCACTCCAGTCAGAAGGGACATCATCAAAAAATCTACAAACAATAAATGCTGGAGAGGGTGTGGAGAAAAGGGGACCCTCTTGCACTGTTGGTGGGAATGTAAATTGATACAGCCACTATGGAGAACAGTATGGAGGTTCCTTAAAAAACTAAAAATAGAACTACCATACGACCCAGCAATCCCACTACTGCGCATATACCCTGAGAAAACCATAATTCAAAAAGAGTCATGTACCACAATGTTCGCAACTCTATTTACAATAGCCAGGACATGGAAGCAACCTAAGTGTCCATCGACAGATGAATGGATAAAGAAGATGTGGCACATATATACAATGGACTATTACTCAGCCATAAAAAGAAACGAAATTGAGTTATTTGTAGTGAGGTGAATGGAGTTAGAGTCTGTCATACAGAGTGAAGTAAGTCAGAAAGAGAAAAACAAATACCATATCCTCACACATATATATGGAATCTAAAAAAAAAAACCAAAAAGGTTCTGAAGAACCTAGGGGCAGGACAGGAATAAAGATGCAGACGCAGAGAATGGACTTGAGGATGCGGGGAGGGGGAAAGGTAAGTTGGGACGAAGTGAGAGAGTGGCATGGACGTACATACACTACCAAATGTAAAATAGATAGCTAGTGGGAAGCAGCCGCATAGCACAGGGAGATCAGCTCGGTGCTTTGTGACCACCTAGAGGAGTGGGATAGGGAGGGTGGGAGGGAGATGCAGAGGGAGGGGATATGGGGATATATGTATATGTATAGCTGATTCACTTTGTTTTAAAGCAGAAACTAACACACCATTGTAAAGCAATTATACTCCAATAAAGATGTTAAAAAACACAACTGAATTTTTTTAGAGGTCACCTTTTTAGCAACCTTGTTAGATATAACATCGCCAAGAATCTACAAATGAACAAATAAGATATCACAAAGCCCACATTTCAAACCTCCTGGGAGAGTACCTCAATTCATAAACCCACTCCTTCTTGATCATAATTCAAGCGAGACAGATATTCTTATTTCCCATTCCTCAGCAAAGATAGCAAATTAGATGAAAAGGGCTATTAGAGGCAGGCATCCTGACAGGAGCAAGGAAAATTTACAGCAAGGTAAGGATACAGAAAAAGTCATGGAGGGGGAAAAATACAGAAGCCAACATTTAAAAATAAAATAGCAAAACAAGGCCTCTAATTTTCAAGGCAAATAGTTCTATAGACCTTAATAGTCCCTGAAGACACTTTAACATAGCACAATAGTTGACATTTATTAAGATAAACTAGAGGTGTCAAGTTGCTTATTCAGGTTTAAAAAGTTAAAATAAATCCTTGACAGTTAAATTAGAAAGCTTCAGGTACTGGGGAAAATCGCTTGATTGAAAATTTTCACTCTCTGACAATGTCAAATGCAGAATTATTTTCTGCATTTAGGAATATTATTTTGACCATTCTCACCAACTTTTTCCCTGTTACTAGTAACTTAGTGTCTTAGCTGATTCCTAGCCCAGGAAAGGGTCAACTTTGTTTTTGAGCTACAGACTACACACTTCTTTCCGCTGCCCCTTTCCCACCTGCCTCTTTGCTGGTTCACATGCCCACAAATTCCTGCATATTCTTATAAAAGTCGAGTTGAAATGGTGCATTTTGTGTGTATTTTTCCTTGACATTTCTATTCCCTGTCTCCCCGCCTCCTGGTAGAACTAATTATTTCCTTATCTTTATTTCCATAGCGCTTCATTCACACTTCAAACATCACACCAATACAAATGTTAATGTAGACTTGTCTTCCCTGAGAAGACTCTGAGATTATTCAGGGCAAGAAGCCTGCCTCAATGTATCACCATATTCCCAGAAATGAACATAACAGATGATCAAACCTCTTGAATGCATTTCTGTTTAATTTTCTAGTTTGATTGTTAGAAATTCTTTCAATATTGTATATATGGAAAGAGTGTCCTTGAATTCTGAATATTGACTTCATTGGAAATTCATTCAACTGAAAATACTTTTAAAACACATTAACACTTAATATTTTTTTGCCATTTCTTTTAGATAAATGACCATCTGGAACCTAAAATATTGCAAACAGACTTAAGCATTTAATAGTCTGTTCAACAAGCAATTGCTGTTTGGATAGTCACATGACACAATTTACTAAGCTTGGAGACAGAAAGAGCTGATCTTTCTAATGCACCCCACTTGTAGAATTGTTTATGCTGACTATCACCTCCTCAGTCCCATAGGTAATTAAATAATTCAACAGTCCTTTTGGGCAGCTTGTTTCATGCCTAATGTTCACTGCTATAATCAAATTAAATATGAAGATTAAGCTACAAAATGCACTTTGGGCTTTGATTTTTTTTAAGTGAACTATTTCAAATTTGTAATTAAAAAACGGCTCTTGAATTGTTCCTCAAATTCCTCACCCTTCCACACAAAAATGTGCATGTATCTTGTGTGAGAATAGCGAAACGGAGAAGGAATGCCAGAACATATGCAGTTTTACTAATAATATTATATTCAAAACCATGGTGCACCCTGCTGCTGGGAGCAGAGCAACTGGCTTATCTGTCTTCAAGAATCCTGCAAGTGCATTATAGAAAAACATATGTAATGATTACATTGTTTGAATGAACATACTATCGTAGATGCTCCTCTTAAAGACACATACCTGTCCAGTTCTGAAATAACAGACTGAATCAGTGAGCTCTCTTGGCTCTCAACAAGGCTCTCTGGTCTTTGTTTCCATGTGCCTGATCCTGCCTCATGAGCTGTCAGCTAGAGCCTGTGGCTGTTACCGTGGGAAGGGGTGACCTGCTGCACTGTGGCAACTCCACAACCGCCTGCAGGAGGAATAAAACAGAAGCTGCAGGAAGGCTCCTGGCTAATTCAGCCATATGTGATTCTTAGGGCAATTTAAAAAAACTCTGAGAGGCTCAAAATGGGAGCTGAGCACCCATGGATTGACATTAGCAAGGCTGTGTTCCAAGTGCCTGCCAAGCTGATATCAAATCACCATCTGCAGGTTTCTGAAGGGCCATCAATCTTCTCAATCTTCTCAGTGAAACAGGAAATTGAGTTCCAAGTAGAGAAGCCAAAAGAGATTTACCCACCATGTGGCAAAGGCCAGGTTCGGGGGGGTCAGGCCTCGAATGAGAGGAATAACGTTGAAGGGAAAGGAGTGCCTTGGCCCCTCCCTGTTACAGGAAGCAGCCAGACTCTACCTCAGCACCTCTTTCACTCTGCTCTGACCATGGTTCTGTGGCAGAGACCGGCCAGCTGTTCACCTTGCCTGTTTTCCTCTCTTCCTAGGCACACATTTGCACTACAATTCCCAGCCTCCCTTGCAGTTCAGTGTGGTCATGTGACTGAATTCCAGCCAATGTCACTTCTATCCACAGCTGCCACTTACAGTGATCTTCCCTATGATCCTCCATATTCTTCTCCTGTCTGCTGGATCAATGTCAATATTCAGCCACCAGCCAGCTTAGAAAACAAAAGCTGAAGATGACAGAATTTGCATCAGCCTGGATCCCACCTAACTGGAACTTCCTACCCTTGATTGGACTTACATCAGTAGGAAATAAACTTTCTTATATCAGGTCAATGAGGTTTCAGGATTTAGCAGCTAGGGTTACCTTTAATTAAAAAATCAATGGACTTTTATTTTGTAAAGGGCATTTACTCACAGCCTAACCTTAATAAGCTCTTTCTGGATTGGAAACCAGAACCAAATATCTGGTCTGGAGCCCAGTTTAATTTCCTGATGACTGAAGAAATATTTGGCAAGTCTTTGTTTGTGATTAGGTTGCAATGTGTATGCCAATGCACAAAAAAAAACTCCCAATTTGTCTTGCCTTGGAATGGAGATTTTCCTCCAAAACTGTAAGACTGACACCTGATGGTATCTCTGGTCACTAGAAAGGCTGTTGGGGAAAGGAAACATTGTTTCAACTGTCCTTTCCAGAGAAGTGGGAGCAAGTGCTCCTCAGAACTATGCAGCTTCCTCCTCCTGCAAAGCTAAAAGCACAAAATACAACAGTGAAAATCTGTGGCAGAATGTTAGCACATGCCGTTTAGTGACAACCATAATCTAAAATTGGAAAGTCCGGGGCAGCTGTTGCTGTGTAACCTTTGCATCCTCTTGGAGCTTGTGTGAGGGGAGATGGCCAAAGACTGACTCAAACCTAAGATCTGAAATTGAGTTAAATTCATCTAATAGAGGATGCTGCTTGGGGGCCTCCAGGGCCTCTGTTCTTACATAGCTCTTTTGATGGAGAGAAGCCTGAAGAAATATTGAAATCCATAGTCCACTCTATTGCACAGTGCTTTGCTCTCCACCTGAGTGACTTCCTCCCCATCTGAGCTGCTCCCTGACATCTCCCAACCCTTCACAGGGCAAAGGCAAGGACCTTAAGCAGGAATAGGGAAGCTGTGATTCCTTACTGTGTTCCAGTAAGGAACCTTGTACTGTGATGGAAAGTGGAAGGTGAAATTACTAAAGTAACATCTCTGTAGCCATCCACAATTAACCCAAACTTGGGGAGGAAATATTCTGTGGGGTTAAGAGGTAACATCTGCAGCCCACTATCCAGGTTCAAGTGCTATTTCTATTGCTTACTTGAATCTGACCATGGGGAGGATCTTCTAAGTTTCAGTTTCCTCCCATGAAGTGGAGATGATAAAAAATAGCCACACCACGGATTATTAGAAAGGATTAAATTGAATAATATAAGGAAAGTGCTGGGTCTACAATAGGTATTCAGTAAGCAGTTGCTGATATTAGGAAAGGAAGGCAGGTGTTATGGTCTTTGCAGTGTACCCAAGAAACCCTGCCCAGGGTCTGGGAGAGAAGTGTGGCTGTATCTACCCTTGTGTTTACTAGAGAAGCAGATTAGGGGTAACCATGCTCTCAAGCCATGTTCTAGACTGAATCAGAGCCAATGTCTCAGGGCAGAAGAAAATAAAAATAATAAAGTAGCAAACATATAGTGGTTATGGTTTATATAGATATAGATATATAGATTATTTATATATATAGTGGTTTATAGCATACCAAGGATTTTCACACATACTATTGGATCTAACCTTTAAAATCCTAGAAGATAGAGAATGCAGATGTTTCTGTTTCCACCATAGAGATGAACAAACTGAGGCTCAGAGATGCTACACGATTTGCTGAAATCCACACAGCTAACCAGCAACAGAGCCATACTTTTAAACCCAGGCCTCTCTATTCCAAAGACAATGGACTGATCCTCTCCACATGGAGAGAGGACATGTCAGACAGACATTTGGTCCTTGCTAATCAGAAAGGATTTTAAATGAGGGCATAAATGTAAATCTTAGAAGAACGGGGTTCTAAGTGAAGCAAGGAGGGAAGCAGCATGTCAAGACCTTTCTCTTAGAGTCTCGGAATTTTCCCAGGCTTAGGGAGCACATGGAAGGAATCCAGAGAAAGAAAGACTGTGGAAGTAAAGTAACAGATGAAGGCTGATGGCACTCCAAAGGGGAACAGTGATAATAGCATTTGCTGAAGGGTTCTTTCTATGCACTCAGCACGGTGCTAAAACTTTGATAGATATCTCATTTAATCCTCCCAACTCTATGAATGTCTAATATTGTTATTCCCATTTTACAAGTAAGGAGACTGAGGTCCAAGGTCACATAGATAGTGGTGGGTAGTGCACAGTGGAATCAGAGTTCAGAACTGGGTTGGCCTGACATCAGAGCCCATGCTGATCTGCCCCCAGGTTATATAGCCCCGGAGGCTTATATAGAAAGCAAGATGTACAATGTCTCTCGTTGACTAACACCAGAAGTACACAACAAGCTGAAGGGTGAATGTAAAAAATTAATAAACCAAGCTATATAAAATACACCTAAGCTGTGTAAAATAAAACTAAGCTAAATAACTAAAGCTAAATTTTAAAATCACAGCATGATGTTACCCGACCCCAGGAGAAGCAGAATATTCAATATATACAGACAGAACTAGAAAGGCTGACCTTGGACATGGAGTAAAATAGCAATGGCTCAAAGAGGTAACCGGGGATATACTTGAGCCTATTCACAGAGAGGCAGCCCAGGGAATCTTTTAGTCTCTTGATGGGAAAAGAAGAAAAAATTAAGCAGCAATAGACAGAAAGTGAATAAGCAGAGCCATGTTCTTCATCAGTGAGGATGTGGGTTGTAACAAGTCCATGGGGCTGTTGTATGGATTAAATGGAATGAATATAAGAAGCCCTGGGCAGATGGCATGATGCTTTATAGGTGCTTGATAAATGTGAAGGAGATGAACTAAATAGTCTTTTGTGAACCATCTTCAGGATTTTGTCAGATCTGAGTTCCACCTCTACTCATATTTACTGAATATTTTCCTTTAAACTGACTTACTTTAAAACTTAGCTTTGTCCCCTGCCATGATAACCATGAATTCATAAGTTTAAGGTGTAAGTTATACATTTTTTCCTAATGCTCATGAAAACAAATATAAAACCACTGAGAGATTTAATGTCCACATGTCCCCCAATATCATCTCAGGTACTAGTGTGCCATAGTTTTGGAAACACTGAAAGCAAGTAAAGAGCCCTGGCTGAGGGACCAGGAGACCCAAGGTCTAGGCCTGGACGATCAGACAGGCCACCTCCATGAGGCACGTTCTCCCATCAGAAAGTAGGCGATAAGAACATGTGATTTATGTTGCAAGAAGGCACACGAGGTCATGAAGGTGAAAACATTTCATAAGCAGGGACATTACAAGTTGAAGGTGTTTGTGCGACTCTGTTTCCTTCTATTAAAGAATTTATTTTCTAAAAAATCAAACATATCTGGCAATGGTCAACCAATTACTAAAATGATATACTCTAAATATCAAAGAGAATTTTCTACTGCTCTTAAAACTTCAGAACGAAGCATCAACTCATTTCCTTTTTCTTGCAGAGTTAGCACAACTGCACAGTCCCTATAAAGGTCAGTGAGCAGAAAATCAAACTCTGTTCCTTTGCTCTGGATTATATTATACCATGTATTCTCAGGGCTGGAAAGAGCCCAAGAGATCATCTTGCCTAGTCTTCTATTTTACAGAGGGGGCAGTGGTTCTGGAGAACTTTTAAAACCTAACTACGGTCATGGAGCAAAATGGGATTCAAATCATGTCTCCAAACCCCTCAACCAATGCTCCTGCCACTGCACGAGCCTGTCCTCTGGAAAGGCAGAGGATACCAGGGGAAGAGGAACTGGAGCTGCTGTGCTCTATATAATCCACTAACATCCAGTTAGGAGAGAACCCTGAGGGCAAGTCAGAGGACCAAAACATAAACAGTGCCTTCAAGGTGTCCGCAATTCTTCTGAAGGAACTGGACACACAGAAACATGGCCCAACATAGGAATGTAACAGTGAGAAACTGGCTCAATTTTCTCCAGACAACCCAAATAGCAATCACAGAGATGCAGACTGAAGCAAGTCCCTACGGTGAGGGTGGATGTGCCTGCCCAGGTATGTCTGCTTCTGACTCACCACCCTGGGGGTACAGCTGCACATGGCAAGTACAGCCTTATGGTCCTTAAGTCACAGGACATCATCGTCACCATTAAGGACCCACGTCTCCCCAGAGGCTGCTGCTGGGATGCTAGGAACTTTCTCTGGCTACCTAATCCCTGTCCTATTCAGGTTCACCCTCTCATTCCTCATCCAATCGTTCAGCAGACTAAGATTTACACTAATATTCAAAAGAACAGGACAACGAGCTAGGAAGCAATCTTTCTAGCATATGTCTAAAATCACAGTAAATTACCCAACAATGCCCTCATATTCTAATATCTCTGGAAAGATACTTCTATATAATTTCTCATATAGATAGTCCAAGAGTTAGAGACTTAAAGAAAGTGTGCCTGCTCTAAGAAATATATATCATCTTTTTTAAAAAAGAAGAGCTTTCTCTTTAATAAGAAAAAATCTAATCAAGAGTGTTTTCTAAGAAAAAAATATTGGTTTAAAAATTTAGAGTTATTCCATTGTAGCCTATTTCCATCACTCATCCCTGATATCATTTTACTGGTGCTGTTCACTATGTTCCAGGTCGATAGAGGAGGGGGAAGAGGAAGTGACGGGGGACCAAAATTGATCACGTGTCCAATCTACAGCACATGTTTTACATCATTTACACTAGTCTTCTGAGCTAGGTATTCTTATACCCATTTACAGAACCAGAGTAGAGTCAGTAGACTCCAGAAAGGGGAGGCATCCTTAATTTTGGTAGATCCAATAATAGTTTTATGATAATAACAAGGGCAGGAATTACGCTTTGTAGAATTATACAAATTATAATTATATTATAATTATAATATGTTTTGTATAATTAACCTTTGTATAATAATACACTTACTATGTGCCAGAGGCAGGGCTTGAACCCAACAACCTGGCTCCGGGATCTATGACCTTAATCCCCAAGTCAGCTGCCTCTGTCAGGCCCAGAGCCTCTACCTGGTAGGTGGTGCCACTGGGGTGCAGTCCTGCAGACTACAAGACTCCAGAAATGTGTTCTTCATCACCAGGTTCCACCGACACTTCCCTTTGCCAAAGCCAGCACCTGCATTTGGTGCCCTTAAATCCATTTTCTTCCTGTTTAGGGACTTTGCTTCACTACTTGCATTACACACTTTCTCTATCCCCTGGATTCCTCCAATCTGCTCACAAACTTCTACACATCTGCTTTCTCCTGCATACTTCTCCCCGACCCTGCTTCAGACTTCAACTATCATCCTCTCTCCCCACCTCCACTGTATCTTCTTGAGAGTAGCCTCCATGCTCCGCCTCTCCTTTACACCTGGTCTCTGCCCAACTCCCAAGTCTCTGAAACGGTCTCCTCTCCTCTCATTCTCCTGGCCACACTCCCAGCTCCAGCCTCTAAGAACCTTTCCATGATTGTTGCAGGAGCCTTGTGAATAGAAGCAGCTCTCCATTCCCATTCCATACTTCCATACGTCTGTGCCTTTGCTCACGCTCTTCCCCACATGGGTTGCCTTCCCCGGCCCCCATCTCCTCTTGCTCAAGTCCTGCGCATCTTGTGGTTCCAGATCTAATCATTGCAGCTGGGAGCACTCACTCCTTCCTCCGAGCTTTGTTATGACATTCTTTTATGTAGCACTTCTTATTTACATACATGTCTCATCTCCCCTAAGCTGCACCTAACTTGAGGGCAGAATTCTTAATTAATTCACCTTTGTGTCACCTACAGGTCTTTGTACAGAGAGGATGTTCAATCAACAGCTCTGCAGTGTTCATTCGCTGACCGCAGGCTTGATTCTCAACAGCCAGATCTTCCTGCATAAACCCAAGCCAGAGGTTGCTATGCTCATGGATCACCTGCTGCCCTGCTGGCAGGAACTGAGTCCACCAAAACTCACCTGGGAGAACTGCCTGTCTTCCCGTAGGACCACGTCTGATCCTCTGGACAGAGGTTGCTATGCTCATGGATCACCTGCTGCCCTGCTGGCAGGAACCGAGTCCACCAAAACTCACCTGGGAGAACTGCCTGTCTTCCCGTAGGACCACGTCTGATCCTCTGGAAGCGCACAGAAGTTAATGACTTCTAAGAAGTCAGGGAACTTCGACAGCAGAGAGGAAATATTAGAAATATAACTACTCAGTGTAACTACTCTCCAGCTAATAAACATTTATTAAGATGGTAGAAATCACTATTGAAATGCTATAGCTCAACATTCATTCATATGTTGCCTTGTCCTACTAAATGTCCAGTCAGTTCAAATAAATAGGCTCAGTCAGCTCTGGTTTGGAATGTTAATTCTGATAGTATTTAAAAGCTCTTTCTATTCTATCCCTAAGTCACTTTTCTCCAGGAGGGTGGTGATCGTATGAATTCCTAAAAAGCCTCTGTAAGAACACACAATGGTCTCTCATAAATTTTAATTAAGCACAATAGGATCCTCGGCAGTCAGGTGCTAGGTGAAGTGCACATTTTTGCTAGATATGTTGAGTCACCCTTAATTATCTTCATAAGCCTTAAATACACCATACACAACATGGGGACTCATCTTGACCCTTACTTCAAAGAGTCTGAAAGCAAAATACATTACTTTTCAAATCATTTCTACATTATCTCATTTAATTTTTACAACAGTCCTTTATAATGCTATTAGTCCTCTTTTGCAGTCGAAGAAACTCAAACTCACGAAAGGTAATTAACCTACCCAACAATTTGTTAAACTACAAAACTCAACCTATAGATTCCATATAAACACTATCTAGTATAGAAAAAAACAATGAGATAAGCACTCTAGAATATTACCAGAGGGAATGTACACTGCGAAAATATTTTCACAAAGCAATTGCATTAAGAATAAATATATACAAGTTTATATATGTATATGTAATATTATATATGTAATATTTCCCATTAATTCCAATTCTAGAAATAGAGCCTAAGAAAATAACCAGAGATATGATTTTTTAAGTCTGATATAAAGATGTTTATTATAATATAATTTATGATAATGATAAATAGTAAAATAAGAATGGCTAAGCAATAATATAGCCATAATATATAGTCCTTAGAAAATTTTAAGTGGTTTTTAAGATAACAAAATAGGCTGTCATACTATTAAGTGAAAAAATATAGTATGATTCCAATTCAAAAGGCTAGGTGAAAGCACACCAAAGTATTACCAGTGGTTACCCTTTCTTTTTTATGTTTCTGTTTTTAAAACTTCCTACCAAGTTCAGATGTTACTTTTGTAAACTGAAAAAAAAAACGTTATTTAAGAACAACAGGGCTTCCCTGGTGGTGCAGTGGTTAAGAATACACCTGCCAATGCAGGCGACACGGGTTCGAGCCCTGGTCTGGGAAGAGCCCACATGCCGCAGAGCAACTAAGCCTATGCGCCACAACTACTGAGCCTGCGCTCTAGAGCCCGTGAGCCACAACTACTGAGCCCACGCGCCTAGAGCCGGGGCTCAGCAACAAGAGAACCACTGCAATGAGAAGCCCGCACACCGCAACGAAGAGTAGCCCCCGCTCGCTGCAACTAGAGAAAGGCTGTGCACAGCAATGAAGACCCAACGCAGCCAAAAATAATAAATAAATTAAATAAATAAATTTATAAAAAATAAATAAAAACAACAAATAAATTTTTAAAAAATCACATCCACAGTTACACAGGAAGTAAAAGCTAGCCCTTTGCCTCCAACTCCAGGACTCTGGCCCCTGCACTACCCTCCCTCTCTACGCAGAGGAATGAGCCATCATCTAAAATACATCAGCATCACTGGGTCATCAGACAGCTATGCAAAATGGCCAGTCAGTATGAAGCAAATTATATTAGATTGTTTCATATGTAGTACTATGCAAACACAGTCCCAGAAAGGGAGTCAGAACCACTTACCACCAGACTAATGTGCATTGTCTGCCCTGATTCCTGTAATTTTCTTTCTTAAATATACCAAAACTACTGGACCCTTCTCTAACAACTTCTTCCAATCATTTAATAATACCTTTTGTTTCAAATATAAGTTACCATTGAATCTGGGCATAAGACAGTCCTCAATTCCCTCATGAACTAGAATTAACCTGCTGTAAAATATTTTCATTCCATCTTCTCAGAAAAGAAATTGGAGTGAGAGCCCTCTAGCAATTCCCTACTGATGGCCATTAACCAAAGACCCAAAGAATTATTGCCCATAGCAAATGTGTAATGTCTTCAAGGACTCTTCAAAGCATTTCATATTCTGTCCTGTAAGTAAAATTTCACAGATGGATACGTTTGTTTATATTCTATATTAATCATATTTATCTTCTACATATAGGTCTCTAATGGAGATATCACTCTTGGGCTGTGCTGTTGGAAGAAAGGACAGTTGGAAGGCCAGAAAAACTTTCTGTAACTTTTTCACAGGCAACATCTATAAATGAAAGAAAAACAGGTGGCTTGGGGAACTGCATGTTCTAATGCTTACATTACAATTTGAAGGGATTGCACCATCGCTCACTGTCATTGTAATTGTCATTGCCCCACTAATCTCAAGAACTCAGCTGAGGCAGTAGTTCTAACATTGGGGTGTAAAATAGAAAGGAGCTGGCGGTAAGTAAAACTGCCTTTTTCTGAATTATATATACATTGAGCTCTGCAATAAATCTAATTTATAAATGGGCTTAGTGCCATCTGCACACACTAGTTTCCTCCTGGAAATGTCATGCTGTAAAAATAAAGGGGGAGGAGACATTTTTCATTTTTGATGATGTAAGATAGACATGAGTTTCACTGTTTTTTAACACAGTCACTAGACAAGGGACTCACAAGGCTATTGTGAATCAATGATTAATAATATGTCCATTGTTACCATGGAAACAATTACTTCTGGATCATCTCTCCTGAATACATGACAAACTGTTATTGTTTGAGTAAAGCAGAAAAGAGGAGAGTTTGTTTTTCTTTTCCCAAAAGTTGCTGCCTCAAACTGATTACCTTAATTTATATTCACCTCTGACCTGATAAATGTTATTCCAATGTCAAATAATAGTGTAGGAATTTTATAGTCCCGTGTTAGACTCCTTTAAGGAAAGTTTCTGGTCTGGAGTAAGTAAAAGACTATGTTAAGGAAGGAAAACATTATTGAGACTTTCCTTTGCCATCTAACTCTTTTTCCAGAAGTTCTTTAATAATGGCTTTAAGGTTTAAGATTTATAGATATGAGGTACATTCCCAACACCGACAAACTCATTCATGCTTTCTTTGACTGAGAACGTTCTTCTTGCTCCTTCCTCTATTATATCCCAAATGTAGGCACAGCAGCTTACAGGAGCTTCAGACAAATCACTTCAGCCATAAATAGTAAATGTGTTTCATCAAACACTTCCAGACACTTTATCCTCTTCTACTTTTTAAATGCTGATTTTTAAATAGTGGCTTAGATCTGGAAATATCTATTTTATTCCTGCCTTGGAAAGGTTTGAAAAATGAAAGTTCAGGCATTTTGAAGTTTGTGGTCCAACAAATTTTTCATTTATATGCATCAGTTAATTCAATTGCTAAATGTTTTCCTATAATATCTTTTTAGAATTAGAAATATAAAAATGGGGCAGCTCAGAGCACACTGGGATGCTTTGATAAACAGAATACATTCCGGAATTTCTATGCTACTGGTCTCTACAAAAGAAGTTTTCCACTCTTTGACCATTTCATTGAAAGTAACAGTTACAGTGAATAAGTATTCTTAAATTTCAGGACTCCAGACACTTTTACTCCATACATTTTGCCTTATAAGATTGGGATTTGTGAAATTATTCCTCCTCTGCATTATTTGAAGCCGAGGCTGAGAAAAGGACAGAGAGAAAATCTACAGGGATTTGTCTTACATTCACCTCTTT
Source organism: Eubalaena glacialis (assembly GCF_028564815.1). NCBI lineage: Eukaryota > Metazoa > Chordata > Mammalia > Artiodactyla > Balaenidae > Eubalaena > Eubalaena glacialis. Next base: position 113,450,922 of record NC_083721.1, read on the forward strand.
TTTTTTAAAAGTACCTTTTTCTCCTGATGCTCTCTTAGACAGGGGGCCCAGATCCCCAGGTTGGTGGTCAATGTGTTCTCCTCTGTACCCCCATTGCATGCTGAGCTCTCATTCAACAAGTTCACATTATTCAACTGTACACTTTTCAAACAAGCAAAACACATTTCCCTCCCTCATCCCCAAGGTCTTAAGGTAAAGGAAGTGGAGAAAGATTGCAAAGAATTTATTGTTGCTTTGGAAGGGGGCATTTTCACACAATCTTTGAACTCCTCTGATTGTTACTTAAGACAAATCTTAATGCCATACTCCTTCTTCTTCTCAGCTCTTGAGTGTCTACTGTCTCCTTACAAGGGGTGTTTTCTGAATAACAATCCAGGGAGTATTATTTGCCATTTTCACCAAGTTCCTGCTCTGTGTAGTTACACATTCTGAAGTGTCAATCATCTGTAAGGCAGTTAGAGTTGTTAAATCTCCAGCAGCACTGGAAAAGAAATCTAAGCATCCACTCTGGAGAGCACTTTCAAACAGGGTCTCATAAAGCCAGTGCAGGGAGGGGCAAGGCTTACCTGTGAGGCATGCCGGTGGTGTAGGCGGTGGTGTGCTCACTGGACAGCTCCCAGAGTTTTAGGTACCAGTTCATCTCCACTTCCCGCACCAGAGCCAGTTGCCGAGCCCTGAGTTGGGTTTGCCCCGAGGGGCTGAGGCTGCTGTCTTTCCCATTTTCTGAAGCTTTCTTGGGAGATTTGTCTTTGCTCCCTATGGGAAGCCCAGATAGTTTCCTTAACTTGGGGTTCTCTTCCAAGATCTGACTCCCTGCCGTCCCGGTCCGGGCTGCCAGCATCCTGGAGGTTCGTGTCTGTCTTTCAGAGAAGACTCGAAGTCACTGTCACCAAAGTAATTTGAATTGATTTTTCTGTTTCTGCCTCCCTCCTCTTTCCTGTCCTTCCCCATCCCCTTAACCTTATCCTGCCGCAAAGCTGTAACTGAGCCGGCTGGGGATGAAAGGGTATCTCTAAGTTTCCTAAGGAAGAGCTAAGGCGGCCACTATTTCTGATATCCTGGAACACGGAAATTTTAAAAACAACCCCCAACGACTTTGTGGGGGTAAAAAACTGAAGTTTTACGGTGCTATTCCTTCTGCAAAGTTTGGACTTCTGCTTCATTTAACAATGATAACTCTGAACCATAGAGTTTGGTAAATTATATTTGATCATCATTTTAGAGTTATAAAAAAAACAACTAGAGGCTCATTAGGCATTCTTAGAGTCCCTTTAGAGTTTTTAAAGTTTTAATGTGAATTTCCTCAAATAAGTTTAACAATATCAAAGCACGGGCAGGATTATTCCTTTTGTGTAAACATTAAAATAATATTTTCAATCTATTTTATAATCCTTTGGGAGAAGGAGGTTTTTCGAATGTCAGTGAACCACACATGTCAAACATGCTTTCATTTCTGCAGCCTACCATAACTGATTCAGTAACTGACCCTCTCAATACTTATGATGGGTGGAAGCATAAGAATCACCTTACAATCGAGGAGACTGAGGCTTAAGTTGGAATGAAAAAAAAATAGTAGATAGGAAGTGGTGAGAGCCTATGTGTGCATGGGTCCAGATGTGTGGGGGGGGGGCGGGTATGTGCCCACTGCACATGAAAACTAGCTCTGAAAGATGGAAAGAAAATTCAGTTAATGACCCTTGTGGTTAAGATGCATGGAATTGACCCACATGCCTACCAACCAGTCTGACCTCTGTCCTAGCTCAGGGGACAATGATATCAGTGCCCACTTAGATGTCTACCACAAAGTTATTTGGTGATGCCCTAAGCCCCAGGCATCCCCCTAATCAGCCTCAGTCCCTCCTGTATGAACTGCCTCAGTGTCGGCTACATGTAAAGAACTCAGGAAAGTTAGTGAATTTCTCTGTCCATGCAAGACCATAAGTTACAAATCATAGAGGTATAGTGAGGTCTTATAGCCTCTGAGAATGGCAGGAGAGAAAGAAGGAAAGAGGCCCTTCTTAAAGAGTTAGCTCTGAGGATCTTGGCTGTTAGCCAATCCAAGCCAAGGATGAGGGAACAACAAATCACACCACGTGGACTCTCCCACATTCAGGTAAAAGCTGTTTAGTATTAGTATCCAGGGTAGTCTAGGATTAGAACCGTGACCACCAAGCCATGAGCCACCTGAAACAACTATCAAAGGGCCACAGGACAGCTGCTACCAAGCACCAGATCTGTCCCACCTGAGTCTGGGGGCTCAGGAACCTGTAACACCAGTGGCTGCAGCCTCTCCAGCTCCTCTCCCTGCCCTCCATCCCTTGAGTCATTAAAGAGCTCTGGCAACATGGTATCCATAGCAACAGACTCCTGAAAGTGTAGACTCTGGGGACAGTCTCCCCAGATTGATAGTGTTGGGGATGTGTCAACAGGGGGCTCTGCAGTGGAACTGGGGAGGGGAGTCTATGCTCATTCAGCCAAGGGGGCTTCACACTTCCCTTGGCTTGCCTTTCTCAGGAGGCAGGGTTGTTTTGTTTAAGAGCTCTGCTCTGGAGTCAGACTGCTTGGATTTGAATCCTAACTCCATCACCCACCTGCTCTGTGATCTTAGGCAAATCACTTAACCCCACCTTGCTTTAGTTTCCTCATCTAACAACAACAACAACAAAAACCAGAGGTAATTTTATATGTGTGGCAGTTTTAAAATACAGCCCTCAAATTCTTTGGCATTCCTTTCATTGAGAGGTGGGGCCTGTTTCCCTTCCCCTGAGTCTGAGTGGGCTTCTGACTGCTTTTGTTACCGAACACAAGTCCCTGTGCCGGAGGCACAGCGAGGCCAAGCAATACCAAAAGGTCGGAGTTTCGAGCAGAGAAAGGTTTATTGCAGGGCTCTGCAAGGAAATACGTGGCTCACGCCTTAAAAACCCCAAATCCCTAAAGCTTTCAGCAAAGCCCTTTTATAGGAAAGGCGAGGGAGGGGTGCAATTAGTTGTTGCAAAATTCTTGCTGTCAGACACTTTGTTCTTGAGGTCAGGTCACGATGCTCCTGTAAACCTCCACCAAAATGTTATTCTCTGTTCTGACAAGAAAGGGCAAGGCCTCAAGGCTCAACTTTCACCCTCTGAGGTCCAGGCCCTGGCTGTGAGGAGGGGGTCCCTGCCGGGGCCGGTTACCCTACCCCGGAGCCCAGCCCCAGTCTGGGTCCTCCCACCAGTGCCCAGGCCCAGCTGAGGAGGCAGACCGTCCTGAGGCGACGCCCTCAGGACCAGGTCCCCAGACCCTGCCCAGCTGTCATCACTGAGGGAGCCAGGCGCCCAGGGCCCAGCCGGCCCTGAGGCTCCCCAGGCCGCCCAAATGGGGGACGGGGGGCCAGGTCCCGTGGACTGCAACCCAGGGTGACAGCCCCTGCCATTAGGTCGCGGAGACGGGGATCGGGGAGAGGTTCGCCGCTGCCTCCAGGCCTGGGCCCGGCCAGTGCGCAGCAGTGGCGAGGGCTCTGAAGCTCTGCAGGACACAGCCCTCAGCCTGTCCCTGGCCGCCCCCGGCCCCCCGCCCCCCGCCCCCGCTCACCGGCCAACCCGAGGCCAGATAACCCCGGGGAGAAGTTCCACCCACCTCTCACCTCACTCTCCGCCGCGAGGACCACGGTCCCGCCGCCGACCATTGGCAGACCGCAACCTCTAACCACTGAACTAAGGGTCTCGCGAGATGATGGTCGTGCGCTAACGGCCGCACGCCCGCCTCGCCCCCTTACGCTTTCATCAGTAAAATATGGTAAAAGAGATGCTATATGACTTCCACAGCTACCTCGGAAAGGCCATATGGCTTTCATCCACCACTCTTGGAACGTCATTCTGGAGGAAGCGAGCTACCATGTAAGGAACCTGACTACCTTGAGAGCGTCACGGTGGAGAGTCTCATGTAGGCGCTCTCATCAGTAGCCCCAGACAAGTTCCCAGACAATGGCCAACGTCAACCACCAACTCTGGGAACAAGCCAGAGTTCGGGCTCAGTCAATCCTTCAGATGACTAGTCCCAGCCAACACCTGATTGCAACTGTATGAGATATCCCAAGTGAGAACGGCACGAGCCCTGCCCAAATTCCTAACCCACAGCATTGTGCGCTAAATAAAAGTTGCTTTCTTACCGCTAATAAATTCTGGATCATCATTATTATATATACCCTTATTATAAATCTTTAACAAAATGTTATAAAATACTTAGAACAATGTCTAGCATATATTAACATTTAATAAGTATTAATATTTATTCTCCAGGTTAGATTCTACTGCAGCACTAGAATTCAAACTTTCTGCTTATGTTTCCCTTTTAAAGTTTTGAAAAACTAAGCTTCAACTTAAACATTTTTAAATATGCAACATTTGTCATCATAAACTTAAATAGTCACAAAGGATGCCACATCCAGCATATTATAAGTATTGCCATTTAAAAAATGATATAGTTACATCACTATCTTAAATGTATCCAGTGGCATTTAAATCCTGGAACTATTTAATATCTATCCTCATCCATATTAAAAATTCATGAACATGCTCTTCTTTAGCAGTTGGAAATGTTACATTCTTCCTTTTTCTTTCTGAACTTGTTTTTCCAGTCTCTTTCTCACCCAGAATTTTTTTTTTTTTTTTTTGCTGCCTCAGTCTTTTTTTTAATTTAATTTAATTTTTTTTATACAGCAGGTTCTTATTAGTTATCTATTTTATACACATTAGTGTATATATGTCAATCTCAATCTCCCAATTCATCCCACCCACCCACCCACCCACCCCCAGATTTCCCCCCTTGGTGTCCATACGTTTGTTCTCTACATCTGTGTCTCAATTTCTGCCCTGCAAACTGGTTCATCTGAACCATTTTTCTATATTCCACATATATGTGTTAATATACGATATTTGTTTTTCTCTTTCTGACTTACTTCACTCTGTATGACAGTCTCTAGGTCCATCCACGTCTCTACAAATGACTCAGTTTTGTTCCTTTTTATGGTTGAGTAATATTCCATTGTATATATGTACCACATCTGCTTTATCCATTCATCTGTCAATGGGCATTAAGGTTGCTTCCATGACCTGGCTATTGTAAAGAGTGCTGCAATGAACATTGGGGTGCATGTGTCTTTCTGAATTATGGTTTTGTCTGGGTATATGCCCAGTAGTGGGATTGCTGGGTCATATGGTAACTCTATTTTTAGTTTTTTAAGGAACCTCCATACTGTTCTCCATAGTGGCTGTATCAACTTACATTCCCACCAACAGTGCAAGAGGGTTCCCTTTTCTCCACACCCTCTCCAGCATTTGTTGTTTGTAGATTTTCTGATGATGCCCATTCTAACCAGTGTGAGGTGATACCTCATTGTAGTTTTGATTTGCATTTCTCTAATAATTAGTGATGTTGAGCATCCTTTCATGTGTTTCTTGGCAATCTGTATATCTTCTTTGGAGAAATGTCTATTTAGGTCTTCTGCCCATTTTTGGATTGCATTGTTTTTTTTTTAATATTGAGCTGCATGAGCTGTTTATATATTTTGGAGATTAATCCTTTGTCCATTGATTCATTTGCAAATATTTTCTCCCATTCTGAGGGTTGTCTTTTCGTCTTGTTTATAGTTTCCTTTGCTGTGCAAAAGCTTTTAAGTCTCATTAGGTCCCATTTGTTTATTTTTGTTTTTATTTCCATTACTCTAGGAGGTGGGTCAAAAAAGATCATGCTGTGATTTATGTCAAGGAGTGTCTTCCTATGTTTTCCTCTAAGAGTTTTATAGTGTCTGGTCTTACATTTATGTCTTTACTCCGTTTTGAGTTTATTTTTGTGTATGGTGTTAGGACATGTTCTAATTTCATTCTTTTACATGTAGCTGTCCAGTTTTCCCAGCATCACTTACTGAGGAGACTGTCTTTTCTCCATTGTATATCCTTGCCTCCTTTGTCATAGATTAGTTGACCATAGGTGCGTGGGTTTATCTCTGGGCTTTCTATCCTGTTCCATTGATCTATATTTCTGTTTTTGTGCCAGTACCATATTGTCTTGATTACTGTAGCTTTGTAGTATAGTCTGAAGTCAGGGAGTCTGATTCCTCCAGCTCCGTTTTCTTCCTTCAAGATTGCTTTGGCTATTTGGGATCTTTTGTGTCTCCATACAAATTTTAAGATTTTTTGTTCTAGTTCTATAAAAAATGCCACTGGTAATTTAATAGGGATTGCATTGAATCTGTAGATTGCTTTGGGTAGTATAGTCATTTTCATAATATTGATTCTTCCAATCCAAGAACATGGTATATCTCTCCATCTGTTTGTGTCATCTTTGATTTCTTTCATCAGTGTCTTATAGTTTTCTGAGTACAGGTCTTTTACCTCCTTAGATAAGTTTATTCCTAGGTATTTTATTCTTTTTGTTGCAATGGTTAATGGGATTGTTTCCTTAATTTCTCCTTCTGATCTTTCATTGTTAGTGTATAGGAATGCAAGAGATTTCTGTGCATTAATTTTGTATCCTGCAACTTTACCAGATTCATTGATTACCTCTAGTAGTTTTCTGGTGGCATCTTTAGGATTTTTAAAATCCTAAATATCATGTCATCTGCAAACAGTGACAGTTTTACTTCTTCTTTACTTTTTCCAATTTATATTCCTTTTATTTCTTTTTCTTCTCTGATTGCCATGACTAGGACTTCAAAACTATGTTGAATAATAGTGGTGAGAGTGGACATCCTTGTCTTGTTCCTGATCTTAGAGGAAATGCTTTCAGTTTTTCACCATTCAGAATGATGTTTGCTGTGGGTTTGTTGTATATAGCCTTTATTATGTTCAGGTAAGTTCCCTCTATGCCCACTTTCTGGAGAGTTTTTATCATAAATGGGTGTTGAATTTTGTCAAAAGCTTTTTCTGCATCTATTGAGATGATCATATGGTTTTTCTTCTTCAATTTGTTAATATGGTGTATCACATTGATTGATTTGTATATATTGAAGAATCCTTGCATCCCTGGGATAAATCCCACTTGCTCATGGTGTATGATCCTTTTAATGTGTTGTTGGATTCTGTTTGCTAGTATTTTGTTGAGGGTTTCTGCATTTATATTCATCAGTGATATTGGTCTGTAATTTTCTTTTTTTGTAGTATCTTTGTCTGGTTTTGGTATCAGGGTGATGGTGGCCTCGTAGAATGAGTTTGGGAGTGTTCCTTCCTCTGCAATTTTTTGGAAGAGTTTGAGAAGGATGGGTGTTAGCTCTTCTCTAAATGTTTGATAGAATTCACCTGTGAAGCCATCTGGACATGGACTTTTGTCTGTTGGAAGATTTTTAATCACAGTTTCAATTTTGTTACTTGTGATAGGTCTGTTCATATTTTCTGTTTCTGCCTGGTTCAGTCTTGGAAGGTTATACCTTTCTAAGAATTTGTCCATTTCTTCCAGGTTGTCCATTTTATTGGCATGAAGTTGCTTGTAGTAGTCTCTTAGGATGCTTTGTATTTCTGCGGTGTCCATTGTAACTTCTCCTTTTTCATTTCTAATTTTATTGATTTGAGTCCTCTCTTTTTCTTGATGAGTCTGGCTAAAAGTTTATCAATTTTGTTTATCTTCTCAAAGAACCAGCTTTTAGTTTTATTGATCTTTGCTATTGTTTTCTTTGTGTCTATTTCATTTACTTCTGCTCTGATCTTTATTATTTCTTTCCTTCTACTAACTTTGGGTTTTGTTTGTTCTTCTTTCTCTAGTTCCTTTAGGTGTAAGGTCAGATTGTCTATTTGAGATTTTTCTTATTTCTTGAGGTAGGATTGTATTACTATAAACTTCCCTCTTAGAACTGCTTTTGCTGCATCCTATAGGTTTTGGATCATCGTGTTTTCATTGTCATTTGTCTCTAGGTATTTTCTGTTTTCCTCTTTGATTTCTTCAGTAATCTCTTGGTTATTTAGCAGCGTATTGTTTAGCCTCCATGTGTTTGTGTTTTTTACGTTTTTTTCCCTGTAATTTATTTCTAATCTCATAGCTTTGCAGTCAGAAAAGATGCTTGATATGATTTCTATTCTCTTAAATTTACTGAGACTTGATTTGTGACCCAAGATGTAATCTATCCTGGGGAATGTTCCATGTGCACTTCAAAAGAAAGTGTAATCTGCTGTTTTCGGATGGAATGTCCTCTAAATATCAATTAAATCTATCTGGTCTATTGTGTCATTTAAAGCTGGTGTTTCCTTATTAATTTTCTGTCTGGATTATCTGTTCATTAGTGTAAGTGAGGTGTTAAAGTCCTCCACTATATTGTGTTACTGTCGATTTCCTCTTTTACAGCTGTTAGCAGTTCCCTTATGTATTGAGGTGCTCCTATGTTGGGTGCATATATATTTATAATTGTTATATCTTCTTCTTGGATTGATCCCTTGATCATTATGTAGTGTCCTTCCTTGTCTCTTGTAACATTCTTTATTTTCAAGTCTATTTTATCTGATATTAGTATTGCTACTCCAGCTTTCTTTTGATTTCCATTTGCATGGAATATCTTTTTCCATCCCCTCACTTTCAGTCTGTATGTGTCCCTAGGTCTGAAGTGGGTCTCTTGTAGACAGCATAAATATGGGTCTTGTTTTTGTATCCATTCAGCAAGCCTGTGTCTTTTGGTTGGAGCATTTAGTCCTTTCACATTTAAGGTACTTATCAATATGTATGTTCCTATTAGCATTTTCTTAATTGTTTGGGGTTTGTATTTGTAGGTCCTTTTCTTCTCTTATGTTTCCCACTTAGAGAAGTTCCTTTAGCATTTGTTGTAGAGCTGGTTTGGTAGTGCTGAATTCTCTTAGCTTTTGCATGTCTGTAAAGCTTTTGATTTCTCTGTCAAGTCTGAACGAGATCCTTGCCGGGTAGAGTAATCTTCGTTGTAGGTTCTTCCCTTTCATCACTTTAAATATATCATGCCACTCCCTTCTGGCTTGTAGAGTTTCTGCTAAGAAATCAGCTGTTAACCTTATGGGAATTCCCTTGTATGTTATTTGTCGTTTTTCCCTTGTTGCTTTTAATAATTTTCCTTTGTCTTTGATTTTTGTCAATTTGATTACTATGTGTCTTGGCGTGTTTCTCCTTGGGTTTGTTTATCCCTTACCTAGAATTTTATTCTGATATAAAATACTAGTATGCTGGAAAATATTTTACAGATGTCCCTATCAAATAATTCCCTGCAACAAATATATGGACATAAATTAAAATGTTAAATTTTTATATTCTGTGTCCATAAGACTCTAAGTATTATAAAATATCTTAGGGGTTGAGTTATTGTGACAATTATTATTGGACATAATTGGTCAAAACTAGATTTTCTGAATTTTGATAAGTTACTGCTTAACATAAAAAATAAAATTTTGTTGAAAATGTATCTTTTAATGACATGGATAGGGTTGGGATTTTTTTTTTTTCTGAATTAGGTCATGTATCCATAGAGTAATAGTATTTATTGGTAGAATGAGACAAGATTCAGTATCAAGCCTATTCCCTTTTTTTTTTTTTTTTCTACTTTTAAAGATATATGTTCTGGGAGACCTTGTTCATATAGATAAATAAATGGAAATTGAAGACATTTTACTATAGTAAAATTATTCATTCTTTAAATGTCTTCTCAGATAAATATATAAAAATCACAATGTTGTATCATTTTTAAATTATGTATTAATATCTATCCCCTGAAAACTCTGAAATGGGGAGTTTTAGAAGGCAGTGACAATGGAGTGATATGATCAGGTTTATGTATTAAAAGCACCTCTCTGGCTACTCTGCTAGAACAGACTGTAGGGGGTCAAGGGAAGCAGAAGAGAGGACAGTTTGGAGATTGCTGCAGTAATCTAGGAGAGACGACCAGGGGGTAAACAATGGAGGTTAAAAAAAAAGTGTTCAGACTGCATGCATATTTTGGAGGTGGAAAGGACAGAATTTCCTGGTGGACTGCTACCAGGAAAGCAGAATAAAAGAATGAGAGGAGTCAAGAATGGCCCAAAGGATTTTGACCTGAGCCATTTGCTGAGACTGGGAAGATGCAGGAGCCTCAAGTTTGCTGGGTGGGGGTGTGTATAATTAGAGGGTTGCTTTGTATTTACTCACATATTCACCATTTTTGATGCTCTGAGGATCCATGTTTCCATCCATTATCATTTCCTACAGTCTGAAGAACTTCATTCAATATTTCTTATAGATCTATTAGCAACAAATTCTCTTTTATATAAAACTAACTTTATTTTACCTTCACTCTTTAAGGGTATTTTCTCTGGGTTCTTTTTCTTCCATAACTTTCAAGATGTTTTTTCATCTTGTCTTCTGACCTCCACATTTTCTGATGAGAAATCAGTGATGTCAAGTTATTTTCCCTCGTTTGCAGTGGGTTGGGTTCTTGCTGGATGTTTTCAATATTTTCTATTTATCTTTGGTTCTGAACAGTTTAACCCTGATGTGCTCAGGTTTCTTTGTATTTATACTGCTTGGGATTTGCTGAGCTTCTTGAATCTGTAAATTTCTGTCTTTCACCAAATATGGGGAAACTTTGGCCATTATTTTTATAGTCTCTTCTCCTCTGGGACTCCAACAACACTTATATTAGATCTTTTGATACAGTTCCTCATGTTTGTGAGGCTCTGTTCATTGTTTTTCATTCTTATTTTTCTCTTCTTTAGATTGGATAATTTTATTGATCTCCCTTCAGGCTCATTTTGTCTATATTCTGATGTTAAGTGTATCCAGTAGCTTTTTAATTTCAGATTGTGTATTATTCAGTTCTAGAATTTTCATTTGGTTGTTTTCTATAGTTTTATTACTCTGATGAGATTTCTTATCTTTTCATTCACTGCAAGCATATTTTCCTTTACCTCACTGAGCAGAGTTATAATAGCTGATTTTAAATCGTTACCTGGTCTTTCTCTCACTAATCATTTCAAAGTTTTATCCAGTCTACATAACTGACAGATAAATTTCTCTTAAAAACAAACAAACAAATGGAAGTGGGGGAAGAGAAACATGTTTAAATTATATCTCTATCTTGCCCCAAATCCTTCAATGTTTCCCTTATACCAGAGGATAATGTTGAAATTCATCAAACTGATTTTATTTACTTATTTATTTTTTTGGCCACGGCTTGCAGCTTGTGGATGTGGGATCTTAGTTCCCCAACCAGGGATCGAACCCAGGCCCTCAGCAGTGAGAGCCCAGAGTCCTAACTACTGGACCACCAGGGAACTCCCCATCAAACTGATTTTAAAGGCGAATCATTATCTGTCTCCAGTCTAGGTTTTCAGTTTCATATCCAGCTGCCTCTCTCCACAAAGAATGTGTTCTAATTCGATTGCTTTACTCCTGGTTTGCTCACTGGTCCCCTAAAGTACCTACTGTTTCCTGCCACCTCATTTTTATCACTCCTTCCCCTCTCTTCCCATTAGTAATGCTTTCTACCTACCCTCTTCCTTATTTCCTCATTGAAATCCCAGGCTGTCATAGGCCTCCTCTGACTCCTATAGCCTGAAAGGAGCATTTCCTTCACTGCTCATTTCATCCCTATTGTCTGAACTAATTAGGGTACCTTGTTCACACATGCCTTTGTGACAACTTCTTACTGCTGTCTTGGACTATTTTGCTCTCTCTGTTGTATGTCCTGCCCCCTTTCACCTACTCTTAGTCTCTCTCCTCTGTACCTCCTTTCACACACACCTTCAGCGTCCTATCCACTGTACCTTTCTTTCATCACCAACATGGTTCTTGAAGGCCAATGACAAGGCCAGGAACCTGAAAAAGAAAGGTTTTGTTTTGCTTTATTTCTAGAAACTTGTATTTAAATAGTAAGAGTGAAAGCATAGAGCATAAGTTCATGCTGTGGGGAAGGATATTTGATTACATAAGAATTATTTTCCTCCTCTCCTTTCTCTCAGGACAAAAAGAAACTTGAGGCAGGATGAGAGAATAGGAGTGGAGTTATTGGACTGAGATGCCACTGGGCGCTGTCTACTACTCTGTATCAAAGAAGGCATCTGAGTGGGAGGAAAGCAATGGCTGAGGGAGGCATTTGGCCATGTGGGCCTGAGGGGGCAGGGCTCCCTGGGTCCCGCATACCAAGGTGACTGTAGAATGTACTGTGAAACTGGGACAGGTTTGAGAGTGAAGAGAGTGCTATTAATAACAATTACATAGAAACAACAGGCGAAACCTGGCAGTGTCCACCCTAACCCTCAGCATCGTATGGAACAGCATCCACTGTTTCTGTAGCAGTGGTCCTTCCCATCAAAAGGCATCCAGAAATGACTGAGGGAAGCCAGCAGTGATGAAAGCTGTGTCAAGATAAAGGAATTGCAAAGTGGCCTGATGTGAGGGAAGGAAGTCTTACCCCAGGGGGACGAGCAGCCCTGAAGTACAGGCCTGTCAGGGTCGAGGATTGCACTGAGACCAGACAGTCTTCCTATGGTCAAGACAATATATAAGTCCCCCTAGAAACTTAGATCACCCAAAAAAGAAAGGAGGCAAGGAGACAATCTGAAACTGACTGAATTTAACATTCAAAAGTGACTGTTGATCTTGAATTGGCAGAATTTTTGTTCAGCTCTCAATGGAAATGAAGGTTTTGTAAGATAGACACTGAGGAATATTGATGTTTTTGTATTCCTGACTGCCATGTCTGTGTAAAATTTAAAACTCTTTCAACCCTCATCCTAAGACTGTTGATATTTTTATAGTTTCAATGTCCCCCTGCGTCGTCTGAACTTGGTGGAGCTTAGTAGAACCCATCAGGCCATTCCCAGGTAAGTGAAACACATGTACATCTGCCACAGGCAGGATTGCATATATAGGCTAGGATGGGTAGAGTTTAGAGGGAAGAGCATGAGGATACTAACCTTCAAGTCTCAGCAGGAAGAAGTTTGAACCAGAGCCTTTTCCAAATGAGGGTCACTACTTTCAGTCAGAATAACAACAATATTTATCACAGTGGCTAATACCCATGTGGTTAGAGATTCGAATCACTTTCACATGTATTCACATTTCATTCTCCATTTTTAGATAAGGAAATGCAGGTCCAGAAAGGTTGTGTGACTTGCTTGACTTTAACCAGCTTTCAGGGACTCAAAACCAGATACTGTGTTTCATAGACCATACTTCTTCCCAAATTGCCAGTTTAAGGACCAGCACCCAGAGACATGGAGAAGAGTCCTTTACACCACCAATAATCTGGATTCTATCCAGGAGCAAACTCTCTATGCACTGAATATTTCTTAAGAGGTCAGTTCCTGTCACTCTCAGTTTATGATATTAATAAACAGCACATGGGTTCTTTGCTCCACTAAAGCCTTGGATTTTTTTTCTTTACCTGCCTGTTGTAGGGTTCTTCTTTCCTGTTAATTTGCTAACCATGAATTGCTATTGGTCATCTTTATTATCTTTTAAATGCTTAACACTGTGTAGTGAGTCACTTTGTATTCCTACAGCATTTTTGCTGCTTTAATAGGCTACACATTTCTTTTAGAATAGCATTGTTGAAAGAAAATGCAGTTCCTCTTGATAGATTTTAGAACATTGCTATTTATAAAGCATGGAGAAACCCTCTCTGAAAATATTTAAGTGTTTGGTAAACAAAGAAAACACCCTGAAGCCATCAGTGCTATGTGTGCTGAAAGCTATGCTATCTCTGCAATCACTGTTTTAAGGAAACATCAGAAAAAACCACTCTTGGTATGGAGAAAAGGGAACCCTCCTACACTGTTGGTAGGAATGTAAATTGGTACAACCACTTTGGAAAACAGTATGGAGGTTCCTAAAAAACTAAAAATAGAGTTACAGTATGATCCTGCAATCCCACTCCTGGGCATATATCTGAAGAAAACTCTAATTCAAAAAGGTACATGCACCCCAGTGTTCATAGCAGCACGATTTACAATAGCCAAGACATGGAAGCAACCTAAATGTCCATCAACAGGTGAATGGATAAAGAAGATGTGGTACATATATACAATGGAATATTACTCAACCATAAAAGAGAATGAAATAATGCCATCTGCAGCAACATGGATGGACTTAGAGATTATCATACTAAGTGAGGTAAGTCAGAAGGAGAAAGACAAATACCATATATCACTTGTATGTGGAATCTAAAGTATGACACAAATGAACTTATTTACAAAACAGAAACAGACTCACAGACATAGAAAAAAACTTATGATTACCAAAGGGGAAAGAGATGGGGAGGGATAAATTAGGAGTCTGGGATTAGCAGATACACACTACTATATATAAAACAGACAAACAATAAGGTCCTACTGTATAGCACAGGGAACTACATTCAGTATCTTGTAATAAACCATAATGGAATAAAATATGAAAAAGAATATATGTGTTTACACACATACACACATACACAAAACAGAATCACTTTGCCATACACCAGAAACTAACACAACATTATAAATCAACTATACTTAAATTAAAAAATGCTTAACAGGAAAAAACGACTCTCCTCTATGAGGCTTTATAGCCTCTTACAGAATCTAGAGACTTAGAAATCATCTACATTTTCTCCATCTTCTCCCCTTTGAAGGAGAAGAGGGGTCCCAAAAAGGAAAAGTAGAGAGTGTGCAAAATGGGGGGTAATTATTTTCTTATTTTTTAAGGTAGACAAGTTCTGATGATAAGTGCCACTTAAATCCATGGCCTCGAACCTGAGGCAGGCCCTGTTCCTAGGTAACAACCAGGATCAATGACATTTTGTGATATTACAGGAAACGTTTGGGATGTCAGACCAACAACAATCCTGTCCCAACCATTGCCCTTTATTGCTATAATTCACTCAAACTTCTTCCTTTAAAACTTGAAAGACCACTTGTTAATAGACTTAGAAAGCACTTCCAGTTCATAAAAACTATTTTGGGGTCCAATATCTAAATCCACTCCGCCCTTCTTGGAGTATTGATGCGGTGATGATTTTGATCAAGTTCCTATTTAGGTCCCAGTCCTAAGGGCTGACCCCAATTCAATCACTTACAATAAAAATAACAAACCTGGGCTCTTAGCATGCAGTTCAGTATGAACTCAAATATTTCTTCAGCCCCACATTGGAAAAGCAAGTAATGGCCCACGTTTATGATGTATTGTTCCCACCTTTTGTAGGCTGATACTGCCTCACTACCTGGTAGAAAAAGTGACTCCATTTCCCACCCATTCTTGATCCTCAGGAATACCATTTTGTGTAAGATTAAACTCACTAAAATATTTTGAAGAAGACTTTCACTGATATTTTCCAACGTGATGATCACATTTCCTCAAGTTAAGAGGAGCCTCATTAATAAAATCCACAAACATTATGAATGAGAATGTGACTGGCAAAAGTAAAACAAGACATGTATTTAAGGAAGTGGTTGTCCAATGAAAAGAGAGTCTGAGAGATCACTTAAATCTGGAGAAGCAGAAGTAGTTTAATGAGATTTCACATCAGACAGAGGTTGGCAACCCAGGCTCTGCTGCAAATGAGCTGTGTGACCTGGGAAATTTGATTAACTTCTCTGAGTCCCAGTGTCCCCATTGGCACAAGCAGGAAGTACAGATTACAATTTCTATGAGAATTATAGATAATGAGTAGAAAGTATAGTGCTCAATAAAACTGTAGACATTATTATGATAACATCTTATCATTTATTGTTACATTATTTACATTTTAACACCTAGAGTGTTTTATAAATGTGTCAGTAAAGGATGGTGTGATCTTCTAAACAGATATGCTGCCCATCTGGGGCTAGAGAGGCCATGTGTCATCCCAGAAAACAGGAGATGAGGATATGGAGATTGCAGACAACCTTTTTCAGAAGATTGCAGTGACGTGGGGGAGAGAATATAATGGTAGCTAAGGAGAAGTAGGTGTTGAGGGGGAGTTTTAAAGATGGGACAAGCTCAAGCAAATTTGATTGCTGTAGGGAAGGGAGAATCCAGTATGAGGGACAGGCTGAAGATCCTAGAAAGAAAAGATGACAGACAGAACAAGGTCCCCAGTAGATGGGGTCAGGGAATCCAGAGCACAAGTAGATATATTGGTTTCAGGCAGGGGCTGGACAATCTGTTAGTACAACAGGAGAAATGGTGGGAAGAGGGTGGATACAGACGCAGGAGGGTTTAGAGTTAATGGAAGGAAGTTGAGGAGGTTGCCTTCTGGTGGTCTCTGTCCTCTCTGTGATGTAATAATGAAGGGGTCACTTCCCTTATGGGGATGAAGGAGTCATTGGCGAGGCCATGTATTTGAGGAGAGGATGTGCTCAGGTACTTTGCAGGAGGAAACAGATGGCACACTCCAAAGAGTTTAACTAAAGATAATTAACAAGGGGATGAGTCACATAGATGTGGACTGGGTTAAGGGAACAAATAAGGGAGGATGAGGTACCCAGGAACTAGCAACAGTGGGCAGGAAGAGGGAAGGGAGCCCTTGAGTGCTGGAGCCACGAAAGGGGAATTGCTCAACACAGACATTAGTCAGAGGGACTCGGCCCTTCCCAGGCCCATGCGGAGACAGGGAGGAAGCAGGGAAATAGAAAACCTAACCTCTCTGTCCTCTTGGCCTCTGATTCTTCTGTGGGCACCTCCCTTGACCAAACCCAACAGGAAGCTAGAGGGCAAGAAACCAGATGATGTCATCTGTAGAGTTCAGACAGTCAGGGCACAGAAAAGACATGGGGGAGAATCGATCCACAGGAGAAACAGCAAATAACCAACAAGTGGAGAATGTTTGAAATGGCCACTGTGGAAGATGGATGAGGAGCTGCCTAGGGATGGGGCCTGCCTGAGGTGGGAGGCCATGAATTTCAGTGGCACTTGCGAGTGCTGGCCTGTGGTTGTCCCTGGAGTGCTCAGCAGTCGAGGTGTAAGCACGGAGAAATGGGATGGTTTGGGTGACCCAAAGCTGGGTTTTTTCTGGCAGGTGGGATGGAAGCCCAATGGGGGGGTTGAGGAAATTGGCACTGGAAAGACATGTGATGGATAATGATGTGTAAGATCTGTGAACAAGACACTGAAAAGAAGAAGCTGCTGATAGAAAAAAAAAAAAAAAAAAGGTCAAGTTCTTGCAGGCCAGGCCCATTGGTTCACTGCTGCTTCTCTGTGGTCTCTGAAGGGTCAGGGCTGAGTGGACAGGTGGCTGAGATCAATACAAGGATTTAGTTCTGCTCGCTGGGCCTCCTGCCATGGGTGTCTCTTAGGTTGCGATTGTTAGTTTTTGCCTGGCATGTCTTTTTTTGTTGGTAAATGGCAACTCCTCTATTCCATGTAGATATCATTGGACTATAAATCACAAGGCCTACATCATATTGGTGGCCACATCATCCAGGCCTTTGTATTTTGAACACTGTGGTATGTCATTTACAAGCTATAATGAACAAAATCCAATCAGAGCCCTTCCACAGGATTTGGTATGTGGACACGGTGGGGGAGAGAGGATCTCTTCCTGTTGAATTGTAAACCTAAGTCTTCCAGGGTCCACCTTGGCCACACAGGCCATCCAGCCCCCTGTGGTCATTCCACCTTTCACCTTGGAGCTGATTCAGTTCAGTGTTGGGGCAGCTTGTGAGTGAATGATAACATCATCAAGAATCACAGAATCATAGACTTTTCTGGTCCCTGGCCAAGCCCCTTAATTTTACAGATGAGTAAATTGATACCAGGGGGGCCTAAGAGACTTGCCTATGATTTCCTAATTATAAAGCAGTGGAGGAGGTGAGTGAAAAGATCCAGTATTTATTGAAATGTACTGAGTGCTAACCACAAGCCACACTGTGGGCTTTATATACATTCCTTCGTCCTTCAAACCATCCTGCAACATTGGTTTATCACCAGCATCTTCCAGATGAGGACACTGAGGGTTACAGATTTTCAGTAACTTGCCAGGGACAAGTTAATGGCTGGGCTGGAATCCATGCTTTGGTCTCTCTGCCCCAAAGCTTCCCAGTCTTTAAACTCCACAGCGCCAGCTCCCTATTGCAAAGATAGAATGAAATTTTGAGGAGTTATAATATAGCTTTAAGTTGAAAACTTCTCAAGTTGATACTACTGGCTGGGATACACAGGAAGTTGGCCTTTTCCATGATCTCTCTACCATAAAATATTTGTAGTTGTGACCTTTTGGGAAAATCTTAGCACACATCATGTCCTTAAACAGTGAAATGTGTTACAAAAACACCAGGCTTCCAAATAGCTTCTTCCATTATTATGATGGGATAGGAAGAAGGGAGAAAATAGAAGACGCTTTCACTGTCAAAATAAAATGTTGCTGACTTCTGCCAAAGCAGTTATTCCTGGAATGTCTAATTATTAAACCAGAGGCTGTTATCGAAAAGTCAAGCATTTCATTCTCTTCATTCCAGCAAGAAGCCCTTAGGAAGCTTAGTTTAGCAACAGAGGGGAAAAAAATCCTTCTTCTTAGAACTGTGCAAACTTCAGTTTTATTTGAAAGAAAATCCTGCCATCTCCTTGGCAAGAGCTGCATAGCATGCACAGTAAATAAAATAGGATGACTCAAAAGAGTCCCGAATTCCTCCTGGGGCCTCTAGGCCTTCTCCTGGGCCTGGGCCTGCCCTAACTCGGCATTGAAGGGCATGCCAGGCACAGGGTACAAATCTACAGGTATAGGGCTTACTGTTCCTCTGGCTCCAACGACCCTAGGTTCTTAAATCTTCGCATTTTTATTATTATTATGTACAGTTAACATTTATTAAGTACTAATCACATGCTGTGTATTATGCTAAGACCTTGACATGCATTTTCCCATATAAATGCCCCAACAACTCTATAAAGTAGGAAGCACTATTATCTCCATTTTGTAAATGAGGAAATTGAGGCCTGAAAAGGTTAAGTAACTTGCTTGAGAGAAAACCTGTGTTTTGTGCCTCTTGGTGAATCAGAGTGAAGCCCTGTCCTTAGGCTCCTCAGCAGAGAAGAGAAGGGAAGGAAAAGAAGCCAAGCTTTCTAGCATCTACTTTGTGTCCAACACCAGGCTAGGCACTTTACATCTCTTGTCTCTCTCTTCCTCTTGATAAGCCTGGTTTATGTAAACAACCCTATTTTCTATAAGCGCTAACTAGCTGGTAGATGGTTGAGTGATGATTTGACACAGATCACCTATTCTAGAGATCCGTTTCTACATACACCATGTATGTGTAGATGACTGAAATCCTGACTGTGGTACTTTAGCTGTAGGATCTCGAGCAAACCCCTGAGTCCTAGAAAAGAGGAGTAATAATCCCTTCTTAAGTAAATAGAATGTCAACTAAGATAACGTATGGGAATCCTTACTGCATTCCGCTTTTCCACATACACACCTCCCTCCCCTGGTTTCTGCACCACCACCTGGTTGACACCTCTCAGTTCCCTCCCTGCTCAGCAATGCTCCTTAGTGGCTTATATGTGCGGCAACTGTACTTGAGCCCCAGGAGGCCTCCACATCATCTGAACCCACATCTTGGGGTGGACCTGGTCCTCACCTGTTATTTGGTAAATGTTGACTGTTGAAGATCCCCTGCTGTTTTCAGTCATAGGGACTAGAGATGTCTTTGCAAAGTCCCAAAACCCTTCAGGGATCATTTGGCTTGCTGGTCCCCTTTGGGTGACTTCAGTCTCTTTTACTTCAGAAACTCTGGCCACAAACTCAGCCCCTTCTTTAAAATCCAAACTCCCAGAGCAATGCCGCCTTTCAAGTATCCATTATCATTTTCCTTTGAAGAGCTACTTCCTCCAGCAAACATTGAATCAATTTTTTAAAACCCTATTTTCACCAAAAATTTGAGAAAATATGTAAAAGAAGGCACACTCATACCCACCCCCATGGCATTTAACCACAGTAAGAATCAGATAGTCCTAGAACTGCAGAGTCACCCTTCTGGTCCTCAAGCCAAGTACTTGGCCTATCATGTATCATGTTTGTGTGAGTCACACAGATGAGAAACCCATTGCTCTGACTGAGCAGTGACCAACAGTGCAGGTCAGCCGGGCAAGGCATTTACAGAGGTCGTTTCACAGGGCAATGCCTGAGTCAATTTCATTGTGTGTATCTAGTATTTGGATGAGGAAATTTAGACCTGTATTGCTCTTGAGCTAGGCATTTTACCAATACCACAGGATGTAAGAACAAAAGTTCTCAAAGGATTAAAAAGAATAGAACACAGTTCACTCATAAGGCACAGTTTCTTGCTAGTGCAGTGGTTTATGACCAGAAGCATCAACAACATCATCTGGAAACTTGTTAGAAATTCACATTCTCAGGCCTCAGAATCAGCATGTCAGCACCATTCTGATAAGTCACCTACAAGAGAAATGTTCTGCTAGCCAAGAGAAGCTATCTGCTTGCCAGGATGCTTTTCTAGAACCTGGACCCTGCCACAGAGTCCTGGAACAACCCTATAGTCATGAGTCCTGAAGCTCCTGGACATCTGGTCAACCCTACACACAGAGGTGTAGAGTCAGAGAGCACCCTGAAGGAGAGAAAGGGAGACCAGGGCCTATGCTGAACCTGGTACAGAGTCAGAGCACCTTTGCTCAGATGGCACTAAGGGCCCTAGCTGGAACTAACACTGGAGAGGCACTTAGAAAAATTTGAGGAAGATATTTCAAAGCATAGGAGCCCTGCAGTCTATGGGGCCCAGGGGAGAGGAGCAGTGGATGGCACAGGGAGCTTCACTTGCCCCAGGTCTAAGTACGATAATGCTGTTGGTTTCTGTCTGCACAGCCTGCTCTCACTTGTTGATTAGAACCAACCTCTACTGCTCCTGGGCCAGTCTTTGGTGCTTCCACAGAGCCCAGAAAACATTTTTCATGTAAGAAGAGCTCAGGAAAACTTGCTAATTGCTCCATACATAAATCCTATGGTTGTTTCTAACTAAAGGGAAAAGCATGTTAACTGTGGTCTAACCAAACCCCCCGTGAGACGCTTGTCTGAGTCACAGGGCAATCATAGCAAGTCAGTAGCACACTTGAGACCAGGAGAGTACTAATCAGGCCTTTCTGACTCTGAATACCTGCTCTTTCCACTATACCATGTTGTTTTGGGGCCATCAGAAGTTATGGAAGCCTGAAGTTGGGAAGGTTAGGTTAGGTGGAACCCAAACAGGGTTTGGGAGGAATCAAAAAGGTCTCTGGTAAGAGTCTCTAAAATAAAGGGTCTACAACCAAACTATGGCTACAATGGTAGGTCTGCTCTCCTTTCCTGCAAACTATCCCTCATTTAGACTGCTTTGGTTTAAAACAAATTATTTGTCACTCCTACCGAAAGTGGAATCTAATTCCCTTCCCCTCTATATGGGCTGGCATTAGTGACTCATTTCTAATAAGTTTAATATAGAAAAAGAGATACTTGCTGTCTTCTAAGGTAGGTTAGAAAAGACATTATGGCTCCCTCCTGGCTCTTGCCCTCACACTCTCTCTCTCTCTTCCTCTCTCCATGCCTTGGGAGCCCTCTACCAACATACAAGGAATGTCTGGCTACCTTGAAGCCACCGTACTACAGAGATCACATAGAAACAGTGAGAGATGCCCATGGAGCTCCAGTTGTTCCATACCCCATCCGTTTGAGTCTTCCACCAGACATGCCAGTGGGGAGCTTTCCATGCCTCTGCCAAAGCTTACATCAAATGGATCAGAGTCAAGCTGCCCCAGCCAAGACCTTGCTAAGTTACAGGTTCATAAGCAAAATATTGTTGTTTTAAGCCACTAACTTTTGAACTGGTTTGTTTACACAGCATTACATAACTAGAACACAGTCCAAACCAAAGGAAGTGAATGATACCCATGGAAAAGTAGAGGGAAACTGGCAAATGTTAGCACTTAGAGGGATGGTTTTCAGCATCTATAAATGACATATTTTTGCCTCTTTATCCAGTAAAGGTTATAAACAAGTGTACAAAATTTCTCCCTACCAGAGACATAAAGAAGCCAGTAAAATAGGGGAAGTGTTCAGTCCCTATTAGAGTTGCCCAGGAAATTTTATTCTAAATGAGATTTCCACATCCAGATCAAGATTACCATGGAATCAATTCAGCATTTTTTTTCAAGGACTTCTCTTTTGCTGGTATTTTACAGATTTTCAGGTTGGAGGAAAATTTTACTTTGTAGTCTATTTATGGATATCCCTGTTGATGCTTTTTTGTTTGTTCTACTTAGAAAATTCTTTGATTTTACACCTGGGTATTCCCTGGCATTCGCAGAGCCCAGTCTGTTGTATCTCACGTGGCTTCTGCTCTCTCCTCCACCTTGTCCTGCTGATCTCTCTTTTAGAATCACTGGCTCTCAATTTTGGTTTCCCCCCTGGATGCTCCTAAATCATTCAACTGCCCTGCCCTGTTTGTTTGTTTTTTTCAAGTCCTGTCTCAGTGTTGTGCCCATTCAAGCCCTCTAGGTCCCTGCCCTGGTCCAGTACCCTGGGCATCTGTACTTTTCTACCATCATCACTCTCCTGTCCCCAACTCCGTTCATTTCTTTCGTGGGTAATTATTATTATCTCCTAACTAGTCTTCTTGTTTTCCAGTACCTCTCATCTGAAAACCAGGCACTGTGTTGCTATCTGATACATCTTTCTAAAACAACAATCTCATCAAGTCACCAATGCCTCCAGAGTCAAGTCCAAGCTCACGATAGCACAAAGCCATTCACGACCTGGCCACTGGCCTCCTCTAAACCTTGTCACACACTCTTTCCTCTCTCCACAGCATTTTTCCCGATAATACAGACTGCATATTGTTTCCTAAGTACACCATATTGTTTTAGTCTCCTTTGTGTTTAAAAATACTGCTCTCTCTCTTCCCTCTCTTCGCTACCCATCTCACTACACAACCAAAAAAGAAACTCCTGTTTATCCTCAAAAAGGCATCTCAGCTGTCCCCTGTTCTAGGCTGCCTTCCCTGACCCCTCCCTGAAGAGCTACTATCTCTGTTACCTTGCACGTGCTTCTGTTGCTGCACGTGACACAGAGCAAGAATCTAGGTATTTGCATGTCAGCCTCCCCTACTAGACCTTAAGCATCTTGGGAGAGCCTGTCCTATTTGTCACTGTGCCCCAGAGCCTAGCACAGAGTCATCTTCACAATAGGGCTCAATAAATGCTTTTTTCAATTAAGTAGAAGAGCATAAAACGAACATCCATTCAGTGGTGGATTACCTGAATAACAGACCAACTGCCCTTAAGAAAAAAAACAGTCTCTGGCAGCTAGCCAGGCAAACCTAAACTTACAAAGTTTATATCACAGTAACAAAGCTTAAACTAGATCAACAGCACTGTGGGAAGTGACTGAGCTGATTCACTCAGAGATGAGAGGATGGGGGCCAACCAAACATAAACCATGTTGCGAGCAAGTTTTATATTAATAGCACATGTAATTCTGGTTGGAGTTAACAAGCGTTATGAACTGTAAGAGCCAAAATGTCATCTCTACTTTATCCTTAGCTCTGATCTGATCTTTTTCTTTTTCTTTTTTTTGGTCGAAATTAGGTATGTTCCAATTAGGTATATTAGGCATATTCTTAAATTTCAAATATTAATTTGTACTGTACTGTAGCAGAGATCAAATTCTTCAAGCTTCTCTCATTAAAAAAACAAAAACAAAAACAAAAAACAATGCTCTATTCTCTAAAATCTAAAACAAAGCAGTTTAAAGTAGGTTTCCTGGGAGACAGATGGCAGATAGCAGCAAAACTTCCTAGCACCACCAAAGCTGGTAAAAGGGATACCAGCGTGAGCATGTACTGGTACCAAAGCTGGTAAAAAGGATACCAGCGTGAGCATGTACAGAGAAGAGGGAGAAGCAGGAAGCAGAAAGGTGGGTCGTAAACCCTCAGGTGTTGGAATGAATACTGGACTGTCAGGACACCTGGGTTCCAGGAGGACCGCTCCACTCCCTGGATTTGGGGTCTGGGGCAAAGCACATTCCCTTGGAGCCTCAGGTTCCCTTTGGTTGATGAAGGCGCTGTCCTAGACGATCTCGAGAGGTCCTCCCCAGCTCTGATTATCTGCAATCACTGGTATTAAAAGAGCTTTAAACAGTTTACTGTTCAAAATATCAAATTTGATCTCACTACAGTACAGTAAAAACCAATGTATTGGAAATTTAAGAATATAACTAACATACCCAGTAGAACACACCTACTATTGATCCATACTTGTTTACAGTAGGGAATAAGCTTAGCTAAAGGTTAACTTTAGTCTTTCTAAATAAAAAGACTAATAAACTTTTCCATATGTTGGCATCTAACTCTCCCCATCTGATGGTAAGCTTGGTAGATGCTGCTGCTTGGCTCATCCAATGACCATTTAACATACCTACCTCTCACTTCTACTCGCTGCCACTTCCCACCCTGGTGTATGGAGTTAAATATATCCAATCGTGTGCTGGTAAATGTTTAACAACTGGCTTGGGGAAGGGGACTTGATTTGTAGCATTTGCTGGTTTCTATAGTGTAAATATTCCCACCATGGCAGAATTCAAGCTATTCCAAGTGGTATCAACTATACTGCAAATTTCCTGAAACTCTAACAATAGGTCCTCATGAGCTGGGATATAGTTGTTTTACAATGTTGTGTTAGTTTCTACTGTACAGCGAAGTGAAGCAGCGTTCCCTGTGCTATACAGTGGTCTGATCTTTTCTTAGATTAATAGTTCTGAGTTTAATCTTCAAACATTAATAAAAATGGAAAGAAGTTGAATTGGATCCAAAAAAGAAATATCAAAATTATTACAGGTTAGAAAATGAGTGATAAGAAAACATTAAAGATGTTCAAAAACCAATTTCACTTGTAGGAATTAACCCTAAGAAATTAACTAAGAATTTGTACAAAATGTTTGCTACAATAAAGTTTGTAGGAAAAAAATTTTTAATTGTGAAAAAAATTGAAAACAACCTACAAAATAAGTGATCAAAATAAGAGATCAGATAAATAATTAAACATCCATACATTTGATGGCCAAGATATGGAAATATAAACATGTAATTATGTTCAGAAATATAATTATTGAAACAGTTAGATTATAGTATATGTATAGTAAAATTCAGTTTTATAAATTTGCATATGTATAAAATATGTATGGAAAAAAGTCTGAAAGAAAATACAGCAAAATGTTGGCAGTAATCATCTCTGAGTTTGAATTATAGATTTTTAAAAATTTTGCTCATTTGTATTTTCTATGGTTTCTAAAATCACCATATGTTACTATATAACTTTTTAAATTAATGTAAAATAATGGTAGAAATTTGTATGATTTAGAACCAGATATAATCAGGAAACCTTTATAAACTTGGTTTCCCAGAAGCATAAAATAAACACATGGGTAAATTAGACATAAGGCCAAAGGTAGGTTGGGATGAAGACATGGAGATTCTACAGTGCCAGGCTGAGGAATTTGATCTTTATTCTATAAACAATATGGAGCACTGAATCTTTTTTGTTCTGAAGAGTGACTTGAACACAATTGTTTAGAAAAATATTTCATCGGCGGAATTGGGCTTGGTGGCTAATTGGATTAGATGGAAAGAGGGGAAAGCAGAATCCAATGTTTCCAACTATAAGGTCTGAAGTCTAAGACATGGGGCAGACAGTGATGGCTTGGACAGGTCTAGAGAAAGAGAAGGAGGAATTTGGAAATGCAGAAGGAAGGTCATGAGTGAGCTGGACTTGAGTTGTGCTCTATCAGTGGGGCAACAGCTACTGTCCACTCTTGGAAACTTGATGTGGATTCTTTTCAGAGGAAAGACTTTAAAAAAAAAAGAAAGAAAAAATAAGAGTGTATGTGTATGTGAAGTTGACACAATTCTTATAAGCTTCAGATTTCCTAGACCAGTATTAGATTTCAGAGGCCACACTTAACAGAAAGCTAAGTTTGGAGAATGACTAAACTGAGTCTCTGAAGAAAGATCTACCAAGGAAACAGAAGAAACTATATAGAAAGTAATTATTTTAATCCTGAGTATCTAAAGCTGAAAAGACATTAAAGGATCACAAAACCTGGAAAAAAGAGCAAAGAAAATGTGAAGTATAATATTTTTAAAATCTCTTCATTGATATTTTAGTATAATTCTTGACTAATTTATCCTTTGCTCTTTTCCAAAGAGCTGTCTTGTTTTATCCCTTTAATGTATTCATAGTCTTTTATAATTTCAGATGAGCTCTTTTGGTTCATTCCAAACTGGATTTTAGTGAAAAAGAACTGAATTGAATGTTGATGTGACTTCTCATTGTCTCCATGATCTCCACTTCAGGCTGAAAACTTGGTACAATGAAACATCATTCTGTATAATCACAAACCTCAAAGGGCGTATTATTAATCAAAGGATGTAAAACTAGCCTGTATCGTGCGTATTTGGAAGAGAGATGGGTATTTGAACAGAAGAGCCTGTCCGTATGTAAGGACTGTGGGAAAGTTTACAGAGAAGTAATTGCTTGGTATTCCGTTGGAAAGCCATTTTACTTTGATACCCTCTGAGCAAATGACTTACCCAATACTATAATGAGGAACCCAATACTATAATGAGGACAGACTAATTCAAAACTTAACATAAATCTGAATTCATTTCCTCTTTAACTTTTCTGGGAAGAGAGAAACCTACAGACAGACCCATACAGATTTTTAAGCTCTGATTGTGAACACCATCCAGCTCCCTTTACATAAGCCAAGCAGATGTTTGGGGAAAAGGGATCTAGTCATCTGGATTCAAATAGAGGCATTTTCTTAAATGAGAGCAGTGGGCTGATCCAACATATGTCATCAAAGTGTCCGTCTCTAACTGAGATGTCAGAATGAAGATCTGAGAAGCATTACCCCCAAATGATTCAGAAAATTGTCTTAAGAGTCATTATGAAATACATCCTAGAAAGTCTGCAGTGCTGGGCAGATTGCATGTGATTCAGAAACTACCTTTTTTTTTGGAAGCTACTTCTTAACTGACACAACCATAGGAGGACAGAGGGGTGGTACCTCACGGTGGGGTGAAGGGCACAATTACATAGACTCCAATGTTCTTCTGTGCTTCTTTTTTTAAATTTTATTTCCAGCTCTATTGAGGTATAATTGACAAAGAAAAACTGTATACATTTAAGGTGTACAATGTGATGTTTTGATATACATACACATTGTGAAATGATTACCACAATCAAGTTAATTAACAAATCTATCACCTCACATAGTTACCATGTATGTGTGTATGTGATGACAATTTAAGATCTACTCTCATAGCACATTTCAAGTATACAGTAGGATACTGTTAACTATAGTCACCATGTTGTACATGAGATCCCCAGAATGTATTCACCCTGCGTAACTGAACCTTTAAACACTTTGACCAACATTGTCCCTATGCACCCCCATCCCCTGGCAACCACCATTCTAATTTCTGCCTCTATGAGTTTGACTTTTTTAGATTCCACATGTAAGTGATATCATGTAGTATTTGTCTTTCTGTAGGCAAAAGCTTCTTAGCTAAATCAGATCTCTCTAGGTTTCTGAACAAAACATCTCCTCTCATCCCTTTAGTACATTTATTATTTTTCTATATTTATATAGATAAAGAAGACTTTCTATTGTGCCTGAGGGCAGTAATGTCATAAAATGATAATATCAACACATGTAAATGTTTATCATTTCCAAAAACTTTCACAAAAACTCTGTGGTTAAGAAGAGTACAGATTATATTACCACGATTTTACAAATGGACAAACTAAGGCTCAGAGTCTATTAAGCCTAAGATCCCATTCAGCCAGGTTTGGAATCCAGATTCTTTGACTCAAATTCCCTCCTCTTTGCAATATACCAGACTGCACACCTTGCTGGGCAAGATCCTATCATAATATTGGACCTCTCAGTTATGTCCAACACCAGTTTCTAGATAGAGGTTCACGGCATAGGCTGATGGCAAAAGGGCCTTAGAGAGCTTATATGGCAGCTGGGGCAACACCATGTGTTTAAAACATCTCTCCCTAAACATAGCTGCTGCAGTGTGATGATTTATACAATTTGCATCTTTGTAGCTCACCTATAGACTGACATTCAAAGACAGGTGTCCTCCTTTGCTATATCCTGGACATTGGGGAGGGCTTGACCCCCATTTTTATCTCCTGAGGGAATCTTAAGATAGCAGATTATGGTAGATCCATTCTAGAAGTCCCACTCTAGTCATGGGCTCATATGTATAACAACTCCCACAATAATAATTATTATTCTAAATATTGTTATAAACAATACAAAAATTATTATTGGGCATGCAGTGAGCACTCAGTAAAACTTAACAATGTTTATTGAGTGCTTACTATATACCAAGCATAGAGAAAAGCATTTTATATTGATCATCTCAACAATCTTTTGAGATATTACAATTATCCTCATTTTATAGAGGAGAGACTGAGTCTGTGGGAGACCAGATAACTTTGTTGAGGTGACAGAGCCGGTAAACATCAGAGTCAAAATTCAAAATTCTCCCCTCCTGTTTCACTCCAGACCCTGAAATGCCATTATGAGGTTTGTAATAGACTCCTTATATCGTTGATTTCTGATGGAGTAGCCCTCCTTTAAAACACCTCAAAAGGCACTGAGTGCTATAACTCTACCCGGTGCTGCTCTGCTTTCCATAAACTGTATCTCTTTTCCACAAGCTGCATCCCTCACTCCTGCTAGAAGCTTCCAATTTTAGTTTGCCTTCCATTCCACAGGCCCAGGGAAATCACTGAAGTTAATTCATTCCTCAGGCCCATCCCACTGAGCCTCTGTTATCTAGAGCTTGTCAGAGTGCCTCTCTGTGATGCACATGCTAGCTTATGGGTTCTGTATGCAGAATGGAGATGCTGAGACTGGTCCTCCTTAGGACACATACTCAGACCAGACCACATACTTCTGTGCTCACCACATTGGCTGGGTCTAAGAGCCCAGAGATCACCACAACTTCCTTTAGGCATTCAAGGTCCAGGGATGCTTAGAGTACAGAAGCTAGTCCTATAAGGTCTTGTAAGAGTCTATGCATAGACTAACTAAAATAAACTATAGGGTCCTAGAACCCTCCCTCTGTCCTGACATCTTCACCCGTGTGCTGATTAGCTCTCCATTTGCTTTCGCTTCCATTCCACCCATACTTCCCCTGCTTTGCTCTGTGTTGCAGGAGGCTGACACCTGCAAACTACATTTCTTAGGCTCACTTCCTACTGTCTGCCATCTGGGTTCAGCCTATTTGAGTCTGGGGTTGCAGGTGGGGAAGATATTGGGACAGAAGGAAGGGGGAAGCCAGAAAGCTCACCCCCCCCCCCCCACTCTCTGCTTTGGGCAATGTCTCCAGCAGCATTTGTCTCATCTCCAGGATTCCAGCTCCTGTCAAGAAAGCTCCACCCTCTCCCTTCCTCGGTGCTACCAAGCAAGCCCCATCCTCGTTTCTAGCTCCCATCAGGTAGCTGTGCCTCCTGGTAGCTATAGGACTTTCTCCATTTATCACCTGAGCTTCTTGCTATTGCTAATTTCTGGGCTGCCTCACTGTCTCCAGTTTGGCCATACAGCTCTTCCAGAAACCACTTCACCATACTAAATTCCCTCTGTACCAGACGAGGATTCTGTTTTCCTGGTTAGATGCTGACTGACACAACCTACTACTACCCTGCTGCTCTGGAGATGAGGTGAGAGGAGGAGGGTATGGAAAAGAAGGGCAGAAATGCTGAGCAGCCCTTGTGTGGGGAGGGTCTGGAGTGCCACAGGAGGAGAGACTGGTGCCATAGGGGGCCAGCCTGGGGCCCCAAGCTCATTTCCTGACCACCCCCTGGCATTTGTACATCTTTTCTACATTAAGGATCTCAGCTAAGAGGCTGAGAGTTTCTAGATTCTCCACCGTGCCAGGTGAGCAGCCAACATTTGGCCTGCCTGCCTCTTTAGGGCTGTCAGTCTCATCCTCCATGATCTGAGCTCAAGTCTAGATGCATCCTGCGGTTTCCTCTTGTAGGGGAAGACATTTTTTCCCTCTATGCTCCTAGGTTCAGTGGCTGGGGACCCTGATAATTAAACTGACAAAAGACAGATTAACAAGATAAAAACAAGTTTATTAACACATGCAGTACACATACATGCAGGGAAGTGAGTAACTCAAAGAGACAGTTAGAACTTAGACTTAAATAGCATCTCAACAGAAAACAACAAATCTGTAGAAGAAGCAACAAGACAAAGGAAAAGTGGTTTAGGCTTTTAGGGATGGAAAATTGTGGGAAAATAAAATGTGGAGGAAAACTAATGAAAGATAAGGGTTAATTTAGTAAGGTTTGTTAGGTAGATTCCTCTCAGTGGCTGTTAAGAGTCCAGAGTTGTCTCCAGTGATTAAGAGTCAATGCCTTAACAATATAAATAAAAGCAAAAATAAACAAATGGGACCTAATCACACTTATAAGCTTTTGCACATCTAAGGAAACCATAAACAAAACGAAAAGACCACCTACAGAATGGGAGAAAATATTTGCAAACGATGCGACCGACGGGATTAATTTCCAAAATATACAAACAGCTCATACAACTCAACAATAAAAAAGCAAACAATCAGTCAAAAAATGGGCAGAAGACCTAAACAGACATTTCTCCAAAGAAGACATACAGATGGCCAAAAGGCACATGAAAAGATGCTCAACATCACTAATTATCAGAGAATTGCAAATCAAAACTGTAATGAGGGGACTTCCCTGGTGTAACAGTGGTTAAGAATCCGTCTGTCAATGTAGGGGGCACAGGTTTGATCCCTGGTCCAGGAAGATCCCACATGCCATGGAGCAACTAAGCCCCTGCGCCACAGCTACTGAAGCCCGTGCACCTAGAGCCCATGCTCCGCAGCAAGAGAAGCCACCGCAATGAGAAGCCAGCACACCTCAAGGAAGAGTAGCCCCCGCTCGCCGCAACTAGAGAAAGCCTGCATGCAAAGACACAACGCAGCCATAAATAAATAAATAAATAGATAGATTTATTAAAAAAAAAAAACTACAATGAGGCATCACCTCACACCAGTCAGAATGGCCATCATTAAAAAGTCCTAATTGTCCACGACAGATGAATGAATAAAGATGTGGTATATATATACAATGGAACATTATCCAGCCATAAAAAAGAATGAAATAATGCCATAGGCAGCAACATGGATGGACCTAGAGATTATCATACTAAGTAAAGTCAGACAGAGAAAGAC
Organism: Eubalaena glacialis; assembly: GCF_028564815.1. Lineage (NCBI taxonomy): Eukaryota > Metazoa > Chordata > Mammalia > Artiodactyla > Balaenidae > Eubalaena > Eubalaena glacialis. Next base: position 113,482,091 of record NC_083721.1, read on the forward strand.
AAATATCATGTGATATCACTTATACGTGGAATCTAAAAAAATGATACAAATGAACTTACTTACATACAGAAATTGATGCACAGACATAGAAAACAAACTTATGGTTACCAAAGGGGAAAGGAGGGGGAGGGATAAATTAGGAGTTTGGGATTAACAGATACACACTACTGTATATAAAATAGATAACCTTATTGTTACCTGTTTTGGAATATGTATAAATGGAATCAAACAGCTAACTTTCTCACATTTAAATAGAAATATATAATAGGCAATAGAAATGCAAAAACCCATAAAAAAATAAAATAGATAACCAACAAAGACCCACTGTATAGCACAGGGAACTATATTCAATATCTTGTAATAACCTATAATGGAAATAATCTGTAAGGAATATATATATAGCTGAATCACTTTGCTGTACACCTGAAACATTGTAAACTAACTATACTTCAATACAAAAAAAGAGTCTATGTCTGATTTTAGGCAAAAAGTGGGGGAGGGCAGAGAACTTCTTTTGGCATCTGCCATTTCTCAGTTGTCTTCAGCTCAAAATAATCCTTATGGCAAATGGAGATGTTTTGGGGTGGCCTATTCTGATCGCCTATGCTCTTCTTGAGGTTCTTCGTTGCCCTGGCTTCCCCCTACTCCCCGCCCACCACGCACACACCATTAACTGTGACAAGAGGGAGGCTTGTCTGGATCCTCAGGCCAATCCTGCAGCTGGAAGGCAATCAAGAGAATCCCACCCCAGTGCCTCTCACCTGCACCGGCAGGTCCAGGCCGTTATAACATGTCCCACTGTCCCTTCTCTACTGCCTATCGAAAAAATTCCCCTAATCTCACTACTAATCAGAAAACTTTTAGGCTGAAAAAGTTTTATTCTTCGAGGTGACAAGAATATTGTTGCACTTCTGCCCAGTGGTTTGCTCGAAACCAACCCGGTGGATTTGGGCCTTAAACATGCAGACCTCCTGCAGGTGGAGTCTTAAATGTTCTCCATAACCCATAACCCACCCATAGTCTGTCTCTGAGATATTTCATCCTCGTGATACTTCCTTAGTATGTTTTTTCATGAACACCTTCTCTGAGCAGCCCCACCCATACGAATCTTTGGGTTTCATCACCTGATAACAGCCAGCACAGGCCACATTGCTCGCTGTGCTGTCAGTTCAAGGCCATCTGGCCAGGGTCCCAGTGGAGCCACCAGAGTCATTGCTGCTTAAGCCATTTGACCAACTTTGCCACATCCCTCAGGGGGCTGACAGGCAACTGAGGGCACGGGCCTCCCTCCAAAGGCCGGTCTTCTGGCATCTCTCCCTGGAATTCTCCACAGAAACTGGTCTGGTATCTTATCCAGCAAGACACAGTCCTGGCTTTCTGGCTGAAACACTGTTAAACTCTTGCTATACCTCGAGTCCCAAGACTACAGCTTCATCCCTCTTCTTTTGAGGAGCATTCAGGGAATTCCCTGGTGGTCCAGTGATTAGGACTCCACACTCTCACTGCCGAGGGCCCTGTTTTGATCCCTGGTAGGGGAACTAAAATCCCACAAGCCACGCAGTGTGGCAAAAAAAAAAAAAAGCCCCTTTGTCACTCATGATGCATCCACTGGTGTGTTCAACACTCCCCTCCTAAGAGTTTGGATACCATGATGGACCATTCCTTTTGATTCAGGTGCAGCTGGACACCACAGCACAGTTCAGCATTTCTAACCCTGGCCCAACCCAAAGTAATCAGGTGTTCTCTCCTTAATGTAGAAAGGGGGTAGGTTCCTTCCTGGTCCCCTGAAGAGGGCCAATGGAGAGAACCTCTACATGGCCCTGTAAGCAAAGCAACAGGGTAAACACGTACATGTTCATGGAGCTTAAATTTTATTTGAAGACTTGGAGAAACAAAATGAAGTATAATTTTTAAAAGTTATATAAAATTAATATAGATGTTACAGAGTAGAAAAAATTCATATGCATTTTTAAGATAAAATGAGAGAATTCAAAGATATGTCAGTGGCCTGATTCAGGCTAGGATCCTCATTCCCTTAGAGGTACACGTTCTTTCTTCTCCACTTGTAGGGGTTCAGGGATGCAGTAGTGAGAACTCTCAGGGGTGCTCAAGGCCCATGCCCTCTGGGGGATTCCAACCATGCATTTCCTGCTCTAAGAAATATTTCACACCACTGGCTGCACCAAAACTTATAGGAAAGAAAGAACATTGGGTAAATGGCTCAGAAAATTTCACCTCAGAAAGGACTTTTGTTTCTCTCTTTCTAAAAGGAAATAGAAAATTCCCAAGAGGGTGTGGATTTAGGAGATAGGAACCTTCTAGCTTTCTTCTATTCAAGCCCTGCCTGAAAGAGCCAAGAAAATCCTTAAGATTTGAAAATGAACTAGCCCAACTCACCAAATGGAAGTTGACATTTTCTTGACATTTTGAGCCAGTCGATTCTTTGTTGTGAGGGGGCCTGTCCCATGTTCTTTGGGATGCTTAGCAGTATCCCTGGACTCTCCACCCACCAGAGACCAATAGCACTAGGTACCCAGTTGTTATAACCAAAATTATCTCCAGACATTGCCACTGTGCCCAGGGTTGAAAACCACTGAGTTAGGGTAAGAGAATTGTAGCTTAGTTAATAACAAAACATTTGTATTCTTGGAGTATCCTCTGTGCTACATATATCACCTAGGACTGGGGCAAAATTTAGGATGCAAGGATTTAGACCCCTATGCTGTCCACCATCCTCAGGACTAACACTATCTGAACTGAGTACCACAGTGAAAGGCAAGATTCATCCCAGTGTCACCAAAGCCGTGTACAGCTACAGAGACTGGGCACTGCACCATTCCAGAAGATGCCATTTGCATAGATCATATGTGAATTGTGCTCCCTGGAGCTATACAGTGCAGCAGCCCTGGCTGTCACAAGGTTTCAGCCATCTGTCTCCTGTCTAGTAGAGAGAATCTTAGGAAGAAGAAAAAAGAAAACTAGTAAACAATATATATGGGTCAGAAAATCATGACTCACTGTCTCAGCTTTAAATGGGATAGCAATTCCAGATGGTATCACGGTCTCCAAAATTAAAATAGAGCTTCAAATCTAAAAAATCTTGTAACAAAAATTTATTTTACGTTTCTGGTTTTTGTTGTCAGGACCCTATTGGATTACTTGAAAACTGTAGAAAAACTGTGGAGTACAGTAGTGTGCTTGGGATTTCTCATGAGAAGATCCAGATTTGAATCATGAGCCCTGAGTTGGCTTTCTAGTGGTAAATTGGAGATGACAGTAATTATTCCTGACCCTGAGTTTTGTGAAGATTAGCAAAGAAGTGAGACAATGAATGTACATACATTTTAAAGGGTAAAGCACAATACAAATGCTGCTCAATTTGGCAAATAGCTGATGTCACATGATAGCTTACTAAAGATTTGAGACTTTTTTTCAAAATGTCAAAGAGGTATCCATTTTTAACATTTTTAGAAATCCTCTCATCCATGTAATTTTAATTACTGTTGTCCATATTTTATATTATTTTATGCTTATAGGTTATAAATCTCTTAGTGATAGAGGACTAAACGAAAAGTCTAATGGCTGGAATGTTAAAGAAAATGGCACTTTATAGAAGCCTTTTCAAAGTTTACCCAAAAGGCATTTGTAGAGATGTGGATGGACCTAGAGAGTGTCATACAGAGTGAAGTCAGTCAGAAAGAGAAAAACAAATATCATATATTAACACATATATGTGGAATCTAGAAAAATGGTATAGATGATCTTATTTACAAAGCAGAAATAGAGACCCAGACATCATAATGCCACCCTCCTATAATAACCACTGTTGGCACACTTCACCCATTCTTTTCTCTGTCATATACTATATTTCTTTTTCTTTATATATAAGCAGGTTTTTATTAGTTATCAATTTTATACATGTTAGTGATATAGTATATTTCATATTGTTGAGATTATACAATATACCCAACTCGAGGTTCTTTGCTCTGTTACACAGCAAAGTCATTAAAAACCCTAGAAATATTTTAATGGTTATATAATATTACTGCAAATGAATGTTTCATAATTTATGAACTATTATTTCACAAACTATTTTAATTTTTCCTTTGTATTCATCCTTTTTATTTTTAGCTTCTAAATTCCTAGAAGTGGAATTATGAAATCGAAAACTCTAAATTTCAATTTGCTACCAGAAAAAAAAATTATATCAGTTTTCACACCTTTTAGCAATACGAGAAAGCACTGCTTGGCACACCCCACCCAGAATTGGGTATGCTCATTTTTAACATGTTTACTGTTTTAATTTGCATATACTTGCTATCTGGTTTTATTAGTCATTAGTATCTCCTCATCTATCCTCTGCTCATTTACTTTTATGGTGTCAGTGTTTTTAATTGATTTGTATGAATTTTTTACATATAAAGGTTATTAACCACTTCTCTCTCATATTTAGGTACAGAGCTTTTCCAGACTATTGCTTTTTCCATTAGTACTGTGTGCTTTTTTTGACATTAAGAAGTTTTAAATTTTATGTAATTGAAACTATTGGCATTTTTCTTGTAATTTCTTCTATTACTTTTTTCCCCCTTTTTAAAATCACTTTTAAGTTTAGGAAAAAGCTATTTTTTTTCATCCCAAGATCAGACATTTATATTCACCTATGTGCTTCAATTTCATTTTTTAATAATCATCTAAAATTCACATTGGCTCATTGTACCTCTCAGAAGCTGCCCACTCCTTAAATCCTATCAGTCCTATAGATATCCTCCACTAATAAACTGCATCATCTCTGCATCCCTTAGAATATCTACTCATTGAGGATGTACAGGGATGTGCTGAAACTGGCTCTTACCAGATCACCAGAGCCAATTTGTGCATCTTCCAACTCCAGATTCACTGGCATCACACTGATACCTTGAAACTGGCTACTGTGAGAGTATTTACACCCCAGAAATCAGCAAATGCTACAAATCTGGACCTTTGTTTTCAGAGAGCCCGTTTACCAGCACACCATGGACTACATTGTCTCTAAAAGTCCCCTCCAGTCCTGAGACTCTTCAACATGACTAACTATAATAAAACAACAAGATTGAAAGTCTAGAATGAATGAGACCATTATCTGGACACTAGTTTTACTGCATCAACAGCCAAATAAACTGTAATTTGAAAATATTTAACCTAAGGAATTTTTTTCTTTAGTCCATTTTTCTTTCTCTCCTCGATAGATAGGATTCTCGGAGGTTACTGAAATAGAAATTGTCTGCATTAAAATCAGGTGGAAATGAAAGACAAAAATTTGACCTAGAAGAATGTGACACTTTGGATTGTGAAGGGAGAATAAATAACATTTTTCTCATATCAGTATCTGTCTCAGGAGGTCATGGGTTATTACGTAGAACTGCTTGAACAAAGAGTACTTTCTCCTCCTGGGAGAACTGGTTCTTGCTCTGCTGCACAAAGCCAATTAGTCAAATTGCCTGCACCAGATTAAAGCCCTCTCCTGACTCCAATGGAAAAGCCAGTTAGGTCTCTGTTAGCATCACCCCAGACAGCCTTACTTATCTGGAACAGGACTCCAACCAAAGGTAATCCTGGGCTGCGTGCTTGTCTGTGGGTAGGGATCCAAACACAGCCATTGGGAGGACGCCACCGTGGTGGGCTCTCCGCCTTTTCAGTTCCAAGTATTCCTTACTCAAAATCAGCCTCTGTTGAGGCAACTCCTTCAAACAGCTCCCCTTCACCCAGTCTCCTCTAGGCTATGGATGTCCCCAAAATTCAGCTCTAAAATCATAGATTAGTAGAACCAGAAAGAGTCTCAGGGATATTTTTTTGCACTCTTCCCTTTACAGGTGGGTCCCAGAGAAAGATGTGCACTTGTCCCAAATGAAAAGAAAGCCCTGCCCAGTGGATAACTGTAACTCAGGACTACCAAGCCCCAGCCCGGGGTGCTTTCTACTGAAATTCTGCCCTTCTCTCTTCCACTCTCTCCCTTGGAGGTGAGAGAGAGTGGCACCTTTGGAGGAAAAGAGGTGGCATCTTTATTACCTTAAGCTACAGTGGTCACAGATTTTGGAGATCCATAAATCCGTGAGAATGTTGGGGGTTCCTCACGTGCTCAACTAATAGACATTTCAGTGAATTTAACTTGTGATGCAACTATTCTTTTTAATTGAGTCATTTTAAAAATTCTTTCTGATTCGTCCCCCCAAAATAACTGAATTTCAAAGCCACAAAGAGAAGAGAATTTAACCAAGATATTTTAGTGCCTCCTTTTAGAAATAATTCAAGAACAAATAGGTAGGAAGCCTTATTTCATTCACCTAATTGGATAAGCCTCTCAATAGACCCTTCCATGATGCCAGTAAGAGAAAACCGAATCCTCCATTTAATTTTTCAATGTGAAGAATAAAGTTTCTAAACAACACAGACCTTCAGAGATCATTTTAGCTTCAAGGTAGCTAACTCAAGCTTTAAAAGGAAAAAATATGTTACATTACTTAATGTTTTTGCAAATTCTTCCTAGAGCACAAACCATAAATTATAAGAATAAATTTTCATGGGTGGTAATATAAACATTTCAATGGAAGAATAGTGGGTCTATGCTTCTGTTTATTTATTACCTGACTTACATTTAGATGATTCCCACTGTCTGCATGGTGCAAGCTAGTTCACTTTTATATCACATATAGAATTGCCAAGTTAAGATGGTATGTGCATTAGAAGTCCCAGCAACTGCAGCCCTCACCTTGCAGATGAGAGAAGTGAAACACAAGGAGATCCTGGGGCCACCCAAGGTCATAAAGCTAATTAGCCTCAGAGCCAGAAATAGAACCCACAGTCTCCTCTCTCCCCAGAATGTATGCTGCTGGTCATTCTCAGAGTTTATAAAGCATTTTTATCACAAATTTCCATGAGTTTTCATTAGATTTATGAAAATTATAATAGTACTATTTCTAAAATCTTTGCTCGTCATAGATACACACCCTTAATGTATACATATGTAACATCGGAACATGTATACTTTGTCAGTGACTCTCCCCCCCTCCCCTCCGTAAAATGTTACAGTGTTGTAGGGCAGAGGGAAAAGAGCCCAGGTTTAAGGCTCAGATGGGACAAGAGTTTGAAGTCCAATCCTGTTGCTTATAAGATTAGTAAAGTTGGGTAAGTATTTGATTTACTTAAGCCTTTGAGCCTCAATTTCCTCATCTAAAAATGGAACAATTAATGCCTACTTTAGTAAAAATTAATGCAAAGCCCCTAAGATAGTATCTTGATTTGGAGGGGTGGAAAAGAGACTCTCTTTTGACATTTGAAATCTACCATATTTCCAGCCTAAGTTTTAAAATTTATTCATTCATAAAATATTTATTAGATTCCTTCTATAAAACATTGTTCTAGATGCTGGAGATACAACCGTGAACCAGATGAATGATCCCCTGTGGGGCATCAGCCTGCTGGTATCTCTGAGGGGACACACAATGAAACTGCTTTTACACGTGCTACAAAAGCTGCAAACTGGACTCAGCTGCTACTAAGGGAATGAACTGCTGCTGCGAGGGTAAAGGAGCATTGCTGGAATGACACTCAGAATCAGAAGGCGAGCAGAAGGCAGCAAGTTCTTCTCCCTCTGCCAACCTCCAGGCTCCCTCTAGCGCCCCCTATTGACAGAGTCTAACAGAGCCAGCTAGCGAAGCAGAAAATGCAGTTTGCAGTCCCCGCCGGGACATCACAAAGCAAAACGCCAAGGCTGGATTTGAATCTTAAAGACAATATTTTAATAACCGAAATGAACAGATCCTGAGGAAGCTAATTACTTGGCTTCCTTTAATCACAGGGCAAGGTGAATGAGTCTCGGTCTTTTTATGCAAATTTGGGAAGAATGACACTTTCTAACTACTGCTTAGAATTCTAAACCTTTTAATGGGAAACACCAGCTACTCAAAACAGTGCACACCTGTATGGTTTCTTTTATTTTTCCAAGGAAACATTTCTCTCTGAGTTTGTTTATTCTGAAGTGTTTTGATATTGCAATAATCTCATGATATGTGTGGAGAGGGGAGGAAAGTGAGGGATTCAGACAGCAAAAAGAGGCCTGTGGGAAATGAACTGGGAAAGAAATTTAGAAAATGACAGCTGAGAAGAACTTTGGGAGGAGAACTGAAGTCTCTATGGAGGATTTTTCTTAAGTTTTATCAGGAGATATGCAAAGACTAGCCCAAACCATCTCCCTGCAAAATCTACAATGAAATTTTCATCACTTACAAATGTTTTGTGAACTTGGATTTTATTATTATTATTATTAGAATAGGTAACATATACATTGGTACAAAAGACAAAAAGGACAAAAGAGCATATTATAAGAATTAAGTCTTCCTTATACCCCATCTCCCAACCAACAAAGAATAAATATGATGGCAGATGTATTCTGTCAGCGCTCATCTTCAGAAAACAGAATTCATCTAATTAGCAGCAAGGAGAATCATTCTAAGTATTAATTACTGTACCAGATCAATTGGGAAGTTGAACAAAACAAACCTGGGCTGAGGGTCCAGGACCATCTCCCAAAGCCTCAATGCAGAATTAGGCCTCCAGTAGAGCAGCTGCTTCTCACAGAGTCAGGTAGTTACTGACTGCATCATGCTCCATATTTGTCACAATTTGCACCAAAGCAGGGGCCAGACAATGGCATCTCTGCTACAACTGTCGTAGAAAAACCAAACGTATCCTTCTCTGTGCTCACCAGCAGAGTGGTGAACAGCAGCCTCCAAAACACTGCAATCCACTTTGCCTTCTAAATATTAAAGATCAAACAGAACTTCAACTGCAAGAGAATCTATGCAACACAGCCTTTAGCCTTCCCACGTTTGAAGGGGTTGGAATGGATGTTGATTAAGCCTCTCCACAGGTTGTCCCAAGCATTCTTGTAGAATCCCTCTACAAGAGCAAAACATGAAAATCTCTGGAAATCAAAATCGTATGGTTCATTTGCAAATATTTTCTCCCATTCTGAGGGTTGTCTTTTCATCTTGTTTAAAGGATTAATCTCCAAAACATACAAGCAGCTCATGCAGCTCAATATCAAAAAAACAAACAACCCAATCCAAAAATGGGCAGAAGACCTAAATAGACATTTCTCCAAAGAAGACATACAGATGGCCAAGAGGCACATGAAAAGCTGCTCAACATCACTAATTATTAGAGAAATGCAAATCAAAACTACAATGAGGTATCACCTCACACCGGTCAGAATGGCCATCATCAAAAAATCTACAAACAATAAATCTTGGAGAGGGTGTGGAGAAAAGGGAACCCTCTTGCCCTGCTGGTGGGAATGTAAATTGATACAGCCACTATGGAGTACAGTATGGAGGTTCCTTAAAAAACTAAAAATAGAACTACCATATGACCCAGCAATCCCACTACTGGGCATATACCCTGAGAAAACCATAATTCAAAAAGAGTCATGTACCACAATGTTCATTGCAGCTCTATTTACAATAGCCAGGACATGGAAGCAACCTAAGTGTCCATGAACAGATGAATGGATAAAGAAGATGTGGCACATATATACAATGGAATATTACTCAGCCATAAAAAGAAATGAAATTGAGTTATTTGTAGTGAGGTGGATGGACCTAGAGTCTGTCATACACAGTGAAGTAAGTCAGAGAAAAACAAATACCATATGCTAACACATATATATGGAATCTAAAAAAAAATGGTTCTGAAGAACCTAGGGGCAGGACAGGAATAAAGACGCAGACATAGAAAATGGACTTGAGGACACGGGGAGGGGGAAGGATAAGCTGGGATGAAGTGAGAGAGTGGCATGGACATATATACACTACCAAATGTAAAATAGATAGCTAGTGGGAAGCAGCTGCATAGCACAGGGAGATCAGCTCGGTGCTTTGTGATGACCTAGAAGGGTGGGATAGGGAGGGTGGGAGGGAGATGCAAGAGGGAGGGAATATGGGGATATATGTATACATATAGCTGACTCACTTTGTTATACAGCAGAAACTAACACAACATTGTAAAGCAATTATACTCCAATTTAAAAAAAAATTGTATGGTACTAGCAAAACTTCAGAAAAATAAGGCAAAGGGAAAAAAATCAGAATACAGAAAGACACTCATTGACATATGAACATTTAGTAAAAAATAAATAAGGCTTTCAAAGCAGAGGAGGAAATATAAGATATTCGATTAAATGAGTGTTGGAACAACTGGTTAACCATTTGTACAAGTATAAAAGTACATCTTTCACACACTACACAGAAAGAGAAATTCCAGATGGATTAAAGAGCTAAATGTTCAAAAGTAAAACTTTAAAAGTAGAAAAATAAACTATAAGACAATATCTGTATTATCTTGGAGTGGAAAAGCCCTCTTATGCAAGCTACAAAGTCAGAAATCATAAAAGAAGAAAAGCCTGATACATTTGACTCCATAACATTTAAAACTTCTATATTCCAAAGCCCATTTTACTAAATTGAGATGAGCAACATCTTGGGAGAAAATAGTTGCAACATATACAAGATTAATAACCAGAATACTTCAAAAGTACATACAAATCAAGTAAGAGAAGCTAAACAATTAAAGGGAAAGTTTACAAAGGATATATGGAGGCAATTATCACAAGAAACACATATAATCAATAAATATATTAAAAGATATTCAACTCACTAGTAAGCAGGGAAATGTAAATTTTTTAAATGATATACCATTTCCACTCACTAAAGTGACAATAATTTAAAAGATTGAAAATATCCATACCGAGGATGTCTGCTCTTAAAACTCATTGAACATTGGGAAATTCCCTGGCAGTCCAGTGGTAGGATTCCATGCTTTCACTGCCAAAGGCCGGGGTTCAAGCCCTGGTAGGGGAACTAAGATCCCACAAGCCATGCAACACAGCCCAAAAAAAAAAAAAAAAACTTATTGAACATTGTACTGCAGGGCTTAGCCAGTGTGAAACAGCAAATAATAATAATAATAATAATAGAAGATTGGAAATGAAGAAATAAAACTGACTGTTTACAAAGAAAGTCCCAAAGAACTTACAAAAATCCTAATAGAATAATAAATGAGTCTAGCAAAGATGTAAAACACAAAATCAGTACACAAAAGTCAATTGTGTTTCTATAAATCAGCAATGAAAAACTGGAAATTGAAATTTTAAATAAAGTTACCATTTATAATACCATCAGAAATCATAAATACTTAGGGATAAACCTAACAAAACATGCACAATTTTTATGCTAAAAACCACAAAACAATGATGAAACAAATCACAAAAGACCTAAGTAAGTGAACAGATGTACTGTGTTCATAGATGGGAAGACTCAATGTTGTTAAAATATCAGTTCTGCCCAATATGAGCTATCAATTCAACATAATCCCAATAAAAATTCCAGCTTCTTTGTAGAAATTGAGTAGCTGACTATAAAATTTATATAGAAAAGCAAAGGACTTAGAATAGACAAACTAACTTTGGAGAAACAAAGTTGGAGGATTCATGCTACCTGGTTTCAAGATATCCTATAAAACTACAATAATCAAGAGAGTGTGGTATTGGCATAAGGAAAGGCATATAGATTAACAGAACAGAATAAAAAAGTCCAGAAATAAACACATATATGGTCAAGTGATTTTTGACAAAGGTACCAAAATAATACAATAGAGAAAGGATAATCTTTTTAATAAATGGTGCTGGAATAATTGGTTCTCCACATGCAAAAATATGAATTGCAAAACTTACTGTATACCATATACAAAAATTAACTTAAAATGGATCATACACCTAAATGTGAAACCTAAAACTATAAAATTTAAAAAATGACTTGTAACCTTGGGTTAAGCAAAGATTTCTTAGATATTACACAAAAAGCACAAGCAATTAAAAAATCCATACACTGGACTTCATTTAAACTAAGAACTACCGTTCTTTGAAAGACACTACTAAGAAAATGAAAAGACAAACCACAGACTGGAAGAAAATATTCACAAAATACATATGTGATAAAAGACTTGTATCCAAAATATATTTTAAAATCTTCCAGTTCAAAATAAGAAACAACTCAATTTTTTAAACAGACACGTCACCAAAGAAGAGATACCAATGGCAGATAAGTACACAAAAAGATGCTAAACATCATTTAAAATTAGAGAAATACCAATTTAAAACACAACAAAATCCCACTACACAACTACTAGAAAAGCTGAGATTAAACAAAAAAAAAAAGGAAAAGAAAGAAAAAAGAAAAAAAGGAAAAACCTGACAATAGCAAGTGCCATATCAGATGTGGAGTAATTGGAACTCTCATACATTGCTGGTGGTAAGGCTAAATGGTATAGCCACTTTGGAAAACATTTTAATATTTCTTTCAAAGTTAACCATACACTTATACTACCCATCAATCTACTCCTAGATATTTACTTAAGAGAAACGAAAATGTATGTCCACAGAAAGAACTATACGTAAATGTTTATAGTAGCTTAGTTCATAATTACCAAAAAACTAGAAGCAACCTAAATGTCTATTAGCTGGTAAGTAAATAAACAAATTATTGTATATTCATAGGATGTAATACTACCTAGTAATAAAAGATTGAACTAGTACTAATACACAACATGGATGAATCGCAAAAGCATCATATTAAGTGAAAGAAGTCAGATTTTTAAAATTACATACTGCAATTTATATCACATTCTAGAAAAGGCAAAACTAGAGATCACATCAGTGGCTGCAAGAGGCTGAGGGTTCTGGGAAGAGACTGACTACAAAGGGGCAGGAAGGAACCGTTTGGGGTGATGAAGATGTTCTACATCTTGATTGTGGTCTTGGTTATGTTGCTGCATGCCTTTAGCAAAGCTCATCCACTATAGACCTAAAAAGCGTGAGTTTTACTATGTGTAAGTTAGACCTCTATAAACTTCACCTTAAAAAATCTGTATGTGTCAAATGTAAAATAGATAGCTAGTGGGAAGCAGCCACATAGCACAGGGAGAGCAGCTTGGTGCTTTGTGACCACCTAGAGGGGTGGGATAGGGAGGGTGGGAGGGAGACACAAGAGGGAGGAGATATGGGGATATATATATATATATATATGTATAGCTGATTCCTTTTGTTATACAGCAGAAACTAACACACCATTGTAAAGCAATTATACTCCAATAAAGATGTTTAAAAAAATTGCATGTGCAGTATAACCTTTTTTAACTCTGTACTTTGATAAGAATTTTTTTTAAATATGTCATTGTGCTCTTTTTTTCCCCTTTTCCTTGTATTTGAACTTCTCCCAATTCAGCTAGAGGCTGAGGATTGTTTGAGCAGAAATAAAAATGAAAGGAGTCAGTGTTAGGTAGAGGACTTATAAATAAGATGTTTTAGTCTATAGCAGAAAGAGAGGAAGGAAGGAGGGAGGGAGGAGAGGAAGGGGGAAATGGCGAGGGAGAAATAGAAGAAGGGATGGATAAGAGGAGCAGGGAGAGGAGAAAGAAATTCTTGAATGCCAAGATTTATTGAGAATGAATCCCATTATTCTAAAGATTCCCTTATAAACCAAGCCTCAGCCAGCTGAGAAATTTTCAAAATCCAAAGGTACAGAAAGTTCAGGAGTTAACACCCACCTAAGGAGAAGGTGGAAATATCTGACTGAGAGAAGAGGAGGAGGAGAGAAGAAAAGGGCACAATATTAGATGCTCTCAGGTCAGCAACGTGGAGGAGAGGGTCAGAGGGACTTCCAGGGAGACCCTGTTCCCTTGGCAGAGCCAGGGGTACTGAGAGCCTCTCAGAGGAGCCCCACATTCAGCAGAGCACAGCAGCCAGAAGAGCCCAGGAAAGATGGCTGAAAGCAGCCAGTCTATGGCCGGCAAACTAGAATGATGCAGAGAAGGTAGTAGGGAGTTCCTGAATCCCCAGAAAGGGTTCTGGGAAGGCACCCCAAAATCATAACTAACAAGCATCAGCATTGGGCGCTTGGGGGAAATGCAATGGAAAGTGGACTTTCACTTTGTACTCTCTGCTTCTGTATTGTTTGAGTATTTTATTACAGTGAATATGTGTGTGTTATTACTTGTATAATTAAAACTGAATTTTAAAAGAAAAATCAGAAAATATAGGAAAACATAAATGGTAAAATTAAAATCATACATAATCCTAGCTTCCAGAAATAATCATTATTCTCATTTTGATGTATAAATTTCCAATATCATCTAGAAATATACTTTTATATAAAATTACAATTATACTATAATATTGTTTTGTAATCTATTTTTTCTTAACTACATGATACGAATATTTTCCTACATAATTGGAAAAATGGTAATTACGAATGTCATTTTTCAATACCAACATTTAATAAAATCTTGAATACTCTGTACTTTCTTCAAATAAGGCTACATGAATAAAGCTATTCTCTGTCAAATAGCCCCTAAAATTAAATAGTTGTATAGTATTTCACTGTATTTCCATAATATAATTTATTTAACTAACTTCCTATTGTAATTTAAGGATTTGAGAGAGTGTTTACATCAAATAAAAGCAATGCTGAAGATAAATCCTTTCATATATCCATGACTATTTCCCAGGGATAAATTTCAATAAGTGGAATTATTGGGTTGAAACCAGGAAAATTCTTTTTAATATTGTCAAGTTTCTTTCCAGAAAGTTTGAACCAATTGTCACCTATACAAATATGAGAAAGCCCATCTCTGCATTTTATACTAATAATTAACATTTTAATCTTTACAATGGGACCCATGAAAATAATGTCTCATTGACATTTTAGTTTTCATTTCTTTATTAATGATGTTGAGCATCTTTGTTTTCTGATATTCACTAGCTGACTATGTCTTCTTTTGTGAATTTCCCTTTCATATCCTCTTCTCATTTCACTTCTGGATTTGGAAGGATTTATCATTCAGGTGTATACAGAAAAGTTATATAATGGACAATGCAAAATTCTCGTTTTGAGGAAAGTAAATGTTTCTCATGTCAACCCTGTACAAAATGCTGTAACATTAAATGTTAATAAAACTTTTCCACAGAAATCAGAGAAAACATGATCCAGGCACTTTGCACTTTGCGTTACAATGATTTAATGGCACAAGTCTAGCATTTAGTGTTTTTTAAGGCCAACATCATAAGCACCTTATAAGCATCATCTCATACAATTTTCTCTTAACACTACTAGGCAGATGCTATTAGGACAGCCTTATAACAGATGAGGAAATTTAGACAGAAAGGATAAAAGTCTCAGGGATGCTAAGTGATGGGACCAAGGTATTTTACATGTCCTTAAACTGTCTCTTTTACTGACCAAACTTTTGGCATTCTTCAAATGATTGTGTGCATCTGTTTTGCTTCCCTGACTAGAATGTAGACCCCCAAGATAAGGGCTGTGTCGTCATTCTCCCACAGCCTCTCCTCCATTTTCCTTCCCCTTACTGGCAAATAGACCTCACTGCTGGAGCCACAGCAAGAAATGAGCAAGTACTTGGTGATTTTTCAAACTGACCAGTGGAATCCTAACTCTTGCCAATAACTGCCCCAAAGTATCTTATAAGTCACCTCGTCCAACCCCAGACTTTATATCCCAATCTGCCAGGGAAATGCCATCTCCATGAATGGACAAATAGAGGCACAGTACTTCTTTTTCACTACCCTTGTACTTCCTTTGGGAGCCCCAATAAGCCTGCTTGTTGGGACATTTTTACATCATAAGGCTTTCTGAAGGGTCAGCTATGCTTACCACTTCCCTCCGTATCTTGGTTACACTGACCTAAAACATCAGCCTCCAGTTCAGCAGCCACCTGATATGGTATAATGATAGCGACAGTGACATTATTAAGTGATTAGGCTTCTAAATCTGCGAAACTTCCCATGGCCCCATATTACCCTGCTTTGAAAATGCAACATTAATGTGTTATGGTCAAAGCTATGTATCCATTACTGGCTTTTAAATTAGAAGTCTGAAAAGAGGTTACAGTTTGAAAATAAATTGAGTCAACTTGTTCTTAGGGATATTTCACTTCCTTTGAAGTAGAAAATAAAGAATGCAAAAAAATCATGGAAAAAAGTTCAGTATTATTTTTTCCATGCTTCAAGGCTTAGAAGCTTTTCCAGTTTGTGTTGTGATGGGTAGCATCAAAATACAGGTAAGAAATAAGGCAGACATTTTATGTAACCACCATTAGTCATGGTAAGCCATCCATAAATGATTCATCCCGCCTCCTCTTGACCTCTGCAAAATTACTATATATTTACCCACAATTAGTCCAGCACAGCAGGCAACTACAGGGACTAAAAGGAACAAAATACTGATATGGAACAATAACACCTCCTATATATACATTTTTATTGATAAATCACAGAAGTTATCTGAGTCCCTATCATGAGCCAGTGCTGGGTAGGAATGCTTCTTCCCTACTGCTGACCCCTTCCATATGGAGGAAGCTCAACTAGTCTAACACCCTTGGCATCTCTCTGCTGCTTATTCACCCCTGAGGGGAAGTGGAATGACATGCCCAGCTCAGACACCCTGTCTGTCATTTTCTTTGGGAATGAGATGTTCCTAGGATGTGGCAATTTTCCCTTGCTTTCCCACAACCCAAGTCTTACCTGGCCAGTTCCTCACTGTGGGGAGGCCTGTCTCAATCCCAGATTGCTTGTGACTGGAGAGGTAATTTGACTTAATTCTTGGGATCAGATTCAGGAAACCCCCTTGACTCTCACAATAAGTTACATCATCAACTCGGTGTTCATTCTAATAAAGATGGCATTTTGGTCTCAAATGTGCTAATGTTTGACATATCTTAATTTGTTATAAACCCAGAAAGAAGAGGAGGGTTTAATTTGCTTGGTGCATTCTCAATGCAACATTTCACAATTAAGCAAAGGTATGGAACTGGGAAGGGCAAAATACTCATGCAGATAGGCTTTTGGTAGGATCAGGAAATGTGGTTGTGAGCCTTGAACTTCAGTGAGTAGGCATATCATTTTGATCTTAGTGGTTTGTAGAGGTTTATATTAAACCAGCTTTAGCTGATGTGGCCTGGAAAACCCAAAGCCAGCAACATGTTATATTGACCTTGATGGGTGACTATGGCTTACAGTGGTTTGTCCATAGGCTAAAGACTGTTTCTCCAGAGGCACATGATCTCAGATTCTGTTATGGTGTTTTATGTACCTGTTACTATGGCATTTATTACAGAGCAGGGCTATGTTTTGGGGTTTTGTTAAACATTTTTTGATGTGGACCATTTTTAAAGTCTTTATTGAATTTGTTACAATATTGCTTCTGTTTTAGGTTTTGGTTTTTTTGCCCTGAGGCATGTGGGATCTTAGCTCCCTGACCAGGGATCAAACCCACACCCCCTGCATTGGAAGGCAAAGTCTTAACCACTGGACCGCCAGGGAAGTCCCAGAGCAGGGCTATGTTTGAGGAAAGTCCAATATAGCCACAATCATGGACTAAAATACAACCTGATGCCAGTGCTGCTTAGAAACTTTAAAAATGAACACAACTTATTATGTGTAGTTTCTTCTGTATCTTGATTACAGTGACCCAAAACACCAGCCTCCCAGTACAGCAGCCGCCTGGTACTGGATGGTGGTATGCAGAATGCATTTATTGAGCACCTATCATGTGTCAGGCCCTCTCCCAGGCACAAGAAATATGAAGATGAACATACAGAGCTCCCTGAGCCCATGGTGCTCTCTTCCAAAGGCCATCACAATACAGGATGGTAAATGCTACAATCAAAGTAGGCGTGGAGTGCTACAAAGCACTGAGAAGGTGCCTAAAGCCAACTTAGTGGAGAGAGGTTGCTCAGAAAACTTCCACGGAGAAGTGACATGTTACCTGAGTCTTCAAGGATTGGAGGAAGATAGCTGGCAACAGGAGGACAGAGAATGAGGTAATATTCAGGAAGAAGAAGTCACCTTTTCTCAGAGGAGATGAATTCAAGGAATTGTAAATAATTTAGCTAAAGGGAAAGGAGGCCACAAAGGGTCAAGAAGAAAGAGTATCCAGAGAGAAAGATAAACAAAGAACAAGAACAGAATGGTGAATGATTTTAGCCAGGAGGTGACAAAATTAGATACACATCTTAGAAAGAGGACACTTGCTGCAGAGAGAAGCAGGGTAAGAAGGACAAAAAGTATTGGGGCAAAGGGTGTCTGATGGATTAGGTGAATAAAGAGGAAAGAACTGATATGAGAGCCACATTGAGGATGGAGGTGACAGGAATTAGTGGATAATCGTGCTGTATGTGGGGCTTGGAAGGTGGACGGAGGTGACAGCTAAAGGAAAAGGAAATGTTTATAATGATTCCCAGATTTCTGATCTCAGGAACTATGAGACTCTGAAGCACCACTGACTATCACAGGAACTAAAGGAGGGCTCACTGCCCCACTGGAGTTTAAAATGCTCAGTCCATGGGGCTGGGACTAAATAGACATAGGAGATATCTAGCTAATAACAATTATACTAATAGGTAACAGTTCACTTCTCTCTGTTAAAATTAGGGTTAAGGTCAGGTTAGGGTTAGGGTTAGTTACCAATGTAACTAGAGGGTATGGTCTGAAAGTTTATGTCCCCCCCAAAATTCATATGTTGAATTCCTAACTCCTGAGGTGATGGTATTAGGTTGTGGGGTCTTTGGCAGGTGATGGGTCATTAGGGCAGAGCCCTCATAAATGGTATTACTGCCCTTGTAAACAAGTCCCAGAGAGATCCCTCCCACCATGTGAAAGCAGGCTCTCACCAGACACCAAATCTGTCACTGCCAAGATCTTGGGCTTCCCAGGCTCCAGAACTGGGAGAAAGAAGTGGTTCTTGTTTATAAGCCACCCAGTCTGTGGCATTTTGTTATAGCAGCCCGAGCAGACTAAGACACCAGCTAAAAGTTATTGAATGTTTACTATGTGCCAGGACTTGTGCTTAGAGAAAAAAGGTAACTCACCTTGGTTTAAACAGCAGTAAAGTATACTACTGATTGCAAGCCATGTTATTCTAAATGTTTTGCATTTACTCAGTTTGTTCTGCTGTTTCCAACCAATTCTGAGAGACTAGAGTACCATGTAAGTCCTTGTGTCTTTGTCTTCCCTAGTCAAAGGCCTTAGCTAAGCATGTTGGCTACTCTGTCAGTCTGCTTACCACTGTGGGGAGACTTACTTTTAAAGTGAAATTGATAAAGCAAGGCCAAAAACACTTCCACCAATAAGAATGTAGTAAATAATTTGTGCTTAGCCTTAGAAACCCTTATGCTTTACCTATAAATCAATGTACTGCAGCCCAAAAAAGGAGGGCAACATGGAGAGAAGCTTCAAAGAGAAGGGTAGAACTTAATTTTGATGCCTTTGGGAGTAGGAAAAAAGGCATTTGCTAGTTAGGCTATAACTCTAAATTCTTTGCATGTCATCAGATTTATAAGTGACTCAGAGAGACTGTGTCTTTCTGTTTCACACATCATTTCTACCAAGCGATGGTTTCTGTGTTAGCCTGCAATTTTTCAAAGAACAGAAACAGCATCTGCATCCCACATCCATTTTCATTCTCTGGACACCACCCAGAATATGTGCTCTTCTCTTAGCAGCACTTCTAAAAGAATTACTGTACAAAATAAAGATAGAATGGAAAAAAGGTCTGTGTTTACCTGCAGATATTTAAACTTTAACATGGGAAAGAAGCAGGAAATCTTTCATTCAATTTTTTAATTAATAAAGAGCTCTGGCAACCACTCTGAGAAAATCATTTTCTACCCAGGTGGCTTTATCAGCTTAAATGATTCCCTTATTAAACAGAATTTCAAAAGGTAGTAAAAGCCAGTACAAAATAATGGGATTACTTTTGGAAGTAATACTAGGTGCTTAAATGGTAGCTTACTAATGTGTCCCCTTTTCTTTTGAACATGCACTTCAAATGTGCAACTGTCAAATGTCTAAATTATATCAGGAAATCTGATGTGACAGTGTCTGCTTAGCCACAAACTGCTGAGAGCTCTGCTCTTGGTCCAAGCCATCATGATCTGTCGCCTAGATGACAGTAATCACTTCTAAATTGGTCTCCTAGCTCTCAAGCTTACCTGCCTGCAGTCTTTTCCCCACAAAGCAGTCCTTTTATTCTCATTGCTGTACAGTATTTCATGTGTGAGTACATCTAAGTTTATTTATCCATTATACTTTTGATGGGCATTTGGGTAGTTTCTTGCTCAAGTAATCAAAATTACCCAATTCATCTTTTTGGTAAGCATGCAGACATAATTTAGTTAGTATATTCCTGAGAGTAAATTTGCTAGGTCATAGGGTAGGTATACGTTCAGCTTCAGTAGATAGTGCAAATAGTTTCCCAAAGTGGTAATTAACATTGCATTTTTGTTTTGCTTTACCCCATTTCTTATTCCATTCAGCCTTATACATAGCTTCTGTTTTTCTCTTATATTTTCCTTTCAATGTTTAACAATAAATAAATATGTAAAAAATCTAATCATTCTGAAAAAATAAATCCTTCATAATTGAGGATATTCAAAACAATGTGTTCCACACTCCAGGTCTATTTGTATTTTCACATTATGCCTTTTATATACAAATTGTTTTTCCAAAACTATCAGGGGAAATGTATAACAATCCTCTAAAAATGTAAACAAGTCTATTTCACAGAGATTTTTTACATATTTTGTAAATAATTCTACCTTGAGGTTATAAATAATTACTCTGCATTCAGATGTTCCAAACTGCTGCTTTTTATAATGACAGCTCAAAAGGGAAGAAATTGTGAGGGAGGATAAAATACTGCACTTATTCTTCAAAAATGAAACTATAAGAAGGAGAAAATACCATGGGACAATAGTCAAATGAATACCATAGAAAAATTCTTTTCAAGACTGCCCACTCCCATTCAACTCACCTCTTTCCCTTCAGTCCTGTGTTCCCTCTCCCTTCCCAAACTGAAGTGCCTATTGCTCTCAAACTGGTCCCTGCTGTCTTGGAAATGCACTGTGTTTCCCCAATAGGCTCTTTCTACCTCTTCCACCTCTCTGTGCTCCAGGCTTCCTTAACTTACATTGAAACATTGCCCCTGGGCCTTGTGAGGTGAGTGATTAGCTATCTTGATAACTTTATTCATCCATTCATTCATTTTTTTAAAATAAAATCATTGGACACCAATTAAGTGCAAGGTATATTCTCGATGTTAAGTCTACAAAGAGAAATAGATGATAGATAGATAGATAGAATGGCATATATATACATATATATATATACATATACATATATATACATATATATACATATATATATACATATATATATATACATATACATATATATGTATATATATATATATATGGCAAGGTCTCTTCACAAAATAAATTATAACATTGCAATAGAGATATGACAGAGAAGCAGATAACCATAGTATAAGGCAGAAAATGGCTAGTGACATAAAAGAGGCGCAGATAAAGTCCTAGTTTAGTTTCTCTAAAGTCCTTTAGAGAAAAGGAAAAGAAAGCTGGCATGTACCATGCTCCAAGCACTAGGCTAGGTAGAATGCATACATTAGTTTATCTTTCTCTCATATGGCTAATTCCTTCTTGTCCTTCAGGAATTCATTCAAGTGTCACCTCACCCAGGAAGACCTTCTTGACCTGACTCACCCAGCCTTTCCTCTATGCTCCCACAATCAAAGCTTTATCAAATGACTGGATAATTGTTAGCTTATTATCTATCATCCCAAACAATGGTAAGTACCTGGAAGTGGGAAACAATGCCTTGTCTTTGTACATTTTCAATGTCTAACTCTGAATCTGTTGCACACCAAGCTTTCAGTGATGGATGGATGGATGGATGGATGGACAGACGGATGGACGGACGACTGAAGTACTATTAAAGCATTAGAGGAAAAGGGGGATTGTGTGAGCAACATGATAACAGGAAAATAGAAGGTAGGTTCTAGGAATTGCAGGAGTCCAGTTGGATTGTGTTATAAGAATGTGGGCAGGAAGGTGGCAGGTGACAAATGTTGAAATAGAAGATGGAAAACAGTTTGTAGTGTCTTGAACGCCAAGCTAAGGCAGCTGGATTCATGCAGCAGAGAGTGGAGAGCCACTGGAGTTGACAGGCTGGGAAGTAATAAGATCAGAGCCGTGTTTTAAAGCAATTAATCTGGCAGTTGGAATATTTTTCCTTTTTCAATAATACGTTCACTTTTCATCAAGAATTTTCTTTGCTTAACCCAAAGGAATTAATATTATACTGTGGACTTGAGCAGCCCTGATAAACATTTCTTTTTTCAAAAGAGCTCAGACCTGCATGTACCTAGGTCAGCCTTGAGTAAAGTGTTGTTTTGCAATTTTTTTCTTTCAAGCAATTAGTCTTTATGTTACTCCCTAAGCCGACAACCACATTATTTTGATGCAACACTCTGAAATTAATTTTGAGCTGCTCCCCAAGGCCCAGCATGTGGTTACCAGCAAATGCTCACCCACAGCAGGGAGCATCACTAGTGACTTCTATATGAGATTCTCTTCTGAGGCAACGTGTGCTAATAGAGAACACAGTCATTGTTTTCACAAGAAATAATTTTTAAATGACACATTCATCCAAAGAGATATTATCTTGGAATGTTATGAGAAACATAGGTACTTGATAGGTAACTAATTACAAAGAATAAATCAATACTAAAAATTAGACCATCATCCTTTGACAATCACGTATTATTCAATTTATCTGCCATAAGCCAGTTTCTATAACAATGCATCTGTACCAAATCATCAAGTAATAACTTTGGACCACTTTAGATAAAACCTGCATCTTAAAATTGTAAGGTTATACCAGTAAACATTAAACAGGCAAGTTCAGTTGATATTTTGCTTTTAATAACATTTATTTTCTCTAGTTTCCCAAACCCATTGCTGATCAGTATTTCTACAAGTTCTGTTTTTCTACACACTTAATTCATATGCACATAAATATATATAGGTCATTTTAAAACTTTCATATCTGGAAGAAGATTGAAAACATTTTTATAACAGTCTAGTTAACTCTGGATAATCAGAGGGCAAATATTTATCACTTCATTTATCTTAAAAAATCTTTCATTCTAATACCTCCTCTAGGTAAACATTTGCTTTTTTTTTGCCAGCTGGATATTCACTATATAATCAACTTAATAACTGCTTTGCTGACACTTAATTCCCTTCATTTTTATTTTTTAAGAAGACTGTTTTGAAACTCAAATACTTTACTACTTATTCTCCAGGAAAATCTGGAGCAGGTAGGCCTTGCCTTCCCTCTGGGAGAAACTTGTTGATTTCCATTATGAATTCAAGAAAGAACTGAGTTTTGTTCACATCTCAATTCCTTCAATATTCTCTGTATGATGCAGAGTCCTTTGAAACAAAAATTCTCTTACCAAATGCTCTGCTCCAAGGGAAAGTTTATGAGCTGTATGTAATTCTTACCTCAGTCAGTGCAAAGCTGTCTATTCCGTAGAGGCATTAACAGGATGTAGAACAAGATGTCTGTTTCGGTCCCCACAAGGTGACTTTGTCTAATGTAAATTTCTAGATCAGACACCCATGATATAGGGGGAAAAAACATATTCAAGACCCAAATATTTGTATCCACCATGTTAGGTTACTTGTGCCTATTAAATTCCCTGCCATGCACTCCTTATACCAAAGTATTATGAAAGGTTTTAATGAAGTGGTTTACCATTTCAATACTAAAGACAAAGACGTAGAGAATGGACTTGAGGACGTGGGGAGGGGGAAGTGTAAGCTGGGACGAAGTGAGAGGATGGCATGGACATATATACACTACCAAATGTAAAGTAGATAGCTAGTGGGAAGCAGCCGCATAGCACAGGGAAATCAGCTCGGTACTTTGTGACCACCTAGAGGGTTGGGATAGGGAGGGGGGAGGGAGACGCAAGAGGGAGGAGATATGAGGATACATATATATATATGTATAGCTGATTCACTTTGTTATACAGCAGAAACTAGCGCACCATTGTAAAGCAATTATACTCCAATAAAGATGTTAAAAAAAAAAAAAGTAACAGTTACTCGAATTCTTGCTAAATGGTATGAGATTTCATTTGCCATGCTTTGACTACACTACCAGAACCCAAATCCTCAGAATTACTCCAGAACATCAGGCAGCTGTTGTGGGAACCACCTGAAAGGGGATGTTGAACCATACCACCATTGCAGCTCTGAGTGACACATGCAACCCATGACTCTACTCATCCGAACAGTTGACACCATGGTATTGTTGAGCTCACTGCTCACAGAGGCTGAAGTCAGTTGGATGTTCTTATCTACAGTGGGAACTCTTCCACCAACAATTTCATCCGTGTTCCTCTTTGGCCTCAGCAAAATAATGAAGCACTTGGCAGCAAATATACAACCCAATAAACCATAGCTGGATGCCAAGATTGCAAATATTTCCACGGCCACTTTAAACTTGCCTTTGGTGCTCAAGTAAGCAGGGACAAAAGAGATCCAGACAATAAAAAAGACCAGCATCCCAAAGGTGATGCATTTTCCTTCATAGTAATTATCCGGCAACTGGCGAGCCACAAGGGTTGTAAGAAAGCACAGCAAGGCCAAGAAGACATCCATCCCAAATATAGAGCACAAAAATTCTATAGAACCTTCATAACATTCCAGAATAATCTTTATATTTTGAGATTCCATGTTCTTGTACACCCTTGGGGGTTCTAATACTAAGTAGGCTGTACATATGCCAATTTTGACTAGAACAGACATTAGCACAATGATTTTCCAATAAAGAGAGTGGATGGATATAAGTTGGGTTTTGGATTTGGAAATTCTGTAGGCTAAAAACAGCGAAATAGTCTTTCCAAGAATGCAAGACAGGCAAAGTGAAAAGCCCAGTGCCAGAGTGACCTGACGGGCCATGCAGGACCAGTTGTATGGCTTGCCAATGAAGAACATGGAAGACAGCAACGTGATGACAAGAGAAACCTGAACGAGAAAGCTCAGCTCCCGGTCACTGGCAGTCACGAGCGGAGTGTGTCTGTATATCACATACACAATGTGACTGCCGAAACCACAAGCGCCCCACAGATGGAGAGAATGACAAGCGTGAATCCCAGGACCTCATCATAAGCAAGGAATTCTACCTGTTTCAGCACACACTCGCTCTTTTGTGCATTGGACCAATAGTCTTCACCACATAGTTCACACTCCCTTTGACCTAATGAACAAAGAACAGAGGACTGACTGCAAAGAAATCCACTTGTCCCCTTCAGCTTCGAATAGCCCAGAGGAGCCAAAGGCCTAATGCAAGACTCACTGAAATTTTCTATAGAGAATATATAATATCTCAAAAAAAAAAGCAGTGATAAAATGGTCTTAGAGTGTGCAGCTAATATTACAGATTGAGAATTGATTTCAATTTTGGAAATTCAGTCTCCTGTCTTGGTTTCAGCTCTTCCTGCATGGGCCTTTTTCAGTAAGATGCCTCTTTCTTTTTCTTCCAATTATCTAATTGAGAAGGGAGGTGTGTACCCTCATAAGCCCGAGAACAATCCACAAATATCTGAGAACATTAAAGCTACTAAGGTGAAACAATTAAGAGTAGTGTGACAGGGCTAAGGTTGATTAAAATACCAGGGTTTTCAATCTTGCATTCAGCTTCTCCTCCACCTACTGAAGAGAATTTTGTCTTTGCCCACTCAGCTTTCCTCTCCTCACCCTCCAGATGCAGATTTGAGAGAAGAGGTAAAGTAAGGTTGAGAATTAGAAGAAAGGAAACAAAAACAACAACCACGTTGACTAAGGTTGAAAAAACTTTTGGGGCATTTAGCTGGGCAGAGGCTCTAAAGGAGAACATTGCAACATAAGAAAAAATCTGAGATGAATTTGTGGTAGATTATGAAATGGATCTCTTCACTGTTCTATGAGAGATGCAGGTAAAGACTGGAATTCTCTTTCAATCACTTCCGACTGCTGGATTGGACTTCTCTTGTTGTTTCTGTGCAGAGAGTGGGCCACATGGGGTCAAGGAGTTGTTCAGATTACCTTGTGCTTGTTTTCCATTTGTGGAAAATTTTACATTTTTAAAATCCTTTTTTAACTAAATTGCTATAGAGGGCCTTTTGGCAAGAGACATACAATTTGTTATCTTTAACAGAAGGTAGAGATAAAAATAAACCTGCTGCAACATGCTCCATAGGGCTAAGCATACCAAGCCCAACTAAAATTCTGGTCAAGAACAGCAATTCAACAGGTTGTAGTGAAAAATTCATAGAGCAGGAGATATAGAATTCACCTGTCCTACAAACTTTGAGTAATTATGGTCTTTGCCTTTAGGGATGTACTTCTAGATCTTATATTTCTAAATTAGAGATAATTCTGTAAAACATAGAACTGTAATTCACTTATTTACTACTCATTCACATTTTTCCATAACTAATATTTAATCTATTTCAGAAATTGAAATAATTTTAAATACTTTTTTTTTTGCGAACCCATGTATTCATATTTCACATTTCATTAAAAAAAAATTTTCCCCTCTTAAATTCATGGATGCTGGTCTTTTTCCCAAATGTAGCAGCTTTGGAACTAAAACTGCCCTGGTCCAGGAAGATCCCACATGCCGCGGAGCAACTAAGCCTGTGCGCCACAACTACTGAGCCTGCGCTCTAGAGCCTGCGAGCCACAACTACTGAAGCCCGCACACCTAGAGCCCATGCTCTGCAACAAGAGAAGCCACCGCAATGAGAAGCCTGCGCACCTCAATGAAGAGTAGCCCCCGCTCGCCACAACTGGAGAAAGACCACGCATAGCAACGAAGACCCAAAAATAAATAAATAAAAACAAATAAATTTATATAAAAAAACCACAATGTTATAATTTTTTGCACTGCACAGAACATCCAATAATTTGATGGATTATAATTTTTGTCATAAGTTGTTCACATCTATTTATAAAGAAGGCTCCCAAGGCCCTCTTTGCCCAAACATGTTTAATCTCCTTCCATTTTAATATCAGTGAAAAAAGTGACCATCTCTACCTGGTTCCCGTGACACATGCCCATCAGCACACAGGATGCAGTCAAAGCAACATATTGGTTCCCCATGACGAATTCCCTTCCGGGTCCCACGCTGACACAGGTCAGTACACACTGAATGGGGAAGCTAGCAAAGACAAATACAATGCATGTAACAAAGCCCTTTGTCTCTACCTTGCCTGGCTAAGAAAGTTTCCACCTGGATTTCTGTGGAAGTTTTGCAATATCTTGGGAAACCCAGGATAGCTGGGCAAGAATAACAGACAAAGAGAATAATAACATGGAAAGCCTAGAGGAATTTTGCTAAAAGTCCAGTAGTTGATTCTAGAAAAGGGATTCTAGAAAAGTCCTGTGGTTGATTCTAGAAATTATCAAAGCTAATCCCAAACCTAACTCTTTCTAACCTTGAAGACTCAGACCAGGCTCCATGTCCATGGGGCTCTGAGGAGAGGATAATTTGTCAAGTCTGTTTCTGCTTGAGGGGGACCCCCAAGAATCATCTTGAGTGCCTGAGAAAGACTTCTTCTCAGCAAGGTCATCCCAACACAGTCTGAAGATGTGTCATACAGAATCAGTACAAAATAACAATGAAAGGTCCATTCCATGTGGAAAGTTGTATGGCAAAAAGGAAGAGTGGACAAGGCACAGCGCTGGAATATTTTCTCACAAAAAGAGCTTAGAAAACTCAGTGGTAAGCATAGGTCTCCCTTTACATTCTACATGGCTGTGCACATTGAAACCCACTATAAATCAATGTTTGTAAATCGGTTTATATCTAAATGTAAGCGAGGAGCTTCCTATTTTAAAAGGAGAGAAGCTGTATTTCTTCATTAAGCAAAGATTCATTTTGGAAAGTGAAAAGATTCATTTTGGAAATCAGAATTTTCCTATGTTGAGTTTCCCAAGATAAATCTGAATTAGATAACAGTGGAAAATATCAGAAATCTATGAGCTCAGTTATGGTATGTAAGATTACTTAAGTATGTATTGCTAAACACAATAGATAGGCTTCTTAAAAGGGTTGTGTGTGCACATGCGTGCGTGCATGCATGCGTGTGTGTGTGTGTATCACCACAGAATGACTATTTTTCCTCTCTCCTGACCCAGTGTTCTGAAAAGGGCTCTCCATATACCTTTCTTTGAAAATCATCACAGTAAGCTGATGCCTTTTTGTTCTGTTTCTCAGTATCCTTTCCCTTCTCAACCCTCATGATCTAGCGTCCAGCCCACTCACCTCACTAAAATGTTTCTTGCCAAGTCTGACAGCTCTTGCTCTAGTACCATTCTCCTTTCTCTCTCTTGGATATCTGGCACTCTTGACCAATTCCTCCTTGAGATGCAGGCTCCTTTGGCTTCCATTGGGTCCTTTTATTTCTTTTGTTGGTTCTACTTCCTCTACCTACCTCATCACTGTGGGCGTTTTTTGTTTGTTTGTTTGTTTGTTTGTTTGTTGTTTTTTTGGCTCTGGTCCTTGATCCTCTGCTTTCATCTCTCAGTATAAAGCAGCTCATTCATTCTCTTATCTTCAACCAGCACCTCTACCTATGAACATCCAAAACTTGACTGTAGCACCAACTTTTCCCACCTGACCTCTAATTCCATATCCTAAGCTCCCAACATGTCCCTACTCTGAGATTCCACCATCACCTCAAATTCAACATGTCCAAAACTACCCCCATTTACCCTATTCCTCCTCCCGAATTCCCTGTTTCTGTCACTGACACCACCAGTCTCACCCATCATCTCCAACCATATCTTCTATTACTTGCCTACACATACCTTCACTCAGGCCCATCTGCTTACCAACCTCCAGATTCAGTTTATTATCATGAGTTAAATCATGCCTTATATCATCTACTAATTGTTGATGCAGGACACTTCCAAGGCCAGTCCATCAGCAAATCCAGTGGATTTTACTCTTGCCCCCTTCAGTCTATTTGCAACATGGCAGATAGAATAATTCTGTAAACTCTAAGTTGGATCATGACTCTCCTGTGTCAAAACTCTTCCATGGCTCCCCATTTCACTCAGAGTAAAAGCCAAAGTCCTTCAACAGCCCACAAGGCTCTATGCGATCTGACCCTCTCTCACCCCTCTTACCTCCTCTCCCACTACTCTCTCTCTCTCACTCTTTCCAGCCACACTGAACTCTTTCCTGTTCTTCTAAAATGCCAAAAACACCCCTACCTCAGGGTTTGAAAGTTGCTGTTTCCTCTGCTTGGAATGCTTTCCCCCTAGATAATGCATGGATTCACTTTCTTTTCAGTTTTCATTCAAATGTCACTCCAGTGAGGACTTCCCTGACCACACTATGTGAGATTACAACACTCCCGCCAGCACCCTCTATCTCAATCCCTGCTATTCTTCTCTCCCTAACATTATCATCCATTAAAATACTATATCACTTATTTATTTATCTTGTATATTGCCTGTCTCTTCCCACTGAAATGTTAGTCCCATTAGGCAGGGATTTGTTCTGTTTTGTATGTTAATACATCCCCAGTTCCTAGAACAGTGTCTAGTACATATAATATTGTGTTCAATAAATATCTGTTCAATTAATTAATGATTAGATTTTAAGTGCTGTGAGGGCAGTGGTCTTTTTGCAGTGCTTAACACAGAGGTAGACTCATAGTACATGCTTAGTGAATTTGTATTGAATTACATTTGAACCAATTTCATTATACAAATATAACCTTGGGAATACCTTGGCGGTCCTGTGGTTAGGACTCCGAATGTTCACTGAGGATGGCACGGGTTCAATCCCTGGTCAGGGAACTAAAATCCCACAAGCCGCACAGCATGGCTGGGGGGAAAAAATAAAATAAAATTTATTAAAAAAAACAAAAATAACCCTAATTTTAATAAAGATGAGAAAAATCAAATTACTATGCTCTAATGAAACATTATTAAAATAGAAATCTACTAGTACATTTTACTACTTTTCTATCAATTTTTAGTAGAATGAGCGTTCTATGAACTTTGCTTATACAAGCAATAGCATCTTCTCTTGTTTCATGCAAAACATTATACTGAGCACCTGCTCTATGGCTAGCACCAGGAATACAAAAGGGAAGAGTCTCAGGCCCCATTCAGGGAGAGGGCTCTGGGCCACAGAAGGTGGTTTATACGCTAGGCCTAGGGCAGCTCTGTCTTTCTGCAATGATGGAAGTGTTATATATCTGTATTGTCCAATATGGTAGCCCCTAGCCACACGTGGCGGTTGAGTACTTGGAATGTAGCTAATGTGACTAAGGAAGCAAATTTTTAATTTTAGTTAATTTTAATTTTAAAAGCTATGTGTGGCTAGGGACAACTGTATTGGACAGAGCAGCTCTAAGCCAAAGAAATAAAATGCAGAAGAACTATGGCCCCTACAGTGGCAAACACTAAGTTTTTATTTTTATTCTGCCAAAATGTATTCAAGAGCTGCTTAAGGCCAGGTTAAGAAAGGGAGGAACCAGCGTGTATGCATGTATGTATGTGTGTATGTATCTGTGAGTATACATGAGTCTGTATATGTTTATTGATACCCATGGAAAACCAAGGACCAAAAAAAGAGATAAAAAGATCCCCTTGGTATCTGGCACAGCACAGGAGCTTGGAAATCTTAATTTTCTTGTATTCTTATGTCCTTTCCCAGTATGATTCAAAAGACTATTTGGGGATCTCAGATCCCAGGTCAAAAGGGCCACACAAGAAGAGGGAAGATACATGAATAAGAAACAAGATGAAGAAAGACATCCTCCCCCCAAAAAAGTCTTGCAGCTGCAAAGAAAAACTGCTGGCTGTCCTGACACCCACTTATAGCTCTCTCACTCCTGCTGCTTCCTCCAGAAGATTCACATGGAAGATTAAATTGCCAATGCTCTTCCACCACCCTATCGGTTTACTGTAACACCACAGATAAACACTAAACTAGAATATCAAAAGCCCTACAGTTCTCCTCTCCTAGAACTAATATTTCATTAAGGGTAAAAAGTTCAGCGGTCTGGTAAGTGATGAGGTTTCCCCAGTGCTTCTCTAGGTGTTATCTTTACATTGTGTAACCAGGGCACCCTGTCTCTAGCTTCTCTTCTAAAATGTTCAGAGCTGCAGTTCTGCAGAGCAAAGCCCGCCTGTTGCTATAGGAAGTGGAGGAATTAAAATTGTAATGATAATGAATAATGAATAATAATTCATTATTAATAAGTAAAAATTAATAACAATAATAATGAAAATAACAGCTTTTTATCTGGAGTAAGTACTTTACAACCAAATCTTCAAACCTCATATCCACTGCTTTCCAGAATGATTTTGAAAACAATTATTTAAAAGAATTTTGAAATTTATGAAACTCACCCTTTTCTCCTACAATTTCTCAATAAAGGATTTTTTGAATGATATATTAAAGCTTATTGACATGTCTGTGCACCCGTGTATATATATATATATATATACTATACTGGAAGCTAATGTTCCCTACATCAAATTACATTATGAACTTGTAAATCCTACTTCACATTCTTTGACCCTGGGAATAAATAAGAAAAAAAAAAGGAGGAAGAAATAAAGTTCCTCCAGAACTATGGTCAGAGAGGGAAGGGAAGGACTTCTGGGTTGTCCCAGGGTAATGGTAACTACTAAACTGTGAATCTCTCCACACAGTCTCTGAAAAACACCATACAGATTTAAAAGAAAAAAAGAGTAAATAAAACCACACATGACCCACAACTTCAGCATCATAAACAGCCTGAAAATATTATGAATTTCAAAGTACTTATAACTAGAGAAACAGCCATTAAATTCCAGCACGGCCACCTCTAGAGCTCCCTCCTCATCCCTAGGTGTATGGGAAATGATGGAACTCTGGGGAAACTGTGCAGAAAAGAGTAAGGGGGAGAAGACAAGCTAAGGTTATTGGAGAGTAGACAAAATCATTCCTAGAAAGAAAATGTCAGGCTATAGAGCAAGGTCTTGAAGGTGGGACTCAAAGCGATGGTTTCACCCCTGCAGTGAGACCAGAAAGTATACAGAGGGAGAAGTGACAGAAAGGGTAAAAAGTAAGAAAGGAAAATTAAGAACTCTGTAGAAACAAGAGTGAACCATAAAATCAAAAGACACGTTAAGCCTTCCCTTTCCACACAAAAGTTATCTCTTAAATAAATTGCTCTGCACTCTACTAACAGAAGAAGGCAGTCTTGAAATAGAGAATTGTGATCCACCCAAAACCCACATCCTTGTCCATAAAAACAACCAAAGATAGAATTGTGCCTCCATATAAGTTTACTATAGGAAGAAAACAAAAAATGAAAATCGAAACATTCCAGCAGAAGAGGATGTGGAGAAAAGGGAACCCTCCTACACTGTTGGTGGGAATGTAAATTGATACAGCCACTATGGAGAACAGTATGGAGGTTCCTTAAAAAACTAAAAATAGAACTACCATATGACCCAGCAATCCCACTCCTGGGCATATTCCCAGAGGAAACCATAATTCAAAAAGACACATGCACCCCAATGTTCATCGCAGCTCTATTTACAATAGCCAGGACATGGAAGCAACCTAAAAGTCCATTGACAGATGAATGGATAAAGAAAACATGGTACATATATACAATGGAATACTACTCAGCTATAAAAAATAATAATAATAATGCATTTGCAGCAACATGGATGGACCTAGAGATTGTCATACTGAGCAAAATAAGTCAGACAGAGAAAGGCAAATATCATATGATATCGGTTATATGGGGAATCTAAAAAAGGCTACAAATTAACTTATCTACAAAACAGAAATAGAGTTACAGATGTAGAAAACAAACTTATGGTTACCAGGGGGTAATGGGGGGGGGGAGGGATAAATTGGGAGGTTGGGATTGACATATACACACTACTATATATAAAATAGATAACTAATAAGGACCTACTGTATAGCACAGGTAACTCTACTCAATACTCTGTAATGGCCTATATGGGAAAGGAATCTTAAAAAAAAGAGTGGATATATGTATATGTATAACTGATTTACTTTGCTGTACACCTGAAACTAATACAACACTGTAAAGCAACTATACTCCAATAAAAAAAATTTTTAAAAAGCTAAAAATCGAGCTACCACATGATCCTGCAATCCCACTCCTGGGCATATATCCAGAGAAAACCATAATTCAAAAAGATACATTCACCCCAATGTTCATTGCAGAAAGAGAAAGACAAATACCATATGATATCACTTATATGTGGAATCTGAAATATGCAAATGAACATATCTATGAAACAGAAACAGACTCACAGATACAGAGTACAGACTTATGGTTGCCAAGAGGGAGGGGGGTGGGGGAGGGAAGGATTGGGAGTTTGGGATTAGCATATGCAAACTATTATATATAGGATGGATAAACAACAAGGTCCTACTGTGTAGCACACGGAACTATATTCAATATCCTGTGATAAACCATAATGGAAAAGAAAAGTATATATATATATAACTGAATCGCTTTGCTGTACAGCAGAAATTAACACAACATTGTAAATCAACAATACTTCAATAAAAATTTTTTAAAAATATTCCAGTAAATTAAAATTCCCCTCTAAAACATATACACACAACCATTAAGCAGAAGAATACTGTAACACTTTAAATAGATACCCTAGCACTTCAATTAAGTATTCTCAGAAAAGCACTTGTAGATGTCAAAAATATCTCGAATCAGATATTTTAAAATTTAAAACATCAATGGATATAAGACTGGCAGAAATGAAAAAAGTTCATTTATCTCAGGAAAGAAACTATTTCAGAAATTAAGATAAAAGTCACAAGGTGTTCAAAATATATATACTTGAATGAAAAGTTAATAAGGGACATTGAATAAAGGCAGGAAAACAATAAAGAGAATAAGAAGGAGATAAAGAATAAAGCAAAAATTATCAGAGAGAAAGTGAATAAAAGGAAGAGACAAAGGAAGTCAAACACTTTGGAGTACTTGAAGAAGGAAAACAAAATCATAGAACTAATATTTAAAACTATAATCAAAGAAAAGTTCCAAAAACAAAAGATCTGAATCTATATATAGAAAAGATGTGTATTTTATTTGGGAAAATTAACTTGGAATAGCCAACTCTAGGTTTCTGATATTCCATAGCACCTAAAAGAGTATAGAAATGCAATTCTCTCTATATATAAACAAAATAAGATAGAGTAACTAACCTCTGATGATTCAGTGTTCCAAAATATTGTCTCATTCTTAATCATCACGAGTTCAAATTTAGAGTTTGTGAATATATATTCTCCAACCTTCACAAAGGCTATCTCTCCATTATCATCTAATTGCCTATTTAGGATATCATAGTATCCAGTCACAGCTCCATTATCATCAATTTCTATTCTCATTCCATCATGGGTTGTAAACTTAAGTGTCTTCAAATAATACATTAACTAGAAAAAAAGGGGGAAAAACAACAGGGAAAAAAACAATTTGTAAAAATTTGATTGCCTAGAAAACAGGGTTTATAAAGAAAATAATCTCAAAACTCATATCTAATTGATGGGACTGAATTTTTTCCTATTCCTCTATACCTTTGCTGTCTAATACAACAGCTCCTAGCCACATATGACAATTGAAATTTGAAAAGTGGCTGTCCAAATTGCGGTGGGCTATAACGGTAAAATACACACTGGGTTGCAAAAGTTAGTTCAAAAAAATGTAAACTCTCTCCTTAATAATTTCATGTAATTATTTTTATATTAAGTTATCATGATTATGACCAATTGTTAAAATATTATTTGGGGTTAAATAAAATATATTAAATTTAACTTCATCTGTTCCTTTTTATTTTTTAATTTGGTTACTATAAAAATTTTAATTACCTGTGTGGCTTTTAAATTTCTATTGGACAGTACTGATCTATACCTAGGTAAAGTGATGCCTAATATTTCCTAATACCTACAAACCTAGGGAAGAGAGGATATTCTCTCTTAGATTTCTTCACTAATAGGTACCAGTCTACCCTACTACCATCATTCCCTTCCCTGCATGGCAGGTGCTAGAGACGGGAAGATCAAGACCCATTCCCCACCCTTGCAAAGTTCACAGTCCAGTAGAAGGGCTTAGACAAATAAACAGGCACTAATAGTAAATTCAATGTACTCTGTGTTGCTGTGCGGCCTCAGAGGCTGAGGAGAGGGGGAGGGGGGCGCGGCGGCTGGAAGATGCTGCACTTTGGCGGAAATTGCAATCGATTAGAAGTGAGAGTTCAGATAAGTGAGGTCGCCATTGCTGCTTTGAACACCTCAGAAGGGGAGAATGGATTTATCAGGAGTGAAAAAGAAGACCTTGCTAGCAGTCAAAGAAAATAATACAAAGTCCAGCACTAGGGCTCCTTCTCCTACCAAACGCAAAGACCGCTCTGATGAGAAGTCCAAGGACCGCTCTAAAGATAAGGGGGCCACCAAGGAGTCCAGCGAGAAGGATCGTGGCAGGGATAAAACTCGAAAGAGGCGCAGCGCTTCCAGTGGTAGCAGCAGCACCAGGTCTCGGTCCATCTCGACCTCCAGCTCGGGCTCGAGCACCAGCACGGGTTCCAGCAGCGGCTCCAGCCCATCTTCAGCATCGAGCCGCTCAGGAAGTTCCAGCACATCCCGCAGCTCCAGCTCCGGCAGCTCGCCTGGCTCTCCGAGTCCTTCTTGGCGCAGGCAGGACAACAGGCGGCGTTTCCGCTCCAAATCCAAACCACCCAAAAGAGATGAAAAGTAAAGGAAAAGGCGGAGCGCTTCCCCTAAACCCACCAAAGTGCACATTGGAAGGCTCACCAGGAATGTGAGCAAGGATCATATCGTGGAGATATTCTCCATCTATGGGAAAATTAAAATGATTGACGTGCCTGTAGAAAGGATGCACCCGCCTCTGTCTAAAGGCTACGCATATGTGGAGTTTGAGCATCCAGATGAGGCCGAGAAGGCGCTGAAGCACATGGACGGAGGACACATCGATGGCCAGGAGATCACTGCCACCGCTGTGCTGGCCCCCTGGCCTCGGCCACCCCCTCAGGAGATTCAGCCCTCCCAGGAGAGTGCTGCCACCGCCTCCCATGTGGCGCAGGTCACCCCCACGGATGAGAAGGTCGCGTCCCCCTCGGCGCGGTCCCCCGTACGCCGGCACCACAGGAGCCGCTCCAGCTCCAACTCCTCCCGATACGCAGGGCCACCGAAGCTCTGCCCTGTGACTTGTATCCCATCCAACTCACTTTTGTCACTTTTCTAGCCGAAGGAGGATCGGTAGGAAAGAAATCCCTCACTCAGAGGCAGGCTTCGAAGGTGAAGGCAGTAATTGCTACATTTTCCCTCGCAGCAGAGTTCAGGCTGCAGCGGTGTTGTTGGTTTGGGGTCGTGCTTATAAAGATGCCCTCCAGTTTTCTGGCTAGAAAGCCTCCACATTTCTAGTTCCTGAGAGTCAGTTTAGTGGCAAAGCCAGCAGGGATGAGCAGGGGGCTCCCGGAGGTGGTACAGCTCCAGTCTGGGAGCATGTTTTCCCATGCCACAGATGACCTGGGGCCGATCTGGTGGCCTGCTCGTGCCCTAACCTGTTGGCCTGCAGGGTCCCACAGGACAGGGTGTGATTTTACGCAACTGCCGTTCCTGTTAGCCTGGCCCTGCCCCTCTGCTTGAGTCCTCTTCTGACCTCTAGGGCCTAATATCCAAAATGGTTCTTTTCACGTATACTCATGTGCATGCACACACACGTCTCCCTTTCTCTCTGAAACTCGTAAGTTGAGAGCCAGCTCTGTCGGGTCATCACAGAACCACCCCCCCACGTTGTGTTGGTATTCATGGTGGTCCTGCAGGTTACCTTGGCAACATGTACATTGCTTTTTTGGCTTTTATTGTACAGTCAGTACTATACATTTTCTGTTTTGAGTTTTGTAACTTTGCGGCATTTTAGATAATATTGTGTTTGTACTTTGTTGTGTAGAGAAAAGAATTGTGTTGAATAAACCTAGGATTAGAGTGCAGCTCAGAAAAAGAAAAAAAACAGTAGCAATTTGCCTGGCAAATAATGGAATCAAAGAGATTCTAAGCCAAGGGAATAATATGTGAGACAAGGGTGTGCCAAAGAGGCCATTGCTAAGAGTAC
The DNA here is from genome assembly GCF_028564815.1 of Eubalaena glacialis. Taxonomy (NCBI): domain Eukaryota; kingdom Metazoa; phylum Chordata; class Mammalia; order Artiodactyla; family Balaenidae; genus Eubalaena; species Eubalaena glacialis. Next base: position 113,519,252 of record NC_083721.1, read on the forward strand.
AAAAGTGGATGGAGCTGATTGTACACCTACAGAATAACTTCACAGACATCAATAGGAACCCCCTAACAAAATAATACCTCTAGTACTCTTGCTTTACCCAGTCAACCTTAGCCGGGGTAGGAGCATATGTTCTTTAGTATGAAGGTAACCAGTCTGCACTGAGATATATCCTGTGCCCTTGGTCTTTGTCAGCACCACATGCTGGACTTAGGTCTCCCAACCAGAGGGCCCAGTCCAATCCCTAACCCTCCACAAACCAGAGAAACAACATAGCAGAAAGAGCCTTAATTATGGTGTATGATGATTTGGAGTCATATTTTGGCTCTGTCAAAAGACATAACCTTAGGCAAGTCATATATCCTAACTAAGCATTAGTTTCCCAGTCTGCAAAAGAAGGGAAATCATCCCTGCCCTACTTCTGTCGTAGAGATTAAGGTAATACAGCTAGAAGCTTTTAGTAAGTCAGTATACAAAGGTAAGTATTATAATAATCACCATCTACCAGTAGGGCTACTCCAGGTCACTTGCTCTTTTATCTCTCCCTCTTTTACTGTATGCTATTCTCAGTCAACATGAAATCTACATCAGAGTTCACAACAGGGTGACTTTTACTGCCAAGTCCACTGGGGAGAGGCACATTTTTCTTTCCCAATCTTCAGAAGACTCAAGCAAGGAAATTTTCAAAGGCTGCAACCTTACAGCCTTTCCATAATTCCATCTGCTTATCATCATTGGATGGTAGGACACAGTTCCCTACCACGAGGCATGCAAAAGAATTTAGAAATGTCCAAATAAACCACAAGAGTAAAAGGGCTTTACATATATATATATATATATATATATATATATATATATATATATATATATATATATATATATTCTGACCAAGTCTGCTAATGAGATAAGCTGAAAAAAATGATTATGGACTGCATTATCATTTTGGTTTTAAATAAATCACAATTTTTTACTTTTTGATGCATTTATGAAGCATCCTTAAATGTGCCTATTAACTCTCTCTACCGTGAGGTCTTGCTTTTCAGTTTTTACTTACATCATTCAGGGAATGTGTCAAGGAGCATGAATTCTCTCTTGGACTACACCACCACCATTCACCCTGACACTATGTGGTCCCTTGACCCTCCCTAAAAACTCTTTTCTCTGCAATCCTAACACATTTTTGTTGCTTTTTGAGCAAATTTAAATTGTAATATTGAAATCTTCAAATAATAAATTAGAGCATTGTTGTTTACCATACAAAAAGATCCTTTTTGTTAAAAAAGAAGTACTCAGAGGATTTCTTTTAAAATGAAAGAACTCACCTATAGCATAACTTAATTTCTCATTTTGAATTTACCACAATTTCCCTAGTACCGATGAACAACTTAGTACTCAGATCTTGCTTTCTAAATTCCATTCTCCAGCAAATGGAAATAGGACTCTGGAGAAATGGCTACTTCAAGACTGGGGCAGAGAAATGCAAGACAAGCCTGGAACATCTTAGCGTTCCAGAAAGTAAATTAATCAGAAATTACAGTGACATGTCAAAACGAAATAGGAGCCTACTCAAAGTGGCTCCCAATTGTCAAACCTGGAGAATTTTGAGCAACAAAATGCATAATGATAGTTATGAATTATTATAATCATAGAACAGTATATCCATGAGTCCATGTGATGCAAATAAATTAGTGAGGGAAAAGTATAACTCCATTTAATAAATGTAGAAGGAATGAGGGAAATAGAAAAAAAATCACCATTTTAAAAATAACACAGTAATAGTTGTTTCAGGCAATAATCATCATCAAAGGATGCTAAACTTTGCGGATCAAAGCATTACGAAAAACAGAATATTTTCAGAGCTTCAAAATATTGCCTCACAATATAATTATTAATTACAAAGGAAAACATAGTAACTTTATAATGGAAAAACATGGTGACATCACTGTCACTAAGTAATCAAAGTTAATGTCACCATTAATGAGACATAGTGACATCATGTACCTCCTGATATGAGACATAGAAAAGGATACATATCACTTTTACAGTATTATTGCCAGAAATGCATAACCTAAATGTAATCATGAGGAAAAAAATTAGACAAACATAAATTGCAAAACATGTTATAAATAGCTTCCCAGTACTTATGAAAAGTATCATGTTCATTAAAAAAAAAGGAAAGAATGAAGAACTGTCACAGATTGGTGGAGGCTAAAGAGATACAAAACTAAGTGCATTGTGGGATCAATTTGAAAATAAAAATAAAAGAGAAGATGCAGTGGTTCCAGCCACTGTGGACCCTGTTGGGACAAGCAATTTTGTGTTGCTGGAAAATAAAGTGGTGAGGGTCATGGAAAGAGCAATGGAGTCAGAGATGCTGACAGCCTAGATCGTAGAGGGCTGACAGTGTCAGACCAGGGATGCTCGTGCTTTATCCTTTATAGGAGAGGGGAGGTACTGAAGGATGTAAGCAGAGGAGCTCTCTGATTAGTTGTGCATCTTGGTGAGACCATTAGGGCTTCTGTGTCCCAACATGAATTGCTGGGACGTCAGACCTGAGACAGGAGATGTGAGAGCCAATCTCCAAGGTGGTCCTAATAATCTTCACCTCCTGGCCTTCACGCCCTAGCATGGTCCCTCTGACACTGCACAAAGACTACATCTTCCAGTTTCCCTTGCAGCTACATGTGACCATATAACTAGATCCTGGCTAATGGGATGTAAGGAGAATTGTAAGTAATTCCCAGGAAATGTCCTTAAATGGAGCCATATACGCATCTTTGTCCTTTCTCCTTCCTGCTGGTTAGAGTGCGGACATGACGGTTGAAGCCCAAGTAGCCATATGGAATTATGAGGTGAACCCACAGATTCAGAGTGATGAAATGACAAGGTAGAAGGAACCTCAATCCCTAAGCCACTCTTTCAGTCCCAGAATGCTAATCTCCAAACTACATTTATGTGAAGGAAAAAATCCTATCTTGTTTAAGGCACTGTTTTGGGGGGTTTTCTATCATTCACAACAAACCTAATAATAACTCTGTTAACAAATGGAAACTCTAAAATGCCCATTTAGGTAACATAAGCAAGCCATTCTTTTAGGGGGCATGTGATAAAATCATGTCTATGAAGTACAAAAGCAGATCAATGGTTTTAATTGTATGAATGCTTTTTATGTCAAACTATATCATGAAGTAAAACAAACCACAACTTACCTGCCAAGGCTCAAAAATCAGTATATATGCACAGGTGTTTCCTGGAATATATGGCCAGTGTCCTTCCTCACATCTACTTAGACGATCCAGGGCATATGCCATAGAATACACAACTTGGTTGACATTGTGTGTAATTCTTAGCTGAGACACATCCAGATGGGTATTTTTAAGATCTTCCAACTTCTCCTTTCCAGTATAGAATTTATCAGACATGGCGTGTAATCTGTCCTCTTTACCAGTCATATTCACTCTATGTTCAGTGTTGTATGGAACACTACTATTGGGCCAAGTACAGTTAAAAGCAGTTTGCCAAAATTCAATGGTCAGGACATCATTTGGATCTTTGCCCGGATGTACATCATAAAGAAATTCTTTTAATCCCAGTATATCAACTCTTGGTATTGAAAATCCAATACTTCCACCAAAATACGGGAAATATTCAGGCTTTGCAATGAGAGCCAAGGCGACCCAGGCTTCACTCGCTATCCGTGTTCTGTCAATTATGTTATGGTAAACCATTTCCAGCATGAAAGGACTTAGGTCAATATCAGACGCATAAAGCACAATGACTCTGGCAGTTGAGTTCCTTATAGCATCAATAGCTTTTTGCATTTTCTCATTAGAATGGACTTTGGGAATGGTTTCGGAGAATGCAATACAGAGGTTGACACTCTCCATTTTTTCCTTAAAAATCTTTACTCCGTATTTTCCAAAATCATCATCAGCTGCTATGGTGCCTATCCAGACCCAACCAAAATGTTGGATAAGTTGTACCATGGCCTCCGACTGGATCTTATCACTGGCTACTGTGCGAAGATAAGATGGAAATTGGTATTTGTCACTAAGAAGTGAGGAGGTAGAGGCATAACCCACCTACAACTGAAAATATTCATGCAGTTATTAGAAAGCAATAGCCAAACCTCAAATTCCACAACCTCTGAGTATTTGTATTGGAGAAGGAGGGAACTTAACAGTTCTCCCTTTATTCTCACACCCTTCCAGAGACAAAAGGACTTCTACTCCTCTCCCTGCTCCGTGGGTGGTGGGGACTGTTAGAGGGAGTGCTTTGGGCCTCCTTATTCCCACCCTATTCCCACCCCACCCCACGGGAGCTGGAGGAGCTAATTATTAAGGTGATGACATTCAATGCACCACTTTTCATACTCGGGGTCACAGCATTGAAAGGGAGGTGACCAGTCCTTTCATCTATGTTTTCTTGAGACTAGGTGTGTGATTCAAGCCATCCAGGCTCTTTGTCTGATCTAACTCCTCATCCATACAGATGATGGAGTAAGCAGACTCATAATCTATTTGTCAGGCCCAGTTCCTCTTTCTTTTCTTTTTTCTTTCCTTTCTCTCTCTCTCTCTCTCTCTCCCTGTCACCACCGCTTTCTCTCTTTTTCTCCTCTTTTCTTTCCTTTCTCTCTCTCTCTCCGTCACCACCGCTTTCTCTCTTTTTCTCCTCTTCTCTTTCCTTGTTTCTCTCTGCCAGGACTTCTCGGTATTTAAGTCCTAAGACTTAGACGGAGAAAGATGGTAGGAAACTCCACTTCCACCTCAGGTTTAAGTCTTATTCTCCAACAGAGTTACTAGAGGCCCTCATTTTATAGGCACTTGCTAGATAAATGAAGAGGTATTTTTCTCATCTTGCCAGTGGTCCTTGTGCATATTTTCTATCAGCAAGAACTTAAGAATGAAAGTAGAATGGCCAGTAACATGAATTTCTGACAATCTTACATACATTTCTGCTGTACCTTACTCTCAGCCTCAGCGACTCTGCAGTTAAGAAGATATGTCACATTCTCTCCTATCCCATCCCATTGCCATCCCATGTTATTACTGCATCACCTCCAATAAGACCTCCTATATTATAATTACATAGCTCCATGATTGCCAATTCTTTCATAAGTGACAGATTATTCCTATTTTTCTCTTTATCCTTTGTCCTATTCTTACTCCACTGGCTAAAGTTCACATTCTTCTCTGGAACCTCACAAGCACCAACATGATGGAAGCCATATGCAGGAAAGAATCTCATTTAGGAAGCAGAGACACCTGATTTCTAATTCCGGCTACATAATCAGTGTAAGATTGTGGACAAGATACTAAAACCTGCTGAAAACAGTTTCCCCGTGAGTGAAATCAGGGTTATGACATCTACATTTTAAGGTTGCTCAGCATATTAAATGAGACAACACAAGTGAAAGTGCCTGTTGTATGTAAGATTTCTTTTACCCTCTTTGAAGATTTACTACAAGACTTAAATGAGAAGATCTACCTAGAGGTTTCTAGCAGGTGCCTGGACCACAGTCGGTATTTGGTGGAAAGCAGAGCTCACAGCAGCAGCAGTTTGTCTAAGCTGCATGAAGCCCACCTTGAAGATGTCGGCTGTGTCACCTGACCCCTCCTCTTGGTTCTGTTTCTCAGTACTACCCTGTTCCCCCTACATTTGTATTTGCAGCTTTATAAGGCACACTTTGTAAATGCCACTTTTTAACAATTATTTTAACTTCTCCCATTACTTCAGTAACACAAATAAGCTTAATCATCCTTCACATTAATAAGTCCTGACTTGATATTTTTGTGAACCACCCCTGGAAATAAATATAGAGCTTTACTTATATTTTCTTTTCTTTTCTTTTTTTTAAACGTATTTATTGGAGTGTAATTGCTTTACAATGGTGTGTGAGTTTCTGCTGTATAACAAAGTGAATCAGCTATACATATACATATATCCCCATATCTCCTCCCTCTTGTGTCTCCCTCCCACCCTCCCTATCCCACCCCTCTAGGTGGTCACAGAGCACCGAGCTGATCTCCCTGTGCTATGCGGCTGCTTCCCACTAGCTATCTATTTTACATTTGGTAGTGTATATATGTCCATGCCACTCTCTCACTTCATCCCAGCTTACCCTTCCCCCTCCCCATGTCCTCATCCATTCTTCCTAATATCATTTATTCTTAGGTTGAAATGTGTCACTGTCCCTGAATTTAAAATAATCTGTAAATTAGTATCCCAGCTCATTTCAGTATGTTAGTGTATGAACAAAAAGGGTCATGATTAATAAGTATTAATACAGGCCAGAAACAAAATGAGTTCCTTATACCATCTATCAACCAACAAGTATTTCTCAATCACCTACTCTGTGCTTCACCCAGTGTTTTCGAGTGTATTGCCTACTGAGATGTCAACATACAAATCACTGGGTTACAATCTCAAGCTCAAAACTAAGGCAGGATCCTAAGGGATGTAGAAGAGTCTGAAATCACCAGTCACACTTGCTGAGGCCAGACTGAACAGAGTAATTAGGGGTATCAGCATCACCACCATCCTGTTTGTCTGTGTAACTTATCCCAGCCTCACCTGAGCACCTAATTTACTCTTTGCAGCAATTTTCACATACCTTGTGTTTCTTTATAAGTTAGTACCCAGCACAATATTCTGAAATACCTGAGGTAAGTAATACAACCCTAGAATTCTTGAAGCAGCAACTGATAAGGATGGTCCACCTGCTCCAACAATTCCTGCCAGCATTGCCCCAGTGCTGTTTCTAAAACTGGGCTTGTTTTCTTCCTGCCCTGTGAGGAATACCAATGCCGCTTCCACGGATTTGGAGATGGTGAAACAGATATCAAAGATCTGATAGCCCAAAATGATGTTGGGCAAAATATCCTTCCTTTCATTAATCTCCTTGATGGTGTGGATCATGGTTTTCATCCAGCGGAATCCCCGGAAGTTGAACCTGAAAAGGAAATAGTTTTTGTAAGGCCTTAGTCAGTGGGTGGATCTGTGGAGGGGAAAGCAGCTTTTAGCTGGGATTGGTGCTGAGAGCATTTTGCCAAAACGTCAGGGGCACCTGCCTTGTGTGAGCATGTTAATATTTCATAAAAAGATATTGCAATTTAAAGGGTTCAAGTATGAATCATATTCATTATTGATTGGTTTGGGCTGGGAAGCATCTTTTTGGACAGCTGATTATCTCTTTTCACAAAAATATTCTTATATTCGCAATTCTCTCCACCACGCAGAACACGCAATAATTCCTCAATACATTTTTCCCCATTCATTGGAAGTCCCCGGTACCCTATGAGTCTCCTTTCCCTCTTCCTTACCTTCCTATAGGTTTCTCCTGGTTTCTTCTAGATGTTAATTATAATAATAAAAGTTTTGTAAATACATGAAAATACTTATGATAGGACTACATAAAAGCAGTACATAATATTTATATATACGATATATATTATGACTCCAATAGATAATTTTTCCTGCCATGATTTGATTGTTAGTGTTGAGATTTTTTAATTAAGAAATGTCTCTTTCCTATCATTCTTACATTTAACCATGAATGAGATGCCTCCTCCTTTGCAGTCCCTAGCCACAAAAAGGAAAATTACTTCTCTTTAGTCCGTCACCACATTTTTTTTCAATTTCTTCTCCATTAAAAATAAATATTCTATTTCCAACTCTCTTTCTTTCTTCCCAATTTTAACCAAACTTTAACCTATTTGAAAGCAAGGACCTCAAGGATGTTTTCTCTTAATGTCCTCTGTAGCTCTAGTATCTAACTCCCTATCTTCTACTCAATAAATATTTTTGAATTAAATATCTAATAGCAAATAGCCCTGTTGGCAGATTAGATTTTTCCTCCATGTCTCTTTAACTGGGTTTTTTAGTTTAGTTTAGCTTTGCCTTTTACTCAACACGTAGTTACTGAGTTGCACTGGTGCTAGACGCTATAAATGCAACAGTGAAAAAGATAGACACTGCAGTGTCTAGGCAAAGAAACAGAAAAATAGCCATGCACAAAACGATAAACACAGCGATAGGGGTAGACATAGGGACCAGCAGTTAAAGGGGTGGGGAACCTTGCCCTGGGGAACTTAACAGCCAAGCTAAGTCTTGAAGGATAACATAAAAACAGGGGATGAATGCTGCAAGCAGAGGGCACGGTATGTGTGAAGGCATGACAACAAGAGAACCTAACGTTCTAGGAATGGGAAGATCAGGACACTTGGAGAACAGGGTAGGAATAGGTATGGCACGGGAAGAGGAGACTGGAGAATCAGGAGTCTGAACATGAAGGGCTTTATCGTCCTAAGACAACTGGCCTCTAAATTTACACGGATGGCCATACAAATTGGCATACACATTTTTGAAATAAATATAGCAATATCTTTTTTAAGGTGAGAGAGTAATACATTTCAAGAGCTAGAAAATGTTCACCTGCTTTGAATCAATAATTACACCCCAGAGAATTTATCTGAAGGTACTGTTCTTCCCAAAAGAAAAAACTAGGTATGTTCCAAACTGTTCATTTTAGAATTATTTATAATATTGAAAAATTGGAAAGAATTTACATGCTCATTATGGTACATTGACTTGATAGGAACATTTTCCATCATTAAAAAACTGTGATTAGAGAAATTACACTGCAGCATGCATATAATATTAGGTAAAACAGTCTGTATGCAAAGTTGTTTCTATACTATAATTAAAACTACACATAAATTATGTGAACATTTGGATAACTATCAACATGTAAAAATTTTTAATGAGTACAGGATAATTACTGAAAGGGTGGGATTTGGGATGATTTTTCTTTCATTTGTTGATTTCCATTATGATACTCACAGTATCATTATACAATGTATACCTTTTGCTCCGCAGAAAATTTCTCTAAATCTTAACTTTGTTTAGATCAACCAAAACAAGAATTAAAATACTCCCTTCTTCCCTCCATTTCACTGTCTTCTCTGCTCTGAACAACATTTTCAAAATAAAAGAAGTCTTCCTCTTCTGTTCACTTTGGCTGATGGCCAACCAAAACTAGTATCCTGTTAAAATTGTGGGTTTCAGAATGAGACTTCTCCAAACTCCAACTCGCATATCTAGATCAGTTATAGGTAAACGTTAATGACGCCAAAATGAAATTGTTATCTGATTACGCCCAGCTCCTGAGTACCACCTATCCAGGCCTCCCATGAGGGCTCTCCCATTGGGAGGGAGGCTAGGAGAACATTGGAATTGGGTACAGATAGATAGAAACTGTTGATGGTTATTGGTGAAAAGACATTATATAGCTCTAATTTTGAAGCAAATATATCAAAAAATGTAAATATGGAATGTTATTAATATCCAATAGATATGTTTAGGATGGATTTAAGTGCTGGGTAAGTTTTAGGCTTGTATGGCATGAAGATGAGCAATTTGGGTTTCAGTCAACAAGCTGGGAGACAAGCAGAATCCCCGCAATGATGCCTTACATTACTGATCCACATTCAGGACAAGGAACTGGCTTTTTAGATGCCCTGGATCATGTGAAACAAGTTTCATACAAAATATGAAGAATCAGAATGTCATCAGACTTCTCGGCAGCAACACTGGCAGTCAGAAGATGCTGAAGTAATCTCTTCAAGGGTCCTTAGGCTTTGAGTTAAAGTCAAGATGGAGTAAGCACACACCACCCGCTCTCTCCCACTGATTACAATTAAGATCTCTGGACTGAACATATAAAGCAACTATCAGACTACTCTGAAAATTAAATAAGAACAGTGGACTAGAGATGGAAATCAAAGTATCCCTGGGGACTTCCCTGGTGGTGCAGTGGTTAAGAATCTGCCTGCTAATGCAGGGGACATGGGTTCGAGCCCTGGTCCAGGAAGATTCCACATGCCATGGAGCAACTAAGCCCGTGCGCCACAACTACTGAGCCTGTGCTCTAGAGCCCGTGAGCCACAACTACTGAGCCCACGTGCCACAACGATTGAAGCCCGCGTGCCTAGAGCTGTGCTCCGCAATGAAGAGTAGCCCCCACTCGCTGCAACTAGAGAAAGCCCATGCGCAGCAATGAAGACCCAACGCAGCCCAAAATAAATAAATAAATAATTTATTTTTTTAAAATCGCAAAATATCCCTGATACAGTGAATTATTTTTTAAATGGGACATACTTACTTCTCACCACTGTGTCAATCACAGCGGATATACCAAACTATTTTTTAACGAGGGGGTGGATTTTTACTAAAAATATGTATATTGGCCTTTCTATTTTACCTTGCTAGAAGATAACCTTCAGAAGCTCCAATGAAGGGTGAAGAACAAGTTAAGTGATTCCACTGATGGAATATGAGCGTATTATACCATGACAAACTCTGGTTTTCATTTTATGTTATTAAAGATTGAATCATTGAAAACTTCTCTGATAAATAATGAACTGACTCTAAATAATGTAGCCATGAGCAAAAGTGCTTCTTTCCTACTTCCCTTTGCTTCACTGTAAGAATGGAAAAGAATTAGAAGGTTCAGGAAGAGTTAAGTACAGACTGACTGCAATCCTTTCCTTTTGCCAGCATACAGTTTATCCACCCCTTTAGTGCTATTTCAAACATGTAGCATGAAATATGACCAAAGGGAAGGAGTTATGATCAGTAAAGATTTAGTTGTATAAGAAGTTCCCAAAATTTTTACAGCATGTGTTTGTAATTATAATTACCACACAGCATCATGGAAGTGATTAAGATATGATATAAAATGCCCAATATAAAACTGTGTCCATGCTATTGCCACCACTATGAAAAAATTACAGTTGCCTTTATATAAAGGGCTGAGAAAGAATATATGGAAATGAAAGGAAAGAGCTGCTTTGTTACGGTAGTAGAACAGTGTGGACAGTAATTTTCCTTTAATTTCTGGCATTCTTTTCATATCAAAAGTGTGTGTGTGTTTCACACCCAGAAATATAACCCATGTTTGCTTTTCTTACAATGGATTCCTTGCAAATTCAGATTATCAGTCATGGATCCCATTTCTTGAAACGACAATTTTGGGATGAGGGGAGTAGGGCAGAAGCCTTCCAACTGGAGGAATCTTGCTATAAACACTAGCTCATAAATAAATCAGCATTCCAGCACTGTGTATTTTCACTTGGGGAGACTTTAGTCTAATAACAATTCAAAGTAAAGCTGCAACACTGCACAACTCTACATCATGCTTCTCAAACCTTAATGTGTACATGAATCATCAGGAGGTCTTGTCAAAATGCAGATTCTGATTCAGCAGATGTGGGATGCAGCCTGAGATTCTACATTTCTAACAAGCTCTTAGATGATGCTGATGGCCCACAGACCACCCTCTGAGGAGCAATGTTCTATATCATATAAAACCTGTCTTTTTTCTTTCTTGTTTCTAAGCAATCCTAGAACGTCTACCTCGGAGAAATTGAGGCACAGAAACAGCAAGTACCTATCCTGAGTCAAATAAATAGCGTCAAAGTCAGGGCTGGCATCATGGCTCCAGTTCCAGACTCTGATTCCCACACCCCCCCCCTCATTTACCCCACCTCCTACAACTGATGTAAAAAGAAAAAAAAAGAATGGCTTACCCTTCACATTTTGCTGATACTGGCTCCAAAATAGACTCGTTTGCTTGGGTGGTCCTGGAATGAAGAGGAAACAGTCCTCCAATAACAAGTGAATGGTTTCTGGCACCTACATACCCATTCAAATCAAACTTGCCCAGCAGCTGACAGGTCTGTTCTTCTTCCTCTTCTTTGCCTTCAATGCCCAATTCAGCCCATGAAAAGGCAAGCAGTCCTAGAACCAAGCATTTCTTTCTGCTAGCCATTTCAATAAGGAGAGTTTGGGAGAAATGACCAGTGTTAAAAGTTTTAACGAGGTACCTTGACAGAGCGTTCCAGTGAGTATGTGCATGCCCCATCACAGGGGACTCAGCTTGCCACTACTTGCTACCTAATTGTCATGCCTCAATCAATCACAGAGCCTCACACTCACCTGCAATTTATGGATCTGCACTAGGAGCTGAGTAATCCTTTTGAAAAGAGCCTCATAAAAAACTCTTTTATGCTTAGCAATAATATATAATGACAGAATAGCGGATTCTGAGTTTAAATTAGAGTCTTTCGCTTTGTAGAAATTGTCCCTTTCTTGTTTATCAGCCTCATTCATTCTCACTTCAGCCAGCCTTGTGGGAGCTGCACTTGCTCCAAAAGTGAAGAAGGGCATTCTGATTCATCATGAAGTATAAAAACAGGAGACATCAGGTCAAGCTCTTTCCTTAGGGGTATCGAAAAAGTTGAATGGAAAACCATGGGGGATTTGGACTAGAAGACATCATTTTGAATCTGTGTTCTGCCACTTGTATTAGTGTGATGGTGGGAAAGTCACTTAATTTCTATGCCTCAAGTTCCTCATTAGTGACTAGGATGATAATAAGCTGCCCTAGAAAAATTCTGTAAAGCCCGTAAGAGTTCAAGGAATATTTTTCATATACATCATTTTCTTTCATCTCCTCTTCAAGGTGAAGTGTCGCCCTCAGCTCACTTTGCTGACCTTGTCACTGGTTCAGGCACAAATCCCTGAGAATTTCTGGGCTCTTTCCTCAGAATCCCCTCTTGTGCCTTCTTGCTTGGCCCCTCTCAGAGACGTCTTCCAATCTCTCTCTCCAGGTCAATTCATCATAGATTCCCAGTCACTTTCTTTGGCCCTTCTCAAACATCCCCCCTGGGAGTATAAATTCATAGAGTATTTTCAGAATGCAGTCTAGCAGTATGTATCAGGAACATGAAAAATGTGTATACCCTTTGATCATGTGATTTTACTTCAAAGTATTTATCCCAAGGAAGCAATAGAGATCCACATAAACATAATGCATAAGAATATTGAGTACAGTTTTATTTACAATAGTGAAAAAATTGAACGAACTAAACGTACACAGTAGGGAGTTTCTAAAATCAATTACAATCTATTCACATGACAGAAAACAAAGGAGCCATTTGAATCATGTTTTAGAAAAATATTTATTCACAACATAAAATTTCAATATGCTTGGGACTTCCCTGGTGGTCCAGTGGTTAAGAATTTGCCTTCCAATGCAGGCGACACGGGTTTGATCCCTGGTCAGGGAACTAAGATGCCACATTCCGCGGGGCAACTAAGCCCACACACTCTACAGCCTGCGCGCCACAAATAGAGAGAAGCCTGTGCGCCGCAAGGAAAGATCCCACATGCCGCAACTAAGACCCGATGCAGCCAAATAAATAAATTAATTAAAAAAAAAATTTCAATATGCTTAACACAAAGATAACAGCTAACAAACCAGTGTATACAATCGTACTCTAAAGTTCTAAAATTTACCAATATATTACAGCTCTCTTTCCTACGCATATTTCCATTAAAAGCACTAGAAGAAACCACTGCAAACTGAAATAAAAAGAAAAAAGGAGAAAAAAAAAATCCCTCTTCCTACTGCTTTAACGAACCAATGGTTTTCATGTTTCCATGTTCATTGCCAGCCCAGACTGACACCCATGCAGTACTTTTAGTTAGTTTTTGGTGGTAGATTATGGGTGATTTTAATTTTGTTATACTTTTCCATATTTTCCCACATGTTCTACAATATTCTTGTACTTCTTTTATAAACAGAACAAATACTACTGTAAGAAAAATCCCCCCCTCTGTTTTACAACTCCTCCACCCATACATATTCCACTGCAATCCCCTCTACACACGAACACACACAGTAACTCCCCTAATATCATCATCATCATCAGTCACCTGGGTCCCACCAACCCTTCCACACAAAAGTCATTTCCTTTACTTCTCCACTGAAGAATTTCCAGTACGTATTTGTTGGTTAAGTATAATCTCTACCTGACTCCGGGGAATCCCAAAAGAGCGCCTTCCATTACCACTTCACTGGTGGAATTGCAGGCCCACGCCACAGTCCCCCATAGCTGACTAGACCTTCACAAGCGAGCTAGTGGATGGCATGCCCTTGGCATGCCTGATTGACATCTGTCTGTCCAATATCTGCCTAGTCTTAGTTTTCTAAAATGTGCATGGTCCACAGATTCCACCCTCAGTCTTTAAAAATGATACTGAAATGACTTAAAGAAAAAGATGGATTACCAGGAAAATCTCTTCCCAGATAGACTCCAGAGTCTGGCTTCATCCAAACAAAATGGCACTCTGGGTGACAGACCATTCCTCACCAATAGCCCGAGAACCCCTCTCTTGAGCTGAAAAGGTTTAGTCCAGGGCTTTCTCAGAACTATCTGGATCTATTCCTCACTCATGTTTGCTCTTCCTTTTTACCAGAAGGCAGCTGTTTCTAAGCAATTACCCTTCTTGTTGCCAAGGGCTACTCTTGCACAAAGATATGTTTATTACCAAAGTTGTTTTGTCTTAATCCTCTGGGCAAAAGCTGCACTAGGCGCCATAAAAATCATTAAAATTGATTAATTTATACAAATAACAAAAATTAGCATTTTTATAGCATTTTATATTGTACAAATTGTTTCCACATGCATTATTCTTCCTCTAGGTCAGGAACTGGATTCAGTGTTGATGAGGCTTCTGATCTGTGTAGCAGCATATGGTATCCAATAATTCCCAGGATAGTATATTTTGCTGGGGCCACATGACTACATCCTCCAAATGTAGTAGAATTCATCAAAGATGAGGCAGAGAATAGGAAAAACAACATCTGTGCTCTTAGGCAGAGCATTTTTATTAAATGCACAGTGATGGATGTTCAACACCTCACCTTACCCTCATGACACCCTATGGGACTGGTTTTCTTTTGTTCACTTTACAAATGAGTTCACACGGCTAGTACGCGCAAACATGCAGATACCAAAGCCTATGTCCTTTCTGAGGCCTTGTAGTAGAGAGACAGGACACAGACCGAGTCCGGGAGGGTGGGCCCTAGGTCCAGCTTCTTCACGGCCCAGCCCTGTCTCCATCTCTCTGGACTAACCGGCCTTTCCCAGGGTCTATGGTGCTAAAGGAATCAGCGATGTTCTGGTTTGGGGGTGAGCCTTTCGAGGCTCTGTTCAGTGATAGTCTAATAATACGCTGTCAGAGGAAGCAGTAGCAAGTTGCTTTGTTAACTATCAAGGTGAGATTGTTTACTCAATAATACTTTGAACCTAATTTTTATTTCCATGGGGCTCTGATTTCAAGAACCCCCGATCAAAGCAAAAGACATCAGAATGTTGCTGCAAATGGCCACGGGTATTTAGTCCCGTGTGTCACACCCAGACTCTTAGGTCTGAGTCTGTGCGCTGTGTTTTCACCACCCTCTCGCAGACTTGTTTGATCCTTGCTGTTCTCCCAGGGCCCTGGGGAAGGTCAGGCTCCCTTCCAATAACGATAACACATTCTGCCCAGGCTTGTCTCTGCCTTCAAGCAAAGGAAAACACCTGAGCCCCTAAAGGTTATGAGAACCATCTTAATAACAAAGCCTATAAAAGTATTTAAAGGCTGTTTACATGGTTTCCAGGAAAAGCCCAAACTCCATATCAACTGCAGGGGAACACTGCTGCAAGCTTCGGCAAAGCCCCAGCACGACAGCAACCACAGTGAATTCACGGCGGATTTCAGTCTCGTAGTCAGGCTCAGCTTGTTAGATATCACTTGGCTTTTATATTCCTCTCTGTCATTCCCTTACCTTTATAATCATTTAGAATCCTGGGTAATACTCATGCCACAGCATCAGATGAATGGATACACTAATCTACTCCATTTTCTTATTCCCCATGCGGAGCTGTTCTTCTAAACAGTCAAGGAATGAACCAACACTTAGTTACATGTGTTTAAATTGCTGCCTTTACGATACACATACTAGTTTTTTAAATGTATGTTTCCAACAGTTAAAAATTATTACCTGTATTGAATTTTGTGATATTATGACATTATAGCTTACCTGAAAGAAGACTAAAAATAAATCAGTTTTCATAAGTGTATTGTTATATGAGGTGCAAGTTATTGATGAGAGGCCTGGACATGTATAAGAAGCAGGTTTTTGCTTTTTTTTTTTAACACTTCAGTACTAACCACTTGCTGCAGAAGTGTCTCCTGTGTGTCTCAATAGAGAAAGCCTTCAATTATAGCCAAGGAGAGAGACACTCAGACACTACAGGCATACAAAGTTTTAAACGGCTGCCTTGCTGATTTAAGAAAGCCACAGGTTACTATCTCTTCTGCTCCTTCTATTTTCAGGGAAATAACTCTGACAGCCTGATTAATGACCTGCCTCTGAATCAGCTAACGCGATAAGCAGCAAACTATTAACATTCAGAAACAACGCATGCTTTCTCCCAGGATGCATCACCTGTTACATAGCTATAGTGAGCTGTGGCTGCAACAAAAATGGTGAAGATGGTAAGCAACTGACTAGAGCTGGGAAACCATTATCATCACAGTCTTCTAGAGAACAAACATCTACTTTTAATAAAATCTGAAACTGAAAAATCCTGACCAGCTTTAACTCTCATTTGAAAAATTTAGCATGCCTTCTTGCCCTCCACTTTGGCCCCTTTCTAATCCATCCCCACACTGAAGGAAACTGACCATGTCAACCCTCAGGCCACTAAAAAAAAAATTTTACAGCTTTATTGAGATATAATTTATATACCATAAAATTCATCTATGTAGAATGCACAATTCAATAGTTTTTACCATAGTTACAGACTTGAGCAGCCATCATTACAATCTAATTTTGGAACATTTCCATTATCCTAAAAGGAATCCTCGGGGGCTTCCCTGGTGGCGCAGTGGTTGAGAATCTGCCTGCCAATGCAGGGGACACGGGTTCGAGCCCTGGTCTGGGAAGATCCCACATGCCACGGAGCAACTAGGCCCGTGAGCCACAACTACTGAGCCTGCGCGTCTGGAGCTTATGCTCCGCAACAATAGAGGCCGCGATAGTAAGAGGCCCGCGCACCGTGATGAAGAGTGGCCCCCGCTTGCCGCAACTGGAGAAAGCCCTTGCACAGAAACGAAGACCCAACACAGCCAAAAATAAATAAATAAATAAATAAAAAATAAAACAAAAAAAGGAATTCCTTTAAAAAAAAAAAAAAAAAGGAATCCTCAACTCCGGGACTTCCCTGGTGGTGCAATGGTTAAGAATCCGCCTGCCAATGCAGGGGACACGGGTTCGAGCCCTGGTCCGGGAAGATCCCACATGCCACGGAGCAACTAAGCCCGTGCGCCACAACTACTGAGCCTGTGCCCTAGAGCCCGCGAGCCACACCTACTGAGCCCGCGTACCATAACTACTGAAGCCGGTGCACCTAGAGCCCGTGCTCCGCAACAAGAGAAGCCACCGCAATGAGAAGCCTGCGCACCACAAGGAAGAGTAGCCCACTTGCCACAACTAGAGAAAGCCTGTGTGCAGCAACAAAGACCCAACGCAGCCAAATAAATAATAAAATGAATATATATTAAAAAAAAAAAAAAGAAACTTCAATTCCCAGTCTTCCCTCACACCAAGCTCTAGGCAACCACTTAAATCTACTTCCTGTCTCTATAGATTTTGCCTATTCTGGACATTCCATTTAAATGGAATCTTACAATATGTGGTCTTTTGTGTCTGGCTTCTTTGACAAAGCATAATGTCGGGAGGTTTATTCATGTTGTAGTATGTATTAGATTTCATTTTTAAAGTATCATTATTAAGATATAATTCACACATCATAAAATTCACCCATTTATAATGTACAATTCAATGGGTTTTAGTATCCTTATAGAGCTGTGCAACCGTCAGCAAAATCTAATTTTAGAACATTTTCATCACCGCAAAAAGAAACTCATACACATCAGCAGTCACTCCCCAGTCTCCCCCACCATCATCCCTATCCCCAGACAACCACTAATCTATTTTTCTGCTGCTAAAGATGTCTCTATTCTGGGCATTTACATAAATAGAATCATATGTGATCATTTTACTAACTTCTTTCAGTTAGCATAATGTTTTCAAGGTTCATCCATGTTTTAGCATGTTATCAGTGCTTTATTCCTTTTGTTTACTTTTTATTGCCAAATAAAATTCTGTTGTATGGATATACCACATTTTATTTGTCCATTCAACAGCTGATGGAAATTTGGGTTGTTGCCATTCTTTGGCTGTTATGAGCAGTACTGCCATGAACATTCTTGTACAAGTCTTTGTGTGGACATATGTTTTTAATTCTTTTGGGTAGATATCTAGAAGTGGAATTGCTGATATGGTAACTATACACTTAACATTTTGAGAAAGTGCCAAGCTCTCTTCTAAAGTGGTTGTATCATTTTACATTCCCTCTAGTAATGTATGATGGTTCAGATATCTCCACATCCTTGCCACTACTTGTTATTACCAGTCCTTTTTTATTATAGCCATTCTAGTGGAAATAAAGTGGTATCTCATTGTGGTTTTGATTTGCATGTCCCTAATAGCTAATGACTCAGAGAAAGCTATGTGTTCTTCTAGATACTTTCAAATGTTAACTCTTACATGTATGTTTATGATCCATTTTCAGTTGATTTTTGTGTATGGTATAAGGTAAGCTCTAAGTTCATGTTATTTTTTTTAATTGTAAATAACTATTTCTGCACCATTTGTTGGAAAGACTATTATTTCCCCATTGAATTATCATGACCCCATGTCAAAAATCAACTGACTATAAATGTGAGGGTTTTTATTCCATTGGTCTATGTGTCTATCCTTATGCCAATGTTGTACTATCTTCATTATTCTAGTATCTTCATTACTGTAGTAAGAAATCAGGAAGTGTAAGTCCCCCGACTTTTTCTTTTTCAAGATTGTTTTAACAATTCTGGGGTCCTTTCCATTTCCATATGAAATTTAGGGTCAGCTCATCAATTTCTGAGGGAAAAAAGTGGAAATTTGATAAGGATTGTGTGAAATCTGCAGATCAACTTAGGGAATGGTTGCCATATTAATAATATTATTATCTGGGGACTCAGCTCATCTTCAAGGGCCCTGCATCTGGCTTAAGATAAAAATCCATAAACAACAACAGGCTTTACGAGGTCCACCTTGATCCAGCCCCTAGTTAACTAACCAGATTCCTCGTTTGCAGCAATCCCCTCTCACTGCCAACTCAAAATACACCACTAGCCACATAAGCCTGCTTTCAGTTCCCTAAAAGCACAATGTTCTCTTTTATCTCCAGGTCTTTCTTCACTCACATACACACCTCCTTCCCTGTGTTTTTAGGAGCTTTTTCCCGTATGTCCCATCACCTAATTCATGACTATTCCTTCAGATCTCAGCTCATTTTTCACTTCCTCTGAGACTTCTATCCTGAGATACACAGGCCCCACAGTCTACCTCACTTATCTTTCCTTGTACTTACATGGTGGACTTTAGGTTACTTGATAGAAAACAGGTTGATGAAGACTTCAAACTGGTTGAAATATCTCGGTTGACATGGATACCAATGGACACTGGTCCCTATTTCAGGCAGTATTGGGAATTTTGGCAATTTTACAACTGTTTGTATGTCTCTAAATATTTTTATCACTTTTCATAAAATTTTCAGGATTTCTTTTTCCTAGTATTTTTCCCAGACTATTCTACCAGCTTATACTATTTATATATTTTGTTATTGGCTGGATGATGCCCCTCAAGATGTACATGTCTTAATTCCTAGGACCTGCAAATAGGTTACATTATAGAGCAAAAGGGACTCTGCAGATGTGATTAAGTTAAGGATCTTGAGATGAGGAGATTATCCTGCATTATCCAGGCAGGCCCAATAATGTAATCACAAGTGTCCTCATAAGGCGAAAATAGGGGGAGATATATACTGAAGAGAAGGCAAAGTGACAGAAGCAGAGATTAGAATGCTGGCAGCCTCTGGAAGCTGACAAATGCAAGGAAATAGATTCTTCACTCAGAACCTCCAAAAAGACCAGCCCTGCTGACATCTTGACTTTAACCCAGTAAGGCTGGTTTCAGATTTCTTATCTCCAGAACTGTAAGAGAATAAATTTGTGTTGTTTTAAGCCGCTAAATGTGTGGTAATCTGTTACAGCAGCAATAGGTAATAGTTATGAGTTGGAAATAACCTAATATGCAACAAAAGAACGTTGGAAACAACCTGGATATCCAATAAGAAGGGTTAGTTGGAAACAACCTAAATGTCCACAGGATGGAACTGGTTATATAACTTCTGATAATTTTCAAAAGATTAAGTGTGATTTGATCAATTTTTTAATATATTAAAGGTGCTCTAGAAGGCTATCCATCCAGTTATTAAAGTGCATAGAATAATGACTATTCTTTGTTTTGTTTGTTTTGTTGTTGTTTTTTTGTTTTGGGTTTTTTTTGTGAGGTTTTTGTTTGTTTTTTGGTGTTCCTGGGTGGACACGAACAGATAATGGGTATTCTTTATGCTAATTTTTTTATCTGCAATGAGCCTAAGGCTGCATTATTTTTGTAATAATAAGGGAGAAAGGCAATAAAATAATCTTAAGCAATGAATGAAACAAGAAAATAAAGGGAAGGATTTGGAAATTTTAAGAGCTTGACTGGATTTGATTTCTTAATTTTTAATTTATATGCATCCAGCTTTTCCTATATTATTTGTTCAGCCTTGTTTTCAAGAACTTTTTTATCTTATAAATTGGTTGAAAATGAGTACTTCTAACCTCCAGTTCATATTTTATATAGCTTTTGTATGTACTAGACATATCATATTAGAACCTCTGTTACAGAAATGGGTATTTATGTGCCATAAGATAGAGTGCCTGCCTAGAAATGGTCATTTAGATGATGAGAATCAACAAAACTAAATAAAATAAATTTAAAATGAAATAATACACAATAAAATGTTGAATTTTAGGAGAATAATGAGGTAGTATTTGATAAAACCATACACCCAGCTTTGCATGTGCTTAGGTATTTGTCCACATCAGGATCTCCCAACTATTAATTGAAAATATACCAGGTAATAACAACAGTAATAGCAACGGTAATAATGTTAACAATAGCAATAATAGTTTTATATTCCACAGTATATTTGTCTCATTGCTCACCAACCCTTGCAAAAACTATATGCAACAAATACTACTTTACTATTATTTCCATTTTGTACATAAGAACCTGGAGCTCAGAAAAGTTAACCAATATTCTCAAGGTCCCAAAGTCCTTAGCGGTGTCAATGAATTTTCTAGTCAGTGACCTGCTCAGGGGATTACACATATCCCAACTGCCTATCTGTCTTTAAGAAAAAAAAGTGGGAGGCATTACCAGTAGCTCCCCCACTCCATTGGGGATTTCCAATGAGGATGAAAATGTGGCCAGAAATCGCTGACATCTGCTCAAGGCTCAAGGAATTTCTGGTGCCTAAGGGGTCATGCCGATCAGTTTGTTTTTAAGGGAAGTAGGTTACTACTCAACTTGCCAGAAGTGACTTCTAATATTTATGTCATACATCAATATGAGATAGCAGAATCAGAATTTATAATAATGCAAATGTGCACTAAATATAACCTTATTTTCCACAACTGTTCCCATCGTGCTCCAGCTTGCTCTGGCTCCATTTCTGCTGATGGCCATTGAGGTAGAGTTGGGATAATGTTGGGGAGGAACACTTGATTCTGCCAAATAAAGGTAATAGCATCTCTTTCCATTTTTAATCCTCTGTTGAGGTAAAGAACCAGTGTATTTCAGATTTAGAATCTTCATTATGGTGGTTTCTTTCCTCTTAAGGAGTCTCCCTGACCAATTCTTCTTCCCTCTTAGTTGAAGTGAAGTTCATGACAAGGTGGGGAAGAGCCTCTGGTCCATGTGCCATCTTCTGGGTCTTTGCAGGCCTCACCCCACTTGTCATCGTTGTGGCTTTCGTATTGGTACCCACCAACAATGTTGTAGACCTCTAGTCATGCCTCCATTCACAAGGCCCTGTACTCTGTGACCTCCTTTCCATGACTCCAGGCTGCTTCTAATCTATTCGTCCTCTCAGCTTCCAAATTCCTCTCCACTTCACACAGTCTGCAAGTACTTGTGACTCTCCAGTGTGTGATGGTACAGGCCACAGGGAATAGAGACACTATTTTAGGCTCATCCATGGAAACACCTCTCTGTAACATTCACTTCTGAATTGAGCCCATGCAATGGTGCCACATTGAACAAGGTACCATCACAAACCCAGGCTTCCCTCCACAGCTTACAGTCTCTCCAATCTAGACACTGTCTGACAGGCCCAAACCTGTTTAGATGTTTAACCACACCCAACCCATGTTCAACCCTGAGAACAGGAAGAGCCAAGAAACTCTTACCTGGCCCTCCTCTTTTTTTCAGCCCCCCTCTTCCCCTAGTACCAGAAGGACTTTCTACTTACTTTCCCTTCTGGAAACAACTTTCCTTATGTCATAGCCTCCTTCTTACCAATCCCATGAGCTTCTTTTTACAGGTGAATATCTTTTCCCTTTCTTGGCATAAAAAGCCTTACGATCTGGCCCTGATGGTGGAAGGACCTCAGAAAAAAAATTAATTACCAAGAGGCAAGTACATTAGGAATTATTTTTAAAATAGCCGTTTCTTATCCCTTTTCCCTCATTTTACCCAGGAAGCTGCTCCAAGGGCTCCTCCTTGGAGAAGCCTTCTCTTACCATCCACTGAATTGTGTCCCCCTCAATTCATATGTTGAAGACTGATGCCCAATGTGATGATATACTGAGATGGGGCCTTTGTGAGGTAATTAGGGACAGATGAGGTCATGAGGCTGGGGCCTTCATGATAGGATTAGTGCCTTTTAAAGAAAAGACACCAGAGAACTTGCTCTCTCTCCTCTTCCATCGTGTAAGGACACAGCGAGAAAAGGGCCCTCACCAGAACCAAATCACAGTGGTACCCTGATATTGGACTTCCAGCCTCAGGAACTGTGAGAAATACATGTCTGTTGTTTAAGGCAAAACAATCTATTTCTTTACAATAGCAGTGGTTAAGTGTGAAGCTCTGTCTCCAGGATTTAGAAGCCTGGCTCTAAATGCATAACCTTAGGCAAGTCACTTAACTATTCTATATTTGCCTTCTCATATGTAAAAAACAGAGACAATACTAAGCTTGTTAGGAGGATTAAGCATGACTGTGAAATAGCAGGTGTGGCACTCAACACAGGCACTGGCACACAATGAAGTGCCTAGGTAACATCAGAAATTAACAATGTTTCTTTGTCCCTTAGGTATTAAGGTAGTTATTCACTCAGGTTATTAAATTTCATATAAGAAATTCAACATAAACACTATTCACATTGTGAACAGCAGAAAAGGGACACTAAACAAACAAAGGATACCCATTATTTTCATTTCCTACAACATCCATAAAATTCTACCTCTGTGTTTTAGATCTCCTTGCAGGAGGTCATTGCTGACCTGCCTGACTAACCTTAGATGGCAATGTTGCATCGGGTAGAATTCATTAAGACCTTGGAAAGTGGTTTCTGGCTTTCTGAGAAAGGGCATAGTTCAAATCAACCCAACAAAATCTTAGGTGAAAATGTAGGGTCTGTCACACACATGCACATTAAAACCAACCAGAAAAGATATTTGCATATTTTAAATGATCTATTTAATACTATATGTTTTATAGCATTGAAAATGTTTCTTTTTATACTTTAATAAATGCTATTATCAGTACATAGTTTTCTGTGTACAATTGCTAAGTGTTCAGTAATATCTGATTATTGTGGTTTAATTGTCAAAGTCACTTCTGAATGCACTAGAAGCATTTTGAAACCTGGCTAAAATCATTTATCTCGTTGTTCAAATGCAGTTCAGTGAAACAAGCTAATACATTCCTAGGCTCACAGTCATGCTCTCTAATTAAAGTTTATTTAATCGCAAAATGTTATCACATAACTGCCTTGAACCAAATGCAATTCTTTAGAAACTACCATTATGGAGAGATCTGGGGAACAAAAAATATTTTAATTTAGTGGGATACATATAATAACTTAAACTGGGCTATGATAGTCCTTTGTTCATTGGTTCATTCATCCAAACTG
This sequence comes from Eubalaena glacialis, assembly GCF_028564815.1. Taxonomy (NCBI): domain Eukaryota; kingdom Metazoa; phylum Chordata; class Mammalia; order Artiodactyla; family Balaenidae; genus Eubalaena; species Eubalaena glacialis. The sequence continues at coordinate 113,543,275 of NC_083721.1, forward strand.
TGGTTGAGAGAGCTCTTCAAAATAAGCCAGATTTGCAATTTCAATAACCCACACCAGAAAGCATAATTTTTCCATTTTCCTCTAAACCTAGCAGTCTAAATAATAAATATGTGTTTAACTTAACTAAATATCCAAATGATATTTCTAGGTTGCCTGGAATATAGCTGCTCTTATGAATATAAATTACTACCGGCCTAGAGACTATCAGAGTCTTATTTATAGTATTAATTTTCACCATCTGTGAAGAAAGGGCTTGCTGAGCAAACCTCAGACTAGTCCCTATGGAATTAAGAATGTGTGGAGCCTAAAGCAAGGAGATGCTGTAGCATTTAGAACCAGACGCAGAACTGCTCCCCTGGGGGGTATCTGTCTTCGTAATTAACACAGTCTACTTCTTTGGTTTTGCAGTCTACATTCGAGGAAATGTGAACAATATGCTGTCTAAGAAAAATGATTTGAAATTTTGTGGGCAATTCTTTCAAAACAAAGGAGAGGACTTGAAAAAAATTTACTGCCCCTCCTTGAGTCATAGCAACTCCCCCTACCACTGGGACATGAGGATACTGTCCCAGTGCAGCAAATAAATACAGGGAAGAATCTGACTGATACTACCTCCAATATGTCCCTCTTACTTTATTTAAAATTTTCATCTTATTTCCATAATCAGGAGGAATTCTGAATTTCCTTTCCGTGTTTTGGTAATAAATTTGTTTGGTTTGGTATGAGAGAAGAGTAACTAGTGCTATTCCCTTTAAAAATTACAAAATCTCTCTTCCAACTCTCTTCTCTTCCTCATCCTTTTCCCAAACTTAAAATTTTTCATTTCCAAATAAAACTCCATTAATTTTCATTATAGACACAAACATTAGAGCACCCAATAAGCACAACCTTGCAGTGACGTGAAAAAGAGCAAAGAAACGACAAGGAAAGCATGGGAAAAGGAGGTGAGAGAAATAAACTCCCTTAATTTTGTTCAAAGGGATCAGCTGAACATAAGCATGTTTTTATGACTCCCTTACTAATAACTTCTCCTCAACAGTCCCACTCCCCTTCCTGAGACAGGCTGGGACCTGGGCCCCTTGGCTGCAGTGCTTGCACCTGGACAAATGTCTCCTAGAGCAACAAAATACAAAGAAACTATAAGGGACTAAAAATAACTGCGTGCATGCGCAGTTGGGGCAAATTCTGGACAACAAGATACAAAAAGACCAAAAAACCCAACTACCATTTCTGAAGAGCCAGGAGCAAAAACAGGGCATCAGGAGCAAAAGCAGGGTACTGCGCATGCCCCCTGCACTCAATGCCACCAAAGGGGTGGGCAAAACACCTAAGCCACCCCTCGGGCCAGACCCCATGGACACAGCCCTCCCCTCACCACATATAAGGAACCAGCTTGCCCCCTCCCCCAGTAAAGCCTTGCCTGAATTTCTTAACTGGTCTCTTATCAATTTCTGCTGATTGGGGAAAGCCAAGAACCCTGGTCGGTATCAGACTCACAGTTTACCCACTCCTGGTTGCAATTAAATCAGATTTTTAAAGCTTTCTTCCATTAGGGGAATGGGGCATGTGTGTGCCCATGTACGTGTGTGTGTGTGCACGAAACCAACTTTAAAAACCCAAGCAAAGAGATGTGGATAATCTTATACACAGGATAGAAAGAAATTTTAAAATTATCCTGTTTATAATAGATACTTTGCTCTCTGCTCCACCCCAGAAGATAAAATGGAAAATAAAAGCAAATTTAAAACTATTCACTGATAATTATGTCATTAACATGTTCCTGAAATCAGTGAACTATTTTTTACAGTCCTTTTGGATTGGTCATTTATCACCCAAAATATAAATATCAAAATAAACTTATGACAAATTCCCTTTCCTCTTTTAAAACACATAATCGTTAAGTACAGGTCTTAGGCAGAAACACCTGACTTTTAACATATGTTATTCTGAGCTGGCAAGAAAAAATGTGAAAACTTTAAAACAGGCAAGTAAGATGAGTAGGTGTCCTGTCCAGTGCACCATTATGGGTGTGTCTGCCTTTCATTGTCTTTGAACTATTTCGGTTAATGTAGATTACTGGTAGCAGGCAAATGTCTCTCATTCATAGACTGCAAATGAATTATCTCAGGTAGAGGTGCAAATTGATTTCCCTCTCTCCAAGAAACCAGTTTTATATTTATTAAGTAAATTCAGTTCAGCATTCCTAGTTGTCTATATGTGCGTCTGCTCTTTGAATTCTCTTGAACTGGTTATACATCTTACTGGTTCTCCCGTTAATTAATGAATCAATTAAAAGCATTGATATCTTTCATTTTATATTTGTATGAGAATCATGATTTTTTAGCTTTTAATCAAAATTATCTTTTGAACAGGTCCAAGACACCTATACCATCCCCTTGACAAAAGTGAATTTTGAATTTCCTTTCAAAACAAGGGAAATATTAATTCTAAAATCATCCCTCAGGGAGCATCCCCAGTGGCAAAACACATGTTCCACCACCACTGCCATTTCTTATATTGTTTCATTTTTGTTCTTAATAATTTAATTGAAAAATAAGTTGACTCATAAAATTTCAATAATATATGAGTGTATTAAGCAAAGAGTGATGACTTCTCCCTAAACCCTTAGGTATCACTTCCCAGAAGTAACCAGTGTTAATAGTAGACCACTCCCATTTTTACCTAAAGTGAAGATTACGTATATAGACCCAGACCTTACAGAAAGGGGATCACAAGAAGGTAATAGGGAGGTAAAAGGGATAACATTGCCTTGGTGTTGGGGAGGGATTCTGGTCCCTAGATTTAAAGTCAGGAAACAGGAATCATGCCCAGCTCCTCACTTGTAGCCATGAGGGGACACATACTTAAAGGAGAAGCTGCATTCCACCTCTGGAATTGCTTCAAGACCACCCCACATCCATTCACCCTCCTTGATATGCCCTACTCCTTGGTTTTTGGTGGTGATTTTGTTCCCCGTTTTGGTTCTGTAACATAACTGTTCTTTATACAGCCAGTTGGAGACCCTCTACCCTAGTGTTAAGCCTTGGCACCCCTCTGGAATATGACTTCCTTCTTTGCCTTCCAGAAAAGGGAACAAATAAATACACCTAAAACCAGGTGAGAAAGCAGTCCTGCTGGCAGCTAGGCCATGATGTTCCCAGTTGAATATAAACCATACTCACAGAACAGAAACAATGTCTAGACCAGGCCACTCCATGACAATATTTAGAATGAGACAGAATAAGGCCACTCTGCAACCACAAAAACGGTGAAGCATCCCTCTCTTCTGCCTAACAGGAGTGACTGCTGCTCCTTTACCTCACCAAGGAGAGGCCCATCCCACTGTGGTCCTCCTATCTGATCAATAAATATTGTTAAGATACACAATCACAAAATTGCTCCTGCCGCCTGAAATATTTCATCCAGAATTGGCCTCCACTCTCTTAAACTCACCTTGAATCATCCAGCACAAACCCATATCCTGTAAGAAGCATCTCCCAACTCCTCATGGTTCCTTTGGAGTGCTTCAGTCTTGTTACAGCGAGAAAAATAAACTGAATTTCTTTTTACTCTAATAAGTGTGTTCCTAATGATCTTCTGTTGATGGGCTTTAACAGGGAAAAACTTATTTCCTTTAAGGGAATATTAAATTTCATTCTGATCTTCTAGGATCCCTTAAAAATGCTTCTGGCTGCATGCTTTGTATTCTTCCATTTCTAATAGAGTCTTGTTGCAATGCACTTCATACACATTTTTTCTCTTTAATCTAGCATCAAACATGTAAAGCAAGTAAGATAAGTGATTTTGTCCCCAACACTCACTGAGGTTGAGACTTGTGCAAGTTCATTCAAGGAGTTGTGAACAATGCTATGTAGAGCTCTGAATTCTTCACTCCTGAGAATAACACAGGAAAAGTAGTCAAGGAAAGAGCCAGAAGCTTAAATTTACCCCGTCAAAAAAATGCACTGAGGGATGTAGAAGCACCCCCAATTGAGCTGTGCATGGGTTCAGGAACAGTGGCCACTGATGCCTGAGCCCTGGGCACTCCTGCATCAAGGAAAAGGTTAGCCAAATAAGCTACTCCTGTCTCCTGCAGATCCCTACATCATTTCATTAAGGATGGCCAGACTGGAGAGACAATGAGGACTGGAGGCCGAACAAGACCTGCATTCAAGTCCCAGCTCTGCTCTTAATTCCTTAGTTACTTCTCCAAGGGGAGGGGTGATTAGGTGTGCCCAGTCCCTAACCCTAAAGGAGTCAGTCAGTCCCCTTCCCTGGCTGTCACCACACCCAGAGTTACTTTATTCCCAACCCTCCACCCTTCTACCTCCACGACACCCCCCATCCTACAAATTCACTAATGCAACTGAAGCTCACAGGCGCCACCTCGAGGCTTCAGAATAGCACAGTCACCTCCAGAATCTGATCACTGAAGAACCTGCAGCTACACTGCCCCTGCATAGGACACCAGCAACTCTGTGAGATGTAAAGTCAGCAGACATGCAGTAGGTTATTAAGAGTTCCTTCAAAGTGTTGCTAAGCTCACTGCCAAAGAGTAAGCATTCAAGTTCCAACTTCAGACACAAACTATGTCCAGAACCATCTCCTTCCCCAAGATAACTGAGGCACTGGCATGGGGCTGGGGTTCACCTTCCTAGGAAGTGCCCCTTGGGGAGATCCCACGTGGCCTTTCTTACACTGTTCACCACTTGGAACGATTCTAATCATCAGAGATCTTTTAATAGCAGTTAACATGAAAAGGAAAAGCATCAATCCTTGATTCCAGAAGGTTCCATATACCCCCTATACAAATGTGACTACCACCATCCCTGCAAATTTTGAATACCTCATTCCAAGGGATGTGGAATAGAACCTAAGTCTCATTAGCTTCAAGGCCCTTGCTTTTTCCATGGAACCTCCTGGCATAAGACCACTGAGGATTTTAAATAACCACTTCAGAAAGAGGCCCCTGATAGAGACATACCCACATGGACCTAGCACTATCAAATGACACATTCAAACTACGGCCATGACCTGCACCTCAAACAGCATGAGGACATGTAAATGTAAGGAAGGTTTTCAATTCTTTTAATACATAAAATGGCAAAGGAAATTATTTTTCAGAATATACACATTAAATAGAACATTTTCAAGCAGACGTCTATTTAGATAATTATTTGCAAACACTAGAAATAACATGTTCTATGAGCAGTCACCAGATGGATGAAACATTTGCACAACTTTCAGATGAAAGTCCTGATGGAACCCTAAGTCACTATAATGTTCATGGGAGTGTGTGAGTGTGAGTGTGTGTTTGAGCCAAATTTAAAACCCAAGTGCTTCATTTCCCCAAGAAGAAGGGTTGTTAGTTTATAGAAAGATTTCTGGACATCAATTATACATATCAAGTGTAAACATGCTTTGATGAGAAAAGTCTGTCTTTCATTTCCAGAATTGGTGGTAATGAGGGGACAGAGTTAATTAACTTATGCTATTTAAGTTTCTTCTGAGAGGCATTTTCCCCGGTGGTTTTACATAGAGCCTACATCTCATCTTCCTGACTAGACTCTTAGTTCCTGAGGACTAGGCCTGGGCTTTCTACCTCCTTTATGTTCCTCTTAGATGGCCGTAGGAGAGGCTGACATTTAATGAGCATCTACTATGTGCTGTGAGCCTACAGTTCCTCACCTAATGTTTTTCAATAACTCCAAGCACAAACGCTCCTATAATTTTAAGTAAAGTGAGGCACAGAAATTTAAGACACTTACCCAAGATCACAAGGCTAGATAATAGCAAAGTTGATGCTTGAGATATTATGTGAATCTGAGGTCTACCCACTATACTGTACTGTAATGTACTATACTATAAAATACTATACCATACCATACTATGGCTCACTCCAGCACAGTGTGAAAAGTAGCTGATGTTTACTAAAACCTAACAGTAAAGATTACTGCTGAGTGAGAATTTAAGTCAGAGGTGTAAGGCACCCCATTTCTTCCTTCTGCTTCCAAGAACATCAACTCCTTATTTAATAATTTGAAAAGCCATGTAGCAAATTAACAAGAGAATGGAACCTTAATTTCCAGCATTTGTTCATCTCACGGAAGTATGATCGGAGTAGTCCAAAAAAAAATAATACAACAGCTCATTACCAAAGGAAAAGGACAACCTAACCATTACCTGGTGAGTGTTAGAGCCATATACTTTACACATATGCTCGGAAAATACTTATTGAATGAATGAAGGACTCAAAACTAAGGAACAAATCCTGCTCTGGTAAGCATTGTGAAATCACTCCAGTTACTCCTAAATAGAAACATTAACTTGAAGCATAGGATTTTGAAAAAACTGATGTATAAGATTCATAAATCATAAATCCCGGCATGGCAAGTGTGATGTCCCTTTGGTTGAGGAGGTAAGCACAGGAGACTTAAGCAGAAGTTGCTGTGCAGCCAAGTTGGAAGAGTTCATCAGTTGTTCTTAGGCCCCAGGGGACTAAGGCTACAGTGTTTCATTACAATTTGGCTGAATTTCTCAACTTTAAAGACTGAACTAATAAAAAGTATTTGGAAATCCAAATGGTGAAAGAAAGTGAAAAATCCAATAAATCCAGCCTGCTGGGAGGCCCTGTGCTGAGAAGACGGGCATACCCTCCAACCCCATCCTGCATGTGTGTTCTCTCTAAATATCACAGTGGCTGCAAAACTTTAATATGGTAAGGGCCGGAAGGGGCTTCCCAGACTCTGCAAATGAAAGACCATATGACTTTTTGGAGACCTAGCTTTGGGCTTAATCATTAACACAGTTCCTTGGAGTGTGCTTCACACACTTAGCCAGATCTACACAGGGAGGATTAATATAAAAGCAGGCAGAAAATGAAGGAAGAGGGCAAAGGGGACTTGTAAAATCCCACCACCATCTGCCACTTCAAATCCAGCAGCACTAAGGTAGTTTAATTTGCAGAAATTTTCCTTCTGGTTTCTAGAAAAACACTGCTTAGGCAAAGGTGGAGTAGGTCACCTGGCAGTTATACACAGGAGGACTTCGTTATTTTTTTTAATATAAACTATTTATTTATTTTTGGCTGCGTTGGGTCTTCGTTGCTGCGCGGGGGCTTTTTCTAGTTGCGGCGAGCAGGGGCTACTCTTCATTGCAGTGGCTTCTCTTTGTTGCAGAGCACGGGCTCTAGGCCTGAGGGCTTCAGTAGTTGTGGCACCAGGCTCAGTACTTATGTCTTGCGGGCTCTAGAGCGTAGGCTCAGTAGTTGTGGTGCACAGGCTTAGTTGCTCTGTGGCAGGTGGGATCTTCCCAGACCAAGGCTGAAACCTGTGTCCCCTGCATTGGCAGGCAGATTCTTAACCACTGCACCAGCAGGGAAGTTCCATGGAGGACTTTATTGAGTGCAGGTAAATGAACAAACACACAGAAAACAACAAAATAGGAAGATCACAAATGTATGCCTGGATAATAAGAAATTGCAACAACTAGATTAATGTTCGGCAGTGGAGCTGCTCAAGTCAGGACAAACCATAGAATTTATTCCACCTTTACAAATTCAAAAAAATAATAATAAAAGAATTATCTTTGACTGAAACATAAAGGAATAGTAACTCTTTTTTGTTGATGTCTTTTATAACTTCAGGTTTTACAGAATTGAATGGACCATATTCCTCAATTCACAGTATGCTATCATCAGTGGCACCCACAAGGCTATTATATTCTATTTCAGTTTGTTTTATTTTAAATCTCTTTATTTCCCATTCCCAGTCCCAATCTCTTCCCAGGTAGTATAGACAACCACTCTGGTACATTTAAAGTTTGATCTTTCGAGCTATCTTTCATACATATTTATTTAGATATATGTATATCTATATTATGATATGTAAATCTTGTTTATATCAAGCCTTTGCCTGTTGCATAGTATCCATTAAATTCATGTATCACATTTCATCTAGACATTTAGACGTAGATAGACACCTATGTGATTTCTGACCTTTGTTAGAACACCTAATACTGCCATGAACATTCTCATATGTTTTTCTGAGGACATCTTTTTTGTAAAACCATGCAAGTGGTTCTCTGGATGCTGAAGTTTCTCTGGGCATGGAATTTCTAAGCACAGTATATACATATCCTTAATTTCACTCTGCACTGCCAAGACAGCTCACTGGAACAGCTGTTTATATTTCCACCAGCAACATAGGAGAATTCTCATGTCCCCACATCTTTGGTCAGTATTTGATGATACCTAATTTCATAATTCTTGCCAACTGGATTGTTGGAAAATGGAGTCATTTTATTTTAAATTGCATTTTTCTGATTATATTCACTTAAGATATTTAATGATTCTATGTTTCCTTCTCTATTAATTACTTATTAACAGTCTTTGTTTTCTGACTTTTCTTGCTATGAGTTAAAATTATGTTCAATTATATTCAATTATGTTGAATATTCTAGATATTAATTCTTTGTTGGTATTATACATTGAAAATAGCTTTTCCAATCTCTTTTCCTATAGGTTGCTTGTCTATGATGGCCATTGTTGAATAGGAATCCTTAATTTTGATAAAAAATAATTTTTAATGTATACTGTAGACTATCTGGAGTCTTATTTATAGAATCTGTTCTCAAACAACATGACAAAAATATTCTCTTACATTTTCTTTCATACACTTTAAAGTTTTACTTTTCATATTAAGGTCTTTAATCCACCTAGATTCCATGTGGAGAACTGGAGATTCATGCTAGTTCCCAAGGGGATGATAGCAATGCAGCTCCAGCCAGCTTTACCAAATCCAGGAATATTAACAAAAATGGAAAATATTTTCACTTTCAAGAGAAGCCATAAATCTGTATTCTTTCTATGTAATATTGCCTGATATTTAAAACATACTGTTGCCTCCCCCAAACATATATAGGAGCCCAGACTCATCCTTGTGAGCTGCCAGTTTGTGACCTTTGAGTCACAGAATTTCTCTTTAATATTTTGACCTGACCTTTGTAGCTTTGTACTCTAGTTATTGTCAGAACAAGCAATTTTTGTTTTCACTGCTTTGCATTTTCTCTACCCATTTATTTAACAGAGCTTACCTATTCTTAACTTGTTCCTAATTCTCCCAATTTAGTTTTTATTCCCATCTCCGTATAGAAGAAATAACCAACCATCACTCAACTTACTTCCTTATCAGTACACAAATGCAACATGATGGCAACAGGGGTAGCCACATGCTTCTCAAGAACCAAACTCTGATGTGGCATAAAAGAGGAGTTATTTTTCTACCATCTGTCTCACAACGCAGATTCCAGGAACATATGTGCCTACACCAAGGGCTGGCTGGAGGGAGCTGTTTTGTAAATACCTTGAAAACAAGTGCTGTGTCTTCACTCCCACTCAATGCCCAGGATCTCCTCACAGAAGCATTTAGCTGAGGATTCCTCTGTCCCCTCATCCTCTAGCAAGTGAATGTAAAAAAAAAAACAAAAAAAACTCAACTTCAAAGTAGTTATGGAGATGGCCAATTGAAATTTTGCACAGTAGCAAAAAGCACAGTCCTGGAACCACTTGGATAAGAGAATTCTAGTTGGCCAACTCACAATAAGCTAGAGAAGAACTTGGTAGAAACTAGGGTAAATTGCATTAATATTCAAAATATCTGACACCCCTTCTGTAGGAAGATTACACCTTCCACTGCGCGGATGTCATACGTGGCCATGTGACTTGTAGTACCCTTTCCTGGAGCCCACCTTTTCGAATGCAGGAATAGCCACATGACTTGCTTTGACAAAGATGTGTGAAGAGAGGTGCTGTGTGCCTCTTTTGAACAAAATCCTTTCTTTTCCTTTGACTGGCATGTCACAGGGAGAGCCTGCTCCTTCAACCTCAGTCACAGAGTAAAAATGACATGGAGCAAAGCCTCAGCAATGGAAATGCAGCATGAGTGAAATACAGGTCTTTGTTGTCATAAGCCACTGAGATCTTGGGGCTGCTTGCTGCCACAGCATAACTGAGCCTAAGCTAACAGATAAAATTTACTGCAACAAATTCATGATACTTGCATTTTAGACATTTTTCTTCCAAACAATTCAGAATGCTTTATATTCTCTCAGTAATTGTCTTAAAAGCACTCAGTGATTTTTTGTTTTGTTGTTTTGAAATTATCTTTTAATAAATACAATTACTATTATGTTACCTCTGTCTCCTAACACCAAGTACTCTTTTCCCCAGCCTACTAAGCATACCACTTAATGTCCCTGAAAAGTGCTTTGAGAATTTAGGAGTAAGTTATAATTAAAAGTTTTTAATTTTAAAGAGTTCTCTCATGTACCAGCTTCTACTTTGTGTGGCATGTAAGGTGCTTAGGAGTCACCACTTTGTGCTAACAAATAAAAAGCTGAACTGAACTTCCCTGGTGGTCCAGTGGTAAAGAATCCACCTTTCAATGCAGGGGACGAGGGTTCGATCCCCGGTCGGGGAACTAAGATCCCACATGCCGTGGGGCAACTAAGCCCGCGCGCCTCAACTAAAGAGCCTGCTATGCCACAAACTACAGAGCCCACGTGCTCTGGTGCCCCTGCACCACAACTAGAGAGAGAGAAGCCTGCACGCTGCAACGAGAGATCCCGTGTGCCACAACTAAGACCCAATGCGGCCAAAAATAAATAAAATAAAAAATTAATTAATTAAATTTTTTTTAAAAAGACTGATCTTAATAAAATCAGTTAAACTTTAAAAAAAAAAAGCTGAACAAATGGAAAAATCAACAATTCTTCTTAGAGCCATCAGAAAAGAGAGGTCACAGGGTAAATTGCTACCCCCCAAATTGTAGAGATAGATAGACAGATACAGAGAATCACAACTTACCAGAGCGAAAGCAGGCGAGCAGACACCTCCGCAGGAACCAGTGCCAAGGTAGGAAGAACCGGAACTGTAACTGATGCACAGCTGGAGGCTCAGTGCGGACAACCCTGAGAGTTAAAACCCCAGGGGGTGAGGGGGGTTCCCCACGCTTTTGTGAATTTCACCTCCTGGCGCTGAACCAGGTTCTCACAGCGTGTATCAGAGGAAAATCCTCTTATGATTCCAGCAGGGGGAAGAGAAATGCAACCCTTTGGAAATACAGCCGAACATTCTATTCTTTGCAACAAGGCCAGCCCTCCAGAGAAACAGTTTTACCACAGCCTTATCTACTGGGGTTTTATCAGAGGCTAACTGGCCTGGGGGAAGGGAAATAGCCAACTTCAGCTCACAGGTAGCCATCCCATCCCACCTAAGGGGGTGGGGAGTTGGCGGTGGGCTGAGCGGCACTTGTGAACTTCACAGGCCTGGGCCACGGGCTCACTAACAGACGGAGACCTAATCAATCACAGGACTAGGAGCTCTTCCCTAAATTCTTCACCAATCACACCTCCAAAGCCTCATTTGTTGGAGTTCCTTTCACTCAGTACATCCTGTCTGGCTTTCAACAAAATTACAAGATGCACCAAAAGGCAAAAAACTCAGTTTGAAGAGACAGAGCAAGCATCAGAACCAGACTCAGATATGGCAGGGATGTTAGAATTACCAGACCATGAACTTGAAACATCTGTAATGAATATGCTAAAGACTCTAATGGGAAAAATAGACGACATGCAAGAACAGATGGGTAAAGTAAGCAGAGAGATGGAAATTCTAAGAGAATCCAAAAGAAATGCTAGAGATCAAAACCACTGTAACAGAATAAAGAATGCCTCCGATGGGCTTATTAGTAGACTGAGCACAGGTGAGGAAAGAATCTCTGTGCTTGAAGATATGGCAAGAGTTCTATTATTGGGGGCTTTAAATATAAATAATGTAAATTTTAAAAACAGAAAACTCTCCATTTGGAATCCTTGAGTTTCAAAATGTCATCTTTATAGGCAGCTTCCCTTTGAGCAGCATTCAAAATTATGAGATGGAAGAATCTGAAAAAACAACTGCCAATTACAGCTCTGAACACTCCAACATCTGTTCCTGCCAGCAGAGAAGTGAGCTTTCCCCTTGCTGTTGCATTTGTCACCTTCTGAGCTGAAATAGAGGACCAGCGGCATAGTGAAAATAAAGCATGAGAACACTAGTAACTTATCTTACAATATTGTCCCCAGCAACTGTTTTGTCCTAAAGCTCTGAAGACAGTCTTGCCAACAAACAAAGGTTTGGTTTCTCTTAGACAGCTAGAGAAATACAGAGCACACACAAGGGAAATCCACGTGAATATCTATGGGTTTCTTTCTTTTATTTGTATCTCTGAAAATTCTTCTTTACATCCCATCTGGCTTCCTGGAAAGAAAGAGTACCCTGTGGGCATCCAGTTGCTACAGTAAGTATTTTAACATTCCATAGCCATTTTATAAGGATACTGAATCATGTCTACAGTTTGACACTGACATTTCTAACGTTTATAATATTCTAAACTTGTGATTAAAGTGGAAACACTGAGAAAATTTAGGACTTTAGGACGATAGCCAGTAACATCATTCAACAGTAAGTAGCACCTGCTTTTTTTTTTAAAGGCTTATAAGCATATTATTTTTTCTAGCTTTTAACTTAATAGGCCTTATCACTTGGGGATTTCTGAAAAGGAATTTGAGTTTGGGTATTATAGGCCCACTGGCCTCATCACCAAGTTATTCTCACAGTACCTGGCAATGACAGCTACGTAACTCATCCACACATAGTCTGGCACCTTAGGAATCCATGTCCTTTACCACTGTACTACAGTGCCTCTTCCAGAGAACAGAAAAAGAGGATGCACTTCTCCAATCCATTCTATGAAGTAAGTATAAACTCAAGATCAAATCAGACAAGTAGCACATGGGAAAGTATTATTACCCACTCATGAACATAAATGCAAAAATCTTAAACAAAGCATTAACACAACAAACCCATAAGAATGATAATACAGTTGATCTTTGAACAACTTAGGGGTTGGGATGTTGCCCCCCTCCTCAGAAATAAAAATTCTGTGTATAACTTTATAGTTAGCCCTATGCATCTACCATTATACATCTGTGAATTCAACCAACCTTGGATTGTGTAGTACTCTAATGTATTTACTGAAAAAAATCTGTTTATAAGTGGACCCGTGCAGTTCAAACCCATGTTGTTCAAGGGTCAACTGTACATCTTGATCAAGTTGGGTTAATACCAGAAATGCAAGGATAGTTAAACTGTATAAAATCTGTAAATGCATTTATCATGTTAATAGATTGAAAAAGAAAAACCATACATATAATCATTTCAATAGATGCATAAAAAACATTTGATAAGATTCCGTATGCAATCATGATTTAACAACAACAAAACCCTCTTACCAAACTAGGAATCAAAGGAACCTTGCTGAGTTCCCTGGTGGCCCAGTGGTTAGGATTCCAGGCTTTCACTGTGGTGGCCCGAGTTCAATCCCTGGTCAGGGAACATCCCACAAGCCACACAGTGTGGCCAAAAAAAAAAAAACCTCTTAAAAAAAAAGGAACCTTGCTTACCTTGATAAAATACATATAAAGACTAAAGAACAAGAGCAAACATAATTCTCAATGACAAAAGTATTCCCTTTAAAGTCAAGAAAAAGATTAAGACACCCTCTGTTATGAATTGCGTTCCCCCCAGAATTCATATGTTGAAGCCCTAACCCCCAATGTGACTGCATTTGGGGATAAGGCCTGTAAGGATGTAATAAAAGTTAAGTGATGCTATAAGGTTAGGGCCCTAATCTCACAGAACTGATGTTGTTCTTATAAACATCATCATGCACAGAGAAGAGACCATGTGAGGACACAGCAAGAAGATGGCCATCTGAAAGCCAGGAAAGGAGGCCTCATCAGAAAACAAACCTGCTGGCATCTCTACCTGAGAATTCCAGCCTCCAGAACTGTAAGAAAATAAATTTCTGTTGTCTAAGTCACCCAGTCTGTGGTATTTTGTTATGGCAGCCCCAGCAGACTAAGACACTCTCAATAGTTGTTTCAGTTCAACTCTGAATTGCAGGCCTCAGCCACATGGATTAACAGGAGAACACTCTATGACTTCAGGATAGGGATGTAAGCAATACAAAAAAGTGCTACCCGTAAAACAAAACATTGATAACTTTGAAACTGAAAAGACAAGCCACAACCGAGAAGATATTAGCAACACATATATCTAACAAAGAATCAATACCAAGAATATAAGAACTCCTACAAATCAATAAAAAAGGATACAATAGAAAAATGTGCAAAAGACATCAGGTATTTCAAGGACGAGGAAGCAAGAATGGTGAATATAAATATAGAAAGATGTTCAATCTTCTCAAGGAAATAGAAAATAAATAAGACACCACTGTATACTCACTACATTGTCTGACAATAGCAAGTATTGGAAAGGAGTGGATCAATGGAGATATATATATATATATTTTCACACATACCCACACTCCTAAACCCTATATGGAACTATAACTTGGTACAGAAACCTCAGAAGATAATTTGACATTATCATGTAAAGGTAAGTATGTGTGAATCTTACAACTCAGCAATCCCACCCCTTGTTATACACCCATGAGAAACTCTTACACATATGTACCAGGAGACACGTACAACTATTTTTACACAAGTATTGTTCAAGATAGAAAAGCACTTGGAACACCCAAAGGACCACTGGCAAGAGAATGGATGAGTAAACTATGGTGTATTCATACAATGGAAAACTATACAGAGATAAAAATTAATGGATCACAGTTACATGCAACATGAATGAATCTTAGAAATATAAAGCTGACTGAAAAAAAGCCATGTTTTAAAAGACTACATGCAGTTTAAAAACAATTTTATAAAGCACAAAAATAAAATATGATTTAGTGATATATGTGATAAAACTATTTACTTAAAAAAATGAAATGTAGGATAACATCTACCTCTGGTAGGCAAGGGATAGAAAAGAGGAGGAGAACCGACGGGTTAAATGGCATTGGCAAAGCTCTAACTCTTAAATTAGGTTGTAAATTCATCAGTGTTATACGCCTTATAACTTACATCTGTGTTGTATACATTTGTATATAAATAAAATATTAAATAATTTTTAAAAAATTTAAATACTAAACTGATTTCTGGTTGGCAGTAGCCTGGACCCAGAAAAATTCAGGCTGAAGTTGAGTTCTGAAATATCCTCATGAAACAGGGTAGCTCCTTAGTCATTTACTACATGACTCTTTAAGATTCTTAACATGTCTTGAGAGCCTTAACTCTAAAACATGTCCTATATAAGACATGTCATGTGCCACCTGTAATTCTGATTGCTGAAAGTGTTGCAATCTACTGATAAGGCAAGAAGTTCTGATTTTTTTCTTTAAAAATTCTACTTCAGTTGAAGATACTTTCATGGCTATAAGGTGACTTTTGTAGACATTTTCCGTTTTGTGTGTTCAAAGGATTTCAATATATCTACTTTATATAGCACTGTAGCCCATCATTTGTGTGTTACTGATTTGAAAACATATTGTTTGATAGAGGCTCACTCTGGTTTTTGCTTTCTTCACTAGAAGAATAGTTCTTAAAATGTGGTTTGCAGATCCCTGGGAGGACCAAGATCCTTTCAAGAATTTCATGAGGTCAAAACTACTTTCACAATAACACTAACATTTTTTGCATTTTTAAAGGGTGTTGACATTTGCACTGATGGTGCAAAAGCAATAGTGGGTAAAACGTTGGCTTTTTAGCATGAATCAGGACAGTGGCACCAACTATGCTAGTAGCTATTGCATTCTTCACCTCCACGCACTTGCAGGGGCTGGGGCCTGGGGGAAGGAGCCAGGTCACTTGTGAATGTCCTTGATGAAGCAGTAAAAACAATTACATTTTATCTTACTTGAGCAGATGTCTCTTACATATTTTGTGGCATGAAATGGAGAGTACACATAGAGTCCTTCTGCCTCACACCCACGTCTGATAGTTGTCTCAGAGAAAGCACTTGTGCAGCTGTTTCATTTGCAAGCTGAACTGCTTTTTGCATGGAACACCATTTTTACTTGAAAGAATAGCTGACAGATAAACTAGGTTATTCAGATTTGGGTTTGGTAGACATTTTCTCAAAAATGAATGAAGCGAGCCTGTCACTTCAAAGAAAACACCTTACAGTGTTTGTCGCTAATAATAAAATTCAAGTTTTAAAGATGTCATTAAAATCTTTGGAAACTTATGATGGCCACCACGAACTTGACAGCTTCCCAACCCTCAAAGGCTTTTCTGATGAGATCAGTGGTGATATTAACAAATATGATTTTTTTATTGTATACGGCAACGTGCCACATTCAGAACTGTATAACAGCAAGCTAATATTCTCCAAATGACCAATGCATGATGTTATAAAATTATACATGGGTCGAGGGTCAATTCAAATTGCAAAATAGATGAATTTTAAAATAACAGAGTAGGAAACCTAATAATCTTGTGAATGCTATCAAATTAACTCTTAACAAATCAAACTATTTTAACAAGTTTAACAAAAAGTTATTTCTCTCCCTCTGTAACTGCAGGAGAGAGGGACCTTCTCTGCTTTCCTTGTTCAGCCTTCTTTGGTTAATAATGAAGACTTGGTTTTTTTAGGATCTTAGCACTTATAAACCAAAACCGGGCCTATACAAAACTATAATGACACAGAACAGATCAATGGATGTCTAGTCCTGGGGGTGGGGGACAGGGACGGGGATTGATTGTAAAGGGCCAGGATGAACCTTCTTAGGGTGAAGGATCTATTCTAATCTAGATTGTGGTGGTGTTACATGACTGTGCAATTACCAAAATTCAACAGAATAATATCTTAAACAATAAGAGGGGGAACTGGCCTATAGGGCTCAATTTTCCTGTCAGAAATGGAGTAAAAGGTGAATAGATTTTACTTAATAAAAATGAAATAAAGAGCATAGAGCTTTTTCTAAGAAAAATCTTTTATTCTAGGCCAGGTGGTCTATCCCAGAGGTAGAATGCATAGCAGTTACAAATTCAGACACTAGAGTTAGTCCTGAGCTTCAAACCTGGTGTTGCTACGTACTATCCATGTGACTGTGGGTAGGTCACTTATTCCAAGCCTCGCTTTCTTCATCTGTAAAATGGGGATCAACATAATACGTATCTCACTCTTTTAAGAAGTAAGGTAACACGTATAAAGTGCCCAGCCCATAGGAAATGCTCAATAACATATTTAATTACTTTACTGAACCATTTAGACACCTGATTGCTGTTCCCTTAGATGCTGTTATGGGTTGAACTCTGTCCACCTCACCCCTGCCCCCCCACCAAAGATGTTAAAGTCCTAACTCTCAGAATGTGACCCAATTTTGGAAAGAGGGTATTTACAAAGGCAATCAAATTAAAATGAGGTCATTTTAGGGGTAAGCCCTAATCCAATATGGTTGGTATCTTTATAAAAAGAGGAAATCTGGACACAGATACAGACACAAACACAGGGAGAGTGCCATGTGAACATGAAGGCAGAGATCAGGATGATGTATCCACAAGCTAAGGAATGCCAAAGATTGCCAACATAACACCAGAAGCTAGGGAAAAGGCATGAAACAGATTCTCTGTAACAGTCCTCAGAAGGAACCCCCCCTACCAACACCTTGATCTTGGACTTCCAGCCTCCAGAACTGAGAGACAATAACTTGCTGTCATTTAAGCCACTCAAATTATGGTACTTTGTTACAGCAGCCCTAGCAAACTAATAAAGATGCTAACTGTATAAAGGCCAACCTTTATTAACTCCAGGTCACCAAATAACTCAAAGAGACTATACAGTATGAACATAAATGAGTCACTTCAGGCAGAGAGAGGAGAGGGACAGAGAGGAGAGAGAAGGGAAAGGGGAAGGAACACAGAAGCAATGATTGGGACTTCCAAGGTGAAAGAGGAAAAGCTGAGAAGGGATCAGTTTGCACTAACAAGAGAAAATAAAAACCACACAGAATCCTGCCCACTTCCTCTTTCAGGCTTCCCAGGGCTCCTCACCATGGATCACAATCAATGTCTGTATAAAAACTCACCCCCTATTGGCATCCATTTACTGGGTGAATCAGATATTTAAAGATTAAGTTGTTACTTCTCTTTCCTCTCAGAATTTCTTTATGGGAGGAAGGTCTCAGCTCAGTTCCTTTATCAAACCACCTTCTAACCACTGTCACAAGGCTTTGCCCAAAACAATTGAGCCCAATGCTTCCAACAAGCGTGTACTTTCCCTACAGACTCAGAGGCCCAGCCAGCCCTTACCCCTGCACAATAATTTCAAATCTTCACAACTCACTGGCTGCATAGATAATGGACTGCCACCTAAGGTTTTCTTACAAGAAATATTTCCTATTTATTTTTGTTATAAATTGCCCTGTACCTTGAATTCAAATGAGTAGGTCTGGTTGAGGAAACTAGAATATTCACTTTCACAATTTTCTTAAAAACATGTCCTAGGAGAAAGAGCCCTTTAAGATAATCTGGGTTAATTCGACTACCAAATATTTAAATTCTAGTCAAGAACTAGAAATGATATAACCAGGACTTAAGTATTAAACTCTTGACTTTTAGTACAGTGCTTTTTCCTATGTATAATTCATTCCCTGTAACTTTATAATAATAAAATAATTGGGTTCCACAATTAGATAAGGGCTAATCTGGACGCTGAACTTGCCTTTCGAACAGAGTTTAGACTCCCTCCTTTTACAAGAACAGCTAGCTCTAAGTATACCTTTGCCTGTTGTATGGAAAGTAGGAAGCAAATTTTTGACAAATGTTCATGTGGACGTTGGCAGCTATCTGCCCCTTTCTGTTGTAAGAGCTCTGAAGGCCAAGTCACTGCCTCAGGGTGCCAAGGCAATTACAGGATGCACAGACCAGTGACAGGGCTCGAAAATGCCCGACATGCACTGTCCTTTGTCCTCAGGGTTGTGCAGAGAAATAGGTCATGGAAGGACCAGACGAAGAAAGATACATACTCCAGCAGAACACTTACTCTCTAGCTATTCTGGGGACTAGGCTTCCAGTGGCCGAGATTCTGAGTGTTCACTCTAAGGTGAAAATATGACATGACAATTAGCAGCAGATCAATGCCCACAGTACCTAAAACGGTATTTATGCTTTTCACGTGCTACACCCTGTTCCAAACACTTTACACATCTTAACTTATTTTCTCATCAAAACTCCCCCCGAGGCAGATATCATTACTATCCCTATTAAACTGATGGAGAAATTGAGGCACAGAAGGATTAAGTAACTCACCTGACATACCAAAGCTAACAGTAGCGAAACCAGGATTCAAACAGAGGCAGCCTGGTTCTGGGGTCTATATTCTGCATTTCTACTACCCTTACATCTCTACTACCCCCAGTGGTGTGCTGGTAAATGTTTAACAACCAGTTCTTGGGGGTGGGGACAGGGGGCTGATTTATAGTATTTGCCCAGTTCCGTGGTGTAAATACTCCCACTATGGCCAGTTTCAAGTTGCCAACATGATATCACTGAATATAAAGTGGGTGAGAGCCAGCTTAGACACACCAGTAAGTTCAGCCAAGGAGTGAGGGAATGAATGAAGACAGGGAGTCAGGTGCTACCTCTCCTAGCAGCAATGCCTGAGGAATCTGCAGCTGTCACAGGGAGGACCCCACTGTGGAGTGGTTCTGATGCCTGATTCACGTAGTAGACTCTCTCACCACCACCCTGAGAAATGGCAGTCTTGGGATGTAACTAAAATATGATGACAAAATCCACAGCTTTGGGCTGACCCCTGCTAGGCCTGAATGCTGGATCCCACCCCAGCCTCTTCCTTTCCCTAATGGGGGAATCTCACCATTCCTTACTTCAGCCCTCTCTAACCGTGACCATCTCTGACTCTGAGCTGTGGTCAGGGATGATGCTTCTGGCTGTCAACTCTGCCACCTGGCTGACAGGATGGCCTCCCCAGGGCCAGGCGGGCACCATTTTCCCCAGCTGCAGCCTTCGCCTTGCTGCTTCTCTCAATCAATATTGCCGCTGTTGTGCCACCATGCTGGGTGTCAGTGGCACTGGTAGGTACCTGGCACTGCTTCTGGCCACAGCACCTCCCAGTCCTACCCAGCGTTTCAAATGGCCCTTCTCCTTCCCAGACAGAGCAAAGTTGGTCCTCCAAACACCAGGAGGTACATGCCTATCTCAAATCCAAGCCTGGGCAGAGCAGTTCCACTTCTGCCTCAAGCTTGATTACCCTAAACTGAACCAGTGTAGCCCCCCATTGTATAAAGGACGTTTACTGAGTGCCTAGGCACCATGCTGCTCTTTAGGGATGTAACAGTGAACACGGCAGTCCCTGCTTCTGCGGGCTTAGTCTGGTTAGGAATCAGAGGGACAGATTTCAGGTAGGTTTTGCTTTGCTATTAGAATGCATCAAGGAAACTGATCCTGAAAGACTGACCTCTAGTCAGCTTGCTGGAAAGCACTCAGGAATGAGCATTTTACTTGCCCACAGCCTACAAGGTCCTACATTAACCAGGCCTCGGCTACTTCTCTGACCTGGCTCCTGGAGCTCTCCCCGTCCTCCTCATCTGGAACTGTTCCTCCCAAGATATGTGTGGCTCCCTGCCCTCACTTCACTCAGGTCCTGGCTCACCCATCACCCAATCAGACAGGCGTTGTCTGCCCACCCTATAAAAAACTAGCATACCCTCAGCAACTTTCTAGCCCCTCGCCCTGCTTTGTTTTTCTTCATAGAAAGACTGTCTGTCACTATTAAGTTTCTCATTTGTTTACTGCCAGTCTGTCACTACTGAAATGTAGGACCTTTGTTTTCCTCACTGCTGATTAAGGTAGGCAGAATAATGCTCCCCCCAGTAAGTGTGCACATGCTAATCCCTGGACACTGTAAACACGTTACCTTACATGGCAAAAGAGACTTTGCACATGTGATTAAGTTAAACACCATGCAATGGGGAGATTATTCTGGATTAATGTAATCCAGTGTAATCACTAATTTCCTTGTAAGTGAAAGAGGGGGGCAGGAGAATCGGAGAGGAGTTGTGATGACAGAAGCAGAGGTCAGAGTCCTGTGATGTAAGAAAGATTCAACTGGCTATTGCTGGTGTAGAAAGTAGAGGAAGGGGCTACAAGCCAAGGAATGCAGGCCTCTAGAAGCTAGAATAGGCAAGAGAATGGGTTCTCCCCCTGGGCCTCAGCAAGAACACAGCCCTGCAATAACTTCATTTTTGCTCAGTGAAACCCATTTTGGGCTTCTGACCTCCAGAACTATAAAAAAAAAAAATTAATCTATGCTGTTTAAAGTCACTAAATTTGTAGTAAATTGTTATAGCAACAATGGAAAATGAATACACCAATATCCTCAGCACCTGGAGCCAAACCATGAATAAGAGTTTGAAGGCAGCTGGGGGAAGGTTTTTTGAGGCAGAGGGAGAAGCATATGTAAAGCCATGGAAGTGAGAGAATGTCATGTTTTCAAAGGAAGTAAAGGGTATATGTAACATTGTATAGTTTATCACGTACTTTCACATGCAATTTCTCATTTTTTCTTCCAGAGATTACCTTCTCCATTGAATAAATAAAAGCAAGTTATGGTAAGTTTGAATTCTTTGCCCAAAAACCCAGAGGAAGTTAAATGCAAGAACACATCTATAATCCAAAAAAAGCTAGGTTTGATGGAATATCTGCAAGCACGGAAAGCCGTGGGCCCTCTTGGTTAAGTTTCTTAGGACGAGCTTATTATATGATTTGGACTTGTGTTAGATGTTTGGGGGAAGATTCAATAAGCATGGTTTTGTTCTGGATTGAGTGTTCCCAGGTAGCAGGGGCAATTGTATACTGGGACATCTTGATAATTTGTATCTAGCAGGCAGAAGGAACGGTGGGGAGAATGCTGTAATTGGTAGATAACCAACGGTCACTGGTGTGAGCCACGGGAGAGGATGTTAGGTATTCTTGCATTTTGCACCATGTTCTTTTCTGTCTGTGCTCAGACATGATTACAGAGTGGTCTGGTTTTGTCTCCCTCCATCTCAGACACAGAATGACCTTGGTAGATACTGGTTTTGTGAAACAGTTAACATTCAACAGAACACCACAGCCTATCCGTGAGTGCCAGGCCAGCTCCAGCTCACGGCTGTCAGGGGCTGCTTTTTTCTTTCTCACGCAGCAGGGCCCAGATCCCTATCTTGTGGTGGCCGGCCCTGCACTCCTCCTGCTTCATGCTCACTTACCAGGCCTCTTGGGTCTGGTCAGTTACCAGACCTTACTCGGCAGTTCTCCTTATCTCCCTTCTCTTCTGTTCCAGTTCCTTCTCCCGCTTATTTTCATTTTCTGATTATATTGTATATGTTTTGCATAAATGAATGAAAAATTATAATCACAAAGGAAAACAAATTTGTACAATACAATCACTTACGAACCCACATCCCTAACACACCACATGGTTCAGTTTTGTACTCCCTTCCAGATCTGGTCTACAAGCATCCACATTTTTATCCAGGCATGAGGACAGGGTAAATATAATTTTGTATTTTGCTTTTTTCATTCAGTGCTATATGAGAACCTTGTTTTCCCAATTACAACATTTTACAGCATAATTAAGAACAGCTTTGAATAACAAAGTATGTGCTTTCAGTGCTTCCACTGATTTTGTCTGGCTGTCAGTGGAATTCCACACCCAGGATGAAAAAAATGAGGTGGAAAGTACATAAGTCGGTCTAGGGGGTGGGGCTAAGCAGAGCTGCTGAATGACTGAATGATCTCTGAGCGCCCACTCTTTGGAGATCCCAGGATTCCATAATTGTGTTCTTGAGCTCTACCCTATGAACCCTGGACCTCCTCTTTGGAGATATGAGGGTTCTCTAGAGGCAAGGATAATCTGGCGATCTTTTCTCCTGGCTCAGAGAACAGCAAAAGGAAAGCTTAAAGGTAAATTTAAAAGATGATTGCTCCCTTAACACCAATCCAGAAGAGGCTGGATACACTCCCTGGAGGAGCTTGGACTAGGTCCACTGCTAGGGAACTCATTAGGAGTTGCGCCGGCCATGTGAAGGTAGAAGTGGAATACAGAGTTGTCGGGTCTACTGGAAGCCAGTAGGCAGAGAAACGATGCACCCTGGAAATTGAAGACAGACCTGTTTTAGAAACCAACTTCTCGAGGACAAAGTCCTCCCACAAGGGACAATGAGGTGTTTGGGGGCTGATACCATGTCTCATAATCATCTTCCACAACTGTGCTTAGTAGAGTCCCCTTAAATGATTGCTAAATAAACGAAACTGGCTGGGGAAAGCAGCTACTGAGGGCAGCACCAAAAAAGCTTTGCTGATGAATGAGCTGTTGCTCCCCAGCACCACCTGCTGAAATCCTTGGGAACTCTGACAGGACTCCCTGCCTGGAAACTCTGACAGAAGTCTTAGAACCCCCGCCTGGAAGCCAGGGAAACCCTGCCAGGAAGTCTTGGAGCCCCTGACAGACAGCTCTTAGACTGCTCAGAAGCTAGGGAATCATGGACAAGAGGCACACTACCAGCTTTGGGACTGAAGCAGAGCAGCTCTTGATCGCTGAACTTCCTAGTCATATTTCCCATTGGGAAAACAAAGGGGTAGAGATTATTGATCTCTTTTTAATCAACAGATAATGGTGGGGAGGAGGAAGGCAGCAGAGCCAACTAAGAAACATTATGGGGTTTGGGCTGATGAAGGTAGTGGGAACTAGATGCAGCGTGGCTGACCCAGATCCTCAGAGTGCAATAAAGCCTGTTTCAGGAGGAAGGAGATTCATGGAAAATATTTAATTCACTGCAAAATATTCTAAATTCACTTCATAAACTAGGTGTATATGTATGTAATGGTCAGTTCCTTAACTGGAGGCTTTAGCTCCAGCTGCTGTAAAAGATGTTTACCTTGGACATCTGAGATTTCTGGGTGCCACTTCTCCATGCAGGGAAGAAAATTTCGGAGGGCTGAGCTGATCATTGAGACATAAAGAAAAATAACTGCACGTGGTCTGGTTAAGGAGCTCCTCTCTCCTAGGAGGGAAAGTATTGCCAGCCTTATGACAGGGCACAGATTGATGCTCCAGAATCTTAAGGTTTCTCCTTAAGAAGGCAGAGCCTCTCAAGTGTCTGAGGAAGCTTTGTGGAATGGAAGGGCCATAGGATAATTGCAGATTCAGTGGTAGCGGGCTAGGTCGGGAGGGGAGATGGAATGTCTGTTTTTTCTTTGCTCATGATAATGAGAAGGTAAAGGTAGAGGGGGAAGAGGGGATGGAAAAAGGCACATGGCCATTAAAACCATAAGAAACAGTTGAAGCATGAAGTGATCCAAGACTAACTTTTGGAGAGCGAGCCACTTCTTTCTAAGGCTGGGATCAAAACAAAGGAATTGCCTGTTGTGTTTTGTTGAGAGCGGCATTTGCTTCACTCTAATGGGAGAAATTCTCTGATGTCACTTCTAAACACACATAGACAAAGGGAGGGAAAGAGATGAGGGTGTCAGAAAGCAATGAGATAAGAGGGTGCAAGGAAAGGGAGAAACTACCAGACAATGGATATATCACAAGGGTCCTAGTTTTACCCCTTGAGTATCACTTCTGCAGCTATTGGGAGGATGTTCAGAAGTTTGGAATCCTAGGTAGATCTGGCAGCATTGGACTGACAAGTGCCAACACTAGTGCATTGGTTTCTGAGCATGGAATGGGTAGGGATATAAGGACGGAGGCTGTGGTTGTTGGATAGGGAGTCTTCTCCTGCATGTAGAGAACTAGCATCTTAACTGGGCAAAGAATTGGCTCCTGGAGTTGCCTCTTTATAACAGTATGCTTGAATCTAGAGAGCCAGGTGGGGCCCACATTAGTGAGGACTGGACCCTACAAAATGTTGGCTCTCCTGCTAATGCTAATTGCAGGAATGTAAGATAGACTACAGAGGGAGGTGGAGTGAAACTGTGATAGGACAAAACTTGGGTGACCAACCTTAGTTAATAGGGACAAGCCAGGTAGTGGTCACATTGGTGAGGAACTGGTGCTGGAAAATGTTAGCTCCTTTGTTGATGGTAATTGGAAGTGCTTGACAGTGACTACAGAGGAGCCTATAGTGAAATACTTGGTAAGACAAAACTTAGCCCGTTTTTATTCATAGGGACAATTATGATTGTGATCATACTGAATGAGGAGCAGAGTACTGGAAAATGGTAGTTCCTTTTTTGATGGTAATTGCAAGAGCTTTAGGTCAACTTAAGACATTAGAGTCAAGTAGCAGGGCAAAACTTGGATGGCCATTTATACATAGGGACCAGCTAGTAAGTGCCCACACTAGGTGAGGATCTGGGCTCCCCAAAATGTTAGTTCCTTTGTTGGTGGTAACTGGAAGAATTTTAAGGTGATTGTACAGGAGCTTACAGAGAAACTGAATTAGGATAAAACTAGATGGCTAAGTTGGATTCAAAAGGACAAAGGTGGAAAAGAACTAATTTCTCAAATCTATTGGGGCAGTGAGCCCTGACCCTGTGGGTGTTCAAATGAGGCAGTCTCTTATAGTTAAAAAAAAAATGTTTTAAGATAATAGAGTAATAGACACACAGAAAGAGGAGCTTCAAACAAATAAGAGTTGAAGTTGACATTGAGAATAAAAAAGAAAGAAATGTATATACAGGGAGAGAGAAAAAAAAAATGCATACTAGGAGAAAATTAGTGGTATTGAAAAATTGCTGCTGTCCAAATGCCTTTAGACGTGGACAAGGTTCAAGAGGATCACTCAACACTGCAAGGTGTAGGGGCAAAGAAGATGCCATATACACACTTGAGTTGAGGGTTTGGACTGGGCCAACTAGAGCATCGCCAAACCCCAATCTGGAGCAACCTAGAGCAGACGTTTGTGCTACATGGAATTTTTAAATAGACTGATAAAAGTTATAGTTTTGGCATTACCAACTAGTATATAAGTTATTCTTTAATATATTATTGATTGGTTCTCTGCTTCCAAAAGGCTTTTGAGGTAGCTTTTGTTGGTACTGGCTTCCCATTTTCATGTAATAAGGAGGAAAGCTCCAGAAGAAAGAGATGGGTATATATAAATTTTAATGGGAGCAAATGGAGCAATAAACTTGAAGTATTAACATCACAGGGAGGTTCTTTCAGAAGCTACTGGTCACTGGAGAAGAGCGGCATATGTACCAGATCACTGCTCAGAAGGAGGAATAGGAAACAGGATTTCAAGAGGAAGAAAAACTTCTCTTCAGAGTTTTGCAATATTCTATCCACGTACACAAATGATAAGGAACATTGTATCCCTAGTGTGGACTTGAAGAAATTGTAATACAGAAATGGAAATATACATTAATTTATTCTCTTGAAAGGTTCTAGCATACAGAATAGAGTAAAATGTTGAAGTCCCAATTTCCCCCCTCCACTGACCTATCCCAAAGGCAACTAACTAGACAGTTCATAGTTCTTTTTCATGCATTTATAGAATTACATTTTTTCAAATATAAGTATGATTAAGCTATATATGAGTTTTTCATATTAGCACATAGAGCTTTTTATTCTTTTTAGCAGCTACATGAATACTAGATTAGGCATGAACCCTATTTTGTTCTACCGTTCTCTGGATGGACAATGCGTTTTTCCCTATCTTATATTATTAAATACATTTCTACCATGATAATCCTTATATAAGTCAAAAATCTGTGTGTCATGAATCATTACATTAACTCAAGGTGAACGTATAATTAAAGCCAACTTAATAGTTTTCCTTTATAAAGAGAATTGTGAAGTGTTGCAATAGAATTAAGACCAAGAAACACACTTCGCATTAAATATATATAAGTAATTTAAAAAATAGACATCATTTCTCTAGTATGCATAGGCAAGAACACAGTCCAGTAAGGGGAAAAAAAGGAAGAGTAGTGAGGGAGAAAGGAAGAGACAGATGAAATCTTTGCTCTTTCTGAAGCTCAATGGGCCTGGTATTAACAATACACTTGGTCCACACATTTTCTAAAACAAAGCTTCTCAGCTTTTTAAAGTCCAAAAATATGGATAAATCTGCCAAGTTTAAGAATTCTTACCTAAAATATAGAAGCAGAAACTTTCCTCAGAGCCTCCATTTTCTGGATTTTCAATGAAAAAATATAGCTCTGTAGACTAGAGAAAATGGCTTTACAGATCTTAAGAATCAGAAGTTGAATTTCACAGAATACCACCCTTGTCCTGCAATCCCCTGAATTCTAGGACATTGTTACAAAATACTTTAGAAAGCACTTTTTTGTCTACATACCTGGGCCAGCTCATATTAAACCAAGGTAGAGATCAGATGAGGGATAGTTTCTCCTCTCCTCTCCTGCAGGCCTAGTCACCAAACTTGGAATTAAGATTGTATTTACCAAGAATGTACAATATTGAGTGATCCAGAAGCACCTGAGGATCTGAATTTAATTATTAGTCTGGAAAATAACTTGAATTAATCAACTTTGATTCCTCAGAGGCTGAAAGATTCAAAAACAGACAAGGTCACAGACACAATATGGTCTTTCAGTCCCCGTTTTAATGTTATTTATTTAACCAACTCTAATATAGAACTTTATATAGCCCAGGCTCTGATCTAAGGGCTTTGTACTCTGCCTATTCCTTGTCTGTAAACTAGGGATAATAATAACAATACCTACTTCGTAGAATTGTCATGAAGTTATATGAGGCTGAGTAACTTGTCCGAGGCCATATATCCAATGCTGTGTTTCATCTCCTTTACAATTTGTTCAATTTCTGCTTTCCTTCACTACTGGTTCATTAATTCTCCCAATTTACTGCAAAGAATGAGAGGTGAGATGTGACCTAAAAGTTCTCTCAATACCCTTTTTACTCATCTGCAAGTTTTTTAGCACTTGTTCTTTTTTTTTTAAATTTTATTTATTTATTTATTTATTTATTTATTTATTTATTTATTTATGGCGTGTTGGGTCTTCATTTCTGTGCGAGGGCTTCCTCTAGTTGTGGCAAGCGGGGGCCACTCCTCATCGCGGTGCGCGGGCCTCTCACTATCGCAGCCTCTCTTGTTGCGGAGCACAGGCTCCAGACGCGCAGGCTCAGTAGTTGTGGCTCACGGGCCTAGTTGCTCCGCGGCATGTGGGATCTTCCCAGACCAGGGCTCGAACCCGTGTCCCCTGCATTGGCAGGCAGATTCTCAACCACTGAGCCACCAGGGAAGCCCTAGCACTTGTTCTTAATGAGTGCCCAGTTGCAATTGATGATATAGAAAAATATTTTTAAATATTCATTTAAATCTTGATCTAAAAATCTCATGACAATACAAAACCTAAATGAAAAAGAAACTAAGGAATTTTAAAATAATTTTGAGTAATTATGAAAGCTTCTTCCCTTTCCTTTAACTCTTATCTGACAAGATTTGATATTTGGAATAGAAAAGGAGTTTGTCCGGGC
Organism: Eubalaena glacialis; assembly: GCF_028564815.1. NCBI lineage: Eukaryota > Metazoa > Chordata > Mammalia > Artiodactyla > Balaenidae > Eubalaena > Eubalaena glacialis. The sequence goes on from NC_083721.1 coordinate 113,571,692, forward strand.
TCAGGCTGATTTGGACCAACTGTAAACCAGTTTGTGTTTTTCTAAATAAACTTTCCTGGTTAGGGCAATAATTAACCACAGTTAATTAGTGACAGTGATTCAATATTAAAATTCAGAATAACCAAAAATAAAGCAATGCATGTCAAAGAATGTCATTACGTATAAGCTCCCACCCCGACACACACACACACACACACTATTATCTTCAATGGAAGGGCCTGAGTGGAGTCCCCTCTCTAATCTAGGCCCCTAGTTGTGTGGCTTCTAGCTATGGATTTACATTTAAACACATTAAATAACATGGAGCTCATTCCTTACAAGGTGCCCAGGTTCCCTAGACATACTTAATTTGAAAATTTCCAACAAGGGCATCAGGCCAAAACATAAGGCTGGAGGTTTTCTGATAGGCAACTGCTTTTTTGTTTGTTTTTTCACTTTTTCTTGGGCTTTCAGGGAACTCATTCTCCCCTGCCAAGTGTCAAAAAATTTACTTTTATCAAGACTTGTCCTTTCCCATATTCCCCCAGGCTCTTAAAAAGCTCTTTTAATCCATTAATTTCATCTAAAAGTCCTATTCCTGGTTTCTTCAGCTAATGGTTATGGTTCCTCCAGCTAAAATTATGGTCTAATTAAAGTACGGTTAGGCCTTCTTCTCAGAGGAGTATCTACTTTTGTTTCGTGAGAATTTTTTTCTTACTGTGAAAGCATGCGTTTAATTGTGGGTAATTTAGAAAATTCAAACAAAAAGAGGGGAAATTTTAGAATCCCCTCTAATCTCACTATCCTGAGTTAACACAGCAATAACATTTTAGTGAATATCCTTACAATTTTTTCATAGGCATATTCTTACAGTAATGGGTTCATTTAGTTCATAATGTTTTACATACAAAAACTACTTTCTTATGATGATTTTCTGTAATATCAATTTTAATGATAACATGAATGTGCTTTAATTCATTTAACCAATATGCTAAAGTCCTCAGGTTACCAGACCCTGAGGACTTGCATAGAAGAGAGTGGACACGAACCAGAAACCCTGAGAAGAGCAGCCCCACAGCATGATGGGAGCTGTTTTCTGATGGGGAGGGTGAGGATGCATTTGTGGTTAGATGCAGATGGGTAATCTTGTCAGGTAGAGGATTTTTTGGCACTGTTTCTACTTATGGAACAAATGGTTCTCCCCTGCACAAAGAAGCCACAGTATTTAAACACTAAACCTTTCTGTCTGTCTCACAGTGTAATTCTTTAAAAGTGATCTTACTTCAAAGTCATGTTTAGTGTTAGGTACAGACACCAAAATAATTATAGATACGTGTATATGCATGAGTTAATATACATACATAGATTTCCTAGCTTTGTCCAGTGAGAGAACCTAGAAACAGTGAAACACACCTAGGTAGCAAAAAGCACACCCAGCACCCAGATCTTGGCTTCTAATACTCAATACCATTATCCAATAAAAGAAATCAGAATCCTTGGAGAAACTGCTGATTCTAGAGCTGGGGCAGGGAATACACAAGATGAGCCAGAAACATCTTACAGTGACAGGAAAAAAAGGCTTTAACAAAAAGGTGGCGGGGGGGGGGGTGGGGGGATGTCAAAGAGACACAACACAGGAGCCAACCTAAAAGATCTCCCAACGGCTAAAACTAGGACACTTTGAGTAACAAAATAAATGACATGGGCCCAAAGTATAAAACAAACATCCATGAAATATCTAAAGTATAAAGCAAATATATTAATATAAATAACTGAATGGGAGAAAAGAACCAAATCTCCTACACAAAACTCCAAATAATTTATGTAAATATTCCCATCTTCCACTCCCCACCCACCACCCCAGCTGCTAGCTAAGAGTAGGGTACAGAAAGGAGGGGAAAAGCAACGTTACAGAGGAGAAACCTGGCAAACACTACCTTGGCCAGGTGATCAAGATTAATATCACCAGTGATAAGTCATACAGACAGCATGTACTCCTTGATATGATGTCATGAAGGCACTTCATCTATGTGATCTTCCTTAGAAAAAAACATAACTCCATTCTTAGAAGAAAAACATCAGAAAAATCCAAATTAAGGAAATACTGGGACTTCCCTGGTGGCGCAGTGGTTAAGAATCCGCCTGCCAATGCAGGGGACATGGGTTCAATCCCTGGTCCGGGAAGATCCCACATGCTGCGGAGCAACTAAGCCCGTGCGCCACAACTACTGAGCCTGCGCTCTAGAGCCTGCGAGCCACAACTACTGAGCCCACGCGCCACAACTACTGAAGCCTGCGCACCTAGAGCCCGTGCTCCGCAACAAGAGAAGCCACTGCAATGAGAAGCCTGTGCACCGCAACGAAGAGTAGCCCCCGCTCACTGCAACTAGAGAAAGCTACACGCACAGCAACAAAGACCCAACGCAGCCAAAAATAATAAAATTAAAAAAAAAAATTCAGCCATAAAAATGAATGAAGGACTGATACAAGCTACAACATTGATGAATCTTGAAAACATTACGCTGAGTCAAAGAAGTCAGCCATAAAAGGCTACTTATTGTATGATTCCATTTATATGAAATGTCCAGAACAGGCAAATCCATAGAGACAGAAAGTAGATTAGTGTTTGCCTAGGGTAGGGGTGTTGGGGTGAGGGAGGGAGAACTGGGAATGACTGCTATTAGGTATGGAGTGTCTTTCTGAAGTAATGAAAATGTTCTAAAACTGACTGTGGAAATGGTTGCACAGCTTTGTAAATATACTTAAAACCACTGAATTGTACACTTTAAATGGGTGGATTTTATGGTATATGACTTCCATCACAATAAAGCCATTATTACAAAGAAAAAACAAACTGAGGCACACTCAACAAAATACCTGACCAGTAAACCTCAGAACCATCAGGGTAATCAAAAACAAAGTCTTAGACAGTTACAGACAAGAAGAGGCTGAAGAGACATAACAACTAACTATAAGATAGTATTCTAGATAGGATCCTAGAACAGAAAAAGGACATTAGGGATAAACTAGTGAAATATGAATAAAATGTTTAATAGTAATGCACCAATGTTTGTTCCTTAGCTGTGATCCATGCAGTACATAGAAATGCACTCAAGCCTGACTCCACAGTCAGTATTTTTAACCACTGAAAGCCCTGCCTCTCCTGTAGCCCTACTTATGGAAGCTGAGCCTTGGTTCCTGCTTGGGTGCTGCTTCAGTCTGGGATCGTCTCCCCATACTGAGGTTGGGATTCATGGACATGTGGGGATTGGGGACAGGCCTAAACCATGTTTAGGTGTCCTCACCCCAGCCCTCATGTTGGAAGATTGTCTGTCTCATCCAGGCCTACCACTGCCATTCCAGGAGTCCTCATGAAAAAAGCCATATGAGTTTAAAAAAAGAAACAACACTTCCTTAGCTCTGTCTCAAGATAGACTAAAATATAAAGCAGAAGCAAAGTATCTGAAAACCATATCATGATTCTCTTCTAAGTGTCATGAGATGATTCAAGCATGGAGTGGGCATTCAAATATTTGTTAAATTATTAAATAAATTAGCTTTTGAAGACATTAAATATCTTTTTTTCAAGCACTTAAAAAGTTAGGGACTTCCCTCATAGTCCAATGGTTAAGAACCCACCTTCCATTGCAGGGGACGCGGGTTCGATCCCTGGTCGGGGAACTAAGATCCCACATGCCGTGGGGCAACTAAGCCCATGTGCCACAACTACTGAGCATGTGGGCCACAACAAGAGAGCCCACGCACCACAACTAGAGAGAAGCCTGCACGCCGCAGTGGAGGATCCGCATGCCGCAACAAAGATCCCAACGAATATCCTGCGTGCTGCAACCGAGACCTGACGCAGCCAAAAATAAAATAAATAAATATTTTTTAAAAAAAGTTAAATTCTGCTTTCCAGAAAGACCACTAAGGATTAAAAAATCAGTCTCTATGATCTGATACAAATTAGCTTGAAAGAGGAAAAGATCTTGCAGGTGGTGGTTCTCTCTCTGCTAAAAGGACTCTGGTCTTGCTTCCAAGAAGGAAGCAAGATGGGTTTCTTTCTTTTTTTAAAAAATTAATTAATTAATTTACTTTTGGCTTTGTTGGGTCTTCGTTGCTGCACACGGGCTTCCTCTAGTTGCGGGGAGCGGGGGCTACTCTTCGTTGCGGTATGCAGGCTTCTCACTGCGGTGGCTTCTCTTGTTGCGGAGCACGGGCTCTAGGCGCATGGGCTTCAGTAGTTGCAGCACACAGGCTCAGTAGTTGTGGCTCACAGGCTCTAGAGCACAGGCTCAGTAGCTGTGGCGCACGGGCTTAGTTGCTCCATGGCACGTGGGATTTTCCGCGACCAGGGCTCAAACCTGTGTCCCCTGCGTTGGCAGGTAGATTCTTAGCCACTGCGCCACCAGGAAAGTCCCAGGCTTCTTAGTTTTAAACTAAACTTGACAGGAGGTCCCAAATGGTACGTCAGTGACCCAAGACATAGACCAGACCGATGGGAAGAGACATTTGCTCTCAAGTGGGGTTGTGGCTGGTGGGAGATGGGTGGGTCTCTCCCTATGAAGCTCTACAGGGCCGAGAGTCTGATGTAGAGAGACGTGCCCCCTAGGCTGGAATCCTCTACATAGCTCCACTTTTAACCAGTTGTGCAATCTTCCCACCACTGGAGCTTTAGTTGCCCTTTGGGATAAAATACAACTCTTTTCCCAGATCCTTACCAATTCTCATCTTCTAGAAATCTGAATGAACTAGAGATAAGCCGTGAATAGCCTTGAGGCTAACAGTATTTCCCACCCCACTAAACTTCTTTATAGGCTGAAGTTATCAAGAAATAAAATTAATTAGTGTTTCTATGCCTTTCCCTCTTCTTTCCTTCCCAATGACCAAGATAATATAACAAGCAGTTCTATAGCTAAAGTCAGGCAGTAAGAAGACAGGGAACAGAGGACATAAATAATTAGGCTCACATAACTGAGGGATGGATAGGTAGGTATCAAAAAGCTTTTTAAACAAATTATAATTGGACCAAGCCACACTATATGAGCTTCAACAGCCTGCACCCACCAATTTATACACCCTATTTTTGTTTTTCCTAGAAGGCAAAAGGCTGTAGCAGAGTGATAAAATGATCCAATTGTTTAAAACAAAGAAAAACTGACTTCACATCTTTTTTTTTTTTCCAGACATCTGGTTGCAAAAGTGTTTTAAATTGAGACAGGCTGACTTCTGGTGCTAAAGGATGAGAAGGAAAAGAAACCAATTAAAATAGGAACTCTTCTTGACGCTGAATCAGAAACTAAGCTGGTAAAGAGCTCTGTGCCTCAATCTGGGTGTGGGAGGAAGGAGAGGGGGAGCTGGAGATTTGGGGAGTGCTTAAACGTTGTTATGCAAAGAGGACTCTTAGGTAAACCTTAACATTATTTCTGAACTATTAGACAAGGATGCATGTATTTTATTAGCCCAGTTTCATTGCCTAAACTGCCAAAATGAACTAAGGTTTTTTTCCCTTTGTTACTCAAATTTTCAACAGTTGCGGCATCATTTTGATCATTTAATCTCAGCTGTAAATTGCATACTCTGTGGACTCCCACCCCCAACTCTGCTCTTTGGTTTGGTTCTTTTGGGTCTTAATGCCAAGCTCCTATCCATCATATGAGTCATGACTGGGATCTACCAGCCCAGCACCCTATACCTTGGTGCCCCAAGTGACCACATTTGAGCCTTCCAGGGAAACAAAGACTGCTCCTGTCATGACTCTCCAACGCTAAAAGGACCCAGAGATCATATTGCAGACAATTCTTCGGTAACTCTCTGTCTAGAGAAGCACACCAGGCATCAGCTCTGCATGAACGCGCCTAACTAGCTGGACTGTTACAGCCCTAGAGTCTGCTCACTCTCTCCCTCTCCCTCCCTCTCTTCCTCGCCACTCTCAGCCCATTCCCCTGCCCCCCCCAATACCCCTGGCTCCTTTCTAGACATCTCTTCTGTTCTTGCTTAACCACCGTCCCCTGCTTACTTATAACCTCACCTTGCACAGGGCCAACACAGCCTCTCAGGATCCAACTCTAATTTATCTTAAGTTCCCAATCCCTAATAACTCAGTCTTTCAGAATCCCCTAGTTTAAATTCCCAAGGCAGGAAATAATAATAACCTCTAACCGAGAGAAGGCCTTCATGTCAGGCCACATCTCAGGTCGCTGGCCAGTCTATGAACAGACTCCCTTTGTCTGTTCCTGTCAGTTGTAGTTAGGGTAGTTAGGGTGTGAAGGGTCATACAGAACAGAACCAGTCCACGAAAGCAGCAGAGGCTGTGGGCAGAGCAGGCAAGGTGTGCATATCGCTACCATTTGCTGGAAAACTGTTATGTGCCAGCATTGCACTAGGTGCTACATCTAATCTTATTTAGTCCTTACAACAATCCTAGTAAGTAGGTAATATCTGCAACTGATTACAAGTGAGGGAAAAAGTTCAGAAAGATTAAGTAACTTGTCCAAGATTACACAGCTGATATAACCGATGAAGCTGGAGAAACAACCTCAAGGACTCCCTATCCCATGTTACTTCTACTCTGCTGACCTGCCTGTCACGCACAAACCACCTCTGACCTTCATTACCCAATCCCTGTTAAGTCTGGGTGATGAGAGTTGCTTCCCTTTTAAGCATCGATGCTGGTAATTTATGAAAACTAAGATAGTTTGCTGGCCAAAAGGCAAGCAATTACAAACACACACAAAACACAGAACGTAACATCAATCAAACATTTGCTGAGCACCCGCTACAGACCAAACACGGTTACAGGTGTTGATGGGACACAAAAGGCAAGACCCATTCTCTGCCCTCACAAAGTTGACAACTGTGTATGGGAAACAGGCAAGCAAACAACTGCAAAGCAAAGAAGAATGGAATAAAAACCGTAAGACAGATGCACATAATATGCTATAAAACTGTAGAGGAGAGAGCAAATGCTCTGACCTAAAGGAACTGAGGGAAGCTTCTAGGAGAGGTGACTTGGGCTGGGCCTTAAAGCACAAGCTGGCTTCATATCACACCAGCCTAGGCAGAGCACAGCCTGGACACACAACAGGGGCAGAAAGATGCCTAAAGTCCGAGGAGATCCAATGGCTGGAGGATAGTCTTAGAAGATGAAGATGGAAAAATAATTACATGCCAGGTAAAGCAGTCTGGGCATTATTCCATAGACACAGTAAGTTATTGCTGTGTTTTGAGCTGGTGAATAAGGTGACCAGAACATCTTATGAGCCCATGATCTGTGTTTTGAAACAGAGATACTAGCTTGGATAGGGAAGGAACCAGGGGCAGAGAAAACCCCTAGGTTGCTACTGCAATGAAACAGATCAGAGACAACCAAGGGCCTGGACTATGGTTGAAGCTGGGAATGGAAAGGAGCAGACTGACGAGACATCCTGGAAGGAGGCGAGGTCATCTGAAAACAAAGTGGATATATGTGTGGAGGGTTGGGTATGGTGAAGGAGCCAGAGGAATCAACCATAAAATGATCTCCTCCAGGCTTGGAGCCTCGTTCTCTGGAGTCTAGCACAGTGCTAGGCAGGCACAGAACAAGTGCTCAGCCAGTAGTTACTGCCATGAATGAATGCGTGCTTGCTTCTTGGAGGATAATAAATGTCAAGTTACATACACCTTCCCCGTATTGAATAAATGCAAAATGTTTAATTATTACAATAGATAATAAATCTCCCTCGGTCTTCTACCATTAAGTCACAATATAAAACAGCCTATGGCTGCCTCACATTTGCCAGGCCACTCAGCAGCATATTGGTACTCAAAAATAAACCTCATGCGCAGTGGTTAAGAATCCACCTGCCAATGCAGGAGACACGGGTTCGAGCCCTGGTCCGGGAAGATCCCACATGCCGCGGAGCAACTAAGCCTGTGCGCCACAACTACTGAGCCTGCACTCTAGAGCCCATGAGCCACAACTACTGAGTCCGCGTGCCTAGAGTCCGTGCTCCGCAACAAGAGAAGCCACCTCAATGAGAGGCCCGCGCACCGCAACAAAAAGTAGCCCCTGCTCGCCACAACTAGAGAAAGCCTGCACGCAGCAACAAAAACCCAACACAGCCAAAAATAAATAAATTTAAAAAAAAAACCTCATAAGATAAATACCATTATTCTTTACTTTTACTTTTGTGAGTAATGAACTAAATAGTGTCTCCCTGCTCCAACAAAAGCTGAAAAACAACATTGAAACCCTCACTTAGGATTAATTGCCTAACCTTTTCCAAAATTCTGCTTTAATCTTGTGAAAAAGAGTACTTACAAGATGTCCAGAGCAGAACTAAAGAACAGTTTCTAAAGGAAACCTGAACTGCCAACTGGCCTAACTATAAGCATCGTGGAAATTGTTCAGATCACCTTAAGTCAGGACCACCATTCCACTTCTTTGAATTCTGTGGTTTATTGCTTCCCACACTGGGAAGCCCCCAACCACCCAATCTTATTGAACAAATCCCCAATAACTGAATGCTATTCTCCAAGCATTCATATTTTGATTTATAATTCAAACAGAATTTGCAAAAAAACAAAAAAACAGACTGTCTGCCTAGAGTTAAAAAAATAGTAATTTTTAAAAAAACACAGCACTGTACTTTTAGGGCTGTAACACAAAAGGCTGAAGCTACAGATAACTAAAAATATCAGTGGTTTCCTATTTGGTGATATCAGTGTGGAAGCAAGGGTGCAGGCTAGGTTATCTGCCTGAGCTTAGCTTTTTCACCTAGGTGTCTTGTTATTTGGAATTCTACTATTAGACATTTATTCCTTTGAAAAAAGCTTTGTCCTCTCCTTGCAGGTTTCTAAAAAGCATTCCAATTTTACATTTTATGACCCAGGCTCTAAGAGTTCAAAGATAAGTTAATTGTTGACCTTGCCTTCAAAAGTTCACAGTCTGGCTGAAGAAAATGAATACAAACAAGTAAAAGAGAAATAAGAAATAAAATATAAACAAATAGTCATGGAATTCCTCAACAGGCAGTGGGAGCTTGGAAAAAGTATGAAGTTTTCATAGAGGAGACCTTCTATCGAAAGTTGTGACTAAATATTTGCAGACATTAAGGGCCCTGGGGCTGGCACTCCAGACAGATGGAGCAGTAGGGGCAAAGGGCAGAAGTGAAACACCCAGGGCATGTCTAAAATAGGACCCACAAGGACCCACAAGTGGATCCACCTGGCTGCAGAAGGCAAGTTTAAGCCTGACTGGTAGGCAAGAGTTAGGCTGTGGAGGGCCTTAGAAGCTAGACTAAACACTTTTCTCAAACATATAGCATGTCACTTGAAGCACATTAAGTAGAATGGAGAAACTATTCGTGACTGACTAGCCTGACCACAGCTTATCACAGACCTTATTCACAGCAAGGGAAAAGGGTTGATGCCACTTTCTCACAGAGGAGGTGGGCTACCAGCTTTTCCAGTCCTTTTGACTTAGCCAGTACACACTCCCAACAGGACACAATTCAAACCCTTGGCTGAATCACAGCCCTCCACAATTTTGCACTAACTCTCCAGTTTTATCCTCCCAAACAACTCAGGCTGGTCAAAGTTTACTCACTTCTGGCTCCTTCTGGCCTCCACCCACCAGGAATATTCCATAATTTCTACCTCTCCGTGGACTACTTCGAGGACTCAGCTCCAATCCAAAGGGTGACATAAAGCATCTGAACATCACATGAGCTTGAGGTGTTCTCCCTCACCTCTCAACTTTTTATGGAAATTACTGCCTGAATATTTTATTCTGCAATTACTCACATGTTGACTTACCACATCTGTTATTGTCCCAAATTTCTTTCCCCAACCAAAAGACAGAGGACAAATGTTTCATTATTGCACAAACCACTAGAATCAGAAGAGAAAGGAAAGTAGACATACAATATTTGTACTTCTCAAGTGCAAGGTTGGAAATTAAAAGACAGAAGTCAGTGAGATCTGTTCCCTTGGTCAGGGTTATTATCACATGGTATAAATTTCATAAAAACGAATACATAGTCCTTGTACAGCTAAAAGGAATTAGCTCAAAATCTGGAGATTTGGCATAGTGTAAATTTATCTGAATTGTCCCAGCTAACTGAGCACAAGTAAATTATTAATCCGCATCATGTGTTTTATGTGCACTGCCATCTGTTTTAAGTAACAGGTTATGCTTACACTAGCATTTTACAGATAATATTTTCATACATATGCATTTTTTGTACTTGACCCACACAGGCAATACTATTCCTAAATTACATTTGAGTTAACTTGCCCAGGAGATTGGTGTCTGGCTCAAGGTAACATAGCTACATGGAGTCAGAGTTAGAAATGAATCAAGTTTATTGGATCTCAGGCTAATGTTGAATCAGCAAAATTAGGAACAAATATTATTTCTAAAATACATTCCCAAACTTACACTTAACAGTTTAATAGGAACCTTACTTGATGTCACTAATACTCTTAAGATTTCGTGATAGATTCTATTCCCGTGTCTCAGAGAGAAGCTTTTTATTTTCTACAATGGTTCTCTTCTGAGACTTAGGGTAAAGAAATCACACAGTGGTGAAACTATACACAAGACCGCTATGCTCCCTTTGTAAGCTGAAGTTCAATTTATTCCCAAACTAATGTGAGCTGTGCTGATTCCCTCTGCCAGACAGAGCGACATCTCTAAACTCTCAAAACACATTCAAGAGATGGCCATGCCATCACTGTCTACTTAACAAAGATTTTTTTAAAGTGTGTGTGTGGTATGTGACTGTTCTCCCTTGTTTTACAAAGAGAAATTAGTATAGTAGTAACAAATGTGTAGATAGCACATTTAGCACAGTCTAAATCCAGTAAATTAAAACATTCACTACTACATATAGGTCTAAAAAGCATAGGATAGTTTTAAGCCTCTGTAGTAACAACAGGTACCTGACAAAACAAGCTCCAAAGTGAATGAAAGTGTATATCAAACTTGGATCTAGGCACATTCTATACACATATACTTTATATAATATATGGCATATCTGTTTCTACACTCCTAGGAAGATGCACTTAAGATTTTTAAATATCTATACTTTTGCAAAATATTCCAATTCTTAAATGTCAAAACCAAGAAAGACAACTCTTTCAATATTAAGGACACAAGTGTATTTTAGACATACCCTTCGAAGTTAAGACAACTAAACTGAGAAGAAAAAGAAATGAAAATACTGAGTCTACATGGTTCTCAAACTGTTCATTCAGGCACTCCACAAAATAGGGACTATAAATAAGAGTTCAATTCATTACATCCTCACCACTCACACTGCAATAGTAGTTGCTTTCCAAAGAATTTTCTTGCACTTCGCTAAATACTAAAATTTAGTCCCCTGAAACTTTTTTTCTTATTTAGAGCAAGTATTAATGTCCTAATGCAATTAGGTAAAGGCATCTTAACAAAAGGCGCTCATGTTCTCCACTATTTAATGTGGGAATTTAAAATATAGTTTTCTCTATGGTGTTAATTTTTTTAAAAAAGTGTATGTGTTGGCAGGTTACATATTGTCTAAAAGAACAGTAATATACAGTTGCATAAGAAACAGCATCCTGAAATATAAAAAAAATTTTTTTCATTAGAATTCAACACAGTATCTGGATAATAATGAGGTTTAAGTGTGATTCGTGGCTGCTTTTCCTAGTATCTAATGTATATAACTCATTCAAATAACTCACTGACACTCCAAGAAAAATCTTAGCTGTGGTGTAAAATATAGCTTTTGATAAAAGAATTTTTTGAAAGGTAAAATGACAGATCTGTGAGAGTGCAAGATAAAAACTCAGTAATATTTTTGTTTTGAGCCATGTTAAAACAGTAAAAACTTTACAAAATACAGATGAACCAAATACAGTCTTCCCAGATAGCAGAAGGCCAGACTAGGTCACTGATCTGAAAGGATCCAGCTACCAGAGCAATGTAGCCACCTGAAAGGAATTACTGAATTCAGTTTCTGAACATGGTCATTTCCTCTAATCTTCATATTGGTAACTCACTAATACAAACATTTACTTTGATGGGTTTGATCAACTCTGATAACATAGTTCTAAACAATGAAATGAATCTGACTTCTGTATTAAATTAATAAAGGCAATTTATGTTTTAAGAAATTGAGAACAGTTTTGATCATATATAAATGAATATGTAAGAAATCAAATAAGTATGTATGTGTACATACATGACTTTAATTCTGGAAACACAAACACCTTTAGCTAATCATTTAAATAAAAAGATACCCAATATTTTATGTCCAGTGTCCACTGTTAACACTGTAGGTAAAACACTAACACCCTCCTATATAACTAAGAGAAACAGATTAACTTTATCGTCCAGAGACCTCTGACAGCATACGCCATTTCCTGTTTCCCATATCCTGATGGCGTCTGTCCTCTTTTCTCCTGCTTCTTCTCATGAACCCTGAAGCTTAATGACAAATATGAAAGTCATCATTTCCTCCTTTATGAAGTATACTGAAGACAGAAAAGCATTAAAATCATTTCACATTAATTTAGCAAAGCTATTTTATGCCAACTTTATTACCACAACACACAATAGACATTTCAGTATACCATGAACAATTACATAGTGATTTTACAACTACACTAGTTACTCCGGTTAACAAAATATTTCTTTATAAAAAAATCTCTTCGAAAGGAGGTTACATTCACGTCTTCATTTAATACCATAAGGTTGTAACAATGGTCATAGTAGATTCAAAAACAGAAAATAACTTACCTTAAACATCTGTATTCTCCAAAGGCATATACTCTACTTGGATCAGTCAAGGTTCAGGCTTCCTGGAACACTCAGGATTTTGGAGCTACTGAACTTAGTATACCCAAGAAATAGCCAAACTCCCCACCAAAGTCTCCTGATTTTGCTAATTCAGGGGTCATTAACAAGGTCAAGGGATGCCACAGGATTCACCAGTGAACAAAGACCCTAAATGGGTAAATTAAGACGGAACTGCTCAAAAGACTTCATTCAGGAAACTGAGGTTACAGGTAGGTAATTTCTAGCTTTGTAGAGAATTATATTGAAATGACATGGCTCCAGAAGGCTTTCTGAGTAATAGCTCAGTCTCAGTTTCATAATCTGGCTAAAGTCCAATTTGGAGACTTGGCTGCAGCGTAGGGGTGGATTTCTCCTCTTTGACGAAAAACAAAAGGAGTAGGAAAAAAGAGGTTGAAAGAGAGAAGCCTGTGTAGTTGCTGCACAGACCTCAAAGGGGGTAACATCTATGTCAGCTACCCTGAGTATTACCAAACGGGCCCGTGGAGTGTCTGACCTACAAGACAGTACAGGTATTCCTTGCTTTTTGAAAGTTCACTTTACACCACTACACTTTTGCAAAAGACCGACAGTACCTGTTTTCACAAACCGAAACAAGTTGGAAAAGGATTTTTGCTTTTAGGAAGAAGGATGAAAAGTGAAAATAGCGTTCAGTGTTTGTTCTGCAGTGAGCTGATACAGAGGCAGCGCACACCTCAAGCAGCAAGAGTGGCGGTCCCAAGCTCCTTCCCTTCGAACTACACTCAGCATCTGGCTGCCATGGCTTTGAACTCTGTCTGTGAGCATCTGTGCTTTATCTGGATTTATTTCGTACATCATTAGCCAGATGTGTGTCCTAAGGTGATTGCTTCTTTGCTTTACGACATTTTGCATAAAAGGTTTCATAGGAAAGCTCTACTTTTGGATAGTGGGGATAACCTGTATAGGTAGAATCAGTTCCAGAGTCCGGTCCCTAGCTTTGAACTACTTTAGTTATACGGATCTTCACCAAGACAGTACCTAGGGCCTTTTCTTCTCACCTATAGGTTTGACAAAGATTTTAAGCTATAATTAGAAAGGCCAGGTATGTCCCTCAATAACAACTTATTCCAGCTGGGAGATTTTAAACTGTCAATGCTTGGGCCTCACCAAGATTCTAATTTAACTGATTGTGGGGTCTGGGGGTTATAACAGAGTTAACTTCTCAAGTAGTAACAGCAGGCATACAGGGTTGAGAACCACTGAAAAAGGTTAGATTTGGGTGGTATACCTGGGCATCTTCAACATATGACTAGGGTGGGTGCTGGCATTTTGGCAATCTTTGGGGGATTTCAAATCTTTTGTCATTAAATGAAATGTTTGGAAATATAAAAGCCAAGGATGCCACCATTATTGTTGTCAGGCCCTACATTGATGAAAAAGATTCCATGGTTTCCTACATTATCTGTGTGGCTAAACTACCTCAGTAAGGACAAAGGGGTACTTTCCAAGGGTGGAGACATCCAACTTGTATTCAGTTCCCTATTAAACTCTAATTGGGTGTACCAGTTTACATTCCCACCAACAGTGCAAGAGGGTTCCCTTTTCTCCACACCCTCTAGAGCATTTATTGTTTGTAGATTTTTTGATGATGGCCATTCTGACCAGTGTGAGGTGATACCTCACTGTAGTTTTGATTTGCATTTCTCTAATAATTAGTGATGCTGAGCATCTTTTCATTTGCTTTTTAACCATCTCTATGTCTTCTTTGGAGAAATGTCTATGTAGATTTTCTGTCCATTTTTTGATTGGGTTGTTTGTTTTTTTGATATTGAGCTGCATGAGCTGTTTGTATATTTTGGAGATTAATCCCTTGTCACTTGCTTCATTTGCAAATATTTTCTCCTATTCTGAGGTTTGTCTTTTTGTTTTGTTTATGGTTTCCTTTGCTGTGCAAAAGCTTTTAAGTTTAATTAGATCCCATTTGTTTATTTTTGTTTTTATTTTCACTACTGTTGGTGGGAATGTAAACTGGTACAGCCACTATGGAGAACAGTATGGAGGTTCCTTAAAAAACTAAAAACAGAGCTACCATATGATCCAGCAATCCTGCTCCTGGGCATCTATCCGGAGAAAACCATAATTCAGAGATACATACACCCCAATGTGCAGCACTATTTACAATAGCCAAAACATGGAAGCAACCTAAATGTCCATCAACAGAGAAATGGATAAAGAAGATGTGGTACATATATACAATGGAAATATTAGCCATAAAAAAGAATGAAATAATGCCATTTGCAGCAACATGGATGGACCTAGAGATTGTCATACTGAGTGAAGTAAGTCAGACAGAGCAAGACAAATATCATATGATATTGCTTATATGTGGAATCTAATAAAAGGCTACAAATGAACTTATTTACAAAACAGAAATAGAGTTACAGATGTAGAAATTAAACTTATGGTTACCGGGGGTAAAGGGAGGGGGAGGGGGAGGGGCAAATTGGAAGATTGGGACTGACACATACACACTACCATATATAAAATAGATAACTAATAAGGACCTATTGCATAGCACAGGGAACTCTACTCAATACTCTGTAATGGCCTATATGGGAAGAGAATCTAAAAAAGAGTGGATATATAGCAAATTCACTTTGCTGTACACCTGAAACTAACACAACATGGTAAATCAACTATACCCCAATAAAAATTAAAAAAAAAAGAATGAGTAAAGGTAAAAAACAAAAATAAATAAATAAATAAATAAATAATACTACGAACAGTCCAAAAAAATTCTAATTGGGGGCCAATGAAAGAAGCATCTACTAAGGTAATAGCTAAGGTGTGTTCTCACCACATTCCAATGAGAATTCAGGAGAGGGGGAGAGAGGAGGAGGGTGTTAGGAGTAGGAAAGGGAGCTGTTTGGAAAGGTAGGAAGAAACAGAGATATAACATTGGGCATGAGAGTTTCGGAAGATTTCTGAGAGACAGTACTATTTCCAGAAACTAATACTTAATTGTAAGAAGATGACTAACACCTTGGAAATACACTTATCCCTGATGGTCAATTACACACTGAGAACTTCCTGTTAGGCCTTGCCTTGAAGGGCCTTGGAGCATTACCTCTTCAATGTAGAGAGCAGAAAACCTGGATCCTAGCTTTGCCAACAATTAGCTATATATAAGTGAGTATGGGAGACTTTTCATTGTTCTCAAAGCCAAAGCATACTCTTGTTAACTTTTCCAAAAACACATAAGGAGATTGCCACTAGGAACATGTTGTTGATGAGTATCTTCCAAGTGTCACGGTCACAAAAGAAGAAAGATTCTCAAGTGGTCAAACCTTGATCTATGCCTCAGGTTCAAAAAATGGTAATTAATATCTGATTTTACAATATTTTAATGTTTACCTTTGACTGGGTCATATCTGATGTTAAAAGCACTTAAAACTATCCCATTTCTCCATTCTATCTCCTGCCATGTTTTTTCTTGTTATTTATAAAATAAGAATTTAGAGCTGGATTTGATGTAAATATAATTCAACTGCCTCATCTTACATGTTAAAAAAACACAGAAATGACTTGACCAAGTTCACACAGCTGTTTAATGGCAAGACAAAGCACTAAAGATGAATGGCCCTACCTACCTACTCTGAATGTCCTCATTCTCAAGAGCAGTGGTCCCCAACCTTTTTGGCACAAGGGACCAGTTTCGTGGAAGACAATTTTTCCGCGGACGGGGTAGGGATGGTTCAGCCGGTAATGCGAGCGATGGGGAGCGGGAGATGAAGCTTTGCTCGCTTGCCCGCCGCTCACCTCCTGCTGTGCGGCCCAGTTCCTAACAGGCCACAGACTGGTAGCAGTCCGCAGCCCGGGGGTTGAGGACACCTGCTCTAGAGGTTTGATTCAAGTTACTCAATAAAATGGGCTATCAGGGGATAAGCCCAAACATAGCAAGGAAACAAACTTTTATGATGCTTGTTTGGCTACATGCATGCACCTATCTTAGGATAAAGGAGTGGCAAAAGATGGGAAACTTGGGTAACCCTATCTCCCAGATACATCTAAAGACCTACTCTCAGCAATTATGCCAGGTTGCTACTTCTAACAGAGCTGATGATCATAGATGGGGCCACAAAGGTGGGGCAAGGTTATTTGGTTCTCAAGTTTCTTTCGTGCCCACCAATCTTAAGAATAAATGATGCTTTCACTAACCTGCCTTCCTCCTTCTATAAGTACAAAGAAACAAAATATATTTATTAGATAGAATATATTCCCAGGTAAGTGGTGAGTGTTGGGAAAGCAGTCATGAGCTGTCAAGGATAACCAATGATGAATGTTATTAGACAGGGAGTCACTGTTCTAAGCCTTGGTTAAAAATAACCATCCAGTAAGTTTATATAATTTTAGGTGCCAAAATTCACTTAAAAAAAGAGTAACTGGGAAACCCTACATTTAATTCTGAAACTCTTTAGGTAGTCATTACTAAGCTGAGCTTGTTTCCTTAACTGTAAAATGGAACTGCAATCTTAACTTTTCTCAGATCCTCAGATGAAATCCTGTGAAGGTATAGAGTAATACTATATGGCACAAAGCAAAAAGTGCTTTGCAAAGGAAGAGAGGGTACTAGATATTAAGAAATCTCTGAATTCTAGATTTTTTTTTACTATATCGTGTTGAGAAGTGTTTTGGAGAAACCATTTTTACAGTTTTAAGAAGGATTATACAAAAGGGGTTTAGTGAACAAATATCAGGAAAACATTAAGTTAAAAAACAATTGTTTCTAACTTCAAAATTTCTCAGAGCTTTGAAGATAACGTATACCACAAATCTCCAAGACGGAAGGACAAGTGAGCAGCATTTTCCAAACTTATATGATCACCTAACCCTTTATCTCTGTGCAATAGTGTTCCACAGAACATACTTCAGGAAAAAAGTCTTCCTAGATTCCTATTATTTGCTTGAATACAAAATCATAAGACACTTTTGCTAGAAGAGGAATTCTTTTCACTAAACACAAATGTTTATAAGCCTTTTTTAGGTTGTCTATTCCAGCTCTAAAATAACATGCCTCCAAATCTGTTAAGGCCAGACCACTAACATACCCTCTTTGCAAAGAGCCATTATGAGTTCCTCATCATTAGGACAGAGAATGAACCCTTCAAGTTTTGTAGAAATCAAATACTCCTGTCTCTCAGATACAGATATCTGTTACAGCAGTCAGAAGCTCTTCCCTTGCTGGTTCAGCAACACAGTTTTCTTATACCCTGTGCCAAACAGAATGAAAGGAAGACTTCTTTATAATAAATTTTATTTTTTACCTAACACTGAATCCCAAACAAAATTGTATACCTGATTAATACAAAAGATCTTGAAGAGGGGCTTCCCTGGTGGCGCAGTGGTTGGGAGTCTGCCTGCCAGTGCAGGGGACGCGGGTTCGAGCCCTGGTCTGGGAGGATCCCGCGTGCCGCAGAGCGGCTGGGCCCGTGGGCCACAGTTGCTGGGCCTGCGCATCTGGAGCCTGTGCTCTGCAGGAGGAGAGGCCGCGATGGTGAGAGGCCCGCGCACCGTGGTGAGGAGTGGCCCCCGCTTGCCGCGGCTGGGGAGGGCCCTCGCACGGAAGCGAGGACCCAGCACAGCCATAAATAAATAAAAATTAAAAAAAAAAAAAAAGAAAAAGATCTTGAAGATTAGGTAAGAGGCAGCAACCTGAGATGGAACTGGTATGAGAAAAACATGGTAACATTTTTAAATAGTAATATCAGCTAAAATACTGAGAGAGAAATGGCTGCAGAATTCAAACCTAGTACTGTCTATTTTTATGAATGTTATAAAAGCATCTCTTAGAAACTGGTGGCAATGGCAAAGAGTCCTACACCAGTTCTTAAATCTTCTCTTACAGCTGGTAGAAAGGAGTACAAAGTTTGGCAATACTTCGCACGAGCCAAGACTGGTCACAATCTTCTGAGCAGTGCATAAAAAAATGTATCTATAGATTACATCTAAGAATTCATTTTACAACTCTTTACTAGATTACTGCAGGCATGCATTTGTAAGCTGTGGGCATGCACGATGGTTTCTGTGATCTCAGAGCTGCTCCTCTGACCAAACAAGATTAAAATGCTTGAACTTTATCTATGCTAGACCAAAGACAGTCTCTTCTGGGGAAAGAACGGAAACTTCCTCTACAAGGCTATGGGAGCTGGCAATATAAGGCTGGGAGGATAAAGCTCCTTACCAATGAACAGGTTGACAGTATGCAATGTGGAGCATGATTTGAAAACATTTTAAACTGAGACTACTCATAGTTCCTTCCTCCCATGGCTGTGATGACATAAAATTCAAAGTACTTGAACAAATTCCTGGTGCTTTTCCATCTTAAGGTAGCTTACCATTTTATGGCCCCAGTGTCCTGCAAAAGTGGATGGAATAGCCCACCTAAACCTTTATCTGATATGTTGACCCCTTCCCGGAACCTTTGGAGGAATAAGGTTACTTTACAGGAAACGCAGATTCTCCATAAGGAATACATACTAAGTCACACTGGTAAATAATGGTGTTTCTAACATCTCTTAGAAACTGGCAAGGGGACAGAAGTCCATTACCAGCCCCCAAACTCACCCACTCCCATACATCTTCGATGACAGAGACATCAATAGCAACAGTGAGTTTATACATAAAGAACAAGTGAGGCAGAGGTAAAGGCAAAAGCAGTGTCAGTCTGTCTGAGTGTAGGCAATGGTGCTTTGATTATACCCATACAAACTCTTCAGTCCCTTTTAGTTATCCCCAACTCAGCTCTTAAGCCGTAGATTTTTGCTGCAGAGAACTCAGATGTGATGTAGTTGCTCCAGTAACTCTTTTGACAGTACTGCATGTCAATACTGGGAATGGTTTCTAATCAATTTAATCTGCACACGGAACTTTAGTAGAACAAGAAGTTTATTACTCCCACTCAGTAGTTCCTGGGGGCTTTGATGTTAAGTCATACATAATTCGAGAAATACCAGGAATCTTCTTAATCTCAGTGACCATCTTTAACACCACCTGTTATAAAACAAAGATTATAAATAAAGAGCCAGGGTCCACTGTGTGTCTAACAGACTTAGAAGTCCTGCATTTGTAATTTGAAATTAAAACACAATCTATTTTTACTATTGTTCTCTATGTATATGGGATATATTTATGATTACTTTATGTAGTGACCCTCTATAGATTTAAGTGACAAATTCAGTACTACTCAAAGTGCAGTCTGCAAATCATGTTTGTTACTGGTCCATAACAAGTGTTTAGAAGCATTTATAGCAATTTGACATTGCTGTGGCATCCAAGTATCTGATTTTACGGGTTTATGCCAATGCTTCACAAATTATCTGTGGCTTACAACGTCGAGCCCACCAAGGTGGCACATAATGCAAGGTAATAATAATCATTGCTACATGTATAGACGAGGAAGGCCTTGTCACTTGACTGGCCAGAGACTTGGCAAATGTGAGCCTAAGGGAAAACAGACTCTAAGCCACATTCCCCAACCCAGCTATCTAGCTATATATAATCAGAGCCCTGTATTAGAGTCCTGGAACAGTGGTCCAACTAATAAAGTCTCACTTTGACTTTCATTTGCTATTATGCAAATAGCTCCTCTGGAACACTCTAGTGGAGGGATAATAAGAAAGGAAGATGGTGATCAAAACTGCAATTGGTAATAGGCAGAGCAATAAGAAATTCATGGGTGCCTGGCCATAATGCCATCAAATCTCACCCTTATGTCTAATAAACTCTTCTTCACTCTTAGTGTTTTCTTCTCTACTTGGAGGATACTATTTATAAAGTAGAGGTTGGCAAGATTAGATAAAATGATAGATCAGAGTTGGTGATTCTCCACATAGTAATCAGACATCTGGAGTTTAATAAACCTAAGGCCTTTTTCTACTATAGTGTATTAAACAACCAATTAACGTGGAGATTAAAAAAATAAGAGCCTATTTTATGAACAGAAAACCAACCTCAGAAATACCAACATTGCCATAGCCTATTCCATTCACCATTGTTATAAAATGTATAAGGTATTAAAAATGTACATTAGGAAAAAAAGTATAAATTACCTCTACAGGGATCTCATTGCCAGGGGTTGCAGGTATACCAGTCATGAAATCACTAGTAATAAAGGTTCGAATAACCACGGATCTCTGGCATGAAGGCTGCTTCTGAAGTGGGTCCCGATCAAAATGTAAAGGTGTCAAAATCACCGGCATCTGGCTGATTTTCCCAGCATACCCTAAAGAAAGGAAGTTAACATGTAGAACCAATCACCACACCATAGAAAAGCACTCTCTGCTCAATTAAATCCCCCCAGACAGATCTAAAATCGCACACATACACACACCACTTCTTAGGACTGTCATCATGTACTGTTTTTAGCTACTCTCATAGCACTGTAAGTAAACATAATCACAAATACAAATTACAGAATTTGATGACTGCAGTGATATGTTACAGTGATGTGATATACATATAAAGTCAATTCATTATTCATAGTAGTTATCTTCTATACTGCAGACACTGAATAAGAAAATACTGAACCACTAACCCTAGGGGAAATACAGAGTTAGGTTCCTGACCGCTTTCATCAACTGATTAATACATATCCTTGCTTATGTGTGTTTCTGTTTAAAGACACCTTATGCAATATTTATTGTAGGTTCATTAACGTTGAGCTCACAGCCAATGGCACTATAACTCATGCCTGAATGAATCTTATCTAACAAACCTATTTTCTCAGTAAGGTACATCACAGCCTTCCTGTGCTTAGGAACCTAGACAGCACCTCAGCACTATTTTAAAAGTGAAATCACCAACAAAAAGCAAGAAAATGAAAAAAATATGTCATTAAATAGACCACAAAAAGGACACTTGTTTATAGAAAGAGCTGAAACAAGACGGCAGAGGATTGCCTTGTTCAACCTCAGCTGGGAACATATGAGCTGAGCAACTCAAATTTTTTGCCACTTTGTACATGTCCGCAAATGACCACAAAGGTGAATAAATTTTATACAGATTAGGCAATGTCATAGAACTACCCAAAGAATTAAATAATAAAACTAAAAGCTGAGTCCTCCTACTAGAAATAATAATGCCATGCTTCCAAAATCTAGTTAGAGCATTCAGTGATGAACAAAATGGGCAGCTTACCAGACTCCCTGAGAATGTTATGGGCCTCAAAATCAGCTTGGCGTAAAGTACTGAGCACCCCTGTTGTCAAGAAAGTGGGAGTAACATCTGTAGGAGGTTCTTTAACTGGTGGGCCAAATATATAGACAACTCTAGAAGGGGGTAGTGAAAATTATAGAGAAAATACGTTTTAGTAAGAGAAGCAAAGCACATAAAATAACATTCTTTCCATTTGTTCTTAGGCCCCTCTCTTACCCACTTCAAATCCCCAAATGGGTAGGATAGGATATAAGATTATAGAAGGGTCTCTATTCTATGAACCTTCCTCAAAGTATATTTTCTGGAATACTAGTATCTCAGAATGTGCGAAGATATAAGTGATTATCACAATCCTCTTTCCATTTAATGTACTGGATTGAAGTGTATCCCCAAAACTTCATGTCCATCTGGAATCTGTGGGTGAAAATAGGGTCCTTGTAAATGTAATCGAAAAAAGGTCATAATGGTGTTTGGGGGGATTAATCCAATGATTGCTGGGTGTTCTTCTAAGAAAAAGGAAATCTGGAAACACAGACACACGGAGAAAAGACAGCCATGTAAAGATGGAGACAAAGATTGGAGTTATACTGCCACACGCCAATGATTGCCAGCAAACAACAGAAACTACGAAGAGGCGAGGAAGGATTCTCCCCCCAGAGCCTTCTGAGAGAGCCATGGCCCTGCTGACACCACCCTTGATTTCAGACTTATAGCCTTCAATAGCCTCCAGAACTGTGAGATAATAGATTTCTGTTGTTTTAAGCCTTCCAGTTTGTGGAAGTTTGTTATGGTAGCCCTAGGAAATTCCTGGGGAAACACTAAATTAAATGAATAGGTTTTATAACAAAACTTCAGAAACTATAATATGCTAATATGTGCTGGAAACTTCCAAGATGAGACTACAGTGAATTTCCCAAACTTATTTGACTGCCAACTCAACCTTTTTTTTTTTTTTTTTTAATTTTGGAAAACACTGATCCCAAAGAAAGGTTAAGAATATCACCAAAGTTAAGACTTGGTTGAAAAGGAATGACTTACTACTGCTTCAAGTAAATGTCTGTTTGAAACTTATGAAGATATGCTGCAGATGTTAATAAAAGTAGGATTTGGAAGGTAGCTTGAGGAAATTAGGATCAAATAATTACAACAATTCAAGGGGAATCTTGCCACTGGTTTGGGGAATCTGTTCTATAACTTTCACCCAGAAAACAAGAGAGAAGGGGTAGAGATGAGTGCCACCTGGCTCTTTCCAATCCAACTCCAGCCAGCAGGCAACTGTCCCTTTTCCTAAGCCCTATCTGTCTTTAGCAGAGAAAATAAATCTCCCCTGCAACTACCATGGTGAAGTTTAATAATGCTTTTTCTTTCTTCTTAATAGGTACTTAAAATAAAACATATGGAAGAAAAAAGCATCAGATCAAAACCACCACTACCACCAAATACTTCATTGCCTCCTTCCAAACATACTGTCACAAGAAGGGTTTTGTTCCATGCATAGAAAGTAAGCCACACTTCTTCTAAATAAAATAGTTCCTAGAGCTCATAAACAATCCTTAGAGGAAAAAAGCAACTATGCAAGAGAATGCCATGAACTTGCTCCTTTTTCTCTTATTTCGTTCAAACAAGAGTGATCATAGAATGTACAGGGATAGGCAGACTTCCAGTAAAACTGGAACCGTCCCTCTCTATATAAAGATTCCATCATGCAAATTAGGGGGGAAAGACTGGTAAAAATGGAAAGTTTTTTTTTTTTTAATTTAAATTCCAATTCCCAAAAAAAGACCCTGGCAAAGAAATCAAAAATTCACTAACACTCTTTAAGGGCTTGCTAGGTTCATATTTTAAAATCTAGATTTTTGTTTATTGGTTGTTAGACTTTATTTTTTTCCTTTTTAGGGGAGGGAGGAAGGGTTAAGAATGGAGGGAGAGACAAATGGGGAAAAAAGAAAAGACAGGCAGAGAAACCAGACTATAAAAGGACCGAGATAAAGTTTAAACAAGGGTGAGTGCTCTTTGGCAAAAGAAAAGGACAGAGAGACAGATGAAACAAGAATGTTGTGAAATGAAAAACATATTAATTATATAGTAAAAGCCATGGAGCCAAACTTAGTGAAAGGGAATTTTCTGTATGACCTATGAAGTTTATTTAGGTTATTAGCATGTTTCAGAAGATGAATTATGAACCATTATTTTAACCAAGACAATTATCTCCATTCAAAACAGGCAATTACAAATTTACCATTATTTATTAATAATTCATCCTTTCAGTGTGTTAAAGGTGCTTCTGTATTTGGGGGCCTTCGGTTCATCTATGCAAGCCTTTTAAAGGACATGTTTCCATCAGTAAAAATGTGATTTCCCTTTGACTTCTTGTCTTGAAGGCCATACCAGCCTACAAATACTAGCCACACCAGTATAGAAATATACATACCCTGCTAAGTAAACACCAACAAGTAGGTTTATAATTTCTGTAGCTAATTTGAGTAAACTGAAATCTCAAGAAATTCTTTTTGGTTGTTAACTGCCTAAAACCCACGAAGTAAATAGAAAAGAGTGAAGCACTGTAAAATAAGAACATTTAATTAGCAATCTGGTACTAAATGAGTAAGACTTTTGAACTTATAACAGACAATGCTCAGTATTACACAAAGATTATATCAATAAAGCAGTTATTGATATATCTGACATAAGAAATTAATGTGTAAATTAAAGGAAAACTGGATCTGAAAAACTAAATTCAAATTTTTTTATACATTTAACACTGTTACTTTGATGATATCTGGCATATGTCTCTTTCTTTTGATTTACTCTGGAATTATTATTAAATTGACTAAGTCCCTAACGGTAATTCTATAACCTGTACAATTTTTTCAATCCTTCTGTAATAAAACATCTAATCATAAAACAAGTAGTGTAAATTGCTAATTGGGAAGACATGTTTTTAAAGCTGTCTTTAGTGTTTCATACTACAATTAAAAACTTTCCTATTTCTCAAGCAAAAAATTTTTTAATAAGCAGATGATTGTACTGTGATGAAGGAACAAAGTACAAGGTATTATTAAATATCTGCTGGACTATGACCTAAGCACATACCTGTATCTACACTTGAGCCATTGGTCTTTCAACGTGGGAAGACCTTAAAAAAAACACATCCTTCCATTACCTCTCACCCCTCCACCACCTGCAGAACACACCTGTTAATGTTGTGACACATGCGAGGTATAAGTCTAGCCAGGAAAATAAGAGATTCCCAGTCAGGCTCATCCTTACTGGAGATTCCACACACATAACTATAAGAACGACAGTCACCCTGAAAATAAAAATACAATTGATAATTTTAATGATTTTACAGAATTCAAAAGATGGACTGGAAAATATTTCATGCATGATGACACCATTAATAGCAATTTTTTAAACAAAAATATGCTTGACTATAAGTATATATGGATAGTTTGCTAATGATATAAACAAATCCTAAATTAAAATCCCCTATTTAACATTTTTTTTGTATTATTTATTTATTTATTATTTTTGGCTGCGTCGGGTCTTAGTTGGGGCATGCAGGATCTTTCACTGCGGCGCGTGGGCTCTTCATTGTGGTGTGCGGGTTTTGTCTCCTCTAGTTGTGGCACGCAGGCTCCAGGGCCCGTGAGCTCTGTAGTTGTGGTGTACGGGTTCCAGAGCGTGTGGGCTCTGTAGTTTGTGGCATGCGGGCTCTCTAGTTGAGGCGCACAAGCTCAGCAGTGTGGGCTTAGTTGCCCCGCATCATGTGGGATCTTAGTTCCCTGACCAGGGATCGAACCCGTGTCCCCTACACTGGAAGGCAGACTCCTTACCACTGGACCACCAGGGAAGTCCCTAACATCCCGTTAAATTCTACCTAAATCAGCTCAGACATTAAAAAGAAGTGTCACGGTAATTTCAATAATTTATTTAACATACACCAGAGATCCACTGGGATTTCATTCCAAATACCTGCCTAACTACAGATAGCCAGCACACTTAATTTGGCAGACAAGATCTGCCAAATCCTTTAGATGGATAAAGAATTCTCAAGTCAGATATAAAAATAATTTATTCCTTTAAAATAAGAAAGTTAATTTTAAAATAAGTGAATAAAATTGATAATATTGATTCCCTTTTCCTCGGTCCTGTTTAATCCAAGTAATTGGCTTAAAAAAAAAAATTAAACTGAAAAGCAACTTAAAAGTAAGATTCATTAGATAACTACCTAATACACAATAAACTTAAGAATTCAGACTATTTGAATGCTAATATAATAGCATCTATCAAAGTTTAAAATGTACATGCTCTTTAATCCAGGAAATATTACTGAAATACATGAATAACTGCTTGAAAAAATCAGATATTACTTGTTGAAATGCCTATAATAATGACAAAGTGAAAATGGTTTAAATGTCCATTGGTAGGGGAATGATTAAATAAATTATGGTATAATCATACATGGAATATAAGGCAGCAGTTAAGAATAAGAATCTACTTGCAATGGCATAAAAAGAAGTTCATGATGTTCAGTTAAAAGAAAAAGGTGATGAACAATGTGTCAATAATTCCCTTTCATTTTCTTTCTAAATGGTTCTGGAGGGAACATTTAACTGGAGAGCAGAAATAGGGAGAATTACTTTTTAAATGTACTCTACATTTTTTTTTTTTTTTTACAAATGCAGTTTATTTTGGTTTGAAAATAAACTTCATTGCTATACTAACCATGAATTGTGATTTTTATCTGGACTTCTAAGAGTCTCAGCTTCAAAGGCCTAAGAGACTAGATAAAGTTAGATATCCAACAACAAAAGAAACTTCTATTTTGATGGGAAAAATAGTGGAGCCTGAATAAGCTTCATTTTTTTTTAATTGAAGTGTAGTTATTACAATGTTGTGTTAGTTTCAAGTGTACAGCAAAGTGATTAAGTTATACATACATACATATATATACTCTTTTTCAGATTCTTTTCCATTACAGGTTATAGTTCCCTGTATTATACAGTTGTTTACCTATTTCATATATAGTAGTGTATATATATGTTAATCATATTTTTTAAAAAAGAAATCACTCATCCAACAAATTATATTTATTTATTTATCCATAGCATTATCTATGAACTTATCAAAAAAGGGGAATGGGGAACTAGTTCATCTCCCTGCCTAGCAGGAGTTAGCATACAGAGCTGGAAGTTTTTTATAATCTACTTAGGACTGGAAAAAACAAAAACAAAAACAAAAACAAACCACTTGTCTGCTCTTCTATTTTTATATAGTAGGGTAATATCTGCCTGAAATATCATATGATGAGTTTCAAAATGAATCTGTATATGATAAATGAGATAATCCATACACCATTGAAAGAAAATTATTCCTACAATTCCAGGAATGGTTATTTCAACATGATTTAAAAACAATATAAGTAGCTTTCACATAGGGTCTTTAAAAAGAGGGAGAAGAGGGGAAATAGCTGGCCTTATCATTTCCATGAACTAAAATATTTTAGTTTAATTTTAAAGTTAACGATGAATTTTTATTGTCTTATTTACAAACAGAGCTACATGAATTCAGGAGAAAGAGGAATTTAAAAGGATGGCTCAGATTCACATATTTATGGAAAACAGTATATATTAAGTTTTAGATGAACAATCTCTAAAACGTATTTAATTTCTTCCCACGCATAATTCTACTATAAGAGAACATTATAAACACATTAACCCACTTAACTGGCACTCGCACCATTTTGAGTTGAATTATTGACACCTTTTCTAGTTTTCATTTAACTTCAAATTCTAAATCATGGAAAAGAAACCTTCCTCTTCCCTAGATTCCCAAGCTTTTTTCCCCCAGAAACTCACCTGATGATCATATAAATAAAGAACTTAATATAATCTATTTATGAATAGCATTTCAAAAATGAGAACTATATTACAGTCACATGCTTTTACAATTGGGAAGACAGAACGTACTGAAAATGTTAGTTGTACATTATCACAGCTAAGAGAGAGAGAGGGAGAGACGGGACATGTTGAAGAGGCAGAGGACACTGGTTTAAGGAATACACAAGCTGAGAACAATGCCTAAATGGTGTAACATGTACATCTGGGGGCCTTCTTGCAGTTAGAGACTTCTAAAGCCACAGAGTATTTCATATCAAGAAGGATAAATGAGGACATGACCTCTCAGTACCTGTTCTTCAAGGCAGAAGCAAGCAAGCCAATCCTATAGCAAATCATTCTTTGAATTTTTTTTACTTTTGTTACAGATGACAGGTGTTTCAAATCTACAAAATCTCAGCCTGAATATTTAGTTCCTATTACCTTATTCACTTCATAAACATTCTATAAAATATTGCCTTTTTACATTTTTAAACTTGGTGTATATACTTTCATATTTCATTTTCTTAAGACATTCCTATTTCAATATTAGCAAAAGGAGCAGCAGAAAGTTATGTCACAGGTCAATGAAGTCACACAACTCACCTGCACACCCACAGTTTTAATTGGTAGCAGAAAGGCATTCAGTGAATGCAGACTTGTAATTTGCATCAGCTTCTCCTGATCCTCTTCTGTTGTGCAGGCTTTGACTCTCTGTAATAGTGTATGTGGCTAGGAAAACCAAAGACACACTTCTCAGGGTTTCAAGAAATACAGTATTCACTCTTTTGGTACATATTACTATCTTATGTATCTACACTTTCTGGTTTATAGCAATAGATTCTATTTGGTATTTCTCTCTGACTTGTGTGGGCTATGCAGTGTGTCAGAATTTCATTTCTGAGGGCCAGGGTTATGAAAAGTTAAATATCAGGACAAGAAACACAGATTAGATTTACATACATGGAGGCTTTAATCCTCTGTCAACAGCAAGGGACACCTCACGTGAGTCGAACCTTCTCCTTATCTCTAAGGAAACTTTTTGTCATAAAGTCAACTTTGTCTGAAATTAATATATCTCCACCTACTTCCTTTTTTTTGGTTTATTTGCCTGGTATATGTTTTTCTGTTCTTTTACCTTCCCTCTTCCTATCTCTAGGTAAACAGACTATAGTTAGATTTTATTCCTCAATCTAGTTTGACAATTATGTCCTAACTAAAGATGTTAATCCTTTTAATTGTGGGTTAATAATATGGTTGAATTCCATCCTACCATTTAATTCAGTAGTTTCTATTTGCCCCACTTTTTATATTTCTTTTTCCTTTTTTATATTCCTCTGAACTGATGATTTCTCCCAGCTCATTTATTTCCCCTTTACTAGTTGTGAAGTTAAACCCTCTATTTTTATTCTTTATCATTTCCCCTTAAGTAGGGATATTTAACAAAAGAGAATCATCTCTGCCCATCTGGCAAAAAATACAAAGATCTTTGAATGCTTTAACTCCAATTGATCCCTGTGTGGCTTATATGCTATTTTAGCTATATAATGTTATACTATTTTTTTAAAATAAACACCAAAATTTAGATCAGTTTATACAGTCCATGTCTGTTTAATTTTATCCATTTACCATTTTATTTGCTTACTAGTCCCTGTATCTCAGACCTTTCAACTGGTATCCTTTTGCTTCTCAAGTCATTTCTTTAAAACAGTGGTTCTCAACCTTAGCTATACACTCAAATTTCTTAGTATGCTCAGGTCCCATCCCACATCAATTAAATAAATTCTAGGGAGAAGGGGCCCAAGCATAGAATACTTCAAAAGCTCCCCCTGTTGAATCTAATACACAGCCAGGGTTGAGAACCACTGTCTTTATAGTTCCTTAAGTAACAGACTGTTGGTAGTAAATTCTGTTTATGTGAAAATGTCTTTATTTTGCCCTAGTTCTTTGAGACAGTTTATCTGTTCACTATTGTTCACAATTATTTTCTCTTGGTACTTTGAATTCTTCCTGCTTTTACTACTGCTTCCAGGAATAGCCTTTCCTTTACGCAGCAATCTTTTCTTTGCAGCCGCTTTGTCTTTGGCAGTCTGTAGTTTCCATAGTTATGCCTATTAGGTGTCAAATTCTTCTCCTTTATCCTGATTGGGATGCGTTATGCTTCCTGAATTTGAGGCATGGTGTCTTTCACCAGTGTGGAGAAATTTCAATACTTTTGTCTATTATCTCCTTCTGGATATACATTAAAGTTGACATTCTCATTCTACATTAACCTCTTCGAACCATATTTTGTCTTTGATGCTTTGTTCCAATTTCTGGATAATTTAACATCGATCTTCACTAATTCTCTCTTTAGCTCTTTTTTAGTTATTTTCATTTCTAGAACTTAATTTTTTTTCAAAGCTCCCCAGTCACTTTTTATAGTCTCTTATATACCTTATTCTTATTAACAATTGCGTCTTTTAATTCTCAGTACTTTTAAACGTTGCCTATATGCTAATTCCAGTATCTGAAGTGCTTGAGGGTCTTCTACTAGTTGTTTCCAGTAGTTCTCATTCATGGTGCCTTACTTTTATATCTATTTTATAGTTTTTTATTGTAAGCTCATATTTGTTGAAACTCTATTTATGGGAATTCTTTGAGGCCTGGTTGAAGAGACTCCAAAGAGAATTTACATTGCTTCTTGTCTGACACCTGGAAGCACTACCAACCAAAGCCCACTTTAACAAAGATTATAAATTTAGGCACCAAATATACAGAAGAACTGGAGACTTTTCCATCATCCTCAATCTGGAACTAAAATGATCTCCCTTGCCTTCTTGCAATAAATGTGAAAGGGTATTTTAAAATACTTTGTATCTAGTACTTTCAGGGATTCAAAGTATCCAATCTGTTAAAATATATGGAATGGCTGAAAAGAGAAGTCTGCATTTAAGAGTGTCTGTAGAATACCTTCTTCATAGTCATATCCAAAGGTTAAATTACCCTGAATTTTCAAATAATGAAACCCTAATCAATTTTATTGTAATTACTGGAGTACAGCAAGAATCCATTCAATTCCTTGCACCAATTAGCTGTGTCTGTTTAAAGCTCCTATAATAAACAAATTCAACACAAATTATTACCTTCTTAACGCTTGCAGAAAAATCAGCTACTATTTTCAAAATATTGTTGGTTTCAGGAAAATCCTTACAGATATAAGGTTCCTCAGCACATATTACTCTGATTGCCAGGCCTGGACCTAAAGAGAAGAGTAACAATGGTATTTAATATAAATGTTATGTTTAATATAAAATTTTAAATAAAAAAAGGTCACTATTCCCAAAATATAAAACACCCCTGCCATTGTTTTTTTTAACCAGTTTTATTGAAATATAATTGACATATACACTTTAGGTTTTTTAAAGTGTTTAATATGAAATGCAGCTATTAGTTTCCCATCCAACTCATCATTTTTAGAATGCTTCAGTTCTGTTCACATCAATGATATCCACCTCTTATTTTAATAGTCCCTGTATTAAGAATCTCAAAATTCTCCAATATTTTAAATTCACAATATACATGCCAATCTATTTAAAATTACTTTCATACACAATCCTTTGCCAACACACGTTAGGACTGAACGTCTTAAATTACTATAGTTGAAGTTAGTAATATAAACAAGTGCTCATTTCCATATGGGCTATACCTTTGTAACACTGTTTATGGAGGCAATACGGTAGTTAAGAGTAACAAACTCTGAGGAGAGCTTATTGGGGCTAGAATCCTGGTTCCAAACCCAACCTGCATAACTTCTGGCAAACTAGCCTCTGTCCCAAAATTCTCTCAGCTGGACAACAGGATCATAATACTTTCTATTGTGAGGATCAAATAAGACAACATGTGTAAAATACTGTATTTAGCAGAATGCCTAGCACATACTAGTACTCAAGAAATGTTAACTATTACTATGCTTTTTCGTTTAATTAGACCATTCCCTCAACTCATCACCCAATGACTATTGTAGAGACCTAGAAACTGAGGTATAAGATTTGCCGAGCTCAAGAACTCATAACAAAAACAGGTTAAGACTCACAGTCCTAACTTTAACAAATACCACCTCTAATTAATTTTATTTTATGACAGCAAATGACTATTTAATAACTGAATATTTTCATTTGGTCATGAATTAAATACATACAGCACTGTGCAAAGAAATGGTTCAACCATTCAGACAAGTCAGGGGATAAGGATTTCAGAGAACCGAGTTTTAACCCTGTGGAATACATCATGGTATAGTAGAAAGAACATAAAAACCCAAGTTCTAACACTAAGAATTGTGTGGCAATGTTATTAAAATATCTCTTGGCTTTCTCATCTGATGGCAACATTACATGACAATCTATTTACACAAGGATAATGTAATATTTAAATATATATACAATAAAAAATGAGTATTTAATAAAATGAAATATATACAGTAGGCACTAAAAAGAATATTTATTCCCTATCCATCCTTTCCTTTCTTTAAAGTTACATACTCCCTAAGATGATAAATTACTTCAAAAGCTGTCTGAATTGATTTTTGTTCAACATGATGGCATAGTAACAAATCAAACAGAATTCTATTCTTTTACCTGGGAATGGATGCCTGGAAACTAACTCTTCTGGAAGTCCAAGTTCTCTGCCTAAGATTCTTACTTCATCTTTATGAAAATCTTTCAAAGGTTCTATGACTTTTCCCTACAGGGAAGAAAAAGGCCTATTAATACAAATTAGTAACCAAAATGACATGGAAAGCAAAGAGTAACAAATTATTGGCTTTTCCTGTTGTCTTTTACCTTTAAAAATCATTTTTTAAAACTTCATCTTTTAAAGTATTTCTTCCTATGTGCTTATAAGGAATTAGATATTTTAGTGATCTTCATATTTCTCTTTGAAACACATTTTAAACGTAAACCTCTTAAATAGAAATAAATCAGAACATACCTACCCACCTATCTCTGATCTAGTTCTCACTGTAATACAAGGAAATCAGAAAATATACTAGTGTTTAACAATTAAAACTCTCCAAATGATACCATCAAAAAAGTGAAAAGACAACCTACAGAAGGCAAATCATATATCTAATAAAGGGCTGTAACAAGACTATATAAAGAACACATACAATTCAATAATAAAAAGATAAATAAGCCAAGTTAAAAATGGGCAAAAGATCCAAATAGATATTTCTCCAAAGGCAACATATAAGTAGCCAATAAGCACATAAAAGATGATTGACATTGTTAGCTATTAGGGAAATGCAAATCAGAACCACAATGAGATACCTACCACTTCTCACCCACTAGGATGCCTAAAACAATAAAAAAGTACAGGTAATTCACACTCATTAGGATGGCTAATTAAAAAAAAAACAACAAAAACCCAGAAAAGAACAAGTGTTGGGCAAGGTATGGAGAAATTGGAAGCTCTGTGCACTGTTGGTGGGACTGTAATATGGTATAACTGCTAAGGAAACATTAAGGAAGTCCCTCAAAAAATTAAAAATAAAACTACCATAAGATTCAGAAATCCCACTTCCTGGTACATATCCAAAAGAATTGAAAGCAGGGGCTCCGAGAGGTATCTGTAAACCCATGTTCATAGCAGCACAATTCACAACAACAAGAAAGTGGAAGCAATCCAAATGTCCATCGGTGGATAAATAAATTAACCATATATATATATATATATATATATATATACACAACAGAATATTATTCAGCTTAAAAAGGAAATCCTATCACATGCTACAATATGGATGAAACTTGAGGACTTATACTAAGTGAAATAAGCCAGTCACAAAAAAACAAATGCTGTTATGATTTCACTTATGAGGTATTTAAAGTAGTCAAATTCATTGAAACAGGAATTAGAGTGGTAGGTTACCAGGGGTTAGGGAGAGGGAGAAAAGGGTAGCTGTTGCTCAACAGGTATAGAGTTTCAGTTTTGAAAAATGAAAAAGTTACAGAGATCTGTTTCACAACAATACAAACATACTTAACACTACTGAACTGTACACTTAAAAATGGTTAAGGGAGGGAGGTTTTATGCGAAAGTTCTCATAAGCTTTTACCTCCTCTCTCAACTTTCTGATAAGCTCTGTGTCGTTATGATGGGTTTTGATGAGTTCAGCTTTGCCACTTGCAACAAGGGATGCACTTTCAATTAGATCAGGCCGTAAAGTACCTTGGGCAAGGAAAACCTCCTCTGGTTTCAGGTTCATTTCTCCAATTACTTCATTGGCAATCTATAAACAACAGGAGTAAAACAGCCTTTTAAGAGATGAATTCTTCTAAAAGACAGCAAAATTTTATACTTTCAGCTAAATTTCTTAAGAGTCCTTTTGCAATATTGACCAGGAGATGAAATCTACCATCCTCTAAAATAAACTCCTTTAAGAACACATGCTTATAAAAAGAAATGAAATTGAGTTATTTGCAGTGAGGTGGATGGACCTAGAGTCTGTCATACACAGTGAAGTAAGTCAGAAAGAGAAAAACAAATACTGTATGCTAACACATATATATGGAATCTAAAAAAAAAATGATTCTGATGGAACCTAGTGGCAGGACAGGAATAAAGACACACATGTAGAGAATGGACTTGAGGATGGGATGGGGGTGGGGAGGGGAAGCTGGGACGAAGTGAGAGAGTGGCATGGACATATATACACTACCAAATGTAAAATAGATAGCTAGTGGGAAGCAGCCGCATAGCACAGGGAGATCAGCTCGGTGTTTTGTGACCACCTAGAGGGGTGGGATAGGGAGGGTGGGAAGGAGACTTAAGAAGGAGGGGGTATGGGGAACATATGTATACATATAGATGATTCACATTGTTATACAGCAGAAACTAACACAACATTGTAAAGCAATTATACTCCAATAAAGATGTAAAAAAAAAAAGACAAAATATTAGCAATAAAAAAAAACACATTGTCAATGTCAACCAACTATATACATTAATAAAATTTTTTAAAAAGTCAAAAAAACCCTCAAAACACATGCTTAATGTGATTCAAAAAGGTATGTGAACATTCCCATCAAAAGCCTAAAAACATCTAGCCATTGAAATACCCAAAGAACTAAAATCTAATATCAACTGAAAATATCTATTCTTAAGCAGTGAAAACAACAAACTGAAAACATAAGTACATATGTTTTTTAAAAACATAAAACAGTTTCTACTAAGTCAGTATAATAGCAATATATGGTAAAATTCTTAGCCAACGAAAGAATCAAAATTAGTCACAAAATTTGGTTATTTGGTATAATGATAAGGAAAAAAAATACTAAAATTCACATCGAAAATAGTACACATTGAGGATACTAAAAAGGTACCTTAACAAAAGTATCCCCAATGATTTTTCTTTTCTCCTCAGGACTCGTAGTCATATTTAAGGTTTTGCTAATTCTCTTTCGTGGAGTTCTGTCTTCATCTGATATTGGTAGAGTTGTTGTTCCATTGTAGAAAGAATGAGCAGCATTTATCACTAGGTAAGAGGAGAGAAGCATGTTTTAAACTAACATGATTTTTGAAAATCATAAATGATAGGCCAAACTACAAAAAGAAAACCTAGATGGATCCTCTGATCCCCCCTTAATTTGCCTACATATTCCAGAACTACCAGTAAACTATGACTGACAGAGTCCATACACAGGCACTCACTGAATCTTGTTCCATTGAGAATCCTGTGGCATTAATTCTAGGGCCGGGGACTTCCCTGGTGGCGCAGTGATTAAGACACCATGCTCCCAATGCAGGGGGCCTGGGTTTTATCCCTGGTCAGGGAACTAGATTCCACATGCATGCCACAACTAAGAGTTCGCATGACACAACTAAGGAGCCGGCGAGCCGCAACTAAGGAGTCCTCCTGCTACAACTAAGACCCGGTGCAACCAAATAAATAAATAAATATTAATTATCTAGGGCCATAATATCACAAATTATGCTAATTGCTTTTCCTCTTATTCAGTGCTTCACCACAGCAACAAGCAAAAACCCCAACAAGAAGCATAACCCCAAGGGAATCAAAGCAGTGGTACATACACGGGGATCAAAGTCCTCAGAAGTGCACACTGACCAGTCTCTTGGAAAAACCGAGGTCTATAAACATATATTTAGCAATCCTTGGTTGTCTCTTTTTTTTTTGAATTTTAGTTTATTTTTTATACAGCAAATTCTTATTAGTTACCTATTTCATACATATTGGTGTACATAGGTCAATCCCAACCTCCCAATTCATCCCACCACCCCCCACCACCCCCAAGTTCCCTCCTTGGTGTCCATACGTTTGTTCTCTACATATGTGTCTCCATTTCTGCCTTGCAAACCAGTTCACCTGCACCATTTTTCTAGACTCCACATACATGAGTTAATATACAATATTTGCTTTTCCCTTTCTGACTTACTTCACTCTGTATGACAGTCTCTAGGTCCATCAACGTCTCTACAAATGACCCAATTTTGTTCCATTTTATGGCTGGGTAATATTCCACTGTATATAGGTACCACATCTTCTTTATCCATTCGTCTGCTAATGGGCATTTAGGTTACTTCCATGACCTGGCTATTGTAAATAGTGCTGCAATGAACATTGGGGTGCATGTGTCTTTTTGAATTATGGTTTTCTCTGGGTATATGCCCAGTAGTGGGATTGATGGATCATATGGTAATGCTATTTTTAGTTTTTTAAGGAGCCTCCATACTGTTCTCCATAGTGGCTGTATCAATTTACATTCCCACCAACAGTGCAAGAAGATTCCCTTTTCTCCACACCCTCTCCAGCATTTGTTATTTGTAGATTTTCTGATGATGCCGCCCATTCTAACTGGTGTGAGGTGATGCCTCATTGTAGTTTTGATTTGCATTTCTCTAATAATTAGTGATGTTAAGCAGCTTTTCATGTGCCTCTTGGCCATCAGTATGTCTTCTTTGGAGAATGTCTATTTAGGTCTTCTGCCCATTTTTTGATTGGGTTGTTTTTTTAATATTGAGCTGCAAAAGCTGTTTATATATCTTGGAGATTAATCCTTTGTCCGTTGATTCGTTTGCAAATGTTTTCTCCCATTCTGAAGGTTGTCTTTTCGTCTTTTTGCCTTGTTTATAGTTTCCTTTGCTGTGCAAAAGCGTTTAAGTTTCATTAGGTCCCATTTGTTTATTTTTGTTTTCATTTCCATTACTCTAGGAGGTGGGCCAAAAAAGATGTTGCTGTGATTTATGTCAAAGAGTGTTCTTCCTATGTTTTTCTCTAAGAGTTTTATAGTGT
Organism: Eubalaena glacialis; assembly: GCF_028564815.1. Classification (NCBI taxonomy): domain Eukaryota; kingdom Metazoa; phylum Chordata; class Mammalia; order Artiodactyla; family Balaenidae; genus Eubalaena; species Eubalaena glacialis. The sequence continues at coordinate 113,608,836 of NC_083721.1, forward strand.
CTGGTCTTACATTTAGGTCTTTAATCTATTTTGAGTTTATTTTTGTGTATGGCGTTAGGGAGTGTTCTAATTTCGTTCTTTTACATGTAGCTTTCCAGTTTTCCCATCATCATTTATTGAACAAACTGTCTTTTCTCCATTGTATATCCTTGATCCTTTCTAATAGATTAGTTGACCATCGGTGCGTGGGTTTATCTCTGGGCTTTCTATCCTGTTCCATTGATCTGTATTTCTGTTTTTATGCCAGTACCATACTGTTTTGATGACTGTAGCTTTGCAATATACTCTGAAGTCAGGGAGTCTGATTCCTCCAGCTCCGTTTTTTCCCCACAAGATTGCTTTGGCTATTTGGGGTCTTTTGTATCTCCATACAGAGATACAGATTGTAAGATTTTTTTGTTCTAGTTCTATAAAAAATGCCACTAGTAATCTGATAGGGATTGCACTGAATCTGTAGACTGCTTTGGGGAGTATAGTCATTTTCACAATATTGATTCTTCCAATCCAACAACATGGTATATCTCTCCATCTGTTTATATCATCTTTGATTTCTTTCATCAGTGTCTTATAACTTTCTGAGTACAGGTCTTTTTTTTTTTTTCTAATTCACTTTAAAAAAAAAATCTTTATTGGAGTATAATTGCTTTACAATGGTGTGTTACTTTCTGCTTTATAACAAAGTGAATCAGTTATACATATACATATGTCCCCATATCTCTTCCCTCCTGAGTCTCCCTCCCTCCCACCTTCCCTAACCCACCCCTCTAGGTGGTCACAAAGCACGGAGGTGATCTCCCTGTGCTATGCGGCTGCTTCCCACTACCTATCTATTTTATGTTTGGTAGTGTGTAAATGCCCATGCCACTCTCTCACTTTGTCAGAGCTTAACCTTCCCCTTCCCCGTACCCTCATGTCCATTCTCTAGTAGGTCTGTGTCTTTATTCCCGACGTGCCCCTAGGTTCTTCATGACCTCTTTTTTTTTTTTTTTAGATGCCATATATATGTGTTAGCATACGGTATTCGCTTTTCTCTTTCTGACTTACTTAACTCTGTATGACAGACTCTAGGTCCATCCACCTCACTACAAATAAATCAATTTCATTTCTTTTTATGGCTGAGTAATATTCCATTATATATATATGCTACATCTTCTTTATCCATTCATCTCTTGATGGACACTTAGGTTGCTTCCATGTCCTGGCTATTGTAAATAGAGCTGCAATGAACATTTTGATACATGACTCTTTTTGAATTATAGTTTTCTCAGGGTATATGCCCAGTACAAGGATTGCTGGGTCGTATGGTAGTTCTATTTTTAGTTTTTAAAGGAACGTCCATACTGTTCTCCATGGTGGCTGTATCAATTTACATTCCCACCAACAGGGCAAGAGGGTTCCCTTTTCTCCACACCCTCTCCAGCATGTATTGTTTGTAGATTTTTTGAAGATGGCCATTTTGACTGGTGTGAGATGATATCTCATTGTAGTTCTGATTTGCATTTCTCTAATGATTAATGGTGTTGAGCATTCTTTCATGTGTCTGTTGGCAATCTGTATATCTTCTTTGGAGAAATGTCTATTTAGGGCTTCTGCCTAGTTTTGGATTGGGTTGTTTGTTTTTTTGATATTGAGCTGCATAAGCTGCTTGTAAATTTTGGAGATTAATCCTTTGTCAGTTGCTTCATTTGCAAATATTTCCCCCCATTCTGAGGGTTGTCTTTTCGTCTTGTTCATGGTTTCCTTTGCTGTGCTAAAGCTTTTAAGTTTCATTAGGTTCCATTTGTTAGTTTTGTTTTTATTTCCATTACTATAACAGGTGGGTGAAAAAGGATCTTGCTGTGATTTATGTCACAGAGTGTTCTTTTTTTTTTTTTTTTTTTTTTAAACATCTTTATTGAAGTATAATTGCTTTACAATGGTGTGCTAGCTTCTGCTTTACAACAAAGTGAATCAGTTACACATATATATATGTTGCCATATCTCTTCCCTCTTGCATCTCCCTCCCTCCCACCCTCCCTATCCCACCCCTCTAGGTGGTCACAAAGCACCGAGCTGATCTCCCTGTGCTATGCGGCTGCTTCCCACTAGTTATCTATTTTACATTTGGTAGTGTATATATGTCCATGACACTCTCTCACCCTGTCACATCTCACCCCTCCCCCTCCCCATATCCTCAAGTCCATTCTCTAGTAGGTCTGTGTCTTTATTCCCATCTTGCCACTAGGTTCTTCATGACCTCTTTTTTTTTTTTTTTTTTTTTCCCTTAGATTCCATATATATGTGTTAGCATACTGTATTTGTTTTTCTCTTTTTGACTTACTTCACTCTGTATGACAGACTCTAACTCCATCCACCTCATTACAAACACCTCCATTTCATTTCTTTTTATGGCTGAGTAATATTCCATTGTATATATGTGCCACATCTTCTTTATCCATTCATCCGATGATGGACACCTAGGTTGCTTCCATGTCCTGGCTATTGTAAACAGAGCTGCAATGAATATTTTGGTACATGACTCTTTCTGAATTATGGTTTTCTCAGGGTATATGCCCAGTAGTGGGATTGCTGGGTCATATGGTAGTTCTATTTTTAGTTTTTTAAGGAACCTCCATACTGTTCTCCATAGTGGCTGTATCAATTTACATTCCCACCAACAGTGCAAGAGGGTTCCCTTTTCTCCACACCCTCTCCAGCATTTATTGTTTCTAGATTTTTTGATGATGGCCATTCTGACCGGTGTGAGATGATACCTCATTGTAGTTTTGATTTGCATTTCTCTAATGATTAATGATGTTGAGCATTCTTTCATGTGTCTGTTGGCAATCTGTATCTCTTCTTTGGAGAAATGTCTATTTAGGTCTTCTGCCCATTTTTGGATTGGGTTGTTTGTTTTTTTGTTATTGAGCTGCATGAGCTGCTTGTAAATCTTGGAGATTAATCCTTTGTCCGTTGCTTCATTTGCAAATATTTTCTCCCATTCTGAGGGTTGTCTTTTGGTCTTGTTTATGGTTTCCTTTGCTGTGCAAAAGCTTTTAAGTTTCATTAGGTCCCATTTGTTTATTTGTGTTTTTATTTCCATTTCTCTAGGACCTGGGTCAAAAAGGATCTTGCTGTGACTTATGTCATACAGTGTTCTGCCTATGTTTTCCTCTAAGAGTTTGATAGTGTCTGGCCTTACACTTAGGTCTTTAATCCATTTTGAGTTTATTTTTGTGTATGGTGTTAGGGAGTGTTCTAATTTCATACTTTTACATGTACCTGTCCAATTTTCCCAGCACCACTTATTGAAGAGGCTGTCTTTTCTCCACTGTATATGCTTGCCTCCTTTATCAAACATAAGGTTACCATATGTGCATGGGTTTATCTCTGGGCTTTCTATCCTGTTCCATTGATCTATATTTCTGTTTTTGTGCCAGTACCATACTGTCTTGATTACTGTAGCTTTGTAGTAGACTCTGAAGTCAGGGAGACTAATTCCTCCAGCTCCGTTTTTCTTTCTCAAGATTGCTTTGGCTATTCGGGGTCTTTTGTGTTTCCATACATATTGTGAAATTTTTTGTTCTAGTTCTGTGAAAAATGCCATTGGTAGTTTGATAGGGATTGCACTGAATCTGTAGATTGCTTTGGGTAGTACAGTCATCTTCACACTGTTGATTCTTCCAATCCAAGAACATGGTATATCTCTCCATCTGTTTGTATCATCTTTAATTTCTTCCATCAGTGTCTTATACTTTTCTGCATACAGGTCTTTAGTCTACTTAGGTAGGTTTATTCCTAGATATTTTATTCTTTTTGTTGCAGTGGTAAATGGGAGTGTTTCCTTAATTTTTCTTTCAGATTTTTCATCACTAGTGTATAGGAATGCAAGAGATTTCTGGGCATTAATTTTGTACCCTGTTACTTTACCAAATTCATTGATTAGTTCTAGTAGTTTTCTGGTAGCATCTTTAGGATTCTCTATGTATAGTATCATGTCATCTGCAAACAGTGACAGCTTTACTTCTTCTTTTCTGATTTGGATTCCTTTTATTTCTTTTTCTTCTCTGATTGCTGTGGCTGAAACTTCCAAAACTATGTTGAATAATAACAGTGGTTATTGGGCACTTGTTCCTGATCTTACTGGAAATGGTTTCAGTTTTTCACCATTGAGGACGATGTTGGCTGTGTGTTTGTCATATATGGTCTTTATTACATTGAGGTAAGTTTCCTCTATGCCTACTTTCTGGAGGGTTTTTATCATAAATGGGTATTGAATTTTGTCAAAAGTTTTGTCTGCATCTATTGAGATGATCATATGGTTTTTCTCCTTCAATTTGTTAATATGGTGTATCACGTTGATTGATTTGCGTATATTGAAGATTCCTTGAATTCCTGGGATAAACCCCACTTGATCACGGTGTATGATACTTTTAATGTGCTGTTGGATGCAGGTTCCTAGTATTTTGTTGAGGATTTTTGCATCTATGTTCAGCAGTGATATTGGCCTGTAGTTTTCTTTCTTTGTGACATCTTTGTCCGGTTTTGGTATCAGGGTGATGGTGGCCTTGTAGAACGAGTTTGGGAGTATTCCTCACTCTGCTATATTTTGGAAGAGTTTGAAAAGGATAGGTGTTAGCTCGTCTCTAAATGTTTGAATAGAATTCACCTGTGAATCCATGCGGTCCTGGGCTTTTGTTTGTTGGAAGATTTTTAATCACAGTTTCAATTTCAGTGCTTGTGATTGGTCTGTTCATATTTTCTATTTCTTCCTGGTTCAGTCTTGGAAGGTTGTGCATTTCTAAGAATTGGTCCATTTCTTCCAGGTTGTCGATTTTATTGGCATATAGTTGCTTGTAGTACTCTCCCATGATCCTTTGTATTTCTGCAGTGTCAGTTGTTACTTCTCCTTTTTCATTTCTAATTCTATTGATTTGAATCTTGTCCCTTTTTTTCTTGATGAGTCTGGCTAATGGTTTATCAATTTTGTTTATCTTCTCAAAGAACCAGCTTTTAGTTTTACTGATCTTTGCTATCGTTTCCTTCATTTCTTTTTCATGTATTTCTGATCTAATCTTTATGATATCTTTTCTTCTGCTACATTTGGGGTTCTTTTGTTCTTCTTTCTCTAATTGCTTTAGGTGTAAGGTTAGGTTGTTTATTTGAGATGTTTCTTGTTTCTTAAGGTAGGCTTGTATAGCTATAAACTTCCCTCTTAGAACTGCTTTTGCTGCATCCCATAGGTTTTGGGTCGTTGTGTTTTCATTGTCATTTGTTTCTAGGCAATTTTTGATTTCCTCTTTGATTTCTTCAGTGATCTCTTGGTTATTAAGTAGTGTACTGTTTAGCCTCCATGTGTTTGTATTTTTTACAGATTTTTTCCTGTAATTAATATCTAGTCTCATAGCGTTGTGGTCAGAAGAGATATTTGATATGATTTCAATTTTCTTAAATTTATGAAGGATTGACTTGTGACCCAAGATATAATCTATCCTGGAGAATGTTTCATGAGAACTTGAGAAGAATGTGTATTCTGTTGTTTTTGGATGGAATGTCCTATAAATATCAATTAAGTCCATCTTGTTTAATGTAACATTTAAAGTTTGTGTTTCCTTATTTATTTTCATTTTGGTTGATCTGTCCATTGGTGAAAGTGGGGTGTTAAAGTCCCCTACTATGATTGTGTTACTGTCGATTTCCTCTTTTACGGCTGTTAGCATTTGCCATTTGTACTGAGGTGCTCCTATGTTGGGTGCATAAATATTTACAATTGTTATATCTTCTTCTTGGATTGATCCCTTGATCATTATGTAGTGTCCCCTTCTTTGTCTCTTGTAATAGTCTTTTTTTAAAAGTCTATTTTGTCTGATATGAGAATTGTTACTCCAGCTTTCTTTTGATTTCCATTTGCATGGAATATCTTTTTCCATCCCCTCACTTTCAGTCTGTATGTGTCCCTAGGTCTGAAGTGGGTCTCTTGTAGACAGCGTATATACGGTTCTTGTTTTTGTATCCATTCAGCCACTCTATGTCTTTTAGTTGGAGCATTTAATCCATTTACATTTTAGGTAATTATCGATATGTATGTTCCTATTACCATTTTCTTAATTGTTTTGGGTTTGTTATTGTAGGTGTTTTCTTTCTCTTGTGTTTCCTGCCTAGAGAAGTTCCTTTAGCATTTGTTGTAAAGCTGGTTTGGTGGTGAATTCTCTTAGCGTTTGCTTGTCTGTAAAGGTTTTAATTTCTCTGTCAAATATGAATGAGATCCCTGCTGGGAAATCTTGGTTGTAGGTTTTTCTCTTTCATCACTTTAAATATGTCCTGCCACTCCCTTCTGGCTTGTAGAGTTTCTGCTGAAAGATCAGCTGTTAACCTTATGGCGATTCCCTGGTGTGTTATTTGTTGTTTTTCCCTTGCTGCTTTTAATATTTTTTATTTGTATTTAATTTTTGATAGTAGGATTAATATATGTCTTGGCGTGTTTCTCCTTGGATTTATCCTGTATGGGACTCTCTGTGCTTCCTGGACTTGATTAACTATTTCCTTTCCCATATTAGGGAACTTTTCAACTATAATCTCTTCAAATAGTTTCTCAGTCCATTTCTTTTTCTCTTCTTCTTCTGGGACCCCTAGAATTCGAATGTTGGTGCGTTTAATGTTGTCCCAGAGGTCTCTGACTGTCCTCAATTCTTTTCATTCTTTTTTCTTTATTCTGCTCTGCAGTAGTTATTTCCACTATTTTATCTTCTAAGTCACTTATCCGTTCTTCTGCCTCAGTTATTCTGCTATTGATCCCTTCTAGAGAATTTTAAATTTCATTTTTTGTGTTGTTCATCACTGTTTGTTTGGTCTTTTTTTCTTCTAGGTCCTTGTTAAACGTTTCTTGTATTTTCTCCATTCTATTTCCAAGATTTTTGATCATCTTTACTATCACTATTCTGAATTCTTTTTCAGGTAGACTGCATATTTGCTCTTCATTTGTTAGGCCTGGTTGGTTTTTGCCCTGCTCCTTCATCTGCTGTGTTTCTCTGTCTTCTCATCTTGCTTAACTTACTGTGTTTGGAGTCTCCTTTTCGCAGGCTGCAGGTTCGTAGTTCCCATTGTTTTTGGTGTCTGTCCCCAGTGGCTAAGATTGGCTCAGTGGGTTGTGTAGGCTTCCTGGTGGAGGAGACTAGTGCCTGTGTTCTGGTGGATGAGGCTGGATGTTGTCTTTCTGGTGGGCAGGTACACATCTGGTGGTGTGTTTTGGGGTGTCTGTGACCTTATTATGATTTTAGGCAGCCTCTCTGCTAATGGATGGGGTTGTGTTCCTGTCTTACTAGTTGTTTGGCATAAGGTGTCCAGCACTGTGGCTTGCTGGTCATTGAGTGGAGCTGGGTCTTGGAGTTGAGATGGAGATCTCTGGGAGATTTTTGCCGTTTAATATTACGTGGAGCTGGGAGGTCTCTTGTGGACCAGTGTCCTGAACTTGGCTCTCCCACCTCAGTGGCACAGCCCTGACGCCTAGCTGGAGCACCAAGAGCCTGTCATCCACAAGGCTCAGAATAAAAGGGAGAAAAGAAAGAAAGAAGATGATAAAATAAAATAAAATAAAGTAAAATAAAATAAAATAAAGTTATTAAAATAAAAAATTATTAAAAAAATTTTTTTAAGTAATTAAAAAAAAAAAAACGGGCAGACAGAAGCCTAGGACAAATGGTAAAAGCAAAGCTATACAGACAAAATCACACACAGAAGCATACACATACACACTCACAAAAAGAGAAAAAGGGAAAAATATATATATATCGTTGCTCCCAAAGTCCACCTCCTCAATTTGGGATGATTCCTTGTCTATTCAGGTATTCCACAGATGCAGGGTACATCAAATTGACTGTGGAGATTTAATCCACTGCTCCTGAGGCTGTTGGGAGAAATTTCCCTTTCTCTTCTTTGTTCGCACAGCTCCTGGGGTTCAGCTTTGGATTTGGACCTGCCTCTGCATGTAGGTCACCTGAGGGCATCTGTTCTTCACTCAGACAGGACGGGGTTAAAGGAGCAGCTGATTCGGGGGCTCTGGCTCACTCAGGCCAGGGGGAGGGAGGAGTACGGAATGCGGGGCGAGCCTGCGGCGTCAGAGGCCACAGGGACGTTGCACCAGCCTGAGGCATGCCGTGTGTTCTCCCAGGGAAGTTGTCCCTGGATCATGGGACCCTGGCAGTGGCGGGCTGCACAGGCTCCCGGGAGGGACGGTGTGGATAGTGACCTGTGCTTGCACACAGGATTCTTGGTGGCTGCAGCAGCAGCCTTAGCATCTCATGCCCGTCTCTGGGGTCCGCGCTGTTAGCCACCTGAGTACAGGTCTTCTAACTCCTTAGGTAGGTTTATTCCTAGGTACTTTATTCTATTTGTTGTAATAGTGAATGGAATTCTTTCCTTAATTTCTCTTTCTGATCTTTTGTTGTTAGTGTATAGGAATGCAAGAGGTTTTGGTACATTAATTTTGTATCCTGCAACTTTACAAAATTCATTGATTAGCTCTGGTGGCATCTTTAGGATTTTCTGTGTATAAGTATCATGTCATCTGCAGTGACAGTTTTACTTCTTCTTTTCCAGTTTGTATCTTTTTATTTTTCTTCTCTGATTGCCATGGCTAGGACTTCCAAAACTATGTTGAATAATAGCGGCAAGAGTGGACATCCTTGCCTTGTTCCTGATCTTAGAGAAAATGCTTTCATTTTTTCACCATTGAGAATGATGTTTGCTGTGGGTTTGTCGTATATGGCTTTTATTATGTTCAGATAGGTTCCCTCTATGCCCACTTTCTGGACAGTTTTTATTTTTAGCATAAATGCTGTTGAATTTTGTCAAAAGCTTTTTCTGCATCTATTGAGATGATCATATGGTTTTTATTCTTCAATTTGTTAACACAGTGTATCACGTTTATTGATTTGTGTATACTGAAGAATCCTTGCAACGCTGGGATAAATCCCACTTCATCATGGTTTATGATCCTTTTAATGCGTCGTCGGAGTCTGTTTGCTAGTATTTTGTTGAGGATTTCTGCATGTATATTCATCAGTGATAGTGGTCTGTAATTTTCTTTTTTTGTAGTATATTTGTCTGGTTTTGGTATCTGGTGATGGAGGCCGCGTAGAATGATTTTGGGAGTGTTCCTTCCTCTCAAGTTTTTTGGAAGAGTCTGAGAAGGATGGGTGTTAGCTCTTCTCTAAATGCTTGAGAGAATTCACCTGTGAAGCCATCTGGCCCTGGACTTTTCTTTGCTGGAAGATTTTTAATCACAGTTTCATTACTTGTGATTGGTCTGTTCAAATTTTCTATTTCTTCCTGGTTCAGTCTTGGAAGGTTATACCTTTCTAAGAAGTTGTCCATTTCTTCCAGGTTGTCCATTTTATTGGCACAGAGTTACTTGTAGCAGTCTCTTAGGATGCTTTGTATTTCTGCGGTGTCTGTTGTAACATTACCTTTTTCATTGCTAATTTTATTGATTTGAGTCCTCTCCCTCTTTTTCTTGATGAGTCTGGCTAAAGGTTGATCAATTTTGTTTATCTTCTCAAAGAACCAGCTTTTAGTTTTATTGATCTTTGCTAGCATTCCCCCTTTTTTATTTCATTTATTTCTGATCTGAAAATGATTTCTTTCCTTCTACTAACTGGGTTTTGTTTGTTCTTCTTTCTCTAGTTCCTTTAGGTGTAAGGTTAGATTGTTTACTTGAGATTTTTCTTGTTTCCTGAGATAGGATTGTATTGCTATAAACTTCCCTCTTAGAACTGCTTTCGCTGCATCCCATAGGTTTTGGATTGTCGTGTTTTCATTGTCATTTGTCTCTAGGTATTTTTTGATTTCCTATTTGATTTCTTCAGTGATGTCTTGGTTATTTAGTAACTTATTGTTTAGCCTCCATGTGTTTGTGTTTTTTAACATTTTTTTCCCTGTAATTGACTTCTAATCTCATAGCACTGTGGTCGGAAAAGATGCTTGATATGATTTCAATTTTCTTAAATTTACCAAGGCTTGATGTGTGACCCAAGATGTGATCTAACCTGGAGAATGTTCTGTGTGCACTTGAGAAGAAAGTGTAATCTGCTGTTTTTGGATGGAATGTCCTATAAATATCAATTAACTCGTTTAAAGCTTGTGTTTCCTTATTAATTTTCTGTCTGGATGATCTGTCCATTGGTGTAATGAGGTGTTAAAGTCCCCCACTATTACTGTGTTACTGTCAATTTCCTCTTTTACAGCTGTTAGCATTTGCCTTATGTATTGAGGTGTTCCTATGTTGGGTGAATATATATTTATAATTGTTATATCTTCTTGGATTGATCCCTTGATCATTATATGGTGAACTTCCTTGTCTCTTGCAACATTCTTTATTTTACAGTCTATTTTATCTGATATGAGTATTGCTATCCAGCTTTCCTTTGGTTTCCATTTACATGGAGTATCTTTTTCCATCCCCTCACTTTCAATCTGTTTGTGTCCGTAGGTCTGAAGTGGGTCTCTTGTAGACAGCATATATATGGGTCTTGCTTTTGTGTCCATTCAGCGAGCCTGTGTCTTTTGGTTGGAGCATTTAATCCATTCATGTTTAAGGTAATTATCGATATGTATGTTCCTATTAACATTTTCTTAATTGTTTTGGGTTTATTTTTGTAGGTCCTTTTCTTCTCTTATGTTTCCCACTTAGAGAAGTTCCTTTAGCATTTGTTGTAGAGCTGGTTTGCCGGTGCTGAATTCTCTTAGCTTTTGCTTGTCTGTAAAGCTTTTGATTTCTCTGTCAAATCTGAATGAGATCCTTGCTGGCTAGAGTAATCTTGATTGTAGGTTCTTCTCTTTCATCACTTTAAATATATCCTGCCACTCCCTTCTGGCTTGTAGAGTTTCTGCTGAGAAATCAGCTGTTAACCTTATGGGAGTTCCCTTGTTCTTTGTCATTTTTCCCTTGTTGCTTTTAATAATATTTCTTTGTCTTTAATTTTTGTAAATTTGCTTACTATGTGTCTCGGCGTGTTTCTCCTTGGGTTTATCCTTCCTGGGACTCTCTGCGCTTCCTGGACTTGGGTGGCATTTTCCTATCCCATGTTAGGGAAATTTTTGATTATAATCTCTTCAAATATTTTCTCGGGTCCTTTATCTCTCTGTTCTCCTTCTGGGACCCCTATAATGTGAATGTTGGTGCATTTAATGTTGTCCCAGATGTCTCTTAGGCTGTCTTCATTTCTTTCCATTCTTTTTTCTTTATTCTGTTCCACGGCAGTGAATTCCACCATTCTGTCTTCCAGGTCACTTATCTGTTCTTCAGCCTCAGTTATTCTGCTATTGTTTCCTTCTAGTGTATTTTTCATTTCAGTTATTGTATTGTTTATCTGTTCATTCTTCAATTCTTCTAGGTGTTTGTTCTTTAATTCTTCTAGGTCTTAGTTAAACATTTCTTGGATCTTCTCGACCTTTGCCTCCATTCTTTTTCCAAGGTCCTGGATCATCTTCACTATCGTTATTCTGAATTCTTTTTTTGGAAGGTTCCCTATCTTCACTCCATTTAATTGTTTTTCTGGGGTTTTATCTTGTTCCTTCATCTGGTACATAATTCTCTACCTTTTCATTTTGTCTATCTTTCTGTGAAGGTGGTTTTTGTTCCACAGGCTGCAGGATTGTAGTTCTTCTACCTTCTGCTGTCTCTCCAAACCCCACACTCCAGAGGCCCCCCTTTGGCCATGCTGCCGCTCCCCTTCCGCAGAGGTCCTAAGCAGAGGCCCTGCCCCATTCTTGAACATCGCCCTGCCTATGCCCTGCCCCGAAGGTCTTTTCTGGCTGCATGTGTCCTGAGCCTAGGCCCCGCTTCCCACTCAAACGTCACCCCTGGCTGTCCTTTTAAAGAGCAAAGAATTTAAAAAACTAGGATCTTTATTTGGTAGTAAGGCTGAACAATTGGTGGGCTTCACTATAAATGCCAAGGCACCTGGCTACTTCACTGGAGGACATCAGTCAATTTGTAGGTCTTTCTCTTAAGCTGGTCAATTACCCAGAGAAGACACCTCCAATTTCCTGCTTATCAGCATTGTGATAGTTTGAATAGAGGAAGTGGCAAGGGGGAGGGAGATACCATTCAGTACATAAGATTTTTACTTAATCTTACTTCCACCCTCAGCTATGCCTGGTATTGATATGCCCAAGACCAAAATCTCTCTTGTTTAGCCTAGAGTCTCTAGAGAATAAATCCACAGTCTTCTGATGAGGAGGGATAGCAGGAGTGTGTTCCTGTTTTAAGGAAAAAGGATCTGCTTCTCAGATTTTTAACCAATCCATTTTAGGCTAACCCAGTGAACCAGGCCCCATAGGGGAGCCAATGTTTCCAACTCCTGAGCCTACACATAAGTCTTCTGTTTTGTTGGCTTCCTTCCCTCACCCCACACCCCAAGGTTTTGGAGTCCTCTATTCTACTATGTCAGTTAACAAGGACAGATGCAGGTTTTTGTGGGGCTGAAACTTAAACAATTTGGATGCCCCCTTCAAGAAAAAGAATAACAAATCAGGCATTTTTTAAATCACAAGTTAATACTAGCACAGCTAACACAAACTATCAACTATACACAGAAACACTGCAAATCACAAATATAGCACCAAAGCTGGACTAAATGTATCCCCAACTCAATGTTTTCTTAGAGTAATCCCAAAATGCCTGCAGCCACTACAAAACTACCCAAAAGAGAAAAAGTTAGAGTGGAAAGAAAAAGTAATCTAAATTAACTGCAAATTATTAAAATATCTTACTTGCAAATTGCATAAAAATTGTAACTATGAGAAGACACTACTAGGGTCCTTCCCCAGATTTTGGAAAAGGCTTGGCTAGTGAGCAGTCCTGAAATTGAAGCTTCATTAGCTTAACAGACAAAATCTGCATAATCCATCTGCTTTTCACTTTCCAATATTTTGTTGAAACCATCAGACTGCTATTACCTCCTCCCTATTCCTCATCCTTCTGGCATTATACATGTTTTATGACTGTACTGTTATTTTAGTGACGTTTCCAAAGGAGAAAGAAATAGACTCATCTTTATTTCATGTTTAACTACAACTCTTCATTTTATACTCAAACCTTTTGGCATCAATTCCAATTAAATCAATAATATGTAGTTTATATCATTAAACTACTGACTTAATTTCACTATAGCTATTGCTTACATCTTGTTTTTTTAAAGTATAAAAGATATCCACAAACGTAAAAGCAGTTAAGGCCTAAGAAGATGAACAGAAAGAACAGAACAGTAGCTGGAAAATGGTAACTTACTGATGTATATATAACATTATGAGTAATCAAGTTTCCAAATTTATACTGTGACCCCTCTTGAACCAAAAGTAATTACAAGGTAAAAATAAAAAACATTTTCAACCATAAGCTTAGTGGGAAAACTGTACTTGGTTAAGGCAACGTGCTCACTTAATCATACGCTAGATTTGATTAAACAAGTTCTGACATGTAAATTAACTTTTCTGGAGTTCAATACCTTTGACTTGAATTCCAAGCTTTTTGAGGGCCTCTTCAACAGACTGACTTTCTCGTTTTCTCATAAAGCCATTATCAATGTGCACAGCAATGACTTGCTCTTGGTTCAAAGCACGATTCAACAAAGCTGTACAAACTGTTGAGTCTACTCCACCACTGAGCAAAACCTACAGGGTGAAATGAAAAGACAAACTGAGTAGAATAAGGAAAAAGAAGATAAAAGTTATCAGCTTAAATTACTACCTAAAAACACTGTTTGGGGAATTCCCTGGTGGTCCAGTGGTAAGGACTCCATGCTCACTGCCAAGGACCCAGGTTCAATCCCTGGTTGGGGAACTAAAATCCCACAAGCTGTGCAGCACAGCCAAAAAAACAAAACAAAACAAAAACAAAAACAACCACTGTCTGTACGAAAGGTATGTATGGTAACTGAAAGAGCACTCTGAAACAGTGCAACTCAAAAGCACATGATCACCCAGTCAAAATTTAAGGGCTATGCTGAGTAAGCCAACTCTGAGTTCTAATATCACTGACATAAATTTATAGACTTTCAGATGTAAATTGCTTACCAAAACTTTTGATGTGCCGACTCTCTCTTTGATCTCTCGAATGCACTCAAGTTCTCTGTTCTGAACAGTGAAGGTCCCACTGCACCCAGCTATGTCGAAGAGGAAATTTTTCAGTATTACTTTCCCATTTTCTGTAAGGCCAACTTCAGGGTGGAACTGGACTCCATATAATTTTTTAGATTCATTTGCTATACCTTTATAGAGAAAATAATCATAAATTTAAAAATTTTCCTATTGAAAAGACTCAACCAGAACCCACAGTAATTCCTCACAATTTCTTCCTCCATAAATGTGGAAACTGATACAAATTAGTGGATTTTTAGCTATGGGGAAAAAAAATACAAATAAAAACTACATTGCCATGGTGCAGCTTTATAAAGGTCTTTCCTCATACAGCAATTAATGAACTACATGACCTTGAAATAAGTCCTACAGAGATAATTCACAGTACCCTCACTTCTCTACCTAGGTTACTGCAATTGTCTTGTCTATTTAATGCAGTGATAACTCGATTTTAGATCTCGGTCCCATATGACTTCACATGCAATGTGCAGGTACCAATTTTCTATATTAGAATATCCTCATACATTAAACCTATCAGAATATTCTAAGTGTTTCTTTCTTGGGTACTATTAACCAAATATAACTTCATTGACTTGATTAATGTGTTTCTGACACTTTATCATCTATAAAGCAGCAGATGTTAGGTTAGATTTACATAGACATGTACTTCCCCGTATCTATGGCTCTGAGATATTATTCCAGGGTTTCAACATCTGACAATCAGTGTGATATATCACATTGACCAAATGAAAGATAAAAATAATATGGTCATCTCAATAGATACAGAAAAAGCAATAGATAAAATTCAACATCATACGTGATAAAAACTCTCAACAAACTGGGTAGAGAAGGAACGTACCTCAACATAATAAAGGCCATATACAACAAGTCCACAATTAACATACTCAGTGGTGAAAAGCTTTTCCTCTAAGATCAGGAACAAAACAAGAATTCAACAAAGTATTGGACGTCCTAGCCAGACCAGTCAGGCCAGAAAAAAGAAATAAAATCATCCATGTTGAAAACGAAGAAGTAAAACTGTCTCTATTTGCAGATGCCACAACACTGTCTCTAGGAAGCCCTAGAGATTCTACCAAAATGCTGTTAGAACTAATAAATTATTTCAGCAAGCTTGCAGAAAAGAAAACCAACCTACAGAAATCAATTGTGTGTGTACCAACAACAAACTATCAGCAGGAGAAATTAAGAAAACATTGCCATCAACAAAATCAAAAAGAATAAAACACTTAGGAACAAATTTAACCAAAAAGGTGAAAGATCTGTACACTGAACATTGTAAGACCTTGATGAAAGAAACTGAGGAAGGAAAAAATAAAAACATATTCCATGTTCATGGATTAGAAGAATTACTACTATTAAAATGTCAATTCTCACCAAAGTAATCTACAGATTGAATTCAATCTCTATCAAAAGTGGCAAAGTAGAAAAGTGGTGACCTAGGAACTGGGGGATGAGGGGAATAAGGAGAGGTTGGTTAAAGGGTACAAATTCTTGGGTTTAAGATGAATAAGGTCTGAGGATCTAATGTATAATATGGTGACTATAGCTGATAGCAAATTTCAGTGATCCAATACAGTGTTAAGAGAGTAGAAATTAAATGTTCTCACCAAAAAATAGTAAATACAGTTGACCCTTGAACAATGCAAGGCTTAGGGTTACCTACCCTTTGTGCAGTCAAAAATCTGCATATAACTTTACAGTCAGCCCTCTGGATCTGCAATTCCACATCCACAGTTTCAAACAACCACAGATCACATAGTACTGAAGGACACATTTAGCGAAAAAAATCCACGTATAAGTTGACCCACACAGTTCAAAACCGTGTTTTTCAAGGATCAACTGTATGTGAGGTGATGGATGGGTTAATTAACTCAGTGGGGAAAAATCCTTTCACAATGTATATCAAATCATCACATTGTACCCTTTAAATATTTTACAATTTTGTCAATTATACCTCAATAAAGCTGGAAAAGTTAAATTTTAAAAACAGTTGGGAGAAAAAAACCCACCAACCTAAAATTCTGTGCCCTGAGAAATTACCCTTCAAAAATGCAGGAAAAATAAAAAACTTTCTCAAACGAACAAAAATTGAGGCCATTTGTTGCCAGGAGACTACCTTGCAAGAAATATTAAAAGAAGTTCTTTAGGAAGATTGGTTCAAGATGGCGGAGTAGAAGGACATGCACTCACTCCCTCTTGCAAGAGCACTGGAATCACAACTAACTGCTGAACAATAATTGACAGGAAGACACTGGAACTCATCAAAAAAGATACCCCACATCCAAAGACAAAGGAGAAGCCACAATGAGACGGTAGGAGGGGCGTAATCACAATAAAAGCAAATCCCATAACTGCAGGGTGGGTGACTCACAAACTGGAGAACAATTATACCACAGAAGTCCACCCACTGGAGTGAAGGTACTGAGCCCCACGTCAGGCTTCCCAACCTGGGGGTCCGGCAACAGGAGGAGGAATTCCTAGAGAATCAGACTTTGAAGGCTAGCGTGATTTGACTGCAAGACTTCGACAGGACTGGGGGAAACAAGAGACTCCACTCTTGTAGGGCAAACACTAAGTAGTGTGTGCGTCGGGACCCGGGGAAGGAGGAGTGACCCATAGGAGACTGAACCAGACCTACCTACTAGTGTTGGAGGGTCTCCTGCAGAGGTAGGGGGTGGCTGTGGCTCACCATAGGGACAAGGACACTGACAAAAGAAGTTCTGGGAAGTACTCCTTGGCTTGAGCCCTCCCAGAGTCTGCCATTAGCCCCCACCAAAGAGCTGGGTGGGCTCCAGTGCTGGGTACCTCAGGCCAAAAAACCAACAGGAGGGAACCCAGACCCACTCATCAGCAGACAAGAAGATTAAAGTTTTATTGAGCTCTGCCAGCCAGAGCAACACAGAGCTCTACCCAACACCAGTCTGTCCCACCAGGAAGCTTGCACAAGACACTTAGATAGCCTCATCCACAAGAGGGCAGACAGCAGAAGCAAGAAGAACTACAATCCTGCAGCCTATGGAACAAAAACCACATTCACAGAAAGATAGACAAGATGAAAAGGCAGAGGGCTATGTACCAGATGAAGGAACAACAAAAAAACCCCAGAAAAACAACTAAATGGAGACAGGCAACCTTCCAAAAAAAGAATTCAGAATAATGATAGTGAAGATGATCCAGGACCTTGGAAAAAGAATGGAGGCAAAGATCAAGATGCAAGAAATGTATAACAAAGACCTAGAAGAATTAAAGAACAAACACTTAGAAGAATAAAAGAACAAAGAAACAGAGATGAAGAATACAATAACAGAAATGAAAAATACACTAGAAGGAAACAACAGCAGAATAACAGAGGTCGAAGAACAGATAAGTGACCTGGAAGAGAGAATGGTGGAATTGACTGCCGCAGAACAGAATAAAGAAAATAGAATGAAAAGAAATAAAGACAGCCTAAGAGACCTCTGGGACAACATTAAACAACAACAGTCGCATTACAGGGGTCCCAGAAGGAGAACAAAGAGAGAAAGGACCCGAGAAAATATTTGAAGTGATTATAGCTGAAAGCTTCCCTAACATGGGAAAGGATATAGCCATCCAAATCCAGGAAGAGCAGAGAGTCCCAGGCAGGATAAACCCAAGGAGAAACACGGCGAGACACATAATCAATTTGACAAAAATTAAAGACAAAGAAAAATTATTGAAAGCAACAAGGGAAAAACGACAAAGAACATACAAGGGAACTGCCATAAGGTTCAATCAACAGCTGATTTCTCAGCAGAAACTCTACAAGCCAGAAGGGAGTGGCAGGACATATTTAAAGTGATGAAAGGGAAGAACCTACAATCAAGATTACTCTAGCCAGCAAGGATCTCATTCAGATTTGACGGAGAAATCAAAAGCTTTACAGACAAGTAAAAGTTAAGAGAATTTAGCACCGGCAAACCAGCTCTAAAACAAATGCTAAAGGAACTTCTCTAAGTGGGAAACATAAGAGAAGAAAAGGACCTACAAAAACAAACCCAAAACAATTAAGAAAATGTTAATAGGAACATACATATCGATAAATACCTTAAATGTGAATGGATTAAATGCTCCAACCAAAACACACAGGCTCAATGAATGGATACAAGAGCAAGACCCATATATATACTGTCTACAAGAGACTCACATCAGACCTACAGACACAAACAGACTGAAAGTGAGGAGATGGAAAAAGATATTCCATGCAAATGGAAATCAAAAGAAAGCAGGAGTAGCAATACTCGTATCACATAAAATAGACTTTAAAATACAGAATGTTACAAGAGACAAGGAAGGATGATCAAGGGGGGATCAATCCAAGAAGAAAATATAACAATTATAAATATATATGCACCCAACATAGGCGCACCCCAATACGTAAGGTAACTGCTAACAGCTATAAAAGAAGAAATCGACAGTAACACAATAATAGTGGGGGACTTTAACACCTTACTTACACCAATGGACAGATCATCCAGACAGAAAATTAATAAGGAAACACAAGCTTTAAATGACACAATAGACGAGATAGAGTTAATTGATATTTATAGGACATTCCATCCAAAAACAGCAGATTACACTTTCTTCTCATTTGCACACGGAACATTCTCCAGGATAGATCACATCTTGGGTCACAAATCAAGCCTCAGTAAATTTAAGAAAATTGAAATCATATCAACATCTTTTCCAACCACAACGCTATGAGAGTAGAAATGAATTACAGGGGAAAAAAAAACATAAAAAACACATACACATGGAGGCTAAACAATAAGTTACTAAATAACCAAGAGATCACTTAAGAAATCAAAGAGGATATCAAAAAATACCTAGAGACAAGTGACAACGAAAACACGATGATCCAAAACCTATGGGATGCAGCAAAAGCAGTGCTAAGAGGGAAGTTTACAGCAATACAATCCTACCTCAAGAAACAAGAAAAATCTCAAATAAACAATCTAACCTTACACCTAAAGGAACTAGAGAAAGAAGAACAAACAAAACCCAAAGTTAGCAGAAGGAAAGAAATCATAAAGATCAGAGCAGAAATAAATGAAATAGAAACAGAAAACAATAGCAAGATCAATAAAACTAAAAGTTGGTTCTTGAAGAAGATAAACAAAATTGATAAACCTTTTGCCAGATTCATCAAGAGGGAGAGGACTCAAATCAATAAAATTAGAAATGAAAAAGGAGAAGTTACAACAGACACCGCAGAAATACAAAGCATCCTAAAAGACTACTACAAGCAATTCCATGCCAATAAAATGGACAACCTGGAAGAAATGGACAAATTCTTAGAAAGATATAACCTTCCAAGACTGAACCAGGAAGAAATAGAAAATATGAACAGACCAATCACAAGTAATGAAATTGAAACTGTGATTAAAAATCTTCCAGCAAAGAAAAGTCCAGGACCAGATGGCTTCACAGGTGAACCCTATCAAACATTTAGAGAAGAGCTAACACCCATCCTTCTCAAACTCTTCCAAAAAATTGCAGAGGAAGGAAAACTCCCAAACTCATTCTATGAGGCCACCATCACCCTGATACCAAAATCAGACAAAGATACTAGCAAAAAAGAAAATTACAGACCAATATCACTGATGAATATACATCAACAAAAATCCTCAACAAAATACTAGCAAACAGAATCCAGCAACACATTAAAAGGATCATACACCATGATCAACTGGGATTTATCCCAGGGATGCAAGGATTCTTCAATATACGCAAAACAATCAATGTGATACACCTTATTAATGAATTGAAGAATAAAAACCATATGATCATCTCAATAGATGCAGAAAAAGCTTCTGACAAAATTCAACACCCATTTACAATAAAAACTCTCCAGAAAGTGGGCATAGAGGGAACCTACCTGAACATAATAAAAGCCATATATGACAAACCCACAGGAAACATCATTCTCAATGGTAAAAAAATGAAAGCATTTCCTCTAAGATCAGGAACGAGACAAGGATATCCACTCTCGCCACTATTATTCAACATAGTTTTGTAAGTCCTAGCTATGGCAATCAGAGAAGAAAAAGAAATAAAAGGAATACAAATTGGAAAACAAGAAGTAAAACTGTCACTGTTTGCAGATGACATACTATATATACATAGAGAATCCTAAAGATGCCAGCAGATAACTACTAGAGCTAATGAATGAAACTGGTACAGCTGCAGGATGCAAAATTAATGCACAGAAATTTCTTGCATTCCTATAAACTAACAACAAAAGATCAGAAAGAGAAATTAAGGAAACAATCCCATTCACCACTGCAACAAATAGAATAAAATACCTAGGAATAAACCTGCCTAAGCAGTTAAAAGACCTGTACTCTGAAAACTATAAGACACTGATGAAAGAAATCAAAGATGACACAAACAGATGCAGAGATATACCATGTTCTTGGATTGGAAGAATCAATATTGTGAAAAGGACTGTACTACCTAAGGCAATCTACAGGTTTAATGCAATCCCTATCAAATTACCAGTGGCATTTTTTACAGAACTAGAACAAAAAAAACTTAAAATTCTGAGACACAAAAGACCCCGAATAGCCAAAGCAGTCTTGAGGGAAAAAAACGGAGCTAGAGGAGTCAGACTCCCTGACTTCAGACTATACTACAAAGCTACAGTAATCAAGACAATATGGTACTGGCACAAAAACAGAAATATAGATCAATGGAACAGGATAGAAAGCCCAGAGATAAACCCACGCATATATGGTCACCTTATCTTTGATAAAGGAGGCAAGAATATACAGTGGAGAAAAGACAGCCTCTTCAATAAGTGGTGATGGGAAAACAGGACAGCTACATGTAAAAGAATGAAATTAGAACACTCCCTAACTCCATACACAAAAATAAACTCAAAATGGATTAGAGGCCTAAATGTAAGACTGGACACTATAAAACTCTTAGAGGAAAACATAAGAAGAACACTCTTTGACATAAATCACAGCAACATCTTTTTTGACCCACCTCCTAGAGTAATGGAAATAAAAACAAAAATAAACAAATGGGACCTAATGAAACTTAAAAGCTTTTGCACAACAAAGGAAACTATAAACAAGACAAAAAGACAATCTTCAGAATGGGAGAAAATATTTGCAAACGAATCAATGGACAAAGGATTAATCTCCAAAATATATAAACAGCTCATGCAGCTCAATAGTAAAAAAAACAAACAACCCAATCCAAAAATGGGCAGAAGACCTAAATAGACATTTCTCCAAAGAAGACATACAGATGGCCAAGAGGCTCATGAAAAGCTGCTCAACACCACTAATTATTAGAGAAATGCAAATCAAAACTACAATGAGGTATCACCTCACACTGGTTAGAATGGGCATCATCAGAAAATTTACCAACAAATGCTGGAGAGGGTGTGGAGAAAAGGGATCCCTCTTGCACTGTTGGTGGGAATGTAAACTGATACAGCCACTATGGAGAACAGTATGGAGGTTCCTTAAAAAACGAAAAATAGAACTACCGTATGACCCAGCAATCCCACTACTGGCCACATACCCAGAGAAAACCGTAATTCAAAAAGACACATGCACCTCAATGTTCACTGCAGCACTATTTACAATAGCCAGGTCATGGAAGCAACCTTAATACCTATCGACAGACAAATGGATAAAGAAGATGTGGTACATATATACAATGGAATATTACTCAGCCATAATAAGGAACGAAATTGGGTCATTTGTAGAGATGTAGATGGATGTAGAGACTGTCATACAGAGTGAAGTAAGTCAGAAAGAGAAAAACAAGTATCGTATAATAATGCATATATGTGGAACCTAGAAAAATGGTACAGAGGAATCGGTTTGCAGGGCAGCAATAGAGGCACAGATGTAGAGAACCAACGTACTGACACCACGGGGGGAAAGTGGTGGGGGGGGGAGATGAATTGGGAGATTGGGATTGACATGTATACACTAATATGTATAAAATAGATAACTAATAAGAACCTGCTGTATAAAAAAGATAAATAAAATAAACTTCAAAAATTCAAAAAAAAAAGTTCTTTAGAGAGAAGGAAAATGATAAAGATCAGAAACTTGGATCTACATAAAAAAGAGCATCAGAGAAGGAATAAATAAAGGTAAAATTAAACCTTTCTTCTTCCTAATTGATCTAATAGATAACTTTATTCAGAATAATAGCAACAGTGATACAATTATGTATGCTTATAGATAGATATGCTTATTCATGCTTACTTATAAGTGAAATGAATTGACAGCAATGTACAAGGGATGAGAGGAAAGAATTAGGCTTATTTTGTTATTATAAGGTACACTACTTGTGAAGTGGTACAGTGTTATTTCAAAGAGAATTTGGGTTAGTTGTAAATGTATATTGTAAAATCTAGGGCAAATTTTTCTAAAAAAAGTAAAAAAAGAAATAGAACTGATATGCAGAAAAGAGAAAATGGGATCACATAAAATGCTCAATTAAAACCACGAAAGGGAGAAAAAGAATAGAAGACAAAAATACGAGCAAAGAACAAGGACAACAAATAGAAAACAGTAACAGATATAGTAGATATTAATCCAACACTATCAATAATCACTTTAAACTCCAATAGTCTAAATGCATCAATTAAAAGACAGAGGTTGTCATAGTGGATCAAGAAGAAAACCTAACTATGTATGTTGTCTACAAGAAATCCACTTTAAATATAAAGACACAGATCAAAAGTAAATGGATAGAGAATGATATATCATGATAACACTAATTATAAGATAGCATGGGTAAATACATTAATGTCAAACAGAGAAGACTTCAGCCAAGAAAAGTTATCAGGGATAAAGAGGGGCATATATATAATGATAAAGGGGTTCATTCCTAAAGAAGACATAATAATCCTTAATGCGTGTGCACCTAACAGGAAAGCATCAAAATAGATGAGGCAAAAACTGATATAATTATAGGGAGAAATACATGAATCAACTACTGCAGTTAAGATACTTCAACATCCTTCTGTCAGAAATAGAGCCAACTACTGTAATCCATCACATCAATAGGCTAAAGAAGAAAAATTATATCATATCAATAGATGCAGAAAAAGCATATGAAATAGATCCAAACGCCCATTCATGATTAAAACTCTCAGGAGACTAGAAATAGAGGGGGACATCAATTTGATAAAGACTATCTTCTACAGCCTACAGCTAACATCATACCTAACCATGAGAAACTCAAAACTTTACCACTAAGATCAGGAACAAAGTAAGGATGTTCCCTCTCACCATTGCTTTTCAACATCATAATAAAAGTCCTAGCTAATGCCATAGGACAAGAAAAGGAAATAGAACTAATAAATGATTACAACAAAGTTGCCGGATACAAGGTTAACACACAAGAGTTCATTGCTTTCCCATATACCAGCAATGAACAAGTGGAATTTAAATTAAAAATACAATTAACATTAGCACGCCCCCCCAAATTAAATACTTTGGTATAAATCTAACAAAATATGTACAAGATCTATATGAGAACCCAATCACTCCTAAGCACTTCTACCTCTACCACCCGGTTCCTTACGCAGTCTCCTTTCCTGATTACTACCATAGATTTCTAGCTGGTCTCTGCTTCTACATTTAATGGTCTCTTTTCTCCTCACTGTAGCCACGGTAATCCTGAAATCAGATTGTGTCTCTCTCTCCTTTGTTCAAAACTCCACCTCACTATGAGTAAAGCCAACATTTTCACAATGGCCTCAAAGGTCCTGGTGTTCTGGTTCCCAACAACCTCTCTGACCTCATCTTCTACCACACACTCCATGCTTACTCTGCTGTAACCATGTGGCTTCCTTGCTGTTCCTTAAACAAGGTCCCATCCCAGGAACTCTGTACTGCTATTTACTCTTTCCCCAAATACCCAAAAGGGTCAGCACTTACTTCCTCCATGTCTAATATCATCTAATAGGAACACCATCTCCATCTCTGAATACCTTATCTAAAACAGTAACAGTCCTAACCACACATTCCACAACACTCTTCTCTTCTATTTATTTTTTCAGTGCATTTAAATGGGTCCAACACCCGACTTATTTTGTATTTATCTGTGTTCTGTCTGTCCCACCCCTCCCCCATCTCTGCCCTCACCAACTGTAACATTAAACAGAGGTTTTGTCCATTTTGTTCACTGGCACCTAGAACTGTGCCTGGCACATGTGGGTACTCAGATATTTGTTGAATGAATTAAAATATATAAGCTCATCTACCACTATTGATCTCGTATATGAAATAAAAACCTGTCAATATAAAAACCATTCCTGATAATTCCTATGCTAATACATTAATCTGTTAAGTAACTGCAGGTAGAATACTCAATTCAATTTATCCATTACAAATTTTTTTTTCAACTTTTTAGGTGTAGCATATCAAACAAGAACTTTATTGATAACCCCACTTTTTTCTTTTGCAGATACCCAGGATTACCGGTGATTATTTACATTACAATTATTCAAGTAAGCAAGTAAAAAAAAAAAAAAAAAAATCACAAACTGCCAGAAAATTAACTCCTCTTCCTCAAAAAAAAACAGAGAACAAAAAATGGTTTAGAGCATGCGCTGGCAAACTTCCTACAAAGGGCTAGATAGTATAAACTTTAAGCTTGGTGGGACACATACATATAGTTCCTGTTGTTTATTATAACCCTTTAATAATGTAAAAATCATTCTTAGTTCCTAAACATACAAAAACAGGCTACAGGCTGGATTTGACCCACAGGTAATAGTCTGCCAACCCTGGTTCAGAGAAATGCCCTGAATGCTTAGTCTGGTGTTTTATAGCATCCAAGATACATGCCTATATATACCTAAGAAAAGCATAAAAAAAGGACAATTATGAATACAGCATGTTGGAGAGGTAAATAGTTCTCAGATTTTTCCTGAGTTGTAATAGCTGTATTTTATGTCTGAAAAACATATTAGAATAAATATTTTTAAAAGTATTTCAGAGCAAACTAGTAAGTGACTTCTAGATAATCCTTCTACTATTAAATACCCTTCATAAATTAATGGTTGACCCTATGACATTTACAATATCTTTAAAAAAATAAGAAACATCAAAAACAGTACCTCATACAGAAACATATGCTTATAGGCTTCTCAGATAAATTTTTTACAATGAAATCTGCAAGTTTTAGAATTTTTACCTGCCACAATATTCCCAGAACGTGCCACAACCTTGAATCCATCGGCTACTTTGTCTACACTATCTCCATGGGTAAGCAAAACAATTTCTTCCTTCTGAAGGCCCCTAATAAAAAATAAAACAATAGACAAATAGCTTAATTATTAGACATGATTAATGGATTCTTTTTTTTTCTAGCTTTATTGAGATATAATAACATATATAACATTATGTAAGTTTAAGGTGTACAATGTGAGGATTTCATATACATATATATTGTGAAATGATTACTACAGTAAAAGTTAGTTAACATATCCACCACCTCACACAGTTACCATTTTTTGTGTGTGGTGAGAGCATTTAAGATCCACTCTCTTAGTGACTTTCAAATATACAATACGGTGTTGTTAACTGTAGTCATCATGCTGTACGTAAGATTCCTAGACCTTATTCATCTTATAATTGGTAGTTTTTTGCTTTAGAAATACTAGCTTCTTCTGTGTGTAAATCAAGAAAAGAGAGAAAGTATGTAACAGTGCAACACTGCTAGAATTTAAACTTATTCTGTCCATTATAAAGCAAATAACAATAATAAATTTCAAAAAAAAAAGACAATCCATAAAAATTGAAAACTGAAACAATATATAAAGTTGTTATTTTTTTAAACTTTTTATTTTATGTTGGAGTATAGTTGATTAACAATGTTGAGTTAGTTTCAGGTGTACAACAAAGTGATTCAGTTATACATATACATGTACCTATTCTTTTTCAAATTATTTTCCCAATTAGGTTGTTACATAATATTGAACAGAGTTCCCTGTACTATGCAGTAGGTCCTTGTTGGTTATCCATTTTAAATACAGCAGCGTGTACATGTCAGTCCCACACTCCCTGACTCTCCCCACCCCCAGCCCGTCCCCCCCCCGCCCCGTAACTGTAAGTTCGTTCTCTAAGTCTGTGAGTAAAAAATAAATAAATAAAGTTGGTAATATAACGCCCCCCCCAGCACACACACACAATTTCAAGAGGCTATAAGATAATAATTTCAAAATTATATCTCTATTGGAATTTATCTTAAGGACAGAAGCAATTAATGGCATGGATTAAAACAGATGTAAGTAACATTTATCAAATGCAATTGTGTGGACTTTCTTTGGACCCTGATGCAAACAAATCAACCATAAAAAGATATTTTTTACATTATGAAAAAATCTGAACAAGGACTCGGTATTAAATAATATTAGGAAATAAAAAGTTTTAAATAAAGCAAGAAGATAAAGTACTTTAAAAGCAAAAGGATGTTTTGCAGTTGTTATTATTGTCATCACTATTACTTAGGATTAGTGTAGGTTGTAACTGAGTGCCAGGATTTTAGAACTATAAAGACAGAAAAACTTTAAATGTTAACCAGATCTTTACATTTAAAGCCTCCTGTAGTATCACCTTCTACCAGCAAGATTCCTGAAGTAGTTCTCAAGAGTAGTCACTTGAGATACAGATCAATGTAAGCAACACCTCTCCATTATGAAGTAGAACAGGCACTGGATTTCAAAAATGTATTTTGGCAATGAGCAGCTTCAGTTTATAAAATTATTTTGAGCAACTCTGGCTTTTTTTA
Organism: Eubalaena glacialis; assembly: GCF_028564815.1. Taxonomy (NCBI): domain Eukaryota; kingdom Metazoa; phylum Chordata; class Mammalia; order Artiodactyla; family Balaenidae; genus Eubalaena; species Eubalaena glacialis. The sequence continues at coordinate 113,635,764 of NC_083721.1, forward strand.
TTAATATCCCTTTGAAAACAAGAATCTTTGAATATAGATACACTTATTTTTGTTCTTTCTAGTATTAAAGAAAAGCCAGCCACAGCCAGTTCTGTGTAAAAACTGGGAAATCTCCATTTCAGATAAAAGTTCTTAACTTGAATTTTAAAATTTCTGATCTGTCCAATTTGGAGAACACTATTCATTAAGAATTAATTTAGGCACAACTCAATGGAGGCTGTAAGAATATGTTAATAAACAAAACAAATCTATAAAAATAATTAGCACAGTTACAAGAAATGATAATAAAAACAACATGTGCATATTAATTGACATCAGCCAGTGTTCTACAGATTGAATGCAGTTAGGGAGAAATGTGATTTTTAAATAAAAATGAAATTTAGTTCAAAAAAAAGTAAGTGAGTAACTCTATCAATAGTCCACCTAAATGGGCTATATCCAAAACATGGGAAAACCCCAAAAAAGAAAGCAAGTGACTAAAACTTAAGTTTTCTGGTCTTTCAGGAAGCTAAATGAAAACTCAGCCAGTTTTTTTAGTAAGGAAGAAGATAAATGATTCTAGAAAGCCAATGAACAGCTCATTCACCAATCTTCAAACACATTAGAGCTACTGTACCTAATCTATTATCACCTAGCAATAAAATCAATGAATACATTCACTGTATTAAAGACAGTACACCAAGTATAGTTATGCTCAGATACAGTAGAGAAAGTGAGGAAGAGGGAAATAAAACACATATTTAGTAATGAGTCCAGCAATGGGTAGCTTGCTAAGTACCCAGAGCAAGAACATGGTAGAGGAAGAGGTAGTATACAAACGCAGGACAGTTTAAGACGTTATCCATTTGCCACGTCTGTCATACTAATGTTTAGAATCACACTCTACTAAAAGAGTGAAAAGGGAAAACTACAAATGTTGGCATCACAATATGCTGTCCCAAAGAGGGGTTCAAGACTGCACAGGTGCTTTTAAATTATGTCATTAAGTGCTTTTCTTATCCCTAATTAGCATCACTGCGACCTGCTGCTGTCTTGACACTCAATTGGAAGACAAATATGACAATTAACACCTTTGGCCACTACTGTGGCCTTAATTTTGTCTAAGAATTACAGAATCTCCAATTTTGAAGAATAACATACCCAGCTGTAAGTTAGTTAATCTACTAACATTCTTATTGATCTAAAAATATCTTTAATACCTGAATAACGAGCATGTGTTATCCACACTAATACTGAAGACTCCATCTTCTCTAACACTTTTTTTGTGCACAGTACCTCCAAATACCTTATTCATCATCTGTTCAAAGAGAAAATAAATTGATGTTAATGTAAATCAAAAGAAAATTACTCAATTTCTTACATTAATAATTTACGTTTCTTATTTTTAGGATAGCTGTTATGTTTGTGCCCAAAAAATAAAGGAAGTCTGATAACTGTAGATAACTTGGTGTTATTATATATAATAGTAAAGTTCTTAAAAGGCATAGTTATAAAACAAAACTAGATTAATAAATATTAACCTCAGGTCAAATTCCTAAACACTGGCAAATTTTCCATTTAGTGTACTTTAATTCATCTGTTAAAAATAGGGATTTCTTTAACACTTATATCTATTTAATTTTAAAGCATTTTAAAAGGCACTTTGAGCTTAGAAAGTACCTAGTTGGTATTAAAACCAGGCAGATATAAATTCCTCCAAACTGTTTAATCTTTGGCCCCAAAGGAATAGTCTAAAAGTCTGCAGAAGGCTGTGCTGTGGAGATGGGATAAGCAATAAAATCTGGTCTTTCAATTAAATTTATTTGTTCAAATCCCATACACCTACAGACTTTTATTTTAAGTGGTCTCTACATTCTGACCCTTCTTGTGTCAATCTTCTTATTTATCACTTACATATGTCCAAACACCCCCAACACCAAACAGATACACACAAGATTTTTAGGAACATTAAATCTGCATCGATAAAATCATTACAACCCATCTTGGTATGTCTGTTCCACAACAGGTGTCATAAGATATCTGCCACAACAATATGTGATGCAGGTTGACCCAGTCCCCAACAGAAAAGCAGGCAGAGGGCTAAATAAATGTTCATTCTTGTGATGCACAATGGCATATTCTTCAAAACCATCAGCAAATGCTGCCCCCTACATTCTCCTCTCAGACATTCACAATTAACCTTCCTGCAATAAAGGTTTGGGTTAAGTCCAGCAATTAAAAAAAACCCTGCTAACCCTTGTTTAACCCAGTATTTCCCGAACTAAAGACTCATAAGTAAAACACTTTCTGCAGCATCTTAACCAACACAGTTTAGGAAACACTGCTGCAGTCTAATCAGTCCCATTGCCTCCAGTCTTGCCTATCTTCCAGCCTATATTCCAGAGATCTACGAATGTCAGCTACTAAAATATAAATATGATTGTGTTAGTCCATTATTAAATTCTTAATGGCTCTCTATCATCTACATCTGGGTTGGTAAATTTTTCCTGTAAAGGGCCAAAGAGTAAGTATTTTAGCCTTTGCAGGCCCTACTGTCTCTGGAGCAACTGTTCAGCTCTTGTCGTCGTTAACACAAAAGCATCCACAGACAATACTTAAAGGACTGGATGTGGCGGTGTTCCAATAAACTTTATTTATGGGCACTGAAATTTGAATTTCACTTAATTTTCACATGTCACAAAATGTAATTTTTTTAAAAATGGTTTTCAACTCCAACCATAAAAACCATTTTAAAATCATAAAAACCATTCTTAGCTTGCAGGTCATACAAAAACAGGCAGTGGGCCAGCTTTGGCAGCAGGCTGTAGTTTGCTGGCCTCTTGTCTACAGCATAAAGTCCAAGTCCCTTATATGGAACACAGACTTTCCAATACATTGCCGCCGTCTAATTTCACCTCTCATCTTCTCTGTCATTCTCTTCAGGTCTCTTCACAGTCCCAGGGGCCTAACAAGGTATGTGGCCCAGAGCAGTCAGTCATTCAAATTTGCTGAATGAAAAATGAATGTTTTCCTCTACACCACTCAATGAACCCTGTGCACCTCTGCCTCCTCTAATTTGCAGTTCTTAATTAGAAGACAGCTGAATGATCAAGATAACCAAAGCTGTAGGAACTCTACACAATTTAAAAGTACACAAAGTCTAAATTAAAGGCTTTTACAAAGCCAAAGGCTTGAAGTAAAATTTAAAGCTATCTCATCTGTTCAGAAGGCTTTCATGCTTATTCTTGATTCCTGACTATGTATGCTACTTAAGGGTGAAAATACAAGGAGTTGAAAGACTAGTTAAGTGTGTGTGTGGGAGAAGGGAATAACTTTATGTAGAGTAAAACACTTTACTTTGTTAAAATTTTGTTTTAATATTCTATTTTGACTTAAGGAAATGGTTTTCAGTATGGATTCCTGATAACCTCGAGGTCCTTAATGCCTCAAAAAAACCCCTGTAAGTCTACTAGGTCTACCACGCTAATTGGGTCAGCTTCCCTCTTATCTGTCTTATATGCCAAGGTTTTAAAATAAATCTTAATTTGGGAGGGGGAAACGGAAGGAAATTCCACCAATAAAAACAATTTGACAAAACCTGTGGGAGTGTATAGAGAAGCCAAATGCTTGTAATAAAGATGTTTCTTTAAAAAAAAATGAAATTATAGTGAAGAGAGAAGTCACAATCTAGAAGGTATATGCAATATATATGATTGGCAGAAGTTTAGTATCCAGCATATATAAAAACAATCTAAAAAATTCAACAGAAAAATGTGCAAAAATCACAAATAAGCTTTTACAGCAAAGCAGACACTAATGACTAATGGCAAATAAACACATGAATCTCAAAATAAGGAAAATGACCATTAAGACTACAACATGATGTCATTTAACACCTCTTCAGCTGGGCAAATTCAGGAAAAAAAAAAAAAAAAGCTAACCTTGTCAAGGCCTGGCAGTGATATAGAGCAGAAGGCATTTTTATATACTTATGTACTGCTCTGGGAATGTACTCTGGGGGCAAGTATCATTTCCTAGTGAAGCTGAGACTCGGCATTTCAATTAATGATTAGCCTAGAGAAAAGTCTGTGTATGTACAATACCAGATGAAGAGTCCAAAAATATTCATGGCAGTATCTGTAATAGCAAAAACCTGGGAAAAGACCAGCGATACTAACAGTGGAATGTATAATTAATTTGTGCTACATTCAAACAATAAACTCAGTAGTGAAAATAAAATTAATTAATCTCAAAACCAAAAATGAAAATACACGAAGTATGATTTCACTTATATTAAGGTCAACAGGCAAAACTAAGTAAAATATTATTTAGAAATACAATATGTATAAAGCTACAAAGAAAAGAAAGGGAATGAATAACATTTCAGGAAAGTGTTACCTCTTGCAGGAAGAGAGAAGAATGTAGAATGGAAAAAAGCATAAAGAGTTTTAAAAGTTCTACTAATATTCTATTTCTTATGCTGAGTGGGGCATAAACGGTAATAGAGGTAAAGGGAGCAAGGAGCAGGACAGACTTTTTTCTTCCAAAGCAAAGAACTGCCAGGAAGCAATCAGAAAGACTCTTGACAAGAGTTAATGGCAAAAGATGGTACAGAAGACATTGAAATAACTAAAATTTCAGGATGCCATGGAGGGGGCAAAGGTATATACCAGAGTGAGACCTTTGGTGCTAAAATTACTCAACTAAGAGTCACTAAGAAGTGGTAGTCCTTTACAAACAGCATATTAGCTACATGGTATTATTTATTTATTTATCAATATTTTATATAAAGACAATTTCTGCCCAAAGGACCAAGATCAGCCTATTCCCTTATACTACTATGAAAGTACAGATGACAAAGGCAAAAGTTTTTATGCATTTAACATAAGCAGGCCGGGCTCTGGCTACCATAGACCCCTACTGAATGACAGAAAAATGTGGTCTTACAATTATAAGGGGGTACTGACATAATGGAGAAACAGTCAGCCGCTATCATTTAAATTAAGGGAGCATTTTCCAGACCTATTTCACTCTAAGTGGGTGCCAAAAAAATATCTTGTGAGACTCTTCCTTACAAAATGTTATAATGTCTCTCAATACACTAAAAACCATTTAATTACAGGCTGTGCTGGACTTCCCTGGCTGTCCAGTGGTTAAGACTCTACACTTCCAATGCAAGGGGGGCAGGTTCGATCCCTGGTCGGGGAACTAAGATCCTACATGCTGTGTGGTATGGCCAAAAATTTCTTTTTTTTAAATTGTAATTATTAGTTGTGCTTTATGATTAATATTGACTACTCAGGCAAGGAAGATCAATAAATTATGTAAATACATTACATCATGGGGCAAAGACATATTTAAAAAAAAAAGTCAGCCAATTTCCAATGTTAAATCTGATCAGGAAACAGGCTCTTATGAGAAAACGTATTAGAATAGTAGGTGGGAAAATCTAAAAATAAGCTATTATCCAAGTCAAATTTATAATCACCAGTTGACTTTTCGGAGCATATTACAGGGGAAAAAGAACCTTTACTATAAAATTCTTGTTGCCTAGATAAGAAAATATCCATTATTATAGATTTTGTATTTTATATATTTACAGTCAGCATTTCCTCCACATCAGTGGAAAACCATAACAATCAATTAACAAGAAGCAAAATCTGGTAAAGCTGTTTTGCAGACCAGTGATTTCTAATAGTCTGCCCTTGTATCAAGAGTAGGAATAATAAAAATATTCACATTCTTACGTGAACATTGATTTATGTTTCCTTCCTTTACTGAAAGCTCCAGAGACAGCTATTAGAAAATATATTGGTCTGTTCACTTTCTAACTTTTGAATAGCTTCCCTTTGTGCATTATTCATATCAATACACAAGTTTCAACCAGGCTGTTTAAAAAAAGACAATTCACTGTTCTGCTCACTACTAAAATGAGGAGGATCCCAAAATGGCACCAACACCGGTGTCCTCATGGTAGAATAAGCTCCCAAAAATAGCTGCCTCCAGGGTCTATGTCCCCAGGGTGAGCTCCAATTGCCTCCTGCCTCTCCAGGAGACTCTCCAAGATCAGCAGGTGGGTCTGACCCAGGCTCCTTTAAATTTAAACCCAGGCTTCTGCCCTGAGCCTTGGAGCGTGTAAGATTTTGTGTGCGCCCTCTAAGAGTGGAATCTGTATTTCCCACAACCCTCTGTCTCTCCCAAAAGTAAGCCCCACTGGCCTTGAAAGCCAAATGTTCTGGGGGTTCATTTTCCTGGTGCAGGACCCCTAGGCTGGGGAGCCCAATATGGGGCTCTGACCTTGGGGGAAACCTCTGCAATTGTAATTATTCTCCCATTTGTGGGACACCCATGCAGGGCTATGTGTTTTGACTGTAACTCTGACCCTCCTACCCATCTCATTGTGGTTCCTTCTTTACATCTTTAGCTGTAGAAGACCTCTTCTGCTAGATTCTCATCAATAGTTGCTCTGTAAATAGTCATAATTTTGGTGTGCCCATGAGAGGAGGTGAACTCAGGGTTTTCCTATTCCACCATCTTGGCCACTCCCCTACATATATTTAATTAACATTACAGTGAAGACACCTGGCAGACACCATCTTAACAAAATAATCAAAATGAACATCACTTATCATGATATTAATTGACATCATGTGCCTCCTAATGAGATGCTCTGAGAAGAGCACAGCATTACTGCTGTGGTATTCCTGCCAAAAATACATAACCTGAATCTAACAATGAGTAAACATCAAACAAACCAAGATTGAGGACTACTCTACAAGGTAACTGGAATGTACTTTTTTCTTAATTGCCAAGGCCATGAAACAGAAGGAAAGATTGAGGAATGATTCCAAACTAAAGTAATGTAAAGCGACATGACAACCTAATACAACACATGGTCCTAGACTGGATTCATGAATTATAAGAGACATTAATGAGACCAACAGTGAAATGTGAATGGAGTCTGTGGATCAGATGCTAACATTGAGTCAATGTTAACTTCCTGATTTTGATAATTGTACTCTGGTTATGTAGGACAGAATTCTAGTACTTAGGATACAACAAGTAACAGAACACCTTGTTTGCAAATTACTCTCAAAATGGTTTAAAATGTCATAATTGGGGAACTGAGTAAAAGTATACAGGAGCTCTGTGAACTACGTCTGCAACTTTTATGTGTATTTAAATGTCTAAGTTTTTTTTTTTAATGGACAGTGTTTTGTTGTAAGCAGTAATATAGCTGCTTTTCTGAAAATCCCCACTGAAGTCAGTTCTGCCATACTAGTGTAGCAACTCATAAACAGTTGTAATATGAACAAATTATCTCATATAACTAAATATCCCACTTACTCTAAAGATAGAAAATACTAATACAGTAGGAGTCACAAGCAGAATAAATTAACTCTTAAGGCAAATTCATAGATGTATATACCTGCATGCCATAGCAAATTCCAAGAACAGGCTTGCCAATAGTGAATATTGCTGGATCAAACCAGGGAGCATCTTCTGCATACACGGAATTAGGTCCTCCAGAGATGATAATAGCACTGTGGATTTAAGGAAGAGAGTAATGAAGAATCTCTAACTGCTAATTTTTATACAAGGTCTATGCCCTCTCTTGCTTGTACCACTGAGGGAGACTCGATACAGATTCAGAGATTTTGTTATGTTTTCAGTATGCTATAGCAGATCCAGATTCCATCAGCCTATTAACAGCCTCTTACACAGCTTAATTTTTTTTTTTTTTTTTTTGGCCGCAGCATGCGGGATCTTCGTTCCCTGACCAGGGATTGAACACGTGCCCCCTGCAGTGGAAGCGCAGAGTCTTAACCACTGGACCACCAGGGAAGTCCTCTACACAGCTTACTTATTTTTACTCTACTTTATTGCAATACATGGAAGTTTATCAATTCAACAAACACTTGTTAATAAGTACAAACTTCCAAATATATAAAACCAATGTTTCAATCTATGAAGGTTAGCCTGTATTTGTTTTGTTTCCTCATCAATGGAGGAAGTAAATGAGAATTCTAAAGTGAGATGGTGAAAATACAGGTCTCCTGAGAGGTCAGGAGTGAAGCAGGTCACATTAGGACAAGTGAAGGTATTATGAAGGCCCTGGATTATGCAGGGCAAAATACTCTATAATAAAGAATGGCAGAAAATGTGAAGAATTACGTAACTTTGCCTGTTTAAAACCTGTCCAATAGTCCCAACAATTTTACCTGAGACCTAGGAATAAGAGCTAACACGACCTGCCTCACATGCCCTGCTCTCAGAACCGTGGTCAGTATTATCACTTAACTACATTACAATTTATAGAGCATTCCATCAGTTAACTTGGGAATAGAACTATTCATGTAAAGAAAGCTGAAAATTGAGGCCTATATTCCTCACCTGGCCTCTAATACAGCTAACTTTGGTCCTCAGCATTCAATCAAAGACTTTTAGAACACTTTAATGTTATGATTTTTACATAAAAATTCAGATTTCTAGATTGTCTTTAGGAAAAACAAGGGAAAAAATCTGCTAATACTGGACTTTCACCCTTACATAGCCACAAATAACTGGAATCACAGAGAGACTTGCACCTTCAGACTACTCATGCTCTCCAGTTTACACAATACAGGCATACTTATGCCCTTTAATCAATTTAAGGTATCCTCAAACTCATTTTAAGTTTGAGTTTGCAGGAATCCTAATTTATCTATATTTCTAAAGGAAAATGCATTCCAACATATAACCAAAATCTACTTACAAACAAAACTGGATTACAATTCACCTTATAATTAGTGGCTGCCTGCCATGTAAAAACATATAAACTAAAATGCTAGACTTATAATACATCCAGAAAAATAATATAAGTCAAATTCATAAAAATTACTCAACAAGCTAATGTATTTTTTTAAAATATATAACAATAATTTAAGTGAGCACAAAAGCCCTACTCTTAAAACCTTGTATTGGTAACATGAATTTTGGTATACATTATGTCTGTCAGCTTATCTCTTGCAAAAGAGACTGAAGATAATCTACTCAGATGATAAATGTGACATCTTTAAGATAACAATTTTAAAGGGGAATGGGGCTAGCCCTAAGGGTAGATATGTAACCTAGCCTCTTAAAAATGCAGAAGCTAAAACTCTCTAAAACATACTTAATAATCAAAATCTCTAGAATTTCAGTATTTAGTTTGTATTTAGTTTTATAAAGGACAACCACCATGCAACTGCGCAGCATCCCTCATTAATCTGCTAAACAACTCAAGGCTATAAAGATTCTTAATACTATTAAAAAGAAAAGGCAATGGACTTAGTCAAGGATAAAACTCAAGCTGCACTTAAGCCAATTATGAAAATTCTTATCTCAGTAAGTCTTGAGAAGAGCTAATCACTCATTCTGAGTTTTCTATTTCTACCCTATTATTTTGAAACAACTTGCAATTACAAGGCCCACGAAGTCCTAAGGCATTCCAGATACCAATTTTATGTATCAAGCAAATCAAGTTTCTAAAAACAGGTAGGTTAAGATGTCTCTCAAGTCATAAACCTAAAATTTATTCTAGAAAAAGGGTGGTCAAATAACTATCTCAGCAAAGAGGACTATAGTAATGAAAGCCACAGTGCTATAGTTCCTATTCTTCTACAGAGAAAAGAAGCTATAGGCATAAGCAGGACCTAGAAACTGTTTATGATCAGGTAATCAGGTGACAAGAAAAACAATCAGACTTCTATTGCCAATATTGGTTACCCTATTCCAAAACATGTGGTCAATTAGTTTGCTGGGGATTTTTGTGTTTGTTTTGGGTTGGGAGAATGATGGAACTTGGATCTGACAGAGAGCCATTCAGATTTCTTGCGGTTTTTGATTCCCTTAAAACTGGTTCTCACTGGCAAATCAAGACAGTTGAATTAGATAAACTTCTTACTCCAAAATTCTACAGTTTAAAAGAGATACCTGTTTTTAATCTACATCCTAAAACTAGAACAGAGTTAAATGTAAACCTGCCTTTTCTGATTTGCAATTCACTCTATTTCAAAAACAAGAAACAAAGGATAATGTATACTCACCTGTGAAGTTTTTAAAAGTTAACCATTTGTCTAATGGAAAAACATTGTGTTTTTAAGAAAAATTAAACACATTATATTTTGGAAGAAATACAGCATTAAGGCTTAAGAGCTAATTAAGGATATAAACTGCAGTTGCTTGCTTCTGAATAACACTCAATAAAAAAAAAACATTAATTCCAAGAGAAAAGACACAGCATTAACCAGAAATAGTTGTTAAAGGAAGAAGTTACAAGTTGGATGTCATTTTGACTAGTTTTAAGAGTACAAACTATGGAATTAGCCCTTAAATTAGAAGTCTGCATAATTTAGAAACTAGTTTCGTGGAATAGGAAGCAAAAGAGACTCATTGTACACAGAACTCTCTAATTTAGGTATTCTAGCCATTATACATATATATTCCTTTGATCAAATGCTCTGGGATGAATGAATGAATGAATGACCATAATAGCCAAATCTAAGTCTGATCCAGAAATCCTATGAAACATAAGATGTTCAAATGATAAATTCTTAAAACTATGCAAATAAAATTAATGTAATCTTTTCCTTTAATTTAAATTCCTTTTAATTCCCAGGGAAATGGGAAATTTCTTGTAAAACCATTCCATGTCTTATTTTCATTAAGTAATTCAGTGCCCAAACAAATTAATAATAAAATATCTTACAATCTAAGCCCAGCCTCCTCAGAAAAACGTAAGTTAAAAGTCTACCGGAATCCTTGCTCTTTTACGGCAAATGCTGGTGTTTCCAAGGGGAAGATTTCAGACTGCACAAACAGTTCCCTCACTCTCCGGTCTATGACTTTCCCATACTGAGCACCCGCATCCAGAATGACAACAGCTCCTTCATAGTGGTGGTGGCCATCCTTAAGGTCTCCTCCGGCATTCTCCAGCTGCAAATATTAACACAAATGTCTTCTTAATTATGAAAATTAGAGCTACTTTTAAAAACTGTGGTCACTGTCAGCTCCAAAAACACACAGAAACTGTTAACTTAGGATTTTGAGTTGCCAATTCAAAACACTTCTTTTCTTTAAGAAAAGATTTTTATAGATATCCATACACAGGCATAAATAAAAGTTACCATCTACTGACTACATGATATAGTCACTTTATGTTTAATGCATCTTATGCACATTATCCAATACTAGGGTAAGCATACAGTCCAGCTGTGCCAAAATACAGTACTGGTTTATGCCATGCCTGTTATACTGGCATTATTATTAATAGTGCCTCCTTCGAATCTCAAAAGCATCCCAGTTTGGGCAATAAATTATATGATCACCCTATCTAATTGTCACAGCATTCCTACGAGGGACATACTGATGAGGAACTGAAAGTTTCCTGCCAGAGTATATAAGCATACCCAAATTCACTTTATTAGGATTTTTTGTATTACCTGAGGAAAAAATATATATGCATCTGACTCATAACACTAAAAGTTTTAAAATGTTTTTTAATCTTATCTCTGACAAGTCTACATTGAAAACACTTTTCTGGAGAGCAATTTGGCAAAACATAAAATTTTAACCATATGTGCTGAAATATTTATCTGGAGTGTGCTAAAATATTTACCTGGAACTGGCTTCAAAATAATGCAAGGGTAGGTGGGTAAGGATGAAACAAGATTGACTATAGGTACTGAAACCGCTGAAGTTGGGTGATACATATATTGTGTTCACTTTAGTCTCGATTCTTTTTTTTTTTTTTTTTTTTTCTTCATTTTAACAGTTTTTAATGAAAGTTGTATACAAGATTACTTCATTCCTGCATCTTCTCAATTGTTTCTTCCTTATATTTGCCCTTTTCTTTTCCTACTTGGCGAGATTTGGCTTTACGTTCGAGGATCTTTTTGTGGTCTTTGTCCAGTTTTAGTCTGGTGATAACCACCTTGCTGGGGTGAATGCCCACATGGACAGTTGTGCCATTAGCCTTCTCCCGCTGCACTCGTTCAATGTAGATGACATACTTCTTCCTGTAAACCTGGACTACTTTGCCAATTTGCTGCCCTTTGTAGTGCCCTCGTACAACCTGAACTTCATCATCCTTCCGGATGGGCATGGATCGGACATTGTACTTCTGTCTCAGCTCTTTAGAAAGAGGGGAAGACATAATCTTCCTGCGAATGTGGGAAGGCGCATTGAAATGCCTTTTCCGGTTCTTGCTTCGGTCAGAGGTCACAAAGGGATTGAACTTCATTTCGGCCGCTAGCGATCCAGCGATGGCCACAAAAGGGAAGAGAGCCACACACCTAGTCTCGATTCTGTTTTTGTATATTTTACATAAGGAAAAGCTTTAAAATGTGTATGTACCCTGTAAATCCACTTGGAGGAAGCATATACAATATGATCCCATTTTAAAACATTTTGTATAAAAGTGCAAGTGTATGTACATGTATGAAAAAGAATGTATAGACAGATATACACCAAAATATTAACAGAGGCAGTATCTGAGTACTAATGGAACCATAGTAGATGATTTAAAATTTTTCTTTATGCTCTTCAGTATGTTCAAATATTTACAATAGATATATTTTTGTAGTTTTTCCCCCTCCAGTTGTAAAATTTGCACCCTAAAAAAAAACTTAAGCCAGCCCCTTAGGCATCTGTGTAACACTTCCATCCCTCTTCCCTCTCCATTTAAGTGAATAAATACATGCAGACTGTTACTTCCCTGGTGGTCCAGAGGTTAAGACTCCACGCTCCCAATGCAGGGGGCCCAGGTTCCACCCCTGGTCAGGGAACTAGATACCGCCTGCCACAACTAAGAGCCTGCATGCCACAACCAAAAGATCCCGCAGGCTGCAACTAAAGATTCCTCACACCACAACAAAAATCCCACGTGCCACAACTAAAACCCGGTGTAGCCAAATAAATAAATACATAAATATTTTTTAAAAAAATAAATAAAAACAAATGCAGGCTTCACAACACCACTAACACTTCTTCACTGCAGTAATGAAAAAAGCAACAATCATAAGCATCTACAGAGGAGGATGTGTGAGAGGAACCCAACCATAGGCCAGAAGGAATTCCTCAGATCACAAAATGAAGGTTTTAATCATAAGAATACCAAGCAATGTAGAATAATCAGATCACAGAAAACAGAAGTTTATAGAATATATTAATGCAAGAAATGCTAAAACTTTCTCCTTTCACACCTTTACCCTTAGTCTTAGTATACGTATAATATATACACACATTTCCCTTTAAGGAATTTATCTAAAAATTTTTAAATTTATTTTTTGTAAAGAATAAAGTACTTTTTAAAGACCACTATGTTATTGTGTAAATGTCTCAGATTTAGGTCCATTATCACCTTCACAATTTTCACCAAATCCAAGTACAACCTGTTTTCTCATATTACAGGCAGAGTTCTCATTTTGCATGATTCTGATACGCAAGAATTTCATGCCATGCTTTATACCAGGGTTTAGTTAACTACAAACAGTCCCCAATATCATGGCTCCAATTTCAGTTAACATACATTAACATATAATAATTACATAAAGTACAAACTTTGCTCCTCAGTCCACAAATCATCACATATATAAGATGAACATCATAATCAGTAGCCAATCATGTCCCTTCTCTAAAAGTCTACTGGTGATTAGTCACTGCACAACAAACAGCCGAGAGTGCAATTGTGCTGCCTTCTTGTTGGCCAATGATAAATCCACATGCCATTTTACACATATGGATAATCAACAAAGATGAAAATGCAGCAAAGAAATTAAAAGTGATATGCTGGAAGTGAATTTCGAATCCAGTGTAAATGGAATTATAGAAGAAATAGCTGGCCGTGGCAAGGCTGACACTGCTGCAGTATAAGCCCCTCTAGATGTGCAGTCAGAGGAACTTAGTGAAGGCAACTTATCAACATCAATGAGTGGTTGTGATAAAACAGATAACAATGTCCCAGAGGAAGTCACTCTGAGAAAATATTTCAATTTAAAGAAACTCTTGGAAATATTTCATGATATTCAAAGTGCAAAGGATAAAATGTTGAAAGCCATCAGAGCACAGAAAAGATGTGAAGGGAAGTACTGTGTAAAAAACTTATAAAGAGTAGTTTAAAAAGAAATAAAACACAATTCTCAATGTTTCTAAAGTTTTAAGTTATACTAAATAGTAGTTTCACTACTTCCCTATTCTTTAAAATTAACAGTAAGAATTAATATTTCAACAAAAAATTTTAAAACGTCACAAACCCATCATTATTTTCCTACTGATTATATGATTGCTTTGCATGGTTTCAGCTTGCAAGTCCATTTTTACGATCATTTTACTATCACACAGTGAGGACTGTCTATTTCCTTAAATCAACCATTTTTTTCTTAAATGAATTAGTTTTAAAAGAAAGCTTTATACTGTTTTCTTAGCACGTTTTAAAACTGTTTAATCAAATGACATCAGAGATCACTGAGGAAACACTGAATCCTTGCCTCACTTCTTTCTACCTCAGCTATCAACTTGACTATCAAGCAAAAAGCTTCAACAACTCAGGCAAAAGCAAAAAGGTCACCAGTAGTAAAAGCAAAAGTTTCTTTCCCTGAAAACCTTGAATCTATTTACTCTTACTTCACACAGAGTTATAAAGTTTGATCATTAGGCTTCCAAACCTTCAAGGGATTAGAAAGAGCACCTTAAAGAGAAAAACAGCTCATTAGTCACATCAGTAGTCGAGACAAATGAAATTCAACATCACAAGACAGAAAAACCTATTATATCTATTTATAAAATTGATTTAAAACTAAAGACGAAGGCTACCCCTCTCAGGTGACCTGAAGTCATCATAATAAAGTAAGTAATGTTCATATCTTTTATGATAGCAAGAATGTTAAGTAAAAACTAAACCATATTCAGCACCCTATTTAAGAATAAGGCAAAAGAATCTTGCAGATTCTATAAAGATGGAAATGGCATCATTTTTGGATCTTCCTGAATCTCCTCATATCACTGACCACTGGATAGCAAAACCAGAACCCAAGACATATATCATATAACTAAATGACAAGTTATTCCTCCAAGAAACCCAAAATACAAGCTGGTGGGAATGAACTACCAGAGCCACAATCCCTGGTGTTACAGCATCTGTGTCGCAAGCAACCAGGACTCATTAAAGAAAACCGGAGAATTCCACAATGGCCAACAGGGGGTAGCTAAAAGGCACAGGGGCCAATTGAAGAACAGTAGCTGCACTGGGAGGAGGTGTGGCCACTCCAATGGAGCAGAGGCAGCAAGCGAACCTAAGGTAAAGCCTAAAGGGTGGAATGGGTTTAATTCCCCTGAACCTTTGAAACTGACAGGCCAGGACTCCCTTCTGGGTCAGGGCTCACAATAAGGAGCAACTGCTGGGATCAGAATCAAAATTAATAGGATAAGCCTGAACCAAGATGGCGGAGTAGAAGGACGTGCTCTCACTACCTCTTGTGAGAACACCAGAATCACAACTAGCTGCTGGACAATCATTGACAGGAAGACACTGGAACTCACCAAAAAAGATACCCCACATCCAAAGACAAAGGAGAAGCCACAGTGAGACGGTAGGAGGGGCGCAATCACAGCAAAATCAGATCCCATAACTGCTGGGTGGGTGACTCACAGACTGCAGAACACTTAGAGCACAGAAGTCCACCCACTGGAGTGATGGTTCTGAGCCCCACGTCAGTCTTCCCAACCTGGGGGGTCCGGCAACGGGAGGAGGAATTCCTAGAGAATCAGACTTTTAAGGCTAGTGGGATTTGACTGCAGGACTTTGACAGGACTGGGGAAACAGAGACTCCACTCTTGGAGGGCACACACAAAGTAGTGTGTGCATTGGGACCCAGGGGAAGGAGCAGTGATCCCAGGGGAGACTGAACCAGACCTACCTTCTAGTGTTGGAGGGTCTCCTGCAGAGGCGGGGAGTGGCTGTGGCTCACCATGGGGACAAGGACACTGGCAGCAGAAGTTCTGGAAAGTACTCCTTGGCATGAGCCCTCCCAGAGTCTGCCATTAGCCCCACCAAAGAGCCCAGGTAGGCTCCAGTGTTGGGTTGCCTCAGGCCAAACAACCAACAGGGAGGGAACCCAGCCCTACCCATCAGCAGTCAAACGGATTACAGTTTTACTGAGCTCTGCCCACCAGAGCAAACCTCAGCTCTACCCACCACCAGTCCCTCCCATCGCAAAAGCCTCTTATATAGCCTCATCCACCAGAGGGCAGACAGCAGAACCAAGAAAAATGACAATCCTGCAGCCTGTGGAACAAAAACCATATTCACAGAAAGACAGACAAGATGAAAAGGCAGAGAGCTATGTACCAGATGAAGGGACAAGATAAAACCCCAGAAAAACAACTAAATGAAGTGGAGATAGGCAACCTTCCAGAAAAAGAATTCAGAATAATGATAGTGAAGATGATCCAAGACCTCAGAAAAACAATGCAGACAAAGATCGAGAGGATGCAAGAAATGTTTAACAAAGACCTAGAAGAATTAAAGAACAAACAAACAGAGAAGAACAATACAATAAGTGAAATGAAAACTACACTAGAAGGAATCAATAGAATAACTGAGGCAGAAGAACGGATAAGTGGCCTGGAAGACAGAATGGTGGAATTCACTGCTGCGGAACAGAATAAAGAAAAAAGAATGAAAACAAATGAAGACAGCCTAAGAGACCTCTGGGACAACATTAAACGCAACAACATTCGCATTATAGGGGTCCCAGAAGGAGAAGAGAGAGAGAAAGGACCCGAGAAAACATTTGAAGAGATTATAGTCGAAAACTTCCCTAACATGGGAAAGGAAATAGCCACCCAAGCCCAGGAAGCGCAGAGAGTCCCATACAGGATAAACCCAAAGAGAAAAACGCCGAGACACATAGTAATCAAATTGGCAAAAAACAAACACAAAGAAAAATTACTGAAATCAGCAAAGGAAAAACGACAAATAACATACAAGGGAACTCCCATAAGGTTAACAGCTGATTTCTCAGCAGAAACTCTACAAGCCAGAAGAGAGTGGCATGATATACTTAAAGTGATGAAAGGGAAGAACCTACAACCAAAATTACTCTACCCGGCAGGGATCTCATTCAGATTCGATGGAGAAATCAAAAGCTTTACAGACGAGCAAAAACTAAGAGAATTCAGCACCACGAAACCAGCTCTACAACAAATGCTAAAGGAACTTCTCTAAGTGGGAAACACAAGAGAAGAAAAGGACCTACAAAAACAAACCCAAAACAATTAAGAAAATGGTCATAGGAACATAACATATCGATAATTGCCTTAAACGTGAATGGATTAAATGCTCCAACCAAAAGACACAGGCTTGATGAATGGATACAAAAACAAGACCCCAGGCTTCCCTGGTGGTGCAGTGGTTGAGAGTCTGCCTCTCAATGCAGAGGACACGGGTTCGAGCCCTGGTCTGGGAAGATCCCACATGCCGCGGAGCGGCTGGGCCTGTGAGCCACAATTACTGAGCCTGCGCGTCTGGAGCCTGTGCTCTGCAGCAAGAGAGGCCGCGATAGTGAGAGGCCCGCGCACCGCGATGAAGAGTGGCCCCCGCTTGCCGCAACTAGAGAAAGCCCTCGCACAGAAACGAAGACCCAACACAGCCATAAATAAATAAATAAGTAAAGCATGACACAAATTAGGCAATGTGAATACCATCAAGCTTATATCATCATTAAAATAAATAAATAAATAAATAATGATCACAACATCTTAACATTTAAAAAAAAAAAAGTTGATAACCATCAATTACAGCAGCAAATGGGCGCAAAAAAACCCAAAACCCATATATATGCTGTCTACAAGAGACCCACTTCAGACCTAGGGACACATACAGACTGAAGGTGAGGGGATGGAAAAAGATATTCCATGCAAAAGGAAATCAAAAGAAAGCTGGAGTAGCAATATTCCTATCACATAAAATAGACTTTAAAATAAAGAATGTTACAAGAGACAAGGAAGGACACTACATAATGATCAAGGGATCAATCCAAGAAGAAGATATAACAATTATAAATATATATGCACCCAACATAGGAGGACCTCAATACATAAGGCAACTGCTGACAGCTGTAAAAGAGGAAATCGACAGTAACACAATAATAGTGGGGGACTTTAACACCTCACTTACACCAATGGACATATCATCCAAACAGAAAATTAATAAGGAAACACAAGCTTTAAATGACACAATAAGCCAGATAGATTTAATTGATATTTATAAGACATTCCATCCAAAAACAGCAGATTATACTTTCTTCTCAAGTGCGCACGGAACATTCTCCAGGATAGATCACATCTTGGGTCACAAATCAAGCCTCAGTAAATTTAAGAAAACTGAAATCATATCAAGCATCTTTTCTGACAACAACGCTATGAGATTAGAAATGAATTACAGGGGAAAAAACGTAAAAAACACAAACACATGAAGGCTAAACACTACTTTACCAAATAACCAAGAGATCACTGAAGAAATCAAAGAGGAAATCAAAAAATACCTAGAGACAAATGACAATGAAAACACGACAATCCAAAACCTATGGGATGCAGCAAAAGCAGTTCTAAGAGGGAAGTTTATAGCTATACAAGCCTACCTCAAGAAACAAGAAAAATCTCAAATAAACAATCTAACCTTACACCTAAAGGAACTAGAGAAAGAAGAGCAAACAAAACCCAAAGTTAGCAGAAGGAAAGAAATCATAAAGATCAGAGCAGAAATAAATGAAATAGAAACAAACAATAGCAAAGATCAATAAAACTAAAAGCTGGTTCTTTGAGAAGATAAACGAAATTGACAAACCATTAGCCAGACTCATCAAGAAAAAGAGAGGAATCAAATCAATAAAATTAGAAATGAAAAAGGAGAAGCTACAACAGACACTGCAGAAATACAAAGCATCCTAAGAGACTACTACAAGCAACTCTATGCCAATAAAATGGACAACCTGGAAGAAATGGACAAATTCTTAGAAAGGTATAACCTTCCAAGACCAAACCAGGAAGAAATAGAAAATATGAACAGACCAATCACAAGTAATGAAATTGAAACTGTGATTAAAAATCTTCCAACAAACAAAAGTCCAGGACCAGATGGCTTCACAGGTGAACCCTATCAAACATTTAGAGAAGAGCTAACACCCATCCTCCTCAAACTCTTCCAAAAAACTGTGGAGGAAGGAACACTCCCAAACTCATTCTATGAGGCCACCACCACCCTGATAGCAAAACGAGACAAAGATACTAGAAAAAAAGAAAATTACAGACCAATATCACTGATGAATATACATGCAAAAATCCTCAACAAAATCCTAGCAGACAGAATCCAACAACACATCAAAAGGATCATACACCATGATCAACTGGGATTTATCCCAGGGATGCAAGGATTCTTCAATATACGCAAAACAATCAATGTGATACACCTTATTAATGAATTGAAGAATAAAAACCATATGATCATCTCAATAGATGCAGAAAAAGCTTCTGACAAAATTCAACACCCATTTACAATAAAAACTCTCCAGAAAGTGGGCATAGAGGGAACCTACCTCAACATAATAAAGGCCATATACGACAAACCCACAGCAAACATCATTCTCAATGGTGAAAAACTGAAAGCATTTCCTCTAAGATCAGGAACAAGATAAGGATGTCCAATCTCACCGCTATTATTCAACATAGTTTTGGAAGTCCTAGCCTTGGCAATCAGAGAAGAAAAAGAAATAAAAGGAATACAAATTGGAAAAGAAGAAGTAAAACTGTCACTGTTTGCAGATGACATGATACTGTACATAGAGAATCCTAAAGATGTCACCAGAAAAACGACTAGAGCTAATCAATGAATTTGGTAAAGTTGCAGGATACAAAATTAATGCACAGAAATCTCTTGCATTCCTATACACTAAAGATGAAAAATCTGAAAGAGAAATTAAGGAAATACTCCCATTTACCACTGCAACAAAAATAATAAAATACCTAGGAATAAACCTACCTAGGGAGAAAAAAAGATCTGTATGCAGAAAACTATAAGACACTGATGAAAGAAATTAAAGATGATATCAACAGATGGAGAGATATACCATGTTCTTGGATTGGAAGAATCAACATTGTGAAAATGACTATAGTACCCAAAGCAATCTACCGATTCAATGCAATCCCTATCAAATTACCAATGGCATTTTTTACAAAACTAGAACAAAAAATCTTAAAATTTGTATGGAGACACAAAAGATCCTGAATAGCCAAAGCAGTCTTGAGGGAAAAAAAACGGAGCTGGAGGAATCAGACTCCCTGACTTCAGACTATACTACAAAGCTACGGTAATAAGACAATACAGTACTGGCACAAAAACAGAAACATAATCAATGGAACTAGATAGAAAGCCCAGAGGTAAATCCATGCACCTATGGTCAACTAATCTATGACAAAGGAGGCAAGGGTATACAATGGAGAAAAGACAGTCTCTTCAATAAGTGGTGCTGGGAAAACAGGACTGCTACATGTAAAAGAATGAAATTAGAACACTCCCTAACACCATACACAAAAATAATCTCAAAATGGATTAGAGACCTAAATGTAAGACTGGACACTATAAAACTCTTACAGGAAAACATAGGAAGAACACTCTTTGACATAAATCACAGCAAGATCTTTTTTGATCCACCTCCTAGAGTAATGGAAATAAAAACAAAAATAAACAAATGGGACCTAATGAAACTTAAAAGCTTTAGCACAGCAAAGGAAACCATAAACAAGACGAAAAGACAACCCTCAGAATGGGAGAAAATATTTGCAAACAAACCAACAGACAAAGGATTAATCTCCAAAATATATAAACAGTTCATACAGCTCAATATTAAAAAAAAAAAACCCAATCCAAAAATGGGCAGAAGACCTAAATAGACATTTCTCCAAAGAAGACATACAGATGGCCAAGAAGCACATGAAAAGCTGCTCAACATCACTAATTATTAAAGAAATGCAAATCAAAACTACAATGAGGTGTCACCTCACACCAGTTAGAATGGGCTTCATCAGAAAATCTACAAACAACAAATGCTGGAGGGGGTGTGGAGAAAAGGGAACCCTCTTGCACTGTTGGTGGGATACAGCCACTATGGAGAACAGTATGGAGGTTCCTTAAAAAACTAAAAATAGAATTACCATATGATCCAGTAATCCCACTACTGGGCATATACCCAGAGAAAACCATAATTCAAAAAGACACATGCACCCCAATGTTCATTGCAGCACTATTTACAATAGCCAGGTCATGGAAGCAACCTAAATGTCCATCAACAGATGAATGGATAAAGAAGTTGTGGTACATATATACAATGGAATATTACTCAGACATAATAAGGAATGAAATTGGGTCATTTGTTGAGACGTGGATGGATCTAGAGACTGTCATACAGAGTGAAGTAAGTCAGAAAGAGAAAAACATCGTATATTAACGCATGTATGTGGAACCTAGAAAAATGGTATAGATGAACCAGTTTGCAGGGCAGAAATTGAGACACACATGTAGAGAACAAATGTATGGACACCAAGGGGGGAAAGCTGTGGGGGGGTTGGGGTGGTGGTGTGATGAATTGGGCGATTGGGATTGACATGTGTACACTGATGTGTATAAAATTGATGACTAATAAGAACCTGCTGTATAAAAAAATAAATAAAATAAATTTCAAAAATTAAAAAAAAAAAGATAAGGAAAACAGAAGGGCCAGACTGAAGTGTGGGGAGGAATCAGTGCCAGGAATGCTCAGAAAACAAACTGCCATGATTTTAACAGAAGAGGGAGCTCTATCAATTTGTAGAAAGTATCTGAAAATTTAGAAGGTATTCTAAAAATGTAAGAAATACTAGGAATTCCGTGGTGGTCCAGTGGTTAGGACTCCACGCTTCCACTGCAGGGGGCACGGGTTCCATCCCTGGTCCCAAAACTAAGATCCGTGTGGGCAGCCAAGAGAAAAAAAAAAAAAAAAGCAAGAAACACACCTGATACTAACAGAACATTGTTAATCAACTATACTCCAATATAAAATAATTTTAAAAAAGTAAAATGCAAGAAATTAAGTTTGCATGAAAGAGAATCAGTAAGCATAGAAGTTAAATTCCATACAGTTACTAAAAGTGAAAAAGGAAATAAGGAATAGAATAATATCTCTAAAGAGAGCAAAACAGAAAGACAACCTCAAACAACAGATGAAAAGTGGAATGTGCTATTTCTAAATAAGCTAAAAGGTATTAAAATTATGCAAGGCATGAAAGAATATGAATCAAAATTAGACTATAAATCCAGAACGACCAATCCCAAGACATACTCTCAACAATATTATTTGGCTTTAAAGGAAAAAAACCTTTGAATATATTGGATAAAAACTTACAACTCACTCAACTACACATTTGTTGCATGTAGTTTTCTTTACATGTGTCTTATTTTACAATAAAGATTTTTTAAATAAAGCAAAAGAAGGAAACTAAGAGTCTGTACCTATTATTTCAGGTGTCTTACATATTTTCTTATTCATAATGTATTTGTTTTACAGATGAAGAAAATGTCAGTTGCCTGGGGATAGGACTAAAATGTAAGTCTTTTCAAACCCCAAAATAATTAGCACTGCAGAAGAAAAGTGGGTAAATATGCATTATATTTCTGGAAGACTACCTTCAAAGTTATTTTACTTTTTAATATTTTGGTACTTAAAAGGGGTAAGCTTTATTACTTTAAAAAGTTTCCTTACATGAGTGAAATAATGTTCTGTTGATGTCTCTAAGAAAAGAACTATTATACTATATAAATGATTTTTTAAATTGAATTTCATCAATACTAAACTTATTCAGGTAGTTGCCTTTAAAAGCCCTTTCAAATTAGGAGCCTTCAATTGTTGAAATAAAATTAAAAGTTTTAGGGTTAAGAAAGATTTTAAAAATACCCACCCACACCCATTTTGGTGATCTGAGATTCTCAACTACTCAGAATAATCCTTTCATTATCAAAAGGCTACTGGAAGTTTGACCACGTTTATCTATCTAATCTCACCACACCTATAACTAAAAAAACAGTACAGTTTCTTCACAAAATTATCCAACATCTCAGGTACTTTAGATGAATCAACCTCACCAAAGGTTTTTCATAAGAGCCCATCACCGCACATACAATGCTGAACGAAGTTTGAGGCTACAACTAAAGGGTTAAAACAAAGAGACTATAGCTCTTGACCTTACCATATGCTTGTTATACCCTCCTTCTATTTTGAAAAATTTTGAACCTACAAAAAGTTGAAAGTATGGTACAATGAACAGCATCCTCCAACTAAATTTAACAATTAGTAACATTTTGCCACATTTGGTTTATTTCTACCTATATATATATACTTTTTCCCCTGAACAACTGGAAAGTAAATTGTAGATTTTTCATTCCCCAAAAATCTTTTCATCATGGACCTCCTACAAACTGGAACATTCCCCTGCATAACTACAATACCATTTTCACACCCAAGAAAGTTAACACTGATAGTATCTATAAACAAATTTTCCCAAATGTCACAAATACCTTTATGGCTTTTTTTTTCTTTAATTCCAGAACCCTATCAAAGACCACACACATTTTGCACACACATTAATCTAGAACTATTCACCTCTTCACATTTTTATGGTCTTTCATGACACTGACATTTTTTAAAGTTCAGAGTAGCTTTTTGTAGAATGACCCACCACCAGGATGGGTTTCCTGTCTCATGATTAGACTCCAGATAAACATTTTTTTTTGGCAACAACTT
The DNA here is from genome assembly GCF_028564815.1 of Eubalaena glacialis. Taxonomy (NCBI): domain Eukaryota; kingdom Metazoa; phylum Chordata; class Mammalia; order Artiodactyla; family Balaenidae; genus Eubalaena; species Eubalaena glacialis. The sequence continues at coordinate 113,659,592 of NC_083721.1, forward strand.
TACATTAGTGATGATTTTACGCTGCCTTCTCCTGATCTCATACAATGGCAAGGACACAATGTCACTTTGTTCCACTATTGGTAATACTGACTTTGATCACTTGGTTAACATGACTGTGTGCTTGAAAGAAAAAAAAAATCTGATTCAAGTCCTCCCCCTGCTTAAAACCCTATAGTGACTTTCCCTTAGAATAAAGTTCAATAAAGTCCAAAATACTTTCCAAGTCCTATGAGGCCTTGGCCTACTCTTTAGCCTAAACTGCTCTTTTAAACTCTCCACAGTCCCACAGAGTAGTATGCTGTCCTCTCTGAATCAATCTCAAACATGTCAACTGAAAGAAATAAAACATCTCTGAAATCATGCTATATCTTAAATTTTCCATTAGCCCAATGACAAAGCTGTCATTGCCATGGTCATAGTTATGTACAATTTGACATAAAATCCTTTAAGGGAAAGTGATTCCCGGAATCTCTCAGGAAATCTCCCTTAGAGCAGAAAGATGCCCCAAGAGTTCAGGGAAAGAAATACAGGTGAGCATGGCTGAAAGTCATCTAGAATAGACATGCTGGAGCTTTATGTAACTCACCAAGTACGCCATTTCTCTATGCATTCTATGAACAGTAAGAATGAGTAAGATCCCTGGAAAGTGTAGTGGCTCCTTATTCCTAGTGGTATGCCTGGACAAGTGCAACCCCTTAACACTTCAGTCAGCAAAACATTTAAAAACCGGGCTTCCCTGGTGGCGCAGTGGTTAAGAATCCACCTGCCAATGCAGGGGACACAGGTTCGATCCCTGGTCCAGGAAGATCCCACATGCCGTGGAACAACTAAGCCCTTGAGCCACAACTACTGAGCCTGTGTGCTGCAACTACTGAAGCCCGTGCGCCTAGGCGGGCCTAGGTGCTCCACAACGAGAAGCCACTGGAGTGAGAGGCTCGCACACCGCAACGAAGAGTAGCCCCCACTCACCACAACTAGAGAAAGTCCGCGTGCAGCAACAAAGACCCAACGCAGCCAAAAATAAATAAATAAATATATTAAAAAAAATAAAAATAAAAACCATTTGAAGGAGGACTGAGTTCTGGTTATTACCTGAAAAACTTCCACTGACATCTTCTGGTAAGAACAAAGAAGTGCTAGCGTCAAAAATTCCAGAATGAGTTCTCAGCGGCCTGGAAGAAAATCCCAGAAGTAACTGAGTACTCACAAGGAATAATGAATCATCAAAATTCCTGATGGAATAAGAGATCTGTGGAAAAACAGGACCTGGACAACTCAAGTCAAAAAATAATTCAGAAGAGTCAGGCTAAACATGAAGAAAGTTTAGAAATACTAAAACTAATTTATTTCATATAAATAGATATATAGACATGTTTTATCTATACCTAAGTAGTACGTAAGTCTTCTAAAAAAGTCTAAGTCTCTGAAATATATATAAAAAATTCTAGGTGCAATTACTGAATACAGGTGACATACAGTTGTTCATTTTACATAATAAATGTATAAAATGCCTTTAGAAAATGATGTCATACATCTGGTTAAGCAGCGCTTACTTATCATCGACTATTTCATGTTGCCTAAATTATGATCACTAAGTTTTGTTCCATTTGTCTTATAATTTCAATACATTTGTAGATACTAAGCATTATAAGCAAAAATTCTGATCACTCAATTCATCTGCATTCATTTTTCTCTATCTTGTTTAATCTAAGTATGCAACCTACAGACCTCTTCAGTAAATAGCTTCAATAAATTACTATTTTTTTAAGTTTTCAGTGTTCAACAGGTTTGGGAAATACAAGTCCCTAGTGACATAGAGCATTGTCTTAGCCTTTTACTGCTCCTGGTTTGTTAATGAGTTCATATGTTGAGGAAACACTTTTCCCTAATGAGATTTCAAGCTAGTAGTTATTCAATGTTCCTGCTTTGTTTCTACATGTTATGTGGGATCATGCTACTATGAATTCCATATTGCTTCTAATTTAATTACTTTTTCTCCTTTACTGAACCAATTTGTAGTAGTTCTGATTACAACTTCATCTTCTTTTGAATAAACAAATATGTCTCTTGATTCTTCAAAGTCATTCCAAATCTTCTTCTCCCCTTATGTATAACGGTGCCAACAGTTCCTTTCAAGTTCAAGTGGGCACTATTGCTGAGCATAATGAACAGTCTGAATGTACTATCTAAATCAATGAATTAAAAAGCGGTTTAGCTTGGATTCAGATACTACTACTAGCACCCACTTAAAAACAGCCAGACCCCATGTACACAAACTCTAAAACCGTGGAAATGGTTGAGGAATTTCAACTTCTCAGGTAAATTAAATATAGTTGTAATGCTAAATATAGTTCTAATGGGTTTAATTGATACATATGATCACTGGGTAAGAAAATAAACACACAACTGTTTATTACCTTTATTTTCCAACTTCAGGGGAAATAAAAATTTATTCCAGTGTCACAATTTCTAATTCCAATTTTTAAACCTTTTGAAATCAATTATATATTTTCCCCTTGGATTTCAATGACCCTAAAAGAGTCTTTCCAGAAAGTTATAGCAATGTTATTTGGCTGACAAACTATATTTATGTAGCCAGTTTTAAATTAAATAATTAAGAAAACTTGGCACTGTTGGCTAAAATCAAAGTACACTATCCTTTACCTTATGATTTTTCAATCCTTCAAAGTTTTATTATAGCTACTTTTCCCATTTGATGATGAGCATTAGCCAACGGAGGAACAAGGTTATCTCTAGATAAATCTAACCCACTATTAATTAGCCCAAATCATCCTACTTCTAAAAGTTGGCAATGTACACACACACACACACACAAACACACACAGAAACAACATTCAGTAACAACTGTTGTCATACCATTAAAATATTAGAAGGAAAAGTTTTGAACCATGTTCACTCTTATCTGTTTAGTTACACTCCTCACAGATTTTTTCTTTATATTGACCTTTAGTTTTCCTGACTGACTGCATTCCAATTGTGACTGAGATCTACTACTTTAACAAAAAATACTTCTTTGGATGGTGATTCAAGTGTGTGTTGCCTGTTCACATGAACAAGAACCAAAGGTTCTTTGCAAAGAGACAAAGAAATAGAAAGAATATTATAGATTTACATACCTAAACAGCCTCTCTTCAGTTCATCTCCCCATACTATCAGTATACTAAAGATAACCTCAGATGACACTTTTCATGCAGAGATGAAAGATAATCAAAGGGCTTTCTCTTCCTAAATATACTGAGTTTGCGAACAGACTCAATTTTGCCTTTAATTACTTTTCCTAAAATACTTTTAAGAAGTAGTTTTAGCTTAGATCTATACATTTTTTCCTAAGAAAAATTTTAAAGTTTAAGCGTAGAATGTCACAATTTCACAGGTATTTAGCACATGGTCCATTTTTCAAGATACAACTATTATACTCCATAAACCCAAACTCCTTTCTACATCTTGCCCTTTCTACTGTAACATGTGCCTGAACTACACTTTGTTGAAAATAATAATGAGTTAACAGAACTTGAAAAAATTATGCACAAAATTGGTGAAAGTTAGGGAAGGAATCAAGCATGCATTCTGCCTTTCTAGTATCAACTCTGCCACAAGTAACCACACAGTAAATGAAAGAAAGTTCTTTATAAACAGTTCCAGAAAGAATAGAATTAGAATATCACCATTTTGCAATCTCTCATAAAATAATGTGTTTAAGGCTACTGTGGTCCACAAAAGGATCAGTGCTGGTATGCAAACTGTTGCCAGTTCATAATAACAAAAGGTACATAAATTTTATATAAGCATTCATAAACTTATATAACAAGTTGACAGCAATTTTATTTCCTTGAATCTATAATAAAAATTTGGGGCTTTTACTTTCTATGTCTTAGAGTTTTAAATTTCTTTTGTCTAAAAGTTTATTGTATTTTGTAAAAATAGCAGTCATGGTAGGATTGGAAATTTTTTTTAAAAACTGGATCTTTATTGCAGATCTGTGAGAAGCACTGAACTAGGTGTTGGCTATTAAAATCATTAGGTTAAAGACTGATGAGAAATTTGATAACAGATGAATCAGATGGCAACACCCTGAATCAACCGATCAATCTTAACCTACGAAAATAGAGACAAGACATATGTAACTCTTTTTTTGTAACTGAAGTATAGTTGATTTACAATGTTGTTAATTTCTGCTGTACAGCAAAATGATTCAGTTATACATATATATACATTCTTTTTTTATATTCTTTTCCATTATGGTTTATCATAGGATATTGAATATAGTTCCCTGTGCTATACAGTAGGACCTTGTTGTTTATCCATTCTACATGTAATAGCTTACATCTGCTAACCCCAACCTCCCACTCATCCCTCCCTCAAACCCCTTCTCCCTTGGCAACCACAAGTCCGTTCTCTATGTCTGTGAGTCTGTTTCTTTTTCGTAGATAGGTTCTTTGGTGTCATATTTTAGATTCCACACATAATTGTTATCATGTGGTATTTGTCTTTCTCTTTCTGACTTACTTCACTTAGTATGACAATCTCTAGCTGCATCCACGTTGCTGCAAATGGCATTATTTTGTTCTTTATTATGGTTAAGTAATATTCCATTGTGTATATATACCACATCTTCTTTATCTATTCATCTGTTGATGGACATTTAGGATGCTTCCATGTCTTGGTTACTGTAAATAGTGCTGTTATGAACATAGGGGTACATGTATCTTTTCGAATTAGAGTTTTGTCTGGATATATGCCCAGGAGTGGGATTGCTGGATCACATGGTAATTCTATTTTAGTTTTATGAGGAACCTCCATAGTAGCTGCACCAACTTACATTCCCACCAACAGTGCAGGAGGGTTCCCATTTCTCCACACCCTCTCCAGCATTTGTTATTTGTAAACTTTTTAATGATGCCCATTCTGACCGGTGTGAGGTGGTACCTAACTATAGTTTTGATTTGCATTTCTCTAATAATTAGCAATGTTAAGCATCTTTTCATGTGCCTGTTGGCTATCTGTCTTTCTTCTTTGGAGAAATGTCTATTTAGGTCTTCTGCCCATTTTTCGATTGGGTTGTTTTTTGTTGTTGTTGAGTTGTATGAGCTGTTTGTATATTTTGGAAATTAAGCCCTTGTCAGTTGCATCATTTGCAAATATTTTCTCCCATCCTGTAGGTTGTCTTTTCGTTTTGTGTATGGTTTCCTTAGCTGTGCAAAAGCTTGTAAGTTTGACTAGGTCCCATTAGTTTATTTTTGTTTTTATTTCTATTGCCTTGGGAGACTGACCTAATAAAACACTGATACGATTTACAGACATATGTAATTCTTACTATGAGGCACTAAGTAAACGTATGTAAAGGAAAACTGACCACATGTTTATAACTGCTGAGGTGAGTGACAGAGACATTATACTCTTTGCTCTACTTGTGCATGTTTTTAAATTTTCCGTATGTAACAGACTACACTGGCCCTAATTCTTCACTATTCCCTACATCCATGCCTTTTGTCATGTCACTTTGCAGTTTGTCCTATTATAGGCAGAATATATCACTCTTGACACTGAGCTCAACCACGAGACCTGCTTTTGCCAATGTAATGAGGGCAGAAGTGATAGTGTGCCAAGCCTTAAGCCATTTTAATGTTCCTTGTCTCCTGTGCTTCTGCCATCATCATGAAAACACCAAGAGCCTACTTCTTGATCCAAGCAAAGGATGAGAGTAGTGAAGCTCAGCCGAGCTCACCCACAAACTCCTAAGCAAGAAGTAAGCATCACTTGTCTTTCTGAAAATGTTTCTAATACTACCTAAAGTGAAATTTTTAAAAAACCATCTAACACCAAAGCATCCACGGCAGGTTATGAATCAATAACAAATTATGATTCTGCTTTCCCTGGCCATATATAGCAGAAATATATAAGAATGTAGGGGAAATTGTACAAAATGGCTACCATTACGTTTAGTTCTCTACGACCTTGACTTCAAAATATACATTATACTGAACCTTTGGCTTTAGAGATTAAAATATAACTGCATACTTACCTCTTTTTTTTAAAGGGGGTAACTAATGAAGGAAAGACATCAGGGAAGAGAAACCACTTAGAGGCACTATTAAATAACCTCTGGAGAGCTAGGGCTGGTGAACTCAAGAGGTACCAGACTAGACAGGATAATATGCCTCACAGACAAACCAATAGAAATTTTCTTATCTAGTACCTGAAAATAGCTTTTCTATGAAAATACTACACCAAATCCAAGGTTGCATTTTTAAAACATTCAAACTTGTTAAATCCAGAATGCTTCAAATTCTATTTATTTTTTATCAACTTTATTGTCAAATTATTTTTTAATTTAAAATTCAAATTGCTACTACCAAATAAAGTAGTGGTTCATTTCTACTGGTTTTTATAAACCTGTCTAAAAGTAGCCCGTTTGTCCACAAACCACATACTATTTTGATTAAAATACAGCTGAGCAAGATACTTTAAAAATATCCTTAAGGATAAAATATTATAATGCAACTTTTTAAAAGTTTGTTTTACTATATCAAGATTTATCTCTTCCAAGCATCAAGTACCTATTATTACAGCCTAAATATTCCAAGCTGTAGGAAGTGGGGAATACCAAAACCTATCAGGGGCTATCTTCTGTTCCAGCAATTTCACTCCTAGGTGTTTATACAAGAGAAATGAACACCCAAGTCCACAAAAACTGGAAACAATCCAAATGGCCATCAATATGTGAATGGATAAACAAATTCTGGTATATCCATACAGTGGAATACTACATAATAATAAAAATGAACAAACTACTGATACACACAACATTGATAAATCTCAAAAACGTTATATTGAGTAAAAGAAGCCAGAATCATTGTATGATTCCACTGATATAAAATTCAAAAACAAACAAGACTAATGTATAGATACAGAAATCAGAACAGTGGTTGCTGCTGAAGGAGTGGAGGAACTGACTTCCAAGGGGCATGAGGGAACTTTGGGAGGGATGGAAATGTTCTGTATCTTGATTGGGGTAGGGGTTATGTGGGGATATATATTTGTCAAAACTCAAATTGTACACTTAAAGATCTGTGCACTTCACTACATGTACATTTTACCTCTACAAAAACAAGCAAAATAAATCACCTATTTGTGACCTTTTTCAAACTACCATTTCTCTCCACAAACTGAAAGACAATGTTACAATAAGCAACTGTTACCCTCAGCCTTCAGGGGCACTGGATGGTCAAGCTCTGCCATGGTGTCAATAACAAGGCCAACAGTCACTCAAACCTAAGAGACACTCCTGTTTCAAAACCAAAAACCTATCAAGTTAAATCCACTTATGTGGATGGATTAATCATCCATTAAAAGTTTATACTTTTATCCCTAAAAATTTTTAGTCTAACTCAAGCTACATCCACTCAAAGTATACCAATTACCTCTAAAAAAGCTATCTTCTTCAGTGTGATGCTCTAAGTCTTGTGCCTTATTTTGCCCAATTAGATGATGGACTTGGGAGGAACGTATCTCACAGTTCAATACAGTAATGCATTAATATGAAAATGATCCACTAAAATGTAAACTAGGGTCTCAGTCCAGAAACTGATCACACAAAGCAAGTTTAGTAAAAAATAAATGGTAGGGAATTCCCTGGTGGTCCAGTGGTTAGGACTCCCTGCTTCCACTGAAGGGGTCACGGGTTCAATCCCTGGTCAGGGAACTAAGATCTCACGTGCTGCTGGGCACAGCCAAAAAAAAAAAAAAAAAAAAAAAAGGGAATGGTATCCCAACTCATTCTTTGAGGCCAGAGTACTGTCCTGACACCAAAACCAAAGACATCACAAGAAAACTCCAAGCCATTATCTCTTTCTTTCTATATTTTGGCTGCATCGGGTCTTAGTTGTGGCACGCAGGATCTTTCGTGGTGGCGCACAGGCTTCTCTCTAGTTGTGGCGTGCAGGTCTTCTCTTCTCTACTTGTGGCACACGAGCTCAGTAGTTGCGGCGCACAGGCTTATTCGCCCTGCAGCATGTGGGATCTTGGTTCCATGACTAGGGATCGAACCCGTGTCTCCTGCATTGGAAGGCAGATTCTTTACCACTGGACCACCAGGGAAGTCCTCAAGCCATTATCTCTTATGAATGTAGATGTAAAAATCAACAAAATTAACAAACCAAATCCAGCAACTTACAAAAAAGGATTATACACCATGGCCAAGTGAGATTTATCCCAGGAATGCAAGTTTGGTTTAATATCTCAAAATCAATTAATCTAACGTATCCACACAATAAAGAACAAAAACCATATGATGATCAGAATATATGCAGAAAAAGCATTTGTCAAAAATCCAACATCTTAACATAATAAAGACAATCAACAAACAAAGAACAGAAGAAAATGCCCTCAATCTGATAAAGAGCATATATGAAAAACCCACAGCTAACTTTACACTTAATGGATAAAGACAAAATGCTTTCCCTCCAACTAAGATCAGGAACAAAGATTTCTGCCCTCACCACTTCTATGCAAAAGTATGAGGTATTAGGCAGGGCAATTAAGCAAGAAAATGAAATTAAAAGTATCTAGAGTGGAAAGGAAAAGTAAAACTATCTCTATTTGCAGATGACATGATCTTATATAAAGAAAATCCTGAGAGTTCCATTAATATACTATTAGAATAAATAAGTTTGGTAAGGTAGTAGGATACAAAATAAATACACAAAAATCAACTGTATACACTTGTAATAAACAATCCAAATACGTAATTAAGATAAAATTCCATTTACAATATCATCAAAAAGAATAAAACAATTTAACTAAAGAAGTACAAAACCTATACTTAAAAAGCTATGTAACACTACTGAAAGATTTAGACATAAGTGGGAAAACATCCCATGTATGCGTCAGAAAACTTAATACTGTTAAGATAGTACTAATCCCCGTACTGATCCACAGATTCAACGTGATCTCTATCAAAATCCTTTGCAGAAATTGATAAGCTTATCCTAAAATTCATATAGAAAGTCAAGGGACCCAGAATAGCCAAAACAAGCTTAGAAAAGAAGAACAAAGCTGGCAGACTCACATGTCCCAATTTCAAAGCTACAAAATGAAGACAATGTGATATTGGCAAAAGGACAGACATACAGATAATCGGACAGAACTGAGAGTCCAAAAATAAACGGTCAACTGATTTCTAAGGAGGGTGCCAAGGTCATTCAAAAGTAAAATAATAGTTTTTTCAAAAAACAGTACTGCAACAAGTGGATAGCCACAAATTTAAAAAATGAAGTTGGTACCTTGCCTTATAGCATATACAAAAATTAGCTAAAATAGATCAAAGACCTAAATATAAAAATTAAAGTTATAAAACTTTTAAAAAGCATAGGCAATTGCACAAACTCTTCAGGATCTTGAATTAAGAATGTTTCTTAGATATGACAACAAAAGCACAGTGACAAAATTTTAAAAAATAAGTAGCACTTCATGAAAACTAAAAGATTTTATGGGACTTCCCTGGTGGTCCAGTGGTTAAGAATCCGCCTTCCAATGCAGGGGACGCCTGTTCGATCCCTGGTCAGGGAACTAAGATTCCACATGTCACAGGGCAACTAAGTCCATGCACCACAACTACTGAGCCCGCATGCCACAACTAGAGAGAAGCCCGCATGCCATAACTTAAGACCTGACGCAACCAAAAATAAAATAAAATAAGTAAATAAACAAAATTAACTAGGCCTATTTAAAAAAAAATTTTTTTAAAAGCTTTTATTTGGCAGAAGACATCATTAAGAAAGTGAAAAACAACATACAGAATGGCAGAAAATATCTGCAAATCATATTTCTGATGAGACCTGTCACTAAAATAAAGAATTCTTACAACTCAATAAAAAGACAAATAACCCATCTTCAAAGTGGGCAAAAGACCTGAACAGACATTTCTTCCAATAAAATATACATGGTCAATAAGCACACAAAAAGATGCTCATGGGGCTCCCAATCCGGTTCCATCCGGTTCTCCCACCGCCCCCGCCGCGGGTCGCAGCAGCTCGGGCGGCGGGAGGAGCGGCAGCGGCCAGGCAGCCCAGCTTCGCGAAGGCTCTCGGCGCGCCGCGGCCCGCAGGCACCCGGCACGCGCCCGCCCCGCCGCCACGATGCCCAAGAGGAAGGTCAGCTCCGGCGAGGGGGCGGCGAAGGAGGAGCCCAAGAGGAGATCGGCGAGGTTGTCAGCTAAACCAGCTCCTGCAAAAGTGGAAACGAAGCCAAAAAAGGCGGCAGGAAAGGATAAATCTTCCGACAAAAAAGTGCAAACAAAAGGGAAAAGGGGAGCAAAGGGAAAACAGGCTGAAGTGGCTAACCAAGAGACTAAAGAAGACTTACCTGCAGAAAATGGAGAAACTAAAAATGAGGAGAGCCCAGCTTCTGATGAAGCAGGAGAGAAAGAAGCCAAGTCTGATTAATATCACACACCTGGTCCTATCAGTGGTCCCTGTTTCCCTTCTTGTACAATCCAGAGGAATATTTTTATCAACTATTTTGTAAATGCAAGTTTTTTAGTAGCTCTAGAAACATTTTTAAAAAGGAAGGAATCCCACCTCATCCCATTTTTTAAGTGTAAATGCTTTTTTTTAAGAGGTGAAATCATTTGCTGGTTGTTTATTTTTTGGTACAACCAGAAAATAGTGGGATATTGAATATGGGAGGCTTTGATTGTCTTGGGTGTCAGCTGAACATTCCACAGATGGGGGGTAGCTTTTCTATCCTATAATACAAAGCATACTAAATGGCAGTTTGGAGTCAGTTGTGCATTTAATGTCTTAAACACTTTAAATTACTTCTCTTCCCACGTTGTTTTTGGTAGAATTGTTTCCTAAAGCAAACCACTCACCCCTTGATCTTGGCTCACCTGGGCAGAATTTTGTGCACTCTGTATGTAACAACTTTGGTCGTGGTAGTCCAGTTCTTCTAGTAACTGTTAATGTGCTGTGAACGATTGACAATTTGAGTATGTAGTGTACATGATATTAAATTGTGAATTAGTGGGACTTACGATGTAACAGCATATCAATATTTGAAGATGTTGGTACTTGATATCCTGCGAAGGAAAATTTGCCCCCAAATTTTAAGCTGGAAAGTCACTGGAATAACTGTTCAGAAAAGAATCACAACTACATGATTTTTTAGGTTTTTGGTACGTATGTTGAGAATTGTGTACAAATTGAAATGTCTGTGTACTGATCCTCAAAACAACCAATAAAATCTCAATTATGAAAGAGAAAAAAAAAAAAAAAAAAAAAAGATGCTCATGATCATCCTTCAGTAGGGAAATGCAAATCAAAACCACAGTGAAATACCACTTCATACTCACTATGATGGCTATAATCAAAAAGACATGTGTTAACAAGGATGTGGAGAAATTGGAACCTCATATACTGCTGTCAGAAATGTAAAATACTGCAGCCACTTTGGAAAACAAATACTGCAGCTGCTTTGGAAAACAGTCTGACAGTTCACCGAAAGATTAAACATAAAATTACTACATGACCCAGCAATTCCCCTTCTAGGTATATACCCATGAGAAATGAAAAGTTATTTCTATATAAAAACCTATACAGGAATATTAATAGCAGCATTATCCATAATAGCCAAACAATGTAAACAACCCAATGTCCATCCACTGATGAATAGATAAATAAAAGGTGCTATATCCATACAATGGAATACTATTTGCTAATAAAAAGGAATAAAGTACTTATACATACTACCAGATGTATGAACTTTGAAATCATTGTTAAGTAAAAGAAGCCAGTCACAAGAGACCACATATTGTAAGATTCTAGTCATATAAAATGTCCAAAGTAGGCAAATCTATAGAAAATAGATTAGTAGTTGCCTAAGGTTGGGAGGGAGAGGCGGGGGGTGGGGGGAATGAGGACTGACTGCTAAAGGGTACCGGATTTCTTCTGCGGGTAATGAGAATGTTTAAAAATCGACTGTGGTGATGGCTGCACAAATCTGTGAATATACTAATAACTACTGAATTGTGCCCTTTAAATGGGGGGGGGGGCAGAATTTTATGGTATTTGAATTATATCTGAATTAAGCTTTTACAAAAATAAATTTTTTTGAGAAAAGTATGGTAGAATCTAGGTGGTGGACACAAATGTTGACTAAAATTTCTTTTAACTTGCTTGTCTGAAATTTTTCATGAAATGTTAAAAGCAGGAAAAATCACAGCATAAAAAAGTTTCACTATTACCAATAATATACCAAAACAATGATCTATCCACAACCATTTTTATGCATCAAGAGTCTCCCAAATTAATTAGGGATTGTTCACCCAAAAGTTGTCCAAAGCAGATTTTAGAATTCTGGAGTCCCTGATTTACATTCACAACGAAAACTCAGAGGATAAGAATTAGTTCTCCAAATTACAAACAAGGTGAGGGTGACTTAATTTTACGTAAACCTCCGTTGAGTTTTGAGAATAAAAAGGATTCTGTTCTCCTGTTGACAAACAGGACAAATAGGGAATTTTACATGTCCAGGCAGTTTTAAAGGTTTGGGAAACATCCTCTGCAAATGTTATGGCAGACTAGAGCAGATTATTTTACCTTTTGGTCAGTTTCAACATTGCTGGTTCTCAAGTTTTAGAAAGCAAGTAATTTGACACTGAATTTTTTTTTTTTTTTTTGGCCGTGTTGGGTCTTCGTTGTTGCGCGCCGGTTTTCTCTAGTTGCAGCAAGCGAGGGCTACTCTTCGTTGGGGTGCGCATGCTTCTCATTGTGGTGGCTTCTGTTGCTGCGGAGCACGGGCTCTAGGCACGCAGGCTTCAGTAGTTGAAGCATGCGGGCTCAGTAGTTGCGGCATGCGGGCCCTAAAGTTAGCAGGTTTCGGTAGTTGTGGCAGGTGGGCTCAGTAGTTGCAGTGCAGGCTCCAGGGTGCACGGGCTTCAGTAGTTGTGGCTCACGGGCTCTAGAGCGCAGGCTCAGTAGTTGTGGCGCATGGGCTTAGCTGCTCCACAGCATGTGGGATCTTCCCAGACCAGGGATCGAACCCATGTCCCCTACATTGGCAGGCAGATTCTTAACCACTGCGCCACCAGGGGAGTCCTGACACTCAATTTTTAAGAAGTTTAGAATAACTCCCAAAATAGTTACTAATTCAGAAAAAAACTATTTTAATGTATATACATTAGGCTTGAATTTTAGCCAAATTTTAAATACATGTCACTAGAGAAATCAAGATCCAAATTCAGGATGATATGTACTCTGTAACTGGAGTGACCATATGGCCCAGTTTGCCCAGGACTGTACTAATTTACAGCTGTTATTCCCACATCCCATCCAACTTAACAACTGTCTCATGTTTTCCATTTTTTAAATATTATTATGAATAACTGCATTAAAGTAAGATAGTATGGGTTTGCTATATTTCCACTTTATACTTCCACCTTCTACCATGGCTTTGCCTAGTACTCTGTGGAGTGCAGGTGCAGTTAACAGAGTTCTCACTTCAACTTCTGGTTCAATCTAAAAGCCAACCACTGAGAACCCATCTCTCTCTTTCCTGACCCTTTCCTGATCAAAGAAGTACACTTGGACACTAACTCTATCCAGTTATGGGTGCTGATAGCAGAGTGTTTGAAGCTGCTGTCCCGGCCAGCCACTTGGTGTACATGCTAGTTGTGCCACAGCCATTCTTCAGCTTGCAAAATGCGCATAACCTCCAGGCCTCCATCAGCTGGGTCAGTGGGATATGTAAGGTGTTCGTGAAATACATGTAGGAAAGAGACTCTGTGTATTCCTGTGCATAATGTACAGAGAGAGTAATCTGCACTTAATGCTACAGTAGTTTTGCTATTTATTTAACTGGATTTACACAATACAGCAAATATTTATTTTATTTGGTAACATTTCACAGCAATTATTATAAATTTAAATTATTTTTAGCATTTCCTTTTATGCTCAAGTGCCCCAGTTTACACAAAGAGTATATGGTCACACTACAATAAACAAAGACCTTATTCCCTATCAAGTTGTAGTGGACTACATGAGGGAATTTACAGACATAACTACATAAAGCATCTCCTGGGTCCTCAAAACCATGAACCCGAAGGGATGGCAAGGGTCAGCCAACCAGAAAACTAATATCACACTATTACTATAGTAAAGCTATTTTTGAACTGCTGTGATTCTTAAACAAATACAAAAAAAATCCACCAATTCTACATGGGAAGAACATTCTACACAACCTAGAACTATATATGTGACACAAAGATTCTAAGTTCTATTACTTCTTCATTGATTCATAAAGTGCTTCAGAATCATAAAGTGCTTCAGAATCACATATTAACCCTGAGGACTTCATTGACTTTGAGCATCTAAACAGAGTTTAGGTTAGAAGGAGGCATGAAAACAGTTTAAGTACCTTAACAAAGAAAAACTCCATGGTTTTGGATAGCAAATAATTATTCATTACTTCAAACGGCATCCTTTAAAATATACCATTAAATAGCCTTAAAAAGTATCAAACACATTTGAACGAGTATAGGACAAAACTATGTATATTTTTAATTCTTAAAAGACAATTATTTTCCTTAAGAGACAAGTTGGCCCAAGGTGATCTGAGGTTCCTGGAGGAATCTCAAAACCTTTCAAGTCTAAGAACAGAGAAGAATAAAAACCATTCCTTTTGTCTGTAACAGCTCTTCCTTAACAGATAGGACAAAATCTGGAGGGAAAAAAAATATCCAACTTTGACCTTTGAAAAAAATGTACTATAGGGTTATCATAGAAGGATAGTTTTTCCATTCTCAATGCACCCCAAATAAAAATCTCAGGTCATCTTTTCATTCAGTTCAAAACTTAAATTTGAAAATGGCAAATTTAAATTTTCAACATTAGATGTCATTAAAGATTCTATATCACATGCAATCAATAAGTATTTACAATAAAAAACCTTTAATCCAAGTATGATATACCCTAGTCTACATCTCAGTGAAGGTGGTGGGGCAGGTCCTACATCTACTCCAAAAGAGTCTAAGGTTTAGGAAGAGACCTTCAAGATGGCGGAGGAGTAAGACATGGAGATCACCTTCCTCCCCACAGATACATCAGAAATACATTTACATGTGGAACACTCCTACAGAACACCTACTGAACGCTGGCAGAAGACCTCAGACTTCCCAAAAGGGTAGTGGTGCTCCGGCCGGGTGTCAGGCCTGTGCCTCTGAGGTGGGAGAGCCGAGTTCAGGACACTGGTGCACCAGAGACCTCCCGGCTCCACGTAATATCAAACAGCGAAAGCTCTCCCAGAGATCTCCATCTCAACGCTAAGACCCAGCTCCACTCAACAAACAGCAAGCTACAGTGCTGGATACCCTATGCCAAACAACTAGCAAGACAGGAACACAACCCCACCCATTAGCAGAGAGGCTGCCTAAAATCATAAGGTCACAGACACCCCAAAACACACCAATGGACGCAGTCCTGCCCACCAGAAAGACGAGATCCAGCCTCATCCACCAGAACACAGGCGCTAGTCCCCTCCACCAGGAAGCCTACACAACCCACTGAACCAACCTGAGCCACTAGTGGCAGACAACAAAAACAACGGGAACTACGAACCTGCAGCCTGTGAAAAGCAGACCCCAAACATAGTAAATTAAGCAAAATGAGAAGACAGAGAAACACACATCATATGAAACAGCAAGGTAAAAACCCACCAGACCAAACAAATGAAGAGGAAATAGGCAGTCTACCTGAAAAAGAATTCAGAATAATGATAGTAAAGATGATCCAAAATCTTGGAAATAGAATAGACAAAATGCAAGAAACATTTAACAAGGACCTAGAAGAACTAAAGAGGAACCAAGCAACGATGAAAAACACAATAAATGAAATTAAAAATACTCTAGAAGGGATCAATAGCAGAATAACTGAGGCACAAAAATGGTTAAGTGACCTTATCCATTTTATCTATTGAGATAGATAGAAAGATAAAATAGTAGAAATAACTACTGCAGAGCAAAATAAAAAAGACTGAAAAGAACTGAAGACAGTCTTAGAGACTTCTGGGACAACATTAAATGCACCAACATTCTATAGGGGTCCCAGAGGAGAAGAGAAAAAGAAAGGGACTGAGAAAATATTTGAAGAGATTATAGTTGAAAACTTCCCTAACATGGGAAAGGAAACAGCCACCCAGATCTAGGAAGAGCAGAGAGTCCCATACAGGATAAATCCAAGGAGAAACATGCCAAGACGCATATTAATCAAACTATCAAAAATTAAATACAAAGAAAAAATATTAAAAGCAGCAAGGGAAAAACAACAAATAACATACAAGGGAATCCCCATAAGATTAAAAGCTGATCTTTCAGCAGAAACTCGGCAAGCCAGAAGGGAGTGGCAGGACATATTTAAAGTGATGAAAGGGAAAAACGTACAAACAAGATTACTCTACCCAGCAAGGATCTCATTCAGATTCAACAGAGAAATTAAAAACTTTATAGAAAAGCAAAAGCTAAGAGAATTCAGCACCACCAAACCAGCTTTACAACAAATGTTAAAGGAACTTCTCTAGGCAGGAAACACAAGAGAAGGAAAAGACCTGCAATAACAAACCCAAAACAATTAAGAAAATGGTCACAGGAATATGCATATCGATAATTAGCTTAAATGTGAAAGGATTAAATGCTCCCACCAAAAGACACAGACTGGTTGAATGGATACAAAAACAACACCCATATAGATACTGCCTACAAGAGACCCACTTCAGACCTAGGGACACATACAGACTGAAAGTGAGGGGATGGAAAAAGATATTCCATGCAAATGGAAACCAAAAGAAAGCTGGAGTAGCAATACTCATATCAGATAAAATAGACATTAAAATAAAGAATGTTGCAAGAGACAAGGAAGGACACTACATAATGATCAAGGGATCAATCCAAGAAGAAGATATAACAATTATAAATATATATGCACCCAACATAGGAGCATCTCAATACATAAGGCAACTGCTGACAGCTATAAAAGAGGAAATCGACAGTAACACAATCATAGTGGGAGACTTAAACACCTCACTTACACCAATGGACAGGTGCTCCAGACAGAAAACTAATAAGGAAACATAAGCTTTAAATGACACAACAGACCAGATAGATTTAATTGATATTTATAGGACATTCCATCCAAAAACAGCAGATTACACTTTCTTCTCAAGTGCACACGGCACATTCTCCAGGATAGATCATATCTTGGGTCACAAATCAAGCCTTGGTAAGTTTAAGAAAATTGAAATCGTATCAAGTATCTTTTCCAACCACAATGCTGTAAGACTAGATATCAATTACAGGAAGAAATCTATAAAAAATACAAACACATGGAGGCTAAACAATACACTACTTAATAACCAAGAGATCACTGAAGAAATCAAAGAGGAAAGCAAAAAATACCTAGAAACAAATGACAATGAAAACACAATGACCCAAAACCTATGGGATGCAGCAAAAGCAGTTCTAAGAGGGAAGTTTAGAGCAATACAATCCTACAACAAGAAACAAGAAACATCTCAAATAAAGAACCTAACCTTACACCTAAAGAAATTAAAGAAAGAAGAACCAAAAAACCCCAAAGTTAGCAGAAGGAAAGAAATCATAAAGATCAGATCAGAAATAAATGAAAAAGAATTGAAGGAAACGGTAGCAAAGATCAATAAAACTAAAAGCTGGTTCTTTGAGAAGATAAACAAAATTGATAAACCTCTAGCCAGACTCATCAAGAAAAAAAGGGAGAAGACTCAAATCAATAGAATTAGAAATGAAAAAAGAGAAGTAACAACTGACACTGAAGAAATACAAAAGATCATGAAACATTACTACAAGCAACTATATGCCAATAAAATGGACAACCTGGAAGAAATGGACAGATTCTTAGAAATGCACAACCTTCCGAGACTGAACCAGGAAGAAAAAGAAAATATAAACAGACCCATCACAAGCACTGAAGTTGAGACTGTGATTAAAAATCTTCCAACAAACCAAAGCCCAGGACCAGATGGCTTCGCAGGTGAATTCTATCAAACATTTAGAGAAGAGCTGACACCTATCCTTCTCAAACTCCTCCAAAACACAGCAGAAGAAAGAACACTCCCAAACTCATTCTACGAGGCCACCATCAACCTGATACCAAAATCCGACAAAGATGTCACGAAGAAAAAAAACTACAGGCCAATATCACTGATGAACATAGATGCAAAAATCCTCAACAAAATACTAGCAAATAGAACCCAACAGCACATTAAAGGGATCATACACCATGATGAAGTGAGGTTTATCCCAGGAATGCAAGGATTCTTCAATATACGCAAATCAATCAATGTGATAAACCATGTTAACAAATTGAAGGAGAAAAACCATATGATCATCTCAATAGATGCAGAAAAAGCTTTTGACAAAATTCAACACCCATTTATGATAAAAACCCTCCAGAAAGTAGGCACAGAGAGAACGTACCTCAACATAATAAAGGCCATATATGACAAACCCACAGCCAACATCATTCTCAATGGTGACAAATTGAAACCATTTCCTCTAAGATCAGGAACAAGACAAGGTTGTCCACTCTCACCACTATTATTCAACATAGTTTTGGAAGTTTTAGCCATAGCATTCAGAGAAGAAAAAGAAAAAAAAGGAATCCAAATCGGAGAAGAAGTAGTAAAGCTGTCACTGTTTGCAGATGACATGATAATATACAGAGAGAATCCTAAAGATGCTACCAGAAAACTACTAGAGCTAATCAATGAATTTGGTAACTAGCAGGATACAAATTAATGTACAGAAATCTCTTGCATTCCTATACATTAATGATGAAAAATCTTAAAGAGAAATTAAGGAAACACTCCCATTTACCACTGCAACAAAAAGAATAAAATACCTAGGACTAAACCTACCTAAGGAGACAAAACACCTGTATGCAAAAAACTATAAGACACTGATGAAAGAAATTAAAGATGATACCAACAGATGGAGAGATATACCATGTCCTTGGACTGGAAGAATCAACACTGTGAAAATGACTATACTACCCAAAGCAATCTACAAATTCAATGCAATCCCTATCAAACTAGCACTGGCATTTTCCCCAGAACTAGAGCAAAAAATTTGACAATTTGTATGGAAACACAAAAGACCGCGAACAGCCAAAGCAATCTTGAGAAAGAAAAACGGAGCTGGAGGAATCAGGCTCCGGGACTTCAGACTATACTACAAAGCTACAGTAATCAACACAGTATGGTACTGGCACAAAAACAGAAATACAGATCAATGGAACAGGATAGAAAGCCCAGAGATAAACCCACACACATATCGTCACCTTATTTTTGATAAAGGAGGCAACAATATACAATGGAGAACAGACAGCCTCTTCAATAGTGGTGCTGGGAAAACTGGACAGCTACATGTTAAAGAATGAAATTAGAACGCTCCCTAACACCATACACAAAAATAAACTCAAAATGGATTAAAAACCTAAATGTAAGGCCAGACACTACAAATCTCTCAGAGGAAAACATAGGCAGAACACTCTATGACATAAATCACAGCAAGCTCCTTTTTGACCCACCTCCTAGAGAAATGGAAATAAAAACAAAAATAAACAAATGGGACCTAATGAAACTTAAAAGCTTCTGCACAGCAAAGGAAACCATAAACAAGATGAAAAGACAGCCCTCAGAATGGGAGAAAATATTTGTAAATGAAGCAACTGACAAAGGATTAATCTCCAAAATTTACGAGCAGCTCATGCAAGCTCAATATCAAAAAAACAAACAACCCAATCCAAAACTAGGCAGAAGACCTAAATAGACATTTGTCCAAAGAAGATTGCCAACAAACACATGAAAGGATGCTCAACATCACTAATCATTAGAGAAATGCAAATCAAAACTACAATGAGATATCACCTCACACCGGTCAGAATGGCCATCATCAAAAAATCTACAAACAATAAATGCTGGAGAGGGTGTGGAGCAAAGGGAACCCTCTTGCCCTGTTGGTGTGAATGTAAATTGATACAGCCACTATGGAGAACAGTATGGAGGTTCCTTAAAAAACTAAAAATAGAACTACCATATGACCCAGCAATCCCACTACTGGGCATATACCCTGAGAAAACCAGAATTCAAAAAGAGTCATGTACCACAATGTTCATTGCAGCACTATTTACAATTGCCAGGACACGGAAGCAAGCTAAGTGTCCATCAACAGATGAATGGATAAAGAAGATGTGGGACATATATACAATGGAATATTACTGAGCCATAAAAAGAAACAATATTGAATTATTATTTGTAGCGAGGTGGATGGTCCTAGAGACTGTCATACAGAGTGAAGTCAGTCAGAAAGAGAAAAATAAATACCGTACGCTAACACATATATATGGCATCTAAAAAAAAAAGGTTCTGAAGAACCTAGGGGCAGGACAGGAATAAAGATGCAGACGTAGAGAATGGACTTGAGGACACAGGGAGGGGGAAGGGTAAGCTGGGGCGAAGTGAGAGAGTGGCATGGACATATATACACTACCAAATGTAAAATAGATAGCTAGCGGGAAGCAGCTGCATAGCACAGGGAGATCAGCTCAGTGCTTTGTGACCACCTAGAGGGGTGGGATAGGGAGGGTGGGAGGGAGACACAAGAGGGAGGAGATATGGGGATATATGTATATGTATAGCTGATTCACTTTGTTATAAAGCAGAAACTAACACACCATTGTAAAGCAATTATACTCCAATAAAGATGTTAAAAAAAAAAAAAAAGTCTAAGGCTTAGATGGGACCAAAAGTGGGAAACTTGACAAGTAGTCCAAAGAACTTTACTCTCATAGTCTTGCCTTAATAAAACTGAAAAAAGTTACTATGTCTAATGTTTGCTACATACATATATTCATATAAAACACTGAATAGTTGTAAAAACTTTTTAAAGAAAAGCTGACTGCCTATGCTCTTGTTTATATGAGATAAGATCTTAACTAAATAACATTATATCAGCTCTTTAAGGAAAAGAATAATCTCTGCCTTGGATGGTTAACCAAAGTAGCCCTGAAGAAAAAGAAAAGCCAGCTATGTTTTTTCAGCTTAGGAAGCTAGAACTCATAAAGGTCCTTTCCAGCTCTAAAATGATACTCTGTGGGTAAAACTAATGAAAACAGCCCAAATCCTTTTACAGAATTTAGGTAGGTCTCTCCCTAATTTCTATCATGCAGAAATGTCTTTTTCGAAAACCCCGAAAAATACTGAGATGTACCAGAATAGGAATCAAAATGAGCTCTTTCCCCACTTTATCAACTAAGATTTACACACAACTGTCAGAGGCACAATAGATATACAACGTAAGCTTGGGTCCAGTACCTGTATTTCACACCAGAGGGAAAGGTGGTTTCAGTGGTAAGCTATGGAAAATAGATGCCTACTTAGATTTCTGGGTGGACCTCTCAGAATATCATATTTCACTTACTTCACTCTGCAAACCCCCCCATATTTAAACATCTCTTTACTTTAAATGTTTCTTATGCTCAATGACATATCATTGATCACATCATCAGAAAGTTTTTACATATCATGGCTTACTTATAGAGGTATTTTTTCCCCTCCTTAGGAGTACATGAAATAATCATAGATGTGATGAAATGTTATTTTCTTGGATTGCTCCTCTTGAAAATGCTTTCAATCTGTTTTACATTTACTTGTTAGTAAAGTGAAAAAAAAAAAAAAAAGGGAATTCCCTGGCAGTCTGGTGGTTAGGACCCGGCGGCGCTTTCACTGCTTGGGCCCAGGTTGGATCCCTAGTCTGGGAAGTAAGATCCCACAAGCAGCCGAGCAGCACAGCCAAAAAAAAAAAAAGAAAAAAAGAAAGAAAGAAAGAAAGAAAGACACATGCTTGCTTATGCTACAAAACATAAAGAACCTTGAAATAAAAATAAGGTAACCAGCAATTCACCTGGGTCTCAAATATATCAAACTGATAAGATTCTCTTTAAAATTCAAGTTGAAGAAAAAAAAAAACATACCAGCTAGGAAAAATACTGTATGTTCTGTACACTGGAGTCAGGTAACTTGGAAACTGAATCTTTTAACTTCTTGCTGTCACTCAATTTTGTGTAAATACTGTTTTCAAATCAGCACATATTTTTCAAAGTCTGTAAATTAGGTTTGAATCCTCCTAATAACACAGTCATTTCCTCTACCAGCACAAAGATGAATCTTTTCAATGATTTTACGGCTCAAAATTAAAGGGAGAAGAAAACTGCTTTGTAAGTTAACGAGTGTACAGGAAAGAGCTGTTATGTTGAGGTTTACATAAGCTTCTGAGGTCAAAAACTAAAGGTTAGCCTGTCTTCATTCACGTTTATAATCTTGAGAAAGAGCTCCAACTAGTCTGAGCACTAGTTTTCCTCGGTTTAAAGGAGTTTATCAGCTACCTTAATCTTTACTCATTTGTTCAACAAATATTTCTTTGAATGTTTACTAGAGGGTAAGCAATTATTCATGGAGAGGACCCACTAAGATGTGACTAGGCACCACCTTTATAAGAGAATACTGCCGAAAAGACAATTCTACCTGACTTAGAACACCAATTCCCACCTGATGTTTAAAGTTCCACACATCCTGAATGAAACGTAATGAAGTAATTTCTTACAGCCAGGCCCTAAACAGCGTGTGGGAGGTAAATTTCGCTTAAATCGCAATTCAAAACCGCGCGGGTTCCCGCTGACAACACTGATTGTGAGGGTCTGAAAGAACTCCAGGCCAACGACAATTTTAACACAGAAGTGAAAGCGAAGGTGCTCAATTCAGAAGCGACACGAAAGAAGAGGGTCTGAAGAAGTGAGTCGGAGGTGACGAGAAACGCAGAGGCGGCCCAAACTGCTCCCTCCACTCGGCACATTGAGTTAACTTCTCCCGCACCCGGGACTCGCGACCTCCCCAGTTCCCGGGCGCGGTGGCGGCGGCCTGCGTCCCGGAAGGGGCTCGCAAAACCGGGAGCGGGTCCCATCGCAAACCAACTTGAAAAATAAGCAGTGAGCGGGATGGGGGCGGGGCTGGACACACGCTCCTTCCCTCGGAGAAGGATTGGGGGAGGGGAACGGAGTGAGCGACCCTCCGGCCACCGGCCCCGACCCCGGGAGGGCGCTGACGGGGGCTGAGGGGGGAGGGCGCGCGGTCACGCGGCCTCATCCAGGGCCGGCCTCGCCGCCGCGGACCCCAAGGCCGACGTGGGGAACCCGGCGAGCCCCACCGAGGGCAGGCGGGAAACGGGGTGGCGGGAAGACGGGAGGCCCGCCCTGCTCCAACGCCGCACGCGAGGCCCCGACCCCGCTCTGCCTTCGGCGGGCCCCGGGAGCTCCACAAAAGGCTGCCCGACTCCCGAAGGGGCTGGGTGAGGGCTGAGGAAGCCCCCCTCACAGACAGACAGACACTCACACACACACACACACACACACACACACACACACACACACACACAGACGCCCGCTCGCCTCCCTACCCCCACCCTCCGACCGCGCTCCGCGGGCTCTGAGCCCCACAGCGACGCGGGGGAGGCTGGGGCCAGCGGCGCGACCACGGGAAGGTGACGCCCTCCCCGACGCCAGGAGCTCGGCGGGCGCAGGAACCCCGACACGCATACAAAAATCAACAAAGCACCTGCCGCTCCCGAGGAGAAAACATGCCACAGGCCCCGACTGGGGGGCTCTCCGACGCGCCGCTGCCAGGGCCGCAGGGCTCCGCTGGCGGGCTCGGGGGAGGAGGCGGGGAAGGGCCCCGCGCGGTGGCTCCCCGGCCCCGGAGCCTTGCCACCGTCCGGAAGCGGTGAGCCAGGGACCCCCCACGCCAGAGACTGACCTTGGAGTCTCCGTTGCACAGAGCCATCGGGGCTGGGGCGGCGGCGGCGGCGGCCAGAGATGAGACGGGGCGGGAGAGGGCCGGTGGGGTCGACGCCACGGGCCGGGGCTGAGGAGGAGGCCTGGTCGAGGAGCGGGCGGGAGGCGCGGAGAGGAGCTGACTGCCTGCGAAGCGCCGAGTGGAGCAGCAGCCGCGGAGCGCGGGCCCCAGCGCCGCGGGAGAGCAGACCAGCAGCGCGCACGCTGCCCCCGCCTCCTGCTTCCGCACTGGCCGGCCACTGGGAGGAGCCAGAGCCCTTGTGGCTAGGCTGCCGAGCAGCGGACACCCGCAGCTGCCGCCGCCGCTGCAGCCCAATAAGCCCGCCTCTGGAGGCGGGGACTTCGGCGTCCGGCCCCGCCTCCAGGTCCGTCCGGGCCGCCCAGGCCCGCCCCCGGGAGTAGAAACCCGCGGGTCTCGGGCCTGCCCACCCACAAGAGGAGGGGCCTGCGGCACCTGGCCGCGCCCCCGCCCCTGTCTGGCCCGCCCTTTGGAGGAGGAGCCCGCGGCGCCCAGCTTAGCTGCCCCGGTCCCGCCCCCGTACCCGGCAGCAGGCGCTGAGAGGAAGGCCGGTGGCGCCATGCCCCACCCCCGCCGCTAAAGCTGGCCTCGGAGAAAAACCGAAGCCGCAGTGCGCTTACTGTTGGCCCGCCGGCCCGCAGCCTTTGATGCGAGAGGCTGGTGGCACTGAAGAGGAGGCCTGCAGAAAGCTGGGTCACTGGGGAACGCTTACCCGGTGGTGCGGCCTCATCCCAGGTTGCGGGTCAGGGGGAAGGCCAAGGCTGCTTTGAAGAGTTTCGTGGTGACTTCAACGTGGACTTAAAAGTGACATTTGATCACTTAGGTCCCTCAAAAGTTCTACAGCGGGTCCAGAATTTCCCAAAGGAAGGGGTTTGGGAGCGGCAACCTGGTGGGAAACTGGACCGGCGGAGTAGAGCTCTGTTTGCACAGCAATATTTTTATTTGGATTGTTTGTGGGAAAGGGAGGAACTGTGTAGTCTCTCCACCTACTCACTGGTACCCGTCAATGCCAGTATTACAGTACCTTGAATTTGGTCACCTGTGGGTCTAAATCAGGGTTGGGGAATAAATAGTAACACTTGGGGCGGCTTTCCGTTTACAAAGCCTTTTAACAGATATTCAGTTAATATTATAATACAGCCAATATTTGCTGAGCTCATGCTGTGTGTCAAGCTCTAGTCCAGGTATTAAGGAGCTAGAGTGAGACTGCCCTGACTTCCAAAAACTCATTTTATTCTAAATAATCCCGTGGAAGTAGTGCAGTAAGATTGATGTTCTTATCCACTTTTACTTATAAGAAATTTGAGGCCCAGTGAGATTATGTGCTTTTGCCTCTCTATATAGGAGGTAAGGGGTACCTGACCTGGGAAAGGATAGACAGTTTGTTAGTAAAATATTTACAGGATCAAAAGGCCCAAGGCCCTCCTGGACCTCACAGTCAAGTAAAGTATTTTACTTACCTTTTTTCGAAGTGAAAAATGGATACTTGAACTTTCTAAAGCCATGGAGATTGTGTTCTCTTGATAGGTCTGAGTGAACAATCCAGAGAACAGTGTGGTAACCAATAGGAGAATTGCATTAACATCCACCTGGAATGGAATGGCATGTGATGTGACGGCATTAAGGATTGGCTAAACCCCATCTGTATTAGATAATGTCTAATTTAAATATATTCTAGTGGTCACTTGTGTTTATGGCTAAGAATGTCAGCATGTACCGGAATCCTTATAGCTTAAGTCTTCTGCAGCTTTTGACTCTATTCACCCCTTCCTCCTTCTTGAAACTGGATGTCCTTACAGGGCACCATAGAGGTATCTTTTTACCTCCATGATTGTTCTCCATCACCTTTTCTTGTCCCTCTTTGTATATCTTTCCTATAGGAGGAAACTTAAGTATTGGTTTTCTTCAGTATTTCCATTCCTAGCCCTCTTCTCATCTTATTCTTCACCTGTGTTCCCCTGGGGCACTTATTTAAAAATATAGACTTGCTTAAAAACACCTTAATAGGCTGTATGTGATGACAGCTTTCTCTTCTGAGCTCCAGGTCCCTATTACTGTGTACATCCCCAGTTAGATGTTAAATGTCATAGTGGGTCCCAAACTCAAGTCCGAAACAAAACGTTGTTCAAGACTATTCTTGTTAATTTCCTGTTCATTTTATATATCAGTTATTGAAAGAGGGGCACTAAAATTTCCAACGGTAATTGTGATTTTATCAGTTTCTCCTTATAGTTATATCAGTTTTTGGTTTGTGTATTTTGAAGCTCTGTTTTTAGGATCATAAATGTTTAGAATCATTATTGATCCCTTTATAGTTATGAAATGATATTTTTTAGATCCCCAGTAATATTCTTCACTCTGACATCTACTGTGTCCAAAATAGCATGCCTGCTTTCTTGACTGGTTCTTGGCGTGATATATGTTTTGCAACCCTTTATCCTGTTTGTGTCTTTATGTTTAAAGTGTTTCTTGTAGACAGCACATAATTACGTCTTGCTTTAATTGGAGTGTTTATACCATTTACATTTAATGTGATTATTGATATGGCTAAGTTTAGTTCTTTAATCTGGAGATTCTCAAGGCAGTAAGCTGAGGCAGTTGAAGGGCTCATCTTTTTTGCTTCCCATCTCTCAGGGATCTGTCCTTTGTTGCTTGATATCCAGTATCTTGCAACCATTGTTGCATATATTTTGTCCGAGTTTTCTGTTGTTGTTTCCAGGAGGGTGCGTCCAGTTCGTTACTCCATTCTGGCAGAAGTGGAAGTATTTTAATGATTAGTTGAGGCATCTTAAACCTGTAAGGTCTTCCTTCTGTTACCTGTCCTATCATATTTTTATATGATTATTAAGGTTAAGGGTGAAGATTGCCCTGAATTCAGAACAACTTAGGCAACATAGAATAGTGATGCTGATGCTTATAAATGTAATTGTGTGGTTTCTGGGACCAATACATTTTAAAAGAAACATTTCAGAAAATCCACAGAGAGAAAATTTACTTGACTTTTCAGATTTGATGAGTATCATATCATAAAATATTTATTTCAGGTATAATCCATGGTCATCTTATTTCATCTTTCAAATGTTTAATATTTTAAATCTGCCATTAACAAAAAAATTAACTTTTAAACTTACAAAGAACATTAGATGTCAACTTAAAATGTGGAAGGAAGTACATAGTTTTTCAAAATCCTTTTAGGATGGTATGTGAGTTAGAAAACAAAAACAACCTTGAAGACAACTGTTCTAAATTTGATCATACATCCTTTGCCCAGAATCTTCTTAATGGGTCCCCATTGCTCTCAGGATAAACTCCGAAACTTCTAACATTGCTTACTTGGTACTTGGAAATTTGACCAGCCCGAATACCTTGTAGCCTGCTATTACCACTGCCCTCCTCACTCTACTCTCTAGCCATATTAAACTTCTGTCATTCCTTAAATATGACATGATCTCTCTTGACTTGGGCCTTTTGCACAGAAATGTCTTTTGTCTAGAATATTTCTGTTCCCCTCCCCACAACCCCGAAGTCTTGGGTTAGATGTTTCTTCCTCTTTTGTGCCCCCATAATCCTTTCCCCTTCATCATTACTCATCACCCTCTACAGTGTTTACCTGTTCCCTTGTCTCTGTCCGCAGAAAAGCCCTGGAAACAGTAACATCCAGGAGCCACAAGCAAACCTAGCACCCAGATACTGGTTTCTAAATACCGGTCTCCAGCAAGAAGAACCAGGACTTCTTGGAGAAATGGCTGATCTCAGGACTGAGGCAGGGACAAGGTGACCAGGAACATCTTTTTGTGCCAAGAAGTTAGGAAGTGCTCAGAGAATGATGGGCACATTTCAGAGGGACACAGAGTCACTTTGAAAAGATTTTACTGGCCAAATCTGGAACAATATATCAAAATAGCAATGGTAAACAGATTGTACGCTCTGATTAAATTAGGAATCCATCAGTCTCTGATCATATAAATAAATGATTAAATGGAGAGAAAACCGTTCCGTATAATAGAGTGTCAACTAATAAAGTTCAAAGGAATAATTGAGTTAGAAAATCATCATTTGTACACACTATGTAAAATAGATAATCAACAAGGACCTACTGTAGCACAGGTAACTCTACTCAACATTCTATAATAACCTATATGGGAAAAGAATCTGAGAAAGAATGGATATATGTATATGTACAACTGAATCACTTTGCTGTACACCTGAAACTAACACAACATTGTAAATCAACTATACCCCAATATAAAATAAAAATTCATTTTAAAAAAAGGAAAGTCATCATTTGGCAACCATCACACAAATAATAAATTCAGACAAGAAACATCAATGGATGGTAAAATTCGTGGATGAAAGTAGGATCAAGAACAGGTTTTATTTACATTGTCTCAAAGTATCTCCCTACGAAATAATAATTATATAAGAAAAATAGTAACTTTACAGTGGAAAAACTTGAGGATACCTCATTACTCAAGCGGTCGAAGTTAGGAAAAAATCAACAACATGTGTCACCTGATGAATGCAATGAGGCAACCATAGTATTACTTCAGTAGTGCTTGCCTAAAATGTATAACCTAAGGGTGAGTAAACATCAGGCAAACCCAAATGGAGGCACATTTAAAAAAATAACAGGTCTGTAATTTTTCCAGTTATCTCTTGCTTTGCAACACACACCCTTAAATCTAGTGGTTTAAGACAACATTATTCATTTTACTACAATTTGGACAGGTTCAGCAGGAGCAGCTCTTCTTTGCCCTAATGTGTCAGCTAATACAGTCCAGAGCACAGCTCCAGTAGACCTCAGCTAGAGTGGCTCAAAGGCTGGGAGCTAGAATCATGTGAAGGCTTTCCCACTCACATCTCTAACACCTAAACAGGGAGACTCAAACAACTGAGAGCTGGAACAGCTGCAGCCCATCTGGCATCTCTGTCTCTATGTGGTCTCTCCATTACCACAGCTTCACAGTAACTGGATTTCCTATGGGTCAGCTCAGGACTCCCAGGGAGTGTGAGTGTGTGAGAGAGAGACACACACAAGAGCAAGACAGAGAAAGAACTAGTGAGAACCAGGTAGAAGCTGTGTGGCCTTTTCTATCTAGACTTGAAGTCACCGTTTACTTCTCTGCATTCTATTCATGGAATAAGTCACAAGGCCTGTCCAGATTCAAGGAGAGGGTTCTGGAAGAGCATGTGGAACTGCAAATGTGGTGCAATGCTTGGAAAATACAATCAGCTACAGTAATCTTAAAAAAATGAAGGTCAGTATATGGAACTGTTCTAGATTGAAGCTGCGAGAAATACATGCACCTAGATTGAAACTTTTGCTCTAAAGGGTATTATTGGGTCAGTTGGCAAACCTTGAATGCTCTAAGAGAAGGGTTTATGGGAGCTCTTTACTGCAACTTTGCTATAAGTTTGAAATAATAAATAAAAATAATAAGACACACCATAGAAGCTTGTTTAAAAATCTTATGATTAATCCTTTCATAAAGCAACAGATGATTGTGTAATGAAATAACCACCCATATATGATACAATCATATTTTTGAATGTCACATTTTATTAAAGCAGATCATTGAATGTTATTATCATAATTATATTTTTATTGATTACCTCTGCTATGCCCTCTGTCTCAACTGTTCTCTCAAATTTTGGTCACCTTCTCTTAGAGCCAAACTGACATCCTCCTGGTGAGAACTGATTCAGCCAAAGCCTGTCCCTTCATCATCTCTAGGAAAAGGAAGAATGCAACTTTTGGTGTCTTGCCTTTGACAAGTTTCTAAAACTGGTGATGAAGAAAACACTTAACAGTAGTAGTAGTAGTAGTAGTAAATCTTACATAGCACTTTATATGCCAAGGCACTATTGTAAATTCTTTACATATGTCAACTCATTTAATCCTCATAACAGTCCTATGAGATGGGTACTATTATTATCTTCTCATTGCCCTTTTATGATTGAGAAGACAGAGAGAGAGACTAACTTAAGGTTATATAGACGGTAAACCACAGAACTGAGATTCAAACCAGGCCAACTGGCTCTAGCCTTTTATTGTTTATTAAATATTCAAAATATACATTGCCAAACAATC
This sequence comes from Eubalaena glacialis, assembly GCF_028564815.1. Lineage (NCBI taxonomy): Eukaryota > Metazoa > Chordata > Mammalia > Artiodactyla > Balaenidae > Eubalaena > Eubalaena glacialis. Next base: position 113,689,653 of record NC_083721.1, read on the forward strand.
TTTAAAGCCACATGTATTACTGGGCACATTTTAAAGCAGAGTAATGGCCCTGTTACCACTGTTTCTTTCATCTGTTTACAGTGCCATGATTTTGATGAATTTTTTTGAATTGGTTATCCTTAACAAAATTCATGGCACAAATTCACTGGGTGTTTATATATTTAATTGTGGTAAAAAAAAATACACAACATAAAATTTACTATCTTAACCATTTTTAAGTGTACAGTTCAATAGTGCTAAGTATATTCACATTGCTGTGCAACAAACCTCCATAACTTTTTCATTTTGCAAAAAACACATCCCATTTCCTCCTCCTCTCAGCCTCTGATAACCACCATTCCATTTTGTTTCTATGAATGTGACTACTTTAAATACCTCAAATCATACAGTATTTGTCTTTTTGTGACTGGTTTATTTCACTTAGCATAATGTCCTCAAGTTTCAACCAGGTTGTAGCATGTGAAAGGATTCCCTTCCTTTTTAAGACTGAATAAAATTCTATTTTATATGAAATATATATACATATGTTTATCCATTTAACTGTCTATGGGCATTTGGGTTGCTTCCACATCTTGGCTATTGTGAATAATGCTGCTATTGGCATGTTCATATATTGAAAACTGAAAATATAAGAATAAAACATGGTAACATAAAATAGCTCACAGTGAGGGTGAAGAAAATGAAGCTCTTCAGATTTTGAAATGTAGTATGCTTTCTGTTCTTGTATAAGTAATGATAACACTTTACATGGAATTTTAAAAATTTTATTTATTTATTTTGGCTGTGCTGGGTCTTAGTTGCAGCACACAGGATCTTTGTTGCAGCATGCAGACTTCTTAGTTGTGGTGTGCGGACTCCTTAGTTGTGGCATGAGGACTTTTAGTTGTGGCATGCATGCGGGATCTAGTTCCCTGACCAGGGATTGAATCTGGACCCCCTGCATTGGGAGCACAGAGTCCTACCCACTGGGACAACCAGGGAAGTCCCTACATGGAATTTTTAAATTTAGGACTTTAAGCTGTTTTCATATGTCAAAATCACTTTTTACATAATGTCCATGAATTTAGTATTCTGGCAATAGGAATCATAATACTTATACAAGTACATATGTTACTGAACTGCACTTGGGTCCACTCACCTGCCGCACAGTAAGGGCAATTTACTGACACCAGGTTGTGGTGAAGGAAAGTACAGTGTTTATTGCAGGTGCCATGTGAGGAAAACAGGCAACTCATGCTCAAAAACCCTGAACTTCCCTATGGCTTTCAGGGAAGGGTTATTAAAGGCAACATTTGGGATGAGGACTGCAGGGTACCTGCCTTTCCTCTGATTGGTTGGTGGTGAGGTAACAGGGTGGTGTTTCAGGAATCTCAGTCACCAACCTTCTGGTTCCAACCAGTCTGGGGCCTAGTGCTTGTGCTCAGAAGGTAACCACCATCCTTCGCCTGGGTGGGGGTCTTAGTTCCTGCAGAACAACTCAAAATATGTGTCAGATTGTTATGTATAGCCCTTGAGAAGGAACTGGGACTCTGTTTTATCACTAAACTATTGTTTCTTAACTGCTTTTCCTTTGTTTCCTTCACTTCCTTAATTAATAACTGCTTGAGTCTGCTCTTTGGAACTCAGGGAAGGCCTAGGAGGCCAAAGCCTTTTTCTTTTTTTCAACAAAAAAGAACTGGGGACAGTAGGGGCCTTCGTACTTGCGAGGGCCCTGCATGGTCCTGCTTAGTTTCAATCCCCCCTTTTCTTTGATACTTCTCAATCCTGAGGGGGACAGGAGTGGGACAAGAAAGGGAATCAAGTTTTGGGTACAGAGGTTAATCATAGATTTGGCAGGGGAGCTCAGTTTTAAGGGGACTCAGTTTTGCATATATTTTGGGCTCAATTTGTAACCAATAGCTTGATGTCTTTAAACTTCTGCATCTTCCTGGTAATAAGCTCTACATTCAGAGCCTCAGTTCAACCAAGACACCACAAATCTGAGGCTAAAAAAAAGCGGCGTGGCTCAAATTTACTTAGGGACTGTTACAAGAGTAGATGCGTTTCCTGAAAGGAGAAACTTCACAAAGTCTGCCTTTTCAAACCTACTCCCATTTTACCTAAGATTTCTTCCCCTAGTGGCGGTGTTAGTTGCCCAAAGTAAAATTCCTTCTCTGGGAACAACTTGTCGGAAAAGATAGGTAAGCAGCATTTCAAAAGACTATTTAAAAATGTGAAAGTATATTGTAAAGATACCCAAGGGAATGTTTACCCAATACTCTCTGAATGGCCTTCCTTTCTCCACTTGCCAGCCTCCCACTCACACATTTGTTACCTCATTCTCCAACTTTCTTCATTCCTTAGCCAAGTCAACACATCTTTTGACTGTCCTTCTATTGTTCATTTTGACATTTCTCTGTGCCCTTTAATTGTCCACAATATATACATGAAAAGAATGTTTGGTTGTGGGTGATTGTGAAATCGTACAACTGAAACAGGACTCGAACCCAGCCAAAACCCAGATTGGGACTTGAACCCACTGTCTTTTAATTGAGATTGCACACCTGGTCTCTCAGGACTTAATGAAGCTCAGGTTCTATATGTCTCAGCACAGAAGGAATTCGGCGAGAGACAAAGTAATGAGTAAGAAGGGATTTATTTAGAGAGATACACATTCCATAGACAGAATGCTCTCATCTCAAAAGGCAAGAGTGGCCCTGGAAGAAAAACACTCCAGAGACAGAGTGTGGGCCATCTCAGAAGGCGAGAGGCCCCGAAATATGGGGTGGTTAGTTTTTATGGGCTGGGTAATTTCATAGGCTAATGAGTGGCAGGATTATTACAACTATTTTGGAGTAGGGGCAGGGGTTTCCTGGATTTGGGCCACCGCCTGCTTTTTAGCCTTTTATGGTCAGCCTCAGAACTGTCATGGCACTGGTGGGTGTGTCATTTAGCATATGCTAATGTATTACAGTGAGCATATAATGAGGCTCAAGGTCCACTGGAAGGCGAATCTTCTGCCATCTTGGACCTAGTTGGTTCTAATCAATTTATGTTGTATCCTCAATGGCTATGTCATTCTTTTAAATGTTGTACCCTGCCCCCTTCCCTCCTGTTTCAATTGTGTTTCTTCTCTTTTAATTTTCTTATATAGCATTAGATAATATATATGAAAGCACTCTGTAAATGATAAAACACTGTACAAAATGTTAGTTATTTTCAGAATATATTCCACTGCCTAGCACATTGTGGGTACCCAATGATTTAGTAAAGCATTATATACTCTGTCCTAATTTTTAAAACCATGTACATTGGAACATGACAAGAGATAGGGAAATTTTAACAGCAGAACAGGTATGTTAATCTCTAAAGTATATGTAGCACATTATAATAAATAAAAACAAAAATTACCAAGACCCCAATTGAGAAAGGTAGAGACAAAATTCACAAATTAGGCAGTACAAATAGTTAATAAACATGATATGCTATCTTAAATATTTTGGCATCATTTTCCCAGCCTTCTGAAATCCCATAAAATGAGAGAAGAAAAAAATTTTAAATAAAATATGGCAATATTGGAAAAACAGGTAGAAGGTCATAAGCAGAGAAAAATGTTTCTGGCAGGAGTGCAAAATGGCACAACTACTTTAGAAAATACTTTGGCAGTTTCTTATAAAGTTAAATATACACATACCATACAACTCAGCAATCCTATCCTAGGTAAGCGCCCAAGAGAAATGAAACTTTTATTTACACAAAAACCTATATGCAAGTGTTTATAGTGACTTTATTCATAATCTCCGAAAACTGAAAATAGTCCAAATGTTCTTGAACTGGTGAATGGATAAACACACGTTGATACATCCATACAATGAAAGTCTACTCAGCCAAAAAAATGGGGGGTAGGGGGGTACTCAGGGAGGAACTATCAATACAGGCGGCAACATGGATGAATCCCAATGCATTATGTGGACTGGAGGAAGCCAGACTCAAAGGCTACATATTGTACGATTCCATTTATTTGACATTTTGGAAAAGACAAAACTATAGGGAGAAAAAACGTATCAGGGGTTTCCATGGGCTGTGGGCTGTCTGGAGAGGCTGGCTTCAAATGAGCACAGGAGAATTTTTTGGAGTGATGAAACTATTCCATATCTTGATTGTGGTGGTGGTTACACAACTATTTGTGAAAATGGTTTATATTTGTCCAAACTCATAGAACTGTACACTAAAGTTTTACTGTACATAAATTATACCTCAGTAAACCTGATCCCCCTTACCCCCCCAAAAAAAAGCAATTAAAAAATTCTGAAGAATACATAGAAGATTCCAGTCCACTAGCATATGAATGATAGTGAACTGGAAAACCAGTCAAGAAATCTGCAACTACACACAGGTTTAGGAAGAGGCCACTAGATGGTGGTATTAATTTTTGTAATAGAGCCCAGGAAACGCTGGAAGCTCAGATATCACAGGCCTGGAGCAGTTTTTTTCAAAAATTTCCTATAAATCCATAGCTATAACTCCTGCTGTCAAGCCTTAAGCTGCATTGGTTTCTGTGTTTTTGCTAAGCTAGGTCTCCCAGCCTTCCACTGATACTGGGAGGCCATCAATATCCTTCCAGTTAAATTCTCTCTCTCTCTCTCACTCTCTGCTTTTGTTTTTGTTTTCTGAAACAGACCAAATAGCAGAACTACTAAGGCTGTTAACCAACTTTTTTTTTGTTTGTTTGGTTTTTCTTCTTACTTTTCATTACGTAGAATTTTGAACATGTATGAAATAAACAGAATGGTATAATGAACTCCAATATCACCAAACGTCAATAGTTATTGATAATCTGCCATTCTTAATCCATCAAACCTTCATCACTTCCAACCCTCATGCAAATAGTTTTTTACAGCCATTTTTCTAATGAGATAAATTTACATTATTTTGAAATGCACAGGTTTTTAAAAAATAGGCTTATTTTATCTCAGCAAAATTGAGCAGAATGTACAGAGATTTCCCATATGCTCCTTGTCCCCACACATGCACAGCCTCCCCCATCATCAACATCACAGAGTGGTACATTTGTGATAGCTGATGAACTTATCCATCATTATTACCCAAAGTTCATAGTTTACATTGGTGTCATACATTCTGTGGGTTTGGACAAATACATAATGATATATAACTATCACTACGGTGTCATACAGAGTATTTTCACTTCGCTAAACATTATCTGTGCTCCCCTTATTCATTCCTCCCTCTCCCTAACCCCTGGCAAAATGCACAGATTTTAACTATACAATTCCAATTTGTTTTGGACAGACCTAGTTTGGAAGTTTATAATAACATAAAGCAAAAAAGAAAAGGGAAAGTTGTAAGAGAAGACTAAAGAGATAAGTCCAGTAAACAAACTAAAAGTTTACTAGGATTTCCAGGAGGATTTAATGAAGAGGAAAGAAAAAAAGGAAAAATCAAATATATTATAAAAGAAAATTTCCCATAATTCATGAAAGATTTGGAACTTTGTTCAAAAAGGCCTAATAAATGTTGAATAAGATTAATAGAAAAACATACATGCACATACCTTCACACATTCTGGTGAAAATTCTGAACTCTGAAAAAAAAGAAAACTCCACAAGCTTCCAAATGGAAAAACAGGATACCAGCAAAGGAAAAAAAATGGATTGATGGTGTCAACTGAAAGGAAAAAAAAAAAAAAAAAAGCACAATGTGAGAGCTCTGAGTTCAGTTATATTTGGGGAGTTACTGAAGACTATAGACTATAGCCCAGGAGACAGCCCTTCAGAGAGTTCTGAGGAAGCACTCAGAAGAGGTAAGGTGGGGAGGTCAGTATATGTGTGATTTTGGCAAAGAGGTATATGCAATCAAGCACACATCTCAGTAGAAGATTGCTGCTAGTCACGAGGAGCAGATGTCTCCTTTAATGATTTTAGTGCTTTTCTAGGTAAGAGAAGATGCAAGAAATTTGGTTCATAAAATTTTCTCCTGAAAATATTTCACTATGAGAAGGCCTGTTCTGCCAGTTTTCCCAGAGCATAGAGTGCCTCATTTCTGATATCCACCCTGAACTCCTTTCAGGGTGTGTTAAAGGTCAGTGACTACAGTGGCTAGTGACTTCATTCTTGTAGAACCAGATGGTGAGTGACATTTTTTTTGTTGGCAATAGTGAACAACAATAATATAATAATATGTTATAAGTAACTTTTTTTGGTGTAATTCATATCTTGTTTTTGAGAGCTTCAGCCTCAAGTCACAGGAAAGAAGAAATAAAATTTAAAAAAATTGATATCATAAACATGCACATATGCTTTTATCATTAATAGATTACAATTAAAATAACATCACATTTTTGTGCTTTCATATTGGTGTAGACTAACAAGTTTGAAATACGAAGGGTAGATGAGGGGCAAGCAAATCCAATTAATCACAGCTAAACAGTATACATTAGTACAAAGCTTTTTGGAGAACTATTTGGGAATATATTACATTTTAAATATATATTTCGACCCAGAAGTTTCACTTCTAAAATATATACGTGTGTTTTATTTTTATACACATTTATAATATTGATATAAATTTTATATTTTATGTATGTATTTGGGAGAGTATTGGGAAAACAAACCATCAAACCAGAAAGAACCTAAATGGTCATCAGTATCATAAGTATGAGCCTGGTTGGTAAATTTTAGCAAATCCATACAATGGACTCTGATAGGCCCAGTGTGGACACCGTGTTCACTCTTAAGGTCATTCAGGTGTAGGCAATGGAGGATGGGGGTGGGGCAACTGAAGACAAATACGGATCATGGCTACCACCGGGAGGGTTTTGTGTTTGGCAGTTTCACTAGCTTTATCAGAACACACCAATCAAGGAAGACCAGTTTCCCAAAGAAAAGGGAGAATGATGTTAACAGAAGTGAGTAAGGGGCACTGAGTATGCAAAAAGAGCAGCTGCTCATGACAGTACTGGCTGAAAGTTCCATGCTGTAGCAGTCTTATGCTCATAGTGGTAGTGACAGTTGTTCCCCATTTGCTGAGGTTCACAGCCTGCTGGGGGAGTGCTTCCAGATTTGTAAAGGAGTGTCTCAGTCTGTCCCACAGGAAGGCTACCACAAGGCCTTCCAAGGAGGAAACAGCAATTTGGGCATGGCTTGCCTCTGCTCCACATGATGTCAGCAAGGGCAGCTCAACTTGGGGCTGGAAGATTCACTTGCAAGATACCTCACATACTGGGCTGGTAAGTTGGTGCTGTTGAATGGGAGTTCAGCTCCCGTTGAGAGCCACGGGCCTTTGTTCCCTTCCAGGTGGCCCTTCCCTTAGCACGTGGAACTCAGTTCTAAGAGTGATTATCTCAAGAGACAGGAAGTGAAAACTACCAGTTTCTTAAGACTTGAGCCTGGAAATTATTCCAGCATCACCTAAGCTGTATTCTATTGGTCACAGAGCCTAGATTCAAGGAAAGAGACATAGACTCTACCTCTCAAAGGGAGAAATGGTAAAGAATTTGGAAGCTATGTTTCTAAAACTGCCCTATCAAGTTCAGGGAAGATAATACATTTTTAGGGTTAGGGTTGGATCCTCTAAAAAACCTCAAGAGTTTAGATACTCAATGTGGAGTATACATTATGTATGACCAGCTGGCTTACTATGGGTAATATCTGGCATTGTATTACATTGCTACCTACACCTTAATTACACCAAGATTGCACCATATCCTACATCAGAATTTCTTGACTATCCCTCACCCTCAGAGTGCTTTTGGTCAAAATTCTGCTCTTAAATGAGAGGAATTGACCAAGAGGGATTTGGCTGGTTTTGATGCAGCATTATTAGTTGAATGTCAGCTCTGGATAGCCATGTAGTAACATTTAAACCTCTGGCAGATTGTGGAGAATGGCATAATGAGGACAATTATAAATATCATGAGACGTTTGGAAACTATTTTGTATTTAATTTTTTAGGTAGCCTGTACCTAATCAGGAGACTAAGACATCAAGGATCAGTTTGATCAACCTTAGTTAACCAAGCAGCCTTTTAAAAAAATGACTAATCATTTCATCTTTTTTTTTTTTTTTTTTTGATGGGTACAAGATATACTAGCTATTGAACGGCTCTCTTGGCTGGCCTGAAAATAGTCAAGGGCAATTGTATTATTTTGGATGATTTTAGACATCACATTTATATTAGTTGTTGAATTTCTTGTTTTTGGGGGTGTTTTTGGTATCATAGTCAGTATGATCACTTGTTTTAGATTAGAAACTTCTGGTCAGTGTAGACACCTATGTCCTGGACTCCTCCTGATAAGTTAACTGAACTTTAAAAAATAATAAGTTACTAAGAGGTTTGTTTTGAATACTTGGAAATGCAGGATTACCTGTCCAAACTACAGGTCACAGTTGATAGAGTAAGTACATGAAGACCATCTGAATACACAAGAATAGTCCTGAGGGTTTACACTAAGGAGATACAATTTTTTTTATTTATAGTAATCCACAAGTACCAATTACTATATAAATTTATCTGGTCTGATGGACTTCAATATATTTTGTTGTAGCATCTGAATATCTAAGAAAATAATTGGACTATAGCCTATTTCAGTAGTCTATGTTTTTTTTTTTTATCCTTGACATCCCTGGAGTTTCTTTGAGGCTCTAGGAAACATCAGTAACAGTAGTAATATCAGTATCAGAGATACAGAGTAGGTGTGTTGGGGTTAGTAATATTAACAATAATAATAGAACTATAGTTAGATATATAACTATATTTATAACTATAGTTAGTATTAACTCTAATAGTAACCTATGGATTTAGGGGTTAGATGACAAATACAATAGCAGATTGTAATTCAAATGATTTATAATATAGCAAAGTCCTTCCATTGGCACCTACATCTGAGTTAAGCCAAAATTGCACCTTTCTTTCCTGAAAATGTCTCAATTTAAAAAACCCTTAAAAATCTACAAGTAAATTATTACATGTAATTCTTTTTTTAATAATAGAAGAAAACTCTGCTGAACTGGAAAAAGATTTTTATCTTCAGATTGAAATGATTCACTGATGCCCAGTGTGATAGTATTAAACTATGTTTACAAATCCTTTGATACTCCTCCCTTCAAGAGGTGGAGCTTTATTCTCCTTCCCTTGAGTGTAGGCTGGACTTAGTGACTTGCTTCTGATGAAAGGAATATGGTGGAGATTTAAAAAAAATAAATAAAGTGACAGTATGTGACTTTTGAGACTGTGTCATAAAAGCATTGTAACTTCTTCCTTGCTCTTTCTCTTAGATCACCTGCTCTGGAGGAAGCCAACTGCCATGTTGGAAAACTACCTCATCAGCTCCACAGGGAGATTCACATGGCAAGGAACTGAGGCCTCCTTCCAACAGCCATGTGAGTGTGCCATCTTGGAAGTGGATTCTCCGGCCCCAGTCAAGCGTTCAGATGACTGAAGCCCCAGCTGATATCTCACTGCAACCTCATGAGAGATACCAAGGCAGAACCACTCAGCTAAGCCATTTCTGAATTCTAACCAACAACTGTGAGATAAAATGTTTGCTCTTTTAAAGTGCTAAGCTTTGAAGTAATATGTTACTCAGCAATAGATAATGAATATAACCAGGAAGGATTAAGATTTATTTTTTAAAAGGCACATCTAGAAATTAAGAAAAAAATCTTAAAAAAATCTTAAAGCATCAGACAGAAAGAACAAGCTATTTACAAAAGAAACAAAATAAGATGAATATTTCTTTCTTATCAGTAATAGTAGAAGTTGGAAGTCAACAACTACAGTTTTTGGACAAGCAAAGATTCAATTTACCTATACATCCTATCTTAAAAAATAATTGAAGAAATTCTCTAACCATATAAAAATTGAATAGAATTTACTCATGACTATACCAAGATCTTACAGGCAAGATAAAAAAGCACACACACACAAAAGGCTATTTTGCAATATTTAAATCTAAATGGATGCTGACAATATGAATGGGAATTTGTAATATGCTATAAAATTAGTCTTGAAATACAAATAATTTTCACTTACATATTTACATAGCTTAGTATTAAACTTTCTCTTACATAATTCATCATTCAGCAAGTACTTACTTGTCACTTACTATGAATATGTATTTAAAAAAATTCTCAGCAAGTGAATAGACCTTTGATGCCCACAAATGAAACTTAAGAACTACCATCCCTGCAAAAACTTTCCTGAAACATTGCATAATGTTAGTTTTCAGAAATGTGCTATTTGTATAGTTTGGTTTCCTGTGTAAGCTCTAGGTTACATTTAATAAGTGTGTAACTTTTTGTATTCAAAATTTTTTTCCAAGTTCCATAATCTAATATAATTCATTATCATTTCTCCAGCACTTCATTTTTGTTTTAAATGAATCTTTGTTAATCATTCAACATCTCTTTGCTGAAGGTAAATAATACAGCACATTCCCAATTGACAGATGTGGAAACTGAAAATAAACATGAAGAAATTTATCCTTGGTCATACTGCCAATTTCTGAAAAGGCCATATTATTAATTCAGCCTCTGATACCTTATGGCACAATTCACTTGACAAATATTTACTGGATACCTACCATGTGTCAGCACTGTATTGGCCACTATAAAATCAAACATGAAGACAACATAGGCCCTGACATAAATGAGTTTAGAGAAAGAAGTCAGGAAAAAAAAAATTATAAATGCAAGCTTTAAAGCAAAGTGATAACAAACAGTTCAGAATAACCACATTTTCTAGAGATTAGGAATAGCCAGGAAACTCTTCATAAAATGGGTCATGAGGATATATTTCAAGAAGTTTGACAGGTGACCAACTATGGGAGTTCAAGAAAATAGAAGCCTAAAATGATCTTACTTTCCCTTCCTACTTCTTTTTCTTTCTTTCTCATTGAACTAACAATGAAGGTGGTATCCTTAACCAGTATGGGTAATTCATGAATGAATGTGAGGCTTGATGGCACTTTCATGTATAAAATACAAGAACTCTCTATTCAAGTTCTGGAGTTATTGATCAAGATACAATATTGTATTCAAATTTTAAGGTCCATCTTCAGGAAGCTAACCTTTTTTTCCGAATAATTTTGAGATGAACAGTTATTTCAACATTTGCATTTATATTTGTAGGAGGCCAGCTATAACATGTTTTACCTTTTAAATGGTGTGAGGTTTAACTTTAATTACAGTTTTTTGTTTTGGGGGTGGGGGGTTTGGCCACACTGCGCGGCTTCCGGGATCTTAGCTCCCCAACCAGGGGTTGAACCTGGGCCACCGCAGTGAAAGGGCCCTACCCTAACCACTGGACCGCCAGGGAACGCTCTAACTTTAAATATAGGTTTTAAGTTTCTGTTTTTAGTATTTAATTACCCAATGGAAAGCAACATATATACAGATACATGTATATATGTAACTTGTATAGGTAACGTATTTTCTATACATTACAAATTACGATACTGGTTACTCAAGGTTAAGTTCTCTGTAGGATCATTTCAATAACTCACACCTGTTAACATGAAACAATTTTAATATTTGGCCCTTACAAGACCTTTTACAATAGCTCAAAAATAGAGGGATGTAACGAGTCTTATCATTCCAATCTACCCAATGTAACTAGTTTGTTACCCAGACACCAGTTCCCCTACACTTCTTTCACCACTTTGGAAAAACGGACTACAAAGAAACCTAGCGCTTCTTAGGCAGTTTCATTCATTCCATGAATAAGTAGGCACTGTAAGGGACTTCACCTTTTAGCCAGGCCTTTTTTACCCTTTTGGGAGCACAAAGCGCCCCTGCCGGCTGATAAGGGAATTCCGTAAACTTCAATCCCCTTCCTCTCTTTCTGCCCGGCCCACGAAAGCAGGAGCATCACAAAATTCCCAGCTTGGAGCTTGGGTATTACCCACCCAAGCCTAGTGACGAGCCCTCACAGCGTCGCCCGGGCTTGTAAGGTTGAACCGTATTAACCTTCGGCGGTGGGGGCCGACCTAGCTGTATCCGCCATCACGTGGCCGCAGGGGCCCAATGACGGAGGCCCACGCTTTCCAGGCCGCTGCATGTGCTCACAGAGCCGGAGCTCGCGCAACGCCCCGCCCCGGCCGTACGGTGCGGCCGCATTAATCCTCCCATGAGGTCCCAGCCTCTGGGGCTGCGGGTTCCTACCGAGCGTTGTTTCCGAACTTGGCCAGGAGAGCGTTTCCAGATTGGCTTGCTCTGGAGGCGGGCTGAGGACTCATTTGAGACTAGGACCACTTCCTGAAGCGCGAGACAGGAAGTTATCTGGTATCTCTGGAGTCCCGTGGAGAAAGTACTGGCTGCCGCACTGGTGGCGGCTAGAGCAGGCGGTGGGTCGGCGGACTGGCTGTTTGGTCTCGCCGCAGCTAGGGGCCGTTTCCATCGCAGCACCACGGCCCCATCCTCCAGCCCAGACCCCGGCGCGGCTGCCCGGGGGGCTCCTTCTGGCTCCTTGACGCCGCTCCAAGGGGCATCTACCTGGGCATCGCCAGGGTCTCCCGCCGGGGGACTGGTTCCCGGCTTCAGCACTCCGGGCCACTGTAAGAAGTGCCCTTATCAACCCGCGCCCTGCCCCCCTCCCTGAGCCATCGAGACCCTGGTCCAGAGCGACAGCCTTGGACCTGGGACTAGACGGATCCAAGACGCTAAGCCCTGGCCTCCTACAGACGGGGCTCTGCATCGTCTCTGATATGTCACCCACCATCTCCCACAAGGACAGCAGTCGGCAACGACGGCCAGGGACTTTTAACCACTCTCTAGATATGAAGAGCGGTCCTCTGCCGCCGGGCGCCTGGGATAATTATCCGGACTTGGTTGGCGGGGAAGGGGACAAAGAAGCTTTTCTTTGGGATATCGGCGCTAGTGACTTCTCAAAACCCCCACGGAGCTGCCGGGCGGAATTAAGAAGCATTTTGCTGTTGCTCTTTCTTTACGTGCTTCAGGGCATTCCACTGGGCCTGGCGGGAAGCATCCCACTCATTTTACAGAGCAAAAATGTTAGCTATACAGATCAAGCTTTCTTCAGTTTTGTCTTTTGGCCCTTCAGTCTCAAATTGCTCTGGGCCCCTTTGGTTGATGCGGTTTACTTTAGGAACTTCGGTCGTCGCAAATCTTGGCTTGTCCCTACACAGTATATACTGGGACTCTTCATGATATATCTCTCTACTCAAGTGGACCATTTGCTCGGAAATACAGATGGCAGAACCCCCGATGTGGTTGCTCTCACAGTGACATTCTTTTTGTTTGAATTCCTGGCAGCTACGCAGGACATCGCTGTGGATGGTTGGGCGTTAACTATGTTATCCCGGGAAAACGTGGGTTATGCTTCTACTTGCAATTCAGTGGGCCAAACAGCCGGTTACTTTTTGGGCAATGTTTTGTTTTTGGCCCTTGAATCTGCCGACTTTTGTAACAAATACTTGCGGTTTCAACCTCAACCCAGGGGAATCGTTACTCTTTCAGGTAGTGTATTTAATTTATTATGCTGTTAGGTTTATTGTACGTTTATGAATCCTTTCGACAGTGTGTGTGGTGTTAGAAGGAACCATTATTTAATGTACTGGAAATCATTTTATGGGAGATAATCCGAGGTAAGTTTTCTGTTCTACTAAAATGAGCTTCAGCCAGAATGATTACATTAGAGCAATCATAATTGATCAGTATTCTGAAGTGAGCAGGGAAAGGCAACCCATCCAGTAAACATTGTTGTGTCATAGCAAACAAAACTCTGAGTCTAGGGATACCTTGGTACTTGCCTAATAATACTCAGATGCACATTTTTTAGAAGACTGGCTAGTGTGAAGACATGAGCCTAGCCTTATTTCAGAATTTTCCTTTCATTTTTTGTTAGACTGAGATTTCTAGCTCCATGTTTCCTGGTCCATTTCTACCCCTACCCTTATACCAAGAGGCCTCATCTAGCCTTCTGGTGAATGGAACAGGGTTAATTCATTCAAACATTAATGAGCAGGCTAAGTGACAGGGTTCAAAGGGCCTCCTATGATTAAAGCCAATTCCCGCCCACAAGAACAACTTGTGGGAGTCAGGCTTGGCATTTGCTGTTGTTGAATTACAAGATTTCATGAAGTGGGTAAGTAGAGTTCCAGAATGCACAAAACACCAGGTGAAAATGCACTGAAGCAGCAAAGTACAGAAAGATACAAGACAGTACATACAATGTTCAAAGTGCCTGAAGCAGTCACTGTGGGGCCTGATTTTGGAAAATGGTGCTGAAAGAAAGGTTGTGACCAAGTTAAAGGTTGTTGCCCAAATTCTTTTTTTTTTTTTTTAAATTTTTATTTATTTATTTATGGCTGTGTTGGGTCTTCGTTTCTGTGCGAGGGCTTTCTCTAGTTGCGGCAAGTGGGGGCCACTCTTCATCGCGGTGCGCGGGCCTCTCACTATCGCGGCCTCTCTTGTTGCGGAGCACGGGCTCCAGACGCGCAGGCTCAGTAGCTGTGGCTCACGGGCCCAGTTACTCCGTGGCATGTGGGATCTTCCCAGACCAGGGCTCGAACCCGTGTCCCCTGCATTGGTAGGCAGATTCTCAACCACTGCGCCACCAGGGAAGCCCGACCAAATTCTTTAGTTGCTGTGAGTAAGAGTTTAAGGTTTATCCCGTAGGAAATTGGGTGTAAATTCTACAGATTTCCCCCTCTTTCTGCATGAGCACAACACAAGGCCCTGTAAGGTTTTCTGGTTTTTTGTTTTGTTTTGTTTTGTTTTTTAACTTTCCTAACAACTGAGAAACAGTAAAATTACCAATATCAGGAATGACCAACACTGGGAATATAGTAGAATTCTTCATTCTGGTAGCGATGATCAATTTAGGTGACTGTCTCTTGAAGTTTAAACAGCTAAACTTTCTGTCATCTTCCTAGTACTAGGGGGTTCCCAATAGGGTAAATGTCAGGGCAGGGTGTGTGGTGAGGGAAGTTTAAGGGCTATATCATAATATTCAGGGAAGGGAGGAAGGGATTCCCAACTGTATTACTGAAATCATATACACCTCCTCCACGCCCCTACACCCTATAAGTGACCCCCTTTCTACCTCCTCAAACTGCTAGTGAGCCACTACTACTGATGAAATAATAGTTATACTTTTCCTCAGTTGGTTTACGGCCAAAAATGGTTGAGAGATACTGCTTTGCACCTAAACAGATTTGTCTCTGAGTGTTCTGGGGTCCCACTCCTGCTATATGGATAATTCTCTGCTTACAAATACTTCATGAATGCATCGTTGCTTTTTTATGTGTCTTGCTTTTCCTTTTTTACCGGGACTGTTCATATCACCAAAAAGGGCTAATAGGATGATGTGTTACTTAACATGGGGAAGTCTCAGTAAAGAAATCAAGATTGAAGAGATATGGAAACTAAATTACTAAGTAAATTAGAGCTTTCTCGTAAGTGTGATAAAAGAGTGATTAATAAAATATCATTCCAGAGAATGCCATTAACTGTTCCCCTATGGGAAGATCAAAATTGTGCCACTGGATTTTTATTTACACTGATTTATTATTTTGAATAGCTGTTTGTTCTGGAATTTGAACTTTGTTCTCCAGCAAATTGTAAAAATAGCTTACTTTTTAATAAGTTAAGAGTTGAGCAGTCCTGCATTTTCATTATCCTTTGTATGACTGTACATATCACATTTATAGGTTTTTTTTTTTGGAACTTAGTATAACTAAGAGTAACCAGTGGCCTTGAGGAATTTAGAGAGCACAGAAAGAATCATGAAGGAAATACAGTTGCTTAGGTAATAAAAGAAGAGGCAAACACTGAGGCAGATGTTTACAAAATGAGGAAATTAAAAAGAGGCATAATTATTTTTTAAAATTCTGAAATACGTTCTGTGATTAGCACTTTGTTTTGAGTTACAGATCCATAGAGATAGAATATATTGAGAAAGAACAGTTTTTGCCATCTAGAAAGCAGTAATCTAAATAGTAAATTTAGAACAGGAAGGAGAGGATGAAAATACAATCCCTTAGAAAGAAAACCTTGATTATGCTGAGATTGGCTTTTTGGTACCTTTAGGGATACAGAACAGTCCTTAACTCAGAGGTAGCCTTTTTTTGCTCCTGCCCCCTTGGTTTTCAAGGATCTTTGGCAGCAAAAAGAGATAACCTTTTAAGCTTCAAGCAATGTGAGAGTAACCCAGTAGAACACAGAGATTAGAACATAAAGTTTTGTGCCTTGAAAAGATCATATATTTCAGTTCCTCATTCTTATTGATGAGGAAACTGATCAGGAAATTCCAACTGGCTAGTTAGAGGTAGAGATAGATATACCTACAGCTTAGGTTTCCTGACTCCTTATTTGGTGTTTTGCCTCCAGTTGGTAGGAAACTAGGAAAAACTTCAAAAAAAAAAAAAGCCTCAAAACCTGAATATAATATGTGCTGATTGGGCTTTTCTATAAGAGAAATCAGCACTCCGACTGCTGATGTCTAAAATACATCAACATGCTCCCAGAATGCCGGATGCCCAGAAGTGACAGACTAAGGGTTTCTTCTTGTTGTGTTGTTATTTTGATTTTAAAGTGACCCAATGCCTGTTTGGTACTGGTCATGTGATAGGTGTTACAATTTGATGAATAAAACCTGGACATTCTCTGCTTGCAAGGAATTTATAGTCTATAGTGCAGGTTTGCAAACCAAAATGATGAGTTGGTGCAGGACTGTAGGTATTGGAGGGGACAGTGGTGACCTGAAAAACTCATGCCCTTTTAAAGGCAGGTAGCTTCATCTCCAATAAATTGTTGTCTTGTGCCAGTAGGATCCCAGGATTGCTAGATATTATGAGTATTCAGGAGAAGCTGGAAATTCCTTTTATTTCCTCATTTTAAAAACATTTGCTAGAATCATAAAATATGTCCTTAGGCCAGATCCAGCCTGAGAACTGGTAGTCGAGGCCTGCTCCTCTAGAAGTAGTGGTAGAGACTTCCCTGGTGGTCCAGGGGTTGAGACTTCGTGCTTCCACTGCAGGAGCGCAGGTTCGATCCCTGGTCAGGGAACTAAGATCCCATATAACACGCATGGCATGGCCAAAAAAAGGGAAAAAAAAATTAGAAGCAGTGGTAACAATAATGAATAGAAGTGATTGGGATGGTTGCAGTATATTTGGGTTTTGAGACAGGGAGCAGGATAGTCTGATAGTGGAGAAGAGGGCCAAACATATTAGAGCTATGAATCTGTTTATCTATAGATAGGCCTGCACATATAGGAGTAAATCAGAGAAAAATGAAATGATGCTTTGAAAAAACAGATGCTCTAAGTATGAAGGTAATCAAACTGATGATAATAATAGTAAAAACATTATTTTTAAGACATTTGTGTTTTGAGAGAGAGAGTGCTGAATTCTGACCACTAGACCACCAGGGAGACTCATGATATTCATGCTTTGAATTAGGAAGAGAGCAGGACCATTAATTCTGACTTAGTGACAAATTTCTTTGTCTTGCTTTCTGAAGCAGTACTCATTAATATATTTTACGTGACTAGAAATACTATTTAGAATTTGGGCAGAACTAACTGACCCATTTCTAGATCAGTTATTCTTATATAGGCTGTAATACATTCTTTAGCATCTAAATCTAGGCTTGAAACATTCCCTTATACTCTCAAAAGATAAAACTATAGAGATAGAAAACAGATCAGTAGTTGCTAGGGGTTGTAGGTGAGAAGGTTACTATAAATAAATAGCATGAAGGAGTTTTGGGGGTGTTGAAACTGTTCTGTATCTTGATTATGGTGATAGTGATTTGAATTTATGCATGTGTTAAAATTCATAGAACTGTACACCAAAAAATTGTTTTACTGTATAATTACTTAAGATTTATAAAAATTTAAAAAAGGAATCCATTACCTTACAAGTTAATCCCTGGGTAAATGTCATACACAGTATATGATATACAGTCCTTGAGTTTCACTCTATTTTTGCCTTGAATGGAACAAGTTCATAAATCTGGTGGATCTCACATCTCAGTATAGACAAAGGAAGAAGTGAGCTTCTTTTCAAATGTTGGGGCCCTAGTAGTAAAGTGAGATAGCTGGGAATACTGGGGCTGCTAGATTCAGGAGAGATTAAATATTAAAAACTGGAGACCATACCCCAGAAAGAAGGTTTAAAGCCTTTTTTCTTTTTAAAACAAAGCAAAGGAGAAATGGTACTGTATGCTTTCCTTGTCCAGTAAAGAACTGTAGAATAGCTTTTGTGGATGGGGTGCATAAAAGCCAATTTACAAAATACACTGTAAACCAAAAAAGTATTTGATTTTATTTGGCATATGTCTTACTCTGAATTTCACTTCTAATTTTATTGAAATTTATTTGGAGGCCAATTGAATTAGCCTTTACTATGTAAATTTATCAACAAAACAGTCAGAACCTCACTAATTACAAGCAGTCTCCTACTTTCATTTATAGTGTTCCTGAAAACTATAATTTAATTGGAGAAAGCAAAATAGACTTACCTAATACAAGATGTTCTCCTAGAAAATTAAAAATGAAAAATAGGGACTTTTCTGGTGGCACAGCAGTTAAGAATCCACCTGCCAATGCAGGGACACGGGTTCAAGTCCTGGTCCGGGAAGATCCCACATGCCGCGGAGCAATTAAGTCCGTGCGCCACAACTACTGAGCCTGCGAGCCACAGCTACTGAGCCGGGCACCTAGAGCCCATGCTCTGCAACAGGAGAAGCCACTGCAATGAGAAGCCCGCGCACTGCAACGAAGAGTAGCCCCTGCTCGCCGCAATTAGAGAAAGCCCTCACACAGCAACGAAGACGCAATGCATCCAAAAATAAATAAATATTAATTTTTTTAAAAAATGAAAAATATAAAACCCCTGATTTCACCTGTTCTTTTAAATACAATTTTGGATAAATGTTGCATTTTATACATGTCCTTTTCATTCTTTTTATTATTTCATATTTTTTAATGTGGGGTTTTTATCTTAAAATGTATGTATATATATATCTTAGTATAGGAGGTCACAAATACATATTTTTGTTTTTAATTTTTATTGGGGTATAGTCGATTTACAATGTTGTGTTAGTTTTAGGTGTACAGCAAAGTGAATCTGTTATACATATATCCACTCTTTTTTAGATTCTTTTCCCACATAGGCCATGACAGAGTATTGAGTAGAGTTCCCTGTGCTATACAGTAGGTTCTTATTAGTTATCTATTTTATATATAGTAGTGTGTATGTGTCAATACAAGTATGTATTTTATATGTGAGTGTGCATGCTGAAACATTTATTAAGGATGGGGTGCATATTCAAAAAGCAAGATGTTTGTTCCGTTACAGAATTTCCATTTCTTGGTTTGCTGTTATCTAAGAAAAATTTTTTTAATTTAATTTTTTCCCTTTACTTTTATTTATTTATTTATTTATTTTTGGCTGCATTGGGTCTTCATTGCTGCATGCAGGGGCTACTCATTGCGGTGTGCGGGCTTCTCATTGCAGTGGCTTCTTTTGTTGCGGAGCACGGGCTCTAGGCGCGCTGGCTTCAGCAGTCGTGGCATGTGGGCTCAGTAGTTGTGGCTCGCGGGCTCTAGAGCACAGCTTTAGTCGTTGTGGCACATGGGCTTAGTTGCTCCGCGGCACGTGGGAATCTTCCCAGACCAGGGATTGAACCCATGTCCCCTGCATTGGCAGGCTGATTCTTAACCTCTGTGCCACCAGGGAAGTCCCTTCCCTTTACTTTTGAACACATGATAGCTGAAGTCCAATCATCATCAGTTAAGGCTACAGAATACATGATTTCAAAACACCTAAAGATTTCTTTGTTTTTAGATATTTTATATTGTCTTGTATTTGAGACCTGCATTTCTTATTCCTACCACAGTCGTAGAACTTTTGCATTCTTAAATTTCCCATTAGTTTTAAAAAACTTTATTTAAAAATAATTATGGATTCACGGGAGGTTGCAGAGAAATGTTTAGAGAAGTCCCATGCACCCGTCCCCTAGCATCCATTGTTAAAATCTTACATAACCATAGTACAATATCAAAACCAAGAAATTGATATTGGTACAATCCATAGAGCTTATTTAGATTTCACTAGTTATACATATATTCATTTATGTGTACGTGTGTGTAGCTCTATGTAATTTTATCACATGTGTAGCTTTATATAACCTCCACCACCACTATCAAAATACTCAACTGTACCATCACCACAAGACTCTTGTGTTGCCTCTTTACAGCTATACCCATTTCCACTTCTCCATCCCTAATCCCTGGCAGCCACTAATCTGTTTTCCATCTTTATAATTATGTTATTTCAGAGATGTTAGATAAATGAAATCATGCAGTCTGTATGCTTTGGAGGTTGGCTCTTTTCACTCAGAATAATTTCTTTGAGGTTCATCCAAGTTGTTGCATGGATCAATGATTTGTTCAGTCTTATTGCTGAGAAATATTCCATTTGTTAGACATACCACAGTATATTTTACCACTCATCCATTGAAGGCAATTTGAGTAGTTTCCAGTTTTTGGCTATTGCTATGTGAAAGTAAGTCTTCATTTCTTTCAGATAAATGCCCAAGAGTACAAATGCTCGTTTATGTTAAGTGCATTTTCACTTTTGAAAGGGACTGCCCAATTTTTTTCTGGAGTGGCTATGTCATTTTATCTTCCCACAAGCAATATGTGAGTGATCCAGTTTCTCTGCATCCTTGCCAGCATTTCATGTTACCATTATTTTTCATTTTAGCTATTCTGATGAATCCTGCATCTTCATGTGATAGTTTGGAATGCTCACTGTCAACTGTTCTATAAAAGTCTGAATTCAGCTTCCAGCTTACAAAAAGTGATTTAGGGGTGTCAGGATGTAGGTTTTACAAAAGCTGAATGCAAGAACCTCCTATCATAGCATCAGAGTAGAGATAATATCATACATGTTTAATTTAAATGGATTTTGTGCTTGGCCTGAACATATTTTAAAAAATGGAAAGAGTGATTCATTTCCATCTATTCAATGATACAGGCCCCAGATTTAGCATGTGGTGGGAGCATTGAATCTGTTGGCCTCTCAGCTTCAGTCTTGCATCCTGGGCTGAGTTTAAGTCTAGTGTTTTGGGACAACAGGGATCTTGATAGTCAGACAGCTGTTTAATCTAGTGCTTGATTGAAGAAACCGTTTCTTCTACCCCAGAGGAGAACCTGACATTGTTGGAGTTAATGAAAAAGTATGTGATCTAAACATGGCACCTTCCTAAGGGGTTAGGAAAACTAAACGCTTAGGAAGCTTTCAAAATTAGCTTTGTATTTAGTCAGTTTTTGCATTGCATGCTGTCTTTCAAAAATCTAATCCCCAAATAAGATATGACTATATTGTATTATAATCAAAACAGAATTTTCTGGGAGTGCTCCTCAGCATAGATATTTCGAGCAAATGCTTAAAAGGGAGAGATTTGTGACATAGAAGAAAATTCTGTTTCTTGCTGAGACTTAGCTGGAGACCCAGGGCCAGATACATAGTATTTCTATTTCAGTTTCTTCCATTGTGAAAGTGAGAGCAGTGGACTGATGATAGGTGTCTAAATTCCCTTCATGCTCTAACTTGTGAAGTAGAGAAAGCTGTACTGAAAGCAAGATGAAAGGAAGGCCTGACGGTTATTTAGAACAGAAACTGAAAGTTTGTTTTCCTGCGACTTCTGAAGGACTAAAGTTCATTTCCATAGTGTGAGAGTTAGAGGACCTGGTGTGAGCCAAGGATGGTTGTATCAGACAGTGCTTCTTAATTTTTCTACCTCTTCTGATGGTGGAAGAGAATGAACCTATACCACGAAGGGTCTGGGGGCCTGGTCCAAAGCCTTGAAAGCTTGAAATTTTTTTTTTTTTAATTTATTTATTTTTGGCTGTGTTGAGTCGTCGTTTCTGTGCAAGGGCTTTCTCTAGTTGTGGCAAGTGGGGGCCACTCTTCATCGCGGTGCACGGACCTCTCACTATTGCGGCCTCTCTTGTTGCGAAGCACAGGCTCCAGAAGCGCAGGCTCAGTAGTTGTGGCTCACGGGCCTAGTTGCTCCGTGGCATGTGGGATCTTCCCAGACCAGGGCTCGAACCCGTGTCCCCTGCATTGGCAGGCAGATTCTCAACCACTGCGCCACCAGGGAAGCCCCTTGAAATTTTTTTGAAATCTAATGTTTTATCTTTAAAATTCATGGAAATTTTGCCTTCTCTATAATATATGTTTTTCATGAAAATGTTTCTTTCTAAGTTATTGAGTAAATGAACTGTTTATGAAGATGGACCATGTTTGGTTTGCATACCCTATGGCATACCACCTTATGGGGAGATGGAGGTGGGGAGGGGGGAATACAAGTAACCAGTTCAAAGAAGTATTCTCAAGTGTCTATGTTCCAGACTTCATGATTGGAGCTACAATAAGTACCTTTTTGTCAGGTGTCTCTGTTTAGTAGGAAGAGAGCCTACTTGCAGTAGGTGTTTCTGAGCATCTGGGTAGTATAATGAAGAACATTCTTGTTTTAGAGTCAGATCTGAGTTTGAATCCCACCTCTGGCACTTCCTGGTTTGTGATTCTCTTTCACTGAGTATAAAACAGGAATAATAATGCTTGTCTTGGAGAGTGAGTTTGAGGGTTATTGCCCTGTCCTGTGTTTTGCTTTGGCATAATAGGAGCTCAGGTGCTGGCTATTATATCCTTTTTGATTACTGGTGCATTGTTACATGCTCTTAATTTTTGCACGCATTGGAGCATTAGGTAAGATCTAGTAGCCACTTCAGAATATTTAACTTGTCTTACAGGTCTTTGCACAAAATCATGTTTAAGGAACTTGAACATCAGCTCTGACATCTTGATCATACATATATACGTCACAATGCTTTTGCAGATAAAATATATAAATCAGAATCAACCAAAATGTTAGTAATGAAATATTTAGATTATTCTTGCTAATAATATCTTTACAGTGGTTGGTATATCAGACTATGGATGTTCTGTAGGATCCAAGCAGTATTAATAAACAATAGCCAATAGTCTAATAATAGTATTTATGGTAATTGCATTCATAAATCTTAATATATTTTCTGGCAGTGGCTAAGCCTCTCTTTCTGAGCTATTCATTCTTCAGTCTCTCTGAGCAGTGGAAAGCCTTTGAATGAGGGCTCTGAATGACCTATTGTCACTCCTTTCTTCTTTCTTGTGTACTGTTATCTTACCCTCAAAGCACAAAGAAATTAGAAATAATCTTATCTGCAAACAATACTGAAACCTGTTTAACTTGTTCTTAATCTTTTTTCCCTTGGTACTGGTATCAAGGAGTTTAAATTCAGATGAAGATTTTGTTCATTAAAATTGGGAGAATAGGGAATTCCCTGGCGGTCCAGTGGTTAGGACTCCACGCTTCCACTGCAGGGGGCACGGGTTTAATCCCTGGTCGGTCGGGGAGCTAAGATCCTGCAAGCCTTGTGGCGCAGCCAAAAAAAAAAAAAATTGGGAGTGTATACTAAGCAAATTAAAAAATTTCTTTGCTGAAAGTAGTATATAACTGAAAACTTTTAATTTTCACTTAACATTTTAAAAAAATTTATTATTTTTATTTATTTATTTTTGGCTGTGTTGGGTCTTCGTTGCTGCGCACAGGCTTTCTCTAGTTATGTCGAGCGGGGGCTACTCTTTGTCCCGGTGCACAGGCTTCTCATTGTGGTGGCTTCTCTCATTGTGGAGCACGGGCTCTAGGCCCCCGGGCTTCAGTAGTTGTGGCACATGAGCTCAGTCGTTGTGGCTCGCGGGCTCTAGAGCGCAGGCTCAGTAGTTGTGGTGCATGGGCTTAGTTGCTCCACGGCATGTGGGATATTCCTGGACCAGGGCTCGAACCCGTGTCCCCTGCATTGGCAGGCGGATTCTTAACCACTGCGCCACCAGGGAAGCCCCTTAACATTTTTATAGAGACCATTAATTGAAATTTCTGGTGACAGTGAAAGTGTTTTTCAGGATTTCTTAAAGAGCCAGTTTAAACCAAATAATGAACAAAAACTTCCTCAATGAGAATAAGATTGTAGATGAAAGTCTGTAAACAAGTCATTATTTGTCACATTTCACAGATGAAATTAAGAATGTAAAAATAGTGAACGTTAGCCTCACTTATAAGAATAATCTTAAATTGTTCGTTCCTTTTGAATCAGAGTCCAAAACACTATATTAACATAAACTGGAAATTATGTTATCATGTTATTTTAATGAACTTTAATCATAAGATTTGTATTTATTAGTGCATTTTAAAATGGATACCTTTGCATTTAGGAATGTTTCCTGTTTCTCTTCTGATATCTGAAATTAATTTCAGATCCTCCTCGACTCTTCATGGGGTTATGTCCTGATAAATCCAGCATAAGTTGAAAATATCATCAGTCAAAAATGTGTTTAATACACCTAACATACCAAACATCATAGCTTAGCCTTGCCTACCTTAAACATGCTCAGAACACTTATATTAGCTCACAGTGAGGCAAAATTATCGAACACAAGGCCTATTTTATATTAAAGTGTTGAATATCATGTAATTTATTGAATACTGTACTGAAAGCTGTAGCTTTCTGGTGCTGCCCAGCATCATGACAGGATCATACTGAGTATCGCTAGCCTGGGAAAAGATCAAAATTCAAAATTCGAAGTACAGTTTCTACTGAATGCATATCGCTTTCACACCATCATAAAGTTGAAAAATCTCAAGTGAGGCCTTCATAAGTCGGGGACCATCTGTATAAATTTCACATTATGGAGAAAAGAATTCACCTCAGAATACACATTTCGGTATGTGTTTGAAGCAGTTTAGCTTCTTTAATTTGCAAAATTTGAATAGCAGAGCCTTGTTTTTGGTTAGGCTTGTGGAGACTACACAATTAGCCAATTCTAATAGATTCTTAATTCAACATTAATTTTAAAAAGTCTTTATATAGGCACTGTGAAATAATGGAAGGAGTATGAATCTCAAATTCGGAAGATTTAGGTTCAAGTTCTGCCTGTTAATAATTTGACCTTTGGCAAAGGTTTAAATATTCTGAGCTTTTCCTTGTCTCTGCATAGTAATAATGCCTACTTTGCCTGTCTCACATGTTTACTACAAAAATCAAATGAAATAACTTATAAGAAAGGAACATTTAAATACTAAGGTGAATTTGGTCTATGCATGAGGGAAGTTGATCTAAATGAATGACGCTCTCTGCCGCCATCATAAGTGAGAGTTAAGCTGTAGTGACCCAGCACAGCAGCCGAGCAAGACTGAATACAGAGGGAAACCCTGACTCAAGAATGGTCGACGTTTTTTTGGAAAAAGGTGACTAGGCTTCATGAACAGTCAGTTATGCTGCATGAGCAATAAAATAAAAAGCAAACACATTTAAAACTGAGTATGATTTTAGAATGTTAGAGCTAGAAAACATCTGGGATTTTCTAGGGAGCTCCTCTTATTTTACAGATGAAGAAACTGAGGGTTATCCACTAAGTTTTGGGTTTTTTAAAATAAATTTTATTAGAATAATGAAAAATAATACATGCGGATAACCATAGGATACACACACAGGAATTTAAAGGTAAATTTTATACTTTTCAATATGAAACAAAGTACATATCTCATGGAGCTATATTTCTAGAAATGCCATGAAACAATAGAGTAATAGTCTTGAAAATGAAAAGTATAGAAACATATTATAGGAATTACTAAATAATAAAAGGGTTCAACTCCATTACATGTAGCATAAAATACAGGTATTGGAGAAAGTTTTATAGAGACAAAATAAGATGCATTTATTAGGGTGGTTAAGGAGACACAGGTTTTTGAAATCAGTTGTATGAGGCACTGACTTAAAATGTAACATCAGGCAATGTAACCTCTCAGCCTGTTTCTTCATCTGAAGATTGGGGCTAGTAATAACTTCCCCTGTTGTATTGTTGTAGTAAAGGAAATTATATATGTAAGATGCTTAGCACATTTATGGCACATGGTATGCACTCAAGAAATGGTGCCTCTATTATTACTATTATTTTTAGCTGTTATGCAGAATCTTCCAGGACATTATTCACTCCCTCCGCTTAATTTGTTTGCAATAAGGGCTAATGGCCCAGCCATCTTTCACTGAAACAACCCAAATAGTACTCTTCATTTGTCTTTTTTGTGCATCTACAAGTATGAGAAAATTACTTATGTATCATAGTATTGAAAGAGAGGGTTATTCTTAAACAGATTAAAAACAGTTTAAAAACAAAAGGCAGAAAATCTAATGTAAATGATCATCTGTTTGTTGTTTAAGTTGTCGAAATTTAATAAAGAGCTGAAATGGTTTAAGTGCTTAAGAAGTATGACTGATGCATCTTACGGGATATGAAAATCATCTCCTGCCCTTAAGCAGTTTCCTTGAATAAAATAACACAGCAGGTGTCACAGTTTGGTAACTTTTATTTCATTCAACCCACTAAACCCTTTCCTTTTTCCTTGTTAAGTATCACTGTCTATTCTGGGTCTATGTAATGTATGTTTAACAGAGACAGGACTGTCTTATTCATCTGCTGTGCCTCATCTGGTGCCTTGAACATGACAAGCCCTATGTGTTCATTTTTTTTTAAACAGATTTTAGTTGAGGAAAAGTTGTATACAGAATTATTTAGTATCAATGAAGATATGTTATTTCAAAGGTTAATTATAGATTTAAAACATTTTAAATTTCAGACTTCCTTTTCTTCTGGGGAACTGTATTTTTGATAACAACAACTTTAGTTGCCCTTCTGAAAAAAGAACACAAAGAAGTATCAGTAGGAAAAGAAGAAACCCAAGGGATCACAGATACTTACAAGCTGCTTTTTGCAATTATAAAAATGCCTGCAGTTCTGACATTTTGCCTTCTGATTCTAACTGCAAAGGTAAGAGATTTATAAAGCAAATTCCCCATTCTGTTAAAATTACCAATATCATGGAATACTTCTGTTGCCTTTTCCTAAGTCCCTTTCCACTAATTTTAGAATTTAACAATAAAAACTAGTATACTTTGTTTATTAAATGTGTTTTAAAAGGTGTGATGATATCAAATCGAACATAACTTCAAAGTAAGCTAAATGTCTTAAGATCTTGAAAAAAATTATGCCAATTTGAAGTACTTCTAATAAATGTGAGTTTTTAAATGAATGATATTAATGCTTGGAATGGAAATGAATACCTTAAAAAAATAATAGCTCTCTACCGTTAGAATGAGTATATACTTAATGTCAAAGGTGTTAAAATTATTTACTTAGAATGTAATTTACAAAGATATGGAAATGTATGAATATTAGAAGTCCATTTAAAAATCAATTGAATTATTTTAAAACGTTAGAAGGAAATATACTATCAAATAAAGGGGGGTTTTAGGGACTTTTTAAGAATTCTGTGTTTTCTGTATTAAGATGTCTTAATTTTATAGTTCTAAAACATTTTAAAGAGATTATGTTAGAAGAAAGGTAAGTATATTTTGTTATAGTGAACTATTGCTAGTATTGGAATTAATATCCTAAAATATAAAATCAGTTATAGGATTTTCATATTACATTTAAACCTATCTACATAAACACTTTCACAGCTATCTTTTGATAACCCTAAAGTAAAAATTACAGCCTCATTGTTTTGAAGTACTGAGTTTTTCCTCCTCTCTAAGGATAAAGAGGGTTAAATTTTTAGGAAATGTTAGGAAGGTTTAAACTTAAGGTTCAACTTTAGAAAATGCTAAAAGGTTCAAGGAAGATAATAGTATTATCTAATTATATCATTTAGAGATAACCATTGGTAACATTTTTGGTATATTTCCCTCCAGCCTCCTTTTTTCCCCTATGTATGTATGTGTGTGCATGCACATGTGTGTATATAAACTTGACATATATAATTAATACATTAATTATAATTAAGAATTAATATTAATATATTTATATACACACAAATACTTCAAAAGTGGAATTGGATCATACTGTGTATAATTTTTTGTTTTGTTATTGTCTTCTTATTCCATATTCTTGTATCATTAAATAATATTTTATAATATACTTTTTAATAGCTATAAATTGTCACAGTATATAAATTTGCCATAATGTACTCATTTTTCTATTGTTGTATATTTAATTTGCCATGTGTTTTAATTATGAAAATGCACTAGTGAATATTTTTGTGTGTAACTCTTTGGTGTTCTGAATATTTCCTTCCAATAGATTCTTAAATGAGCAATTAATGGATCAGTGAATATGATTGTTAAATTGGTTTTTAAAAGATTTTAATAATAAATTATACTGTCACCAGCAATGTATAAGGAGTTGCTTCAAATACAGAGTCTAGAATCCCATGTTCCCCCTGTGGAGTAAACCTCACCAAAAATAACATCTCTCCTAACTTTTAACACCATAGATTAGTTTTCCCTGCTTTTGAGTTTTATATAAATGGAATATCCAGTATGTATTCTTATGTCTAGCTCTTGTACTCTTTCACTCAACATCATATTTGTATAATTTATCCATATTGTTATTTATAGCAATAGTTCGTTCATCTCATTGCTTATAATATTCCATTGTATGAATATGCCACAATTTATCCATTCTATCAACAAATGTTTAGGTTATTTCTACTTTTGGACTATTATTAATAGTGCTTCTATGAACTTTTGTGTAAATTACTTTTGGGGAACATAGGTGAACATTTCTGATGGGTAAATACCTGGGAGTAGAATTGCTGGTCATTAAGAAAAGCATAGTATATACTGCCAAACAGTTTTCCAAAGTGATTGTTCCAATTTTCTCTACCACCAGCACTGTAAGGGAGTTCTAATCACTACGCAGCCTTGAAACCACATGTATTGTCTTTTCAATTTTAGCTTTTCTGGTGGGTGTGTAGTGGCATCTCATTATAGTTATAATTTGCATTTCCCTGATGACTAAAGAAGTTGAGCATCTTCTCGTATGATTATTGGCCGTTTGAATATCCAGAGTTACCCTTCTTTCTAAATTTGTAGAATTTTTATTTTTTATATATCCTGGATATGAGTTTTTTTGTTAGATATGTGTATTACAAATATCTCCTGTACCACTTTTAAGACAGAGTAAATGTTGAAGTCAGTTTGTATATCTAATGTTTACAAAGAGAATGTGTTAAGTATAAGTGAAATTCTTTTCTGGACTTAAATGAAATATCTCTGACCTTTAATTTTTTATGTGAAATTTGCTCTTTGGCTCCATTACGAGAAGTTCAAGTATTTAAAAGTATTCAAAGTAATATTTATCATTAAAAAAATGTTTTTTATTTGTGTATTTTCACACTTACTGAAAATTTACTTGTATAGTTGAAAGAATGTCCATATATGTTTATCCAAATTCTGTGATTGTTAACATTTAGCTCCACTTTATTTATTCTGTAAATTGTGCTATTTTACATATTTCTTATGAAGTATTTGGGAGTAGTTTGTACATATCATGTCCCTTTATCCATAAATACCTTAAGTATGTATCTCCTAAAAACAAGGACTTTCTCTGACAAAGCCACAACTTAATAAAAAATCAGGAAATTAAATTGATATAGTACTATTTTCTAATCACAGTGCATATCCAGATTTCACCAGTTGTCCCCAGAGCAGCCTTTATAACTTTATTTTTTCCTGGTCAGGGATGCAGTTCAGGATCACACATTGCATTTATTTAGTATGAGCCTTTCTTTGTCCTTCATGACCTGGACACTTTTTAAAAAAATTTTTTATTATTTTATTTTATTGGCATATAGTTGATTTACAATGTTTTGTTTCAGGTGTACAGCAGAGTGATTCAGTTATACATATACAATATATTTATTCTTTTTTAGATTCTTTTCTCATATAGGTAGAGTAGAATATTGAGTAGAGTTCCCTGTGCTATATAATAGGTCCTTGTTGGTTATCTACCTCATAGTTAGTAGTGTGTGGTGACCTGGACACTTTTTTATTTATTTATTTATTTATTTATGGCTGTGTTGGGTCTTCGTTTCTGTGCGAGGGCTTTCTCTAGTCGCGGCAAGCGGGGGCCACTCTTCATCGCAGTGCGCGGGCCTCTCACTATCGTGGCCTCTCTTGTTGCGGAGCACAGGCTCCAGACGCGCAGGCTCAGTAGTTGTGGCACAGGGGCTTAGTTGCTCCGCGGCATGTGGGATCTTCCCAGACCAGGGCTCGAACCCGTGTGCCCTGCATTGGCAGGCAGATTCTCAACCGCTGCGCCACCAGGGAAGCCCAACCTGGGCACTTTTAAAGAAGACAGACCAGTTATTCTGTAGAATGGCCTTCCATTTATGTTTGTCTAGTGTTTCTTCATGTTTAGGTTCGTGCTGTGTATATATGTCAGAAATATCACAGAAATAATACTGTGACATCTTCAGGGAATTATATCAGGAGCCATATCATGTCCCTTTATCCATTAATTATTGTTGTTAACCTTGATTACCTCGTTAATCCATTGCAAAGTTACTATTTTTCCTTTTGTAATTAAAAACTAATTTGTGGGGAAATACTTTGAGGCTATCTAAATATCTTATTTCACCTCAAACTTTTACCCATTACTTTTAACATTCTTATTTGTTTTTGCTGTTTTTAAGAATTAATCTAACTATACCTTTTCTTACCCCTCATTTAACGCAACCTCTTAGATATAATGTTTTCTCAGAATTAATTTTGAAAAGCTAGATGACTTTTTGGAAATTTTGTTGTCAGTCAGAAATCATCAAAAATGTGTACGGTTTGTGGCAATGATGCTTCATTTTAACCAGATTTATTTGGAATCAAAGGCTTTTCTTTTAAACTTAAAATATACAAATCAGTAGGTTTGGACTTGGACATTGTTTATTGTAAGATATAGAACTTTTTGAAATAGAAATTTAGTTGTAATTAAAATTACAGTTCCTAAGAGTGCTGAATTTTCACTTGTTTTTACTTCATATTGTTAGTAGACCATAAGGGCAAAGTGTGCCTCCGTAACTTGATTGTTGTACCAGATATAATAATATGATACTTACTTGTAACTGGCATGGGTCAATAATGAGACTGAGGTTCTTAAATTACTTACATATGCTTGGAGGAAAATATTTCATAAGTCACAAATTAAAATATTTTTTTGTTTTTATATTGCAGATTGGTTTTTCAGCAGCAGATGCAGTAACAGGACTGAAATTGGTAGAAGAGGGAGTACCCAAAGAACATTTAGCCTTATTGGCAGTTCCAATGGTTCCTTTGCAAATAATATTGCCTCTGATTATCAGCAAATATACTGCAGGTCCCCAGCCACTAAACATATTTTACAAAGCCATGCCCTACAGGTAAAAATGAAATGAAACCTTACTAAAATGAGAGAGGTTAAATGAGGAGCGGTCATCAGTATCACTAATATCTGTGTATAGAGTGTATATGGCAAAAGGCTTGAAAAACATTTTTAACTTCAGTATCATTTATATGCACTTTTATCTCTTTTTAACTTCCTAACAGGTTTTAGATACAGGCTTCTTTCATATGGTAGGCACACAGATTTCTGTTTTTGTTACTGTTTTTTAACCTAAAATGGAAGTCAGCTCCACCTTTCTTTCTTTTTCTATAGATTATTGCTTGGATTAGAATATGCTCTACTGGTCTGGTGGACTCCTAAAGTAGAACATCAAGGGGGATTCCCTATATATTACTATATTATAGTGCTGCTCAGTTATGCGTTACATCAGGTAAGCTTGCCATGGTTTTTCCCAGGGAGTAAACTGTCCTATGTAAAATAAAGAAGAAGTTCTTCTATAATTGCCTTAAAATAATGATAAAAAATTTTAAGATTTAAGCACGAATCTGTTTCTGAAGAAATTATTTGACAGTGAACTTTAAACCTTGTGGATTTTTTTTTATTATTATTTTTATTTTTTGGGTTTTATTTTAATGAGTTTTATTCATGGAAAGAGAGTTTCTTCTTCATTCACTTCATTTTTTTTTCTTTCTTTCTTTCTTTCTTTCTTTCTTTCTTTCTTTCTTTCTCTCTCTCTCTCTCTCTCTCTCTCTCTCCCTCCCTCCCTCCCTCCCTCCCTCCCTCCCTCCCTCCCTCTCTCTCTCTCTCTCTCTCTCCCTCCCTCCCTCCCTCCCTCCCTCCCTTCCTTCCTTTCTTTCTTTCTTTCTTTCTTCCTTTCTCTCTCTCTCTCTCTCTCTCTCTCTCTCTCCTTTCCTTCCTTTCCTTTCTTTCTTCCCTCCCTGACCTGGGATTGAACCCGGGCCCTTGGCAGAAAAGCATGGAGTCTTAACCACTGGACCACCAGGGAATTCCCTGTATTAAACATTATGACTTACTCTTTGTGGTTTTGGAAGCTGGGTGTTAATCTGCTTTTTTTTCTTTATTAAATGTGTTTGTAATCCCCAAAAGAACTGATCTCCACTTTTCCATAGTCTCACCCAAGCTGCTGTTGCAGAATGGGTTTTTCTTTCCCTGCGAATAAATGGTTCAAATAAATGGCAGATGCCCAGTAGTAACCTTTGGGACTCAGTTGCAGTTATTGCTAATGTGTGTTTCAGATTCACTTTGGATTTTTCTATAGTACCTAGTTTAAACTCTTTGAAAATTATATTTACCAACTCCTCACTGTTTTTAACTGAAACCTAAAAATATGGCTACCAGGTAACCTCAATAATTTTTTGCATACATTTATATCATTTAGGAGAATTCTGTAGTGGATCATGTCTGACTAGCTGTATGTAAAAACATTGAGGCTAAGGTGTCAAATATAATTTTTTTTCTGTTTTGCACATAGTTAATGCTAGGTGCCAAATTGAAGTTAAAAGAAGTAGTTTAGCTTAGTAATGCTTCACTTCTTGAGTAAGTAAAGAAAAATATGATGTAATTGTCCAAAAATCATTTGTTTGGCTTTGGATTTCATTAGAGAATTTTCCAAAGTGTAGTCATCGAAACTCAGAAAACCAGATGCTTTGTGGTAAAAAAAATTACAAGGCCAAGTGAATTTGAGAAATGATACCTGACATAACCCCTCTTTATGTAGCATCTTAATCATTCCTTTAGCAAATATTAAGTGAATACACCTATTCCATGCCAGGAACCATTGTAAGTACTTAAATAAAACCGTGACTAAATCATGCCAGAATCCCTGCCCTTAAGGAGTTTATATTCTAAAGGCTTTCAGGAGGCCTACAGTCTAATTTTGTATAACTTAGTGTTTCTCAGTCTTATTTGACTTTGGAACTCCTTTTTCTATGAACATCCCATGGAACAGTATTCAAAGGAATTTATTTTAGAAACATGGGTTGTTTTCATGTTCCTAAATGAAGGGTTAATTCTTGCCTCTTAAGCACTTTTTGCCTCTCAAGGAGATTTTTCTCTTCAGTTTGTCACATAAATTTTGAATTATATATAAGAAAATTATATACATATAATTATATATTCATATTCCCTTTGAATATTTGAGTGCTTCTATGTATAATACATATATACTATACACACATATGATATATTTAGGTATAGTATAAATATAGTGTTTTGCTTATTACTATATGGCTCCTTCATTACTACTTCATCTGTCATTCTCAGTTGAGCCTTCCTTGACTACTTGTGATGAAATTAATCTCCCATATATTTAGGCCCTGATAGCACAATGTGTGTACTTCTTTTTTCAATACTTAACACATTTCATCATAATTATTTATTACCTATTTTCCCAGCTTAGAATAAATTCTTCAATGGCACAGAGGGACTGTGTCTTATTCATCTTTGTATTGCCATGACCAGACGTAAAGCCTGGCTTGTAGTAGGTGCTCAATAAATGTTTGTTGATTGAGTTTAATAAGGGTCATGAAAAATAATTTTCGGTTTATGCTTTCAATGTTCTTAATTTAGACCATAGCTTTTTAAAGTCTAATTGTACTGAAGATGTTTTACATTTTCCCTGTAGGTTACATTGTATAGCATGTATGTTTCCGTAATGGCTTTCAATGCGAAGGTTAGTGATCCACTTATTGGCGGAACATATATGACCCTTTTAAATACTGTGTCCAACCTGGGAGGAAACTGGCCTTCTACAGTAGCTCTTTGGCTGGTAGATCCCCTCACAGTGAAAGAGTGTGTAGGAGCATCAAACCAGAATTGCCAAACACACGATGCTGTTGAGGTAAGTATGTTGCAATTTTAGATAATGTTAAGGTAATATTAAGATATTAATTTCCTCGTTTTTGCCTCTAGAAGTACTACATCTTTTTAAAATCGTATCTGCCCATAGTTTCTTCTTTCCCATCGTAACTGAGGGTATAAACACACTCACATCAGTAAGTGAAGCTCACTTGAAGTTGCTTCTCAGCAAGGGAGGAGCAGTCTCTCTCCTTCACCTTGTGTACCATTGTCCTTATACACTAGGCATTTAATAAATGCATGATTAATAGCTAAGGTATATAATGATAGAAGAAGGAAAATTCCATTGGCTATTCATATAACAAATGGAGGTAAAACTGAATGGTTAGTAGTTTGTTGATAAATTATTTCAAAGTAACATTAACCCACTTCTAGAGTAAATTCCTTGGAAATTTCCTCACATTTCCAAATATGAAAAGCTGTATCTTGAAAATGAATATTGTTTACAGCAAGAGCTGAAAATTGTTTTTAATACTGTTAGTAGCATTAGAGAGATTAAGATACATTAACTTGTTTTGTCACTTGGAGTGAATGAAATGTTTTAACAAAAGTATATTTTGATTAATCCTTTAAATCACAAAGTAGAAACATGTAAATTGCTGAATACTTACATTTTGAAATTGTGGAGTATTTATTGATATTATAATTTTATTTTTACAGCTTTGCAAAAAACTCGGTGGCTCATGTGTTACAGCACTGGATGGTTATTATGTGGAGTCCGTTATTTGTGTTTTTATTGGATTTGGTTGGTGGTTCTTTCTTGGTCCGAAACTTAAAAAGTTACAGGATGAAGGACCATCTTCATGGAAGTGCAAAAGGAGCAAGTAATGCATTCACTACTGGACATTCTAGAAAGGTAACTCTAGTTTAGTTTTAACTCAGAGAGTTACAGTAATCAGTGTACAGGAGTATAAAATATTATTTTAAACAGGAAATTATTAATATAAAATGCCAAATGGTTAAAAATATAGGGACCTCTCTGTATATTTAAATATACTTTTCCTTGCCTTGTCAATGTATTTAAAGTTTACTTAAGGTCAGGAAATTGGTACTAAAACAACTTTTCTGATCTTCTTATTTGATTTATGTCTTTTTAATTTACTGACCAAAGCATGTTTTAAGCTGCAGTGCAGTAGTCATGGGTGGTAACCATGCAGTCAAGTATTGTTATCAGTACCTATCATTGAGCTATATTAAAATGTTTGGTAAAATATATTAAATGGAACAGAGCTTGATATTCAGGTACTAACTACAACTAGTTTGGCCTTGTTGGCAGTTCAATCTTATTTTGAATTGCAAATTGGTTAAATTTTATGTGGAATTTCTTGAGAAGAGAAACTACTGAAATACCATTTTAGTTTTAAAAACTAAATACCAATTTAGTTTTAATTTTTCTGACCATAACCACATTGTGCTAATGAATCTGTGTTAAAAAGACTATTTTAAATGTATTTCCTGCTTTTGTAAGCATTAAAGATTTATAGGAAGATTATTCAAACTATTTTTTATAAAATGAAAGCTATGACTTTTAATTTATTGGTTTCCCCTCCCCCTTCCCCCCTTTTGGAAGATATTTTGATTCCTTGTTAATTTTACCCTAAAGCTTACATACGGTTTTTTGTCATAAGTGCTTCATGGCACATGGACAGCTCACAAGTGGTTCAAATTTAATGTTGTATGTATGTTCATGGCAAAGTTTTGAAAATAAAAATTAAACGTTTTTCTTCAAGTAGTTTTCTTTTTATTATTGAGAGAAAAACAGTAAAACTTACTGATAAAGAAAAATTTAAATGAATAATAGTGTAATTTTAGAAACTGTTTTGAAGAGAGAGACAAAGACATTTTGTGCCTTTGACAAATTATGTGTTGGAAAAAGATTTCTTAATTAAGCACTGTACTAATGAGAAAAGCTCTCACAATTATACCAAATCAGGTACTATGTTTCCTCTTATTAAAACACAACCTTCTGTTTGTAAACTATAGTTTCTAGTGGAGAGTTGCTGTCCCAGGAGAATTAAGCTTTTGAGTACTTTAGCAATTTCCAACATATTATGTGTACCTGGTAATAAGGTTCTTTGCATATTTTGTGTTGTATGGTACTCAGACTCTTTAGAGATTACATAAAGCCTTCAAAAGTTAGAGAAAAAGAGATATTAAGTTGACTTTTTTTTTTTAACATCTTTATTGGAGTATAATTGCTTTACAATGGTGTGTTAGTTTCTGCTTTATAACAAAGTGAATCAGTTATACATATACGTATGTCCCCATACCAGTTGACTCTTATTTAATAATTATTATCTTTGTGGGAAAATACATACTAATGTTTGATTTTGTTAATTTTATAACATAGGTTGAATTTTAGAGTGGGGTTTTTATAAGTAATGGAGGATAAAATGGGTGGGAGAAAATGGCACTCAGCATCTGAAGAAAGATAGTGGCAGTGGCTTCTAGAACTCATGCATTGCCATTGGAAAGCCTGTGTTGGGCATCGCTGTCAGATCCTGAAGAATCACCTGGAAAATCGTCCTAGAGACATACCAAACCATAGACTACAGTACTTTGTCACGTGTGTTGTCCTTTGTCATGTATTATAATCAAAATGTTTACTTGAATAAAGAAAACCCACTAACTCTCATATGTGAAATGTATTTTGATTTTTAACTTTTGGATTAAGAAGCTTACGTTGCCATAATTACCTTTATCTTTTCCCCATATTATGACAAATTATACATACTTTTAAACGTACTTTAAGTTTATAAATCATTGATGACTTGAAGTTTTAAAATGTATTTTAAGCCTTAACTGTAAGGTGAAAGCCATTCCATTAATTGCACTTGCTCTAGAAATGAACACTTGCTTTGAATTGTAGTCATTTGGTTATTTGGATACATGCTTGTAAGGTTTGCCAAAAAATGACTTGTTAATATCAATGTTGCATACACTGATCACTGATGGCATCTTATAAATGATCTACCTGAATGTGAGGATCTGTTTGTTGTAAATCTGCTAGAAAATACTGCCTATTTTTGTGTTTTTCCTTACTGACAGATCCTGATAAACTCTACCCTCAAGTATGAACATTAACTCCTCCAGTTAATGAATTATTTATTTACTGGCTAATATTGACTATAAATACATATATACGTTTATAAATACATATATATATATACATCTCTTTATATCAGTATTTCCATTTGCACATTGGTTGCAACCCGTTTAAATCAAAAGATGAGTTTGAAAAGCTCTTATAAGATTAGCTAAGATTAGCTGAGACTAAAACTGAAAACTCCCTCCTTGGACTTCCCTGATGGCTTAGTGGTTAGGATTCTGGGCTTTCACAGTGGTCGCCTGGGTTCAATCTCTGGTCGGGGAAGATCCTGCAAGCTGCGCGGTACTCCTTTGTAAATATTTTAATTTTGCCTGATCAATCATAAAAAATTTGTTCAACACCTAAAATAGATTTCTCTATTTTTTATTTTTATTAAAAAAATTTTTTTTTAATTTATTTTTTTGGCCATGCAGCACAGCATGTGGGATCTTAGTTCCCCGACCAGGGACAGTGGGAACTATAGTGGGAGCTGTAGGGCGCTCCCCTACAGTGGGAGCTCAAAGTCTTAACCACTGGACCGGCAGGGAAGTCCCAAATTCTCTATTTTTAAAAATATTAAACCTTTGAGAGAATTCCCTGGTGGTCCAGTGGTTAGGACTCTGCGCTTTCACTGTGGAGGGCCCGGGTTCAATTCCTGGTTGGGGAACTAATATCCTGTACTCCGCGCAGCGCGGCCCAAAAAAAAAAAAAAAAATTAAACCTTTGAAATCTAAACCTATTGTTTGATTTCATCCTTTTATGACAAGGGTTTTTATCCTAA
Organism: Eubalaena glacialis; assembly: GCF_028564815.1. Lineage (NCBI taxonomy): Eukaryota > Metazoa > Chordata > Mammalia > Artiodactyla > Balaenidae > Eubalaena > Eubalaena glacialis. The sequence goes on from NC_083721.1 coordinate 113,727,681, forward strand.
ACAGTTGTCAGTGGAGGCTTGAAACCCCTGTACTACTTGCAAAACTCTGGATATGTAATTTTTAATTTTCCTGGAGAGAGTTCTTATTAAAATATTAAATGGTCTGTGATCCAAAAAGATGTAAAAGCCATGGCCTTATTGAATATGGGCTGTACTGTGAATTTTAAACATATATTTGAGATAATAGTTGTAAAACTAATTGTTTAAAGCATTCTGAAAACAATGTTAAAAGAAAAATCTATGCTGAAAGCTGGAAAATCTCTGCGTTTGTAGTACTGAACTTGAATCTTGAAGGGATTAGAGCAGATAAGACATTACTGGTAAAAGAGGGGCATAAGGGTGAATGGTATTCCACAAAAGACATATCTTAGTCATTAAATCCTTTTCCTCCTATAAACAACTTATATTTTGCCTTGTTAACATACCCCCCCACAAAAGTATGTTGTTTTATATTATATGGTTGAGATCATTATTTAATATAACACAAGACCAGATTTGTTTTTGTATTTTGGGGGATGATGTCTTTTCATGTATTTGAAATAATGAGTAAAACTATATAACTCAGACCCTGCTAAAAATAAAGAACCAACCTGTTGGGAACATTCCATGCAGATTTCCAAAATGTATTTTACTTTAGTATTAAAGAAAGAAAATAAATTTAAAAAATAATTTCATAATAAATAGGATTAATATATTTGACAGCCATTTTAGTTACAGAAGGGAAGGTAATATAGTGCACTGTAACTACTTTTTTTTTTTTAACCAATGTCTTTGGCAGATAGTTAGGCATAATTATTTGATTTTCTCTTAGAAGATTTAAAGTATCTGTAATAGGTACTTTTCCACTTCAGTTTAATCTCTGCCTGAATTGACAGTGCCAATTTTTTAACGTAATCACTATTTAGTTTGGGATGGAAAGCCTTTACATTTCCTACCTGTCAAAACTACTATTAGAGTCTTCATATTAGTCCTCTAAATTGTTAGCAAGGTAAAATGGCCACGGAGAGCTAATATTCCTTACTGGAATTCTGTTTTGGTGGAAGCAAGTCCTGTATCAGGGCAGAATAGTTAATGTACAGGACGCATGTCCTCTCCCTTAAGCTAAGAGAAACTTTGACTGTTGGATTATAAAGACTGCTTTTAAGAAGGTCTGTTTGTTTGTTTGTTGCTTTGTTTTGTTTTTTACCTTGGGGGGGCAGACATTTTGTAGGAGAAAATAGTTTTATATAGCAGGATGAAAATTGTATGATTAATCACTGTTCCTTTTTTTAAAAAATGTTGCTGGGTATAGTTTAAAAGATCATATTAAAATATCAGCAACATTAATTTGCATAGTTTACAAGAAGTCTTGAAGCATAGAGAAAAATTTTGCTACATTTTAATAGTTTTTTGTCAATATAGACATAACTTTTTATAACAATTTTGTGTGAAGAATAATGAGTAAATAGTGTGATTGAAATGAACAAGGTTTTGGTATAATTCTTAGGGAGTTATCCTAAGTATCTAAAATTTAGCACCTTAGTTACAATTAAATCAGTCAATATTATAAAATATGAGTATTAAAGACTCTTCTTATTTTCATCAAAATGACTTTATCTTTTTTTTTTTTTTTTTTTTTTTGGCCGTGCTGTGTGGCATGCAGTAATTCTTAATTCCCTGACCAGGGATCAAACCTGTGCCCCCTGCATTGGGAGTGTGGAGTCTTAACCAATGGACCGCCAGGGAAGTCCCCAAAATGACTTTAAATGTTGGGAAAAGTTTACTTTTTATAGCCTTATAGTTAATGAAATTGAAATTTTTTTATCACATGCAACTATACAATTAGGAAAATATAAAATTGGGAAATTTGATTAATTTAAAAAGTTAGTTTGGCATATCTGATAAATTGATAGATTACCACTGTCAAGTTTTATTGGTGAGTCTATATCTATTGTCCTCAGACAGTGCCTTTGCAAGGATTAGAGTAAAATTGAAAAAAATACTCAATGTTGAAAGCTGTCATTGTTGAGGTTTTTATGGAATCATTGTACTTGGGTCCAGTTTTGAATTAAAAATGCACAGTCCAAAATCATTTCTGTTATCATTTTTGGAAGATCTAGCATTAGCTTTGATAGTTTAGCATTAGTATATGTGAAATGTTTATTTGGCTAAGTTATTAAAAGATGTGTGTTAAAGCTTGATATTTATGCAGTATTTAAATATTTAGAGTATATTTGAAATAAATTCTCCAGATTTTTATATAAAGGATTATTTAAATGCTCAAAATGATTGCTTAACAATTAATCTCTAAAAAAAAAACATTAATGAAAGATCTTATTTTCATTTTTATTACGTAATAACCAAGTTTACCTTCAGATCATTCATATCAAAATTTTACTAGCTTGGCATTATATAATTAAAAACAAATACAGTAATTTCAAGAGATGTACGCTTTCCACCAAATCTTTTGTCTTTTTATGAAGTCAGCCTGAATTATTGGTTGTACTATTAGTAACCTGGGCAAAATGGAGAATAGGTGGAGGCACAACACTTCTCCTTCAAGAGGAAATGATGTATGGATAGTTTGGGATTATAAAGAATTTCCCTTGAAACATTTGTGTTTGGATATGGCTTCTTCAGTAGTTACAGTTTTGAAAATTTCTTTAAAGGACAGTTTGTGACTGTGGCTAAAATATTTTGTTTCTGCAGAGTTAGAGCTTTCTGAGCAAATTTTACTCAGACTTGGAACCTGGGCTCAAAGAGAAGCCTTCAAAGTTAAATTGTGACTGAATAGATAGTGAAAAACCATCCAGAGTATATATTAGTTTGCTAGGGCTGCCATAACAAAATACTACAGACTACAGGCTTAAACAATGGAAATGATTTTCTCACAGTTAAGGAGGCTGGAAGTCCAAGATCAAGGTGGCAGTAGGTTTGGTTTCTCTTGAGGTCTCTCCTTGTTTTGGAAACTGCCACCTTCTTGCTGTCTTCACATGACCTTTCCTCTGTGCATGCACATCCGAGGTGTCTCTTCCTCTTATAAGGACTCCAGTTCTATTGAATAAGGCACCCACCCTTATGACTTCACTTTACCTTATTTACCTCTGTAAAGGCCCTATCTCTAAATTCAGTCATATTGGAAGTTAGGGCTTCAACATAAGAATTTTGGAAAGACACAATTCAGTCCATAACACAGATGTTCACATCTCCGCTATGCACAAGTTCAAAAGGGTATGAGAATGGAGACCATGGAGACATCTTTGGGCTGTAAATCTGGAGACACAAGTCTTGTCTTGCCCCTAAAGACATATATTTACATTCCAAAGGGTAAGAGTACAGGATCCTTCCCAAGGAGAATTTATTTAAATTAAGGAGGTAAGATTTATCTTCCTTTCTCTGGAAGAGAGGAGGGCTTCCATACAGCTGTCCTATATAGGGCCCCAGATTCATATTTTGAGATTCCTCATCGATAGTACTAAACCCAGTATATGTAGGCTGTTATCAGTCTGGCTCTTATTAGTCACAGCACAGGTGAGAATTGAGAATTAGAGTATGGGAAACCAGTGTGGTTATTAAAAGTAATAATTAAATCTGTCGCTGCTCCAGAAACTGTGTACTTTCAGTACAATGTGGATAAATATAACTTAACAGACATGTATTAGCTGATGTTTCTTGAAACTGAATTCTGTTTAATTCACATTTTTTGGTTATATTATGGTCAGAGGCCTGGGGTTATGAAAACCTGTGTCTTAGAAGCCAGAGTTCAGTCTCAAGTGATTAGATGTTTCCTTTTATGTTTTCTCCTAGGCTAAATGGGGCAAATTATCTAAGTAATTCAATTTAAGGTGATAATAAAAAAGTCCACTCCTGTGGGTAGAGGAAATTGTAAATCTAGTTCAGTAGTGAGGTATGAGCTGAGGCAAAAATTGGAAGTCATATGTAAAGAAATCAGACCCTGTAAGTCAGGAAATGAAAATTATTACAAAAGCAGAAACAACTAACTCTGGGTTAAAAAGAAAAAAGAAATGGTGAAGCCATTTCAAAATTGAACTTTTACAGTTTTTTGAACTTTTTTGTTTGCTAGGTTAATAACTTCTGATAAAAGAAAAAGTAGAGTTTTCTAAAATTTTTATTTTATGTTGGCGTATAGTTGATTTACAATGTTGTGTTAGTTTCAGGTGTACAGTAAAGTGATTTAGTTATACATATATCTATTCTTTTTCAGATTCTTTTCCCATATAGGTTATTACAGAGTATTGAGTAGAGTTCCCTGTGCTCTATAGTAGGTCCTTGTTGATTATCTATTTTGTGTATAGTAATGTGTATATGTTAATCCCAACCTCCTAATTTATCCCTCCCTCCAACCCACCTTTCCCCTTTGGTAACCATACGTTTATTTTCTAAGTCTGTGAGTCTGTTTCTGTTTTGTAAATAAGTTCATTTGTATAACTTTTTTAGATTCCACATAAAAGTGATATGTGATATTTGTCTTTCTCTGTCTGACTTCACTTAGTATGATTATTTCTAGGTCCATCCATGTTGCTACAAGTGACATTATTTCATTCTTTTTTATGGCTGAGTAGTATTCCATTGTATATATATGTACCACAACTTCTTTATCCATTCATCTGTCGATGGACATTTAGGTTGCTTCCATGCTTTGGCTATTGAAAATAGTGCTGCAGTGAACATTGGGGTGCATGTATCTTTTCCAAGTATGGTTTTCTCTGGATATATACCCAGGAGTGGGATTGCTTGATCGTATGGTAGCTCTATTTTTAGTTTTTTAAGGAACCTGCATACTGTTCTCCATAGTGGCTGCACCAATTTACATTCCTACCAACAGTGTAGGAGGGTTCCCTTTTCTCCACACAAAAAGTATAGTGTTTTTTAAAAATTCATTTCTTTTCAGTCCTCAAATTTTTTTAAAATTGCTAATCAGATACTGCCCACACTGAGATTGACGTATACATGGATCATAAGGTATATATATAGTCAGAGAATGCAAAAGCTAAGATTTTGCAGTCCATAAGCATTGGTTTATTAGTGATGTTTTTCTTTTCTTTTTTGCCAATTTCTAATAAAATGAAATTGGAGGAGAGATCAGTTAAAGGCCTTCAGAATAGACAGGGACCAAACTAGAATAGTAACATTAAAGAGGAAATGGATTCCAGCGTTTGTGAAGATGAATTGCAAGGACAGTTGGATACTATAGGAAGCAAGGACATGAACTTTTGAGTGTAGATGATGTAGGAAATGTGGATGGGGGAGCAGCTTTGAAAGAGAAGGCAGTTTTAATCAGAAGATGGTAGTATGAGTGTAAATAGGGACTTGTTTCAAACATTTTTTTCCGAAGGAATTGAGACTTGAGCATTCTCTTGAGTTCAGTGAGTGAGCCAGGGAAATGAACCCATTAAGGGTGCAAAGGAGAAAGGGGGAAATTTGTAGGACAAAGTTCTGGAGAAGGCAGGATGAAGATAATAGTTTTCTTTTTAAAAATTAACATTTATTACTGTAAAAAAATCTAATGGTACACTCTTCATTATTCCAGTCCTGATAAAAATAAGAAAAAAAATTATGAGTTGGAATTTTGTTATTAAAACTCATACTCCTCGTGGTGAATATCATAGTATTTTTTGAGGTGCTTATCAATCTAGGATTGTGCAATAGCCTTCTGATGGTTCTTCTTACTCTCAGTTCTACTATGTCTATATTCCTCACTACAGATATTATAGTGTTCTTCCAAAATGCAATCAGAAATTATGAACTCTTCTTTAGAGTAAATTGCTTCCCCTAAGTGATAAAAATCCATATTATCTTCATGATCTTGTCACATTTTCCAGCAGTCTCTGTTCATTGCATAATCTACATACCAACTACAGTAAGAGAATTCCTGATTTCTTTTATTTGAGGTAGACAAAGTAAATCTCTGTTCTTGGCCAACAAAAGAGCTCAATAAAATAAATATGGTTCTACCGCAAAGGCTAAAATTAGGGATATATATTAATATATTAAAGATTTTGTCTGTATATAATTTGCAATGATCTGCCAGAAATTCCTTACATAGACTTAATTGCCAGATTAATGCCCTGAAGTGAAAGTAAACAGTGCATGTAAATTTAATAAGAGCTAAGGACTGTAGTGATAACCCCAGGAGGCAAACATTTCAGAGTTTTACTACCTCATTTCCTGATTTCAGAAGCCAAGGATAGAAACTGGGGGGTTTTTGTAAGTGGTCCCATTCAATTTTTTTCCCCTTTTTCTTTGGATTCTAGGAACATTCACTTTAATATCTAGTTGATTTTTTAAATATGTAATTGTACCTAGTTAATATCAAACTTTCCTCAAAAAGTCATTATAGACACAGTCTTTGTGTCTATGGTATTGTGGGAAATTAAGGGATGGGCAGAGAATCTAAGTGTGCCTTTTTGTGCCTACCTCTCTACTCGCCTAAGCAACATATCCAGTGAGTTCTCAGAAGTCACCAGCAGTAAAAGGAGCAGGGTTCCTTGGTGGACCTACCCCAGGAGAATGTTAAATTGCTGGTTAATCTGCAGAAATCCTGGGGCAGGCACTATACTTCTCACATCACTGGTTAGTGGGACGATGCTGAAATATTATTGAGAAGGACCTTTTGAGAAGTCTTAGAGACACCCAGGTGGCTGATATCTGGGGTATAGAAAAAAAGACTGGGATGGAAAGTAGGGAGAACAGACTAGTTATCTTCAACTAGGACAGTGAGTGTGGGAGCAGAAAGGAGGTAAGAGATACAGGACGTTGGAAAAGAAAAGGAAGCAGAATTAGGCACATAATTGCCCATAATCTTATTTTTTCATTTATTAACTAAAGCTATTCAAAATCTATTAATATACAGAACTTTTGTTTTTATTTGAAATAGTGATTAAAGATTTTGGTTATAGTGTATCTTTTTCTTGGATTTTCCCCAATATCATTTGGGTTGTATCTTCACTGGAAATTTATAAGGATTTATGTGATTTAGCTGATTGCCTTTGTGGGAGTCAGTGTTGTGGTTAAGTGCACAGACTGAGCCAGCTGGCTGAGTTGAATCCCAGCACTACGTCCCAGCTCACCACTTTTTGGCTGGGTGACCTTGGCTACTGGCTTCATCACTCTGTAAATACTTCCTCTTTAAAACTGGGATTAATAATAGTGTCTACTTCATAAAGTTGCTATGACGATCAAAGGTGTTAATATATGAAAAGTATTTAGGACGGCGCCTGGCACATAGTAAGCAAGATCTAAGTGTTAGCTATTGTATTTACTTTGCACTGACTACAGTACTCAGACAATACATTCCTTGAAGCAATCCTTATAATATGTATTATTAGGAATACAGCATACTCTATTTTGACTTTTAAAGGGAATATATGCATACGGTAAAACAAAACTGTCCAATACGGTAGCCACTAGCCAGTTGTGATGATTTAAATTAATCAAAATTAATAAAATTAAAAATTCAGTTCCTTAGTTGCACTAGCTACATCTCAAGCACACAATAGCCACATGTGGCTATTACCTATGAAACTGGAGAGTGCAGATACAGAACATTTCTGTCATTGCAAAATGTTCTATTAGAGCCGGCAGATAGTGAAACCTCCCTCCCATTCCTACCCCCAAATCCTTCCTCCCAGGGGTAATCCCTGTTACAGGTTTCTTGCACAGCTTTTCATGGTTCAGACACACAATTTTTTTTCATAAACATTATATAATTTGCACTGTACTGTGACTTATTTTTGTTTGTTTTAAAATACACTAACTATTGATTTTTTATTGATATATAATTGACATAACATTTCCTAGTTTTAGGTGTACACCATAATGATTTGATATAAGCATATATTGCAAAATGATTACCACAATAAGTTAATATCCATGTATTGATTTTTGGAATATGTCAGCTCCCTACATTTAATCAATTAACAGTTCAAAGATTTAGAGCATCTGATATTTGGCTTAGGAAGCAACAACTCAACTATAAGAAATACGCATCTTGTTATATTTGGGAGAAGGTGGAAGGGATGACCTACTTCAGTTTTCTTTCTTGTGTGGCACATGCTACCCACACTGATGTGAGTTAGGCGAGTTGAAAGTGATCATCTCCCATCAGCATGGCCAGGAATTCTGCAGCTCCTGTCCCCGTACCACAGAGATCTCCTGCGCTGTGGGAAAACCCTGCATAAATGCTGGGGTCACTGTGAAGATATCTCTTTACGGGTTGGGAGGCCTGTCCCTGGCCACTCCTAGGCTGCGGAGAAGGGGACCCGGCGGTCGGCTCGGACGGCTTCCCCTCCAGCCGGAGGAGCGCGAACACGTCCGCCCGCTCGCGGAGAGCGGCGCCCCCTGTCGCCCGGTCAAAGAGGCGGCGCGGGCTCGCGGGAGGCCGGGAACATGGCGGGGAGGCTCGCGGCCGCCGGCACCTCGCCGCCGGACCGGGACCGAGCAGCGCCCAACGTGGTGGCGTGGATCTCGCAATGGGCAGACGACCACCTGCGTCTCGTCCGGGTACCGCAGACCCGCCGGTCGGGCAGGTGGTGGGCGCGGGCTGCGCGGCGCGAGCCTGAGGGAGACGCGTCCTGGGGAGGCCCGGGCAGCGGACCCGCTGGGCCAGGGAGGCATGGAGGGCCGCGGGGGAGCAGCTCGAGGGCCACCCGGTCAGGGCACCGTGTGCGGGGCCGCGGGGGCAGTTGGGAAGGGCCGGGCACAGACCAAAGCAGGGCACGTAACTCCATAGGCCTGCGGAGAGTGGACGAGTTCGTTTATTTAATGCAGTGAGAGGCCACTGGAGTTCCAACAAAGGGCGGGGGTGGGGGGGGAGGAGGGCTCCATCTTCGGCGACTAGACGAGAGAGGATTGTGGTGATTCCTTTCTTTCTAACAAAGAGAGGAATAAAGGGGGCTGCCTGCTTCGTGAATGGTGTTGGAAATTGCTGACATAGAGGAGTTGGGATAAATGAATTGTTAGGGAAATCTAGGGAGCTTTTTGCACGTGTGAACTTGAGGATGCCTATGAGACCTCTAAATGGAGATGTGTGAACTTGAAGATGGTCATTAGACATCTAAACGTAGCTGTAGATGTTCTAGGCAACTGGAGACAGGAGTCATGTATTGAAGGGAAATCAGAACTGGGCATATAAATTTGGGAATGGGCTGCATAAACCTTGAGTAGTATTTAAAGCTTCGATGACGTTTTGGAGCCAGTCAGAAAAGCTCCTGAAGAAGCCCTAGAACTGAGACCTGGGGGCCTCTCTAACATTTAGAATTTGGGGCATGAAAAGGAGGTCAGCAAAGACTAGGAAGGAACAGACAGGGAGGAGGAGGAGGAAAATCAGGAAAACCAGGTGTCCTGGAAGCCAAGTGGAGAGTATGTTTTCAGATGGAATGATGAACTTTGTTGAGTTCTGCTGGGAAGTTGAGTAGGATCATCAGCTTTGCAAATACTTTGCAGCCAAGCAGCACAAGAGCCAGGACCATGTCTGTTTTCACTCACCAGTGCAGCTCAGTCCTTAGAGTAGTAACTACCACTTAGTAAGTGCTAGATAAATATTTGTAGCATTAATACAGTATATATATATGTGAATATACACACACATGTATGTAAATTGACAAGGCCTTGGTTCTTCCAGTTAAGCAGGAAGAGATGCATTGGTTATTACAACTTAAAAAAATAACCTCATCAGCATTGGGGAGGAAACAGTGTTAAGTTAGCACATGGATATTTCATTCCAAATAATCCAATCACAGAATGTACCCTTGTGTATATTTTCAACTTCATCTCTTATATGCTTAGTTGTATTTATTGAAGGAAAGCATGTTAGATTACCACTGTTGAGGGAATTACAGGATCCTTATTAATTAATTAAACTCCTTTAGGTCTGTTTCAGTTTAAACGAAGCACTTTAAAGGCATCGCTAAGTTTTTCCCAACTGTTTGCAACATGTATTTCCCAAGTGTTATATTTTAAGGTTTTGGTGATAAAGTTTTCTACCAGATACTTAAATTCTGCCTGCAGACTCAGGGTTATGGAGTTCCTGTGGGCCTTGCAGAAGAAGTATTAGACTAATTCATGCATTCAGGGAACTCATGGTTAAAGCAATACAATCAATAGAGGGCAGTACCGTATTATGTATATAATTACTGTGTGTGCCAGTTTGGTTGGAGAAAAAGGGGAAGATTAATGGGCGGGTGGGCAGTTAGTTTTTTTGGAAGAAGTGGACCTTTAGTTGAAGGATATGCCTTATTTGGGCAGTTAGGTACAGGGAGGATTTTTTTTTCTGCCTTCTAATTAGTACTTTCACTATTGTGAATAATAATTAGGATTAATCATTAAATCTCTTTTTGAAGAACATCAGCACCGTAATGGCCATAGCTGGAGTAATGTTACTTCTAAGAAGTGTTCGACTGGTAAGTTAAAAAAATGAAGAAGACATTATGATAAGCACCAGACAGTTAATTTTTCTCACTTCAAACGAGAAAGATGATATCTCAAGCAGTGTATCATTTTGTTATTCATATTAGAAGCTTTTAAATAGTATTTTAGAACAATGAACATATTTTAAGATGTTGGTTTAAAAGTAACATACACAGGATTTTATGGAAAGTAATTGCACAGCCTGTATTTCCATAATCATTTTTCTTCCTGCTTAAAAAGGAATCTGAAAAGGATTTAATTTGCTAGAATGGTGTAAACACTAAATTTGCATTTCAGATGTTGAAAACAGTCAAAAGTGTTTCCTATGGTGGTATTAAATTTAAATCGCCGTTGAATTATGTCCCTTAGAACTAAATAATTTATGCTTTCATTTAGTGTATTTTTTTGCCCTTTCAATAATGTATTAATAATAGACATTGTGGAAATCCATTTGATAATTCAAGATTTACAAGTATTTTTTAATACACCTTATTGTTATCATAGGATGTAATTTCAGTGTCATGTTCAGTGTCGGTGTCATGTGTCATCCAACTGCGATGGATATATTGCTTCTATATATATTTATTTCCTACACTTATCTCTATATTGTTTTGTATTATCATTGACTACACCCCATTACTTTATCATACTATATCTTTTCCAACTGTTGCCTTTTCACCAGACACCAATTTCAAAACTTTTGTCTCTCTTTTCCCTTCTTTTTGTTTTAGTGCCTTGCACTCATCTTTTTAAACTGAGAGGTAATTGACATACAGTGAAAGTGTAAGTTTAAGATGTACAGCATGATTTGACTTACACACCTCATGAAATGATCACCAAGTAAATTTAGTGAACATCCATCATCTCATATAGATACGAAATTAAATAAATAGAAAAAAAATTTTTTCCTTGTGATGAGAAGTCTTAGAATTTCCTCTCTCAACCACTTTCATAGATAACTTACAGCAGTGTTCATTATATTACTCATGTTGAACATTACATCCCTAGTACTTATTTATCTTATAACTAGAAGTTTGTACCTTCCAAGTTCCCCCTTCCCCTACCCCCACCTCTCCTAACCACAAATCTGATCTCTTTTTCTATGAGTTTGTTTTTGAAGTAAAATTGACCTACAACACTATGTTACTTCCTGTTACACAACGTAGTGATTTGATATTTCAATACGTTTCAAAATGATCACCACGAGTCTAGTTACCATGTCACCATACAAAGATATTGCATAATTACTGACTAAATTCCCCATGCTGTACACTTCATACCTGTGACTCATTTATTTTGTAACTAGAAGTTTATCTCCTAGTCTTATCTCCCTTACCTGTTTCTTTCCTTCCCTCCCTCCCCTCCCCTCTGGCAACCACCTGTTTGTTCTCTGTATGTATGACTGTGTTTCTGTTTTGTTGCATTTGTTCATTTATTTTTCAGAGTCCATGTATAAGTGAAATCATACAGTACTTGTCTTTCTCTGTCTGACTTATTCATTTAGCATAATACCCTCTAGGTCCATCCATGTTGTTGCAAGTGGCAGGATTCCATTCTTTTTTATGGCTGAGTAATATTCCATTGTATATATACATACCGCATCTTCTTTATCCATTCATCTATTGATAGGCATTTAGGTTGCTTCCACATCTTGGCCACTGTAAATGATGCTGCAGTGAACATGTGGGTACATACATCTTTTCAAATTAGTGTTTTCATTTTCTTTGGACAAATACCCAGGAGTGGAATTGCTTGATCATATGGTAGTTGTATTTTTAACTTTTTGAGGAACCTCCATACTATTCTGCATAGTGGCAGCACCAATTTACATTCCCACCAACAGTACATGAGGGTTCCCTTTTCTCCACATCCTCACCAACACTTGTTATTTGTTGTCTTTTTGATAATAGCAGTTCGGACAAGTGTGAGGTGATATCTCATTGTGGTTTTGATTTGCATTTCCCTGATGATTAGTGATGTTGAGCATATTATCATGTGCCTGTTGGCCATCTGTATACCGTCTTTGGTATACACTGGAAAAATGTATCTTTAGGTCTTCTGCCCATATTTTAATCGGGTTGTTTGTTTTTTTGATGCTGAATTGTATAAATTCTTTGTATATTTTGGAAATTAAGCCCTTATTGGATATATCATTCGTAAATATCTTCTCCCATTCAGTAGGCTGCCTATTTGTTTTGTTGATAGTTTCCTTCACTGTGCAAAAGCTTTTTAGTTTGATGTCCCATTTGTTTATTTTCACTTTTGTTTCCTTTGCCTGAGGAGGCATATCCAAAAAAATACTAATAAGACTGATGGCAAAGAGCATACTGCCTGTGTTTTATTCTAGAAGGTTTATGGTTTCAGGCCTTACATTTCAGTCTTTAATCCATTTTCAATTTATTTTTGTGCATGGAGTGTAGTCCAGTTTCATTCTTTGACATGTAGCTGTCCGGTTTTCCCAACACCATTTATTGAAGTGGCTGTCTTTTTTGGTGTGGGGGGGCTTGAACTCATTTTTAACCTTATATTTAATAGGCTCTTTCTTATAACACCTCCATGATTTTATAAGTCATTCATTTTTAGCCTATGTATATTCTTAGAATGGAGCTTTTGAAACTTTAGTTCTTTTCGTTCTACTTTTTTCGTTTTCTTATATCTCTAACATTCCATGACATATCTGTATTTTGAAGTTTCCAAAATTGCCAAAATATTAAATTATCTGATTAAGAGTTTAGGGGAAAATGGTGCTGAGGGATCGTTTCTCTTGTTAGCCCTTAAAAAAACACATGAATCAATTAGAGATCATTTTAAGTTTTTTGTTATTTTTAGTATATAGTTCAATACTTCACTTTGGTAATATTAAAAGCAGAGTGTGTTACTGTTTATTATTTTCACTTTTATTCTCACTGACTTTCATTCTTTTTTTTTTTTTCTCATTGACTTTCATGTCCTAATCCTGCTTATGTTAGGTACATCATTGACTTATGCAAATTATTCAATGAGATATATATATAGTTATGAGGTTATTTATTTTAGACTTAAGTTTGGTGTCTTTTTCTTAGATTTTATGGTTTTTGATAATAGTGATGAGAAGAGCAGACTAAGGAAGAGAAAAAGAACATTGGAACATTAGGGGATAAAAAACTCTGTTATAGAACAGTTGGAGAGGTTTAGCTAGAAATAAGAGAAACCCCAATCAACAGTGGCTTAACCAATTAAAAAGTTGATTTTTCTCATGTCACAAGAAGTTTGGAGGTTAGAGGCTGCTAGCATTGCTTCCCCGGCTCAGTAACGTAGAATTTAGGTCTGTCTGATTTTCCTTGCCTTTCCTCATGGCACAGATGGCTTCTATAGCAGGCTGCTCAAGGCAGGAGGAGAGGAAAAAGGAAGGAAGGTGCTAGCCGCATCTTTTCCTTTTATGCAAAAAGCAAAAACGTTCCCGGAAGCCCTCTGTAGACCTTTGCTCACATCCTTTTGTCACATGGCCACCTCTAGCTGGGGAAAGTAGGCTGGGCAAGTGGCCATTTAGCTTTTCCACCCCATACAGAGCATGTTGGCAAGGGAGAAGGGGTTTGGGAATGGATGTTGCATTGATATCTTGCCACAAGGAGCCTTGATAATTCCTCTCCAGCTTTCTTTTTGGATTGCTGGTTTTCTCTCCTTCTTCTTCCCTCTGAGAGTTTATCAGTTTCTCATATTCTTTCAATTACAGATTGACAATTCCAAATTTCGTATTTAAAAATAAAAAAGGATTATTAAGTTCGGTACTGTGCTGAGCACTTTATATATATAATTTCATTTAATAGGTAAAATAATTCTGTGATAGAGGTATTCTTATGCCTAACTTTTATAGATGAGGAGGTGGATGGTCAAAGAAATAACTCTCACAAGATCATCCGGCTAGTACATGGCAGAACTGGATTTCATATGACATCTTCCTGAATTTAAAACCCTTATTATTTTCTCTTCACTGCGATGCTTCCAGCTTTTGTCTGTTTGCCTTTAGGACACGCCCTTCAGCCTCTGAAGCTTGGGCATAACACCCTTGTTAGTGGGATCATCTTTCTGCCTGCTCCAGAGAGCAGGCTGTGTTTATCACAAACTCAGGATTTTTTTGTTGAAAGATGTCTTCCTCAGGTGTTCCTATCCTTTCCATTTTGACCCTTTAGCACTTACACCTTATATTAAACCTATTCATGTGTTGCTCTATAGTTGTTTTCTGGTTTTATGCCTATTGTCTTTTCCTCTTCCAGATAATGCCTTCTGTGTCACAGAAATGCTGCACTGAACTTTTGGCTGTTGAGGGATTATTGGATTCCTCCCATCATGAGGTAGATGCAGTGGGATCTGCCTTTAGAGGTTCTTCACATAGACTGTGAGCTACTTGAAAGTAGAACATTGGGGTCTACGTTTTTCCATTTCCTCCCCTAGCTCCTTAATAACTTCCAAAACTCCAAGCATCAAGGCACGCTTTTGCCCTTTTATGTGTATCCTTTAATGAAAACACCTCAGAATTTAAAGGATGGACCTTTAGTAGTTGAAGACATCTTTAACGTCCCTCTCTACTCCTTCTAAGTCTTGCCTTCCTTGTGCAAAATACTCTTGGTTTTCTCATGTGATGTAGTTTCCAGGTTCTTTACCATCTTTTTTCTCCTCTTCTGGCTTTGTTCCAGTTCGATGAAGTCTTTTATGAAATATGACACCCAGAACAGCCTGATAGATTCCACTTAGAGCCTGATTTAGAGTATTCTCTCCCTCACCTCTCTTGTTCTGGATCCTGCTCCTAATAATGTTGCTTTGGGTGGAACTTTGCAGAGGGGAGTGGGGGGGGGGTGGGCAAAGAGGAGAGGGAGTTTGCACTTTTTGTTTTTGGCAGCCTTGTCACACTTTCACTCATTTTGAGTCCACAGTTAACTAAAACCTGTAAATCTTTTTCATATATGCTACTTTATTCTCTTCTATCCTTTAGTTTGGGAGAATACAGGGGCAGACTTTTATATTGTAGCCATTCATTCTAATTGTCAGGATCTTTTAAAATACTAACTCTGACTTAATATTCATACCCTTCCAAGCATCAGACCTGCTGATGTTCGATCCTCATGCTTGCATTCAAGTCACTGGTGATCATATTAAAGAGGAGAGGATCCAGGTCAGAGCCCCGTGGCTTACTCCTAGAGTGCCCCTCCCACTGACATTAACTCATCAGTGCTGCCCTAGCGATGTCACAGAACCATATTGGGAGCCATCTGCGTGGATGTTTAGCCCACATTTCTCTGTCTTTCCCATAAACTTTTCGTAGACAACTTCTGTCAGGTGACTCACTCAAACTTTTCATGTGTGTTTGATTTAGGATTTCTCTTCCCTTTTGTTTACATTCTGCATATTCCACATTCTTGAACGAATGCTGACAATACATACCTTCAGAATCTTTTCCCTCACAGTGTTTTCTCCAGAAAAAGCAGTCGCCTCCTTTTTATCTAGATTCACCAGTTGTTAACATTTTTGCATGGTTGTGCTTTCTCTCGCTCCCTCAGTGAAACCATTTGAAAGCAAGTTGCACACATGATGGAACTTGTCCCATAAGGACTTCATAGTGTACTTCCTAAGAGCAGGGATATTTTCCTACATAGTCACATTAATATCACAGCTAATAAATTTAACATTTTTGCAGTAATATCTAAAATCCAGTTCATATTCATATTTATCTTCTGAAAATATCCTTTGTAGCTGTTTTTTCCCCAGTCTAAGGTTCAGTCCAGGATCACACACTGTATTTAGTTGTCATGTCTCTTTAGTCTCCTTTAATCTAAACTTTCAGTCCCACTTTATCTTTACGTTTAATTTTTGTCTGTCATGACACTGCCATTTTTGAAGAGCCCAAGCCACTTGTCTTAGAGAATGTCCCACCGTCTGGATTTGTGTTTCCTTGGTAGATTTCGTGTGAACAAGAAGGTGACGGTGTATACTGCTTCCTGTTGTGCCGCATCAAGAGACTCACAGTGTCCGTCTGTCCTAGAACATTATCACATCTAAGATAATTAATAACCCCTTAGCATCATCTAATACCCAGACCATATTAAGAGTTCCTTGATTGTCTCAGTGGTGTCTTTTTTCAACAGATGATCTGTTCAAATCAGGATTCAAATGGTCCATATATTGCATTTGTTTGTTATATCTCTTATGAGTCATTTATTTTATAACAGTCTAGACCCCCACCCCCATTTTTTCCCCTTTACGCCTTTGATTTGTTAGAGTAACCAAGTCATTTATCCCATTTTTAATGTTCCACATTCTGGATTTGTCTGCTACAATATTTTTCTTGTTTGAAAAATATTTTTTTAATGTTTAGACCAACTTTACTATCTTAGGAAGTTGGGTACTCATTTATCCTTCTGCCTGTATGAGGCTCTCACCCAGCCATGATTATGAATTAGGCTTGTCTCTATAGTACTGTTAATATGGAAGACACAGATATAAAATGTTGACTAACTCCGAGGTTTTAGGTATTTAAATAAATTCCTAATGTTGGCCTTTTAGGAGGGGCCTTTTTCTCCTATGAGATAAAAAATAAGGAAAAAAACCTTGTTGATTAGTAGTCAAATTTAATTTGCCTCAGTTTTGGTTAGGTTCTCCCAGCAGTACCTGCATGAATACATGGTACATCTATAGTATAGGAGAGTGACTGTTTAGCCAGATTTGTGTGGTGCCATGTTCAGACTCACTGCTTTTTGATGGATTGTGTCATATTTCGAGGATGTAAGCTTTTAGAAGTTAGGAGTCTGTTTAATGTTCTCTATATAGTAGCTTGAAATAGTAAAATAATGACTAAAGATTTCTCAATAATGTTCCAATAAACACTTTCTGTTAAATCTTATTAAAATTTTAATATAAAATTGAGAACCAAATTAAAAAATTTCAGTGGTTATATCTTCTTTAAAATGTTTAGAGAATTTGACATGCTTAATTTTAATATGAAAATGGTAATAAAATGTTATATTTTTCTCCTTGTAAATCAACAGACATCAAAATTCACAAGTTCTTCAGATATTCCAGTAGAATTTATAAGAAGGAATGTTAAACTACGAGGACGACTACGCCGAATAACCGAGAATGGTTTAGAGATTGAACATATTCCCATTACTTTACCTATTATATCTTCGTGGAGAAGTAAGTAAGGTGCAAAAATAATAACACTAAATAACTATTTTAATGTTCCGTTATTAGAAGTTATTTTAAAAATAGCAAAAAAAAGTCATTTTAATTTTTAGTAACTCTCCATTGTCTATGAGGGAAAGTCCAAATTCTTGACTTACATACAGGAACTATTTAATTTGGCTCTAGATTTCTTTTCTTCCTTCCCTCCTTTTCTCATTCAGCCACTCAGTGGTTTATTCAGGCATTCAAGCATTTATTCCACAAATATTGAGCACATGTTATGTTCTAGGTCCTATGCTAGCCGTACGTGTGGAGTGAAATAAACAAGACCACTCTACCCCTTGGAGCTTATAGTACAGGTGGAAGATGGGCAACAAACAAATGAAAAATTGTCCTAAGAGCTATGAAGAAAAGGATCAGGGTATAGGATGAGAATTATTGGAGGTTGTATGAAGGGCGAACCTACATATATGGTGGTCAGAGAAGGCCTCACTGAGGAGTTGCTATTTAATCAGATACCCGAAGAATGGAAGGGGGCTGGCTAGGAAGAATATGTGTAGGGATGAGTTGGCTCTTTTGGTAAGCATGTGAAGGCTCGTCTGGCCGGGGCATAGGGAAGAAGGGGACAAGAGACACCAAAGGAGGCTGGAGAGCTGGGCAGAGTCCATAGCTTTGCTGCTGCAATTCCCATTTCTCCCTGCTTCATGGCAAAGCCCCCAGCCACACAGACATGCCTGCTGCTTCTATGTGTTCTCATGCCCTGGGCATAGTTCTTTGCCCAGAGTGACTTGGCTCCTGTGGATTCTTTAGGATCTAGCTCAAATGTCAGCTCTTCTGTGAAGCTCTCCTTAACTCCCAAGCAGAATTAGCCTTTTTCTTTCCTATCCCCCAAGCAATTTATACACACTGCAATTACAGTACTGAAACACATTTTCCTGTAATTATATATCTAGGTTTATATCCTTCTATTAAACTGTGAGCCCCTGGTGGGCAGGGAACTTTTCTTATCTATCTCATTATTTGCAGTCCCTAGAAAAATAATTGTTAGCCAACAGAGACTTGGCAAAATTTGTCAAATGAATTAACTGAGTTATATTTAAAGATCTTCTTAATATTATTTTACTGTTTTGAAGAAAGGGATTCTTATTTCTTTAGCCTCAGATGAATGAATATCACTCTGTTCAATTAGATAGGGCTGCAAAGGAATAAGATTGATTTTTTTTCCCCAAACATACCTGACATGATTGACTTCTTTAACAAATCAAACAGTATTGTTCCCTAGAGAAAGATACCTGAGATGTTTATTTGTTGGCCATTTCAGCTCTAAGCATGGTTTATACTTCATAAGTCCTCTACCTTCTCAGTTGTTGTAATAATGCTGCAATAATTTAAATCTCTCCTGTCTGAAATAGTGATGATTCTTTAGTGCTTAGACAGCAAGGTCATCACTTGTGATTGTCCAGGCTGTACATCGTACAACTCCAGGGATGGTACTCAGTGGGAATCTGCCCTGGAAGTCGAGCAATGCCACAGCACTCTAACTGCCGTATACACATACTGTTATTAATGGGTTTCACATCAAATAAAAATGTTTATCAAGTTGGTACAAACAATCAAAATTTTAGAGCTGAAAGGAAACTTACTTTTCTCCCCCAACTTATTTAAATATTTTCTGTAGAGGTTAAAGGCCATGTATGAAGCCATCTACCTAACAGTTGATGAAATCAAAGGTAGAAAACAGATTTTCTGCTACCCAGTCCACAACTTTATGTATAGAGATGCAAAAGTTAAAGAAACAGACATGTGTTATTCGTCCCAACAGATGATAACCAGTGCAAATGTCATGGTAGTGTTAATACTTTTTGTAACTGACATAAATTGTTGATGTCAGTTGTTAAAGAGATCATTTTGCATTTTCATTAGTTAAACCTATTTACTTATAAAATGGTTGTAGAACTAGAAGGTTGCTTTCCAAGCACTATTTTGAATGATATAATAAGATGTTACAGCATAATCTTTTTCATTTAAAAATAGCTGTTAATTGAAAGCTCCTTATGTTCCTTTCACTATTTTTACTACCTGGCCTGTAGGATAGAGATAGACTTTTATTTTTTTTTATTTTTTTAATTAATTTTTTTTTTGGCTGCGTTGGTCTTTGTTGCTACACGCAGGCTTCCTCTAGTTGCGGCGAGCAGGGGCTACTCTTCATTGCGGTGCGTGGGCTTCTCTTGTTGCGGAGCACAGGCTGTAGGTGCACAGGCTTCAGTAGTTGCAGCACACGGGCTCAGTAGTTGTGGCATGTGGGCCCTAGAGCATGTGGGCTTCAGTAGTTGTGGTGCGTGGGCTCAATAGTTGCAGCACGTGGGCTCTGGGGAGTGAGGGCTTCAGTAGTTGTGGCGCGCAGACTCAGTAGTTGTGGCACACGGGCTTAGTTGCTCTGCGGCATGTGGGATCTTCCTGGGATCGAACCCATGTCCCCTGCATTGGCAGGTGGATTCTTAACCACTGCGCCACCAGGGAAGTCCCAGGGATGGACTTTTGATTTTATTGGAAGGAGGGCTAAGATTCAGGCTCCCCAAATTAAGGCCATTCTAACCAAAAAGATTTAGCTCAGATAACTACATCAGAGTAGAGTCTGTGTGGTGAAGTAGAATGTGTATTGGCGTGGAGAGCTTGTGTTCTGTTTCTAGTTTTGGCTTATGGTTTCCACCACCATCAGAGAAGAGCATTATAATATTTCCAAGACTCCTTCCTCATGACTATTCTGTGATATCCCTTCCTTCCATGATCTTATCTTTGGTGTGTATGATGAGGCAAACACACACAGAGCTGAAAATTTTTATGAAGCGAAACTCTTAGGACACTTCATTTCTTCAGTAAATGTTTACTGAATGCCTGCTGTTTTGTCACAATCTCAGTATATAGTGGCAAGCAATGGATGTGATCCTACAGTAGTCACAAAACCTGCAGTCTAGTGAGGATATTACTCAAAGCTTCTCCTATCCCGGATGGTAAAAAATAATCTTTTTGACATATGTGATACTCCTGTCTCGTGAAATTGTCCATTGTCATGAATTCACTTATAATATTTTCTAAATTGAGGGTATAAATCAGTTGTTTTTCTATCAAGTACTATCTTTATAAAAACCTTAAGAATATTTAGTCATGAAGTTTCCGACCCATCTGATGGAACAGAAATATAACAGACTCCTTAGTGGTGATTTGCTTCAGTATTCATCTTGTGTCTGCAGTTTTTTCCAGGTGCCCATGGTCTTTCCCTTACTTGACATACTCACTTTCTACTCCTCCTCTTGCCTCTCTGTTCATTCTGCAAAACCCAAGTCCTGCTCTTGGGCTTTTCCACTGGAGCCCATGTTGCTGTCCCCTTATAACCTTTGGCATCATCTGTGTCATCGAATCCAGTATGAATTAGGCTTTTTTAAAATATGTGCATAAAAGATTTGTTGAAGAGCTGGTAAGATAGAGGGATTCACACAAAGCTAAAATTAGACATCATAAGCATTAAAAGTTACATCTCCTTTTCAAAAAAACCTCAACTGTTTGGGCAAAAATATATGATGGATATAACTAACCTTATTCAGTAGATTAGTTCTTGGAAGATTTATTTTTAAATTTTTATTGGCCGCATCATATTTTAAATGCTTAATGGGGAATTGCTGATTTTAAAGGAATTCCAATGACCTTTTGTGAAGTGAAGAATTAGGACATTAATACTTAAGGTTGATAGTGTTGACTTAGATTCATGTTTTTGGTCCCCAAAGTTTTGGTCTTAAAGACCAGAGGTTGTTTTATTGGAAGGCAGCTGGTGTTGATGGCAGCATTAAAGGATTGAAGAGAGACCTCAGAATCTTCAGGCTTCCCTTAACTCATTATGTACCAGTGATTTGAATTCATCTAGTCTTTATTATATGTTCTGCCTTAATCTAATTTGTGTATTTACTATGTCACAGACTTTTCTAAGGACATAATCCTACTTACACCTTTTGATACTTCTCTAACTGAAACTCTAGGACAGGTTTCAAGAACCCATGACCTAAAGAAAATGTTTTTCTATCATCAAATAATATTGTGGCAAGCTTCTAGGATATCTTCCTGAACTCAAGTATTACTTTTTCCCTAGCAATTGAATGAAGTTAACTTTATACTTTCAGCTACTTGTATAAGAGTTTAACATATGTTAAATGTATAATTTCTTTCAAAAAAAAGTCATTAAGATTTTTTTTTTTGTCAGCCATTATCCTTTATGGAAAGTTATAAACTTTTTCTACAATAAAATCTTGTTATTAAAGTTTAATTGGTTAAAATTTTATCAAGAGTTTGCCCAAACTTTCTTATCACTATGTTACTTGGATAAAAAATTGATAAAATCCTGTCTGGGAGTCAGTTTTGTAAAATGTATATAAAAAAAATGTTGATATTAATCAATATTTATTGAGATGGGAAAATATCCTCAGTACATTAAGTGAAAACGCGGTTTATACAGTCCTATTGGTCGTAGGAGCTTGTATTATTGAACGACATATCTTGTAGCATTACATGTATGTGTGCATAGAAATAAATCTGGCAGATTTTTTAAAAAAAGGTAAATTGGTTAAACCCCACATCCTGTTCTGGAGCTTACTGAAATTAGTTTTTGAAATTATTCCATCTGTTACATACTTGTATTGTTTTAAAAGACAAGTTGACTCTAGAAATGAATGGATCTATATCCAGAGAGTCTGGGTATTTATAAATAAACATAATATATCCAGTTGTTTTTTGGAGCCCAAATGACTTTGGAATTTGCTTTTGCAACGTGGTATTAAAGCTAAAACTCTTTTCTACCTAACCCTTTTAGAAGAGCCGTGTGGTGCTTTGCTGGTTAAGTTGGCTGGAGTAGAACTCACTGAAACTGGGAAGGTGTGGTTACAAAAAGAGCTAAAACCTTCCCAAGTAGTATGGTTCCAACTTCTTGGAAAGGAGAATTCAGCACTCTTTTGCTACCTTTTAGTGAATAAGGTAAGTAGTGTGAAGAAATAACTAGCAATATTTTATTCTTATTATTTAATACATAAACTCATTAATCAGAACCTTGAATATATAATGAGACTGAATTTTTTTGTCTTTTTAAAGTACTACTCACAGTGATTATGTATCGAGAACTAGATGTTTTATATATAAATTTTGCTATAAAATTTGTTTATTATAGAAAAAATTATGTTTATATGTTTATTATAGAAAAGCTAGAAAATTAAGAAAAAGTAAAAAAACTTCAAATTATTAATGACTCTGGACATTGCCAGTTTAAGGAGTATCTTATACATTTATTTATGGATATTATATCACACTTGTTATTATAAACCACTTGTTGAGTGCGACTTGTCAACTGGAAATTGCAAAGAGCAAGGGTGTTTTCTGAAGGTAAATATTGCTCATTCTGGTCCAATACCTTGTAGATAGGTATGCCTTAACATATAAGTCTTTGAACTCTAAAAACATTGAGCATATTTAATACTACTGGGCATATTTAAATTGAGCCTATTTAAATACTATTCATGATCAGTAGTCAGTCATCTGAAGACATTGCCTCAGGTTCCTTACCTTTATGATTGGCCATTAGCCATTCTGTAACTGGGGATGCCTTAGAGCTTCATTACTGTTGCCCTGTCATGTCTTGAGTCCTTCGATGTGCCGTCTTCCAAATTTCTTTTGGTGGACAATTACTGAAAAAAGAACATGGAAAAATAAAATAGTTGAAATGTTATTATAACAGGATTGAGGGTAATTTTTCTTATTTTTAAAGTTCCTTATTATATAACAAACAAGAATAATCTGAAGAGAAGAATAACCTCACATTAAAGTGATTAGAATTGTAACCATTTTAATTATTAAAAGCTTTTTGAATTATTAATAGAACACCTAATGAAATCCATTAATTTTTGCATGTCCAGATCACATTCAGTTCTTTCAAAATAAGAATTACCCAATACCGATTGGTTGAAGCATCTTACACTTGACTAAGTTGATAATACAAAAGTATATAAAAGATCCCAAAGGCCTTACAAAAATATTAACTTCTCTTTTCAGTTGAGGAGTATATATTATTTATCCTCAAAACCCCCCTATGGAATCATTTTATTCCCATTTACAGGGGGGACTCCGGGTAACCAAGTGGAAGAACCGGTATTCAAGCCCAGCTCTTCCTGGCTCCTGAGCCCACACTTCACCTTATCTGTCTTTACCTCATACTCTTTCCTACAAGGTGACCAAATTATGCTTTATGCATATTTCGGTAATTTACTTCTGTTGAATTTTACTGTAGTGTGAGGTTGAATTTTAATTATTTTTATTTTGGTTCAGCTCATTAAATTTAAAACACTGAGACAAATATGATAATCCCTTTAAAACTGTATTTATTAGCCGCTTATCATCATGTACCAAAAGTTACTGCATTTAAAGGAACAAAAGTTTACTTTATTCCTTTAGATAGTCTTAGGAAATGTTTCCTACTTTAAACCTTTAGTTTTCACATTAAAAAAATTTAACTGTGAATTACTTGTCTAATGAAGCTATAAATTACTAATACTTTGCTAAAATTAATCTTGTTAGGTTAAAATCCCACAAGGACTATGGAAATAGCTAAGCAGGATCTCCTTTACATTGTAAATTAGCGAGAAAAAAAAAAATCCCATTTATCTAGGTTTCATTAGGCAGTGAGGTATGAATGAAATTTCCTGAAGGGTGAAGATTCAAGGGCCAGGACTATTTTTATGTTCATTATTTTACGGGACATCTTTTAAAAATGTATTTACATGCCAGTGCCTTCCTCGACACTGGAATTCTGAACCTAAATTAACAGTTCAGTGATGATTCATTTCATTTTGCGTTTGTCTACTTTTTAGTTTCGTTACTTTTCTTTAGTTTCTCTTTTGCTGTGGCCTCCTGTCATTTTACCTATCTGGTGTGTGCTCCATTTCCCCTCCAAACGACAACAATAAAAGCAAAAAACGCTTTTCGTACTTTATTGCTTTTACACATTTTTGGGTAGGAGACCAGTGAGCCTGTGGAGGACTATATGTTATAAAAGAGTCAATTGTCTTTGAGCAATGGTCTCTGCTAGTAGTGAAATTCTTGGATTTAGCATTAACTGTTTTAAGCTCTTAAGGACCCTTTTGCATTTATATTTTTGACTTTTATTTGGAGGACTCAAGCTGCAGAATGACTGATTTTAAAGTAAATAAAGTGTTACAGGTATGCTAGTAACTTTATTAAATAATTGGCTTGTGTTATTTTTTTATTCAAGGGTAGATATTTTAGTGTGAGTCTGAATGAAGAAATTTTGAGAAGAGGCCTTGGCAAAACTGTTCTCGTTAAAGGGCTAAATTATGATTCTAAAATCTATTGGAGAATTCACAGAAACTTACTTAAAGCTGAATTAATAGCCTTAAAAAAAGGAGAAGGAATATGGAAGGAAGAATCTGAAAAAGAAAGTTATTTGGAAAAATTCAAAGGCTCCTGGAGAGAAATATGGAAAAAAGACAGTTATTTAAAAAAAATTGGATCAGATTTCAACTTGAAAAAAGAAAGTTATTATGACAAATTTAGAAGGACTTATGAAACATGGAAAGAAAACATGAATAACTACTCCTTAATACTGAAGTTCAGAGAACTTCTGAGTCGCATACACTTTCGTAGAAAAGGATGAAATATTCCAAGAGATCTGGAGGTGACCTACTCCAAAAAGAATAAAATATAATGGATAAATATAATGGATATTTTTCATTGGGTTGAAATGGAAAATTTCCCCAAATGATCAAAGTTGCATTCTAATGTATTTAAATATTTAAGAGATTATTCTTATAAATGTAATATCAGAATAATTTAAATAAATTGTGATTAATGTAATATCCTTTTAGGAAAAATGAAATGCTCTATAAAAAGTTATCAGGTTGAGGGCGATATACATGTAGTGATAATATATGAAGAGAGAGTTTAACTATTGGCCATTGTATTATTTTAGTCATTTTGGGCAGCCATATTTAACTTTTGTTTAAAGAGAGTATTTGTTTACTTTTGGTTACTTATAATAAAGGGACTCTTTATGCATCATGTCTGAGGCTGCTCTTTTCTCTCCACTGCTTTATAACTGCTTGTGAATTTGAGGCAGAGCTACAAGAGAAGGTCACTTAGACCATTTTCTACTAGTAAAGAGTGGCTTATTTCTACCTGTTGTTAGATGAGGGGGATAATCCTGAGGACAAAATCATGAATGAGCCGAGGATGGCAGCACACAGGATAAAAAGAATAAGGATGCCTTCTGACATTGTCGAGCCCCTAAGGGCTTGAACTCTCTTGCCTCCCAATTTCTTATTACGTGAGATAGTAAATTTCTTTATTTTTAAAGACAGTTTTAGTTGGTTTGAGGATGTGATGTACACACATAGTTGCTGCTAAAATCCTCCTGACAGTATAAGCTTCTTTCACAACACCAGCAATAATCCACCCACAATGTCTCCAGAAGTTTTTTTTTTATAATTATTTTATTTATTTATTTATTTATTTTTGGCTGCGTCAGGTCTTAGTTGTGGCACACGGGCTCTTTCTTGCAGTGTGCAGGCTTCTCTCTGGTTGAGGCGCGCGGGCTCAGTAGTTGTGGCGTGTGGGCTTAGTTCCCCTGCCGCGTGTGGGATCTTAGTTCCCTGACCAGGGATCGAACCTGTGTCCCCTGCATTGGAAGGCAGATTCTTTACCACTGGACCATCAGGGAGGTCCCTCCAGAAGTTTTTCTTAATGATTTGTGATACTGACCAAAGTCAGAGGTATCATCTGGTCTAAATAGTTGACTCCTGTCAGAATCAGTAATACAGAATGAGAAGTTTACTGCTGCTACCTGATTAAAACAGGAAACTGCTGCTTTCCTGTTTAAAACATAGCAAAGTAGATTTCTCAACATTTTCTAATTAAACAACATTAATTTTTAGTGAGGTCTCAAATCTTCCAAAGATACTTTTTGTGTGTGTGACTTTATTTCATCATCTTTGGGGTAGGATAGGAAGTTATGTGGTAGTTTTTATTCCCTGGGTCTAATGCCTCACTAGCTTTTTGTTTTAAGAGGTTGTTTTATTTTTATTTAGAGATTTTAACAAGATTTTTATTTAGGGATGTTAAACTAGTTTTGTGGCAAGCTCTTGAGCCTTTTTTTTTTTCCCCCGGTTTGCCTCCGAATGATGTCAGATCTCATCACAGTTATCACTGATGGCCTCTACCAGCTTTTGTCTTTCTAGTTAAGCTGTGTGAATGTGGGGCTGGTGCAGGTCTTTCTGGGGACTAGGTGACCTGGTCTAATCTTTCCCTTGAAGATATAGTAGGGAACCCTGATCAGACGAGTTTGTTTGATGGTCCAAGGGCAAGGTGAACTAGATAATTGCAGAGAGGCTAGATCTTTGTCACTGGAGATGGTTATAACAGGGCCATCTGAAAAAGTGGAAAAGTCCTTTTAGGCTGAATTTTTGACCAAAGCCCAGGTTCTTTACCTTTTTCAAATAGAGGATTTACTACTTCTTAGTCTCTTATCTTCAAAACAACAGGGTCTATGACCACCGTTTTCTCCTTGACCTTTTTTCCTTCTGGTATCTTGGGTATTTAGAACCCTTTACTTTTTAAATATATTTCTATCAGATGAGTTTAGTTCTTATTGTATTTCTAAAAGGTTGAATTTTTATGGCCCTTTCAAATCTGTTTTGTCTTAGATCCACATTTCCTTTTTGGGGTTTTATTTGTTTTTCATTTTTCAGTCATACTTCTTATATATGCCATGTTGACAGCAATACCAGCTTTATCGTAATTAATGGTGAACAAAACTTGGGAGAAGAGTGAAAACTATGCCATACGTATCTTTCAGCACTGTCATTACTGGCAGCTAAAGGCATATTCCAGCAACATCCAAAGGAGGAAAACAGACAACTAAGGGCTCCTTACATGTTGCTTTCTGTTTGTTGTGTTGGTGTTTCTGTTAGTTCCATCCATGAGACAGATGAACAAATACTGGCTCTTCTCTAGCACATGGGACAATTACTGTTCAGTGAGGGCTCCATAAGGGCTCGCTATCATAATCCTCAGGCTTGGGAGATTCTTAACTCTTCTTTCCCCACCTGCTTGACTCCCAAGGCAGTCTAGTCCACAGCCTTTGACTGCTGGATTCTCACCATCTGGGATGGGAAGGACACTTGAGTTTGCTTGTGGAAGGTTACTGGGTTTAGTTACTCCACTCACTGTGTATGTTGGGGGGTGTACTAGCAAGCCTGATCATTCCTGCCACTTTCTATGATGTCAGCCCAACTTATAGGAAACTCCTGTGGTCACAAACTGACCACCAGGCATTTCCTCTTTTGCTTCCCTCTTTTTATCATGCTTCTTTCTCCTTAGGAAAATGAGGTCCAGTGGCTTAGTAAATGTCAGGAAAGAGATAATCACTATTTCCAAACTTAGTGGAAACAGGATACATGGCACCTTCAGTCTTGTAGAAAGGAGAGTGCAGTGCTAATGTCAAGTCTTTCTACCCTATGTAAATAGGAGAGGGCAGGGATGGTTGCTGCCTGACAAACTAACTGCCCAACTCCTCCTTACTCCAAGACCTCTTATATCTCCTGGTCATGGAACCTTCTAAATTGGCTTGACCTTTCCCACCCCTGGGAAAGCTTGGGAATCTGCTGCCTGAAATGCCATCTTTTAAAAACTGGAGTCAAAGAAAAATTAGGGCCACTGATCCCAACACTTTTGCTGTCTCTCATCTCTGGTAACTCCGCACATGGTAAAGATCCCAGTCAGTACCTCATACCAACCTGGTACACTTGCAAAACCTGCTTTAGGAGAGTTAACTGCATCTGAAGCAGGCAGGCAATGGTGTGCCAAGAGTTGTATTCTCTTCTGGATTTCTCCAGCATCATTTGTATCTTTTTTTTTTTTCCAGATTCTACATATAAGTGATACCATATGATATTTGTCTTTCTCTGACTTACTTCACTTAGTGTGATAATCTCTAGGTCCACCCATGTTGCTGCAAGTGGCATTATTTCATTCTTTTTTATGGCTGAGTAGTATTGCATTGTATATATATGTACCACATCTTCTTTATCCATTCATCTGTTGATGGACATTTAGGTTGTTTCCATGTCTTGGCTTTTGTAAATAGTGCTGCAATGAACATTGGGGTGCATGTATCTTTTCGAATTGTAATAGTTTTGTCTGGATATATGCCATGGAATGGGATGGCAGTATCATATGGTAGTTCTATTTTTAGTTTTTTAGGAACCTCCATACTGTTCTCCATAGTGGCTGTACCAATTTACATTCCCTCTAACAGTGTAGAAGGGTCTCCAGCATCATTTGATTCCTCACCAATGTGAAGTTTACATCTTTGAGATATGAGTCTCTCCCTGGAGAAATGTAATTCCATGTGCTGTCAAGGGGCATATTGTTGACCGTCTGTCCTAAATTCAATGGTTGCATATGGCATTGGTTTGAAGACAGTGACTCTTCATAAAGAGACAGCATATTTCAAGAAGCCAAGAAACAGCAGCATTTCAGAAGTTCAAGGCACCAGCAGAGTCATTATTGCTTAAGTCACCATTAAAAGAGATGGCAGACATACTAAGGAGAAGCAACTGCTGCTGGGATAGCTGGGGTGGAGATGATTTTCTGGCTCTTTTTTGTGGTGTGAGGAGGGAAAAGTTTTCCTTGACCTGAGGGTCCCTGGCTGGGTTTGAAAATTAAACTGACAAAGATTAACAGGAGAAAAGCACACATATTTATTTAATACAAGTTTTATATGACACAAGAGCCTTCATAAGGAAATAAAGACCCAAAGAAATAGTTAGACCTGAGTACTTCATGGTAGGCTTGATGAGGAGTACACAGTCATGGAGGAATATTATAGGGAAAGGAGTCTGAGGTAATTGTAAACTGGGGGAGATTTAGCAAGTCCTGTTTGTTAGGATTCCTCTCGGTATCCCTTTGTCTTTGGAGATAAGGATGCTCCTTTCCTCCAGCACTTCTCATGTGAGGATTTTATGGCCTGTTTCAGGGGAGAAGGGTGAGGGAAGGAGGAGGTAAGAGTGAACTTCCTCCTTCTGCTGTTTTCTCAAACTCCTTCAGCTTAAAATATTCAATATACTAAAGTGCCATATTTTGGGGTAGCATGTCCCAAACCCCACCAGTGGTTTGGAACTTTTCTAATGCCATTACCAAGGTAGCTATTTCATTGAAGGCAAATCGCAAGAAGAAAGTAATGCAAATTTATGAAAAGAGTGAAGAAAATAAAGAAACCCAGGATTAGAAATTAAAATGTTAACAGAAATTTAAAAGTAAAATAGTAAAAAAAGCTTAAAAATGAACCGTAGGGCTTCCCTGGTGGCGCAGTGGTTAGGAATCCGCCTGCCAGTGCAGGGCACACGGGTTCGAGCCCTGGTCCGGGAGGATCCCACATGCTGGGGAGCAACTGAGCCCAAGCGCCACGACTGCTGAGCCTGCGCTCTGGAGCCCGCGAACCACAACTGCTAAAGCCCACGAGCCACAACTACTGAAGCCCGCGCACCTAGAGCCCGTGCTCCACAACAAGAGAGGCCACTGCAATGAGAAGCCCGCGCACCGCAACGAGGAGTGGCCCCCGCTCGCCGCAACTAGAGAAAGCCCGTGCGCAGCAATGAAGACCCAATGCAGCCAAAAGTAAATAAATAAATAAATTTATTAAAAAAAAGAAAAAAATGAACCGTATTTCTATTTCAAGATGGTTGTTGAGCTCACTCATTTAACTTCTATTCAAATTATGTCAAAATATCAAACAAATATTAGAATAAAAAAATGGTATCAAAGTTGGAAATAATAATAATAATGCCATTAATTAGCTAGATATTTTGAAGTTTTGCAAACTATGATGAAAAGAGTTTGATTAAGATACTGATGATTCTAGGGTTCAGTATTCCTCAGGAAAGAAGGTGAGTTCATTTAGGAAGTAAGTCCATACCCTAGTTTGGAATCTCTGAGTGGTACGAATTCCTTTTGCTTAGGTCCCAAGGTAGTTCCTCATGATCTGGAAGCCTAAGGCCAAATGTCAGTGCATCCAATCTACAACGTGGAGGGAAAATAGAATGTCAGTAGTTTATAGCATATGTCTCACCCTGCTGGGCAGTGATAACTCCCAGTCCTGGCAGTGTGTGAATTTCTCAGTCATTCTGGGTGCCCAGTTCTGCTATCCGGAAGATTGCCCTTATCTTCCATAGCCTCTTCACAAGTAGCCATTGGGGAGGATCCACCCTTTGAGGGCTGGACAACTTTAGAAGCCCCTTTCTATTGATGTGGGTTCATGGCCAAAGGGTTGAGCAATCACATGTCTTTTTTATTCTCCCAGAGATTTAATTCTGTATGGCTTTGATATCTATCAGTGTACTGAACACTACTGCTTTGCCTCCTTTTCACTTCTAAAGGACATATTGGAACCATGTTTTTCAGCTGTAGGCCATGAACTATAATTAGTGAGATGGGGAATCAATTTATTGGGTTGCCACTAGCAATTTAAAAAGATAAAAGAACAGAAGATAATATATAAGAGTGCATTGCACATAGCAAAGATAAGTGTTGGTTTGTTACATTTTTTTGTTACAAATATATTTGAATGTGTGTACTGGCTTGGAATGCAAAAATATTTGGGTTACTGAAAGTCACGACAGAAGCTCTCATTCCCCACACACTCTTTTGAAGAAGCCAAATCAACAGATTTATATAACTAAAGTTAGGACCACAGCTAATTCAGACAGAAATGAGGTTTTACAAAAATTGAGTTCACTGGGGTCGTTTGTTTCGGTTATCAAAACACATAGAGACTTTAACCATCAATGAAATTGAGTAATTAGCGCCCTCTTCTGTTCTTCAACAACACTACACATATCTATTTTAGCCCTTGACACATTATGTGCAGATCTGCCTGTCTTCTTTCACATCCAAGGTATAGTGGGTCCTGTTACTCAAACGATACCTTATAAATTTTGGATCATTTCTGCTCCCTCCACAGCATTTAGCTCAGTTTCTTGCTCACTGGGGAACTCTATAAATATTTGTTAAATAAAGGAATCAAATAAGGAATGAAGTGGACCATTACAGCATTGCCTTCTCATTTTGACCAAAACCTGTTTTCCCAGTCTAGTTTTCCCCTATACATCTCATGATCCTACACAAGAAGATTAATTTGCCTTAAATAGTCTGAAAGAACATTTTTTAAGCTTGTCAAATTTGAACATGATATTTATTTTGGACAAATCAAGCCCCCTAAGTATATATTTAGTTTAAATATGCAAATAAAACAAAAACTAACATATGGTTTTTAAAATGCAGTTTTCCCTTTCACTGTGTTTGTACGGGAAAACCTAACCACTTGTTGTCTGGTTTAAATAAACAAGTGTTAGTAATAGAGAGTGCATGCCTCATTAGGCTTCCAAATAGAATTTTCCTCATGGTGTAAATTGCCTCGTCCAGCCCCCAGCTTTCAAAGTTTTAGAATTTGTATTGTCTTACCAGTTTCTTTCTACATTTTCTCTCTGCAATACAATTTGCTCATTTGCCTAAACTTTTGTTCAATGTCTATAAAAATGATTGCTGCATTAGATGACTGGTCTGCAATTAGATTAAGAAGATTCACTTTTATTTTGATTATATTATGGGATTCTGCAGGAATTTCTAATGGTGTGGTACAGGAGGGAGAAACCCAGTATATTCCGTAATGGAAACATGTAATCTCAAAGTTTTAATATTATTTCCTATGCTGTAGGAAGTATTTCAGTTATATGCCTGTCCTGACCCTCAGGCTCTGGCCATCTTGAAAGTTGTAGATATTGGCTCTGTGGGAGGTCTTTTTAGAAACAAAACACACAGAGCTGAGTTGTGAAGCTTTCAGGAGGAAGGAAAAGGGGCTCTGACACTATTGTTTCCTGTAAAATACTTCATTCCCTCCCCCAACCCCCAAGAGAAAAAAACAACGAAATAAGTTGGGAAAAAATAGAAAATGGGAAAAGTTCACTTTAATTAGCATACTTTCTGCCTTTTAAAGTATTCATTCTATGCTGGGAACTGAAACTCTCTTGAGATGTATAACTGGTGTATAAGAAAATCTTAGTTGAATTGAAGAACTTAGGTAGCCACAACTCTGCTATTTTACCTTCATCCAGCATTCACAGGATGAATTTCTTTCCCAAGGTATTAAAGTAGGGAACCTAGAGTTTAGAATTTGGATATCTAGTCCAAACTCATTCCTGATCTTGACAAACAATTTAACCTATATTTTCTCCTTATTTGTAAGGTGAAAATTGCATTTGCTTGTAATATTTTTGACATTTCCATATAAAAGGGGAAACAATTATAAAGGCTTTTTAGAAAAAAGAATATGAATAGGGCTTCCCTGGTGGCGCAGTGGTTGGGAGTCCGCCTGCCAATGCAGGGGACACGGGTTCGAGCCCTGGTCCGGGAAGATCCCACATGCCGCAGAGCAGCTGGGCCCGTGAGCCACAATTACTGAGCCTGCGCGTCTGGAGCCTGTGCTCCGCAGCAAGAGAGGCCGACGATAGTGAGAGGTCCGCGCACTGCGATGAAGAGTGGCCCCCACTTGCCACAACTGGAGAAAGCCCTCGCACAGAAACGAAGACCCAACACAGCCATAAATAAATAAATAAATAAAAATTAAAAAAAAAAAAAAAAAAAAAAAAAAAAAAAAAAAGAATATGAATAGCCTATTTAAAAATGGATCATTTAAAAATGTTATTTATTGTCTATTGGTAAAGAGTTTAGCCTTAAAATTTTTTTTCTTTTGTAGGCCAAGTACATTTCAATGTGTAGACTTTGTTAGCATTTAAAAGCTTGAAACAGGTTGCCAATAATAGCAGTAAAGATAACTGACATTTTTGAGAGCTCATTTTGTACCAGACACTTTGCTAAGAAGCTTCACATGTACTGGTCTTATTCAGTTTAGTTATTTTGGAGGCATGCATTTCTTCCATTATGAATTTAAGTATTCCAGTGGATTCCCCACATTCCTGAATAGTTAAAAGATTGGTAAAGTATTTATAATTGTTGAAACTGGGTAATACATAGAGCTTCATTATACTATTCTACTTTTGTGTATGTATGAAAATTTCCATGATAAAAAGTAAAAAACATAAACCCAAGCAACTCTTCCCAAGATCATCCATTCTGCTTATGTTCCTTTCTCTCCATCTCCATCTCAGCATGACGGTTGGCCACATATGTGGACACATGACTGTCCAGCGGGGGAGGGAAAGATTGGTGGCACTTACACTGGTCTACTCCCCTACCCCCATCCTTCCTGATGGACTCAGGAAGTTTCTCTTCTCATTTTTCTCTCTGTCATACACATATGAATCTGTACAAAAGGTGTTCCTGTCTTTCTTTTTTTTTTATTAATTTATTTTATTTATTTATTTATGGCTGTGTTGGGTCCTCGTTTCTGTGTGAGGGCTTTCTCTAGTTGTGGCAAGCGGGGGCCACTCACCACCGTGGCCTCACTTGTTGCGGACCACAGGCTCCAGACGCGCAGGCTCAGTAACTGTGGCTTACGGGCCCAGCTGCTCTGTGGCATGTGGGATCTTCCCAGACCAGGGCTCAAACCCGTGTCCCCTGCATTGGCAGGCAGACTCTCAACCACTGCGCCACCAGGGAAGCCCCGTGTCTTTCTTTAGTGGCACATCCGGGAGAGGGCACTGTAGGGAACACCTGCTTTTTTCATCTGCCAGATTCCCTTCCTATCCTCATTTGGGAAGAGCAACCCCCTTACCATGGTGAGCAAATCCTCCCTGACTCCACCAAGTTCTGGTGGGGCTGCTACTCATAGTATCCCACCTTCCTGCCTATAAGGGTGGGTATATAATCAGGAACTGGCCACATATATACTCTATTTGTTGCTGACCACATTAATTGACCTAGGGATGGACACGTGACTTGAACCAGGTCAATTAGAATCCCTTTCAATCTTTTCTTTCTTCTATAAATTTATTTATTTATCTATTTATTTTTGGCTGCATTGGGTCTTCGATGCAGCATGCGGGCTTTTCTCTGGTTGTGAGCGGGGGCTACTCTTTATTGCAGTGCTCGGGCTTCTCATTGCGGTGGATTCTTTTGCTGGGAGCACGGGCTCTAGGCGGGTGGGCTTCAGTAGTTGTGGCACACAGGCTCAGTAGTTGTGGCACATGGGCTCAGTAGTTGTGGCGCACGGACTTAGTTGCTCGGCGTCATGTGGGATCTTCCCGGACCAGGGCTCAAACCCGTGTCTCCTGCGTTGGCAGGTGGATTCTTAACCATTGCGCCACCAGGGAAGCCCCCCTTTCAATCTTATTTACAGATGGCAAAAGCAAGAAGGCCTCTCTTCCCCTGGGATCATTAGCTGAGACGATTGAAGTCTGGAGCTGTCCCTGGTCATGCTCCATCCCCACCAGCCTGTAGAGGACGCTCGTGTGTAGTAGGAGAGAATACGATCAAAATACTGAAAAAAAGCAGAGAGAGAAAAAGAGTAGGAGTAAAAGTGAGAATGAGTGTGATGGTGACTCTGAATGCCTGGATCCAGTCATTACTGAAGCCCTTATCCTTTCTCCTGTCTTAAGGTAGGAGTCAGCACGTTGCCTTTTTCCCTCAAGCTGGTTTGATTTGGGATTTTTATCTAAATAAGCCATAAGGACAGCTACTGCCCTGTATTTCAGGAGTACTATCTATATTCCAGCTAAGACTTAAGCAGTGCCTGGTACATGGCAAGTCCTTAAGACATATGTGTTGAAAGAGCAGTAACTCCTCCTTGACAGTTGTTAAGCTCTTTGGTCATTCTCTTGATTTCTTGGTGCATTGATTAAAACAGGGATAACATTCATCTCTTTCACTCTCTTGTTTCACGCATATAACTGCTGGCTAAATTTGAGTGTCTCAAATATAGCTATTTTTGCAACTGAATGCATGATTTTTGTACAGCTAGAAAAAGCTATTTCCAACACAGATTTCTAGTGCAGTTTTCTAAGAACTCCTTATGATATGCAGCACAGCGGGCCCACCACGAGGCACATCAATCATCTACCGTGTATCAGGCACCTTTTACAGGATTTTCTGTGATCTTGGTGTCAGTGCACATCCTGTATCAAGGCAGAGGTGATATGTAGGAATCTGGCAGCTATTTAGAAGGGAGGCCAGGCAGTGCTGTGCCAGTATAATTAATGAGAGTCATCGCTCTGGAAGCGAGAGGAGAGGGGGGTTGGGAAGGATGTCTTTCACCAGTCAATGGCATTTAAGAAAAATTGGTGCTTTCATAGCCCTTTTACTGCTGGGAGGAGGTTAAGTCAAAGGAGTCCTATAAAGGGCTTTCTGTAACTCACTGCATGGATGGAGGTCCCTGTGTATGGGGAAGCTGAGAGAATTCAACCCCAGATTTTTCAGCAGGGCTGATTTCAACCTTGAATTGAGCTAGCAGCAGGAGTTCCTTACACTTGGAAATCCTTACTAAAAGATTATAGCTTACGTGACCAAGAGACCAGTCAAAAAAGTACTTTATTACCATATAGGACTTTTGTTTTACCTGCCTAAAGAAGTGTTAACCTAGGTCCCATTTTCTCCAATTCCCTTGTAACCAGTGAATGCAGAAGGGGGTATTATTTGTTTTGTTTTCCTATTGACTGTTCGGTAACCATGGAAGGGTTTGTGTAACCTAGAGATGCTGTTTACTACCCACTGTCCTACCCACTGTCTAATCCCTTTGTTATTGTTCCCTCTGATTGTCACAAGCAGGGAAAAATGGTTCTGTCCTGCTTCTAAAAACTTAGCAATGAAACAACATTTTCTTGGTGTTAGTAATTTTTCTCCGATTAATGGTGAAAAAAAGACTCAGAGGGAAAAGCTACATTAAAAGATTTATGGATATATACATTAAGACCATGATGAAGTATGATTCACACCAACTTCAGAATGGTTGCCTTTGAGGAGAAAGGGAGGGAGAAGGGCCAGGAGATGGGGTTTTACCTGTATCTGTAACACTTTATTTAAAAAAGAAGGGGTGGGGGAGGGATAGTATGATATGCATGTTTGCCTTGTTTTTGGTAGGTTTGAAATATTGCATAATTAAAAAAAAATTTAAGTTCTCAAAATTATGGAAATCGATTAAAACTATCAAAATAAAGAATGCACAGCAAACAAGTGCTCTTGTTATGAACTTTGTATGAGTTTATTTCACCATTTGCATCTGCAGTTTTTGATATGAGAAAGACAAACACAGGAGGTTGGGGGGTGGATAACTTCCGTGGTTGTGTGAGGGGGTGTCTTGGTATCTTTATCTCTCTCTCTCTCTCTTTTTTTTTTTTTTGGTGGTGGGTGGGGGGACTTCCTACTCACCATGGAGATTACCAGTCAAACAAATCTCCAAAAAGCAATCTAGGGGTAGAAGGGATATCTGTTTAATTTCTTATACACTGGGGATTTGCAGCTGGGCAAGAAAATTTGGGAAGGTTTCTTTCTATGGAGCCAAAGGACCTTATACATCTTTTCCCAGACTGATTTCTTCCTGGTACCCTGGCAGGAAGAAATCCAAGTGACTATTCTGGTGGCTTTTTCCTTTTTTCTGAAAGTCCAGGATTGCTTTCGGGATAAAGTTTCTTCTTGCCCATGGTGCTTTGCTGTGACATTGTAATTGCCTCTGTTGAATTGAATAATACAAATGGGTTGTTTCTATGGTATCGGCTAAGTGGGATGAAAAGGTGAAACCTTAGATCTTGCGCTGAGAGGTCGCGGTGCTACCACCCCTCACACTAACTGTCCGTCAAAGCTGACGGGCAGCCAAGCTCTCCGAGCTCCGGCACTCATTTGTAACTTCCTGAGCAAATTCACGCTTGAAAAAGAAAATGACTTTAGTTTATGTTGCCACTAAGCCCAGAAAATCCCTGCCAACCCCAAGCTGCCAGCTTTTCTAGGACCTTCTTATTGGTGGAGAATTTTAAACTGAAGGTGAGTGAGAAGCAGCGTCTCCCAGTCCCTCCCAGCCAGGCTTTGAACTAACAATAGGGCAGGTTGAATGAAGGCTGATAAATGCAAATCCTGGAATCCCGAAGCCGGATCACACGGCTGCTGCCCGGGCCAGCGGTGGTCAGCGTTCCAACAGCCGCAGCGACCTGGTCACTCACCACGTCAGGACGCTCACTAGACATCGTTTCAGCACCATTTGAGTGCCTACTGTGTGCAAGCTTTCCTCCGCCAGGGCCGTGCTCTCATTCACCGCTTGAGTCCACCTGCCATCAAATTGATCTGATTGAATAATTGGCCTGTTAGCGCTTAGGAGAAGCATCTGGAAGAAGAGATGGGGCGGGGGTGGGGGGCGGGAGGGAATAAAAGCAGTGTTAACTATCCTCTGTCTTCCTCAGTCTTAGCTGGACTTGATTCACAACGGATCTCGTTGGTTATAGCAGCGTAATAGATGCTATTTTTCTTAGAATGGTGCAAAACGCGAGGGGAGAGAAAATGGGCAGTTCGGAATTTAAGATGTAGTTCTGACACTTTTTACTTTGGTACAACCTGCACACAGTCCCTGCGCCCTTCCTCGCCAACTTCATTTCGCCAAACTCCTGTACTTTCCCACCACCGCTCTCCGGAGCACAGCCCCAAACTGAGTGTCAAGGGGGTTTCCCTGGGTTTGGGAACCTTTGAAACTTGAGGAAGAAGAAGAAGAAGAAAAAGACTTCATTCCCAGTGCTTCTGGCCCTTGCCTGCCGGCGAGCCCCGCAAGGAGGTGTAGGCCCAGGGGTCCAGGTCCGGCGCTCGGCCCCCTCCACACAGCCGGCTGGGCCCAGTGGTGGCGGCGGGAGCTCCAGTCCGCTCTCCCGAGCTCCAGTTCCTGATTTCCGCGGGAGCTGCGGGGCTGGGAGGGAGGGGGCGCCGGAGTGAGCGTGAGCATTTGAATGAGAAAGCAGGTTGTGGCTGCGGCGCTCCACTCTGCCCAGCCCGTCTCGGGGGTTCTGCAGGCCGGTGTGGAGAAGGGCCCTTCTTGGGGGCTCTTCTGCTCCTCGACAGGGTTTTGAAGTTGGAGTCACAGGGGCCAATAACTCATCACGCCAGCACTTTGGAGGCTGCTGCTCTGCCGGCGACTCCGAGGAGTCCTTCATCTCCCGAACACTCAGAAGTTGAGCAGGTCAGTGCTTTGGGAGGGAATGAGGCGGGGGGAGGGGGGGGGACGAGAAAGAAAAAGAGGACTGTTACAGCAGTCCCCGTGTGCAAGTGAGCAGGTGGCTCGAGTTCCTCTCGTTGCAGTTCCGGCCGGGACACGCTCTTTAGGACAGTGTGAGTGGTGGTGTGAGTGGGGATCCCCCAAACCCCTGTGCGGAGAACTGGACCTCGGCTGGTCTTGGGGTTCCGTAATTCGGCAGAATGGGTGTGTGAGCCCGCGCCAGAATTTCATTCTCGGGTCTCTTGTGGTGGTGAGTGGGGTTTACGCCCCGTGGAGGGTAAAGCATCGCTCGTTGCAGGATGCTTCACCCCCACGCGGGACCCTCGGGACCGGTCTCTGACCGCCGGACGCCGCAAAGAGAGCAGGTCCGCTTTTCCCAGCAAGGGGAGTGCGGTGTCCATTACACTTGGAGTCTCACGGTTCTTCCTGCTCCCGGTGACCCCACTCAGGGCGTTTTCGCAGAAGACCTGGTGCTCTCAGCGCGAGGAGGATTTACTCCATTGCCCCTTCCTGGAATAAACCAGGGGCACCGGAGCGGCGCGGCGCTGACCGGTAGAGGCAAGTCCCGGCCACACAGCGGCGCGCTCTGCGCCTGCGCGGGGTTCCCATGGCGACCGCGCCGCGGGTCCGAGACGCCACCCCGCGTGCCCCCAAGCCCTGTTCCCTGCAGGGTGTCTGCGGCGCCCTCTTTCGCGCTCCCTTAGACTTATTCTTTGTTGTTTGTAACTCGGAATAAGTTTATGATCTCATTTTGACGTTAGGAATTCAGCATTCAAACAATAACCAGTTAAAATTTAAAAGAGGACTCCTCCCACCTCCCACGGCAATACCACTTTGATCTTAGACGGAAGAGGTGAGGAATTGCATATTAGGGCAGTATTTGAGATTCCCCCCCACCCCCTTCTAGCCCATGAAAGTGGAGACCAATAAAATATTTTTACTTACTGGTTAAGCAGTTAAAAAAAAAATTGGTCAGGTGTTTGCTCTTGAGCATTAAGGGGACAGACCTGCGCCGCCTTTCCGCAGGTGGAGAGCCGGGCGCGTACAAACTGGCAGCACCTGTGTCTTCCTTTTGGCTTGTTTATGAGAACGAGATGCGTCCCAAAATGGACCAAAGTAAAATGCCAAAGAAAAGAAACAAGGGCTTTCCCTGAAGAAGTGATTGTTTTTCCAGTTGCTCCGGTGTTTTTGTCACTTCTGGGTTTAATCTTCAGGGAATGTTCAAGAAGCCTTGATAGGAACCAGTCAGATTCCTCAAGCTTTCTGTTAAGAGATTGAGAGTCGTTTTCCTTTTCTTAAAATTGTAAGTCTTGACAGCTCCATCCCCCTTTAAAAGTTTCATTTGTTTACACACAGGTTAGCATTTGGCAAGGGTACACATCTTAAGGGGCATGTAGAATGAGCTGTAGCTTTCTGTGGCTCACTGTTTCTTAGGTTGCATCAATATTTGGCAGCATGATTGGTATACCTAGTTGCTGTTAACTAAACATTGGTTAGAATTAACTGCTAATAAAAGTTTTAAAATGAAGTTACTCTTCCTGGGATAAAGTGTGGCATAAAAATACCTTAGATGAAGTAACATATGAGTACTGTCTTGCAGTATCCTATTTTTAAATAA
Source organism: Eubalaena glacialis (assembly GCF_028564815.1). Taxonomy (NCBI): domain Eukaryota; kingdom Metazoa; phylum Chordata; class Mammalia; order Artiodactyla; family Balaenidae; genus Eubalaena; species Eubalaena glacialis. The sequence goes on from NC_083721.1 coordinate 113,768,105, forward strand.
TCTGCCTTCAAGAATAGCAAATGTTTATTACTGGTAGAAGTTTTCAAACAATATCCTTCCACCATCAGCAAATGAAGTCAACGGTAATATGATTTTTCAGATGATTAGCAAAAAACGTGCTGTTAAAGTTCTCTCTCCCATCGCAGTCATTATAAATGCCGAGACATTATGCAATCCATCTAGCTCAAATGTTTAAAAATGTCCAGTTAAATTTTTCTTTTTTTTTCATAATTAGAAAAATAGAAAACCTCTTAATTTCCAGGTTCAGATACTTTGTGACCCTATTTGGTGGCTCGTAACTGCCTCCAGTTCCCTGATTCTCAGTGACATGTGTTTCTGCTGGTTCCAGGAGGTATAAACTGCAGTTTAGCAGATCATGGGATAATGAGATTGGGAGTGCTTGGGGGAAGGCTGGGGGGTGGCGGCGATGGGATGAGACAAAGGGAGGGAAGGTTGATGGGCAGAGCCAGGATTTATCGCTGCACCAGATTCTTAATAAAAGCTGTTACAGTCATTGCTTCTGTTTGATGACATTTTCCCACATCATCAACATCGGTTAAACTTATTTTTAGAATCAGTCTTCTAAATATAAGGATAGAATTATAGAAATAGAATATGATAAAGGTGCTTTATGTTAGGGTGCTTTGATGTAATATACTAGGAAAACTGTTACATGCTTTCTACTTAATTTATTCATTTAGTCAACATATTTATTGAAAGCTAGTTATATATGATATAGACAAATAAACCTAGATGTCTGTCCTCAATGAACTAAGACTTGTGACTTCTGCAATAATTCTAATCCTGTTTCAGGTTTTCAGGGTACAGATACTATCTGGTAGTCTTAAGGGGAGCACTTAATTAAGTGCCAAGTAATCAGATGTCTAGATTCAGAAACAAATGCTTAAATTCTGATTTAAAAAACCCTGAACATTGTTTTTGAGCATTTTAGATAAGAATCTTATATATATGGTAAGAAGCATTGTGTGCACCTATCTTTTTACTTTTTTGTAATGTAGTCTCAGCCCTAAAACCTTCCTTCTTGGCAAGTGCAGCTCTGAGTTTGGGAGCAACAGAGGAATCCTGTAATTCTCAGGTTTCTTAGATGAAGATAAGGTGAGTGATTCAGTAGTCCTTTGTTCTGGCTCCGTGTTTCACGACATAATAAACCTCCTGCTGCTCCCTTCTAAGAATAGTGTTGGTCTGCTTGCTTGAAGGATCGTGACTATCATTTCTCTGAGAGGAAAAAAAAAAAAAAAAAAAAGAAGGATACAAAATTGTGGTAGACAGATAAAAGGAATACAGTAAGGCATTTGAACATTTTAACTTTTGAACTGGAATAATTTCTAGACATTTTTCATGAGTTCAGACTCTATTGAAATCCATTACAGCAGTGACAAACCTCTGGCATAATATTGACCAAGGTTGACCAACATTTCCTATTGTCACTCCTAGGACATAGAAGGTTAAGGAGACTGTAGCCTCCTTTCCTGCACCACCTCATGAGTCTACTATTATCAGCTCAGAGAAGCTTGCTGAAGATCATCCCTATTTGGTTATTGCTCTCTGTCTTGGAAAATCAGACTCAGCTGTGAATTGTGGCCCAAGTGGTGCAGAACTCATTACTTTGAACAATGCCTCCTCGGCCTGGGAAGCATGTTCTCTTTCCTCACTAGTAGGGGCTTATTCCAGGCCGGCTTTGCTCACAAGGAAAATCATTTAGACACAGTTCAGTGGACACTCACTCACATCTCTTTGACACCCGTGACCATTTTTGTTTAAGGAGAAATCCAGGACTGCTGTGGTAGGGTGTGCCGAATTAGAAGTGCATTTTAAGAAGCCCATGAAGAAGTTTACACAGCTTTGTGTTATTATCCTCAGGGTCTCTGTTTTCCGTGCTTCAAAGTAAAAGAGGACAGGATGAACACAGAGGGACAACTAAGAAAACTTTTATAGAAAAGTTAAAAAAAAATTCTCATCAAGTCTGCATTTTAGATGCACTAAACTAAATGCTTGTGCCTCCTGATCATCATGAAATTACAGAGCAGAAAAATACGTCTACTATTTTTATTATATGAATCAGGACACCAGGGCCCAAGGTTGCTAAAGGATTTTCTTAAAGTCATACAGCTAATAAATGAAAGAACCGGGGTGAAAATGTTCTGATTTCTAATGATCCTGCTGTTTCTAGGAAATCTAGGGAGGACAGATAGGAAATCCTTGCTCTAGACTTTGGGTATTTGTAACCGTATGAACTTGCTGTAGTTGTAGTTATAAAATGGTCAAACACCAGCAATGTTTTATGACTTAATCTAATTTCACTGAGTGGAATTGACAGTGGGCACCTTCTGATATTTGGTTATAACCATGTGTATGTCATGAGAATGTATATGGTTCACATGCATAAACGCCAAAGAGAGATTTTTCAGCATGTATTTTGGCCTGAGGAATTCTGCCATGATTTATTCCAACCATGTGCCTGGGCATTTATTTTAGGTCACTTTAAAATTCATAAAAAGACGCAGGAATTATTATCCCATGTTACTAGTGAGACCTGGAGATTAGTTTCTTGCCCAAGATCTCAGTGAGTATGGAATAGTCTTGGAATTTGAACCCAGGTCTGTCTGCCTACGTGCTCTATTACATCATGTTGCCACTCAGAAAAGCAAGGCTTAATTTATGAAAAATACTGAGTTTTCATTTCAAACTCACCATGCCAATCAAAATAGACTTTTAGAGGTTTTTCTGATCAGCTTTTTGCTGAGTGGAGAAGCTGCATTCCCTCTATGGAGTTTAGGAGGTTATAAATTCAGGCCTGGTTCCAGAAAAACATTCAAGACTTTGTTTATAAACTGTGTTGGCTATTTGTTTAGAAGTGAGTGGTGTTTAGATTCCCTTCTGCAGATGCTTTTTCACATCAAAGTGGCCCACTTATCACTTTGAGATTGTGTTGTCAAATTGTGCTGGGTCTAAGAGGACCCCTCATGATTTTAATGTGTATTTTCTGGCATCCCAAGACTTAGATGTTGACTTTTATCTTGCATAAACTTTACTGCTGGATAGAATCAGATGGTGTCTTTCTGTAATGCTTTTCAAATTGGAGACCTGAATCAACTTGCACAGTTGCTGAAAATTTCTAAACTTAGGCTAGAATCTGGAGTTTTGGTGCTTCTAAAACGACTCTGGCTGTGGTGTTGAGACTGTACTAAGCTGGTTTCAGATTTGCAGTATTTTTGAGTGGGTTTACCCATGAATAAACTGAGGCTCAGGAATGTCCACACTCACAGAGCTGAAATGGGACTTGAACCTTGACATTGCCAGCAGACACCTGGTCTACTGACCTTATTAGTACACCACACCTTAAGAGCACAACTCTATCCTGGGCCTTCTTTTCTCCCTATGTCTCTGACTCCAGGGGAGAAGAAAAGGTGGAGGGTTTCAGAAGATTGGATGCCAGCCTCGCTTGAGGCAACGCATAGGACCCTGGAGCGCTCTGAGTTTCCTTCTTCATGAGTTTTTCTGTGTCTTACCCTACTAGCAGCCTCTTTTCTCTGTGGCTCGGTCTTCTGAATTTAGCAAGGGACTTAAGAACCTGTCCAACCATTCAGGTGCCCATGCCTTAGCTTTCAATTGCCACTGGAAGGCAGAAAGATCTAGTTTGGTGCTATCGCATGTGAGTTACTGATTAACTGATCTAAGGCAATCATGGTTTCTCTTAGATCTGCCTTCACTTCCTTGTTGCTGGTCCACCAGAACCAAACATTTGAATTCAGCTTCCCACTTCCCTCTTCTCTCCCTCTTCAATTTAACTGAAGGAGCCTCTGGATCTTGGAACAGGTCTCCGTGGAGTGCTAGCGGAACCTCTGGTGGGAACTTTGAAGACCTGTATGTTTTTTTTCAGGGGTCAGAATCCTGAACCAGAAGTTAAGTGAGTTGATTTGCTGTGTAATTGTATGTTATTTAGTTCTCTAGACCTCCTATTTCTTTTTGCCAAGCAACTCTTTCTTAACTTTGAGTGATATGGGATTGAAAAGAAATTTTTTTTAAAAAAGATTTCTTCATAGAAAAAGGAGTTAGGATTATGAAAAGATCCTTTGATTTTTATTTCAATGTAAAGACTGTTGGTTCCATACAACCATTTGTGTAAAACAGAAAAGGAGGGTTGAGAAGAGAAGGGAGGATTTTCTTCCATGCATATAGAATATTTCTTGAAGGATACACTAGAAACTAATAATGTTAGTTGCGAGACAGATACGAGAGGTAAACTCTTCATTGTATACCTTTAGATTTTGAAACTTAATAAGTAAAATTAAAGTAAGAAAAACAATACTTGGGTTTCAATAATGAAGAAATAAGTAACCACCTCCTGGGTCCTAAGTGGTAGAAGTAGGAAACTGGGAAGTGATTTCAAAGAAAAGAAATTCTCTTTTTTACTATCTTTTTAAGTCTCAAATTTCACGTTTAGTAATTTTTTTTTTTTTTGTATTTAGTCATTTTTAAATGTTTTTTAACACTGGATTTCAATAACAGGGCTTGGGGAGGTTTGTTTTGAATTTTCATGGTTTTCTTCCCTCTCATAGAGCATCAGGTATTGGCTGCCCCCAGACTCAGTGGGCCAATGGGAATTAGACCTGTCCCACTCCTGAGTCACTAAACCTGTCTTATGCTGGCAGTGTGTGTATGGAGTGAAGCCCAGAAAGCCCCCCACACCCTGCCCCATTTTTTTTCCCCATAGAGAAATCCCTATAATGTGATGATTTTATTTTGCTGAGCAGTGTCTGAATGTGAATGTCAGAGGAATCTTTTCTTCTCAAATTGAACAAGAAAAAAAAAAACTTGTGTACAAATGTTTTATTGTGAACCACAGCTTTTCTTGTTTGAAATAGGTTGTGAATTGGAAGTAGTTTTCTGTTTACTGGGTAAATCATTAAAATACAGCCTTGGAAGAGAGTGAACACAAACTGTGTACCAACTTTTTCACTTGTCAAAAGAGAAATGTGAAATCTATTATTTAGTGTCCAGTTTCAATCAAAAGCAAAAACTCAAGTCAGGGTCAGCTCTCAGCACTTTCTTGAAAATTTCTCATCTCCAATTTGGTGAAGTAAATAAAACATTCTTTCCTCACAGAATTATTCTTATTACTCTGTAACTTTTGCTAGAAAAGAATAACTGAATAGATCATACATTCTCATGTGTAAAAAATTTTTTTTTAAAGCTAAAAGGGCATTTAGTGAAAATTCTCTCACCTTTGTCCTTCAGCCGTCCAGTTCTTTAATAGACCAATAGTGTTATTAGTTTCTTATGTATTTTTTCAAAAAGATATATATATACAAGCAAATATATATGGATGCTTTCTTCCTTTTAAGAATCAAATGGTAATGTACCATCCATATGATTCTGCATTTTTTTCTTGTAACAATATATTTTATATATCATTTCATATCAGCACATAGAGCTTCTTAATTCTTTTTTCTTTTTACTTTATTTGAAAAAAGCAGTTGTAGGTACACAGCAAAATTGAAGGGAAGGTGCAGACTTTCCCATGTGCTCCCTGCCCCACCCATGCATAGACACCCCATTACCAACAACCCCCAGCAGAATGGTGCATTTGTTACAATTGATGACCCACATTGACACATGATAATCACCTAGATTACATGGTTTACATTACAGTTAACTCTTGGTGTTGTGCGTTCTATGGCTTTGGACAAATGTGTAATGACCTGTATCCATCATTGTGATATCATACACTGTGTTTTCACTGCCCTAAACATCCTGTGTTCTGCCTTCACCTACTGCAGGATATCTCGATTACTTCCAAGTTTTGGCAATTACGAATCAAGTTGCTATAAACATTCATGTGCAGGTTTTTGTGTGGACATATGTTGTCAACTCCTTTGTGTAAATACCAAGGAGCACAACTGCCGGATCGTATGGTAAGAATACGTTTAGTTTTGTAAGAAACTGCCGAGCTGTCTTCCAAAGTGGCTGTGCCGTTTTACATCCCCACCAGGAAGGAAGGAGCGCTCCCGTTGCTCTACATCCTCACCGACATTCTGTGGTGTGAGTGTTCTGGATTTTGGCCATTCTGATAGGTGTGTAATGGTATCTCATTGTTTTAATTTGCATTTCCTGATGACATATCATGTAGAGCATCTTTTCGTATGCTTCTTTGCCATCTCTATATCTTTGGTGAGGTGTCTGTTAGGGTTTCTGGCCCATTTTTAAATCAGGTGGTTTTTTGTGTTTTAAGAATTCTGTGTGTACTTTGAATAATAGTCTTTTATCAGATGTGTCTTTTGCAAATATTCTCTCCCAGTCTGTGGCTTGTCTTTTCATTCTCTTGACATTGTTTTTCACAGAGCAGAAGGTTTAAGTTTTAATGAAGTTCAGCTTATCAATTCTTTGTTTCATGGATCATTCCTTTGGTGTAGTATCTAAAAAGTCACCACCATGCCCAAGGTCATCTAGATTTTTTTCCTATGTTATCTTCTAGGAGTTTTATAGTTTTGTGTTTTAAATTTAGGTTTGTGATTCATTTTGAGTTAATTTTTGTGAAGGGTATAAGGTCTATGTTTAGATTCATTTCTTTGCATGTGGATGTCCAGTTGTTCCAGCACCATTTTTTTGAAAAGAACTGTCTTTGTTCCATAGTATTGCTTGTTTGTAAAAGATCAGTAATTCCATTTATGTGGGTCTATTTCTGGGCTATGTATTCTGTTCCATTGACCTATTTATCTACTCTTTCTTCAATACCACACTGTCTTGATTACTGTAGCTTTAGAGTAAGTCTTGAGTAGGATAGTTTCAGTCTCCCAACTTTGTTCAACATTATGTTGGCTATTCTGGATTTTTTTAAGGGCTACATATTTTCCAATGTATGGATATATGAAAATTTAATCAGATTAATGGATAATTAGGTTGCTTCTGATCTTTTGAAAACAATGGTACAGTAAATAACTCTATATATACACTGTTTGCATGTTCAAGTATGGCTATAGAATATATTTTTGAAAGTGGGATTGCTAAGTCAAAGGTATGTACATTTGTAATTTTGATAAATATCGTCAAATTGACTTCAATGGAATTTGTACAGTTTTTACCCTTATCAGAAATGTATTACATGATGATTTCTCCACACCCTCACCAACACAGTTTGTCATTAAACTTCTTGATTTTTGCTAACCTGATAGGTAAAAAATTAGCATCTTGATATAGATAAAACTTGCTTTTCTCATATTCACTTACAGGTGACTTTACAAATTTCCATTTTGAGCAGAGCCTCAGAGTAGAAGGTGTCACTTCATTCTTTCTATTATAGATTAAAAAATCAATTTTGAAGAAACAAATGAATAAGTTTCAGATCACTGCCTGATAGAGGATCAGTAAGTCAGCTTACTTTTCTTATATGATAAGCATTTAGTTGCTTTTCACACTTCCTTCCAAGTCTCAAATATTTCACTTATCTCCCCAGGTCTGGGAGAGTTGGTGTCTTTGGAATCCAAAAGTATCTCCAGTCCTGGCAGGATGGTGTCAACACTGGGCTTGGCTGTAGCACTGCTGGGTTCCCACTCCCTGGGATCGTAGCTAACTTGAATTCCTTATTGTCTCTTGTGGCTGCATAGGTTCTTGTGTCCTAGCATTACTGAAGGAAAGGAGAAATGTTGAGCGTTCAGACTTCGGTGGGTTCTGATTCTGTTTGTTTGGACACTCAGGAGAACCCTGCTCTTCCTTGAATGTGGACGAGATTCTTTTGGAATAATGGAGGATTCTGAGGGTGGCCATGAACCAAGACCTGGCCGCTAGAATAGTGTCTCAGTCTGGTTCCCATGATTTTAGTGGGAACATATTAGATATTCAAGGGAAGGACACTATGCAAGAGAATATAATAGAAAACATATAGGCCAGTGACAAATAACCAGGAGTTAGTTGTTAACTGGAAAAGATTGTACATTGAAAAGTCTGGATCTCATTACTGAGTTTGCCATACCTAATAGTGTGTTCGCTCCCTTTCTCTTTCTTTTATTGTCTTTTTCTCTTTCCCTGTCTTATATTCATTATTTATTAGGGAGTAAAATTACATAGATCTTAAGAGTGTAATCACTGAAGTTAATTTTTATTTAGTTCAAGTACCAGTGCCGTCACTTGATAGCTGTGGGCCTTAGGTAATTACTTAACCTCTCTGTGCTTCAGTTTCTCTATCTGTAAAATGGGGATAATAATTATACCTAGCCTTTAGGATCACTGTAAAGATGAAAAAAATAATATTTCGTAAAATATTTACCACAGTACCTGGCACATAGGAAGTGCTAAAAAGTATCAGCCGTTATTACAAATTAGCAGGCACTGAGCTAATAAGCTTTTGGGTTAGATCAGGTCCTGATTTGACTGTCAGATTGCAAGGTTCTGTGGCTTTGAATGTGAATTCCCAGGCTTGAATTCTGTTTCTAGCAATATAGTTCACTAATACTCCCGATGAAGCAATTTGAATATGTTGGGTACAGTAGAAAGATTATTTTCTTAAGTGCAGTAACCTGTAAGAAAGTAATGAATATTCGGGCTTTAAATGCTAAGTGAAGAGGGGTCTACTGAGTAATGAAGCTGGCTTTTTGCCTTGAGGACATTTGCCAAACCAGGTTAACTTGAACTTCTGCTTTCATGGCCTGAGGGCATAGGGGACAAGAGATAAAGTTAAAACATCTGAGAGGGACCGTTTGGTCATAAAGCTAGGACTTCAAAGGGCTTCTCCCTCCTTGTAAGGGTGAATTAGAATAAAAACAAAAATAAAAATAATTATCTACCTTCTTTCTAACCCTATAATATTGTAAGGAAAATCACCTTTCAAAAATCTTGGTTCTGAGCAGATCCTGATTATTTGGTCCTGAGAATTTGTGATCCTGAGCCAGCTTTAATACAGATTTGCATCTGGAATCATAATAACTAGGTGGTCAGAAAAACATCAAGATGAAAATTTGATTTAAAGAGTTCCTACATTGCAAGTGTTCCTGGTACTGAGCGAACACCAATTTTTCCCCTTCCTTTGGAAGAATCTATTTTTATCCTAGACTTCAAAGAATCCCCACCAATGAAATTATTGGGTGGGCCAAAATGTGCCTTCGGTTTTTTAAGTAAAAATAAGACACATTTTTCATTTTCACCAAGAACTTTATTGAACAACGTGTTCACCCTTTTGTTCCACTACCTTCTGCCATTTTTCATGAAACTTCATAATTCCTTCTTCCCAAAACTTTTTATCTTTTTGATCAAAGAACTGTTCCAGGTGCCTTTTACAGTCTTCCAGGGAATTGAAATTTTTTCCATTAAGAGAATTTTTAAAGACCGAAATAAATGGAAATCTGAAAGTGCAATGTCTGGTGAATATGGCGGATGAATCAGAACTTCCCAGCCAAGCTGTAACAGTTTTTGCCTGGTCATCAAAGAAACATGCGGTCTTGTGTTATCCTGATGGAAGATTATGCGTTTTCTGTTGACTAATTCTGGGCGATTTTCATTGAGTGCTGCTTTCAGTTGGTCTAATTGGGAGCAGTACTTGTTGGAATTAATCGCTTGGTTTTCCAGAAGGAGCTCATAATAGAGGACTCCCTTCCAATCCCACCAAATACACAACATTACCTTCTTTGGATGAAGACGGGCCTTTGTTGTGGTTGGTGTTGGTTCATTTCGCTTGCCCCACGATCTCTTCCATTCCACATTGTTGTACAGTATCCACTTTTCATCGCTCATCACAATTTGCTTTAAAAACGGAACGTTGTCATTACGTTTCAGTAGAGAATTGCATGAGGAAATACGGTCAAGAAGGTTTTTTTCGCTTAACTTACGTGGAACCCAAACATCAAAACGATGAACATAACCAAGCTGGTGCAAATGATTTTCAATGCTTGATTTGGATAGTTTGAGTATGTCAGCTGTCTCCCTCGTGGTATAACGTTGATCTCAATTAATGTCTCGATTTGATCACTATCAACTTCAACTGGTCTACCCGACCATGGAGCATTGTTCAGCGAGAAATCTCCAGCACGAAACTTCACAAACCACTTTTGACATATTTGATCAGTCACAGCACCTTTTCCATACACTGCACAAATCTTTTTGTGCGTTTCAGTTGCATTTTTACCTTTCTTGAAATAATAAAGCATAATGTACGGAAAATGTTGCTTTTTTTCTTCCATCTCCAATATTAAAATGGCTATAAAAAATTCACCAATTTTGATGCCTTTTAAAATTTTTTTATTTTTATTTTTTAATAGATCTTTATTGGAGTATAATTGCTTCACAATACTGCGTTAGTTTCTGTCGTACACTGGAATGAATCAGCCATATGCATACATATGTCCCCATAGCCCCTCCTTCTTGAGCCTCCCTCCCGTCCTCCCTATCCCACCCCTCTAGGTCATGGCAAAGCACCGAGCTGACCTCCCTGTGCTATGCTGCTGCTTCCCACTAGCTAACTATTTTACATTCAGTAGTGTATATATGTCGATGCTACTCTCACTTTGCCCCAGCTTCCCCCTCCCACCCCATGTCCTCAAGTCCATTCTCTGTCTACATCTTTATTCCTGCCCTGCAACTAGGTTCATTAGTACCATTTTTTTTTTAGATTCCATATATATGTGTTAGCATACTGTATTTGTTTTTCTCTTTTTGACTTACTTCACTCTGTGTGACAGACTCTAGGTCCATCCACCTCACTACAAATAACTCAATTTTGTTTCTTTTTATGGCTGTGTAATATTCCATTGTATATATGTGCCACATCTTCTTTATCCATTCATCTGTCGATGGACATTTATTTTGGTTCCGTGTCCTGGCTATTGTAAATAGTGCTGCAGTGAACATTGTGGTACATGTCTCTTTTTGAATTATGGTGTTCTCAGGGTATATGCCCAGTAGTGGGATTGCTGGGTCATATGGTAGTTCTATTTTTAGTTTTTTAAGGGACCTCCATACTGTTTTCCATAGTGGTTGTATCAATTTACATTCCCACAAACGGTGCAGGAGGGTTCCCTTTTCCCCACACCCTTTCCAGCATTTATTGTTTCTAGATTTTTTGATGATAGCCATTCTGACTGGTGTGAGTTGATACCTCATTGTAGTTTTGATTTGCATTTCTTTCTTTTTTGACCCACCTCCTAGAGTAACGGAAATAAAAACAAAAATAAACAAATGGCACTTAATTAAACTTAAAAGCTTTTGCACAGCAAAGGAAACCATAAACAAGACAAAAAGACAACCCTCAGAATGGGAGAAAATATTTGCAAATGAAACAACAAAGGATTTATCTCCAAAATATACACACAGCTCATGGAGCTCAATATCAAAAAAAAATCCAATTAAAAAATGGGCAGAAGACCTAAATAGGCATTTCACCAAGGAAGACGTACAGATGGCCAAGAGGCACATGAAAAGATGCTCAACATCACTAATTATTAGATAAGTCTTTTTTTAAACGCACACTGATATGACAGCTATCACATACAATTTAACAAAATTGTTTCAAATGAAGTTAAAGACAACTAAGTGCTACTGGAGCCATCTTACGGAAAAAACTGAATGAACCTTTTGTCCTACCCAATAGAAGGAAAATGAGCATCTCATAGTTTGAAAAAAACCACTAAACACAAGATTTAAGCTGAGAACCAGAAACTCTGAAGACTAACCAAGCTGATTTGAGAAAGAACCAAATATTATAGAACTTGGGGAAAAAAAAAAAAAAAGAAAAGAACTCAGTGAACAGATTAACCCAAGCTGAACAGGGAAATTGTCAACTGAATGATAGATGTGAAGAAAATTTTCAGATGGCAACAGAGAGGCAAGACAATGAAAAACCCAAAATAAAGGTTAATCAATGTGGAAGACAGAGAATTCAGACTCAATGTAAGTTTAATTATAATTTCACAAGAAGAGAGAAAATGGGAAGAGGCAACATTTAAAGAGATAATGACTGACAATTCTCAAGGACTGATAAAAAGCATCACTTTCCATATTCATGAAGTCATCTGAATTCCATTCAGGATAAGGAAAAATCCACACAGACAAAATATAATTAAATTGCAGAACACAAAATATAAAGAGATCTTAAGCAAGGTCAGAGAGAAGAGGCAGCTTATTTTCAAAGACATGACAAATTATCCTGACGGTGTGACAATAGAAGCCAGAAGACAGTAGAATATTAAATTTCATGCCCTGATAGAAATTAACTATCAGCTTAGGATTCAGTTTTCATTAAGAATATCTTTAAAAAGCAAAGACAAAATAAAGACTCTCAGACTTAAAACCAACCAACCAACAAACAAACAAACGCCCAACAAACCCTAGAATTCTAGCAGATCCTCACAAAAAGGATACATTTCAGGCAGAAGAAAATTATTACCAGATGGAATGTCTCAGAAACAAAAAATGAAGAACAAAGAAAAGGAAAATTTGTAAGTAAAACACACATTGACTGTATAAAGTAATAATCATGTCTTCAGTGGGAACTAGGTAAAATAAGTGACATAAATAAGTTGGAGAAGCAGAAGGAGTCCGTATCTTCTAAAGTTCCTGTATAGTTTGGGAGGAAGTTAAAGTTACAGATTAAATTTATACTTTGATAAGTAAAGTGTAGCTGTTAAAATTTCTAGGGCAACCACTAAAATTTAGTAAAAGAATGAATGAATAGCTTTCTAACAGGGAAAACTGAAATGAGAAAACTATTAAATCTGAAGTCAAGAAAGTTGAGAAAAGAAATATAGAATAGGCGACTAGTAGCAAACACAAAATAAGATGTAGAAATAAAATCCAGTGTATTAGCAACTATAAAGAAACCAAAGATTGTTAGACTACATGAAAAATGAAAATTCAGCTATTTGCTGTTTATAAAAGACATGTCTAAAACATAAGGGTACAGAAAGGTGAAGGTAAAATAATAGAAAAAGATAAATGGGTGATTACAAACTAAAAGCTGTCACTATTAACATCAAAAACTAAAAGCTGGCAATATTGATATCAGATGAAATAGACTTTAAATGTCAAAAGCATTTTTAGATATAAAAGAAGGTCATATTGGTTCAAAAGTTTGAACTCATCAGAGAAAAACCTTTTGTGGTGTTTAAATGTGGTCTCAATATATATTACACAAAACGTGGTCTCTAATGCATGGTCTCAACATATGTTACGCAAAAATTGAGAGAACTACAATGGGAAACATATATTCCCAGTGATTTTTTTTTTTTGCCATGCCGCGTGGCTTGTGGGATCTTAGTTCCCCAACCAGGGATTGAACCTGGGCCCTCGGCAGTGACAGCATGGAATCCTAACCACTGGACCACCAGCGAATTCCCTTCCTAGTGATATTTTAATATACTTCATCAGTACTTGATAAAGAGGGGAAAAGGTCAGCTACCACATACAAGATATGAGCAATACAGTTAGTAAGTTTGAGCTGATAGACATGTGAAGGTCATTGCATCTCAAAACTGCAGAATACACATTATTTTCAAACACAGATAGACCATTATAAAAAGTGACCTCAAACTATGTCATCAAGCAAGTCTTAACAGCGAACAATGGTTGGTATCATCCAGACCAGATCTGTGACCACAGTGCAGTTAAGCTAGAAACTGATAACAAAAGATGACTATGAATAATTATAGAAATATATTTCAAAATGACCCTTGGATCAAAGAAGTTGCAATGGAAATCAGAACATATTTTTAACTGAATGATAGCAAAAATATTTTGGGTCAAGACTTGGGGTGGGGATAAGCAGCTAAAGCATGTATAAATGCTTATATTAGAAAAGAAGAAAGCCTGAAAATTAGCTAGATGTTGAAGTTGAAGAGTTAGAAAAAGATGCAAAATAGACCCAGAGAAAATAGATGGAAGGAAATAATAATAATTCCATATTATTCAATGGAGAGGATCAAAAATGATACAGTGTGGCTCTTGGTAAAAGCTAGTAATGTTGATGAACAGCTAGTGAGGCCGATTTCAAAAGAAGAAGAGAGAGGCACAATATTCCTAAACAATATTAGGAGTGGAAAAGCAGATGTTGTAGATAGTAAAAAAAATTATGAAATACATTATGCTAAAACATTTGAAAGCTTAGAGGAAATGAATACCTTTCTAGACAAGTATAACTTATTAAAACTAAATTAGAAAAAATAGGCTGAATAATTCTATAATTTTTAAATTAAATAAACCATTAGTCAAATATTTCTCCATAAAGGAAGGCCTAGGTTTAGATGGGTTTATGAGCAAGTTCTACCAAGCACTCAAGGAAAAAATAATTTCAAACTTGCATAAATCATTCCAGGGAATAGAAACACATTTTTTGAAGCTGTGATAACCTCAGTATAAAACCTTGTCAAGAACAATATGAGAAATGGAAATTATAGGCCAAACTTACTTAGAAATATACAAGTAACAATCATAAAACCTGAGCAGGCCAAATCTAGCAATGTGTTAAAAAGATAAATCCAATTTGTTCACAATGTATTATCTTGGGATTGCAGGGTTGATTTAACATTAGAAAATTCATATTAACAGATTAATGGAGACATATCTTATGATCTAAGTAGATGCAGAGAAAATGTCTTATAATGTTTAATATCAAATTATGCAAAAAGCTGTTCAGAAAATCAGAATAGAGGCAGTTTTCTTAACATAAAGAATATTTACAAATAACCTATGGCAAACATCACACTTAGTGGTAAAATATTAAAAGCACTTTGTTTCTTAAGATCAAGATCCATTATTCTATGCAATACTGCTTTTGATGGTTGATACCATGCTGTATCCTATTTTTTCACATAGCATCATATCATGAGCATTTTCCATGTTCACTTACAAAGTTTTTGCAGAACACAATTGTTAATATCTATCCTACAGTCAATGCTACCCCAGTAGCTGACTATTTAGTGTTCTAATTTTTCTGCATCATAAAAAATGATGCAGTGAATATTTTTTGTGTATACATTTTTGTATCTTTAAAGATTTCTTTTTGATATATTTCCAGCAGCTGAATTACTGAACCAAAAGGTATGAACTCTTTCAAGCACTGGATACATATTATTATATACTTGAAACCAGCCCTTTCAAATGAAGCATCCATGTGTCTTTGGAGGGTGATTGTATCTCACTGCTCAACTTAGCTCAGAGCATTTTCAGCTCTTGATCGCTTAAAGAAAACACACGGGGAACTTGGGGTTTAGTGGTGTCCCCTGTGAGCCTTAAAAAATGAACAAAGTACCCTTTTATTTCTTTCCCTGTGTGTACATAGCTGGGAGGGGGCTAGCTATGGAATTAGGCTGTTTGCAGAGCCCTTTAACAACCAGTTTGGCAGTGCTTGGAAACCTGTGGGAAGTGGGGGAAGGAGCTTATGAAGGGGGAGGGGAGGATAGTGACCTGCCATCTGTGGAGTGGAGTGGGGCCCCTCTGACCAGGGCCTTCTGACCCAGGCATCTGAGCTGCTTTAGAACCTGTTAGTCTAGGCCTGGTCCAGGGGACAGGAGCCATGGGCCCTCCCATCCCATCCCTGCGCTGTGTAAGTCTCTTGATTTGTTTGTCTTAAAATTAGTGGAGAAATGAGAGAAGAGCAGCTGTCTTTGAAATCTTAGCTTTTAACTGGACTGAGTTTGAATTCTCAACCAAGAGAGAGACCTTGGTGCAGAAATTCCCAAACGTGTTGTGTCAGAGGCTGTGAGGTGCAGGACACAGTTTGGGGACTTTTCCCCTCTGCCTTCCTTTTTCTAAGCACTTCCTGTTTTATGAATATTGCTGTCAGAGCATATTAGTTATGTCTTTTGTCTCTCAGCGAGGCTTAAGAAGGAAATCACTTCTCCATATGAGTTAAAGGGTATACTAATGAGAATTAACTCTGTGGTTTCTCAGGGCTATTTTAATTTATAATTACAGCTGAATGATGGGGATATTAGGCGGGGGTAGGGATTACCCATAGTCCTTATTAATGTAGAATATTAAGTTTGGAAGCTCTGAGAGAGCGTCTCATTCACCACCACTCGTCTTTTGTTCCAAAGATGAGGCAGCCCGAGCACAGGGGATTGAAGAGATTTACCTGACACTGTTTAGTCAGAGGGCAGACTGGGCTGCAACTCTGGCCTCTTGACATCCAGTCAGACATTTTCCCATTGTCCCTTGATGCCTTACTGCATCCCATGAAGCAGTTACTCCTTTTCCAACAGCAGGGTGAGTTTATGCATTGTTTTAATTTCTGGCTATAGCTTTCCTCCCTGTTGTTAGCAATTTGGAAAGCACCTGAACCCCTCAGATAGTTTTCACAATGATTTCTGGCTCGAAAATTTGGCCTTGGTGTTTCTGAGCTTGGTCCAAACAGCTCACTCAAATTTCATTGCAAAGAAACCTCCCACCATTTGATTCTCAAAGAACTGACACTTTGCTTGGATCCCCTCCAGTCTGTATACTCCAAAGTCTCCTGGCTGGAGGGACAAGGTAGGTATATTTTGAATAAGTAATGTTTCATTTAGTCATCTCTTCTCCTTCTTCTGGCTCTTCCCCTTCATTGACCCATAGTGGAGTTGGATTGAGTGGTGGAGGTGAGAAGA
The DNA here is from genome assembly GCF_028564815.1 of Eubalaena glacialis. Taxonomy (NCBI): domain Eukaryota; kingdom Metazoa; phylum Chordata; class Mammalia; order Artiodactyla; family Balaenidae; genus Eubalaena; species Eubalaena glacialis. The sequence goes on from NC_083721.1 coordinate 113,784,688, forward strand.
ATTAACCTTGTATATTATGAGTAATACAACTCTAGGTTCTTTCCATAGGGAAGGGAGTGTCAGGGAGGAAACACGGCTGGACAGAGTGTAGCCCTGGGACTGGGACAGTGGATTTGGAGTCAGAAGACATGAATTTGCAACCTACTATTTCCTATTAGCCTCTTTGAACTCATGCTTAATGATGCATGACTTATAGGGCTATTGTAAGGATCATTTTTTTTAAATGCAAGATATAAATGGAAATATTGTATGAACCATAGAATTATTTACAAATAATATTTTTAAGAAAGAAAGAATATAAAGGAGTGGGAGTGGGAGTGTTGGTTTTTATGGAAGAGGGGTGCCGGAGAAGAATTGGCTGTGGTAGTAGCAGTCACAGTAGGTGAAGAGGTGGAGATAGTCAGCATGTAGTAACAAATCCCTGTACTTAAAAAAAAAAATGTGTGACTACTGAAACCCGCACACCTAGAGCCCGTGCTCCACAACAAGAGAAGCCACCGCAGTGAGAAGCCCGCGCACCACAACGAAGAGTAGCCCCCGCTTGCCGCAGCTAGAGAAAGCCTGCGCACAGCAACAAAGACCCAACAAAGCCAAAAATAAATAAAATAAATAAATTTAAAAAAATGTGTGTGTGTATATATATATATATATATATATATATATATATATACACACATACATACACATATATGAATATATACCCCCTTCCCCAAAGTTCTCTTTTAAGATTCTCCTATTCCTCCTTTTCCTTTGTTAGAACTCTGATTTCCATATATGAACTTGAATAGTTTGTTTTTTATTAAGCCATTCAAGTGGCTTGAGCAGATTTGTAGTGTTCCATAAAACTCATGTTAAAGCAGTGATATAGATTTGCCTCACATGTAAAAACAGTTAAGAGAATTCTAAAGAAGAAAAGATTTCAGGGTTTGCTCTGCTTAAATACACCTTCAAGGGGTGTGAGGGAATCCTTTACTACCAGAACAAAGGACTTGAATGCAGCATATCCCTAGGGAAAGCCCAAGTAAATATGGAGTCATATTTTGAAACTCAGAGGACCAGCTAAAAAACCTGGCCCAAGTTCCCCCAGTGAGTCAACTGTTAGAGATGAAACCAAAAAACAGAGCTCATGACTGCCCAGTGGGCTCTCTTTACTCTGCTTTGCTGACACACTTCATCAGTCAGAACTCTTTGGTTGCAAGTGACAGTAAACCCAACTCAATATGGCTTAAACAAAACTAAACAAAGCAAGGAAGGGAAGGTACTGGCTCATTTAACTAAAAAGTACAGGGAGAGATCTGGCTTCAGGTGTGCCTTAAATGATATCAGTAGGACCAAGTTTATCTTCATTCCTCTGGGTTGAATCCAGTCTCACACAGATTTTTTTCTTCTCTTGTAGTAACAAGATGGCTGCCAGGAGTTCTAAGTTTCTAGGCTTCACAACTTCACAGCCTCACAACCTTGAGTCCAATAGAAAAAGTTTCTTTTCTCCAACAGTTCAGACAGACATCCATGCCTGACTCTCAGTGGTCCGAATTAGGTGGGCCATGTGCACCATCTGTACTAGTATGGCCTGGGGGAGGCAGTGCTCAGCTTTGTCAGACCTAAGCCACGTCCCCACCTGAATTGGGATGGAGCTGACACCAGCTAAGTCTCATGGAAAGAAAGTGGGAGAAGGTGTTTCCTAGAGGAAAACCAGAGGAAGCAGGGGGACAACCAGTAGGTGGCTGCCACTGTGTGCTTTTTCTTAAGGGGCTTTAGTTAAAATGAGTGGGTGTTGCTGTGAAGGATTTCTCTTTCCTTTGTGGAGTTTTAAACTCATTGACAAATGCTTATTAATCAAAATCGTTCCTGCTTTTCTTAGTGAAAAGTGTCCTCGAATTTCTAATATTTTCTTTCTTCATGGTGTCCTGCTGCCACAGGTTTACGTCTGGCCTGTAGTTTGACACTGGCAACTTTGGTCATGTATCTATAGAAAAAAATGGCAAAAAGAAATGTGGAATGATTATAAAAGTTACTAATCGCTTACAAAATGGGCTTAGGGGGGCTTCCTTGGTGGCGCAGTGGTTGAGAGTTCGCCTGCCAATGCAGGGGACAAGGGTTCGGGCCCTGGTCTGGGAAGATCCCACATGCTGCGGAGCGGCTAGGCCCGTGCGCCACAGCTGCTGAGCCTGTGCTCTGGAGCCGGCGAGCCACAGCTGCTGAGCCCGCGTGCCTGGAGCCCGTGCTCCGCGGTGGGAGAGACCACCGTAGTGAGGGACCCACGCACCGCGGCAAGGCGTGGTCCCCGCTCTCGCAACTAGAAGAAAGCCCATGCGCAGCAACGAGGACCCAACACAGTCAAAAATAAATAAAATAAATAAATTTTAAAAAAATGGGCTTAGGAACATTACAACTTTTTAGATATTTTTAGTTCATCTGATGAATCTTCTCTGCATGCTTGCTTGGCTTCTTTTATTTCTTGTTGCTGCTTTAGAGTTTTTGGAGTTTGGAGGTTTTGAGTAGAGCTGATTACAATTTCTTTTTCAAATCACATGTATTCTGTAGAAGTATGTTTATTGATATGGCTAGAATGTTGTAATATATTAGTAAGTTATGTGAAAAAAAAAAAAAAAGGCTTCAAATCAATAGGATCTAGTTTGTTTAAAAAAAAGACCACAGTATCCATGGTAGTTGTCTTTGGGTGATAAGTGATATCACTATAGAAGTTTTTTTTTTTTCTTTTTTTTAGCTTTTCTGCATGTTTCAAGTTCTAAAAATGAATAAGAAGAAATTGTTAAAGATAAATAAAATACATACACATAGCATTTCCTATAACTTTACCCTCCACGAAAAAATTTCATATTAACCTTGTTCTGAAGGCAGAATTTGAAACTAGTCTTTTTTTTTTTTTTTAAACATCTTTATTGGAGTATAATTGCTTTACAATGGTGTGTTAGTTTCTGCTTTATAACAAAGTGAATCAGTTATACATATACCTATGTTTCCATATCTCTTCCCTCTTGCATCTCCCTCCCTGCCACCCTCCCTATCCCACCCCTCTAGGTGGTCACAAAGCACAGAGCTGATCTCCCTGTGCTATGCGGTTGCTTCCCACTAGCTATCTATTTTACTTTTGGTAGTGTATATATGTCCATGCCACTCTCTCACTTTGTCACATCTTACCCTTCCCCCCCCCATATCCTCAAGTCCATTCTCTAGTAGGTCTGTGTCTTTATTCCCGTCTTGCCACTAGGTTCTTCATGACCTTTTTTTTTTCCCCCTTAGATTCCATATATATGTGTTAGCATACTGTATTTGTTTTTCTCTTTCTGACTTACTTCACTCTGTATGACAGACTCTAACTCCATCCACCTCACTGCAAATAACTCCATTTTGTTTCTTTTTATGGCTGAGTAATATTCCATTGTATATATGTGCCACATCTTCTTTATCCATTCATCCGATGATGGACATTTAGGTTGCTTCCGTGTCCTGGCTATTGTAAATAGAGCTGCAGTGAGCATTTTGGTACATGACTCTTTTTGAATTATGGTTTTCTTAGGGTATATGCCCAGTAGTGGGATTGCTGGGTCGTATGGTAGTTCTATTTGTAGTTTTTTAAGGAACCTCCATACTGTTCTCCATAGTGACTGTATCAATTTACATTCCCACCAACAGTGCAAGAGTGTTCCCTTTCCTCCACACCCTCTCCAGCATTTATTGTTTCTAGATTTTTTGCTGATGGCCATTCTGACGGTGTGAGATGATATCTCATTGTAGTTTTGATTTGCATTTCTCTAATGATTAATGATGTTGAGCATTCTTTCATGTGTCTGTTGGCAATCTATATCTTCTTTGAAGAAATGTCTATTTAGGTCTTCTGCCCATTTTTGGATTGGGTTTGTTTTTTTGTTATCGAGCTGCTTGTAAATCTTGGAGATTAATCCTTTGTCAGTTGCTTCATTTGCAAATATTTTCTCCCATTCTGAGGGTTGCCTTTTGGTCTTGTTTATGGTTTCCTTTGCTGTGCAAAAGCTTTTAAGTTTCATTAGGTCCCATTTGTTTATTTGTGTTTTTATTTCCATTTCTCTAGGACCTGGGTCAAAAAGGATCTTGCTGTGATTTATGTCATAAAGTGTTCTGCCTATGTTTTCCTCTAAGAGTTTGATAGTGTCTGGCCTTACATTTAGGTCTTTAATCCATTTTGAGTTTATTTTTGTGTATGGTGTTAGGGAGTGTTCTAATTTCATACTTTTACATGTACCTGTCCAGTTTTCCCAGCACCACTTTTTGAAGAGGCTGTCTTTTGTCCACTGTATATGCTTGCCTCCTTTATCAAAGATAAGGTGACCATATGTGCGTGGGTTAATCTCTGGGCTTTCTATCCTGTTCCATTGATCTATGTTTCTGTTTTTGTGCCAGTACCATACTGTCTTGATTACTGTAGCTTTGTAGTATAGTCTGAAGTCAGGGAGCCTGATTCCTCCAGCTCCATTTTTCGTTCTCAAGATTGCTTTGGCTATTCAGGGTCTTTTGTGTTTCCATACAAATTGTGAAATTTTTTGTTCTAGTTCTGTGAAAAATGCCATTGGTAGTTTAATAGGGATTGCATTGAATCTGTAGATTGCTTTGGGTAGTAGAGTCATTTTCACAATGTTGATTCTTCCAATCCAAGAACATGGTATATCTCTCCATCTATTTGTATCATCTTTAAGTTCTTTCATCAGTGTCTTATAATTTTCTGCATACAGGTCTTTTGTCTCCTTAGGTAGGTTTATTCCTAGATATTTTATTCTTTTTGTTGCAATGGTAAACGGGAGTGTTTTCTTAATTTCACTTTCAGATTTTTCATCGTTAGTGTATAGGAATGCAAGAGATTTCTGTGCATTAATTTTGTATCCTGCTACTTTACCAAATTCATTGATTAGCTCTAGTAGTTTTCTGGTAGCATCTTTAGGATTCTTTATGTATAGTATCATGTCATCTGCAAACAGTGACAGCTTTGCTTCTTTTCCAATTTGGATTCCTTTTATTTCTTTTTCTTCTCTGATTGCTGTGGCTAAAACTTCCAAAACTATGTTGAATAATAGTGGTGAGAGTGGGCAACCTTGTCTTGTTCCTGATCTTAGTGGAAATGGTTTCAGTTTTTCACCATTGAGGACGATGTTGGCTGTGGGTTTGTCATATATGGCCTTTATTTTGTTGAGGAAAGTTCCCTCTATGCCTACTTTCTGCAGGGCTTTTATCATAAATAGCTGTTGAATTTTGTCGAAAGCTTTCTCTGCATCTATTGAGATGATCATATGGTTTTTCTCCTTCAATTTGTTAATAAGGTGTATCACATTGATTGACTTGCATATATTGAAGAATCCTTGCATTCCTGGAATAAACCCCACTTGATCATGGTGTATGATCCTTTTAATGTGCTGTTGGATTCTGTTTGCTAGTATTTTGTTGAGGATTTTTGCATCTATGTTCATCAGTGATATTGGCCTGTAGTTTTCTTTCTTTGTGACATCTTTGTCTGGTTTTGGTATCAGGGTGATGGTGGCCTTGTAGAATGAGTTGGGGAGTGTTCCTCCCTCTGCAATATTTTGGAAGAGTTTGAGAAGGACAGGTGTTAGCTGTTCTCTAAATGTTTGATAGAATTTGCCTGTGAAGCCATCTGGTCCTGGGCTTTTGTTTGTTGGAAGATTTTTAATCACAGTTTCAATTTCAGTGCTTGTGATTGGTCTGTTCATATTTTCTATTTCTTCCTGGTTCAGTCTCGGCAGGTTGTGCATTTCTAAGAATTTGTCCATTTCTTCCAGGTTGTCCATTTTATTGGCATAGAGTTGCTTGTAGTAATCTCTCATGATCGTTTGTATTTCTGCAGTGTCAGTTGTTACTTCTCCTTTTTCATTTCTAATTCTATTGATTTGAGTCTTCTCCCTTTTTCTCTTGATGAGTCTGGCTAATGGTTTATCAATTTTGTTTATCTTCTCAAAGAACCAGCTTTTAGTTTTATTGATCTTTGCTATTGTTTCCTTCATTTCTTTTTCATTTATTTCTGATCTGATCTTTATGATTTCTTTCCTTCTGCTAACTTTAGGGTTTTTTTGTTCTTCTTTCTCTAATTGCTTTAGGTGCAAGGTTAGGTTGTTTATTCGAGATGTTTCCTGTTTCTTGAGGTAGGCTTGTATTGCTATAAACTTCCCTTTTAGAACTGCTTTTGCTGCATCCCATAGGTTTTGGGTTGTCGTGTCTCCATTGTCATTTGTTTCTAGGTATTTTTTGTTTTCCCCTTTGATGTCTTCAGTGATCACTTCGTTATTAAGTAGTGTATTGTGTAGCCTCCATGTGTTTGTATTTTTTACAGATCTTTTCCTGTAATTGATATCTAGTCTCATAGCGTTGTGGTCGGAAAAGATACTTGATACGATTTCAATTTTCTTAAATTTACCAAGGCTTGATTTGTGACCCAAGATATGATCTATCCTGGAGAATGTTCCATGAGCACTTGAGAAAAATGTGTATTCTGTTGTTTTTGGGTGGAATGTCCTATAAATATCAATTAAGTCCATCTTGTTTAATGTATCATTTAAAGCTTGTGTTTCCTTATTTATTTTCATTTTGGATGATCTGTCCATTGGTGAAAGTGGGGTGTTAAAGTTCCCTACTATGATTGTGTTACTGTCGATTTCCCCTTTTATGGCTGTTAGTATTTGCCTTATGTATTGAGGTGCTCCTGTGTTGGATGCATAAATATTTACAATTGTTATATCTTCTTCTTGAATCGATCCCTTGATCATTATATAGTGTCCTTCTTTGTCTCTTGTAATAGTCTTTATTTTAAAGTCTATTTTGTCTGATATGAGAATTGCTACTCCAGCTTTCTTTTGATTTCCATTTGCATGGAATATCTTTTTCCATCCCCTCACTTTCAGTCTGTGTGTGTCTCTAGGTCTGAAGTGGGTCTCTTGTAGACAGCATATATATGGGTCTTGTTTTTGTATCCATTCAGCCAGTCTGTGTCTTTTGGTGGGAGCATTTAATCCATTTACATTTAAGGTAATTATCGATATGTATGTTCCTATTCCCATTTTCTTAAATGTTTTGGGTTTGTTATTGTAGGTGTTTTCCTTCTCTTGTGTTTCTTGCCTAGAGAAGTTCCTTTAGCATTTGTTGTAAAGCTGGTTTGGTGGTGCTGAACTCTCTCAGCTTTTGCTTGTCTGTAAAGGTTTTAATTTCTCCATCAAATCTGAATGAGATCCTTGCTGGGTAGAGTAATCTTGGTTGTAGGTTTTTCTCTTTCATCACTTTAAATATGTTCTGCCACTCCCTTCTGGCTTGCAGAGTTTCTGTTGAAAGATCAGCTGTTAACCTTATGGCTATTCTCTTGTGTGTTATTTGTTGTTTTTCCCTTGCTGCCTTTAATATGTTTTCTTTATATTTAATTTTTGATAGTTTGATTAATATGTGTCTTGGCGTGTTTCTCCTTGGATTTATCCTGTATGGGACTCTCTGTGCTTCCAGGACTTGATTAACTATTTCCTTTCCCATATTAGGGAAGTTTTCAACTATAATCTCTTCAAATATTTTCTCAGTCCCTTTCTTTTTCTCTTCTTCTTCTGGGACCCCTATAATTTGAATGTTGGTGCATTTAATGTTGTCCCAGAGGTCTCTGAGACTGTCTTCAGTTCTTTTCATTCTTTTTTCTTTATTCTGCTCTGCAGTAGTTATTTCCACTATTTTATCTTCCAGGTCACTTATCCGTTCTTCTGCCTCAGTTATTCTGCTATTGATCCCATCTAGAGTATTTTTAATTTCATTTATTGTGTTTTTCATCATTGCTTGGTTCCTCTTTAGTTCTTCTAGGTCCTTGTTAAATGTTTCTTGCATTTTGTCTATTCTATTTCCAAGATTTTGGATCATCTTTACTATCATTATTCTGAATTCTTTTTCAGGTAGACTGCCTATTTCCTCTTCATTTGTTAGGTCAGGTGCGTCTTTACCTTGCTCCTTCATCTGCTGTGTGTTTTTCTGTCTTCTCATTTTGCTTATCTTACTGTGTTTGGGGTCTCCTTTTCATAGGCTGCAGGTTCGTAGTTCCTGTTGTTTTTGGTATCTGTCCCCAGTGGCTAAGGTTGGTTCAGTGGGTTGTGTAGGCTTCCTGGTGGAGGGAACTAGTGCCTGTGTTCTGGTGGATGAGGCTGGATCTTGTCTTTCTTGTGGGCAGGTCCACGTCTGATGGTGTGTTTTGGGGTGTCTGTGGCCTTACTATGATTTTAGGCAGCCTCTCTGCTAATGGATGGGGCTGTGTTCCTGTCTTGCTAGTTGTTTGGCATAGGGTGTCCCGCACTGTAGCTTGCTGGTCGTTGAGTGAAGCTGGGTCTTGGTGCGAGATGGAGATCTCTGGGAGATTTTCATCGTTTGGTATTACGTGGAGCTGGGAGGTCTCTTGTGGACCAGTGTCCTGAAGTTGGCTCTCCCACCTCAGAGGCACAGCCCTGATGCCTGGCTGGAGCACCAAGAGCCTTTCATCCACATGGCTCAGAATAAAAGGGAGAAAAAATAGAAGGAAAAAAGCAAAGAGGATAAAATAAAATAAAGTTATTAAAATAAAAAATAAAAAATAATCATTAAGAAAAAAAGAAAAAAATTTTAAAGTAAAAAAAAAAACAAAAAAACGGATGGACAGAACCCTAGGACAAATGGTGAAAGCAAAGCTATACAGACAAAATCTCACCCAGAAGCATACACATATACACTCACAAAAAGAGGAAAAGGGAAAAAAATAATATATCTTGCTCCCAAAGTCCACCTCCTCAATTTGGGGTGATTCGTTGTCTATTCAGGTGTTCCACAGATGCAGGTACATCAAGTTGTTTGTGGAGCTTTAATCCGCTGCTCCTGAGGCTGCTGGGAGAAATTTCCCTTTCTCTTCTTTGTTCGCACAGCTCCCGGGGTTCAGCTTTGGATTTGGCCCCGCCTCTGCGTGTAGGTCGCCTGAGGGCGTGTGTTCTTCACTCAGACAGGATGGGGTTAAAGGAGCAGCTGATTCGGGGGCTCTGGCTCACTCAGGCCGGGGGGAGGGAGGGGTACGGATGCGGGGCGAGCCTGCGGCGGCAGAGGCTGGCGTGACATTGCAGCAGCCTGAGGCGCGCCGTGCGCTCTCCCGGGGAAGTTGTCCCTGGATCACGGGACCCTGGCAGTGGCGGGCTGCACAGGCTCCCGGGAGGGGAGGTGTGGAGAGTGAACTGTGCTCGCACACAGGATTCTTGGTGGCGGTAGCAGCAGCCTTAGCGTTTCATGCCCGTCTTTTGGGTCCGCGCTGATAGCTGCGGCTCGCGCCTGTCTCTGGAGCTCGTTTAGGCGGCGCTCTGAATCCCCTCTCCTCGTGCACCTCGGAAACAAAGAGGCAAGAAAAAGTCTCTTGCCTGTTCGGCAGCTCGAGACCTTTTCCCGGACTCCCTCCCGGCTAGCTGTGGTGCGCTAACCCCTTCAGGCTCTGAAACTAGTCTTAATAATGAGTTGTTTCTCTACCCGATGTTCCTTAGTCACTGTCAGTTATTAATTTTTTACAAGGATTGGGGATCTGTATGTTTTATAAAGAGTTCCAAATGTAACATATATTAAATAGCAAATATTAAATCAATGAAAGTATATTTTAGTAGATATTTTCACCCATTATGTTCACAAAAATGGGATCATGAAACACTCAAAAGATCTCTGCTTTGGTACTGCTGAGCCTGGGGTTCCTGCCAGCTTTCTCGAATAGCTAGCTAGCAGTGCTATCTTGCAAGTTACACCTACTTTCTGGGCCTCAGTTTCCTTCTGGCTACACCATGTGAGGTTTGGCTGAGCTCGTTTCTAAGGTCCCTTTCAGTTGCTTCCCCTTAGTGAGTGCTGGGCCCCTGGTTTATCTAAATCTGGTTGTGGCTGAGATTGGCTTTATTGCACAGCTGTCTCTTCCCCTGCCTCAGCCCTACTGACTCCATTCATTACCTCCACCTCCAGTTATCTCTCAATTTTGAAATCATTTGCTGTGATTCTGGAGGCCAGAGTGGGCACTTCCTTCCTTCAGTCTCAGACTGGAGGGAATCCAGGAAATGGGGCATAGAACGAGGGCGTCACTGATGTTTACCGAGGGCCTGTAGTGTGTGCACAGCTCAGGTCTGGCACTCAGGGGTGGCTTACTGTCTGCCCTTCAGCAGCAAACAGATGCCAGGGGAGGTAAGACATGCCAGTGATTAACCAAAATAGGGGGCACACAGCCTGGAGACCATAGGGTTCAATGACTTATACCTTTGTGTTCTAGTTCAACCATTTAAACTGAGTCCCCTCTTCTTAAAAACACCTACCCAGCAGAGTTTGCATTCCAAAGGTACGATTTCAAGTCCCACTGCTGCTTTTTCCTAGCAGCATGGGTGAGTCACTGACTCTAACATCCTCTTCTCTCCTTTCATCTGGTTAAAAGGAAGGGCCAAATGAGAGCCAAGTATGTGCTTGTGTTTTGTTAACAATACACAAAAGCACCTTATTCTTTCATGTTCTGATTCCACTGACCCTCTTCCTTGGATTGAGAATGAACAGAGAGGGCAAAATAAAGAATGACACATGAGAAGCAACCTGTGTCCATCAACAGATGATTGGATAAAGATGTGGCACATATATACAATGGAATATTACTCAGCCATAAAAAGAAACGAAATTGGGTTATTTGTAGTAAGGTGGATGGACCTAGAGTCTGTCATACAGAGTGAAGTAAGTCAGAAAGAGAAAAACAAATACCGTATGCTAACACATATATATGGAATCTAAAAAAAAAAAAGTGGTTCTGATGAACCTAGGGGCAGGACAGGAATAAAGAAGCAGACGTAGAGAATGGACTTGAGGACACGGGGAGGGGGAAGGGTAAGCTGGGACGAACTGAGAGAGTAACAATGACATATGTATACTACCAAATGTAAAATAGACAGCTAGTGGGAAGCACCTGCATAGCACAGGGAGATCAGCTGGTGCTTTGTGACCACCTAGAGGGGTGGGATAGGAGGCTGGGAGGGAGACACGAGAGGGAGGGGATATGGGGATATATGTATACATATAGCTGATTCACTTTGTTATACAGCAGAAACTAACATAACATTGTAAAACAATTATACTCCAGTAAAGATGTTTAAAAAAAAAGAATGACACATGAAACCATAAGATCAAGTTAGTAAGGAAAAGTTAGCATGAATACAGACAGCTCTCCTTAATTCTGTGTAACCTAAAATACTTCTTTTTTTGTAAAATATGTCTAATATAAATCATGAATATACTTTTGTAGGAAATAGTTACTACTGATATTACTGAAAATTATTTCCAATTCTTGAAAAAAGGTATTCTTATTAAAAAACATGTCTTCAAAATCAAATACATGAATATATGTATAAATAAATGCATAAAAAAGACTGGAATGATTCACACCAAGCAAAAGTGGTCATTCCAGGAGAGAGACATGAAATGAGGGAAGAGGGGATTTTCAATGAAAAAATTTTTTTCGAGTTTCAGTATTGAGTTTTTTAAAACTGAGCATATCTAACTGTATAACTAAAATACTTTTTGAAAGAAATCCTTGTAGTATGGAGTACTGGGTGGGGAGGGGGCAGGGAGGGTTGTCTCCATAATCACCTGTTTTCTATCTTATTTTACAGCTGGTTCCGTGAGTGATTGTATCTTGGCGTGATGGGACTCACCCTCAGCCCGAGGGAGTGGGAGAAGCAGCCAGATTTAGCCAGGTGGGGGTGGGGTAAGAAGAAGGGGGAGCCAGGTCTCCTGGAGCCCGAGAAAAGGTAGGATAGGTTACAGTTAGGGGAGGGAGGAAGCATGAGGCTTCGGGACCCAAGGAGAAGCTCTGGCAAAAGCTTTAGGAACCTACACCAATTTTGGTTCCATTAATGAATAGGCACAGCTCTGATCATTTATTTTTTTCAGTACTGACTCCATCCTGGAGTGCCTTTACAAAAGTCTAGATTGCTTTAATAGGACAGATAGACAAATTGTTTCCCACCTGTGGATTTTCCTTCATGCCAGCCTTGCTTGGTTTTGCCTGGCTTTATTCTGTGACCAGAAAAGAAGATGGAATTCTGAAAAGTTGCTTTAGCCAAATCCTGTGAACAAAGGGAGCCTTGTTTGGGGTTATGCACACCAGCTTTTGGAGGAGTCTAATTCATCAGCTGGCATCTCTGCCTTTCAAGTCCTTGCTCTGGTTAGCACTGTGTTTCTCTGTCCGTGGAGGGGCAAGCCTTCTGGAGGAGCAGGCCCGCTGCTTGTTCACCCGGCTCTGGTTACAGGGGGCAGAGGCAGGCCCTAGGGACCCTAAATGGACACCCATAGTGAGTCCAAAGGAGAGAGGCAGCCTTTGTTACTGTGTTTGCCTGGCCCATGGCTACATGGACGCCATTATAATTTCTAAGATTTCCCTGGATTGATCAGGTATGCCGTCCACCAGACTGGTGCTGACACAAAAGTCGGAAACTGGGAATGACAGTCACCCTCCTGTTAGTCCCCTCCCCGCCTGCAACTGAGATTTCCTGAAAAGCTACCAGTATTGACTGGTTTGAATCCTGGCTGAGTGTGGGCGAAGCCTGGAGCACATAAACCAGTTCTGAAACTTGTTCTCCGTTGGTGGATTGATTTTTCCCCCCCCAGGACGGCGGTAACTTTGAGCCCCGCAAGGTGCTATTAGAAAAAGCTCCTGTCGTGGTATGTTAAGTGACCTTCTATCCAGTGGGAAGACTTGTGGGGAATTTCTTGGGGCCTGGGGCATTCCAGCTCCCCACGTGGAGAAGGCGTGAGGCCTGCGTGCTGCCCGCTGATGCCCGGGGACTAACGGCGTCAGGCGGCCAGCGTGAGCGTGTGGCTTCCGCCTTCTTCATTTTCGTCTCCTTCCGTTTCCCTTGACAGAGCAATTTGGTTTTGATGCTGTGCCAGAAATCTTCTGACAATGAGTTACTGGAACTTGGAGAAAAGGAGCTGTGTGCAGTACCGCAGGCATTTTCTGGTGGACAACAGTCTGTTTCACGGTGAGTTGCCTTTTCTACTCCCGTAGGCGGATCTTTTGTTTCTGAGAGCACTTTTATTCCAGCACTCTGGATGCAAATGTGGTATGATTGTTGGGTTGAACCAAGAGCTTGAGTTAACTTGTTGATGAAAAATTACCCAAGAATCCCCACTGGACTCATTCCGCAGAGTTGCAAGCTGTGTGCCGCACCTCAGCAACCATAACGGCATCGTTACTTTCTACCTCTCAGGTTAGTTTATGTCGGTGCCTTTCCTCTTCTACTACACTGTCAACTCCAGTAATATCCCTTTCCGATGTTTGAAATTTGGGGAGCTAGACCCATAGGTAGTGCTCGGTTAATATCGGTGGATCATCAATCAGGGCTTATAACCAGCATGGTGTGTGCCTTCTATCAGGCTCCATATAAAAACAGAGCAGGTGAGGGCACTTAACCATAACTATCAGGGTGGATGACTGCAGCTGTAAATCAGAGAGAATAATCAACGTTAGTCATTTTCATGGCAAACTAAGGTGAATTGCCTTTACCCTGCTGGCATATTTGTTTTGTGATATACAGCCAGGGATAAGCTCTGTCAATCCTGATATCAGGATGCCCTTGAGTGAAATTTACTTAAGAGTCGGAGATTCATGTGTTGGCAGAAGTTTTGGAGTAATCTCCATTAAGAGCTGGTGGAATTGTAGAGGGAAGAGAGAGATTTCCTGAGAAGTGGAGTGCTGCTGAACAGAATCCTTGATCTAAGCTGCCTTCAACTTTCTTAGTTTGGTTTTTCTTCCCCAATTTAGTGCAGACTTACTGTTTTTTTATTGCTTTAGATTAAGTTTAAGACAACAAACTTAACCCTACTTACTTTGTTAAAGCACATTTTACAATGTTTTTTCACGTTCATTATGCCACCTCACTATCGGACTTTACTCCGTAGAGGATGCCTTCATTTACAGGTCAAGAAAGGGAAGCAGAGATGAAATGACCAGCCCAGGTTGGCATAGCCAGTTATTAGCAAGGTCAGATCTAAAATTCTAGCCTCTACCCTTCCAGGCTGGCTCTCTTGGCATTGCAGTGGCGACAGCCTCTTAGCAAAGGAGACTAAGATATGGTGACTTAACACGCTGGCACTGAGTTCTGCTTTGTTTCCCTGTGAACCTCATCTAAGGACCCTGTTGGTTGCTTCATCTCTCACACAGTGTTTGCTGTGTGGTGCTTTCTGTTACAAATTTACTTGTATTAAAAAAAAAAAAAAAAGAATAAATATGATAAAGAAACACAGGAGTTAGAAAAATTAGCTTTATTTTTTCCAAGTTTTGTGCCAATTTTGAAAAAGTTCAGATTTTATTCATTCATTATTTTAGAATACCTTTGTCCAGAGATCTCAAAGGCTATAACAACTTAAAAACAATTTCCTATGTATTGTTACAGCTGTGTTACCACTTAGTGAATTACTGTATTGCTGATAGTTTTGCTGAGGGCTTGAGGAACATGATCCTACTGAATCCTTTCAACACCTTTGCGATAGTTATTATTCATCCCATTTTATGGGTGGGGAAACAGAGGTTTGGGGAGGTTGTTGAAGTGGTGATCTAAAATCAAACTCGTATCTGCTTAACTCCAAAACCCCACTATTTTTTTTTCCAGGCTGCATCTCCATTTTAATAGAAAAATTAACACTCTGAGAGGTTTAAGTTCTATTCAACAGTATTCGCTCTGCTATTAACTAGCCATGTCTGATCTTGACCAAGTTATATAATCCTTCAGGATCTCAGTTTTCTCCTCTGTGAAATGAGTGTGCTGGTCTCGATGATTTTTTAGGTTTTTTCTAGTTCTAGTCTCTGAGGTTCCATTGAAGTATTTCTGAGAATTACAGTTGCTGCATGTATTTTGTGAGCTGTCTTGTCTCTGAACATGAGATTCACAAGAGGGCAGTAGAATACTTAAAATATGAATTGGTTACTTACGTTGAAGAATTACTCATTTGAGAAGATTTAGAGATATCAAATCTTCCCAAGATTAAAAGAACTAAAGCCAGTTAGAATTATGATTCTGTTCATTTATAATAAAGCAGTAGCTTTAAGTATTTCTGATAGTTAAAATATCATTTTGGATCTCTATGCCAAAGGATATGTAATTCAGGAAAGAATGATGCCTCTGCTCTTCCACTGTATTTACTTCTGCAGAAAAGTAATGTCTGTGAAGACAGGAATTTATTTAACTTTATGGAGGATTGTGAGGAGTCTTGGTATATTTTAAACCAAGGGAGCACTAGGGATAACATCTTTGTAGATGATTTCTGAGCATTTCTGAGGAAAGATAGGGGACAGGACATGTTGAGTCAGAAAGGTCAGATTTCTTTTAGAGGGGCTTCTCCTGGTCTGCTGGTAACTCTCCTTACATAACCAAATCAAGCCAAACAAAAAGAAACAAAACCCCTTCCATTATAAACAGAAAAGAACCATTTCCTCTGCAAGATAATAGACTTTTAGAATATGCAGACTCAGATGTGCAAATTGTGCTAGCCAGACTTAAGCAGTATTCCCAGGAGAAAAGAACCACCTTAAAATGAGGCCTAGGTGGGCAGTAGGGGGTCAATAAAAGTAAAAATACAAATGTAACACTTGTATATTGTTTCACAGTTCATAAAGCAGGTTCATAGCCTCCCTTTCTGAGTGTAGAGGAGGTAGGTTCTCATTGGAAACAATGTAGAAAATTACCCACAATCCCACAACCCAAAGAGTAACACTAATTGTGTTTCTATCCGGTGGTTTATATCCTCTCATCTTCGCAACAATCCTGATGTAGGAATGGAATACCTGGAAAAGGTAGGTAAAGGTGGGTACTAGGCAACAGAAATGAACTGGTTGAATTGACTTAATTCCGTGTCAGTGAGGAGAGGACCCCTGGTAGGCATTATGATGAACTGTTTTTGTATTTCCCACTTGTCTGGCCTTTGCCCAGATTTTTAGGGAATCTTGAATCCAAAGGGATTTTGAGCCTATCAAAGAAGCCAATTGCCAGAGGTTTTCTCTAGTTGGCTTTTGTTTTAACATGTTTGATATAGAGAAAAAACTTGGGCAAAGAATAATTTGTGTAGTATGAACCTTGTTTAATGGCTTATATTTTCATGAATTATTTTTATTTGAAAATTACCTGTGCCCTCAGCTCTTTCTCTTGGCTGTCGTGAATTGCAGCATTTTTTTCTGACCTGGGACACATATTCTTAAACCTGTTATCATTGTATTTACAATTTATATATATCCAATTTCTAATGCACATAAGCTTTTTTCAAACATTTGAGTTCCTACTTGGAGGTGACTTAATTTTTGTTTTCATGCATTGCTAGTTATAATTGTGATGTTGGAAAAATTTGAGGTTGGAAAAAATTGTGATGTTGCTTTCCTGTAAGTTATATGGTATCACCCCTACTTACTATATTGAAATTTATTTCTGTTGCTCTCATGTTGTTATATGAATGTTTCTGAATGACCAAGACAAATCTAGACTAGAAAGGTTTTGAATTGAATTATGAGTGTACAAGGGATAAAATTAAGGATAGTTCTGTTATTAAATATTTATGTAGTATGTCTTTTTAAAAAGTGCCTTATATGTACTTTGACTTTGCCTCACAACAAACTTCTAATCAAACTAATTAATTTAGGTAATTAAATAATTAGTTTTTAGCCAGCCTCCCCTTCCTGGCCAGAGGCCTAATTGGTGATGTAGGACAGAAACTGGACTGCCAGTTTGTAAAAGAAAGTAGGCTTGAATTGGAACCCAGAGACTAGTTCTAGCTCCATTTTTATGAATCACTTGTGTAGCCTTTGTCACCTAGGTGACCCTCAGTTTCTCTATTTCTAAAATGAGGGTTTTTCCAGATTCCAAAGTTCCCTTCTAGTAGCAACGTTGTGGTCTCTGTGTAGTCAAACAGGATGTGTGGTGAACGGGAGTGTCCTACAGGCCAGAACATGGGAAGAGAGGGCTGACAAGATGGCAGTGAAGAGGAGTAAGATTCTTGTTTGATTGTAAACTTTGTAGTTACCTTTGCACTGGCAAAAAGCTGCATTTCCCTTTAGGATTTGTGTGTGTGTGTGTGTGTGTGTGTGTGTGTGTGTAGGGTTATTCTTGAGTCCCTCCCAAACATGGAGAGACCAGGAGCTAGGACTGACAAGCTTTCAGGACAAACGTCATTATACTCAAAGAAGAAGAGTGGAGAAGTTCTCACTGGAATTCCATCCTCGTTGTAAAAAAGAAGAATACCAGATCCGGCCCGGTAAATATGAAAGGAGAATGAAATTATGCAGGCATGAATTTCGGTTCTCATTAATTTAGGCTGGTTTATTAGCAAGGTATGACTTTGGCAGCCTGCCTGCTTTAGCGGTTTGGGGCATTACTAGATTTTTTATCAGAGTGTCATTTCTTTACTGAGTCAAGGCCTAGCTTTTCCGGCCAATGACTGTATATACATCCTCTTCTAGGTCCAGAAAAATACCAGTGCACAGAGAATTCCTGCTAATGCAATGATAGTCAAGATATTGTGAACATCATTAAGATCAAAAGTATTATCTCTTAGAGGAACACTGCATGGAAAAAATTTCAAAGACAGTTGAGAGAAAGTATAAAAAAAAAAAATAGATAGGCCTTAAAGGGAGAGAATGTACTTGAGTCATTTAAATGATATAATAGAACTAATTCTGGAAGCAGCCTTGCCCAGAAGATTCCTCTTTAGCCCCACACTCAAGTCTCCCCCTCCCCCCTCCACGGCCGCCAGGCAGAAAGCACAGAGGGCAGGTATACTTTCAGGTCTGTGATGTTCAGGGGCATCTCGTGAACATGCCAGAGGCAGGAAGGCTCAGCAAAGGGAGCAAGGCCTGTCCCAGGTGTGGCATCTTGCAGGGGCCACCCTCCCTCTGGGTTGCTTTGGATGAGTTGTCCCTTTGGGACTAAGTTTCCATGTCAGCAAAATGCTTCAGTTTAGGACAAATGACCTGTAAACTTCTTCCTAAGTGGTAAAATTTCAAGAAATGCTTGTTTCTCCATTTCCCCTCCTCAGGCCACTTTTAAACAGAGGCCAGCTGGGGAATTTGCAGTGAATTAACTGACCAAATTGATTTATGTACTTCTTCCCTTGCCCGAGACAAATCAGAGCCAGCCATTCAGGCCTTACAAAAGTAGATACTTATATCTAGTTAGAACACAAACTTTAACGTGAGCTAGTATGAAACAATCTTATTCTATAACTTCTTGGGAACATGTGTTCTTCCTTCATCCCTTGGAGACAGAGAAAATTGTCGAGGAAAGTCTCAGTGAAATGCTATTTATATCAAAATCCAAAGTTCCTTTTTTTTTTGGTCTTTCTCCATGATGACCAAACTGGTTTATTGAACATTCTCAACTTAGTGTAGCATATAAACAAAATTGTTTTATTTTTCACCAATTACTACTTTAAAAAATACTCTTTGCAACATCTTGGGCAGATTCTATTACTTTCTGGCTACTTCTGGTTACTGAGGGTCTAATCCAGTTTAAAAGGTTAATCTCAAACTCATCTAAATCCCATCTTCTTCCTTACCTGCAGCGTGGGCCTGACCTGTCTGTCAGGGGTTGAGGGTGGGCGTTCATTTGGCTCTGCTATAGTTCTTCTTGAAGAGGAACTCAAGGCCTAGATCCTCAGATTTTGGTACAAGGAAGAGAGATGGGGGAAAAGCAAAGGTCTTTGAGCTGCACCCCGGCCAGTTTGTATGTTAGTGGCGGAGAGATGATCAAGACTCCGTCTCCTGTTCCATCTTCTGTGGATGTTTGGTTTCACCCTGACCCCTCTGTCACCAAGGACTCTGCAGAGAGGACCCGCTGTCTCCCTTCAGCCCCACCCATTGTCCATTTCTTATTCCCTCTGGCTGAAGCCTGGCTTCCCTTGCCCTGAGGGCTCTTGGGCAACTCCCTGGTCCCTGCCTTTTCTCTTATCTCCGTGTTTCTGCACATGGAGCTCTGCAGGCTGCTGCGGGCTATGAAGGATGGACTGGTTATGAAGTTGCTCCTGTCCTCCTCCCAGACCTGCTGATCTCAATCTCTCTGTTTCTTCTCACGCTGTTATGGGGGCTACTCCCACAAGCCTTAGGAAGCCTCTGAATTATTCTTTTGTAGCTCTTCCCCTGCTTGTCTCTGGGAATGAGGGGTGCTCCGATTTTAATCTTCAGAGTACTGTTTGTGCCACTCCAGGTGC
Source organism: Eubalaena glacialis (assembly GCF_028564815.1). Lineage (NCBI taxonomy): Eukaryota > Metazoa > Chordata > Mammalia > Artiodactyla > Balaenidae > Eubalaena > Eubalaena glacialis. The sequence continues at coordinate 113,803,924 of NC_083721.1, forward strand.
CTAGGCTGTACACGTAACAGGGGCTCAGGTCATGTGATTGTGAATGGATGGAATCCCACCCTCTTCACCCCTGACAGTTCTCCTTGGACCTCTCTAGAGCCACTCCAGGCTGGTCCTTGTCCACGAACATTTTGGATTAGAGAGACTTACTTTCCCCAAAGGTACTAGTGTTCTTTATTGTGCTTGCTTCTTGCAAGGTTGTGTAGCTGGATTGATCAGAGCCAAGCAACGATCTAGATTTATAAAAATCCATGGTGAGATGTCTCGGCCTCTTTTCCCCATCGGGAATCTAATTTGATGGGATTTTGCTGACAAAAGAGAACCCACTCTGTTCTCTTTTGTCATGCTTTCTGTGTTGAGGTCATTCACATTCTGTAATGATGGAGGGCATGAAAAGATCCTGGTGGAATGCGTAGCAAAATGGCAAATTGAAGATCTGGATACCTGGGAAGCCCAGATGGATGAGAAGTTAACAGTGGTCAGTCTTTGAAGCTTTAGCTTTAGTCGTTGTTTGAAACAAGCCTGTAGTGTTAAGTGATATCCTTGGCTGGCCTTTCCCGATAGACTCTCAAATTCTCTCAAACCTATGGCCATTGGGAGTCCAGTCAAGCAGAAGGGCCCTTGATTATTTTATTCCTTTATGCTTGGGAATACCGATTTTCTAGTTACTAAGTTAGAAGAAATATATCTAATAAACAGTCAACTTTTCCTTCAGATTTGCAGACTTCTCACGTTTTAAGTGGTTACTTAAGAGAATTATGTCCCCTTAGACCTGTGTTACAAATTTAAGCCTTTGTTCTTTAAGCTGCATTTCCATAATTATAATTAATTTTCCTCTGCTCTCTCATTTTCCCAGTTGTCTTTTCTTCTCTGTGCCTAATGTATGCACAGAGATTGATGGGAGGATGAAATGTCTTTCCACGGGTAGATTCAGGGTTCTTCCAGGGCAGCATAATTATTTAATTTAGTTATACAAAAGATCCAGATTTTTTTCTTGGACAACAGTAATTATTAGTGATTGTATTTGTAATCACAAAACCCTCTTGTCTTCCATCTATCAAAACAAAGATTAAAAATTCCAGTTTGGTCCTTTACACTGTGTACATGAAAAGTCATCCCAGTGGACCTGTGATAGTTTATATATTTTTAGGGCTCATTCCTTTCAGCAAGTATGTTTGGGGTTGTTACAGATGCAAACTGTTGGTTTCAAAGGGATAGTCAGATTTTTAAAAAATTTAAAGCCCATAGCCTAGTGTGTTTTTCACCCATTCCCGCAGCTTCAACTCCCATCTATGTGCCGATAGCTCCTAACAGTGTATTCCTGGCTTAGCACCATACCCAGATGTCCATCCTCCTACCTGACAGCTCTGCTGATGCCTGCAGGTCCTCAGACTCAGCATGTCTGGAGCAGAATTCCCTCTTCCCCACCGGTACCTGGCTGCCTTGCCAGCCTTATCTCTTGCTTCCCCTCCCTCTTTGCATGACAGCTACACTGACCTTCCCGTTCCTTGCCCACAAAACTTACCCCTTCTTTGCTTAGCTGGCTGCTACCCCATCCTTCAGACCCCAAAATAAGGGTCCCCTCTGCAGAGAAGCTTATACTTACTTCCCAGACTGGGTCAGTCCCCTTTTTATGCTCTCCTATCACCCTGCATTGCTGCCTCATTGCATTATCACTGTTGTAATAAAACAATTTTGTGATAACCAGTTTAATTTTTGTCCTCCTTGTACTTCTAAGTTCCAGGGGAGCAGAGACTGTTCTCACTCGTATCTCCAGTACATAGTAGAGTGCATTGCATACACTCATTTTAATTACAGGGGAGATAAGAACCACCTACTCGTTCATTATTTTTGCACTCTCAAGTTTGGCCTTTAATCTTTTTTTTTTTTAATTAATTTTTATTGGAGTATAGTTGATTTACAATGTTGTGTTAATTTCTGCTGTACAGTAAAGTGAATCAGTTATACATATACATACATCCACTCTTTTTCAGATTCTTTTCCCATATAGGTCATTACACAATATTGAGTAGGGTTCCCTGTGCTATACAGTAGGTCCCTGTTGATTTTCTATTTAATATATAGTAGTGTGTATATGTCAATCCTAATCTCCCAATTTATCCCTCCCCCCAACCTTGGTAACCATAAGTTTGTTTTCTACATCTGTAACTCTATTTCTGTTTTGTAAATAGGTTCATTTGTACCATGTTTTTAGATTCCACATATAAACTATATCATGACATTTGTCTTTCTCTGTCTGAATTCCTTCACTTAGTACAATAATCTCTAGGTCCATCCATTGCTGCAAATGACATTATTTCATTCTTTTTTATGGCTGAGTAATATTCCATTCTCTATATATACCACATCTTCTTTATCCATTCCTCTATTGATAGACATTTAGTTTGCTTCCATGCCCTGGCTATTGTAAATAGTGCTGCAGTGAATATTGGGGTACATGTATCTTTTCGAATTATGGTTTACTCTGGATATTTGCCCAGGAGTGGGGTTGCTGGATCATATAGTAGCTCTATTTTTAGTTTTTTAAGGAACCTCCATACTGTTCTCCATAGCGGCTGTACCGATTTACATTGCCACCAACAGTGCAAGAGTGTTCCCTTTCCTCCACACCCTCTCCAGCATTTATTGTTTCTAGATTTTTTGATGATGGCCATTCTGACCAGTGTGAGATGATATCTCATTGTAGTTTTGATTTGCATTTCTCTAATGATTAATGATGTTGAGCATTCTTTCATGTGTCTGTTGGCAATCTGTATATCTTCTTTGGAGAAATGTCTATTTAGGTCTTCTGCCCATTTTTGGATTGGGTTGTTTGTTTTCTTGTTATTGAGCTGCATGAGCTGCTTGTAAATCTTGGAGATTAATCCTTTGTCAGTTGCTTCATTTGCAAATATTGTCTCCCATTCTGAGGGTTGTCTTTTGGTCTTGTTTATGGTTTCCTTTGCTGTGCAAAAGCTTTTAAGTTTCATTAGGTCCCATTTGTTTATTTGTGTTTTTATTTCCATTTCTCTAGGAGCTGGGTCAAAAAGAATCTTGCTGTGATTTATGTCATAGAGTGTTCTGCCTATGTTTTCCTCTAAGAGTTTGATAGTGTCTGGATGATAGCCTATTTTATACTGAATCTTGAAGGTATGGGAAGGGGGGACATCTCATAAGAATATGGATGCAAGTATGTGTTTGAACATAGAAGCAGAAAATGTAGGAGTCATTTATGCTTGGCATTTTGTGGATGCTGGTTTTCTATAAAATTTTTTTTCACTTAATTTTTTCTGATAGCAGTACAAGTTCACCATTGAAAAGTTGGAGAGTATAGAAAAGACTAAAGAAATAGGAAGAAATAATCTATAATCTCAGTATGTGTTTTAAGTCTGTACTTTCTTAAAGTGATTTAAAAACCAAAGACTAAGTAGTGATTCTTTTTTTTTAATAAGTAATTAATTTATTTAGGCTGCGTTGGGTCTTCGTTGCTGCGCGTGGGTTTTCTTTAGTTGCTGTGAGCGGGGGCTACTCTTCATTGCGGTGCACGGGCTTCTCATTGCGGTGACTTCTCTTGTTGCGGAGCACGGGCTCTAGGCGTGCCCACTTCAGTAGTTGTGTCGCCCGGGCTCAGTAGCTGCGGTGCACGGGTTTAGTTGCTCCGCGGCACGTGGGATCTTCCCAGACCAGGGATCGAACCCGTGCCCCCTGCACTGGTAGGAGGATTCTTAACCACTGCGCCACCAGAGAAGTCCTAAGTAGTGATTCTTAACTCTAGTTATACATTAGAATCTGCTGGGGTGCTTAAAAAATACTGGTGGTTGGGTTCTACCCGATCCTAGTTAAATCATCTCTAGGAGGGTGGGGGTGGGTGCCTGTGTGTTCATCCTTTCATTCCTTATATCTGTATCTTTCTGTTTAACTTCAGGTGATTTTGATGCACTGTGAGGGGTGAGAATCACTGGGCTAAAATTGTTGACTTACTAAAATATTGATCTAATCAGTAAACTAAATCGAATTAATTTACTGATTTAGAACAGTATGTAATTATTTGCTAGTTTGAGCAAAAGTGATGCATGAAACTCTTGATTTTATGCAGAGGAGTGGGAGGGGCAAGTGATATGCTCACCTTCATATGGTCATTTTCTTCCAACAGATTAATTTCATATTCCTTTTAATATCATGCTTTCTTAGTGCCCTTTATGTATGACTTGTCTTAACATTACAGCTGATATATTTGTTGCATGATACAAATATATACCTTTTAGCCTTAACTGACCTCACAGGGTTATCCATGGCCTCCTGATGGTAAACAGAAATACTTTGGGAAGATTCTTAACAACAGGAAGCAGAATGTATTAAGTGTTTTGTTTTGATTAATCCATAATGAAGACTACACAGTTCACAACAGGATAAATTAAAGGATGGATGCAGAAATAAATATGAAGCACAGGAATTGGGAGAACAGTACCATCATTTGGAGTATGTCAGATTAATCTTGAGTATTATTAGAATTGTGTTTGTCTATCTACCCTGGAAAACTAAGGCAAACTTTGTCAGCCCCTGTAGACATATGTTCTGCCTTCATCACTTCACATGTGAGAAGACTGATTCTCAGTGTCCCTATGTTATTCCTAGAAGTTCAGAGTTGTGAAGGAAAAATCTTGTCTTCTCAGATCACTCTTGTTTTGCATGATAGTTCCTTCTTTGCACATTGGAGTCATATGGGGAACACAAAGAGGAATTTGGGGTCAATGTTAAGATAACGAAGTTTAGACCTTGTCAGGAGGAATCGGTGGATTCTGTATTCCAGTATTCTTGGGGCACCATCAGGAAATGTTAGGGCTGATGCTGAATCAAGGTTATCATTAGGACTGGCGATGCTGGTTGCTTTACTAGCATTATCTCTTTTAAATAAATTTTATAGAAGATTTACAATGTTGTGTTAATTTCTGCTGTACAGCAAAGTGACTCAGTTACAAATATATATATTCTTTTTCATATTCTTTTCCATTATGGTTTATCACAGGATATTGAATATAGTTCCCTGTGCTATACAGTAGGACCTTGTTGTTTATCCATCCTATATATAACAGTTTGCATCCAGCGTTATCGCTTTGAAGTCTTTCATCAGGACAGTTTTAGGGATGAAACTCAGAGAGGTAAACATTTTGCCAAAAACCACATTGTTAGGTTATGGTGTTCAAACCCAGGTTTGTCATACTCTAAAATCTAGAGTTTTTCCACTATTGTGACACAATGATGTATTACACGAAGTTTTTTCTTTTAAAGCAGTTCGGATTTGGGGATGGCTAGGATGGATTCGAATGTTTTAAAAGAACTTCAGACCTTTTAGAGGTCACTAGAGAACTCCACAGAAACACCATGGTGAGCTGCCCTCAGGCTGAGAAGGGAGCTTAGGGAACTGGAGTAGGAGCTGAGAGCTGGTATCTACTGGAGTGGTCCCTGGGAGCTTGTTAGAAATGCAGACTCACAGCCCCACCTGGGACCTGCTGAATTGGAATCTGCATTTTCCCCAGATCTCCAGGTGATTGAGTGTACAGTAAAGTGTGGGCAGTGCTGCTCTGAGAGACCCACTGGGCTTGGGTGTGAGTCCTCATGAGTGAGGGATTAGTCCTTATTCTTCAAGGAACTGGTGGAAGGGGAATGGGGTTAGAGGGAAGAGAATAACTCCCACAAACCAACACATTTAGAGGATGGAAACTTGTGTATATAGTTAAGGATGTAAGCAACACCCTGGTCTGCAGTGTGCATGGCATAGCAGAACTAGAAAGGACTTGAGAAGCCATCTGATTGGGAAATTCTGAACAGAACCTCTAGCTGGGCTTCAGGAAGCTGTGAAATCTCTGAAAATATCATTCCAAACACTCTGTGTATATATGCATATACATTTGTTCATCCCCCTCCTATGAACAAAGTCCTTAGCTTTCATCATATTTCAAAGCAATCTGTTACTTGCCCCTTTGGAACATTATAAACCTTTGACTAAAACCACTCTCCTTTTATAGATGAGAAAGCATATTCATATTCAACCAGCTAGTTGCAGGGTTAATTCTAAAAGCCAACATTCTGCTATTCCAACTCAGCTGGCCTTTATGATCTGAGCTAAATATTATGAAATGGTAAGTGGATTTTCTGTGGGATCAATCTCACAAATCTCTGCATTTTCTGATTATTGGAAATGGTTACATCTTTATAGCATTGGACTATTGTGACATAAAAGCAATTTTACATGAAAGCATTTTAAAGCCTCTGTGTGTTGGCCAGGTGAGTGTGAAGTATTCATTGCAGAGCTGCTGGAGGAGGGGGCGTACTGAGCATCGCCCTGGTTTCTCCATCGCTGAGGGCAGCAGGGCTCTGTGAGACAGGGCTCTCCTCACCTGGTGGCATCCAACTGACTTCTTTTGTCTTCATGGCTAATAAATGATTATTAACTCTCTGTGGGGAACCAGGTGCTGAACTTTACAAATAAAGTCATATAATCCATGTAGCATTTAGATCAAGTAATGATTTCACTATCTGGTAATTTACTATCTGATAAAGTATTGACTCCATGAATCCAAAGGACATTTAGAACATTTTTCATTTCTAGTAATAAAACATTTAAAGCTGCTGCTTTGTAAAACCACAGATGAATAGCCTTTAGTTGTGGAAGTTAACTCTTTAGTGGTCCCTCTTTGCATCTACCAAGAAATAGTAAGAGTGTCCAGATCTTTGTGAATTATGTTAGTGTCAGGAGAATGGTTGTTTTTCAAGGACAAATACTCAGTTTCAGTTATCTCAACTTGCAGCCTGTGGTTGCAACCATCTTTCATAGATGTGTACTCTTATTTTAGCTCCTGAGAACCCATCTGGGAAATAATATTATCATATGCCTCTTACTTTGATCTCTTTGAATCTTATAATTATATTTTTTGATCCTCTACCCTTACCATTTCTCCTAAATTGTATAAAGTAGTGCAGATGTTTAATATCTGGCAAGCGTAGGTACCATGTTTTCTGATACTGGTAATATAAAAATTTTTCTTGGCTAGATAACAAGTTCTGCATAAATCATAGTACTAAATTATTTCTAAATTAGATTAATTTATATAAAGTGATAAACTGTTATTGGTTTCCTATTTTATCATCTTTAGTATTCATGAAGGAGCAATTCTTTCCTCTTTTCTCCAAGGTCTTTAACAAAATTAACCTTTGTAACCATTTTTGTGCTAGTTGACTGTGAATGAGGAGGACTGATGAAGCAGAAAATTAAAATACTTTCGATGCTGTAATTTTAATACTTATCATTAATCTACACTACAAAGTTGTTTTTCTCATTGATAAATTTATTGCTTTTAAAAATGTATTTCTATCTTTATAATGTTTTTTCTATCTACAGAGCTCTGTTAGATTTTTGAAATTCTTGCTATTTATATAACTTGTCAAGGAACGAGAATTTTGGCAACTAAAATCAACTTGATCATTTGCAGAAGGCTTAATTATATATGCTCTTAGGCATTTCCCTGCCTGTGTATACAGACTTCTTTTAAGTTATGAACATAGGGCATCTGAATATATTTTCACCTTTAAGAGAGTATGCATTTATTATGAGTACTTTAGAGAGTGGTTAAACTATAATATTCATTCTCATTTTTGAAGTAAAAAGCCCCAGAATTTTTTTTTTTTTTTTTTTAAAGCAATGCTGAGACTGGAACAGCACAAGCTTTATTCAATGATCAAAGAATGGAGAAGTGGGAACCTAGTTCACAAACTAACTTCTTTATTTATTTATTTATTTATTTATTTATTTTTGGCTGTGTCGGGTCTTCGTTTCTGTGCGAGGGCTTTCTCTAGTTGCGGCAAGCGAGGGCCACTCTTCATCGCGGTGCGCGGGCCTCTCACTATCGTGGCCTCTCTTGTTGAGGAGCATAGGCTCCAGACGCGCAGGCTCAGTAGTTGTGGCTCACGGGCCCAGTTGCTCCGCGGCATGTGGGATCTTCCCAGACCAGGGCTCGAACCCGTGTCCCCTGCATTAGCAGGCAGATTCTCAACCACAGCGCCACCAGGGAAGCCCAAAGCCCCAGAATTTTTGCATAGAATTTTCAGGGCTGGAAGAGACATCAAGAAATTATTTAATGCAGTCAGTTGTGAGATCCCTTCTAGAATGAAAGCTCTAGAGAACCGGGAACATGACTTGAGGGCCTGGCCTATGGGAGACATCCGGTAAGTACTTGGTGAATGAGTTAGTAACCTTCCACATTTCATCAGTGAGGACCCTGAAGCTTGGGAAGTTAAATGGTGGGCCCAAGCTGGATCTAACCGAACTCTTAGTAAGCAGTGAGAACCAAGACCCTGGTAGTGCAGTGTGCGGTATACACCATGTCACACCATGTGTCTCTGGTTGAGATTCCTTGGTCTCATTCTAAACAGAGGCAGCTCGCTGATTCCCAAGTGCTGGTGTAACCATCAATCATTTGTCCTTGCCCTGAGCCCTTATTCCCCATGGGATGTTGCCCTTTTCTCCTTCCTGCCTTAAATATTTATTGACCTAGGTTCTGTGCTGAGGATTTAGCAGTTAACAAAGAAGAAACGGCCCCTATCTAAACAGAGCTTTCAATCTTGCCTCTCTTTGCTGTTACCCTCTTCTTCCCTCTTCTCCCCCAGAGCTCACATGGGACCTTTATGTTACATTAGCTTTTTCTTTGGAAATAATTTTATCTTCATAGAAAAGTTGCAAGAATATGCAACAAAGAACCTCCATATATCCTTTACCCAGATTTATTTACTGTTGAATTTTACCCCATTTGCTTTATCACTGTATGCTTGCACACCCTCTCTTTCCACACACACACACACACACACACTTATTTTTTCTGAATAATTTGAGAATAAGTTGCCTACCTCATAGCTCTTTGCCCCAAATACCTCACTGTGAATTTCCTAACAATAGGGATATTCTCTTACATAAGCAGGGTACAGTTATTAACCTAAGTAAATTCAACATCGATAAGCCTGTTTAATTTCTTTTTAAGGTCCTTTATTTTTGAAAGAACTTTTTTTCAACCGATATCTATAGGGAAACAGAGAAGGGAGAAGGAGAGTAACAAACATGGAGAAAATGTTACAGCATCACAAAACCTACCAAGTTCTTGGGTGAGGGCCAGCTTCACTTGTGTGTGATCTGTGCCTTAGAAGGACCCTGTGCTTAGTTTAATGCTCTGCTGTTGCTGTCTTAAAATTCTTTATTTTTTGGGGGAAAGCCCCATATTTCCATTTCACACTGAACTTGCAGATTATGTAGCTGGTCCTGATTAGCGTCTTTCTGTACTGGGCTAGGAGCTTTTGCATATGTTATTGTAGGTACTGTTGGAGATGAGGAAACTGAGGCTTCGAGGGACTTAAAATAACTTGGCTCAGATTGCTGAGCTACCTGGTGGAACCCAGATTTGACCTCAGGTCTTTTTGATCCCATATCCAATGGCTGTCACATTGCTTCCAGTTATTCCATGCCTGCAACTCCCCCTGCACTGTGTTTAATTATTTCTGGATTTGGACTTGACCTGTCCTTTCTGTTTTTCTCCTTAGGAATTCTACCTTCTTTTTGGTACCACAGGCTGGCTCTCTTTCATCCTAAATTCCTGCGGTAAAGTGTTAACTAGAAAGCCATTTGGGAAACTTTAATAAATCAGTAATTTTTGTCTCAAAGGAACTGCCTATGAGTAGTTTCTATATTAATCTTCTCCTATATTTGTAGAAAAAGGCTGCCTGTGGTCACTCCCTCATTTGCCCTTACTGTATATCCAGCAACTGGTTTCCTTCATGCTCCTAGCTTTTGGAGTCCCTCTGTCATCATTTGGGGTCCAGGTCCTGCTTTATTCCCAGTGTCTGTCTGAGAATTGGAGAACTCTTTGGAATCTGAGTTCCCGTGTTCGGTTGGGTCCTCCTACTCAGACCTTCTTGGTGTCACTAAGGCCTGATCCATTCTAGGCCCAGGGATACATCAGTGAACAAGGAAGTCACCATTCCTGCTGTCAAGGAGCTTACATTATGGTGCTCTGTTTGCTGTGTCCCATCTACCTGTTGGGATGGCTATTAGTCATAAAAAGAATAAATCAGGATCATTGTTGAGGAAAATAAGATAAGGAGAAAGGCTGAAGAAGTGAAGTTGTTTGACTTGGGGAAGAGAGACTGCAAGATATTAATACGTGTGAAAAATGCGCTGCTGAAGCTGGGAGAACATTCACTTTCTATTTCATCAAGAAGGAGACAAAGGAGTCGATTTTTCATTTCTGTAGAGTAATCTACATTAGGAATTTAGACTGTTGTGATAGTTCTGTGTGCTGTGACATAATGAAAATTGTTATCAGAGGAGTCAGTACCATCTCTTACTTTGGTTTTCTTCCAGAAAGGGGGTGATGTCTCTCTGCCTAGGTCATTTAAAGTCATCCTTTCCCTAAAGGTCATGTTGTGTTATGAACATGTCCTCCTCAGCCATGACAGGATTAGATTTTCAGAGGAGTGCATCTCTCTTTTTTTTTTTTAATCACTTTATTATTAATTAATTAATTTATTTATTTTTGGCTGTGTTGGGTCTTCGTTTCTGTGCGCGGGCTCTCTCTAGTTGCGGCGAGCGGGGGCCACTCTTCATCGCGGTACGCGGGCCTCTCACCATCGTGGCTTCTCTTGTTGCGGAGCACAGGCTCCAGACGCGCAGACTCAGTAGTTGTGGCTCACGGGCTTTGTTGCTCCGCGGCATGTGGGATCTTCCCAGACCAGGGCTCGAACCTGTGTCCCCTGCATTGGCAGGCAGACTCTCAACCACTGCGCCGCCAGGAAAGCCCAGGAGTGCATCTCTTTTTCTGTCCTTCAGGGGGATTAATGTCCACCCAGCTCTCCTGGAGACCAGCTTCCTATTCTCTGAAGAGTCTGTGGTCAGCTGCGCAAAGGTCAATAGCCCTGAAGCCAGCTTGCTATGCTGAAGGAGCCTTGGGGTCTGGCCCCTCCTTAGCCAGGCCTTGGCTTGGGCTGGCCTGTGAGAGACTTTACAGAAGTGTGGCTTCTGTCTCTCGCGCCTGAACTTTTGTGGCTACTGACTCTGTATTCTGGGCACCTGAGTTGCTCTAAACTCTTGGTACTCAGAAGAGCTTTGTATAGAAGGAGGTTGTTTCTTAATCTAGAATCTCCTTTTCCCCACTCCTCTCTCCTCATAGTTATCTTTATGTTTGCATTCCTCATGGGATCAGTCTGTATATATAGTGTTCAGGGGTTCAGTATCACCAGATAAGGGGGCTGCGTTATGATGACCACATGTGCCTCCCATTTGAATGCACATATTGTAATCCTTCTTTAACTGGCTGTAAGCCAAGCAAGGCCTGGCACATAATATCATTTACCTTTTATTAGACCCAGGGATGTCAGGTTAAAGCATGGAAAAATTTCCTCTATTAAAATATCAGATATGGGGACTTCCCTGGTGGCGCAGTGGCTAAGAATCCGCCTGCCAGTGCAGGCGACACAGGTTCGAGCCCTAGTCCGGGAAGATCCCACATGCCGCGGAGCAACTAAGCCCGTGCACCACAACTACTGAGCCTATGCTCTAGAGCCCGCGAGCCACAACTACTGAGCCCAAGTGCCACAACTACTGAAGCCCGCATGCCTAGAGCCCGTGCTCCACAACAAGAGAAGCCACCGCAATGAAAAGCCTGCGTGCCGCAACGAAGAACAGCCCCTGCTTGCCACAACTAGAGAAAGCCCGTGCGCAGCAATGAAGACCCAACACAGCCAAAAATAAATAAATAAAATAAATAAATTTATTAAAAAAAAATATCAGATACGCACAAGCATGGTTATTGTATAAGAAAACAGTCCTCCTTTAGCTGGAGAGTACAAGCACTTGCGGTTTCTTCCGGACTTTTACACTTAAGCTGTCCAGCTCCTCCTCCCAGGGGAGAAGTTTAAGGGGCTTCAGTTCAAGGTACAAGTGCCTCCTGAGTGTGCTATGGGAGAGGTTGAATATGTCACTACTTCAATCTGAGAATTTAATTAAAGTGTTAGCCCTCAGGGTAGATACTTGTTTTAATATATGTCACTGTCAACAACCATTAGCGATTCCCACGTGCCTACCTATCTCTGGTTAATTCCCTTCTATTAATGTTATAATTAACACTGATCAGAACTGATGGTAGATATCCAAAGAGTTGATGCTGATTTATAAAGTCTGGCTACCTTTGTTTATATCTGGGTATGAGTTCATGAAACCCAAGTGTCAATTGAATTTTCACATTTCTCAAGTCTCTATCAAAACCAGTTCAAGTGCTGTATATGATCACTGGCTGCAAGCTCTTGGGTTTCTTACAGGGCCGGTGAATAAGATCCTGCCCGTGAGGTCTCAGTTGTTTTCATGGATATCTCAAGCTGAAATCAAGCTCTGAGCCTACTAGGGATTTTATTTTGAATTATATTGACATCATCATCAAACTGATAGTGATGTGCCTATAAATTTTTATGCTAACCCATAAAATTTAAAGTGACATGACCAACAAATAGTCAAGTCTTTCAAAAAAAATTAGAATTTTATTTTAAAGCCAAGAGTCTTGAAGGGGAGATCGATAAATCATCAAGGAGGCATCATTTCAAAGAACTGTCGGCCTAAAACTGTCGGCTCCTCTCTGTCCCGTGGAACATAGCAAAATTAAATATGGGTAATACTCAGTTTGTTTTGGAATTCAGATGCTTAAAAATGTGTAGCAATTGCTGCCTACTGATGTGTGTCAGGTTTCTAATGTAGGGGAAGTCCAAATTGGTTTACTTGACAAGCATGTGTGATCTATAGGACGTGTTCTATATCATGAGAATGTGTAGTTATTCTCTCCGATGTTGAATAAACAGCCATGTTAATCCTGCTGTCTAAATAAAACCCTTGTTTCTGCCATTCTCAGTATTAGTTTAACAGGCGCTGGATGGAAACCTACAGTTCTACCTCTGCTCTCAGCTGAAATTTTTGTTGTATACTGGGCTTGCAATTTAAGTTTTTGGTTATTCTCTGTTGTCTAGCAATTGATCATGGCTGGCAATAACCTATTGAGCACGTATGCATGGTATGCAGGAACAGCATGAGGTTATCACTGTCATTGCTATTGAATATATTGGTACTTCGTGTACACCTTTGTCTCTGGAGCACCTTAACTCTTCCTTTGAAAATGAACTCATGGTAGCATTTCATTTTGTTCCATGGGACTGGATGGAAAAGTTCTAGCAGTTTTTCAGCATATTCCTGACAGGGGTTTCTGAGCTTTACATAATGGCGATTCCCTCAAATGCACTGGTGATGAATAGGCCACAGGCATGCACTGTGCTGGTTTGTTTGAATTGATATATGATCTCTACTCTTTTTAATCCATTTAACTCCAAATTTGCAGTGGCTGCAGCAGCTTTAATCTAGTGAGTTGAGTCCATTGTAAATATAAACTGAGAGCAGATTTTCAGTGCCAACCCATAGATTAATAGACACTCACAGGCTAAAGTCTCTACCCTTCAGTTAGCTGCTTTTTTTTTTTTTTTTTTTTAGTCTCTGTGATTCACATAGGCCAAGTAATGGGATGGTGGTGCCTCTACTTAAAAGCCAGATATTGCTCAGGACAGCTAGTTGAGTACAGAAGGCCCTGAGTAGTCAGGGGATTTTGATGAAGGACTGGTGCCCAGAGTCCCCAGAATGACCTGGAACAGCTTGGGGCTAAGCAGGGGGGCTCACACAGGACAGTGCTGCAGTGGTAGGTACCCTCTGTTTTCTGGAAGCAAATGTGCTTGCTCATCCTGGGGACACCTCCCTGAAGCATCTATGTGGGAATTTCCCCACATCTAGCTCTTTTGGTTTGTACGTATGTGTGGGATTCTTGTTTTGGGGTTTCATGTGTTTGTGTAGTTACACTGGTGATTTTGCTATATGACTTATTTTGCGGACTTTGGGTTTCCTGTGTAGTTGAGTGCACAGTGAAATTTTCTGAAAGGATTTAAGCTCTAGTAGCTCTTTTTATTGTTCCACGGGGCTTTCAGATGAAAAAAACAGTTAGCAGGATATATATGACATGCTCAAGATCTCCGTGTTACCTTATCTGGTGAAGAGTACTGGCCCTGGAGACAGACTGTGGGCATTCAAAGCCTATGTCTATCACTCATTTGCTGTGCCAGCTCAGGGAAGTTACTTATCTCTGCTTCAGTTTCCACATCTGAAGCTGAAGAAAGGATTATACTGAATTCACTCACAGGGACACCGTAAGGATTAAATAAGGTGTGTACAATGCTAGGAGCAGTGTCTGAAACATAGTAAAGTGCTTCGGAAATGTTAGTAATCCTCAAAATTCTCCATTGTTTCAACACAGCAGTGGGAAAGGATTATCTCCTCCCTAGTTGAGTGTTACTAAACTGGCTACACTGTAAAAAAAAAAAAAAAATTTTTTTTTCCCTGAATAAAAGAAAGAAATGCTGGTTCTAAAAAATTACAATATAGTTAAATTTCAGAAGAAAATAAGAACACTTGGAGGTTCCATTGTTAATCTTTTTCACATGTTTTTTTCTAGTCCTTTATTCTGTGTTTCTATACACATGTATTTTACATAATTAAACTCGTATATTTAGTTTGGATCCTTTCTTCACATAGCTTGTCAAACATTCTCTAGGTAGTTGCAGTGTCTTAAAAACATTGTTAATGGCTAGATAGTATTCCAAAGCATGAATATATATTTTATTTAATCATTCCCTTGTTGATAGGCATTTAGCTTTAGTTATTTACTATTATAACTAATACTAAGGAAATATCCTTGTACATAGATTTTTATATTTCTGATGATTGCTTTATGATAGCTTTCTAACTATAATGATTATTGACTAAAATAAGTACAAACATTTTTACGAAACTTGCTGCATCTTGCCTGATGACTGACTTCTTATTAAATTTGTTACGATTCATGATCTCAGTTTATAATACATTAGCAGTGTGTGAAAGTTCCTGTGAAATCCACCCCTCACCAAGTTACCTAGGTGCTTTGAATGAAGGGCCAGAGGACAGGGTCAGTGGAAGGTCCAGGCTGGGCACCACCCGGAGGCTCTTACACTGCAAAGCTACTGCTGCTCTCCACTACTTTGCATGTTGTAAACAAAATTGTGAATATACTTTAAAAAATTGAATGGGTAATTTGGGATTATTTTGGGTTTTACAGGCTATTTTTCTTTTTAAGCTCCTATGCCAGAGGCCCTAACAACTCTGGCATTGTGTGGGAATATTCTCTAACTGGGAAAAGCAAGGAATTCTGAAATCAGGCCTGAAATCTTGCAGATGGTTCCCATGACCTGAAGCGTGGAGCTGGTGGGAAGGGCCCGGATCTAGAGTTGGCCTGAGTTTGAATTTTTGTTCTAGCACATCTTGTCCACTTGAATATTTTTCTTGGATCTTAATATATCTCCTTGCAGAAGTTTCATGAGGATTTAGAGAAGGGCATGTTTGTGTAGTGGTCTTTGGTAAATGGTAGCTTTTATAATCATTGACTCATTAAGTGACGTGGCTGCCATGTTTGTGTCATCCAGTGCCCCTGCTGACTTTAGAATTGGTGTTTGTTTTATGATTTTTTTGAATGGGCTGCACAGAAGGTTATTTACTGCTGCTGAGACATTGGGTATTTAATAAGGGGTCGATATTTCTGGGCTCTCAAAAAATCCATGAGGGTTCCTTGGTGGTCAAATGCATACTCATGGGCCATGCCTGCTTTTTAAAAGTCATCTAGGGCCTCCCTGGTAGCGCAGTGGTTAAGAATCCGCCTGCCAATGCAGGGGACGCGGGTTCGAGCCCTGGTCCGGGAAGATCCCACATGCCACGGAGCAAGTAAGCCCGTGCACCACAACTACTGAGCCTGCGCTCTAGAGCCCGCAAGCTGCAACTACTGAAGCCCACGTGCCTAGAACCTGTGTTCCTCAACAAGTGAAGCCACTGCAACAAGAAGACCGCGAACTGCAACGAAGAGTAGCCGCTGCTCACCACAACTAGGGAAAACCTGTGCACAGCAACAAGGACCCAATGCAGCCAAAAAATAAATAAAATAAATAAATTAAAAAAAAATAAAATAAAAAATAAAAGTCATCTACCTGCCCTGTGGAGCCACTGAGTGCTCACACTGGGTATCTTGCTTGGCCCTTGAGGGTGCCCCAGAGCCATTCAGGATAAGCGCAAGGCACTGCCCATTGCTGTGGTGTTGGGCTGCATATCTAACCTGTACACAGGCTTTTCCAGGGAGGAGCCTAGGGCGAGAGGGCTGGAGAACTTTTTGGGAGGAAAAGACTCCCCTGTGGATGAGGAGGGTGAGGTGCAGTTTGCTCCCTCCCCTCGCACTCCCTTCTCTTGACATCACAAGATTGTGGTGGGGGATCTTTGTAAGGAAAAGCAAGAAGAGAGGTTTTCCAAGCCTTCCTTGGGGCTACTTTGGTTTCCATCTCTTTTCCGGATTGAGCGGGAAATTGACCCAAAGATGCCTTTTGCTTTTCAGGTAGCTTTGGTTCTGGGAAGCTAAAGGAACTAGAAATCCATCACTTGGCACCAATTTTGTGTTACGGAAACCACTGTCTTTTTGTATAAGATTATCTAGGAGTATTAATTATTTGAATTATTTAACAGGAGTATTTCTGAGATATCTCAAAATTTGGGGTGCTTCTGTGTGTTCAAAGTCCTGGTTAGTTCAGATTAAACAATAAAATCCACTTCTTTTCTGGGTTGATGTAAAGGATTTCCAGACTAATTATAATAGCATAACAATGATAATATAAAATAATTGTGAGTCTAAGCACTTTATATGTATTAAAATTTTGCAGTAACACTTTGAAGTGGGAACTATTAATATGCCTACTGTACAAATAAGGAAACCAAGGAGCAAAGAATTTAAGTAACTTGCCCAAGGTCACACAGCTAGTTGGTGGCAGAGTCAGTATTTGAACCCAGGGAAACCTGGGGTCTTAAACTCCTTTTTTTTTTTTTTTTTTTAAGTATTTATTTATTTATTTATTTGGTTGCATCTGGTCTTAGTTGCGGCTGGGGGGCTCCTTAGTTGTGGCATACAAACTCTTAGTTGAGGCATGCATGTGGGATCTAGTTCCTGGATCAGGGATCGAACCCGGGTCCCCTGCATTGGGAGCACGAAGTCTTAACTACTGTGCCACCAGGGAAGTCCCCATAGGCTCTTAACTGCTGTTTTGTATAGTTGTGTATATATGTATGTCAGATAAAATCTTGCCAGAAGGACGTTTTAATTGTTTGTACCCACACACACACCTTTGAAATTCAAATTTCTCAGGAGTATTTAAGAGTAAATAGTGGGGTTTGCAAATTGGCTGAGGGGTATGCCAGTTGGGAAACAAGTGAATGGGAATTGGGGTAGAGCTTTGCATCTTAGAGGAGAGGGGTCGGTTAGGAGTCTGGGCTGGGTGGTCCTGACGGGAATGGAGTAAAGGGGTTGACACTGGCATGGGAGGTGCTGGGAGTCTCAGGGGCCACATCTGAAGCCCGGAAGAAGAAAATGGTAAGAGGGGTTGATACTAGATAGAGAATTCTGGGAGTAAGGGAGTTAATGCTCAAGATGAAGAGACCTAGTTACAACGCCTAAATACAGGACTATAGTAAATTGTTTTTGAAATATCTACCTGTCTGTCTGCCTGTCTCTATGAAGAAGTGGATTAAAACATGCAAATAACGCTTTTGTATACTTGAGGGAAAATTGTCCTCTGATAACATGCTAGTTCATTCACTAAAAACTGCCTGTTTCAGACCCATTCATGCTACTTACATTGCCCACAGGGATATGCTTTTTACCTGAGAAGTAACCCCCACTGCCTAAGTGTTTTGTTACTGTAACCTCATTCATTCTAATTTGGAAACATGCCAGTCTTTTCTGTGATCGTTGCTATGTTTGTGTGTGGAATCAGGACAAAAATCAAGGAAAAGCTTCAACGCTGTCAGTACATACGTGCTTAACCTGACGGGCACAAATGCAGTGTGCAGTGTAGAGGACCACACGTAGCTTATTTTCAGTGGATTGTTTTTGCCTCAAATGGAGTGATGTTTGCTTCCGAGAGTGTGTGCGTGTCTGTGTGTGCTTCAGTGTGTCTCTGTGTGTGTGCATTCATTTTCTGCATTCAGCCTGCGTCACTACCATGGTAATCAGTGTTTCTCAGTGGCCTCTGTAGGTGAGGAGGTTTCTTTGATGGTTAAAGACCTACACTTCCCAGACATTAAATGTGCATAATGCCTTGAGGGCTTTCAGCGCTGCACTAAGCATGCATGTCTCATACCCAAAGTAGCCACAGTGCCTGCATTCCCACAATAGCGGCAGCCCTGAGCAGATGCTTCTAGTGTTCTTATCTGGCTGCGCTTTTCACTTTGGGACAAAGTTCTGTAATCATATCTCATGGATTTATTTTTTCCACACTGTAAAGCCTGAATTGTGAAGACCTCATCATGCCATAAAGGGCAACATGAGTCAAGTTCTTGGGGCTGCTAAGGATTTCTTTGCCTTTTTTTTTCTTTTTCCCTTTTGGAGATGTGTATCAGGAAAAGGCTTTGCCTTTAGAGAGAAATTTTACTGCTCTTGCCAATAATGTTTAACAATATTAAATTTAATGGCAGACCTTGAAGTGTATAAAAACTTAAGTCCAGAAAAAGGTAAGAGTCATACTACCAATTTTAAGGTAAGTGTAATAGTCCTAGTAAAAGATGCTATACATGTCATTTTATTTCATGTCGAGTTAAGTTAAAGATTTATTTGAACTCTTGACAACATATTTGAGGTATTGTATTTCAATATGAGAGGAAAAGGTAACAAAGTATTTTTGATTAGTCTTTTTTTCTTGCCAATGTGTACTTTTATAATGGTAGAATTTGCATGCTGACAAATTGGAAGCGTATCATTATAGTAAAGTGGTCAGTGACAAAACCATTTGTATTCTTAGGATATAAGTCAAGGATACAGACATGCTGAAAAATCTCATTTGTCTGATACTTATAAACAGTGGGTTTTAATTTAAACATTGTCTAGTCTTATTCAGTTTGAATAATGATGGTTAAAACTCTATTTTAACTTCCTACAGTAATCTGGACAAAATCATTCCCAATTTGTATCAATTAAAGAAAGTCATGAAGAGTGAAAATAATTAGCTTTTGAAAATGAAATGGCATAAGTATTCAGCCTGGATAAAATGGAGGCAGAATCCATGTATCGTGTTCTCAGAGCCTATCTGTCAGCTCCCCTGCGTGAAAAACACATTTTAAAGTATGAGTTAGGAGATTGGAAATTTGAAATATATGGAGATTGTTTTTGAATTATAAGAAATGTTCCTGCCTGGTCAGACAGAATAAATGACATGTCAAGAAATGTCTTCTGAACTTATCTTCAAACTGGAATTTGTCAGTTATTTAGATTATTCATGTGCGTCTACTCAAATGTAACTTTATCATGTGAATGCTCCATCTAAGAGCCTGTCTCGAGGCTGTTGCTAGTTGATGATACCAACTTCAATGTGCCATGTTTGCAGTACCAGCAGGGATGCTTGCTTTTTATTCAAAATATAAATTAAACCATGGTTGAGGTTTTCTGGGTATAACTGACTTTTCTAAGACTTAGGAAGGAGCTTTTATACAGAAATCGGGTAGGATTTGGTTTACTCAGTATGCAGTTTGTCAGAAGGGTTTTCCATTAGAGTTTTATCTTTTAATATGTTTGGAAACTCTTTTGTATGCTGAATGTGGGAGTCAATTGAATGGCATAGCATAGCATCAGAATTGTCTTGCTTTACACATCATGGAAGTAATGATGAAAATGACTTCTATTACTTTTACCACATAAAGTAATCTTTAGGATTAAAGTTAAAATTAAGCTTTGATTCTTAAACCGAATGGAAATTTGAATGAATTTTTCTAGTCAGATGAGCTTTTAAAGTTGACAAATGTAAGGTGTCTTGTTTGAAGGTAGATGTAGTCACATAGAGATGGTCTTACTAGAGATTTTTTAAATGGGCATATACTTCATATTTTACTTAATAGATTTTCATTTATTCATTTTAATGATTTATTTTGCTGAGTGAAAAATTTTCTTTATGGACTGTCCATCTTGGTATTAAAATCATCTTAGTGGGTAGCAAGACTTTTTAAGAATAAATCTTTCTTCTGAATTCCAAATCACTATGAAGTGGAACCTTTTAAATTATACAGATCAACTCCATTTCCAAGTGTGTGAAATTAGTAGATTCTGAATTCTCTTGAAATCTGAGTTGCATTATTTAACAGTAATGTCAGTGGAAGTGATTTCAATTTATGGGGGTACGAAGTTGAAAAATGTTCATTCAGAGGCAGGAAGACCAGAAAGAAGAAACCTGAGTTTTGATGGTATATCCTTAGTCTTAAAACATCTATTAAGTGTAAAACTCATGTTTGCTCTTACATTTTGTATTTGTGCATATCCTTAGGGAATTATTCTTATTGTCATCATTTGCCTTGTAATTTAATGCAATGTACTATAAACCTCCGAATTAGAAGGCATCTTTATTGATTCTTAAAACAACACTGAATATGTAAGGGACTTGATTTGCAGCATAAAAACAGAAGTCAGAGCAAGCTTCGGACATGTAAGGCAAGTGTTTTATAATCTCATCATGTCTAGGAACCCCAGTTTCCTTTTTAGTAACAAGAGAGAACACTGCTTTCTTGCTTTACTTAACAAGGTTGTTATAAGAATTACTGGTATAATGTCTCTGAAAGCATTTGGAAGATGGAAAAGGACGACAGAAATGGAAAATGATACAGTCATGAAAATAAGGATAATGCATATTCTGTCTACTTTAGTTGAAAAGAATTTGCATTTGTTCTGGAGTGCAAATCAAAAGCACTTTGACCTAGAACCTTGGTACCATCTGCTACTAATTTTCCCCTTGGCTTAATATAACCTACATGCCAGCAGTGTGCGTGCTGTGTTTGAATGCCTTATGGAAGGGCTGATGTCAATGTAAGAGTGAGTCCTAGATTCCTAGAGCAGGAAGAAACCATAATAATCTTTCTCTTTTTAAAGGAGAAAAAAAAGGCTGTGCAATTTTCTCTTAAGACATGGATCAGATCTGTGACTGGAATCAGGCCCTCCAATTCCCAGTTCATGATGGCTGGACCCACTCTCTTCAAATACAGATTTTTGCTTTTAGCAGATACTAAACATTTAGATATTTGTGATCTCTCTCATCTTGCGTCATTTGAATTCTTTGTTCAAGGCCATTTTTAAGGAGGGGAAAACTGAGAGTTCCTTGTGGAATTCTTAACTGCTGAAAATGAATAACCAAATATATCAAATATATACTTTATTTACAAGGTGCCGATTGGGGGTATGAAAGTGAATAAAAGTATTAACCTCTTTTCCAATAAGTCATGACCTAGTGCAAAGACATGCTCATATCATTGTAACTATGGTAGCACTGTAGCAGGGGAGAATTCCAGTGGTACCTTGAGCATGGAGAAGTCAGCAAAGGATTTCTGGAGGTGACATTTGAACTGAGCCTTGAAGGATAAGAAGGATTATATCAGGTGGATAGGCAAAGATTGAAGATGAAGTAGGCAAGGGCCAATCAAAGACCTCATAATCCAGGTTAAGAAATGTAGGCATTATCCAAGAAAAAAAAAGCAGATGGTTTTAAGCTGAGGAGAGATTAACCTGATTTGAATTTCAGATCTCTCTGACAACAGTTTAGGGAATGATGGGAGGGATGAGGCTTGAGCAAGGGAGACCAGAAGGCTGTTGAAGTGAACAGGTGAGAATACAGTGGCCTCAACTTGGGTTTCTTAGCTTAGATGTTCTTTCAGGAGAAAACACTAGGCTCTCAAGTCCAAGTCCATTGGTGTCCTCTGCCCTGGTCACAGCTGCCCTAGAACTCACACTGCTTCTTCCTCTGCATACGCTTTGTATCCAGTCACTGTCTTGTAGTTGAACTAAATTAGCTACAAGTAGGTATTTGCCTTATACGAAATTTAACATTTCTGTTCTTACTAAGTTTGCAACCTCTTGCCCATTAGACAGAATTGTGCCTAATAATGAGTATCTCTGCTCTTCTCTTACAGAGAACAAAAAACTATTTCCCCAAGAAGCGCAGAGAACCCCAACTCCACCTTTTTTAGGTTGTAGGACATTGGTTTCAGTGTTGTCATGTTGCTTGCATAATCACTCCAACTAAAACATTAGAGTTGGGAGGTCGGTGGCCATTTCTTGGTACTTAATTTTGTTTTTGTTGAAAATGGCTCTTTCCTTATTTAATGAAGATGATGATGCTCAGGACGCTGTGTACTTTATCCTGATCCACAGATCTATCAGTCAATTTTTTTTTTTTTACTTTTTATATTTTTTATTAGCAGTTATGCACATCTTGGCATACTTGCCTCTCTCCTTCAGGATAAACTCCAAGAAATGGAACTGCAGGGTCAACTGGGGCAAACATTTTTTTTTTTAACTTTTTATTTTATATTGGAGTATAGCCAATTAACAATGTTGTGATAGTTTCAGGTGCACAGCAAAGGGACTCAGCCATACATATACATGTATCCATTCTCCCCCAAACTCCCCTCCCATCCAGGCTGCCGCATAACATTGAGCAGAGGTCCCTGTGCTACACAGTAAGTCCTTGTTGGTTATCCATTTAAAATATAACAGTGTGTACATGTCGATCCCA
Source organism: Eubalaena glacialis (assembly GCF_028564815.1). Taxonomy (NCBI): domain Eukaryota; kingdom Metazoa; phylum Chordata; class Mammalia; order Artiodactyla; family Balaenidae; genus Eubalaena; species Eubalaena glacialis. The sequence continues at coordinate 113,826,658 of NC_083721.1, forward strand.
AACTCCCTGACTATCCCTTCCCTGCATCCTTCCCCCCTGGTTAACCACAAGTTCATTCTCTAAGTCTATTTCTTGAACTATCTGTTAGGGCAAGTTCTCCATCATTGTCCTTATTCAAAAAATTTTGGCTCTTTTCATGTATTTTCTATTCCAGATGAATTTTAGAAATAGCCTATCTAGTCCCAAGAGTAATTTCATTGGGATTTTTGATGGGAATTGCATTACATTTATAAATTAACTGCGGAGAACCATCAACATTAAGATATTGAGTCCTCCTTTTCAGGAACACAGTAGAAGGCACCATATTTAGGTCTTCTTTTATGTCAGTGAAGATTTAGAGTTTTCTTCTCATGCAGGTTGTCCACGTTTCTTTTTAGGTTTATTCTTGTGGTTTTAGTTGGTATTGTGAATAGATTTTTTTCAGTTACATTTTCTTATTTTTGAAAATAGAAATTTAAACATAGTAGTATAGAAGAATTAGCACAAAAAGTATAGTTCCCTCTCTTAGCCCTCTTCACCTCTTTCCTAAATAAACTACTTTTACTATCCTTTTTTGTAGAGTTTTAGTGTTACTTTCGTATCTCTAAATGATGTACTATACTATTTACTGATTTTCAATTTTTGATATTGTCTATTGATTTTATTCTATGGTAGATGAGGAATTAACTCACTTATAACCCATGTCTCTCAGTTACTCCATTGCTTACCTTTCTAACTTTAACGATTCTTTTATACTTTCGTGTTCCCTGCTCTGCCAAATAGAAATACTCCATTCAGGGGGCTTCCCTGGTGACACAGTGGTTAAGAATCTGCCTGCCAATGAAGGGGACACGGGTTCGAGCCCTGGTCTGGGAAGATCCCATATGCCGCGGAGCAACTAAGCCCGTGTGCCACAACTACTGAGCCTGCGCTCTACAGCCCCCAAGCCACAGCTACTGAGCACGTGTGCCACAGCTACTGAAGCCCATGCGCCTAGAGCCCGTGCTCCGCAACAAGAGAAACCACTGTGATGAGAAGCCCGTGCACTGCAATGAAGAGTAGCCCCCGCTCACTGCAACTAGAGAAAGCCCGCATACAGCAACGAAGACCCAAAGCAACCATAAATAAATAAATAAGTAAATTAAAAAAAAAAAAAAAGAAATACTCTATTCAGTGATCATAGCACTCCCTTTTCCCAATCCTTTCTCTCGGTTATCCCTCCTAACTTTTCTCACATATAATAATTTTTCCATTCTTTTTCTGTATTCATAAATACTCATTCCATGTTTCAATAATAGGTTGATTTAAAAAGTTTATTATTTTTGTTGGCTGCATTGGGTCTTCGTTGCTGCACGCGGGCTTTCTCTAGTTGTGGCGAGCGGGGGCTACTCTTCATTGTGGTGCGTGGGCTTCTGATTGTGGTAGATTCTCTTGTTGCGGAGCACGGGCTCTTGGTGCGTGGGCTCAGTAGTTGTGGCTCATGGGCTGAGTTGCTCTGTGGCATGTGGGATCTTCCCAGACCAGGGATCGAACCCATGTCCCCTGGATCGGCAGGTGGATTCTTAACCACTGCACCACCAGGGAAGTCCTAAAAAGTTTATTATCAGTAAGCAAAGTTTATATACTATGATTACATATGTTTACACAATTTTGACTATATGAATGCTCACCAGAGCAAGGTAATTGTCTAAGTTAACTTTATTTAAGGGTACTACTTCAGAAGTTGGTATATGAGGAAAAGGACAGATTCTGGAGATTTCTTTATCACATGATAGCATCAAATTCATTAGAGAAAATTGAGAACCTGATAATTTGACAACTAGCAGTCTTGATCATAGCTCAATGAGGCGAGTATAGGTATCTCCATTTTTGGGGTGTGGAATTTGAGGTGCGGAGAGAGAAAAATATTGTAACTTGCCCTAGGTCACAGTGTAATGGGTAGAGCTGACATTTGAATCCTGTTGGCTGACTTTGGAGCTTGACTTGCAGTCATGTTCCCTCTCTTAGTGATGATATTATTGTCCTGTAGGTGGTAAGATATGTAGGGAGGAAGCAATCGATTGCCTTCTCTGTACAGGTTTCTCTACTGTGTCTCTACAGACATCTTGGTTTAACTTCTGCTTTCTGCAGATGTCTTTCCCCAGCCATTAGCCTGGCCTGACATTACCTTGAGTAAAGGGACCTGCAAATGAGTGCTTCCTGAGTAAGAAACAAAAAGAAGAATGTGTGGTAGATTACATGGGGGTTAGTATAGGGAAGCAGTGGGATAAGAATGGTTAGCGTGGGACCAGATCACACAAGGTTTTTGTTACCCCCATGAGGAGTTTGGGCTGGATCTAACAAAGAAGGGGAGAGGATGGTAAGCTTTGGAGTGAATGGATGATATAAAAGTGGTATTTTACAGAAAAAAATGGTATTTTAGGAAAAAATAGGGTATTTAAGGAGAAAAGAAGTGCTGTGAAGGATTGATTCAATAGCCAAAGATAAAGAGTCCTGCAATCTACTTGAGAAATTGGTTCAGGCATATCAAGGCCATGAACACTTGTCATTGAGGTTTTGACGAATGATCTGTTATGGTCTCTAATTACTTGTCAGCAAAACAGAAGCTACCATGAGTGAGCTAGAGTTACTTCAGCTGTCTCTTTGAAGAAAGGTGAATGATTGTTTCTACTGATCTGTTTAAAGAATAAGCCACAGTGGTAGATGTGTGTAACATAAGGTTTTCGTCTAATCCAGTGACCTGTTGCTTCTCACTTTTCTTTAAAATTGATGTCAGTATTGTCTGTTTTTTCCCCCAGGGAGGGTATGAAAAAATAAAATTTGAGAAAATATACAAGCAGGGGTCTGAGGCACCCCCCCTTCAAATGTACAAAATCAGGAGAAGAGATAAGAAGGAACGATGTAAAAACTGTGAAGAACAATTTTGTTACTTTCCCTTTTATAGTTTCTCTTTGCACATTTCCCCCTCATGTCTAAGTTCTTCATTTCCCCTTTTCTTTATTGTTTATTTTGAATGTCCAAAGTTATGTCCAAAGACTGTTTAAAAAAACAAGCAATATTGATTTTAAATTAAATACTAAGTGAAATTTCTCCTTGCTTTTCTCACTCCTCAGATATAATTGTGCTTGGTATTTTGGCACGTGGGTTTGCATCCTTCCAGGAGTGTGTGTTATGTGTGTGCACACATATACAGAAAGGAGTCACATCAGTAGGGAAGGTTTCCTGGGGAATTAAATTTTTATGTAATCAGCAAGGAGGATGAAAAATATAAATTGTGTGGACCATTCATAACTTACCTTCCCATCTTTACTTGTTGAGCCCCAGTATGAACATGAGGTAGGACCTCAGCTATTACTTATTTAGCTAGAATTACTTAGTTACTAAGCTAGATTTAGTAACTAAATTCCTCTCATACAATGAGCATTCTCCTGATACTGGGGTTTTAAGGTTAATTTATATTATTTCATCCTTATTCTCTCATTTTTGTGCTTTTTATTTACTCATTTCTTTTCTCAGCTTCTCATTGATATTTCGAAAAATGAAGCTCAGAAAATCAAGTAGGAAAATGAAAGAAAGCAGGCATGGGGAGCGTAATAGGAATATACAAATTTTGGTGGTGCAGTGGGGGGAAGGAGGGAATCATGTTTCATATTTCTTATTTACCACTTAATTTTCATCTTATTTAAAAAATTTGGTTGACCAATCTTCTTATTTAATCATGGTGTGTAGTCATTCTGAACTTTAGTTCATATTGTTTCACTATTTACTTTTTTTTTTCTGTCTCAAATTTACGCCTATTTTCCCCTGAAGATGTGGCAGATGGAAGCAAGATAGGCAGAAAGGAACAAAGGATGAATAAAGTGAATGAAGAACGAAGCTACCCCATTCTTCTTAGGCTTGCATTTCTTTCTTTTTCTGCTCTGGGCACTCACTCTTGTTGCTTGTGACCTCTCCTCCACAAAGTCTTCCTTTTTGTTTTTAAACGTCCCTGCCCTAGTTTTCTAATTTCCTTTTGTTCTTTGTTTTTCATAGAAATAAAATTTAGAATGTATTTGATTTGTAAAGCCACGTGCAAGTCCATGAAGATCAGAATCAATGGTTGGTATTATTCTGGCTCAGACATGGTTAGCTGTAAGATCTTGGAGCAGTTACCTACCCTTTGTGTTGGGTTAGGGCATCTTTCTAAGATGCTTTCTGTGATTTTTCTCATTCTGAGCTCAGAAGTGTTGTTAAGAACAAAAACAAAGCAACAAAAACATTGGCAGGCTTGGCAGAAGCCATAAGGATCTTGGAGAGCAACAAACTGATGAAAGTTCTAAAGTTATCGACCGTTAGTACAAATAGTGTCAGCAGGCCATGGCTAACGTTCTCTTGGGATTTACTGGGTGGATGTGGCCCTTATTTGAAGAGCGAGTTCAATTTTGGTCACTGCATTTAAAAAGGGTGGAAATTGGTGTATGGTAATGAATAGTAACAGAATGGAAAATGGGTTCCTTTAGGAACAGGTCAAGATTAAGGGGCTGATGGGATAGGGAGGGTGGGAGGGAGGGAGATGCAAGAGGGAAGAGATATGGGAACATATGTATATGTATGACTGATTCACTTTGTTATAAAGCAGAAGCTAACACACCATTGTAAAGCAATTATACTTCAATAAAGATGTTTAAAAAAAAAAAAAGATTAAGGGGCTGAACATACTGTTTCTTGGTTGAACAATTCAGTTTTGTAATTCTGTGGTTTCTAGCTATTTATTTACCTTTTTATACTTCTTCTTCATTTGACTAATGTGTGTTTTCTTCTATCTGTAATCTTATTTTATTAAATTTAAGTTTAATTTTTATTTTATATTGGAGTATAGTTGATTTAAAATGTTGTGTTAGTTTCAGGTGTACAGCAAAGTGATTCAGTTATACATATTTATATATCCATTCTTTTTCAGATTCTTTTCCCATATAGGTCATCACAGAATATTGAGTAGAGTTCCCTGTGCTATACAGTAGGTCCTTGTTGACTATCTATTTTATATACAGTAATGTGCATATGTTAATGTGGGGTTTTTTATGCCATTGTTTTGTGCTACTCCTTTATTCTTCTGGACACAATTCCACGTTTATACTCCTTTCTTCAGTTTCTTTATTTTCTCATTTATTCAATACATAATTTATTTTCCTTGTTCTTTTATTCGTATTGCTGGGACCTTCCCCCATTCTCACATTTTTAACTTTACCATTTCTTTGTTTCTTTGTACCCTTTAATGAGACACAGGGAAACTGGTGGCAGGGAGAGCACAGGATTTCTCCAGTGCAGTGCGGTACACTGGGGGAGAATGTGGGATTTGGAATAAAATAGCAGCAAAAAACAACCAAAAGTTCTAATAGTGCTTAGCCTTTTAGGTAATCACCTGGGTCAATTTCTCTGGCACTCTTTTCCTCACTTAACAAATATGGATTCCATGCATTTCAAAGAGTTGTGAGGGTTAAATGAGAAGATGTGTGTAACTAGTCTTGCCCAGTGCTTGGTACCTAGGACTTCAGTGAATGTTGCATCCCTCCCCTAATAATACACGCCTGCTCATTTCACTACCTGTGTTCTGTACACCCCTCATCTGTGTCCCCTCCTTCCTTTCTGTCAGTGTTGACAACCTTTATCAGTTTCTATTTGTATTTTTCCACTCATTCTTGGGTACTTACCCTTTTAGGTACCTACTGTATAACCAAAACCAAAAATAAGTCAAGCACTGATAAAAGTATGAAAGAAAAAACCTAAGGAAGCAATAAGTTAAATAAAGTTGATTGTAATTAGCAAAACAGCTTTTTAATTTAGAAACAGATTACCCACTCAATTCTGATAGTCATAGCTCACCTACAGTATGCAGTATCACTTGGGAAGTATCCCCTGAGAAGAATTAATATTTGATTGTTCATGCTGATTTCTTCATGTTAAGTCTTTCAAATCCAGAAGTTGCTCTGCTTCTAGTCACTAAGACCAATTGTATAAATTAAGCATACTGTCACCTTAAAGATAACTTCTAAATGTTATGCATTTAGGATCTTCCACAGATGAAACAGGATGTTTTTTAAAAAATACAAGGAAGAGAACTAAAAAATTGTTTAACTGTGTTTTCAAAAATTAAATGAGAGGTTTGTTTTTTGTTTTTGCCTAACCTGACTGGCAAAGGATAAAAAAAAAAGATATCCAGTGTCAGTAGGGGTGTGGGAAAATGGACATTTTTATACATAGCTAGTGGGAATCTGAATTAGTATTTCTGGAGGGCAGTTTGACCCTTGGTAAAAAGTCTCTTTTTTTTTTTTTAACTTTGTAAAAGTACTTGCACATTTGCACAGATATATCTATCAATGTATTGCAGTAATGTTTTTTGTAATAGCAAGAAAAGGGGAACAACCTAAATGTGCACTAGGAAATAACTGATTTTTGAAAAATAACACATCTATATCATGGGGCAATGCAGCTACTCACAATGATGTGAAGATGGTTTTTTTTTTTTTTTTTTAATACAGAAATTACACTTTTATATAACACTTGTGCCAAACACCTTTCCAAACGCTTTATGTATATTAACTAATGTAATCCTCACAACAGCCTTACACTGTCAGGGTCCTCATTTTATTTTATTTTATTTTTTATTTGTTTATTTATTTATTTTGGCTGTGTTGGGTCTTCGTTTCTGTGCGAGGGCTTTCTCCAGTTGCGGAGAGCAGGGAGCGGGGGCCACTCTTCGTCGCGGTGCGCGGGCCTCTCACTGTCGCGGCCTCTCTTGTTGCGGAGCACAGGCTCCAGACGCGCAGGCTCAGTAGTTGTGGCTCACGGGCTTAGTTGCTCCGCGGCATGTGGTATCTTCCCAGACCAGGGCTCGAACCCGTGTCCCCTGCATTAGCAGGCAGACTCTCAACCACTGCGCCACCAGGGAAGCCCCCGAAGATCTTTTGATATGAGAAGATTTCCCATGGTTATATTCATTGGGAAATATTATATTCCCATTTTTCTTAATGCCTACATATATGTGCATAAAAAAGGTGAAAAAAGTTCAGAAGTTTATACCTCAAAGTTATAATACTAGTTACCTTTGACTATGGGATTATATATGTTTTATTTTCTTCTCAATTCTTCATACATTTATAATTAGCACATATTACATTTATAATCAGAAAAAAACCCTAAGAAACAAGTTATGTAAAGAACAGTCTTCTGCTAGCTCACAGCTCTGCTCTGATTATGCCAGGACTATCCTGAGACTCTTGAGATGGTCTCACTGCCTCAAGCCTATTCTTCCTCTGGTTGGCTGTACTAATGGCACTTCTCTTACTTTTGGCTGTCTCTTTTTCTCTCCAAGTTCTTTTTCTTTAGGGTTGTAGACAAGTCCCTTCCCAGTGCTTATCTTTGCTGGCTCTCCTTCCACTGCTTTGCTAATTTGCTATCTAACCATTTAGAACAATTTGTACTTTCTTAAACACACCCCCTTGCTTATTCTGATATATCTCCTGTCTGAAATATGATCTCTTCTGCTTCATCAGCCTGATAAACACAGCCTTTACATCTCTTCTATAGCTGAGTGCAAACAGCACTGGACCTGGGCACAGGCTGCGTTTGTTAAGGGAGTTGCTGTAACAGATAAAGGTCTGTATCTCAGTGGCTTAATGCAAATTTCCTACAGCTTTCGTAGTCTAATAATGCAGATGTTTCTGGTTGGGTGGCTCTCTTCCAGGTGGTGGTTCATGGACTCAGGCTCTTTCAATTTTGTGGTTCTGCTTTTGTCAACATGTGACTTACAAGGTTGCCCTAGGGGTGTCTCCTTCCCAGCCAAGTGAAAAGTGTAAAGGAAATAGAGAATCGTGTATAGGAGATTTTTATGAGGAAGTTTTAAGGGGCAAGGTGGAAATTCTACTGGCCAGAACCCAAGCACATGGACATACCTAACTGCAGAGGAGCCTGGGAAATGTAGTCTGGTGTGTGCCCTGGCGGAAGAGGAAATTACTTTTGGTGAACACATAGTAATCTCTGCCTATTACGCAGAAACTCAGATCCTACCTCCACTCCTTGTTGTGGGATGACTTAAAGTTCTTTATTTGAGCTTAAGTTTTCTCACTTATAAAATGAGGATAATAAGACCTACCCACTGCAAAGAGTTGGTATGAGGAATAAACTTTGAGTCATTATATATGAAATAGCTTCATTATTTCTGAAATGTTACACAGATACAAGGGGGAAGCTTTCATCAACACAGATATCTCTGTTTTGCATTAAAGAATGTACCCGACCTGTGGATTAGACCAAGAATTAGCAAACTACGTCCTGTGGGCCAATCTGACCTGCTGCCTGTTTTTGTAAATAAAGCTTTATTGGAACACAGCCATGTTCACTAGTGTACATATTTTCTAAGGATGCATTTGGACTACAAGCAAAGTTGAGTGATTGCCACAGAGACTGTATGGCTCACAAAGCCTAAAACATTTACTATACGGCTCTTTACAGAAAAAGTTTGCTGACCTTTGGACTAGACTGTGAGTGTCTGAGGTCTCATTCATTTGATATTCAGCATAGTGTCTGAGATGTAGCAGATGCTCAGGGAATCTTTACCGAGGGGCTGAAATCTCTTTTTAGAGCCCTGCAGCTCAGAGATTATGCAGCCGGAAGGCAACTTTAGGAGGAAAGATGCCTCTCTGTCCGAGTGGATGAGCACTGTAGGTTCCTTTGCACTCTTTGAATAGCCAAAGAGCAAAAATAATCAGGCACCCTGAGTGCAGGCCCAGCTGAATCCCCTCTACTATGCTGCCTTTGCCAGGTTCTTTTCTGAACAGAAGCAAATGCTCCTTCTCATCATTATAATTGGTCCAATCATCAAACTGTGTATGGTGCATCACTATTCAACTCATTATCGTTGGCAAATATTAAGTGAGTGATTATTGCAGGAAGTAAAAGGCAGAATAAGGGACAGTTGACTGAGGAATGCTTTTATTTTACAAGTGCACTGTCTCATGAATGTTTGCTTTTGCTTGTTACGAAGCCTGACTTTTGCAAGTTTGAAGACATGACAGCCTGAACAATAGTAGTGCAAACTTGATAATAACTCTTTTCTTCTAATGATTGGCAAATTAAGGGTATATATCAGCGACTTCCCTGGTGGTCCAGTGGTTAAGACTGCACTCCCAATGCAGAGGGCCCAGCTTCGATCCCTGGTCAGGGAACTAGATCCCACATGCTGCAACTAAAAAGATCCTGCATGCCGCAACTAAAGATCCCACACGCTGCAACAAAGATCCCACATGCCGCAACTAAGACCTGGCGCAGCCAAATAAATAAATAAATAAGTAAATATATATATCAGTCAATCAGTACAAATTCAGCATTTAGCACATAGAGATATTAAGCTAGGTAATGGAGAGGAAGTTCACTGAAATAACATTTATTGACTGCCGAGTAGATGTTATGCACCATGCATTGGACCAGGTGCCAAGAATAGTAGGATAGATAAGCCAGAGTCTCTGCTTGAGGCACATACAGCTTAGTGGGAGAAGATACAAAAAGAATTGGCAGATCTCCTTACCTTTGAGAGATAGGGAGAATTTTCGTGGGAGATAATATTTTTATAGACATCAATATCTGGAGCGCAGTCTGTGCAACTGGAATAATCAGGAGGTTGAAAACTTTGGCTAGGTTATGGAAAGTGAAGGAGAGGGCAGAAGAGGAAAGAGAAAAAGTATAAGATTTCATCAGTTAGTTAGTGATAGAACGGGGTCAAGATTTACTTCTCCATGCATATTCTTAGTTACCCAAATCTAACCAAAGGCACTTGTCTAAGTTGATTAAATCACACGTTCCAAAAGGGATGTTTTTACAGCTATGTATAGTACATATGTATTTGTAGCTTTTTCTCATTTTTGTTTTGCACAGTTGTATTTTATAGTATACTCTTTGTAGAACTTAGCCATTGAAAATACGAGGATAGGAGATTGGTTCAAGATGGCGGAGTAGAAGGACGTGCTCTCACTCCCTCTTGCGAGAGGACCGGAATCACAACTTAACTGCTGAACAATCATCAACAGGAAGACACTGGAACTCACCAAAGAAGATACCCCACATCCAAAGACAAAGGAGAGCCACAATGAGACGGTAGGAGGGGTGCAATCACAATAAAAACAAATCCCATAACTGCTGGGCGGGTGACTCACAAACTGGAGAACACTTATACCACAGAAGTCCACCCACTGGAGTGAAGGTTCTGAGCCCCACGTCAGGCTTCCCAACCTGGGGGTTCAGGAATGGGAGGAGGAATTTCTAGAGAATCAGACTTTGAAGGCCAGCAGGATTTGATTGCAGGACTTCAACAGGACTGGGAGAAACAGAGACTCCACTCTTGGAGGGCACACACAAAGTAGTGTGTGCATCGGGACGCATGGAAAGAGCAGTGACCCCATAGGAGACTGAACCAGAGCTACCTGCTACTGTTGGAGGGCCTCCTGCAGAGGCGGGGGGTGGCTGTGTCTCACTGTGAGGACAAGGACACTGGCAGCAGAAGTTCTGGGAAGTACTCCTTAACATGAGCACTCCTAAAGTCCAACACTAGCCCCACCAAAGAGCCAGGGTAGGCTCAAGTGTTGGGTGGCCTCAGGCCAAACAACCAACGGGGAGGGAACCCAGCCCCACCCATCAGCAGACAAGCAGATTAAAGTTTTACTGAACTTTGCCCACCAGAGCAACAGCCAGCTCTACCCACCACCAGTCCCTCCCATCAGGAAACTTGCACAAGCCTCTTAGATAGCCTCATCCACCAGGGGGCAGACAGCAGAAGCAAGAAAAACTACAATCCTGCAGCCTGTGGAACAAAAACCACATTCACAGAAAAATAGACAAGATGAAAAGGCAGAGAGCTATGTATCAGATGAAGGAACAAGATAAAACCCCAGAAAAACAACTAAATGAAGTGAAGATAGGCAACCTTTCAGAAAAAGAACTCAGAATAATGATAGTGAAGATGATCCAGGACCTCAGAAAAAGAAAGGAGGCAAAGATCGAGAGGATGCAAGAAATGTTTAAGAAAGATCTAGAAGAATTAAAGAACAAACAAACAGAGATGAACAATACAATAACTAAAATGAAGAATACACTAGAAGGAATCAATAGCAGGATAACCGAGGCAGAAGACCGGATAAGTGACCTGGAAGACAGAATGGTGGAATTCACTGTTGCAGAACAGAATAAAGAAAAAAGAATGAAAAGAAATGAAGACAGCCTAAGAGACCTCTGGGACCACATTAAATACAACAATATTCGCATTATAGGGGTCCCAGAAGGAGAAGAGAGAGAGAAAGGAGAAGAGAAAATATTTGAAGAGATTATAGTCAAAAACTTCCCTAACATGGGAAAGGAAATAGCCACCCAAGTCCAGGAAGGGCAGAGAGTCCCAGGCAGGATAAACCCAAAGAGAAACACACCGAGACACATAGTAATCAAATCAGCAAAAATTAAAGACAAAGAAAAATTATTGAAAGCAGCAAGGGAAAAACGGCAAATAACATACAAGGGAACTCCAATAAGGTTAACAGCTGATTTCTCAGCAGAAACTCTACAAGCCAGAAGGGAAGGGCATGACCTATTTAAAGTGATGAAAGGGAAGAAACTACAACCAAGATTACTCTCCCCGGCAAGTATCTCATTCAGATTCGATGGAGAAATCAAAAGCTTTACAGACCAGCAAAAGCTAAGAGAATTCAGCACCACCAAACCAGCTCTACAACAAATGCTAAAGGAACTTCTCTAAGTGGGAAACACAAGAGAAGAAAAGGACCTACAAAAACAAACCCAAAACAATTAAGAAAATGGTCATAGAAGCATACATATCGATAATTACCTTAAACATGGATGGATTAAATGCTCCAACCAAAAGACACAGGCTCGCTGAATGGATACAAAAGCAAGACCCATATATATGTGGTCTACAAGAGACCCACTTCAGACCTAGGGACACATACAGACTGAAAGTGAGGGGATGGAAAAAAGATATTCCATGGAAATGGAAATCAAAAGAAAGCTGGAATAGCAATACTCATATCAGATAAAATAGACTTTAAAATAAAGACTGTTACAAGAGACAAGGAAGGACACTACATAATGATCAAGGGATCAATCCAAGAAGAAGATATAACAATTATAAATATATATGCACCCAACATAGGAGCACCTCAATACATAAGGCAACTACTAACAGCTATAAGAGAGGAAATTGACAGTAACACAATAATAGTGGGGGACTTTAACACCTCACTTACACCAATGGACAGATCATCCAAACAGAAAATTAATAAGGAAACACAAGCGTTAAATGACACAATAAACCAGATAGATTTGACATTTCTAAGACATTCCATCCAAAAACAGCAGATTACACTTTCTTCTCAAGTGCGCATGGAACATTCTCCAGGATAGATCACATCTTGGGTCACAAATCAAGCCTCAGTAAATTTAAGAAAATTGAAATCATATCAAGCACCTTTTCTGACCGCAATGCTATGAGATTAGAAATCAATTACAGGGCAAAAAACGTGAAAAACACAAACACATGGAGGCTAAACAATACGTTACTAAATAACCAAGAGATCACTGAAGAAATCAAAGAGGAAATCAAAAAATACCTAGAGACAAATGACAATGAAAACACGACGACCCCAAACCTATGGGATGCAGCAGAAGCAGTTCTAATAGGGAAGTTTATAGCAGTACAATCCTACCTCAAGAAACAACAAACATCTCAAATAAACAATCTAACCTTACACCTAAAGGAACTACAGAACGAAGAACAAAGAAAACCCAAAGTTAGTAGAAGGAAAGAAATCATAAAGCTCAGAGCAGAAATAAATGAAATAGAAAAAAAGAAAACAAAAGCAAAGATCAATAAAGCTAAAAGTTGGTTCTTTGAGAAGATAAACAAAATTGATAAACCATTAGCCAGACTCATCAAGAAAAAGAGGAAGAGGACTCAAATCAATAAAATTAGAAATGAAAATGGAGAAGTTACAACAGACACTGCAGATATACAAAGCATCCTAAGAGACTACTACAAGCAACTCTATGCCAATAAAATGGACAACCTGGAAGAAATGGACAAATTCTTAGAAAGGTATAACCTTCCAAGACCGAAGCAGGAAGAAATAGAAAATGTGAACAGACCAATCACAAGTAATGATATTGAAAGTGTGATTAAAAAACTTCCAACAAACCAAAGTCCAGGGCCAGATGGCTCCACAGGTGAATTCTATCAAACATTTAGAGAAGAGCTAACACCCATCCTTCTCAAACTCTTCCAAAAAATTACAGAGGAAGGAACACTCCCAAACTCATTCAATGAGGCCAAAATCACCCTGATACCAAAACCAGACAAAGATACTACAAAAAAAGAAAATTACAGACCAATATCACTGATGAATATACATGCAAAAATCCTCAACAAAATACTAGCAAACAGAATCCAACAACATATTAAAACGATCATACACCATGATCAAGTGGGATTTATCCCAGTGATGCAAGGATTCTTCAATATATGCAAATCAGTCAATGTGATACACCATATTAACAAATTGAAGAATAAAAACCATATGATCATTTCAATAGATGCAGAAAAAGCTTTTGACAAAATTCAACACCCATTTATGATAAAAACTCTCCAGAAAGTGGGCATAGAGGGAACCTACCTCAACATAATAAAGGCCATATATGACAAACTTACAGCAAACATCATTCTTAATGGTGAAAAACTGAAAGCATTTCCTCTAAGATCAGGAACAAGACAAGGATGTGCACTCTCACCACTATTATTCAGCATAGTTTTGGAAGTCTTAGCCACGGCAGTCAGAGAAGAAAAAGAAATAAATGGAATCCAAATTGGAAAAGAAGTAAAACTGTCACTGTTTGCAGATGACATGATACTATACATAGGGAATCCTAAAGATGCCAGCAGAAAACTACTAGAGCTAATCAATGAATTTGGTAAAGTTGCAGGATACAAAATTAATGCACCGAAATCTCTTGCATTCCTATACACTAATGATGGAAAATCTGAAAGTGAAATTAAGGAAACACTCCCATTTACCACTGCAACAAAAAGCATAAAATACCTAGGAATAAACCTACCTAGGGAGACAAAAGACCTGTATGCAGAAAACTATAAGACACTGATGAAAGAAATTAAAGATGATACCAACAGATGGAGAGATATACCATGTTCTTGGATTGAAAGAATCTATTGTGAAAATGACTCTACTACCCAAAGCAATCTACAGATTCAATGCAATCCCTATCAAACTACCAATGGCATTTTTCACAGAACTAGAACAAAATATCTTATAATTTGTATAGAGATACAAGGAACGCAGAATAGCCAAAGCAGTCTTGAGGGAAAGAAACGGAGCTGGAGGAAATAGATTCCTTGACTTCAGACTATACTACAAAACTACAGTAATCAAGACAATATGGTACTGGCACAAAAACAGAAATATAGATCAATGGAACAGGATAGAAAGCCCAGAGATAAACCCACACACCTATGGTCAACTAATCTGTGACAAAGGGGGCAAGGATATACAGTGGAGAAAAGACAGTCTCTTCAATAAGTGGTGCTGGGAAAACTGGACAGCTACATGTAAAAGAATGAAATTAGAGCACTCCCTAACACCATACACAAAAATAAACTCAAAATGGATTAGAGACCTAAATGTAAGACTGGACACTATAAAACTCTTAGAGGAAAACATAGGAAGAACACTCTTTGACATAAATCACAGCAAGATCTTTTTTGATCCACCTCTAGAGTAATGGAAATAAAAACAAAAATAAACAAATGGGACCTAATGAAACTTAAAAGCTTTTGCACAGCAAAGGAAACTACAAACAAGATGAAAAGACAACCCTCAGAATGGGAGAAAATATTTGCAAATGAAGCAACTGACAAAGGATTAATCTCCAAAATATATAAACAGCTCATGCAGCTCAATATTAAAAAAACAAACAACCCAATCCAAAAATGGGCAGAAGACCTAAATAGACATTTCTCCAAAGAAGACATACAGATGGCCAAGAAGCACATGAAAAGCTGCTCAACATCACTAATTATTAGAGAAATGCAAATCAAAACTACAATGAGGTATCACCTCACACCAGTTAGAATGGGCATCATCAGAAAATCTACAAACAACAAATGCTGGAGAGGATGTGGAGAAAAGGGAACCCTCTTGCACTGTTGGTGGGAATGTAAATTGATACAGCCACTATGGAGAACAGTATGGAGGTTCCTTAAAAAACTAAAAACAGAATTACCATATGACCCAGCAATCCCACTACTGGGCATATACCCAGAGAAAACCATAATTCAAAAAGACACATGCACCCCAATGTTCATTGCAGCACTATTTACAATAGCCAGGACATGGAAGCAACCTAAATGCCCATTGACAGACAAATGGATAAAGAAGATGTGGTATATATATATATAATGGTATAGTACTCAGCCATAAAAAGGAACGAAATTGGGTCATTTGTTGAGACGTGGATGGATCTAGAGACTGTCATACAGAGTGAAGTAAGTGAGAAAGAGAAAAACAAGTATTGTTTATTAACGCATGTATGTGGAACCTAGAAAAATGGTACAGATGAACCAGTTTGCATGGCAGAAATTGAGACACAGATGTAGAGAAGAAACGTACGGACATCAAGGGGGGAAAGTGGGGTGGGGGTGGGGGTGGGGGTGGTGTGCTGAATTGGGAGATTGGCATTGACATATATACAGTAATTTGTATAAAATAGATAACTAATAAGAACCTGCTGTACAAAAGAATAAATAAAATTCAAAAATTCAAAAAATAAAATAAAATGCAAAAAAAGGAAAAAAAAGAAAATACTCAGATATTACACCTAAGAAACTAGCAGAAAAAGGAGAGAGTCTCATTTCACTTGGCCCCCTAGAATCTACAACAGTGGGAGTTGGTCCTTAATAATTGTTTACTGTTAAAATATTGGGAATTTTAATTTAATAATCCTTTTAGTTATTGAAAAAAGAAATACATAGACACAGGAGGCAAAGATCAATCAGTGAACAATTCAGAGTTCTCATTGGGACTGGGGATATTTGGTTGTAATACATTCTCTGTTCTCTCTGGTCTCTTATTTTCTAGTCTCAGGCTTATGGTACAAAAAATATATATTGCTTTTAGATCACGGTAGTTCCTCTATATAATTATGAATGTCCCCATGATAAGCTTGTACAGAGTTGTACCTTCAAGGCGTTTTATTGAACTATGTGGGTGACAGGCCCCCAGCCAGGATATGGAGGTGACAGCTCCATCTTGGGTCAGTTTTTGGGCTTTCTGTATTGATTCTGCTGACGTATCAAGGGGACAATACTCCTCTGTTCCTCAGTATGCCAGTTTTCCATGTGACATTATGTTTGAAAGCCTCAGGCGGGTCGGGATTTGGGCTATATGGAATGTTCTGCAGAGCACAGCAGACCTTTGTTATTTGGTAAATTTCATATGAAATTCAATTACCTATGAAGTCACTCTAGGGGAGCCGCTCATCCTAAGGTACATAGGAAAAGGAAAAGTGTCAATTCATTTTCCAACGAGGGATTTCTTTTTTTCTTTCTTTTTTTTTTAAACATCTTTATTGGAGTATAATTGCTTTACAATGGTGTGTTAGTTTCTGCTGTATAACAAAGTGAATCAGCTATACATATACATATATCCCCATATCCCCTCCCTCTTGCGTCTCCCTCCCACCCTCTCTATCCCACCCCTCTAGGTGGACACAAGGCACTGAGCTGATCTCCCTGTGCTATGCAGCTGCTTCCCACTAGCTATCTATTTTACATTTGGTAGTGTATGTATGTCCGTGCCACTCTCTCACTTCGTCCCAGCTTACCCTTCCCCGTCCCCGTGTCCTCAAGTCCATTCTCTGTTTGTGTCTTTATTCCTGTCCTGCCCCTAGGTTCTTCAGAACCATTTTCTTTTAAAGGGATTTCTTTTTAAAAGGAGCATGTTGATTTTCTTTTAATAATGTAAGATCCAAATACACAAAAGATGAAGCAAAATTCATGAGACTGATATGGGTAAATGGGTAGAAGAATTATTTTATGCCCCCTTCCCCACCTTCCCATTCCTGCAGTAGTTGAAATACTTTAATGAAAGTTCAGGTGTAGCTGTAGTTAGATCACTTCTAATATTAAGATATTAGGATGGAGTATATGTTTCTAAGGGGCAGATTTTCTTATAAATCCCTATGCATTTTAGTATAGTGCTGTGCACATAGCGGGTTTTTAAGGGCTATTAACTGTTGAAACATCCTTATTGTGTATGACCTACTGTAGCTGGCTGGAAATAGCCTTGGAGTTGGTCTGCTGCTGCAGTCTGAATTTCACATGCCTTCAGCTTCTGCAGCATTCTTAAGAATTTCAGAATTTGCTCTGAGAGCTAGCTTAGTGAGAGAAGAGGCTGGTAAAAGTGGCTGTTGACTTGTGCAAAGAATACAGTTCTCCTAAAGATGATGTGCACAGGTGGCCACGGGGTCTGCACTATTAGGAAAAGTCTTTAATTGTGTTCAGCCTGTTAGGCACTGAAGACTGCCACACAGAGGGGGCAGTGCCTTTATAAACCAGGTGTGGATGCCTTTTCAAAAGATCCTTCCATTCTAGAAGACATCTGGCTCCCCCATTCATGGGTATAGGTAATGAATTTAGAGATAGAAATGCTTTCCATGTTAAATAAGAGAAATCACATAGTAGGCACTTGATACACCAATGTCAAATGAAGCAGAAGGCCTCGTTCTCTCATGTTCGACTGATGTTGGAAGAAGATTAAGGGTGAGTGAACATCTCACCGCTGTCTGGTGGTCAGGAGCAATATAGGAGTATTTTGCAATTTTGAGTTAGGGAAGTCTCCTTGGTTGTTGAGACATATCTCTTATCCTGATGACTAGGAACTTAACTGACCTGTGCCTAATGTCCTTCACCATCTTCAGCTCCATTGCTTCTTCATGCTTCAAAGAAGCTGAGGAGGCTTGATTTCCAGTGACTGATGCATTGTAATGGGTGGTGATGGGATAGCTAGCTCCAAACAGTGGTGATGGGATAGCTAGGGAGACAATTTGGGTTTGTCTTTGTGAGTGTGGTACTACTGCTTTGACAAGTAGATAGGTTAGTTCTATGGGCTGCTGGGTAATTATGTTTTCTAAGTAAGATTAACTTCTTAATTACTTCTGAAGGAGAAGCTGTAATATCAAACTGTGATTGTTTTTGGCAGGCAGCCAAGGGAAAAAGAATGTAACTAAATGTGTGACTACTTCTTTCCAAGTATGAAAGGCATACTTCTCAGTAGGATTATTTAACCATTAGATAAAAACAGACTTAAGTTGTTGCATCTAAGATGAATAGAGATTAACTATGGAAACACACTTCTTTAAAAGCAAGTTTTATTTTTTAAGAAATATTCTTTACTAAATGACATTTAATACTCCACTAATAAAGCTTAAGGAGTAAAAAATGGGAAATGATGGGGAATATCTTAGCTTTTTCTCAAAAGTATAGTTTCAGATTTTATAATTCAATAAATATTTTTGAAATAATATAAGTGAGGAAAAATTGTATTTCCTACAACCCTCCTAGGTTCTCTGGCAGAGGGCCCTGTAAATTGGACTGCCAAAAATAACATACAAATTTATTTAATATAAGTTTTATATGACACAGGAGCCTTCATAAGGAAATGAAGACCTGAAGTACCGGTTAAGCCAGAACGTTTTTATAGTAGGTTTGATGAAGAGTGGAAAAATGTGATAGGAAAAAAGGGTATGAGCTAAGGGTAGTAAACTGGGGGAAATTTAGCAAGGCCCGTGTATTTGGATTCCTCTTGGCATCCCTCTGTCTAACCATCCCCTGGTAACCACCACTCCACTCTGTTTCTATGAGTTCAGCTTTTATAGATTCCACATATAAATGATATCATACAGTATTCATTTTTCCTGGTTGATTTACTTCCCTTAGCATAACGCACTCAAGGTTCATCCATGTTGTTGCAAATGGCAGAATTTCCTTCTTTCTCATGTCTGAATAATATTCCATTGGATATATATGCCACATCTTCTTTATCCATTCTTCCACTGATGGACACTTATGTTGTTTCCATGTCTTAGCTATTGTGAATAATGCTGAAGTGAACATGGGAGTGCACATACTTCGAGATCCTATTTTCATTTCCTTTGGGTATATACTCAGAGGTGGGATCGATGGATCGTATGGTAGTTCTATTTTTAATTTCTTTTTTATTTATTTATTTATTTGTTTATTTATTTATTTATTCATTTACTCTGCATTGGGTCTTCGTTGCTGCGTGCAGGGCTTTCTCTAGTTGCAGCCAGCGGGGGCTACTTTTCGTTGCCGTGGCTTCTCTTGTTGCGGAGCACGGGCTCTAGGCTCGTGGGCTTCAGTAGTTGTGGCATGCTGGCTCAGTAGCTGTGGCTCACGGGCTCTAGAGCACAGGCTCAGTAGTTGTGGTGCACGGGCTTAGTTGCTCTGCAGCGTGTGGGATCTTCCCAGACCAGGGCTCGAACCCGTGTCCCCTGCATTGGCAGGCGGATTCTTAACTACTGCGCCACCAGGGAAACCCTATTTTTAATTTCTTATAGAAACTTCATACTGTTTCCCCTGGTGGCTGCACCAATTTCCATTCCCACCAATAGTACATAGGATCCTTTTTTTCCCCTACATTCAAGCCAATACTTGCTGTTTTTTTACTTTTTGATGATAGCGTTTTAAATAGGTGTGAGGCAATATCTCACTGTGATTTTGATTTGCATTTCCCTGATGAGTTCATGTACCTGTTGGTCATTTGTATGTATTCCTTTGCCCATTTTTTAATCAGATTTTTTTGGTGGCTATTATGTTGAATGAGTTCTTTATATATTTTGGAGATTAACCCTGTATCAGATATATGGTTTGAAAATATTTTATCCCCTTCTGTGGGTTACCTTTTCATTGATTTTTTTTTTCCTTTGGCTGTATTTTCTAGTCTGGTATAGTGCCACTTACTAATTCTTGCTTTTTTCGCTTATTCTCTGGTGTTAAATCCAGAAAATCATTGCTTTTCCCCTTTGTTTTGTTCTAGGAGTTTTACATTTTCAGTTATTATGTTTAAGTTTTTAATCCATTTTGAGTTAATTTTTGTGAGGGGGTATAAGATAGGGGTCCAATTTCTTTCTTCTGCATATGGTTATCCAGTTTTCCCAATACCATTTATTGAAGAGGATACTTTCCCTGTTTAGTATTCTTTGCTCCCTGGTCAAATATTAGCTGATCATATATGTGAGGATTTATTTCTGGGCTCTCAATTATGTTCCATTGGTTTATATGTCTAGTTATATCCCAGTACCATACTGTTTTGGTTACTATAGCTTTGTAATATATTTTGAAATCATGAAATGTGATGCCTCCAGCTTTGTTGTGGTTTCTCAAGATTGCTTTGGCTACTTTGCATCTTTTGTGGCTCTATACACATTTTAGGATTGTTTTTCTTATGTCTATGAGAAAAAGTCATTGGACTTTTGTTAGAGATTGAATTGAATCTAGATTTTTTGGGGTAGTATGGGTATTTTAATAATACTAATTCTATCCATGAATATGAGATATCTTTCCATTTGTTTGTGTATTTTTCAGTTTCTTTCATCAATGTAATGTAGTTTGCAGTGTACAGATTTTTCACTTCCTTGGTTAAATTATTCCTGAGTATTTTTATTGTTATTGATGCTATTGCAAATGGAATTTTTTTAAAATTTCTTTTTCAAATTTTTTTTTTGTTGGTGTATAGAAACACAACTAATTTCTTCTTTTTTAAAAAAAAATTTTTTTTTGATGTGGACCGTTTTTAAAGTCTTTATTGAATTTGTTACAGTATTGCTTCTGTTTTATGTTTTGGTTTTTTGGGCCACAAGACGTGTGGGATCTTAGCTCCCTGACTAGGGATCGAATCAGCGCCCCCTGCACTGGAAGTGGGGGGATTCTTAACCACTGGACTACCAGGGAAGTCCCTAGAAACACAACTAATTTCTCTATGTTGAATTTGTATCCTGCAACTTTACTGAATTCTTTGATTAGTTCTAACCACTTTTTGGTGGCATCTTTAGGATTTAAAAAATATATATTTCTTAAAAAAAATTTTTTTTTAATTAATTAATTTATTTTTGTCTGCGTTGGGTCTTTGTTGCTGTGTGCGGGCTTTCTCTAGTTGTGGCGGGCGGTGGCTATTCTTCGTGGTGGTACATGGGCTTCTCATTGTTGTGGCTTCTCTTGTTGCGGAGCATGGGCTCTAGGTGCACGGGCTTCAGCAGTTGTGGCATGAGAGCTCAGTAGTTGTGGCACGTGGGCTCTAGAGCACACAGTAGTCATGGCACACGGTCTTGGTTGCTCTGCAGCATGTGGGATCTTCCCAGACCAGGGCTCGAACCCATGTCCCCTGCATTGGCAGGTGGATTCTTAACCACTGCGCCACCAGGGAAGTCCCTAGGATTTTTTATGTGTAAGATCATATCATCTGCAAACAGTCAGTTTTACTTCTTCCTTTCTGATTTGGATACCTTTTATTTCTTGTCTGATTGCTCTGGCTAGGACTTAACAGTACTGTTTTAAATAGGAATAGTGAGAGTGGGCACACTCATCTTGTTCCTGGTCTTAGAAGAAAAGCTTTCAGCATTTCGCCATTGAGTTATGATGTTGGCTGCGGGTTTATCATATATGGCTTTTATTGTGTTGAGGTTTGTTCCTTGTATACCCAGTTTGTTGAGGATTTTTTATCATGAAAGGATCTTGTATTTTGTCAGTTGCTTTTTCTCCATCTATTGAAGTGATCATATGATTTTTTAATCTTTCATTGTATTAATGTGGTGTATCACATTTATTTGTGTATGTTGAACTAGCTGCATCCCAGGGATAAATCCCTCTTGATTGTGGTGTGTGATCCTTTTAATGTGCTGTTGCCTTTGGTTTCCTAATATTTTGTTGCGAGTTTTTGCATCTATATTTATCAGGGATATTGGTCTATAGTTTTATTTGCTTATAGTGTCCTTATCTAGCTTTAATATCAGGGTAATGCTAGTCATTTAAAATGAGTTTGGGAGTGTTTTGTAAGAAGGACTTTCTGACCTTCCCCTGAAGCAAGTCATAACGTTTTTATGTAAGAGGTGCCCATATAACCAGAGGAAAAAAGTTTCTTTATCTCTGAAGACAAAGGGGCACAGAGAGGAATCTGAACAAACAGGCCTTGCTAGGTTTCCCCCAATTAAATGAACTTACTTCATACTCTTTGTCCTATCATATTGCTGCATAACTTTCCACTCTTCATGAAACCTAGCATTAAAAACAATCAGTTTTAACTATTTCTTTGGGTCTTCATTTCCTTATGAAGCCTCCTGTGTCATGTAAAACTTATATTAAAAAAATTTGTATGTTTCTCTCTTGCTAATCTGCCTTTGGTTGAGTTCCCAGTTGAGAATTTACAAGGGTAGAGGAAAAATACCCTTGTAAATTCTCCCCTATACTGAAGTCTTGAAAGTTATTGTTTCATATATTTTGTTCAGGTTTTTTTTTTTTTTTTTTAAGGTGGGTTACTCTGTCTTGGTCAGAAGCAGAAATCCCTTTTCTGAGCTTCTGCTTGTTTATTTTTCTTTGTACTAAGAATCAACTTGTTTACCTGCAGAAACACCGAAAAAAAAAAAAAAAGGTTTTTTGTTTCTGCTTATGGTATTTTCTTTCCCATTATATCTTCTAACTGGTCACTGCATGATTATATGACTGTATGACATATGACTATATGTATGTTAAGTTTATAACTCTCTGCTTTACTAAATTATTTAAAATTTTATCTTTAATTATCTTGGGTTTTATAGGTATACTATTGCATAATCTACAAATAGAAAGGAAATGCAATTATATCTAATTTTCATGTCTTTAGTTGCTTTTTTCTTGTCTGATTACATTGGCTAATGCCTCTTCTAATACAATATTATATAAAGATAATGAACAACCTTGCCTTATTTCAGACATTAGTCAAGTTATTCTAGTGTTTCCCCATTAAATAAGATGCTGGCTTTAGGACTGAAGGACACACTTACACACATCCATTAATTTTTGAGTGGTTTTTTTTTTTTTTCTTTTTTGAAATCAGGAATGGTATTGAATTCTATCAGAGGCCCTTTTAGTATTTCTAGAGATAATCATATGGTTTTTCTCCTTAAATCTATTAAGATGGTAAATTACAGTAATGAATGTGTAATGTCTAAAAGTGAATCATTCTTGCATTCCTGGAAAAAAATTCCACTTGTTAATGCAATATTTGTATTTTTTGTTACTCACTTTTTATATATGATTTTACATCAATATTCATAAGTGAGATTTGTAGGGGTTTTTTGGCAGTCTTTTTAAAAGTTAAGTTTAGGTATCAGTATTATATCTGCTTCATAAAATGAATTTGGCAATTTATGCTTCTTTTTGTTTGCTCTGGAGCAGTTTTATTAGCATGGGGATTATCAATTCCTTGAAGGTTTGGTAGAATTCCCCCATAAAACTACATGGGTCTGTGGTGCTTTATGGCAGTAGTTTATTTGGGGGAATAATTTTCTCTATTTCTTCTATGAAAATTGATGTTTAAGTTTGAGTTGGAAATGCAGTAAATGCATTGTTTTAAGGACAGTATCCCTTTTATCTGGGTTTTCAGATTTATTTGCTTAGAGTTGGTGAAAGATTGTTTTTTGGTATTTTAAACATAACCTCTGTTTCAATATTTTTTCCCTTTTGAAGTTTTTTATTTTGTTTATTTATGCTTTCTCTTTTTTTTTTTTCTTGAGTAGGTTTGTTATTGGTTTTTTTTTTTTTTTTTGGTCTGTTTTGTTGGTGTTTTCTACCAAGGAATCTGCATTTTAAAATTTATTTAGTAATCTTACTCAAAAATTTTCTTCTTTCCTTTCTGCTTTCTTAGGGTTTACTAGCCTTTTAGATGGTTCCTTTTCTTTCTGAGAGAGATTTTTGTCTGTTTTCCACCATCTCCAGGTCCCTACTACTACCCTCTTCTCTTTTTCATGCAATAGCCATCTGATTCGGGGACTGACTATGTTTGGTTATGCCATGTATTTGATCGCTTTTATGTAAATCGAACTCTGTAGTGTACTCTGACTCCTAGCTATGCTCTGGGAGTGGGTTATAGATGGTATCAATATTATTTGCTCTTCTTTGGTGGATGTATGGATAGATCTGGATTCAGGCAGTTTCTTTTATCTGCAAAGATTCTGAAAGTACAAGATCGATCCAAGTACCAGAGAGAAGTAGCTACGAAATGGGAATATTTTAGAAAGAAGGCTCCAAGAAGACCTTTATAAGAGGTGATAATTGAGCAGAATCCCGAATAATGTGAGAAAGTGACCGTATAAGAGCTAAAAGAATATTAGGACATGGAGTCAGAGAAGTAGCCACAGGTCCGACCATGGTATGTATGTTTTTTTTTTTTTTTAACTTTTTAAAAATATCTTTATTGGAGTATAATTGCTTTACAATATTGTGTTAGTTTCTGTTGTACAACAAAGTGAATCAGCTATATGTATACATATATCCCCATATCCCCTCCCTCTTGAGCCTCCCTCTCACCCTCCCTATCCCACCCCTCTAGGTGGTCACAAAGCCCCGAGCTGATATCCCTGTTCCATGCTGCTGCTTCCCACTAGCTATCTATTTTACATTTGGTAGTGTATATATGCCAGTGCTACTCTCTCACTTCGTCCCAGCTTTCCCTCCCTTCCCCCCACCCATGTCCTCAAGTCCATTCTCTATGTCTTCGTCTTTATTCCTGCCCTGCTACTAGGTTCATCAGTACCATTTTTTTTAGATTCCATATATGTGTGTTAGCATACAGTAATTGTTTTTCTCTTTCTGACTTCACTCTGTATGACAGACTCTAGGTCCATGCACCTCATTACAAATAACTCAATTTCGTTCCTTTTTATGGCTGAGTAATATTCCATTGTATATATGTGCCACATCTTCTCTATCCATTCATCTGTCGATGGACATTTAGGTTGTTTCCGTGTCCTGGCAATTGTAAATAGTGCTGCAGTGAACACTATGGTACATGTATCTTTTTGAATTATGGTTTTCTGAGGGTATATGCCCAGTAGTGGGATTGCTGGGTCATATGGTAGTTCTATTTTTAGTTTTCAAAGGAACGTCCATACTGTTCTCCATAGTGGCTGTATCAATTTACATTCCCACCAACAGTGCAAGAGGGTTCCCTTTTCTCCACACCCTCTCCAGCATTTGTTGTTTGTAGATTTTCTGATGATGCCCATTCTAACTGGTGTGAGGTGATACCTCATTGTGGTTTTGATTTGCATTTCTCTAATTAGTGATGTTGAGCATCTTTTCATGTGTTTGTTGGCAATCTGTATGTCTTCTTTGGAGAAATGTCTATTTAGGTCTTCTGCCCATTTTTGGATTGGGTTGTTTGTTTTTTTGATATTGAGTTGCATGAGCTGCTTGTATATTTTTGATCCTTTGTCAGTTGCTTCATTTGCAAATATTTTCTCCCATTCTGAGGGTTGTCTTTTCGTCTTGTTTGTAGTTTCCTTTGCTGTGCAAAAGCTTTTAAGTTTCATTAGGTCCCATTTGTTTATTTTTGTTTTTTATTTCCATTACTCTAGAGGTGGATCAAAAAAGATCTTGCTGTGATTTATGTCAAAGAGTGTTCTGCCTATGTCTTCCTCTAAGAGTTTTATAGTGTCTGACCTTACATTTAGGTCTTTAATCCATTTTGAGTTTTTTTGTGTGTATCCAACCACGGTATTTAGATTTTTTCCTAAGGGTAACTGGAAGCCATTGGAGGATGTTAAGGGGGAAGTGACAGAATTCTCTTTAGAGGGACCTCTTGGACGGCACCACAGAAGATGGACTTAATGAGTTGAGAGAAACTGGGAGACTATTTACAGTGTTTTTCTATGAGATGATGATGTCTGAACTGGAGTGATAACTGGGCATGTTATAAGAAGTGATCAGTCTCAGAATATGTTTTAAGGGTTTACTGGATGGGACTTCCTGATTGGCTGGATGTGGGATGTGCCAGAGAACCATCCAGGATAAATAGGGTGATGGTGATGCCTTTTTCTGAGATGGAAAGGTTTGACTGAAGAGCAGGTCATGGTGGTGGTGGTGGGTGTCCATAATTTTTCTCTGGACATATTAAGATTGAGATGTTTATTAGACCTCTAGGTGGAGATGTTGATAGGTGAGAGGGTGTAGCTTTGTAGATATACATTTTTGAAATTGTCAGCATACTTAAAGTCACAGTAACTTGCTAAGCTCTGTAAGGAATGAGTGAAAGAAGATGGATTTCTCCAGATTTGGAGCTCAGGGAAAGAAGGAACCAAACAAAAGAAACCAAGGAGGACTGGCCAGTATGATTTGAGAAACATTAGGGGAATATGGTGTTGCAGGAACCATTAGGGGGCAGCCTTTCAAGGAGAAGGTGTGGTCAGCTGGGCCAAATGCCACTGTGGAGTTGAGTACAATGAATACTAAGAAATGGCCATTGGATTTGGTAACATGGAGGTCATGGGCATGCTTAATTAGCATGGTTTCAGTGGAGAGGTAGAGAGAAAGGCCTGGTTGGAATGGATTAAAGAGAAAGTGGGAGGGAAAGAAGTGGAGAGAGATAGATAACCGTTTTTGAGGAGTTTTTTCACTAAAGATATATAGAGACATGGGGTGGTCACCAGAGAGGAGTGTGGCATCAAGGTGTGGAATATTTAAGGGACTTTTTATGGCACATTTGAAAACTATTGCGTATCATCTAGTAGAGAGAAAACAAATTGATGATGCAGGAGAGAGAGGAAGCAGTGCATGTGGACAGTAGATAAAGATGGCGGGTGGAATGGGTAATTTCTCTACCTATTTCTCATATTGGTGAAATTAGAAGCACAGTTATTAGCTGAGAGTGGGAAGGGTATTGGCGATTTCAAAAGAAGAGTTATATAGAAGTCATTTTGGAGTGTGAGGGAATGAACTGAGAAGGGAAATGAGGGCCCATTTGAAAGTCGACGGTGTAACTTTAAAAATGAGACTTGTTCCTGTGTTTTGTTCTTGCCAACCGAGTGCAGGCACGGAAGAAGTGGAGACAGGCCTGACGTGAGCGAGGGAGAGTAGGGTGAAGGAATTTTGTGTGCGTGCAAGGCTGTCCAACCAACGCTGGGTAAAGAGGGCCATGAGGAAGGCGTAAGGACAGTTTAAAAACAAAAGCCAAAAACTAATGATGGGGTCAAGTAATTGGGATAACAGAGGAAGGGAGAAAACAAAACAAAACAAAACAGAACTGGTGGTGATAGTCTAGTGGAAAGCTTGAAGTGGAGATTTTAGGAATGAAACAATTAGTGGTAATTGTATAATTAGAGGTCTAGGGTGACACCACTGAAGTGGGAGGCCGAGGTGGTTTGATGACAAGATTTTTGGAAGTGAGGAGATCCAGGAACAAAAATGTCAGAGCCTTGGGTGTGTCTTCCAGCTCTAAGTCAGTGTCAACAGGAATGAGGACAGGAGTAGAAGTGGAGCTGGGTGCAGAGACTGTCAGTGAATAGGGGGAGTGCCTGAGTGGCTGGTGTATGTGTCTGCAGCAAGGCGAGGGGGCGGGTGTCATAAGCGGAGGTATGTGCTTCAGTTTTAGGCGTGAGAGGGAGCGTGGTCTGAAAGCAGCAGTGAGGAGAAGTAAATGAGATCAAGTGCTTAAAGATCTTCCTGCGTGTAATAAGCACTCTGCGAAACGCAGATGGTATCTAGTCCTAAATGTTTGGTGAATGAATGATCTTGCAAATGTTGTGCTGCGTTCAGAGTGGGCTCAGAAAATGTGAATGTGTTCAACAGAGTCCCAAACAAAAAACAAAACAGAACTCTCTCCCTTTGCTAACCTGAAGGGAAATTCTGGCCTCCCAGAACTGAGTGTGGATTTGTCCTACTGACTCTGCAGAGCTCTGGTGGATAATAGTCTGAGTCTAGCCATCTAGGCCATGCTGGCTTCTTTGCGTGCATTAGATAAATGATGCTGTGCAAATGTAGATTATTAGCAAGCTATAAAATGATCACGTGTAAGAAGTTTAATGTGGTGCTTTTTAAACGTTCTAGCCATTTGAGGGATAGAGCAGCATGAGTGATTAAAGCTAACTGGCTCTCGTGGCCTAAATGCTCCTGGAATGCTTGGAAAAATGAGACCTAGGGTTAGATGTAAAGTCAAATAAACGCTAACATCCCACTTGGACTTTGCTCTGTCCTCCTGCTCATTTAGCATGATTTGATCATTATGTTCGCCGAGAAAGTCAAATTAATAAGCTTGTTCTGCATGGTTAACTCCATGGGTCTACAGGCTCTGAGGCATAACTTACATATTTTTAGAGATTCCTGGAGGGAGGAAAGCCTAGGAAGTTGAGACTTGAAAAATGGAGGCCAAGAGATAGGTACTCAGGTTTCCTTTTAGTTTATCTTAGCTAAGAATTGATCATTTCCGAGGACTGATTTAGAAAGAGCAGCACTTCAGAGAAGATAATTGGAACATCTAATCTGCCTAACGATAAAAGCGGAAGAAGAAAACAGCAATTTCTTGTTTCATGTGAGATTGGCTGGTAAGTAATTTCATACTGAAACAGAAAGTGATCCGGAAGTAAAGGGAATAAGAAGAGAGTATACTTACTCAATATTTTACTTCACTTACTGAAGAACATTAAACTCCAGAGATTTTTTTTCATATTAAGATATTCTTATTAGTTTAAAAATGATTAATATATGCTTATCACTGGAAATTTTAATGATACAGAAGTATAAGAAATAAAATGTAGAAGTCTTTTTGAGCTATACTTCTCTGTTCCCTACGGGCTAATCCAACCTTTGTAGGTATTTACAATTGACAATTTTGTGTATCTTTCCCAACTTTACCTGTGCACATGCAAACATACATTATCTTAACAATAAAAATGTATGACCTTATACATTCTGTTTAATTGGTTTTGTTTTACTTCCTTCTCTAGGCACACACACACCCCCACACACCCACACACACTCATGTCATTAAATACACATCTACCTCATTCTTTTTAACAACTGTATTGTTTTCTATAATGATGGCTGTACCATATTTTAAGAAACTAGTTTTCTATTGATGGATGTTTAAGTTTTTTGTTCTTACTAATAATGCTATGACAAACATTCACTTACATTTGCCTTTGTACCCTTGTGCAGTATGTAAACTCCAAGCTTTGAAGTTGCAGGTTTAAAGAATAGGAAAATTTTTAGATGTGGCTAAATTTCCTCAGTCTATGAGAGTGCCTGCTTACCCACACTCTAGCCAACACTGGATGATATCAGTCAACAGTAGAATATTCTTGTTTTAATCTGCGCTTCTGGAATCATTAGCTTTGTTGAGCATCTTTCCACGTGTACTGGTAATTTCCTCTTCTATATATTGTCTGTCCTGTAACCATTTTTGTATTGGTTTATCTTTTTCTTATTGACTTGCAGTAACTCATTGAGTGAGGCAAATGGAATATCTGTCGTATATATTGAAAATATATTTACCCATTTTCTTTTAAATTCTGACTTTGGTGTGTTTTACCATTTCTTCTTTAGTTTAAAAGAAACGTCCTAGGGACTTCCCTGTGGCGCAGTGGTTGAGAATCTGCCTGCCAATGCCGGGGACACGGTTTCTAGCCCTGGTCCAGGAAGATCCCACATGCTGCAGAGCAACTAAGCCCGTGCGCCACAACTACTGGGCCTGCACTCTAGAGCCCGCGAGCCACAACGACTGAGCCCACGTGCCACAACTACTGAAGCCCGTGCGCCTAGAGCCCGTGCTCCGCAACAAGAGAAGCCCCTGCAATGAGAAGCCCGCGCACCGCAATGAGAGTAGCCCCCGCTTGCCGCAACTAGAGAAAGCTCACGCAGCAACAAATACCCAATGCAGCCAAAATTAAATTAAATTAAATAATTAATTAATTAATTTTTTAAAAAAGAAGAAACGTTCTAGTTTGGTGACTTGAGGCTAATTCCAGGCTGCCAAGTAACATTAGACTGTGAAGCCTCCAGCCCCCTGGCCAGAGCAGTCCCCACTGCAGGCCTGCCAGCTTATCTCCTGTGGCAGCCTCTCCAAGATAACAGAAGCCCACCAAGTGCTTGTCTGTGGCACTGTTAGATTATTGTATCACTTACAGGCAATGTGTTTTAGTAGCAAGAGTGTGGATTTGGATTCAGAAGTTCTTGGTTTGGGTTTTTTTTCCTGCTGTACCTAATTGTGTGGTCTTCTGTGAGCTTCACTTTTGAAACGAGGATTATGCCTGTCACGTCTCACAGGACTGTTGTGATAGTCACATGATATACCCAAAATAAATTAGTATAAGTTATAAAGGGCTCTATACAAGTTTTTATTAGTCATGTGACAGGATTTTTGGGGGTGGGACTAGTAAGGAACCATTTGAGGAAGACCCCAGGAAGTTGTAAAAGTGTGACTCTTCCCTCTTCCGTGCCTCCCTATGTCATACACTCACTGAGTCTTATTAATTCTACTTCTTTTTAAAAAAATATTTATTTATTTATTTTGGCTGTGCCAGGTCTTAGTTGTGGCACGTGGGATCTTCATTTGTGGCACACGGACTCTTAGTTGTGGCATGTGGACTTCTTAGTTGTGGCGTGCAGACTCTTGGTTGCGGCATGTGTGTGGGATCCAATTCCCTGACCAGGGATCAAACCCAGGTCCCCTGCATGGGGAGCGCCGAGTCTTAACCACTGGACCACCAGGGAAGTCCCTAATTCTACTTCTTAATAGACTTTGGAATTGTTCTCTTTCCCTCCATTCCCACTACAATCATCTTAGTCCAAATCAAAGCTGGATTAAAGATGGGTCAGCTGGGTAGCTCTGTGATAAGGGAGTGATGTAATCACTAGAAAGTTGAGATGGAGAAAATGGGTTGGAACTCATTACAGGGTAGGAGGTGAGACCCCTGCCCCCTCCACCCCCCATAGCAGGGTTGCTCTGTACTGTTGCATAGGATGTGTACTGTGCTACTTGTGGTCTACACAGCCAGCCCACCACATGTGCTGGCCCTGCCTGAAGGGTATGTGCTCATCAGATTGTCCCTGACCTCCCTGTAAGGAGGACAAGGCCTGCTGAGTGGTAGCGTTTGTTCTGTTGATCAAGGTATTATTTGGGGGCTCTGGAGGAGAGGCTTCTTTGCCTTACTTTCTTCGGGCAGTTGCAGACATGTCTTTAAATCAGTGACAAAGACCTCAAATTATGAGCCCGCGTAGCTCAGCTCTGCCCTGGTCTAAGTCACCCCTTATGTAGCTGTATTTCTCCGATTGTCCTCTCAGCCTCACTGTTGTCCTCCCAGACTGTCCTGATCTTTAGAAAAGATGAACCTCATCATGTCACTTCCCTGCTTAAAAGCCTCCAGTGGATTTTTCTTGCTCTTATTATGAAAGCCGAGATCCTTAGTGTGGCCTAGGAGACCCTACGAGATCTGTCCTGCTTCCCCTCCCGCCACGTCCCAGCGCCCCGCCCGTGTCCATCCCTGTAATGGGCTGCGCCCGCCTACCTGTTCCGTGTTAGCTGCTGCTGGGTCTGAGCTCAGATGAAAAGCCACCTCCACAGGGAAGCCTTCCCTTCCCTGGCAGCCCAGCCTCTGTCAGGTCCTCTGTCATTTGCTTTCTCTTTACATCCTGCTCTTTTCATAGCACTTATGACAAATATTATGAAATAATTTGTTGTCTAATTTGTTGTGTACTGTCAATCATGCTTGCTTGATTCTGTGTGTCGTGTTCATTATTATATCCTTAACACCTCCAAATACATCTTGTACACAGTAGACACTATTTATTTGTTGAAAGATAGAATGAATGACTACATAAATAATTTGGCACTTAGGGAAATTTAAATGTGACCAGGCCTTTCCCCCTGTTGTAAGCTGACATTCACCAGAGAAGGAGGGGCCTTTGCAAAGGAGGAGCCTCCTTTTTCTGGGAAGGATACCAAGACCAGAGACCTGTAACCGTACCTAAGCTATAAATGGTCCCACCTGCTCTTAAGCTGCCTTTTAGTGACTTCTTTTCCCTTTCGAGACTACCTACATCTTATGGTGATGGTTCCTCTGCCTCTTTTTGTTTGTTTCTTGGTTTTTAATCTGACTTGATGAATGTAAGAGGGTTGAGGTTGGATATCAGGAAATCTCCAACAGCACCACCCTTGCCCCCTGGGGTTGAGGAAGAATTTAAATTTTAGATGACTGTATCACTGATTGTTATGCTTTTTCTCTCATTTGATCCAAGAGTCAAATTTTCAAGCTTTCTGTTTGAAAACATGTACAAATTCCTCTTTTACTGCCTTTGGGTAAACTTGGCAGATTGAAGACACAAATTGCTCCTTCCAAAAACCCTGCCAAAATTCCTCTACTACATATAGTGAGGACAGTCAATACTAAGGAAACGGAAGAGAACAGGTTAAGTGCCCAGGATTTAAGACTGTACCTCTGACTTAGGCTTAGAAATTCTTAGTACTGGATTAGATATTCCACAGATGCTTAAAACTACTTGTTGAGTGCATAAAAGAATTAATGTTTACTCTTCAGACAATCATCTCTTTTTCTCTTATCTCAGGAGTTTTAAATGTTAAATTTTTTCTTTATTTTTTTAAAGGCGTTCGAAGTTCTCGTTAAATTTTAGAGGGCAGGCGTGGGATTAATTTAAGTGTTTACTAGTCATCAGTTAAAACCTTTTCCATGTCAAAGATCGTGTGGGCATTGTTTTACCAGGAGCCTCTGGATTCTGTGTGTTTTCCTAAAGCTCTGTGTACAACTTTTTTTCTCTCTGATCTCCTAAATTGGCTGCTTTGTTGATCTGCAAAGAAAATGCAATTTCCTGTTAATTGTGTCCTTTGATCTATCTAAAAGATTCTGCAAGTTTGAGAGAAAGCGGTTTAGGAAATGTGCCTTGGCTGTTAGTGCTGTCCCAGGAACATTGTTAGAGTACTTTTGAATGAAGCGGTCAAGCATCTTTCATCCTGGGACTGTTAAAGTGTGCGCAGGGAGTTACTTAAATTGTTAGGAGCACCCATACTTGTTACGCTGGATGGGATAGCACGTTCATTCTCGTTATTGACTCTCAGGCTAAGAATACATGCATTAGCTAAGCTTTTGTATCTTCAGCCTACTGAATAGGAAAAGCAAATGGGGTTTGCCCTGCACGATACTGCATTTATATAAGATTGTTTCACTCTCTGGGGAGAGTTGGAAATCAAGAATGAAGGTGGTGGTTAATTTTGCACAGCTGCAAGAAGTCTTGAGTCTATATTGGTATTTGTTCTGGTGTTGCGTTCTGATTGTCAGATGAGTCACTAAGGCGAAGCCATATCCAAGAGTTGGGGAATTGGACTTGATCTCTCAATGACAGGAGTGACAAAGAATTTGTGGATATGTCTTAAACCACCACAGTTATGTATTGTAATGTCCCCTACACTCCATTGCTTCACTGAACTCTTTTATCAAGAGCCAGCCCAGCAAAATCAGGTCAAAGACTATCAGAGGCATGATGTGTTCAGGGTTTACATTTTCAGAGTTAGTGACGAGTCAAGGACGTGAATTTGGGGCAGGAGGCGGGCTGTGTGGGAAATGAGGCTGGCTGGTTAGGAGGCTGCTCCAGAAAGACCTTGATTTAGGTTCTTTGCTTAGGCCTGTGTTCCCCAAATTGTGGTGACCTCACTCTCTGGGTCATTTGGGGGAGTGTCAGGACAAAAGGGGGCTATTCCTAGAAGGCTAGTTTTACTCAAGGAATTTGGGGGACTCTTATTAAGGAGTTGAGGATACAATTTCACATACTTTTTATAAAGATAAAAGTCTTCAAAGGATTTGAGCATGGGAGTTAAGTGGTTAGAGCTGCACATTGAAAGGTCACTATTGTCAGTACTGAGGAGGGGGGTGGGTGAGGTAGGACCATGACACTGGCTAACTTTTCCAGGATAGCATTCCAAAGGTATGGTGTGATAGCCAAGGTTAGAGATGAAGGACTGAGCAGGGTGGGGTCCGAGGGGAGATATCCAGGAGAGAGAAGGGAAGACGTGTGGTGTAGGAGAGTGGAAGAGTCAGTAGTAACAAGGTGTCTGGCTTGGGCCCGTGGGAAGTTGGTGATGCCACCCATTCATGAGACTGAAACCGGATGGGCAACGATGTGTAGGTAGGTGTATTAACCATTTCTTTTTTTATTTTCTGTACTCTGATGCTTCACATCCGGGACCTTACTGACCCTGGGGGACTGCCCCTCCCAGGGTTAGCTAATTCCTAGAGCTAAAAACTCACCTATGAGCATACTTTTTATATATGCAAACCAAGCAATCCAGAGTTGTCACCCCAACTGCCTCATTTATCAGTCTCTTATACCCACGTCACTATTCACCTGCCCTAATCACCCAACACCCGGGTACCAGCTAACTAGAGATAGCCCCTAAGTCCCACAGCCTGCTAAAATTATTTAAACTAGTGAATCCTCAGCTCATTCACCTGGCCTCACCTGATCCTTCCTGTGGAAGCCACAGGAAAGGCTCTTGCCCTCATTTCACCCTCGCCCCACCCCGATCCCCCCTCTGCCTCCTGACTGACCCTGGTCTTCCCTCTGTGCCCCCTGCCCCGCACTGCAGTGCCTCCTGTTTGTAGGGAGCTGAGAGGGTACAAAACTTGTTCCTACATGACGGTCATTTCTGTATCTATGTGTCCTACCAAACATACTGGAATTTTAAAACAAACTCCAGGTACCCTTAAAACAGTGGGGTTGATGGAGAGTTTGGTTTTATACTTGTTGAGTTTGAAGTGGTCTGGGGTACTGGGATATCTGGATGGAGAGGTCTAGGAGCAGTTGGACATATGGGTTTTGGGCTTTAGGGAAGAAATCTCAATATTTCCTTCTCATTATGCCTCATAGGGTAGCTGTGGGAAATAGGTAAGATAATGTAGGAGGAGGCCTTTGAAAATTATGAAGTGCTATGTCAATAAAAAAATTCTTATTTTATCACTTTCCTTTAGAGTCTAGGGCTATATACTGTTGACATAGATGTACCTTGTTGAGAATAAGTGAAAAAGGAATTTTTGCCTTATCCCCTTGTTTGTCAATCTCTATTTAGACAGAAACTTTTATAGGAGTTCCCTGGCAGGATGTTGCTACCACTATACTGGCTTGGGTTGTATATTTAAAAGAGCAAACTGGGCTTCCCTGGTGGCGCAGTGGTTAAGAATCCGCCTGTCAATACAGGGGACATGGGTTCGAGACTTTGTCTGGGAAGATCCCACATGCCGCGGAGGAACTAAGCTCGTGCGCCACAACTACTGAGCCTGCGCTCTAGAGCCAGCGAGCCACAACTACTGAGCCTGTGCGCCTAGAGCCCGTGCTCCTCAACAAGAGAAGCCACCGCAATGAGAAGTCCATGCATTGCAATGAAAAGTAGCCCCCGCTCGCTGCAACAAGAGAAAGCCCGCGCGCAGCAACGAAGACCCAATGCAGCCAAAAATAAATAAATAAAATAAATAAATTAAAAATAAATAAATAAAAGAGCAACCTGTCCTAACAGCAGAAGAGGGGAGTATTAGGAAGTGAATACAGTGGAATAAGTCAACTGTATGAGTTGACTTATACGCAAATTTTTTTCAATAAATACTACAGTACTACAGGTAGTTGGTTGATTGCTTGGTTGTTTCTGTGGATACAGAACCACGAATACAGAGGGTTGGCCAACTATGGGACTTGAGCAACTGCAGATTTTGGTATCCACTGAGAGATGACTGTATTTTCCTTTGTTCTGATCTAGAGATAGTAATTGGCGGACTAAAATAAGAATAAAAAACTTATGATTTAGCATAAAATCAAGATTTGAATTTCCTTTCTTGGGAATTGTTTTCTTTCTCCTTCAAAAAATTGTTTCTTTTATGGTATACTTTTTGGAGTTAGTAGTTTTAGAGTTGTTGAATTCACCTCAAGTGCTTCTTAAATTGGGGATTAAATAGCTCTGGGTCCCAGAGATCACAGAGAGTGATTAGGGCTGTGACTCTGGAGAGTGGGACCATGTAACCCCACCCTTCACATCCCTTCATCTTCCCATAGCTTTGTGTTTGTCACCTTCTCTGCTACAAGGTGCTACCTCTGTGATCATACCTATCTGTTAACATCACTGACCCTTCATCCCAGTTGCTCTGTTTTTTATTTGGAATTCAAAACAAAATGGAATGGAAACCAATTCAGGATGTGATCTCAAGTTAATTTTCTTTTCTGGGCCTGATAACAATCAAGGACTGGGCAGGCTCTTTCATGTATTGTACAACATGTCACTGGTCAGGCAGGACTAGCCAACAAAGAGAGAAGAAAATAAAAATCACACAACTAAATGACCTTAGTACCTGACTGCCACTATTCCTTCATTCTTCAGTCATACATTTATTTGTTCATTTATTCAACAAATACTTACTGAACATGCCAAGTTCTGTTGCATATATTGGGGAAATACAATGATGAGCAAAACCAGACATGATCCTTAGTCTCATAGAACTTATGTGCTACAGGGCATCATGTTGGCAGGTCTAATAAAATGATAATGCAGAATACACTCAGCCCTCTGTACCAATGGAGTTTGATTCAGGGTTGGTTAAATCTGCAGATGTGGAACCTGCAGGTATGGAGAGCTGACTGTGCTACACCATTTTACATAAGGGACTTGAGCATCCATGGATTTGGTATCCACCAGGGGTCCTGAAACTAATCCCCTGTGAATACTGAGTATAACTAATGAAATAATTTTGAGCAGTTCAAGGTTAATTTCATGGGTGCTACATTACAATACCAGGGTGTTCTGGAGGATTAATGCCAACAGACACACATTTTATTATCTACCGCCAATAACAGATTACCCCCAAATGAATAACCACTTATTACCTTTCATAGTTTCTTTGAGTCTGGAATTCAGGAATGTCTGGTTCTGGCTTGGGGTGTCTTATGAGAATACAGTCAGATATCGGATGAGACTGCAGTCATCTGAAGGTTTGACTGGGGAGGGAGGATCCTCTTTCAAGGTGGCTTCCTCATGTGCTTCTCAAGTGGTTTCTGGTGGGAGACCTCAGTTTCTCTTCATGTGGGCATCTCCACAGGGTTGCTTGAATTTCCTTATGATGTTGTGACGTTAACCCCAGAGTGGAATGATCCATGAAACCAGCTTGGAAGCTGCAAGGCCCTTTATGACCTGGCTTTGGAAATCACAGTTCCCTTTTGCCATATGCTATAGGCTGCCTGATTCAATGTGGGAGGAGACTCTACAAAGATATCGGGTATAGTCAGATACCTTGACTATCTGGCAGGGTGAGCTCTCTTGGAGGCTGGCTCCCACAGGTATTGTTCTGGGATTAAAGCCAGGTATATAACATGAAATCTAAATAACAGTGCCTTAAACAAGAATTCATTTTTCTACATGTAAAAATCTTGAGGATAGGCAGTGCAGGACTGTTGTGGCAACTGTGCCCTTCCAGGTTTCAGGTTTCTTCTGTCTTCCCGACATTGTTAGGACTTTTGTAATTATTATGCTGTGTGATACAGGGAGAAGAAGGGGGAGAGAGAAGGGAAAAGGGAAAGCTCTTGGTTCCTTGTTCAAGGAAGCCTTGTAATTGCAAGATGATTGCTGCAGTTCCAGCCATCATAATCTACATTCAGATAGCAGGAAGGATCAATAACAAAATGGCACCCGTTAACTGAATTAGTCCCCTTTTAGAATACTTTTCATAGAAATCCACTCATGAACTTGCACTTACATCACATTGGCCAGAAATTAGTAACATGACTTGGTATCCCATATGTGCAAAGGAGGCTAGGGAATATTTTAAAGCTACGCACAAGGCCAAAGCATGCCTGAATAAGTAATGGGCAGTATCTGCCTGAGGTTAAAAAAAAAACTCAGGCTCTTTTGCTTCTTGTGTACATTGATTGTGGACCATTAAACCCACTTGTTTTCAGTAACAAACAATTTGCAAATGTGTGTTTTTGATCACAAGGGTTATTATTTTTAGGAAAATACCTAACAAAATAAAGCCAAAATGTTTATTTTTATGAATGAGATGATTTCTAGGGCCCCAATGTTTGAGAACCATTTTACCAGGAGAATTTGTTTAACTAATATGCCCACAGAAATTCAAATACTGTAGATAAAGTTCCTGTATATGAGCAGCTTTTCAGGCGAATTTTCTGCCGTTGTTCATTCAAGTGCCTGACATCATCCAGAATGGACAGAGGGTATTTGTGCATTCTGTTCTGTATTTTGTAATTGGGTTAGCTAATTATCATGGCTTTTTTTGCTTGTTTGCCTAAAGCCTTATCTCCCTGAACCAGAAAATAGGAATGTTTGGTCTTAGTTCTACATTTAGTTCTAATTCCCTGCTTATTTAAAAAGCCCAAACATAAATTTAATGTCTAGAAGAGATGAGGGAAATGGCAAAATTTTCTACTAGTTAGCATGGCAGACAGTTATTTAGAATAAATATATTAATCACAAAGGATACGAAGGGCTGTGGATCAGTGATTCTTAAACCATAGTCCCATAAAACAAAATTTGGTGAGCTAAATTCAAGTTAGTTAAAATTTGGTCAGTGGAATTTCCCCCAACCTCCACTACACAAACTATAGAAAAATCTTAAGTTAGTGGAAGGATATTCTCATGCATTAAAAAAAATTTTTTTTTGGTATCTGTTTCCATGTGAATATAGACCATTGATAAAGGAACACTTGTTATTCTAAAGGGAACAATAATACTAATGGGGAAAATACAAATAGCTGATCATACTTGGTTGATTTCTTTGACATTTTGGCTGTTTGCTGTGTGATTGTCACTGGTATGCATGACAGAGTTAAGTGTATGGGTACTCCTTGAAGAGCCTGGATCATGTCCCCAAAAGAACTGTGACCTTCTATTGACCTCCTGGCTTTGGGAAGATCCTTACTTGGGAAATGCACTTCACCTCTGGGTGCCATAGGACTGTTCTACTGAATATAATTTTAATATATAAAGTCTTGAGGTTGCCACTTGTTTATACATTTGTCTTTTTAAAATTGGTTATTTAAAATTGGCTATAGAAACTACTGCAGAGTGGAGTCCCTTAGGCTTCTTTCAATGAAAGTGATGGTAGAAGCATCGTGGAAGAGTCTGCAGTTTACCCTGAATATTTTTTCTTTCTGCTTTCATTATACTAAAGAATGCAGTGATTTTTTTTTTAACCCAAGGTAATATGTGGGTCTTGGAAAGTAGTTCAGTGTGGATGCTCGAATCCTATTCCACCACTTCTTGGTTGCGTGACCTTGGGGAAATTACTTAGTTTATTTATGCCTCGGTATCCTCTGCTGTAATATAGGGATAATGATAGTACTACTCATAGGGTTATTTTGATTATTAAATGATCGGAAGCATGCCAAGCACTGTGAATAGTGCATTGTGGGTACATATTAAGTGCTTGATAAAGTTTAGCTGTTCTTTTTTATTATTGTATTAATGTTTTCACTATTCTTAGAACTGGAAAAAATTACATTTGACCCATTTTTTAATATGCCACCCTTCAGTAGCTCGTGAGTCTTTGAATTAGTGGTTTTATTAAGATTTTTGGCTGATAGTGTTTGATAACGTCTCTGCCAGAATAAAACAGGGTTTTTTTTGAAGGTTTAGTTGAATTTTCTATTAGCAGGATTCAGGTGCCCTAAACTTGAGTTTTGATGCCCCAAAATTTGACCACAAAATGGATCAAGCATAGTTAGGGAAAATTTGGGCTTATTATACAGATAGAAATAAAAGTCAGTATAATGTTCCTGACCATTTAACTCTTAAAAAAAAACAAAAAACTATAAAGACAGCTTATAGAAAATATTGACTTAAATTCTCAACATTTTTAATTAAAAAAAAGATAAATGCCAGTGCCAGTGAAATAATCTTAAAAAGTATTTGTTTTTATGGTTTATTTTTTAGAATGAAAATCAGTTTTAAAAATGTGTTCCAAGAGCTGCACCTGCTGTAGATCTTGAGTAGTTGTAGAATGCGAAGTTGGTCCCCATTTCAATACCCAACTTGTGCTCTCCCTGTCTTTAGCCAACTTAATAATCAATTATGTTTAGAAATGCACAAAGCACCCAATCTGAAGGGATTTAGAAAGATTCTGTGAAATTAGCAAAAGTATCTGCTACCAAGTAATACTATATGAATTCATGTGTTGAAATTTACTTTGAGAGGCTTAGGAAAGAAAGGAACGACAACATTCAGGAAGAAATGTTAGAGACCATGCTAAAAGCAGTAGAGTGATACTCTCCCTGGGCGATTCCAAAATACAGTGCTATTAAATAATGGAAACTCTCTAGTGACTTAATCTCTAATGCTAATGATTTAATTACATACTCATGAAGGTTTAGACTAACAATCTAATAATTTATTGTGCTGGGGTGACAAAGAATGAGTTTTGTGTAATGTTTAGAGATCTTACATAAAACATGCTCCTTTGAAGAGAAATAGCCCATCTGTTTAAATTATGCCAGCAGGCAGCATTAAACATTAGCAACAGATACTTCCCTGGGACTATGGGCTGTTAAATTACCACGAAACCTCCTCACTGCCATCTTGCTCCATTTGAGCCCATTCTCAGCCAGGGTGGTATTTGTAAAGATGATTCCCAAATATGGGTCACTCTGTTTAAAGCCCTTCAGTGGCTCCCAGAGCCCTCAAAGGGAGCCCAGACTATCATTGCATCCTTTCTCTTATTCTTATTCTACCCCACCGTTTTACTCTGCAGACATCTTGGATATTGAGTCAACTCAAGGAACCGCATTGATGGCCAGGCTTCACAGGAGACTGGAGCTAGGAGCATAGGCAGTCCTGGATGCCCAACTCTGATCTCCATGGCTCTCCCTACTACCTGCCTCATTCTCTTTTTTTGTAGACTGCTTTTCTCTGCTTTGGCATGCTAGGAAATGGCCATCTCACAACTCCTGGTTTAGATCTTTCCTGCAAGTGATGAGCAGAGACGGAAACTAATTTCTCAGGCCCTACTACAAATTCTTGGGGAAGTGAATCTAATGGACGAGAGTAAGATGGGCTCATTGGTGCACTGAGCCTGGGAGATGTTCACATGGGTAGTAGTGGTTGTGAAAACAGGCTGCCATTTGCTGGGTGGGAGTGTTCAAAGGGCTCCCAGGGAACTCTTTTAGATATTCCACCTTTGAGTCGCCTCCCCCAGTTATCCTTAGACATCTTCAAATACACTTGGGCTTTTGTCTTTGGTATCAAGGACTGTGATTGCCTTATATGTGGTTTATTTATGGGGAGCCTAATGCCACCAAAAAGTTGCCTTTTCAATCAGGTGGTATATCTTGTGGTTTTTAAGATGTATTCGTTTTAATAAATATTTATTCATTACCTAGATTATTTAAAGTGCTGTAATACAGAGATGCATGGAATATAAGCATGTCTAAAGTCTATTTGTTGAGGAAACTAATGGTATATATTTAAGCTGCATTTACTTGCATGTCCAAGTTTATAATCCTTTATTCAGTAATATTTTCTCCCAGATCTTGTTCCAATATTGTGGCAGGCAGTCAAACTCTTTAATCATTTGCCTGTACAGATGCCTCTGATTTATTCAGAAATTTTAC
This sequence comes from Eubalaena glacialis, assembly GCF_028564815.1. Classification (NCBI taxonomy): domain Eukaryota; kingdom Metazoa; phylum Chordata; class Mammalia; order Artiodactyla; family Balaenidae; genus Eubalaena; species Eubalaena glacialis. The sequence continues at coordinate 113,868,392 of NC_083721.1, forward strand.
TCACTCTAGTTATGTGTAAGAGAATAGACATGTTGGAAAAAACAGAAATTTTCCAACAGCAATGTTGCAGGATATTATGAGTTCGAGATTAATTAAATAACAAGAGATTTTTTATAATCCGGGAAGCTGGAGACTTTATGATTATGAACATGGCAATTTGCACAAATCATTTCTAGATTTGCAGGTAGCTCAAAGTTCAAGACTTCACAAATAAACATTCACATGCAAAGAGAAAAATCAGAAAAATCATAGTCTAAAGCCCAAAATGAAGTCACAGCTGGCTGCTTGGAGAAAAGAAGGATGAGCTTTGATGGCAAAGTCAGCTCTTCATGTCCAAAGTGTAGGTCCCAGAGTCTAAGAGGAATGGAGTTTTGTCTCTCCTATCAGGCTTAAATTTAGCTCTTTGTGGGAACTGGTACTTGTGGGAGGACTTGTGTGTGGTTGAAAGTATGGCATTGTATTTTTAAGGTTTAATATGGGAACTGTTGAAGGGATTATTTCATGGGAATATTTCTTAGAATGATAGTGGATGAAAAGTAGGAAACCCTTAGAAAAAGACCTGTTGGTAAACCTATTTGTTGAATATTTTAAATTACCTTCTCCTGCAGTAAGGGAGGGAGTGTACTTGAACTTGCGTTCTTAAAATTAAATGCCTTAAAAAAATCATTTGGAGAGCTGTGCCAGGATAACCACTGGGAAATAAATAAGGAGAAGAAAGTGTAACCCACTAATAAATGCCATCAGTAGATGTGCTAAAGCTCAGGATGATCCTTGCTCTCAAGTTTCTGTCTGAGAATCAGTGTAGAATTCTTAATTGTTGAGTACCTTGTTTCCTTTATGCCCTGGTTAGTGCTCTCAGAGATGTCGGAGAGCTTTTCATAAGAAGATGGTATGTTAATAATTTTGTAAAAACACCATACAAGAGCCCAATTTGAATACATTTTGAAATGGAATGTTTTCTCTGCAGTTGGTGATTTGAAAGTTTACTTTAAATCTACTGAATAAACATACTCAAGTAGGTGGAAAGGTTCTTTGGTTATGAAAATGTGCTCTTGATGTATACTTATTATGGCAAAGGTAATCTCCTAATCTTCAGTATTAACTACAGGTCTGTCCTGTCCTTTATGGAGAGGTGCAAGAATTAATTAATATGATTTTTGTCTGAGAAAATAAATATGATAAGATGTGGGACTATTTACAAAACACATTTTTCATAGCAGATGAGCTCAAGTGCTAATTGAATGTAGGTGATTTTCTCATTTGAAGGAAAAAGGGATATGAACTTTGAAACCAGTCCTTACCAACAATGGCATTTTGCTTATCCTAAGGACTTTTCTCATCTTGTGTTAGGAGGGAACCTAACAGGTTTTTCTAGTAGTAGTGGCCTGCTCAAATTCATACACAGTTCTCTTCTACTCCCTTTTTACTTGATGTGTCCAGGGGCTGGCCAAAGTTAAAGGTCTTGTTTCTTCTGGAACTGACTAGCCAACCGAGTAATGGACCTCTGATCTAGGGCTCAATAGCCCTAGCAGTTTTATTTTTTAATACAATTTTTACATTCAAATATATTTTACAATGTTCAGACCACAAATTTAGGTCTCAAAGTCCTAGACCTTAATCAGGTTGGGAGGAAAAAGCTGAGATTTGTTCTGACAATTAAAGGTAAAATTTAAGTTGTTCTATGTATAACATTTAAACTAAAGTTAGATGCATTGCATGGGGCAATCTATCTCTGTTGAATGACTATTTTGTTTTTTTGGGGTTTTTTCCCACACACACACACACACACACACTGTATTTTATTTCTACAAGAGATAAATAAACTAACACTAAGCATTGTAAATGGATGACCACAACAAAAGCAACAATGATTGCAATTACCAAACACGAAACACACTCTATGTCATAATATTGACATTCAGTCCAGTAATCCTCCACTGTAACAGCTCCTTTACTTTGCAGTGAAAATTGATTTGTATATTTTTTGCCTCTGAGTCGTTGTGGGATTTTTTTCTTTTTTAATTCAAACAGAAAGTCACAAAAATTATAATCATCCTCATCAGTTCACTCAGTCCCATGTAATTAATTTTTTTCTTCATCTTGATCTTTTGTTAGCACTTTTATGAATTCATCAGTTTTCCATTAGAGTTGTGAAAATGCTTATTCATTCGGTTCAGCAGTATAGTCAGTTACCAGAAACCTGTACTTGTCAGAGTCTTTTCCATGAATTCCTTGAAGATGAAACCCTTTTATAGGAACATATTTGCAAAAGCATCAGAGTACACCCAGAACTGTCTGTAAATGACAAAAGACTTACAAATGACCACGGTTAAAGATTTGATGGAAGTTCATAATAATGCAGTTGACAAGGAAATTTACTTATTTCTCAGATATACATTTTAAAGTAATAACTAGAATTATGACTTATAACATTATACCAGAATATATAAGATTTTTAGAAATTTCATGTAATGTCTGAAACATTTATATTAACATATTTCCATACAAATACCCAAAGAAAGTTTAGTATTAGTTGGTTTTTTTGTTTGTTTGTTTGTTTATACTGCAGGTTCTTATTAGTCATCAATTTTATGCACATCAGTGTATACATGTCAATCCCAATTGCCCAATTCAGCACACCACCATCCCCACCCCACCGTGGTTTTCCCCCCTTGGTGTCCATATGTTTGCTCTCTACATCTGTGTCTCAACTTCTACCCTGCAAACCGGTTCATCTGTACCATTTTTCTAGGTTCCACATACATGCGTTAATATACGATATTTGTTTTTCTCTTTCTGACTTACTTCACTCTGTATGACAGTCTCTAGATCCATCCACATCTCAATAAATGACTCAATTTCGTTCCTTTTTATGGCTGAGTAATATTCCATTGTATATATGTACCACATCTTCTTTATCCATTCGTCTGCCGATGGGCATTTAGGTTGCTTCCATGACCTGGCTATTGTAAATAGTGCTGCAGTGAACATTGGGGTGCATGTGTCTTTTTGAATTATGGTTTTCTCTGGGTATATGCCCAGTAGTGGGATTGCTGGATCATATGGTAATTCTATTTTTAGTTTTTTAAGGACCCTCCATACTGTTCTCCATAGTGGCTGTATCAATTTACATTCCCACCAACAGTGCAAGAGGGTTCCCTTTGCTCCACACCCTCTCCAGCATTTGTTGTTTGTAGATTTTCTGATGATGCCCCTTCTAATTGGTGTGAGGTGATATCTCATTGTAGTTTTGATTTGCATTTCTCTAATAATTAGTGATGTTGAGCAGCTTTTCATGTGCTTCTTGACCATCTGTATGTCTTCTTTGGAGAAATGTCTATTTAGGTCTTCTACCCATTTTTGGATTGGGTTGTTTCTTTAATATTGAGCTGCATGAGCTGTTTATTTATTTTGGAGATTAATCCTTTGTCAGTTGCTTTGTTCACAAATATTTTCTCCCATTCTGAGGGTTGTCTTTTCGTCTTGTTTATGGTTTCCTTTGCTGTGCAAAAGCTTTTAAGTTTCATTAGGTCCCATTTGTTTATTTTTGTTTTTATTTCCATTACTCTAGGAGGTGGATCAAAAAAGATCTTGCTGCGATTTATGTCCAAGAGTGTTCTTCCTATGTTTTCCTCTAAGAGTTTTATAGCGTCCGGTCTTACATTTAGGTCTCGAATCCATTTTGAGTTTATTTTTGTGTATGGTGTTAGGGAGTGTTCTAATTTCATTCTTTTACATGTAGCTGTCAAGTTTTCCCAGCACCACTTATTGAAGAGACTATCTTTTCTCCATTGTATATCTTTGCCTCCTTTGTCATAGATTAGTTGACCACAGGTGTGTGGGTTTATCTCTGTGCTTTCTATCTTGTTCCACTGATCTATGTTTCTGTTTTTGTGCCAGTACCATATTGTCTTGATTACTGTATCTTTGTAGTATAGTCTGAAGTCAGGGAATCTGATTCCTCCAGCTCCGTTTTTTTCCCTCAAGACTGCTTTGGCTATTCGGGGAATTTTGTGTCTCCATACAAATTTTAAGATGATTTGTTCTAGTTCCGTAAAAAATGCCATTGGTAATTTGATAGGGATTGCATTGAATCTGTAGATTGCTTTGGGTAGTATAGTCATTTTCACAATATTGATTCTTCCAATCCAAGAACATGGTATATCTCTCCATCTGTTGGTATCATCTTTAATTTCTTTCATCAGTGTCTTATAGTTTTCTGCATACAGGTCTTTTGTCTCCCTAGGTAGTTTATTCCTAGGTATTTTATTCTTTTTGTTGCAATGGTAAATGGGAGTGTTTCCATAATTTCTCTTTCAGATTTTTCATCATTAGTGTATAGGAATGCAAGAGATTTCTGTGCATTAATTTTGTATCCTGCAACTTTACCAAATTCATTGATTAGCTCTAGTAGTTTTCTGGTGGCATTTTTAGGATTCTCTATGTATAGTATCATGTCATCTGCAAACAGTGACAGCTTCACTTCTTCTTTTCCAATTTGTATTCCATTTATTTCTTTTTCTTCTCTGATTGCCGTGGCTAGGACTTCCAAAACTATGTTGAATAATAGTGGTGAGAGTGGACATCCTTGTCTCTTTCCTGATCTTAGAGGAAATGCTTTCAGTTTTTCACCACTGAGAATGATGTTTGCTGTGGGTTTGTCATATATGGCCTTTATTATGTTGAGGTAGGTTCCCTCTATGCCTACTTTCTGGAGAGTTTTTATCATAAATGGGTGTTGAATTTTGTCAACAGCTTTTTCTGCATCTATTGAGATGATCATATGGTTTTTATTTTTCAATTTGTTAATATGGTGTATCACATTGATTGATTTGCATATATTGAAGAATCCTTGCATCCCTGGGATAAATCCCACTTGATCATGGTGTATGATCCTTTTAATGTGTTGTTGGATTCCATTTGCTAGTATTTTGTTGAGGATTTTTGCATCTATATTCATCAGTGATATTGGTCTGTAATTTTCTTTTTTTGTAGTATCTTTGTCTGGTTTTGATATCAGGGTGATTGTGGCCTCATAGAATGAGTTTGGGAGTGTTCCTTCCTCTGCAATTTTTTGGAAGAGTTTGAGAAGGATGGGTGTTTGCTCTTCTCTAAATGTTTGATAGAATTCACCTGTGAAGCTATCTGTTCCTGGACTTTTGTTTGTTGGAAGATTTTTAATCACAGTTTCAATTTCATTCCTTGTGATTGGTCTGTTCATATTTTCTGTTTCTTCCTGGTTCAGTCTTGGAAGGTTATACCTTTCTAAGAATTTGTCCATTTCTTCCAGGTTGTCCATTTTATTGGCATAGAGTTGCTTGTAGTAGTCTCTTAGGATGCTTTGTATTTCTGTGGTGTCTGTTGTAACTTCTCCTTTTTCATTTCTAATTTTATTGATTTGAGTCCTCACCCTCTTTTTCTTGTTGAGTCTGGCTAATGGTTTATCGATTTTGTTTATCTTCTCAAAGAACCAGCTTTTAGTTTTATTGATCTTTGCTATTGTTTTCTTTGTATTTCATTTATTTCTGCTCTGATCTTTATGATTTCTTTCCTTCTGCTAACTTAGGGTTTTGTTTGTTCTTCTTTCTCTAGTTCCTTTAGGTGTAAGGTTAGATTGTTTATTTGAGATTTTTCTTGTTTCTTGAGGTAGGCTTGTATAGCTATAAACTTCCCTCTTAGAACTGCTTCTGCTGCATCCCATAGGTTTTGGATTGTCGTGTTTTCATTGTCATTTGTCTCTAGGTATTTTTTGATTTCCTCTTTGATTTCTTCAGTGATCTCTTGGTTATTTAGTAATGTATTGTTTAGCCTCCATGTGTTTGTGTTTTTTTACGTTTTTTCCCCTTTAATTCATTTCTAATCTCATAGCGTTGTGGTCAGAAAAGATGCTTGATATGATTTCAGTTTTCTTGATTTTACTGAGGCTTGATTTGTGACCCAAGATGTGATCTATCCTGGAGAATGTTCCGTGCGCACTTGAGAAGAAAGTGTAATCTGCTGTTTTTGGATGGAATGTCCTATAAATATCAATTAAATCTATCTGGTCTATTGTGTCATTTAAAGCTTCTGTTTCCTTATTTATTTTCATTTTGGATGATCTGTCCATTGGTGTAAGTGAGGTGTTAAAGTCCCCCACTATTATTGTGTTACCGTCGATTTCCTCTTTTATAACTGTTAACAGTTGCCTTATGTATCGAGGTGCTCCTATGTTGGGTGTATATATATTTATAATTGTTATATCTTCTTCTTGGATTGATCCCTTGATCATTATGTAGTGTCCTTCCTTGTCTCTTGTAACAGTCTTTATTTTAAAGTCTATTTTATCTGATATGAGTATTGCTACTCCAGCTTTCTTTTGATTTCCATTTCCATGGAATATCTTTTTTCCATCCCCTCACTTTCAGTCTGTATGTGTCCCTAGGTCTGAAGTGGGTCTCTTGTAGACCACATATATATGGGTCTTGCTTTTGTATCCATTCAGCGAGCCTGTGTCTTTTGGTTGGAGCATTTAATCCATTCACGTTTAAGGTAATTATCGATATGTATGTTCCTGTGACCATTTTCTTAATTGTTTTGGGTTTGTTTTTGTAGGTTCTTTTCTTCTCTTGTGTTTCCCACTTAGAGAAGTTCCTCTAGCATTTGTTGTAGAGCTGGTTCGGTGGTGCTGAATTCTCTTAGCTTTTCCTTGTCTGTAAAGCTTTTGATTTCTCCATCGAATCTGAATGAGATCCTCTGCCGGGTAGAGTAATCTTGGTTGTAGGTTCTTCCCTTTCATCACTTTAAGTATATTATGCCACTCCCTTCTGGCTTGTAGAGTTTCTGCTGAGAAATCAGCTGTTAACCTTATGGGAGTTCTGTTGTATGTTATTTGTCGTTATTCCCTTGCTGCTTTCAGTAATTTTTCTTTGTCTTTAATTTTTGCCAATTTGACTACTATGTGTCTCGGCGTGTTTCTCCTTGGGTTTCTCCTGTATGGGACTCTCTGCGCTTCCTGGACTTGGGTGGCTATTTCCTTTCCCCTGTTAGGGAAGTATTCAACTATAATCTCTTCAAATATTTTCTCTGGTCCTTTCTCTCTCTCTTCTCCTTCTGGGACCCCTATGATGCGAATGTTGTTGCTTTTAGTGTTGTCCCAGAAGTCTCTAGGCTGTCTTTATTTCTTTTCATTCTTTTTTCTTTATTCTGTTCCGCAGCAGTGAATTCCACCATTCTGTCTTCCAGGTCACTTATCCGTTCTTCTGCCTCAGTTATTCTGCTATTGATTCCTTCTAGTGTAGTTTTCATTTCAGTTATTGTATTGTTTATCTCTGTTTCTTTAATTCTTCTAGGTCTTTGTTAAACATTTCTTGCATCTTCTCGATCTTTGCCTCCATTGTTTTTCCGAGGTCCTGGATCATCTTCACTATCATTTTTCTGAATTCTTTTTCTGGAAGGTTGCCTATCTCCACTTCATTTAGTTGTTTTTCTGGGGTTTTATCTTGTTTCTTCATCTGGTAGATAGCCCTCTGCCTTTTCATCTTGTCTATCTTTCTGTGAATGTGGTTTTTGTTCCACAGGCTGCAGGATTGTAGTTCTTCTTGCTTCTGCTGTCTTCCCTCTGGTGAATGAGGCTATCAAGAGGCTTTTATTTTGGTTTTTTTTCATTTTTCAGGCCATCATGGACTGATAATTTTGTGGAATACTATAGAAATAAATTACTAAAAATAAAAACCAAGGCATGAAAAAGACAAGTTCCAAATTTTTATTAGACTTAACATATAAAATTAATCTGTTAAATATTATAAAAATACTGTATTCTTCAGTTTCTGCACTTACCTCATTTTGGACCCATCACATCCAGCATGGGTCCTGGGGTTAGGTTTTGAGACATTGAATCTAATTATTTAGCTGAAGTTGAAAAAGTTACATCATGCCTAGGTGTTCCTATTTAAGAAATTTCTGAGAATTGTATCTTGACTTAAATTTGTTATATTAATATTGTTGCCTAAAACAACTTCCTTTTTTCTGACAGAGCCTCGATCAGGTTAATCAATCCTATTCAAGGGAAATCTGAGCATCTGTCCAGTCTGGGTGAATCTTGATCGGATTGGTTATTCCAGTTTCCTATGAATAATTGGTTGTAGGCAGGGACACATGTCACAATTCCAGCCCATTAGATGTGAAGAAAATCAGGGCACTTCGGAGAAAGTTTTCTTTCCTATTAAAAATGACATAGTGATATGATAGGAAGACATGATGCCTGGAGATGCTATTATACATTTGGTGTAACCTATCAGTTTAGGAAGAAACTTGGATTTTATAATGAATTACTGAACTGCTAAATGAACTAACCATGTTACTACCTTTCAAACTTATATGTGGGATTAAAAAATCCTCTTTATTATTTAAGCAATTTGTAATAGTTGGTCTTTCTCTTGCTTGCAGCCCAAAGCATCTACACAGAGTAATTTAGGAGTAGTTGAATGCATATATATATCTTTTCTATAAATTTTTTTGATCATTTTATTTTTGAAATTATGTACTAAATGCAACGTTAGCTGAGATTTTTAAAACAACACTATGAGAAACTCCCATCCCTGCAAAAAAAAAATAGTAAGACTTTCACAAGGAGATTCCCAACTTCAATGCATATATTTTAATAATGAGTTAACTTTTAAGGAAAAGCAAAAATTGATTGATGTTTAAAAATCAGTTTTCCAAGTAGTGCTCTACCCCTAGGCCTGTTTTTTCATCACGTGGAAGCTCCTAGACTTGCAGGCAAAAAGCTTCCAACAACTAAATAGATCTCTGTAGGATTTGCTCTGCAAGCCATACATTTCAGCACTAGCATATGTCATAAAAACAAGACTCATCACAACTGATGTTTTTGTTTTGAGATACAGGGCTTTTCTAATCTTTGGAGTGGGATAGGTTAAAATCAAGTCTTCATCTTTTGTTCTGAGTGTGAAGGAAAGCGCACCGTGTACATGGTACTCTCAGAGCAGGCTATAGGATTTGGATTATCAGTAACTGCTGGAAGCTCTGACTGAAGGGTTGCACATTCTCTCCCCCCACCGGGCACTCTGCTCTTAGCCTTTAAAGTTTACTGAAATGCCCAGATGGATGAAGATAGAAGCTGCACAGCTTGAGAAACACCTTGTGGTGTAAAAAGAACCATTACCAGGCATTTTGGGAGTTGGAGTGTTTGAGGAGTGGCAATAGAGCTGGGAGATTTTAATTTTTTAAATTATGAAATAAATGGCATGTAAGAGTCTGACATTATGTAGCAGGTATTATTCTAAGCACTTATTCATTTAATCCTCACAACAAATCCACAGAACAGATACCATTATCATGCGCTGTTACAATGAAGGAAGTGATTCCAGGCAAGTTAGGTAATTTGCCCAAGGCCCACACCCTCCACAGTCCATGCTCTTTACCATTGAACTACACTCTCTCCATGTGGAATATTTCAGCTGTATGGACAAGTACACAGAATAGTTTAAAACTCACCCAGATATCCAGTGCTCCACTCTGTCATTTAGAGAGATTCAATGTTACCGACATAGTTGGTCCTTGAGCACCTCTCCCTGCTCCTACCCCTCCCTCTCTTTTTAAAAAAATTTTAATTTTAATTTTTTAAATTATTTATTTATTTAGGCTGTGCCGGGTCTTAGTTGTGGCACATGGGATCTTTTCTTAGTTGAGGCATGTAGATTTCTTAGCTGTGGCATGCAGACTCTTAGTTGTGGCATGCACGCGGGATCCAGTTCCCCGACCAGGGATCAAACCCGGGCCCCCTGCATTGGGAGCTCAGAGGCTTACCCACTGGACCACTAGGGAAGTCCCCCCCTCCCTCTCTTTCTGTGATCTTTCTTTCTCTGGCATGAAGTTTGGGTCAGTTTTTGCTAGAGGGCCTGGGTCTACTTTCTCATACCTCCTGGCCCCTGCTTACTTAATTAAGCAGCAGTTCTGAAGGCTACTGGAAGTCATTTTCTTGAGCCTTCTTTCTGTAGCCCAGAGCCACACCTCAGCTCTGCATCCTAGACAGTGAGCCTAGCTCTGGACCACACAGGGTGGATCCTTTTAGCCTTCATTTAGTCCTCATTTCCCTGCCAGTGCTCAATAACACCCCACTGCCCGCTGTTGGTCCTGGTGACCAGCTGCCCCAACATTTCAGCCCCTCTCACCACTGCGAGCCTTATGGGAAAACAGAAAGGGCCTCGTGGTTTGGGAGAAAAGCTCTCTTTTTCATTGCTACTCTGGACAGTGCTTATTCCTATTTGCCAGTCATCAGTAGGTGGTGCAGATGAGCACTGTTTTTCCTCTGCTTACAGCACAGTTGCACCATCCTAGCACAACACAGTGCGTGTTATTTCGATGGAGGGGAGATGACCAGCCTCCTTGCATCCCTCTTCTGGTCATGAATGTCCTGTTTTCTCTGAGCTGTTTTGATTCCAAGAAATTAGTTTGATCATTTCTGAAGGATTTGTGAGATTCGTTTAATAGTTAATTTGATATTGAAATGAAACTTTTCTTGCCACCCCAGGGTGATAAGCAGCAGAGTGTTATAGGCCTGCTTAAGGCTTAGTTACTGATATGGTTAGACAACTCACAGGAATTTGGAGAAGTCACGGATTTCAGCCCATAACCCCCTAAATGTATGTTTACCTTAAGTTAAAAAATGGTTGAGTCAGGAATGCATCAGCATGGAGACTTTGCTATAATTTATCCTTTGATTTACTCATTAACTAGTTGCAGCGTGTTTACTGGCAGGTAGGGGGGGGATAAAGCACTAATAAAACAGATAAAAATTCTGTTTTTTGACTTTTCATGTTTCTTTTTTAAAATTTTTATTGGAGTATAGTTGCTTTACAATGTTGTGTTAGTTTCTGCTATACAGCAAAGTGAATCAGCTATATGTACACATATATCCCCTCTTTTTTGGATTTCCTTCCCATTTAGGTCACCACAGAGCACTGAGTAGAGTTCCCTGTGCTCTACAGTAGGTTCTCGTTAGTTATCTGTTTTATATATAGTAGTGTACATGTGTCAATCCCGATCTCCCAATTCATCCCACACACCCCTTCCCCCCTTGGTATCCATATGTTTGTTCTCTATGTCTGTGTTTGTATTTCTGCTTTGTGTATAAATTCATCTGTATCATTTTTCTAGATTCCACATATAAGTGATATTATATGATGTTTGTTTTTCTCTTTCTGACTTCACTCTGTATGGCAGTCTCTAGGTCTATCCACATCTCTGCAAATGGCACAATTTCGTTCCTTTTTATGGCTGAGTAATATTCCATTGTATATATGTACCACATCTTCTTTATCCATTCCTCTGCTGATGGACATTTAGGTTGCTTCTATGTCCTGGCTATTGTAAATAGTGTTGCAGTGAACGTCAGGGTGCAAGTATGTTTTTGAATTATGGCTTTCTCCGAGTATCTGCCCAGGAGTGGGATTGCTGGGTCATATGGTAGTTCTGTTTTAGTTTTTAAAGGAACCTCCATACTGTTCTCCATAGTGGCTGTATCAGTTTATATCCCTACCAACAGTGTAACAGGGTTCCCTTTTCTCCACACACTCTCCAGCATTTATTGTTTGTAGATTTTTTGATGATGGCCATTCTGACCAGTGTGAGGTGATACCTCCTGTAGTTTTGATTTGCATTTCCAGATAAAAATTCTTAACCTCATGGAACTTATTTCTAGTGGGAGAGGCAGACAATAAGTAAAACAGGAAGATTATAACATTTAAAATATGTAGCCTCTTAGGACATTTACGTTTTTGGACTATGACACATTTGAGAAGGTGGGCATCTTGACAGTAGGAAACTCTTGATACCTCCACCAGGGGAGCTATAGGCCCCTCTCAACTCTCAAGAGTGACGTTTTTCACGTTCTACCACATCTTCTGCCCTTTCTCTCCTCTGACCCTGTCAGTAAAACTGACCATCGTAAAAAGGGAGATATTGTACTTAGGAGTTCTTCACACTCAAGGGAGGGGAAACAGAGTCATAAAAAATATTTTATGGTAGCTTGTTGTCGTCATTGGCAATGTTAGCAGTAGAAGTGAAAAGTGACTTTTTTTTTCCAGGAAAGAATTTTGATGTGTCATCTAAGAGGGATAGGGCAAGGAGGTCAGCCTAGGAATCTGGCAAGTTAGAAACAAGCTTTTTATTAAGATCACATACTCAAATGGGGGTTACTTCCCTAATGTGAATGCCATGAGCATTCATAATATTACTATTACAGGTCATGTGCAGGCTGTCCTCTTTCGTTTACTAGTAAGAGTCCCATAAATCAGGTAAAACTTTAAGAAATTCTTCCTTTCCCTCCTTGCTTCCTCTCTCTCTCTTTCTCCCTTTCTCCCTTTCTCCCTTTCTCCCTTTCTCCCTTTCTCCTTCCCTGTCTTTCTCATTTTAAATTAACTGCACTAGGGAATTTTTTTTTTCCTTTTGTAAGATCTTCCTTTGAGCAGAGCCCTTAACAATCTTCTGTGATCAAGCACTTTAAAGTGCCTACATGGGCATGGCTATATAGAGACACAGTTAAATTGACTTAGGCCCAGTCATCTCAGAATACAGATGAGGAAGGCAGAAAATTGTATTATAGAAACTGCAGCTTGGACTGGGAAATATTTTGTCTCTAGTGATACACTGCTTTACAGCTGGTTTGTTCATGGATATGATGATGGCTCTAGAAGGTAATAGATACTTGATTCAGTTGTCCTGAATAATTCCAAATTCTGAACTAGAGCATGGTAATTGACTTAAAGGAGATGTGACTTTTTGGTTTTGATAGAGATACAGGGAGTAGTGAGTGCTTGCAATGGGTCGGAATAGGATACTTTATAACAACAAATCAGTTGGTTTTGTAGGGTTTTCACTTGTAGCTTTTTGGTAGCTGGGATACTTATGCCACTGAGAATAGCTCTTTTAACACAGTAATTATCATTTGCTGGTATGACCCTCTGAAGCCACATCTACCATCTGACAGAGCTGATGGTCACTGTGAAACTACTGAAAGCTGCTTTAGATGAGTCAAGCTGGCTTGAATGGCTTAAACCTTGGATCCCCACATTTCAAGAACAGAAGGAAGGGTACATTGGTTGGAAATATGATTCCAGTTAAATGAACCTTGTTGATTATTTTTATGTTCCTGAATTGAATACTTAAAAACAAAGAAGAGTCCTTCTGGTTATTCGTTCACCTAGAATGGACTTGTTCAAATGGCCAGTAGTGGTGATTGTTTCCTAAATACTGACAGATGCTTTTGCATTATTCATCAAAAGTGTTTTCTGTCATTAGAATCACACTGCTTTCACAGTGCTGCAAATGTTTTCTGAGATTTAAAGATGTAGGCCTAGTTGGTGCTTTTTTAGCTTTCAGATCTGGATTGTGGGGATAAACTCCGATGTTTGAATTGCTCTTGTTCTGCTAGAGGAAAAGAATTTCTGATTACAGCACTTATTAGCAATTGGAGTGCTGAGTCAGTTGCAAAAATTTAAAATAGCACGCAGACTGGGACGTAATTGTCCTGTGAATAGATCTTTAGGGAAGCAGCCTAATGGGATGAGGGTCTATAGGTTATTGAATCCCATATGAATGTTGTGACCCAGGGCAGGGTGAGCAGACATCCTGGGAAGGCTTGTGAATCTCCTGGGTGTTGACCTACACTGCTGCCTCAATGGTATTTTTTGGACTGAAGTCCTATTGCTCCTGGTACATGCATTATGTTTAAACATAGCAGAGCTTGAATTTGGCAGTGATCCTAGCATTATACTGAGGCTTATACAATCACTTATGTGCAAGAACACTATCCCATTTTTAAGGCTTGTGATTTGTTTGTTGGATCTACTACTATGCTTTTCTGAATTTACCAAAATTACCAGAATTGTTTTCTGTCTTATGCTTTGCTATGGCTCTAAGTCAGGCAAATGTGACTTAAGTATGGATCAATAAAATTTTTAATAATAAATTTGGATCAAATTTTAGGGTTAAGAGAAATGACTTTTAGGAATAAGGCAGATATTTTTCTCTTCAAAATTAAAGATTAGAGGGGCTTCCCTGGTGGCGCAGTGGTTGAGAATCTGCCTGCCAATGCAGGGGACCCGGGTTTGAGCCCTGGTCTGGGAAGATCCCACATGCCGCGGAGCAACTAGACCCGTGAGCCACAACTACTGAGCCTGCGCGTCTGGAGCCTGTGCTCCGCAACAAGAGAAGCTGCGACAGTGAGAGGCCCGTGCACCGCGATGAAGAGTGGCCCCCGCTCGCCACAACTAGAGAAAGCCCTCGCACAGAAACGAAGACCCAACACAGCCATAAATAAATAAATAAATAAATAAATAAATTTAAAAAAAAGAAAAAAAGATTAGAAGTAGTTTTTGTGGTAACTGAAAAAGAATATTTTAAATTCTAAAAACTTTCTCCATCATATTAAGGCATTTTAGTATTGTCTCTTAATTTTCAAATCTTTTTCAGTTCTTATTCCATATGGGCAAATAGCATATTAGATATTTAAACAAAAAAGTTATTTTTAAAATATTGCTTGTTAACTGTAAACAATGGAAAACACAGAAGAAAATGAAGAAAATTATGAATCATCCATAACCCTGTAATCCAGAAATGACTACAGTTGGCATTTTGGTATAAAGTCTTCTAGTCTTTTCTCCTTTTCTTGTGATGTACAGTATACAGATGTAATGTTGGAGCCTTACTTTTGTGTGATTCACTACAGTGCAGGAGTCAGAAAAAAGCAAATATAGATGGTAGATACCAAATGAGCAGATGAGTCACCAGCATAACTGAAAGGGCTTATAATAATGCTGCCTCATCCATAATACAGTGAAATCACATGGATAGCTCACGAACAGCTTTAGGAAGTTTACTTATACTTAACTTGGAGTTCTGGGAGAATAAAATATTTTGATTAGATGAGCCCTCCGGCCAGCTAGGTGACCCCACTATACTCTGAAAGGTCTAATAAAAACACTTTCAGTCATATTATTCATTATTAGCAGAAATGACGATACATTGATTGCCACTAAGCTGATAGTTATCATTTCTCATCATCCATACTGACTCTTACTCTAACCTTAGTTTTAAATGCTAAAGAAATCACTGTTCCTGGGATAAACACAAATCAATCCCCAGCTTTTATTCATAAATACTTTTTTTTCATGGCGACAGATAACAGTCGGGGATCTCTTTTAGATCTGTTTATCAGGAACCACAAAATCGTTAATCCAATAAGCAAAAACGTGTGGCGTCACCACTGTGTGCCAGGCACTGTTCTAGGCACAGGGAATCATGAGTGAATAAAACATTTCTATTTTCGTGGAGCTAACATTTTAGTGGGAAATGACAGAAAATAAAGTAAATGGCTGTTAATAATAGACAACCAGGAGGCCTCTCCAGTTTGGGTGATCAGGACCTATTCCTCTGGGTTACTTAATTCTAACCTGAATTGCAAGAAGGAGTCAGTCTTGCAAAAATATGGAGGGAAAGCATTCGAGAGAAGGGACAGTGAGTCACAGTGAACTGGGGAACCATGTGGAGCCCAGTGATCATAGGAAGAGGAGTAGGAGAGACAGGCTGGAGGGAGATTGTGCAGGCCTGTAGCGAGGAGTTTGGGATTAATTATACTTATTGTGAGAGGCTGTTGGATTTTTCTGAAAAGTCTACTTGACCTTTAAAAAATACCACATTAATAACAACAACAACAAAAAAACCCAACCCAATCACAAAACAGGCAGAAGACCTAAATAGAGAAATGCAAATCAAAACTATGAGGTATCACCTCACATTGGTCAGAATGGCCATCATTAAAAAGTCTACAAATAATAAATGCTGGAGAGAGAGTGGAGAAAAGTGAACCCTCCTACACTGTTGGTGGGAATGTAAACTGGTGCAGACACTATGGAGAACAGTATGGAGGTTCCTTAAAAAGCTAAAAATAGAGATATATGATCCTGCAGTCCCTCCCCTGGGCCTGTATCTGGAGAAAACTCTAATTTGAAAAGATACGTGCACCTCAATGTTCACAGCAGCACTATTCACAATGGCCAAGACATGGAATCAACCTAAATGTCTATCGACAGAGGAATGGATAAAGAAGGTGTGGTACATATATACACTGGAATACTACTCAGCCATAAAAAAGAATGAAATAATGCCACTTGCAGCAACGTGGATGGACCTAGAGATTATCATACTAAGTGAAGAAAGTCAAACAAAAACAAATACCATATGATGTCACTTATTTGTGGAATCTAAAATATGATACAAGGATTTCCCTGGTAGTGCAGTGGTTAAGAATCCACCTGCCAGTGCAGGGGACATGGGTTCGATCCCTGGTCCAGGAAGATCCCACATGCCATGGAGCAACTAAGCCCGTGCGCCACAGCTACTGAGCCTGTGCTCTAGAGCCCACGAGCCACAACTACTGAGCCGGCGTGCCACAACTACTGAAGCCTGTGCGCCTAGAGCCCATGCTCTGCAACAAGAGAAGCCACTGCAGTGAGAAGCCCGCGCACCTCAACAAAGAGTAGCCCCCGCTCGCCACAACTAGAGAAAGCCCTCTCGCAGCAACAAAGACCCAATGCAGCCGAAAAGAAAAGAAAATATGATACAAATGAACTTATATAAAAAACAGAAACACACTCACAGACATAGAAAACAAACTTATGGTTACCAAAGGGGAAAGGGGATAGGGGAGGGATAAATTAGGAGTTTGTGATTAGCAGTTACACACCACTGTATATAAAATGGATAAAAAACAAGGACCTACAAAAAAAAAAACAAGAAAAAGAAAAAAAAATACCACAATAGCTATGACATGGAGAACTTTTATGAGGAGAAGCAGAGAGGTCAGCTGGAATGCTTAGACATCTAGGAGAGAGATGATGGTGGGGTTTGAATCACCAGGTTGCCATACTGATAGAGAGAAATGGTGGATTTGGGTTGTGCTTTCGATGAAGAGTCAAGACTTTGTGAAGGATGGAGAAAGGAAACAATGATGACTTCTTGGTTTTGGGCTTATTTAGGGGACGGTGAAGCCATTTACTGAGATGGAGAGGCTGGGGCAGGAGCAGGTTTAGGATCCATGTGATGTTTAAGATTCTTAGATATCCCAGCGCTGTCATCCGGCAGTTGTACATAGATGCCTGAAACTGAAGGTGGAGAATGGTGCCAGAGATCTACATTTGGAGTCATCTGTGTGTGGACTGGAATCAATACCCCAGGATTAGGCCACATTGCATAGGGTGGCATAGACACCAAATGTTCCTTCAACATTCGGAAGCAGTTGTGTTGTCCTGCCGTAGAGTTTTCAGTGATTCAGAGTCTGCTGACAATACCCTGAGCTGCTAGTTTCTCTGAGCTCTGATATCATTTAGGAAGAAGGAGAGAAACTAGTGTTTGTTGAAGGTGCAATGTGTGCTGAGAATTGAGCATGACACTTATTATACTTTATCTCATTGAATCTTTACCATGATTATTGTGTTTAACATGTGAAGGTGACTGGCTCAGAGTCAGCTAGGTAGACCTGGTGACATTGTGACTGAGAAATGAACCCAGGATTTGAATGCAGGTCTTTGGACTTTTTTTATTTTTTTTTCTTCATCATGTTTGCAGTTGGCAGAATTGCAAAGGAGTGGCGATATTTTATCTTGCTTGCTCTTGCAAACTACATGCAATTTTAAAGTAAATATAACACTTCACATATGTTAAAAAATTTTTTTTTCAAAGCAGTACTGGCTCATGGCAAAGACAAGAAAATTCTTTAGCAGTACAGAAGGCTTTAAGGTAGGAATTGAAGTACCCTTGTCTCTTCCTCTTTAAGCACCATTCCTTTTCCACAAATTCCAGAAAATTTCCAAGACTATATAACATATATTTATGTATGTTACAAAACTCAAATAGAATTGTCATGCTCTAAATATTGCTTTGTAACTTTTTATTCACTTAATAATGTATATTGGACAGCTTTCTATTTTGGCAAATTTAGATCTATTGTATTATTTTAAATGACATCATAATATTTTATGACTAACTCATAATTTATTTAATCAGGCCTTATCGACATTTAGGTGGTTTCTAGTTTGTTTTTAGACAATTACAAACAAGGTGGTAGTGATCAGCCATATTACCTCTGTTTCTTGCTTTATTATGCCAGTATTTGTACAGGATAAATCCCTGGTACTATGATTGCAAGGTCAAAATGCATGTTTATTTTAAATTTAGGTAAATATTGCTTAATTGATTCAAATAATATTACCTAATTTATAATCTTATTATTAGCCCTGCAACTTCATCCACAATAGCTTTCTTCACATTAAAATTTGTGCTTATCAGGTGAAATATCATTTCACTTTTTACTTTAAGCTTTTAACCATGAGTAAGGTTAAGCATTTTCTTCTATCTATTTATTGGTCATTTCTTCTGTGAATTGTCTCTTCTTATCCTTTTGCTTATTGACTTGCAGGAACCCTTTAGATCATGGATATTAATCCTTTTTTCTGTTATGTCTCTTTGCAAATGTTTTCTCCTAATCTTTTGCTTATGTTGAATTATGTTTATGGTTTATATAGATATTTTTATATGTAGTTAAGTTTATCATCCTTTTCCATTAGGACTTCTATCCTTTGCCTATGTTATAGAAAGTGTAGAATCCTTACCCTGGCAAAGCTTCTATGAGGACAGACTGAGTCATATGGCATTGCTCACGTGCTTAAAATTGTGTAGACGATAGTGGCTGAAATAGGTCCTGCATTCCATTGACTACTGATGTCATGTATGACACTCCCAGTGTCCTATGTTTCTGATATTAAGACGGCTGTCAGGTGTTCATCAACTTTCTGCCTACCTCCTACTTTTTTCCTGGGCCACAGCTCTTTCTTATCTTTTGGTTCTTTCTCACTGACTCTCTTCTTCACCATCGAAAGTTTTGCTTCCAGTTGCTTCTTCGTGTCCCTGCCACCACTGTGTTTAATATTTCCTATTCTTTCTTGATCCGTCCCTGACACTCTCCCGACCCTCCCTGACATTTTTTCTGTCCCTTGTCAGTTCCTGTATGCTTCCCAAGATTTACCCCGCCGGTCATAGGGTAATCATGGGCGCTCCTCAGCCCTGTTTGTTCTTGCTTGGTGGGCATCCTTATACTGCTGAAGAAGTGTGAGAATGTTTGTGTGCACATGCACATGCGTGTGTTATGTGTGTAATTATTTCTGAATGCAGAGAGGCTCAAGGAGTCTTGTAACCAGTTAGTTTCGGTTTTAATGCTGGCCTTTTTTGGGGGGGGGCACTGACTATTTAGAAAACTTTATAGCACATCTGCTCTGATTACATATGCAAATTTTGCTTAAAAGAAGTTTTCGGGTTTTTTCATCTTTCTCCCATTTTTAGATTTTTCTACTTAAAAAAATGATTTTAAGATCTATAGTCAGTGATTTGGGATAACGACTCTAATCAAAATGCCACAGATAAGCTATGGTGAATGCTCAGTTACTTAGTGATGTTTATGTGGTATTAAAAAAACAAAAAAGGAAAAGCTTATGATATTAGGACCAGGGTTGGGGTGGGGGACTAACGATTTTTGAAAAATAAACCTGAGGGGATATGCTGAGGCATTTTCCTTACCACGGGGAGATTTATTTTTGGTTTTTTTTTTTTAGTATGGATTTTTTTTTCCCCCCGCAAAAAACCACCTGCCGCAGAAATAAGGTGCCTGCTTTAAATGCCGTACAACTTGGTTTCCAACTGGCTGTGGCTGGAAGGTGCCAGGCCTGCTTCAGCTCAGCAGGTGGTCTCTGACTCCTTCCGCCCTTGGGAGACCGCTGGCCTGAAAGCAACAAAGTCTTGGGGGTAGGGAAGCTCTTTGTTTTCTAGAGAAAATGTGATCTCTTCCTCCATTGTCTGTTCTTTGACTCATAGACAGAAAGCCTTACAGGCACACAGAAGTAGGACTTCTGTGGACAAAATTAGGACAGTTTGCATGAAATCAGTTAAACTTTCTTGACTTTGTTGTTGTTGTTGTTGTTTTCGGCAAAAAAGGATCAACTCCGCAAACCAGTGGTTGGTGAGGGATATAGAGGCTTAAGGGTAAGAACTGGGAACTGCTGGGGGTTTATGAATTTGTTAGAGTACAAAATAGACATTCTTTTAAAATGCAATTAAAATAAAACGCGGGAGGTAAGTGGAAAGTGTGTACAGTGACTTCAAGAAATAAATGAGACACTAACAACCTCAACAGACACTTATTCTGTGTTAGTGTGTGTAGCCCACTGTGTAAGTTTCCTGTCGAGGTATCTTGCTTTTCAAAGAAATGTCTCTGGTTGGGGTGTAGGTGAGATCAGATAAAATGCGGACTGGTCATAAGGCTCAGAACTAAGAAAGCACCTCTGCCCTACTTAGCAGCTAATTACAAGTTAGAGTAGATCTGAAATTGTGAGGTGCCGAGCAGCTCCCAAGGGGATAAGAAGTTATAGAGACATAATCAATAACGATTATTTGAAAGTCAGAATTTCATATCTTTTAACCCTTGCTTTAACTGGGATATTTCATATTTTTTCAGTAGAGGATGAGACTTTGTGCTAACATCCTAATATACAACCGAGCTAGTAAGCCTTTGCTTCTTTCATTTAAGTGACTCTGAATTAAGTGCTGTACCTGGGAAACTGATTGGCTCCCACTGACCACATGCTAAACAGGTACGGTGAGCAGTAATGGTGCCTGGAGCTGTGTTTTCCAAACTTAAATGGGCCTCAGAATTACCTGGGAGAGCTTTTAAAATACAGATTCTCAAGCAACAAGGATTTCTGGAGACGTGGTCTGGGAGTCTGTTATCTCAAAGAAAGCCAAGCTTGGGGACCAGTTGCTGCCTTAAGACAAGTTGGATTTGTCCAAGGTTCACACTTGACTTCCGTCTCCTAACAGCTGTGTACCCTTCCATTTTGACCTAACCATCAGTCAAACAACAAGCTAGCATTTTGAAATTAATGCATGGTATAGTAAACTTTTTATTCTTTTTAATATGCCCAGTAGAGATGCTTTTGTGCTTTGACATGGCAGTTTTTGTAGAACTAAGGGAAAATATTTTACTGGTTTTAGGGAAGGTTAAGCCTCCCTAAGTCCCCTTGTCCAGTGTCATCAAGGAAACAACTAAGATGAGGAGTAAGCAATAAATGAAACTGGCTTTCTAGTTACTAAGAAGAAATGCCAAGGTCTAATTTTTACTGTGGTAAACAGAGTATTTATAATTCATTTAAAGTAATCACAGCTACTGTTTGCATACTCTAAGTGGGAAGAAAAAGTGTGCACAGACCTAGAACAAGAACAATGTAAAAAATGCACCAAGTGCTCTTATTATTTTCATCAGGGGTCAGGCTCAAACTCTATCTCCTCTGGAGTTCACCTGATCCATGCCACATTCCCCACCCCCATTCCTTATTATCCCTATTTTTTTTGCATCCCACCCCCTATTTTATTGTTATTTTTACATACTACTTACTAGAGTTGTCATTCCCATGAAGTTGTAGTATCACTGTGATAAAGTTTACAAAAGCTAGACCTGGTATATTATAGATTTTTAGTATTTGCTAGAAAGGGTCTAAGGAACGAGCAAACAGATTCCTTGTTTTTATAGATGAGAAAATTGGAGGCAAAGCTGTTGGAAAGACTTACCAGTGATGAGCCAGTTAGCGGCCTAGACAGGACTTGAAGGCAGGCAGTCCACATCGTGAAACAGAATGAGAGTTGCTCCAGGGCTCAGGGCACCTGATTTCAAAGCTGGCTCTGCCATTTCCTACCTTTATGACCTCAGACAGGTTCTTCATTTCTCTGACTCATAATGAGAGGCAATTAATTATCTCTACCTACTACACAGAGATATTAAGAGGAATAAGTCACATAATATATGTCAGTGGTCTTCACTCTGGATATCCAGTAGAATCCCTGGGAGGACTAAACAAATCAACAAACAAAATAGATGCCCAGTCCAGTCGTACCCTGAGAGATGCTGATTTAATTGGTATGCGGTGGGGCTTTGTGATCAACACTTTTAAGGAAGTGCCCAAGTGATTTTAATGTGCAGCCAGGGTGAAGAACCATGGAAGAGCCTTGCTGGATGGCAATGGTCTTTATAAGTACAGTTCAGTATTTACCGTGGCTTGGGAATTTTGCTCCCAGGTATTCAGTACAATGTCATAGCACTAAATAAGTGACAGAACAGGGTCTATAGTCTATGTATGTATATGTATACATACATACATATACATATATGTATACAAACCATATTGTTGAATGGTGACAACATTGTCATTTCTTATGTTGATGTAGAAAACTCTTTACATAGTGGATGGAACTAAATTTAGAATTTTAAAATTAATTCATATAGCCCTTCCCCATGGGATAACATTAAAATAAAACCAACAAAACGATCTTGTTATGATTTCTTGTTTGTATTTCAATTGTTCCCCAGGGCTAACAATTATGGACCAGAAACAATTGTTGAATATAAAACAGGTCTTATTAAAAAAGAAAGTATCATGTGAAAGGCTGTAATAAAATAGAAAAAAGGTTCTGACATTTAAAAAATTACTGATTAATTCATTTCACCCTTTCTTTGACCTAAATCCTCCCATATGTATTTATCAACTTTGCAAACATAGTGACTATGTGTATATAGAGTTTGCAAACAAGTTCTAGAATGTTACTGCTAATCAATTAATTTCTAAAAGCCTTTCAAATAGTCTTATCTTCTTCACAGGAGTGATTTAGGCAATGAAAAAAAAAATCAATGAACTTCACATTGTTTGCTTTTCACTGGGAAGAATCATGACTTAATAAGAGTGGAGCTCTCCACGGCTGTTTGTAAGCACACTTATAAGCTGATATTATTTGACTTTAAGGCCTTATTACTGGCATGAAAGAGCATTTCAAGTTGAAGCCATTCCCTGTGAGAGCAGTTATATTTTATATAAAGATCATTTTGAAAATTCATATCTGTAGTAAGAGATCCAGATGTTAATCAGCTTTTTTTTTTTTCTTTAAAGTTATTCTAATAGGCTTTTGGATTGAACTAGGCTTTCAGCTTATCGAAAGGTAAAATAATATTTGTGAAAGCCAGATCAGCCAGATCACAGAACTTAGAGAAAAATGTATTTTTAGGTTGAGGGAAGTAGGATAATCAGCAATACTCAGTGACCTTCTGAAGTCCACACAGCTAGTTAGTGACAGAACCCAAACCAGAGCTCTTTTTGCTACCCCTCCTTCTGTCCCTAAATCTGGACTGACTCTGTCATCCAGCCCATCAACAAGGTGTCTCAGGACTCACTATGTACCAGGACCCAAAATATGTTTTTGGTCTGTGCTGAGACTTAAGCATACCCTTTACTTCTGCTCTGATGATTTTAGGAAATCTCGCTTTCCTTCCTTTGACAGAAACATTACCTGCATTATTTGGTACTGTTTCCATATAGAAATGAAATTGTTTTCAGAAACTAATCCCTTTCAGCCACACAGATTTACTCTGATCTGTGGAAGCTGGCAAGAAATCAATTCACATTTTTCATGTACCTTTTGGCTGAAAAGATTCTCTTGCAGAGGATCTGGACTTTTTTTTTTTTTGCCCGCTCCGCACAGTTTTTGTTAATCAGTGTCCCAGAATAGACGTGTTTACAAGAGAGTGCAAGTGATATTTTTGTATGGCCTCAGCACAGGCATGGCCATGAGGCTGTATGTGAGAAACTGTCTCAAGGTGACCTTTAGAGCAGAGAATGAGCAGGGCACCAGGTGTGCTCATTACTATTGGAGGGGATTTTGCTTCTTGGCCTGTTAGAGAACAGATCTAGGAAATACAAGATCTGTATGCTTGTGTATATGTCCACACAAGCATACAAATACATACACAAATACTTGTGTCTATGTGTGTATGAATTTGTTTACTTTTTGTGTTTGTTTCCACTCCTCTCATTCTCACTGATTAAATTTTAACTTCGAACATGTAGGATCCTACGAGCGTTATCAGTCCCTTCCTTACCCTCTTCACTCAATTCTCTCCCACCCTTACAGGTAACCAGCTTCACTGTTTTCTGGGTTATCCTTCTTATATTTCTTTTTGTAATGATAAACAATATTTGTATATTTAAAAAAATTCCCATCCTTTTTTATTACACAAGAAGTAGCATACTCTAAATGTATATATGCTTACTTAACGCTTTGCCTTTTTCACTTACTATTATCTCCTGGAAACTCCGTATCAGTTCATAGAGATCTTATTATTTTTTATAGTTGCATAGTACTGCCTTGTGTGTATGTGTATATTATTTTATTCAGCCAGTCTCCCATTCTGCATCATTTTTACCCTAAGTGACAGTGGAAGAGTTTCGTGTGATGTCAGGGAAGAAGGGGAAAGAGAAGACAAAACAAATGAACACAATCATCATAGGAACCTCAGAAACATTATGCTGAGTGAAAGAAGCCAGACACAAAAGGCTGCATATTGTATGATTTTTATTTATATGAAATATCTGCAAAAGGCCCATCTGTAGAGACAGGAGGTAGGTTGGTGGTTGTCTAGGACTGTGAGTTAAAATGGGAAGTGACTGCAAATGGGCATGAGGTTTCTTCTTGGGGTGATGGAAATTTTCTAAAATTAGATCATCAGGGACTTCCCTGGTGGCACAGTGGTTAAGAATCTGCCTGCCAATTCAGGGGACATGGGTTCGATCCCTGGTCCGGGAAGATCCCACATGCTGTGGAGCAACTAAGCCCGTGTGCCACAACTACTGAGCCTGTGCTCTAAAGCCACGAGCCACAACTACTGAGCACACATGCTGCAACTACTGAAGCCCATGTGTTCTAGGGCCCACATGCTACTAAGCCCATGTGTTGCAACTACTGAAGCCTGCACGCCTAGAGCCCATGCTCAGCAACAAGAGAAGCTACCACAATGAGAAGCCTGCGCACCACAACCAGAGAAAGCCCACGTGCAGCATCGAAGACCCAACACACCCAAAAATAAATTAAAAAAAAAAAAGTAAAATAAAATTAGATCATCACACAACTCTAAATATGCCAAAGCCATGGAACTGTACATTTAAAACATTTGAATTTTAATGTATGTAAGTTATATCTCAAAGCTGTTAGAAAAATCACCATCGGGTGGCATGTATGGCATTCCTAACAGAATGTGATTTTCTCTGATTCGACCTTGGCTTAAAGACTTGAACCCATTTGGATGCCATATAGACTTAGTGGAAATGTTGGGCATCTCCCCTCAAATGATACTTTCTACTATGATGCTTCAAATAGGAAGTGTATTTTTTAACAGCATTTTCTGCTTGAGGGACTTAGTGAACTGATAAACCCTAAGGAAATTTACTTATTTTAAACTAACTGTAGCAGAAATGATTGATTTAATCCCTTTAAAGAGATGAATTCTAAAGGACCTTATAGACCACTTTGTTATGCCTTTTATTTTACAGATGAGACTCTGAGAGTTTTAAAACTCTAATTATGTAGTAAAGTTAGAAATGTAGTCCTCTACTCATCTGTTCTGCTCTTTAAATATTTATACTATTCTGTTACGCAGCGGTTAAAATAATAATTATTAAGAGTCTGTAAAAACATGGAAAGCTGTTTACAACACAAATGAAAAAAAGCAGAGTGCCAAATGGCTGAAATATCATGATTGCAACCAATATGTCAAATTTGTATTCATATTGAGGCCTGGAGCACAATAGACAAAAACAGTATGTGTGTTATGTAATGGGCTGATGGGCGTTTCTCCCTTAATATTCTTGAACATTGCTGCATTGTATCCAAATAAACTTCTTTTCTAAAAATATTAAGGCTACCACAGGGAGAATGTGATATCAGAGACATTGTTTGTAGCTGCCTGAACCTGTAACCTGTATTTGCAGACTTTCCCCAGATACCTTCCAGCAATGGAAGTGTGTGTGATGAGGTTACATCATCCTAAGCCTCTGGCACTCTTGCCTTGTTTTCCTGCCCCTGGAATTTTGCCTTTGTCTCCTTGTTTCTCACCCTATTTTATGGAATCTACTGATCTGGCATGGCTGATGAATGACTTTTATAGCGGGTACTGTTACCTATCTCAACTGCAGGTAGAACATGAAGAGATTATGCTGACCCTTAAGTAGTTTAGCTGACACTGGAAGAATATTTTGTCTCTCACATGGGTGATTATTTCCCAGTGGGAATGAGTTAGAAAGAAGGAGGGTGCTCCTTCTCTGGTTAGCTGTACAGCTCCAATGGACTGTCTGGTTTGAGGAAGGGAGGAATGGGTTTAGATGACTTTCAAGACTTCACTAGACTTGATTTTTTCAAGGTGACTGACTACGTGGCTTTTATTGTGTGATAGGGAACATCATGGAGAAAGCATAAAGCGACTACATAAACACTTTAAGCAGCCCATTGTTTCAGACCCTAGCTCTGCCAAGTACATTTTGATCGTATATACTTGTTCTTGTCAACGGATAATGCTGGAGTTTTAGCCCATGGATGAGTTGGTGGGATAAATTGTGAAGCTAGTGAATATTTAATATATTATTCAAACACTTTCCCTCTCTAAGGGGTTGGATTCCACTTTCTAAAATGTTTGGGTTTCTTTGGATGACGCTAAGTGATAGGCGGTATTTATTAGCTCAAGTACGTGATTAAACTTTTATATCACTGTGCTTTTCCTGTTAAAATGCTGAGAATATTGTAGCCATAGCAGTTCCATTTCAGGGAAAAGAAATGGGACTGTGAAAAGTAAAGGGAAAGAAGGGGCAGTGTGAATAAAGTAGAGGACACCATGCCAGATATATAGACGGTCCTTTCCATAGGTCTGTAGTCTTTGCTTTAGATCTCTGATGGTACAGTTAATTCAATTTTCTGTTCTGGTATAAACAGTTCATTTTATTCTCTTTTCCCAAACAGACATCTTCCTGAATTATGTTTTTTTTTATTCCACTATTCCTTTGCTCAGAAATATCGAGTGAATCTCTTATTGCTGTTGGATTTAAATCTTAGGCCAACATTCCTAACCCCCGACACCTAGTCTTATCTGGCCCAAAGGATCAAATATCCTGTTAATCCCCTTTAGGTCACTGTAGACCGAGGACCGTCTTTTCCGATCCTCTGATCATACCCCTGCTCTTTCCTGCCCCCAAGCCTCCATTGACACTGTTTTATTACCACACTCATCCCCGTCTCAGCACACCGTATTCTCTTTTTACTATGGACTCTCATGTATTTTTCTCTTGACATTTATTTTTAAAAATATCAGTAATAAAACTGTAATAAGAGCTACCATTTATAGTGTTTATATTGTTCCAGGCACCATTTTCAGTACTTTACATGAATTAACTCATTCAGTCTTCAACAACATTTCAAGGGGTAACATTATTGCCATTTTATAGACAAAGGCATAGAGGCACAGAGGGATTAAGTAATGTGCCTAACCTCCTACAGCTAATAAGTGGCAGATATGGAGTTCTATCCCAGGCTGTCTAGATCCAAACACTGTTCTGAACCATAGCTCTAAACTACCATTTATAAGTTATCTTTTTAAAGGTTTCATGCTCTTGAAATTTAACCTCTTTAAGTCAAAGTCTCCTTGTTCTCTGCTCCACCTCATTATATAGCCCTGTGCATGGTGCAGGGGGTGACTGTGAATATCTGCTTACTGATGTGACCTAAGGTCAGTGGCCAAAGAAGTTCTAATAGATTCTTCTGGGAGTTTTGGCTTGCGTGGTTAGACTTGATGATTTTATCTTGATACACTGGCTGTCTTCTGTTCTCCCTCTAATTACTGGTGTGAGATAGTCAGGGTGACTGTCAAGAATTCAAATCTGTGGCTTTCATCACCTAAATGAATGGTGCTCAGTGGTAGGTAAATTTACTAATGTGCGTGAAACCAAATCTCAAATTGTGTTCTGGGCTTCAAAGTAAACATTTTAAGTTTGCGTGTTTTTTTTCTTAAGCAGTATTTTATTACTTGTATATTTGGTATGTCATATGAAATGGGTAAGAGCAACCTACACTTCACCTTCCTTGCAGTATCAAATCCTAAAACCATGCTAGATTTTGTGCAGTTCTTCCTTGATTTCTTTGGGAGAAGAAAAGGCTCTGCATGGAGGAAATAGTGGAAGTTGGTTATGTTGAAGTTACCTTGAGTACTCTGTGCATACAATGTTAAGCTTCGGGATCAGGTTTTTTCCTAGTAAAAACAAGTTAGCCAAAGAAGCCGAAGCCTAACATTGTTGGAGTTGACTTACTGTGTTTCTTTTATCTAACGGTAGGCTGCTTGATCAGGTAGGTACTCAGAGCCAGCTGTTCCTAGTGCTTTAATCGTTGCATCTGTGCCTATGTATTAGTCGGTGAAACAGAAGCTGTTTCTGGCTTATGCAATGAGAAAAGGGCATTTGGAAGAGTATTGTATAACTTGGAGAACCAAGGGGAAAATGGAATAATTTGCCACCTTCAGGAAGAGTAACTGTGACAACTGTAACATCTTGGGGTGGCCAAACAGGAGTGTCTCTTAAATCTTGTACTTTGAAATGACTCAGTTCTGTTTTCATTCAGTGCTCTACTCAGAGTTCATGTTCCTTGAAAGGGAGTCAGATTTGCTCTCAGCTTAAGTCAGGTGCCCATTTCTTGCTTGGGGTGATTGACAGGCCACCAAAGGCACATGGAATGGGAAAGAAGTATTTCCAAAGGAAAAGTGGGTGCTATTAACAAAGAAAGGGAGACAGACAACACCAACAGATACAGATGCTCACTTCCATCAAGGTTCATCTCAAAGAGGAGAATTTAAATGATAGCATTAACTTGGATAATAAGTGATTTGGATTTTATCTGAGTTCAATCACCAAGTTATTTCTCTACTTAGAAAATCCTAGCAGCTAAATTCATTAACAAATATTTTATGTTTAATTGTGAAAACTTGATTTTTTTCCTCATCACATTTTAAAACATTTATTTAGCTGTTTTCAAGTATACACAAAATTATAATGTGAACCCATATACAACTTCAACAATTGTTAAAACATTTTGCCAGTTGTGGTTTTTTAAATTGCATTTTGAAGCATTATCGTAAGATGTTTTTACTGCTGGCTATATAAAAACTCACAAGTTTTAACATGAAGTCTGAGAACTTGCTTTACGTACATAAATTCAAGTACCAAATTATCATTGATCTTATACCAAAAAGCATGTTGCCAGCTAGAACAAAAGATGCTTTGTTCAACAGTAATGCATTGTTTATCTAGAAGTAGAATTTTATTTCTATCAGTAAGGCTTTTTACTGGTTTAAGCCTGATGAATCAATTCTTTAACAACTCTCTCTTCAGATTACCTCTTCTAAATTCGTCTTCTGGATCTTGAGCCTTTAGGGTGTGATCAGAAGTTTTATTTGACAGTAAGGTTTCTGAACACCAGGACTCACCTGCATTGTGTGAGAGCTGAATGTACTCTAATCTTGTTTGCAGTTGAAAGATGCATGAGTGTAATGCAGTCCGGGACACAGATGATCAAACTGAAGCGTGGAACCAAAGGGCTCGTCCGGCTCTTTTACCTGGATGAGCACCGGACCCGCCTCCGATGGAGACCCTCTAGGAAGAGCGAGAAGGCAAAAAGTAAGACTAACTTTTGAATTCTCTGTTTGGCTTGACAGAGTAACACATGGGTTCTATTGGGTGAGCTCTGAAGCTTCAGATCCGTAGACTTTTCATATTTCTGCAAGTTTTAGGGTCAGTTGTTAGAGAATGTGAAGAGACAGAATAAGTGATGACCATTTTTACTTTTGTTAATTCTTTGGAGGAATTTTAATCCATAAAAAGTTTTATCCACGAGTGCTGTAAATGGTAATATTTCCCCTGTGTTGGAGACATATTTTTTTAGTTGGGATATGAGGTTTTATATCTTGAGGTCTTTTATTTTCCTATAAAAAGTAAAGGACATCATAAATCCAGTGGGATTTAAAGTGTTTTGACATATTCTGAACACAGTTAACTGATGAATGAATTAACAAAATTGTTTCAGTGATATCAAGTAAAATAGCGTTGATCTGTCTCCTCTGTAAAGCCTCTCTCTCACACCTTCTACACTCAGCACCAAGTCCTTGCTGAGTCCCCTGTAGTGTCTCTCTCATCTGCTCCCTCCCTCCTGTTTGCACAGGGGTCTTCTTCGTCCAGGGTCTCTTCACCTTTCCGGTGGCCTATTGCAAAGCCTCCTAACCAAGCTCCATTCTGCTAGTTTCTTCTGCCCCTATCAGATAAGATGCTTTCCTCTTCAACTCATAGACGACCTCGACAAATTAGGCTTACGTGATACACAAATTTATTCTCTCACATAACAAGAAACTCAGATTGGCCGGCCACAGGCATGGGACATTGAGTCTCTAGTTCTGTTTTCCCTGAGTGCCCTTGGCTCTGTCCCTTGTGTGTTGACATCGTAATTGAGGCAGCAGCAACGTGGCTTCAAAACTGATAGGATCGTGAAGATGCAGAAAGGGACCTTCTCTTCAGTGCTTCCTTTTCAAGAGGGAAGAACCCCTTTCCACACCCTTCTCTCAAAGCAGGGTGCCCATGTCTCCTTGGTTAGAACTGGGTTATGTTCCCACACCTAAAGCAATCGTAGGACACAGGAGTGGGGCCACCCCACTGGCTTGGACCCACTAGAACTTGCCCTGGGGCTGGGCATAGGCTCATTTCCCTGTGAGTCATGTGGAGAATGAGTTAGAAAGACAAATTGGGACTGTGCCATTAAGGCAGAGCAGAGGCGTGGACGGTGTATATGGGCAATCAGTAAGATTGCAACCCTTCTGATTCATGCCCCCAAACAAGCAAGCAAGCAAACAAAAAATACTGTCTTAGTCTAAAGTAATCCGCTCGGCAAGTGCTTCTCTGACACACACTTGCAGCGTTGCTCCACTACCTAAATAATGCTAATCTCTGGTCTGTTACTCCAGCCCCTCATAATCTAGCCTCTAGCTCGATTGATCTCTTTCCAGCTTTATCTCCCATTCCTCTCCCTCTTGAGCTTTTCAGTCCAGCGTAAATGGCCTGTTCAACATCTGTGGAGTGGGCCTCGTGTTTCTGTATCTTTATGTCTTTCCCTGGGCTGCCACTGTGTTTTCCCCTCCGCCTCTGTAAGCCCCGCTCTGCCTTTACCCTCATAGCTTTCTCTCTATAAATCCCAATCACATTTAGCTGTGCTATTTGGTTACCACCAAATTTTTTTTTTCCCTTCAATTTTTAATTGCTGTTTTATGCATATTGTAAAACGTCAAAGTTGGCTCTAGGTCTTTGTATGTTTTCCTTGCATAAACGTATAAACTATACATTTGACATATTCATAGCCTCCTTTTGTACCAACCTTCTTGTCCTGCTGGGCATATCTGTCTTCCTATCATAAATTTCAATACATCCTGACGCAACACCTAGGAGGGTGTTGTCTGGCTGTCCAGGAGAGTAAAGTGGTACATGGAGAAGGTTACTAGCAGGAAATGACAGAGCTTGTATTTCACATTCAGGCTTAATATCAAGATTCACAGACAGTGAATTTTATTTTTAAATTTTAAGATGATTTTGCTTTGCCTACATATCTTCACCTGCCACATAACTGTGTATCTCTTTCCTCACAGTACTTATTGACTCCATTTACAAAGTTACCGAGGGTCGGCAGTCTGAAATATTCCACAGACAGGCTGAGGGGAACTTTGATCCCAGCTGCTGCTTCACCATCTACCATGGCAACCACATGGAGTCCCTGGACCTCATCACCTCCAACCCTGAGGAGGCCCGCACCTGGATCACAGGCCTCAAGTACCTGATGGCCGGCATCAGTGATGAAGATTCCCTTGCCAAAAGGCAGAGGACCCACGACCAATATCCTCCCTAGAACTTTAATTCTAAACTGTGTGTGAGTGTGTGTATGTGTGTGTGTGGATTAGACTATATTTTTTTCCCATAATTTTGAGGCTTAAATCCACTTTCCTTGCTGTTTTTAAAATTTAATTTAATTTAATTTAATTTTTATTTATTTATTTTTGGTTGCGTTGTGTCTTTGTTGCTGCGTGCGGGCTTTCTCTAGTTGCAGCGAGTGGGGGGCTACTCTTCGTTGTGGTGTGCGGGCTTCTCATTGCGGTGGCTTCTCTTGTTGCAGAGCACGGGCTCTAGGCGCGCGGGCTTCAGTAGTTGTGGCTCACAGGCTCTAGAGCGCAGGCTCAGTAGTTGTGGCGCACGGGCTCAGTTGCTCCGCGGCATGTGGGATCTTCCCAGACCAGGGCTCAAACCCGTGTCCCCTGCATTGGCAGGTGGATTCTTAACCACTGTGCCACCAGGGAAGCCCCCGATTGCTGTTTTTTTCTTTACCCTTAGTACCTTTCTGTCCCCTCCTCACTCCCACTCCAAGTAAATGAATGCATAGAACAGGTAGAAACTTAAGCTTGCGTGAACTGAGGTGCAGACTTCTGAGGAGACTGGATTTACTCTCACAATCTGTGACATGTATGGCCTTTCTGGCCTCAGTTTCCTTATCTGTAAAGTGAGGGTGTTAGGCTTGTTGACCGCTTTGGTTCCCTTCCTCACATTTTGAATGGTCTTAAGAATACATGTTCCCCCTCTCCATGTAGGAAATAGTACCACTTCCTTCCTTGGGTGTCACTGGAATGTGCACCCTAATTTTTTCCCAGAGTGGTGGTAAATTTGTGCTGCTCTAGCTATAATCCCTCACGAAGGGCATTGTTGGAGCAGACTGGAAATATTCAGCCCCTGAAAGGATGTTGACAGTGTAAAGGTCTAAGCTGATGAGCCATGATGTTTTCATCAGTATTCACAGCATGCAGATAAATGCAACTGGGATTCATAAATGAACAAAACATAAACATAAGAATTAACTTTCTGTGCTTTTTCCTGCTAGTTTGGTTCCTAACTCCTTTACATTTGATAAAAAACAAATACTGAATCATTGAGAATGCTTTCTGGTGCAAGCCACAGAACCATATTAACAGTGCCTCAAACAATAAAGAATATTCATTTTCTCATGAACAAGAGATCTGAGATAGAGCGGTTCCAGGGTTAGTTAATTCAGTGGCTCAGTAATGTCATTAGAGACCTAGGTTCTGCCATTCTCAGCATGTTGGCTTGGTCCTTAAGCTGGCTACCCTTTGGTCAAAGAGAAGTGCAGCAGCTCTAAACACAGAGAAGTCCTGCCCAGACGGAACAAAGTTTCTTCTCATAACCACGCCCCCCCCCTTTTTTTTAAGAGCAAAGAAAAACTTTCCAGGAGCTCCACAGAAGACTACCTCTCATCAATGGCCAGAAATGCTATTACAGGCCCATTCCTAAACCAACCTCTGACAAGAGAAATTAACATAATTGGACTTTGATCTCAGGACCCTTTTTGCATTTTTAAAAACTGAAGACTCCAAAGAGTTTTTATGTGGGTTCAATCTATTGATATTTGTCATATAAGACATTAAATCTGAGAATTTCAAAAATATCTCACTAAAAATTATAATAAACTATTACATGTTAATGTATTTTTATGAAAAATAACTTTTTCAAAGTAAAAGAAATTAGTGAGAAGTGTGGTATTGCTCTACTCTTCTGCAAGTCTTTAAGGTTTTCTACATGTAAGATCATATCATCTGCAAACAGATAATTATACTTCTTCCTTTCAGATTTGGATGCCTTTTATTTCTTTTTCTTGCCTAGTTGCTCTGGCTAGAACTTCTAGTACTATGCTGAGAAGAAGTGGTGAAGGCAGGCATCCTTGTCTTGTTCCTGATCTTAGAGGAAAAGCTTTCAGTCTCTAACTATTGAATATAATATTTGCTGTGGTTTTTTCATGTATTGCTTTTATTATATTGAGGTAGTTTTATTCTATTTCTATTTTGTTGAGTGTTTTTATTGTGAAAGGGTGTTGAATTTGTCAGATGCTTTTTCTGCATCAATTGAGATGATTGTGGTTTTTCTTTTCATTATGTTGATGCAGCATATTACTTTGATCAATTCTATATGTTGAACCATCCTTGTATTCCAGGACTAAATCCCACTTGGTCATGGTGTATAATCCTTTTAATATGCTGCTGAATTGTATTGCTAGTACAGCTGACCCTTGAACAATGCAGGAGTTGGGGTGCAGACCTCCTGAGCAGTTGAAAATCTGAGTATAACTTTATAGTTGGCCCTCCATATCTGAGGTTCTGCATCTGTGGATTCAACCAGCTGCAGATTGTGTAGTACTGTAGTACTTATTTATTGAAAAAAATTTCCCATATAAGTGGACCCACACAATTCAAACCCCCTGGTGTTCAAGGATCAACTATATATTGTTGAGGATTTTTGCATCAGTGTAAATAAGAGATAATGGTCTGTAGTTATCTTGTAGTGTCTTTGTCTGCCTTTGGTGACCTCATAGAATGAGTTACGAAGTGTTCTCTCCACTTTAATTTTTTTTTGGAAAAATTTGAGGATTTTGGTATTTGTTCTTTAAATATTTGATAGAATTCACCAGTGAAACCATCAAGTCCAGGGATTTTCTTTGTTGAGAGATTTTTGATTACTGATTCAATCTTCTTATTAGTTATAGATCTATTCAGATTTTCTATTTGTGATATAGTCTTGGTAAGTTTTATATTTCTAGGAATCTGTCCATTTCATCTAGGTTATTCAATTTTTGGTGTATAATTTTTTATAGTAGTATCTTATAGTCCTTTATGTTTCTGTAGAATCAGTAGTAATGTCCCCACTTTCACTTCTGATTTTAGTACTTTGAGTCTTTTTTTCTCTTCGTCCATCTAACAAAAGGTTTGTCAATTTTATTGATCTTTTTGATAAAACTACTTTTGGTTTCATTGATTTTTCTCAGTTGTTTTTCTACTTCATATCTGTTCTCATCTTTCTTATTTCCTTCTTTCTGCTATCTATCTTTTTAAATCTATTGAGACTTAATTGCTGCCCTCAAATGTGATCCATTCTGAAAATGTCCCATGTGCGCTTGAGAAGACTGTATATGCTGTTATTGTTGGGTAGAGTGTCTGTATATGTCTGTTAGATCTAGTTGGTTTATTGTGTTGTTTAAATTCTTTATTTCCTTAGTTCTGTCTAGTTGTTCTATCCACTATTGTGAGTGAGGTACTGAAGTCTCCAAGTATTATTGTAGAATTATTTCTCTCTTCAATTTTCACCATTTTTGCCTTATATATTTTGATGATCTGTCATTAGATGCATAAATGTCTATAACTGTTATATCTTGCTGTATTGAGACTTCTATTAATACATAATATCCTTCTTTGTCTCTTACAGCCTTTTTTTGATTTAAAGTCTATTGTTTGATGTTAGTATAGCCACCCCAGCTCTCTTTTCATTATGATTTGCATGGAATATCTTTTTCCATTGTTTCATTTTCAACCTGTTTGCGTTTTTGGATCTCAAGTGAGTCTCTTGTAGACAGCATATAGTAGGGTCATGAGTTTTTATCTATTCTGTCAATCTGTCTTTTGATTGGGAAGTTTAATTCATTTACATTAAAATAATTATTGATAAGGATTAATATCCGTTATTGTGCTGTTTGTTTTCTTTATACCTTATAGCTTTTTTGGTCTCTTATTTCTTGCATTACTGTCTTCTTTTTTTTTTTGTATCAAAATATTTAAATCCCATTTATATAAATTCTATAGCTGTTTTTCTTTGTGGTTACCTTGGGGATTACATTTAATGTCCTAAAGTTACAATACTTTAGTTTGAATTTTTACCAGCTTAGGTGAATACTTTTTTGAACATGATTTGTTTGTCCATGTTTACTGGCAGTAGAAAGTTTTCATATTTGAATTAATCAGATTGACAGTTGAGGAATTTCATATTCTGAAAATATGCTATCTGGAAAGCGAGTGTACCCCAGAACCACACAGAGGAACAATTTTATAAGAAACATTGAAGAGTTGATGCTTATGTCAGTGAGGAACGAAAAGGAAACAGGAAATTAATGAATAATGAAGAGGAAGCTGATGTCAAAAATAGGGAATGTTATATTGAGTCAGAGAACCATTCTCATACAGATTTGTCAGAATTGGATAGGGGTTTAGATAATGTCTTAAAATCAGAATGACATCCTTGATTGGATGTAAATTTAATAACATTAATTGAGGAGAACAGAGCTGATATGTTCATTATCATTACATTTCAGTTAGGCCTGAAAATTTCAACTGTGAATGAATAATGAGAATAATGAATCTTAAATAGTTGTGTGAAAAAAATCCATCCAGTGTAAAGTGAAATTCAGGTTATTTCTGCAGTGTGGCCATGTTGAATGGAGGTAGATGAAGTACTCGTGTCTATCAGAAGCAATACAGTATTGTGGTTAAGGAGCGAGACAGTGCTGCCCTGTCTGGGTCCAGCCCCAGCTCTGACGTGTACTATGTAACTTTGGGGGACTTACTTAAACTCTTTTACTTCAGAGTCTTTATCTGTAACATGGTGATGATGATAATGATGGTGCCCACCCTATGTCATTGTGTGACCATCAAATGAGTTGATTATACACAAAGTGCTTTGAACACTGTCCAGCTCATATTAAGCATTTTATAAATAGTAGCTGCTGTTGTTACTGCTAAAGAGAGATAAGGATTGGCAAATCTTTTGCTTTTCCTGTTCAGATAGATTGATGTCTGAAAAGTCGATGGTCCCAGCATGCAAAGATGATGATGCTGGCATATTCCTCCATCAGATCATTCTCCTCCTTGATGCGCCCACCTTACCTCTTGATGCCACTTGGGAAATTATTACCTGTAGAAGACTTTATGGGTGTTGTAAACTGAAGCCTTACACCTTCCCTATAAATCAGGGGTCCTGCAAACTGCAGCCTGTAGGTAAATCTGACCCACCACCTTTTTATATGGGCTCCTGAGCTAACAGTGGGTTTTCAATGGTTGAAAAAGTCAAAAGAAGTATAAAGTTTTGTGACACATGAAATTTTATGCCAATTAATTTATGTATTGTCTATGGTAGCTTCTGTGTAACAATGGCATAGTAGAGTAGTTGCAATTGAGACCAAATGGCCTGCAAAACCTAAAATGTTTATTATCAGGCCCTCTTCAGAAAAAGTTTGCCCACCCCTGCAGTAAATAATACCGTTCAATGCTTTACATTCTCCTAAAGTTTTTTGATTAAACAATACTAGGCCGTAACTTTTCATTCAGTTTTTACTCTCCTAGTTTTTCTTTGCAGAATTACTATTTCTTTTCTTAAATTTATCATGTATTGGCTATGAATCATTAATTCAGGGTTTTCTTGGGCACTCATGTCTTAATTATGAACAACAACTTTAAGGTATCAGAATACTTTTACCTGCAATTATATCTTATACCATGTGTACTGTTACTGAGAGAGAATGGTATTTCCTTTCATAGAATCTTACAGTTGGAAGGGGCTTCAAGGTCATCTAGTTGTGCTCACTGACATTATACATGAAGAAATGGAAGGCCCAAGAGGTGATATAAGTGACCCACTGTCACAGGGCCAGGTCAGCATGGAATCAGAAGTAGTGTATATTTCTTGGTCTGAGTCGGCCTCTGTTTCTGTCTTACCAATCCCAGATCCCCTAAACCAATTGTCAAGGCCAGCTTGTGTGTTGACACTAAAGGCCTTGCAGACACAGGCTCACCCAAAAGGGTTTGTTTCTGCAGAATATTCATGATTAGTGTCTGCTTGTACCTGCTTCTTCTCTGGAGAAATCTTTGAGATGCTTCGATAAAGAAGTATAGAATAAAAGGATGAAAATGCTGCCATCCTTGGACTCATTCATTTCTTTGAACTCTGACCAAATATTTTGTGGGGCACAGAGCAGTGTTCACAGTCAAAAGAAATAGAGCTTATGCAATGGGTGCTGTATTCCCAGAAAACAGAAAAAAAATGAGATTCAGGTACTTACTAGTAATTGGCCCAAATGTTTCACTCTTTTGATTCTTCAGTTATTTTTCCCCTGGTCCTGGGTCACCCTTTAATTTCCAGGTATCATATATAATGAGGTCCTGCCTGCACTCTATGAGGAACAATTGAATTTGAAAGAACTGGGCTGGTTATATTCAAATGTTATAAAGGGAACAAAATGTGAAACAGATATTTACGATTGAAAAATAACATCTATTTAACTTTAGGAGAAATAAGACTAATTTTCCAGTTTTTACTTTCTAAGGTATAATCTCCTATAATCATAGTTTGAATCACCTAAGAAGTATAAGTGTTCTGAATTACTACTGGGAGGTTAGTTAATATTTTGTCTTAAATGAAAAATTTTCAGTTTGATGTCACCTGTTTGATAAGCAAATGTTATTCTTTGACACTTTCCTTTGACCTACTCCCATTCTCCCATTTCTTAGATTTAAACCTAAGTCTTTCCCTTACTTTGATTCTGTTTTTCTTCCATCATTTTCATTCTTTTCCTCTTCATTACCCTTTGAATTTTGAAGCTCAATTTGGTTTTCTAAATATACATACCATTCCTACCTTCTGTTATCTACCTCCTAACAACTGTGAAGCATACATTTTAAAAAAGCCCTCTGCTAAAACTTAACTGGGAATTTTAAATTCATCCATTTGTTACCAGTTATTCTGCTTCCTCACTATGTAAAACGACCCGAGACTCATCCTCCTGGGGGCCTTTTAAAATCTCAGTTCACATGATGTAAATCCTTTGTATCTAAACTCATATCCTCAGGCACCTAGTATCATACCTGAGCTTTGAATCAACCTCTATCATATCAGGCTTGCAGTTCCTATTAATGCCCTTGATTTAGAAGTTGGGGACATTAGGTAAGAATTATCAAAGCTAGTCATAGGAAGAGGAGCAGTGTAGAGACAGGCCTTCTGTGCAGGAGAAAACAGTGCTAGACCAAGTTGGAGGAGACCTGGGGTTGAGACCTGGTTCTCTTACTAATTCTTACCAAATTTCTCCCTCTCTTCTAGTTTTATATCCTCATCTGAACAATGAGGAGATTGAATGAGATGGTCTAAGCTTCTAAATGTAAGAGTGGGACTGAGAAAAGGGAATTGAAAAGATCATGTTGTGTAGGGGTATTGTGAAGGTAAAAAAAAAAAATACTGGATGAAAGGTCATAGACGGAGAAGATAAGGCCTAAATTTGGTATACATGGGGTCTCATCACATCATAGAGATGCTTTAACAGCTTGGATAAAAGGTTAAAGAAGCTCCCAGAATAATATGGTTTGACTCTCATTTCCCCGTGAAGGGAATCACCTGTATGTGCTCTCCTTCCCCCAGTTCCTTTTGTTGTTGTCACTGTTAGTAGCTCACTAAGAGCCTGTGGATTGCAGGTCCTCCTCAAAAGAATTTCTTCTCAAGTTTGGTGTTAATGATAAATGTCCTTGTGAGTATTCTGTGAAAGCAGTTTTTATTTTGATGAAAATGCAAGTGTTTTTCTTGACCTTTCTGCAAGTGGGTGAAGCAGACCTTTGAGGAAGCTGATAAGAATGGTGATGGCTTATTGAACATTGAAGAGATACACCAATTGATGCACAAACTAAATGTCAATCTGCCCCGAAGAAAAGTCAGACAAATGTTTCAGGTATATTTTCACAATTGGATGGGCCTTATGTAAAATACACGTTGGAGGTTATTGATATACTGAGGTATTTCAAAAGGCTATTTTGTCTTGTTGGAAGCTAATATTACTACTCTGTATTGTTTTGTTTTTCTTTGATGACAGAGGCATTTTATTTCATCAAGGAAAACTTCCTAAACTTAACATGCATCCACAGTTTCACTTCCTAAAGTGCTTTGTTGTTGTTGTTGCCATTTTCAGAGAGTAATTCTAAGCATTTTACCTGACACTTAAATAATGGGGTAAATGGGATCAAGTCACTTGGAGAGGATGATAAGATCTCATCTACCAACCTCATGGTCTGTTGTGAGGATCAGAATAAAGACTGAGTAACGTGACAAAATAGCACGTGTCGAAATCCTCAAGAGCCCTCTATTTTGTTACAGAGGAGTTTAAGATTTAGAATCCATGAGGCTTAGAAGTGCTGTATCACTTCTACCATTTAGGGAGCCCTCCAGAAGTTCACTCCACTGCTTGTTGGTGTTAGATGAGATGCTCTTTCCCTGTTGGTAAGTTCTGGAGGAAAATCCATGGGCCCAAACTTATTCTGTGGCCCCCAGCTGGGATTGTACTCAGTCTTCCACCTAAGGTGCAAAAGTGAGTTCTGTTAAGTTAAAGTTGGTGCAAAGACATGTTAGATTATTAGTAATTAGTAGACTACTAATTTAGGAAATGCTCTTATTTGGAGATAAGTCATATGTATAATCCATGTTTTGCAGTGATTTTCTAAGTGACTAGGTAGGTGATATTTTTAATGTGTAAAATTAAGTATAAGGGTTATATTTTATGATGTTTAATGTTTTGTGCTTCCTTTGTTTTCTAACCTCGTCTTATCAGAGATGGTAAGGGCAGAAACAGCATGAGGGGTGAGTTGCAACAATGAATGGAAGATGGAGGATGGCTTCGATCTGTGACCTCTTACGGTCACAGGTCCTGTGGTCTTGTCCTTGGAAGCTGGAGATGGTTTGCACTGGGGGAACTTGGTCCCATTGCACCGAAGAGAAAGGAAAGAAGAGGAAGGAATGAGATAGTCTATAAAAGGAACCAGAGGTGGAATGAGGGACTTTGGAGGAGAAATGAGTTGTCACAGAGTGAATTGTCTTTAAAGTATATGGAAAGGTTTGCCATGTTCTTGGCACTCCCTGTGACACCTTACTTTTGTTCTGTTTCGAGCCCCACCTCCCCATGCGTTCCTTTCCATAGGAGATATTCATAGTACTGGAGAGATAGCTCTGATTAAATCAGAGAGGCCATGCTTAAATAGGAGGGCAAAGTCTATACCTACAAAAATAATGATTTGGGGGGTGCTTTTTGGAAATAAGATAGAGAAGTAACATAAGATATTGAACTATTTTTACTCCTATATTTTTTCCTCCTTCAGACACATTTTATCTCTAATACACTAAGTATTTTAGAGGGTAAACCGGGAAATGTTTATGTCAAAAGTCTTGTAAGTTCAAAGTTAATGCTTTAGAGAAGTTTTAAGAAAACATTAAGGTCTCTTTTTATGACCTTTGATTTAAAGACTGAAAGACTTCTCAAGCCGGGAGTGACTAGAGAAGCAGCTGGGCTTCTATTGTATGTAGAATATTTCTATCATAGGTCTTGCACGTAGCAGAATTCTGTGAGTGCTCAGGGTGGAGTGATGGAAACAAAGATCTTAGTATTATTTTAAGGAACTTTTTTTTTTTAATGAATTGCTGTTAAAGACATTAAAGCCTTCCTGGAAGTTTCTTTGCCTTTTTGTTGCAGTGCAAGATTCAACTGGTTTTTTAAAAAAATAATCTTTTAAGGTATGGATAGCTTATTTTGAAGTCTTTGATGCTATTGCTTAAACCTTAGAGTTTTACTGTTCTTAATGGTTTAGGCATTTCCAAGGAAGTCTTGAAAAATGTATCATCTCTCGATCCAGGGTTAGATATTTTGAAACAAAGTTATGGCAGAAATATGAACATTAGACCTACTTTCTTTGGATGCAAAGACTCTACAACCAAGAGCCTCAAACACCAAAAATGTTGGTATTCTGTAGACCAATCTCTGCCTTTAAAATGACAGAAGGTACAGCAACAGCATCACAAAGAAACAGTGTATGATTTAAATATTGGTCTAAGTGTTTGCTCATAATTGACCCAAAGTTAGCAAAGTTTAAAAAAGTATATTTTTATACACACTTTGACTTTCAAAACTGTATTTAAAACCACATACCAGCTGACTGTATGTCACACATCTATGAATTTCAAAATGCCATTCAGTCCCTGTCAGTTTTTGCTCAGCTACAACTGTGTTCACTTAAAATAAAGGAGATCATGTAAATGGATTGGTTACTCATTATATATCCCCAACAGTTTTATGGTCTTATGACAAATTCAGCCAATCCGAAGGCAGGTACGTGGTGAAAGATCCTTGCTCAATAATTACTAGGAACAAATAATTTCAACTAGCGATCAGTCCAGATGGATTTTTCAGGCTTTTATGGAGGAAAAGGTACCAATGATGCTGATGGCTGTAAGAGCAATAAGCTACCTATGCAAAATTAAGAGAGATTCTATTATAGGTAAAAATTACATTTGATTGAATCGCAGTTCAGAAGCTGATGAGAGACTAGAATTTTCATCATGTATTAATTTTCATCATGTATTTAATTTTCATTAAATGTATTTTCTCTCTTTTGTTCTTGATTAGTCTTGTCCAAAATTTCTTTTATTAGTTTTGCCAAAAGACCAGCTTTTGGTTTAATTGCTCACCTTTGATGTTATATCTGCTTGTTTTCTATTTCATTGCTTTCTGCTTTTGTTTATAATTAATTTCCTTCTATTTTCTTTAGCTTAACTTTTTTCTAGCGTTTGGAGTTGAATTATTAGCTTCTCTGATTTTAATCTACCTTGCTTATACATTGAAAACTTTAAGTTTCCCTCTAACTACTGCATCACACAAGTTGTACGTGGTGCATGCGTTTACTTCTGTATGTTTCATTTCCTATTTAGAAATGTGTTTTTTCCAGAGGCAGTTTTTTTTAAGCTTTGTTGGTTGCTTTATAAATTTACTGTGATCAGAGAAATTAGTTTTTATGAGGTTGATTCTTTATAATTTGAAACTTTTTTTGGCCTAATATATAGTCAGTTTTTAAATTGATCCATGTGTGCTTGAAAAGAACTTGTTTACCATTTGTGAAATGTGTATTAGCCTTTTTTATAGTAAATATTATTTCCGGCTACTGAATTTCCTATTTCAAACTCTCACACTGCCTTGTTATTTTCTATGCCTCTTTCAGGAAGCTGATACAGATGAGAATCAGGGAACTTTGACATTTGAAGAGTTCTGTGTTTTTTACAAAATGATGTCATTGAGACGGGACCTTTATTTGTTGCTTTTGAGCTACAGTGACAAGAAAGATCACCTAACTGTGGAAGAACTGGCTCAGTTTTTGAAGGTGGAGCAAAAGGTATCATTAGACTGTTAAACTGAATGTTTACTTAAAAATACTTGTGAAAGATACATGAGTTTTTCTTGAGATTGGGTGTAGGTATACTTTAAATTTAGGATAGAGGGGTAAATATCACAATTCCACAAAAATCTTATCTATGAGTTATTTAAAATGTGTTTCCAGCATCTTTAAAGAGGGAGTGACAAATTGAACACTTATACAATTTTTAACCTTAAATATGCATATTTTTCCACAGAGTAGTGACAATTAACTCATGTGTTTCCTTTCAGATACCATGGTAATGTTTTCTTTATAGTGATAATATAGCTAGACGTTTATTAACTATGACATAATTCTTAACTAGCAATATAGTAATTCATTGGTAAATGTCTTCCTTCATACCTTGCCCTGTGCATCTCTTCCATTTTGGCTGAGCTGTATACTTTATAATTAACCAGTAATAGTAAGTAAAGCACTTTTCTGAGTTCTGTGAGTCATTCTAGCGAATCTTGGAAACTGAGATGTGGGAATTGACAAAGACTTTCTCCTTAATGAAACAAACTCTAAGCAGGCTCTTTTGAGCCATTTTTTCGAAGGTTCCATCCTTTGGCCTTGTCCTTAAGAGTCCAGCTGTAGCAAGAATCCTAAGTCAGTTTAACCAGAATCTCCATCCTCAATATCTAATCGCCCTCAATATCTGATAAAATTCCTCGCCTACCACTATTCCCTGGGTGATATTTGATCACCCTGGCCTGCATTTCAGGAAGAATCCTGTTAGGTCGGGTTAGCCAGAATCCCCTCTTATGCCTCCACTGACCCCTACCTTGCTCCTTGGCTATAAATCTCCACTTGTATTTGAAAATAAGCCAGTTCTATACTGAGCTCTCTTTTTCCGTTTTGCAATAGTTATTGATTAAAATCTATTTTTACTGTTTTAAGTAATGTCAAGAACTCCCGAATTTGTAGTAGGCCAGGCAGAAGTGGGGGTAGCCTGAGCACCTCATTTGCGGCTGGCATCTGAAGTGGGGTTAGTCTGTGGGACTGAGCCCTGTAGGGTCTAATGCTAACTCCAGATGGTCAGTGTCATAACTGAACTGCATTGTTGGATCCCTACTTAGTGTCGGAGAATCAGAGAGTTGGTGGGGTCAGAAAAAAGACACTAGACCTGGTAATATTTTACTTTATCCCATTACCACAATCATACATTTTAGGAATTACAGATTCAGATTTTATACATTTTGTTGTTGCTTTAAGGATTAAGCCAGATAGTGTTAGCAAAATGTTTTATCAAAATCAGTTATTTTAGTTTGATAATTTGGCAAAGGCAGAGATTCTCCATTAACAAAGTTAACTCTTAAGATAGGCAGAAAATGGGAATGGGGTAATAGAAAAATTATTTTTCCCCAGAGAACATGCCCTTTCTAAATCTCTCTTCCCTGTTTTCCTGCAATTATAACTACTCCTGCACTGTCATCAGAAGAACTCTTCCCAGTACAGTGGAAAGAACCTTAGACCAGGGGTACAGAAAATCTGCATTTCATATCCTGCAAGCTTTATCGGTTGGAGAATCTTGCGCAGGCCAATCAGTATTGTTTCTGAGCCTTGGTTTCCTGATCTGTACAAAGGGGGGCTGATACCTACCTTTCTTTTTTTTAATAAATTTTAAAAAAAATTTTATTTATTTATTTATTTATTTATTTTTGGCTGTGTTGGGTCTTCGTTTCTGTGCGAGGGCTTTCTCTAGTTGCGGCAAGCGGGGGCCACTCTTCATTGCGGTGCGCGGGCCTTTCACTGTCGCGGCCTCTCTTGTTGCGGGGCACAGGCTCCAGACGCACAGGCTCAGTAGTTGTGGCTCACGGGCCTAGTTGCTCCGTGGCATGTGGGATCTTCCCAGACCAGGGCTCGAACCCGTGTCCCCTGCATTGGCAGGCAGATTCTCAACCACTGTGCCAC
Source organism: Eubalaena glacialis (assembly GCF_028564815.1). NCBI lineage: Eukaryota > Metazoa > Chordata > Mammalia > Artiodactyla > Balaenidae > Eubalaena > Eubalaena glacialis. The sequence goes on from NC_083721.1 coordinate 113,913,387, forward strand.
CAGGGAAGCCCGATACCTACCTTTCTTATCTCACAATGTCAGATTGAAAATTGATTGGGATGATGAATGTGAAAGCCCTTTGACAGAGATATTCAGAAGCACAGCAGTGTGAGAAATTAAAATGTTCAAAGAAAGTGACTTCAAATTCATTTGTGCTAGTGGAATTTACCCAATCCATTTGAATAGCAATAGTGGATGTCACTTGCTAAGGGGCATATGTTTCTTCCCTCCTTTTGTTATATTGACATTCAACCAGTAAATTTTAGTTGGGGAAAACAGAAGCCAGTGTTCTGTGACATCTGCTCCTGAAAGATGATTACGCGTTTCCAGTTTAATTTTCTAAACTAGCCTGAAGCTACATATAGATATAATGTGAAAGAAATTTTTTGAAATTATCATATATCAAGAGGCATAAACCATAAAGGAAAATATTAATGTCCTGAAACTTTATATGTGGTCCAATATATCAAACATCATAAAATGAATGTCAAATACAAACTCAGAAAATATTTATAATATACAAAAGAGAGAAATAGTGAATTTCCTTAATATGGAAAGTGCTCTCATAGACTATTTAGGGAAAAGATGACTACCCAATAGAAAAATGTGCAAAACATTTGAAACATATAAAAAAAATTGCACGTCAATGATCTATTAAAAATGTTCATCCTTCACTAGTAATTTAAAAATGTGAAATAAAACTGAGACTTTTTTTGAATTTTACTTTTTATTTTAATATGCTTCTGCATTATTTCCATTAAAAAAATTTTTTTTATTGGAGTATAGTTGATTTACAATGTTAAGGGACCATTTTTCACCCATTAAATTAGTAAAGGTTAAAAAAATATACTACCAAACATGGTGTCCACTTCTTATATTTCTGGTGAAGCTGTGGAATGGTACAATCTTTCTATGGGCAGTTTTATCATTAAATTTTATATAATATATAAAATTTTTACCAATCCATTTTACATCTAGTAATTCATCCTAAGGAAATAATTGTGTATAGAAAAAAAAAAGTTATAAAGTTGTGCATTTCAGCATTCTTTAAGACAGAGAAAAATTGGACATGATCTAAAAGTGCAGCAGGAGGGTCATTAGTCAAGAGTTTTGTGGGGTTTTGAGTTTCAAAATGGGATTTTCACAGTGGAACGAATCTGAGGCAATTTGATGATCCATATGGCAGTAATTCATTTGTTTCTGATGGCGTAAGATTGGTGTAGACACCAGAGTATTCAAATTTTACAGATTTACTCAGTTGTGAAATGAAATATCACTGCCGGCCACATATGCTGTCCGGGATTATGGGAGTTCAAATATTGGCCTGTGAGTCAGATTTTTATTCCACTGAAGCTCTTTGCAAATTGAATTTATGCCTCTGACAGGTCCAATTGCTGTTTGATTAGGACTTTCATCCTTAAAATATGATGTGCTAAGGTAAATTCTTACTGTCTTTTATATCTGTGAAGAAGTGCCAGTTAAGGAAGAAGCCAGTTGGCTGAGGTTTCTCTTCCGTTGCTTCCTTACATCCACAGATCAAGATCACAGATGTCCACTAGTCTGTGGTTCCAGAGTACGAGAGTTGGTTGAGGCTCTTTGTTTCATTTTTTCCCCTGTTTGCCAAAAAGCAACCTTCATCTCCTCCAGAGTTCCTATCCATTTTTTGGCACTGGCGCTGAATGTGTTTTGAGTTCAATTCTTTTCAGAGTTTTGGTTCAGGAGTGAGAAATTGATTTCATTCCCCCCACTCTTCTTGACAACCTTTCTTAGCAAGGCTCTACCTTCTTTTTATCTTTTTGTTTCTCATGGATTGAAGAGTGAGGAAGAGAAGGCAGGAATATTGAAGAGCCCTTACAGTTTGCAAACCCTTCTAGCTGTTAACCAAGAGCGAAAGCTACTTCCATAGATAAGTCAAAAGCAGATTTCTATTTATGTAGTGTTTTTATCTGAAATATGCACGTGGCTGGTTAATTCCAGGGGAGTTTTCGGAACTTTTCTGATCCCATGCTACAGCGCCCTCTTCTTACTGAACTTTATGACATAGACTTATACATTAGCCCTTTGTGGTGGTTCTAACAGTTGCTCATTTTGCTTTTTTATTCTTTCTGCTGAAATATTTCCTTGATTCTTCTGATCCAATTATAGATGTCATTTGTTCCCTCTCCCTTCATTACCCTTTACTGAATCCAGACTGGTTTGGTGAGAGTCATGGTCATTCTAATCTTACCTCTCTTGTGAGAAATAATTATAAATTCTTCTTTGCTATAACTACCCCTTTCTGGTGCTAGTGTACCTTTATCTTTTTTTTTTTTTTTTTTAAAGCATTCTCCTCATCATAAAAGCATTCCTTTAAGAGGCTTTCCTGAATTTGTTTCATTTTTCTTAATTATTCACAGTTAAAGCAGTGAGAGACTGTTCGGAGTAATTATGTCTTGTAATATTTTTTCTCCCTTGAATATAGTTCCCAAATGACATTTTTCTGTGAAATAGTCATGTATTTAAATGCTTTGAAATTTGTGGATTAATTTTTGGATGAGTGAGAGTAGCCATTTTGGGGAGATAAATAACTATCATGGTTGTCTTATTCAGCTGGAAACTGAATGACCACTCATTTAGAGATATTTCTCTACTCCCTGCTGAAATTACCCAAAAATACAGTAAAAAGACCTCTCCCCCCTGTAAAACCACAAGGACAAAGAGAATAGGAGAGGAAACAGAAACAACAAAATCTTAAAACTTGTCTGATCCGAAAGAGACCCCAGAGCACTGAAACTCAAGCCCACGGAGCAAGAAACCACGAAGCAAGTTCACTTGCCCAGAAGAACCCAAGAAAGATCAAAAATGAAATTCACATGATACTCTGAAAACAGGAGAAGAGCAGGGGTTGAAAACACAAGCACTGGTTGGAAGTCTGCCCCAGATGTAGTTAGGGCTCCAGATTCTCTCCCCTACCTCTTGCAGCAGGACAGCTGTCCCTTCTCCACCCTGGCATAAAACTGAAAATAAGAGTTGGAGGAGGATGGACCAGAAGAATCTGGGCTGAGGCATACCAGGCACACCTGAGTGTGGGCACTGAAACATGGGGAGCGTGGCAGATGGTTTATAAAGATGGCTACAGTAGCTCCCACATCCCTGTATGTGTGTGGCTTTGCAGCGTGACATTGCCTCTCCTCCCATCAAGAAGTAGAGTCTATTTTTCTGCCCCTTGAATCTGGGCTGGCTTTGTGACCTGGTTTGACTAATGGATTGTAGCAGAATTGATGTACAAGGAACGTAGGCTTCAGGGAGCCTTGGCAGTTCCACTCTTGCCCTGTTGGGGCTGTGAGACTATCATGTGAGGAAGCGAGAGGAGGAGAGACCACGTGAAGAGGCCCAGCCAACAGCCAGCACCAGCCACAGTCATGTTGGTGAGGCCATTTTGGACCATCTGACTGTAGTCACCTGACTAGATGCCTGCAGTCACGTGAGTAACCCCTAGGTGAAAACACGATAACCGTGTGGCTGGACTCAGTCCCACTTACCATCCTACACAATTGTGAACAAGTATTGATAAGTGGTGGTGCTTTTAAGTTTCTAAGTTTTGGGAGGTTTGTTTCACAAAAATAGATATGAATACAAAGATTAAGTGAACATGTATGCATTGAAGTGTGAGAGCAATAACCCTCTTCCAAGGTTCAGATCCCAGGTTTATCCCTTCCAAGTAGGACATTGGAAAAATTTCCTTAGAGGCATATTACAGACTATAGTGGGTTGAATAGTAGCCTGAAAAGATATGTCCAAGTCCTTAACTCCAAGTATCTGTAAATGTGACCTTATTTGGAAGTAGGATCTATGTAGATGTACTTAAGGATGTTAAGATGAAATTATCCTACATTTTGTGTGGACCCTAAATCCAATGATGAGTGTTCTTATAAGCAACAGAAAAGAGGACATAGACACACAGAGGGAAGGTGGCTGTGTGAAGATGGAAGCAGGTTGTAGTTATGAAGCTCCAAGCCAAGGAATGCCAAGATTTGCCAGCAGCCATCAGAAGCAAGGGGAGAGGTATGGAATAGATTCTCCCTCCAAGTCTCCAGAGGGAATCATCCCTTTTAACACCTTGATTTTGGACTTCTGTCCTCCAGGACTGAGAGAGAATAAGTTTCTGTTGTTTTCAGCCCTGAGTTTGTGGTACTTTATTATAGCAGCCCTAGGAAACTAACACACCAACCCAAGGAAAAAAAACCCCTAAAGATATTTACATCAGAATTTTCCTGAGTCCAGCCAGAGAATTCTACAGTGAAGCCCACTAGTCAGTAAGCTCTGCTCATGAATACAGAGCTTCCAGCCAATTTTTTCTTGCCTTAGTTTGAAATAGATTTTTAAATAGTCGATTTAAAAAATGTGTTTTAAATAACCAAGGCTTACCACGTTTGAGGAAATTCTCTGCTATAAAAAAGAGACAAAGGCAAACAATTAGAATCAAGAAACTTGGAGGAAATAGAGGCAATGCAGGGAGAAGGAAACTTTAAAAACTGACATTAAGGACTTCCGTGGTGGCGCGGTGGTTGAGAATCTGCCTGCCAATGCAGGGGACACGGGTTCGAGCCCTGGTCTGGGAGGATCCCACATGCCGCAGAGCGGCTGGGCCCGTGAGCCACAATTACTGAGCCTGCGCGTCTGGAGCCTGTGCTCCGCAACAAGAGAGGCCGCGACAGTCAGAGGCCCACGCACCGCGATGAAGAGTGGCCCCCACTTGCCGCAACTGGAGAAAGCCCTCGCACAGAAACGAGGACCCAACACAGCCAAAAATAAATAAATAAATAAATTAAAAAAAAAACAACTGACATTAATACAGCAGAGCGATTAAAAAAATTTCAGCCATGAAGCAAGAGAAAGATGCTATGAGAAAAGAAGATTCAGAGGAAGAAGAGAGCAGAGAACTAAATTCATTAGTTGGCTTAGAAGATAAAGTTGAGAAAATTGTCCCAAAAGGAGAACAAACAGGAAAGAAATGGAAAAAACATAAGGAAATTAGTAGATCGATCCTGAAGGTCCGCTATCTGAATGACAGGAGTTACAGAAAAAGATAAGAAAAAATAGAAGGGAGGATATTATCAAATAAGTAATACAAAAAATGATTAGCACCAAAAGGGAGGAATGTCTAAATTGGCAGGGTCCACTGAGTGCCAAACACAGTGAATGTAGAAAGATCCATGCAGAGACAAATCAAAGTGAAATTTTGCAATGCCAAGGATAGAATGAAACCCTAAAGACTTGCAGAAAGGGGAAAAAAAAAAAGCCTTATCAAATTAATGAACAAAGACAGGTCCTGTAAAAAGGATTGGAATCAGAATGGCATCAGACTTCTCAACAGCAACTCTGGAAGCCAAAAAACATGAAGCAGTGATTTCCGACCTAGAACTTTCTACCTGGTCAATTTGTCAACCAAATGTGTGCACAGAATAAAAAACACACATAACACACACAAGAATATGTGCAAGAAATAAATAATTTACCTCTCAAGTGCTCTTTGATAAGAGTGACAGAATGAAATTGGGACAAAAAGCTGAGTGAAATTTTAGAACTCAACCAGCCTGCAAAAAGGAGGACCTTTATAGTGGAAAAAATGGAATTCATGGATTCCCTCTTGGCTTTGATGTGGAAAATTATACCAAGAGACCATTAGAGTCATTGGGAAGAATTTGTGATAGGGACATTACAAATTAAACGAATGGATGGGAATTCCAGCAGTTAAATCAGAAAAAAATTCTATAAGAATAGAAACACAATCAGATTATACAATAGACCTAATGTTAACATTTGCATATTCAGGACAATTTACATACTGAATTGTAGTTTAATAAAAGTCAAGATATAACTGTATTGGGAGGATGGATAGAGGGCGAAAGTTAGTTTTGCTGGCCCAAAAGAGTTGTCTTTATTTAAAAACAATAAAAAGTTAAGAGATAATGTTTAAAGTGTATGAAATAGAAAATAGCATCATTAACATAATACTTAGGAGTATAAAGACTCATTCCACAAGAAATATCTAGAGATGTTGGCATTATTACCTCTGCACAGTGGCTCTGCGTATAGAGGGGGAATTCTGCTTTTAGTCATAGGCGTCTCTGTTTTGACTGACTTAATTATGGATATGTTACTTTGGTAAAAATAAATGGAAGAGAGTTTAGGAATGTTAAAATTCTTTGCGAATTATATTATGACTTTGTGTTTCGTGTGTTTTGGGAGTCATTCCAATCTGGAATCATCAAAGAGGTCAAATTATGATAACTGATTTGAAAGTTGCAAAAATTTCAAAAGTTAAGATCCAGGAGTTTCAGCTATACTGAAAAAATAATCACTTTTAAAAGTAAGTATTTCAATTTCTTAGTAGAAATAAAGAAAACACCCAGACAGTAGATACAACGTAAAAGAAAAAGCTTTGGACTTGAATTGAGAAGGTTGAAATTTGAACTTTGGTGCTGCCTTTTAATGATTTTATGACTTTGGTTGTGATAATTAACCATTCTCAGTGTCAGTTTTCCTACCTACAGGATGGGGATAAAGATACTAAGTTTACAAGAACTATTTAAGATTATGGATGTAAAAACTTTTTATAAACTGCATAGCATTGACTACATTATATAAACATAATCAAGTTTTCCTCAAGTTCTTTTAGCACAAATTGCCCTGTATAGAAAAAACAATCACTAGTGTTAAGAGACAGTGAGTGGCTCAGATATTGATAGCAAACAAGACTTTCAAGTGAACTCCATGGGAAACAGGGAGAAAATGTTTCTATTTCACCTTATCAGCCATGTCAAATAGAAAGCAAAACAAGGGTAAAAAGAACAATAAAGAGCATTAAACTATGTTAAACCTTCATTCATACAGTAAAATCCCAATGTAACTTTCAAAGTGAGGTCCGAAAAAGTCAGTTGTGTAAAATGCAAGATTTTGCTATTGGGAAGTTAATTAAATGAAAGCAGGGATGGAGGAAGGATGGAAGCAGATTGACTTACATTTCAATTCTCATTGTTATGAGGTTTTAATGTATTTCACTGAGTTAATCCTTAATACTTGAATTTTGGATTAGTTCCCATTAATTCTTACATGGTGCCCAGGAAATTTTGGGCTTCCTAGAATGCCTCCTGATATTTTCACCAATTTAATGAACACTTTTCAAATATGATGATTTTTGTTAACACATTCTGCTTTGTACGTTGAGCTAGTAACATGTTCTCATCGGCAATTAGCTCCATCCCAGGATGCCGGGGTTTTTTTTTTTGTTTGCTTGAATTTTTTTAGATCTCATGGGTTCCTGGTAGACTACTTGAGTCTAGTGCAAGGCCCCAACATCTCTGAACAAATGGCCTCGTAAACCAAATAATTGCAATGTAAACTCAGTCTTCCAATGGCACATACAATTTTTATCAATTTGGTTCTTTCTATTTTGTGAGAAATTATTTATTTTTTAGACTGCAGGTGATAAGTCTCTCTAGCTTATAGCAGACAAATTAATGAGCTGCTTAAAACCAGACTAGGTCAGTTGAGTTCCTCGCAGGTAGCATGGTTTCATTTATTTATGGTATTTTAGGGTGGTGTCTGGTAATGTAGGTCTCTGCATGCAGTAAAGGTTATAAAATTTACTCAAAGAACGTGTTAGCCTTTATGCAGCTAGTTTTAGGGGGGAAAAAGCATTCTGTGCTCTTTCAAACATGCAAAAAATGGTTGCATAACAGAGCTTTTTTTCCCCCGCAATAAGTTAAATGCTATTAAATAGACAGTTTGAATTAGATTTCACTAAATCATAGGTATTGAACCTAAGAGATAATGGAATTTTTGAGAATATCATTGAAATATAAAGTACTGGCTCCCAAGTTAGCTTCCTCTATCATTATTCATTAGTATATTTATTTATTGATTGATCTTTTTTTATTTTATTAAAAATTTTTTTTAATACAGCAAGTTCTTATTATCTATTTTATACACATCAGTGTATACATGTCAATCCCAATCTCCCAATTCATCCCACCACCCTCCCCCCCACTTTCCCCCCTTGGTGTCCATACGTTTGTTCTCTACATCTGTGTCTCTTTTTCTGCCTTTTCATCTGTACCATTCATCTGTACCATTTTTCTAGGTTCCACATATATGCATTAATATACGATATTTGTTTTTCTCTTTCTGACTTACTTCAGTCTGTATGACAGTCTCTAGGTCCATCCACATCTCGACAAATGACCCCATTTCATTCCTTTTTATGGCTGAGTAACATTCCATTGTACATATGTACCACATCTTCTTTATCCATCTGTCTGTCGATGGGCATTTAGGTTGCTTCCATGACCTGGCTATTGTAAATAGTGCTGCAATGAACATTGTGGCACATGACTCTTTTTGAATTATGGTTTTCTCAGGGTATATGCCCAGTAGTGGGATTGCTGGGTCATATGGTAGTTCTATTTTTAGTTTTTTAAGGACCCTCCATACTGTTCTCCACAGTGTCTGTATCAATTTACATTCCCACGGACAGTGCAAGAGGGTTCCCTTTTCTCCACACCCACTCCACACTTGTTGTTTGTAGATTTTCTGATGATGCCCATTCTATTTTTTAAAAATTTATTTATTTAATTTTTATTTATTATTTTTGGCTGCGTTGGGTCTTCGTTGCTCCATGCGGGCTTTCTCTAGTTGCAGGGAGCAAGGGCTACTCTTCGTTGCGGTACGCCGGCTTCTCATTGCAGTGGCTTCTCTTGTTGCAGAGCATGGGCTCTATGTGTGCGGGCTTCAGTAGTTGTGGCTTGTGGGCTTCAGGAGTTGTGGTTTGCGGGCTCTAGAGCACAGGCTCAGTAGTTGTGGCACACGGGCTTAGTTACTCCACGGCATGTGGGATCTTCCCGGACCAGGGCTCAAACCCGTGTCCCCTGCATTGGCAGGCGGATTCTTAACCACTGCGCCACAAGGGAAGCCCGATGATGCCCATTCTGACTGGTGTGAGGTGATACCTCATTGTAGTTTTGATTTGCATTTCTCTAATAATTAGTGATGTTGAGCAGCTTTTCATGTGCCTCTTGGCCATCTGTATGTCTTCTTTGGAGAAATGTCTATTTAGGTCTTCTGCCCATTTTTGGATTGGGTTGTTTGTTTTTTTAATATTGAGCTGCATGAGCTGTTTATATATTTTGGAGATTAATCCTTTGTCTATTGATTTCTTTGCAAATGTTTTCTCCCATTCTGAGGGTTGTCTTTTCATTTTGTTTATAGTTTCCTTTGCTGTGCATAAGCTTTTAAGTTTCATTCGGTCCCATTTGTTTATTTCCATTTCTCTAGGAGGTGGGTCAAAAAAACGTTGTTGTGATTTATGTCAAAGAGTGTTCTTCCTACATTTTACTGTAAAAGTTTTATAGTGTCCAGTCTTACATTTAGGCCTTTAATCCATTTTGAGTTTATTTTTGTGTATGGTGTTAGGGTGTGTTGTAATTTCATACTTGTACATGTAGCTGTCCAGTTTTCCCAGCACCACTTATTTAAAAGACTGTCTTTTCTCCATTGTATATCCTTGCCTCCTTTGTCATAGATTAGTTGTCCATATGCGTGTGGGTTTATCTCTGGGCTTTCTATCCTGTTCCATTGATATATATTTCTGTTTTTGTGCTAGTACCATATTGTCTTGATTCCTGTAGCTTTGTAGTATAGTCTGAAGTCAGGGAGTCTCATTCCTCCAGCTCCGTTTTTTTCCCACAAGATTGCTTTGGCTATTTGGGGTCCTTTGTATCTCCATACAAATTTTAAGATTTTTTGTTCCAGTTCTGTAAAAAATGCCATTGGTAATTTGGTAGGGATTACATTGAATCTGTAGGTGGCTTTGGGTAGTATAGTCATTTTCACAATATTGATTCTTCCAATCCAAGAACATGGTATATCTCTCCATCTGTTTGTGTCATCTTTAATTTCTTTCATCAGTGTCTTATAGTTTTTTGCATATAGGTCTTTTACCTCCTTAGGTTGGTTTATTCCTAGGTATTTTATTCTTTTTGTTGCAATGGTGAATGGGATTGTTTCCTTAATTTCTCTCTCTGATCTTTTGTTTTTAGTGTATAGGAATGCAAGAGATTTCTGTGCATTAATTTTGTATCCTGCAACTTTACCAAATTCATTGATTAGCTCTAGTAGTTTTCTGCTGGCATCTTCAGGATTTTCTGTGTATAGTATCATGTCATCTGCAAACAGTGAGAGTTTTACTTCTTCTTTTCCAGTTTCTATTCCTTTTATTTCTTTTTCTTCTCTGATTGCTGTGGCTAGGACTTCCAAAACTATGTTGAATAATAGTGGTGAGAGTGGACATCCTTGTCTTGTTCCTGATCTTAGAGGAAATGCTTTCAGTTTTTCACCATTGAGAATGATGTTTGCTGTGGGTTTGTCATATATGGCCTTTATTATATTGAGGTAGGTTCCCTCTATGCCCACTTTCTGGAGAGTTTTTATCAGAAATGGGTGTTGAATATTGTCAGAAGCTTTTTCTGTGTCTATTGAGATGATCATATGGTTTTTCTCCTTCAATTTGTTAATATGGTGTATCGAATTGATTGATTTGCATATACTGAAGAATCCTTGCATCGCTGGGATAAATCCCACTTGATCATGGTATATGATCCTTTTAACATGTTGTTGGGTTCTGTTTGCTAGTATTTTGTTGAGGATTTTTGCATCTATATTCATGAGTGATATTGGTCTGTAATTTTCTTTTTTTGTAGTATCTTTGTCTGGTTTTGGTATCAGGGTGATGGTGGCCTCATAGAATGAGTTTGGGAGTGTTCCTTCCTCTGCAGTTTTTTGGAAGAGCTTGAGAAGGGTGGGTGTTAGCTCTTCTCTAAATGTTTGATAGAATTCCCCTGTGAAGCCATCTGGTCCTGGACTTTTGTTTGTTAGAAGATTTTTAATCACAGTTTCAATTTCATTACTTGTGATTGGTCTGTTCATATTTTCTATTTCTTCCTGGTTCAGTCTTGGAAGGTTATACCTTTCTAAGAATTTGTGCATTTCTTCCAGGTTGTCCATTTTATTAGCATAGAGCTGCTTGTAGTAGTCTCTTTTGATGCTTTGTGTTTCTGTGGTGTCCACTGTAACTTCTCCTTTTTCATTTCTGATTTTATTGATTTGAGTCCTCTCCCTCATTTTTTTGATGAGTCTGGCTAAAGGTTTATCAATTTTGTTTATCTTCTCAAAGAACCAGCTTTTAGTTTTATTGATCTCTGCAATTTTTTTCTTTGTTTCTATTTCATTTATTTCTGCTATGATCTTTATGATTTCTTCTACTAACTTTCGGTTTTGTTTGTTCTTTCTCTAGTTCCTTTAGGTGTAAGTTTAGATAGCTTACTTGAGATTTTTCTTGTTTCTTGAGGTGTGATTGTATTGCTATAAACTTCCCTCTTAGCACTGCTTTTTCTGCATCCCGTAGGTTTTGGATCATCATGTTTTCATTGTAATTTGTCTCTAGGTATTTTTTGATTTCCTCTTTGATTTCTTCAGTGATCTCTTGGTTATTTAGTAACGTATTGTTTAGCCTCCATGTGTTTGTGTTTTTTCCTTTTTTTCCCTTGTAATTGATTTCTAATCTCATAATGTTGTCATTGGAAAGGATGCTTGGTGTGATTTCAATTTTCTTAAATTTACCGAGGCTTGATTTATAACCCAAGATGTGATATATCCTGAAGAATGTTCTGTGTGCACTTGAGAAGAAAATGTAATCTGCTGTTTTCGGATGGAATGTGCTATAAATATCAATTAAATCTATCTGGTCTCTTGTGTCATTTAAAGCTTGTGTTTCCTTATTAATTTTCTGTCTGGATGATCTGTCCATTGGTGTAGGTGAGGTGTTAAAGTCCCCCACTATTATTCTATTACTGTCGATTTCCTCTTTTTAGCTGTTAGCATTTGCATTATGTATTTAGGTGCTCCTATGTTGGGTGCATATATATTTACAATTGTTATATCTTCTTCGTGGATTGATCCCTTGATCATTATGTAGTGTCCTTCCTGTCTCTTGCAGCATTCTTTATTTTAAAGTCTATTTTATCTGATATGAGTATTGCTACTCTAGCTTTCTTTTGATTTCCATTTGCATGGAATATCTTTTTCCATCCCCTCACTTTCAGTCTGTTTGTGTCCCTAGGTCTGAAGTGGGTCTCTTGTAGACAGCATATATATGGGTCTTGCTTTTGTATCCATTCAGCGAGCCTGTATCGTTTGGTTGGAGCATTTAATCCATTCACATTTCAGGTAATTATTGATATGTATGTTCCTATTACCATTTTCTTAATTGTTTTGGGTTTGTTTTTGTAGGTCCTTTCCTTCTCTTGTGTTTCCCACTTAGAGAAGTTCCTTTAGTATTTGTTGTAGAGCTGGTTTGGTGGTGCTGAATTCTCTTAGCTGTTGCTTGTCTGTAAAGCTTTTGATTTCTCCATCGAATCTGAATGAGATCCTTGCCGGGGAGAGTAATCTTGGTTGTAGTTTCTTCCCTTTCATCACTGTAAATATATTGTGCCATTCCCTTCTGGCTTGTAGAGTTTCTGCTGAGAAATCAGCTCTTAACCTTATGGGAGTTCCCTTGTATTTTATTTGTCGTTTTTCCCTTGTTGCGTTTAATAATTTTTCTTTGTCTTTAATTTTTGTCAGTTTGGTTACTATGTATCTCAGCGTGTTTCTCCTTGGGTTTATCCTGCATGGGACTCTCTGTGCTTCCTGGACTTGGGTGGCTATTTCCTTTCCCATGCTAGGGAAGTTTTCAACTATAATCACTTCAAATATTTTCTCTAGGTTCTTTCTCTCTCTCTTCTCCTTCTGGGAGCCCTATAATGTGAATGTTGGTGCATTTAATGTTGTCCCAGAGGTCTCTTAGGCTGTCTTCATTTCTTTTCATTCATTTTTCTTTATTGTTTTCCATGGCGGTGAATTCTACCATTCTGTCTTCCAGGTCAGTTATCCGTTTTCTGCCTCAGTTATTCTGCTATTGATTCCTTCTAGAATCAAAAAAAAGAAAAAAGTAGAAATACCTTCTATTTTTCATTTCAGTTATTGTATTGTTCATCTCTGTTTGTTTGTTCTTTACTTCTTCTAGGTGTTCTTTAATTCTTCTAGGTCTTTGTTAAACATTTCTTGCATCTTTTCGATCTTTGCCTCAATTCTTTTTCCAGTGTCCTGGATCATCTTCACTATCATTATTCTGAATTCTTTTTCTGGAAGGTTACCTATCTCCACTTCATTTAGTTGTTTTTCTGGGGTTTTATCTTGTTCCTTCATCTGGTACATCGTCCTCTGTCTTTTCATTTTGTCTATCTTTCTGTGAATGTGGTTTTCGTTCCACAGGCTGCAAGATTTTAGTTCTTCTTGCTTCTGCTGTCTGCTCTCTGGTGCTTGTTAGTATATTTAAATATCATTATGAGATTGTGGGGCTGAATGGATTTTTGATAAAAATATTGCATCCTTTATTAGTATTAAAGAAATTATTCTCAAAGAGTTTGCTTTTCCCAGTGATACTAAGCATGAAATGTACATGCAGCAAACTTGAGACTAACTCAGTAATGTTAGCATATACTGCTTTTTTGGTACCATACATTTTTCTTACAAATATTAATCAATTTAATCCCCACAACTACCTTATAAGGTAGCCACAGAGAAGGTGAGTGACTTATTTAAGACCACACTGTTAATAATATGAGCCAGCTGATTTGAATACAAGCATTCTCACTCCAGAATTCTCACCTACCTTTTTATTTTTATTTTCTTTTGCTAACCTTTGTGTTCTTGAGTCACCATGGCAGACTGCTCTCATGAATCGGTTGAAGGATCTGTAGGTATAAACACACAGGTGGATTTACCTAGAATACTCTTCTTTGGTAGAGAGTCATTTTCTTTTTGCATACAATTTATGATTAGCAAACCTCAGTGTTTGTGTAGAAAGCATTACTTTTGCAGATAACTACTAGCTTACAGTGAGTGGATACTTGGCAATGCATTTGCACTGATTATTGACTTGGTTTTATTAATCTTGTTGCTTCATAGAGAACATTTGTCTAGTAGTTGAAGGACTGTTTTCCCTGATTAAATCTGAAAGATATAAGGAATACTGAGATCATGATCATTTTCCAAAGGTTAAGTAGTTATGACGCTAGTAACCTCAAATATGGCTCATTTAACCATTTTGCACTGTATCACGAATGCTTAAAAAAATCAGTATGCCCTTTTAGCATAGAGGAACATATCTCATGAAATTGCAGGTACTGTACTATTGTTCTGTTTTGTTTAGATGACGAATGTGACAACAGACTATTGTACTGACGTCATAAGAAAATTTGAAGTTTCTGAAGAAAATAAGGCAAAAAATGTCCTTGGCATAGAAGGTAAAATAACCAATATCCTTAATTTCTCATTTCTCAGTTCAGTTTGCTAAGTTACATTCTAGCAAAATTTTTAGGAAAAGAAATAGGGAGATAACCTTGGAATTACAGATGATTCAAATAAAACCCACGACACACATATTTTCCTACAAAACAGATGCCATGATTTTGCTGTTTCTTTTACTTTTGCAACAACAGTAGCATTTTCTACTCCAAGCAAGTCAACTTGATGCCACTATGTATGATAGATGCCAAGAAATATTTTGACTTTTCTCAAATCGTTAATTTTTAGAAATAGTCTCAACCACATAATCTCATGAAGGGAAATTTGGCCCTAAAATAAGTAAACATGTTTTTTTGTTTTTTTGTTTTTAAATGTTGGCAACTAATTTGTTTTCCCTAGTTAGTAGTGGTAGAGAGGTTGTAGAAACCACAAATTTTGTTAATATGACTATCTTATTTTATAATTGAGGAAAGTGAGGCTTAAAGAAATTAAGTAATTTGGGACTTTCCTGGTGGTGCAGTGGTTGAGAATCCACCTGCCAATGCAGGGGTCACGGGTTGGAGACCTGGTCCGGGGGATCCCACATGCAATGGAGCGGCTAGGCCCTTGTGCCACGGCTACTGAGCCCACGTGCCGCAACTGCTGGGGCCTGTGCACCTGGAGCCCGTGCTCCACAACGGGAGAGGCTGCCCGTGCACCACAATGAGGAGTGGCCCCCGCTCTCTGCAACTAGAGAGAGCCTGCATGCAGCGATGAGGACCCAATGCAGCCAAAAATAAATGAGTGAATGAATAAATTTAAAAAGAAAAAAGAAATTAAGTAACTCGCCCACAGTTATATATTCAGAATCTAGCTCCTAGGATATTACATATAAATGATATGACATGAATATAGCTACATGTATCTATAAGTCATATGTATTTAAAATATGTAGGGAAAGAAATTTGTAGGCTGCTCTCCGAAAGAGAACAGGTCTCAGGCAGAATAGATAATCTTAATAAAAAAACTACTGGGGCATCCCACTTCCTGCAAGAGCATATGATACCATGGTTTATCTTACCAATTTTGATTGTTGGCCTCCTATTCCCCCAAACAGGCTCAGTGTGGACAAAGGGGTATGATACTGTATGTTTACTTCCAGGGATAGAGGCTGATTAAAACGAAGAGAAATTATTTAATATTTATATAATTAAAAGCTATTTTAAAAACAACCAAAGAAGATAAACTAATTTGGACCTTTCTTTACCAATAAATGAATCTTTTCTTTGGTGGGGCCTTAAAAGATGGAGTTAAACCTGATTTCTAAGTTATGGCCATAAAGATGAGCATGAAGAAATTCTCCAGAGTTTCAGAGGATATTTACCGGTAGTTTTACCACAGGATTCTTGAAGACTTGAAATAATTTACCCTAATAATCATTCCGTGTAGGTACTTGTAGGACATTCACATATCTGTTAATATGTTAATGAATGCCTCTCCCACCCAGGCACTATGTTTTTGAAAAACTGATGGGGTTTTCTACATAATCTTGAAATACTTTTTCACATTTCTCAAATGTGCTAGCCATAAGTAGCATCTTGCCAAACCAGTTTCATAGTCAAATAATCATACCCTGATTTTAAGCTATGCCTAACTTCTGACCTGTTACCTCAGCTATGGCACTGACAGTACTATTTTTCAAATCAACTTAATAACCTATCAGGTTGCTGTTGATCAGTATATCACTTAGGATAAATATGGCTTGAACGCTGCATGAGCCACCCATTAGGTCACACTGAATAATCATAGCTTGAGTTCAGCAGTTACTGAAGAGCTTTGCAATAAGCCCCCTCCCTCCCTCAATCAAAACTCTTAAAAAGTCTGTTTTTCTGTAGGTTATATTTAAACTGCTACTCCCCAAAGTCATATTTCAGTTTTTAACACTGTCTATTTGATCTGAAGCACATCTCCCATTGCCCCGGTATTCCCTGCAAAGGCTGTCCTGAAGGTACATGAGGTAATCAGTATGAACAAACTTTGATCTGTTTTGTCCTTGTTAGAGTCGGTTAAGTATATATGCTTCAAAGCTATAGTACTTCACTCTCTCTCATTTCCAAAGGCTTCACGAACTTCATGCGTAGTCCTGCTTGTGACATATTTAACCCACTGCACCATGAAGTGTACCAGGACATGGACCAGCCCCTGTGCCACTACTACATCGCTTCCTCCCACAATACATACCTGACCGGGGACCAGCTCCTGTCTCAGTCCAAAGTGGACATGTACGCGCGGGTGCTGCAGGAGGGCTGTCGCTGCGTGGAAGGTGCGTGCTTTGAGCGCGAGTGTGTGTGGGCGCACACGTGCTTTAGTCAGGCACATCTAGTGTAAATAATGGAGACCTAAAAAAATGCACTCATGCTAATCAGAACTATTTTCCCACTCACTGTAAAGTCGTTCTTAACTCATAATCCTCTCTGGTTTCTCCTGACACTTCAAACAGGGAGGGAGATGTGTACTAGCATTTGGGAGGCACACCTTCAGATGCTGAAAAATTGTGATGAACGTGAAAGTTTTTCCTAGAAAGATTTTTTTTTTTTTGATTAAACAATGGTAAAAATGGTTCAGGATAAATATTTATTTTTAAGATACTTCATGGTCTATCAATCAGCCAACACTTATTAAATTTCTAGGAGGTTTCTGGGGGTGAGGACACAGATGTAAGACGTGGTTTCTATCTTTAAGGCGCTCACAGTCATTAGGAGGGGTGGACGGTAAAAATCATAGTATGGTGTGAGAATTCCACCAGTTGAATCAAACGTGGTTGAGAGGTGATACAGAAAGTGAGGGGTGACGTAAAATACGATGAGAAATCAGTTAGCCTGGGAAGGTAGACTTGGGTCAGCGATAAAGGGCTCTGAGTGCTGTGATAAGGAATTTCAGCTTTAGCTTTTGGTAACGAGGGTCCAGTGGATTGTTTTAACACCTAGAGTGATACGGTCAGACTTGCAGTTTAGAAAGATTGCTTGGGCAGCAGTGTAGGAAGATAATTTTTCTTTAAGATGTATGTTTGTGGTGGGGGAAGGGAGGTGAAACTAAAGCAAGGAGAATGGTGGGAAGGCTATTGAAATGATTCAAAGGAAGGATCATAAAACCTTAGACTAGGTGAGAGAGATGCTTATACAGATATTAAAGAAGTAAACTTACAGGACCTGGTGAGCAAAGTAAAGGATGTAAGGCTTGAAGGGGAGAGCTGGAATGAATGATGGTGCCATCACCTACTGTGGGGACTGAGAGGAAGAGCATCAATGAGTTCAGCTTTCCATCGGTTGAGTTTATAGTGACTTTGTAATATTTACGTGGACATTTTTATCAGTCAATTAAATAACAATATGTGAACTCAACAGAAGGATCCAGAAAAGATAAAGATTCCACAATTCCGAGTTTTCTGTGTGTTAGTGTACAAGATCACTTACAGAGACCTTTGTGTGTAAATGTACATCACAGTGGACAAGATCACTTAGAGGAGTGGCAAAGAGAACAAGGCCTGAGGACTTATGCAGTCCAACCTTTCGAAGCAGAAAGAACAAGGGGAACTGACGAAGACAACTAACACAAAGCAGTCACTTGGACCTAAGGGATGAAATG
Organism: Eubalaena glacialis; assembly: GCF_028564815.1. Classification (NCBI taxonomy): domain Eukaryota; kingdom Metazoa; phylum Chordata; class Mammalia; order Artiodactyla; family Balaenidae; genus Eubalaena; species Eubalaena glacialis. The sequence goes on from NC_083721.1 coordinate 113,931,396, forward strand.
GTCAAAAATGTCCCATGCAATAGAAAAGTAAAATAAAGACTAAGTGTCCGGTCTGGTTGCATTTGACAGCTGGGAGGTTATTAGTGTCTTTTGCTATATAGTTTTGGTGGCCTTTCAGTGGGAAGGTCAGGTAGCTAATCTGCTGTGAGTTAGTCACTTGGCATTTTTTCTGCATTAGGGGAAGACTTGATACAGGGTTGGGGAGGTTTTGAGACTTGGAAGAGGGGAAAATGAGGATTCATTCATTTTGTTTTTAGATGGGGTAGGGGACAAGAAATTCTAAAATGGTTCATGCCTGATACCCTCTCTTTTCTCAGGATAGTAGGAGAGAACACCATCCACTAAGTGTAGAGTGGGTGGAGGTTGGCTGGGGGATGGCGGGCTTAAAAAGATCAGCAAATAATGAGAAAGGAGTTGACAAGATAAATTGGGGAAGGCCTAGCTAATTTCAAAAACAGTCTTTTACAAAACAGTCTTTTTGTTATACAAAATCTGCATGCTCAGACTGCCCCCCCACCCCATTCCCAACAGACTAGGTATAGGAGCAGTGAAGACAGATTCTAGAATTGATCCAAGCCTCTGGATTTCTAGGTCGTATAAAATATCTTCAAGATGTTGATGAGAGCTCTTTTAAGTAAGTGACAGTAGGTCCATGAACTAGGAAAGGAAATGAAGGGGCCACAAAATGAGGTTAAGAGACTAGAAGACTCAAAGAAACAGAAATACTGAGAATGTTGGCATCACACCTACAATAAACAAGAACAGAGAATTATTATCACAAGGTGGGATTTTGGATATAGTTGAGGTGATGACTATATGCAGGGCGCGTGGTGGGTGAGCATGATTAGAGTGAAGCAAGGAGCTGTTGGCATTGAGGTCAAGGTTAAGTGATTGGGTAGATTGCCCACATGGACTTTTAAGTCAAAGGATGCTGACAGGGAGATTCAAAACTAAAAAATTAAAAGATCAAAAATTGGATATTAAAAACTGTAAACCACATACTTAAGTAGAAGAAGAATGCTACGGAAAAGGCACTTGGAAGACACCAGGAAGGTAGAGATGGATAAAGTGAGGTTCAAAAGTGGGGGGATTTTTTAAATGAATGTAGAACCACAATTGTTTAAAAGTAGCATCCTCATTTTGTGATTTATACAAAAAAAGCATCTGTGGAGAAAGGAAGTAGTATCCTCCCAGGTAAACTGGTTGTTAACCAAGATAAGGAGGTTGAGGAAGAATTCCAGAGAGTCTGATGATGAAAGGGGGTTTGTTAGAGAATCTGATGATGAAAGGGGGTTTGTTTACACTGGAATGGAGATTCCATGGAGCAAAGGGGAACTGCTTTTTGGTGGGAGCATACGGGAGTCAGCAGTAGGTAGCAAGTTGTTCTTGGGGTGGTGGAATAGTGTAGGGAGACGAATAAAGCGGTAGGGCAGTGAGATAATACTGGTGAGTAGAGGAGCTCTTCTTTGTCAGATAGTTTCTGGCTTAAAGAATTTTCTGCTACAAAAGTAGCATATGTAATGTTACAGTAATAGTAGTAGTAATGTTATAAAGGCAAATTGACATATTTTTAAAATGGACAGGTATTAAAAACTACCTGCATACAGAACCATTAGGACCACTACAAATTTAGCCCTCTGGAAGTGTATGATTTAAGACATGGCATTTTTGCAGTAGATGCAGAGAACGCCTACTGACAATAGTGACTGATAATTGAGTAGCTTAAGCAACTAGATAATGATGATGCTTATAAAATATGAGCATAAAGGAAAACCTTTCGAGCAACAAAAGGTCTTGAGGTGACATTCTGTTCTCAGCCATTATTCAACCATTTGTTCACTCAGCACTCAAGCAGTTTTACAAGTCTGTCATGCATAGAGATGCCAGGTCACACACCCTTATTGGCTTCAGAGTGATGGTTGCCTATCATTTTAAATGGTGACATTTTCTTGGAGGCCAAATGTGGAAAATGACTTCTGGTGACTCCATGAAGTGAAAGTCAACTCCAGGCAGTTTTGCGATTTTGTTACTTCTTTGTCCTGTACTGTTTCCTTTGCTTTTCAGGTCTTTCAGGTGCCCAATCATTTCTTTTTTGATTTCTCTGTCCAAAATCAGTGTCTTACCCAAGCTTAACCATGTTCTAATGATCAACTCCTTACTGAATCAGATCTTCTAATTCTCTGACGTTCCTTGGGCTATTAAGAAGGAAAGTTATCTGATTAAGATAATTTACAGTAAGGCACAGATAATTTTTAGTTTTAGCTTTTTCAGGGATCTTTTAATTTTAAAATTAGCTTTTGGAAATTGTGTGCAGCAGATTACATTGAACATGGGCCTTCCCTTGTACCTTCTTTCTTCCTCTTTGCCAGTCACCAAAGTAATAGAAGCTATTGATCTTTGCCCTCCTTGTGTAAAAGGTGTTGCTTGCTCCAGACATTCACACAAACTGAGAAGATGCACAGCTTGGATATAATTTCAAAGGACGTGCAATCTCTCAAATATCTCCCTCGCCAAGCCTGCATCAGCAAATTTCTCCTCTGTTGTTTGGCTTGAAGTTTTCACTATTGGAATAATCTGTGACTAGACAGTGAAAGTCAAGCTGCTATTTCTGGAAGGTTTTGTTGAGAAGAAGCATTATACTGTGTTTATCTAAGAGACTTGGTCAGCTTTGTGCTTGCTCTATTTCCTGTCTGAAACTATGGTTGTCACCTTGGCTTTGAATATACTGGGAAGGAACAGGGAAACCACCATGATTTCGTCCCCTTTTGTGGGCTAGGTTCTGGTTAAGTGCTTTCCATACATTCTTCTTTAATTCTTACAACACTAAGGAAGATGGAATAATCTCCTTAAGAAGGCACCCCAACTTGGGATAGGGTTGGTGGCTCAAGGTCCCATAGCTAGGAAGCTTGGAAGCTGGTATTTGAGCCCAAGTTGTCTGACTCCCCCACTTTGCTTCTCCAGGAAGCCTTTGGGGTTTTTGGAAGAACAAGCATTGAATGACATGACCAGCCCAAGAGGGGGATCAAATAAGGGCCATCAGGTCACATAAGGAAGACTAGGAAGCACAATACACAGCACAGAGAGGAGGTTGGCTTTAACAGGAGGCATTTGCTTGACTTGTGATTAGGCTTGGCATCTAAATATCTAGATGTTCCTGAAGACTTTAGAACTTGATAACATGATTTTTCATGCTCTCCTGACAATTTCTGTCAGCCCTGTAATTTGAAGATCTTAGTTTACACTTCAAGCTTGGACCTGGAGGCACCAATCTATACACACCCAGTGGTGCTTTATCTACCTTGCTTCTGGATGAAGTTGTTTTTATTCTTAAACAGCTGCAGCTAGGAGTTAAAGAACCTGATTTATAGAATGTAGCAGGTCATGGATTAAAAATTTCAGGTCTCACAGATAATTTTCTGAAGCAGCTTTTGCCAAGTATAGTTCTTAGGGATGGAGAGTAATGATTCTGGACAGTTTTTTCATGCTATTGTGACCTGAAGAATCTCTCCACTTTCAAGCTTCTATTTTGATAATACTGTGTTTTCCATCTCCATTAGTTCAGCTGCAACAATGTCCTCAGTCAGGATATATATGGTGTCTTGGGGAAGACGAATAAGTCTTTTGTTGGTGAAGTGGGTTTGCCAGCAAATCAGATTGATGACATTTTTTACATGGCCTTTCATTTCCCTTGATTTTCAGCCCTAGTTGCTTTATAAATACAGATGTTCTGTCCAGGGGATTTTCACTTTCATTATGGAACTGACGTATTGTTGTTGTAATCGCTTTACAACTTTTCCTGTTATCTCCGGGAGCACTATCAGGGTGGAACATTTTGAGTTCCACTATGAAAAGCTGTCATGTTAGTCTCTCAGCTGGCCTTCACATCTGACCAGCTGTTTGTCAGGGTGCTTTCGGGGGCTTCTAACATGTGGTCTGATTGAAAAAATGGACCTGGCTATTTTGTGGCTAGGAGATTGGTTAGAGGATTTCTACTTTGCCAACATTCTCATCATAGCACTAGCTCTTACAGGAGCTCTTCGTGGCCATTTGAACTTGGCTATGGATGCCACGCGTTCAGATGGCAGCACCATTTGGGGATGTTGCTATCCTCATTTAACAGACAAGTGATAAAATAGACCTAAAAAGTGAACGTTAGGAGAACCATCCTCAACTATGCATATTCTGCCTGTGTTATAAATGTTAGCAAAAGGGCTCCTTCTTTCATTACCAAAGTAGTTTCTTATGAAGAGATATTTTTATATGTACATGATTATCAAGTCAGCTGTGGCATTGCCTCGTCTACTTTGCATTCTTTTTGAAAATGTATTAGCTCATTTATGAGAAACCCTCCTATGCCCTTTTTCTTCCAAAATGGGATATAAATTGGGGTATATTGTTTAAGTTACATACTTTTGAAACATCTGTTTATTCTTTTCACACTTATGTCCAAAGACAAATTAAAGATTGTCAAGCACATGTCAAAAGAGGGATGGAGCCTCTCTTCCGAGAAGATGCCTTTATATGTTTGACCTCATTTACAGGCCCAAAGGAACAGTATAACACTGTATGATAGCATCCCAAAATATTTGTTCTTAAACTTTGTTTCCAGTATTCCAATGGTTTTAACCTTGAAAGTACTTTCTCCTTTTCCTTTTTCCATTTCCCGCCCCCCCAAGGATATTTTAATAGGCAGTATTTAATTGATATATGTAACTGTATTAGTTAGGGAACAGAACCCCCCCCCCCCAACTCTCATCTATCTAGAGAGAGAGACAGAAAGAGAGAGGAAAGAGACCTTTGACTTTTCTCAGATCTGGTAACTGGGTCCTTATTCCTACTTAGGAATGATTGACTGACAGTGAGAAATAGTTACCTCATTTAGACACACATTTCCTGTTGGGCTGCTACATTTATTTATGTGACCTGCTAGGTTCTTGTTGGTATTTGAATTTGTGACCCCCTGTCATAAGGAAGGGCAATGGCATGAGAGCTGGCAAAATTCTATGGGGGATCCTGGTTTAGGATCTAAATCCTTAATCAAGGATTTGACCCTTGGTTGAGATTGAGATAAGCAAAGTGAAAGAGGGCACTTAAGTTGACCTTAAATGAAAGAAGCAAAGGCATGGAAGTAGGATCGTATGTGAAGAAGCTTGCCTAACTGAAAGAATAAGTCTGTGAGGTTGGAAGTAGGAGAAAATAAGTTTGACTTGTCAAACAGGAGCTAAGATATTAATTAACTAGTTTCTTTAACAGTTAAGCCTAAATCTCTGTGCCCTAAAACAACTGAAGTTTATTTCTTATGTGAAGTCCAAAATAGCTGTTCTTAATGGGTGACTCTTTCAAGCAGTGATTTAGGGGTACAGGCTCTTTCCTTCTGTGTCTGTGCCATCTTCAGCACATGACTTCCAAACTCACAGCAGAAGAGAGGGCATGGATAGCTGTGAGGGCAGGGTTTCATAAAGCAGACCTGGAAGTGGTGCACATCATTTCTGCCCACATTTCAATGGCCATGTCCTACTGCAAGGGAAGGCTGGGAACTGTAGTCTAGCTGTGAGCTAGGGCGAGAGAGAAAACAGGCTTAGTTGAATGGCTAGCCAGTCTCTAGCGCCAGAGATAGGGACCCTGGGGTTAAGCAGGCAGGAGCTGCTATAAGTTGTTTATTAATAAATTTAACATAGACCTACTGAGTACATACCATGTGTTGGATGCTATGTTATGCACTGAGTAGGCTTTTGAGCAAAGTAGTGACATGGAGAAAGCAGTGTTTTGAGAAATTAGTCTGGTGACAAAGTGTAAAACAAGGGAAGGCAAACTCTAAGTTGGGGAGGATGGTGAGGAAGCTGTGGTCTTTCTCCAGCTGGAGGTCAGTGAGGTTGTCAATACACGTAACAGTATCAATAGTATCAATGACAATAATGATTACTGTGTGCCATGCAGGTTTATAATCAACTTTTCATGTACTTATAAATCACTCAAACTTATGATTCAAGTCCTGTGTTTAGTTTTCCTTTTATGGATGGGGAAGCAATACTTTAAATTATTAAATCATTTGCCTATATTCACATAAATCTTAGCAGGGCCTGAAGATTCGAAGTTAAGAAGTCAATGCTATTTTAGAACTACTGTCGAATTAATCAAATAGAAATAAATCTAATGGAAACATAATGAGTTTAGGAGGACAATGATGAAAAACCCGGTTACTGATTTGAGAGGGTCATTGAAACATTAAAAGACTATAGTAAACTGAATAAGAAGAAGTAAAATTAGAGAAACAACCTGTTAAGAAATATCACTATGCTCAGGCATACTCGATTGGATTTAGATCAGTTTCTAATGAGAGTTCTTGGTAAATGCTAAGCTGCTTGTGTATATGACCTCTTTGTTAACTATAAGCACTTGCAGTAAATCATTTATAATCTCTAATTCCTTATTCTGATAAATATGCCAGAACACTCATTTCGGTCTGACATCTTTGTCATGATCGTAATACGTATAAGCTCAAACAATAAACTTAATACTTGTCTGCTATTTCCAGAACTATCAGGACACACCAGAAACTTTGGGTTGTTGATGTGACATTCTGTTTTTGGCAGTTGACTGTTGGGATGGCCCCGACGGAGAGCCGGTCGTACACCACGGTTACACGCTCACTTCAAAGATCCTCTTCAGGGATGTTGTGGAGACCATCAACAAGCATGCCTTCGTGAAGAACGAGTAAGTAGAGCAGCAGCTGGGAGCCAGGCTCAGCTGGCACATGGACCACTGCCTGATGTAACACGGCCACCAAGCCACACACTTCCTTGGAGTCTACGTCTCGCTTTCTCCTGCCCTGATTCTCTCCTTCCTTCCCAACAAAACACCGAACAAACAAGGGCCGCATGTACATACTTTCTCTTGCTCCCTTTATTCCTTACCCCATTCTCTCTCAAGATGTTGCCTCCTCGAAGCATGTTCTTACAAAGAGTGACCTCAAAGTTTCTAAAGCCAGGGTGTACAGAGTGTCTATAAAGTTTAGAAACACAGGTTACTATACATAATAAATAGCTTATTGGGATTATATTGCAATACAATAAAATAATAATATCTTGGTTTCCAGACTTGCTGGATGTCCTATGTATACTGAAGTGCCTGGGGTCCTTATGTTGCTTGACCCCTCCTTGGCATTTGATAATGGTGATAATTTCCTCCTTCGTACTTGCTTTTGGGGGGCCTCTATTATAACATTCTCTCCTCTATTGCTGCCATTGCTTCTCGACCTCTTTCTTTAGCCTATGGTCTTCTAGTCCGTTTCCTCACTCCTTTAATAGGCACTATTTCCTAAGTTGTTGTCCTTGGTCTACTTTTTGGTTATTTGCCCTTTATATATCCAGAATGTTTTCCCTAAGTTTCAGAGATATATTGAAAAATTCTTACTACAAATTCATCTGAGTATCCCATAGGTACCTGAAAATTAACAAATTTCATTATTTATTCAGACATTTACTTAGATATTTAAAGGTGCCCACTCTAAGCCAGGCATACTATAATAGGTTTGGGGAGCCTCAACACTGAGCGAGGATAAGACTCCTACCAGCACGGGGCCTCCACCCCAAACTGAACTCAGCCTTTCATTCTGCCAAGCTTCCCCTTGCTCCATTTCCTTTTAGTTAGGAGGCTAGCACTGTTTACCGGTGGCTTTACCTAGAAACTGGGAGTCCACTCTCGATTCAGCCAATCTTTTCAATTCTACTTGCTAAATTATCTTTTGACTCCACTGCCTCCTCTTCATTTTCATTTCCCTTTGGTTTCTCCTCCACGCTGGTGTAGTATGTTTCTTTCTGAAAATATAAGCTGATGTTGTAATTCTTAAAGTCCTTCAAAGACTCCCTGTTGTACGTGGTCATGCCTTCCGTGCCCTTCAAGGCCTGGCCTCTTCCTGCTCTTCCAGTGTTGTCTTCCTCTGTTGCGCCACAGAGACTTGGGCTTCTGCCGTCACTGACTGTCTTCCGGAGTCGCTAGGGATCTCAGTGCTTTCACAGACCCTACCCTCACCTGTGCCGTTCTCTCCGTCTGAAACACTCATCTCCATTATTCCACCTGCCCAATTCTTGCTCATCCTAGAAGACTGCTTAGGCATTGTCCCTCTGGCAAACTTACCAATACTACAACTGATTTAAATGCTGCTTTTCGCTGTCCTTAGCACTCAGCATATTTCTATCATATCATACAGCACCTTCTTGCAATTGTTGGTGACTTGCCTCCTTTTAAGTAGTTAGGACCATGAACTCCTTGAAAATATGTGGCTATGTCTTATTCATTCATTTTTAAAAGAAATTAAAAATAAAACTTTATTTCCCCCCCCACCCTTTTTTTGGGCTGCTATGTGCGTCTTACAGGATCTCAGTTCCACAACCAGGCACTGAACCCGGGCCCCAGCAGTGAAAGCCCAGGATCCTAACCACGAGGCCACCAGGGAACTCCCCCTTATTCATTCTTTATTGCCTAGCCAGTGCCTGCAATATACCAGACATTCAAGAAATGATTTTTGCATTAAAAGAGGCAAATTAAAATTACAATTGCATGAAATTAATTTTATAGACATTAGTAGCCTTTAAAATTTCTAACACTTCGTCTTCTCATTAATTAAATGTGAAGTTAAAGTGCTGTTCTGATGAGAGACACTTGCTGCATAGCAGGTTTGGTTTGTGGTGTCTTCCACATGGAAGAATCCGAGTACTAAATTCTGATGGGTCTTTTTACCCTGATTGCTACTAATCTTAGCCAAGTTGGTGAAGTGATTTGCCGTTATTTTCCAACATGTGAAGTAGGGCATTGAGAAGACCTCCTGTCTATGTACTTCGGAGGACCCTCTGATGACTTGACTATGCTTACTTAAAGTCTGGGAATCCTTAGGAGAAAAGCACTTCAAATTAAAACAGTTAATAAGCTTGTTTAGCACATTTTAAAAGTGCAGCTTTAAGTTCTAGTTGCATCTTTTTTTTTTTTTCCCGGCCGTGCCGCCCAGCATGTGGGATCTTAGTTCCCCAACCAGGGATTGAACTCGCACCCCCCTACAGTGGACACGCAGAGTCTTAACCACTGGACTGCCAGGGAAGTCCCAAACTGAAAATGTTTTGTTTCATGTGTGGTTTTTTTTTGGCCTCAACACACCACACGCGGAACTTCCCTGACCAGGCATCGAACCCACGCCCCCTGAGTGGAAGGGCAGCGTCTTAACCACTGGACCACCAGGGAAGTCCTTAGTCGCATCTTTACACCAGGGTTTCTCAACCTTGGCACTACTGACATTTTGGATCAGATAATTCTTTGTTATGGGAAACTGTCTTGTGCATTGCAGGATGGTGAGCAAATTCGTGACTTCTACTCACTAAACACCAGTAGCAACCCCCATCCCCAACACTGTGACCACCAAAAATGTCTTCAGACATTGACAAATGTCCCTTTGGAAGGGGTGCCACACAGTCGCCCCAGCCCCTGTTGAGAAGCACTGCTTCATACACCAAGCATCATTAGACACTGATAGCCTTTTTATAAACAGATTGATAACTTAAAAGTCCATTGCTAGAACTCCCTGATGTGACTGTGCAGACAACTCAGGGCTGCTAGTATGCTGTTTTTCTCTCTTTCTAACACTCTGGGGTAAAACCCATGTGAGGACACAGGAGCAAACAGATTATAGTCCGGTAACCAAACCGACCTCAGTCACAAAGGTTCATCTCTCGTATTACCTCTGGCATCAGGTTTACTAATGAGGATAGAATGTAATTTCAGGAGGTCACAGCCTGTATTGTGGAGTTTGTGCTTCTCATACAAGCGCATAAATAATTTTTTTTCTCCATATAGACGTATTAGGCAAGTTAAATATTGGTGTGTCTATTCCGGAAAAAAATATATTGCCTAGTACTTCAGAAGATGTGTGATGGAAACTAGAAAAAAAAAAATGAAAATAAGCCTGAATTTGTTTTTCTGAGGAAAAAACAAAGTCAGAAGAGGAGTAAGGTCATGGAATCGTTGCTGGTTCCTAAGGCTGTCTGTACTGATCGCTCCATTGGGGTCTCACATTCTCTGCACAGAGCCCTGAGTGCTGGAGGAGAGTGAATGCTTGACTTTTTTTTCCTTTCTGAAAGTAAAGACTAGTATATAATTCTATACAAATGATTTTGAAATGCCTGACATAGGACGCTATAAAACACAAAATTCCATTGTGTTATTTTATCCTCAATAGTAATTTTCAAGCTGTGTGTTGAATATATATTTTTAGAGTAAATATCTTCATTTAATGATAGTGGTCTCCTAGATGTTTCTAGACTTTTGAATAAATAAGACAAAATTACCTTATGAGTTTTCTTTCTTTAGGTTTCTTATCTCTCAAAATTTTCTCTTTTATTTTTTCTTGTAAAAGAGACAAAATATATGTACTCTGTGTGTGCATGTGTGTGTGAGGGAGAGAGAGAGCTACAAAATATTAGACTAAGTCATCTCATATGGATTGGTATTTTGTTCACCCCTTAAGCCTGGTAAAATATATTTGGCCAGAGGAGTTTGCTATTTTTTTTTAATGCATCTCGCATCTTTTTCATTTTAGAAGCATTTTAATTATCACCTCTCTCACAAATACTGTCACTAGGCTTGTAAGAACATAATGAATACAGAATAATTTTCCAAAGTCCCTGTGAGTTGCTGTACTCGACACCTTTACAATGTGCTGCTGTTCTCTCAGGTTCCCGGTCATACTGTCTATTGAGAATCACTGCAGTGTCCAGCAGCAAAGGAAAATTGCTCAGTACCTGAAAGGAATATTCCGAGACAAACTCGACCTGTCATCTGTAGACGCAGGAGAGACCAAGCAGCTTCCAAGCCCTCAAAGTCTGAAAGGCAAAATCCTAGTGAAGGTAATTACCTCAGGAATGCAATAAAAGGCACTAATGACCTGCTAAGCCCTCCCTCCCGTAAGGACTGAAAACTGGTTTATCAAGAGAATAATAGTCAATATATGAAGGGTTGTCTAGATTTGTGCATGCACCTTGTTCCAACTTATTTATAGCCATACCTTCAGAAAAAGCTTGTTACTGACTGACCACGTATTCTGGGATTTGTTTTTATGAAGTGAGAACCTCAATACTGTAAACCAAATACTGAATATTTTAGTCTGTAGTAGTTGACGCTGGAGAGGGGTCTGTGTACGGGAGGCCTGGATTACATGTGTCCGTATCCAAAAGCATTTCTTTCAGATTCTTCTCTGCCATTTCAAGCTCCAATAACTGTCTGTCAAAAAAAAGTCTTCACGGTTGGTCAGCCTTGGTTATGTAAGTGAGAAGAGCTCGCTTCACAGTGCAGCACACGTTCAGACACAGTGCCCCATAGGATTCGCGTGTATGCGGAGGAGCCGTAGGTGAATAGAATGGCATTTCATAAACAGATCTTCTGAGGGAGAAAACTTACTACCTGAAATGAATATTATTAATACAAGGAGTAGCCAGAAAGACAGCTTCTTGTGTTCTCAGATTGCTGATGTGATTTTATTTAATTGCAGTTAATTTTGTGTGTTTGGACTAAAAGCATTTTGGATAGTTGTATTGTTTTGAGACTAAAAACCTAAGGAAAAGCAATAGAGTATTAATGATCAAATGGGGTTATATTTTACTTAAAAAGGGTGTATATGAAAACCAAATATCACAGAGGAGGCACAGGAAAGTCAGATAGTGTAATTTCATAGCAAGACTTTAACTGGAGCTTTAAGAGAGGACAGCAAATGGGAAAGATGTAAAGTATTCATCTTTAGAATGGGTCAAAACCTGTTTTTCTATCAGTTAAATGAGAGTTATAGGCTGAATCCATCAAAGGGGTGTCATTGGGCATTTGTACGTGTGAAAGCATTTTGAATAAAAGCTCCAATTATATAATGCGAGAAATAACGTTAAGGTCAATTTTCGGGAAGTCTTGCTAACGCAGTCTCTTGTGGTGAAAACTGATTGCTAGGTTAGAAAGCTCAGTGTCAGCTTTATAGTCTTGTAAATGTTTCCATGTTCCCAGATGGTCTTTAGCCAAAGCGTCAGAAGGTTAAATGCAGAATGAGTCCATCTGATTGAAATACTTCTCATTTGGACAGTGGAACTTAAGGAATATTTGATATGAACTCACTGAATCCCTTGTGCATAACTGGGCTTTGGATCATTGGGCATAGAATGTCCTAGGGCTAATGGGCACCAGGAAGAATTGAAGCCAGAAGACCTGAGGCACTCGTTGGAAGGAGTGGCAGCAATGTGCACTGTGGGTATTTCAAAGTAGCTGCAGTCCATTTGCTAGTAGTAACCTTCTCCAAACTTTAAGGAGATTTCTTAGATCTCTGGACCAACACACTCCCATTTGAAGCAACAAAAAGGGAACTGATTTTCCTAAGTTCCTTTAGCATCAGAGCAATCTGTGATCCAAAAGGCAGCATTTGAATGGCTACTTACCACTTTGGAGATGGGCAAGTTGTTTATTATTATAACTGTAACACACAAACTTTCTAACCTTGTGTGTATACACACACACACACAGATATATATATACTAGTCCCTCAGTACCCACAGGATTGGTTCCAAATCCACAATGCTCAAGCCCCTCATATGAAATGGCCTAGTACAGTTGGCTCTTCACATCTGCAGATCCAACCAACCCTTGGGTACGGAGGGCCAACTGTGTGTGTACGTATCTCCTAAAAATTAAACAAAAATTTGCGTTTGAACAAAAATAATAACGAACTTAGTAATTTTCCATAGACTCATTACTGAAAGAAAACTTATCTGGTCCAAGCATTTTACTTTTACAGGTGTGTCATAGAGCAGTTACCGCTGTCCTGGGGCCACGCAGCTAAAAGCTAAGAGATGGCTATGGTTCCAGTCTCTAGAAATATTTCCATGTACCATGGAGGAATTAATCTAATTCTTGAGTGTGACTCCTGCATGAAATAGTATGTAGATCTGAAGGGGACTCCTAGGTCATTCTTTGTTTACACTGGACCACTGTTAAGTTCATAAAATTCTACCTAAGTTTATTCTATAATTTTCCTCAGGCGTAACACTGTTCATAAGAGGCGTTAAGAAACAATCTTCTGTGGTGTTGCTTTTCTTCCTATCTGCCTGTATAAAGTATCTTTCAAAGACCAGGAATGTGGAAAAAGCTGGCAGAAGATATGGCCCTGATGTCTTTTAATGGGATTTTGAAAGGACTGAAAATGAGGGCGCCTTGTGAATACTCTAGATGGCAACTTTCTCTCCTTGCTTCCCCACCTACTGCCACATTTAAGTAAAGGGGATTTGAAGCTTAGTGCCACATTTATATATCTATAGCTATATATATTCCTGTGGAAAAGAATGTAGTTTTCACTTTGCAGATAGTACATACAAATAAGAAATATATTACATAGGGATATGAAGGCAAATTAAATACCACCTTTTTAAACCTATAACCATCCTTTTGTAAGTTGAAGAAAATATTTAAGTATTCAAATTCTAAGAGTTTGGATTCTTAATATAGATTTTGTTTTCATTACATAAATGATTTAACCAGCTTTGAATCTATGTCTTTGCCAAGCCCTTTAGGTCAAGAGCTTTGGGTATCAGGGAAGATGCAGGAAACTGGGAGGGAGAGTTCTCTGAAAATCTGACTGTGCTGGTGGCCTTGTGGAGGGAGGAGAAGTGGATGAGGGGAAGATCCAGAGTGCTGAAGGCGGGCCAGTCATGGTGTGAAGAGCAGGAATATATAACAGAAGTCACTGGAGCTCTAGTTTAGAGAAGATCAGCCTGGGTAGTAGTCTGGGATGATATTTAGAAATTTATCATTACTTTTGGCTGCCAAGCATATGGACATCCTTCCACGTTTAAAGAATTTCCCCCATCTTTATGCTTTTGCTGTATTCCATTCATTCAACGGGGTCACTAGGTCCAGCCCACACTCAAGGGGAGGGGATTATAGAAGTACATGAATACCAAGAGGTAGGAACCATTGGGGGTATTTTAGAGGCTGTCTACCACAGTGACCTTGGTCCCTTAGCCACAGAGTCTGGTTCTGCCCCCTCTGCCCCCCCAAGATTCTGGGAGTGATTCAATTTCCTATTAATATTCCTTTCTGCTTACAAGTAAGATGCTTTTACTGATACAGATGGTTAGCTGTCCTAGAAGCCCTTATCAGGCCCCTGGGCCATGCCTTCTGCTTCTGCTTTTTATTTACTTTTACTTTTTCTGAATATAAATTGGGAAATGTAGAAAAGGAGAAAATAACTATCACCCATAATGCTGTTACCCAGAGATTCGTACTCCTAATAATGGACCATATTTCTTGCCAGATTTTTTTCCCTGAGTTTTTATATATCATTGAGATCATAATGTGCGTATAATTCTATAACTTGGGTTGTCTACCATTTTGTTATAAGAATTCCCCCTCGTTGTCCAAAAGCCCCTGATTCCTAAAGTGTGTTGGTGAGTGGTTGCGAGGGGCATGTTCTGGCTGGGCAGGAGTGTCATTGCATTGTCCATAAAAGCAGGTCTGGTCAGTGCAGAGGACACAGCCAGCAGGAGAGAAGGGCGCGTTTAACCTGCTCAGGAGAACAAGCTGCTCTAAGGACATGGGATGGGGTGATGCCTGTTTATGACAAGTCATATATTCTCGAACAGAAGCCTGGTCTGATTTTTACTTGTAAATATAGTATCCCTAATTAATTGTATTTAATTGGAAGTAATAAAACTGCCTTTTCTTGAAAGTCTCTTCTCCCTTTGTTTTGCCCCTAATTCAAGCGATCTGCCTTCAAGTCAGTCTGAAGTAATGATTGGCAAGGGGATAACAAATTTTATTTTCATTTTTCTTTTTTTTTTAAAAAAAACTTTTTACTTTATACTGGAGGATAGTGGATTAACAATGTTGTGATAGTTTCAGGTGTACAGCAGAGTGATTCATTTATACATATACATGTATCTATTCTTTTTCAAATTCTTTTCCCATTTAGGTTGTTACATAATATGAGCAGATTTCCCTGTGCTATACAGTAGGTCCTTGTTGGTTATCCATTTTAAATATATTAGTGTGTTCACGTCAATCCTGCACTCCCTATCTCTTCCCCTGCTCCCCGATCCCCATAACCATAAGTTTGTTCTCTAAGTCTATGAGATGTTTCTGTTTTATAAATAAGTTCATTTGTATCATTTCTTTTTAGATTCCGCATCGATATCATACAGTATTTCTCTTTCTCTGTCTGACTTAACTTCACTCAGTATGACAGTCTATTTTCATTTTTTAATTTTTAAAAATTATTTTTAATTGTGGTAAAATACACACAACATAAAACTTACCTACCATCTTAACCATTTTTAAGTGTACAGTTCAGCTGTGTCAAGTACTTTCACATTGCCATGTACAGAACTCTTTTCTTGCAAAACCAAAACTCCATACTCATTAAACAGCTCCCATCTTCCCCACCACCCATTTCCTCCAGCTCCTGGATACCACTGTTTTACTTCCTGTCTCTATGAATTTGTCTACTCTGGGTACCTTATATAAGTGGAATCATACAACAGTTGTCTTTTGTGACTGGCTTATTTCCTTTAGCCTAATGTCCTCAAGGTTCATCCATGTTGTAACATGAGTCAGAATTTCCTTACTTTTAAAAGCTGAATAACATTTCAGTGTATGCGTATACCACATTTTGTTTATCCATTCATCTGTTGGTAGACACTGGGTTATTTCCACCTTTTGGCTATTGTGAATTTTCATTTTTCATTTCCTATTTTATTTTTTAACTGAAGTATAGTTGACTTACAATATTATATTAGTTTCAGGTGTATAACATAGTGATTCAATACTTTTATAGATTAGACTCAATTTAAAGTTATTATAAAATAATTGCTATATTTCCCTGTGCTGTACAATATATCCTTGTAGCTTACTTTATACATAGTAGTTTGTACTTCTTAATTCCCATACCCCTATCTTGCTGAATTTTCATCTTTAAATTGAGTGTTTTGTTTCATTTCAGGGCAAGAAGTTACCTTATCACCTTGGAGATGATGCAGAGGAAGGGGAAGTTTCCGATGAAGACAGCGCAGATGAAATTGAAGATGAGTGCAAGTTCAAGCTCCATTATGTAAGTTACAGGCTTGGCCATAATTTTTACCCTCTGTGTGCTACAGTAAAAATTGCTGCTGTGTTGGAATCTTCACAGATATGGTGGCTGTAGTGTAAAAAGGATATTTATTGAAAATTACTTTGTGTGCTGGCACAAAGACTCCCAAATGTTTATTGAGTGAGTGAGTCAAGGATTCTTGTGTCCTAGAGTTGGAAGGAATGTTAGTGATTAACCCATCTGACCCTCTCTCCAGGGACAAATTCCCTCCTACTACAACTTGGTCAAAACTCAAATTGCGGTTGGAAATGTCACTGTCTGGTGACATAAATGGGCTTTAAGCCCCGCCATGCTGCCTGTCAAGGCTGGCTCGCAGAACCCAGCTGCAAGTGTGTATGCTTCTCTAGAATGCTCATCCCCTCCCTAAGAGAATGTACCTTGGACCAGAAGATTTCCAAGCCCTTCCAGACATGGGTCTCTTGGCTAAATCTTTAATTTGCCACATTTCAGATAAAATGGCATAGAATAGTTTGCCACCTGCATGGTGCTTCAGACCTCTGTCCTAGATCAAGGAGTTGCCTTTGTAGAAAAGCACCATTTAGCCAGGTAATCCAATGGAAATGCAAACCTGGGAGAAATGTAAGGCTTAAAGACCTCCCCCACCCCCCATCACTATGGGGGACTAGGACTTCTTGACTTCCCACACCTTCTACAACTCACGTGATTTCCAGGAACATATGACAATCTGAGAGTAGCACCTGCTCATGTTAATTTGTTGTAAGGTTTACAATTTAATTTCTACAGAAAACTAGTATTCCTCTAGATGTCTGGACAATTATTCTACCCTCTAAAAAAGGAGAAATATTGTATAAAATCTGCTAATTTACATTATTGCCCTGAATTCAATTACTACATCATTAAAAAAAGTCTACTCTCTTTGAAATAATAGTAACTGTGATGGCTTCCTATAGGTATTAAAGAGACCTGGTATTATTTTCAAAGAGGGCAAGAGCTTAATGACAGCTGACATCTCAGTAGATAGTTCTTTCTTGGCTTTAATGCATTTTAAAAGGGATGAAGTGGAGAAGACTCAGCCTTGAAGTGAAAAGGAAAAATTACCATCTGTATTAATCTATTGCCTTTTAATAGTTTTTATTAGCTCAATTAAATACCACTAATAGGGCTATGGTTACAGAAAATTAATCTCAAGAGATTTACATAAGTGAAAATACAGTTAATATTTTAGTTTTTTTGCTCTTCCTGCTAATTGCTATTTTTGTAATTAATTACTTGCGATTATAGGTAATTTTGTTCTTTCTTTAAGCTTTATTTTATAAGCCAGATTTTTGTCTCTGAATTTCAATATCTTTGCCTCTTGTTTCCCAAAACTCTTGGTTGCCAGCCTCAGAGTAGTCTATCATTTAGAAGCAAGGAGCAGAGAGTCTTGACTAAGTTATGTGTTTAGGGAATGTAATTTTTAGTGAAAATGAGTGGTGGAAATTTAGCTATTGATACTATCACAATAGTCATTTATTGCTCTGAGTAAAAGCCAAGTTATTCTAGTTTCTAAATCCACCCAGTAATATAAAATTTCTTCTGATGTCAGTGAGCCTTCTAACTTTCTAAGTTAAATATCTATAATTATAAAAGAGAATTAGCTATAGTTTTGTGGAAACAAACCAATAAATTCACCTGTGAAAGTATCCAAGTGGGTTCCTCTCAATCTTCAAAGTCTCTTGGTTAATGTCTAGGAACCCATATAGGTCGAGAGTTTAGAATGTGATTCCATAAAGATAGCCATGATCTTTCATTTGGATTCTTTGATTTGGGCCTAAGTGAAAGTGGAGAGCACCTTACCTGTAACGTTTTACAGGTGTCTCTTTGTTAGACTTTAAGAGAGAAAATATATAAAGAAATCAACATTCTAGTGGAAATATATAAGGTTTTTACTCATCTTTTTCAAATCTTTTTTTGGTCTATTTTTGAGCTCTGCTGAGAAAAGGCAGTGCTGTATTTAGAAAGTCAAAGTGTTATCCCATAATCGGTCAATTTCTAGTTCTCTTGTCAGCAGAGGGCTCAGATGCCTTATCTGAGTGTTGAATGTAAATTGTCTGATCTAAATCGAGTGTCTGATCATATTTCTGCAAAGGCGGATGTACTGTGCATAGTTTGTATGGAACCAATAATTACCTTAGAGGAAGTTCTTAACCTCAGTTTTAAGTTACCAGAATGTGGTTAGATTTATAAGTTATATCTGAATTATTGCAATAAATAAGGATTTGCAGCTTAGCATTCACGAACACTGGAATGCTAGCTGTCATGGGGCTTATGCAAGATTCATTAACACATTCAAAAGATTTTTATGGAGGAACTCCTGTTGGAGATGCACCAACATGCTGTAGGTGTTGGGGCATATATCAGTGAACAAAACAGACAAAAATCTTTGTCTTCGTGGAGTCTCTACATTGGTGGGAGAAGGGAGGATAGACAATAAGTAACATGTGTAGTGTACTAGGCAGTGGTAAGTGCTAAAGGGAAAAAGGGAGGGAAGAAGTGTAGAAAGTGTGTGTGTAAAGGGTCTGTTGACGTTTTAGATGGGATGGCCAGGAAAGGTCTCACAGAGAAGGTAACACGTGAGCAAAGACCGGAAAGAGGCGAGGTTAGCCATGCTCATATCTGGGGGAGGTTGTTCCAGGCGGAGGGAACAGCAGATGCGGAGGTCAGAAGCAGGATCTGTGGCTCGCACAGCTTTACCCGGACGTTAGAACAGAGAGGGAGGCAGGACCCTCACGCTGGCCTTCTTACTCCTCCTAGTCTACCATCTAGCTAAGGGATTCAAACCACACCAAAAGCTTTTGCTCTTTTAAGACATGCTTTCTTTTGAATTAATTGAATCCTTTAAGCTTCTGCCCCATTAATTTGAGGCTTCAGCCGTAGAGAAAATCTGGCTCATACTGTAAAAAGCCATAGGTAAAGCCGGTGTGTTCAATGACCCAAGAATCACACAGCTCAAAGACTCCGGGGACAGCTTCGTTTCAACCACAGCACAGTAATCTAACAGATTTGATTCAGTGGGGCCAGCTCACCATTATTCATCTTTATGGGATCCTCTAATGTCAGTGTGCCTTACAGACTTTCCACCCCCATAGTTCAACCTCACTGATTATTTGCCTCTTCTGCTGAGCTATTCAGTATCTTTTTCCTTGCACTCTCTGAATCTGGGTTCAGCCAGCTTCTTAGGCACAAATATCAAGCTGTCTGTCTCCTACATGAAGCTTATCCTGTGAACACCAAGGCTTCCAACAAGTTTAAACAAGCCCTAGTAGAGTAACATGTAACCACTTTTTGTGTTATGTTAGTACCCTAAAACCATTATTCACTCTGCATGTCTCACACTAAACACTTCAATAGTTTCCTCCCTCCCTACTACCTTAGATTGACCTTCTTTCCTAAGTTATTCATTTTATGATTTGAGCCATTTTAAGGGCGATTATGAATCTTGTTGTTTTAAGACTTGTCAGCGCTCATGGAAAGGATGAGTTACCTCATGATGTTGTGAGGTCCTGTTCCTCGGTAAACACCCACGTGCCAGGCATGCTGTTGCATCCTGGTGACAAGGGGTGAGGAGTGGAAGGTGAGCTGAAGATTCCAGTTGTTTTCTAGTATATGATACAATTTCTTCCTCCCTGCCCTGCCAGAGAGTTAAGGTAATGAACATTTAAGGTCTAGTACTGTATTTATTATCGATATGTGTATGTATATATTTCCCTTATATTTCAAAGTTATTATCTTCTGAGAATTATTGCCGAGAACTCAACTATCCCTGTTGTTTTTTTAAATTAATTTTTATTGGAGTGTAGTTGATTTACAGTGTTGTGTCAGTTTCTGCTGTATAGCAAGGTAAATCAGCTATACATATACATATATCCACGCTTTTTAAGATTCTTTTCCCATATAGGTCATTACAGAGTATTGAGTAGAGTTCCCTGTGCTACACAGTAGGTTCTTACTAGTTATCTGTTTTATATATAGTAGTGTGTCTATGTCAATCCCAATCTCCCAATTTATCCCTCCCTCTTTCCCCCTTGGTAACCATAAGTTTGTTTTCTACAACTATTTCTTGTTGGTAATACGTCTTTCCTTTCTATTCTAGCTGTTCTGTGACTTCACTATTAAATGACTAGGAGTAGGTTTATTTTTCTTAGCAATCAGTATTCACTTCCTACTGGAGAACTCATGTTTTCTTTCATTCTAGAAAATTCTCAACAGTTTTTTTTTAAAATATGTTTTTATGCCATTTCATCAGTCTTCTTTTTCTGGAAGTACTATTAGATTTAGGTTAGAATCTTAGTTTATTTTCTATATCTCTTAATTCTTTAATGTTTTCTTTATGTCTCTGCTGATTCTGGGTACTATATATTTACAGTATTATTTTCCAATTCATTAATTATCTCTTTGACTACGTCTGGTCTAGAGTTTATCCCAGCTATTCTTTTAATTTCAATGACTATATACTTGATTTACAAAATTTTTATTGTTTTTTTTTTTTCATAGACACCTGTTCTTATTTTACTGTTTGGCTTCTTAGTTTCTTGTTCTTTTTATGGAGCTATTTCTTTATATCTTTGAACATCTAAACCTACTTATTTCAAAGTGAAAGAGTGAGTCTCCTTTCCATGTGTTGATGTTTTTAGCCCTCCCTCTTAGCATTAGTTTTTCCACATGGGTTTTAGAATTTTGGGTTGAATATTCAGTTTTGAGTGGAATGTTTTTTCCCCTTCCATTCTCCTTCTTTCTGTATTTAACCTTCTTATCTAGTGGTTTTGGGATTGCTTCTACTTGAACACTAAGCGCCCACCACCCCCATGGTGCCCACACATATACACACAGCCCACCTGTGCCCCAAGTTCCTAACCAGACCTTACATTGATTGAGAGTTCTCTGCCACTAGAGATGTTGAAGGTATTACCCATTCAGTCACCAAGCAAACCAGCACTTTGGTTGTCTTCTTATTCTTGCCTCTTTTGATATTAAATTTTGAATCTTCCTCACAGTAGTTTTTTTGGTTTGTTTTTTTTTTTAATGTTTCCTACTATAAGCAAGGATCCCATTCCAGCTTTCTTCACCACCTTGGTTTCATGTTGAGAGACCAGCTCTAACCTCCCACAGCATGTGGAGCACTTTTAGTTTCTATTGTACTATAAGGTATAAATTCTTGGCCACCTTTACCCACTGTGAATGTGGAGCTCAGCTACATTTATGATCTGCAGTGATCTTGTTTATTTTATTTCGACCAAGATTATGACTTTTCTCTTTGTTAGTTCTTCTGTCATTGGAGCAGTGGGGGACTTCAAAGCATGAATGTACATTGTCATATATAAACCCACATGTATGTACAGATGCACAAACCCAGACTTATATTCATTATGGACAGTATTTTTTTGTTTTTTCTTAATGTATATGAAGAATGGTTGCTCTAATAACATTTTAAAATGTATGCTTAACAGCTCTGAAGAAACATTACCTTTTGCTATTTTTCTGACATTGTACTATTATTTTTTTATACCTGAGCTAAAATCAGCTTTTAAATATGAACCACTTGTTGAACCCTTATTAGCACCAGCACTATGCTAAGGACTTTATACTTATAGAATTTCATTTTTTTCCTATAGCCATGGGGATGGGGTTGAAACTACCATTTCTAATGTTTTACAGATTAGGAAAATGGGGTTGTGATAGATAAAGTAATTAATCTAGTGATTAATTTAGAGGAGGAAAATTATATGGGCCATCCTTGCTCTCAAGCATGATATTTTGTATGACCTCTCAAATTTATGTCTTGGGGAGTTCATCTAGCTGGAGAGACACACTTATCACACTGGCAACAAATAATAACAAACTTGACATATTGTTATGTCATGTGGAATTGACTTAAGAGAATGTGAATTCAGAGGAAAGAGAGCTGAGGGTAGCCTGGAATACTCAGAGTAGGTCAGATGACATACTAGGTAGCAGTCATCAAACACACAGGCTTTGGAGCCTAGGTCAAAGCCTGGCTCTGCCACTCTAGGCCTCAGTTTCTTTATCCTCATCTTCTAAATGGACATCAAAATAATACGTCAAAATGTTTTTCTGGCTCTCTGACCTGCCTCCCACCTTCATAAGTTGTGTTCACACTCCTGGGAAGGGGTTGTCCCAGTTGGCTCTGAACTGTGGTAGGAGTATCCTCTCCTGGCTGACATTGACCTCTGACCTGGAGAAGGAGCAGGTCTACAAACCTAGGGGACTCTCATGACCTTGCACAAGTACATTGTGTGACTGGCCATAATATCTTGAGAATCTTGAAGTCATCCATTTTATCTCCTTATCTTCCTGGGGATCTCTACTCTTTAAAAAAGCTATTACTATGTGAAAAAATCTTGAGACAAACAGAAAGAATAAGGGGTCTAAATTCTGATTCTTAACTGAGAACAACTAAATTAATAGACTCTATATTATAAGAATAAGCAATTTACTTTTAATTTTTTAATTTTTATTTTATATTGGAGTATAGTTGATTCACAACGTTGTGTTAGTTTCAGGTGTACTGCAAAATGATTCATTTCACAGAATTAGAACAAAAAATTTTTACAATTTGTATGGAAACACAAAAGACCCTGAATAGCCAAAGCAATTATGAGAAAGAAAAACGGAGCTGGAGAAATCAGGCTCCCTGACTTCAGACTATACTACAAAGCTACAGTAATCAAAACAGTATGGTATTGGAACAGAAACAGAAATATAGATCAGTGGAACAGGATAGAAAGTCCAGAGATAAACCTATGCACCTATGGTCACCTAATCTATGACAAAGGAGGCAGAATATACAATGGAGGAAAGAAAGTCTCTTCAACAAGTGGTACTGGGAAAACTGGACATCTACATGTAAAAGAATGAAATTAGAACACTCCCTAACACCATACACAAAAATAAACTCAAAATGGATTAAAGATCTAAATGTAAGGCTGGGATACTATAAAACTCTTAGAGGAAAACATAGGCAGAACACTCTCTGACATAAATTGCCTTAAGATATTTTTTGATCCATCTCCTAGAGTAATGAAAATAAAAGCAAAAATAAACAAATGGGACCTAATTAACCTTAAAAGCTTCTGCACAGCAAAGGAAACCATAAACAAAATGAAAAAACCCACAGAATGGGAGAAAATATTTGCAAATGAATTGACCGACAAGAGATTAATCTCCAAAACATACGAAGAGCTCATGCAGCTCAATATCAAAAAACAACCCAATCAAAAATTGGGCAGAAGATCTAAATAGACACTTCTCCAAAGAAGACCTACAGATGGCCAAAAAGCACATGAAAAGATGCTCAACATCACTAATTATTAGAGAAAAGCAAATCAAAACTACAATGAGGTATCACCTCACACCAGTCAGAATGGCCATCATCAAAAAATATACAAACAGTAAATGCTGGAGAGGGTGTGGAGAAAAGGGAACCCTCCTACACTGTTGCTGGGAATGTAAATTGGTACAATCATTATGGAGAACAGTATGGAGGTTCCTTAAAAAACTAAAAATAGAGCTACCATATGATTCAGTTATACATATACATATATCTATTCTTTTTCAGATTCTTTTCCCTTATAGGTTATTACAGAGTACTGAGTAGAGTTCTCTATGCTATACAGTAGGTCCTTGTAGATTATCTATTTTATATATAGTAGTGCATATGTGTTAATCTCAACCTCCTAATTTATCCCTCCCCCCTACCTTTCCCCTTTGGTAACCATAAGTTTATTTTCTATGTCTGTGAGTCTGTTTCTGTTTTGTCAATAAGTTCATTTGTGTCATTTTTTTAGATTCCACACATAAGTGATGTAAGATATTTGTCTTTCTCTGACTTCACTTAGTATGATAATCTCTAGGTCCACCCATGTTGCTGCAAATGGCATTATTTTCTTCCTTTTTATGGCTGAGTAATATTCTATTGTATTATATATGTACCACATCTTCTTTATCCATTCCTCTGTCGATGGACATTTAGGTTGCTTCCATGTCTTGGCTATTGTAAATAGTGCTGCTATGAACATTGAGGTGCATGTATCTTTTCAAATTATGGTTTTCTCTGGATGTATGTCCAGGAGTGGGATTGCTGGATTATATGGTAGCTCTATTTTTAGTTTTTTAAGGAACCTCCATACTATTTTGCATAGTGGCTATACCAATTTACATTCCCACCAACAGTGTAGGAGGGTTTCCTTTTCTCTACACCCTCTCCAGCATTTATTGTCTGTAGATTTTTTGATGATGGCCATTCTGACCGGTGTGAGGTGATACCTTATTGTAGTTTTGGTTTGCATTTCTCTAATAATTAGTGATGTTGAGCATCTTTTAATGTGCTTTTTGTCCATCTGTATGTCTTCTTTGGAAAAATGTCTGTTTAGATCTTCTGCCCATTTTTTTAAAATATATTTTTTATTGAATTATAGTTGAATTACAGTGTTGTGTTAATTACTGCTGTACAGCAAAGTGACTCAGTTATACACACACACACACACACACACACATATATATATATATATACACACTCTTTTTCATATTTTCCATTATGGTTTATCAGAGGATTTTGAATATAGTTACCTGTGCTCTACAGTAAGACCTTTTTGTTTATTCTATATATTCCAGTTTGCATCTGCTAATCCCAAACTCCCAATCCAACCCTCTTCCACCCCCCTCCCCCTTGGCAACCACCAGTCTGTTCTCTGTGTTCCTGATTCTGTTTCTGTTTCATAGATAGTTTCATATGTGTCATATTTTATGAGTGATATCATATGGTATTTGTCTTTCTCTTTCTGACTTACTTCACTTAGTATGATAATCTTTAGTTGCATCCATGTTGCTGCAAATGGCATTATTTCATTCTTTTTTATGGCTGAGTAGTATTTCACTGTATATATGTACCACATCTTCTTTATCCATTCAGCTGTCAGTGGACATTTAGGTTGTTTCCATGTCTTGGCTATTGTGAATAGTGCTGCTATGAACATAAGAGTCCATGTATCTTTTTGAATTATAGTTTTGTCTGGATATATGCTCAGGAGTGGGATTGCTGGATCATGTGGTAATTGTATTTTTAGTTTTCAGAGGAACCTCCATACCATTTTCCACAGTGCTTCTGTCCCTTTTTTGATTGAGGTGTTTGTTTTTTTGATACTGAGCTGCATGAGCTGTTTGTATATTTTAGAGATTAATCTCTTGTCAGTTGCATCATTTGCAAATATTTTCTTCCATTCTGAAACTAATATAATAATATAATATAATATAATATTGTAAATCAACTATACTTCAGTTTTACAGTAAGGAATAGTGACTTCTCCTGGTTGGAAATATAAGCCATTCTCATCCTCTGCCATAGTTGTATAAATTTGACTTATTATGTAGTAAAGGAATGAAATCATTATTTAACTGAAGAAAAAAGAAGAAAATGATTATCATAAGGGTTAAGTTAAGTTCATACTCTGTAAAGAACTCAGAACAATGCCTGGCACATAATTTGTACTCAATAAATGTTAGGTACGATCAGTAAGAAGAATAGCAGCTGCAGCATGATTATCACTAATGTAAGTCCTGAGCTGGTCCTTGAGCAGAAGAAGGTGTTTTAAGGGAGCTAAAGGAGCAGGCAGGAGACAGGAGAGGACAGGAGTAAATGCACAGCCTCGGATGGCTGAGAAGCAGCTGCTCTTCAGCCCAAGACACTCAGGTGGCCAGCTTGGAGAGCTCTAAGGCACTCACAAAGGGCAGCTAATATATTATCCTTCCTGTCTGCAACTCTAGCCCAGAGGGGGAAAAAAGACATTTTGGGACAGTGAGATATTCCAGTGTTCTGTTTTTCGTTTTTAAAGCAAAGGCCCCAACTTTGGCTGCACATTGGAATGACAGGGGAGCTTTCAAAAATCCCAATGCCCTGGTTCTCGCCCAGAGATCCCATGTAATTGGTCTGGGGTGGGGCCTGGAATTTTGCCACATGTCCCTGGTGATTCCAGTGTGCAGCCCAGGTAGAGCATCACTCTGCATGGTGGTAGAGAGAACCCCTCATTAAGGGGCAGCCCACTCCCAAACCACTCCCTCCCCTTTCCTGCTGCTTCCCAGCCTGGAAGTGGTCAGCCCTCTCTGTTTCCAGTGATCCTTTCATTTCATGCTGGAGACAAAACAAGAATGTGTTTTGTGTTTGACTTATTTATTTGTGGTTGATATTCCTAGATCATATTTGCTTCTCAGAAATGGGAATTAGGAAGCCTGCTTGCGGCTCAGGTGGAAACTACTCCAGACAATATTGAAGGGCTGCTCTCCCCTCCCCCCGACTCCAGCTGCAATATCCTCCCTCTCCCACCGCTCAGGGGACAAAAGAGCAAGATGCATATGGCTTTCAGCTCTGGTCCCTGCTGCAGCTGCACGGTGGCTGACTGTTGCCAGGTTAAGTGTGTCTCAGCTTTCTTTCAGTAGTGCTATTGGGTTCCGGGGCCGAACGATAATATATTAATGAAACCTCAGCCACACATTTATTTATTCTTGTGCTGTAAATCACAGGGAAGAAAAAGATCAACAGGCAGAAATATCTTTCCTTCAGCAACTCCCAGTGTTGAGAGGATGTGAAGTGAATAAATAACTATAGCTTTTGTGTTAAGCATTCATTATTTCACCAGCACCAGTCTGTCCGGCTTTGTATCTTTAGCCTTGTTTTGCTGATGCTGAAAGTGTTTGGGCATAACTGCCACGGTTCATTTCCTCGCTGTCTCTGACTCCTCACGTGGCCCTGAGCCAGGCAAGGAAACTGATGCTTACTTATTTGGGGCATTTGTGCGACACCAGGCATGCTAGGTGCTCTTACACGCTTTCTCTTTTGGATATTTCAACACACGTGCTCCCTGCCAGGCTCTGGGTCACTTGATGAAACGTGTTGGGAGTTTGAGACCTGGACTTCCTTTCTCGGATTCACTTCTTTTTTTAAGAAATTTATTTATTTTTGGCTGCATGGCACGTGGGATCTTAGCTCCCCGACCAGGGATCAAACCCTCGCCCCCAGCATTGGAAGCGTGGAGTCTTACCCACTGGACCACCAAGGAAGTCCCTCTTGGATTCACTTCTGACCCAAAGTGAAACCTACTATTGTATATTTTTCTACAGAGGGATTGTGATGCTTTATTTCCCAGATATCCTGTAGGAATAAAGATTATTTAAAATATGATTAATTTGACTCAGGAATTTATCTTTTTCTGTAACAGTAGAAAAGGGATGACGGCAGTGCTGTATGGTGAAGTAGACACAGAATTTTGAATTGGAAGTCTTAGGTCCCAACTCAGCCACTTCATAGGCATGTGTGTTTGGACAAGGTGTTGAATCTTTCTGCCTCTGCATCATTATGAGTAAAATCTGGCTAGTCTTATGCTGCCTTAAAGGGTCTTGCATGGTTCAAAGTGTTGTTACATGACAGTGCTTTGTAAGCCTTAGCACAACATATAAAGTCTTAGTTGCTTTCTCTGTGTTTCCCGGTGCTCTTTTCTCCATGTTCATATAGGTTACTAGTTCTCATAGATACTGCTTTGCTCAAATTTTGCTCATGTTGGAATACTTTTACCCTACTCTTTGCCAGATTATCAACTCATATTCATACAACCCATTGTAGAAGGTTGATTTGTGGCCAGCGAAAGATATGTCCAAGTCCTACCATCTGGTACCTATGAGTTTGACCTTATTTGGAAAAAGACTCTTTGTAGATGTAATTAGGTTAAGAATCTTGAGATGAGATCATTCTGGATTAACCGGGTGAGCCTTAAAAATCCAACGACAAGTGTCCTTATTTTGTGGGTCCTTATTTTGTCCTTATTTTGCAGCTCATCCTTTATTAATGTTAGGAGTGGGGACAACAGGAGAAGGCCATGCAAAGACAGGCAGAGACAAGAGTTATGTTGCCACAAGCCAAGGAGTGCTTGGTGCCACCATAAACTGGAAGAAGCAAGGAAGGGTTTTTCCCTGAGAGCCTTGGGGAGGCTGAAAGTAGCACTGACAACAGCTTGACTTCATACTTCTGGCCTCTAGAACTGTGAAAAAATAAATATCTCTTCATTTTAAGCTACCAGGTTTGTGGTAACTTATTGTAGCAGCCACAGGAACCTAATACACGCCTCTTTTAAGGCTCGGCTCAAGCGTCCTCTGTTCCTGCAAGTCTCTCCTGCACTCCCAAGGCTGGGCGAGCTGCGCCTCCTCTGTGTGCCCATCTGTCACCCTACATGCACCTGTTGTGTAATTATGCACTGATGTGTCTGCCTCCTCTGTGACACTGAGAGTTCTATGACAGTGGGGTTGTACCTTATCAATGTTTTCACCTTGCATATAACAGCTCAATATATGTTTGTTTTATGCAAAATGCTCTCAAACTCTCTCGCACCTGTATTAACTCCCCCACCAGCACATTGGTCTTAGTGCTTGTAGTGGGAACCAATGCGTCTGGCTTTTCTTTTCTTTTTTTTTTTTTTGAATTTTTGAATTTTATTTAATTTATTTTTTTATATAGCAAGTTCTTATTAGTTACCCATTTTATACATATTAGTGTATATATGTCAATCCCAATCTCCCAATTCATCACACACACACACCCCCCACCGCTTTACCCCCTTGGTGTCCTTACGTTTGTTCTCTATATCTGTGTCTCAATTTCTGCCCTGAAAACCGGTTCATCTGTACCATTTTTCTAGGTTCCACATATATGCATTAATATACGATATTTGTTTTTCTCTTTCTGACTTACTTCACTCTGTATGACAGTCTCTAGATCCATCCACGTCCCTACAAATGACCCAATTTTGTTCCTTTTTATGTCTGAGTAATATTCCATTGTATATATGTACCACATCTTCTTTATCCAGTTGTCTGTCAATAGGCATTTAGGTTGCTTCCATGACCTGACTATTGTAAATAGTGCTGCAATGAACATTGGGGTGCATGTTCTTTTTGAATTATGGTTTTCTCTGGGTATATGCCCAGTAGTGGGATTGCTGGGTCATATGGTAATTCTATTTTTAGTTTTTTAGGGAACCTCCATACTGTTCTCCATAGTGGCTGTATCAATTTACATTCCCACCAACAGTGCAAGAAGGTTCCGTTTTCTCCATACCCTCTCTGGCATTTGTTGTTTGTAGATTTTCTGATGATGCCCATTCTAACTGGTGTGAGGTGATACCTCATTGTAGTTTTGATTTGCATTTCTCTAATAATTAGTGATGTTGAGCAGCTTTTCATGTGCTTCTTGGCCATCTGTATGTCTTCTTTGGAGAAATGTCTATTTAGGTCTTCTGCCCATTTTTGGATTGGGTTGTTTGTTTTTTTGCTATTGAGCTGCATAAGCTGTTTATATATTTTGGAGATTAATCCTTTGTCTGTTGATTTGTTTGCAAATATTTTCTCCCATTCTGAGGGCTGTCTTTTCATCTTGTTTGTAGTTTCCTTTGCTTGGCAAAAGCTTTTAAGTTTCATTAGGTCCCATTTGTTTATTTTTGTTTTTATTTCCATTACTCTAGGAGGTGGATCAAAAAAGATCTTGCTGTGATATATGTCAAAGAGTAGTCTTCCTATGTTTTCCTTTAAGAGTTTTATAGTGTCTGGTCTTACATTTAGGCCTGTAATCCATTTTGAGTTTATATTTGTGTATGGTGTTAGGGAGTGTTCTAATTTCATTCTTTTACATGTAGCTGTCCAGTTTTCCCAGCACCACTTATTTAAGAGAGTGTCTTTTCTCCACTGTATATCCTTGCCTCCTTTGTCATAGATTAGTTGACCATAGGTGTGTGGGTTTATCTCTGGGCTTTCTATCCTGTTCCATTGATCTATATTTCTGTTTTTGTGCCAGTACCATATTGTCTTGATTACTGTAGCTTTGTAGTATAGTCTGAAGTCAGGGAGTCTGATTCCGCCAGCTCCGTTTTTTTCCCTCAATACTGCTTTGGCTATTCGGGGAATTTTGTGTCTCCATACAAATTTTAAGATTTTTTGTTCTAGTTCTGTAAAAAATGCCATTGGTAATTTGATAAGGATTGCACTGAATCTGTAGATTGCTTTGGGTAGTGTAGTCATTTTCACAATATTGATTCTTCCAATCCAAGAACATGGAATATCTCTCCATCTGTTTGTATCATCTTTAATTTCTTTCATCAGTGTCTTATAGTTTTCTGCATAAAGATCTTTTGTCTCACTAGGTAGTTTTATTCCTAGGTATTTTATTCTTTTTGTTGCAATGGTAAATGGTAGTGTTTCCATAATTTCTCTTTGAGATTTTTCATCATTAGTTTATAGGAATGCAAGAGATTTCTGTGCATTAATTTTGTATCCTGCAACTTTACCAAATTCATTGATTAGCTCTAGTAGTTTTCTGGTGGCATCTTTAGGACTCTCTATGTATAGTATCATGTCATCTGCAAAAAGTGACAGTTTTACTTCCTCTTTTCCAATTTGTATTCCTTTTATTTCTTTTTCTTCTCTGATTGCCATGGCTAGGACTTCCAAAACTATGTTGAGTAATAGTGGTGAGAGTGGATATCTTTGTCTTCTTCCTGATCTTAGAGGAAATGCTTTCAGCTTTTCACCATTGAGAATGATGTTTGCTGTGGGTTTGTCGTATATGGCCTTTATTATGTTGAGGTAGGTTCCCTCTATACCCACTTTCTGGAGAGTTTTTATCAGAAATGGGTGTTGAATATTGTCAGAAGCTTTTTCTGTGTCTGTTGAGATGATCATATGGTTTTTATTCTTCAATTTGTTAATATGGTGTATTACTTTGATTGATTTGCGTATATTGAAGAATCCTTGCATCCCTGGGATAAATCCCACTTGATCATGGTGTATGATCCTTTTAACATGTTGTTGGGTTCTGTTTGCTAGTATTTTGTTGAGGATTTTTGCATGTATATTCATCAGTGATATTGGTCTGTAATTTTCTTTTTTTGTACTATCTTTGTCTGGTTTTGGTATCAGGGTGATGGTGTCCTCATAGAATGAGTTTGGGAGTGTTCCTTCGTCTGCAATTTTTTGGACGAGTTTGAGAAGGATGGGTGTTAGCTATTCTCTAAATGTTTGATAGAATTCCCCTGTGAAGCCATCTGGTCCTGGACTTTTGTTTGTTGGAAGATTTTTAATCACAGTTTCAATTTCATTACTTGTGATTGGTCTGTTCATATTTTCTGTTTCTTCTTGGTTCAGTCTTGGAAGGTTATACCTTTCTAAGAATTTGTGCATTTCTTCCAGGTTGTCCATTTTATTGGCATAGAGTTACTTGTAGTAGTCTCTTAGGATGCTTTGTATTTCTGCGGTGTCTGTTGTAACTTCTCCTTTTTCATTTCTAATTTTATTGATTTGAGTCCTCTCCCTCTTGATGAGTCTGGCTAATGGTTTATCAATTTTGTTTATCTTCTCAAAGAACCAGCTTTTAGTTTTATTGATCTTTGCTATTGTTTTCTTTGTTTCTATTTCCTTTATTTCTGCTCTGAACTTTATGATTTCTTTCCTTCTACTAACTTTGGGTTTTGTTTGTTCTTCTTTCTCTAGTTCCTTTAGGTGTAAGGTTAGATTGTTTACTTGAGATTTTTCTTGTTTCTTTAGGTAGGCTTGTATAGCTGTAAACTTCCCTCTTAGAACTGCTTTTGCTGCATCCCATAGGTTTTGGATCATTGTGTTTTCATTGTCATTTGTCTCTTGCTATTTTTTGATTTCCTCTTTGATTTCTTCAGTGATCTCTTGGTTATTTAGTAACGTATTGTTTAGCCTCCATGTGTTTGTGTTTTTTACGTGTATTTCCTTGTAATTGATTTCTAGTCTCATAGTGTTGTGGTCAGAAAAGGTGCTTGGTATGATTTCAGTTTTCTTAAATTTACTGAGACTTGATTTGTGACCCAAGATGTGATCTATCCTGGAGAATGTTCTGTGTGCACTTGAGAAGAAAGTGTAATCTGCTGTTTTTGGATGGAATCCCCTATAAATATCAATTAAATCTATCTGGTCTGTTGTGTCATTTAAAGCTTGTGTTTCCGTATTAATTTTCTATTTGGATGCTCTGTCCATTGGTTTAAGTGAGGTGTTAAAGTTCCCCACTATTATTGTGTTACTGTCGATTTCCTCTCTTACAGCTGTTAGTATTTGACTTATGTATTGAGGTGCTCCTATGTTGGGTGCATATATATTTATAATTGTTATATCTTCTTCTTGGATTGATCCTTTGATCATTATGTAGTGTCCTTCCTTGTCTCTTGTAACATTCTTTATTTTAAAGTCTATTTTATCTGATATGAGTATAGCTACTCCAGCTTTCTTTTGATTTCCATTTGCATGGAATATCTTTTTCCGTCCCGTCATTTTCAGTCTGTATGTGTCCCTAGGTCTGAAGTGGGTCTCTTGTAGACAGCATATATGTGGGTCTTGTTTTTGTATCCATTCAGCAAGCCTGTGTCTTTTGGTTGGAGCATTTAGTCCATTCACGTTTAAGGTAATTATCGATATGTATGTTCCTGTGACCATTTTCTTAATTGTTTTGGGTTTGTTTTTGTAGGTCCTTCTCTTCTCTTGTGTTTCCCACTTAGAGAAGTTCCTTTAACATTTGTTGTAGAGCTGGTTTGGTGGTGCTGAATTGTCTTAGCTGTTGCTTGTCTGTAAAGCTTTTGATTTCTCCATCAAATCTGAATGAGATCCTTGCCAGCTAGAGTAATCCTGGTTGTAGGGTCTTCCCGTTCATCACTTTAAATATGTCATGCCACTCCCTTCTGGCTTGTAGAGTTTCTGCTGAGAAATCAGCTGTTAACCTTATGGGAGTTCCCTTGTATGTTATTTATTGTTTTTCCCTTGTTGCTTTCAACAATTTTTCTTTGTCTTTAATTTTTGCCAGTTTGATTACTATGTGTCTCGGTGTGTTTCTCCTTGGGTTTATCCTGTATGGGACTCTCTGGACTTCCTGGACTTGGGTGGCTATTTCCTTTACCCTGTTAGGGAAGTTTTCGACTATAATCTCTTCAAATATTTTCTCAGGTCCTTTCTCTCTCTCTTCTCCTCCTGGGACCCCTATAATGCGAATGTTGTTGCATTTAATGTTGTCCCAGAGGTCTCTTAGGCTGTCTTCATTTCTTCTCATTCTTTTTTGTTTATTCTGTTCCGCAACAGTGAATTCCACCATTCTGTCTTCCAGGTCACTTATCCGATCTTCTGCCTTTGTTATTCTGCTATTGATTCCTTCTCGTGTATTTTTCATTTCAGTTATTGTATTGTTCTTCTCTGTTTGTTTGTTCTTTAATTCTTCTAGGTCTTTGTTAAACATTTCTTTCATCTTCTCGATCTTTGCCTCCATTCTTTTTCTGAGGTCCTGGATCATCTTCACTCTCATTATTCTGAAATCTTCTTCTGGAAGGTTGCCTATCTCCACTTCATTTAGTTGTTTTTCTGGGGTTGTATCTTGTTCCTTCATGTGGTACATAGCCCTCTGCCTTTTCATCTTGTCTATTTTTCTGTGAATGTGTTTTTTGTTCCTCAGGCTGCAGGATTGTAGTTCTTCTTGCTTCTGCTGTCTGCCCTCTGGGGGCTGAGGCTATTTAAGAGGCTTGTGCAAGTTTCCTGATGGGAGGGACTGGTGATGGGTAGAGCTGGTTGTTGCTCTGGTGGGCAGAAGTCAGTAAAACTTTCATCCATTTGTCTGCTGATGGGTGGGGTTGGCTTCCCTCCCTGTTGGTTGTTTGGCCTAAGGCGACCCAACACTAGAGCCTACCTGGGCTTTTTGGTGGGGCTAATGGCAGACTCTGGGGGGGCTCACGCCAAGGAGTACTTCCCAGAACTTCTGTTGTCAGTGTCCTTGTCCTCACGGTGAGACACAGCCACACCCCACCTCTGCAGGAGACCCCCCAACACTAACAAGTAGGTGTGGTTCAGTCTCCTATGGGGTCACTGCTCCTTCCTCTGGGTCCCGATATGCACACTACTTTGTATGTGCCCTCCAAGAGTGGAGTCTCTGTTTCCCCCAGTCCTGTCGAAGTCCTGCAATCAAATCCCGCTAGCCTTCAAAGTCTGATTCTAGGAATTCCTCCTCCTGTTGCCGGACCGCCAGGTTGGGAAGCCTGGCGTGGGGCTCAGAACCTTCACTCCAGTGGGTGGACTTCTGTGGTATAAGTGTTCTCCAGTTTGTGAGTCACCCACCCAGCAGTTATGGGAGTTGATTTTATTGTGATTGAGCCCCTCCTACCGTCTCATTGTGGCTTCTCCTTTGTCTTTGGATGTGGGGTATCTTTTTTGGTGAGTTCCAGTGTCTTCCTGTCAATGATTGTTCAGCAGTTAGTTGTGATTCCAGTGCTCTTGCAAGAGGGAGTGAGAGCACGTCCTTCTACTCCACCATCTTGAACCAATTCTCACGTCTGACTTTTCATTTGTAAGGTACCTTTTCTCTTTCTGTACATGCTGCCTGGTTACTGTTATTTCTAAAATGCAACTCAGACACTTGTCTACCCAGAGACTCTCAGCGACTCCACACCTCTTGACTTCTTGCTTTCAGGCATCTCTACAACCTGTTCCCAAAGTACTTTTCCAACTTTATCTTCCACTACCCCCCTTCATGAACTTCTGTTCCAGGAAAACGAATCTGTTCCTATGTTTATAAAACATGCTTTGGTAATGTAAAACCTTTGCTAGAGTGATGGATGACATGTCTTCATCACTGTTGAAGTTTTAGTTACCATACAGAGTTCCCCCTGTTCTTTGAGGTCTTTCTGGTCACTCAGGCAGGAATGCTGTGTTCCTTCTCAGAACCACTGTTGTGCTGGTCATTTGTGCTTTTGCAGGCAGCTGTGCGGACCTTGGTAGGATATTTGGGGACATGCCCTTGTTAGCCTAATGGGATCTTTGCTCCTGATGTCAAAGGCCAGCCCTTTTCCACCTTTGTGTCTCCTGCAGGACCTGAGGGCCTCCAGTGAAGTGGAGTGCCTCATTCACTGGGTATATTAAAGATATTCATTCATGTGATATTAATACAGGGAAATTCAATAACCTATTCTGATGTAGCTTTTTTTCCCCAATTTCCCTTTGTGTTTATATTGCTTTGCTCTTATAAGATTTTGTGAAAATGAATGCATTACTGAAAAACTGCCCATTCTCTTGTTTAAATATAATGACCTCTTAGTAACAAATTTGCAAGTGGAAATATGGATCTTAAACCTTTGGTGAGGACTAGGGGCATTGTTCTGGTGGAGGAGCGCCCCTTCCTTGCCTTTGGGTGGGTTGGCCTTTGGCAAGTGGCTGAAGAGTTTATGGAAGGGTGTTGGACATAGGGGGAGGGGGAGGGAGTTGAGAAGGGGAGAAGCAGTGAACAGAGCCTGGGCCGTTGGTTTCAGGTAGAACAAGGGGGCCAAAAACCTGCACTAAGCAGACTTCTAGGAAATCTGGGTCCCTAGATCACTTAAACATTGTGTAAATTATCTCCCAGACATGGGCAGAGCTTTGTTATCCAAAACACTTGAAATTAGTTGTGATCTTAAGGTAATTACAGTGCTGAGTCACAGCACAGGTCAGTAGTGAATTCCCTCCAATTACATAGTGGGGCAGAGATAGGAAAGAAATTTTATCTCAGAATAATCCTCCTTTCCAAAGATTTCCATAGCACTTTTTTCCCTTCAGTGAAGGAAGTGATTTGTTTTAAATAGCACATTCTTGTTCAAATTTCCCTATGTAGGTACAGAAAACTTTTTCTCCCAAAACTTTCCCTGGCCCTCCCTCTAGTGAAAGTGTAAAGTAGTGTGGGGAGAAGGACTTAGGAGCCCTGAGTTGGAATCCTGCCTCAGTTCTTTGCTAGCTTTGTAACCTTGATCAACTTATTTCTCTAAACATCAGATTCTGTGTCTCTGTAATGGGAATGATAATAGGACTATAGGGTTGTTAAAGGTTGAATGCAGTCATAATCATCATTATTTTATGGGATTGGTGGAGGGCTGGTGGGAGAAGGACAAAAAATGGTACAATAAGCTTAACTTCTTACAGGTAATTGAGAGAGAAATTATAGCAGCAATGTTGGCTTGAGTGAAGGCTGTGTTCTAAGTGATTCTGTGTTCCTTAAGGGAAATTATTTCCACTGTTTAATTCTTCACAGAATAACGGGACCACTGAGCATCAGGTGGAATCTTTCATAAGGAAAAAACTGGAGTCGCTGTTAAAAGAATCTCAAATTCGAGACAAGGAAGATGCTGATAGTTTCACAGTGAGGGCACTACTGAAGGCCACGCATGAAGGCTTAAATGCACACCTGAAGCAGGTATACATTTCCCTCTTGTACTTGTCCTTCAACAGGAAAAAGAAAGCACCTCATGCTTTGTTTCTGATCATTTGTCATTTGTGGAAGGCTTCTCCAGTTTCTTCCATTTCTATCCTCATATTGCTGGAAAAATGAGAATCTCCTTCCGCAAAATGGAGAGAAATAGTGAATAATAGATTAAAGTGCATGGGTGGGTGTAGAAATGATTCATATACTCCTTCACTGGGACGCTCAGGACAAAGCCCAGTGCCCCTGCATTCACCTTCCCCACTTGTGCTCAGGTGAGGGTGGGGACTCATTCAGGCGGCCTCCATGCCCTGTTGGTCACACCTTCTGAATGTGTATGTCTGTCCACTTCTTCTCCATGGCTGTGTCCTAATTCAGGCCAATGTTAACTCTCACTTAGACTTCTCGTGCCCTCTTTAAATGTAAACTTCATTCTGAAATCAGCATGGTGTTTTAAAAATGCAAATCTGATTATGTCACTCCACTGTTCAGAATTTTTCAGTGGCTTCCTATTATGCTTGGGATAGATTACAAACTAACTGGGCTTTCAAGGAACTACATAATTCCATCCTTGCCTACCTCTCCTGTCTCAGATCTCCCCATTTTCCCTGTCACACCACCACCCACGATGTCACACCAGCCACAACCATCTAAATGCCATGGTCTTCCTCACATTCCATTTCCTCTGCCTGGAACACTCCATTTCCACATCTACTCTAGCTAACTCCTACTTAGGCTTTTAAATTCCAGCATCAATGTGGTATTCTAAATGAGTCCTCCCTTGACCCCTAGGTTAGGTTAGCTATCCCTTTTATATTGTTGATGGTAGCCTGTTATATCTTCTTTTTCAAGAACTTTTTTTTTTTCTTACACATTTGCAATTATTTGTTCAATATCTGTCTTCTCAACTAGACTGTAGATTCTATGAAGGCAGGAACAATGTCAGTCTTGATAACCATTGTTTTCCTGACTTGTATAGTTCCTGGGACTTAGTATGACCTTCATATATAGTTGCTGAGTGAATGAATGGTTTGGGCTCTGGCTGAGGTTTTTATTCTGCTTTCTAATAAAAATATCATAAATGGGCAAGGAAGAGGGATAGTGGGTTTACTGATGTTATCATGGAAGGACATTGAGGGCATGTATTCTGGACCAGAGGAGATCCATGTGGTCACTGGCTTAGCTGATAGCAGCCTCCCCTGCTACTGCCGCCTATCCTCCAGGGCCCAGAGCTCCCCAGGCAGAGGGAAGATCATCACTTTTGGATCTGAGCAACCACTCAACTTTGGTAGTAACTTTCTAGACTCTACAGAAGTCCAGCCATTCAAACGCCTGGCTGTTTCTCAGGTCTGTTTAGTTTCCAAACATAGAAAACCTAATTCAAAGTGGCTTAAATAATGAAGAAAGGTGTTGGGTTAGGTAAGTGGCAAGTTCATTTGCAGAGTGGCCTTCAAGGTGGGCTTAATTCAGAGGCTCAGCAGGGTCATCAAAGACCTGTCTTTCTGTTCTACCTACCACGTGATTAGCATCATCCCATGTCGGTTCCCCCTCTCCTAGTGGTTGCAGGGTGACTGCCAACAGGCCCCTGAGCTATGTGTTTCTTGGTCCAAGTCCAGAGAGAGTGAGACAGTGTATGTGCCTCATCCAACAAACCAGAGTTTGTGCTGAGCTCTGGTTGGGCATCTTAGCTCATGTGCCCACCCCTGAGTTGATCCCCGTGGTGGCCTTGCATATGTGTCCTTCTTGGCACAGTAATTTGGCAAGGGCGTAGGATACCATTGGCTTGCTGATGCCAATGAGAACTTACCCCTGGAACTGGCACCAAGGTCTGCCCCTCTGAAAATGCATTCTGCCCCTGCATGCTGGAGGGGCAGAATGGAATGTTGGGAGACAACCAAAATGTCAGTTACAGCATTACTGCCCTTACAGTTTATCATACAATTTTGAATTTTCTTAAACATTTCTATAAATACCAGCAAGCCTCTCCCTTTCCTCCCTGACCCTCCAGCCTCTTAGTTTAAACCACACAAATGTCTGTAAAATCACATTCGGTTAACACAGCTTGATTTCTGCTTCTTCTTCCCTGGTGAACTCTCTTTGGCTAATCTGGGCCAGTCACTTCCCCTTATGCTTTTGGAGAAGTCTTTGCTCCATCCTAGATCATTCCAACTGGAAAGACAACAGCAGGTCTTGGGGAGTTTTGAGGAAACAAATCAAGCCCATCTTTCTTTTTATGGAAGAGATCCTAATGGTAGTTTCCCCATCAGGTAAGATGGTAAGGGACTTCAAATTTCAGAAATGTAGTAGGACAAAACTCATCCTCCTTTTTCTTATTTTTTACTCTCCCTTAAACCTGGGTGACTGCAAGAACGTATCAGACTTGCAGAAAGTAAATGGAGCCTGCAACTTTAATAAACTGGACTACGAAGTGTTAAGGTTTTTAACCCTGCTGTTGTGTTCGTTTTTAAAGTATGGTTTTGGTTCAGTGGCAAGCAAAGACAAGTTACTGTTGAGACAAGTCCATCTGCGTCAGATACATATGCACATGTAGAGCCGAGGTTGAGAATGTGCTGTGGGGTTCAGGACAGCTCGTCACTTCAGCTCCCTTCCCTCCTGGATCGTCACTCAGCAGTGCAGTCCTGTGTGCTACTGGTGTCAGCTTTTTCCTGGAGATCCCTGAAGTAAAATAAAAATGAAATTCTCATCCTTCACGCCGGAAGAACTTAGTAGAAGGATGCCTGCCTTCTTTAGAGTTCTGAATTCACTTCTTTGTTTACATCCCAGCTACAGCCATCTGGGTAGCCTTAATTATTCCTTCCATGAACTTTTGCACCTCTGCTGCTGTCCCGCTCCCTCCCGTCTCTCATTTATACCACTACCAT
The DNA here is from genome assembly GCF_028564815.1 of Eubalaena glacialis. Classification (NCBI taxonomy): domain Eukaryota; kingdom Metazoa; phylum Chordata; class Mammalia; order Artiodactyla; family Balaenidae; genus Eubalaena; species Eubalaena glacialis. The sequence continues at coordinate 113,970,709 of NC_083721.1, forward strand.
AGCGATATTTCAGAAACATGCAACTGATCACATCACTCTCCTTTTTTAAACCATTCAAATGCTCTTCATAGTTTGGAGGGTAAAGCTCAAATTGAAAGCTATAGCCCAAAAGATCCTTTCTCCATCATCTGACCCCAGCTCTGATTTGTCCACTAATGTGCGTGTGTACAGTACAAATACACAACCCAACCCCTGCCTTTCTTTGTTTCCTGGAAGGTGCCATGTTCCTGGCACTTGGCCTTTGTGTTTGCTTTTTCCTTGCACACTTCCTCTTCCTTACTTCACGTAGATAATGTCTGCCTATCTTCTGGCTTCAGCTTTTGTAACATGTCCCCTTAGAAGTCCTCCTTGATCCTCAAGTCTAGGTAGATGGCCTTCCCGTGTCCTCAGGCAGTACCCTGAACTTTCCCCGTCATAGTCTTATTATAGTGTGTTATGATCATTTGTCTCCATCATAAGAGTGCAAGCCCAGGGAGGACAGAGTCTACATCTCTCTTGCTTGCTGTCTCTCTTGTATTCATGTCGAGTTCCTAGCACAGTGTTTGATCCATGGATTCAATGAAAGATGCAGTGCTGATGCTCAAGGAGAGGTCAAGTTGGGGAGAGATATGTGTGTGCATTCCTCTGGTACAAAAAGGAGTGTAGAGTGGGGGAGGGGGAGAAAGCCAGAGAGGAGACAGAACTACACAGAATCCCTGTTTTATCACCAAGTAGCTTTGTAACTTCGGGCATATTATCTAACTTCACTATACTTCTGTTTTTCTTATCTGCAAAACTAGGATTTTAATTATACTTATCTCCAGGGATGGTTGTATATATTAAGTGAGAATATATGTAATACACTTAGCATAATCCTTGGGGCATAGCAGGTGCCTATTAAAATTGATGACCTTATACCTCAACTTGCCTGGGGCAACCTCGCTTTATACCTATTGTCCCAGCGTAATTATTAAAGGTGCCCCATTTCACTCTTTTTTTTAAAAAATAAATTTATTTATTTTATTTACTTATTTTTGGCTGCGTTGGGTCTCTGTTGCTGCACTCAGGCTTTCTCTAGTTGCGGTGAGCAGGGGCTACTCTTTGTTGTGGTGTGCAGGCTTCTCATTGCGGTGGCTTCTCTTGTTGTGGAGCACGGGCTCTAGGCGCACGGGCTTCAGTAGTTGTGGCTCGCGGGTTCAGTAGTTGTGGCTCACGGGCTCTAGAGCACAGGCTCAGTAGTTGTGGCGCATGGGCTTAGTTGCTCCATGGCATGTGGGATCTTCCCAGACCAGGACTCGAACCCCTGTCCCCTGCATTGGCAGGCAGATTCTTAACCACTGCGCCACCAGGGAAGCCCCCATTTCACTCTTAAGAGTCCTGTTTTGGACAATAGATGACATGATCTCCCTACTAATAGATGAGCTACTAGAACTGGAGAGGAACTCAGAGGTTAATTGGTCCATTCCTCCCCCATGTCACAGATAAGAGGACTGAGGTCAAGAGGTGGGTGTTTGCCCCAGAGGAGCAAGTCTTTAGCACAGAGTGTGTGCTGGAATCTCCTATGTTTTGCTTCACCTATTAATCCCTCTCCTTCCATCTGATTCTGAGTCCCAGGGTATTTCTTATGTGTTCAGCTTCTGTTTCCCATCAATGTATTGATGTATATAATTTCCGGCTTAGACTTAAATCCATCAGAGAGACTCTCATTCACCTTAAAATACCCTTTCAATTCTCTGTTCTTCAGACTGAATAAGCCTAGTTCTGTAAAACTTTTCTAATAGGTTAAAAATAATCTTTTAAATCAGCTTAAAAAAAAAAAGAGATGGGGGACCTGTGGCTACATGGTGGCAGAACTGGGTCTCCTAACTTGAAGAGCAGTGTTACTTCTATTACCATATCTTACTACTTTCTTAATTCTAGGGTTTTTGAATAATGATCAGCTTTAATTGATCTTCAAAGGCAGTCAATATATATAAGCCAGTCAACTAAAATTACCCTGTAAACCTGCCACCCACCCTCCTCCATTATTTTCTGAACTGCCTTTTCCCCAACCCAGTTCTCACTGTTCCCCCTCCCCATCCCGCATTGCATCTTTGATTAGTTTCTATGGATATATGTAGATGCTCTTCCTGACCTTTTGATTTTGGGTGGTTTTGCTCACCTACATTTATTCCATTTATGAGATTATCTCTGTTCAGCTGAACGTCCTGGGAGGGCGGGGCCTATTGGTCTCCTCTTACATCATGTAATTAACAGTGAATCACCTAATACATATTTTTAGGGATGACAATTGGAAAAGAGTCTAAACCCTTTTAGCAGAGTGGTCTTTCTGTCCCCTAGAGTAAAGAGATCTCTAGCCTGGAAAATTAATTAACATGAGGAGGAATTCAGAATCTACAATACATCTTTCCTGTGCTCACCACAGAGGGAATGATTTTAATGAACAGATAAGCTCTGTTGCAGTTTACTTAAAGAAAAACAATCTTATTGCCTCATAGATATACTTGGATTTTATTTATTTTTAATGTTTCCAAATTCTAAATTGTAATTAAGTGATCAGTCTGATTAGTTTTTTTTAGTCAACTGAATTGGCTGTTAATGACTTTTGGCCATTTTTCAAAATTAAATCTACTTTTAACTGAAGATGATTTATTCCCCCTCAAGGCATTCGAAAGAATACATCCTGTGCTGTAGAGAGCCTTGTGAACACGCATTAGAGAGGCCTGCACACCTGGGCATTACTGAGAGGTCCTTGACCCCAGCTTTGGGGAGCTGTTGCCAGCTGCCATCTCCTGGTGGTGCCCAGGTCTCTCTGTGCAGCGTCCCCCCTGTCTCAAGGCAGACACAGCCACCTTCAGGGAAGTAGAGGGTAGAGCAGGAGGAAATTAGCAGGACCTGCTGGCTGCCCACCTAGAGATGGAAGGAGAGGGGGACTCCATGCCCTTCCACCAGAACTAAGGAAAAAACAAAAGCAAAGAAGAAAAATAGTCATGTTATGCTTTATTTACTCAGCATCCAGATGTGAAGGAAAGTGGAAAGAAAACACATGGGCGATCCCTCATGACCAACTTCGGAAAACATAAGGTAGGAATTAAGAAAGATAAGTGTGCATAATTCAGGTAATTTAAAGAGTCTAGAAGGTGACAGGAGACTATCATCATGATCTTGGAATAACTGCAGATTTCTTAAAGAGGACCCCAGAAAGGGAAAAAGTTGATAATTAAACTATTTTAAAATTTAAGAACTTCTGTTCATCAGAAGTATCAAAGAGCAAATAGCATACTGGGAAAGAATATTTTCAATATTCTATACAAGTCCACAAAGGATTTCTTTCCTGAATATATAAAGAATTCCTATAAATCAATAAAAAAGGCAAACTAATTTTTAAAAAACAAGCAAAAGACTTAAATGAACTTCACAACAGAAGATATCCAAGTGGCTAATATGGAAAAGGTTCTCCCCCTTATCAGTCCTCTGGGAAATGCAAACTGAAATGATGATGCGATTCCGTGTATACCCACCACAACAGCAAACATAAAGAGATTGACAACACCATGTGTTAGTGAGGATGCTGGGCAACTTGAACTCTCATCAACTGCTAATGGGAACCTGCCTTTGTGCAGCTACTTCCACACACTGTTTCCCAGTACCAACTAAAGCCGCTCTATGAACCATGTCTTATCAGTTCCATTGTTAGGTGTGTGTCATGAGACTGAAACAACGATATTTACAGGGGCATTAGTTGCAGTAGTACAAGCGGGAGACAGTTCAAACGTCCATCAGCATTAGAAAGAATAAAAATTGTGGCGTATTCACATAAGGGAATATTTATCAGCAATGAGAATGACAAAACTACAACTACATGCAATAGTGTGATCTTCGTAAACATGACATTGAGCAAAAGAAGCCAGACCCAAGAGAGTACATACAGTTTGAGTCCATTTATATGAAGCTCAAAAACAGGCAAAAAAAAATCTATGGGATAAAAGTCAGGATAGTAGTTACCTTTGGGGAGAAGGTGATGACCGAACGGGAGAATCTGAAGGCTTTGGGGCAGATAATATTCCATTTCCTCATTTGGGTGGTTTCACTTTGTGGAAAGCCATCATGCTGTACACTTATGATTCTTGTGCTTTTCTAAGTGTATGCTTTACCTTCAATAAAAAGGTAAAACATGTTAAACAAGAAGTCAATTATTGAGTGATGAACTTTATGCATGAGGTTTCTCCAAGGCCATTTCTTGTACTTTAATGAATGTTGTATCTGGAATTTCCTGCCCCATCAATAGGATAATTTATTAAAAGGTTGGACAAAATAGTCATAATAAACTGAAAACAACCAAAATGTTCTCCCATAAAGACTGCTTAAGTAAATCATGATTCATTCACACAATGGACAATTATGCAGCCATTAAAAGATGATCACTCTGATGAGCTCAACATGCAAAACATTAAATAAAAAAGTAAGATGAAAAACTGATTATGTCGTATGTTAACTGTGATCAGATGTATCAAAACTGTATGTAAAGAAAATATATCATCACTTCTCCAAATATCTATCATTGGCGATTCATTACTTATTTCTACTTTCTGCATTTTATATTTTAAAATGAACCTGGGAAAGACAGATTTATTATTGTAACACCTCAAATTACTAACTATATGCGGAATTGGAGAATATTTCATTTCTTGATTACAACCACTCATTTAAATTAAAATTATTTTCCAAAGTAAAGCTTTTAGGGAGTACCTTTGCTACTATAGAATTAGAATTTATTATGTCTCAAGTCATAAGAGTGAATGTTTACAAGACTATTTATAGGTTATTTAAATAAGTATTAATAGTATTTTAAATTGAAAGTTAATATTATGTGGTTTACAGAATGACTTTCCATGTCATCTCATTTAATCATCACAAAAATAATAATCCTTTAGAACAGATGTTTTTGTCCTACCCTTTAAAAAAGCACAATAGGAAGCTTGAGAGATTAGCCAATTTATCAGCTTGGTGAGAGGCCAATCTGGAACATGAGATCATCAGGTGCCTGGGTGCACGCCATGTGCACTGAAATTTTCAAGGCATAAATTAGACGTAAAAATGTTCTAGACTAAATTGGCGCCTTGCTGTCAGTGCAGTAGAGTTTAATGTGTTTATGCCAACAGTGTAGTTTGATTTTTTTAATTTGTTGAGAATGAGAAAATCTGGAAGTCGATTTGGTCCCATGGTAATATGGGGATGGAGTCCCTTTCCTTCTCTAAGCCACGTTCCCAAAATGTCCAGGGTACTCTAAAAGTCTTACCTTTGTTTGTAGAAGCTGTAGTTTTGGTGGCAAGTTTTTCTGCACTTGCTAGGGCCCCTCTGCATCATTTGTATTGTTGAGGTGTGTGTTGCCAAATATTGGGGTTATCTCCAGTGTGGTGGGGCTGAAAGTGCATCATTCCTAAGAGGTTTTATGTCTAACAGCTAAGCTGTCCAAAGACACCAGGTTAGTCCTACAGTCTTTCAGCCTGACTCCTGTAGGTAACAATTTTCATTCTGCTCTAGAAATTAAAATGGGTCAAAGTCTCAAATGAACAGTTTGATTTAGATGGGTTTTTGAGTGCATACTGAACAAAAGCAGGAGTGGTAGTTATTCATTTAAAAATTACTACTTGTCTTTTTTATCAAATCTGCCTTTTATAAGTAAGTCAAAAGGAATAGTGAGCTTCCTATATAAGAGGACACTTTATCCCTTATAATCATTTAAACAGATATTACAACTTTAACCCTACCCCTCATAGAGACCTTCAATGCATGACTAATAGTCTAAGACCTACATTTTATGTGGCTTAGAAGTCAATGTGAGAGCATGAAACCCTCAGTTTTGCCTTGATATTTTAAGTTAATTTGGGCCACAGACATGCTTATTATTGATGGTGAGGCAAGCTGCAATATTTGGTCAGTTGTTTTTCTCCAAGTAATTGTCCTTGTGTGTGTGTGTGTCTATTTTAAAGCTCATTTCTCCGTATGTCGTAGATGTACCTGATGCACTGAGTTTGTGTTAAGTGAACTCTGATTTTTCCGGCAGAAAACCACAAAATCACGGTCTAAATCTTATAGTGCTGATGAGGAGGAGGACGCACAGCAGAATCCTGGCAAGGAGACCGGCCAGCTGTACAGGTAAGAAAGCTCTCCATGTTTCTTGTTCAGGCTCCTGGGACCTCTCCATCCACATCAGCTTGGCTGTTTTACTTGTACGTGTCTAGGAAATCAGATTGCAAGGTAAAGAGCTCTGCAATGGGACATGTGAAGATCAACAGGATGTGAGATTATAAAACATGTAGGGGACTTGTGCTGCCTGGCACACAGTGAGCTCTTAATAAATGTTGGCTGTAGCAGTTGTCAGGTAAAAGATATCTTCAGGGAAGAGAGAGGGACCTCATGAACTCGTACAGAGGGGCTCTCACAGGAGACTGAAGGAGAAGATAGATGACAAGAACATGTTAAGAGTCAGGGATCTGAAATCAGCCAGACTTCAAACTCTTGTTCCTCCAACTTTAAGACGGGGCAAATCAGGCTTCTCATTTGTATCTATTTCTTAGGGTCATTGTAAGGATTAAAGGAATTAAGCTATTTAGCTTGATGAGCCCTACTCCAATTAACTAAGTGCTCAAAAATATTAGCTGCTGTTTTCTTTATTATTGCCAGTAGAATTTGGGATGAGTAAAATGGCCATAATTTTAGAACCCAAATTGTGACACATGATTTGATACAGGATTTTCTGGCAAATTATGTATACAGTAAGTCTCACAAAGGAATGTAAATTATATCCTTCATAGATAGATAGATATACAAACACGTGCACATGTGCACACACACCCCTCTGTGACTTTATCAAAAGACTGAAACTAAACAAAATTGGAGGCATAGAGGTCCTATAGGAATGAATCACATTTAGTGTTCAATTAAATTTTATATTTGAGCTTCACTCCAACAGCATGTCCATACATAAAATAGTAACTAATTAGTGAGGGCAAAGGAGATGTGTATGGTTCCTACCCTTAGGGTACAGAAAATTCAATATGTAGTTACAGTAAAGGATATAAGAGAAATAGAATTACCTTCCAGGAGACCTCTGCTGTGAATGTTCTCAAATATAAGTTTGAGAAAGGCTTGACTCTGAATCATATAGCCAGGGAAGCTATCACATGAAATCACGTTGCATGCTGCTCTTAAGTCAATTAGAGATTTGCCCGTAATAGCTATCGAGGCTCAAGCATCGATGACGGTGTCCTTTTGGGACTTCAATAAAATAATTCAATTTTAAATAAGGACTAAAAAGAGCTAACTTTATACAGAAGTTCTCTGTGTTATGGAGTGTCCTGGGAGTTAGTTTTACTTGTCATTTCTAGGCATTACCTCCCTCACATTGATTTATAATCATTTGCTTTCACAAAACCAGATTTTTACCAAGGGCTAGAGAATTTCCTAATTACATGGTAAAGGAGGAACATGGACTCTTCTTCCCATTGGTTTTTATACCTGTCTATGTGCATGTCTTCTTTCTTGGCAAAATGAGTTGTTGACACATTTTGGCCTTAATTCTTTTGTTGAATGTATATAAGTATCATTACAGTAAGAATTTTTGTCTGATTTGTTCACTATTTTATCTCCAATAGATGCTCAATAAATATTCACTGAGTGAATAAATCTATATCATCACTATCTAATTCCAGAACATTTTCATCACACCAAAAAGAAACTCTACTATTAGCAGCGACTTTCCATCTCTCTCTCCCCCAGTCTCTGGTACCAACTAATCTACTTTTTGTCTCTATAGATTTGCCTTTTCTGGACATTACATATAAATGGAATCCTACAATATTTGGCCTTTTTTGTCTGGCTTCTTTCACTTAGTATAATATTTCCAAGATTCATCCATGTTGTAGAATGTATCAGTACTTCATTCCTTTTTATTGTTGAATAATATTCCATTGTATGAATATATTGCATTTCATTTATCTATTCATTAGCTGAAGGATATTTAGGTTGTTTTCACTTTCCGGCTATTATGAATAATACTGCTATGAACATTCATTTCTAAGTTTTTATGTGGACATAGGTTTTTATTTCTCTTGGGTATATACTTAAAAGTGGAATTCCTGAGTCACAAGGTAACTGTTTAATTTTTTGAGGAACTGACAAACTATGCTGACAAAGCAGTTGTACCATTTAAAATTCTCCAGCAATATATGAGCATTCCAGTTTCTCCTCATCCTTGCCAACACTCATTATTGCCTGCCTTTTTGGTTATAGGCAACCTAGTAGATATGCAGTGGTATCTCACTGTAGTTTGGTTTGCATTTCCTTAATGACTAATGTTGAGCTTCTTTTCATGTTCTTATTGGCCATTTGTGTATCTCCTTTGGTGGGGATTGAAGTTTTTAATGATTATATGTTTTCCTAGAGGAGAAAAGTGTGTCTGTGAGGGGAATGTGATAATCTATGGAGAATTTTACTGTGGCAAAGAGTAAGTAGCAGAATTTGTAAAGTTGCAGAGCAGATCCTAGGAGTGGTTTATGGGATACAGATGATATAGGTGTACAGAGAGAGTAAGTAATGGATGTTTGTCTTAAGAAGTTGAAGAATATAGAAAAAGCATAAAGAAGAAAACAAAAATCACTGTAATTATACCTCTAGAAGATAATGACTGTGGAAAGTTTGGTGTATTTATCTTTAGATATAGGATTCTTGTGACTGACAGTACAGTATCCCTACTGCTTTTTAGTCCAGGTTCACCTTCTGACAAAGCAGAGTGATTCCCTGCTAAATTCTGGTTTACTCCATAGTTGGGTAATGGTGGGAATCAAGCCCTTCACAGTAGAACTCACAAATTCAGGAGAAGAGACTGTGAATAAAGTCTGGCTGAGCGGTGAAAAAAAGCCACATGAGTACGGTGTTGTGGTGGAGAGAATGCTGAACTAAAAATCACACTTGGTTTCTAATCCTGGCTCCATCAGGAGCAAGTAGGGAAGGTGGAGTAACCAAAAGCCCAAACCTCTTCCAGCTCTAAAATGTCATGAGTCCTGGGTGTGTATTTTACAGGTTGGGCCGCCGAAGGAAAACCATGAAGCTCTGTCGAGAGCTCTCTGATTTGGTTGTGTACACAAACTCCGTGGCAGCCCAGGACATTGTGGATGATGGTAAGGCCTGAGTGTTTCTTCTTCTGGATACACAATCCTGACCTTTCTTTGTCAATTGTTAATTAAACTTTTGTTAATCGGATCATCAGCACACATTTCTGGAACTGTGTAGAATCCAGCTTGAGTGTCAGGAAACTGATTGCTGGTACAATGCTTAGCTCACAGGGAGGGGTCTACTGATTACTTTGCCTGATTGGCTAGAGGTCAGAGAAATTTCCAACAGGGCAGAGGAAGACTTTATTATTATTAAAAAGACAAATGTATCAGAGCAAGGTCTTCCCAGTCTTCAAACTATGGAGACTTGACCTAGTTTGATGGCCAGATCACAGATGGCTGTTCCAAGTGTGAATGACTAGAAGAAAGAGGAAGTTAATTGACAAATATAACATCTTGAAATGCCCTGTATTTTCTCATTGAAAATTTTGACCTTGATGAAAATAATTTAATCCACAGATTGCAATTTTAACAACAAGAGCAGAAATTTCAGAAGCATTGACTCTTTCACAGTTTCTTACCCATCAGTTGCCGTATGTGGAGTTGAGAAATTCTAGTTACAAATGTTCTTACCCTGAGTTTCCTGCTAGCTGCTCTTTCTCTTTATCCTCTTCCTTTCTCACTTGTATTTTGTTCAGTTAATGGGTGTTTATGAAAATAAACTGTGGTCATATGGGTTTTCAATCTAATTGTAATTTTAGTGGAAGAGAAATGTACGTCAGGATCTCCCATTTTCTTGTGTCTCAGTGAAGGGAAAACAACATTGTGCTGAGTCTTATGTCCTCACAACCTCCAGGATTCTTTCCTCAGATCTTTCTTTTTTCCCCCCCATTCCACAAGTGTATCTTTTTCTATCTGCGGATTTTCTTCCCTTTGGTGTTGATTCCTTCTTTAGATGGTGACAATTATTAAAAAAAAAATTAATTTCACATGTGAGAACATGAGAACCTGTAGGATTCTCAGCAAGTGAACATCACATTCTTTTCTTTTTCCAGATTCTTTTCCATTATAAGTTATTACAAGGTATTGAATTTAGTTCCCTGTGCTACACAGTAGGACCTTGTTCTTTATTTTATATATAGTAGTGCGTATATATTAATCCCAAACTCTTAATTTATCCCTCCCCTTTCCTCTTTTGTAACCATAGGTTTGTTTTCTATATCTGTGAGTCTATTTCTGTTTTGTAAATAAGTTCATTTGTGTCATATTTTAGATCCCACATGTAAGTGATATCATATGATATTTGTCTTTCTCTGTCTGACTTTGCTATATGATAATCTCCAGGTCCATCCATGTTGCTGCAAATGGCATTATTTCATTCTTTTTTATGGTTGAGTAATAGTCCATTGTATATAAGTATCACATCTTCTTTATCCATTCCTCTGTTAATGGGCATTTAGGTTGCTTCCATGTTTTGGCTATTGTAAATAGTGCTGCAGTGAACACTGGGGTGTGTGTATCTTTTCGAATTAGAGCTTCATCTTTTCTGGATATGTGCTCAGGAGTGGGATTGCAGGATCATATGGTAAGTCTATTTTTAGTTTTTTAAGGAACCTCCATACTGTTCTCCATAGTGGCTGCACCAATTTACATTCCCACCAACAGTGTAGGAGGGTTTTACTTTCTCCACACCCTCTCCAGCATTTATTATTTGTAGACTTTTTGAGATGACTGTTCTGACCAGTGTGAGGTGGTACCTGAACATCACATTCTTATAATATCTGCCCACAGCTAGAAAATAAACTCAGGAAGTATTTTAATGGAGTTAAAGGTATATTTGGTTCATAGAAATATAATTTCTACTACATGCCTTAGGTAATCATAATCCTGTTAGCTTAATGGAAAATAATATTGAGGACTATTTAGTTCTTGAACTTTATCTGTTTTTGTCTTTTGTGTGTGTGTGTGTGTGTGTGTGTTAGCCACAAAATAAGCAATAGATAATGAATGCATGGCTCATCTTAATGCAAAGCAACTCAACTCTATTAATATACTAATTGACATGTACCTAATTAGCAAGGTCATCTTACTGATAATGTGGTGTGCGTAATTTATGTAGAGAGACAGAGAAAATAGTGGTACTAATTTTAGTGCTATTCCATCTGAATGTGGTTTGTCAAAAAGACTATATTTTCTCTTATCATGTTCAAAGTATTCCTTATCAAAATCTACAAATATGACCATTTTTAGTATGCTTGAGATATGTAAACTATGCTAAGTTATGTCAATAAGCTATTGATATATTTGATAAGGGAAGAGTCTAAATGAGGGAAATCATCAGATTAAACACTGTAATCCTCTAATTTCTTTGCCTCTCACTTGTGTTTATGACTATTCCACGTTGTAGAGTGTAGTTGCTAGTCATTTGGCCAGTGTTTAATAACTAAGGGTGTACAACCCTAAGGACAACAAGGGCCCTGGGAGACTGTGTGCATGAATAAACATGCAGAGTCTGGATACAGTTCAGGCCCAGTAAGATTATAATTCACCTCCTTGGTTTCATGGGCCATGTCCCTCAGTCTGCGTTCAGAGCACACATTGGAATGAGAATGAGACTGTGGGCAAGTTTGGATCTTTATCTAGGCTGGTCTATTCCAACAGGTCCAGATGACATGGGGTGGTCATTTTGGGGCTGGGGTATGGATGTTTGGTGAAGGGGTGGGAGTGGTGGGAGCATTTTAGATGTGGTACAAAAGATAGTACTGGGAGAAAAGGGTAAGATATTAAATAATTGGAGGTTCACTCCATCATGACCCCCTAACTTGTAGCTTCGTTGGTCCTGGATTAACCCTTTCTGATGATGCTCCAAGCAGAAACTTTAATATAGGCTTCCTGTTTTTTACCTCCCTTTACATTTCCATTATTTATAAATCTGGCTAGGTGGATGACTGTTCTTGTTTCTGAAACTTTTATTTCTTTTATAATGTTCTTTTGAATTCTTTTTCCATTGTTATTCCTTTCTCCCAAATAGGTTTTGACTGGTTTCATAATTCTATTCAAAGTAACTTTAAAACCCAATTTTCCTGTTTTGGAATTGGTCTTTTCCCTTTATTTTCTTCGACTCTGAATGCTGTCACTTAATGTGTTTCATATGTATGCTTTTTAGATGAATGCCTTCAACGGATGTCTCCCTTTTATCAGGAATGAGTTACAAAGACAGTTTTATTTATCCATAGGTGTCTTGATCTCTGGCAAAGCTATTCTGTTTGAATCATGCGCCTAGAAAATAATTTTCCTGTCTGTCCTCTTCATACTAGTCAGATAGACATGAAGTAGTGAGATGATTGAATTCTCGGGAGAATATGGGATCCAGAAATAGGCAGTTATCTGAGCAAGATGCACAGCTCTGATCTGAGATGGCAAAAGAGTCCCGAGAGGGGAACTTTATAGACCTTTCTTGCTCAGGAGCTGCACCTGCTCTGGTTGAATTCACTCTTTTGCTCTGCCTTTTATGATGGGTGTAATCGGGCATCATCATAAGATCTTTTATGAGTGGTGTTTTCTTTGCAGCAGTTCTCACGTTTCTGTTTTCTTTGTTAAAAACTTCTAGGAACCACAGGAAATGTGTTATCCTTCAGTGAAACAAGAGCACATCAGGTGGTTCAGCAGAAATCTGAGCAGTTCATGATTTATAACCAGAAGCAGCTCACGAGGATTTATCCCTCCGCCTACCGCATCGACTCCAGTAACTTCAACCCTCTGCCCTACTGGAACGCAGGTTGCCAGCTAGGTGTGTATGCCTCGGGGAGGAGCGGTTCTCCGTGTGTCTTGACTCTACGCTGCCGTCTTGCCTAATTCTCTTAAACTTTGAATTTGCACAGTGGCATTGAACTACCAGTCTGAAGGGCGAATGATGCAGTTAAATCGAGCCAAATTCAAGACAAACGGCAATTGCGGCTATGTCCTCAAACCCCAGCAGATGTGCAAAGGTGTGTGTTAATTTCATAGTCACGGCTCTGAACGCAGGAGACCTCTATTGAAGGAGCTCTGTGGAAAGGGTGATGCCTCTGTTTTGCAACATGATTTTTAAAAAAGAGATAAATTCGGTATTGAAATGTAAATAAAGAACTCTTGTCACAACTGTTTAATATTTGGGTAGTGTGATGTTTAGAATGTTCCTTGCGATGTTATGCACTTAAAGAGGGACATGGATAATAGCAGTGGATTGTCACCTGAAATCCAGTGGTCCAGCATGATATTCACTGAATGCTTTCAGAAACTCTCTAAGGGAGTATGAGTCTGAGACCTGCTGGCAAAATTGTAATAACACCTGAAACAATTTTATCAAGCCCTTTTTAGTCAGTTTATTCCAATTACAAAACAGTGCTAACAACAACAACAACAAAAGGTAATGCAATGTTAGATCAAAAACACTTCCTTTTGGTTCTGCTCATTAACATTCTTTTTAAAATTTCCAAGTTGGATTTTTAACAGTTCAGGTAAAAAACTGTTGACAGATGTGTCTTCAGAATTTTGTGCTTTGCGTGTTTTCTTGCTATGCTGTTTACTTAATTTCAGGTCTTCTTTCTGTTTATTATATTCACTCTACACCTGCAATAGTTTAGGATAGAAAATTATGTGAATCTGACAACTGCTCCCCTTCTCTATACTACGGACATTCAAATAAAATGTTCCTCTTACCCCCTGCCTTGGTTGATAATTGCATCACAGACACTTGTTTTAAATGGGTCCAATCTTCTGGCCTTTGGGAGCATAGACTCTAACAAAAAAACACAGCTATGGAAATGCCAGCTGGCATTGCCTTCAGGCAAAAGCCACGCTGATAGTTATGTGATAATTTCTTTGCTTTAAGAAACACTATAGTAATCCAGCATTTATTGTTTCTTTGTTCTACAAGCTTAAGGTATGTGTGTGTGTGTGTGTGTGTGTGTGTGTGTGTGTGTGTATTTTTCCATGCTACCAAACCTAGATTTTTAACCTCTGCTTTACTTGGCTTAGGTACTTTCAACCCTTTCTCTGGTGATCCACTTCCTGCCAACCCTAAGAAGCAGTTCATCCTGAAAGTGATTAGTGGACAGCAACTCCCCAAACCTCCAGATTCCATGTTTGGAGACCGAGGCGAGGTAAGCTGTATACGACCAAGTGGTTAATTATGTGATTTATTTTATTGTGTTTACATTTCATCTGAAATGTCTTAAGGGTTCTGTGTGTGTGTGTGTATGTGTGTTTGTAAATGAGCACTGACCTCAGCTCATCAGATATTAACTGACTTATTGGCAAAGCACACACAATTCTTTCTGGAGTGCAGTGCATCATCTATTTCGGAGGCATGAGTGCAATACAATTCAGTTCACGATTCAAGACTGACACTGCCAATAAACTGAGATGCAATTTTGTTATTAATAGACACATTGCCTAGGAGAACATCTTAACCTTCCGTCCGCCTTTCTCATCCACTGTGACCCTCACCTCTGCTGCACATCAGCCACCTGCTCCCTGGCCACAGGCTGGCTCTTGCCTTGCTGCACTTCTGTTGCGTGATTTTAAAACGTCTCCCTCTGTGACCACAGCCTCCGCTCTTTCCAGAGCTTTCATTCCATTATTCCCATTCCACCTGCTCTTGGCCTCCTTGGCCTCCATTTTCTCCCTACCTGTCAGCCCCTCCTCTGTTCATGTCCATCCTCTCAGGAGTGGTCCATCACTTCAGGCTCTTTGCCTCTCCCACCTGTTAAACTATCCTTTCTGGATCTTGAATGTCGATGGTGAAACCAAGCAGCTCTGCAGTGGTCCCACCATCAACTCTGTCTCAGATCTCCACCGACCCACACGTAGTGCTGCACTGCCATCCCAACTCCCCCCTGATCAGTCCTCTATCCTGTTCTCCACAGTGGCTATTTTCAACCTCGTCTCTCCTCAAACATTCGTTCTCATCACTTTCTCCAGCAGATGGCCCCATGTCCTCCCTCTCAGAAAGTAGGAGCTTCAGGTGGGACCATGTCTTCCATCTGCATTGCCTTCAGCCTAATCCAAGCCACCATCATCTCTTGGCAGTTCTGCTGCAGTAGCCTCCAGCTCACTGGCCTCCCTGCTTCCAATTCTGTTCTCTCAGCAGCAAGAATAGTTATTTTGGTAGTATCAGAAAGTTTATCCTTACTTCCTCTTCTTTCCATTTTTCTTTATTGTCTGCAAAAAGGAAGACTCACTTCCTATATTTTCCCCCAAACTTTTTATTTTGAAAAATTTCAAACCTCAGGAAAGTTGCAAGAATAATAAAATGAACACCATATCTCCAGCACCTAGATTCACCAGTTAACTCATTAGATTTTATTACTTTTGCCTTATCTTCCTTTCATGTGTAAATGTGTGCATAAATATACATATACACATACATATATACTTATCCACATGAAAGGGAGAAATAAAGCAAATATAACAAAATTTAATTATATATATGTGTGTATATATATGCATTTTCTTTTCTTTGGAGAGTCATTTGAGGGTAATTTAACATCATGACCCCAATCCCTAAATACTTCAGCATTTGTCTCTTAAGAACAAGAAGGTTATCCTGTATAACCGCAGTACAGTCGTTACACCCATGACATTTACTATCGGTACAATAATATATTTTTTTCTATTTTATTTTATTTTTTTAGACCATCAGAACTTTATTCATTTTTTAAAATTTTATTTTAAAACAATTTTTATACAATTTTTACAGGTTACTGTCCATTTATAGTTATTACAAAATATTGGCTGTATTTCCCACGTTGTACAGTACATCCTGGAGCCTATCTTATACCCAATAGTTTGTTGGTACACTAATGTTATCTAATGTAAAATCTATATTCAATTTTCCCCCATTGTCCCCAAATTGTTCTTACATCTTCTTTTTTTCTTTTTAGATTCAGAATCCAATTAAGAATCACACATTGCTTTTAGTTGTCATTTCTCTTTGGTCTTTTAAAATATAAAACAGTTCTCCAGCTTTTGTTTTCATTATATTGATATTTTTAAAAATGTCCAAGCCAGTTGTGTCCAGAGTGTCCTTCAGTTTGGATTACCTGATTGTTTGTTCATGATTAGAATCAGACTAAACATATTTGGCAGGAATACTACATGGGCAATGTGTATCCTTCTCAGTGTATCATATCAGGGGCCATATTATGTCAGTTTATCCCAGGATTGATAATGTTACTTGGATAAGGAGGTTTCTTCCAGGTGTTTTTCACTGCATCGGTATTTCTTTATCTTTGTAATACATAGTCTGTGGGGTTAGAGTAATCATTTAAATGTATGAGGATTATCTTTCTTTTATAATTAAAATAAAATCCAACCTCCTTATTGTGGTTTATGAGGTTCTCTGTCAGGAGATTTTAACTCTTTTGTGAGCCATAGAACCCACTGGTATCTGATGAGGCCTTTGGACCCCTTCTCAGAATAATGTTTTTAAATGCGTAAAATAAAATAGATAAAGGTACACAGGACAAATTATATTGAAATTCACTTACCAGTATATTAAAAACAAACTGTGACATACAAATGTGTGTGCAATAAATAGCAGGATCTAGAGGGGGGTTGAATAACTATTAGAATTTTGAAGTCATGATAAGTATGGATGATACACAGAGATTTCTGCAACAACTGTAATGTGACTTGAAAACATCTGTGATTTCTGCCAGGCACAAAATTATAGTACTAATACTCTACTATTTGTGCTTTAGTCAGAGGCTAATGAAAATATAGTTTCTCCCCCCTCTAGTCCCCCTGAATTCTCAGCCTATGATCTCTCACATTGTTCATATCTCTGAGAATGAAATAATAATTTTTCTTGCTCCTAATCAGAAAATTGATTGTCATCTTTAATTTTCACCTTTTCTTTGCTCTCCACATCTACTCAATTAGCATCTCTTGGACATTCTACCTCCCAAATCTCTCCCTAATCTTGCTACCACTATCCAGTTCCATTCTCCCAGCATGTCACCTGGATTACAGCATGATGAAGCTGACACTGTTATCTTAGGTTTACAGATGAGGAAACTGAAGCACAGACAGTTACACGACTTGCCAAAGTCCAGCACAGGAACCAAGTGTCGAAGCAGGAAGTTGTTCTTCAAGCCTGTGGCTTCTTAAATTCCTTAATTTAGACTTAAATTAAGCCTCTTAAATTCCTTAAGATTAAGGAATTTAATTATATTTTCCTTAGTCATATTTATTAGCTGCCCCCAAATCCAAGACTCCCAATGGTACAGTTTTACCACAGTGTTCTATTCTAAGGAAAAACTTCTAGCATCAAAGAATGGAAAAACGAGTAAACTTTAGCTGTGATTTATTTAGTAAACAAAAAGTGTGTCTATCCACCTAATTGTCTCAAAATGTTTTTCTATCATACCTCTAGCTCATATTCCGTGAAGCTCCCTCCAAAACTGTATTCTCCTTACTCTCCAAGCTCCTAAAAATATGTTTTCCCAGACTTCATAATTCTCTCCTTTCTGGGTTCCTTAGGATTTTATTCCTTCATTGCTACTTATCCAGTAATGACACTACAAAGGAGAGCTTACAGATGACAAACAAAGCAGGATCCCTCTCCCAGAGGGCGGGGGGTATGGGGGAGGTGACGGTGAGGACGAGGGGCACTAAACACTCATATTTTTCTTTTGATTACCTTTTCATCTTTTTATTTTTAAGTACTTTTAAATTTACATCATAGTACACAATTGATTTAACTACATTAAAGTGCACCAATCAAATGTGGATAACTTGATTAATTATTATGTAAGCAGATCAAGGTAGAACATATCCAGAACCCCCAGAAGGCTTCCGTCCACCCTCCCAGTCAATATCTACTCCCAGTCCTCCCCTCCCCCCATCAAATACCAGTCCCTGTCAAAACAGATTCATTTAGTCTGTGCTCAAACTTTATGTAAATGGACTCTGACGGTATACACTCTTTCGTGTCTGGCTCGTTCCACATTATGGCTATGTAGCACAACTTTGTTATTTTTTCATTGCTGTGTAGTATTTGTTAAATGAATATTCCACAGTTTATCCATCTTACTCATAATGGACATTTAGGTTGTTTCCAATGTGTGACTATTATGAATTCACCTGCTCTGAGCATTTCTGCATAGATAGAAGCTCTCATTTCTGTTGGGTATATACCTTCAACTGGAGTTGAAGGTTCATCGGGTTAAGTTTTTGTAGCATTAGTAGATATTGGCAAATAACAGTGTAATCTTTTTTTTTATTCCTGCTTCATAATTGACTCTGTTGAATCTGGTACAATTTCTCTTTCTTAGTAAGCACCTAAATAAATGGGTTGCTGTTGATATGTGATATTTTGGCCAATATTCTTAAATTAACATGTGTAGAAATTTATCAGTTGTAGTAATACTTTCTTTATTTATATAGATCATTGATCCTTTTGTAGAAGTTGAAATTATCGGATTGCCAGTAGATTGTTGTAAAGATCAAACTCGTGTGGTAGATGACAATGGTAAGATTATAATCTCTGTTCACTTTTAATAAGGATGCTCTAGAAATAGAGTTTGCACTGAAAAAGAGAATTTGTCTACATGGAAGAGAAACAAATTTCTAAAACCTGTAACTGCCATCTGAGTTTTGTTAAGATTTTTCAACACATAAAACTAAGTAAATATGGGATTGATGCATCATGGTATATTTTGATGGATGTTGTAATCTAGGCTCTCAAGACTTCTGCTTTTGAAGCAAATGGTTTTTTCCAGTGAAATGAATGATATTTTAAAGATCTGGGTTAAAACTTCATGTAGGAAAATGACTCGTTATATTTTTATATTGTTTTCATGACATGAGTTGCCTCAAAGTTCTCATGTGTGAAGCCCACGTCCTAATGATTTCTCATTTTTTTCTGGAGCATGTACAACTGTAAAGGCAAGTGCAGCATGCTCTGGCAAGTTTACTTCTTGAATATGTACTTGTGGTGCATGGGCAGCATTCTTCTTCTGTTTTGGCCATCATGTAAAGAAAACTTTCTTTACTCAAGCCTCATGTCTTTTTCTTAGTAATCTTCTAAGGTTGTACTTACTCATACATATGACAAACATTATTGCATGCCTGTTTTTCTCAATCTCTAGTCCTTAATACTGTAAAAAATCTAAACCCCAATCCTCAAAACGTTTGGGAAATTAGAGGTTCCTAGAGACACCTTAAGAGGAGTTTAAGGAAAGGAATATGAGGGTTCAAGAGTAGCACAAACCTTTTACTTAGGAAATAACATGCTTAAAATAAGCAAACTCCCCAGACTGCATTTTCCTACCAATGCTCAATATATTTTTTTTGGTCTCAGGAATAATTGAGATGTCATCACTAAGTCAACAAAAAGTATCTCTTCTCTTGTTCAGGAGGGACATCTCAATGATTTTCAGTCCATAATTATTTCATTAGCTAAGGCATTAGGGTTAAGTGGCTGATGCCTCCTGAACGCATACATTTAATAGCATGAATTTTCATTTTTAGAAAAGAAAAACAAACTTATAGAGTACTTGAATTTTTATCAGTTTAATTATTTTATCTGAGAGAATTTTACCAAGAAATAAACGTGGTTTTGCCTTTTAGAATTTGAGTTGAATTATATGCCTTTCCTATTTATTTTCAGTAGCTATGAAAATATGTCATCTTTCATATATTAAGGTCTTGCTTCATGAGAAGCCACTGGAAATCAGCAGTGCCTCGTCTCCTTTGGCTCTGTCACTAGTTGTATGATGTTAGGCATGTTATTTTCTCTGAACATCAGTTTTTCTCAACTATAAAACGAGCATTATATTTCCTATGTTAAAAAGTGAGCATGGGTTACTTGTGTAATTTTTAGGAGTTATATATTTTTGAAAGTCAGTAATATATATTTTTTCTTAAGTAGAAAAATACCTCTGCCCTGCCACCCTTAGAGGATTACCATAAGAATTAAATAGGATGGTACATGTACCATAGCATTGAAACCTTACAAAATGCTTGCTGGTGATGCTTACAGCAGCAGAATCTTTGGTGGGTGAGAAGCATCATTCTACTGGGGTGGGATGGGGGTGGGGGAGAGGAATCATTCTTTATTGCTTTTGCTAAAACATTATTCTTAGATCACTACTATAGATACTTTTTGAGCTTATTGAAACATTCTGGATATTGTCTAAAAGAGCTTTCTCTACAATGCAATTTGGCATCAAAGATTATTAGAATTGATGTAATGATTTACAGGCAATTTCTTACCAATTATTTTCTAGCAATGGGGTAAATTCCAAGGCTTTATTTCAGTAAGGCATCCCCGGGTGGCTCAGTCGTCTTCACGAGTTTAATAACCATTGCAAGCAATTTTCACTGTCTGCTTTGCAGATGTTGCTGCTAAATCATTTCTAGCCAACCCCTTCGCTTTTCTAATTTGTCTTTTCCTATTTCTCTGAGGATTTAACCCTGTGTGGGAAGAAACCCTCACATTTACAGTACACATGCCAGAAATAGCTTTGGTTCGGTTCCTTGTGTGGGATCACGATCCGATTGGACGAGATTTTGTTGGGCAAAGAACTGTGACCTTTAGCAGCTTAGTGCCTGGTAAGTCTGGCTGGCCTTTTCTCTCTAGACTGACCGTTCCTTTTCTTTGGAAGATTTAATATGTGATATGTGCTATACATGATCCATGGCATATATGATATATAAAATATGTGTTATATGATAATGTGAGTGTTAGCATAAAGAACTATAGTAAAGTCAGGTATTGAATTCTGTTGCACCCATGGGAAAGCCAAATGCAGGTTCAACTAAAAGGAAACTACTTTCTCTACTTTTATCAGGCTACCGGCATGTCTATTTGGAAGGACTGACAGAAGCATCCATATTTGTCCACATAACAATCAATGAAATCTATGGAAAGGTAAGAAAGATCACAGGGCTTAAAGCCACATGCAACAATAATATGGTCCTTAATAAAGTTTTCTAATTCATTGCATAAAAGGGAACGTGTATCTTGACAAGCTGTTTTTTTTTAACAGAAAACTCTAGGGAAGCCCAGCCCACACTGTTCTCAGTGTGCTCTCCTGCCCACAGGTCTCCATCCGTGTGTGCTCCTCCCTCTTTTTAGGGGTGGGTACTCATTCCCTCCACCTAGGGGCCCTCTCTGGGCTTAAAAGAATTGAGAAAACTATTACTCTCTAGGGCAATCATTTGTTTGACTAAAACAGTAAAGATAGACTTACATATTTGAATTTTATTATAATCCTTAAAAAGACCCAGCTGGCTGCAGTGGGAAATGTAGTCTCAGATGTTTGAATTACCTGTACTAACCGGGCTATGATCCCAGCCAGTTCTAGGCAGGATGCATTCATTTAGTGCCATTGTATTCAACTGGAAACCTAAAAATCATGAATGAATTAAAAGCCACCCACAGGACTTAAAAGGAAGAAACCATAAAAGTGTATTCTAGCTCTTTGCTGATGCCAATTTCTTCATTGCAGAGCTCACTTGAGATTTACAAATCAATAGGCTGTCCTCTGGTAATGCCAAGTAATTGGGGACTTGGCCACTGGAATCAATTTTCAGGACTAGATGTGATTTGGAGGGACTGTAGCATTGCCCAGGGCCCAGGAATGTCCAGTGCTCTTTATCAGAAGGTCTGCATTGCCTGGAGCTCCTCCTCCAGAGGTATATACATTCTCTGTGCTTCCGTTTCCTTATTTGTACATGTGGGGTAAAAATAGTACCTACTTCATAAACAAATACTTTATTTTTAAAAAGCTGCCTGGCACATAGTAAATGCTTAAAAATGTTGGCTAATATTAATATTATTAAAGACTATAATCCAACTGGCAGGTAGTGGACCAATTTGGCCTGAAATAGGAGGTATGTGTTTATTCTCACATCCATCAGTTGGGAGGGGTGAGGTGCTAAGGATCCTAATTTCTAAGAGTGATAAAGTTTTATGACTTTCTGTGTTTAGTCCTGGGTTTCTATTTGTGCCACTTGTTGGGCTCTCTCCTCTGGCCTAAACATAAACAAATGTAAATGATCGAAAAATGATTCTTGAATTTCTAGGAATCCCAGGTGAACAAAGCAGCATCTCTAGCACTTAACATGCTTGAGGGAAGTAATAAAAATCAGTTTGTTAAAAACTTGAGCCAAGAAGATGTTCTGTAGGACTTGTGTTCTCTCTCCTAAATAAATGTCCATGTGTAAGTCATTTATTACTTTCAAGGTGTGTTTGGGTTGATATGCATAAACCACAACATGATGGTGGTGAATTGAGCAATGAATGAACTTGTGACTAAAAATCCAAAGTGGGAGAAAGGGTTTATAGAGCATATGTGTTCTATCTCCTTCTGTTTTTACTTGTGCAGCCTTCTTGAATGAGCCCAAATTGTGTTCTGTTGTGCTTTTTTCCCCCTTGCAGTGGAGCCCTTTAATACTCAACCCCAGTTACACTATATTGCACTTTCTAGGAGCTACAAAGGTAGTTTCTCAGCATGGTGCTTGGTTCTTGCTGGCGCGTTTCTCTTTCAGTGGTCATGGCGGCATGCTTACTCACATCGCTCCATCTTCCTGCTTACCACTTTAAAACATGCATCTGTTGCTTTAAGGTGGCTCAAGTTCATTATAGTCTTTTCACTGTGGAAACTCTTCCTACCACCTTGTCATCTTTGGGCAGGAGACTTGTGGGAAAGCTTGGTTGTGAAAATGGGAGGCTGCCTTCCTCCCAAAGTCAGGTTGATAAGATGTGCATGACGTTGTGCAAACATGCTGTGAGCTGCTGTTTTCTTGGTTTGAATATTCTTCAGTGGCTGTGGGATTTCGTTTTGTATCCATTTTTCATGGAGCTGTCATTGAAAAGGCAAGCAGTTGACACAGTGGTATTTGCTTAACTTGTGCTTGGTCCTTTTGTGTCTTCAGAACAGACAGCTCCAAGGTCTGAAGGGGCTGTTCAATAAGAATCCCAGGCACAGCTCTTCAGAAAACAGTTCCCATTATGTTCGGAAGCGATCGATTGGAGATAGGATTCTGCGACGCACAGCCAGTGCTCCAGCCAAAGGCAGAAAAAAGAGCAAAATGGGCTTCCAGGAGATGGTAGAGATAAAGGATTCTGTGTCTGAGGCTGCAAGAGATCAAGATGGGGTCCTGAGAAGGACCACACGCAGTTTGCAAGCACGCCCTGTCTCTATGCCTGTTGACAGAAGTCTTCTGGGGGCTCTGTCGCTGCCTATATCCGAAACTGCAAGAGACACAGAAGGAAAAGAAAACTCTCTGGGTAAGATGCTTTAAGTTTCTCTAAGAATACACCCCTTTAAGGCCCATTTTGGTCCCTAATTACCATTATGACATGGCTGACATTTTGTAGTCAAAGTAAAATATACTGAAAAATAAATCATTACAGTACATTACAGTGTTACCTTTTAGACCATATTTTAAACTTTGGGGAGTGGGTGGTAGAAGAGCTATCTCCTAGTCACCTAAAGCCTCGAAATAACATTGACATCTGAAATTGGCAGTGAGGGATCAGATGTGATGGCATGGAGCCTCCGGGTCTATGAGGTACCACAGAGGGAGGTGAAACCTGCAAAATATGAGCAGAGATCATGGTTTTCTAAGTGGGTACAATATTTACTGATTTTCTGAGGAGGAATAGAATTAAATTGACTTTTCTGAGGTTGAGTTTAGTTATATTTCTTTCCCACCATATAACATGTTTTCTACAATTGGAAATGTTTATGGAGAAAGAGGAAAAGCCAGATGTTAAAAGTAATCCACCTTCTTCACTTGAGAAATCTTTGCTTCCTCAAGAGGTAGCTTATTAGCTGTTTTCCTGTGGCCTCGTTTCCCTGACCGCTGGATGTTGGCAGGGAAGGAAGCACGTCTGCAGCTCCTGTCCATTCACAGAGTCCTCAGGCATAGGAACCAGGCATTACCTATCTTTTCCCCTAATTTGAGCATAGTGCTTCACTCATATCAAGAACGTGATAAAGAGTGATATCTGCTTTACAGTGTACCAAAGAGCTCTTGCCTTGTGTCGGTGACTCTTCCCCCATCCTATTTTAGATAATTTAAGCACCAAAACTGTGTCCATGTGAGGTCTCTGCAACAAATAAGTTTTAATTAAATCAAAATCACTTCAGACAGTAGAATGTGATACCTGTTTCTTTTAGCAAAATTCTTTCATCATGCAATCTAATTTCAGTGATCTATTTTCTCACAAACACCACTTTGCTTGTATTGGTTTTTATTGTAAGATATTGTAGGGAGACAAACCAATTTTTGAATGGTTTATTTGAAGGAGAAAAAGGCAGTTAACAAGTTTGAAATTTTGCTAAGAGCAGTATCAGAGAAGAGATGAAATATATGCTTTAAAATTTATTTCAAAACTCCATTTTGGGGGAAAGTAAACTATATATAAATATAAATAACTCCATTTTGGGGGGAAAATAAAGCAAAAGAAATGAGTAACAATTAATCCTGTAATGCCACAATTAAGATGTTACTACCATTAAGGTGAGTTAGAAAGGAATAGTTATGTTTCTTTCCTCCCTTTAAAAAACAGGAAATTTATATAAGTTATTCATATATATATAGCATAATATATTTAATAATAAAGTATAAATCTTATAAATATGGAGCAGTACATAACCATGCAATGATTCAAGTTATCATGTAGAAGAAAAATTAAGTGGAAAAAATTCAGAATAAAAAATTGTATACATAATTCTATCCCTCTACAAAAGCTTACAGTGGCTATCTGAGTGGTAACAGCATATAATCTTTATATTTTTCCTTATCATTTTTGGGTTTATCAAATTATCATGATGAATTTTTTTAGTTAGGAAAATATTTAATAAAAAGTTAAACATATTTTCTTGATTCTCATAACTGAAAGCATAAAATCCATTAAAATAATGTGATTAAGAATCCTTGAACACCTAATATCAATATTGTCTTAGCACTATACTAAACAGGATGGGGTACCCCAAATTACTTTGAATTGTGTATTTTTATAGTTTTCCTTACTGTGCCTGATATCTTACTGCCTCTTTTAGGGGAGAATGCAATATGAAATTTATGTATTAAAACCAAAAAGATAGGATCAACGGAAAATTAGATATTAGCAATGGTATAGAATTGGTGACCAAGTCTTTATTTTTACATTTTAAAGTCAACAGATACTGATATTTTAATGCATCTATTGCACCCTCCAATTTGTTTTAGAAATTAATTGGTTAAAATCAGTATTTTGCCAAAATGTTTTTCAAAATGATTTGTGTGGGTTTTTTTTTTTTTCTCTAACACATGTATAACTTTGAAAGCTTACAGTATCTTGCTTACAGGTACCACAATACTTTGTTTAACAGAGCTGTCTTGTTCTGTTTTTATTGCCATGCTTCTGTGTAGTACAAATCTGAATAGGAAACAACTTAAGGTAATCTTCACTGTAAAAGTATGGTAACTCATTGACATTTTTTTTTTTACAATGAATATTACATCCTTAGCTGATGTAATAGCTATTCAAAGGGAAGTTTCGGTGAAATTACTATATTTTACCATTTATCCATCACACAGACACTTTGTTGCAAATCTATGCAATCCATAATTATATTCTGTCACGATGTAACAGATTTACATTTTCCATTTGTCTGTCTGAAGACAAACATGAGTGTTTGCAGGTCCTACATAAAGTGATACGTGTCACTTAAAATATTGTTTGTTTCATTCAGCAGAAGATAAGGATGGCAGAAGAGATGGGAAGGCAAGTATAAAAGACCAACATTTTCCAAATTTCAACAAAAGGTTATCCGCTTCCTCCAGCGCTCTCCTCCACAAAGACATCAGCCACGGGGACTCTGCTGTTTCTACTGCCAACTTGTCAATCACAGAACAGTTGGTACCAGGTCCAAAGGGTGGGAGAACCAAATCAAATGTGTTAAGTGATCGCCAGGAACACCAGTGCACCAACAAATCCCTCTCCCCAAGGCAGCATTTGGCTCGTGACCCTGCAGTTAGCCTAACACAAGATCTGTGTGGTGTGAAAACCAAGGAAAACGGGAATGCTGGGGGCTTCATGGTAGGGAAAAGCGCACTGTCAGGAAGCATCCTTTCTCAAAGCAATCTGGAGATTAAGAAGCTGGAAGGTAATTGGGATAAGGGCAGAGCTGCAACATCCTTTTCTTTGTCAGACGTCTCTACTCTCTGTTCTGACACACCTGACTTACATTCCACTGCAATTCTCCAGGAGAGTGAAATTTCCCATCTTATTGATAATGTCACTTTGACAAATGAGAATGAGGCTGGCAGTTCCATCTCAGCACTGATTGGCCAGTTTGATGAGACCAGAGACCAGGTTAACCCCACAGTTGTGTCGCATCTTCAGAGCCCCAGTGTGATAGCGGGCCATCCTCCCTTGCCTACCACGGACCTAAAAATGCCCTTCAAGCATGGCTTTTCCAGTGGAAAACCCAAGTCATCCTTCCTGTGCTCATCTCCTGAGCAGATTGCATTCTTGGGGCACGAGAACTCTGAATGCTCAACACATGCAGCTGTTTGTGAAACTATCTGCACTCCTGTCCCTAAAACTAAAGCAGATGATGACCTTTCTGGGAAGACCAAGACAGGGGCCATGGAAAACAATCTGCCTCTGTCCTCTAATAATCCTCCCTGCTGGTTACCAAAAAGTCCCACCCACAAAAAAGACTGGGAAATACTGAAGAACCACAGCCCTGCCACTTCCACTGACTTGACACTGGAAGATGTAATAGTGGATCCCACTCTCTGTTTAAATTCTGGGGAGAGCAGTCTCGTGGAAATGGATGGAGACTCACAAAGTCTGCCTTTAACAACCTATGGATATAGGAGAGAGGGCACAAGTCACCTCGCTTCTCCTTTAAAACTGAAATACAGTCAGGATGTGGTGGAACATTTTCAAAGAGGCTTGAGAAATGGCTACTGTAAAGAGACTCTCCACTCTTCTGTCTCTGAAATATTCAACCGTATTCAAGATGTCAGAAATCAAAATATTTCTCATCTAGCCTATCAGGGTGCTGGTTTTATGCATAACCATTTCTCAAATTCAGATGCAAAAAAGAACCAGACCCCTGGGCCCCTGTCTAGCGTTCAAGACATGCATGACCCTGCCCCCGAGCGGTCCACACACCCTCCTCTGCCTGCTCTGAAGCTGCCCAGTCCTTGCAAATCCAAAAGTCTGGGGGACTTAACATCAGAGGACATAGCCTGTAATTTTGAAAGCAAGTACCAGTGTATTAGTAAGAGCTTTGTTACAACTGGCATCAGAGACAAGAAGGGCGTAACTGTGAAAACAAAGTCGTTAGAGCCTATAGATGCCCTGACCGAACAGCTGCGGAAGCTTGTGTCCTTTGACCAGGAAGACGGCTGCCAAGTGCTGTATTCCAAGCAAGATGTCAATCAATTCCCCAGGGCACTGGTCAGAAAGTTGTCATCCAGAAGTCAGAGCAGAGTGCGCAATATTGCCAGTCGCGCCAAGGAAAAGCAGGAAGCCAACAAGCAGAAAAGTGTGAACCCCAGCCCTGTGGGAGGAGTGGTCCTTCGAAGCAAACCCTGCGCGCCGGCGCCCGCGGGGAACCGGCACTCCACCGGCTCGTACATCGCGGGCTACTTGCGGAGCGCCAAGGGCGGCTGCGGCGTGGAGGGCCGCGGCATCCCCGAGGGCGCGTGCGCAGCCCTGCGCTCCGGGCATGCCGACCAGTTCTGTTCACATCATTCCGTTTTGCAGACCGAGCCGAGCAGTGATGATAAACCAGAAATTTATTTTCTTTTGAGACTGTGAATTACATAAAGCTGCATTTATTTTTATTTTTATTTTTTTTTACATTTTAAATAAGCTGCATTTTCACTGTTTACAAGATATTCTGTAGAATGTCCGAGTTTTCAGTAAATATGTTCCTTGGCTTTGAGATGATTTTAAAATGTATTTTTAAACTTGTATTACCGTCTCCCTTTGACTCCATGTGTTCTTCTTGTTCATGCGTTTGTATGTAGCTTCGGGTGACATTTCCCGTGTACCTTTCTGACCTTTCTCCCCTGAGCTGTAAACTCTATCGGTATGATGTATGTGCATGCCCTAGATGTGAAACTTCTCAGCAGCTTGGTTTCTACCGTCCGTATGTTTCACCAAGATGCTCTTTACTCTGTGTCCTCAGATCACAGTCACAAATGTAGTCATTTTTACTCTCTGTTAAGAGATTTTACAAAGGACAAAGGGATGAATTCTTTATTTTAAAGCCATTATCGTTTTTCCTAGTTTTTGTTCTTTATTAAGAAGCCCAGCTGCATTTTTGTAACTCAGTTAAAAGAAGATTCAAATAGTTAACTTACTTTTAAGATTTCTCTACCCCACCCAGAAGGAGAGTTCAAAGGAGATTGGTAGCTGCCTCCCTCCACACCCTCTCATTTTTGAGTAGGCTGTGAGGGTATGAGGAATAAAGCAAACTTCTGTATATAAGGACAAAATTGTTTGTTTCACATAAATTTTGTTACATATTTTTGCTAATGGCTTTGTATGTAACAAGAACACAGTTGCCAAGCTATTTGTTGTACTTTTGAATTTTCTGATTAAATTATAGACTGCAAATAATGGCTTTCAGAATGAGGGACTTCCAGCAGATGCTAACAATAACAGTAGCACAAATTGAAAACTTCCCAAAGCTTTCCAGAAAAAAAAATTTTTTCTCATGATAAAACCCAAGTGAATAGATAATTAGAAGAAAGCTTTTCCCTTCAGGGAGCCAAGTAACTATATTTTAGTACCAACATACATTATTTTCACAGTGAATCCATTTTTTATTGCATGTTCAGATGTCCCTCTTTGCTTTTTTGTAACATTAACTGCAACAATGTTCTTCTTGGAGTTCATGAAAATAAAATTAAAGGAGATTTTTAAACACTTCGTGAATTTTTTTTTTTTTTTTTTTTTTTTTTTTTAACAATTGAAGCTCATGTGATGACTGTTGAGTAGGGAACCCGAAGCACTCAGAAATATTTGCCTTTTCATCTCTTTGCAACAGAAGAGATCACTTCTACAGGGATAGTTTTAAGCAGCATTTCATGTCTTTGAGTGTTTTCACTGTGCTTTAAAGACCGTATTTGTAAGGCGACTTGAGAAGAAATTCAATGTAATGAGTTTATTTGCATTTGGTGATGATGTTGCTAGTTTAAAAGTCCTTCCCAAATCCTGCGTGTGACAGGGGGGTGGGCGGGGGGGGGGGGTGGAGGGTATGCAGGCAATGCAGGCAAGAGGCTGTATTTGGCAAATTAGGCCACCTGAATCTTTGTTGTGTGTGGGGAGAGTGGGGAGGAAAGCAGTTAGACTCTGCTTTCTCTCAGTTCCCAACCCTGAACTTCTCCCCAGTGCTGAGGGTCTTCCTCTCTTTAGACAAGCACTGGGATGCTGGTTGGGGTAGGGGTTTAATGGTGAAAGGAGAGGGACCCATTTTCCATCCCTTAGTGAACCTGAGATATTTCATCATCTTGGGGGTTCTGAACCCACAAAGTTCCATCCTTAGACCTTGGTTTGTTTTTAAAGTATCTTTGTCTTAAAGAGATTAACATGGTATAAAGTTGTTGAAATTCATTTGCAAAAAGGTATAGAATTTATCTGCCTTTTTTAATTTGATGGAATATGTATTCTTTTTTTTAATGGATATAGAGGCATTCTGATTATTTATTTATTTATTTGGTTGCACCAGGTCTTAGTTGCAGCTCACGGGCTCCTTAGTTGCGGCTTGCCCACTCCTTAGTTGCAGCACATGGGCTCCTTAGTTGCAGCACGCGGGCTCCAGTTGCGGCATGTGAACTCTTAGTTGTGGCATGCATGTGGGATCTAGTTCCCTGACCAGGGATCAAACCCAGGCCCCCTGCATTGGGAGCGTGGAGTCTTAACCACTGCGCCACCAGGGAAGTCCCAGAAATCTGTATTCTTAAAAAAATCCAGGAGTTTACATATGGATGTCAACCCTATCTCAAGGTGATTTAGTAGTAACATAAATGGTTGGTGCCAAGTGATGGGTTATGAGACCAATCCCCCAGGTACCCTGTGTGTCTGTCGCCCATACATGAAGTATTCTTCTACTGATAGACTTAGGAAGAGAAGGGAAAGTGAATTCATGATTACTATTTGGGGGTTGCCTAACAAGGAAGATGAAGCAATAAAGCTTAAATTTTACTGCAAGCTTTCAGTGCTCGGGTTAGACTCCTGACCACGGTTTCATTTGTTTGGAGGATGGATCAGGGACTCACTCAGTCACAAGGAAATCACACAGCCAGTGAGATCTCAAGCAAGATATTAACAGGCTTTCTAATTTTTTTCTTTTGAGAGCTAGAGAGTCCAGGAAGCCCCCATTCTCTGCCAAGTCTGACTAGAGCAAGCCCTGTGAGGTTTCAGTTCTCTCATTTGACTCCTTTCTTAGAGGCTGGATGGAATATTCCAAGCCTGGGCAGCGACAGGTGCCTGGGAGAGTTGCCTGCAACAGTGGCAGTATCCACGAGGACAGAGTAAAGCTTTTTTTTTTTTTTTTTAGTGAATCAGCTATACGTATACATATATCCCCATATCCCCTCCCTCTTGTAAAGCTTCTTAACATAAATCTGATCAAGCCATCTTTCCCACTTAAAACCCTTTAGTGGATCCCCATCACTTATGGAATAAGTTTCCATAGCCTTTGCATATAAGGTCTTTGTTTCGGTACCTTTGTTTCTATAGCCTGGTCTCCTCTGCTTTAGACTGCCCTTTCCTCCTTTACTCACTACATTTTCCAAGATGTATCCTGGAGGGTCCTTTCCTCTAGAGAGCCTTCTCTGATTGTCATCTCCTCTTCCCTGGTTGTACCCAACCCATCAAGAATCCCTCAGCTCCATTTGGGGGCCTTTGACTGCCCTCGATTGTATCAGTCTGTTCACATGTATGCCTCCCCCACTAGACGTAGACCTCTCTGAGGGCACTGATTAGGCCTTGTGCCCTTTCCTAGCTCAAGGCCTGGTACTTATTTGTATTCAGTAAATGTTTGATACATTGATGAATGAGAACTTAGGGAAAATGTGAGAGAAAACCTGTGTCTGCTGTCACAGTTTGTTGTGTGCAGGGAAGGAGGAAGAAGCACAGAATCTTGTTTCAAGTGTGGTGATGACTGAATTTATCTTTGTTTCCCTTTAATTTTTTCATTTCCCTTTTTCCGTCCAACCCATCTTTTTCTCTCCTTTTTAATTTAGTATCTATTTAGTCATTTCCCATGAGTAAGAGTAGCTGGTTTTTGTAAAGGATTCTGCAATTTAAAAATAGTTTTATATGTGGTGCATCTTGCTTGGTCCTTACAACAATTTTGTGAAGAGATGAGGTTATCACCATTTCGTAGCTTCCGAAAATTAATCTCAGTGAACGTGTGATTTGCCCAAGGTCATGGGGCCTAGGAAATCACCAAGAAATGTTAATCCAACTCCTAATTTTGTTCTCTTCACCCTATACACCATTGCCTTTCGTGAAGACTTTAGTGCATATTTGGTTAGCATCCCTTCTGGGCTAGAGACTCAGCTGGCTGCTGGGATTATGAGAATAGGGACTTGTCTTTAGGGAGCCACCAGCTGGTAGAGATGCTGAGACATAATATATTGGTTTTGTTCCAAATGTCCAAACGTTTAGAAACATATTACGTATGGTAGTTGAAAATATAAGGAAAAAGAATTAGAAAGTTATGTTGCCATACATATGATGTCCATGAATAACCCAGTTTTTGAAAAGTTAATAAACTTTATTTTTTAGAGCAGTTTTAGGTTCATAGCAAAACTGAGCAGGAAGGACAGAGATTTCCGCTATGCCCTCTGTTCCCGCCCATACGGCCCCATCTACAACTTCCTCCACTGTTGACATCATCTGCTACAGTGGCTGTATTTACTACAGTTGATGAACCTACAATGACACATTGTTATCACCTAAAGTCCATTGTTAACATTAGGGTTCACTCTTGGTATTGCACATTCTGTGGGTTTTGATGAATGTATAGTGATATATATCCACCACTGTGATATCACACAGAATAGTTTCACTGCCCTAAAAATCCTTTATGCTCTGCCTATTCATCTTCCCCCCCTCCACCCCCAAGCCCTGGAGACCATTGATCTTTGTACTGTCTCCATAGTTTTTCCTTTTTCATAGTGTCATATACTTGGAGCAATACAGCCTTTTCATATGGGCTTCTTTCACTTAGAAATACGCATTTAAATGTCCTCCAGGTCTTTTCATGTGTGATAGCTCATTTCATTTTAGTGTTGAATAGTATTCCATTGTCTGAATGTACTACAGTTTATCCATTTACCTACTGAAGGACATCTTGGTTGCTTCTAAATTTTGGCAATTATGAATAAAGGTGAAATAAATATCAATGTGTTGGTTTTTGCATAGACATAAGTTTTCAACTCATTTAAGTTAGTACCAAGGAGCATGATTACTGGATCATATGGTAAGAGTGTGTTTAGTTTCATAAGAAGCTGCCAAACTGTCTTCCAAAGTAGCTGTACCATTATGCCTTCCCACCACGCAATGAATGAGAGTTCCTATTGTTCCACATCCTCGCTAGCACTGTTCTTCTCCTTCAATATTGAATTGGTTGTTCTGGGTCTTTTAATCTTCATATAAACTTTAGAAATAGTCTGTTGATGTCCACAAAATGCTGGGACTTTGATTGGAATTGTGCTGAATCTATAGATCAAGTTGGGAAGAACTGACATCTTGACAATATTGAGTCTTTCTATCCATGAACATGCAATCTCTCCAATTATTTTATTCTCCTTAGATATACTGATATTTTATTGGAGTTTTGAGGTTTGCTTCATAGAGATCTTGTACACATTTTGTTAGGCTTATACCTAAGTATTTCATTTTGGGGGGTGCTAATATATAAGGTAGTGTGTTTTTAATTTCAAATTCCACGTGTTCATTCCTGGTATAAGGAAAGCAATTGATTTCTGCATATTAACCTTGTATCCTGCAACCTTGCTATAATCATTTATTAGTTCCAGGAGGTTTTTTTTTTATTTTTTGTCAATTCTTCTAGATTTTCTACGTAAAGAATTATGTCATCTGTGAACAAAGACAATTTTATTTCTTTTTCAATCTGAATACCTTTCATTGTTTCCTTTTCTTGTCATGTTGTATTAGCCAGGACTTCCAGTACAATATTTAAAAGCAGAGATAAAAGTGGACATCCTTGCCTTATTCCAGATATTAGCAGGAAAGCTTCGAATTTCTCACCATTAAGTGTGATGTTAGCTGTTGGTGTTTTGTAGATGTTCATTATCAAGTTGAAGATGTTCCCTTGTATTCCTGGTTTGCTGAGAGTTTGTATCATAAATGCATGCCGGCTTTTGTCAAATGCTTTTTTTGTACCTCTTAATATGACCATGTGATTTTTCTTCTTTAGCCTGTTGATGTGATGGGTTACATTAATTGATTTTTGAATGTTGAAACAACCTTGCATACCTGGGAGAAATCCCACTTGGTCATAGTGTATAATTCTTCTTACACATTGTTGGACTTTATTTGCTAATATTTTGTTGAGGATTTTTACGTCAATGTTCATGAGAGATATTAGGCTGTAGTTTTTAAATAATGTCTTTGTCTGGTTCTGGTATTAGGGTAATACTGGTCTCATAGAATGAGTTAGAAAGTATTCCCTCTGTTTCTATCTTCTGGAAGAGATTGTAGAGAATTGGTATAATTTCTTCCTTAAATGTTTGGTAGAATTCACTAGGGAACCCAATCTGGGCCTGGTGCTTTCTGTTTTGGAAGGTTATTAATTATTAATTCAATTTCTTTAATGAATATAGATTTCTTCTTTGATTCGTAGGTTATTTAGAAGTGTGGTGTTTAATCTCCAAGTATTTGGAGATCTTCCAGTTGGCTTTCTATTATTGATTTCTAGTTTAATTACATTATGGTTTGAAAGCAGGCATTGTATGATATATATTCTTTACATTTATTAAGGTATGTTCTATGGCCCAGAAAATGGTCTATCTTGAATATTCCATGTGAGCTTGAGCAGGATGTGTAATCTGCTACTGGATGAAGAAATCAATAAATGTCTATTATATCCCGTTGACTCATGATGTTATTGAGTTCAACTCTGTCTTTACTGAATTTCTGCCTGCTGGATCTGTCCATTACTGATAGAGAAGTATTAAACTCTCCAACTCTATTAGTGTATTCCATCTATTTTAGTTTTTTGCCTTATATATTTTGACACTCTGTTGTTAGATACATACACATTAAGGATTCTCCCCTTTATCATTATGTAATGTGCATCTTTATTCCTATAACTTTCCTTGCTCTGGGTCTGCTGTCTGAAATTAATGTAACTATTCTCACTCTTTTTGATTAGTGTTAGCATGGTATATCTTTATCTCTTTACTTTGATCTCTATGTGTTTTTACATTTAAAGTGGGTTTCTTTTAGACAACATATAATTGGGCCTTGGTTTTTGATCCACTCTGACAATCTGTCTTTTAATAGGTTTATTTAGATCATTGATATTTAAAGTGATTATTGATATGGTTGGATTAATATCTACCATATTTGTTACTATTTTCTATTTGTTCTTTGTTCCTATTTTTGTCTTTCACACTTTTTTTGCCTTTTGTGGTTTTAATTGATAATTTTATGATTCCGTTTTCTCTCTTACTATTTTTAGTGGTTGCCCTAGAGTTTGCAATATACATTTACACCTAATCCAAGTCCACTTTCAGATAATACTACAGACATACCCTGGAGATTTTGGGGGTTCAGTTCCAGACCTCCACAATAAAGTGAATATCACAATAAAGTGAGTCACATGAATTTTTTCATTTCCCAGTGCATATAAGTTATGTTTACACTATAGTGTAGTCTATTAAGTGTGCAATAGCATTATCTCTGAAAAAATGTACATACCTTAATAAAAAAATACTTTCTTGATAAAAAATGGTAACCATCACCTGAGCCTTCAGCAAGTTGTAATGTTTTTGCTGGTGGAAGGTCTTGCCTCAATGTTGATGGCTGTTGACTGATCAGGGTGGTGTTTGCTGAAAGCAGAGGTAGCTGTGGCAGTTTCTTAAAATCAGACAGCAATGAAGTTCACCACATTGATTAACTCTTCCTTTCATGAATGAGTTCTCTGTAGTGTACAATGATGTTTGATAGCATTTTACCCACAGTAGAACTGCTTTCAAGATTGGAGTCAGTCCTCTCAAACCCTGCCACTGCTTTATCAACTAAGTTTATGTAATATTCTAAATCCTTTGTTGTCAATTCAACAGTCTTCACAGCATCTTCACCAGGAGCAGTTTCCATCTCAGGAAACCACTTTCTTTATCATCCATAAGAAGCAACTCATTCATTAGAGTTTATCATGAGATCTCAGCAATTCAGTCACATCTTCAGGCTCTACTTCTGGTTCTCCTGCTATTTCTACCACATGTGCAATCACTTCCTCTACTGAAGTCTTGAACCCCTCAAAATCATATATGAGGGTTGGAATCAACTTCTTCTAAAGTCCTGTTAGTGTTTATATTTTGACCTCTTCCCATGAATCACAAATGTTCTTAATGTCATCTAGAATGGTGAATCCTTTCCAGAAGGTTTTCAATTTACTTTGCCCAGGTCCATCAGAAGAATTGCTATCTATGGCAGCTATGGCCTTACAAAATGTATTTCTTAACGAATAAGATTGGAAAGTCAAAATTACTCTTTGATCCATGAGCTGCAGAATGGATGTTGTGTCAGTAGGCATGAAAACAACATTAATCTCATTGTACATCTCCATCAGAACTCTTGGGTGACCAGGTGCATTGTCAGTGAGCCATAATATTTCAAAAAGAATCTTTTTTCTGAGGAGTAGGTCTCAGCAGTGAGCTTAAAATATTCAGTAAATCATGTTGTAAACAGATGTGCTGTCATACAGGCTTTGTTGTTCCATTTATAGAGCACAGGCAGAATAGATTTAGCATAATTCTTAAGGGCTTTAGGATTTTCAGAATGGTGAATGAGCAATGGCTTCAACTTAAAGTCACTAGCTGCATTAGCTTTTAACAAGACTCAGCCTGTCCTTTGAAATTTTGGAGCCAGGCATCAACTTCTCTCTAGCTATGAAAGTAATAGATGGCATTTTCTTCCAATATAAGGCTGTTTCATCTACATTGAAAACCTGTTATTTAGTGTAGCCACCTTCACTAATTATCTTAGCTAGATCTTCTGAATAACTTGCTGGAGCTTCTACATCAGTACCTGCTTCTTCATCTTGTACTTTTATGTTATGGAGAAAGCGTCTTTCTTTAAACCTCATGAGCCAACCTCTGCTGGCTTCAAATTTTTCTTCCACAGCTTCCTCACCTTTCTCAGACATCAGAGAATTGAAGAGAATTAGGGCCTTGCTCTGAATTAGACTTTGGTTTAAGGGAATGTTATGGCTGATTTTTTTTTTTTTTAAACATCTTTATTGAAGTATAATTGCTTTACAATGGTGTGTTAGTTTCTGCTTTGTAACAAAGTGAATCAGTTATACATATACATATGTTCCCATATCTCTTCCCTCTTGCATCTCCCTCCCTCCCACCCTCCCCATCCCACCCCTCTAGGTGGTCACAAAGCACCGAGCTGATCTCCCTGTGCTATGCGGCTGCTTCCCACTAGCTATCTATTGTACATTTGGTAGTGTATATATGTCCATGACACTCTCTCACCCTGTCACATCTCACCCCTCCCCCTCCCCATATCCTCAAGTCCATTCTCTAGTAGGTCTGTGTCTTTATTCCCATCTTGCCACTAGGTTCTTCATGGCCTTTTTTTTTTTTCCCCTTAGATTCCATATATATGTGTTAGCATACTGTATTTATTTTTCTCTTTCTGACTTACTTCGCTCTGTATGACAGACTCTAACTCCATCCACCTCATTACAAATACCTCCATTTCATTTCTTTTTATGGCTGAGTAATATTCCATTGTATATATGTGCCACATCTTCTTTATCCATTCATCCGATGATGGACACTTAGGTTGCTTCCATGTCCTGGCTATTGTAAATAGAGCTGCAATGAACATTTTGGTACATGACTCTTTTTGAACTATGGTTTTCTCAGGGTATATGCCCAGTAGTGGGATTGCTGGGTCGTATGGTAGTTCTATTTGTAGTTTTTTAAGGAACCTCCATACGTTCTCCATAGTGGCTGTATCAATTTACATTCCCACCAACAGTGCAAGAGTGTCCCCTTTCCTCCACACCCTCTCCAGCATTTATTGTTTCTAGATTTTTTGATGATGGCCAATCTGACCAGTGTGAGATGATATCTCATTGTAGTTTTGATTTGCATTTCTCTAATGATTAATGATGTTGAGCATTCTTTCATGTGTCTGTTGGCAATCTGTACATCTTCTTTGGAGAAATGTCTCTTTAGGTCTTCCGCCCATTTTTGGATTGGGTTGTTCGTTTTTTTGTTATTGAGCTGCATGAGCTGCTTGTAAATCTTGGAGATTAATCCTTTGTCAGTTGCTTCATTTGCAAATATTGTCTCCCATTCTGAGGGTTGTCTTTTGGTCTTGTTTATGGTTTCCTTTGCTGTGCAAAAGCTTTTAAGTTTCATTAGGTCCCATTTGTTTATTTGTGTTTTTATTTCCATTTCTCTAGGAGCTGGGTCAAAAAAAATCTTGCTGTGATTTATGTCATAGAGTGTTCTGCCTATGTTTTCCTCTAAGAGTTTGATAGTGTCTGGCCTTACACTTAGGTCTTTAATCCATTTTGAGTTTATTTTTGTGTATGGTGTCAGGGAGTGTTCTAATTTCATACTTTTACATGTACCTGTCCAATTTTCCCAGCACCACTTATTGAAGAGGCTGTCTTTTCTCCACTGTATATGCTTGCCTCCTTTATCAAAGATAAGGTGACCATATGTGCGTGGGCTTATCTCTGGGCTTTCTATCCTGTTCCATTGATCTATATTTCTGTTTTTGTGCCAGTACCAAACTGTCTTGATTACTGTAGCTTTGTAATATAGTCTGAAGTCAGGGAGCCTGATTCCTCCAGCTCCATTTTTCGTTCTCAAGATTGTTTTGGCTATTCGGGGTCTTTTGTGTTTCCATACAAATTGTGAAATTTTTTGTTCTAGTTCTGTGAAAAATGCCATTGGTAGTTTGATAGGGATTGCATTGAATCTGTAGATTGCTTTGGGTAGTAGAGTCATTTTCACAATGTTGATTCTTCCAATCCAAGAACATGGTATATCTCTCCATCTATTTGTATCATCTTTAATTTCTTTCATCAGTGTCTTATAGTTTTCTGCATATAGGTCTTTTGTCTCCTTAGGTAGGTTTATTCCTAGATATTTTATTCTTTTTGTTGCAATGGTAAACGGGAGTGTTTTC
Source organism: Eubalaena glacialis (assembly GCF_028564815.1). Classification (NCBI taxonomy): domain Eukaryota; kingdom Metazoa; phylum Chordata; class Mammalia; order Artiodactyla; family Balaenidae; genus Eubalaena; species Eubalaena glacialis. The sequence continues at coordinate 114,009,235 of NC_083721.1, forward strand.
TTAATTTCACTTTCAGATTTTTCATCATTAGTGTATAGAAATGCAAGAGATTTCTGTGCATTAATTTTGTATCCTGCTACTTTACCAAATTCATTGATTAGCTCTAGTAGTTTTCTGGTAGCATCTTTAGGATTCTCTATGTATAGTATCATGTCATCTGCAAACAGTGACAGCTTTACTTCTTCTTTTCCGATTTGGATTCCTTTTATTTCTTTTTCGTCTCTGATTGCTGTGGCTAACACTTCCAAAACTATGTTGAATAATAGTGGTGAGAGTGGGCAACCTTGTCTTGTTCCTGATCTTAGTGGAAATGGTTTCAGTTTTTCACCATTGAGGACAATGTTGGCTGTGGGTTTGTCATATATGGCCTTTATTATGTTGAGGAAAGTTCCCTCTATGCCTACTTTCTGCAGGGCTTTTATCATAAATGGGTGTTGAATTTTGTCGAAAGCTTTCTCTGCATCTATTGAGATGATCATATGGTTTTTCTCCTTCAATTTGTTAATATGGTGTATCACGTTGATTGATTTGCGTATATTGAAGAATCCTTGCATTCCTGGGATAAACCCCATTTGATCATGGTGTATGATCCTTTTAATGTGCTGTTGGATTCTGTTTGCTAGTATTTTATTGAGGATTTTTGCATCTATGTTCATCAGTGATATTGGCCTGTAGTTTTCTTTCTTTGTGACATCTTTGTCTGGTTTTGGTATCAGGGTGATGGTGGCCTCGTAGAATGAGTTGGGGAGTGTTCCTCCCTCTGCAATATTTTGGAAGAGTTTGAGAAGGATAGGTGTTAGCTCTTCTCTAAATGTTTGATAGAATTCGCCTGTGAAGCCATCTGGTCCTGGGCTTTTGTTTGTTGGAAGATTTTTAATCACAGTTTCAATTTCAGTGCTTGTGATTGGTCTGTTCATATTTTCTATTTCTTCCTGGTTCAGTCTTGGCAGGTTGTGCATTTCTAAGAATCTGTCCATTTCTTCCAGGTTGTCCATTTTATTGGCATAGAGTTGCTTGTAGTAATCTCTCATGATCGTTTGTATTTCTGCAGTGTCAGTGGTTACTTCTCCTTTTTCATTTCTAATTCTATTGATTTGAGTCTTCTCCCTTTTTCTCTTGATGAGTCTGGCTAATGGTTTATCAATTTTGTTTATCTTCTCAAAGAACCAGCTTTTAGTTTCATTGATTTTTGCTATTGTTTCCTTCATTTCTTTTTCATTTATTTCTGATCTGATCTTTACGATTTCTTTCCTTCTGCTAGCTTTGGGGTTTTTTTGTTCTTCTTTCTCTAATTGCTTCAGGTGCAAGGTTAGGTTGTTTATTCGAGATGTTTCCTGTTTCTTGAGGTAGGCTTGTATTGCTATAAACTTCCCTCTTAGCACTGCTTTTGCTGCGTCCCATAGGTTTTGGGTCATCGTGTCTCCATTGTCATTTGTTTCTAGGTATTTTTTGATTTCCCCTTTGATTTCTTCAGTGATCACTTCGTTATTAAGTAGTGTATTGTGTAGCCGCCATGTGTTTGTATTTTTTACAGATCTTTTCCTGTAATTGCTATCTAGTCTCATAGCGTTGTGGTCGGAAAAGATACTTGATACGATTTCAATTTTCTTAAATTTACCAAGGCTTGATTTGTGACCCAAGATATGATCTATCCTGGAGAATGTTCCATGAGCACTTGAGAAAAATGTGTATTCTGTTGTTTTTGGGTGGAATGTCCTACAAATATCAAAGTCCATCTTGTTTAATGTATCATTTAAAGCTTGTGTTTCCTTATTTATTTTCATTTTGGATGATCTGTCCATTGGTGAAAGTGGGATGTTAAAGTCCCCTACTATGATTGTGTTACTGTCGATTTCCCCTTTTATGGCTGTTAGTATTTGCCTTATGTATTGAGGTGCTCCTATGTTGGGTGCATAAATATTTACAATTGTTATACCTTCCTCTTGGATCGATCCCTTGATCATTATATAGTGTCCTTCTTTGTCTCTTGTAATAGTCTTTATTTTAAAGTCTATTTTGTCTGATATGAGAATTGCTACTCCAGCTTTCCTTTGATTTCCATTTGCATGGAATATCTTTTTCCATCCCCTCACTTTCAGTCTGTATGTGTCTCTAGGTCTGAAGTGGGTCTCTTGTAGACAGCATATATATGGGTCTTGTTTTTGTGTCCATTCAGCCAGTCTGTGTCTTTTGGTGGGAGCATTTAATCCATTTACATTTAAGGTAATTATTGATATGTATGTTCCTATTCCCATTATGGCTGATTTTGATCTTCTATGCAGACTAATAAAACTTGCTCCATATCAGCAGTGAGGCTGTTTTGCTTTCTGATCATTCATGTGTTTGCTGGAGTAGCACTTTTAATTTCCTTCAAGAACTTTTCCTTTGCATTCACAATTTGGCTGTTTGGCACAAGAGGCCTAGCTTTCAGCCTGTCTCAGCTGTTGACATGCCTTCCTCACTAAGCTTAATCATTTCTAGCTTTTAATTAAAGTGAGAGATGTGCGACTCTTTCTTTCACTTGAACACTTAGAGGCCATTGTAGGGTTATTAATTGCCCTAATTTCAATATTGTTGTGTCTCAGGGAATAAGGAGGTCTGAGGAGAGAGGGAGAGAAACAGGGAATGGCCTTTAGGTGGGGCAGTCAGAACACACACATTTATCAAATTTGCTGTCTTATATGGTTGCAGTTCATGGTACCCCAAAACAATTACAGTAGTAATATTAAAGATCACAGATCATCATAACAAATATAATAATGAAAAAATTTGAAATATTACAAGAATTACCAAAATGTGACATAGAGACATGAAGTAAGCAAATGCTCTTGGAAAAATGATGCCAGTAGACTTGCTTCACTCAGTATTGCCACAAACCTTCAATTTGTAAAAAGTGCAATAAAGCAAAGCACAATAAAACAAGATATGCCTGTGTGCCACTCCACAGGTAGTGTGAATACATTATAATAGCAAAATAATCCTAATTCCTCCCTTCCCTTGTTTCGTTGCTGTCATTCATTTCACTTATATATATGCATATATAAGCACATATACATATATACACACATATATGTATGTTTTATATGTACACACATAAGCATACATAATCAAAAACGTTTTGTAATTATTTTGAATAAATTGCTAGCTGTTAGAAGAATTATGAAAAATAAGTTTTTATTTGGTCTTCACTTATTCATTCTTTGATATTCTTCTTTATGTAGATATGAGTTTGACCTATATCATTTCCCTTCTCTCTGAAGAATTTAACATTTCTTGCAAGGTAGGTCTACTGGCAAGAAAGTCCCTCAATTTTTGTTTGTCTGAGAGTGTTTTTATTTCTCCTTCACTTCTGAAGTATATTTCAAAGAGCACAGAGTTCTAGGATAATAGGGTTTGGTTGTTGGGTTTTTTTTTTTCTTTTTTTCTCAACACTTTAAATATTTCATTCCATTCTCTTTTTGCTTCTGTGATTTCTGGGGACAAGTTGGTTGTGACTCTTATCTTTGTTGCTCTATAGGTAAGGGTTTTTTCCTTCCAGCTTCTTGCAAGATTTTTCCTTTAGCTTTGATTTTCTGAAGTTTCAATACCAATCTGTAGTGGTTTTGCTGGCATTTATCCTGCTTGGTGTTCTCTGAGCTTCCTGGATCTGTGGTTTCGTGTCTGACATTTAATCTGGGGAAATTCTCAGACATTGTTGTTACAGATAGTTCTTCTGTTCCTTTCTCTCTTTTCCTTCTATTTCCATTATGTGTATGTTATACCTTTTATAGTTGTCCTACATTTTTTGGATATTCTGTACTATTTTTTGTAATTCGTCATTCTCTTTGCTTTCCAGTTTTGGAAGTTCCCATTGTCATATCATCAAGTTCAGAGATTATTTCCTCTGCTGTATCGATTCTCCTAATGAGCCCATCAAACGTCTTTATTGATCCCTAGTATTTCTTTCTGATACTTTCTTAGAATTTCCATCTCTCTACTTCATGTTCTTACATGTCCTGTTTTTGCATGTTGTCTACATTTACCATCAAGGTCCTTAGCATATTAATCACAGTTTTTTTCAAATTACTGTTGTGATAATTCCAACATTCCTACCATATCTGACTCTGGTTCTGATGATTGTCATGCCTCTTCAAACAGTATTTTTTGCCTTTTAGTATGCCTTGTAATTTTTGGTTGAAAGGTGGATGTGATGTACCAGGAATTGAAGTATGTAAGTCTTTAGTGTTGTGGTGGTAACATGTGGAGGAGGAGTGGGCAGCATTCGAAAGTCCTGTGATTAGGTCTCCCTTTTTTCATGAGTCTGTGTGCCTGGACTGTGAAGTTCACCAGTACTTCTAAGTATTCCACCCCCACCCCCCGCTTAGGTGGTACAGGATGGTTAGATGGGGCTGGAGTTGGGTGTTTCCCTTCCCTCAAGTTGGTCAGGCTCTGATAAAACCCCAGCAGGTTAAGTTTTGGTAAAATAGTTTCTCCTGGGGGTGGGGGTGGGGGGGCGGTGGTTGTTGAGAAGACAGAATCCTCTAGCATATTTCAAAATGGTTTCTTTTCCTTTTTCCCCTGCTGGAAGGTTGAGGGGATTTTCCTCCAGTATTGACTGTGAGGACCTGTGAGGTGAAACTCACAGAAGTGTGAGCAATGCTCCCCCCATCCCGTCCCGCCCCATCACTGGTTCCTCCTGTAGTTTTTAAGTCTCAGACTTGTCCACACTGAGCCTCCATCATCAATTCATCAATTACAGTTCAGATTTTCCTGCCCTGGCACTGGTTCCCATGGAGATGTCTGTTCATGGATTTCTGCAATGGTAAGTTGTGGTTTTCTGTGTTCACCTGTGTGTCTCTCCAATTTGGGGGGCAGCAGTTCGCCTTGTGACCTCACTTCTCTGACAGATCTTAGAAGAGATTGTTGATTTTTCGGTTTGCTTAGATTTTTCCTTGTTGGGAAGGAATGGTGACTTCTAAGCTCTTTACGTGTTGGACTGGAAACTGAGAGTCCTGAATCACCCACTTTTTAAAAAAATTAAAATAGCTGACATCTTAGCTCAGGATCACACAAAAATACCTACATCAAAGTTTGACATGCTAACGTTTTATTGGGGGTAGGGTGGGGTGGCTGCATTCCCAGGGAAGCAAGAATGAGAGTCAAAGGGAATTGAGGCAGAAAAAGGAGAGAAAATTCAAAGGGATGAGTTACTGAGATGGCCAAAACTTCACAACACCATGAACGAGATGCCTAGATTTGCAGGATGTCTCCAGAGAAGCCAAATGGAAAGACTGCATCTCAGAGCAGTCCACTGTAGAGAAGGAAGGGTGCAAATTTTATCTCCTGTTGTCCTTCCTACCTACTTTCTTTCAGTGCTGAAATCCACTCTATGAGGCATTAACTTCCTATGTGTCCAGGTTGTATTATGCAGACCCTCCAGGCAGCCACTGGGGCAACAAGAGCCTCTGGCCTGCAATGGGACAGTCTCCACGTGCCAGTTGGGGCTATGTGTGGGGACCATCAGTGCACGATGACAGTGGCAGTGGCTGGGACTTAACCACTGTAGGGATATTTTGAATAGCTAGAAGACTTGCAGATGGTTGATGCCTGGGTGGAATGGGCAGCAGGGATGAGTGTATCCTGGGTGATACATAAGCTGGGCCTCCTATACTACATCCCTTGAACCAATCAGATTTACTTGCATCCTGTTATAATACCCTAGATCTTGTATGAGAACAAGATATACTTCCTGTACTTCATTAAGAAGGAAGATGCAAGGCCAGTCCTTCCAAGTATCAGTCAGTTTCCATTTCTCAACAAGACTTAAAGAGGATTAACAAACCAAGCTACAATTGTCACTGCTGCAGCTGGTCCCAGGATCATAGCTGATATTCATCAGTTACCTCGTTTGTCACCCATTCTAGTTTCTCTCACCTTCAGTCGACATTTCAGCTGCTGTAGGTTGCTTGCCTGGTAGGTTGACCCAGTCCTTCATCCCTGATAGATTTGAACCCTCAGTTGTTTTCCTTTGTCAGGCAATAGTTGCTTTGAGTGTCCATTTACAACTATTCATGGCCAGAGAATCACCAAGAGGTGCCTCAGTGAGTCCTACAATCCAGATGTACTTGTTTTTGCCCCCATTGTGTAGCAACAACCCCACCTTCTCATGACAATCAGGGTCAACTAAACCAGTCAGTAGAGTAGTTCTTTTCTTGCTTATCCACTGGCATGAGGAGTTCAAAGTAGTTCAATTTCCAGTTCAGTGAGACTTAATGTTGTTTCTAGGAAGCAATGCTCCCTTGGGAATCAGGATCTCTAACGCAGCAGGTATAAGGTTGTAGGAACAGATAGCACAAATTCTGCAAGTGGGTCGTTAAAAGCGGTAGAAGATAGGCTGATTCTTGGTTCCTAGAGTCCCTGCTTTTGTTTTTTTTTTTTTTTTTTATTAGGGGGGAGGGACTGGTTCTTTATTTCAAAAAGACATTTATCAATTTTCAGTACCAAAACAGTTACACTATTGGTTTTTCTTTCTCCCATCTGGCCCCCAAAGAGACCACACCAAAGGAGAGTACATTTTAAGTCAATTAAGCTGCAGGATGCACACCTAACGAACCTCACTGAAACCTCACCAAAAAGGGGGGATTGGGTGGGGAAAGAAACTTTAAAAGATCAGCACACTGCCAGCCCACAGACTAGAGAGCTCTCACAGCCAGATGGGGTGACCAGTGTGCCCCGAAAGAAGCAAAGTTTCAAAATAGTATAAAACTTAAAAACAGCTTTGTACATAAGCTATTTAAGATTTCTCCAGCGCTAACTGATACAAAGCACAATGAGATGGCACTGTTAGAGACAGCAGCTTCAGACCCAGGAAAGGGTGCTGAGATGAGTTTCAGATGGCTAAATCAGTGGCAAAACATAATTTTCTTTCAAGGAGGCGGGAGAGCAAATAAGTGGTCACCTCAATATAAGGGGCACATGATCCATTCTGTGAGCGGTTGGGAATGGGGTAGAGCTGGGACAAGGATTTGGTCTCATACAGAGGTCTCGCCATTTTTAAATTTTATTTATTTATTTATGTATTTATGGCTGCGTTGGGTCTTCGTTGCTGCACGTGGGCTTTCTCTAGTTGCGGCGAGTGGGGGTTACTCTTCATTGCGCTGCGCAGGCTTCTCTTTGCGGTGGCTTCTCTTGTGGAGCACGGGCTCTAGGCGCACGGGTTTCAGTAGTTGTGGCACGTGGGCTCAGGAGTTGTGGCTTGTGGGCTCTAGAGCACAGGCTCAGTAGTTGTGGCACACAGGCTTAGTTGCTCCACGGCATGTGGGATATTCCCGAACCAGGGCTCAAACCCATGTCCCCTGCATTGGCAGGCAGATTCTTAACCACTGTGTCATCAGGGAAGTCCTTGCCACCAAACAAATTTTGTTTGGTCACTTCTGATGAAAAAAAAAAGTTGCCCAAAGATACCATTTTCAGCTGAGAACCTGAACAGCACTTTTTTTTTTTGCTAACTCCTCCTGGAATCACCTCTCTGGTTTGGTGGGTACTTTTTACAGAGCAACGAGGTTTCCCAAAATGGAGCCTTTCTCTGGGCTGTTTGGCTCTCAGGAAGGCAGGCCCATACCTTTTCCCCTCCTCTACGGAGAGGGCAATGTGCATTAAGGTGAAAAGTTACCTTCCAAAAGTGAGACCAGGATTAGACTGCTGCTTCAGAACTACGGAATTATCTGGAGTGTTTTACCAATGGCTGCTACATCAACAACAGAAAAGGTAATTACAAAATGTGTCCATCACAGCATGCTTTTAAAGACACTTGGCATTGTGCTCACGTTCCCTTAAACATTGTTCCCAAAGATGCTCAGCCTCTGGTCCAACTGGAATCTCTGGGGAGAGGCAGAGGCAGTCTGGCGAAGAGGACCCAGGGGAGGGGGTGGGAGAGGTGGCGAAAGGAGAAAGCAGCCTTCCAGTTAAAGATCAGCTGTCAGGGTGAGAGAGTGTCATGGACATATATACACTACCAAATGTAAAATAGATAGCTAGTGGGAAGCAGCCACATAGCACAGGGAGATCAGCTCGGTGCTTTGTGACCACCTAGAGGGGTGGGATAGGAAGGGTGGGAGGGAGGGAGATGCAAGAGGGAAGAGATATGGGAACATATGTATATGTATAACTGATTCACTTTATTATAAAGCAGAAACTAACACACCATTGTAAAGCAATTGTACTTCAATAAAGATGTTTAAAAAAAAAAAAAAAAAGATCAGCTGTCAGCTTAACGGTCAGCTTCGGGCAGGCTGGCCTCAGCGGAGTCGGGGTCAGAGGGAGGAGCAGCGCGGGGCGGGACTGGGGTGCCTGCATCTCATCCAGGTCAAGCAGGGTCTGGTGCAGCATCCTTTGTGTACAGAGGTGCTCCTCTTTGGTGCATTTCAGTTTACCTTCCAAATCATCAACTGTCTTTTCCAGCTTGGCTACCGATCTCTCAGCAAACTCAGCATGAGTCTCTGTCTCCTTATCAGTAAGAATCTATCTCTTTCTCATATTTGTCTTCTTTTTGAGAGTACTTTGCTTCAGCAGCACTCAGACACTCAGGTTCTGGTCCATCAATCTGATCTGCTCATCCACCTCTCGGCAACAGGACTCTGCCAGCTCAGCTCGCTCCTCTGTGCGTTCCAAGTCTCCCTCAATAATCACCAGCCAAAGAGCCACCTCTTCGTACCTCCTATCTGCCTCTTCTGCAATGTGCTTAGCTTCTTCGAGTTGGATTTCCTGGAGCTCCATTTTTTCTTCCTCTTTTAAGGCTCGGTTTTCAGTAACCTTAATGGCTCTCTCGCTGTCATCAGCAGCTTTCTCGGCTTCCTCCAGCTTTTGCAGGGCAGTGGCCAGGCGCTCTTGAGTGTGGTCCAGCTCCTCTTCAACCAGCTGGATCCTACGGCTCAAGGAGGCCGCCTCAGCCTGTTCCCAGGCCGCCTTTCTCCCTCCACTTCCGCGGGAGGCGCTCGGCCCTCTCCTCCGCGTCACCGGCCTGCTGCTGCAGAACAAGGGTCTCGCGCTTCACCACCTCGATGGTGACCCCCGCCGTGGTGCCCACGCGGCCCCTGCTCGCCTTCGGGTTCCTACCTCCTCTGCCCGGAGCTGCAGCCGCTTCTCACCCCCACTTCCCCTGGAGCCCCTGCTTTTGGATTCGTGTACAGGATCTGAACATGCCACCATGGCCACTTTGTTCATTAGCCCATTGTGCAAGCAGTGAACTGAGCAAGGAGAGAAGCTGACTGACACCCAGAAAATAGGTCATTCTATCTCCCTGGTTATTAGGAGTCTCTTTGTGGCATAATGTGGCAGTGATCCATTTCTATAGGACCCAATATAGCATACTACCAAACTGTCTTTGACTTGAGTTCAAGGTCTTTCTTTCTCCCTCAGTTGGAATAGGTGTGGGCTGAGAGAGTTGCATCAGTGCAGCAGAGGCAGGCGATATGGAGGTCTAGGCCAACAAGTCGTATTTTTTTTGCATCTTCTGGAGTACCTGAGTCTCCCTAAACCTACCATTTCTTTCATGCAATAGTTTGCTTCTTTGCCTCTCAACCTTCTTCTGGGCGTTTCTGTTAACACTAAGCTCATGACGGGCAGCTCCAATTGCACAGTTACTTGGTGTACCATTGTCAGGCTCTCAGGCTTTACTTCAGAGTGTACGGCCCGTCATGTTCCAGACCACTGAACCCCTAAAAATTTCACTGAAGTTGCAGACCCCTTGATCATCAAGGACTTACTGCCTACCCTCTGACACATATGTGTTTTAATAGGGCATTTGAATTACTTGACCTGTTCTCCTTATTAGGTCCAAATAGTGAAATGTCAATCAGTGCAGAAGGCTAACATGATGCACGGCGGAACAGCAAGATGATGGAGATCGCTATAGAATAGAACATGACAGACAGCAGAAAATTAACACAGACCTAGAGCAAGATAGTGAAGACTTCCTGCTGTCCTTGAAACGTGAAGATGGGCTGCTTTTGATCCTCTCTATTGATGAGAATCAGGAATAAAGCATTCAGCAAAACAGTAGTCACAAATGAAGTGCCAGAGATTGAATTGATCTGCTCCCATAAAATTCATATCTAGCACAGAAACTATAATTGGGGATACTATTTTAAGTTTATAGTAGTCCACTGGCACCCACCATGATCCACATGATTTTTTTGCAGAGGCCAGGTAGGTGAAATGACTAGGTATATTATGGGAATCACCATCCCTGAATCTTTTAAGTCTTTTTTGGTACTAATTTCCGCAATTTGTCTGGCAGGTGATATTGCTTCTGATGTACTGTCTTGGCCTGGAGTGAAGGTGCCTTGCACCTTTTTTAATCATAATGTTCCTTAATTCATAGGTCAGGAAACCAAGGGCAAACTTCTAAGTATATCTATCCCATTAGGCATTCAGAGACTAGAGATACAGCAACAGAGTGGGTCCTTGGATCTATTGGATCCATTGTGAGATGACCTTGAACACAAACACCATTTACAATCTGGTATCTATAAGGCTCCCTTTTAACTGGAGGACCATGGTGGTGTTTGGGGTTCTCTAATATTGTTGTCAGCTGTGATCTCATTCTAACTATCCTCAAGACATCTGGGGACTTCCCTGGTGGTCCAGTGGTTAAGACTCTGCACTTCCACTGCAGAGGGCACAGGTTTGATCCCTGGTTGAGGAACTAAGATCCCGCATGCCTCGTGGTGCAGCAAAAAAAAAAAAAAAAAAAAAAAATCTGGGTATTCCCTTTTCTTCAGCACACAATTACTCTGGCAAATTTGAGGAAAGGTTAGAGAGATACTTGCCATGCTGTGGTGGCATTGTGGGGACCCAATATTCCCTTTAATCAATGGGCTCTGGCTCTGTGAACTGGCTTGGATCTAGTAACTGGAAATTTCAGTTTTCCATCAGTGTCTGACATCAGCCTTATGATCATCAGTTTTGAATTCTTTTTGGTTGTACAAATCAAGCAAAAGCTGTGTCAATGGTCTTTAAACTTTAGCATGTATCCAAATCACCTAGGGGATTAGTTAAAACATAGATTGTTGGGCCACATCCCCAGAATTTTTACATTAGTAGGCCTGGAGTGGGGTTTGAGAATTTTCGTTTCAAAGAAGTTCCTAGGTGATGCTAAAGCTGCTGATCTTAGGACAACACTTGGACAACCAATGCTCTTAGATGGTGGTTTGTCTATGTTACCTTTGGGAAAACCATCATCAATTTGAGGTAATGATCACTTTGGGCCAAGGCACTTTGATTGCCGTTCTGACCATACTACTCAGTTTAGTAATTATATCCCCCCTGGCTTCTGCCTTTCCAGAATCCCAATATCTCCATTGATATAAAGTCCAGTGCTATGCCAGGATCTTCCACTGTCAACCCTGGCCTGAAGAAGACAACCAACAGTGAGTTTCTCAGTGATTTTGGCTCTCCCATCATGGGTACATTTCTTAGCGAAGGGAGTGTCCCCTCTTGGAGAATACACTCAGGTAGTGGGTTTGCATATCTTCATTCTAATATTCTCTTTTTCCTGAGCCTTCTCACCCCTCTCTCATTACTCTGCCAAGTAAGTTCCAACAAATCCACCTCAACTAACTGAGCCATTGTGAATCCAGGCTTTATGGCATCATCCCAGCTAACTATTAGGAGTAAACACTGAATTTTATTAGGACATTATTAAGACTTGCTAGACACTAAATTCCAACTTATGGATGAGTTGCCCATTTCAACAAATTTCTCCTGCTTAGTTTAAAATTCCATTTCCACTTGAGGGTCCAACACCCTCAAGATCTACCCCCACAGATGTTCCTCTGGTTCTTGCTTGATGTGTTCATGATCTGGACTTACTACCTACCTTCAAGCCATCTATGGCTTTCACAGAATGCCTTAAAATGACAGTTAGCTGCCCCGAACCTATCAAGGATTTCAATGCCATCATAAGTAGCCAACTGCTGCAAAAGTACTATAATTATCATTACCCCCATTGATCAGTTGCAGTGGCAACTTGATATCCCTAAACTTACCCTAAGTAGGGTAAGAAACTACAAGGAGGAGTATTGGCAAGCTGGCTATGACTTCAGAATAAACATGGCTGGTTGCCCAGCCTCGTGGGACATTTCCAGAGAGGCCAAATAAAACGACTGCATTTCAGAACAATCCATTAGGGGAAGGAAAGACAGGTAAATATCTGCTGACTCCTTTCTATCTCTTGCCTTTCATTGTTGAATTCTGCCTCCTTAGGATGTTAACTTTCTCACCTTTCCAGCTATGTTACACAGCCTTTCCCAGCTCCCCAGGGGAAGCCAGAGCCTCTGTGGATCCCATCTGGTGAGTGTTCAGATGTTCAGATATGATGATCTCTCCTTGTCAGTTGAAGCTGTGCATGGAAACTTCCTAGTCCGTGGTGGTGGCAGTGGCTATAGTAGTGGGGATGTAAAACTGTGGATCAGGTGTGATCCATTGCTGGGGCTGCAACACAAGGGAGACAACCATGGTAGGGGTGTTGGCAGGGCCGAAAAGGGATGGTGTATAAATTGGTTTCTGCTCAGCCAGTTAGTATATTTGTCAGGTCATTTGAACACCTATCAAAGGTCTACTGAGAAGCAGTTTCAATACTGAGACCTAGAAATTAAAAAGAAAAAAGGATTTAGCCAAATTCCTTGAACTTATGACGTTTACAAAATATTTTGTGAAACATACATATAAATAGATAATGTGTTAAATGTAGTGGTACATGCAAACATGGGGTAAGCAAGGAGCACAGAAAGGGGCAGCTAGTTCAGTTTGGCGGGACTGGTCAGAGAAAATTTCTCGGAGGCAGGACCAGCTTCATGGGCATACAACCAGTATCTCAGGGCCTCACGCTCACAAGTGCTCATGCTTGGGGTTTAATGCTCTGTGGTCCCCTTTCGAAATTCTTAATATTGTAGCTTTATCCTTGAAATGTGTGTTTCGTAGGTGCAGTTCAATGGGACAATGGGCATGTACCCGGGGCTTGGAGCCCCAGCTCAGTGCAGTCCCACCTTCCTCTGCTTCCCTGTCTCCCCAGGAGGGGTTCTCAGCAGCCCATCCTCAGCCACTGGAGCCATGGGGCAGTGAAACTTGCAGGGGGAGGCCCGCATACTGCCATCACCCTCCATCCCAGGCAGAGACCAGGCACAGGAGCAAGGATGGTCAAGGCCAGGCTTGTGCCCCGCAGTGTCTTGGGGTGGGGCAAGGTGGCAGTTGTCCTTGCCCTGCGCTGGCAGATCCACAGGCTCATTGTCTAGGCAACTCATGAGGGCCTCTCTCTCACCTTCAATTCAGGTACCAAGAGTGTCCCGTGCAGAGGCTACAGTCCCTTGGCTTGGGGTGACCAAACATGTGACGAGTAGATTGATTTCATCCACATTTTCATTTTGCATGGGGCCCAGAAAATTATGTGATCAGCCCTGCCTGGAGGTGATGATGCTGGAACTGATTCTTGAAAGATAAATAGGAATTTTCCTGGTGAAAGGGATGAGGAAGGGGCTGAAAGAGTCTCCTAAAAAGGGGGAATAACATAAACAAGTGTGAAGCATAAAATTATACCACACATAAATATTACATAAAGCATGAAATGCTTTTTTTTTTTTCTGTTTTGAACACGTTGGTGGATGGTGTTCCATTTCCTGAGATGGGGAGGAGAAGGTATGGGTAGGTCAGGGGAGAGTTCCCTTTTGGCCATGTTAATTTGAGTTTTCTATTAGACATCTATTTGGAGAAGTCACGGTGACAGTGTCTGGAGTGCCAGGCAGAGGTCAGAGCTGGATATAAGTTTGGGAATCTCTGGCACAGGTGGCTGAAAGCCACAGGATCAGGTGAGGTTGCCCAGGTAGAGAATGTAGATAGAGCAGAGAAGTGGATCTGGGACATCCTTATTTTAGATGATGAGGAGAAGAGGGGGACCCAGAAAAGGAGATGAGGAGCATCCAGTACAGAAGGAAGACACTTGGGAGAGTGTCACTGAAGATGATGAAAGTGTTTTAAGAAGGAGGTCTGCACCTAATTTGAAAGCTTGAGGTAAATATTGGAAGGCCAAGATATTTCATACAAAAATGTTTTCAGGCTTTCTTCAACAATACGGAGGTCTGACCACACAGGGCCCACATTCTGCTTGGCAAAAGCCAGCTGCCAGGAGACAGAGCCTGTACTCATCAGTGCACGCGTGCTGTCCATCCTCCCATCCTCCCATCCTCCCACACACTGCCTCTTGTCTCCCTCTTAGGGCTTGTCAGTCCACATTTATCATCATGCTTACATTACTGAAAGTCCCACAGGAGAGAACTACTTCTCTGTGCGTCTCTCCATCAAAGCCAGGAAAACAAAAGATAGCCCAAAAGAGCTGTGTGTTTTAAAAGCAACATTGGAGAGGGCATATTTCTTTGTGGAAGTGATGACTAGTCTATGTGTTTAATAAGGAAGCAAAGCCTCTTCAAAAGAAACAGCTCTGCCTGTTTTACTCGATTTATAATCCATTACCTCCTTGTCTTCTGTAGGCTTTTGAGTTGACCCTACTCTAAATTCATTTGCAAATTTTGTTTCCAGAACAAATATTTCTCAAATGTTTTCATCATGTTATTTTTCCTAGTCAGTTACCGCAGTGAGTCCTGACTGTTGGTGTCCAGATTTTCTGAACACAGGATATATGAACTGATTGAGGATGTTTTCCAAATCTAAATTCACACTTAGGAGCATTTGTCCACTGTCCTCTGCTGACTGTCCTCCCAGCTGCCACTTTGGAGTCAAGTGGTAGGTGTGACAAGGCCTGACATCACCAGTTCAAATTCTACCCAAAAGACCATTTTCTAATCAACAAGGCAGTGTCTGTATGGCAGGAGCAGTTCACTCTGGTCCCTTCAAGAGCCCTGGCCAGTAGGGGACTACAGCCAGCCTCAGTGCTGGCGTGAGGGGTGTGGGCTCTACATCCTATCGTCTGAGCCTTCTTGTCACCCCTTCCCTACCTTCAACGCTTCACCTTGCCACACATGCCCTAGTCCATCACCTCCTGGTGACAGGAAGATCCTAATCCTGGGTATTGATCATATTAAGGCATAATAGTATTACAAATTAGAAGCTTCATCTCCCAGGAGAATGGGAAAACCAGTCTGTTGAGTCAAGTCTTTTCTTGCAAATTCACGGCATGGTTAAAACTTGTGATTAAAAACTTTACTTTTGGACCAAACTGCTTGCCCTCAAATCCCATTTTTGCCATTTACATTTTACCATCATCTGTAAAATGGGAAGAATAGTAGACTAACCTCATATGTTGTGAGGATTATGTGAATTGACATGTAAAGTCCTTGATTAATAGTGGCTGGTATATAGTAAATGCTCAGATTTTTGCCGCTATACTATAATTGCCTTAAGATAATGATGATGATATACTATTAGATCTTCTTTCCGTTTAGTCACTGTGTAACTACTGGGCTGATCAGTTTCTTTCTCCCTGGAGTACAACTCCATTTTTTTTTTTTGCAGAATTTTTTGACCTTTGCACAATTCTTTATATCTACCCTTTCCTAGTTATAGAGATGATGATAAATTTCTATTCATAATTTATAGATGTATGCATACTTATTAGAAGAAATAGAAAATATTCATCTATAGAGAAATACATATTTATAATTTCTTATCAGAAATAGTAGAGGAGGGAAATCACTCATATATGTCAAAATCCTCACTTGTGTTCAGTCACATTTTTCTTAAATCTTCCAAACCCTTCTTCAATCAGTTCTTTACTCCGAATTCCTTTCAATTCATGGGTTGAATAAGTGGTCATTTTGCATTGTTCTTCAGGCTGTTTGTGACTTTTTTTTACATCTAGTTTCTTATTTCCATTTTGCTTTTCACAGTGTGACCGCGGCGTGTTTTGAACACAGTATGATTTCAGGGACCCTAATCAATATTCCGGATATTTTTTACATTTACTCCCTCAGTATATTCTCCATCTCCAGTTGCTACTTCAGTGCACGTTTGTGTAATTCACTTTAAATAATGCTTTGAACTTATTTTTTTTAACTTTTGAACTTTTCATTTTGAGATAATTTAAGACACAAAACAGTTGTAAAAATAGCACAAAGAATTCCTGCATACACTGCACCCAGCCCCCCAAAAGGTTAACATCTTACATAACCACAGTACAATGATCAGAAACAGGAAGTTAATATTGATACAGTACTACGAACTAATCTACAGTCTTATGCAACTTTTATCGATTGTCCCACTAATCACCTTTTTTTGGGGACCAGATTCCAATCAGTGATCCCACATTGCATTTAGTTGACATGGCTTCTTGGTCTCCCCCAATCTGTGAAAGTTCCTTAGCCTTTGCTTGTCCTGCATGGCCTTGACCTTTTTGAAGAGTACTGGCCAGTTATTTTGTAGAACGTCCCTCTGTTTTGGTCTGTCTGATATTTTCTCATGATTAAATTCAGGTTATGCATTGTTGCAAAAATCCCACATACCTGACCCAATGTCACTTCCAGTGGGGGGTGGAGAGGCCTCTTCCACCGGCAAAGAAGGCTCATCAGAATTTAGGCGTTCGGTGTCTCCACCTTCATCAGATTTTCCCCATATATCCCCATGGTAGCATGCAGGATCCCATTTTTTCCCCAGTCAATGCCCTCACTTTAACGGTAGACACTCTGTGAGGCTGGGAGTCTAACCTGTAATTCAGTTAATCACAGGGTGAGATTCTTTTGATTTTCAGCAATCTGGGCCCTGCAGCTACAGGAGGCAAGAGTATTCCAAGGCATGTATAGAAGCTTTCAGGTCATTTATGTGGTGTCTGAGCTGGGAAATTGAATTCATGAGCTCATCCTTTTTTTTTTTTTGTCACTTTGTCCAGCAACATTAGGAGCAACCAGCCAACCTCATTATATTGATATGTTAGATTTCCCAAAATGTTTGAAAGTATCATATACACAGTCACCCAGCATCTTGCTTCTTATAAAGGATTGATTAGGAGTATCCAATGCAGATATTTTCTGTATCTGCTTTGCCAGGTCATGCCATGGACTATAAGTGCTCTCTTTACTACTGGATGCAGAGTCATTCTGCATCTTTAAATCTAATCAGATTCGAGAGTCAATTCCAGAAGGCCAGAATCAATTCAGAAAACTCATCCTTAAAATTCTGTTCCTCTAGAACCACCCTCAGTACCAAAATATCTGTATTAGTCAGGTTTCTCAGGAGAAACAGAACCAATAGTGTGTGTATATGTGTATGTATACACACACACACACACACACACACACACAAATATAAATAGGAATTGGCTCATGTGATTATGGAGGCTGAGAAGTCCAGACCCAAGAGAGTCAATGGTATAGTTTGAGTCCAAGTCTGAGCCCGAAGGCAGGAGAAGACTGGTTTCCCAGCTTGAAGTTAGTAAGATACACAGAGCAAAAAATTCTTTCTTACTCAACCTGTTTATTCTATTCAGCCCTTCAACAGATCAGATGAAGCCCGCTCACATTGAGGAGGGCAATCTGCTACACTCATTCTACCAATTCAAATGTGAATTTCATCCAGAAACACTCTCACAAATACACCCATATATGCTGTTTAATCTAATATCTGAGCACCCCATGGCCCAGTCAAGTTGGTGCATAAAATTAACCATCACACGTTCTCAGCATATCAAATCAGGAGGCACATGATGCCACTTTGTCTCATTAGTGGTGATATTGGAGCACTTGAATAAGGCAGAGTCTTCTAAATTTCTCCACTGTAACATTACTATTTTCCTCTTTGTATTTGGCAAGTATCTTGTGAGGAGATATTTGGGAGTATGTAAATATTCTGTTTCTCATTGTACTTTCTCCTGCTAATTTTAGCATCTATTAATGATTCTTGACTGAGATAATTATTACTATTATGTTGCCAAATGATTATTTTATATTGCCATTATTCCTTCTACATTTATTAATTGGAATTCTCTCCCATTTATTTACTCAATTATATCAGTATGGACTCACAAATTTTATATATATATATATTTTATATACTAGGCTATAATCCATTACTCTTACAATTTTTCTCGTCTTGTCCTAGATTTGGGTATTAGGAGACACTTTTTTTTTTTTTTAAGGGAGATGATATTTATTTTTTTAATTTTTAATTTTAATTTTTTAATTTTTATAGGAGTATAGTTGATATACAAATTGTGTTAGTTTCAGGTGTACACTAAAGTGAATCAGTTATACATATATATATATCAACTCTTTTTTAGATTCTTTTCCCATACAGGTCATTACAGAGTATTGAGTAGAGTTCCCTGTTCTATACAGTAGGTCCTTATTAGTTATCTATTTTATATGTAGTAGTGTGTATATGTCCATCCCAATCTCCCAATTTATCCTTCCACTCCCCTTACCCCCTGGTAACCATAAGTTTGTTTTCTACATCTGTGACTCTATTTCTGTTTTGTAAATAAGTTCATTTGTACCATCTTTTTTTAGATTCCACATATAAGCAATATCATATGATATTTGTCTTTCTCTGTCTGACTTCACTCAGTATGAGAATATCTAGGTCCATCCATGTTGCTGCAAATGTCATTATTTTGTTCTTTTTTATGGCTGAGTAATATTCCATTGTATATATGTACCACATCTTCTTTATCCATTCATCTGTTGATGGACATTTAGGTTGCTTCTATGTCTTAGCTATTGTAAATAGTGCTGCAATGAACATCAGGGTGGATGTATCTTTTCAAATTAGAGTTTTGTCTGGACATATGCCCAGGAGTGGGATTGCTGGATCATATGGTAGTTCCATATTTAGTCTTTTAATTAACCTCCATACTGTTCTCCATAGTGGCTGTACCAGTTTACATTTCCACCGAGAGTATAAGAGAGTTCCCTTTTCTCCACACCCTCTCCAGCATTTGTTGTTTGTAGGTTTTTTGATGTTGGCCATTCTGACTGGTGTGAGGTGATACCTCATTGTAGTTTTGATTTGCATTTCTCTAATAATTTATGATATTGAGGATCTTTTCATATGCTTTTTGGCCATCTGTATGTCTTCTTTGGAGAAATGTCTATTTAGATCTTCTGCCCATTTTTTGATTGGGTTGTTTGTTTTTTTTGATATTGAGCTGCATGAGCTCTTTGTATATTTTGGAGATTAATCCCTTGTCAGTCACTTCATTTGCAAATATTTTCTCCCATTCTGTGGATTGTCTTTTCATTTTGTTTATGGTTTCCTTTGCTGTGCAAAAGCTTTTAAGTTTCATTAGGTCCCATTTGTTTATTTTTGTTTTTATTTCCATTACTCTAGGAGGTGGATCAAAAAGATCTTGCTTCGATTTATGTCAGAGAGTGTTCTGCCTATGTTTTCCTCTAAGAGCTTTATAGTATCCGGCCTTACATTCAAGTCTATAATTCATTTTGAGTTTATTTTTGTGTATGGTGTTAGGGAGTGTTCTCATTTCATTCTTTTACATGTAGCGGTCCAGTTTTCCCAGCACCACTTATTGAAGGGGCTGTCTTTTCTCCATTGTATATTCTTGCCTCCTTTGTCATAGATTAGTTGACCATAGGTGTGTGAGTTTATCTCTGGACTTTCTGTCCTGTTCCATTGATCTATATTTCTGTTTTTGTGCCAGTACCAAACTGTTTTGATTACTGTAGCTTTGTAGTATAGTAGGAAGTCAGGGAGCCTGATTCCTCCAGCTCCATTTCTTTTTCTCAAGATTGCTTTGGCTATTTGGGGTCTTTTGTGTTTCCACGCAAATTGTAAATTTTTTGTTCTAATTCTGTGAAAAAATGCCATTGGTAATTTGATAGGTATTACACTGAATCTGTAGATTGCTTTGGGTAATATAGTCATTTTGACAATATTGATTCTTCCAATCCAGGGACATGGTATATCTCTCCATCTGTTTGTCATCTTTGATTTCTTTCAGCAGTACCTTATAGTTTTCTGAGTACAGGTCTTTTGACTCCTCAAGTAGGTTTATTCCTAGGTATTTTATTTGTTTTGATGCAGTGGTAAATGGGATTGTTTCCTTAATTTGTCTTTCTGATCTTTTGTTGTTAGTGTATATTTAAATAGTTTTTCTCTGTGATTCTCATGTTCAGGTATGTAAGATTAATGTAAATAAACAAGGTTTCTCTATGATTTTAGCATTATGGATTTCTTTGCATAGAAATTTCTTAAGAACTTTTTATTCTTAAAAATGTTTCAAAAGATTCTACACCAGATAATGGGAACTTAATAGTCACCCAGATAAAAACAAAATAGCAGCAACCACCATGACCCCTCCCTACCACCACAAAGTTATTTCACTCTTTCAGATCAATAACTATTTGAGGGAATTGTGTTGAAATATTAGAAAGACATTCTCACAAGCTAGAGATGCTATTTCAAGTAAAATGTGAAGAAATATGAAAACATTGACATTTTAAAGTGACTTCTATGGATTTGATTTTATGAATAACATACAGCGTTTAGTGATCTTATACTTTTTATAACTCGTTCATTTTTATCATGAAATCTTTATAGCTGAAAGAGGTCTAATACATCATCTATATCCATTGGTTGCTTTGACTACAAATCACAGAAAGCAATTCTAGCTATCTCATCCCAAAATGAATCTATTAAAAGGATATGGGTTAACTCATAGAACCAGGGGAAACAACTAAGGTATCTGGCTCAAAAAAGGCAGGTGTCAGAGGGGCTGCAGGAATCTATAAAGAAGGAACTAATAAGTAGACCTTCTGAAGAGCCTCTGCCTTCTTGAAGATAGTCATTGTGTGATTCCGTTCAAGGTCCACATACAAAAGACAGAGCAAGTAATGTACCTTTATTGATAGTCCTAGAAAGATTGGGTCCACTTGGGGAGGGATAGTGTCTGTTTAGGTTCCACCAGAGTCTAACTCTGAGACAAGGATTCAGGAGCAAGCGCTTCATTTGGGAGTTGACCCCAGGGAGGTTTACTCAAGAGGGGGGAAGAGAGGCAAGGAAGGGGAAGAAGCCAATAAATGATGTGTTATCAAAGCAGTTCCCACTCTTGGCAATTGGGGTTTACTCTCAAAGGGAGACAGTTTAGAATGCACATCAGAGTTATTTCAACTGAGAGATGAAGAAACTAGAATATTTTCTAACCGTTGGTTGAGAGCTTCTGGGACATTAACTCTTGGGTAATTCTGGCTTGTCCTCTGTATGAATTCAGCATGTTATTAAAATTAGACAAAAGTTTTCAGGTAAGGAGTCATAAGAGTTTGAAGTGAGCAGCTTTCTGTGAGTAGAAGTAAGTGCTGAGAAGACATGGTCAGGGAATGGATATGTCTGCCAGAGTAACCAGTTTCCTTAAGCAAAATTGGGATGTTGTTACTAGAAGGTGGAAACTAAAGTCTGGGCAGGAGAAAATCGTAAATGTTCGTTTCCCCACCAATGCAACCATCTCATTTTTCAGAAACAGTTGTCTGCAGGTCAAATTGCTATGTATGTTGTATCAATTAGGTACTTTCAGCTACAAGTAGGAGCATATAAAAATACAAGTGGCTAAAAGAATAGAGATTGTGTCTGGCATGATAGGCTGCATTATACTGCAGTAACAGCCTCCATCAGTGGCTTAACACAACAGAAGTTTATTTCTTACTCATGCAAAATCAGCTGAGGGTCCAGGCAACTGTCCACAGCAGCGGTTTTTTAGGCATTAGCTCATTATTCCAGGCTGCTTGGATCTTCGGCACCTCCACAAATGTACATGCTCCCATGATTACCACTGCAGGGAAGAGCACCAGGGATCAATCACTGAACACGAAATACAATACTCTGGTCACACATCATTTCAAGTCATAGAGCCATACTTTGGTGGCAGAGAAGTGCTGTGCTCCTGTGTGTCCAGAAGTAGAGAAGAACAAGACATTTGCAACCAGAGGTAATAGGTATTCCCAAGGGTTTATTTTTCTCTCCATTAGGAAATCTGGGGGTAGACAGAACCACGGTTGTTTCAGTGGCTTGGCAATTATTGAAGACTTAGGTGCTTCCTGTCTTTCCAATCTGCTGTCCCTGATTTGTCAGGGACATCTTTTTGTCACAAGATGACTAGAGCAGCTCCAAATGTCACATCCTCTCATGTCAATATCCAAAAGCAGGAAGAGAAGGGTGGGGTCTCCTAGCTTCTTTATCAGATGGAGTGGGGCCTCTCTCTCCCAATTCCCCTCCCCTTCCAATCAGGGAAGAAAATCTTTCATCACAACAGACTTTCCATTGTACCACACCAGTCAGAACTGGCTTGCTTGGCCACCTCTAGCTACAGGTGAGCCTGACAAAGTAAGCATCTGACATTTTCAACCTGTCTCATGAGAGGCAGACTCTGCCAGTGTAGAAAAGAGGGTAGGGCATGGCTCTTGGGTTCAACGTCAACAGGATAAGACACAAGGCAACAACATTCTCAGTGTCCAAGAACAGCAGTATCAAATATTTGCCCCAGATCACCATGCTGTTGAAACACAACTTCCTGAATTCCCACCATGCGGAGCTTGGAATTACAGTCACTGTTGGCAGAGTTGTATTCAATCACGTCCTCTCTCTCCTGAGAAAATTATTTCCTGAGATCCAATATCAAGCAACCTCCTGGGAACAAGTCTATTTGTCTGATCAGATGAGAAATAATGGCTCTTGCTTGATAATTCAGAGCAATGTAAAAGAAGCTTCCTTTATACAGTTTTTTGGAACTCAAAATAGTAGACTACAAATGAGTAGGAAACTAGGGCTTGATTGCAAAAATTTTCCCTCTGGAAAGACAAACCAAAACTTGGCTTATTTTTCAAAGAACCAACTCTCCGACTCTAGGCAATTAAATGAATAGCACTAAATAACCTGTTACTGTATATTTTAGAATCATACGCATCTGGGACTTTAATAACAGTTAAAAAAGGAAAAGACAGTAGCAGAGACTCCTGTTTCAAATGACAGTTTTCTAACAGCTTCCAGTTAACTTGCTTATGACAGCAAAAGAAAAAAAGGTGCAATGCCATTAAAAGCTATAACTTAAAAATGATTATAATAAGCTGGGAAGAAGTTCACTAAGTCTAAACCAAATGGAGGTGGACTGAGAGAAAAAAAAATTTTATTCAGTCTTTTATCCTGGAAACAAAGAGAACATAAAAACAGTAGGAAGATACTTTGTATCCCCTCCGTTGGCATCAGGGAGCCAGTCTACATCAACCAAAAAAGAGATACTTGCTTCTTTAAGAAGGCCAGAAGAATTCTTCCCCAATCCCTACTTCTCCTAGATTATTTCAGAGGTCTCACCCCTGCCCCCATCCCCTACACTGAGAATATAGCACAGAATTGTGAAAGCTACACTTCCCAGAATGCAACACACCGCTGGGATTTTACAGGCCAAACACTGTGAGAAAGGGGCTGAGTAGAAAGAACCCAGGTGGCAGTGTGTTGCTGGGATTGTAAAATTCCTCACGTTCCCCTGCCCTGGGTGTCACGAACATGCGGGGTCTAAGACAACACATTTGTGAGGTCTGTGGGGCTCCTCAACATATGGGAGACTCCCTTTTCCTGCCCTCAGTACGTTTTTGGCTGTGCATGTGGGATCTTAGTTCCCCAACCAGGGAGAGAAGCCCCGCTCCCTGCATTGGAAGTGAAATCTTTTTTTTAAGCCAGGGACCCCAAAACACAGAGAAAATAGGTGAGGAGCCCCTGGTGGAGAGATAGATGGAGAAAGATGGATACTCACCCTGGGTAAAACATTGCAACTGGTAGACCAGGCTCCTGGTCATGCCTACGTTGTCAGACTACACCCAGTTAATGGCATTACAATCCTAAGCAAACTACCTCAAGAAGAAATCACTTTACTGGACTGCTTCTAACTGAGAATTCGATAAGGGGCATGTCTACTTGTCATCCGCAAAGAAGTGTAGGAATACTGCTCTGTCTTGTTCTGTTAGCTGTATGTTCTCTACCCCTCAGTGCCTGCCACGACCAGAAGGTAGGTGATAGGATTTCTCCCATTCTCCTCTTGTCTCCTTTATGTTCTTCGGAGGTAAATGGGCACATGGGGTGGGAGAGAGACAAGTAAACATCCTTTCAGATATGCTTATCTTTATGTTTCTTTTCAGGTCTTAAGTAACTGTTGATAGTAACAACAATAGAAAGATGTAAGCTCATATATTTTAAAACTCTGGAAGGATAGAAATTGGTTGTATAAAACTTCCAAACTTATAAAAGGAAAAAATGGAGGAAAGAACATATAACAAATTACCAAACAAAACAAAAGCATGAAAGAAATATATCAAGGGAAATTAAGATTGCAGAAGTAAGTCTGAAGTAGTTCAGTATTCATAATAAATGTGAGTGACTGAGACCAGATTAAAGTCTAAGAGTGGTGTGTACATGAGCTGTCTAAGTAAGATGAAATGACTTAGAAAGACTGAAAAATGTATCCCAGCAAATAGTGGTTAAGGGCATGCTCCTTCTCCCCATCTCTTGCAGCTGATTGTAGGGGACCCAGCAGAAAACTCCAAAGATACCCTAAGAAATGCCAGAGCCATCAGGGGTTGTAACCTGGGATTTGTGAACTTGGATGGAAAAAAAAATTGCATCTTTATTTTCACTAATCTCTAACAGAGATTTAATATTACTTTCAATCCTTATAGGCAACAAACCATAGTAACTAGAAATAATTTTGAATCCCTTGTCATTCAGATGTATACCATCACCCCATTCTCCTCAGCCAGAAATCTTCAGGAGTGTAATAGACAGAAAAAGAGAACAAAACAAATAAGCAAGCAAGAAAACAAAAAACCCTTCTTCATAGGAACAACAATCAGATAGAAAATAAAAGAGAAAAAGTGATTCCATTCCAAATCACAAATAAAAATATAAAATGCTTATTCAACAAATCCTCTGTAAGAAAGCCGAAACATTTTACTGAAGAGCATAAAAGACTTGATTAGAAAGAGCTGTTGAAGGGAAGGCTCGATTCTGTGAAACTGTCAATCCCCTTCCTATTATGTAAATTCAGAATATAATGTAATCCCAATCACATAACAGTGAGATTAAAAAAAACCAGGAATGACAAAAATTGCAGAATGACCTTAAGGAAGAATCTGCATACAGGAGTTTTTTTGTTTTTTTGTTTTTAGTAAAGAAGAGTGATGAAGAGGGTCCAAGCTATGTGGAAAGTATGACTTATTTAGTAAATCATGGAGAAATTGGCCAACTTGCTATGGGGGGTGGGGCACAGAGGAACATGTAGCTTCCAACTTACATTTTAAATCTAAATAAATTCCTGTTGGATTAAAGGTATAAATATAAAAAACAAAACCATGAAATTTGCAGAACAAAACATAGGTGAGTATAAAGATTCAAGGTAGAGAGTCAGTGCTCAGACAGACACCAAAGGTAGAAACAGTAAGGTACAATATATAGATTTGATGTCATGAAAATGGAAATCTTCAGGACATTAAAAACACTTTAAAAATATAAAGACAAGTGATAAAGTGAGAGAAAAGCAAACGGTTTTAGTAACATTTATGAAAGACAGAGGATTACTATCTTTAATACATACAGAGTTCTTCCATGCCAATGAGAACAAGGTGAATACCCCTAAATGAGTAACTTGTAAAGGAAATAGTCATTGAATTGGCCACACATTTTTCAACCTACAGTCAAAGAAATTCAAAACAAAACAATGAGCTACGTTTTCCTTACAGTGTTGTCAAAGAAGGTCTTTATTTTTAAGATCATAGCCATTATGGGGGAAAGAAGATTTTCATTGAATGCTGGTAGATATACAAATTAACCCTTGTGGAGAGCAATTTTTAAAATTTGTCCAAAATTATTAATGATAAGAAAAAATATTCAGATCACTTAGCTAAGTTAAGAAAAAGTCATTTATAAAATTATTTACACAGTAAGAATATTTTTATATTTGAATTCTATATTCACTTACATGTAATTGAATATAGAACCTTTTACAATTAATACAAATTACTCTTTAATGAGAAAACAACTTAATAGGTAGTAATTCTTTCTATAATTATAAACTGCTGTATTTAATATTGTCTTCTCCACATGAAAATTTTAAATATCACTGAATTTCCATTAGAGTATTACTGACTTAAACCCTGTACATAAATTTCTTTTATTTGCAGACCATCACGTAAAATGTATAAGGGGAGATGATTTACGGCAATCTAATGAATACTCTCTATCCTTATACCATTAAGCATTTACCAAGAGAAAAAAAAAAGGAGGAGGAGGAGAAAAGATATATTTCATACTGTATATATTTTTTATAAAATAAATTGTTTAGATAATTTAAGGGTTGTTAAACTAATTGGAACATGTCTCCAAAGTCATGTGCATTATAGTGTGGTATTAAGTTATATGCAATTGTGGAAGAACAATGATCCCTTCTTTTTGCAGCTTGAAAGAATGCAACTCCCCATTTTGTCTATTCCATTCCATTTCTCTTGTTTTGGTGTTCCCCCTCATGCCTTCGTTAAGAATGAATTCTAGGTCAAGTTAACCTGAATGTATTGGGGATTCTCTGTTCTGTTCTATTATCTTGCCTTACAAGATAAAGGAATGAGAGAAAGCATTAAGTTAGCTTATGTGCAGCACATACCGTTTGGAGATAGCAGATTGAATCTGTATGAAGTAGTAACTGTTGACTGCAAATATGTGCGGGTCCCTAGTATTGCTAATTGCTGTTTACTAAGAATTACTAAGCTGATGGACCAATGAGAAATAACCCTCATTTTTATGACTTAGAAGGAAGCAAGTCAATGGGGAAGTAAGCTGTTTTTCATGTGGCAATCCCAAGGGCTATGGCTTTTGATGGTTAATTTTATGTGTCAGCTTGACTAGGCCACTGGATGCCCAGATATCTGGTTAAACATAATTTCTGGGTGCATCTATGAGGGCGTTTCTGGAATAGATTCACATTTGAATTGGACTAAGTGAAGCAGATAGCCTTCCCCAGTGTGGGTGTGTATCATCCAATCCGTTGAGGGCCTGAATAGAACAAAGAGGTAGAGGAAGGTTGAATTTGCTCTCTGCCTCTCTTCTTGTGCTGGGGCATCAATCTTCTACTGCCCTCGCCAGTCCTAGTTCCCAGGCCTTCGCACTCAGAGTGGAATCTACGCCATCAGCCCTCCAGCTCTCAAGCCTTTAAACTACACCACCAGTTTTCCTAGGTCTCTAGCTTGCAGATGGCAGATCATGGGAATTCTCAGTCCCATAATCACGTGAGCCGATACATTATAATAAACCTTCTTCTATATGTATCTCCTACTGGTTCTGTTCCTCTAGAGAACTCTGACCAGTACATGAATCAATGAGAAACAATCCCCAATTTCCAATAATTGACTTGAGGAAAAACACTGGAAGAGGACAGAACCCAAACTAACCTGCTCATTTAGGAAATGCTCCAAGATCTGAAGTGGAAACCCAGAGCTATTTGAGCCATGATCAAAAAGGAGGTATCCTATTATTGCTGGCCATTCCATCTCAAACTGGGTCTACCCACGAAGACAGAAATCTAGATAATGAAATTGCTTATACAACTTCTAAATACTGATGTATCATCCATAATTTTCCAGAAGAAACTGACATGCAAATTAGTTCACAAATTCCAAACTATGGAGATGCTAATAACTGTGTCCATTGGGTCAACCCAAGGGAAACAGGAGATGCTGGCCAGGGTTGGGGAACCCAGAGGTAGAGATGTAAGGGATAGAAATGAGGGCAACTCTTTTAGGAACCAGATAAGCTGGTCTGTCAGTTTCTCAGGCTTGTACATGACAGGCCTGGCACAGTTGTGCCTGCTGTGAGTTCTAAAGGGTGAACCCCCTTTGTTTAACCCCCTCGAATGTTCAGACTGAATAGTGTTGAGAGTAGATGAATAGGCTGGGAGATCACCTAGGACACATTTTTGAAAATAGATACTGAGTCCAATAAAGTTAGTGTAGAAGGATATTAACCATCTGTACTCCAAAGTGATATTGGACATTGATAAACTGTCTCAGTTATTCAGTATGACACAGTGTCCTGGATATTCCCCTCTTCCCACCCACCCCCAAGTTTCACCATAGAATTGGCCTGATTCAAGTACCTGAGGCTCAGATGACCTCACCCTTCCTGGAAACTTTGAGTCGCTGAATGCTTCAGGGTTTTCACCTAAATATTAAAGAAGAAAATTAAGCTCATGTTGCTTCCCAGTATTGATTCTTCTCGTTGTGTTTTTTATTTGATGGAATCTCCAGAATTCTTTTGGGGTTTGTATGGGAATATAAGAGTATTTAGACCTTTATGAAAAGATGGTATCATCCTAAGACGGGATTTTTAGGGAAAAAATGGGATTTACGTTTTATCAACACTTGAAAACTGATGGGCGTTCCCTGGCGGTCCAGTGGTTGGAACTGGGCGCTTTCACTGCCAAGGCCGGGATTCAGTCCCTGGTCGGGGAA
Source organism: Eubalaena glacialis (assembly GCF_028564815.1). Lineage (NCBI taxonomy): Eukaryota > Metazoa > Chordata > Mammalia > Artiodactyla > Balaenidae > Eubalaena > Eubalaena glacialis. The sequence continues at coordinate 114,037,704 of NC_083721.1, forward strand.
ATAAGATCCCCAAAGCCAACTTGAAAGCCGAAAGCAAAAAGTGATTTTAGTTTCTGAAATAGATTCTGGGCTTAGGGGGCAGGTGTGATTCTGAAATTTCAACTCTGTGTAAAACCAATATGCCTTCTAAAAACCTTATTGCCTGTCTGACTTAATTTGTCTTTTGACGCCATTTGTTCAAAGGACAGTGGAAGAAGGTTTTTTTTTTTTTTTTGAAGAGCGCGCTTCTAAAGTAGGTGAAAAATTTCAAATTTCATTGAGCTCAGCTAAAATGGGTAAATATGTGAATGATAATTTCTTGGTCTTGCTTGAGTACAGAAGCAAGTAGGTTACTGCTCAGGCAACAAAAAACAGACAATTGGCAAGTGAACAACTAATTTTATATGCGATCTTATTCACTCTGGCAACTTGTTCAGCACATATTGTTAATTCATTAGAGTTAATAAATTTCAAAAATATTTTCATAATTATATACAATATTATGAACAAAATTAATTTAAAACACCAAGAGCATTTAAAAAATAACCCGTTTAAAAGTTGAGCTTTAAGGTTCTAGAAAGGGTTCACATTAAAGATAGAATCTTAGAAAAAAAAATGTTTATAGTTTCTGTGTAATTGGAGAGATCTATGAATCAGTGGGTGGGAATACAGTTTTCTTGCTGTTGATTGAGCAACAAGATAAGAACTTAGAGTTCTTTTCTAATTGCCACTAGAGTCTGTCTTGTACTGGGGTGATGCTTTATTCCAGGCATTCTTGAACGGAGTCTATGAATGGGCAGTGTTGTGGGTTGAATTGTGTGACCCCCTCCTCCCCAGAAAGATATCTAGGGCATTTAAAGAGGTCATCAAATTAAAATGAGGTCATGGTGAGTCCTAGTGCATACGACTAGTGTCTTTACAAAAAGGGGAAATTTGCACCCAGAGATAGACATGCATAAACGAGAAGCAACATGAAAAGACACAGGGAGGAGATGGCCATCTACGGGCCAAGGAGCGAGACCTGGAACACATCCTTCCATCACAGTCCTCAGAAGGAACCAACCCTGCTGACACCTTGATTTTGGATTTCTAGCCTCCAGAGCTGTGAGATGATACATTTCCGTTGTTTAAGCCACCCAGTTTGTGGTACTTGTCACAGCAGCCCTAGCAAACTAATACAGTGGTTGGCATACAAGATTGTATACAAGGTTGTGCATGTTTGTGAGTGGAAGGACATCTTTTTTCCCTTCCTCTTCCTAGCATAGGACATATAAAGTGCTAGGATAATGGAAGGAGACAAATTCTTTAAGAAAGTATAATATTAAACAAATGGGCAAAAAAGGATCAATATACCGTGCTGCAGATTCTGAATGCCTTAGACTGTTGGGAAAGGGTTGCTGTTTTCAGTTTTATGTTGGAGAAGTGGTTGTATCAGAGACTCCTGACTGAGGAAGACAAGCTAAGCCCTGAGAGATGCCCACACTCTGTGGTGAATTTTTATCAGGCCAGACTCCTCACCACTGCTGCTGTGGGAATGGGGTTGGTAAAATGCTCAGTGAGAAGCCTCAGAGCTATGGGTGGTGGAGGAAGGGGGAAAGTGAGCCCTGCAGCAGGAAAGGTTACCCAACTTTTCCAGGACCAGAAAGGCTCTGCTTCAGGAATGGAATGTCATGGAAAGTCTTTGAGTGCCCCATACGTGGGCTGGGGAAGCACTTGGAAATAGTGCCTTCTGGGCCCAGGGTGATGCATGATGACTTAAGCCACTGGGGAGGACTGAAGCACCACAGGTGCTTAGGACAGTCCTTCGGCCTCTGATGGTGGAGAATGGGGTGACAAAATGAGACCACTGGGTTTGCTACATTCAAGAAAATATTTTTCCCCAAAGGCAGCCCATCTAGAAATTATTTAATCAGCAAACCCTTAGAATTAATTCTCATTGACTTCTTTTTGTTTGTTTGAGGGCTAGGCATCTGAATCCTTGGCAATATATTGGTGGCAATGGATTGTTTACCCACTTTTCCCCCCAGGCACATACCATACAGGTTCAGAAAAAAATCTTAACAATTTAAAGATTTCTCTCTTGAGTCCATTCTGATCAAGGGAGAAATTTTGAGAGCTGTTTACCACCCAAAGTATTTCAATTGTTTGGGGTTAAAAAGTCTAGGACTGGGACTTCCCTGGTGGTCCAGTGGTTAAGACTTTGCCTTCCAATGCAGGGAGTGTGGGTTCGATTCCTGGTTGGGGGGCTAAGATCCCACATGCCTTGTGGCCAAAAAATCAAAAACATAAGACAGAAGCAATATTGTAACAAATTCAATAAAGACTTTAAAAACAGTCCACATCAAAAAAATCTTTAAAAAAAAGTCTGGAACTTGTCCACTGTCACCTACAGAGGCATCAACAGCCCAGAATACTTAATAGATGGGTACTAAACCATATTTGAACTCAACAGTCAATCTAATAAAAAGCCAGCTAGGATACCGTCAAGTTTATGAAGTTTGTTTCAAGGTTGCACCAAACCAGGGCTCAGAATGCTCTACTATTCAGCTGGGAGCCGGTGGAGAGAGGATCTGCTGCTTTTCAGGATGCTGACCTTGTCTCCCATAAAGAGGTTAGTAGTTTCTACTACAGAGCCAAGAAGGGTCCCCTCTAACCTCCCTAGGGATAGGGAGAGATGTACTGTGGGAGGGTGACACTTGAGTTGTGGGCATAAGGCTCAGAATTTCTCCCCTCAGGTGCGTGGGGAGATTTCTACCATTCCTAAACAGGGAAGAAGTGCACCCCTTGTAAAGAACTTAATCTGGAGCCAGCAGTGTCCAGAAGGGGACTGCAAATGGTACACTGGAAGCAGAGTGACCTAGGACGTGTATGGGGGTGACAGAGGGAGTACCAGTGGTGGAGGGTTGTGCGTAAGCTGTTGGTTCTGGGAGACTAGCTACATGTCTAGAGACCAAATGATGTAGGCAAAGTATGTATGGAGAAACCTCAGTACCTTTTCACCCACAAGTGGGGCTGGGGAGGGATACTGACCTTTGTGAGGACTGAGAAGTTTCCATAGAGAGGGTGCATAGCAGGATGGGTCTGTTTTTTCCTTTTCCTGTTCTCGTTGGTGGAAAAACACATTGAAGATGTCCACAGGGTTTCTGAACATTGAAAGTGCTCATCACCAGGAAGCTATAGCATCTTCAATGAAAATAGCTATGCATGCCTCTTTCCCTCTGTCCCTAGTCTCCTCTCCCTCCCAGAATGTCCTACCCAAGAACCATCTAGATGGCATTTGGTGGGGTGAAGGGATGATTACCTGCACATAAAAAGAGACTATTCTAAAGGTGCAAAATTAAAGAGAAATCTTGTTCATGTCCAAGGAGCCTTGGGGAAGATAAAGATGGAATAGGAGAGGAGGTTTCTCTGCTGTCTCTAAGGTGGTGGCTCTGTGGGTGGGTGTCTTAAGGGTTAAGAACTAAGGTCCCACTCCAGTAAAAAGTCAAATCGGAGGAAATAAAATGTTTTATATATTCTTTGGGACTCTATATGTCTGATGGGCTAACAGAAAGACAATTTAGATCTAGACTTTACTACCCCACTCTTTCCATGTGAAGCCAAAAATACTAGGGTTTCAGGAATATATGTGATTTTTTTTTTTCCTAGACAGAGGGTGTAGAGCTTGGAAGACTGGATATAATTTAAGAACTATTACTTGAGTTATGGTGCTTTTATTATTCCTTGCCAGACTGTTATAGCTGGGAGATAGGGAGGATGAAGGTGTGATGACCACCATTGGATGTGAACTTATCCTCACAAAACTCCAGGAGGCAGATATTATTACCTTCATTTTCCAGATGAAGGACTTGAATTTCAACAAGGTTAAATGATCTAACCAAGGTCAAGAGTGGTTTGACCATGGTGAAGAGCTCGGGTTCAAATTTAGTTCTTCCCAACTCTGAAACCCTGTCTAGGTTCTGTTCATTTTACCACACTGTCTCTTAGAATGTGTATGAGTGTGTGCCTATAAAGAGTCCTTTTTTTTGAGTAGAATGGCCCTACTTATATGGCTAAAGACTAGATGTCTTTCTGCTTTGGGTCTTCACCTTGGCAGCTTTAGGATAAATAGTTATGACTGATGCCCACCTTTGCCTTGAGGACTCAAATGAGACTTAAAGCTGAGATTGTCTTGTTGAATTATTTTTTAACCACCTTTATCAAGTGAGTCACTTTCAAAATGTGTTATTGCTCTGAATGTATTCATGGGCAGAAGACTGAGTGAATTCAGTGGGAGACTAAAAGGATTTGGGGGCCTTTACCAGAAATGTTGATCTATATGCACATATTTTCCCAACTGAGATTTGTAAATTATAATATTTTATTCAATTCCTTTCTTCTTAGTCATGCAAAATATTCTGGAAACAACTAATTTCATTGCATCAAAGAGGAAAGAAAGAGCTCTGGAGGTGATAGTACCAGGTCTGTTGCAGTAAGGGTGGGGTGGGGGAGAATGAAATACTCTTTAGTGAAAATTGAAATCCAAATGGCTAAAGATGATGGAGTTGATATTGTGCCATTTAGCTTGTTTTGTTGACTGCACTTTTCAGAATCTCCATAGTCAACAGCGATAAACAAAACCTTTGAAAATGTTACTTTGCAGAGGTCTTACAGTCACAGGAAAAAACAAAACAAAACCAAGAGTAGCCATTCTTGCCTTTGATAAGGGGATCAGAGGTTCATTTGCTTGTCCATTTTATCCTATGCCTATAAATATATTTAACAAGTGGATTCTCAGTAATTTTTCTTCTTTCTTAATGTAAATGCTGACCACTTATGTAGGTGGAGACATTGGCATTCTTTTGGATTTGTAAGGGTCTCTGAATCAACTGTATCTTGCAAAGTTCTGCTTGGTTGTAACACTGCTGGACATGCACGAGGAAGCTTTCCTCATTACTCAGTTAATGCTTAACATGCTTTATTTAGTGGCAGAAAGCAGAGTGCAGTAAATGATATCTGAGAGCTGTGCAACCCATAGAATTTTTTCTAGGAATTCTAAAACAAATTATTTTATTTTAATATATAATCTGAGAAGATGATTAATATTAATATTCAAGGGGCTATGCAGCCCACTATCAAGAAACTCTGAGGGGGAGAGCTAGTGACAAGAGAATTGGACTATATTTACTCACATTTTTCTCTGTGTAACCATTTCTGCCCATTTCCCACCCCCCTGCAAGCTCTACCTCTAGTTTTGAGGATAAAATCTATTTTCTCCTCAGAATCTAATGCTTTTTTCTAGGTTGGGTACTGCAGCTGGCAATGGCCCTTGTGCAAGAAGTTGTGAGAGAAGTTGAAAGGACCAGAAAGTTTCTGCTCCTGGAATGTTTTCTAAAGGTTGCCAAGCTGTATATTTCCTTAGCATATGGCTTTCTTCTCTGGGGTCCCCAGGCCATTGGTTATACTTGAAGGCATTTTAACTTGCATGATTTCACCTCACTTCCCCACTGCTGTTGTAAAGTGTTTTCCCTGAGGGGAGTAATTACTTAAATAAACATGGAACACTTCTGTAGCTGCCTCCTCATGTTTATTCACCTGGAATGAACCTAGTTCTATTCAGAATATCCATAACCAAAAAATGCAGGGTTTACATTTTCTCATGTCTCAGGTTTCTAAATGTTCATATACTGTAAATATTCCTCTTCCAGGAGAATTTAAATGATATTTAGGTGTGCCAGTGTTACATTTTTAAAAGCATAGAAGATTCTTGGTTTTTAGTTTCTTATAATAAACACTAAGGAGTGTTCCAAATTGAAGATGTCTGTTAATTCTCATGCAGTGCTCCATTTTTCTTCTTTTAGATCATATTAATTTTTTCTCACAATTCCCAGAAAGAAACATGGTGTGATTTTTTTGTTTGGTCTAAGTGTCCCTACTATAGCTCTAGAGTGTACTGGAAAAGATTTTAGCCCTCTGCCCATCTCCATCCAGATTTTCTGTTGGTTATAGCAGAACCCCTGATGCTGATGGTGAATATCTAGTCTTGGTTTAGAAGCAAACCCACAAGGGATTAAAAAGCATAGAGAACATTGAAACCAAAATAATGAAGGAAAGAAAAATGTTAATGAATGACAGGTAGGAATAATAACCTATGTAATAAAAAGTAAGTGCCTTAGTCTATTAGAGCTGTTATAACAAAATACCATAGATTGGGTGGCTTATAAACAACAGAAGTTTAATTCTCATAGTTCTGGAGACTGGAAAGTCCAAGATTAAGGCACCAGCATATTCAGTGTCTGGCGAGGGCTCATTTCCTAGTTCAGAGATATCTGTTTTCTCGCTGTAACTACACATGGCAGAAGGATGAGGGAGCTCTCCAGAGTCTCCTTTATAAGGGCACTAATCCCATTCATTAGGTCATGATTATGACCTAATCACCTCCCAAAGGCCTCTCTTCCAAATACCTTCATGCTGGGGATTAGGTTTACAACATACAAATTTTGGCGAAACACAAATATCCAGTTTATTTCAGTAAGGAATTAAAATGAGGTGTATTTCTTCAGATCTTGAGTGTTGTCAAGATTGGACTTCTGAAAAAGAAGAAAAATTCCCTCACTTTAAGGACTTAATATAATGGGGATCTCCTCAGTATTAAATAAATTATCCCCTTCCAGAGTGAGGAGGCTCCAACACACATGCACACAAACACAGACACACACACACCAGGTTGAAGAGAGGTCTATAAAAAGTATCTGAAGTGAAGTACATAGAGGAAACAAAATTGAAAATACAGAAACAAATGTTAGAAACATGTGGGACTCAGTGAAAAGGTTTAACATATATTCATTACAGTCTCAAAAGGAGAGGAGGAAGATATTGGGGCAGAAATATTTGAAGATATAATGGCTAAGAGTTTTACAAAATCAAAAAGGTCACAAACTACAAATGAAGTAAAATTTAAAATCTCATTGTCACATAATATTGTTGAGGTTCAAAGACAAAAAGAACATCTTAAAAACAGAGAACAAAGACACATTCCTTTCAAAGGATCACCAGTAGGACTGACGTAGATTTTTCAACCCAAACAATAAAAACCAGGGGACAATTGAATGACAATTTTAAAGTGCTCAACAAAATAATTTTGACAACCTAAATTTCTATATATAACCAGAGAAGATGAAGATGAAATAAAAATTTTTTTTAGACAAACAAGACTCAGGAAAATTCACTGCCAGGAAACTGAACACCTACTATATGCCAAGAATTATGCTAGGCACTGTTTGTAAATTATTTTTCTTAATTCCCATGACAAATCAATGAAGCAGAACTATACTTATTTCATGTATGAGAAAGCTGTGACTTATGGAGTTTAAAGTCAAACAGCAATTAAGTTGCAGAGCTAGGTCTCAAACCCTGACCTCAGAATCCATATTTTTAATTATGTCACTGTAATTGTGTCCAGGATATGATGGATCAGACAGTTGCTATAAACACATTGCTTGGGCCTCTGAGTGCCTTGAATCTCTCAGAACTTTGGGTTTGTCTTAAAGATTTTTGTTTTGACCTAATTAGGTTAAGAGAATGTAGAGCCCTATCACAGATACATACTAAGCCTGATTTCTTTAGTCATTCATTCTTCTACTATATTTTGAAGGCCCATTCTATGCTAGATAGTTTGCTAGACAAAAGTATTATATATTTTTTTTTAATTTTTTTTTTTTAATTTTTATTTATTTATGGCTGTGTTGGGTCTTCGTTTCTGTGCAAGGGCTTTCTCCAGTTGTGGCAAGCGGGGGCCACTCTTCATCGCGGTGCGCGGGCCTCTCACTATCGTGGCCTCTCTTGTTGTGGAGCACAGGCTCCAGACGCGCAGGCTCAGTAATTGTGGCTCACGGGCCCAGTTGCTCCACGGCATGTGGGATCTTCCCAGACCAGGGCTCGAACCCGTGTCCCCTGCATTGGCAGGCAGACTCTCAACCACTGCGCCACCAGGGAAGCCCAAAAGTATTATATTTTTATAAGCATAATTTTATAAGCGTAAACATCATATTTCCTGTCCTTAAGAAGTACTTGGAAGAGCCGCTGGTAGGGTACATACATACAAACATAAATTATAACAATACCATAAATATTAGAATAATAACTATGTCAATATCTGGCATTATTGGGCATTTATCAAAATCAAGGCATTGTTTTTTTTTCTCCCCAGCTTTATTAAGGTATAACTGCTATACAAAAAGAAAAAAACCCTGCACATAATTAACGTATACAATTTGGTGAGTTTGGACATATGTATGCATTTATGTTACAGTCAAGATAATAAACATGTCATCACTTACAAGAGTTTCCTGTCTCCCCTTTTTTTCAGTGAGAAAAGGTAACATGAAATTCACCCTCTTAACAAAATTTTTGGTACATGATTAACTATTGTTAAATATAGGCACTATGTTGTACAGCAGATCTATGAAATTTACTAATCTTGTAAAACTCTAACTTTATAACCATTACATAATAACTCCCAATATTTCCCTCCCCCGCATCTCCTGGAAACCACTATTCTGTTTTCTACTTCTATACTTTTGACTATTTTAGATGCCTCATATAAGAAGAATCATGTAATATTTATTCTTCTGTGACTAACTTATTTCACTTAGCATAATGTCTTCTAGGTCCATCTGTATTGTTGCAAATGGTAGGATTTCTTTCTTTTTAAAGGCTGAATGCTATTCCATTTTATGTATACACCACATTTTCTGTATCAGTTTATCTGTCAATGAACATTTGGTTTGTTTCTGTATCTTGACTGTTGTGAATAATGCTGCAGTGAACATGGGAGTGCAGATATCTCCTCGAGATCCTGGTTTCAATTCCTTTGGATATATACTCAGAAATGGGATTGCTTGATCATATGGTAGTTCTTTATTTAATTTTTTGAGGAACCTCAGTACTTTTTTCCATAGTACCTGTACCAATTTACATTCTCACCAGTGGTGTACCAGAGTTTCCTTTCTTCACAACCTTGCCAACACTTATCTTTTGTTTTCATTTTTGTTTTTAATAGCCATCCTAACAGGTATGAAGAGATATCTCCTGGTTTTTATTTGCGTTTCCCTGATGATTAGTAATGTTGAGTATCTTTTCATGTATCTGTTGGCCTCTTGTATCTCTTTTTTGGAGAAATGTCTACTCAAGTCCTTTGCGCATTTTTTTTTTTTTTTTTTTAATAAGGAGAGAAGTTCTCCACGTTCTAGAGCAGTGCTTTTTTTTTTTTTTAATATTTATTTATTTATTTGGTTGCACCGGGTCTTATTTATTTATTTATTTTTATATTTATTTTTGGCTGTGTTGGGTCTTCGTTTCTGTGCGAGGGCTCCCTACAGTTGTGGCAAGTGGGGGCCACTCTTCATTGCAGTGCGTGGGCCTCTTCACTATTGCAGCCTCTCTTGTTGTGGAGCACAGGTTCCAGACGCGCAGGCTCAGTAGCTGTGGCTCACGGGCCCAGTTGCTCCGCGGCATGTGGGATCTTCCCAGACCAGGGCTCGAACTCGTGTCCCCTGCATTGGCAGGCAGATTCTCAACCACTGCACCAGCAGGGAAGCCCCCTTTGCCCATTTTTAAATTAGTTTTTTTTTTGTTTTTTGCTACTGAGTTGTCAGAGTTCCTTATATATTTTGGGAATTGATCCCTTCTCATATATAAAATATATAAAGTTTGCAAATAGTTTCTCCCGTTCTTTAGGTTGCCTTTTCATCTTGTTGATGGTTTCCTTTGCTGTGAAGAAGCTTTTTAGTTTAATGTAGTTCTACTTGTCTATTTTTACTTCTGATGCTTGTGCTTTTGGTGTCATATCCAAGAAATCATTGCTGAGACCAATGTCAAGATTTTTCCCTATGTTTTCTTCTAGGGGTTTTACAGTCTCAGATCTTATGTTTAAGTCTTCAACTCAATTTGAGTTAATTTTTGTGTATGGTGTAAGATAAGGGTCCAATTTCAATCTTTTAGATGTGGATATCCAGTTGCTCAAAAACCATTTATTCAAGAGACTATCCTTTCCCCCATTGTGTATTCTTGTCACCCTTGTCAAAAATCAGTTGACCATATATGCATTGATTTATTTCTGGGCTCTCTATTCCATTCCATTGGTCTATGTGTCTGTTTTGTGCCAGTGTTTTTGTGCTGTTTTGATATCTGTAGCTTTGTAACATATTTTGAAATCAGGAAGGGTGATGCCTCCAGATTTGTTCTTTTTACTCAAGATTGCTTTGGCTGATTGGGGTCTTTTGCAGTTACATATGAGTTTTAGGATTTTTTTTTCTATTTCTAGAAAAAAGACTTTGTGATTTTTTTTAAAGAATTGTACTGAATCTGTAGATCACCTTTGGATAGTATGGACATTTTAACAATATTAATTCTTCCAAACTATGAACATGAGATATCGTTCCATTTATTTGTGTTTGCTTTAATTTCTTTCATCGGGTTTTATAGATAAGAAAACTCAGACTGAGAGAGTCTACTTTCTTTTTCTTTTTTTCTCAAAGTTATAAACTAATAAATGGAAAAACCAGAGTTCAAATCTTGGTCTTCAGATATTTTAGCCACTATGCATACCTTTCCTTGAGAGCAGAAAGGAGGAGTACCCATCTTAGAGGAAGAGGGAGAGAAGCTTAGAGGCTATATCTAAAGTAAATCTTAAGGAGTTATCCAGGAATAAAAGGAGAGGAACAAAGAAGTATTTGTAAAGTTCTGTATTATCTGTGCAAGGAAGTTGGGAAATCCAATAAATTAGGGGAAATGTTTTGGAGAATCCATGCCTCTTAGGGTAGGCAAATTTACCATTCTCCTACCCAATGTTGGGATTAGAATTATTAAGAAAATAAGATTTAGGCTCTGACCATTCCTAGGGAACTGAGTCAAGGTCCTGAGATGTTTAGGGAGATCAAAGAAATATTTGAGGTTTTTCCCACTGGACTTCTTCCATATACAGTGAAATTGAGGCAGACAGTTCCACATCTAAATGCTTGATATTATGAAGAAAAAAGTCTTATTCTGGCAAGCTGGAAAGAGACGTAAGCAGGGAGGACTTGAAAATGCAAAATAGAGGAATGAAAATTTTGACTTTTCACTGTGGTATGTTTGGTTTTTACCTCTGAGGAGTCACATTTCATTTTGAAACCTCATATGACTGCTAGTCTGAAATGACGAAATGATGTGGGTCACCTCACCTTGGAGGAATAAGATGAATCACTTCAACTTTGCAAAGCACATACTTATTTTTTTTCTTTAAAGCTGAATTCTTGACAAAAGCAAGGAAAAACCATTAGAATATTTAATTTTTCTCTGACAATGTCAGTCATTAGTACTCTTTGAATGAATTGTCCTTTAGTTTTATTTTGAATGGGATGAAATGATTTATCTAAGAACTTAAATTGAAGAAGGCATGGAAAGAGGGAGAGAGGGGGAGAGAGAGAAGGGCTTTCTGGAACAAAAATTCACCGTTTCTCCTCTTCAGCTACCTTTTAACATTTCAGAACAGAAGCTTCTGGGGAAGGACTGTGGTGAGTTCATACGAGGGTAAGCTGTAGTCTTGAAACCTCCTTTGTTGGTCAGTGAGGCATACAATCTCTTCCCATCTCTTGAAAGGCACAGTGTGCCACTTGATAGACATGAGGTAAGTGGAAGGAATTTTTGATTAAGGAATAATTAAAAATATTTTCAGTATGTTCACATCCCAATTCCAGCAATATCTAAGAATGGACTTGTAGTTGAGAATACTTTTGTTAACTAGTGTTTCTAGCTTAGCTCACCAACTCTGCTGCTACTGTTGCTTCTTGTGCTGGAAATTCCTTGAACTAGTCCATGAAATGGTTAGCTGAGTTAACTTGTACTGAATGAGCAGATCTTGGAGATAGCTTGGAATATATTGGTACATAATATGGTATAGTACACAGAACAGGACACTAGGTGTCTTAAGATCTGAAATCAGGTTTTGGTTAGTGTCCTTACCTAGTGGCTGAGAACTCTTGGAGTCTCTTCTGCATCTGCAAATTGGAATACTAGATCTACTCTGCTTATTTAGCGCAGAGAGCTATGGTAATGGTCAGATGAAAATGTTATGTGTGAAATAGATTTGAAAAGTACAGAGAACTCCACAGTATAACAGAAGGCCATTAGCAAGGAGCAAGTTGCTTCTTTGGAAGGCTGCATGCCTGTGTCAACCTGTGGAAAGAGTTAATAGAATAGCTCCTCATCCTTGTGAGGTATGCTATGAAGACTGAGTTTATTGCCAAGTACCATAGCAGTTTGCCTGCAGACTGTGCCAGAAAGGGGTATAACTATAAAGTATAGCTTGTGGGAGGCGACCCGAGGAGAACAAAATCCAGACTAGGTACAGTGCATCTCGACCCTGCCTCAAGAGACAAAGCTGGACCCCAGGGGAAGGTCTGGAAATCATCCAACAAGGGAGCTATCTGAGGTCTAGGAGAGGTTTCCAATGAAAAAGACCTGTATCTTTATCTCTGTCAGCTCTACTACAGGTGTCATCAGTGACTCACGATGTGGTGGAGGGGCAGAACGGAAGAGAGTTGGTCACTTTGACAAACACCACACATGGAGTTGAGGATTATAATCTGCTGCCTTTCATTATTTTTTCAACAAGCATTCATTGAATATCTGCTCCGTGCCAGGAGATCAAAAATTTGGAAGATACAGATATGATTGGGCTATGGTTCCTGCTATTAGGATGCTTACCAGGTAGGGAGAGAGGCATGAAAAAAAAAAACCTATCAGTACAGTGGAGTGATGCTGTAGAAGCAACAGCAAGGAAGTGATTTCTTCTGCCCAGGACAGGGGTCAGGAAAGACTTCACAGAGTTCACCGAGCTGGGTCTTGAAGAATTAGTATGGACTATCCAAAATGACAAGAAGGGAAAAATCTTTCTAGGGGTGAATAAGTATGATGTGATTGTTGGAAGCATAGTGTGTGGTGAAGGGAGTGGAGGATAGTGATGAGAGATGATGTTAGAAGTATAGGAAGATGCCAGATCATGAAGAGCCTTGTCTATCTGGCTAATATACCAACGAATACACTAAGGGTCCCCAACTATAATCTGGGTTCCCAATCTATAATATTCCCCAAGACCCATGAGGATAACTTGCTCTGTCAGTAGAGTTGAACCCAGCAGTCATTCTCAAGGTGAGGGGTAAAGAAAGATTCAAATGTTTTAACCCCCCAGGGCATGTATCAGAAAGAATGAGTCAGCTTGAAAAAATCATTAATTCTCAATGGCCCCTAAGGGAAGTGACAGGACCAGATTTGGGGTGAGGAGAAGAGTGGGTAGGGTTGGAAGCACAGATATGTCCATTCAGTGTTTCGGCTGCGGCCTCACTCTGATTCCCAGGGGCAGATATACCTGGGGTGTGGAGACAGCACTCACTGAAGGCTGGGGTAACACTGGCTTGAAGTAGAACATACTGGGCAGCTAATTCTCACTGGAGTGATTCTACATATATTCCTTAGGATTGCCCTTTTGAGATGCCTAAAGAATTGCAGAAAGCCTTTATGACTTTTCGTCTACAGGAGTAAGCCTGCATCCTTTGACTTTCTCCCTAAAGAACTGGAACAGGATGGAGAATGTACACCATTAGCTGGAAATCTAACATATGGCAGGTACCTCATATATTTAACTATCTTCTCCCTTCCTTTAGCACGTACCTACCATTTTAGGTGCCATTAATTTCATTACTGCAATTATTAACTTAAAACTACCTAGTATACCCCAAACAGCACACCACATTCTCTTCCATATGTATTAATTGTTGCAGTTGTATTATTATTACTTCTAGTACTTAAAGCCATAACTATTATACTGTTAATAGGCCTTCTTTGATCAAGTGGGATGTGAAGACCCAACTTCACATCAATATTTATTATGATTCTTTGAACTTCCTGAAGGATTTATTCTAATTTTATCTGGATTCAGAATAATTTCACTTATTATTTATGCAGGAAGCCAAATGAATCCTTTGGTTATATAGAAATAATATGAGCAAAACCATCAGTTAGATTTTTAGGATATATTGTGAGTACATCATATATTTGTCACAGAAATAGTTCTAGACACAAAGTATATCTCACATCTGCTACAATAATTTTTGCTTGCCCAACAAGAGTAAAATTCTTCAGTTGACTAGCTGCTTTACATAGAGGAAATATTAAGTGATGGCCAGATATACTATAAGTTTTAGACTTTATTTTCTTATTCACTGTTGGTGGGAGCCATGGTTAGTTTTTTGTGTCAACTTGGATAGGCTGTAGTACCAATTATTCTATCAAACACTAATCTAGGTGTTGCTGTGAAGGAATTTTGTAGATATGGTTAACATCTACAATCAGTTGACTTTAAGTAAAGGAGATTACCCTTGATAATGTGGCTGGCCTTATCTAATCAGTTGGAAGGCCTTAAGAGCAAAAACTGAGGTTTCCTATAGAAGAAGAAATTTTCTCTCAAGATTGCAGAGTTAACTCCTGCCTGAGTTTCTAGCCTGTTGGCCTGCCCTGCAAATTTCAGGTTTGCCAGTGCTCACAAACAGGTGATCCAGTTCCTTAGTCTCTTTATATGTATATATAAACATATTGATTTTGTTTGTCTGAAGAACCCTGAATATATATGCATATATAGCATATCTATAATTATATATTATATATTGAATATATATATTCTATTTATAGATATAGAATAGAAAGATAGATGATAGGTGAATAGGTAATCTCCAATCATATATCTATCTATCTATCTATCTATCTATATATATACATACATATATATGTAAAGTGGAGGGAGAGAAAGGGAGAGGAATAGAGAAAGAGAGATTGATTATAAGGAATTGGTTTACACAATTGTGAAGACTGACAAGTCCAAAATCTAAAGGCTGACAGTCTGGAGACTGAGGGAAGAATTGATGTTGCAGCCTGAGTCCAAAGGCAGTCAGCTGGAGAAACTCCCTCTTCCTTGAGGAAATCAGTCTTTTTTCTTAAGGTCTTAAGGTCTTCAACTGCTTGGATGAGGCCCACCCACATTATGGAGAGCAATCGGCTTCACTCCAAGTCTGCTGATTTAAATGTTAATCTCATCCGAAAAATACCTTCACAGCAACATCCAGTTGTGTTTGATCAAACATCTGGGTACTATTGTCTAGCCAAGTTGAGACACAAAATTGACCATCACAAGGATATATATTATGTTTTTGCCCATTTCCACTATTTCATTCCTTCTTATGTCTGAGTAATGTTCCATTGTATATATGTACCACATCTTCTTTATCCATTCGTCTGTCGATGGGCATTTAGGTTGCTTCCCTGACCTGGCTATTGTAAATAGTGTTGCAATGAACATTGAGGTGCATGTGTCTTTTTGAATTATGGTTTTCTCTGTGTATATGCCCAGTAGTGGGATTGCTGGATCATATGGTAATTCTATTTTTAGTTTTTTAAGGAACCTCCATACTGTTCTCCATAGTGGCTGTATCAATTTACATTCCCACCAACAGTGCAAGAGAGTTCCCTTTTCTCCACACCCTCTCCAGCATTCGTTGTTTGTAGATTTTCTGATGATGCCCATTGTAACTGGTGTGAGGTGATACCTCATTGTAGTTTTGACTTGCATTTCTCTAATAATTAGTGATGTTGAGCAGCTTTTCATGTGCTTCTTGGCCATCTGTATGTCTTCTTTGGAGAGATGTCTATTTAGGTCTTCTGCCCATTTTTGGATTGGGTTGTTTGTTTCTTTAGTATTGAGCTGCATGAGCTGTTTATATATTTTGGAGATTAATCCTTTGTCCATTGATTCGTTTGGGACTATTTTCTCCCATTCTGAGGGTTGTCTTTTTGTCTTGTTTATGGTTTCCTTTGCTGTGCAAAAGCTTTGACGTTTCATTAGGTCCCATTTGTTTATTTTTGTTTTTATTTCCATTACTCTAGGAGGTGGGTGAAAAAGGATCTTGCTGTGATTTATGTCAAAGAGTGTTCTTCCTATGTTTTCCTCTAAGAGTTTTATAGTGTCTGGTCTTACATTTAGGTCTCTAGTCCATTTTGAGTTTATTTTTGTGTATGGTGTTAGGGAGTGTTCTAATTTCATTCTTTTACATGTAGCTGTCCAGTTTTCCCAGCACCACTTATTGAAGAGACTGTCTTTTCTCCATTGTATACCCTTACCTCCTTTGTCATAGATTAGTTGACCATAGGTGCGTGGGTTTATCTCTGGGCTTTCTATCTTGTTCCATTGATCTATGTTTCTGTTTTTGTGCCAGTACCATATTGTCTTGATTACTGTAGCTTTGTAGTATAGTCTGAAGTCAGGGAGTCTGATTCCTCCAGCTCCGTTTTTTTCCCTCAAGACTGCTTTGGCTATTCGGAGTCTTTTGTGTCTCCATACAAATTTTAAGATGATTTGCTCTAGTTCTGTAAAAAATGCCATTGGTAATATGATAGGGATTGCATTGAATCTGTAGATTGCTTTGGGTAGTATAGTCATTTTCACAATATTGATTCTTCCAATCCAAGAACATGGTATATCTCTCCATCTGTTGGTATCATCTTTAATTTCTTTCATCAGTGTCTTATAGTTTTCTGCATACAGGTCTTTTGTTTCCCTAAGTAGGTTTATTCCTAGGTATTTTATTCTTTTTATTGCAATGGTAAATAGCAGTGTTTCCATAATTTCTCTTTCAGATTTTTCATCATTAGTGTATAGGAATGCAAGAGATTTCTGTGCATTAATTTTGTATCCTGCAACTTTACCAAATTCATTGATTAGCTCTAGTAGTTTTCTGGTGGCATTTTTATTATTCTCTATGTATAGTATCATGTCATCGCAAACAGTGACAGTTTTACTTCTTCTTTTCCAATTTGTATACATTTTATTTCTTTTTCTTCTCTGATTGCCGTGGCTAAGACTTCCAAAACTATGTTGAATAATAGTGGTGAGAGTGGACATCCTTGTCTCATTCCTGATTTTACAGGAAATGCTTTCAGTTTTTCACCATTGAGAATGATGTTTGCTGTGAGTTTGTCATGTATGGCCTTTATTATGTTGAGGTAAGTTCCCTCTATGCCCACTTTCTGGAGAGTTTTTATCATAAATGGGTGTTGAATTTTGTCAAAAGCTTTTTCTGCATCTATTGAGATGATCATATGGTTTGTATTCTTCAGTTTGTTAATATGGTGTATCACATTGATTGATTTGCGTATATTGAAGAATCCTTGCATCCCTGGGATAAATTCCACTTGATCATGGTGTATGATCCTTTTAATGTGTTGTTGGATTCTGTTTGCTAGTATTTTGTTGAGGATTTTTGCATCTATATTCATCAGTGATATTGGTCTGTAATTTTCTTTTTTTGTCGTATCTTTGTCTGGTTTTGGTATCAGGGTGATGGTGGCCTCATAGAATGAGTTTGGGAGTGTTCCTTCGTCTGCAATTTTTTGGAAGAGTTTGAGAAGGATGGGTGTTAGCTCTTCTCTAAATGTTTGATAGAATTCACCTGTGAAGCCATCTGGTTCTGGACTTCTGTTTGTTGGAAGATTTTTAATCACAGTTTCAATTTAATTCCTTGTGATTGGTCTGTTCATATGTTCTGTTTCTTCCTGGTGCAGTCTTGGAAGGTTATACCTTTCTAAGAATTTGTCCATTTCTTCCAGGTTGTCCGTTTTATTGGCATAGAGTTGCTTGTAGTAGTCTCTTAGGATGCTTTGTATTTCTGTGGTGTCTGTTGTAACTTCTCCTTTTTCATTTCTAATTTTATTGATTTGAGTCCTCTCCCTCTTTTTCTTGATGAGTCTGGCTAATGGTTTATCAATTTTGTGTATCTTCTCAAAGAACCAGCTTTTAGTTTTATTGATCTTTGCTATTGTTTTCTTTGTTTCTATTTCATTTATTTCTGCTCTGATCTTTACGATTTCTTTCCTTATACTAGCTCTGGGATTTGTTTGTTCTTCTTTCTCTAGTTCCTTTAGGTGTAAGGTTAGATTGTTTATTTGAGATTTTTCTTGTTTCTTGAGGTAGGCTTGTATAGCTATAAATTTCCCTCTTAGAACTGCTTTTGCTGCATCCCATAGGTTTTGGATCATCGTGTTTTCATTGTCATTTGTCTCTAGGTATTTTTTGATTTCATCTTTGATTTCTTCAGTGATCTCTTGGTTATTTAGTAACGTAGTGTTTAGCTTTCATGTGTTTGTGTTTTTTACGTTTTATTCCCTTTAATTGATTTCTAGTCTCATAACGTTGTGGTCGGAAAAGATCCTTGATATGATTTCAATTTTCTTAAATTTCCTGAGGCTTGATTTGTGACCCAAGATGTGATCTATCCTGGAGAATGTTCCTTGCGCACTTGAGAAGCAAGTGTAATCTGCTGTTTTTGGATGGAATGTCCTATAAATATCAATTAAATCTATCTGGTCTATTGTGTCATTTAAAGCTTCTGTTTCCTTATTTATTTTCATTTTGGATGATCTGTCCATTGGTGTAAGTGAGGTGTTAAAGTCCCCTACTCTTATTGTGTTACTGTCGATTTCCTCTTTTATAGCTGTTAGCAGTTGCCTTATGTATTGAGGTGCTCCTATGTTGGGTGCATATATATTTATAATGTTATATCTTCTTCTTGGATTGATCCCTTGATCATTATGTAGTGTCCTTCCTTGTCTCTTGTAACATTCTTTATTTTAAAGTCTATTTTATCTGATATGAGTATTGCTACTCCAGCTTTTTTTTGATTTCCATTTACATGGAATATCTTTTTCCATCCCCTCACTTTCAGTCTGTATGTGTCCCTAGGTCTGAAGTGGGTCTCTTGTAGACAGCATATAGATGGCTCTTGTTTTTGTATCCATTCAGCAAGCCTGTGTCTTTTGGTTGGAGCATTTAATCCATTCACGTTTAAGGTAATTATCGATATATATGTTCCTGTGACCATTTTCTTAATTGTTTTGGGTTTGTTTTTGTAGGTCCTTTTCTTCTCTTGTGTTTCCCACTTAGAGAAGTTCCTTTAGCATTTGTTGTAGAGCTGGTTTGGTGGTGCTGAATTGTCTTAGCTTTTGCTTGTCTGTAAAGCTTTTGATTTCTCCATCGAATCTGAATGAGATCCTTGCCGGGGAGAGTAATCTTGGCTGTAGTTTCTTCCCTTTCATCACTTTAAGTATATCATGCCACTTCCTTCTGGCTTGTAGAGTTTCTGCTGAGAAATCAGCTGTTAACCTTACAGGAGTTCCCTTGTATGTTATTTTTTGATTTTCCCTTGCTGCTTTCAATAATTTTTCTTTGTCTTTAATTTTTGCCAAGTTGATTACTATGTGTCTTGGTGTGTTTCTCCTTGGGTTTATCCTGTATGGGACTCTCTGTGCTTCCTGGACTTGGGTGGCTATTTCCTTTCCCATGTTAGGGAAGTTTTCAACTATAATCTCTTCAAATATTTTCTCTGGTCCTTTCTCTCTCTCTTCTCCTTCTGGGACCCCTATAATGCGAATGTTGTTGCGTTTAATGTTGTCCCAGAGGTCTCTTAGGCTGTCTTCATTTCTTTTCATTCTTTTTTCTTTATTCTGTTCCATAGCAGTGAATTCCACCATTCTGTCTTCCAGGTCACTTATCCATTCTTCTGCCTCAGTTATTCTGCTATTGATTCCTTCTAGTGTAGTTTTCATTTCAGTTATTGTATTGTTCATCTGTGTTTGTTTGTTCTTTAATTCTTCTAGGTCTTTGTTAAACATTTTTGCATCTTCTCAATCTTTGCCTCCATTCTTTTTCCGAGGTCCTGGATCATCTTTGCTATCATTATTCTGAATTCTTTTTCTGGAAGGTTGCCTATCTCCACTTCATTTAGTTGTTTTTCTGGGGTTTTATCTTGTTCCTTCATCTGGTACATAGCCCTCTGCCTTTTCATCTTGTCTATCTTTCTGTGAATGTGGTTTTTTTCCCACAGGCTGCAGGATTGTAGTTCTTCTTGCTTCTGCTGTCTGCCCTCTGGTGGATGAGGCTATCTAAGAGGCTTGATGGGAGGGACTCTTGCCTACTATTTTCAATGAAATTATTCATGGAAGGAATTATATTTTATGATGAATATTACTCTGTAATGGGATTTTCTGCATCTCAGAGAATAATTATGCTCTTTTCACTACTACCTTGGACTTCCTTCATAATCAACCACAAGCTATGCTTATTATAATATGTATTCTTATTCTACTATTAGCCAACCCACAGATGAATCTAAGAGGTACTTACAGGAGTAGAATGAGCCTATGTAGGAAGGCTTCCTTTCATTTTTAAGTTCTTTCATCATTGTCTTAACAATTACCATGTCCATACATTATGTTAAAAACTGTTAAACAGTCCCTGATATTGAGAAAGTGCCCTGCAGTAGTGGCCATGCCCCTGCAGTTCCACTCTGGGTAAGACTTTTCTCTGACCCCACGTATTTAAATTGCTTGGTTTTCTTGCTGAAGAAGTCAGTGAAATCAAGGTGGCCTCAGCCTATTACGTGAACAGGCAAAAAGTGCATAGGCAACAGGTGAGTATCCTGCCTGCACTTACTTAGCTCTCTTTCAGAGCTCCTCACTTTACCCCAAGCCTGTTGAACCATCCCCCTCACAGGCCCTTCTACCCCAAGCTATTCTATCAGCAGCAAGAACTTTTTGCTTTGTCTTACATAACCCTCAGTCCTGCTCAGAGAAGTGGGAACCTAATTCATATTGGCTCTACTGTTTTATCATGCTCAGTACACACAGTTTAGTGATACCTAGAAACCAAAGCCTTCTTAGAGCTCCAGGTCAAGAAAACCAATACAAATCTATCCTGTTCCTTTTATATCTAAACAAAACATACCAACTATCAAATGTGACTCCCATCCTTTAGGATTCTAAAGTCCCAGAGTGAGATAACTACAGGTAGAAGTGTAAGAACGCTTCAGGACGGGAGATAACTGTAGTTGACTGGTAGGTGGGGCAGCAAGGACCCAGAATCATTCAACCACACCCTGACTCTCAGCTCTCCTTTTATCATTTCACTTACAACTGGAAGATGTCGAAACAGGCATGTCCTTATGGGGAGAGGCTCCTGTTGAGAAAGCCAGTTGGGGTTAGACAGATGGTGTGGACACAGCTTGTTCCATGCTCGCAGGGCCTCCTCCCTGCCCTCTGGCCTGTCATTCAGTTGACTCACTGTCATTGTCCTCCCTCCAATCTCCTCTCAAGGTAGCATCTGGTAGGAGCTGATATCAGGCATTGTGTCTTAGCATGAACTGAAGTCCTTGGTTACCTTTTGATTTCTAAGGACAGGAGGCTTGGCCTCAGTTGGAAAACTCATAACCTGAAAGTGTGCATCAGAGGACCAGAGTGGCTTTGGCTGGACTCAAGTCTGGCCCAATTTCTCAGACACCTAAAGCAGCAGTTCTCTTGTGTGGGCACTGGATTGGCAGCATCAACATAATCTGGGAACTTCTTAGAAATGCTCATGTCTTGCACACACCAGATTTACTGACTCAGAAATTCAAGAAGGTGAGGGGGAGAGGGGGCAGTGCAGAATCACCCTCAAGTCTGAGAACGCTGCCCTGGGGATCACCACTCTGGATGCATGAGCAAGGCAGGCCCATTTGCTGCAACAGCATCTATTGTATGAAGTTATTATGTGTGGAAAATTTGTTGTAATCATGTGAACAAAGCACTGGACCAGTCCTAGGGATTAATACATGTGATTATGGGAGACCCTGGGATTAATTTTTTTGATGAATATTACTCTGTAATGGGATTTTCTGCATCTCAGAGAATAAGATTTGCTAATGGAATTGAGAGCACAAACAAGGGAAATACTCTCAGTTTGTGAGCCTGAATTTGCATGCAAACAATGAATAGGCTAATTACAACTCTGATCTGTTCAAGTGCAAGCCTTTCTTATTCACTTTTCAACCAGTGTTGTCTTTTGTCCTTGGGAGTAATGAAACTGTATTTCTTTTAAAATGCTCTCAGACCCTCCAGACAGACATTTGTCCTCAAATAGGGAAAACTTGCAGGATTTTATAATTTACAATTTTTTATTACTACTTATTTACAAAACAGAAATAGACTCACAGACATAGAAAACAAAGAATTACCAAAGGGGAAAGAGGGTGGAGGGATAATTTAGGATAAATTAGGAGTTTGGGATTAACAGATACACACTACTATATATAAAATAAACAAGGATCTACTGTATAGCACAAGGAACTATATTCAATATCTTTAATAACCTGTAATGAAAAAAAATCTGAAAAAGGATATATACATAATACTATATATATGTGCATATATATACATATATATATAAAACTGAATCACTTTGCTGTATACCTGAAACATAGTAAATCAACTATACTTCAATATTAAAAAAATATCAAAAAAATCCTCGAGGAGACATATGTATACATATAGCTGATTCACTTTGTTATACAGCAGAAACTAACACAACATTGTAAAGCAATTATACTCCAATAAAGGTGTTAAAAAAAATCCTCGAATCTAGCATCAGAGAACAGAAAACATCAATAATTAGGAAAGGAAGAAAGGAGAAAGAGAGAAGTTCACAATACAAAAGACACACTTTGGGGAAGAAAAATCAAAGTGGAGGGGGCGGAGGGCCAGAGAGAGGTAAGGAAGGAAGCTAAGAAGGGCTAAAAGAGACATTGCAGTGGAGAAAAACACTCCATGTTTCTATTTCTAACATTTTAAATTGATAGACATTTACATGGCTTCCTCCATGTGTTACATACTAAAACTGAAGTGCTGAACTAAGATGGAGATGTGAAAATGAGAAGAGGAACAGGGAGAGCAGAGGAAGGTGATGGAGGGGCAGTGTTGACACCCAAAGTAGTAACTTTGTTGCTTCAGTGTTTTCATTTCCAAAGCACTTATTTCTTCCTCTTAATACTATGAAGAAGACGGAGGTTAGCAATATCAACTCTATTTTATGGAGGAGGAGACTGAGATCCGGAGATGATGAGCAGGTATGTATCAGGTACCCAGCAAAAGATGGAACCCTAATGTGGAGATAAATGCAGACCAACTAAATGAGAGCAAGCAAAGGCTATTTATTCAGGGCTTGCTATAGCAAGGGAATCAGCCACTGTCACTTACGTTTAGGCAGAGGCTCAAAGGCTGGCAGAGGAGTGGGAAAGCTTTGTCGTGGAAAAGAGGGAAGGTTTCAGACATGCCTGATTGGGGGCTGTTGGTGGGGAAGCTGTAGGTGGCATCGATGTGATTGGTTGGGGGTGCATGGCAGGCTTTCCTTTAATTGGTCCTAAGTTGGAAGCAGGGACAAATATTAGGGAAGATGGCAATTACTAATCAAGTCCTGGCCTTTTTGGCCTGATGGTTACATGGGTTATTGATTGGATTCCTGGGTTGTACTAGATAGTTGTCTGACTTCCTGTAAGCCTGACTTAGATAGCAGATGGACTTCCTGGCCGGGCTAATGTAGGTAAAGCGTTGTTTTCCTGGCCTGGTTGCTGCAGGCTGTGGGTCAGATTTCTATTTTATATATCGTCTGGCCATTGTCTGTTTGAATATTTAGTCTCTCATTACTGAGTCCTTTTTGATTTTAGTTTAGTTTTTTTTTTTTTTTTAAACCAAACAAGACTAGAGTTATGCCTTTCACTTTGCTATTTTGCCCAACGCTGTTCTGGAGAGCTCTGGAGCAGCCTCTCTCTGGGGTCTACAGATCTGAAGAGCTCCAGATATTTCCACATTAGCATTTTAGTGGAAGTTAGCATGGGCAAATTCTTTCTGGTCCCTTGAATGCCAAGGCTGTGCCTGTGAGGAGGCCTGGATAACAGCTTCCTTCCACTCCTAGCTCTCCTCTCCTCTCCTGTCTACTGGGGAGAAATTGCTGACGTATCAGGTAACAGGTAACTGAAACCACTAGAACCCTGAAATCTCATATTATGGAAATGCTTCCTTTTTCAACTACTAGGGAATGAAGCCAAAGAGATTTTGAAGCCAGGGGCCAGGCTGCTTTGGGCTATTACTAGTCTGCAGTGGGAGGAGAGAGGAAGGGGAGGGAACTCTTTGAGAAGATCTGCTGCTTTGGTCTGAAGCCAGTTCCCCTACCTGTTGGCGTTGGCAGTTGCCATGTGTGATTTAAGGGAGGCCCCAGGAACCTGACACAGTGCCCCAAACGTCAGAGATTTGAATAGCCAATGACCTGCCCTGGCCTGGTGCTTCCTCTACTAATACCTCTGAATTACTCTGGGATGAAAATTTATACTCTGCTGAAGGTTCAGAGCAGGGGACGGTGTTCTCAAAGCAAGGTGGCTTCCTGCCTGGTGTTTGATGAGCTGATGACTGGGACACTTTTGCAGTGGATGTGATGTGACCTGGGAGGATTCAGGACCTGGAAGGGGGATGTCCTCTAAAATTCCCCGCGTGTTAGAGCCAATCCGAGCGCTCGGCTTTCCAGTACCATTCTCCTTGCTCACGCTGGCCTCTTTTCTGTCCTCAGAAGTGCCAAGTTCTTCCACACTCAGGGTCTCCCAACGTGCTGTTCCCTTTGCCTCCAGCACTTCTCTTCTTCACTTGACTGAACCCTACTCATCCTTCATGAGCTTAAATATTGCTTCCTTGCGTGCACCCTGCCCCGTCTGGGTATCTTTCCTTTCTTTTTCACTCTTCTGGTACCCTGTATTTTTTCTTTGAAATCCTGAGGTAGGAGAGGAAGAAGTTTCCCTTGACCCCCTTAGTGTCCCTGACTGGATCTGAAAATTAAATTGACAAAGACAGATTAACAGAAGAAAAGCATATAAGTTTATTTAAGTTTTATGTGACACAGGAGCCTTCGTAAGGAAATGAAGACCCAAAGAAACAGACCTGAGTGTTTTATGCTAGTTTTGATGGAGAGTGGAAAGTCGTGGAAAGATGTAATAGGACAAAGGTGAGCTAAGTGCAGTAAATTGGGGGAAGCCCAGCAAGGCTTGTTAGTTCAGGTTTCTCTCTGTCTCTTCATCTTCGGAGATAGGTAAGGATGCTCCTTTCAACTCCAGGTATAGAGAGGGCGTCTCTCAAATGAGGATTTAATGATCTACTTCAGAGGAAAGAAAGTCCTTCCTGCATACACCACTTCTCCAATTTCTTCAGCTTGAGTTATTCAATATGCCAAGGTGCCATATTTTGGGTAGCATATCCTGAACCCCAAACCCCATCACTTGTCACAATTCAAATTACACACTTCTTTGTGTGATTATTTGTTAAATGTCTTCCTTACCCACTGGACTGTAAGTTTCCTGGTGGCAAGGACCATGCGTGCCTCCACTGCTGAATCCCAGCCCCGGTGCCTGGCATAGAGCTGTGCTTGACGATACATCTTTGTTGAATGAATGAAAAGCACAATAAAAATTCTGTGACTGCTCTCTTCTGCTAAATCGGATTCCCCATGGACTAATGTAACAGCTGGAATTTCTCTTCTTTGCTCCAACATGCTCTGCGTGGTGCAGGCTCCCCCCAAATCGGCTTGCTCTCTGATTGAAAAATCACCTGCATCCTTCTCTCAGAGAATAAAAAGCTTGCGTGCTCCCAGTTCTTCTCAGTATCTTCCTGGCCCTTGCCTCTGTCCCTTGCCTAACCTTCATTCCCTTATTCTGTCCTTTGTCTTTACTCTCTCTGAGGAGAGGAGGGCTTGAAACACCAGGGCCCCCTTTCCTTTTGTCATTTAAAAACAAGAGCTATGCATCGTACACAAAGACTAAAGGAGCAACTGCTCCTCTTGGGGTGCAATCAGCCTGGGCTCTGAACAGGACAATCATTTCTATGCGTAACCTTCACACACGTGCTCTGGCAACAGCAGAAAGGACTGGCTCATCGCTGTGAGCACAGACCCTGGGGGACTAGCTCTCAGGCTAATTGGTGTACCATTTGCTGTTTCTTGGAGCAGCTACTGTTAGGACAGCAGCTGCAAAGCTCCAGGGGGCTGCATTTACATATAATATGTGAATGGCTCCTCCTGGAGTTTGTAATGCTTGGGGAGGGATGCTGCTATGCATTCTTATGGATGCATCATTCCAGCCCTAGTTTATGGATAAAAAATAAATGCAAATGTTCTGTGCCTTTTAAGATGAAGTTGTTTGAGTCTGGGCCTTTGAATCAGATAGGCAGGGACTTTATCAAGTGACAAGCATAAAATATCCCATAGGAAAGCCTTAATTTTCCAAGTCAATGAATCTGTAAACCAGCAACCATACTGAAATGATTATATTAGAAAGAAAGAAAGAAAGGAAGAAAGAAAGAAAGAAAACCTCTAAGTTTCCATGTAGTCAATTTGTAAGTCTGTAAGGATTTTGTCTTGCTTTTACTCTTGATTTTAGCGTGTGTGTGTGTGTGTGTGTGTGTGTGTGTGTTTCTTCCTCCAGAGTACATTTCAAGTTCATCTGGGACTGAGATCATTTGGAGAATCTGTATGAAATGACCCTGGGTGAGAGAGGTGGTCTGGGGAAGAGAAAGACAGTAGGTTCTTCTGCTGTATTTTTGTTGAAAATATTCTCCACTTATGCACAGAATAGAAAATCTAAACAACAGTTCTCTAAATGCTTATGTTTAAATGCATGGATGGTTAGTTAGGTCCTGTGATGGAAAAGGCATGAGGGCTGAGCGGAAGGCTCAGACAGATCTTTCTGCTAAATGGGTAAATCCCGGACAGGGAATATCAGTTAGGAGGCTCTGAGAGTAGTGCTAGAAAAAGATCAAGAGCACCGAGCCAGGGACCTGCCATTGAGCACAGTTTCCCCGGAGCCTGTGAGGACCTGTGCCAGACAATTTGTGTTTGGCTACTTAATGGCCATTCCAATGCACTTCTATTAACTACTTCCCATTAGAGCAGTTGAGAAAAGCCAAATCCTCGCTTTTCCAGCCTCCCTTGCAGCTTACAGTTGTGCATATAATCTGGTTTTGTCCAGTGAAACTTAAGAAAAAATCCACTGGGAGGGTTCTGGGAAGGATTTTACTCCCTGAGAAAAGGAGAGACCATCACAGTAGATCTTTTCACCTTCACCTTCCTCCTCCTATTATAAAGCTGTCCACTGATCCTGGCTTGGACATGCTCATGTGGACCTGATGCCTGCATCTGCACTGACCGTCTCGTGATCATGTGATGAAGGCCTGAGAACAGCAGAGATGCTGACTTGGGGTCCTGACCCTGTACTGCTTTTGAGCCAGTTTTGGAACTACCTATGTTCAGATTTAATTTCTGTATAGTTTAAGATACTCTTAGATTTGTTTTCGGTTTTGTTTTGGGTTTTTATGTTTGTTTTGTTGTAGTTACTTGCAGTCAAAATTGTTCCTAATTGATATAGGACATAATACAGTTTCCACTAGTTCAGGAAAGCAATGCAGATTGATGAGGAAAAACATGGGTTTTATTTGGAATCAGACAGACCTGGGTTCTAATCCTGCCTCCATCATTTATTAGCTACGTGATTTGGGAAAGGGAATATACACCTTCGAACATGAATTTCCTCATCTGTTAAATGAAGGAATTGGATAAATGGATGCCAAGATCATACCATGAAAATAAAAGGTGTCCTAATGTGCTAAAGGTAAAAAGGGGCAGAATTTACAGTGTAAACTGTAGGGACAAGCCAAAGAGGTATATACTCTCAATGTTCCATAGACTGGGTTTGGTTGCCCCAGACATGACCCAGCATTGTGCATTTCTAATGGACAAACAAGGGGAATTTATCAATGGCAGCTCTGTTCTTGCCAAGAGCTTACCTCAGGACATGACACCATCGGCAGCATGTCAGAGGGGGTTTTCTTGTTACTTTAATACATAATTAGCAGCTGCATCTTACTGTTGCTGTCAGCTCTGAGGACCTGGTCTCTGTGGAGCCTCCACAGCAACTGAAACTTTGGCTGGATGGGTGCCATGGCAACAGCTACACTTCTAGCACCAGGGATGGGCTTGTTTTTCTAATAGCCAGGCATTGCCCTTCCAATTCTGGGGAAGATAAGCAAGCTTTCTCTTTCCTGAATCCTGCCACAGAGCTATCTAGTTCCTCTTTTAGCCAGTGGTCAACTAGACTCATCAAGTAGACTTCCTTCAATTGACTGGCCCGACAAACTCTGTGGTTTTAGGCTATGGGGTAAAACTTCCTGGGTGGGGACTCCCTAGGTAGACACTCATGAGGGTGGAATGCCCTGAATCTAGCAAAGTGCCACTTCTGAAGGGAAGGAAAGGAATTTGATGATACACATCCCCTTCTTAAAATAGCAGGTTTCTTTGAGGCCATTGGCCAAATTCTCATCTGTTTTTTCTAGGAGACCAAATCAGCTCTCCCAAGAAGTAAGAACTCTGAGTAAAATGCTGGATTCAGGGGGATTTTTAGCTGTTTGAGGGCGCTTGGAAACTACAAAATATGTATACAACTTTTTTTTTTCCCAGGAAGCTTTAACCTCTGACCACCACAGTGGCTCACTACGGTCACCTATGACTTCATCAGCCCCACCTATCACCCCTTCCCTGTGCAGGCTAGAAGCAAGGAAATTGATGAAAGCCAATCAGGGCCCACACCTGTGTAGAACCTTGAACAACCAGAGTTCCTTGAGTTTTCTCTCTTCTGAAAAAGGGGGATCTGGAAGGTGTGCATTTTTTCTTTCTGTGAATTATATAATTATAATAGCAACTTCAGTTTAGGGAAATAACATCTCAACTGCCCCCAAACATCTTAACTCATTCCAGCCTCAATTCTAAAGTCTAAGGTTCAAAGTCTTATTTAAATATCATGGAAATCAGGTGAGCCTTGAGACATGATTCAGCCTGAGGCAAAATTCCTCTACAATGGCGAATCTGTGAAACCAGATAAGCTTCCAAAATACAATGGTGGGACAGGTGAGGTCGACATTTCCATTTCAAAAGGGAGAAATTGGAAGGAAGAAAAATATGGTGAGTCCCAAGCAAATCCAGAACCTAGCAGGACAAATTCCATGAGCTTTTAAGACTCAAGAATATCCTCTTTGGTTTGATGCTCTGCCTTCTAGGTTGACTGGGGTGGCAGTGTCACCCGCATGGCTCAGTGGGGTCGTCACCCCTTTGGCTTCAGAGGGCACCACCCCTACAGCTCTCTGAGAGTGCCCCACCCTTTGAAGCCAAGGAATAAGCAGCCTTGACCTTGGGTCTATGGTGGGGGTGGTAGCCTGATGATCTCCGAATTACCTTCAGGGTCATTTTTCTCTGTTCTTGAAGAATAAAACATGTTTGCAGCTGGATAGCTCTATGCCTATTGTCCAGTCCTATAGAATCCCAGAGGTCTGACCATGTTTCATTCTGTCCCATTTTTTTTCCATTGTCCTTTTAAACCCAGCTGACAGTGTTTCTGCCAATGTAATCCCACCTCTGTTCCTGATTTCTTCAGAGATGACTGATAAAGTCTATGAACTGCAACATGATCTCTTTATTAAATGATTGTTCAGTGTTCTTTTCAGAACAAGCATTCTCATTTTTTGCAAAATGGATTGGCTGAGGATTTTCAAAATCTCCAAGTTCTGGTTCCTTTTTGCTTAACCGTTCCTTCCTCAATTAATCTCTGACCTCACATTTTACTAAGAACAGTCAGGAGGAACCAAGCCATTCCTTCAACACTCTGCTTAGAAATCTCAGCCAAATATCTAATTTCATCATTCACAAGTTCAGTCTTCCACAAAACACCAGAACACAGTTGAGCCAAATTCTTTGCCACTTTATAAAACGGATCATCTCTTGTCCATTTCCCAATAATCCTTTCCTCATTTCTGTCTGTCAGCAGCATGGCCTTTACTGTGCATATTTCTACCAACGTTTTGTTCACAGTAATTCAACATATGAATTTTGGAGGGATACAAACATTCAATAACATTCAGTCCATAACAATGCTGCTGGTCTGGGGACCACACTGAGAGTCACAGAACTTAGTAGGTCAACTGTTATATTTTATCTTGCAGACTTCCTAGGTGGCACTAAATAGTTTTATGACTCTGAGAATATTATCAGAAAACCATAGGCTGCCTCAAGCCTTCCAACCTGTATTACACTTAGATTTGACCATGTTGAGTCCTGTTCTGTGTTCTGTGCTTTTGTTTTGTGCATTTTGGTCCTTCTGTGGCCTCACTCCTCCCCATTAGGCAATGAGTCCCTGAGGTCAGGTGATATGACACCCTGGAGTCTGTGTCCCTTCTGAACCCATTCCTCTGAATTCCTGAGATGCTGGAATTCCTTGTCCAAAGGCCCTGAGCCCACTTCTTGTGTCTTCTCCCAGGTTGAGGAAGGGGGTGAGACTAGGAAGAGAAAGCGGGTAGGCTGGGACGAGGATAGGCACGGAATTCTGACGATCCTGAGAACTCCTGAGAATTCTACCTTTGAACCTGATCTTCCACATCATCATGCAAAGTTATCTGTCAAGATAGAGGACAGAATATTTTTAAATCCTTTTTCTTTCATCCTGATTTATAACTGTTAAATATTTATACAAATGGTACATGGGTGTCTTTTTGTACTCTTGCCCTGAACTCCACAAATGTTATGTATGACAGGCTTGCCTCAACTAATAATGAAATAGTCAGAAAAAGTTACTTGAGGTCTCTTAACTTATAAAACATTAATGTATCTTTATATGTTCTATACCAGTTCTACTCAAATCGTGGTCCCCAAACTGGCAGCATCGTCATCACCCGGTAGATTGTTAGAAATGCAAATCCTCAGGCCCCACCCCAGCCATACAGAGTCTGGAGGTGCAGTCAAGGCATGTGTAATTTACCAAGCCCTCCAGATGATTCTGATGCCTGCTAAAATTTGAGAATCATTGTGCAATATTGCTGCTATTCAAATTTTAACATGGATTTTTAAATCCCCTGGGGATATGGTTAAAATGTAGTTTCTGATTCTAGGTTGGGACCTGATATTGAAGTTCTAACAGGCTCCCAAGTGATGCCAGTGTTACTGGCTTGTCAGTAGCAAGGTTAGACCACTCCAGCCTATAGCTATAATTAGGGTATGGAAGGATGATAGCCCATTTCTCAGGGTATCAGGCCCATCTTCTGATTTTACCCCAGTGAATGAAATTTGTAGTTATAGACAGAAAAACGTTGATAGTGAAGCTGAACTTCCTGTTATACTAGAGAGAGCATCCTCTGTATGCTGTATAAGAGTAGGGTCCCAGGTCTTGCTTTCTGTCAATGTCAAGGGGAGGTGGTGTGACTCCAGAAAACAAAAACATGTAATGGTGCATCTAGGCCAGTGGAACCATTGCAGCCTTATAGAGATCCCCACCTGAAGGACCAATGTGGACAAAGAATGTCATAACACCCAAGGGCCAGATAGGGCCCTTGCCTCCTCTTCTCTATGCCCTGACTGACTGTGGTTTGATTCTTCCCTGCTGGGGTAGAGCGAATATGGGGGTTCAGATTCTGAAATCCTTGTAAATTGAGCTATTAAAAAATAAAGTACTAATGGTTTTTTGGATTGCAATTAGTTCCCACTACACTTAGAAGTAGAACTGCCATAACAGAATACCATAGACTGGGTGGTTTAAACCAGGGGTCCCCAACCCCCAGGCCACGGACCAATACCGGTCCACGGCCTGTTAGGAACTGGGCCGCAAGCAGGAGGTGAGTGGCAAACGAGCCAGCGAAGCTTCCTCTGCCACTCCCCATCGCTCCCCATCACTCGCATTACCGCCTGAACCATCCCCCCAACCCATGGAAAAATTGTCTTCCACAAAACCGGTCCCTGGTGCCAAAAAGGTTGGGGACTGCTGGTTTAAACAACAGAAATTGATTTCTCACAGTTCTGGAGACTAGAAGTCCAAGATCAAGATATTAGCAGGTTTGACTTCTCCTGGGGCTTCTCTCCTCGGCTTACAGATGGCTGCGTCCTTGCTGTGTCCTCGAGTGGTCTTTCCTCTGTGTGTGCATCCCTGGTGTCTCCTCCTCTCCTTATAAGGACACCAGTCCTATTGGATTAGAACTCCATCCTCAAAACTTCGTTTAACTGTGATTACTACTTTAAAGGCCTAATCTCCAAATATGGCCACATTCTAAGGTACTGGGGGGTTAGGACTTCAACATGTTAATTTTAGGGCAACACAAGCCCATAATGATTGTCTAGTGTGCAGAAAGGCCCTGAGCTGGGCTGGAGACTGAGTCTGGACTTCTGGAATGACTCAGCTGTTAGTGAAATTTCCTTCTGAAACTTTAAACAGCTTGATGACTATCTTAGACCTTTCTTAAGATTTGTTTGTTTTGTTTTTGAACTAGATGCTCTGGCTACCCAGAGTGGGACCTTGGCCACCCTTTCCCTTCCTTGCCACATCCTGAGGTTCCCACACAGCCCATCACTCCCTCTCGCAGCCCTCCTTTCCCCGGCTCTGCCAAGCAGCCCACTTGCTCCTGAGCCAGGCAAGCTATCTGCAGGTTTGGCTGACATCTCAGGTTTCATTTCAAAGCTTCACTACTCTGTGTGTACACAGGATTTACTGCCCCATACCAGTTAGTTTTTCTAAACTGGTTGTATCTGCCTACCTGTTAAAGATCCCCTTTCTAGGACTGGTTACCTAATTTTTGGTGCACTGCTTACTTAGGTGTGTTTGGTTAAGAGACAAGGCAGCTAGAGTCAGAGGAAGGGGAAAAGTCTAAGTTAATAACTTTTCCTCTCTTCATGCCTGTCCAAGTACCCTAAACTTTTAGAAGAGGCAAAGCAGTGGCTTGTTTTGCTACTGTTAAAGAGTCAGTCCTTTAAGAACCTTTTGCTTTGAAGAGAAAAAGTCTAAATGAAGTTCTTGACAACAGTCTCCTAAGTGACATTTGAGACAAGTGACTGTGTTTAGAGCAGAGCTCTGGTTTTAGGGACACACTTTATCCCTTCTCATCATATTTAGGATCTGTTAAAGAAGTACTGGGAGCAACCACATGCACAAGGCCAGTGGAAAAGATTGGTTACTTCTACTCACCAGCTCTGGAATGCTGATTTTATGGTAATTCTGGGAAACCAAGACCTTAAACCATTTCTAGAGGGTGACATTTCAGGTGTGACCATAACAGCATCACCGTTTTAAGTTGCCTCATTGGTATTGGCCCTTTTCGGTAATCCGGTCAGATGCTCAGAGGATGTTTTATTATCCCTGTTTGCAAATCAAGAAGCAGCCTCAGGAGAGCGAAGTGACTTGCCAAGGTCCCACAACTAATATGTTGCAGAAGCAGGGCTAGAACCCAGGTGCTAACCACTGTACCCACCGTAGACAGGCAAGAACTCCAGAGCTGCTCCACCCCACTCACTGCAAGTTTTGATAATGAGATCTGAAGACTGAATTCTTAACGTCCACTTCATTATTTGAGAAGTGTGAAACAACACATGAGAAACCTAAATTTCTTGCAGAGATTCCATGTGCCTCAGCAGACAGCTTAAATTTCAGCCATATGAAATATGGAATGGGTAAATTAACCTGTTCTGGGCCTCTGATATCTCCTCTGGTCTCTGAATTGTTTGTGGTACTTGTTTTGAGAGGTTATGAAATCCTGTCTCTTACTGAAGCCTAACTAAATGTGCCAAGCAGAACCTCACTGACACTGCCAGTCATCCTGGGTAGTGGAAATGTGGAAACAAACCAGAATCATGGAATAATATAAATTGAGAAAGGGAAGATTTGAAGCATCATGTGGTGTTATGCATTGAATTGTGTCCCCCTGAAAAATTCACAGCTTGAAGCTTGAACCCTCAGTATGGTGGTGTTTGGGGTATTTGACTGAGGGCAGGGGGCAGAAGGGACAGGCATCGTGGCTAAGCCTGGAGGGAATCTGGGGGACGTTCTCCTGATCCTTATCTGCCAGCTGAATGGTCACAGGTACCCTAGGATGGGAACCTATGTTCTAAGAAAGGAAAAAAGGGAAAGGATATCCTCCTACTGGCAATAACAGTGGTATCTCAGCCTCTAATCAGGAGCAGGAAAATTGATGTGGGGCAGGCAGCCCTCCAAAGGCAGTAAGAAGCTGGCAACACAGCAGAAAAAGCTGTGCTTGAGAATTAGACAGTTGTGGGATTCAATCTGGCCTCAGCTGTCAGTTGACTAGATGAGTTAACAGAAGCCACTCATCTGTGCTGATACGAGCACTTCGCTGGCAGGACAGTTCTGAGGGTTGATGACAAGTCAGAGAAGTTCCCTACTGGCCTCTATCTCCATGGGCACCATGTGGGCCAGACCTCCAGCATCTCTCGTCTGGGCCACCTAACTGCTGTTCCTGCTTTACTCTTTCCCCTCAACAGCACTGCCTCCTCACAAAAGCTAGGATATCTGGAAACATCAATCAGGTCATGTTCCCCCCGCTGAAAACCTTTTAATCCTGGGGCCATGTCATCAAATCCAAACTCCCAACCATGGCTTAGAATCTTCTGCCAGATCCAGGGCATGCCTAGATTTTTGGACTTTGTCATCTTACTGTGTTCTGCTTTGGTTTCTTCCGAGTTCTTCAAACATGCCAAGCCCTGTTCTGCCTCAGGGCCTTTGTATATACTGTACCCTTTGCCTACAATGCCCTTAACCTCCTTTCTTTGCTTAGCTAATTTCCTTCTCATCTTTCAATTCACAGACAGGCCTCCCTGAATTATCTTTCTGCCTCTTTTCTTCACAGTACTCAACACAAGTTGTAATTATTTTGTTTTCCTTTTTTTAAAAAAATCCATTTGCCCTGATAGAATGGAATCTACACTGAGGTTGAGGATCGGGTCAGTCTTGTTTACCATTGATGCTCAGTGCCTGGCACAGAAAAGGCACTGTACAAATACTACTTGCATGAATGGATGAAACATAAATTTTTCAACACTTAAGTTGCAGATTTAGCTTTAAAAAATAGAAAATGTATCTCATGGGTTTTACAACTTTTTCCCCCCTTGGCATAGAATTGAGAGTGCCATGCCACATGAGCATCCACCTACACATTGCTTTTGGTTTTTCACCTCTAACCAAGAAGGCTAGAAAAAAACATCTTTATAAACAGTTAAATCTTTTTTTTTGGCTTAAAAAACAAATTTATTTCTCACAGTTTTAGAGGCCAGGAAGTCCGAATCAAGGTGCTGGACAATTTGGTTCCTGGTGAGCTCTTTTCCTGGCCAGCTGTGTCCTCACATGGCAGGGAGAAGAACTCTAGGGTCTCTTCCTCTTATATGTGCCCCAGTTCTATCAGATTGGGTCCCCACCCTTATGACCTCATTTAACCTTTGTCACCTCACTGGCCTTATCTCCAAATTCAGTCACATTGGGGGGTTAGGGTTTCAACGCATGAATTTTAGGGGACAAAACCTTCTGTCTGTAACACTGCTTATGCACGGAATCCCATCTCCCCTCATCTGTGTAAGGACATCACACTTATACCAGTTAAATCTAAAAAACCACACACACACAAACACACACACCTGTACATGTGTGTGTGTATATTTATATGACTACATCATTATTTAAGGAAGTTGTATATATACACACATATGTATATGTGTATATGTAAATGTAACCTCCTTAAACAATGATGTAGTCTAAATATTAGTACACAAAATAGAGGAAAGACTGGGTTTAAATATAACTAAATAATTCCAACACAGAAAGACTCTCAAAACAGCATAGTTTAAAATTATTACTTAAAGGATAGTAAATCTATCATAATTATTCATAATTATTACATCAAAGGCATGAAAACTATATTTTCTATTATTTATACTATCTAAAAACATTTTATTTTTTATTTTTTTCACACACACACACTGTATTTTATTTTTACAAGAGATAAATAAACTGACACCAAACATTGTAAATGAATGACCACAACAAAAGCAACAATGATTGCAATTACCAAACACGAAACACACTCATACTATGTCATAATATTGACATTCAGTCCAGTAATCCTCCACTGTAACAGCTCCTTTACTTTGCAGTGAAAATTGATTTGTATATTTTTTGCCTCTGAGTCCTTGTGGGATTTTGTTTTTTATTCAAACAGAAAGTCACAAAAATTATAATCATCCTCATCAGTTCACTCAGTCCCATGTAATTAATTTTTTTTCATCTTGATCTTTTGTTAGCACTTTTATGAATTCATCAGTTTTCCATTAGAGTTGTGAAAATGCTTATTCATTCGGTTCAGCAGTATAGTCAGTTACCAGAAACCTGTACTTGTCAGAGTCTTTTCCATGAATTCCTTGAAGATGAAACCCTTTTATAGTAACATTTTTGCAAAAGCATCACAGTACACCCAGAACTGTCTGTAATGACAAAAGACTTAAAAATGAGCACAGTTAAAGATTTGATGAAAGTTCATAATAAAGCAATTGACAAGGAAATTTAGTTACTTCTGAGATATACATTTTAAAGTAATAACTAGAATTATGACTTATAACATTATACAAGAACATATAAGATTTTTAGAAATTTCACGTAATGTCTGAAACATTTATATTAACATATTTCCATACAAATAACCCAAAGAAAGTTTAGTATTAGTTGTTTTTTTGTTTGTTTGTTTGTTTTTTATACTGCAGGTTCTTATTAGTCATCAATTTTATACACATCAGTGTATACATGTCAATCCCAATCGCCCAATTCAGCACACCACCATCCCCACCCCACCGCAGTTTTCCCCCCTTGGTGTCCATACGTTTGTTCTCTACATCTGTGTCTCAACTTCTGCCCTGCAAACCGGTTCATCTATACCATTTTTCTAGGTTCCACATACATGCGTTAATATACGATATTTGTTTTTCACTTTCTGACTTACTGCATTCTGTATGACAGTCTTTAGATCCATCCATGTCTCAACAAATGACTCAATTTTGTTCCTTTTTATGGCTGAGTAATATTCCATTGTATATATGTACCACATCTTCTTTATCCATTCGTCTGTCGATGGGCATTTAGGTTGCTTCCCTGACCTGGCTATTGTAAATAGTGCTGCAATGAACATTGGGGTGCATGTGTCTTTTTGAATTATGGTTTTCTCTGGGTATATGCCCAGTAGTGGGATTGCTGGATCATATGGTAATTCTATTTTTAGTTTTTTAAGGAACCTCCATACTGTTCTCCATAGTGACTGTATCAATTTACATTCCCACCAACAGTGCAAGAGAGTTCCCTTTTCTCCACATCCTCTCCAGCATTCGTTGTTTGTAGATTTTCTGATGATGCCCATTCTAACTGGTGTGAGGTGATACCTCATTGTAGTTTTGATTTGCATTTCTCTAATAATTAGTGATGTTGAGCAGCTTTTCATGTGCTTCTTGGCCATCTGTATGTCTTCTTTGGAGAAATGTCTATTTAGGTCTTCTGCCCATTTTTTGGATTGGGTTGTTTGTTTCTCTAATATTGAGCTGCATGAGCTGTTAATATATTTTGGAGATTAATCCTTCATCCGTTGATTCGTTTGCAAATATTTTCTCCCATTCTGAGGGTTCTCTTTTCGTCTTGTTTATGGTTTCCTTTGCTGTGCAAAAGCTTTGAAGTTTCATTAGGTCCCATTTGTTTATTTTTGTTTTCATTTCCGTTACTCTAGGAGGTGGATCAAAAAAGATCTTGCTGTGATTTATGTCAAAGAGTGTTCTTCCTATGTTTTCCTCTAAGAGTTTTATAGTGTCTGGTCTTACATTTAGGTCTCTAATCCATTTTGAGTTTATTTTTGTGTATGGTGTTAGGGAGTGTTCTAATTTCATTCATTTACATGTACCTGTCCAGTTTTCCCAGCATCACTTACTGAAGAGACTGTCTTTTCTCCATTGTATATCTTTGCCTCCTTTGTCATAGATTAGTTGACCACAGGTGCGTGGGTTTATCTCTGGGCTTTCTATCTTGTTCCATTGATCTATGTTTCTGTTTTTGTGCCAGTATCATATTGTCTTGATTACTGTGGCTCTGTAGTATAGTCTGAAGTCAGGGAGTCTGATTCCTCCAGCTCTGTTTTTTTCCCTCAAGACTGCTTTGGCTATTCGGGGTCTTTTGTGTCTCCATACAAATTTTAAGCTGATTTGCTCTAGTTCCGTAAAAAATGCCGTTGGTAATTTGATAGGGATTGCATTGAATCTGTAGATTGCTTTGGGTAGTATAGTCATTTTCACAATATTGATTCTTCCAATCCAAGAACATGGTATATCTCTCCATCTGTTGGTATCATCTTTAATTTCGTTCATCGGTGTCTTATAGTTTTCTGCATACAGGTCTTTTGTCTCCCTAGGTAGGTTTATTCCTAGGTATTTTATTCTTTTTGTTGCAGTGGTAAATGGGAGTGTTTCCATAATTTCTCTTTCAGATTTTTCATCATTAGCGTATAGGAATGCAAGAGATTTCTGTGCATTAATTTTGTATCCTGCAATTTTACCAAATTCATTGATTAGCTCTAGTAGTTTTCTGGTGGCATTTTTATTATTCTCTATGTATAGTATCATGTCATCTGCAAACAGTGACAGTTTTACTTCTTCTTTTCCAATTTGTATTCCTTTTATTTCTTTTTCTTCCCTGATTGCTGTGGCTAGGACTTCCAAAACTATGTTGAATAATAGTGGTGAGAGTGAACATCCTTGTCTCATTCCTGATCTTACAGGAAATGCTTTCAGTTTTTCACCATTGAGAATGATGTTTGTTGTGGGTTTGTTGTATATGGCCTTTATTATGTTGAGGTAGTTTCCCTCTATGCCCACTTTCTGGAGAGTTTTTATCATAAATGGGTGTTGAATTTTGTCAAAAGCTTTTTCTGCATCTATTGAGACGATCATATGGTTTTTATTCTTCAATTTGTTAATATGGTGTATCACATTGATTGATTTGCATATATTGAAGAATCCTTGCATCCCTGGGATAAATCCCACTTGATCATGGTCTATGATCCTTTTAATGTGTTGTTGGATTCTGTTTGCTAGTATTTTGTTGAGGATTTTTGCATCTATATTCATCAGTGATATTGGTCTGTAATTTTCTTCTTTTGTAGTATCTTTTTCTGGTTTTGGT
The DNA here is from genome assembly GCF_028564815.1 of Eubalaena glacialis. Taxonomy (NCBI): domain Eukaryota; kingdom Metazoa; phylum Chordata; class Mammalia; order Artiodactyla; family Balaenidae; genus Eubalaena; species Eubalaena glacialis. Next base: position 114,076,664 of record NC_083721.1, read on the forward strand.
AACAGGGTGATGGTGTCCTCATAGAATGAGTTTGGGAGTGTTCCTTCGTCTGCAATTTTTTGGAAGAGTTTGAGAAGGATGGGTGTTAGCTCTTCTCTAAATGTTTGATAGAATTCACCTGTGAAGCCATCTGGTCCTGTACTTTTGTTTGTTGGAAGATTTTTTTTTTATTTATTTATTTATTTATTTTTTTAAAAGATGCTCTAAATACATACAGCCTCTCCTTGGTAGCTCCCTAATATTGTTCCTTTTTTTTTTTTTTTTTTTTAAACATCTTTATTGAAGTATAATTGCTTTACAATGGTGTGCTAGCTTCTGCTTTACAACAAAGTGAATCAGTTACACATATACATATGTTGCCATATCTCTTCCCTCTTGCATCTCCCTCCCTCCCACCCTCCCTATCCCACCCCTCTAGGTGGTCACAGAGCACCGAGCTGATCTCCCTGTGCTATGCGGCTGCTTCCCACTAGTTATCTATTTTACATTTGGTAGTGTATGTATGTCCATGACACTCTCTCACCCTGTCACATCTCACCCCTCCCCCTCCCCATATCCTCAAGTCCATTCTCTAGTAGGTCTGTGTCTTTATTCCCATCTTGCCACTAGGTTCTTCATGACCTCTTTTTTTTTTTTTTTTCCCTTAGATTCCATATATATGTGTTAGCATACTGTATTTCTTTTTCTCTTTCTGACTTACTTCACTCTGTATGACAGACTCTAACTCCATCCACCTCATTACAAACACCTCCATTTCATTTCTTTTTATGGCTGAGTAATATTCCATTGTATATATGTGCCATATCTTCTTTATCCATTCATCCGATGATGGACACCTAGGTTGCTTCCATGTCCTGGCTATTGTAAACAGAGCTGCAATGAATATTTTGGTACATGACTCTTTCTGAATTATGGTTTTCTCAGGGTATATGCCCAGTAGTGGGATTGCTGGGTCATATGGTAGTTCTATTTTTAGTTTTTTAAGGAACCTCCATACTGTTCTCCATAGTGGCTGTATCAATTTACATTCCCACCAACAGTGCAAGAGTGTTCCCTTTTCTCCACACCCTCTCCAGCATTTATTGTTTCTAGATTTTTTGATGATGGCCATTCTGACCAGTGTGAGATGATACCTCATTGTAGTTTTGATTTGCATTTCTCTAATGATTAATGATGTTGAGCATTCTTTCATGTGTCTGTTAGCAATCTGTATCTCTTCTTTGGAGAAATGTCTATTTAGGTCTTCTGCCCATTTTTGGATTGGGTTGTTTGTTTTTTTGTTATTGAGCTGCATGAGCTGCTTGTAAATCTTGGAGATTAATCCTTTGTCCGTTGCTTCATTTGCAAATATTTTCTCCCATTCTGAGGGTTGTCTTTTGGTCTTGTTTATGGTTTCCTTTGCTGTGCAAAAGCTTTTAAGTTTCATTAGGTCCCATTTGTTTATTTGTGTTTTTATTTCCATTTCTCTAGGACCTGGGTCAAAAAGGATCTTGCTGTGACTTATGTCATACAGTGTTCTGCCTATGTTTTCCTCTAAGAGTTTGATAGTGTCTGGCCTTACACTTAGGTCTTTAATCCATTTTGAGTTTATTTTTGTGTATGGTGTTAGGGAGTGTTCTAATTTCATACTTTTACATGTACCTGTCCAATTTTCCCAGCACCACTTATTGAAGAGGCTGTCTTTTCTCCACTGTATATGCTTGCCTCCTTTATCAAAGATAAGGTGACCATATGTGCGTGGGCTTATCTCTGGGCTTTCTATCCTGTTCCATTGATCTATATTTCTGTTTTTGTGCCAGTACCAAACTGTCTTGATTACTGTAGCTTTGTAATATAGTCTGAAGTCAGGGAGCCTGATTCCTCCAGCTCCATTTTTCGTTCTCAAGATTGCTTTGGCTATTCGGGGTCTTTTGTGTTTCCATACAAATTGTGAAATTTTTTGTTCTAGTTCTGTGAAAAATGCCAGTGGTAGTTTGATAGGGATTGCATTGAATCTGTAGATTGCTTTGGGTAGCAGAGTCATTTTCACAATGTTTATTCTTCCAATCCAAGAACATGGTATATCTCTCCATCTATTTGTATCATCTTTAATTTCTTTCATCAGTGTCCTATAATTTTCTGCATACAGGTCTTTTGTCTCCTTAGGTAGGTTTATTCCTAGGTATTTTATTCTTTTTGTTGCAATGGTAAACGGGAGTGTTTTCTTAATTTCACTTTCAGATTTTTCATCATTAATATACAGGAATGCAAGAGATTTCTGTGCATTAATTTTGTATCCTGCTACTTTACCAAATTCATTGATTAGCTCTAGTAGTTTTCTGGTAGCATCTTTTGGATTCTCTATATATAGTATCATGTCATCTGCAAACAGTGACAGCTTTACTTCTTCTTTTCCGATTTGGATTCCTTTTATTTCTTTTTCGTCTCTGATTGCTGTGGCTAACACTTCCAAAACTATGTTGAATAATAGTGGTGAGAGTGGGCAACCTTGTCTTGTTCCTGATCTTAGTGGAAATGGTTTCAGTTTTTCACCATTGAGGACAATGTTGGCTGTGGGTTTGTCATATACGGCCTTTATTATGTTGAGGAAAGTTCCCTCTATGCCTACTTTCTGCAGGACTTTTATCATAAATGGGTGTTGAATTTTGTCGAAAGCTTTCTCTGCATCTATTGAGATGATCATATGGTTTTTCTCCTTCAATTTGTTAATATGATGTATCACGTTGATTGATTTGCGTATATTGAAGAATCCTTGCATTCCTGGAATAAACCCCACTTGATCATGGTGTATGATCCTTTTAATGTGCTGTTGGATTCTGTTTGCTAGTATTTTGTTGAGGATTTTTGCATCTATGTTCATCAGTGATATTGGCCTGTAGTTTTCTTTCTTTGTGACATCTTTGTCTGGTTTTGGTATCAGGGTGATGGTGGCCTCGTAGAATGAGTTGGGGAGTGTTCCTCCCTCTGCAATATTTTGGAAGAGTTTGAGAAGGATAGGTGTTAGCTCTTCTCTAAATGTTTGATAGAATTCGCCTGTGAAGCCATCTGGTCCTGGGCTTTTGTGTGTTGGAAGATTTTTAATCACAGTTTCAATTTCAGTGCTTGTGATTGGTCTGTTCATATTTTCTATTTCTTCCTGGTTCAGTCTCGGCAGGTTGTGCATTTCTAAGAATCTGTCCATTTCTTCCAGGTTGTCCATTTTATTAGCATAGAGTTGCTTGTAGTAATCTCTTATGATCGTTTGTATTTCTGCAGTGTCAGTGGTTACTTCTCCTTTTTCATTTCTAATTCTATTAATTTGAGTCTTCTCCTTTTTTCTCTTGATGAGTCTGGCTAATGGTTTATCAATTTTGTTTATCTTCTCAAAGAACCAGCTTTTAGTTTCATTGATTTTTGCTATTGTTTCCTTCATTTCTTTTTCATTTATTTCTGATCTGATCTTTATGATTTCTTTCCTTCTGCTAGCTTTGGGGTTTTTTTGTTCTTCTTTCTCTAATTGCTTTAGGTGCAAGGTTAGGTTGTTTATTCGAGATGTTTCCTGTTTCTTGATGTAGGCTTGTATTGCTATAAACTTCCCTCTTAGAACTGCTTTTGCTGCATCCCATAGGTTTTGGATCGTCGTGTCTCCATTGTCATTTGTTTCTAGGTATTTTTTGATTTCCCCTTTGATTTCTTCAGTGATCACTTCGTTATTAAGTAGTGTATTGTGTAGCCTCCATGTGTTTGTATTTTTTACAGATCTTTTCCTGTAATTGATATCTAGTCTCATAGCGTTGTGGTCGGAAAAGATACTTGATACGATTTCAATTTTCTTAAATTTACCAAGGCTTGATTTGTGACCCAAGATATGATCTATCCTGGAGAATGTTCCATGAGCACTTGAGAAAAATGTGTATTCTGTTGTTTTTGGGTGGAATGTCCTATAAATATCAATTAAGTCCATCTTGTTTAATGTATCATTTAAAGCTTGTGTTTCCTTATTTATTTTCATTTTGGATGATCTGTCCATTGGTGAAAGTGGGGTGTTAAAGTCCCCTACTATGATTGTGTTACTGTCGATTTCCCCTTTTATGGCTGTTAGTATTTGCCTTATGTATTGAGGTGCTCCTATGTTGGGTGCATAAATATTTACAATTGTTATACCTTCCTCTTGGATCGATCCCTTGATCATTATATAGTGTCCGTCTTTGTCTCTTGTAATTGTCTTTATTTTAAAGTCTATTTTGTCTGATATGAGAATTGCTACTCCAGCTTTCTTTTGATTTCCATTTGCATGGAATATCTTTTTCCATCCCCTCACTTTCAGTCTGTATGTGTCTCTAGGTCTGAAGTGGGTCTCTTGTAGACAGCATATATATGGGTCTTGTTTTTGTATCCATTCAGCCAGTCTGTGTCTTTTGGTGGGAGCATTTAATCCATTTACATTTAAGGTAATTATCGATATGTATGTTCCTATTCCCATTTTCTTAAATGTTTTGGGTTTGTTATTGTAGGTGTTTTCCTTCTCTTGTGTTTCTTGCCTAGAGAAGTTCCTTTAGCATTTGTTGTAAAGCTGGTTTGGTGGTGCTGAACTCTCTCAGCTTTTGCTTGTCTGTAAAGGTTTTAATTTCTCCATCAAATCTGAATGAGATCCTTGCTGGGTAGAGTAATCTTGGTTGTAGGTTTTTCTCCTTCATCACTTTAAGTATATCCTGCCACTCCCTTCTGGCTTGCAGCGTTTCTGCTGAAAGATCAGCTGTTAACCTTATGGGGATGCCCTTGTGTGTTATCTGTTGTTTTTCCCTTGCTGCTTTTAATATATTTTCTTTATATTTAATTTTTGATAGTTTGATTAATATGTGTCTTGGTGTGTTTCTCCTTGGATTTATCCTGTATGGGACTCTCTGTGCTTCCAGGACTTGATTAACTATTTCCTTTCCCATATTAGGGAAGTTTTCAACTATAATCTCTTCAAATATTTTCTCAGTCCCTTTCTTTTTCTCTTCTTCTTCTGGGACCCCTATAATTCGAATGTTGGTGCGTTTAATGTTGTCCCAGAGGTCTCTGAGACTGTCCTCAGTTCTTTTCATTCTTTTTTCTTTATTCTGGTCTGCAGTAGTTATTTCCACCATTTTATCTTCCAGGTCACTTATCCGTTCTTCTGCCTCAGTTATTCTGCTATTGATCCCATCTAGAGTATTTTTAATTTCATTTATTGTGCTTGTCATCGTTTCTTGGTTCCTCTTTAGTTCTTCTACGTCCTTGTTAAATGTTTCTTGCATTTTGTCTATTCTATTTCCAAGACTTTGGATCATCCTTACTATCATTATTCTGAATTCTTTTTCAGGTAGACTACCTATTTCCTCTTCATTTGTTAGGTCTGGTGTGTTTTGACCCTGCTCCTTCATCTGCTGTGTGTTTTTCTGTCTTCTCATTTTGCTTATCTTACTGTGTTTGGGGTCTCCTTTTCACAGGCTGCAGGTTCGTAGTTCCCGTTGTTTTTGGTATCTGTCCCCAGTGGCTAAGGTTGGTTCAGTGGGTTGTGTAGGTTTCCTGGTGGAGGGAACTAGTGCTTGTGTTCTGGTGGATGAGGCTGGATGTTGTCTTTCTGGTGGGTTCGTCCACGTCTGGTGGGTGTGTTTTGGGGTGTCTGTGGCCTTATTATGATTTTAGGCAGCCTCTCTGTTAATGGATGGGGCTGTGTTCCTCTCTTGCTAGTTGTTTGGCATAGGGTGTCCAGCACTGTAGCTTGCTGGTCGTTGAGTGAAGCTGGGTCTTGATGTTGAGATGGAGATCTGTGAGAGATTTTCGCCGTTTGGTATTACGTGGAGCTGGGAGGTCTCTTGTGGACCAGTGTCCTGAAGTTGGCTCTCCCACCTCAGAGGCACAGCCCTGATGCCTGGCTGGAGCACCAAGAGCCTTTCATCCACACGGCTCAGAATAAAAGGGAGAAAAAATGGAAAGAAAGAAAAAAAGAGGATAAAATAAAATAAAATAAAGCAATTATAATAAAAAATAAGAAAAAAAATTATTAAGAGTAAATTTATTAAGAAAAAAAATTTTTTTTAATTTTTAAAAATAGATTTATTAATTTTTTTATACTAAAAATAAGAAAAAAATTATTTAGAAAAAATTTATTAAGAAAAAAAATTTTTTAATTTTTTAAAATAAAAAATATGAAAAAACTTATTAAAAATTTTTTTAAAAATAGAAAATAAGGAAAAAATTATTAAGAAAACATTTATTAGGGAAAAAAAAATTTTTTTAAGCCAAAAAAAAAAAAAACAAAAAAAAAAACAAAAAACGGACGGACCTAACCCTAGGACTAACGGTGAGAGCAAAGTTATACAGACAAAATCTCACCCAGAAGCATACACATCTACACTCACAAAAAAAAGGAAAAGGGGAAAAGTTAATATATCCTGCTCCCAAAGTCCATCTCCTAAATTTGGGATGATTCGTTGTCTATTCAGGTATTCAACAGATGCAGGCACATCAAGTTGTTTGTGGAGCTTTAATCCGCTGCTTCTGAGGCTGCTGGGAGAGATTTCCCTTTCTCTTCTTTGTTCGTACAGCTCCCGGGGTTCAGCTTTGGATTTGGACCCGCCTCTGCATGGAGGTCCCCTGAGGGCGTCTGTTCCCCGCCCAGACAGAACGGGGTTAAAGGAGCAGCTGATTCGGGGGCTCTGGCTCAGTCAGGCCGGGGGGAGGGAGCGGTACCTGTTGGAAGATTTTTAATCACAGTTTCAATTTCATTACTTGTGATTGGTCTGTTCATATGTTCTGTTTCTTCCTGGTGCAGTCTTGGAAGGTTATACCTTTCTAAGAATTTGTCCATTTCTTCCAGGTTGTCCATTTTATTGGCATAGAGTTGCTTGTAGTAGTCTCTTAGGATGCTTTGTATTTCTGTGGTGTCTGTTGTAACTTCTCCTTTTTCATTTCTAATTTCATTGATTTGAGTCCTCTCCCTCTTTTTTTGATGAGTCTAGCTAATGGTTTATCAATTTTTTTTATCTTCTCAAAGAACCAGCTTTTAGTTTTATTGATCTTTGCTATTGTTTTCTTTGTTTCTATTTCATTTATTTCTGCTCTGATCTTTATGATTTCTTTCCTTCTGCTAACTTTGGGTTTTGTTTGTTCTTCTTTCTCTAGTTCCTTTAGGTGTAAGGTTAGATTGTTTACTTGAGATTTTTCTTGTTTCTTGAGGTAGGCTTGTATAGCTATAAACTTCCCTCTTAGAACTGTGTTTGCTGCATTCCATAGGTTTTGGATCATCGTGTTTTCATTGTCATTTGTCTTAGGTATTTTTTGATTTCCTCTTTGATTTCTTCAGTGATCTCTTGGTTATTTAGTAACGTAGTGTTTAACCTCCATGTGTTTGTGTTTTTTACGTTTTTTTCCCTGTAATTCATTTCTAATCTCATAGCGTTGTGGTCAGAAAAGATGCTTGATATGATTTCAATTTTCTTAAATTTCCTGAGGCTTGATTTGTGACCCAAGATGTGATCTATCCTGGAGAATGTTCCGTGCACACTTGAGAAGAAAGTGTAATCTGCTGTTTTTGGGTGGAATGTCCTATAAATATCAATTAAATCTATCTGGTCTATTGTGTCATTTAAAGCTTCTGTTTCCTTATTTATTTTCATTTTGGATGATCTGTCCATTGGTGTAAGTGAGGTGTTAAAGTCCCCTACTCTTATTGTGTTACTGTCGATTTCCTCTTTTATAGCTGTTAGCAGTTGCCTTATGTATTGAGGTGCTCCTATGTTGGGTGCATATATATTTATAATGTTATATCTTCTTCTTGGATTGATCCCTTGATCATTATGTAGTGTCCTTCCTCGTCTCTTGTAACATTCCTTATTTTACAGTCTATTTTGTCTGATATGAGTATAGCTACTCCAGCTTTCTTTTGATTTCCATTTGCATGGAATATCTTTTTCCATCCCCTCACTTTCAGTCTGTATGTGTCCCTAGGTCTGAAGTGGGTCTCTTGTAGACAGCATATAGATGGGTCTTGTTTTTGTATCCATTCAGCAAGCCTGTGTCTTTTGGTTGGAACATTTAATCCATTCACGTTTAAGGTAATTATCGATATATATGTTCCTGTGACCATTTTCTTAATTGTTTTGGGTTTGTTTTTGTAGGTCCTTTTCTTCTCTTGTATTTCCCACTTAGAGAAGTTCCTTTAGCATTTGTTGTAGAGCTGGTTTGGTGGTGCTGAATTCTCTTAACTTTTGCTTGTCTGTAAAGCTTTTGATTTCTCCATTGAATCTGAATGAGATCCTTGCTGGGTAGAGTCATCTTGGTTGTAGGTTCTTCCCTTTCATCACTTTAAGTATATCATGCCACTCCCTTCTGGCTTGTAGAGTTTCTCCTGAGAAATCAGCTGTCAACCTTATGGGAGTTCCCTTGTATGTTATTTTTCGTTTTTCCCTTTTCCCTTGCGGCTTTCAATAATTTTTCTTTGTCTTTAATTTTTGCCAATTTGATTACTATGTGTCTTGGCGTGTTTCTCCTTGGGTTTATCCTGTATGGGACTCTCTGTGCTTCCTGGACTTGGGTGGCTATTTCCTTTCCCATGTTAGGGAAGTTTTCGACTATAATCTCTTCAAATATTTTCTCTGGTCCTTTCTGTCTCTCTTCTCCTTCTGAGACCCCTATAATGTGAATGTTGTTGCGTTTAATGTTGTCCCAGAGGTCTCTTAGGCTGTCTTCATTTCTTTTCATTCTTTTTTCTTTATTCTGTTCCATAGCAGTGAATTCCACCATTCTGTCTTCCAGGTCACTTATCCATTCTTCTGCCTCAGTTATTCTGCTATTGATTCCTTCTAGTGTAGTTTTCATTTCTGTTATTGTATTGTTCATCTCTGTTTGTTTGTCCTTTAATTCTTCTAGGTCTTTGTTAAACACTTCTTGCATCTTCTCGATCTTTGCCTCCATTCTTTTTCCGAGGCCCTGGATCATCTTCACTATCATTATTCTGAATTCTTTTTCTGGAAGGTTGCCTATCTCCACTTCATTTAGTTGTTTTTCTGGGGTTTTATCTTGTTCCTTCATCTGGTACATAGCCCTCTGCCTTTTCATCTTGTCTATCTTTCTGTGAATGTGGTTTTTGTTCCACAGGCTGCAGGATTGTAGTTCTTCTTGCTTCTGCTGTCTGCCCTCTGGTGGATGAGGCTATCTAAGAGGCTTGATGGGAGGGACTGGTGGTGGGTAGAGCTGACTGTTTCTCTGGTGGGCACAGCTCAGTAAAACTTTAATCCACTTGAATGCTGATGGGTGGGGCTGGGTTCCCTCCCTGTTGGTTGTTTTGCCTGAGGCAACCCAACACTGGAGCCTACCTGGGCTCTTTGTTGGGGCTAATGGCAGACTCTGGGAGGGCTCACACCAAGGAGTACTTCCCAGAACTTCTGCTGCCAGTGTCCTTGTCCCCACGGTGAACCACTGCCATGCCCCGCCTCTGCAGGAGACTCTCCAACACTAGCAGGTAGGTCTGATTCAGTCTCCCCTGGGGTCACTGCTCCTTCCCCAGGTCCCGATGCGCACGCTACTTTGTGTGTGCCCTCCAAGAATGGAGTGTCTGTTTCCCCCAGTCCTGTCAAAGTCCTGCAATCAGTTCCCACTAGGCTTCAAAGTCTGATTCTCTAGGAATTCCTCCTCCCGTTGCCGGACCCCCAGGTTGGGAAGCCTGACGTGGGGCTCAGAACCTGCACTCCAGTGGGTGGACTTCTGTTGTATAAGTGTTTGCCAGTCTGTGAGTCACCCACCCACCAGTTATGGGATTTGATTTTACTGCGATTGTGCCCCTCCTACCGTCTCATTGTGCTTTCTCCTTTGTCTTTGGATGTGGGGTATCTTTTTTGGTGAGTTCCAGTGTCTTCCTGTTGATGATTGTTCAGCAGCTAGTTGTGATTCTGGTGTTCTCACAAGAGGGAGTGAGAGTACGTCCTTCTACTCTGCCATCTTGGTTCCTCCTCTAAAAACATTATTTTAAATCATATTAAAGACCTAGTTCAAATGACATAAAGCAGCTATTAATAAAGGTAATTGTGTGGAACAAATATTAATATCTGGAGGCAAATGCTTCCATGATCACATTTCAGGAAAGGACGTTGACGACACAAGGGTTCATTGATGGCACAGAGGATAATATTGTAGAAGAGCTAACACTTAAAACCAAGTCTTAAAGGATGAAGAGGGTCTTTGCCAAATGGGTGCTGGTGGTGGCAGTGGAAGTGATCCTGGTGGTGGTGGTGGTGACGGTACCAGTGGACATGATACTGGCAGTGGTGGTGGTGACCGTGTTGATGGATATAAAGGTGATGGTAGAGCTTGTAGTGGTGGTGCTAGTAGCACTAGTGCTGGGGGTGGTGATGCTTGTGTTCATTTTATGAACATGTGGACAGAGCATGTGGACATATGAAGTAAAAGAGTGTGACAGAGAACTATAGATTTTTCAACATAACTAGAGCATGATTCTTTGGAGAACATGAAGATAAAGAGGAAGGTGAGAACAGTACACTTTGCTAAGAAGTTTGCACTTTGTCCTACAAGGATAAAGTGATCTAGTGAAAGTTTTATGTAGTAGATGCAAGGATGGGATTTAGGTTAGAAAGGTCATTCTGACAACAATGGGCTAATAGGATGCAGTCAAAACAATGCTTTAATTAGTCATAGGGCAATTTCATCTCAATTCTGACCTGTCTCAGGCCCCAATTCTTTTTTTTTTTTTTAATAATTACCAAGATTGTGCTGTATTTACTTTTTTTTTTAAGTTTTAAAAAATTATTTATTTATTTATTTATTTGTTTTATGGCTGTGTTGGGTCTTCGTTTCTGTGCGAGGGCTTTCTCTAGTTGTGGCAAGTGGGGGCCACTCTTCATCGCGGTGCGCAGGCCTCTCATTATCGCGGCCTCTCTTGTTGAAGAGCACAGGCTCCAGACGCGCAGGCTCAGTAATTGTGACTCACGGGCCTAGTTGCTCCGCGGCATGTGAGATCTTCCCAGACCAGGGCTCAAACCCGTGTCCCCTGCATTCACAGGCAGATTCTCAACCACTGCGCCACCAGGGAAGCCCCCAATTCTTTTTCTTTGTTTTTAAAACCATTTTATTGAAGTATGACTGACCTGTAAAAAGCTGTGCATATTTAGTGTTTACAACTAGATGAGTTTGGCGATAAGTATATGCTCCTGAAATCATCGCCACCATCAAAGCCACAGGCATATCCCTCACCTTCCAAAATTTCCTCCCACTTCCTTTATTATTATTATTATTATCATTATTATTATTGTTGTAGGAACACGAGATCTACCCTTTTAGATTATTTTATGTATACAATATTGTTAGCTGTAGGCACTATGCTGTATAGCAGATCTCCAAAACTTAATTTATCTTAAATAACTGAAACTTTGTACTGCTTTACCCTCACCTCCCCGTTTCTTCCTTCCCCCCAACCTCTGGCAACCACTATTATTCTCTCTGCTTCTATAAGTCTGACTATTTTATATTCCATGTATAAGTATTATCATGTAGTACTTGTCCTTCTGTGCCTGACTTATTTCACTTAGCATAATGTCCTCCAGTTCGCCTGTGTTGTTGCAAATGGCAGAATTTCCTCTTTTTATATATATACATCTTTTTTGGAGTATAATTGCTTTACAATGGTGTGTTAGTTTCTGCTGTACAACAAAGTGAATCAGCTATACATATACATATATCCCCATAGCCCCTCCCTCTTGCGTCTCCCTCCCACCCTCCCTATCCCACCCCTCTGGGTGGTCACAAAGCACTGAGCTGATCTCCCTGTGCTATGTGGCTGCTTCCCACTAGCTATCTATTTTACACTTGGTAATTTATATATGTCCAAGTCACTTTCTCACTTCGTCCCAGCTTACCCTTCCCCTTCCCCATGTCCTCAAGTCCATTCTCTACGTCTGCGTCTTTATTCCTGTCCTGTCCCTAGGTTCTTCATAACCTTTTTTTTGTTTTTAGATTCCATATTTATGTGTTAGCATACAGTATTTGTTTTTCTCTTTCTGACTTACTTCACTCTGTATGACAGACTCTAGGTCCATCCACCTCATTACAAATAACTCAATTTCGTTTCTTTTTATGGCTGAGTAATATTCCATTGTATATATGTGCCACATCTTCTTTATCCATTCATCTGTCAGTGGACATTTAGGTTGCTTCCATGTCCTGACTCTTGTAAATAGAGCTGCAATGAACATTGTTGTACATGACTCTTCTTGAATTATGGTTTCTCAGGGTATATGCCCAGTAGTGGGATTGCTGGGTCGTATGGTAGTTCTATTTTTAGTTTTCTAAGGAAACTCCATACTGTTCTCCACAGTGGCTATATCAATTTACATTCCCACCAACAGTGCAGGAGCGTTCCCTTTTCTCCACACCCTTTCCAGCATTTATTGTTTGTAGATTTTTTGATGATGGCCATTCTGACCAGTGTGAGGTGATACCTCATTGTGGTTTTGATTTGCATTTCTCTAATGATAGAATTGCCTCTTTTTAAGGCTCAATAATATTCCATTGTGTGTATGTACCACATCTTCTTTATCTATTCATCTGTTTCTGGATATTTAGGTTGTTTCCATATCTTGGTTACTGTGAATAATGCTGCAATGAACACGAGAGTGCAGGTATCTCTTCAAGACCCTGATTTCAATTCTGTTGGATACATACCCAGAAATGGGGTTGCTGGATTATATGGTAGTTCAGTTTTTAATTTTTGTGGAACCTTCATTCTGTTTTCCATAGTGGCTGCACCAATTTACATTCCCATCAACAGTGTACAATTGTTCCCTTTTCTCCACATCCTTGCCAACACTTATCTTTTTTTCTTTTTTTTCAATAATAGCCATCCTAACAGGTGTGATGAGATAGCTGCTCATGGTTCTGATTTACATTTCCCTGATGATTAGTGATGTTTAGTGTCTTTTCATGTACCCATTGGCTATTGGTATGTCTTCTTTGGAGAAATGTCAATTCAAGTTCTTTGTCCATTTTTTCAGCTGGGTTATTTGTTTTAATGTTGCTGTTGTTATTGAGTTGTCACAGTTCCTTATATATTTTGGAAATTAATGTCTTCTCAGATACATGGTTTGTAAATATTTTCTCCTATTCTTTTACTTTTGTTGGTGATTTCCTTTACTAGGCAGAAGCTTTTTAGTTTGATGTAGTCTCACTTGTTTATTTTTGTTTTTGGTGTCTGTGCTTTTGGTGTCAAATCAAAAAATCATTGTCAAGACTAATGTCAAGGAGCTTACCCTCTATGTTTTCTTCTAGGAGTTTTACAGTTTCAGGTCTTACGTTTAAGTCTTTAATCCATTTTAGTTAATTTTTGAGAATGATGTGCAATTTTATTCTTTTGCATGTGGTCATTGCATTTATTGAAGAGACTGTCCTTTCCCCATTATGTATTCTTGTCACCCTGTCAAAGGTTAGTTGACCAAATACGTATGGGTTTATTTCTAGGCCCTCTACTCTGTTCCACTGAACTATGTGCCTGTTTTAATGCCAGTACCGTACTGTTTTGATAGCATTGTAATAAAATTTGAAATCAGGAACTGTGATGCCTCTAGCTTTGTTCTTCTTTCTCAAGATTGCTTGAGCTATTTGGGTCTTTTGTTTTTCCATATGAATTTTAGGACTTTTGGTTCTATTTCTGTGAAAAATGCCATTGAAATTTTGATAAGTATTGCATTGGATCTGTAGGTCACTTTGGGTAGTATGGACGTTTTAACAATATTAATTCTTCCAATCTGTGAACACAGGATATCTTTCCATTTAATTGTGTCATCTTCAATTTCTTTTATTAATGTTTTATAGTTTCCAGTGCACAGATCTTTCACTACTTGTTTAAATTTCTTTCTGAATACTTTATTTTTGATACTATTTTAAATGGGACTGTTTTCTTAATTTATTTCTCAGATAATTAATTTATTGTTAGTGTATAGGAATACAACTGATTTTTGTATGTTGATTCTGGATCCTGCAAAACTACTGAATTTTTTTATTAGTCCTAATAGTTTTTTGGTGGAGTCTTCAGGATTCTCTCTATATATGATCGTATCATCTGCAAACAGAGATAATTTGACCTCTTCCTTTCCATCAAGCCCCGATTCTTATCCTAAAAAAGCACTGAGGCAAAACAAGTTAAATTAAAATTGGAGGAGACTAAATATAATTCCCTGCTTGGTCAAATCTTTCTTACCTACTTCTTACTTACTTAGTCCAGGAACACCTGTTTTCTGCCTGTGTGTCAGGGTTCCCATTTTTTTCACTTTTCCCATCCAAGATGTTCCACACCTGACAGGTATGTCTTTCTATAACTCCTTAGTTATTTTACTAACTCATTATCATGTGCCAGTCATTATACTTGCAAACCATGGTTGAGGGTATGATTTTACCCAGAATGATGTAACATCGATCTTGAACTCTCATTCCACTTGTAGCTGAAACATAATCTTGGATAATGCAGAGCTAGTGACTTCTGGGATATCCTCAAATAAATTCAGGATCTCTCCCTTTCTCCCTAAAATCTCATCTAAATTCTATGTGTGTGGATGGTGAGGTGGCTTATGTGGGCCACTGTATGGGTGAAAATGGGACATTGTATCCTTAGCTGGCATCTATTGTTTATGTAAACCATCTTTTTTCTAATCATCATTTATCCTCAGGCATCTGATAAAAGAGCCAAATCTCTCAAATGGCTTCCCGTCAATACTAGTGGCTCTGCTCCTTATATGGATATGAGACTCTTGTGGGCCTCCCTCTTCTGCGTTACATAAGTGTCATATGGGGGAAAAAATGGCACCAGGTGAGGGCATGGGGAAAGTGTCCATTTGGCCACCCCAGCCCAAAGCCTTTATCCTGCATTCATTGATCCATGAGTGGTGTCATAAAGACCCTGAGTGCTTACTCATATCCTGCCTATTTTCCCTCCAGGTACACAGGAGGATTACAGTTAAGCAGATAGGCAGGGAGAAGTAATTAGTTCTGGCCATTTGCTGTGAATGGACGTGGCATGTTACTTCTGGGTCAAAGCATTTAACTGCCAAGTGCAAGTCACTCCAGTACTCTCTTTTTCTGTTGCAGAGACTGAGAAGGTCACATATTTCTAATAGAACAGTCCTGGGAATAGAGAGGCCTCTTTCAGTCTGAGTCTCCCTGCTATGGTGTGCTGCAGAGCCCCTCATTGACCTGCCTTTCTCATGTGACATGAGCAAGAAATAAATGTATGTGGCATTGTGGTTGTTAGTTATTGCAGTGTTACCTACCTTCTCCTGACTAACACCGATGGCATGGGAATTTTTGGAGGGCTTCGGATAGAAACGGCCATCCTGTCATTTCCACTCTAGCTGCTTGAGGAGTCCTTAAAGAAACATTCCCCATCCTTTGGCTTCAACTAGTGTATAGTTGAAAAGGCAGGATTCTCTTTTCTGGTCTATTTAGAATAGCCCATGGACTGATGCCAATTCATCAGTACAGAGAAATCTCAATTAACCTGAAGATTCAAGTAATCAGGGAGAAGGCAATGAAAAGAGTTAGGAAGAAGCAATACTACTAATGAAGGACCCATAATTATATGACACCTAGGCCTCCATTAGAATGAAGAAAACTAAATCATCCTAGCACATAGTGATTTCAATAAATGACTATTGATGAAGCAAAAGAGTTCTGATAATAAGAGTTTGAAAAAAAGACAATAAAGTATACACACAGTAGATTTTAAAAATATACTTGATAGAAAAGCTCTTACTTGAATTAAACATACCATTAATAACTAGAAGAAAGGTTTTATAATGTATCCAAAAATATTGTGTATCTTTAGATCATTCTAAAATAGAACCAAGTTACCACTTAATTTCAGTTTGAGAGTCAAATGTAGGGAGAATGAGAGAAAGGGATGCGTGCTACTGTTTTGAAAAGGGATTTATTTTAACAGATTATTTATATTAATAAACAGTAGTCTCATTCCAGCAAACTGATCCTCATAGGATGTTCTCCTTTTTCTTTAATTTTGTTCATGGATTTTGTGGTAAAACAATTTAACAAAATGAATGTTTTTATCCTTAATGCCACTTCAGACTACTGAATTATTGATATAGTATAGAAATCACACTGTTTCCGTGGCACCAACCATTCGGGCAATAAAAAAAAAGGAGACGAGCCTGTTATTGCAATTCAATATTTTACTTCTTTGCAATGTGTATACAATTTCTGAACCTATGACTTGGGTCATAGGAATATTTCTTGCCCTATTTGTTAACAGCAGTTTTCCTATTTGGTATGTTCATCCTCAGTGAATAATTTCTGAAAAAGACACAGGAACTTAATGGTACTTGATATGTCTTCCTGTTCAGAAGAAAGTAACTCTTACTTATGAAAATATTCAAGTTAATGAAAGGACCCCAGGAAGTATTAGGAGTGACCTCTTGATCTTGCCATCTGAGGTGAGAATGGGGATGCCTGTCACCGTTCATCTTTGAGATATGACCTTTCCCCTTTGTCCCTCTGCCACTGCCTCAGTTCATTGTCAATATTTATAGGAACTAATTTTTGGAAAAATGACTCTATCTTAGCTTACAGACTAACCAACTGAAACCCAAAGCTTTCTGCACGTGGAATAACGTGTATTAACTACCCAGTAAGAATGATATTCTGCATGGGTGACAACGAGTTTCAACATGGGTGTAGCTACGGTTCTCCGTAAGTCAGCAAAGAACACTAACACTCTGACAGCTGGGGTCAAGGCCGGACAGACCAAAGGATGCTTTTCAAGGTCATTGGAGTCACATCAGATAAAGCCACAGCCCCACTGCCTGCCTAATTAGGTTGCCCCTGGACATTCCATTTAGCATATTGAATCCCTATTAGGAACAAACAGTTGTGTTTGATGTGTGTCTGCATTAGCAGGAGAGGTCAATTGGGGTCAAGAAAAAAATCCTTTGAGTTTGTAAATACTTTGGTGTCATCTAATCCCATACTCTTGATGTGCTGCTGAGAGAGCGGAGGTCCTCAGAGGTTAATTGACCTCCCACAAGGTCACAATGCTGCCAGGACAGGCAAAGCTGGGGCTATCACACAAGCCTCCTGATTTTCAGTTCAACTCTGTTTCCACTCCATCACCTGTCTCCCCAGAGGTCTGCTTTTTGCTTTGCACGGTAAGCAGATGGTTGCTCTCAACCTCTCATTTAACTGAATTCGCCATGCTGTATTCTTTGCAAGAATGAACTTTCCTCTCTCCAATCTTCTCCCAAATAGTAAGCATGTTGATACTCAGCTATCAAGAAAGGTTCATGAGAGCATCATGGCTACACTTCACATTGGTCAGTTACAGGCTTTAAGTGTCTCACTTCCCTCCCAGGGCACAGACCTAGGGCATAGAACACAGCTGGTTTTCCAGGCACGAAGATGAAGTATGGGAATGGCATGGGCTTGGCTGAGGCCAGGAGAGTAGCAAACAGGGAGCTAAGAGTAAAAGTGGGCTTTGGAAAATATCTCTTCATCCACCCAAATTTTTCAAAGAAAATAATTCAAAATTAAAAGAATATAAATAGTAATTAACTACTTTATTATTTTTGAATATTCCCTTCAAAACTTATACTTAAGAAGTTCTTCCAAAAGCTCAGCTAAGTGAGAAAGAAAGTATTTCCAAAGTGATGGTTCAAGAATGTTTTCAGTTATACCTGTGAGGTTCCAGTTGAAAATGTACTAATAGAATAGATTGTGAGATTTTTATTGTTGATTCACATCAATAATCATCCAAAAGAAACAGATGCAAAGGTACTGCTATACGTTCAAAGCTCTTAGAATCTAAAGATGTAAATATATATTATATATAACATTATATTAATATAAAAGTATATATGATAAATTAATACAATATGTAATGTATAATATATGTATTATAGATATAATATATAATCATATTATATATGTAATAATATACATAATATATATGTAATATATATATGTAAAAGAATATGGAGAAAAAGACTAGAATGTGGTGCTTGGTTTATCTGGTCCCAATTCTGTATCAGTAAAAAGTATGTATCTTCATCTGTAAAAAAGACTTCACAGTAGAGGCAAAAATAATGACCCTGACAAACCATGTATTAAATGCAAAACAAAGAAACAAAACAAACAAACAAAAACCCCCAAAACAAACCCCAAACGATAAGAGGGTTGTGATTGGCGTGAATTGAGTAAGAAAAAGATTCCATACTGAAAATAATTATATTTATACACACCAATGGAAAAAAACAATTAAAATGTTCACCAGTGTGTGACTTCAAAGATCGAAACAGGTTGAGCCAAAATAAGAAACACTTGCTTTTGGCCCTATCAAAATGGTAAGGCAGATCCCTTCCTTTCTATAATTGAAGTCATTTACTAATTTCTAGTGGACTATCCTTCTGATTTATTCATATAGAAGTACAAAGGACAACATGAGAAACCTTTGTTTTTCTATTCTTTTATGTACTAGTTGATAAAGAATGCCAAATGTTCTGGAAAAAGGGAAACAATGGAATATATCCATTAATTTGTAAGGAAACACTAGTGTCCTTTATTTTACCAAGATGAATATATTTATAATTTTTCATTTTTATTCTTTATTGATTAATCAAACTTAGAAAACAAACATGTATAATGTGTGCTAATTTATTCATTTTAACCTAATTTTTAGAAAACAAGGTAATTCTATTAGGTGCGATATCCAGCGGAACTGTAGAGTTGTTTGAGAAAACTTATTTCAAAGATTATGTTCTGAAGTTTAGCGTATTCTAATTTCAGTACTGCATTTTAATATAATAATGTGTTATCTAAAAATGAAGTGAAGGGTCTGGGACATTGGACATGTGTATCCTGATCAGATGGGTAAACAATGTGATTTCTGCTCAGAGGATGACACAGAGCCCACAGGGGCAATGCTATATCTCAGAGCACAAAGATTGTGAGAACGGCCTGAGGAGGTGGAAGGTGGTTGAGTCTCTTTACGCCAGAGGTAGGGGTAGAAATAACGGAGGTTGGGTGGAAGGGGCAACTTGGAATGGAGGAGATGTAGGTAGTATGAGTAGAGTAGCCTGGGGGAGTTTTTTCGTTGTGCCCCACATCTCCCTGAGTGACATTGCCTTTCCCAAAGCCACTGTGAGGAGGGACAATGGTAGGGCCAGCCCCTTAGCTGGAGGCTGCAAGACAGTATCAAGCACTGTGGTCTGGCAGGAGGCATGGATGAAAGCAAGTGCAGCCTTGATCTGGACCCTGAATGTTCCCTGCTTTCCTTGCTCTCCACTTCAAGGACTGGATTATCGCTGATGCAGCCACTGAGAAAGAGTAATGCCTGGAAGTTCCTTTAGAGACAGCATCACTTGATGAGTACATTGGGAGGGGGTGGATGAAGTGGGTAATAACTGAGCCTAGACTGACAAAAAGGAGAGCAAAATTAGAAAAAAAAAAGTGAAGACAAAGGAAACTTGTCTAATGACCCTAGAGAAGAAGTGTTTTAATAGCAACACTAGACACAAAGTATTGAAGGGAGGAAATGTCAAAAAAATTAAAAGTGAGTATGCAATAAAGATATTCTTTCCAGGTCATTTCGTGCGAGGCCTCAAAAGTGTCCACTTTGACAACACAGTTGAAAGAATTATACATTCTGGAAGAATAAAAATAAACCCAATACTCCAGGAAATAGATAAATAAGTAAAATGTATTATCTAAAAAAGTGGTGTCATGTACACATATATTTATTTACATGGAAAAAAAATCTACAGATTCAGAACTAAAAGTGAAGATGATATTGCATTGCATACATATATGTCACTGAACACACTTACACATATAGGTGCTCACAAATGCCCAGTATTCACAACTTTGTGCAGCCCCCTTCTCTACTGAACCTGGGCTGGCCCTGTGTAACCAATAGAATTTTCCAGAAGAAACAGTGTGTGACTTTTGAAGCTAGGTCAGAAGAAGCCTTGAAGCTTCTGCTCTGATCTCTTGGAATGCTTTCTCTGGTGAAAATGAGCAGCCATGTGAGAAGTCTGAATAACTTGAGAAGGCATGCTGAGACTGTCCAAGCTAGCACATGGAGAAGCCACATGGGAGGAAGTCCCCAGCTATTTCAGTCATCTCAGCTGAGGCACCAGACATGGGAGGAAAGGAACCGTCTTGGATGTATAGCCCAGCTGAGCCTTCACACCACTCCAGTCCCAGCCATCCATCATCCAACTCCAGTAACTGCATTAGAGACCCCAACTGAGAACGCATATAAATCTGGCCACCATACAGAACCAGAAGAGATAATAATGAATTGTCATTGTAAGCCACGAAATTTTGGGGGTGCTTTGTTATAAACCAATAGATAACTGAAACGAGTGGTAGATTGATTGCAAAAATGATCCTGATTATCCTTTCCTCCCTGTGTCTGTGCCCTTTGCAATGTGAATTTGTAGTTCATTTAATCAAGAGGCAGAGTCTATTTCCCCATCCTTTGAGTCTACATTGGCTTTGTGACTTACTTTGGCCATTAGGACGTAGCAAAAAGTGATACTGTACCAGTTCTGAGCCAAAGCTTCAGGAAGCCTTGTATACTTCTGTGCTCTCTCGGAACTCTGCTACCATCCTGAAGAAGATATATGCTGCATATTAACAAGGGATTAATATCTAAGACATACAATGAACAAATCAATAAACAAAAAATGGTCAAAAGAAATGAGTAGGAAACCCATAGAAAGAGAAATGTAAATGGGTATCAAGTATGTGAAGAGATGTCCAATTTTAGTAGCAATCAGAGAAATGCATATGGAAACAGTAATAAGACCCACATCAGATTGGCAAAAGTTAGAAAGTTGGATAAAACCAAGTGTGGGCAAACAGGAATTCTCATGCATATCTCCTGGGAATGTAAAGGAGCAATCTCTGCAGAGCAATATGACTGTACTTAGTAATAAGCAGTGGATGCAAATAGTGGAATACTCCATAGCAGTCAGAGGTAACAACATTGTACCTATGTAGATGCAGAGGAGGAAACCGAATGACATGTAATTCAATACAATTCATATAAATTGAAATCACAGTCACATATCTTTCCAAGACCCATATAGATCCAAGGATATATATTAAACACATTAGAATTAATGCCTATAGGGCAGGAGGAAGAAAAGCGTGTGGATAGGTTATGATGGGGAAAAATACAGAAATAATAAAATACAGAAATAAAACAAGAGAAGGACTTTGCATGGATTGATGATGATAGAAGACCCTGAAACTGAAGAATATCATACTAAACACTCTGCGTCCAAAATCCAAAAGGAGAGCGATAACAAAGTAAGGAGTGTGCAACACGGGTGAGTCCATGAGACCGAGTGAGAAGTTTGAGTGCAGAGAAGGTGTCCTCTGGAGACACCCACTGAGCCGCTTATACCCTGCAGCCTGTGCCCCTTCAGGGCCCTGTGGCAGGGTGGGGAGTTGAGAGGGAGCTCAGCGGGGCCGAGCCTCTCCCACCTGACATCAATATATACCGAGCTCAGACCTGATCTTCGAGTTTCTTTCTGCAAGTCCTGCACCCTAGTGAAGTGTTTATGAAATGGGAATAATTTGATACTGAAAATATTAGAGTTGCTAGGTTAGTGCTCACTGCCAGGGCATGGTGTCTTAGTTCCAGCTGCTATGGCAGAGTACCATAGACTGGGTGGCTTATAAACTACAGAAATTTACTTCTCACAGTTCAGGAGGCTGGAAGTCCAAGATCAGGGGCCAGCATGTCAGGCTCTGGTGAGGCCCTCTTTCAGGTTGATTGCAGACTGCTGTCTTCTTGTTATAGCCTTACACGGCAGAGAGCAGAGGGAGGGGCAAGCTCTCTCCTGACTCTATAATGGCACTAATCCCATTCATGAGGGCTGCGCTCTCATGGCCTCACCTAATTCTAGTGACCCCCCAAAAGGCTCCACTTCCTAATACCATCCCATTGTGGGGTAGGGTTCCAAGACCTGAATTTTGGGGGGGGGGGACACAAACATTCAGTCCATAACACATGTTATGTCGTCTCTTTGGCAATACGTCACAGGGCAATTTGTAGAGAGAATACCGAGGCTCTCTTTCCAGAAAAGAGCTCTCTGAGGAGCAAAAAGCACAAAACGCACACCTCTCTCCAGGACCCTCGCAGTATTTCATGTGGCCATCCTCTTATTTGTCCTACCATTTTAGGGTGGATCTTCTTCATATCAGAGCACCATACCCAGAGACTCTGCATGCAGGGGGGAAGGAGGGCATCAGCCTTGGCCCATAGTGTTGCACAGGACTTGGGATCCAATCATAAATTAGTCCCTAAAGGGCAGGAGAACAGCCCAGTAATTTGTTCTGACAAAAGCTGGATTAAACATTTCCAGGTCATTTGGTGCTCAGTGTAGCTCAGTTAGACACACCCGAACCCACAGGCATCTGGCTTGTTGTATTTTTGGAGAGCAAACCAATACGAGACAGAAAGTCACCAAGGCAACTTAATGTGATTGGGAGACAGGAAGCCATAAACACTCCTCAGCCTGACTTTGGGATAGATGCCATTTATGTACGATTTGCTGCAGTCAGCTTGTTAGCGTCTCTTAATGGGCATATGCATTCCAAAAGAACATGGATTTGCTTATTTTCTCTTTAATATAGACTTTAAAGTGCCATTATTAATACAAGCAGTTCTACCAAAGACGTCAGATCTCATTTTTTAAGATTTCAAATCTCAAATTTTTGTTGTCTCTGCTGTTTATGTTCAGAAGCATTGTGTGATTCATCACACAGTGTGTGTTATTGGACTCCTTAGGATTTCATATATTCCAGCAACTTCTAACGGTTTGTGTAAACATCATACCTGGCTTGCATTAAATGAAAGAGTTTAGTCATTTTAAATGCAGAGTAGTCCCCACTGCATTTCTATCTTTTAAAATTGATATTGCTTTTAAGCTAGTGGCTTCATTATTTTTCTTTTAGAACTCAACTTATTGAGAGTTTAGGACCATTTTTCCCTGTGACATTAGTTTCAGACTAGCTTTTGTCTTCTATTATTTTGCTGAAGAATTTTTGGCCATAATAGGGATGGCTGCGAAAAGCTAATAAGCTAGATATATTTTCCCCTTTTTACTTCATTTGAGCAGCTTGGTGTCTGCTTAATATTCCATGGTATAAAACAACTGACGTATTTTACAAATTGTTTTCAGGTTTGAATCACCTATCAAAGTTCTATACATATTTTTAAAGGGGGGGTCAAAACTACCACCAACAACAGTGGCAGCTCTTAAACATCATTAGGATTCTTGCTGAAAAGTTAGCAAGTGGACTAAATCTGTCCAGTGTCTGCACATCAGATGAGAAAGATCAGCTTTTCCTTTGTGGGAATGCTAAAGGTATTCTCATTGTATCTCCTTTCCTTTCCTTTGAACATTTGCATGAGATATTATTTCAGTGCTATATAAGGAGCCCGCTACATAATAAGCACTTGTGTAATGCTCTGGAGTTGCAAGGAAGCTTAGACGTTATTTGCCCAGTTGACCACTGAATAAAGTATCATAGAACTTTCCCCAAATTAGAGGATGTCTCTTGAAGCCAGGGTTAGAAATTATTGATATTGTTTTCCTTGCAATGAGATGGACAATTTAGGACTCTTAAGTCAAAACGTTTTGTTGACCCTATCTTTGCTATCAAATACAGTGCTAAGAAATAATCTTATTTTGTCTACCTTGCTTCCAGTTTTCCAGCAAAACTGAGATTTAAAGATCTGAATAACCCTGGAACTCAAGGCTGCAGAGCTTGTTTGGTAATGGGATATAGTAAAAAGGTTTTACTACTAGTTCTCACGTCTCGGGCAGAAATGCAGTGGCTGTTTCAGGAGAGAACAGTAGTAATGGGAAGGTGGTCTGATTCTTTTTTTTAGACTTTATTCAGAGCAGAAATTTTGGGTCCATTGTGTCTGTCAACAATAATTCTCTTAATTCACTCAGGACAATGGGAGATGAGATTCTTTCTCTGCTCTCGAAGAACCATAGGAAGTAAGTCAGCACAATCATCTAACAAAGAGCTTTGAGCAAGGTTTGTGGCAGGAGTTATATTTTCTCCTCCCTCCGTGTATTTATCTTCTGGAAAGGAGGCACATAGATCTTCTTGTAAATAGCTTACAAACAATGCTTATGCTCTATTAACTTCCTTTTTTTCCCCAAGGAAGAGAAAAATAATTCCATAGTCACATTAGATTGTCCTAGGATTTTTGAGGGTCTCTTCTAATATTCTACCCTTTGATTTTATCAATTGGTAACCAATGTCTGAGACATTATTCTTTGATGCATAAAATATCCTCTTATTTGATCGCTTAAGCTGAAAAAACATGGATAGTTAATGATCGTCTTCCTTGATGACAATGTAAGAATACTAAAACAATAATCCCAAATCCAATAAATGCTTAGGATTTCTATGCAGGAGTATTTTCATCCCAGCAGTCTGGAGATTACCATTTAGGTACTTCCAACTGGTCACAAGTTTGTGTATATTTGACTTGCTGTGTTGCTTTCACTTAGTTTGTAAGTTTAGGATTCTTTTTCTTGTATTATCTTTTCTTATTACAACAAATAAGTTTCTTCCAGTTGAGTCCGATCTAAATTGGAGTCTAAAAACTGAGGCAAGTTTTAATTTACCTCAGCATACTGGATTTGAGGCTGATGTTATGGCCCTAATAAGTGTTACCCTATACACTGTATATGATTCTTGAGCAGCACCATTTTCCTTCCAGGTATTACATTAATTACAGTCTCTTGTTTCTTGCATTTGCAAGGTAGTGGCTGTAACATTACTCAGCTTTATCTATCTATCTATCTATCTATCTATACTTATTTTATTAAAGTATAGTTGATATGCAATATTATAAATTTACAGGTGTACAACACAGTGATTCACAATTTTTAAAGGTTATTCTCCATTATATTATTTTCAAATATTGGCTATATTCCCTATGTTGTACAATACATCCTCAGAGCTTATTTATTTCATACATAATAGTTTGTACCTCTTAATCCCCTACCCCTATTACTCAACTTATTTAAATTGACACATGTTTTCCTAATCCTGCTAAAGTTTTTCAGTATTTATCACTTTATTTTGTCATTATCTAGTGCTTGATTTAGAACCTTGGTCATTTAAATATGGAAAACTTACTGGAAGGTCAGGTCCCTGCAGCTACTAGAATCAAGCATTTAAATCACAGTTGCAATATGTCCGTGAATTCTGTATCCCTGCACCTTCTAGGGCAACATGACTTTCTCAAAAGGTCAGGATAGGCCTGTGTTGTATCCCTGACAGATGATCATCCTTCCTCTTCCTGAACATCCACAGAGACAAGAAGCTCACTACCTCCCAGGGCAGGCATTAGGGACTGGATGCTGTAAATATGTGAAAAGTGGGTATACGGATTGACAGAATGAGTGTACTCTAAGAAATGAAAATCATACTTAAAGACTGGAATTTTAGAGTTTAAATTTGAGCAGTTGAATTATTGGGGATAGTCACAGGATTTGGGTCAGACCTGTATGGGTGATTGATGTGGATAGAGCCTAATAAGGTAACTGAAGTTAAGGAAGTTGTGGAGACAGGAGCGTTTCTTTCTTCCTTCTTTTTTTTAAGATTATTTATTTATTTATTTTTGGCTGTATCGGGTCTTAGCTGTGGCACGTGGGATCTTTGCTGAAGCATGTGGGATCTTTTCCTTGCGGCGCACAGGCTTCTCTCTCTAGTTGTGGTGTGCGGGTTTTTTTCTCTTCTCTAGTTGTGGCGCACAGACTCCAGGGCACGTGGGCTCTGTAGTTGTGGTGCGTAGACTCTGTAGTTTGCGGCACGCAGGCTCTCTAGTTGAGGCGCACAAGCTCAGTAGTTGTGGCGCACGGGCTTAGTTGCCCCGTGGCATGTGGGATCTTAGTTTCCCAACCAGGGATCAAACCCTTGTCCCCTGCATTGGAAAGCAGATTCTTTACCACTGGACCATGAGGGAAGTGCCCAGGAGCCTTTCTGTTGGATAAGTGGATTCCTGTTGTCCAAGACGATGGCAGAGATAGCTGTGTAGAAAGGTGTCAAAGAGTCAGTGCATATTGGAAAGAAACCTGGAGGTCACTAATTGCCATTAAAAAAAAGAGAGGAAAAAAATCTGCACAGTTACCACTCCAGGTGCTATTAGGATGATTTCATATTTCTCAGTCACATATCTTTCCTAAATCAGATTTATTACTGTGAGTCTCTTTCCTGAATGTCATTCTCCTATACGTACACTAAGAACGGAAGACTTTTCCAAGAACAACCACTACTAGAAAAATGTCATGATGTAAATTTCCACATAGACCTGGCAGCAAAACCGTTGCACAGTGTGGGTTGATCCACTTGTAAGTTTTATACACATAGCTCCAAGAAAAAGAAAACTAAAAAACAAAAACAAAACAAAATAAAACAAAAAACAAAAACAGAGAGATAGGAGAGGTATTTCTCCCTACAGAGAGATAGACTTATCTTAGTTTCACAAAAAAAAAAATAAAAATTTTTTGAAGACTACACCATTTCAGAAAAAAAATCACGGAACAATAGAAAGGCTCTATGTTTTGCTGTGGATATAATTTGAAAAAAAGGTTTGTTAATTACCTGATCTATGCCCAATGATGGGCTTATGTGCATGGTGTCCAGTCTATGGTGTATGATATTCTCCAAATCTTGGACCAAGTCTGACAAGAACAGTGCTGGTTTTGCTGCCATCTTTAAAGTTCCATCTTTTACAAAACTGGGGCTCAGTTTGCTTTCTGTAACACTTTATTCCAGTGCCAGGGTGCTCTCTCCTTATGAGGAAAATTTACATGTGTTTTAAACATAGACAAGTGAGACTTCCCTGGTGGCACAGCGGTTGGGAGTCTGCCTGCCAATGCAGGGGACATGGGTTCGAGCCCTGGTCTGGGAAGATACCACATGCCGCGGAGCAACTAAGCCCATGCGCCACAACTACTGAACCTGCGCTCTAGAGCCCGCAAGCCACAACTACTGAGCCTGAGTGCCACAACTACTGAAGCCCACGCGCCTAGAGCCCGTGCTCCACAACAAGAGAAGCCACCACTATGAGAAGCCCGTGCACCACAACGAAGAGTAGCCCCTGCTTGCCACAACTAGAGAAAGCCTGCATGCAGCAACGAAGACCCAACGCAGCCATAAATAAATAAATAAATAAATAAACAAACAAACATAGGCAAGTAGAAATTCTTAAACTGTGGAATGTTGAGGCCGGGGTACCTGCACCTGCCTGAGGTTGAATTTCCAAGACATCTGAATATTCCTGGCCTGAGTTTGATTTTGGTGAGAATTGCATATACCAAAAGAGGCAGTAATACTCCCTCAGTATTTCATGTGCTCCCCTACTTTTCTGAGCCTCCTTGCAGGGAGGTCAAAACCATGTATCTGGTTTTGACTAACAGATTGTGAATAGAAGAGATATGTTTTTCTTTTAATCAGAGGCAATTAAGAGGAGGTGTGAGCTCTTTGCACTTTCTCTTGCTTTGCTACACACATCCTGAAATCATGATGGACGGAGCCTGTATCTCTAAGTCACCATGTGGAGGATAAGTTACCTTGGGGAATTGCTTGTCTGCAATGGACTTTAAATGACCGAAGCAATAAATTGCTGTCATGTTAAGCCACTGAGATTTGGAGATTTGTAATACTTTGTTAGAATAGTCCAGCTTAACCTGATTAATAAACTGCCCAGCTAGACGACTCTTACATGGGAGCCGATAGCCCAGGAGGAGTATACCTCTTTATGTCTCTTTTAACCTCTGGTTTCCTTTTAGTCTAGCCCTTCAGAAGATATGCTGGCTACTAAAGATTTGCTGAGGAAATTGGATGTTTTTTACTAAAATGAAAATTTTGGCTTATATTTTAGTTTCAGTTATCGATGTGATCTTATTACTGTGAAGCAGAATGGACTATGAGAAAAGTGAGAAATTTAATATTTGAGGCGGTTGCAGAGAAATGGAATATATAATTATATGGAGGCTACATGACTAAAACATTGCAGAGACTTCTTTTGTCTGTAAAAATGGCCAATCTTTTTATTTTTGGTAAAAAACCTGAGATGTTAAACAGAGATTCTTACCTATCCTCAATTCTCTTCCTCTTTGTGGCAACAAGGATTTGCATTAGTCGTTTGCTTTTTCCCCCAGAGGAATAAAGACCCTGTCTTTTTCTGAGGATTCAGGCCACAGGCAAGCATTTCACCCTCACTTCACTGTCCGCTCTAACACCCATCACAGCACTCTGTTTATTCCCTGTGTTCATCTGTTATCCTTTTTTCACTTTTTAAAAATTGATATGTAATTGACTTACAATATTATGTTAGTTTCAGGTGTACAACATAGAGATTGGATATTTTTATACATTACAAAATAGTCACCACGATGAATTTAGCTACCACCTGTCACTTACAAAGTTTTTACAATATTATTGATTATATTTCCTATGCTGTACATTATATCCCCATGACTTATTCATTTTGTAACTGGAAGTTTGTACCTCTTAATCTCCCTTCAGCTATTTCACTGAACCACCCACCCCCTTTCCACTGGCAACCGCCAGGTCGTTCTCTGGATCTATATGCTTGTTTCTGTTTTGTTGGTTCAGTTGTTTTGTTTTTTAGATTCTACATATAAGTGAAACCATATGGTATTTGTCCTTCTCTGTCTGATTTATTTTACTTAGTATGTTACCCTTTAGGCCCATCCATGTTGTCACAAATGGCACGATTTCATAATTTTTTATGATTAGTAACATTCCATTGCATATATATATGTATGTGTGTATATATATATATGTGTGTGTATATATATATATATATATGCATGTGTATATATATGTATGTGTATATATCTGTGTGTGTATATATATATAGTACATACCACATTTTCTTTATCCATTCATTTATTGATAGACACTTACATTGCTTCCGTATATTGGCTATTGTATATAATGTTACAATGAACACTGGGGTGCTTATATCTTATCAAATTAGTGTTTCTGTTTTTTGCTGAAAAAAATATCCAGAAGTGGAACTGTTGGATTGTGTGATAATTTTATTTTTAATTTTTTGGGGGGAATCTCCGTACTGTTTTCCATAGTGGCTGCACTAATTTACAATCCCACCAACAGTCCACGAGGGTTCCCTTTTCTCCACATCCTTGCCAACAATTGTTATTTGTTGTCTTTTTTGATAACAGTCATTCTTACAGATATGAGGTGATATCCCACTGTAGTTTTGATTTGCGTTTCCCTGATGATTAGTGATGTTGATTATCTTTTTCAGGTGCCTTTTGGCCAGCTGTATGGAAAAATGTTTATTCAGGTCCTCTGCCCATTTTTTTGATCGGGTTGTTTGTTTTTTTGATGTTGAGTTGTATCAGTTCTTTGTATATTTTGGATATTAACCCCTTATCAGATATGTCATTTGCAAATATCTTCTCCAATTCAGTAGGCTGCCTTTTCATTTTGTTGACAGTTTCCTTCACTATACAAAAGCTTTTAAGTCTGAAGTAGTCCCATTTGTTTATTTTTGCTTTGGTTTTCCTTGCCTGAGGAGATATATAAAAAAAATTGCTAAGACTGGTGTCAAAGACCTATGTTTCTTCTAAAAGTCTTATGGTTTCAGGGCTTACATTTAATTTTTAATCCATTTTGAGTTTATATTTGTATATGGTGTGAGAAAGTAATCCAGTTTGATTCTTTTGCGTGTATCTGTCCAGTTTTCCCAACATCACTTATTGAAGAGACTTTTTCCCCATTGTATAGTCTTACCTCCTCTGTCATAGATTAATTGCATATATACACGTGAGTTTATTTCTGGGTTCATTATTGTGTTCCATTGATCTATGTGTCTGTTTTTCTGCCAGAACCATACTGTTTTGATGATTGTAGCTTTGTAGTATAGTTTGAAATTAGGGAGTGTGATACCTCCAGTTTTATTCTTCTTTCTCAAGATTGTTTTGAGTATTCAGAGTCTTTTGTGTTTCCATACCAATTTTAGAATTATTGGTTCTAGTTCTGTTAAAAATGCCATTGGTATTTTGATAGGGGTTGCATTGAATATGTAGATTGCCTTGGGGAGTATGATTATTTTAACAATATTAATTATTCCAATTCATGAGCATGGTATATCTTTTCATTTGTTGTGTCATCTTCAATTATCTTCATCAGTGTCTTATAGTTTTCTGAGTACAGGTTTTTTACCTCCTTACATTTATTCCTAGGTATTTTATTCTTTTTGATGCAATTGTAAATGAAAATTTTTCTCTTAATTTCTTTTTCTTAGTTTGTTGTTAGTGTATAGAATTGCAACAGATTTCTGTATATTAATTTCATATCCTGCAACTTTACTTAATCTGTTTATTAGTTCTAATAGATTTTTGGTGGTGTCTTTAGGATTTTATATATACAGTGTCATCTGCAAACAGTGACAGTTTTACTTTTTTCTTTCCATTTTGGATTCTTTTTATTTCCTTTTATTATCTGATTGCTGTGGCTCCGACTTCCAATACTATGTTGAATAAAAGTGGTGAGAGTGGGCATGCTTGTCTTATTCTTGATTTTAGAAGGAATGCTTTCAGCTTTTTCACCATTGAGTATAATGTTAGCTGTAGGTTTGTCATATATGGCCTTTATTATGTTGAGGTATATTTCCTCTATATCCACTTTGTTGAGCGTTTTTATCATAAATGGATCTTGAATTTGGTCAAAAGCTTTTTTCTGCATCTATGAGAAGATAATATAATTTTTATTCTTCAGTTTGTTAATGTGGTGTATCATATTGCTTGATTTGTGGATATTGAACCATTCTTGCATTCCTGGGTTAAATCTCATTTGATCATAATGTATGATTCTTTTAATGTGTTGTTGAATTCAGTTTGCTAATATTTTGTTGAGGATTTTTGCATCTATGTTCATCAATGATATTGACCTGTAATTTTCTTCTCTTTTGGGGGGGGTGGGCATTTTTGTCTGCTTTTAGTACCAGGTTGATGCTGGCCTTGTAGAATGAGTTTGGAAGCAAACCTTCCTCTTCAATTGTTTGGAATAGTTTGAGACAGATAGGTATTAACTCTTCTTTAAACGTTTGGTAGAATTTACCTGTGAAGCCATCTGGTACTGGACTTTTGTTTGCTGGGAGAATTTTCATTACTGATTCAAATTCCTTACTGGTAATTAGTCTGTTCATATTTTCTATTTCTTCCTGATTCAGTCTTGGGAGATTTCACATTTCTAGGAATTTATCTGTTTCTTCTAGGTTGTCCATTTTATTGCTGTATAATTGTTTGTAGAAATCTCTTGCGACGCTTTGTATTTCTGTGGTGTTGGTTGTAACTTCTCTACTTCATTTCTGATTTTACTTATTTGGGCCTGTTCTCTTTTTTGCTTGATGAGTCTGGCTAAAGGTTTATCAATTTTGTTTACCTTTTCATGGAACCAGCTCTTAGTTTCATTGCTTTTTAAAAAAAAAACTTAGTCTCTATTTCATTTATTGCTGCTCTGATTTTTATTTCTTTCCTTTTACTAATTTTGGGTTTTATTTCTTCTTTTTCTAGTTCATTTAGGTATAAGTTTAGATTGTTTATTTGAGATTTTTCTTGCTTCCTGATGTAGGCTTGTATCAATATAAGCTTCCCTCTTAGAATTGCTTTTGCTGCATCACATAGATTTTGGATTGTTGTGTTTATTTTCATTGGTCTCCTGGTATTTTTTGATTTCCTCTTTCACTTCTTCAGCAATCCATTGATTGTTTAGTAGCATATTGTTTAGCCTCCACATGTTTGTGCTTTTTTGCAGTTTTAATCTTATGGTTGATTTCTAGTCTTACACTGTTGCAGTCAGAAAAGTTGTTTGATATGATTTCTCCTCAACTTTATTGAGACTTGTTTTGTGGCCTAATATGTTATCTAGCCTGGAGGATATTCCATGTACATGTGGAAACAATGTGTATTCTTCTGCTTTTTAGATGGAGTATTCTATATCTATTAAGTCCATCTGGTCTAATGTGTGTTTCAAGGCCAGTGTTTTCTTTTTGATTTTCTGTCTGGGTGTTAAAGTTCCCTACTATTATTGTGTTACTATCAATTTCTCCCTTTATGTCTGTTAATATTTGCTTTATGTATTTAGGTGCTCCTATGTTGGGTGTATATGTATTTACAATTGTTATATCTTCTTGTTGGATTGATCCCTTTATCATTATGTAATGTCCTTCTTTGTCTCTTACTATGGTGTTTGTTTTAAAGTCTATTTTGACTGAAATAAGTATTACTCCTCTGGCTTTCTTTTCATTCCCATTTACATAGAATACCTTTTTCCGTCCCCTTACTTTCCAGTCTGTGTGTGTCTTTAGATCTGAAATGAGCCTCTTGTAGGCAGCATATATGGGGGTCTTGGTTTTTTTATCCATTCAATCACTCTGTGTCTTTTGATTGGGCCATTTAGTTCGTTTACATTTAAACTAATTCTTGATAAGTATGTACTTGTTGCCATTTTGTTAATTGTTTTGGGGTTGTTTTCATAGTTTTCTTTGTTGTTGTTCCTTTCTTCATTTTTTGCTCTCTTCTCTTGTGATTT
Source organism: Eubalaena glacialis (assembly GCF_028564815.1). Lineage (NCBI taxonomy): Eukaryota > Metazoa > Chordata > Mammalia > Artiodactyla > Balaenidae > Eubalaena > Eubalaena glacialis. Next base: position 114,109,313 of record NC_083721.1, read on the forward strand.
GATGAATATCTTTAGTGTTATGTTTGGATTACTTCCTCTTTTTAGTGTGTATCTGTTACAGATTTTTGATTTGTGGTTACCATGAGGTTTATATATAGCAATCTATATATCTATCTCTCTCTATATGTGCATATATATATATATATATATATATATATATATATATATATATGATTATTTTAAGTTGCTGATCTCTTAAGTTTGAATGCTTTCTAACAACATGTATTTTTACTCCCCACCTATGTTTAATGTTTTTCACATCATATTTTACATTTTGTGTGTGTGTGTGTATATCCCTTAACTACTTATTGTGAATATAGATGATTTTACTACTTCTGTTTTTTAACCTTCCTAGTAGCTTTATAAGTGGTTGACCCACTACCTTTACTGTGTATTTGCCTTGACCAATGAGATTTTTCCTTTTGTAATTTTCACATTTCTAGGTGTGGTCTTTTCTTTTCTGCTTAGAGAAGTCCCTTTAACATTTCTGGTAAAACTGGTTTAGTGGTGCTGAAATCTTTTAGTTTTTGCTTGTCTGGAAAGCTCTATCTCTCCTTCAAATATGAATGATAATCTTGCTGGGTAGAGTATTCCTAGTTGTAAGATTTTTTTCTTTCATCACTTTGAATATAATGTACCACTCCTTCTGGCCTGCAAAGTTTCTTCTGAAAAGTCAGCTGATAGTCTAACCCTGATAGTCTAATCAGTCTAACCCTGATAGTCTAATTAGGGTTCCTTTGTACATAACTAGTTGTTTTTATCTTGCTGCTTTTAGGTTCTCTCTTTATTTTCAATTTTTGCCATTTTAATTATAATTAAATGGTGTGGATTTCTTTGGTTTCATCTTGTTTGGAACGTTCTGTGCTTCCTAGACCTAGATGTCTGTTTTTTTCCCCAGGTTAGGGAAGTTTTCAGCTATTATCTCTTCAAATAAGTTCTCTGCCTCTTTCTCTCTTCTCCTTTTGGGACCCCTATAATGCAAATGTTAGTATACTTGATATTGTCCCAGAGGCCTCCTAAGTTGTCCTCATTTTTTAAAATTCTTTTTTCTTTTCTATGTTTAGCTTGAATGATTACCACTACTCTATCTTCTAGTTTGCTAAGCCGTTCTTCTTTGTCATCTAATCTACTATCAATTCCTTCTAGTGTATTTTTCATTTTAGCTATTGTGTTCTTCAGCTCTGTTTGGTTCTTCTTTTTATTTTCTAACTGTTTGTTAACCTTCTCACTATGTTTATCCATTCTTCTCCCAAGTTTGTTGAGCATCTTTATGATCATTACCTTGAACTCTTTATCAGATAGATTGCTTATCTTCACTTTGCTTAGTTCTTCTTCTGGAGTTTTGTCTTGTTCCTTCGTTTAGAACATATTCCTCTGTCTCCTCACTCTGCCTAATTCTCTGTGTTTATTTCTATGTCTTAAGTAATTCAGTTATGCTTCTGATCTTGGAGAAGTGGCCTTATGTAGGAGATGTCCTATGGGGCCCAGTAGCACACTCCCCTCTGGTCACCAGAGCTATATGCTCTAGGGGTACCCCCTATATGAACTGAGTAGGCCCTCCTGTTGCGGTGGGACTGACTACTGTGTGCACACTGGCAGGCGGGACTGGCTCCCAGCCCAGTTGGCTGCCATGTCCTGCCTCTAATGGTGGTTTCTGGCCACTTGTGGGGAAGGCTGGGTCTTGATGCAGCTGGCTGTGGAGTCTGGGGAGACCTGGGCTGGGGCTGACCTGCTGGTATGAGGGGCTGAGTCTCAGGGCAGCTGGCTACACCTGTGAGTTGCCTACCTGGGAGTGTGGGTCTTGACTATACCATATCTCTGGCCATCCTACCCATCTCATTGTGGTTCCTTCTTATATCTTTAGTTGTGGAAAATCTTTTCTGCTACTCTTCAGGTCTTTCTCATAAATAGTTGCTCTGCAAACAGTTGTAATTTTGGTGTGCCTGTGGGAGGAGGTGAGCTCAGGGTGTTTCCACTCCACCATCTTGGCCACCTGTTTGTTTTCATCTTGATGGTTTATTTCCCTGACTTAAGTAAGCTCCTTTGGAGCAAGTTATTTCTTTGGTTGTGTTAGTTTTGTGTAGTACAGTACCAGGAACATGGAAGGTACCCCCCAAATATTTACTGAACCAGTGGTGGAATTCAATTACAGCCCCTGGGCCTGCCTTTTTTTTGTTCTTTTAAAAGTCATACATGGCTTTATAATTAAGGAGAAGGGAATATCCCAAAACCTAAGGTCATTTTCAGCATTAATTTACTAATTTAATGACACTTAATAAAGTAGTTCTAATATTTATTTCCTTCAATGATGAGCAGATAGTCCCTTCACAGTTATAATTAGTTTAACTATGAGCACTTTGAAGAAGTCCTGGGGACCAAATCTCAACAACAACCAATATATATATTTAGTGCTTCTTAGGTGCCAGACATTGTTCTAAACTCTTTATTTGAATGATCTCATTTAATCTTCACAACATCTCTATGATATAGGTACTACTATTTTCTCATTTTCTAGATTGGGAAATTTGCATAGAGGAGCCAAGTAACTTGCTTAGGGTCATCCAGGATACAAGCCTGAGTAGTAAGGCTCCAGAATTTGTGCTCCCTACGTAGGAAATGTCATGGATAGAAGGAGTCTTTCTCTCAGTTTCAGAATTGAGATGATTCTTAAATTTTCTCTTTCTTTGAACATTTTCAATGACAAAAATTCACTACCTTTTAAAGCAGACCACCCCTTCTTCTGAAAAATTCAGATTTTTGAAAAGCTTTTCTAATTATTGAAATGAAACCTTTACTCTCCCTGTTCCTATATCTTTCCTTTTGGCACATGAAAAAATTTCAATCCTTCCTCCACCTGATAGTCCTCTGACACAGGACACCATCTATCATGAGCCCCCTGAGTCTTCTCTTCTTCTGGTGGTACATCCCTAGCTTCCTGATTGTTGCCCATTTAAGACATGGTTTCACATGTATTCATCCTGGGCTCTATCTTCCTGAAGGTATTCTATGTTCTGTAATGTCTTTCAACTCAAAGCTCTTCTTGAATTAAGCCTCTCAATTGAGACACCCAAATCATAGTATCCTGTCCACTCCCTTTAATGTTTCTTACCTTTGGCTTTGATTATAGTATCTGAATATATTTCTTTTATTTGCTAATATGATGCCTTAGTTAGGTTCTTTTAGGTTTCAAGAAGCAAAGACAAACCTCAACCTTAGGAGGTAAGTATTTGCAATAAGGCTACATGAGGAAAGAGGGAGCCTTAGGCTGCACTGAGGCCAGCTCTGAGTGCTGCAGGAATTTCAGAGGTTTCCTCCAGAAAGGGGTGCCTGCATCCTCTCTCTGTTGCCCGGTCACTATGGTGACTCAGCAAGTCTCTGATTTGCGCCTCTTGCTCCTGCCTTCTGGCTACTTGATATTTTCTTCTCTCCTATTCCTGACTCCTACCACTTCAGGGCTTCTTCCTGCTGCTTCTCCTTGTAGTTTTTCAGGTTCACATTAAGAAATTTAGGCCAGAAAATGTGTAGACTGCTCTCCCCTCCCGATCCTGAATTTCAAAGTAAATGCCATACAGAGTTTTAAGATAGATATAAATAAGTCTAGAAAAAGTTCTGATTTTTTCCTCTGTGATGATTAATTTTTTATAAAATAAAACAGATATCAGTTATTTCCAAAATAAGTGTTTTTGGTACTCTGGTGATTAGATATGAACTTTGTCTGCATATTTGGTAAGCAGAATGTTTTTATTCCCTCTACCAACGGCTAATTCTTTTTTTTTTTTCCTAATGCTGGCTCTCACAAGGTCTAAGCAATGAGATCTGATCAGCTTAATTAGGTCACAATTGTGCCTGTTGGGCAGGGTCCCTGAGCCAGGCTGCTCTTCAGTCACGCATACCTCCGTGGTCCAGCCAGCTGTAACCAGGGTTGCAGGCTGTATGGTACCAAATAGCTAACTGGGTGGGTGTGGCTGGAATCCCAGAGCGAGGGACAGGCCTGACAGATTGCATGGCTGTTCATACATATACTATACAAACCACTGGAGGACTTGCTTAGTGCCGTATGCTATACCACGAGTAATTCCTTCACTGTGAAATGTGATACATTCAGCAAAGTCCAAACTAACCCATGTTGCCAACCTTTCCAGGGACACTGGTCTTCACAGACTAGGGCTCCAGGGAGCCATGTGGCCCTGGCCAGACCACTTTAGCATCTGTAGGTGGCAAGGGAGCAGGAGAAGCCACCACGCTCTCCGCCTACAGGAGAGCTGCATCCTCCTCTCATCTCAACCTGAGTGTGAGGAGTATACTAGCTGGGAAGATTGGGAGGGTGCTAGGATTGCTATGACTTTATGTTGATTGAAGAGGTCAATGATATTGGTTTAGATGCATCTACTTTTGCTCTAATCTTGCCATTGTTTTTCCAAGGAGGTGAGATTTGTGTGTAGAAATAGCCCATGAATTCTCCATGTGAAAATAGACATTGAAACACAAGCAGACCCTGGAGAGCCATCTGCTGGACCCTAATCAACCCTGATGCTCTTTGATGCTTATCTGGAAGGTCCCTTTGGTGGGCACATTTGAACTCTCCTGATGGCTTCTGCTTGGCCCCGGAGGCTTCCCTTCTCCTTGCACTATGCCTGTGACAGTTGATGTTTGTTGCAGAGAAGCCTGTCAAGTTTCCAGTGGCAAAGAGCTTGTTTCCTGAGATGCAAAGAGGCTGGTAGGTTGGGGAGAAAATGTGGATTGTTTTTATTTTCCTGCCCAGGAATAATTACACGCATTTTCCCACCAGCAGCAGATGTCACTGCTCATGGGGAAGAAGTGCAGCCTCTCCTCCCCTCCCCACTTCCCTTTTCCCGGTAAGCCCAAGGCAATAAAATTAAATCAAGCATTACTCTTTTTTACATCGAAAATGCTCTTGAGTTTGAATTATGGATTTAAATGGCTCTTAAACAGAGTCCCCAAGGAGCTTCAAATGCTGCCAGATGGCAGGGGAGCCATGCAGGGGATCCCGCACCGGCTGCCTCTTGCAGAGATAACACCGTGGGAGGGAACTTCCTCCTTCCTATACAGCAGGGAACCAGCCACACACATCTCCAACTCAAGGTCTTTCTCACCTTTCTGAAGTTGTGTTCGGTCGGATTCCCTGCCCAGGGTTGATTCAGAGAACCTTTTGGACAGCTGGACCCATTTATGGGACACATACCAGGCCCCTGGTATTCAGCCAGGTTATCCCCTTGGGCTTTGGAAACACCTGATCTGGGGTTTAGGGAAGACTAGAGAAGCTACTGGTCTATAAAAGCCTTTGAGGAAGTGGGGAGATGGGGAAGAAATGCACAAAGGGAGAAGAGAGAATCTACCAGAAATTAAATTCAATTTGCTCCCCAGAGTAGCCAAGGCTTTCTGGAGCTGGAAATGGGGCTCAATTCTGCCACCTATTTCCAGAGGCTCTGAACTAACTTGAGAGTCTCTTTCAGGATCCTCTCAGTTTTGTAGTGGTTCAGAATGTCTCCCTGTCCTTTGTTATCCACCAAACATCTTTCTGTCTACTCATCCATGCTCCCACCAAAGATGAATCTTCTACTACACACTGATGCTATGCCACCTGCTGCATGAGAGAGCATACAGGATCAGGGCTGTGCTCATCTGATGGGGAACGTCCTGAAGTACTCTTCTCACAAAGGCTTCTCCTTGGTCGCGTTTTTTTCCTCCTGACACAGCTTGTCTTGGAAATTGTACGTCATGGCAGTGGGGGCTGTGATTTTGGAGCTATTCCTTTACAGTATTCTAGCAATATGATTGTGGAGTGTGCTGTCTGTGCTTGAGTCCTCTATCCCCCATCTTTAAAATTCCCATCCTGCCTTGCAATGTTTAGAATAACAAATACATTGAATGGATAAACACTTTAGGGAAAAAAAAAAACCCACGGGAGCTATTATCTAGGAAGAGGCTCCCACACATGGTTGAGCTCCAGAATCCTCTCAGGAGATTTTAGAGATTCAGCATTGCTGGTTCCACCCCAGACCTATTGAGTCTGAATCTCCAGGTGTAAGGCCTGGGAATTTCTGTTTCAAAAATTCCCCAGATGATTTTGATGTTCACTTGGGTTTGAGAATCTCTTGGGGGAGGCAGTCACAGTCAGGAGGTGACAAATAAGCTCATAGTTAAATTACAAGTGCTAGCTGAACCCCTGAACAAAGTTCTCTGAAAGCTCACTCCATGCGGGAGGAGTGAGGAAAGGTAAGGAGAGGAAAGTGACATGGAGTAAGTTCTTGAGGGATGAGTAGTTTTCCAAGAAAGCTATTGGTGCAAGGAGATTTCAGCCACCAGAAATGCCACTCACAAAAATGTGGAGGTGTTCAGGAAACGTGGGGAGTTCAGTGTTGAGGGAGGTTAGGGTGCCATTGGGAGGCACAAACAGTGAGTCTGGTATTGGGGCACGCGAGAGGTAGTGCATATTTCAGAGGAAAGTCGATGGCTTGAGTTGGACATTTCTATAAGATGCCCCCAGGGTGATGTTCAAAAGAAAATGTGAAATGGTTTGAGATCCAGGAAAGCTGTCTGACTGGAGGCATAATTTTGGGAACCAAAGCATACAGTTAAGAAGCTGCCGGGCATCTGGGCAGCACCCTCTGGGTGCTGCTGTGAGAGCTGCTGGCTGGGCCTACACTCCAGCTTGGACTCCAGAGGTAGCCCTGGGGACCTCAGGCCTCTAAAGGTTCTGGAGGGGACCCCAGAACCTTCTTTGGACATAGCTTTTAGAGGACTCTCATGTCCAGACAGAGTCCTCTTGAGGTTGGCTCTGCCATTGGTGCAGGTTGTGGGGTGAGATGCCTCTTTCTATCTTCAGCTGGCCAGGACCATGAATGTGGTGAGGCTATTGACTGAGCACCTCTATCTACCAGCCCTTCTTCCAACAAAGAGCTGGTGCCGGGGCACAGATTCCACTCACTCATGGGTTTATTTGGCAAACAGTTATTGAGCATCTGCTCTGAGCCAGGCCTCGGGCTTGGCTTAGTGGACATGAGGTTGAGTAAGACACACGCCCGGATGTCCGTCTACTTCTGCCACGGATGTTATTTTTAAAGCTCTGTGTCCCCTCCTGTATTTTTTTCTCTCTGAGCAGAACAGGGTGAATATCCTGCCATTTCTTACTGGAAAATGTGCTATGGGTTGAAAAAACTCAAATGAGCAAAGAAAATCTGAAAAATCCATTTTTACTTACTTTATTCTTCAGCAAAGGGTTTTAATATTGCATTTAGGGTATAAGTCATTTTCCAGGAGAGCTCAACTTGAGAACGATTGTTTGAATACAGTTTCTAGTTCTGAATTATCTTTTTGGATAACAAAAACTTTTGGTGAATAATGATAATAACAACATGAAGAAAAAGATGCACTGGAAGATGCCATGTGTTAAAAGAGGGAACAAAAATCTGACATTTTTTTATGCTATGTCTGGTCTCTGTACAAAAACCTGTCAGCTTCATGCTGGTTTTAGTTAGTTTCACAGTGGGGAACAGAGAAAGGCCGATGGCTTAAGAGAAAGAAGTTCAAAGTACGTAACACAATTGCTGAAGACATTTCCTCCAAAGGAAAGCTTTTTAGGTGTAGCTAAACATATGAAAATAAAAAGCAAATGGAAGGGTAGGTGCATGTATGGGGGTTGCCAGGTGATGGCTGCAGGAAGTACAGCCTCCAGGGAAGGTTGAAAAAAACAGAGAACTTTAGGCAACCAAATTGACTGTAAGTGTGCAGAGTGCAAACGTTGCTATCCTTCTAGTCTGAGAAGAGGGCATTGCCCAGAGTAAGTGCCTACCTGGGGCACCTAGGAGTAAGGACTCAATCTGTTCAGAGCGGACCTGGATCCTTGCCCCAGCTCTGTCACTACTCAGTACCCATGGCGGGTCTCAATGAATATATAGTGAATGAATAATTTGCTTGCATTTTATTAATATTAATATTAACAAATACTCTAAGGCAGTGATGGTCCTGGCAGTATGATCATTCTCCCAGAGTTCAGGGTGTTAGCATAAATCCCAAGAGAAACTTAATTGAATTATTCTTCTTCATTTCTGTGTCAGATGTTTTTAAAGGGAAAGGGGCTATTTAAGTTAGTAGGAACCAACACTCGACCCTCATGACCATTAGGTATGCCCTGGACTTTGCCAAAGGAGCTGCACTAAAGGAAGGGTACGGAGGGAACGTGCCCGCACACAGTTTGTTCTGAATACTGAGAAAAAGGCAGCTGTTTGGATTTGACAAAGGGCCACATTAAATCTGAGTTGTAGGGCTTCCCTGGTGGCGCAGTGGTTGAGAATCTGCCTGCCAATGCAGGGGACACGGGTTCGAGCCCTGGTCTGGGAAGATCCCGCATGCCGCGGAGCAACTAGGCCCGTGAGCCACAACTACTGAGCCTGCGCGTCTGGAGTCTGTGCTCCGCAACAAGAGAGGCCGCGACAGTGAGAGGCCTGCGCACCGCGATGAAGAGTGGCCCCCACTTGCTGCAACTGGAGAAAGCCCTCGCACAGAAACGAAGACCCAACACAGCCATAAATAAATAAACAAATAAATAAATCTGAGTTGTAGTGAGGCTGGTGAATGGCAAAGGAGCCACAAAAGTGGCAGTGGAAGAGGACAAGATGTCTGTCAGGGTGTCATTTTTCCTGAAAGAGAAGGAGGCAGGAGGTATTAAAACTGTTGATAAATGAAAAAAAGACTCTTTCCTGGCCACTGAACATCCTGAAAGTCCCTGCTGCTGGGAGTCCCTTACTTTTTTTTAAAATTTATTTTATTGAAGTATAGTTGACTTACAATGTTGTGTTAATTTCTGCTGTACAGCAAAGTGATTCAGTTTTACATATACATACAAATTTTTCATGTTCTTTTCCATTATGGTTTATCACAGGATATCAAATATAGTTCCCTGTGCTATACCATAGGACCTAGTTGTTTATCCATTCTATATATAATAGTTTGCATCTACTAACCCCAAACTCCCAGTCCTTCCCTCCCCCAGCCCCCCTTCCCCTTGATAACCACAAGTCTGTTCTCTATGTCTAGGAGTCTGTTTCTGTTTTGTAGATAAGTTCATTTGTGTCATATTTTAGATTCCACATATAAGTGATATCATATGGTATTTGTCTTTCTCTTTCTCACTTACTTTACTAGTATTATAATCTCTAGGTCCATCCATGTTGCTGCAAATGGCATTATTTCATTCTTTTTATGGCTGAGTAGTTTTCCATTGTATATATGTACCACATCTTTATCCATTCATCTGTCAATGGACGTTTAGGTTGTTTCTGTGTCTTGGCTATTGTGAATGGTGCTGCTATGAACATAGGGGTGCATGTATCTTTTTGAATTATAGTTTTTTTTCTGGATATATGCCCAGGAGTGGGATTGCTGGATCGCATGGCAACTCTGTTCTTAGTTTTTTTGAGGAACCTCCATACTTTTCTCCATAGTGGCTGCACTAATTTACATTCCCACCAACAGTGTAGGAGGGTTCCCTTTCCTCCACATCTGGGAGTCCCTGTCTGATCCATATAATAAATAGGATGCATGGTGTTTCCTTCAACCAGCATGTGCCACTCTTTAAAAGTCTATTGAAATACATGTTTGAAATATTTCTTGTTCAATGATATCAATAAAAATTCTAAAGGGAAATGAGTCCGTAATCTTAGTACAGTTACAAACCAGTTGTTTTTATTTACTGTGTTCCTTTCCAGCTCATTTCCATATATGTGCATCCAAGGACAGCTCCTGATTGGCCCAGCTGGTCATTTGGATCACATGTGGCACATCTGGCATTGCACTGTCACCACGCACCTTCCATCACCATTTATTACATGCCTGACGTTCCCAGGGCTCTTCCCAGAGGCCAAATGCTTGTGGCTGCCATGTGGGCCCCTCTTTCCTTATCTTGTGGGAGCCTGGCAACCTACCAGCTCCAGCCTTTTCCGGGCCCTGCTTTCACCTGACAAAGCTGTTCATTCACATACCAAAGGTAACGTTTTTTTCTGGGTGAGTGAGGTGTGGGGTGTAGTGACTCCTTTTTCCTAGCACGTGAGTGGGAAATTCTATCACATCTTCCTATAATTTGATTTATTCTACGGCAATTTCCATTCTATTGATTTATATGGCTCCAGAAATCAGTCTATAACAGACTAAAGTGCAAATATCTTGCTTTGTTTAACCATTTTCCTGTTGGGGATTGTTGTACCACCCCCAATAATGCCGAGATAAGCATTTGTAATCTACTGTTCTTTCTTTTGGATTATTTTCCTTAACCTTAATTCTTAAGGTTAAATCCCAGGAGTCAGGTCATAAATCAAGGAACTTAAATATTTTGGCTTTTACCAAGATGCATGTCACTTGGACGTATCTGTATCTTACTGAACTGGGACAGACTGTCATTGTGGGTCTCTTGATATATTTCCATTTTGTGGGCTAGGGAGCACTGTCACCCATGTTGATGGGTGTGTGTGTCAAGCCAGAGAGGTGACCACCCCTGATGTGGGTCTTCTTTGTGGAGCTTTTCATTGAGATTCTGTGAAAACAGAGGTGAGCGTGGAAAATATGGTGTGACTGAAAAATAAGGCAGCCTGTGATTTATTTTAGCACCTTTGAGTCTTTATGTGTGACATTTACTATAGTCTCTGTGGATCGGCTGGACTTCCTTTCTGCCTGTGCTGTTGTTGTTTTAAAGAAATTTGGGAGAAAATGTCTACTTTCCCCCTAGACATAGTACTGAGTGAAGTCATTTGCTTGAATATCATGTCAAATTAACTGGGCGAAGCCTGGGTAGAGAAAGCTTGTTGATTCCCTGGGCGGACACGTGGTGAGCTCAGCTTGTGACGCCAGGTCCTGCAAGCCGTGGAAGGTGGTGGGGGCAGCAGGAGGTCCTTAGATGAGAACAGAAGTGCAGAGAAAGCTCAAGAGGAGACGCGTCAGCAGAGCTGGGAAGCCACTGCCAGGAAGCTACACACCTCTGTAACACAGCCACAGCTAACCCTGGTGACAGTGTGGCCGCAGACTCAGACACTCCCTTTTGTTCCACCTGGAGGGAGGTGGGTCATCAGACAGCCCCGAGTAAAAGGCAGCCTCATTTTGGAGGTGCTCTACACACAAAGGATTCACCTTCTGCCTCTCCCCCGCCTTCCCCCCACCCCGGCACTTCCCTCATCCTCTGGCTTTTAGAAATAAATGAGTATAATGAAAGCTAAAGCCATGGGAAAGCTGGTTAACAGATTATATTTATGATAAGTATTCAAATAAAACATTATAGGTAAACACCTGTGGTTCAGAGGTAAGAAATTTGAATTTAAAAACGTTTTCTTTACACGAGGAATTAAAAACAAAGCAAACAAATGAGACTTCACACCTTGTTAGTTTATCTTGTTAATCACAAATTGCAAATTCTCTCGCTGTGTATCTATCAAATTCATGGCAGTGAAAGCCTCCTGTATTAGTCTGCTAAGGCTGCCACAACAAAGTACCGCAGACAGGATACTTTGCTCAATAACAGAAATTTATTTTCTCACAGTCCTGGAGGCTGGAAGTTAAAGATCAAAATGTCAACGAGTTTGGTGTCTTCTGAGGGCTCTCTTCTCAGCTTGTAGATGGTCGTCTTCACTCGGTGTCTTCACATGGTGTTTCGTGTGTGTGTGTGTGTGTGTGTGTGTATGTATGTATGTGTGTATCTGTGTCCTAATCTCCTCTTATACGGACATCAGTCAGATTGGATTAGGACCCACCTTAATGACCTTATTTAACTTTAATTACCTCTTTAAAGACCCTATCTCCAAATACAGTCACATTTTGAGGTATTGGGGTTAGTATGATTTTTGTTAGTATGAATTTTCAGGGGATGGAATTCAGCCCACCTCATTTCTTCATAAGACTTTTGGGGAACATTCTAAAACTGTGCAAATTTTACTGGAGATAGTGGAGAGGAAAATTATTGTATTTCAGGGGGAAAAAATCTAGTTTGTGCTAAAAGCACCAAACCAGTAATCAGAATTAGTACTGATAACTGCTTCTTGGGTAAAGGCAACTCAGGTTTTGTCACTAGGAAGGGCAGATCTGTACAACTTTTCTTAGACCCTGGAAGCTACAAAAATGGCATTTTAATGTGAGTACAAGAAAAGTCTGCTGGCACACTAACCTCTGTTATCTGCTTTGCTTGTGTTCACTGAAGGCTCTGGATTGTGTTCCTCTTCATATTCTGCATGTTCTCATACAAAGCCTAGTGCGAATGACCTTTTTAATTGATTCCTAAATTCAGTTGTTAGGTATTCCATCTGGGAGTTCTCACACAAGGAAAAATAATCATTTTTACTTAAATCTGACACACTACTTCTTTACATAAATTTCAGGTATGCAGGTAACATTCAATTTCACTAAGAGAGATTAATGTGTATAATACTAAGTGCAAGAATTTTCTGGTCGTGGGTATTGTGCTATTTCTTCTATAGAAAGAGGAGATAAGGACGATGTAAGTAACAAGCAGAGGAGATTGAGGAAGGCAATGGAGACCCAAACTTTCCTCCCACTTTAGTGGAGAGACAAGAACCACCATATCCTAGAATTTTTGTTCTAATTAAGCCACGAAAAGATGTACACATAGGTATGGAATTGGTAGAACTTGAGAAAGAAGGGCGGGGTGGGTGAGGGGAGACAGAATATTATCTGTATTCTTGCTAAAAATCTACCTCTTCCACAAAATCTGCCTTGAAAATTGCAACCGATATTCATTTTTGCAAACTGTTATAAACTATCCTTTTGACTTTCACATTTTTTTTAAAGTTATCTCTGTCTTCCCACTCATTTTAACCTCCCTTTGAAAAGTACTTCAGCTTCTCCCATTGAGTCCCATATTGGATCTTGCAAAGTTCTGGGCACATACTTAGTAGGAAGTTAAAACAATTTTTAATACACTCTTTAGCCATAGAAATTATTTGTACCAACCAGACCACTAGCACAGATGGAAAAAAGAATGAATGGACATAATTTCTGAATGCTATAACTGAAGAGTTCTGGAAAAAAAAACACCCCTGGGCCTCAGACACTCTGCTAAAATGACTGAAATCCTTTTATTCAGCAAATATTTGTTGAGCATCTACTATGTGCTGGGCGTTGTACTAGGTGATATGGTTAGAAAGATGAAAAACACATGACTGTACACTCAGGAAGCTCACATTTTGGTGGAAGAGTTGCTCAAACATCTTAATATTATACAGTGTGGATGGTATTGTAATAGAGATACACAGAGTGATGTAGAAACCCAGAATAGAAAGTAACTAACCCAGAGGAGTTAGTTATAGAACAGGTTAGTAGGCAGAACTGGTGACACTTGAGCTGGGACTTGAAGGCTATGTGGGAGTTTACCAGGCAGAGAGCAGAGGGAAAGATGTGACAGGCAGGTGACAACATAATGACAGCAGAGAAGCATAAAGTGTGCCTGATCAGTACACGTTATCGTAGTGAAAAATGGAAGCAACTTAAATGCTCGACACCACAGGGGAAGGCCTAAGTGCATTGCTAAATAGTCACACCATGGAGTAGTACGTAACCCTTTTTCATGATGTTTACAGAGAGATTTTAACATTGTGGGGAGGTGCTTAGGCTACAGAGTTAAGAGAAAAATAAGGGAATATAATTGTCTACATGGAATGAGCTCATCTTTTTTTTTATATAACAGTCTAGAAGAAAAATATACATATTGCTTTTTGTTACATTATATTTTTTGAACTCAGCTTTTTATGAGTTTATATTGTTTTAATAGAAAAATATGAGGTCAGAAAATTAAAGAAAGTGTAGGGTAGGTTCCAGAATGAAGACTGAGGGAGAGAATGAAGTAATGCCATTTGCAGCAACATGGATGGTTGTCATACTGAGTGAAGTAGGTCAGACAGAGAAAAACAAATATTCAATATCATATGATATCACTTATATGTGGAATCTAAGAAAATGGTACAAATGAACTTATTCACAAAACACAGTAGAGTCACATATGTAGAAAACTAACTTATGGTCGCTAGGTGGGCGGGGGGGAGGGATAAACTGGGAGATTGGGATTGACATATATACACTACTATGTGTAAGATAGATCACTAATGAGAACCTCCTGCATAGCACAGGGAACTCTACTCAATGCTCTGTAATGGCCTATACTCCAATAAAAGTTATTAAAAAAAAAGAAAGACTGAGGGAGGGAGATGAGGCAGGTGGGCCATGCTGCTGTGGTCACTTACTTATCCTGTAGGTAACAGGAAATTACAGTAACTTCCGTTTGGCACTGAATACCGACGAGCCCTGTTAAGAGAGAAAAATGACTCATAAGAGGTAAAATATTAAGCTTTTATTACATGTTTTATTTCTTTGCCTTGAGTTATAGTGGAGTTGCACAGTGCTAAGGTCTATAAAGACTGTGGGCCTGGTTTTCTGTGGATTCTGTTGCCTCTTGTTAAGGCCCAGACAGCAATTCTTTCCTCCAGAGTTGGAATAAATGACTGCTGCTTCTATTGAACACTAGGAGAGGTACTTGGCTCGTGTTTATATAAATATATATCTTTCTATTTTGTCTCCCTACCTGTGTATAATTCAATTTGCACAAGTTAAATAGGCATACATCATGCTCTAATGGCTTTTCTGGCAAAGAGTTGTGTATTAGTGAATAGGGACTTAGGACTTCTAGGTTTTGAAGGGAACAAAAGGGCAAAGGGCTTGAGATGCTTCTTGCTGTTATGGAGGCTTTCATGGAATATCCTGGGAATCTGAGGTTCAGTGGGGAGACCTTCAGTGTTGGGGTTAAAAGCCCACGAAGTAAAGTTGGAGGGACCCTGAGCTCACACACAGGTCACCTACTTCTTGGGTTTTTCTAGGGTTGGAATGAAAACTGTAGTAGAGTCATATTGTTATGTACTGACATCAGTATGTCTAACTTTCTAAGATTTTTTCCAAGCCAGTGCCAGAAAATAAAAAAAAAAGAAAATCAAGGATGACAAATTCTGACATAGATAAGAGTGTGTCTTCTTTGTTTACACAAATCCTTTTATGACCTGAGGCTGGGCTGCATGCAGTGGGTCTCGGAGGAGAGATGCTGCTACAGCGCTTTCTCACTTCCACCCCATGGAGAGCAGCACCGTGGAGATGACCCACCACATTTCCTCACTTCCATCCTCTGTCCTCAGCCTGTGGGCGCGAGTGAAGTCTCGTGGCATAGCGGAGAGAGGGGTCTGAATTCGTGCTGAGGGTTTAAGGAGCATGTCAGGGGCTTCAGATACCCCAGCAATGCGTTTCCCGGGGATGAGGGTGTAGCCACACAGAGCACATTATTGCCGGGACTCAGACTCCGGCTAAGGTCAGGCTCTGCAAAGAAAATTACCTACCTCACTGTTACCCAATTCAATTTGCAAAAATTTGGGGAAAAAAAAACTTCGGTTATCAGAATTGAACGAATAAAGACTGGACTCAAAAAGTTCAAGGGACTTAACCAAAGTCTCCTCGCTGGTCAGGGGCAGACCTGGGGCTAAAACTCAGTTCCCCAAGTCTCTAGACTGTACTTGAGATGCTGCCACAGCTTACTTCACTGTTGTTCCATTATTTCTATTAGTAACATGATATTATCCTCATCCTTTTCTCTTTTAAGATAGTGGCGTAAATATGTTTGAAATTTTTCTCTAGTTTGGATTCCAAGAAAGCTGCTGATGCCCTTTCTTTTAGAGATGCTAGCTGTTGCAAACTGATTGAGCAGGCTAAAGCTGAAATGAGAAAAATGCTTTTCCCCAGACAGTTAGAATACATAATGAAGATGGAAATTTCCAAGATCTGAATCCCCAAACCTAGACTGATCTCCCCTCTCTCCTTGAAATATAAAAGTAAACCAGCAAGATTTTAAAAATTGGACCCAAATAAATATTCATCATTTTGCTTCTTCCATTTTGGGTCCTACGGAGTAATATCAATACATGGTTCTCTTTGCATTGGCTCTTGCATATTTAAGTGTGTAAGTGAGAAAGTGTGTGTGTGTGACAGCATATGTGAGTGCATGAGTGTGTGTGTGAATGTGTTTGTGTGTGTGATTATGAGTGTCTGTGTGTAAGTGTATGTAAGTACATGTGAGTGAATGAATATGTGTGTGAGTGTATGTATGCATATGTACACATTTAGGTGCAAATAGGAACTGAGATATTTATTTCTTTTGAAAACAAGTCAAACTTCTGTAGATCTATGACACATGTATTTTCGGTGCTCTTTAGATGGGAAATTGTATCCATGTTGACAGTACGGTTTTCAGAAGAGTGGTTTTGATAGGTTGAAGACACATCAACAGAGATGATGTGGCAATGTCAGGATGTCTGGCAATTTCAGGAAATATTTGCCTTCATTTCTTCACTGCTCCCAGTTTTGATATAAGCACCAAGGCACATATTAAAGGCCAAAGATTTTACTTTCAAATATAGCCAAGTCTTTATTTATAGGAAAGATACCCATTCCAGTCCTGCCTTCCTGCATTTCAAATTTCACACTGTAGCCAAAATGACTTCAAATCTATGGTTGGTTGTTTCACTCCCTACTTAAATATCTTTAATTGCCTCTGCAGAGAACGAATATTGGTTGCCTACCCAATTCACTCCCTGCTTCCAAATGATTTTCATTCAATTGGATACCCCTACCCTCAAAGCTCAAATCCTGCTCCAGAGATGGAGGCTGACCAGCTTAAGCCCATCACCACCTCTACCCTCTCAACAGCTCTCATGTCCACAGTCATTGGCTCAAGCCTGGAGTGTACCCTTAGCTGGGGCAACAGGAGTGCATCTCGGGACCCTTTCTTGAAATGCTGGAACCTTGACACACTTTCCTTTAGGATGGAACTGAGGCAGATGTAACCCTAGGAAATGACATCTTGAAACCAGAGTGCTAGGCACCTTGGGGGGCCTTGATTTTGCAGAAAGTGTAGTTAAGGGGAAAGAATCCAAGTCCTTAGTGACTAACGAGACATCAGTTTATAACAGTCTTGAAAGTTTCCAACTTCAGGACTGCCTGCGACACTCAAGCATCCTTGGGGAGGGTGCAGGTGACCCCACTGCTACCCTCTCTGCTCAGCCTCCTTTGACTCTTGCCTGAAAGCATCTCTAGGTGAGGAGTGAGCCCCAGTCTCTGCTCATGCATGTCCCCAGCTTAAGAGGATGCATGGCACGTTCTCCTAGGTGCTCCCTCCCTGTGCTCCTCCTTGGAAAGGTGAGCCTGTGAGATTCTGCTGCTTGGCCTCATCCAGATAAGGAGATTGCTGTCAGGATCCCCTCCCTGCAGGCACTTCTAACCTCCCAGGAGATGCTCTTTGAACTCCCCCTTCCTTGGTTCCAGAGTGAGGAGAACCAAAGCTCTCTCCCCAGGGCTCTTTACTTTGATGCCTTCCCTCTGGATTGCTATTCTTTTCCTTACATAGGACATGTAGGTGAATGAAGGCCTGGGGGATGACCTTCTATATCTTTCAGTGATTCTCACGAAATATGTCCAGCAGCTTCTCTTTAGGATTTGAGGACATTATCACTAATTACCCTCAGCATTGGGACTTAAAAGTTCTGAGGCAAGAAGAAAAATACTATTCAATGTCCTATTATATGTCTCAAGACTAAATGTACATGTTAAAGCCTCTCATTGTAAAAATAGTTTAAACTGACAAATTATAGATGCACAATGTTTCATAAACTACTAACAAGCACACATGGATTTCTGATTAACAATAAAAAGAACATTTTCAGAACTATTTTGTTGAGTGAAAAGCAGAAGTTGCAAATTCAAATGGTTCAGGCAGATAATACGAGTTGTAATGGGTTGTGTGCAAGGCAGTAGAAAGCAGTGGGACCGTGTCCTGTCTACTAAAACGGTCAGCTACCACTCAACTCCAGAGATTTTGTTTCATGAAAAAACATGGACCTAAACTTAGGAGATTTGTTATTTCTTAAGAGAAGGTAGAAATCCATTTTTTTAAATGTAAAGCGTCCCAAATTTTAAATGATGACAACTGATTAAATCAAAAAACAGTATACTGAATGGGCCCAACAAAAGCCTGGCAACTAGCCAAACTTGGTATTTGGACCGATAATTTACCATCTCTGAGAAAGTGCTATGTAAAGGAGGTGATGAACGCTCTATCAACATTGTGTAAACAATGCTCTAAAATAGTAACTGTGCATTTCAGTAATCCAAAAAAATGGCAATCTCATCCCATTCTCCTGGAGCTCAACTAACCTCTCCAAGGTGGCCTTTGCAGGAAGGCAGACTCTGCAAGGATTAGGCAGTGGCATTTAATTCCTAGAGCAGGGGTCTGTGGAGCAACAAGCCAGCATGCCCTTCTCCAGAGGGTGGAGGAGCTGGGTTCTCCTCACTCGCGTATCACTGTCCTTCAACTGAGGAGGTGGAATGGGTTGGGGAAAAGGATGGGAGACAAATAACCTGGTTGCAAATAGAACCTTACCTAACAAATGAATGACTAAGGTAGACCAGTCATGGTTATACTCAAATCCATTTATTTTTATCAAATGATGTTAAAATTCAGTCTGATTCATTCATTTTCAGTTCAGTGAACCACATACAAAGGAAATGATTTTTGTAAACATCTCTCAGGCAAAAGGCTTTTGTTTAGGCTTCATGAAGAATCAGCAATGAAATGCTCTGAGAAGTTCTGCCCTCCAAATCAATTTATGTGACAACGTTAGAAAAATTGCTTATGTGATATGCAGAGAAAGACACGTGAGGCAGTGGTTCCAGATGAGAGCTTTTTGTAAAATGCAAGATTCAGAATGTCCACCAGTGGCTTCTAGTAGTTCTACCTGCTGAGGCCCTTCCTCATCATCCTGGAATCTGTCCCATTGGCGGTGGAAGCAACGTTTTCCTGAATGTATATGCTTTTATATCAGCTTCTTTAAGTGGCAAAGAGGTAGGAGACTGCTTCCTGGAGTTTTCTCCTCCCCTTCCCTTTCTTACTTGTCTATCACCTGCTCCTGTCTCTTCCCTCTATAACTCATGCTTGTGTGTGCATGCAGGCACACACACACACACACACACACACACACGCATACACAAACTCTTAGGTTCTCACTTCACCTCCAGACTGGTCCTGGGAGAGGGTCTTCTTGGGCAATGCTAGCATGGCATGTGGAAGAGGGGAAAAAAAAGAGAGGATAAATAACATCTTAACAAAAATGACAATTCTCATCAGGTTTAAAGTTAATCTTTTAGAATCATTCTGTTTTACTTAAAAATAACTTTTCACAAGGAGGAATGCCTTTGGCAATGTTTCTAGCTCTAGAAGAGTCTATACTGGCTTTTCAAAAAATACTGGTTGTCTTGTTCACTCATTCATTTAATATTTCTGAAACTCTTCTAAGTGTCAGGCACTGTTCAAGTCAGTGGGAACAGAACAACAGGAAAATACCCCAAACACCCACCTTTCTGGTGGATGTAAGTGAATTAGAATAAAAGCAGTGAGGTTGTCATCAGAGGGCAAATTATCAGTAGGTGGGTGGTAAAGTCAAACACTCATGGCTAACATGATTTGCATTTTAAGTGCGCAAACACTGTTTTCCATAATGAAGCATAGTTTCTTTTCTTTTTTTTTTTAACATCTTTATTGGAGTATAATTGCTTTACAATGGTGTGTTAGTCTCTGCTTTATAACAAAGTGAATCAGCTATACATATACATATATCCCCATATCCCCTCCCTCTTGCATCTCCCTCCCACCCTCCCCATCCCACCCCTCTATGTGGTCACAAAGCACCGAGCTGATCTCCCTGTGCTATGCGGCTGCTTCCCACTAGCTATCTATTTTACATTTGGTAGTGTATGTATGTCCATGCCACTCTCTCACTTCGTCCCAGCTTACCCTTCCCCTCCCCATGTCCTCAAGTCCATTCCCTATGTCTGCGTCTTTATTCCTGTCCTGCCCCTAGGTTCATCAGAACCTTTTTTTTTTTTTTAGATTCCATATATATGTGTTGGCATACGGTATTTGTTTTTCAATTTCTGACTTACTTCACTCTGTATGACAGACTCTAGGTCCATCCACCTCACTACAAATAACTCAATTTCATTTCTTTTTATGGCTGAGTAATATTCCATTGTATATATGTGCCACATCTTCTTTATCCATTCATCTGTCGATGGACACTTAGGTTGCTTCCATGTCCTGGCTATTGTAAATAGTGCTGCAGTGAACATTGTGGTACATGACTCTTTTTGAATTCTGCTTTTCTCAGGGTATATGCCCAGTAGTGGGATTGCTGGGTCATATGGTAGTTAGTTCTATTTTTAGTTTTTTAAGGAACCTCCATACTGTTCTCCATAGTGGCTGTATCAATTTACATTCCAGCCAACAGTGCAAAAGGGTTCCTGAACCATAGTTTCTTATTTAAAAAAAAAATCACAATCTTTAAGAATGGGAAGAACAAAGATGGGGGCTGCAGAGAACAAGAGCAAATCCTCAAGTCTACTAATACTAGTATTAAAAGATAAACTGAGTCATATTAAACATTTTAAGAGTTTATTTGGCAAAAATCAACTTGAATCAGGCAGCAGCCAATTCAGCAGATATAAAGGAGCTCTGAAAAGCTGTATAAAGTTAAAGACTTTTAAAAGGAACAGGAAGCAGGAACGAGGGACTCACAAAAAGCAGATTAATTATTGCAAGTTTACTTTCCTTTAGGGGACAGTAGGGTCTATCAGGCAGATTGCCTAACTAGCGCTGGTCGGGTGATTGCTGATGGCCTGGTTTAAGCTTCCATTTCTGGGAGAGCCTGAAGGAAGCCGTAATTAAGGCTTGGTTTGGTGATGTGGGACTTAACATAAACTGAAATTGAGCGGGACACTGTTGGGCCTTCCTGGGGACAGACCCCCCCCCCACCCCGGTGTCCCTCACCTGCCTGTTGTTTGTAGAAAAGCTTTAGTCTCCTAGACCTTTCCTGAGTCCCAAAGAACAAATTTAATCAGAGAAGTGAGAAAATGCAGAAGCAAAGGGAAACAGTCAAGCAAGACAAAATAATAATAGTTTAGCCATAAAACAAAGTCAAGGGCTTTTAGTTCCTCCTCAAGGGCTATAGATAATACCCTGAGTCATGGCCTTGAGTTGTTTCGCAGTTAATAAGACACCCACCAGGTGGAAGAAGTTAACTGCATGCTGATCAAAGTACTTAGACACCAGATAGTTGGAACCACAAAGCTGATGATATTGATTCCTGATTACCTCACCACTGACCAATCAGAAGAATGTTCAAGAGCTGATCAGGCACTCTGCCACCCTCTCCTCACCTTGCCCTTAAAAACATTTCCCTGAAAGCCATTGGAGAGTTCAGGTCTTTTGAGTACGGCTGCCCTGCTCGTTCTCCTTGCTCAGTCCCACATCAGGCACCTTGCAATAAATGCTGTGCTTTCCTTCACCACAACTGGTGTCAGTAGATTGGCTTTACTGTGTGCTAGGGGACCCAAGTTTGGTTCAGTAACAAAATGACTCAATTTTTTAGCCTGTTGTCTTGTTTTCAACACTAGCCTTGTCACCTTGGGAAGGTCCCTTTTCCCCCCACTCAGTACCCTTGTTTGTAAAATCGTGTTGGTCCCTAATCACAAGATAGAACTGTGGTGGAATTTAGACAATGTGCTCTCAGGCAAAAGCATTTTGTCCACTGTAAAGTGTTACAGAGAATA
This sequence comes from Eubalaena glacialis, assembly GCF_028564815.1. Lineage (NCBI taxonomy): Eukaryota > Metazoa > Chordata > Mammalia > Artiodactyla > Balaenidae > Eubalaena > Eubalaena glacialis. The sequence continues at coordinate 114,131,021 of NC_083721.1, forward strand.
TTATTACTATTATGTTCAGGAGGAGTTGGGAGAATTGGAAAGGGAGGGGAGACATGGCAGGTATGGGGAGACAAAGACTGAAGCGGAGACAAACATAAGAAGTGAGATGACCCAGGGAGGGGCAGCAGCCATGGAAATGGCTGCTCTTGATCTCTTAGTGACTGGATGAGATTGTGGCAGAGGGAGCCTCTCTGGGGAGGCACGGTCCTCACTACTCTGTGTAACATGTGAGTGAATCTGCTTAACTTTCAGCTCTGGACAGGCACTTAGGAGAACCAGTCTGTTGTCCAAGTTCATTAACTAGCCACGCAACACTGGTAAGTCACTGCACTTCTCTGGGGCTCCAAGTTCCAAACAATTGGCCGAGAAACAACGTCTGGAGCTCTGGCAGTTTGCAAGTTGGAAGCGGGAGGTAGAAGGGCGCCATCTGTCTGGAGTAGGAAGCCGGCTGCCTTCCTCTCTAGACCCTGGAAGCCCCCCACCCAGGAGTCCACCTTGCCTTCTTTCCAGAGTTGAAAGTTTCAGTGTGTTGCACTTTGACATGCCTTTTTAAAAAGGATGTGAGAAATTGGGAATGTGCTTTAATAAAGATGTATATATAAGATAGAATCAGAGAGTGACAAGGGATGCTACAGACCGCCTAATCCAAGTTCCACACTTTGTAGGTAGAGATGCAGGTTGGCAATGATCCTCCATCTGACCTACCCTATGGGCGGTTGACATGATTTCACATTTTCTCCACACCCACTCTGACTGCCTAAATAGTCTATAATTAGGGTGTACTTTATCCATAAAGTTGAATTTATATCTTTTTCTCAAACAGGATTATGAGTTTTCTCATAATATTTAAGGTTTGTTGTACTAGTTCCATGAACTCTTGATTTATGTGTGTGTGTGTGTGCGCGTGTGTGCGTATGCTCGCGCATTTTGTTTTCCCTGCTGTGTTGGGTGATCTGGTTCACGCAAATCCCAGTTTAGGGGAAAGAGAGCTGACACTCTCTAAAAGGACAGTAGAAGACTAGTAACTGAGTACAACCGTGAGGGTAACCATTAAGTTTATAGTCACTTTGATTTATCACAATCTTATTTTAGTAGTTGACTAAGTTTCATTCTTTTTGGGGTTTTTTGGCCACGCCGCGCGGCGTGTGGGATCCTATTTCCCTGACTAGGGATCGAACCTGTGTCCCCTGCTGTGGAAGCACAGAGTCCTAACCACTGGACTGCCAGGGAAGTCCCTCAATCATTTTTAAATTTCAAGTTCAAACTCCTTTTGAAGCTCTCTTCCTGCCCCTGGAGGTCACAACTATCTATGGTTTTCATGGCCGTGTGTGTGTGTGTGTGTGTGTGTGTGTGTGTACAGGGAGGAACACAATCTGTTCTTTATAAGCTCCCCTTGCCCCCAGCCAAGCCCTCCAGTCATTGGAACAGAGGGAGGGAGAGGCAAAGAGCAGAGGTGTCTCTCCCTCCCTGGGCAGGCTGTGGCGTCCCTTCTTGTTGCTGATTCTCTGGCTCATCCAGGCTGCCCTTTCTGGCACAGTCCCTGTGGGGCTGGGGCCCAGTGTCCCCTCCTGTGGGCGCTGCTGCCACAGGCATTCCCATGCTGAGCTCCCTGCCCTGCCTGGGAGAGCCGGCTCCTGCTGGGCCTCCTTCACCTCACCCTTCAGCCCCTCCAAAGACCGCCCATCCCCGGCCCCTGTGCTGGGTTCTCTCCCCGGTTGGTGCATGTTAGGGTGAGGATTGGTGAGGCAGTATGAGCTCAGCTACTGTCTGAAGTGACCACGCCATCCTTGGGGAAACCTGGCACCCTTCCCACGGCCATCAGAGGGGTTTGAGCCGCTCCACTGTTGCCCGCTCTCCAGCCCTGACCTCACCTCTCTTGTTCTTTGCTGGGGGCAGATCAGCAAGTCAGGGACTGAGCAGACATGATTGAGGGAATGGACTGCCTTCTGTTTCTTGCAGACACCCCATCTTAACAAGAGAATTTCTTGGGGGCTCCTTCCTGCACTAGACTTTGGGGAGAGTAAGCCCTGTCTCTCTCCCCATAAGGAAGGCTTTGTCTCTCTCCATGGATGCTGCAGTCCCCCAAGTGACCGACTCCCTCCCTCCTCTTGTCTAGTCTGAGTAGCAGGTAGGATGCTCTTGGAGCTCAGGTTGGTTTTAGGAACCCTCAGCCAGCCTGCAGGCCCTGCAACCGGCTCCAGCTGCAGGCAGGTGTTGGCAGCTCTGTGAGCTAAGAAGGGGACTTTAGTGCCTTTGTTCCTGGTTTTGGGCCTTTGCTCAAACTACCAGGAAAAAAGTCCCTCTTGACCTTGTTTCACGGCCAGCTCGCTTTGTTCTCTGCTAAAGAGTGCAAATCGTGACCCCTGGTGGTTCAAGGAGAGAAGTGCAGTCCAGAATCCCACTGCCATGCCAGCATGTAGTTCAGAGGCATAGGTTTTAGTTTTAACTAGCAAACATGTCCAGTGTTTCTCTAAGCCTTCTATTACTGCATAAAGAGCTAAATTTTTCTTTATTAAGAAAGAAAATTTTTTTGTGTTTTTAATACTGAAGAAAAATTTCCAGAAAATAAGATTTTCAGCATGTTTAACTAGCTTGTTTTAAACAGTAAACTGGTAACTCAACATTTGTTTGATTATTTTAATTTTAATTAATTATTAGTTATTAATTACTTGTTCAAAAACTGTGTAGCTAGGCTCCTGATGCAGGGGCCTTTGTGTCACACTAGGGTTCATGGATCCTCTGTTGTATATCCTAAAGCCTGCACAAATCATCCTGATCCCCAACCCCCTAATTTTGTGGTCTAACATGGTAAGTGTACCCCAAACTGTGCTTGAGAGTAACAGACCTCCTTGTTACATGCAAAGCACTGGATGACATTCTTTAAAGTTCATGTAATGGTAGGTTCATTATTTTGGTGCAAGGGTCCACCTGGGACACAGAAGCCAATTGTCAAGATACCTTTTTAGCAATGATGCAAAATTCCTGCAATGATGCAGGAATATAGAAATGATTGATCTGGTGGATTTCAACATAAAACAAACTTGCTTTTAGTAGTAGTTAAAAACCGAAGCACCATCACTACTCACAGACAGAGGGGAGGATGTTTCACATCTTCTAAACACATGGGGTTTAACTACAGGATCACTTTATATGTTCCACTGTTGGGAAACCTGTTGGGCCAGACAGCAACTTGTATATTTCATGACCAAAGAGTTTTCAAAAATGTCTTTATATCTGGCTTCATTCAATTTTTGCAGACATATAAATAAATTCTTTTTGGATTACAGGGGAAATAGTCAAAAAAGATTGATTGGAGGAAGCAACTTTCTTAATCGCATCTTCATGGAGTAGAAGCAATAATTTTGTTAAAGGACTTTTACTGCAAAAATAAAAAGATAGATGTCTGGTTTCATGGTGGCTCTAATTTCCCAAATCTCCAAAGTGAAGCATAAATGGAATCAGGAAGGCTCATGGTCATGGAGATAAGACTGTTGATCTTGAAGTAGAAGCAGCCCAGTGAAGGTCAGCCAGCAGGTGGGTGAGGAACAAGTAAGAACCTAGACAGACACTTGGAAGCCAATCATTTAGGGACAGTGTGACTGACCATTTTGATGTTTGTGAGTCCCCGAACTGCACGAGTCACTGCTTTAATGCCCTGCTTTGTGGGGTCCCTAAATAACTTCTTCGGAGAGAGATCTGGCCTTATGGACAGCTTGCATAGCCTTACTTTCAGGATATCTTCCTTTGCCTTGTTCGGTTGATACTCAGTACTCCACGGTTATAGATTCATTCTTTTATCTTTGTGTGTGTGTGTGTTTGCCAGGGGCTGTCTTCTGCAGCCACCACGGTGTGTGGCTTCTATAGGAAGACTAGAGTGCTTCTTATACCAGGGCAGGGCCTGATCCTTCCAGAGAGACCTGTCTTAGTGGCTAGGGCTGCCATAATATAACACCACAGACTTGGTGGCTTAAACAACAGACATTTATTTTCTTATGGTTCTGGAGGCTAGAAGTCTGCAGTTGACTGAATGTTTGGGTCACCTCCAACATTCATAGGATGAAACCCTAATCGCAATATGATGGTATTTGGAGATGGAGCCTTCCGGAGGTAATTAGGTCATGAAAGTGGAGTTCCTTTGTAAGAAGAGGCCAGAGAGCTAACTAGCTCTCTCTCCACCCTGTGAGGTTACAATGAGAAGTCTGAAACCAACCCGGAAAAGGGCCCTCACCTGACCTTGCTGGCACCCTGATCTCAGCCTTCCAGTCTCCAGAGATAAATTTCTGTTGTTTATAGGCCATACCATCTATGGTACTTTGTTAAAATATCCCAAACTGACTAAAGTCCGAGATCAGCGTGCCAGCAAATTCGGTTCCTGGTGACAGATCTTCTTCCGGCTTGCAGACAAGACGCCTTCTTACTGTGTCTCACGAGGCCCATCCTCTGTGTGCACAAGGAGAGAGAGAGGGAGAGAATGCTCTGGTGTCTCTTCCTCTTCTTGTCAGGGCACTAGTCTTATCGGATTAGGGCTCCACCCTTATGGCCTTATTTAGCCTTAATTACCTCCCTACGGGTCCCGTCTCCAAATACCATCACACTGGGGGTTAGGGCTTCAACATATCAATTTGGGGGGTACAGAGTTCAGTTTGAAGAAGACCCAGGGAGAGGAGCACCCATGTGAACTGATGTCTGACCCTGTGTTGTAGGCTCCAGTACTGATGTCTTTGTATCTCACCTGACAATCCATCCTGGGATTCACCTCCAGGACTTTCACAACTGACTCCATCCGCAGATCAACATTAGCCCCTCACCTATCTCCTACTTGCACACATTGCTTCCTCTTTGGCCTCAGTTCTCCCTCCAAGTTCCTGCCCCTTGTGTCAGAGGTGTCTGCCAAGGGATTCTTGCTGCAGAAGCAGGTGCATTCATCCAGGTCACTCATTTCTGCTCCTTCCATATACAAGGCAGATTGGAAGACCCAACCTTGGAAGAAAACTCAAACTTGAACTCCCCAGGGCTGAGAATTTAGATCTTGCCATTCAACAAATATCATTGTGTGAGGTACCATGCTAGGACTGAGAAAGATGCAATCTCTACTCTCATAACAGATAGGGTCTTTTTTTTTTTTTTTTTTGGATAGGGTCCTTTTAACTCCACAACAGACTATCAGTCTAATAAGAGAACCCCAGAATGTTTGTTTTATTAAAAGGTAGAATTTGACAGAAAAATATTTGGAAGCTCTAAACCTCCTCCTGTTTGTAGTGATGCATTTATTCATTCCTGTATTCATTCAGCAATCACCTTGTCACAGTTTGTCTTGGAGGGAGGTTAGGGTACCTATGGAGGACCAAGCAGGTGAGGCTTGAAAAGGTAGACAAGGGCTCAGATTCTAAAGGCCTTGGGTTCCATGCTGAAGACTTTGTTCTTTAGGTACTGGGGAGGGGCAGGGAGAGAAGGGATGGAGTCATGTGACTCTGGAGTTGTAGAACCCATAGGATGTGGACCATGAGGGAGAGGGAGGGTTCCAGAATGACCCCTGCTTCTGACTGGTGATTCTGGAGGGCCTTCTCTGAGAAAGGGAATGTGGTAGCCAGAGCAGGCCTCTGGTAGGGGTGATGGTTTGCTTAGAGCATGAAAGTTGAGGGGCCCAGGGAACTAGGTAGGGGTTTCAGAGTCCACTGATCCTGGCTACCCTGGAAAGAGACATTTCCTCCTCACCCTCTGCTTCTTTGGTACCACCTTCTGTCTGAAAGCCTTCCTCCTTCCGACTGGCAGGTATTCAGGCCGTCCCTAAACTCCTTCCCTCCTGAGTGCCCTGGGGGGCTCCTCCCCTAGAGCATCACTTTCACCCACCAGATCCACTGCTGGCTTTGGGCCCCAAGTGTGATTATTTTGTTACAACCCCTGCAGTCCCACCCAGACCCAGCCTGGCCCTCCCTTTCTGTGTGCTCAGGTGCGACTCTGTTCGCCTGTTCTGAGCTGGTTCTGCTTGAGGTTGGACAGTCACTACATCTCATCACTCCCTATTACCCCTTTACTCAAATGCTGCGAAGTCCTCCGCTCTTCTAGATCTGGACCATTCCTGGGCACATTTAGAACCTGAGGAAGCAGGAAGAGAACACAAGGACATTGTTGCCACAAATCCTTTTTGGAAAGTAGACTCAGTAAGATTAATAAATACATGATAAAAAAAATCAAGACACAGATGGACCCTTTCCCGCAGAGGAGAAGTACAGAGGCAAGTCTGTGTCTTTAAAGAGATGCATTTTACCCTCTTCATCATTTTGTCAAACTCAGACCAGAGAACCCTTCATGTCAGGCTCTGGAGGAAACGTTAGGTGGGAGGACCCGTTTTTGAATTCTAGTAACAACAATAACATCAGTAGCAGCTAATATTTATTGAGTACTTACTATGTGCCAGTCATTAAGTACATTGTGTGTATGACCTCATTTAACCCTCACAACAATACTATGAGGTACATATGTTAATATTCCTTTTTCACAAGATGAAGACGTGGTGCTTAGGCAGGTTATATGGCTTGTCCATGCGTCTCACAGCTCAGCTCCAAACCTGGCTGCTCAGTTTGGGTGTTGCTGTGTGTACTGGGCTGAAGAGTGTCCCCCGCAATCCATGTCCACCTGGAACCTCAGACTGTGACTTATTTGCAAATAGGGTCTTTGCAGATGTAATTCGCTAAGATGAGGTCATACTGGATTAGGGTGGGCCCTAAATCCAATGACTGGTGTCCTTGTAGAAGGCCACGGGATGACACAGGGACACACAGAGAAGGCATGTGAAGACTGAGACAGAGGTGGGAGGGATGCATCTCCAAGCCAAGGAATGCCAGGGATTGCTGACAACCACCGGAAGCTAGGAGGGGATCTTGGAACAGATTCTCCCTCAGAGTCTCAAGGAGGAACCAACCCTGCCGACACCTTGGTTTCCCACATCTAGCCTCCACAACTGTGAGGTCATACATTTTTGTTGTTTTAAGCCACCTGGTTTGTGGTACTTTGTTACAACATCCCTAGGAAAATAATACAATGGCTGAATGGTTAATTTCCCATGTCATTTCCTAATTGTCGAAAAGATAAATGGTTTTCCAGGCACTCTCCATCTTCCTCCATTTCAAATGTCACGATATGTTGGTTTGAGGAGGCTTATTTTAACCCAGATTCATTTCCTCCCTTATACAAATTCCTTGGTTTATTTCAGAGGTGTGCCATCTAGTGTCAAGAAGTGAGAAATGCATGTTATTTTTGGAAATGGCTGAAGGTATGATTTGAGTAGTCTCTGCTCCCTGAAGAGTATCACACAGAAAATTCTGCAGTAGAATCTTCCCTAAATATCTTTTGTAGTGACATGGATCATTCAAGTCATTTCCCAAAATCATATATAGGTTTTAAAAGACAGGTAAAGTTAAAATATTAATTTTAAGTCAGACAAGGCAGAATTGAGCTTTTTTTTTTTTTTTTTCATTATCTGTATAATTCAGAGCATATGAGGCAGCTTGCATTAAAAATGCATGAATCTTGTGGGAATATTTTATAGCTTTGTTGGGGGTTAACGTCTACACAGTTTTCTTTTTCTTATATAATCGTAGCAAAGCTGTAAGATGGACATTTTTTTCCCCCTATTTGTGGAGATGAAGAAATTGAACCAGATTAACCTGACCCCAAATGACACAGTTAAAGAATAACATCACCAAAGCTCAACCCAAGGCTGTCTAACTCTTTTTTGGCTATCTGTCTTGTCACATGGATCTGCTAATTTAAAAGGCTACAGAGTAACTCAACTGCCACACTATTTGGTTACAAATGCCCAGTCCCTGGAGTATCCTATATTTCCACTAAAACACTTTTCCTATGGGAAAAAGTCAAATGAGTTTTATACTTATTGGCAGAAAAATACTGTCATGAAAAGCAAAGGTCTTGCAGTTTTATTTTCCTGAAAAAAACCCCTAAAAATGATTCTAAAGCTCCAATAGTAAAGTCTACTTCCTAAATACATTCCTAGAATAAGAATTTAGAGGAAAAGAATAGAAATAATGAAGAGAACCATTTACGTTTGTGGTTTTGATTGAGTGAGTGACAAACTTCTCCTATTCTTACTGGTTTATGAGTACATTGATTAGCTATGTCTTTTGGGGAACTATATCTTGGGAAATGGGAGGTGGGAGACTACATCGGAATTCCAAGGTGTGTCATTGAGGTATTTTAGAATTTAGTATTCCCAGAAATTTCTGAATAAAATGAGTTGGGGAAAATTATTTTAGTGTTTAGAGCTCTTCCTTTTTTTAGAGCTCTTCCTTTTAGGACAAGTTAACATTTTACCGAACTATGAATATACATACAAAATTGACATAAATCAGCCCAGTCAGAAGCCAAGAAAACAGTAATTTTCTAACACTATCAGCTTCCTCAAAACTCAGTGTTCTCTCCTTGGAATGTAAGTTCCTCCAATTTCAAAATACAATGAGCTTCAGAGGTTCTCTGAGACCCTTCTCTGCCCATCAGCAAGGGGAATGAGCATTTTAAAATGATGCATCTGCTCTATCTGTACCAGACTTGTGGAAGATTGGAATTAGGACATTGGAGGAAGTGATGGATATCTCATTAAAGTAGTAGAAATGATTCCTATTGACTTTTGACCCCAGGATCTGAACATGTTTCCTTGATTGTTGAAAAGTTAATTCTCTCTCCAGGAAGATATGATTGAATTTTGTGATAGTGCTGAATCTGCTTGGCTGAAAAAATTTGAAAACATTTTCCATTTTCTTATGTGCTCCTGCCAAAAAATAAGGTAATCTTTTCTGTCTGATTGGTATGCCGGACTTTAAAATATCTTTCAAGTGTTAAAATGAAATGTATCTTATTAGGTACTTCTCTTTTTTCAAGCAAGAAGTTGACTTCTTTGTAGAAATTGGTAAGATGATTCTAAAATTCATATGGAATTGTAAGGCACCCAGATTGGACAAAACAATCTTGAAAAGGAAGAACAAAGTTGGAGAACTCACACTTCCCAATTTCAAACTTACTACAAAACAATGGTAATCATGACAAGGTAGTACTGGCACAAGGTTAGATGTATAGATCACCAGAATAGAACTGAGAGTCTAGAAATAAACCCACACATCTATGGTAAACTGAGTTTTGAGAAAGGCACTAAGACCATCCAATGTAGAAAGAAAAGTTTTCAGTAAATGGTTCCGTGACAACTGGAGAGCCACGTGTAAAATAATGAAGTCGAATCCTTACCTCACACCATACACAAAAATTAACTCAAAATGGATCAAAGACCTAAATGTAAGGGCTAAAACTACAAAACTCTTAGAAAAAAACATAGGGGTAAACTCGCATAGCCTTGGATTTGCCAAAGGATAAGATACTTCAGATAAGATACCAAAAACACAAACAACCAAAGGAAAAAATAGATAAGTGGGACTTCATCAAAATTAAAAACAAATTTACTTCAAAGGACACCATCAAGAAAGTGAAAAGACTTCCCCAGAATGGGAAAAAATACTTGCAAATCATTTATCGGATAAGAATCTAATATCGAGAATATATAAAGAGCTCTTAAAATTCAATAATATTCAATAAAAAACCAAATAACTTAATTAAAAATGGGCAAAGGAGCTGAATAGACATTTCTCCAAGAAAGTTATATAAATGGCAAATAAGCACGTGAAAAGATGCTCAATATCATTAGTCTTTAGGAAAATGCAAATCAAAACCACAATGAGATACCACTTTATACCTACTAGGATGACTAGAATCAAAAATCAGTGTTGATGAGGCTGTAGAGCAATCAGAACCCTCATCCACAGCTGGTAGGAACGTAAAATGGTGAAGCCACCTTGAAAAACAGTCTAACAGTTTCTCTAATGATTGAACGTAGAGTTACCATATGACCCAGAACTTCCACTCCCAGGTATAGACCCAGAAGAAATGAAAACATGCCTATAGAAAAACTTGTACACAAATGTTTATTGCAGCATTATTCTTAATAGCCAAAAGATGCAAAGAGTCCAAATGTCCATCAACTGATGAATGGATTTTAAAAAATGTGGTACCTACCTGCATACAGTGAAATATTATCCAGCCATAAAAAGGAATGAAGCACAAATACATGCTACAACATGTTTGAATGTTAAAAACATTATAAGTGAAAAAGCCCCTCTTTAAGACACAACATATTATATGACTCCATTCATATGAAATATCCAGAAGAGAGACAGAAAGGAGATTAGTGGTTGCCCAGGGCTGGGAGTGACCTGGAAAGGTAGGGGGCGATAGCTAAAGGATTTCTTTTAGAGGTGATAAAAGTGTTCTAAAATTGACGGTGGTGATGGTTGCATGCACCTGTAAATATACTAAAAGACATTCAGTTCTACAGTTTAAATGGCTGCGTTGTATGCTATGTGAACTATTATCTCAAAGCTGCTTTAAAAACATACACTGACGTTAGTAATCTTAGGAATTGGATCAGTTCTTTCTCTCTATGTACATTTGTATATATACATATATACATGCATGCATATATACATATATACATACACATATACGAATGTATGTTTTATAAGATTTGATGTTATTACAAGGAGGATATTTGATAAAGAGTATTAACAGATTAGTTACATTTAACCTACATAAATAGGATATTTTGCCATACAAAAATAGAATGAAAGCGGATTATGCTACTTTCAACACTGCCTCTTTGTACTGATAAACGAAATATTTCTCAAAATACCCCTGGGCTAGTGTTCCTGGCAGTTCCCGTCACCTCACCCCTCTGTGACAATTCTCACTGTGCTCTCCTCCACCTCATATATCGCTGCGCGATTCATCTTACAAGATGCTGCCTTCTTTCCCCTGATGTGCCAGTGTATTTTTTCCTGTCACATTTCCAAGCTTTCTCCTCTAGAGCTCCACTTGGAGCCCAAATAAGACCTTTAGAGGCCCCGGGACTAAGGAGATGTTGGTGCCAGAGGTCCTGCCACCCCCATCTCTCATCTGACATAATTCAAAATAAAGCATCACTCATCTATAAAAGGTACAAGTCACATCTATGTTGAAATGAAAATAGCCCCTTTTTTTTACAATTTTGGCTTGCAAAATTCCAGATCAACTTGGCAAAATTTAATATTTCTCCTTTCTTGGGCCCTCTGCTGTGTTCGTGCCCTAAGCCAGTGCTTAATTTGCTCCTTCGATCATGCACCTGAGTTTGCCAAGCTGATTTTTCTCATTCACCCCCTCCCTCCTCACTCTCCTCCTCCACCCTCGACCTCACTCTCACCCTGACAAGTGCTCCTTCTGGTCTCCGTGACAAACTTGTGTTTGGCTGTCACCTGGAAAGGCATGAAGCATGAGCTGAATGCCAGCAATTCTCTAAGGCCCAGCCAAATCATTTCTCCTCCAAGGACAGAAATACTCTTTTAACCCTACCTTGGCCCTGTCGGAATCAATACGGGTTTTGTTTTTGTTCATCAATAACTGAAAATTTGGAAAAACCAGGTGACTGACTTTCTAGAACACAATTCAAGATCTCTTTTTAAATAGTTAATTTTAGAGAACTTATGATCTGAAGGTCATAAATATTGGAAATATTATTTGGCAAAACCCAATAAAAAACCAAGACAGATTTTCTTGTACAACTCTCCCTGAATGATGCATGGCTTGATAGAGCAATATTTTTTAGACTGATAGTGTTTGGCAGAGCTTTCTGTAGGGAATATTGTTGACTCATGTTCAATGAGTAATTTTTACATTGAAATTCACATCTAAAGTATCTGATGTTTCTATTTGCTCAGACATGTTAGCAAACATAAAAATGAAAAATATTGGCATACAATGAAAAGAATATTTTTAATCTAGTACTTTTACTAGAAACACATTATTCCTTTTTCAAACAGAAAAGCCAATTATTCTACACTCACAACAGCATCATTCAAGTCACAAAGGATAAAAGAAAGCATTTAAAAAGAATAAAAATGACTGACATATAGGGCTCTGATTGCATTCTACTATATGTTCTAGCTTATGAATTTTCTGATTTTGCAGAAAGCCCATTTTTCTTCCATCACTTCTTTCCACAGACATAAGAAATTTTTGGTGGAGAGCAGGCAGTTACCCACACTTAAGACATTTTGATGTGACATTCCCGTCTTCCAATTCTTTGTGATTGGATTTTCAGTTTCTGCCACAGGCATGTTATATGATACCAGGAATTGATCAACAGTTGTGGCTGTGAGAAAAAAAAAAGGAAAATAAAACCTACTCTGTCTTGGTGCTTGTTATAGTGAAAATAGTAGGCATTGAACTATTTGTCAATGGAGGCACCAGTTAACTCATTGCCATGTGCTATAAGATCTCTAATCTACTTTAATATATTCCCTGTAGATAATGTGAAATTAAGTATGTGCTAATTAACACAAGTTTTAAATCTAGGGGCAGAGATTTGCCCAATGGAGAATCTATACAAAAGGGGTAATCAGCTTCTAGACTATAGCAGTCTCATACTAGATGTGGCTACCATAAGGATTATTGGTATCTTGAGCAAACCAAGGGTATGGTAATTAGATATTCCATTAGAATTGAATGTCAGAACTGTGTTATTGATAAAAATGGGGACCTGTTGACTATATAATGTATGTTAGAAATGGGGTCTCCTTTGTGAAATTTGAGGTGGTCAAGATAAGAGGATTGGCTATACCTCTTGCATGAATAAGGTATAAAAACTGGGGAAAGCCTGTAGTCTATGTCCTTAGGGAAGGCACCTCAGGCTCATTCCCTAAATGATCCTCTGTCCATTGGTTTCAGAGGATTCTTGTTGCTTGATGATGTCTAAAAGGCTAACAGAATCTTGCCTCTGAAATGTTGTTGTGTCTGCCTCGAGAGAACTTGTCAGGTAACATTAAAGGGATCCAGGGAGCTGGAATCTCTCTGAACTTACACAGTTTAGCAGAGATGTTTTGTGCTGCTTGCTAATAACTGTTTGCTCAACCCATACCTGCATGCATGTCAGCTTTGCTTTGGTTATAACCTAAATAGCAAGAGTGTGGCAGCAATTCACCCTCATCTACCTCAAACTGCTCTATAGATAACTGTTATCTACCAAAAAGGAGAGTTGTGTATGACTGTGTTGGCTAAGGTAGTTAGTAACAGTATGGAAACCGGTCCTCACCAGATGTATTAGCTGAGGGCATATGTATCATTTTATCAGTCAAGGCTGCTGGTTTGCTAGACTGGGTTGCATTTTGGCATAACCCTATTATATAGCAGGCTAGATGATGAAATTATGGAAAAAGGAAAAGGTAGACCAGGGTAAGGAGAACCAGGCAGGGTAGTTGGGTCCTATGGGGTCTTATAGGCTATTGTAAGAACTTTGTCTTTTCCTCTGAGAGAAATAGGGAGCCATCACTGGGTTTTGAGCAGGGGAGTGACATAATCTGATTTATATTAGGGCCATTTTGATTGTTGGATTGAAAATAGTCTTGGAAGGCTGGGTTTGAGGCAGGTTCACTAGTTAGGAGGCTCTTGCAGGAATCCAGGGAGAGAGGACAGTTAGTTACTCAGACAGTGGGGGTATTAAGGCGTGGTTGCATCTTGATCTATTACAGTTAGAACTTACCAGATTTGCTGGGTTGGATTGGATGGGAGGTGTGTGAGAGGAGAGGAGCCAGCAATGACTGGGAGATTTGGCCTGAACGTCTGGAAAATGGAATTTCCATCAGCTGAGAAATAGAAGACCATGTATACAGTAGGTTTGAAAAAAATAAATAAATGTGGGAATGTCTTATAATTTATGAATTGCTATAAAAATATGGCATTTGGCATGTTTATGAACTCTCTGTAATTTAGCATGTGTTTAGTATAGAGTGTTGCTTTTTGCCCAACTTACTCTTACGTAAATTTCCTGGTTTCTAATGATCACACCACACAAGACATCTGCTTTCACTTGTCATCTCAGTGCTTTCTGTCTCCTCCAGCCCTGCCTGGTCCCACATGGTGTCAAGGTAAGACTGTTTGAAAGATGGCAATTGCAGAGTTTGTACTTGCTGACTAGTGAGGAAGCTTGCCATCTGCTTGGCTCATGAAATCACTTGAAAAGCAAAATGCGATTTCTGTTACCAGTTTGCCTCTAACAGTCATCAGTAACTCAAGATGTTTATTGAGATTGGGGTTCCTTGGGTCTGATCTGCCGGGCTCTGATTCACTTTTTTAGTTTTCTCTTTCTTGGAGACTTCACAGCAAACCTATTGGTGCCAAAAAAGATACATGATATGTTTCACATTCATGTGCAGTAGTGACGGGGGATGTGCCCTCCAGCTACTAAGAAGGGGGAAAAGAAAGAAACTTCAAAAAAAGGCCATGAAGAACCTAGTGGCAAGACGGGAATAAAGACACAGACCTACTAGAGAATGGACTTGAGGATATGGGGAGGGGGAGGGGTGAGATGTGACAGGGTGAGAGAGTGTCATGGACATATATACACTACCAAATGTAAAATAGATAGCTAGTGGGAAGCAGCCGCATAGCACAGGGAGATCAGCTCGGTGCTTTGTGACCACCTAGGGGGGTGGGATGGGGAGGGTGGGAGGGAGGGAGATGCAAGAGGGAAGAGATATGGGAACATATGTATATGTATAACTGATTCACTTTGTTATAAAGCAGAAACTAACACACCATTGTAAAGCAATTATACTTCAATAAAGATGTTTAAAAAAATATTTAAAAAAAAAAAGAAAGAAACTTCAAAACACCATATTCTTGTTTACTTAAAAAAATAAATAACATACTTTCCTTCTAGCCATGATGTTGTAATAGGGACTGGATTCAGTCTTCAACATCAAAAAAAAAAAAAAAAGGAAAATCAAATAAAATACGTGAAGCAAAGATTTCCATGAATTGACTAAGAGGCAGTGAAAGACTGTGATCTTTGAGAAAAGGACAGTCAAATCAATAAGATGAGCTCTACAATCGACTCAACTTACTGCCCAAAGGCAGTTTCCAGGTTGTGGAGCCCAGAGGTCTGGCTGAGTGGAAGAGATAGAAATCAGAATTTTGAGAGAATAGATGCCTAGAATTTGTGGGAGAGAACACCAGAGAAGAGAGTGCTACCCGGAGAGTTCCTGAGATGGGCAGATGGGTCCTCTCCAGTCTTTGGCTGAGTCCTGATCTGCACCAGCCTGAGAAGAAACTCCTCGAGGCTGGGGAAAGACCCACAGACAGCAATAGGTCAAACGTTTCCAGGAGCTCACACTGGGCTAGAAATAGTTCTTAGTCCCATCAGCCAGAGTGGGGAGGCCTTGTAAAACATGGGCATTGAGTATAGTTTGAAGGAGGGTGTTAGCATTAGACTAATGGTTTCTCCTGAGCCATCCTAATGAACTTTAAAAGCAAGTTTTGGGAATTCCCTGGCGGTCCAGGAGTTAGGACTCTGCACTTCCACTGCCGGGTTCGATCCCTGGTTGGGGAGCTAAGATCCCACAAGCCACACGGCGTGGCCAAAAAAATAATAATAACAAATAAAATAAAGTTAAAAAAAAAACAAAACGGGGCTTCCCTGGTGGCGCAGTGGTTGAGAGTCCGCCTGCCAATGCAGGGGACACGGGTTCGAGCCCTGGTATGGGAAGATCCCACATGCCGCGGATCAGCTGGGCCCGTGAGCCACAACTACTGAGCCTGCGCGTCTGGAGCTTGTGCTCCGCAACAAGAGAGGCCGCGACAGTGAGAGGCCCGCGCACCGCGATGAAGAGTGGCCCCCGCTCGCCACAACTAGAGAAAGCCCTCGCACAGAAACGAAGACCCAACACAGCCAAAAATAAATAAATAAATTAATTAATTAATTTTAAAAAAAAAAGGAAGTTTCACAAAGATGAAACTGTTCCTAAGTAACTTAATTGCCTGCTGGAACCAAGCCCAATACTCCTTCAAGTGATACAACAAAATCCAGTACCCAAACATGCAAAATTCACAATATCCAGCATCCAATCCAAATTGGCAAGTTTATTAGTTTCCTAGGGCTGCCGTAACAAAGGAACACAAACTAGGTAGCTTACAGCAACAGAAATGGATTCTCTCACAGTTCTAGAGGCTAGATGGGTGATATCAATGTGTCTGCAGGGCTGTGCTGCCTCTACGACTCTGGGTAGAGTCCTTTCTTGCTGCTTCCAGCTTCTGGTGGTGGCTGTCAATCCGTGGTGCTCCTTGCCTTTCAGCTGCATAACTCCAGCCTCTGCCTCTGTCACATGGTGCTCTCACCATGAATTTCTGCCCTCTCCTCTTATAAGGACACCAGTCATATTGGATTAAGGGCCCAACCTCATCCAGGTCTCAACTAATTACATCTGCAACAACCCTATTTCTAAATAAGATCACATTCCAAGGTACCAGGGGTTAGGACTTAACACACCTTATTGGGGGACAAAATTCAACCCATAATACCGGGCATGCAAAGAAGCAGAAAAATAAGGCCTATAACCAGAAGAAAAATCAATCAGTAGATACAGAGTAGAAGCTGTTGAGATGATGGAATTAGCAGACACAGATGCTACCACAACTATAATAAAAATGCTCCACATGTTCTATTTTGGATAGTTGTATTGCTATGTGTTTTTTTGGATTATTTTTTATATAATTCCATTAATCTCTGTAGTAGCATAAGGAACAGAGATAAATACTATAAATCATAAAGTAAGTCCTAAAAGATCTCTGTGAGTGTGAGTCAAGGACATTTTCAGAACTGCTTCTTCATCTCTAAAATGGGAATAATACCTCCCAGGTAAAGTGCAACAATCAAATGAAATTTTTATAACTTACTTGGTACGTAATCAACTCATAATAAATAGCAGCAATTATTGTTACTAAAGCTTGAAGCAATTACAAAAGCAATTATAGGTCAAATGATTAGAGACCTATGATGGATGAGACTGAACACAATCAGTGTAATTATAATGGTTTTGATTTATTGCTCTTGGTAAGAACTTTACTAATTCGGACAAGTTGGGATAGGGAAAAAGTCACATCTAACTGATGAGCCGTCTTAATTACAGAACAATTTTGAAGAAATGGTTTTTGATTACTTTTAACTACATGCAGTAATTAGGGCCAGGCTACAAAGTTTTACCTAGTATATATATCCTTAAGGGACTGGCTTTAATGGTTACATAAAATGATCTTTCATTCGCATAACAAGGCTTTCAGCTGTTGTAAAAGAGTTTCTTTTCATAAACAGTTTGTTTTCTTCAGCGGTAGAATAAGTCCTATTGGAATGATTTGACCAGCAACAATCACGTGGCAATTCCTTCATGGATTCAGGTATCAGCCACGAGGCACCAGCTGACGGCTGTAGCCTTGGCTGTTGGAGCACCTGCATCCTGGGGAGCATCCTGTGACTGCAGAGCCTCTGTGACCCCACTTCTTTCCTGTTGTTCCCCTACCTGTGGTGGTGTCTGCTTCCTGCAATTACTAACCTCTGGGTTATCTCTGCGTGCTATTTTTTGCTCTTTCAGTGTTTCAACAACCATATAACCAAGTCCCTGAAGTAAATCCCCACGGTTTTAAATACCTGGCATAACTATCCTCTGGACTGGACCCCAGCTGACACCATACACCAAGAGGAACAGCTGGAACCAACCAGAGAGAGGCCAAAGACGGAGCAGAGGGTCGGTAACCAGAGAAAAGGTCTGGGGCTGTATGGGAGGCAGTCACTGGGGGTGGATTGCTAAGGCAATCCCGCTAATTCAGCTGATGCCTTCTCTTTAGCAGGGTGCGTTGTCATGGGCCCATGCCCGCTAGCATTTCCTGCTCTCTAGCTGAGTGGCCTGGTGGAAGTCTGATCCATTATTTAGGACATGGATTTTCAATTTGCAAAACGTGAGGATTAGTCTAGATGAATTCCACATTTCCTTTCAGCTGTGAAGCTCCTCTTGAACTAATTGATGTGTTTGCTCAGGGTCGGTTGGGAAAAGCTATTCTGTCTCTTCCCATATGCTAAGTGAAGACGGGATTAAGAAAGCAGAATGATTTGGCCCCATGGGGTGCCCTGCCTCCTGGACAGGAAACAGAAAGGTTTTGTACAGTCCCTGCCGGGTTCAGGTAAGACAACTTTGCCAGGGGAAGCGGCACACGTCAGGCTCTGCAAAAAGCACTGCCCCATAGCAGGGGGCATGTCACAGGGCAGCATATTACATGTTAATACGATTGTGTTTGAAAGGTGGTCATTCCAAAAGTGTGGCAGCAAAATAAAATGATAACCAGAGAAAGCTAATTAAGTTGCTGGGGTGGTGTAAAAGTAGGTGCTGGGCTGGATTCCTGAGCGTGGTGTAATTAAAATGACTGTGTATTTGTCGTCCTGTGTGTAAAATGATATGCCTTTTCTGAATAAGTTTCCCAAAAAGGAATAAAGTCATTTGTTTGTTTACCACTTTTCAAAGAACCAGCCTTCCTTTCATTTTAACTCTGTTGTTTTAAGGGGCAGCCAGCTTTCCGCTGATCTTAATGTAATTAACATGGGCAGATGCTTTGCATTTGTTCCCGTGAATCCGCTGGGTAGGTGTCTGCATCCTAGGCTGCTGTAGGCTTCTGGCAAAACCTGTTTTGTATTGTGACGTGAGGTGACCCAGTATCAAAGCCTTACCCCCTCAGCAGGTAAAGAAGATGATACTAGAAACTGAAGGGATCTGGGACTCTGAATAACATCATTTGCAGTTAGCTTGAGGGTAGCTCAGCTGCCTGGCTTTCAGGTTGTCAGTTATTGTGAAAAAGTTAGCATCTGCTGGATAATGAACACCGGTGACAATAATAGTATCCTGGGTATCAGTCAACTGAAAAATAAATCATTTCAGCTTTGGTCAGATGTTGCTGGTCTTTAATTTCCATGGGCCAGAATATTTTCTGGTCCTGATATAAGCATTCTGAGGCTTTGAAACTGTTCTTTGAGGCTGAAACAGCTGCCATCCATTTCTAGTTTGCACCGCCTGCTGAGCCAATCCATCCTTAAAGCGTGGTGGTCAGCTGATCAGACGTGATTCTCCAAATGGCTGTGGGCTTGAGCTGAGGGAATGGCAAAGCGGTTGACAAAGTGGTTGGTGAGGGGGTCTGAGCTACTTGTGCATGCAGCTTGCTTATGCCCTCTGATCTGGCGGGCTTTTGATCCCAGATATTCCCTTTCCATCTTGTGATGAAGCGCTGCTGGGCCTACTTGACGTCATCACTTGGTGGGTCTGATTGGACCAAGCTCATGCTGAGCGTTTCTGTCTGCATGGTTGTTTGGTACCCTGTGGCCAAGCACTCCATCCCTCCCAGAGCTCAGGAGCAAATGAGGAGTGGTCTTTCAAAAGGTGTCTAATTCTTCCCCGCCTATGGCATGGCCTTGCTCCAGATTCCTAGGACTTGTAGGACTTCATCCTCCACTGCGGCATACATACACTCGATGCAGCATCTTTTCCAACCACGGATATCTCTACCACCATAGGTTCTGCTGGCTCAGAAGGCTAAGTTGACAGGGTTGCTGTACCACCACAGCCTGGACCTGTTGAAGAGCCCTTTCTTTCCTGGGGCCCCACTCAAGGCTGGCAGTATTTTGCATCACCTGGTACAGAGACTGGAGCAGCGTTCCCAGGTATGGAGTATGCTGCCGTCAGAGCCTGAATGCACTGAGCTTCCTACTTCAGGGTAGAAGGTAAGCTGCAATAATTCTTGTTTTACTTTGGAGAGGATTTACTGGCATGCTTAGTACCACTGGGCTCCAAAATTTGTCCTGATGTAGCCCCTTGAATCTTTATAAGGCTTGTCTACCGCCTTCTGGGGTGCATGGGTCTTACCAAGGCCTCCAGCATGCTAGCTTTCTCATTTATCTTGCCCAGTAGCATAATGTTATATGTCTAATCAATCAATGTGATTCTCTGTTGGATATCCAGATAATCCAGATATTTTGGAATATACTATGACCAGAGGAAGGAGAATTAACATAGTTCTCTGGCAAATTGTAAATGTACGGTGCTGCCTGTTCCATGTGAATGCAAACTGTTTCTCATCCTCTCTTCTGATTAGAATAGAAAAAAACATATATGCCAAATCAATGGCCACATAGCATGTACCTGAGGTTGTGTTAATCTGCTCTAGAAGAATACCGTATCTGGCATAGTGGCTGCAATTGGGGCTATTACCTGGTGGAGTTTTCAAAGGTCCACTCTAGAACCCATCTGCTTTTTCTTTTTTTTTTTCCTAAACAACTTTTTATTGAAGTATAGTTGATTTACATTGTTGTATTAGTTCCAGGTGTACAGCAAAGGGATTCAGTTATATATATATATATTTATAGATATATTTTTCAGATTCTTTTCCACTATAGGTTATTACAAGATATTGAATATAGTTCCTTGTGCCATACAGTAGGTTCCTTGTTGTTTATCTACTTTATATATAGTAGTGTGTATCTGTTAATCCCCAGCTCCTAATTTATCTCTCTCCCTCTTCCCCTTTGGCAATCATAAGTTTGTTTTTGAAGTCTGTTTCTATTTTGTAAATAAGTTCATTTGTATCATTTTTTTTTAGATTCCACATATAAGTGAATTCTATTGTATTTGTCTTTTTCTTTCTGACTTACTTCACTTATTGTGATAATCTCTAGGTCCATCCATGTTACTGCAAATAGCGTTATTTCATTCTTTTTTATGCTTTTATTTATGTATACATGTACCACATCTTCTTTATCCATTCATCTGTTGATGGACATTTAGATTGTTTCCATGTCTTGGCTATTGTAAATAGTGCTGCTGTGAACATTGGGGTACATGTATCTTTTTGAATTAGAGTTTTTGTCTTTTCTGGATATAGGCCCAGGAATGGGATGGCTGGATCATATGGTAACCTTATTTTTAGTTTTCTGAGGAACCTCCATACTGTTTTCCACAGTGGCTGCACCAATTTACATTCCCACCAACAGCGTAAGAGTGTTCCCTTTAGAACCCATCTGTTTTTTTCCCATGGGCCAGGCTAGAGAATCAAATGAAGATATGATGGGGACCACCACCACTGCATCCTTTAGATCCTTAAAGCTGGCACTGATTCCTGCCATCCCCTACCCATTGGATGTGATAATTTTTTAAATTTGGTGGGGGGCAGTTTCAGAGATTTCAGTTTGACCTTCCCCACCATGAGATCCCTTATTTCACAGATTGAGGATCCAATGTGGGCATTACACCCACTGACTAAGCACTCTTTTCCCAACTATAAATTCAGGAACCAGGTAAACACTCACTTGGTGGGTTTACAGACCCAGTGGACTCCATCGATCACACCAAAACCCCATCCCCCAAGGAGGAGGGCCAGGGTGACACTTCAGATATCTGGGCACCAATGTCAACTTGGACGGTCTAACAGTTCCTTCTTTCTAACCTGGACAGAGGACACAGCCTGCAAACAGTTGTCTACCAGGAAACACTTCACACAAAACAAAACAAAAACACCTAAGTGGTAACAAGTTAGGAATATATAGCAAATGTCCAAAGAATGGCTCTGACAGTGGTGGTGCAGGAACCTGAAAGAGAACACTGGAAGTGAAGACCTTTATCCTAAGATCTCTATCAAGACAGCGTATTCCTCGAGTGGATTCTTTAGGGATTCATATGTAAACATAAATCTGCCAATAATCAGTAGGGGTACATCGTTATTTCTATTTCAGAAATAACATCCAAAAAGAATCTCAGATATTTCCATCAAAACAAAACAAATTCCATATATATGTGTTAGCATACGGTATTTGTTTTTCTCTTTCTGACTTACTTCACTCTGTATGACAGACTCTAGGTCCATCCACCTCACTACAAATAACTCAATTTCGTTTCTTTTTATGGCTGAGTAACATTCCATTGTATATATGTGCCACATCTTCTTTATCCATTCATCTGTTGATGGACACTTAGGTTGCTTCCACGTCCTGGCTATGGTAAAGAGTGCTGCAATGAACATTGTGGTACCTGACTCTTTTTGAATTATGGTTCTCTCAGGGTATATACCCAGTAGGGGCAGGACAGGAATAAAGACGCAGACGTAGAGAATGGACTTGAGGACACAGGGAGGGGGAAGGGTAAGCTGGGATGAAGTGAGAGAGTGGCATGGACATATATACACTATCAAATGTAATAGATAGCTAGTGGGAAGCAGCCGCATAGCACAGAGAGATCAGCTCCGTGCTTTGTGTCCACCTAATGGGGTGGGATAGGGAGGGTGGGAGGGAGACACAAGAGGGAGGAGATATGGGGATATATGTATACATATAGCTGATTCACTTTGTTATACAGCAGCAACTAACACAACATTGTATAATTGTAAAGCAATTATACTCCAATAAAGAAGTTAAAAAACAAAACAAAACAAATGACTCATTTGGAACTTAATAATTTTGAATTGACAAGCACACATCCAAGGGAAATATGGATGTGAGCTAATGGAAAGAAGGCGTCAACTACAGTTTACTTTCATCCTTAAGTATGTATTGGCCTTGACAGTTTTAATAACTCTTTTTGTCTAAGTTACAGAGCTTTGTGCTATTTGGCTCTCAGTTAAATTTGTTCCCTGAAAAGGGACTATAAGCCAATGCTCAGTGTTCTAATTGCTTTCAAGTAAAGCAGATTGGCAATATTATACATCCCATTGCTCTCTGTTCGATAATTATATATGTTGATATGTTTCTTCAAAAGTGTATTCACCACATACGGTGCTTTCTAAAAGGCTGAAATAGTGGATCTTTTAGGGAAATGGCGTTAATAGCATTTTCTAACCCTCATATTGATAACCACCTTCGGCTGATATATATATTACCAGTGTTTGCATACATATGTGTATACAAATCATGTTTTAAGGTCCATATGCAGAATAAAAGGTCCATCCCTATTTCCAAGTAGACTGCTTCCAAAACTCAGGGCTCTCTGCTCTGGCTTCAGCTGACAAGGGGCCCAGCAGGAGCTGGTTCTGTTGCTCTTGGCTGTCTTCCACAGTAATGAGGGCCCTTGGTCTTGGAAGGGACAGCAAAGGCCATCTAGAGACAAGAAGATCCCAAACCTGACATCAGGTTTATCAGATTCACCTGGGGAGCTTCAAAATACATAACTTTCAGTGCTTATCTGTAAGTTAAATAAATCAGAATATATGGAAGAAGGACTTGAGAAAACATCAGGCAGATCTGGGAATTGCTGCTCTGGTCCAACCACCTTCATGATTTTATTAAGTCTTCACATTTAGAGTCAGAAGTAAGTAGGTCTCCTTAAAACTCATTCTCTTTAACTTCCGGTTGTTGAACTGTCTGTGAAAGTCCCTGCGTGGATGGACCAGACCCATTTGTTTTGATCTGATGGGGCATCACGTCTGTTTATCTCAGTATCCTTCCACAGAGCCTCCACTGTACCTGGTTCAGAGCCATAGTGTAATATATTTTGGGTCAGATGAATTAACAAACTTAGGTTTCAGATTTTTTGGTATTCAGACAAAGAGGGAAAAAATAAACGTCATTCAGAAGAGAACAATTTTCTTCTTGTACCTAAACATTGGTTAGATCAGAACAAAAACTGCTGTAATCCAAGTGTCCATCAGCACAATATGACTTATCCATATAGTAGAATGCTGTTCAGTAATGAATAGGAACAAAGTACTGAACCATGCTACAACAGAGAGGATCCTCAAACATACTTTGCTAAGTGACAGAAGCCAGACACAAAAGATTCTTATTGCATGATTCAACTTGTGTGAAATTTCCAGAAAAAAGCAAATCTATAGAGAGAGACAGAAGATCAGTGGTTGCCCAGTACTGGAGGTAGGCACAAGAATTCACCTTAGATGGGCATGGAGAAATTTTGGGGGTGATGGAAATATTCTAAAACTTGATGTTGGTGATGATTGCATAAATCTTTCCATGTTATTAAAAACTGAGTTGTTTACCTACCAAAAAAAAAAAAAAAAAAAGAACAAAAGCTGTTGTAATCACTTAAGAGCATAAACTGGGTTCCTCACCCATATGTGGGAATTATAAAGTTCTTCATTGCCATCTGCTGGAATCAGTGTTGTACTGAATCCAAACAGGCATAATTTACCAAAGCGTCTCCCTTAAAATAGCTTATATGGCTAATGATGTTGGAACATGCATTCACCTTAGACCCTAGACTAAAAGCCAGATGCCAGCATGAGGCCGTGTAGGCACGGGGTGGCGGGGGAAGAGGAGGCCTGGATTCCAGCTGGGTCTGCCCCTCTCTCGACTGTGATTCACGCTCAGCTGCATGACCTTTCTGGCCTTCACTTACAAGTGTAAAATGGAAGCTTCCGTAGTGAATGATTCTGATCCTTAAACTCAAAGAGAATGCTCCTTCCCCAGTTGTCTGGCGGGAGAGCAAAGCTGGGAGGGAAGCAAGTTCAGTATTGCATGATGGAAAGTGTGTGCCTGTTTGCATTTGCATGCCTACGCGAGTCCTTATGTGATGGTGGAGATACAAGGAGACCCGAGATGCTCAAAGACTAATACATCCCATCTTTACGACAGACTTTTTGGAACCATCTATTTCTGTTTATCCTCAACATTGTGTACAATCACTAACTGACTTTACTCAGAGTTGCCTTTATATGTAGAGAAAGTGTCAAGCTGCTTTACTTTCCTACTTAATATCTTTTTGGGGGGCCTTGAGGGGATTGTCTTCCTTATCTACATTCTCTTCCCCCATGTCTGAATTCCCGCCATTATAGCATCACCTTTAGCTTAAGATTTTGTCTCCAAATAAAATGGAAATATCCCTTGGTACAGAGTAAGTAAATCATTAGCAATATCACATTTGCATAGATCTTTACAGTTTATAAATCGCTTTCACACATACTAATGCTTAACTTCCATAATAGCATAAACGGCAGCAAATCCAAGGTGATAGCAGCAAGGGGGCTAAAGAACTATTGTGTGCTAGACAACATTGTCTAAATGTGTGCAGATCGCCTCACCTAAAATCATTTATGTATATATATAAATGATGCACATAAAATTTACATACATAAAATCATTTAACTTATAAACATCATCTCACGTGATCCTCCCATTTCTGTAAAGTAGTCATTATTATTTCCATTCTACAGGTAATGCAATGAGGAACTGGGATTGAATGAGGAATTGAGATTAAATGACTCTTGGATAGTTATCAGAGGAATCAAGTCCAAGTCTTTATGGAGGGCAGAGTTTGAAAGCTTGGAGGGTCAGGGTGACACAGATGTAGGTTAGAGGCAGGGGACCAGGGGAGAGAAAGGGTTGTCAATAAGAGAACAGAAGGGGCTGCTGGCTTGTTCCCTGCCTGGTTTGGTCCTTTTGCATTTCTGCTGTCATTTGTGTAAGGATGCAAGGTGGGGCTGTGTCCTTGAAGGATTGTTTCCTTAGGTCTACTCCACGCTATCCCTTGCTTACAACAGATTTTTTTAAAATTAATTTTTGTTGGAGTATAGTTGCTTTACAATGTTGTGTCTGCTCTACAGCAAAGTGAATCAGTTATATGTATACATATATCCCCCCTTTTTTGGATTTCCTTCCCATTTAGGTCACCACAGAGTACTGAGTAGAGATCCCTGTGCTATACAATAGGTTCTCATTAGTTATCTATTTTATACATAGTATCAATAGTGTATATGTGTCAATCCCAATCTCCCAATTCATCCCCCCTTCTGCCTCCTTGGTATCCATACGTTTGTTCTCTACATCTGTGTCTCTATTTCTGCTTTGCAAGCAAGTTTATCTGTACCATTTTTCTAGATTCCACATATAAGCGATATTATACGATATTTGTTTTTCTCTTTCTGACTTCAGTCTGTGTGACAGTCTCTAGGTCCATCCACATCTCTGCAAATGGCACTATTTTGTTCCTTTTTATGGCTGAGTAATATTCCATTGTATATATGTACCACATCTTCTTTATCCATTCCTCTACAACAGGAGATTATTAGGGACACCGAAGAAAAAGTCCATCCTACTCCCTACTTTAGAAGAATGGGTCTTTTCCTGCTTTCTCAACATACATGAAACATGATGACCCAAACCAAGTGAGCCTGAGCGCAAAGATTTGAATTTGCCATTCAAATTCTGGGAGCGTTGCCTCCTCACTGGGCTAGGCGACCTTGGCCATCACGGGAGTGGAAGAAATGCTTCTTCTCTGCACAGCAGCTGTGGCTTGGCTGAAAGAAGGGCCATACTTACCTGGAGCCCTAAGCACTTACATGTCTTGGTGTAGGTATGTTTTACCTACATGGTACCCTTGCCCCTGGGCCTGCACCAAGCTACATGTTGAAAGGGGTACCTGCAGCAGGTTTTTGCTGCCCCTGCCTGAGTCCTGCAGTGTAAGCCCTTTGCCTGTCTCCCTGGGACACATTTTGTCTTTCTCTTCAATCTCCTGGCCTTCTATACTTTCTTTTTCTTTTCCCAGGTCCACCTCCCCCTTGGTATCTGACCAACCCCTATCTATGACTTAGTTCTGACGGGTGATAGGCAAGAAAAAAAAAAGGAAACATTTGGAAGAGGAGAGGTTGGTGCAGAGGAGACTGGGGTAGGAATGGGCAGAGGAAAGGTTTTGAGCTGGATGGTTGTTTAAGACCTAGTGCCGCCTTCTCCCTAAGGTCACCTGTGATGATGACACCACCGCCTCCTCACAACCCCGCTTCATTTGCACCTTTCACAGAGGCCTCTTGTCACACTCTGCCTCACTCTATAGTTACTTACATACAGATGTGAGTTTCTTTTCTAGATGATCAGCTGTCCTGGGGGAATTTTCCATTTTCCAAAAAAAAAAGAGTTAATTCATCTTTGTATTCCACACATCACAGTGACTTATGTCTAATGGGATCATAGTAAATGTTTGTTGAACCAACAGAAGTAGGAAATGTGAGATGGTTTTCAGCCCGAGGCTTGCATCTCACAAAGAGCCCTCCTCCCAGTGTAAAGGGAAACAAGAGACTGTGTGTGGGACCTTCCTGGAGGAAGAGGGGAGTGATCCCGTAGATGTGCCAACAGCAACTCCTTCAGGAGTGATTCAACCTCAGGAAGCAATGGATAATAAATCTAGGAAATCTAGTTATAATTACAAATGAGTACATATATTAGATGTTCATTTATTTATTTTTTAATTTTTTTAAAGATTTTTTTGATGTGGACCATTTTTTAAAGTCTTTATTGAATTTGTCACAATATTGCTTCTGTTTTTATGTTTTGGTTTTTTGGCCGCGAGGCATGTGGCATCTTAGCTCCCCAACCAGAGATCGAAACCACACCGCTTACGTTGGAAGGTGAAGCCTCAACCACTGGACCGCCAGGGAAGTCCCTAGATGTTCATTTATTTATTTGATGCATCAAATTAAAATTTTCACAATAAATCTAAACCCACAGGAGAAGCTCAACCGAAGGCTAAATTGAAATTCTATAAAAGACTGACATTGATAAAATTTCTGAATAAATACAAACCAACAGTGAAAGCCATGTTTGGTATTAGCCTCCAGCTTTGTTGTGTAGCATTTAATGATCCCTCCAGCCCGCCTGTACTAGATCACATATTTGGTTCTTCCTGTCAGTTCTGTGGGTATTATCCCTATGGCATGTGCCCTAGGTAACAGAGGTCGGTTGCACTGAAGTTAGAAATGTGGTGGACGATCCAGCTAACCCTGATGTTCTTAACATCGTGATACCATTTTCTACTCTGAGTCTTTGCAATTCAAATTGAATTGAAGGTAAGGGATGGACCCATTAATAAAAGAAATGTTGGACTCATTTGGTCTGGAGAAAAATAAAAACAACTCATTGAGAAATGAGCTTGCAATATTCTGCAATTAAAAACTGTTAGGAACAATGCTAGCATCCAATGTACGGCTAGTCTGTTTTCAAGTGTAATTCCAAGAGTGAGCTGAGGGTTTGCAATCTGCTCACTAGAGGGGGTTAGATACTAAAGAGCTGCTTTCTCAAGGAGCGTTGAGCTGAATCTAATGAAGCAAATCTGACCAAGATTTCGGTAGGCTAGATGCCAGATTTCCTGTGGCAGAGCCATCTTTTCATAAATTAAAAAAAAAAAAAAAATTTACTGGTATAGTCAATAAATCAGAGTATGTTTTAAATTGTTTTTCTAATTTAAACATAAATGCTCACTGTAGAAAAATAGAAAAGTAATAGAAATACCCTAAAATGTGAAGAGCATTTCAATTTACCTATAATGTTCACATCTAGAACCAAACACAATTAATAACACTTTAGCCATATGAACTTGGTGGGAGTTGAACATTCTTGAGGAAAAAAACCCCACAATTTCCTATGGCTTAATGTAATATTTTGGTATTTATCCTTATTTTTTCTATACATATAGTGATAATAATTTGCTTTTTCACCTAATATTGTATAGATACTGTGTATTAACATTCATGTGTGAATGTATTACTTACTAGTTTATGTTTAGGCTTTGCATTTTGTGTGGATTAAAAGTTATTGTCAATGTTTTGAGAGAGAATTTTTAAGGAAATGAATTCTCAGTTGAAATTTTATCTGACATCACTCAGTCTTCCTTCTTAACTATTTTTTAAAATTTTTTAGCTGCTTAAGGGCAATTAAAAAGCAACAGTTGGTATCAATAGAGTGATCACTCTTGTGTTAAGCGTTGTGTGGGACAGAGAATAAAGCTCAATGGTTCTTGGTTTCAAAGAGTTTGTAATCTAGTTGGGGAAATGAGACCCTCTTGTGGTGAAGAACAAATGAAAACGAAGCAAGAGATACCAGTGGAAGGTGCTCTGATATCTAGTTACAGACTCTAAGTGCTATAGGAGCTCAAAGAAGAGAGGAATCAGGATTAGTTGAAATTTTCCAACAGGCTTCCTGGAAGAAGCAGAATTTAGAATCCAGGGATTGTACCTAACTTTCTCGTTAATGTGTCTGTCCCCAGGGTCCAGGGAAAGGCCTGGAATGTAGTTGGTTTTTTAAAAAATGTCAGCGCCTCTGCTTTTTGTATGTGGAGATAGTGCTACTAGTCTCTGGACAAAGGACATGTCATTGAAGATATTTTCCAGTAGTTCCAGGAGACCATTCACTCCTGTATGGGGTTTTCCTAACATCTTTTATTGGAGGGTAATTAGGGTCTGGAACACTGTCTAGGGCCACAGGTCAGAGTGTCTAGGGCCACAGTTCTTGCTGCAATTGAACTTTTAACCTTGGCTTCATAAGCATGGAATGAGCCAAAGTGCCATAGATAATATATAAAATATGCTCAGCAAAAGTGTATCATGTCTGGAGGTTGAGAGGATGTATGGTTATGGATTTTCTTCCCCTCTGTATCTTCTTTAAAAATCTTAACACAGGGCTTCCCTGGTGGCACAGTGGTTGAGAATCTGCCTGCCAATGCAGGGGACACGGGTTCGAGCCCTGGTCTGGGAAGATCCCACATGCCGCGGAGCAACTAGGCCCGTGAGCCACAATTACTGAGCCTGCGCGTCTGGAGCCTGTGCTCTGCAACAAGAGAGGCCGCGATAGTGAGAGGCCCGCGCACCGCGATGAAGACTGACCCCTGCTTGCCACAACTAGAGAAAGCCCTCGCACAGAAACGAAGACCCAACACAGCCATAAATAAATAAATAAACAAATACTTTAAAAAAAAAAAAAAAAAAAATCTTAACACAAAATCCCGTTCTGAATACAGTGGAAAAGCTAGAATGGAAATTACAGCACAGGGTTAGCCAGACATTTAAAATGCCTTACAGATTTTGAAACTATATTCTGGTTTTAATTTTTCATGCTGTAAGATTGGTGCTGGCTTTGGGCTATGCATCCTCTTAAGCTGGAAACCTCTTGCCAGACAGAACATTGCTGGCGGTTATTAGAGCCACTGGTTCCATCAGCACATGGGTCTCGTGGACTCAGTTTTTTGTACCAGGCCTGGAGCCTAGGTAAAGAACTAACGTTAGATGCATTTAAAATTTTGTGACTTGATAACCACATTACCCAGCTTTAAGAGCCATACAAAACATATAACCAGGTTTATCTAAGATACAAAATCTGGCTAGTTTCCTGCATTGTTCACAAAATACCAAAGTAGCTTAAACATTTAAACATTAGCCACCGCATTAGGAACCACAGTCTCCTACTAGATTAAATGTTAATTGCAATGACATAGAAAACAAGAACACATTGAAACTTCCCGAAATGTTAACAGAGCTATTGTTGCAGGAAGAACACTGCTTTGAGAGTTGGGTTTTTGTGTGGCAGTGGCTACTAATTAGCTCCATGTTCTTTGATGAGTGGTTTCCCATTTCTAGCCTCACTTTCCTTACCTGTCAAATGGGTTGAACTAGGTGATCTAAGATCCTTTCTTGCTGTGAATCTGTACTCTTCACATGTAATAGCTTGTTCAATGTGTTTTAGGTATATAAGTGATTCTGAAACTATAAAAAAGGGTATATATATTCTGAAACCTTGAAAAAAGGGTAGGTTTCTGGTTGAGGAAAAATGCATGATATGTATTTCATCAACACCTCCACCCCAAAATTGTGCCACTGAAAATTGATCGAATATCTAGTATTTTGTTCCTTCTACTTAAAAATAATTAATGATTTCCTGCTTTTCAGGTTGATTTTAGTAAATGCAACTGAGAGCATCATGTACCTATCTTGTCTGCTTTATATCTTGTTAATTTGAAAAAAATCTCTGAGTGAATGTGGTGGGGAGGTTGGTGTGAGCCATTTTAGATTTGAGATGCAGTGAAGACACAGAAATAGGAAATAGGGAGATTACATTTTACATTTTATTTGGTTTAGGTGTTTGGAAACAGGACTTTCTCAGCAGCCAAAATACTAGGGGGAAATGGGAAATAAAATGCTATTGCTAAGCCAAGGTCGCTGTGCATTAGTATTACCTACCTACAAGTGTGTGGTTTTAGTTTTGGCCTGAGTTAAGTAATAGCATGCAGATATCTGTTCAACAGAGTGATGACACATTTCTCTGACCAGGAGTTACTGCTTAGACTAAATTTTCTTGACTTAAGGATCATGGTGTGTATGGTATGTGCATGTGCCTGGGGGAGAAAATCTAAATAAATACTTAACATCCGACTTCAGCAGATGTCAATTATCTCAGAGTTTTACATCTATTTCTGTTCTTCCCAAACTTCTACTCTAGCATGTATTTATTTATTTATTTATTTATTTTTGTTCTGCTGATTTTTCTTCTTTGAACTTTACCTGAGTAGACAAGCATGAAATGAATTTCTCATTGCGTTTCACTAATGTCAGGAATTCTTGCAGCTCAATGTCACTGATTAGTAACAGTCCCCACTCGTGGGACCAGTAGTCCTGAGATACTTCCTGCACTGCCCAGGAACCCTACATTCCACCAGCTGCTGGCTCACAGCTGAGTCCTTCCCCAGGCATTGCTCTTGGCCAAAGAGGGTGATCTTGCCCCAGGTTCCATCTCCTCCCTAGGGCAGTCCACATTCAGTGTGGAGATACAAGGAACTGGCTCTCTTGCCTCAAGTTTGCACAGCTCTGAAAGGGCCATCCCAGCTCCACAGCTTCCTACAGGATTCACTGGAGCTGACTGAGACTTTATCACAGCCACATAACAGTTCAACTTTCCCCTCTGCCCAGTTCCACATCCCTTTCTACCTCCCGGTGTTCTGCCCCCTGCTTCTGCCCCCTCAACAAGCCCCCTGCACGCTAATCCCAGACTTAGAGTCTATTTCCCTGGAACTGACCAAACACCGGAACTTTTTCCGTTTAATGGTGTGAATTTCCCCAGTCTCCACACTGAATCCTAGTAAGATGAACTCTTCAGGAAAAGTTATTATTGGCTGTCTGGAATTTTAACACATTAAATTCAGTGTTTGTAGTTTTCATTCTAGTGTCCAGTAGTTTTTTTTAAAAAACAATGATGCGATTTTATGATTCTGGAGTAAAAATGATTCCTTTTGCTTCTTGCAAGTATCCTTAAAACCTCATTCCCTCTTTTGATACATTGAAGCAGTCTTCAAAAAATTGCAAGATACTGCTCAATGTGATAATCACTCCTTCTTTTTATAGTGTCTCTATATGATTTATTCACTAGCCATTTTCATCTTCATTAGAAGGAAAAATTAAAATGTCTGATATTGGTTTCATAATGTAGCTGAACCACATATATAACCAGATTTTTTTTTCTTATGACTAATTATCTTTTCATTGTTGTGACTCAAATCAGAGCCACAAAAAACAATGAAAATTTCAAAGAGACAGCCTAAACTGGTGTTAATTATACCAGCCCATATGCCTATACCCTGTGCTTTGTATGAAAAGTCAATTGTTTGAAATATTTAGGGATTTTTTGGGGGGGTTGTAATTGAACTTAGTAACTTCTGTCCACCTTTTAACCAAGCCAAAAGAGATATTCAGCTGAGACTCTTGGTATCTGCCTCTTAGAGAAAATATTGGGTTTTTATTATTATGATCTCTTGCTAGATTTAGAAATTAGCAAACAAAACAGAGTGGACTTTATATAAAAGCAATGCCTAGAAATTTTGATTGATATACATTTAAAATATATATATGACATATAGAAATTTTATTTCTCTAATAAATAGAGGAATTCATAATTTTGTAATATCTTTTATGAAACAAAATTATGACTCTTCAGTACTGAAATCAATGTACCTTTAAAATGTATTTTAGGCTGAATTTCCCAAAATTTATGTAGCACTTTTCTAAGTTGTTTGATCACAAAATCTTTTTTGTGGGTACACCATTCATTAATATGTATTAGAAAGAGGGATTTGTGGATCAGTTTTGCAAATGCTGACCTATAGTTTAGTTTTTGATTATAGTTTTTTAAAAGCTTTTCTAGCTTTGTAGAATGAATTGGAAACTTTAGATTTTTTTTTTTCCTCCAATGCTTTGAAAGTCACTATAATAATGCAAATAATTTGTACCTCTTTCAGTTTCTTCTCTGGTAAGATGGGCCAGGCAACAAAAGTCACTCCACATTTAAGGATCAATGAGAATTATTTATTGAGCAGCACCACTTTCTTTTCCTTTCTTTCTTTCTTTCTTTTTTTTAAAAAAAAAAAAAACAACTATCTTAAGCAACATAATTTTTTTTGGTTTGATTTCCTAACCGGCAAACAAACAATTCAGAGGATAATAAAGAGAATTATTATTATTATTATTATTCTCTTTATTCTTCAAGGGGAATAAAGATTCATGATGGTGTAAGTGCACTGGGCTTTCTGGCACCACCTTTGTTCCCCACGGAGGGATGCTGCCCTCTGATGGCCTCAGCTGTCCACATGGAGGCAGGGGTCTGTTAGGTTGGACCCCAGGCAGCTGACTGACTGCCTGATATCACCTCCTGTGTTGGGGGAATGTAGGTGGGTTCTCAGGAGTTTATACTAAAAATTGCATTTCTATTTTATTTAAACCATGATACTTAGGCCCATTTTCTGGGTTCCAGATTTAAATTTTTTTGACTACCACTTTGTACCATTGAAGTACCTAACATTCACCAGGCATTTTTTATATAACCTAGTTTTTAATTTCTTACTGTGCTATTGTACCTACTTAAGATTTTGATGAAACAGGCCTGGCCATGGTTTACTACACTGTGATTATTGATTTATATTTGTGCTTTTTTACTTATTTGGGGGTCACTTTTGAAAATTTATGCTGTTGAAATAAATTTCCAGGTCCAAGACGGATCAGCTCCTGCCCACGGTACTATGTCAGCAAACTGCACTTTTGTGCTCCTATAAATGTTTTGCTTGACCAGAAACACAGTATATCCAGTCAGCCAATCCCCAAATGCCAAGCTAACTCTGGGCTTTATAGTTATTTCCTTGTTCCTTGATCTTTCTAGATAAGGTCAGATACGCAACCCCAGCCAATTAGCCCTGTTTCCTCATTGCTGCTTCTAATGCCCTATAAAACTCACTCTCACCCAAAATCCCCGGGAAGAGTGAGGCACTTGCTTGGGAGGCACTGTGCTCCCCCAATCCATGGACTGTTTTCTCTTGAATAAAGGACATCAAACTTGTTACTAAACTGTTTTAGTTTTGCCATTTGACAATGCTTTTGCATAAAATCATTTATTTCATGGTCTTTTAAAAATCCTACTTCTTGACAGACTGTGAGCCACAGAAGTCCTGTCTTTTCTATCTCTCCATCCACGTCACCAGCAAAATGCCTTGCACACTGTAGATATTTTTAAAATGTGGTGAAATTGTGCCTGTAGGTCAGTGTTGTCATTTTTTTTTAGCATCATCCTGCACACGGTATAGTGACATTGTGACAATAAGAAATATGTATGTGGTCTTATCTGGTTCCCAGCATGGTGGAGCTCCTAAAGCCCTTAGAATTTCCTGAGTGACTGGGGAGAGGGGAACATCTTTTGTTATTCATAACTAGACTCTTTCAACTAATACCTGAGTTTATGCTAATGAGGTGATTCTTGGAGCATGGAGCCTTGCTGCCAGAGAAACCAACCATGTGATTAGAGGGTTGGAACTTTCAGCTCCACCCCCAGGGTTTCCAGGGAGGGGAGAGGGGCTGAAGATTGAGTTAATCTTTCAATCATCTTTAATCAATCATGCCTATGTAATGAAGTAATGAAACCTTTATAAAAATCCTAAACAATGGAGTTCAAAGAACTTCTGGGCTGGTGAATACATCATGTGCTGAGAGGATGGGGCACCCGAGAGAAGGCATGGAAACTCCACACTGCCTGCCATACTTTGCCCTTGCATCTTTTCCATTTAGCTGTTCCTGAATTATAAGATTTATGATAAACCAGTAATAGTAAGGAAACCGTTTTCCTGAGTTCTGAAAAATTAGCAAACCTGAGGGTCATGGGAACCCTTGATTTACAGCCAGTGAATCAGGAGTACAGGAAGCCCAGACTTGCGATTGGTTATCTGAAGCGGGGGCGATCTTGTGGAACCGAGCCCTCAACCTGTGGGGTCCGCACTAACTCCAGGTAGTGACTGTCAGAATTGAATTGTAAGGCACAGGATTTGGAGAATTTGTCGGTGTGGGAAAAACCCACACACATTTGGTGTCAAAGGTGTTCTGGGAGCAGAAACAGATCATGGTATTAGTAATAGCTATCATTTATGAAGGGCCAGATATTTTGCCAATGCTCACCATATATTGTTTCCAATTCCAATAATTTTTTTAAAAATTAATTAATTAATTAATTTTGGCTGTGTTGGGTCTTCGTTTCTGTGCGAGGGCTTTCTGCAGTTGCGGCGAGCGGGGGCCACTCTTCATCGCGGTGCGCGGGCCTCTCACTGTCGCGGCCTCTCTCGTTGCGGAGCACAGGCTCCAGACGCGCAAGCTCAATAGTTGTGGCTCACGGGTCTCGCCGCTCGGCGGCATGTGGGATCTTCCCGGACTGGGGCACGAACCCGTGTTCCCTGCATTGGCAGGAGGATTCTTAACCACTGCGCCACCAGGGAAGCCCAATTCCAATAATTTTTAAAGATCATTTTCTTGGCACCATTTTACAGATGAAAAAAACCGAGAATTAATTACTCAGCAAAGGGTATATTTCTAATAAACTGGATTTTCAGTTCTCTCAGACTCGCAATCCCTGCCTTCCCTCCTCTTCTCACCCGTACTAGGCTACTAACATGCCTCTATAACTATATGAAATCTACTATGGCCAATTTATTCAATAAATATAACTGAGTGCCTCCTGTGGTGCCATTGTTCTGCAGGATGCTGTGTGTGAGAACATACAGAAGGAGAATAATAATAATAGGAGCAAATACTTAATTGATCCTCACAAAATAGATATTTTTATCGTCCTCCCTTCACAGAGCAGGAGAGTGAGGCACAAGATTGCTTTGTAACTTGTCCAAGGCCACATAGCTAATAAGCGGCAGAGCCATTGTTTAAACCCAGGACATCTGACTCCAAAGCTGAACTGCCTCTTGTGAATATGTGATCCTTTATATCAATGTGTTTTTCATTCAAATTTGGAAACAAAACAAACACATATGATACAGTCAGAGAACTATGATTTCATAGTGCCCATACAAATTCGAAAGAATCATTTATAAACTTCATATGCAAGGGATTCAAGATAGAAAAATATCTTCATGGATTTCACATGCTATTTTCAGGACCTGCAATATGATTCAGTTGCCAATAAAGATCAGTTCAGTTACTACTTGGTTTAACTACCCATTCTTGTTCAGTGAATTTTTTATGTCATCTTTTGATTGAAATTCTCTAAATAAAAGAAACTCCTATCATGACTATTCCTGCTTTTACTAATCTCAAAAAGACAAGGACCAAGAAGATCACATATGAGCCTCTGAATGGAATATAATATCTTTGGTGAAATGCAGTTGGCTCATTTAGACATAGTTCTGCCCAAAATAGCCTGGATGGATTGGGTGGAATTTATTGCATTACTAATGTTCTAAAGGCAGATTTCCCAGTAATAACTTACCCATAAAACTCTACTTTAACAAAAGGCTACTTGATAGCATAGAATAAACCGGAATGCGTTTTTATAGCCAGAGATTTCCAAACCATAAATACTTCCATCCCTGTAGGCAAATGGGTCAGAAATATTTATGAGGCCCCCTGCATTTTTATCACTTCTGCAGTGGAATACAGCAATTTCATCACAACCACATTCTATCTCTACCTTTACTCTAGGCTGGTGATGGACTCCTTAGCATATCATAAGCAATCCATTAGTGAGAGAAACTTTGGCATTCAGAAAGGAATGAAGAGAAAAATATCATATAGAAGTTGTTGAAACTGGTTATTTTTGAACAATATACTAGTCATGGCTAAACTAAATCCAATAGTTAATTTCAGAACAATGTCAATATAGGCAGCTGAGAAGATGATGGCCTGCTAATTTAATTTACCTGCTGATGGTACTAAAATTTATTTTTCTCCCTTATAGAAATAAACATTCAACTGGGCTTAGAAAATTCCAGATCACTGATATTTGGGGTATGGTGCAAGACTCATAATTTTAAAGTTAGCCTTTTCTTTTCCTTTTAAAGGAAGCATATGGAAGTAACTGCTTTAAAAATCTCTCTTCAAAGACGTCAAAAGGTCAAATTAAAACATTATGCTGTTGATCATTGTTGCTGTTTTGTCTCTCTTCCTTGCAAGAATGGTAGATAGAGAAAGCCAATATTTGATTTTACATTAATTTTAAAAGAATGATAATTTTGCTTTTTGTGTAAATGTTGCATGCTTTTTATTTTAAAATTCAAACAATTAAAAAATTCACAAAGAAGAAATCTTAAAAAATGAATTAGAAAAGAAACATAGATTATATTAGCTAATATATCTTTAGTATATATTAGCTAATATATCTATGGTAAGTCTAAGATATGAAATAAATATTGAGTAATACATATACTTTTGTTTTAGAAACAGTGCTTAAAAATCTGGTTAGTCAAGCATCAAATCTTGTTATAGTGTGACGTAACATTGTTTAGAATAAAATTTGTAGATGCCCTCATATTAAATGTTAGTTTCAGATTCTTCTAGTTCCTATTTTTTAAAAGGAAATATTGCTTTGTATTAATACAAGTTTCTTTGTATTAATTAATATTATTAATTTATTGTTAATAAGCACCCATGAGCAGAATATTTTGTTAGTCACAAAGATAACCAAACATGATGGCAGAGATGGGTAGGCACTCATCAAACTTATTTCCACTTTTTAAACACACAGCTAGATTACATTTCCTGGCCTCCCTTGGCATTAGATACAGACATGTGGTGGAGTTCTAGCCAGTGGAATGTGGGTAGATTGAAATACATCACTTTTAGGGAGAGCCCAAAAGGTCTCCCATGTACTTCTGTAAAGGCTCTTTTCCTGTCTTTGCCTCCCATAAAGATCTATGGAAGATTTTGAAGCCTTAGGGGTAAATGGCTGTAATTACAGGGGTAATGCCTGTAAGGAGAAGAGCCCCCCACTGCCAATCCACATTGGATTATGACAGAGGCAATAAACCTTTGATGTTGTCACAGAGACAGCAGATCTTTTGTTTGTTGGTTTGTTTTTTGTTTTTTTTACAGCTTTTTTCTTACCCTAAGCCAAGATTTCTCTACCGTGCGCTATTAACTTATTGGACTAGATAAATCTTTGTTGTGGGAGCTATGCATTATAGCATCCCCGGTTTCTACTCACTAGGTGCCCATAGCAACCCCCCTCTTCCAGCCATGACAATTGGAAGTGTCTCCAGACATTCTAAATGTCCCCTTGAGGGTAAAATTGCCCCTAATTGAGGACTGCTGGTCTAATATAGTCATGTTTCTGTTCTTAAGGTTTTACACAGAGAGTTCTCTACTTTTTTATATAATGAGTTTCTGAAAAATCTGTTGGAAGTCAAAAGTCTGAAAGGTGAACAATATATTTATGTGTTATAAAGAGTTTTGTTATAGAAGACAAATAAAAGGAAGATAAACTCTTTTAACTTACCATTGCATTCAGTAGCACATTATGAAGCTGTTGTTGCAGCAAATTTTACATGTTTTTAAACTTTGCATTTTTCCTTCACAGTTGAACCCATACTTGATCACCTTATATCCAGTGAACTGTAGCTTGAAGCTAAAGAGTTATCACTTAAGGCACAGGAAAGGACTTTCATCTGTGTCACAATTTTATAAGACCTGTGTTTTTTGTTTCTTTAATAAGGTACATTGCAATTTTCCATTTTCCACTCATTGTTATGAAATGGAAATAAATATTAAAATAATTGAATAAATATCTCTGTATAACAAAGATGGCCACATAGCCAGAATGGAATTGGTGACATTTATTTTTCTTTTTTAACTTAAATTCTTATTTTATTAGAGTATAGTTGATTTACAATGTTGCGTTAGTTTCAGGTATACAGCAAAGTGATTCAGTTATACATACACATATATCCATTTTTTTCATTCTTTTCCCATATAGGTTATTATAGATTATTGAGTAGAGTTCCCTGTGCTATACAGTAGGTCCTTTTTGATTATCTGTTTTATATATAGTAGTGTGTATATGTTAATCCCAACTCCTAATTTATCCCTCCCCCCACTTTTCCATTTTGGTAACCATAAGTTTGTTTTTGAAGTCTGTGAGTCTGTTTCCGTTTTGTAAATAAGTTCATTTGTATCATTTTTTAAGATTCCACATATGATTGATATCATATGATATTTGTTTTTCTCTGTTTGACTTAACTTCACTCGGTATGATAATCTCTAGGTCCATCCACATTGCTGTAAATGGCATTATTTCATTCTCTTTTAATGGCTGAGTAATATTCCATTGTATATATGTACCACATCTTCTTTATCCATTCGTCTGTCGATGGGCATTTAGGTTGCTTCCATGTCCTGGCTACTGTAAATAGTGCTGCTATGAACATTGGGGTGCATGTATCTTTTTGAATTATGGTTTTCTCCAGATGGATGACCCAGGGACTGCTGGGTCATATAATATTTTTCTTTTTAGTTTTCTAAGGAACCTCCCTACTGTTCTCCATAGCGGTTATACCAATTTACATTCCCACCAACAGTGTAGGAGGGTTCCCTTTTCTCCACACCCTCTCCAGCATTTATTGTTCGTAGGCTTTTTGATGATGGGCATTCTGACTGGTGTGAGGTGATACCTCATTGTAGTTTTTATTTGCATTTCTCTATTACATAGCGATGTTGAGCATCTTTTCATGTGCTTTTTGGCCATCTGTATGTCTTCTTTGGAGAAATGTCTATTTAGATATTCTGCCTATTTTTTGACTGAGTTGTTTGTTTTTTGATATTGAGCTGCATGAGCTCTTTGTATATTTTGGAGATTAATCCCTTGTCAGTTGCTTCGTTTGCAAATATTTTCTCCCATTCTGTGGGTTGTCTTTTTTTTTAGTTAAATTTT
The DNA here is from genome assembly GCF_028564815.1 of Eubalaena glacialis. Lineage (NCBI taxonomy): Eukaryota > Metazoa > Chordata > Mammalia > Artiodactyla > Balaenidae > Eubalaena > Eubalaena glacialis. Next base: position 114,170,916 of record NC_083721.1, read on the forward strand.
TATTGGAGTATAGTTGATTTACAATGTTGTTGGTTGTCTTTTCGTTTTGTTTGTGGTTTCCTTTGCTGTGCAAAAGCTTTTAAGTTTAATTAGGTCCCATTTGTTTATTATTGTATTTCTTTTCATTACTCTAGGAGGTGGATCCAAAATGATATGTGATTTATGTCAAAGAATGTTCAGCCTATGTTTTCCTCTAGGATTTTTATAATATCTGGTCTTACATTTATTTAGGTCCTTAATCCATTTTGAGTTTATTTTTGCATATGGTATTAGAGAATGTTCTAGTTTCATTCTTTTACATGTAGCTGTCCAGTTTTCCCAACACCACTTAATGAAGAGACTGTCTTTTCTCCATTGTATATTCTTGCCTTATTTGTCATAGATTAATTGAGCATAGGTGTATGCATTTATTTCTAGGCATTTAATCTTGTTCCATTGATCTAGATTTCTGTTTTTGTGCAAGTACCATTACTGTTTTGATTACTGTAGCTTTGTAGTATAGCCTGAAGTCAGGGAACCTGATTCCTCCAGCTCCATTTTTCTTTCTCAGGATTGCTTTGGCTATTCAGGGTCCTTCGTGTTTCCATACAAATTTTAATTTTTTTTGTTCTAGTTCTGTGAAAAATGCCATTGGTAATTTAATAGGGGTTGCACTGAATCTGTAGATTGCCTTGGGTAGTATAGTCATTTTGACAATATTGGTTCTTCCAATCCAAGAACATGGTATATCTTTCCATCTGTTTGTGTCATCTTTGATTTCTTTCATCAGTGTTTTATAGTTTTCAGAGTACAGGTCTTTTGCCTCCTTAGGTAGGTTAATTCCTAGGTATTTTCTTCTTTTTGATGCGATGGTAAATGGGATTGTTTCTTTAATTTCTTTCTGATCTTTCATTGTTAGTGTATAGAAATGCAAGGGATTTCTGTGTATTAATTTTGTATCCTGCAACCTTACCTAATTCATTGATGAGCTCTAGAGGTTTTCTGGTACCATCTTTAGGTTTTTTGATGTATACTATCATGTCATCTTCAAACAGTGACAGTTTTACTTTTTGCTTTCCAGTTTGGATTTCTCTTATTTCTTTTTCTTCTCTGAACACTATGGCTAGGACTTCCAAAACTATGTTGAATAAAAGTGGCAAGAGTGGACATCCTTGTCTTAATCTTGATCTTAGAGGAAATGCTTTCAGCTTTTCACCATTGAGTATGATGTTAGCTGTGGGTTTGTCATATATGCCTTTATTATGTTGAGGTAGGTTCCCTCTATGCCCACTTTCTGAAGAGTTTTTTTTTTTTTATCATAAATGGGTGTTGAATTTTGTCAGAAGCTTTTTCTGCATCTATTGAGATGATCTTATGGTTTTTATTCTTCAATTTGTTAATGTGGTGTATCACACTGATTGATTTGCTGATATTGAAAAATCCTTGCATCCCTGGGGTAAATCCCATTTGATCATGGTGTATGATCCTTTTAATGTATTGTTGGATTTGGTTTGCTAGTATTTTGTTGAGGATTTTTGTGTCCATGTTCATCAGTGATACTGGCCTGAAATTTTCTTTCTTTGTGATATCTTTGTCTGGTTTTGGTATCAGGGTGATGGCGACATCATAGAATGAGTTTGGAAATGTTCCCTCCTCTGCAATATTTTGGAATACTTTTAGAAGGATAGGTGTTAACTCTTCTCTAAATGTTTGATAGAATTCGCCTGGGAAGCCATCTGGTCCTGGACTTTTGTTTGTTGGAAGTTTTTTAATCACAGTTTCAATTTCAGTACTTGTGATTGGCCTGTTCATATTTTCTATTTCTTCCTGGTTCAGTCTTGGAAGATTGTACTTTCTAAGTATTTATCCATTTCTTTTAGGCTGTCCATTTTATTGGCATATGGTTGCTTGTAGTAGTTTCTTACGATCTTTTGTATTTCTGTGGTGACTTTGTAACTTCTCCTTTTCATTTCTAATTTTATTGATTTGAACCCTCTCAATTTTTTTCTTAATGAGTCTGGCTAAAGTTTTATAGATTTTGTTTATCTTTTCAAAGAACCAGTTTTTAGTTTCATTGATCTTTTCTATTATTTTCTTTGTCCCTATTTCATTTATTTCTGCTCTGATCTTTATGATTTCTTTTCTTCTACTAACTTTGGGTTTTGTTTGTTCTTCTCTCTCTAGTATATTTCAGCGTAAGGTTAGGTTGTTTATTTGAGATTTTTCTTGTTTCCTGAGGTAAGCTTGTATCACTATAAACTTCCCTCTTAGAACTCCTTTTGCTGCATTCCATAGTTTTTGGATCAGCGTATTTTCATTTTCATTTTTCTCTAGGTATTTTTTGATTTCCTCTTTGAGATCTTAAGTGATCCATTGGTTGTTTTGTAGCATATTGTTTAGCTTCCACATGTTTGTGTTTTCCACAGTATTTTTCTTGTAGTTGATTTCTAATCTCATAGTGTCATGGTTGTAGAAAATGCTTGATATGATTTCAGTTTTCTTAAATTTACCGAGGCTTGCTTTTTGGCCCAGCATGTACTCTATCCCGGAGAATGTTCCATGTGCAATTGAGAAGAATGTATATTCTGCTGCTTTTGTATGGAATAAATATCAATTAAATCCATCTGGTCTAATGTGTCATTTAAGGCCTTTGTTTCCTTATTGATTTTCTGTCTGAATGATCTGTCCATTGATGAAAGTGGGGTGTTAAAGCCCCCACTATTATTTTGTTACTGTTGAGTTTTCCTTTTATGGCTGTTAGCATTTGCCTTACATATTGAGGTGCTCCTATCTTGGGTGCATATATATTTATAATTGTTTTATCTTCTTCTTTGATTAGTACCTTGATCATTATGTAGTGTCCTTCTTTGTCTCTTATAACAGTCTTTATTTTAAAGTCTGTTTTGTCTGATATGTGTATTGCTACTCCAGCTTTCTTTTTATTTCCATTTGCATGGAATACCTTTTTACATCCCCTCATTTTCAGTCTGTATGTGTCCCTAGATCTGAAGTGTGTCTCTTGTAGCCGGCATATATACAAGTCTTGTTTTTCTATCCATTCAGCCAGTCTATGTCTTTCAGTTGGAGCATTTAATCAATTTACATTTAAGGTAATTATCAATATGTATGTTCTTATTGCCATTTTGTTAATTGTTTTGGATTTGTTTTCGTAGGTTTGTTTCTTCCCTTCCTCTTTTGTTCTCTTGTGATTTGATGACTATCTTTAGTGTTGTGTTTGGATTGCTTTTTCTTTTTTGTGTGTGTATCTATTGTGGACTATTTTTGGTTTGTGGTAACCATGAGGTTTTGATATAGTAGTCTATATTTATATATATAAGATTGTTTTAAGTTGCTGATCTCTTAATTTCAAATGCATTTCCAATATTCTGCATTTATACTCTCCTCTTCCCACGATTGCTGGTTTTGATATCATATTTGTGTGTGGATGATTTCCTACCTTTGCTGTTGTTTACCTTTAATGGTGAGCTTTCCCATTCATAATTTTCTTGTTTCTAGTTGTGGCTTTTCTTTTCTGCCTAGAGAAGTTCCTTTAACACTTGTTGTAAAGCTCCTTTGGTGGTGCTGAATTCTCTTAACTTTTACTTGTCTGTAAAGCTTTTGATTTCTCTGTTGAATCTGAATGAGAGCCTTGGTGAGTAGGGTATTCTTGGTTGTAGGTTCTTCCCTTTCATCACTTTAAATATATCATGCCACTCCCTTCTGGCCTGCAGAGATTCTGCTGAAAAATCAGCTGATAACCTTATAGGGATTCCCTTGTATGTTACTTGTTGCTTTTCCTTTTTTGCTTTTAATATTTCTCTTTGTCTTTAATCCTTCAGTTTGGTTAATATGTGTCTCAGTGTGTTCCTCCTTGGGTTTATACTGTATGGGACTCTCTGTGCTTCCTGGACTTGAGTGTTTCCTTTCCCATGTTAGGGAACTTTTCAGCTATTATCTCTTCAAATATTTTCTCAGGCCCTTTCTCTCTCTATTCTCCTTCTGGGACCACTATAATGTGAATGTTGGTACATTTAATATTGTTCCACATGTCCCTTATACTGTCCTCATTTCTTTTCATTCTTCTTTCTTTATTCTCTTCCGCAGCACTGAATTCCACCAATCTGTCTTCCAGCTCACTTATTCATTCTTCTGCCTCATTTATTCTGCTATTGATTCCTTATAGTGTATTTTTCATTTCAGTTATGGTATTGTTCATCTCTGTTTGTTCGTTCTTTAAAGCTTCTAGCTCTTTATTAAACCTTTCTTGTATCCTCTCAGTCTTTGCCTCCATTCTTTTTCCGAGATCTTGGGTCATCTTTACTCTCATTATTCTGAATTCTTTTTCAGGTATATTGCCTATCTCCACTTCATTTAGCTATTCTTCTGGGATTTTATCTTCTTCCTTTGTTTGGAGCATATATCTCTGCTGTCTCATTTTGTCTGACTTTCTGTGTTTGTGGTCTCAGATCCTCAGCCTGCAGGGTTGTAGTTCCTATTGCTTCTGGTGTCTGCCGCCTGGTGGGTAAGGCTGGTCTAAGAGGCCTGTGTGGGCTTCCTGGTGGGACGGACTGGTGCTTGCCCACTTGTGGGTGGAGCTGGTTCTTGTCCCCGTGGTGGGCAGGGCTGTGTTAAGGGGTGCGCGTATAGGTGGCTGTTGGCTCAGGACGACTTTAGGCAACCTGTCTGCTGATGGGTGGTGCTGTGTCCCCACCCTGTTGGTTGTTTGGCCTGAGGCATCCCAGCACTGGAGTCTGCAGGCTGTTGGGTGGGGCCAGGTTTCAGTGCCAAAATGGCAACCTCCAGGAGAGCTCATGTCAACAAATATTCCCTGGGACCTCTACCACCAGTGTCCTTGCCCCAAGGACAAGGCCACTGTAAGCCACAGCCAACCCCCACTCCCCAGGAGACCCTCCAAGACCCACAGGTAGGTCTGGCCCAGACTCCTATGCAGTCACTGCTCTGCCCTGGGTCCCAGAGCATGTGAAACTTGTGTGTGCCCTCCAAGAGTGGAGTCTCTGTTTCCCTCAGTCCTGTGGTGATCTTGCACTCAAGCCCCACTGGCCTTCAAAGCCAAATGCTCTGGGGCTCCTCCTCCTGATGCCAGACCCCCAGTCTGGGGAGCCTGACATGGGGCTCTGAACTCTCACTACTTTGGGAGAACCTCTCTGCTATAATTATTTTCCATATTTTGGGTTGCCCACCCAGTGGGTATGGGATTTCATTGTATCAAGAAAGCACCTCTCCTACCATCTCATTTTGCCTTCTTCTTTGTCTTTGGGTGTAGAATGTCTTTTTTGGTAGGTTCGAGTCTTTTTTGTTAATGGTTGTTCAGCAGTTGTGATTTTGGTGTTTTTGTGAGAGGAGGTGAACTCAAGTCCTTCTACTCCACCATCTTGTCTCTCTTCCATGACCTGTCCTTGATTTTCATTGAACTGGTGACATTTAAAAGGCTTCACTATGGAGACTGAATGAGATAGATGTTTGTCTGCTGATGTACAAAAGTACATTTTACTTTGACACTCCTTAGTCTTAACCCATTTTAGTTTCTTAGTTAGTTTCTCTCCTGCTGTGTTCATTTCCTCTTTTCCATCTCAATCTCTGGACTAGACAGTATAGTGTTTGCACTATTTGTCTGGCTCAGCATAGGCATCCTCAGGTCTCGGTACTGAGCATCTGATCTTACACAACAGACCCCCCTGATGTTTAAGGCACTTTGCTGTAACTCAAGGTGAACACTTGCCTGGGTGTGCCCTTCATTGTCCCCTGCTTGTTATGGAGGAACATTACAGAGAGGTGAAGGTCTGATAATACAAGGATAAAGAGGGCAGAGTCCTTGTTCTTTTAGGCACTTGTCATTCAGTGATGGAGACAGATGCAGACTCAAATAATACTTAGAAGAATTCCATGAAAAGATGAGGACACTGGCGTGACTGTGAGTTCAAAGTAGAAACACTGGGGTTGGAGTGTATTATCCAAATGCATTCCAGTGGAGATGGTTAAAAGAATATCTCCATCTGAACCAGCAACACAGATCTGGTGGCGGTCCTCTTTTAAAACCCAACTACAGATATGGTCTTCCTTAATCAAACCTGTGATCGGAGCACAAGAGAATATTGTAATTGAAATTCATTTCTCTGAACCTTGGAAACAGTTTTGCTGAAATTAGTGGATTAAATAGCTCAGTCCTTGGTTAAATCATCTTCTGATATTAGTAGAGCAGAGTGATTAAAGACCCTTGGGTCAGACCACCAGTGTTAGGATTCAAAATCTGCCATGTACCTCCGGTGTTACTTTCACCATGTAGTAATTTAACCTCCTTTGCCTCAGTTTTCTTATCTGTAAAAACTGGGTCATTGGTAATTTGATAGGGATTGCATTGAATCTGTAGATTGCTTTGGGTGGTATAGTCATTTTCACAATATTGATTCCTCCAATCCAAGAACATGGTATATCTCTCCATCTTTTTGTGTCATCTTTGATTTCTTTCATCAGTGTCTTACAGTTTTCTAAGTACAGGTTTTTTACCTCCTTAGGTAGGTTTATTCCTAGGTATTTTATTCTTTTTGTTGCAGTGGTAAATGGGATTGTTTCCTTAATTTCTCTTTCTTATCTTTTGTTGTTAGTGTACAGGAAAGCAAGAGATTTCTGTGCATTAATTTTGTATCCTGCGAATTTACCAAATTCATTGATTAGGTCTAGTAGTTTTCTGGTGGCATCTTTAGGATTTTTGATGTATAGTATCATGTCATCTGCAAAGAGTGACTGTTTTACTTTTTCTTTTCCAGTTTGGATTCCTTTTATTTCTTTGTCTTCTCTGATTGCCATGACTAGGACTTCCAAGACTATGTTGAATAATAGTGGTGAGAGTGGACATCCTTGTCTTGTTCCTGATCTTAGAGGAAATGCTTTCAGTTTTTCATCACTGGGAATGATGTTTGCTGTGGGTTTGTCATATATGGCCTTTATTATGTTGAGGTAGGTTCCCTCTATGCCCACATTCTGGAGAGTTTTTTTTATCATAAATGGGTGTTGAATTTTGTCAAAAGCTTTTTCTGCATCTATTGAGATGATCATATGGTTTTTATTCTTTAATTTGTTAATATGGTGTATCACATTGATTGATTTGCCTATATTGAAGAATCCTTGCATCCCTGGGATAAATCCCACTTGATCATGGTGTATGATCCTTTTAATGTGTTGTTGGATTCTGTTTGCTAGTATTTTGTTGAGGATTTTTGCGTCTCTGTTCATCAATGATATTGGTCTATAATTTTCTTTTTTTGTGATATCTTTGTCTGGTTTTGGTATCAGGGTGATGGTGGCCTCATAGAATGAGCTTGGGAGTGTTCCTTTGAAATTTTTTGGAAGAGTCTGAGAAGGTTGGGTGTTAGCTCTTCTCTAAATGTTTGACAGAATTCACCTGTGAAGCCATCTGGTACTGGACTTTTGTTTGTTGGAAGACTTTTAATCACAATTTCAATTTCATTACTTGTGAATGGTCTGTTTATATTTTCTATTTCTTCCTGGTTCAGTCTTGGAAGGTTGTACCTTTCTAAGAATTTGTCCATTCCTTCCAGGTTGTCCATTTATTGGCATATAGTTACTCGTAGTAGTCTCTTATGATCCTTTGTATTTCTGCAGTGTCAGTTGTAATTTTTCCTTTTCATTTCTAATTTTATTGATTTGAATCCTCTTCCTTTTTTTCTTGATGAGTCTGGCTAAAGGTTTATCAATTTTGTTTATCTCCCCAAAGAACCAGCTTTTAGTTTCATTGATTTTTGCCTTTGTTTTCTTCATTTCTATTTCATCTATTTCTGCTCTGATTTTTATGATTTCTTTCCTTCTAGTAACTTTGGGTTTTGTTTGTTCTTCTTTAAATTCTTTAGGTGTAAGGTTAGGTTGTTTATTTGAGATGTTTCTTGTTTCTTGAGGTAGGATTGAATTACTATAAACTTCCCTCTCAGGACTACTTTTGCTGCATCTCATGGGTTTTGGGTCATTGTGTTTTCATTGTCATTTGTTTCTAGGTATTTTTTGATTTCCTCTTTGATTTCTTCCATGATATCTTGGTTACTTAGTAGCATACTTTTTAGCCTACATGTGTTTGTGTTTTTATATTTTTTTCCCTGTAATTGATTTCTAATCTCATAGCATTGAGGTCAGAAAAGATGTTTGATATGATTTCAATTTTCTTAAATTTACTGAGGCTTGGTTTGTGACCCAAGATGTGATCTATCCTGGAGAATGTTCCATGTGCACTTGAGAAGAAAGTGTTTTCTGCTGCTTTCGGATGGAATGTCCTATAAATATCAATTAAGTCTATCTGGTCTATTGTTTCATTTAAAGCTTGTGTTTCATTATTTATTTTCTGTCTGGATGATCTGTCCACTGGTGTAAGTGTAGTGTTAAAGTCCCCCACTATTGTTTTGTTACTGTTGAGTTTTCCTTTTATGGCTGTTAGCATTTGCCTTATGTATTGAGGTGTTCCTATGCTGGGTACATAAATACTTATAATTGTTATGTCTTCATTGATTGATCCCTTGATGATTATGTTGTGTCCTTCTTTGTCTCTTGTAACAGTCATTATTTTAAAGTCTATTTTGTCTGACATGAGTATTGCTACTCCAGCTTTCTTTTGATTTCCATTTGCATGGAAGCCCTATCAAATTACCAAGGACATTTTTCACAGAATTAGAACAAACATTTTACAATTTGTGTGGAAACACAAAAGACCCAGAATAGCCAAAGCAATCTTGAAAAGAAAAATGGAGCTTGAGGAATCAGGCTCCTTGACTTCAGACTATATTACAAAGCTACAGTAATCAAGACAGTATGGTATTGACACAAAAACAGAAATATAGATCAATGGAACAGGATAGAAAGCCCAGAGATAAATCCACACACCTATGGTCACCTAATCTACGACAAAGAGGCAAGAGTATACAGTGGAGAAAAGACAGTCTCTTTAATAAGTGGTGCTGGGAAAGCTGGACAGCTACATGTAAAAGAATGAAATTAGAACACTCCCTAACACCATACACAAAAACAAAGTCAAAATGGATTAAAGACCTAAATGTAAGACTGGACACTATAAAACTCTTAGAGGAAAACATAGGAAGAACACTCTTTGACATAAATTGCAGCAAGATCTTTTTTGACCCACCTCCTAGAGTAATGGAAATAAAAACAAAAATAAACAACTGGGACCTAATTAAGCTTAAAAGCTCTTGCACAGCAAAGGAAACCATAGACAAAACAAAAAGACAACCCTCAGAATGGGAGAAAATATATGCAGACGAAGCAACTGGCAAGACGTTAATCTCCAAAATATACAAACAGCTCATGAAGCTCAATATCAAAAAGCAAACAACCCAATCAAAAAATGGGTGGAAGACACAAAAGATATTTCTCCAAAGAAGACATACAGGTGGCCAAGAGGCACATGAAAAGATGCTCAACATCACTAATTATTAGAGAAATGCAGACCAAAACTACAATGAGGTATCACCTCACACCAGTCAGAATGGCTGTCATCAAAAAATCTACAAACAATAAATGCTGGAGAGGATATGGAGAAAAGGGGACCCTTTTGCACTGTTGATGGGAATGTAAACTGATACAGCCGATATGGAGAACAGTATGGAGGTTCCTTTAAAAACTAAAAATAGAATTACCATAGGACCCAGCAATCCCATTCCTGGGCATATACCCAGAGAAAACCATAATTCAAAAATACACATGCACCCCAATGTTCATAGCAGCACTATTTACAATAGCCAGGGTATGTAAGCAACCTAAATGTCCATTGACAGATGAATGGATAAAGAAGATATCGTACATATATACAATGGAATATTACTCAGCCATAAAAAGGAACGAAATTGGGTTATTTGTAGAGACGTGGATGGACCTAGAGTCTGTCATACAGAGTGAAGTAAGTCAGAAAGAGAAAAACAAATATCATATATTAACGCATATATATGGAATCTAGAAAAATGGTACAGATGAACCTATTTGCAGGGCAGGAATAGAGACGCAGACCTAGAGAACAGACGTGTGGACATGGAGCGGGGAAGGGGAGTGGGATGAATTGGGAGATTGGGATTGACATATATACACTACCACGTGTAAAACAGATAGCTAGTGGGAACCTGCTGTATAGCACAGGGAGCTCAGCTTGGTGCTCTGTGGTGACCTAGATGGGTGGGATGGGGGGTGGGGAGGGAGGGAGGTCCAAGAGGGAGGGGATATATGTATACACATAGCTGATTCACTTCATTGTACAGTAGAAACTAATACAACATTTTAAAGCAACTATACCCCAATTTAAAAAAATTTTAAAATGGCGTCAAGAAACTCTATTTGATAGGGTGTTGTGAGAATTAAATGTTAATGCCTGTCATGTGCCTAGAAGAGTGCCTGGCACCTAGTAAAATTCTTGATAATTGTTATCTCTTATTAATATTTATTTGTGATACCTTATAGAATTAATTTATTCTTTCAAGCAATATACTGTAGGCATTGATGATTTTATCTTTATAAAAATCACAGTTGTAATTATGATATTTTCTTTTGTATAGTAACTCAGTCCCAATAAATCCCTCCATCTTTTTGTTCTGTCAGTAACATATGACTGGATTTCCATCATTACCACACTGTTTCTAGAGATGCCCATGTCTCAGAAATCATTCTATAGTTTCGAAAAGGGAAGAGACTTTGATGGACTATCTTTCTTTCCTTTACTTAAAAAAAAAGTTTTTCTACTCTGTTATTACAGACCCTGGGTGTTCATTTTATTTTCTTTCTGCTCTGAAATTTTCCTGATTTTTAAAAATAAGAATAAATGCACTTCACCAAAACACTGCAAACCTCTCAAGTTCCTCTGCTCTTTATATGCTTTTCTCATGTTTTCCTCAGACATGTGCAGTTTTGACTTTCCTCAGCACCTTGAGTATGAGGGATGGATGGCAAGTGTCTGGAATCTTCTGACGGAGGCTAAAAGGCCTCAGGAGGCACGAACAGACTAGACTCATAGATACAGTAAAACAATCACATTACAACTACCTCATGACAGCACTATGGAATAGCCCCTTAAAGGTCAACACAACAACTTTATGTAAACCACATAAACAGAATCCTTTTCCCCTGGAATAAAAATAATCACACTTTTAGAAAACATTTTTGAAAAAAAAAGATCAGATTTAGAGATTAGGAGTATTTATCTCAGAGACAGTTACTATGGAAGGCTTCAAGTTTATGAGGGGTTATTATGCAGAGAATAGTGACCAGCTGTTCTCCCTCTCTCAAGAATCCCAAAGAGAGGGCTAAGCCTCAGCATGAAATAATTATGTTGGTATGAAGAGGAATTTCCTGATGGCGAGAGTAAAACATTGAAAGGAATACCTTAAAATCTGAAAGAACTCCAAAAGCAGAATGATTCTCCTGGAGCATGCTCTACATTTGAAATCTACAAAAGCCTTGAGCTTTCCAGACGTGAAATAACACATCTACATTCCTCATCAGGCATTCCTAGCATCCTAAAGGATTGCATGTTGTGGTAGTGTGTTTGGTATGTATTTCCTATAGATGGTATGCAGTTTGTACTTTGCTTTCTCACATGGTTCTAGTGATGTAGTCTGGGGAGGTGGAATTGTGTCATCTTTGGAATCAGCCTTACCTGGCAGGCATCCACGCTCTACTATTATATTTTGATTCTGAGGTTCACTGTGTGGTGTTTAAGTTGCTTCATCCCTCTGAGACTTAATCTTCTATAATAAAGGAGGATAATTAAGGAAAAAACTAGTGATTGTATTTAGGTCACAAATAAAATGCTAGCACATAGTAATTAATACATATTAGTTAAAATGTATTTAAATATAAACACACACACACACATGCATACGTTAAGTAGGAGTATTTTATAGGAAAAAATTCCGACATGTGGGAAACAAAACTCCTTGAAAAGATACATAAGTACATAATATATGACATTAACGTCTTTGTCCTGCAAAAAGTGTCACAGCATGATTCATTTTAAAAGCAAAATACCACTTGGAAATTAAAAAATTCTCTCAAACAATTCCTGGTCAAAGAGAAAATCAAAGTAAAATGTCAGAATATCGAGATAATATCATTAATTAAAACATTACCTGTCAGAACCCATGGGATACAGCTAAAACCATGCTTAGTGGAAAGACACATAACCTTAAATGTTTTTATAGATGAAGGAGAATAAATGAATTAAGCATCAGTTAAAAAAATTTGTCAAAGACAAGATGATAAACCTAAAGAAAAGTTATGGGAAAGAATTCATAAATTAAAAGCAAAAATTAATGAAATGCAAAACAGAAAAACTGTAAGCCTGAAAAATAAATTCAAGAACAGGTTCTTTGAAAAACTAGTTCAAAGGAGAAGAGTACAAAATAAGAAATAAGGATGGGTAAATGACCACAGATACAGAGGAAATGGAAATAATTAACCCTTGTTCAACTCAATAGTGAAGTGAAATAGAATATTTAGAAAAAGGTAAATTGCTAAAACCATGTCCAGAAAAAGAAAGCCATTTACTATATTCAGAGTTCATTTACGATACAAGAGATAGATAAAAGTTGTTAAAAGCACTAATGCTTACCTTATGAAAGCATTGCTCTAACAATTATATGCAATTAAAAAGTTAAGAAAAAAGGAGACAGAAATTAAAAAGGAAGAGGTAAAATTATTGTTTATAGGCAATGATTTATATATCAAAACCCAAGAGAATCAATTGAAAAATTCCTATTGACCATAAACAAATTTGGTAAGTTGTTTGTATACAAAATTCATATAAAAAGTATGGTGGGAAAAACAATAATAACAAATAAATATTTTTAAAAAGGATTAAACTTAAGAAGTGTGCAAGAATTTTATGACGAAAATTCTAACACAGAAAAGAAGGCTTGAATAAATGGAAAGCTATCTGGTGTTCTTGGAAGGGAAGACTGAATATTACAATGTTTCTTGTATCTCTACATTAATCACTCTACTTAATGTAAGTCAATTAAAAATAACAGCAGAAGTTTTTCCTTTCCTTTTTTTGAGCTAAGTAAAGTGACTTGAAAATTTAAGAGGTCAATTAAACATGCCAGAATAATCAAAATAATCCTGAAAATAAAAGTAATGAAGAGGGACAAGACATACAGATTTTAAAACATTTTAAAGCTGGAATATTTCTTTTTTAATATAATTTTTATTTCATATTGGGGTAGAGTTGATTTACAATGTTGTGTTAATTTCAGGTGTACAGCAAAGTGGTTCAGTTATACATATACATATATCCATTCTTTTTCAGATTCTTTTCCCATATACAATTACAGAATATTGTGCTATACAGTAGGTCCTTGTTGGTTATCTATTTTATATATAGTAGTGTATATATGTTAATCCCAAACTCCTAATTTATCCCTCCCCCCCACCCCGACCTTTCCCCTTTGGTAAACATAAGTTTGTTTTTGAAGTCTGTGAGTCTGTTTCTGTTCTGTAAATAAGTTCATTTGAATCATTTTTTTCAGATTCCACATATAAGTGATATCATATGATATTTGTCTTTCTCTGTCCATCTTACTTCACTTAGTATGATAATCTCCAGATCCATCCACATTGCTGTGAATGGCATTATTTCATTCTTTTTTATGGCTGAATAATATTCCATTGTATATATGTACCTCATCTTCTCTCTCCATTCCTCTGTTGATGGACATTTCGGTTTCTTCCATGTCTTGGCTATTGTAAATAGTGCGGCAATGAACACTGGGGTGCGTGTATCTTTTCAAATTATGGTTTTCTCCAGATAGATGCCCAGGAGTAGGATTGCTGGGTCATACAGTAGTTCTATTTTTAGTTTTTTAAGGAATCTCCATACTGTTCTCCATAGTGGTTTTACCATTTACATTCCCACCAACAGTGTAGGAGGGTTCCCTTTTCTCCACACCCTCTCCAGCATTTATTGTTTGTAGACTTTTTGTTGATGGGCATTCCGACTGGTATGAGGTGATACCTCATTGTAGTTTTGATTTGCATTTCTCTAATAATTAGTGATGTTGAGCAACTTTTCATGTGCTTTTTGGCCATCTGTATGTCTTCTTTGGAGAAAGGTCTATTTAGATATTCCGCCCAGTTTTTGATTGGGTTGTTTGTTTTTTTGATATTGAGTTGCATGAGCTGTTTGTATATTTTGGAGATTAATCCCGTTTTGGTCGTAAAGCTGGGATAGTTAAAACAGATAGTTACTAGGGTGTGAAGAGACAGATCATTAGTAAAAGCTAGCAAGTCAAGAAATTGATTCAGTTCTATATCTTGATAGAAGTTTGGGTTGCAAAGGTGTATGCATTTGTCAAAACTCAGTAAATGTATGGTTAAGATCTGTACATTTCATTGTATGTAAAGTTTATTTTGAAAGAAAAATCTATTCAAATGTATTAGATTTTAGTCCAACGACATGCTTACTAAAGTATTTGGTTTATGTTTAATTTTTTTTTTATTGAAGTATAGTTGGTTTATAGTGGTGTGTTAGTTTCTGGTATACAGCAAAGTGAGTTTCTGGTATACAGCAAAGTGATGCAGATATATATATATTTTTTCAGATTCTTTCCCATTATAGTTTATTACAAGATACTGAATATAGTTCCCTGTGCTACACAGTATGACCTTGTAAAGTATTTGGAGGAAAGTGTGATGATATCTGCAATTTATTTCGAAACAGATCAGAAAATCAGAAAATCAGATGAATCGATGATTGACTAGTAGGTTGCAAATATGAAAAATTTTGTAATTATGTAAAATTATCTCAACATTGGCATAAACTTGAAAATGTCATAGTAAAGTGTTGGAAAAATAGACTCAAAAGTATAGAGAAATTTAGAATACACTAGAGAAGAAACTGCAAATCTTTAGATTATAACTTTAATTATAGAATGAAAGATGTTTTTTCTCCATTATAATAGAATCCCAGTGGGAAGGGTTGGTTGTAGGGAGCAGAGTTGCTCCTGGGGTTAGTCTCTCAGATTGCTTAGTGTTTCCTGATGTCCTGACTTGTGAGGCTGCCTGGAAAGTTGGCACCCTTCCTGTGAGAGCTCTCTGCTGGGCGAATGATTTCCAGCTAGGAACCACTAGCAAGGGGAGACCTGGTCCTCAGGGGCTGCACATGTTTAAAGGTCTAGGAGAAAAAGGTGTCACTGTATCAGAGTGTATGTTGTTCAGGCCAAGGGCAGCTCTGTTCTTCAAGCATGGTGATTATTCACTCCTTTGAGTTTTTTGTTAAGTTGCTCTTTTATACCTAACAGCTTTAGGATTTAGATCAGTTTATTCAGGAGGTCTGAGTAGTTCATAAAGTGCTGTTATTTAACTGTTTGTCTTCTGTGGGTTTGTGCTACTTAACCCTACATTTATATTTCTCAAAGATTACATGGAATGGGTGTTTTGGGAGGAGCGTCATTCTGCTGTACTATATACAGAGTTTGGAAACAGTGGGGCTCCTGGGGACTCAGCCTAGCTCCCAGCAGCTGTCACCTTGCTACCATGTGGAGGCAAACGGCCAGGCTTCCTCAACCTTAGAGATGTCCTTAGACTCTGATGGGTAGATAGGGGGCTCTTGTTATTTGGAGTGCAGAGGTGGGAAAGGGTGTATATATTTTGGTGGCAAAAGGGAAATACCAGAAATTCGAATATATGAGGATTCTGTAGTTTTGAGAGCTCTCAGGGAGGGGAAAGTGTCAAAGAAAAGAGTTTACAGAATATGTTTACAACTGAATATATTTCCTCAGCATATCCCTCATTGAAAATATCATATTTGATGTCACCCTTTTGTGTCTTGAAACATTACCATTTGGAATATGGAAACGCTAATGCAAAGTTTCTGAGAAAAACCTTTTTTGTCTTTTGGTTTAAATGTACTTCACTGAGGGGGGTGGGATGGATTGGGAGATTGGGATTCACATACATACACGACTATATGTAAAATAGATGACGAATAAGAACCGACTGTATAGCACAGGGAACCCTACTCAGTGCTCTGTGGTGACCTAAATGGGAAGGAAATCTGAAAAAGAGGGGATATATGTATACGTATAGCTGATTCACTTTGCTGTATAGCAGAAACTAACGCAACATTGTAAAGCAACTGTACTCCAATAAAAAAAATAAATTAAAAAAAATAAAAAGTAAATGTACTTCATTGACAATATCATGGGCTTTTCAAACTTTTCGCCTGCCTGAGCCCTATTGGAAACAAGCAATGGAAAGCTTTCAGTGGTGAAGGTCACCCAGCTATTACACATAGTTCCCACTGGACATTATTTCCATGAGGTGTGAGGTATATAATTAGCAGAGGGTCAGCAAATAAGGTTTTAAAGAATGTGATTATAGAAGCAGAAAAGTCGTTTCTGGCAAGTTTGTAATATGTGAGTGTTTCAGAAAAAGAGAAGCCAACCAGAGGACCTGGCCCATATCCTTGATTCCAGCTGCTTTAATACCTTCTTTAGAAACTCAGTTTCCAAGCTCTAAAGCTCAAGGTCTCATGTGCATTTCCTTGGCAACAGGTTCTGTGCTAAGTGCCTTACTTACCTTGCCACTCAGTTCTCACAGCAACCCTATAATGTAGGTCTTATTATCTCCATTTTACAGATAAGAAAGTGGGTCCAAGAGTTAATCAAGTTAAAGTGTAATTTTCAAAAAGATAAAATCAGGACTCTTGGGCAAATATAAAAAGGACAATGTATCAAATATTTTATTGAATTCATTAATTAAGGAGGGAAAAAGATGCATTCAGTTCAAAGAGCTTCTAAGAAGCTAGTGTATTTGTTAGGCTGAGATTGCTGAGCTAGACATAGAAATGTTTAATGTTCAGCTGGCCTTTGATGTTTGGGGTTATCTGTTCCATTGCATGGAAATTATTTGCATCTCTACTGGACAAAAAAATTATAAGTTAGCAAGTAAATTCTTTAAGTATGGAAACGTTAATCAACAGTAAAAGTGAGATGAACTAAGTACAGGTTTTGACAATCCTTGGGTGACTTTGTCCCCCTATGATGCTGAAAGAATCTGCCTCCACTTTTTTGCCTTATTTCTAAGTTTGGAGAATTTCTCTGACAGTAGCCTGCCCCCAGGTCCCACAAATATTAGAAGAGTAGAGATTTGAACCCCTGTCACGGTGACTGCACGGCCCTGGTAGTCAACCCTTTGTTATGACTTAGCAACGTTAACTTGTTTTTTATTTTTTAAAGAATGTTGGAGTCTATCAGGTCTGTGCAGATAATTCTCCCTCACAGCCAAGGCATCTCTGAAGCACAAGGGCTATCTGGATGGCAAAACCATCCAAATCAGTCAATAAACATCAATCTCAAGTAATAGCACCTTTTGTTTCTGCGTTAGTGGAGATTGCTGAGGCCACAGAGTCCAGGAACATGAGCACGACATTAAGAATGACATTGAATATCTTTTCATGCGCCTGTTGGTCATCTGTATATCTTCTCTGGAGAAACGCCTAGTCACTTCCTTTCCCCATTTTTTTAGTCAGGTGGTTTTTTTTTTTGATATTGAGTTGTATGAGTTCTTTATATATTTTGGTTACAAGGAAGCAATGAACAGCACAGGGAATATAGCCAATGTGTTATAATAACTTTATATGGAGTATAATCTATGAAAATATCAAATCACTATGTTGTATACCTGAAGCTATTATTTTAAGTAACAACTATACTTCAATTGAAAAATGATACTGACAGCACTTTATTTTTTTACTTCTGTCTGTATCTATATTAAAACATTTGAGAAATAGAAAGGTTTAGGCTGGGAGCATATCCTATAAACTGCTTTGCAAGGTAGGGGATCTTGGTATCAATGACTTGAAGTTTAGGGAATATCTCTTGGAATAAGAAACAGATGAATAGATGCTCACATTTGGGCATCCCTCTGCCAACCTTCTTTCTCAACTTGTTTTACATTTTAAAGTAGGCTAATAATCGGGGTCTCCAAACTGGGTTCCAGAAAAGGGGCTCTTATATTATAATCACTGGACATGTCATGTCACCAGGATGGAGTCATGAATACCAGGAAAACAGCACAAAGGCTAGAGGTTGGGATTCAGGAGGCTGACCCTAAAGTTAGAAAAGTAGAAAAGTCACTTCACTTTTCTGTACTTTAGTTTTGTGCTTTTTCCTATATGTGTGGTTGCACTAGATGGGAGGTTTCTAAACTTTTTAAGCACCACAACCTTAATACATGATGCAAATGAAAGAGAAACACTATGGTTAAAGGAAATGAGGAAGAAACAGATGTGGAAGGCCCTGCCTTCTTGCTACCCCATTGCCTCCTTTCCTTAGGGAAAGAATCAGGGCTGATGACAAGATTCGCAGGGCCCAAAGCAAGATGAAAATTCAGAAATGCTGTTCAAAAAATATATATATATAGCATTAAATGTGCTGTAAAGTGTTTTCCTTTAAAAATATTTGATGACGTTAAATGTAAAGGTGTATTTGTGATACATGAGTAATGACAGACAAACTGCAAAAAAATAATATTTTGGGTGTCATAATTTTATGAAATACAATATATAATAATACTTTAATAATTTCATATGCTTATTGACCGTAAGATTTTTTTTCTGGCTCACTTTTCTGCAAATTATATATTAGGTCCTCAGAATTTATATTTTAAGCAACTCCATTTTCTATATGATTGACAGCAACGTTAGTCACTCTTCGCAAATGCAAGACTGCAAATAATTTTTGATAATTTTTAATTTTAAGAAGATTTTTCTGGTGATGCAACTGTTACTGGAGAGCTGTTAAGAGTATTTTATAGGCTGTGACAATATTAGGAAAATTTCTGATAAATTTATATCAAAATCCATCAAAACATAAATTTTAGTACATCTAGAGCTGATGATTCTTGTGGAACAATTTTTCTAGAAAAAGATTTAACTCTCCATACAAATCAGTTTTGTGTAAGTCTGAATTTAATTAAAAAATTTTTTTTTTCTTTTTAATTTTATTTTTATTTATGGCTGTGTTGGGTCTTCGTTTCTGTGCGAGGGCTTTGTCTAGTTGCGGCAAGTGGGGGCCACTCTTCATCGCGGTGCGCGGGCCTCTCATTATCGCAGCCTCTCTTGTTGCGGAGCACAGGCTCCAGACGCGCAGGCTCAGTAGTTGTGGCTCACAGGCCTAGTTGCTCCGCAGCATGTGGGATCTTCCCAGACCAGGGCTTGAACCCATGTCCCCTGCATCGGCAGGCAGATTCTCAACCACTGCGCCACCAGGGAAGCCCTGAATTTAATTTTAAATGTAAATTTATACAATGGCATTTTGACATTTCTTCTGACATTTTTGGTAACTTATGGAAGTTGTGCAAGAAACAAAAAGTAGCTTTATGATTTGTATGTATTTCAAAACATCTGCTATGCATCCTATTGTCTTCAATTACAAGGAAAAAATAATTTTAAAATTGTCTACTTCTTAATATCTGGTTCATCCAAAGCTTCATATGAAAATAGTGTTATTTGCCATCGAACGTAGCAATCTTTACATTTAATTTCTATTTTGAAACCTGTGGATATTTTGTGGTACAAGGCTGCCGCAGTTTTTAAAATGGAAGATTCCACGATCTACTGCTGAAATTCACTGCTTATCCACCAGCAGTTGCATCCAGGCATGCTTGCTGCTGTCCCTACTGCCATTCTGTGTCCAGGTCCCGGCCTGGTTCCACTGCCTCACTCCCTGCAGCTCTGGACTGTCCCAGGCCCTGACATATACTCAGGGCTGACTGCTCTGTGGACGCAGTTTGCAGTGCCTAGAGCCTGAGGACCACTACAGCTCAAATGCGCCACCTCCCCTGTACCACCTCTGCTCATGTGCATGCACCATTGTCCCATAGCCTCTGACAAGATGCAAGTTCAAAGATAAAAGATTATTAAGAATTTCGGACTTCCCTGGTGGTCCAGTGGTTAAGACTCCACGCTTCCACTGCAGGGGGAGTGGGTTTGATCCCTGGTCGGGGAACTAAGATCCCACATGCCGTGCGACGTGGCCAAAAAAAAAAAAAAGTTATTAAGAATTTCAAGACACGCAGAGCAGAGCATTAAAACAAGCATGGGGTCCTTCTCAGCATGGAGTCCTAAATGACTGTATAGGTTGCACGCCTGAGAGGAACTCTCAGGGCTCTGTAAATATACATGACAGAGATTTCACTTACCAGCTCTCTCCAATTCATCTTCCCGTATCATGGAAGCTCAGTTCTGATATTTTCATCAGAGCCATTATTTAGTGTTTGGGTGGATGAGAATAAACTCACAAGACTAAGAATGCACAGTCAAAAATGGGAAAAGAGTCTGATGCCACAGAAGCCAAGAGAAATGATTTCAAGAAGGATAAAGTAACCAATGGTGTCAAGTGACACCAAGAGGTCATCAGTAATATCAGGTCTGAAAAATTTGCATGGACTTTAGCAACACAGAAGTCACATGATCTTAGATCTTAGTGATCTTAAAAATAAGTTGTTTCAATGGTGAAATGCAGGCTGAAGCCAAATCGGAAGTGCCTGGAGGAATGAGTAGACGCTGAAAAATGGACTCCTGCAACCCCTTTTCTGCTGAGGCCTGAGGGTCCATAGGTATGGTCCCTCGACTTGACTCGATCCCAGGTTCCTGCTTCTCCACCATCATAGTGTTGTCTTCTGCTCTGAGCCACCCTTCCCTTTCTGTGACATGCAAGAAGGGGTCCCAGGGAAGGAGATCAGGTAGCCTGTAATATTTTGTTGCCTCCTTTTCATTAGTCTTGATATATTTCACATTTTGGACATCTCAGATTGGCTAAACCTTGCTCATTACATTCTACTGCAGTTTGCAGACCTTTTGATTGGACTTTGAACACAAATTTCTCCACTTAGCAACTCAGTCAACAAAAGTTGATAATGGAGGAAAGTCACACCCAACCCATCAAAACTGTATTAGTCAAGTCAGATCCATCACAAATGCCCACCGTACTTTGGCCTCATCAATAGTGCCCCTTCTTGATGAGTAATCAAATACCACCCTGGTCTGAGTCTCCATCATCTCTTGACCCTTGTCTGGATTAGTACAGTAGCCTACAACAAGTCTCCCTGCTTTTATCTTTGCTCCCAATCACAGCAGCCAGAATGATACTTTAAAAATGTTAAGTCAGAT
Source organism: Eubalaena glacialis (assembly GCF_028564815.1). Classification (NCBI taxonomy): domain Eukaryota; kingdom Metazoa; phylum Chordata; class Mammalia; order Artiodactyla; family Balaenidae; genus Eubalaena; species Eubalaena glacialis. Next base: position 114,192,085 of record NC_083721.1, read on the forward strand.
TATGTTAGTTCTCTCTTTAAAACTTTCCTTTGGCTGCTTGTTTCACTCAGAGAAGAATCCAACATTCTAACAAGGGCTAATAAAGCCCTCCTTACTCACCTCTCTGACCTCTTCTCTTATAGCTCGCCTCCTTCCTCACCCTGCTGGAGCCATACTAACTCCTTGCTGTTCTTCAGTCCTGCTAGGAAAACCCAGACCAACCTAATTATTAACCTTAGTCAGCCCTGATTTTTCTTTTTTCATAGCACTTATCACCTTTCTGAATGTAACTCTGGGAGGGCAGGGATCTTTTTTTATTGATGTATCCCAAGTGCCTAGAGTGGCGTCTAGCACATAGTAGGTGCTCAGTAAACACTTCTTTTAAAAACAAAAAAATTCAACTTTGTTACTATTTTGCCTGGCATTTCTCCCAATCCTGTTCTGCCTCCCTCCCCTATTTTCACCTGGAGGGTCTGGGGGTTCTTCTCTGAGACTTTGTTTCAAGAACCAATTTGAACTTTTAAAAATTGAGGTATAATTCAAGTACCATAAAATTAATTCTTTCAAAGTGTGCAATTCACTGGTTTTAGTATATTCATAAGGTTGTGCAACCATCACCACTATCTCATTTCAGAATATTTTCATCATTCCCCAAAGAAACTTCATAGCTCTTAGCAGTCACTCTCCATTCTCATCTCCCTCATCTCCAAGCAACCACTGATCCACTTTCTGTCTCTATAGATTTGCCTGTTCTGGACATTTTGTAAAATGGAATCGTATAATACAATATGGCTTCTTTCATTTAAGATAATATTTTCAAGGTTCAGCCATGTTTTAGCATGTTCCAAAACTTCATTCCTTTTTATGGCTGAACACATCACATTGTATGGCTATACATTTAGTTTATTCATTCATCAATTTATGGACATTTGGGTTGTTTCTACTTTTTGACTATTATAAATAATGCTGCTATAAACATTTGTGTACAGTATGTTTGAACACCTGTTTTTAGTTCTCTTGGGTATACATGTAAGAATAAAATTGCCGGGTCATAAGGTAATTCCATATTTAACATTTTGAAGAACTGCAAAACTGTTTTTCAAGGTGGCTGTACCATTTTACATTCCCATCAGCTCTAGAGGGTTCTAGTTTCTCCACATATTTGTCAATACTTGTCATAGTCTGTCTTTTTTATTATAATCATCTTCGTGGAGGTGAAGTGGTAGCTCATGGTGGTCTTGATTTGCATTTCCCTAATGACTAATGATTTAAGTATATTTTCATGTGCTTATTGGCTACTTGTATATCTTCTTTGGATAAATGTCTATTCAAATTCTTTGCTCATATTAAAAATGGTTACTTGGGTTTTTTTATAGTTGAATTGTAAGAGTTTTGTTTTTTTTTTTAATTTATTTATTTATGGCTGTGTTGGGTCTTCGTTTCTGTGCGAGGGCTTTCTCTAGTTGCGGCAAGCGGGGGCCACTCTTCATCGCGGTGTGCGGGCCTCTCACTATCGCGGCCTCTCTTGTTGCAGAGCACAGGCTCCAGACGCGCAGGCTCAGTAATTGTGGCTCACGGGCCTAGTTGCTGTGCGGCACGTGGGATCTTCCCAGACCAGGGCTCAAACCCGTGTCCCCTGCATTGGCAGGCGGATTCTCAACCACTGCGCCACCAGGGAAGCCCTGTAAGAGTTTTTAAAAAAATATATTCTGGATACTAAACCATTATCAGATGTATGATTTGCAAATATTTGTTTCCATTCCATAGATTGCCTTTTTACTTTCTTGATGGTGTTCTTTGATGTACAAAAGTTTTAAATGTTGATGAAAGCCAATTTACCTATTATTTATTCTTTGATTGCTTCTGCTTAGGTGTTATAGCTAAGAAATCACTGCCTGATTCACTCCTATGTTTTCTTCTGATTTTATAGTTTTAGCTCTTACATTTAGGTCTTGGTACATTTTGAGTTAATTTTTGAATATGTTATGAGGTAGGGGGTCCACCTTCATACTTTTGCATGTGAAAAACTAGTTGTCCCAGCACCATTTGTTGAAAAGACTATTCTTTCCCTAATATTTTGTCTTGGTAGCCCTTGGTAGTCAACTGAAAATCAATTGACTATAAGTGTTTGGGTTTATTTCTGGACTCTCAATTCTATTGCATTGATCTATATGTCTGTCCTTATGCCTGTCCCATATATTCTTGATTACTGTAGCTTTGTAGTAAGTTTTGAGATCAATAAGCGTAAGTTCTCCAACTTTGCTTTCCTTTTCAAGATTGTTTTGATTATTCAGGCTCCCTTGCAATTCCATATGAATTTTTTTTAATAGAAATTTATTTATTTATTTTTGGCTGTGTTGGGTCTTCGTTGCTGCATGCGGGCTTTCTCTAGTTGCAGTGAGTGGGGGCTACTCTTCGTTGCAGTGTGCGGGCTTCTCATTGCAGTGGCTTCTCTTGTTGTGGAGCACGGGCTCTAGTCACGCAGGCTTCAGTAGTTGTGGCACATGGGCTCAGTAGTTGTGGCACGTGGGCTCAGTAGTTGTGGCACGCAGGCTCAGTAGTTGTGGCACGCGGGCTCTAGAGTGCAGGCTCAGTAGTTGTGGCGCACGGGCTTAGTTGCTCCGCGGCATGTGGGATCTTCCCGGACCAGGGCTCAAACCCGTGTCCCCTGCATTGGCAGGCGTATTCTTAACCACTGCACCACCAGGGAAGTCCCGCATATGAATGTTAAGGTTAGGTTTTCCATTTCTGCAAAAAAAAAAAAAAAAAAAAAAAAAAAAAGGCCGTTGGTATTTTGATAGGAATACACTGAATCTGTAGATTGCTTGGGGTAGTATTGCCATCTTTAACAATATTAAGTGTTTCAATCTGTGAAAATGGAATGTCTTTATTTAGATCTTTAATTTCCCTCAGCAATGTTTGGTCAGTCCTCATTTACAAGTCTTGTATATCTTTGGTAAATTTATTCCTAAGTATTTTATTTTTTTGATGCTATTGTAATTGTCATTTTTTTCTTAATTTTCAAACTGTTCATTGCTAGCATGTAGAAATACAACTGATTGTGTGTTGATCTTGTATCTTGTAACTTTGCTGAATTTGATTACTAGCTCTAAAAGATTGTGTGTGGAGGGGACTTCCCTGGTGGCACAGTGGTTAAGAATCCACCTGCCAATGCAGGGGACACGGGTTCAAGCCCTGGTCCGGGAAGATCCCACATGCCACGGAGCAACTAGGCCCGTGAGCCACAACTACTGGGCCTGAGCTCTAGAGCCCGCGAGCCACAACTACTGAGCCTGTGCCCCTAGAGCCCCGTGCTCTGAAGCAAGAGAAGCCAATGCAATGAGAAGCCCACGCACCGCAATGAAGAGTAGCCCCCTGCTCGCTGCAACTAGAGAAAGCCCGTGTGCAGCAACGAAGACCCAACGCAGCCAAAAATAAACAAATAAATAAATAAATTTATTTTTAAAAAAAGATTGTGTGGATTCTTTAGGATTTTCTCTATATAAGATCATGTCATCTGCAAACAGAGATAGTTTAATTTCTTCTTTTCCAATTTGGATGCCTTTTACTTCATTTTCCTGCCTAATTCTCCTGGCTATACCCTCCAGTACAATATTGACTCAAAGTATGAGAGCAAACATCCTTGTCTTGTTCATCATGTTGTGGAGGAAGCACCTAGTCTTTCTCCATTAGGTGTGTTGCCAGCGGTGGGTTTTTTGTACATTCCCTTTGTGAGGTTGAGGAGGTTCCCATTTATTCCTAACTTATTGTTTTTATCTTGAAATGGTGTTGGATTTTGTCAAATGTTTTTTCTGCATCTACTGAGATGATCATGTGGTTTTTGTTTCTTATTCTATTAATATGGTGTATAACATTAACTGGTATTGGAATGTTGTACTGACTGTGCATTCCTGGGATTAATCCCACTTGGTTGTGGTGTATAATTCTTTTATATGTTGCTGGATGTGGTTTGTTAGTTTACTGTTGAGAATTTTTGTACCTATCTTCATTAGCGAGATTGGTCTGCAGTTTTCTTATAATATTTTTGGCTTTGGTTTTAGGGTAATGGTGACATCATAGGATGAGTTGGGAAGTCTTCCCTCTTCTTCTATGTTTGGAAGAGTTTTTAAGTAGTGTTAGGGTTATCTCTACATGTTTGGTAGGATTCACCAGTGAAGCCATCTGTTCCAGGGCTTTTCCTTGTGGGACATTTTTTTGATTATGACTTCAATCTCTTTATTTTTTATAAGTCTATTCAAATATTCTATTCCTTTTTGAGTCAGTTTTGGTAGTTTATATCTTTATAGGAATTTGTCCATTTAATCTACCATGTGTAAATCTTTCTACTATAATTCCAGACACTGATAGTTAAAAATGTTTGAAAAGTGAATAAATTCTGATTTATCTTGAATAAGGAGCCAAGTATTTGAATTTTTTAGCTTAAATACCCTAGAAGAATCTAATGTCACCTTGATAATAAAGGATTTGAGAGCTAAATCTTCAAGAAAATATGCAAATTAGAAAATATACTTACGTACCTCAATGGTATGCCCTAAGAGGAAGATTAGAAAATGGTCAAACATCGGGTTTATGAGTTCAAAGCAAAACTAGTCCAATAATGAATAAAACATTTTTTTCCTAAATAAATACTATAAAACTGTTTTTTTTAACTGAAGGGATACCAAGGAAATGAGATTCTAGATTGAAACTTTCTCTGAGATCGGGGCAATTCATGTTCATTGAATTAATTTTTTTTCCCGTCTCTTTCTATAGAAAAAATAAATAAATGAGTTATAAAGTAATCCCTCCTCAGAATCCAAATTTGTAGCAGTAATGTTAATATTTCATATCAAAAAAGAAAGTTTAAGACAACTGACATGGAAATAAATATTTTTAATGTAGAAATATTTTCATACATTCTATCTTTATCCATTTCAGGCAGATTATTTTACCCGAGTATATGTATCTTTGTTCTTTGGAGTATACCTTACTGTTTTTTTAAAGTACCCTTTTTTTTTTTTTTTTTGGCTTTAAGAAAGGGTGTTCATGTGAGCCTATTTAGTTAAAAATTTCAGCATTTAAGTGAAATTGCCCTCGATTAACTTTTGTTCAATATGTAATTATTTAATATTGGAAAAACCTCCTGACTTTATCAGGGATTTTGTTACATAATCTCTTTTCTTATCTGGTATAGCCAGGCATTTTTTCAACATTAAATTGAAGAGAGGGAGAGAGAGATGATAACTTGGCTTAAATGACATTAAACAAGCAACACATTTACCAGATTTTTGGCTGCACACTCTAATCTATAGGTATATGACTTGAGGTAGAAATTCATACGTTATTCTTGCCTGTGTGGGTTGTAGCATTCTGGATTCACATAATAGCAAGTTCAGTGTGGTCGAAGCATCATTGCAAATGGGAAAGTAAAGAGGTGGGGCTTTTTAGGTATCTTGACAAGGAGTTCTGATTTTTATTCTCTAGGAGATGGAGAACCATTGGTGGGGTTTGATCAGTGATGAGACATGTGGTCATTTGCAGGAAACATTACTCTTGGAACTGTGTGGAGGTAGAGCTGATCAGGTAAATCTTGTTTATAGAGGAGGACACTCAGTCTTGTGTTGGATTGTTTGAAAGTTGGTTACAAGGTCATTTTGCAAAACCTTTCCATCCAGACCCAAAAGTTACTCCAATGAGAATCTAGAGCATAATCGAGGTCATGTTACATAAGCCAGATTGGACTTTGAAAAATGGAATGTCCTATTTTTATACATCGCTAATAAAAACAACAAGCTTATGACTGCTCTCTGAAAAGTCTAGGCAATACCACAGCGTTTTATTGTTTTAGTTTCTAGGACATTTATATTACAATTTTCTGTTTTTAGAATGGTTCATAGGAAGGGGCACTATTTTATCTTTTGCATTCTGTAATATAATAAAGAACTGTCTGTATGTGATATAACTTTTTCATTTCATCTTTATGACACTTCTTCCTTGGGTAGGTATTACTATCTTCATTTTAAAATCAAAGAAGCTGATGCTCAGTTAAGCAACTGGCCTTTATTACAGAAATAGCAGAATTGGAATTTGAAGCCAGGTCTCTCCAAATCCAAAGTCCTTCCTTTCCAATATACCACCCTTCCTCTTTAATAGGACTTCTCTAATCGCAATGCCATCTTTCCTCTGTACACCCCCTGCCCTGAACATTTCCTTCATGTTGTCTGGGGCACTGGGTGAGTTAAAAAAATCTGCCTATCTATCTCTGGGTTAGGGTAATTCAACTTACTTAATTGTTTAGGTCATGTAGCCCCTTGTTTCCTCCACAATAACAGGATAAAGAAAGAGAGGCGTTCTGCTTTCCAATGTCTTACATCACCCAGACAATTGGCAGCCAGGAGTCAGGCAGCTGCCACACTCTTCAGATGTCTATTTAAAGTTCAAAGAGATGCTGGATAACAATAACAAAGAGGTAAGCGTGGCCCTGACCAGCCCACCCCACAACAGGAAGAATGGCTGAAAAAGGTAAGATTTAAGACATCCAACTCTCTTGGCAAATAAGGCTCCAGGCTCCCTGGTTTATCTTCTATTTCCCAATATTTGCTGTTTCTTAGTTTTTCTGAAGAGTGTGGTATCTCTGCTAAAGTATCATTAACCGTATATGTTAGTGTGGCTGAAAAAAATGCATTAGATATGCAATTTATGGACCATGTCTATACGTTACATGAATAATTTCGAAAGGATCAGATAAACAGAAGAGCTTAATTTGTTCATGCTTGTTTTGAAATATGAGTTAGAGGTCAGTTATCCTCCAGTGTTGTACTGGATTTGAGGCATTGTGGTGTGCTGGGCTAGCATTAAGGACATTTGAATTCTGTGTCAGATCTGCTACTAAATGGCCATGTGAGTTTGGGGGAAATCCCTCTACCTTTCTGAGTGTGTTTCCTGACTCTGAAATAAAAATAAAAATAGGCTTAGTATGCTTCACATCTGAACTTCTTTTTTTCTGGTTTTTAAATGTTTGTTTTTTATTTTTAAGAAAAATGATTGACTGTAATAAATGATAAAATGGGCTGAATATATATATATATAGTGTCCAAGTAAGTTTTCAAATGCCTATGGGAACTGATGCTTTTAATCCTGACAACAATCTCATGAGATATGAAGTGTTATCATCATTCCCGTTTTATAGATGATAAGGAAACTGAGGCATAGCAAAGTTTAGTAACTTGCTTGAGATCACATATAAGAGCGTGGTGGCACCAGGTTTTAAACCCAGACAGAGAGAAGAATTTTGGAATTACTGTTCATATTTAAAAAGAGGTTTTGTGCTTATTTGTGTTACTAGTGTGACGTATGCAGAGTATGTTGTGTTCCTAAATATTCCTATTTCAAACCAATGCTACAGATTATAATAAAACTTAAAACACTACTGTTAACAGAACACAAATGCAGGTATACTTTACTTTGAGTATTTAAATGCACAGTCAATTGTATTGTTTGTTTTACAAAGAATAATAAGTAATGAGATACACTACTTTTAGTGCTTTATTATATGTAAATTTCAGAACTGTATTAAAATATGCTTGTATAAAATACTTAAAAGTTAATACCAATATTTTAATTGAGCATTTATAAGTTCTTTGAAACTGGGAAAAATACTATATCAATATAGGAACAGTTCAAGAAATTACTACGTACTTCCACTGTAATGCTACCTTAATTCATAAAAAGGCTTTCATCCAAATGAGAGTAAAAAGCATATCATAATGTTTCCTTTATCCTTAAAGCAATACCACATGGCAGGTAAAGAGAAAGAAAGGGTTTTTTTCATTTAGAGGTTAACGCTTTGTTCAAGGTCACAGTGAGACGGACAAGCAAGGAAAGCTGCTGAACTTGTGAGAATTAAGAGAGACTCCAAAATTTTTGGAAAAATAGATTTAAACTATTAAAATTCATTTTAATTTGAGAATATTTGCTGTTATGAGTGTCTTCTAATTTTAGAAGTGTCTCATTTCCTGATGATTTTAATAGCACTTAAAAAAACTTCACTTTTAGAGTGATGGAAATTGTAATAGGAATGCAATTGTTAAGAATATGCATTTTCTTTGTTAGCTAATGGCATAAAATCTAACTGTTTTTCAATTAGGAATATATCTATCTGAGCCTTTAACACAGGGACATTAATTCTATACTATGTCTTTCTGTGCTGTTTTGAATCATTTTGTGTGGTGTGTTGGTTGAAACAAGATCGAGATGCAGTGAATATTAAAAAAAAGATACTTTTATAAGTTGCTTTTTTACAGGTAAGGGTACAAATAGGAGACACAAGAGGAATTATTATACTTTTGTCTTTTACGCGTGTGTTGGATCAGTGTTGGTTGACGTATTGAACCAGTTAAAAAAATAGAATCTCTTTTCTCAATGATTACATAAGGTGTAATGCTTTCCTTTTCCTATGATAAAAGCAGCTATCAAGTCTAAGAACGATTTTCAACACCTTTCCCTATGTTATGATGACTAGTTTAGTAAGAATTACCTCAGAGTCAGTCACTTTCCAGCGTTTCTATGTAAACAGCTGGTCTCTGTGTTATTGAACAAATGCATGAATCTGTTCTGTATACACCACACACACACCCACACAGTAATTAGAGTTTACAAAGCCTCTGTAAACACGTGATGCCATTTGATCCTCACAACAACTCCTGGAGGTGGATATCACAAGTTTCATTCTCTGTGTCTTACAAATAGGGAAGTTCAAGATCAGGATTGTCCAAGGTCGCATAACTGTAAAAGGAAGGCCTATGGTTTGAACACAGGTCTTCTATTCCAAATACCCAGCTGAGTCACAAGTCCCTTTGTAGAAAAGAAAATAATAATCTTGTATGGCTGTGATTAGAGAGTGTATTTTTCCCTTGATATTATATCAGATTTCCTCTTATCCTTTTGATTCAGAAGAAGATTTAATACCAACATGACCTACCTAATCTGTTCTCTCTTGTTTATTTTTTCAGCGGTGTCTACATTTTCACACCTTCTGGTCCCTATTCTTCTCTTGATTGGCTGGATTGTGGGATGCATCGTAATGGTTTATGTTGTCTTCTCTTAGAAAGGTAAAGTTTTCAATAATTGAATATGTTTCTTCACAAAGAAAGAATACACATTACACCAGAAATAATCTTTTTTGTTTTACTAATGGAACATTTTATCGTGCAGGCAAGAAGACTTCAGATTGACATCATTTAGAAGAATTAAGAAAAGCATGGAAATGACAGATTATTAAATGTTTCTCGTGTAAATAACTGCAATGTTTGTTTGACATCAGTTTATAAAACTTGCATTTGTAAACTGGTACTTCAGTGGACATAAGAATCTCTTCAGAAACATGTTTAAAATTCTGGGTACCAATAATTATAAGAAAATATAGATGAATTTCTCTATAACCTGGGAGTAGGAAAACTATTCCTACTTAATATGCATAAGCAATAGGAAAAAGTTTGGTACATTAAATTTTTTGGCCACCTCTCAAAAAACAGAAAAACAGAAAAAATGAGCTAGACTAAGAAGAGACAGTTCATAGAAAACAAAATGTGAATGTAAACTTGACCCTTAACCTCTTTCTTACAATAAGAGAACTGTAATTAACACCACATTGAAGAACCATTACCTGTCAGATGGGAAAAAAATGAAGATATACCAATATATGTCTTGGTAAGGCTGTAAGACTTGGTAAGTGAAATAAGCACTCTCATATACTGTCTTTAGACATTCAAAATTGTACAACATTTTTAGGGGTGTTCAGCAATCAAAATACCAAAATTACATATGTATTTAACTTTTGACCCAGCTATCCCTCTTCTAAGAACATTGACATTGCCACAGGTACACTGCTAAAAATACAAAATGGTATATACACAAGTCTATTCATTATGGCATAATCTGTTAGAACGAAACCCTGGAAAAAGCCAAATATCTATTAATAGAAGACTAACAATAAACTGTAGTCTATCTACATAATGTGGCACTTAAGCAGCTGTAAAAAGGAATGAATGAAGGGGGTTCTCTATATGCTGATGTGATGTTATCTCCAGGGCAAAGTATTTATTAGGTGAAAAAAACAGGTACAGAACAATGTATGCTACCTTTTGTGTAAAAAATGAGGGGTTATACCAATATGCACACATACCTGCTTATATTAAAATACTGGAACAGAGGAGCCACAAATGGCTGGATATCTCTGAGTGTCCCTTGTTTTGGAATCAAGTAAATATCTTATAAAAATTTAAAAAAAACAAAGAAAAAGAAAAACATAATCCCCAAATTCAAAGCAAATTGAAACAAATCTAATAGTACATCAAATTGGTGGAGGACCTGTTAAAACACAGGTTGCTGGGTCCCACTCTCAGAGTTTCTGATTCAGAGATCTGGGGTGGGGGGGCCTGAGAATTTCATTTCTAACAAGTTTTCAGGTAATATTGATGCTGCTTGTCCAGAATGCATAATTTGAGAACTACGGCTCTAGAAGTGCTATGGTCTGAATGTTTGTGTCCCCTCAAAATTCATATGTTGAAATCCTAACCCCCCAACTTTGATAGTATTGGGTGTTAGGGCAGGGATTGGGAGGTGATTAGGTCATGAGTGTGGAGCCCTCATGAATGGGATTAGCACCCTTATAAAAGAGGCCCCAGAGAGCTCTCTAGCCCTTTCACCTTGTGAGGACACAATGAGAAGTTTGCAACCTTAGAAGAGGGCCTCACTTGAACCTGGCCTTGCTGGCACCCTGATCTTGGACTTCCAGCCTCCAGAACTGTGAGCAAAAAATGTTTGTTTGCTGTTTATAAGCTACCCACCCGTCAGTGTTGTTTTGAAATAGCAGCCCAAGTGGACCAAGACAAGAAGGGACCCAGTTTCTTCCTCGTAATTATAGCATCCTTTTCTATTCAATTAATTTTCCTACTGAAATTAATCTCATCAAAACAATTAGAGAAAGCTTTGGCTTTGTTCACTGATTCTTATCTCTTAAACTTGGTTAAACATTTCAAAAAAGCTTTTTAAAAACTTCTGTTTAAAGCAATATTTACAAAATGCTAACATAAAATGTGTATAAAATTAGGCTCGACTATTTTCATTAACGACTTGACCTAGTTTTAGTTTTCTCCAGACTTGAGAAGATGAACTCACCTTGAATCAGAGGGCTACTGGATACGGCTCCTGCAGTCTTGTGAAAGCTGGCTGTTAAATTTTCAGGAATTTTGAAAGTTAGGCTACATCTCATTGGCAGCTGGAAATTGGCCACATGGGAGTATTTATATCACAGCAGTCAACAAGTACTATAAATCAGGGCTTCTTCCCACTGGACAGCCGGTTCTTAAGGACACCCCTGACCTGAATCCCCTAGACTTCCCTGATGCTTATATGGTTTGCGAGGGCTTCAAGACCATGTATCATTTTTTTTTTCCTTCTTCACATTCTGTTTGAGTTAATTAAAAATATGGTCTTTCTATTCACTTGACCTCTTTCTGTGCTATAGACCTTAATGAGAAACCCATGAAAGCAGTAGACGTTCTCAGAATACATACATTCAAACAAAACTGTAGATGTTATTTCAAGATGCTATTTCAATGGATTTCCTGAAATCCATTAAAAGACTCCCTAGGTAAAGTAGTAGCCCCTGGGCTGTCACCAACTTTCTAAAGGCTTTAGGCTACTTTACAGCTGGGCTCTGGTTTCCCTTGGGGTTAAGGACATCAACTCATATTTTAGCTTTCTTCCTGGCTAGAGACTGGGTTTTTCTGTACTTCTTTCTGCCGACACCATTCCTGCATGACCTGTCAGTCATCTTTCTTGCATTTTTATACCACAGAGTCCTGGCATTTGGTTAGAAAGTTATAAAACAAAATTGTGGCAACCTATGTTTTATGTCAGAACAACTTTCCTTTCTTTAGTCTGGAGTCTTTTTCTCCACACGCACTGGTCCTTTTCTTTAGCCCTTTGAAGCTATAGGATATCTCATTTCTTGTTCAAATGTGTGCACAACTTTTCCTTGGAACACAAAAAGCTTCAGCATTCCCATAAATCTTAACTTTCTATCTTTGACAAAGACTTTCTTATTTCAAGGGCTCAATATTCTTTTCCTTAGCACTTTAAAGCAGACTGTAGTGTTGTTTTTAAGCAGCAGTAGAAATGAATTTCCCTATAATAAGTATTTTGATTCCATGTTTACACATCCAACCTGATCATTTTCTCAGAGAACAAAGAAAGCTTAGTGCAGTGAAAAGAACAAAAGTTTTGGAAGTCAGATTGTTGTATTCTAACTTGGGAGTCCTTTGAGTAGTTAATTAATCTCTCTAACCTTAGTTTCTCAACTATAAAAGAAGAATAATATTTTCATGGGATTGTTGTGAGGACTGCAGTGTTTTCTAAACCTGCCTGAACTGAAACAATTGAGTCATTTGTTAAAAAGACAGCTTCTCAAGCTCCTGCTCTGGAGAGTTCATTTCAGTAGGTCTAGAGAAGGCCTATTAAGAAATCAATTCCCCAGGTGATTTTTAGTATCACAGAAGTTTGGAAACACACCTATCATGTGTGTGTGTGTGTGCACGTGTGTGTGTGTGTGTGTGTGTGTGTGTGTGTGTGTAGGCATTACTCCCTGGTACATGAGACCCTGATCAGTGACAGCTTATATCAGTAAATCCAAACCACTTTTCTGTTTATAGCTGCAACAAAAAATTAGCACTTTATTATATTAGCTTATATTACATTATACTTTTTAATTAAATGAAGTATAAAGATACATATTATTTGTCCACTAATATTTTCATATATGTGAGTTTTTTCCTCTGTTAAATTTAAGCCCTTTATGAGTGAATCTATTTCTCATCTCTCCAACTCATAGTACAAAACAGACAACTAATAAATATGTATCAAATGGGTAATTATTTCCCCCTTACAATATTCTTGAATGCACAATGTTGATATTCTAACTTTGAACTTTCAAGATGTCGTTGGAGCAATGTAAGCTGGATTGGAATTCTCAAAGAAATGATTAGTGATCTGTGAACAATAGGATTAGGTAGGTGATGACATACAGATTTCACAAGGCATAGAATCTTATATGCTTTTAAATTTCCAAAACCTTCAGCTTACATTCTATCAAACTGCAGCTATAACTATTTGAGAAGAAGAGTTTAATGAGTTAACTGTTTCTTAAAATTTTCTGATTGCATAATGCTCGGCCTTACATCATCACCAACCCTCACTCTGTGCCCCTCCCCCTCAAGGCATGTATTGATGTCAGAGCTGAGAATACTACTTTCTCTATACTATAATTAGGACATAAAAACCTCTCAAAGAAAGCTTTTTTATTACTAGCCATGTCTGGAATAAGAGGTAAATTCCAATGAGTTTTGAAATATCTAAGGAAACTCCTCATGAGCAACCAAGCCTGGTAGAGCTGAGGAAATTTACTAGAGAATAGAAGGCTAGAGGTGAGATCCCTGTGCACAACCCACAGTAATGTTTTCAACTACGGTCGGCCCTCTGTGCCCACGAGTTCTGCATTGTGGATACAACCAACTGCAAATCTAAAATATTTGAAAAAATTCCAGAAAGTTCTAAAAAGCAAAAATTGAATCTGCTACATGCCAGCAACTATTTACATAGATTTACATTGTATTTACAACTATTTGCATTGCATTTATATTGTATTAGGTATTATAAGTAACATAGAAATGATTTAAAGTGGATTAAAAACCTAAATGTAAGACCGGATACTATAAAACTCTTAGAGGAAAACATAGGCAGGACAGTCTTTGGCATAAATTGCAGCAATATTTTTTGGATCTGTCTCCTAGAGTAATAGAAATAAATACAAAAATAAACACATGGGACCTAATTGAACTTAAAAGCTTTTACACAGCAAAGGAAACCATAAACAAAATGAAAAGACAACCTACAGACTGGGAGAAAATATTTACAAACTATGCGACCAACAAGGGATTAATCTCCAAAATATTCAAATAGCTCATGCAACTCAATATCGAAAAAAGAGATAACCCAATCAAAAAATGGGCAGAATATCTAAATAGACATTTCTCCAAAGAAGACATACAGATGGCCAAAAAGCATATGAAAAGATGCTCAACATCACGAATTATTAGAGAAATGTAAATCAAAACTACAATGGGGTATCACCTCACACTGGTCAGAATGACCATCATCAAAAAATCTATAAACAATAAATGCTGGAAAGGGTGTAGAGAAAAAGGAACCCTCCTACACTGTTGGTGGGAATGTAAATTGGTACTGGCACTATGGAGAACAGTATGGAAGTTCCTTAAAAAACTAAAAATAGAACTATCATATGACACAGCAATTCTACTCCTGGGCACCTACCCAGAGAAAACCATAATTCAAAAGATATATGCACCCCAGTGTTCACTGCAGCACTATTTAAAATGGCCAAAACATGGAAGCAACCTAAATGTCCATCGACAGGGGAATGGATAAAGAAGCTATGGTACACATATACAATGGAATATTACTCAGCCATAAAAAAGAATGAAATAATGCCATTTGCAGCAACATGGATGGACCTGGAGATTATCATACTAAGTGAAGTAAGTCAGATGGAGAAAGACAACTATCATAAGATATCACTCATATGTGGAATCTAAAAAGATGATACAAATGAACTTATTCACAAAACAGAAATAGACTCACAGACTTTGAAAACAAACTTATGGTTACCAAAGGGGAAAGATGGGAGAAAGGGATAAATTAGGAGTTTGGGATTAACATATAGACACTACTATATATATATATAGACACTACTATATATATATATGTTAGATAGTCAACAAGGACCAACTGCATAGCACAGGGAACTCTACTCAATACTCTGTAATGGCCTATATGGGAAAAGAATCTAAAAAAGAGTGGATATATTTATATGTATAACTGAATCACATTGCTATACACCTGAAACTAACACAACATTGTAAATCAAGTATACCTCAATATAAGATAAAAATTAAATTAAAAAGATAAAATTGAATACATAAAAAAATAAAGTACACGGGAGGATGTGCATAAGTTATATGCAAATATTATGCCATTTTGTGTAAGGGACTTGAGCATCTGTGGATTTTGGTATCTGCAGGGGTCCTGGAATCAGTCCCATGCAGATACCCAGGGATGACTGTAATGTCCATCTGTAGATCTTGTAGTTAAATAAATCTTCTCTTTTTATTTTCTGAGGAAATTATTTCCCATTTTTACTATTTATTTTATTATCCCTTATTATTGCTTATTGCAGTTTCTCAGACATTGCCTCCCCCTTTTTCTTTGTTTCTTTTTTTTTTTTTTTTGGACAAGCAGAGGAATTCCACTTAAAACATGAATATACATTGGCCTAAGATTCCTTTATAGGAAAGAATACCGAAAGCTGAAGAATAATATTTTGAGTTGGTAATTTCCCAGAGAATGAGATAGATGAATGTTTTACTTTTATTCCACTCTCTTTTGAAAGTGATTTCTTGATTTGCAAAAGTGAGATGGGTATGCAATTTCTTATAAATCATCTGAATGAATCCTGAGTGGGCACAGAGCTGGGGGTTTCTTTTCAGAAGGTCAGAAATAGTCAAGAGTTTAAGACTTTCATCATTACCCTAGATTTAAGTCCATTTTCAGTCATTTTCTTGGGCTGGGCATACATGCCATTATAAATTCAAAATTAAAAATGACACAAATATATATCTGCCAAAGTTCGTTTTGGAGCGTATGCCTATGAATATTAAAGGAAATTAGATATTGATTGCAATCTTGATGCTGATTGAAACAGGGTCATGGAGAAACTGTTTTGAGTTGTTATAGGTTACTCGCTCTGTAAAATTGGTCCAGAAGTGAAGAGTAAATGGAAATAGGCTTCTTAGTGGTTTGCATACTGATGTGATCAAAGCCACATTTTCTCTCATCTGCACCATGTGAAGGTATACTCAGGATAGGATGCATTTTGATTTAGAAAATGCAATCCCTTAGTCTAATAAACATGGTAATCTCATCAGCATATTGTAGACATTGGGCATATTCCTCATTTATCTTGCTAAAGGTAGAAACTTGCTTTTGAGCCTGTTGACAATAGATGGACAGATTGCTTTGGAGTCAGAGTACGATCACCTCTTCAAGCAAGTGGCCAGATCCATCCAATTTTGTTTTTCCCTTTCTGCTCCTGTTCTTTTATTTAATATTCTCTCACTTTTCCTATTCTCATATTTAACCAACACATCTTTTCCAGTTTCAGTAGCCTGTGCAGAGTAATGGAATCACCTTTAATACCAGTAATTCAAACTTCCCTAGTTGTTGCTTCCCTCCTGATGAGGAACCCAGGAGGGTCTCAAGTGGGCATATAAATAAATGTCTGCCCCTTCTAGCCACCACTTCTCCTCTGCAGAACCCCCCAGTTTCTCCCAGGCACCATGGATGGTTTCCCACTTCTCCCCACCTCTCCCATCAGAGCTCTCATTGGATTTGTGTGGTGGTCTACAGTCAAGTTGCTGTTGTGGAGTTCTAAAGCAGTACTGCCTATGCCACCATGTGCCTCAGAGCTTAATTAAATATTTCCTTCCGTTTTTATACTCAGCCTCTACTCTCTCTCCCTAGAACCCAGACACACATCCAGGCAAGGCCCAGACAGACTCACCCGCCACACTGAATTCACAGTCGCTGCACCAAGCTCCTCAAGCCTGGCTTCTTCTCTGACAGAGATGAGTTCTTCCAGGGGGCTCTTCAGGTTTCTGCAAAAAGCCTTTAGTTCAGTGGCCCCATTAGGATGCCAAACAGGCTGAGAACTGTTTGGATCTCACTGCCACCCTAGTAACATATCTGGATTCTCAGAGTCCTCTGATACAAACAAGTGGGGTCAGTTATAATTTCAAACAAAATACAAGTCTCAACCCACCAAACTGATTTTAAAATCAGTGGCTTGACCAACAATTTGAAAAGCACTACTTAGAATTCAGTGTTTTTAGACATTACCATCTTGGTAAGAGCTTTCTCTGACCACCCATATCTCCAAACATACACACACACACACCCATCTAGGGTCTTTATTATTCCTAAGTGAGAACATTTCCCTTTTGCATCCACCACTAGATGGTAAACTTCTTCAGTGTAGGACATGTGACAATGTAGGATTCACTGGAAATAACAGGGAAATGTCCAACAGATATATGTCAAGTGAATGAATGAATGCCTGAACATTGCCTTTAACCAAACAGCCTCACGAGACATATCAAGTGTGCGAAGCTCTTAGCACAATGTCTGTCACTTATTGAATGTTCAATTTGTATGAGATTATTTTAGTCATTATTAGTATCACAAACTTTCTCATTACTTCTTACATACATTCTTATTTATTGCACCCAACAACTCTGTGAAGTAGATGTTATCATCATCTCCATGCTGTGGAGATAAGGAAACTGGAGTGCAGAGATGTTGAGACTTATTCATGATTATTTTAGTTAATATTATTACAACCAGGACTTGAACACATATCTTCTGATTTTGAATTACAAATTGTTCTTCAACTATATGATCACCAAATTACCAGATTTTTTTTCCAATTATACTGTGAGATGCACCAGATTTCAGGGGAAGGAAATCTTTGACCTAAATAAGGGATTGACAGCTACATTTGTTTCTTCTGGGCAATACTTCATTTTCATGCTTCTTGGTCTCCACAGTTAAATCCTGTAGCAAGACCTCCCTTACCTCCTTTAACCTCCTTTTGGTTTTCTATAATTTTCTGTTATTTCAGTCCCATTCTGTGCAATGTTTTCAAGTTCTTAGATTTCTAACAGTCCCTTGATATAAAGGCAACTTGTACCATAGAACTTAAGGTTCTTGACCAGCTCTATATCTGGGCTGCCTGCTCTCTCTTATAGCTCTAAGCCACTTTTGCACATTCTGTTCCAAAAAGAACCACTATTGGCCCTAACATACTCCACCTCTCTTCCCAACACCTACATTTATACAACTGTTGATACTTCCTTCCACCCTTTAAATTTTGGCTCAACATGAATCTCCTCCATAGAACTTTAAACCTTTCTCTATATCTGCAGATATAGAGAGTAGTTGAGGGTTTTCATGTTGTCAGTACTGTACAGAGATATTCACACAGGCGTTTGGAAGTAAAACTATAATCCCTAGATGTCAAGAGTTTTTAGATGCTTGCATAGTTCTCACTAACAAGAATAACGTATGTAGAAAACTATCATCAAAAGGTACATATGCAATAAATGACTTCTTCTCTCTAAACATTTCAAACAATACAGAAGAAAGTAAAAAGCTTAGATTCCCTTCACCTATCTTTAATTCTACTCCCTGGTCAGAGATAACCACAATTAGCAATTTAGTGGGTATCAATCCAAAAATCATTTCAACGCATTTACAAAATAGTTTGCATGTTATAATTGTAAAAATGCTTTCTTATACATTATTTTGTTTGATTCTCATGAAAGCTCAGTGTATCTAGATGTGTGTAATGAGACTTATGAAGGTGGACTTGCCCAAAATCTCACAGCTGGTCACCAGCTCAGCTGAACTTAAATTCTTGACCTAGGGCTCTGAATCACATGCCAAGTACTGTTCTAAGCATTTTGCCTGTGTTAGCTCATCTAATCTTTATGATGGCTTTCTTAACTAGGTGTGATTATTATGTCCATTTAAAGATGAAGAAACAGATTCAGAGAGGTTAAGTAACAAGCTCCAGTCACACAGTTTGTCACTATCAGAACTTGAACCCAGGCAGTATCCTTTTGAGCCTGGAGATCGCTATGTTATGTTGTATATTCTTTCTGCTATAGAAAACTCGGTCTCAAAGCCTGTGCATTTAAGCCTGGTAGAGCTGCAGAGAGCATTGTTCTCTTACAGCAAATGATTTAGATCTTATTTATGCTGCTGCACGTATCTATATTGCTTATATTTTTGTATCCCATTAGATTGTATCGTCATGTAGTTAAAGCACTCTGAACAGCTCTCCTTGGTGTGAGATGCTCAATAGTCTACCTTCTTTCCTCCCCTCCCCCTCTTCTTTTTCTTCTTCTTCTAAGGCAGAGGCTGATGTATTCACTTTCCCACCATTCTTGATTGTATATCCACTGAAGGCAGTGTACAGTGACGATGATGTGGGAGCTCTGAAAGTCTCCCTGGAGATTGCCTGGAATATGTCTCTAGAAAGTGATGATTTTAAAACTTTCAAGTTTAGGGACTTTGCTTCACAGTCTTGGGACTTACATGTGATACAAAAATACCCACAAAAATAATCCTTTAGAAGACTTTTAAAAAATCTACATCTACATAAATTCACTTTAGAGAAAAGTGAAAAAAATAAATCAGTGGGCATTTCAGTAGTAACTCTAATACAGGAATCCAAAGAAGTTTTAAAAGAATAACAGCAGCAGCAACAACTCATTAATCATTGTAACTTTATGGACACAGTTAGTGACAAGGAAAACTTTTGAGAAGAAAAGTGGTGTGGTGTGTAAACATGTCAGGTCATCGGAACAGAGTGGAGTCAAAGCAGACAGCAAGGTTTTGTGATGCATCATCTGGAGGAAAGCAGATGCAGGGTCAAGTGTAGGGCAGAGCTCCTTGTTACATTTTCAAACCATATCCCAGTTTGCACTGATGTCAATGTAAGAAATTTAGCTACTGAGAAGCATTTGAAACTCATTGCCTATGATAATTTTGCTTAACAGTTATCAGCTGGAATCTCTTCTTTTAGGGGAAGGCCATAGCCCAGGGAGTGAAAGCATTAGTGCCCTTCTGATTAATCATCTTAGTCTAAGAAACAGTAAAGGAAAAATCCGACTCAATACTCAGCTCTGGAAAAACTGTTGGAATTGTTCTGCCCTTGAGATACGTGAAGTATGAGTTGGTGACTGCCTATAGAAGAAGGACTTGAAGAACGATGGAAACCTAAAGGCTCAGTAATGATCAATCATGTTGTAGTTAGACTGATTTCTGACAAAACTACTCGATGTATTGTCTTTTTTTCTTTTCTTTTTTTCATGTCTGGCCCATAGTTTGATAAAGGAGTATAAGAGAGATTTTTTTCCCTAGCAAGTTGATGAAAATGTGTTTTACAACCAGACCAGGGATCTGTGTAGTATGAATTATCTTTGCAAATAAGTATCCAAAGCTATATTGTTGTTTGGTGTTGCGTGGGTAAGGGTTGGTTTCTCTCAAGTCAGTGTACTCTGTATTTATAAAGCCTACCCCCTCAAACCACCTTTCTAACCCATCCCTCTACATCCCTCTAAATCTTATGTATTGCTTTTCAGTAATTCACTACTATCATTTTTGCTCCCATTAGGTTCTATCTAAAGGAATTTTAATCATTTAGTAAAGAAAATAAAGTCTGTGTGGCTATGTGTGTGTCTCCTGAAAGAGAAATTTGACAAAGACGTTTCCTTCCTTTTAAAACTATATCAAGTCTTTGGGTATTTTCTTACTCCAGTAGTTCTCAAAATTTGGTCCCTGAACTAGTGGTATCAGCATCATCTGCAAACCTGCTTGAAAGGCAAATACTTTGAATCAGACACTTTGAGGGTAGGGCCAAGCAATTGGTGTGTTTACAAGTTTTCCCGGTGAATCCGAGGCACACACGCTCAAGTTTGAGAATCCAATGCACACATGTCTCCAAGCCGTCTCTCTAACTTTCCTAAAATATCCTCTCAGCTTGGGCATGTATAAAAATACTGACACAGTCTATTTCTTTGAAATCCATGAATTTCTTTTTAAATTAAAGATTACAAAATGGTGTTTGCTCTGTTTCTGAATCTGGAACTAATTTAGTCATGGTGAATTCTACATTAATATACACGTCGATAATTTAGGGGTCCCAGATTCACATGCCTTTGGGGACAGCAAGGTAGCAGAAGTGAGTGAGACGGAAAACCAATATAAGAAAAACAGAGAAGAATACTGACAACTTTGTGAACAAATGGAGAGTTCACTCCTTCCTGCTCAAATTCATTGAAATACATATCTCAAAGAATATTGTCTGTTAGAACATATCTTCTTACAACCTTTGGTTTATACTGCAGCCAATAGAACAAACAAAAAGACCTATTTAAAGTCTACTCTCAAGGAAAGAACTTGTAAATAGTGATTTTAATTCTGATTGCTGTTGGAATTACATATATATGTAAATAAAAGAAAATAAAAATGTATAGTACAGTAAAATTCTTTGCTTTGAGTTATACTTTAGGAAACCAAAGTAGGGTTTATAACTAAGTTTAAAGACTTGGGCAGGCTTTGAGATCTTTTTACAATGACTTGATTTTATTTCCTCATCTGATTTCACTTAGCATTAAGTTAAGAAATATATGCAAGAGCAAATACAAGACAGCTGTAACTTGTAAAGAAATCAAAGTGTGGGGAGGCAGAGAAATTAATGTAAGATCTACATTTTTGATCTAAGATCACTACTATACAGGACTCTTGGGCTTTTGGATAAAAAGTTAATATAAGTAAAGCAAGTGTTACTGATTTCCTTTCATCTAATGAAGGTTTATAAAAGAAAATGACATTTTTGGGGTTTTTTCCCCTTTGATGAGATTGGCTTTCTGGTTAACAAATACTCCCCCCTCTCCTTCACCTCAAAATTTGAAAAACAGACTTTTTTTTTAGCTTAAAGATCATATTTGTTTTCGCTGGGCTTCTGGAAACTATACTATACATTTAAATAAAATTTAGAGGAAGGGTCTCTTTTTTTCTTCCAGTTTTATTGAGATATAATTGACATATGGCACTGTTTTAGGTGTACAGCATAATGATTTGACTTACATACATCATGAAATGATTATCACAATAAGTTTAGTGAACATTCATCATCTCATACAGATACAAAATTAAAGAAATATAGATTTTCACAGGAAGAACTCTAATCTGAAGGGCCGGGTACCAGGCTTCTGCCTGTGGTACAAAATGAGCAAGTAAAACTAGTCGAAGCACAAAGGAATAAAAAGTTCCACCTAGGAAAACCACAAACTAGTGAAAAGTTTACTAAGGCAAGGCATTGGAGGAGAGATCTCCACAAAGACAGGAGGGAAGGCAGACTTTAAGAGCAAAAACTGGAATGGGGGCGGGGAGGAGCAACCAAGACGGCAGAGTAGAAAGACCCTGAGCTCACCTCCTCTCACAAGCACACCAGAGTCACAACCACCTGCAGAACAACCATCGAGGAAAAACACTAGAACCCACCAGAAAAGATCTTCTACAACTAAAAACATAAAGATGGAACCACAACAAGATGGGGAGGAGGGGCAGACTTGTGATGTAATCAAATCCCATACCTGCTGGGTAGGCGACCCACAAATTGGAGAATAATTATATTGCAGAGGTTGTCCCACAGGAGTGAGAGTTCTGAGCCCCCATGTCAGGCTCCCCAGCCCAGGAGTATGGTACAGGGAGGATGAGCCCCCAGAGCATTTCACATTAAAGGCCAGTGGGCTTAATTGCAGGAGCCCCACAGGACTGGAGGAAATAGAGACTTCACTTTTAAAGGGTGCACACAAAATCTCATGTACACCAGGACCCTGGACAAAAGCAGTAATTTGATAGGAGCCTGGGCCAAACCTACCTGCTGGTCTTGGAGAGTCTCCTGGAGAGGCAGGGGGTGGCTGAGGCTCACTCTGGGGATGTAGACACTGGTGGTAGATATTTTAGTGAACATTCAACTGCATGAACACTCCTGGCAGCTGCCATGTTGGCTAATTAGAGCCAAGACTGGTCACACCCAACAGCCTACAGGCACCAGTTCTGGGACTCCTCAGACCAAGCAACTGGGTGGGGATACAGCCCCACCCCTCGGCAGACAGACTGCCTAAAGACTTCCTGAGCCCACAGCTCTACCTACCAGTGGGCAGGCACTGACCCTTTCTGCCAGGAAACCTGCACAAGCCTCTAGACCAGACTCACCCACCAGGGGGCAGACACCACAGGCAAGAAAACTATGATCCTGCAGCCTGTGGAATGAGTCTGCCAACAACAAGCCAGACCATACCCTGAGACCAGCTTGGCCCTGGCCCTTCCCACTAGCAAGCCAATGCAAACTTTGAGACACACTCACCCCAAACCCAACCATGTCAGGAACCAGCCCTCCTCCTTCAATGATTGAAACAAGCTCTGGGATCCCTGGGCCCTGCAGCCAGACTCCAGGAACAAGATTTGCCTGCCAGCAGTCTGGCACTAACCCCAGGATCTATCTTTACCTGCCAGTGGGTGGACCCTGACTCTGCCCACCAGTGAGCCACCACTAGCCCCAGGGACCCCCACGGTTCTACAAACATCCATCTTGTGACCAGGCCCCACTAAAGAGCAGCCAGCAGCATCTGCACAAGGTAGGGCCTGGCAACCAACCAGATGAGGGGCCAACCAAGCCTACCAGACAGCCTGCATAGTCAGCCCACAACACCAGATGGACACATGCAGCCCTCTTAGGGGGAACCCCTAGAGCATATAGCTTAGGTGATGAGAAGGGAGGACACTGCTTGGATGCATAGGACATTTCCTCAGAGAGCCACTTGTCCAAGATCAAGAAACATAACTAACCTACCAAATACATAAAAATACACATAGCAACTTAGACAAAATGAGGTGGCAGAGGAATGTGTTCCAGATGAAAGAACAAGATAAAACCCCAGAAGAAGAACTAAGTGAAATGGAGATAGGCAATCTATCAGAGAAAGAGTTCAGAGTAATGACTGTAAAGGTGATCAAAGAATTCAGGAGGAGAATGGATGCATAGAGTGAGAAGTTAGAATTTTTTAACAAAGAGTAAGAAAATATAAAGAACAACTAGCCAGAGATGAAGAATACATAAATTAAATGAAAAAAAAATACACTAGAAGGAATCAAGTGTAGACTAAATAACACAGAAGAATAAATCAGTGGAGCTGGAAAACAGAGTTGTGAAAATCACTGCCACTGAACAGAAAAAAGAAAAAGAATTTTAAGAGATCTCTGGGACAACATCAAGCACCCAATATTCACATTCTAGGGGTCCCAGAAGGAGAAGAGAGAGAGAAAGAACCTGAGAAAATATTAAAAGGGATAATAGCTGAAAAGTTCCCTAACCTGGGAAAAGAAAGAGTCACCCAAGTCCAGGAAGTGCAGAGTCCAACGCAGGATGAACCCAAAGAGGAACACATCAAGACACATTGTAATCAACATGACAAAACTTAAAAATAAAGAGAGAATACTAAAAACAGCAAGGGAAGAGCAACAAATAACATACAAGGGAATTCCCATAAGGCTATCAGCTGATTTTTCAGCAGAAACTCTGCAGGCCAGAAGGGGGTGGCATGACTGTTTAAAGTGATGAAAGGGAAAAAACTACTACCAAGAATACCATACCCAGCAAGGCTCTCATTTAGATTTGAAGGAGAAATCAAAAGCTTTACAGACTAGCAAAAGTTGAGGGAATTCAGCACCACCAAACCAGCTTTACAATGAATGTTAAAGGAAATTCTCTAGGTGAAGAAGAAAAGGCCACAACTAGAAACAAGAAAATTACAAAATGAAAACCTCACTGGTACAGGCAAACATACAGTAAAGGTAGGAAGTCATCCACACACGAATATGAAATCAAAACCAGTAAGCTTGAGAGGGAGAGACTACAAATGCAGGATATTTAAAACACATTTGAAATTAAGAGATCAGCAACTTAAAACTATCATGTACATATATAGACTGCTATATCAAAACATTACAGTAACTGCAAACCAAAAATCTGTCATAGATATACACACAAAAAATAAAAAGGAATCCAAAGACAACACTAAATATAGTAATCAAATCACAAGAGAAGAGGACAAAAGAGGAAAGGGGGTAAAAAAGACCTACAAAAACAAATTCAAAACAATTAACAAAATGGCAATAAGAGTATACACATTGATAATTACCTTACATGTAAATAGATCAATGCTCCAACAGAAAGTCATAGACTGGCAGAATGGATACAAAAACAAGACCCATATATATGCTGTCTACAAGAGACCCACTTCGGATCTAGAGACACATACAGACTGAAAGTGATGGGATGGAGAAAAGGTATTCCATGAAAGTGGAAATCAAAAGAAAGCTGGAGTAGCAATATTATATCAGACAAAATATACTTTAAAATAAAGACTGTTACAAAAGACAAATAAGGACACTACCTAATGATGAAGAGATCAATCCAAGAAGAAGATATAAGAATTATAAATACATATGCACACAACATAGGAGCACCCCAATATATAAGGCAAATGTTAAAGACATAAAGGGAGAAATCGACAGTAACACAATAATAGTGGGAGTTTTACACCTCAATTACATAAATGGACAGATCATCTAGACAGAAAATCAATAAGGAAACACAGGCCTTAGATGACACATTAGACCAGATGAACTTAACTGATATTTATACAGCATTCCATCCAAAAGCAGCAGAATACACATTCTTTTCAAGTGCACATGGAACATTCTCCAGGATAGATCACATGCTAGGCCACAAAACAAGCCTCAGTAAATTTAAGAAAATCGAAATCATATCAATCGTCTTTTCCAACCACAACACTATGAGACTAGAAATCAACTACAAGGAAAGAAGTGCAAAAAACACAAACACGTGGAGGCTAAACAATATGCTACTGAACAACATCTGAATCACTGAAGAAATCAAAGAGGAAATAAAAAAATACCTAGAGAAAAATGAAAATGAAAACACGACCATCCAAGACCTATGGGACGCAGCAAAAGCAGTTCTAAGAGAGAAGCTTATAGCCGTACAAGCTTACCTCAGGAAACAAGAAAATCTCGAATAAATATCCTAACCTTACACCTAAAGGAACTAGAGAAAGAAGAACAAACAAAACCCAAAATTAGTAGAAGGAAAGAAATCACAAAGGTCCGAGCAGAAATAAATGAAATAGAGATTAAAAAACAATAGAAGAGATCAATGAAACTAAAAGGTGGTTCTTTGAAAAGATAAAATTGATAAACTTTTAGCCAGACTCATCCAAAAAAAAAGGGAGAGGGCCCAAATCAGTAAAAGTAGAAATGAAAAAGGAGAAGCTACAACCAACACCAAAGAAACACAAAGGACCATAAAAGACTAGTACAGGCAACTATATGCCAATAAAATGGACAACCTAGAAGAAATGGACAAATTCCTAGAAATGTGCAATCTCCCAAAATTGAACCAGGAAGAAATAGAAAATTTGAATAGACCAATTACCAATAGTGAAATTAAATCAGTAATTTTAAAACTCCCAAGAAACAAAATTCCAAGACCAGATGGCTTCACAGGCAAATTCTATCAAACATTTAGAGAACAGTTAACACCTATCCTTCTGAAACTATTCCAAAAAATTCCAGAGGAAGGAACATTTCCAAGACAAAGATATCACACACAGAAAAAGAAAATTATAGGCCAATACCACTGATGAACATAGATGCAAAAATCCTCAACAAATATTAGCAAACTAAATCTAAGAATACATTATAGAATCACACACCATGATCAAGTGGAATTTACCCCAGGGATGCAAGGATATGTCAGTATTGGCAAATCAATCAATGTGAAACACCACATTAACAAACTGAAGAATAAAACCATGTGATCATCTCAGTCGATACAGAAAAAGCTTTTGGTAAAATTCAAAATCCATTTATGATAAAAACTCTCCAGAAAGTGGGCATAGAGGAAAACATACTTCAACATAATAAAGGCCATGTATGACAAACCCACAGCTAACATACTCAATGGTGAAAAGCTGAAAATATTTCCTCTAAGATCAGGAACAAGACAAGGATGCCCACTCTTGCCACTTTTATTCAACATAGCTTTGGAAATCCTAGCCACAGCAATTAGAGAAGAAGAAGAAATAAGAGGAATCCATATTGGAAAGAAAGAAGTAAAATTGTCACTGTTTGCTGATGGCATGATTCTATACGTAGAAATTCCAAAAGCACTACCAGAAAACTACTAGAGCTCATCAATGAATTTGGTAAAGTTGCAGCATACAAAATTGATATACAGAAATCTGTTGCATTTCTATACACTAACAATGAAATATCAGAAAGAGAAATTAAGGAAACAATCCCACCTACCAGTGCATCAGAAAGAATAAAATACCTAGGAATAAATCTACTTAGGAGAAAAAAGACCTGTACTCTGAAAGCTATAAGATGTAAGATGCTGATGAAAGAAATTGAAGATGACATAAACAGGTGGAAAGATATACCATGTTCTTGGATTGGAAGAATCAATATTGTTAAAATGACAATACTACCCAAGGCAATCTACAGATTCAATAGAATCCCTACCAAATTACCAATGGCATTTTTTCACAGAACTAGAACAAATAATTTTAACTTTTGTATGGAAACAGACCCCAAATAGCCAAAACAATCCTGAGAAAGAAGAACCCAACTAGAGGAATCATACTCCCTGACTTCAGACTATACAAAAAAGCTACAGAAATAAAAAGAGTATGGTATTGGCACAAAAACAGACACATAGATGAATGGAACAGGATAGAAATACAAGAAATAAACACATGTGCTTATGGTCAATTAATCTACAACAAAGGAGGCACGAATATACAATGGAGAAAAGACAGCCTCTTCAATAAATGGTGCTGGGAAAACTGGACAGTTACATGTAAAAGAATGAAATTAGAACATTCTTTAACACCATTCACAAAAATAATCTCAAAATGGATTAAAGACCTAAGTGTAAAACCAGATACTACAAAACTCCTAGAGGAAAACATAGGCAGAACACTCTTTGACATAAATTGCAGCAATATTTTTTTTGGATCCATCTCCTAGAGTAATAGAAATAAACAAATAAATAAAATAAAATAAAAAATAAACAAATGGGATCTAATTAAACTCAAAAGCTTCTGCACAGCAAAGGAAACCATTGACAAAACAAAAAGACAACATATGGAATGGGAGAAAACATTTGCAAATTATGCGACCAACAAGGGACTATTTTCCAAAATATGCAAATAGCTCATACAGCTCAATATACAAAAAAACCAATCAAAAAATGGGTAGAAGATATAAATAGCCATTTTTTCCAAAGAAGACATGCAGATGACTAATAGGCATATGAAAAGATGCTCAACATCACTAATTATTAGAGAAATCAAATCAAAACTACAATAAGGTATCACCTCACACTCATCAGGATGGCCATAATTTAAAAGTCTACAAATAATAAATGCTGGAGAGGGTGTGGAGAAAAGGGAACCCTCCTGCACTGTTGGTGGGAATGTAAATTGGGGCAGCCACTATGGAAAACAGTATGGAGGTTCCTTAAAAAACTGAAAATAGAGTTGCCATATGATCCTGTAATCCCACTCCTGGGCATATATCTGAAGAACACTCTAATTTGATAAGATACATGCACACCAATGTTCATAGCAGCACTATTTACAATAGCCAAGACATGGAAGCAACCTAAATGTCTATCGACTGATGACTGGATAAAGAAGATGTGGTGTATATACACAATGGAATATTTTCTCAGCCATAAAAAAAGAAGGAAATAATGCCATTTGCAGCAACATGGATAGACCTAGAGATTACCATACTAAGTGAAGTAAGTCAGACAGAAAAAGACAAATTTCATATGATATCACTTATATGTGGAATCTAAAAAAATGATACAAATGAACTTATTTACAGAACAGAAATAAACTCACAGAAATAGAAAACAAACTTATGGTTACCAAAGGGGAAAGGAAGGGGGAGGGATAAATTAGGAGGTTGGGATTAACATAAACGCACTACTATATATAAAATAAATAAACTACAAAGACCTACCATCTAGCACAGGGAACTATATTCAATATCTTGTAATAACCTCTAGTGGAAAAGAATCTGAAAATATATATATATAACTGAATCACTTTGCTGTACACATGAAACTAGTACAACACTGTAAATAAACTACGGTTAAATTTTTAAAAATATATATATAAAGTATATTTTTCCTTGTGATGAGAACCCTTAGGATTTACTCTCTTAACAACTTTCATATATAACATACAGCAGTGTTATTTATATTTATCATCTTGTACATTACACCCCTAGTATTTATTTATATCATAACTGGAAGTTTGTACATTTTGACCACTTTCATCCAATTCCCCTCTTCCCTCCCCATACCCCACCCCGTTAACCACAAATCTGATCTCCCTTTCTATGCGTTTATTTGTTTGTTTTTGAAGTATAATTGATAAAGTTTCTTTTTTATCTTTTTCTTTCAAACAAGATCATTTATATCTTTTAAAACTCATATGTTTATGTTCTGATGACAGTGAAATTCTCTATACCCTGGTATTTTCAACCATGAAGTAGATAAAATTCTAAAAGTTTACCTAAGAAATTGGCCAATTATAGAACTGAAATCTGAATCATTAGTTTCTGAAGCATGTCTTCCTTCCTCTGTTCCCCTTTTCAACTAAATCAGTGGGTTATAAACTCAAATGCCTGCAAGGTTCAGGTGATGGAAAGAGTAAAACTGGTTGGTTGGAGACTATGATGATTTGGAAACAAATGCCCCATCTGAAGTAGGAAGTCACTACTCTTAACTGAAACAGATTTTTGGCATGTAAGAGCTTAAGACAAATGTTATCAGAACTTCCAATTTTTCAAGAGAAGCTAAAAATATCTTTTTTAAAAAAATGTGAAGTTTTTGCATTTAAAGTGCTGTCTATTAATTTTAAAAAAACCCAACACAGTACCTGGGTCAGACAAAATGGTCTATGGTTACATCCTCAGAGCTAGCACTTAATCACACCTTTCTCTGATGGCTACAAGGATGATGGATACAGTATGGGACCTTTCTCCGACGTATTGGCAGAATTCCCTGAGACATCTTTTTCTGGGGTTACTGTCTAGATGCCCACTATCAGATGGCTCTTGCACAGAACTGGCTGCTGTGACATTCTTTGCAAAGACTGAACTTACATAGCTTAAAGTCTTTGGTAAAGCTCCACATGGGCATTGGAAAGGTGACCAACTATCCCAGTTTGGGTATCTATGGAATGGGAAAAAATATTCATAAACCAAATATCCAAAATATATAGGGAACTTCTATAACCCAAGAAAAAAGCCAAATAATCCAATTAAAAAATGGACAAAGGAACTAAATAGACATTTCTCCAAAGAAGATATACAAATGGCCAAAAGGAATATGAAGAGGTGTTCAACATCACTAATCATCAGGGAAATGCAAATCAAAACCACAATGAGATATCACCTCACATCTGTTAGGATGGCCATTATACACACATACACACACACACACACACACACACACACAGGTCTGGTCACCACAATGCTAATTATAACCTCTATCAAGGGGATAATGGCCAGCACACATGGAGGAAAGTTGTGGCAGGCATCCATACTAAAATAAAAATATTTTTTTGCACCAAAAATATTAGACTCATGCAGCCTACACAGGGATGCTCCCACATAAAAACAGCCCTTTAAGGTCACAGTAGATAACTGCTCCTCCTAAATACATAGAGTCAGAGAAATATAAGTAAAATGAAGAAGCAGAGGAACTACTCCCAATTCAGAGAACTAGAGAATTCCCCTGAAAAAACAATGAAACAGACCTCTCCAGTATACTAGACCCTGAGTTCAAAAAGGAAGTAATGAAAATACTGAAGGAATTAAGAAAGGCTATCAATAGAAGTACAGATCACTGTAACAAAGAACTATAAACTATAAAGAGGAGCCAAGAAAAATTAGAAAACTCACTTGCTGAGATGAAAGCCAACTTAGAGGCAATAAGTAGCAAACCAAATAATGCAGAAGAATGAATAAGTGATCTGGAAGATAGAATAATGGAAATCACCCAATCAGAACAGCAGACAGAAAGACAAATTATAAAAATGAAAGCAGGACTTCCCTGGTGGTGCAGTGGTTAAGAATCTGCCTGCCAATGCAGGGGACATGGGTTCGATCCCTGGTCCAGGAAGGTCCCACATGCTGTGGAGCAACTAATCCCATGCATCACAACTACCGAGCCTGCACTCTAGACCCCACAAGCCACAACTACTGAAGCCTGTGTGCCACACTACTGAAGCCAAACACCTAAGAGCCCGTGCTCTACAACAAGAGAAGTCACTGCAATGAGAAGTGAACTACCAAAGTGGGTAGAGGAAACTTTTCTCAACATAATACAAGTTATTTATGACAAAGCCACAGCTAACATAACACTCAATGGTGAAAAGCTGAAAGCCTTACCACTAAAATCTGGAACAAGACAAGGATGCCCACTCTCACCACTTCTATTCAACACAGTATTGGAAGTCCTAGCCCCAGCAATCAGACAAGACAAAGAAATAAAAGAGATTCAAATTGGAAGGGAAGAAGTAGACTTGTCATTATATGCAGATGATGTTACTATATATAGAAAACCCTAAAGACTCCACACAAAAACTACTAAAATTGATAAGCAAATTCAGCAAGGTAGAAGGATACAAAATTAACATACACAAATCTGTTGCATTTCTTTACACTAACAATGAAATATCAGAAAGGGAAAGCAAAAAAAAAAAAAAAAATTCCTTTTAAAATCATATCAAAAAACCCAAAATATTTAGGAACAAACCTGACCAAGGACGTAAAAGACTTATACAATGAGAACTATAAAACATTGATAAAGGAAAATGAAGATGATTCAAAGAGATGGGAAGACATCCCATGCTCTTGGACTGGAAGAATTAATATAGTTAAAATGGCCATATTACCCAAAGCAATCTACAGATTTAGTGTGATCCCTATCAAATTACCCATGACATTTTTCACAGAACTAGAGCAAATAATCCTAAAATTTATATAGACCCACAAAAGCCCCAGAATTACCAAAGCAATCCTGAGGGGAAAAAAAAAAACCAAAAACAAATCTGGAGGCATAAACCTTGCAGACTTCAGACAATACTACAAAGGTGTAATCAAAACTGCATGATAATTGACACAAAAACAGACATATGGATCAATGGAACAGAATAGAGAGACCAAAAATAAACCCACACACCTATGGTCAATTAATCTTCGACAAAGGAGGCAAAAATATACAATGGAGAAAAGGCAGCCTCTTCAGCAAGCGGTGTTGGGAATGTTGGACGGCTGCATGTGAATCAATGAAGTCACAACACTCCCTCTCACCATACGCAAAAATAAACTCAAAATGGCTTAAAGACTTAAATATAAGACTCGGCACCATAAAACTCCTAGAAGAGAACATAGGGAAAACATCCCCTGACATAAATCATACCGATGTCTTCTTAGGTCAGTCTCCCAAGGCAATAGAAATAAAAGAAAAAATAAACAAATGGGACCTAATCAAACTTACAAGGTTTTGTACAACAAAGAAAACTATAAACAAAATGAATAGGCAACCTACAGAATGGGAGAAAATATTTGCAAATGATACAACTGACAAGGGCTTAATTTCCAAAATATACAAACAGCTCATACAATTCAACAACAAAAAAACCAAACCACCCAATAGAAAAATGGGCAGAAGACCTAAATGGACATTTCTCCAAAGAAGACATACAGATGGCTAACAGGCACATGAAAAGATGCACAACATCGCCAATTATTAGATAAACACTAGAATCAAAACTACAATGAGGTACCACCTCACACTGGTCAGAATGGCCATCATTAAAAAATTTATAAATAACAAATGCTGGAGAGGGTGTGGAGAAACGGGAACCCTCCTACACTGTTGGTGGGAAAGTAAATTGGTGCAGCCACTATGAAAAATAGTATGGAAGTTCCTCAAAAAACTAAAAGTAGAGTTGCCATATGATCCAGCAATCCACCCCTGGGCATATATCTGGACAAAACTATAATTTGAAAAGATGCATGTACCCCAATGTTCACTGCAGCATTATTTACAAGAGCCAAGATATGGGAGCAACAATAAGTGTCTATCAACAGATGAATGGATAAAGAAGACATAGACATACACACACACACACACACACACACACACAATGGAATATTACTCAACCTTAAAAAAGAATGAAATAATGCCATTTGTAGTAACATGGATGGACCTAGAAATTATTATGCTAAGTGAAGTAAGTCAGACAAAGACAAATATCATATGATATCACTTATATGTGGAATCTAAAAATTTATAAATAAGTTCATTTATATCATAACAGAAACAGACTCACAGACATAGAAAACAAACTTATGGTTACCAAAGGGGAAAGGGGTGGAGGGATAAATTAGGAGTTTGGGATTAACAGATATACATTACTATATATAAAATAGATAACCAACAAGGACCTACTGTATAACACAGGGAACTATATTCAATATCTTGTAATAAACTATAATGAAAAAGATTCTGAAAAAGAACATATATATATTATATAAATGAATCACTTTGCTG
The DNA here is from genome assembly GCF_028564815.1 of Eubalaena glacialis. NCBI lineage: Eukaryota > Metazoa > Chordata > Mammalia > Artiodactyla > Balaenidae > Eubalaena > Eubalaena glacialis. The sequence goes on from NC_083721.1 coordinate 114,225,554, forward strand.
TACATCAGACATTTTTATCCATGGACAGGTGAATAGATGAATACATAAATAAGATGTGGTATATACATACAATAGAATATTATTCAGTCTTAAAGAAGAAGAAATTCTGTCACTTGTGGCAACATGGATGAACTGAAGGACATTATGTTAAGTGAAAAAAGTCAGACACAGAAGGATAAATACTTCATGACAATACACATGAGGGATCTAAAATAGATAAAATAGAGCAGAGAATAGTGGTTGCCAGGGACAGGAGGAAGGGGGAAACAAGGATGTAATAATTAGTCAAAGGGTACAAAGTTACAGTTATGCAAGATGAATAAGTCCTAGAGATCTACTGTATATCATACTTCCTATAGTTAACAATACTGTATTGTACACTTAAAATTTTTCTAAGAAGGTAGATCTTATGTTAAATGTTCTTATCACATAATACAATAATACTAAATAAAGTAGAGGAGGTTATGGATATTGTTTATGGCATAGATTATGGTGAAGGTTTTACAAATGTATATTTAAAATTCAACTCATCGAGTTGTATATAAATATATATAACTTTTGTATGTCAATCATACCTCAATAAAGCGGTTTAAAAATCACCTGAATTGAGTTATAATTATAATTATTAGTAGTAAACAACTGATCAAAATTATCTCATTAGCTTGAATTATATGAAGCTGTAATGCTCACCTATTTTGATCTACAAAAATGGTAATTTCATAAGGTAATATATCATGAATTTTGAATAAATTATTAAACCTAAGTAGTAAACTTTTATTTAAAGGCAAAGCATGTAAGTACATGGACGTGAAGAAAAAGAATTTACATGAAAGCTTCTAGGGATTCTGATACCATTTGAAGATTGTTTCATATTCTAGGGATATGAATGTGTCAGGTTAAATTCAATTTAACAACAACAATTTATTGTGTATCTACTGTGTGCCAGATACTGTTCTAGGTGCCTGGGATATATCACTGGATTAAAAAAAAAAAAACACAAAAAAACCAAAGATTCCTGCTCTCATGAAGGGCAATTGACATTCTATTGTGGAGAAATAGACTATTTGGATTTCATCAGTTTTTTTCTGCTAGTGTCCTTCTTCTGGTCCAGGATCTAATCCAGGATACCACATTGAACCTGGTTGTCACAATGCAAACTCCTCCAGTCTGTGGCAGTTTCTCAGTTTTGCCTTGTCTTTTCTGACCTTGCCACTTTTGAGTACTGGTCAGGATTTCATAGACTCTCAATTTGGGTTTGTTTGATATTGATTGTAGATTAGGGAGATGAATACCACAAAGATGATGGGCCATTCTCATCACATCCTACCAGAGGATACATGATATCAACATGATTTATTACCAGTAATGCAACTGTGGTCACTTGGTTGAAGAGGTGTCTTCTAGGTTTCTCTGTAGTTACTATTTCCCTCTTTCCATACACTATTCCTTAGAAGCAAGTCACTGAGTCCAGCCCACACTCAAGGGTTGCGGAATTAAGCTTTACCTCCTAGAGGGAGGAATAGCAAAGAATTTGTAGACATATGATAAAATTACTATAGTAGTTAGTAAATATTTTGGGAGAGATACTACTTTGCAAGTAACTTGTTTCTCCTTAGAGTTTTGCACTAAGCAGATCTTGCCTGCAAAAGTTATTGCTGTGGGGTTGTAATGGTGATTTTCTATATCCCTCATTCCTTCCACATTTATTAACTGGAATATTTTTTGTAAGGAGGATTTGTGTCTATTCACCAATGTATTTATGTATCTTATCGTTTATTTATATCAGTATAAATTCATGGATTATTTTCCCCTTTGAGTTATAATCCAATACTATTGTTATGTTGTTGCTCAAATTGTTCCAGTTTTGGCCATTAGAAAGTCTTTCAGTCTTGTTCCTGTGCCTTTTTGAAGTGTCCCATGTTTTAGAGCACTTCCTTGTTTTCTGGTGCTATAAAATGCTCCAAACTATTTTGCCTTTTCTATGCCCCAGCCCTAGAATCAGCCATTTTTCCAAGAAGCCCTGGTACCTTGTGTTGGAGAATAATATATAGAAACCAGGATCTGGACACTAGATGGACTCATTATTACTGGGAGGTCACTGCTTCTAGACCCTCTCAGCAGACAGAGCTAGGAAATAGATGTGTATTTCTAAGACAAGTGTATTAGTTTCCTAGGCTGCTGTAATAAATTGCCACAAACTTAATGACTTAAAACAATACCCATTCATTATCTGACAGCCCTGGAGGTCAAAATTTGAATGGATTTCAGTGGGCTAAAATCAAGATGTTGGCAGGGTTGTGTTACTTCTGGAGGCTCTAGGAGAAAATTTGTTTCCTTGCCTTTCCCATCTTCTCTAGGCTTCCTGCATTCCTTGGCTCATGGCCCTATCTTCCATCTTCAAAGTCAGTATCATAACACCTTCAAGTCCACATTGCATCACTCTGACACTCTGCTTCTGTTATCACATCTCCTCCTTGTACGGATTGTTGTGATTACACTGGACCCACCCAGATAATCCAAATTAATCCCCCCATTTCAAGGTTTAAAACTTAATCACATCTTCAAAGTCCCTTTTACCATGTATGGTAAAAGATTCCAAGGTTTATAATGTAGATACCTTTGTGGAAGGGGCATTCTTCTACCTACCAATACGCATACACATACATATTACATTTATTTATGTATCTATCTGTCTGTATATTTCCTAAACTAAACATGAGTTCATACTGATATCTGGATCTATTTTGATGATAGAACCAACTTGATTTCCAATTAGATTGGTTGTAAGATGTGAAAGAAAGAGAGAAGTCCAGAATGACTTAAGGTTTTGACCTGAGCAACTGAAAGAACAAAACTTCTATCAACTGAGAAGAGGAAAGCTATGGGCAGAGTAGCTTTTGTGGGAAAGATCAGCAGTTTAGTTTTGGGAAGGGTGAGATTTAGATCTTATTAGAAATACGAGTGGAGGTATTGGCACAAAAATAGACTCATAGATCAATGGAACAGAATAGAGAGCCCAGAAATAAATCCACTAACCTATGGTCAATTAATCTACAACAAAGGATGCAAAATATACAATGGAGTAAAGACAGTCTCTTCAACAGTCGTGCTAGGAAAGCTGGAGAGCTACAGGTAAAACAATGAAATTGGACTATTCTCTCACACCATATAAAAAATAAACTCAAAGTGGATTAAAGACCTAAATGTAAGTCATAACACCATAAAACTCCTAGATGAAAACATAGATGAAACACTCTTTGACATAAATTATATCAATATTTTCTTAGATCAGTCTCCCAAGGCAAAAGAAATAAAAGCAAAAGTAAACAAATGGGACCTAATCAAACTTAAAAGCTTTTGCACAGCAAAGAAAACCATAAACAAAATGAAAGGACAACCTCCGGAATGGGAGAAAATATTTGTAAATGATGTGACCAATAAGGAATTAATTTCCAAAGTATACAAATGGCTCATACAGCTCAATAACAAAGAAACAAACAAACAAAAAAAAACCCAATCAAAAAATGGGCAGAAGACCTAAATAGACATTTTTTCAAAGAAGACATACAGATGGCTAATAGGCATATGAAAAGATGTTCAACATTGCTAATTATTAGAGAAATGCAAATCAAAACAACCTCAAGCCTGTTGGAATGGCTATCATCAAAAAGTCTACATATAATAAATGCTGGAGGGGATACGGAGAAAAGGGAACCCTCCTACACTGTTGGTAGGAATGTAAATTGGTGCAGCTACTATGGAAAGTAGAATGGAGGTTCCTTAAAAGACTAAAAATAGAATTACCATATGATCCACTCCTGGGTATATATCCAGAAAAGAATTAAAACTCTAATTCGAAAAGATAAATGCACCCCAATGTTCATAGCAACACTATTTACAATAGCCAAGACATGGAAACAACCCAAGTGCCCATCAACAGACGATTGGCTTAGGAAGATGTGGTATAATACACAATGGAATACTACTCAGCCATAATAAAGAATGAAATAATGCCACAGGCAACAATGCCTGTGGATGGACCTAGAGAATATTATGCTTAGTGAAATAAGTCAGACAGAGATAGACAGACACTATATCACTTATATGTGGAAACTGAAAAATAATACAGTGAATCTATAACAAAACAGAAACAGACTAACAGACATAGAAAACAAATTTATGATTACCAAAAGGGAGAGGGAAGAGGCAGGGGGAGAGAAAAACTAGGAGTATGGGATTAACAGATACAAACTACTATACACGAACTACATAAGCAACAAGGATTTACTGTACAGCACAAGGAATTATACCCAGTATTTTGTATTAACCTACAATGGGATATAATCCACAAAAACAAAAATGAATCATTATGCTATTCACCTAAAATTAATATTGTAAATCAACTATACTTCAATTTAAAAATAAAAGAAATACAAGTGGAACTGTTGACTAGGAATTTGGATATAGGAGCTTGGAAAATTTGGAGGGACATCTGAGTTGGAGATATAAATTTTGGAGCTATCAGCACATAGGTAATATTTACTGCATGGATGAAATCACCAAAAGCAGTGAGTGTAGAAAAGAGGCCCAAGGACTGAGCCCTGGCATGTTCCAACATTAAGAGATTGTAGAGAAGAGGAAAATGAAGGAGATGGTAAGTTTTTAAAAAAAAGGTAGATTTTAGCTGCCTTAGTAATAGGGTAAAAAAGAATAGCTCTTTCTAGGAAAGACTGTTTTATTATGTGTATGCAATTTTAAAATGGATGCTAAATACCAGTAGGAAGGATATTGGGTATTAAAAAATGTAGGGATACCATCTTAAAATTATTACATCAAATGAAACATCTTCTTCAGTCTCAATAGAAATTAGTACTTCTCTAACTGCCTCTTCTAGAAGAAAACTGATTGAAAATATCACCAAACTTTTATTCATTATTTATTCAGATAGCTAAATTCTAGTTCTACTGGGATTTATTCTAATCTATTAGTGCCAAAAAGCATGAGTTATTGTAGAACTTGACTTGACCTGGTCTTAGTATCACATATCATCTTGCTGTTTTGTTCAGACTTTTTTGGCTTGCAAGCATTCTTAGAAGAACTAAAATATAGGACATCCAGTTACTCAATTTACCAGACCTACAAAGCAATCAAGGTTGATTTCAACTCTTCTATGAGGCAGATAGTAAGAGAGAAACCACTCATCAAAGACAATTACTTCAAGTTCTGTAAATTCTTTGAAACTCACATTTCCTATGGAACTGTAGCAATATTAGCCCTTATTAATGATCTTATTATCCTCCAATTCTCACAGAGCCAATTATGTGTATGGAAACATACACAAAGCAGTATTAAGGGCAAGACTACAACAAATAATCCTTTCTGCCTCAGTCTAAAAATATCCATTCAAGGGTGGAGATGAGCAAAGTCAAAAAATTGCTGGTTACAAAATGAGTCATAACATTGGTTCACTGATTGGAGGTGTAAATGTAATTTCCTCTTAAATTATCCCATGGGTTGCAATTTAGCAGTATTAGACTATGATAATCACATGAGTTTATCTAGGTACTTTTCTATGTAATTTAACAGCTATTTCAAGAGAAGCGGTCTACAGGGAATCAACATGAATACAGACTCTTACATGTGACGCTTGGGCAGAATATTGACTAGACTGGCATTTAAGGCTCCTAAAACTACTAAGTCAGATAGTGGTGCTGGGTACATTTTAAGCCTAAGGGGATGTCAAATACCTTCCAGGCATTTGCGAGTTTGGGGTGTGTGTGTGTGTGTGTGTGTGTGTGTGTGTGTGTGTGTGTGTGTGAGAGATATGCTCATCTCGAGGGAACACAGATGACATTAATACTGGCCAGTGTATGCATGATTCTACTAGAAATTATTCTGCCATGAGGGATGAAATGAGTAGTGTCAGTGTACCTAACGGAGGGTTCTGCAGTATTTGGCAGAAGTGACTACTACCTCTCCAGGTTGGTTTTCCTGAGCCAGAAGATTATACAAACAGTTAAGGATATAAGAATTTCCATACCATCTGACAGCCTAATATTCCCATTTCACAAAGATGAAAGGACAAGGCCACAGGAACTGCTGAGTAAGTTTTAAAATAGAATGAAGCTTTTATAAATCTCTATAAGGCATTAAGCTCTTTTTGTTTAATTTAGAGATAAGGATATAGCTCAAACTAATAAATATACAGTTAATGATACATTAAAGGTCTGCAGACATTGCTCTGTTGAGTGGGATACTTTCTGTTTTATACCACAAAATACCTGTAAGTTTTGAAGACAATTCTCTTCAAATCAGTTTGCATATGTGTAATGCTGTGGCTATCTGCCTTTGAAAAAAGTGGGCCAATGCTGTATTAGTTGGCAAGTGTATAAAAATACAGAGGCCACCATTGGTTCTGGCCATGCAGCAGATCTGCATAGAAGTAACCTTAGAATTTCACTATTACTTTAATAACCTGATTGAGTGAAAAACTGTGTGGGGTTTTATTTTAAACTCTATTTTTACATGTTGCCTATATTTCTAGCTTGAATTAAGTAGGTTAAAAAATGAGCCAGCAAACCAAATAGAATAATTATGGACACAAATGAAGTTTTCATGATTCAGTTTCATGGGATCTTAATAATTGTTGCATGGCAAAAAGGGCTTTGTGGTCAAGTGAGTTTAGAAAGGCTAAGTTTAGTAAAGCCGAACAGATTTCTTTACTGAAAGACTACTCAGAATTTTTTATATGATAATGTACATTTTGAATCTCTAATGATTATATATGTATACATATGTATATCTATCTATAGATAGATGTATAGATTTTTTGGAACAGCATCTGGATAAAGTTGTGTACCCCAGGTCTGGCATCTAGTTAAGAGTCATTAGTTGGCTGTCATCATTTAGCCTCTCTTGACCTTATTTTCTTTCTCTAGTAAAATTAAGAGACTGAACTACACGACCTTTCAGGCCTTTTGCGCTCAAAGAACTAAGTCTTTGTTTTGTGAAAGTATATCATTAACCTTGTAGACATCAACCACAAAACCACAAAATGTATCCTAAATATCATCAGCTTTTCTTAATGATACATTACGGACCTACAAACCATGAATTTATCTAAACCCTTCCTTTAAATTGTGAATCAACATTTTAAAATAACAAATGCTTACTGAGTTTACTTCTTCCATGACTTGGCTCAAAACAATTCATGCATTTTAACTGGTATTCCCTAGTTGTTATTTCCAGGATTTGGGGTAAGTTTGTGTCAAGAAGTCCACTTTGCTAAAAAAAAAAAAAAAAAAAAAAAGAAAAAAGAGCAGCTCTCTTCTGAATTCACCTGAAACCCCTTGGGCCTTTCCTTAGTCATCTTGTCATCAGTTCTCTTTGGCTCCCTAAACCACTCAATATCACACCCAGTGGCATTGACCAAAATAGATCAGAATCCTTGGTAAGTCTCTCCAAATCATTTGCTTTTCCAGGGTATCTGGTTCTAGGTCACAGACTGAACAAGGTCATTCCCTTTGGGGACCAAGGACAAGACAGAATCTGGATCCCTGTAGGCAAAGGATGTGGTCTTCTCAGTGTGGGCCAATATCTCAATGGTTCATATTATAACATGAGGGCACGTTTGGAAACCATAACATTACTTCCTAGGGTGATGTTTTGTTTTCATTCTGGTGGTGCAGCTCACAAGACGGCATTCTTTCTGTACATTTTACCCATTTGCTTAACCATCTTCTGGGACATAAGCATCTTTGAGGCATTCTTCCCTTTTTATTTATTTATTTTTTACAGTTGATGGAAATAACCAATCAAGATGAAATAGGTGGATATTTTCTTGCCAATGTCAACTGAAATGGATGAACTGCTTTAGTTGAGAGGAGAATTATCCACGAAACGTAATGTTTTAGTTTATTTACAGAAATTGCCTCAAAAATAAGGTTCACAAGAGTCTCACATCAAGAACCCTAACTGTTTTTAAGAAGGAAAAATAGGCAAGAGTTGGAAAAGATTCTGCAAAATTTTGTATGTCTGGTGAAACTTAACATTTTTAAGAAAAATAGTGTGAATAAACAATAGTATTGATTCCCCTCTTTTGGAAAAACATGTATATATTTATGATTTGAAAAGAACCAGTTTGTGGTAGACCAAGAAACATGGATGTTTAGCAGATGTCTGTGATATCGCTCCAAACATTCTGCTTCCTTCTAAGCGGGAGCCAAGAATATGGTCTCGTTTATGCTTTCTGGTTCCTTCATTTAAATATTCACCCCCACTCATCCCCTTTCCCAAGGAAAACAACAATGCATATAATCAAAAGCAAATATTTCTTCTCTGCTCTTTGTTGGTTCAACTCATGATAATTAGAAAAGAATTACCACTTGTATTAAATAAAAAGGAAAATTATGTTAATAAAATGCTTTTCTTCTGCAATGCCCACACACTAATTGTCTGGGCCAATCTGTGGGGTAATCAGGACTTTCTAACCTTCTCAGAATAGCCTATGTGTGTTCCCCTTTGTCCCAGAACAATATCCTAATCTGCTGTCATGCTGGCCTGCTGTTTCATCAGGAAGGCATGCTTGGCTTCTCATAGGATTGCATGCCACGAGTCCCTTCCAGGGAGTAATGAGTGTCCTGGAAACAGGCAACCTGTGGCCTCATCTGAATGGTGTGGCATTTCTGGGAACCAGTCCATTATCCTTTGTCCCTATGTAATGTTGAGCCACTTAGAGTTAGTTTCCTTGTTTACTCTTCTCAATACCTTTTCCTTGATTTGTGCACAGAGCAGCTATCCTGGGCTCTCTTCTTCGTTTTTAAGTTGAATAAGATGGAAGGTGAGCAAGTCGCTAGAGACCTTAGAGGCAGGGCTAACTTGTGGCAAAATTGTGAAGTAGTTGAATGAGGAAAGAGGAGGAGGAGGAGAGGTTTTTCATTTCCTTTCTAGAATTGCCTCCTGCCATTTCCTCCAAATTTGGACACACACACACACACAAAATCTTCATTCCTTGCCCTCTCTCTCTGCCTATGAGGTGTCTCCTGAATCTCCTTTTTATACTCCACTGACAATCAATCCTTTCTAAGTTTTTTTTATTTTCCTCCATGATACCCACTGATAATAACAAAAGATATGCTCTCTCTCAGTATTATTTGCATCTTATAGGACTGAAGACCAAAAGCCTTAACAACTCCAGAAGCAGAGGAAAAAATGTTACAGTAGAAGAATTATTAGTGCAGGAGTCAGTACTTTGCAATAAGAGGCCCAGATTTGATGAGACCAAGAATTACTATTAAAAGTAAATCATTGCACGTTGAAGTGACAATTGCACATATTTGCGGCAATAATCTTATCTAGAATTTTCTGTCAATACTATTGTTGGATCTGGAAACAGCAGGCAGGTAATTTTATTAAATATTGACCTAAACAAAAATTTCCACTCTCCTCTCCTCCAATATTACGTACATGTAAATGCTTGTTACCTTGAAACGTCCCTTTGTTACACCAGGCAGCCTTCAAAATAAGCAACTCTTTTTTTTTTTTTGCAGGCATTTAGATGAGAGAGCTTTGAAGAGTTCCCAATTAGTGGTATTGATAGAATTGTTATGAATTTTAGACTTTTAACTGTCTTCCAAGACTTAATCATGGCTCAGATCTTTGGCTTGCTAGCTAAGTATGTTTGGTGTTTTTACGTTACATCTGCTGACCAGACTAATTGGTTTCATTATCCCAAACATGTTAGTACAGGTTTCCCCAGCAAGAGGGGAGTCAGCATTCCCCCGTGGCATCCCTCTGTCATTGCTGTGTGCCATTTGCAGGGAACAGGCAGTGCCTGTGGTTATCACATAATCAGCATTTCTCCCATGGCTACAGTCCAAAGGACACTGTGCCTCTCTCCACGGACAGGCTGGAAAGGGTCCAGGGAGAGGTGAATGTAAGATCAAGGGATTAAGGTAACTTTCATAGATGATGGGCTAAAAATGAGGTCTGGAAAGACCAGGGCTGCAAGGTGATATAAACGAGCCTGGAAGAGTCGCCAGGCCGAGAAGTTTGTATATTAAATTCATGAATGGAGGACAGGTTGGCTATTTCCTGAAACCACATGAAAGTCATTTTAAGATAAGTTAAAGTAGAATGAGATTTCATCTTCACTCTGTTTACTGATGGATTCTCTCCACATTATGGTAGCATCTGAAAAGAGGTTGTAGCTGTTCCTTTTAGTAGTTAGCCACCTTAAATTAGAATTAGCATGTGAGCAATTTAAGACTCTGTGACATAAGATAAGAATTTAGACTCCGACATTTAAGACTCCACACTGGTTTCAGATAGGAATGTTATTCTTCTAGCTGAGAATTATGGCCTTTTGGCAGGCAAAGCCTATGCTCATGAGCTGATAAAAATGATCCCAGTGGAAAAAAAAAAAAGATCCCAGTGCATGTTCAGTTGCCTTCCCAGGTGACAGGAACAGCTGTTGCAAAATCCCAGACCTCAATCCTTGCCAGCCCGCAGGCCGCTGAGTGCAGAAAACAAAACCATGACTCATGGTGAACACCCACTGCCCGCCGTACACACACAAATACATACACACACACTACCGCAGGCACTCGGACCTAGTTACCTAGCTATCCATATCCTGGTGAGGAGGCCACCCCAACTTGTTCTTGACAGAATCCAAAGACATTTGGGGAGCCCCTTTCCCTGTTTCCCGACACTGCAGGAAGGCATTTGTGTCCCATAAGGAGAGTGCATCCTCTACAATAACCTGGTTTAACCTTCTTTTATTCCCTCTTTGCCTGATTTTCCTGGGACTCTGGGTTTGGGGGAGATGCATGCTTTGAGTCTGATTCTTTCCTTGAGAGTAAGTCAGATAATCTTGGGGGCTGTTTCTGAGCCCTGTGGTTATGTGGCAGCCTTCAGAATCCTATGACCATGATCAGAAAAGTGGGTCTACACCAGCTCTATAATTTTCTGATTTGGGACTTGGGCAGATAAGGTTAAATTTCTGGATCTGACTGTTAAGTCTAGTAACCTGAAAAAATTTTTTTTCTTTTTCTTTTATTTTGTATTTTATGAGATGATGGATATTCACTAAACTTATTGTGGTCATCATTTCATGATGTAAGTGAAATCGTGCTGTACGCATTAAACCTATAAAGTGCTGTATGTCAATTATATCTCAATAAAACTGGAAGAAAAAAACAAAAAAACAATCTGAGTATATAATTATACAAAAAGACTAGTATCCTGAAAATTTTAGAAATTTGGAACAGTCAATGTTAAATATTGAAAAATGACCCAAACGATTCAACCTAGAACTGGGGATGTAGATTCAAATACTTCCCAGGCCCAGGCAGGTACCATGGACACGAACCTGGTGGGTGGTGTGGACAGAAAGTGATGAGGACCATGGCGAGTACTGGGACCAGGTCTTGTTGAAACAAAAGGAGGAAGCTTGGCGTCAGCCAACTGTGGCCACATGAGGAGGTGGGCCCAAGATTTCTAGCTCTTCCAATTTTTTTCAGGAGAAGCTAGAAATCCAACTTAGTAAATGACATTCTGGTTTTTAAATATCAGCCACTAATTCAAGTTGTAAAACAAACCAAAAAAAAAAAAAAATCACTCTGTGATTCAAATAAGATATGTCTATAGATTAGGTTATGAGCTACCAATTTTTGACCTATGGTACAGGGAAACGCTGCAATATAAACATTTTCATTAATGCCTTACATGGGAGTTTCTAAAACTCTGCACTCCTATCTCCAAGATTCTGGGCATAAAGAATAATGGCACTGCAAGGATAAATGTTCTTTGAGGGTTTTTTCTTTTTTTCTTTAAAAATCCATGTTAATTTAACATTCTTCTCCATAATACACTTGTGTTTACTTTAATGAAAATTTTGTTTTGAGTTTCTTACCTTTGTGCCTAGCATATAACAGGTCTTCAGTAAGTATTTGTGAAATGAATGACTGAAGTACAATTGGTACTTCTGGAAGATATGCCCTATTGATTCAGTTGTATTATGTCCTCCAGTGTGAGAAACATACCCTAGGATGTGAAGTACTATGGTCACTCGGTAGGTGATGGAGTTGGTGGTATCACCAACAACTTCAGGCAGCATTGTGCTACTTGGAGCTGTTCACCAAATTCAGCCCCTGAGAGATTTCAGTGGGGTCCTGAGATTGTTGCTTGCATCATCTGGGTTCAGTTCTCAGCCTCCCCCATCCCTTCACTCTCTTTTCCCCATACATTTATGAAGTACCCAACTATCTTCCAGAAAGGGAGATGAAGAAGTAAATAGACACTTTATAATCCAAAATGGAAAGTAAAATTAGAGGTGAAGTAGTAGAATCTGGGACCCAGGACATATGAAGGTTATGCTCTCTGAGCTACATATTCCATCCTTTTCCCTTTCCAGGGATTCAGTCCTACAGACTCTACCCTTGATTTGATTATCTATTGCTGCATAAACTTAGTAATATAAAACAACAATGATAACTTATTATTATTTACTTCTCTTGGTTCTTTGGGCTGAGGGGACTAAGTCAGGCTGTTCTTGTTCAAGGTCTTTCTGCTGTTGCAGTCAGACAGTAAGTGAATCTAGAGTTATCTCAAAGGCTTCCTTAACAATGACCGTGACTGGAGTCAGCTCAAAGCCTTCCTCACTTACATGTCTGACAATTGATCGAGGCTATGGCAGGAATCTTAGTGGAGGCTGTTGGCTAGAACACTTACATGCCACCTCTCCATTTGGCTTGGGCTTCCTCACACTATGGCAGCTGGGCATTAAGCTCTAAATTCCAAGAGGGAAAGTGGAAGCTGTATTGCCTTTTCTAACTTAGACTCAGAAATCCCAGAAGTTTCACTTCTGCTGCATTCTCTTAGTCAAGGCAGTCACAAGGCCTGCCTTGTTTTAAGGGAAGAGGACACTGAATCCACCTCTTGAAGGGAGGACTGTCAACAAATTTGCAGACATGTTTTAAAACTACTACAACTTAGGGGAGAGTGGCCAAGATGGTGGAGTAGAAAGACTTTGAGCCCACCTCATCTCACAAGCACATCAAAATCACAACTATCTTCAGATCAACCATCGATGAAAAAGACTGGAACCTACCAGAAGAGATCTTCTAAACTAAAGTCTAAAGAAGAACCACAACAAGATGGGTAGGAGGGATGGACTCACAATATAATGAAATCCCATACCACCCAGGTGGGTGGCCCATAAACTGGAGAATTATATTGCAGAAGTTCTCCCACAGGAGAGTTCTGAGCCCCACATCATCCCCAGTCTGGGGGTCTGGCATTGGGAAGATGAACCTGCAAAGCACTTGCCTTTTAAGGCCAGTGGGACTTAATTGCAAGAGCACCACAGGACTGGGGAAAATAGAGATTTCATTCTTAAAGGGCACAAAATCTCACGTGCACTGAAATCCAGGGCAAAAGTTGTAATTTGATAGGAGCCTGGCCAGTCCTACCTCCTGGTTTTGGAGAGTCTCCTGGAGAGACAGGGGTGTTGGGGGGTGGAGGGGTGGCTGGCTGCAGCTCACCTGGGGACATAGACACTGGTGGCAGACATATTTGGGAATATTCAGCCCTGTGAACACAGCTGCTGGTGGCTGCCATCTTGGCTCATTAGTGCCAATACCTGGCCCCACCCAACAGCCCATAGGCACCAGTGCTGGGATGCCTCAGGACAAACAACAAACTGGGCAGGGACACAGCCCCACCTATCAGCAGACAGACTGCCTAAAGTCTTCCTGAGCCCACAGCCACCTTTAGACATGCCCCTAGATACAGCCCTGCCCACCAGAGGGCCAGGACCCAGATCCACCCACCCACCAGTGGGCAGGCATCAGCTCTTCATGCCAGGAAGCCTGTGGAAGCCTCTAGACCAGCCTCACCCACCAGGGGACAGACAACAGAAGCAAGAAAACTATGGTCCCGAAGCCTGCAGAACGAGTCTGCCAACAAGAAGCCAGACCCTACCTTGGGACCAGCTGGGCCCTGGCCCTGCCTATCAGCAGGCCAATGCAACCTTTGGGACACCCTGGACCCCATACCCACCTGGGTCAGGAACTGGCTCCCCCCAAGTCAATGATCTGAAATGAGTTCTGGAATCCCTGGGCCCTATAGCCAGACTCCAGGAACCAGCTCTGCCTGCCAATAGTCCAGCACTAACCCCAGGATCTGATTTCACCTGCCAGTGGGTGGGCAACAGCTCCAGAGTCTTCAGGATCCTGACTCTGCCCACCAGTGAGCCAGCACTAGCCACCTCATGACCAGGTCCCACTAAATAGCAGCCAGCAGCAACCAGACAAGGCAGGGCTTGATAACCAACCAGACTAGGGGCCAACCAAGCCTACCTGACTGCCCACATAGTCAGCCTGCCACAACAGAAGGACCCACACAACTCTCTTAGGGGGAACCCCTAGAGCATATAGATTGGGTGATGAGAGGGAAGTGTACTGCTGGGTTGCCTAAGACGTCTCCTATAGAAAACCACTTCTCCAAGGTGGAGAAACATAACTAACCTACCACAAACATAAAAATACAAATAGCAATTTAGACAAAACTAGGCAGTAGAGAAATATGTTCCAGACGAAGGAACAAGATAAAACCCCAAAAGAAGAACTAAGTGTAGTGGAGATAGGCAATCTACCTGAGAAAGAGTTCAGAGTAATGATTATAAAGATGATTGAATAATTCAGGAGGAGAATGGATGCACAGAGCAAGAAGTTAGGAGTTTTTAACAAAGAGTTAGGAAATAAAAAGAACAACCAAACGAGATGAAGAATGCAACAACTGAAATGAAAAATACACTAGAAGGAATCAAGAGTAGACTGAATGACACAGAAGAATGGATCACTGCCACTGAACAGAAAAAAGAATGAAAAAAATGAGGACAATTTAAGAGATCTCTGGGACAACCTCCAGCACCCTAACATTTGCATTATAGGGGTCCCAGAAGGAGAAGACAGAGAGAAAGGGCCTGAGAAAATATTTGAAGAGATAATAGCTGAAAACTTTCCTAACCTGGGAAAAGAAACAATCACCCAAGTCTAGGAATTGCAGAGTCCTATACAGGATGGACCCAAAGAGGAACACATCAAGACACATTGTAATCAAAATGACAAAAATTAAAGATAAACAGAGAATACTAAAATCAGCAAAGGTAAAGCAACAAATAACATAAAAGGGAACTCCCATTAGGCTATCAGCTGATTTTTCAGCAGAAACTCTGCAGGCCACAAGTGAGTGGCATGCTATATTTAAAGTGATGAAAGGAAAAAACCTACAGAGAATACTCTACCCAGCAAGCCTGTCATTTGGATTTGATGGAGAAATCAAAAGCTTTACAGACATGCAAAGACTAAAATAATTCAGCACCACCAAACTAGCTTTACAACAAATGTTAAAGGAAATTCTCTAGATGAAAAAGAAAAGGCCACAACTAGAAACAAGAAAATTACATGATGAAAAATTTCACCAGTAAAGGCAAACATACAGTAAAGGTAGGAAATTATTTAGACAAAGCTAGTATGGAAGGTAAAAGACAAAAGTAGTAAAATCATCTGTATCCACAATAAGCAGTTAAAGGATACAGAAAACAATTAGATGTAAAATATTTATATCGAAAACAATAATCATGAGGGGAGGAGAGTACAAATGCAAGGTTTTTAAAATGCATTTGAAACTAAGAGATCAGTAACTTTAAAAAATATATAAAAACCTCGTGGTAACTGCAAACCAAAAGTCTAGAATAAATATACACACAAAGAAAAAGGAATCCAAACATAACACTAAAGATAGTCTTCAAATCACAAGAGAACAAAAAAGGGGAAAAAAAGACCTACAAAAACAAATCCCAAACAGTTAACAAAATGGCAATAAGAAATACATATGGACAATCACCTTAAATGTAAAATGGACTAAATGCTTGAACCAAAAGACATAGAGTGGCTGAATGGATACAAAAACAAGACCCAAATAAATCTCTGGCCTGGCTCACCAAGAAAAGAGAGAGGAACAAAGTAAACAAAATAAGAAATGAAAGAAGAGGAATAACAACTGATACTGCAGAAATACAGAAAAGCATAAGAGAATAGCATGAACAGTTATATGCCAACAAATAGGACAATTTAGAAAAAAAAATGGACAAGTTCCTAGAAACATACAGTCCACCGAAACTGAATCAAGAAGAAACAGATAATTTGAACATACCAGTCACTAGAAGTGAAATACAATCTGCAATAAAAAAATACCCTACCAACAAAAGTCCAGGAACGGATGGTTTCACTGGGGTATTCTACCAAACATACAAAGAAGAACTTATACCAATACTTGTCAAACTCTTCCAAAAGATTGAAGAGGAGGGCACACTCCCAAAGTCATTCTATGAAACCACCATTACCCTGATACCAAAACCAGACAAAGGTACCACCAAAAATGAAAATTACATGCCAATATTGTTGATGAATATAGATGCGAAATCCTCAACAAAATATTAGCAAGCCAAATCCAACAACACATAAAAAGGATCATACACCATGATCAAGTAGGATTCATCCCAGGGTCAAAAGGATGATTCAACGTATGCAACATTAATATGATACACCACATAAGCAAAAGGAAAGACAAAAGCCACATGATCATCTAAATAGAGGCAGAAAAAACATTTGATAAAATGCAGCATTCATTCATTAAAAAAACTCTTACCAAAGTGGGTATAGAAGGAACATATCTCAGCACAATAAAAGCTAAATGACAAACTCACAGCAAACATAGTACACAACAGTGAAAAGCTGAAAGCCTTCCTGCTAAAATCTGGAGCAAGACAAGGATGCCCACTCTCAGTACTTCTATTCAGCATAGTATTGGAAGTCCTAGACACAGCAATCAGAGAAGACAAAGAAATAAAAGGTATTCAAGTTGGAAGGGAAGAGGTAAAATCGTCATTATATGCAGATGACATTACCATATATAGAAAACCCTAAAGACTCCACACAAAAACTACTAGAACTAATAAAGGAATTCAGCAAGGTAGCAGGATACAAGACTAACATACAGAAATCTGTTGCATTTCTTTACGCTGACAATGAAATATCAGAAAGGGAAAGCAAAAAAAAAAAAAAAAAAAATCCCTTTAAAAAAAAATCACATAAAAAATTACTTAGGAATAAACCTGACCAAGGAGGTGAAAGACTTATATGTTGAGAACTATAAAACACTGATAAAGGAAACTAAAGATGATTCCAAAAAAAATGGAAAGATATCCCATTGGATTGGATAAAATTGGATTGGAAAAATTAATATAGTTAAAATGACCATATTACCCAAAGCAATCTACAGATTTAGTGTGATCCCTATCAAATTACTCATGGCATTTTTCACAGAACTAGAGCAAATAATCCTAAAATGTATATAGACCCACAAAAGCCCCAGAATTACCAAAGCAATCCTGAGGAAAAAGAACAAAACTGGAGGCATAACCCTTGCAGACTTCGGACAATACTACAAAGGTACAGTAATCAAAACAGTGTGGTACTGGCACAAAAACAGACATATGGATCAATGGAATAGAGAGAGACCCACACACCTACAGTCAATTAATCTTCAACTAAGGAGGCAAGAATATACAACGGAGAAAAGACAGTCTGTTCAGCAAGTGGTGTTGGGAAAACTGGACAGCTACATGTAAATCAATGAAGTTAGAACATTCCCTCTCACCATACACAAAAACAAACTCAAAATGGCTTAAAGACTTAAATATAAGACATGACACCATAAACTCCTAGAAGAGAACATTGGCAAAACATTGTCTGACATAAATTGCAGCAATGTTTTCTTAGGTCAGTCTCCCAAGGCAAAAGAAAAAAGAAGTGGTACCTTTTTTCCCACGGCAAAAGAAAATAAAAAAGTGGGACCTAATCAAACTTACAAGATTTTGCCCAGCAAAGAAAACCATAAACAAAGTGAAAAGACAACCTCCAGAATGGGAGAAAAATATTTGCAAATGAGGCAACTGACAAGGGGTTAATTTCCAAAGTATACAAACAGCTCATATTGCTCAATATAAAAAAAAATACAACCCAATCAAAAAATGGGCAGAATATCTAAATAGACATTTCTCCAAAGACATACAGATGGTCAACAGGCACAAAGAAAAGACGTTCAACGTTGCTAATTATTAGAGAAATGCAAATCAATGAGGTATTACCTTACACCAGTCAGAATGGACATCATCAAAAAGTCTACAAAAAACCAATGCTGCAGAGGGTTTGGAGAAAAGGGAACCCTCTTATACTGTTGGTGGGATTGTAAATTGGTGCAGCCACTATGGAGAACAGTATGGAGGTTCCTTAAAACACTAAAAATAGAGTTACTATACGATCCAGCTATTCCACTCCTGGGCATGTATCTGGAGAAAACTCTAATTCGAAAAGATACATGCACCCTTATGTTCATAACAGCACTATTTACAATAGCCAAGACATGGAAGCAACCTAAGTGTACATGGACAGATGAATGGATAAAGAAGGTGTGGTACATATATGTGATGGAATCTTACTCAGCCATAAAAAAGAATGAAACAATGCCATTTGCAGCAACATGGATGGACCTGGAGATTATCATACTAAGTGAAGTCAGACAGAGAAAGACGAATATCATATGATATCACTTGTATGTGGAATCTAAAAAAATGTTGCAGATGAACTTATTTACAAAACAGAAATAGACTCACAGACATAGAAAACAAACTTATGGTTACCAAAGGGGAAAGTCAGGGTGAGGAATAAATTAGGAGTTTGGGATTAATAGATACACACTGCTATATATAAAATAGATAACCAACAAGGACCTATTGTATAGCACAGGGAACTATATTCAATATCTTAATAACCTATAATGGAAAAGAATCTGAAAAAAATGACTATATTGTATATAGATATATGTATAACTAGATCACTTTGCTGTACCCCTGAGACTAACAAAACATTGTAAATCAACTATACTTCAATAAAAAACCCCAAAAATTGCAACTACTTCAGTCCTCCCTTTGTGTAGCTGTGAAGTGTTTTCTGAAGGGAATTTGCCTGCAGCCTCTTCATCACCACAATTAAATTCTCACTATTGTTGACAGTGCCATCCTCCTAGCTCAGGTCTCAGGTGGCGGACAGTGGAGACAGCAGAGCTATGGTGATTGAGGTCTGGAAGGGACCTGGTCCTAGTCCCATAGTTGGGCTACACATGCCATAGAAATCATTGAAATCATAGAGTATTTGAAGCTAGACTAAAAAAGGTAAACCTTCCTGGAGTATCAATTAACTTAAATATTTAAAAGAGAAGATAACACGCAGGATTTTTAATAATTTTTATAACATTTTTATATTAAATAACCTGAATTTTAAATAAGAAAACTAATACTCAAGGAAACTTTCACTTGCATAAGTTTCCTTGTGAGACTCCCAGGTTCTCAGCGTTTATGTTCAGATTCCTCTTCTATGACATTAGGCATTCTTTGTGGAGGAGTTTCTGAAGCAAAAGCTCTCTCACTTTACTGTTGAAAACCAAGATTAGAGTGACTGACAGCTTTTAGTGGAGGATTTGAGCTTAAGTAATACTGATCCTAAAACATGTGCTTTATTCTTCATAATGCTCTTTCAGGGCATTAGAGCAGGAAAACAATGGCTGTTACTTCTGTGAATTCTTGATTACCCAGGTCCAGCTGTAAGTCCTACAGGCTTTTGCCTCCCTTACTTAGTTCTTTCCTTCTTCCTGACTCAGCATTTTTTCTTCTCGGTAGTACTAGATTATGGTAGCTATTGTTTATGGAGTTGTTGTTTGCTTGTTAATTTTATTTATTAAGCCTTCTTTTCTATCCACTTCCTTTTGTAACAAAGAAATTTTATTTGGGGGGAAATTTTCCCTGATTTGATATGGTCTGGCTTATACCATCAATTGTGTACTCCCAACCCTGTCACCCTCTGGCATCTCCCACCTTCTTTCTTGACCACACGTACTCCCACCCCTGTCACCCTCTGGCAACTCCCACCTTCTTTCTCGACCACACGTCAAAAACTGTTAACCAAACTGAGCCAAATCAGGAAACACATTTGTATTAGTTTCTATCGCTACTGTAACAAATTACCAGAAACTTAGTGGCTTAGAATAAGAAAATTAAAAGTGTTCTCTCTTACAGTTTTAGAGGCCAGAGTCCAAAATAAGTATTGGCTGGTCTGAGTCCCTCTGGAGGCTCTGTTTCCTTGGCTTTTTCAGCGTCTATAGATGACTTATATACCTTGGCTTGTGGCTCCCTCCATTTTCAAAGCACATCAACCGGATCTCTGCTTCCATCATCAAACACCTTCTCTCTGACTCTTGACACTTCCTGCTTTCCTCTTAGAAGGATCCTTGTGATTACATCATTGGGCCCACCTGTATAATCCAGGCTACTCTTCCCCATCACGAGATCCTTAATTTAATCACTTCTGCAAAGTCCCTTTGGCCAGGTAAATTAGGAGTTTGGGATTAACAGATACACACTGCTATATATAAAATAGATAAAGGCACACCAGTCAGAATGGACATCATCAAAAAGTCTACAAATAACCAATGCTGCAGAGGGTTTGGAGAAAAGGGAACCCTCTTACACTGTTGGTGGGATTGTATATTGGTGCAGCCACTATGGAGAACAGTATGGAGGTTCCAGGTTAAACCAGTTTCACAGGTTAACCAGTTTCCAGGTTAAAGAGATTAGAATGTGAATATCTTCGGGGGCAGGGTCTTTTTTTGTATATTACACCACCCTTAGGGAAAGTAATCCATCCAAAGATGGACGTGTGACCTCAACAGGAAAATTAAGGCCTTCCCTGGGATATTATTAGGATGGGAGGAGAAGTTATTTTTCCAGGGAGTGGCTAATCTTGCAGAAAATTCTGTTGGGGCTGCAGGCAACTATCTTTACAGTTACATGGAGGAAGTTCATCTGCAGCAGGAGGGAAAGCAGCCAAGTAACTGGGAATTGTAGCCAAGGACAGGGCAAAAAAGGGCAGTGATGATAACATTTGAGCACCTGTATCCAGCTACACTTCAAATCAGACCCACTTGATTTCCCAGGCTTAGGAACCAATAAGTTCTCTTTTTGCCTGAGCTACTTTGAGCTGATTTTCTATACTAGTGACTTGCCATAGTTTTTCTTAAATAATGAGAAGGGGAAGGATATGAGAGCCAACTCATATCCTGATTTTTCTACTCCTTTGAAAGGGTATGATAACTACGTTTAAAAAAAATGAGGTTGAAGCTGTCAAAATAAATCTTTATAAACATCATTAGGTTTTGTTTCCTTATGTCCAAACTACAACAGAGAATTATAAGCTCATTATATTTTAAAAAATGAATGTGACCATAACTGAATAAGTTATTGAAATAATAAATTTCTTGACACTTTGTGGCTGTTTTTTAATTTCCAAAAGGAAAGAAATGAACAATTCTTTTTCATAAGAAGCCTATTTTTATTGGTTCCCTTGCCTAGACAGAGACAGGTGTGTTGTGTTAGCAACTTTTTGTCTTTCAAGCCCGGAAATCTTTGTTTTGAAAAGTTAGGTCCATTAGGAAATTATCATGGGCTTGTCCTGAAAGGATGCAGTATAGGGAAGCTCATGTTTAAAGAAAGGAAGAGTGGTCTAATGTCAAAGGGAGGCCATGGAATGGTGGATTACACTGTCCACATTCCTTCAAGAGGTGGAGGTTCTTCCCCTTGAATTTGGGCTAGCCTTACGGATCCTTTTGGCCAATAGAACATGGAGGAAGTCATGCTTTGTCAGTTCCAGACCCAGCTCCTTTCAGGACTGTCAGCTTCTTTATACTCCTTCTTGGAATACTCTGTCTTCGCACCCAGCCACCATGTAAGAAGCATGGACTAGACCACTAAGTGATTAGAGGCCACTTAGAGAGGCCCTGAAGGAAGAGAGAAGACCATCTTGGACTTTCTAGCTCCATTAGTGCTCCCAGCTGAAAGCGATTGTGTGAATGCTCCCAGTCAACACCACCTGGAAGGAAGATGAGACTTTCCCACCAAGGTCTGCCCAGACTGAAGAATCATGAGCAAATATCTGGTGGTATTTTAAGCTGTTCAGTTTAGGGGTTACTTGTTATGCTGCATAAGATAACTGAAACAGGTAGACTGTCTAAGATTGGGAATAAGGGATTGGTGGTGGGTAACATGGTGGCTGAGACTTGCATCTTGTTCTATCTCAGCCATGAACTTTCTTCAACATAACCTAGAAGTAACAGAACCTCATATTCAAGGATGCTGCACGGTTATTGGGAAACTGAGCACCAAGTGCCAGTCAGTGGAAGCCATGGGGAAGGTTTCCGTGGCCACATTTGGTACAGAGGGAGGAGGAATTAGACAGGTTGGACCTCCAGAAAAGTTCTTGAACAAGACATGTCCCCTCACCTTTTCTCCTTGCTGTCTGTCTGGAATTTAGGTGTCACAAGTGGAGCTCCAGCAGTCAATTTTGTGAATGAAAGTTGTGCACTAAAAATGGCAGAGCAGAAAACTGGAAGCATCCAGGGAATTAGAAGACCTAGTGGAGATTCCACCTCTGGATTCCTTACTTCCAGACTTTTCTCACTTGATGGAGTAACTGTTGTTATATATCTTTCAGCCACTTTAAGTCTCAGTTACATACAGCTGGAGGCTTTTCCTAACTGATACATCCCACAAAATGACTGAGATTACAATTCCCACAGACCTTTGTGGGTTATGGAATGAATCATATTGAATATGATTTAGGAAAGTAAAGAAATGTGATGTTTCCCCTACTTTTTTTCCATGAAGCAGATCATTTAGTACCAGGTCTTTGGCGAATAGAAACATAAGAGCCCATTGAGATGTTATAGCCAATCGGGTATCTCTTACACAGTGAAGATGTTGTGAGGAAAGCTTGGGATTTAAATGGATGTAAATCTGGGTTTGAATCCCAGTGCCCATTCCTTGAACAGGTGACTTAATCTCTTCAAACTTCAGTATTCCTATATAAAAAAATGGGGGTAGGGCACTTCACTGAGATTTTGCGGATGATTTAATGAGGTACCTTATAAAACACAAATTATACT
Source organism: Eubalaena glacialis (assembly GCF_028564815.1). Classification (NCBI taxonomy): domain Eukaryota; kingdom Metazoa; phylum Chordata; class Mammalia; order Artiodactyla; family Balaenidae; genus Eubalaena; species Eubalaena glacialis. Next base: position 114,248,672 of record NC_083721.1, read on the forward strand.
CCCTGGCTGATAGAGGAGTCCTCAGTAGATGAGTGTTCTAGATTATGTGTAACGGAGAGAAAGGAGACTAATATAGGAAAGAAAAAAGTAAAAGCAGAGGGACACCAGGGAGTCAAGAGAAGAAGACTGAGATATGATGAAAATGATTTTCAAAGCTCTGCTTCCTGTAGATCTTCATTCTCCTACAGAGCAGAGAAAGGAGATTCTAGAGTTAGCAGGTTACCAAGCAGCTATTAAACCAAACATCCAGCTCTATGCCCAGGATCTGAAAACAAAACAAAATCTCAAACCTGGGGAGTTGTAAGGAGAACAAGTCAGTACTAGTGAAGAATTCAGTTTCAGTTATTCCTTCAGCAAATATTGACTGAGTGCTTCCAGTGTTCCGAGCCCAGGGGTTATAGTGGAGAAGACAGACCAAGCATCTGCTCTGGAGAAACTTTCATTTTGCCAGCAGAGGCAGGCAATATGCACGTAGATTAGAGCATATACCTGTCAGGCACTGAGGCGTATGTTGAGGAAACACCAAGCTGGTGAAGAGATGGAGAGGGATAAGGTAGGAGGGGTGCTTTTTAAAAACAGGCTTTTAAGGTCCAAAATAGTATTTAAGAGAATGTAAATTAAGTATATAAATGCTAAAATTTGCTTGATAACTTTATCTTCAAATGATCATAGGTACTGTCTGAAGAGTCATAGGGAGAGATGCTGATCATCATTTTCTTCTCTACAGAAAGATTTGACAAAACGGGTCCTGAATACTTACTCTAGCACTTACTGAGTGTCCTTGGACTAGTTATGTAATCTCTCCAAGCCTCAGTTTTCTTAACTGTAAATATGAGACTGTCGTATCCACTTCACAAGGTCTGTGGAAAGACCAAATTAAAAGATTAAGGTATGTGAAGTGCTTGGCATACTCTCAAAGCTCAAGGAGTATTTGTTCTTTTCTCTTTTCTTGGGGTAGGATTTATCAAAAAGAAAGTGATTCAAACTAAAGCCAGACAGATCATTTGTGGAAAGACAAGAATTCTTGATTGTTGGGGTGGTGACTTTGAAATTGAGCTTCTGTTGTCATTTGTGGATTACTGAGACTTTTGAAGGGGCAATCACTTTTGTATCCTTTAATTAGAATGAAGACGGGCTGGGTTCAATCATGCCTTCACATTCTTTCCAACTCTGGGGTTCTAAACTTGGCTTCTGCCCTTTCTTTTTCAGGCTAGAAATCAGAGGTACTTTGAGGTGAGTTCACTGACTTTTGCAGGCCCCATCTGCATTAGAATCACTGGGAACTTTTTATAAGAACAGATCCCCTGGTCCCAGCTCTAAATATTTTGATTCCATAGATCAAGGGTAGGGCCAGGAAATGTCAGATTGTACAATGAATCAGATTGTATCAAATTCTGTTTTAGGTTGTTCATTCACTTCTAATGAAAATGGTTATTTTCTCCAAGTCCCATGTGTAATCATTGCTTTAAATCTGTAAAAGGAAAACAATAAAAAGCCACAGCAATACTTTCCTAACATAATGTAACATTTTCCCTATAAAACTTCCTATGTTCCTTTTCATCTATTTACTATTTATTTAAAGACAGACTCTCAAGGGCAAATTTACATTTTTTTCCTGCCATCTTCAAGTGGATTGTGTACAAACCAGTGGGTACTTTCCGAGACCCTTTTCTTTCATGAATTTTAGCTTAGAAAATAACAAAACTTTACTACATTTAGCCAGATATCTAAAATTTATACTTAAGGACACTAAAAACATGAACTTTTTAGTAACTACTATTGGTACAATTGGGTAAATAACTGGGGGAAAAAAAGCTGGGTCTCTACCTCACACTGTACACTGGTATAAATTTCAAATGGACCAGATGTTTAAATTAAAAACAATGAAACCATACAATTACTAAAAGAACACAATGATAAATTTCTTTAAAATATAATATTTGAATAGGGAAGGTCTTTATATGATTCAAACTTCAGACTCCCTAAAAGATTCACTAAGTAAAAATAAAAAATTCTTCATGGCAAAACAATTTACCAGAAATATATTAAAAAACAAACAACAAGCGGAAAATGCTCTTCAGCTCATATTACAAATGAAAACTAATATCTCTAGTATAGAGAGGGTTCCCTTCAGTGGTCCCCAACCTTTTTGGCACCAGGGACTGTTTTCGTGCAAGACAATTTTTCCAAGGACCAGGGGTGGGGGGATGGTTTTGGGATGATTCAAGCGCATTACATTTATCGTGCACTTTATTCCTATTATTATTACCTCAGCTCCACCTCAGATCATCAGGCATTAGATCCCGGGGGTTGGGGACCCCTGCTTTAAATGACAAAGTATACATAATTTTAAAAAAATGGCAAGGCATAGGAACAGATACCAAAAAGAGAAATATAAATGGTCCCTATTACTTATGAAAAGATGTTCAAAATTCCTCACAATCAAATAAATGCAAGTTAAAACTATATTAAGATACCATTTCTCACCTAGTTGGATGGATAAAAATCTAAATTTGCCTTCAGATACATTCCTATGTTGCTAGTGGGCATGTAAATTGGTACAACTCCTGCAGAGTCATTTGACACTAACGATCAAAATTACAGCTGCATTTACCCTTCGACTCGGCAAGCCCACTTCTGGGTATTTGTCTTACAGGTATTTTTTTTACCTTGTGCAAGATGATGTGTGTATGAAGTTTTCAGTTCCACCATTGTGTGTTGAAACAGTTCAAGCGACCAACAAGGGAGGACAGATACATTCAAACAATGGAATACTTTGCCACTGTAAACATGTGGATGCCATTCATGGAAATGGAAATCCGCCAAGATATGTGGTTCCACAAAGAAAGCAAGGCCCAGAGCAGCGTATCTAGGCTAACATTTGTGTAGGAAAGGGAGAAAAAAAACAGTACACATTCCTATTACCTTGTATTTGAATTAAAATTCTTCAGAATTAATAAGAAACTAATAAAATGATTGAGGATGAGGGGAGCAAGTGGGCGTGAGACTTCTTTGGTTTGTTTTGCAATCACCATGTGGCTAATAGTTTTATTTAAAAGAGAGATATCTGACAATAGTTTAAATTTGGTTCTAACAATGGAGCAGGAGACTTTTCACTGCAATCCTTTTTATACTGTTTTGTTTTATGAACCAGATGACTGTATTACCTACCTAAAAAATAAAATAAAATTTAAAAGCCTCTGTGAAAAAGCAAGAATGTGCAGATTTCATGTGGAAAATTAGTGTTTTAAATAAAAATAACATTTTGGTCAAACTAAAGTGAGGAAACTACAGACCATCCCACACCAAACACAAGAGGAAAACTTACCAAGCAAATTGTGTAATAAACAGGGACCTTCAGATACATTTTTCCAAAGTGAGAGTGGACCAGCCAGGAACTATGAGTGCTTCAAGATTTTTTTCCCCCAGAGAGAGAGAGAAATCCACCCAGTGAAATGTTATTATAAAGAGACTAAAAACCACAAAGAGAAGGTGTTACTAGTCTTCACCTGTGTACTTTGGCTGCAAGTAACAAAAAACCTTTTCATAGTCCCATAACCAGGAGGAAGCAGGCCTCTGACATTGCTTCAGAGACTCAAAAATGTCACAAAATTTCTTCCAAAGCCCCAGACACGAACAGACATAAGCATAAGCCCCTCCAAGGAGGATACAAAGGAGGAAATGTGTGCCAGCCATTGTTTTTATAAGGAAAAAACCAGTAACTTTGCCTAAATCCCCCAGCATACTCTTCTCTTGCCTCATTGGCTTAACTGTGTCACACAGCCATTCCTAAATGCAAGGGGGGTAGGTTGGAAAAGCGAGTATTTAGTTAGCCAGCTTTCGTGGCAGGGGCAGGAAGGGGAAGAGAGATGGAAAGGCGAGCTGGGTTAGCTGACCAATAACGTCCCCTTAACTGAGAAGGGCAGGCCACCTGGTGACAGATACATGGACACACTCTAGCCATACCTCCTCACGTGCCAGCGCTCAGTGTGAGTCCAGGCTGAGTTAAATTAGATCCCCAGCGGTAGCTTTATCTGAGGCTGATTTCCCCTATATTAAAAGAGGATGAAACAAAAGATTTCTTTGAATTTCCTGGGCTTTCTACCCTTTAGGAATTGCCCAGCTGTTTTCTGCAGCTGTAAAACATAGTGCCCCTTATAAGAATACTATTCAAACCCCATGCTCATATTAATTATTATTATGATATTGTAAACTTTAAAAACAATTATCAGCAAGCACTTCATAACCTTCTGAGAAAGTCTCTTTCTAATGGTCAAAGTGACACATTCTTTAAGAAATCTCCTAAGAAGCCTGTCTGGCTTGGGTTACTTAGATTATTTCAGCACCTTTGGCAGTTTGAAAATTAAAGATTTTCATATGACCTTTCAGCCCTATCAAATAATTAGTAAGCTAAGCCTTGTAAAATGGAATTGAATACTTTTAGTATGGAAATATAATTTTAATAAGGTGTTTCTCTACCATTACCCCCGGAACATGCCTTCTCTCCAACAGGTTTATACTGTACTAAAGCACTATATAAATATTTCCCTTTTTAAAATTCTATGTTGATCATTCTTCGATGACCAGCTTTTTCAAGAAACACACCATACTTAACACTGCACAGCCATTCAGCAAATTGATATTTATAATAACCTGGTGCAGGTGGCATTTTAACGAACGTCGTGATTACCATGACAGACAGATGGCTTCTTGCAAAAGTTCCTTCCAGCTCTATCTAATGTTCTGTGATTCTGTGGTTTTACATATTTGAATATAAGCCATGGTTTATTGAAATTTGGAACTCACCGTTTCTTTTGATCTTATATTCAGGTCTATAAGACTTGATTCTGGAGTGAGAATGTGTCCTCTCCCCCCCAATATTTACTCCGCCTGGTTTCTGATGCTTGATATCCCTACAGGAGGGGACAGATTTTTCATGTCAGCATTACAGAATCCTTTGAATGTAGATTCGCTTGGAAGAGTTAATACCTAACCCTAATGGGAAATAGCCTTGCTCATCCTGGTGATGGAGTGGGGGTGAGATTAAAGAACAGAGGCTAACAAAAGGGTGGAAAGAGCCTTGGCGGGCATTCTTCACTCATTCAAATATAAACTTCTTAAGGGAAGGACAATTATCTGCTCTAGAATTTACAAAGTCTGTCTATTCATTTACTCATTTAAAATTTTTATTGAGCAACTGCTACATAAAAGACAATGATGTAGAAAGAAAGGTTAATGTTGGGGATCAGATTATAGAGGGCTCAGGGAAAATGGGGGAAAATGGTTTTATAATGTTTTTAGAAGCCAAAGAAGCCCATACTTTAATAACATTTATGTAGATGTCCCTTACCTAAAGCAGATGCAGGCTGAACTGAGTGTATGCGGTGGACTCAGACCCCTCAGTCCGGCTGCTCTCCTCACTCCCTGAAGTCTCTCCAGGGTGTAACTGGAACATTTTTTTCTAGAGGGATTGCGATGAGCCCCTGCACTGAATGGCCTGCCTTCTGAAGAGCTGCCACTTACAGCTTGGCTGTCTCACAGCAAGACACCTACTGTTCCTTAGTGCCCTGATGGCAGACTCAACATCCAGCCTCAGGATTCTTGCAGTGGCTGTGAAGTTCCTCAAGGGAGAATGCGGAAAGGGCGGGAGGCATCCTATTTTGCACCAGGGTGGCAAATTGAAATGTTTACAGGAGCACATGCAGACAAAGCACTTAAATGAAGTGACACAATGGGGACCGCACATGCTCTATGCAAAGGAGACAGCAGCGCTTCAACTCAGGCTCATGGCTGCCCAGACGTTCACACTTTTCTGAGAAGCCAGAAATTTATGTTTTTATAATAACGAATTCAAATCTTTAACACTTCGGGAGCCAAACAAAACATGTCTGTGGGCTGGCTGTCAGTTTGAAATTTCAGATTTAGGCCTTTCTGACTTTCAACCTTCCCTGAGTACCTCAGTCACTGACCAAGGTTATGTTTTCTTTTTTTAATGTTCATTCCATATGACTGGTCTTATAGATCAATATGCATGTTGCATCATAGAAGAGAAGCTGACAGATAAATAAGAAAGGGGTCCAAATATAAACACCACCTTATGAGATGCACTAGTAATAGTTATAATAATAGTACAATTAAATAATGAGCATGATGTTACATTCATTAAAATGTTGAGATCCAGTCACTTATTACATCCCCTCTGGTAAGTTACTTAACTTCTCTGTTTCAATTTCCTCATCTGTAAAATGGGGATAAATTAGTATCTACCTTAAAAGTTTGTTGTGAAGACTAAATGAAATAATGCATGTAAAATATCATGGAGAATTCATGATATATGTTGTTGAGGTTATGAGTAGGACTCAAAACAATATTCCTCTTCACTGCCCAAGTTCTGAACTAGTTAAAATATTGGGCTGGCCAAAAACATCTTATGGAAAAACACGAATGAAACTTTTGGCCAACCCAATATAATAAAGTTAGTCCATGAAGAACTAAGATATCAGCATTATCAATGATGAGGCTAAGTTGCAAGACACAACTTAGTTTGACCAAAAAATGGGCTTGCTAACTCCTTACCTCCCATTCTTGGTCTTGGAATAATCTACCTGAGGGAAGTTTTGTTTCACGGGAGCAGACATGTAACCCAGGGTACTAACTGCCCCTGGTCCAGATGCAGAGGAGACAGAAAAGGCTTAGTGTCTTTGTTCATTCCCACTTTTGACGTATTAGCTCCATCTAACTGAGAAATGTTGACCAATGGCTATTCTGATAGCCATTGAGAGCTCTCCACCGCCAAGGAGAAGAGTTCAGAGAGTGAGACAAGAAGCCAGGGGTGTTGAGGGGCAGATCCTCCTCAAGGAAAAAAGAAGGTAAGGAGTGCGGAAGAAGCATTTTCCCTAAGATTTACTAAATGCGCAACAAGTGGTACCTACTATTATTATTATTGATATGTGGAACCCTGACAAATTTTAGTTCGATAGCCTTTCGATTAATTGCAAGATGAGCCCTGTCCAAATGTACTCAATGTATCCCCAAACTGGAATTCTGCAAACTGTGTTCTGTAGGATGCTAAAAGGGAGCTGGATTCCAGGCTCAAGTAATTTTGGAAAAATGTGGATTGAAGAACAAAATAGGTTTCTTCACCACAGGACAACTTAGTCTTTTATATGCTAATGTGCTTTTGACATGCTGATAAATGTATGTAATGAACACCTCTATTTCAAACTTATTTGTGCTGGTACATTTTTCTCCTAGCATATTTATTAACATTCTAGGAACACTGTTCTGTGGTTGACAGTTAGGGAAAGGCTAATTTAGATTAATTTTAAATTAATCAATTTATCCAAATACTCAGGGAAAACAACATTATTGTATATTGTGTATGTCAACTTACCACCTACTTAGCCTAAACACAATGAACAAATGGAAAGCAAAGCAAAGTACATTTTATAATGTGCTCCTGCCTTAAAAATATTGCTTTTTTGTTTTTTGACCCAGAAGGGCAAAAAAAAGTAGTTAAGCTAATTCTCTCTTAGGCAAAGGTTTATTCTTTTGTTCAGTTTGACTTGCCAATGGCCTTTGTCATTACCAGCCAGGCCCTCCTTCCTGAAAGTGGGCTGGTTTCTGTATATGGGCCACAATATACACTGTTGGGAAGGAGGAAGGATTCGAATTTTAGGGTCCATCAAATTTACGTTTCTAATAAGAGCAAAAGATTCTTGAAACACTGGTTTTAACCTGGCAGTTTATTGCTTTTTTCCTGAAGTATTCTTTATAATAATAAAAAAATTGGAAGCCATGTGCTGTCATTTCCTTTATTATTCTAGTTCCCAAATGTTGTATTAAAAATTATTTGTTTAAATATTAAATTCTGAATATTTCTGGTTTCATTCAACCAGTTTATTTCAGCTTGGACTTGTCAGGTATAGGGGTCTAATCGGTTTCTCAAACTATGGTCAATGGTTCCTGTAGTTTATTTGTATGATGCTGTGTTTCAGCTGAGATGTTCTCATTAATAAAAAAATAGAGCAAAGGATATTTACAGAGTGTGTGCCAAGCACATTATTTCATTTGATCTCCACAAATGTCTTCTGAAATAGGTGCAGTTATTTTGCCCATTTCACAGATGGGGACTGGGGCTTATAGAGAGCCTAATAGTTCCTGAGGCCACCCAGTTTGTATAAAGCAGTGGCTTTTTGGGAACTCAGGCTGTCTGTACCGCATTCTACCCTTAAACAGCATGTCCAGTTTTAGAGTACTTGGAATTACAGTTCTTAACACCCACCTGGGCTTCAAGGTCTTTGCAGAGTCATAAACTTGTGTGAATCCAAACTTACTTTGTTTACTGTTCACATGAATGAGTCTATATTTGGCAACCCCCTGGGCTCTCTTAATAATTTAAAAACCACAACGTTCAAACTGTCCTGGGAGGGAAAGATTAATAAGAACAAAGAGTTAGCTAATGCTGTCTAACTGGGTCAGCATGAGTGGCTGAGTAAAAAAAGAAAAAGACAAGTTCAGTTATGGATGGGATGCTACCAGGATGAGAGGGTAGATTGCGTTCCTGGAGCTTTAAGTGGAAATGGATGGGAAGCATGGCAAAAATTCATGCGGCTAAGGAGCATCGAGGATATTTTACATCTGAGACCATGGTGAAATAAAAGCAGTCGAAATGCTAAGGTCTCAGATACCTGAACACTGCTTTCAGAATATTGCCAGAAACTATGATTTATTGTACTGGGCAATTTTGAAGATGTGCCAAGATTTATGCTTTATCTGATTTGAATTCTGAAAGGGCACATGCTCACAAATGAGGATAAATTACCTCTCCAAATGCAGAAAGATTCCCTCTTTCATTTAGATAGTTTGTGTTTTTCCTTCTTTCTGTTGTTACAGCTTGAGAAATGTTCTATCATGTGAAACAGATCATGCTCTGTGAAATCATCTGGACATATATTAAAGCCACATTGCAGCCTGGTATGGCATGTTGCTTACTTTGGGGGTGGGGTGGGGGGAATTACAGTTCATGATTTTAATAATCAAATACTCAGGGATGAGTATAAAATGTGATCTTCTAGGAAGAACAGCAAATTATGCTCCATTCTCCTTTTCCCCCTTTCCCTCCCTACCCCATTGAGCATAAAGGTTTTCAAGTAACTTTTCTTGAGCTTTTACCAAAGCTTCTATATGAGATACTAACACACCTGAAGTAGAGTACCTGCCTCCACAGGACAGTCGCATGGAGTATCCAACATACACATCAAGTGTCTATCACACGAAGGAGGACCATGGCAAGGGGCTCTAATGGAGAAATGAAACATGGTGAAATCCAGAGTAGCTAAAGGGTAAAGCCTGAGGGTATCCGAGAAGATATCACAGAGGAAGAGACACCTGAGCTTGTGTTAAAGGATAAGCAAGAATTTCCCTAGTAGAAAAAAGTATTAGGTAGGAATTTCAAGCTTACAGGTAGCTTGAATCAAAAAGGAGCGGTGAGCAGGTAGTTAAAGGTTACATTCGCAGCTAGAGGCACCCAATTCTAATTGAAAAACAAAAGAAAACACAGACGTATTTGTTTTAGACTCAGCCTGTGGACTGCTAGTTTTCAACCCTTGGGTTAAAGATCAAAGGGCATAAGCCCACAGTTAACAAATCCCTTCTACCACTCAGTGCTTCAAATCGACTTTTTTATCGCCTTTTTCTTAAAAGATGAGCAGATAGTCTGATACCTGAGAAATCTTAACAAAAAAGATAAAGACTAAAAAACACACACACAAAATAGACAACCTGAAGAAACCAAAACTATGCATAAACATGAAAACATAGAAAGGAAAATTACCATTAATATCCTTAGAGAGATGAGAAAAGATATTACATCCTTGAAGCAAGAGCAAGATGGTACTATAAAGAACATTAAAAAAACCCCAGAAATTTAAAAAAAGTGGTAGCAGATAGAAGAAAAGTTTAAAATTAATGCTATAAAATAGAGAAAAGCAGATTATTAGTTTGTTAGGACTGGCATAACAAAGCACCACAGATTGGGTGGCTTAAGCAACAGAAATATATTTTCTCAGCTCTGGAGGTTGGAAGTTGAAGATCGAGGTGTAAGCAGGTTTGGTTTCTTCTGAGGCCTCTCTCCTCAGCTTGTAGGTAGCCACTTTCATGTTCACATGACAGTCTCACTTTATGTGTGTCTGTGTCCTAGTTTCCTCTTCTTATAAGGACACCAGTCAGATTGGATTAGGGCCCACCCTAATGACCTCATTTTAACTTGATTACATCTTTAAAGACCCTGTCTCCAAATATAGTCACATTCTGAGGTGCTGGCAGATAGGACTTTAACATATGAATTTGGGGGAACACAGTTCAGTCCATAACATAGACCAAAAAGACTTAGAAATGGAAAACTGTCAAGAAAAGTAAAGAATGGTGGAGGATAGGTAAAGAAAATCCAATATCTGAAAAATATGAGCTCCAGAATAAAAGAACAGGAAAAAAAAGAGGAAAGTAAGTCTTTAATAAAGACATTTAAGAAAATTTATCAGAATTGTGGGACCCAAGTTGCAAGATTAACAGGTGCTATGAATATGCAAGAACATGGATGAAGATAGACCCATACCAAGGCAATTATTTAAAAAAATTAGAATACGGAGACAAAGGGAAGATCCTATAGAAATCTAGAGGGGAAAGCACAGGTCATATACAAAAGACCAGGAATCAGAACACCTTCAGATTTCTCAAAAGCAACATTGAGAGCTCGTAGAGCAATGCCTTCAAAAATTTGGTGAAAAAATTATTTCTGAGTATGAATTCTACATTAGATAAATTATAAATCAAGTGGAGAGCAGAATAAAAGCATATTCAGATAAGCAAAATCTCAAAATTTTATCTTTTAAGTACTTTTTCTCAGAAGTTCACCAAAATTAGAAAGTAAACAAAGAAAGATACAGATAGAATAGTGGTTCTCATCCATGACTGCCCATTGGAATCAACCAGAATGGTTTAAGAAATACTGATTTAGGGGCCCTATCCCCAAAAGTTCTGAAGTAATTGGTTTGGATGAGGCCTGGGCATCAGGATTTTTTAAAGTTCCCCAGATGATTTTTATGTACACCCAAGGTAGATATGGAAGAAACAAGAGACAGGAAGGGAACTCCCCATGGTGATAGAGAAGGGATGCTGGACAAAAGTTCTACACTGAGAATAGAATGCGACCCATTGGAAAACTCCATGAAAATTTTCTTCAAATAGATGAAGCAGAAATAATATCTACAGCAAGGGATAGGGAGGAGATTTGGACAACTGGTAGAAAGTTTGGTATAGAGTTAGTGATAGATATAGAGGAAACAAAACAAATATAAAAAGAAGAAAATTAACACCATGGATGCAAAAATATGCAGGGAAGGAAGCGTTATCAGAGTTTACTGCATGACTCAGCTGTGAAAAGAGTTTACATAAAAACTGAATATTGGGGGGTGAGGGGGAAAGGAAGTGTACAGGTATGCAGTGGTGGGTGGGTTGTGAAAGGGTTGTGTTTTCCTATGGTGGGAAAACAAGATATAATGGTTAAAAATAAAACATCAAAATGTATCAGCACAAGTGTGCTATTTAGAAAGCTAAACATTTTTGAAAATGATTGCTTCTGGAGAGTGAGGAATAGGTTGGGAGGCTAGGGGATTGCTGTTTTTCATAACAAGTTTTATAAAACTATTTGACTTCTTAAACCATGTACATTTTAAACTTTTATTAAAGTAAAAATTAAAAAAATATAAAACCCACAGGACTAAAAAAGAAAAAAAAAAGATAAGACAAACTGCTGAGGGATGACAAAGACAAAAATGAGAACAGAGAAAAACTAGATCATGCCTTGGTCTAAACCTTGACATCAAGGAGATCAACCCGAGCTTTCTACAGAAACTCTTTGAGCAGAGCTATTAATATAAAAGACTTACGTTAGGATGAAAAGAGATGTAACTTTTTTCAGGGAATAGCCCTGTTAACAGATTTCCTTTAAGGTCAGAGGATTTTATCAGAGAGTAAAGCCATCTAAAGAGAGCAGATAACCCAGTATTTAATCATCCAACTCTTCATTAAATAAACATTTATTGACCATCTGCACCATCCTGGATGTTAGATCTAATGGGAGCAATGGTTAATCCGCTTTTGGACATCAATTTAGTGGGGGAATAAACTAATTCTAGAACAGGATGGTGGATGCTATGACAAGGGAAGGATATAGTATGATGGATATATTTAAGAAGGTCACAAAAAGATGTGGCTGAAATGGAAATTATTCAAAAGGAGTAGATCAATGTGCTACTAAACAACGAATGGATCACTGAAGAAAGCAAAGAGGAAATAAAAAAAATATTTGGAGACAAGTGAAAATGGAAACACAATGATCCAAAATCTGTGGGATGCAGCAAAAGCAATTCTAGGAGGAAAGTTTACAGCAATACAAACCTATACAAACATTACCTCAGGAAACGTGAAAAATCTCAAATAAATAACCTAACCTTACAACTAAAGGAACTAGAAAAATAAGAACAAACAAAACCCAAAGTAAGTAGAAGAAGTCATAAAGATCACAGCATAGAGACTAAAAAAATTAGAAAAGTTCAATAAAACTAAGAGATGGTTCTTTGAAAAGATAAACAAAATTGACAAAACTTTAGCCAGACTCATCAAGAAAAAAAGAGAGAGGACCCCAAATAAATAAAATCAGAAATGAAAAAGGAGAAGTCACAACCAACACGGCAGAAATACTAAAGGATCATAAGAGGTTACTGTGAACAATTACATGGCATTAAAATGGACATTCTGGGAGAAATGGACAAGTTCCTAGAAATGTACAATCTCTCAAGACTAAACCAGGAAGAAATACAAAATATGAACAGGCTAATTACCAGTAATGAAATTGAATTAGTAATTTAAAAACTCCCAATAAATGAAAGTCCTGATCTTCACAGGTGAATTCTACCAAACATTTAGAGAAGAGTTAACACCTATCCTTCTCAAACTATTCCAAAAATTTGCAGAGGGAGGAACACTTCCAAACTCATTCTATGAGGCCACCATCACCCTGATACCAAAAGCAAAGATATCACAAAAAAAGAAAAATTACAGGCCAATATCGCTGATGAACATACATGAAAAATTATCAACAAAATACTAGCAAACTGAATCCAACAATACATTAAAAGGATCACACAAAATGATCAAGTGGGATTTATCAGGGATACAAGGATTTTTCAATATCCCCAAATCAATCAATGTGAAACACTACATTAACAAATTGAAAAGTAAATATCATATGATCTTTACAATAGATACAGAAAAAGCTTTTGACAACACTTAACATCTATTTATGACAAAAGCTCTCTAGAGAGTGGACATAGGAAGAACATACCTCAACATAATAAAGGCCAGTCTTTCAAGACTCCCTCCCTCCCCATAAGTCACCTTTCAACCTGACCTGGAATTCTACTTGTGAGATGCCTGTAACATCACTTAACGACTCTTGGAAGCTGCTCTGTATTCTTATATTTCTCTATCCTTTCTTATGTGATCCCCTCCACTCAGGATGCCCTTCATCTCATTTTTGGCCTGAGGAAACATGCTAATCCTTTAAAACCCAACTAAATATCACCTCTTCACTTAAGTCTTCTCAGAATGACGGTCTCCTTTTTATATTTTTCCAAAGTACTTTGTTATTAGCCTGTAGTGGGGATAAAAAAAAATCTCATTAGCAGGGAACAGAATTTTTTTAGGGAAGAATTTGCCTTTGTTTAGGAAAAGATCTTGATCATCCCCCAAACAGGTAATCGAATAGCAAAAGACGTGGCAATAAAGTAAATGGCCCAATTGCTGTGCATGAGAAATGAACAGGAGTTTGCAGTGAGTAGGGGGGGGTGCGGTTTGGGGAAACATCTGAGTACCATGGCTGAGGAGCCTAAAGAGTTGGGATAGGGACATTGATATTCCATTTAAGAATCTCTGTTTCAATGAGATACATCCTACCTGTATTTCTAAAGCCTTCAGTAAAGTATGGCACACATTTAAAGTCCTCATGAAAGTGAGGCTTTTAACTTACTCATTTTGGAGAGGTACATTTGGTTTGAAACAGTGGAAAGGTACACTCACAAGGCAGAGTGAAAAAAAAGCAGTCAGCAGAGCAGAACTTGGAGGCTGAAAATATTTATGAGGCACAGGACAAAATTGGGGATTTAAGCCAATTTTCTTTACATTTCAGGTGACAGCAAAACCTTAGCTGCTATCTACTTCAACGCAATTATACCAATTATCACAATCCATTTTAGATTAAAGATGATTGTAGGTTATGTGTACAGTTCCTGGGGTCAGAGTCACATTAAAACGTGGCTGCCTCTGATGCAATCATGGATACAGAGTGATGATGAGGACAATTCACAGAGGAGGGGTTCCAGGTAGAAGAGCAATGGGTGTCTGTGACAAACAGTGATTTTCCTTAACTCAGCAGTAATTGTTAACATCACCAACTGGCCTCCTAACCCTGTCTGTATATTTCATTGTTTTTGAGAGATCTTGGGTATGGCTGGCCAAGGCAATACACCATAAACTTCTCATGGGAATATTACATTTCTATGCACTCCTTTGTATAAAACACAAGTTTACAAATGAGCTCAAGGGGTAGGTTTTATAAAAGCAGAAAGTGTAATTCTGTTTATCAGTGTATCCTAGGACAGTGCCTGGCCCACTATAGAAGCAAAATAAATATTTGTTGAATTAATAAAAGAATTAATAGCTTCCCAGTAAATTTTTAAAATATCAATAGTTTGTTGAATAATACATTCTTATAAGCTAGAGCTGGAAGAAATGTGGTGATATCAATAGTTTGTTGAATAATACATTCTTATAAGCTAGAGCTGGAAGAAATGTGGTGATTGGTGGCTGATGAGAAATAAGACAGAAAAATGCAGAATGTGCTAATCTATATAACCTGTTATCATGGTCTCTTTTTCTTTTCTTGGTACCAACTAACCTCAGTTGCTACAGAACAGAATTATGGTTATCTTAATTCTGTGCCTGGTGATTTTCCAAGTAATTCACAAATGAATTTCAATATTTGCCAACAAACTAAACTGGGTCCACTAAAACACAATCTTGTTTTTCATATTATTTGAATTCTTTCCCTTCATACTTATAAGCAAACTAGAAATGCATATGAAAGTATGGCCTGAGTTTGATGGTTAGAAGCTACTCCTGAAGATTCTGGAAAAAGGTATTTATGAAGGCTGTCCTTGCCTGTCGCCATTCGTTCCCTAGAGCTTCAGAATCACAACTTGCCTGCACTGAGATGAAAGCTATGACTGTGTTTCAATAGTTAAATATCTTTCAGTTTCTGGGCAATATTGATTTCCTCTGTGAATTGAAAACATGTTTGCCAATTTCACATGCATGAATCTTAGAGAATACAGTTTTAGAAGGCATTGAAATTACTTACCAGACTAAAAGCTTTTATTTTTGTGAGCAATTAATATAATTAAAATACTTGGTTACATCTGATTGCCTCGTTTTCTGAATACTGTACTGATCAAAGTAGAATAAATACACATTGATCAAATATTGGATTACTTTTGCCTTCTGAATTTTTATTTGACTTTTCTGAATAATTTTGCATTATATAATTTGCAGCTGTTCTCTTGTTGCCCTGGGTATAACATTATAGTGTTTACTGCACAGTGGCAGTCTTAGTTTTCTGGGGCTGCCATAGCAAAATACCAAAGTGGACTGGCTTAAACAACAGAAATTTATTGTCTTATGGTTCTACAGTCTAGAAGTCTAAAATCAAGGTGTCAGCAGGGATAGTTCTTTCTGAGAGCTGTGCAGGAGAGTCTGTTTCAGGCCTCTTTCCTAGCTTCTTGTGGATTTCTGGCAAATGTTGGCATCCCTTGACTTGTAGATGCATCACCCTGAACCCTGTCTTTATCTTCACATGCAGTTCTCCCCGTTACCATGTCTGCCTTGGTGTCCAAGTTTCCCCTTCTTATAAGGACGCCAGTCACATTGGATTAGGGCCCACCCTAATGAACTCAACTTGATCATCTGCAAAGATCCTACTTCAAATAAGGTCACATTCACAGCTACTGTGGGTTAGGACTTTAACGTCTTTCCGGGGTTGGGGGCGGGGTGGGGGGACAATTCAATCCATAACAGTAGCATATTATTTTCAGGGATTGGTGTAAGGCAAAGTGAATAAGAAATAAAAATCTCTTTCAAGTGTTGAGCTGGGCCCTGAAGGGGCAGAGTACAAGGGCTGGTGGAGAGAGACAAAATACTTCACAAGCCATGGGAATAAAGATTTACTCTGATTCCTTTGATTACTATGTCACACCTGAGCCAAGCACAAGTGGAAAGTTCTTATTAAAAGAGATAAATAGTAAAAACAAACAAACAAACAAAAGAACAAAAAAACAAAAAAAGAGCTGGATGTCAGTCCCAGCTCTGCCATTCTTCCAGCTAAATAACGCTGTATAAGCAAATCAAATTCTGCAAGCCTCTTTTTCCTAGTCAGTAAACAGAAGATCTAACAGCTTGAGACTTAAATGAGACACTCTATGTAAAGCACCCAGAACTGTACCTGTAATTTAGCCCAGCTCAAAAATAGAACTTCCCTTCTCTCCCAGTCCCTTTTCCATTCTCCTTCCCTTTATGCTTTAAGCCTTAAAATTGTGCATATTAATGACTTTAAATAAGTGAAAAATATATCGCATCATATTGTAATTTTTCAAGATGTGTCTGAAGGATGAGGCTGCATATGTATTGTAAAAATGGGGAACCTCTCTGGTGGCACAGTGGTTAAGAATCCGCCTGCCAATGCTGGGGACACGGGTTCGAGCCCTGGTCCGGGAAGATCCCATACGCCGCGGAGCAACTAAGCCCGTGCGCCACAACTACTGAGCCTGTGCTCTAGAGCATGCGAGCCACAACTACTGAAGCCCGCGCACCTAGAGCCTGCGCTCCGCAATGAGAAGCCACTGCAATGAGAAGCCTGCGCACTGCAAGAGTAGCCCCTGCTCGCCGCAACTAGAGAAAGCCCGTGCGCAGCAGTGAAGACGGAATGCAGCCAAAAATAAATAAATAAATACATAAAGTTTTTTAAAAAATGAATGATTCTGAACTCTTCTGTTTCCCATTCTGACTCCTGGGTTAGGCTTTAGCCTGAAGGCATTTAGTCTCAACAGTTTTTAAAAAGTGTTTTCCTCTGACTTGGGAGATTGTCACATGAACACATTAGCATCCAGTGACTCTTAGGGGACGTGGAGGTGGAGGCTATTTATTGGATGAGCCAGAGGATCTTGAGGGAATGTGATAAGATCAGGTTTGTTACATCTAAAATGCTTGTGAGGCATTCACCTGGTATCAATGGAGCTCCTTCTCTTTGCCAGGCATTCTGATCAGTGCTGGTGGCTGCTTTTGACAAGGTTTACTTTTTCCTCCCACGAGAAGCCCATGTGTTTGTGGACAAAGAGGTGTCTGCACAAGCACGGTCCTGTATGTGAGGGCCAGTGAGTACACAGGGAGGGTCCTGAGGAAAAGATGCTATTAAAGTTATGGGTGATAAGGGTAAGGCTCCCAAGACTCACCTATATCTTAGAACTGGTCCTGATGGAAGAGGAAAAAAGTTAACACTGCCCTTATAACGGTGATTATTGTGATAAGGTAAGGCTCAATAGTTTCGTTATGGCTATACTATTAAGAATACACTTCAAAACAGCACACTGAAAACTTTCCAGGCAACTTTGCATGATATCATAAATACTGTCTATTAAACACTGGAAACAATGTCCTATTAAGGAAGTGAGGAGAGTACTTTGAATCTAGGCACTACGGGCCTAATTCAATGATAAGAAATGAAGAGGGCATGGGGCCCCCTTGGGCTCTTATTCTTACTGTAATGTACCATTTCCCTTAGTTAATCATGCTGAGACTTTGCAAATGTTTTGGTAAAAGACAATATTAGAGCTGGAACAGACTTCAGACATCACCTAGTCCAAGTCCCCCAGTTTAGAAGAGAAATTGAAGCATGTAGAGATCAAGTAACTTGTCCAAGGTCACAGCCTCCTGCATAACAGGTTTTCTTCCTTCCAGTCCTATTCTCTTTCCTTTTGGAGTTGTAGATAAGAGACAGTAATAAGATTTTAATTTTATAATTGTCAATTTCTCTATATATACTTATACATGGGACATGAATTTTCTCCTATCTTTTCCTCACTTTTATCAAAATTAAGCTATTGGTTGGTTTGAGATTCTCTGTGATTTGAGCTTGGGTTGTCTGAAATAGAATTCATTACCTTGGGAAACCTGAATCCTTTCCTCCTCCTTGCAGTATTCCTTCTTTTTCTATAAATAGTTGTCTTGACATGGTCTATTACTGTGTATATTTCAACCATTTTGCTAGTTATTCTTACCATTTAACTTTGATTTTCATTAACTGCCAGGTGTTAGGCAGCTGCTCTGCTTATTTTGGGTTCATCCTAATTTTTGAATTCCTTATATTAGCCTGGCCTGTTTTGTACAGTCTATCTTAATGGCTTGGCCTAATTCCAAGTTACAAAATAGGTTTGTAACTAGTTAGATACTTTCCAAATTCAGTTCATTTCAGACTAAACCATGGTTTTAAAATATTTTTCACTAATTTTTACTACTGGCCTTACATGATAACTTTATTTGTAATCTTGGGTTAAAAAAAAAGAGTTATAATGATCAAGTCTGGGAATGCCAAATAATTCTAAATTTGTTCTACATGGTACATCAGCCACAGGCATTCCAACAAAGGGATTATTATGTTAGTTCTATATTTCTTAATAAAGCTGGTATCTTGCAGGCATTTATTGAATAAATATTCGGTTTTATTAGTGTCAAGAAAGAAGCATTCCCTATCTTCCTCCTGCAGACCCACGTGATAAATAAGCTTATTGGTCACCAGGTCAACCTGTGGTGACAGACATCGTGGAAGTCTGTGTTGCCACAAGTGTTGTTTTATTTTGACTCTTGTTGGTAAGCCTATTAGGAATTTCTTGTGTTGACAAAGTCTTCACCAGCTCAGATTTTCTCACTGACTCCTAGATGACTTTATTAAGGAAGAGCTGGAATCCTAAGAAATGAGCAGCATAAATGGGTACTTGCCTGGCTGGGCTGAGTCTGGGTTTACAGGCCATGCAGTTTCCTGGGCAGAAAGTCCTTTTTTTTTTTTTTTTTTTTTTTTAATTTGTGTTATTTTATTTATTTATTTTTAAATTAATTTATTTATTTTTATTTATTTATTTTGGCTGTGTTGGGTCTTCGTTGCTGCGCGCGGGCTTTCTCTAATTGTGGCAAGCGGGGGCTACTCTTCATTGCAGTGTGCGGGCTTCTCATTTCGGTGGCTTCTCTTGCTGCAGAGCACGGGCTCTAGGCGCGTGGGCTTCAGTAGTTGCAGCATGTGGGCTCAGTAGTTGTGGCTCACGGGTTCTAGAGCACAGGCTCAGTAGTTGTGGTGCACGGGCTTAGTTGCTCTGCGGCATGTGGGATCTTCCCGGACCAGGGATCGAACCCGTGTTCCCTGCACTGGCAGGCGATTCTCAACCACTGCGCCACTAGGGAAGCCCCAGAAAGTCCTTTTAAAGAAGTGTTGTTCTTTTCAAAAATCCCTAAGTAGTGTCTCCAGCTGGATTGCCCTTCTGGGTTAAAGAGCAGATCTAGTCTTTAGCAACAATTCTCTCTGGGGGCTCATGGAAGTTAGTGCAAAATATTGATTGAGCCAGCTGCCTAACCTTTTGTAGGAAGGATTCAACCCACTGAAGATCGTTGGAACAGAGACCAATTAGTCTGATAAGACATGTAATTTCTGAGGTGACTACTTCTCATATTCTTGTACCTCAACTGCTGTAAATCATGTTTTCACATAAAATTCCCTTTCAAATCTCTAGACCCTTTTAAATACACCTAACGTCTTCCCAGTCACATTCTTAGAGCACATAAGAGTCATCAAGCCTGCTGACCCACATTGCTTGGATAGCTCTGGGTCTCTTCATCTTGTTAGGCTACCCTTTCTGCCAATCCTTATTCCAGCTGCTTTGATTTTCCTAGTGAGTGTAGTGACTTGTGTGGCCACCATTTCTTAAGAATAGAGTGTTTTAATATATGTTTCATTTTGGAGGAGCTCTCCATGGTGGAACCCACTGAGTCATACTGAAATGTATTTTGTGGGAATCCGGAGAATGGTTCTTTGGAGGATCAATGTATCATTGGAACCTATATGCATAGTGTTAAGGTAAATGAAATATTTTATAATTGAAAAAAGTTACTGGCTCAAAAGTACGAAACACATGTATAGATACACATAGATTATATTTTACGTAAAATCTGAGTACATTTCAATATGTTTGGTATGAAGTAGGGTGAAGCTTTTAAAAGTAAAAATACCCAAGGTCTAGAAAGCTGTTAAAATACCTTGGTTTCTAGGACTGACATAAAATTTAAAATTAGTGATCCATATCCAAAAGCAGCAGTATACACATTCTTTTCAAGTGCACGTGGAACATTCTCCAGGATAGATTACATGCTGGGCCACAAAGCAAACCTTGGTATAGTTAAGAAAATTGAAATCATATCAAGCATCTTTTCAAACCACAACGATAAGAGATTAAAAATCAACTACAAGAAAAAAACTGCAAAAAACACAAACGCATGGAGGCTAAACAAAATGCTATGAAACAACAAATGGATCACTGAGGAAACCAAAGAGGAAATCAAAAAATATCTAGAGACAAGTGAAAATGAAAACATGATGCTCCAAAACCTTTGAGATGCAGCAAAAGCAGTTCTAAGATGGAAGTTTATAGCAATACAATCTTACCTTCAAAAACAAGAAAAATCTCGAATAAACAACCTAAACTTACACCTAAAGCAACAAGAGAAAGAAGAACAAAACCCAAAGTTAGTAGAAGGAAAAAAATCATAAAGATCAGAGGAGAGATAAATGACATAGAGACTAAGAAAACAATGGAAAAGATCAATGAAACTAAAAGCTGGTTCTTTGAAAGAATAAACAAAATTGATAAACTTTTAGCTAGACTTATCAAGAAAAAAAGGGAGAGGGCCAAAATCAATAAAAGTAGAAATGAAAAAGGGGAAGTTACAACAAACACCACAGAGATACAAAGGACCATAAGAGACTACTACAGGCAACTATATGCCAATAAAATGGACAACATAGAAGAAATGGACAAATTCTTAGAAAGGTACAATCTCCCAAGATTGAACCAGGAAGAAATAGAAAATATGAACAGACCAATTACAAGTACTGACATTGAATCTGTGATTTAAAAACTCCCAGCAAACAAAAGTCAAGGACCAGATGGCTTCACAGGAGAATTCTACCAAACGTTTAGAGAAGAGTTAACATCTACCCTTCTGAAACTATTTCAAAACACTGCAGAGGAAGGAACACTTCTGAACTCATTCTATGACGCCACCATCACCCTGATACCAAAATCAGACAAAAATATCACAAAAAAAGAGAATTACAGGCCAATATCACTGATGAACATAGACGCAAAATTCCTCAACAAAATACTAGCAAACCAAATCTGACAATACATTAAAAGGATCAAATGGGATTTATCCCAGGGATGCAAGAATTCTTCAGTATCTGCAAATCAATCAGTGTGATACACCACATTAACACATTGAAGAATAAAAATCATATGATCATCTCAGTAGATGCAGAAAAAGCTTTTGATAAAATTCAACATCCCTTTGTGATAAAAACTCTCCTGAAAGTGGGCATAGAGGGAACCTACCTCAACATAATAAAGGCTATATATGACAAACCCACAGCTAAAGTCATACTCAAAAGTGAAAATCTGAAAGCATTTCCTCTAAGAACAGGACCAAGACAAGGATGTCCACTCACCACTTTTATTCAACATAGATTTGGAAATCCTAGCCACAGCAATTAGAGAAGAAAAAGAAACAAAAGGGATCCAAATTGGAAAAAAAGAAGTAAAACTGTCACTGTTTGCAGATGACACAATACTATACATAGAAAATCCTAAAGTTACTACCAGAAAACTACTAGAGCTCATCAATGAATTTGGTAAAGTTACAGCATACAAAATTGATATACAGAAATCTGTTGCATTTTTATACACTAACAGTGAAAGATCAGAAAGGGAAATTAAGAATCCCATTTACCATCACATCAAAAAGAATAAAATACCTAGGAATAAATCTACCTAAGGAGACAAAAGACCCGTACTCCAAAAACTGTAAGATGTTGATGAAAGATATCGAACATGACACAAACAGATGGAAAGATATACTGTGTTCTTAGATTGGAAGAATCAATATTGTCAAAATGACTATACTACCCAAGGCAATCAACAGATTCAATAAAATCCCTATCAAAATACCAATGACATTTTCCACAGAACTAGAATAAATAATTTTAAATTTTGTATGGAAGCATAAAAGACCCTAAACAGTCAAAACAATCCTGAGAAAGAAGAATGAAGCTAGAGGAATCATGTTTCTTGACTTCAGACTATACTACAAAGCTACAGTAATCAAAACAGTATGGTACTGGCACAAAGACAGATTTCTAGATCAATGGAACAGGATAGAAAGCCCAGAAAAAAACCCCATGCACCTATGGTCAATTAATCTACAACAAAGGAGGCAAGAATATACAATGGAGAAAAGACATCCTCTTCAATAAATGGTGCTGGGAAAACTCACAGCTACATGTAAAAGAATTAAATTAGAACATTCTCTAACACCATACACAAAAAAATAAACTCAAAATGGATTAAAGACCTAAATGTAAGGCCAGATACTATAAAATTCCTAAAGGAAAACATAGGCAGGACAGTCTTTGGCATAAATTGCAGCAATAATTTTTTTTGGATCTGTCTCCTAGAGTAAGAGAAATAAATACAAAAATAAACAAATGGGACCTAATTGAACTTAAAAGCTTTTGCACAGCAAAGGAAACCATAAACAAAATGAAAAGACAACCTATAGAATGGGAGAAAATATTTACAAATGATGTGACCGACAAGGGATTAATCTCCAAAATATACAAACAGCTCATGCAGCTCAATATCAAAAAAAGCAAACAACCCAATCAAAAAATGGGTAGAAGATCTAAATAGACATTTCTCCAAAGAAGACATACAGGTGGCCAAAAGGCACATGAAAAGATGCTCAACATCACTAATTATTCAAGAAATGCAAATTAAAACTACAATGAGGTATCACCTCACACTGGTCAGAATGGCCATCATCAAAAAGTCTACAAATGATAAATGCTGGAGAGGGTGTGGAGAAAAGGGAACCCTCTTACACTGTTGGTGGGAATGTAAATTGCGGCAGCCACTGTGAAGAACAGTATGGAAGTTCCTTCAAAATCTAAAAATAGAGCTACCATATGATCCTGCAATCCCACTCCAGGGCATGTATCTGGAGATAGCCATAATTTGAATAAATACACGCACCCCAAAGTCCATTGTAGCACTATTTACAATAGCCAAGACATGGAAGCAACCTAAATGTCCATCGACAGATGAATGGATAAAGAAAATGTGGTATTTATATACAATGGAATATTACTCAGCCATAAAAAAGAATGAAATTTTGCCACTTGCAGGAACATGGATGGATTTGGAGGGCATTATGCTAAGTGAAATAAGTCAGATAGAGAAAGATAAATTCTGTATGATATCACTTATATGTGGAATCTAAAAAATACAACAAAACAGTGAATATAACAAAAAGCAGCAGACTCACAGGTATAGAGAACAAAATAGTGGTTACCAGTGGGGAGTGGGATGCTGGGCAATACAGGGGTGGGGGGAGTAGGAGGTACAAGCTACTGGGTTTAAGATAGGCTCAAGGATGTACTGTACAATACAGGGAATATAGCCAATAATTCTGTAATAACTATAAGTGGAAGTACCTTGAAAAATTGTATAAAAATAAAAAATTTTAAAAATTAAAAAAAATTAGTGATCCATGTAATACTGGATGTGGCAGACACCACAGAAATCATTAATTTCAATTCCTTTCTCTCTAGCCTTTAATGTTTTACTCGCTTATTTTCTCACAGATGAGAAAAGGGAGCCCAGACAGGGTGATTCTCCCAAATCCACAGAGCCAGTTAGGGACACAGCTTGATTGACAGCACAAGTCTTCTGTCTCCTGACACAGCTTTTTTTTTTAAAGGTGGTTTATCACTGCCCACAACAGTTTATGGGTATAACTTGAAAAGGCCAATTAAATTCTGAGTTGGAACTAAGTTAAGATGTAATTTCAGCATTTCATCAAGGGTTTCAAATGAAATAATGAGAAAATAAATTTTAATCTCTCAGCTCTCATAAAATTAGGACCAATGTTGTAGAATGGGGGCTATTCTGAATCCTTCCTAACTCTGACATATGTTATAGACTACACTTCAGGGTATACTTCACAGAGTTGAGGGGATCAAGTGTTTAAGGGGACAACAGATTATAACCATGTTATATGTTTTGGGCTGTTGCTTTCAAAATGGCTGTTGTGGAAGAGACTGAAAATACTCATGAATATTGATGAGCTCCCTATATTTCCCAGTCTTGTATTTGACTAGTTCTGGTCAATAAAATGTGAGTGAAAATTTTGGCTCTCACTTCTAGGCCTGGGTGATAGTGTATTCTGTGTATCCTCCTCAGGCCCCCTCTCTACATCCCCAACTCTCAACCCCCATCCACGTGGTGGGAAGCAAAGAATTCTAAGACAGTGGGTAAAAATACAAAAAGGAGCCAGGTAACAGTCATGGGTAAGAGAAGAGCCACCCAGTAAAACTGCCCAGCTCCAGTGGATTTCATGTGAAGGAGAAGTTCTGTGATTGTGCTCTCCAGGTTGGGGAGTGTTTGTTACAGTAGCTCGTAGTAATTACCTAGACACATCCAACTGTCTTTTAAATTTTAGTTATGTATTCATTTGACTATGATGGCCTAGGAATTAATATGAAGTGGTGGCTTTAGAGGACATCGGAAAATTTCCCTAATATAATTCTCTTTTGTCATATTAAATGCAGATTTCCAGACTTGTGTAGTTTGTAACGTAATATTGCACATCTAAAGTTTAAGTCCACAGTTTTTTTTCTCAATAGCTATTATTCCCACATAGGCTGCACAGTCCCTGAGGTTGTATGATATAGTTTCTCTGGTCATTCAAATACAGATATTCAAACCTTTGTGTCCTCCTTCCAGAGGCTGATGACTTTACAATGACTCCTTGTATTTGTTTGCACACAGACTAAACTGCTGTAAGAGTCCTATTCTTCACCCCCAAATGCTCTGATTCAAACAAGATAGGAGTTTATTTCTCTCTCATTAAATAGTCCAGAATAGGCCCAGAGTGAGGTTGCCCAGGGGCCCAGGCTCTATCCATCTTGTTACTTTTCCATCCCAGGTGGATTCTAGCTCATCAGCCTCACATCTGTATGTCTGAGTCTGCACCATGGAGTGCAAGCAATCTCCTTCCTAAACTACATGACCCAGAAATTGTATATATGGCTTCTGTTCACATTCTATTTGCTGAAAAATAATCACATGTCCACCCCTGGCTGGAAAACGCGTCTCAAGCTGAGTAGCCATGTGCCCAGACAAAACTCAGAAGTTCTTTTATAAAAAGGAAGAAGAGGAGAAGGGACATGGGAACACAGCAGTTTTTACCTAACCACATTGGGACCTTTGGCCATGTTTCAGTATCAGAAGGGATCTGTTTGCCATATTTTGTACTGTTCTATAGTAAATACCCTTACAAATGAGAAGCATTGACACTCCCTGAAATTAATAATCAATACCTTTATCATATAGCAATCTTATATTTTTTCCCATTATTAAGGAATGAAGACATGGAAAATATACTTTCCTGTGATATTTTAAAAAGTGTCATTCTGTGAGCCTCCACTGTATTTTCCCTCGGATTTAAGCAGTTCTGGAAGCAGGAGACTAGCCAAAATATTTCTTATTAATCAATCAGGATGGGTGCCAGCTGTAAACAGATGGCACACCCATATAGACACCTACCAGCTGAGTGTTAGCCCTGTCTAAGATGGGGAAAGCTCAACAGGAGTTTGTTTAGAGTGAAGTGAAGAGCCTCATAGAAATAATTTATCCTCAGGGAAGTGAGAGTTGAGATTCAAAAGTTTGGCTTGGAAGAAGGGAGATTGTGCATTGTCTGTCACTCAGAATGTTGCCATGAGTTCAGATTTTAAGTCCTAAGTCAAGGGGTCTGCAATAACAGGGCAAATACTATATAGATAGCAACTATATTATATGGCGTCATTATATATGTGTATATATATAAAAAATATATATATATATATTTTTTTCCCTCCTCCCCAATAAAAATAAAAGTCTTTGTGGGATGTGGGAACACAAGATGTCAATAACATGGTAGTTGATGCAATGGAAAGATTCCATGCTGGAGTCTTTGGCAGTAACAAGAGACAGAGCCCTTCAGTCAGATGACAATGTCCTCAGTGTCTGGCTCAACACTCTGAGAGCTGTATCATTGGGGACATGGCTGTGCCTTTGTGGGGGTTAGCAGCAGTAGCCCCCTCTGTGATCATAGGAGCATAGCTGCTGCATAAGGAATTGGCATTAATAGAAGTCTTTGCAGAAAAGTGGAGCCAAAGAGAATTCTTAAGTGGTCAAGAGTACCGAACTTGGTTTGACATGGTACATGTGTGAGGTCCCTACAGGACTCTCAGAAATATTTGAGAGGAAGTTGAGGGGATCAGGAACTTGTTCCTACATGATGGATGGGAGTGAAGACAGGGAGACCGTTTAGTGACACTTACTGTGACACTTTCTCTACCATCTCTCCTTGTCTTATAAATAGGGACCTCACAGCTAATGTTCTTGATCTATTTGATCTAGGGCTTGAGGCCTTATCTGGTAGAGCTCCAAACCTTGCTACCCTACCACCCTTGGCCTTTGCTATTGATTTGCTTGGACTCTCAGAAGAGGGAAGTGCTCCAGCCTAGCATACTTTCTATTCAAGGAACAAACGATCCTGAGGCTGAAATTAAATGATCCTCTTTACTAAAGTATCCTCCCATTTCATTGAACTCCATTGCTTCTTTTGTTGTCTTGGCCACTCTTTGAGTACCATTTTGCTGGTTCTGATTCAAGGCTCTAGTGACAGAATGAGAGCCACACTATTAAGCAAATCTCCCTTATTCTAGCCTTTTGTCACAATTTTCTAGGCTAATTATGTCTCCTTATCATTAGTCCTGCATCTTAACTTTAACCTCTTAATTTTAATTTGGCAAAATACCTTACCAGAGGAAAGAATGTAAAAGTCACTTTATAAAATGACTTAAGAAATGGTTTAGTATTGGATTAGTTGGGATGTATTAAAAGTATTTTAACAAGTGTGTTTTGTGGTAGAAGGATTAAGGACAATGGCATAAACTCAGCTCATGGTCCCCAAACAGAAAAAAATTTGAGTGCTGTGATGAACTGGGTGCTATACCAAGCCCTGAAGGTACAATGGTGAATAAAACAGATGTGAATTCTCACGTTGTTTACTAGGTCTCTTGTTTCATGTTAGTACAACCCCCTTTCTGGCAGAAAATCAGGCTTTAAAAACGCAAATGCACTTCCAAATCTAAACTTCTTTGTTTGGAATTCTAGATCCCTACAATTAGGCCACAAACTACCTTGAGAAGTGAATTTTCTTCTGGTTAGTTTGAGACAACCCAACTGGCTCTTTGAAGAACTGTCCCAACTACCAACCTTGATCCAGGCTGTTCTATTCTCTTGGAATTCCTGTCTTGCTACTTTCCCTGAGGAAGGTCTCTCCATCTTTAAAACCTAGCTCAATGATGCATCTTCTTAAAGCCTTTGCAGATATTTGCAAATAGATGTGGTCTCCTCATTTGAACTCCTTCAGCATTTGTATCATGATTAAATCCTATACCATAGTTATTCTGACTTAACTCCCTTAAATTACCATTAGCCCACACATTGCCACTGGGTGAATTAGAAAAAAGTACCCCTTCCTCAAGATACTTTACTTTCATCTATTAGAAAATTGTTGTTACATGTTAGAATAAAAAAAAATACAGCCATCTGTGGAAAAAGTTACCACTATACAAATCTACTATATCTAAGACATGCAAGAAGTCCCCTAGATAGTGTTGGCCTTTAGATGGTCACTCTGGTTTTACTTACTAGGTTGTGATTTGCCATTGGTCATGGTCAGTGGTGTGCTGGTAAATTTTGAATAGCTGGCCCTCTGGGAAAATCAACCAATCAACCAACCAACCAACTAACCAACCAAACAACCCTGATTTGTAGTGTTGGCTGATGTCAAACTACCAAGATGACATCAACTGGCTTGCAAAATCCATGCAAATTTAAAAATGGGCTCTCATGAGCTAGTAAGAGCTGACTCCTGCACATCATGGGTTGGGCTTTGTTCATTCATTTTTGCTATCTACAGAACTCAATAAATATTGAAGAAGCCCTAAGTAACATAAATATGAAACTTACAGGTGTTGTACATTAAAAAATTAGGAACATTCTTGGTATTGCTACCAAGGACAACAGCACTTGCCAGTGTGACTATCTCTTTAATATTTGAGCATTGGGGCAACATATCTTTTTTACGACACACTTCTGAGGCTGAAGTACAGAAGTTCCTGAGAACATAGCAATTCATTAGCTTGCCTAAGGTAAAAATAATATATATTTATATAAATAATATAAATAATCTATAAATAATCTTTCAGGAAAATGCAACGTGCCAAGTACAGTAAAATCTTAAGGCTGCTTTGTTAGTACTTCCATGGTCCTGGGTTTCTATTTTCTCAAAGCTTTGCCTAAACAATTTATATTTTAGCTACTTTAGTGGACAAAGCTATAAATATTTTCCTGGCATATTAATGCTTATACAAGTAAGGTCCTCTTTGTGGTTAATTAGTTTGCATGCTGAGATGAAAGGTGGGTGATAGGCAAGGCTCGTTAAGTGTCAAATACCTAACTTCTGTAAGATGGATTATGTTTATTTTATAAAGGCCAATGTTTTAGTCTTTGCATGAGTGAATCAATTATGACTACTCACATTAGTTGAAAATACTGGTAACTCATATCTAGTTATCTCAAACTGGTGTTGTATCCATATACTTCACAATCTAATAACAGATAAGTGAAGAATAAAAATATTTTTGACCAACTTTTTATAGTTGTATATATTTTACCATTAGAAGATAATATCTAAGCTTGGCATAATTTTCAAAAAGTTTAAATAATTCTGAAGTATTATACAGTGAATATTTATTTATATCGTGTATTTTCTATAGCTGCTGCAACAAATTACCATGAAGTTAATGACAACATAAATTCATTACATTACAGTTCTGTAGGTCAGAAATCGGACAGTGGTCTCCTTTGGCCAAAATAAAGGTCTTGGCAGGGCTGGTTCCTTTCGGAGGCTTTAGGGAAGAATCTGCTCCCTCACCTTTTCCAGCTTCTAGAGGCTGCCTGCATTCCTTGGATTGTGACCCGCTTCTTTCATCTTCAGAATCAGCCACAGCTGGTTGTTTTCTCACATCACATGGCTCTGACTTCTACCTCTCTCTTCACTTTTAAGAACCCTTGTGATTACACTGGACCCACCTGGATAAGCTGGGATAATCTCACCTTAAGGTCAGCTGATCAGCAACCTATATTCCATCTGCAAGCTTTAATTCCCCTTTACCTCGTGCCCTAACATATTCACAGGTTCTGGGAATCAGGATGTGGATATCTTTGAGTGGGGAGGGGGGCATTATTCTGCCTAGTACATAATCACATGACAAAAATACATTTACATTTTTACACTTTACTTCTGAGCAAACTAAGTTTCAAAGGGGTTAAATAGCTTTCCCAAGATCTCTGGGCCAGTGCCATTTTCTGAGCAAAGTAAAGGTACTTGCATAAACTGTTTTCCCCCAAATTGTCATCTCGCTCAAAACTTCAATTTTGTTTTGAGTGTGCTGCTTTTGCTTTTTTTTACTTTTGAAGAAATCCTCTGCTATTTAAAGGATTGCACGTTTTGTGCCTTTTCTGTTTCAAGAGTGTCTAGTGAGAAAAATGATTCAACAGGGATTAAGTAAGCGACTCACCTAGAGCAACAGAACAGACAATATGGTAAAAAGAAAAAAATAAAATTCTAGTCTTTAAGCCAAAAGTCCTCATGTTTTTAAAGACCTACAGGCTTAATCAAGATATTAAACGTCAATGTGGTTGAAAATACAATTTGCTGGCAACTGGTACAATACCCTTTCCGGAGAGGTACAGTGATTATGACCATTCTGAAGAGGAGGAAATTGAAGCTTAGAGGAGTCAAATGCTTGCCATGTAGCCTTTTGGCTGATCTTTGCTTTGACCCTGCGTGTCCCTGGGTCTATATGGATCACTCTGGATTCAAATTTTTCCATGACACTGTGCCCTAGTTCTGCACTCTGATATCTTTCGCCATCTCCAAAAGGTTCGATTTGCAAAACATTTCACCTGCCTGCCTTCTGGTTTGGAAAAGGGCTTGATCTTTACTCTGATTTTAATTCTGAGACAATGAAAATGCAGAGAAATTAGTTATTTGCTCAATGCAGTGACTTAGCAACAGGACTGGAATAAGAGTAGTATTCTAAATTCCCAAGAATAGAAACAAACGTTATCCTATCACCCAACTTCTAGCAAATGCAAGAAATGCACAGAACTTCTTTCAAAGTAAAATGATAATGCATAAACTTTGAGAACAGCATAAGATACCTGAAAAAATTTAAAAAGCTTTTCTTGGTATAAGACATGTCAAGAGCCAACTGTGAATAATGAACAATTGTGTCAGTCTCAGAGTGCATACTCCCCTTGGCTGTCTCCTTCCAGAATTGGCATTTCTACCTAGACTAATTTGGTTCTTGCTCTTTAGTTGCCTAATTTTGTATATGAGGTGTACACAGCAATATTTCCTTATCTCCTTCTTCAATTGTCAAAACCCCATCCATACTGTCAAGTGCAACGTGCTACTTCCATCAGATGTCTTTGCCATACTAGGAAATTCCCCTGAATTCTCAAATTGTGTTTTCTCTGTACCTCTTGACACATCACACGTTCAGCTGGATAATGTGTTTGTGTACATTTTAATGTCTCTACTAAATTAAAAGGCCAGCTGTTTTCATTTATTTTTATCTTCTAATGACCCCAGTAGAAGATAATCTTCTAAGGACTCTTTTATACGTGATATAGTGCATCACACACAAAAGGTGCCGAACATTTGGTCAATGAGTAAGTGAACGGGTATAGTGGACAATTGTAGTGCCAACCAAAAATATCAGTTTATCTTGTTTTTCTTTTCTAGCTATTTTTATTTTTCCTTCTAATATAGTACCTTGAACATAGCAGATGCTCAATGTGTTCACTGCTATAATTGTTTAAAACACTAAACATCCCTTTAAAAATAACAAAGGCTTATGTAAAGTAATAAATTAGAAAATATATTGTTTCTTATAAAATATATGTTTTGGGAATTATTAGCTACAAATGAGTTGATCCTGATAGGCTAAAATGCATTTTTTAGTGACACAGAAAACTCTGATAGTAAATTTATATAGATTTTGGACTTCAACATACCTTGATTTGGTCCCTTGTCATTTACTATCTTTGTGAATCTGGGCAAATCAGTTAACCTCTCTGAAACTCAAATTCACCATCTGTAAAATAGGAGTACTAACATTAACTCACAGGAAAGTTACATTAAATGGAAACTTTATACAAACAACCTAAATCATGGGCCTTACTCACAATAAATAAAATGTATTATTTCCTTCCTTCCTACCCTTTTTTATTAAAAACTTTTTTCTTAAAAATTAAATCTAAGTAAAATGCATAGTATCTTCATTTTGGTCAAACAAAATTAAAATTGACACATTTGAAATTTAATATGCACAATGTAATCCAAACTGAGATGTTTTGCAAAGCTTTTAAGAAATATCTAGTATAACTGGGCGTTTTGGACATCTGTGTCTTTTCCTTTCTCTTCTAGGAATGGTGCTTTTCTTCTTTGGGGAAACTGCCCTTCTCCTACTCTGTAGGGGATCAATGAACATAATTTCTACAACCTTCTCACTTCCCCATGGCCTATTCACATGGGTAGGCATGTTTCCAAAATGGGCTAATTGGTTTTTCTCCAGGATTTGTCAAAGGTACTGCAGTTAGAGGTTGTGCTTCCCCTGGGAAGGAAGCAGAGAATCTTTGAGCCTGTCATGGTTGACCAGCATGGCTTCCTTTTGGAGAAAGTCGACTGGCAATCATAAAGTAGACCACATGGAAAGAAGGCCCAGTTGCTCTTACTTGCCCCAAATTTAGTTATGGGGATCAACACAATCTCCAGTTTTGGCTAAACTAGCATGAGTCTGATTTTCACATTTGTAACCAAAGTCAAATATAAGCAGTGAATCGCCTAGAATTAGCTGTATCCTGCTCCCTCCTCCCTGATCCACCTCTAAACGTTAGCATCTGACCCCCAGGTAAATCATGGTGCCTACCAGGTGGAGCATTTAGGTCTGATCACTGTCTAATTTACTGGTTTCTGTTTCACAGTCATAGACTGTATCCTTAACTTTTGTCAGTGTTTGGCAAATGCTAGGGTTTTGTGTGGAGGGAGACCAATGGAAGAGTGTGGCCGGATCAGTTCAGCCCTTTAGCATTTTCAGGGGTAAAAGAACCCAAACAGACCCCTCTGGAGTACATGCTCTGTTCTCACAGAACCACTTCGAGCAGTCAGTGGGAAGTCCGCCAAATCCCTCTGCCCTACGTTAAGCCGTGTGTGTAAAAGCCACCCCATAAATCTGAGATCTGGCCTGTCGTGGGGTGGGGGAGAAGCTCCTGACCCAAATTCTCTGCCCTGAATTCCTTGAATCTAAGTAGACTGAGATACCAAACTGAATAGCTTCTAAAATAAATCAACACAGCTTAAACCCAGGGGAATTCTATTTCTCTTTTTGGTCAACTTTTCCATCATTCCCTCCCTTCCATCTTTTCTCCCATACTTCCTCTTTTCTTCCAAATGACATTTTAAAAATGGTTCTTAAAATGTACTGTTTTCACATTATAGAAATATTTAAAATTCAGGAAAAAAGGGAAATAAGAATCACCTGTAATATCACCAAAGATATTCCCTATTAATTTTTCACATATATTCTTCCAACTCTTTTCCTATGCAACAGTATTTTAACATGATTGAAATCATGATGCATACTCAGCACTGTGTCCTTTCCATACTTTCTTTGAACAAATCTAAACATTTTCTGCTGTTTAGTTTTTTTCTTTGATGTCATGGATAAAGCTGCTGTGACCATCTTGCCATTACATCTTTGACGACGTACTGTAGGGAACACAGAGCTTAGATAGCATTTGTGTTGAAGGATTAACACCAAGGTAATCGATAATCCAGGTACTTGACCCCATTTTTGTCTTCTGGATGTAGAGTAAACTTTCAGGATGCATTATAATTTGAGATGATCAAGTCAGAAATGACAGCAAGTGTACTTACAGAAGTGGAATCAGATGTTAATATGCCTGATAGACCTGAAAAAATTGTTAGTTTTGGCTAGAAAGGAAATCCAGAAGTATAAAAATTAGTCACAATGGCTGAACTTGGTCTTTCTTCACTGCCCAGGATGAGAGCTCAGCCTTGTTTCCAGCCAGAGCCAATGCTCATTCTTCTGCCAGACTTCGCTGGCACAACCTAGAGGATCTGCTTTGTCAAACAAAATGGAAGCAGTTTGGCTATGAGGATGAAAACGCTAGCAGAGTTTCTCACTGTTTTAGAGGAAATGCAAAAAAAAAAAGGAGTTGAAATTAAGACAACACTGTTAAAGATTAGAATGCAATAAACATGTGCCACGTGGACACCAGTCACACGTGGCTCCTCTCTTCACCTGATCAACCAAAAGTCAAGTCCCTCAGTCCAGGGACAGTGCACAAAACCAGTTTTGGCTCCCGCCTAAGTCATCTGATTATGCCTGTAATTCCCTATAGCATTTGGCCACCATTTTTTCTTAACTTTTGAAAACAAATCAGATCAGAAAACTGTGGTATCTTTGCAAGAATGGGGTGGTGAAAACAAGAAAATATTGGTCAAATAGTTTCTATCATTCTTTTTTTAAAAATAAATTTATTTATTTTATTTTTGGCTGCGTTGGGTCTTCGTTGCTGCGCGCGGGCTTTCTCCAGTTGCAGCAAGCGGGGGCTATTCTCTGTTGCGGTGCGCGGGCTTCTCATTGTGGTGGCTTCTCTTGTTGCAGAGCATGGGCTCTGGGCGTACAGGCTTCCAGTAGTTGTGGTGCACAGGCTTAGTTGCTCCCTGGCATATGGGATCTTCCCAGACCAGGGCTCGAACCCGTGTCCCCTGCATTGGCAGGAGGAGTCTTAACTGCTGCACCACCAGGGAAGCCCTATCATTCATTTTTAAAAGATTCAATTTGAAGCTAGCAGGAAGTGTAAGGTTACAGAGATAAAAGCTCCATTTGGCCTTAACATTTTTCAAGACATAAATGCTGTGAGGATTTACATGGCGGGTGGTGGGGTGGGAGGGATGGTGGTGGGGAGGCTGGAACAGAGCCGACTAGGAATAAAAGCAATAGTATGAAAAATATTTGTTTTTATTTTGCATTTTTAAGACTGGAACCTGATAAAACTTCCTGATTTTCCATCTTTGGCAGGGTGGAGTCTTATTTCCAAACTAACAGTTATCGTCTACTTGAAGAACTACATCTGGGACAACAGGAATGATAAAGGCTTTTGAGGAAACTCTAACAACAGCACAGACCCAAACTCGATGAAACTTTGGTCTTTGTTCTTTGGATTATAATGTAGTTTTATTGGACTCAGACATTTACATGGGAGTTTTGAGATTATTTTATCCAATGGGTCTTAACTGGGGAATAGATTAAGACAGCACTGGACGTATTCTCCTTCTCTTACTAAGAACTACTAACAAAACCTAATTCTCTTTATTTCAGGTGGGGAAAGCAGAGGCCCAAGAGAAGAGATCAAATGCCCAAGGTCACTTTGCCATTAGTGGCAGAATCAGATTAGAATAAGAAAAGACTCTTCTCCCAGGATAGGATAGCGTCCTTTCCACCTTACACCTAGAATTTACATAGACAGTGCAGCATGGAGCAGACACCTTACCAATGATGTTGCCAAGAACTTTTTCTATATTCATCCCTGAGTGACATCAGCTCCCAACCCTTGGTGTCTCAGCTTATTAACTCTTTCCTTGACCCGGAGTCGGGCATGGTTAGACTTACGTGTGAGATCATTACAGATAGGTTTTAACTGATGGGATAACACCAAGTGATTGGGAATGGTTATGAGAGACCATAACGTCCCATACAACTCAACAACTGCGCCACGTACAATTAGTGATGTCCGCACGTGTGAGGGCTGGGAAGGTATTGGTATTCTGACTTTGGTCTAGCCCTTGGCCTCAGAAAGTCTTATATTTCTAGAGATAAAAGATCCAGGCACTGGAGAAACTTTTTTTTCCAGAAAACTTCACTCAAATTATTTCATAAGGATGGGAGCTGTCTGTTTTATAGAGCTGGCAGTGGGGAGTCTAGTGCCTTTTTATAATCTGTACTAGTCACTCTTCAGTTCTGGTTCTTCAGCTGCTCTGACAGGACGGAAATTAAATAATTCAGAGATAGCTTTTCTCTTCAGCACTGGATGCTCCAACTATTAATATTACTTAGGAATGTCTTAAGTTTACTTTAAGGAAATATACACATAAGTATACTTTGAATTATCCACAATAAAGGTGGTAGTGATAAAGGGGAAAAAGATGAAGTTTTATCCATGAATAGCTTGAAACTGTATTTTCAATATTTATAATAATTTTAGGAAGGACTTGTGGAAATTAGTCCATTAAAATCTCAAGTACATAAAGATGATAATACACAAGGATGTTCATAATTGCACTATTTGTAACAGCCCCAAACTGGAAACTTCTCAAGTGGATCAACAATGGAAGGGATGAATTGTAGTATAGTCACACAACAGAATATTGTTCAGCAATGAGAACAAAGAATCCACAATCACATGCAACAATACAGATGAATCTCACAAACGGAAAGCTGAGTGAAAGAAGCCAGACACAAAAGAATACATGCTGAATGATTCTATTTACATAAAAGACAAAAACAGGCAAAACTAATGGATGATATTAGAAGTCAGGACAGTAGTTGTCCTTGGAAGAGTGAAGTGATAGTTGGGAGAAGGGGCTTCTATGGCGCTAGTAATGTTCTGTTTCTCAGAAGTCCTGGCTACAGGGACATGTTCAGTGGGAGAAAGTTCATTGAGCTGTACACTTATGCTTTTAAATTTTGGTATATATGTTATATTTTAATACCATTTTAAAAAAACATGTAAATGGACATTTTTCAAGAGGCAGGAAAACCAACACTCATATTTTGGACGTTCCTTCATTTTCATGTTTTGTTAGGAAAAATAAGGATTTTGGACTTCTTTTGTAAAATATTAATCAAGTAATGAAATGAACTAAACTAGCAAACAGGACAGGAAAAGAGAACATAAAAGCCTGAAGAGCTGAGCTGCTATCAGGGACTAGACCTCCCCCTCCCAGAACTCTAGGCGAGTTAGAATTTTAGAAGCAAGTCCACTGGATGTGTAGAAGCCTCTCGTTTCTATTCAGAAATGCGCTTTCCAAAGCTAGATGGCTGGCACAATAAGCTTAGTGAGTAATGGGTTCACAATTTCAATTTATTATCAAAATATTTCCATCAGATGACAAACCTGAAAAGATAAGGAGATGCAGAGCTACATAGATGCAGTTTTGCCCTTTTATCACGGCCACCTTAGGGACAGATTTAATTTTGAAAATCCTGCTTGTAAACCACAACTCTTATGTATCTTTAGACCACTGTCCAATGGCAATTTTTAACCCAAAGTTTGTGCTTAAAGCTTTTCATCAATATGATTTATAAGTTTAAAAAGTCTCAAATCTTCATCTGTACATCACTTTACAGATCTTGGTTCATAACTATTTATCTTGGTCTGAAGCTTCAATATTCAATGATTAGCTATAATAACAATTACTTAGTCATAAGTGTAGTTAATAATTAAATATAAAAATTATTATTTACACATTACTACAAATCTCTTAAAAAGACCAAGTTTTGAGAGAGAGAGAACAAGAAATTGCTTAGAAAATTGCAGGGAGCCTCAAGAATCTCATTATCAGTCAAAGCAGGTACAACAAAAAACAGTTTTAGACACTCATTTTTGCCCTAAGAGTGCTTAAAATACAATGCTCTCAGAATGAAAAAACTGATGATTGGCAAAATTAGATTAAAACTACATTAAGTCCCAAGGCCCCAATATGTATAAGAATTCTTTGGAAGAGTTTTGAGGGAGCATAAATTTTGCAAATAAAAGTAAAAATAAGTACATCGGCAACATGTTTTTAACTCTCACGTCACTGCTGTGCTTTTGGTGCCAACTGAATTCTTCCACCTCTTCTTTCTCCCTTTGATTAGAAATCCCGGTCTACATCAAGAGAAAACATCAAACTGGCAGATCATATGAGAAACAGAAATGAATGGCAATATTCTCTTTAGAGATTAAGCATTTTTTACACAGTGAGAAG
This sequence comes from Eubalaena glacialis, assembly GCF_028564815.1. NCBI lineage: Eukaryota > Metazoa > Chordata > Mammalia > Artiodactyla > Balaenidae > Eubalaena > Eubalaena glacialis. The sequence goes on from NC_083721.1 coordinate 114,286,394, forward strand.
TGATTGATTTGATAGACATGAGACCTCTCCTCCCTCCACATTTTTCCAGAGTAACCTAGCTTCATTTTTATTGCTCTCATCCCTGGGAACTACCTCCACGTAATCAGTGACCTCTCTGGCCCTTTTTCTCTCAGATAGAGTTCCCCATTTCTGTGATGTGGGCAAGTCTAGCCGAGGACTGCACCGCTTCTTCTGAAGATTACCAAACCCGGCATTTCTTTTCTGGATTCATGTATGAGTTCTTGCGGCAATGAAAGGCTTCTGAAAACTCGGGAGAGTTCTGCAAAGTCCCAATAATCCTGTGAAACAAACAAACAAAAGTCACCATCAGCATTTGATACTCATGTCCATACCATGCAGGAGCTCTACAGAATTTTTTTATGTAGGCCAGCTGTGTGGGTTTGGAACTTTCAGTTTAAAAGGAAATTAAAAAAACAAACAAACAAAAAAACAACTGGTAGAATGAGCCCATTCCTTTTCATTAACAGAATGTTTAAATGCAGAGGTAGCAAACTACAGGAGTTAAAAGCAGATTTTTGAAGACAGATTGCATGGTTTGAATCCTGGTTATGAGTTGTATTTATTTAGCTTCTCTGTGCCTCAGTTTCCTTTTCGGTAAAATGCATATAATAATATTACCTGCATCTTAGGCTTGGTATGGGGAGTTAATTTATAAACACTCTATATGTGTTTGTAAGATAAGTGAATAATTCATATTTGGAATTGCAGTTATTTTAAGAAGAATTTGGTTAAAGAATAAAATTATGATTTCTTACTGTATCTTGAAAGGCCTCACACAATAACTTTCAATATAATAGACTTTAAATAGATATTTGATTTAATAGGGAAGATAACAATTATTTTCTTTTTTCCCAAAAGAACCCCACAGATATCAGAAACTGGATTCAGCCTGAGTAACTGGAAAGGGTTGGCAAGATGTCAATTTCCTCTTAACTCTAACCCCAGTAGGCAAAAACAACACTGTCCAGCCCATTACTGGCACCAAGCAGCATCTGAGGGACGGACAGGTCAGTACAGTGATGCAGAGGTGATGTTTTCCCATCAAGCCTGAACCAGCTCCTTCCCTTCTCTTCCCACTGGGACCATCCCACCTCAGCCACCTTGGGTTGGGGGCAGGGGGCTGGGAGGCAAGTGGGCTGGAGCGGTGGGAAGCTAGGAGGTCGTTCTAACTTGCTGACATCTCCCTACATGGCAGATGTGTGGGCGTGTATACGTCCTAGCGTTTCTCTCCCCTCTGGCCCCTTCTCCACACAGCCGTCAGAGGGAGCTTGAAAATTTAAATCAAGTTCAGTCATTCTCTTCCTTAAAACCCTCCAGGGGCTTGAAGGATGATTCAAACTGCTCTCCACGGTCTCCAACGTCCTGATGGCTCCAGCCTACCTTCCAGGCCTCCTCATGGTCTGTTTCTCCTCCTGTTCCTCATTAAGCTCAAACTACACGGATTCACTCTCCATCATGCAAACTCGCCAAGCTCTCGCCCTCTTCCGGACCTGCTGTTCCTGCCGACCACACTCCCTGCAAAGTTACTCCCTGGTGCCTACACGGCTAACTGCTTCTCAGCCTTCATGCCCCTGCTTCAGCTTCAACACACCTCCTCAGAGGTCTTCTTGGAATACAGTCCACGTGAGTCTCTCCCACCTGTGCTAGCCTGTCACAGCACTTATCACGACGTGCAATGATTTTTCTCTCCTTCTTTACTTCCCGACTTACTCTCTACACTATAATCTCTATGAGGACAAAATACTGTGTATACCTTGTTCCCGGCTGCACCACCAAAGCCCAGCACAGTGCTTTGCTTATTGCAGGACTCCGGAAATAATGAATGAGCCCGTCACCTGGCCATGGTGATTAGATGCAGAGAGTAACAGGGCATTACGAAGAAAAACACTGCTCAGTGTTCTTGGTTTATTTGCTACTGTGGACCAACCAGAGAGGAAGAAAGCATTTCCTTTCCCTATCTCCATTCCATGTCGAATTTCTAAAAGTTCTCCTTCCTACTGTGTCACCCCTCACCACATCAGCTATTTCTCAAATTCCCCTATCCTTCAGGGAGGAAAACTTTTTTGGTTGTATGTTTTTGAGGACTCCTAGAGGAGTCTTAAAGATTGAAAGGAATCTCTCTGGTATGAAGGGCTGGGGGTTGAGGTTGGGGAGGGTAGAGCAGAGGAATTTACATCTATTCACCCACTGGCTGGAGAGGGAGAAGACTGGCCTCCCCAAGACTGAAGAGGGGCCCAGTAAAGGCAGGTTATATGAATGACAAGGACGTGCCTGTCACTCTGAGCAGGGCCCTGAGAGGACTTCTGATAGGATGGTGCGTGGCTGTCGAGGAGGCTGAATGTCCAGAGTGGCGGTTCTTGCTTCCCTTGACCATGACCAATGGAAGGAAATGGAGCCACCCGACTTCAGATAGGGCAATCAGACTGCAAGGATGTCAGCACCCATAACAGGCTGGGAAAGGAGGTTATTCCCTAATTTCTAGGCTCATGAGATGCCTTTGGATTCCAGTATAACCCTAGAAAGGAGTACACTGAAAATGACTGAAATTAAATTTCTCACCTCTTGGCTTAGGGTGGGAGCCTAGAGTTTGAATTAATTTGATTAATAATAATAATAATAATGTGTCATTTCTTACACCTGAAAGTTCGAACAAGTTCACTTGATACATGGTCAAAGTGATCATATATTTAAGAATATAAAGATTTTAGACATCGGGGATTTATATTAGTACCTAGTCTTTAAGGTTCTAGGCTCACAGACTCTGAGTTAGAGAGGTGCTTTGATTCATTTAATCTGATCCTCTTCCTACATTAGGAAGCCCTATGCACTGGCTGAGGGACAGTATTCTGGTGGTCTGACTCTTCCTCTAGCTGGGGAGCAAGCTCCCTGATGGACAGGGTAAGCATTTGAGGGTCATTGGCTGAAAGAGCTGCTCTTTTTTGTTTTTTACTTTATTAACATTTTTTCAAGGGATTGTTGTCTCAGATATCACCATATGGAGATAAGTACTTCAGTAAAATTGTCCAAACCCAAGACTTAATTCTACATTTCTCTTAAAAATATTAAAGAAATTAAAAAAAACCACAAACCTTAAAACAAGAAAGTCTTCACAAGACACCACTGGGATTTGGCCATGCAGCAACACCCAAACTAATGCACACTCAGCCCTCTGTCTCCATTCCAGCTCCTCTCTTTCCATCCAAAAACTTCCATTTAGATAATATGATTCTGAATAATTAGGTCAACAATGTACCAGGGCTTCACTTATTTTCCTAGGACTCTAATTAGTGTTTGGTTGTTTATAACATCAAATCTTTGGATGGATGACATAATCTATTTCAAAATGTGGATACATTATTAAAGTGAATCCCTTCGCTAAGGGTGGAATCATATTTCATTAACATTTTTACATGAATTTCATGCTATATGAAAACTATGTAGTTTTTGTGTTGTGTTTATAATAACAGAAGATAATAAAGGTTTTTATTGATTATTTCCTAAAGTAAGTTACTTGAAATTTTTACTTTATTATATAAAATATATACTGCTGCTGTTTTATCATACTACTGCTATTTATTCCCATGGTAAATAATCACTTGTATTGAAAATACCTAAGAGATGTGGAATTGAACATCATGTAACCAACAATGAACTTTATATCTGACTACTCCTGTTTGAATTTAACTGTTTTTTTTTCTTTTTCATTACCGAATGAGCTTTTTACAATTAATGAGTTCTCTGACAATCTTTTGCTACTTCTCTTAAATAAACACCTGGGCTACAAGGTTAACCAGCTTCATTCATGAGTAAACTGTACAATTTTTATCATTAACTGATGTTCAGGATTCTTTTAAAGTAAGGTCACATTGGTCTACACATGTTACTCTATAAATTCATGAAGAAATAAATGCCTGAATAGATTCCCAGGTAGGGGCTAAAGATTAATAAGTGCTAATAGAAATTCTACAAGGCCCACCAAAATCCACACCATTTATAAGATATCAGAAACCAATGCTAATATTTAAGGTAAATGGAGGAAACATCAGTATTTCAAAGAGGGTTTAGCTTAGGTATGTTAAATCATAGAATAATAAGGAAGAAAATAGCCATATTACTTAAAAATGTCTAAATAAAACACTAGAAAGAATATTTTTTAAAAAGTATTAGATATTAAGCTGTGGAAAACATTTCTAGCATTATTAGTGGCGTAGGTTCTATAAAGTGTCCTTTATTCTGACTGGAAGATGATCTCAAGCAATATAAGTATCTAAATTAGCACCATTACTATTTAGGTAGCAGACACTGATATCATTTTGTCTATTTGGACTTACTTTAAAAAATTATCAGGGACTTCCCTGGTGGCGCAGTGGGTAAGAATCTGCCTGCCAATGCAGGAGACATGGGTTCGAGCCCTAGTCCGGGAAGATCCCACATGCCGCAGAGCAACTAAGCCTGTGCACCACAACTACTGAGCCTGTGCTCTAGAGCCCATGAGCCACAGCTACTGAGCCCTCATGCCACAACTATGGAAGACCGCGTGTGTAGAGCTCATGCTCCACAACAAGAGAAGCCAGCATGATGAGAAGCCTGCACACCGCAACGAAGAGCAGCCCCCACTCGCCGCAACTAGAGAAAGCCTGCACACAGCAACAAAGACCCAATGCAGCCAAACATAAAAAATATAAATAAATAAATAAATAAATTTATTTATTTTAAAAAATGATCAGACCCTTATATCTTATACAGAAATATTATATCTATACACCATGGTCAAGTGGGGTTTATCCCAGGAATGCAAGGATTCTTCAATATATGCAAATCAATCAATGTGATACATCATAATAACAAACTGAAGGAGAAAAACCATATGATCATCTCAATAGATGCAGAAAAATCTTTCTACAAAATTCAACACCCATTTATGATAAAAACTCTCCAGAAAGTAGGCATAGAGGGAACTTACCTCAACATAATAAAGGCCGTATATGACAAACCCACAGCCAACATCATTCTCAATGGTGAAAAGCTGAAACCATTTCCTCTAACATCAGGAACAAGACAAGGTTGTCCACTCTCACCACTATTATTCAACATACTTTTGGAAGTTTTAGCCACAGCAATCAGAGAAGAAAAAGAAATAAAAGGAATCCAAATCGGTAAAGAAGAAGTAAAGCTGTCACTGCTTGCAGATGACATGATACTATACATAGAGAATCCTAAAGATGCTACAAGAAAACTCCTAGAGCTAATCAATGAATTTGGTAAAGTAGCAGGATACAAAATTAATGCACAGAAAGCTCTTGCATTCCTATACACTAATGATGAAAAATCTGAAAGAGAAATTAAGGAAACACTCCCATTTACCATTGCAACAAAAAGAATAAAATACCTAGGAATAAGCCTACCTAAGGAGACAAAAGACCTGTATGCAGAAAACTATAAGACACTGATGAAGGAAACTAAAGATGATACAAACAGATGGAGAGATGTGCCATGTTCTTGGATTAGAAGAATCAACATTGTGAAAATGACTATACAATCCAAAGCAATCTACAGATTCAATGCAATCCCTATCAAACTACCAATGGCATTTTTCACAGAACTAGAACAAAAAATTTCACAATTTGTATGGAAACACAAAGGACCCCAGATAGCCAAAGCAATCTTGAGGAAGAAAAACGGAGCTGGAGGAATCAGGCTCCCAGACTTCAGACTATACTACAAAGCTACAGTAGTCAAGACAGTATGGTACTGGCACAAAAACAGAAATATAGATGAAGGGAACAGGATAGAAAGCCCAGAGATAAACCCACGCACCTATGGTCACCTTATTTTTTTTTTTTTTTTTTTTTTTAGGTAACCTAAATCTCAGTGATTTTTTTTTAAACATCTTTATTGAAGTATAATTGCTTTACAATGGTGTGTTAGTTTCTGCTTTATAACAAAGTGAATCAGTTATACATATACATATGTTCCCATATCTCTTCCCTCTTGCATCTCCCTCCCTCCCACCCTCCCTATCCCACCCCTCTAGGTGGTCACAAAGCACCGAGCTGATCTCCCTGTGCTATGCGGCTGCTTCCCACTAGCTATCTATTTTACATTTGGTAGTGTATATATGTCCATGACACTCTCTCACCCTGTCACATCTCACTCCTCCCCCTCCCCATATCCTCAAGTCCATTCTCTAGTAGGTCTCTTGGTCACCTTATTTTTGATAAAGGAGGCAAGGATATACAATGGAGAAAAGACAGTCTCTTCAATAAGTGGTGCTGGGAAAACTGGACAGCTACATGTAAAAGAATGAAATTAGAACACTCCCTAACACCATACACAAAAATAAACTCAAAATGGATTAAAGACCTAAATGTAAGACCAGACACTATAAAACTCTGAGAGGAAAACATAGGCAGAACACTCTATGACATACATCACAGCAAGATCCTTTTTGACCCAGCTCCTAGAGAAATGGAAATAAAAACAAAAATAAACAAATGGGACCTAATGAAACTTAAAAGCTTTTGCACAGCAAAGGAAACCATAAACAAGATGAAAAGACAACCCTCAGAATGGGAGAAAATATTTGCAAATGAAGCAACTGACAGAGGATTAATCTCCAAAATTTAGAAGCAGCTCATGCAGCTCAATATCAAAAAAACAAACAACCCAATTCAAAAAGGGGCAGAAGACCTAAACAGACATTTCTCCAAAGAAGATATACAGATCGCCAACAAACCCATGAAAGGATGCTCAACAACACTACTCATTAGAGAAATGCAAATCAAAACTACAATGAGGTATCACCTCACACCAGTCAGAATGGCCATCATCAAAAAATCTACAAACAATAAATGCTGGAGAGGGTGTGGAGAAAAGGGAACCCTCTTGTACTGTTGGTGGGAATGTAAATTGATACAGCCACTATGGAGAACAGTATGGAGGTTCCTTAAAAAACTAAAAATAGAACTACCACACCACCCAGCAATCCCATTACTGGGCATATACCCTGAGAAAACCATAATTCAAAAACAGTCATGTATCACAATGTTCATTGCAGCTCTATTTACAATAGCCAGGACATGGAAGCAACCTAAGTGTCCATCATCGGATGAATGGATAAAGAAGATGTGGCACATATAAACAATGGAAAATTACTCAGTCATAAAAAGAAATGAAACTGAGTTATTTGTAGTGAGGTGGATGGACCTAGAGTCTGTCATACAGAGTGAAGTAAATCAGAAAGAGAAAAACAAATACCGTATGCTAACACATATATATGGAATAAAAAAAAAAATGGTTATGAGGAACCTGGGGCCGTAAAGGAATAAAGACACAGACGTAGAGAATGGACTTGAGGACGTGGGGAGGGGGAAGGGTAAGCTGGGATGAAGTGAGAGAGTGGCATGGACATATATACACTACCAAATGTAAAATAGATAGCTAGTGGGAAGCAGCCGCATAGCACAGGGAGATCAGCTCTGTGCTTTGTGACCACCTAGAGGGGTGGGATAGGGAGGGTGGGAGGGAGATGCAAGAGGGAGGAGATATGGGGATATATGCATATGTATAGCTGATTCACTTGTTATAAAGCAGAAACTAACACACCATTGTAAAGCAATTATACTCCAATAAATTTGTTAAAAAAAAGAAATATTATATCTGAATAACTTTAGAAACACATTTATAGATCATATAGTAAATATTATCATAACAACCATTCCCTGAAGCAACTGTAGACAGCTAACAGAAGCTGGATTTCCAAAATGAAGTCATTTAAATTTCTAGAATATCAGAGGGAAATGGTTTTGCTTTAAATACTAAAATTTTAGAAGTTTATTTTAAAGTACAAAAAACTTTAGTTAGGAAGAATAAAATAATTATAGCTTAGACCTAACATGGTTTTATAGATTCAGCTTTATATGGTTTTATAGATTCTTTATAGTTATACTTTGCCTTTTGCTTTTGATACTGTGGTTATTTAAGCATAAGGTTACAAAATCGCCCTTTGTTTCAGAAATGTTTCTACAGAAACCACCAGGCACAATTTTTCAATAGCAACTCAATGTCTATTAGTTTTTAAGGTTCTTTAAAAAAATGTGTTTTACTTTGTACAGCCAGGAAGCAGCCTGTTTCCAAAACTAAATGTGACCTCAACCTTTTGCCAAGGAAATCCCTTTACATCCAGAGAAAATAATAATTTCCTTGACAAAAGGTTGGCATTCCATTTACCCTTTTAAAAAAATCAACACATACTTCTCTTATTATGAATGAAAAATAGTCAAAGAGGCATCTTTTAGACCAGAACAAAGAAAATAAAAGTTACAAATAATTCCACGTATTTCTAATAAAATACTTTTTTCAATTTAAAATTGGTGGTAGAAAACAATTACATATTTACCTACATGATCACTTAACCAATGATCAGTTACTGACATTTTGAGCTATGCAGACATAAATGAGCAAAAAAAAAAAAAAAAAAAAAGCCCTTAACTGTCAGCAAATATGGAACGTTGCAAAATCCATATACTTTATTCATAGGAACTCTTATTCTGTTCGTATCTCTCTCATGTAAAAGTAATTCAAGTACTAATTTTCAAACACATATATGTAATAGGCACTTCATATACATTAACATTAATCCTCCTAGCAGCTCTCATGATAATTTAATCCTCACTTTATATATCAAGAAATTGAGACCCAGAGGTTAAGGAATAGCTCATAAATGGTAGAGCCATTGATGGAACTCAAGGGTTTCTTACTTCAAAGCTTGCATTCATTTTTTACCATAAATTATAATGATATGTTTTCTGAGCTAATTGGAATGGAGGAATGGCACAGCTGAATGCAGGCAATACCTTAACAAGAAAGAGAACTAGGGAAGAGAAAAACAAATAGAAAAACTCTAATAAAAAACTAAACTGAAAAGTCAAGAAAATCACCATTAATGGCTCTGTAGTGTAGGAATAAATAACTCCACATGTTATAGCTTCTGAGGCTTTCACTAACCTAATAAACAGTGAAACCATAAGTAATAGTCATAACAGAAGTCTGTGTCATGAAAAAAAGAAAGCTTAGGTTTTCTTCAGGATACTGTGTTAATAAGGCAGGAAGTTAGAAAAGTTATTTTAAACAGAGAAATTTTAATCCACGGGTTAAGATAAAAATGTTAATACTCAAGAGACAAATGTTAGCTGTCAAAAATTAATGTGCCACCTCTTGTTCTCTGAGGATGCCAGATGTACAAGGTACTATATTAATATTACTTAAATTCACCTAGGCTTTTTATGGATATATGCTTTGGTTCCTGAGGATATGTAGGGCAGAACTTTGACAAATTAGATTGTTATGGTCGTTTGTGTGAGCTTATAAATACTCTGTTATCCTCAGATTGTTAGATCTTAACCTCTGAAACTTCAGTAAGGAAAAAGACAACTTTAAAAAATTAAAGCTATTGAATCACTGTTGTACACCAGGAATTAACATGGTGTTGTAAGTCAATTATACTCAAAAACAAACAAACAAACAAATACACTTAGAGAAAACGCTATCAGATTTGTGGTTACCAGAGGTGGGAGGTGGGGAGGAGGGGAATTGGATAAAGGTAGTCAAAAGGTACAAACTTAAGGTACAAACTTCCAGTTATAAGATAAATAGGTACCAGGGATGTAATGTATGACATGATACATATAATTAACACTGCTGTATGTTATACATGACAGTTAAGAGAGTAAAACCTATGAGTTCTCATTACAAAGAAAAAATGTTTTTTTCATCTAATTTTGTATCTATATGAGATGATGGATGCTCTATAAAGTTATTATGGTCATCACTTCATGACGTACGCAAGTCAAACCCTTATGCTGTACCTCTTAAACTTATACAGTGCTATATCTTAATTATCTCAATAAAACTGGAAGAAAAATTTTAAAAAGAAAAGAAAAGAAAAATTAAAACTAAAAGTTACAAAACCATAATGACAATTGATCCAGGGACTTTCGTTGCTCATTACCGAAAAAGAAGCTAATTTGTATATCCTAGCAAGACTAAATTTAGCTTGTACTATACATATAATAGGCGTATAATAATCAATTGTGGAGTGAATGAATTTTGAAAAAACTGTTAAGGCAAACACCAAATGATGATGATGATGATGATACTAGAACAAGCTGAGTAAATTCTTTAATTTTAAATGTGCTATTTTATTGTTTCACAATTGCATGAGTTTTTTCCCCAGGAGTGAATGATCTGGGCAGTATGTTCATGTCTATTTTAGGAAGATCTTTTAAAATTGGCCCATTAGTTTTCTTTTGTTCTCAAACTCTGTTTCCAACAAACCTACAAAATTTTTAATTTGTTTTTCACACACTCATGCCTGAGAGGTGTTGCTGTTGATCAGTGAATCAGTGATGAAGATTTTAGTGCCTGCGGAAGAGGTAGGAATTAGGAATTCAGTCCTAAAATAGATACATGGGGGTCTAGAATTTGACATTCAAATGCTGGTTGGTTGATTCTCTTTCAATCCAGTGTTCTCTTAGGTTTTCTGATTTGGGATGGATTTTAGATATCTTATAACTCAACTTTCCACTCTGCACAGAATTTTTCTCCAGCATCCCTAGCAGGTTGTTCTCTGACCTCTTCTTCATGGTACTCTCTCCTGGAGCTTTGGGGATAACTTTGCTCCAAAGTTATCAGAGGTTGGGACCTCTAATTACTGGAAAGTTTCCCTCTGTGTTGAATGGAAATCTTTCTTTGGAACAGCTACTCATGGGTTCTAGGCCTAAGCCTTTTGCAGCCTCTTAGAAATGCCTCTGCTAGCTTTAAATAGAGCCACTCTTCTGAGGTGACATCTTTGTTGGAATTTATCAAGCACTGGGCCTAGGTCACATACATTCTGCGGATAAGAGCAGTCACGGCTATGCTTGTGTAAACATGACATCCTGAAGTGTTCTGTTACTCCTTTCGGAGACCCTCAAAAAGAAAAAAGGAAAAAAAAAAAAAAGAAGGAAAAAGAAAAGTACTGGATTTCCAAATTTTACAGAATCAGAGTTAGAAAAAACCCTCCAAATTTGAAATAATGGAGCCAATATTGGAGCACCTCAACAGCTATTCATAACCACGCACCTGAAATTGCCTGGACTGTGCACGTCTGTTTTAATGGAGTTGACTGCATACTCTGGCCTGTAGGTCCCACACCACACCTAGGGACAGAAATGGAAAAAAGAAAGCAGCATACTTAGGTTCCATCAAGGATTATTTGTTTGGGCAATCTGGAGGAAAAGCAAACTTCCTATTGCAAAAATTAAATTGGAATTCTGCATTCCTCAACCAATTACTCTTCAAATAATGTTCAATAATAGGCAGCCAGGAACATAATTATCATTAATATGGTCTGACAGTCTGTTACACACAATGAAAGTTAGTCAATCAAATGCTCTGCCACAATTGATTAAAACAAGAAAACTCAGCATGCAATATCTAACTTACTATGAAATTATAACTCAAAATGATTTTCATATCTATCAATCAAGAAGGATACAATACCTGGGCAAAATTCAAGAAGAACAGTTGTTTGTGATTTAGGTCAAGTCCAGGAAGTAATTTCTCTTCACCATGCTTTTTAACATAATTTTGATAGGCCTAGGCAGTTAATGAAAGAGAAACATGATGTTTATAATTTCCAAATTTATATATAAATCTATGCAAAGATCATGTAACCAAGTAATTAACCTTTTATGTCAGAATCACCATAATAATATATTTAGTTATGGCAACCTACAAGTATTTAATGGATTAGAAAGAAAACTAGAATTTACTTACAAATGCTCTGAAAAGAACAAGATTAATGATTAACAGATGATAAAAGCCTAGCATATGTCAGATGATCAGCAAATGTTAGCTGAATGAATGGATGACTTAAATAGTGATGAAAAACTTATCTAAATGTTGTTATATAGATGGGTTAGTCTAGCCAGTTGGAAGAAAAGATTGCCAAGGGAGTCTGTAATTGCTGTACTTGGCTTGGTTACTACTCTCAGCAAAAGAGACTCACACCAGACTTCATATGAGTGATTCCTGACAAAAGTCAAGGGAGTCTCTTAAGAGCCCTTAGAGGCCTAGCACCCTATGATTCTAAGAATAAGGATGTGCAATTATTATGGCCCGCTGAAGACAGGGCAAAATAGATTGAACCTCAGTCACATTAAGGAGAAGGAATTTAGATTACTTGAACATCAGGAAATTTTCTTAATTCTTAAGGATCTATAGACACTATTGAAAAATGTAGTTTTCCTCTACTAAATACACTTAAGAAAGGGATTGACAACAAACTTTCTGAGATGTGTTAGTTTCAGTTTAATACAAAGAATGGTGATATTAGATACACAGAAGATATATTTCTTTTCTTCTTACTTGCCATCAACATAGATTTATTGAGTCTGTAATGTGCAAAGATGCTGGGAATATGGGAAAGACTTGAGCCTCCTCCTCTTAGGGAGCTCACAAATCTAGCAGGGAGCATTACAAGTCAAGATTTCATGCATAATAACATATTTGCACAATTGTAATTTGCTTCATTATTATAAATCTGTACTTGTTCTACATGAGGATCTCCATGCAAGTACCCTTAACCCAGACTTTGGCCGAATTTTTACAGCAGTGATTCTCAATCTGGTTGCGTATTAGAATCACCATGGAGTTTAAAAGGCCCAATGCCTTCCATTTCCAGGCAAGATGGAGTGACAGGGACTGAATTTACCCTCCCACTGAAACGACCAAATGATAGACAAAATGTATTAAACAATGGTTTGCATGACACTAGACATCAGGCAAAAAGGAAAGTCATCTCTGGGAGATGGTAAACAAATAGGAGGAGCCTTACGATTGCCCCAGCTTTTTGACTTGAGCATTTCCAGGCCACAAAATAGAGCGGGAAACCCCAGTGGGAGCCTGGTGGACTCCTTGAGAGGGTGAGGAGAAGGTGCTGAGAATTCAGGGACACCAAGGAAAGGGTAATGAAGAGGAGAAAGCTGCAGAGAAAGAGCCTCTCAGAGATCAATGGCCCCTCAGGTATTCAGCTGAGTACCTGAGTATGCATGTGAGCAAACTACCCAAGGCTAGGGAAGGAACCACAGAAAAGGATTAGAGTTAAAAATGTCTGGTATCACACAAGACAAGAACGAAAGACCTCAAGATTCACACTGTAGGTTCTTGCCTCAGCAGTGCAGAATAATTATCCCTAGACTGAGCACTACCCCAGACATGCCTAACAAATTGTAAAAGCAAGACCTAAAAGGACCAAGCCATTTCTGAGGAATTTAATGGCATCCTAGAATAAAGCTCAAGAATATTTAGCGGAAAACAAAAATATCCACCACCCAAAAAGGTAAAATGCACAATGCCTGGCATCCAGTAAAAAAATTTCCAAGTATTCAAAGAAGCAGTAATCTACCATCTCCCAGGACTTGGCTGGAACTCATTCTTTTGGAAACTTTGCAGCCAGATTAATCTCCCAAGCCTCACACTTGGATCATCCAGGGTCACTGCCAAGTCACAGACCCCACCAGTCAACTCTCCCGCATTGCTCTGATATTCCCTCCTCCCCTCCAACCCAAACATCTCGATGGAGAACAAATAACCCTATATCCTCCCCCACTCCAATGAACGTTCCATCCATCTTTATGTCAGTAGCCTGATTCTATCCTGTGGACACCTTGTCCCCTGTACCTTCTCAAGTAGACTCTGTTTTTTCTCCCACATGTGGGCTACCTCAGCGTTGGGAAAACAACTCAAAATCATGCTCACTCCTTGCTGCTTCCAAGACCATTATTCCTCCACTGTTTTGTGAAAACCCCTACTTTTTCTTGTGCACATAGTATCCACAAGACCGTCTTTAATCCTTGTTCAAATCATCAAATAATGGCATATTTTATGCAGGGTGCGAAGCTGGATCTCCAGCACCAAGTGCCAAACACATAGTAAAGCCCTCAGGAAGTATCGTCGAATGTTAAGAATGAATGGAAGGGGCTTCCCTGGTGGCGCAGTGGCTGAGAATCTGCCTGCCAATGCAGGGGACACGGGTTCGAGCCCTGGTCTGGGAAGATCCCACATGCCGCGGAGCAACTGGGCCCGTGAGCCACAACTACTGAGCCTGCGCTCCGCAACAAGAGAGGCCGCGATAGTGAGAGGCCCGCGCACCGCGATGAAGAGTGGCCCCCACTCGCCGCCACTAGAGAAAGCCCTCGCACAGAAACGAAGACCCAACACAGCCAAAAATAAATAATAAATAAATAATAAATAAATTAAAAAAAAAAAAAAAAAAAAAAGAATGAATGGAAGCCCAAATGAGATTCTAAGGGATGCTCCAACAATACACTCCTCTGAGTCTAATGGTTTAGACCATTACAAGGCCACACGCTGGGACCATATCACTTCAGTCCCTCACTATCATTGTAATGGACTCTAGTTTAATATTATGCCTGTGGTTTATGTTGATTATTGTTCTCAAATACTGCTTCATCTGCCATGAAACTGAGGGTCATGCTCAGTACATCAGTCAATGACTCTGAAATAAACCTTTTTATATACTATCTTTTCTAAAAAAACTATTTCAGAGGTTACTTCTTAGAAAAATATCGCCTCCTCTGTGGAACTTGCTTATCTCAATTCTATCATTAAAATATTCTGTGTTTCCTTTTCTCCTTGGCTTCTTCAAAGCTTAGAGACTGGTATTCAGCTCAATCATATCAACTGTATTGCCCCTTCTGGTTAGCATATTTACAATCCCCTTTCTCCTTGTGAATTTTCCATTTTCTAGTCATCCATTTATTGCTTACATTATATGTCTTTTGCAAAAGGCTTTAAATGAATGATTAAATATGATCAATATACACTCCAATCACTAAAAGGGGAAGAAAATATTATTACTCACTCTGTATGCTTGGCCAATACCACCATTATCAGCAATGTTTTCTCCTAGTGTGTTAATTCCATTGAGCTGTTAAAAAAAAAGACACTTAAAGACCCTTAACTATGTTTGGATTGTTAAGAAAGCATCAATAATTCACTTAAGATTGAATATAACTTTTCAAGAGAATGCTGATGACATACATGCTGTCCACCTGCTAGGTCCCAGGAGAAGTTTCCATACTGGTACACCATGCATTGGGATTGGTCTTTAAAATTATTTGCAGACTGTTGAGTCCACCAGTCAACGAGGTCTCCATCCTTGTTAAAATTTCTGCCTGGAATATATATTTATTTAACTAAAATGGGAACTTATTACAATTAATCAATTACAATCAGATATCTTTAATTCAAAGTGCAAGGACTGAAATACCAGTATGTGAGAGAACATTAAACTGGACAGATGATGAGATAAACTGTTCTGCTTTCTCATCCAGAACTGATGAAACCCGGGCTGCTGGGACTCTCTTTGCTGTTATGTCTTAGTATTAATCCAGGTATTTCACCCACTTGGCGGTTGATGTCTTAGCCAAGGCCACCAGACAAACACTCCTGAAATCATGACTTGCTTCCGTTGGATGGTTTTCACCTGAACCAAATCTGTTTAATTTGATGCTTTGAGATTGTGAAGATGTTGATATTTCACTCTGGCATTCATTTCATATCTCAAACCCTTCATTAGACATTGCAGACTCATAGTTTTGCTATACTTCAAGTACAAAGAAAAAGTCACCTTTTCTCCTGGAGCTTTCTTGCTAATTTTTTTTTTTTTTTTTTTTACTTTTTATTTTATGTTGGAGTATAGTTGATTAACAATGTTGTGATAGTTTCAGGTGTACAGCAAAGTGATCCAGTTATACATGTACCTATTCTTTTTCAAATTCTTTTCCTATTTAGGTTGTTACATAATACTGAGCAGAATTCCCTGTGCTACACAGTAGGTCCTTGTTGGTTATCCATTTTAAATATAGCAGTTTGTACACGTCAATCCCAAACTCCCTAACTATCCCTTCTGCCCAACCCTTCCCCGTTGCAAATCTTAACTACATTGATCTTTCCCCTTTTGAGCTTTAGCAGCATTTATATACGTCATATGTTTGATACTTGATCTTATTATCTTTTAAACAGTTATCTATGATGTAGTGAATAAGAAAAGGGCTATAAAGACAAGCTACCTGAACCCACATCCTAGTTCCACCAATTCCCAGTTTTGTAACTTTGAGCAAGTCTTATGTGCGTCTATATTTTTCTGTTTGAAAAATGGAAATAGTATTAATACCTACCTGTGAAGTTTGTTGTATAGTTTGAGTTAACAGAAGCTTAGTTAAGTCCTTCTTGTCTCCTTTTCTTCCTCTGGCTCTCTAAAGTTGGATTAAGGCTTAATTATTTTTCCTCTACTGTTCTCTTGTTATTTTCTTTCCACTTGTGAATCGATCTTTGTTATAACTTCAACTATTACCTCTTTACATATTTCACATCCTTACTTCTATTCCTCTCAAATTTCATTTCTAAAACTATTTTGCATTTTGGGCAGCATGTAAACATTTAATTGCCTACTGTTTTCAAGGCCCTGAACCTAGGTAGTAGGTGTAAGATGCAGCAAAAAAAAAAGTCTCTGACCACAAGCAGTTAAAAGTCCTGTGGGCACCTTACTTTCTGAGTTTACATCTGATTTTTAAGACATGGATTCTGCCCTCTAAAAGTCTAGACAGATAAGACATAAACAATCATGAAATAAGACCAAACATTATCATTGGTGTTGACAAATATCACAATGTTTTCTCAATGTGAATATTTGTTTTATTGTGTCAGAGTAAAAAGCACACATTGCTAACCTCACTATTAGAAAATTCTGATCTTCTTAAGCAACAATTTAAAAGGAAAACTAAAAGTGTGGTGATTATTAGACCAATGATATGCTGATGAATAAATGTGTTTTTGTATTGATAAATTATAATAACTCTTAATGAGGTTTACTAGGGTATATCTCAGCCAAAGAAAAGCATCAATTGCACTTTACCATTGTCATCGAAGCCATGGGTGATTTCGTGTCCTATGACCATGCCGATGCCCCCATAGTTCAATGAGTTAGACTGCTGGGCACTGAAGAACGGGGGCTGCAGAATGCCAGCTGGGAAGACTACGAGGAAAGAAGATAGTTAAGACTACTTGTGGTTTTATTCTGTGATGACAGGGCTGGGGTTGGCTTCTTGCCTGCTGAGCTGTTTTCCAGTATGTCAGTTTCACTTAATTGTATACAAAAATCTTCTGTGATAGAAACAAATGCAGGTCTTTTATTGTTGATGACAGTGAAGAGTTCATCTCAGAGTGGCACCACATCTGCGATTTATAATCATAATTGACTTTGTAACATCTATTAAGATTGTTTTCCCACTGTAAGGAGTTTAGAGCAAAGGAAAATTATCATCTTCATTCAGAAGGTCTTTTCCCCACTGCAAATATTTGGGAGAAATAGTTACTTAATAATGGAAGTATTACTTTTAATGTGTCTAATATTTTATCCATCTACAATAGCTTAGTAAATAAACAGAGCCACTCAATCGAAAGTATCCCCCAATTACACCACCCTTATTTATTTTCATCAAGGCATGTATGACTGTTTATTTATTTATTTATGGTTGTTTGGTCCTTCTTTTTCTTGTCTGTCCCCATGGCACCTCAAATATTAGCTCTTTGAGGGCAGAGATTTGTTTGTACATACATGTGTTTGTTTGTTTTTGAGTCCATTTGAATTCTCAGTTCATTATCTCCAGCACCTGAAACTGGATGGTGCCTGGAACATAACAGGTGCTCAGGAAATGTGTTGAATAAATGAATAATCCATGATGATGAATGAATGAATGAATGAGTGAATTTCCTACGGTGTCCTGAAGACTTTGCAAATAAAAAAACTGTAATTTTTATGTCTACCCTGACATCTGTCTTAACTTGCTAACTTTCTACACTTAGGTGTCTCACACTATTTAAATTTCATGTGTCAAACATCAAACTCATCATTTTCCCTTCGAAGCCATCACTCTGACTTTATTATTTCTGCCAATAGCGTGTGAAGGGTCTCAATCACCCAAACTGAACATTTTTCTATCTATCTTCGATGTCTCCTTTCTTTTACAAAGTCTCATATGATCTATTTAGGAAAAGATCAGGTCATGTACCTTCTTTCCAGTAGCATCTCTTCTGTTTATCTCCTCTTATCAGTCCTACTGCCACCTTCCTAGTTCACACTCTCATTCCTTGCCTCAAGAACTTAATTTCCTAACCGGTCTTCTTACTTCCAGTTTCACCCTACTACAATCTATCCTAAATCTAACCTATCTTGTCTGCCAATTAAAGTGCCACTGCAGTCATTATCTCTCCTCTGCTAAAACACCTTTGATGGCGTATCATTGCTCCCTAACTAAATACAGCCTCTTCTTCCTGGCCTTTGTCTCTATGGTCTTCTATTTCTCCACCTCCCCCATACTCTCCCCTTCCCTCATAATGTCCATGGTTTTGTAATTTTATCTTTCATGTTCTACAATTCTAGTATCCACTGAAGCATTATGTTCTGTAATAAAAAAAAAAATCATCAGTTTCAACACCTACTATGCATGCAAAGCCCTGGGCCATTGCTACATGGGATATCAAGAGTACAAGAGAAAGGCCCTGACCTTAAGAAATTTAAGACCTAGTTAATACAGAGTAGCAAATGTTGTTTCTTTGTCATTCAGGTGGGGTGAGTATGACATAACCTTGCAAGGGTTTCAGGGATAAATATTAGATATTTACAGAGGAGACTTTAAAATACGCTGGGCAATTTAAGTGCTCTCCAGATCTTTAAAAAAAATCTGGAAAGTTGCCATAACATTCAAAATGACAAAATTACAAAAAAAAATACTTTTGTCCTTGGAGAATTTTGATGAACGTTATACCTCACATGTAGCTGCCTGAGCTATCAACAGTGCCAAGAAATTATTTTTAGCTTGAAGTATAAAAATTATGTGCAGTAATTTATTAACTTAAAGTGAACACTATCTCCCACACTATGTACTTTGATTAAAATCCATCCATTATATAAAATGCTCTTATGAAATGTGCTATCAAGACTAAACATTACCTGTAAAGATCCTGTTGCTTTAATTATACCCTGATATGCCATTCTTCAGGCAAGTGATAAGATTTTTATGGCTCATATTAAATACTAGTCTTCAAGCTCAACTTTGCAAATTATGATTTCTCCTTTTACTCTGTCAGCTAAATGTCTATGATGAGGATTTTCCCCATTAGCCTTATCACTGTTACTAGTAGACATCACAACTCTTGATAATAACCAACTGCTTAGTTGTGCATTTTTTATGTTCATGATTGTCAACAAGTTAGTTAATTAAATAAGTCATTGGTCCATGAAACAAAAGGCTGTTTCTCCCCACCCCCAGCCACTCACTGCCCCGGTTTATTTTCTTAAGGCTGCAAGCAATTCGACTTTAGAACCTTTGATATAAAGCTCAAGAGTGCATTCAGATAAACTCAATTTTGGTGGAAAAAATTAAACATTGTTTTTTATATTAAATGAAATAGCAATATGTTCAGAAACATTTACTCTTAATTCTCAGGTCTGAAAATAAGACTCCTAAGAATGACTAAGACAACTTTAGAAAATTTAATTATGTCAAGGTAGTCATAGATCACCCAGACTGAATACACTAAATAATCCATAAATTTCCTAAAATTGAAAAAAAATTTCTTGTTAATGAAAAAGGAGAATGCAGCAGTAGTAAGACTTCCCAAGTGACTTGATCATTTCCTTGGAAACGACTTGAAAGTTTAATAGGATGATTGAGTGGTGTCTGAAACTTACAGAGAAACATTTGACAAAACTTTCAAGTGCAGCTTTCCTAACGGCATGAAAGATTCCTAAAGCTCCATGGAGTAACTATGCAAGGAATAGGAACCAGAGAATTTAACACTTTCAGCATGCCTTCCTGTCCTGGAGGTTGGCTTTTTTTATTTATGTGAAGTGGTGAGGGTGCATAAAAATTGGAATGTAGCCTACATGTGTGAGTAATGACAAAAGTGGTGGGAATTGAATTAAACAGTAGAAATTACTAATATGAATAACTCCCTATACAATAATAAAACAAGTTATTTTTCACCATAACATAAAAAGACTAATCCCATGAGAAATTGTATGTGATCTAGCTTAGGGTATTTGTGTGAAGGTGGGAGGATCATTTATGAGACATGTTATTCTATACCAATTCTAATTCTGTAATGCACATCATATCAAGTTCATTAAGATAGTGCTGCAGAAGTTATATCTCTAGGTATGGATAGACACACAAATACACTTTTATCAAGAAGAAAGATACAGATCTGGATCTTCAATTGTTTTTAGTTAAGACAATCCCCACTTTGGAGATTTAAATGAATTGTTAAGGAGAAAACGTACACATGTCAAATATTTCTCCTCTTGCATGATACTTTCCCTTTCTCTGAACTGCTTTTATTAGCAGATAAGCATATGAAAAGCATATGAAAAGAGGTTAGCAATTTTTCGGATTTCTTATTTCCATCATATGAATTTATCTTGAGTATCTTTAAAAGGTCTTTCTTATATATTAAGGATGCTTATCACAGCCAATTCTTGACTATTCAGAGGATATTTGTCTACTTTGTGAAATGTTAGCCAACTTTTACCTTCTTTTTCCTTTTGCTGTACGCTTGTTTGGTTTGAGAGTATTAAATTCAAAATGAGAACATTCCCAGGTCTTCTCAGATCAGGGAATCTCTGAGGCAGACCAATTTTGAGCCAGCCTCAGGGATATGGGGTAATTCAAAGCCAAACTAGGCCCGTCTTGACCTAAACTGGGTGGACCTGCCCTAGAGAAGAAATGAAAGGATGAACATGCCAGAATGTTCCCACAGAAGGTCTGTATGGCTCTTCTTATGGGGATAAATCAGTGTCAGGTCTGATAGGATCCTGCGCTGGATTAAAATAAAGCAATATCCCTTAGTCTGCCCTAATGCAGAATTCAAGTCAAGGCCACCTCAATTTGCCCTGGGATTCCATTAAAAGTCAATTATCCTGTTCTGTCCAAGTCTACAATGAACTAGATCTTACACTGACAGACCTCAAGAGGTCTTCAAAGTGAAGACTCTCCCGAGATAATGGCGCTTCTAAGAAAAGGTCTGAATGGTGTCTAGGAATACATTACAAAGGATAGACTGCATGGGTTCTGAGTTGATCATTAAACAGGCTCTGATCTAGGTTTAGGTAATCATTTCACTATCTGGGAGATGTATTACCCTAGACTTCGAACTAACTGACTTTAACCCAGTACACATGCCTTACTTATTACCTATTTGTTATATAAAGATAAACTTTTCTGATCATAATTCATTTTCATCTCATGTACCAAAATAAATTCCAGATAGGCTAAAGATTTGCTCCAAAAATAAAAATCTATAAAAATACTAGAAGAAAATGTGGATGATTTCTTAATTTAACACTTCCTAGGTTTAAAAGCAATGGGGGTGGAGGGGAATTCCCTGGTGGTCCAGTGGTCAGGACTCAACAACTTTCACTGTCAAGGGCCCAGATTCAATCCCTTGTCGGGGAACTTAGATTCCACAAGCTGCGTGGCATGGCCAAATAAATAAATAAATAAAATAAAAATAAAATAAAAGCAATGGGGAAAAGTGTCATCAAATTTTATCTTCCCTCTTGATTCTTGATTACACTTAGAAATGAAGGGCTGGACTGAGTACACCTGGAAAAGTTGGCTGTACTGTGTGTTTAGAATACTCCCACTGAAGTACTGAATCAGTTGGTTGCCTTTCTACATACTAAAAACCCTTGGGAAAAAATGGGTCTATTTGTGAGATACTTAAGAGAGAGTTTCAAGATGTCGCAGTATTCCCAGGAAAAGAAAAAAATATATCTTAGTTATATTAAGCCATTTCATTATTCATTATATTATTCACTCATGTATTAATTTCTACGCATATTTCTGTGATACCACTACTAGGGAACATATAAAATTTTTTTGATCAAAAGTGGTTAATAAATAAAATTTCATATGGTTCAACCCAGTATAATTGACTTTTCAACTTTCTGAGCCTCTTGGGATCTTCTAGAAAAAAAGATGATACAGCACAGGACCATCTCTACCAGTGCCAGCGTACAAAATTGACAGAAAAATTGGATTTCTGAAAATTTGGTTCTTGGAATTTTAAACCACTTAAGATGCTGACGCTTAGAAAGTCCTAAAGTTAATATAACTTTATGGAGATACAAGGGACTTTTAAAAAGTATTTAAAAATAAAATAAAAGTAGTTAGAAATATGATAAACCATTCAACTATAAATGAGAATATTGTAAAAGAAACAAAACTACTTAATGTGATTTATACTGATTTAAATTTTGCTATTATAGTGAAAAGAGGTACATGGATGCATTTACTTTCAAGGAGGATATTCAATAAATCCGTAACTCAGCCTCGCTGTGCTTTTATGGGGAGTATAATAAATTGGTCACGCAAAGCACTACCGCTTGGGAACAACAGAGAAATATTAAATAATTATTTAGGAGTAGACCTTACCTATCTGATTTCTGCCTGAAGAATAAAATGCATTGACTACAGCTGCTCCGCTTATCCACCTATAGAAAACATAAGAACTTGTTACAAACGATACTGCATTATCTGATTTAATCTGCTCACCACAATAAAAGCATTATCACTGTTCCTAGATGAATCTTAACTTTCTGTTTGAAATATGATCAACAAATTAATATTAGCTCACTAGGTGAGAGAGTTCATTGAAAGTATTTCCACTTCTTGAAATATAGGAATATATCCAGGTCTGCAATCTGTTTTTTAATTTGCATAAATTTTTAATGGAGGCAACTGACAGTACAAAACCCATTCTAATGTATCTCTTTGGAAACTGCAATGGATTAAAATTATATTGAAATGTGTTTAGCTCCGTGTTCCTGATACTTGGTAAACTATGCCAACAATTCTGGAGCAGTTGACAGAATATCGAAATACAGGTTGCTAAAATTTCAGACTCTTTGTAAACTATGAATTAAATTTTTTTAAATTCATAGTTTACAAGGAGCCTTTTTGGGGACTAAGAGATCCCCTTGGCAGTTATTTAGTTTTGGGTAATGTGCCGCCTCTGATCATTGCCATTTAAAATTATTTCTTTAAAATACGGCATACCAGCTACGAGAGCAAAGGTATATTTTTGTATAATGACTGTAAAATGAAATCCAGGTGGTTCTTCAGTAGATTTGTCTGTGTATGCCATGAATTAGGCTCTATATTGAATCTAAAGATTTTATAAAATACAATTCCTGACTTTAGAAAACTCTAGTTGAGGAGATGATAAAGAGGCATAAATAACTATAATACAAGACAGAATGAGAAAAAAAACAGCAACAACCCAGCCAGCATTAAGCCAAAGGATGGTGCCAGTGTTCCCATGTCTTTCTGCTCAGATGTTATGAAGACCGCATATCAATAATCACTGTTAAACACTTTTGTGCAACAGGAGTAATATTACCATCTTAATAGACTATTACACATATCCTTATATACTCATTGAAAAATGGGTACTGCTTGACTTCAGATACCTCCTTAAATGTCAGCACACATGCATACACTTAAGACAATCATATATTATTATCTAATGGCTGCATTGTAGTTATTCCACTTTTAGGGCAACAATTAGAGTGGCAATTATTATCCTACTCATGGAAGGAGTTTATAGTAATTAGTGCAATGAGGTTAAATCAGAACTGTTTCCAGACCCTGCTTTGCAAGGTAAGCAGTACAAAGTCAGCACCCCTAAATCAGCATTTTAGCTACAATTTCAGTAACTACTGTCGGATTTCAGATGTGAGTCCTATTTTGATCTCTTAAAAATAACTCAGGGAGGGCCACATATAACAACTGTCTGATAAATTCTAATTAAGCATGAATTCTGTCTCCAATAACTGGACTAAGACATTCATATAAAGGATTTGGGACTTGAAAAGAAAATCCAGATAGAATTTCTGTGAATTTTTCTTTAGGAAGAAAATAACTTTGAAGATGGAGGGTGTGGGTGGGGGAATAGTTGATCAATGTGTTTCTTCTTTGGTTTGATTTCTTCTTCTGTTTGTGGTTGCAAACAGAAAACATTTTCAGACAGGATGGTGTGACAGATAGCTCAGTCCTCCCTAATTTCATCACAGCTGAGTCATCAATATTTTAATTTCTTGCAAGTTGTTGATTACAAGCATATAATTTTATTTATTTTAATTAAACTCCACCTTTTCCCACATGCTTCGTGGTGACTCACAACAAAAACATATACTTGTAATCCCAGGGGTGTTAGACTAAAATCTAGAGATCAGAAACTACCTAGGACAGGTAGATTTTGTTTGTGTGACCCAAAAGATTATGAAAGAAAACATTTGTATAAATAAAACTCAGGATCAGGGAAAATGATGTATTAGGACTATGTTTATATATAGTCACACAGTTATTATGACTCAAGTATGGTTCAAGGTTGTCTGGCAGGAGGGGCAAAATAGGAAATGTGCTCCTACTACTCTTGAGGAGAAACGCTGTTCCTTGAAGTGACTTTAGAAAGATATCTCTGATGTGTCCTCAACATTCTGACAGTGTAGGAGAGCACAACTTGCCACCCCAAAATGTCTCTTTGGTATGAGGGTTATTTTGACCTGAAAACAAATCAAGGCCCAAAAGACTCAGGAAGAAACTTTGATCTGCCCCCTAACTGCCTAAAAAATTTTTAGATAGAGGTCCTGTTCCTGGAATAGAGCCATCAGCAGAGGTAAGTTCAAAGAATATGGGCCAGGTGTGGCGGCAGAAACTTGACAGAGCCCAGAGATCAGAGCCCACTCTGTATCCCATTGTCTCAGCATGACCCAGAGAACAAGTGTTTACCAAACATTTGCTTTTCCATCTCCATGTGAATTGCCCTCCTCCCCTTTGAAGTCTCCAGCCACTACTCCAACCTCCTTTTGTCTTTAGCTGAAGAGGGTATTTAAGGTGAGGGATTCAGCCATCTTGGCAAGTTACTCAGTTTTCCTGGGTCTCTCCCATGTATACATGTTATTAAACTTTGTTTGACTTTTCTCCTGTTAATCTGTCTCATGTCAATTTAATTCTTAGACCAGCCAGAAGATCCTAGAAGGGTAGAGGAAAATTTCTTCCTCCCTGATAACAGCAAATATGGCAGTAGATTTTATGCATAAACAGCTTATAATTACTAAAATTATTAAATTTCAATTGTTATAAAAATTAATTTAACATATTTTCAGGTCTCATTTGTTCAATTATGAACTTCTGATTTAGTGATGGTATACTCTGCATGGACTTTAATGGGTAGTAACAAATAATATGCAAATTGCTGGTTCTGGACTCAGGCACAATGCTAATAATGAAATACAAAAGGTGCCAATTCAAAATGTTTTTGTTTTTTTTTTAATTATTATATTACAGAGGAAAGGAACTCGATACAGGAAACTAATGTTTCAGGTAGCAACAGATCTCAGAAGTAGGACACAGATGAATGAAGTTTATATTACCCATCTCATGTTTATTGCTTTTGTAAAAATAAGTGTCACACCTTTTGTTTTAGTGATTTTTCTGCTCTTCTGTTACATTACTTTGAGGGGGTTTAAGATTGCACTTTGATTACTGTCTGTAACTTTCCAGCAGGGAGGGTTTTACACATTAAAATGTCCACTGTGAATTACACCTTCACGAAAATAGGTAGCTATTTATGACCACAGGACACTCAAATAAAATTAGAATTATGGTGGTTAGGTTCACAGAGCACTAGTGTGTGGTGTTTGCCTTTTCTTCCTTGAGATCTTTCACAGTGCGTCCTCAGACCACCCCTGGGTGATTACCCAGATTCAAAAGTACAGGGCACTTTGTCGCTGGGAATGATGAGAACTTGAGGTACTGTGATTGGATCATTACATCGTAAAGTGATGATAACAGCTACAGACTCAATGTCTAATATTTGTGGTCAATCATGAAATATTTCACTATGTTACTATAAAAGCTAAATTAACAGGACAAAGAAAATATTTTTCAAAGTAAATGGTGATGTAACAAAAAATGTAAGTTCTTTTGATTTGGATGCAGCCTCAAAGTTTCAGGAGAAGTTTTCATTTATGGAAAACAGACAAATCTGACCCTGAAGAGCAGCATAGAAAAGAGCAATTGCACAACTAAAGAGAAAACCAAGTATCCACTAACATAATGGATAGTGCAGGTTATCTGAAGATTCCTTTAAAGTATGGAGGCCAGACACGAGCGTCTCCTAGAGCAGGTATTTAACCTGAGAGATGGAGTAGATATCACCCTGTTCTTTGAATTCTCTTCCTGCCTCCGGTATGTGTGTAGGAGTATGGGTGTGTGTGGTATAAAATGAAGGGTGGGGAAGCAAGAAGTAAGCAAACTTTATTTTGAATTTCTGAGACATAATTTTGTCAGGTAATCTTATTCTTGTTTTGGGGCACTTACAGTAGAACAAAGGGCCATTATAAGCAGCATGGCCCTCGAAGCTGAATTAACAATGCAGCTGGGAAATATAACTGAAATACCCTTGAGAGGGGGACCAGGTGTGTTTCTCTTCTATCTC
This sequence comes from Eubalaena glacialis, assembly GCF_028564815.1. NCBI lineage: Eukaryota > Metazoa > Chordata > Mammalia > Artiodactyla > Balaenidae > Eubalaena > Eubalaena glacialis. The sequence continues at coordinate 114,313,046 of NC_083721.1, forward strand.
TTATTACCCTGAAGAACCTAAGTGGTGATGAGATGAAAGCACACAGACATCATTTTTACTGCAGGGAAGAAAAGCAGAAGTCTACAGACTGATCCTATAGCCTTATGGATATAATAAACCCACTGGATTGCAAAGGCACCTGGAATAAAACTTCTTTTGCTCACTCATGTGTAACTTTAAAAATTTAAGCAACAAAATCGTTAATGCCCCTTTCCCTGAAAGCGTTCAATTTCTTAGCATCTTGTGGCCTCGAAGCAACTCCTTTGAAATCAGCAGTACAATACAATGGTTTTCTCTGCCTTCCTCAAGTACTTCTGGAAAGGAGAACTCTCATTTTGTAATTGCAGTTGCCACTGTAATGCTTTATATTTATTAATATTCCCTCATCAAGACTTCAAGGTTTTCTATATATTTGCATTCACCTTTCAAACCATACCTATAAGATAGATGACACCTCCAATTTTCAGGTGTAGAAACTAAGGCACATCATAGCTCAAACTCTTTTTCCTATTTACAGACTTAGCAATACAACTGGGAAAAGGATATGTAAACTAGGGAGAAAGAGGACCCTCTCATCTTCCAATCAAATCCCCTACTTCTAACATGTTGATCTGCATCACACATAAAATTTCATCACAAAAATGAATGCCATTTCCTTGCCATCCTCTTTTAAAATGAAAGTCCTCATTTTTAGACTGCTTCACATTTAGGGCTGCCCTTTTCCCTAACAAACTTTAGGATGCTGGCCTCTACGCCACCCTGAAGTCTCATCATGACCAGATCTTAACAACAACAGCTACTGTTTAATGAACACCTAAGTTATGTGGCAAGCACATTACACAATACACAACACAATAACCCACAAGGCAAAAGTAAATGCTATTATCCTCAGTTTATAAAGGAATCATTGCGGCTCAGAGGTATTACGTAGGTTGTCTAAGTTCACACAGCGAATAAGTGGCAGAGGAAGAATCTTACCTCAGGACTGCCCACTCCCTCTACCCCCCACCTCCCATCACCGCCCTGACTCCAGAGCACAAGTTCTTTCCACTGCTGCCTAAGGTACAATATTTTACCCAAAGGCAAAAGCACGGTAGGACCAAAGAGCCTATTCCACTGTTCATTGTTGCTGCATAAGAGCTGTTTACATGACTAAAGTACTCTGAGTGACTCACCTGATCCTCTGAGAAGTGAGAGTCAGGACTCCTATGCTGACATGACACTGGGAGAATCCACTTCTCTTTCAACAGAAAGCAACACAAATCACTACTCTAATTTTCTTCCTAGAAGTCATCAGTTGGTTGTGTGTGGTTCTAAGTTTGGCAGCAAGACTCCATCTTTTCAGTCTTCAATAACTCTATATGTGTGTACGTGCACGCACGTGTGCCCTCGTGGGTCACGGGCCAAATTCAGAGAAATGCCCAATTTGGAACATATATGGGTGGGTGGATTTTTTCTGTCAGAATTTTCTTTTGGTACTTGTTCTCCTGGTTAAGAATAACCTTGCGATCTTTCAGGAAAGAATTGAAAGCTCTTACATCCTGTATAACCCTTAGCAATGATATAACATGATGTTATAAGTCCATTGTGGCCTAGCTCATTAGACAGTGACTCCATGAAGGCAGGGATGTTCCAAGTTTTGTTCTTTTTTAAAATTTTGGTAAGAACACTCACCATGAGGTCTATCCTCTTGACACATTTAAGTGTACAATACATTATTGCTGACCTTAGGTACGATGCTATACCTTATTCATCTTGCTTAACTGAGTGTTTATGCCTGTTGATGGCCAACTCCTCATTTCCCCCTCCCCTCAGCTCCCAGTAATCATGATTCTCGCCTTTGATCTTATGAATTTGGCTATTTTAGATACCTCATATAAGTGGAATCATGCAGTATTTATTTTTCTGTGTCTGGCTTATTTCACTTAGCATAATGTTCTTAAGTTCATCCATGTTGTTGCATACTGCAGCATCTCCTTCTTCTTAAAGGTTGAGTAGTATTCCATTTCATATATAGACCACATTTTCTTTCACCTTTCATCTGTCAATGGAAACAAGTTGTTGCCACATCCTAGCTAACGTGAATGGTGTTTCAATGAACATGGGAGTGCTAATATCTCTCTGAGATCCTGATTTCAATTCTTTTGGCTATATGTCCAGAAGTGGGATTACTGGGTCATGCGGTTCTATAACTAATTTTTTGAAGAACCTCCATATTGTTCTCCATAGCTACTGCTCCCTTTTGTATTCCCACCATTTGTGCAAGGGTTCAAATTTCTCCATATCATCACCAACACTTTTTGTCTTTTTTTTTTTTTTTTTTAAAAACAATATGCAATCCTAACGGTAGTGATGTGATAACTCATTGGGGTTTTGATTTGCATTTCCTTGATGATTAGTGATGTTGAACATCTTTTCATATACCTGGTGGCCATTTGTATGTCTTGTTTGGAGAAAAGTCTATTCAAATCCTTAGCTCATTTTTTAATTGGGTTATTAGTTTTTTTGCTATTGAATTGTAGGAGTGACATATATTTTGGAGATCAACCCCTTACCAGATATGCGATTTGCAAATATTTTCTACCATTCCTTAGGTTGCCTTTTCATTTCTTCTACTATGCAGAAGCTTTTAAGCTCAATGTAGTCCCAATTGTGCATTTCATGTTTTGTTCTTAATAGTATCTCTAGGGCTTAGCACAGTGTTGGGAACATGATAGGCACTCAATACATATTTGGGTCTTGGCATATCAGTGGGTCCTTCCAAGCCCCAAGAGTACTGACCCTTCTCATCCTTGGGACCCTGGGAGGGTGGAGCCTAGGTGTTATGCAGGCTGTAGAGAGCCATGGAAACTGGAAGTCATGTACTATCTGGACATTGCCCTCTCAAGAGGGTACACTGGTATAAAGTTCTAGACTTCTTTTGCAAAGTTCTCCCTGTTTAAACCTTTTCACTTTTATCTTCCCACCCTACTTCTTCTTCCCCCTCTGAAAACAAAACCCTGCTTGGGTGCTAATTAAAATGCAGAAATGTTTTTACTGGTAAAATGTATTTTGCTTATAACCCAAAAACATGTTGAAAAATTGCATAGTCTGTTGGCTTAATGGGAATCTAAAAGATGGAACTCTAACATTTTAATCTATTACAATATGTGTAGAACATGGGCACACCAGGGCAGATACTGCCATAGGGAATTAGAGTGACTTGTCCAAGTTTAGTTTATCTGTTATTCTGTCTTTCTGGCTGAGTAGTACTTGATGAGCCGAATAATCTGTTTTGTGTATCTTCCCCATACATCTACATCATGGAGAGTCACTTGTGTCCCAAGTCTCCAGCACTCTGCATGCCCACCCTGGACAGGTCCTATCAACTCTCCACCTGTGTGCCATCTCATTTACCCACATAAGTCCTCTATAACTATTCTTCTTTAAGTTCAATGATACGGACTTAATTAGAAGATTGAGTCTAGAAACATTAGTGAAGGGGAAATATCAGAAGAGATGTTTTAGAAAGAAGTGAGGTGCTTCCCTACCTCCCAAGAACATGTTCTTTTTCTCTTGGGTCACTTGATGTGGAGAAGCCAGGGAGTAAAACATCCTGGCTCTTGTCAAAACTTCACAGTAAGGGCCATAAAATTTTAGTGCTGGAAAGAACCTTAGAGATGTTATGGAGTCTAAATCAACCTGCTCATGTTATAAATAAGGAAACTTCATGGCTTTTAAAAGGCCACAGATAGTAACTGGCAGAACTGAGACACGAAAAAGTGATAGTAACTCACGGCAGTGGCGAAACTATGGTGGTACCAGCCACTCTGCTATTTTTGGTGGTGTTGGCCTTTCAGGAAGAACCACATAAAGCCACAGCTGTTGGGCTGCCAACCTCGGTACCACCACTCATTTCAGGGGCTTGCAAACATTCAATTAGCCCAGATTAGAAAAGACAGCAGACTTGAAGCAATGAAGGAGAAGACAGAAATGAACCAACCATTTTGTCTGGTTTTGTTTTAAGTGAATCCTCTGTTCACCTCAATATTAATTTAAATGCTGACATGTTGTTTCCAGAGAATGTTTTACTAATAAGTAAAGGTTTAATTGTGGTTTAAAAAACAGTGCTATCCTAGCACTTTGTTGTCTTGTAATAGCACCAACCAACTCTGCTTTCTATCAGCTTTCGTTGTTGCTCACCTGCCTCTTCTACTAGATTACAAGCTATGAGTCTTACTCATTACTTTACCCTCTTTATCCTTACTCATTACTTTACTGTGCTATATCCTTAGCGCAGTGCTTTGCACACTGTAGCTGCTGGATAAAATGTTTATTGAGTTGGCTGCTGTTAATGTCAGCTTGTTTTTATTTTGATGTACAACAGCAGGAAAGCAGCAGCAATGAAATAAGTCTTCGTAGTTTACAAAACGCAACTCCACATGCTCAGCGGTCATCACTTACAAACACTGGCACTGTCTGTCCCAATTATATTACAGAAAATTCTGTCCTGAGAAACTAACAAAATAATATCAAGTCTAAAAATAAGAAAAGGAATTCATTTTATTTTGTTCTAGTACATTGTTTCTTTTCAGAGGTTTACGTTTGTTCCATGGAGTCTAAGTGAATAATCATGTTGCTGGAAGTAAATCATTTTAGATATATCACTAAGTAATTTTGCCAATGGATATTACAGTCTCAATTTAACATTATTACTATTTGATAACATGATGTGTTTGAAACTCTTTACAAACTGTCATTAAGTCCCCAGAGAACATGATGTTTGAGATAATTTTGGAAACACAAGCTAGGCACTCAGAAACCACATGAGCCAAGAGCCTTTTAAATTTAAATCTTTGTCCTTTGCAGTTGCCAGGGGCTCAAATGGGCAGAAGTCCTTTTAGCCAGATGATTAACTCAGGCATATCACATGCAGACTTCCTGACCTCCTTAATTTTTTGAATTTTTAAGCAGAGAGAACAGCAGAGATCATGTTGGACATCTTCACCAACAATGATGGTGAAATGCTTGGATGTGTCAATATTTACTTTAGTGGCTGAGTTCACTTTATAAGCATTATTACAAACTGGCAATTTTATCAATATTCACTCCATCATCATTGAGGAAAGGTCGACATTCTGCTCATCAATGTTCAATCTCTGGTGACACAAGTACATGGTTTCTGCTTTCAACAAGGCCTAGTCCAGCTAAATGTAATCAAATGTACTGGTGCTGTGACTAAAATGTGTGTAAGGTATAGCACAGGGACAAGATGAAGAGAATAATGTAAGGGGGTGCTACGAGTAAGGAGATAACGCTCAAGTCGAATCACACCATGTGTAGGTTTCTGTTAAATGAAAAGGGCAGAAAGGGTGGCCCAAGGTAAGGGATAAAGAGGAGGAAGAGATGGAGCAATGACTTTACAGTAATTCCTATGGGTGGAGATTTGGGGCAATGCTGTGGGGTAGGGTGACTCTAAAGGAATTCTGGAGTGCTATGACAGGGAGGTACGCAGAGCCCTGTACACGCTTCATGAGATGGGAAAAACAAACGTATTGAAAGGTTTTCATCAGAAAATAACATGACTCAATTTGTGTCTTTAAAAGCTCTCTAAGGCAGTAGCATGGAGAGTTAGCTGAAGGACTGTGAGATGATTGATGATAAGATTAGGAAAATAGTATAATCACTCTGGTGAACAATGAGAAATGTCTGAATTAAGGCATGACAAGGGAGATGGTTAAGATGGAGATCCACACCCCCTCATGCCTATAAAATATTTAATTAGCAGCTGGTGGATGTAAACCTTTTTTTTTTTTTTGGATGGGATTTGAAGTAGGTATCACTGTAGATATCAGAGATGATAGAAAGGGATTGGTCTAGGATGATGAACCCCTGGTTTCTGTCTTGGTAGCAATAAGATAGAAGTTGGAAACTAGGGGGATCAAGGGAGAAAGATGATAAATTTTTGCTCAAAAAGGCAAATGCTGTGTTTGTAGGGTCAATGGAACACCTGCATGGAGATGTTTCATTGACAGCTAGACATTTGGATCTGGAGCGCAGCAAACAGACCTGGGCCAGATACATATATTCAGTGATCATAATGACAGTAGAAGATGCAAATAAGTATATGAGTTTGCCCGGTGAGAGCATGTGGAGTGAGAAAAGAAAAAGTCCTGAAGTTTACTATTTGGTTAATTGACTGAATTTATTTAAATTAATTGCTGCCTTGAAAATTTAATGCATCATCATTTCTCTATAATACCCTACAATATAACCCTACTATAATCAATAGCTTTTCTCATCTCTGTCTCATCTACTGTGGATATGGACACCTGTTTGTCCTGCAAGACCCTGGGAGTGAGGACTTGAGCATCTGAAAATGTAATTCTCTGAGTTAACTGCAGGCTACATGAATAAAGTAGAAGCAATAGATGTTACCTGCCTGAACATACACAGTGAGGACTTGAACTTGATGTTATATAAAAAAGGAAAGAAAACATAGTGACTTTATTGCTATTAAGCAGGTACAAACTAAGTCAAAAACTTTCACTATAAGAAAACTCAATAAAATAGGAAGAACTTTTATTATGTTGTAATCTACAGGGTACAGTCCTAATGATTTAATGCAATCACTGTCAAAAGTACTTCCAATATTTTGGAAGACAAACACTAAATTTTAAAGCTAAATTGCCAAATTAAAGACATCATCTTGTAAAAAAATTTCACAAAATTGAATATGAGCAAGTATGAGTCAACACAAAAAGGAACAAACACTAACACAGGGGTTCTGACTTGAGAAGGGGGCACGGGACTTAAAAAGAATACCAATACCTGGGTCCCCACCTACAGGTATGTACATCACAATCTAGGGTGGTGTAGAGCTGGGGAATCAGTACTATTTCTTTTCTTTTTGAACTTTATTTAATTTATTTTTTATACAGCAGGTTCTTATTAGTTATCTATTTTATACATATTAGTGTATACATGTCAATCCTAATCTCCCAATTCATCCCACCACCCCCCCACCCCGCCACTTTCCCACCTTGCTGTCCATACGTTTGTTCTCTACACCTGTGTCTCTGTTTCTGCCCCAGGTGACTCTAAAGTGCAGCCTGAGTTTTGAACCCTTGTACTCAGCATACAGGTAGAAGATGGGGAAGGAAGAAAAACTAGCCTGGTATGGCAGAGAAGACCTTATACATCATATTGCACTTGTGATTAACAGTCAGAAGCTCATGGAAAGGATCCAAAGTACTACTGAGCTATGCATGCTACTGAGCAAATATTCATTTAAATATTAAATACAACTGTCACTTTTGATTATCTATAGTAAAGAGAAAAAGACTCAGAGAAAATCAACACATACGATAAAACGGAATGAAAACTGCACACCATATTACAAAATGATTATGGAGCTGGGACTATATTAACTTCTAAAGAAAACATCAAGCAATAATTCAACAACTATTTTTAAAATTTTGAAGAAATCTGGTGTCAGGTGGGTGCAGGTTATATTAGCTATTTTCAAAAAGAATATTCGATGATATTTGTATGTAGATATTTTACGCAGTGCCAACAACCATTAAGTGTAACTATATGTAGTTTTAAAGAAATAAACATATTCAGACTTATAAGGAGCTTCTCAGATTATAAATTTTCCCACAGGATGTTATTTTTGATGACTTTTTATTTGTTTCTAGAGATAGGATTGACAACCGATTATAACACAAACCATACGTGCCCATTCTCCATCTTTCTTTCCCACCTGGGACACTAAACATTCTGTGACATTTGCTGTCTCATTTTTAGCACCAGACAATATAACATTTGCTCCAGTGTAAACATAGAGGTCAGCAAAAGAAATCAATCTCTTTTTTGGGGTACCTTAAGGGCTCAAAATGTTGTACACGGATTGAAATAAACCAGCATTTCCATATTAGGAATTTTGTCCAACCTGGACTTAGCTTACTAATAGAAGAGTCCTGTTATCAAATAGTCCTTCTGCACTTTGTACCTTTCTTGGCACATTTCCCTCCTGGTGATACAGTTCATTATAACACGTCTTTCATACCCGCTGCTGTTGTAATGTAATGTAATACAATCAAAGCTCACCTTTGATTCTCCCAGTTCCCAGTGACACCTGGACTTGGTATGGTATTGTGTCAGTTACCACAAAAATCAAATTAGTATATTGACTTTTCACTTGCTCACTCATTCATTAATTTAGTTTTAACTGAAAACCTCCTATGTGTCCAGCACTGTGCTGAATCGTCCCTTGTTCTCTAGGAGCTAAAAGCACAAGCAGTTCTAGGGATTTAAGTGCATAAACACTTATGTTGATAAATATGTTAGACACATCCATTTAACTGAAAAATGAACATTAAGCTAATGGTTACTACAATGTACTCATGCCAGTAGTAAGCAGAGATTAAGAGCATTTGAAAACTACGAATGAGAGTGATTCCTGATATCTCATATTTGGCTACCACAAGATTGACCGAAGTGTTACCTGGAGCAATCTAGGAATGGGATGGAGTTGCAGGATGACGGACCGACAGAACACAGGTGGGGCTGAGGCCAGATGATAATGCTGAGTACGGTAATACAGCCTCAGAGAAGGCTTGAAGGAGCTATGGATTACTTAGGCTAAGGTGTTCTTGAGAGCCCTGTCCACAAACAAAGTAGAGGGGACAGACAATAATACGAGAAGAAACCAAAGGTAGTCTAAGGACACCTTAATGAAAAAAGTTTAAATTTTGATTAAATCCCTGACTCATCTTTAGTATATTCTTAGATGCTCTTAGAGGTGCTCAATAGAAAGAGAACATTACACCTTTTAACATTATTCTAAGTCAGGTTCTTTCTCTTAATGCGACAAAGGCCCTCTTCCGAATGAACATATTAGAAAACTGGAATATACATACTCATCCTTGTCCACCTTTTCTCGAAGCTTCTTTAGCTGTTTATTTTGGCTGAACTTCAAGTTTTGAATTATGTTCTCAAAGTATTCGTCTTCCCTGTAGCTCAACTATATTGATTTAAAAGATTTGGGGAAAAATATTAAAACCGGTATCTTCAAAGTTTTTGCTAAATAGCATGAAGAGATATTTTCTTAAATTCTATCACTTAATAAAGTTAACAGAGAACATTAAAACTTGCCAAAGAAAAGTTAAGTTCCAACTAGCTTAGTTCTGTATTACAGATCACTGCTGCGCTGGCTGAATCACTACTTCAGTCTATTCTTTTGCAATGAGTCAAATGAAACTAAATGTCAAACAAGCTTTTCTATATTGATATTCATCCTTACAGGACAGACAAGATAAAAGCATTCATATTTAGTACCTACTATGTTATAAGAACACTGTTATAAGAACTTCATATATCACATTTTTTAATCCCCATAATAATCTTATGAAGGTGGGCTGTTACCACCATTTTAAAGCTGAGAAAACTGAAGCACAATTAAGTCACTTGCCCAAGTTAATGAGTGATGGAGCTGAGATTTGAACCCTAGGAGTCTGGCTTTGAGCTTATGCTCTTAGCCAGCTAGTGAGAGGTGTAGCTGAGATCTGAACCCAAGCAATTCAGCTGTGAGACTATGTGCTCAGCCACTAGACTCCTGCACAAGGGCCCCGGGGACTCACATGCTACAGCCAGCTCATTTTTTAAAAAGTCAAGCTTTTCTGCAAATGGAAAAAGAAAAGAGGACACTGTGCCTTGCAAACTCCCGTGTACTCAACAGATTAGGAATCGCTGTCATCCCCAGATCTAGGCAAGGGTCACCTTGTCACCAGGGTTTCAAGTAGTTGTGGTGACTGCAAGGTTAACAACAGGACCTTTAGCTGAGTCTGAAATCAATACTGTAATGACTTCAATCAACTCTGTTTTCTTTTCATTGTTACATTACCAAAGGGGAATAAAATAGTTCCCCATTCTCAAATAGTAGATTTTTTTTCAAATAGAGAAGGCATGACCTGGTTTACCCAGTGGAGGAATAATTAGAAAGTGGAAGGAAAGCTGAAGATTTGACTTTTCAGGCGTGTATAAAATGAGATAAGAAGCCTGAGTACTGCCTGTTCATCACTTAAATGTCTATGTCTTAACGCTCTTTAAAAAAACACCAGATTTTTATCACTACGCTTAAAATGGAATATATGGAAAGCAAAATAACAAAACCAAATACAGACCAGCCCATGAAACGATAGGCTAAAACTAAAACAAACATAGTTCTGGCTTCAGTGTTAAAGGCTTAATATCAATATAATAAGACCTCTGGGTGTAGGCTATTTCACATAATTTCTGGCCTCCCCTATAGCTAGAAATGACATTGCCACCAGCCCCAGGCATCATCAGTGCAGTCTTTATAAAGACTTACCTCAAGGTATTCATTATTCAGTTTGTTGTCATTTGAAATAATGTCATCAGGATAGCCGATCCTTTCTTTAATTGCTAAGGCCTATGAAAATTAGAATATTGAATGTGAGCATGATTATGAACTTTCAAATGCAAACATTATAATTTGCCCTTGACAGCAGTTGAATAACCTGATCCATACTGTGTACAAGATGAGTATCTGACAACGTTTAAACAGAGATCTTTTGCACTGGCTTTTTCTTGGAGTTCAAAATAAACAAAAAATAGTTCTGAAATTTAGCTTCTAATACCCTATTCTCATAGGCTGCAGCTTTCCCAAGAAAACCAAAATGAAAACTGACAAGTCATTGTTCCACATGTATTGTACTTTTATGAACTTTTTCTCTGAAAGGCTTTTTTCTTCAATTTTACAGGAGGGGTAATATTTAGAACTTCCATTCTAGCAGCTTATAATTATCTTTTCACTTCACTGATTTGGCTGAGAAAACAGATGTGGGCTTACAGGTTTAATGCTAATATTCTTCCTAAATATTGGTTCCTGGAGTTTTTATGTTCTCCTTTGGTCTCCAGAGCTAGTGTACCTAACTTCCCGTGGTTAAATGAATGACATTAGTTAAACAAGTAGAAAACAGGGTTTTCTTTGTTATACCATCTCATATTTACCACTACCTTACTACTATTTCTATTTTTATTATTTTAAAATTGTTTACTTATTGTAATTATTTCATCAGTACCACTTGTTTACTACTTGCTATTTCTATTTCTATTTTTTATTTCTCTCATTTTTCTCAAAGACAGTTGACTTTTGATTTTATCATACCACATTACTCTTAAATAATTTAACTAATTTAATATTTTCATGGGATATTAAGCTTGCATCTCTGAATTATTTGTTTTACCATCAAATGGATGTGGTTTTGTTACAAATCTGTTTCATAAGCGTAGGATTTCCTCAGTGGATCAGACAGATGTGTCACTAAATCAGTTTGGCCAAGCCCATTTCCTTTCCATACCATCAGCCCATAACGAATCATCTCCCTCTCAATGGCACTTTATTTTCTAGAAGATATTTCCCCAAAAGGTGTTCTAAGGGATAAAAAAATCTACAGTAATAGGAGGTACTACATGAAAAGGATATATTGTCAAATATTTGGGGTAAATACTGTGACACAAACGTTAAGCAGGCTTCTTCATTGAAAGACTTCTTAGAGTCTAAAATTAAGTAATTGTAAGTGTCCAATGGGATGAATTAGTCTATTTATTCATTCAATTTGTCTTTAAGGGTATACAACAAGCCAGGTACTTTGTAAGGGGCTGAGGATACAATGCTAGGCAAAAATTTCTACCCCTGGAGAGTTTACTATAATGGTCAATGGTAGGCAATAAAATGAATATTACCTCTCAAGTGTGATGTATGGTGCCATAAAATCACACCCTACAGGTATATAACCTAGTCGAGGGTGGGATCAGGGAAGCCTTCCTGCAGGAAATGTTTCCTAAACTCTTTTTGACCATGGGACTCTTTCATAGAGCAACTTGGCAGGTCCAGAGTTTCATGACACCACCCTGGGAAATGATTACCTAGAACAATTTGATTGGCTACATCAAATAGTACCATGTTGTGATAGCTAGAACATGAAAGGAGCAAATCCAGCCTGAACTTCTGAGGACCTACAGAATGATGGAAAGATAGCTATACTGGGGTGCCAAATTCTAGACCTGACCCACTCAGGGCTCTGTGATAGCTGAAAAAGATAATCCTTCCATGTGATCTAATTCTGAAAGAGAACTAGACTACAGCTTGATTCTCTTATTATAATAGATTTATGGACTCTTTCTGTGTTAGTTCAAAGAATGGTCTGTTCTTCCTGTTACCCTAACTACAGAGCAATAATCAGGCTGCATGTGAATACTGCTCATAAACACATACAGTTTTCACTGGACAGGTTCCATTTAGGTTTATATAGTTATGAACACAATGGCATAGTAAATTTAAACCTGATATTTCCTTAGACATCTCACTTTTATTCTAATGCAAGATACTAAGAGTCCCAATAAAAGGTGCACAACGGGGGTAAATAAGAATAGTTATAAAAAGCTCCTTCAACATCCCTCTAACTGTAGGTCACCTTATAGTACTCAAATAATGCACTACCTTACATTTGCTTGAATAGAAATTTAGTATTTTTCTCCCTAGGTCATTTAAAAAAAAACTAAATAGTGCATGCTTAAAAAAAATTTAGCTAGAAATTTACATTAAAGATTAGGGGATATTTTTAGATATTGGTAGAGGTCTTTTAAATATTTTTCATAAAAGGAGGAAAAATATGAACCACTGATAATATCTTTTAATGCTTTCTTGTTCACACAAGATTTTCCTCTTGTTTTGTGAAGACTTCCTTTAAAAAAAAAAAAAAAAAAGGAAAATTGGAGATCTTTCAAAGTTTTGAGCCAAACATGGAGAGTAGGAGCTAGTTACAAAGAGATAATAAAAGATGAAAATCATAAGAAAAAAAAATCTTCATCCATGAAAAGTGTTCCTGGAAACATTACATCTTGAAGGAGCTTGCTTTTATTTTACGCAATCTTTGAATACTATGTTTTCCCCAAATTTCTTAAAAGCTAATCTTTTCTTATAGATTTTTCTTTGATAATTCGCCCGGCCTTGCTCTTTACCTTTTCTTCAGCTTTCTTTTTCGTTTCAGCATCCATCCAAGTAAGGTCATCTAAAGTCTGAATAAAAACTTCCCGGATCTGTGCAATTAAATCCTCAACCTTAAACCAAAAGAACAGAAGGCAAATTTAGGCCATGAATTAATTTTTTATAACACAAATTAAAAAAAAAATAGAGCTATAAGCTGTCTTTATGTGATTCAATGATATGTTAATAAATGTAAATTTATAAACAAATTGGTGATCTAAACAAATGGATATATGTGGGTAATTATATTTTTAAAGCAACACTGCTACTATCAACACTAATGATTAAATAGGTCATAATGCATACATTAATAAAAATCACCTTCAGAATGTATGGTTTCCATTATCATGAAAGACGAACTAACATAAAATACTGTCATTACTATTAGTAGTTTAGTTAAGCATGAGGTAGCATTTCAATAGATTCTTTCACCATGTCTTTAAGTTCCCTTGTCTTCATTTCAGTAACAATAAAAAATAAAGTACATGTCTTACACTTCAAATAAACCCTGGTTTACTTTCTGGTTTTTAAGAAAATACTAATTCTTAGTCAATTTTGGTAACAGAAGAGATTACAAATGACTGTATCATTAGAACATGTGACTGGGTATCGTGAATACATTGCTTCTGGAAAATGGACAATTGGTTTTGGGTTAAACAATATTAGGATCAGAAACATAACCAGACCTGCGGGAGAGGGAGAATAAGATTTATTGGGAAATAATGGCAAATTGTGATTCAGAAGTTCTCTGCCAATTAATAAAATTTTAACCAAATGATGGACTATTGTAATTGCCCATCAGTGCAAACACATGCTGATAGAGTATTGTGCAGAAAACATTACCACATGTTTACTGTCTCCAGGAAATGCCGCTTCCACATAGAGCCTTCCCACAGCATTTTCCATATTCCCATTGACATAGTTTGCACAACGTCTCCAAGTCGCTGTTTCTGATGTTGTGCCATAAAGAGCCTATGGGAGAGAAAAAGGAAATGGCATTTGATCAAGAGTAGACGGCCGAAGTGTGGTAAGAGCACAAATTTCACAGGACTCTATTCTTTATGTCTCCTAAATTCTTGCAATATTCATTGCTTCTCCTCACATGTCAGGATGTCCTTGCATAGGATAAAATGTAATCCAATTGAATTATTACTTACATATGATCTGGAAATAAGGTATATTTTCAGTAGCACGTCCTAGAAAAACTGTTGGCTATTGCAAGTTAATATCTTTCTAGACAGCGTTAGAAAAAACAACGCTCTCCACCAAACAAACAAAATAACACTGTTGCCACTGTATAAACATAAATGTGAAGTAATATTCAATAAATGTAACAGGGGAGAGATCTGGTATACAAGAAAACACGCTCCTGTTTTCTAAAGTTTTTGCTGAAGTTCCAGTACTTAGAAGAACTGCATGTGTACAAATTTAAGAACCAATAAAGGGATTAACTTACGGAAGGGAAATTTAGCAAAACACCATTTTTACATTCTCTAATTTAAAAAATATGTCTACATTTTCTTTTAAAGGGTAAAAACTAAAAATTTCAATCAATCAGGGAGTTATTTCCTTTCCATGACACCAACCAATACATTTGTGAGAATTTCTCCTTCCTCAATCCCTCCTGCCCTCTCCCCTCACAATAGGACAAAAATGATGATTCTTTCAATAATGTAGGTCCAGTCTAATAAAAGGTCTTAAGGCTATCTCCAGGTAGGTATATTCTCAGGGGATTGTCCACATCAATGTGGTCCAACTGTCTGAATGTCTAGTATGTTACAAGCACCAGAAAAATCAAATTAATTGAGATAGATACCCCTGAAATTACTTTGAACACAACAAAAAACCAAGCTAGTATTCTTCCATGAACTGCTCAAATAACCAATACATGCCCTTCCCGGGCAATTCAATCACGGTGCCAGAGTAGACAATCATAGGACCACAGAGCACCCGAAAACTGGCTTTCCTAGGCAACATGGCTTAAATACAGGCAACATACCCAGCATTTGGCATTTTGTCTCTTGGCAAAGTTTACCACTTCTAGTAATGTACATGGCAAGCCTTCATAACCATGGATCGCTTTATGCTTTAAGTCTTAAGAAAAGAGAGATTTTTTCTTCACCTTGCGGAAAGCATTTCTGGACTCCTTGTAGGTTCGGCTGAGGCTGCTTACAAGATCCATTATGAACCGCCAGGACATTAAATTTTGAAGATCTCTGCATAAAAAAACCCACCACCCAGCAACAGAAAAGATGAGGCTGCAAAGCTTCTAAAGAGTGATATTAAATGTAAACTTTGGGGACATGGGCACTCGGACATACCTACCTGGCAGAATATTTGGTAAGAATGAGCTTAAGTTTGGTTAAATATTCTGGAGCATAAACAACCACATCTTCCTCATTTGGAATATTAATATTCACAGTTGACATGATTTCATTTGTGAAATTTGACCAGCTGAATGGCTGGAAAAAAGCAGGCACAAAACATTCAGTAATTATGGATTTCTCTTCTTGGTTCCAAGACTCAGTTATGGTTACAGGGTCAGTTGCATCACTATATAATTATCACAATGGTCAGTTTGATATCTGTTTGGGATTTTTCTCTAATTGCTTCAGTCAATTTTTGAATAAAAATTAGTTCTGTAGCATAATTATTTAAATAAAAGAATTAAACCAACCATTTAAGAGCAAAAGCAAAGCTTCTAAGTTTAGTGAACATATGCTAGAAATTAGGCTCAGTGTCAAATTCTTGGTCTAACCAATATGAAAGAAAAAGAAAAAGAAAAAGAAATTTAGCTGTAAACATAAAGTTTCCTAGGTTTATGCAAAAATTTAAATGGGTATAAAATGTTTATCTCTTAAAAGTGGATATTAATAAACAATCCATTTGAACACAGTAATACATCTCAGTGGAGCTCGTGTTGTAAATGAAAGCACACTGTTGTCCTAGCAGAGGTATAGTAGATGTATAGATACAACACAGATGGTCCAATGAAGATGAACAAAATGTACTTTAAGCTATCGATATCAGGTCTACAGGCATGCAGTTCTCACACTTCAGAAGCTGGGTTTGGAGTTGCCAGAAGATGGAGTCTTATCTATTATTCTTTAAATGGGAATTGTCGTTATTCAACCACCAATGGATATAAGAAAAAACAGCAGAAGTGGAGATTATGCAGATCTTGCTGAAATGCTACATTTCAATGTTTGAGAATGTTTAAGATTACCAATATCTTAGGCTCTATCATTTTATATATATATGCCTAGAAGTATATAAATACACTGATCACTTACTAAGTATGAGATGCTATGTACTTTTCTTGATTTCCTTTGGCAGTTTGGACCATTATTTTACAACATATTTATTAAACACTTATTATATTAAAAAGCTCTATGTAAGAAATTCCTAACTCAGTAGGTTATGCCTTTAAAAAGTCCTTGTTTTCAGCAATTAGTGCCAAAGAGAATTCCATCACTGAATGTGGTGGTTTGTAGATTTTTCCAGGAATGTTGCTTCATTACCTGATTGTGTGCATCAACTAATACATAGAATACATGCATAGCCTTAAAAGAGATTATTAGATACTAGCTAAGGAATTACAACTAAGCAAAAAGATGTCAATTGATGTTTATAAATGGAATCTATAGATTTTTCTGTTTCTTGTGTTCTATTTCTCCATTCTTGCTCTGAACACCTCCATAGATGGCCTTGATGAGAACATGGCAAGTTCTATGAATAAATTATCCTTTTTCAGAGTTAAAAAGAAATCTGGTACTTATATTATTTGACTGTCCAAGTCCAATGGCTATATAATAGGTCTTTCAGAAGGATTTTTGCTTTTAATGTTTCCAAACCCTTTTCTATGATAATTTCTAATATTATTACATAGCTGCCTTGAAAGGACTTTTACCTTTGAAATTCACTCTAATTAAATATAAATATAATTATTTCAAATAGTTTTTTTTCAAGTCTTTTCATGAAGTCAAATGGTTGATGTTGTCTAAATTCATTTTGATGTTCAATTTATTTCAATAAATAAAAAAATCATTAAATTTTAACAAACTGCATTTTAATATTATAATTTTAGAAATGGCACAATAAGAGAGTACATAAAACTGCTACTTACCTTCCCACTGATCTCTAGTGAAAAGTTATTTTGGATCTGGGCTAATGTCATTTTGTTATAAAGAAGCATTGGATCATTTCGATCTTCAGATTTAGTTGTAGCCTATGGATTTAATTTCTTATCATTATTTTGGATCAAGAACTCTTTAGAAAAATATAACTATATACAAGGGAAAAAGAAATATGGCATAGGTACAACATAATTATATTTAACTTCTATTCTGTATTTGTGTTATAATTTATTTTGTCCTATCAAGAAGAAAAGAGAAATATAAGAGATTTTAAGTATATTCAGTAACAATTATCAAGATTTGGCTGCAGTGTCAAGTATAAAATTTTCAAAAATCTTTTTATATTTTCATAACTGCCAAACCACATCAGCAATATTTACAGGCCTCTTTCCTTCTATGGCTAAATGGGCAGCTCAGTTGTGTCTGTGGCTATTTCATATGATAATGACTTTCTTGAATATAGTCATTTCCAGTTTATCTCTCAAATACTCTTTCTCTCACCTACCACCATTCACTGTCCCAGTTAAAATTCAGACAGGAAAAAGAGTAGAAAAAAGCACAATGATTTCTACAAGAATTTAAAGCAAGTAAGACTGAGAAAATTCCTAGTACATAACACAGGTAGGTGGCAAATTATCTGAAGAGAGTTCTAGCATCTACTTTTGTGACTGTCCGCTCATCTGGCCTAACGAGTTCAGTGTTATCAACAGCATCTAGTATTATTTTTTTCATTGAATCAAAAAAGAAAATTTCAATAACAACTGCCCAACTAGTGGTTGAAAGGAGTAAAAGCAATTTTAAGTGAAAAGAAACAAAATGTAAAAATGGGAATTATTTCTCAAGTGACAACGGCTCCAATTTCCCCTTTAGGTCACTTATTTATTCATTTAAACATTATGTTTGTAACATCTGCATGCAATAATGTGCTGGACACTGTTAGAGACACATAGGTGATTCAGGGAGGACTGAGACCCCACTACAATCTCAGAGTGTCAGAGGGGAGAGAAAATGTAGACACAAAGAATTCTGAGGTAAGATACAACTACTACAGAAGCTGAGGCTGATCAAAGGAGAACACGGTCTTGGAAGGTGCCAGAGGTAAAAACCCAGGGTAATAAACTGTTCTCCTCTAAAAATTCTGTTTCCAACACTGAACCACATGTAACCCATCAAGCTGCCATTCATCCAGCTGCAGCTCCAAGCAAAGTCTGGTTCTGATTCTACACTTTTGGTTTCATGTAGCCCCAGGAAAGCCAAAATTGCCCTTAAAGATCTTCAGTCTTCAAGATTCTGATGGTAAAGTGACAAGCAGACGGGGATTTAGGAGTGCAGGTTGCTGTTTGCAATGTCAGAGAGCTCTGTGGATCCTAGACTGAAACTGACTGTGAGTTCAATCAATAACCTGGATGCTGTTTACAGAGTTCACTCGCTTGAGACTGCAGACCCCGTCAGAGGAACTTCAGACAAGGAACTTCAGACAAGAATGTGCCAACTCAGACTCCAAGGATTGACCTGGAACTAGAGGAAACTCAGGAACACACCCCTTGGGCTTTGCTGATAAACTCCTCCTCTTGGATCTCCCTTGAGCTAATAAGCAGCCTGACAGTCTGAACTCAGTGATATCGTACTGTAGTGTGGCCATGTTCAGAGGCTACTACTTCTTAGCAAAGGGATAGAGACAATTTCTGTGGTCACCTTAAACTTTAAAATAAAATAAAGTAAAATTGTACATATCAAAACTAAAACAGCTTTGCTGAATAGCTAGCAATCAAGTGTGTCCTGAATCTCAAGGGCATCTCAACAACAGTTTGACTGTAAATAGTTAGGATATTGATGTAATCCACTTAATAATAGGTCATTAAGTACATCTAGTTTAATATTTGTCAAATTAAGTATGTCTCCTGGATGTCTGGACCCTGGTTTACTGTAAAATTCCAGTTTTAAAGGTCCTCTTGAAGTTAATGATCCATTACCAAGCTATGCATTTTTATCACTTGGTTAAGGAGATGTACCTTTTACCCTTAAAATACGATAGAGAAGAGAAAGAAATAAAAAGCGGTTGACGTTGTTCAGTGTATCAGAGAAAATGTGTTTTACATTGGCAATTTCTTTTTCCAATTCCATAACTCTATTCATTTCCAAAGAAAGCTGTTTTTCATCGACAGGCAGTCCCTTTTCCTGACGAATCAATTTGGCCACAGAAATCATAAAATCCACATATGCTGTACAAGCCTGCAAGAAATAAATGACAGTACATTGCTGAAGAACCTTCTAAATATTCATCACGGCGCTTTAACTTAAAACTTATTTTCAATTCAGTATTAATTTTTGGTGACAGATAAAGCACAACAAAATAGAAATCCATTCCTGAATCCTAAAAGAAATGACCTGTACAGATTCTCAGAAAGTCAATGTGTCTTTGAATTATAGCAGAATAATAAAGGATCACTCTGAAAGTACTAAGTAACTTATAACCATTTGGTTACGGAGATTTTATAACTTTCAACTTTTAATCAAACTAAATTGCTTTAATAAGAATGCAGATGCAAAACATTTGGTAAGCAATAACCTAGTATTTTTTTCTTAAATAATAATAAATTATTTTGCCAAATTTCCTTTTATCAGGTTTTCTCTGCACACATATATATATATTTTCAACTATCCATGAAGAGATGGCCACAAACATATTACATTATCAGGACATCTTTTATTTGTCTTCTCTGGCCAAGCAGTATTTTTTTTTTTTTTTAATGAGAATGTGTTCTCATGAGCTCCTCCAACACAAATCTGTGGGTTTTAGTTAATTCCAAAGCTGGCCGTCATTACTGTGAAATTTCTAAGATACCATAGATTTGAATATCAGCTTTCTTCTAAGAACTCAAATTCTTTCCATTTTATCTTCACACACATTTTAACTTTATGAAGATAAGCTATAAACTAGTTTTATTATTGACCTTTTATAGAATATATAAATACCTTATTCAAGTTCAGAGTGGCACTGAACCCAGGAAATTTAATACCACTTTCATAACATTGCTATTTAGCTATTATTTTCTATCAGCAGTTAAAATAAATTATGATCTCACCACATTCAAATTTATTCAAAATTCAAGTCCCAGCACCAGTTTGGCGACACGCAGACGACCACAATTAGGAAAGCCATACCACACAAGTTTGGAATCAATGGGTAGTTCTATGCTTCAAAGACTTGTCCACACAGGGTAAATATGAAGGAAAGCTGTAGAGTGCTTAACAATTCCACACTTTCAAGGGGCTTTTACAACCTACTATTTGATTATCAGTGAAAGGGGTACCCTTGTAGTCACTGTGAGTGCAAAGGCACATCTAAATTCACAGTGACTGGGCTTCCCTGGTGGCGCAGTGGTTGAGGGTCTGCCTGCCAATGCAGGGGACACAGGTTCGAGCCCTGGTCTGGGAAGATCCCACATACCGCGGAGCAGCTGGGCCCGTGAGCCACAATTACTGAGCCTGCGCATCTGGAGCCTGTGCTCCGCAACAAGAGAGGCCGCAATAGTGAGAGGCCCGCGCACCGCGATGAAGAGTGGCCCCCGCTTGCCACAACTAGAGAAAGCCCTCGCACGGAAACGAAGACCCAATACAGCCATAAAAATAAAATAAATTCACAGTGACTCATTAAGAGGATCAAACATAAAACTTATAGGGAAATGAAAATATTTTATCAAGCAAGAACCCAAGCAAAATGTACAAAGTCATTATTAATTTGAAATTCAAGAGGACACCTTTAGATACTGGCATTCCATGACCTTTACTAAATGCTAAGTAAACAATTTCCCAGGGAGAGGGCTCTCTCTTTCAAGGATACCCAGCGATCGTGAGGCTGTCTCACTGGCATCTCTATCCCTGGATCTGCTACTCAATAGAACAAACTATTTTTCAGCCATGTGTCTGTATTAAAAACCAAATCACTAAGGTAACAGGGATAAAAGGATGTTTTTATGTATATTCTTGCCAACTCCATTCTCTTCCTATTAAAAAGTAATCAGAATTCTTGTTTCACTTTGAAGAAAACAAATATGTCTGTTGGTCATGGGACCAACTATTCCAAAGTGCAAGCATGCAGTGTTTTGAATTAACTGCATTTCAAATCATATAAATTCATCTGCATTCAGCAGGGAATTACTACTGCCTACGAAGGAAATGGTAATTTAAATTTTCCAGTATCAATCTACTGAGATTTTTTTTTTTACTCTATGGGATGCTTTTTCATTAATGGGGTGAGAAAACAATAATGAGTGTTCTCCTCCATTTCGTTGACTCTGCAAACTGGTTTTACTCCAGTATCTTTATCCTTACAGATCTATTTAAAGACTATAGAATTTGGCAAGCAGAAGAACTTTGGAAAATGCTTCTAGTCTTCTGAGCTGGTAAAGTTTCCCAGAAAACTAGAAGCATATTATACCATGAACTTCTGAGATGCTTGAATATTTAATACACTTACATGGAATACACTACTTCCTTTAATGAGCTCCACTACCTGGCAACCTATTACAATGTGACTGATTAAAACATGTCTTAGTATCTTGATTATCTTTCCTGGCTTCCAAATTTATCTAGTAGCTGTCAGAACCCAGGCTTACTGCTGCTGTTAAATCCTTTCTACAAGATATGATTCTACCTTAAGGTACTGATTTTCTTCCTTGAGATACTTCTAGATTTGTAAAATGCCAAATGATAGCAATTGTCATAATTTGGGGAGAAAGTAATCAACACATATTTTAACATTTAAAAAGTACATTGGCCAGGATATTTTTTAAATCAGATGTCAATTTCTCTTTTCTGTCACTAAGAGAGCAACTAGTTATTACGACAAGGGTCAGAGGCAGCTACCTTTTTCGACAGTCATAAGGTAGCCTAGTTGAAGCTTTGATACAGTGAATCCTTTATGTGATAAAACAAAAACAAAAACAAATTAAAAAAACCCAAAAACCTAAATGTCTATGTAGTCCTTCCTTTAAAAATAAAACACTGTAAATCCTAATGCTTATAATAGCAGGTTCAAAGATGCTAATTGGTTTGTTTTTTTTTTAATTAATTATTTATTTATTTATTTATTTATTTATGGCTGTGTTGGGTCTTCGTTTCTGTGCGAGGGCTTTCTCTAGTTGCGGCGAGCGGGGGCCACTCTTCATCGCGGTGCGCGGGCCTCTCACTATCGCGGCCTCTGTTGTTGCGGAGCACAGGCTCCAGACGCGCAGGCTCAGTAGTTGTGGCTCACGGGCCTAGTTGCTCCGCGGCATGTGGGATCTTCCCAGATCAGGGCTCGAACCCGTGTCCCCTGCATTGGCAGGCAGATTCTCAACCACTGAGCCACCAGGGAAGCCGCTAATTGGTTTTAAATGGTTGGGTAAAATCCCTAATTGCAGTTTTGTGAGCTTTTAAATTACACACTATTGGTGAGATGATATTTACCAATACTCAACACCATGAATCGTTACTCTAATTAGGACTATCTTCATATTTCAGGACCAGGCAATAATATTTATATATTGGCTCTGTTCAGAAATTGGACTTCTCCTGCTTAGAAAAAAGCTGATATTTGTTAGAGTTGCCAAAGAGCAAGAGAGCGATGCCATTCCACTATTGTCCTTCACACTTGGTATCTTTGTTAAGAAGTAACAGCAAGTCCCAGGGAGGAACAGATAGCTCTCTGGACCGGTTGGCTGATATTTGTGTACCTTGGTGTGCCAACAGCTATGGACCAGGGGTTTCACTTTGAAAGATTCTGTTCTGGGACACCTAGCTCTTACCAATTTTCTGCCCTTCTCTTTCCAAGGCATAATGTGGGAGCATGAAGTCACTGAAAAGTCACAGAACTGTCTTATTCCTAGCCACTGATGCGGGTGCTGTTATTTAATAGTGTTACACAGAAAAGTTTCCTGAGGGAACACACAGGGGCCCCCAGCAGGAGAGAGATGTTTCCTCTCAGAAGGCTTGGAATTTTTTGCCACTTGAAGCAGCATGTCAGGGATCATGCAGCTGCCAGAACACAGAGGCTTACTCCCCAAAGATGGGCACAGACACAGAGAATCACGCAGCCATTCCTGGGGACAGGAAGTGAGAAACAGCCCCCCAATCCTAGCAGGGCTCTGGAGCAGGAGAAACACAGGATACAAGAGGATCCACTATGGACCAGCATGGGGACTGTTTGGGGCTTTCATCAAGTAATGAGAGAGCCTGCAGATTCGTATGAGAGAACTTATTGGGTAACTTCTAAGGTTTGTTGCATATGTTTGGGAAGGTGCATGTAGTTCTTTTTACAAACTGAGTTCAGTTGATCTAAAAAATTTCTTTTGTCATATCCAGGAAGTCCCAAGTTCAAAAGCTCCTTTATGTTTTGTGGACTGGGTGAAACCTCCTGACTATTAGTCACCTGGTGCCCAGAAAGTACAAAATGAGGTCAGCCGTTTCCTTTGCAGGATCCATTTTATCAAGTCAACCAAGCAGCAGTCACAGCAATCTTTTTAAAAACCAAATCAAATCACATCTAAATTATCCACCGACCCCTACCCCCAGTCATTCACCTTGTATCATATCATCCAGTTTTATTTCTTTTATAACACTATCTCCATTTATCTTATTTATTTACTTGTTTCTTTATCATCTATCTCCTCCGATTAGAACATGAGTTCCATGTGAATAAGGACCATTTCTGCCTTGTTTCCTTGGTATCCTTACTGCCTAGAAAAGCATCTGTCACATAGTAGAAGCTCAATAAAAATAAAGTTAAATTGTAAGTATATTGAGTAAGTTTCCCTCACCTCCTATGTCATCAGGCTTCTAATGGCAGTCCAAGTCCGGAGCAGTTTCTCTGAGCTTGTATTTTGGGTAAGTGGGCAAACAAAATCCTCTCTAGGTTTACCCTCAGTTCCAATACCTGCTCATCTAAAGGACTGCAAAACTCAGCTTGTGCTCTTTCCAGAGCAGGTACAGCTTAGAGAATTTCCCTGGACTGTGTTTTATTTAGTACACAGGCCCCGGATCACCTCTTTTGGCTTCTAACCATCCTGGCCATATTCCAAGTCCTCTATCTTCATCCCTGAAATGTTTCCCTTTTTTGTTTTTTATTAAATGAACATCAAATTTTTCTAAGTGCTCTAAATTTCTTCATGACTCTGGCCTCCTCCTCCACCCCTGCCAGGCCCCATAGCATTATACTATATAGCTTCTAATCTCCAACTCCTTTGTTACCTCCTAGGGCTCTCATTTGCTAGATCAGTGGTTTTCTCACTTTTCTTTTAGCCCTGAAATGCTCTGTTCAAATAATGTTTTGTTAATGTATAAATAAGTAAAATGAACCTTGAAGAATGTAAACATGAAGGTGTGGCTACACAGAGCACTGTCATTGGCACACACAAAGTGGTCCTTAGGTTCAGAAACCCCTACCCTGGCTAATTCTACCTTTTCAGACAGACACAGAACATAAACATATCTATAATCCAATTATGCTCAAATATTTTGGGTACCTAACCTGCAGATTCCTTATGAAGGAGGACAAGGCAGCAATCAGCCTTGAAAAGCTAAAGAGGTAGAGAAAGGGAAACTTTGAGACCAATTCCAATTCATCCCAATAGAGTTCAGAGACTCTTCTGGAGGTGGTGATTTTTCAAGAAAATTAAGGTTGTCATTCCTTTCAGTGAATCAATAAGCAAGAGCTTTCTCACATGAAGTAGTTGGTTGGTTCCATTTTAAAATTCCATGAACGGGATGATTATTTTTTATGGGCAATATGTATCTTTCATATTGTTTTCCTAGCATAGAAATGTATACTCTTGTATGGGATAGAACTGTTTCAAATCTCACTACTTCTGTCCTTTGAGGTAGCAATGTGTCATTAAGTGATCTCTTCAGATAATCAGAATACCTCAGAAATAAGGTTCTATCTCTTTAACAAGAGACATCCAGCATGAGTGGCTCCTTGATGAACCCATTTTGAGAACAGTTTCTTCTGCCACGACATTTAGGAAATTCTATTTATTTCCTGGGAAAGGACACTTTACACAACAATGTGCCACACAGATAAATCCCAATTTTTAAAATAAATGTATTTGTTCAGTATTTATACAGATGGCTATGTGGCCTTCTGCCTAATATTTGGCCTATAGAACACTGTTATTTTTTTTTAACATCTTTATTGGAGTATAATTGCTTTACAATGGTGTGTTAGTTTCTGCTGTATAACAAAGTGAATCAGCTATACATATACATATATCCCCATATCTCCTCCCTCTTGCGTCTCCCTCCCACCCTCCCTATCCCACCCCTCTAGGTGGTCACAAAGCACCAAGCTGATCTCCCTGTGCTATGTGGCTGCTTCCCACTAGCTATCTATTTTACATTTGGTAGGAACACTGTGTTATTAAATTTACATTATAAACTCCTGGAAAAAGAGTGTTTATGTAGTCTTGTTTGGCACCTTATGTCATCCACATGAGCTGGCTTAATTCATAATTTTAAATGAGATTTGCTCTCCAGGTTTTTCTGTAGAAATAGCACCATCTAGAAGGAAAGATAGATTGGGAACCAGGAGACAGGATCATGATGAGGGGGGCTATAGTAGCTATTTCTCCTCATCTGCTCATAACAGAACCCTCTATTCTCTTTCCTCTTGGTGGAACTATCGATCAAGGCATCTCCCTTCCTGAGCTGTAGAGATGGGTTGGCAGTACCAACTACCTAATCAGAGAGCCCAGTTCCCTGGACACAGTGATTGGTCAAGAGAAGGGCAGGTGGCTCAAGCAGGAACAATCAGAGCCCTTTCCTCAGAAACTGATAGAAATAAGAGAGACAGAATTTCTTTTTTCTGGATTGTAAGGCTGCCAGGGATCATCTCTGATGCTACAATGGAGAAAGCCTGCTAGAGAAGGACTCCAACACAGAAGAAAGTAGCACCTTGAGAACAGGAAAAGAGGTAAGATGGTTCAGTTGAACCCCTGGAACCAACCATGCCTGATTCATCCCTAGAACTTTACATTTTGGTGTGACAAACAGAAAACATTTTTTTTTACAGAATTTAAGTTAGAGTAGGTTTCTATTGCTTACAATTAATGTTCCTGACACGTGGATCTTCTAATCCATGACTTAAGCAAATCATTTTACTTATTTGGGTCTCTGTTTTCTCATTTGTAAAATGAGGGGTTGAACTAAATTCTCTAATGTCCCATTTAGCTCTTAAAGTCTGTGCATAAGTAACCTTAACTAGTAAGAAAACATACCATTCTGCCATGTAAAAAATATAAGAATATATATCTTTGAGTTTCTATTGCATTAAGGCCTGTTCTCTCTTTAGGAAGGAAAGTACAGAAAACAAAAAGGAATTGAGGTATTTAAGTTTAGAACAATAACCAGAGGAATACAATATGCATTTCTCAAAATATAATCTAATCTAAAATTAAAAAAAAAAAACAGCCACAGGTTAAACAAAATGCTTCCATATGACCCAAGCCTATGAAAGACAGCTCTAGATTATTACCTTTTCTCGATTATGAGATAGCATTGAATATAAAATGTACAAATACACCATCATCTTAACAACAGGATCCTTTCCAAAAGAAACAACATAAAAAAGAAACTTTACCACATTAAATGTATACACTAACTGCCGGGTATACTTTAATATCAGGAATGTTAAAATACCAAAAAAAAAATACATCTTTTTAGGATTGGACAAATTTGTTATGTTTTTAAGACAAAATCCTAAATTTGAAAAACATCCTAGTTGATGACAATGAAAATGTAGTATAATGAGCCAAAATTCTTCAGTCACCCTCAACTCTGCAATAGGAAGCAGCTAGACAGCTCATAAAGCCAATAGCTGCAATCCACACAATACCTGTAATGAACTCAAATATCCCACACCCATTTGATTGTCTGTGCTATTAACTGTGGACTTTTACAATATATCTTTTTCTTCATTTCAATGTTGTGTAGCCGCTCAAAAAGATACTTTACAATGAATTTATTCCACGCTATTTTGAACTTAATAATGAGGCAAAATGCACACTCAGTATAAACATATAAAGCTAATAATTTTAATTAAGAAGTAATTTCAGCCACACCACCATTGTAACCCATTAGAATAATCAAAGGTAAACTTAACTTACTTCTGAGCTACAAAATAATGAGGAAAACATTTATGGAACCAACACCTTCCCCAAATACCTAATAATATATTACACTGCTAAGTTTATCATCTATGGTTCCTTTATATCAAGAAGCAAAAGCACATCAACACCAGCTTGAGGGAGGCAAGGCTGTGAGGCAAAGAGAAGCAGTTCTGTGGGGTATGATGAATGTTAGAATCAGAAGGTGACTGCAAAGGTTTGTCTGAGCCCAATGCCCCTATCTGGGTAGTCCTCTGAAAGTCAAATCAGAAGGCTCTAGAAGAGTGCTGCAGAGTATGATGTGTCTGATACTGGACCATTCCCTGGTCTTCATTGGCACTGACCTAGACCATGATTAATCTGTTCATTTTTTAAATGATCAAATTTATAGAGAAAATAAAACATTTAAAATTGACTTTTCAAAATGGGTCACGTGACTTAAGTACTAAGATCAAGACACGAACAAGGAATTTCAAGTTTCTTTGTTTTTTAGTTTAGAATATTCATTCAGTCAAAGGAAGCTCACTATTACGTGTGATTTTCAGTATCTGCCTGAGTGAAGGACATAGAGGGTTAAGTTTAAATTCTGTAGTTTTTTATGTTGTTGGATTTTTGTTTTTGTTTTTACCTCTTTATATATTCCAGTGCATTCATAGTAGTCTCTGGAAGGCAGGCCAAGTCGAGGTTGGTCAATCTATACAAAAACATGCGAAGAAGAAAATAAAGTATTCAGTTGATATAGAACAGTTGGACAAATTACAAGCACGCCTATCTATGCATGAGCAAGATCCTAGTGTTCTTCTAGCAAATGTAAAATCGATAGCTAGTGGGAAGCAGCCGCATAGCACAGGGAGATCAGCTGGTGCTTTGTGACCACCTGGGGTGGGGGATAGGGAGAGTGGGAGGGAGGGAGATGCAAGAGGGATGGGATATGGGGATATATGTATACATATAGCTGATTCACTTCGTTATAAAGCAGAAACTAACACACCATTGTAAAGCAATTATACTGCAATAAAGATGTTTAAAAAAAAATAAAGATCCTAGTGTTCTTGTTCTTTATAAGGGTAACAAGCAGACACTGAGTGAATACATAGTTAGGAAATGGTTTCCACACTACTCCTGCTTCCAAGTGTTAAACTGATGGGTAGCTAGATAATCTGGAAGTCTGTGCTGCAGATATTTGAGAAAAACCAAAGAAATCTTGAACAAAAAAAAACACACGGGGAAGGATTTTTAATGAATAATAAAGGGGGAGGTGAACAAATACATGTTAGAATCTAGGACTAGGGAGCATTATACTCTTACAGGACATTTTGGCTTCCTGAGATTCTAATATGCTCCCCTGAGGGACATTCTCTTCTACCCCCACCCTTAATTGGGACAGAAAAAAAAAAAAAAAAAAAACGGTGGAAAACCTCTATGGTAACTCAAGAAATTCTAAGCTAGCAGAAATCTTGCCGGAGATTTTTTTGAGATCCTCTACCCTAAGGGGATAGAGGAGATTCCTCCTCAGTTCTCGCCAAAGCTGTCCTGTTCAGGACGTCAGCAGACCCAGCTGCCAGCTGAGTGTGTGAAAGAGGCAACTCATCTCGGTTCTAGTATGCCCAGTCCACCTTGGATACCTAGCAAAAGCTTCTGGACGTACTCGCGGCTTTGGGAGCGTCCCTCTTACGCGCCGCATGGTAAGATGGGTAAGGTAAACTAGAGCATTTACGGGTGAGAGTGAGAATCCTAGCAGCTGTAAAGAGCCAGGCCAATACAAAAGACACAGAACCCAGAGGACTGGTAAGGAAAGAGCCAGAAGGCATCCCCACGGGCAGAGCCCTGCTCCTTCTCCAACCTCCTGACCCTCCTTAGGAAACCCCCTCATGGCGATCATGCAGGATACTGGCATTTGAGAGACAAAGGGGAGAACGCAGGAAGAGAGAAAGGGGTCCACTGTAGGCAAGAGTTGGGTTCAATCTCTTTCATGATTTTAATAAAAATGACCATAAAGATTTATGCAACAGTGACATAATTATGCTTCTGTGACCTGCAACTTTTGCTTAGTTTCTTTTACAGGAGACTAAATAAAAGCTCCCTAAATGTTTCACTCTATTCCGAACACACTCGTTAAGTAAATCTCGTCCTAGGTAAACCTAAATGAATGGCTTATGCTTTAAAAAAAATCAAATAAAGCCATTTAAAAAGAATGGGATTCTGTTTACCTTAATTGAGAAAAAAGTACAGACTTTCTTTAGCAAGAACCAAAATTGTGTTAAAAATCCCATTTCTATGATCTTTTTGGAATCAATTAGGAATTTCTGATTTCTGACCTGTATTACTTATATAAACCAGACCATGTTCCTTTCATGAACATACAGAGAAATCAGGTGCTTTTTCTAAACAGGAGAGACCTGAAGTCTTTCATTTCTTATCATTTGTTTTTATAAAGGGAGAAGTATCTAAAACAAAGGTAGCAGGAAGGAGAGTTGAATGTCTAAAACACAGCATCAAGAAAACATTTTCAAAATTGGGAATCCAGGCATCTGTCCTTGAACTTATTACCACCTTGCTCATGCAATTCAAATGAGAATATGCATTATTTCTAAATATCAATAACAACAATGTGTGTGGAAGTTTTACTGCAACTTAAAGTAACTTTGGCTGTCGGCCACACAAACTTACATGAATTACATGGTTCATAGAGTTTTTATCATCAGTGCCAACAAAAAAATTAATAATGACTTTTTTCCCATATTTAGAATTCAGTTGTGCAATAGATTTCTCAGCTGTCCAAGAAGAACCTAAAGCAATGAAAGGTGAAGTATATCATTAGATGCTTTAGTGCATTAATATGATACTATAATAATAACAGCTTTTATATGGAAATAATTTTTTTTTAAAAGAAGGAAAATTGCCTTACCATTTGTTTGCTCCCAGTTTTCTGTCACCACTGGCCAATCATATATATCTGGTAACAGTCTGAGTAGAGGATCTCCGCCTCTGCTATCAATAGCAGCTTTTGAAAATAATGAATATAAATATATTATGAAGACTATGCATATTTTGGCATACTCCTAATAAAATAAAATACAGAGCACTTACATTCATTTATACAAGATCTATACAATGTTTTTGCTTTCTGCACTGCTACTATATCTTCAGTTTTGGGTTCCTGAAGGACATCTGAAATAGGGTATTGATAAAACACATCAGTATAATTGCTTATTTGCAGCTGCAATTAACATTTTCAATGCAGATGTGGTAAAAAAAAAAAAAACTTTGTACATATGTTCACACATCTCCCATTCCAAAACCCTATAGGAAAAACCAAACCCCTTACACCAGATCATTATTCCTGGTGCAGAACTGGGAGTTAGTTTCATTATCCAACTTAGATGAAAGTCTTTTTGACTAGATTAGCTTTTTTTGTGTGTGTGTGTGAACAGTGATGTGTACTGCTCTACCATACAGAAGTTACTTTTTTTGAAATTGAGATTAAAAAGAAAACAAATACTACAGAGGAATTTGGAATTTAATATGATAGTCTTCTTGATGGTTGGAAAATAATTATCTTTGTGTGATTGTACTGTTCATGCTCCAGATGAAATGAATGTACTGTTCTTCTTGTTTGGATATTAGAAAATAGCAAAATTTTTTTTTACAAAGTAACTTCTAAAAGAGGAGAACAGAGAATGGAGGATAGCAAAGGACTAGACACTGCTTTCTCAGCTTCCCAGGGAGAGTGTCTTAACTGGGTTAGAACAGATATACCTACTCTGGGAAGGCAAATCTCAGTAACATCTCACAGTGACCTCAACATAGGGCCAGGGTAGAAAGAACATGCAGGTGGTGTTTACTGGCAATAATTTAATTTCTTCTGTAATAAAATGGCATAAAGATGCCATCTCCAGGGATAATAGAGCTTTATCGTGTGTACCTACAAATGAAAGCAGGAATGCTAAGAGATGCCAACATATCCATTTCAGCGTCTACCACCCTCAGAGTGACTCAGCGGTGGTCCCCCAAACTTGGAGGGATTATCGACTTTAATCTTTTGCGATACTCCCTGTAATCGCTAAGAGCTGTATCTTAAGAAATGGATATATTAAGAGAGAAATCTTTGATGCACAGACACAAACTCCACTACTAACCTTTCAAAATGACTTCTAATTCATCCCTTAGAATGTCAAAGTTACTGTAACGGGAGCTGGTCTCAGGAATGATGTTGCGTTTCAACCAGCCTCCGCAGGCGTATTTGAAAAAGTTTGTACAAGGCTCAGCAGCGGCATCCATGTTCTGGATCAGTCGAGCGGCTGAAAGACCACAGAAAGGATGAGATAACATGAAGGGTGTATTTTTGTAAGTTTGGAAGGGGAAAAAAGAGACACATTGCTTCTTTATGATCTAGTCAACCAGACTGATGCTCCTCTTTTTACATGTGTAACTGTGGATTCAGGTAGAATGATGAATATTATCTGTGTATAGTCCTCCTTCCTTTACTGTAGTTGGTTGGTTTTATTCTTGAGAGGTCTGGGTCCTCCTATCCTATATCTCAGCCCCTCCTTTAAATAACTGAGGTTCTTGCTAGTTCCTATCTCAGATGAAAAAATGAATGCAGGTCTGCCTTAGCCGTCCTGGGCCTGGAGTCACTCTTCACTCTGATAACTTTGGCTGTTGACTCCGCTCTTCAAGGTGCTGTGACCTTTGAATGTCTGGGAGGCTGGCTCCAAGGCATGTGGGATTGTTAATGGATTTTATCATTTTAGTAAAGATCTGAAACTACAGTTATTGCTTCTTATACTTCGCTTACAAAATTTTTGCAATTCAAATTTGATATCCGCTCTGCATTTGTCTATGTAGAGTCTGTCATTATAAGATTAGCTGTAAGCTTGTTAGTTTTTCTTATGTCCACTATTTTATCTTTGAGATTTATGATGAAAGTGCAAATCAACCAACACTGAGTATTTACAGTGTGCAAAACACTGACTGTGATGGGTGTGGCAATTGATAGAAAGATGTATAAAATTTTCATAAAGTATTACCACTGAAGAGAAGAATATTACGTACAGGAGGCTCAATGCCCACAATTTCTACACCTGGAATAGTGAGGAAACCCTTCCACTGCCCTCCCCACGTTCTTTCTCATACAAGTTGAACTGTTTCGCAAGGAAAACAAAGGAGCAATTGAGAATTCATCTGCATCAAGAGAGTATAAATTCTCAAATGAGCTTCTGAAAATACTTCACTTTCTGAATAAATAAGTTAATTAAACACTTCTAAGGATTGCTGAGCTCTGTGGATTTTTCCAACTTGGAATGGTAAATCTCTCTTTCAGCTGAGCCTCAAGCCCCCGCTTCTAACCGCTTCTGGACACGTTTGCCTGGCTGTCATCTCAGGTTCCATCTCTTTAAGACTAAACTCTCTGGGCTGCCTCCAAACCAGTCCTCTCTGGACGTTTATACTTTGGTCTACAGCACAATCGTTATCACAGCCTTCCATGTTTGAAATCTCGAGTAAAATTCTGTATTTCTTGCTCTCCCTTGGGCTTATCAGTAACTCTTTTGCCTCTTTTCTATACTCTTTAGATGATCAGTGTTAACCTACTTTACATCTTCATCCCTTTTGACCAGAAGTCACCTAACTACTCCTCTTACTAGTATTACCTCCCTACTTTTATACATATGTCACGTATCTTTCACAGATTAAACTTCACCAGATACCCTTTTGCTCTGGCCACTCCCTTGCTCAAAAATGTCAGTGGCTTGACAGTTGCCCAGGTTAAATTACAAACTCTTTAACTTGGCTAATCAAAAGTCTCTACCTTATCTTTTTTTTCCTCTCTGAGTTTTCATACAAACTCTGCTCCAGCCAGATGGGCTAACTCCACGTGCCACAAACACTCCTGTGCTTCTCTACCTCATGCCTTTGTTTCTCTCCCCCTCACCCCACCCTTTTAACTCCTCCTCCCATTCTTTCCAAATTCTACCCACTATTCAAGGTTCAGCTTATGTCCCATCTCTTCCTGAAGCTCCCATGACTCCAAACTTTAGGGAAAATTTCTTTCTCTGAACTCCTGAGAGCTCACTGCCTCACTCGGTCTTAAAAGAGGCTTTAGATGAGGCTACTTTGAATTTCTCAGGTGAATACCTACTGTGTCTTCCTAACCATTCTGTTGATGAACTTAACCTCTTTGTAATCCCATCACCTAGCACTTCAGTAAAAGTCATGCAGTTAAGTTTATGTGTGATGACATTACTGAATCATCAGTGAGTCCTCTTCTTCCCTCCTCCTACACGTCCCCCTCCCCAGCTCCTGCAGGTCAGACCAGTTCTCATTTCACAGCCTCCAGAGCCATCCCATCCTTCCAGGGCCCAGTTTCTATTCTTTCTTGGGCCCTCCTCTCTCAGGCTCTATTCATGCCCTTTCAACCAGACTATGGCCCCAGGTCTCTCCCCACCCCATTCATCCTGTGTGTCAGTCAGATTCACATTGTCCTGTCATTTCAGCACGCCATTTTCCAAGCCAAAGTTTTCAATATAATCCTCTTGCATTCATAATAAAATCCAGATTCACAGCACATTCTAACCCTAATATACCTAGTGAAGCTTCTCTCACTACTTTCTAACGTGAGCCATCTGCCCCAATTAAATGAATGTATTCATTTTCTGCTATGAGACACCTTATAGTTCTCTGCTTCTGTAACTTTGACCATAATTCAGGCATATTCAAGGCTCAGTTCAAATTCTCCTTCTTCACGAAGGACCATCCTTACAAAGCCCATATCGGCTGACATCATATTCATTTTTTTATTGGAAAATTCATTGTCTCTTCACCTGGACTGTGGTTCCCGAAAAGGAGGAGATGCATTTTCCAGATTTCTCTCAGGGCCTAACATTGTGCTCAGTAAAGACTTGTCAGTAAAAACTCTAACTTGAAACCTCAAGTAAAGATTAAGAAATTGACCTTAAAAAGGTAGAGAGAAAACGCAAATCCCTTGCACTTTGAAGGAAATGAAGATTTGATGACAGGGGAAGTAAAAATAAAGACCCTAAAGAATAGAAGATTATCGTGTAAAGTGAAAAACCAGAAAATTGGAGCCTGAAAGAACTGCTACATAAAGACATTCTAAGCACACATTTTTAGCAATTTTATATAACTCTTGTCTTTTTTTTTTTTTTTTAATTTATTTATTATTTATTTTTGGCTGTGTTGGGTCTTCGTTTCTGTGCGAAGGCTTTCTCTAGTTGCGGCAAGCGGGGGCCACTCTTCATCGCGGTGCGCAGGCCTCTCACTATCGCGGCCTCTCTTGTCGCGGAGCACGGGCTCCAGACACGCAGGCTCAGTAGTTGTGGCTCACGGGCCTAGTTGCTCCGCGGCATGTGGGATCTTCCCAGACCAGGGCTCGAACCCGTGTCCCCTGCATTGGCAGGCAGACTCTCAACCACTGCGCCACCAGGGAAGCCCTAACTCTTGTCTTTTAACATACTTTAAAAAATGTAAGCTGAATGTTGTAAAGGCAACTGCCATTTTGGGAGCTCTTCTATTTTCTTCTCTTCTCTGAGGAAATGGGTGGTTTATGTCCTAACACCACAAAGAGCCATAAACTCCTATTTGGGAGAGCAGCGAACAAGGAACGAGCAAGTAGAATGAACAGGGAGAGTAATGAACAAGTCTCACTGCCTCTCTGGAAGCACCACCTGCCTTGCCTGAAAAGGACGAGCAGTGGCTGCAGTTCCATGCTCATAAGCGCAGATCCACTGCCGCATTCGTGCAGCCCTACTTCCCACATCTCCCATAACGGAAAAAGATGATCCTTTCCCTCTTAGGTTGAATTGCTCACTTGATACCCAGTTACACTACTTACATCTGGACAACAAACCAAAGAAGCAGCATTCAAGCAATTTGTGAGGGATGTGCAGATAAGAGAGGGAGAGGCAACTCTGCCAACCCCTTCTGTGCCACTTTTAAAACGGCCCTTTGACCAGAGAGCTCATCTGAGCACAGGCGCTTCCAATCACTTCAAAGAGAGCTCTGCTCTTATGAATATTTTGGGGCCATGGGCCAAGGCAAGTCATGGGCTAGCACTTTTATGCTGGGGCTTTGATCAACCCTTCCTTTAATCTCTTATCATGGGTTTGATTCTCGTTTTGCACCTTATCCTCTGGACCCCCTCTGTGCTGACTTTTCTTTGAAGTCGGCGGTAGACTCATGGGTAGAAGGGCCATAGGAAACAGACGCACCACTGTCAAACTGGTTATAATTGTTTTTATATTTTGCACTTTGAATTACTCAACCTCTCCACATAGCCACACTTGGGCTCTTCAGATGTTTCCTTATCTGTGGGTTTCTGACATCTGAGTAAACAAATGTGGTTTAAAAACAAATAAAATTATTTCACCTTAGTAAGCAGACATAAAAAATGATGTAGTAAAGGCCAATGTATTGACACGGAATGCTGTTGACCAGATGTTTATAAAGTGAAAGAAAGTGTATATTATGATTTTTGAAAATCTGTATAAAAACAAAGTCTAAAAGGCCTTTACAGCAGTTATATCTGGGTGGAGGGATTATGAGTGTGTTTAATTTTGTTTTATTTGCTTATCTTTATTTTCCAATTTGTATTAGATGAACATGTGTTGCTTTTGCAATAAGAAAAAAGTTTATTTTTAATTTAAGAAAATAGTCACATAAAGACAAGAAAAGTAATCTATTAATAATGAGCTTACTTCTTACGAATGACAATTCTGAATGTTCTACGCTGATAATAAATGGCACACCATCTTTTTCCCAACTAATCTTCTTGTAACATTTCCCCAACTTATTTGATCACAGGAATTTAAAAACAAGCTCAGCTACCATCTGGGATGTTATTAATTACTGTATTCATTACCAGGGTCTATTGTGAGGGTATGGATTAGGAGATGCTGTATAAGCTGAGAAAATGTTTGGAGTGCTTAAATCAGGCAGACTTGTTTTGAATCCCTGAGCTTCCCCACTTTTTTGTTGTACAAGAATAAGTAGTTTCCCCAAGATGAAGCAGCTAGTAAATGATGGAGACCCAGGACTTGCACTTAGGTGTGTGTGGCTCCAAGCTCACCCTCTCCCCTCCACACTTTGGCTACATCAGGTGGGAGTGTGAGAAGCAGTGAGCATGCTCCGTCGCTTTCTCCTCCTCCACTCCTTCCCAATTAGCCTTTATTCTCCCCTTGCCATGCCCCCTTCTTTACTTTGTCTGCTCCCTGCCTTTCTGTCACCACAGCGTCCCTCCCTCCTCAGTGTCAGCCTTATCACCAGCAACTAGTGCTGAGTCCAAGGAAGGAGAAAGCATCAGAATTTGGAGTCTGTAGTGGCCGGGAAGAAAGGGTAAAAAACAGATGAATTCTTCACAGTGGGGCAAACAGACAGGAAAGTGGCATGGAGGCCTTTCGTACTCAAAGGCACACCCCGAAGTGCATCTTCTTGAGGTGGACACATAGCAGGGTTCTTGCCTAACCTTCGTCTGGATAGAACAGGATGGATGATGGAGGGTGAAAATTCTCAGTGATATGTTGTACAGCAGTATTTTTCAACCGTGGCTAACGATGTGAATCACCTTAGAAGCCTTTAAACATACAGATGCCAAGGATAGATCCCTGATCAATTAAATCAGAATCTTTGAGGTGGTCCAGGCATTTTTTAAGGCTTCCTGAGTGATTCTAATGTCCATCCAGGGGAGAACTATCAGATTAGACAATAGAGAAACATGGAAAATGAAAACAAGGGAATCTAAGATCAGGAAGTAAAGATGGTCCCATACTTAGATGAATCAGGCCTATTTCTTCTTGCCTTTCCAGTCTGTAAGTACAAATGGGCCCATGTCATGACAACCCATATTTCTAAGTACAATTGTCCCTTCTGAGCCCCTGGCACAGGATGGCAGGGAGCCACACATTTGTCTCCTGTACAAGTCCACTCTCCTCAGGTCTCCACTCTCTATACTGGCTTTACCTCCATGACCTCCTGCCCCAGACCCTATCCATAACCTCTGGGGTTGGAGCCGTGTGATACAGGGAGAATGCCTCTCTTCCATCATCATTGTCCTAGAGGAGTTCCGAGGAGGGCTCATGGTGCCTGCAGGTGAAGAGCTCTCTTAGATTTTATCTCCATGCCTCCCTCTCCCAAGAATCACAAGGACCAATGGGCCTGGTTTGGGGGAAGACTGCAACAGCAAAAGCTGAACTATATTCAGAATCACTTCTCTGATGGGAAAGGCTTTATTCAAGGGACATTTTTGTTGAGCTTGACTTTTTATTCCTCTGAGATGAGCTCTCTCTATCTTAGGAGGCTCCTGGCCCTCTCAGGCAACAGACCAGAGACACAACCACTCTACTCATTGCCAGACATGATTAGACATGGCAGAATTCCAGATATACTGGAAACCTGCTACATGTCTACCTCAAGAAGGGGCAATCCTTGGTCTGTCTTTGAATGCCAATGGCTTCCAATGTCACATGATCCCCCTTTCTTATCTATATGCCATGCTTTCCAACAGCATCAATAGTTTGCTAACTGAAAATAGAATTTTAGGCACTATACACAAGAAATATTTCTATGTTTACACATGTACATTCCATAGAGGCTACTTTTCTGGTCCTGTGTGTGTGAATGTTCATGTGTGTTTTAAAGAGATTTCTGCATGTGTCAAGTAATCCTGGGGAGACTCTCAGTAAAATAATGAAAATCTCAAATAAATATGATTGCCACAAGCAGCAAATGAATAAACTGGATAGCATGAAGCTCTCTGCTGGCACTTAATTGTGGGTTTAATTTTATTTAATGTGGATCCCTACTTAGTAGATCACTGATGCTTTCCCATGCAAATAAATTAACAGGAATTATGCATAGGGCTGATTCTCGTTATTTGATGGGGTTTTGTTCTAAAGTCAACACTAACATTGAATTAACGAATACTGAATTCGTTTGGAAAATACAGTGTTAGGTTCCTATGAGCCTCTGATCACACAGTATTTTCATCAACTGATCAATACATAATCTTGTTTTATGTGTGTTTCTGTTTAATTTCTGATTTAATATATATCATTGATTCATTAACATTGAAGTCACAGGCAATAGCACTACAACTCATACCTGAATGAAGCTTATTCAACACATGTCTTTTCTCTGTAAGGCACATCACAGCCTTCTTGCACTTAGGGACACTAGACAGCACTTCAGCACTAGGCTTGGGGGCCATTTTAAACAGTTAAATCACTAACAAAAAGCACAGAATATGTGAAAAACATGGCACTTAATAGACTGAGAGAAGGACCCTTGTTTACAATCTCCTTGTTGGACCTCAGCTGGGTACACGTGTGCAGAGTGATGGAAATCTTTCATCAATCTGTGTATGTCTGTAAATGACCTCGAAAGCACCATGAGTATTGATTTGGGGGTAACAAATAAATTTTAGCCAGTAGGTGAATTAGCAAATAGGAAATTTGTAAATGATTAGGATTGACTACACTTTTGTCCATTTTTTCTTTGAGGCTTTTAAAAAATATCCAGGAAAATGTGCAAAACAAGCAACAATATTAAGTAGGAATGGTTTCAAATCACTTCTTTCTCAATTACTACTGTATTTTTTAAAAAATCCTGGTCACTATATATTTTGGTGTTGAACATTTTAAATAGGCTAGGCATCTATTTATAACATATATGCCACATATCTGGCTTGGTGGCAAAATTTCTTCACTGATTGTTCTTGCCCTGCGTAAGTAAGGTTTAAGGAAGCCTTTACGAGCAAAACTGTTTTCAGCTTGTTCTCTCCCAATCGGCCTACGCCCTTGGTTTTTTGCTCCCAAAACATTTTCACACAACATTTTCATTTTGGTATCTTAAAAATCACTGTAATCATCAGCCTGGCTTATGACTGTTATGGAAGTGTCCAGAAGAGGTCAGAGAAATGCTGGGGCACCCAGGAGCAAATGCTCCTGTGAAGGCCTTAGGACATTCATTTCTGACCCAAACTCCTATCCTAAATGTTTGCTTTATTAATAGATACCAAGCTTGATATTACTTACTAGGCAATTTTTGACAATTTAAAAATCTCCTTTGACAACATTCTGAAAGTATTGCTGACCTCATTCCCCTGCTGCCACCCTCCTCCCACCATCCCCTGACCAAAATTAAGGCAGAGACAGAACGTTTTGAAAGAACACAAGGAAAATGCAATGTAATCACAATGGGTCACAAAGGACTCCATTCAGAAGGCAGCAATGTGGAAGCTAGAATCTGGGGGACCATTCCTAAAGAGAAAATGACTGAAAATTAGCAAGCACACAAACTAATACTAATAAAACCAAACAGTTTTCATTACAAACATTCTGGATTCTTGCAAAATCCAATCCTCCCTTTTAAACGAAATCCCTGTTTCAAATTGCTTTTGTGATACCTTGGTTGAAGAAAGGTTGGGGGGAAGAACGGGAGGGAACACCCGATGCTGGATGTAATCAGGACTGCTAGTTAATCATTTAGTCAAACACTCCCTGTCAGCCACTGGGTAAGTTCCAGCTAAGCCAAGGTCAAGTCTTGCACTAGTCCAATTCGTCAGCACCAAGAAAAGTCATCTCTATACAACTGTTCAGAAATTATCTGTGGATTTACACAAGTAGATTTGAGGGAAGTTCCAAGATAGTGAATTTTTTCTGTAGAGCTGCAATTCTCAGGAAAGGAGACCTATTTTGTGTGTTTTAGCTTGAGGAGTAGTTTATAATCGTATTTCATGTACACATGTGACCAATTTACCTTGAATGCATAGGCACAAACGCACACTCACACCCACATACACACAGGCACAAGCTATACATAGTTAATCTGGAATCCAGTTGCTATCAGATTTACAGATAAAGTCACTGTCAGATTTACAGGCAAAATGTAAACTATAGGATTTTCATTAGGGTTCAGCCAAAGATGCTTATGTCATAATAATAATAAAAAGTCAATGTTTGACCTGTGTCAGGCACCAAGTGCTTACTTCATGCGAGTCAATTTTCTAAATTCCTTGACACTTTTTCTCATTTAACTGTATACGGTAACGATATTTTTGTCCCCACTTTCGAACTATAGAAATTGATGGTAAGGAATCTGTACCCAAAGTCACACAGTTGGTAAGCAGCAAAACTGAAGTTTATCCTCAAGCAGTCTGGTGGCCAAAGCCTGGGCTCTTAAATATGATGTTAAACTGCTTCTCTGGTTTTAATTATATTTCTTCCTTATAATATCTTCCCATTGCTCTATAAATAGGACATGTTACCTCTGTTTTAAGGAAACCTAGGCATAGAGTGGTTACATGCCCAAAGCCACCAATATGACTTTAGATAGAGCCTAGGTCTAATTTTAAACTGATGTTTTTCTACAGTATCATCCTTCTGTAACTCCAAATAGCATTAAAAAAATTTTGGAAGCTCCACAGAGAGAGAGAATCCAAATTAAATTATGTAGCAATCACTGTCTTTCTGATGCCCAATTAAGATTTTATTGCTCCATAACATGAGCATAGCTACATAAACTTTTTCACTTCGTCTGACCCTAGATTTTTAGAACTTGTTGAGATAATTACAGAAATCTCAAGTCTAGTGGACCTACAGTAATAATCCTTAGTTGGCTCTCCCCAAATTAGTGAAATTCTTCAGCCTTATCT
The DNA here is from genome assembly GCF_028564815.1 of Eubalaena glacialis. Lineage (NCBI taxonomy): Eukaryota > Metazoa > Chordata > Mammalia > Artiodactyla > Balaenidae > Eubalaena > Eubalaena glacialis. The sequence continues at coordinate 114,354,044 of NC_083721.1, forward strand.
CATAGCCCATTTAAATGAATGGCTCACAGCCAAGAGAGGACAGTCAATAATTTTCCAGTAGGGATTCCTCCAAAATTCACAACCAAAAACATTCTGTTAACAAATGGAAGCCCTGAAACTGTGTTACAGTTAAGTTAAAGTGCCGTAAGTCTAAAAATAAATTTTCTTTTTCAAGTCCAATTTGCATTTTAAATCCAAAAAGAGTCTTTGATGGCAAAAAGCTATTAGAGATTATACTGCAATTTAAATACAATATATCACTTAAAATAAGTTATCAAGGCTGTGTGTTGATTATAATGTTAATGAATAATAATGTTCCTTTTTTAAGGAAAGATATAGAAGGTTATGAAAAGGCTACACTGTTCCCTAAGTAACTCTCATCAGTTAGATCCCAAGCTTCCTGGACACTGGTGGATGTCTCTGAAGAGGAAGCAATGAAATTACATACCCATGTTTCTCCCATTTAAACATTTTGCTATTTTGGATCACGTTGTTGAACAAAAATGATCAGTCCAACTTCAGTAATATGTAATTACTGAGAGTAACTCAAAACATTCTGCCTTTGCATCAATTTTGGTTAGGGAGTGGTACAAAAAGATCACAGCAAAAGGATTAGCTGGGTCACTGGTGCTGTAGAATGCTACCTAAAGCGAAGTCAAAATTGTAAAAAAAAAAAAACTCTTCTCCAGTGGGCACTATGAAATTTAGTATGTATTAACAAACTAGGCATTTAGTTGACACAAGGTGGTATTAGGGTCCACATGTTTATATTTTTTTAATGAATACGTATCTCTGTTCTATTATAGAAGACTCAGAGGATTATGCTAAATCATTTGCCTTCTCCAAAAAAGATTTTTTTCCTTGTGGACCATGAAAAGACTCTGAAACTTTTCATTTCATTTCAACAACTATTTTTGAGTACTCCTACATGTCTGACACTATTGGGATCTGAATATATGTCATGGCGAATAAACAGATATAATCCCTGCCCTCACAGAATTTGCAGGGCTTCCTCTGACACAAGACTGTTTCTTTCATGATGCATATGAACTCCTATAATGTAACTATATCTAGAAATGAAGGGTTGTTATGCTCTGTTCTCATTTCCAATTCCTGAACTTATGTAGTATTCAGTTGACAAGTAAAGCTCCTATTTTCTGTAACTTAGAGGTAAGGAGTCACTTGCAGTGTGCGTCTATAAATAGGCTTATTATGCATGTATGTGTGAGCTGACCAGGAGTCTGAATGAGCGTACTATGAGTGAAGCAACCTGGGATAGAGGAACCTTCGAGGATGATGGTCAAAAACCAGCAGCACTTAGCCAAACAGAGACATTCAAGAGAAGGCGAGCACAGGGCCTCATTAAAGGAGAGCAGAGATGAGTTACTGAGAAGGAAGAAGCTCTGAGAGAACTGGAATTGGAAAAGAAAGGCCAGACTAGAGGAGATTTTGGTCACAAGGAGCTGGAAATGCTTACCTGAGTAGGAAATTAGTTGAAAAATCTCCCTGAAACAGGAAAATAGTGGGAAAGAAAAATGCATACAGAAACTGTTTCCTTGTTGACCCAGTTCTAGCTTAGGAGGGTAGAATTAACTAGGTAAATTAAACAACCAAGGAAGAGAGTAATTGACTTTACTGCTAGCAAAGGAGATAGATCAGACAGAAAAGGGCTAAACTCAGGAGATTTGACAGGGAGACACAGAACTGAGAAATCTGATTTACATATGTGGGACAAAGCCAGAATGAGACCACTTCTTTGCTGCTCTATTTGTGTATCAGGTGCCCTAACAAACACCTTGCCTAGACAACATTGGTTTTGTGACCAAGATAAGGAACCTGACAGAATAAATATAAAAAATAAATAAAATATTCATTTATGCAACCAATATTTATTGACAACTTACTATGTGCCATGCACCTTGCTAGCTGCTGGAAACAGACTGATAAGTAAGATAGAAATAGTTTATTACAGGGGGCAAAACTAGACATTGGACAACTAACTACAAGTGAGACATGAGTTATGGGTAAGCATATAGGATGTGCTGGGAGTGAAGGAGTTAGCTAGGCAAAGATGGAAGAGGGAAGGCATTTCATTCCTTCATTCATCCAACAGATATTGGAGTCAGGAACAGAGTTGTGGTCCAGGCAGAGAAGGTGAGTGACAGCCTTGATAAAAGAGGCAACCGAAAGAGGACTGGAGTGTAGAGCGGCTCTCTGTGAGTGTGGAAAGATAGGCCATTCTCAGAAGAATGGGAACTAATAGTCAGGGGCTTGGCCTTTGTTACCCTGTCCAGTTTAGGAAAGAGATCTGATCATGGGAAGAAAGATTTACTCTTGCTGAACTTGCAGGAAACAGCCAGCCTTGTCCTAGAAGTCCTTATCTTGGGCATCTAATAGAAGCGGGTCCTTTCATCCTCAATCTATCTGTATGGCTGGTCAAAAAGTTCCAAATCATCTCTTCAACACATGCCCTTGCCAAGTCAACTTAGGCTTTCAGGAGCCCTAGCTTGGACAAGGTCTCCCTATGAATCTAGACAGAGTTCTCGTGGATTGCAGATGTTAAGCTGCCGGATGACCTCTTCTATAAGGTTCATACATCATGGCATCATTTGTATGACTGTATGGCTAGGTGAGAGATGGAGCCTTAGCCCATCAACCATGAAATAAGTTATCAGTATGAGATGTGCAGTTTCTAAGAAATAACTCAAAGTATATTTCCAGGTAATCCACAGAATATAAAAACAATGATAATTATAGGTACACCCTTTACACACAGCAATGATTCTAATTCCAACACCTTGCACAATGACTAGTTCATAATAGACACTCCAAAAGAATCCTTCATTCTCAATTAAGTCTTCTGTTAGGAAATTATCACCACCTGTTATTTAAAAGCCATACTTTTACTTTATCAGATCTTAAAATATTTTGATACTCATTTCTTTTGCCTGTTACTACACTCGAATAAAAATGGCTTTTATTGTTCATTTAAAGTCAGACAGGCAGTATTTGAAAAATTTTGAACTTTCAACACTTAATTAGATTTTCTTATATTTAAATAAAAGAAGACAAAAAACTGATTCCTCTTTCCTTAAGTTTTTTAAATTAATAGGTGTGGTTGGCTGATGCTTGAGGGAAAAGCCGGATCCTTGGCTTTCCGTGTTGGCATACAACATTAGTGAGTCGTTTCTTCCTCAGCAAATGAAGAAACATTTTTCTTCCATATAAAATGTGTGTCATGTACATAAACTGGGCTCAGGTAGAAGTAGTCTGAGCCAATCCAGTGAGACTGAATCCTATTTTAGATAGACTACAAGGAATCAGCGACAGAGGAAGTTCCTGGCTAAGAGCAGTGGAGAGAAGCTACACAGGGGCAAGGAGCAGCAGGCAGCTGTGATGAGGGAGCGCTACCCAGCAGACGGTGTGTGGTGATCCAAGAAAGTTCTTCAGGCAAAAGGCAATGACGGCTTCCCTGGTGGCGCAGTGGTTAAGAATCCGCCTACCAACGCAGGGGACACGGGTTCGAGCCCTGGTCCGGGAAGATCCCGCATGCTGCGGAGCAACTGAGCCCGTGCGCCACAACTACTGAGCCTGCACTCTAGAGCCTGCGAGCCACAACTACTGAGCCCGTGTGCCACAACTACTGAAGCCCGCGCACCTAGAGCCCATGCTCCACAACAAGAGAAGCCACCGCAATGAGAAGCCCGTGCACCGCAACTAGAGAAAGCCCGCGCGCAGCAACGAAGACCCAATGCAGCCAAAAATAAAAATAAATAAATTTATTTAAAAAAAAAAAAAAAAAGGCAATGAGGTTAAGAACTAAGCTGGGTTTCAGTCCCAGAAGACAGGGAAGAAAAAGCAGAAACTCAATTTCCATAGCTAGGGAATGAGCCAGAAGTGAGGTCCCAAGGGACAAGGTAGGAACCCACTCACTAGAGCTGGGGTCAGAGGCAGCTCACCAGACGGGAGACTGACTGGAGATGGAGCCAGAGTCGCTGAGCTTGCTCTTAGTAAGGGCCTGGGCCTGGAATGGGGCTGATCCTGCAACAAGGGCCTTCATGGAACTCAACCAGTTTGTCAGCTTTGCAAATCTTCCCACTTCTTTTCTTTGTTTTAATTTTATTACATAGTTGTTGAAATACATCATGTAAAGTTTCATAGCATCTATAGCTGCTAACTTATATTCTCTTTTAAAGATTCATATTTGCATGGATACGAGTTTAACGGGACTTTCAAGGTTTTGTGCCATTTCTTCTCACACACTGTCATTTCCTTGCTACAGAATATTATATACACAGGGCTTTAAGAAATATTCTGTTCAGTTAATGACTTTTCATATATTGCTTTTTTATTTGATTCACTTAAATATAATTAAATTATTCCTCTGAACAAATATAATTATTAATACTTTGTTTCTTGGCTTCTAAGTTAGTGAAATCATTAATTGCTATATACATGTGTTCAGGGATAATGAATTCATTTTGGCTTCAGACTGGCAGAGGTATCAGAAACATCCTAATTTCACTCAATTAATTTCATTATACCAGAAAATTAAGCCCCTAGATTTTACAAAAACTTTCTTTCCTGGAAGTATTTTTAAATAACTACTAGATCCTCAAGCACATCTTATTATAAGTCTTTAATGATTTGGGAGTTCTTTAAATAAGAATTTCTTTGAAGTTCAAGAAAGCCTTGATTAACAAAGGGAACTACTTAAAAGATATGGCCTAAGCCATCTTCACCATTTTATAGTTGGCTTGCTTGTTTTTGCTTTAAGCATCAAGCACAAAGAAACAGATGCACTGCTGGCTACTGGTTACCTGCTAATTGATTTCAGTTTGACTTCCTAATCCTTTAGTCTGTGCTGTGGACCAAACCCCTTTTTATTAGTTTCAAGCTAAGGTACCTACTGTCAGACTTCTCTGGATTGAAAAGTTTTTTTAAAAAAACATGTGGTATCTGAAATGTGATAATTCCGTTTGGACTTTTTTTTTTCTTTTAATTTTGAAGGAAGATCGTGCCTCTGAAAAATGTTTAAACAAACATTTTGTTTTGAGATAAGAACTCACTGATTCACTTTGAGTTTTTATCTAGGTTGGTGAAAAAATAAATAAAAATGAATTCATGAGTAATTCTAATTCCATCAAACGGAGTTCTCGCACAACATGCCAGACAGGCAGCCCTCCAGTGCCTCCTTTTACCGGCTGCTGTTGATCCACTGGAGTGATATTATCACATATGACAACAAAGAAGTCGAAAACTCTACCCCGTGTGGACTAATGTCTAGATCGGGTGGCACATACTATGATTCTAGAATCTGACTCTTGTCAGCAAACATTTCCCTCCATTCAGAAGGGTATCTCCTACAAACCTACCTCTAGAGAATGAAAGAAAGGGCTTTGGGTTGTATGAGGAAACAGGATTAGAAGAGCGTTTCTAGAGTCATCTTGGGCAAGAAGGCATGATTTATTAAGCCCTGAGCCTACTCATGGATACTCCCTTCAGCTCTCTGATTTAAGGGAAACCCTCTCTCCTGAAGCTCTCTCTCCCCCAGCACTCCGCACACTGAAAAACAAAACCAGTCTTCTTCTATCACTCTGTGCAGCCTCCAAATCATTCCTCTCCACTGTGTTTATTTAGGCTTCTGCCAGCTGACCATCCCCACCCACCTCATCTACTTTATCTCTGTCATCCACTAACTTCCTAGACATTCATCTTTGTTTATTAAAGACTCAACACCTCGCTCAGTCTTCCCTTCCACAAATGTTCTACCATCTTCCCAAGTAACATCAGGGACTATGTGGACAATCTCTGCTACTCTCTGGCTTAAGAATTTCTTAACCTTAGAAACTCTCATGACCTTCACCTCCATTCCACATCTGTACCTGCATTTTCATGGTCCTAATGTTGTTATCACCAAGAATAGTTCTACCTTTGAAATCTTCAACTTGAGTAACCTACACTTTGGCCTTCCCATCCTTAGAAGTTCTTTCATTTCTTTATTCCCTCTGCACCTGCTCTTCTACTTTACTGAGAATTCTCACTTCATGCTCACCCTGTTCTTCCTTTGTCTTTCTTTTACCTTCTATCCAGCCTACATCCTGTGGTGTCATCATTTAAACCATCAACCCAGCAAAGTATTTCATTCCCTCGCCCCTGCAAATGAGCCTACCCTGAATCTTCCCAGCTGCCTACCTTTTCCCTTCCAACTCTAGGCTAAGATATTTAAGAATGTTTTTTACAGATGTATTGATTGACTTTTTTATTGCAAGCTCCTTATGAGCAGGGACTTTGTGTTGTTCACTTCTGCATCTGCAGCAACTAGAACAGTACTCAGTAAATATCTGTGGAAGATATTACCTGTGAGGCTGGGGAAACCCCATAACTTCCTGGTTTAATGCCATTTCAAATTATGGCCTTCAGCTTCTACAGGGCCATCAGTTCTGTGCACAGCCCTTCTACGTGGTCCTGCTTAGCCTTCCCTCCCACTCCATACACTGGCCCTGTCCAGCCTTCAATACCCTTACTTCCTCTTACACAGAGAAAACTGAAGTAACTGGATGCTGAGCCACATGGCTTCCCATCCTTCTCAGCCTCTAACCGTACTTGCATACACACTTCCATTGCTGCTTTCCCCCTGGTAAGAGAGGAAGAGGGGGTCCTCCTCTGTTTAAGAGTGGTCCTGCCATCTTTTCTCTGGATATATCCTCTCTTACATCCCCAGGGACAAGATCCATCAACTTTCCCATCTTCCAATGGAATCTTCAACCTCTTCCTTTCTGCCTTCATTTCTTGTCCTACTCAACCTCTCAGCTGCATTTAACTCCAGTGATCAGACTCTGATTTTTAACATACTCTCTAACTCTTGCTTCAGTGATTTTACACTTTACTGATTTTCCTTGTAACTCCTTGCCTACTCCTCTTCAGTTTCTTTTAAAAAATCTCCATTCCTTCCTGGGAAATCTCAACCACCTCACCCCTACGCTGATGACTCCTGAATCCTTGTCTCCAACCTTGACTTTCCTGAACTTCGCCACACAGAAGACTCACCAGTATCTCAAATCTACACTGTCTCAAAGGGAACTTTTCGCTGCATGGGCCCTAGCCTATTATCCAACCAGCTCTTCCTCTGTGTTCCCTGGCTCAGTGACTGGCAACGCTTACCATCTAGTTTCTCAAGCCAGAAACTTGAGTTACATTTCGCTCACTTCTTTTTCACAACCTCACATATTTACATAAATACTATGCCTTATAAATTCTACCTCCTAAATATTTCTCAGATCCATCTATTCTCTCCACCCTGTTACCATCAAATCCAGGCAACCATTAGCTCTCATCCAGATTAAGTGCGCAGTAGCCCAATTCCTTGCCCAGAGTCATTCTTTAGGTACAGTCAGTGATCCTTCTCAACAATTCTGATCAAGTCATGTTTCACTGAAAACCCTTCCTTCTGTAACTTCCCATTGCTATTAGGAAGGCTCAAACACTTTACCACAGACTACAGGATTCAGTTTCTGCCTAGCTCTTGTGCCAGCACTCAAACACCCTTCTCACCCCCACTCTCACATCCACATTCATGCCCGCTGTGACTCAGCCCTATAGCCATTCTTCCAGTTCTTCAATCTTGCTAAGCTCTCCCTCATACCCGGGACCCGGAAATAGTACTCCCTTGTGTGGGTAAATCTTTGTCTCCACTTCACCAAGTCTGCGCTAGCCAGCAGGCAAGCTTGAATACGCCCCACCTCTGCTTAAAATCCTTTAGATGCTCCCCATAACATATTTATTCATTTTCTATAGACTTGAAGAGGAATTATAACCCAGCGCATTTCACATTACACTCCAGCCATCATGAACCACTTGCAGATCCTACACTCACCCAGCCTTTGCATGCATCTTGCATCCAGCCTGGGCACATGCTGCCCTCTGCTCCACTGGCCTGGCAACCTCTGAGTGGCCTTCTGAACTAGCAGGCGACATTTCCTCTTGCGAATGCTTTCCTGGCCCTGTTAGTTACAGTCACTCTAGCTGCCAGTCTGTAATGACTGATGTGGTTTAGGCGCCCTGTTCTCAGAGTGCCTGTAGCACACTGCTTCTCTCTGCCTTAGCACTTACCCAAACCGTATGGTAATTTTGTTTATTGGTCTGTCATGCTGAGCGGACTGTCACCTTCCTGAGGGCAGGGTTTATCTTAGTTCATACTCCCAGTGTCTAGAAAAGTGCACAATGTTTAGAAGGTGCACAATTAATGATTTTGAGAAATATAAAAAAATGATCGAATGAATAGATGAATGGATGAGGAAAGACATTGTTCTGAAGTCTCTATGAAAACATCCGTGCCCGCTTTCTACTGGGGAAATTCAGGGGGACAGTCCAGGTTCAGCTTCTCCAGTATTAGTAGAAAAACAGGCCTAGTGACCTTCCGCTCTGACTTAGTTTTTACTGAGCAGCAGTCTGAAATCGCACCTGCTAAAGCAACCAGTTGGTTAACATATACCTTCTTTTAAAAATGCAAATGTCCAGGGAATTCCTACATATCTTAATGTCAATTTATTTACTTAAATTCCTTTCCCCCAACACTTATCAGAGACCACTCCGCTGAAGGAATTGGAACTCTGTGTGTCAGAGAGGAGGGAGGTCTGGCATGGGTATATTTTAAAAGCTTCCCCAATTATCCTAATAAGCAGTCACAGTTGAGAATCACTAGTCTTCAGCGCTTCTCAAACTTTACTGTGCACTCTCCTCTCCTGGGGACTTTACTAAAAATGCAGCTGCAGATTCAATAGGTCTGAGGTGGGGCCTGAGAATTTGCATTTTTGCAAGTTCCCAGATGATGCTGATGGTACAGTGGACCATGCTTTGAATAACAAGAATCTAGTTATTCTCCTTTTACCACAGGCCTCTGACTTATTTACTTTTAGGGGTTAATCACTGGGGAGGGAAGGGCTAACAGTGAATGTCTGCAAGGGTGAGCACAGAATAGCTACGTGTTCAAATCAAGTTGTGCTTGACTGGCTTTACAGAAAACAAACAAAAAAAAGCCTTTTGCTTTACAGGAAACATGGATCCAAGTGCCCATTTCTGATTGTGTTCATTTTACAGTTCATTCACAGGCTGAACTGTCACTCCCTGTGCTAAGATAGAGCACAGTAGTCAAGGAAAATGTTAATAAGAGATGACACATTTTTACCCGAGACTATCTAAAATGTACTACTCTCTCTCTCTCTCTCTCTCTCCCTCCACCCCCTACCCTCTCTCTATTTTTGGCTACACCTTCCTCTTAAAAAATATATTGACTGCCTTCTTTTGATTCTCACTAAATAGCTTTTTTTTTCTCAATAAATAGCTTTAAATAGCGCATCTGTAACTTTCATGAAAGAACACATTAGATGGGATATATCTGTGCATTATACCTGTGGTGCATCTCCTTGAAGGATGCATAACGTGAAATAGGCTGTCATTAATCTTTGCTGTTTCTCTGTAAAATAAGACACTTTTAATTTCAATTTTGTAGATAAGGAAAATGAAATGCAGAGAGCTAAACTGACTTAATTAAGATCGCATACTAACAACACAGGATGTGGCCTGAACTTACATCTTAGTTCTACCATGCTGTTGGCTTAGTGGAAAAAAAAGCTGTAATCTTTCAAAAGATTGTGCCTTAATTATTCATAACACTTGCATCTCTTTGAAATAAAGTTTACTATTTAACAGCCTTGCTCCTGCACATATCTATTGTTGGAATGTATCTATATTCTAGTCATCTAATTATTAGCCTACATTGTTCATAAAAGAATTCAAAGTGGCCTGACAGGGATACAGGAAATAAAATCAAATACATTAGCTGAGAAAGAAAGAGGAGGGCAGGAATAATGCTAATGAATCAAATGTATACAAAGATTATAATTATAGGTTAAAAACAAATCTCTTGACACACTCGTAGTCAAGGTGAAAATAGTAGTCGAGGGTTCTGTTTCATAGAACCCTTATGAAAAACCAACACATTTTCCCAGAAGCATGATTATCCCCAGGAACCACTCTGTGGTAGACTCAGTATTCTGCCTTTGATGGAGAGATGACGGGTCCACCTGGCCCTACCATACCACATATATCTCTCACTTCCTCTGAAAGTGAAACTCCAGCACATGCAAACAATGCTTCCAATGTCTAATTCCGAAATAATTTCAACTTCCTAGTTGATTTACAATTTCCACAGACTTTTCATCAATATAACACTAATATGATCAAATAATAGGTACTCACTCAAACTGAGAAGCTTAAGTTATTTAGTGATTTGGTAGGCATTGAAAACTACACATAATCACTTTGAATTGTGGAAATAGGAATCAACGGACTCAACATTTAATTACAATAACAAGCATAAGATCAAAACAGAAGATAATTACTTACAAATGAACACTGGAGAGATGGGAAAAAAGGGATAAGGGTGATTTTGTTGCTTTTTATCCACATACCATAAAATTCACCCAATGACTTTTAATACATTTATACAGCTGTGCAATGATCACCACAATCCAATTTAGAAAAATTCCATCACCCCAAAAGGTTTCCTTGTGCCCATTTGCAGGAATCCCTGCTCCACTCCCAGGCCCTAGGCAATAGCTATTCTACTTTCTGCCTCTATAGTTTTGCCTTTTCTGTAAACTCATATAAATGAAATTATATAATATGCAGGTTTTATTATTGTCTGACTTATTTTACTTAGTATAACACTCTTGAGGTTCCTTATTGTTGCATGTATCATAGTTTGTTCCTTTTTGCTGTTGTGTAGTATTCCCATTTACAGCCATACCATATTTTGTTTATTCACCTATTGAGGGGTATTTGGGTTGTTTCCATGTTTTGGCTACTATGAATAATGCTGTAATTTAAAAATCACATGAAATCCCTTTGAGGACATGTATTTTCATTTTTCTTAGGTAAATACCTAGGAGTGAAATTGTTGGGTTGTATGGAAAATGTATGTTTAATTTTCCACATAAATTGCCAAATGTTTTCCAAAATGGTTTTTATATATCGCATTGGGATGCACTGAAATATTTTACATTCCCACCCGCTATGTATGATAGTTCTAACCTCCACATCCTCACCAACACTTGGTATTGTCTATCTTTTTTATTATAGCCCTTCTAGTGGGTATGGGGTGAGGGTGTTTTGAACAAAGAGAATTTATTCCAGTTTTCAGTCACTCAGAAATCGGATCAAAACAACCACACCCCCCACCCCAGAATTTCCTTTTCTGAATGATCTCAGAGAACAAAATTTTTCAAGATTCAAGGGCTTGTGTAACTTTCCCCTTATAGGCGTTTTAACGCTTTATTTTTCAATTTCCCTTTAAAAATCTATTAATATTATTAACTGGAGCTTCATATTATATCAAAGGCTTATTGGGAAGCACCTTGCTACACCATGGATTTTGGCGAGCAGGACAAAGCAAGACCCTTCAACCGCAGAGGGCTCTTCCCATATTTCTCAGTCTACAATGTTGAATATAAAGCTGGGGTCCTCACCATCCCCCCCCCGGCCCCCGCAAGCTAGAGTTTATATCCACTCCTTTACGCACAGGTAATGTTCGCAGCTGTAAAATAAACCTTAAGATTCCAAATAAGCTTATCAGGCAGTTTGCTAATTTTCTTTCCCTTTAACCACTTAGTCCAACTTATCTATGTTTTCAATACCTTGACCTTGCACTAAAAAAAGATGGTGCACTACTGCTTAAAATCTACCCAGAAGGTAAAAAAAAAAAAAAGTTACATATGTGTTTATCACATCACTGATTCCCTTTCTTGGAAAGGATGTGATTGACAGATGCTAATTTTGACTGGAGAATTTTTGAAGCAAGTATTGCTACACAATTGTCAGGAGAATGGTGTCAGGGAAGCTGCCCAAAGCAAATTGCCACATGCCACATTTAAATTAACAACGGTGTGCTTCAGCAGCCTTTCCACTAAGATGCTGGCTGCGTTCTTATTGTCTGAAGGATTTTTTCAAGCTAAATTACATAATGAAATAGCCTCATCTCCCACTCTGAAAGGCTGTTACATGCCTGGCAGCCCTCAAGAGTCAGTCTGTGGTCTTTCCTGTACTCATCTAGTTGTGTCATTTTTCTTCGTGGAGGCTTCTGGGGTGTTAACAGGCAAGAAAGGAGGGACCATGGCCCACAGCAATGCAGAGATTCCTTGTTGCTGCCAGGAAAAGGCCAGCTGGTAACAAGATAGTTCACTTAGGGCACTACCAGGATCTGGCCCTTGAAGAAATGATCAGATATTTGGAAGGTTCATTTACTTCAAGGGTTATAGCTCAAGCCACACAAAAGTGATTATAAATCAGACTATGAATACATAATCTCACCAAGCTTAACATATCTTTCAAGTGAACAGAATGCCTCCTTTCCTTGTGTTAATATTTAAATACTCATCAAAAGTTTGCTTGATGAGTAGAGAATTAAAGTAAAGGAAATGGATAGTTATGAGAGGTTTCATCCAGGTCCTGACGCTCCACAAACCTGTCCCTCAGGGCTGCCACAATTGTGCAGTGTACAACCTGCACAACTGTACAGATGGTCTTGCTCTCTCTTGAGAACTGTATTGCTCATGTACCTTAACTTGGTTTCTCTATCCCCTGGAGAGTTTAGGACTACACTGCTAATGTTTGCTTCTTTAAACCCCTCAATTCCTTGTTGTGTTTGATGTACTAAAATCACTGATAAAGCTGATCGCTGTTCTCAGTAAAGTAGCTTGTTTCTTGGTCAAAGAGATATTCATTCTCCTCCTTCTTAGTCTGTATTTAATTATTTCAACTCTCTGAGAGTCATCATATGTCCTTAGTAAAGTAGCTTGTTTCTTGGTCAAAGAGATATTCATTCTCCTCCTTCTTAGTCTGTATTTAATTATTTCAACTCTCTGAGAGTCATCTTATGTCCTTCAGTTCCAAGTTCTAGCATGAGCGGAGGCAATCTGCTCTCAAATACTGTACGTACAGGCATAGAATATTAAAAGTTTGATAGACTCCTGGTCTCCTTTGAGGCAACAGGGAAAAGCGGTCATGAATACAGGTTCTGGAGTCAGGCTGCCTGGAGTGCAATCCTAGCTCAAGCTCATTCATCTGTAAAAGGAATGTATAATGGTACCTACCTCACAAGGTCATTATGAGGATCAAATGTAAACTGCTTACAATAGTGTCAGACACATAAACATTCAGTAAGTGTTAGCTATTATTATTCTATTTTATCTTCTATTTTTACTTTATTATATTCTATTAATATTCTCCTGTATTGTTATACCCCTCTATTAACCTATTTAACATTTCTTCCTTATCATTGTATGTTACATACCTCAATTTAGTAATAAAACACTAGTTTAGCAAGAAACACTGTGTGTGTGTTTTAACTCTTCAAAGACAGCCCCCAAATAAAAGAACTATGGAAGGGTGTATTATTAGTTCCCTATTGCTGCTACAAAACATGGCCACAAACGCAGTGACTTAAAACAACACAAATTTATTATCTTATGGCTCTAGGGGTCAACAGGGCTGCATTCCTTCTGGATGCTCTAGGGAAGAACCATTCCTTTCCCTTTCCAGCTTCTAGAGACTGCACACATTCCCTGGCTCATGGCTGTATTACTCCAAACTTGGCTTCCTCTGCTTCTGTTGTTACATTTTTCTCTCTGATTCTGACCCTCCTGTTCCCTTCCCCTTATAAGAACCTTGTGATCACATAAGATAATTCAGGATAATCTCCCCAATATCCTTAACTTAATAATCATCTTTGCAAAGTACCTTTGGCCTTATAAGGTAACATATTCATAAGATCCAGGGATAGGAAGTAGACATCATTAGGGAGGCATTATTCTGTCTACCACAAAGGGAAAAGCATTAGATGATCTCTTGAGATTATTTAAGCCAGTGGTACCCAAGTGGAGATGATACTGCTGCCCCAAGGAGACATTTGGCAATGTCTGGAGATACTTTTTGGTTGTCACAGCTGGGAGAAGATGCTGCTAGTCACCTAGTGGGTAGAGGCCAAGGATGCTGTTAAACATCCTACCATGCACAGAACAGCCCCCCTCCCCATAACAAAGAATTATCCAGCCCAAAATGTCAACAGTGATGAAGCTGAGAAACCCTGATTTAAAGTATATGATTCCTTGAAATCTTAGTAAGGTTGCAATGCAATGGAAGCCAGTTTCAGGATTTAGATTTACACAGAGACGTTTGAGAAATCACATCCAAGCTCTATAATTCCATGTTTTTAACAATCTTATATAGTAAATAAGAGATGAATAGTATTACTCATACTTTAATAGTAGAGTTTTGAACACTGCCTTAACTTGTTATTTGTTAAGAAGTGCTTGTTTCATTTTAGGTCTGGTGTAATCTTTCAGAGGGATGCATTTCCTATACAGGCAAGTTAATTTAAAGTATGTATTGTAAATAGCATTTTATGTATATTACAAATATTTAAATTTATAGAGGCTCAGATTTAAAGGACCCAACACCAAACAAATTTCAAGATAATCCACAGCTTTCTGCAATATTTTATTTTTGCCTTGGTGTGGCTTGACCTCCATCCCTTGACTTCAAAGGATCAAAGAGAGAAGTACACTTGCCATGACTTTCCCTTCCATGAGGAGAAAGATTTCAGCTAAAACCAACTTTCACTTGAAATAAGCACCTTGGGTATCAATACCTAACTTTTCCAATTCTCAACAATTTCTGTGCTCAGGTTTGAATTCTCCCAATCTTTTAAAGTAATCTATAGAATTGCTGGTAGGAGACTTTATATTTTTTTCAACATCTTGTTTTCCGTCTTTCTTTTCTTTCCATCCACTCCACTCTTTCACTCTCTCCCTTTTTTTTCTGACCAAGATTTCCCCTAGAGTTTTCTTAATCTGAAGCAACTTCTAAAAGCAATAGTTATGTTTTCTGTGGCAGAAAATATTTTCTAACCAGTAGAGGACTCTGTGTGTGTGTGTGTGTGTGTGTGTGTGTGTGTGTGTGTGTGTGTATGTGTAGGGCATGAAAACTTTATCAATAAGAGTGAGTTTCATCATTTTCCCCCCAGGGAGGAATAGTAACTACGAATATGAAAGTATTCTAGCAGCTTGTGAACCAACAGAGCAGAATGAAGAAAAACACACAGCTATTCAGCAACTTTGTTTACCACTGAAGCTATTTCTATTGTATACATTTCTCTGCCAAGATATAGTTCTGTGAGGTGCTTTTTACATTTGGTGTGATTTCTAAACTACAATTAAAGTACACAGTTTAAATACATTTTAATGAGTTAAGCCTTGCCAACCAGTATAAAAAAAAGCCAAAGCCATACCTCTAAACATTAAGTCACATGTAAGATTCCAGATTCCAAATGTCATATTGCTCCTTGGGTGGGTACCACTAAAGGAACCTGCTCAGATCTCTGGGGTACAATCACCTGTAGGATTTTACAAAGATATGCCTACCTAGTCAAAGGATCTAGTTTCTTCAAAAATAAAATCCAAGAAAAAAGAGTGAGAGGGAGAAAAATCTGAGAGAACCTACAGATTAAGAGACTTAATAGATGCATCAAGTGTATTGAGGACTGAGAAACTTAGAGATAATTAGAGGGCAACACATAAGTGGGAGTTACTCAAAACAGAATAGCATGAGCATATAATAGGGCAGCTGGTAGAGAGAAAGGAGAGATAGGATTTAGGGAGAAGCAAATGGTAACTTTGACAACTTGGGCACATACCAACTCTGGCACAGAGACCCTGGACATCTCCCAGCCAAGGCACCTGTGCAGCCATTTCCCTGAGGAATAAAGAAACTTCTTTTGTTTCTGGGAAGGCCCTTGGATGGGAAAGTGCATGTTATTACACTGAGGAGCAAATGGCTGGTATCCCAAGCAGGTCTCCCTCAAGCTACCCACATCATGTCCCAGAGTGTACACGTGCACTTGAGATGCAGTGGGGGAAAAAAAAGGCAAAAAGCAATACAGAAAAACAAAGAGCACATACATACTAAGGACATTAGACTATAACCTAGAATCCCACAATATTTTCCCATTACTATTTTGCAAAGGTCAGTGAATAACAAAAACCCAGATAAGACAATCCAACAGAAAATGGTTAAAAATCATTTGGGACAGATTATTTCTTGGAAGAAATGTAGGCATCAGAAAGGAAGTTTAGAATCTCTTGTCAAAGGGCATAAATACTGTGTTCATATCCAAGGTGCTATGCCAGCTACCACCTTTCTTCTCCTTGTCAAAATGTTCTTCTTTTCTTCACCACATTCTAATTGATGTGACTTCTATAGCTCCATACACTTCTCTGTTCCCTTCTCTGACTTTTCTTTTCCTTCTACTCTAATTCTTGATGTCCTCTTAAGTTCAGCTCTTACACTTCTTCTACTTTTAGGAACTCAAATATTCCCAAGGCTTCAGCTATCACCCCTTGGCTGACAGATCCTAAATTCACTCGATCTCTACTTTCTTGCTGTCTATCTCCACTTGGATGTTACCCCTGACTTAGATGCAATAGGTCTAAATCCACATTAATCACATTCTTCCCTAAAACAAACTTACCTCGTAACTTTGCTATTTCTGTGTGAGCTGCCACAGTCTCCCGAGTCCCTTGAGGTTTCAAAGTTGGTGTCATTTTCAAAGTATTCATATCCTTCATTTAGCAAGTCAGTGCTATTGAGCCATCCCATTGTCCCTCACATTGCCTCATAGCTCTTTCATCTCACCGCAGGCAGCCCTCCTAAGCTCACACCTGGATTACAGAAGCAGCCCCTACCTGCCCTCCCTCCCTAGCTTCTCACTCAATCCACCCAGCCTAGCATTCCCAGAATCATCTTCCAACTTTTGCCTTAACGAGTGATCTGTTCAGGAAAATATCCTTTTCTCTTTTACTACAAAATCAAGGCTAAACATGAATTTTCAAAGCTCTCCATAACATGTCCCTATCTATCATGCCTACATTTTCACTGCTTCTCTACACGATTTATTCCTGTTTTTTCTCCTAGTTTGGAATTCCCTCTTCTGTACCTCCACTTCCAAATCCTAGCCCTGCTTCAAGACCCCTCCCAAATCTAACTTCTCCACCTTGCTTTACAGGACTATATGTCACTCCCTTTTTCATTCTTACCCCTCTAATGATCTGCATTGAGAATTTTAGCACTTAGTGATATGATGCGTGCCATTTCAAGTGCTGATTTTCTTTCTCCAATTACATGGCAAGCTCCATAAAGCTACAGATATAGTTCTCCATCTCTACCCTTCCATAAACTCTGGGGTTGAAAAGAGTGAATTCTTTTTTGGAATGAATAAATTAACAAATCTACTACTTGAGTATATTTTGATGTTCTTTGACTATTAATTAATGACCTATAACAAATAAAAATATACACAAAGCAAATATAGAGATCTATTAGCATTTGATTTTTAAATGTTATACATTAATTGTAAAACTATTAAATTTAAAAACTATCTTCTTACCTGATTTTATGCAGTCTGATGACTTGCAAATACCATCTAGAAAAAGGAGGATATATGCATAAATATTTGCAATACACATATTCTTTCTCCCTACCTTTTGTTCTTTTATAAACGCGCAATTAAATAATCAATTCCTTATAGCAAGAACTAAAACCTAAGTATTATATATCATTGACAGTAGTTAGAAGAAAATATAGAGGAATAAAATAAGCAAATCCTAAATTTAAAATTTTTTAAATGAAGGAAAAAAATGTATTTCTTATATCATCCCTGACCACTAAGCCCTAGGTCTATTAAGTTGAAACATCAGTTATTTTAGTCTGGTAATCATTTTTTTTTCCATTAATGAACCAATCTTTTCTAATCCTTATTGTGAAAAACTTCTAAGGCTCAAATTAGACCTCTTAAATTCTTGTAAAGCCATTTCGAATTTCAATGACACAACAAAAGTTGACTAACTGAAGTTGGCCATAAAACTGTGAATACTTTCATCAAGTAAAATTATACATTAGAATCTTCATAAAATACATATGAGTGCACTAAACATACTTGGCAATTAATAACTTAGCTCAAGCATAAAAGACATTGTACTTTAGTCAAAGTTAGTTGTTTTGGCATACTGATGTTACATTTTATAAATGAATCTTTATATCACCATCTTTAAGTGTCTCTTTCCTTAACACATTGTTTAATAGATGGGAAAAACCTAAGATGAAGATTTCACTGTCTTCTGCATGTTTGTGGGCACAGGTGTGTGAGTAACTCACCATCATAGGTTGCATAGAGAGCTATCATTGTCACTGCAATGACGGTAAGGAGCAGGACAAGGACGGAGAGACTGATCTCCAGTGGGGTCCATCGCTGTTTCTTCTTTGGCTTTGGAATGTTGATATCAGTTATATCCATCTGACTTTCCGATCTGCCCATTACCTAAAGTCTGAAAAAAAAAAAAATTAAAAAATTTAAAAAAACTAATCATAATAAATTAATCAATAGATAAAAAGAAGAGATCTATATACAATTTTCTAAATGCTTAATGTGGCTGAATAAAGTAAAAGGTTAACTCATTTTAAATTAGAAATAAAAGTTTTTTGCTGAAAGTCAAAGTTTTGATTCTGAAAGCAAAGAGTATATAGTCACATAAGTTAGACAGATCCTGGTCACAATCTTTTGGATTTTTTTGACATATCACTGAAGATCCAAGCAAAATCAGACATGGAAACTCAGTTAAATACTCACGGAGGATTCCTTCAGCAGTTCATAAGCAAATAACTTCTGTACCATCATTAAGGAAAGTTTTAAACTCATCCTTCTGAACTTTGTACAACATCAAAGGTGAATTTTATAGCTTGCTCCACTGGCTTCCTTTATAAGCTTAGAAATCAATGACTAATATTTCGAGGTTTTGACTAAGCAATAATTTTAAATATGAGTACAGATAAAAACAAAAAGGAACAAACACTTGTAGTAGTTTTTTTTTTTCATCTTAAGAACATATTTTATTTTACAGTTCAAAATTACAACAACTGCTAATATGGGTATCTATTAACTGGTTAGACAACATTTTGAAAATGGTCACTCACTGGACCAAAAGTCATGGTTTACAATCTGGGATGAAAGATACTAACCGTAAGTACTGTTTCTTTGTACAACTGAAGAAGAAGAAAATATGATTAAAAAAATTCAACCTTGCAGGTCAGGATAACAGTTAAGATACTTAACTTGTTTTTAAATTAATAATATTAATACTTCTGCTAATAATAGCCGATATTTATTGAGTACTTCCCATGTGTCACTCACAGTTCTTGGTGCTTTGCATGTACTAATTCACTGAATCTTTGTAAGGCGGATTTGAATATTCCAGTTCTATACCTTAGGATAGTGGGGCACAGAAAAGCCAGGTAACTTGCCAAAAGCTACACAAGTAAGTACACATTTACAATGAACACATTTCAAAGAATACAATTACAAAGAACACATTTTGAAAGAAAATTGCATCATCATACAATGATAGCTACTTTAAACCTTATTGCAGAAGTCTAGGGTGTAAAATTAAGGGGATATTAGCCTAAATATTAGATTTCATTATGTTTCTTTTAGAGGTCTAGTGACTCTTTATCAGCCATTCACCAAAGCTTAGAACACACAAGTTCAATTTTTCTGCCTGACCGTAGAAAAGAGCATCGTAAACTAACAGATTAGCTGTTTATAGCTGGATGCAAATTAAGCATATAATGTAGTTCCTAGATGAAGTGACTGCTCAGAGATGCTCTCATAGTTAGAAATCTTTGTTGAATACACATAATTTTCTGAGAGTGTGTTTTGTGGAAACTGAGGCACAGGATAAAGTAGAAACGGATTCTACGTTTGAAGTATGGCCTGGGTGATCAGGCCATCAGTTATCAGCAGATAACTAGGAATTTAATTTCCCCAGTGAATTATTAATAAGTGAGCCACAACTGGACTTTAAAGTTCTGGATACAAAGTCTTAAGCATGTTGTCCCCGGCATTACATGAGGCTATAACCAAGGACAGACTATCAAATAAAAATATTTTATTAGACCATGAAAACCATGTCTGCTCAATAAAAGTGGAATGTAGTGTACCTGAATGTTAAAATGTCTTAATGATTATATGACTCATGTTGGCTTAGTCTCACAGCCTCTTTCTTGGGTTATGATATGGAATTGCATTGACAGTAGTCCTTGGATTTTTAATAGGGGAGGTGGGTGGGGAAAGAAAAGATGGAAACACACTTAACACTTGGACACCATACAGAGAGGTAAACAATAAAGAATAATTTTCCCGCTTCTCCCAGATGAATTCAAGACTGACTTCAAGAACATCTGGATATTAATCACATTTGCTTGAGTATTTCCGTTTCCTGAGTATTTCTCCCCCTGCTCTAGTAATATTTCAGAAAACAATCTAGAGAAATGTTCTCCTGATATATTAATAATATGACCCACTTCTCTTTTTAGTTCTTTCTTAGAAAAAACAATTAGTTTCTCTAGTAAAATCTAGGGCCAGGAACCAGGGCAGCCACGGGTTAAATTGAAGCTGCTCATTGGCGCCACCAGGTTTCCACCATGCAGGAAAACTAGTAGGCAGGTATGTCTTTCTCCCTTCTGGGTTACTTTTCCCTGGCGTCTACTTCTTACCCTTGAGATTGGGGTACTGAGGCAGCTGGGCTCTTAATGGTTCTGCACCTTAGACAGCAGAAATTGTTACAGGGAGAAATGAAGGCAGTGACTGAAGCTGTTTAGTCCTTATACCTGAATCAAAATAATATCATCTTTGAATCACTTGCAAACTCTCCATCTGCCCCTCCTATAAACGTCCTGCAAATTTTCAGTCTTTTGCTCCTAAGATGCACTTTTCAACAGCAATGACCAAAGCAGAAATGAGGCAAGTTTAACCTCCTAATTAACTTTGTCATTCATTTCCAGTAATTCCAATTGATTCGCTATTTTCTTTTAAGAAAATAGGGGTCAGAATCTTGAACCTCAGGAAAAAACATATCACCATCCCTCAGATACTTGGATGTCCAATGCAACCACACCCAACCCCATTTTAGAGAGGGAGGAAAGGAGGCAATTATACAAAAGAATACAAAAATTATAAAGTCGATACTTGTAGTCCCATATAAAGCAGGATATGCCAGAACATACCTACATCCTTAAAGTATTCCACCTCAATTGGAGATATGTTGGAAAGTTCAAGCCAAAAAGTAGACACTTCCGCAAGAGAGGATAGAGGATTAGGACATCTACCCTAACAAGAATACTGCAAACGTCAGCTTGACAACATCTCCAAAAGAATAAAAGATTTTTTTGCCTAAGTAGAAACTGAGTTTCAAAGCAATATACAGCAGCAATTTTTATACCAGTTGAGTGTACACATTACTTTATCACATCGTCAAATCAAAGAACCCAGAGGATAACTGGTTTGTTGAAAAGTCTATAAACCAAAGCAATGTTCATCTTCATAACACATTAGTACATTAACATTTCTGCAAGTCTCTGAGGTTACTCTATGCAATTACAGTTTGTATTATGGAAACTGAGGTACAGGAAGCAAGAGAAAGAGGTTCCACCTATAATGGATATAATCTACAAAAATACTGAATCACTATGCTATACACCTGAAACTAACACAATATTGTAAATCAACTGTACTTCAATTCAAAAAATACAGAGAGAAACAGGTTCCATATTTAGACGATAGTTGCAAATTTGAGGAGGCACATATGGTAGAGGAATCACCTCCTTGTTTCCCCAGACAAGGGAAACTTGTAGGTGTTTCCCGGATCTGATAAACGGAGTTCTGAACGCAAAGCCCCAAACACATTACTCCCATGTGCAGTGTAGCTATACAACAAAAGACACAGCATGGAGTCCAAGAAACTGTCGGACAGTTTTTTTTTAAGTGCTGGAACCGAGCAATAATGCCAGCTAGATGCCTTCATAGCCGGTTTGCGGACTAGTAGCTTCCAAATGCTGACACTGCAAATCGAGGTACTTCTTTTCAGTTTAATAAAATTACCATTTGCATCGTATATGGGGGAGGAGTAAACTTGATCAAGTGGCTAAAGAGAACAGTTTGGGACTTCCCTGGTGGTGCAGTGGTTAAAAATCCGCCTGCCAATGCAGGGGACAGGGGTTCAAGCCCTGGTCCGGGAAGATTCCACATGCCGCGAAGCAACTAAGCCCGTCCTGTACAACTACTGAGCCTGCGCTCTAGAGCCCGCGAGCCACAACTACTGAGCCCGCGAGCCTGTGCTCCACAACGAGAAAGCCTGCGCGCAGCAAGGAAGACCCAACTCAGCCAAAAATAAATAAATTTATTTAAAAATAAATAAATAAATAAAGAGAACACTTCAGTTGCAATTACTCTTTTGTTCAAATAGGTTAAGACCGATTAAGGAAACTTTCATCTGCAAAAGAACTCCCACCACCACTCCCACCAACCAACCCTCGAGATTTAAGCACTCTATCAGCATAAATTATGTAAGAGGAAACTATGGTTTAAAGCAAGATGAAGAGGTAGGATAATGAAAAGATCTTCAGGGTAGGGAAAGTAAAAATAGAAAAGTGAGTTACAAATGAGAAGAAAATCTGACAGAAACCAAAATGAAAACAAACCTTACTTTAAAAAACAAACAAAAACAAACAAACAAACAGAAACAGTGTCTTTACAGCGGAATGGCAAATTCCCAGCCCCCAAATCAGCCAGGCTGCAATTTCGTAGCGCTGATCTCAGTAACCGGACGTAACTCTCCGAGGCAGAGGCTGCAGGAAGCTATGGAAATGAACCTGAACAGTCGACCTGACATCACTTGCAGAGCCCTCGTCCAGGTCACCCTCTCTAACCCCAGTCCCTCACTCTTCAAGTCTCAGTTGCAGCTTCTTCCCAGGGCACGCCTCCCTCGCCCACGGCCGCGGGGTCCCGGGCGCTCTGATCGCGCCGGACCTGAGCCGCGGACCCTGCTCCGTGCGCCTCCCAGGCAGCCGCTCCGCGCGGCCGCCGCTCCCCTCCGGCTCCCGTCCCAACGGGTCCCAACGGGTCCCAACGGGTCCCACCGCCCCCGGGGGAGATCTCGCGCCCTTTGGACCCATCTCCCCCCAGCTCCCAGGTGCCAGCTCGCTTTCTCGGGACTCACCCGTGGGATTCGGGAGAAGTTGGAGGCTGCTGAGCAGACACATCCCGACCAATGAGCGCACGGGGTCGGCGGGCGGCGGGGAGCGCCGCAGAGCGCTGGTCGGTCGGTGCGTCCGCCCAGGCGCGTCCGGAGCAGCGCGGGCTCCTGGCGGCGGGCGGCGGCGCCGAGCCCAGGCCGGACTCCGGGGAGGTTCCGGGCCCGCCTCGGCCCGGGCCCGGGGGCGACGGGGAACCCGGGCATCCCTGGGACCCGCACCCGGAGAGACTCACCGTAGTCTCTCAGCAGATCCCGCGCCGGGAGTCGGGCGGCTTCTCCCGCCTGCGCTGGGTCCAGCTTCGCCACTTGCACATCTCCGCGCCCCGCGCGTCTCGGCGCTCTCACCCCCCACACCCCGCCTCGCCACTGCAGGACCAGCGAGAGGAGCAGTTCCCTGGGTGACCTGAAGGTTTCCGCTAGGTCTCCCAAATCCTGTCACATCCTGTGAGGGGGCCGGGGCCGGGGGTGGGGGTGTGAGAAAGCCCCCCCCCCCCACGCCCGTCCCCCACCTCACCCTTCCCCAAAGGGCTTTGCCAAACATTCTTGGAATTGCTTAGCTTCGGGGCTTTCAAGAAAATACACTGCCTCTTCGAGATTCTGTAGTGCTGATACGGGTTCTATTTCTCTCTCTAATGGACCTGAGACAAAAACATTTCCCACACTCTTCTTTCCCCTCTTCCTCGCTCCTTTTCCTCCCTTCAGCGAAGCTTCCTTCCTTTCTCAGTTTTTCTTTATTTTCTTTCTCTCCTTGCTTTCTGTTTTTTTTTCTTTCATTCTTTTCTTGTGCTCCCTCCCTCCTTTTTTCCTTCTCTCCTTCCGTTCCTTTTCCCCCTCCCTTTTGCTTACCCTCTCTTCTCTTTCTTCCCTTCCTTTCTTTTTCTTGGTGATGTCCAGAGCTACATTCTGTACTGAAACTCTCCACTCCCATCTTCTGACTCTAGGGAATCTTGTAACGTGCGTACCTGAGGGGCTGGAATGGGGAGTGAGAAAGTCAGAGAAAAATAAGCTCAAGTGTGTCTGCTCTACCTACTAAAATTAGCTATAACGTGTCTGCTGGACCCTTGTCATTTTAATGCAGTCAAGCAGCACACCATTTTCATGTAAGACATGTGATTCCTTTTCAAGGGCGTAAAAAACAAGAAAATACTTTTTGCACAAAGGCGATTCCTTTATAAAAGCTGTTTTTAGCAGCTATAAACTCAGAAGAACTAAACCTCTTCTAATTTTTTTTTTTTTTTTGCTTCCATGATTTTTGGTTCAATGAATCAATGCCAAGTATATAAGTAGCTTTAACACTGATCCCCTTTTCCTTATATATTTGCAAACACACACACACACACACACACACACACACACACACACACCCTGGGGAATTCATAGGGGAATACAGGTGGGTTTTCCTGAACATGCAATTGCTATTTTTAACATCAAAATGATGCAGTGCTTGAGAGAAGTCCCTTTCCACTGACAAATTTTGCATCCTTTTTATAGTAGAGAAAGTTGAAAAGCAAGGAGAAAAAGTGGTACTTGCTAATGAAAGGGTAAATGGAATACAGTGGAGAGACATAAAGAAAAAGTTAAAACAATCATTAAATAATTAGATTAATATAGCAAAATCAAAAATGAAACAGGAGGGAAGGGGGCAGGGCACAACCTTTAAAAGAATGACATAGCCACAGTACATGACGAAAACTAGTGAGAACCAACTGGATCCAAGATGGCAGAAGATTTGACTTTCAGTAGACTTTGAGCCTCATCACATGTTCATTGTAATACATTAGCATAAGCTAAATGACACACCTACCAGTGCCATGACAGTTTTGAGGTCAACCATAAAAGGTCAAAAAGTGGGCAGTGGCCCAATTCCTGGAACTCCCCGCCCCTTCCCCAAAATAGTTGGAATAATCCTACTCATTAGCCTATGAAATTATCCAGCCCATTAAAAACTAACCACCCCATATTTCAAGGCCTCTTGCTTCTTGCCTTCCTAGATGGCCCACGCTCTGTCTGTGGTGTCTCTAAATAAATCCACTTTTTACCTATCACTTCGTCTCTGAATTCTTTCGCGATGAAGAAAGAACCTTAAATTCACCGGCAACAAAAGTACTCTCCTCATATCTCTATTCTTTACTCTTTCTTGGTGCATGCTACAGACACTACTTAATCCTCACAGTATTACAGTATGGGTGTAATTACCCCACAAATAAGCATAAGGAGCTCTTCTAAGTTAAAACTACCAGGAATTTGAATCCAGTTCATTTTGACTCAAATGCTGAGTTACTGTTATCCTCACTTTATAGAAAATATTGAAGCATAGAAAGGTGATTTACTCAAATTCAATCTGTGAGAAATCTAGATTTTCTAACACTCCAGTACTTAATTTTTATTACTTTTCAGCTAAATCACCAAAATGTTATTTCAAACTTACATAATTAACAATAAATTAAAATGAGCTAGAAAAGTCTTTTCTTTTTTTCATGTAACCAGTCCTTAGTTTCTTCATAAGGAGCCATGTTCATTAAAAATTTAATACATTTCTTCTGATTAACATAAGGATGAAAGTTTGTGGTAGAGGGGGAATGCCTTGGCCAGAATAATCACCAAATTTGCATATCAACAGGAAATGCAAGTAAAACTTATAGGCTTGGTCTTAACATTTCTGTTTAAACTTTTCAAGCTAGGTTCTGTTTTCAAATTTGCACAAAATTTTTAAACAGAAAAAGTTCCTTTGGAAGGTAATATTTATCCTTGCAGTTCAGGAATATCTTATTTCCAGTAGAAACTAAGATAGTCTGATTTGTTTATAGTGCCTCTAATCTTAGAGCTGAAAGATGAAAACAAAAGTAATTCATTTAAATTTTCTTAAAAATTAAAGATTAGCTAATAAAAACTTTTCAGACTATTCAGTTATGAGCATATATCATATTTTTAGGTCTATCTTATTGTAAAATTTTAAAAAAAACCCTGCAGGAATCCAATTCAAAGATTCACTCTTGATAAGGGTATTTCATAGGGGAAAAGAATGGATATAGAGTATACAGCTAACGAAAATCAAAGTGTAAAGTTATTTTTAGAATGAGACTTTCACCTGTTAGCAAGTGTGTGTTTCCTACAAGAAGTCTCAATCTTATTAAAGTTCCCCAGAAATTTAAGGGTTTTATCAAAAATGCTAAATCTCTTCCCAGAAGGAGGTTATGTAAACTGAAAAAATTTCTCTTTTAACGGATCTAATAAGAAGGCACCCGATAATGAAACTCAGAAAACTGAGGTTTGCGGAGGTTGTCCAAAGGCATGCAGTTTGGTGAGTTACAGGGATGGAGGAGAAAATGTTAGGGAACTGCTAACTGAAACTGCCCGCCTTGGCCAGGCATGGTAATAACCGCTTGTATAAATTGTTTTACAACAGGAGGTCACGATAAGGAACACAGTGCTGCCGCTGAAAACTTGGAGAATTCGGGAGAGGCCAAAAGGAGGGAGGAGATGTCAGCCCATAATATGTCCCACCAACGTCCCAGAAATCCTTGTGCTGGAAACCATGCTGTCTGAGAAATTCTCGCGCACTGCCAGGGAGGGCCTTGAATCAGGCCAAATATGGGCACGGGCAAGATGATTGGCCAGAGACAACCCGGAAAGTAACCCCATTACCATAAAACGTGAGACTGCAAGCCACGTGGCAGAGCAGTTCTCCTGGGTTCCCTTACCCTGCTGCTCTCCACCTGTGTGCCCTTTCCCAATAAAGTCTTTGGCTTTGTCAGCACATGTTTCTCCTCAGACAATTCATTTCCAAGTGTTAGACAAGAGCCCACTCTCGGGCCCCGGAAGGGGTCCCCCTTTTGGTAACAACAGTAGTCTTCCTGGCTGCCATGCATAAGTTATTAAGAGTGGAATGCATTGGTTCTAGAAAGATGCAGAGTAGATCCTTAAAAGCTGTACTTGTATGCAACACTTACAAACGCTTGATAAAGTATTTTTTAAAGCCCCTTTAAATGCACCATTGAGCCAGCAAGAAAGGGAAGGAAAACATGAGAAGCCAAAAAATGGAGAGCTAGGAATCCAGAAAGGCATTTGAGTGATGAAGATGGTGCTGCCCTAGGGACATTTACCTATCTCAGGAGGCCTTGTTAAACCTAGGTGACCTAGAGCTTCAATTTTAACACAACTTGTGACTTCTTACAAAACCTAGTCCAGAACAAGGTGAAAGTCAGGTCAGAGATTCCTACATAAAGCAGAGACTACTGAAAAGAAACATCTGCAGTGAAGAGGTGAACTAGAAAAAAGAAAAAACTCAAATCCCATTTCCACTCTTTCCCACTCCCCAAACATAAATATATTTGCTTTTTTAGCCTCTACTTCAGGCAGGCAAATTTACACCAAAAAGCTTCCAGTGAAAATTCATGATCAGACCAGACTTCAGATGGATGCAGGGCTGAGATTTATATTAATTGTGCGACCTGAAAATTCCCAAGTTAAAAAATTATAGTAAAGTGGTCCCATCTAGACTGTGCCAAATAAAAATTGAGAGAATTATTGCCACCTGACTCTCACTAAAGGAGCTTGTTGAGAATGAATTTGTGAAACAAAATAATACTAGACAGAAAATCTGATATGCAAGAAGGACTGGTAAGCAAACAGTAACAATATAGGTAAATCTAAGAAAACACTGACTAAAAAAAATGTATGGGGGAAGAAAGGTCAACTAAAATACTGGACAATGGTGATTGTAACTTGGGAAAGTGTTAATTAAGCTAAAGCACTCTAATATAATGATAATGATACTGATTAATTTTAGACTTTATTAAATTAATTATACATGTAAAAATTACTAGTGTAACCACCAAAAAAATAGGAATAGAGTGTATAAGGTCAAATTTCACATAAGGAAAAAAACTAGAGTTAAATAAAAAGCAATCTAAATGAAGATAAGGAAAGAGAAAAAATGAAATATTAGAAATAAGATGGTAGAAATAAATCCAAATATGTTAATTACAATAAATATAATTGGATCCAATTCTCCAGTTAGAGGACAAAGATTGTAATACAACAAATAAACAAAATCCAGCTATCTTCTGTTTGAGACACCCCTATAACATAATAATATAGAATGGTTGAAGCAAAATGATGGAAAAAAGATATGTCAAACAAATATGAACCAAAAGAGAGCTGGTGTAGTGTAGCTATATTGTAATCAGACAAAATAAACTTAAAATTTACCAAAAAAGACAGTAATCAGTTCAGAAGGGTGATACAATTCTAAACTTGGTTACATCCAACAGCATAAAGTTGAACTGTGTACTATAAAAAATAACAGAAGAACTGCAAGAGGAAACTGATAATTCACCATGATAATGGGTGATTTTAATACACTGTTCACAATATTTGATAAACCATGTGCACAAATCAGTAATGATACAGAAGATCTGAATAACAATACTAAAAGCTTGTCTAATGGAAATGTATTGAACATTTTACCCAAGAATTGGAGAACACACATTTTTAAAGCATCCATCGAATATTTATAAACATTGATTATATACCAAGCCATTAAACAAGGTCCAATGAATTTCAAAGACTTTTCATTATAAATAACACATTCTTGGAACTTAACACAACTAAGGAAAGCTAAATCAAAACCACATGTACATTTAGAAATTGTTAAATGATGCACATAGACACTTTTAAATATGTTAAAGACAAGATAACAGGCCCCAAATGGAGTTTAGCTTATGTTAAGCCCCACAACACCAAAGTGAGACTGAACTTAATTACAGGTTTGGCTATTCTAAAAATGTAATTTTAAACTAGCCAATCAGGATTGCCTGATCAGCACTAGTTAGGTAATCTGCCTGGTGGACCCCTGCCATCCTCCAAAGGAATAACTAATCTGCTTTTTTTTCCCTAGTACAACTTCCACATTCCTGCTCCCTTATGTCTATAAAATATCTTGCCCTGTATAGCTCTTCAGAGCTCCTATCTACCTGCTAGGTTGAATGCTGCCTCTTTCCTGAATCGTTGGATAAATACCATTAGATCTTTATATTTTACTCAATTGAACTGTGTTTTAAAATAAATAACACATGAATGAAAGATGAAATCATAGCGAAAGTTAAAAAAACATAACTGGATGACAATGAAAATACTGCATATCAATAACAATTGACTTATCTAGAAGGAGATTTATAGCCTTAAAAGTTTTTATTTTAGAAGAAAAAAGCTGAAAGTTCATGAGGTGAGCATCAAACTTAAGGAGTTAGAAGAAGAACAACAGAATAAATCCTAAGAAAATGGAAGGAAAGAAATAATTACCTTAGAATAATAAATTCATGAAATATATATAATAGGGAAGAGCAACAAATCCAAAGTTGGATCTTTGAAAAGGCAAATAAAACTGGCAAGGCTAAATAAGATGGATGAGTCGGGAGGTTGTAATTGAACATTATATGGCATGAATAAAAGAAAAAACAAAAAATAAAGCAGAAATTGAAAGATAATGAAAATGTTATATTCTGCTACATCCAATATATTTAAGAAATTGGATAAAATGAACAGTTGCCTAGGAAAATACAAATTACAAAAACTGTTTCAAGAAGAAATAGAGAACCTAAATAATCTTATAATCATTAAATAAAATTAACTAACAGTTAAGAATCTTCCCATAAAGAAAGAAAAAAGAAACAGGCCTAGACTTTTTTTTTCAGGCAAATTCTACCTTATTAATGGACAATTCCATTCTCATACAAACTTTCCTGAAGAATATAATAAGGAAGAATATTTCCTAACTCATTTTATGAGGTTAATATAACCTTGACACCAATAACAGAAGAGTATCTGAAGGGAAAATTAAGATCAGACTCACTCATGAGTTTCAAAGCAAAAACAAAATAATAGCAAACTGAACGCAGGCAATGTATAAGAATGACCCAAAAACTAGGAATACAAGTTTGGTTCAACATTAAGTACAGTATTTAGAGGACTGAGACGATACAGTTAGAAAGTAAACAAAGAAAGAAAGAGAGGAGGCAGGAAAAGGAAGGCAGGAGGAAGGAGAAAAGAAAAAAGAAGGAAAGAACTAAGCAAATGATGGCAAAACTTTCATTGTTTGAAAATAGTATGATCGTCAATACTGGAAAATGAAAGCAATCAATAAAAAAAAATAGTATTTGTAAGACAGTAATATGATCATTGAATATAAGGTCAGTATTAAAAAGTTAATTGCATTTTTCTACAACAGAAATAAAATTTAGAAAATATAATCTTAAAAAGACCTGTCTACAGTAACAAATACATATATTTGTATAGACAGATATAAATATAATTACAGATACAGAAAGATATTTCCTAGAAATAAATCTCATAAAAGATATGCAAGTTATAAATCTTCACTGAAAGTTACTGAAGAAAACCAGGTAAACTGAGGGACAAATCAAGAACTCAGAGTTGAATATTCAATATTATAGAAATATCAGTTATTCTTAATTTATAGATTAAATTAGATGTCAATCAAATGCCCAAAACATTTTTTTGAAAGATGATAAGCTGATTATAAAATGTTCACAAAAGAACAAAGAGAAAATTATAGCCAAGACAATCCTGAAAAAGAAGAACCACTAGAAAGGATTTGACCATCTAGATGACAAGACTTACAAAGTAATTTTAATAGTAATTTACTAATTTACTAATTAGCAGTAGTTTATTGGTTCAAAGAAAATATATCAATGGAATAAAATAGGGATAGAAAAAGTAGACTCATGTATTTAAGAAAACTTGATATATGCAGAGTTGATATTACAGATAGAGAAAGGATTTAAAATTCTTTAAATTGTGATGAGACCTCAGATGGAAAAATACTGCATTTCTACACAGTACAAAAACTTAGTTATACATGAATTAGAAATTTAAATGTGGTAAGCAAATTTTTTTAAAGTGTTAAACATATATATAAGAGAATATCTTTATGACCTTGTGATATGGAGTGATTTCAAAGCCCAAAAAGTTCAAAACATAAAGAGACTGATAAATTTAATTACAAATTAAACTCTATTTGCTTGCCAAAAAAACTTTGCAAAGAAAATACAATGACAAGCGATGCACTAGGGAAAGATATCTCCAACACATAAAAGTGGAAAATTATTAGAGTATATAAAGAACTGCAAATGGAGGCCAAATAATCACCCCAAATGAATAAGAGACATAATAAGGCATTAAAATGAATATTAAATAGAAATGACCATAGCATATAAGAAGATAGACAATCTCACTAATTAATAGGCAAATGCCAATTAAAATTCCAACATAAAACCAAATTTTACTCACCTGACTTCTACACACCACTGGTAAGAATATTAATTTGTACAATCTGCCTGGAGGAAAAAAAAATTGTCCTTATAAAGGGCAAAAGAGATCCCACAAGGACTCAGAGGCAAAAAATATACAAATCAATTTTCACTGTAAAGTAAAGGAGCTGTTACAGTGGAGGATTACTGGACTGAATGTCAATATTATGACATAGTATGAGTGTGTTTCGTGTTTGGTAATTGCAATCATTGTTGCTTTTGTTGTGGTCATCCATTTACAATGCTTGGTGTCAGTTTATGTATCTCTTGTAAAAATAAAATACAATGTGTGTGTGAAAAAAAATAAAATAAAATAAAAATGGGGAAACTGAGAAAAAATATAAATAAATAAATAAATTACCAAAAAAAAAAAAGAGATTATTTTTAATGGAATTTGGGGAATTGGCTAGCACAAAGGTAGGAAAACTTACTCTGTAAAGGGCCAGATAGTTAATGTTTTAGGTTTTGTCCACATATGTTTGTTGCTTTTTTATTTTTTACAACTCTTTAAAAATGTAAAAAAAAAAAATCTTAGTATGTTGGGCCTAAAAAGCAGGCTACTGCATTTGGCCAGCCAGCTATAGTTTGCAGATCCCTGGCTAGCAGATCCTCCAGGATTAACTGATTCTATTGGTCTATACAGCGGTTGACTCTCTATGGGCCATGCTATTTTACAACTCTGAAAAGGTATCTCTTTCTGGAAATCAATAGTAATGTAAATGTATTCAAAGATTTAGTAATTTGTAGGAAACTGATAGCAATAGAAATGATTGTTGTTTAAAACAATGCAAATAACTTTTTCTGACAGATTCTACTGATTTCCATTGAAAAGATAATGCCAAACATAACATTTAACTGGCATTGGCCAATAAAATTTTGACTGGCCAATACAGTTTTGAAAAAAAACAAAACAAAACTACACTTTAGCAAATCACTTTGGAAAATACTTGCATTATCTAGAAAAATTGAAGAAGTACATGATTCACAATCCAGCAAGTCTACCTTCAAATACATACTTGTGCACATGTGCATCTGGAGATGTGTGCAAGGCTTCATAGCAGCATTGTCTATAATAATAAGAAGAAAAAAACTAGAAAGAACACAAAAGTCCATTGATGGAAGAATGGATAAAATATTGTAATACATTCATAAAATGGAATACTAGAATAGTATCCAGAAGGCAAAATAACCAACTGCAGCTAAACGAATCAGTATGGATGACTCAGAAAGATAATGTTGAGTGAAAAAGCAAGCAAATCCTTTGCAAGATTGGGTAGATACAAAGAAAACAAAAGATAAGACGATTAGGTAATCAAGGAAGCCATAGTTTAGTGGGTAAGAGAAATGCAAACAAGCATTTACAATAGAACATGGTTATTTTTATAATTGAGTAATATATACAAAGTTCATTTGAAATATGTGACAGGGCAACTTTTTACCATTGGGTACATCAGAACACTCCATCGCTTAACACATTTCTTATTTGATTTGAGGTATTTGGCAGAAAAAGGAGAGGATAAGAACGTTCAAGACAGAGAGAACATAGAGAACCTTCTCTATGTCTTGAATATTATATGAGGTACATTGCAAAATTTTGATGACTTTGAGCAGTTTGGTACTGCTGAAGTATAAAAGGCATGGGGAGGGAGGAGAGGGGGTAGCAGTTTCTCAAGAGAAGACTGAAGAGGTAGGAACCAGATAATGAAGGAATTTGTATGCTCTGTAAATGGCTTACATTTCGTTGCATGCAATAGAAAGCATGGTAAAATTTGTGCAAGGGAGCAATAAGGTCGGAGTTGTACATGAGACTACCTATGCCGCACTGATGGTAGTGAGAAGCATGGCCAGAGGAGGCAAAAATGAAGGCAGAGAAGATCTGTTAGAAAGCAAGCGCAGTAATTCCTATGAGAGGTGTCTTAAAAACACATGATCAAAGGCAATCAAAGGAGAGATTTTTGAGGTGGAAACCATAGGCCTTAGGATTTTTTAATATTGAAGGCACAGAAGAAGGAATCTAGAATGACTCCTGTAGTTTGGGGAAAATAGTTGGATCTATCACTTCACTGAGACAGGGAATATTTGGTGCTGGTGGTGGTGAGTTGTAGATAGAATGTTGAACAAATTGTTGAAATTGTAGCATTTCTGTCATATGACAGAACATAACAATGGGATGTTTGTTGTTTCTGACAATCTGGCAAAAGATCTAAATATTTGTTATGTGCCAAAGGTAATACTTAATTGTGATGATGGACAAATAAGGCTCAGAAACATTGTAACTTCAAGCTTCACCCATCAAGCAGTTTTTTGATTGACTATAACTGACTGAAAATTACATTTTAAAACATGGAATTGAGCCTATTCTCTGGCTAAACCGTTCCATGTGCTCTGATATTGAGGGGCAGGAAGGTCCCTCTGGGGACAGCCTGCACTCCCCCCTCACATGAGGACGTGACTAAGCTCAATTGCAAAGATGTGCTCATCCCTCCACATCCCAAGATGATTACACGTTTCATCACAGCAACTCTCCAAAGTTCCGTAACTGATCATGTACAGAGAAGGGGAAGGAGAGGTGGTTTTACAGCAAACTTGTGTGGACACTTGGCATTCACAAGCCTGGAACCTAAATTCACAAATTCTGGCCTGGAGGGAGTACTGCCTGTGACAGGCACTTTGAGGATGCCTATCACCACATACCAAGAAACATATGCATCTGATTCACTCCCGTTAGACCTCTCTGATGCATTTCCTGTGGACATCTGTGGCCCTGACTCTGGGAGTAGGAGCAGGGAGTTGAGTACTACACAGCAGCAGCCACAGGAAGAACCCAGATTGGGGACAGCTGTTTAGCCTTGGCACAGTTTACATTTAAATCTCTGGTACTTTCTGACTCTGACTGCGGAGGGGGGAGAGGGCTGTTTACAAATAGTCAAAACTAGGACAAGTAAGATAAAGGAAAGAAATGTGGCTTCTAAGAAACCCCTGAAGGGGGAAGTTTGCATCTTACCTTGATATACTCATATTTTAAATATAATTGATTCCCAACTTCTCCTGAATCCCTAATGTTTCCAGGAAAAGTGCCAAGTGAAATAGAAATATCTTGATTTTAGACTCTTACGTTTTCTGCTTTATGCTATACCAATTCATTTGCAAAAATAAAGCTTATTTTAACCCCATCAATCTTTATCCTTTCCACCAGACAGTCATTCCTACAGACTCAGATTATTGCATTTACCTACATTCTTTAAGTTTAACTGTAAAGAAAACTTTTTAAAATTCAATCTGATCTGTACATGCAGATGTATGTACGTAGTGGCTTTTAGTGCATGTATTATTTAAGAATGTTTAAAATATTTGAATGCCAGTTCCTAAGTAAAACTAACAGCTCTTGCTGCAAGATGCTTTTTAAAGTAAAAAACCTTTTCAGGTATAGTGATTTGGGAATGCTACTTCACAATAGTTTGTTCAATACACATTAATACATTGTAACTTTCAAAACTAGGCCAGGAAGATTAAAGAAATTTGACTAGGGCAAAACTGATATAATTGAAAGATTCAAATATATTAAACATTGTGGTTTGTCATGTTTTCTGTCCTATCTAACAAATTGTATTTTTATAGAAGAGTTATTGTCTGTTCCCCAAGTCCACCTGTGATACCTGTTGGTTTTGGGTAGAGGTGGCAGTTACGTTCCCAAGGGAAAATAATCTCTTCCTCGTCTCTCTGGTTATGCCCGCTTCCGGCTGCTTCTGGAGCTGGGTAGGAAGGCAGATCTCAATAAGGTGTTTTTGCTAGGATTGCCTGACGTCACAAGATAAGGGATAAGTTCAGTCACATTCTTGCTAAATTGAGCCAGTATCCGGGTATTAAAGCAGCTGAAGGTAATGGAGACTCTTCCCAGTCCATTAAGCTGATGGTACTGCTTTTCACTCATTTGAAACTCAGTGAGATTCTTTCTGCTAAGGAATCCAGGGCCAGATTAATTTCTCCAGTAACTCTTTGAAGTAGGTGTTAATATAAAGGTAAAAAAGATTTCTCCATAAAGTACAATTTTTCTTCTCCTCCAATATCTTCAATAAATTGCTAGGGCACCATTTCACATTCTAGCAAGAAATGATTAATATTCTTCTAAAGTGCCTCAAAAAAATAAGTGTCAGGTTAGTGCTCTTCTGTTACAGGGATGCTCATGTTCCCTCCAACCTTATCCTGGGCCTGGACAAACCTCTCTTAACTCTGAGCTGTCCACTCTCACCCTTCTTACTGAAAACCTTCTTTAATTTTCTCCATTATTTCTAGTCCTGAAATCTTCAACACATATATTTCTTGAACTTTCAATTCTCAGCTTCTGCAACACTATGCTATCATTGTGCCTACACTAGCCTCCCCTCTCCTCTTTTCCCTCTCTGTGTCCAGCAAATTAAGCGTCTTTTCTTCTCTTTTCATCTCTCTACCATTTCTTTTTTTTTTCTTATTTTTTTGTTTTGTTTTTTTGAATTTTATTTATTTATTTTTTTATACAGCAGGTTCTTATTAATTATCCATTTGATACATATTAGTGTATACATGTCAATCCCAATCTCCCAATTCATCCCACCACCACCCCCCCACCCCACTTTCTCCCCTTGGTGTCCATACGTCTGTTCTCTACAACTGTGTCTCTATTTCTGCCTTGCAAACTGGTTCATCTGTACCATTTTTCTAGATTCCATATATATGTGTTAATATACAATATTTGTTTTTCTCTTTCTGACTTAGTTTACTCTGTATGACAGTCTCTAGGTCCATCCACGTCTCTAAAAATGACCCAATTTCGTTCCTTTCTATGGCTGAGTAATATTCCATTGTATATATGTACCACATCTTCTTTAACCATTCATCTGTTGATGGGCATTTAGGTTGCTTCCATGACCTGGCTATTGTAAATAATGCTGCAATGAACATTGGGGTACATGTGTCTTTATGAATTATGGTTTTCTCTGGGTATATGTCCAGTGGTGGGATTGCTGGGTCATATGGTAATTCTATTCTTAGTTTTTTAAGGAACCTCCATGCTGTTCTCCATAGTGGCTGTATCAATTTACATTCCCACCAACAGTGCAAGAGGGTTCCCTTTTCTCCACACCCTCTCCAGCATTTGTTGTTTGTAGATTTTCTGATGATGCCCATTCTAACTGGTGTGAGGTGATACCTCACTTAGTTTTGATTTGCATTTCTCTAATGATTAGTGATGTTGAGCATCCTTTCATGTGTTTCTTGGCAATCTGTATATCTTCTTTGGAGAAATGTCTATTTAGGTCTTCTTCCCATTTTTGGATTGCGTTGTTTGTTTTTTTAATATTGAGCTGCATGAGCTGTTTATATATTTTGGAGATTAATCCTTTGTCCGTTGATTCATTTGCTAATATTTTCTCCCATTCTGAGGGCTGTCTTTTCATCTTGTTTATAGTTTCCTTTGCTGTGCAAAAGCTTTTGTTTCATTAGGTCCCATTTGTTTATTTTTGTTTTTATTTCCATTACTCTAGGAGGTGGGTCCAAAAAGATCTTGCTGTGATTTATGTCAAAGAGTGTTCTTCCTAAGTTTCGCTCTAAGAGTTTTATGGTGTCCCATCTTACATTTAGGTCTCTAATCCATTTTGAGTTTATTTTTGTGTATGGTGTTAGGGAGTGCTCTAATTTCATTCTTTTACATGTAGCTGTCCAGTTGTCCCAGCACCACTTATTGAAGAGACTGTCTTTTCTCCATTGTATATCCTTGCCTCCTTTGTCATGGATTAGTTGACCACAGGTGTGTGGGTTTCTCTTGACTTTCTATCCTGTTCCATTGATCTATATTTCTGTTTTTGTGCCAGTACCATACTGTCTTGATTACTGTAGCTTTGTATTATCGTCTGAAGTCAGGGAGCCTCATTCCTCCAGCTCCATTTTTCTTTCTCAACATTGCTTTGGCTATTCGGGGTCTTTTATGTCTCCATACAAATTTTAAGACTTTTTGTTCTAGTTCTTTAAAAAATGCCATTGGCAATTTGATAGGGATTGCACTGAATCTGTAGATTGCTTTGGGTAGTATAGTCATTTTGACATATTGATTCTTCCAATCCAAGAACATGGTATATCTCTCCATCTGTTGGGATCATCTATAGTTTCCTTCATCAGTGTCTTACAGTTTTCTGCATACAGGTCTTTTGTCTCCCTAGGTAGGTTTATTCCTAGGAATTTTTTTTGTTGCAATGGTAAATGTGTTTCCTTAATTTCTCTTTCAGATTTTTCATCATTAGTGTAGAGGAATGCAAGAGATTTCTGTGCATTAATTTTGTATCCTGAAGCTTTACCAAATTCATTGATTACCTGTAGTAGTTTTCTGGTGGCATATTTAGGATTCTCTATGGGTAGTAGCATGTCATCTGGAAACAGTGACAGTTTTACTTCTTCTTTTCCAATTTGTATTCCTTTTATTTCTTTTTCCTCTCTGATTGCCGTGGCTGGGACTTCCAAAACTACGTTGAACAATAGTAGCAAGAGTGGACATCCTTGCCTTGTTCCTGATCTTAGAGGAAATGCTTTCAGTTTTTCACCATTGAGAATGATGTTCGCTGTGGGTTTGTCATACATGGCCTTTATTATGTTGAGGTAGGTTCCCTCTATGCCCACTTTCTCAAGAGTTTTTATCATAAATGGGTGTTGAATTTTGTCATAGGCTTTTTCTGCAAATATTGAGATGATCACATGGTTTTTATCCTTCAATTTGTTAATATGGTGCATCACATTGATTGATTTGCGTATACTGAAGAATCCTTGCATCCCTGGGATAAATCCCACATGATCATCGTGTATTATCCTTTTAATGTGTTGTTGGATTCTGTTTGCTAGTATTTTGTTGAGGATTTTTGCATCTATATTCATCAGTGATATTGGTCTGTAATTTTCTTTTTTGTAGTATCTTTGTCTGGTTTTGGTATCAGGGTGATGGCGGCCTCATAGAATGAGTTTGGGAGTGTTCATTCCTCTGCAATTTTTTGGAAGAGTTTGAGAAGGATGGGTGTTAGTTCTTCTCTAAATGTTTGATAGAATTCACCTGTGAAGCCTTCTGGTCCTGGACTTTTGTTTGCTGTAAGATTTTTCATCACAGTTTCAATTTCAGTACTTGTGATTGGTCTGTTCATATTTTCTATTTCTTCCTGGTTCAGTTTTGGAAGGTTATACCTTTCCACGAATTTGTCCGTTTCTTCCAGGTTGTCCATATTATTGGCATAGAGTTGCTTGTAGTAGTCTCTTAGGATGCTTTGTATTTCTGTGGTGTCTGCCATAACTTCTCCTTTCTTATTTCTAATTTTGTTGATTTGAGTCCTCTCCCTCTTTTTCTTGATGAGTCTAGCTAATGGTTTATCAATTTTGTTTATCTTCTCAAAGAACTAGCTTTTAATTTATTGATCTTTGCTATTGTTTTCTTTGTTTCTATTTCCTTTATTTCTGCTCTGATCTTTATGATTTCTTTCCTTCTACTAACTTTGGGTTTTGTTGGTTCTTCTTTCTCTAGTTCCTTTAGGTGTAAGGTTAGATTGTTTATTTGAGATTTTTCTTGTTTCTTGAGATAGGCTTCTATTGCTATAAACTTCCCTCTTAGAACTGCTTTTGCTGCATCCCATAGGTTTTAGATCATCGTGTTTTCATTGTCATTTGTCTCTAGGTATTTTTTGATTTCCTCTTTGATTTCTTCAGTGATCTCTTGGTTATTTAGTAACATATTGTTTAGCCTCCATGTATTTGTGTTTTCTACATTTTTTTCCTGTAACTGATTTCTAATCTCATAGCGTTGTGGTCAGAAAAGATGCTTGATATGAATTCAATTTTCTTAAATTTAACGAGGCTTGAATTTTGACCCAAGATGTGATCTATCCTGGAGAATGTTCCATGAGCACTTGAGAAGAAAGTGTAATCTGCTGTTTTTGGATGGAATGTCCTATAAATATCAATTAAATCTATCTAGTCTATTGTGTCATTTAAAGCTGTGTTTCCTTATTAATTTTCTGTTTGTATGATCTGTCCATTGGTGTAAGTGAGGTGTTAAAATCCCCCACTATTATTGTGTTACTGTCGATTTCCTCTTTTATAGCTGTTAGCAGTTGTCTTACGTATTGAGGTGCTCCCATGTTGCGTGCATATATATTTATAACTGTTATAACTTCTTCTTGGATTGATCCCTTGATCATTATGCAGTGTCCTTCCTTGTCTCTTGTAACATTCTTTATTTTAAAGTCTATTTTATCTGATGTGAGTATTGCTACTAAAGCTTTCTTGATTTCCATTTGCATGGAATATCTTCTTCCATCCCCTCACTTTCAGTCTGTATGTGTCCCTAGGTCTGAAGTGGGTCTCTTGTAGACAGCATATATATGGATCTTGTTTTTGTATCCATTCAGCGAGCCTGTGTCTTTTGGTTGGAGCATTTAATCCATTCACGTTTAAGGTAATTATTGATATGTATGTTCCTATTAAGACTTTCTTAATTGTTGTGGGTTTGTTTTTGTAGGTCCTTTTCTTCTCTTGTGTTTCCCACTTAGAGAAGTTCCTTTAGCATTTGTTGTAGAGCTGGTTTTGTGGTGCTGAATTCTCTTAGCTTTTGCTTTTCTGTAAAGCTTTTGATTTGTCTTTCGAATCTGAATGAGATCCTTGCTGGGTAGAGTCATCTTGGTTGTAGGTTCTTCCCTTTCATCACTTTAAATATATCATGCCACTCCCTTCTGGCTTGTAGAGCTTCTGCTGAGAAATCTGCTGTTAACCTTATGGGAGTTCCCTTGTATGTTTTTTTGTTGTTGTTTTTCCCTTGTTGCTTTCAATTCTTTTTCTTTGTCTTTAATTTTTGTCAGTTTGATTACTACGTGTCTCGGCATGTTTCTCCTTGGGTTTATCCTGCCTGGGACTCTGCACTTCCTGGACTTGGGTGGCTATTTCCTTTCCCATGTTAGGGAAGTTTTCGACTATAATCTCTTTAAATATTTTCTCGGGTCTTTTCTCTCCCTCTTCTCCTTCTGGGACCCCTATAATGTGAATGTTGTTGCGTTTAATGTTATCCCAGAGGTCTCTTAGGCTGTCTTCATTTATTTTCATTCTTTTTTCTTTATTCTGTTCCACAGCAGTGAATCCCACCATTCTGTCCTCCAGGTCACTTATCCGTTCTTCTGCCTCAGTTATTCTGCTATTGATTCCTTCTAGTGTATTTTTCATTTCAGTTATTGTGTTGTTCATCTCTGTTTGTTTGTTCTTTAATTCTTCTAGGTGTTTGTTCTTTAATTCTTCTAGGTCTTTGTTAAACATTTCTTGCATCTTCTCGATCTTTGCCTCCATTCTTTTTCCAAGGTCCTGGATCATCTTCACTATCATTACTCTGAATTCTTTTTCTGTAAGGTTGCCTATCTCCATTTCATTTAGTTGTTTTTCTAGGGTTTTATCTTGTTCCTTCAACTGGTACACAGCTCTGTACCTTTTCATCTTGTGTATCTT
The DNA here is from genome assembly GCF_028564815.1 of Eubalaena glacialis. Classification (NCBI taxonomy): domain Eukaryota; kingdom Metazoa; phylum Chordata; class Mammalia; order Artiodactyla; family Balaenidae; genus Eubalaena; species Eubalaena glacialis. Next base: position 114,395,067 of record NC_083721.1, read on the forward strand.
TCTGTGAATGTGGTTTTTGTTCCATAGGATGCAGGATTGTAATTCTTCTTGCTTCTGTTGTCTGCCCTCTGATGGATGATGCTATCTAATAGGCTTGTGCAAGTTTCCTGATGGGAGGGAGTGGTGGTGGGTAGAGCTGGGTGTTGTTCTGGTGGGCAGAGCTCAGTAAAACTTTAATCCACTTGTCTGCTGATGGGTGGGGCTGGGTTCCCTCCCTGTTGGTTGTTTGGCCTGAGGCGACCCAACACTGGAGCCTATCTGGGCTCTTTGGTGGGGCTAATGGCAGACTCTGGGAGGGCTCATGCTGAGGAGTACTTCCCAGAACCTCTGCTGCCAGTGTCCTTGTCCTCACGGTGAGACACAGCCACCCCCCGCCTCGGCAGGAGACCCTCCAACACTAGCAGGTAGGTCTGGTTCAGTCTCCCCTGAGGTCACTGCTCCTTCCCCTGGGTCCCGATGCTCACACTACTTTGTGTGTGCCCTCCAAGAATGGAGTCTCTGTTTCTCCCAGTCCTGTGGAAGTCCTGCAATTAAATCCCGGTAGCCTTCAACGTCTGATTCTCCTGGAATTCCTCCTCCCATTGCCAGACCCCCAGGTTGGGAAGCCTGATGTGGGGCTCAGAACCTTCACTCCACTGGGTGGACTTCTGTGGTATAAGTGTTCTCCAGTTTGTGAGTCACCCACCCAGCAGTTATGGGATTTGATTTTTATTGTGATTGCGCCCCTCTTACCGTCTCACTGTGGCTTCTCCTTTGTCTTTGGATGTGGGGTATCTTTTTTGGTGAGTTCCAGTGTCTTCCTATCAATGATTGTTCAGAAGTTAGTTGTGATTCCGATGCTCTCGCAAGAGGGAGTGAGCGCACGTCCTTCTACTCCACCATCTTCTTCCCAGAACTTCTGTTGTCAGTGTCCTTGTCCTCACGGTCAGCCACAGCCACCCCCTGCCTCTGCAGGAGACCCTCCAACACTAGCAGGTAGATCTGGTTCAGTCTCCTATGGGGTCACTGCTCCTTCCCCTGGGTCCCGATGTGCACACTACTTTGTGTGTGCCCTCCAAGAGTGGAGTCTCTGTTCCCCCAGTCCTGTTGAAGTCCTGCAATCAGATCCTGCTAGGCTTCCAAGTCTGATTCTCTGGGAATTCCTCCTCCCATTGCTGGACCCCTAGGTCGGGAAGCCTGATGTGGGGCTCAGAACCTTCATTCCAGTTAGTGGACTTCTGTGGTATAATTGTTCTCCAGTTGTGAGTCACCCACCCAGTGGTTATAGGATTTGATTTTATTGTGATTGAGCCCCTCGTACCATCTCATTGCGGCTTCTCCTTTGTCTTTGGATGTGGGGTATCTTTTCTGGTAGTTCCAGTGCCTTCCTTCGATGATTGTTCAGCAGTTAGTTGTGATTCCAGTGCTCTCACAAGTGGGAGTGAGCGCACGTCCTTCTACTCCGCCGTCTTGAACCAATCTCTCTCTACCATTTCTTCCTTGATTATTTTTATCCATTCTCATTATCTCAGCTATGATCTCATGACAGACAACTACCAAGTCTACATCAGTTTGTCCAGTGTATTTCCTGAGTGGTAGACCCACCCATCCTTCCATCTGCAGGACACTTCACATACCCATGCTTTTGTGAACCCATACATTTTATAGGATCAACATTGTCCAAGTTCATCTAGGCTTGACACATCCAAGTGATCTTTAATGACTTCTATATTACTACCCATACAGGAAGTTACCAAGTACTAACATTTTTATCTCCACAGGATCTCTTGAATTCTTCCCCTACGTGCCATTCCCAAAGCCAACATTAACCAGCATGAATGCTCTTATTTTTTTGTGAATTATTATACTAACATTTTAATCATTATCCTTACAAATGCACAATTTCATCTTTTCTTTATCCCAATTTATTGTTCACTTTACTCCCTGGTTGATTATTTTAAACAGAAGCTCAGATTATTTCACTCCTCAGCTGTTCAAAAACTTTCAATTACTCCCTACTGCTGTAAAATTCTGTGGTCTCAAATGTCACTCACGCTAAGCCAAATTTAGTAAAACTTGTTCTGTTAAGTGAGTGGTAGTCCAGCTAGAATGGAAAAGGTGGTTATAAGTATAGAGACTTCAAAAAAAGTAGCTGATTAATAACACCAATGATACTGTATCAGACAAGCTTACAGTATCCAAGTTTTGGGGGGAATTATTTTGGCTTCAACGCCGTGATAAATGTTTAATTGACATATAATTCATTGCACATACTTAAGTGTACAATTTGATAAGTTTTGACATATGTACATATCCATGAAAGAATCACCACAATCAAGATAATAAATTTATCCATCCTTCTCCAAAAATTCCTCCTGCCCCTTGATAATCTTTCTCTCCTGCCCTCCCCTAACTTTCTCTCATGGTCAGGCAACAATTTTTGGCTCTCTGTCACTATATGATAGTTTTCACTCTCTAGAATTTTATGTAAATGTAATCATTACATATATACATATATATATATATATATATACACATATATATGTAGTTAGTTAGATTTATAAAAGTATACTCTTTTTTGTATGGCTTTTTCACTTAATATAGTTATTCTTATATTCATCCATGTAATAGCAAAAGTTCATTCTTTTTTATTGTTGAGTAGTGTTCCATTGTATGGATACACCTCAGTTTGTTTATCCATTAGCATTTGTGTTGTTTCCCACGTAGGATATTACAAATAAAGCTGCTATGAAAATTAATGTACAAGTCTTTATATGAACATATGCTTTCATTTCTCTTGGATAAATACCTAGGAGTGCAATGGCTGGATATGGTAGTCATATTTAACTTTTTAACAAATTGCCAAACTGTTTTCCAAAGTGGTTTTAGCTTTCTTTATTCTCACCAGTAATGTATGAGAGTTCTGTTTGGTTCACATCCTTGCCAGCACTGGTATGGTCAATCTTTTAATTTTAGCCATTGGAACAGGTGTGTAGTGTGTCTCATTGTGGTTTCAATTTACATTTCTTTAAGAACTAGTGACTTTGAATAACTTCTCATGTGCCTGTTTGGTATCCTTATATCTTGTTGCTAAAGTGTCTGTTCAAAAATAATTTTTAAAAACTTTCAATAAGGTAAGTAATATTCAGCTCGTACTCAGGTATGTCAAACCCACTAACATGATATACAAATGACTGAAATTTGGGAAAAACTGCTTTAATGTTTATCCTAATTACTTTAAAACTCTGCTCCACAGAAAACTAAGTTTTACATGGAGGTGCCTTCACTATTGGCAATGGGTGAGCAAGGAGAGGTGAGCAAACAACTTTAGGGAGCCCAGCCTTGGGATCAAACACAGCAGCTCATGTTATTTATTTATAGAAAATAGGAAACATCAGAAAATGTAAAGAAGACAATAATCATCTGTATTTGTATATGCTTTTACTATACATCCTCCACTCTTTTTCTATGTTCATATATATTATTTTATAAATGAGATTATGTCATAATTTTATGTACTTCTTTAAGAAATAAATACTGGGAAATGTTTATTTTCCATCTTAAATAGTCTTTAAAAGTTGATTTTTGAAACTCAGAATATTTATTTAAGCTGTGAGCCTCAGTTTCACTTCTACAAAATGAAAGTTGGACTATATGTTATCTAACATACTTTCCTGGTCTAACAGTCCTTGATTCTGTTAAGTGAACCAGCTAGAAGCTCCCAAATGGCTTAAAAAAATCAATCCCTCCTTATTCATCCTGGAAGACACTATACATACGTATGAAGCTGCCTGTGTGAAAGCAGCTCCATATACAGCAACAACAGTAATTTGGAACATCAGCCCATATCAGTACAGTTTGGTTCAAATTTGAAAACACTGTTCTTTTGTGACCACAGTGTCTTATTATGTATGGAATGCTTCTTCTAATTAGTCACTGCCCTCACTTTACCTCAGCTTTGGCTGCTCTGGACGATGACTGCCTGTCTATTTAAAGCACCTCCCAGGGCTCTACAAAGTAGATTTTGTTTATGTCATATAGCTCATGTTTTAAGTTAGACAATGCCCCTTCAAATTTTGTGAGACTCTGTTATGCTATTTTTTGTTATGTAGTAACAGACAAAGAGACAAAATTTCACTTTATTGACATAGATTTTATAAAGAATTAAGGATAATTATAGCCTGTACTTTGTTGAAAGTTGTGTATTACTATATTCCATTCTACTTTACCTTAGCTGAGATTTAAAGGAGAACAGTTCCACCTGTCTTTATATCTGGAGGGTCTTCAGGATCTAGGTGAAGGGTAATTCATTCATTTCATTTCACAAACATTTATTAAGGACATACATGTGCTAGTGTATATAGTAGGTGCTTAAGATATAAAAATAAACAGAATGTGTTCTCTCTCCTTAAGAGTCTCAATCTGGTAGGGGAGAGAGTGACAATGAGAAACAGTTGCTACAGCTACCTGAGTGTGCTGATGAAAGAAGGCCCAAAGTCGTCAAGTTAAAAAAACAAAAAAGAATTCATAGGGATTATCTTTGAGGAAACTGCCGAACGCTACTCTACTGTGCTTGATAGTGTTCCTCCCAAATTCATGTCTTTCTTGAAACCTCAGAATGTGAATTTATTTGGAAATAGGGTCATTGCAGATACAATTAGTTAAGATGTGATCATATTAGAGTAGAGTGAGCCATAATCTAATATGCCCGGTGTCCTTATAAGAAGAGAAGAGACCCAGAGCAGAGTCACACAGGGAGAAGGCAACCATGCAACAAATCAAGGCAGAGAATGGAGTGGTGTATCTACAAGCCAAGGAATGCCAAGGGTTGCTTACAAGTACCAGAAGTTAGAAGAGGCAAGAATGAATTCTCCCTTACAAGTTTTAGAGGGAGCCTGGCCCTACCTACACCTTGCTTTTGGACTTCTGCCCTCCAGAGCTGTGAGACAATAAATTTCTGATTGTTTTAAGCTGCCAGTGGTGGTACTTTGTTAAAGCTGCCCTAGGAAACTAATCCAGATACCTAGAAGCTCACTAAGTAGATTGAGGAGAAAGATCTTCCAGGTAAAGGTAACAGTATGTTCAAAGGCAAAGGAATGGAAGAGTATTCAGAGTCGCATCAATACAACTGAGTTACTTAAATTCGACATGATATGTGTGGTTAAATGAATAATGAATACACAACCAGTGTGTGATGATCCTCACCATGCCATGCAACTGAGTATATCTGTCTCAGAATGAACAAGAGAAATGAGACACAAACTTTAGCCTGTTTTTTTTTTTCTTTAGCCTGTCGCTTATGCCTCCCATCATTGAGTGTTTTGCTAATTGGAGGGTTAATACAGTTGTTAAACATAGTTAAAAAAAAAAATGTTGCCTCCAAACACTTCATCTGGTACTCAATTAAAGAAACAGATATCTATTCCAATATGAACTAAACATTGGATATATTTTAATTACTAAGATGTCATTAAAAGGTCTCCAATTTAGCACCTTTCTAATGGGTTTTCAAGGGTAATTTTGGCTCTACCTAATTTTTGTCTACCCACTGAATTGACCTAACTTCTCAGTAAGATTCTACTTCACTGTAAAAGACATGTGATGCCCAGTTTTCTGTTTCTATAAGTCTCAAAACTGGAGGTATGCAATTATTATTTTCTTCTTTACCAAGCTAATGAAATATTGAGAAAGTTTACAAAGCTATTTTTCACAGTTTGTTCGTGTATGATCCTTTTAAGGATAAAAAGAACTGCCATGTATATTAAATAGCTACATATATTTGCACACATTTATATAACATATGAACATATATATGCATATGTGTGTATATAGAAACAGTGGGGAAGCTCAGATGGGAGAAATTAAGGAATTTTCTGAAGTTCATAGATTAATAATGGGAAAATCTAGGATATTAATTCAGATATTCTAACTTCAAATTTAGCATTTTTCCCACTTAAATAGGATGACTAATTGTATATACATGATTTTCTAGCACAGAGGTTCTTAAACAGGAAATTTTTGTTTTCCAGGCAACATTTGACAATGTCTGGAGACATCTTTGGTTGTCCCACTGAGGGGATATTGCTGGCATCTGGTGAATAGAGGTCAAGATACCTCTGAAAATTTTACTATATATAGGATATCTGCACAGAAAAAGAGTTATCCAGCCCAAAATGTCAATAGAGCCAAGGTTGGAAAATTGTGATCTAGCATAATGGCTAATAATAAATATCTTTATTAAATATTTACCATATGCCAAGCACTATGCTAAATAATTCATTTCTAAATAGTGGTTCCTTTATCCTCAAGATATTCCTGATTTGGTACATAGTATTATGAATCCCATTTTACAAGTAAGAAAATTAGGATTGGAGAAATTAATTTGCCCCAGCAAATGATGGGCCTAGAACTCAAACACAGGTGTTTTTGATGCCAAAGGCTATACATTTAACTGCTACATTCTAAATATCTCACTGACAGAAAGGTCACCATATGATACAATGTGATTCTAAATAACTTTCTGTTAAATATTATTTTGTAGTTTGGTTGCCTTTGCCTGACAACAATTATTGTATCCCTTGTAAGAGGATGATATGGTGTAAAATTTGCTGAGATCAGTTGGCCTAACAAAATCAATCACATAATGAACACAGGGTCATGTTTTCCTGCCTGAAAAATAAATGTTTCTGTCTGAATTATACTTTGGAGAACTAGGAATATAATTTTAAAATCCTTTTACCTCTTTTAATATAAAATGTATAAGGTACTTCTGTGATCACTCAGTCAGTAACTTTTATCCAGCTATATTATGGTTAAGAAAAATTTACCAATAAATATATCAATAATAGCAGACTGCATAATTCAGAACAAAATTCCCACTGTGAACAACAGAAAAACAAAGGAAGATAATATAATAAAATAGTGAAAAGTCACAGGGTCAAGATCCAGGAGAAAAAGGTAACCTAGGAAGTGAGCCCTCAATTTGGAGCACTTTTCCTCTAGGGTCATATGTCAATTCTTGAAGAGATGTCTCAGAGCCTGAGATTGAGCAGTACTTTTAACAGTTTTGTACAGCTAGACAGAAAAAAATGGAGGCTAGCACCTGCCAAAAGAAAACAAACAAACAAACAAAATAGTAAATGTCTCTGTGCTTTGGGTTGAGACCCAAAGGGCCACACCTTAAGAATCAGAGTGTACGAAAGTAATCTGTTTTTATTCCAGGAACTGAAGTCCAGTGTAAAACACATCTATCCCTTAAATTGGATTAAGGTAAACCAAGATTGTTATTCCCTCACCAGTAAAGAAGCAAATCTAAATCCTCTGTGGAGAAAAATAATATTATACTATGCTTGGAATTATTTCACAATTTTTAATATTTTTTTTAAATTTTTATTTATTTATTTATGGCTGTGTTGGGTCTTCGTTTCTGTGCTAGGGCTTTCTCTAGTTGCGGCAAGCGAGGGCCACTCTTCATCGCGGTGCGCGGGCCTCTCACCATCGCGGCCTCTCCCGTTGCGGAGCACAGGCTCCAGACGCGCAGGCTCAGTAATTGTGACTCATGGGCTCAGCCGCTCCGCGGCATGTGGGATCTTCCCAGACCAGGGCACGAACCCGTGTCCCCTTCATTGCCAGGCAGATTCTCAACCACTGCGCCACCAGGGAAGCCCCTTCACAATTTTTTATATACAATTTTCAGCACTCAATCAAAAATAACCAGGCACATGAGCAAAAAAGAGAACAGAAACAAAACTTTCCATAAACAATAGACCTTTAATAGAAGTGATTGAGAAGAAATAGATACTGGAATTATCAGAAATAGATTTTAAAATAATTATGCTTATTACGATACAAGACATAAAAGAGAAGCATGAGCATTTTGACACACAACTGGAAACTTTAAAAAAGAAGGAACTAAGTTGAAGATAAGTATAGGATTAATGACCTTGAACCTAAGTCAGAAAAGTAAAATAAAACAAAACAAAGCAAAAACCAAAAAATACCCAGAATGAAACACTGGGAGACAAAGGGGTGGGCAATAAAGAAAAGAAGGTAAAAGGCAGGAGGATACAGAATACATTGAGAGGATCTAACATACTTATAACTGAAGTCCCAGAGGAGGAGAGCGAGTAGGGTAGAAACATTATTTGGAGACAGTGGCTGAGAATTTTCCCAAACTGATAAAAGATATCAATTCACAGATTTAGAAAGCTGAAGCTAAATTTAAAAAGAAAAGAAAAAAAGAAGAAAATCATAACCAGGTACATCAGAGTGACCATGTTGAGAGCCAAAGTCAAGGAGAAAAATCTTAAAAGCAGTTAACAGAGGAGAAGAGGAGGCTGAGGAAGCAGGAGTTTACCTGTAGTTTTGTCAGTTTTGTCCACTGTTTCTCCAAAGTTTTGTTTCTGTTCTCTTTTCTTCTCAGATGCCTGGTTAGTTTTGATTGAGTGCTGGAGACTGTATACAAAAATTTTGTGATATAATTCCAAGCCTATAAGTATATTACCTTTCTCCACAAAGATTTATGCTTGCTTCTTACAGGTAACTAGGGCCTAACTCTCTTGACCAGTTAGGCTGAGAGCTAAATTTTCAACATGAAGAATGGAAGCCCAAAGGCAATGGAAAATAGTCTTCAGAGTTTTGAAAGAATAGGTTCTTCAAAAAGGAAGAAAAACTAAAGGAATTTGTTACCAACAGATCCATACCAAAAGAAATATTAAAGTATGGAAAAGTATGCAGGTGAAAGCTCAGAAAGGCAGGAAGGAATGATGAGCAAGACAAAGGTAAATAGGTAAATCTAAATAAATGTTAATTGTATAAAAATTAACTGTACAAAAGAATTACAGTATATGACAAGGATGCCATCTACCACCCTTTCAATTTAACATGAAACAAAAAATCCTAACTAGGGCAATAAGGCAGAATGAAGAAATAAAAATGTTATAAGTTTTAGAAAGCAAGAAATATAACTGTTGTTATTGTCAAATGTAATGATATGTACCTAGAAAATCTAAAAGAACCTACAGATAAATTGTTAGAATTAATAAACATGTTTAGTAAGGATAAGACACATAAAAAGTAAATATTAAAAAATCAACTTCATTTCTATATACCTGTAACAAATACAAGTTTGTAGTTGTGATATTCTGATTTTTTAGTAAGAAATACATATTTGATCTTTGTTTCTATCTGGCACAGAACTACTAAAACCCTCGGAATTTCCAAAGTGAGGAGCATAATAAAGGTGTCTTTGTTAATGAGGTGACTTTTGGAAAGGCCCTAGTCACCGAAGGATGGGAGCTTGTTGCCTGAGAAACCAACCCTGGAGTTGGAACTTTCAGTCCCACTTCCACCCCTGACCTCTGGGGAAGCGGGTGACGCTGGAGACTGAGTTTAATAACCAATGGCCAAAGATTTCATTGATCATGCCTAGGTAATGAGGTCTCCATAAAAAACCCAAATAACAGGGTTTGGAGAGCTTCTGGGTTGGTGAACACATGGAGATTTGCTCAGAGAAGGCATCGAAGCTCCTCATCCTTTCCTCATACCTTGCCCTGTGGACCTCTTCCATCTGGCTCTTCCTGAATTATATCCTTTTATAATAAACTAGTAATCTAGTGAGTAAACTGGTTTCCTGAGTTCTGTGAGTCACTGTAGCAAATTAGTTGAACACAAGGAGGGGGGTCATGGGAAACTCTGATTTATAGCCAGTTCATTAGAAACACAGGTAATAATTTGGACTTGCTATTGGCACCTGAAATGGAGGGCAGTCTTGTGGGACTGAACTCTTAACTATGGAATCTGATGCTATCTCCAGGTACAGAATGTCAGAATTGAGTTAAATTTACAGGCACCTAGCTGGTGCCAGGGAATTGCTTGGTGTGGGGGAAAAAACCCACACTAGAAATTAGTAACAGGATCTTAGAAATAAATGGTTGTTATAGTATTTAATAGAGTCCCCTCCATGACTTCATATCTCAGAACAAAGCTGAATTAAGAATGCTTGGGGGCTTCCCTGGTGGCACAGTGGTTGAGAATCTGCCTGCTAATGCAGAGGACACGGGTTCAAGCCCAGGTCTGGGAGGATCCCACATGCCGTGGAGCAACTAGGCCCGTGAGCCACAACTACTGAGCCTGCGCCTCTGGAGCCTGTGCTCCACAACAAGAGAGGCCACGATAGTGAGAGGCCCCCGCACTGCGATGAAGAGTGGCCCCCGCTTGCCACAACTAGAGAAAGCCCTCGCACAGAAACGAAGACCCAATGCAGCCATAAATATAAATAAATAAATAAATAAATTTAAAATGTATGTCCTAGTTGTAAAGCAACTATACTCCAATAAAAATTAATAGTAAACAAAGTATGTCCTAGGCCTCACCCAAGAAATTCTGGTTTAGTAAGTCTGAGACGGGCCCGGGAAACTGCATTTAAAAAAAAAAAAAAAAAAGACTGCTTGATACTTTTTACCTGTATGGCTGACACATCTATTTTTTTATATGTTACATGAAAAATTATCCTTTTATGAGGCATACCTTAGACAAAGTTCTGAAACACTTGGATTTGTCTTTAGCCCTCCTTGCATCAAGTCCCCTCCCCAGCCCACCCTTGTTTTGTTCTCTCTTAATATCATCAGGACCTCAGGACTTTCCTTCCATTACAGCCATCAGTACCTGCCCTCTGGGAAGGATCTGAGGGCTTTAGAATCATGGAATGTTAGGGCTGGAAATAATCTTAGATTATCTTGTTCAACCCCTCTCATTTTACAAATGAGCAAACCGAAGACCAAAGAGGCCAACATACTTGCTCTAAATTACCTGCACTAGGGTAGAAATGCCTTAGTAAACCATCATGACCACAGGCATTTCACTTAACACATTAAGAACGCTTCTAGCTAAAGAGAAGGATCTTTAATAATGTGGTTTCAGCTTTTAGCTAGCCCAAAGGGACATTTGCAGATCAAAGAGGTTGTTTTACGTACACAAAATTACATACTTTTGCTGCAATCTCTCAGAACATTATTTTTGCCCAAGCTTCCCAAAGGGCAAGTATGAAGGTCTATTCCTAAAGTCAGTAACCTCTGACTGAGTGCCCAAAGTAATTTTAGGTGGCATATATTGTATTTATGGCCACCTTCTATCCTATCTTATCATTCAAGAAAGTGATCAACTGATTAACAACTCCCGCTTTGAGACTCTGGGTCTAGTTGCCCCCTAGTCAAATCTATTCAACAACCTCTTTACTGAATTTTCATATTATTAAAATTTTTTTCAATTTGTTTTCTTGTGTTCCCTATATTTTCTGTTAATAATGATAATTTTTGCTTCTTTCATATATGTGTGTGAAAGAACAAAAATAATTTTTGCTTCTTTCATATATGATTTATTTTGCTCTCTTTTCTGATTGAATGACTACATATAATTTTAATTTACCTAGAATTTAAGAATTATATAAATTGTTTTTATACTCTTGATCTTCTTTGATTTTCTTATATAAATCCTACTTTGGCCATGATATATGTTTGTTTTCTTCTTTTACCATTTAATATACTTTTGAATTAAACTTGCTAGTAATTTATCTCAGATGGTGGCATCTTCATTCATAAATGAGGTAGGGCTGTAGATTCTGTTTTCTATGAAAGGCAGGAAGTGTAATGGTTAATAGCTTGTTTTCTAGAACCAAGTTACCTGGCTTGCATTCCAGTTCCACCATTCACTAATTGTGAGATCTTAGAGAAGTTACTTAACATCTCTGTGTCTAAGTTCTCTTATTTGCAAAGGGTGATAATATGCATCTATCTCATAAGCATTTTGTGAGAATTAAATGGATTTATCTTCCTAGAACAGTTAAATAGTGCTTGTTATACTAAAAGGTCGTTTTAAGTATTAGCTATTTTAATATCATTCTCTAGCCAGGTTTTGGTATCAACATGTTAACCTCATAAAATAGACTTGGAAGTGATCCTTCTTTTTCTAGATCTGGAAACACTTAAAAAGCAGAAGAATTATTTATTCCTTGAGGATTTGAAATAACTCAGTTATGAAATCATCTGGAAGCTGTATCCTTTGGAGAGGGTAGTGCTTTGACAAATTCATGTTTTCTTCCCCTTTTTGGAGTAATTTTGGAAATGGGTGTTTTACTGGAAAATTACACTTACTATTTACAAAATATTGAGATGTTTGAAATATATCAATATAGAGTTTTGTTTTCAATCTGTTTCCTGTTGAGGTTTAAACAATAGTTGTTCACTTTGTGGCATTTTCAAAGAGTCAGGTTATGGTTTTGTTTACCAACTTATTCTTTATGTGTTTATTTTCCATTCATTCCTGGTGTCATCTTTTTAAATTATTTTCTATTCTTGGGTTTCAATTGTCTAACTTATTAAGTGACATGTTTAGTTTGATTTTTGGCACCATTCTGGCAAAGTGCTTTAAAAGTGTGAAGAAATGGCTAAGAGATGTTTCTCCTTTCTATTTTTCTAGTTTCAGCATGCTATATTTATATTTTATTGGTTATGATTACATTCCCATTCATTAGTTTATTTATTCACTCACAAATATTTATTTAGAACTGGACACTGTCCAGGGTGCTGGCAGTGGGGGTAGGACAGTGAACAGTAAATAGGACACTGTCATCGCCAAGAAAAAAATAATTCAGTGGTTAAATGTCCTTTGAGGAGAAGGAGATGTTCTTCCTCTTTCTTGGGGTCTGAACTGATAGAATTCTACTATGTAACATTTTGAGTCAATCATGATCAGGAGTCTTTATTAAAAGTTTTGACAATTTTAACTTAGCATAAATGTATTATTGTTGTTATTTATAGGGGTTTATACAAGTTTTTTGTTTTTAAATCAACTACCTACTAATGCATCTTAGAAGATATGGTAACTAAGTAAATTAATTGGTAGTTAGGAAAACTTGACTTGGACTTTCTGGGGGTAAGATAATGAAAAAATTTGTATTTGTAGACCTTTCCTTGTCCAAAAATAAAAAACTATTAAAAATTAAAAATAAGTTTAAAACAGTGACAAGTACAGACATGGCTGAACGGAAATTTTATTATGGCAGCAGGATTTAAACAAATAGTTATATAACCAAGCCAGGGAAAGAGAACCAGAATCTGGTAGGCATCCTCCATCCATACCGTAAGCAGCTGGGGGAAAGAGGATGAATTGTATCCTAAAAAAGATCACTGATCTCCACCCCTTCATGCCTCCCCTTCCCTTCTACACACAATCACCACAGTTTGAAGAAAAATGGAGAAATGAAGATGTCAGCTTGGGCAAAACATACCAAATCCTTTGAGAGTATGAAATACAAACCACTTTCTATCAGTGAGGTAGGCAAGTCCAGCAGGGCTCACCCTCTGGGAGGCAGGCTAGGTAAGAAGTCTAAAAAATTATAATAATTCCTAAATTAATTGATCTTTTAAAAGTTGTTTAGGGATCTAATATAGAGGATGTCAGAAAAGAAAATAAGATAAAATCATCTGAGAGAAGAGGCACTTAGACAACTACAGGTGAAATCCAATTAATTTTCTTTTCTGTGAACTAATGTTTTGTAGTTAAAAAAGAATGTCTGAATGGGAGGGAATTGTGAATTACAGCTGTTGAAAGATAGTGAGGGAGTTGAAGATCTGGAATTCTCTATTTAAATTTGCTGAATGGGGGAGAATGAGCTATTTCCTAAGAGTAGCTCCATGTAAAATAAATAAATAAATAAGACCCCCAAAAAACTATGTCCTGGCTAGGAGCAGTGAACTAAGGCACTGAAATTTTTTAAAAGACAATTTTTGTAATTTTTTTGTATAATGTACATTTAGAAAAATGCATAAATCATAAGTGTACGTCTCAATGAATTTTCACAAAGTTAAGACATCCATGCAATCACATCAAGAAACAGAACATTGCTAGTGCCTCAGACACCTCCCTGGGCTCCCTTCTAGTCATTTTCTACTTCTCCCAAGAGTGACCATTATTCTAACTTCTAATTCCACAGATTAATTCTGCCTGTTTTTGAACTTACATAAATGGAGGATTACTATAATAGATTCTGTATTAGTGTGCTTAGGATGCCATTTAAAAACAAAAAACAAAAAAAACACATAGTCTGGGTGGCGTAAACAATAGAAATTTAATTTCTCACAGTTCTTCTTGCTGCGCGCTCACATGGCAGACAGAGAAAGCAAGTGAGCTCCCTAGTGTCTCTTCTTATAAGGACACTAATCCTATCTAATCGTGGCCCCATTCTTTGAGCTTATTTAACCTTAATTATCTCCTAAAGGCCTTATCTCCAAATACAGTCATAATGGGGGTTAGGGCTTCAACATATGAATTCTGGGTGAACACATTCAATCCATAACAGATTTCTCTCTCTATTTTTTGCTCAACATTATCTTTGTGAGATTCATCCATGTTATTGTGTGGAGTTTTAGTTTGTTCATTCTTATTACTGTATAGTATTCCATTGCATGAGCATATCACATTTTATAGCTGAGGCGTTCTTGAGCAGCTCCCAGTTTAGAAATGCTATGAACCTGTTTTATATGTCTTTTGGTGAACATGTGAAACATTTCTGTTGGGTATATATCTAGAAGTTGAATTTCTGGGTCAATGAGTATACATATTGTCAGATTCTGTGGATAGGTGCTACCATACAATTTTCCGAGATGGCCGTTTGGATTTTTTCTTTTTTTTTTGGCCACACAGCATGTGGGATCTTAGTTCCCAGACCAGGGATCGAACCCGTGCCCCCTGCAGTGGAAGCATGGAGTCTTAACCATTGGACGACCAGGAAAGTCCCTGGATCTCCTCTTTTGTGAGGTACTCATTGAAGTCTTTTGTCCATTTTCTTATATGGTGAATTTCTAACAAAATGATATGAGAGAGCACATAGGCAAGGTCATCTACCTGTGGTTGTCCAAAGCTGGACTTAATTCTTCCAATTCATGCATAATTATAAAAATGAGGGTATTCATACCAAAGCTCTGAGGAAGAAACAACTGGGTCTCAGCACCATGGGAGGAAGACAAGAAGAATGTATCAAAGTTATTTAGGACCAAAAGAAGGTTTTGACAAAACAACATAAATGAATAATAATTAAGACAAAAAGAAATTGCATGAAAGCTACATAAAAAGCACTACAATAAAAATCATTAAAGAAAAGAATATAGTATTAAAAAACCCCAACAAATGAAATACATCATATAAAAACAAGGCCAAAGAAATAAAAGTAAATTCCACACTGTATTAGTGTCCTAGGGCTGTCATAACAAATTACCACAAACTGGGTGACTTAAAATAACAGAAATGTATTATCTCACAATTCTAGAGGAACAGCTTCTGGTGATTGCTGGAAATCTTGGCAATCCTCTCTATCTGTGGACCTGTGGAACTAGAAAACAAGTTATCCACTTCTAAAATACAGTGGAGGGACAGGCATAGGATAGATGTTCCCTTTCCTATAGGGAGAAATTGGAAGGAATAAAGGAGTCATTGGTCCCAAGCAAGTCTGAAACCCAGCAGGACAAATTCCATTAGGTTCAAAGCCTGGGAATAATCATTTAAGACTTGAGGTTCTGTCCTCTGGGCCTACAGCAGTGACCTCACCCTCTCAGCCTGTGGTAATGGCTCTGTTCTTTCTGGCCTCTGCCTTTGCATCTGCCGCTCTGCCCTTGGATTCATTCTTCTTTTTCCTTGAAGGTTAGCACAATTTTGCAGCCAAGTAGATTTATCAGCCTGTTTTTTTTTCTTGTACAGTCCTAGAAGTCTGACAGTCTTCCTTCATTTTGTCCCATCTCTATCCTTTTCAGTCAGTCTGTCAGTGTTTCTGCTGGTATAACAGTCTCAGAAGCCTTGTTGGTCTCCCACGCAATTCACAGCAATTCACGCCATCAGACAAGAAAATCTTCACAGACCTTTCCTTGATAACCCCATCTCTATTCCTGGGCTTTTGTTGAGATGGTTGATTTGATTCATGTGTTACATACCTAATCTCTTTAGCAAAAGTTTGTCCAGAATACTTGGTTCTGTCTATAGAGCATGCTTTCTGGTTAGACTAAGAATTTTGCAAATCATCAAATTCTGGTTCCTTTTTGTTTAACAGTTCCTTCTTCAATTTATCTCTTTCTTCTCACATTTTACTACAAGCAGCAAGGAGAAACTATGTGAAACCTTCCATACTTTGCTTGGAAGTATCGTCAGCTAAACATCCAAGTTCTTCTCTTAGAAGTTTTGTTTTCCATCAAACTATAGAACACAATTCAGCCAAAGTTTATTTGATTTTATAACAAGGATCATCTTTCTTCCATTTGACAATAACACATCCCTTATTTCCATCTGAGATCTCACCAGGGGCATCTTTGAGGTTCCTATTTCTACCAACCTTCTGTTCATGATGATATGTGTATTTGCTAAGATTTTTCTCTACCGTGCTCCTAACTTCCATCTGAGCCCTCAGCAGAATTGCTTGTCACATACATATTTCTACCAACCATCTCTTCAAGGCAATCTAATTTTTTCTATGAAATGCCTCAACATTCTTCCAGCCTCTACCCATTTCCCAATTCTAAAGCCACTTCCACATATGTAGATATTTGTCACAGCAGCACTTCACTTTCTAGTACTAACATCTGTATTAGTTTCCCAGTGCTGCCATAACAGATTACTACAAACTGAGCAGCTTAAAAAAAAATGCAAATGTATTCTCTCACATTTCAGGAGGCCAGGAGTCCAAAATCAACAGGGTTGGTTCGTTCTGGAGTTTGAGGGAGAAACTCTCCCATGCTTCTCTCCTAGCTTCCAGGGGCTGCTGGCAATCCTTGGCACTCCTTGGCTCATAGAAGTGCTGCTCCTCCTCTGCATCCATCTTTACATGGGCTTCTTCTCTGTGTCTCTCTGTCCTTTTCTGTCTTCAGTAAAACAACCTCATGGGATTTAGAGTCCACTCTAATCCAGCACGATCTTACCTCAATTCTTAGATGAATTATATCTGCAAAGACCCTATTTCCAAATAAAGTCATATTCTGAAGTTCTGGATGGACATGAATTTTGGGGGGACACTATTCAACCTACTACACATACCATGAGATATTTGACCATAGGAGAATCAAGAAGAACATGAATTCAGTTAAAAAAAAAATGAAGTAACAGAAAAAGATGAAATGCGAGATTTCAGGACTAAGGAAACAAACTGAGCGTGCTTAATATGAAAGTAATGAATAAATTAGAATTAGTAAGGATTATAATAGACATGTTAAAGACAGTTTTTTTGAAAGGTTTGGTATAATCACAGTGATTTTATATAAAAGAGACAAAGAGATTAAAGCAATTAGAGGGCATGTAATAGATATGAAGAACAAAAATCAATTCCACAGGGCTTCCCTGGTGGCACAGTGGTTGGTTAAAAATCTGCCTGCCATTGCAGGGGACACAGGTTCGAGCCCTGGTCCAGGAAGATCCCACATGCCGCGGAGCAACTAAGCCCAAGCGCCACAACTACTGAGCCTGTGCTCTAGAGCCTGTGAGCCACAACTACTGAGCCTGCGTGCCACAACTACTGAAGCCTGCGCACCTAGAGCCTGTGCTCTGCAACAAGAGAAGCCACTGCAATGAGAAGACTGCGCACTGCAATAAGCCCGCACACTGCAATGAAGAGTAGCCCCCGCTCACCGCAACTAGAGAAAGCCCACGTGCAGCAACGAAAACCCAATGCAGCCAAAAATAAATAAATTAAACAAATTTTTAAAAAGATTAAAAAAAAAATCTTGACCAATACAGATCCTAATTTAAAAAAATCAATTCCACAGAAAGATCTTCAGCATCTATGAATAAGATAAACTAAATATTGAAATAGAAAAAAGTATTCAAAGGTAGAATAATCAGCATTTTTATAAGAGGAAGGAAGAACTGAAACTACAGATTAAAGAGCTCACCATCTTCTAGGAAAAACTAATACAAGGTATTCATTATCAAGGGATATTATGAAGAATTTACTGAAATTCAAGGCCAAAGAATTCTGTAAGGATGTAGGTTTAAAAAGGCTACCTTCAGGAAATTGCAGACTTCCTCTGATTTTACTGTGAGGCAATCTCTATTAAGCTCTGAGGAAAGAGTTAATAAAAAATTTTATGCAAGTCTTGTCAGGTAAGCACAAAAGCGAAGAGTATTAAACCAATGCAAAAGTCTCAAGAAATAATCTCACTACAGTCTCTCTCTCCTGTGATTACAATTTAAAAAAAACCCTCTGAACAATAAACAAACAAAAATGTTCTGAATTGTTCAAGGACTCCAAAAAGAAACAAAAACAATTAGACTGTAGGAGAGTAAAAACTGAGTGAAATGGTCCACATGGGGTGAGTTCCCATTTATTTATGAATTTATCTTTCCTTTGTGGCTCTATGCATGTACAGGTCTGACCTTAACCAACAGACAGCAAGGTCTTCAAAATGGAACAGAGCTTTGAACCACATGCACAAGCCTCAGCTTTAACCCGGGAATAATGCCCTTCTGGAACAATGCCTACACAGGAACAACCCAAACAAACACTTAAAAAGAGCTGAACTGAAAACTGGACTACTCAAAACGTTCTCATACTAACACATGAACTACAAATGCCTGGGCATTTGAGATTAGCCAAGTCTCAGAAAACTGAACAGAGATTTGAATTACCACTCATAAAATGAGACGGATCTTACTGTTTAAATCATATTGGTTTCTCTAGAGGATTGCAACAGGACTCAGTCTACACAACATATCTTTCATAATATCCAGGATACAATAGAACATTACTCTACATACACAGAACCAAGAGTATATGTCTAACTCTCAAGAAAAAAAGACAATGAATATCTGTCAGCCCTGAGATGTACATAATACATCAGATATTATATATTATAACTATGCAACATGATGTAAAAAACTCTCCTGAAAAAAAATGGAATGAGTGAAAGTCTCACGTGATAAGTAGAGACTATAAAAAAGAACCACAAGAAAATTTTAGAAATGATAAATATAATAAATTAAAACAAAAAACTTACTGATAGATAGGCTCACAAGTTGAATGGAGATGACCAAGGAACAAGCCAGTAAACTAGAAGATAAGTCAATACAAGTTATCGAACCTGAAGAATAAAGAAAAAAGATTAAAAATATTTTTTAAAAAACCCTCAGCTCTCAGGGACCAATGAGACAACCGCAAAAGGTCTAACATGCATGAATAGACTCCCAGAGAGTCAGTGCAAGAGATAAGGAGGCACAAAAAATAGCTGAAGAAAACAATGGCTGAAAATTTTCAAATTTGGTAAAAGACATAAATTTATGGATTCAAGAAGATCAGCAAAGGGACCCTGGCAGTCCAGTGGTTAGGACTCGGTGCTTTCACTGCTGAGGGCCCAGGTTCAGTCCCTGGTTGGGGAACTAAGATCCCACGAGCCGCGCAGCGCGGCCAAAACAACAACAACAACAGCAACAATAAACTGCCAAAAAGAAGATCAGCAAACCCCAAACAGGATAAACAAAAAATACCATGGAAAACAAGAGAAATAGAAAATACTTTGGACTGAATTATAATGAAAAGATAACATATCAAAATTTATGAGATAAAGCTAAAGTTGTGATAAGAGGGAAACTTGAGACTTTAAATACTGATATTACAAAAGAAGAAATAGCTAAATCAATGCCTATAACATTAAAAAATAAACCCAAAATCAGTAGAAGAAAGGAAATAATAAAGAATAGGAACCAACAGAATAGAAAACAGACAAGAGGGAAAAGAAAAAAGAAAAAGTTGGTTCATTGAAAAGACCTACAAAATCAACCAACTCTTAGGTAAAGTGATCAAGAAAAAAGAAAAAGAGAATCAATTGTTATGATCAGAAATAAAAAATAGATCAGCAAAGAGCCTACAGTTATTAAAGGATAATTAATTTTAAAAAACCCCTCAAACCACAACTACCTGAAAATTTACACACTTAAAAGACCTCTTTGGTAAGGAAGAAATCAAACCAAATTTGCTGAAAACATATTAATAGTACTCTCTGAAAAAAACAGTTCAAATGGTTTTATGGATAATTTCAACCTGATTTAAAATATTTCAATGAATAGTAAAGGAAGGGAAGCTTCCAACTTCTACTCACTAGCCCAGGAGAAAAATAATACCAAAATTTGCACCCCTCCCCACATTACAAAAGTAATCTCACTTATAATATTGATACAAATATCTTTTTAAAAATTTGAAAATAGCATTAAGTGGTCAATTAAGGAATACTACTTTTTGGTCTGATGAAGTTCATCCCAAGAATGCAAAAATGTTTACACATTGGAAATTAATTAATATAATTCCTCATAATACTGGGCTAAAGGAGAAAAAATGATTATCTTATTCCTAATAGGATATTTGTTGAAGATATTTGACAACAGCATAAAGAAACTGCTTAATGGAGAAACATTATAAACTTTCAAACTGAAGTCAGGGCAAGGATTCCCAGTGTTAGGTCTATTACTAACAATGTTCAGGAAGTAATAGCCAATATGAATTAAACAAGAGAAATCAGTGACATAGATACTGGAAGGAAAAAAAGAAATGGAAAACAGAGACAAAATTATCATTTGCAGGTGAAATGATTTATCTACCTAGAAAATTTAAAAGAATCACCAAAAAACACTTTTACAATTAATAAAATAAATGTTATCAAGATGACTACCTGCAAAATTAACACACAAAAGTTAAAACCTTTCCTAATAGTAAACAACATGTGAGATAAAAAAGGAAGAAAAGATCTCATTTACAATGGTTATAAAAAGATAAATACTTAATGAGAAATTTATAGAATTTATAGGACTTTTATGACGGCGTTTATAAAACTCTATTGAGATTGACAGAGGAAATGATATTTTGTTTATGGATAGGTTAAAAAATGATCAATTAATGATAAATTATTAACTTAAGTCAATCAATCTCATTAAAACACCAAAAGATTTTAGGGGGAATTAGACAAAATATTTGTTAGCAGAGTAAATTTGTGAGAGTAAACATGTGAATATAGAAAGAACAATTCTGGAAAAGAAAAGCAGTGAAAGAAGACTAGTGTCTACCTGATAAGAAAATGTGTAATCAAGTTAAAAACCTAAAAGAATTTGGTACTGTAGAAGAAATAGATCTAGGAAACATAATAAAGAGTCTAATAATACACACATTTATGCAAAATCAGTATGATATGAGGGTGGCATGTCAAATCAGTGGAGAAAGAATAGATTCACAAATAGTGTTGGAAAAATATGTTAGCAGTTTGAAAAAATAAAGTTGATTCCTTACCTAATACTAATATCAAAATAATTTCTAGGTACATCAGAGATTTAAAAATAAAATCATAAAATTATCAGAAGAAAATGGTGAACTTATGTATAATCTTATTATGGGGAGGCTATAAGCAGGACACAAAACACTAAAGCCATAAAGGAAAAAGTTAAAAAATTGTACTGCAAAAAGACTCTAAGAGTAATTTTGTAAAACAATAAAAGCAAAAAAAACCCAACAACAACAAAAACAAAAAAAACAAAATGACTAACTTGGAAAAGTATTTGTAAGAGATATAATTTACAAATGGTGATTTTTCTAAACTTACAAATGGTTTACACACATTGCCACATAAAACAAAATATAGTAGAAAAACATGCAAAGGTGATAAGTACTTAATGGAAAAAGAAATATAAATGGCCAAAAAACATGAAAAAATATTCACTTTCATTCATAATTAGCAGAAGCAAAAATGATGATCTTTCTCATCTTTTAGATTAAAAAATTTTTTTAAGTTTGCTAACATTCAATGTTGGAGAGGGTATGAAGAAACAGACACATTCATACATTTCTGGTGGGAAAATAAAATATACCATCTCTTTGAAAGGTAATTTGGCAACAGTTATTCACATTGAACAATATGAAGATTCAAACACTCTTTGGTGTATAATGCAATTTGTGTAAAACATTAAACATGTGTATACCTTTGTGTGTGTGTGTGCGTATGTGTGTACACGTGTGTCTGTATATCCTTCCCTTATTCCCTGAAGGGTCCATAAGAAACTATTCTTATTAGTTACGTTTGGGGAGAAAGATTGGGCATGAAATGGGAAGAGAGATTTACTTTGCATTGTATATGTTTCTGTCTACTGATTTTTTAAAAAAAATTTTACCATAGTCTATATCACCTAAAATAAAAAGTAATTAGCCAGACTCCCACCCTTTGCAAAACAAACAAGCAAACAAACAAAAAAGCTGGCTGACAGAAGGAATTCCATTATAAAAATTCTCTGCAACTAGTTTGCATCAATTGTTCTGAACTTTTCTGACAGGAGAATTTGAAAGAGGAGATGGGAGCACTCTCATTCCTGACTGTTTATGTACTTTATCTCAGTGAAGATGAAAGCCAGAATGGTCATTATGACAGCCAACTCCATTTGACTAATTTCTCTAAACTCCTGAATTGAAATACTCTTTTGTTAAGATAATCTTGCAGAGCTAAGTAGTGTTCTTGTAAAATGACAAAGTCCAATTTCAAGTAGATTAAAAGAAGTGGTTCAATGAAAGTCTAGAAACATGTGGAGTTTTCATCTCTTTCTTCTTCCAGATTGAGACAGTACAGTGCTGCTGACAATCTCCATTTCTCTCTGACTCTAAATGACCGTACCCTTCAGTAGCTTAAATTGACACACAGGCTTTGGGTCTTTACCATTTACAGTGAGGTACTTGAGAATTTAAATGTTTTTCATATTCTTTTCCTATTTCCGCATCTCTAGCTCTTTGTCTTCTATTAAAATTAAAGACAATTCCTTCTTTTCATTAATTTCTCTAATAGATAGTGCACTGTGCACTTCTGTTTAAATAGAAACCCTGGAGTTTGAAGACAATTTCCAAAAGGGCTTTGGGTAGGTTGATATGCCTTTAATACCCTGCAAGATGATCTGAAACACAGTCTCAAAGACAAAAGTGACAGTTGCCTATCTTGCTTCCTTTATCTTATGGCAAAATCCTTCCTTTCTCTGAAAACTAAATGTATAGATTTTTTAAAGATATAAACGATTTTGTATCATAATAAATGCAACAAAGCCTTCTGCTACCCTTCTATGAAATCCCTTTTTAAAATTTGCTGCAATAGAAACAGTTAAGAAAGCAAAGAACTTGTGACCTTTAAAGGCTTGTGGCTTTTGTATGATCTTTACTCTGGAATCAAGTTTTAGATCTTCACTTCCACTATATTTAATACTGTCTGCCCAGGCACTCTGTGTCACATGGCCTACTTTTATATTTTTTATAGTACTTATCACTTCCTCAAAATATTTTTGGTGTAATTGTTTATTATCTGTCTTGTTCACAGAATTAGGGGCAAGTTTCCCATGAAGCTAGTGAAGTTTAAGCTTCAGAGTCCCTGTCTAGCCTGGGGGCCCTATAAGCGCTGGGAGTTTCTGGAAGCTGTGCAGTGTTCAGGGTGAAGAGGGGAAGGCAAGCTGCATCAGGAAGCCTTAGCACGTAAGCATGTCTAGCAATTTGCCTAAGGCTTTCTCAAAGGGGCCTTGATCTCCAAGGCCAAGAAAGCGGTTGAAATTTCTTCTCTTATTCTAAATAAGTGCTAACTTTTGTACCTAATTTTGTACTCGTAATTTGTAGGTTCTTTTTTTCTCAGTGAGGGCCTGTCAAATTTATGTTAACTTCAGGCTCTAAGCATCCTGAGTATGTCACTGACAAGAACGTAAGCCCTGTGAAAAGGCTATGTCTGCACTCTCATTATTGTAACCTCAAATCCTAGAACACTGCCTGGCACATGACAAGTGCTTCGTCAATCTTTGCTGCATGAATGATGAGATGTGGGAGATGAGAGAGAAGGGCATTCCAGCCAAGACGGCGGATATGGGAACAGACATGACTTGTTCCAGGAGTCATGGAAAATTTGGTGTGGTTGGAGTGTGAGGAATGATGGGAGGAGAGGAGAGATGCTTGGACGCCTATGCAGGGCCCAGAAAACTCCAAATGCATTGGAATATTTTACGTATCTAAACACGACTGACTTTATTTTTTGCTGTTGTTGATGAAGGGAGTCCTCTTTTAATTTGCTCTTTGAAAATTTAGAAATAAATTTCAAAACTAAAATATTTCTCCTTATCAGTTAATCATTTAAAAACCTTTTCTTTACATATACATGTATCTATTCTTTTTCAAATTCTTTTTCCATTTACGGTGTTACATAATATTGAGCAGAGTTCCCTATGCTATACAGTAGGTCCTTGTTGGTTATCCAATAAAATATAGCAGTGTGTACATGTCAATCCCAAACTCCCTCACAGTCATAAACATGACCGACTTTAAATAGACCTTGGTTAGAATGTAGAAAATGAATTGGAGGGAGAGGCAATAGTGAAAACAGGTTTGCAGGGCAGTGATGGTGGTGACACGGACTAGAATGATGATCAGAGAGATCACAGAGACGAAGTGAGGTGAGGAATTCAGGATGGGTATGGGAGATCAAATCAACAGCACATTCTGATGCACTAGATGTGCAGACGGAGTGAGAGGAATCAACTATGGTTCTTGGAATTTTGTGTTGAGTAAGTTGGTCTTTGTTATGTTGCACAGTCCTGGGGAAAATGCAAATACAGAGAGGGTCTACGTAACAAGCAGTATAACCATGTCCCTTCTTCATAATAGACATTTATATCTCAATGGAAGAGTACTCCTAATGCTTTGAGACACAGACTAAAAATAAACTAGCACCAATCCTGCCTTGACTTTTTTCTCAAATATAACTTCTGAATAGTTATTTAAAATTTCTGAATCATGGCATTATAAGGTTATAGGAAGAATCAGATTTTAGTAATTTTTCAAATGTGTTTTATCTCAAAGATAGGCTTAAAAATCTTTAGCCAGTCTTTTTGTGGTTTTTTTTGGGGGGGGACATAATTTTGAACTTACAGATAAGTTGCAAGAATAGTGTAAACAAATCCTGGATTCTTTTTATCCATATTCCACCAAATATTAATACTTGCTACATTTGCTCTATTTTCACGCTCGCTCTCTCTCCCTCTCTCTGTCTCACTCTTGCTCTCCCTGCCGTTCTGTCGGTGTCTCTCTATATATACACACATACATATATATACACATAATATACATAATGTACATATATACATGTATATATGTATATGTACATTTATACATAAACATTATTCTTTTTTTTAACATCTCTATTGGAGTAAAATTGCTTTACATTGTTGTGCTAGTTGCTGCTGTATAACAAAGTGAATCAGCTATACGTATACATATATCCCCATATCCCCTCCCTCTTGCGTCTCCCTCCCACCCTCCCTATCCCACCCCTCTAGGTGGTCACAAAATACCAAGCTGATCTCCCTGTGCTATGCAGCTGCTTCCCATTAGCGATCTATATTACATTTGGTAGTGTATATATGTCCATGCCACTCTCTCACTTCGTCCCAGCTTACCCTTCCCCCTCCCCGTGTCCTCAAGTCCATTCTCTACATCTGCGTCTTTATTCCTGTCCTGCCCCTAGGTTCTTCAGAACCATTTTTTTTTTAGATTCCATATATATGTGTTAGCATACGGTATTTGTTTTTCTCTTTCTGACTTACTTCACTCTACATGACAGACTCTAGGTCCATCCACCTCACTACAAATAACTCAATTTCGTTTCTTTTTATGGCTGAATAATATTCCATTTACATACCCATTATTCTTTTTCTGAACCGTTTAAGAGTAAGTTGCAGAGATAATGTCCCTTTCCCCTCAAATATCATCGTGTATTTTCTAAAAAAAAGCAATTCTCTTACAGAACCACAGTAAAATGATCAAAATCAGGAAGTTATCTTCATACAATAGTATAATTTAATTGGAAAATTATAGGGAGATTCCTTTGGCCACGTTTTAAAAATTCGAAGATCTGGCTTTTTAACTTTTCCCAACAATGTTACTGGAATGAAAGTGGCCATTTAAAAAATGAGAGCTACTTATTCAGTATCAACTGACTGAACCTCATTTTGAATGTTTGATAATTACCCTCAAGCAAGTCCCTGGTGCTACCACCTGGCAATTCTACTATATTTCCCTGATCTATTTAATTCCCACTCTCATAATTGATACCTTTTCCATTTTTGTTAAGTTGCTGTAACTTTCTTGCCTCTCTTCATTCTCAGCTAATGGTCCAAGTTCTTATTTCACTGAGAAGATACAAGCTCCCAGAAGAGCACTTCCACACATTCCTACCACAAAACCCATCAAACCACCTTGTACCCACATCCTCTGCCTTATTCTCCTGCTACTAGAAAGGGGTTATTTTTCCTCCTACCTACAGTTGACTCTCCCTCTTGGCGTTGGGTCTAACTCCCATCTTCAATTGACCCCTCCAGGATTTGGGTTCTGCAGTTTTCTCTCCTCACTTTTGCATCATCAATATTTTCTTCTTCATTAGATCACCCACATCATCACACAAACCTGACTTCATCTACCCCTACTACTATCACTCCCAGCTACCACCCATACCCCCCAAAACAAACGAAGCTAAAGAGTTGTGTATACCATCTCCATTTTCTCTTCTCCCATTTCCCCTTGAGCCCACTCTAATCAGGCTAATTCTCCTCTACAGTTTCACCACAGCTGTTCTTATCAAGATCATCCACAACATATGTTGCCAAATCCAACGAGCATTTCCCACTGCTCACCTCATTTGACCTACCAGCAGCATTTGATGTAGTCGATCACTCCCTCCTTCTTGAAACACTTTCTCCCCCTGCTTTCTAGGACACTCCTTTCTGTGGTTTTCCTCTCTCATGCATTACTTCTTTTCGGTCTCCTTTGCTGGTTCTTCCTCATCTTTCTGAGCTCTAAATATTGGGAGTTCTCCTGGCTCAGTCCTCTGACCTCGTCTCTTCCTATTTCCATTCAGCATATATTCACTCAGTTTCAAGGTTTGAATATCATCTGTATAATGATGTCTGCCAGCAGCAAAGCAGTGTGTTAAAGGCACAACCTCAGGAGCTGGACTACCTGGCTTTGAAACTTGCCTTTCACCACTTACTAGCTCTTTAAGTATAGGCAAAATAGTTAACTTCTCTGTGCCTCAATTTCCTCATCTGTAAAGTGGGGATAATTATAGTACTTACCCACCAATTTTGTGAGAATTTATATTAGTCATATTTAACCTGGAAAACCTAAACCACTTGAAGTATTTACAACAAAGGGAATTTAATGTATTTGTTAGTAACACAGCTAATTATAGAGCTGAGAAGCCAACCAAGGGCTGATGAGAAAATCCAGATATTAGTAACAACAATAAGCTACTACCACTACCTGGAAGGACAAAGCAAGACTTACTATAAAACTAATACTCAAGACAGTGTGAAACTGCCATGAGAGTACATAATCAGATCAATTCACCAGAATGGAGAATCCAAAAGTAGTCCCTCACATTTATGGTCAATTGAATTCTGAAAAAGGTGCCCACATAATTCAGTGGGGAAAGTAAATTATTTTCAACAAATGGTGCTAGAAAAACTGTATATCCATTTGAAAAAAATAAACTGTACATCATATATAAAAACTAACTTGAAAGCTAAAGCTATAAAACTTCTAGAAGAAAACATAGAAGAAAGTTTTGCAACCTTGGAGTAAGCAAGCATTTTTTTGGACATTAAAAAACACAAACCACAGAAGAAATTATGAAACTCTAGAATAGACAAATCTAAACTATATGGATAGAAAGCAGATCAGTGGTTGCCTGGGGCCTATGGTGGCTGGGGAAAGGACTAGGACAAGTTCTGGAAGTGATAGAAAACATTATATATCTTGACTGCAATGGTAGTTATACAAGTGTATACATTTGCCCAAACTCATCAAACTGAACCCTTTATTTTTATTTTTTTTAATTTCTTTTTTTAAAATTAATTCATTAATTAATTAATTTTTGGCTGCATTGGGTCTTCGTTGCCATGTGCGGGCTTCCTCTAGTTGCGGCAAGCAGGGGCTACTCTTCGTTGTAGTGTGTGGGCTTCTCATTGCGGTGGCTTCTCTTGTTGCAGAGCACGGGCTCTAGGCGCACAGGCTTCAGTAGTTGTGGCTCGTGGGCTCTAGAGCGCAGGCTCAGTAGTTGTGGCGCACGGGCTCAGTTGCTCCACAGCATGTGGGATCTTCCCGGACCAGGGCTCCAACCTGTGTCCCTTGCACTGACAGGCGGATTCTCAATCACTGAGCCACCAGGGAAGTCCCAAACTGAACACTTTAAATTGGTGCATTTTATTGTGGATTATACAGCAATGAAGTTGATTTTAAAAACTAAAAAGAATTTAACATGTCCAAGCATGAATTACTGTTTTTTCCTGAAAAACTGCTGCTTTCACAATCTTCCCCATCTCAATACATGACAAATCTATTTCTCCAGCTGCTCAGGCCATAAACATTGGAGTCTTTCGTGATATTTTTTTCTCACATCTCACTTCCAATCCATTAACAAATTCCATCACTTTTACCTTCAAAATACATCCTTTTGGTGGGAATGTAAATTGGTGCAACCACTGTGGAAAAAAGTATAAGTGTTCCAAACGAAAACAATTTGAAAAAGATATATGTATCACCATGTTCCGTGTAGCATATTTACAATAGCCTAGATATGGAGACAACCCAAGTGTTCAACAATGGACGAATGAATAGAAAAGTTGTAAAGAATTCCCAGTCTCCTTGACCTGTGCCTTAACAAAACCTCAACTTAATGGAGTCATATATACAATGGAATATTATTCAGCCCTAAAAAGGAATGAAATCTTGCCATTTGTGACAACGTAGATGGACCTCGAGGACACTATGCTAAGTAAAATAAGTAAGACAGAGAAAGACAGATACCGTAAAATCTCCCTTATATGTGGAATCTAAACAAACCCAAACTCATAGACACAGAGAACAGATTGGTGGTTGCAAGAGGCAGGGGTGGGGAGCAGGAGAAATGGGCAAGCTGAGTTTATTTTTCCAGTTTAAATAAATTGAGTAAAATTTTAAAAATGTAAATATTATATGGAGATATGGAAATACGTGTGTGTCTGGGTATATATATATATATATCGTGATATAATCACTTCTCCTCACCTTTGCCACAACTAAACTGGTTCAAGCTACCATCATTTTTGTCTGGATTATCGTAGCAGCCTCCTAAGTGGTCTATTCTCTTCTATTTTTGTCCCCTTCCCTTCCCTGCACAGCCAGGTCGTTCGTGGTACTGTTCCACTCAGAACTCTCTAGTGGTAACTTGTTTCACTCAGAATAAGAGACAACTTTCTCATCATGGCCGACTAGGCTTGGCCCTCATCGTCTGCCCCTGTTCTCACCTCATCCCCTCCACCTCCTCAGTGGTCCCGACTCCAGCCCCACTGAAATCCTTGCTGCTCCTCGAACAGCAAGGACACGCTGGCATCAGGGTCTTTGCGCTTGTTGCTCCCTGAAGGAGGAGCGCCCTCCCTGGACATCTGCACAGCTCTGCCCCTGACTTCTTTTGGGTCCTCCTCACAGGCCGCCTTCTTAGAGAAGCTTTCACCAACCATTTCATATGAAACAGCACTCCCAATAATCTTTGTTCCCTTTCCTTGCTTTATTTTTATTCTCAGCCTTTATAACTCACAGGCATGTATTTATTTGTTTAACTGTTTTTTGTTTGTTTTTTTCCTCACAAGGAATATAGCAGAGTTGGAAATTTGTTTTGTTTCCTATTACATCTCTAGCACCTGGAAAATACACTCAGTAAATATTTATTGTTTCATTATTCATGTATAATGCATACTTTACATTATTTTTACATTTATATATTTAATATATTAGTATATTAAATTAAAATGTATTTATATTATATGTAATATATTTTATAATATTATTATTAAATAAGCATGCAATAAACTTTTTAAATGGATGAATAAATGGCTTTACTCTGGAATCACTATACACATATGTACTTTTTATGTTTTCTCCCTTCTTGGTATGGAAGTTTTATTTTTCCTCCATCATGATCCCTGAAACAATCATCTGTCTTCATTGTTTCTTTGAATATCTCCGTCAGAGTCAGTGAACACATGGCATAGGCCCTGTCACAGTTCCTCCTTGAGTCCATGGTAAACAAATATAACCCACCCTGGTTTCCTTCCCACTGAATCAGTCTACTTTACCATTCTGCTCAACACAGAATTCCAGGCAGCCACCTCTAATTGATGAGATCTGGCAGGAAATATGAAACCTGTTTGTTATCCTGGATGTAAATTTAAAGTTTCTTTGGTTGTTGTTTTAGGTTTGATTTCCAAACTGACCAAGAGACATGGACCCATGGGGTAAAATGGAAATCACATGCTCTTTAAAGTTCTTCCAGTTTTGTTAGGAAGGACCAAAGAGTACGTTAAGTAATGACTACTTCGTATTTTATTAAGACCCTAGGGGGTTGGTTTAAAAATAAAACTCTCAGTTCTCCTTCATCTGTGCCTTAACAAAATCTCAACTTAATTGAGTCATATTCCTCCTTAGCCTCCCGAAGCCTAATCAAGCACAGATCTCCAAGGCATGTACAGAAAACCTTACAAATTGTTTGTTTCTTTGTTTATAAGGAGACACCTTTATGGACAAAGCTTTGTCCCTCTTCTGAAGTCAGGCAGACTGTATAAAGTCAGGGGAACATCACTTCCAATCTCTTGCTCCTAAAATCAAATTGATAACTATGGTCCTTATTTCTAATGAGGTTTTTGGATGTAAAGTAGGATATTTATTATTACCAGGAGATCACTGGGACAGGAAAAGCATACCTGGAGGGAAAAATAAATCTCAGCAAACAGCCCTTGCCCATTCTGCCATGTGTCTAAGACTCAGGAATTTACACTACTAAATTTCTCTGATGGTTAAGGAACACACTGGCCCAAATCCTTTTTACTTCCTTTTTATGATTTATGGTCACGACACCCTGGTAGTTGCCAGATAGATAAAGTGTTCCTATACTAGTTCCTCTCCAAGACAGTTTCTCAAAACTTGAATCTTACTGCTGAGAGGAGACCTGTTTCTTAGACAAGACTTTGAAGGTCAACTTTTTCCTTGTGTACATTCTAGAAATCGGCAGCCTGATTTTTTAAGGCAGTTGGCCAAGTTTTCTATATCCATTAATTTAGATACTACTCTAATTTTGAATCTGTTGGTACCTTTGGTTTAAGAAATATCTCCCAGTGTTACTATAATTAATTTCCATATCACCTCAAGTTTATTCTGGCCCAAGGGAATAAAGTTACATGGGATTTTAACATTTTAATTAGCCTTTTCATGATTACTGACCACTGATAGATTAATTTTTAAAAACAGAACAGAGGTATATCTGTTCATTGTATTCACTATAAACTGAATGCTCTTTTTGAAGTGCCCACAATTGTTTCATGGTTGCATTTTCTTATTAGTTTAATGTGCTATGTCGGCCCTGAAGAATTGGTAGAATGTTTTAATATCAATAGGAAACAATGCTTAACAGAAAAATGTTGTGTTTTAACATTGAATTGCCTCTTATTTTATCCTTAAACTTTAAAAACACAATCTCTTCAATAAATGGTATTGGAGAAACTGGACAGCCATATGCAAAAGAATGAAACTGGACCACTTTCTACACCATACACAAAAATCAACTCAAAATGGATTAAACACTTAAATGGAAGACCTGAAATTGTAAAACTCCTAGGAAAAAAACATAGGCAGTAGCTCTCTGACATTAGTTGTAGCATTATTTTTTTGGATCTGTCTCCTCAGGCAAGGGAAACAAAAGCAAAAATAAGCAAATGGGACTACATCAAACTAAAAAGCCTTTGCATAGCAAAGGAAACCATCAATAAAACAAAAGGCCATCTACTGAATGGTAGATAATATTTGCAAACAATAAGAGGTTAATATCTAAAATTTATTTTGAAAACTCATAAAACTCAGTAACAAAAAATGAAGAAGAAGAAGACAAAGAAGGAGAAGGAGAAGAGGAAGAAGAACAAGAAGAAGAAGAACAAGAAAGAAAGAAACCAATTCAATTAAAAAATGTACAGGGGCTTCCCTGGCAGTCCAGTGGTTAAGACTCTGTGCTTCCAATGCAGGCGGCATGGGTTCAATTCCTGGTCGGGGAACTAAGGTCCCAGTGCTGTGGGACCAACCAAGTAAGAGGGAATAGAAGGTTTCCACTGTGGTGTAAGTGGACCACAACTTCGTCCAGATGAACATAGAAATAATCAGGGCAATGAACAATCAGTGCAATACAAGTTTTGACTCCTACGTGTTCAGATGGTCTCATAATGAGTAAATACCCAAAGTGTGAAGAGGAATGGCGAAAGGGAACTCTTGTGCACTGCTGGTGGACTATAACCTCTGTGCACTGCTGGTGGATATGTAAATTGGTGTAGCTTCTATGGAAAATGGTATGTGTGGAGGTTCCACACAAAATGAAAAATAGAACTACCGTACGATTCAGCATTCCACTTCTGGGTATTTATCCAAAGAGAATGAAAACACTGATTCAAAAAGATATATGCCACCTCAATGTTCATTGCAGCATTATTTACCTATGTTCATGGACAGAAGATGTGGTACACACACACACAGAGGAATTATTTTTCTTTTGGCTGTGCCGCGCGGCATGTGGGATCTTAGTCCCCCCACCAAGGATCCAACCCGTGACCCCTAGAGTGGAAGCACAGAGTCTTAACCACTGGACCTCCAGGGAAGTCGCACACTGGAACATTGATCAGCCAAAAAAAAAAAAAAAAAAGGAATAAAATTTTGCCATTTGTGACAACATTGATGGACCTAGATGATACTACATTATGTTAAACAAAGACAAAGACAAATACTGTATGATTTCACTTATATGTGGAATCCAAAAAACAAAACAAAAGAAGAAATATAACAAAACAGAAACAGACTCATATACCCAGAGAACAAACTGGGGTTGCCAGAACAGAGAGCGTGAGGGGATGGGCAAAATAGGTGAAGGGGATTAAGAGGAACAAACTTGCAGTTATAAAATAAGTCATGGGGAAGTAATATACAGCATAGAGAATATAGTCACTAATACTGTAATAACTTTGTATGGTAACAGTAACTAGATTTGGGTGATCATTTTGTAATGTATAAAAATATTGAATCACTATGTAATATATCTGAAATCAATATAATAATTGAATTATACTTCAGTAGAAAAAAACTGTTCAAATAGTCTATATTCTCATCAAACCATGAGTTTTCACTTTATTGGTATTTATACCAATCGGCATTTTAATTTGACCTATTAGAATTCCATTAAAATGAAATTTGTTGTTACATAGCTTCTACCATAGTTCTAAATGGATAAAAATTATTTTTGAAATATATAACTTGCAAACAAGGAAAAGCTTAAAGTAGTACATTTACCCTTGAAGGTGGGCAATATCATCTCTTCTAATATCAGCAATATGTTAAGGGATTTCAGTGTATTTGCTTCTTTTCACACTTACAGTAGTTTATCAAAAGACTGTAATGATGCAATGATATCTAAAATCATTTTACTTAAGCCTGACTTTGATCCTGAACTTTTGAGACAGTCACAGTTTGTTCAGAATAATTGTTCCTTCCATTTCCAACACATGGGACTTTGAGAAAGTTATTTCACTGCTCTGACTCTCAGTTTCCTCTTCTATAAAATGTGGATAGCCTTCTTCCAAGGATGTGATTAGATGTAAAGGTAGAAACATGGAAAGCAGGTAGTAGAGTATCTGGCACTATATGGTCTTCCTCGCTGATGATGTGCCAACCACACTTATTGCCTTTCTTTTCCCAGTTCCTATCTTTAGACTGCTCTGGCTGTCCTCTCCACTCCCAGATCTTACATGACTGGCTCCTTTTCAACATTTAGATCTCACCTCATCAGAGAGGAACCACCCACTGTAACCCCCATCCCTAATTAGTTACAAAATACCACATCACCCAATTTTATGGTCCTTTCAGTCCTTATCGCTAGACACCATCACCTTGTTTTTCTGGTTACTTGATTATTTTCTGTCCTTATCGCTAGACACCATTACCTTGTTTTTCTGGTTACTTGATTATTTTCTGTCCTTATCGCTAGACACTATTACCTTGATTTTCTGGTTACTTGATTATTTACTGTCTCTTCTTTATAGAATGAAAGATCTTGGAAAGTAAGGGCATTGTCTGTGTTTCTTTTCACTGAATCACCTGAGCCTAGAACAGGGCCTGACACATAATAAGCAATGAATGAATAAATGGTGGTCATCACCCCTTTCCTGTAGCTGAGTCCATTGGCATTCCAAAAGAAAAGCTGAACCATCTCTCTAGTGTGGCATTTACCCATGCATAAATAGATTGCTAGAAATTAGTAAATAGATGACTTAAAACAAGGCAAAACAATCAAACTTTTATTTGATTGTGCTGATGAAAAGTGAAAATATACTGGAGGTGGAAGATTTCATTCATTAATTCATTCATTCAATAAACCTACCTGATCAACTATTATGTGCTAAGGATTGAGCTAGTTACTGAGGTTAAGATGTAGAAGAAGAAAGAATTCATATATTTAAAAAGCACCTAATCTAATCAACACAGTAAGCCATTTATGCATTTAATCTGTTGCCTTTAAGCCATCTATGTCTTCAATGCTGTCAAAATGCTACATGAAAGCAATGCCAAGGGATTCTGTGCAAGGAAGCCGAAGGCAAAGAAATCTCTACAGCAGTGATGTTTGAGCTGGATCTTAAAGACTGAGTGGAGCTTTTCAGGGCAGAGAAAGGAGAAAGGGCATTAAGGAAAATAACTGGCATGAGCAAAGGCCCAGAAGGGTCCTGGGTAATCTGTGCTTGTCTGGGACAGGGGAGGTGGTGGGGAAGAATCAGCCAATTGTCTTCAAGTCTGAATAGCACAGGAAGACATGGCAGGACTGGAAGGGTAAACTGGAACCGTGAAGAACCATAAATACCTCATCCAGAGCTTTAGACTCCAAAATGTAGGCAATGAGGAGTATAAACGTGATCAAATCTGCATTTTACAAAGGTCTAGATGATCGTGTACAAGAGGGAAGTGTTGTGCAGAAGAAAGGAGAGAGACAGGAGACAAGAAAAGGTTAGAGCTGGAATCCTTTTTAGTAGTCCAAGCAATAAATCAAGAAGCCCTGAATCTGGGTAGGTCCGTAGTAAGATTTAAAGAGAAAAATGGATTTGAGGGAAATTCGGTAAGGTAGCATTGTTAAACCAAAGATGATTCTGGAAAGGGCTAAGTATACTGTCAAATATTAGAATTGCAAAGAGAAGAACTAGACTTCAATGTTTGGAATGTTGGGACGTATCTGCAAGATACCTAGACTTATAGATCTACTGAGGAGTTTAATATTTGAATGAATGTTTATTAAAGTTAGAATTACTGAGTGGTCAGATGGACAGAATAAAGTAGTGAGTCTGTGGTAAACTCTTGTTTAGAGATATAAAGGAAGAAAGAGGTAGGAAACATCAACATGCCCCTGGGCATATGTCTTTATACATCTTTATCAAGAATCATACCTTAATACTTAGATAACTAGATTAGGCTTATTTTTCTTACAGGGAAGCAGGAGTCTGACTCTGTCTTTGACTTAAGCACAGTGATGATAAAAACAATTTGATACTCAAATAATAATCATTTATTAATTGCTTGCTATGTCCAGGCACTGAGATAAGCTCTTTCCATGAATTAACTCCTTTAATCCTCATTTCGTGATGTAGTTACTATTATTGTTCTCTCCATTTTACAGAAGAGGAAGCAAAGGCACAGAGAAGATAAGGAATTTGCCCAAGTCACACAGCCAGTCACTTGTGGAAGTGGGATTTAACCCTGGCACCCTGGACAACATTTTGCCTCTCAGACACATCCTATAGCAGCGGACAGGTACCGGTCCACGGCCTGTGAGGAACCAGGCCGCACAGCAGGAGGTGAGCAGCAGGCTAGCTAGTGAAGCTTCATCTGCCCTCCCCAGCGCTCGCCATCAGTCGCATTACTGCCTGAACCTTCCCCCCGCCCACCCCACCCCCTCCCCATCCATGGAAAAATTGTCTTCCACGAAACCGGTCCCCCTGGTGCCAAAAAGGTTGGGGATCACTGTCCTATAGCATGTTTTTCATGTCAATTAGACCCTGTGGCATCAGGCATGCTCCCATGCCCCTGCGTGTAGTATACTTTGGGGTAACACTTTTTTTTTTTAACATCTTTATTGGAGTATAATTGTTTTACAATGGTGTGTTAGTTTCTGCTGTATAACAAAGTGAATCAAGCTATATGTATACATATATCCCCATATCCCCTCCCTCTTGTGTCTCCCTTCCATCCTCCCTACCCCACCCCTCTAGGTCATCGCAAAGCACCGAGCTGATCTCCCTGTGCTATACAGCTGCTTCCCAGTAGCTATCTATTTTACATTTGGTAGTGTATATAGGGTAACATGTTCTTAACCCCTTCAGTTCTTTTAACTACTCAAGTCGTCTGACACGTGGGCTGCAAGGACCTCCAGGAACAGATACTAAGCTTTTATGGACAAAATCAAATATTCACTCCCAAACTCTAAGCATTCAAATCCTTGTGGCAGCAGTTTTCCCAGAGAGCAGCATGGGGCAAGCATACAGTAGACCAAATCAATGTAGGTGCTGCTAGGATGTCCATGGCTGCACTGGCCAGATGGGAAGAATCTGTACTTGGTCTTCACATAGGTTTTTCTTTGGAATTGCCACTGTCTCTAAGGTTTGCAAAAACCTGATACCTGATTTCTGCTAATCTCTACAAAAATCTGACATCACCTTGTATCTACCTTGTCTTTACTTTGGCTTACATATCTCCCCCTTTACACCTGGGGCCAGATTTCAGGAGAACAAATCAGGAGCCGGTCACAGTTTATCTCTGGCCATGGTGCAGGCACAGTCAGCAGAGCAGACACTTTGTCAATATGTCCCCATTTTATTTGTCTTCTCCATTGGCGGGCATGTGGCCACCGTGGCTGGGCTGCACACCCGGGTGCTATATTTCCTCTCAGAGCCAGAAGCAGAGACGTGAATGTCACAGACATTCTGCTCCATTTTTCCAGGAAACTGCATCTCTCATCATCTGCCCCTCAGGCCATACCTAACAAGCCCAATCTTTTTTTCTTCCAGAAGCCTCCAACAATTTGGAGACAGCTTTTATATTCAGTGGGTATAGTTTCTCTAAGTTAAGAAATCCTAGTTTTTCAGCTGCTTCTCATGTGGCATGGTTTTCAGTGGCTTCATAGCTCTCTCTATGTTTCCAAAGATATTTGCTACAATTCCCCTCTACTTCTATATAGGTAGGACCACTTTTATTTATCATTAAATAAAATTTTCTATTATGGTTTCTATACATATCAATATGCATCTTTATAGGAAATTTATCCTCCCTGTTTCTATGTTACACTCAGATTCCTAAATTCCTTAACCCAAATCACCAAATCAGGGCAATATCAGTGCACGAAGTATCAACAAAATAGTCTCATGTTAATAATATCAATTCCAACAGAAAAAAGTAAAATAGTATTAATATGTAAGACTGAGACTGAATGACATTAATATTGCCCTTTCTTTACAACTTTATTTGTTCTTTCCTCAGACTACCAGACTTACTATTTTTGTGCAAACAACATGAATCATCACATATACCAAATTAAGCATGGGCAGGGAATATTTAGAACAGCATAAAGTGAAATGCTAAGAGCATAGGATATATCAGTGTAGAGAAGATTTCAAAACTCCAAGTAAGTTTCAACAGTTAATAATAATTTTTAAAAATGGAACTGAACTACTCAAAGCCAAGAGCCTGGGTAGTATCAACTCCTCCAAATTCATGCACTATATATCCTTGTATACACACTTGTCACAAATCCCTCAGTGCAGGCACAAATCCCAGCCACTGCAGGCACAAATTCCTGTTGGATAAGGAATGCCACTCCTCAGCTTCCAGCAATGACAATCAACAACGTTCGTACTCAGCGAGGCGGCCACACCATTGTTCTCAACACTAAAAACCCCACTGCTTTTTTATTCCCACCACATTCCACAGAGCTCTAACTCATGTTTTCTGAGTAGTTTCCAAGAATGTCTTTGTGTTCTTATCTTGGTGTCCTCTGAGGTTGTAAACGCCCTGCGAAGCACCCTTACTCCCTCAGATAAACCGCTGAACTGTCTTTGGAGCAGTTTTCCTTTCTTGGCCCTCTCCGTCCTTGCTGCATCGCACCACCTCAACTCCAGGTTCAGTTGTGCATTTCCCTGAAGACCCATGTGTTCCTTTTCTTTGCCTTAGAGCCGTTCTCTTTCCTGAGCTTCAGAACTTGAAGGCTGGCTGCTGAGAGAGGGATTCTCTACAGACCACTCTCTGTGATTCTGACCTTTTCTACCAGCAGGCTTCAGTGAACATCTCTTAGAAGTTGCCCAGTATAACGCACTTTGTGGCAGTAGTTTCATTCTCCTGTTATCATTTTTAATCTGAAGTATTTTTTTTCAAAACAAAATCTTCTTGAGAAACTCAAAATGTTAAAGATATAAAATTAAGGGGCAGATTTGGATGTTGGGGGCTGAAGTCCTAGTTGCTTTCTCTCCTGACCAATGATGCTCCATGGAAGGGACCTTGGAAACACTCTTTGAAGAGGACCGTCTTAGACAACACCCTGTTAAGCCAACATAAAGTCACTTTCCTTTCCTTTCTTCTTTCCTCCCTCCTCTCCTCCCTCTTTTCTTTCTTTCTTTTGTCCATAAAGCTCCACTTTTCCTTTATAGTCCTAAAACTTCCTCTCCAGGTTATTCTGAAAATATTTTCTTGTCCTTCTCTTCTTTGTTAACAGATCCTTTAACTTTGCTTTTGACATTTCCACAAAAACACTGATTTTTACCGAATTCAGAATATTTCCCTGTACTATTTTTATTTTTTCAGTAAGTGTTTACTGAACACTTATTATGTTCCTGGTACTAGAAAAACAAACAAACAAAAATCCCTGCGCTCACGGTACTCACATTCCAGTTGGGATAAAATAGATGATAGGCACACTAAACAAGTAAATTATTTATTAGAAATTCATAAATAGTAGAGATAAGTAAATTAAGGAGGTGAATATGGAATTGGGGGAGAATTGTTTCAGTTTTAAATTATGCACTGCAAAGGATGTGAGCGGCAGCAAAATCTAGGGTAGCAGCATTCCAGGTGGGGAGGTGCTCCTCCAGATGGCAACATATTTGGCAAGTTGGAGGAACAGCAAAGAAGGCAGAGTGGATGGAGGGGTGTGAGCAAAGCTGAAAGTAGGAGATGAGTTCAAAGAGACAGAGAGGCCAATCTTGCAGAGCAGGGAGATGAGTTCAAAGAGACAGAGAGGCCAATCTTGCAGAGCCTTATAAACTGTTACAAGGACCTTGGCTTTTGTTCAGATTAAGAATGGGAGTCACTGAAGAGTTCTGATTACATGCTCTGGTTTATACTTTTCAAGGATCACTTGGCTGCTGGATGTGAAGAGACTGCAGTGGGGCAACAGGG
Organism: Eubalaena glacialis; assembly: GCF_028564815.1. Classification (NCBI taxonomy): domain Eukaryota; kingdom Metazoa; phylum Chordata; class Mammalia; order Artiodactyla; family Balaenidae; genus Eubalaena; species Eubalaena glacialis. The sequence continues at coordinate 114,434,614 of NC_083721.1, forward strand.
GAAGCAGGGAGGCTATTACTTTAGAAAATCCTTGACTCTTTAATTTATTTCAGCTAACACATTTTTGGCCTCTTACTATTTTCCAGGCACTGGGTCATTGCTAAGGAGAGGATGGTTAGCACGGGCCAGGAATTGTTTTGGATTAGTCTCTTTCCCCCACTAAGTTTCTACTAGTTTACAGACCTGTATACATGTAGCAACTCTAATTTTTTTTTTTTTTTATCTTGTGTCCACTTCTAGGGAAGAATGGACACCAAATTTTCAATTCTGATTTAATTAAGAAATCTTTGAATATAATCAACTGCTCTAAAAAGTCTGCCCAATTATGCTAAGTGAAATAAGTCAGACCAAGAAAAACAAATACTGTATGATATCACTTATATGTGGAATCTAAATAATACAACAAACTAGTATATAAAATAAAAAAGAAGCAGATTCACAGATACAGAAAACAAACTAGTGTTTACCTGTAGGGACAGGGCAGAGAGGAAGGGCAATACAGAGGTAGGGGGGAAAAAGGGTTATTATGGGATTATATGAAATCATGTGTATGAGACTTCTGAAAATTGTAAAGCATTATAGAATTTAAAGAATCTTTCATCCAATTTAAAAAAATAAAAAAAATTTTTTAAATGAATTATTTTTTTGTAAAAGTCTGCCCACATCTCTTAGATAACCTAATTTCCTGAAATCTGAGTCTGGCGGCTTAATGAGATTGCTCAAGATTATCTGCTCTAGCAGTTTAGATAACATCATTCCAGCAAAAAGAAAGAAATCTATTTGCCTAACACATGGTTACAACATTGATAACCTTATGTAGTTAGCAAAACTTATCAAGTTCCTACTTTGGCACCCATGTAAGGAGATGGAACCACTGCAGGATAGAAGTCATTAAACTGGAGTCTGTGGCTTCATCAATTATTCATTTTATGACTTTGAATTTACCAGGCAAAATCCTTAGTCTGTTTGACCCTTAGCTTCATCCTCTATCAAACGGACATGGGAATTGCTTAGGTTTTCTCTTCTTGCTAATGATGAGGTTAAATAGGTCCCTGCAGAGGTTGGCCAGCTTGTTCTGGCTAACATCCCAAGCTCTCTAAAAGGCTAGGAAAACCCTGGAGAGAGATTCTAAAACTGTTAACAGATTCTGTAGAGATCCTAAAAACTGCCTTCACAGTCCCAACCTCATAATCACAGTTTACTCTAATGGGGACAAGGTGTAGGTGATAGGGCTGTATCAGGAGAGTGAAGTTGCTAACTGTGCATCGACCAACAGGAAGAACATGAACCAGAGAGCATAATCTTTGTCATCCATTACCATCGATTTTACCAGTTGTTACTGTGTGTCATATAGCAAATAGCAGTTTGATTCCTAGATCCTTATCCCTGTTTTTATTGGCCTTTAGGTTCTTACAAGTAAAAACAAAACCAAAAATACCCCAAACCTAACTAAATTCATCTAACAAGTGTTTACTGGGTACCCTTTGGGAACATATGATCATGTAGTACCAGAGGTGAAACAAGGATTTCTGTAATGCTGGTTTATGAGTGATTAGCTATTAATAAATTTCATTGTCAGGTATAAGAATGAAGGAAAAAGAAACTAGGAAATTATTGCACTGTACCATTTCATGAAAAAATGAATATGTTCGCTGGAAAGACTCATAAAGTCCTATAAGCACGGATTCATGTAATTAAAATTACAATGCCTACTAAAAGTCTGTTTAGAGGAAGTTGTATGGTGATTATTAGGTTGAAAATATGTTTTACAATAATACTAAACAATATATCAATACAAGGAAGACTTAGAATATATGTCCGATGGGCTTAATTGTGCCCCTCCCCAAATTCATATAACCCCAGTACTTCTTCCTGTATCTGGAGATAGAGCCTTTAGAGAGATAATTAAGTTAAGTTAAAATGAGTCTGTTAGAGTGGGCCCTAATCCATTCTGACTGGTATTGAAACTGAGCAGGACCCTGTGGGGCTCCTGGGCACAAAAACTTTTCTGTGTCCCCTTCCCTGAGTTCCAAAGGGCAGGTTCAAACAGTTGTTAATCAGGGAAGAGAACGGATACAGAGACAAGGGAGGAGCAGTCAAGAAACAACAGTGCAGCCTTGGGGCAGGGTCCTGGTTCCTCCTCAAGGGATACACATAACAATATTTTTGAGCTCTTCTGCAGAACTAAAACCCCTACCATATGGAAGATGTTCCGGAGAGAAGGTCACAGTTCAGGAACATCGAGAACTACAGATCACAAGATCACGTGATGCCAGCAATACCGCCCCTTTGACTATAAAACTCCCACAAACCCCCCTGGGTTGGGACACACAGTTTTTGAGGGCATGAGCCTGCTGTGTGCCCCTTTGCTTGGCAAGCAATAAAGCTATTCTTTTCTACTTCACCCAAAACTCTGTCTCCGAGATTCAATTCGGCACCAGTATATAGAGGCCAAGTTTCAGCATCAGGATCCTTACAAAAAGAGGAAATTTGGACACACAGAGAGACACCACAGATGTGTGTGCACAGATGGATGGCCATGGGAAGAGGCAGCAGGGAAGTGGTGGTCTGCAAGCCAAGAAGAGAAACTTCAAGAGAAACCAAGCCTGCCGGCAACTTGAGCTTGGACTTCCATCCTCCAGAACTGTGAGAAAATAGATTTTTTTTGTTTAAGCCGTCCGCACTGTGGCATTTTGCTATGGCAGCCTTAGTAAACTAATACAAAATATTAAGGAAAAGTAACCACTTGGATGATAGAAAATTAAGAGGACTTTAAGAATATTGAGGATAACACATGGAATAAAATTGAAGGAAAAAAAATCCCTAGAAAAAAACGTAGTCTTTACTCATTATACTTCTATTTGTTTCCTTAAAAATTCTCTTTAAATTTCTTATCAATTAAACTATGTTTATATGAGTTTTTACAACATCTTGAAAACTGTAAGGATGGCTTCAAATTTTTATAGAATATTAATGTGAACTCTTTCAGAGTGACTAATGACATAAATAATACAATATACAAATGTGAATCTTCAGATTTCAAAATGAAACAAACAAACCATCAAACCAAAGCATTTGGAAATTAAGAAAAAAATATCAGGAGAATTTTTAGCAGAATGGCAGTAGTAAATAAAAGACAAAGGAAACACTGCTTCAAAATCTCATTATTGGGGTTTCCATTTCCAGAATGGCAGTGTAAGATCTGTGGACCCAATGCCCTAGAAAAGCAACCATAACTAGTAACTAGTAATAACTGAACAACACAATCAATATAGGATCTAACTGACATTACTCAACACTCCACTCCATCAAAGATATGTACTTGTTCAAGCACCCATTTAAAAAACAAACAAACAAAAAACCCATAACGGCCCCCAACGCACCTAGACATACCTATGCTTATTCAGATATATCTATAAATCTATGTCCATATCTATATATCTCCAGCACCCAAGAATATATTGCTATGTAAAGAGAAAATGTAATTAAAACGATGTCTTGATTACTGAATTTTTAAAATAGCTACATGAAAGAGTAAAGATTAAGAGTAACCCTCCAATTTCAAGAACAAAATTTTCTCAGAAAAGTTAAGCAAATTGCCCAGTGTCACTCAGCAAGCAAATGGCAGAACAAGGGCCAGACTGCATCATCTCCAGACTTCAGTTTTAATGCTGCTTCTCTGCTAGTCTAAACTGCACTGCAGGTTTATTCCAATTAACGTGACAGAGGGCACATTCCTATTTACTGTGGAGTTGCATTTAGTTTATGCCTATCATTTGGAATCTTCATTGAAACAACAAAAGAAGCAGTGAACCCTATCAAAGCAGTTTTACTCAGTGTGGGGGACTCTCTGAAGAGCTCTGTCTATTTACACTGTAAGGAAGTGTGACACAAAGGCCAGATGATAGGAATAATTTTCACCCACAGGAATTTGCTTAATTATTCATATTTAGGGACTTTTTTACTTGTTGCAGAAGCAAACATAGCTAAACCCACTTTATTTATACCCTCTGCTTTCCTTCCTTACAAAGTGATGATTGTGAACCTTGTTTGAAACAATTACTTAAATATATGTGTGTGGGGGTGGAGGATTTGCAAATCAAATCACATAGTCAGCTAAATATAGCTTTTGTCAGGAGAAGTAATTTGTGAGCAAATAAAAATTAAGAACTAGAATCCAGTGTGGACCATAACATGGAAATAACGTCTACTCTTCCCAGAGAATTTTCAGGCTGTGACCATTGTGCATCAATCCAGACTGACCCAGTGATGTGTAACTCTTGAAAGGTATCACCAAGTACAGAGAACAAATGGAGACATCGTTCTACTTTATAATGTGGTTCTTAAAAATGTAAAAACAATATAAACTAATCAAGCTTGAATGACTTTGGGGTACAACTTAGAGACAAGAGAGTTTAGTATTTTGTGAGTGACTCAACCACATTACCTACAAATAAAAAGGGGCTGGCATTGTCTTTCTGATCAAGGATAACATTACTTATTATGTTACTATCTGTGTGGCCGAGTGTACATGAAATATCCAATTGGCATTCCACTTCCTCTTCTACTTAGCATTTCTGGGGAGTGGTGAATCCCATTTGGTAAATCATGTTACTCTTTGCAATCATGCTTTTTTCTTCAGAATCCCAGTATTTTGTCTGAAGTTGAATCTGTTGCTCAACATTTTGAATTTAATTCAAATATCATTTTTCCTCAATTTTATGTGGTGTCTACGTGCACTTTTACATGCATGAATTAGCAATTCGTGGAATTTTGCTGTCTCTCCATGTGGACATTTGTGTTTAATTTGGCCCTTACTGGTCTTTTTAGACTTTTCAGTGATATCACATACACAAAATATTGGCAGAGAAATACATAATCAAAACTCTGATAGTCAATATTTTCTTGTTCGAAAATAAATGTGTTCTGTTTGGGCAGTACAGTAACCTAGGCCACATGTCATACAGGGTACCCTGGGTGGATGTGCTGCAGTGGGAAAGGACAATATTTACATCCTTCCAGGTAAAGTCAAAGGAAAGAGTCAGTGCCTGGAATTCTTTGGTGAACCGGCTAGGGTCCTCGGAGAATCTGCCTAAGCCGGTGCGGCATTGGTTAAGGTCAGACAAAGAAAAAGGGGTGTGGACTCTGGTAATCCCATGAAGCCCACCTACTACTTCCTGAAGGGGGCAAAGAGGCTCTGGTTGCATTTCTGGCATGGAAGGGTGAAGAGGCTTACAGGGCGGGGGAGAGGCTGAAGATGGTGGAAGAGTGTTGGGGCTTGGGTCGTCTGTCTGGGGCTCCTGTTCTTCCAGGGGTGCCACTAGAGAGGGCTTTTGTGTAGCTCAAATGAGCCCCAGCTGGCCAGGTTCCCTAACATAGGACTTGCATAGCTCCGGGGCCATAAAATCCTGTATATAAGGAACTTCTGTCCATTCCCCCTGCCTTTTGCAAAAGATGTCTAACTGTAGGATGGTATTATAGTTGAGGCTCCCATTTTCTGGCCAGGCCTCATCGTCCTCAAGTTTATACTGGGGCCAGGCTTCATTACAAAAGAAAATGAGCTTATTTTATTTTAAAGAATCTAGAGAAAACTTGTCCCAGTGACTCAAAATGCACCCGAGGGGTGAGTCCCTGGGGACAGAGGATGTGTTCCCCCTCGTTCCTTCCGGGAGAGAGTGCTCCTGTAGCAGAGAGGAACACTAGTGTTAGGAGGTCCCATGGGGGCTCTCTGAGACATGACTGCTTCCAGGCGCTCCTGCCCACCTAGTCCTGTCAACTTTATCCACTGCCACTACGCTCCCATATGACAGTCCCATCGGCCCCAGTGTCCTGGGACCCGTGTCCTATCCTGGCATCCGCGGTACCCAGGATGAGTGAAGGCTCATCAGTAGAGAAGCTGAAGGCTTCTCTATTGATTCTATAGATTAATCTCTGTGTTCTGGGATAGGTTCCCCTGGAACAAACATCCTCATCGTTCTAGGACCTGTTTAGGTCCCAGCCTTTTTCTCTAAAAGGGTGGTAAGTTTCAGAAAACAGGCACTGACCATTAAGGGAGATGGTTTGTGAAAAAGAAAACAAAAAGAAAAGAAACCTCTCTTTCCCCTTCCTTTTTGTGGGCAGCAGCCCTGGGGCCTTGGTGCCATCCTCTCCCTCCCCCCTTCCCACAGGTGCTCTGGCTAGCGGGCAGGGGGGCTGGGTGCAGGGGCGAATATGGCAACTGAGGCAGAGGCACCGTGACTGTAGTTAGGGGAATGGAGGGCCCTGTGACCCTGGAAGGACACTCCCAATCGTGCGACCCCTGGGAGGCCAGCACAGCAACTGTGGGTCGTTGCCCAGGCATGTATCCCCAGGGCGCGGCCATGTGTGCAACGCAGCCAGCTTGAGTCGCCTGCCCTGCCCTAACAGGGCGGGGTGGAGGTGGGGTCAGGGCAGACCCAGGAGGGGGCCAGCCGAACACCAGAAGGCAGGTGGTGAACGAAGGTCCCACCACCATGAGTCCCGACCACGTGGCGGGACCATCCCCCTCCTAATACCTGGGGGTATGTTCACAGACCACATACTGTGCGGAAGGGATGGCAGCTGCTGCAACCATGGCACAAACTCTAAGTAAGGCTGTATTTCATATTTTTACACAATTGGACCTGTTAACAGTTAATTAAATGGTGGATAAGGCAAACCCAGAGGGCAAAGATCCTATGGTTTGGGTCCCTAGCTGCCTGTGAGGATGGCTGGAAACTTCCCCTGACATGTCCTACACATATGTAACAGTAAGAAGTGGAAGACCTTGCGGCAATGTTGGAAAATGCCTGGCAGATTTCTTTTTCCCCATTCCCAGCAGAGTAAGGCACGAGATAAGAGTGGAAAGTAAGGGTGAAGTAGGGATGCAGAGTTGAGACAAGGATGGGTAGGCATAGGTGGACCAATAATAAGCCTATGAGGGTAGCCACGGGGAGAGGGTGGTGTTATTCTTTTAACTGTGTGCCTGAAATTGTTGTGTGGAAATTGCCTTGAGGTGGACAGACAGACCTAGCATCTCTCTAGTCCGTTCCACAACCCACTTATTCTCTCACAGAAGACTATTCCGTGGCAAGCACCCTGATGGCTTTTAATTGCTTGTCCTGAGCCCACATTTTTGTGGCAATAGGTCCTAAAATGAGACAGACTATAAGAGAGGGAGAAAGAGAGGGAGAGAGAGATGGAGATGGCTGGAAGTAAGGCCACACCTCTCAAGCAGCCCAAGGGAGGCTAAGTCCAAAAAGGTGACAGAGGGTAAGAAAGCAAAAGAGAGAGAGAGTAAGAGAGAGTAGGAGAGAGTGAGAGAGTAATGGTGGGAAGGAAGGTAGCGCCTCTCAAGCTCAAGGGAGGTGAGAGGCTGAGGCTTACCGAATTCTCCTGGCTGGCTTGGCCAATATGTTCCCAGTGAATTTAAGGTGCGTGCCTCGTCGCAAAAGAATTCAGAGACTAAGTGATAGGGAAGAAGTGGATTTATTTAGAGAGAAACACACTCTACAGACAGAGTGTGGGCCATCTCAGAGGTGAGAGAACCTCAAAATATGGCACGGTTAGTTTTTATGGGCTGGGTAATTTCATAGGCTAATGAGTGGGAGGATTATTCTAATTATTTTGGGGAAGGGGCAGAGATTTCCAGGAATTGGGCCACTGCCCACTTTTTGACCTTTTATGGTCAGCCTCAGAACTGTCATGGCGCTGGTGGGTATGTCATTTAGCATATGCTAATGTATTACAATGAGCATATAATGAGGCTCAAGGTCTCCTGGAAGTCAAATCTTCCGCCATCTTGGACCCAGTTGGTTCTAACCAGTCTTTGTCATGTCCCGTGGCTATTTCATTCTTTTAAAGGTTGTGCCCTGCCCCTTTCCCTCCTGTTTCTGATGAGTTCACATACACTTGCCTATCTTCTCATTTAATAACACTAACTGTGCAGCCAGTAATTACAGTAGACCAATAAATACACTGTGAACTTTTAAATTCAAATGTGTAGGAGGTGCTTCCTGCTTAAATATAGTATTCTAAAACTTTGCATTATTCTATCAGGAAATATTTATTGAGCCCCCACTATGAAGACATTGCAGGGTCATATTAAATATGCTTTTGAGGTTTCAGATAATGAGTTTATTTATTTATTGGCCATGCTGCACAGCTTGTGGGGTCTTAGTTCTCTGACCAGGGATGGAACCAGGCCCCGGCAGTGAAAGCGCCGAGCCCTAACCACTGGACTGCCTAGGAGTTCCCCAGATCATAAGTTTAAAATGAAACAAGTCATGAAATATACCTTGCTTTATCTTTCTTGACCGCCGCCCCCCCCCCCAACCAACTTCTATCCATAGTTAGTCATGTATCACTCTGAAAGAAATCAAGAGGGGACTAGGGGGAAGAATTTATCCCATAGGAAAAATAAAGCAAAGCATAACAAACTTAAAAACAGAAAAAAAGGAAAAGCCCTTTTAAATTGCATATTTTGCTTTCATAGAACACGGTGTGCATACCACGTACCCATACCCTCGATGAGCATTAATTAAAAGGAACTTTGGTATTTAATCAGCAGCAGGCTTTGTTCTCTTTGGGTAACTTGGGGAACACTACCATATGCCTTGTGAAGATAATGACATTCTCCCTTTTTAAAAATGCACAAACAAAACTACAACATAGCTGTTGTTTCTTGGCATTCCAACAATGAGAACTCTTGATCAACTCATACATGCACTTATCAATAGCACAAAGATAGTGGAGACATTTAATAGCAACTGTGGAGCTTTGAGAGAGATTGCAGGGCTGTTAGAATCAGGGAAAGTGCAAGGTACTTCAAGGTGGGTTTGCCCTCATTTTGTCACATATACATATGGAAAATGCTTATTAATTCTTGGATTAACCAGTATATCTAGTTTCTACAGAATTCCATATATCAGAGAGTTTATAGCATTTTGCAGTTGTTTCCGAAAGAGATACAGGAGAATCATGTTGAGATGGGAGATGCTCAGAATATGGTGAGACTGTTTCTCCTGGCTGATAAGAGAAAGGACATTGAACTCATAAATTAGCAACAATCAGGCCTTTGTAGTATGTCACTCGATTCCATTAGATGTGTATCTTTGTTACTTCCTCACAGGCTCATTCCTCACTGCTGGCAAATTTATTAGACATATTACCCAAAGTTATAAAGGAAAGCACTTTGTTTTTCATTGTTATGCTTAAGGGATGAAAATTCTCTTTTTTCACCTTGAGCCACTGTGAGCAAATCCAAGTAAGAAACATAAGTTACTCCAAGGGGAGGTTTGAGCATAGTTCAGAACTGAGGAACAAGAATGAAGATGGAAAATATGTGTATATTTCACTTTTTGATTCAAGGCCTTTTCAGTTGCTTTCCTAAAAATCCTAAACACAACCCTACTATTGCCTTCAATGTCACTTTTTTTGCAAAGTGCATGAAAATTTCTGTATTCTCACCTCAGCTCTACAAGATGAAGTCAACATTAAGTTTAGAATTGTAAGAAAAATTGAACTAAATATAATATGTATTCTGGTGTTTTGTTTTTCTTTTTTTTTTTTAAACTTTGGGTTTATTTATTTATTTATGGCTGTGTTGGGTCTTCATTTCTGTGCGAGGGCTTTCTCTAGTTGCGGCAAGTGGGGGCCACTCTTCATCGCGGTGCGCGGGCCTCTCATTATCGCGGCCTCTCTTGTTGCGGAGCACAGGCTCCAGACACGCAGGCTCAGTAGTTGTGGCTCACGGGCCTAGTCGCTCCACGGCATGTGGGATCTTCCCAGACCAGGGCTCGAACCCGTGTCCCCTGCATTGGCAGGCAGATTCTCAACCACTGCGCCACCAGGGAAGCCCCTGGTGCTTTGTTTTTAAGACTCGTATTCATTGGATGGACAGGGAGGATATAGTCCCTGGACAGCTGGGATGGGCCCTGGGACAACAGAACCGGTACCAGACATCAAGCTAAGGCAGATCCCGGCCTTTGAAGGGTATGGCTAGCTTATCTATGAACACACAATTCTGCTCTGGGGCTTTCCACTGGGAGGTAAGAGTCCAGTGGGGATGTTTTCAATACTTGGTTGTCAGATCTTCTGGACAGTCCTTGTGTGGGTGCACTGAATGATCATGGAAGGAGAAGTGGTAGTGTAGCTCACCTGTCACTGAGGGTGAGAGTGGGGGCTGACACCACGACTTGAGGTCAGAAGAATTTAAGAATAAAATCCAAAGCAGAAGACAAGGTCTAGGGACTCCTCAAGATGGGTAGTGAGGAATATTGTAACTCAGGGGCCATGTGGATGCCGGAGGTTAGCTCTATCAGTCCTTGTCTGATTTAAGGAAACCTGAGGAGCAAAGCAGGAGCCTAGAAAGTTTCTAGATTATTATACCGCTGTCATATCAAATCACAAAGATTGTAATAAGAGTGATAGCAAAATAACTCCCTTTCTAAGTTTTATCAGTGCATTTATTGCTATGGTTTACTTTTGTAGAGAGATACTACCATATATTAAGGACATATTATGTCCCAGAAACTTTAAGTAGCATGATTTCTCTAAATCCTATGTGTGTTACTTTTGTTTTATAGAAGAAACTGAGGTTCACAGAAGTTAAAGGAGTTGCCTAGGATGACACATTAAATCGTAGAGCCAGGATTCAGAGCCATGAATCAAATGTCTGTGATTTTTCTGCCATGCCATGCGCACTCTTTTATTTGCTAGTTTCTGCTGGTCTGATATTTTTCATGCACCCAGGGTGCCTATTCGTCTAGTTCATTTAATTTGTAAGTTACTTGTCTACTGTTTTGATATTCTGTGGATTGCAATGACAATTAGGACATCCTTGAGGCAGAAGTGTCCTCTTGTGTGTTCAGCCTCATGGAAACCAGTACCCAACCCATGTGGCTAAGACCCAGGGGTTGACTCTGCCACACTTCAGAACAGTTGACAAACTGTTCACAGCTGTCTGGAGTTAAAGAACTCATCTCTGAGAACTGACACTTTCTCATTCTCTTTTTAAAGAGACAAGTGTGCCTCCTTTTCTTCTGCACTTCTAATGATCCCTCTACTTTGAAAATGGCCCCTGTACTTGCTCTTTTGTCTCAGTAATATCTCCACTCTTGCATTCTTCTCAGACTTAACTTCCATTTTTAACTGTGACAGAATATCTTCTCATTCCATCTAAACCTTTTCAGATGACACAAAAGGAGAGATATCATTACATCTCTGTTTAAACGAGACACTCGACCACTTAGAAATGCTTCTCTATTATTGTATTTAATTGGAATGGGTGGCCTATTAGCACTGATCGTGGAAGAAAATGACCTCTGCATTCAACATGAAAATGTATTGTGAACTGCTTGATGTAGATGACTTATCTAATGATTCAGGTTAACTGATGTCAGCAGTTTTCAGAGTGCTGATATCAGGAATCGAAAAGAAAGCAAAATTACATATGGAAATATATTTAGTAAATAGATAAAAGAAGAATTTTGAAGTTTGTCAGCTCTACTGAACAAACATACGAGAACTTAATTTTATTCTCACCCAAGTGCTTGCCCCAACCTTGAAATGCCATTGATGTAAATATCAGTTCACTAAAATAGTATTTAAAAGCTTACTAAATAAAAATTCCTTTTTGTGACATTATTTTTTTTAATTCCTCAAAACTGGTACTGCCACAGGAGCCCCAATTACTTTTTTCTAGAGGTGGTTATTATAAAGTATCTAGTTTTTAATTTCCTCATGCTGCATAAAAGACACTAAACCACAACAATTTATAATTTATTTGGCTTACAGCTGAGTACTGTTTAAGAAACTAATTGTAGAGAAGCCACGTGACAATAATTAAACTATTCCATGTCACACTGTGAATTTCCAAAATACTCAACAGCTTGTTTTATATAAGTACTAAAAAACAAATACGTTGTTTGGACCACATCAAGTATTTCCATCTTTTTTTCCTCTAACAAGCTTTTAAGAGGTGAAGGATTTCTACCAAAATAGAGTTTAAAACATTTACTGTGCTAGCATAGTATAATTCTAGGCGAAATAACCTAACCTGCGTCTGTGAAAAGGTCACACTAGCACTGTACATTGAAAATATATGCCAATCACTTACGAGATCTAAAATTTTCCAGCAGTTCCATTAAAGAAGGGAAAAAATGAGAAATTAATTTTAATAATATTTTATTAATCCAGTACAACAAAAATGTTAACATTGCAACATGTAATCAATATTAAAAATTATTAATAAAATATCTTTAATTTGTACTAAATTTTTGAAGTTTGGTGAATATTTTACACTTACAGCACCTCTCAATATGGACTGGCCATATTTCAAGTATTAAATACCCACATATTGCTAGTGGCTCTTGTATTGAACAAAGTAGGGTTATGCTAATGGTGGAGGTAATCTGTTAAAAGGAAATGAAGAACAAGGAGGATGTGGCCAAGAGGGCAGAGTAGTAAGACCCTGAGCTCACCTCCTGCCATGGACGCACCAAAATTACAAATATTTACAGAGCGACTATCCATGAAAATGGCCTGAAGACTAGCAGAAAGATTTTCCACAACTAAAGACATAAAGAAGGGTAGGAAGGGCAAAGATGTGGTATAGCCAAGACCTACACTCTCTGGTAGGCAACCCACAAATGGGAGGATAATCACTAATGCAGATGTTCCCCCTAAGAATCAGGAGTCTGAGTGCCACATCAGGCTACTCAGCCTGGGGGCCCTGCACTGGGAAGATGAGCCCCCATGATGTCTGGCTTTAAAGGTCAGATGGCTTCCATATAGGAGAGCTGGAAGGCTGTATGAAACAGAGACTGTTCTTAAAGGACAGATGTAAAATCTCACACTCTGAGTCCCAGCACAGAGGCAATAATTTGAAAGTACCTTAGGTCAGACCCATTTACTGATCTTGGAGAGACTCCTGGAGAGACAAGAGGCACCTGGGACTCCCTCTGGGGACACAGATGCTGGTGACAGCCATTTGGGGGAGCTTGTTGTACCATAAAGACACTGGTGTCGACAAAGTGCCATTTTGGAGTCTTCCTGTAGCCTACTAGTGCTAGGGGCTTACCTGCCCATCAGTGGACCAGCATCAGTCCCAGCACCCCTTGAACTTTGTAGCCAGCTGCTCAGGGAACTGGCCCTTCCCACCAGCAGGTTAGCACCAATTCCAGATTCCCACAGCCCCACCCACCAGTGGTCTGGCTGGCACTACAGAGGCAAGGACTGGCAGTCACCTGGCTGGGGGCCAGTCCTACCTGCCAGTGTGTTGATAGTAGAAGAGCCCATTCAGCCCACATAGGGGGTGCCATGGAGCATATAGCTCTGGTGACCAGAGGGAAGTGTGCTGCTGGGTCCCATAGAATGTCTCCTACATAAGGCCACTTCTCAGATCAGGAAATGTAACTAACCTACCTAATACATAGAAATAAACACAGAGAATTAGGAAAATGAGGAGACAGAGGAACATGTTCCAAATGAAAGAAAAATCAGAACCTCAGAAAAAGAAGTAAACAAAGTGGAGATAAGTAATTTACTTGATAAAGAGTTCAAAGTAATGATCATAAAGACGTTCAACAAACTTGGGAGAAGAATGGATGAACATAGTGATAATTTTAACAAAAAGTCAAAAGAAGAGCTAGACAGAGCTGAAGAATACAATAAATGAGATAAAAAAAATACACTAAAACCCATCAACAGTAGGTTAGATGATACACAGGAATGGATCAGCAAAATGGAAGACAAAGTAGTGGAAATCACCCAAGCTGAAGAGAAATAACAAAGAACTAAAACAAGTAGGAATAAGAGACCTCTAGTACAACATCGTGCATACTAACATTTGCATTATAGGGGGTCCCAGAAGGAGAAGAGAGAGAAAGGGACAGAGAACTTATTTGAAGAAATAATAGTTAAAACTTCTCTAACCTGGAAAAGGAGGCAGACATTCAGGTCCAGTAAGAATAGAGAATCCCAAACAAGATAAACCTGAAGAGGTCTACACCAAGACACATTATAATTAAAATGGCAAAAATAAAAGATAAAGAGAGAACCTTAAAAGCAGCAAGATGAAAACATCTAGTTATGTAAGATTATCAGCTGACTTTTCACAAAAAATTTGCAGGCCAGAGGGAAGGGCACAATATGTCCAAAATGATGAAAGATAAAACTTATACCCATTAAGGCTGTCATTCAGATTTGAAGGTGAGATAAAGTGTTAAGCAAACCTAAAAGATTTCAGCACCACCAAACTAGCTTTACAAGAAATGTTAAAGGGACTTCTCTAAACATAAAAGACCACAAATGGAAATATGAAAATTACAAAAGGAAGAATCTCATTGGTAAAGGCACACATGCAGCAAATGTAGCAAATCAACCAATTACAAAGCTATGAGGAAGGTTAGAAGATAAAAGTAGTAAAGTTAGCTATACCCACAATTAGTAGTTAAGATATACAGAAAACTAAAAGATGTAAAATATAACATCAAAAACATTAAACATGGAAGGAAGAGTAAAAAATGAAGAGTGGTTAGAATGCATTTGAATTTAAGGGATCACCAACTTAAAATTATATATACTTATAATTGTTTATATATATATATGTTGCTATATATGAACCTCATGGGAACCACAAACCAAAAAACTATAATAAATACATACACACAAAAAGAGAAAGGAATCCAAACTTAACACTAAAGATAGTCATCGATGACAAGGAACAGAGCAAAAGAAGAAACAAAAAAGAACTACAAGAAACAACCAGAAAATAACTAAGTGGCAATAAGTACATACCTATCAATAATTAAATGTATATGGACTAAATGCTCCATTCAAAAGACAGAGTGGCTGAATACAAAAATAACACCCACATATGCTGCCTATAAGAGACTCACTTGTGACTTACAGACACACACAGACTGAAAGTGAGGAGATGGAAAAGGTATTTCATGCAAATGGAAATTAAAGAGAGCTGGGGTAGCGATACTTAATTCAGACAAAATAGATTTTAAAACAAAGACTGAAAGAATAGACAAAGACGGACATTACATAATAATCGAGGGATCAATCCAACAAGAAGATATAACAATTGTAAATATATATGCACCCAACAGAGGAGCACCTGAATGCATAAAGCAAATACTAACAAACAAAAAAGGGAGAACCGACAGTAACACAATATTAGTAGGGAACTTTAACACCCAGCTTACATCAAAAGACAGATCTTCCAGACAGGAAATCAGTAAGGAAATAGATATCTATAGAACACTGAATCCAAAAGCAGCACAATATACATTCTTTTAAAGTGCACATGGAACTTTCCCCAGGATAGATCACATGCTAGGTCACAAAACAAATCTCAATAAATTTAAGATGGTTGAAAACATATGCAGCATCTTTTCTAAGCATAAGGGTATGAGATTAGAAATCAACTATGAGAATAAAACTGCAAAGAGCACAGATATATGCAGGCTAAACAATATGTTACTAAACAACCAGTGGGTCCCTAAAGAAATCAGAGAAAATTCAAAAACACCTGGACACAAATGAAAATGGAAACACCATGATCCAAAATCTATGGGATGCAGCAAAAGCACTTCTAAGAGGGAAGTTTATAACAATACAAGCCTACCTCAGGAAATAAGGAAAATCTTAAATAAACAATCTAACCTTACACCTAGAGGAACTAAAAAAAGGACAAACAAAACCCAAAGTTAGGGGAAGGAAAAATAATAAAGATTAGAGTGGAAAAAATAAAATAGAGACTAAAAAGCAATAGAAAACAGAATGAAACTAAAAACTGGTTCTTTGAAAAGATAAATAGAATTGAAGAACCTTTAGCCAGACCCATGAAGAAAAATAAAAAGAGGGCCCAAATCAATAAAATCAGAAATGAAAGTGGCTGGAGGGGACCTTCAAGATGGCGGAGGAGTAAGACATGGAGAGCACCTTTCTCCCCACAAATACATCAAAAATACATCTACATGTGGAACAACTCCTACAGAACACCTACTGAATGCTGGAAGAAGACCTCAGACTTCAGAAAAGGCAAGAAACTCCCCACGTACCTGGGTAGGGCAAAAGAAAAAAGAAAAAATAGAGACAAAAGAATAGGGACGGGACCTGCACTTCTGGGAGGGAGCTGTGAAGGAGGAAAAGTTTCCACACACTAGGAAGCCCCTTCACTGGTGGAGATGGGGGGTGGGCAGGGGTGAAGCTTCGGAGCCATGGAGGACAGCGCAGCAACATGGGTGCAGAGGGCAAAGTGGAGAAATTCCCGCACAGAGGATTGGTGCCAACCAGCACTCACCAGACTGAGAGGCTTGTCTGCTCACCCGCCGGGGTGGGTGGGGGCTGGGTGCTGAGGCTTGGGCTTCAGAGGTCAGACCCCAGGGAGAGGACTGGGGTTGGCTGCATGAACACAGCCTGAAGGGGGCTAGTGCGTGACAGCTAGCTGGGAGGGAGTCCAGGAAAAAGTCTGGAACTGCCTAAGAGGTAAGAGACCATTTTTCCAGGGTGCACGAGGAGAGGGGATTCAGGGCACTGCCTAAACGAGCTCCAGAGATGGGTGTGAGCCGCGGCTATCAATGCGGACACCAGAGACGGGCATGAAACGTTAAGACTGCTACTGCAGGCACCAGGAAGCCTGTGTGCAAGCACAGGTCACTATCCACACCTCCCCTCCTGGGAGCCTGTGCAGCAAGCCACTGCCAGGGGTCCTGTGATCCAGGGACAACTTCCCTGGGAGAACACATGGAGCCTCAGGCTGGTGCAACATCATGATGGCCTCTGCCGCCGCAGGCTCTCCCTGTATTCCATACCCCTCCCTCCCCTGAGTGAGTGAGCCTGAGTGAGCCAGAGCCACCTAATCAGCTGCTCCTTTAACCCCCTCCTGTCTGGGCAAAGAACAGAAGCCAGAGGGCAACCTACATGCAGAGGCAGGGCCAAATCCAAAGCTGAACCCCAGGAGCTATGTGAACAAAGAAGAGAAAGGGAAATTTCTCCGTGCAGACTCAGGAGCAGCAGATTAAATCTCCACAATCAACTTGATGTACCGTGCATCTGTGGAAAACCTGAATAGACAATGAATCATCCCAAAATTAATGTGGTGGACTTTGGGAGCAATGGTAGATTTTGGGTTTGCTTTCAGCATCTAATTTGTTTCTGGTTTTATGTTTATCTTAGTTTAGTATTTAGAGATTATTATCATTGGTAGATTTGTTTATTGATTTGGTCGCTCTCTTCCTTGATATATATATATATTTTTTTTTTTCCTTTTTCTCATTTTGTGACTGTGTATGTGTATGCTTCTTTGTGTGATTTTTGTCTGTATCGGTTTGCTTTTAACATTAGTCCTAGGGTTCTGTGTGTCCTTTTTTTTTTCTTAGTATAGTTTTTAGTCCTTGTTATCATTGGTGGATTTCTTTATTGGTTTGGTTGCCCTCTTCTTTTTTTTTTTAAATTAAAAAATTTTTTTATTTTAATAATTAAAAATTTTTTTTAATTTTAATTACTTTATTTATTTATTTATTTTTCTTTCTTTCTTTCTTTTTTCTCCCTTTTCTTCTGAGCCGTGTGGCTTACAGGGTCTTGGTGCTCCTGCCGGGGGTCAGGCCTGAGCCTCTGAGGTGGGAGAGCTGAGTTCAGGATATGGGTCCACCAGAGACCTCCCAGCCCCATGTAATTTCAATCAGTGAGAGCTCTCCCAGAGATCTCTGCTTCAACGCTAAGACCCAGCTCCACTCAACGATCAGCAAGCTCCAGTGCAGAACACCCAATGCCAAACAACTAGCAAGACAGGAACACAACCCTACCCATTAGCAGAGAGGCTGCCTAAAATCATAATAAGTTCACAGACACCCCAACAAACACCACCAGATGCGGTCCTGCCAGCCAGAAAGACAAGATCCAGCCTCATCCACCAGAACACAGGCACCAGTCCCCTCCACCAGGAAGCCTACACAACCCACTGAACCAACCTTACCCACAGGGGGCAGACACCGAAAACAATGGGAACTACTAAACTGCAGCCTGCAAAAAGGAGACCCCAAAGACATTAAGTTAAGCAAAATAAGACAGAGAAATACACAGAAGATGAAGGAGCAAGGTAAAAACCCACCAGACCAAACAAATGAAGAGGAAATAGACAGTCTACCTGAAAAAGAGTTCAGAGTAATGAGAGTAAACATGATCCAAAATCTTGGAAATAGAATGGAGAAAATACAAGACAGGTTTAACAAGGACCTAGAAGAACTAAAGAGCAAACAATGATGAACAACACAATATATGAAATTAAAAATTCTCTAGAAGGAATCAAAGCAGAATAACTGAGGCAGAAGAACAGATAAGTGACCTGGGAGATAAAATAGTGGAAATAACTACTGTAGAGCTGAAAAAAGAAAAAAGAATGAAAAGAATTGAGGACAGTCTCAGAGACCTCTGGGACAATATTAAACACACCAACATATGAATTATAGGGGTGGCAGAAAAAGAGGAGCAAAAGAAAGGGACTGAGAAAATATTTGAAGAGATTATAGTTGAAAATTTCCCTAAAATGGGAAAGGAAATAGTCAATCAAGTCCAGGCAGCACAGAGAGTGCTATACAGGATAAATCCAAGGAGAAAGACACCAAGACACATATTAATCATACTATCAAAAATTAAATACAAAGAAAAAATATTAAAAGCAGCAAGGGAAAACCAACAAATAATATAAAAGGGAATCCCCATAAGGTTAACAGCTGACGATTCAGCAGAAACTCTGCAAGCCAGAAGGGTGTGGCAGGACATATTTAAAGTGGTGAAAGGGAAAAACCTACAACCAAGATTACCCTACCCAGCAAGGATCTCATTCAGATTGGACAGAGAAATTAAAATCTTTACAGAGAAGCAAAAGCTAAGAGAATTCATCACCACCAAACCAGCTTTACAACAAATGCTAAAGGGACTTCTCTAGGCAGGAAACACAAGAAAGGAAAAGACCTACAAAAACAAACCCAAAACAATTAAGAAAATGGTAATAGGAACATACATATCGATAATTACCATAAATGCAAATGGATTAAATGTTCCAACCAAAACACAGACTGGCTGAATGGATACAAAAACAAGACCCATATAGATGCTGTCTACAAGAGACCTACGTCAGACCTAGGGACACATACAGACTGAAAGTGAGGGGATGGAAAAAGATATTCCATGCAAATGGAAATCAAAAGAAAGCTGGAGTAGCAATTCTCATATCAGACAAAATAAACTTTAAAATAAAGACTATTACAAGAGACAAAGAAGGACACTACATAATGATCAAGGGATCAATCCAAGAAGAAGATATAACAATTCTAAATATTTATGCACCCAACATAGGAGCACCTCAGTACATAAGGCAAATGCTAACACCCATAAAAGGGGAAATTGACAGTAACACAATAAGAGTAGGAGACTTTAACACCCCACTTTCACCAATGGACAGATCATCCAAAATGAAAATAAAGAAGGAAACACAGGCTTTAAATGATACATTAAACAAGATGGACTTAATTGATACTTATAGGACATTCCGTCACAAAACAACAGAATACACTTTCTTCTCAAGTGCTCATGGAACATTATCCAGGATAGATCATATCTTGGGTCACAAATCAAGCCTTGGTAAATTTAAGAAAATTGAAATCGTATCAAGTATCTTTTCTGACCACAACACTATGAGACTAGATATCAATTACAGGACAAAATCTGTAAAAAATACAAACACATGGAGGCTAAACAATACACTACTAAATAAACAAGAGATCCCTGAAGAAATCAAAGAGGAAATCAAAAACTACCTAGAAACAAATGACAATGAAAACACAATGACCCAAAACCTATGGGATACAGCAAAAGCAGTTCTAAGAGGGAAGTTTATAGCAATACAATCATACCTCAAGAAACAAGAAAAATCTCAAATGAACAACCTAAACTTACACCTAAAGCAATTAGAGAAAGAAGAACACCAAACCCCCAAAGTTAACAGAAGGAAAGAAATCATAAAGATCAGATCAGAAATAAATGAAAAAGAAATGAAGGAAACGATAGCAAAGATCAATAAAACTTAAAGCTGGTTCTTTGAGAAGATAAGCAAAATTGATAAACCATTAGCCAGACTCATCAAGAAAAAATGGGAGAAGACTCAAATCAATAGAATTAGAAATGAAAAAGGAGAAGTAACAACTGACACTGCAGAAATACAAAGGATCACGAGAGATTACTACTAGCAATGATATGCCAATAAAATGGACAACCTGGAAGAAATGGACAAATTCTTAGAAAAGCACAACCTTCCAACACTGAACCAGGAAGAAATAGAAGATAAAAACAGACCAATCACAAGCACTGAAATTGAAACTGTGATTAAAAATCTTCCAACAAACAAAAGCCCAGGACCAGATGGCTGCACAGGCGAATTCTACCAAACATTTAGAGAAGAGCTAACACCTATCCTTCTCAAACTCTTCCAAAATATAGCTGAGGGAGGAACACTCCCAAACATATTCTACGAGGCCGCCATCACCCTGACACCAAAACCAGACAAAGCTGTCACAGAGAAGGAAAACTACAGGCCAATATCACTGATGAACATAGATGCAAAAATCCTCAACAAAATACTAGCAAACAGAATCTAGCAGCACATTGAAAGGATCATACAGGGCTTCCCTGGTGGTGCAGTGATTGAGAATCTGACTGCCCATGCAGGGGATACGGGTTCGAGCCCTGGTCTGGGAAGATCCCACAGGCCGCGGAGCAACTGGGCCCGTGAGCCACAATTACTGAGCCTGCGCGTCTGGAGCCTGTGCTCTGCAACAAGATAGGCCGCGATAGTGAGAGACCCGTGCACCACGATGAAGAGTGGTCCCCGCTTGCCACAACTAGAGAAAGCCTCGCACAGAAACGAAGACCCAACACAGCCATAAATAAATAAATAAATAAAAATTAAAAAAAAAAAAAGGATCATACACCATGATCAAATGGGGTTTATCCCAGGAATGCAATGATTCTTCAATATACGCAAATCAATCAATGTGATACACGATATTAACAAATTGAAGGAAAAAAATCATATGATCACCTCAATAGATGCAGAAAAAGCTTTTGACAAAAGTCAACACCCATTTATGATAAAAACTCTCCAGAAAGTAGCCATAGAGGGAACCTACCTCAACATAATAAAGGCCATATATGACAAACCCACAGCCAACATCGTTCTGAATGGTGAAAAACTGAAACTATTTTACCTGAGGTCAGGAATAAGACAACGTTGCTCACTCTCACCACTATTATTCAACATAGTTTTGGAAGATTTAGCCACAGCAATCAGAGAAGAAAAGGAAATAAAAGGAATCCAAATTGGAATAGAAGAAGTAAAATTGTCACTGCTTGCAGATGACATGATACTATATGTAGAGAATCCTAAAGATGCTACCAGAAAACTACTAGAGCTAATCAATGAATTTGGTAAAGTAGCAGGATACAAAATTAATGCACAGAAATCTCTTGCATTCCTATACATTAATGACGAAAAATCTGAAAGAGAAATTAAGGAAAGACTCCCATTTACCACTTTAACAAAAAGAATAAAATACCTGGGAATAAACCTACCTAAGGAGACAAAAGTGCTGTATGCAGAAAACTATAAGACACTGATGAAACAAATTAAAGATGATACAAACAGATGGAGAGATATACCATGTTCTTTGATTGGAAGAATCAACATTGTGAAAATGACTCTGCTACCCAAAGCAATCTACAGATTCAATGCAATCCCTACCAAACTACCAATGGCATTTTTCACAGAACTAGAACAAAAAATTTCACAATTTGTATGGAAACACAAAAGACCCCAAATAGCCAAAGCAATCTTGAGCAAGAAAAACAGAGCTGGAGGAATCAGGCTCCCTTACTTCAAACTCTACTACAAAGCTACAGTAATCAAGACAGTATGGTACTGGCACAAAAACAGGAATATAGATCAATGGAACAGGATAGAAAGCCCAGAGATAAACCCACACACATATGGTCACCTTACCTTTGACAAAGGAGGCAAGAATATACAATGGAGAAAAGACAGCCTCTTCAATAAGTGGTGCTGGGAAAACTGGTCAGGTACATGTAAAGGAATGAAATTAAAACACTCCCTAACACCATACACTAAAATAAACTCAAAATGGATTAAAGACCTAAATGGAAGGCCAGACACTATAAAACACTTAGAGGAAAACATAGGCAGAACACTCTATGACATAAATCACAGCAAGATCCTTTTTGACCCACCTCCTAGAGAAATGGAAATAAAAACAAACAAACAAAAAAACAAATGGGACCTAATGAAACTTAAACCTTTTGCACAGCAAAGGAAACCATAAACAAGACGAAAAGACAACCCTCAGAATGGGAGAAAATATGTGCAAACGAAGCAACTGACAAAGGATTAATCTCCAAAATATACAAGCAGCTCACGCAGCTGAATATCATAAAAACAAAAACCCAATCCAAAAACGGGCAGAAGACCTAAATAGACATTTCTCCAAAGAAGATATACAGATTGCCAACAAACACATGAAAGAATGCTCAACATCATTAATCATTAGAGAAATGCAAATCAAAACTACAGTGAGATATCATCTCACATGGTCAGAATGGCCATCATCAAAAAAATCTACAAACAATAAATGCTGGATTCGGTGTGGAGAAAAGGGAACCCTCTTGAATTGTTGGTGGGAATGTAAATTGATAAAGCCCCTATGGAGAACAGTATGGAGGCGCCTTAAAAAACTAAAAATAGAACCACCATACAACGCAGCAGTCCCACTACTGGGCATATACCCTGAGAAAACCATAATTCAAAAAAGAGTCATGTACCACAATGTTCATTGCAGCATTACTTACAATAGCCAGGACATGGAAGCAACCTAAATATCCATCGACAGATGAATGGATAAAGAAAATGTGGCACATATATACAATGGAATATTACTCAGCCATAAAAAGAAATGAAATTGAGTTATTTGTAGTGAGGTGGATGCACCTAGAGACTGTCATACATGAGTCAGAGAGAGAAAAACAAATACCATATGCTAACACATATATATAGGGGCAGGACAAGAATAAAGACAGAGATGTAGAGAATGGACTTGAGGACATGGGGAGGGGGAAGGGTAAGCTGGGCCGAAGTGAGAGAGTGGCATGGACATATATACACTACTAAATGTAAAATAGATAGCTAGTGGGAAGCAGCCGCATAGCACAGGGAGATCAGCTTGGTGCTTTGTGACCACCTAGAGGGGTGGGATAGGGAGGGTGGGAGGGAAATGCAAGAGGGAGGGATATGGGGTTATATGTATACATGTAGCTGATTCACTTTGTTATATATCAGAAACTAACACACCACTCTAAAGCAATTATACGTGAATAAAGATGTTTAAAAAAACAAGAAATGAATTTGGAGAAGTTAAATTTTATATCATAGAAATACAAACAACCATAAGAGACTACCACGAATAATTATATGCCAGTAAAATGGACAACCTAGCAGAAGTGGATAAATACCTAGAAATGTACAATCTTCCAAGACTGAACCAGGAAGAAATAGAAAATATGAGCAGACCAATTACAAGTAATGAAATTCATTATTTGATTAAAAAAAAAAAAACCCAACAAGCAAAACTCCAGGACCAGACATTTTTACAGCTGAATTCTACCAAACATTTAGAGAAGAGTTAACACCTCTCCTTCTCAAACTATTACAAATAACTGAAGAGGAAGCAACACTTTTGAACTTATTCTTTGAGGCCAGAATAACTTGGATATCAAAACTAGAGAAAGACACCACAAAAAAAGAAAATTACTGGTCAATATCCCTGACGAACACAGATGCAAAAATCCTTAACAATATACTAGCAAACTTAATTCAATAATACCTTAAAAGAATAATACACTATGATCAAGTGGATATGTTCCAGGGATGCAAGGATGGTTCAGCATCCACAAATTAAACAATATGATAAGCCACATTAACAAATTGAGCAATAAAAACTATATGATCCTCTCCATAGATGCAGAAAAGTTTTTGACAAAATTCAACATCAATTTATGATAAAAGTGTCAACAAAGTGGGTATCAAGGGAATATGCCTCAAGAAAATAAAGGCCATGTATGTCAAATCTACAGCCAACATTATATTCAATGGTGAAAAGTTGAAAGCATTTCCAAGGAAGAAAACAAGGATGCCCATTCTCACCACTTTTATTCTACACAGTATTAAAAGTCCTAGCCACAGCAATCAGACAAAAAAAAAATCCAAATTGGAAAGGAAGAAGTAAAATTGTCACTGTTTGCAGATGATATGATACTATATAAAAGTATTAGAACTAGTAAATGGATTCAGTAAAGTTGCAGGATCTAAAATTAACATACACAAATTTGTTGCATTTCTATACACTAATAATGGAGTATTAGAAAGAGAAATTATGAAGACAGTACCATTTCACAATTGTACCAAAAAGAATGAAATACTTAGGAATACATCTAACCAGGGAGAAGATCTGTACTCAGAAAACTATAAGACAGTGATGAAATAAGTTGAAGATGATATAAATGGAAAGTTATACCATGTAGATGGAAGAATTAATATTGTTAAAATGACCATATTATCCAGGTTATCCCCAGATTAAATATAATCACTATCAAAATACCAAAGGCATTTTTCACAGAACTAGAACAAACAATTTTAAAATTTGTATGGAAACATGTTAGACGCTGAATAAGCAAAGTAATCTTAAGAAAGAAGAACAAAGCTGAAGTATCATGTGCCTTGATTTCAAACTATACTACAAAGCTACGGTAATAAAAACAGTACAGTACAGGTACGAAATCAGATGCCAAGATCAATTCAACAGAATAGACATCCCAGAAATAAACTCCACTTACATGGTCAATTAATCTATGACAAAGGAGGCAAGAATATACAATGGGGAAAAGACAGGCTTTTCAATAAATTGTGTTGGGAAAACTGGATGGCTATATGCAAAAGAATCAATTGGACTACTTTCTCACACCATATACAAAAATAAACTCAAAATGGATTAAAGACACATTTAACTTAAGTTTTAGACCTTAAACTGTAAAACTTCTAGAAGGAAACATAGGTGATATGCTCCTTGACATTGGTCTTAGCAACATTTTTTTAGATATGTCTGCTTACACAAGGGAAATAAAAGAAAAAATAAACAGAAGAGACTCCTTTAAACTAGAAAGCTTTTGCATTGTGAAGGAAACTGTAAACAAAACAAAAATGTAACCTCTTGAATGGGAGAATATATTTGCAAGCAATATATCTGATGAGGGATTAAAATCCAAAAATAACTCATACAACTCAACATCAAAAACCCCCAAACAACTCAATTAAAAAATGGGCAGAGGGGTCTTCCCTGGTGGTGCAGTGGTTGAGAATCTGCCTGCTAATGCAGGGGACATGGGTTCGAGCCCTGGTCTGGGAAGATCCCACATGCTGCGGAACAACTAGGCCCGTGAGCCACAACTACTGAGCCTGCGCGTCTGGAACCTGTGCTCCACAACAAGAGAGGCCGCGATAGTGAGAGGCCCATGCACCGCAATGAAGAGTGGCCCCCGCTTGCCACAACTAGAGAAAGCCCTCGCACAGAAATGAAGACCCAACACAGCCAAAAAAAAAAAAAAAAAGGGCAGAGGAACTAAATAAGTATTTTTCTGAAGAAGATATACAGATAGCCACGATACATGAAAAGATGTACAACATCCTTAATCATCAGGGAAATGCAAATCAAAACCACAGTGAGAGCTACAGTAATCAAGACAGTATGGTACTGGCACAAAAACAGAAATATAGATCAATGGAACAGGATAGAAAGCCCAGAGATAAACTCACGCACATGTGGTCACCTTATCTTTGATAAAGGAGGCAAGAATATACAATGGAGAAAAGACAGCCTCTTCAATAAGTGGTGCTGGGAAAACTGGACAGCTACATGTAAAGGAATGAAATTAGAACACTCCCTAACACCATACACAAAAATAAACTAAAAATGGATTAAAGACCTAAATGGAAGGCCAGACACTATAAAACTCTTAGAGGAAAACATAGGCAGAACACTCTATGGCATAAATCACAGCAAGATGCTTTTGACCGGGCTTCCCTGGTGGTGCAGTGGTTGGGAGTCTGCCTGCCAATGCAGGGGACACGGGTTCGAGCCCTGGTCTGGGAAGATCCCACATGCCGCGGAGCAACTAGGCCCGTGAGCCACAACTACTGAGCCTGCGCATCTGGAGCCTGTGCCCCGCAACAAGAGAGGCCATGACAGTGAAAGGCCCGCGCATCGTGATGAAGAGTGGCCCCCGCTTGCCACAACTAGAGAAAGCCCTCGCACAGAAACGAAGACCCAACACAGCCAAAAATAAATAAATAAATTTATTTAAAAAAAAAAAAAAACACTTAAAAAAAATCCTTTTGACCCACCTCCTAGAGAAATGGAAATAAAAACAAAAATAAACAAATGGGACCTAATGAAACTTAAAAGCTTTTGCACAGCAAAGGAAACCATAAACAAGACCAAAAGACAACCCTCAGAATGGGAGAAAATATTTGCAAATGAAGCAACTGACAAAGGATTAATCTCCAAAATATACAAGCAGCTCATGCAGCTGAACATCATAAAAACAAACAACCCAATCCAAAAACGGGCAGAAGACCTAAATAGACATTTCTCCAAAGAAGATATACAGATTGCCAACAAACACATGAAAGAGTGCTCAACATCACTAATCATTAGAGAAATGCAAATCAAAACTACAATGAGGTATCACCTCACAGCATCAGAATGGCCATCATCAAAAAATCTACAAACAATAAATGCTGGAGAGGGTGAGGTGAAAAGGGAACCCTCTTGCACTGTTGGTGGCAATGTAAATTGATATAGCCACTATGGAGAACAGTATGGAGGTTCCTTAAAAAATTACAAATAGAACTACCATACGATCCAGCAATCCCACTACTGGGCATATACCCTGAGAAAACCATAATTCAAAAAGAGCCATGTACCACAATGTTCATTGCAGCTCTATTTACAATAGCCAGGAAATGGAAGCAACCTAAGTGTCCATCGACAGATGAATGGTTAAAGAAGATATGGCACATATATACAACGGAATATTACGCAGCCATAAAAAGAAACGAAATTGAGTTATTTGTAGTGAGGTGGATGGACCTAGAGACTGTCATACAGAGTAAGTCAGAAAGAGAAAAACAAATACAGTATGCTAACACATATATACTGAGTCTAAAAAAAATGGTTCTGAAGAACCTAGGGGCAGGACAGGAATAAAGATGCAGACGTAGAGAATGGACTTGAGGACACGGGGAGGGGGAAGGGTAAGCTGGGATGAAGTGAGAGAGTGGCATGGACTTATATACTACCAAATGTAAAATAGATAGCTAGTGGGAAGCAGCCGCATAGCACAGGGAGATCAGCTCGGTGTTTTGTGACCACCTAGAGGGGTGGGATAGGGAGGGTGGGAGGGAGGGAGACGCAAGAGGGAGGAGATATGGGGATATATGTATACGTATAGCTGATTCACTTTGTTATAAAGCAGAAACTAACACCCCATTTTAAAGCAATTATACTCCAATAAAGATGTTAAAAAAAAAAAAAAACACACACAGTGAGATACCACTTCACACCTGTCAGAATGGCTATTATCAAAAAGACAATAAATAACAACTGTTGGCAAGGATGTGGAGAAAAAGGAACCCTGCTGCACTGTTGGTGAGATTTTAGATTACTGTAACCACTATAAAAAACAGTATGGAGGTTCCTCAAAAAATTAAAAATAGAACTACCACATGATCTAGTAATTTCACTTCTGGGTATTTACCCAAAGAAACCAAAAATACTAATTTGAGAAGATAAATGCATTCCAATGTTTGTTGAACCATTATATACAATAGTCAAGATATGGAAACAACCTGAGTGCCTATTGATAGAAAACTGAATAAAGAAGACATGGTGTGTGTGTGTATGTGTGTGTGTGTGTGTGTGTGTATACACACACACACACACACATACACACACACAGAGAATGGAATACTACTCAGTCATAAAAAACGAAAAATGAAATCTTGTCATTTGAGATAACATGGATGGATCTAGATGATATTATGCTAAGTGAATTGTTTGACAGGCAAATACCACATGATCTCACTTAAATATGGAATCTAACAAACAAAATAAAACAAAAACAGACATAGATACAGGTGATTGCCAGAACGGCGGGGGGTGTTGTGGTGGGCAAAATAAGTGAAGGGGATTAAGAGGCGTAAACCTCCTGTTTTATAATAAAAAAAAGTCATGGGGATGTACTATATGGCATAAGGAATATGGTCAATAATATTGTAATAACTTTATATAGTAACAGACTGTTACTAGACATCGTGGTGATCATTTCATATGTGAATGTCAAATCCTTCTGTAGTACACCTGAAACTAACAATATCATTATACATCATCTATATTTTAATTTAAAAAAGGAAAGCGAAAGGAAGAACAGTTATTCAGAGCTCATCTTATATTAAACAACATTTCCAATACATGTAGTTCTGTTTTATTCTATGCTATAAATATTTCTAGAACAACTGCTAAATTCAAGACAACATTCTGGGGCTGTGATAACTAAATATATTAAGAAAATGAAACCAGTTCCTGTCCTTAAGGAATCTGCTATCTGGTAATATGCAGAATTTCTATAAACTGTACTAACATTTTCTATGCAATGAACATGTGCCAGGAATAGTGCTGAACAATTTAAATTGTATTCTTCCCTCATTGTGAAACATATCATTCAGGATATTAGCTTGTTAAATTCTGTACAAGCAGAACCAAAAGAAAAATATTTCTGAGCCATATGTTTGCTCATACGTATGACAGGAATGATGGTAGGTTTTAAAAGTTGGGTTAAGGACTTCCCTGGTGGCGCAATGCTTAAGAATCTGCCTGCCAATGCAGGGAACACAGGTTCGAGCCCTGGTCTGGGAAGATCCCACATGCTGCGGAGCAAAAAAGCCCGTGCACCACAATTACTGAGCCTGTGCTCTAGAGCCTGCGAGCAACAACTACTGAGCCCACATGCCACAACTACTGAAGCCCGTGCTCCTAGAGCCCTTGCTCCACAACAGGAGAAGCCACCGCAATGAGAAGCCCGCACACCGCCACGAAGAGTAGCCCCTGCTCGTCGCAACCAGAGAAAGCCCGCACGCGGCAACATAGACCCAATGCAGCCAAAAATAAATTTATTAAAAAAATAAACAAAAGTTGGGTTAAAATATTATTACATTCAGTTTTTCAACTATTCTTATTTCACATTTTTATGAATTTATTCATAAATTTATTTCATAAGTTTTATTTATAAGTTTATTAATGCATTTAATAGGAAATTCTAATCAAGCAGTAGTGGCCTAGCCTTTACAGGCACTGAATTAAAAATTACTGAATAAATGAAAAATTGCTTTCTGAAAGACACTGTGTTAATTATTATCAGGAATAAAATAACTGGACACAGATCCCACTCTCAAGACACTTCCACTTTTAATTTTAAAAATGGAACATGTAAGCAACTAAGTATTGCCAGGAAGGAGGTGATAGGTGTTATGAGAGAGCCAGGAAGGTGCTATACATGTTCATTAGAAGGAAAGAAAGCAGATGAGAAATTAGTGTCATACTCTGAATTTCCAAAAAATATCCTGATTTTTTTATCTGAAAAGGTGCAAAGAATAAATATATTATTTGAAACCACCTCAGCCACCTACCATCTTTTCCTTCTTCCTTGGATGAGCCTTTTCCTCCCCTTCTTTTCCTTTCAAGAAGATATCTAAATATAGGAGAAGGGAAGGGGCTTACACGTCCTCATGGTAATGGGAAAAAGCAGGACTGTTATGGACTGAATTGTGTAAACTCCTTCAGTTCATATGTTGAAGCCCTAATCTCCAATGTGACTGTATTTGGAGATAAGGCCTTAAGGAGGTAATTAAGTGTTAAGTGAGGTCATAAGTGTGGGTCCTACTCCGATAAGACTGGTATCCTTATAAGAAGATGAAGAGACACCCCAGAGAGCTCTCTCTATATGTACATGACCACAGAGGAAAGACCGTGTGAGGACACAGCGAGAAGGCAGCCGTCTTCAAACCCTGAAGAGAGCTCTCACCAGAAACCAACCCTGATGGCACCTTGATCTTCGATTTCAGCCTCTGGAACTGTGAGAAAATAAATTTCTCTCGTTTAAGTCACTAGTCTGTGGTACTTTGTTATGCCAGCCTTAGCCAATTAATACATGGTCCCATGGATCTAGGTGCTGATATTGACTGGTTGTAACAATTTACATAGGGTTATTTTTCTGGAGTGATGTTAGGGTATGGTGGTGGTGAGGGCAACAGTTTCTGATTCCTGGAAACACTGACAAGCAGACTCTAACACTTGCTTTATTTAGACTCCTTTTCTCTGTAGATTTTCTTTCAACGGCAACTGTTGAAAATTCAACAGTTTTGAATTTTCAAAACTGCTACCCGAGGAAGGAGAAGAAAAATGGAAAGTACAAGCTAGTGAATAAAGAGGTGAGGAGAAAGATAGGGAAAGCTAGTAAAAGCTTGATTCTTGGTATATAGTGACAGACGGAAGATGTATAATAACACAGATGCATTTCTACTATGAACAGTAGACATGCTAAATGCTAAATGATTGGAAAGCTAGAACCTTGGTACGTACCATGCCAACTAAAACTCCCCTTAATGGAAAGCATTTATATGTACTAAATCTGTTTAATAGTGACATTTATTTAGTGTTTATTATACGCCAGAACTTGAGCCAAAAATTTTACGTATTTCTGTTTATTAAATCCTTACAAGAAGCTCATAAATGAGTCATTTCATTTAGCAGATGAGGCGTAGAGATATGTAGAATGTTACAGTATTCAGCGATAGAGCTAGGATTTAAATCCAGATATATCTGACTTGAAGTCTGAAGTCTTGGCCACTACAATATGCATTCTCTTAGAAACAAATAAGGAAATGAATATACTTTTAGTATAAGGCTTCTCCAAATAAGGTGGTAACATCTTACCCACATAAAGCTGAGTATTTTTGATATGTTATGTGGATGAGTGTGACATTTAGTGGTCAATGTGTGTGTTTGGAAGTACATTCTAAAAGAATTACAATTAAAGATTAATTGTAGTAAAAATGCTTTGTAAGTTTTGGGGCCACAAAATGAAGGAAAATAAATAAACCTGGCAATAATAAGTCTTTTCCTGGGGTCCTTTTCAGGTTTATCAGATGACATATGGTACATTATTTTAAAATTCCAAGGCAGAGTGAAATAACTTACCCACTTATCAAAAGAGTTCCATGTTTAAAGTATGTCTTTTTCAGAAATCATACTCTGAGAGACAATGTTTCCAAATTTTCATTTAAAAAAATTGTCTTCTATGGCTGGTCCTCAAATTTTTATTGCATTAAAAAAATTTTTTTCTTTTTTTTCTCAAAAGGATATGCAGTTACTAAGTTTACATGTACTTTATCTGAGTTTCGTTTAAGGATTTATCCCAGTAACTCTGCAAAGATTTATTTTTCACATCCTGATAGTCTTATCAAACTAAGAGAAAGCATGGCCTGTCTCCTGATTACCAAGAAAGGAAACATCCAGGCTGGTTTCGGTCCATTTACAATATGTTGTTAAAGAGGAAGCTGGTTATTAGAAAGAGTTTGAAGGGAATGCTATAAATTCTTTAGACCTTCAGAGGCAGTTTATGGAATTGGAGAGACTCCTACCCACAACACACTGTATCAATGATGTTTGTATCCTACAAGTCTCATTGCTACATTTACACATCTGCTCAAACCTAATCATAACAATACCAAGGTACAGAAGTAAATTGGCAAGGGAAATAATTACCCTCAACTCAGCCTAAACTACTACTTCAGGGTTATAAATAAGTATTAAAACATTATCTGTGGAAACAAACAAACTAACAGAAAACTTAGCCCCTTAAATGGAGATAAATTATAATTTTTTTCTTGACCAAAATTTCTCAGAAAGTGTTCCACAGAACAGTAAATTGGGAGAACTATAGCATAGTTCACCACTCCCTTGGAGATTCACAAGTAGTGGTTTTAAAAAGGCCTGCAGTTAGGAAACCACTTTAAAGTCATTTAACCTGAGTTTTTAAATCTCCTTGGGGCCCAGAACTTTTCGGGAATCCTACTAACAATATTTCTATAACATGCCCAGGGGAATGCTACTTTAACCTTATCGTTCCAACTCTGTTTTAGCAGTATTAGATCACAATACTAAATTAATTTAACCAAATATTTTCATTTTCAACTCAGGTGACTTGACCAAAAAGTGAACCATTGGGAAGTAGTTGTCAGAATTTGATTTTCCAAAGAAGAACT
Organism: Eubalaena glacialis; assembly: GCF_028564815.1. Classification (NCBI taxonomy): domain Eukaryota; kingdom Metazoa; phylum Chordata; class Mammalia; order Artiodactyla; family Balaenidae; genus Eubalaena; species Eubalaena glacialis. The sequence goes on from NC_083721.1 coordinate 114,467,123, forward strand.
TTGCTCAATTCCAAAACTATTAAATAAGCAAAGAAATGTGTCCAAACAAACAGGATTAAAAAAACACAACAACACAGAAATAAAGCTGGGCACCTAGTCAGAGACCAGATCACCCAGGGCCTTATAAATAATATGACCATTCATCTTGAGTAGGATTACACCTATTGTTCCTGCGTAATTATTAGTAATGTTCCCTTTTACTTTCAAAAATGTCCTGGTATGCACAATAAATTACATGGTCACCCTACTTATATGCCACTCTAAAATGTGATGCGTCTGTCATATGCGCAGGATTCTGATTTTGTCTCGGGGGAGGGGGGTGGCATGCAGCAAGGCCAGGGTAAGAGTTAACCTAAAATGTTGGGGCCTCAAATGAAAATTTGGAGAAGTTATAGTGAATGTTGTTAGATTAATTCCACTGTCAAAACAATGAATAGCTAAATGATATTGAAGAGAATGAAGCGGAAGTTTAGATAAATTAAGAAGTTTGTTAAAGAGCTAACAAATAGGGGGTGGGGGAAGGATTTGAAGCCAAGACTCTGTATGTTTGTCAGTACACTTTAAAACATGTCCATATAAACACAAAATTTATGAACAAATGAAGCCTCATTTATATTTATGAACTTGTATAAAAAAGTAAACGATTTAGTTTTTCCCTTCTGACTCCCAAGACTCAACATTTATTCAGGCAGTCTGGAGATTGGCATGATCCAAACGTGTCACAGAGTCTTTGCTCTTGGAAATTCCAGATTCCAGGGTCTTGGTTACCAAAGGAGGTTCATGAGATGATTCTTTGCCAAAAGTGATCATCACCCATGTGTTAGGTTTCTTGAGCTTCTTAGAAGGTCATTCCATCCCTAGTCCAATTTTTTACTTTCCTAAAAAATCAAGCTCTTCTCTAGAAGACCTCAACCTTGCCTTTTGGTTTAATTAAAACTTCCTCAATGGTAAATAAACATTAGAAGAACTCTCACACTTTGTTTATGTTCGCTTATTATACCATGTTCAAAGAGGGTCATAAAAATGTCTAGGGCTATGGTAGTTTTCCAAAATTAAATGTGTGGAAGGTTTCCAGTGGGCATGCTGTAGTTCCTTTTCAGCCCATGTTATAGGCCAATCAAGAGGCTTATTTAGTATCAGAAAATCATGTATGATGAAGCCCATGACTTTAGCCCTTCAAATAAATACAGAATGGCCTTGGAGATGACACAGATGTTCCAGAGCTTTTCCTAGTATCTTCGGGGCAGGGGTTATCTCTTGGGAAATTTGAGCTGACAGCTCAGCCGATTGTCTAGATGGGTGGTTTTATGTGTCATATTCTCAGTATTCACCCTCAAGGGTATATATTCTCAGGTAACCCTCAAGGTCATGAAGACTATGTGGATGGACCAAAATTACATCTCTTATAAATTGGAGGTTTAAGAAGTCTGCTCACAAAGCCAAATGGAGAAGGATATTTGGTTTTCTTTTTTTGGCAGCATGGCTATTTACAAGATTATGTCCCTACACCAGAACTTTGATTTCATTGATTAAGAAATGCAGACAACAGTAAAAAACAAAAAAGCAAAAACACAACAAAAATTTAGAAGAAGTTACTTCTAACTCCTTCTCCCTCATCAGACCACATCCAGATGGATACTAATTCTCATTAAGTGTACCTCTAAAATGAATCATGGCTCTCTTGCATCATTACTGCCACTGGCACAGTTCATATCCCATCTTTTCTTGTCTATACTATTAGAATAGCCTCCAGCTTTGTCACTGGACTCCATTCCACCCCTCCCCAACACATTCTTTAGCATTTCATCACAGATATTCCTTAAGAACAATTTTGATTACGCCATTTCCCTGTTTAAGCACTTAATATTGTGACCCATATATATTAAAAGTAAACTACCTCATAGGTATTTTATATATCACCAAATTTAAAAAATGCTATGAAATAATTCTTTCTTTTTTTTTTTTAATTGCTTTACAATGGTGTGTTAGTTTCTGCTTTATAACAAAGTGAATCAGTTATACATATACATATGTTCCCATATCTCTTCCCTCTTGCATCTCCCTCCCTCCCACCCTCCCCATTCCACCCCTCTAGGTGGTCACAAAGAACCGAGCTGATCTCCCTGTGCTATGCGGCTGCTTCCCACTAGCTATCTATTTTACATTTGGTAGTGTATATATGTCCATGACACTCTCTCACCCTGTCATATCTCACCCATCCCCCTCCCCATATCCTCAAGTCCATTCTCTAGTAGGTCTGTGTCTTTATTCCCGTCTTACCACTAGGTTCTTCATGGCCTTTTTTTTTTTTTTTTTTTCCTTAGATTCCATATATATGTGTTAGCATACTGTATTTGTTTTTCTCTTTCTGACTTACTTCACTCTGTATGACAGACTCTAACTCCATCCACCTCATTACAAATACCTCCATTTCATTTCTTTTAATGGCTGAGTAATATTCCATTGTATATATGTGCCACATCTTCTTTATCCATTCATCCGATGATGGACACTTAGGTTGCTTCCATGTCCTGGCTATTGTAAATAGAGCTGCAATGAACATTTTGGTACATGACTCTTTTTGAACTATGGTTTTCTCAGGGTATATGCCCAGTAGTGGGATTGCTGGGTCGTATGGTAGTTCTATTTGTAGTTTTTTAAGGAACCTCCATACTGTTCTCCATAGTGGCTGTATCAATTTACATTCCCACCAACAGTGCAAGAGTGTTCCCTTTCCTCCACACCCTCTCCAGCATTTATTGTTTCTAGATTTTTTGATGATGGCCATTCTGACCGGTGTGAGATGATATCTCATTGTAGTTTTGATTTGCATTTCTCTAATGATTAATGATGTTGAGCATTCTTTCATGTGTCTGTTGGCAATCTGTATATCTTCTTTGGAGAAATGTCTATTTAGGTCTTCTGCCCATTTTTGGATTGGGTTGTTTGTTTTTTTGTTATTGAGCTGCATGAGCTGCTTGTAAATCTTGGAGATTAATCCTTTGTCAGTTGCTTCATTTGCAAATATTTTCTCCCATTCTGAGGGTTGTCTTTTGGTCTCGTTTATGGTTTCCTTTGCTGTGCAAAAGCTTTTAAGTTTCATTAGGTCCCATTTGTTTATTTGTGTTTTTATTTCCATTTCTCTAGGAGCTGGGTCAAAAAGGATCTTGCTGTGATTTATGTCATAGAGTGTTCTGCCTATGTTTTCCTCTAAGAGTTTGATAGTGTCTGGCCTTACACTTAGGTCTTTAATCCATTTTGAGTTTATTTTTGTGTATGGGGAGTGTTCTAATTTCATACTTTTACATGTATCTGTCCAATTTTCCCAGCACCACTTATTGAAGAGGCTGTCTTTTCTCCACTATATATGCTTGCCTCCTTTATCAAAGATAAGGTGACCATATGTGCGTGGGTTTATCTCTGGGCTTTCTATCCTGTTCCATTGATCTATATTTCTGTTTTTGTGCCAGTACCAAACTGTCTTGATTACTGTAGCTTTGTAATATAGTCTGAAGTCAGGGCGCCTGATTCCTCCAGCTCCATTTTTCGTTCTCAAGATTGCTTTGGCTATTTGGGGTCTTTTGTGTTTCCATACAAATTGTGAAATTTTTTGTTCTAGTTCTGTGAAAAATGCCAGTGGTAGTTTTATAGGGATTGCATTGAATCTGTAGATTGCTTTGGGTAGTAGAATCATTTTCACAATGTTGATTCTTCTGATCCAAGAACATGGTATATCTCTCCATCTATTTGTATCATCTTTAATTTCTTTCATCAGTGTCTTATAATTTTCTGCATACAGGTCTTTTGTCTCCTTAGGTAGGTTTATTCCTAGATATTTTATTCTTTTTATTGCAATGGTAAACGGGAGTGTTTTCTTAATTTCACTTTCAGATTTTTCGTCATTAGTGTACAGAAATGCAAGAGATTTCTGTGCATTAATTTTGTATCCTGCTACTTTACCAAATTCATTGATTAGCTCTAGTAGTTTTCTGGTAGCATCTTTAGGATTCTCTATGTATAGTATCATGTCATCTGCAAACAGTGACAGCTTTACTTCTTCTTTTCCGATTTGGATTCCTTTTATTTCTTTTTCTTCTCTGATTGCTGTGGCTAACACTTCCAAAACTATGTTGAATAATAGTGGTGAGAGTGGGCAACCTTGTCTTGTTCCTGATCTTAGTGGAAATGGTTTCAATTTTTCACCATTGAGGACAATGTTGGCTGTCGGTTTGTCATATATGGCCTTTATTATGTTGAGGAAAGTTCCCTCTATGCCTACTTTCTGCAGGGCTTTTATCATAAATGGGTGTTGAATTTTGTCGAAAGCTTTCTCTGCATCTATTGAGATGATCACATGGTTTTTCTCCTTCAATTTGTTAATATGGTGTACCACGTTGATTGATTTGCATATATTGAAGAATCCTTGCATTCCTAGGATAAACCCTACTTGATCATGGTGTATGATCCTTTTAATGTGCTGTTGGATTCTGTTTGCTAGTATTTTGTTGAGGATTTTTGCATCTATGTTCATCAGTGATATTGGCCTGTAGTTTTCTTACTTTGTGACATCTTTGTCTGGTTTTGGTATCAGGGTGATGGTGGCCTCGTAGAATGAGTTGGGGAGTGTTCCTCCCTCTGCAATATTTTGGAAGAGTTTGAGAAGGATAGGTGTTAGCTCTTCTCTAAATGTTTGATAGAATTCGCCTGTGAAGCCATCAGGTCCTGGGCTTTTGTTTGTTGGAAGATTTTTAATCACAGTTTTAATTTCAGTGCTTGTGATTGGTCTGTTCATATTTTCTATTTCTTCCTGATTCAGTCTCGGCAAGTTGTGCATTTCTAAGAATCTGTCCATTTCTTCCAGGTTGTCCATTTTATTGGCATAGAGTTGCTTGTAGTAATCTCTCATGATCGTTTGTATTTCTGCAGTGTCAATGGTTACTTCTCCTTTTTCATTTCTAATTCCATTGATTTGAGTCTTCTCCCTTTTTCTCTTGATGAGTCTGGCTAATGGTTTATCAATTTTGTTTATCTTCTCAAAGAACCAGCTTTTAGTTTTATTGATCTTTGCTATTGTTTCCTTCATTTTCTTTTCATTTATTTCTGATCTGATCTTTATGATTTCTTTCCTTCTGCTAGCTTTGGGCTTTTTTTGTTCTTCTTTCTCTAATTGCTTCAGGTGCAAGGTTAGGTTGTTTATTCGCGATGTTTCCTGTTTCTTGAGGTAGGCCTGTATTGCTATAAATTTCCCTCTTAGCACTGCTTTTGCTGCGTCCCATAGGTTGTGGGTCGTCGTGTCTCCATTGTCATTTGTTTCTAGGTATTTTTTGATTTCCCCTTTGATTTCTTCAGTGATCACTTCGTTATTAAGTAGTGTATTGTGTAGCCTCCATGTGTTTGTATTTTTTACAGATCTTTTCCTGTAATTGATATCTAGTCTCATAGCGTTCTGGTCGGAAAAGATACTTGATACGATTTCAATTTTCTTAAATTTACCAAGGCTTGATTTGTGGCCCAAGATATGATCTATCCTGGAGAATGTTCCATGAGCACTTGAGAAAAATGTGTATTCTGTTGCTTTTGGGTGGAATGTCCTATAAATATCAATTAAGTCCATCTTGTTTAATGTATCATTTAAAGCTTGTGTTTCCTTATTATTTATTTTCATTTTGGATGATCTGTCCATTGGTGAAAGTGGGGTGTTAAAGTCCCCTACTATGATTGTGTTGCTGTCGATTTCCCCTTTTATGGCTGTTAGTATTTGCCTTATGTATTGAGGTGCTCCTATGTTGGGTGCATAAATATTTACAATTGTTATACCTTCCTCTTGGATCGATCCCTTGATCATTATATAGTGTCCTTCTTTGTCTCTTGTAATAGTCTTTATTTTAAAGTCTATTTTGTCTGATATGAGAATTGCTACTCCAGCTTTCTTTTGATTTCCATTTGCATGGAATATCTTTTTCCATCCCCTCACTTTCAGTCTGTATGTGTCTCTAGGTCTGAAGTGGGTCTCTTGTAGACAGCATATATATGGGTCTTGTTTTTGTATCCATTCAGCCAGTCTGTGTCTTTTGGTGGGAGCATTTAATCCATTTACATTTAAGGTAATTATCGATATGTATGTTCCTATTCCCATTTTCTTAAATGTTTTGGGTTTGTTATTGTAGGTGTTTTCCTTCTCTTGTGTTTCTTGCCTAGAGAAGTTCCTTTAGCATTTGTTGTAAAGCTGGTTTGGTGGTGCTGAACTCTCTCAGCTTTTGCTTGTCTGTAAAGGTTTTAATTTCCCCATCAAATCTGAATGAGATCCTTGCTGGGTAGAGTAATCTTGGTTGTAGGTTTTTCTCCTTTTCACTTTAAGTATATCCTGCCACTCCCTTCTGGCTTGCAGAGTTTCTGCTGAAAGATCAGCTGTTAACCTTATGGGGATTCCCTTGTGTGTTATTTGTTGTTTTTCCCGTGCTGCTTTTAATATGTTTTCTTTATATTTAATTTTTGAGAGTTTGATTAATATGTGTTGGCGTGTTTCTCCTTGGATTTATCCTGTATGGGACTCTCTGTGCTTCCAGGACTTGATTAACTATTTCCTTTCCCATATTAGGGAAGTTTTCAACTATAATCTCTTCAAATATTTTCTCAGTCCCTTTCTTTTTCTCTTCTTCTTCTGGGACCCCTATAATTCGAATGTTGGCGCGTTTAATGTTGTCCCAGAGGTCTCTGAGACTGTCCTCAGTTCTTTTCATTCTTTTTTCTTTATTCTGCTCTGCAGTAGTTATTTCCACCATTTTATCTTCCAGGTCACTTATCCGTTCTTCTGCCTCAGTTATTCTGCTATTGATCCCATCTAGAGTATTTTTAATTTCATTTATTGTGTTTTTCATCGTTGCTTGGTTCCTCTTTAGTTCTTCTACGTCCTTGTTAAATGTTTCTTGCATTTTGTCTATTCTATTTCCAAGATTTTGGATCATCCTTACTATCATTATTCTGAATTCTTTTTCAGGTAGACTACCTATTTCCTCTTCATTTGTTAGGTCTGGTGTGTTTTGACCCTGCTCCTTCATCTGCTGTGTGTTTTTCTGTCTTCTCATTTTGCTTATCTTACTGTGTTTGGGGTCTCCTTTTCACAGGCTGCAGGTTCATAGTTCCCGTTGTTTTTGGTATCTGTCCCCAGTGGCTAAGGTTGGTTCAGTGGGTCATGTAGGCTTCCTGGTGGAGGGAACTAGTGCCTGTGTTCTGGTGGAGGAGGCTGGATCTTGTCTTTCTGCTGGGCACGTCCACATCTGGTGGTGTATTTTGGGGTGTCTGTGGCCTTATTATGATTTTAGGCAGCCTCTCTGCTAATGGATGGGGCTGTGTTCCTGTCTTGCTAGTTGTTTGGCATAGGGTGTCCAGCACTGTAGCTTGCTGGTCGTTGAGTGAAGCTGGGTCTTGATGTTGAGATGGAGATCTCTGAGAGATTTTCACCGTTTGGTATTACGTGGAGCTGGGAGGTCTCTTGTGGACCAGTGTCCTGAAGTTGGCTCTCCCACCTCAGAGGCACAGCCCTGATGCCTCGCTGGAGCACCAAGAGCCTTTCATCCACACGGCTCACAGTAAAAGGGAGAAAAAATAGAAAGAAAGAAAGAAAGAGGATAAAATATAGTGAAGTAAAATAAAGCTATTATAAAGCAAAGCTATACAGACAAAATCTCACCCAGAAGCATATACATATACACTCACAAAAAAAGGAAAAGGGAAAAAACTAATATATCCTGCTCCCAAAGTCCATCTCCTGAATTTGGGATGATTCATTGTCTATTCAGGTATTCAACAGATGTAGGCGCATCTAGTTGTTTGTGGAGTTTTAATCCGCTGCTTCTGAGGCTGCTGGGAGAGATTTCCCTTTCTCTTCTTTGTTCGCACAGCTCCCGGGGTTCAGCTTTGGATTTGGACCCGCCTCTGCGTGTAGGTTGCCTGAGGGCGTCTGTTCCCCGCCCAGACAGAACAGGGTTAAAGGAGCAGCTGCTTTGGGGGCTCTGGCTCACTCAGGCCGGGGGGAGGGAGGGATACGGATGCGGGGCGAGCCTGCGGCGGCAGAGGCCGGCGTGACGTTGCACCAGCCCGAGGCGCGCCGTGTGTTCTCCCGGGGAAGTTGTCCCCGGATCACGGGAGCCTGGCCGTGGTGGGCTGCACCGGCTCCCGGGAGGGGCGGTGTGGAGAGTGACCTGTGCTCGCACACAGGCTTCTTGGTGGCGGCAGCAGCAGCCTTAGCGTCTCATGCCCGTCTCTGGGATCCGCGCTGATAGCCGCGGCTCGCGCCCGTCTCTGGAGTTCGTTTAGGCGGCGCTCTGAACCCCCTCTCCTCGCGCACCAGGAAACAAAGAGGGAAGAAAAAGTCTCTTGCCTCTTTGGCAGCTGCAGACTTTTTCCCGGACTCCCTCCCAGCCAGCTGTGGTGCGCTAATCCCTTCAGGCTGTGTTCACTCCGCCAACCCCAGTCCTCTCCCTGCGATCCGACCGAAGCCGGAGCCTCAGCTCCCAGCCCCCGCCCACCCCGGCGGCTGAGCAGACAAGCCTCTCGGGCTGGTGAGTGCAGGTCGGCAAAGATCCTCTGTGCGGGAATCTCTCCGCTTTGCCCTCCGCACCACTGTGGCTGCGCTCTCCTCCGTGGCTCCGAAGCTTCCCCCCTCTGCCACCCGCAGTCTCTGCCCGCGAAGGGGCTTCCTAGTGCGTGGAAACCTTTCCTCCTTCACGGCTCCCTCCCACTGGTGCAGGTCCCGTCCCTGTTCTTTTGTCTCTGTTATTTCTTTTTTCTTTTGCCCTACCCAAGTACATGGGGAGTTTCTTGCCTTTTGGGAGGTCTGACGTTTTCTGCCAGCGTTCAGTGGGTGTTCTGTAGGAGCAGTTCCACGTGTAGATGTATTTCTAATGTATCTGTGGGAAGGAAGGTGATCTCCGCATCTTACTCTTCCGCCATCTTGCCCTTCTCTCAATAATTCTTTCTTATCACTTAGACTTTTTCTATCTTTAGACAGTTTTAAATTTATTTTGCCAGATTTTTATTATATATCACTCCTGTAAATGCGTAAGGAGGAAAATATAAGCTATAGGTATAGACAATGCAATTATGTCATAAACCCTGCTGTAAGACTCTATCCATTGCAAGATACATTGTGATGCCAGAATTGTCAAAAATGTACATCCTAGAATCAGTAAAGTATAGTGAATGCTTACCATGTGACGCAGCAATGGCACTCCTTGGTATTTACTCAAAAGAGTTGAAAACTTATGTCCACACAAAAACTTGCACACAGATGTTTATAGCAGCTTTCATAATTGCCAAAATTGGGAGCAACCAAGTTATCTTTTAGTAGGTGAATGGATACAAAAAATTGTGGTACCTCCAGACTACAGGCTACCATTCAGCACTAAAAAGAAATGAGCTATGAAGCTCTGAAAGGACACGGAGGAAACTTAAATGCATATTTCTAAGTGAAAGAAGCCAAACTGAAAAGGCTACCATACGATTCCAAGTATGAATATGGCATTCTGGAAAAGGCAAAACTATGGAGACGGTAATAAAGGATCAGTGGTTGTAGGGGGAAGGGGAGGCTGGAGAGTGACGGATAGGTAGAGCATGGAGGAATTTTAGGGCAGTGAAAATACTCTGTTCGATACCATAATGATGGATACATTTGTCCAAACTCACAGAATATACAACACCAATAGTAAACCCTAATGCAAACTAACAACTTTGGGCATTTATGATTATCAATGTAGGTTCATCAATTGTAACAAATGTTCCACACTGTGGCAGGTGTTGACAATGGGGAGGCTATGCATGTGTTGGGGCAGGAGGTATATGGGAAATCTCTGTGCCTTCCCCTTAATTTTATTGTGAACCTTAAACTGCTCTCTAAAAAAATAAAATTTAAATTAAAAAAATATGGTGAATATTAGTTTCATTCCTCACACCCCTCCTCCCCGGCCCTCCCACCTTTTACTATAGGAAAAATAAAGTCTGAATCCCTCAGCTTGACATTCATGGATTTTCATTCCGTAGTATGGCCCACAGCTATGTTCTTAACCTAACTTCTTTCCATTTACTAGTGTGTCAACACACCTATGCTTTCACGCTCCTCTGCTTTTTGCCCCTTTCCTTCTCTTCCTAAAGGTCTAGATTTAATGCCTTTTGTTTTCCCTCTCCATCCTAACAGTACTAGCTCCTCCCTAATGTCCCCATAGCATTATCTGCATACTGACAGTTTGGGGTTTGATACCCTTGCTCTGCAGTTAGTAGAATATATGCCACTGGCCATGTCTTTGTACAGTGCCTGGAGGATAGGAGGTGCTTCATAAATATATTCTGACTGAATTGTACTAAAATAAAATAGTAAGAAATTAATTCAAGAATAAAGTAGTAAAATATACACAAAGCATTCTGCTACCATTATCATCATCAGCATCATCAACCAAACAAGACCATCTATCTGTATTTAAAATGATGAAAGATGATTAAAAATAGGCCTTGCAGCTGTAGGTGACAAGGTTAGTGTTTAATATTTTTTTCTTTTTCCTCTGGAGAAAACTTGCTGGGAGACTAGGAGTGATACTAAAGGTTTTAGACAAGGAGCAGTGGCCGAGGGTCCTTGGGCTGTCTCAAGCTTATGGCGCTGGTTGGGCGGAGGCCTTTGCCAGGAGATGAGGAACTGGGCCTTCCGTGAGACTGAAGTCAACTGTATGTGAAAGCCTGAGCAAGGGGACAAATACTCCCTCCATTCCTTATTCCTCTAGGTTTATTTGCCCTAGAATATTTAGAACTGTCATGTAATAGTGCTTATTCCAAGGATTGCTTCTTCCGATTATTTAATACTTTTGAATGTTTTCATGAATAATGCTCTCTAATGGACAGAAATATTTCCCATAACAGCTCGCCTCCCTTCTCTCTTTGTGCGTAAAGAGTATTATATGTAGTTTGTAACCCTTGCCTTGTTTTAACCCTTGAAAAATGTTGTCCTCTCCAGTACATAAACCAATGTCATATAACTGAGGTTAGACACAAGTAGCATTTTACTAAAGTGACCATGACATTTTTAATAAAAATATGTTTTTTAATGAAGCAAGTTAAAATATACATGTCATGAATTCAATTACATGTCCTTTTGATTTGTAGAGAATTATTTGAGGTGTTTCCTGGCAATTTGTACTCATTTGTTCATTATTTATAGTACTAGTTATTGTCTTTTCCAGATAAAATTTCATTCCCAGTGGCACTGAAAACATGTTTTGAGTAAATCTTGGCAAGAATAAAGGCATAAATTCTTGAACTCTGTTCAGTCAAAACAGAGCTGTATGCTTCATTAGGAAACTAGTGCACTAGAGCAGTATCATTTTTCATACTATTCTACTGGTTTTATAGTAGTGATTCTTTAAAACAATGGATCTACTTAGGTTTCAAGACTTAGCTGGCAGGTGTCTGGATATGTTCAAGATGCAGAAGTAAACTGATAAAGTTCAGTTAGCCAGCTACTTTTCCATATTCACAGTATTGATTCTTGATCCACCCAGGTGTTACGCCTCTCCGTTGTGATACATTCACATTTAAAGTATCCTGTTCCATCCATTCCATCCACATATATTCAAAGTAAAAAGATCTAAGAATTAAATGTTCATATTGTTTCCAAATATAATTCTTTGGGAATTTTTTTTCAAAATAATATTTGTATTTATTTGAGGTATATATACTGAGTCAAAACTTGTCAGGATAAACAAACAACAACAACTAAAAACGTACTGGAGAATCTACTCTGATTATGTTGAGGGTAATTAGTGACATAGCTAAGTTTTAGAACTCAAGCATCTGGAACTACAGCCTACTTGATCCTGTGTTATATCGTGCTAAAGTCAGAAAACCTCTGAGAAATTGCTATCACCACTAAATTGTCCATGTGATGTAGGCCCTGCTGCCAGGTAATGAAATGGTCCTCTGTGGGTGGTGGATCTGGGCCCAATCCTATTAGTCACAGGTAACAGCCATCATCCAATCCCATGCAAAGAAAAGACCAAGATCGCTTCTTTAAAAAAAAAAAAAAAAAAAAACAACTTTTTTTTGAAGTCCACTTCTGATTTATTTCTCATTTAGGTAATCTTAGATTTATTTCCAGGTGATGTGGCATAGTGAAATGGCTGCTCTCTCCTAGCTTAACACATATATTTTGAATTTGTTGAATGGATGTATTTCATCTATCTCTGTAGCCTCCCAAGTATCTCACACGGGTTCTTGCACATGACAGGGGCTATACCAACAGTGGTGGAATTCATTTGGTCTGGAGTCCATTCCCTCTCCCTCCCTTTTCTCCTTTCTCATTTTCTTTCCTTATCTGTCCCCTCCTTGTCTTCCTGCACCTCTTTCTTCACCTCTTTACTCCTCTTTTAAAAAAAAAATTATTTTTCCAAAGCCATACTGTTAATTACCCTAAAATTTAGTTTCTTGTGATTTTCCCAACAGTTTCACAAGGTCAGCACATGTCATGCTGGGCAACTTTAAGAAAATGTTAGCTCTTATAAAGTTCAGCTTTATATAAATCTTCATATAAATTTTAAAGTTATATAATACATTTATATAATCTTTATATAAATCCTTAGAGTTGAGCTTTTGTTCCAGGAATCTTATTAGTGTTATTGACAGAAATCAGCTATCATGGCCAATTTTCAGCTCATTTGGCTACTTCATGCTATCAGCTAAGTAAACAGTTTTGTTGTCCAGGTCAGTTACATCTGCTCTCCATCTACATATACAGAGGTCCAGTGAGGAGAATGTAGAAAACCATTTCCTGCTTAGCCAGTAGAGAGATTGGGGTAGGCATTATTCCATATCACATAGCACTGACTGATGACAACATGAGCTGCTAGATGTGCTCTACTTATATTCCTAGATAGGTTTACGGACAGATGACTTGTGGAAATCTCACAAAAGTGAAGCAGGGATTTGCATCTGTACAGACTCATGGTCAAGACACAAATGAATTCAATAAATAGTTGTGTGTTGAATGACTGAACAGGATTTAAAAGACATGTTCACTAGATAGTTAAAAAGAGATATACATTTTTTTGGACTACACTTTCAATGTTTATTGTTTGCAGAGGTTTTTTTTTTTTTAAATCAGCTCTGTCCTTGAGGGCTTGGCAGACAATAATATTTTATATGTTCACAGTGCTTTATAGTTTATATATCCTGTCCCTACTTATTTTCTTCTCTAATTTTGACTAAAACTATATGAGGAGAGGTGTGATTTTAACATAAAGAGCATATAGATATGAGGTTTATGTGCTTTACTACAAGTCCTATAGGGATTTTGACCATTTGGGATCACAAGACCTTAAGAATTTTGGAGTCACAGTGATATATATATATATATATATATATATATATATATATATATTTACAGGTGAAAAAGTTCTCATTCATCTGTCATTAAGAAAGTGCATTTAAGGATTTTTCTCACCAACCAGGCAGGGTGTTAAAGTGGGAAAGGTATAAATTTGGAGTTTTGAATCCTGGTTTTGTCACATATTAACAGTGTGAATTTGGGTTACTTATTAATTTCACTGAGTCTCATTTTTCTCATCTAATCATCATAACAATCATTCTGTAGAGTTACTGTTATGACTTCATGAAATAATGTAGATAAGGTGCCTGGGATACAATATGCATCCGTAGAATCAGCCTCCAGTCAGGATTACTCTGTACCAATACATCTAGACTATCTTTCCCAATCTCTTCATTCATGAATGAAGGATGCCCTCTGAGAGATAACCAGTTAACAATGCAGTCTGTGGCTTTTGGGAAATAGAAAAGTAACTGTCTATGCCACAATCAAACCTGGACCTCTGACCTCATGAGCAGACAGCAATGAAGGCTAACCAGTTGCAGACTTGGGTGGTTCGTCATTTGAACCACTGAAGGAAGTCTTGGGATTCATCTGTCTTCCTCACTCATGTCTCTGAGAGAAACTACGGTGCATTGAGACCTCTCTAAACACTCTGATCTACCCCTATTCTGGCATAATCAGGCCTCAGTCCACTCACCTAGTGCAAATGGAATAAACTTAAGCCATTAAACAAGCTGAACAACTATGGAACACACCAGATTCTATCTTGAGTACTGTCTTGCTGACTAAAAATTTTCACACTGAGGGAGAGGTTTGATTGAAGAAGGAATTAACATACATTTTTTGGAAGAAAGTTTAGTAGAAAATCCTTTCCTACAATTTACTGATAGCCATGAAAAGTTACTGGTGAAGTTTCAACCATCGGTGGAAATTTAACAGTGGTATTACTGAGTAATGTGATTATGAGTGATTTTTCATCTTTACTTCTTTGTGCTTCTCTGCATTTTCTTAAAAAAAATAGAATGAGGTGGGGGCAGTCAATCAATCAGTCTATCAAATCAATCAATCCATATGGAAAAGAAATACTGTTTTGAGCATTCTTTGGGGATGGAATGAAAATACCTTCACTTAATTCCTAGGAATTGCCTTTGGTAGAGAGTAAGTACTTTTGTCCATCCTATGTTCTGAGGCTTTTCTGCTCAGAAGTTAGATTTTCTTTTCCTGAAGCAGCTCTTTCTGCCCATCCATGGAGCTCATCAGCACAATCTGTAGGATTTGTATGCAGCTGGCTTTCCCTGTTTTTACTTTTGAATGGGTAGCTTATTTCTTTCCAGCAGTTCTTTTTTTTTAATTGACCCAAAATGGGTGCAGATGTGGTAAGCATATGCTGAAAGTTGTTGAATATTATTTTCACCCTGAAGAAAGGCCTGACGTAAGCAGTTTCAGATTGTGTGAATTCTTGATTTCACAGTGGCCTTCCAACACTGACTCTGCTGCCAGTGATAGCAGGAACCAGGGAGAGACCTTGGGAGGTAAACCACTGATATAGTTCATTTCCAAGAATTGATGACCTCATGTGTTCCTTGGTGTGTGATTTTGTGAAATGAAGAGGTGTAAAGTGAAGTTTTCATCTTCAAAATTGGTACTAGGGTCTAAATCATAATTAAGGTATTTTTCCTAAATTTTTTCCTGTATTTTTCAGTGCATACTTGTAGAAGCCAACTTCTGTTATTTGCTTATTTACACCAAAGACAGTTTCTTTGTGCCAATTCTAAATTCTGAATTTTTGTTTGATTTTTTTCTATTGCCTTTCTGTTAGCTGCATAGTGTATTGAAGGACAATTAATCTGGGAATCAAAACACTGCATTTTTCCTCTTATTTTGTGAAATGAATATATATTGCAAACATATAATTGCTATTCACAACTGCTAATCACATTGCTCATAAACTGTTTTCCAGTACTTATAGAAACACGTCATTAAATAGAGTTAACTTGACTGTCTATATTTTTTTGTCTGAATATTAAAACTATTTATTCCAGAGGTTCTCGAGAGAAAGTTTTCATGTTCCCAAAGAAGAATTTTTTTACCTGGGGAAAATAATGACTTCTTCGTTAATAGAGGATAGTCAAAGAATTGATTTAATTAGTATATTTCTTTATATTGCTAAACATCCACGAGCAAGTTTAATGTACTCATACACCTGAAACTAACACAACATCGTAAATCAACTATACCCCAATATAAAATAAAAATTAAATTAAAAAAAAGATTAAACAGGCAGCAGAGTAAAAAAAAAGATTAATGTATTCGTTCATTCACTTATTTAACAAAAGTGTAGTGTGCCAACCACATACCAAGTACTTTGCCAGGGATCAGGGATACAGTGACCAATTAGAGAAACAGAGTTCCTGCTGTCATACTGCCTGCAGGTTAGTATGGAGATGGACAAATAAGCAATTGCAGTAAGAGCACATTGGAGAATACCTGAACCTAGATTTAGTGGTCAGGAAAAAGATTTTGAGGGGAAGAGAGATTTGAAAATGAGCAGAAAATGAAAAGTGAGTAGTAGTTATCCAAGTCTTTGTATTGTTGAGAAAGGGATAGTTACAGAGTGTGCACGTGTTTGAATGTGAAGGAAAAGAAAGAGAAAAAGCTAGATAGCTAATGGTTTAAGTCTACATTTGGAATGAATTAAAATGACAATAAAAGCTGGTGGAAACTCATTCTGAAGTCATCATTAGGAGCTTACAAGCTTACTGGCAAGTTTCAACGTTTGCTTTCTGGGAACACATAAAGAGAATTTAATAAATTTCCCCTTAGGGGGAGGAGAAAGTTAATAGACCACTAAAAGGGCCTAATTTACCTCCAAGGATTAGATTACTCAGAGTTAAAATAGGGCAATTAAGATGTACATGCCATGTTTAAATGTTAGAAAGTATACCCAGTGTAATTCTAAAAGACCAAAGTCCTTCAGAAAGCACTAGAGTTTGTTCAATGCACTGAAGCTTTAATTTCTCAGGAACCTCACGCCTCGGTCTTAGGTAAAAAGAAAAAAAAGCAAGTCATGCTGTTCTGTTTCTCATTGTTAGGCACAATCTCCAATGTATTATATTGTTTGGTTTGGCTGGTGTGAAAATCAAATTCATGTAGTAAGAGAAAAACTAGATGATCTTTTTGAAATATGTCTAAAATTTCTCTTGCCAGCTCCAAATAAATGAATCATATTGACTTCATACTAGGGAGCCATGTTTCAAGCTAAATCCCCAATCCTTAGATGGTTTTTCCTGATTCTTTAGCCTATTTTCCTAATTTTTCATTTGGACAGTTATTATATAATATCTGTTCTCACACATTTCAGAGCCCAAGTGGACCTTTTGGAGCTGGTTTTAGATTCCATCATGCTCCCCTAGCATTTTGTAGAAAGAATAAATCCAGTTTCGCAACACCTGGTTGGGAGGGTTCTGACGTTCTGTAAGAACTTTAAGACGCTTAAATTTCCATTCAAGGACTGGGGCATGGATTAATTTAAATTATTCAAAAGGTAGAGGATGCCTGCAAAGGATCCTTTGAACTTGGAATTTATTCATTCATTCCAGATATATTTACTGAACATCTACTGTGCACCAAGCAGTGTTTTAGGTATCCTGTAGTGTGGCTGAAAGCCTAGATAGCTGATTCTGAGTCAGAATTTCAATATCATGAGATAAAGTCTACTGATCTTTCAAACATGGCAGAGACAATCAACATCCTGGCTCTGCTACTCGGTATCTGTGTGACCTTGAACAGACCTCTTCTCTCTGAGCCTCAGTTCTCACATTCCTCAACTGTGCCCAACAACTTCTACTTTCACCAGTGGATTGGAAGAGACAAGATGTGACAAGTTAAGCAGAAGGGGGAGATGTTTGTGAGCTCTGGTCACTCACTGTTCACCTGCTAGATATTCTCTTCCAGGGCCAGCCAAGCTAGTGGGCAGCCTAGAATAGTCCCCTCAGGAGTCACTTCATCAACTCCTACTCTTACGTCAGACTTCCTCCCGAAGCCTGACTTGACATCTTTTGTGATAAGACGCCCCTGATATGAGTTTCTATGGTGCCCTCCCCTATTTCTACTATGGACCTTACCACAATTTATCATGACAGATGTTTAATCTACCATCTATCTTCCTGCTAGAATCTAAGTTTCAAGAGGGCAAGTGACATGTCTGTTCTGCTTTCTGGTATATCTCCAATGTTTAACAGAGTCCACGTATCATTATTGAATAAATGAATGAATGTATGTCTGTATACATCCTTACAGGCCTGCTAAAGAGGAGTTTGTGAAGAAGAGAAGGAAGCATACTTTGTCTATATTGGTTGCTGCGCACGTGTACACACACAGTTTCACTTAAGTCTCATGATCACGCTAAGTGGCAGAAATGGCAGGTATTTTGATTCCTGTCTGCTGATGAATATGAGGTTCAGAGGGTAAAGCATTTGTGTTTGCGTGGCTAGGAAGTAAGAGGACTAGAAATGGAACTCAGCTCAGTTTGATGCCAGATCCTTTGTTCTTTCCATTAAATCACAGCATTCCTTAGCACTGAGAAACTATTTTAGAACTTACAGCAATGGCAACCGGGAAAAGAGTCACCTGGAATTTGATCTTTGTGGGTGCCTTTTTGTATAGTTTATTGTTCATTTCTCTCTGCTGCTTTGCTTTATTAAATAAAGATAAACAGAAGCTGCTACTGGTGCTGTTGATTGGGATTTCTGTTTGAAAATGAAATCTTGGGCATCTGTTCTCCCATGTTATATTTTACTTTGAAAAGAACATCCATTTTGTTTTTTAAGAATTATTTTTCTCAAAAGGTAGTGCATGCATATGGCAAAAATGTAAACAATGCAAAAAGGTATTTTTAAACACATGGTAGCATACTGTGTATATCTCTATGTACCTTGCTTTTGTCACTGAATTAATATATCTTCAAACGTATTCTATATAAAAATACATATTTCATTATTTTAATGATTACATATAATTTCCTTTTATTTGTAACACATAATTGGTAGGTTTAATAATATGATAACCACAGAAGAAAGTAATCTAACGTCAGAATTACAATGTTTACCTGGTGAACACAAATATATTTTAACAAATATAAGTTAAATCAAGCAATGTGACTTAGAATTCCCATAGAGTAGGAAAGTACAGTTTATTTTTATACTGAAAGCAATAAAAGTATTTAAAAGTTCCATTCCTTGGGACTTCCCTGGTGGTGCAGTGGTTAAGAATCTGCTTGCCAATGCAGGGGACACAGGTTCGATCCCTGGTCCGGGAAGATCCCACATGCCGCAGAGCAACTAAGCCTGTGCTGTACAACTACTGAGCCTGCGCTCTAGATCCCGCAAGCCACAACCACTGAGCCCATGTGCCACAACTACTGAGGCTGTGCGCTGCAGCTACTGAAGCCCACGCGCCTAGAGCCCATGCTCCGCAACAAGAGAAGCCACCGCAATGAGAAGTCCACGGACCACAACAAAGAGTAGCCCCTGCTCCCCGCAACTAGAGAAAGCCCGTTTACAGCAACGAAGACCCAATGCAGCCAAAAATAAAAAATAAATAAAAAATAAAATTTGCATTCCTTTTATTGTGAATCATTGCAGCCAACTATCACTTAGAGTCACAGAGTTTTAGAGCTAAGAGTGACTTTAGATGTGATTTAGTGGGGTGGTTTTAAAGAACATTTTAGTGTGTGTGTGTGTGTGTGTGTGTGTGTGTGTGTGTATGAGTTTTTCTTCAAAAGCAAGCTTATGCAGAGACATAATAATGTCTTGTTTATTGAGCACCTACTTTGGGCCTGGAAAATTATGAGCGTTTTAAATCGTTATCTTATGGCTTACATTTTAGAGATAGGTACCATTATCATATTGATTTTACAGGTGAGAAATATAAATGCAAAGTCTGCCTGATTCTAAACACCATGGTACAGTATTTTGTCTACTAGATGTAAAATGACTAAATTTCAGAAATCCTACCCACTTAGCCTCAATCTTCAACCTTGAAGGTCCTTAGAAGGGGCTCCTCCAATCCTTTAGGATTTTTCAGAACATGTTTTTAAAATCCTCACAGAGTCCATAAACAAGGTTAATAATCCACCACTACTCACCGGTATAGCTGCACCAGTATTGAAAATATTAAAATACTTCTGAAGTTTCAGTAAATAATTCTGTGGGACCCAGCCACTCTCTGAGACATACTGGTCATTATAGGCTGAATTGTGTCCTCCTGAAAATTTGTATGTTGAAGTCCCAAACTCCCCTGGACCTCAGAATGTAACTGTATTTGGAGATAAGGTCTTTGAAGAGGTGATTAAGTTAAATTAAGACCATTAGAGTGAGACCCTGATCTCATCTGACTGAAGTCTTTAAATAAGAGGAAGAGACACCAGTGCTCGCTCTTTCTTTTAACACATGCACTTAGGAAAGGCCATGTGAGGACACAGTGAGAAGACTTGCCATCTGCAAGCCAAGGGCAGAGCCTCAGAAGAAACCAAACATGTTGACACCTGACCTTGACTTCTAGCCTCCTGTGAGAACTGTGAGAAAATAATCTTCTGTTTTAACCACCTAAGTCTGTGGTATTTTGTTAATGGCAGCCTGAGCAGTTCAATATACTGGTCCTCCTCATAATCTGGAAACTAAGAGTTAAAGCCTGGCACACAACAGGGGGCCTCCCTGAGGGAACGTGCTCTGGTTGGTACTCATGTAACTGTGTCCTACTAATGGACATTTTGCTTGTTTCCAAAAAACTATGAAGCAATGAATTTTCTTGTACATATATCTATATGTTCATTTGGGGATATATTTTAGTATGTATTTCTAGAAATGAAATTGCTGAATTGGTTAATTTAGAAAATTGCTACGTGTATATTAACATTCTTCATAAAATACATTAAAAAACTCATCTGGGCGAAGCTACATTTGCGGAAGACACTAGTGTATTGGTTGAACTCATTCTGGCTTCTGGACATTAACAGCTACCTTGCTTTTGAAGGAAAAAAAGTTTCAAAGTAGAAAATATTTTAAATTCATTAGGGAGAAGGAGTTTGAAATATTCCATCACCTGATAAATGAAGCCCAAAGCTACAAAGGGAAGAAATGTCTAAGCAGCTCTGACAATGTCTTTAGGTGTGAGCAAGGCCAGAGAGCACCATTGCTGAGAACAGACGTTTAAAATGATGTCTTTTCCCTCGGGCATCATTTGCCCACCAAACTATCCATGATGACAGTTTATATTATATTCATTCCTTCAGGAATAATTACTGTGCCTCCATGTGGAAGTTTTCTCATTCCAAAAAAGCAGGATCATCCATCATATCAACATGATATGGTTCTGCCAGATACCAGATGAATTAGCAAATGGTATTCAATATACACATTCATCAATTCTGACTAGTGCTTAAATAAAATCATAAGGGTATATTTTGGAAAATACTAGTGGGCTTTGAACATGTTTTAAAAATTGTCCAGACAGATATATGGTTCTTTTAGTCACTTAAAAAATTTAGAATTAAAATAGCTTTTGCTAAAAGCTAGCTCTTCTTGAATATAAATTGAAAAAAGCCAAAGGCAGAAATTCTCAAACTTGAGTAAACATCAGAATCACCTGGAGGATCTGTTAAAACACAGTTTATTGGGCTGTACTCCAAAATTTTAGACTCAGTAAGTCTAGAGTGGGACCATGGTTCTGTACTTCTAACAAGTTTTCAGGTGATGCTGGTGCTGCTGGTCTGGAAAGCACACTCTGAGGATGGCTGCTCTTGACAAGACTTTTACAAAATTTAAGTCACATATGAATCACCCAGGGATCTTTTAAAAATACAGATTCAAATCCAGTAGGAACTCAAGATTCTGCATTTTGACAAGCTCCCAGGTGATGCTGATGCTTCAGGTCTGTGAAATTTTGAGCATCAAGATTCTGTACAAAGTATAGCACATTTTAGTTGGTTGACAATTTGGGGGGTTCCTGATTAAAAGATAAAGGTAAATGTGCGGACTTCCCCCACTGCCTCCCAGTTTCTCTGTCAAATGTTAATGAACACTCTAAAACTGATTGCCAGGTCTTTTCATATAACTTGGCCTATGGTCCTCTCACCCAGGAAACTTAATCAATTTGGTCCATTCTTTCCACCTCCCAATTTTGCTGAGGCCTAGTTTGATAGATTTTCAACAAAGAGAAACTGGGCATGGAACATTTTTGGTCATTGAGACCATATAGAAACAGAAATTGAAGTTTAGAGTAGATAAGTAATTTACCTAAGACATGGAGCCCAAGACAAGTAGGCTACTTACTATCCCATTGCTTAGAACAGGCAATATGGTGGGGGTGGATTCTAAACACTGTGGAAAAGAGAGAAGATACTTTGATCATCTGGTGATGGTGACAGTGTTCTAGGAATTGGGCATTGCCTTGTTAGAAGCTGGTGGTCAAGAGTGGGGCAATTACCCATATACCTAAATTTTCAAGCTCAGAGCTTTGGATTAAGAAAGGAGAAGTCTCTGTTTCCAAGTCTTAAGACAAAGTAGAAGGATTTCAGACTTCAGTTATTAGATTCCAGGATCAATTCCTCTGTCCTATACTTCACATACTGGTTTACATCAGTTCATATTGGGGTTATTATGTTCTGGAGAACAGAACCACAAACTCTCAGAGTTGAGAAGAACCTTAGGAATTATCCAAGGCTTTTTCTCCACCGAGACTGATTCAGCACTAACAAAACTCACAAGAAATAGGTTTATAACCCATCACTAAGATTACATTTGCTGGAGATCAAAACACTTACATCCCAATTATGGGGATCCTCTGACAGTATTAAGAAAACTTAGAAACTGAATGAGAAGTTTGATGAACCTGGAATCAGTTAGAGCCAGGGGAGATGAGAAGTTTTGTGAGGCATTTCACCCAAATATAGAAGAGAACTAACTTGTTCCCCTATTAATATTGCAACTATTACCTCTAGATTTTTTGAACTGGCTCTAGATCCAAGCATTCTATCTGTTGTGCCCAGGTCTCCTTCTCAGACTGCATGTCACAAATTTTGGGTTGAAAAATACAACTAACATAACTAGAGAGTTCATTTTCCCTAGGGGTGGCATCTTTTTGTCCCCAGAGAGTCTCTCTCTGTCCCCTGGAAAGGGCAGAAGGCCCATGGTGGACTCTGCCCAGATCTCCCGGCTCTGGTCTCTGTACCAACAGCCCCACTCTCCTTGAGATCCTCAAGCTTTTGCGTCAAACACTGGGTAAGATTTCTGAGCCTCATGCCATATATTTTTGTGGGCTCTGAAAGATGGTTAGCCCATAGTGTTGCAAAGAATGAAATATAGACTTTGTTTTTAAATTTTTTAAATTATTTATAGCACTGTGGGTAAATCACTTAACCTCTTGTGACTTAAATCAGACTATTAATGCTTAAAAAGTCCATGGCCATTCCCCAAATCTCAGAGTTCTTACAGCTTCCCTGCCTTTGTTATCCTTTCTAAAACTGTGTAACCAACTTTAGACACATATGAATATGTTTAAGGATAATATTTTCCTATGTGTATAATAAAAATATAATTATTCATTGTTTATTCATTCTTTAATGGATTATTTATTCAGTGCACATTTATTGAACCCCTACTATGTTATTCTGTACTGACAATGTTATATGCAAGGAACACAAAAACCAATGAGGCATGACCCCTGCCTTGTAGAAACTCATTGTTGGTGGTGGAGATAGGCATCTAATTTTTTCATTCATTCATTCTAAGAATATTTATTGAATTCCTATCATGCTCCAGCCACTGTTCTAAGCTCTGAGGAGTTTACATTTTAATGACAGTGGGGCGAGGAGAGGAGGAAGGAGACAGACAATAAACAAGTAAACAAACAAATGAGATCACATCAGTAAAAAAAAATGGTAAACAACAACAATGAACAAACAAAAAAAAACCCAGACCATTAAAGCAAGGTAGTAATAGGACAGGGTGATTGGAGAAGGCATTTCTTATTGGGTGATAATAAAGATAAGACTTGAATGGTGAGAAAGACCAGGAGGAAGAACATTCCAGGCAGAAAGAATCAGTGGTAAATAAAAGGGCCTAAGTCCAGAAGAAACACCGTATATTCCAGGAAAATAAAGAAGTGCAGGGAGTCTGAGAGTAATGATGCATAATGACAATGGGATAAAAGATAAGACAGTATAAACTGTTTTGGAAAGATGGGCATGTGTGCCACTACGAAGGTAGGGGTATGTGGGACTCTACCATGGGAGTTTTCTAAGGGGAGGTGGCTTTTGTGAAGTCTTTAAGAGCAGAAGCCTGTAATTGTTCATCTTGGGTGCTTCTAAGACTCTTGCCTAAGGAGACTGGAGCAGGTGAGTGAGAAGGGAGCTGCGGGGGAGAGTAGAGGTGGTGGTCCGGGCAATGCTGCCTAAAGGCTTTTTATAGTTTTATGTATTTGCATAAATAAAAATGTCCAAAAATAATTTGCATCCTAGAAATACAACTTTCTAATACTTTCACATAATCAGATATACTTGGCTTAGTCTTTTTCTGAGTGATCACAAATTCCAACTTAGTAAAGTCTGCATTAATGAGATTTTCATATAGTCATACCCTTTTGTCAAGGAAGTTGAGATCTGTGCCAAGAAAGCGTCTTCCTTATCAAGTCTATCTATTTTTTTATATGTCTTTAAAGAAAATTTATGTGTGTGTTGTGCATTTTTTTCTTTTTTTAATGGAGTTGTTTAGAGATAAGGAAAAATAGTGAATTTAGTTATCTTGATTTATCCTTCCTGATAAGGGCTGAGGGTTCTCTAGAAATGTTATCTACTCTGTGGCTGAAAATAATTTAATAATATTAACACTTAAAAATAAAATGGGATTCAATACAATATGGGCTTAAAAATCAGACGTATTCTTATGGAAGTGTGTGTGTGTGTGTGTGTGTGTGACAGAGAAACAGAGAGAGAGAGAGAGAGGGTGATTCTGATCTTTTAAGACAACAAATGATCCAGGTGTGCCTGTGGGTTTGAGCACCACTATCATCCCAGGGGTTTACTGTTCCTCTTTTTTAGATCCTCAGCACCTCTGGGGGCTTACTGGTAAAAAAAAAAAAAAAGAAAGGTAATGAAATTCATTTACTATCACCCTAAACTATCTGATATATTCAAACTTCTCTTTCATTTTGAAAAAAACATGATTCTAGATTTTAAAATCCTGACCAAGGGACTTCCCTGGTGGCACAGTGGTTAAGAATCTGCCTTATGCAGGGGACACGGGTTTGATCCGTGTTCCGGGAAGATCCCACATGCCGCGCGGAGCAACTAAGCCCGTGTGACACATCTACTGAGCCTGCGCTCTAGAGCCCGGGAGCCACAACTACTGAGCCCACATGCCACAACTACTGAAGCCTGTGTGCCTAGAGCCTGTGCTCCGCAACAACAGAAGCCACGACCATGAGAAGCCCGAGCACGGCAACAAAGAGGAGCCACTGCTCACTGCAACTAGAGAAAGCCTGCGCACAGCAGCGAAGACCCAACACAGCCAAAAATAAAAAACCAAATTTATAAAAAGAAATAAATAAAAAAATAAAAATAAAACTGTGTTTGTAAAACAAAAAAATAAAATAAAATCCTGCTCGAGTCTGTCCTCGCCTTCGTAAGTGGAACTAACAGTAAAGCTAGCACTGTCTGCTGCTAGCTCTGACAAACACAGGTGAGGGCATTATGAAATAGGTTTTATAATTACCTAAAAAATGCATTTATCTACCCTTCCTTTTATCTCTAGCCAGTTCCCTCAAAAACTTTATTTTTAACTAAGAGAATTTCAAAGCTTGGTATTTTCGAGAATTATAGTAGTGTTTGTTCTTTAAAAAATAAATTACATTCTTATGCATAAACTAAGGTCAGGAAAGCATATAATATTTTCTCTCATGCTTTATCTTTTAACAGAAGGGTTAGAATAATAGCACTTTAAATTGAACTCGGGATTTTTTAACCAATTTTTAAGAAACCATATTTCTTGTTCTATCGTTTCTGTACATATTTGAATTACTTTTAAAATTCCAAATTCACCACATTCCCCAGAGGTTCCCTTCATGGTGGATGGTGCATTTTCCAGTTAGCTCTGCTTAGTGGCTGAAATTGTTCAAAGCAATTTGTCCAAGACTGAACCTGAATTAATGTGGTGCATGGATTATACATTGTATTACTTTTAAAAATTCAAGACACAATGCAACCTTTTCAGTTATTCAGGGCCAGCATTAAAGTATAAGTGGAGTAAATGATGTGACATATGATCTGAGGAGAGATACTGAGAGACACTCCTTTCCATTCTGCTTCCCTTTGTTCTTTCCTCAGGTCTCTATTAGAAAGACTTTGTGTCTACAAGTATGAGAACAGAATGCAAATTCTTTTATAGGGAGTTAAATGCAAAGCAATGATGAATCTATGACTCCTCAGTGGAAACGTATTCATCAGATTATATAGCAAGAACTTGGGGGTGAGGGATAAAATTGGCAAGTATTTTATTCATGAGAAGAGCAGAGGGGGGGCAAGCCCTGATTTTCCTACCCCCATTTTTTAATATCTAGAATGCATGTGAGAGGTTGGGGAGCTTTAAAGGGAAAAGGTGATTAAGTAACTGGCCGAGGGATGAGGGCTTCTGACCTGCCTGTTTGACTTGATTCTTCCTGAGGCTCTCTTTCCAGCTCTGCACACTCATTGCATTTCTCAGACTGACCTCTCTGATCCCCCACCTCAGCCTCTTAATGAACTTCTTCAACCCTCGTTTTAAGTGTTGCTTGCTTCCAGAATTCTTCTTCAACCTTGAGTCCCCTCCTCCCTTCTTGATAAACTAAGCACATCTCCCTCCACTTCCAGAACACCACGTGTGTCTCTATTGCAGTTAGTGTCTCTTACAATGATTTGTTTGGTTCTCCCCCTTGACAGATTCCAAGCTCTTTAATGGCTGGGATGGAGGGTCCCTTATTCTTTGGAGGACCTGGCATGGTTATTTAATAAATGTAGAATAAATGCATTTCAGTATTGCTCTTGTATGTTTCCTGACTTGTCCCCTATATTTGAAGATAAACATTGCTACATCCTCTTCCATTTCAATGTCTAATTTTTTGTAGATATTTTAGTCATCACTATTTTTTTTTTTACTCTGAGTTCCTCACAATCTTTATAAAATGGAAACTGCCTGTGTAGGGTCTAATAATGTATTCATCACTGTCCTCTGGCCCTCCAATTAACACTACCCCATTCCCCTTCCCCATCTCATTCAGAACAGGTGACAGAGGAACAGCTACCAGCTTGAAAACCTACAACTCCAAACCACTTTTGCTTACTTAATTCTACTCCCCTCTTCCTTTAAAAGACACTCCTTCTTCAACCTGCTCTTCTTCATCTCATTTATTCTATATCTTTAGAGATGTTTCTATCATGTTTCTCTTCTTTTCTATATCTTCAACCACTCTAGTGAATCCTTCCCCTCAGCATGTAAATGTACCCAAATCTCTTTAAATAAAAAAACTCTCTCTTAATCACAAGTGTTCCTATATCTCTGTTCTTCCTCCATATCTATACAATAAAATAATAATCATTACTTGCAATCTTAATCTTACTTTTCATTTACTCCTAAACTACTGGGTCACCATTGCCAAAGCCAAGGTTCATCTCAGTCTTTATCCTTACTTTTACCCCCTGCTGCATTTGACTATGTTGACCACAGCCACATTTTCTGAATTTTCTGATTTTTAAAAAAATACTGCCCTGCTTCTTCCTGATTTCTACTTACGTCTCCAGCCAGTCTACTGAGCCTACTCTAGAGCCTCTCTTTTTCAACTTGCTGCTTAAAAGCTGATACTTTCCAAGGTTCTGTCGTTGGCTTGCTTCTCTTCTCATTTTATATACTCTGCAAGGGTAATGTCTTCATACACAATACAGACAGCATCCACTACCAACTATGCTGAGGAATTTTCAAACATCTGTGTTTAACTGACATGAAACGCTGCCTTCTCTGGCACCCAGTCTAAAACTTGGGAGTCATCTGGAGTTTTTCTTTCTCTCAGTCCTGTATCTAACAGGTTACAACCAATCAGGGGGTAGACACTGAAGCTGAATAGCTTACTTCTCCTTGTTTTCTCCAAAAGGGTGGATCAGGTTGAAGAGCAGTGCTCTAGATATCCTTGAGGGAGAAACAGTACCAGAGGTTGATCAGGTTCAGGAGCATTTTGTTTGACTGTGCCTTCATAAGGAGGGTGTGCATGGGTGGAGTCTTTTCAGGATGTGTTCTTCCCCTCAAGGGCCTGGTGAAGGCTCCCAGGGCATCCTACCATATCAGCCATGTGTCTCCTCTCCTGCCCTCTCCCTCCCACTGCCACGCCTTTCCCCATCTTGTCTTTCTTCCTTTGCCACCTTCCCTCTTCATAGGTGTGTCCTTTCTCTGTATTGGAGAAAACATTACATTTTTCAATGGACTAGACAGAGAAGATCTTTCCTTCTGATTTTAGTGCAGATTTTTTTAAGATTGAATTTACTTACTTTTGAGTCAAAGTCCTCAGATACAAATAAAGGGGGTCATTTTTACCTTGCTTTGTTCTCTGTGAATATATTTTTCTCTGGGAAACATGAGAAGAGGTAGGTGGCCAAAAATAAAATTCATTTATTTATGATCTCTGGTCAGTATAATTTCAATGGCAATATCTCTTCCTTTTCACTAGCAGCCACCAGCTGTTTTGATTCTACCTCTTAGCTATTCCAAGAGACTGTCTCTATGGTGGAATGCAAAAATGACCACATTCTTTATAGCCCTCACATCAAAAAGGCACAGAGTATTTCTTTATTCCTTGAATCTGGGCTGACTTTGTGATTTGCTTTGGATCACAGAATGAGGCTGAGGCCACAGTGTTTGCACTCTGAGACTGGGCCTCAGGAGGCCTTGCACATTTCTTCTTCATCTCTTGGAGCCCTGCCTCCATCACATGAACAATCCCTGGCCAACTTGCTGGAGGATAAGAAATGATAGGTATCTGAGAGGAGATGTCACAGCAGAGCCACCTTAGATCAGCCAACTCTCAGCTGACCATCTAGCTGACCACAAGCGCATGAAACAGCCAGCTGAAGTCAGTTGAGACTGGTCCAGATCAATGGAATCCCAGCTAAGCTCAGACCAAACTGGACCTGCAGAATCATAAGCTAATTAGGGTTTCTCAACCTCAAAACATTGACATTTTGGACTGGATGATTCTTGGGGGACCGTCCTGTGTACTGTTGGATGTTTAGTGGCATCCCTGGCGTCTACTTATTGATGCCAGTAATACTGTTCTTCACTGTAATAACCAAAAACATCTCAAGACACTGACAAATGTCCCCTGATGGCGGTGGTGGGGGACAACCCCCCTCTCCCATAGATGAGGACCAATGAGCAAAATAAATGGTTGTTGCTTCACACCTCTAAGTTGTTTTTTTTTTTTTTTTTCCGGGGGGGGTGCCAGTTGTTGCAGAGAAAAATACTAGCTAATACAGTTCCCTTCCTTCTAGCTCCACTGTCATTGTCTTAGGTCAAGTCCCTATAACTTTGTTGTGCCTAAATCATTGCCAGTTGCCTAACCAGGCTTCCTACTTCCTGTGATTTGTTCCTTTAATCCAACCCATCCATTTCCATCAGTGGTCAAACAAATAAACATACAAACACAAATTTGATCATATCATGTCATACTTAAATAAACCTTACTGGTGTCTCATTTCCTACATGGTAAAATGCCAAACTCCTGGCACACAAAGTCCTTTATCATCTAGTCTCTCTGCCACAAATCTGATTCTCCCCCTCTTTCCCATATATAACTTAATTTTCAGTGCCATCACACTATTTGCTGCTTTGGAATGTGTGTTATCTTTTCATGCTTTTGTACCTGAGAGTTAAATTTAAGTAATTCAGATCCTGCTTTCTACCACCAATATTCTGAAGGATTTTATAGAATAGAGCTAATTGCTTCCTGCTAGCCTCTTATTTATTTTTTTAAAAAATCTTGGGTTATGCACAGACAAGTATACACGTATGCATGTATAATTGCATACATACATGTATGTACATAGAGTGAAAGTCTAATAAGATTAGAACTCAAATTTCAGTGTTTTAAAGGGAGTTTTGAGGAAATTTGTAGGCACCCCTCCCAAAAGTATTTTATTAACTTTAAAACTCTTAAGCATATACCCTAGTATAGTAGATAACTGTTTTAATAGGCATTCAGTTAATAGGCAAATGACCCAAATTCATTTTAGAAAATTACCTTTCTTCCACTGTGTTCAAGATTAATACAGCAGTCAATCAAGGTATTTTGCCCCACCCTAGCTAAGGGGTGGAATTTAAAGTAGGCCAATCAGCATCTCCTCTGGGATGCTGTCTATTGAGCAGAATGATGCAAGACCCTAAAATTTGATTGGAGATTCCTCATCCTGTGGTGGCTGATTAACTCCTTTACCCTGGTCTAGTTCCTGATTCCCTATTTCCTGCTATTTTTTAAGCCTAGTGCGAGCTTCTCTTTGGTTCTATAAGCTACCTCTGATCTTCTCAATATATTCCTTTTCTGCTTTTGTTACTTAGAGTAGTTTTATGTTACTTGCAACCAAACAACCCTAAATGATATCTCATGCTACCTAATTTATTACTCTCATGATAAAAAAACAACACTTAAAACTTAAGTAAAGCAAGAATGAATAACTATAGCCAATATGTTCTCTATGACCTTAGATGTATTAACAAATCTTTCAATGTTTTTCAAAGAAAAGTTAGTTTTTATCTCTTTGAAGTATATTCCAAACACAAATTTATCATAAAACTTTGTGCCAAGCTGAGTTCTTTCCTGGTCCAAGGAAAAGTTGGATTGCCATGAAACCAGTAACTTGATAGTGTAGACATATCAATGGGTCTAGAAGTCCCTGACTATGAATGATATGCCAGGTGTTTGGTATGTATTACATTCTTGATAATTTAAGTCTACATATATGAACTCAATCTGATTATTTGATGATTTGTATGAAGTATTTTCCATTAAGTCTTTTGGAGTATTGACAATGATGTCATTTTCTTGAGGACTTGACATTAGTTCAGAAGAATAAAGACCTAGTATTAGTTTTTCCTTTGACCAACTGTTATAATACAGTTTACATCTCTGACTTTTTGAAATAGGAAGTAGTAACTTATTTATCTTTTTAATACATAAACGTAGCTTTTAGTACATTCTTTTTTTTTTTCCTGTTGGAGAAATCTCTTTGAAAGTCTATTCCCAATGATACGTAATTGCTCTAACTAGTTCTTACATTTATTATAAATAACAGTATTGAATTAATTTGCAGGTATTTCATAATATATACCTTTGACTAAATCAATGTGGGTTTCCCCAAGCTAGTCCATTTTAATGAGAGCTTATTATGTCTTTGCCATATATGTATTTTCTAGATGCTCCAAGATATTTTTTTATTGAAGTACAGTTGATTTACAATATTGTGTTAGTTTTGGGTGTACAGCAAAGTGATTCAGTTACACATACACACACATACATATATGTGTGTGTATATATATAAATACACACATTCTTTTTCAGATTCTTTTCCATTATATGTTATTACAAGATATTGAATATAGTTCCCTGGGCTATACAGTAAGTCCTTGTTGTTTATCTGTTGTTCTTTTAAAATTTTTTTTTCTTGCAATGGTAAATAGGAGTGTTTCCTTATTTTCTCTTTCAGAGTTTTCATCATTAGTGTATAGGAATGCAAGAGATTTCTGTGCATTAATTTTGTATCCTGCTACTTTACCAAATTCATTGATTAGCTCTAGTAGTTTTCTGGTGGCATCTTTAGGATTCTCTATGTATAGTATCATGCTATCTGCAAACAGTAACAGTTTTACTTCTTCTTTTCCAATTTGCATTCCTTTTATTTCTTTTTCTTCTCTGATTGCTATGGCTAGGACTTCCAAAACTATGTTGAATAATAGTGGTGAGAGTGGATATCCTTGTCTTGTTCCTGATCTTAGAGGAAATGCTTTCAGTTTTTCACCATTGAGAATGATGTTTGCTGTGGGTTTGTCGTAGGTTGAGGTAGGTTCCCTCTATGCCCACTTTCTGGAGAGTTTTTATAATAAATGGGTGTTGAATGTTGTCAGAAGCTTTTTCTGCATCTATTGAGATGATCATATGGTTTTTATTCTTCAGTTTGTTAATATGGTGTATCAAATTGATTGATCTGCATATATTGAAGAATCCTTGCATCCCTGGGATAAATCCCACTTGAACATGGTGTATGATCCTTTTAATGTGTTGTTAGATTCTGTTTGCTAGTATTTTGTTGAGGATTTTTGCATCTATATTCATCAGTGATATTGGTCTGTAATTTTCTTTTTCTGTAGTATCTTTGTCTGGTTTTGGTATCAGGGTGATGGTGGCCTCATAGAATGAGTTTGGGAGTGTTCCTTCCTCTGCAATTTTTTGGAAGAGTTTGAGAAGGATGGGTGTTAGCTCTTCTCTAAATGTTTGATAGAATTCACCTGTGAAGCCATCTGGTCCTGGACTTTTGTTTCTTGGAAGACTTTTAATCACAGTTTCAATTTCATTACTTGTTATTGGTCTGCTCATATTTTCTACTTCTTTCTGGTTCAGCCTTGGAAGGTTATACCTTTCTAAGAGTTTCTCCATTTCTTCCAGGTTGTCCATTTTATTGGCATAGAGTTGCTTGTAGTAGTCTCTTAGGATGCTTTGTATTTCTGTGGTGTCTGTTGTAACTTCTCCTTTTTTATTTCTAATTTTATTGATTTGAGTCCTCTCCCTCTTTTTCTTGATGAGTCTGGCTAATGGTTTATCAATTTTGTTTATCTTCTCAAAGAACCAGCTTTTAGTTTTGTTGATCTTTGCTATTGTTTTGTTTCTATTTCATTTATTTCTGCTCTAATCTTTATGATTTCTTTCCTTCTACTAACTTTGGGTTTTGTTTGTTCTTCTTTCTCTAGTTCCTTTAGGTGTAAGGTTAGATTGTTCATTTGAGATTTTTCTTGTATCTTGAGGTAGGCTTGTATTGCTATAAACTTCCCTCTTAGAACTGCTTTTGCTGCGTCCCATAGGTTTTGGATCATCATGTTTTCATTGTCATTTGTCTCTAGGTATTTTTTGATTTCTTCAGTGATCTCTTGGTTATTTATAATGTATTGTTTAGCCTCCACGTGTTTGTATTTTTTACGTTTTTTCCCCTATAATTGGTTTCTAATCTCATAGCACTGTGGTCAGAAAAGAGGCTTGACATGATTTCAATTTTCTTAAATTTACTGAGGCTTGATTTGTGACCCAAGATGTGATCTATCCTGGAGAATGTTCCATGTGCACTTGAGAATAAAGTGTAATCTGCTGTTTTTGGATGGAATGTCCTATAAATATCAATTAAATCTATCTGGTCTATGTGTCACTTAAAGCTTGTGTTTCCTTAGTAATATTCTGTTTGGATGATCTGTCCATTGGCATAAGTGAGGTGTTAAAGTCCCCCACTATTATTGTGTTACTGTTGATTTCCTCTTTTATAGCTGTTAGCAGTTGCCTTATGTATTGAGGTGCTCCTATGTTGGGTGCATATATAATTGTTATATCTTCTTCTTGGATTGATCCTTTGATCATTATGTAGTGTCCTTCCTTGTCTCTTGTAACATTCTTTATTTTAAAGTCTATTTTATCTGATATGAATATTTCTACTCCAGCTTTATTTTGATTTCCATTTGCATGGAATATCTTTTTCCATCCCCTCACTTTCAGTCTGTATGTGTCCCTAGGTCTGAAGTGGGTCTCTTGTAGACAGCATATGTATGGGTCTTGTTTTTGTATCCATTCAGTGAGCCTGTGTCTTTTGCTTGGAGCATTTAATCCATTCACATTTAAGGTAATTATCATTATGTATGTTCCTATGACCATTTTCTTAATTGTTTTGGGTTTGTTTTTGTAGGTCCTTTTCTTCTCTTGTGTTTCCCACTTAGAGAAGTTCCTTTAGCATTTGTTGTAGAGCTGGTTTGGTGATGCTGAATTCTCTTAGCTTTTGCTTGTCTGTAAAGCTTTTGATTTCTCCATCAAATCTGAATGAGATCCTTGCTGGGTAGAGTCATCTCGGTTATAGTTCTTCCCTTTCATCACTTTAAATATATCGTGCCACTCCCTTCTGGCTTGTAGAGTTTCTGCTGAGAAATCAGCTGTTAACCTTATGGGAGTTCCCTTGTATGTTATTTGTCATTTTTCCCTTGTTGCTTTTAATAATTTTTCTTTGTCTTTAATTTTTGTCAGTTTGATTACTACGTGTCTCGGCATGTTTCTCCTTGGGTTTATCCTGCCTGGGACTCTCTGTGCTTCCTGGACTTGGGTGGCTATTTCCTTTCCCATGTTAGGGAAGTTTTCAACTATAATCTCTTCAAATGTTTTCTTGGGTCCTTTCTCTCTCTCTTCTTCTGGGACCCCTATAATGAGAATGTTGTTGCATTTAATGTTGTCTCAGAGGTCTCTTAGGCTGTCTTCATTTCTTTTCATTCTTTTTTCTTTATTCTGTTCCGCAGCAGTGAGTTCCACCATTCTGTCTTCCAGGTCACTTATCCGTTCTTCTGCCTCAGTTATTCTGCTATTGGTTCCTTCTAGTGTATTTTTCATTTCAGTTATTGTGTTGTTCATCTCTGTTTGTTTGTTCTTTAATTCTTCTAGGTGTTTGTTCTTTAATTCTTCTAGGTCTTTGTTAAACATTTCTTGCATCTTCTCGATCTTTGCCTCCATTCTTTTTCTGAGGTCCTGGATCATCTTCACTATCATTATTCTGAATTCCTCTTCTGGAAGGTTGCCTATCTCCACTTCATTTAGTTGTTTTTCTGGGGTTTTATCTTGTTGCTTCATCTGGTACATAGCCCTCTGCCTTTTCATCTTGTCTATCTTTCTGCGAATGTGGTTTTTGTTCCACAGGCTGCAGGATTGTAGTTCTTCTTGCTTCTGCTGTCTGCCCTCTGGTGGATGAGGTTATCTGTCTGTTTTATATATAGTAGTGTGTATCTGTTAACCCCAAACTCCTAATTTATCCCTCCCCCTCTTTCCCCTATGGTAACCTAAGGTTGTTTTTTATGTCTATAAGTCTGTTTCTGTTTTGTAAATAAGTTCATTTGTATCATTTTTTAGATTCCACATATAAATGATATCATATAATATTTGTCTTTCTCTGTCTGACTTCACTTAGTATGATAATCTCTAGGTCCATCCATGTTGCTGCAAATGGCATTATTTCATTCTTTTATGGCTGAGTAATATTCCACTGTGTGTGTGTGTATATATCTATATATCTATATCTATATCTATATCTATCTATCTATCTATCTATATCTATATATATATATATATCTTCTTTATCCATTTATCTGTTGATGGACATTTAGGCTGCTTCCATGTCTTAGCTATTGTAAATAGTGCTGCTATGAACACTGGGGTGCATGTATCATTTTGAATTAGAGTTTTCATATTTGCTGGATATATGCCCAGGAGTGGGATTGCTGGATCATATGATAACTTTATTTTTAGTTTTTTAAGCAACCTCCATACTGTTTTCCACAGTGGCTTAAGTACTTTGAGTATTACAAATTTTTATTAGTATGGGCCAGAAGTGGGGAATCAGGCAGTTTAGAGGTTATCTATATTGTATGTAACTTCTTTTTTATGCTCTCATATGCAAGTACAATGGAAGCAATGTTAGGAGTTTTCTTCCTCTAACCTGTAGTGGGATTCCTTTTGACTTGCTCAGGTTTTCAAGAGACGTTGAGGATGTCCTCTTGAAGTAGTTATTAGTGCTGTTCACTAGTATTTCCTGTTATCTCCTGTTTGGGGCATATGGAAATGTATTTCTCTTCCTCCTTGTGGCTGAGTGGGGCTATGTGATTGGTTTTGGCTGATACGTTGGAGCAGAAGTAATGTGTGTTGCTTAGAGGAAAATCATTTAACAGTCAGTGTGAGAACTTTCAGAATTCTCTTTTCTCTCTGGCACCTTTGAGATGGTAGGGGCGCCATCAGCAAGTGTGAGATGGTGGGTGCTCCCTGAGTGAATAGTCTGAACAGAGTAGGTGGACAGGCGGATTGAATAAGCAAAACTTTGTTATTTTAAACCAATAAGATTTTGTGGTTCTTATTGCAGCATAATGTGGCTTTTCCTGCCTGATATATCTCTCTATTTCTGGAGAGTAATTCTCCTGAAATCTCTACCTTTTCTCCTAATGATAAACTGTGCTGTACAAGTGAGAAGACAAGCTTGGAGCCCCCATTGCCACTTTTGCCAATATCAAGATTTTCCATCTCGGCCTCCCACAGACATTTTGAAAGCACACACAACCTTTCTTCCTTCCTACCAACTCCACAGTCCTATAAATCTCCTGGAAGCTTGAAAATGTCTTAAATTTCCATCAACCAAAACTTTACTCCTAAAAGGTAAAAAGGAAAAAAAAAAATCTGCTCCTACCCTACCCCAAATATTCTAGCTTTTAAAATTCTTTCTTTTCACCTAACAAAGTTTCTAACACTCCAACCTGTCTTATATCTTCTTGCAAAAGGAGAGAATAGTATTTGTCACCTTTTCTGACCTCGAGACTTAATAAATACTCTCCCTCTCTCCCTCAGTCTTTACATTTCTCTCTGTCACTGTTAGTTTGATCTTGATGTCTGACATGTCCTCTTCATGGAGAAGGTGGAAGTGAAATGGGGATGGGGACACAACACATGCTCTCCCTAACATTTTCTACTTCCAGAATAAATCATGCTCTGATATTAAAAAAATTGCTCTTGGAATTGGCACTCACACTAACATTGTTCAAACTGCATTTATGAAAGTGCAATAACCTATAAGATTTGTAATTCCAGAAGGGTTATACATCTGCAAGTTGACAGGAAGGCTAAAGAAATCTTCTTTCTTCTACTGTTTCCATTTACCTTGTGCTAAGTGGTCCAGTAGAAATCAATGAAAGAATGGAAGCAGAAGGGGAAGGGTGGGATTATAAGTCACAGGCAGCAAGTGAAGAAAGACAAAATAGTAAAGTCTGCAGTTTGATGGTTTTCTTTGCTGATCACCGTGGCACAACTGAGATGTTTTTATCAATATTTTGAAAATTCAGGTTGAAGCCTTAAAAAAATGTTGATTCTAGGGAAGAGTAAAAAAAAAAAAAAAAAAAAAAAAAAAAAAAAAAAAATTTAATGGAAAAGGATGATATATAAATAAAATTAAATAGTTCACATACCTGACTGACTGGTTGAACTGCTGGGACTGTTCTGTTGAAAAGTGTTCTAAGACTCTGGTTTGACAGTGGTGACTGAATAGCCATGATGGACAAGGGCTTGGGTGCTCCAAATTTGTCATCCTTATCCTAGAAAGTATCTGAGGAACTATCTCTTTCATTCCTGTACATCAAGGAAGAAAAGGGACTGTACTCTATATTCAAAATACAATTGTCCATTTTTCACTTTAACGTCTCCAGAGAAAGAGTTAAATTGGACATTTTCATCTCTCACAGGTTTGTTTTTTTTTTTTTTTTCGGTCCAGAACTTCTGAAAGCTAAGCTGGAAAGCAACATTGTGTGGTAGACTTCTTAAGCTTTTTCAGGAGAGTGTTTGCTTGTTTGTTTTTACTGAAATCTCACACAGATCTCCAGTACAAAATAAGTAACAAGTGGAACTGTTTTGCTTAAAGAGGAAACAGTGGTATAAAACCCATATTCCTTAGACCTCTCTCTCTTGCCCTTTGGCATGCTGGAGGATCCATGGGGCTTTCTCACATGCAGTCAGTAACTCCAGAAGTGACATTTGAGCCAGACACACTTGGATTTAAACGCCTTGCTTGCTTCCTAGCCATGTAAATCCTTAGATGAGTTGTTAGCTCATCTAAGCCAGCGCTCCCCAACCATTTTGGCACCAGGAACCTGTTTCGTGGAAGACAATTTTTCGACGGGGGTGGGGGACGGTTCAGGCGGTAATGTGAGGGACCAAGAGCGGCAGATGCTCACCCGCTGCTCACCTCCTGCCGTGTGGCCGGGTTCCTAACAGGCCACGGACTAGTACCAGTCCCCAACCCGGGGTTGGGGACCCCTGATCTAAGCCCTGTTTTCTTTATCTGTTAAATAGAGATAACAGTCCTTAGCTTGCAAAGCTGTTGTGAGATTGAATTGAGATAGTAGATGCTCAGCAAAGATTATTTCTGTTTTCTCTCCTGCTTGAAGCTAAATCCAACATAATACATCCAATTTTTTTATGGCAATTGTTAAAAGTAATTTGTTGCCATTATCCTTCAAATACCTGTAGATTGCTCTAGATTTTTCTTCAGCTTTTCTTTGTTGCCCAAATCAACCCTGATTTTGTGTCCTTTTTTAATCTTGTTATTTATTCATCTGGTGAAACAATGGATAAAATATTTTCTTCTTTATTTTATATTTGTCAAATTCTCATTAATGGTAATATCTTACTTTTACTAATTCAGATGACCAATACCACAATTTGAGAACTGCTCTGTTGGATATAATTTAGCTTGCTTATTCATTTACTGAATGGTGTTCAGTATATCTTCTACAATTGCTTAATGTGTATTTTGGTAATTTTTCTCTTCATAAATAATTACCTTAGAACTTCTCTTTTACATGTATACTACTTCCATGAATTTCAAGGTTATACAGTGTTATATCATGTGTACATATGTTCTTGATGTGAAGAAAGCATCAGTGAAAACATGAAATTACAGCTTAAAGTACTTTTCTCTGCACGAAAGTAGCCCAATGAATACCAGGATGCTATTTGTGAAGTTTTGTTTTTCCCCTATTCCTTAGACTTACCTGTTGCAAGATGCTTTTTCTTTTTTTATCTTTCTTTTATCTTAGCCCATTATTGGAACTTTTGCCATAGTCATAACTATTGCAGGTTATTTAATATTGAACATCATTATGTCTTTGCAATACTTGTTTGAGTCCATAGCTACCCCCCTGCTTTCCTCCCTTAATATTATCGTTTAAGTGTCAAGAAATTTGGGAAATAGATTCAGTGAAGAAAATCAACAGTTCCTAGACTGACCTTAAAAAATATCACTTTGCAACAACATGGATGGACTTGGAGGGTGTTACTGTTACGCTAAATAAAATAAGTCAGAGAAAGACAAATACTGTATGATATCACTTATATGTGGAACCCGCAAAATACAACATACTAGTGAGTATAACAAAAAAGAAACAGACTCACAGACATAGAGAACAAACTAGTGGTTACCGGTGGGGAGAGGGAAGGGAGGAGGTGCAACACAGGGGTAGGAGAGTAAGAGGTACAAACTATTAGGTATGAAATAAGCTACAAAGATATATTGCACAATGCAGGGAATATAGCCAATATTTTCTAATAACTATAAGTGGAGTATAACCTTTAAAAATTGTGAGTCACTAATATTGTACACCTGTAACTTAAATAATATTGTACATTAACTATACTTCAATAAAAAAAAAGAGAAAAATCACTGTCCTATTTATTCATAGACTTACCAAATACTGCTTTTCATGGGACTAACCCTTAGAAAAGTCCCATCTACTTAAAAATAGAGAGAGATTAAACAGAATTTGTTGTAAATAACTTAAAAAAACTTACTTTGGTCTTCTTCGTTAGGTAATAGACTATTTTAATCTGAATTCCTTGCCTAATAAAAGCACAATCTGTGATCCTCTTCTTTTGTAATAATTTCTCATCAAATGGTAGTGCACAAATGAAGGAGATTTGGAGTGACTTTGTTGGTTACGGTGGTTACAATGTGAAATAAATACCTCCTATAAATAATACATAAACAGGAGGAGTTTAACAAAAATTGCAATTTCCATCATGGCCAGAGAATATAGGATGAGAAGAAAAAATTTACCTTAGAATGAAATTATGAGATTGGAAGGATCTAACATGAATACTTTTTAGTAACCAAAATCAAGTTTACATTCCTGATCCATTTAGTTAAATCTAAAAAGGAACTTGACATTCTAATATGAGGAGCTGCTAGAAGAGTTTAGACATCTAACTTTCTTTAAGTAAATATTTAGATAAAAGAAAATTAATGAACATTTTTAACAGAAATTATTTTCTTGGTGACATAGAATTTAATGGAAGAAACATACTCTCTAGAAAAATAGACTAGAGGAAAATAGCTGGAGTTCTTATAAATGAAGTTCCTGACGGTAACTTTAATATAGTTTGTTAAATGTTTCCAAACAGTTACCAACAAATAGGTCTTCACATCTTTGAACTAAAACACACCAACTTATTAAGGAAACTTAAAGTAGATCCAAGCTGGTACAGCACTTCTGGGCCATGTGATCCAATGAATTAAACTTCAGTCATCACTTTCTAAACAAAGTGAAGCTGAGGTTCTTATGTGGGCAAAGTTTTCCCATCTCAATCCTGACTGCTGCTTTTGAAAGGCCTGGTGCTAGGGCCCAAGAGAATTTTGATTTGAGAATGACAGGAAATGTTTTTTCCATCTTCCAATAAAATTCAAAGCTTTTATAACATGACCACTTAGACTTTCTATAACTACTTTGTTTTAATAACTTATTTAGTACAGTTGTATAGTGGGGTAAATAATTCACAGCACAGAATGAAAAAGGGATGTGTGTGTATCTGTGTATAAAACTCTTTGTGGGGAACTTGTATGAGTAATTGGAGCCTTTTTTAAATCCCTCAGCAATGTAGTATAGATGAGTCACTTAGATGGGCATTTTGCTGTTGCTTAATTAAGGAGTATACTGTTTACAAAATTATCCTGAAAGAAAAAAGTCTTGTGGTTGAGGCCTCCACTTAACTAAAATACATATTGGTATTTTACTACCAGATTGGAAAACATCTGAGAAAGTCTCTGTCTGTAATTTTGAAGTTATTATTTTTATTTCACAGGCAAAATTTTCTTTATTTGGTATATATGTGTACGAATATGTAGCATTTAAATATGTAATATTTAAATATTTTAAAAACACCCTTGGTTGTGGAATCAGGAGACCAGTTTGACCCTCTTTCTCAAAAAAAAAAAAAAAAAATCCCTTTTAAGCTTGTGGCTTTCACTAGTACTTTTAGTATTTAGGAACTTCAATTATTTCATGAATTTTAACAGCCCATAAATGAGACCATTCAATAAATGAGTTGTAGATATTTTTTCAGATTAGAAAAATTAAGTCAATTTTACATTAAGAAACTATGGAAATGTCATAAATGCCAGAAAGACAACAGTCTTCTACAAAATTCTGTTCCCACAGCCCTGTAAGCAAAATATTTTGAGCATACAAATATACATTTCTTTATGTACTTATGTACCACATTATAAAACACACAAATAATATAAGGATATAGTATGAGGTAAAAATAAAGCAGCGCTTTCTCACACCTAAAGGAGTAAATGCAATCACTACCTATTTAAAAAATAAAGAGAAATGTAATGTAGCAGTTTCTGCTACAGCTCTGGCGAGCCTCTCTAAGGCAGGGGGGCACATGAGATGCAGTTTTTGTAGCCTAACAGGTGAAACATGGCAGCGAAGAAACAGGTGCTCCACCCACCCACAGGGTGACCTTCAACACTCACTCAAATCAGAATCACTTGTGTGTTTTTAAAAATATCGATACCTGGGCTCTAACTTCAGGGATTTTGTTTCCATTAGTCTGGTGGGGGAGGGACTAGGCATGGATATTTTAAAATCTTCCTAGGAGAGATTAGTGTACAGCTGGGGTTGAGAATCATGACCTTAGACTCAGAGTAGCTCTTTTTTTTTTTTTTTTAACATCTTTATTGGAGTATAATTGCTTTACAATGGTGTGTTACTTTCTGCTTTATAACAAAGTGAATCAGTTATACATATACATATGTTCCCATATCTCTTCCCTCTTGCGTCTCCCTCCCTCCCGTCCTCCCTATCCCACCCCTCTAGGTGGTCACAAAGCACCGAGCTGATCTCCCTGTTCAGCATAGGTCTTCTACCCTTGTGTGGGCCCCAGTGGGAGTTCCCAGCAGGAAGTGGTGCCCAACCGTAGTGCCTGGTGGGACAGTGCAGTGGTTGAGGGGACACTATAGAAGCAGTGACATGACTGCAGTGTCATGGGAAGGTATTCATTTGAATCAGGAGAAGCAACAACCATTCTTTAAGATGGTGGCCAGAAAAGGTTGTGCTGCTGAGGGTGAAGGTCAAACTGGTTTAAGAGCTCTGGTAAGTCCTCAGGAGAATGCTTCCAGGGGCTGAGACCCTAAGTCAGCAGGCAGGAACAAAGGCTATCTATTGCAGCTTAAATTAACGTCATTCCTATGTCATTAAGCCTTCCACAGCCTGAGGACGCCTAGGGAAACTCAGGTTACGGCATTAATATCGTAACAATAACCAACTTTAACAGAGAGCTTCACAACTGACAAAGCTCTTTTGTATATATTATGTTACTTGATCCACACTTCAGCCCTGGGAGGTAGTAGGGTAAATGCTATTAGTTCCATTCTATAAAGGAAAATAATGAAGTTCCGAAATGTTAAATATTTGCCTGAGGTCATACAATATTAAAGGGCAGAGCCAGAAAGCCAGCTTACTTCTCCCAGCGCTCAACTATTTTTCCCTTTTTACCATACCTTGAACTGGAAGAAGGTGCTTGGTGATACACAGATGAGGATTCCTATGAATTTGTGTCATTATTGATTTGTTTAGAAATGGGGTAAATCTCTCTTGGGGATTACTATTTTTATTCTTCACCACAGCCAGAGCTAATAATATTCAGCCATACCAGTTGTTAAAATGCTAAAGACCTCTTGCTCATTTAGTAAATAATTAATCCCTCCACCACCACAACCCCTGCCACCCCAATTCTTCCCCTGGACTCTGCTAGACCTCTCAATGATCCAGGTACTAAGGGGTTAATTCCTGGCTCAGCAAGGGCACTCCTGACCCTGGTTCCATGTTGAAAACCAGCGTGAGTGCCTGGGCTATTAAATCTGAGGTTGTTAAATATTAGAAATATTACCCTTCCTCATAGGCATTCATTTTCAAATCCAGGTGTCTTACAAATTAATTTCATTGATAATAATA
Source organism: Eubalaena glacialis (assembly GCF_028564815.1). Classification (NCBI taxonomy): domain Eukaryota; kingdom Metazoa; phylum Chordata; class Mammalia; order Artiodactyla; family Balaenidae; genus Eubalaena; species Eubalaena glacialis. The sequence goes on from NC_083721.1 coordinate 114,509,618, forward strand.
GGGCCTAGGGAATGGATCAGCAAAGCATTGATCCATATATCTCTCCAACAATTCATTCAATCTGTGGTCAAGTTCTTTGGATTCTGCTTCCTAAAAATATATTCTCTCTGTCTCCTCCTCTACGCTAATCAGCACTGACTTAATTCAGATTTTCACCACCCTTCACTGACTCTTGCTACAGAGTCCCTGTTCCTTATCTAACCCTCTCCAATTTGTAATATTCAAATCTGATGGTGTTCCTACCATTTTAGACTTTATCAAATGTTGCCCTTTATTAATAGGGTTTTTTCCTAGACTTTATTGAGTTATAATTAACATTACAATTGTGTAGGTTTAATGTGTACAGTGTGATGATTTGATACACATATGTATTACAAAATGACTACCACAATAAGGTTAGTTAACACATCACCTCACCTGATTACCTTTCTTTTCTGGCGATAACATTTAAAATCTACTCTCTTAGCAATTTTCAATTACACAATACAGTATAGTCACCATGCTGTGCATTAGATTCCTGGAACTTATCTATCTTATAACTAGAACTTTGTATCCTTTGATTAACATCTCCCCATTTCTCCCGCCCCCCAGCCCCTGGCAACCACCATTCTACTCTCTATTGCTATGAGATCATAGGGTTTAGTTTAAACTTCTGACCTGGGATACAAGGTCCTCTACTCTGGTTCATGCTCTCCTCTTCAGCTTGACAGCTCACTGAACACAATTCTTCTTGTATCTGATGCTCACAGCACAGCAAAATACCCCAGGTTCTCCAAACGTTCCATACTGCTGTTTCCTACCACTGTGCCCTGACTTATGTGACTCTCCTTCATGGGCCCACACAACCTATACTTCCTGATGAAAACCAGAATTTTCTCTAGGTTTAATTCAAGCCTCACCTTCTCCATTGACCAGCATCCTGACTCCTTGTGGCCCCACCCAATTGTCAGCCCCTCCTTTATGAACCCATATATATACTTCTAGCATAGCACCTACAAAGCTTTACTACATTTGTTGTTTTGGTAGCCCTCTCTTCCTTTTAGACTGTATATGCTCCTTGAGGGTATGCATCATGTCTTATCAGTCTTGTCACCAGCACCTAAAACAGTGTCTGAATACAAAGTATTTAATACGTGCTTACTAAACAAATACCTTAATTCATTAACTCCTGATATGATTCAGGGACTTTCGCCCAGATATAGTCTAGAGCTTCTGAATAAAAAAAAAAAAAATCAGGTTAAAAGATCTGACAAAAGATTTCTTGAGCTTCTGTTTCAAATCTATGATAATGATATATCTATAAATGTCAGCTGCCAGACACTGCTAAATGTTTCTCAAAGCAGTAGGAGTCCTGAAACCAGAAGTGTATGCCAACTACCAAACTATAAATAAGTATCTGCATATTGCAATTAATAGCTTATTTGGGGGTGAATAATCTCTATAAGAATGGAGACATCATTTTCAATCAGTAAAGGACTAACACTAAGTTCTGGCAACTTTCTCTTTTATGTAGAAAAGGATTTTAAGCATTATTTGGATACTTAAATAGTTAGAAACACATTAATTTTAGCCATTGTTTGGGTATAAGCCTGTGTCATAACTGGCCTAATCTTTTTTTTTTCCCCCAGGATCTGATCTGTAAGGACAATTGCCAAATGGAATTGTGGCTCCATTTGGAGCCAAGATTCTCCACTCACCAAGATTCTGTGAAAAGCCACACAGTAAGAGGAACAAAGGGAAAAATATAAACATTTTCCTACTTCTTTAAGTGAGGTAAGAAATTCCCATTTTAGAAATTAAAAAGAAAAAATGCCCCTCAGTTTATAAGTGCTTGGCTAAACATGTAAATCATAAGCATTTTATGGTTTGTTTTTGAATACTCTTAATTGCTAAGATGTAAACTAAGAGACATTTCAATAGTCTCTTCATTATTTATCCTATCTTATAACCTTGAAGGAAACAGACTGTCCTGAAGCATGAACAATTTTAAGTGAGCTAATATAAGTTAATATTTCCCTAATGGATTTTGGAGTTAAGGGCAATGCTCCAGATTGCTTTTAAAGAAGTTGGAATAAGCATTTCTAGTATCTTATCCACAGTATAAGGAATCAAGATGTGTTCATTTCCAACCCTTCCATGGTATGCACTGAAATAATCATATAACTTCTCTTAACCTCAAAGTGCAAACAAGAAATTATATGTCAAGTCATGTGGAAGGCCGCATGTATGCAAGAGGTGTGTACATATAAACACATCTAAGTTTGATAGTATAATATGGCTTTTAATGTCTCGTCAGAACAATAAAGAAGCATTGAGTAAGAATACATTAAAAAACATAAATATATATTTACTTTTTATCTAAAAAGCATAACCCTATTTTCTATAAGTTCTAAGAAACTCCACATAATTTCAAGGTTTTTAGAATGGCGTATCCTTTCCTGTACTGTGTTACTTAGATGAACAAGGTAATTGGTGAGGTTAGAGAAGGGGAGAACACAGGACTGGAACTTTTATTGTTTGCCAGCAGGGAGATAGTTCAGAGGGAGTTTTGTTAGGAACTTGGGCAAAGTAAGGGTGTCTCTAGTTTAAAGGATTCTCATGTTTGATATTTTGACTGTGTTTCCCATACTAATTTCTGTATCTGCTCAAGGCTGACTCCAAAGTCATCTGGTTGGTACTTTGGTTTCAGAGACTCTCCCTCAAATGTAGCCTAGAACTTCTGAATTAAAAAAAAAAAATCTGGTTAAAAGATCTGACAAAAGGCTTTCTCCTACTTTGTGACTTGATTTATATAGTGCATTGGAATTAAGTCACATTTATTTATAATCTGCTGAGCACTGTTAATTAGAAGAACTAAAGTTATATGAAATTGGAACTATTTTGAAAATTCCAGGATATATGCAAGCATATCTTTTTCAATCATCTTCTCAACACTTTGAAAAGTCCTGTTCAGGCTTTAGATTATATTGTTGCTGGTTTTCTCCCCACCTAATAAAATATGAAAATCCTCTCTTTTCTTTCTTGTAGATCCTCTTCCCCTTTAGTGTTTGATAATACTAGATGGAAACCAATAAACTAAATTGTAAAAGGCAAAAGTTTATCCACTTCCCCTACTGTTGAAACTTTATTGAAAATACTGACATCCTTTGGTTTGAGATGGGAAATTATTGCAAGAGCCACAAATTATAATACCTATTCAGTTTTAATTTTAAAATACTTGAATTTGGAAGCAAAGAACAAGTTTTCTGCTAGCAATTCTATTAACTTCAACTATCCTATCTATCTGAAGTGGTGTTTTTCAGATACAAAGTAGGTTGGGCATATCACACGTCTAGGATTCTTAGTCCTGATTCTGATATTTGCTTTAATGCTGTATGATCCTAGGTAACCTCTCTGAGCCTCAGTTTTCTCATTTGTAAAACAGGAATAATAATATACACCCAGTTTCCCTGCATAACACACATGCAGTTGAGAGGGTCACTTTAGTGGAGGCACATGAAAGCACTTTGATAGCTGAAGACATTGCAGATCCACTGATGAACCAGCAGGAGGCTTGGTCCAGCGCCTGGCTGAAACATGGTGTCTTTACATCCTTGCCGCTTCAGCTCACAGGTTCTTGCAGAGTTTGAATTAGAAGCTGTTTTTGTCCATGTCCTTTCACCAGCTCGGGAGCCTCGTTCCAGCCTCTTGCTTGAGGAGCAAGTATTACTGTTGCCTTCTTGCATTGGTTTGAGTACAATATTTCTGTTGCCTTATAGCATCGGTCTGTTTACTCGGCCTTGGCTAAACTCCTGACTACAATTGTCTCCTTCTGGCTTTGTCCCTGCTCTTTGTTTTGCATTTCTGTCCAGTAAAAATGCTGATCTTGTTTTTGAGGTGGGCTATGATTTTTTGGTCTCTGTTACCAGTCTGTATGTATTTGTAGTAGAGAATATGCATCAAAGCCTGAAATTATGCAGCTAACTTGACTGGAAGGTTTCCTTGGTACAAGTGTTTTATAAACTGTCAAGTTCAATCAGATATAAGATGATGTGTTTAAGAAAGAAAACCTGAGTTTCATTATTTTCTGAACGCCACCTGGCATCACTGAGAATATTTGACAGTTCAATGATTAAGTCGCTTCCATAGCGACAAAGATCAGTAATGCTCAAAGTGTGGTCCTCGAACTGGGCTTGTCTGCAAAATGTTACTGGTCTGGGGTAAGATAAGTTCAGAATGTGAGAGTCAGCACTGGGAAACGTTTAGAGCAATTTGAAAAAGTAATTTTACATTTGTTGTATCTAACAATGTAAAGAATGAGCTTATATTTTTGTTCTTTTAATCTCATTTTTCTTATACTTTACAAAATATCTATTTATGATGGATTAGAAATTAAAACAACTAGGCCCTTTACCACAGATAGTTTGAGAAGTACTGTTTGAAACTGTTACTGATGCTTATTATATTTCATCAAATATAAGATCCCATCAATTTAATTTGTGCTATTATTTTATATATCAGAAAAGAAGAAAGCAATGCTGCCAATTTATATGCCTTGTCTATATATCACTTAGATTTTTAATATTTACTGAAAGAGCTCTTCTTGACTTGTAACAATTTTTAAAAGTCACAGATTTCTTTTCTTAAGTATAAAAAGGAAAATATTAATACACTAAATTAATGAAGGTATTTCTTAAACTTCTTCATGTTCTGAGTCCAATATTTCTGAACCAGCTTTTAGCTAGTGTTGTTGATGTCTGTGTTTTCCACACAATACTGTGGAATATTGTGGTTTTCCACATAGTATTGCCCAATACAGTATTGCCCAACACAAAGATTTTTTTAAAGATTTCTCCAATATAATTTGCAGGTTTTCCCTCACAAACTACCAACCTTACTAGAAGGTGTCTATGGACAGTTGCATGTATTTCAGGAACAAACTATATTATAACATTTTTATACTTTTTTTTAGCCTTTCTTAGATCCTATAAAGAACTTGATGTATGAAAACATGGAACTGTGACTATCCCTTCAAAGATGAATATCTGCTTCTTCAGTATCAAATATATACCCAAGTGCTCTGTTTCCATGCCTTCCTGCAGACACAATAACTTCTTTGTTTTAATGCTGAGGTACGCAGTAATCTTTTAATAGATGTTTATTATGGCAATTAAACTCAACACATATAGTATTAACCAGGCATTTAACTCAATGATGGGAATTTGAAAGCTAGGAAAGGACTGAGCTATAGAATGCAAGGCCTGACTGACTGTGATTGTGATTTACAATCTCAGATTGTAAAATGTATCCTAAGAGATGTTAAAACGTGAAAAAAAGTGTCTTTAAATAGATGAAATATGGTAATATGGATTTAAAGACTTTTAAGAGAGAGCTATCATTTTACTGGAATAATTTAGAAACATGTGGGTTCATGATTAATATGTATTCCTAGGAGAAGCACTAAGGTTGTTTAATGCATCTAAATTATATTAATTGAATTTAAAGGAGCATCTGTATGGAGACTAGCATTTCATTGATTAATTCAACTAGCCTACTACAGAGTTTACTAAATATCTAAGTGATTTAATTTATTGAACTACTTACTCCAAAGACAGAGTATATCTAGCACTCCATAACAAACACTCAGCACTTACTGTGTGTAAGGTGTTTCCCCATTTGTAAGACTAGGCATCAGGGCACGGAGAGGTTAGTAAGTCTCGGGGCCAGCACTCAAACCTATACGTGTGGCTCAAGTGTCCAAAGTTTGAGCTGTTAACTTATGCTATGCTGCTTTTCAACAAGTAAAGTTATTTTGGCTACATTTCTAGTTTTCAAAAGATCCCGCAGTTGATTAAAAAAATAATTCCCTAAAACTTTCCAGATCATGAAAGCATGTAATGGGGGAAAAAGACAACTCTGAATTTAAACAAACCACCCCACTGAGCCAGTCAAGGTCTTGAGTATGAGTAGAACCAGCTGAAGAAAATGTGGCCCAATCAGACCCTTTATCAAGTCTGGGTAATACATGCCCTTGGCAAACAAACACAATCAGAACAAAAATTTCCAGTACCACTTTCCCGTACAACTGAAAGGAAAAAATGTTGACAGGGACTATGGAAATGTGATGACTAGTAATTATTCAGTTGAAGGGGAATATAAACTGGGACTTACATAGAATTTGGATGCCAAACAAAACTATTACAATGAAATTCTAGGAGGCCAAATGTAAACCAAAACTGTCCAGGCTACAGCGTTTCCCCACTATTGTATATACAATGGTGAAACTGAATCTCCAAGGAGGACAAAGCAAATAATGTCATCAGCTATTTCTCAGAGTGAAATCCTAATAAAAATGAAACTGAGTCTGTTAAAACTCAATTGTCTGAAGTAGATGCATTTCCTCTTGTTAGAGAATTTAAATAGATTTTTCCTTACTCAAAATACAGAGCATAAAGATATCCACTGGCCAAATATGAATGAATCTTAGACTTCTCTGAAGACCTTTATTTAAGAAATACAATGCAAAAAATACTTAAACAACAGGGAATTTACATGTCATAAAAGGATGCAGTTATATTTTATAGAGAATTTAGTTTCCCATGAGTTAAATTTCTTTCCAAATCATTGTTTGACTAAACAGTTGGGTTCTAAGAAACTTGAAAGTAAAGTGTAGGTAATGGTCAAGTAAAGATGAATAAAATAAATGAATAGAAAACCAGTACTGGAAATGATGACATAAATCAATACCAAAGATTTTCTTTTACCAAATTGTTTAAACTAAGACACACCTTTTTCACTTATACCAGTACTGCTTTTTAAAAACCCTTGCATTGTTTAGGAAAAAAACCACCACCATAATATATTAAAAGACAACCCATTCTGGCTGGAAGGTAAAATTACAACTTTAATTTGTATTTAAAAACATTTGGTGATCAAAAGGTACAAACTTCCAGTTATAAATAAGTCCAGGGGATGTAATGTATAGCATGATGACTATAGTTAACAATAATGTACTGTATGTTTGAAAGTGGCTGAGAGTAAATGTTAAACATTTTCATCACTAGAAAAAAATATTTGTACCTACGTGTGGTGATGGATGTAAAAATAAACTTATTGTGGTAATCATTTCACAGTATACACATATATCAAACCATTATGTTGTATGACTGAAGCTAATACAATGTTATAGATCAATTATACCTCAAATAAAAATTTTTTCCTAAAACTTAGAACTTCAAACAACTAAAATTTTTTGAAATGTATATTACATTTATATACATATTATGAAACGTATTTAAATCTATAAAATTAAGACATTATGCTTTATTAGTTTTTATAACTTGGATTGGCCCAGGAGCCCTCACTTGGTCAATGTGGCAGAGTGTGGGAGCCTTCCTACCAGAAGGATGAGTTCCACACTGTGATGGTGAATTTTACTTGTTGGCTTGGCAGGGTCAAGGTGCCAGATATTTGGTCAAACACTCTTCCAGATATTTCTGTGAAGGTGTTTTTTGTTTTTATGTTTTATTTTTAATTGAAACATAGTTGATTTACAATATTATATTAGTTTCAGGAGCACAACATAGTGATTCAATATTTGTATAGATTATACTCCATTTAAAGTTAGTATAAAATAATTGGCTATATTCCCTGTGCTGTACATTACATCCTTGTACCTTATTTATTTTACATATTTATAGTAATTTGTACCTCTTAATTCCCTTCACCTGTCTTCTCCCTACATCCACCCCACTCTCCACTGGTAACCACCCTAGTATGTTCTCTGTATCTGTGAGTCGGTTTCTGTTTTCTTATATTCATTTGTTTATTTTTTAGATTCCACGTATAAGTGAAAACATATAGTATTTGTCTTCTCTGTTTGACTTATTTCACTGAGCATAATACTCTCCAGGTCCAATCATATATATACCACATCTTCTTTATCCATTCATCTGTTGATGGACACTTAGGTTGCTTCCATATCTTGGCTATTGCAAATAATGCGGCTATGAACACTGGTGTGCATATATCTTTTCAACTAAGTGGTTTCATTTTCTTCAGATATATACCCAGGAGTGGAATTGCTGGATTGCATGACAGTTCTGTTTTTAATTTTTTGAGGAACCTCCATACTGTTTTCCACAGTGGCTGCACCAATTTACATTCCCACCAATTGTGCACAAGGGTTCCCTTTCTCCACATCCCCACCAACACATCTTTTGTTGTCTTTTTGACAATAGCCATTCTGCCAGCTGTGAGGTGATATCTTATTGTGGCTTTGACTTTCTTTTCCCTGATGATTAGCGATGTTGAACATTTTTTCATGTGCCTATTGGCCATCTGGATCTTCTTTGGAGAAATGCCTATTCAGGTCTTCTGCCTATTTTTTAATTGGGTTATTTGTCTTTTGGATGCTGAGTTGCATGTGTTCCTTATATATTTTCAATATTAGCCCCTGATCAGACATATCCTTTGCAAATATCTTCTCCTGCTCAGTAGGTTGTCTTTTTGTTTTGCTGATGGTTTCCTTTGCTGTGCAAAAGATTTTAAGTTTGATTAGGTCCCATTTGCTTATTTTTGCTTTTGCTTCCCTTGCCTGAAAAGGCAGACTCAAAGATATATGGCTAAGACCTATGTTAAAGAGCATACTGCCTGTTCTCTTCTAGGAGGTTTATGGTTTCCAGTCTTACATTTAGGTCTTTAATTCATTTTGAGTTTATTTTTGTATATGATATGAGAAAATATGCTAATTTCATTCTTTTATATTTAGCTCTTCAGTTTTCCCAACACCACTTTTTGAAGACATTATCTTTTCCCCATTGTATATTCTTGCCACCTTTGTCATAGATTAGTTGAGCATATGTGAATGGGTTTATTTCTGGTGCTCTTTATCCTGTTCCACTGATAAGTGTCTATTTTTGTGCAGTACCTACTGCTTTGATTACTGTAGCTTTGTAGTATAGTCTGAAGCCAGGGAGCATGATACCTCCAGCTTTGTTCTTTTTTCTCAAGATTGCTTTGGCTATTTAGGGTCTTTGGTAGTTCCATACAAATTTTAGAATTAGTTGTTCTAATTCTGTGGAAAATGTCATGAGTATTTTGACAAGGATTGCATTAAGTCTGTAGATTGCTTTTGGTAGTATGGACATTTTAACAATATTAATTCTTCCCATCATGAACATGGGCTATCTTTCCATTCGTTTGTATCATTTTCAATTTCCCTCATCAATGTTTTATAGTTTACAGAGTATAGGTCTTTCATGTCCTTGGTTAAGTTTATTCCTAGCTATTTTATTCATTTTGATGAGATTGTGAATGGGATTGTTTTCTTGCTTTTTCTTTCTGATAGTTCATTATTAGTGTACAGAAGAGCAGCAGAATTCTGTATATTAATCTTGTATCCTGTAACTTTACTAATTCACTTATTAGTTCTAATTGTTTCTTTGTGGAGACCTTAAGAGTTTTCTATATATAGTATCAGGACATCTGCAAATAGTGACGGTTTTACTTTTTTTCTTACAATTTTGATGACTTTTATTTCTCTTTCTTCTCTGATTGATTTGGCTAGGACTTCCAATACTATGTTAAATAGAAATGGTGAGAGTGGGCATCTTTGTCTTGTTCCTGATCTTAGAGGAATAGTTTTCAGCTTTTCATCATTAAGTATGATGTTAACCGTGGGTTTGTCATAAATGGCCTTTATTATGTAGAGATAGGTTCTCTCTATGTTAAATTTATTGAGAGTTTTTAACATGACTGGATGTTTAATTTTGTCAGATGTTTTCTGCATCTATTGAGATGATCATGTGATTTTTATCCTTTGTTTTGTTAATGTGGTGTATCACATTGATTGATTTGTAGATACTGAACTATCCTTGCATCCCTGGGATAAATCCCACTTGATTATAGTGTATGATTCTTTTAGTGTATTACTGAATTCAGTTTACTAATACTTTGTTGAGGATTTTTGCATCTATGTTCATCACATATATTCGCCTGTAATTTTTTTTGTTTTTTTTTGATAGTGTCCTTGGTTTTGGTATCAGTGTAATGGTGGCCTCATAGAATGAATTTGGAAGTGTTTCCTCCTCTTCAATTTTTTGGAATGGTTTGAGAAGGTTAGGTATTAACTTTCTTCATGTATTTGGTAGAATTCCCCTGTGAAGCCATCCAGTCCTGGAACTTTGTTTGTTGGGAGTTTTTTGATTACTGATTCAATTTCAATACTAGTCATCAGTCTGTTCAGATTATATAGTTCTTCCTGATTCAGTCTTGGAAGATCACTTTTTTTTCTAGGAATTTATCCGTTTCTTCTAGGTTGCCCAATTTGTTGGCATATAAATGTTCAGAGTATTCTCTTATTATTGTTTGTATTTCTGTGATATCTGTTGTTATTTCTCCTTTTTCAATTCTGATTTTACTGATTTGGACCCTCTTTTTTTCTTGATGAGTTTGGATAAAACCTTATCAATTTTATTCATCTTTTCAAGAAACCAGCTCTTGGTTTCATTGGTCTTTGTTTTGTTTTGTTTTCTTTTGTTTTTGAGTTTTTTTTTGGGGGGTTGCTATTTTGTTTCCACTCTGATCTTTATTATTTTGCTGACTTTGGGCTTGGTTTGTTCTTCTTCTTCTAGTTCCTTTAGATGGTAGATTCAGTTGTTTATTTGAGAATGTTTCTCTTTCTTTGTTAGGCCTGTATCTCTATAAACTTATCTCTTAGAACTGCTTTTGCTGTGTCCCGTACATTTTGGAAAGTTGTGCTTTTATTTTAATGTGTATCAAGGTATTTTCTGATTTCTCCTTTGATTTCTTCATTGATCTACTGGTTTTTTTGTAGCGTGTTCTTTAGTCTCCTTATATTTGTGTTTTATCCATTTTTCTTCCTGTAATTGATTTCTAGTTTCATACTGTTGTGATCTTAAACTGCTTGATACAATTTTTATCTTCTTAAATTTGTTGAGACTTGCTTTGTGGCCTACCATGTTATCTATCCTGGAGAATGTTCCGTGTGCACTTGAAAATAATGTGTATTCTGCTATTTTTAGATGGAACGCACTGTATATATCTATTAAATCAACTGGTCTTATGTGTCATTTAAAATTTCAGGGACTGAAACTACCCCACCTCACCCCTACCAAGCAAGAGGAGATTCTGCCAGCAGACTGCCTTTGGACTCAAGCTGCAACTCTTCTCTTGGTCTCTAGCCTGAATCCCTATCTCGGAGATTTTGAGTTTACCAAGCCTATACAATTGCTTGAGTTAAATCTGTTGTTTTTAATCTGGATCTGGTTAAACAGGTACGTCTAGTGTATGAAAGCTCATTGAGCTGGGCTCTATAAAGAGTCACTTCTCTATATGTTCATTAAACTTCATTAAAAAGTTAACAAAAATGGCTTCAAACCTGGGAAATGTGTCCCTATACAAATTATAATAGCAGAAATGAAGCTAATTGTTATATAAACCAGTTGTAACTATAAAAGTGAGAACATTGGGAGCAATCACTTTATAATCACCAAAGACATAGGTTAGGACTTCAGATTGCATAGAAATTTTGCGTTATGTTCATGAGGGATATTAGTATGTAGCTTTCCTGAAGTGTCTTTTCAGATTTTGTTTTTAGGGTAGTGCTGAAATCATAGAATAAGTTGGGAAGTATTTTTTTCTTTTCAATTTTCTCAAAGACTTTGTTTAGGGTTGGTAACATTTCTTCCTTCAATGTTTGGGAGAATTCCTTTTATAGGAAGGTTTCTAACTATAAACTCAATATTTTAATAGATATTGGGTTATTCCAGTTATCAACTCTTTGAGTGAGGGTTGGTAGACTTTCAATTATTTTTTTCCTTTTCATCTAAGTTAAGTTTATTGGCATAACGTTGTTCATAACATTCCTTTATTATCCTTTTTGTATCCTTTAATATCCTTTAAGTATGTGTAGGATATGTAGTGATGTTGCCTTTCTCATTTCTGGTATTGGTAATTTATGTCTTTGTTTTTTCTGACCAGTCAGACTGATCAGATTTGCTAGAGATTTATCAGTTTTACTGATCTTCATAAAGAATGAGGTTTTGATTTCATTAATTTTCTCTATTATTCTTTATGGATTTTACTGATTTTGGCTTTGATCATTTCCTTTCTTCTGCTTAATTTGAGTTTTTTGTTTGTTTTGTTTTTTTGTTTGTTTGGTTTTTGGGTTTTTTTGGTGGTGTGTGTGTGTATGTGTGTGGTTTTTTTTTTTTTGGCTGTGTTGGGTCTTTGTTGCTGTGCAAGGGCTTTCTCTAGTCGCGGCAAGCAGGGGCTACTCTTCGTTGCAGTGTGCGGGCTTCTCACTGCGGTGGCTTCTCTTGTTGTGGAGCACAGGCTCTAGGTGCGTGGGCTTCAGTAGTTGTAGCATGCAGGCTTAGTAGTTATGGCTCGCCGGCTCCAGAGTGCAGGCTCAGTGGTTGTGGTGCATGGGTTTAGTTGCTCCGTGGCATGTGGGATCTTCCTGGACCAGGGATCAAACCAGTGTCCCCTGCATTGGCAGGTGGATTCTTAACCACTGTGCCACCAGGGAAGTCCTTAATTTGAGTTTAATTTACTTTTCTTAATGTAGAAATTGAAGTTATTAATTTGTTCCCTTTTTTCTTTTCAAATATGGCCATTGCTGCTATAATTTCCCCCTAAGTATTGCTTTAGCTGTATCCCACATTTTCATTCAGTTTAAAGTATTTTCTGTTTTTTAAAACATTTCTTCTTTGACTTCTGGGCTATTTTGAAGTATTTTTTCAGATATCTTTCTATTATTGATTCTAATTTAACTCCATCATGGCTACACAACATATTTTGTATAACATGAATCCTTCCAAGTTTAATAAAACTTGTTTTTTGCCCTGAATATGATTTACTTTTGGTGAATCCTTAATGTGCAGTTGAAAAAATGTGTATTTTGTTGTTTCTGGGTGGAATAGTCTATAATTTTTAATTAGATCAATTTGGCTGATAGTGTTATTCAAGTGTTATTGATTTGCTATTCAAATCAATATATTGTTATTGATTTTCTGTCTACTTGTTCTATAAATTATTGAGTGGTGTGTTGAAAACTCCATCTATAATTGTGGGTTTGTCTATTTTTCTTCACAGACTTATCAGTTTTTCTTCATGTAATTTGCAGCTCTGTTATTAGGCATGAAACCATTTAGAATTCTATGTCCTTTGAATGAATTGAGTCCTTTATCATTTATTAAATGGACCTCTTTATCCTTGATAATATCCTTTGCTCTAAAATCTATACTAATATTTGTGATTAATGCTTGCATAGTATATCTTTTCCCACCTTTAGCTTTGGCCTATTTGTGTTTTTATATTTAAAGTAGGTTTCTTCTAAGCAGCATATATTTGGGTCTTGCTCTTTTTTAAAATCCAATTTTTAAATTGGAGTACTTTGATCATTAATAATTAATGTGATTATAGGTATAGTTGAGTGCAAATCTACCATCTTATTATTTGTTTTCTATTTTTCCATACGTTCTTTGTTCCCCTTTATTGCTTTTTCTGACTTCTTTTGGATTAAGTATTTTTTATTATTTCATTTTATCTCTTTCACTGGCTTAGTTATGATTCTTTGTTGCGTGTGAGCGTATGTGTGTGTGTGTGTGTGTGTGTGTGTAGGGTTGCTTTAGGTTTAAAGTATACATGTTTAACTTATCACAATTTGCCTAAATGATATACCACTGCATGTATAATATAAGAACTTCACAACAGAGAGAGGCCGGATTCCACGTGTCTGTGGACGCAGCTAGGGTTGGGACGTTGCAAGCGGTGGGATGTTCTGGTCCAGCCTTCTCCGTGGCCTCAGCACATCCCTAAATCATGGCCTAGCCCTGGCCTCCCTACCTTGGGTCACGCGTCCCACGGCCACCCTGAACCAGATGCACCGCCGGAGGCCTCCGAAGCATCTGCCTGCAAAAGTGGGCCCCTCGGCTGGCCGGCAGCAGCTGAAGGGCGTGGTCCTGCGCACGTTCATCTGCAAGCCTAAGAAGCCCAACTCGGCCAACCGCAAATGCAACCGCGTGCGGCTCAGCACCGGTCGGGAGGCCGTCTGCTACATTCCCGGAGAGGTCCACAGCCTACAGGAGCACCACGTCGTGCTCGTTCCGGGCGGCTGCAGGCAGGACCTGCCCGGCGTCAAGTTCACCGATGTGCGCAGCAAGTACGACTGTGGCCACGTGCAGAAGTGACTCCCTCCCCATCTCCCCCAGGCTACGGCGGGTGGGTGTTCACGGCAGAACAACAACCTTCCCCACGGGGCTCCTGCAGTGTGTTTGGGAAGCTAGTCCAGCTCTAGAAGTAGCTGGTCCTGGTTCAAAGCCTGGCCACCTCTTCCATCAGGACCACTCTTAACCCATAGTGGCCCTGGGTGTGAATCAGAAAAAAGGCGTCCCTCTCCCAACACCCTTGATTTCCATGCTGATGTCAGGGACCTCTTCTGCTGTACTGCCATCTACTGGGAAGGGGTTGCAATATACACACAGACACCGCCCCGCCCCCACCCCACCCAGGTTGTGACCAGAACCCCCTTGCGTGGTATTCGCCCTCTGTGTGGTCTTGGCCACGGACATCCCTTCTGACCTCAGTTTCCTCCTGCAGAAAAAAATAGCTCCACTCGCAGTATCCCCTTTATTGGATTTGGTGAAGATTAAACTAGATGCTTTATGTGCATAACAAGAAAAAAAAAAGAACTTCACAGTGGTATACTTCCATATCTCCCTTCCTGGCCTTTGTGACACTGTTATCATATATTTCACTTCTACATATGTTACAGACCATATACTGCTATCATTTTTTCTTTAAACAGTCTGTTATCTTTTAAACACATTTAAATAATAATATAGAAAGTCTTTCCACTTATGTAATTACTATTTCTGTTGCTTCTCATTCCTTTGCATGGATCCATACTTTCATCTGGTGTCATTTTCCTTCTGCTTAAAAGACTTTAATATTTCTCAGAGCAAAAAGTTTACTAGCGATGAATTCTTCCAGCTTTTGTATGTCAGAAAAGTCTTAATTTTACCTTTGTTTCCAAAGGTATTTTTCCTGGGTGAAGAATTCTAAGTTGACAGGTTTTTAAAAAACTTAAAACTCTGCTCTATAGTCTATAGTGTCTTCTTAGTTCTTACCACACCAAATCTAATTTTCTGTGCTTAAAATTTAAGGCTCATCCTATAAATTGACTGATTTTCCCTCTACTCCTTAAAAGTAATCCTCAAACCCAGGCATGCTATTCTCCTTCCTAGTCCTATATTTATTCTTCTTCCTTTCTCTGTAACTTTATCTCCATTTTTGTCTCCTTCATCCTTCAAGTTCTCTCAAAAGTTTAAAGCCTTGCCTCCTCTAAGAGGCCTTTCCTTCCAAGTTATTTACATTTCTCTTCATCACCATCTGCTTTTACAGCTCTTGGACTATCAGAATTTTCATCATTAATTTTATACAGCATTTTTTGCGTTTTTCCTGATCTTATCTTGCCTGTTTGGTGAAAGCTCTTTAAGAAAACTGAGTAATTTATACTGTTTATGCCCTCTACACCATCTTCTTTCTGTACCTCCTGCCCCAATCAGTTTTGTAGGTGCTTTTAAAAGATTTGATTAACAAGGGACTTGATAATTCACTGAACTAGGTAGGTATTATTTTTGGGAATGTGAAAGTACTTATTAACAGGGTCAGAAGTCATACCAGAAAGGCCAATTTCGCCAACTCTAACCACAGCAAAAGATTTGCATTCCAAATACAAACATCAAGCTTTAGGAAAAATATATTGCTATTCAAAAACTGGTATCATTTTGGTTTTCATGATTTTCATAATGGTCAAGGTGATCAAGTGACTAGACTCATTTTCCAGCAGGGATTGTGGCACTCATTTGGCCCGAACATTTTTTACATGCAGATGAAGACAGATTAATAGTTGTTCTTATACAACATGGGTTATGTTAGACTCCCTTAGTCAGGAGTCCTACCAAGTTAGTTTCACAGAGAGGAAGACAGAGATCTGAATTATTGACACTTTTATTCTCAACTTCCAGGTTTAGAAATTGTATTTCTTTCTAGCCATGGACGTTCCACATTAATTTTATGTGCACTCATGCCAAGGCTTGTCAGATACTAAATGTATATGTCTCAAATTGAATAAATAAGAATGTACTTATAATAAATTGACCATTTAGTGCTTTCTGGGCTTCATCTTAGTTTCTTGGCTGTACTGCCCATGAACTCAACAACATTACTGCCCTCATTCATACATTTTTGATTTTTTTGAGTTAACTAAATCACGTTGTTTAATATTTCTTACCCAACCCCCAAACCTGACATCACATAACTCAAATCCTTTTTCTCTTACACCTCAGTTTATAAATTCGATTTAACCTAATATTTCCAATCATTTTCACTTTTATTCAATTTTCAATAAATGTCCCAAATGTTTTCTGTGCCACTCTTTTGGAAAGATCCTTAACTACTTTTAGCTTCCTGAGATGTGACCAGAGTAAATGCACCTGAGACCATATTCATGTTTGTTTTTGAGGGGGAAGATAGGGCTGGAGTAGCTATAATGCTTTGCCAGAAAACCTGTGTTAAGGCAGGTGCAAGAGGACTAATCTGTCAAGAACAATGAAGAGTACAGAGATATTACGCTACCTGCAAATTAAAAAATTAGTCTGTCACAGTTTCATGGATGCTAGTAGAAGACTCAAGACTCCTGGGTCTAAGACAAAAGATTTTATTATTCGTAGCAATATCAGTAGCCAAAGAATCAAAATTATTTTGTGCCAGTTCTTTGAGCCCCAATTCCCACAAGATAACATGAAAAGGTGACATCGGCCTACATAGTGGGCTGCATTTGAGAAAACTTGAGCTTAGGGAAAGCTTCTATAATGGTTAATAAGCACGTCTGTTTTTTTATTCTGCTGGGAAACACTATCCCTATCTTCCAAGACTGCTGTACAAACATCCTTGAAATGATAGTCCAGAACCAAGACAATCTTTGCTCAGAGGATGTGCAGAATCACGAGAGACCTATGGAGAGGTATCTTCAGTACAAGGGAATATTGGTTTGGGATTCCTCCTTTGAAATAAAGTCTTTCAGAATAAACAGGCAGCTCAATGAGACAGAAATAATTTCTGCCTTATATAAGGATATAATTAATTTTACCACCTGAACTAAAAATTTTATTTGTTATTGTTTCTGCAGTGCAATTCTGACACTGACTACCCAGAATGAGTGCAGACTTCACAGATTAAGCAAACAGTCCTCCACAAGACTCCCCTCACTTCAGACACCAGCCACAAGCTCCAGAGTTCTCAGGTCACCTACATCTCTGACCAACTACAAACTCATGGGTTCCCACTACCCCTTCAGGTTCAACAACTCAATAGAATGACTCACAGAACTCAGGGAAGCATTACACTTACAGTTACAGTTCTATTATAAAGGATACAAGTGAGGACCAGCCAAAGAGGGACAGGCATAGGATGAAGTCTGGGAGAATCCTAAACGTGAAGCTTCTGTGTCTTTAGAATATGCCACTCTCTTGGCACATCAGTGTATGATAACCAACCATGGGAGCTCACTCAGGCTTCAGAGTTTTTACTGGGCTTTCATTATATAGGAATAGTTGATCAAATCATTGGTCACTCCTCCCCTTCTCAGAGGTCTGACACTGAGTTGATATCATGTGGTTCAAAGTCTCAATCCTCTAATAATATAGTTGGTATTTCTGGAATGACCAGCTCCCATCCTGAAGTTAACTTGGGGTCTTCCATGAGTTGTCTCATTAGCATAACTCAGGTGTGGCTGATGGGTTCACCAACAAAGGCATTTCTATCACTTGGGAAATTCCAAAGACTTAGAGGCTCATTCCCAGGAATCAGACACCAAGATCAAACAAATACTTCATTATATAACAGTTTCCTTTATTCTCCCAGATATATGCAGCAATAATTTTGTAAAGTGGGAAAAAGAAGAAGAAGGAGAAGGAGAAGGAGAAGAAGAAGAAGAAGAAGAGGAAGAGGAAGAAGAAGAAGAAGAGGAAGAAGAAGAAGGGGAAGAGGAAGAGGAGGAAGGAGAAGAGGAAGAAGAAAGAAGAAGAAGAAAGAAGAAAGAAGAAGAAAGAAGAAAGAAGAAAGAAGAAGAAGAAAGAAATATAGATTGAAACTATCGAACAATGTTACCTGGTAAAGAGCACATGACTTCATTTATTGTTCTATATGTCAATG
This sequence comes from Eubalaena glacialis, assembly GCF_028564815.1. Taxonomy (NCBI): domain Eukaryota; kingdom Metazoa; phylum Chordata; class Mammalia; order Artiodactyla; family Balaenidae; genus Eubalaena; species Eubalaena glacialis. The sequence goes on from NC_083721.1 coordinate 114,527,840, forward strand.
ATGTCTTCTATATTCAAATTTTCTTTCTGCTATTTTCTTCAGATTGGTCCTACTTTTCTAATCAAGGCTATTCCTAGGCATTTTATATTTTTATTGTTATTGTGAATTATCTTGCCATTTGATTTTTCCTGTTATTATTGGTGCATGGGGTTCCTATTAACTGAGTATATCTGTATCAAGAGATTAAATATTATTTTTTTAAATTAATTTATTTTTGGCTGCATTGGGTCTTCATTGCTGTGCATGGGCTTTCTCTAGTTGCGGCGAGTGGGGGCTACTCTTTGTTGCAGTGCACTGGCTTCTCATTGCGGTGGTTTCTCTTGTTGCAGAGCATGGGCTTTAGGCACGTGGGCTTCAGTAGTTGTGACTCGTGGGCTCTAGAGCAGAGGCTTAGTAGTTGTGGCGCACGGGCTTAGTTGCTCTGCGGCTTATGAGATCTTCCCAGACCAGGGCTTGAACCCATGTCCCCTGCATTGGCAGGCGGATTCTTAACCACTGTGCCACCAGGGAAGCCCCCAAGAGATTATTTTTAACAATTTTTAAGGAATTCTTTTTTCTGTTTCCCATCCTTATGCATAGTCAGAATTTCAGGAATAGCACTAAATAATACTGGGTGAGAGTGAGACTTCTTATTTTCTTTGTGATTTTTAGGGCATTCCACCAAAATTTTGTTATTTCATTATTGGGCTTTGCTTTTATCCATTTTACATCTTAAGCCTCTGTGTGACATTTCAGGTAATGACTTATGTTCTAGCGTTTGGGTTTCTCAACAGAGCACTATTGGCATTTTGGGTAGATTATTGTTTATTGTGCTGGATTGTTTCACATACAGCAGGACATTTGACATCCCCATTTCCCAAACAAAATAACAGTAGTGACCCTCTGAAAATGGTGGTGACAATCCCAAAGGTTTTCACATATTCCCGTCTGTCCTCCAAAGGGGCAGTACTACCCCTTTTGAAAATACCTATTTTAGAAAATGTAAAAAGGCCAATCCATATCTAGGCCTGGGAACAAATTTTCCTACAGTAGCATAACTGCATGGTGTGGAGGCCTAATGGATCTTGAAGGAATAGAAAATATTCTGAGGTTTATAAGACCACTAACAGGATACTGAAAGTTCTGACATCCAGATTTTCAAATTTTTGAAAATTGAAAAGACAATGAACCTTCAGGGAAGTACCTTTTTCTAGACACATTATCCCGCACTAGCCAGCTGTCAGCCACTCTGTGTCTAGAGTGCAGTCTTTTCTCCTGCCTCTATCCTCTCTTCTCAGCTTTGTTTTAATACCCACTTTGGGAGGAAGGTCTGTGGCCCCAGTACATTGAAAGTACAAGTTGGGTGGTCCATGGTTTCACAGGCAAAAAGAAGTTTGAGGAATAGAGTTTCCAACAGCTCCAATCTACGTGCAAATCATTGTACTTTTATTATCCCTGAGCTGAGGACTGTTAGAGGTGCCTCATTCTGGTTCAAGAGGTTGAACCTGTAACCTTTAAAAATTGTATGAAAAATGAAAAAAATTTTAAGAAAAGAGGTTGAATTGGCCAGTAATAGCAATTGTTCATGTGTTTTTAATAAACTAAATGACTTAATTGAGTAAAACACTGGTTTCTTGTAAACAATTGGCCTTTCATTTTATTTTATTGTGTTTTTGTGATCTCCCCTCTCTATTTTTATATTTCACTTTAATAGTATAGGGAAGGAAACCTTTTCTTGTTCCTCTACCCATCTTAGATTCACTGAGCAGAGAGCCCTGCAAGTAAGACTGACAAATTAATGAGAGAAAACCAAACAAGTTTCCTAACAAGTGCATTGCACACACTCGGAAGTACTCAGTGATGAGTAACTCAAAGGCTAGAACCTAGGCTTATCTTAACAACAGAAAAATAAAATTTTACAGAAGTAATAAGACAAAGGAAAAGAACTTTGAGTTCCTAGGGAGGCAAGTTGTAGAAAGGTAGATATACTGGGGAACTAATGGAAGATAAGGACTAGTTAATAAGGTTTGTTATGTAGATTTTCCTGGTGCTGTTTCTGGGCTTATAAGGGTCTAGAATTATCTCTGGGGATTAACTTCTGTCCTTTCCTGATAGAGAGAGGAGAGGGACACCTTTATAAATTTATGTTCTTCTTTTAGGCAAATGGGGGAGGGCAGAGAGCTTTTCTTATACTTGCTTCTCAATTGCCTTCAGCTCAAAATAATTCTTATGCCAAAGTGGCATATTTGGTGGTGGCATATTCTGCTACCCTTCAATAGGAAGTTGAGAGAGAAACCCAAGTTCCTATGTCATCATGTTCACGGAAAACACACTCTGCTTTCCTGCTTTGGTGGCCAGATAAATGTATTTATTAATTCATGCAAGAAATATTGGTTAAATACCTACTGTCTAAGAGCTGGATTCATGACTCTGAAGCAACTCCCTGTGTATTCATTAGGTGAGGATTAATCTAATTAGATGAAAGAGCCTTCTTCATGTGTTGATTTTTAAAAATACATTCACTCAACCTTTAGACTAAGGCAATGCCTAATAGAATATCTCATGCTAGAGGAATAAAAGCAAGTTAGTATGACAGGCTTTGCATTTGAAACTGACAGCACTGGGCTTAGGATACACTGAATAAATATAAGAATTATTATACTGGTATCATTGCTCTTCTAATATATTTAAAAGCATATTATTTTAAAATGTATTTTATGTGCCAGAAAATTATGTCTTTGCTAGGACAGATATATCGACGATGACTGAATGATATTGAGTCTCTGTGCTATAGACCTAAGTCAAATATTTGAAATTTATCTTTAAACGAAGCACAACAGTTGGCATCTTCAATAAATTTATTTTTTTCATGTGGCAGAAGGCCTTTTCTGAGGCCTTCACCAGAAAGCTAAAGTCAGGTTTTTTTTTTCTCCACTGATGTTTTTCCTCTAAAAATTTCATTTTAATATTTTTTGGGCACTTTTTCTGGCTCTGTTTAAATGTTTATAGTCCTTAATGATAATTTAAAAATTGTATTTTGATTTAAACTGGCATCTTTTTGTTTTGATATTATGTCATGCTTACTTGCTTTTTGATTTTTCCCGTCCTAGCACTGCTTATTAGTTCTACCTGTTCTCATTGATAGATCTAGTGGATCAGTGTTAATTCAAGAAATGTCTTGTTATAGTTGCACTTGGAGATATCAGCCCTGAATTTTGTGCTCTTGAGCATGTAGAGGCATGATGAAAGGTATTAAGAGACAATGTAGTGAGGGTAATGTTTATGAGCCCATCTCTGGAGCCAGGCTCCCTGGGTTGAAATCATTGTTCTCTGTTACTATAAGCTGGTTTCTGTGTTTGAGTATCCACACCTGAATAATGGGATTATAGTAAAACTCAGCTCATAGACTTCTTGAGAGGATTACATGGGTTAAAATACATGAATTGTTGAGAACAGTGGCTGACCATAGTAAATGCGATGTAAATCTTTATTATTATATAGTTTTAAATTTAGTTTTATATTTTTCCTTAATGTACTTTGAGTTCTTTCCCTATATCTTGACTTGTATCTTGCACAGTCATGCCAAGACAATCAGTTAAAAAAATTATAGTTCTGTTAAAAAAAGAGCTGCTTCTTTGGAACTAATAGAATACATTTTAGAATCATGCAATGTCAGGAATTACTAGAGAAACTCTTTAAATATCGCAAACATCTTCTTTCTCATACAAATCCAGGAACAAGACTTCCAGTTATAGGTATCTAAGGCCTTACAGAGAAGCGGTGTTTTTCCTGAAACTACTCCTTGTGAGGGATTGTTATGGGATTTTACCTTTTGTCAGCTCTGAATTAGGCACCTAGTTCATGACTAAATGTCTAATACATCCTGCTGATAGACTGGCTATAAACTTCTCCAACACTGTGTATTCCAGTGACTTCTACAGGCTCCTCCTACTAGGGCCCATTAGCTGATGAGGGTTATTCTGTGAAGACTCTTAATATCTCTGCCACATAATGAATACCTTTAACACATTTGCACTACAAAAAACATTTTCTGTGCATCTCTGACAGAATATAGGCAAGAAGAGACTTTTGAACTAAGGACAAAATATAAGGGAGAAAGTTTTAAGAACAAAAATAGGTTCTTAAGGAATACTTGGGGAGAGTTCAATTCCATTACTTATGTTTTTTGAAGGGCATACCACTGCCAAGGTATGAAATAACCAGGAGGAATATTACTGAGGTGATGACAAACTTTTCCAGTAATAGCTACAAATGGTATCATTTTCTTCCAAACCAAACTTTGCAATATTTTTAAAGGGAGGCCTGGTAGCACTGCAATATCTAGAAGAAAATAAAAAGGTAGGGAGGCATCCTCCCTAGTGACTGATTATACCTCAGAGACTGTGGAAAATTGAAAGCTATCTAGATAAGCAGTTTAAGGTGAGATGTTTCAGATGTGAATGGAATTTTGAGGTGTCTGGTAAAGAAAGCACATTAATTACAAAGTGATTAGAGCTTTAAAAATTAATATATCTCCTTATGTTCATTTAGTTAAACATAAGAAACATTTAAAATTATAAAAGAACAAAAAGCTATTAAATCAAAACAACAATCTGGGATCAGAGTCATAATGTAATGAGACATTTTCAAGGTGAAAAATATGAAAACACAGTTGATTTTACAATAAAGCTAACAATTCTCACAATACAAGATTGTGTTAGAACTGTTTCTAATCAATGACAACATTTATATTAATTTTTGAGCTATTTGATGATAATTCTGACTTCCAAAGTGCAGTTAAAAGAAGCACATTTAACGTAGCTTTGAACATTTGAAGTCTTATCATCAAAAAATGATAGCTAAACATTTTCCAAAGGCTTTGCATCCACGTTATTTGGGTGAGAAATACAGCTTTGACTATGATCAGGCAGAAAAGATTGTTTGTCCAAATGAGGTAAAATAGAATCTGAGTGACAAATATCTTTATCAGTGTAATGACTGGCTGCTGCTGCTGCCAAAATGACGTAAGATTGATCACACCTCTCAGTGTGCTTGCCCTTGTTGGGTGGGGCTGACGCAGTGGAACTCTTAGCTTCACGTTCACTAAGGAGAGTATTTTCCCCTGACGCAGGTGTCTCTAGATGGTCAGGGCAATAGGAACAGGAAACAGTTATGGGAGGCACAGAGCAGCAGTCTGGGTTTCCTCTGTCAGCCCCCAGTTCTCAGTTCACAGAACCCATGAATCAACCCCATACACAGAAGCGCACAAAAGGTAGAATGGTAGGCTTTGTGGCTTCTTTATTTTGAGAACTTCACAATTGCAATAAACTTTTGAATTTGTATCATCATTTTAATGTAGCAAAAGCACAACATGCATACACAGCCCCCCCACCATTGGTTTATAGTCTCCTAATACCCACTCTATTAAATTACTGATTATATACTAACAATATTATTAATTTATTTAAAACTTTTAGCCTCCAGTTTAATCATTTGAAATCTATTTTGTCTTTTCTTACTAATTTATACAATTGTTTTAATTGATTTTTTATTAACTTACATTTATGCAATTCATTTAGTTTTCTTTCATAACTTTTATTTTCACTCCATCTTATCTAGTTTTATTCTGATTTCTTATTTGCCTTTTTATCTGGTAGTATCTTCTTTCAGTTTACTTCATTTTCAAAATTACCAGCTAATGTATTAGGTTCCCTCCCTTAAAAAAAATCTTATTACTCTCCTAGCTTATTAAATTATAGGTAGGAATGTGGCCCATGCCATAAAGCAGGTGCTAGAAAGTTAATTTGCACCTCAAGAAGGGAGGCTAATGATTTTTGTCTATGTTTTCCTCACTCTTTTAACACAACTAAATTTCTGCCTAGTTTAAATTGACTTTTTTTTTCTTTTTGGTAGTGCATTTAATAGTAAGACTTTGAGTTTCATCTATAAAAAATATTCAACCTTAGGCTTCAAATTATCACATGTGTGTAAATTCAGGCCTTGCTTCTTATATTCTGCCTGGTGGTTTCATGTACTTGTATTATCTTACACTGAGGGCTTGTTGGAACATTTTTATATATTTGAATTTTGCTTTCATGTGTTTATTTAATTTATTTATTTATTAAGATATAACTGACGTATTATATTAGTTTCACATGTACAACATAATGATTCGATATTTGTATATATTGCAAAATGATCACCACAATAAGTCTAGTTAATATCTATCACCATACGTAGTTACAAAAAATTTTTTTCTTGTGATGAGAATCATATATTTACTTTAGAACTAAGGGAACAATGCACAAGATCAAGAGGAAAACTGGAGAGGGTATCCTCTCCAGCTTTCAATATACTGGACAGCCAACAAACAAACAGATAGGAAAAAGAAGAATTCACTACTGAGTCGCACATTTCCCTCCAACTGTAAAGTCAGATACCAGTATCTTCTTACTGAGGTTGTCTTTGTCCCTTCATAAGCAAGTCTTAACCTCTTTGTGTAACACAGGAGAACAAGTTTGTTCATAGGGGAACTCACTGATGTTAGCTGACGATCTGAACAAAGTCCAAAGCAAAAGCACAAAATAAATGTAGGAACTCACACTAAGAAGTGGAATATGGCTGGGATCCAAAGAGAACTGACCGCAAATTTTCATATATAATGATTTTTGCAGATGCTGGTTAATGGTTTTCATTTCTGCTTTTTGCGCAAGTGCTGGAATTCATCAGATCTGGAAACAAATGTCTCAACAGTTCCCAGGGAATTTCTGGCCTACCCATCTCCAGGAAGTTACGGGAGTCTCATGAGGAATCCCGTTTCTTGTAATAGTTATGAACCATTTTGCAAATTCCAAAGAGTTGAATTAGGGTCAGCAGCAGCTACTATTCACTTGTTGCCCACTAAGTACCAGACATTGTGCTAAGCACTTTCCGTACATCCTGCCATTTATGTCTTATAACAACTTTATTAAATAGATATTATTATCCCCATTTTCTAATGAGAAATCTGAAGCTCAGTTAACTTACCTCAAGGTCACACATCCAGGAAGTAGAGCTAGGACCAGAATCCAGGTCTTCAAGACTATATTCTTAACCACCAGTTAACAGAGCCCCCATTAAATACAGCACGATTCTAAATACACATTTAAACTTGGAGAAGAACAGGCATATAATATTGTCAAATGTTTTCAAGTTAAACCTTAAGTGATTGGGAGATAAGCGGATGCATTTGGAAAAAGTTCTTCATTATCATTATTGTGATCTTATCAGCATCATTTAAAATTTAGTGATACATCGTACCATTTTAAGACCTATAGGCAAGGACAGCATAGGAGCCAACTGCAAAGGATATAAGATATCAAGTGATAAAGCCAAGAATTTAAATCTGTAAAAATTACGCCCCATGTAATATATTAAAGTGGCACAAATCACAACAAGTTAAATATCCACATGCATAAATTTTCTTTAGGATTCCAGGCCTGCCCTGGCTTAAGCACCCTACAGATTCTATCTCCCTTTCCTTGACCTTTCCCTTACCCTCTTGTCAGTCCCTTCTCTGCTATTCTCTTTCAATGACAATTTGCTCAGGAAATATTTCTTAAATAAAAATGTAACATTTTAGTATAATTCTGATTAAAATATCTGAATTTATAGTCAGAACCAAAGCATTTTCTGTGTAAAAATATTTTAGTTAGGCCCTTATTTCTTACAATCTGTGCAGAACTTCAACTTTCACTCACTCTTCCTGCAGTTCAAATATCTTTCTACAAATCCACTCCTTTTATCTCATACTGTTCATGTCTAAGTAGATTGGATTTCAGTTGTCCCCAATTGGACGGTTGACCTCAGAAGCTCTCTGACAAATAGCATAATTCATTTTTGTCCAAAAACAATTTATTGGAGGCTTCTATATGCCAGGCAGCCTGTTGAGTGCTGGTGTTTAATTGCAGAAAAGACATGAGTCCTTTCTAAGGCACTTACAAGTCAGTGGATGAGCTTTTCCTGCCCAACTAGCTATTATTTCCTGGTTCCCACACTCCATCTAAACCAAATTTTCTTCTCTGTTGCCCTTTATATTCAGTTAACCTTAGTTAAACCTGGAGACGTTAGTTGAGAGCTATGTCTGAATGCTCTGAATAGACTTTTCTCTACGACACCCCTCTGTGGTTTTCCCCTAAAATTTCCATTTCATGAACATCTACTCCTTTCAGCAGCATCCTAACTCAGCCCCTCTGGCCAGTGTGTGCTGTGATTGCTTTAATTTTATCCTGCTGGCATTCAAGTTAGAGTAGCTTCTTTAATGGAAGAGAGTAGATAATAAATCGTATGTTAACATTCTATAGGGGGAAGGTTTGCTACTTTTCTGCCTTGAGTGCTGAAAAATTTCTGTCTTACTAGTGGGCAGGTGGTAGTGAAACATGAAGGTCTGGAGGCAGGTTGCATGGGTTCAAATCCTGATTCTGACCATCCCTAGCTGTGGACCTTGGGCCAGTTATTTCAACTGTCTGGTCTTCACTATCCTATTATGCTAAATTGGGTTAATAAACAGTGCTTACCTGTGAGGGTCATTGGGAGGATTAAGTGGGATCCAGTATATAAAGGATTTAGAAGAGCACAAGTAAAATGGTAAATAACATTATCTATTATTAAAAATAATTCTCATATTTTTATAACTTCAATGTAGATTGATGTGAAATTGGCCTAGAATTTAAAATTTGCTGTGGTCCCATGTATCAAGATCTCCAAATAATTATTACACAAAAACTAAGTTCTAGTGATTTTATCTAATATTTCCACCTGGGAAATATATCCTAAAGAAATAATCCAAGATGCAGACAGACTTAGGCATAGAAATATTAATCACATCAAATATTTAAAAGGATGTAAAGCCACCTCTAGATATACCTTTCACTTAGATATTAAATATATTAATAACTAGTAAATATATTGAAATCATATATATTTATTAGAAAAATTTTCATGAATTGAGTTTTAATGACTGTATATTATTCACTAATATAATACTTATTTAATAGACATTCATTAAAACACTATACATAAATGTTCTCTAATGGATGAGAAACACTCGTAACATAACAAGTGAAAAATAGATTAGAAAATTGTATGTATAATACAGACACAACTCTGAAAAATAATATGCATAGAAGGAGAGATATATATTAGATTTATTTGAGCAGTTAACTCTTGGTGGTAAGACTATGGGTGGTTTCTATATTTATCTGATTTTAAAATAATTTTTTTCTGTACTGAGCTTATGAATTTATAACCTGAATGAAAAAAATATATATATATTTTAAATTGACATGGATAGCCCCATAGTTTCATAAAATGCTCTTTGAAAATTGAAATCTGGTGGGAATTTTATTTATTGTAAGTTATTAGGGAAATTCTAAAATGTTTTAGGGAGGGAACTGACTGTTTTTAATAATCTTCCTCACTTAGTAGAATGCTTTGCACCCTGTGAACTTTTGTTTTGTGATTGTTGACATACCAACAGAGTGGCTGAGGAAACTTTTAGACTTTTAAATTTTAGTAGTCAAGCAGAACAAATGGAAAAATTACAAGAACTCTTTATTATACACATGAATCTTTTTCTGGTTCTTTCTTTCTTTTTCTTATGAGGCTATTGGGCCTGATAAGAATCAGCACATTACGTATTGTGTATTTTTACAGACCTAGCAGTAGATGTGAAGGAGAAACCTTGAAGGACTGAGGGAGAAAAATGTGAAGACGCTACAGTAAAAGCTCCTAGAAGCACCGTTGGCAGCACTGGAATGGCTGGGAGCCGTGCAGTTTTCAAGGCCACAGAAAGTTTCCTTGGAGAGTGAAAGGGGCTAGATTTCTGCTGTTGGACCTAGAAAGGAGAGGTGAAGTTTACTTGGTCTGCTCCTACAACTACTTCTCAATAATAAACTCATTAGGCTTGTCATCACCACCTGCCATTCAACATGGCACAAGAACATTCTGGAACAGCCCCAAATAGGTAGAGTCAGAAGATGGTTAAGTAGCTGCAAAACCATTTCTGGGTATTATTTCACCAGGGCCCAGAGTCCTAATTCTAAGTCTCCCCTTCCTTCCAGGAACAGAGACTGTCATGTTTAGAGGGCAGTTTTCTTGGGACCACCCCAGTTCTGCTGTGAAACCACAGCACCCTCTCTAAGTTCTCCTCCACCATTCTTTCCTGTGCTTGAGCTTCAAGTCCTCGGTTAGAAGTTATGAGAGGATAAACAAAGAAAAGCAGAATAGTAGAAGAAAACTCCAATTTTGGCAGGAAAAAGCACAACAAAGATTCTCAGCAAAGGTGGCAGAGTCCTCTAGATAAACCTGGAGACATTGATGTGGTTTGACTTCTTTGCCTGATTTGTGAAGACAGCTTTGCTTCTAAAGCGTTTTTTTTTTTGCTGCTTTATGCCTATCATCATTATTATCATCTGCTATATAGTGCCTAACAGTAGACAAAATGCTTTCATGTGTATTATTCCATTTAATCCTCACAAGCACCCTATAAAAATTACTATTATTTTTTACAGATGAAGAAACTAGAACTCAGAGATTAAATGATGTTTCCAGTTGGTAACCAAAAGCAACTCAAACTTGTATCTTCTGACTATTGTTTACCCATTTGGTTCTATAATTGACCTACACTATCCTATCATTTGTCCCAAATGACAAAACTTTGGGACTGACTTTTTCCACACAAAGGTGTATCCCAGATTCTCTGAAAACTTCCGTGGGCACTTTGCTACTATAGTTGTCAATGCTTATAAAACTCAGAAGCCTAAGTAGAATAGGGAGGATTATTAAAGATTGCTGCTTGGGTTCAGGATACTATTTTAACCTGTTTGCACTATCCTAAAGTGGTAGACTGTTGGCAGTAATTCTACTCTTAAGTCTTTCTTGACATATTTTCAATAAGTATGCAGTTTTCCCAGTGCTTCACCATTTGTAGTAAAAGAAGAAAAAATGTTATTTTAGGCCCACAAGCAAAGACTAAGAAGGTTATGGGCAAAAAATACATTGCCACAGTTCCTCAAATTTTACATAGGTCCAATAAATATTTCCAGTTCCCAGAACCCATGCTGGTGGTCTTCAAAGAACTCCAAACCCTGTGTGTAACTCAAAAAGACTTCCTTTATTCTGATAACACCTTGGTGGCAGACTCTGAAAAAACAGAGCTGTCAAGTGCCAACATTTTGTGGAGAGGGTTTCAAATTAGCTTTTCCTCCTGAGAATTTTCTCCAGTTTTCCCTGTTACTGGTTCTGGCACTCAGTGAAAGGCAGGGCTGTTTGTGATTCCTTAGACCTTGATGAGAAAGTACTCAGCTCTTTTGCTCTTAGGGGATGGTAATACTATTCGATAGCAAAAGTGAAAAGGAGATGAAAATTCCCAACCCTGGCTTTAATTTTTTTCTAAGTTGGCTTATTCAGTACAATACAACAAATCTTAGAAGGCTGTGAAAAAGGATTAGTGAAATTATATCATTTTGAGATTCACTGAAACACATTTTTATAGGATTTCATGTTTTTGATTCAAACATTTATTGAAGACCTACTCTACATAAGGCACTGAGGGAAGTAAAAAGATGACTCATTCAGTCATGTTCCTCTGGTAATCCTTCCCTACACCTACCCTGTGTAAAGTGATCACCCTGTTTGCTTCAATGGTAGCCAACATTTACCTTGATCACAACAGTCATGTAAAAAATATTTATTGAAGGTTTTCTAAGTGGCAGACAGTGTGCTAGGTCTTGTGATATAACATTCCCCCTACTAAGCTGTGAGTAACCTGAGCGCTGAAATTTAAACAGAAAATACATGAATTAAAACTATATTGGCTAACTCTACTGAACAAAAGGAGAGGGTGTTGATTCAAGGAAAGACAGGAACTAGGAGAAGGTGGCAGGAAATGGTGGGCAGTCTGATCCATCTTAAAATTAAACACCTCTACAGGTTTTAGGGCTTTGCATTTTGACTCAAGATTTAAAGATCTTCAAAGGGGAATCCAAGTGGCTTGGCTTGACTCATGGGCCTACCACTTGACCAGAGACACTTGGAGAGATGATCTTGGCACACACATCAGTGAAGCAGGATTCATCCAAAGGGTTGAGAATGTGTCACCAAGTCAAGAGGAACAGACATGGACAACCAAAACTCAACAAATATACTGTGTACCTGGCAATGCTGCACAAAAACCTTGTATGTCTAGGTTCTGGAACTTAAAAGGGGAATCCTTACTTAGGTTTTTTCCAGAAGAATTAATTTCCTTCTGCTACCCAATTCCTCTCATTTCCCCTTGGCAATAAATGCCCACAAACCCATTGCTGATATGTGATACTAAATACAGGAGACAGAGAATAGGTAAGCCAGAGAATTCTTAAACAACAATGAACACTTTTGGCTCTACGGTCATCTAAGTGTTCATCTGCTTTTTATCTGCATCTGTGCTGAATTACATATTTTTTGCTGAGTAAATAAATACTTTCTCCTTGTAATTCAGAAGAGTGAACTCCGTTACCTTAGAGTCCTCATTCTTTTAGGCCCTATGATAGCCACATTACTTAGCATCTTTAAGCCTCAGTCTTCCCACTTAGAAAACAGGAGCTGGATCAAGCTAAGCTAAATGCTTTCATCTGGCCTAAATACTTATGATATTCAGGCATGTAGGTTCTTGTTTTCCCTTCAGAAACCTTAACTTTCAGTCAGATTGGCCCAAGGAAAAAAATTGAAAATAGGTCACATTTAACTTTAGTACTTATTCTCTTTTTCCTTTCACTGCCATTCGTTTCTTCATGCCCATTTCCACATTTCCCTTTTTCCCCTTAGTGAGCTAAATAGTGTAAAAAGTGAACTGACACATTTTTTAGGATAGTAAGTCTTGGGAATACAGACATTATATCCCGAGTCCCACTTTTATGCAAATTTCACAAATCTCACATTTTCCATGGTCCATAGTGGTGATTTGACTTCCAACTATGAGAAAAAGCACTCCTCGTTACAGGCTGGTGAATCTCACAATCTCAAGATTTGTGTAGCCTGCCTCTTCTCAGTTCTGAGGGCTCAGTCATTTATTCCTCAGCAAGAAGGGGCATTCCAGAGCAGCTCACATCACATAGCACAAACTACATCTGATTATGTGATACAACATGAATTCTATTGATCAAATCAAGGTTCTAGACAGTATTATATTCATTTTTCAATGCTCATAGAAATTTTTCTTTCTTGTAAATTCAAATGTAACTGATTTTTATAAATTCCTAAATGGGTTATGATTGTCTCCAGACATTTTCTATTTCTTGTTTTTCTGTCTCGAGAAAGAATGGCAACACCCTGCTCCTTTACCCTTAGAGGGGCCCTTCAGGTCTTTATTCCTCAATTACCCTCCTATCATTTGAGTGGCTGATTAGGTTTCTTCACCTAATACCAAGAGCCTCATATGTACAGTAAAATTATTTTCCAGTGGAGCTCTGGGACTCTCTGGTGATCAATAGAATTTTCCCTGATTGATATTTTATAATATCTATGATGCTTGATAACAAACTATGAATGTGTTAGTATGCCTAGCTTTACCTAGCATCAGAGATTTTTAAAAATTGCTTGTCTAAATCCTCTGGCACCCAATATCTGTATTAAATTGCCTTTGTTAATAGTGTAAGATTCTAACACACTTAGAAGGACCAAAAGCAATGCTATCTTATAATGATTTTATAATCCTGAATATGGTTGACCCAGGTTTGGGAGAAATATTAAAAATAGTTATTGAGAATCTACTCTTAAAACTTTTTTTTAAAACCTATTGTTATTGTTTTACCCCATTTGCTTCATCATTTGTTATTTGCTCTTGTTGAATACCTACTCTTTTACCGTGGCTTTACCTGCTTGCTATTTCTAATTCTCACCCCAAACATAGGCAATATCATTCATAGCTTAGTGATAAAGGAACTAAGGCTTTAAGAGATAAAGCAGACATCTGTATTTTTTGCCTCTTTTTCTCCTTATAAGAATATTTCCTTTGGAGAACTATTACTCTCCATCTATGTGCTCAGATGGTTGGATCATACCCTGGCTCTAGGCCTGGGTTCCTGCTCCAGGCTTAGCAAATGAGGCAGTGGATTCTCTTTGCTAGAGTGGATTCTCTTTGCTAGGTTCAGAGATGGGCACGTGACCCAACTCAGGTAAATTAGAACCAATCAGCATTAGCCTCAGGACATTTTTCTGGAACAACTGGGAAAGAAATTCTCTTTCACTTGGAGTTGTTAAACTGTGGAATGTAAGTCTGGAGCTGCTAGAGATCTTTTTTTCCTACCACAAAGAGAAATACTGTAAGCCTTGAGAACAAAGCCAACAGAGAGGAAAGGAGGATTGACAGAAAGAGCCACGGATTCCTGAAATCAATATTTACAAGATAATGACTCAGCCATGTGAGCCAACAATTTCCCTTTTTGCTCAAACCAGGCTGATGTGGGATTCTGTCACTTGTCACTGAAAACACTCTGACTAATCAAGAAGCTATGCTCTTCTCCAAGGTTACAACAAAACTAACAAGTGTCAGGAGCTGGGATCTGAACTAAGTTCCATCTTAGGTCAAACTCCTCTCTTTTTCAAGTAGAGACTATGCCTTCCAATTGTCACTGAGAGCTGGAGAACAAGGAGGAGAAAAGTGTATACATGCAACTTTTAAAGAAGCATATTTCAGTAAACCAGTTAGTTTTTTAACATGCCTGGCACACATGTCCTTGCAGAATACCATACTCAGTACTGTGGCAAATGAAGAAAGAAGTAGAAATCAGAATAACTCCCTGTGTAAGTTATAAATTAATGCAGGATAAAAGACACAAAACTCATAAAAAGTAAAGCAGGAAAAAAGACAAACTGAGAAGTTAAACAGATGAAAAATTGATAAAACATTTCAGTCTGAGAGAAAAAGTATAAGGCCATATTGTATCTTCAAATCATCACCCATCTCTGGTGTTTCCAACACTATCCACAGAGTGACTTTTCCTCTGACCCTTTAGGTATATAACACTAGAGTCATCTTCAGTTCTCTCTTGCCTCCATCAAAAAGTCTCTAAATGAGTTGTGATGATTCTGTTTCTAGAACATTATTTAGCTTTTCATATTTCCATGGGCCTGGGCATTTTTATATTAAGCCAGGACTGCTGCAATAATATATTCACTATACTTCTGTTTTCAAGCTGGGGGACTTTGTAACCCAAGAACGTACTAAACTGGTGTGTTTTAAACTATGGGCCACTATCCATAAGTATATTATAGGATTGCTTTAGTCGATTATGACCGTGTTTCTTTTTAAATAGAATAGAATGGAGTATAGCAAGGGTAGGCATTACAGCACAACAATTCTCTTTTACATAGATGTAGATATGAGTATTGCTATAGATATAGGTATTGAAGTAGATCTAGGTATATGATGTGAATGTGTGTGTGTGTGTGTGTGCATGTGTGTGCTGAGTTGTTATATAAAATATATTTCTTGTAGTGTAGGTTATGAACAAAAGAAGTTTGAAAGCCGATGAACTGGACCAAGCAGTAATCAGCAATCAAAGAGAATATATTAGCAAATTATCTAGCTTGTGCAACCATAGGAATCATCATTATAAAATACAAATTTGCGTTTTTATTACCCTTCCTGGGAAAATTACAGTAAATATAGATTTCCATAAGCTCTAAGCACTTTCAAATGTGCTTCAAGGTTGACCACCGGATGATGCTTCCTGTGAAATAATCCTTATCTGTCATTGCTCTCTGAGCATTGCTCCTCTCCTCTCTGCCAAGTGACAACACTATCTCCATTCAGAATCTTGTTCAAAACACACCTCCTCCACAAAACTGTGAGGAACTTTGTCCTTGGGGAAAGTTAGCTTATACCTCATTTGATTAAAATATTTTAACTTATTACTAAAACAGTATATGTCTACTGTAGAAAATTTAGAAAATACACAGAAAAAAAGATAAAAAGAAAGAGAGAAAAGGAAAATCATCCATACTAATCTAGAATTATCCATGATTAACATTTTGGGTTAGCTATAAATCACCTCTAGATGGCCACGGAAAAATTTTCATTTTGAGGTGTTGAAGGGGAATCATAATTCCCCCCAATTTTCCCAATTAAAACTTGAATAAAATATAACCAATGTGGTCATAAATCACTGATAATTGAAAAATGAGTAATTATCACTCCTGAGTTTTAAGTACCAGAAGAACAGGAGTTTGACCAAGATTACCTATGATTAAAGGACATTTATAAGAATTGATGTAACTTACCAGTTTTATTAATAGTCTGTGCCAATTTTGCTTTGATTCAGAAAACCTGATTTTCAGAGTGTCACAATGTTTTGGGTTGGCAAAAACTACGGTATATACCTGGTTAAACCTGATGAGGAAGAACTCAAAAATCTGGGAAAACAAACCATGTGGAAAATATTAGACTAAGTCCTTTAGAGAAAGACAGGATTGCATCTGTAACTCTAGTTCAAGTTTCTTCAGTCTCCCTCCTACCCCCAAACCATCTCTGTCAACCATCTTTCTAAATGAATTAATGATAAAGCTAGCAAGAATAACAAGAGTTTTGCTGAATGCTGATGTATTTTCTTTCCTTTACTTGAATATCATGGGAAGTAAGTCTGAGGTTGTGAATATTAAAGTTCATGGCCTGGTTCACAGTCTCATCCCTGTGTCTTGTCCCCACATTTCTGTCTTTGGAAAGAAAAAGGGGAAAGAATGAGGGAAAGCTAAGTGTAGAAGATCAAAATTAATTACTGCAGTGAAGGACAGAGTCAACTGTGTACAAGTCATATACCTGGGACAAAATCAAAGCGATAATTTGCCTCTTAAGAAAAGCAAGATGTACTGTATACATGCAATAGTAATTTGGAATACAAAAGGAAATTAAGAAATTATAGAAAATACAGACTGTTGATTTTAAAATAGTCTTAGAACTCTCTATTGTAAACACTGTTAGGATCCTTTAACAGTATCTAACAAATCAGACCCAAATTATGACTCTAGGACACTAATTTTTTGTCAACTGTAGGAAACGAATGCATGAGTTTTCTGAGTTCATTTATTGATGTGCAGATGTACCCAGGTTATACTTTTTGCAACCTCAAATGTTTGCTCTGCTTTCTAAAGGACTTAGAGGGCTTCATTCAGCCAGTTACTTTATTATAGATGGCTCCTTCACTCTGAGACAGACCAAATACACAGAAGAAATATGTTTTTCTGTCTTTGAGTGAAAGACAGAAATGTTATGTATGTTATAATCAGCATTATGTATGTTAATAATCAGCCTTCAACTTTTTTAAAAAAACAAACCATTCACCAAAAGGCAAACCTTTATTATATCTCTACATATTTGATCCCCACCACTTAGTTGAGTAAAATGTGTTCAGTTAAGTCACTCAAGAGGTGGTATCTTCCACTTGGAACAATCTAGAAGTGAGGTTAACCAGGGTTCCTGTATTACTCATGGGTTCTGCATGTATAGTGACATAAAGTCATAAACAAAAAAACCATCACTTTTACAGTTTTTAATGACGATATTTTTTCTTTTTAAAAATTTATTTACTTTAAATCTACATTAGGAATCTAATATCTACAGCTGGCCTTTAAAAAAAATAATGATTATAATAGTATCTCTGAAAATATAAAAGAGTTAAAACATCACTAAATAGCAAACTTAAATGTTGCTCAAAAGATTAAACCATTCAAAATGCCACAGGTGAAAAACTGTTACAGAAATACAGTTAACTTTCACACATTAGTACATTGCTTTTCTGTTTTGTTTTGCATTATCAATCCTCATTTTAAAATTCTCTTTCTATCCTTTGTCTGACTTTTTAATCACCTAACTGTTCCCGAGAAAGGTTCCAAAGGTTTGGTTCAATGAACAGACTGTATGGCAAAGAAACTTTGAACTAAACCTTAGATAAATTACAATAATGGACAGGGCTGGGCTGGGATTAGTGTCACTTGCCTTGAAGCAAAATTTAAGGGGCACCAAAAAAATAAAATTTTAATGTAATATTTAATGCAATACACAAAACATCCATGATGAACAAAATAAAAATTTTAAATAAAGGCAAACTGTTGTTTATTTGCTTTACCACCCTGCATTGTTGCACAGCTGTTTCCAATCAGCTCATAGTTCCCAGCCAGTGTGGCCCTCATGCCCTCTGCCACATTGTCAAAGAGGGTTGACAATTGTGTGTGAACAGTATATTGATTGTAGAATTTTTATTAATTTTTCTACTTGGTTCAAAATAGGGAAAGATATAATGCATAGTTTTTCTTTTGTCCCACCTCCAGCATGGCTCTGCTCAGCACTGTTAATGAACTGAATCCCAAGCAGCTGATAATTCATCAGCATTTACTTTTGGGTTTGAAAATGAGTGTGTTTAATGTCCTGAGAAATTGTTTCAGACAAAGCTAGGAATTATGTCATGGGGATCTAAAGGAATTAAAACATGTTCTAGTTTTCCTATCAAATTTTGGAATGCCAAGGTCAATTTTAGCACTGCTCTAAGCAAAAAGATGTATGCCTCGTCCCTAGTGTAGTGCCTGACACGGATTAGCTGCCCAATACATGTTAGTTTTCTGATCTCTCAAATTCTCACAGGTGGAAAAAACACTGTGGTATTAGTTGTTAAGTAGAAAGTAATAGTAATAATAAACAGTAATCATTCAAATTTATTAAGAACTCTTGAAGGCCTTAAATTATTGCACTTGGTAACCTCAAAAATTATTTTTTCCTAGTCTTCTATTTTTTTTTTTCAAGGCTATTAAGTCCTGGGTCCCATCTCTCAAAACCAAAATTAAGTATAACTAAGAATCCATTTCCCAGCTCCTTTCTCCTATAAGCAAAAACTAAAAGATGTGCCATGTAGGTTTCTGTGAGCTTCTGCTTTATTTCAATGTGTGAAACTCCTTGAGGTCACATTCAGTGTCTTGAACATATTTTTCTCAATAAGTGCATATTGAATTAAATGCTATGATTTGATTGTAGTAGCAGCCTGACTATCAATTTTTGCTTTTTTTTTTCAGGTTTCAAGGGGATGGTAGCTTTCATGTGCCTGGCTAATTTCAGCATGAAGCAACACAATGCTTCATGTGGGAACAATTAAAAGTACCTGGAGAGAGCCAAGTCCCCAGGAAACTCAACCTGCACCAAGCTGTGTGAGATCCCAGGGAGAAGTTCAAAAGATTTCTAGGCAAAATAGCCTTGTTGTCTGCTTAGAAGGGTTCAAAGTAAGCTGAATCCCTCTCCCACCCTTATGAAGATCTTTTTCCTGTATACAATATCAAAAAAGTAAAACAAAACAAAACAAACCCAAACTCAGAAATAGAAGGTAATAGCAAGTCGTAATACAATTTCTTTGAGTGGAAGGTTAGAGAGGAATTTGTCATTCAGTAGCTTGAAGATCTCCTACAAGTGCATTCTAAGTTTCTGGTATTTCTCCTTTTTCCTTTAGTTTGTCAAATTTACCCCTGCTATAAAAAAATAACATAACCTAAAATAATAATAATAATGGTGGGAATTTTAGATCTCATTATTAGGCTGGTAGCTCACAGACTACGGGATGGGAGATTTCAAGGCACATTACAGAAGCAAGAACCTTGAGGATGGGTAGCCTCAGAAACAAGCCAAGGAATAAGAAGGTTAATGTAGAGGGTTTTCACATGGCACATTCACCTTTTGATTTTAAGGGCAGTCCAAGAAAATACGTGTAAAGGAACTTGTTGAGGACACACAATGATGGTTATTTTTATACAATCTTCAAAATATGTAACTAGCCTCTGGGAAAACAAAAGTCAACCATGTGATGCTGCTTAAAACTTAGTGGGATGTCATGCACATAGTAGGTATTTAATACTTTTGAAGTTCAATTTTGATACTGATTTTGCTTATATGCAAACCTCTTAAAAGCATTATGCTATACGGCTTTGAGTTTTGCTCAGTAGCGAAATGAATTTTTTCCCCAGGTCAAAACTTTTTTTTTCTTTTAACTATACAGTCATTAATAATCCCATTATATTTAAAACATATTCACTGATTTACTAGTTATGATATAAATAATGGATTCCTTAGTGTTGTTTTCTTAGGGGATTCAAAATCTAAAATGAAACACTATTCTGTCTGCTTGCCAAAAAAAAAACCCTACAAACTTTATAAAACAGTGTTAGTTATACAGGAAAAAAATTTAGTCATGCATTACTGATTTTACAAAGGTAATTTTACAGAGGTAATCTTGCATAAAGCTAGCTTACAGGGTCCTAAAACACAAAGTTATTAAAGGAAATATTTTTGATGACTTGAGCACAGAACAATTTGACCTGGATTTTGAAAGCCATGTAGCCTAGTTTAAAAGTGATAGGTAGTAGTGAACCTGGTATTACTGTTCTAAAGGGAAAAAGAATTTAAGTAACATTTTTCACTTGAAACCCATTGATTGAAATGGAAGGAGGGTCTGTGAGAGAGACTGTAATAGCTTAGGATCAGTCGCATTTTCTTTCAGTCTAGTTATCTGGCACAATAATAGGTCAAAAACCTTAATGTGCAGCTTTTGAAATAAAAACTTTTAGGACTTCCAGGTCCTTTCAGTGGATCCACAATAGAATGTTCATGTTGTTCATCCAGTGGAAGAACTTACTTAGAACAGAGTAAGAACAGGTTTACTCAGACCAGTGCATTGCTTCATGAGAGAAGAGAAATCTCAGGCTTTCCCATGTTATTAAAAAGGAGTCTCTGTGAAAATACTGACATTTAGTTTGGTATTCATTTGGATGTTGAGAAGCTGTCAACTCCCCAGATCAATTTGAGTCATGTTAAAAATACTTTGGTATGTGTGGGTTGTTAACCACAGGTGTTTGGCTGTGAAAGTTGAAACACAGACATGCAGCTAGAACATTGTGCTGGTATGATGGGTTCACAATGATTTGAATGGAAGCTGAGAGAAAACATCATTTATTACCAATTAATTTATTTCCTTTTCAGAAGTGTCTTCGTGAAGCCAAACATCTGGGTAAAAAACAAAAATCCTTAGAGAATCCTTTGCAAAGATTTTTTTTTTTCATTCATCCAATCATTTATTTATTCAACAAATATTTATTGTGTGTTTATTATAGACAAGGTCTTACTGCCAAAGAGCTTAGAAGGGGAGAAAGTTATGCACACATACTAATATTATTATGGAAGTTAGAAATAAATTGGAGAGTGCCACAAGAGAGATGTAAATACGCTGTTATACCTGAGCAGCTTACTTATGTATAGCTGGGAGATTCAGGGATGCCCTCTAGGCAAGATGGCATTGAGCTGAGTTAGATTGCTTTCATTCTAACTGAGGTTGAGGCTATGTAACAGAGACACCTTTGATTGCAAAATGCAGAAAACACAACTAAAACTTGAATTAGGATACAGGGAAGGGCAAAATCCATAAAGCATGATGGTTCTCATTTAAACCATATGCTTTGAGTACAGTGGGAGCATGTTCTGCAAGATTGGGAAGGGGAGTGAGTGGTGTGCTTACTAGAGTGTGAGAAGAGATTGGCTTATAAAGCCGCATCCATTAAACAATAGCCTAAGATGTAAGGCTAAAGGTAGATGCAGCTTAAGTGTCCGAAGAGGAATTTAACAGTACACAGAAGAAGAAGAAGTGGGAAGTAGAAAGCTACTTGCCTTTGAAGTAGCAAAGGCCAGGGAAGATAAAGAGTGCTTGTATTATTATCATGAGAATGAAGTTAGAGGGATGGGTATGTATTCTAGATCTGCCAGTTGTAGAACTAATAGCACTTGGCATCCAAACTGAATGTGAATATTGATGATTTTCATCCTGTCAGAAACCAAATTAGTATATAGGAACATGTGTGTGAGGGATGAGACTATATTCAATTTGGTGTATATTGAGCTTAAAGTATAGATAGGATATGCAAGTAGAAATGTGGAGCAGGTTTTTGGATATGAGTGCTGGAGAGATGTCAGGATAGGGCCATAGATCTAGGAGCTCTGCAGAGGTGATACTAGTAGTCTAGTGATTGTCAGGAGAGTGTACGTTGAGAGAAAAAGAAGAAGAGAAGATGGTCAAAATGTTTGATGACAAACACCAGGACATTTAGAAAAGTATAGATGTTTCATTCTCCTAAACCAACTGAAAACCTACTTGAATTTTCACTTTTCATCTACATGGTTTCATAGATGGGGACATTTATACTTAATTGTTTGTGATTTTAAAATTTATTATCATGTGTGGGAAAGTATGGTGATTTTTAACCATACTTTCCTGCATATAATGTAATATCACATCTTCTCTAAATCTTTACTTTTTAGTCTGAAAAGTTTGAACAGTCAAAGGATTTGTCTTCTAATTGGTCTTCTCAAATATGGACATTATTCATTCTGTCTTCTGAGGTATGCCAAGCATATTTTGATATTTTGTATGTTGGTCTTCAGGTGTTCTCATTAAACCTCTACCTGATTTCTTTACTGGAGATACTTATAAGCTGCTCTGAACATTCCTTTTGGTGAACATTAATTGATATTGATTATAGTAAACATTTGAGAACATATTTTTATATCATTTGTACTGGTTAGCATTTGGAATAAAGGATATTTCAAAATGCAAGGCCAGAAGAGTATTTGGACATGTCATGCAGATTTAGCATATAAGCCTATAATTTCCTTGTCGGGTATCATCATTATATATTTTTTTGTTTGTGAAAGCAGAAAGTAGGGTGCCTCACACATAGTAGGCATTTAATAAGTGTTAATTCAAGTTAAATTTAAAGTGACCTAAAAAGGAGGTTGGCACTTATTAATACCTTAGAAATGTTAGTGTTGTCTAGCTCTGTAAATGGAGCAACATTTCACTGCTGAGGGATGGACTGATGGAATAATTAATAATTACCAGGGTTAGAAAACAATATTTTCATAATAATAGATCAACTGTGCATGGAAATGTGCCTACGTTAACAAGATAAGTCCACTCAAAACAATAAATAATTTGACATCTGTGTTGGAAGGCCTGGAAAAAATACTAAAGAAATTCAGTTAAATATATTTAACAGAGTTAAATGATGAACACATTTCATAGATAGCAAGATAAAAGGGAATATGATATATCTGAGTATATTTTACTTCCTAGAATGCATTATTACACAAGGTTATCAAAATTATATTTTTGGGAGAATAACTGTAATCTTGAGTGGCTAAGAAGTTATTCAGCCTAGGAACTGGGAGATAGACTAAAGATTTATTTGTAGTGAATCCCTCTAGCCCTGTGGATCTATAAAGCTTATCTGGGTCAATTTATTTCCTTTCATGACAGAAATAATAAAAAATTAAAGCTATTTTATTTTTGCAGAATTGAGCTAAAATTGGCTTTTTGAAAATTCATCACCCTCTCAGTTTAGTGTGTTTCTTTAACAAGTATAATTTTGCACTTGTTGTCAGTGGCTTGAAAAAAGAAATCTATAATTTTTATATACAATATCATCAATGCTACAATGATTATATTTTCTGATCTACATGTCCTCAGCTTAACTTCCAAATACAAAGGTGTTTTCACAAAATGCAAAAGAATGTAAGCATTTGGGAAGTTTTGTTAATGACAGTATAAAAACAAGTAAGTTTCACCAAAAATTGCGCAATATTTTTTTTCTTAGGACTCTAATCTCTCTGCCTCCATCTTCACATGGTCTTCTTTTCTGTGTCTCTGGGGACAATAGTTTTAAGGCAGGCTGCCTGTGTTCTCTCAAGGAATGAGTGAATCCGTTACATGAATAAACTCTTTTCCCTTTCTCTGTAGGTAAATTCTTAAGACAAACCATACTTCACTTTCAAGCGAATTTTGGGTAAACATTTTACTTCTTTTTTCTTTTTTCTTGATGTATGTCATCCTTGAAAATTCAAAGAACTAACTCAATGTTTAGGAAATGTTTCTTCTCTAATCAAAAACAAAAGAGCTGAAAGAATGCTTATTTTAAGGGAAATTTAATTATATATTTTTGGATTACTTAATTCCTTACATACACACATGTTGTTTTGTATAAACTCAAAAGAACTCTTTGAGTCTTTTGTCTTAAGAATAGGAAGTTCTGGGCTTCCCTGGTGGCACAGTGGTTAAGAATCCGCCTGCCAATGCAGGGGACACGGGTTCAATCCCTGGTCCGGGAAGATCCCACATGCCATGGAGCAACTAAACCTGTGCGCCATAACTACTGAAGCCCGCGCGCCTAGAGCCCGTGCTCCACAACAAGAGAAGCCACCGCAATGAGAAGCCCATGCACCGCAACAAAGAGTAGCCCCTGCACGCCACAACTAGAGAAAGTCCGTGCACAACAGCAAAGACCCAACGCAGCCAAAAATAAAAATAAATAAAATTTTTAAAAAAATATTTTAAAAAAAGAATAGGAAGTTCTATTTTTCCAAGTATAAGGGAGTTGCAGGTGCCAGGAGTTTCAAGTTTTACTTAAAATTAAATTACAACTCATATTTGAGGAAAATTGGCAAAAACCTGGCAACATGTCATCATTGGAAAACAAAAGCAGCTTATGATTTCTTGGTACCTAACAAAATAGTCATAAAGATAGTACAGTAAATGCAGATGGAGACCAGTTTCTTCATGACTGACTACTGAGCCATCATGAATCTCTGAAAAAAACCTGCAAATTAGGGAAAATTTTTTTGATGTAAAATTTTATCACAGCTATACAATCATAACCACAATAAGCTTACAATTCTTATGTACCAGGTGCCTTGAGAAGGGCTTTGTAAACTTAGTGTAATTTAATCCTCTCAAGAGCAGTAGGAGGTAGATGCTATTATATGAGAAGACTAAACAAGAAAAATCTTAGGCAACTTCTCCAATTTATAGAGCTAGCAAGAAGTGGGTCTGGGATTCAAACCTGAGGATCTGACATTAGGGCATGCTCTTATCCAGTTATTATGATGCATCCCACTAAAATGCAAATGTATATATGAAAACAGCATGAATAGTAATGATGAGTTTAACCTCTGGTGAAAATGCTTTTTGGTATCCCTTCAACTCAGTGTGGAAAGTGGATATTTTCTTAATTCTAACTTATTATCTGTATACTTGTGATTCTTAATCTTTTCTGGGTTCCTGACCGATTCAGCAATTAAACAAAAGCTACGGATATTCTTTCCATTAAAAAAAAAAAAAAAAAAACAAAACCACATGCACATAAACCATTGCTTAGAGTTTCAGAAGAGTCACAGGAAAAAGCCTCATCTTTCCCTCCCCTGGTAGCATCACCTTCCTAGAAAATTAAATTTTGGTTAATTACCAGGATGGAGAGTCTCCTTACCCTATCACATACTTCTCTATTTATTAGATGTGTTACTTATTAGATCAGTTAAACTGTTGTGCTTAATGACACTTGATCTTTTGTAGATAGAAAGAAAACTCATTAACTTAAACAGTTACCTGTTCATGGCAAAAGGAAGATGTTTGAACTGAATTGGATAATCTCAAACACCACTTGAAAAGTTGACCTGAATTTCAATGATGCATTAGAAATTTCACTGATAAATGTCTGAGTCCAACTGTGAGTTCTCAAACTCAAAATGGGATTAAATGCATGACTTGAAGAAGTTTAAATTTACCTTGTGTCAGTCATCCCTTGCTTAGTCTAGTTCTGTCCCTGCAAGTTTTATATTCATCCCAGCACTCCCTGGGCTGTGATGCCAAATCCCAGAATTAAGGAGCTGTCAACTTGACGAGATATTGGTGATTTTTCTCCCCTCTATCAAACGGAGTAGTTCCAAAGGTTATAGTACTTGGAACATAATTATGAAGCCTGACTTCTCTACACAGAATCATGGCCTTACTAAATTGCTACCAGTGTGGTGGTCTATGGCTACTTTCTGATACTGGGGGAAACCAGCCTTGCTTCTGGTTTTTCTCACTGCATCCCAGGAGGATCAGCTGCACCTGCACCTGGCACATGAACTTTCTTTGTCCCATACCCTCTACTCTTTGTCCCTCACATTCGGGTGACCTCTAGCTATTAGGGGATCCATTCTCCTGTAACTTGGTAATTGGGAACAGCCAGATCTTCCTCAATAAGAGTTTGGAGGAGGAGGAATCATTACCCTTGTCTTTATGTTTCTCTCATTCCCGCCTATCTTTCTATGCCTCAGTTTCCTCTTCTACAAAATTGGGAGAATAATAGGATTATTAGTGAAGACTAGATGAGTTAATGCATATGAAGAATGTAGAACAGTGTCTGGCACTACGGAAAAGTTGTGGTGGTTGTTACTAAGAGTACTGTTAGTATTATTACTGCCCAGGCTGGAGCTCAGTCAAGAATGGCATGTGGCCAGTTCCCAGCCACAGTTAATGGTAGCTTACAGTTAATAATAGCCAGTTTGAGAGGGAAAATTCAAATGTATTCATTCAATAATTTTTGTGATATCCACTGTGTGCCAGGCACAGTGTTATTTGCTGAAAACTTCATATGACCTAATCAAGTCAGAGGAGCTGTGTCCAAACAATAACTAAAAGTGTCACAAAGATAGACCTTGAATTTAATGTAAAGCATGCCTAGACACTTGGTCAGTGGCATGAATGGCATTTCCTTGTCTACCTTGGCTGAAGCAAGGGTCCCCTTCCCAACTGAATTCCTGCCCTTTTAATTCCTGACAACACTTACACTTTGTTCTCTTCTCTATTTGAAGGGAGCACATTTTCTGCACGGTTTCATCTTATTTCTTCTCTGGGTTTTCTACAGACAACCACAGTGCTTTACTTGTTTAGATCAGTTTAAGCATTTCCCAGGTATGGTGAACAGTTTTGCTATGCTCTTCTTATCCTGTTTATCATGGTTCTTGACATCTGTTGGTTCTCTAAGTTGACTCAGCCTAATGGATTCGTTTGGTGTTTAAATTGTGTCAGGTATAGAGGTAAAGAGGTGAGTATTAAGCTGCTTTTTCCCTTGAGGAGCCTTATAGTTCCATGTGGAGGAGACATACCCCAGAGTAGGGCATCTCAATGTGTTATGGCGAGTCTGAGTGCACAGGATACTTTGGCACCCATCCGTGTTACAGCTTCCTTTCCATTCCCCATTTCTCATCACAACATGTACCACCCATTATGTGAAAACCTGGTGTTCTTGACTCACAATCTGTAGGCGTTACACTCTGAGTTTTTTCCAGTACTGGTAATGGGTTGTACTGAATCATTTATTTACATTTCCTTGGCCAGTTTATTTTGACATATGACATATATTTACTGATGGAGAAAACACACGCAGTTTGTGAGTGCAGTGTAATGTTTTTCCTTTGGAAATAGAAGTGAGAGAGACATCATTTAAGTTTTACTGGCTGAAGAGTTACCTTGGTGTTTTTAAATGGGTCCAAAGTAGTACATGCTGCATTATCCCTTCTGCATGTATATACATGTGTAGACGTACATGCTGTGAAGGACGGGAAGAATGTAGGAACATCTATACAACGTATAATTTGAATAATATTTAAAGCAAAGGAAAACAAGAGGCACATCACTAATTTGGACCCTTTTACCTGATTATTGCCAAATTTATTTGTCTGGACTAAGCATCTATACCTTCATTAATCCTTAGTGCTTGCTATGAAATAATATCTTGTTGTATGCATTTTTTAAATCAAATTGGATCTGGGTTCAGTCAATATTTAATATACTGTAGGACTTGCTTTCACTTTATTGATTTTTCATTGCTCATCTAGTTCTAGAATAAGATTTTCTTATAGTTATAGTGCCTGCAATTCTGGTTATTTCCACAAGGTGAGTAGGGATATCTAGTTGTGACTTTGTGGGACCACAGATTAGATCTGCCCATGTTAGGATACATACAGTAACATATAGGCACATGATTCAATTTCTTACATGATGCTTTAGCCAAAATATAACTTTCTTAGTTTTTCTCCCACCTCTCTGAGTGCTGCTTTTGGCATGGTTTCATAGTCTCTGGTCCCTCTGTTGGCATCTCCAGCGTTCCCCAGGAATCTCTCCTTGGCCCATTTCCATCTATCTTTTTCCTTACACATGCTCTCTTGGTCATCTCATTCACTCCCATGACTTTTAAGTAACACCCATAAGATACTGAACCCCTGATCTTTATCTCCAGGCTGGATCTTTTGGGCTTCCTAAAGGAATCATCAGGATGTCCCACTGGTACTACAAGCCCTACCTGACTCTATGGAAACCCATCTCTTGTTCCTCCTCCTCATGCCCCTCATGATGAAGCAGCATTCCTCTAGACAGAAGCCAAAGTCACCCTTGATGCTCTTTCTCCTCTACCTTACACATGAAGTCCTATCATTCAACCCCAGTGGACCTTCTCTGTTACTTCTGCTTCCCTGACACTACTTTAATCAAAGTCTTTCTTATTCCTTACCTGCATGATTGACAGACCCTCTGTCTTTAATCTCTTTCTTCTACCATCCACATTGTCATGAGTGCCATTTCTCAAAAGCACACATCCTTCAACGTGACTCACCCCCCACGGCCTGCAGGATAAGGTTCTAACTCTTCAGCAAGACCTACAAAGCCCTCTTTCACATCTGGCTGAGCAAGCAGCCTCATCTCCTGGCTCAGGTCTCCTCACAATGCTCCAGATGGTCTCTGCCCTTTGATGCTTTTGTGTTTTGTTCATGCTGTTTATTCTGTGTAGATTGTCCTCTCTCTTCCTTCTTCTCTGCCTAGAAAACTCTTCCTCATTTTTCAAGGCCCATCTCAGATCTCACCTGCTTGAGATGCCTTCTCCACCCTTCCCACTCAGTATGGGCTGCTCCCTGCACTGTGCTTCCACAGTACTCTCTACTTACCAAGGACATGTTCAACATCCAGAACTCAGTACTATAATAATTTACTTTTTTTTTAAATCCACAAAAGTTTGAGCTCTGGTTGGATAGGAAACTTCAAGTCATCCAATGTTTTTCTACTACCCTATCATATCTACTACCATATCATACAGTGCCTATCATATAGAAGACTCCCTCAACTATGAACCAAGTAAGTAAACTTTAGAGTAATAGTTAAAGAAATATCAAGAAAAGTCTTTCATCTTTCTTTCATGTATTTTCATCTTTCTTTCATGTATTTTCATCTTTCTTTCATGTATTAGCTTTTAGTATTGCAAAGTATTAGAATTTGATATGTTTATAGGTTCCTGGTGGTTTGGAGTATTCACGTTTTAAGCACTTTTGAGTTTAATAGCCTGTCTTTCTCTAAACTAGACCCATTAGTGAGATAGTGCTGTATGCCTCCTTAGTGTTCCCACCTCTGAAATGCACTAGCTATTCAATCCTAATTGGAAAAATTTGGGGGCAGAAGTGGCTTTTTGTTGCTCTAACTTTATTTTAATCTAAGGAATGGCTTTGAATCACATTCACCTGCCTTAGTGGTTGCCACATCTTTATTTATTTTGTGACCCAAATTCATATATCAAGATCAGGACACCTAATTTTTCTCAAATCATCCTAAACTGTCACGGTCCTCCTTTTCCAGTCAGAACCAGATTTTCCTCGCAAGTCGTGATTCTCACTCCACCAACTCCACTCTCTTGATGGAAACTTCATATACATTGAAGGGGCTTCATGTGTTCTGTTATTTTTAAAGCTAGATTTTGTCAGATACATGCTTTCTGTTCATAAAGAAGCATTGCTACTTTCTTCTGAATGTAACAGGGTGGGGGGCAGAATATCCTTCTAGACAGAAACGTAAGGCAATTTTTTTTAACATATGCTCATAAGGAATGTAGTCCCAAAAGGTATTTCCTTTTGTGGTAAATCAGACTCTAATTCATGAATTTTAAAAATTATTCCTTCCTGCTGTGGACATGAATTTCTAAAGTGTGTGTGTGTGTGTTTGTGCTCTTTCATTACTGAAAGAGCAGGGAATAGAACAAATCATGGCCCAAAATTCCTTTGAATAATAATTTATATATCCATGTCTCCTTTCTTTCCCCAATCCAGCTTCCTTATTATTTTAATTGTTTCTGCCTTTACTACTAATGCATGAATCTGTCTTTGCTAAATCGTCTTTTTATACAGAAAGTAAAAGCTGTGAAATACAAACACACTTTCAAGTTATTAATAGTAAGCTAATATTTATTGAACACTTACCATGAACCAGGCACTCTAATAAGCACTTGACATAGATTGTCTCATTTTGGTTATGAATTATAATCAAAATGGAAATACTAAATGAAATACTTAAAAGCAAAGTAGAAGCAGTACTTTTATAAAACACAGAAACACCCTGAATAATTTCTTTTGCCCGTACGTAAGCACAGCCCTCAGTCTGCTTTTGATCCTCAGCTGTCACAGACAAATTAATCACACTCTCTTTTCTTGCTTTCATTTTAGTCAGAGAGCATTAAAGAAATATTTAGTATTTCTGGGATACCAGTCCACAATCAGGCATTCTTAGTGTTATCAGTGGGCTACATGCACTCAGGGGAATTGTGAACAGTTACAGGAAACTAGACCTAGGGACACAAGGACTCATTTACCCATCCTACTTGTCAATTATTTTAACCCTGTAAATCAGGCAGTATTTTATTAGTATGTCTCTGTTTTTAGTCAGTCTAGAGTATCAAGTCCACTATTGTTAACTGTTCAGTAGTAAAGAGTAGCAAAGAAGAAATGAAGAGATGCAAAAATGTTTTCTCTCAAAGAATTTGAGAAATTGAAGTGATCTTACCCTTCTGAGGCAAAAGTGATTTTACAGAGTTGAAAGTCCAGAAACTTTTAACATCCTGCAGAGTCACACAACCAGTGAGCAACAGGTGAGACTGGAACCTGTGTCTTCTGTCTCCTGTGCAACTGTCTTTCGACCACAGAGAATATCTTTTCCTAGAATTCATCCCTTTCCATTTGATTTCCTTATCCCACTGATTTTATGTATTTTTGTAACAACATGATACCTGTTATTATTTTCTTTCTTCTATTTCAAATTTGTTTTGCTGGTTTCTCTATACCCTCTTGCCTTTTGCTTTCTTTTCTTGGTTTAATAAAGGTTCTATTTCCCCTGCAGAATTTCTTTACTTTCAGTATTGCAATATTTTTGAATTACCTCTTACTTTTTCTATTTCCACTCAGAGCCTCTGAAAGGGGTTTAGAAATTTTATGTCTTTTTTTAAAATTTATTTATTTAATTGATTTATTTTTGGCTGAGTTGGGTCTTTGTTGCTGCGCGCGGGCTTTCTCTAGCTGCGGCGAGCAGGGGCTACTCTTTGTTGCGGTGCGTGGGCTTCTCATTGTGGTGGTTTCTCTTGTTGCGGAGCATGGGCTCTAGGCACGTGGGCTTCAATAGTTGCAGCACACAGGCTCAGTAGTTGTGGCACATGGGCTCAGTGGTTGTGGCTTGCGGGCTCTAGAGCGCAGGCTCAGTAGTTGTGGCTCACAGGGTCTAGAGCGCAGGCTCAGTAGTTGTGGCGCACTGGCTTAGTTGCTCCGCGGCATGTAGGATCTTCCCGGACCAGGGCTCGAACCCGTGTCCCCTGCATTGGCAGGCGGATTCTTAACCATTGTGCCACCAGGGAAGCCCAGGGGTTTAGAAATTTTAAAATGTAATGTCAGTTCTCCAAATCAAATCAGCCAAAATAACACAAACCAAAAGCCAACAAAGAAGAAAAATGCTATTTAGCCAAGTATGTTCATCTTAGGTTTGAATTTGCCTTTTTTTTTTTTTTCGGTGCTACAGCTGCTGCTGCTGCTGAATCCTGTATGTTGAAATTTGTATGTTTTTCATTTTGGAAGATAGTAATAAGTCTGAGAGTAGAACAGTTATTCCAACAAAAATGTTTTTCAGAAGTATGTATTTACATAGGAGAGAAAATAAATATGATATTATTGGTTATTTATTGCTTTTCTTTTTTTTAAAAATAAGTTTATTTATTTATTTATTTTGGCTGCGTTGGGTCTTTGTTGCTGCACGTGGGCTTTCTCTAGTTGCAGTGAGTGGGGGCTACTCTTCGTTGCTGTGCGCGGGCTTCTCTTGTTGAAGAGCACCGGCTCTAGGTGCACAGGCTTCCGTAGTTGTGGCACGCGAGCTCAGTAGTTGTGGCTCACGGGCTCTAGAGCGCAGGCTCAGTAGTTGTGGTGCACGGGCTTAGTTGCTCCACGGCATGTGGGATCTTCCCAGACCACGGCTCGAACCCGTGTCCCCTGCATTGGCAGGGGAGTCCTATTTATTGCTTTTAATTCATAACTTAGCAGTTAGCTACTACACAATCTTGTATTTAATCTCTGGCTATTCTATGTTGGTTCTGTATTTTCCAAGTAGAGTGCAATGAGGCACTACTGTGATTAGTTTATATGCTAATTTAAAATTTTAAATGTACTGGTATTAGATAGACATTTCTCCAAAGAAGACATACAGATGGCCAACAGGCACATGAAAAGATGTTCAGCATTGTTAATTATTAGAGAAGTGCAAATCAAAACTACATGAAGTATCACCTCACACCACTCAGAATGGCCATCATCAAAAAGTCTACAAATAATAAATGCTGGAGAGGGTGTGGAGAAATGGGAAGCCTACTACGCTGTTGGTGGGAATGTAAATTGGGGCAGCCACTATCGAAAAGAGTATGGAGGTTCCTTAAAAAACTGAAAATAGAGTTACCATATGATCCAACAATCCCACTCCTGGGCATATATCCAGAGAAAACTCTAATTTGAAAAGATACATGTACCCCAATATTCATAGCAGCACTATTTACAATAGCCAAGACATGGAAACAACTAAAATGTCCATCAACAGATGAATGGATAAAGAAGATGTGGTACATATATGCAATGGAATATTACTCAGCCATAAAAAAGAATGAAATAATGCCATTTGCAGCAACATGGATGGACCTAGAGATGATCATACTAAGTGAGGTAAGTCAGAGAAAGACAAATATATTATGTCACTTATATGCAGAATCTAAAATATGATGCAAATGAACTTATTTACAAAATAGAAACAGACTCACAGACATAGAAAACGTACTTATGGTTACCAAAGGAGAAGGGGGTGAGGGATAAATTAGGAGTTTGAGATAGCAGATACAAACTACTCTATATAAAATAGATAAACAACAAGGTCCTAATGTATAGCACAGGGAACTATCTTCAACATGTTGTAATAGCCTATAACAGAGAAGAATATGAAAAAGAATATATCTATATGTACATATGCATGTGTAACTGAATCACTTTGCTGTATACCAGAAACTAACAGAACATTGTAAATTAAGTATAATTTTAAAAAAATGTACTGGTATTGCATGTATGCATTAATAAAAGACATACATCTACTCAAACAAATTCCATTTCCTGTCTTGTCTGAATCACTTTTCAGGATCAAGTTCAAATAAGAGGGCAATGATTGACCCATATGCTCCTTTGACTGAAGAAATATAAAACGTTTCCTTGCACAAGAGCTGAGAAATGGTAAGATTCCCTTTATCTTTCTTTTATTTCCCCATGGTGATCTCCTTTAACCTGCATCTGTGACCTGCACACATGAGGCCTGTGATGTAACACAGAAAGGCAGACACAGGAGAAGATAGCGGGAGGCTTGGGAGAGAACTGTGATGAGCACCGGCACCTCAGCATTTGAGTAACTACCACCATCATTGTTACAATGCAACGGTTTGTTCAAGCTGCCTTGGGAAAATTTTTTTAAAACACACAAAAACCGAGGCATTTAAAAGCACTTCAGCTGTGTATGCATGTGTGCTTGGTTATTTTGTTTGGCCCAAAGAGGATTAAAGGGACCAAGGCGATGTTCACTCACCCTATTCAACTTTGCCATTTTGCAGCAAAGTGTCATTTCTAATCACTGGTCTAGTTGAACCTGTGCACAGAGCACAAAACTGTTGCCTGGCTTGATCTGAACAACACTTCCCCACATTTCTGGCAGGAGTTATGACCAGAACAGGACATTCATGAGACAGCAGCCTTGGCCCACAACATGCTCAGTGCAGAAAGGAATCCAGGCAGAGGGTTTAGTGAAAATGAAGAAGTGGCTCTAAAAGAAATGGCACAGAGTCACCTCTTCTTTGTACTCCTTTGAATGGTGACTTTTATAGGAATTTTATTTTGTTTCCTATCCACCTGCCTTTAATAATATCTACTCCCCCCAACCCTTAACTGCTCATTCAAATCTATACTACAACTGAATCAAAGAAAGAGGATTGAGGCATCTAGCTAGGAAAAGAGAATTTTAAAAGATAAAGTAAATAGAGAACAATACTTTGCAATTCAAGGAAACTTTCCCTGCTACTGTAGTCCACATTGGTTTTGCCCTTCTCTGTCTTCTGTAACATTTTAATCTGCCCCACTGAATAAGTCCTGATTGTCTGCTCTGTTGTATTTATGCCAGCTCAAAAGAGGCAATAGTGTATAATCAAATAAGCAATGTTCACGACTATGCTTTGTAAACTATCAAGTACTGTATAGTGTATTTAAATGTATTTTGTATGTTACTTCTGGTTCTCAATTTATGTCATAATTACTTTAAAAATTCTCTCTTATCTAACATTGTGCTGGACAAAAGGAGGGTCTACATTATTGACTCACTTAATAATCATTAATTATATTGTAAAAAAAATGATTTTCAACCATTGAAGAGCATTATGACTCAATGCTAATATTCTTCCAGTATGATTCCATTAAAGCCAGATATACCTTCTGAGAGAAGCATTCAATTTGAAAGGCAAGAGTTCAGTTTCTCTTATTCCTAAATTCATGTTTCTTTTCCCCTTTGAATGAATTAGTTAGACTTTCCCATTTGAAAATGATGATTATTTCTCTGTTGCTAATAGGTTCTAGAGGTACCAAAAGACTTTAATAAAAAGAAAGTAATTTAAAAAATTGACTCCAATGACTATTAATAATCCCTGAACAGTAATCTCCTTGAAGACAGAGACTCTCTGATATTATCTTTGAATTGTTTTTGGAACCTGGAAAACTATATTATAGAGGCAGGCTTAATTAAGGTATGTTGCATAAATGAATAGAAGTCTGATAGTAGGGGAGTGCATCTGTGACCAGCAGATCTTGGCTATAACTATTGCTACCAAAAGAGAATTAACAGCATGAAAGGTATCTGGTTATCAAATGAGAAAGAGCATGAAAATGTCTTTTAATTTAGAAGTCAGACTCCTGGGCTAATAATCATGGAGCATAAATTTGTCTATAACAAAAGAACATTTCCTATGAAAATGACTTGTTAACCTTCATTCTGTGATGGAGGTTTTATATTGTATAATACTTAGGTTTGTTCTGATAAGGACATCTAGTTGGAATTGCTACCTTATTGATATGTTGTCTTAATAATGGAAGTGTGCCTAAATTAACTGGGGAAGATAAAGCATGTACAAAATAGAGAAGGAAGAAATATCAATGATAGCAGGAAAAATCTGTAACCCTGAGATAAAGGATTTCTTGATACTAAACTCTAAAAAAATACTTCAAAGTAAACACACTTTTATAGGGCAACACTCCATCCATTATCTTTCTCTCTCCTTTGCTAAATCCAGCTCCTCTTCCTGCTCTGTAACTGTCTCCCAAGATTTGCTTCTCCTCCCTCAATTTGCTCTATTTATCCCATTTCTCATTGAAGCCAGCCCTGGAGTTTGAGTGCAAGTACATATTTGCAGCTGCATGCAGGAAATTTGTTTTAACATCCTATTTTCATCTCAAACCCAAGAACAGAAAATCTGAACCTATTCTTTCAAAATAACTGTTGTACCTACCTTACTTATTTTTCCCTTTATTTAGTGACCTATTAGGGGAACTTGGTCTCATTCTTCTTCTTTTATTTGCTATAGCTAAATTCTCTCCAAAACATTTATTCTTTCAAAAACATGTGGGAAATTTGTAGGCATAAAGTCACATTTACAAGAGTTCCCCTCTCTGACAGCAGTAAAGCTAACCAAAAGAACTAAAAAAAAAAAAAATTCAAGTAAAACCATCTGTGCTGACCTTTAGAAAGGTCTTAACCTCATAATACAAATCCAACTATCATCAAGATGTAAGTTCAGTCTGATTTATACAGGACACTAGTTTCTCAACACAGTACAATAAGTGTCACTTAAGTGAAAGAAAAAAAATGTTGCAGAAACAAGCAAACACGTGAATATGTAGGCCTTTAATAATATCCACTATCTAGAGAGGTATAGTCTATAACCATGAATGGCTGGTGGAAAAGAAGAGAAATATTCTGTCTCGAGTCAATTTCTCAACTGCAGCTCAGCCAGAATCTGAGAAAGCTCTAAGCTAAGCAGCTTCTTACTTGGGAGGGGTACGATCTAAAAACAGGTCCACTGTGAAACAAACTTCAGGCAACAAATGACCAAATACTCAAGGGCTAAAAACAGAAGCATAGAATGTCAGTCTGGTTGACTTTTAATCCAGGGGTGGACATAATGAAGCAGGAGAACAAACCAATCCCCAGCAATACCATCTGTATTGTTGTGGTACAAATCAGGCCCTCAATCAGGCTTGCTAGATGTGGAGCCTGGACTTCTAACAAATTTTGAGAGAAACAGCAAGAGAAATCTCTTTGATCACACTGCCTATGTCCCCACTTCCCTTCCTTTGGTCCGCAGGAAAATGCATGAGACCTTACACCAGCAAACTTCAATCTTGTTTGTGAAGAGGAAGGTCTGAAGGGTGTCAAGGAGATGTCTCCCACCCTCTATTAGGGAAAATAGCAGAACATGTAGATATGCCCCCAGTCAAAGGTAAGGAAGTTGCATAAGGGAAAGGATCATATTGATTTTGTTCGTCATTCTATGGCCAATACCTCTGGTAGCACCTGGCATAAAGGGGGCTCCTTAAAGATTTGATGAACAAATTATTATTGCAGAAGATAGGAGTATGGATTTTTAAGTTAGAGAGATGGTTAAGAGGACTAATTCTGAAACTTCTTAGCTTTGTGCCCTTGGACAAATTCTATAACGCTTTGTACCCTTATATGTACAATTCAGGTAATAGTAATATTTTGTTTTGGGGATTAAAAGATAAAATATATTTTAGATACTCAGCACATGACTCTGCTGGTTATTCTCCCTTTGGTCCTCCAGATTAGTTCTCCAGTAATGTCATTTTCTCTTCTTACCTCTTTAGGCCTAGGAAGAAGTAAGGGTTCCCCATTGCGGCTGGTCTCTGGGCTCCTCAGCATCCTTTATCGGTTTCCTTAATCCCGACCACAGTTCTGTAAGGACTACTTACGTGAATGTTTCTTCAATCTTCTGAATTGGATTTTGTTTTCTGATAGGATTTTGAGTGATACAGGGCCTGAAAGGAAGAATAATTAAAAAGGATTAACTTTTGGTGGTGGTGTTGGTAGGTGTAGTTGTATTGGTAGTAGTCAAAGCAGTAATAGAGTAGTACAGTTAAGGATAGTGGCAACTGTTATTGTTACTGTTATGAGCAGATCAAAATATAAAAGAAAATCTGCTAAAGCAAAAAAAAGTTCCTAAAATGAATACAGTATTCCCTAAGATGGAAGACAAGTTTAGACTATAACAAGAAAATTAAAGATGATGTGGAACTTTTTGATACAAAGTGTTTTTAAAATTTGATATAAAATGATTCATCAACTAAATACAACAATACTAAGAAGAGAAATAGTGAAGAAGATTAATGTTGTTCCAAAACAAAAGAATTAATTTTAAACAAGGACACATCTAGAAAACAGAATCAGTAACTGACATGAGAACCTAATTTTAAAAATACCAAGAAAAATTGAAGATGACACAAACAGCTGGAAAGGTATACTGTGTTCTTGGATTGGAAGAATCAGTATTGTTAAAACGACCATACTACCCTCGGCAATCTACAGATTCAGTGCAATCCCCATCAAAT
Source organism: Eubalaena glacialis (assembly GCF_028564815.1). NCBI lineage: Eukaryota > Metazoa > Chordata > Mammalia > Artiodactyla > Balaenidae > Eubalaena > Eubalaena glacialis. The sequence goes on from NC_083721.1 coordinate 114,565,719, forward strand.
TACCAATTTCATTTTTCACAGAACTATAACAAAAATGTTTAAAATTTGTATGGAAACACAAAAGACCCCGAATAGCCAGAACAATCTTGAGAAAGAAAAATGGAGCTGGAGGAATCATGCTCCCTGACTTCAGACTGTTCTACAAAGCTTCAGTAACAAAACAATATGGTACTGGCACATAAACAGATACATAGATCAGTGGAACAGGATAGAAAGCCCAGAAATAAATCCACACACTTATGATCAATTAATCTATGACAAAGGAGGTAAGACTACACAATGAGAAAAGACAGTCTCTTCAATAAGTGGTGCTGGGAAAACTAGACAGCTACATGTAAAAGAATGAGATTAGAACATTCTCTAATGCCATATACAAAAATAAACTCAAAATGGATTAAAGACCTAAATGTAAGGCTGGATACTATAAAACTCCTAGAAGAAAACATAGGCAGAACACTCTTTGGCATAAAGCACAGCAATATTTTTTTGGATCTGTCTCCTAGAGTAATGGAAATAAAAACAAAAATAAACAAATGGGACCTAATGAAACTTAAAAGCTTTTGCATAGCAAAGGAGCCCATAAACAAAATGAAAAGACAACCCACAGAATGGGAGAAAATATTTGCAAATAATGTGACTGACAAGGGATTAATTTCTAAAATAGACAAGCAGCTCATACAGCTTAATATAAAAAAACAAAAACTCAATCAAAAAATGGGCAGAAGATCTAAACAGGAATTTCTCCAAAGAAGACATACAGATGGCTAATAGGCACATGAAAAAATGTTCAACATCGCTAATTATTAGAGAAATACAAACCAAAACTACAATGAGTTATCACCTCACACCACTCAGAATGGCTATCATCAAAAAGTCTACAAATAGTAAATGCTGGAGAGGGTGTGGAGAAAAGGGAACCCTCCTACACTGGTGGTGGGAATGTAAATTGGTGCAGCCACTATGGAAAACAGTATGGAGGTTCCTTAAAAAACTGAAAATAGAGTTACCATATGATCCAACAATCCCACTCCTGGGCATATAGCTGAAGAAAACTCTAATTTGAAAAGATACATGCACCCCAATGTTCATAGCAGCACTATTTACAATAGCCAAGACATGGAAACAACTAAAATGTCCATCAACAGATGAATGGATAAAGAAGATGTGGTACATATATACAATGGAATATTACTCAGCCACAAAAAAGAATGAAATAATGCCATTTGCAGCAACATGGATGGACCTAGAGATCATCATACTAAGTGAAGTAAATCAGACAAACAAATATATGATATCATGAACAGTCTCATTTGTGTGTGTGTTTATGCCAATTGGTGTTGGGTTTTTTTTTTTTTTTGCTTTCCTTTAAATATTATTGGGCCTTTTTCTGGGACTCAGCATGTTACTTGGAAACAATTTGATCCTTTGAAACTTTGTTTTTAAGGTTTGTTAAAGCAAGTCTGGACAGTCTTCAGTCTAGGGTTAACTTGGCCCCACCACTGAGGCAATGCTTTTATTAGGACTGGCAACTGCTCTGTGTATTAGAAAGCCTGTCCACTCTAGCTGGTGGGAGCACAAACTATGCTTATCCCTGTGTACACTCTGGGGATTGTTCTGCTTATTCCTTTCCAGCGGTTCTTTCCTCAGTCTTGGGCTCTTTCCTCACACACAGGTGCAGATCAGTGTTGAGCCAATAACTTGAGGGGACGTTTCAGTACATCTCCTATGCTCTTCCTGTGCAGCTCTCTTTTTCCTGGTACTCTGCCCTGCACACTATATTCATCTTGGTTTTTCCTGAACTTCAAACTCTTCAACTCAGCAAATCTTCCAGGTTCTCGGTTTGTCTTCCTTCTGATGATGTCCAGAAACTTGCTCTAAGCTGGAGCAGTCACAGGTCTCAATTCACTTGTTTTCCTTCTCTTACAAATCACTGTCCTGTGTTGCCTGTTGTTCAATGTCTGAAAACTATTGTTTCATATATTCTGTATGGCTTTCTAGCTGTGCAATGTGGGAGATAAATCCCCATCTCTGTTATTCCATCATACAGAAGCAGATGTCTTCATGCTAAAATCAGACAAACTTGAATTTAAGGCAAAATCTTTAAGGTGGAGAGTTATCATTACAACTCATCATCCATTCCACAAATTTTGACTGTCTGCCATGTGCTGGCACTTTTCTGTAACTGAGAAATTTTAAAAGAGAGTCAATATTTCTGCTCTCAAAAAGCTTCTAATGGAATGCAGAAATATAGTAATAAATATATACCTCAAAATAAAATGATCAATAGTGGGTGCTGTAGAGAGAAGTAAAGAAGGCTGATATAATAAAAAGTGCCTATCTGATCAGAGATTTCTGAGACATTGCTATTTCAGCTAAGATCTGAATACAGGAAGGAAACTGCCATGCACAAAACTGGAAGAGGAGCATTCCAGGAAGTGGAAATCACTAACACAGACACTCTAATACGTGAATAAGCTTGACCTGCTTGAGAAGGAAGGAGATGGCCAGTGTGTTTGGAGGGTGGTGGGGAAAGGGAAGGATAAAGTCACTGATAGACAGGCTCAAGCCAAATCTATATACTTTGTGAGCAGGGTTAAAAGTGTAGATTTACTCTAAGTGGGGCTGGGATGGAAAATTGTTGGGAGAGTTTAAGCAGAGGAGCTCATTCATTTAAGCAAGGGAGTTCATTCTAACCTCTATGTGAGAACCAGGAATGGAATCAGGAGATCATTTGAGAGTTGATTTCAGTAACCTAGGCAAGCTATAGCTGGCTTGGACTAGGATTGTTAGTGGAGAGAGTGTGAAGTGAATGGATTTAAAATTTGTGTAGACAATGGAATATTACTCAGTCATAAAAAATAATAAAATAATTTCATCTGCAGCAACATGGATGAGCCTAGAGATTATCATACTAAATGAAGTAAGTCAGGGAAAGACAAATATCACATGATATCACTTTCATAGGGAATCGAAAAAAATGATATAAAAGAACTTATTTACAAAACAGAAATAGTCCCACAGACATAGAAAACAAATTTATGGTTACCAAAGGGGAAAGTGGCAGGGAGGGATAAATTAGGAGTTTGGGATTAACATATACACACTACTATATATATAAAACAGATAACAAGGACTTACTGTATAGCACAGGGATCTATACTCAATATCTTCTAATAACCTATAATGGAAAAGAATCTAAAAATGTATGTATATATATATTCAGATATATATATATATATGAATAATTTTGCTGTACACCTTAAACTAACACATTATAAATCAACTATATTTCAATAAAAATTAAAAAAACATTTGTGTAGAGGTAAAGTTAACAAGACTTATTGTTGGATTGGATGAGGAATCGCTTTTGATTTTTGGTTTAACTGGGTTTGTGGTCTTACCATTTATTAGGAGAGAGAAGAATAGAAGAAAATCTAATTGGGGTACACAAAATTAAAAATTAATAACAACATAAAATATAATGAGAAACAAAGAGACACCAAAAGAACTTTAAAACACTTATCTCAGTTTTTCACAGACCAAGAAAAAACATAAGCAAAAATATAAAGGAGACAAAGTTCTGACTAATATAGATATTTATTTTACTCTATACCACTTTAAAAGAGAATATACCTTCTTTTCAAAGGCTTATGAGACATTTACATAAATTATCTATATATTAGGCATGAAAGAAACAAATTCTGCCATATAGAAATAGTAGAGACCAGACTTCTTTAATCATAGTATGATAAAATTAGAAATAAAATATGAAATTAGAATAAAATGAAAATGAATACCAAACATTTAGAATTTTGAAAGTATTGTCTAAGTAATAATTCTTGGGTCAAATAATTCTAAATAATTCTTGGGTCAAAAAGGATTACAAAACCACAATTTAAAAATTATTAAATATTATATGTATACATATGCATATTTGTATACATTTTACATGTATTATATGTATGCATATTACTTATATATTATATGTATAAGTAATACCTATAATGAATCCAAAGATGTACTCAGGAAAACCCATAGCCTTAAAATTTTTCATTATTAAACAAGAAAAACTAAATCAAATACTCAACTCAAGAAATAAAAATGATCAATGAAATAGTTAGAAGAAAAACCTCATAAGGAAGAAACAGATACCAAAAAAAAGAGGGCTAAAAATGATAAACCCAAGAGTAATTTATTGGAAATGCCAATAAATACATAAATCATGAGCTAAAACAAAGCTATACCTCATTAGAAAAGATAAAAAACATGAATACACTTTACACAATATTATAAAAAGTGAGGAAAGCTGGTCTAAACATACAGGTATTTAGGAAAATATAAAATATGAAACTTGTCAAGAATAAAGAAGAAAAGGAGAAAGTTATAAAATAATAATCCTCTAACTTTTTTCCTTTAATTTCTTTCAAAACCTCAAGCTAACAAAAATGATACAAAAATGAGTCTGTTATTTACAAACAGACTCACAGACATAGAATACAAATTTATGGTTACCAGAACACAAATTTATGGTTACCAGAACACAAATTTATGGTTACCAGACTCACAGACATAGAATACAAATTTATGGTTACCAGAATACAAATTTATGGTTACCAAATTTATGGTTATGGAAAGGTGGGGGGGAGGAGTAAATTAGGAGTTTGGGATTAACATAGTCACAAAAGTAGATAATCAAGAAGGACCTACTGTATAGCACAGGGAACTCTACTCAATATTCTGTATTAACTTATATGGGAAAAGATTCTGAAAAAGAATAGATATATGTATATATATAACTGAATCACTTTGCTGTACACCTGAAACTAATGCAACATTGTAAATCAACTATACTTCAATATAAAATAAAAAACAAAACAAAACAAAGATATTTTGGAGACAGCCACGGAAATTTGAAAAATGGCCAGGATATTAGATGGCAATAAGAAATTATTGTTAATTTTGCTAGGTATCACGATATCAATACTGTGGTTATATAAGAAAATGCCTTTTATTTTAGGAATGCTTCTTGAAATATTTAAGAATGAAATGTCATAATGCCTGGGTTTTGCTTTAAAACAAACATGGTAAATATGGCAGAATATTATTAATGTTAAAAATCTGTAATCATTAGAGAAATGCAAATCAAAACTACAATGAGGTATCACCTCACACCAGTCAGAATGGCCATCATCAAAAAATCTACAAACAATAAATGCTGGAGAGGGTGTGGAGAAAAGGGAACCCTTCTGCACTGTTGGTGGGAATGTAAATTGATACAGCTACTATGGAGAACAGTATGGAGCTTCCTTAAAAAACTAAAATTAGAAGTACCGTACTACCCATCAATCCCACTCCTGGGCATATACCCTGAGAAAACCATAATCAAAAAGAGTCATGTACCACAATGTTCATTGCAGCTCTATTTACAATAGCCAGGACATGGAAGCAACCTAAGTGTCCATCATCGGATGAATGGATAAAGAAGATGTGGCACATATATACAATGGAATATTACTCAGCCATTAAAAACAAACGAAATTTAGTTATTTGTAGTGAGGTAGATGGACCTAGAGTCTGTCATACAGAGTGAAGTAAGTCAGAAAGAGAAAAACAAATACCATATGCTAACACATATATATGGAATCTAAACAAAAAAAATAATAATAAAATAAATCATTCTGAAGAACCTAGGGGCAGGATAGGAATAAAGACGCAGACGTAGAGAATGGACTTGAGGACATGGGGAGGGGGAAGGGTAAGCTGGGACGGAGTGAGAGAGTAGCACTGACATATATACACTACCAAATGTAAAATAGATAGCTAGTGGGAAGCAGCCGCATAGCACAGGGAGATCAGCTCGGTGCTTTGTGACTACCTAGAGGGGTGGGATAGGGAGGGTGGGAGGGAGACGCAAGAGGGAGGGGATATGGGGATATATGTTTATGTATAACTGATTCACTTTGTTATAAAGCAGAAACTAACACACCATTGTAAAGCAATTATACTCCAATAAAGATGTTAAAAAAAAAACAACTAGGTGCTGAGAAAAAAAAATTCAAGCCACAAATAACTTCTAAGTGATTTAAACTGTTTCAGAGCATAAAGAATGAAAGCAATCTCCACGTTTTAAATGAAGTCAGCAAAACTCAGAAACAATATTTATCAATATAAACAAGAAAAGGTAAAATTTCAGTCCAACTCCACTTATAAATATTCATATAAGTATCCTAAATAAAATGTTACTAATTAGAACCCAGGAAAACATGGAAAGCCTTATAAATCCATGATCAACACAGACTCATTCCAAGAATGCTAGGCGATTCATTATTAGAAAATCTATTGCTATAAATGACCATTATTATAATGAGCAAAGGAGGAAATATTATTGTTCCCAAGAAGATTTCCCAAGACGTATTTGGTAAAATTCACCATTCATTTCTGATTTTTTAATAAAAGGATTATATGGGTTGTACCTGACACACATGCACACACACACACACACATACACACACACTCATGGTATATAATCTATACGTAAAACTAGAAGCCTGTGTTGGGCTTAACTGTGTATCCAAGAAGGCTAATTCTGGAAAACACGGTCAAATAAACTTAGGAATTTCTCCATTAAAAATGTCCTTAAAAGTTCATGAAATGTAAAAGACATCATAAAAGCTCTGAGACACTGTATAAAAGAAACTTGTTTAAATTATTTAATGGATAAACTGCCGAATCTGAGACCTTTTTTCTCAGCTCACCTGTTATCATGGCCTGGATGACTTTCTTCTCTCATTATCAGTTTTGAATTTCTGTACTAAAAAAGTTCTATACAAATCAAGAACATGATTGTCATGCTAGCCATTGCCATTAGATAATAGAATAAAATATAATATCTTGCTATTAAAGAAGTGAAATTGTTATTTTTATAGATAATATCATCTGGGTGGAATTTTCAAGAAAACATTGAAAAATATAAGGTAAAGTAAGAGTTTATAAAGGTGGCCAATAACAAAGTTAACATGTGAAAATATAGTTTTCTAATAAACAATAATTAATTAGAAAATATAATACAAGGATATAATTTATAATAATAATCCAAACTATTAAATTATCTAAATAATAATAGAAATATGTAGAGCTAGTATGAGGAAAACTCTGAAACTATCAAGGACCATAAAAGACTTAAATAAATAAAGAGTTCTTAGTCTTCAGCTAATGCTAAATGTTTTTAAAGTGTCACTTCTTCCTAAGAGGATTTATAAATGTATTAAATCCCAATTAAAACCCCAATTGGATTTTTTCTTAATTTGATAAAAATGATTCTAAATTTTAACTGGAAGTATAAATGTGGGAAAACATCCAGGGAATTCTGAAGAAAAAGAGAAGTAAAGAGGTATATGCTTTCATATAGAAAAATATATTACAAAACAGCATTTATAAAAATAACTCTATGGTGTAGAAATAGACTAACATTAATGGAAACAACCAGAGAAACAATGAAATAAACTCATATGTGTGAGAACTTAATGTGATAAATATGACATCTAAAGTGATGTGGAGGGGAAAAGATTCATTATGCAAAAAAGATAGTGATATGATAAGTGAGTAGCCATTTAGAAAAATAAAACATCCAAAACAAATTCTGGGTTCACCAAATGTTTGAGGAAAATTAAATCCTAAAACTATTACAATAATGTATAAGTCAAGATTTGTACAATATCTTATTGAGGAAGTTCTTTCTAAGTTTCCAAGCATAGTGTACCAAAAAAAAAAAAAAAAAAAAAGAGAGAGAGAGAGAGAAAGAAGAAGAAGAAAGAAAGGATGAATAGATCTTGACCAAATAAGAATGGAGAGCTTTTGACCTGCAGAAATACAATTAGTGAGTTTGAAGATAACCTCAGGAACTAGGAAAAATATCTGTAACACATATGACATCTACAGAGTTAATTTCTCTAATTTTAATAAATAGATGAAAAATAAATTTAAAATAACCCACCATGATAGGAAGAAGGGCAAAAGAGTTGAAAGGCATTTCAGAAAGGAAAAGTATAAATGTCCAATGAAGATTTGAAAGGATATTCCACCTCAAAGAAAGAAACTATCAATGAGTATTTTGAAGAGCGAAACACATGACAAAACTCAATATTTATAAGCTTTTGGAAACCTAGGGACACTCTTAGTTAAAATATACATTTGAGCAACTTTTCTAACAGCATTTAAAATATTTATGAAAATGTAAAACACAACTTTTGTAGTCTAGTTGTCCAACTACTATGGATAAAACCAAGAAAATAATACTGTAAGTACCTCAACACTCAAATGAGCAGTGCATGGTTTATTTTGGTGTGCTCTGTCAGTTTTGACATTAGTGTTCTGACATTTTCAATCAATGAACTCAGATTCTCTTCTTTGTGTTCTGAAACATTTTAGTAAAAAGTAGAAACAACTGAAATGTTTATCAAGAGAAGCAAATGAAAGCTACACCATCACTAAAATTGATGATGTAAATCTTTATTGACATTGTTGAATTTAAAAAGGTTAGAAAAAATCCCTAGTAATACCACTACAAATTTTAGATTTGTAAAAATTCACTTTTAAACCTTTGAATTCCTTAATCAGGTCTCTGGAGAATAGCAGGTACTCAATAAATGTTGAACAATTAATTAATTCATTAATTCTATAAAGCAGGCTTCAGGTTCAAAGTCAAGTTTTTTTTTAAGTTTAATGTTAAAATAAAATTATTGTAGCTCACATTTATAAACATAAAAATGTCCATTGAAAATTAGAGTGAACATTGGATTTGTTCCCTTTCCTGCTTTACTACTGAAGAGACTACTGGAAATAAAAATCACCATTAATCATCTCATTGAATTTAATTGAAATAATGTAAATGAAAGTACTTTGTAAACTGTTATGGTATATACAAATAAGGTATTGTCACTAGCCATCTGTTCTACCATATGATGTTATAATTTTGATTATGCAAATAAAATTTTACTGTGGAAAAATAAAAGAAAAACAGAACATACAGTGCATTTACATAAAACTGCATATACTCCTTTATGTGTGAGCATGTACATATCCATGAAAAAAAAATGTCAGGAAGCACGTTCATCTAATGGCTTGCAGGTTTTTGCCCTGAACGTTGGAACTTGGAGTGATTTTATTTATTTTTACAAATACTCTGTATTACTTTTATGATTAGTAAAATAGTGAAGTATTTAAGTTTAGGGGAAAAGATGTATGTCTATATAACTTCATTTTCAAGTGGAACAAACAGAAAATAATTATGGAAAAGGCCTTTATATTGAGGAATTAGGTCACCAGAGTCCAGGATAGTTTTGGAAGACTGGAGAGAAGCCAGATTGTAGGAGTTTAACCAAAGAACAAGTAATAGAGGAGGTAGAAGAGATAAATTTGGAAATTATCAGACTATTTTCACTTTTCTCCTATTCCATTAAGTCCTTTGTCTTGCTCCAGTTCTCTCATCTCTTTACTGCATTGTCTGCATTTCAGTGTTAATCTCCTCTTCCCCCTGATGGCACTTTGTTGTGTGATGTTCAGCTCCCTATTTCCTTGCTCACATCTCACTAAGTGATCTATACCACTCCCTCCTGAGGAGGACTGCAGGTGTAGGAAATGTTTCTTACGTAGGTTAAAAATGCACAAACAGGGTCTTGGAGAGAAATATCATGCATTGGAACATGAAGTATATTCATTTAAATGCTACTTTGCTGCCCTTTCAAAGCTGACTTTCAAAAAACACTTTGTGTATCCTTATTATATGTCTTCTGTCAAATTCCTAGTCACTTGCTGTTGTCTCTATGACCTGCAGTCTTTCATCTATCTTTTACACTTACCTCAGTCATTTTCATTCTTTCTATCATTGCTTCCTTCTTTTCTGTGTCAACGTAACATAATAAAACTGGAGGCTTAGAGTTGTTTTTCTGAGTGAAAGGGTACTAGGTAGAATACATAATTAATTTTTATTTGTAGTGAACACAGAACAACAAAACAACAACAACAAAGGAAGGATGAACTAAAGAAATAAGACCACACAGAGTCGAAACCACCTCATAAACAAATGGCATATGCTGGGAATCTATCCAAGTAATGGATGAACTTCGTTTATATACTTTCATCCTTCTTTAACAATACTGATGTAAGAATTACCATTTTACATGGGGGGAGGGGAGAAGAGGGGGAGGGGAATGTGTTTGTATTATATAGTAGTAATTTGTTCTTATTTATCATAAATCTTAGTAATTGTTTGCTTCCTCCCTTATTTCTTCCAAGTCCTGCGGCTTCTCTCCTTCCAGGTGGTGCATTTGGTTCCATCTCCACCATCTCAACTCACTGGGTCTGCAACAAAAGCCTTCCAACAGCCCTCCTCATCTTTACTCTGGATCCCCTCTGAAATCGATTCTATATGAAGCAGCCAGAGATATCTTTTAAAATATTAATATAATCATAGTAACCCTCAGCCTAAGACCCTTAAATGCCTTCCAATATTACTTAGGAGAAATTTAAATTATTAAATTTAAATTGTTAAAATTGTTAGCATGGCCTATGAGGTCCAGCATGACCTGACCTGGGTCAGTTTCCATGTCTTCCTCTCAGCACTGCACTCCTTACTCCCTGATCTCCAGACTCACTGGCCTTCTTTTTAGGTCTAGATGGGCCAAGTGCTTCCTGCCTCAGTCAGGGCCTAGGTGTATGCTGATCTCTCTACCTGTGATTCTCTTCTTCCCATTCCTTACCTGGCCAAACACTCTCCCCTCAAGTCTCACTCGTTTCCTTGGGAAGGCCTTCTCTTGCACCTGCAGCAGTTACTTTGGTTCTCTTGCTCGCTGCCTCTTCCAACCTCCTTTGGTGTGGCCTCTTGAACAGAGAAACTGAAAAGCTCAAAATTGCACTGCTCATACTTCCTTGCTGCCTGAGTTCTGAATGTGATTTATGCTTACCAAATGGAAACTCCCATGGAAGCCTTGAATACAAAACTGAGTTAACTGAAAAGTAGGGTGTGAGGCATCTATTTTTATGGTTCAGGTCTTAGCAAAGGGGATATGGTTCTAGGGTAAGCAGCAAGAATATCAGCCCTCTGATTGTGGCTGCAGTAGTACCCACTTTCACAGTCCAGTTCTGTGGTGTGGCTTTGGGGACCATTCATGACAGCTCATTCTAGGGTCTGTGGTTTCAGCACTCATTCAGAAAGCCGTTTAATACTCTGCAACAAATACCTTTCTGCTTAAGCTACCTAACATAGATTCTGCTATCTGTAGCTGAACCTTCACTGGTACGTGATCTCTCCTCAATGTATATCAGACCCCTCTGTTACAGTCTTTTATTACACTTGACATTTCTTTCAGAGTACTTGTTATAATTTGTAATTACATATTTACTTGAGTACTTGTCTGTCTCAGTTGCTAGATTCTCAGCTTCATGAGAATATGGTAGGTGTTTAACCCATAATGGTTGAAGAAATTAGTAAAAAAGCAAAATATATTGTTTCTTCTTTATTTACTGCCTGATTACCTGCTTTCCTTGGGTTCTAGAGCTGTAGATATATTAGTCGTTGGGATGTAACTACTGTTAGTGACCATCCTTATTCATTCTGCATCCACCCAAAGTAATCTTACATTGTTTCATCTTAGCAATATAGACTCCACTAGCAGTTCCTTTTTGAATCCAATCTTGTTACAATGACTAGGCTTAAACTAAATTTCCCTAACATCCACTACTGAAGATAAAAGAATATATGTTGCAGAGAAAGTGTGTAAATAGTTGAGCACAAGAAATCTGATATGAGATTTGGATAATTCGATCAATGTGTACCTGCTACACAAAGTCTTCTCTGGGTTTTCTAATATCCAACTGGAAGAATGAAAAAAGTCTAGTGACAGGCAAGAGCAGAATTATTATTGAAATATGTGATATGCCTTTCAAATTGGACAAATTAGTACAGACGTTTTATGTTAAAGGATGAAACATATTTAGATTTAGAAAATCATCCATTGTGTTCCATCCCATATGAAGAAAATCAGTGAATAGATGCTGCAAAATAGATGAAAAGAGAGGAAATAAGGCAGCTAAATCATGGGAAGAATGAGCTAGCAGGCTCAGAAGTCTTACCTTTTGTAAGTGGCACTTACAAGTGTTCTCATATGCAGATCTAACTCATCTTTTGGTGAACTTTGAAGACAGCAAACCTGCTCTTCTTCCTGGATTCCTTATATCAGGGAATGAAATTATCCACCCAGAAACCCAGACATCAACCTTGATTCTTCCCTCTTCCTCATGGATTCATCTTCTCCATCCAATTTGTCAATAACCACAATTCTTAAAATTTCCCTTTTCTTAATCTTTTTTTTTTTTTTGCTCTATTTTTGTCAGTATTATTAAAAGTCTCCTAATTGGTTTTCCATCACTTCAATTTAGAATGATACGTCTAAAATCCAAATATTATCATGTTACTCCCCTGCTTAAAATCCTTTAGCAGCCTCCCTTTTTAATCAGCCCAGATACTTTAAGATCCCTTCTCATGCCTTACCACTCCCCCACCCATGCACTCTTTGCACTATCTTCATTGAAATACTTTAAATTTCCAGAATGCACTAGGTCATCTCCCTACTCCCCAGCCCTCAGGTTCCTGCACAAATTGCTCTACATCCCTGATACCCCCTGCCCATACTCTTTGCTTGGCTAACTCCAACTCATTTTACAGAGTTCAGTTTAGACATCACTTCTAAGAAACCTTCCTCAAACTTGAGTGCCTGGGTTACATTTGGGCCTCATGGTTCCCTAAAAAATTCTATCCCCTCCTTAATTTATCATCATCCTAAATTTGCCTCTTTACCTACTTGTCTGTATCCATTAGGATTAAGTTTGGCCTAATATTAAAAAAATAATAATAACAGTGACTTAAACAAGCTGGAGGCTTATTTTTATCTTATGTAAAGAAAATCCAGAAGTGAGCAGTCTTGAGCTTGTGTGATAACTTCAAGGTCATCAGGTTTCTAGGACCCTTCAATTTTTCTGAACTGATACACTTAGCACATAGTTTCCATCCCTAAGGTTGACACATATCCAAGAGAACTCCAGCAATCACATCTGCATATCAGACAGCAGGAAGGAAGAAAAAGCAGTAGATAAAAAGTACATTCAAGCTGTTTAGTTTCCTTCTAAGATGCTTTCCTGGAAGTCTCACCCAACACCTTAGCTCACTTTTTGTTGGCTACCCCTAGCTACAGGGGTGACAGGGAAATATTATCTTTTAATTGTGCACATTGCTGCTTGCCTTTATACTGTGATTCTGCTAGAAAGGAAGAAAAGAAGGAGGGATATTGAGTAGACACCCAGCAATCACTGCTACCCTGGGTTATTTACTCTTTAAGGACAGAGACTCTCTCCTTGTATCATCTTCAGGCCTGAGCACCACACCACACACTGAACAGATGTTCAATAAATATTATATATAAATAGTTTAAAGATAAACAGTGTAACATTGGGCATGCTAAAAGACTAGATTGTGGTTCCTCATATATGAAATAGAGAGCCTCCAAAATTTGTTTTTGAAGCTGTGTAATTCTTTTCTATTTTCTAAATAAAATGTTATCTAGAATCCAGTATGAAGCAATAGAAGTGGAATGTTCAGGTTGGAGGCAAGCAGCCTGCATCCTTACTTGACCTACCCTTTTAAATTCCCTGAGAGGAGCCCTGGGATATCTCCTTAGAACTCAAAGGCTTCACAAATCACAATTTGGAAACAAGTGGACTTATGATCCCACCAACACAGGAGTCTCTGAACCTAACAGTAGAATCAAAGTTCTATCATATCATCAGGAAATAATCAACCCAATTGGTTATCAATAAAAATTAAGCCAACTTCACTAAAAATAAAGCGACCATATGATTCAGCAATCCCCCTCCTGGGCATATATATGGAGAAAAACATAGTTTGAAAGGATACGTGCACCCTAATGTTCATAGCAGCACTATTTACAATAGCCAAGACATGGAAGCAACCTAAATGTCCATAGACAGATGAATGGATAAAGAAGATGTGGTATATATATATATATAATGGAATATTATTCAGCCATAAAAAAGAATGAAATAATGCCATTTGTAGCAACATGGATGGACCTGGAGATTATCATACTAAGTGAAATAAGTCAGACAGAGAAAGACAAATATCATATGATATCACTTATATGTGGAATCTAAAAAAAAAGAAAATGATATGAATGAACTTATTTACAAAACAGAAACAGACTCACAGACTTAGAGAATGAACTTACGGTTACCAGGGGGAAGGGTGAAGGGGAGGGATAGATTGGGAGTTTGGGATTGATGTGTACACACTGCTATATTTAAAATAGATAACCAATAAGGACTTACTGTAAGAAAAAAAAATTAAGCCAACTTCTCATGTCCCTGACAATGACGTCATCCATTCTTGGAACACGGAAAGGCTGTGTCAAAATGTTGAAGTAAGGAAGGATGGCATTGTAAGAGCAAACACAAAACAGAACTTGGTGGTCTATATGGAATACTGAAAAGCAAATGTACAGTTCTCTTTCATTTCAATTGTGCCTGTCCTTCAAGGTGTAGCTCATACCCTAGTTCATCCTTAAAGTCTTCACTGATATCCCCTGACTATCCACTTCTAAACTAGATGTAGGGATTGAGTGGGACTTTCCCACTAGCTGCAGATCATCTGGTCAAGAGGAGATACAGTATATAGCATTGAGGAGTGAAGCTGGAATGAAGAAAATCAAGCGGACAGTGGATTCCAATTATTCTTCAGATAATCAGATAGCTAAAAATTACGTATCAGGCAAAAAGATAAACTGAAATATTAGCACAAAGCTAATAGATTTAGAAGAAAAGATAAAAGAGAGAACACAGAGTAGCTAGAATGTAGGGACTTTTTATGGGACACCTGTGACCACCATTGTAATAGCTACAATTTATTGTAACTCTAATATGTGCTAGTACTTTTAAAGGAATTTTATATATGCTATTCTTAATCCTCATAGCAACCTTGAAAGAATGCTAGTGTTATCCCATTTTAACAATACAGAAACTGTGGCTTAAAAAAGAGAAATAAATTCCTCACATTTTGGTGAGAGAGAAGGGACAACAAAATTGTAGTTCAGGATGTCTTATTCCAGTGCTACCCCATGTTCTTTACAACACCAAGATGATGCTGTGATTGCTGAATTATAGTGCTCTCAGATAAGATACTCCTCTTTGGTCAGTTTGGCTAATGTCTCTTCAGAGACATGCTTAAGACTGCTCCTGTTAATAGCATCTTTAGGGTGAGGACAGCCAAGCTTGGTATTTAATGGTAATTATTTCTATTTACTCTCACCCTATGAACTCAGAAGTCTGCACAAACACTGACTCATAAGCCATGAGGAAATGGGTGGTAAACAATATTGGCATTTATTATTTTCATAGTTCAGTCTATCTCCTTCTTTTATCATCTCCAAAATATACCATCATATTCTCATTGAAAGAACCTCCTTTCATTGGTCAGAAAGCCCTTGTCTCAGTGCACAGGGACTTTCTATCTGGGATAAAATTATGAATTTAAATAGTAGTTAATCAAGGAAAAAAGATGTTAGAGTAGTCCTTCCCTGTTCCACACCTCCCCCCCCCCATATAGTTACTTCTTTCTCATCTTACATTTTCCCCTGTTTCCTCATTGTCTAGCTTTCCATCCCCAGCCATCCCTGGAAATCAAGATGAACCCAGCAGTGACTAAATCACTGGACCATCTCATCTCCATCTCATTCACTGGTTGCTGACTGACTGAAAGGCCCGCTTCTCCCTTTTAGACTATTTCTGTTAAGTTCACCAATGAGTCATGCATCATCAAACAAATGGCCACTGGGTCTGCTTAACAAAGAGACAAATGTTACCAAAGCAGAAGCACTTGTGCTTTTTCCTGGAGAAGTTGGTAGAAAGTTGCCCAAACCTTTCGACCGCTGGGCAGGACTGCAACTGGAGTGATCCAGGGCTCTAGTTTATCAAACCGTCTGAAATATTCTTCTAGTTTGACCTTCCTCCCAGAGGGGGAATGCCTTGGGCTCCTTTCCACCAGCATCTCTTTCTTTTTTTTTTTTTTTTTTAATTTTTATTTATTTATTTATTTTTATATTTATGGCTGTGTTGGGTCTTCGTTTCTGTGCGAGGGCTTTCTCTAGTTGCGGCAAGCGGGGGCCACTCTTCATCGCGGTGCGCGGGCCTCTCACTATCGCGGCCTATCTTGTTGCGGGGCACAGGCTCCAGACGCGCAGGCCCAGTAATTGTGGCTCACGGGCCTACTCACTCCACGGCATGTGGGATCTTCCCAGACCAGGGCTCGAACCCGTGCCCCCTGCATCAGCAGGCAGATTCTCAACCACTGCGCCACCAGGGAATCCCTCTTTCTTTCTTTTCAGCTGAGCACCCTTCCCAGGCTTCTGGACTCTGAGACTTCAAAGCGCAAGATGGCATGTGGAATAATAAAAAAAACTATCTCAAGATTTTGTAGTTAAGTAATTAGATCAATTAATCATGTAACTGAATAATTTACTTTCATCTGAATTATCCAAATCTTTTAAAATCAATGTATTGTTTTTTGGTAACTTCAATCATATGGTTTTATTGGCTCAAGTTATTCTGGGTGAGTAGAAATTGCCAACATTTTTAAATAGGTCCAATATACAATAATTTGGTTTTGAAATCCTATACTAAGTGAATTTCAAGCATCTCTCAGAACAAGAAAAATAAAGGGCTCATTGTGATTTCTGAATAGTTTAGCCAGTTCTCACTGGATTATGTTAGCACTTTTTGTGCATATGATAAGCTAATAGTCTTCCATGCCTGTAATGATTTATGTTTTTAAAAATGATCGTTTCTTTGGTTTTCCTTATCCTCTTAGCATGGCGGTGGGCACGTCCATGGCACTCAGTAAAAATGTACTTTGAGATCTATTTTGAAACATATGACATTCTAGTGGGTGGATTAAATAAATATCAACTTCTCTTACTTCTTATACTAGTAATAATAATATATTCTTATGGAACACTAACAGTAGAACTTTGTTTTGTGATGGACTTTCTTAAATGTAAGCAAATAATGGGTTATTTTAAAAGCCTCAAACACTTATATTAAACGCATCTGTTTCTGGGGCTTCCCTGGTGGTGCAGTGGTTAGGAATCCGCCTGCCAATACAGGGGACACTAGTTCAAGCCCTGGTCCTGGAACATCCCACATGCCGTGGAGCAACTAAGCCCGTGTGCCACAACTACTGAGCCTGTGCTCTAGAGCCTTTGAGCCACAACTACGGAGCCTGCATGCCACAGCTGCTGAGGCCCGCATGCCTAGAGCCCGTGCTCCGCAACAAGAGAAGCCACTTCAATGGGAAGCCCGCGCACCACAACGAAGAGTAGCCCCCACTAGCTGCATCTAGAGAAAGCCCGCATGCAGCAACAAAGACCCAACACAGCCCAAAGCAAATAAATACATAAATAAATTTATTAAAAAATAATAAATTCATCTGTTTTTTAATTGCCCTGAAAATCCCTCTCAGTCTGGGTGTTGTAAGTGGGGCTTCCCTAAAAATAAGCAAGAGTTCAAAACTGGGCACAAAGAAGCCAAAGCAGAATAAATTAAAAACGGGCTCCCTGCCATCTTGCAATGTTCTTACAGTAAAGAGGAAGTACTGTGCCCCCTCCCTTAACTATTCCTTGGCTGATGGCTTTTCTTGGGAATACATTTTCCTAGAGAAATCCTAAGAACAGTTGTTTCCTTGAAAGGATGTGTGCTTTTGCTGGTGAATGTTGACTTAGGAAGAAGATGAAAGAAATGTGGAAGACCAGAAAGACCCTGCAGTTAGTGTAGGGAAAAGGAGCGGGGAGAGATTCATGTTTGTGAGTCCCTATTTTTGGCTAGGTGCTAGCACATAACGTAACTTTTATTCTGTTAGGTGATATTATTGCCCATTTTATAGATGAGGAGATCACTGAAAGGCTAATTAAATTTCTTAAATGCACATTTTTTTTTTAGCAAAAAGGTAGAACTTGTAGTTAATTGATTAAAACAGAACCATAAGTGTGTTGAGGAGCACCTGTGCTGCTTCTCTTTATCAACCAGCAGAGCAGATCAACCTGGGTTGAATTTCAACGGGGCAGGCAAAAGCCCTGCACTCTGGCTTCATCTCCCTTAACTGATGTCTAATTAACAAAGGATTATACCTTTAGTACCATAAGCAGAGACGAAGCTTCTCATGTGAATACCTCTAGAAATGGCAGCCCATAGTTTCAATTAACACTCATGTTAGTAGCAATTATGTTACTATGTTTATCAAGCATGTGTCAAGCAGTCTACATATAATTTCTATTTGATCCACAATAACCTTAAAAATATTATCATTTCCATTTTAAATATGAAGCAATTGTAACTTAAAGAAAGTAAATAATTATCACACACTAAATGGAAAGGCCAGTATTCGATACTAAGTCTCTATTCTTAAATCTAGTAGTAATCATTTATCAGCGTCACTTATGAAATGAAAAGTAATTATTATCTGGACATTAATTGGTTTTTTTGGCCACCCAGCCCAAAAGGGCTAGTGTTTTTTGGTAACCTTACCCTCATTTCCCTACTCTGAGCCCATGTGCTTTTCAGTGGTTGACCACATTTTCAGATGCAGAAGTGGGCTCAGATTGATCTAAACCAGTCAGCATGCTCCATTTTGGCCATAGTAATGGGTTCACTATGGGTATGTATGCAAATAAGCTGATGAATCATGAGCTAATATTTGGGCTTCTGGGAAAGAGAAGATTTCTCTATGTATTTCCTGCAGACTTGATAGTATGAGAGTATGCGGTCTGGAGCTGCAGTTGTTTTGTGATGATCAAGATGTCTAAAGCTACCAGTGCCTAATACCTGGAGTATGAGAATGGAGAATGAAGCCAACCCTCATGAGCCAGAACAGAGGGAGGAATTCTGATGGTTATTTGCTTCTGAATCAAGCTGTGCCTGAAGATATCATTACTAAAAGACTCTGCAATTACGAGACAATTTTGTTTGTTTGTTTATGACAACTTAAGTTGTTTTCTATTGTTTCCAAGTAAACAAATCCTGATATTTTAATTTTACTCAAAAAGCGCTGACCATAAAAGAAATAATTGGTAAACCAGACGACACTAAAATTAAGAACTTCTGTATGTGAAAAGTCATCATAAATTGGAAAAGTCTCAAACAGCAAAAAAATTATAACATGTAAAACTGAAGGATTAGTATCCAGACTATATAAAGAATTCTTACAAATCAAAAGATAATAAGAAACCAATATATTTACTTTTACAATAAAACTGTATTACGTACACAAAATTTTTAAAAAGAACACAAAAAGTACAGAAAGAACTTAAATGAAAAATGAAGGTCTCCTTTTATCACCCTATCTACAGTCCCATTCCTCTATGAGATATTACATTTTTAACCTTTTTTTATTATCCTGGTTGCTATACCAAAATATATACTGAAATATACAGTTTATATTATTAAAACTGTGTCATGGTGCAGGTATGCAAATGAGGCAGGACCACCCAGCCTGACTGTTCCATACACAGTACATAGCCCATAGCCCATTCCCCCTCTAAACCTGTTGACTTAGAGATTGCAGGCTTTCCCCTCAGCTTCAGGAATCCTGAGTGCCTTGAGAATAACCTTTCTCTTCTCAATTCAATCTTCAACCTTTCCATGTGATTTCCAGAACTTGGTCAAAATCATCAGTGCGCTAATTTCACCCCTTCCCATTTTCAGTGTTGCTATGGATTCAATGTCAATGGCACAGCTTTATTTTTATTTCCATGGAAATATTTTTATACAGGAAGAGAAGTAAACATGTTTCTCCAGGCTTTCATTTGGAAGCTGTGGTAGACAGATTTCTCAGATGGCCCCTAAATCCCCAGCCCTGGGTATACATACTCCTTCTCCCATTTATTCAGTCAAACACTAATCCAGGTGTTGTTTAAGTGATTTTGCAGATGTAAATAAAGTCCCAAATCAGCGAACTTTAAGACTGTGTGGGCCTGATTGATTCAACCCTTTAAATCTGAGTCTAGACATCGGAGATGGAAGAGGCCAGCAATTTGAAGACTGTAAGTGATTCTATGCACTGTTGCTGGCTTGAAGATGGAGGGGGTTATGTGGCAGGGGATACAGGTGACCTCTAGGAGCTGAGAGGAGTCTCCAGCTTACAGCCAACAAGGAAACAGGGGCCTTAGTCCTATCATTGCAAGGAAATGAATTCTGCAAAAAACCTGATGAACTTGGGAACAGATTCTTCCTCAGAGCTTCCAGAGGGGAAGTCAGCCCAGATAATCTTGATTTCAGTTTTTGAGCTTTTAGCAGAAAACCCAGCCATGTCATGCTTGGACTTCTGACCTACAAAAGTGTGAGCTAATATATGGGTGCTGTTTTAAGTCACTAAGTTTGTGGCAATTTGTTATGCAGCAATAAAAAATGAATTAAAAAGTCCAACTTCAAATACCAACCTCAGAACTTTTAAAAGCTCCACAGCTCTTGCTGAAATGCCTCCAAGGTTTAAGTTCTGGATAATGCATTCTACTGCCTTTTGTTTATGCTTGTTTCCTGAAAGCAATTCTCCTGTGGTAGATTTGTTAGTGAGGAAGCACCATGGAACTGAATTTTTGGGATCATGATCTTTGCTCACAAGGGGAAAGTTAGCAGTAATCTTGGAAGCCTTGAAGGTTGAGAAAAGCTGAGAGTACTGCCTAGATGGTGAATTTTATGTCAGGTTAAGTTTTAGTCATTCATTTGTTAAATAAGCATTTGTGGGTACTGACAACACTCCAAGCACAATAGTCTACTGGATAAAACTCATGCAAACAAAATATCGTAGCACAATGCAATGAATGCTATGATACTTTTCTACTCAAAATGTGATGCACTTGGGAATATCTCTTAAATGTTAAATCTTAGACCTCACAACAAACCTACTAAATCAGAATCTGCATTTTAACAAGACACTCAGGTGATTTGTAAGCACATTTAAGTTGGTAGAGCACTTCCATAATACTCTACAGCTGAAGTAAAAAGAGCTCAAGCGATAGTGAGGTTGACTAATTCCACCTGGAAGGTCTAGTCTTATCCCTGCAAAGAGGCACCAGGAGCAGAAGCTGCTTTGTCTTAACATGTTTTGAAAACTCACGTCTTGTTCCTGATCTTAGAGGAAACACTTTCAGCTTTTCACCGTTGAGTATGATGTTAGCTGTAGGTTTGTCATATATGGCCTTTACTATGTTGAGGAAGGTTCCCTCTATGCCCACTTTCTGGAGAGTTTTTATCATAAATGGATGTTGAATTTTATCAAGGGTTTTTTCTGAATCTACTGAGATGATCATATGGTTTTTATTCTTCAGTTTGTTAATATGGTGTATCATATTGATTGATTTGTGGATACTGAAAAATCCTTGCATCCCTGGGGTAAATCCCACCTGATCATGGTGTATGACCTTTTTAAAGTATCGTTGGATTTGAATTGCTAGTATTTTCTTGCGGATTTTTGTGTCTATGTTCATCAGTGATATTGGCCTGTAATTTTCTTTTTTTGTGTGGTTTCTTTGTCTGGTTTTGGTATCAGGGTGATGGTGGCCTCATAGTATGAGTTTGGGAGTGTTCCTTCCTCTGCAACTTTTTGAAATAGTTTCAGAAATATTGGTGTTAACTCTTCTCTAAATGTCAAACATATGATTTAAAATGTAAAATATCTTTTTTTAAAAATAAATTTATTTATTTATTTATTTGTTTGTTTTTGGCTGCGTTGGGTCTTTGTTGGTGCACGCGGGCTTTCCCCAGTTGCAGCGAGCAGGGGCTACTCTTCGTTGAGGTGCACGGGCTTCTCATTGTGGTGGCTTCTCTTGTTGCGGAGCACCGGCTCTAGGTGCGCGGGCTCAGTAGTTGTGGCTCGTGGGCTTAGTTGCTCTGCGGCATGTGGGATCTTCCTGGACCAGGGCTCGAACCCATGTCCCCTGCATTGGCAGGCGGATTCTTAACCACTGCGCCACCAGGGAAGCCCTAAAATGTAAAATATCTTAAGAATAGAATTCATCTGTGAAGCCATGTGGTCCTGGACTTTTGTTTGTTGGGAGTTTTTTAATGACAGATTCAATTTCAGTACTTGTAATTGGTCTGTTCATATTTTCTATTTCTTCCTGGTTCAGACTTGGGATATTGTACCTTGCTAAGAATTTGTCCATTTCTTAGAAAGAAGGTTGTCCAGTTTATTGGCATACAGTTGCTTGTAGTACTCTCTTATGATCCTTTGCATTTCTGTGGTGTCAGTTGTAACTTCTTTTTTGTTTCTAATTTTGTTGATTTGGGCCCTCTCCCTTTTTTTTCTTGATGTGTCTGGCTAAAGGTTTATTAATTTTGTTTATCTTTTCAAAGAACCAGCTTTTAGTTTCATTGTTTTTTTCTATTGTTTTCTACATCTTTATTTCATTTATTTCTGCTCTGATTTTTATGATTTCTTTCCTTCTACTAACTTTGGGTTTTGTTTGTTCTTCTTTCTCTAGTTGCTTTAGGTGTAAGTTTAGGTTGTTTATTTGAGGTCTTTTTTGTTTCCTGAGGTAACAGGAAACTGTTATAAACTTCCCTATAAACTTTTGCTATAAACTTCCCTCTTAGAACTGTTTTTGCTGCCTCTCATAGGTTTTGGATCATTGTACTTTTGTTTTTATTTGTCTCTAGGTATTTTTTGTTTACCAAGAGATACACTGTTGGTGAGACGATAAATTGGTACAGCCACTATGGAGAACAGCATGGAGATTCCTTAAAAAACTAAAAATAGAGCTACCATATGATCCTGCAATCCCACTCCTGGGCATATATCTGGAGAAAACCATAATTTGAAAAGATACATGCACCCTAATGTTCATTGCAGCACTATTTACAGTAATCAAGACATGGAAGCAACCTAAATGTCCATCAACAGGTGAATGGATAAAGAAGATGTGGCACATACATATGATGGAATATTACTCAGCCAAAGAAAAGAATGGAAATAATGCCATCTGCAGCAACATGGATGGACCTCAAAATTATCATACTAAGTGAAATAAGCCAGACAGAGAAAGACAAATATCATATTATGTTGCTTATATATGGAATCTAGAAAAAAAAAATGATACAAATGAGCCTATATACAAAACAGAAAGAGACCCACAGACATAAAAAGCAAACTTATGGTTACCAAAGGGGAAAGGGGGAGGGAAGAGATAAATTAGGAGTTTGGGATTAACATATACACACTAGTATATATAAAATAGATAACCAACAATATATATATAACTGAGTTGTTTTGCTGTACACCTGAAAATAACACAACATTGTAAATCAACTATACTTCAAAAAAATTGAAAATAATTTAAAAATAAAAAACCCAGTTGAAGTAAAAATAAAAAGACAAATATCCCAAGCATTCACTATAATAAGCCAAAATGTACTGAGGCAAAAAAGATTAAATTCAGCTTCAGTCATACTTTAAAGATAAAATTAAGCATAGTTTAAGGAAGAGATATTCTCTATTTCTTAGAAATATGAGTGGTGTTATTGATTGCTAATAGCATAACTTTTACCAGTGTGTTAACTCTGAACTTTATTCACAAAAAATATATTTCTTATAACACCTCTGTTGTTCCATTTTGTAACCTATTTCATTGATTACGTTCTTCAGATAGTTCACCTAATCTTCAGGCTGAGAAATTACTTTGATTTATCCTAAAAAAAATGGAGATGAATTTATAGAGTGAAGAGATGAAAGGGGAAGATAGATGATGTAGGTGAGCAGTGATGGGAAAATCAGAAAATTAAATCAGGTAAGATTAATCTTAGGACATCATTTCAATATGATAGATGGATCAATGTGAGTAGTTTACACATCACTTCTATCCAAAATTATCTGGAAGTTATTGAGATAAACACCCAGTGGAATAAATACCTATGGAATCTGAACTATCAAATTAAGCAAACTTTCATTAATTGCTTCTACCTATTGTACCTAACTCAGTCTTTCCATAACTACTCAATTAAATTGAACTTAATTGTAGATACATGAAAATATAATTAACTTAGAATATCACTAACCTGAAAGATTCTACATCTGGGATAATAAACTTCTTAGGGAAAGATGTTGATTTTTCTTTTGTACTCTATAAATTTTTGTGTTCCATGCAAAATGCATGTTTCCAATAAATGCTTATTGATTAATGAGTAAATAACAAAATAATATGGAGAAGTATTAGAGATGATAGTTTTAGCTTCTCAATATGTATTTTGACCCTAAATCTTTACATCCTGACCTGCCCTTGAATTACACATCTGCTAACCTATGAAAGTAAGACTTGGGTTTCCAATGATTCATGGTAGTTATCTGAAACTCATCTTTTTTCCCCAGTCTTTCCCACATTGATGAAGCTCATTCTCAGAGATTTCAGAATTGTTCTACTGGCTCTTTGGATAGTTATGACCAGATCACCCTCCTTCAGGTGGTCTCTAGAAACCTCTCATCCTGGTTTGCCAACTGACACACCATTCAACCTGCTAGTTTAATGTGTGGGAGGAGAATTGTGTGACTTTGGTAAAATCTTTTCAAGAATTTTAGCTCTAGTTTTCTTATCAATGTTGATTTTAAAGGAGCATTATTAATCATTAAGAGTCCAAGGCTGTAGGAGGAAATATAATGGGTAAATATCTCCTTCTCCCTTTCTACTTTCCTCCAGATACAAGGATATTGTTCGATAGAAGCTGGAAAAAAAAACTGCCTTTGTTAGCCTTGCAATGTCTTGATTTCATTGCCTATTGAATTTAAACCTATAGACCTGACTTACCCTCCCATTTTTCTCAGTAGCTGAGATATCAAACTCTATGCTTTCTGTTTTATTTTGTTTTATGGAAAGGTAATATAGTAGAAACATGACAGCTGAAGGTTTCTTCTGAATGGATGGAAATGAGTTCCACAGGCATAGAGATATTTCATCCACTACGGTGGTTTCCTGCAATATGTAACTCCATAGTCCCTATACTTCACTGAATTTAATTTTGGTCAATGATTGGATTAGAATTGTAGTAACATGGAGTTAAACTATCTCTCTGAGAAACTATATTGTATTTCATGATGCTATTTGCACTTGGGAATTAACTGTTGCTCAGACAAGTAAAACAGATAATCATATAGCAACTTCTTTAGAGTATGATATTGATTCCTCCCCATCCCTACCACCAAGTTTTAATATGGCATCCAGTTACCTTTGAGTTTCACATTAATGAGTCATAAATCTTATCAAGAAAGGTGTCTAGCACAACTAAAAAGTCAAATTGTATTTTATTTCAGTATAAACAAAAGGCTCCATTACATTATAAAGTCAACTTAATTCTTATACTAATATTGACTGAGCTGTTGTATCTTCTGTTTTACATATTTGGGCTCACCTCATTCGGAAAGAAATAACTTTGTTGTGAGATAATACTGAAGCCAAAAACATAATGCCTCATGACTTCCCAGCCGAAATCTTAGTGTGGGAACTTGCAGTAATGAAAATCATATTGTTATGCATCTTAATTATTATTTCTTCATGTAGTAAAATGAAATGAAGTTTCTCTCTTAAATGATGAAAATACAGTCCTTGTAATGGAAAAGTTTGGAACATTCCTTTAATAAATACAAAACAGCATACTAATTTCTTTCCCTTTGTCAACATTAAAAAGTATTGATTAAGTACACTTTATAGAGTTATCCAGAAAGATACATTTGATTTAGAAAGAAAAATAATAATTTTAGGGAAAAAAGTCTGCCTTTTAAATATATAAGTTGATAGTTCACAAAAATTATGCACTATTTTTTTTCCCATATAAACTGCTATCTTGACCTATACTATCCTTACCTCATAGTCCAACTATTTGTAGATACAGTGAGTTTATAAAAGAGATGTACAATTTTTTAAACAAAAAAGAATCTTTGAGATACCTTAGTTCAAGAAAAAAAGCAACTCAAAGAACATTTTCTTATTTTCAGGTAATTTTAATGATTAACAATTGTTTGGGCAAAGGATTCATTTCTCAAATTCTACAACTTTTGTTAGTTTAATCAAAACAAAAGAATTCTTAAGATATTTTACATTTTAAATCATATGTTTGACATTTAGAGAGGAGTTAACTCCTATCCTTCTGAAACTATTTCAAAAAACTGCAGAGGAAGAAACACTTCCAAACTCATTCTATGAGGCCACCATCACCCTGATACCAAAACCAGACAAAGAAACCACAATATAAGAAAATTACAGGTCAATATCACTGATGAACATAGACACAAATCCTCAACAAAATACTAGCAAGCCAAATCCAACAATACATTAAAAGCATCATATTACCATGATCAAGTGATATTTATCCCAGTGATGCAAGGATTTTTCAATATCCACAAATCAATCAGTGTGATACACCATGTTAACAAACTGAAGAAAAAAAGCATATTATCATCTCAGTAGATGCAGAAACAGCATTTGACAAAATTCAACACCCATTTATGATAAAACAACTCTCCAGAAAGTGGACATAGATGGAACACATCTCAACATAATAAAGGTCATATATGACAAACCTACAGGTAACATCATACTCAGTGGTGAAAAGCTGAAAGTGTTTTCTCTAAGATCAGGAACAAGACAAGGATGTCTACTCTCGCCACTTTTGTTCAACATAGTTTTGAAAGTCCTATCCATGGCAGTCAGAGAAGAAAAGTACATAAATAAAAGCAATCCTAATTGGAAAAGAAGAAGTAAAACTGTCACTGTTTGCAGATGACATGATACTATACATCGAAAATCCTAAAGATGCTACCAGATAACTACTAGAGCTCATCAATGAATTTGGTAAAGTAGCAGGATACAAAATTAATACACAGAAATCTGTTGCAGTTCTATACACTAACAATGAAAGATCAGAAAGAGAAATTAAGGAAACTCATTTACCATCACATCAAAAAGAATAAAATACCTGGGAATAAAACTACCTAAGGAGGCAAAAGACTTGTACTCTGAAAAGTTACAAGACACCATGAAAGAAATCAAAGACAACACAAACAGATGGAAAGATATACCATGTTCTTGGATTGGAAAAATCAATACTGTCAAAATGACTATACTACCCAAGGCAATATACAGATTCAATGCAATCCCTATCAAATTGCCAATGGCACTTTTTGCACACCTAGAAGAAAAAATTTTACAACTTGTATGGAAACGCAAAAGACCCTGAATAGCCAAAGCAATCTTGGGGAAGAAAAACGGAGCTGGAGGAATCAGGCTCCCTGACTTCAGACTACACTATAAAGCTACAGTAATCGAAACAGTGTGGTACTGGAACAAAGACAGACTTACAGATCAATGGATCAGGATAGAAAGCCCAGAAATAAACCCACACACCTATGGTCAATTAATCTACAACAAAGGAGGCAAGACTATACAATGGGGAAAAAACAGTCTGTTCAATAAATGGTTCTGGGAAAACTGGACAGCCACATGTAAAGAATGAAATTAGAACATTCTTTAACACCATACAGAAAAATAAACCCAAAATGAATTAAAGACCTAAATGTAAGACCAGATACTATAAAACCCTTAGAGGAAAATATAGGCAGAACACTCCGACATAAATCACAGCAATATCTTTTTGGATCCACCTCCTAGAGTAATGGAAGCAAAAACAAAAATAAACAAATGGGACCTAACTAAACTCAAAAGCTTTTGCACAGCAAAGG
The DNA here is from genome assembly GCF_028564815.1 of Eubalaena glacialis. Lineage (NCBI taxonomy): Eukaryota > Metazoa > Chordata > Mammalia > Artiodactyla > Balaenidae > Eubalaena > Eubalaena glacialis. The sequence continues at coordinate 114,593,554 of NC_083721.1, forward strand.
AAACCATAAACAAAACGAAAAGACAACCCATAGAATGGGAGAAGATATTTGCAAATGATGCGACTGACAAGGGATTAATCTCTAAAATTTACAAACAGCTTGTGCAACTCGATATAAAAAAAATAAACACACAAACGTCTCAATCAAAAAATGGAGGAAGCCATACGTGTGTGGAGAGAGAGGGTATATAGGAAATCTGTGTACTTTCCCCTTGATTTTGCTGTGAACCTTAAACTTCTCTAAAAAAATACAGTTTTAATTTTAAAAATTCTATTCAAAACCAAAAAATCCATGAATAAGTTTCAAAAGAAAAGCATAGATCCACATGAAAATTTGGTAATATCTTGTTGAAGCACTTGAAACAAACCCTGAATAAAAGAATGACATATCATGTTCTTACATGGAAATATTTAATGCTATTAAAATGCCAGTTTCCCCCAAATTAATATAAACATTTAATTCATTCTATAAGAATCTTAACATATCAATAAACTATTGGCATAGAGTTAGACAAATGTGTCCATGGGAAAGGACAGACTCCAGAACTCAGTTTACATGAGAATTTAATATATGGCTAAAGTGCCCTTTCCATTCAGTTGGGAATGGTAGGATTGTTTTTAAAATGATGTCCCTGATGCACATATTATACTAAAATAAATTTCAATGAAATAATGACTTAAATGTAAAACATGAAACAAGAAAAATCTTGCAAGGAATTTAGGGAGGAGGAAAACCTTTTTTTCACCAAGACCAGGAAAATCAAATGCTTTAAAAAGAAACATCTTAAGGAAAAGAGACATTTTAATATTAAAAATGTAAGCATTTATGGCAGAATTTACCTTTAAAAAAGCCAATAGAAAAAACAGATGCATTATATATAACAGATGAAGGGCTAACACCTAACATAGATGAAATTCTCTCATAAACATGCAGGAAAATGATACTATAGAAACATAGATAAAAGATATGAATGAACAATTCACAGAAGAACAAATACAAATAACAACAGATGTGAAAAGATATTCAGATTCACTACTGGTTAGAAAATTGCAAATTAAATTGAAAGTGGTTGCTTACTTTAACTAGCCAAAAGAAAGAGTTGAGAAGAGTGAATTCCCACACCTGTTTAGCCAGTACAAACCAGTGCGGTCAATATTTTGCAACACCTCAGTTCTTGTTGGTAAAAATCTGCTACCCAAGAACTCCACCTCCCTCTCTGCCTCTCTGAGCTTTCTAACTCACGTCTTGTGTGGTCATGGGCCCACCACAGTCACTTTCCAAAAACTGTTGGCTCCACAAGTCTGGTGTGTACACTTATGACTGGAAGGAGGCCAGGAGGCAAGGTCAGGGTCCGTGTCATGTTAGAGGCCAGGAATGTCCAGGATGCGGGTCCCTACTTTCTCTGTTCTTGTTGATTTTCACCTCCACTTTATGAAACAAGTTTATGAATACTCAACAACCGTCAACCAAACACCAAAGCATTAAAAACACTGATTTGATCAATAAAAATGAGAGTTAGTGCTGTTCATAATGCTTGCTAGGTGCCTAGGACCATTTTAAACATATAATAATCAATTTGAAGACTATAATTATCAACATCACCATTTTACAGATGACAAAACTGAAGACATATTAATTAAAAATTAAGCAGAGGGCTTCTAACAGAGTCATTGTGATTAAACCTCCTGCTGAGAATAACTAGAAATGTTGAACTAGCTGTACAAGTATTGGGGTGTGTGGGGAAACTCAGCTTGAGGCAGTTACAGAGTTTCCAAGATCATGAAGAAATACCATATCAACTCTGGGAAAAGAAAAAAATCCAGAGAGACCAGCCAAGCATTTAGTCACATTTACCCTTAGGGTTTTGGGCAGTATAGGTAAGGTAGTTGAGAGGCTGAGTAGTATTTATAATGGTTTCAAGGGACTATTGATGACAAAAGGATGACTAGGAGGACAAAAGTTGGAGGTTTTTTGAAAAGAGAAAAAAAAGAGTGATGGCCCTGACAAGCCCAAGTACTTGGAGGAGCTCTGGGTATGTAGAGAATGTCATAGTTGGAATGGGAGAGGAGGGGCAGAAGCAGCCAAGATTCAAGTTAACGGTGTGTCTAGAAAAACCTAAATTCTTGATATTGAATTTAAGGCGGTTCCAGATTGCTAATGTAACTTGATACCTGGAAAAAGATAACATCATCCTAGGCCTCAAATTATTTCTAAAAATATTTTAAAAATAAAATTTCTGGGATATAATATACCAGGCATATAAGAATTGAAGAAGTGAAACCTCCGCCAAACAAAAAAGACATTAGAAATAATAGCTCCAGTAGTTTTTTTTGATATTGAGCTGCATGAGCTATTTGTATATTTTGGAGATAAATCCTTTATCAGATGCTTCATTTGCAAATTCTCCCATCCTGAGGGTTGTTTTTTCATATTGTTTATGGTTTTCTTGATACTGCGTATAAAATAGATAACTAATGAGAACCTATTGTATAGCACAGGGAACTCTACTCAGTGCTCTGTGGTGACCTAAATAGGTAGGAAACCCAAAAAAGAGGGGATATATGTATACGTATAGCTGATTCACTTTGCTGTACAGTATAAACTAACATAATATTGTAAAGTGACTATACACCAATTAAAAAAAAAAATAGCTCCAGATATTGGAAAATCAGGCGTAGAATTTAAAATAATTATGCTTATTGTGTATGGATAAAAGGCAAGACTGCAAATTTTGGCAGAGCACTGGAAACCATAAAAAATGGCATAACAGATTTTAAAAAGAGCATTAATAGAAATCCTCAAACTAACAAGTTTAACAACTAGATATAAAAACTCAGTGGTTGGATTTGATGAATGTTTAAATGCAACAAAAGAGAGAATTAGTGACCTATCAACTAAATTGGAAAAAATATCCGAAATGCAGTCCAGGAAGATACTGTCATAGAAAATACAAAAGAGTAGATAAGAGATATGAAAGATACAATTAGAAGGTCAAATATATATAAAATTTGAATTACAAAAGGATTTTAAGCCTTTATTTTCTAATATAAAGCATTTATAGCTATAAATTTCCCTCTAAGTACTTCTTTAGTACTTCCCTTTATTTTTTATTTATTTTTTTAACATCTTTATTGGAGTATAATTGCTTTACAATGGTGTGTTAGTTTCTGCTTTATAACAAAGTGAATCAGCTATACATATACATATATCCCTATATCTCTTCCCTCTTGTGTCTCCCTCCCTCCCACCCTCCCTATCCCACCCCTATAGGTGGTCAAAAAGCACCGAGCTGATCTCCCTGTGCTATGCGGCTGCTTCCCACTAGCTATCAATTTTACATTTGGTAGTGTATATATGTCCATGCCACTCTCTCACTTTGTCCCAGCTTACCCTTCCCCCTCCCCGTGTCCTCAGGTCCATTCTCTAGTAGGTCTGCGTCTTTATTCCTGTCCTGCCCTTAGGTTCTTCATAACCTTTTTTTTTTTTTTTTAGATTCCATATATATGTGTTAGCATATGGTATTTGTTTTTCTTTTTCTGACTTACTTCACTCTGTATGACAGACTCTAGGTCCATCCACCTCACTACAAATAACTCAATTTCGTTTCTTTTTATGGCTGAGTAATATTCCATTGTATATATGTGCCACATCTTCTTTATCCATTCATCTGTCGATGGACACTTAGGTTGCTTCCATATCCTGACTATTGTAAATAGAGCTGCAATGAACATTGTGGTACATGACTCTTTTTGAATTATGGTTTTCTCAGGGTATATGCCCAGTAGTGGGATTGCTGGGTAGTGTGGTAGTTCTATTTTTAATTTTTTAAGGAACCTCCATACTGTTCTCCATAATGGCTGTATCAATTTACGTTCCCACCAACAGTGCAAGAGGGTTCCCTTTTCTCCACACCCTCTCCAGCATTTATTGTTTCTAGATTTTTTGATGATGGCCATTCTGACTGGTGTGAGGTGATATCTCATTGTAGTTTTGATTTGCATTTCTCTAATGATTAATGATGTTGAGCATTCTTTAATGTGTTTGTTGGCAATCTGTATATCTTCTTTGGAGAAATGTCTATTTAGGTCTTCTGCCTAGTACTTCCCTTTAGCTTCCCCTCCCCACCGTTTTTGATATGTTGTAGATTCTTTTTTATTTAATTACAAATGCTTTATATTTTCATTGTGATTCCTTTATCGGTCCATGCATTATTTACAAGGATGTTACTTAATTTTCAAATATTTGGAGTTTTTTAGAAATATTCATTACTGATTTCTAATTTATTTCTGAGGTGGTGAGAGAATGTACTTTAAATAATTTTATTTTAAAAAAATTTTTATGACTTGTCTTATGGCCAAGAATATTTATCTATCTTACTGAATGTTCTGTGGGCACAGAACATGCTGTTGTTATGTGGAGGATTTTATACAACTATATTAAATCAAGTTGATTATAATATTATTCAAGTCTTCCATATCCTTATTGACTTTCCAGCTACTCGTCCTATCAATTTGTTATAAAGGAGTGCTGAAACCTCAATTATAACTGTAAGTTTGTCAATACTGTATGATATCACTTATACGTGGAATCTAAAAAATACAACAAACTAGTGAATATAACAAAAAAGAAGCAGACTCACGGAAATAGAGAATGAACTAGTTGTTACCAGTGGGTAAAGGGAAGGGAAGAGGGGCAATATACGGGTAGGGGGATTAAGATGTACAAACTATTAGGTATAAAATAAGCTACAAGGATTTATTGTACAACATAGGGAATATAATCAATATTTTATAATAGCTATAAATGGAGTATAACCTTAAAAACTGTGAATCACTGTATTGTACACCTGTAACTTATATAATATTGTACAGCCACTATACTTCAATTAAAAATTTAAAAAATAATTGTAAGTTTGTCTATTTCTCCTTTCAGTTCTATCAGTTTTTACTTCATGAATTTCAAAGTTTTGTTATTAGAGTCAAGCACATTTACTATTATTATGTTCTTTCAGTGAACTTTGCCTTTCACCATTATGAAATACTGCTCTATACTTCTGGTAATATTCAAGATAATTATCAATGTGGTAATCAGTGTCCTAAAATTTATCCAATATTAATATAGTTGCACTTGCTTTATTATCATTAGTGTTAGTATCCTATATCTTTTTCATACTTTTATGTTTATTCTATCTGTAACTTTGTATTAAAGTGTTTCTTATAAACAATATATAGCTTATTCTTGGGTTATCTAGTCTGTCAATCTCTGCCTTTTAATTACAATATTTAAAATAATTACATTTAATGCTAGCAATACGGTTGAATTTAAATCTCTCATCATGCTGTTTTCCCTTTTTCCATCTGCTCCTTATTACTATATAATTTTTTTCTTGCCCTCTTTTGCATTAGTTAAGCATTTTATCTCCACTCTTGGCTTATTATTTATAACTTTTTGTTTTATTTTTTATTGATTGCTCTATGGCTTACAATATGAATATCTAAGTCATCACAGCTTTTTTTCAAATATTATTCTACTTCATATATCATATAAGAGCCATTCAACCATATACTTTTATTCTTCCTCCTATTTCTATATATAAGCCCCACAATATATTATTATTACCGCTTTAAGCAATTATTTATTCATGTAGAACTTTTAATTGAGATAAAATTCACATAACGTAAAATGCAGCATTCTAAAGTATACAACTCAGTGACTTTTAGTAAATTTACCATGTTGTGCAACCATTGCCATTATCTAATTCCAGAATATTTCCATTATTCCCAAAATAACCCTATCTGTTAGTAGTCACTCCCAGTTCCCTTACCCTATCACCTGGAAACCACTAATCTTTTTGTCTCTATAGATTTGCCAATTCTGGGCATTTTATATAAGTGGAATCAAGTAATATTTAGCTTTTTGTGTTTGGTTTCTTGCACACACATAATGTTTCCGAGGTTCATCCATGTTGTAGCATGTATCAAGTCCATTCTTTCTGAGTAGGATTCCATTGTGTAAATAGTCCTACAGATATCTTGTTTATCCATTATATTCTGATGGATACTTAAGGTGTTTCTACTTTTCATTCCTTTTTGTGGCTGAATAATATTTCATTGTATGGATATACCACATTTTAAAATCTATCAGTTGATGGGCATTTGGGTTGTTTCCACTTTTGGGTATTATGAATAATTCTGCTATGAACATATATATAAACAAGTTGGGTGTGTGTGTGTGTGTGTGTGTGTGTGTGTGTGTGTGTGTGTGTATACATATGCTTTCACTTCTCTTGGATATATACCTAGAAGTGGAATTTCTAAGTCATATGGTAAACTCTAGGAGGAACTACAAAACCATTGTTTACAGTGCTGCACAATTTTACCATCCCCAACAGCAATGTATAATGGTTTCAATTTCTCCACACTCTTACCAACAATTGATTTCCTTTTTAATTTTATGATTATAGTTGTCCTAACAAGCATGAGGTGGTATCTCGTTACGGTTTTGATTAACCTTTCCTTAACAACTAATGATGTTGAGCATCTTTTCATGTGGTTATTGGCCATTTGTATATCTTCAAATTGGGTTCTTTGTCTTTTTACTGTTGAGTTTTAAGAGTTTTTTAAAAAAATATATTCAAGATACTAGTCTCTTATTATGTATATTATTTACATATTTTCTCCTATTGTGTAGGCTATATTTTCACTTTCCTGATAGTGTCTTTTGATGCATAAAAGTCTTAATTTTGATGAAGTCCAAGCAATCATTTATTTTTTTAAATAATTAAATAATGAGGAAAAACATTTTATAATTACCCACATATTAAACATTCCAGTTCTGTTCATTTCTATGAGTAGAATTAAAATTCCATCTAACACCTTCTTCCAGCTTCAATATCTTCCTTAATATACTTATTGTCCAGATCTGTTGGTGACAATGCCCTTCAAGTTTTGTTTATCTAATAATGTAATAGAGGGAGGTGAGATAGCTTCGCTATTTAATATCTCTGTAGTATATTGCTTCATTTTATAACAAGCATGTTTTAATATTATTATCAAACAAGAATTTAAAAAGAGAAAACCATATTCAACTTTGACAAGGGTTAAATTTACTCTTTAAGGTGATTTTGTCCTAAAATTAGCATGTTACTCATTACAAAGAAAAGAAATAAAATTTTATGTTTGCTCTCTTAATTTTTTCCAGATTGGAGTTTCTGTCCTGCTATTCCTTGGAAACCCACTTATTGAATATATTTTGAATGAGAAACCCACTGAGACATTTCTTAGATGGGCAAATAAAGTCAAAATGAGAAAAAAATATTCAAAGAAATTTAGGTCAACCAGTTCTATTATTATGACTACCTATGTGGAAAGGTTTCAAAATAGCACATATTTTCTAACTTCTTTATTATCAAATTTTCTTACATATATTCAGTGAGAATTATAAAAGTATGGAATGATGTTGATAATATGAAGTTACTTTTGGTTCACAAACATGTAACTTCAAAGAGTAAGAGAAGTTCTACAGAGAAAAATGTTGAAAGTAGTATAAAAATATTATAGGCTCCCCCAGACACTTGAGAATTATTCATGATGCTATTTAACTTCATTAGCATATCACAGGCACTTTCCATATCCAGTCTGGAGGAAGAAGTAGGAAAGCAATTCAGTATTTATCATTTGAGCTATTTACAGTCTTAAGTGAACAACTGTTATTTCACAGAGTGAGCTACTTCTGACAGTTTGAGGTTCTTCCTATAGATGATGAAAAAAGAACTAATTTTTTAAAGTGAATTTAATTCATATAGGTAACTCATCCATACACTATGATTTATAGGAGGGAATGGGATTTATTGTGAGGTGGAGGATATGTTTTTTCCACCCTCTATAGCAACTGGATTACTAATTTTGTGTTTGTGTTTTACCTGTAGTGTAGCAACAATGGACATTGTATCAGAATTTTGAGTCTTGCACCTGTTATTAACTAGTGGGATGATCTTAAGTAAGTCATTTAAAAATTTCTAAATCTGAGATTACTCACATCTAAAATGGGAACACAGTTATGACTCTACCTATCACACAAGACTGATTAGAAATCAAAATAAGGTAATGTTTGTAAAAGCAGTTTGTAAACTATAACATTCTACACAAATGTATCATTATCATCTCAATCATCATTGAACCATTCTCCACCCATCACTTAAAAAAAATCTACATTCTCTCTCATAAGAAACCTTGTATTTTATGTATAAATGAGGAATGCCATATTGCTATCCCCTTCCATTAAAAAATGAAGGAGAAAAAAATAGAAGTCTGGTTTAATATTTTAAGCATGTAATGATATCACTTATATGAGGAATCTGAAGAAAATATGATACAAATGAACTTATTTACAAAGCAGAAACAGACTCACAGACATAGAGAATGAACAATGGTGACCAGGAGGGAAGGGTTGGGGGAGGGATATATTGGGAGTTTGGGATTGACATGTACACACTGCTATATTTAAAATAGATAACCAACAAGGACCTACTGTAAAAAAATAAATAAAAAATAGAATAAAATAAGGAAAAAATGTAATTTCATTAATAGATGAGGACATTTGAGTGTTCCATAAAGAGGATAATAATAACTTGAGAACTCAGCTTCCCCTTACCGTCTTCACTACAACCTAGCTCAGACCATTGTCTTTCAAGCATTGCCCAGTAGGTATATATCAACACCTCACCTCTAGTCTCTGCATCTCTTAGTCGGTTCTCCACTCTACCACAAGATTTATCTTACTAAATGTGATCAGATTATTCATTAATTTCTGTTTGAGTATAAGATAAAATCCAAACTCTTTTTTTAATTGAAATATGGTTGATGTACAATATTATGTTAGTTTCAGATATACTACATGGTGATTTGATATTTACATATTATGAAATGATTACCAAAGTAAGTTTCATAACCCTCTGTCCCTATACAATGTTATTAAAATATATTCCTAATGCTGTGTATTACATCCCTCTGGTTTCTTTATTTTGTAACTGGAGGTTTGTACCTCTTAATACCCTTCACCTATTTCCCTCATGTCCCCTAACCCTTCCCCTCTGGCAACCACCCACTGGTTCTCTGTGTCTATGAGTCTGTTTTTTGTTTTCTTTGTTTGTTTTGCTTTTTAGGTTCCACATGTAAGTAAGATTATATGGTATTTGTCTTTTTTTGTCTGACTTATTTCACTTACCATAATACCTTCTAAAACCATTTATGATGTCACAAATGGCAAGATTTTATTTTTTTATGGCTGACTAATATTCCATTATACATATACCACATCTTATTTATCTATTTATCTGTCAGTGGTTACTTAACTTGCTTCCATGTCTTGGCTATCATAAATAGTGCTACAATGAACACAAGGCTGCATAGGGGTGCATAAATCTTTTTGAATTAGTGTTTTTGTTTCCTTTGGGTAAATACCCATTAGTGGAATTGCTGGATAGTATGGTCATTCTATTTTTTATTTTTAAAGGAATCTCTATACTATTTTCCATAGTGGCCACACCAATTTGCCATCCCACCAACAGTGCACAATTGTTCCCTTTTCTCCACATCCTCACTGATGCTTGTTATTTGTTGTCTTTTTGATGATAGCCATTCTGACAGGTGAGAGGTGGTATCTTGTTGTGGTTTTGATTTGCCTTTCCCTGATGATTAGTGATGTTGAGCATTTTTTCATGTGCCCGTTGGCAAGCTGTATGTCTTCTTTGGAAAAATGTCTATTCAGGTCCTCTGCCCATTTTTTAACTGGGTTGTATGTTTTTTTGATGTTGAGTTGTATGAGTTCTTTGTCTATTTTGGATATTAATCCTTTGTTGGATATATCATTTGCACATATCTTTTCCCATTCAGTAGGCTAACTTTTATTTCATTGATAGTTTCCTCCACTGTGCAAAGATTTCTAGTTTGATGTACTCCATTTTGTTTATGTTTGCTTTTATCTCTGTTGCCTTAGGAGATATCCAAAAAATATTGCTAAGACCAATGTCAAAGAGCCGACTGCCTATGTTTTCTTCTAGGAGTTTTATGATATCAGATCTTAACATTTAAGTCTTTAATCCGTTTTGAGTTTATTTTTGTATGTGGTGTGAGAAAATATTCCAATCTGATTCTTTTGAATGTAGTTATCTAGTTTTCCCAGTAACATTTATTGAAGAGACTGTTTTTTCTCCGCTGTATATTCTTGCCTTCTCTGTTAAACATTAATTGACCATATAAGCATGAGTTTATTTCTGGGCTCTCTTTTCTGTTCCATAGATCTATGTGTTTGTTTTTGTGCCAGTACCATACTGTTTTGATCACTGTAGCTTGGTAGTATGGTTTGAAGTCAGGAAGTGTGATACCTCCAGCATTGTTCTTCTTTCTCAAGATTGCTTTGGCTATTTGGAGTCTTTTGTATTTCCATACAAATTTTAGAATTATTTGTTCTAGTTCTGTGAAAAATGCCATTGGTATTTTGATAAGGATTTCACTGAATCTGTAGATTGCCTTGGGTGGTGTGGTCATTTTAACAATATTAATTCTTCCAATCCATGAGTGCAGTATATCTTTCAATTTGTTTGTGTTGTCTTCACTGTCTTTCATCAGTGTCTTATAGTTTTATGAGTACAACAATTTTACCACCTTGGTTAGACCTAGGTATTTTATTCTTTTTGATGGAATTGTATATCAAATTGTTTTCCTAATTTCTCTTTTTGATAGTTCATTTTTAGTGTATAGAAATGCAACAAATTTTTGTACATTAATTTTGTATCCTGTAACTTTACTGGATTCATTTATTAATTCTAATAGTTTTTTGGTGGCATCTTTAGAATTTTCTATATATAGTATCATGTTATCTGCAGTGACAATTTTACTTTTTATTTCCAATTTGAATTCCTGTTATTTATTTTTCTTGTCTGATTGCTGTGGCTAGGACTTCCAATACTATGTTGAATAAAAGTGGTGAGAATGGACATCTTTGTTTTGTTCCTGATCTTAGGGGAAGTGTTTTCACCTTTTCAATGTTGAATATAATGTTGACTGTGTGTTTGATATATGTGACTTTTATCATGTCAAGGTATGCTCCTTCTATAACCACTTTGTTGAGGGTTTTTTTTTTTAATCCTAAATGGATGTTGAATTTTGTCAAAAGCTTTTTCTGCATCTATTGAGATGATCATGATTTTTCTTCTTCAACTTGTTAATCTGGTGTATCACATTGATTTATTTGTGGATATTGAATCATCCTTGCATCCCTGGAATAAATCCCACTTGATCATGGTGTATGATTCTTTTAATGTATTGTTGAATTTAGATTACTAATATTTTGTTGAGTATTTTTGCATCTATGTTTATCAGTGATATTGGCTTGTAATTTTCTTTTTTTGTGGTGTCTTTATCTGACTCTGGAAATCCAAACTTTTTAGCTAGTTTTAGAAGGCTTGACCTAACCCTCTCTCTAGTTTCTGAAACCTCCATAGTGAGCACTACTCAGAGTCAAAATATCCAGAATTAATGTAAAATGTTACATAAAATTGACTTCTGTTTATCATCTGAACATTTTAAGAATTTTTAAATGATTCTTTAATATCTGCCACTTTTTAAACACCACTGTTTTCCAATTGTCTATTTCAAGATTTTAATACCAATGACTTTTGAGTTAGGTATTATCATATTGTTTCCAAGTGAGGAAATTAAAGCATTAGGGGATCAAATCCAGAACCTAGAACATATATTTAGTAAGAAATGCCTAAATATGCTAGATACCTGAGCTCTAACATAGTACTTCCCTTGTATTTATTTGTTAATGATTTTGATCCTTGGGATGTTTTTCTGAATATAAATGCCATATTATTTGTAAGCAAACATACAAATAACTAAATTCCTTCATAAAATGATAAATATTTGGTTACAGTTTCATCTAGTAATTATTGGTAATAGTAGATATTTTTTAATTGTTTATTATTAAATATATGATTTTATAGTATTTTATTTGATATTATGATATGAATATTTTTGCATGTCATTAATAATACTTTAAGTAATTTAATGACTGCACACTATGTCATCATATAGAATACAATTTATTTAAGTGGTTTTCTTTGGTCAAATATTTATATTTTAAGACTTTTGTGACATACTCCCAATTATTCTCACTTACTGTTTCATCATCATTTTACACAGTAAAAGAGATTCATTTCTTAATGGAGGCCTCACCCAAACTGGGTATTGTATATATTTTTCCTACCACATTGTTATCTTAACTGATTTTAATAATTTGTGAACTACTGTAATAGCTTCATAAATAATTTTCACTTTTTCTACACTTACTATTAATAAATTCTCCAAACAGCAAGTTTTAAAATTTAAACTATAAAATATTTTTAACATTTTTATTTAGATATAATTTACATATCATAAAATTCACCATTTTAAAGTATACAACTCAGTTGTTTTTAGTATATTCACAAAATTGTGTACCAATCACTACTATCTAATTTAAGAACATTTTCATCAAAAGTGCCTCATATCCCAGAAATAAACCTACACACTTATGGTCAATTGATCTATGACAAAGGAGGTAAGACTACACAATGAGAAAAGACAGTCTCTTCAATAAGTGGTGCTGGGAAAACTGGACAGCTACATGTAAAAGAATGAAATTAGAACATTCTCTAACATCATATACAACAATAAACTAAAAATAGATTAAAGATATAAATATAATGCCGGATACTATAAAACTCCTAGAGGAAAAAATATGCAGAACACTCTTTGGCATAAATCACAGCAATATTTTTTTGGATCCATCTCCTAGAGTAATGGAACTAAAACCAAAAATAAACAAATGGGACCTAATTGAACTTAAAAGCTTTTGCACAGCAAAGGAAACCATAAGCAAAACAAAAAGACAAACAATGGAATGGGAGAAAATATTTGCAAATAATACTAGTGACAAGGGGTTAATTTCCAAAATATACAAACAGCTCCTACAGCTTAATATAAAAAAAAAAAAACCAAAACCCAATCAAAAACGGGCAGATGACCTAAACAGACATTTCTCCAAAGAAGACATACAGATGGCCAAAAGGCACATGAAAAGATGCTCAACATTGCTAATTACTGGAAAAATTCAAATCGAAACTACAATGAGGTATCACCTCACAGCAGTCAGAATGGCCATCATTAAAAATTCTACAAATAGTAAATGCTAGAGAGGGTGTGGAGAAAAAGGGAACCCTCCTACACTCTTGGTGGGAATGTAAATTGGTACAGCCACTATGGAAAACAGTATGGAGGTTCCTTAAAGAACTAAAAATAGTTATTATATGATCCTGCAATCCAATTCCTGGGCATATATCCAGAAAAGATGAAAACTCTAATTCACAAAGATATATGTACCCCAAAGTTCATAGCAGCACTAGTTACATTAGCCAAGACATGGAATCAACCCAAATGTCCATCAACAGATGAGTGGATAAAGAAGATGTGGTATATATACACAATGGAATATTACTCAGCCATAAAAAAGAGTGAAATAATGCCATTTGCAGCAACATGGATGGACCTAGAGGTTATCATGTTAAGTGAAGTAAGTCAGAGAAAGACAAATGTCATATGACATCACTTATATGTGGAATCTAAAAGAAAAAAAAAGATACAAAGGAACTTATTTATAAAACAGAAATAGACTCACAAACATAGAAAACAAACTTATGGTTACCAAATGGGATAGTAGGAGGCAGGGGAGATAAGTTACAAGTTTGGGATTAACAGATACACACTGCTATATATAAAATAGATAAACAACAGGGACCTACTGTATAGCTCAGGGAACTATAGTAAATATCTTGTAATAACCTATAATGGAAAAGAATCTGAGAAAGAATATATATATAAATAAAGCGGAATCACTTTGCTGTAGACCTGAAACTAATACATTGTAAATTAAATATACTTCAATAAAAAAATAAAAAATGAAAAAGTCCCAACACTAAAAATAATCTAATAACAGAATGAAAATAAACATTTCACTGAAGAAATTATCTGGAACGGATAAATGTATTATCCACCAAATACAGTTCTTTTCAATTTAAATGATTGCCTTATAGTTTTCCAATTAATAAAAATGGAAATGGCCAAAAAAAAGGTCTCATACACATTAGCAGTCACTCCCCATGCCCCTTTTCCCCATTTCCTCTCAATGACTAATCTATTATCTGTCTCTATGGTTTTGCCTATTCTGGATATTTCATATAAATGGAACCACAGAGTATGTGGTTGAGCAGGAAAAGGTTATCACATCAGGCTTAGGTTCTTAAACTCTGCACATTCCCAGGAAAGGTCTATATTTAGGACTGGCTCTTGGCCTGCTCCTGGAAGCTGAGTTCTGAGCCCTTGAAATGTTCAGCTTGATAAGAGAGTTTTTGCATGCTGGAGGCCTTGAGACATTCTGTATCAGATAATTTATGCTAACAATGTGATTTATGGTGAACACCTATTTTTTGCTCTTGGGGTCTGCAGTCTGAATAGATAAATTGAGTATCTGAGTCTGAGTAGTCTATGTGAATGACTCTAGGTAAAAATTTTGGATACCAAAGCTTATGTCAACTTCCATGAATGGCAACACTTTGCCTGTGTTTTCACACACTGTTGCTATGAGAATTAAGCACATCTTATCTGAGCTCACTTGGAGAGTACACCTGGAAGCTTATACCTGGTTTCTCCCTGACTTCCCTCCATGCACTTTTCCCTTTTTGCTGATTTTGATCTGCATCTTTTTGCTATAGTAAATCATAACCATAAATATAATAGCTCTGGTTCTTATGAGTTTTTCTAGTGAATTATCAAGCCTGAGGATGGTCTTGGAAACCAATGAGGCAGTGGCTTTTGCATTTGGTTTCTTTCATTTAGCATGATGTTTTCAAGGTTCATCCATACCATAGCATGTATCAGTACTCCATTCCTCTTTATTGCCAAATAATTTTCCACATTCTGTTTATGAATTTATTCCTTAATGAAATTTTGGTTGTTTCCGGTTTTTGGATATTATAAATAATGAGGCTGTAAAAATTCATGCACAAGTTTTTCTGTGAACAAATGTTTTAAATTTTCTTTTGTATATAACTAGGGATGGAATTTCTGGGTCATATGGTAACTCCATATTTAACTTTTTGAGGAACTGCCAAATTGTTTTCAACAGTGATGCATCATTTTACACAAGCATTGTATGAGAGTTCCAGTTTCTTCACATCCTCACCTACATTAATTCTTTTCTTTGTTTTTTCATTATAGCATTCTTAGTGGGTGTGAAGAGGTATCTTACTGTGGTTTTTTTTTTTTTTTTTTTAATTTATTTATTTATGGCTGTGTTGGGTCCTCGTTTCTGTGTGAGGGCCTTCTCCAGCCGCGGCAAGCGGGGGCCACTCTTCATCGCGGTGCGCGGGCCTCTCACCATTGCAGCCTCTCTTTTTGCGGAGCACAGACTCCAGACGCGCAGGCTCAGTAGTTGGGGCTCACGGGCCCAGCCGCTCCACGGCATGTGGGATCTTCCCAGACCAGGGCTCGAACCCGTGTCCCCTGCATTGGCAGGCAGACTCTCCACCACTGCGCCACCAGGGAAGCCCCTTACTGTGGTTTTGATTTGCATTTCCCTAGTGACTGTTGACTCTGAGCATCTTTTTATGTGACTATCGGCCATTTGTATATCTTCTTTGGAGAAATGTCTACCCAAATCCTTTGCCCATCTTTAAACTGGGTTATTTGTCTTTTTATTGTTGAGTTGAAAGAGTTCTTTATATATTCTGGATATCAGATGCTTATCTTATATATGATTTGCAAATATTTTCTCCCATTGTGTGGATTATCTTTTCACTTTTTTGATGATGTCCTTTGAAGCTCAAAATTTTCAATTTTGATGAAGTTAAAATTAGCTATTTCTTTTTGTAATTTTGGTATCATATGTGAACTATTTTAAACATTCAGAAAAATAAAAAAATAATATGGTATACAACTATGTAGACACAACAGAAATTTAACATATTTATCTATTCTACAATATTTATTTATTATTTTTGAAAGTACTATATGACTTAAGATCCATCTTTTCCTACTTTTCTTTTCGCTCAGAATACACACTATTTCTGAACTTGGTATATGTATCATTTCCACACATGTTTTCAATAATTTTAAACATAGGTAAAAATCCTCAATTTATAGCATTCTATTATTGTTTAAAATAGTTATATAACATCAACTATACTTCAATAAAAAACAAAACAAATAAAATCATTTACATAAATGACATCATGTACCTAACATTTTTTGGGGGTGGGGGTGAAGTAGAAAAGAACAGCTTTATTGCTTTGTCAGGCAAAGGGGGACAAAACAGACTTGCACCTCTCAAAACTGTGTGTCCCCCGTACCTAACTTTGCAATCTAGTTTTTCTTGATACTAATGTTTTTTAGATTTATTCATGTTGACATGTTGATCTACTTATTTTCACCTCTCTATTGTGTTTATTTTAAGTAAATAAATTAGTTTTTAAAAATTTTCTACAAATGTCACATTAGGATGCTTCCAATTTTTTGCTTTTATAAACAATGCTTTGATGTATACCTCTTACTGCACAAGGGGAAACATTTTTAATCCTAACTACATAGAAGTAAAATTGTTAGATTAAAAAATATATTAACTTTACCATCAGTTGCCATATTGCTCTATTGTGATGATTTATATCCAACTAGCAAAGTATGAGTCAAGATATTCTTCCTGTTTCATCAACATTTTATCAGACTTGTAAATTTTTGCCAATGAGATAGGTGTAAATTGATATCTCATCAAATTTTAATTTGAATTTCTCATTTTATTAGTAAGATTGGTCTTCATATTTATTGGCTATTGGATTTCCTTTTTTTGCAAAATTTCTGGTCATATTATTTGACCACTCTTCTATTGTTTTTTTCTCTAGGCAGTTTCTTATAGGTTTGTTACAATTTTTAATATATTCTGAATAATAATGCATTAGCAGTTGCATGTATTTTCATATCTGCATTTTGAATTTTATGCTATCCTTTTCAAGGAGAAGTTTCAAATTTTAATTGATCAGTTCTTTCCTTTATGGTTTATGCTTTCTGTATTATATTTTGAAATCTTTCCCCACCCCAATTTCATAAAAATATTACATTTCTCTAAAACTTTGAAGTCTTTATTTTATGCATGGATTATTAATTCATATTGATTTGATTTTTGCATACTGTATAAATAATGTATTCAATTTAATTTTTCCATAGAGACAGTCAAGTGTTAAAACACTATTAATAAAGTAGTTTATCATTGTACATCTCATGTAAGATATTTCACTTATACAACAAATTCTCACATATAAGTTGTCTGTTTATCCATTAAGTTCTTGGATATCTTGTACTAAATGTATCCTGGAATCTTTATATATTTTATTTCTCTTGTGACTGGCATCTTATTTCTATTTTATTTTTAGTGGGATTTGCTATTTATATTTGTGCTGATTTTGCATTGAAAAAGCTACCTGGATTTTAAAAAATTACTTCCTGAAGTACATCCTTTAACAGAACTGATAGTGAGGGAATGTGAGTGGCAAATTCTCTTAGTCTTTGACTAAAAATACCCTCATTTTATCCATATCCTTGTGATATATTTTACTTGTGTATGAAAAATCTTGGTTGATCGATATTTACCTTCAGCACTGTGGGGATATTATTCTATAGTCTTTTGGGCTTTATTTTGGCTATTGATTGCTGCAAAACAATTTCTTTTTCTTTGTTGATTATGGACTTTTCTTTTTGGTAGCATTTATATATTCCTCTTTCCTCTTTATCTTCTTTTTATATGTAATTTTACTAGAATATGGTCAAAGTGAAATTCCTTTTAATTATTATAATCAGGACTTTTTTAGTTCCTTTAATTTTAGGATTCACATCTTTTGTAATTGTGGAAAATACTCAGCCATTTTTAAAATTAGGGCTTTTCACCAATTGTCTCATTCTCTTCTTCTGAAATTTCTATTTTTATATATGAGGTCTTTTCATCCTTTCTTCAATGTTTCTTAATCTTTCATTCATATTTTTCATCTCTTCAACTTCTTATATTGAAATCTAAGTAATTTCCTCAGATATTTCTTCTAACATACTGTCTCTTCCACTATGTCTAATTTTCTTTTTATTGGAGTATAGTTGATTTACAATGTTGTGTTAGTTTCTGCTGTACAGCAGTGAATCAGTTATACATATGCATATACACATATCCACCCTTTTTTGGATTCTTTTCACGTATAGGTAATTACAGGATATTGAGTAAAGTTCCCTGTGCTATACGGTAGGTCCTTATTAGTGATCTATTTTATATATAGTAGTGTGTATATGTCAATCCCAAGCTCCCAATTTATCCTTCCCCCCCTTATGCCCCTAGTAACCATAAATTTGTTTTCTACATCTGTGACTCTATTTATGTTTCATAAATAAGTTCATTTGTATCATTTTTTAGATTCCACTTATAAGCAATATCATATGATGTCTGTCTTTCTCTGTCTGACTTACTTCACTTAGTATGATAATCTCTAGATCCATTCATGTTGCTGCAAATGGCATTATTTCATTCTTTTTTGTGGCTGAGTAATATTCCATTGTATATATGTACCACAGCTTCTTTATCCATTAATCTGTCTATGGACATTTAGGTTGCTGTCTATTCTTCTTTTAAACTTATCCATTGAGTGCACTATTTTTTATATTTCTTCAGATACTTTTTGGATTTCTGGAAGCTCTCTTTATATTTTCTTGAAATTTGTCTACTCTTTTTAAAATTTATACTATTTTTTTCTTTGTGGCTTATTTTATTTATCTTTCAGTTATTTTAAACATAATTTCTTTGGAGTATTACAGAATATTGTTTTATGATCTCAAGCTCCAGGGAGGCTAACCCTCCTATTTGTTGTGTCTGCTGACTCTCACTCATGGGGAATTTTTTGCATTTTTGATTGCATGCTCATCTTCAGTAGAAAAAGGTTTTCCTTTAGCAAAATCATGAAGTTTGAGCTGTAAAAATCTCTCTAGAGAATATTTTGCACGTAACTCACTGGGAAATAACCTGAGAACAGTTTATATATTAACTTTTTGGTTGGTTTAAGGATTCCTCATCATTCTGGTAGTATATATTTCAACTCGATATTCACTCATGGCGCAGAGAACCCTTTTAGCTTCCTTATTCTAGTGGTTGGAGAGTTTTAAAAAATTACCTTTCTGCTGAAGGGACTTTAGACAAAAATCTCAATATAGTACTATCTCTATCATTCAGGAATCCAAGGCCATATCTCATATTCCCATTGGACATTGAAACTCCATGCTCTGGCCATTAGGTTTGATGTGCATGTCCAAGTTTTTCCTGAGCCTACTCAAGTGACAACCCCTGAATTTATATATCTGATTTTCAGTTTACCTGACTTCTGTCACTTGGAGATATACTTTTCTTTCTTAGGGATATATCTTTCACATATTTCATATATTGTTTTGTTTCAATTTAGAATTTCTGTGTTTTGTTATCAGAGAGTTTCAATATTGTATTAATGTATTTAGTTCTAAACAGAACAGTAGTCAAAGTAGAGCATGTATAATTTCTACATTTTCTTTATTGAAGTATAGTTAACTTACAATGTTGTGTTAATTTCAGGTGTACAGCAAAGTCCTAATTTATCTCCCTCTGCCATCCCATTTGGTAACCATAAGTTTGTTTTCTATGTCTGTGCATCTATTTCTGTTTGGTAAGTAACTTCATTTATATCATTTTTTTAGATTCCACATATAAGTGATATCATATGATTTTGTCTTCTCTGTCTGACTTACGTCACTTAACATGACAATCTCTAGGTCCATCCATTTTCTAAGTTTTTTAAAACTATTAACTGCTTCTTTGTGGGCTACTATGGTCAATTTTGTAAATGAGGAGAGACCCTCAAGATGGCGGAGGAGTAAGACATGGAGATCAACTTCCTCCCCACAAATACATCAGAAATACATCTACATGTGGAACAACTCCTACAGAACACCTACTGAATGCTGCCAGAAGACCTCAGACTCCCCAGAAAGCAAGAAACTCCCCAGGTACCTGGCCGTGTGGCTGACAGGGTCTGGTGCACTGGCCAGGTGTCAGGCCTGTGCCTCTGAGGTGAGAGAGCCGAGTTCAGGACATTGGTCCACCAGAGAACTCCTGGCTCCATGAAATATCAAATGGTGACAGCACTCCCAGAGATCTCCATCTCAACACTAAGACCCAGCTCCACTCAATGACCAGCAAGCTACAGTGCTGGACACCCTATGCCAAACAACTAGCAAGACAGGAACACAACGCCACCCATTAGCAGAGAGGCTGTGTAAAATCATACGAAGGTAACAGAGATCCCAAACCACACCACCAGATGCGGTCCTGCCCACCAGAAAGACAAGATACAGCCTCATCCACCAGAACACAGGCCCCAGTCCCCTCCACCAGGTAGCCTACACAACCCACTGAACCAACCTTAACTACTGGGGGCAGACACCAAAAACAATGGGAACTACGAACCTGCAGCCTGTGAAAAGGAGACCCCAAATACAGTAAGTTAAGCAAAATGAAAAGACAGAGAAACACACAGCAGATGAAGGAGCAAGGTAAAAACCCACCAGACCAAACAAATTAAGAGGATATAGGCATTCTACCTGAAAAAGAATTCAGAGTAATGATAGAAAAGATGATGCAAAATCTTGGAAATAGAATGGAGAAAATATAAGAAACGTTTAACAAGGACCCAGAAGAACTAAAGAGCAAACAAACAGTGATGAACAACACAATAAATGAAATTAAAAATTCCCTAGAAGGAATCAATAGCAGAATAACTGAGGCAGAAGAACAGATAAGTGACCTGGAAGATAAAATAGTGGAAATAACTACCGCAGAGCAGAATAAAGAAAAAAGAATGAAAAGAATTGAGGTCAGTCTTAGAGGCCTCTGGGACAACATTAAATGCACTAACATTTGAATTATAGGGGTCCCAGAAGAAGAAGAGAAAAAGAAAGTGACTGAGAAAATATTTGAAGAGATTATAGTTGAAAATTTCCCCAATATGGGAAAGGAAATAGTCAACCAAATCCAGGAAGCACAGAGAGTCCCAGACAGGATAAATCCAAGGAGAAACATGCCAAGACACATATTAATCAAACTATCAAAAATTAAATACAAAGAAAATATATTAAAAGCAGCAAGGGAAAAACAACAAATAACATACAAAGGAATCCCCATAAGGTTAACAGGTGATCTTTCAGCAGAAACTCTAAAGCCAGAAGGGAGTGGCAAGACATATTTAAAGTGATGAAAGGGAAAAACCTACAACCAAGATTACTCTACCCAGCAAGGATCTCATTCAGATTTGATGGAGAAATTAAAACCTTTACAGACAAGCAAAAGCTAAGAGAATTCAGCACCACCAAACCAGCTTTACAACAAACGCTAAAGGAACTTCTTTAGGCAGGAAACACAAGAGAAGGAAAAGACCCACAATAACAAACCCAAAACAATTAAGAATATCATAATAGGAACACACATATCAATAATTACTTAAATGTAAATGGATTAAATGCTCCAGCCAAAAGACATAGACTGGCTGAATGGATACAAAAACAAGACCTGTATATATGCTGTCTGCAAGAGACCCACTTCAGACCTAGGGACACATACAGACTGAAAGTGAGGGGATGGAAAAAGACATTCCATTCAAATGAAATCAAAAGAAAGCTAGAGTAGCAATTCTCATATCAGACAAAATAGACTTTAAAATAAAGACTATTACAAGAGACAAAGAAGGACACTATATAATGATCAAGGGGTGAATCCAAGAAGAAGATACAATAATTGTAAATATTTATGAACCCAACATAGGAGCACCTCAATACATAAGGCAAATGTTAACAGCCATAAAAGGGGAAATCGACAGTAACACAATAAGAGTAGGGGACTTTAACACCCCATCTTCACCAATGACAGATCATCCAAAACGAAAATAAAGAAGGAAACACAAGCTTTAAATGATACATTAAACAAGATGGACTTAATTGATATTTATAGGACATTCCATCCAAAGCCAACAGAATACACTTTCTTCTCAAGTGCTCATGGGACATTCTCCAGGAAGATCATATCTTGGGTCACAAATCAAGCCTTGGTAAATTTAAGTAAATTGAAATTGTATCAAGTATCTTTTCCAACCACAACGCTATTAGACTAGATATCAATTACAGGAAAAAATCTGTAAAACATACAAAAACATGGAGGCTAAACAATACACTACTAAATAACCAAGAGATCACTGAAGAAATCAAAGTGGAAATCAAAAAATACCTAGAAACAAATGACAATGAAAACACGATGACCCAAAACCTATGGGATATGGCAAAAGCAGTTCTAAGACAGAAGTTTATAGCAATACAATACTACCACAAGAAACAAGAAACATCTCAAATAAACAACCTAACCTTACACCTAAAGCAATTAGAGAAAGAAGAAGAAAAAAACCCCAAGGTTAGCAGAAGGAGAGAAATCAGAAAGATCAGATCAGAAATAAATAAAAAAGAAATGAAGGAAACGATAGCAAAGATCAATAAAACTTAAAGCTGGTTCTTTGAGAAGATAAACAAAATTGATAAACCATTAGCCAGACTTATCAAGAAAAAAAGGGAGAAGATTCAAATCAATAGAATTAGAAATGAAAAAGGAGACGTAACAACTGACACTACAGAAACACAAAGGGTCATGAGAGATTACTCCAAGCAACTATATACGAATAAAATGGACAACCTGGAAGAAATGGACAAATTCTTAGAAAAGTACAACCTTCCGAGACTGAACCAGGAAGAAATAGAAAATAAAAACAGACCAATCACAAACACTGAAATTGAGACTGTATTTAAAACTCTTCCAACAAACAAAAGACCAGGACCAGATGGCTTCACAGGAGAATTCTATCAAACATTTAGAGAAGAGCTAACACCTATCCTTCTCAAACTCTTCCAAAATATAGCAGAGGAAGGAACACTCCCAAACTCATTCTATGAGTTCACTATCACCCTGACACCAAAACCAGACAAAGATGTCACAAAGAAAGAAAACTATAGGTAAATATCACTGATGAATATAGATGCAAAAATCCTCAACAAAATACTAGCAAACAGAATCCAACAGCACATCAAAAGGATCATACACTATGATCAAGTGGGGTTTACCCCAGGAATGCAAGGATTCTTCAATATACACAAATCAATCAATGTGATACAGCATATTAACAAACTGAAGGATAAAAACCATATGATCATCTCAATAGACACAGAAAAAAGCTTTTGACAAAATTCAACACCCATTTATGATAAAAAGCCTACAGAAAGTAGGCATAGAAGGAATTTACTTCAATATAATAAAGGCCATATACGACAAACCCACAGCCAACATCATTCTCAATGGTGAAAAACTGAAACCATTTCCTCTAACATCAGGAACAAGACAAGGTTGCCCACTCTCACCACTCTTATTCAACATAGTTTTGGAAGTTTTAGCCACAGCAATCAGAGAAGAAAAGGAAATAAAAGGAATCCAAATAGGAATAGAAGAAGTAAAGCTGTCACCGTTTGCAGATGACATGATACTATACATAAAGAATCCTAAAGATGCTACCAGAAAACTCCTAGAGCTAATCAATGAATTTGGTAAAGTAGCAGGATACAAAATTAATGCACAGAAATCTCTTGCTTCCTATACACTAATGATGAAAAATCTGAAAGAGAAATTAAGGAAACACTCCCATTTACCATTGCAACAAAAAAAATAAAATATCTAGGAATAAACCTACCTAAGGAGACAAAAGACCTGTATGCAGAAAACTATAAGACACTGATGAAAGAAATTAAAGATGATACAAATAGATGGAGAGATATACCATGTTCTTGGATTGGAAGAATCAACATTGTGAAAATGACTCTACTACCCAAAGCAATCTACAGATTCAATGCAATCCCTATCAAACTACCAATGGCATTTTTCACAGAACTAGAACAAAAAATTTCACCATTTGCATGGAAACAGAAAAGACCCCAAATAGCCAAAGCAACCTTGAGAAAGAAAAACAGAGCTGGAGGAATCAGGCTCCCTGACTTCAGACTCTACTACAAAGCTACAGTAATCAAGACAGTATGGTACTGGCACAAAAACAGAAATATAGATCAACGGAATAGGACAGAAAGCCCAGAGATAAACCCACACACATATGGTCACCTTAGTTTTGATAAAGGAGGCAAGAACATACAATGGAGAAAAGACAGCCTCTTCAATAAGTGGTGCTGGGAAAACTGGACAGCTACATGTAAAAGAATGAAATTAGAACACTCCCTAACACCATACATAAAAATAAACTCAAAATGGATTAAAGACCTAAATGTAAGGCCAGGCACTATAAAACTCTTAGAGGAAAACATAGGCAGAACACTCTATGAGATAATTCACAGCAAGATCCTTTTTGACCCACCTCCTAGAGAAATGGAAATAAAACCAAAAATAAACAAATGGGACCTATTGAAATTTAAAAGCTTTTGCACAGCAAAGGAAACCATAAACAAGATGAAAAGACCACCCTCAGAATGGGAGAAAATATTTTCAAATGAAGCAACTGACAAAGGATTAATCTCCAAAATTTACAAGCAGATCATGCAGCTCAGTATCAAAAAAACAAACAACCCAATCCAAAAATGGGCAGGAGACCTAAGTAGACCTTTCTCCAAAGAAGATATACAGATTGCCAACAAACACATGAAAGGATGCTCAACAACATTAATCATTAGAGAAATGCAAATCAAAACTACAATGAGGTATCACCTCACACCAGTCAGAATGGCCATCATCAAAAAATCTACAAACAATAAATGCTGGAGAGGGTGTGGAGAAAAGGGAACCCTTCTGCACTGTTGGTGGGAATGTAAATTGATACAGCTACTATGGAGAACAGTATGGAGGTTCCTTAAAAAACTAAAATTAGAAGTACCGTACTACCCATCAATCCCACTCCTGGGCATATACCCTGAGAAAACCTTAATCAAAAAGAGTCATGTACCACAATGTTCATTGCAGCTCTATTTACAATAGCCAGGACATGGAAGCAACCTAAGTGTCCATCATCGGATGAATGGATAAAGAAGATGTGGCACACATATACAATGGAATATTACTCAGCCATAAAAAGAAACGAAATTGAGTTATTTGTAGTGAGGTGGATGGATTTAGGGAGTCTGTCATACAGAGTGAAGTAAGTCAGAAAGAGAAAAACAAATACCGTATGCTAACACATATATATGGAATCTAAAAAAAAAAAAAAAAAAAAAAGGTTCTGAAGAACCTAGGGGCAGGACAGGAATAAAGACGCAGATGTAGAGAATGGACTTGAGGACACGGGGAGTGGGAAGGGTAAGCTGGGACAAAGTGAGAGGGTGGCATGGACATATATACACTGCCAAATGTAAAATAACTAGTGAGAAGCAGCCGCATATCGCAGGCAGATCAGCTGGGTGCTTTGTGACCACCTAGCGGGGTGGGATAGGGAAGGTGGGAGGGAGACGCAAGAAGGAGGAGATATGGGGATATATGTATATGTATAGCTGATTCACTTTGTTGTAAAGCAGAAACTCACACACAATTGTAAAGCAATTATGCTCCAATAAAGACGTTAAGAAAATTTTATAAATGATATATGAACTATTTAAAACAAAGAGAAAAATCTCTGTACATTAATACCAGTTTATTTAATCTGGTTAGGTATGCTCCTTAAATTCAGTTTTAAAACTTTATACTTAATTTGCTAGGCCAAGAATTCTGTGAAATTCTCTTACCAATATTATTTTTTCCTATATTTTTCAATAGTTTTTGTTGTATATTTTATTGAGCATTTTCTTAGTAAAAAATAACCTTATATGTTTCATTTATGTTTAAAGCCTTAAATTCAAACTTGACTCATTTTGATGTTCTGAGTCCTCCTTTCTTTCTGCTTGCATTTGTTTGATAGGTATTTAAATACCTTTAAAGATTCCAAGTCAATATTAAGTGTTTCTCTTACTGACACCATATGATTTAATCTGTTTTTTGGACCCTGATATGAATATATGTTATTTTCAAATTTGCTATTGTTATGGCAGATATGTTTGGATCATCTGTCATCTTATTTTATACTTAAGAAATTGATTTCTAAAATTTTTTACTGCCGTTTCCTTTGTTTGATATACAATTTTTTTTAAGAAAGATATTGTCCCCATTTATTTTATTTTTTTTTATTTTATTTTTTAATTTTTTTAAAAAGATTTATTGATTGATTTATTGATTGATTGCTATGCTGAGTCTTTGTTTCTGTGCTAGGGCTTTCTCTAGTTGCGGCAAGCGGGGGCCACTCTTCATCGCGGTGCGCGGGCCTCTCACTGTCGTGGCCTCTCTTGCTGCAGAGCACAGGCTCCAGACGCGCAGGCTCAGTAGTTGTGGCTCACGGGCCCAGTTGCTCCACGGCATGTGCGATCTTCCCAGACCAGGGCTCGAACCCGTGTCCCCTGCATTAGCAGGCAGATTCTCAACCACTGCGCCGCCAGGGAAGCCCTGATATACAATTTTTATTTATTTTAATTTATTCACTCTGATAATTTAGAAGAAATATGTACTATATTTTAGTATATTTCAATAATGTGTATACCCATATTTCTAAATTAGTAGATTAAAAAACCCAAACAATATACATTGTCTCCCTGTACATCTTTATAGTAGTTATAGTTTGACAACTTTTATATAGCCATCATTATTTTTCTAGTCAAAGTATAAACTTGTTTTTGAGGTAATGTTGATCATTTATATTTTCCTCAAATTAAACAATTTCTTAATACTTCCCTCAGCATTTTATGTATTTGTAGGGTCTTTTTTTTCTTGATCAGACTTGCTTAGGGGTCTATTTTACTGCTTTTAACTACTGTTTTACCATTAATATCTGATTCCTAGATTTACCTATCAAGTCTACAGCTTTTCTTTTAAAAACATATTAAATTAATTATTTTCTCTTTTTATCTATGTTATTTTGTTCCTCTTGCTTTCCTTATGTTTGTATGCTCTTTTTTTAACTTCTTTAGTTCTATGCATTTTTCAGTAAAGTACAATAAATGCACTTCAGAACAGATTTGCCCTCACTCTCCTGAGTTTTGATTATAATAATCTTATTGTTGGCATTTTCTAATTATGTGATATTTAAATTTTAAATTTCCTCTTTGTCCAAAGAGTTATTAATGATATTTTTTACCTTTCATTTAATTAGCTTTTTGAAATATCTCTTTATTAATCACTAGCTTATTTTCTATGGTTAGAATATGTGATCTGCTCAATTTTTACTTTGTGGAGTTTATAAAAATTTGTTAACATTTCAAGATCACCTGAAAATACTGTGTATTCTGTTGTGTCTTTTTTCTTTCTAACAGTCTATATTATTGAAGATTGTCTAAGTGTTTTTAAAAAATCAATAATCATTGTGGCTTAATGGTTATTACTGAAATAATAAAGTTTATTTCTTGTTCCTACAATAGTCTAATATGGCTGTGATTGGTCTGGTGATGTGTTCTAAGAAATGACTCAGGGATCCAGCTTCCTTTTGCCCCCTTAGGGCAGTACCACTCAAAGGATAGCAGTCTACAAATTGTTATCTGTCTGCAACAAAATTAGGAGCTTGTGGCAGAGTATGAATCAACTGCATTACTTAACACACTGTTTAGTTCACATCAACAGGAAATAACAATACCAGTTGCATCCACCGTACCCTGAAGACTTTTTCCAGTTCTGATCACATGTCATGCTGTTTCTCTTGGTGCATTTCAGAAGTGTACATGAACATAAAATCAGATGCTTGGCCAGTATTATTTTCTTAGAGTCTTCAACTTCTCAGAGGCTTCTGAATAGCATAATATCAATTCTCTAAACTTGAATCTCATTCTGATGTGTATCATTAGTCCTACTTTACATAAAATTGTGATGTTTACTCTAGATTTTTAGAGTTTGGGGGTTTAAAAAGTTTCTTCATTTTTTTTTTCCTCCAGGGGCTGGCATTTTTCTGGAATATAATATTTTTGTCACTCATTCAGATAAATGGTTTATTTTTCTTCCTTTTTAATGACCCAACATGAGTCTTGCACAGCAACTTGAAAAATTCATTTTCAAATACATGATTCTCAAAGAGCCACCCCAAGAATTTCCAAGCACATAAACAAACCCATCTTATATAATCTCTGTGATAACTCAGCTTAAAGTTAGGAATATAACCATAAAAACTAGTGGGCCATAAAAATCTGAAGAAGCAAGTTTACTGCAATCAGCCTTGCAAGAGTAAATATTTTCTCAGTTCAGTTCAAGCAATTTTACATTTAACTTATGCTTGATTTTCCATTTTGGAGAATAATTATAATCATTTGTCTAACCTGCTCTGCTGCATAATAGTGTGTTTTAAATTGGTTTGTTATATTTGAGTAGCTTTGCCAATAACAGATTTTTGATTTGTGGCAGAATGTGTGGTAAAGGCAAAACCCAGACTTGGCTTCTAGAAAATGCAGTGAAGCTCCCATTCCTCTATATTTGGAGAACCTTAAAAAAGACAAATTACTCCATAGCATCTGAAAGGCTGTTATCTAAGTGCTATATAGTGCACATTTTCAAAGGTATGGATCATTTTTATTATTTTTTTCTGGAAAACTTGACCAGGTTATCTCTATTTGGGTACCAATCACTGGCTCTTTGCTGTCATTACTTTTTAATCCTAACATCAGTTTTTAAATGTCACATTAGACCTATATGATAATATGTATTATTCTTTTGAAGCAGTTGGGACTATTTCAAAGTTATTACAAGGACTCAGTTTTCACTACATTATCCCTGTGTCTCCCTTGTATGACCAATGTATGTTTTACTACCTTGTATTTATTCATTGTCCATATCTTTCATTTTTTAGGTGTAGCAATGATAGATTACTGTGTCATGGAAACTGAGTTTATTTTCTTCAGGCAGAAACTCTTCAACCTTTTAGCCCTCTTTAAAAATCAACACCTTCTTTCTCAAAAATACTGAACTTTGGTAGCCAGTGTCTTTACATGCTCACCCAAGAAACTTGACTGGAAAGCAATTCCTTCTATTTGGTCAAATTTCTGGATCCACAAGGGATGAACAGAACTTAGTCTTGTGCTCTTACAGTATAGATTGTGATGGCAATACATTGGTATCCATAAGATTTAATGTCAGAAATATTTTCATATTTTTGTTTATGTTTTATATTGGTACATGGACAGATGTTTTCTTCTTTTCTTGGCTTTTTCTCTAGATTTGCATAAATCTATGTTTGAAAAGAGTTGAGAAAAATCTGCAGGACAACTTAATACAAAAAAAAATGGAGCACTGCAGAATTTTGTCATCCCTAATTGACTTCATCTTCTTATAACTACAGCAAGACCTGGTTAGCATATTATTTCAAGATGGCTTATTTTCTCTATTTATGTCACCCCATAGCAGCTAGCACAGCATTCATTATGTAGTAGATGTAAAATTAAATATGCTTCTAAACTCACTTGTGGGTGAAGGATAGTCTTATTTCAGGCTGCAGTCAAGAAGTTCTGATGGCTTCACTGAGAGCTGACGACAGAGTTTCCATACTGTAGAAGGAATGATCAGCAATGCTAGAACCCTTAGCCTCAAGGGTTCTGGGGTGGGAGGTTCTGTACATCTCAGTGACATAGTGACCACAGGGTATAGTTGAAAGGACATTGAGTCAGCAGGGCTGGGTGGCAATGCTGAGATTCTTTCTCAACCCCTTGAGCCTGGATTTCAACTATGACCTCGGGAGGCAGGACTGGATTGTCACTGAGAGTACTTTCTGCCTCTACAATCATTGAGTTTATAACAGACCCTTGAAATGTGTCATTTCTGAAGCTGGATATTTCTCAGTCTAGTTCTAAATTACGACAAATACTTTAAATTAAAATATTTAATTAACAAAATCACTGGGTGACCCACCTATTCACTATCACATATCTGATCTACACATAATCACTGAGTATTTTCTAGTGAAGGGACTCTGCTCTTCTAAACAGCCTCACCTACAAAGACTGATGATACATCCCTTCCCTGTATAGGCAGTTGACACTTCTGAGTACTTTTGAGTTTCAATTCTTACTTTACTGCATCCTAATCTATCTGTGATCCTGCTGAGCACCCCAGATTTCTATCTCCTTAAAGATCTATCCTGAATAGCAGAAGCATTTTTCCTGAGCCGTGTGGCTTATTCTTTTATTAAGGCTAATCCTTGGGGCATAAACACGTACATACATACATCCCTTCAGATCTGTCTCTGTGATTTCCATTCCTCCTTTCTATCATTGCTATCCTCGTCTTTTGAGCCTGAAACTTCTTCTAATCCATTTTCTGCCTTCCAGAAAGTCATGCAGCCATTTGCTAAGTGCCTATCTTATTCTTGAAACACAACTCTGAAATATTTTGCCAGTTCATACCAAAAAGGAGAATGTAATTCATTTCACTGAAAGTACTGTCTCCTTTTTTTTTCTCCTTCTCTTACCCTACATGGATATCTCTACCTCTGGCTTTCCCTTTCTCTATCCCAAACACCTGAAAGATCCCCTTTCAACTGCCCCTCCTCTCTCCCCTCCACTTAATCTTTCAGGAACCAATGTGACAAAGAGCTCTCATGTGTTAATGGACAACTGTGACTAATTGATAGTGACTAACCATCAGGAGAAGTGTGTGAAGAAAGAAGGAAAGGTTACATCCAGGTTTATTGGGAAGGAGTTCTAAGGTCAGTATAGGTAAAGCTTGCTGTGGGCATGGGATAACTAAATGAAGGAAACAGGTATGCATTTGGAGTCTTTCTACTCTGCCCAAGGACTACTCACTATGGGACAGTCCAGTCTGAGTGCCTTATAAACAATGAAGTCTTATGTGATGTAATATATTACTTTTACTATTCCAGCCTCCTTTGTAATACATAAGGTCTATTTCTTGGTGAACTGGAAGATTTTAGTGATGATACTATATGGTATAGGTATTGTAGCTTTCATCTTGTAAATTGTATAAACAACTTAACAAGTAACAAGAATAGAGTCTGGCCACTTGTGGAGGACGATGCCTCGGACAAGTAAGAGTCAATTACTCCTAAGATATTTCCTAACTTTGAAACACTGTGACTCTAGGACAAATTTGTAGATATATTTCTATTATTATCCAAAGGGCAGTGGTTACCTACAGATCAGGGGTTGGCAAACATTTTTTTGTAAAGAGCCACACGGTAAATATTTTAGACTTTGTGGGCCACTTATGAGATCTTGATTGCATATTATTCTTTTTTTTAAACATCCTTTAAATATGGAAAAACTATTTTTAGTGTATAGGCTTTAAAAGTTTGCCAACTTCTGCTTCCGATCACAAACAGAGAAATTGCTATACATAGATCTTTATGAGTTTGCTCCCCTAGACAAGAATATTCTCACTAAAATGGACTTAAATTTTCAATTACAAAATTTAATTTAAAGATATCCCAAGATAATGTGATAGAAAAATACAGTTATTTTATGGTTAACAAAGCTTTGATTTTTGTCCTCATTATAAATAGTGTAAGAAGAATATATTAAAAATGAAAAATAAAATTATTAAAAATGAAAAATAAAATTATTAAAAATATTCCTATCTGGACAAGTCCCAGGAGAGTAAAAGTTTTGAATCACAATGTAAAAATGATCATCTTCAGTATAACCCAACTTACTCTTTACTTGAAACTCATTGTTGTGTTCACACCTATACCTTCTTACTAAATACATCAATTTTCAACAAAAGCAGTTTTAAAAAACATTCCGTTCTGGTAATAACAGACAGTAACATGTATCAAATCAACATTCAGAATGCTGCTGGACAGCGATGAGAATCAGATACCATTAAAAAAGTACTCCCATTGTAGATATTAGATAAAATCTTTTCATCTAGGGAAGAGAAAAAACAGATGCTTTCAGAAACACCATAATTAGTTGGGAGAGCCCAAACATTCATTAGAGATGACCTAAATGAATCGAAAGCTTGATTTGTAGCAGGTTTTGATATTATGTTCAATCATTCATAATTGTGAATAAAAAGGATGCACTACTTGTAAATCATATATTAATTGAATATAGGTGACCAATTGGAAACTAACCACTCTAAGTTGCTGTCTTGCCTTTTCTGAAACTCTACTGCCTCATATGTAGTGCACATATACTGATAAATAATTTAGTAATTCTGAAACAAACAAAGTGTATATATAGGTTTAAGTCTTTTCAAGTCTAAGTAAGAAGGTCTTTTTTTAGTTTAGCAGACTGTTCATAGTAGGAGAGAATTATGATTTAGCTGTGTAATGTAAATAAGGCTAAGAGACATGTATCAGTGAATTTCTCAAACCATTTTGTGTTGGAGAGCCTTATCAATTATTTGTATATGTGGTTTATTATTTTTATTTTACTCCTTTTTTCCACCTATAAAAAATAAACAATTGATAAGTAAACTGAGTAAAGATTCAGTACAAATCACAAATACACATTCAAGAACAAGAACTGCTTGATATCACTTAAAAAACTCCTGAACAGAAAGTTTCTGTTACTTTTTGTGTTCCAAAGGAAACCCAACGTACTCATATCTCAAAAACCTTTTGGTGCAGACTTGTGTTTTTAACAAATGGAGAAAAATCAATTGCATGTTCTCTTTTCTAAGGGAGTTTTTTATTTAATGCTTTCAATATTAATTTCTTCCCAATTTATGAATTGCTTTATTTGTGAAAAATTACTCTGGGCCAAATACTAAAGCAAGCCTTTAGTATGGAAAGGTAACTAGGTTTCAGTCTCACTAGTTGTTTTTTTTTTTTTTAACTTGGTAAAATGTATTTTCATTCAACAAATGTTAATTACTCACTAATTAGATGTAAAGTCCTAAGTTATAATAGGCATATTATGAGATACCAAGATAGATCAGGGATGGTCCTTGTCCTAAAAATGCTTAGCTCTAGTAAGTATGACAATTGAGACATCCAAAACAGTATTGAAATAAGCAGACCTATCATTTGAAATATTATAAACAAAATAAAACAATTTCTATGCTGACTGTTCAATGGATATCTTGGTCTTGCTGTATAATGATTGAGCGGCTATTGTCTAAATGTGTCCTTCATAGCTTTCTTGTTACATATGTGACAATAAGAAAGCTTACTCTTAAAATTAGTTGCTGACACATGAAGAAGAAACAGGCGCACAGATGTGTACGGAGCAAGAAGTTCATAAACGATAAATAGATTGCCAAGCAACTCTGAAGCCAATTATGAAAATGGAACATTAATAGAAGTGCTTTGAAAACTTGCCACATTTCTAAGGTAAATCATTCAATCTTTTTAAAGATTTGCTAATGCTCTAGTGCTTTTATACATGTTATTTACCTAGATAAAGAAACTTGTGATAGTGTTTTATCATTCTCTTTTATTTAGAAATGATTTTCTATTCTGTGGAGTGTGTAAGGTATTATTACACATTTGGGGAGCAATTAAAGTTCTACCTCATCATTACAGTGACTCCTTCTAGACAGAACCATAAACAAACAGCCTAGTCCTCTGTGCGAGACAAGGAGGCACATGTTTGATTAATGGTCGGCACCGATGACACCTGGAATCCAAACAGTTGGAGTCATACCTCAGGAAATGCTTCAAGGACATGAGGAAGCACCATCTGAAGCAACACAGATGCTGATAAAGGACAAATAGTTACATCCAGGATGAAAACTGTGAATAAAGGAAGTAACAGAATTTAAATAGAAACCAGAGGGCAGACTGCAGAGCAGGAAAGGGGCTGAAAAAGAACAAAAGCAGTGGACCTGGCAAGCAGCACCTGCTCTCAAGAGTCATCCCATAGTTCTGCGCCTTCCCCCTCCTCTCAGAGTCTCTATCTGGCTGGCTCCTCTTCAGTCTCCCCCCCTCCAGATGGAGGTCCCCCAATCATTCTCTCCTTTGACTTCTACTCTTCCCTTAGTTAACTGAAGTGTCTCCACAAATTGCTCATTTAGGGTTTCTTTCTTCCTTGCTTTTTCTTTTTCATTCTTTTTTTTCTAGAGGATGAGACCCACATTTCGAATATTTAAAAAAATATATGAATTCATTTAAAAGAACTGGATATTTATATCTGGACAGTGGTATTTAGACTGATAACATTTTAGTGAGTCAAAATTCACTTATGAAATGGGTCTATTAGTGTGAATCCCACATGGCCATGGTGGTCATGGCAGGATTTCTAAGCAAATAGAGATTACAATTGTGCATCAATTATGATCAGGTGCCTTTTCTAAGGTTCAGTTTATTTGTATCTAAAGTGAAGCTGATACTGCATTTTTGAGGGTGGAAATTTACCTCACTGAGAGCTGAGATTTTGAAATGACTACTTATATGAAGAAATTGCTTTATATCCATGTTTTTTAAAAAAGGTTTTTTTTTTTTCTTTTGGTATGTTTTCAAAATTATGCTCTGATGTAGCTTGGACATGTATTTTCCAGTCCTCAAAGAAGATTTATATCAAAAGAAAGAAAAGCACATGATCCTACTAATGATGGTTACTGAGGAAACAGACAATATAAAATGATTTTATATGACTCTCAGCTACGCTAGTGATTTGAAAGTAGGAGAAAAAGCTTAAAGTAGTTTTCTTCAGAAAGTAAAAACAGAGAAGTATCCAGATAGACATAAACTGTACTCTTTGAAAGACACAACAATTACAAATATTCATGTTGCTGGTGAGTGGATGTATCACATAGCTATGATTTCTTGTCAGCTTTATGAGTAAAAAACGTGGCTTCTCTTTAGAAGAGAAGAATTAGGGAGAAACTGAATAGTAAGTGCTAGTAAAGCCTTTGTCAGTCAAAGTCTCTTTGGTAAGAGACATAAAGCTCATAGTAAATGAAGACTTCTGTAATCAATGAGGTGGAAAATCTTTAGGAAGACCTATAGTGACTTAGTCCTACTCAAGATTGGGTCACACTCTACTATCTTATTGACAATAGTGAAGGATTTTTTATTTTTATAAACACTTTTTAGAAAGTTATCTATATGTTAATATATAAATCCTTGAGTTAAGTCATGATTTATTTTCTTAGTTGACAGTCATAGATCATGTTCACCCAGTGGATTATTATCCACTTGGTGACAACATACTTTAACCAATGGGGAAAAAAATCACCTTCTGACTCCCCAGGCATTGGCTGTGCAAAACCCAGTTTATTTGTGTAGTCTGTTACTAACTTAACAAAAAGTTATTTGAGTCTATGCCCTAGGTATTGGGGATACAGTGATAAACAAGAAAACACAGTTTCTCCTCTTATGGAGAGGGAAAGAGAAAATTAAATCACAATTTATTCTAAGAAGGGAAACCCATAAAGAACACATAATTCCGCTTTGGATAACCAGGAAAGGGGTTGGTGTTTTGGCAGTGAGTTGCAATAAGATACAATTAAAACTTTTTAAGCAAGGGAGCAGAGTGGTCAGATGTGCAATTAGAAAGACCTTGCTGGATACAATGTGGATGATAGAATAGAGGATGACAAGAGTGGAAACAGGAATATCTTTTGTAGTTTTTCAGGCCCTTGATGATAATATCCTGGCCTAGGGTGGTGATAGCAAGTAAGGAGAGAAAAGAAGAGACTCAATAATATTTGGGAATAAGCAAGAAGCTTTGGTAATTTATTAGATATGAGGGGTGAGGGAAAGAGAGGACTCTAGAATGACATTCAGATCTTGGGCACCTGAGTAGATGGTCAATCAAGGATATTCAATAAGTAGTTGGATCTATAATCTGAGACCAAAAATATAGACAACTGAGGTGCCATCACAGAGATGGTGCTATGTAGTCTATGGCAGGGATTAATATTACCTAGAAGGCAGCACAAGTGCTTTTAATGGTTGCTAATGGGAAGAACATGGCAAATTAATAGGCATTCCCCAGGCCTGAAAACTGGCTTTTCACTTTCATTGGTTTCCAAGAAAATCCTTCATGAAAGAATTCATTAATTTTATGAATTTATTTTAAAATGAATTATTTAAAAGTAGTTGTAAAATTATGAAAACTACTAACCTTATTGTGAGTATACTCTAAATGGAAATATAAATCATATTTCAAAATCACGTTTTTCTCATTATTTTTTCCATTTTTAAATATATTTAAGCGTAACATTTGAAAACAAGGCATATTATCAATCTTAGATGGTTTGATTATAAGAGGAATTCTAAATAGGTAGTCACCAAATATCCACACAAAAACCACTTGTGGTCTCCATAAATTTAGACTCAAGGGAGTTCCATAATAACCAACTATAAGCAGTTCATTTGATTCACTGAAGACATCCATGACTGACAACTTTCCTTGACCACTGATGAGCAAGTTATAGTCAGTGAACTTTCAGATAAGATGACTTAATTATTTTAATTTACATAAATTATAATAAGGCTTTTCCCAACATTTTACTCTAACTCATCATCAGTTTGCTCTTGATTTCCCAGTGTTTATCTTCGACCCATATTTATCTTTTGAACTCTAGACAAATTGGGTAGGATGTTATTTTGAGATATGATTTAAAGTTTTCTCCTCAACACTTTCTTATAATTTTTGCTCTGCTACCAATTCAGTCATAATAATTCATTACCTCAGGGGAGGGATGATACAACAGAAAGCAGAAGTAAATCTTGGGACTTTTTGATTTCGACAGCCTTTCTCTCATGAGAGTGTAGGGAAGAACTCAGAACATAAAAAATGGATTTAGAAGGACCTATGATTAGTCAAAGGGCCCGGGTTTTCCATTACTGAGACTAGATTAAGTGTCTCTTGGCTGGGAAAGAAAATGAGTCAGAGGAGAAGCAGAGAAAGCTGAAATATTAATGGATCCCTGAGATAGATCTCTGTGCACTCCTCTCTCTCATTCACCCCACCACACCCAAACCAGAACCAAGTCTTAAGGCAGCCTCTGCAAGGAGAACCTATTCCCCAGACCCTCTCCAGACTTACACACCTGTGCATCAAGACTTACTAAAAGGCAACATTAATGAAAACAATGAAGTACTGACTAATATACATCAATGATATAGAAAAGAGAGCCCAATGCAATACAGACACTTGATAAATGATAGTATTAGCACTGTCAACCAATGGGGAAAGGACAAGTCTTAGCAACAAAATTACTGGGTCAATTAAAATATCAATACTGGATAAATTGAGATTTTACTCCTACCTCAAATCAAAATATAAATTACAGGTGTACAGCACGGTGACTATAGTTGGCAATATTGTATTGTCTACTTGAAAGTTGCTTAAGAGAGTAGATCTTAAAAGTTGTCACCACACAGACACACACACACACACACACACACGTTACCTGTGAGTTGATAGATATGTTAACTAACCTTATTTTGGTAACTGTTTTGCAATATATATGGATATCAAAACATCACCTTGTACACCTTAAACGTGAACATTGTTATACGTTAATTACATCTCAATAAACCTGGGAAAAAAAGATCTTTCCCTTAAATATTTGAAATGGTTACCTCTTTTCCTAAACCTGCAAGGCAGCCTTCACTACAGGGAATGATTAGATGCAGAGGTTTTCAAAGAATCTGTATTAATTGCTGCTGCAGTGTTGCTTACTAGAAGATGTCCTTACCCATGGCAATTGCTACGTGTGCTCAGAGGATAGGAAAAGCCCGAGAAGCAGCTAATGGCCCTTTGTAGAGTGTGCCAAGACTATTTGTGAATTTGTGGTTGTATCATTAGCTGTGAGACACATTCGAATTTCTCTCTACCACACTCATATTTGGCTTTAAGCATTTCCTCCAGAAAGTTCTTTTCCATTGCTGATTCCAAGCTCACTTGGCTGTCTGTGTAATGCTATTGCTTCTTAATTTTTTTTTTGCTTGTTTTGTCAAGCTGCTTCAAGGTTGCTATAAAATGTTTTCTGACACTCCATTCTTGCTTTTGGTCCATGATACTCAGAGTCTGTTGTGAAATATAAAAATGTTTGGTATCCGTAAGTCTGAAGAAAGCTTATGGAAGGGATTAATTTGACAGTTCCAAATGTGAATTTTGAGCCCAATTCTCAATGTAAAATTTGACATTTTACTGTTTTTTTTGAGACTTCTTTTCTTTCAGTATTGTATTTTCATTTTACTTTTTTAACGCAAAGCAAATTAGTGACGTGGTGATTTTCCCAGGAAGGAAACTCCCCACAGAATACATACTGTAGCAACATCAAACATGGCCTGTGAAACCACCGAAGCTAGGGGTGTTAATCTGGGTTGGAGGTCTGGACCTAAAAAGCCAAGTCTTCTACTCTCGCTTACAGTTTCATATATCAGCATAAACCAAGAGCCAAGA
This sequence comes from Eubalaena glacialis, assembly GCF_028564815.1. Classification (NCBI taxonomy): domain Eukaryota; kingdom Metazoa; phylum Chordata; class Mammalia; order Artiodactyla; family Balaenidae; genus Eubalaena; species Eubalaena glacialis. The sequence continues at coordinate 114,632,106 of NC_083721.1, forward strand.
TGATTTGGGTTTCTGTTTTCAGTGTATAACTTAGTTCCGTGAGATGATATTGAGCTATTTATGTAATAAAAATCTAGACATTAAATCAATACAACTTTTCTGTGGTTGTGTTTGTTGTTGTGTTGTTAATGCTGAAAAAAAAGTTTTACACTGGAATTTTTAAAAATGTAATTCTATGTCAACAACCAAGTAACAACATCAAACAATATTCCCTGATCTCATTTTTTTTAAATCATTGTGTTATCGCAGGAATAGCATGATGTAAAAACAAAATGCTTTCCCCCTGGGGTTTACACCAGTAGCAATTTCTAGGGAACTTATTAGGATGGCGTTTCACCAGCCAACTTGTAGGAGAGACCAGAAGATATCTGCAGGAGAGAAACTGGAAGTATACAAGCTAATTCCTAGGGCAGAGATAGAGGGAGGGTGGCAATTTTGAATACAGTGGAGTATCTGTCTCCAGTTTTCCTAGGGAGGAGTGAGAGAGAGGTGGAAGAGGGTGGTCAGTGAAAAATACTGCCAACTATATCATAAAAAAGTTTACCTCTTTTTCCCCACCAATCACCTGGGTATTGATTTAGGAGATACAAAGGAGGGTCCTTTACCCGCCTCTGGTCTCCCTGAGAACATCTGACAACATGGGACAAAGCAGAACATGATCAGCCTTAGGGGTCGGAGCGAGACACAAGACCAGCTGCCTCTTGAGCAGATCGTTGTAGCTCCCAGGTATTAACTGAGCAGTTAGGGCAGAAAAAGCAAGAGGTCTGCACTCACACACATGTGAAGAGCCTGGTGCATGGCAAAGAAAGTCGACCCAGAAAATTACTGTTTGTTTCTGCTCTTCTGTCCCTATTTTTACTCCCAGGCCAATATGACCTGGGAAACGCAGATTGCATAATAATTGAAATATCCTCTTGAGAAAAAGCAAACACACTCTTCTACTTTCCCTTGGCCCATATTCACAATTTTCCATGCTCTTAGATCATGTTTCTTATATACGCAACACTTCTCTGCTTCCTGAACCTCTCCAACCCTGTTTATTCCCATCAGTCAAGGAACAGTACTCATGTAAACCTTAATTCTAAGTCACATCCTTTATCACAATATTGATGGTTTAAATTCATTTCTTCATCCGCTACCCTTATTTACACCCCTAATTATATCCATCTGTCAGGTCACCTAATGTAAGGACCTTGGCGTTGTCTCCAAAGCCTCCTTCTACTCATTCTTTGCATCCCACACATGACATACTTCCTCTGCCCTCTCATTGGGGTGTACTCCAATCTCATGCTTTACAGATGAGTTCTGCCCTAAACTGCTAATGCAGCTTCCTACCTGCAGCCACTCTCCCCTCCAGTCTGTCCTCTGGAAGCTACCAGAATTGTGTTTGCAGAATGCAAATCTCATCATGTCAATTATTTAACTTAAAATTGTCTATGGTTCTACAAAGAATACACTAGTGTTCTCAGACTGGGAATGGGATGATGAAGAAATGCATGGATGGCCTTCATGGAGGTCTGTAAACCCTCTGAAATTACACGCAAAAAGTTGTTTTATGAGCATTAAGTATGTTTTTCATAAGAAGAGTGTCAATAAATTTCAACAGATTCTCAAAAGAGTCTGTGCTGTGACATGGCCTCCCTCCCCCAAAATAAAATTCTCTGAAACTCATTAGTGTGGCAGGCAAGGCCCTTCATAGTCCAGTCAAGTATAGCGGTGTAGTGCAGTGAGAGGTGGAGTAGCATGGGAAGCTGAGGGTAGTGGAAAATTTTAGAGTCAAGCAGTCCTGGGTTTCAATTCTGCTTTGATCATCTGGCTGGTTGGTCTTAGGAATGCATCCTCTCTGAGCTTTATTTGGCCTCTCTGATAAACGGGATAATACTCCTCTTCTTGTAGGACTGTTTTAATATTAAATTCAGTAACAGTGTAAAGTAACTGAGATATAATATCAATAGATATAATTTGCAGCTTCTTCACTATAATTTTCTGGACATCCAGAGATGATATTATTAAAAACAGTACCCTCACCTTCCCTAGTGATAAATCCCTCCCTTATCACTTGAAGTTATTTTTGTTTCAAGTTATTAAAAAACCCATATTCGATTGGCTAAATCATTCAAGGGAATATATTAGTACACGTAGCTCAAAAATTTCAGAGGTAGAGTATGCTTCAGGTGCAATTTCTACCAGACTCTACCTACAATTTTCTACCATACTCTAACTCTGTCTTTCCCTGTGCATCAACTTCCCCCTCAGGCTGGTTTTCCTCATGGTGACAAAGTGACTGTAGCAGGTCCAGCCCTCACAACTACACCTCCCACCATCTAGAACAAGTAAGAGCCTTTGTGTCCTGGAATTGCCATCCAAATCTGAGATTCCTTCTCTTGCCCACCCCTGAGCTAATCTTGGCAGCCAAGGTTTCATATTTAGTCTTAAGCATCTCTTGAGCCATCTGCATCCCCAGAGGGAATTCAGGGTTAGGGTGAATGGCAGTACTTAAGATACTTAACAATTCAGATGACACAGGCAACAAGTAATCTGGACATATACCAGCCCAAAGGGAACAGATGCTGGTTGGAAACAACCAGTATTCGCCGGGCATGTTCTGGGAGCTGAGCCTAAGCCCCACCTGGGGGCAAGATGAAGGTGAAAATAGTTTGCTGAGGTGGTAGCTCTCAGGGACCCACTGTGCATACCAACTCAAGAATGAGCTAATTCTCACCATTCTTCAGATCATCCTTTGTACCTAGAAAATCGCGACTCGGCTTGTACTATCTGCTAATGAGCTTCACCTTGAAAACAAGGTATGTACATAGGGAGAAGAAAAGGCAGCTCTTTGGTTTCCTGTTCTCTATAAAGGAACAAATCACTGGGGGAAAAAAATAATGTTTCTAACTCTAAAAATATTTCTGAAAAAAATCTACTTTAAAACTTTGGGTTAGTAATTTATATCCCTCACATAGACAACATTTAGAAATGCATTTCTTGATGTTAAATTATTTCGAGTCATTTCAAAAGTTTAGCAATCCTGAATCAATTTTTACTTTAATAGGAAGAGCAATTAAAAAGAAAAACAACAACAACAACAAACAAACAAAACGCCGCTGTTCTTCAGTTTCGCTTCATATTAAATTATTCACAAGTCACTTCTCAAACCCAGCCCAGGAATCCAAACTGTATCACAAAACAAAGCTTCACATTATGAAGAAACATAACTGGGTTACTTTGTTTCTCCTTTGCCTCTAAGTTCTGCTTTCCTCGGCTAAGGGTCTGGAAGCTTTCCAGACGCCAGCAGGGTGGGGGAGTTGTAACACGGGCTTGGCATGTGAACCTCATCACAGATTCTCCACGGGGCTGGGGGACATCAAAGCAATAATGCTCAATAATGCAGGTGCGCTGGAATGTGGGGGAAGTGTGGCAGCTGTGCTTTTATCTTATGTAGCATTTTCTTTTGAAAAATCAAATTAAAAAGAGAATATGTGTCCAGATTAGCTGGACTGGAAACTGTTGCTTACTTTGAAAATATGAAGGGGCACTAACTTCTCCCAAAGATGGGGGTAAATCTGTTACTGTTGTGCTTGTCTCCAAAGGATGCTGCTACCCAGGAGTTCCATAAGAAGAACTTATTTTAGAATTTCGCATTAAATATATTAGGGGCACGTGCCATTGTCTCATTTCTCTCATTCATTCATTCACTCATTTATCCCATTCAAGAAATGTCTATTGAGCACCCATGGGTGTCAGGCAGCGTTCTAACTCCTGAGGATGTGGAATACAACCAAATAAACTAAGTCGGCGCCCTCTTGAAGCCTGTATCCCAGGGCAAGGTAGACAAGTCAATTTTTTAAATCTCAAACAAATAAACACAAAATGTATCAGGTGGTGATAAGCAAGATGAAAAAATGTCAGCAGAGTTAAAGAACAGAGAGAGTGATGGGGTGGCAAGGTGATCTGTGCAGAAGGTCAGGGAAGATTTCACATTTGTGTCGAATCCTGAATGAAACAAGAGCACAAGCCCTAAGATATCTGGCTGAAGTGTTCCAGGCCACAGGAACAGCGGGCAGGCACGGTCCTCACAGATAAGCCTCCCAATGACCCTGTGATAGAGGTGGGACAGGTACTTTCATCTCTGAGACAGGAGGAAACTGGGACTCAGGGAACTGTGTAGCAGACCCAAGAATAAAGCTCATCTCTTCAAGCTCCCAGCCCTTTGTTCTAGAAAGAGCAAGTGCTAGATAAGTGTTTTTTGAGATTTCAGATTTGCTTTGTGATTGAGACTCTTTCTTCACATGACATTTTATGTGGAATCTCAATTTGTGAAGTAAGTAAAACTGGAGCCTCTCTGGAAGAAGTAAGCAGAATGTTTTGCCCATGCTTCATCCCCAGACCTTGCCCCACACCCAGAGCCTTTCCTCTGAGGATCCTCTGCAGCTCCCCTAACCCAGCATGCCTTGGGGAAGGAGGGACTAAGGAGAGGTGACAGTGAAGTATACAGGAGGAAAAACAGAGAAACGAGGAAGATTATGACAAGATCAGTCATCCCCACTTGCTCACGGCCCTGCCAAAGCAGCCTTTTATTTCTTTCAAGATCCAATTCAGTTTGCTCATTTTTGAGAAGAAGGGGCATTTGATATCTATTGCTCCAAAATGAATTACTCCCCAAACTTAATGGTTTAAAAGAACAAATATCTATTATCTCAGTTTCTGTGGGTCAGGAATCCGGGTGCAGCTTAGCTAGATCTCTGACTCAAGGCCTCCACGAAGCTATGATCACGGTGTCGTCACATCATTTGGGCTGCAGACTTCTCCGCTCAGCTGGAGGAGGATCTGCTTACAAACTCACTCATACGGTTGTTTCAAGATGACATTTTTTATTGGCTGTTGAATTGAGGGCCTCAGTCTCTTGCTGCCTGTTGGCTGGGGACCCTCAGGGTCTTGTCATGTGGGGCAAGCTCACTCCATAGGGCAGCTGCTTTTACTCAGAACGAGAGAGAGAGAGAGAGAGAGAGAGAGAGAGAGAGAAAGATGAAGTCAGAGCCTTTGTGTAACCTAATCTTGGGAGTAAAATCCCACCACTTTTGCTTATTTTATTCATTAGAAGGGAATCACTGAGTACGGCCCACCCTCAAGAAGAGAGGATTACACAAAGGCATGAATGCCAGAAGGCAGGGATCACTGGGGCACATTTTAGAGGCCACCTAACACAGGGATGAAAACAAATGTAGAAGCTACATAAATTCACGTAATCTTTGACATGCTTAATCTATGCAATATAGTTTTAGTCTTTTTAGTACATTGGTCTTTCTTGCTTCACAACAACCTAAAAATATGCATGCTGGTGTTTTTTTCATCAACTACTTTTAATATGGAGTCCTTGTTTTGTATCCCACCTATTTGTATTCTAGTATTAAGAAATAAAATTTCTTTTTGAAAAGGATTCTATTCAGGATTTTCTTGCTTACATGATTAATTGAAAACATACTTCAATACAGATGGAAACATCAGAGATGTTATTAAAAATCCTTGACACCTTTTCCAGAAGTACAAAGAAAGCGTCAGTAAGTTGCCCTCAAGTTACTCATAAGCTAGCTTTTTGGCCAAAAATACCCCGACCTATTCCAATGTTTCATAACTGACATCATCAGTCTTTCCAAAGTTACTTCTAAAAGGATGAAGTTGAGTGTACTGAAGAGTTTGGTCACTCGTCTGTATTTTTCACTAAACTGTAAGCTCCTTGAGGGTCACCCTTATCCCATAGTGTCCGGCACACCCAAGTGCCCTGCAAGAATATGGGTAATGAGTGATGCAGAAGTGACTCGAAAGAAACCAGAGGAAAATGCTACCAAAATAGCCAAATTAAACAAATTTTAAAAATTATTATGGTCTTTATGTGATAACACACTTCAGGGAAGAATTCAAGGATATATATACTAGGTAATAGTTCCAAAGGTTCCTGGACATCAGGTATCAGCTCCTTTATGTGGCCCAAGTATAGATTACGAGCTCAGTGAATATGGTCCAGAAGCTTGTCTAATGAGTGACGTGTATTCTGTGACAGTACTTAGAATGGAATGTGAGGACATCAAGAAGATGAAGTGAAGAGCTTTCCATACAACTGCAGCAGAAGCATTTTTTTGACAATTTTGCTTAGTTAACTACTCATGTTTATGAGGACTAAGTAGTGCTGGGTGGAGTTGCAAGATTAGGTTTGATCTGCATAGTGATGCTTTTGAAATGCTAGATGTGGATGAGGAGAAGGAAGAACAGAAGGGAGGCAGATTTCACGAACTAAAAGAGGTGCTGGAGCAAATGTGTCAGTCCAGTTAGTACTGAACCTTCTGCTGTCTCCTTTCTCTCCTGGATCATAGAGAAGGGTGGGCAAGGGGACCATACCTGGCATTTAGCCTCCCAAGTCCCAGATCCTATTTAATCATCCTGCTGTGCCATCAGTTCCTCTCAAGCTCTTTCCAGGTATTCCCTCTGCCTTTGTTTTAAGTTAAAAGATTGTGAGGGGATGGATTATTGGGCTAGCAGGGATGACCATCCGTAACTAAGACTGGCTTTCTCTCCGATTGCCACTGACCTCCTTGCTCCTGACATGATCACCTGCCATGCACAGTGTTTACCCCTAGAAACTCTAATAGCTAACCAAGTTAGGGCTACAAGGTTTTGTGGGGGGTTTTTGTTTGTTTGTTTTCTTACAAAATTTTTTTGAAGCTATCAGATGCAATACATTGTAATGACAGCTATTCTGCAAAGCTTTCCCTAATCAACTCCCAGTTGATAGAATGACCCTTCTCTTTCTGCCCTGCCTTCCTGGAGTGCCTCTATGCTGGTGCCCTCCACATTGCATGTCCTCACGGATTTACCTGCTCCTCTCCTCACTAGGCTATGAGCACTTAGGACCCTGGCATATTAGATGTGCTGGGTGCCACTAAGCACTTATATTATTTGATGGAAACAATAAACAAGGGAATGGAAGAAATAAGGATTTAATTAGGAACATCATTCTTTTTCATTCTAAATCTGCTTATCCACTAAGTCGAGTGGAAAAGAAGTGTATAAGAATTTATGGATGATCTCTTACTTTTAACAAAATGTTAGGAAGCAACTTCTTCCGACACCAGCACCACTACCACCAGGCAGGTTTTGTAGGAATGCCAAAGGGTTAAAACCTGTTACTTTGGAAGCTGTGGACTCTATAGCTGTATATTTAGATGAGATGTTATACGGGCAGAGATTGAATACAAACTGACCTCCCTGAGCCACAGTGACCGTGACTGGTTATTATTTCACAGAGGGAATTACACAGTATTCACAGGTAGAAGACCTAAGCGCAAGGCGGCATTATTTCTCCACTTGGAGTCATGTAATCTTAATCAGACCATTTAACTGTGTCTGAGTTTCCCATTTGTACAGTGGAGATAATTTTTAAAAAGAAGGAAAAGTAACATCGACAAGCACAACACTTTCTCTTCCCTTGTGATGCAGCTATGAGGACCAAGGTGATGACTGTGGAACTGCTTCCGAAATTATAAGGTGCAGTGCCCACATTTCTGCCAAGGGCCTCTGGGGAGCAAACACAGGAAGCAAGAATTGACTGTTTGACCAGAGCAAATACGAGATGTTAACACTCTTTGTTTTAAAAAAGGGACTTTCCGAAATCATAATGCTTTTACGAATCAGAAAAGCGCTAAAGTTCAAACTTTCCTTTCACATATGAATGTGCTTTATCTTTATTTAATATCTTGAGACTTTGGTGGGGAACAAATTCTGAGTAAACATATAAAGTGGACTCTTATCTCTGGGGCCATTAATGAGTTTTATCTTCCAAGCTAAAGATCTCAGAAGATCTTACAAAACTGAAAGCTCTTGAGTAGAGAGGAATGACTTTAAGCAAATAATCCAAGATTACTGCCAACATTCCTAAAAAAGACATTACATATTTCCACATGAATAGATGTTTCTGCTTCAGTACGCTATATGCTAAACTTCCATGGTAAAACTTCACAGCTCAGTACAAATCCATTCTATTGAACCACATATACACTCTCTTGCTGGGGACATACTCCATCCCCAATGGGTCAGGTGTCTCTTGGAAAAGAACCAGAAACTATGCAGTCTTCCTTAGATCTTTTTTTCTATTGTCTTACCATAGACTCACTGTTAGCAGCTCCTCTGGAAAGGAAAAGTAGGAGTGGGTTTTCCGGGATAGAGCCTTGTGGCTCAGAGAGCTGGTTTATGCTGTGAGAAGTATATCTTGAACATTTTTAGGCAATTTAAACACCATCTTTCTTTGACTTCTCCTCTCTGAAAAAGGAGAAATAATAAGAAATGGCTTTTTACTCATGAACACTCCATTGTTAAAATGAGAGCTTAGGAAAGTGGGGTGTGGGTAGTGGCGAAATGGGTAAAGGGGGTCAAAAGGTACAAACTTCCAGCTATAAAATAAATAAGTCATGGGGATGTAATGTACAGCATTGTGACTATAGTTCATAACACTGTATTGCATATTTGAAAGTTGCTAAGAGAGTAGATCCTAAAAGTTGTCATCCCAACAACAAAAAATCTGTAACTATGTATGGTGACAGACGTTAAATAGACTTACTGTGGAAATCACTTTGCAATATACACAGATATCAAATGATCATGTTGTACACCTAAAACTAATATAATGTTCTATGCCAATTATACCTCAATAAAAAAAAAATGAGAACTCAGTTACCTCTGACTCATCCTTAAGGTATCAGCGGGCACTGACCAGGCTTCCCATCTTTCCAAATCAACCTTTATGTGTTCTTGTGGCACCATCTCTCTCTCCTTCATAACCCTTAGCATAGTGGTGCTTTTACACCTTTATTTAAGAGCACAGGCTCTAGATCCAAACCACATGGGTTAAAATTCTGACTCCACTACTTACTAGCTGGGTAACCAAGCAACTTAATAGCTCTGTACTGCTGTTTTCTCGTCTGTAAAGTAATAGTTCTTACCTCACAGAGTTGTGAGGATTAAACTTGAAGAGGAGATGATATGTAGACCCCTTGCCTTACAACAATGCCTTCCACATAGTAAGTGCTTAATAGATGTTAACTATTTGTTTTGCTTTGTTTCAGCTCTGCCCACTTCAAGTTTTATGAGAGCAGGCACATCACTGCCTAACATTCATCATACCAAAGAACCCTTTTAGGAAACACTTGTTGAATAAATGAATAAACAACTTAATCTGTAAGATTTCATCCAGCTCTGTATGTATTCCTTTTGCGTGGTAACTCCAGAAAGTAAAGCAGAAAGCAAAATCAATGTGGAAGATTGTGGCGGAGGCTGGTTCTGGAATACTTGACATTTGACCTCAATTACTTCCTAGATTAATACAGGGCAAAAATGAATAAAGTGTAACCCATTGTAGGCTAAGGGTAAGATTTCAAAGAACTCATACATATTTGGTAAATTTTGTTCTATAGCTAAATAAACCGTGTGTTTTGAGGGAAATGAAAACCAGTAGAATACATTTTTAATATCAATACATGATATCTCCAGGATCTAGTAATAAAAATTTATGAAAACTTTTAAGATCTAATCTCTTAGCAGCATTTGAATATAAAATATGATACTGTTAACTGTAGTTGAAGCATTAAAGGTTATAGTGACACATGGTTCAGATTGGCTTTGCCCAAAACAGGCTTTGATGACTTCCTTACAAAAAGCTTTCCGGGCTGACAGCCATGTTTATGATAATAAATATGGTTATCATCAAATAAAAAGTTATGAGGTGCTTTTTAAAAACCCTTGGTTATAGTATCATCTTGAAAAGAAATAACACTCAGATGTGAAGGCTGAGAGAAAATTAGTCAGTATACTAAGACCATTGTGCACAATTCAAAATGGGTGATTTTAAAAAAGTGAGCCCTCAAAGGACATAATAAAGCTTTATATTATTGTTATGGCTTTCCCTGAAAGTATCTTCTTTAAATGATACCATTTCTGTGATCAAGGAGCAGCTATACAAGCACCATTGTGTTATTGTAAAGGAAAGCAGTAGGTAGTGAGGAGATCTGACTTTCTTGTGGCTCTGGCTTTCAGCTCTGGGATCACTTCTTCTCTTCCTATCTCCTTGATGATCCTTAAATTTCTTAAAAGAGACAAAGTCTAGTTACTCAGTGATTAAAATGCAAATACTCTTATTGACTTCCAGGTAAAATAAGGTATTGATGACTGATGTGGCCATTTTCTGAATAGATTTTGATAGGAGGCAAAAGAATAGGAAAGCATTTCAGTGCAATAAACTAGATTAAATGTTAGAAAAGGGAGGTTGTTGATCTCAAAGACAAATGTCAATATAATAATTTTGGCCAACACAACCTCTGATTAAGCCTGAAGAAAAAGCCATAAATGTTCTCTGAAAATAAATTCTTTGTTGGAAAAGACTTTTTCCCCTGGATTTTCTTAGCTTCCTTCCACTCTATTATTTTTAATCTACATTATGGGAACTAAAACACAATATTGTTACAGCTCATCAAAGAAAGTTCATCTCTTTTGCTCCTACTGTTTTTGGCAGAGCTCAGAGAATTTCAATAATATAAATATTTTCATTGAATTATGGAAAGCAGCAGGCAGAAATGACAAGTCATAAATGTTTATTTACTCAACTAATGAATAAATGAGTGGATAAATGAATAAAAGAATGATGAAGGAGAGAACTGATATACAGTTTTTGAAATGGACACAGCTTTCCACATAGGCAGTCACAGAAAGAAGGGCACTCATTTGTAGAGAGGAATTGGCACACAAAGACTAAATGCAAGCATTATTTATCTCATAGTTTTCTTTGGCCCAACGGTGGTTTATACTGGCAAAAAGAGTTTGACTTGACTTGTGCTGATCCTATTCCAGTTTAGAGTTTAAGTCTAGAAATAATTTTCTATTTAACTCAATAAACTAAATAGTGGATGACTGAGAGGATGCCAACACTTAGGCACTCTGCTAAAGCCTATTATTTCCTAATTACCTATTATCTCCTAATTGATAGGTTAATTCATCTCTTCTTAATGCCTATCTTCCTTGACCTTTTTGTAAGAACTGACACTCTTGAATACCCTATCATTGAAGACATCTCCTATAGTTTCTGCATCACTTCACTCTCCAGATCCTTTTCTATTGGTGGGTTCTCTTTTCTAAGCTGTCCCTTAATGATACATATTGCTTTGGTTTCAGTCTTCCATCCTGCTCTCTTCCATCCTTTTGAGCTCCCATTTACTCCAATCTCCTCAATAAATTCCTTTAGATTAAAAGCTATATTTTATAGCCTTACTCTGCCTCCTGAACTCCTATTCCACATTTCCAACACTGGGATGAATATTTCTGCCTGGAGACTGCATTGGTGATTCACATTTAACCATGAAATTCATTATTTTCTATGAATTGGTTGCTCCATTTGACTTCCTTTGTCAAATGTTTCCAGAAGATAAGCTTGTGAGTAACAGAATGAGCTGCATCATGAGTGGCCAGAAAGTGAAAACTAAACTGGTGCTTGGAGGGTTAATCTGAAAACCAAGTGAGAGAAGAAGTCTGGCCACCATATCCTACATCCTGGTGATACTGGAAGTTCCAGAAGATGGTCTCAGATTTAAAGTTTTTTTTTGTTTAGATGTTTTTGGTTTTGTTTTTGAATTTTTTGGTCCTGGGAAGATTATCAAGTTGAGGGACAGGCAGTAAGATAAGAATCTGCTATAGGAATTAAAGTAAAATACATCAGGGTTCTAAGTCAAACAAGTTACTTAGCTTCCCCGAATGCCACTCGTCTCATCCGATAAAAGTAATGGTACAGCAACCAATGAAAATAATCTCCACAAGCTGATCAGACACCCTGAAACCCTCTCCCCGACCTTGCCTTTAAAAACCCTTCCCCAAAAGTCATAGGGGAGTTTGGGTCTTTTGAGCATGAGATGCCCATTCTCCTTACTTGGCCCCATGTTGGGCGCCTTGCAATAAATACTGCACTTTCCTTCACCACAACCCTGTATCAGTAGATTGACTTTGCTGTGGGTCAGGGGAGCTGACCCTAGCTTGGTTTGTAACACTTACCCATCTAAATGCAACTTTAACTCACCTCTTCTAGCATCACAATTCTCATTTAGCCAAGTCACAACCGCAGTGAAAAAGAGAAAACAAACCAAACCTCTCCGTTTCTACCCCCTACTCCAGTACAGTTAAATATGGCTAGAGAATAATTTAGCAAACTCTTAAATGGACACAGTTTACATTTACAATCATGAAACCTAAGAGGAACTTTAGTATGGCTGATCAATTATAATTTTCTATTTTATTAACTATCCTAGTATACTAGAAAAATATTTCATACCTTTTCCTTGAACACTCTCCCTGCCACCTTAACCTCAACAATACTCAGGTCCTACCTCACCGAGAAAACTGAGCAGTCAAAGAGGATTTGCAAATGTCCACCTCACATCTACTCACCTACCCCTCATAGTCTACCTTCCTCTCTATTTCCATAAATGAAACATTCATGATCTTATCCATACTCAAGGGAATCCTTCCAGAAACCCTTTCTTTTCTCTTCTACATCAGTATTTTCATTATTCCTCATACCTGTCAACAAAACATGCTATTATTTTTCACATCTTAAATTTAAAAAGAAAAAGTTATTAATGCCACTTCTGCCAATGAGAGCTCAATTTCTTTGACCCCCGTTTTCAGCAACATCCCTCAAAAGAGTTTTCTATATTCAATGCCTATAATTCTTTTTTCTCTTTCTTAATCTGCCTTCCAACCAGGTACTTTTCTCTATCACTCTCCATCCTAATTTTTCATTAGATCACCAATGATCTCCAGATTCTATAACATGTGATAGGCTGACTAAGGGCCCCCAAAGATGTTCATTCACTAATCCCTTGAACCTGGAAATATTTCACCTTACATGGTAAAAGGGGCTTTGCAGATGTGATTATGTAAAGGGTCTTGAAACAGGGAGATTGTCCTGGAATATCTTTGTGGGTCCAAGCAGGAGTATCAGAGTCAGAGAAAGTAAATGTAATGGTGTAAGCAGTGGCCAGAGAGGAAAGAAGATGCTATATTGCATGATGAGAAGACAGAGGAAGGGGCAATAAGCCAAGGAATACAGGTGGCCTCTAGAAGCTGAAAAAGGCAAGCAGATTTTCCCCTTTAGTCTCCAGAAGGAGCATTGATCCGTTGACACCTTAATTTTACTCCAGTTAAACTTATTTCAGACTGCTGATCTCCAGAACTCTAAAAGGAACAGATTCATGTGGTTTTAAGCCAGTAAATTTGTGGTAATTTGTTACAACAGCAATAGGAAATATATAACTCAATGATCATTGCTCAGCTATCAAATAAATGATAGGATAGATGATAATGATGATGGCGGTGGTGGTGATGATGATAGACAGATAATCAGCAACACAACATATCTGAAATTTCCATCATCCATCACATACTTTCCTTGCTTGCTTTCTGGGATACCATAGTCCCCAGGTCTTTAACCACTACATTTCACTTTCATTAGTTCTACTTTCACCTGGCTTCTTCAACTGACAGAAATTTTAAGAAGAAATGTGAGGCCCAGTGATAAGTAAAATTAACTAAGAGAAAAGAATAACTTAGAGATAAATATATCCTAGCCATATCCTATCTAAGATAATATTCCACAAAAATAACTTTCAAAATAATAGGATGTAAAATTTAATTAAGAGATATTACTGTATCCTAGGCAGTCAGTAGGATATTAAAGTTATTATTTAATTCAGCCTGCTAAGATAATTGAGAAGTAAGAAAAATATTGGCTTTTGATTCAAACATTTAGTTTTTATTACACTGAATCCAATCCAACCATTTGAAAAGTAAAGATTTAGCCAATCATCCAACATCGTATAAAACACTGATTAAATTTTCTTGAGATGGTTTTGTTTGGAGATAACAGACTTTCTTTTTAATTATTATTATGTACACAGCTAATCAGTGGGTTTTATTGTTGGTGGTGTTTAGGCACAATTTAAGTATAATCAGATTTTTGAAAGATTTTTTTTTAGATATTTTTGAGAGATTCAGACAAACAAGTTATGAAATTACTAATAAACAGTTGAAAATGAAAAAAAAAAAGTAATGGTACAGGACTTCCCTGGTGGCACAGTGGTTAAGAATCTGCCTGCCAATGCAGGGGACATGGGTTTGAGCCCTGGTCCGGGAAGATCCCACGTGCCTCAGAGCAACTAAGCCCATGCGCCACAACTGCGGATCCTGCACTCTAGAGCCCATGAGCCACAATTACTAAGCCCACGCGCTGCAACTACTGAAGCCCGCGTGCTCTAGGGCCCGCGTGCCGCAACTACTGAGCCTGCGTGCTGCAACTGCTGAAGCCCGCGTGCCTAGTGCCTGTGCTCAACAAGAGAAGCCACCGCAATGAGAAGCCCACGCACCACAACAAAGAGGAGCTCCTGCTCTCCACAAGTAGAAAAAGCCCACATGCAGCAACGAAGACCCAACACAGCCAAAAAAAACTTTTTAAAAATTTTAAAATAAATAAATAAATAAAAGTAATGGTACAACACTTAACTTGAAGTTTTTTGTAGGGATTAAAAATAACGCCCATCAAACAAGTGATACATAGTTGTTTCCAATATGTACTAGCTATTATTAACATTACCACTATTAATTGATTTTCCTAGTTTGAACTTGAGTTGTTTTCCGTTGTTTTCTTTAACCAATAGCCCCATGTCTAATGGGACACTAACTGTGTCAGTTCCATAGTCTTGTTTATACATTTTCACTGACTTCACCTTAGGGCAGGTCCTGAAATGCACAACAGGAGTTTTCCAGTGGTATCAAAGATTTTCTTTTAACAGCACAACCCATACTGTGATGATCCCTACCTACATGCATTGTCATGACTTATCCTTGATTTCCACGTATGATCTATTATTCTCAACATGGCACATAGAACCATCTACCGTGTGGCCACATCCTAATTTTCCAGTCTAGCATAATTTGTCAACTCACAGTTTTATGAATACTCTTTACTCGCTTCTGTCTCTAAGCCTTTCATCATATTTCCCCCCCTTTTCCCAATACCTTCTTCTTTCCTCTTTAGCTGTTAAATCCTAGATACTCTTTAAGCTTCAACTTAGATTACTCCTTCAAAAACTTTTACCAAATCACTCTAGTTCACGGTCTTTGCTTCTGAATTTATAGCACTTACTGTCTACAGCATTTAGCTGGCCATTTGTCATGTACATAATGAGCCTTGTCAGTTTGTGGCCCACATTGTTAATTAATGCTCCCACCATCATCTATGTCTGTTGTGCCAGTTATTTAAGTCACCAACATTACTGACTCTCTTTGATTTAGTGACCAGTGAAGAGCATAATCAATAAACTTTGAGATCAACACTAACATTTTGCATTTGTCATTCATTCAGTATATGTCTACTTTAACAACCTAACATGTACTAGATATATTGTCGGCTGTGGGATATAAAATGAATCAGACACAGGCTCAAGATTTCACAGTCTAATAAGAAATATAGACAGGCAAATAATTAATTAAATGCATCAGAAATCCTATCAAAGACAATGAACAAAACCTGTGGTATCACAGAGATAGGACACATGAACTCTGCTTTGGTAGAGGGGAAGGTCAGGGGAATCTTCTCAGCGCAACTAATACTTGAGTTGCAGTCAAAGGATGAGCGTGGGTTCTCCATCTTGGGAGGCAGTCAGGGAGAGGTTTACAGAAATATGGACCAAGAAGAACATGCAAAGACATGGATCCCTGAGAATAACTCTGTATGACTGATACATGCATAAGGTATATACTAGTGGAGTGTAGATAGAAGACTAAAGAGAAGCACTCTAAAGTCAAATCATGAAGAAACTACATGCTAAGAGGTTTGGTCATTACCTAGAAAGCAAAGGTTCAGAGGGAAAAACAATGAAGGATCTTAGACAGTGGAGGGAAATGGTTAATTTGTGTTTTTTAGGAAGATCACTTGGAGAGAGTATGAAAGAGCCTGGGGACAAGAAGACATTATAGAAACCAGTTTTGATAGTCTAAGAAGAGACTACAGCATTGGTAGTACAGAGAATCCATCAGATTTGAGGGGTGTTTTAGTGGCAGGTTAAATTTGGCGACATTTAGGCATAGGTAAGGTTGTGAAAAAATTCAGAATAAGCTAAGTTTTCCAACTTGCAGATGAATGATGATGCAATTAACCAAGAAAAGGAAGAGAACACTCATGTTCTCTCCAGTGTTTTGTAATATGCTTCTCTTCCACTTCTTTTGAAAGGCTATATGTAAACAGAGAGGCCAAAGCCATCTGGGTGGAAAGGGTAATACTTCATGCTTTATTCACTTTAATTCTTGGGAACAGCAGGGAGTGAGTATCAGTTGGAGAGAATGTATTAAGCATAAAAATTTTATGAGAGTAAATTAGTATATCCAGTAATTTATGATAACGTTACATTCTGGCAGTTGTAATTTTTAGTTCTCTATTTTTAACTGAGACCAAGGAATTTTATGGACTAGAAAGTAAACTTTTTGGAAAATTTCACAAATTACTTTAATATCATTATACCACATGATTATACATTCTTACACTGTCAATTTGAGGTTCAGTTAGTTATTCTTAGGAAAAAAACATTTAAGCAATAATACATGGTTAAAGAAGTATCTAATTACGAGTAATTCTTCATGCTAAATAAGAAAAATATAAATCAGCCTTAATATTTTAGATGCTATGGAAGTTGAGAGAATTTTAGTTTGCTTGGTATTAGAACTATATATCCAAGCAATTTAAAACCTGGAAAGGAATTGTCTAGTTTTGCTTTTTTATTTAACAGATGAGGAAACCAAGAATTATGAATGTTAAGTGACATAAACAGGGGCAAAACTGGGTTTAAAACCACTATCAAATCCAGTGAAAGTTTCTTCTTAAGTGCTGATGACATATAGTTGAAAGAAAGAACTATTTCACATCAAAAGAAATATATTTCAGTTCCAGCTCTGACACTAGCTGTGTGGTCAAGGGCAAACCATTTAATCATCATGACACCCAGTTTCATTGTCTGAAGACAGGGATCATATTTTTTGTTTCATATGATCATCATGAGGAACAGATGCAATGAATGTAAAAACTCTTTGTGTAAACTATTAAAAAACACTCAAAAATATAACAGATTATATTTGTAGAGTAAATCTTTAGCTACCATTTAATGAAACTATCTTTTATTGAGCAGCTGCTCTGTGCCAGGATCTTATTTGTATACTATTTCATTTCATCCTTATATCAACGCTTGAGGTAGATGATATTTTCCAGTTTTATAGATCAAAAAGACAAGGAAGCTCAGAGACTAAATAACCTTCTCTAGATCACACAGCAAGCAATTGGAGAACCAAGATTTGAAAATGACTTTACCTATGGAATGTTTGCTACTACATAATGTTTCTGGCAGTCATGGAAAAGAAAACCACTCCCCACAAAAGGGGTAGCTTGACTGAGGAAGAATGAAGGCTGGGAGACAGAAAGAGGCTTAATGGGCTGAAATGCTCCATGAATTCTAATCCAGGCAATAAGGGATAATCCAGGTGAGGTAAGATTATATAGCAAAAGGTTTTGTAATTCATGGTCAGAAGCAGGGCTAGATGAAGACTCAAGGACATCCAAGAAGAATGATAGATTAGTCTCTTGGAAGGGTTAATAATTGGTGCCCCTTTGAACTTTTATTCTTTAGGTATTTATTTCACAATTTAAAGTCCTGCAGCTGAGAGCTGTGTGGAGAAGGGAGAAAGCAGACCCAGGCAGTGGGGATCAACCTCTCCTCTCCTGCCAAGAAAAGTTGAGTTTGCCCCAAATTTACACACTTTTTTTTTTTAGTAAAAGAAAAACACAAATTAGCCAGAGCAATTTGGCAATTTGGACTGAGTTTGTTTGAGGTGTAGGTATATGTGTGTGTATATGTTTGGATTAACACATTTTCTGTTAGTATTCCACTGATAAATCACCACCTCTCATAGATTAGTGCTACAACAGTTCATTCTTTTACCCTTAATCTGGTTCTTGTCAAAAATTTAAAGTTTATCCAAACTGAATAATGGGGAGATTGTGAGGGTTTGTGAGCAGAATGGAGTGGAAGTTGATTATAAATTGAAACTTTGGACAGGTTGAATAGAGAAGAATAGAAGGTAAAAGCCATCCATAGAGAACTGATAAGGGCCAATAACTAGCAGAATTTAAATTGAAAAAAATAAAACAATAACTCTCCTAAATTTTAGACCTGGTTCTTCCTCTTACAAACTATGTGATTTTAGGCAAAATTCTTGTATCAGTTTCATCATCTAAAACCAGGAAATTAAAAAAAATTTTTATTGAAGTTTAGTTGATTTACTTTGTTGTATTCGTTTCTGGTGGACAGCAAATCGATTCAGTTATATATATATACATATATGTTTTCTAAATTATATGTATTTGTTTTATATACACATATAATTTGTTCTCTATGTGAGTCTGTTTCTGTTTTGTAAATAAGTTCATATATAACTTTTTTTTTAGATTCCACATGTTAGTTATATCATATGATATTTGTCTTTCTCTGACTTACTTCACTTAGTATGATAATCTCTAGGTCCATCCATGTTGCTGCAAATGGCATTAATTCATTCTTTTTCATGGTTGGGTAGTATTCCATTGTGTATATATACCACATCTTCTTTATCCATTTGTTAATACCAAGGAATTTTTATTTAGTGTTTTAAAATTTTTTTCATATTTTCATATATATGTTTATATATAAACATATGTCTAATCTTGCTACATGATAAATATATACATATATATCAGCTTCTTTTGGTCAGCTTTTTATATATATTTATTATGTAGCCATGACTAGGCACTTTATATTAACTCATTTTTTCCTCACAACAACCCTATGAGGGTCACTGTTACTTTCCATTTTGCAGATGAGGAAACTGAAGTACAGAAAGTTAGGTCATACAGCCAATAACTGGCAGAGCTGGGATTGGAACACTGGCAGTCTGTTTCCAGAAACTGTCTTAACCTTTCCACTGTGATACTTAGCCAACCCACAGAACTTGGTGAAGATTGAGTGGAACAATTTACCTTTTCCATAAAATAATTTATCTTACCCATCACTTTCAACATTTTTAGTTTCACGGACTTCTTTGAGAACCTGATGAAATCACGGACGTTATACCAGCAAAATACACAAAGATAATATAAAAATATATGTGCCATTTCCAAGCTTTCACAGACCTCCGTAAAAGTCCAATCATGGACATCAGGTTATAAAAAGCCTGACTTAGACATGGTTGGGTCTCCTAAGCTTTAGTCTCTTCCAACCAGAAATAAGACTGAAAATACAGTGATCCACTTCCCAGCTACCAGTTCTTAGGGCCGAGAGATGTACATATAATTTAGGGATAAATTCCATACCACTTTGGATTGCTTAACTATGTGTTATTCAGAAGTCCTGGTTCAAATTTCCTTTAAAAGTATATATTCAGGGTTAAAAATGGAGTAAGAGAAAAAGAGTTTGGCCAAAATCTTTGGTCTTTGTGGAATCCATAATATCTGAAAAGTAGTCTGGAGGGGTTGGTGGCGTTTAGCCACCCCAAGTTCCAAGAATTGCATCTTGTCAACTTTTGCTAATTTGCTTTTTGACCTCAATTATCTCTACAACCCTTCTTCATTAAAGTATATTGAGAGTCTAAGGATGGTGCCATTCAGGACTACCTTGAGGAAAAACATTCCTACAAGTTGTACATTTCAGCACTTTTTCTGACACTTAAAAATTCTGGCAAGTGTTTATCAAGTTACTTGAAACCCATTGCAATTCAAATCAACAAGTTCAGTAGAGGAAACCTACTGAACAATTAGCAGTGGCTTGTAATAGCTGTTCATATTCTTCCTAGCAGACACAACAACAAACTTGTATTGTTTACCACTGATTACCAAGACCAGAATGCAAGAAAGAAAAGGCACTGTCAGCTTTGTTTTGGTTTCCAGTGGGCTGTTTCTCTGAAAGAGATGCAAATGTCTTTTAAATCAAACCCTTAACCTTTTTTGTATTTCATATTGATAGTCCAGTTATAAGTAATGAGCAACTAATGAACAATTGTGTAATTCAGCAATATTTTTAATTTTCTCTAGTTGATTTGAGAGCAGCCTGAGATAATTTTACCTATTAAACCTCCACTCACCTGGTCAAACACGTTCTACCAATTTCAATTCTATTTCTAAATTAGGGGTTTGCTCCACTTGATAGGAGATCCATAAAGAATTTATAAGCACTGATATCTATGCATCAGAGAAAGTACAGAGAGATGAATTAGCTCAACTCTTAGTGAAACTTAGCAGGTTTTGTTTCAACTAAAAATTCTCGAGGCAACACTGTGAATTTAGTAACTTCCCTGTCATACCTCCTACTATTAGCCAAAACTATTGGCCAGTAATAGTCAAAGAAATGATATATAGAAGTACTTTCATCCTTTGAGGGAAAAGCCATTATGTAATACTGAGCTGGTGGTATGATTAGGACACTTATTAAAACATAGGTATTTTTCCATATACATCAATATGATAGAAACAAGAGTTATAAAAGAGTAAATTTGGCCCAAAGAATGTCTCAGATTTTCTAATATATATTATACATATAATATTAGTGCTAATATATCTCTAATATGTAATATTAGTGCTATCTTTCTGCCACACACTCATGGGAATAACTCCATTTGTTCCAACATTCATTCATCCATTTATTTATTCATTCAACATGTATTTTTTAATTAACATGCTTTAAAGTAGAAGTCCACAAACTTTTTCTTTAAAGGAACAGAGAGTAAATACTTTAGGCTTTGCAGGGTATAAGAGCTCTGTCACAGATACTTAATTATGCAATTGTAGTGTGAAAGCACCACAAACAATACTGAGATGATTACATGTGGTTGTGTTTCAATGAAACTTTATTTATAAAGTAGATAGTCAGTTGCCTGCAGGCCATGCTTTGTAATTGCTGCTTTAAATACATAGATACTTATGTTGTGCATATAATGCAAAGTTGTTTAAAACATGTAACTCGCAGTCAACAAGTTCACAATCTCCTTGGAAGAAACAGAGGACTCAGTTCAGTTTCTTCCAACTCTAAATAATGATGGCTGCCTAAACTTAAATGTTTCTATTTTAATTTTACACTCACTGAAAATTAGGCATTTCAGAGTAACATAGGAATGTTATTTTCTGCATTAAATCAACAGGCAATTTAACAGCAAAAGAAACCATCAACAAAATGAAAAGAAACCTACAGAATGGAAGAAAATATTTGCAAATGATGTGACCAACAAGGGATTAATTTCCAAAATATACAAACAGCTCATACAGCTCAATATCAAAAAAAAAAAACCCAATCAAAAAATGGGCAGAAGGGCTTCCCTGGTGGCGCAGTGGTTGGGGGTCTGCCTGCCAATGCAGGGGACACGGGTTCGGGCCCTGGTCTGGGAGGATCCCACGTGCCGCGGAGCGGCTGGGCCCGTGAGCCATGATTGCTGAGCCTGCGCGTCTGGAGCCTGTGCTCCGCAACAAGAGAGGCCGCGATGGTGGGAGGCCCGCGCACCGCGATGAAGAGTGGCCCCCGCTTGCCGCAACTGGGGAAAGCCCTCGCACAGAAACTAAGACCTAACACAGCCAAAAATAAATAAATAAATAAAATTAAAAAAAAAAAAAATGGGCAGAAGACCTAAATAGACATTTCTCCAAAGAAGGCATACAGATGGCCAATAGGCACATGAAAAGATACTCAATATTGCTAATTATTAGAGAAATGCAAATCAAAACTACAATGAGGGACCACCTCACACCAGTTAGAATGGCCATCATTAAAAAGTCTACAAGTAATAAAATGCTGGAGAGGGTGTGGAGAAAAGGGAACCCTCTTGCACTGTTGGTGGGAATGTAAATTGGTACAGCTACTATGGAGAAGAGTATGGAGGTTCCTTAAAAAACTAAAAATAGAGCTACCATATGATCCAGCAATCCAACTCCTGGGCATGTATCCAGAAAAGACAAAAATTCTGTGGTACATATATACAATGGAATATTACTCAGCCATAAAAACGAAATTGGGTCATTTGTAGAGACTTGGATGGACCTAGAGACGGTCATGCAGAATGAAGTAAGTCAGAAAGAGAGAAACAAATATTGTATATTAACACATATATGTGGAATCTAGAAAAATGGTATAGATGATCTTGTTTGCAAAGCAGAAATAGAGACACAGACATAGAGAACAAATGTATGGATACCAAAGGGGAAAAGGGGAGGTGGGAGGAATTGGGAAATTGGGATTGACATATATACACTATTGATACTATGTATAAAATAGATAACTAATGAGAACCTACTGAATAGCACAGGGAACTCTACTCAGTGCTCTGTGGTGACCTAAACAGGAAGGAAATCCAAAAAAGAGGGGATTTATGTATATGTATAGCTGATTCATTTTGCTGTATAGTAGAAACTAACACAACATTGCAAAGCAACTACATTCCAATAAAAATTAATTTAAAAAAAAAGAAAGAAAGATACATTCACCACAATGTTCTTAGCAACACTATTTATAACAGCCAAGATATGGAAGCAACCTAAGTGTCCATCAACAGATGAATGGACAAAGAGAATGTGCCATATATATATATATATATATATATATATATATATATATATAAAATGGAATACTAATCAGCCATAAAAAAGTATGAAATAATGTCATTTGCAGCAGCATGGATGGACCTAGAGATTATCATGCCGAGTGAAGTAAGTAAGACAAAGAAAGACAAATATAATATGATACTACTTCTATGTGGAATCTAAAAAGAATGACACAAATGAATTTATTTATAAAACAGAAATAGACTCACAGACATAGAAAACTTATTATTACCAAAGTAGAGAGGAGGGAGGGATAAATTAGGAGTTCGGGATTAACATATACACAGTACTATATATAAAATAGATAACAAACAAGGACCTACTGCATAACACAGGGAACTATATTCAACATCTTATAATAACCTATAATGGAAAAGAATCTGAAAAAAATATGTGTATATGTATAACTGAATCACTTTGCTGTACACCTGAAACTAACACAACATTGTAAATCAACTATATGTCAATAAAAAATGTTAAAAAACAGGCAATTTAGCCAAAATCCTGTTCCGTATTCTAAAAATCTGCTTAGCATATTGTTCAAACTGAACAATTACAGAATTTTGTTTTAAAGAAAAGATATACTAAAGAATAATTAAAAGACCATGAACATCAATACTACTATGTGAAATTAAATAATACCCCATAAAAATGTTTATTCCAATATCAAATTTAGAGTATGAAAGATTCCTTTGGGACCAGAAGTGACACTACTTTGAGGAAAACTTTCAGTTCATAAAGTAAAGAAATTACTTGTGAGGTATAATTTATTGGCAGAAAATGAGAGTATTTGAAAGTTTTTTTAAAACATGAATAACAGGTCCTCTTCTTTTTCTACAGTCCTACCTTTCTAATATTATGTAAAACCAGCTCCCTCTAGTGGTGACGATCATGTTTTTCACCAAAAAAGCAAGAGGCTTTCTTGACTAAGTACGTAAACTCTCTGGAATCGAATCTCAAAACACATACCTGAGGAGATCAACTTTTATTGAGAAGAAGATAAAAATTCTAACAACCTCCTAAGTCATTTTTTAACAGTCTTTTTAAATTTAACACTATGTCAAAAACATGGTAATATAGGGAATGACCTTGGTGTCTTCTAATTCAACTTATTCTGTTTTCCCCTGGAAAAGTCAGGCCGAGACAACTGAATGGACACTTTCATATTTGATAGGAATCAGTTTACAGTTTTAAAAAATCCAACTAAGAAGTTTATGATTCAGTCTAAAGATATGAATTTTTAAATGCTAATTTCTATACCTAGAGATAAATATAGTCATTTTAATCTGCATTTTTTAACATCCAGTTGCTTTCTTTGATATTGCAGAGGATAAAAACTAAATGTGTAACTTTAGCAATGTAAAACATCAGACAGCTGTTGAAAAATGGACTCCTCGCTGGAACTTTGCAGTTCTGCTATGGACGGTATGATGTAGACCAGCAGTTGGTAAATTTTTCTGCAAAAAAGGGCCAAATAGTAAATATTTCCAGCTTTACAGACGATATGGTCTCTGTTGCAACTATTCAAATCTGCTATTGTAGCATGAAAGCAGCCAGAGACAACACAGAGATGAATGAGTGTGGCTGTGTTCTGTTAGAAGATAACTTTCAGAAAAAGGTAAACTCATGACTCTTACATAGATATAAGAATAAACACACTTAAGGATTTTATTCTACATATATGGGGGAATACAAATAGTTCAAAGGAAAAGTCAAGAAGCAGCATTGTATATGGAGTAAATGAACTGAATTGCAAATGAAAGCAAAACTTTTTTTTTCATGAAGGAATAAGAAGTCAATCAAAACTCTACTGGACAAGACAGGTTTGCATGTCTATCAATCATCTACAATGTATAAAGAGTTGCAAAATAGCTCAAAGAAAATGAAAATCTAGAGTCTGATAACCCAAAAGGATGTGCAGTACATAAACAATGTGTATTTTCAATTACCCAAAATATTTTTCTAGTGTTAATAAATTTTTATAGACACTGAAATCTGAATTTTATACAATTTTCATGTCAAAATATTATAGTTATTTTGATTTTTTTCACTATTTAAAAATGTAAAAACAATTCTTAGTTTATAGCTAATAAAAAAAAAAAAGTAGTGAACTGGATTTGAGCTCTGAATGGTAGTTTGAGCCCTGGACCTGTGATGTTAAGACTGCATTTTCTCAAATAAGAAAAGATGAAGTATGTCATAAAGCAAATAAAAGTATAAAAAACAAAACCTACAAACATAGTTTTGAATAAGTCATATTTCTGATACCTTTAGGACCAACTTGTAGGCAACAGTAAGATGTGTCAAAAGCAGGCTAGTCATATTTATTGCTAACTTTCAAAACATTTTGTGTATTGGCATGGAGAGAGAGAGGGAAAGGGAGAAGGGGAGGGGGGATGTGTGTGTGTGTGTCTTTCCTACTCTCTGCTGTAAGGACCTAGGTGCAATGACATTTCAGTAGCAGTGAGATTACTTAATGCCTACACCTTGGTTTCTAAATACCATTCTCCACTGAAAGGAGCCACTCCTTGGAGAAATGGCTGAGTGCAGGGTGGGGCTGATAAAACACAAGAGGAGCCTGAAACATCTTTCTGTGTAAGTAAGGAGTAAGATAATAATAAAAAAAATAATGGCAACAGGTCAAAGGACTGAAGAGCCAGTTTAAAGGGGCTCCCACTGGCTAGCAACAAAGTTGAGCAAAATGATGATTATAAAAATTATAACCATTTAATAACATTTGAATCTATGAGTTCATACAAATATAAACAAACAAATAAATATGTAATTTGGGGAAAATGTAAACCTCTTCCATACAGTAGAATGCCAACTAATAAATGCAAAAGTAATGACAGAATTAGAAAATCATCATTTGTCAAACAGTATAATTGATTCAAGCAAGAATCATCATTGCATGCTAAACTAGTAAGAGGAAATTTGATAATAAACAGAATATGTACATGGTCATAAAGTATCTTTTCATAAATTAATAATTACAAATAGAAAAACAGCAACTACAGCAGAGAAACTTAGGAGACACCACCTTAACCAAATGATTAACATTAACATTAGCAGAAATGAGACAGAGAGATATCATGAATCTCAATATAACCTGACAGGATGCATGGAGAAGGACATTATATTGTTTCTCTGGTACTCTTGCCAAAAATTTATAACCTGAATTTTAATCATAAGGAAACATTAGACAAGCTCAAATTAAAGAATATTCTACAAAATACTTGCCCTTCATTCTTTAAAGGTATCATGTCATGAAAGACAAAGAAATACTGAGAAACTGTTCCAGACTGAAGGAGACTAAAGACACATGGACATTTTTGATCCTGGATTGGATCTTGGACCATAAGGTTATTTTTTAATTTTTCTAATAAAAGCATTCACAAAAAAATCATGAAAACTGAATAAGTCTATAGATTAGATAATAGTACTGTATCAATAATAATTTCCTGATTTTGGAGATTTGTAAAGAGGCTATTTGAGAGATATTCTTACTGATAGGAAAAGAGGTATTGTGTGTACAATTTACTCTCAAAAGAACAGAGAATTGTTTTTATATATGTATATAAATACACACACACATATACATACATACATACATTCACATATACAAAGAGAGAAGAAAGAGAATGAGAAAGCAAGTGTGATAACATGTTAACATTTGAATCTGAGTGACGTTATATGGCAATTTTTCTGGACAATTTATGAAAATTTTCGTCAGTATGAAAACACTTATTTTTAAAAAGTTTTTTAAAAGTCTTTTTTTTTAAATCAGATGGAACATTCTCAGCTGCAAACTGGCAGATGACCTGACTAAAGCAGTGCAAATAACAAAGATTTTTTTAAATTTCATAAATCAAGAATTCCAGAGGAAGAATAGCTCCAGGGCTGGACAATCTTTTTTTTTTTTTTTTTTTTGCCATTGTGACATTTATTGAGAAACAATTCTACAGAGACAGAAGAAACTAAGTGTTCAAACTTCTGATTTTAAAATTCCAGTTGTATTCAGTTGCTTCATAAAGGTATAATTTGTGTGTTATAGCACATTAATATCATCCAGGACCCAGTTCCCTCTATTCTTCTATTCTGTCAGCAACACCCCCACGTTCACAATTTTGCTATAGCAGTTCCAGGCATCATCTGTTCTCACAGATATAGACAATTCCACTAGGTCCCCAACAGACTTCCCTTACATGTCATTGGTGAGGATTGCGTCACACATCCAGGCTGAAACCAATCGCTTCAAAGAAGGGAATTATCACAATTGCCTTAGACCAAAATTGATGCCTAATGCTAAGAAGGCAGGCATGAAACCCATGACTTCCCAATAACTGCATTCTTTAAATGAGTTTTTTTTTTTTTTAACGTATTTATTTGTTTATTCATTTTTGGCTGTGTTGGGTCTTCGTTTCTGTGCGAGGGCTTTTTCTAGTTGTGGCAAACGGGGGCCACTCTTCATCGCGGTGCGCAGGCCTCTCACTATTGCGGCCTCTCTTGTTGCGGAGCACAGGCTCCAGACGCGCAGGCTCAGTAGTTGTGGCTCACGGGCCTAGTTGCTCCGCGGCATGTGGGATCTTCCCAGACCAGGGCTCGAACCCGTGTCCCCTGCATTAGCAGGCAGATTCTCAACCACTGCGCCACCAGGGAAGCCCAATAACTGCATTCTGTTAGCAAGGAAGAAGTGGGAAGATGAGGACAGTTGGGTAGATCTCTTTGAACACCCCTTAATTCATCCATAAAGCATAATATTTATCATTGTGTTTATCTTCTACTAACTCTCAGTCTAAATCAGTTTGTTTTGCCTTTTCTTAGTGTTGAAATAGATCAATTACATGCCAGATGAAGTAGCTGTTTTTCAATTAAGGGGCAGATTGTACAAATTATAATAGCCTTTTTGGGAAGTCTAGTTTTGTTGGGGGAGGGGTGGTGACTGTTTATTTGCTTGCTTGCCTTGCTAATAACAAAATGTTTAATTCATTTAAGTTAAATACTGTAGGATTCTACTCTGCCCTAATCTATTTTAATAGACTGTGAACTTACCCATAATTAGTAAACACAGGGTGTGTGTGAGGACAGTCTTGGATGGTGGGGGCAGGGGAGGTTTGCTAAGGAGGAGACATCTAAATTGAAAGCTGAAGGATGAGTAAAAGTTGGGAGGCTTGGGTAATCAGTAACTGGAAAGGTCAAGAGATGAGACTGAGCATGGAATACTAAGGAGATTAAGAGACCTAAAAGCTGGTGATTATAGAGCTCAGTAAGGCCACAATAAGAGTGTGCTAGGCAAAGGGATCTGAACTTTTTATCTTTTATTTTTGAGAGAGAGAAAGGGGAAAACATTGATGTGTTTAATGTAGGGAAAACTATGATCAAATATATGCTTTAAGAGAAACATTCTGGCTCTAGCAGGGGAAATGATATAAGGAGGGGAGGGTGTCTTAGATCAAGCTGCTAACACGAAATGCCATACACTAAATGGCTTAACTAATAGACATGTATTTCTCACAGTTCTGGAGGCTAGGAAGTCTAAGATCAAGGTTTCGGCAGATTCAGTTCTTAGTGACAGCCCTCTTCCTGACTTGCAGATAGCTCTTTTTCACTGTATTCTCACATGGTGGAGAAAGGAAACTTTGGTGTCTCTTTCTTTTCTTATAAGGGCAGTAATTCCATTATGGGGAATCCAAGCTCATGACCTCATCTAAACCAAATTATCTCCCAAAGATTCCACCATCACATTGGGAGTTAGGGTTTCAACATATGAATTTTGGAGGGGACACAATTCAGTCCACAGCAGGGGGCAAGACCAGAAGACAGGATATCTCTTTGGAAACTATATATTCAGGTGAGAACCACAGCAGCCCAACTAATGCAAGGATGGTAGAGATGGAGAGCAAGAGGGTCAGATGTAGGGAAGAGTCCTTTTTAAGGACTGAAAGATTGTGAATACTTTAATTCCTGTTAAAAAGGATCTAATTAGAGAGAAAAGTTTAAAGTAAAAGAGAGACAGAGGATGGCTCACTGGAGATCACTGGAAAACTGGGAGTGTGTGGGTCCAGGCTTTGGAGGAGGACTCAGCCTTAGACAGGAGTGACAAAAGGAAAGAATAAAAGGATTACCAGGGATCTGGCTAGTTTGCAGGTGTGATGAGAGATGGTTATTCACATTCCATAAACGTTTTTAAGCACTTGTGATATGTTGAGCACTGTTGTAGGAGCTGGGGCTATATCAGGAAACAAAAATACTTTCTGTAATCCAGGTTTGCAAACTAATAAAGAGAGACAGACATTAAATGATATATATGAGAAAAATACATACTTTGTTAGATGGTATAAGTGCTCGGAGAAAAATAAATCAAGTAAATGGAATGGGCTTACAATTTGAAATGGGGTCATGAATGGCCTCTTTGAAATGGAACAACTGGAACAATAAACAAAGTGAGTGAGAAACTTATGAAGTTATCTAAAGGAAGGGAATTCCAGGAAGAGGAACAAGAAGTGCACAGACCCTGAGGTGTGAATATTCTTGGCCTACTGGTGGTGGAAAAATGAGACCAGTGTGGAGTTTGTGAGGGGAAGAATGGTGGAAATACCCTCAGAGAGGTAATGAGGGTGAGGGCACCAGATCAAATGGACATTGTAATACTGGAGTTTTCATAGAATGAAAGGAAGCCTTCAGAAGGATCATTCTGGCTGCTGTGTTGATAATGGACCACAGGGATTGAAAATAGGAGCATCTGACAACTCTTGCAATACTCCAGGTGAAAGATGGTAGACCAGGTGGTAGCAGCAGAGGTAGGAGGAAAGGTCAGATTCTGATAATGGATTCTCTTTCTCGGTTATTTAGGATGTTAAATCATTTTCTCAAAATCTGATAAACATGTAAAGGTGCATTAAGAGGAGGGTTAAATAGAGAACATTTAAATAGCAATTGCAGACAAAGGGAGGGAAAATTGACCAGGGGAAAAAAGGAAAGAATTGAGGGCAACATTGGGAACTCAGTTGAGGTTTGAGACCCTGGATTATGATTGAAGATGCTCATCTTATAGTTATCATCAAAATCATTTCAAATAGTTTATCTATGGCTCTTTTTTGGGGAAATTCTTATTAATTAAAATTCAAGTTCAAATCAGAGATTGACGTTTACATTCTGTATAATAAAAAAAGTTTTCTAGCCTCACTACTAATACAAAATGCTATTGAAAGCCTATGCTTAACCTAAAGAAAATACTAAAAGATGTAACCACTAGTTCATGTGTCTGTGTCTAAGTATGTCTATAAAGTCTGTGTGTTTATATTCTACTCAACTTTCAACTGTCATTGGCAGGACATGGAAACTGTTAGCAATTAGTTATCACTGCATAAGTTCCTTATCATTCCTATTGCATAGTACTAGATGCTAGTATACAGTGATGAACTAGGATCCCTGACATCTCTGAGCTTACAATTTAGCAGCAAAAATAGGCAATTTAACAAAGATAAGCAGTTAAAACAAACTTGAATATCATGATAAGGCAAGTGGGTGGCCTATAGGGTAGCACGGCCTAATGTAACATAATGATCCAGAAAAGCCTCCATGAGCTAAAGACACTAAATCTGACACCTGAAGAATAAACAGGAATTAATCAGACAAAGCTAACATTATAGAAAATTTATGACTCTTTTCTGCTATGACACAGGTCTCATATTTAGCAGATAAACACCACTACAGCTGTGCTGATTATTAAAATACTGAAATCACAGGATCACAATCCCTTATCTAAAATTTCTAAACCAAAATTTTCTGAAAGTAAGAGTCCTATGTAAATTATTTGGCAGCAAAGAATTGAACAGATATGAGATTACTGATAATCTTTATTTTTCCCAATTGGGGTGAATATTATTCATTTTGTTGCAGAAATGGTAATAAGTTTGATTACTAGATGCTCTTTCCAGATGCTGCTGGGCTGAGGGTATACATAATATACATCATATTATCTTTTATTTCTTTAACATTGTTATTATGGGAAATTTCAAATTCATTTAAAAAAGGATATAATATTATAATGAACTCCCATGTACCCATCACACAGCTTTAACAATTCTCAGCTAATGGCCAATTTTGTTTCATCTATACCATGACTTAATTCCTCTCTATTATGTTGTTTTGAAGGAAATCTAAATCATCATGTTAACAATAATTCCTTAACATCGTCATATGGCCAATTGTTTCAAGAATTTCATAGTTTAATTTTTACAATTTATTATTATAGTCAAGATTCAGACAAAGTCCAAATAACTGTCATTGGTTGATTTGTCTGAAGTCTTTTTCAAACAGTAATTTCCTCTCCATCTTTTTAAAAAACCTTTTAGGTATTTATTGAAGAAATCTAAACATTTGTCTCAGAGTGTTCCACAGCCGAAGTCCTGTAGATTGTGTATCTTCATAGTGAAGTTTAACATGTTCCTTGGACCTCTGTATTTTCTATAAATTGGTGGTTGAATATAGAAGCTATCGTATCATTACAAAATCTGAAAAATTCTAAATTCTGAAACACATCTGGCTCCAAAGAGTTCAGACTAAGGATTATGGGCCTATACTTTTGTACACTAGCAAATTACTTCGGCTGCGAGGCCCTGGAAAACCTACCTGTTCTCCATAGTTCCCAGAACATCCAAATATCTAGTAACTAGTTAGTGGCTATGCCAGGAGGAGACCTCCAGGACCTAGCAGCTCTGAGGCCAGATTCTGTTCTGATAATCAGTGCCCCTGAAGCACCAGTTGTCATATTTTTAATATCACCACTGAAATCCTTTTCAGAAACATATTCTTCCTTTACTTCCTCCTTTTTTAAAATCATAATTGAGACCTATTTCATATACCATAAAATTCTCCCATTTAAAATGTACAGTTCAATGTTTTTTAGTATATGCATAGAGTTGTACAACAATAATCACAATCTAACTTTAAAACATTTTCATCACCCCAGAAAGAAATTCTGTACCCATTAGGTGTCACTGCCCACCACCACCCCTAAAACCTAAGCAACCACTAATATACTATACTATCTTTAGAGCTTTGCCCAATCTGAACATTTTATATAAATGAAATCATACAAAACATGGTCTTTAGTAAGTATGAAATGGTATCCCATTGTGGGTTTGATTTGTATTTCCCTAGTGACTAAAGACAATGAGCACTTTTTTATGTGCCTGTTGGCCAATTGCATATCTTCTTCAGAGAAATGTCTCTTCAAATCCTTTGTCCAATATTTAATTGGGCTACTTTTCTTTTTCACTGTTGAGTTGTCAGAGTTCTTTATATATATCTGGATACAAACCTCTTATTAGATATTTGATTTGAAAATATGTTTTCTCATTGTATGAACTGTTTTTTTCACATTACTGATAGTTCCTTTGAAGCACAAAGTTTTTAAATTGATAAAGTTCAATTTATCTATTTTTTCTTTCTCACTTGTGTTTTAAGTGTCACACCTAAGAAACAATTGCCTAACTCAAAGTCACACAGTTTTACTCCTCTGTTTTCTTCTAAGAGTTTTACAGATTTTTGTTGAGTTACTTTTTGTATATGATATGAGGTAGAAGGTCCAACTCCATTCTTTTGCATATGGTTATACATTTGTCCCAGAACCATCTGTTGGAAAGCCTATTTTTCCTCATTCATTTTCTTGGAATCCTTGACAAGAATCAATTTTCCATAAATGTCAAGGTTTATTCCTGGACTTCCAACTCTGTTCTATTGATCTGTATGTCTATGCAGTGCTATACTGTCTTGATTATTCTATCTTTACAGCAAGTTTCGAATTGGGAAATGTGAGTGCTCCAACATTATTCTTCTTTTAGATCATTTTGGTTATTCTGTGTGCCTTTACTTTTAATATAAAATTTAAAATCAGCTTCTCAATTTCTGAAAATAGGCATCTAGAATTTTGATAGGGATTATGTTGGATCTGAAGATCAATTTGGGGAGTATTGCCATTTTAATGATATTAAGTTTCGGGCTTCCCTGGTGGCGCAGTGGTTGAGAGTCTGCCTGCCAATGCAGGGGACGCGGGTTCGAGCCCTGGTCTGGGAAGATCCCACATGCCGCGGAGCAACTGGGCCCGTGAGCCACAATTACTGAGCCTGCGCGTCTGCAGCCTGTGCTCCGCAACAAGAGAGGCCGTGATAATGAGAGGTCCGCGCACCGCGATGAAGAGTGGCCCCCACTTGCCACAACTAGAGAAAGCCCTCACACAGAAACGAAGACCCAACACAGCCATAAATTAATTAATTAATTAATTTTAAAAAATGATATTAAGTTTCAATTTCATTCAACAGTGTTTTGTAGTTTTTGATATACAAACTTTGTATTTCTCTCCTTATTCTTAAGTACTTTATCCTTTTTTGTGCTATTGTAAATGGCATTATTTCTTCAAGTATTTTTTCTGTCCTTTCCTCTCTCTTCTCTCCTGGTACTCCTGTTACACGTATGTTGGTATGTGGGTACATTTAATGGTATCTCACATTTCTCTGAGGCTCTCTTTATTTTTCTTCATTCTTATGTTCTTTCTGTTTTTCAGATTGCCTAATCTCTTTGATCTATCTTAAAGATTCATGAGTGTTTCTTCTGCATCGTCAAATCTACTCTTGAGCCTCTATAGTGAATTTTTCATTTTGGCTATTATATTTTTCTACTCCATAAATGGCTGACTTCAAGCTACTGACATGATAAAAGCAGACTTGCACAATTCCTAAAAATTTAACAACCAGCTCTTTGGAGGCAGTACAAGCCAGTTCTGGCACACCAGTTATTCTCACCATGTTTGAGGAGAGATCACACTGCGTCAGATATTCTCCCCTGAAGTGTTGTGGGAAATTTTTCCTGTAAGGTCTTATTGTTCTCTCTGATTTTATGCTAAATTCCTGCAATTTTCTGCTATCAGTGCAGTAATCCAAAAGCCTGTAGGTGGTAGGGAGGAAGCCAGGGTCTTGTTGGGTGTTTTTTTTTCCCCCCTTGAATTGGTTGAGGATACAAAGAGTAAAGGCCACTACCTGTTTCATTTGTTCCTCCATTGCATGCAGGGAGCTGCCTTGCCCTGACTCACCTCCTAGTGGACAGTAATGCCTGCTGTATCAGAGAAAAGTTCCTTTACATAGCTCAGTGAGAAGATGCTTGAGAGAGAAACTTGCCACCCACAGGGTTTTTATTTGCTTTGTGTAGCTCTCTCCCTGGGAGTTAGTATCTCTCATCTATCTCTTGACCTGCACTTACCCTAATCCTTTCTCACTCAAATTAGGAAAGTTACAAGTCCAGGACCTGATGGCTTCACAGGTGAATTCTATCAAACATTTAGAGAAGAGTTAACATCTATCCTTCTGAAACTATTCCAAAAAATTGCAGAGTAAGGAATACTCCCAAACTCATTCTATGAGGCCACCATCACCCTGATACCAAAACCAAAGACACCACAAAAAAGAAAATTATAGGCCAATATCACTGATGAACGTAGACACAAAAATTCTCAACAAAATACCAGCAAAACGAATCCAACAACACATTAAAAGGATCATACACCAATATCAAGTGGGATTTATCCCAGAGATGCAAGTATTTTTCAATATCTGCAAATCAATCAGTGTGATACACCACATCAACAAATTGAAGAATAAAAACCATACGATCATTTCAATAGATGCACAAAAAGCTTTTGACAAAACAACACATTTTATGATAAAAACTCTCCAGAAAGTGGGCATAGAGGGAACCTACCTCAACATAATAAAGGCCATATATGACAAACCCACAGCAAACATCATTCTTAATGGTGAAAAAGTGAAAGCATTTCCTCTAAGATAAGGAACAACACAAGGATGTCCACTCTCACCACTATTATTCAACATAGTTTTGGAAGTCTTACCCATGGCAATCAAAGAAGAAAAAGAAATAAAAGGAATCCAAATTGGAAAAGAAGAAATAAAACTGTCACTGTTTGCAGATGACATTATACTATACATAGAAAACCCTAAATATGCTACCAGAAAACTACAAGAGCTCATCAATGAATTTGGTAAAGTTGAGGGATACAAAATTAATACATGGAAATCTCTTGTATACTACTTTCTTAACCCCAACTGTCTGGTCGAACCTGCATTACATATAGCAGATATCCTGAATGTTTGTGGCATGTAGATGGTACACTGCTCTCTTTTTGTTTTGTTTTGTTTTTGTTTTTTTATAATTATTATTTTTTTGTTGGAGTGCAATTGCTTTACAATGTTGTGTTAGTTTCTGCTGTACAATGAAGCAAATCAGCTATATGTATACCTATATCCCGTCCCTCTTGGACCTCTCTCCCACCCAATCCCACCCATCTAGGTCATCACAGAGCACCGAGCTGAGCTTCCTGTGCTTTATAGCAGGTTCCCATTAGCTATCTATTTTACACATGGTAGTGTATATATGTCAATCCTAATCTCCCAATTCGTCCCACCCTCACCTTCCCCCCATTCCCCGTGTCCACAATCCGTTCTTTACATCTGCATCTCTCTCTATTCCTGCCCTGGAAGTAGGTTCATCTGTACCATTTATCTAGATTCCACATATATGCTCTAAGGTCCTATTGATGCTATAGACTTTCTGCTACTTCTATTTTTCCTTATCATTTCAGTCAACTCTTAGAGAGAAAGGGGACAGTTTTCTTTCATAAATTTTTCATGGTTTTTGCTACCTCTATCATCAATAAGCATTGTGACAAAGAATCCACAATGTTATAGTTGGAAGAATTAAAGATCATTTCATACAAAGTCTTATTTTATAATAAAGAAACTGAGGCCCACAGCAAGGAAAGTGCCTTAACTAAAGATTGAACCTATCTGTTTCACTGCGTGGCCCAACACTTTTTCAACACAGAGCAGTATCCAGGGCTTGCTGCAATGGTAAGCTTTTTCTGTTGGAATTCAGTATTATACTTCTCTTTTCAGCCTACATGAGAAACTATCACATTTTAAAGTTTTCTTACAAATAATCCTGTTCTTAGCTTGAATTAATTTGCCAGATTTCAAATCGAAACACAATTTTATCATTACAGTGTTTAACTCTTTGGAAGTAGATGGTTATATCATAAATGTTCATACAACTTCAATTATATGAATAGGACAGTGATGTCTTAATGATATTATTTTCTATATCTAATAAAATGTTTCTTTTTACAATTACATAGACAGATAAAATGGTTAAATGCATGGATTTTGAAAAGGTGTGAGAAAATCCAAATCCTTTCATCAGGGTAACCTCATTTTTTCATTAATCTTTTCTGAGATAAATATTAACTGATTAATTTGCTAGATTTTTAAACAGTTTCATTATTTGCTCAAGGTATAATTTTCATAATGAATTTACATTTATGCAATATGTTAAAAAGGAGAGAGAAACAAAGGGCAGTAACTTCTATCGCATAGAAAGTCCCATATTAAAACTATGCTTTTCACCAGAGGGCAAACAGGAGAAGCAAGAAGAACTACAATCCTGCAGCCTGTGGAACAAAAACCACATTCATAGAAAGACAGACAAGATCAAAAGGCAGAGGGCTTTATACCAGATGAAGGAACAAGATAAAACCCCAGAAAAACAACTAAATGAAGTGGAGACAGGCAACCTTTCAGAAAAAGAATTCAGGATAATGATAGTGAAGATCATCCAGGCCTCAGAAAAAGAATGGAGGCAAAGATCGAGAAGATGCAAGAAATGTTGAACAAAGACCTAGAAGAATTAAAGAACAAACAAACAGAGATGAACAACACAATAACTGAAATGAAAAATACACAAGAAGGAATCAATAGCAGAATAACTGAGGCAGAAGAACGGATAAGTGACCTGGAAGACAGAATGGTGGAATTCACTGCCGCGGAACAGAATAAAGAAAAAAGAATGAAAAGAAATGAAGACACCCTAAGAGACCTCTGGAATAACATTAAACACAACAACATTCACATTATAGGGGTCCCAGAAGGAGAAGAAGGAGAGAAAAGGCCCAAGAAAATATTTGAAGGGATTATAGTCGAAAACTTCCCTAACATGGGAAAGGAAATAGCCACCCAAGTCCGGGAAGCACAGACAGCCCCAGGCAGGATAAACCCAAGGAGAAACACACTGAGACAAATAGTAATCAAATTAACAAGAATTAAAGACAAAGAAAAATTATTGAAAACAGCAAGGGAAAAACGACAAATAACATACAAGGGAACTCCCATAACGTTAACAGCTGATTTCTCAGCAGAAACTCTACAAGCCAGAACGGAGTGACATGACATATTTAAAGTGATGAAAGGTAAGAACCTACGACCAAGATGACTCTAACCAGCAAGGATCCCATTCAGATTCGATGGAGAAATCAAAAGCTTTACAGACAAGCAAAATCTAAGAGAATTCAGCACCACCAAACCAGCTCTACAACAAATGCTAAAGGAACTTCTCTAAGTGGGAAACACAAGGGAAGAAAAGGACCTACAAAAACAAACCCAAAACCATTAAGAAATGGTAATAGGAACATACATACCGATAATTACCTTAAACATGACT
Organism: Eubalaena glacialis; assembly: GCF_028564815.1. NCBI lineage: Eukaryota > Metazoa > Chordata > Mammalia > Artiodactyla > Balaenidae > Eubalaena > Eubalaena glacialis. The sequence goes on from NC_083721.1 coordinate 114,669,418, forward strand.
GGATTAAATGCTTCAACCAAAAGACACAGGCTTGCTGAATGGATACAAAAACAAGACCCATATATATGCTGTCTACAAGAGACCCACTTCACACCTAGGGACACATACAGACTGAAAGTGAGAGGATGGAAAAAGATATTCCATGCAAATGGAAATCAAAAGAAAGCTAGGGTAGCAATACTCGTATCAGATAAAATAGACTTTAAAATAAAGAATGTTACAAGAGACAAGGAAGGACACTACATAATGATCAAGGGATCAATCCAAGAAGAAGATATAACAATTATAAATATATAGGCACCCAACATAGGAGCACCTCAATACATAAGGCAACTGCTAACAGCTCTAAAAGAGGAAATCGACAGTAACACAATAATAGTGGGGGACTTTAACACCTCACTTACACCAATGGACAGATCATCCAAACAGAAAATTAATAAGGAAACACAAGCTTTAAATGACACAATAGACCAGATAGATTTAATTGATATTTATAGGACATTCCATCCAAAAACAACAGATTACACTTTCTTCTCAAGTGCGCAAGGAACATTCTCAGGATAGGTCACATCTTGGGTCACAAATCAAGCCTCAGTAAATTGAGGAAAATTAAAATCATATCAAGCATCTTTTCTGACCACAACGCTAAGAGATTAGGAATCAATTATAGGGAAAAAAACGTAAAAAACACAAACACATGGAGGCTGAACAATACATTACTAAATAACCAAGAGAACACTGAAGAAGTCAAAGAGGAAATCAATAAATACCTAGAGACAAATGACAATGAAAACATGACGATCCAAAAGCTATGGGATGCAGCAAAAGCAGTTCTAAGAGGGAAGTTTATAGCAATACAAGCCTACCTCAAGAAACAAGAAAAACCTCAAGTAAGCTATCTAACCTTACACCGAAAGGAACTAGAGAAAGAAGAACCAACAAAACCCAAAGTTAGTAGAAGGAAAGAAATCATAAAGATCAGAGCAGAAATAAATGAAATAGAAACAAAGAAAACAATAGCAAAGATCAATAAAACTAAAAGCTGGTTCTTTGAGAAGATAAACAAAATTGATAAACCATTAGCCAGACTCATCAAGAAAAAGAGCGAGAGGACTCAAATCATAAAATTAGAAATGAAAAAGGAGAAGTTACAACAGACACCACAGAAATACAAAGCATCCTAAGAGACTACTACAAGCAACTCTATGCCAATAAAATGGACAACCTGGAAGAAATGGACAAATTCTTAGAAAGGTATAACCTTCCAAGACTGAACCAGGAAGAAACAGAAAATATGAACAGACCAATCACAAGGAATGAAATTGAAACAGTGATTAAAAATCTTCCAACAAACAAAAGTCCAGGACCAGATGGCTTCACAGGTGAATTCTATCAAACATTTAGAGAAGAACTAACACCCATCCTTCTCAAACTCTTCCAAAAAATTGCAGAGGAAGGAACACTCCCAAACTCATTCTATGAGGCCACCATCACCCTGATACCAAAACCAGACAAAGATACTACAAAAAAAGAAAATTACAGACCAATATCACTGATGAATATAGATGCAAAAATCCTCAACAAAATACTAGCAAACAGAATCCAACAACACATTAAAAGGATCATACACCATGATCAAGTGGGATTTATCCCAGGGATGCAAGGACTCTTCAATATATGCAAATCAATCAATTTGATACACCATATTAACAAACTGAAGAATAAAAACCATATGATCATCTCAATAGATGCAGAAAAAGCTTTTGACAAAATTCAATGCCCATTTATGATAAAAACTCTCCAGAAAGTGGGCCTAGAGAGAACCTACCCCAACATAATAAAGGCCATATATGACAAACCCACAGCAAACATCACTCTCAATGGTGAAAAACTGAAACTATTTCCTCTAAGATCAGGAACAAGACAAGGATGTCCACTCTTGCCACTGTTATTCAACATAATTTTGTCAGTCCTAGCCACAGCAATCAGAGAAGAAAAAGAAAGAAAAGTAATACAAATTGGGAAAGAAAAAGTAAAACTGTCACTGTTTGCCGATAACATGATACTATACATAGAGAATCCTAAAGATGCCACCAGAAAACTCCTAGAGCTAATCAATGAACTTGGTAAAGTAGCAGGATACAAAATTAATGCACAGAAATCTCTTGCATTCCTATACACTAATGATGAAAAATCTGAAAGAGAAATTAAGGAAACACTCCCATTTACCACCGCAACAAAAAGAATAAAATACCTAGGAATAAACCTACCTAGGGAGACAAAAGACCTGTATGCAGAAAACTATAAGACACTGATGAAAGATATTAAAGATGATACAAACAGATGGAGAGATATACCATGTTCTTGGATTGGAAGAATCAACATTGTGAAAATGACTATACTACCCAAAGCAATCTACAGATTCAATGCAATCCCTATCAAATTACCAATGGCATTTTTTACAGAACTAGAACAAAATATCTTAAAATTTGTACGGAGACACAAAAAACCCCGAATAGCCAAAGCAGTCTTGAGGGGAAAAAATGGAGCTGGAGGAATCAGACTTCCTGACTTCAGACTATACTACAAAGCTACAGCAATCAAGACAATATGGTACTGGCACAAAAACAGAAATATAGATCAATGGAACAGGATAGAAAGCCCAGAGATACACCCACGCACCTAAGGTCAACTAATCTATGACAAAGGAGGTAAGGGTATACAATGGAGAAAAGACAGTCTCTTCAATAAGTGGTGCTGGGACAACTGGACAGCTACATGTAAAGAATGAAATTAGAACACTCCCTAACACCATACACAAAAATAAACTCAAAATGGATTAGAGACCTAAATGTAAGACTGGACACTGTAAAACTCTTAGAGGAAAACATAGGAAACCCTCTTTGACATAAATCACAGCAAGATCTTTTTTGATCCACCTCCTAGAGTAATGGAAATAAAAACAAAAATAAATGAATGGGACCTAATGAAACGTAAAAGCTTCTGCAAAGCAAAGGGAACTACAAACAAGACGAAAAGACAACCCTCAGAATGGGAGAAAATATTTGCAAACGAATCAACGGACAAAGGATTAATCTCCAAAATATATAAACAGCTCATCCATCTCAATATTAAAAAAAACAAACAACCCAATCCAAAAATGGGCAGAAGACCTAAATAGACATTTCTCCAAAGAAGACATACAGATGGCCAAGAGGCACATGAAAAGCTACTCAACATCACTAATTATTAGAGAAATGTAAATCAAAACTAAGTGAGGTATCACCTCACACCAGTTAGAATGGGCATCATCAGAAAATCTACAAACAACAAATGCTGGAGAGGGTGTGGAGAAAAGGGAACTCTCTTGCACTGTTGGTGGGAATGTAAATTGATACAGCCACTATGGAGAACAGTATGGAGGTTCCTTAAAGAACTAAAAATAGAATTACCATATGATCCACCAATCCCACTACTGGGCATATACCCAGAGAAAACCATAATTCAAAAAGACACATGCACCCCAATGGTCATTGCAGCACTACTTACAATAGCCAGGCCATGGAAGCAACCTAAATGTCCATCGACAGACAAATGGATAAAGAAGATGTGGTACATATATACAATGGAATATTACTCAGCTGTAAAAAGGAACGAAATTGGGTCATTTGTAGAGATGTGGATGAATCTAGAGACTGTCATACAGAGTGAAGTAAGTCAGAAAGAGAAAAACAAATATCATATATTAACGTATATATGTGGAACCTAGAAAAATGGTACAGATGAACCGGTTTGCAGGGCAGAAATTGAGACACAGATGTAGAGAACAAACGTATGGATACCAAGGGGGGAAAGCGGCAGGGGGCAGTGGTGGTGCTGTGGTGAACTGGGAGATTGGGATTGACATGTATACACTAATATGTATAAAATGGATAACTAATAAGTACCTGTTGTATAAAAAAATAAATAAAATTCAGAAAAAAACCCCACAAAACTATGCTTTTCCACTTCCTACTGAATCTAAGGCCAAACCTCAATTACTTATGCTGATGATATATGGTGGACAAAATATTACTAAAGTTCTTATTGAAGACAGGTTATTTTGGTTTGGTGTTTTAACCTTAATCATTGGTTTCAAAGTCCTCCACACTGAATATTTTGTGAGGACAGTGAAAATTGCAGATTAGACTGATTAATGTTTGACTTCATGTTTCTCTCCCTTTTCATCAAATGATAGAAGTGTTCATAAAGGGGTGTCATGGAAGAGTGAATGGAGAAGAACAAGAGTAATAGGATTTGCTAATCAGGCTTAAGTAATGGAAGCTTGATTGCATTTAAAGCTGATGTAATGATGCAGAAATAGGAAAGGTGGTTTTTTTTTTTTTAAAGAATGTTGAATTGGAAAATACAAAGAGAGATATTTCTGGCAAAATAAAGCTAAAAATAAGCATGTCTTATTTAGATACTTATTTTTAGCTTTATTTTGCCTAAAACACAACTATTTCTGATTATATTTTTGAAAAGTTCAGTCTATGTAATACACACTGGAGTATATAAATAGATTGACCTTTAGGGCCTTTGGGCAGCATATTATGGATTGAATTATCTGTGATTTGCTTTCTTTCTTCTAGTTATATTAAAGAAAGGAACTGTTTCATAGCAGCTCACATCTTTTCACAATTAATTCCAAATTGACAGACTATATTTAGGGCAATCAACTCAAGTCAGCTTGATTACTGACAAAAGACATTCAAGGAGGAAATGTTAAATCAGAACTTTCATTCCAGAGAATAAATAAGGAATGGGAATATCCTCGGGAAAAAATAGCTTTATATTAGAATATAAACCTCCCATTCAATTCTCATAGCTTTTTTTCTTTCCCTCCCTCTCTTCTTCCCTTCCTCTCTTTTCTTCACAGAGCCTTTACATAGGTTTTTGTTTTTAATAGATTTTTTTAGTGGGAAGGGGGTAAAATATGAAAAACGTAAAGAGTGATCACATGTCGTTTTATTTTGAAAATGGTGAACCTGTCCACAATCAGGAAGGGTTTTTAATAAATGTTAGAAAGTTCATGGGCAAAGAGGGACTAAATGCCCATTTTAGTATATCAACAAAAATAGGACTGCTTTAAAAAAATTTACAACAGTTAGTGGTGATGTGAAAGTCCAGAGTGGCTTCCTATGAAGTTATTTATAGATGTCACTCTCCAAATTTTCGAGGAGTAATTCTGAACAGTCACACAGTCATCTGCTATGAGACCAAAATTAAAGTAAAAGAGGAAAAAGCAAGCAAAAGGAAAGTTTTAGAAAGGGAACATTGGTAAACCTGTGAAATATAAAGTCCATTGGAATCACCTTCAGACCCCAGAAAGTAAATCAATCTTTAGAAAACTCCATTGATAAAGAAAAGTGAAATATCCCCCAATAGTTGCTTATCACCTAAAATTCAACACACACAAATATTATTTCATTGTTTTTCTCCCAATAATAAATTAATGAAATGAGCCAGTACCTGCCAACTGGACAAGAAATCTGGAGGTCTTCCAGATTAATCCCTTCTCCTCATTCCCTCATTCCTCCCATTTCTTTCTTCTTTTCTTTCTTTTTTTTTTTTTTTAGGAAAAAGACCAACATATTTATTGCAAGTAGAGGATAAATATAACTTCTCTATAAAGAGTTATTTAAATTAATTGAGAAGATTTCTGTCCATCCAGTAGAAAAATAGGCAAGGACATGAATAGACAATGTAAGAAAACATGTGACCAAAACAAATGTATGAACATATATTTAAAAGAAATGATAATGAACGAAGTAAGGATTAAATCAATTCAAATTTTTCACTTATAAAATTACAAGTATTTTTTAAGACAGAAATTAATCCTGGTGAGGGTATGTTAAGATGGCAACTCTAACATATTGCTTTTTGTTTTTTGGGTTTTTTTTTTTTTTTCATGGAAAGTTATTTTATTTTAATGGTTCCATAGCTCTCCTGTACATTTTATTTTCTTAATATCGTTAAGATCTGCCCCAAGCTCTTCATTCCCATTGTTTTGGTGTAGGCTTTCATCATTATCTGCCTGGATAATTGCAATCTCCTTCTTAATTGCCTAACTTTAGTCTCTGTACCTTACAGTCTACTTGTCACATGATCAGAAAAGTAACCTTTCTGAAAAACAGAAATAAGATCATATTAATATCCTGATTAAAGCATTCAACTGAACTCTTTGCATAATATGTCAGATCCTCCAGTATGTGGTTGTTTTCTCTTCAATTTTATCCCCATTGCTTGCCGCCTCTCAGTATACCCTATTCTATCACATTAAGCTATTTACAGTACTCCCTCTCAAAAATGTTCTTCCACGTTTCCATGCGTTTGAACACACTGTTCCTTGTACTTAGAGTCCTGTTCTCCCAGCCCCTCCTAGTAAACTGCCACATACTATTCAGGCCCATCCAAGGGTTTCTTCCTCTTGGAACACTTCCCTGGCCCTTCCTACCCCACACACTCCTTTGTTCCACCACTGCACCTGGAGCACCTGTGATATATTCCTAGTCACAATGAGTTGCAGTGACTTGTTTATAGATTTATCTCTTTCTAGACTGTGGATTTCTAGAAAATATGCCTTTCCATCCTTATGTGTGGACACCTTATGGTTACTCACTAATGCTGCATGAATGACTGAGTGAATGTTCTAATGATGCTAAGACAGAGGTAATTAGAGATTTGTCCAAATATACTGCATGAATCAGGGGTAGGTCCAGGAATAGATTCTGGTGCCTCCAACTCCTTTCTATTCCTCAGATGCTCAGACCATGATTCACTGTTTCATTAACAAAATAAGATGGAAAGATTTTAATTTTTCTTACATAAAATTACCCACCATAAGAAACTATCCACTGTATTCCACTGTCTGGCTTTTAGGAGTAAAAATGAATCTTGATGCTCTAGTTGCATTTTGGGGGAACATTCTTTCATCCTAGGCACAAAGATGCCCAGAATAGATACCAGCAGCATTGGTATTTGAATAAAAGAACCAAACTAAAAAGGCTGTAAATAACTCAAAAAAGAATTCATGTCAGCTATCAACTGTTGCCCATCTTTCTTCTTACTTTTCTTCTAAAGTAGCAGATTAAGCACTCCTTACTCTCTTTTGCCCTGAATTAAAAAATTGTCTGTGTATATTAGCTAAGATGTCCCTTGAGATTTCAAATGCAGGAAAAAAACAAAAAACAAAACAATCCTTAATTAAATGTGGTAGGTTGACATCTCCTTGCCTCATTAAATATGTTAATAATTTTGCATAATGTAACTCTATTTCTAAAGTGACTTTGACTTTGAGAAATCTTTTACTAAAAAAATTTTCTGGAAGCATTTATCATGTGATCAGCCCTGTTTTCAGACTACATATTATAAGTCAGCAAAATATATTTCCTCTTCTCATAAGTATAAATAAGGAGGACATTATAAACCCATAAAAAGAATTAAACATTCACACAAGTTAAAAAATACAAGAATTATTTGTAACTTTTATAAGCCTTATAAGCCTGCATCTCCTTGTAATTTGTCTCAGTGCATTATACACACATCTCACTTTTATAGCCTTGAAAAATAGTGCTGTTCTTTCAGGAGGTTTTCTTGTAGAAATAGCACAGAAGATTAGATAATATAGTGTATTACAAAATTTCCTAAATATTTTATTCTGATATTTCAGGTTCACTCCAGCACTTCACTGTCATGGCAGCTCTTCTATCACTACCCACAAAGTATCCTTGCCACCATATTTTCCTCCATCCATTTCTCCTTCTCTGCCTGAGTTCTTTGCTCTGGCTCCTCACACTCACAGCACATGACCTTTTCCACTGGAGAACCCCCAGGGACATGCTTTCAGTTCCCTGCTCTGATTGCTTGTCATTAAAAGAACAGCTTTTCTCAAATTCAGGTGAATAAAATTCCCCACTCTGTTAAATATCACAAAGCAGAATATAATTGATTGCTTTAAGAGGAAAATAGAACTGTAGTGCTAAGAATTCACTGTTGAAAAATTACTCTGGATTGAACTGTTAAGGAACATTTTGTGGAAGAGGAAAGAATCTGATCGGCCTGAGAAAGAAGGATAAGGCGTAGCTAAGATGAGGTAAGCAGAGAGAAGGCATTCTAGGTGAGATGAGCCTAAGTAATATCATGTGAGTCAGCAATGAATGTGGAGTTGGGCAGACAACTACTTCTGATGGGTTGGAGAATCTGAAAAGGATGGTCATGGTAGATAATACTGAAAAGTTAGCTGTAAATCTAGAATGTCTAAGATGTTTACATTTCTATCCCTTAGGTCATCAGCAGGCATTGCAGGTGTTTGGGTGCTAAGTGACATAACAGAGGTAATGTGATAAAGGAGGAATTGAAGAGGAGACACATGGGAGAGGGACATCCTGAAAGCAAGAGGAGTTGGCTTACATACAAAATGATGAGAGACAGTTGGGAGGTGTGGATAGAAATGGGAAAGAAGTGACTTCTGTCTTTTTATTCTTTCTACACACATTTCACCAAGAAATCATTCAGCAAGCTTATTTAATAAATACAGTATCAACAATAATTATTTAAGTCATTCATCCCTATAAGGATCCAAACATTAGAAGGACAGACATCTATTTTCTTTTTGGCATTCCCATTTCTACTTAAGGAAGAAACAAGAGACATAGAATGACTGACTTCATGATTAAATGAATATTTTTTAAAATATTTTAAAAATAGAGAAAGACAAATACTGTATGATATCACTTATACGTGGAATCTAAAAAATACAACAAACTAGTGAATATAACAAAAAAGAAGCAGACTCACAGATACAGAGAACAAACTAGTGATTAATAACAGGGAGAGGGAAGACGGCAGGGGCAATATAGGGGCAGAGGATTAAGAGGTACAAACTGTTAAGTATTAAATAAGCTACAAGGATATATTGTACAACATGGGGAATATAGAAAATATTTTATAATAACTATAAATGGAGTATAACCTTTAAAAATTGTGAATCACTATATTGTACACCTGTAATATACAATATTATACATCAACTATACTTCAATTAAAAATTTTGTTCAAGTTTTCTTGATAAAGAAAAGTAGATGAAATTTTGAGACAGACATTAATCTAAGCCAATTTTTTTCCACACAAAATCATTTGTAATGAACATTATTTGTAATGTACTAAAAACATGTTTCAGTTCATTGAGTATTTGTGAAATGCCTGAGAATATTCAGTAATTTTTTTTAAATCTAAAACTTCATATTTTAACACTCTGGGAATAATAAGTCATTATTTCCTGCATCTTCTGATTCTGCTAAGTCATTCTACAATAAGCCAGCCACAAGTATGGTAGATTCTTTAACATACTTAATGCAATTCAATAACAATTTTACTATGACAAGTGCTAATATACATTTCAAATATTTTGATTAAAAGTTTTAGGAGGATTTCTTTCATCTCTCCCAGTACTTCCCTAAAGACTCACTGGTTTAGTGACCAGCAATGCAGAAATTAAGCATTACTTCAGTGCCATATGAAAGGGAAATATTTTGCTTTCAACTAGAAAGCACATTATAATTCAGTCAGATGTGGGTGTGTATGCATAAGCAAGCATGAGTAAAGAGGAGAGAGATTATAGAGTATTTTAGATTCCTTTTCAAATTAATGTCATCAAGTCCACTTATAAGAATAAAATATAGAATACCTGGAGGTGTTATGCTCTGCTAGTCACAGGAGAGTGCTAGAGCACCATTAAATTACCTGCTCTAAAATAGCTGAAAGAAATCATGCACTAGAGATTGACAATGTGCTTGAGCAAGCTTTGCCTTGCATGGTTGATTGAAAGAAATAATAGCACATGCTGGTAGAAATTATAGTAGAATACCAAATCTGCTTCATAATATCTCCAGATGTTAGGAACAGAATGATAAAGTGTGACAGAACTATCTTGTGCTGTAATTATTTTAATCTTTGCAGTGCTATTATAAAAGATTTCAATTTTGTTAAATTACCCTCTGCATTTGAAAATTCCCTTTCAGCCAGCTCTTAACATTTCTACTAAATTGTTGTACATCTGTTTCAGGGAGCATCCTCTTGAGCCAGTGGGAATGCAATATGTGGACAAGGTCACATTTAACAACCCAGTTCTTCCTTGAAGTAAAAGCTAAATAACTGAGATGTGATTCTGAGTCCTTGAAAATGGGAAGACTTTGCAGTCAAATCCTTCTTTCATAGGATTTCAATAACTTTATGCATCACAATTCATTTTTATGACTTTAAGAGATGAAAAATATATGATTCCTATTTTCTAGACAAAAACACTAAATCACCTCATAATCCAGAAGAATTCATGTCAGTAACTACAAGAACCGCAAGCCAGATTTTCAGACATCTAGATTCTGCTAGAGAAAATAATGTTCCTTCATCCAATGTAATCATCAGTTTTATAAGCATCACTTTATGATACTAAATTGAATTGAACTTACATTTGAAAGTGCTGAGTAACAATCAAGCATGATAATTTACTAAGTACTGGGAACCCTTTGAAGGATAGTATAATTGTATAGAATTTCTATGGAAATTGTGAGGTATTAAGGGAATCTATAGACACATTCCCCAGAGAAATGCAAATAAACACAGCACTCTACATACAATTTGAGGAGTGTAGGTTACAGGCTCCATCACAAGATCTTCAGCTATAAGGGTACTGTCCCTATAACACATGGATTGGGGTGATCCAGTGCAGTTTCTAGAGAGTTCTGAGTTTACTACCAAGTTGGGTCACATCTCCTACCTTTCTCCAATGCCCACGTCGGATTGCCTCAACTCAATATCACACTTATTAAACTACAGATTAAAGGATAAATAAATATGAAACATTTCCTAGTATTTAAGAGGCTTTAATAAGATGTAAGAGCAATCAGGAACTTCCCTGGTGGCGCAGTGGTTAAGAATCTGCCTGCCAATGCAGGGGACACGTGTTCGAGCCCTGGTCCAGGAAGATCCCACATGCCGCAGAGCAACTAAGCCTGTGCGCCACAACTACTGAGCCTGTGCTCTAGAGCCTGCAAGCCACAACTACTGAACCCACATGACACAACTACTGAAGCCCGTGCACCTAGAGTCTGTGCTCCACAACAAGAGAAGCCACTGCAATGAGAAGCATGCACACCGCAACGAAGAGTAGCCCCCACTAGCCACAACTAAAGTAAGCCCGCACACAGCAACGAAGACCTAACACAGCCAAAAATAAATAAATAAATAAATTTATTTTAAAAAAAAATGTAAGGGCAATCAAATTTGTGACCATGTCCATCCAGAAAGATTGCCAATAAAGTCAATAAGAAACTAAAAACCGTATTAAAGGAATTATTTTTCCAATTGGCTGTACTGGAATCTATAGAAAGAGCCTAAGATATTATTTTGAATACTATACCTGCTAGTAAATATTAAGACCCAAAACCTAAAAAGTTTTTAACAACGTAGAAGAATTATTTATTGAGATATTAATTTTTATGTTCCACATATAGCTTAGAAGCATTGAAAATATGAGATGTGAAAGGAACATGCTGGCTGATACAAAAGGTGTCTTGGTGATAAAATGTGTGGAGAATACATCAGCGCCCTGTAGGACCTCCCTAAGTGTTTTGGTCCTGCATGAGACTCAGAGACTAGAGAGCCCACAACTGAACATTTTATCAACTCAGGGAGATAATGACTTGGAATTAAATTGTAGAAAATGAAAACATGTTTTGTTTAGTTTTTCCTTGCACACCCGAATTTCTGTCAAGGCATAACTTTTCTTATCACTCTGTTTACCTCTATGGTTGACGAAACTGAGCAACCTATACCATCATCCACATAAGGTGCAAGCAAGCAGCTCCAGAAGATGAACAGTCCTACATTCTCCCTTTCAGTACCCACAAGTCTTTTCCTCCAAAATGCTCTCCTGGTTCTGTGCATTTCATAAAGGGGTAATGTCAGAGTGACAGGGAACTCTAGTAAGATATTGGAAATCAAGAAATAGATCTGCAGAACAAGGGCATGAGGACAGCTCTTCTAGTTCCAGGCTTCTGGCCTGCTGTGAAGGAAAGGGAAGGAATCACCCCTTTTCAGGCTGGACAGACCTTCCTCTGCCTCACCTCAAAGGGCAATAGCACCAAATTCACACTTGAGAGGGTGCAGACCAGAGAGAACTGCACAATGCTTAAATTGACTCTTACTCCCTTTCTTGGACCCAGTACCTCATGTGACCCATTTACACCTCCAGCTCTTGCTACTGAGGACCTCAACCTCTCTTGACTGCTCCTGAAATGGCCAGTACTCCAAAACTTTTTTTTTATCCTTAAGCTCTCCCCAAGTCCACACCCATGCATCACAAAAACTACAATTTCTGTAGTGCATCTTAGCTAGGTTAAGAAAGAAGGATGAATAAACTAGTCTATTGTATGGGAATGGCTCCCAAGAGTACTTGGTAAACAAAAGGTGTTTTTATTGCTGATTTGTCAGGGAGTAGGGGTATCCTGTGAAGGGAAAGTGGGAGTGTCCAAGTGCATAGCCATGGGCTGAATACCCAAGACTTTGTCTTTGGACATCAGAATAGCTTTTTGTTCTACAGTCTCCCACCACTCATCTTGCCCTTAGCTGAAGAAGGTATCTCAAAGCCATGGTTTTTGCTCCTCTTTCCCTTTCCAGGAAGGCCTTACTTAAGTGGAACACCCTGGGTGGTATGGCTTTTAAACACATGGATTTTGAAAGTGTAAAGAGTACCTAGGGATCTTCAGAATAGCATCCTTTTTGTTTAGTTCTTTTCTGCAAGATTATGTGAGGAAATTATTTTGGCAAAGTAAAGGCCTTTTAGTAATTTAAATTAGCTACTTACCATTTATTTCCAGTTACTATAGAACAAAATATAACTAAAACAAATATGGGGCTTCCCTGGTGGCGCAGTGGTTGAGAATCTGCCTGCTAATGCAGGCAACACGGGTTCGAGCCCTGGTCTGGGAAGATCCCACATGCTGCGGAGCAACTAGGCCCGTGAGCCACAACTACTGAGCCTGCGCGTCTGGAGCCTGTGCTCCGCAACAAGAGAGGCCGCGATAGTGAGAGGCCCGCGCACCGCGATGAAGAGTGACCCCCGCTTGCCGCAACTAGAGAAAGCCCTCGCACAGAAACGAAGACCCAACACAGCCAAAAATAAATTAATTAATTAATTTTTTAAAAAAAGTAACAAATGTTCAAATACAATTGGTGTCTTTAAAAAAAAAAGTGTAAATTATAAAAAAAAAAAAACAAATATGATGGTCGAATTTCGAGTTTATTTGGTTGCTAAACTTTCTTTATATAATAATGTCTCAATTTGTTCACACTGAATGGCATTCCAATCAAAACCTCAAAAATCTAAAACATAACCATGGATTGTGATTCTAAATCTATTGGTAAGTTGGCTATTTGGAACTCAGCATACATCTTCCCACAGAACTGATGTTTCAGTAGAGTGAGCCCCCTAATTGCTCTGATTCAATACATAGTGAGTATTCAGGGTATAAGGAGGGATCTAAGGGGATGGCCCTGGTGTCTGGAAGGAAAAACAAGAAATCTAAGGAGCAAAGGGATTAAGGATTTAAGGAACCTGAAACATAATTCCAGATTTGGCCAGTAGCGATGACTTAACATAATAAAACTCAGAGTTTCTGTTATAGGACAGGCTTGGATTCATACTGAGAAGGCTGGGGTAGGTTTGGTAAGAACCTAGAATTTTGGATTTAGGCATGTGGTATGGCAGGGTATGAAAACCCCAGGTGCTTTTAAACAGAGAACATACTTGCAATCTGGTTCCTGTAAACTAGAGGCCAGTATAGTATCAGTTTGTGGATTCAGGGTGACCAAGCTCCTTGGATAGGGAGTATGAATCAAGCAAGCATTGCTGAAAAAATTGTGAAATTGATGGAGTCCACAGTAAATGCTTGTGCATCAGTTAGGATTGCTTCATAACAAACTCAATACCCAAATGTAATGTGGAAGCTAGCCATTACACTGGGTACTATGCCATATCATGAATTGATAAAATGGACTTATTGACAATGCACAGAATCAATCATCCATATCTGTGGTTCTTCCGTAGAAGCTTTTATAATTGCATCTATCTTGTTGCCTAGTTGTGCCAAAACACAAATTTGTCAGAAATCAATTCATAGATGAAATTGTATATTTCCTAACTTACTACAAATTCTGAAATAGAAATACGTTATTTAGGTTGAGTTAGCTTTTCAGGAGGAAGTAAATGGGCTTTCACTATAGCAAAGGTATACTTGAACTATTTACAAGTTAGTCTTATCTGAGTAATGGAATAATAACTCTTTCATAATAATTATGTAGTATAATGCATCCTAAAAGAGGTATTAGTTTAATGGTTTCCCATTTTTTGTAATGTATTGAATCTTTTGAGATATCAATTTTTAATGCTAAATATAGTTTTCAAAAAATCAGAATTCCATTAAAATTCTAATTAACTTCATGTGCACTTAACATAATTATTTCCTTCCTTTGGAAAATAATTATTTGTTACTTATTGGAAACCCACTTGCCCTCAATTTCTCTTATTAAACAAGAATATGTTATTTTTTGATAACTTAATGAATTGACTATTTTTGTCTTAGTAGTAGTTGTTATGGGTTGAATTGTGCCCCCCATAAAAGATATGTTGAAGTCCTAACCTCAAGTACCTCAAAACATCACCTTTTTTGGAAATAGGGTCTTTGCAGATGCAGTCAAGTTAAGAAGTCATTAGAGTGTACCCCAATCCAATATGACTAGTGTCCTTGTAAAAAGGGAAAACTTGGGCACAAACACAGACATGAAAAGAGGAAAGACAATGTAAAGAGACATAAGGAGAATACATTGTGAAGATGGAAGATTGAAATGATGAATCTACAAGCCAAGAAATGCTAAAGATTGCCAGCAAACCACCAGAAACTAGGCAAGAGAGTACTCCCCTATAGGTTTTAGAGTGAGAATAACACTGCCAACTCCTTGATTTTGGACTTCTAGCCTCCAGAATTGTGAGACAGTAAATTTCTGTTGTTTTAAGCCATCTAGTTAGTGGTACCTTGTTAAGGCAGTTCTAGGAAAATAATACACTAGTCAAGTTGAGATTTTTGTCAACTAAACAATGTCCCCGTATACCTTTCTTAGCAAAGACTCCATCTACATGCATTCCTTTACTTCTGGAGAGGAGCTCAAACAATATCCAGCTGTGAGCTGTCATACCACCTCTCTCTCTTCCTTTCTGACATTTTCTCCCACAGAGTTGCAACACAAGCAAATTACCAAGAAGGATCACACAGCAAACAAAATCGGGATACCTAAGGCAAAGTTAAAATCATCTTGAAAGGAAAAAAATTCATTCTCCGACATCCTTGAGAACCACTTGGTGCAATGTACCAAATGGATAATAAAATAATTGGGAACAGGAAACTCAAAGAAATAAATTTCATAGTTTTAAAAGTAAATAGGATAGAGATGATTAAATGATATTTAAACCTTATCTATATTTTAGATTTTCACATAGATAAAATATTCATGTTTTATTGTATAATTACAAAGTAATTTTAAAAGAGTGAATAGAACCTTCAGCTTTGCTGATATTATAATTTTTCACATTTAGATAAAGATTAATCAAAGAGAACATTCTATTAGCAGACTGGTCACATAGAGTTTAAAGTGAAGAAGGGAGGAGAATGCAAAATGCTCTCCAAGGCTCCCTAGTCATCTTTATTTATTTAAGAGAATATCAAAACCATGCAAATTATCTCTTTGCCAACTAAGTATGTCAATATTGAGCTATCAAGTCCTCATCTCCTTATTTGAGAGATAGGTGGGCTTCATCTATTCTCGCTGCCAACTGCCCCCCTTCTCTTTCTCCGTGCTGGACCTGAAACAACATTTGAAGATGCATCAATAGATCGGAGTAGAAATGACTATTCCCCATGAAGCAGAACCAGGATTGTGTTTAGAAGATGGCTTCCTAGTATGTTTCCATGGAACATACTGCTGCCCTCACTCCTCACCATGCCATGGGTAAGGGACCAGGGTTTCATGTCACATCTGCTAACACTGGTGGCCAGGCTCACAAAACCTCCCTATTCAGCCCCCATAGTTTCTTCTGGGTCCTGAACAATGCCAAAAGCTTCATTGGGGGGGGGGGGTGGGCGGGGTCTGGCATCTGTCACTGCAGGCCTGGGGCTGCAGAATGAGGGAAGGGTGATTATGTGCTTAAAATTTATTAAAAACAGCATGTCTACTCTCTCTCTTTTTCTGTCTTTCTCTTTCTCTTTGCTTCTTTCATCTTCTTTCTGACTGTGGAATAAAGCCTGAAGTCTCATTATCACAAACCAGGGAAGGTAAAGAGGGTAAGAGAACCAGGACCAGGACTGGATCTTATTCCTGAGCAACTGGTCAGACACTGGGTGCAAAACTTAACAGTGGTGGAGCACCTGGAGAGGCAAGGCACGGTGAAGAGAGAGCACAGATATATTGAGCACAACTGAAGAAAGCAGTTGGAACCTAGTAGGGGGTTTGGGATCCTAGCAGATGGGCAGAGCCCAGGTTGGGGTAATCTTGGGGCAGGAGCTACTAGTCATGGCCCGCGTGACTATCCTTAAGGAAATTAGAGCTCCACGTACCAAAACTGAGTTCAGGGATACAACTCCAGGCTGAAGAGGAGAACTACAGTCTAAAAAAGAGAGAATGACAAAAACTTGGGGACAGGAACGAGATAAGAAGCTCACATCTGAGAAATAAGACTTAAGGTGCAGAAAGAGTTGCAGTTCAGGAAGCAGCACAAATAACCATCGCTGGGGCACTTGGCTCTGAATCTGAATCTAACCATCAACAGAGGAGTCTGGGAGTGGTCTGCTCTGAGACACTCATGCCACTGCGTTAAGGAGGGCTAAACCTCACCTGATTGGAGATGGAAAGATGGAGGTGGTTAAGAATTCTTCACCCATGATTGGCTCAACATAGAAATTGGGATGAGATGGGGCTTATAGAAAAATGGCTCTAGTGAAAGCCTTAGGGAAATAGAATCATGGGCAATGGCAATAGTCTGGGGAGTGATACTACATTTGGAAGATATCTCCTGAGCATGAATTTTTTAAAACAGTGATACAAGTTTTTATTCTCAGCTAAAGTTTCTCATTTTATGACATTCATAAAACTTCTCTTTAGTATGAATTGTCTAGTACATTATGTAGTATAATGGTGGGGTTTTTCCATACCCATTCTTTCTAGTTTATAGTTTTTGATTTACAGTATACTACTAGCCAGGTTTCCTCATTTATCTCTTATGGAACTACTTCTTTTAAAACTCTGATGCTTGGTAGTATATTTCACCTTTTATTTGAGCCTCCTACAGGAGTAACTAAATGACTGTCTTCAATATCTACAATATCATCACCATTCTGGACTCAGCCTCTACATTACTCTGAAAGTTGCAACTATTTAAACAAGGATGGGCTTTTGTGTTGCCATTCTTTAAAATAAATTTTTTGACCTAATAAAAATCTTGGTTAAAATTAGAAGCCAGATAACTTCTGTTTTGCTTGAATTATTTCCATACCCAACAAAATTTCATTAGTCAATCATTTTTTTCCAATTATTCATATAACTTTCTGGGACAGACTGGACTAATGAAAAACATTGTATCTCTATGGTGTTGGAAACCACAGTGGACCAGGACTGCCTTTCTTCCTCCCACCCATATTCATCCGGTCACAAAGAAAGCTCTGCAATTTCTCCTCCTTTCTACCAACACTAACAGTGCCTAACTCCAGCTTTCACCATCACTCATCTGAACATGTCACTCCTGACTAGTTTGCCTGCTTCCAGTTTCTTACATTTTTAATCTATACATATTCTGTTTACCTTTCTAAAACATATATGCATCAATATTTATTTCCTCTCCTTAAATAGTCACTAGTTTCTAATTGTCTACGAGACCAAAAACATACATCTTAGTGTGGCACAAAAACTCCTTAGAGTCTAGCCCTAACCAACTTATTTTTCCTGCTGCTTACTTTAATGTGACCTACTCTGGTCACATCAAAATACTCGCTCAATGTTGGTATGCCGTGACTTTGTTTGGATTAACTTCTCTCCTTGAGAACTCTTTATCCTTCTTTTCTTCTTATTACAAAGGTTCAGATCAAATGGCACCTCCTCTGGAAAGCCTGCCATGTCCTTCCCTTCCCCCTCTCCTCCCTCACCCAATCAAGTCAACCTTCGTGTGTTCCCATGGTTCTTTGTATAGATCTCTCTTAATAGTATTCACTCTATCACATCAGTTATAATTCATACATCCTTTTCCTCCACTAGATCAGCTTCTGCAAATTAATTATGTAACATATCTTATTAATATTTGAGGATTTAATATTTAAAAGGTGCTTATCACCTGCTAGGTACTCAATATGTATTAATTAAATGAATAAAAAATAAATAAATTCACATAGAACTTAATGCCATGATTGTGATAGTACTAGCCCTTCATCTTATTCTCATTCATGTTTAAATGAATTGAGGAGGATTTTTACAAACACAGAGTTTAGGAGTTTTCATGATCTTCCATTGAGACAGCAATCTTAACAGTAACATAGAAGCTGCCTTCATACATACATACATACATATATACCATTATTCTGCTGAAGGTCATAAAAAGTCAAACATTATAATAAGCGTTCACTAAAGGCTTACACAGTATTTCTGGAATCATTTATATACTTCACTGCATTGTGTAGATTTTTCATGTTGTTTGCTTTTAAATAACTTTGAATTGGGATGTCCATGGTAACCAGAACTGTGTACAAAGTCTAAGAAAATGTTACTGATTCTCTCCTTGAATTTCAAGAAGCAATTCTCTGTGATGCTAAAAGCCTAAATTATTAGATATTCCCTCTTTGAAAGTCTCTTTTAAAGGGAACTTTCTAATAATGAAATCATTTCTTATAAAACAGCAAAAATTACACAGCAGAGATTTTACATTTACAGTGGATAATCTATTAGCTGCAATCACAAGCCTCAGCATCCTATTTGTTAAAAAATACCTCTCTTAGATTTAGTAAAATTATCCCATTTAATTGCATTGTCTTGTAAAAACAAAAGATGACGGGACCTTGATTTAAAAAGGGGCGATGGGGATTCATTTCATAGCCTGTCATACAGTCTTTCAAGCTCAAATATACCAACCAGGATAACAAAGGCTGCAACAATGAAGATATGATTTTGGAAGGCCCTATAAATAAACAATTGAGCATAGTAAAACTGAGACATTTATTCCTTTTACCAGTGATACGAGGGAAAATGGACACTATTTCAAAAAGACTTTTATGCATCCATAGATGAAAGTGTTGAAATTTGTTGCCAAAAGAAAGGATACTCAGAACCAAACTGGACTGTTGGGTATGATATCTACACTTGATATTAATGAATGCTTAATAAATGTCAAGCACTATTGTTCAGCTGGGTTAGCTCAATTCATCCTCACAATAAATACTGGAGGTAAGTATTATCTCCATTATCTCCATTTTACAGAAGAGGAAATGGAAGCACAGAGAGGTTAGTAACCCTCCCAGGGCCACACCTCTAGCAGCTAGCGGAGCTGGGATTAAAACTTAGGAAGCCTGCTCTTGTATCAAACATGATCCCACGTTTGATACTTAGGACTGCACTTCCATGGAAGATGCCTGAAGTAGTCCAGATGCTGAGCTAGACAGAACATAGGTCTGAAACCTAAGGCAAATCTTATGTATCCATAGATATCAGGCTCTCTTTTCAGAAGGAAAAAATTGCCAAACTTTATTTGAAAATTGATAGTAAGGCCAAATTTTCTGCGATGGAAGATACATTTAATTTTATAGATAGAGAAACAATGCTTTTATTCATTTCCTGATTCCAACTACTAAAAGTACTGAATAAAATTGTTTGGACTCTTTTCTACTTGAAATAGCATTTGGATCATATAATTTAAATATAGATTTTAACTCAAATTCTGATTATTGTGGATTATAGGAAGCCTTTTTATGTATGGAGAAACTAAAACTTTAGAAGAAATAAAGTAACAAATATCCAAATAAATCTATTCTTGTTTACCTATGCGGCGTCAATCCCCTTAAAATTGCACCATTAAAGTAGATGATATTTGAACATTTTGGCACTAAAAATATGAGACATTTTTCACACACACACACACACGCAGACACATACTCACACACACACAATTACGTTAAAAGAGGTTTCATCCCCCCTACACAAAACTGATATATGAAAATCTTATTTACAAAATAGATGAATAATAGGAAGATATTAGAACTTAGATTTCCTTACTCCTAATCCATTATACCTCTTATGAAGAAGCATTAGTATCAAAAAGCATTTGTAAAGTATCATTATTATCTGAAATGGTGTGTTAAGAAAAAGAGCGTTAAATGATTATTCACATTTTTCCAAGAGGATGCAGACACTCGATGAGTCAGTGATGTGTGGAGGAATACGTGGACCTTCCCACACCCTTGTGTGAATGTCTTTATGAAAACACAAGAAGATGTAGGCTTGAGGGAGAGACTCAGAATTCAGTGACTCTTGGACTGGACCTTTTTCTTACTTTCTATTGCTTCTTCATAAACTAATTTAGAAGGAGAAAATTGTATTTTTCACTTTGCATCAAGCTTATTTCACCTTCCTTGTGAGGATATTACAAATCAAGTAAGATATGGCACTCAGCCTGAACTGGGAACCTCCTCATTAGCCAAGGCTTGCATCAAGTTATGAGGGGAAATTGGTAAAGACAAAAGCTATTCTAACTTTTGGGGTTTTGTAAACAAAAACATTATAAGGCCATGTAATATCTCAAGACTAGCTCTAAGGAATAAATTCATACAAAAGTTAATATGTGTTTAGCCTTGCCTACATAGAAACAGCTTTTACAATCCTTTGTTAGTTGCATTATATTCCATGATAAAAACAACCTCTATCCATAATAATTACAGCACCATTGTAAGAAAAGATGGAAATAGGGAACCTGAAAATTCAACATTTCCCTAAATGTCAGTGGTCTTTTTTTCTCAAGAGTCACACCACAGAACTGTGGTCCCTTAATATGAATGACTAACATATATGTGTACTCTTTCTTTCACATCAAGGTGCAATTGAGCTCTTGGTGCAAGGGTTACCAGGATAGATAGCCCTGTTCCTCTGCAACTTGACATGCATCAGTAGATGGGGATCCACCAAGGTCAGAGAGATCATGCAGGAATGTCAAGAACACCAACTCTGACTATCTAAGCATATCTCTGCCACAAAGAACCTGCAGAGGACACAAGATATGAGAAACAGTGCTAACCATTGCATATGAAGGGTCCATGTGAGCAGAACAGAAGGTGACTGCAAACCCAAATACGGAGGTCAATTTAATATATCCTCTGTGATAACCACTGATAAAAGATGCGAGATGTTACAGAGCAGGGGCAGCACTCTGAACAAAGAGAAGAGGAATGCAATCCAACACAGGTTCAAAATATCGGCTCATGTGTACCCTGATTCTGCTGAGTTCACCTCCTCATTCCCTCAGTCCCTGGCCCCCTTTGAAGCCCTTCCTACAAGGTGATCTCTTTGAGAGGATGACATTAAGATTATTGCCAAACCATTGAGCAGAAACTAGTCTGGCTGTATTTTAGGTTTTATTATATAAGGCCAATTTATAGAATTATGGTTATATTATACACTTTCCTCTGATGAGCCATCATTTGCTGATCTATCCTGATTATAGAGTAATCACATTTGCTGCTTCTAGTCCAAATGATTAGTGCTGGCTTTGTAACACAATACAGTGCTGTGATTGTCCTGAAACCACATTCATTATTAATCAAGGATGGTCATGTGCCTGGATGACTCTATTCCAAAAGCATAAATAATCTATCAAGAATTGCCAAGGGGTGATTTTGCTTCCCCCTTTGTTGGAATTATTTATTTTAAGATTTTTTTAGAGGCACTCAATTTCCTTCTTTTTAATAAAAAACATTTATTCTCCCACATGAGCCACAATTTTATAAATAACCTTCCTTTATGGTTAAAAATGGATCTAATACAGCTTATCTTCTCTCTCTGTACTGATTATTATGTGCAATTTATGACTCAAAATGATTGAAAAATGGATAAAAGCCTCATCCATGGGCAGACTGATCAAGAGCTAGTGTACTGCATGTGCTTATATATTCTACTGAAATGATCCAAGGGCAGACATGAGATGTTGTCCATTATTAGAAATGTCTTTCTGTTGTAGAGTGAGGCTTTAATGTGAGTTAAAGTTAAAAAAAAAACTTCCCTGGTAAAGTAAATTATGGTCTCAAAAGACTGTAATCTTGGAATAACAGACTGACTCTTCGTTGTAGGTACAGATGTGGTTTCTGGCAACCATGAGTTGCTTTCCAGACAAACTTTCCTCTTCCAGAGAACTTGGTGTTTGATAGTCTCTGCAAGACCTTTCAGTTAACAATTTATAGACAAATAAGAAAAAGGAATGTGAGCCTCTTTAGGCATTCTAGAATGATATATTCTTTGAAGGAAAAAACTGCAAGGTGTTCTTTAGTGAAGAAATGAGTTAAAATAACACAGTAAAATATATGCATAATTTTGTTTAAAAAAATAGAAGCTGACTAAAACCAACTACTTTTAAGTCATCTGTAGAAACAGCATCTGAAGTGAAACTTCTGCTTGACAAATCACCTGGGAGAATGCTAGTTATTGTTTTAATTATTGTTTTATTTTGTTAAATTCACCATGAGTTTTCTCATAAAAGTTTCTTTTCAAAAAATGACTTTGAACTTTCCAATCAACTCATGCTCTCTTGAAATGGGAAGGAAAGTCAGGAGAATAATAATATTTGTGATAGTAAAAATAGTAATATATGATTTATAAAAGGAAAATAATAATATATGATTTATTAAAATAATAATATATGATTTATTTTATTTTATTTAAAATATATAAAGTATTATGCAAAACCTCTTTTAAAATGATGGCATTACTCATTATAACTGCATGTTATTCTAGCAATTTGAGAAGCTTTATTCATAAGACTTAATATTCACCAACCTTCCAATGCCATCAACACTAAGATAACTTCCTCTTTTGCTGAAATTAAGAATACTAACTTCTGCCACCTCTCACTAAAACAAGAAGAGGGCTATTAGAATGACTGGAACAGGATACAATTTTCATAAGCACACCATATATTTACTGATGTATCAGATGTGCAGATACTTAATTTGTTTCTCTATATATGGACTTGGCTTCTATTTTGAGTTCCCATCTCTACTTGAAGGTAGAAAAATGAATTTAGTCTCTTTTAAGTAAACTATTTAAATTTACTATTCTCTTAGTCATTTAAGTTTTGAATTCAATCCTAGAGGATGTTTCCTGAGGCTGATTTTCAGCTGTGAGTGCATTCAGTGGTGCAAAATTAATGAGGAGAGCTAGTCATTTCTCAGTCTTGAACCTCCCCATATGGATCTGCCGGGAGGCAGTATCTACCACCTGGCTTCCAGCTCACAGTACGTGCAGCCCCATCTGCCACCTCCAAGAACCCTTTTCACCTTTGAGGGCTCAGAGTCAAATCTGCACCACCTCTGGCCTCACCAGAAAATATCTGGCTATTCAGTTAGCTCTTTAGGGGATATGGACTATCTGAGGCTGCACTTTGTTTTAGTCCTGAGGAGGAGGATAGGGCAGCCCCTTCCTCCACCCTACATACACATATATGCCAACATCAAGCTCTTTTCCTTATAGTTTTCTTCTCTTTCTTCCCAGCTCAGAGCATTCTTACATATTTGAAGGACAAAGAAAAAACTGGCTCTGCCAGATCCCATCTCCATTCATACCTTTCCTGGACTATTCATTTTGATTTTATAAGGCAATAATGTGGCTTCCTTTAGGCTCTGATTTTGCACTCTTCCGGAGGTAGAGGCTACCATCTATGAGCTAAATGGGGAAGGTTACCAGGTAAAGACAAAGGTCAGGATGGCACCCATCTGTATCTAACTGTGTTATCATATAGCAGCTGCCTATAAGGTGTGCCATCTACTTATCAACTGTGCCAGCCTCTTATGAGTCAGTGCTCACCAAAGGCCATCAGATAAGGAATCAGACACCAAGTCACTGGTAATTAAAGAATATACTGAACTTAGTTCTCTAAATGGAGAGAGCCCTCTGAAAAACCTTTTAAAACAGGTCTCATTTGACCTACAAACGTGAAGACTTTCAGTGGGAATGGTCCCAGCCCCACCCTCCTATGGGCTGCCTCAGGGCTATACTGCAGGTGCCGTACCAAATGTTAGCAACTGGGGACACAGGGCAGTAAGCTACTTGCTGGACTTCAGGTCCTTCCTTCAAGGCTTGGATGGGCTGCAATGCATCTGTGGAAAGATCATGAGCAGGCAGGGCTTTATCAAGCAAGACAGGTAGGAAACAAGATCAGATGCCATAACTTTGTCTTTATCTCTTTACATTTCACTGATCAGAAAGGACCTCTTAGGATGGATGGACGGATGGATGGATGAATGGATAGATAGATAGATAGATAGATAAAAGAAAAGAGAGGGCCCAGAATGAGTGCCAGTTTCTTGATAGTTATTCAGTGTTTACACACCTTTCATCCATATTTAAACTTAGAAACTGAAACAGAAACATGTTTCTACCTACCTAATGCAATTATCTCTTGTATAAGACACCCTCATCATCTATTAAAAAAGAGAAGACCCAAATCCCATAAGTCACTGTTTCCATCTTGAAGTAATGCTCATTCTTCTTCCAGTAAAGCCACAATCCCCCTTTGATATTTTTCAGCTAAAGATTACTAGATTCACAACTACCAATAAATCTAATTAAATAGTAGGGACAGGAGAGATGGGAAAGTTTAGTTAATATGTACAAATATCATCATAATAAAGCAAGAAAAATATATGCATAGTTACTCTAATCCTCATTTTTTACATTTGATTACAAGGTGGCAGTTGATAATTATAACCTTTTTTTTTTAGTATTGATTCCATGTTCTCTTTTCTCTCTGCCAGCCCCCAGGTGGACATGGCTCTTTATGATTCCTACCTTCATTGCTAAAGGAACTTAGCTCTTAATTGTCTTCTCTGTATTGCTATAATCCTCACCTAACTTTTACTACTGGGTATAGAAGTACTTAAAGTCACTCCAGGAATCCTAGTTTCTAGGACTAGATCTCCTCACGCACACTGTGAAGCACAAACACTATTAATTTTTGATAATCAGAATCAAGATCCCCAGTGAATACAATAAACTCCTTCTTTCCCTGTTGGTAAAGAGGAACTAGAAGTTCCAAATGGCCAGATGGCAGTCTCAACACCTAGTTCAATGCTTCCTCATGAAATCCTATGTTAACTGTTAACAATACCTCTAAATCAACAGAATCCAAAGTAGTAAGCATAAAGGCAGAAAATCTATAAGAGAGTCATTGATAATAATGAGAGGAGTCATGACCACTTCTACCCCTTGGTTCTACATCCATGATTTCTGGCTAAGAAAGAAACACACATACTGGTAACAGTTGAAAGCATTTACTGCATCTTATAGAAGAGGACCCCATCCTCAAAGATGTTGTTATCCAACTGACTCCATAATTGAGTATTTAATAGGGCATTTCCTCACACTATCAGGCCATTTACTGCTGTATGGTAAATGGCAAGACAGTGAATCTTTTGTTAAAGTACAGAATACCCTGGTGGTGAATAAGGCACTTAAAATCTGTGGATTATTCTAAAATTTATATGCACAGGCCATAAAGTAGAAAAAACTAGTTTGAAAAAAAAAAGAATAAAGTGAAAGGCACCACTCTACCCAATATTAAGGCCTACTGTATAGTTATGGTAATCAAAGCAGTGTGGTATTGGTGGAAGGACAGATACATAGATAAATGAAACAGAATAAAGAATCCAGAAATAGACCTACACACATATAGCCAGTTGATTTCTAACAAGAGTGCAAAAGCAATTCAATGGAAGAAGAATAGACTTTTCAACAAATGATACTGAAACATCCATTGGCACACACATACAAAAAGTGAACCTCAACCTAAACTTTGTATCTTTTACAAAAATTAACTCAAAATAGATCACAGGTTAAATGTACAATGAAACTATAGAAGTTTAGAAAAATAACATAGGAAAAAAGCCCTTGGAATCTAGTCTAAGCAAAGAATTTGTAGACTTGATAACAAAAGCATGATCCATAAAAGGAAAAATTGATCATTGGACCTCATCAAAATTAAAAACTTTTGCTTTGTGAAACATCCTATTGAAGGTATAAAAAGAAAATTTATATTCTGGGGAAAATCCTTGCAAACCACATATCTCACAAAGGACTATTATTTAGAATTCTCAAAATATAAAGAACTCTCAAAACTCAGCAATTTAAAAATGAAGAAGAAACAAACCAATTAGAAAATGGACAAAAGATATGAATAGCCATTTCACTCAAGAGGATATACAAAAAATAAGTAGGCACATCATGAAAAGATACTCAACATCATTAGCTATTAGGGAAATGCAAATTAAAACCACAATAATATATCACTATACATCTATCAGAATGGCTAATATAAAAAGTAGTGATAACACCAAATGCTGTGGAGAATGGAAAGAAACTAGGTCATTCTTTTTTTTTTTTTTTCTGGTGGAATGGAAAATGATACAGCCACTATGGAAAACAGCTGGCAGTTTCCTATAAAATTAAACATTCAATTTCCATATGACCTAGCAATTACATTCTTGGGCATTTATCACAGAGAAATGAAAACTTACATTCACACAATCTATACAGGAATGTTCATAGTCCAAAACTGGAAGCAATCCACATGTCTTTCAATAGGTGAATGGTTAAACAAACTGTGATACATTCATACCACAGAGTATTACTCAGCAATAAAAAGGAATGAACTATTGATACATGCGACAACTTGGATACAATACCAGGGAATTATACTGGGTGAAAAGAGCTGCTCCCCAATGGTCATATGCTATATCATTTCATTTATATTATATTTTTGAAATAAAATTATAGAAATAGAGATTAGTGATTGCCTGGAGTCAAGGATTAGGGGTGTGAAGAGAGGTGGTTGTGGCTATAAAAGGGCAGCATAAGGGATCCTTGTGCTGATGAAATATTCTGTCTCTTGACTATATCAATGTCAATATCCTAGTTGTGATGATACTGATGGCAAGAGCATGACAAGGTAGAAAAGCAAATCTATATCTAGAGTAAATATCTGTTCCAGGGGAGCCAAACTGCTGTCCTCTCCATGAAATAGGGGTATAGTGCAATCAACCTATATCAGACACCTGGCTGGTACTCCTGAGGGAATGGTACCACACTGGAGGCTCAATACTAGACTCTACTGTTGAAAGGTTAGGTATTCTGCAGGCATGTTATCCAAGTTAACCTCAGTGAAGAGAAACTCCTATAGTCAAGGCCATGCATAACCTCCATCCCTCCATACGGATTCTTTGGGAGCTCACTGAGCAAGCATTCAAGTTTATAAGCAACAACTGACTCTCATCCATGGAACGGCTCCTCTTGTCCACCCGACTACTGAGAACTTCCTCTGCAGTGGGTGCTCTTTGCTATTCTACCTTCTTTTCTGTTACCATATAACATTTTTTTAAAACTTCTGTGTGTCATTTGTTTTCTTTGAGTCACTTTCATAGCTCATCCAGATGGGAATTCTCTTATTTTCATTTTGTTTTTGCTCAACCTGACATTCTCAACTTTTAATTGGGAAACCTTACTCATTCACATTATAGTGAATTAGCAAAAGGAAATAAAGTAAATACATGTAATAACAAGAAACATGCTAATGTGGTTGGTATACCAACTATGTCCAAAAATAGCATCTTTGCCTGCGAATTATGCCTAGAAGCTTACAAACAATTTCTCATCTATAGTACACCTAAATATAAAGCTATTGAAAAAATACTAGTTACTAGGCTAGTTGTCTAGTTTTGAATCACAAAATACAGTTACGATAGTGTTTAAATAATATGTTTCATACATTAAAATTATTACAAGGTAAATATAGCTTCATGTCTGAGTTATCTTTGGGGTTTTTGAATAACATTTACAAATTTATTTTCACCATTAAATAATGTCAGAGAGCAGATAGAACAGTATCACCAAACTCATTTTATGAATGAGAAAAATGAGACAAGTAAGCAGTTGGGTACTTATGTCTGAGGCTGAGGCTGAGTGAGGTCTGGGCTAAGCCTTAATAGGGAAAATGATCAGCATAAAATGGTATTTAAAGTTATGAAATTGAAAAGGACTCCAAAGGAAAGGATGCAGGCAAAAAAAGGGAAGCCAAAGAACTAAGTCTTGAGGAGTTGCAAAATTTAGGTGGCAGGTTGCTGAGACGCAACAGGGAAGAGAGTCTGAGAAACGGCATCTAGACAGATAGTCAGATCAGTCTCCTGGAAGGCATGTGCAGAAAATGTTTCAAGAAAGAGAGATCAACTGTGTAATGTGTTAGAGTGAAGCCTAAAAATTCACGAGTGGCTTTAGCCATGTGGAAGACATGATGACGTGGAAGAAACCTTGCTCTGCTCCCTTCCAAACAGCTTCCCAAAGGAGACACATATAGAGCAGCCAGAGGGCCCATGCATCCTTCAAGGGAATCCAGTCGCTTAGGTTATATGGCAAAGAGAGATGTAATAATGATAATGAAAAGAACAACTCTGGATTGAGTATTTACTCTGTCTGGCACTGTGTTAGGCATTTAGAAGGTATTAACTTGGTCGACGAAGAGGTTACTACCTATCAATTTGCAGCTGAAGAAATTACCTGCTGGTTTGCCTATGAGGAAACTGAGGTTCAGAGAAGTTAAATGATATCTCCAAGCTATTCAGTTAATAAATAGTAGAGCCAAATTGCAATCTGAAGTTTCTTCATCAACATTTACACATTCTACTCTATCATAATTAAATATTGATAGAGATATGCATCTAGTTACATGTATGTGTCATTATAACAAGAATTCCAAAAACACAAAGAGGATGAAAAGAGAAAAACCTAGAGGCAAAGTTTTATACTAGAAGTGACAAAGCCACCGGGGAAACCTCTCTTCAAACCAGATTGTGTTGACTACTGTCTAAACAACGTGGACATTTTGAAGAAAAAATTAGCTACGTTTATAACTAGCTCAGGTATCTCTCCATAACATCATTAGGAGAACTGTTCCACCTAATCAAATGAAGACAAGCTTGTTTCCATAAATACACACATACTGACACAAAGTTCTAGGATTATTAAGGATGCCAGATATTCACCAGTCATTGTCAGAAGTCAACCTTCTATAAATAAATCAACATGCATTTTTCTACCCTGTACCTATCTGCACAAGGATGGAGCTGAGTTCACTGTAGTTTAACAATCTCTCCTCCTGTCTTTGTCTGTCTCTCTCTACATATATATACATATATGCATCACATTTATAATATTCCATATTCTCTCTATATATATATTTAGAATAATTTAAATATATATATTTCTAGAGAGAATGTGGAGAGAAAATATATTGAGAGAGATTCAGCAATTAAAGCTATTTTACCACTGCTGGGAATCTTATTCACAGGTACTTTAGTTATTTTCTCATTCACTGAGATTAGTATTTTCCACAGGTTTGTTTTGTTTTTCTTTGCAGTAATTTACTGCAGAAAGTTTACTATTTAATAACAGACATAACCTCACTCATGAACAAATCAAACTGATAAAAATGTCTGCTCAGGGCATTTTCTTCCAACTGCAAATCCTACGCAGTGTTAAAATGCATGTGGGTGATATGGGTATGACTTACTGCCCTTTCTTTTCATTATTCCTGTAAGCCTTCTTTTAATTTATTTATATGAGTTGCTTCCAGTAAGCAATCACTTAGTGCTACTGTAAATACAAAACTAAAGAAAATATGAAATGAAAATATAAGCTTTAGGAAATCACATTTGACCACATCAAAATTTCATTGTAAATTATATCATAGAAGAAAATGTTCATGGCTTTTATACAAAATATTTCAATAATATAAAAAGCCAAAGGAATTAATTTAAGATTATAATTATAAATTTGATGTTGGCATTGTTTTTAAAATAAAGAAAAAAGGAACTAACTTTTGATTATCCATTACATAAAGCAACTTTAACAGATATTTTATTCAGCAGATATGTATTCAGATCCTACTATGGACCAGGTACTATACTAGGCACTAAGAGTGCATCGGAGAAAAAAGAAAAAGAATAGGAAAACCCCACATACTTGTGGAGGTTTAATTCCCCAAACAACCTGTATCTACAGTATTATTATCTCTGTTTTCTAGATAAGAAAACTCAAGCATAGAGAAACTAATCAATTTGTCTAAGTTTGCACATCTAGGTAAGGGGCAAACAGAAATCTGAATCTGAAATTCACTATCTTTTCTACTGCGCTACATACAACATGTTCCTCATTACATATCAACTGCCTGAAATTAACAAAAGATTTATAGATCCACTTTTTAACTCCCCAGAATAAGCCACAAATTTAACACAATACCAATAAAAATAACATTAGTGGGTTTTTCTGGAGTTAGACAAGTTGATTATAAAATTCAGAAAGAAAAGCAAACAATCAAGAATAGCCAGGAAATCCCTAAATAACATGTACACTGTTAGCCAACTAGCCATACCAGAATCAAAAATATTATATAATGTCTACAGTTAAAACAGTATAGTATTTATGATTAACTAGACCAATGAAAAAGGATAGAAAATAAAAAATAGACCTAACTACATATAGATCTATCATATGAAATTCATTATGTTTATGGATATATAATTTATATACCATGAAATTCACCCATTTGAAGTTTATAATTCATTGTTTTATGGTATATTCACAGAGTTGAGCAAGAATCACTACATTCTAATTTTAGAACATTTTATCACTCTTAAAGGTAACCCTTACCCATTAGCAGTCAGTTACTATTCCCCAGCTCATCCCCAAACTCAGGAGATTAGACAACCACTAATTTTTTTTTAAGTCTCTATAAATTTGCCTCTTCTAGACACTTCATGTGAAATGACATTATCCAATAACCAGTCTTTTGTACCAGGCTTCTTTCATTTAGCATAATGTTTTCAAGGTTCATCCAAGCCATAGCATGTATCAGTACTTCGTTTTTCAAATTGCTGAACAACTTTATATTTTATGGATATATCATATTTGTTTATCCATTCATCACTTGCTGGACATTTGAGCTGTTTTCCATTTTTGGCTATTATGAAGAGAACGTCTATGACAATTCATGTATAAGATTTTGTAAATACTTATCTTGGTATTTTTCTTGAATATATACTTAGGAGTGGAATTTCTGGCTCATACATAACTCTATATTTAACATTTTGAGAAACTGCCAAACTGTATTCACAATCAGCTGTACCATTTTACATTCCCATCAGCAGTGAATAACGCTTCCAATTTTTCTACATCCTCACCAACACTTGTCATTATTGGTCTTTTTTGTTATAGACATCCTAGTGAA
Source organism: Eubalaena glacialis (assembly GCF_028564815.1). Taxonomy (NCBI): domain Eukaryota; kingdom Metazoa; phylum Chordata; class Mammalia; order Artiodactyla; family Balaenidae; genus Eubalaena; species Eubalaena glacialis. Next base: position 114,701,078 of record NC_083721.1, read on the forward strand.
TGTGAAATGGAGGTATCTCAAGGTTCAGATTTACTTTTCCCTAATAATGATGTTGAGCATATTTTCATTTACTTATTGTTTGTACATATTTTTAGAAAATTATCTATTCAGATCCTTTGCCCATTTTAAAATTGGATTATTTATCTTTCTATTATTAAGTTGTAAAGTTTTTTTAAATTCTGGGAAAAAAGTCCCTTATCAGATAGATATATGATTTGCAAATATTTTATCCCATTCTGTGGAATGTTCTTTCACTTTCTTGATGGTATCATTTGCAGTACAAAGTTTTTTTATTTTGATGAAACTAATTTATCCTATTTTTTTCTTTTGTTGCTTTGCTTTTGGGGAAAAAAAAAACCATTGCCTAACCCAAGATAATGAAAATATACTTCTATGTTTTCTTCTAAGACTTTTATAATTTTAGCTCTTATACTTAGATCTATGATCCATTTTGAGTGAATTTTTGTGTATAGTGAGAAGTAGGGGTCCAACTTCATTCTTTTGCATATGGATATCCAGTTGTCTCAGTCCCATTTGTTGAAAAAAAAACCCAATTTTTTCCCCATTGAATGGTCTGGGAACCCCTGTTGAAAATCAATTGACAGTAAATCTAAGGGCTTATTTCTAGACTCTCAATTCTATTCCACTGATGTATATATCATCCTTATACCCATCCCACACTTTCTTGATTACTGTAGTTTTGTAGTAAGTTTTGAAATCAGGAACAACTGTGTTCTTCAGTTTTATGCTTCTTTCAAGATTATTTTGGCTATTCTGGGTCTCTTGCATTTCCATTTGAAGTTTAGGATCTAATTCACAATTTATGCAAAAAAAAATTAAGCCAGCTATGGTTTTCATAGGGATTGCATTAAATCTAGAGATCAATTTTGGGAGCACTGCCATATTAATAATAATAAGTCTACCATACCATAACAATGGGATGTCTTTCTACTTATTTAGATCTTTTTTAATTTTATTCAGCATTTTTTAGTTTTTAGTATACAAGCCTTGTACTTCTTTCCTTAAGTTTATTCCTAAGTATTTTATTCTTGTTGATGGTATTATAACTGGAATTATTTTTTAATTCATTTTTAGATTCTTTAATGCAAGTGCATAGAAATACAATTGATTTTTGTGTATCGATCTTGTATTCTGTAACCTTATTGAAATTGTTTATTCATTCATTATGTTGTTTTTTTTTTTCTTTTTGTGGATTCCTTAGGATTTTCTCTATGCAAGATAAGGCCATCTGTGAATAGAGATAGTTTTACTTCTTCCTTTCCAATCTGGATACCTTTTATTTCTTTTCTTTCTTAATTGCCCTTGCTACAACGTCTAGTATAATGTTAAATGGAAGTGACAAGAAGAGACATTCTTGTCTTGTTCTTGATTTGTTGTCTTGTTTCTGGTTGTTGTCTTCAGTCTTTTACCATTAAGTATGAGGTTAGCTGTTTTTTATAGATGTCTTTTAGTAGACTGATGAAGTTCCAATCTATTTTTAGTTTGTTGAATGTTTTTATTATAAAGAGTATTATATTTTGTCAAGTGCTTTTTTTCTGCATCTACTGAGATGACCATGCAATTTTGTTCTTTATTCCACTAATAGGGTATATTACATTAATTGATTTTGGAATGGTAATCCAACCTTGTATTCCTGGACCATGGTATATAATTCTTTTTGTATCTTGCTTGATTAGCTTGCTAGTATATTGTTGAGGATTTTTGCAACTATATGAGATACACTGTTCTATAGTTTTCTTTTTTTCTGTTATTTTTGTCTGGTTTTGATATCAGACTGATAGTGCACTTAGAGAATGAGTTGGGAAGTATTCCCTCCACTTCTATTGATTGGAAGAGTCTGTGAAAGTTTAGTAATAATTCTTCTTTAAATATTTGGTAGAATTCACCTGTAAAGACATCTGACCTAGGTTTTTCTTTGTGGGAATTTTTTTTTAATTACTAGTTCAATCTTATTACTTGCTATTTGTTTACTCACATTATCTGTTCTTGAGTCAGTATCATAGTTTGTCTTTCTAGAAATTTGTTCATCTAAGTTATTCAATTTGTTGGCATATCTAACTAGCTGTTCAAAGTATTCCTTTTCAATCCTTTTTATTTCTGTAAGATCAGTAATGATGTCTCCTCTTTTTTTTTCTTTGTCTTTAATCATTTGAGTCTTCCCTCTGTCAATTTTGTTGATCTTTTCAAAGAACAAATTTTTGAATTTATTGATTTCTTTTTTTACTGTTCTATTTTCTATTATATTTATCTCTATTATAATCTTTAATATTTCTTTCTTTCTCCTATCTTTGGATGTGTTTTGCTCTTCTTTTTTAGTTTCTTAAGGTGGAAAGGTAGGTTACATATTAAAGATCTTTATTATTTTTTATTTAGGCATTTACAAGTATAAATTTCCCTCTGAATACTGTTTTAGCTACATCTCACAGTTTTTGGCCTTCTGTGTTTTGTTTTTATTCATCTAAAAGTATCTTCTTATTTCCTTGGTGAGTTCTTCTTTGACCCACTGGTTATTTAGGAATAGGTTGTTTAATTTCCACATATTTATGAATGTCCCAAAGATTTTTTTCTGATATTTATTTCTAATTTAAATCCATTGTAGTTGCAGAACATATTTTATATAATTCCAATCCTTTTATATTTATTGAGGCTTGTTTTATGGGTTAACATATGGTCTATTCTGGAGAATATTCCATGTATTTGTGAGGTAAATGTGTATTCTGCTGTTGTTGGGTGAAGTGTTCTATGGATGTGTATTAGGTCCACTTGGTTTATAATGTTGTTCAAGTCTTCTCTTTTCTTGTTGTTCAATTCTTGTATTCCTCTCTAGTTGTTCTATCCATTATTGAAAGTGGGTTATGAAAGTCTCTAAATATTATTGTTGAAATATCTAGTTTTTCATTTCTGTGTTCTTGCTTTATGTATTGTTGATATATATACACACACACACACACACACACACACACACGTATATATGTTTGTAATCATTATTATCTTCTCGATGAATTGACACTTTTATCATTATAAAATGTCTCTTTTTATCTCCAACAACAAGTTTTGTTTTAAAGTCTATTTTCTCTGATTTTAGTATAGCCACTTCAGCTTTCTTATGGTTACAGTTCGCAGGTTATATCTTTTTCTATCCTTTTCCTTTCAACCAATTTGTACATTTTTTAATCTAAAGTTTATCTTCTATAGACAGCATATAATAGACTCTCATCTTTTTATCCAAATTGACAATTAATGACTTTTGATTGGACTGATTAATGCATTCACATTTAACGTTATTTTGATATGGTTGGATTTAAGTTTACCATTTTGCTTTTTGCTTTGTATATTTTTTCTCTACTATTTGTTCCTCTGTATATTCTTTTGCCTTTTTTACCTTTTGAAAATATTTTGTAGTGTTATTTCCTTTAATGGTTTTTAAATTATATTTTAAAAATTATTTTCTTAGTGGTGGCTTTATGCCTATAATATATATATTAGCTTATCAAAACCTACTTTAGATAAATACTAACTTAATTCTAGTGAGGTATATAAACTTCACTCTTATATAGCTCTATCTCCTGTTTTTTTATGTATTATATTTGTGACAAACCCAAGAATATATTGCAAAAATCATTACATTATATAATATTATGCCTTTCAGAGAACCTGAAAGAAGAAAGGAGGGTGAGTGTATATTTATAGAGTTTGTGGTATTACCCATCTTAGATACTATTTCTGGTTATTTTTATTTGTTTCTATGGATTTGAGTTGCCATCTAGTGTCTAATACAGCTCTTGCTTTCACCCTAGAGAACTTCCTTTAGTGATTCTTGTAAGGTAGTTCTATAATCAATGAATTTGCTCAGCTTTTGTTTTTATGTGATATCTTTATTTTGTCTTCATTTTTCAAAGATAGTTTTGCTGGATATAAGATTCTTAGTAGGCACTTTTTTTTCTTTCAGCATATTTTTTTGTTGAGAAGCCAGCTGTTAATCTTATTGGTGTTCCCTTGTATGTGATGAGACACTTTTCTCTTACTGTTTCCAATATTTTACCTTTGTCTTTGTCTTTCAACTTTTTGTCTATGGTGTGCATGGATATGGATCTCTTTGTGGTTATCAAAGTTTGTTGAACCTCTTAGATATACAGATTGGTGTTTTACATCAAATTGGGATGTTTTCAGCCATTATTTCTTCATTTATTTCTGCTCCTTTCTCTTTTTTCCTCTCCTTCACGTATCCCCATTTCACATATCTTGGTGCACTTAAAGGCATCCCACATTTCTTTGAAGCTCTCTTTATTTTTCTCTATCATCTTTTCCCCTCTGTTATTCTCACTGCATAATCTCTATCAATCTATCCTCAGCTTCATGGATTCTTTCTTCCACAAGCTCAAATCTCCTGTTAAGTCCTTCAGTGATCTCTTCACTTCAGTTATTATATTTTCCAACTCTAGAATTTTCATTTGGATCTTTTTAAATGATTTCTACCACTTGATGTGACATTGTCATTACACCTTTTTTTAATTCTTTAACATTATTTCCTATAGTTTTTAAACATATCTACATAGATTCTTTAAATTCTTTGTCTGATAAGTCTGATATTTAGACCTGCTAAATATTCTTTGGAGTTTACATTGTCTGCTTTTGTTCCTGAGTATGGGTCACACTTTACTGTTTCTTTGCCTGTCTCAATCTTTGCCAAAGGCTGGAAATTTTTGATAATATATTGTAACAACTTTGAATACTGATTTCCATCCCCAAAGTTTATTGATGTTGTTTGTTTGTTTAACTGTTTAGTAACATGGCTAGACTAATTTAGTCAAGTCTATTTTCCCCATAATATGCAGTTTTTGACATCACATTTAAGGAAGCACAAACCCTTCTGTATGTGTTCTCTGGGATACACATACAGTCTTCCTCAGTATGAAGGATGATTGTGATTTCCACTTGCTTTCTTTGACTGTCTCTTTCCCATTGGTCTTTTTGTATTGGTATCACATGCCACTCTTCACCTCTACAGATTATTTTATTTTTTAAAAATAATTGTTGAATCAATTGTTACACAGTCTGATCCAAATGAAATCAAGCCCTTTTGCGGGGATAGGTTGTTGTCAGGAAGTTTCTTTTTAGATAAGTATTCCAACTAATAAATGAGAAATTTAGAAAGATTTAGATTCATTCACTCTAATGAATGAATAGATTTATGCAATGAATGTCTAAGGCTGCTAAAATCCTAAAAAAAGTGGCAACCAGGTATTATGTATCTCCAGACTGAAGAACACATCTTGCATCTTTAAAATATTCTTCTAAAAGAAAAAAAAGTCTTAGTAAACCTTTAGATCTAAGTACAATGTTTTTGAAAATATAAAGAGAAACGTGTTAAATTACACCACAGGAATACATTCAAGAAAAACCAAATGTTGGCAACCCCACAGGACAGATCATTCCCTTTCTTCAACAAGTAAATCACAGATAAAAAAACAAAACAAAACAAACATGTGAAGAGGATAACCTAGAGATTGCTAGAGCCCTATGTCAATTGGAATTTTGCATCTTATGTAGATCCTGATTCTAACAATCTGCAAAACAAAATGAGACAATCAAGGAAATTTTCAACACTAATTAAATACTGTTTATCATATCATGTAATTATATTTAATTATTTTTAGGTAGCATAGCTTGGAGGTATTGCAGGTTTGGTTCCAGACTACTGCAATAAAATGAATACTGTAATAAAGTGAGTCACGTGAATTTTTTGGTTCTCAGTACATATTAAAGTTAGGTTTATGCTATACTGTAGTCTATAAGTGTGCAATAATAGCATTATATCTAAAAAGCCAATGTATGTACCTTATTTAAAAAATACTTTATTGCCAAACAATTAAAATAATAACATCAAAGATCACAGTGATAACAAACATAACAACATAATAACAAACATAATAATAATGAAGAAGTTTGAAATATTGCAAGAATTACCAAAATGTTACACAGAAACAAAAAGTGAACAAATGCTGTTGGAAAAAATGTCACCAGTAGAATTACTTGATGCAGGGTTGCCACAAACTATCAATTTGTAAAAAAAAACAATATCTGCAAAGTGCAATAAAGTGAAGTGCAATAAAACAAGGTATGCATGTATAATTATCTTATAGTGACCTATGTCTTTAAAAGTATTCTTACTTTAGAGATACATACTGAAATATTTACAGATAAAATGATAAGATGTGGGGCATATAATTCAAAATGATCCATAGATAAGGAATGTGCAGGGATAAAGATGAAAAAAATTGGTCATGAGTTGATAACTATTGAAACTGGTGATGGATTCATGGGTCCCTTATATTATTTTGAAATTTTCCATAATAAGGAGTTAAAAATAAGCAACAAATATTTACTAACTACCAATAATGTACTCATCATTGTGTTAAGCAATGTGGAATAATGAAAGAACTATATACATCATGATTTCTCACCACAGGAAACTTTTGATCTAATCCAGGTAACAAAACTAAAAGTCATGAGATAACAAGAATCAATGGAATTAACAGTTAAAATATTTGGCACAGATTGTACTCATCCAGAGGAGAATTAAGTTCCTGAGGGCTGGAAAATTTAGGGGAAACTTTAGAAGAGAAGAGATTCAAACTGGCATTTTAAAGGATGAGACAAATCTGAACAGATAAAAGGAATAGAGAAGAGCTTGGGCAGTTTACTAGATTCCATAAAGGTTAATAAGTAAAAATCTCCTCTTACTATTTTGTTTGGGATATACTTCCCAATGCTTCATCTCTGGGCTCTCAAAAGTAAACTAAAGAGATATGAAGATTTAGGAGTTCCCTTTTGAATTAATCTCTGAATATTAAATTATGCAAATTTCATTGAGTACATATAGTCCCTCTGTCATCATATTCTTAAAGGTCATCTGTTGTTCTCTTGCAGAAACACCAGCTCTTCTCAGTAAAAACCAAAGTGAACCACATATTTCAAATAAGACTAAAGATGGAGTCTCTCCCTGAACACACTGCCGAAGGAAATCATTACACAAATCATCCAAGACTTGAATATATTTTTACACTCACACAGGTTAGCACAAAATTAGCACACAATAAAAGGTAAGTTTTGATCAATTCAGAGAGAATGCATGTCAAGAGCAACTAATGATGGCCCCATTATACCTCCCAAATGTGTTAGAGAAATGTTTCTTCCAATTTTTCAGTTTAAGCATAATTACTCTAACCACTAAGTTATTCTCTTGCTAGGAAAACAAACAAACCTATATGCTTACCCCAAATTATCTAGTAGAACAGATGTGAAATTGAGACCCAAAGAGGCTAAGTAATTTACCCAAATCCACAGTTAGTAGGTAATAAAATCAGGAATAGTACAAAATAGATTATTAACTACTGAATACATAACAAAATGTAAAACACTTTTTACATTATGTATGATTTCTCCTCTCAAATTACACTCTAATCCTCACCTATTTTATCACACATTTTTACAGACACATATAAGGACTTACTTCATCCAACAAAAAAGTTTCACTTGACAAACTAAGTCATTCTTGAATGTAAATACTATAAAACTATGACATTGAACATTAGGTGTCCACTCATCAATCATGCCATACTTCCTGCTAATAGAATCACAGGTTTGTTCGTATGCTTCTAGGAGGGTTAGACCCCAAGGATGAATCTCAATTAATTTAGAGCAGTGCTTATCAAGGTGATGTCACAATGTCCAATGTTATAAAAATAAATATCAGTAACATGAGAATACTTTTATAAAAATTTTTTACTTTATATTGGACTATAGTTGATTTACAATTTTGTTAGTTTCAGGTGCACAGCAAAGTGATTCAGTTATAAATATACATATATCTTTTCTTTTTCAAATTCTTTTCCCATTTAGGTTATTACAGAATATAGAGCAGAGTTCCCTGAGCTATACAGTAGGTCTTGTTGGTTATCTATTTTATTTTTTTATTAAAGTATTTATTTATTTACTTATTTATTTGGCCACACCACATGGCTCGCAGGATCTTAGTTCCCTGCCCAGGGAGGAGTCTTAACCACTGGACTGCCAGGGAATCCCCGGTTACCTATTTTAAATACAGTATTGTGTATATGTCAATCCCAAACTCCCAATTTATCCCTCCCCACCACCTTTCCCCTTTGGTAACCATAAGTTCATTCTCTAAGTCTGTGACTCTGTTTCTCTTTCATAAATAAGTTCATTTGTGTCATTTTCTTTTTTAGATTCTGCATATAAGTGATATCATATGATATTTGTCTTTTTCTGTCTGACTTACTTCACTTAGTATGAGAATACTTTGAAACATCAAAATTATTTTCATAAAAGTACTAATGCACAAATTACCTTTTTCACTGTGTTGACATATGAACTGATGGTGCAAAAGCAGTGGTGGTTTGTAAGCACCTCAGCACAAAGCAAGGCAATGGCCCAAACTGTGCCAGGAACCATTTTATCGTTCACCACCAAACACTCAAAGTAAAAAAAGAAAGAATCGAAAAGAAAATCTGTTTCACTTGAGAATTTCCTATATGATGTAGTAAAAATTATTAATTCTATTAAATTTTGACTCCTGAATACCTGTCATTTTAACTTTCTTTGTGACAAAATAAACAATTAATATGTAATGGGTTTACTGTTATACACATCAAGCACTTCTGCTGCATTCTAAAGTGCAATGATTTGTTCAAAGAAAAGCATTTGTGTGACTGAGTGGAGAGTTGAATTAACCATCTTTTTCATGGAACAGCGTTTTGAAACATGACTCACAAACTATGGTTTCCAGACTTTGGTATTTGCAGACATTTTCTCAATAATAAATCAAGTGGTTCTCTCACTTCAAGGAAATTGGTTGTTAACATTTATTGTCAATTATAAAATTTGAACTTTCAAGTGAACTTTCAAATTTTGGAAAGCATACCCTCTGCTGTGAGCATGCACAGCTTCCCAAGACTTAAAAGACTTACGACAAGATCAGTGGTAATATTAAAAATGTGAGGATATGATATTTTGATATTGTATAAGGAAATGTGTCAACATTGGAAGATCTGTATAATCAGAGAGCAAATAATTTATAAATGACCAATCTGACATATTACAAAATCATGCATGTGTAAAATATCCATTCAAAATACAAAATAGACCAATAGATTTTAACGTAACAATGTAAGGAAAATTAACTGATAAGGCTTCAGATTCCACATTAAAAATAACCTCTAAGATACTAAAACTTATGCTGTAGTATCTAAAAACGAAAGCTATTAAAGTACCCCTCCCTTTCTAACTACATATGTCTGTGAGGCTGGATTTTCTTCATATACGTCAATCAAAACAACATATCACAAAAGATTGAATGCTGAAACAGACATGAGAATTTAGATATTTTCCATTAAGCCATACATTAAAGAGATTTGCAAAAGTGAAAAATAATGCTACTTTCCTCATTAAATACTTTTGAAAATAGTTTTTAATATAAAAATATGTTATGTATGTTAACGTGTAACAGTTTTACTATTATTTTGAGAGCAATTAGTAAATAAATATTTTTAAATTTATGTTTCAATTTCTAAGATGGTAAATATTGATAGATATACCACATTAACAAAGACTTTAAGAGGAGGTAAAGGAGTCTGAAGACTAAAAATTTGAGAATCACTGATCTAGAACAATCATGGTTATTTCAGTCCCTTAAAAATGACTGGTTTAGGAATGGGCATATGACTTATTTGTTTGATGAGATGAGAGGAAATTTCCTACTTTAAAATTCCTGGGAGAGATTTTCTTTCTTTTTAAAAGGGACACAAGTAAATAAATTCCCTTTCTGATACTTTATATTGTTATATGAGAATGTGTTCTTGTGCTGGTGCTCTTGACATTGAGAAAACAAGCCTCAGGACAGGAGCCAACAGGTAGAGAACGGCAGAGCAGAAAGATTGAAGGACCCTGGATCCTTGACCCAAACCATCTCCTGACTTCTTTTTTTGACTTATTTAAAATTATTTCATTTTATTAGGAGTGCCTTTTAAGTGGACCACTCTGACTTTCATGCCTAAAAACCATTTTTTATTCAAATGTCTTACAGCCACCCTAATAGAACCCTAGGAAAGGAGTTCTATTATTATTCCCCATTTTAGATGAAGAAAACCAGACACAGAGAAATTATGCAACTTAACCAACTTCTTTTTATGTAAAAGAACAAACCCACTAATTGTCCATGACATTTTGAGATTAGTTGCTTTTTTTACTTGCAAAATATCATCCTAAATGACACAGAATACTTTGTTATATATCTTAGTTAAAGTTTCCTTTAATAACTGCTTGTTTATAGTCACGCATTTGAAATATGTTTAACACCTGTGTTAATAGCTAAACCAACTATGATTTAAGGATAAATAAAATGGTTTACTTAATAGGTATTATATAGCAATATGCACACGAAGCATGCAGATAAGTAATAAACCTTTTTCGGTTTGATTCCACACTCATGAAGTTCCTTTCTGGTTATAATTTAGTTCCCACGCAGCGCTGCTAACATGGTTAGACTGCATAGTATAACACAAGTAAATATTATGGCTTATATAACATTGGCATCAGCCTGTATAGTCCAAAAATCTTGACATGTATTCTAGATGTACCTTTTTCTTTTTTGCTTGTGACCTTGGGCTTAATCTCAAATTTAATTTTATGATGATGATGTAATTTCAGAATTGATTCATTAAATCTGCTTCAATATTTTGACTTTAATATCATAGCGATAAATATGTTAGATAAACCAGTATTAATAGTTACAGGGTTTTATTTGCCAATTCATGACAATCAGACTTTATCTGATAGAACATTTATCTAGGGCAGAGTTTCTCAGCCTTGGCACTATTGAGATTTGGGGCCAGATAATTCTTCATTGCAGGTAGCTGTCCCATTCCTCTACCCACTAGATGCCAGTAGCATGCAACCGCTACCCCACGCCTAGTTGTGACAACCAAAAATGTCTATAGACATTATCAAGGGTCCCCTGGGGGGCAAGTTGCTCCCTCCCCCAGTGACAACCGTTACTCTATGAGACAATCAAAAATCTTTTTCCTGATTTTGTCTGCCACTTACAGCATAACTTAGAAGCATGACTGTGTTCACTTTGACTATCTTTCTTCTACTCCTTATAAAGTATTGCTAAGGTTTCCTACCCTTCCCTCACCTTATTATGCCAGCTTGATGAGGCCCACGGCCTTAGGAAAGAGAGAGCTTAATTAGCATACTCTAGAAAAGAGATACAGGGGAGGAAGAGAAAATGATTCCTACATTTTTTATAGTGGTATTAACTGTTTTTTTTAATGTCTTTATGAAATGAGCAGTTGTTTTCAAATATAAATGTAAGTAAATAATCATAATTTCTGGTCCACATGTGTTACAATTGTGGTGACCCTATCTATCTTACTGAAAATTATGACCCCAGAGTCTAGCAGTGTTTCCATTCTTGTTAGACATTCAGTACGTATCTAACGAATCCATGAATAAAGTTCTCATTACCTTAGCATGACAATAGCAACCTGCTAATTGCTAGAGTGTTAGTTTAAAAGTTATTTTTCTTGGAGGTGGAGGTCATTTAACAATACATACTGACAATTACCATATAAAAACTTCTGCATTTGATGTCATTATTATCAAAAGAGTCAGTCCAAAGGAGGTGATCAGCACCAAACACAAAATGTATGGCAATACAAATTAATTTAAGGGTAAATGTGAAGTCATATGGGGAAAAAGAAAAAAAATGACAAAGATTAGAACATTGCAAGAATGAGGTGGTAACTGGATTAAGCCTTCAAGGAGAGGATTTTTTCAGTGTGAGGCTTTGCAGTTTGAAGACACTTAGGAGAGCTTCATCAGGTCTTACATGGGATGGTATCTATAGCTGCACAATGTGGTCATGATGAACCCACAAGCCATTACATAGAAATTAAGTTTCAAGAGCAACCAAGAAATGAATACTGCTTAGAAGCCAGAGCAACAAACATTTAAAATATCAGGAAATAGCACCAAAATAAATTCCAAATATATTAATTTAAAATTTAAAATGGAATTCTAAAAATACTGGAAAAATATAGACAATTTTATTTTTAATTCTTGGAATAGGGTCAGTCTTTTTAAACATGATACAAAATCTAGAAAGTATAAAAGAAATGAAAGATATGTTTTATGTTATATATTAAAGTGTTCTTCATGGGAAAATTACCATAATCAAACCCAACAGAAACAGTGGGAAAAATATTTGAAACACAAATGACTGACAAGTTAATTTCCTTCTTACACAAAAAGCTTACTAAACTTCCTAGTCATCCTCATTATCATCTCTCACTTCATATCCAATCCATTAGCAAATCCTGCCAGTTTCACACTTAAATTATATTCAGAATCTGACCACTTGTTACTACCTCCGCTCCTACCTCTTGGGTCCAAAGCACCAGAGTCCCCACCCTGAATTACTGCAGTTACCTTTTCACTAGACTGTCTGCCCATGCTCCCCACACTGCCTCCACCCCAAAGTCAAATCTCAATACAGCAACTGAAGCGATCCTGCTAAAACCATAGGTCACTTCTCTCTCAAAACCAACAGAGGGGTTTTTTACCATACTCAGAGTGCACGCCAAGGTTCCTTACAATGACCTGCAACATCCTAAAGCATCCTTCTTGATTTGGCCTCTCATTAACAAGCTGATCTTGTGTCCTACAAGACTCCCTTCACTTGCTTGCTCAGCTTCAGCCACTTGGCATTCTGGATCCATATTTTCTCAGGTCCTTTGTACCTGCCACTCCTCAGTATGGATGTTCTTCCTCTAGATGTCACATGGATTTCTCCCTCACCTCCTCAGGTCTTTTATGCAACTGTCACCTTCTCTCTGAAGCCTCCCTGACTGTGCTATTTAATAGCCCAAACTCATGCCTTGAATTCCCTGTCCCACATTTCTTATTCATTTTTCACTGCTGAATTTATCACCAGCTAACATTTTAATACTGTAGTATCTATTACGTTCATTTTTGTTTCCTCCTTCTAGGATGAAAGGTTCATGGGGAAAAGGTTTTCATTTGTTTTTGTTGACTGCTATGCTTCTAGCATCTTTAATGGACCCTGTCACATTATAGGCCATAAATATATATTTATTGAATGAATTTTGAGTGAAATTAAGGAGAAAAAAGACGACTCAATAGAAAAATGAGCATGTGATAGCTCAAAAATTAACAAGTTTATGAAAAGATGTTTATAATTAAAATATATTAAAAAGTATACCAAATATTAAATAAACTTATCATATTAATGTCATGAAGCAAGCACTTTCATGCACAGAGGCACAAACTGAAGACTAATTTGGCTCTATTTATTAAAATTAGTATTCCACACTCTTTTAGTCATGATTACCTAATTTAGAAATTCTGCAAATATGCTTATACAAGAACACAAAAATATGTGTATACATAGATGTTCCATGAAGCATTGTGATTAATAACAACAAAAAACCCTTGAAACAACCTAAGTATTGAGAATTGGTATAAATTACAAAGCATAATGCAGAATTTAACAGAACAAAGTAGATATAAAAGATGATATAGAAAAATGTCCTAGTAATATTATTAATTGAAAAGCTAGGTTCAAAAGAATAGGTATTGTAGGATACCATTTGTTTTTCCTGAAAGCATACGCACACTCAGATGCCCACATTTACATACATGTAAAACATTTCTGGAGAGATATAAACCTACAGTTCTACACACATTGTGAGTCATTTGCATGAGGAATAGTTTATTCAAATTCTTGTGAGGTCTAGTTGATTATTTGGTCCTCCATGAAATTTCAAACTTATATTATGAATAGCCTCTAAGCAAATGTGTACATTTGAGTGAATGGATTAATGGCAGAGTATCATATAAATTTCTATGGTCAAATCTGGTATTCAGAAAGTTTTTTAAAATCTGAGGAAACTTTAAAAAAAACTGTCAGAATTTCAGGTTTTTAGAATTCCTTTTAGTTAGAATTATTTAAAACCCTCAAAAGACAAAAGTATTAAAAATAGTATGTATTTATAAGAAATAACGAAGTATTAGATCACTCTTATGTTTTTTACTACAACTGCTAGACTCTTCTAAATCTTGTTTATATATATTCTCTCTGTTGGTCAACATCTGCTTCAATCTAGCTTCATTCTAGTGGAATAAATAATTGAAGATTGATCTGAATGGCAACTTTTGTATTCTGTGCACAGCATGTTAATCTGTAATTATAGTGCTACCTTTTCACTAAACTGGCTATAAGAAATAGTTGAAGTTAACATTTAGTATTATAAGCAAGAAAAAGATATAATGGAAAAGTTATGAAGCATATAAGGGATTCCAAATAACCAATTGCCTGTTTTCTGTATATCATGTGGATTTGATAACATTGAATGTAATAACAAGGTCATTCTTGAGTCTTCATTCAAATTTTTACCACAAAAGAAAAAGTACTAATATTTCTACTCCCAGTTCTCAGAGCAGTCATCACCTCAATACAGCTGACTATAGATAAAATGTCACAACCTATACAATATTTGATGGTTTGGAGAAACCATTTTTATTTTTAAATTGCCACACTGTTAAGTTAAAAAATTACAACCGTTTCCTGGCTCATACCATTTTAGTGACTTTTGCACAATATTGTGCCTGCAGTTGTTCAACAGTAGCTTGTGAAACTAGTGTGAAGGGAATAGAGAAAGGGCTATGTAATAAAGACTCAGGAAGTGATATCATGTTGGGTAGATATGGAGAGATTATTCCATTCCAGAGGGCTTTCAAACATGATAGAGAAGGGGAGTGAATGAAGCAGAACAAGACAGTAACTCTACAGAGAAAACAGCCTTAACAGGGAGCTTAGACCAAAGTTTCTCAGAAGAAACCGTTGCAGAGATGTCTGAAGCAAAATGCATGCATCCAGGCCAAAGGGTTTGTGAGGGTCAAGGGCAGAGGTCTGCCATCAGTGGCTCATGGACTACATCCAGCCTATCGGCATAACTACTTTATATGTTTAACTGAAAAGTATTTAAAAATTAGAAGTCACATAAAATGCCATATTTCTAGCTTCTTTTGAAAACAATCCATGTTCTTCAATCACAGAATGATATTTTTGCACTAAAATGATTGATTGCCATTGAGTAGCAGCTGTCGCATAGAAAGGATACCCTCTTCCCCATTAGCCATAGTCCCTACTCTACAACTAGTCCAAATGATTCCTTTTGGGCAAATTATAAAGAGCTGCCTTTTCTTAAGATAATTTATTACCATCATCCAGAAAGTCTACAAAGATTTTAAATGTGAATGGAGCTCCCTGGAGTTGTGCAATGCACAGCCAGCCACAATGGTTGCTGCACTCATTTCTGCCACCTGCCTTCAGGGGACTTAGAATAACATGGGATGAAATGAAGAAGACAAAGCTAGACCAGCACAGGATCTATTCTTTTTGTCACTCTTGTCAGAATTAGTGTCACTTCTCTCTTTCCTTTTCTTTCTTTTCTTTCTTTTCTTTTCCTCTCTTCCTTCCTCCCTCTCACTCTCCTTCCTCCCACCCTCCCTTCCTTCTTCCCTTCCTTCCTCTCTTTCTCTGTCTCTGTCTCTGAAGTGTGAGCGCGTATACACACAAGATGGTTTTAAAGTGTTTAATTTGCTAACTCATTTCTTGATAATAACTTATGTGATTATTAATAAAATGTTTATAAAGAAGGTAAAATATAGTTGATCTATAGTTCATTTTTTTTTTTGCTAAGATACCAAACCAAAACATTATCTGTAGTTTTGAGCTACTTAAAAAAATTTAAACAAATAAATTTTCTTCCAAAAATTATTTCAGATGCAGAAGGGGAAAAGTACATAAAGTATGTCTCTTTTAAATATTGCCTCAAAGAGTATAGATCATATTCCACTTTTCCTTTCAACAACTCTCCATATGGTTTCTGAGGGAGTATTAGAGGGGATAGAAAGAAAATACCTTCCTGAGGTGTATCTACCCAGACTACAGAGTACTCAAATTTTACTTTCCAAAACACAAGGGCAAGAAATAAGGTTTACAAAAACTAGAAGAAAAAAAAAGGATCAATATTCTTTGACTGATTTGCTTTCTTCTCTTCCATCAGGTCTTGGCTAATATATAAGCTCCTTGGTAAGGCCTTATCTGAAAACCCAAGCTAAAGTTGATCTCCCATTTTTCTCTATATCACCCTATTTACCTCGTAGCTCTAATTAGTATGTATTTGATCAATTTACTTACTCAGCTCATTTGTTGATTA
This sequence comes from Eubalaena glacialis, assembly GCF_028564815.1. Lineage (NCBI taxonomy): Eukaryota > Metazoa > Chordata > Mammalia > Artiodactyla > Balaenidae > Eubalaena > Eubalaena glacialis. Next base: position 114,717,424 of record NC_083721.1, read on the forward strand.
CCTGCCACATGCCAGACATTACTCTGGGCACTGGAAAGACCAAGGTAAACCTGCCCTCTAAGGTCTTAAGATCTACTGTGGAAGACACACAAACAACTAACAGACAGGCACATAGGTAAAATCATTACAAACTGTGGTAAATGCAATCCTTAATTTATATATTTATTTTTCTATTCCACTAACCTGTAAATGTCTATATGGATTCTGTCTTCTATTATATCCCAGCACCAAGCACTGTTCTGGCACGTTCCCTGACTGAACGATTGTATTAACTTTTCTAGTGAAATGGATTTCTGTAATAACATTTAAATAGGAGGCCCAGGATATCAGTGATTACAAGAATAATATCACTTATGTGAGAGCAGTGAGGAGTTTACACCTGACACATCTGAGTTCTTATAATGATCAATTATGTTATAACGAAGTTTGAAAGATAAATGAGAAAACACTCTCATTGCCCAGAGATCTCCACTGTTAATACTGTGGTGCATGTATTTCCAGATCTTATTCTATGAAACACAAATTTACAAAGAACTTTGTATTTCTTCAAAAAAATGATGTCATGCTGTATATACTTTGAAACCTGTTTTTTTTTTATTAACAATGTCTATTTTTATATTTCAGAAATATGAGGGGTTTTTGCTTTATTTCTCTCTGAAAGGTTGACAGTTGAGTGAGTACAATGGGTATATAATTCTGAGTCATAACCAAACCAAACAAAAACTTATGAGCCATGATCTCCAATTTGTGCACATAAAATTTTAAAACTGTGTACATTTTCAAAGGCAAGGAGAGAGGAGAGGAGAGAATGAACACCCACTCAGCAAATCAGGGAGCAAACTAATACTATTGCTATTTCATGAAAATAAGCGACCCCCAAGCCACTCAAGTGGCTATTATCCCAGATGGAATGTCAGCTCTAACATTTCTCTATTTGGATTGTCTAATATGTTTACTTGTACCCATATTGTTCCAGAAAAAAATTTCAAATGAAATGTCGCCATCAACACTTCCCTACTTGAAATATTTTCTTTAACAATTTATCCATATGCCATCTTTCTCCAAAAACAAAGAACTTAGGGTAGGTAACAAAGATGAGTATGTATGTGAAAAAAAGCATAAATAAGAAAAATACAGGTTGGAAAAGAAATAGGGCCAAGAATTAAGTTAGGAAACAAAACATATCTACTATAGAAATGTTAGGTTATTTATAAAATTGAAGAATGGAAAAAATTTATTAATATCGCTGGACTAGGTGTAAGATCTAAGTATCCTTTATTAAAATGTTGTTGGTATGTTTATTAACATGAAACCAGTGAGGGAAAAAACCCATGTATTACTAGATTGGGTAGCTGTGAAATATACTTTAGGGTAGATGACATACTTGGATCTCTTTCAAACCAAATCACTTTCATTCTCTTTGCACACTGTCCTCAATTGCCTGGTCTTCCCAGAATCTTTTCCATCCTGAGAGGTCTTAGTTTTTAGATATGTCCTTGTATCGGTGACTACAAAACTCCCTTACCTCTTCATTTTGGAGAATTGCCTGGAAGAAGGAAAGAAGCAACCATGCAAGAGGAAGCTCTTAAAAAGGCTTGTCTCTCTCAGCCCTATTAATTCCCAGGTGGAATGGAAGGAAAAAGACTGGACAATTAAATTCCCACTAACTTCTTGACCATGATTGGTTGGCCCTGTTAGAAAATATGCCTTCAAGGATCTACATATAAGTAAATTTTACCAGGTATAAGTGGGATGCTACAGAAGAATGTGTCCCCCAAAATTTGTATACTGAAACCTAATCCCCAATGTGATGCAGGTGTTAGGAGGGCCTTAGGGAGGTGATAAGTCATGAGGGTGGAGCCCTCATGAATGGTATTAGTGCCCTTGTATAAGAGACCTCAAAGAGCTCACTTGTTCCTCCTGCCATGTGAGGACACAGAGAAAAGCCAGCCCTCTATGAACCAAGAAGTAGGTCCTCACCTGACAATGAACCTGCCGATGCACTGAACTTGGACTTTCCAACCCTCAGAACTATGATAAAAAAATTTTTGTTGTTTATAAGTCACCCTATCTAGGGTAATTTGTTTTATAGCAGCCTGAACTGACTAGGACATGGAATGTTCTAGATCATTTCCTATACTGTATCTTTATCTTTACTAAAAGTAAGGGAACAAACTGATACTTAAAATGCTAAACAAAAGAGATTTTCATGGTTGGTATAGATAAGAGGGTAGTTGAAACCAAAACGAGAATATATGTCACACCTGTCACCTGTGAGGAAGGCAGTGAAGAGGGAACAAGGAGGATGAATGATGGGGTAGGCAGGAGTCTGTGCATTGTATACTTGAATTTTATTTTTTAAAATTTTCACCCTGTGATTATATTATAAACTCAAAGTATTAATTTAAGATCTAATGAAGAGAGAATCAATATTGTGAAAATGACTATACTACCCAAAGCAATCTACAGGTTCAATGCAATCCCTATCAAATTACCAATTTTTCACAGAACTAGAACAAAAAAATTTACAATTTGTATGGAAACACAAAAGAACTTGAACAGCAAAAGCAATCTTGAGGAAAAAAAAAAAAGGAGCTGGAGGAATCAGGCTCCCTGACTTCAGACTATACTACAGGGCTACAGTAATCAAGATAGTATGGTACTGGCACAATAACAGAAATACGCATCAATGGAACAGGATAGAAAGCCCAGAGATAAACCCACACACCTATGGTCACCTAATCTATGATGAAGGAGGCCAGACTATACAATGGAGCAAAGACAGCCTCTTCAATAAACAGTGCTGGGAAAACTGGACAGCTACAGGTAAAAGAATGAAATTAGAACACTCCCTAACACCATACACAAAAATAAACTCAAAATGGATTAAACACCTAAATGTAAGGCCAGACACTATAAGACTCTTAAAGGAAGGCATATGCAGAACACTTTGACATAAATCGCAGCAAGATCTTTTTTGACCTAGTTCCTAGAGTAATGAGAATAAAAACAATAAACAAATGGGACCTAATGAAACTTAAAAGCTTTTGCACAGCAAAGGAAACCATAAACAAGACAAAAAGACAACCCCCAGAATGGGAGAAAATATTTGCAAACGAAGCAATGGACAAAGGATTAGTCTACAAAACATACAAACAGCTCATGCAGCTCAATATCAAAAAAACAACCCAATCAAAAAATGGGTGGAGGACCTAAATAGACATTTCTCCAAAGAAGACATACAGATGGGCAAGAGGCACATGAAAAGCTACTCAACATCACTAATTATTAGAGAAATGCAAATCAAAACTACAGTTAGGTATCACCTCACACTGGTCAGAATGACCATCATCACAAAATCTACAAACAATAAATGCTGCAGAGGGTGTGGAGAAAAGAGAACCCTCTTGCACTGTTGCCTGGATACAACCAACAGTACACTGATACAGCCATTATGGAGAACAGTATGCAGGTTCCTTAAAAAAATAAAAATAGAACTACCATGTGACCCAGCAATCCCACTACTGGGCATATACCCAGAGAAAACCATAATTCAAAAAGACACATGCACCCAATGTTCATTGCAGCACTATTTACAATATCCAGGACATGGAAGCAACCTAAATGTCCATCAAGAGAGGAACAGATAAAGAAGATGTGGTATATATATACAATGGAATATTACTCAGCCATAAAAAGGAACGAAATTGGTTCATTTGTAGAGACATAGATGGACCTAGAGACTGTCATACAGAGTGAAGTAAGTCAGAAAGAGAAAAACAAATATCATATATTAACGCATGTATGTAGAATCTGAAAAAATTGGTATAGATGGTCTTATTTACAAAGTATAAATAGAGACACAGAGGTAGAGAACAAACATATGGATACCAAGGGGGAAAAGGGAGGGGCGTGGGATGAATTGGGAGATTGGGATTGACACATATACACTACTGATACTATGTATAAAATAGATAACTAATGAGAACCGACTGTATAACACAGGGAACTCTGCTCAATGTTCTGTGGTGACCTAAACGGGAAGGAAATCCAAAAAAGAGGAGATATATGTATATGTTTAGCTGATTCACTTTGCTGTACAATAGAAACTAACACAACATTGTAAAGCAACCATACTCCAATAAAAATATTTTTAAAAAAGATCTAATAAACAGACAAAGAGGGAGGGAGAGAGGGAGGAAGAAAGGAAGGGAGTAAGGAAGAAAGGGAAGAGGGGGCAGCTATAACACGCATAAATTAAACATCTCTAATGTGGGAAATGATAGGAAAAGGAGAGGCCTTTAGGTATATTGTTAAAGTTACCTTCAGTATCAAATTCTCCTTTCTGTGACTAATTACATTTTAAATAAATTACATCAGCTAATCTATTATAAATGCACCTACCATCAGACATAGAAAATAACAGCAATTAGTTATTCCTGTTCAGAACGGAAGAGTCAGGCCCAAATTGTAAATATATCTATTTATGAGAGGCTTTCTATGGAAATGTATGCCAATAACTGTAATGTATATTTACATTCAAAATATATTCACTTGAATTATAGCTTTAACCTTCATTTTTGATTACAAGGACTTATTTCAGGAAACATTCTTAAAACTACCTCTTTTCTTTATAATGTACTTCTTTTCTTTGTTCATACTATAGAACTCGAAGATTCAGTATGCAAATCCAACTATGAATCCTGCTCTGAGCAAATAAAACATGCCTGGCAACTTAGAAGTTGCCTGAAACTCCAGAGACCTGCAGAAGCCTCTCCTACATTTTTTCCAGTAATGGAAAAAGAGCTGATTCTAATAGGTTCACAAATCTTAAAACCAAATGTGTTCAGACTTCAGAAAATGTTCAATATTTAAAAGTTAATATCTTTATATTTAATATAATACATATAATACATAGACCAACTCTATCCTCCAGCACGGTTTGGGGCAGGACTCCAACCAAATACATTAACATTTCTGTAGTCAAACCTGTGAATAGTCCCATCAAGTGAGATGAAGAAAGACTACAGGTAGTTTTGTGTCCGTAGAGGCCAGGTTAGATTTTGCCACCAAATGAGTTATCAATAAAATGTCAGCTTACAGAGTTTTTTGGATTTCAGATTCGTCTTTGCCTGGTTGATTATAGTATCAGAGACTTGAGTTCAGGAAAGTTTTAAGTGCCGAAAGCTTACTTGTACTAATTTGTAAATGGAGTAGTTTCTGAGAGACTTTCTCCATTTTAATGTGCTTTTTAAATTCAACATTAAATAAACATGGCAAAGAGGAGATATCATTTTCCACGATCTTATCTTCTCACAGTTGCTTTGCATTTTTCCTACATGACAACATTTCTTCTACACTCTCACCTAGAATGATTTTTCCACTCTTTTCTGCCCAATGATGCCTCAATCCTTCTTGAAAATTCTCCTAATGGCTCACCTCCTTCATAAAACTTCCTCAAATCAGCTTCCCTGAATAGAGAAGTATAAACCCTTCAGAATCTGCTGTGCTCTTTCTCTTCCTATTTCATCCAGCCTCAACCTGGACTTCAGTGCTCTGTGTTGTGTCTCCACATATATGCAATAGCTCCTTCCTCATCAATGGTCTTGGGTTTTACATGTGATCACAAAGTAAAGCAAATTAGGCGTGTTTCAGGACAGGGAAAGATTTTAAACAGATATTTTCGATAGAGGAGAACACACCTTTACATGTCCTTTTATTTATTTATTTATTTATTTATTTTTGGCTGCATTGGGTCTTCATTGCTGTGTGTGGGCTTTCTCTAGTTGCATTGAGCAGGGGCTACTCTTCCTTGCGGTGTGCGAGCTTCTCATTGTGGTGGCTTCTCTTGTTGTGGAGCATGGGCTCTAGGCATGCGGGCTTCAGTAGCTGTGGCACACGGGCTCAGTAGTTGTGGCACACGGGCTTAGTTGCTCCATGGCATGTGGGATCTTCCCGGACCAGGGCTCAAACCCATGTCTCCTGCATTGGCAGGCAGATTCTTAACCACTGCGCCACCAGGGAAGTCCCTACATATGTTTTTCATAAGCCAAGGCTTATGAAATGTCTAACACACTTTTAAAATTTAAGATTTAAGCAGATTTTCAAATCACAAAAGTTAAAGTTCACCTGAAAAATTAAACTTCCCTTTTCTTCAGGTTCAGAAAACGTTTTCTGAAAATCTAAACAAGCAAATGAATTAACAAATCAGTCATGGTTTTCATGCAACCTTTAAAATATAGCTTATCTTAGAATGTTATATTCTACATTATATCAATACTTGTATACTTATACACAAAGTATATGTATAGTGCCTACAATAATAGCAGTGACCATTGTTTTTGCCACAGTTCTTTACAGAAAAATCCAAGTGTTAATTTCACTTACTCAAGAGAGAAACAGATTAAAAAGTGTTTCTATTAATTTAATAGATTCGTTAATTTGCATCAATCATAGACTTTTTTAAAAACATGAGATTTTTAATTTACTTACTCTAATAAATATTCCATTTCCCTTGCTTACCTCCTGTCACATTTCATCCTGCAAATAAACTGCAGATGTTTCCTTCAATATATAGCAAATACTTCTGAACCTAACATTCAGAATATATGGTATGAAAATTTACCCACTATACTTTTTCATCTTTTTCCTCCTTCCCTCCCTTGCTATAGCAGCTTCCATTTTCCTGTTCCAAAGGAAAAATTTCAGTGTTAACCATAGAAGCCATGTTTTGCCTCTCTTACAAAAAAAAATTGAAGTATTCTAACATTTCCCTGAGAAATCAGATTTGTATTACTGTTGTTTTCTAATATATTTTTTGGCTCTGTGATTTTTTGTTACAAATAATTTAGTGTTATTTATTAAGTATTTGAACCTTTATTTTTCTGCAAACAGAGGAATGATAAGATTCACAAATGTGCCAAATTAAAGGCAGATGATCCAAGCCCATGGCTGAAAAGGCATATTGATGTTATTTCATCAAGCAGAAAACAACAGATGTTTTCCCAAAGGATATATATGGAGTTTGCAGAACCAATTTTTAATTGTGTTAGTGAAAGAATCAGAAAGTGGAGGCTATATAGACAATACACCCTCTCATTATTGTATGTCTTTAAAATTACTTTTTCACTAGAAAAAATGTTTGGTTATTTTGTAAAAGCTGTATGCATCAGCATAATGTATGTGCAAAAAGAATTGACATCAATGTGAAATTCAAGATGCTTTCTAGGTAGCAGTTGTCTGAAGGAGCAGAGTACTGTGTTTTTTAATGAAATTTCTGTCAAGAAGTCATGAGGCCAAGTGGCTATTTTATTTAGATTTTTCCCAACAATAGGAAGTTGCAAACTTTATTTATTTACTACCCCAGTCTTATACTCACCAAATCCATTTGGCTTTTGAATAGATCTAAAGATTTCAAAAATTTCAGTTTTCTTCTAACATTGTGGAAGGCATTAAAATAGAGTAGTTACTCATACTCAAACATCCTGATCACCTGTTGTAGAAAACGGGCATTTTTTCCTCTTCAACTGGCCTATTCATGTGTAGTAATGGAAAAATCCAGAGTTAGGAATTTAAAAAATCTTATCCTGTGACCATGATACTGGTTATGGCTGAAGAGAATGTTTTATTTGGAACTTACTGGAGTGGGGAGTTCCAAGACTGAGAGGATCAGTTTCTGATTTGCAATCATCTATGGATAACAAGAGATAAATGAAGGTGGTGGTAACAGAATTATAAATGAGGCATGTACATGAAGAATATTTCATTGGTAAAACCTAAATGATGGACATGATAAGGACATGATGTTTATTGGATATGAAGAGTTGAAAGAAAATGAAAAGTTAAAGACAATGCTTAGATCAGTCCTGGTCTGAATTTACCCTTTGTTACTTTCCCCCTTGCTCACTCAGCCTCAGTCATATTGACCTTCTTGTCATTATACAAAAACACCAGGCACACTTCCGTATCAGTGCCTTTGAACTTGCTATTCCCACTTATCTTCCCCCCCAGCCCCCAGATTTTCATAGCTCGCTCCTTCTCTCTGTCAGGTGTTTGTTCAAAGTTTACCTTCTCAATGAGGACTTCCACAACCCCCGTATGTATTTAATATGCAACCATCCCTAACCCCAAATATAGTGGTGATCAGAAATCTGATGAAGTCGTCACAGATACAGGAGAATAAAGGGATAAGTTTAAACACATTAAAATAAAAATGTTCTGAAGGCATTTCGAAAAACAAATCTGTAGCATAAGAAAGAAAATTTGATTGTATAATTTTAGGAGTCCTCTAAATAAATACAATATGTATATCAGGATTTCTGCTTCACGGAAGGATGAAATATTCATGACAGTTAGAAAAGCCAGGCAAATTATAAATTTTTTTAAGATGTCAGAGAGCTGCTTAAGCAGAAAGATTTAGAAGGACTTGAATGTCAGAGAAAACAGGTAAATTCAGAGTAGACTGAGGATCTATAGTTTCTTTTTTCTCTGGGGATATTTGCTGATTCTAGGTATAAAAAAAGGGCTAAGAATATGGGTGTGTAGACAGAGAGCTGCTGCTAAGGCACAGATAAACAATCACAGTTTTGGAGGTTATGTGGGTTAGAATGACAAAATTGGAAATCCAAGCACACAACTTACTCTATCTCAAGACTTTGCTAAATTCTGAAGATGTGTAGAGCAAAAACTTAAAGAGATAATTCAAATAACTCTGAAAAGCAGAGTGGAAATTCCAATTTCTTAGTACTAAAGAGGCAAAGACACTAAATTCTCAATTAAAAGTCTATGGAAGGCAACCATAGGAACAGATACAAACCAGAGGTAGACTGAATCTTACCAAAACTGCATCTCAGCCTGAGTTTAGTCTATGATTGGATGAAGGTGATCATTTCTCTATTATAAATATCTATTTTTAAAATTAAGACTTTATGTTTCAGTGCAGTTTTAGGTTCATAGCAACATTGAAGAGAAGGCCCAGAGACTTCCCATATACCCTCTGCCTCTACACATGCATAGCCTCCCCTATTATCAACATCCCTCACCATAGTGGTACATTTGTTATGACTGATGAATCTACATTGACACATCATAATCACACAAAGTCCATAGTTTGCATAATGGTTCGCTCTTGGTGTTGTACATTCTATGAGTCTGGACAAGTATATAATGACATGTATCCATCACTATGGTATCATACAGAGTATTTTCAATGCCCTGAAAATGCTCTGTGCCCTGCCTGTTTTTTCCTCCCCCCGCCCAAATGCTGGTAACTACTGATAATTTAACTGTCTCCAGAGTTTGCCTCTTTCAGAATGTCATATAGTTGGAATCATACACTATGCAGACTTTTCAGATTGGCTTCCTTCACTTAGTAATATGCATTTAAGTTTCCTTCATGTCTTATCATGGCTTGATAGCTCATTTCTTTTTAACACTGAATAATATTCCATTGCCAGGATGTACCAGTTTATTTATCCATTTACCTACAGAAGGACATCTTGGTTACTATCAAGAATTATGAACAAAGCTGCTATAAACATCCATGAGCAGGTTTTTGTGTAGACATAAGCTTTCAGTCACTTTGGGTAAATCCCAAGAATGTGATTGCTGGATTATATGGTAAGAGTATGTTTAGTTTTGTAAGACACTATCAAACTGTCTTCCAAAGTGGCTGAATCATTTTGTATTCCCACCAGCAATGAGAGTTGCTTTTGCTCTCCATCCTCACCAGCATTTGGTGTTGTCAGTGTTCTGGATTTTGGTCACTCCAATGGGTGTGTAGTGGTATCTCATCGCTGTTTTAATTTGCATTTCTGTGAGGACATATGATATGGAGCATCTTTCATATGCTTATTTGCCATCTATATATCTTCTTTGATGAGGTGTCTATTCAGGTCTTTGGCCCATTTTTCAACCAGGTTGCTTGTTTTCTTATTGTTGAGTTTTAAGTGTGCTTTGTATATTTTGGATAACCGTCTTTTATCAGCTGTGTCTTTTGCAAACACTTTCTCCCAGTTTGCGGCTTGTCTTCTCATTCTCTTGACTTTGTTTTTTCCAGAGCAGAGTTTTTAATTTTAATGAGTCAAGCTTATCAACTATTTCTTGCAATTTGTGTCTTTGGTGTTGTATATAAAAAGTCATTGCCATACCCAAAGTCATCGAGGTTTTCTCCTATGTTATCTTCTGCAGTTTACAGTTTTGTGTTTTACATTTAGGTCTATGCTCCATTTGAGTTAGTTTTGTGAAGGGTATAAATCTTGTGTCTAGATTCATTTCTTTGCAGGTGGATGTCCAACTGTTCTAGCACCATTTGTTGAAAAAAATATATCTTTGCTGCATTGTATTATCTCAGCTCCTTTGTCAAAGATCAGTTGACTATATTTGTGTGGGTCTATTTCTGGGTTCTCTATTCTGTTCCATCAATCTATTTTTCTATTCTTTCACCAACATCCACTGTCTTGAATTTGTACCTTTACAGTAATTCATGAAGTCAGACAGTATCAGCTCTCCAAGTCTGTTCTTCTCCTTCAATATTATGTTGACTGTTCTGGGTCTTTTGCCTCTCCAAATAATATTTAAAAACAGTTTGTAAACAGCCACAAAATAACTTGTTGGGATTTTGATTGGGATTGCATTGAATCTATAAATCAAGTACTGACACCTTGACAATATTGAGTCTTCCTATTCAAAAACTTGGAATATCTCTCATTTATTTAGTTCTTTGTTTTAATTCATCAGAGTTTTGTAGTTTTCCTCATATAGATCTTGTACACGTTTTGTTAGATTTTGGGGAGTGCTATGTAAATGGCATTGTGATTTTAATTTCAAATCCCATTTGTTCATTGCTAGTGTATAGGAAAGCAATTAATTTTTGTATATTAACTTTGTATCTTGCAATCTTGCGCTAATCACTTATTAGTTCCAGGAGTTCTTTTGATGATTCTTTCAGATTTTCTGCATAGACAATCATGTTATCTGTGAACAAAGACAGTTTTATTTCTTCCTTCTCTATCTGTATATCTTTTATTTCCTTTACCCATCTTACTGCATTAGTGAGGACATCCAGTACAATGCTGAAAAGGAGTGATGAGAGGGAACATCCTTGCCTTGTACCTGATTTTAGTGGGAAAGATTTGATGTTATCACCATGAATTATGATGTTAAGTACAGTTTTTCTGATAGATGTTCTTTATCAAGTTGAAAAAGTTACCTTCTATTCCTAGTGTACTGAGAATTTTTATCATGAATGGGTTTTGTATTTTGCCAAATTCTCTTTCTGCAACTATTGATATGGTCATATGATTATTTTTTTTTAGCCCGTTGATGTCATGGATTACTTTAATTGATTTTCAAATGTTGAATCAGATTTACATAACTGGGATAAATCCCACTTGATTGATAATATATGTATTTTTATATGTTAAAAAGATAAAACTATGCCTGATGATTTGGATCAAATGGATAGATTCCTAAAAATATACAACTGTCCAAAACTGACAAGAAAAGAAATAGAAAACTTGAATAATGAATATCTTTTAAACAAATTGAATTTGTATACATTTTTCCAACAAAGAAATTTATCGGCAGTTTAATTGGTGAATTCTTCCAAACATGAAAAGAACAATAAACCAGTATTACTCAAAATCTTCCAAATAATAGAAACAGAAAACTTCACAACTGTTTTTTAGGAGGGCAACATAACCTTGGTTCTAGAACCAGATAAAAATATTATAAGCAATATTACAACCCTGAAGAAGGCAAGGGCTTAGGAGAATCAATGAATAAAAATGAAAGTCCATAGTGCAGAAACATAGCAAATAAGAAGAGGAGGAGGTAAGATTGAAGGGTAACAGTGGCCGGTCATGCAAGATCCTATATGCATGGAAGGGGATTTTGAAATTTAGTAAGGTCAATAGTCATTGGTTTATTCACATTAATATATCCAAACTAACTATGAGATTTCAAATCATAATTAAATTTATCAAGGATAAGCTTGACCTAATATCACTGTTTATTTATTGATTCCTTTAAAATTTTTAAGAAACTATATTTATGTCACTTTTGCAACAAAAAAATAGGAAAGATTTAATATTTTCATTATTTATCATACTATGATCAAATTTAATAATATTTATTTCATAATACAAATCATTATTTTTAATTGAAATATAGTTTGATTTACAAAGCTGTGAGAGTTTCAGGTGTACAGCAGAGTGATTCAGATAGATAGATAGATAGATAGATAGATAGATAGATAGATAGATATGTATTCTTTTTCAGATTCTTTTCATTTTAGGTTATTATAAGACATTGAATACAGTTCCCTGTGCTATAGAGTAGACCCTTGCTGTTTATCTATTTTTTGTAAATAAGTTCATTTGTGCCATTTCTTAGATTCCACATATAAGTGATATCATATGATATCTGTCTTTCTCTGACTTATTTCACTTAGTATGATCATCTTTAGGTCCACACATGTTGCTGCAAATGGCATGATTTCACTCTTTTATGGCTGAGTAATATTCCATTGTGTGTGTGTGTGTGTGTGTGTGTGTGTATATATATATATACATATATATATATATATCCCAAACTTCTTTATCCACTCATCTGTTGATGGACATGTAGGTTGATTCCGTGTATTCGCTCTTGTAAACAGTACTGTTATGAACACTGGGGTCCATGTATCTTTTCAAATTGAGTTTTCATCTTTTCCAGATATATGCCCAGGAGTGGGATTACTGGATCACATGGTAACTCTACAAAATGGTTATTTTTTTTTTAAAGTACATATAAATGAAAAACAAATGAAGGAAACAATAGCAAAGATCAATAAAACTAAAAGCTGGTTCTTTGAGAAGATAAACAAAATTGATAAACCATTAGCCAGACTCATCAAGAAAAAAAGGGAGAAGACACAAATCAATAGAATTAGAAATGAAAAAGGAGAAGTAACAACTGACACTGCAGAAACCCAAAGGATCATAAGAGATTACTACAAGCAACTATATGCCAATAAAATGGACAACCTGGAAGAAATGGAAACATTCTTAGAAAATCACAACCTTCTGAGACTGAACCAGGAAGAAATAGAAAATATAAACAGACAAATCACAAGCACTGAAATTGAGACTGTGATTAAAAATCTTCCAACAAACAAAAGACCAGGACCAGATGGCTTCACAGGCGAATTCTATCAGAACATTTAAAAAAGAGCTAACACCTATCCTTCTCAAACTCTTCCAAAATATAGCAGAGGGAGGAACACTCCCACTCATTCTACAAGGCCACCATCACCGTGATACCAAAACCAGACAACGATGTCACGAAGAAAGAAAACTACAGGCCAATATCACTGATGAACACAGATGCAAAAATCCTCAACAAAATACTAGCAAACAGAATCCAACAGCACATTAAAAGGATCATACACCATGACCAAGTGGGGTTTATCCCAGGAATGCAAGGATTCTTCAATATACGCAAATCAATCAATGTGATACACCATATTAACAAATTGAAGGAGAAAAACCATATAATCATCTCAATAGATGCAGAAAAAGCTTTTGACAAAATTCAACACCCATTTATGATAAAAACCCTCCAGAAAGTAGGCATAGAGGGAACTTACTACAACATAATAAAGGCCATATATGACAAACCCACAGCCAACATCGTTCTCAATGGTGAAAAACTGAAACCATTTCCACTAAGATCAGGAACAAGACAAGGTTGCCCACTCTCACCACTATTATTCAACATAGTTTTGGAAGTTTTAGCCACAGCAATCAGAGAAGAAAAAGAAATAATAGGAATCAAAATCGGAAAAGAAGAAGTAAAGCTGTCACTGTTTGCAGATGACATGATACTATACATAGAGAATTCTAAAGACACTACCGGAAAACTACTAGAGCTAATCAATGAATTTGATAAAGTAGCAGGATACAAAATTAATGCACAGAAATCTCTTGCATTCCTATACACCAATGATGAAATATCCGAAAGAGAAATTAAGGAAACACTCCCATTTACCACTGCAACAAAAAGAATAAAATATCTAGGAATAAACTTACCTAAGGAGACAAAAGACCTATATGCAGAAAACTATAAGACACTGATGAAAGAAATCAAAGATGATACAAACAGATAGAGAGATATACCATGTTCTTGGACTGGAAGAATCAACATTGTGAAAATGACTATACTACCCAAAGCAATCTACAGATTCAATGCAATCCCTATCAAACTACCAATGGCATTTTTCACAGAACTAGAACAAAAAATTTCACAATTTATATGGAAACACAAAAGACCCGAAACAGCCAAAGCAATCTTGAGAAAGAAAAACGGAGCTGGAGGAATCAGGCTCCCGGACTTCAGACTATACTACAAAGCTACAGTAATCAAGACAGTATGGTACTGGCACAAAACCAGAAATATAGATCAATGGAACAGGATAGAAAGCCCAGAGATAAACCCATGCATATATGGTCACCTTATCTTTGATAAAGGAGGCAAGAATATACAATGGAGAAAAGACAGCCTCTTCAATAAGTGATGCTGGGAAAACTGGACAGCTACATGTAAAAGAAAGAAATTAGAACACTCCCTAACACCATACACAAAAATAAACTCAAAATGGATTAAAGACCTAAATGTAAGGCTAGACACTATAAAACTCTTAGAGAAAAACATTGGCAGAACAGTCTATGACATAAATCACAGCAAGATCCTTTTTGACCCACCTCCTAGAGAAATGCAAATAAAACCAAAAATAAACAAACGGAACCTAATGAAACTTAAAAGCTTTTGCACAGCAAAGGAAACCATAAACAAGACGAAAAGACAACCCTCAGAATGGGAGAAAATATTTGCAAATGAAGCAACCAACAAAGGATTAATCTCCAAAATTTACAAGCAGTTCATACAGCTCAATATCAAAAAAACAAACAATCCAATCCAAAAATGGGCAGAAGACCTGAAGAGACATTTCTCCAAAGAAGATATACAGATTGCCAAGAAACACTTGAAAGAATGCTCAACATCATTAACCATTAGAGAAATGCAAATCAAAACTACAATGAGGTATCATCTCACACCAGTCAGAATGGCCATCATCAAAATATCTACAAACAATAAAAGCTGGAGAGGGTGTGGAGAAAAGGGAACCCTCCTGCACTGTTGGTGGGAATGTAAATTGATATAGCCACTATGGAGAACAGTATGAAGGTTCCATAAAAAACTAAAAATAGGGGCTTCCCTGGTGGCACAGTGGTTGAGAATCTGCCTGCCAATGCAGGGGACACGGGTTCGAGCCCTGGTCTGGGAAGATCCCACATGCCACGGAGCAACTAGGCCCGTGAGCCACAATTACTGAGCCTGCGCGCCTGGAGCCTGTGCTCCGCAACAAGAGAGGCCATGATAGTGAGAGGCCCGCGCACCGTGATGAAGAGTGGCCCCCACTTGTCGCAACTAGAGAAAGCCCTCGCACAGAAACGAAGACCCGACACAGCAATAAATAAATAAATAATTAATTTAAAAAAAAAAAAAAACTAAAAATAGAACTACTATATGACCCAGCAATCCCACTGCTGGGCATATACCCTTAGAAAACCATAATTCAAAAAGAGTCATGTACCACAGTGTTCATTGCAGCTCTATTTACAATAGCCAGGACATGGAAGCAACCTAAGTGTCCATCGACAGATGAATGGATAAAGAAGATGTGGCACATATATACAATGGAATATTACTCAGCCATAAAAAGAAACGAAATTGAGTTTTTTGTAGTGAGGTGGATGGACCTAGAGCCTGTCATACAGAGTGAAGTAAGTCAGAAAGTGTAAAACAAATACCGTATGCTAACACATATATATGGAATCTAAAATTTTTTTTAAAAATGGTTATGAAGAACCTAGGGGAAGGACAGGAATAATGACACAGATGTAGAGAATGGGCTTGAGGACACAGGGAGGGGGAAGGGTAAGCTGGGTCGAAGTGAGAGAGTGGCATGGACATATATACACTACCAAATATAAAATAGATAGCTAGTGGGAAGCAGCCGCATAGCACAGGGAGATCAGCTCGGTGCTTTGTGACCAGCTAGAGGGGTGGGATAGGGAGGGTGGGAGGGAGATACAAGAGGGAGGAGTTATGGGGATATATGTATACATATAGCTGATTCACTTTGTTATAAAGCAGAAACTAACACACCATTGTAAAGCAATTATACTCCAATAAAGATGTTTACAAAAAAAAGAAAGAAAATGAGTGAAGTAAGTCAGAAATAGAAAAACAAATATCGTATATTAACACATACATGTGGAATCTAGAAAAATGGTACAGATGAACTGGTCTGCAAGACAGAAATAAAGTCACAGATGTAGAGAACAAACGTATGGACACCAAGGGGGGAAAGCGGGTGGAGGGTGGGGGTGTGTGTGATGAATTGGGCGATTGGGATTGACATGTATACACTAATATGTATAAAATAGATAACTAATAAGAACCTGCTGTATAAAAAATAAATAAAATTCAAAAAAAAATAATAAAGAAAGTTCATCACAAAAATCTCAAATATCTTATTTAACTGACTGATCTCACCTCCACCCCATAGCCAGTGTGAGTTTTAAAAGTATGTTCAATAAAATTTCCTTCCTTCTCTTTCTTATCTGGTATCTCCTTTTTTGTTTTTCCTCTACCTCTTTTTTCCTTCGTTTATGGAATACAGACTTGTGGCCAACAAGTAGTCAAAAATATCAAAGAAAACTCCCCTCACTTCTTGAATATAGTCCAGCTAAGATTTTCAACAACTCAAACAAGAAAAATATTTGTCATATTAGCTTAGAAAGATAAAGCGTTTCCAAAATTTTGGAGTCAAACTATGGCTGCAAGAATAATTCTGAAACTTCAGGATATGTTCAAAAACTCTGGACAACGTTTGATTCCATCTGACCACAAAAGTCTATTCCCTTTTATGAAATTGTTAAAATCAGTCATGACTATCACCAGTGAGACAGTCTCAGTGTAGGCTGTGCTAGCAAGCAAATAACCCCCCAAATTTCAGTTTCTTAACTCAGTTAAGAGTCTTATCTCCTCCTTTCACAAAGTATGGTATGGGTCAAGAGGATCTTCTACTGATTTACTTTCTAAGATGACTCAAGATATAGGCTTCTTCTAGTTGTGTCTGCCATCTTGGGGTCCTTGCTCCTCATTATAATTGATAAATTAACTATAGGCTATACCCACTTATATCCCCAGGTAAACAGAGGTAAAAAATAATGCATCATTTATTTTGCCTCTAGGCTAATCATATACAAAACTGCAACTCTTAAAAGGTCTTTCTCCTCTCTGGGAATATCTCAGAATGCTTTGCAAAATAGGACAAGTCTTGAACAAAAATATACAAAACTCCACTATCTTGCTCAAAAACAATGCATAGTCTGTGTTTTTCAGTAGTAAATTGTGGAGGTCTATAGTTCAGCATAACCTATTCTTTAATCTACATTTAAGAAATCTATCATCTATCTATCTACCCATCTATGAATTACAGAAAATTTGAATCTGCTTTAGTTTGCTAAGAAATTAAAAGTTATAATCTCTATGGCTCAAATAAAAACAATCACAAAAACAACAAAACCTAGAGCCAATGGCGGTCAAAAAATAATTTAATAGCAGGGAGTTAGCATGCAAAAAGTTCATTCTCTTATGAAAGGCCTGGTTTTCTCTGCCCTCTACAAGGCATGTCAAAGTTAGAAATTCAAAGCACTAATTGCCTGAGTTTAGAAACTCCTGGAATTTATAAGTGTCAGAAGGTCAAAATACCAGGACAGGTAAGTGAAGCTTGTTAGCATGAACTAGCAATTGAGTTCTGGCACTGGCGCTGCAGATATTTTATATTAAATGAAAGGATGAAAAGGGAAAATAACCCAAGGGAATGCTGGAAACGCTGGCGGCAGCAGGAGGGCTTAGAGCAAAGCAATCATTAAAAGGCCTTTGGGTTTGGCTTCTTTAAAAGAGCTAACAACACTTGCTGACAACATGCCTCATGGTTGCATTCAATTTTTTTGGTTTTTATTCTCCTGCAGACGTAGCAGTTCACTGCTGACCTTACACGTGTACCCAATATGCATTTTTCCAAGCTACCCTTATACACATGGAAGGTTGCTGCAGAAACAGGCAGAAAACTCTGAAAACAGAGATCTGGCAGAATACTTTTTCCTTTCTGTGTTTGACCCTTTATACATTTCTGCTGAAACTCAGAAGTGATTTTCTTACCCACCCCCTCTCCTCTGCTGTTTTCTTTCCAGCATGCTCAGTTTCTGGACAACCTACAGCCAGCCCAGTAGCTGCTCTATTCTTCACAGCCTCCGCAGCCCCTCGGGGGTAGGGGAAGGGGGAAACAAAGCCAAGTGACAGGTCCCTGGAAAAGGCAACTATGTTAGAGCTGGGAGGCAGAAGTGCAATGTTGGTGGGGAGCACCTCTGTCTTAAAAGATTGAAAGTCAGTGGCTTTTAGGATTCAAATTGCATTTTAAATTTATCTCTTGATTTTATTATAAGAATAATATACTCATAAAAATTAAAATAAATATAGAATGTAAATTCTTTCCCTGCATCCTCCCCCAATCTAAACAGTTTGATATGCAGTCTTTATCCAGCATTATCTTATGAATATGTAATCACATTTGTATATATATACATACATCTGTGTACTCATATAATTTTTGTAAATTGGGCTATAGTTTACATAAAATAGAATGCACACAATTTTAAGTGTACAATTTAATGAGTTTTAACAAATGTATACTCCTGAATAACCATCACCCCAGAAAGTTCCCTCTTGCTCCTTTCTAGTCAATTCCAACAGCCCCTCCTCACCACCCCAAAGGTAACTAAAGTTCAGATTTCAAACATCATAGATTTGTTTTGCCTTTTCTTAAACTTTGTATGCCTTTTGTTTATGATTTCCTTGCTCAGTATAATGCTTTTGGGTTTCTAACACTTGTTGTCACGTGTATCAGTAATTCATTCCCTTTTTTGGGCCAAGTATGAATCTACAATTTTTTTAAAGATCTTCCTATTAATAGACATTTACACATATGTCACTTTCTATACACAAAGGGGATCGTACTAAGCAGGTTTTTCCATGATCTTCTTCTCATTTTTTCATTCAGAATTACATCCTGGACATGCTTCCCTAAACGTCCCTGTGACTTACCTGATTCTTTACTAAGGCTGCATAGTCTTCCTTCATTTGGATGCTCTACATATTATATACTTGATCTCCTATTTATAATTATAATTATAGCTCTCAATATTAAAACAGTTTTGTAAATTAAAGTTAATGCTTGTGAGCAGTTGCAAAAATTACTATGGTAAAGAAGTGTCTACGATAAGATACAGAATGTCTAAATAAAATAAAAATCCTCTCACTTTGCAACCCCATTACCAAGATATGACCATATTTAACAGTTTTTTTAAAAAATAATAAGCTGGTATTTATAAGACAATTAGTTTGATATTAATACATACTTCAGTGCTAGTTTTATCAACTTTAGAAATATCTCTTGATTCTCTGATATAAAAGACAAGGAATTTAGTATTTTTGTACTACCCTCTCCTCCTTTCCCTATCTCCACCTCCAGATATATATTCTGGTTATATTGTTATTTTTACACTATAAATATCTTTACATTCTGTTCCTCAACAATAATTAGTCATACTTGTTTTGTCTAGAATTTGGTTCTATAAATGTAAACACATACAAGAGTATTTCAAATCTATGATGATATAAATTTTATTCACTCAAGAATCAAGCAGTATGAATAGGACAAAAAAGAAATAAATGTAATCTTATCTCAATAAACCCTTACTACTTACATGTGAATATTCCAAGTGTTAGAGAGTAAAGTAATATGTTTTGTCTACTTTTCATCAGTTTTTTTTTTCAAAATTTTCTACATTAACTTTTTATTTTTTGGTATTCCTGTTTCATTTTATAGGAATATCTTCATACAGAGTATTTTTTTCTCGCAAGGCAAATAATGATTAACTTTGAGCCTTCGCATTTCAAAATATTAATTTCCCACATATTTGAGAGTTTGGAATAGAATGGAGAGGTTTGATGTCCTCTGGTTCTCTCTCCTTCACAGTGAATCTCCATTTTTATCTCTGAATGCTTTCAGGTTTTTTCCCCTTTATTCATGGTGTTCTAAAATTCCCAGGATCTACCTATGCTACTCATATGTCCTGCCTGGCACTTAGTAGACTATTTCTATCTACACACTACTTTCTTTTTCATTTCCTTTATTTAAAATGTTATTTCTCCTCCATTTTCTTTGCCCCCAGCCTCTGGATCTCCTTTAAGCAGATGGCAGAGCATCTGAATTAATTTCCCCGTGTCATGTTAACTCATATTTTCAGTCTCTCTGTTTTGTGTCTACATTTTAAGCAATTGCTCCTATTTATCTTCCAGACGCAGTTTTAAGCTCTGTTGATTGTTTTATTCAACTCATTCACTATTTTTAAATTTCAGCAGTCATATTTTAAATTCCAATATATTTCTTGTTACATGATTATAATTTTTACAGAGATGTTATAATATTAAAAGTTGTATAGGACTAACTATGTGTCAGGCATATTTTAAATGTTTTATGTGTAATAACTCACTTATCCTCATCACAATTCTGAAAAAAAAAGTTCCATTATTAACCCCATTTCACAGATTAGGAAATAGACACACAAAATTAAGTTTCTTGTCCAAGAACACAGCTGGCTCCAGTGCCTATGCTTTTAACTACTATGCTGAATGTCCTCTCTTGGTTTATTGCTGCAATATATTTTCACAAATCTTTCTGAAAATACTAACCCAATTATTTTAGTAGTTTTTTTTGTTACCTTAATTACTTCTTTTCCTTCAAGACTAGAGCTCTTTTATGTTTATATTAGCTTTTCTCTAAACTGTTAATTAGGTTGAATGCATTAATGTGAACACATCAATGACTACTGCTCCTAAAATAAAATGCAGAGTCTCCTGCCATGACTTGTGGGTTTCTGTAGGGCTGGCCCCCATTTCCCTCCAAGCCCATCTCCTTTTCCTTTTTGCTTGTGATGCTTCTGCCCTACTGGCCTTCAGTTTTGTTTTGACTCTTCTAAACATTTACCTTCTATGCGAAGGTTGCATTTGTTGTTCTCTTTGCCTTAGAATCCTCTTCCCCCCAGTTCTTTGCTTGGCTTTTTATTATCCTTAAAGTTTCTGCTCAATTGTCAGCTTGCCAGAAAAGATCATCCAAACTTCCAATCCAAAGTGGATTCCATCTCAATACCCTATTTCATAGATAGCACTTACCACAACCAGTGATGAACATGTTAATTTCTTAGTTTACTTGTTTATCTTTACCTCCTGATCTAGGAAATTATGGCAGGGACTTCATGTGCCTTAATCACCACTCACTACCTCATGTACCTAGCACTATGTCTGGAGCAGAGCAGGCACTCTTAACTTGATCTGAACTTAAGTTGAATTGATACAGACATTGCTGCTCAAATGACTAGTGCTCCTAACTAACTGAAACATAACCAACTCTCGCACCAATTTGAATAGATAAGGAGAAGGACAAGGGCAGGAGAAGGATGGCAGGAGCATTTTACAATTTACTGAGACCCCATTTTACATTTTAAAAATCCACAATTAGGGGATGTAAATTGGTGCAGCCACTATGGAAAACAGTATGAAGTTCCTCAAAAAATTAAAAATAGAACTAGCACAGGATCCCGCAATTCCATTTCTGGATATTTATTCAAAGGAAACGAAAGCACTAACTTGAAAAGATATATGTACCCACATGTTCACTGCAGCATTATTTACAATAGCTAAGATGTGGAAATAACACAAGGGTTCATCAATGGATGAATGAATAAGGAAAATATTATATGTACATATATGTAAAACTTTATATATAATACTACTCAGATATAAAAAAAGAAGGAAATCTTGCCATCTGTGACAACATGGATGGGCTTTGAGGGCATTATGCTAAGTGAAATAAGTCAGGTAGAGAAAGACAAATACCATATGATTTCACTTATATGTGAAATCTACCAAACAAAACAAACAAACAAGCAAAACAACAAAACTCACAGATACAGCAAATGGATTGGTGGTTATCAGAGGGGGAGGGAGATGAGGGTAGGCAAAATAGGTAAAGGGAGTCAATAATATGGTGACTGATGGTAACTTGACTTACTGTGATGATCACTTTGTATGTATTCAAATATTGAAGTATTGTGTTGTACACCTGAAACTAATATAATTTTATATACCAATTTTACCTCAATTTAAAAAATCCAAAATTATATGATCTGTTCCCTTATCTGACAATCAAGCATTATGTTTTACAACAAGAATACCTTACTGCAGCTGTACATTCATTGAGTATAAGCTCTATTTTTATTTCCATTTTCTCTATATACAATTGTGTTTTGACTAAGGACAATATCCTACACTAACTAGCAGCCTTTCGGATATATTCCATTGAGCAAAGGTGACAAACAAACAGGGAACATTTACAAAATCTCCAAGGCACATACGCCTGTTATGAAAAGAGACTAAAGTCTCACAGTGTGGTGTTACTAACGGTCCTCAGCTGGGCAACCAATTTTCTGAAAAATACAGTTTTGAATAAAATGCAATTTACTTTTCTGTAGGTAATGAAGGAAGGATTGACTCATCAGAGATTAGAGGAAAGCAAATGTGGGGGGTGGGTAGTGGAAAGAGCAGCTGTTAAGTGTAGAAATTGGAAATGCAAACCTTGAGAAAATTCTTCAGTTAACACACATAAATATTGTGAAAATACAGTCTCCGGAGGCATAATCTGAAGCCATGGCTGTTCTTAAGGGCAATTTTGTTAAGGTTAATATGTAAGACAAATAATTTGATATCTAACATAGGCAATGAACTTCATATATTCTGAGCCAAAATCACTTCATAATAATACAGCAATATCTTTGGCAAATACTCCCAGACATCAAGCAATTAAATAAAAAAGACTCCAAGCCTTCTCTTTTACATAGTCACTAATTAGTTCATAAGATAATCTTTTGTTTTTCTATATTTCTAAAATTTAATTTCTCATCCTAATGAATGAGTTCAAGTATAAAGCTGACTTCATTTTAAAAAATATTGCTGAGACACTCTTTTTAAAGGTTATTAGAAACCCCACTTCAACCAAAGTAATCAGAACACAGTTCCTTCCCCTTACCCCAAAGGAGGTAAAAAATTTACTCCTGAGGCAAACTGAACAGAAGAGGATGTGGATTTGGGCGTACCAAGCCTGGCAGAGGGCAAAGGTGAGGAGCCAGACCAAGAACAGGGGGATTAATTGAATAGTTGCAGGCTGAACAGTAGGTCCCGTCCTGTACCCCCACCAGCTTACTTCCTTGCCTGGCTCAAAGAATATAGGCAGCTAAGCTTATTACCAACACACTCACACACACACACACACACACACACACAGAGCAGCAGATCGCAGATCACTGGAAGAGTTCTCTTTAGAGAAACTTCATGGGTCCAGACAGAAGAACTAAAGATTTGTCTGTTACCAAAAGAGAACAAAGCTTAGAAGAGAAACTCAAAAAGAGAGCAACACAAGGAACTGACAGAAAAAATGAAATTCAAGAAAAAAAAAGCAAGGAAGGGAGACGGGATAGTGGGAGGAAGGGAGAGATGGAGGGAGGGAAATCAGGAAGCAGAGAGTGAGGGAGATAGAGAGAGAAAGGAGGGAGAGAAGAAAGAAAAAAGGAAGAAAGAACAAACAAGTCAGGGAGGCAGTAAAAGCACCAGGAAAGTAAACATGGCCAAATCAAAAAGGGAGAGTAGGAAGATCCTGAGCTCACCTCCTCCAATGGACACAGCAAAACTACAGTTACATATAGAACAACTCTCTCTGAGAATGACCTGAAGACTAACAGAAAAGATTTTTCTGCAACTAAGGATATAAAGAAAAGGCCATATCTAGACAGGTAGGAGGGGCAGTGACATGGTCTAGTCAGAACCCACACCCTTGGTGTGCCAACCCACAAGCAGGAGGGATATTACAACCACAGAGGCCCCCTCTAGGAGCAAGGGTTTCAAGCCCCACATTGGGCTCCCCAGCCTGGGGGAGCTGCATTGGGAAGATGAGTCCCCATAATATTTGGCTTTGAAAACCAGTGGGGCTTACTTCTAGGAGAGCTGAAAGACTGTGAGAAACTGAGATACTGCTCTTGAAGGGTTTGTGCACAAACTGTATCACTGTTAGTACTAGCACAGGGCAGCAGCTTCAAAAGCACCTGAGCCATATGAGAAGGAGATTCATTGACTAAGTTTAGGGCATATACCAGAGGGACATGGATCTGGTCGAACTTTCTCCAGAGATGCAAGAGTTGGTGGGCACCACTTCTGTCTGTTGTGTGATATTTCCAAAGTCCAGTCAAAGTTCATAAAGTATGGGAAGTTTTGCAAACATTTCACCAGACAAGTACAATGGGAGAAGACTGAGGTAAGGGGTTTGAGATGTTCATAAGAGTGATAGAAATAATGAATCATTGATCTAAGCTTTAAGGACAGGAAATGAATACAGGATAGAACTGATAGAGAAATAATAAAAGGGTCAATGGATCTGTGGTCAAAATGAGAAAGAAAAATTGGCATATTGAAAGTAAATTGAATAGGAAATAAGGATCTCAGGACATGGCACCTCAATACACCTAGAGATCATCCTTGATTCCTCCCTTATCCCCATGTCTACTCCATAAGCAAGTTTTGTTAACTCCACAACTGAAGTATTTCCTGAGCCTGTCCACTTTTCACCTATCCTCTGCTGACACACTTATCTAATGTACAATTTGACCACTGTGACATCCTGTTAACAGATGTCCTGCTCCCAGTCTTGTCTCCCTGGTCTTTTCATAGTGCTGTCTCTACCTAGAAGCCAGAGTGGGGTGCTCTGAGTTTAGTATTCTCTTAATTGCTCCCAAAAACACTTTAAATAAAATCTAAATTCCTTACCAAAGTCTCCAAGGCTCTAGATAATCTTCGCCTGCAGACTTTTCTGATCTTTGTCTCCTACCATGCTTATTACTGATGAAGTCAATTAACTGAGAAATCAGGATGCAGGGTGGGTCATTCACCTAGGGCTGAAGTCACATAGAACATGAGTGAGGCATGATGCAGTGAAAAGCTCCCAAGAGATGTGTACATTTAATTCTTTGACCATTCATTTTAATAAAATCATTAAATGAATTAGAAAAGTAATAGAAATATACTGTACTGTAAACTCTTTAAAGATAGGATGACAATGATTCATATTTGTATCCTTAGCAATTAGCACAGTGCCTGATAGAACAGGCACCCAATAAATTCTGGTTGGTTGAATAAATGCATGAATGCTTTATTAATGCATGAGGTTTTATTGGATGGATGTATTAGAGTCTGTTGTTCTCATCTGCTGGGTATCTATTCCCTCTGATCCTGCTTTGGAAAGTAACAGTCTTCATGAAATCGTGTTAGAACTGTCAGCCAAGGAGCCCCACCTGCTCCTGGCATCTGGCTTAGTCTAAGCCATTCAAGAGTTCTTCAGGGAATGTCAATCTTGACCAGAATTATGTTGAGACAGCAAAACTGTTGGAGCTGGTTCATGTCAATAATAACACACTAAGAAGATTTTCCCTTAATTCCTGCTCCCTGTATCCCTGGGACACGCTGCTTTCTTTGCTTTTCGAGTGATGTTTCTTCAACTTTTTCTTTACTATTTTGAGTTGCATCATAGATTTTTAATAAAGTCTTTTTTTGGCAAAAGTTATGCTGAGTCCTTTTCTCTTGCTTACAACCAAAGAATGCTTACTAAAAAATTGAAAATCTAATGCAATTATGAGAAAGCATATTTACTTTAGTAACTATTGAGTACTGCTATATGCAAAAACCAATAGCGAGTACCAAAAAATTTAAAACTTATCTCTGATACAGTTCTTGTCTTCAAGCAACTTAAGATATTTTTAGGGAGATAAGGAAGATTGGCAAGTAAATTTAATTCAAGATAAAATGAGATTAGTGGCATAAGAGATACAGGTAAAACACCAAGGTAACTGAGGAAAGGGATCTCCAGTTGGGGCAATAATGGGAGAACAAACATTTGCCCTATGCTTAGGATTTAGGCATGCTGACTTAAAAAAGACCTTCAGGATCAGCATAAGCAGTGCACAGAGATGGGAAAGCATCAAGTATGTGTGATGGCCAATGAGTAGATCAATTTGCTACAGCATAGGTTTCATGAAGGACAATAACGAAAAATTAGGCTGCAAAGAGTGGATTGGAGCTGAAAAATTAGGCTGAGGGAAGTCTAGCTTGGATTTTGTAGGCAATAGGAAGCCAAAAACATTATTTGTGCAGAGTGGTTTGGAAAAGCAAGGCTTGTAAAGTCATGTATGATGTATTGGAGCAAGGTAAGGAACAAATTGAAGAGACAAATTTACAAGGCATTGTGATAGTTCAATCAAGGCATAATTAGTAGCAGAATGAAGAAACTTTCATATGCTTTCTAACCAACTGATGATGGAAACAAAGGTAAGAATCAAAAAAAGGCAGTGAGGCCTTGAACTGAATAAGATGCTGAAATTGATAGAAAATATTCCAGAGCTCTGTATTTCAAACGCTCATTTTTCTGCCTTCCCTCTCCTGAGTTTCAGTCATTCATCTCCAGCTGCCCACACACATCTTCACTCAGATAGGCCAGTATTACAAACTAACATGCCTAAAAACAGAAACTTTTTTATCCTCTACCCCATACGTCACCTCCCATTCTTTTCTCACAAACTTAGAAACATCTCTTCCTCTTCCTGTCCTTCAAATTCCATTCACCTCTACATCACATCAATCAGAAAAGACCTTTATTCGCTCATGCTTGTTTCACTGCAGCTGCTTCCTGATAAATTTCCCTATACCCATTTCTCCCCACTACATAGCAGGACATCAATTAACTCTGCCTAAAGTT
Source organism: Eubalaena glacialis (assembly GCF_028564815.1). NCBI lineage: Eukaryota > Metazoa > Chordata > Mammalia > Artiodactyla > Balaenidae > Eubalaena > Eubalaena glacialis. Next base: position 114,744,452 of record NC_083721.1, read on the forward strand.
GGTAAATTAATCTGGCAAGCACAATGCAGCTTTCACTGCCATATGGATCTGCTGAAACACTTAAAATAATAATATTACTCTCATGCTCAAGAAATTATAATGGATCCTACTTGCTCCAAATTTTGTTATTACTTTTGATTTCTCAAGGTCACTATTTTGTGTGTGCATACGTGTGTGGGGGGGAGTGCAACTGTGAGTACGTGCACACACTAACAATAGAGCCAAAGGAGATAGGGGATAAAGGACCCGGGCCTCACTGGGGGGAAGGGCCATATTTCCCAATTAGATACCATCTTTTACCTCTCAGTTCTGAGGAGTTATAATGGGGAAAAACGGAAATTGAAAAGACAGCTGCCATATATGTCTATTAGGTGAGTTCTGGAAGGTCAAAAATCCTCTGCTTATCTGTTCATGTATTCAGCTGCTTGATATTTAGAGGTTTCTATCGATTGAACTCATCCACATAATGTCCAGTTTTAATCAAATTACTCCAAAAAGCCCAAAACCCTGTGTAGTAGTAGATGCTTAAAAAATACTGGTTTAATCAAGTAATTGTAGGTAGCTTGACACCTGAAAATCACCAAAACACTAGAAAAGAACTGCATTCATTCTGTTAGAAAAGAAACACCAAGTGTAGTTTAATATGATTTTTAATATATACTAAATGGTTACTTAGAGACTGATAACCTAAGAGCCAGAAGAAGTAATCTCTGTGTCTCCAGTCTCAGTTGAATACTCATTTAAAAATATACTTTTAAAATGTTGTGTAATCACCTTTTGTAATGTGAATGTCTTTAAGGGAAGAGCGTCTTCGTTTGAAGGTAGTGCTCTGGTGTGGCCCTGTCTGAAGCCAGGCTGAGAGATAGGATGAAAAGAGAGTGATAGCTTCTCTAGTGAGGTTTCTTGGCTCAAAGCCCAGGTTCCTGCCATCTTGCTGCAATTCTGTGCACTCAGGGGAGGGTTAAGATGAGGTGGCAGTGTTCCCAACTTTAATGAGTTCAGAATGAACACAGATTTATGGTTATTTCACACTGACAAACTCTTTTGAGAAGATAAACAAAATTGGTAAACCATTAGCCAGACTCATCAAGAAAAAAAGGGAGAAGACTCAAATCAATAGAATTAGAAATGAAAAAGGAGAAGTAACAACTGACACTGCAGAAATACAAAGGATCATGAGCAACTATATACTACAAGCAACTATACGCCAATAAAATGGACAACCTGGAAGAAATGGACAAATTCGTAGAAAAACACAACCTTCCGAGACTGAACCACGAAGAAATAGAAAATATAAACAGACCAATCACAAGCACTGAAATTGAGACTGTGATTAAAAATCTTCCAACAAACAAAAGCCCAGGACCAGATGGCTTCACAGGCGAATCCTACCAAACATTTGGAGAAGAGCTAACACCTATTCTTCTCAAACTCTTCCAAAATATAGCAGAGGGAGGAACACTCCCAAATTTATTCTACGAGGCCACCATCACCCTGATACCAAAATCAGACAAAGATGTCACAAAGAAAGAAAACTACAGGCCAATATCACTGATGAACATAGATGCAAAAATCCTCAGCAAAATACTAGCAAACAGAATCCAACAGCACATTAAAAGGATCATACACCGTGATCAAGTGGGGTTTATCCCAGGAATTCTACGCTCTTCTCAAACAACCAGCTTTTAGTTTTATTGATCTTTGCTATTGTTTTCTTCATTTCTTTTTCATTTATTTCTGATCTGATCTTTATGATTTCTTTCCTTCTGCTAACTTTGGGGTTTCTTTGTTCTTCTTTTTCTAATTGCTTTAGGTGTAAGGTTAGGTTGCTTATTTGAGATGTTTCTTGTTTCTTGAGGTAGGGTTGTATTGCTATAAACTTCCCTCTTAGAACTGCTTTTGCTGCAAAGATTTCTTCTTTGATTTCTTCAGTGATCTCTTGGTTATTTAGTAGTGTATTGTTTAGCTTCCATGTGTTTGTATTTTTTTTACAGATTTTTCCTCTAATTGATATCTAGTCTCATAGCATTGTGGTCAGAAAAGATGCTTGATACGATTTCAATTTTCCTAAATTTACCAAGGCTTGATTTGTGACCCAAGATATGATCTATCCTGGAGAATGTTCCATGAGCACTTGAGAAGAATGTGTATTCTGTTGTTTTTTGATGGAATGTCCTATAAATATCAATTAAGTCCATCTTATTTAATGTATCATTTAAAGCTTGTGTTTCCTTATTTATTTTCATTTTGGATGATCTGCCCATTGGTGAAAGTAGCGTGTTAAAGTCCCCTACTATGATTGTGTCACTGTTGATTTCCCCTTTTATGGCTGTTAGCATTTGCCTTATGTATTGAGGTGCTCTTATGTAGGGTGCACAAATATTTACAATTGTTATATCTTCTTCTTGGATTGATCCCTTGATCATTATGTAGTGTCCTTCTTTGTCTCTTGTAATAGTCTTTATTTTAAAATCCATTTTGTCTGATATGAGAATTGCTACTCCAGCTTTCTTTTGATTTCCATTTGCATGGAAAATGTTTTTCCATCCCCTCACTTTCAGTCTGTATGTGTCCCTAGGTCTGAAGTGGGTCTCTTATAGACAGCATATATACAGGTCTTATTTTTGTATCCATTCAGCCAGTCTATGTCTTTTGGTTGGAGCATTTAGTCCACTTACATTTAAGGTAATTATCGATATGTATGTCCCTATTACCATTTTCTTAATTGTTTTGGGTTTGTTATTGTAGGTCTTTTCCTTCTCTTGTGTTTCCTGCCTAGAAAAGTTCCTTTAGTATTTGTTGTAAAGCTGGTTTGGTGGTGCTGAATTCTCTTAGCTTTTGCTTGTCTGTGAAGGTTTTAATTTCTCCGTCGAATCTGAATGAGATCCTTGCTGGGTAGACTCATCTTGGTTGTAGGTTTTTCCCTTTCATCACTTTAAATATGTCCTGCCACTCCCTTCTGGCTTGCAGAGTTTCTGCTGAAAGATCAGCTGTTGACCTTATGGGGATTCCCTTGTGTGTTATTTGTTGTTTTTCCCTTGCTGCTTTTAATATATTTTCTTTATATTTAATTTTTGATAGTTTGATTAATATGTGTCTTGGCGTGTTTCTCCTTGGATTTATCCTGTATGGTACTCTCTGTGCTTCCTGGACTTCATTGACTATTTCCTTTCCCATATTAGGGAAGTTTTCAACTATAAACTCTTCAAATATTTTCTCAGTCCCTTTCTTTTTCTCTTCTTCTTCTGGGACCCCTATAACTCAAATGTTGGTGCGTTTAATGTTGTCCCAGAGGTGTCTGAGACTGTCCTCAATTCTTTTCAATCTTTTTTCTTTATTCTGCTCTGTGGTAGTTATTTCCACTATTTTATCTTCCAGGTCACTTATCCGTTCTTCTGCCTCAGTTATTCTGCTATTAATTTTTAATTTCATTTATTGTGTTGTTCATCATTGTTTGTTTGCTCTTTAGTTCTTCTAGGTCCTTGTTAAACATTTCTTGTATTTTCTGCATTTTATTTCCAAGATTTTGGATCATCTTTACTATCATTACTCTGAATTCTTTTTCAGGTAGACTGCCTATTTCCTCTTCATTTGTTTGGTGTGGTGGGTTTTTACCTTGCTCCTTCATCTGCTGTGTGTTTCTCTGTCTCCTCATTTTGCTTAACTTACTGTGTTTGGGGGTCTCCTTTTCGCAGCCTGCAGGTTCGTAGTTCCCGTTGTTTTTGGTGTCTGCCCCCAGTGGCTAAGGTTGGTTCGGTGGGTTGTGTAGGCTTCCTGGTGGAGGGGACTGGTGCCTGTGTTCTGGTGGATGAGACTGGATCCTGTCTTTCTGGTGGGCAGGACCGCATCCGGTAGTGTGTTTTGGGGTGCCTGTGACCTTATTATGATTTTAGGCAGCCTCTCTGCTAATGGGTGGGGTTGTGTTCCTGTCTTGCTAGTTGTTTGGCATAGGGTGCCCAGCACTGTAGCTTGCTGGTCATTGAGTGGAGCTGGGTCTTAGTGTTGAGATGGAGACCTCTGGGAGAGCTTTTGCCATTTGATATTACGTGGAGCTGGGAGGTCTCTGGTGGACCAATGACCTGAACTCGGCTCTCCCACCTCAGAGGCACAGGCCTGACATTGGCCAGAGCACCAAGACCCTGTCAGCCACATGGCTCAGAAGAAAAGGGAGACAATAAATAAATAAATAAATAAATAAATAAATAAATAAAATAGTTATTAAAATAAAAAATTATTAAAATTTAAAAAAATTAAAAAGTAATAAAGAAAAAAGGTCAGCTAGAACCCTAGTACAAATGGTAAAAGCAAAACTATACAGACAAAATCACACAAAGAAGCATACACATACACACAAAAAGAAAAAAAGGAAAAAAATATATATATCTATATATAAAAAAAAAATGGAAGAGAGTAACCAAATCAATAAACAAATCTACCAGTGCTAATAAACTCTAAATACTAAACTAAGATAAACATAAAACCAGAAACAAATTAGATGCAGAAAGCAAGCCCCAAGTCTACAGTTGCTCCCAAAGTCCACCGCCTCAATTTTGGGATGATTTATGTCTCTTCAGGTATTCCACGGATGCAGGGTACATCAAGTTGATTGTGGAGATTTAATCTGCTGCTCCTGAGGCTGCTGGGAGAGATTTCCCTTTCTCTTCTTTGTTCACACAGTTCCTGGGGTTCAGTTTGGATTTGGCCCCATCTCTGCATGTAGGTCCCCTAAGGGCGTCTGTTCTTCGCTCAGACAGGACGGGGTTAAAGTAGCAGCTAATTCGGGGGCTCTGGCTCACTCAGACTGGGGCGAGGGAGGGGTACAGAATGCAGGGCGAGCCTGCGGCGGCAGAGGCCAGCATGACGTTGCAACAGCCTGTGGCGTGCCGTGTGTTCTCCCGGGGAAGTTGTCCCTGGATCACAGGATCCCGGCAGTGGCGGGCTGCACAGGCTCTCGGGATTGGAGGTGTACATATCCCTTTTTTAGTGAAAACTCCTTAGGGCTAGTATTCATTTATTTATTCACTCAGCAAGTATTTATTGAGTATCTACTATATGCCAGCACCACTGATATTCAATGATTAGCATAAATATGTCCCACCCCTCAAAAGTATACATAGCATGTTTTATTGAAAATTTTGACTCAGTTATGAGCAAACAGGAAGGTTCATTTTTTCTTAAAAATATATAAGTATATATGTATTCATATATATATATGGCTGGCTACTGGTGTCCTTTCTGTTATTGGGGACTCTCAACTGCTAATGTCAAGGATAAGTACAGGAGACAGACTTTTGTAAATCACACAAAGATAATAAAATTGTTATGTAGATAAGGTCCACCAAAAATGGCACCTGAGTTGCTGTAAAACCATATGAAAGGAAGAGGGGGCACCTTTCCCCAGGAAGTGGTTTTTATATTAGAAAGTAAAGGATAAGTAGGAATTAAGAAGGGGAGTGTGGTGAGTTTACAAAGAAAATTTGAGACAGAGGGTGGAACATCTGCAAAGGTCATGTTGTAAAAGGGAGTCCAGTATTTTCCAGGAACTAAAAGAGTTCAGTGCAGCCAGAGACAGAATGAGAAAAAGTTTGACAGAGCATTGGGGAATCTAAGACTCTGGCACATTTGCTGCTTGCTCTTCTCTCTCTTCATATGACTCCAAAGTTTGGAGTCATCTGCAGCAAAGGAAAAAGTTTTACAGTTCAGCTGGAGTTTGCTGAGTGAGTACTGCAAATGTGTCGCTGTCCAACTGAAGGGTGGGCAGGATCATAAAAAGTGGTGAATGGCACACTGCTGACTACTGTCCCCAAACTTTCCCCCTTTTCCCTGAGGCAAAGTTGGAGGAGCAGGGAGTTTAAGTTTCTCATGGAAACCAGAATTAAAGCACGTCCCAAATTTCTGGCTGCCCCTGTCATACCACACTCACACACACACACACACCAGGTCCTCCAGCATGTCACGGTGAGAGGAGCAAGCCATACCCTAAGCTTCTCTGAGGTCAGCTGGGCCATTTAGTAACAATCCATTGGGCGGCAAGGGCAAGCCAGCCTCCAGCACATCAGCACCAGTAGCTGCAGAGATCAGAGCTCTAAGGATACAGCACTTGGAGTCAGCTACTGGTATGTCTGCATATATATGAAATATATATGAATAAACTGACCTTTCTTGGACCATAATTGAGTAAAGAATGTCAGGAATACATGCTACATATAATTGTGATTAAAGAAATTACTGGGTAATTAGTTGTTTATTATCTCTCTTACCTGCTGGAACACAAATTCCCCTAAAGAAGGGACCATGTCTTTCCTATTCAACACTATAGGTTCTGTAGAGTGCCTTGCATGCAGTAAACACTCAAAACTGGTTTTGTTATTGTTGTTGATGAAAGAATGGTGTTGTTTCCTCTGATGGGGGACAGTGAAGGAAAAGTGCAGGAGAAGGGAAAGGTCAGAGACTTAGAGCTCAGATAAGAAATCTAGACCCTGTCTATGAAATAGGATCACTGAATTAAGGATTGTATTTTGAGCCTTGGGATTGAACAAGATTGCATAGGAAGGAAGTATAGAATGAGACAAGGATAGACAAAAACACAGAAACAGTACTTTCAGTCTAATACAATAAGTAAAAGAATAAAGGAATCTGGGGCAACCAAAGAGAGATGCACTTTCAAGATGCACTTTCCTGGGGGTGTGTATGATAGGTTAAAGTGGTGGAAAGGGATGAAAGTGAATAATTTATGTACTGTAAACAAAAGAAAACAAGTATTTTTAAATTGTCATACGTGCAATGTAAACCACCTAAAAGAGCTTTTTTCCTTTTTTTTTTTTTTTTTTTAAAAGCCATGGAGCCAAGTAGTAGGGAGTACTGTTAACTCTACAAAAGAAGGTATTTTAAAGCTTGAAACTGTATAGATAAAATTTGGTTTTCTTAGTAGCTCTTTTACTTGTATTTATGAGAATTTTTATCTAATGTCTATGAGACTACTGAATTTCATGTATAGTCAAATCCCTAAAATTATATTTAATCCAAACCTCTATTTATAATGTCATTTCCTACAAAGTATAATTGACCATAACCCTATGCTACTGTAAATGCCTGTTATCATGATCTATAAGGCAACCCCAAGTTCAGGACATATACCTTGAGTGTGATTGGCTTAGAATCCTCAGTGTGTTGAATGGGCATTTTGCTTTCATTAAGGTATTTACCTTTATCCCCAAGTTACAGCCGGAAAACTCATTCTGCTCTAAGGTCTAGAAAAAGAGTAAAAAGACAGCACAAAGTCATGCAGCTAGTGAGTAAAGTAACCAGGACAAAAACTACTTAACCTTGTTCTCGTTCTAATACCAAGCACAGCCATTGTGCTTATAACATTATAGTTTTGAATAAAATTAGAATAATTTTAAACTGAATACTTAAGATATCACTCTTCAAAGCTGCTCAGGAAACTGGCCTGATTTCAGACATGAAAATGTTTGTACTTTATTAATATTGCATCATACAAATGAGCATTTATTATGCATAGCACTTCATAGCTTTGCTCTTTTGAAAAATTTTTAAACCCCCCTTAAAGTTATTTACTTAAGGCAGATGGCATTTTCTGCCCTTTCTTTTTAGTAAAAGATTGTTTGATCTAAAATAATGAGAAGTGTTCCTTTGAGAACTGAAGTCTCATTTTTTCCCCCAGATAGAAGCATACATCTGAGGCATATTTCAAGACTTTGAATTGCTTCGTCAAATAGCTTGTGCAAGATGGGTATTTGTTGCTTGGCTGGTTTATTAGTAGATTTGTCGATTAATTGGAATTTAAATTGAATACATTAACAAGTCTAGGTAAGATTAATGAAAAGGAATATGACTGGTGAACAAAGAGAAAAAATAGGAAATGAGCAAATATGGAATCTTGAGTTTTGCAACTTTCACTTTTAGAAACCAAAGTCTTTTTAAGAGTTTAATTTGAATTCATAATGTGGAATAATGCTTGAGGTGGCACCTAACAGTAGAAGCACTAAATTAACTTATTAAATGAATATTTGTTGAATGAATAAATTGTATGATTATTTCCTTGTTAAACTGTTTTAAATCAAATTCTAATTAGTTTTAATTCAGAGTCCAAGATGAATAATAGAATATGATACCACCTATTCAGAATATTTAAATTTCAGTTGAAAAACTGACCTGGAGTGGTAACGTCATGTCTCCTACATTTATTCCAAAGTAAGTTAGACCAGAATCCAGGTTATAAACATGTATTTACAATTGATTAATACATGTTTATAACCTAGGTTGATTTTATGTGTCAACTTGCCTGTATGCACAGTGCCCAGATATTTGGTCAAAAACTATTCTGGATGTTTCTGTGAGGGTGTTTTGGGATGAGATTTACATTTAAATTAGGAACTTTGAGTACAGCAGATTGCTCTCCATAATGTGGGGCGGGGGGGCTCACCTAATCAGCTGAAGACCTGAATAGAACAAAAGTTTGATATCGCCAAGAAAGAGAAATTTCTCTGTAAGACTGCCTTCCCTAGAGTCTGTCATACAGAGTGAAGTAAGTCAGAAAGAGAAAAACAAATACTGTATGCTAACACATATATATGGAACCTAAAAAAGCGGTACTGATGAACCTAGTGGCAGGACAGGAACAAAGACGCAGACGTAGAGAATGGACTTGAGGACCCTGGGGGTGGGGGGGCGAGGAAGGGTAAGCTGGGACGAAGTGAGAGAGTGGCATGGACATATATACACTACCAAATGTAAAACAGATAGCTAGTGGGAAGCAGCTGCATAGCACAGGGAGATCAGCTCGGTGCTTTGTGACCACCTAGAGGGGTGGGATAGGGAGCGTGGGAGGGAGATGCAAGAGGGAGGGGTTATGGGGATATATGCATACGTATAGTTGATTCACTTTGTTATACAGCAGAAACTAACACAACATTGTAAAGCAATTATACTCCAATAAAGATTAAAAAAAAAAAGACTGCCTTCAGAATTTATCTGCAACATAGGATCTTTATGGTTCTATGGCAGACTGCCTTTGGATTCAAATTGCCACTCTTTCCTGAGTCTCTAGCCTGCTATCCACTTCCCCAGGCAGATTTTGGACTCTCTAAGCCTCTGTAATCATGTGAGACAATTCCATAAGATAAATCTTTCTATATATACACATCTTATTGGTTCTATTTCTCTGGAGATCCCTGACTAATACACTAACATTTTATTTAATAAGTTCAGAAGCCATTGTTTGTACAGATTTCATTCAAGTTATCCAGATAGTAACCAAAAGAAGGACAATAGCAATGGAATAAGAACAATAGCTTCCTGACACAGTGGTCAGGAAATCTGGATTCTATCTTTTTCTAGCTGAGTGGACTTAGATAAATCTTTTAACTTTTCTTCCCTTCCCTGTTACTCTATATGCACAATTCAAAATGTTTTCACACATATTATATTATTATTATTAAAGTAGCCCAGGTAGATAGACTGAGAAGCTTATTTTTAGGTTAAAAATGGGAAATTAGGTCCTAAAGACCTGAAAATAATTTGTCCAAAGTTAGAGGCCTCAGAATAGAACCAAGGTTTTCTGAACTGTAGATACAAGCAAATGAGGTGTGACAGTATATACTGGAAAGCAACCAAGAACAAGCATCAGAAGTCTAGTTCTAATGTTGGATAATAGTCCCATTTTTGCCATTAGATTATGAACTTCTTAGAAGTCTTTTTTTTTAATTGTGTAGTCCAAAGGCCTCATATACTTCCTGGAACACACTAGATATACAATAAATGTGTGAGGACTAAATGAATGAATGAACAAAGAAAGAAAGAAAATACTCCCCATGTAACCATGGGAAATTTACTTAAATGTTCTAAGATTCAATTTCTCCAAAGAAGATTAAATGATTTCAAAGCTCAGTAAGTCTGTGATTGGACTATCACCAGCATCATTTCTTCCTCTAAAGTTCAGTGGCTCATCTTGTATATTACTATGACGGTAAAACTACTTTATAAATTCAAATATAAAGCAGTCTTGTTTTGAACAAGTTGGACTATGTCTTCTAAATTTAGGAACCAAATCTGTCATTAATATTAAATGCTTAATGACCCATTTGTAGGTTCCTAACTATGCTTGAAATTAAACAGTACTGAATATATTCATGTGTGAGTTGAGGGTATCTTTTTCTTTAGCTATACATTATCATGATACTTTAAGACAGTTTATTGAAGATTATGAAGATGAGTTTTAAATAAATGAAGTATAAAAACTATATTTAGTTTTAATATTAGGAAACTCCAGTTTCAATTTCTGCTCAACCAAAATCAAGAAAATCAGATTGAGTGAGAGATTCATATCATACTTTTTAATATCCCTCGTTCTTAGAGTAAGATATTCAATATCCTTTATAGACGACTCTTTCAAAATATTTTTTGACAATAAGATATTAAACCTAACTTGGAACAATGTTCTCTAAGGTCTTCTGAAGCTTTAAAATGTCACGAGGCTATGCTTATCTAAGGTATGAAGATTTCAGTTGATTAATATTAATAGCAATTCTATTCATCTTGAGTATACATAAGAAAAAAAGTTTAAATCAAAATCTTTATAAAAGGTATAGTAATATCTTGCTGATCTTGAAGTCATGTAACAGAAACTTCAAGTGTTCAGAACCAGCAAATACCTTTAAAAAGCCCCTTAGCAGGTAAAATATTTCTAACAAATATTATGAGTAAGTTCTTTCAGATACTTACTTAAAGACTATTTATTTCTACTTTACATATAATTGAATAAGTTTGGCTATATGATTTCCCAGTCCTGAAATAAATTAGAAGCGAAAAAACAATTAAGAAGAAAAGGAGGACTTCCAAAGGTAGATGTGTATACTAGTGGTGAAATGAGATATTTTGACAATGAAAGAAGAAACTAAACAAAATTCATTCAGTTGTCTTCAGAGTCACTCTACCACAGCAATTACCTAACTGATGTTCATAACTATGATGTATAGACATAAGTATGACTATACTATAATATATATATTTTCTTTTATAAATGTTTCCATCAAATATGGCTGAAATTAAAGCAGTTTTTTCTTGAAAAGCTTAACTTTCAGTTACTTTAGAAATTTACTTTTGTAGAACGTAATTCTCCAAGGAAACACTTACCAAGAAAAAGATATTGTTATATGTAACCAAAGCCTTTGAAAATCACCCCTTGAGAGTTTTAAAAGCCAAGGACTGACATATGATTCAGTAGGATGTTGAGTTGGGTATTGTTCCAGCATGTGTTGAATTACTAAGTGAAGGTTATAGACTTTATACAATCACAAGACCCTCCATTGCTAGGAAGAGATTAACTTTTATCATCAGAAGTAATTTCTAAGCTTTTTTCCCTACTAGGAATTTACTAAACTATTGTTAAATATACAAATATGCAACCCTACTAAAATTTCCTGTGGATATAACACTGAGCCACTGAAGGTTAGCGATGAAAGATTTTGGTTAGCGCAGATTCCTACTGCTTAAAATAATTCAGAAGTATATCCTAATAACAGTAGGAGCTATAAAATTCAAAACAATTTCCAATGCCCTCCTCCAAACCAAGTCTCCTTCTCTACTGCAGCTTCTGCCAAGCATCCTGAGTAACTTGACAATCCCACAGATTAGCCATCCCTAACCTCTCAGTTCCTACACTTCTTCATTCCTTGGATCTTCTTTTCTACCTTAGCTACCCACTTCCCACTTCTGTAGTCACAACCTTGAACTGCTGATATTCATTATCACATATTCAAATGTTCCCTTTTTCCTAATCACAACTTTCTTTTTTTCCAACTTATTTATTTTATTTTATTATTTTTAATTGAAGTATTGTTGCTGTACAATATTATATGTTACAGGTGTACAATATAGTGATTCACAATTTTTAAAGTATATACTCCATTTATAGTTATTATAAAATATTGGCTGTATTCCCCTTATTGTAGAAAATATCCTTGTAGCTTTTTTATACGTAATAGTTTGTACTTCTTAATCTCCTACCTCTGTATTGTCCCTCTCCCTTCCCTCTCCCCACTGGTAGCCACTAGCTTGTTCTCTATGTCTATGAGTTCACTTATTTTTTGTTATATTCACTAGTTTACTGTATTTAAATATACCCATGGCTACATTATTTTTAATGCCAATGCATTATCTGACCCATTAACATCTCTGATTTCTCAATATCCATCAGGCACTTCTTGTTACTTTCCAACTCATTCATCTGCCTTCCATATTCTTGTACCCTGAAGCTCAGCTCTGCAGGAGAAAATTCCCTAACTGGACAGATTAATATCACTATTAATTTATAATCTCCAGCTTTAACTGGGCCTTCAAATAGTCCTAATATTAAGTTTCCCTAATAAGCTTACTTTCTCAGAGTATCAGTTACCTGTTACTACCTAAAAAGAAATACAAAATCTGCAAATCCGTTGGGGGCTGTCTAATATAGGCCAGACCCATCTGGGACAGCTCAGCTGTGGCAGCTCTGCTCCACATATGTCTCATCTTCCTCCTAGAATAAGCAAGCGATCCTAGACATGTTCTTAAGGCATTAGCTGCAAAACAAGCAATCAAGCATCAATGAGCAAGGCCTTTTAGGATCTAAGCTAAGAACTGGCATAAAGTCACATCCACCTCATTCTTTTGGCCAAAGCAAGTCTCACAGTCATACCCGAAGTCAGAAAGTAGATATATTATCTGCCTCTTCTGTGGAAATAACTGCAAAGTTATGTGACAAAGAGTGTAAATATATGAAGCAGTGAAGAATTGGTGACATTAATACAATCTAATATACCCACTCTCTGTAATTACTATTTCATGACTTCTTCAAGCTCCTAAAAACCACCATTCCATGCCAGCTCCATCTCCCAGCAGACAACATGTTATCTAACTTCATTGAGAAAATCAAAGCTATTTAATAGCAAAATCTCTCTTGATTTCTCTAATAAATATGAAGAACCTCCTGCATCTCCATCTATTCTTTTACTCTCTTGCTATAATTGAGGAATCATCTTTTTCATTCCCATGCGCTTTGGATCTACTCATCTTATCAGCTCATGGACCTTGCTCAATTATTTTCTCCGTCTCATCTAACATTTTCTTCTTCCTTTTAGCATTCAACCACCCACACTATCTCTGTATTCTCCTCCATGGCTAATCACCTTGAAAGAAATGTCCAAATACATTGACTCTACATCTTCAACTCTTCATTATTTATATGAGGATGACTTTGGTTTAAACAATAATAAAAAGTATGATCTCATGCATGCATAGGCCACAATTTAGTATCTCTACAATCCATTGAGCTCTTCTTTCCTCTGTGTTTTAGCTTTGACCTTGACGGACTTCCTTCTTTGTCATAAGACAGCTTCTGGCATCATCTAGGAAAACATGCTTCCTTATTCATATCCATCAGGAAAAATGGTGGACCTCTCTTTCAACCAAATGATAAAAGTTCTCTTCAGTTTGATTGGACAAATAAGATCCTGTGTCCAATCTTGGACCGTTAACAGTCACCAGAGGAATGCTATATAATGATTACCTTAAATCTGAATTCTAAACCAGTAGAGATGGGGAACGCAGTATTACCACATTTTTTTTTTTAAACATCTTTATTGAAGTATAATTGCTTCACAATGGTGTGTCAGTCTCTGCTTTATAACAAAGTGAATCAGTTATACATATACATATGTTCCCACATCTCTTCCCTCTTGCATCTCCCTCCCTCCCACCCTCCCCATCCCACCCCTCCAGGTGGTCACAAAGCACCGAGCCGACCTCCCTGTGCTATGCGGCTGCCCCCCACCAGCCATCCACTGTACATTTGGTAGTGTATATATGTCCATGACACTCCCTCACCCTGTCACATCTCACCCTTCCCCCTCCCCATATCCTCAAGTCCATTCTCTAGTAGGTCTGTGTCTTTATTCCCATCTTGCCACTAGGTTCTTCATGGCCTTTTTTTTTTTTTCCTTAGATTCCATATATATGTGTTATCATACTGTATTTGTTTTTCTCTTTCTGAATTACTTCACTCTGTATGACACACTCTAACTCCATCCACCTCATTACAAATACCTCCATTTCATTTCTTTTTATGGCTGAGTAATATTCCATTGTATATATGTGCCACATCTTCTTTATCCATTCATCTGATGATGGACACTTAGGTTGCTTCCATGTCCTGGCTATTGTAAATAGAGCTGCAATGAACATTTTGGTACATGACTCTTTCTGAACTATGGTTTTCTCAGGGTATATGCCCAGTAGTGGGATTGCTGGGTCATATGGTAGTTCTATTTGTAGTTTTTTAAGGAACCTCCATACTGTTCTCCATAGTGGCTGTATCAATTTACATTCCCACCAACAGTGCAAGAGTGTTCCCTTTCCTCCACACCCTCTCCAGCATTTATTGTTTCTAGATTTTTTGATGATGGCCAATCTGACCGGTGTGAGATGATATCTCATTGTAGTTTTGATTTGCATTTCTCTAATGATTAATGATGTTGAGCATTCTTTCATGTGTCTGTTGGCAATCTGTATATCTTCTTTGGAGAAATGTCTATTTAGGTCTTCTGCCCATTTTTGGATTGGGTTGTTTGTTTTTTTGTTATTGAGCTGCATGAGCTGCTTGTAAATCTTGGAGATTAATCCTTTGTCAGTTGCTTCATTTGCAAATATTGTCTCCCATTCTGAGGGTTGTCTTTTGGTCTCGTTTATGGTTTCCTTTGCTGTGCAAAAGCTTTTAAGTTTCATTAGGTCCCATTTGTTTATTTGTGTTTTTATTTCCATTTCTCTAGGAGCTGGGTCAAAAAGAATCTTGCTGTGATTTATGTCATAGAGTGTTCTGCCTATGTTTTCCTCTAAGAGTTTGATAGTGTCTGGCCTTACACTTAGGCCTTTAATCCATTTTGAGTTTATTTTTGTGTATGGGGAGTGTTCTAATTTCATACTTTTACATATATCTGTCCAATTTTCCCAGCACCACTTATTGAAGAGGCTGTCTTTTCTCCACTATATATGCTTGCCTCCTTTATCAAAGATAAGGTGACCATATGTGCGTGGGTTTATCTCTGGGCTTTCTATCCTGTTCCATTGATCTATATTTCTGTTTTTGTGCCAGTACCATACTGTCTTCATTACTGAAGCTTTGTAGTATAGTCTGAAGTCAGGGAGCCTGATTCCTCCAGCTCCATTTTTCGTTCTCAAGATTGCTTTGACTATTTGGGGTCTTTTGTGTTTCCATACAAATTGTGAAATTTTTTGTTCTAGTTCTGTGAAAAATGCCAGTGGTAGTTTTATACGGATTGCATTGAATCTGTAGATTGCTTTGGGTAGTAGAATCATTTTCACAATGTTGATTCTTCCGATCCAGAAACATGGTATATCTCTCCATCTATTTGTATCATCTTTAATTTCTTTCATCAGTGTCCTATAATTTTCTGCATACAGGTCTTTTGTCTCCTTAGGTAGGTTTATTCCTAGATATTTTATTCTTTTTGTTGCAATGGTAAACGGGAGTGTTTTCTTAATTTCACTTTCAGATTTTTCATCATTAGTGTATAGAAATGCAAGAGATTTCTGTGCATTAATTTTGTATCCTGCTACTTTACCAAATTCATTGATTAGCTCTAGTAGTTTTCTGGTAGCATCTTTAGGATTCTCTATGTATAGTATCATGTCATCTGCAAACAGTGACAGCTTTACTTCTTCTTTTCCGATTTGGATTCCTTTTATTTCTTTTTCTTCTCTGATTGCTGTGGCTAACACTTCCAAAACTATGTTGAATAATAGTGGTGAGAGTGGGCAACCTTGTCTTGTTCCTGATCTTAGTGGAAATGGTTTCAGTTTTTCACCGTTGAGGACAATATTGGCTGTGGGTTTGTCATATATGGCCTTTATTATGTTGAGGTAAGTTCCCTCTGTGCCTACTTTCTGCAGGGCTTTTATCATAAATGGGTGTTGAATTTTGTCGAAAGCTTTCTCTGCATCTATTGAGATGATCATATGGTTTTTCTCCTTCAATTTGTTAATATGGTGTATCACGTTGATTGATTTGCGTATATTGAAGAATCCTTGCATTCCTGGGATAAACCCCACTTGATCATGGTGTATGATCCTTTTAATGTGCTGTTGGATTCTGTTTGCTAGTATTTTGTTGAGGATTTTTGCATCTATGTTCATCAGTGATATTGGCCTGTAGTTTTCTTTCTTTGTGATATCTTTGTCTGGTTTTGGTATCACGGTGATGGTGGCCTCGTAGAATGAGTTTGGGAGTGTTCCTCCCTCTGCAATATTTTGGAAGAGTTTGAGAAGGATAGGTGTTAGCTCTTCTCTAAATGTTTGATAGAATTCGCCTGTGAAGCCATCTGGTCCTGGGCTTTTGTGTGTTGGAAGATTTTTAATCACAGTTTCAATTTCAGTGCTTGTGATTGGTCTGTTCATATTTTCTATTTCTTCCTGGTTCAGTCTCGGCAGGTTGTGCGTTTCTAAGAATCTGTCCATTTCTTCCAGGTTGTCCATTTTATTGGCATAGAGTTGCTTGTAGTAATCTCTCATGATCGTTTGTATTTCTGCAGTGTCAGTGGTTACTTCTCCTTTTTCATTTCTAATTCTATTGATTTGAGTCTTCTCCCTTTTTCTCTTGATGAGTCTGGCTAATGGTTTATCAATTTTGTTTATCTTCTCAAAGAACCAGCCTTTAGTTTCATTGATTTTTGCTATTGTTTCCTTCATTTCTTTTTCATTTATTTCTGATCTGATCTTTATGATTTCTTTCCTTCTGCTAGCTTTGGGTTTTTTTTTGTTCTTCTTTCTCTAATTGCTTCAGGTGCAAGGTTAGGTTGTTTATTCGAGATGTTTCCTGTTTCTTGAGGTAGGCTTGTATTGCTATAAACTTCCCTCTTAGCACTGCTTTTGCTACGTCCTATAGGTTGTGGGTCGTCATGTCTCCATTGTCATTTGTTTCTAGGTATTTTTTGATTTCCCCTTTGATTTCTTCACTGATTACTTCGTTATTAAGTAGTGTATTGTGTAGCCTCCATGTGTTTGTATTTTTTACAGATCTTTTCCTGTAATTGATATCTAGTCTCATAGCGTTGTGGTCGGAAAAGATACTTGATACGATTTCAATTTTCGTAAATTTACCAAGGCTTGATTTGTGACCCAAGATATGATCTATCCTGGAGAATGTTCCATGAGCACTTGAGAAAAATGTGTATTCTGTTGTTTTTGGGTGGAATGTCCTATAAATATCAATTAAGTCCATCTTGTTTAATGTATCATTTAAAGCTTGTGTTTCCTTATTTATTTTCATTTTGGATGATCTGTCCATTAGTGAAAGTGGGGTGTTAAAGTCCCCTACTATGATTGTGTTGCTGTCGATTTCCCCTTTTATGGCTGTTAGTATTTGCCTTACGTATTGAGGTGCTCCTATGTTGGGTGCATAAATATTTACAATTGTTATACCTTCTTCTTGGATCGATCCCTTGATCATTATATAGTGTCCTTCTTTGTCTCTTGTAATAGTCTTTATTTTAAAGTCTATTTTGTCTGATATGAGAATTGCTACTCCAGCTTTCTTTTGATTTCCATTTGCATGGAATATCTTTTTCCATCCCCTCACTTTCAGTCTGTATGTGTCTCTAGGTCTGAAGTGGGTCTCTTGTAGACAGCATATATATGGGTCTTGTTTTTGTATCCATTCAGCCAGTCTGTGTCTTTTGGTGGGAGCATTTAATCCATTTACATTTAAGGTAATTATCGATATGTATGTTCCTATTCCCATTTTCTTAAATGTTTTGGGTTTGTTATTGTAGGTGTTTTCCTTCTCTTGTGTTTCTTGCCTAGAGAAGTTCCTTTAGCATTTGTTGTAAAGCTGGTTTGGTGGTGCTGAACTCTCTCAGCTTTTGCTTGTCTGTAAAGGTTTTAATTTCTCCATCAAATCTGAATGAGATCCTTGCTGGGTAGAGTAATCTTGGTTGTAGGTTTTTCTCCTTCATCACTTTAAGTATATCCTGCCATTCCCTTCTGGCTTGCAGAGTTTCTGCTGAAAGATCAGCTGTTAACCTTATGGGGATTCCTTTGTGTGTTATTTGTTGTTTTTCCCTTGCTGCTTTTAATATGTTTTCTTTATATTTAATTTTTGATAGTTTGATTAATATGTGTCTTGGTGTGTTTCTCCTTGGATTTATCCTGTATGGGACTCTCTGTGCTTCCAGGACTTGATTAACTATTTCCTTTCCCATATTAGGGAAGTTTTCAACTATAATCTCTTCAAATATTTTCTCAGTCCCTTTCTTTTTCTCTTCTTCTTCTGGGACCCCTATAATTCGAATGTTGGGGCGTTTAATGTTGTCCCGGAGGTCTCCGAGACTGTCCTCAGTTCTTTTCATTCTTTTTTCTTTATTCTGCTCTGCAGTAGTTATTTCCACCATTTTATCTTCCAGGTCACTTATCCGTTCTTCTGCCTCAGTTATTCTGCTATTGATCCCATCTAGAGTATTTTTAATTTCATTTATTGTGTTTTTCATCGTTGCTTGGTTCCTCTTTAGTTCTTCTACGTCCTTGTTAACCGTTTCTTGTATTTTCTCCATTCTATTTCCAAGATTTTGGATCATCCTTACTTTCATTATTCTGAATTATTTTTCAGGTAGACTACCTATTTCCTCTTCATTTGTTAGGTCTGGTGTGTTTTGACCCTGCTCCTTCATCTGCCGTGTGTTTTTCTGTCGTCTCATTTTGCTTATCTTACTGTGTTTGGGGTCTCCTTTTCACAGGCTGCAGGTTCGTAGTTCCCGTTGTTTTTGGTATCTGTCTCCAGTGGCTAAGATTGGTTCAGTGGGTTGTGTAGGCTTCCTGGTGGAGGGAACTAGTGCCTGTGTTCTGGTGGATGAGGCTGGATCTTGTCTTTCTGGTGGGCACGTCCACGTCTGGTGGTGTATTTTGGGGTGTCTGTGGCCTTATTATGATTTTAGGCAGCCTCTCTGCTAATGGATGGGGCTGTGTTCCTGTTTTGCTAGTTGTTTGGCATAGGGTGTCCAACACTGTAGCTTGCTAGTCGTTGAGTGAAGCTGGGTCTTGATGTTGAGATGGAGATCTCTGAGAGATTTTCGCCGTTTGGTATTACGTGGAGCTGGGAGGTCTCTTGTGAACCAGTGTCCTGAAGTTGGCTCTCCCACCTCAGAGGCACAGCCCTGATGCCTGGCTGGAGCACCAAGAGCCTTTCATCCACACGACTCAGAGTAAAACGGAGAAAAAATAGAAAGAAAGAAAGAAAGAGGATAAAATATAGTGAAGTAAAATAAAGCTATTATAAAGCAAAGCTATACAGACAAAATCTCACCCAGAAGCATATACATATACACTCACAAAAAAAGGAAAAGGGGAAAAATTAATATATCCTGCTCCCTAAGTCCACCTCTTGAATTTGGGATGATTCGTTGTCTATTCAGGTATTCAACAGATGCAGGCACATCAAGTTGTTTGTGGAGTTTTAATCCGCTGCTTCTGAGGCTGCTGGGAGAGATTTCCCTTTCTCTTCTTTGTTCGCACAGCTCCCGGGGTTCAGCTTTGGATTTGGACCCGCCTCTGCGTGTAGGTCGCCTGAGGGCGTCTGTTCCCGGCCCAGACAGAACGGGGTTAAAGGAGCAGCTGCTTCGGGGGCTCTGGCTCACTCAGGCCAGGGGGAGGGAGGGGTACGGATGCGCGGCGAGCCTGCGGCGGCAGAAGCCGGCGTGACATTGCACCAGCCCGAGGCGCGCCGTGCGCTCTCCCGGGGAAGTTGTCCCCGTATCACGGGAGCCTGGCCGTGGCGGGCTGCACCGGCTCCCGGGAGGGGCGGTGTGGAGAGTGACCTGTGCTCGCACACAGGCTTTTTGGTGGCAGCAGCAGCAGCCTTAGCGTCTCATGCCCGTCTCTGGGGTCCGCGCTGATTGCTGCGGCTCGCGCCCATCTCTGGAGCTCGTTTAGGCGGCGCTCTGAATCCCCTCTCCTCGCGCACCAGGAAACAAAGAGGCAAGAAAAAGTCTCTTGCCTCTTCGGCAGCTGCAGACTTTTTCCCGGACTCCCTCCCGGCCAGCTGTGGTGCGCTAACCCCTTCAGGCTGTGTTCACGCCGCCAACCCCAGTCCTCTCCCTGGGATCCGACCTCCGAAGCCCGAGCCTCAGCTCCCAGCCCCGCCCGCCCCGGCGGGTGAGCAGACAAGCCTCTCGGGCTGGTGAGTGCTGCTCGGCGCCGAGCCTCTGTGCGGGAGTCTCTCCGCTTTGCCCTCCGCACCCCTGTGGCTGTGCTCTCCTCCGTGGCTCCGAAGCTTCCCCCCTCTGCCACCCGCAGTCTCTGCCCGCGAAGGGGCTTCCTAGTGCATGGAAACCTTTCCTCCTTCACGGCTCCCTCCCACTGGTGCAGGTCCTGTCCCTATTCTTTTGTCTCTGTTATTTCTTTTTTCTTTTGCCCTACCCAAGTACGTGGGGAGTTTCTTGCCTTTTGGGAGGTCTGACGTTTTCTGCCAGCGTTCAGTGGGTGTTCTGTAGGAGCAGTTCCACGTGTAGATGTATTTCTAATGTATCTGTGGGAAGGAAGGTGATCTCCGCGTCTTACTCTTCCACCATCTTCTTCTCCCCCACAATTTGTTTTGAATAACTTTACCTGGGGCTGAAAATGGAGTAAGCATCTCTTGAGTTACATGGGCTGTTGCAGGTAGTGAAAGAACATGGTAGACTAGAACAAAATCAAGGAAAAAAAAGGTGAGGATGTTGGTTGGGCAACGGATGGTGTTCAGAGCACATTCACTTCTGGTTTCTGCCCACACTGTTCTATGCATTCTTCTTTCTAAGGTCCAAGTTACTAAATCCAAACACCAGAATTTAGTCTTTATCTTTCTATAATTCTCAGCAGCATTCAACAGAGTTAACAATAGTATCATTATCATGAGTCTATGATTTCAGTTCATGCAAAACTCTATTAGCTTTTCTTCCATCCTCTGGACACTTCTTTTCAATTTCTTTAGCTAGCTCTCCTTGACAGCAAAGGTTTGGAATTCTCCAGGACTTGGACCTAAGACTAGACTCTCCATGTTCTCATTCTATAGCCTTTCCCTAGATTTTGATCTTCCAAATATACATCTCTGACATATAGTTTTCCTCTTAAGTCTGGAACAATTTAACCAACTGCCTGTGTGCCATCTCTATTCTTTGTTTCCAAGGCATTTCAAACTTAACAGGTCTACACCTGAGCTTTTGATTTCCCTCCCACACACAAAGGGCCTCCCCCCAATATTCCCCTTCTAATAAATTAACAATTCTGTTCATACAAATGCTCATGCTGGGAACCTAGGAATCATTCTTGACTTCGCTTTCCCTCATCTCCCACATCTAAATTACCTCTTACATATTTTTTCCCTCAAATATGTTCACTTCTCTATATCTCCGCTATCATCATCTCAGTCCAAGACTAAATTACCTTCTGCCTAGACTACTGTGATGGATCCTGATGATATTCTCTAGCTTATTCTTGCCTTGATTTGGTGTTTTTGTTCATCATATAGAAATCATAGTAATTACTAAAATAAAAATCTGATTATACAGTTCCACTATATAACCCTAGTTCCTATTGCACTAGGATAATATCCAAAATCTTTAGAAACTCTACAAGGTGATCCAGCCTTCCTCATCAACTTTGTGCTACATAGGTTACAAATGAGATACACTTAAATTTCTTGACTGAGCGCTTTCCCACTGCATGAGCTCTCTTCTTCCACATTTCATTGACTAATTCCTACTCATCCTTCAAGTCTTGACTTAAACTGCTACATATTTAATTTAAGAAGATTTCTATGACCCACCAATGCAATTAGACACTTAACAACTTGTTAAGGTTTGAACACTGATGCTATCAAGTAAAGACATGTTACCTTTTGGAAGTTGTTAAATTTTTTATGTCTTAGTTTCCTCAGTTTCCTCACTGGTAAAATGGGAATCATGATTAACAATACCAAGGTCATAGGTGTATAGTTTCCTATGGCTGTTGTAACAAATTACTCACAAACTTGGTGACTTAATGCGACAGAAACTTAGTCTCTCACAGTTGTGGAGGCCAGTAGTCAAAAATCAGTTTCACTGTTGCAAAACTGAGGTGTTGGCAGGGCCATTCTCCCTCTGGAAGCACTAGGGGAGGATCCATTCCTTTTCTCTTCCACCTTCTGGTAGCTGCCAGCATTCTTTGACTTGTGGCCACATCACTCCAACCTCTGCTTCCATGGTCACATTGCCTCCTCCTTTTCTGTAATCTCAGATTTGATACATAATTTCCCTCTGACTCTCTCTTATAAGGATACTTGTGATTGGAACTAGGGCTCACTGCGATAATCCAGAATAATATTCCCATGTCAAGATCCTTAAGTTAATCACATTTTCAAAGACCCTTTTCCCTTATAAGGCAACATTTGCAGGGTTCAGGGATCAGAACCTGATATCTGTGGTTGGCCATCATTCAGCGAACAACAATAGGGTAGGTGAAAATTAAATGCACAAATGTGGTCAGCATGTAGTAAAAAGTCATGCATTCAACATTTTTAAAAAGTTGAGTATCTACCATGCACAAAAATGTATAGATACATCAGTGAAAAAAATGGACAAACTCCTTCTCTTCAGGGAGGTCTCATTTTAGTGGGGGAGACAAACAACCAAAAATAAACAGATTTAAAAAAAAAAAAAATAGAGTTACCATATGATCCTGCAGTCCCACTCCTGGGCACATATCCAGAGAAAACTACGATTCAAAAAGATACATGTACCCTAATGTTCACTGCAGCACTATTTAATAGCGAAGACACGGAAGCAACCTGTCTATTGACAGATGAATGGATAAAAAAGATGTGTTATGGGACTTCCCTGGTGGCGCAGTGGTTGGGAGTCCGCCTGCCAATGCAGGGGACACGGGTTCGAGCCCTGGTCCGGGAGGATCCCACATGCCGCGGAGCGGCTGAGCCCGTGCGCCACAGCTGCTGAGCCGGCGCTCTAGAGCCCGCGAGCCACAACTAGAGAAAGCCCGTGCGCAGCAGCGAAGACCCAACACAGCCAAAAATACATAAATAAAAAAAAAAAAAAAAAAAAAGATGTGTTATATGTATACAATGGAATATTACTCAGCCATAAAAAAGAATGAGATATGCCATTTGCAGCAACATGGATGGACCTAGAGATGATCACCCTAAATGAAGTAAGCCAGACAAAGAAAGACAAATATTATATGATATCGCTTATATGTGGAATCTGAAAAAAAAAAAGATACAAATGAACTTATCTACGAAACAGAAATAGATCCACAGACATGCAAAACAAACTTATGGTTACCAAAGGGGAAGGGGGGGGATAAATTAGGAGGATGGGATTAACATGTACACACTACTGTATATAAAATAGATAACTAACAAGGACCTACTGTATAGCACAGGGAACTATACTCAATATTCTGAAATAACCTACAAGGGAAAAGAATCTGCAGAAGAATATATATATATATGTAAAAAACTGAAAAAGAATATATATATACCTGAATAATAAATATATATATAAATATATATATACCTGAATCACCATGCTATATACCTGAAACTAACACGACATTGTAAATCAACTATACTTCAATTTAAAAATAAATAAATAGATATATAGATAGATCTATCAAATAATGGGGGATAAAAAGCAGAGTAAGGGGCCTAAGATATGCTGTAGGTAAGACAGGCAAGGAAGGCCACACCTGTAAGATGACATTTAAGTAGAGACCTGCTTGTGTAAAAAAATCCATCAGTTAGCTATTATATTATTAGCATTTATCACAGTTTATAATTCTATATATATCCATGTCATTATTTAACATCTGATTCTCCAACCTGAAGTTCCATAAAGGCAGAATTGGGTCTATTTAAGAAACTGCTGCATTGGTGGTATCTGGCAGAGTTCTTACACATAAAATTAACCAGATTAGCAAATATTTTCATTTAATAATACAAGATGACATTACTATAATGTTTTTTTCATCTCAGACTTCCACTTTTGCCTCTGATGGAGTAGGGTGAAGCAGACTAATATTTGTACTATATAGCTAGATGTAAAACAAACAATAAAAAATCCACATCTGTTTGAAAAGGGAAAGCTGAGAAGAGAACCAGTATGTGGGAGGCCAAGATCAGAGAGAGAAGGGAATCTCCAGAGAGGTGAACTGACATTTTGTGAGCCACCTTTTCTCTTAAGGCATTTGCCAATTCTAGGCATAGAACAAGGGACTGAGAAACCAAGCAGAGGAACTGCAGCTAAGAGTCAGAGCCTTCGGTAGATATTTGGACAATCTCACAGAACTAAAGAGATATTACAGGGGCTTTCCTTCTGATACCAACCAATTCTCTGATTGTCCAACACCAAGTGGTGTCCAACAATTCAATTCAGTTCTAACGCTAACTACCTGGAGTTAGATCAGACCCCACAAGTTAATGGCTCTGTCCCACAAGGCTGCCCCCACTTCAGACGCCAGCCACAAATGAGGTGCCCAGCTACCTGTATTGTATTTCTGCCCAGCTAACTACAGAGGTCCCCACCCAACTCCACCTTGGGTTCAATAATTCACTATAATGACTCACAGAACTCAGGAAAACACTTACTTTACCTTTACTGGTTTATTATAAAGCATACAACTCAGAAGCAGCCACATGGAAGAGATGCATGGGGCAGGGTATGGAGGGAGGGCACAGGGCTTCCCCATCCTTTTTAGGTGCATCACCCTCCCAGCACCTCAAAGTATTCACCAACCCAGAAACTTTTAGGGGTTTTTATGGAGGTTTTGTCATGTACGCATGATCGATTACTAATACTCTTCAGTCCCTCTCCCCTCTCCAGAGAGTGGGGAGGAGGATGAGACTGAAAGTTCCAGGCTTCTAATTAAGTCTTGGTTTCTCTGGCAACCAGTGCCCATCTGGAAATTATCTAGGTGCTCACCAATAGTCATCTCAACAGCACAGAAAGTACTCCTTCTCTCCTATTCACTTAGAAATTCCAAGGTTTTAGGAGGTCTGTACCAGGAACCAGGGACAAAGACCAAGTATCTTTCTATGATACCACAGATATAAAAACTGAATTCGGGGCTCAACTTCCACTTCCAGGAAGATGAAGTACATGTAATTTACCTATTCCTTTCACTCAACACAACTAAAAACTCTGGAGATTATATGTAAAACAAACTTAAAAAGACTCATGTGATCCACATGACTCAGCCATTCCATTCCTCGATACTTACCCAGGGGAAATAAAAGCATGTGCTCCTACAGACTTGTACACAAATGTTCACAGCAGCTTTATTTGTAATAGCCGAAGCCAAAAGTAATCCAAATGTCCATTAACGTGTTAATGGATAAATACCTATACAATGAAATACTACTCAGCAGTAAAAGAGAATACAACAATATAGATGAATCTCAAAATAATTTTGCTGAGTGAAAGAGGCTAGAAAAGAAAATACTACACATTGTATGATTCCATTCATATAAAATTTTAGGAAATGTAAACATAATGACAGAAAACAACAACACAGTGGTTGTCTGGCTATTAAGGGTCAAGAAAGGTTGGGAGAGAGCAATTATAAAGTAAGAGGAGGAAACTTGGACAGTTTTACAGTATACATGTATGTCAAAATTAATCAAGTTATATACTTAGCATATGTGCAGTTTATCATAAATCAATTAGATTTCAAGAAAGCTTTTAAAATTAATTCTATATTTTTCTATGTATACATGCAAATTATAGTAAAGCATCTACAAGCTTTCATATTAGAATGAAAAGCATGGTTACTTCTTGGAAAGAGACTGGAATTGGGGTTAGTAATCAAAGTGGAGTTTTTCATTACCTGTAGTTTAATCAATACAAGGAGAGCACACTTATTCTCACAAGTGAAATTTAAGGTAAAATAATTACAAAACAATGTGATGAATTCTATCATCCTCTCAGCATGAACCCAAATTAGGAAGTGACTAACTCCATAGTACAGGCAGAAATGGAAAAAAAGAATGACTTTCAGAAAAAAAAACTTCACAGAAGAAATAATACTTGGTATGAATCTTAAAGAATATGTAGGATTCTTTGACGAGAGGAAATCTAGAGATAATAAGCAGTATCGGAGAAGGATGACCGAGGGATCAGTGCAGTGTAGTGCTGGGGTAGGGCGGATACGGGGAGAATAGAGTGTGAGGTGAAAAGAGTTGAGGGCTCCACCAGTAAGGAGCTTGCAAAGGATGGGTAGAACACATAAGTAAAGAAGAGTCAGTGCTGTGGGAAAAATATGAGGAAGCTTAGAAAGCAACAGACAGACACTGAAAAATTTTAGCGGAAACTTAATATGATAAAATTTGTGTTTTCTTAAATCACCTTGATGGCACTGTAAAAGGACACCTTAATAATTTGTGTGGGAGAAGAGTTCCTTTAGCTCAGGCATTAGAATACAGAGAGAGTTGGATTTAAAGGATCATTATTGTGTTAGAACATCTCACTGAGTGACTAAAAATACAGCAGTTTGGGGATTAGCTGACTGGGGAAATTATTACACAAATAACAGAGAAGGAAGGAGTCTCTTTGTTGTGTTATTTTTTTGTTTTAATTCACTTCGTTTGTTTGGGATTTAGTTTTGCAGAGGTGGCAGTTGTTCATTCCAAGCATAAAGATTTTTGAGATTTTTGCAATGTCTGTGGATGAATATAAAAGCCCAGCACTTAGGAAAGAGGTTGGGTCATCAGCCAACAACATGTAAGTATTAGCTGAAGCCCAAAGATAGAGACTAGAAGTTAGGTAAGGGTAGAACCCCATAGAACAAAACTACTTAAAGTATAGGCAGAGAAAAAGAAAGTTGTTGATTGAAAAGTGAGGTTGTGGCAGCCAGGGATAGAGAGCACATAAAAAGCAATGGAGAGGTGGAGAGGTCAAGAGTTTTAGCAAGAGAAAGGGGACCAGGAGGGTGAAGAGTGAAAGGGATCGTTGGAACTGGCCACTGGAAATCATCGATGGTGACCTTCGAGAGGGTCTTTTTGGTAGAGTGTGAGAGTGGAAGCCAGACTAGAGTTCGTGTTGAGGAAGTTGAGGATACGTTGACTCTAGATTAGGCATTCAAATGGTCTGGAGGAGAAGAGAATGAAAGAATTAGGGTGGCAGCTTGAGAGGAAGGCTGGCCAAGGAAAGGAGAAGCAGCACAAAGAAGCAGGAGTGGAGACAAGAGAATGGGGGATTGACTTGAGCAAAGTCCTAGAAGACAAAAGAGGATGCAGTCAAGGGTACTGGCTCCGGCAATTGAGAAGGAAGTAGCAATGCAGGAGGCCACGGGTAGTGAGGAAAAATTAAGCTATTTCATACCAGGTGACTGCCTCTTTTTTGTTTTTTGTTTTGTTTTTGGTAGGAAGTCAAATCATCTGCTAAGAGTGAAGACATTAAGGGTGAAATGATTTGATAAAGAAGATTTATAAAGGTTTTAGAACAGACCTCCGTGATATTATGTGAGAAGGAGTTAAATAAGAATATATTAACAGCCCAGCATGGCCTAGCTGGGCTTCAAGATGTGTTTACAATGGCACCTGTTGGGCCCTTTGGTGACTCTAACCCCACAAGGCTGTATCACTAAGCAGCGGTTTTCTGGTTTCATGATGAAATCACCTGGGGCACTTTAGAAAGCACTTTCGCCTGAGTGCACATCCCGGAATACCCTGATTTAATCGGTCGGAGGTACTAAGAATTTTAAAAGCTCATTAGGTCATTCTAATGTGCAGCCAAGCTTGAGAAACACAGTACTCAACCCTCACTTCTTTCATTAGTTAAACCCAGGACTGAGTTCAAAACATTGAATATAGTTGGATTTAAATTAAAAAGTGAAACCTGGGCCTCCAAGATAATAATAAATAAATGTTCATCAAGAAACTTCAGGAATTATAACCATCTCAATGCTGCACACATTCACACTTCAAAAGTTTATATTTTCATCACCTAGGCTTGCAGTTTTTGTATCCCCACATCAGCAAAACGGTCATAAGATCTAAGGAAATTTTTAAAACTTATCAACTATCTGCCAAATAGTGAAACAGGGTGAATGATGTCAGGTTTATATTGTCCATCATGATTGATGCAGACTCAGCATATTTATTCAGCAAAACTATCATCTTGATTGTTCTGGGCTTTTTTTTTTTCTTGCTTATTTCTCATACTGTTTTCTAATCTAAAACAAATGCCATAAAAAGTAATATAATGAGTAAGACAAGAGGAAATTTCAGTCTGGGTTTTACAGTCCTGTCATTTAGAGTCTGGACCTCAGTTTTGCAAATTCACCTATGATTTTATAAACCTGGCAAATTGAGTTATTCTTACCAATTTCAGGAAAAAAGAAAATTATTCACTCAAATATGTTTTCTGATTTTGAACACTAATTCTAATTGGGATTACCCAGTTTGAAACAAGCCACAGGTGATTATAAACAGCAAATTAAAAGTAAAGGGGATTGCTAAAAGGAGTCACAACGCCAGAGGCAAGACACCAGAGCTAACACAGAGAAGAGACACTAACAGCTAACTCCCATTCAAAAGAAAGCAGACATAAGATCTCAAAAAACAAGTCATTTCAATTAAAGGCAAATGGCCTTCATACCTCAAGATTCTCTAAGGCCTAATAGAGACCCTGAAACAAGGACAAATTTATTTACGTTTAATATGTTTGGTTTACACACTTTGTGTTTGTATGCATATACACATGTGTATGTGTTATATATATAAATATTGGGGGGCATACATTTTTTTTAATTTAGAGAATTAATATATTTGGTTATACCATCTTTGAAAATCATAGATAAATAAGGGACTAGTTTATTTTAATCATGTTATAGCAGAATAAAGTCCTTGCCTCTGGTAAAAGCAGATGTGATGTCAATCTGTTAGAGCATCCTTTCTTCTGTAGCATGTCAGATAAACTCTCTCTGGTCTCAATTTTTTGGATCCATTAATCAATCAAATCATCATCCCTTTTCAATCTAAGATAGTTTTATTACCGGTTATTGTGAGTTTACACTAATCTTAGTTCATTTCTCAGAGATGAAAAGTAATCCTCTTTCAATCTAGTATCATTTACATCTTTCCTGTGAGTTCATTCCAAATCAAAATGAAGGATGAGTTACTCCTAGGACACTTCCCTGTAGATAGTTGTCATCATGGTATACATCATCAATTGACTTTCCTTACTTTTCCATAGATTTAGAGATGCAACTTTTGAAGGGAACCTGGAAATTTTTACCCACTGAATTTACCAGCATTCGTATAGTAATACCATCAGCAGGCATATGATATCTAGGACCTTTAAGAAAACACATGATCAAACCAAAGTGAATAGAGTAATATGTGTCCATGGAAGGTATTTATTAAGTATTTATTAAGATATTTAACCAACATTCAAAAATGTACATACTCTAGCAAGTTAAATATAAATGGATCTGTAAACTTCGGAGGATCACAAGAAATAATTCATGTCCAAAATTGAGACCTTGGTAGCATTCAGAAAGTTTTTTCAATATCTGAGAATCTTAAATTATTATACAAATGAGAAGATAAGGCCCAAATGTAAAATGGCAAAGCATACTAAAGCATTTATTTATGAAATAAAAAGCATCAATGTTCATTTCCAGAAAAATTATAGAAAAGGTAAATGCACTGAATAAAATATAATAAACATCCTTTTAAATGCATAGGTGAGCTTGCAAAAAGTAAGAAAAAAGTCCAGGGGTCAAAGGAAAACAACGGAAGAATGAGCCATCTCAGGCCTGGGTTCAAATTTACAGCACTCATCTGGTCAGTGAAGTTTAACTAGCAGAGGGTTTAATACAAAATACATTCTAGGACCAATGATACTCCTAGAACTCTAGGCAGAACAAATGCAAACCCTTTCAGGAGAGACCATCCCTTAATCCAAGTGAAAAGGCTCACTAACTATAAATTTCAGCTGAGAATGAGCTGATTCTCATTCTCCAACAAAAAAGTTCAGATGAAAGTACTACCTTTGAAACAAGGTGCTACACTGCGTAGCTGTGCTTTCACTTATTGTTTTCTCTATGGTCACCCCAAGTGATCAAGTTGGTTTTGCAGATGTCACTTTCATTTCTAAATTTCATTCACTGTTCATTTTTCTCACTGTTCAGACATAATCTTTCTATATGACTTTTTTTCTGTATTATATCCTCAAGTCCTTACATGGTTGTGGAGTAGAAGGCAGGAAGCATGGAAGAACAAAGAAATATGGTCTTTCTTGTAACATCCAGGCTTATTCAATAATCTATCAACTAGGAGTGAATTTCAACTAATAGGGTTAAAGTTAAGCAGTTACATATTTCCAGAGGAAAAAGTCAGTAAATAGCTTATGGCAATTATTATTTTAAATAACTTTTTTTTGCGGTTATGTCACAGAATTATTATGGATTCAGTGTAACCTCCTGCACTTTCTTCATGCATATATAAGTACAATGATAATGAATTAGATGTTTCAGGATCCTGAAGGAATGCAAAAATATGAAAAATTTTCTCAATTATCAGGGGTAAATCGCTTTCACCTAGTTGAAGTTTAAAGTACATTTTATGTATTCCATTTCCTCAAATGTCAGAAATCCCCACATGGAATTCTATTTACTAAAACATATTATTTCCCGACTTTGGCAAATTGGCATTCTTGTACAAAGATAATTTTAGTGACTGAAATTATTCTTAAGGAAGGTGTAGGCAAAACCTCTGGGAGGTCAGCTACTCTCATGAATAACAAGGACAGCCGCCTAAGAGCAGCAGTCCTAGATACTGCCTGAAGCAAGAAAGATATGTGTCTGTCAGAACGTGAGGACTCTGTGGTGGAGTGCCCTCTTTGCCGTATGGGTGAGTGTTCTCACTTTGTGATTCCAAAGGTCACCCCCAAAAGACATTCCAGATTACTCCAAAGGGCAACTTCAGGCAAAGTTCTGTCTCTTTTAGCAACTTCCCTCAGAGAATGAATTTGTTTACAGAGCAGCCAGCCACCTTAGTATATTTCAGAGTATGTGGGATAGAAATCTGAAATTTTAAATCAATCCTGTGAACAGAGCTTTTATTTCAGCTTTTACTTTGTAGGACACACAAAAAAATTATGAAGACTTCATACATTAATATACTTCAAACTACATAGGAGGAAAATATCAGATATAGTTAGTGAGTGAAAGGACAAATGTTTGGATTTCCTGGCATAAATGTCAAAATTTACTTATTATTTGTGTATTTATTTAGCAAACATTTACGTCATGTTTTTGCAGGACACAGTGCTGGGCACCGAGGGAATCAAAGGTAAGACATTGTCAGTGCTCTCAGGGAGGTCATATATAAAAATGTGAAGAGAACATTGTGAACCTTCACTTCAGAATATTTGTGATTGAGTTTTCTCTTGGCTTCTCTCCAGTTTCTGCCAGAAGTGGGTTGCCTGAAACTATGTTCTGTATCTTAGCGGTGGCTTGGGGCAAAGTGCTTTTACAAAGTGTTATTAAATGAAAAGCAGTCAGGATAACTTGTGCTCCATATTTTTAAGTCACAGGAAAGTGACAAAAGGTAAGAGTCAAAACTTCTGCAATGACTACCTGAAGCCAAAATAACTATTTGATTTGGTACCAGAAAAGAAAAATCAGTTTGCTCCCAGGCTGGGAGGCTGGAATGGGGTAGGAGTAATACCAAGCCACTTGTTACTCATTATGCGGCTTATATAACCCCATCAGTTTTTACTACATCCATGTGTAAGTCATAGTTTTTGGGTTTTTTTTTTTAATGCCAACATTATATGCTTTATTTTTAATCAAGTAATTTCTTTAAACCTCAAAATAACCATAATTGGCAGAATAAGACATTAGGCGTGAGATGAGAATATGAAATCCATGGTCTGCAGAAAGGCAAACAGTACCTTTAGTCCATCAGGATGACTGTACATGAGTGAAATGCCATTCCGACCATCTACTCCTTTTTTGTCCTTTAAAAACATACAGTTCAAGTGTTTTTTATTTTCACTTGTAAACAACATGAGCCAAAATGGACAATGAGGTCATCTAAGTAGTACACAGGATAATTCTAAAGCACTAGATAAAACACCATATTAAAGACATATAGAAATCAGTGTTCACTTTGGTCTCTATTACGGTTAAAATTGTTAATACCAAAAAGCAACACACACTAATTAAAGCCAGCTGGTGGTGCATGCCAGTGGCTGGTAGCTGTAATTCAGGAGGTAATCAACACCATCATTTTCAAGCTGGTAACTCTCACACGTGTGAAGCCACAGATGTATTAAATGTCCTAATAGTTTCTCACAGTATAGCACTTTACCATAACTTCGCAGCTTTGCTCCAAGTAGACAATTTAACAACGATCCAGAGGTCAACCTCTCACTCTAACTAACAACTATGACACAGATCACACAGCCACCACATCTGAAAGAGGCTGCTGACAGCAATGTAAGACAGAATTTGATGCTTTTAACAAGTTGTTCTTCCCTAAAACAAATAAACCTCATTAAGACAGCTGGAAAGTTAACGTCCGTGCAGCTGCACTTGTACATACTTCCCCAAATTTTATAACCAAAGGGGAAATACACATATATATTTTATGATAAACATTTCTTAGAGAAAACAGTTAAATTAAATTAACTTTAAGACTTAATGAGATCTCCCATGTCCTGTATAATTCATCTTACAGTGAATGTTACAAAGTCTATTAACACTTATGGGCTTCTATTCACAAACTAAATACAACTAGCAGTAACTTGGGGTCGCATTGGTGCAAAATAAAACTGGACCAGAATATGAAAAAAATATCAGCAATAAAAACACCCTATATTTATTTGTAGATGGACCAGTGCTAATAACATGATGTTTCTTGATCTTTTCCCCTACACTGCATGCCAAACTTCCAAGTTATAAGCAGGTGAAAATCCTTCTAAATCTTTCAATTGTAAAAATACATCCAAAGGCTTCTAGTAAAGACTAGAAATGCAAGTATATCTACTATAATCTGCCATGTAGCAATGAATAGCTCACAGGGCTAAGAGACCGGTAATGCCTCTTTCTTAGGAATTACAATTGTGTTGACATGGGGGGTGAGGTCAAGGGGCAACTAATTCACAGACCCTCTGCCCAACCCATTAGCAACTCCTGTAAACTGATGCTTCACACAGACCCTACCCCTCAGTAGCTAGAAATGGCATTGCACGTCTACTTTATGTTCACTCCTTGGCAGCCAGTGCTAGTTAATTATGTGCCTGGGCAATAATGCTGCAATACACTTGGCCTCAGGGCAGCACAGACACAAATGAAGGAGATTGGCATCTCTGATACTTTTGCCCAGCACAAAAACACTCATACAACCAACATCTCTTCCCAACCTCTTCCCGCTACCGACCGACCTCTGGGCAAAGTAGCTATTTCCAAGATTGCTTGTGTGTTCTGTTTTGCTTCAGTGGAAGAGTCCCTATAAGTCTTTAAACAAAATACATGATAACTTGAAGGAAATGCTGGGAGACGGCTAACTAGATGAGATGCTTCATTATTCACAAGTGTTTGTCAGAAACATGCAGTTGTGAATTGCTATCTATACTATAGATAACAAGGTCTGTACCAGAGCATTATCAGCCATTGTAAGGCTGGAGCAGCATACAGGTGTGCTATGCATCAACTATGAGGTAGCCTTCTGCTGTAAACAGAATAATATTTCACCCATGTAAATGGACACTGTGCTTACGTCAGTGATATTCACATGTGCAAGGAGGTGAGGAAGTCTCCTTTAGAGTACTTTTCACATGAAATAAAAATAGGAGAACTGATATCTGATATTCAGAAATTTTTATCTATGTCAAACTCAGAGGTTAGTTATTACTAACATCAGTACATAATACTTATATAAAGGTCTAAGTTATTTGGTTTGTTTTGAGTAAGCAGGACTGTAGACTGTTCTGTAGAGAAACAAAAATACTATATGGTATGTTCCCTGAGCAAAGTTCTTTGTCCTGAGTGTGTTATGTAATAGTGATAATACTCTTATATAAAAAACAAACCCCGACTTTTAATCATAAGATAGGTTTGGTATGTGCTTAGTTCAGTCTGGTGAGATGCTGAAAAATGATTTCAAGTTGCACCCATAAGGTCCATAGTTATAACATGTTTCTTTCTGTCTGTCTTTTCTTAAACCATGATCTCAGCTCTGAACTTTTTATATGTAAACAAGGAATGTCCAATTCTCAAGTCCATAATTTCCTATTTCTAATAAGGTCAAGGAACTTTGGTTTGATTTTCAAAGTGGCTTATGTTTTGTATTTTTACTGTTAACCTGCTTATTATACCTGCTAAAAATTAAGCAACTCCACTTTGATTTGTCTGCATAATTTAAATAAGCTTACGATCCTCACATAAGGCAAGGAAGTACTTCTTTATCACATTCAATATCATCAAAGGTAAGCTTTGCATCACAGCACACTGATATTTCAGTATGTCCCATGGAGTGTCTCACAGATATGGTAGTCCAGCCCGAGGCTCGCTCTCCTCCTGTGTGGCCTGCTTGCTGAAATGGCAGCAACCGTACAACAAGCCTCCCTCGGCAGGACAAGTCGGGGAGGGAGCAGAAACTGTTCAGCAGAACGTGTCTCACTTGAATCATGCTATTTTCTGGTTTTGATTATCTGAGCTTACACCAACAGGCTCATACAAAACTATATTTATTGCCAATGTTAAGCATCGCCACTAATTGGTACCTTCTTGGAGATGTTTCCGAAAGTGTCCATAACATCTAGAACCAGGATGACACCAGAATGAATGTTTTTCATGACTGAAACCTGAAGGGACCAATACTATGATTGGTCCCCAGCCAGTTTATTAATATAACTGAAGACCAACCTGAGAAGCGTCTCTGTCCCCATCATTGAATGTTCATCCTGAATCTCCCACATAGGTCCCTTCAGTAGCAGTACTGAGGGAATACCCCTAAGATGAACTGTATTGTTGTATAAAATACTCCTAGCTCTCTGGTAGGAGAGATCTGGGAACCTCCTGCCCCAGGCTCACCACTCTAGTCGCCCGCCATCAAACACGGTGCTTTTTAATATTATTCAAGGTCATATGTAATTGGGCAATTGTGAGCATCCACTTAATTTCCATTCTCAACCCTGGCATTTTACTCACATCTGTGCTGTTTTGTTTGTTTGTTTTAGAAACAAGTTAGGTAACTCTCCAGGGAGAATAAAAACAGCCACCAAAAACATACACCAAACAACTGCAGTTTTCCTCCAAGGTCTTCAGTAGTAAACAAGGAGGTCTCCGCTCGAAGCGATGGTTAGAAGGATTGACTCAGTCAAGGGAAGCTGCTGTTGCCACAGTCCCTCAAAATCCTCACAACAGGTAAAAGATTATAATGAGTATCAAAATACCATTGAAAACAATCAAGTCACTACCTTTATACATTGCCCTCCCCTTCATTTCTCTGAATAGGCATCTAATTTACAATCAGAACATATGAATTAAAAACACTGAAATAGGGCTTCCCTGGTGGCGCAGTGGTTGAGAATCTGCCTGCTAATGCAGGGGACACGGGTTCGAGCCCTGGTCTGGGAAGATCCCACATGCCGCGGAGCAACTAGGTCCGTGAGCCACAACTACTGAGCCTGCGCGTCTGGAGCCTGTGCTCTGCAACAAGAGAGGCCGCGACAGTGAGAGGCCTGCGCACAGCGATGAAGAGTGGCCCCCACTTGCCGCAACTAGAGAAGGTAGAGAAAGCCCTTGCACAGAAACAAAGACCCAACACAGCCAAAAAAAAAAAAAAAAAAAAAAAAAACAACAACAACACTGAAATATCGGCACAGAAGTTACACATTCATTGTCTTTTCTGGAGTTATGTATACCAGATTCAAAAAAGCTAATGGCAGTCAGAGGCATATGGAGTTAAGGTACTGCCTTCAAAGGGGGTGGGGTGGGGGACACACTCTACAGATATCAAGAAAAAGAGGCAATCCCAAATTCGGGAGAATCGATGTCTTAAAAACCTTTAGTACCATATGATTGGCAGCTCTGAGATCTGAAGTATCCTTTGGTTCACACAGAAGGTTAACAGTCTTTTTTTTTTTTTTCCTAATGCAATATAAAGGGAATGGTATTTCAAGAAAAACTCCAAGGGTTATTTTCAAAACCATCTAAAATGCTTCACCTGAATTTTCAATTCTTGGGGATGTCCAATTCTGTGAGGGAGGGTGTGTGCTTACATCTCTCTACACACATATATAAAGACAAACCCTCTTTATATATATGTCTACATTCTATAGAAAATCCTCCTACACACACACACAGACTCAGGCTCTCTCCCTCTCACACGTACACATAGAGATACACAGAGCATCGCATCCTCTGAGTCACGTGACACATGACACCCTGCTCAAAGGTAATTTGCTTAGAGTGATTTGTCTGTTTAAAAAAATTCACTGTTCCTCAACAGGAGTTAAAAATCCCAGGTCAGCTGTTTGTGCAATACTGTTCCCCTGTACTTGCATGAGGTAGACTTCCCAACCGGGGAGAGAAAACGATACGTTAAGAAAAAGGGTTATGTCTTTTTCCTTTTTTGCACGGAAGGCCCCGTTTTGCTTTGATCTTCTGGTGCTGCAGATGACTTTGTGCAGGAAGCTTCTGGAGGTGACGTGCCGGGCCACTCTGAGACCTCGGACCTCGCCTCCTGAGGAAACGGTGGTGACGGATAGACGTGCCCTCCCCCCACCTCTCGAGGGAACGTTGAAGTGCACGGCTGGGGCTCTGCTTCCTGTCTTCCCTGAGAACAGGCGGGCGGCTGCACCCAGTTCTGTGAGGGCAGTTCGCCACCATGCGCGTGATGCTCTGACAGCAATGGCACTTCTCTGGCTGAGGAGGTAGACTACATTCCTTAGCATGACGATCAAGGCCACCACCGTTGTAGCATCGGTCTCCCTTTGGTTTTCTTTTTTGTAGTGTCTTCCCTTTGGGTCTTCTTTCACTTCCTAAACAGGGGCTCCCACCAGGTCCTGTTACCCATATTGATTAAAGGCCTTTGGAAGATTTTTTTAAATGTGAATTCCACTGGTTCTCCTTCTTTTAGGCTTCTAAATCCTTCCATGAATAATTTGCTTTGGTGTACAAATACATCAACTAGAATATCCACGGGGCTTCCCTCTCGGTTTATCATGGAGACGAACCCAAATCCCATTCACACGTTGAACCACTTACAGTGGCCAGTTCCGTGCAAAATCTGGGATTCCTCCTCTGCCTGCTCTGGCAGCTTCCCGGGCTCTTCTCCACCACCTTTGCTTGCCCCGCCTGGGGCTGATGAAACCTGGTTGAATGACCTCATTGTCTTCTGAAGAACATTTAAGAAATTTCCGCAATGAAGACACTAAATACATTCTGTAAGATATTACTCGAAAACACTCAATATTTATCAACGTGCAGTTTAAAAAAAAAAATATTTGTTTTGGAGTACAAATCCTCGTAAGGCGCCCGCATCCAGTGTTCCAGTCAATAGTCAGTTCCTGCTCCTGCGAATGTATCGATTCCTTCGTTGTTGTTTTCTTTTCAAAAGCAACCTAAGTCCAAGTGCGTTTTTCTCTGTTCTCCTCAAATCCTTAATTCTAATTCATAAGCCATAGTTTCTTATTCTCAGTAGACTGAATCTCTGAAACACTTCCTGCATTTCACAGACTTCTCATACCTCAGGCCATAGTTCCAGAACCATGTCCTCATGACTCCTGACCAAACCAAGTCCATAATTGTCTCACCCCTTTCTGAGCTCCTACAGTAGAATCAGACAACCCACTCACAAACTCCGGTATAGTTGCCCTATGTGGTTCTCTAGTCAGTCATGGTAACCTTCATGAGAACAGGAATCTCCTGTCTTTATAACTAGCACCTCACATGTCCCTGAGCAAAAATGGGTTCTTATTAATGCTAATTAAATTTAATTCTACAACAGAGTTTCTAAATTATAAATATATTTATAACTTATAAAGACTAAGGAGAAAAACCTTAAATCTTGTCAGAAAAATGGTTCCTCCAAATTATACAATAACCCGAGAGGATATGAGGATATATGTATACATATAGCTGATTCACTTTGTTGTACAGCAGAAACTAACATAACATTGTAAAGCAATTATACTTCAATAAAGATTAAAAAAAATTATATAATAACCCTAAGAGCAAGGACCTTTGAGTCATGTTTTTTCTCTTAAGCACCCAGCGTTGTGTCTGACAGTAGAAATTTAATAAAAGTTTATTTTTTGGCCCATGGATGCACAATAAGAAACAGAATTAAATGCTATTAAATATGAGAAAAAGAGTATGTATCTAAAATCATTCTATTTTTCAAGGCAAATAGTAATCTGTTTGCTCAGCTAAGCAGATATATACCTGAAGAATTATAGGTCAGCATCCACTATACAAGAGCATATAATTAGGACTTCTGTTTATTTAGTGCATTATTATCTTAAATAGCATCACAATTTTTATACATAACAGACAATAACATACAGGATCAATGAGCCATAGTCTCTAGGATCATAACAGCGAAACTGAAATCTGCTCAAGAGACTGCAGTTTTTATGGCATATGGTAAACGAATGTGTCGGTATATATTCTCAAAATGCAAAAAGGAAGGGTTGGGGTAAGAATGGGCAGGAAAAGGGAATTCTGATTTTGTCAGAAGTCTTTCATATTGATTCGAATTTACCAACAATATAAGCCAAAGTTATATTTACAGCTACCAGTGATTCACTCTTTATTGATTTAACTTGAATATTCTTTTTTATATTGTGATACTGACATTATAAAAACCACAGAACCGTCATTTTAATTTTGGATTTAAATCTGTCCCAATTTCACAATTATGTTTTTACAAAATCCATATTTAAAGTGCTTTCATTAATATTTTATTTCTTGGCTTCTATGACAATATATCTGTTCTCTAAAAGCTCGAGTATATGCAGTTTGTGTTTCATCAGAAAAATTAAATGTGATAATTTATGTGACTCGATATGTTACTACTGTGTTTTAGAACATCAGGAAACCTTTATATCAAACCTTTTATATCCAGCACCTTTTCTCCTTGAGGGAAAATATAATTTTTTATAAGGATGTTGGTATAATATGAAATACTTTGAGGAGCCGTAGCTCATACTCTAATATCTAAATGTTTGCCCTTTAAGAAAGATTTTGCTTTTCCTTAAAATTTGTCTAAAATGATGATTCTTGCTTGGACTAATGTCTCCAGATTGAATCCCTGCCCAACTCCACCATTCAGATAGTTCAGCCTGTAGATTTCCCATCCTTCAATGCAATATTAGCCAGAGGTATTGTTTAAACCTGATTCAGATTATGTCACTCCTCTGCTCAAAACACCAGTAACTTCTCATCTCAATCATAATAAAGGCCAAAGTCTTTAGAATGCCCTACCAAGACCACTGGAGTCTTGTTGCTCACAACCCCTTACTGACCTCAACTCCTACCTTTCTCCCCCTTACCTACTCTTCTCTAGCACCTTGTTCCTTGAATATGCCTCTTCCACCCTCATCTCAGGACCTTTGCACTCACCACTGCCTCTACCTGCCTGGAATGCTCTTTGCCCAGATATCTGCAGTTTTCCCTCATTTCCTTCAGGCTTCTGCTCAAATGATATCTTCCCATGAAGGTCTTCCCTGGCTACCATATAAACTAGCAACACTCTCTGCCAGCCCTATATTCTCCTTCACTGCTTTATTTTTCTCCATAGCACTTATTACTAAGTGATCCCATAATATATTTATCTATTATTTATTATCTTCCTCTCCCATTAGAACATAAACTCCTCCAAAGCAAGGACTTTTTGTCTATTTTGCTCACTACTGTGACTTCAGTACCTGTAAGAATACCTGGACACAGTTGGAACTCGATAAATATTTGTTAGATGAATGAATTCACTGCTGTAAATAGAAACACTTATTAATACTTACGAAACTCCAACCTACAGATGTAGCATGACATTTCTCTCTGAAATCAGTTCCCTACAAATTATATCTACATTAAGTATAACCCATTTATCTGTCATTAAAGAATTAAAGCATTTTAAACACAATAAAAGAGTACAAATGGAGGATGACTTGTCATATGTCTAAACATTTAAGAGTTATTAAACAAGCTAAAAATGTTAGTATATAACATACCTTTCTAGCTTGATAATATGCCTTATTAATGACAAACGCTTCAGGCCAAATTTTTCAGCTATTATTTGGAAATAATTGTTTGAAAATTCATTTATATATCTTTTTGTTCTTGGTTGTGTGTGTGTGTGTGTGTGAGAGAGAGAGAGAGAGAGAGAGAAAGAAGGGGAAAGAGAGAGAGAGGGAGGGAGACAGAGAGGCAGAGAGAGAGACTGTATGTTGCCAAGAACTGAGTCCCCCTCACAGTGAACGTTTGAGGTATAGACTTTTTAAATATGTTCTGATAATCTCATCCATGAAAGCAGTAGCCAACTTCGTCCTAACAGAACCAAATTTGAGTACCTTTTCATGTTGGCCCAACAGCCCTAGCTATTATTCACTGTGCAAAGAAACTGAACTGGGAAGTGATACCAAAAGTGCTTTCAGTGTAATCCAGCAGCTTTCCATGCTCTTCTGCCAAAATAAAAAATGCAAAATGGTTGAGAGAAACCAATATGTAAGTGAAAAAGAATGGAAGAGGGATTTAATTCACGTGAGAGTTATTAGTCCCTTCGGGAAATACCGAAGTGCAGACAACGTGCCCTACCCCCAAAGGACCACATAATCCAGATGCAAAAACAAGACATAAAGATATGAATAATTCACTCAACAATATAATTCCAGGACAACTTATAAATAAGGCATAGCAGTGTGATTAGAGCTGTACTTACAAGTCTTGAAATAAATGTGAAAAGTAGAACTTGCCTCAGCTTTAACAAGGAAGACAATAATAATAATAATAGTTATCATTATTTTGTGTCATTTATTTTGTGCCAGGCATTGTTCTAAGTGCTTTTCATATATGAACACATTTAATTCTAGAAACAATAGTGAGAAAGGCACCATTATTATCCTCAATTTATAGGTCAGGAAAATAAGCCACTTAAAGTTCAAGTCACTTGCCCATGGTGGTAGAGTTGGGATTTGAATTCAAGCAGTGTGGTTCTGGAGTTCATGCTATTAACTACTACTCGATGTTGCCTTTGCCCTAAACAATATAAACACAATTAAAATAATAGTGCCTTAGTTGTATAAAGTGATTTACGGTGCACAAAATGTCACTCTATATTCATTCCCTTATTGCAGACTTTTACAACTACTCTGTGAATTACACATGACCATGTTATTCCTGTGTTACAGTTAAGAAGTTTTGAATTTTTAGATAAGCAAAGACAAGAAAAAATATTCTACACATGAGGCAAAATAAAAGATGTATGGGATTAATAAAGTAATGGGGTCTCTGCCCCTGACCTCCTAAGGGCATTATTTGAACAGAGCACAGGCACAGCTCCCAACCACAATCAATAATTTTCAGAGCTGGTCCCTTATAAACTCTCAACTAGAAAATGCTGTCTCTCAGGTGTCTCACACAGGTGCACACATTTCCCTAATTTTACAAGGGGACTGCCCTGTGAAGAGAACTATTCTTCTTGTTTAACAAAATATTTAAATTCTCAGTCTGAAGGAGGATTCCCCAAAGCAGTGTTTATAGTTTATACTTTCAACCAAAATGTACTCACCTGAAGAAAAGAGAATGTCTGTCCCCAAAATAAATTCTATTGTCTAACCTAGATTAGCTGAGCTGATTGAAGCTTCAATATGGGAATTTTCAAATTGCAGCAGTTATGTGTCATTATTCAATGGCAATAACTAACACTGATGTCATGCTTTCTCTGCGCCAGGCTCTATGCTAAGCATTTTAAATGCATATTCTCCATTCAGTCAGCAGGACAATGTGAGAAAAGAAACATTAGCCGTTCCTGCTTAGTAGATAAAGAAATCAAGTTTCAGAGAAGTTAAGTAATTTCCCTGAGGTCACACACTTAGTAAACATCATGGGCACTGAGACCCAAATCGTTCTGCCTAATAGCCCATGCTATCCTATTATCTGAGGTTGTTTGCTGTACATCATAATGGAAACACTAACCACAGAAGTTACAAATTCAAAAATTAAAAAAAAAAAAATAACAATGAGCTCTTCTTGTAGTAACTAGAAAGAGGAAACTTTCTGTGTGGGAGTCACTTCTGCTCCTTATGCAGCTATGTTTAGTTAAACCATGTGAAATGTCCATTTTTTAAGGTCACAAATAGATATAGGTAATGACATATAATTCAACATTAATAGGCGTGGAATAAGGGGACCTGAGTTCTAGGTCAAAGATTGCAATGTTACATTCAGCTGGGGATTATAAGCATGTATTAAAATGACTAGCCCCAAAGTCTGGAGTGAAGAAAGTATTTCTGGTATGAACCTATGTTACCTTTGGCCCCAATGTTTAACTCCTTCTTTATGAAATAACCTAAATTTACATTGGGAGATCTGTTCTTCCATTGGATACAGTCTGGTGGGACAGTTCATTATGATGTTTTTTCTCTCTTCCCAGAGAAGGGTGGTACGTGCTTCAAGCCAGACCAATCACACATTTGAAAGCACTGGAGTTGATTCATGTCCCACCACCCCCCAACAAAACCTATCTATGCGTTTCTGCAGTTGTTACTTTAGTTCCTGTCCTTTAAAGCTTGATTCCTGAACTCTCCTTCCATTGATTAAACTCTCTCATATTCAAAACAATATTTTTTCTGATTGACTAGATGTTAATTCTAGTTAATTCTGTTTAATTCCATTAAATTCTATTAAATCTGCTTAATTCTAGTTAATTCTGATTAACTAGCATCAATTTCCATTGTTTGGAACCAAAGAACCTTAAAATATCATTCATTTTAGCAAGACATAGCTTGTGGACCAAGGGTAGTGGATGAGACTGAAGTTTATGGTAAGGATAAAACTCAGGGTAACAAAGAGTAGGTGGGTAGAGGAGTTAGATAAATTTATGATATAAGCAGGTTCGAGATCATTTGGGACAGGCTAGGGGATGACTTTATAGGTGGAT
Source organism: Eubalaena glacialis (assembly GCF_028564815.1). Taxonomy (NCBI): domain Eukaryota; kingdom Metazoa; phylum Chordata; class Mammalia; order Artiodactyla; family Balaenidae; genus Eubalaena; species Eubalaena glacialis. The sequence continues at coordinate 114,787,659 of NC_083721.1, forward strand.
GTTAGTTATTATCAATATTCTAGTTTTTGTGTTGGATGATGGGTTCTTGGATGCTTATTTTAAAATAAGTAAATACATACATACATAAGTAAATACAACATAAATATTGAGTTGGCCAAAAAGTGCTTTCGGTTTTTAAGTAAAAGTAAAGCACACATTTTTCATTTTCACCAAGAACTTTATTGAACAACATATTCACCCTTTTGTTCCACTACCTTCTGCCATCTTTCAGGCAACTTCATAATTACATCTTCCCAAAACTTTTTATCTTTTTGAGCAAGGAACTGTTCCATGTGCCTTTTACAGTCTTCCAGGGAATTGAAATTTTTTCTATTAAGACAATTTTGTAAAGACCAAAAAAAGGAAATCTGAAGGTGCAATGTCTGGTGAATATGGCAGATGAATCAGAACTTCCCAGCCAAGCTGTAACAGTTTCGACCTGGTCATCAAGGAAACATGCGGTCTTGTGTTATCCTGATGGAAGATTAGGTGTTTTCTGTTGACTAATTCTGGACGCTTCTCATCGAGTGCTGCTTTCAGTTGGTCTAATTGGGAGCAGTACTTGTTGGAATTACTCGTTTGGTTTTCCAGAAGGAGCTCATGATAGAGGACTCCCTTCCAATCCCACCTTATACACAACATCACCTTCTTTGGATGAAGACCAGCCTTTGGTGTGGTTGGTGGTGGTTCATTTCCCTTGCTCCACGATCTCTTCCATTCCACATTATTGTACAGTATCCATTTTTCATCGCCTGTCACAATTTGTTTTAAAAATGGAACATTTTCATTACATTTAAGTAGAGAATCGCATGCGGAAATGCGGTCAAGAAGGTTTTTTTTGCTTAACTTATGTGGAACCCAAACATCAAAGCGATGAACATAACAAAGCTGGTACAAATGATTTTCAACGCTTGATTTGGATATTTTGAGTATGTTGGCTATCTCCTGCATGGTATAACATTGATTGTTCTCAATTAATGTCTCAATTTGATCACTATCAGCTTCAACTGGTCTACCCAACTGTGGAGCATCGTCCAACAAGAAATCTCCAGCATGAAACTTTGCAAACCACTTTTGACACATTTGATCAGTCACAGCACCTTCTCCATAACTGCATAAATCATTTTTGCGTTTCAGTTGCATTTTTACCTTTCTTGAAATAATGCATAATATGCCTAAAATGTTGCTTTTTTCTTCCATCTTCAATATTAAAATGGCTACACAAAAATTCACCAATTTTGATAAGTCTTTTTTAAAATGCATGCTGATATGACAGCTATCACATACAATCTAACAAAATTGTTTCGAATGAAGTTGAAGACAACTAAGTGCTACTGGAGCCATCGTACAGAAAAAAACAAACGAAACTTTTGGCCAACCCAATAAAAAAACAAACACACAAATAAATAAATAAATACCTTAAGTCATAGACCAGTGATGCAAATGTGTGATGAAACAAGAATTGTGATTATCCTAATTTTGTACACTTAAAATAAATAGTATTTTTGGAGAGGTAGGAATTGTAAAGAAAATTTTAAATTAGGAAATGACTGAAAACAAAAAAGCAATTTTCTATTCAACTAACCCCTCCAAGGACTTCTTTTAGATAAATTGTTGCAGCACCTAAAGGAGAAAAAGTTGAGTTTACTCTAAAGGCTATTTGATAACATTCTAAATCCTAAAATAATTTAGCAGTGGAAACTTGAAAAATAAATATTAATGAAATTAGATTCACTGAGTTTCCTGTCTGGTCCTTCTGTTCTTCTAGGGCATGATCCTTTAATTCAATAATGAAATACATTTTAGCAATCATTTCAGCAGGGTCATCAGCAAAAATCTCATGTTCTTCACTTTATTTAATTAGTTTTAAACACAGTGTTATCCTTACAGAAGCCTAACTTGCTATTTTAGAAAAAAAAGAAAAAAAGAAAGGGAGGGTGATATGCAAATGATTCTGACTGAAAGAAATAGTGAGGAGTGGATGATTACTATCTGAATAGACCCCAAGTCATGAGAAATATGAAATGCAATGACAAAGGCAGCCAAAGGGCAGAATTCTTCAGAGGCTTACACTGTTGAGAGCTGATCATAATTCCGATCAAGGTCTTGACTAAAATTCTAAGAAAAAATACTATTTAAAAAATATTATATTGTTCAACTTTAAAAATTTGCAATGTCTAGCAAATATACAGATATAATAGTCATGGAATACCTAGATCATAAATAGTATGAATAGTCAGTAGAAGAAAAGAAACAACATATAAGTTTTCCAAATCCCAATATATTTTTGTACATATTTGTACTTATTTCTATGTGATTACATGTAGGCCAATTGATTATAAGCTATACATCAAAGACTTAGATACATCAAACTTTAGAATTGAAAAGAATTTAAATGTTTTTTTTAGTCTGACTTTCTCATTTCCTTATTTTAAGACAATAATGTATCTGAAAACTTTGTGGATACTATAGTTTTGCTATTATTTTAAAAGATGAGAATTCTGAGGTCCACAAGAGTTAAGTAACTTGCTATGTCACATAGCTAGCTGGTGGCCAGCCTTAAAATGGAACGAAGACCTCCTATACCCTAATACTCTTCTAACACGTATTTATTAAACACCAACTGTATACCAAGGGTTACAGTGTTGTAAAGAAAGACAAGATCCCCAGAAGAAGACAATAAGCAAACAAACAACCATAGCAAAAATCAGTAATTTAAATAATAACGTGATTAAAAGGTCGAAATTGGAGGAGATGGTAGGGAGTAGTCTAATGCAAATGAGGATATTAAATAGGGTATTCAGGGAAGGGATCTCTGAGAATTTAGGGCTGGGATATAAATCATGAAGAGGAAACAGCTGTCATAGATTATGTTGTGAATGAAGAAAATGCCAAAGGCAAAGCCATGAATCCCTTTCCAGTGTGATATAAGGTGTAAAATAACATCCCAGAAGGACCATATTTTAACCCCCCTATTTGATCCTAAAAATCAAGTTCTTTCCATTATACCACACTGTTTACATGTGGCTTAGTTTCTCATCAAACCTCCCCAAAACGGAGAGATCCTATATATATTTAACATACATGCACAGAATTTCACAGTTTTGTAAAATGCTTTAAAACACATTATTTACAATAATCCTATATGGTAAGCAAGGTAGTAATTATTGGGAGAAATCCATAGTGGAATGAAATGAACACCAGTTTTAAAATTAGGGTTCGAAGCTGGTCCTACCATTTATCAACTTGACTCCTTGGGCATGTAACTTAAATTCTCTGAAACTAGATTTCTTCATTGGTCAAACAAAGATAAGTATGCCTTTTTATAGGATGTTATAAGAATAAAGTAAAGATATTCTTCAAAATGTTAGTTGACTTATAAGGATGTGCTGAAGAATTTTAAATAACAGTTCTCAATAAATGCAATTTTCAGTTACGGAATGAATGTTGGATCCCTCAAAACTTTCAGTAGTATATGAAAGCCATAGCAGAAGTGTATTAGAAATTTAAATCTTGGCATTTAGAATTTTATTCTTCCTATTTTTCTTCTAATATTGTCTAATTACATATGAACTGAGTCTTTTTTTTTAACATCTTTATTGGAGTATAATTGCTTTACAATGGTATGCTAGTTTCTGCTTTATAACAAAGTGAATCAGCTATACATATACATATATCCCCATATCTCCTCCCTCTTGCGTCTCCCTCCCACCCTCCCTATCCCACCCCTCTAGGTGGTCACAAGCACCCAGCTGATCTCCCTGTTCTACACGGCTGCTTCCCACTAGCTATCTATTTTACATTTGGTAGTATATATAAGTCCATGACAATCTCTCACTTCATCCCAGTTTACCCTTCCCCCTCCCCGTGTCCTCAAGTCCATTCTCTACATCTGCGTCTTTATTCCTGTCCGGCCCCTAGGTTCTTCCGAACCTTTCTTTTTTTTTTAGATTCCATAAATATGTGTTAGCATACGGTGTTTTTCTCTTTCTGACTTACTTCACTCTGTATGACAGTCTCTAGGTCTATCCACCTCACTACAAATAACTCAATTTCGTTTCTTTTTATGGCTGAGTAATATTCCATTGTATATATGTGCCACATCTTCTTTATCCATTCATCTGTTGATGGACACTTAGGTTGCTTCCATATCCTGGCTATTGTAAATAGAGCTGCAATGAACATTGTGGTACATGACTCTTTTTGAATTACGGTTTTCTCAGGGTATATGCCCAGTAGCGGGATTGCTGGATCATATGGTAATTCTATCTTTAGTTTTTTAAGGAACCTCCATACTGTTCTCCATAGTGGCTGTATCAATTTACATTCCCACCAACAGTGCAAGAGGGTTCCCTTTTCTCCACACCCTCTTCAGCATTTATTGTTTGTAGATTTTTTGATGATGGCCATTCTGACCAGTGTGAGATGATATCTCATTGTGGTTTTGATTTGCATTTCTCTAATGATTAATGATGTTGAGCATTCTTTCATGTGTTTGTTGGCAATCTGTATCTCTTCTTTGGAGAAATGTCTCTTTAGATCTTCTGCCCATTTTTGGATTGGGTTGTTTGTTTTTTTTGATATTGAGCTGCATGAGCTGCTTGTAAATTTTGGAGATTAATCCTTTGTTGGTTTCTTCATTTACAAATATTTTCTCCCATTCTGAGGGTTGTCTTTTCATCTTGTTTACGGTTTCCTTTGCTGTGCAAAAGCTTTTAAGTTTCATTAGGTCCCATTTGTTTATTTTTGTTTTTATTTCCATTTCTATAGGAGGTGGGTCAAAAAGGATCTTGCTGTGATTGATGTCATAGAGTGTTCTGCCTATGTTTTCCTCTAAGAGTTTAATAGTGCCTGGCCTTACATTTAGGTCTTTAATCCATTTTGATTTTATTTTTGTGTATGGTGTTAGGGAGTTGAACTGAGTCTTTATGCTGTTGAAACATGGTAATGTTAATGATCTCAATTATTTCTAAATATCTGCTAGTTATGGTTTGGACTTGGCTTTTTGGTGTAGTTGGTGGTGATGATGTTGGTAGTAGTTTGGGGTTTTTTTTTGTTATTTACATTGGAGGTTAGTTTGTTGTTTGTTTTGTTTTGTTTTTCTTTGCTTTACTTTGGGGTTGTATGAAGGACTTGTGAACATACAGGAAGAATGAGAGAATTGTGATATTAATGAAGCAACGGTATTTGTTGTTTGATTTTGTGCTTACTCTCAGTTTAGAGGATTTATTCTTTATGAAGCTAGGGAAGGCTAACATTTTATAAGTAAACTAGAATACATATGTATGACAGTGTTTTCTCCTCATATTTTCATTTAAGCTTTTTCATATTCATACAAGTAGTCCAACCAACCTTTCCGATCACACTAATATCTTAGGGAAGAAAATTATTCTGTTTTTAAGATTTAGTCAGAGCTTTGACTACCTTAAATCGAAAAATATTCCTGTTGCTTTTTGAAAACTTTCCTCAAGTGAACTCAGATTTATGTAAGAATAATCCCATAGAGACAAAAGAAACAGAGTGTTCAAAGATATAACCACATAAAAACTGCACATTTTGCATTTATCAGACACCAGCGTTTATACTTTTTATCTGACAATTACACTAGAGAGAAGCTGTTATATGTCCTGGTCTCTGCATCAAAAGGTCAATGTTGGTCCTTTGGAGGATGAAACAGATATAGAAGAGGAGAAGATCAAGATGAAGTCCTAATATTCTGGAGCATCATGCAACAATACTCCATAATCCTTCCAGTCATTTCTTATGTTATATCATATCCATGCTACAATGAGGAAACTGAGATTCAGAAAAGATAAGTTGTTTATTCAATACCACACAAAAAGTGACAGAATTGGCATTTGATCCTCAGTCTCTCCAGAGGGGATCTTCCTACTGTATAGGTTCTCTCCAATTTAGAGCATCTTAAAGATTTCACAGCAATGTTGCATACACTAGCTCATCTCCAGCCTAGATTGAGTTCATTTAATTAGCAATGATGGAAACAGGAGGCCAAATGCTAAATAGAATCAATTCAGCCAAACCCTTCCATATGCACCATTTTCAGTTCATACTCCAATTATTCTTTAATCTCACAATTTCAGAACAAAAACTCATTTGTTAGGGAAAAAAAGGAGTTGGGAAGAACTTATAAGCACTGATTACTTTTTCAAATATATGGCTGTAAAAGACAAATTGCTTTCCTGCTTCTTTATTATGCTAGCTAATGCTTATCATTTCATGCACACGTCAAACACTAATTGATGAAACTTTGAAAGAGGAAAAGAAAGAACAGTATCTCACTTTGAAATATCTTTGAGAACTGAAAATTAAAATGAACATAAAATAATCGGGGGCGGAGAAAAGCTCACACTCTCTTCACTTCAACCAAGCGCTCATAAAAGACACCAATTCATACCTCCCACCTGCTTGGCAATTTGAGAAGAAAGACCAGCTTACTCATCTGCTCTTTGGATTAATTCTAACATCTTTGATGATAAGTTTACTTGTTTTCATTCAGTAGTTGTGTGTTTGTATCATTTTCCACACAATAAACCCACCACTCAAAACAAGTTTGATGTGTATTTTTCATAAAGCTAATTAGGCAGCAGGCAGTTTGAAAGACTCCTCTGCAAATCACATTAGCAGTTGGATAATTCCTCCAGGGAAGAGTGGGAGGAGCCCTGGGTCTTTTAAAATTCCAAATAGATCTTTATTATCATCATGTCTTTTTTTCCTTAACAAAGTTAACTTCTTTAAGTGTCACTGAGAGATAGAGTTACGGCCGTCTTGAACATGAATGCTGATTCCTTGGTAGAGAGCTCAGGATCATACTTGGTGGATGCAGCACATTGAATTAATTGGAGAAGGGACCAAATTTATATGACTACTGAACACTTATGCACTCATTAATTCTTCCAGACTTTGCAGAAATCATTTAATGCCACAGGGTTTTGTTACTAGTCCATTGTTTCCATTTCCCTTTTTTAAGGTCACTGAAATGTTTCAGTGAAATAATGGTGCTCCAGTTGCCGCAAATAATTAATGTGTCTCTAATGTATCTTTCCAACAGAACATGCTTTAGCTATTAGTGAGACTAAAGGCTCTTATTAGTGCCTTCCATCAGGAACCAAAGATTTCTAGAATGTCAGAAGTTTATGAAACTAAAGACTACATCCTTGTAACATTCCATTTTATATGATTTCTTTTAATATTATTGTAATTATCTTGAATGCAGAGCAATTAGCTGAGACTAGTCCAAAATTAGTTCATCTAAAGAATTCACCAATTTTTAAAAATGAAATTTTATTACTTTAGTAACATATAATTATACCAACAAATAACTGTCAAAATCTTAGGCAGGGCTTTTCAGCTAGAAATCAGCTTTTCTTTTATTGACTGCATGAATTCAGTAAAAATTGATTGAAAACAGATTTCCTATAAAGGCTATAATTTCTTTTCTCCCTCTTTTCTCTCTCTTTTTAACTTAAAAGGTATTTAGTTACAAAGGAAACACAGTTTTTAACAGAAAATGTAAACATAAATTTCAAATGAATCCAAGAAGAATCATCACAAATTCTGAATTCATAACAACTAAGATTTTACTAGAATAAAAACAAGATTCAGGGCTTCCCTGGTGGCGCAGTGGTTGAGAATCTGCCTGCCAATGCAGGGGACACGGGTTCGAGCCCTGGTCCGGGAAGATCCCACATGCCACGGAGCAACTACGCCTGTGCTCCACAACTACTGAGCCTGTGCGTCTGGAGCCTGTGCTCCGCAACAAGAGAGGCCGCGATAGTGAGAGGCCCGCGCACCGCGATGAAGAGTGGCCCCCGCTCGCCGCAACTAGAGAAAGCCCTCGCACAGAAACGAAGACCCAACACAGCCAAAAAAAAAAAAAAAAAAAACAAGATTCAGTCATTCCTTCATTGTTTATTGAACATTTAATATACCCTTCTGTAAATGTATTCAGTATGTTATTGAATAAAATAATCTGTGACTGAGTGAGAGAGATAATAAGAATGCTGGATAGTGCTAAGTACAAGACAAATAAGAAAAATGAGGACAGGATATGGGAATTAGGAGTGTCTGAATGCACAAGTTGTAATTTTAGATGGTCTGGCCAGGGTAGGTCTCATACAGGAGGTAACGTGTGATCACGACTTAAAGGAAGTAAGGAGGGAATCATGCTGGGTCTAGAGTTTCCTGCAGAGGAAAGGCAAGTGTAAGGTCCCCAAAGTGTAAACATCCTGGTAGATTTGAAAAACATCACAGGATTAATGTGGCTACAGGAGATTCAGCAAAGGGGAACATAAAAGAGATAAAAATAAAGAGGCAATTTGGGGATGGGGAAGGGGGAGGCAATCAGAAGGGACTTGGAAGGACTCTGGTTTCCTTCTTAGTAAAAGGGGGAGCCATTGGAGAGTTTTGAGCAAAGCATGACATTGTCTAATATATTTTTGAAAGCATCTTCTGGCCACTGTGTTGAGAATAGATCACAGGAAGGCAGGGATAGAAGCAGGGTGACCAGCTGGGAGCTATTATACCAAACAAGGTAAGAAATGATGGCTTGAACCAGAAATGATGTAAAAGGTACTGACTTCAATGACACTCTTTCAGATCCCTTTGAGCCTCCAGTACTTTGTTCTCTCTAAATAACATGATTTTCTGTGCTGTATTATCATATATATTTTTGTAATATTTATCCCTCAATAGACTGTGAGCACCTCAAAGACAGGGACCACATCTCATTCATTTTTTACTCTCAAAGCATTCTGCCAAGCATCTGAGGGTACTCTATAAACTATTGTGAAATAAACAAGTTAAAATTAATCTCAATGAACAATGTATTTTTCACTTCAGAATAATTTTTAATATGTAACTGAGAGGTAAAAAATATAAGAAGGCTGAATATTAATAGGCCAGCGAGAATACTAAGCTGTGAAATAGCAAAATGGATATATTTTGTGCATTCTTCCCCTGTGAAGTAATTCACATTTACATTCTTTAAATTAGGCTGTTAAAGAATGCTAAACCCTTCGAGATCCTAATTAGTAAGAAAGATGACAATATTTTCAGAAGTAATTACTTAGGAGAGAAACAGTTCTTTTAAAAAAAACCACAGATCTGATAGAATGGAGTTACATTACATTACAGAACTACATACAATATATAATGTAATATAGAATTATAGAATTACATTAGTGTTCATGAGTGTCTCCAAACCTAGGAGAATCTATATTAGCTTAGGATTGCTGGATCTGATTTGAAAAATATTTCATGTGCCACAAAGAATATAAAAATGTCAAAACCTTCCACCAAAAATAACTAAAAGGAACTGTAAAATAACGTTTTTTAATCCTTTATGTTTTTAACAGGAATATACAAAATAATACTGATTTCCCTTTTTGAAGAATTTGTTTTTATCTGATCATAAACCAAATATACATTCATTATAAAAATGAAGTTCTTTTTTTAATCACATAATTTTTTGCCAACAAAACATTTTCGTATGTTTCTAACTTTTTTCAGTGTAAAAATCTGCATATTTCTTATTTTACAAAATTGAAATTACATTATATATAATCTCATAGCATATACTTTTTACTTATCATATCTGACCATTTTCCCATGTTATTAAATATTTCTGAAGATGTGTTTTACTGCATTGTGTTACCATTTTTCTACTGTTTTCAGTTGATCAAATATATACGGAGTACCTACTATATGCTAGATAATACGTTAAGCGCTAGACCCAGTCTCATGAAGTACTTGCTCTTGCAGAGAGCTTACATTCAACAAATGGTGGAGGTAAAGTGCAATGAGTGCTATAGGATGCTATGGAAGCAGTGGCCCACCTAACTTACTCTAGGAAAATCAGGCTACATTGAAGCTGAGACCTGCAGGATAAGTAGGAGATAACAATCTGTGTTGAGGGATTTCTGGATTGTATTCCAGGCAAAGGAAAATGTGTGCTCCAGGCAGAGGTGTGTGGTCAAGAAAGCCCATGTCTCGTTCAAGGTGGCAAGAGGAAAAAATAGAGTGGTTAGGAATGTGGTATGGAGTCTGAGGTTCCAAATGACAACATCCATTAAACAGCTTAATATACAAGTCAAGTGTTCAATAGAGGTCACTTAGCTAAAAATAGGGATTTGGGTGTGTTTAATATACGTCTGGTGATTATTCTATTCACCAATCTAAAACCACTTGATTATTTTAGGAAGGCAAAAATCTATTATGTATATGGTTTGTGCATTACATCAATATGGTATTTTAAATATAGTTAGTGCAAAAGTATAATTTGAGCAATAAATATTTGCTATTTGAATACTGCAACAATTATTTGTGATTGTTGCTAGAGCTACAAGCTGGTACATTAAAGAGTCTAATTTTTCTCAGATTACCAAAACTGGGCAAAAATTAAGAAAACTAAAATTTAAGAAAATACTAAAAGTTATTTTCTTTTCAGAGATATATTCTTTCTATATTTCAGCTGCAGATAGTAAACAAATTTTAAAAGCTTGCAACATTAGAAGATGCTAAGTGCTATTAAACAAGTAGAGAAAGAGAGTAGGGATGTGGGGTAGGAGAGGAGGGGTTGTAATTTTGAATAGAGTGGTCAGAGGAGGTCTTAGAAGATTTTCAAGCAAAGATTTCACGGAGGTGGGGGAGTGAGCCATATAGATATCAGGGATAGATGTTTCCAGACAAAAAGCAAGGAAATCAGTCAGGTTGGAGCAGAGATAGCATAGCAAGGGGGAAAATAATAGGTGATAAAGTCAGATAGGTAGAGTGGGGGGGGATGGGCAATGGTGTTGAGGCTTCACAGTTCATTCTAAGGAATTTGGGTTTTACTCTGAACAAAATGATAAAACCATTGTAGGGCTTTGAATCAAGAAGTAATACGGGGGAGAGCTTCAAGATGGCGGAAGAGTAAGACGCGGAGATCATCTTCCTCCCCACAAATACATCAGAAATAGATCTACATGTGGAACAACTCCTACAGAACACCTACTGAACGCTGGCAGAAGACCTCAGACCTCCCAAAAGGCAAGAAACTACCCATGTACCTGGGTAGGGCAAAAGAAAAAAGAAAAAACAGAGACAAAAGAATAGGGACGAGACCTGCACCAGTGGAAGGGAGCTGTGAAGGAGGAAAGGTTTCCACACACTAGGAAGCCCCTTCGCAGGAGGAGACTGCAGGTGGTGGAGGGGGGAAGCTTCGGAGCCATGGAGGACAGCGCAGCAACAGGGGTGCGGAGGGCAAAGCGGAGAGATTCCCGCACAGAGGATCGGTGCCAACCAGCACTCACCAGCCCGAAAGGCTTGTCTGCTCACCCGCCAGGGCGGGCGGGGGCTGGGAGCTGAGGCTCGGGCTTCGGTCGGATCGCAGGGAGAGGACTGGGGTTGGCGGCGTGAACACAGCCTGAAGGGATTAGTGCGCCACAGCTAGCCGGGAGGGAGGCCGGGAAAAAGTCAGGAGCTGCCAAAGAGGCAAGAGACTTTTTCTTGCCTCTTTGTTTCCTGGTGCGTGAGGAGAGGGGATTCAGAGCGCTGCTTGAAGGAACTCCAGAGACGGGCAGAGCCGCAGCTATCAGCACGGACCCCAGAGACGGGCATGAGATACTAAGGCTGCTGCTGCCGCCACCAAGAAGCCTGTGTGCAAGCACAGCTCACTATTCACACCTGCCCTCCTGGGAGCCTGTGCAGCCCGCCACTGCCAGGGTCCCGTGATCCAGGGACAACATCCTCGGGAGAACACACAGCACACCTCAGGATGGTGCAATGTCACGTCGGCCTCTGCCGCCGCAGGCTCGCCCCACACTCCATACCCCTCCCACACCCCCGGCCTGAGTGAGCCAGAGCCCCTGAATCAGCTGCTCCTTTAACCCCGTCCTCCCTGAGCGAAGAACAGATGCCCTCAGGCGACCTACAAGCAGAGGCGGGGCCAAATCCAAAGCTGAACCCCAGGAGCTGTGCGAACAAAGAAGAGAAAGGGAAATTTCTCCCAGCAGCCTCAGGAGCAGCGGATTAAATCTCCACAATCAACTTGATGCACCTGCATCTGTGGAATACCTGAATAGACAACAAATCATCCCAAATTGAGGAGGTGGACTTTGGGAGGAATGATATATATATTTTTCCACCTTTTTCTCTTTTTGTGAGGGTGTATGTGTATGCTTCTGTGTGTGATTTTGTCTGTATAGCTTTGCTTTTAGCATTTGTCCTAGGGTTCTTTTTTTTTTTTTTTTTTTCTTTTTTAGTATAGTTTTTAGCGCTTGTTACCACTGGTGGATTTGTTTTTTGGTTTGGTTGCTCTCTTCTTTCTTTCTTTAAATCTTTCTCTTTTTTATTACTTTTAAAAAAATTTTTTTAATAATTATTTTTTATTTTAATAACTTTTTATTTTATCTTCTTCTTTCATTCCTTCTTTTTTTTTCTCCCTTTTATTCTGAGCCGTGTGGACGAAAGGCTCCTGGTGCTCCAGCCAGGCAGCAGGGCTGTGCCTCTGAGGTGGGAGAGCTAAGTTCAGGACATTGGTCCACAAGAGACCTCCCAGCTCCATGTAATACCAAATGGCGAAAATCTCCCAGAGACCTCCATCTCAACGAAAAGACCCAGCTCCACTCAACGACCAGCAAGTTGCAGTGCTGGACACCCTATGCCAAACAACTAGCAACACAGGAACACAACCCCACCCATTAGCAGAGAGGCTGCCTAAAATCATAATAAGGCCAAAGACACCCCAAAACACACCACCAGACGTGGACCTGCCCACCAGAAAGACAAGACCCAGCCTCATCCACCAGAACACAGGCACTAGTCCCGTCCACCAGGAAGCCTACACAACCCACTGAGCCAAACTTAGCCACTGGGTGCAGACACCAAAAACAATGGGAACTACGAACCTGCAGCCTGTGAAAAGGAGACCCCAAACACAGTAAGTTAAGCAAAATGAGAAGAGAGAGAAACACACAGCACATGAACGAGCAAGGTAAAAACCCACCAGACCTAAGAAATGAAGAGGAAATCGGCAGTCTACCTGAAAAAGAATTCAGAATAATGATAGTCAAGATGATCCAAAATCTTGTAAATAGAATGGAGAAAATAAAAGAAACATTTAACAAGGACCTAGAAGAACTAAAGAGCAAACAAACAGTGATGAACACCACAATAAATGAAATTAAAAATGCTCTAGAAGGGATCAATAGCAGAATAACTGAGGGGAGAAGAATGGATAAGTGACCTGGAAGATAAAATAGTGGAAATAAACACTGCAGAGCAGAATAAAGGAAAAAAAATGAAAAGAATTGAGGACAGTCTCAGAGACCTCTGGCACAACATTAAACACATCAACATTCGAATTATAGGGGTCCCAGAAGAAGAAGAGAAAAAGAAAGGGACTGAGAAAATATTTGAAGAGATTATAGTTGAAAACTTCCCTAATATGGGAAAGGAAATAGTTAATCAAGTCCAGGAGCACAGAGAGCCCCATACAGGATACATCGAAGGAGAAACACGCCAAGACACATACTGATCAAACTATCAAAAATTAAATACAAAGAAAAAATATTAAAAGCAGCAAGGGAAAAACAACAAATAACATACAAGGGAATCCCCATAAGGTTAACAGCTGATCTTTCAGCAGAAACCCTGCAAGCCAGAAAGGAGTGGCAGGACATATTTAAAGTGACGAAAGGGAAAAACCTACAACCAAGATTACTCCACCCAGCAAGGATCTCATTCAGATTTGACGGAGAAATTAAAACCTTTAGAGGCAAGCAAAAGCTAAGAGAATTCAGCACCACCAAACCAGCTTTACAACAAATGCTAAACGAACTTCTCTAGGCAGGAAACAGAGAAGGAAAAGACCTACAATAATAAACCCAAAACAATTAAGAAAATGGTAATAGGGACATACATATTGATAACTACCTTCAATGTAAATGGATTAAATGCTCCCAGCAAAAGACACAGACTGGCTGAATGGATACAAAAACAAGACCTATATGTATGCTGTCTACAAGAGACCCACTTCAGACCTGGGACACATACAGACTGAAAGTGAGGGGACGGAAAAAGATATTCCATGCATATAGAAATCAAAAGAAAGCTGGAGTAGAAATTCTCATATCAGAAAAAATAGACTTTAAAACACAGACTATTACAAGAGACAAAGAAGGACACTACAAAATGATCAAGGGATCAATCCAAGAAGAAGATATAACAATTGTAAATATTTATGCACCCCACATAGGAGCACCTGAATACATAAGGCAAATACTAACAGCCATAAAAGGGGAAATCGACAGTAACACAATCATAGTAGGGGACTTTAACACCCCACACTCACCAATGGACAGATCATCCAAAATGAAAATAGGGAAACACAAGCTTTAAATGACACATTAAACAAGATGGACTTAATGGATATTTATAGGACATTCCACCCAAAAACAACACAATACACATTTTTCTCAAGTGCTCATGGAACATTCTCCAGGATAGATCATATCTTGGGTCACAAATCACGCCTTGGTAAATTTAAGAAAATTGAAATCGTATCAAGTATCTTTTCCGACCACAACACTATGAGACTAGATTATCAATTACAGGAAAAAATCTGTAAAATATACAAACACATGGAGGCTAAACAATACACTACTTAATAACCAAGAGATCACTGAAGAAATCAAAGAGGAAATAAAAAAAACCTAGAAACAAATGACAACGAAAACACGACGACCCAAAACCTATGGGATGCAGCAAAAGCAGTTCTAAGAGGGAAGTTTATAGCAATACAATCCTACCTCAAGAAACAAGAAAAATCTCAAATAAACTACCTAACCTTACACCTAAAGCAATTAGAGGAAGAAGAACAAAAAAACCCCAAAGTTAGCAGAAGGAAAGAAATCATAAAGATCAGATCAGAAATAAATGAAAAAGATATGAAGGAAACGATAGCAAAGATCAATAAAACTAAAAGCTGGTTCTTTGAGAAGATAAACAAAATTGATAAACCATTAGCCAGACTCATCAGGGAAAAAAGGGAGAAGACTCAAATCAATAGAATTAGAAATGAAAAAGGAGAAGTAACAACTGACACTGCAGAAATACAAAGGATCATGAGAGATTACTACAAGCAACTCTATGCCAATAAAATGGACAACCTGGAAGAAATGGACAAATTCTTAGAAATGCACAACCTTCCAAAACTTAACCAGGAAGAAATAGAAAATATGAACAGACCAATCACAAGCACTGAAATTGAAACTGTGATTTAAAATCTTCCAACACACAAAAGCCCAGGACCAGATGGCTTCACAGGTGAATTCTACCAAACATTTAGAGACGAGCTAACGCCTATCCTTCTCAAACTCTTCCAAAATATAGCAGAGGGAGGAACCCTCCCAAACTCATTCTACGAGGCCACCATCACCCTGATACCAAAATCAGACAAAGATGTCACAAAAAAAGAAAACTACAGGCCAATATCATTGATGAACACAGATGCAAAAATCCTCAACAAAATACTAGCAAACAGAATCCAACAGCACATTAAAAGGATCATACACCATGATCAAGTGGAGTTTATCCCAGGAATGCAAGGATTCTTCAATATACACAAATCAATCAATGTGATACACCATATTAACAAACTGAAGGAGAAAAACCATATGATCATCTCAATAAATGCAGAGAAAGCTATCGACAAAATTCAACACCCATTTATGATAAAAACCCTCCAGAAAGTAGGGACAGAGAGAACTTACCTCAACATAATGAAGGCCATATGTGACAACCCACAGCCAACATCGTCCTCAATGGTGAAAACCTGAAACCATTTCCACTAAGATCAGGAACAAGACAAGGTTGTCCACTGTCACTACTATTATTCAACATAGTTTTGGAAGATTTAGCCACAGCAATCAGAGAAGAAAAAGAAATAAAAGGAATCCAAATCAGAAAAGAAGAAGTAAAGCTGTCACTGTTTGCAGATGACATGATACTATACATAGAGAATCCTAAAGATGCTACCAGAAAACTACTAGAGCTAATCCATGAATTTGGTAAAGTAGCAGGATACAAAATTAATGCACAGAAATCTCTTGCATTCCTATACACTAATGATAAAAAATATGAAAGTGAAATTAAGAAAACACTCCCATTTACCACTGCAACAAAAAGAATAAAATATCTAGGAATAAACCTACCTAAGGAGACAAAAGACCTGTATGCAGAAAATTATAAGACACTGATGAAAGAAATTAAAGATGATACAAATAGATGGATAGTTAGACCATGTTCTTGGATTGGAAGAATCAACATTGTGAAAATGACTATACTACCCAAAGCAATCTACAGATTCAATGCAATCCCTATCAAACTACCACTGGCATTTTTCACAGAACTAGAACAAAAAAATCTCACAATTTGTATGGAAACACAAAAGACCCCGAATAGCCAAAGCAATCTTGAGAAAGAAAAATGGAGTTGGAGGAATCAGGCTCCCTGACTTCAGACTATACTACGAAGCGACAGTAATCAAGACAGTATGGTACTGGCACAAAAACAGAAATATAGATCAATGGAACAGGATAGAAAGTCCAGAGATAAACCCATGCACATATGGTCACCTTATCTCTGATAAAGGAGGCAAGAATATACAGTGGAGAAAAGACAGCCTCTTCAATAAGTGGTGCTGGGAAAACTGGACAGCTACATGTAAAAGAATGAAATTAGAACACTCCCTAACACCATACACAAAAATGAACTCAAAATGGATTAAAGACCTAAATATAAGGCCAGACACTATCAAACTCTTAGAGAAAAACATAGGCAGAACACTCTATGACATAAATCACAGCAAGATCCTTTTTGACCCACCTCCTAGAGAAATGGAAATAAAAACAAAAATAAACAAATGGGACCTAATGAAACTTAAAAGCTTTTGAACAGCAAAGGAAACCATAAACAAGATGAAAAGACAACCCTCAGAATGGGAGAAAATATTTGCAAATGAAGCAACTGACAAAGGATTAATCTCCAAAATTTACAAGCAGCTCATTCAGCTCAATATCAAAAAAACAAACAACCCAATCCAAAAATAGGCAGAAGACTTAAAGAGACATTTCTCCAAAGAAGAGATACAGATTGCCAACAAACACATGAAAGAATGCTCAACATCATTAATCATTAGAGAAATGCAAATCAAAACTACAATGAGATATCATCTCACACTGGTCAGAATGGCCATCATCAAAAAATCTATAAACAATAAATGCTGAAGAGGGTATGGAGTAAAGGGAACCCTCTTGCACTGTTGGTGGGAATGTAAATTGATACAGCCACTATGGAGAAGAGTATGGAGGTTCCTTAAAAAACTAAAACCAGAATTACCATATGACCCAGCAATCCCACTACTGGGCATATACCCTGAGAAAACCATAGTTCAAAAAGAGTCATGTACCAAAATGTTCATTGCAGCTCTATTTACAATAACCAGGACATGGAAGGAACCTATGTGTCCATCAACAGGTGAATGGATAAACAAGTTGTGGCACATATATACAATGGAATATTACTCAGCCATTTAAAGAAACAAAATTGAGTTATTTGTAGTGAGGTGGATGGACCTAGAGTCTGTCATACAGAGTGAAGTAAGTCAGAAAGAGAAAAACAAATACCGTATGCTAACACATATATATGGAATCTAAAAAAAAAAAAAATGGTCATGAGGAACCTAGGGGCAAGACGGGAATAAAGACGCAGACCTACTAGAGAATGGACTTGAGGATATGGGGAGGGGGAAGGGTGAGATGTGACAGGGTGAGGGAGTGTCATGGACATATATACACTACCAAATGTACAGTGGATGGCTGGTGGGGGGCAGCCGCATAGCACAGGGAGGTCGGCTCGGTGCTTTGTGACCACCTAGAGGGGTGGGATGGGGAGGGTGGGAGGGAGGGAGATGCAAGAGGGAGGAGATGTGGGAACGTATGTATATGTATAACTTATTCACTTTGTTATAAAGCAGAAACTAACACACCATTGTAAAGCAATTATACTCCAATAAAGATGTTTAAAAAAATAAATAAATAAATATTGGAAAAGAGTACGGAGTTTCCTCAAAAAATTTAACATAAAACTTCCACATGATCCAGCAAACCCAAGTCTGGATATATTGAAAGGGAATTAAAAAAAAAGAGAGAGAAAAAGAAATAATATGACTTACAATCTGCTGTGTAGAGAACAGGCACAGGGAACCAGGGTGGAGGCTACTGCAATAACCCAGTCAAAAGATGATATCATCTGGTCCATGATGGACGTGATGGAGCTTGTCATTTATTCTATGAAAAGAAAACATCAAGTAAAAATATTCAGTTAACTAAAATGGTTGTTATAGATAATATTAATGCAGTTAAATCTTTTTATTTATGGTTAGTTATATTCTATAAAGTCTCGATGAAGATTGTCAAGTACTGAATTAGTGAGTAATGAAACTTTGCCCCTTGAAGAAATACAGGGTTAGATTTCTTTGAGCCTCTGTTCATGACATTTTCATCAACTGAGCAGTATCTAACGTTGTGTTTCTGTTTATACATACTTAATTTAATATATATTGTTGATTCATTAGCCTTGAACTCACCGCCAGCAGTGCTATAACACATGCCTGAAATCCGCTTAACAAAGACACGTATTTTATCCGCAAAGCACATCACAGCCTTCCTGTGCTTAGAAGCCTGCCCAGCATCACCTCAGCACTATGTTGGGGGACATTTTAAGTGGTGAAATAACCAACAAAAAGCAAAACATCTCAACAAACATGACACTAAATAGACTAGGAAGGGAACGTGTGTGGTGGGTGACTCAAATTTTTTGCTCCTCTGCACACACCCACAAATGACCAGGACTGTGAGTACTGATTCAGGGTATAATAAGTTTTAGTGAGTAGGTGAATTAGCAAATATGGAATCTGGGAATAATGAGGATCAACTGTATTCCTTTAAATGTACTTCTTAGTGCACACCATGTTTCGGAAATATCTTAGAGAGTAACATATAATATCACAATATGAATCTATTACTTTAAATGGATTTTTCATTTTTATATATCCTATGTAATATTCATTACTTATAATATTTATAAATATTATGAACAATATGATATCTCCCAGGAATAACAAATTACTACATAAAAAGAAAGTACAACTTTACTGACCCACCCATTCACCATGATCAGTTTTTTTTTTTCTTTTTCCCCCTGGGATCTTCATACCTCCATGGAGGTATTAGAAATAAAATGAAAAACTAATCAATTACATGTATAATTTTTAAAACTTCAGTCTTCTACTTATAGTAAATATTTTGCTTTGTTTGTTGTTTCTGCTATGAATAACATTCTTTAGAAAGTTGCAATATTGTTAAATGCTTTGAATGTGTTCGTGACACACTCGTAGTCAGTAACTTCATGCTCATTAAGTTGGGACTTCAATTGCCTTCAAGTAAAAAATTCTATAAAAGCTTATTTCCAAAACTGCCTATCAAGTAAGCTAACAATTTCAGTTTTAAAGATGAGAAGCATCTTTACTTTGTTAGCAAAAGAAAAAGTATAAATCTTTTGTTCCAACAGTCTTTTTTTTTTATTGAGGTATAGTTGTTGTACAATATTATATAAGTTTCAGGTGGACAACATAGTATTTCACAATTTATAGTTATTATAAAATATTGGCTATATTTCCTGTGTTGTACAGTATATCCTTGTAGCTCATTTTATACATAGTAGTTTATACATTTTAGTCCCCTATCCCTTTCATGCCTCTCCCCCTTCCTTCTCCTCTCCCCTGCTGGTAACCACCAGTTTTTTTCTCTATATCTGTGAGTCTGCTTCTTTTTTGTTATATCCACCAATTTGTTTTATTTTTCCATTAGTCTTTATTAAACTAAATCCTGCCCACTTTTCATCCTGAGCTGTCTCTTCCACAAATTGTTCTGACAGTAGTACAGCAAATGGATGTCTTCCACTATCCTGTTCCTACTTCCCTATCTACAACACTGTTCAAGACTTATTCACTAGTTATTTCATTTAGGTTAATCTTTCATCCTCATAGATCTGTACACCTTAAGCAGGAGACATATTCATACCTCTCTTATCCTGTACAATAGGATTTCTTAACCTTGGCACTACTGACATTTTGGCTGGATTATTATTTGTTGTGAGGGGCTTTCCTGTGCACTGTAGCATGTTCAGCAGAATCCCTGGCCTCTACCTATTCGGTGCCGGTAGCAAATCTTCCCACCCCACAGCCCTCCAAGTTGTGACAACCAAGAACATCTTTAGACATTGCCTAATGTCCCTTGGGGGACAAAAATCACTCCTGGTTAAAAACTATTGCCCTATACCATATGCTATAGTCTGGAGTAGAAGTAAACATTCTTTTTAGATAATTCAGTCAAATTTATTCAGTCAGTAATCAATACACATATGAAGTAGATTCGGATCTCTGGAATCCTAATAAAACATACTGGAAGGCTGCTTGCTCTTCACAGTCGGTGTTCTTAAAGGAACAAAATATTCTAGCTGTTAAAGAGAGCAATCAATGCAAAATTGATCTAAATAAATAACTCCCTAGGTAATAATTTTTAATGTTTTTATAACAGAAGAATTTCTAAACTATTCTTAGTTACTTAAAGATAAAACAATTACTAACGTTAGCTTATTTGTATTATGGTTCTTCTTTACATTTGTGGTATTATATAAATATCTTAAATTTTCGATTCTTGACACTCAAAGCATGGTCCAGGGACCAGAAGTGTAGACATCAGCAGGGAGCTTTTCCGAAATTCAGAATCTCAGGTCCCACCCCAGACTGAATCAAAATCTGTGTTTTAACAAGATCCCTAGAGATTTGTATACACAGTAAACATTGAGAAAGACTGGGTTAGATGACTCTTCTCTCCCACTATCCACTCTAAATTTAGTAAAATAAGATTATATCTTGTCCAGATAGGACTCTTTCACATTTTTATGCTAATAATCATATTATTTTTAATTTTTATCTATTTATTTGAAATAACAGAAAATTAGATATAGCCAGCAGAATAACAGTGTTTTATTATAAGTGCTTTGAGCATCAATCAACTGAATCATGTACTACTTGCCTATTAAGACAAAATTGAGACTTCAGCTGATATATAATTAGTATTTCAATTAATGTGGCTACATGTAGATAAACATATTTCAGGGGATTCTTGACCCTTGTTCTTCATCATTTATTACCTTTTCAATATAATCATGTTCTGCTCCCAGATATATTTCTTTTGTAATAATTTTGTACAATTTTGATTTTTTCAAAAAATGGATTTTAGACTGGAAAAGTAGGCATGCCAGTGGTTTCTATGGCTAATCCATTTTATATTATGCTTAATGAGTTTTAGAGTCAAATAAATTTTCAAAATCATTTTAAACAAAAATAACTTTTACTTGCAGAATCCCTTCCCTTCCCTCCTGATAATTTTATTCTCAATTTAGCAGTGGTGAGGGCAACAAACATGATGTTGAAAGTTAAAGAAAAAAGAGGAATAATAAGAGTATTTTTTTCTGTTTTCTTTTCATGTTCAGCACCCACATTTAAAAACACACAGTGACTTTCCACAGGATAGAAAAATTAGTGATAGAGTTAAATAAAGTCATTTCTTTCTTGCCACCGAAATAAATAAAAGGTGGCTTTGCCCAGGGCTTCATATTAACTGAGGAATAGATGAGAGAGAGGCGATACGCAAATTTGAAAGGTGACTTTTTTAGGATCCTTTCCAGTTTCATTTTTGGAATTAAACATCCAGATGATGAAGGACCAGATAGCCAAAGCCCTGTAGAGTTGGGAAACCTAACAACTTTGTTTCTCTGTGCCCCCTGAATCTCCAATTTAAAAAAATCAAAACACAGAGGAAGAGAGGATGGATTGGAATGAGAAGCAGCTCCCCAGAGACAGAAGTGTAACTGCTGAGTGTTTCAATTGCCCTTTCATCAGCCAAAGGCAAAACCCTGATTGCTCCTTCAGCTACCTAGGTCGCGGTCTGCAAGGACAATATATATTCCCCAAAGTGCTGGAAAAGCTAAATTCCTACCTTAAATAAAGGGGGAGAGAGGGGACACTGAATGACACAGAGAGAGCACAGTTCTTTATTTTCTTTGCAAAGAATGTAAATGCAAAATAGAAATACACAGGGGAAGATCATGTGAATAAATACAAATGAGTTCAGCATTTGCTGTGAGGTAAACGTTTACATTTCTTTTGAGTGCTAAGTGCAGAAAACATTGCCTCCCACACTAGACAGCCAGAGCTTTTCCTCTGCACAATTACACAGGCTCAATAACCCATCATTACTTCATCTCACAATCTGATCTGACCTTTACAGCTTTGCTTCTTTTATCATCTCTTATTCTCCAATGTCTGGCTGCCTTTATTTTACAGTTCTACATTCCATCAAACTGCATTCTTCTTGCACATAATTGATACTTTCTCCAATTATCCACATAGCTGTGAACCTATGTATATTTTCAAAGAACATTTAATGAACTGAGACTTGGTGGACTTAATAATTAAAGTATATATTAAAAGAATATGTGTGCTTCTTAGAGATTTTGTGTATGTCTCTGAAGTCCTCTGGTAATATGCTTTTCATGAGAATGGAGAGATTTTTTTAATATTTAAGAAAGAATGAACAGATATTAGATGAAGAGAAAGAAAAGAAGAGACAAACCCGTAACAAAGCATGATGTAGATATGCCACCCAGAATACCCTTGGCTATAAAAAATATCTTTAGTATGTATTCTTCCTTGAATCCTTATTTCTGGTGATTTGGGCTCCCATTTACTGATAGTAATAGGTGAAAACTAACTAAAAAGGCTTTAGTTTTCTGCCCTCATATTTGGGACCCCCAAGTAATTTCTTCAACTCTTCTCAATTAAATATCTATCCCCCTCGTAAAACAAACATTAACTTCATGTAGGCTAGTATTTGTATTTTTTCTACTTAATGTGTTAATGCAGATGCCTATAAACACACAAGGAGTTATGTCAACTCTTGAAAAATTTCCTTTTGTTTCAAATTATTAGGTCCCTAAGTGGCATGGGTTGTAAAATTCTTGTACTTTTAATATATTCTGATATTATGGGGAATTGTGAAACTCTGATGGAAGTTATGAAGGGGACATCTATTCTCACTTCTCTCCCTGGAATTACAGTAGCCCTATAGGTCTCAGTTTTCTCATCTATAAATTGAAAGGACTGAACTAGGTGATCTCTATGGTTCATTCCAGTTTTATTATTCTTTGACTCTCATGTAAATGCTTTTTAGATGCCACTTCAATTGAGTAAACCCAAAATGTAATAAGAAGAAGAAAAGTTAAATTCATAGAAAGGGTATTTGTTCAACATATCTAATTTGTGAGGGTTTCATTAAATAGTTCATTACTATCTATTTTATTAAAGAATGTGTACTACATTTAAGGTTGCCAAATTTAGCAAATAAAAATACAAGACATTCAGTTGAACTTGAATTTCAGATAAACATCAAATAACTTTTTAGTATTAATATGTCTCATGCAGTGTTTGGAACATGCTTATACTAAAAAAGTATTTGCCGTTTACCTGAAATTCAAGTTTAACTGAGAATTCCATATTTTATCAGGTACCCTAACTAATACTTTTTCAACCAGTTTATTATAATTCTTCAATAGACAATTAGACAAAAATCATACTTTTGTAAAATAGTCTTTTACCATTTTTGCCAGTGAATCAGCATAGTGATTTTGCAGATATTATTTAATAACATCTAAATTCTTCTTCCTTTATGCTCCTGAAAGATTCAGTTAAGAATGCCTACTGTATAGCTCAGAGAACTATATGCAATATCCTATGATGAACCATAATGGAAAAGAATATTAAAAAAAGAATATATATATACAGATATATATGTGTGTATATATATATATCTATAACTGAATTGCTTTGCTGTACAGCAGAAATTAACACAATGTTGTAAATCAACTATACTTCAAGAAAAAAAATTTTAAAAAGAATGAGCACAATATCATACTAAACTTCTATAATTTAAAATATTTCTTCATATGTTCCCACCTACTCAAGATAGTGAGGTAATAGTGCATTCTGGTTAATCTGCTATTCATCCAGTGTCCATCTATGTCTCACATGGATTTTTCCATTTTTCAGAGGATTATAAATAAATTATACACTTAACATTAAAAACTTTCCTATAACACCAAAAACACAATACATAAAATGAAAAATTGATCATTTGCACCTCAACAAAATGAAAAACTTTTGCTCTGTGAAAGATTATGTGCAGAGAAGGAAAAGACAAGCTGCAGCCTGGAGAAAATATTTGCAAGCCATATATCTGACAAAGGCCTTGAATCGAGAATATATGAAGAACTCTCAAAACTCCAGTTAGAAAATGGAAAAAAAGACATTAAGAGGATATACAGATGGAAAATAACATTAACCATCAAGGAAATGTAAATTCAAACAACAATGAGATGTTACTATATCCCTATCAGAAAGGCTAATAAAAAATAATGGTAGTACTAAATTCTGGTGAGGATGTAGAAAAACTGTATCACAGATACATTGCTGCTGGGAATATAAAATGGTACAGCCACTCTGGAAAACATTTTGGCAGTTTCTTATAAAACTAAGCAACTATCATATGACCTAGCCATTGCACTCCTGTGCATTTATCCCAGAGAAATGAAAATGTATTTTCTCACAAAAACCTATACACAATTGTTCATAGCCCCTTTATTTGTAATAGCCAAAACCTGGAAACAGTCCAGATATATCCTTCAATGGGGAATGGTTAAACAAACTGGTATATCCATACCATGGAATACTACTCAGCAATAAAGAAGAACAAACTTGGTACATGAAACAACTTGAATGCAAATTAAGAGAATTACGCTGAGGGGAAAAAGCTAACTTCAAAATGTTGCATACTGTATGATGCCATTTATATAACACTGTTGAAATATCAAAATTATAGAGGTGGAGAATAGATTGGCTGTTACCAAAGTTTATGGAGGGTAAGAGAGGAGGCAATTGTGGCTGTAAAGGGGTAGTTCATGGGAGTATGTTGTAGTGATGGATCAGTTCTTTATCTTGTTTGGCTGTGGCTACAAGAACCTACACGAGATAAAATTTCACAGAAACACACACACACACACACAAGTGCGTGTAAAATCAGTGAGATCTGAATAAACTCTACAGATTTCACCAATGTCAATTGCCTGGTTTTGATAGCGCACTATAATGATACGAGATGTTTTCACTGGAGAAAATTGGAAGAAGGGTAAACAGAAACTCCCCATACTCATACACATTTTTTTTTTGCAACTTTCTGTGAATCTAAAATTGTTTTAAAACTAAAATTAAAAGAAAAAAAACCTATCCTGGGTAAACCCTTTGACTCTGAAGGCTTTGGGGGATCCTATATTAATCTATTGACATTTAAAGTGATTACTGATAGGTATGTATTTATTGCTATTTTGTTACTTGTTTTCTGGTTGTTTTTGTAGTTCTTTGTTCTTTTCTTCTTCTTTTAGTCTCTCCTCTTATGGTTTGATGATTTTTTAGTGTTACGTTTGTGTTCTTTTCTCTCTAGTTTTTGTGTATCTATTGTAGGTTTTTGACTTGTGGCTGCCAAGGGATTCATATATGTTGACCTATTAATTACATCTACTTGTTTTAAACTGATGGTCATTTAAGTTCAGATACATTCTAAAAGATCTGCATTTTTTACTCCTCTCTCCCATGTTTTGTACTTTTGATGTCGTATTTTACATCTTCTTGTCTATCCCTTAACTGTTTATTGTAGTTATAGCTCATTTTACAATTTTTGTCTTTTAATCTTCATATTAGCTTATTTAAGTGGTTATCCACAGACTTTACAATATATATGCTTTTACTAGTGGGATTTTTCCTTTCCTATAAATTCTTACTTCTCGTTGTAGCCTTTTCTTTTCTGCTTAGAAAAAAACCCTTTAACATTTCTTTCAGGGTAGATTTAGTATTGATGAACTCTTTTAGTTTTTGCTTGTCTGAGAAGTTCTTTATCTCTCTTTCAATTCTGAATGATAATCTTGCTGGCAGAGTATCCTAGGTTGCAGGTTTTTCCCTTTCAATATTTTAAACATATTATGCCACTCCTTTCTGGCCTGCAAAGTTTCTGCAAAAAAATCAGTTGATAGTTTTATGGGGGTTCCCTTGTATGTGACTCTGTTTTTCTCTTGCTGCCTTTAAAATTCTCTATCTTTAATTTTTGCCATTTTAATTAAGATATGTCTTTGTGTGGGTCTCTTTGAGTTCATGTTGCTTGGGACTCTGTGCATCCTGTACCTGGACATCTTTCTTTCTTCAGAAAGTTTTGAGTCATAATTTTATCACATACATTTTCTACCCCTTTTTCTCTTCTCCTTCTCGGACCCCTACAATGTGAATGTTAGTACGCTTGATGTTGTCCTAGCAGTCCCATAAACTGTCCTTATTTTTATATTTGTTTTACTTTTTGCTGTTCTGATTGGGTGATTTCCATTATGCTATCTTCCAGAACACTTTTGCATTCTTCTGTACCACCCAGTCTGCTGTTAATTCCTTCTAGTGTGTTTTTCATTTCAGTTATTGTGTTCTTTAGCTCTGACTGGTTCTTTTTTATATTTTCTAGTTTCTTGTCAAAATTCTGTGTTCATCTATTCTTTTCCCATGTTCAGTTAGCATTTCTATTGCTAATGTTTTGAAATCTTTATCTGGTAAATTATGTACCTGTTTCATTAGTTGTTTTTTCAGGGGGGGTTGTTGTTCTTTCATTTGAAACAAATTCCTCTGTCTTCTCATTTTGTTTAACTTTCTCCATCTCTATGAAATTAGGTGAAACAGTTACCCATCCCAGTCTTGAAGGGGTTTCCTTGTATGGGAGCATCCCCATGCAGTCTGTGTGTGCCCAGTGGCTTTGGTGAGAGAGCTGGATGTGACATGAGCACAGGTCACATCTTTCCCTGGGTTTGCTGGCAGCTATCACCTGGATGGGAGGTGGGGCTGGAGATGGAGGGCCTAGAGCCAGAGCCAGGTATGAGCCAGGGATTCTCCTATGCTCAGTGGCCATCACCACCCTATTGGGAGTGGAGTTGGGTCCCAAGCTGATGGTACAGAAGCCCTGAGGGTTGGGTCTGAGCTGGTTCCATTCCTTCTAAGTGTGTGTTCTCCCCCATCCCAGCAATGGCACTTTCACCCCAGTAGGGAGCAGTCCCAGAGCAAGAGAGGCTGGAAGGGGCTCCTGGCATGGGCCAGGGCACACACTGGGATGGTCCCAGCATGCCAATCAGAGCTCCAGACAGATCCCAATCCACCACCTCCACAAGCACTAGCAATGTTCACAGGCAGGGCTGGATCCAAGTCAGCTATGTCCTCCGTAAGTGCACACTTTCCTCAGCAACAGCAGCTTTTGCCCTAGTGGGGAGCTGCAATGGAACAAGAGGGGTTGGAGTAGGTGCCCAATGTGGGCTGGGACCCTTGCTGGGGCATTCATGGGAAACCGGCCAGAGCCTCAGACAATGTCAATCTGCTTCCTCCACCCCATTCCCAGGAGTAAGCATGTGCATACATTCTTCACAAGTGGGGTCTTAGCTTCTAACAGCTATCCTGTAAGTCGTACTGGTTTTCAAACCAGCTAAGGGGACTCATCTTCCTGGTGCTGAACCTCAGGAGTGGGGTGTCCAATATGTGGCTCCAATCCCTCACTCCCCAGGGAGGAGCTCCAAGCCTCTGATATCTCCCTCCTCTTCTGTGTTCCCTGCTAGAGTTAAAGGTCTCAATCGGATTGCTTCTCCTCCTTTCCTACCCAATTCCATGTGAGTGTTTCTTTGCAGCCTTGGTTATAGCAGAATCTTCCTGCCAGTCTCCAGTTTGTTTCCAGTGAGAGTTGCTCCATAGGTAGATGTTTTTTTGATGTGTTTGTGGGGGGAGATTAGCTCAGCATCCTCCTACTCTGCCATCTTGGTCTCCTTTCCATTCACAAGTAACCATATTAAAGTGTATAGTTCAGTGGTATTTAGTTCATTCACAATGTTGTGCAACCACTACCTCCCTCTAGTTTCAGAACTTTTTCACCACCTCATGTGATGGTTAGTTTAATGTGTCAACTTGGCTGGGCCATGGTGCTTTGATATTTGGTCACATATTATTCTGGATGTTTCTGTGAGTGTGTTTTGGGTGAGATTAATATTTAAATCAGTGGACTTTAAGTAAAGCAGATTGCCCTTCATTATGTGAAGCCTCATCCAATCAGCCGTTGTCCTCAATAAAACAAAAGATTGATCTCCCCAAGCAAGAGGGAATTCTGCCAGCAGATGGCCTTTAGACTTGAACTGCAACATCTACTCTTCCTTGTGTTTCCAGCCTGCCTACCCACCTTGCAAATTTTGGGGTTGCCAACCTCTATAATTACATGAGCCAATTTCTTAAAAAAAAAAAAAAAAAAAAAAATATATATATATATATATATATATCAGAAAGAAATCTGAGTGTCAAGAATTGAAAATTTAAGATATTTATATAATACCACAAATGTAAAGAAGAACCATAATACAAATAGGCTAATGTTAATAATTGTTTTATTTTAAAGTAACTAAGAATAGTTTAGAAATTCTTCTGTTATAAAAACATTAAAAATTATTACCTAGGGAGTTATTTATTTAGATCAATTTTGCATTGATTGCTCTCTTTAACAGCTAGAATATATTGTTCCTTTAAGAACACCGACTGTGAAGAGCAAGCAGCCTTCCAGTATGTTTTATTAGGATTCCAGAGATCCGAATCTACTTCATATGTGTATTGATTACTGACTGAATAAATTTGACTGAATTATCTAAAAAGAATGTTTACTTCTACTCCAGACTATAGCATATGGTATAGGGCAATAGTTTTATTGCAATGAATAATAATTGACAATTGGTTTGGTAAGAAAATCCTGAGAAATGACTTTGTTAGTTCACTCTGCTTTTACTGGCTTTAATGTCACTATTATATAGGTTGATTTATATCAAGCTATGAAAGCTTGTGGCCTCAATGAAAAGATAACTTATTTTCAGTTTTGTCCTAGTATGCAGGAACAGTACTGATGTGAACAGAGCTGAGAAAATGCATCATTTCTTCTTGGCATAATTTACTCCTTTTACCCCCAAGAAATGTTTTCAAGAAGCAATCCTTGTTTTGGGTGAATTCTCCCTTGAAGTTTCTACTGGTTTCTGGCAAATCTTGTCCAAGGTCTGAGGCCATCTGTTCCATTTTAATTAATTTTTCTGGGAAAGATTTATTGAATAGGAAGATGAAATGTTTAATGCAGCATAAAATAAGAGTGATATATGAAAATATAATCAGAAAGGCTTTAGTTTTCCTTCTGGTCTCCCATTTGGACCCCCTAGCACTTTCTTCCATTCCTTGGGCATTTTGAGAAAAGATTTAGAAGTTGTAGAGAGTAAATGTACAAATTCAGAACAAAATCAAGCTGGACCCAGTTCTGTCCAGTCAGTGTTTTCAGGATCTCCCCAGTTTCAGGATCTCCAAATGTGCTTTCTCATTTCCTCCCAAGTCTTCCCTTATCTTTTGTAAAAGAATGAAAATAATTATCCCAACACAAAAGAGTGATTTTTAATACACATAAGTATCAGATCAGCTAAGTTGTCATTCCCTTTTCTTTCTCTCAGTCTTTTTCCACTTCCTAAAATTATTGAAAAACATTTACTTCCTTCTCACCATTCTCCATTCTTTATATGACAACAGAGCATGACACAAGTACTAAATGGGTAAGATCATTCCAAGTATCATTGAAAAAGACAGGAAATTTGGAAATGATGATCACTTGACTAGAGAGCCAGAGTGAAGAATAATGAAATGTAAAACAGAGAAGGGGAAAACTACTGCATACACATTCATGTGGTTGAATTGGGTAACTGCTCAGGGATAGTTTGGAGAAGAGAAAGTGAAAGCACTCCCCACCTCTACTCAATAAAATATCTTTACCATTGTATGTCCACCATTTTGGTAATTCTGACTAATAGATTTGTAAGATTCTTGGGAGTAAGAAAAAGAATTGTGAAGATTAAGAGATGTCATTTAGTCTGTTCATTACAAAATCTCCATTACCATCACCATCAGAGACTTGGGAATAAAATAAGAACATTAGAGCACTTTTTGCCAGTGGCCAGTGGCAGACCCAAGAGGCTCTTGTTTCCACAGAGAGACAAGACTTATTATTCACTTATTATTCACCACCTTCCAAAAAACTCCCAAGTAATTTCCAGTAACAGACTTAAAACCTATTTTCCCTCTTTAGCCATTCAATATTATAAATTTCAGACTTTCAGGACAAGAATGCACAAGAAGCCCTAATTTTTAAAACTGGATTTTTAGCAAAGCTTTTACATTTTTTCCAAGTGCTCAACAGTATTAAATATTCATCAGCTGAAATGAACAAATGCCTGAAAACCCAGTGCCCTGTGTACTTACTTCATGGCTCCCTGAACAGTTACACTGCTAACAAGCTACTTTTTGTAGGAATGTTAGGGGGATTTAGAGTGTCTGATATTCAGCAACCATTAACAAGAGCTCTAGAAGCATGCATAAAGGCTGGGCACACAATCCTGCACATTGGATTCTGGAATACCATAAAAAAGAAAGAGACTAGTTCCACTGGTTCCTTCTGCTATCCTAGATCGGGTCTCATTTCTCTCACTTCCAGCAGAATCAGAGAAAGCAGCAAAGCTCACAGCTGGGACCACTAGAACAAGCATCAGCTGAAAATTATTAATAAATAAGTAGATGCAACATGTAGCAGGATCCACAAGACTGGCTTTAACAATGAATACAGTAAACCAACAACATACATACAAAGTACTAGGATACATTGCTGCCCCATGAGGTTTTTATTATCATCCATAAAACCTCACTATAAAATGCCCAGTTTTCATAATCACTTAATTCCAATTTAAAAATATTTGTGTGCAAATACAGAATAGTTTCCACCTAACAAATGGCTCATGTTCTAATAATCAGTTAATAAACCATATAAATCAAGGCCAGCATTCCAAGGCAGGTCACAAATAAAGTCACACATCCTAGAAATTTAGTAGTAGTTTTCCAAAACAATTGCCAAATTTTCACCCAGCACTGAGTAATGAACCCTTTAATTGATAGTGGATCTTTATATCACAACTGCTTAACTTTAAAAAAAAAAACTTTTTAAAAGAAATCTTTCAAAAATAGAAAGCTTTTTAAAAATATCTGGTATGATTTACTCCTTTTATGATTTTGAGCAATTGTTATGAGCATTCTCTTTGTGATATGCTGACAATTTTTCAGATGGTGTGAGACATGGGATTGTATATGCACTGCTCACTCTTTTTGCTCATTTATCATATCTTTTGAAGTTGGAGTAAAACAAAGGTAGCTACAAAATCTCCATAGCAGAATCACATGAGGTCTTTTAAACGAAATTATTTAGTAAATTAAAGCCAGAGCTCCTCTTCCAAGTGATAGTCTTATCCTCCAAAAATGTATCTCTTTTCTGTCGTTTTCAGTGACTTTTGCAGCCTTTCCCTAAAAAAAAGAAACCAACTTGATTCTAAATGACTAGACAAATTATCTGAAACTCAGAAATAGATGAAAGAGATTGCTAAGTATTCTTTAAACACAGTACTGAGCTAGACTTTCTATTGACTGAGCCATTTACAAATCTGTAGAGAAAGAGGTTAATCTGTGGACTTTTGCCCAGTAGAGATGTGAAATATAGAGTATAATGCCCCTCAGCCCCCAAAGATGGCCACGTCCTAATCCCTGAAACCTGGTATATATTACCGTCCCTGAAACCTGGTATATATTACTTTCCATTCAGTCACATTGCAGATGTGACTAAATTAAGAGATGGGAAGATTAATTAGCCCAGATTATCCAGATGGACCCAATGTCCAGGATGATATCATGTCTTGATCTTTTGGAAGCTTCACATAATATTGCACTGAATAAAACTTAGGCATATAAAATGCTGATGTATATATTTAATATTTTAATATATATTTGAAGTCTCTATAGAGTACATTTCAGATACTACAAATTTTAATTTTTGGTGAACATTTTATATTTTACATTTACATTCAGAACTTCAGAGGGGTTGGGAGCAGAACTGTGCTTTGTGGGGAGTTGAAGCCACGGAAGTAGTGGTTATTCAATTTTCTTGCCAATGAATAGATATCTTATGATTCACTTGACATTAGCATAGTACGTTTTAAAGGAAATCCAATCATAGGTGACTCTCTGAATTTGACCCCATATCTTTTCCTGTAGACTCCTAGGTCAAGGATACATCTGTAAGGACCTCAATGATTTCAGTTGTAAATTAAAAAAAAAAACAAAACCTGAAATAATTCCCAAGGTCATTTTCAGATCTAAGTCTCCACACATCATTTTTATTTGGTCCTGGCAACAAGAAAGTAGTCAGAGAGTTTAACGTTTTCTTTCACCACTAGGACATTTAACAAACATTTATTTAGTTCCTGCTGTGTGCCAGACACTGTTCTAGGTGCAGAGGTTATGGCAATAACCAGCAGGCTTTACTGTTATAGAGTTTAAGTGCTAATGGAGTAGGAAGACAATAAATACACAAATTAATATAACTATAATGTCAAGTTGCATAATCACTACTAAAAATATTTAGCAGGATAAGGAGGAAGTAAGAATCTACTCCAATATATCTCAAACATCTCTTTTTTTAGAATAATTTTTAATCTGTATTATTTCTATAGTCTTTCAAATTTTACACTTGTTATAGCCTGAGATTTTTGTTTATTATTTAGAGTTATACCAGTTCTTTGGCTTCTTGCATCTGTTTTTAAATGGAGTTTCCACTTGAATTATTCTGAAATGTAATTAGCTCAACACCTTCAGAGGAATTAATAAGTCAATGCTAAGAGACTTCAACACAAAAAATGCTACCATTTTTAGTACTCTTGTCAACACAGACGATGAGGCAAAGGCTAGTGGCATAGTAAATAAAATTTGAAGGATGAATTTAGCAATACAAACATTGTTTCTATGTTAGCATTTCCTATAGCTCTTGTTCTTTGGGGCAGAAAGTTGTTAGCCCACAGTAATTCTTCCTTCTCTGAGAACAATTCCTGGCAAACAGGGCTGGACTGCTAATAGCTCTGCCTTACTACATCACACTATATCTTACTTTAGCTGAATGGGCCAGCAGTGGACACCTGATGTGAACCGAGCCAATTAGATTCATTTTTCTTTCTCAGGACTATGATATTCATAATAAAGGGATCCAGAAGCAGAACAGTGTTAGAGCTGAGTCATTTTAAATGACAATTGTTCAGATAGGGTCTGTAAGGTAATGTACTTCATGATTCTTCATTATCCATCTCTTTTTTGCTTCCAGGAGATACCCTAGTATTATTCAAAAAACTTCACTTTCTAATTTAAACTAGTGGGAATCTTTTATATTGCTTGATTTTGCCACTGATAACATCATATTAAATGGCCAAAGACTGAAAGCTTTCTCCCTTAGATCAGGAATAAGACAAGAATGCTTACTTTTGCCATTACTATTCAACATCAGCCTGGAAGTCCTAGCTAAGGCAATTAGGCAAGAAAAAGAAATAAAAGGTACCCTAATTGGAAAGGAAGAAGTAAAATATCTCTATTCACAGATGTCATGTTTCTATACATAGGACATCACAAAGAATCAACCAAAAAATTTATTAGAGCTAATAAACAAATTAGCAAAGTAGCAGGGCACAAGATAAACATACAAATCTCAGTTGTGTTTTTTGTACACTTCTAGCCCTGTGTTGTCCAGTAGGGTAGCCACTAGCCACCTGTAGTTATTGAGCACTTGAAGTGTGGCTGATTTAAATTATGTGCTGTTAGTATAAAATACACCCCAGGTTTCAAAGACTTAGTATGGAAAAAGTCCCAATAATTTTTATATTGATTTCATACTGAAATGATAATGTATTGGATATGTTGGATTACACAAAATATGTTATTAAAATTAATTTTTCCTGGTTTTTGTTTTTTACTTTTTGAACGTGGCCACTAGAAAACTTAAAATTATTTATAAGGCCCAGGCTCACATTATCTTTCTGTTGAACAGCCTAGTCTGCCTCTTAGGCTCTGTGGAAGGATATAATCCTATTTAAAGGAAAAATGGACAGCTCTTACTGAGTCCTAAGACTTCCTTAGTATAGCTATTAAATGATTACAAATGCAAAGTGCTGGAAAATGTAGCCAAGCTGAGTATGCATACTGAATTTAGAACTCTCCACTCAGCCTCTCCTGAAGCAGTCAATATGGGGAAAAATTCCTGTCTTAGCCCTTCTTCCCCTAAGGGTGCACTTAGCATTTTAATCCTTGGGCTAAAGTCTTTCTACTACTACTAATAAAAATGACATAACTCCATGAGTAATTTATACAGTTATCATGAACTCTTTGAGGACTTTTCCAAGATACAAGGAATGAATTTCTCTCCTTTTATATTATGTTTAGATCAAAAAGGATAATTATGAGGTCTCTGAAAAATCAGGGACCAACTATCTTAGAATGTGCATTTTAAGGTATCTCATTTTTACATAGATTCCCAAATACAGTGTCACCAGCCAAATGATATCCCCTCCATGTATATAGATAAAATACGTAAGAGACTTTTAAATGGTCTTAGATGTTCCAGGGAATTACACTGACTCCATTCCAAAATAATTCCCTTTTTACTCTTTATGTCAGAAGCTAGCTTCATTTTCATCCTCGCACCCATCACTAGCTGACATTATAATATATATTTGTTTACTTCCTTATTTTGAAGCTCCCTCTGTAGAATGCAAGCTTATTGAAGTACAGGGACTTTGCTTTATTCACTGCTGTATTCCTCCATCAGTAATAGTATCAGTGCGTATTTATTTCTCAATAAATATATGCTATTCATTACGCGAACAAATACTACTTTTATGGAAAACATTATGGTTCTTTACTTCAAATTCACTACTCTACTGTGGTGGTTTACTGGTCTCAGCATTGTAAAATTCACTGTATTATTGCAATTTAGAGACTGAATTAAATGTCCATCTTCTACTGCTTTCCAGAGTATTCTCTCTCTGATGGTATGAAAACTAAACTCTCAGTATAAGAGAAAAACAACAAATTGTCTCTGGGCATTTGACACAAAGAGAAGGAGTAAAGTAGCAGGAAAAATGAAAATCTATTCAATTGGTTAAGAGATTTTATTCACAAAAAATGTTTTCAAATAAAAATCAATTTTGATATTTTCTTTGCCCTTACCTTTGTTTTGGTCCTGCTTTTCAACAAAGTCTCAAAAGGATTCAGGTATACCATTTTAGAGTTTATCTTCTCTATGGTAGAAGGCCTTCTTTGGCCTTCTCTATGCATAATGTTAAGTATCTAAGAATATCTACATTTATTGCTTAATCCATTCTCTTAAAACCATCAGCCATTAATATCATCAAAAGACTATTGTGAGTGTCATCACCAGTACTGGTTTGTGGCAAAGTGGTATGTACCAGAGGCTCCCTACCATCTTTCAGTGGCTGCAAGCTAAAGAGGACACAAACTAGCCATCATAACTCCTTGGCTTAGAACCTTTAAGATCATGTCAGAAATTTGGAGTGAGATACAAAATTACTCTGATAGGTTTTCTTTGACTTTCTTCCTTTATTCCTCTTGCCTTAAGACAATAGCTTTTATTCCCTTATCCAGATCACTTTCCATATTACACCCCCACAAAATAATTATATGTTTCTTGAAAATTACTCTGAAAGATAGTTTTCCTTTTACCTGTGATAGGTGGTATTAAGTACCCACAAAGGAAATAAATATTAATATTTTTGTTTAGTCTCACCTATAAATTGCTATAGAACAGAGTTTCTAAAGATAATTGAGATTTCGCCCTCAGTTAAAATCTATTAGTTTCTATTTCTTTATCACTCTATACTTTTCAAAAATATCTTCATTCACTCAAATATCTTATAAATCATGTGTAGATTCTAGGGGTACACAATGCATAAAACAGATGGTTTTGAAGAAGTTAAGCTGACAGCCTGAAGATCAGTAAGAACAATAATAATTAGTCCATAATAGAAATTCAAGAGCCTGGGCAAAGGCAGAGATGGTCAGAATAAGGAGGATGTAAGCAGGAGAGTGACTTAAGCATGAGCTGGATAGGTGATAGAGAGGATGTCGTTGAACATGATTCCACGGTTTCCAGCCGGGTGAATGTGTGAGTGGTGGATCTATTCACTAAGGTGAAAAGGGAAAGGCAATGGAAGGTGCTCAGTCCCTTTTCACTTCACAGATACCCTGGGATATCTTATCTACAATCATCAGTTCATTTACCATCAACATGCTATTGATTTCAAAACCTGCATCTTTTGCCCACGTGTACTTCAGGCTTTAGACACATATGTCCAATGGGACAGTTCCATTTAGATGTTTCACAGGCATCTTGAATTCAAAATTTCCCAGTAAACTCACCATCTTCTTCTCCCAAAGCCACTCCTACTCTGAAATCCCAATCGCAGGGAATTCCTCTATCATTTAATAAGAAACTAAAAATCTATTATTTCTTCTTCCCACTCACCCTCCACTTCCAATTCATCATCAGATTATGGTGATTCTATCTACTATATCTTTTGAATACTTCCAATTTCTCATACTTTGGCTACCATAGTTTATTTAAACCATGATATTATTCGAGAAGTATGCAACAACCTAATTTCTCTTCTTTCCAGGATTGCCCTATTTCATTTTGACATGCTCTCCAGTCTTGACAAATTCATTCACAGTTATGTTTCTACAATATGACCTTCCTTATTTAAACCTTTTACAGGGCTCTCCATTGATTTCAGGATAAATTTGACCTCCTTAACATGGCCTACTGACTTTTATAACAAGCGGCCCTGGTTTACCTCTCCAGCCTTATTTCTCAGTACTGATCTTCTCCCAACTAATCCACCTCCACTCATTCATCACTATTATAACCCTCTGCATGGCAATCACAATGAGTAACCCCTAATATCCAGTACTCTTTAGGTGTTAAGTTAGATAAGATCTAAAAGGTGCCTATGAATTTGGCAATTAGTACCTTATCAAGAGCAATTTTAGATAACTAATGAAGGCAGAAAGCACACTACAGTGGCCTCAGGTATCAGGCATCAGAAGTAATAAGGAAGTGGTAACAGAAAAAGCAGACAACTCTTCAAGCTCATCAAGTATTGACCAAGTATCAGGTACCAAGCACATGACACAGTAGATGGGTATATGACACCATACTGATCCTTGAAATTTACATAAGAGTTAGCTAGAAGAAATTGTCAAGAACATGCCAATCCCAATCTGGCCAAATAGTATCACAAAAGCAAAGAGTTGGAAGAAAAACTTCTCTTGTCAAGGGAAGATGATATCAAGCAATCTTGTAATATTAGAGCATAGAATAAGAGGATAGAAAATAAGAAGTGAGACTCATAGATATGACAGACCCATACAGGGTCTTGTTTGCCATGTCATGTCCTTAGATCTTACTTTTTAGCAGAGAAAAAGCCATTGAAAGTTTAAACATGAAGAGAAATGGGGCCCAATTTTTATTTCTGATTGGTCATTCTAACCGCAGTGTGAAGGGCTTTCCGAGGAACAAGCCTGGAGGCAGGGTGGAAGACTGGCCATGAAGGAAAGCAGAGAGACACCAACAAAGGAATTGAGACAAAATCAAGACTTTCATAAAATCCTTGCAACCAACGGGTAACCTGGTAGGGTAGGCATTGTTATTCCACTTTTCCAAGTCAGGAGGCAGAAAATGAGAAATCAAGGTGATACAACTGCTTTCTGGCAAATTTGGAAACAAAACACAAATTCTTCATTTAGGGCCTAGTGTTCTTAGAGCTGGAAAACTTGAAATTTCAATTTTTCAAGGACTTCAATTAGGATAGTTTTATGATCAGTTCAGCCCACCAGATGGTTGAGGTATCAGTATAAACTTGTGTTTGCTTGTTTGTTCAATGGATAGATACACAAAGAAATACAGATGTGTGCATACGTGGATTAGCACACATACATATATTTCCAAGCTTTGTCCACTGAGAGGGCCGACGAACAATGACACACACCTGTCACCCAGATCCTGGTTTCTAAATACCATTCTCCAATAAAGGAACCAGAACTCTTTGGATAATGGGTTGAGTCCAGGACTGACGCCGGGAAAATGAAAAACAAGCCTGGGGCATTTTGTGGTTTCAGGAAATAAAAAAGTGCTCAAAAAGGAAAGGAATGAGGGCATATCAAAAGGACACAGGAGTCAACCTGAAAAAGCCCCCAATGACCAAATCTAGAATAATCTGACCAATAAAATCAATAACAGTGATATCAGATTATAACTTATAGAATAAAATACATATACATGAATCTATACTGATAAATATAAATAATTGGATAAATAAATAAAGCCACCTATTCCATACAGAAGAATTCTAATTAATAAATGTAGAGGGGTAATACAAATCATCTGAAGCCAACACAGTAATATTGTTTCAAGAAACGTCTACCAATGGATGCTAAAATTAGTAGATGAAAGTTTCAGCAGAAATAGGATATTTGCATAGTCTCAAGGTCCTCCCCCTTCCAAGATATTTACTGTTATAAAGGAAAAAATAGTAACTTTACAGTGGAGAAACTTGGCAGACACCACCTTAACTAAGTGGCTAAAGTCAATATCACCAATAAGACAGTGGCATTATGCACTCCTTGACGTGACTCACTGAGAAGGGCACAATATCATTTCAGTGGTGTTCTTGCCAAAAAAACATTACATCAATCTAATCATGAGAAATATTACACGAACCCAAACTGAGGGATATTCTACAAAATAACTGACCAGTCCTTCCTGTAATATCAAGATGATGAAAGACAGGGAAAGACTGAAGAACCATCACAGACTGGAGGAAAGTGAGGAAACCAAACAAGTAAATGCACTGTGGGATGTGGGTCTGGATTATGGAACAGAAAAAGGATGTTGATGGGTAAAACGTGCAAAACTACAGTCTATAGTTTACTTAATAGTAATCAGAAATGTTAACTTCCTGGTTTCAACTAATATACTATGGTTATGAGAGATTTTAACACAGGTGAGAGAATATAGGAGCTTTCTGATCTATTTTTGCAACTTTTCTTTAGGTCTAAAATTATTTCAAAATTAAATGTTATTTTTTAAAGTGATGGCAGAAGTATCATATTTTTCAAAAAATTTCCAGTATTGGATACTGAACTGTATCCAATAAAGAGAAATCATTTTTAAAAATCATCCAAATATCAAGTTAATTTTTTTTCTTCTGTCCATCTTTCCTGCACTAGAGCCCCAATTCCTCTAACTAGGAGGCTGGCTTGTTGCTGGCACATAATTTAAATTAGCTTTGTGGAGCTGTAAGAATCTGAGAAGGCACATCAGAGGCCCTGGAATGAAGACAGGAGCTATTACAGACTAGGCTTTTTATAGACAGGAAGCTGGATTCGAAAGACAAACAAGTACATTTTAAAACCATTGGAAAAGTCGAATGACAAAAGACTAGACCATTTGAATACCAATTTGAATACCAGTTTGAATACCAGTCCTTCCACTTATAGATATGTAAACGGAACAACTTGGGGCTTCTGGCCCCTTAGCGGTTAATTGGAGCTACTGCAAATACCGACTTCATAAAATTGTTGTAATTTCACTATATATATATACTGTAAAAATCAAAATCTGATCATACCAATTAGATGTTATTAATAAAAAATGTAAAGATGATATTTAAAATGTTCTTTGAAATACAGATCTGAATGAAAAGTAGTCCTTTTTGAATTTTGTTATTTTGTTTTTCCCTGCAGTTAAGGGAATATGTGGGAAAGCAGAAGTGCTGTTAGCTTTTCTGACTTGCACAGAGCTCATGGTCATATTCCTCTTTATTTGGCAGCTAATAAAAACAACTGCTGGGATTTAGAAGCCTCCTACTTAAAAGGACTATGATAGATTGTTAAAACTAAATCTAAATGTTGTTAATAAATGTCTGAAGATAACTGTAAGGTGGTAATTAATTTAGAGATTCTCTGGAACTACCCCATATTCACATTTATCATCACTGCATCCCTGAAATAGCATAATGATGCTGATAGATTAGCCTCATTACCCATTCAAATCCCAAGAAGTCTCATAGAGAGTCTCCCATCAAGGAGGTTTGCTCCAATTCCCTTTCCTGAAAAATCTACCAACCTATTGACAATTGACCAAGTAGCAGTGATAACTTATTAGATGCTATGCTTTTGCTTTGTTTTAAAAAGGGAACCACTCGTCTCTTTTCACCTAATACAAATGTCAAAACACTTTTCTCCCCAGGCACATAAGTAATGTGTGCATCATTTAGTTTTGGGCTCCCTCAAAACCATCTCCCAGTTTTACTCCCATCTCTCTAGCCACTCCTTCTACTCTTCATTTTGGGTTCTCTCTCCTCAACCCAAATTTCAAATGTTATTTTGCTATGAATTTCAGATTCTCTTCCCTGTAACTCTACACATATTCTCTGATGAGCTGACTCATCTATAAGCTGCCTCTACCTACTGTGGACACCATCATCTTTGCTTGAATTATTATAACATCTTCATAACTAGTTGCTATACTTCCAGTTTCTTTGCAATCCATTCTCTGCATGGTAGCCAAAAGTGATCTTTCTAAAATACTAACCTAATCATGTCAATCTTTTGATTAAGCCCTTAAGAATTCCCCATTGCCCTCAAGATGAAGCACAAACTCTTAGTTGCCCCTTCATGATCTAGCTCCTGTTAAACTCTCCAGTTCCAGATCTTAACAACTCCATCTGTTACCAATGCATTCTACACTTTGCATACTTTTCTATTTATTCCTACTTGGAAATTTCCATTGCATCCATGGTGCCTAACACTGTTCTAGGCACATAAGTGTTCAATAAGTAATTGTTAAATAAATGAAAGAATAAATGAATGAGCAAAAATGGCTATCTTTATAAACAAGACAAGCCATTGTAAAAATTAATAATTTAAATTCAAATATAAGAAATGAAGGATTGAAAAATATAATTTTACAATAATAAAGAATGGGAAATAAATGTTAAAATGATCATCCTAATGTTATATTTTTAAATAGGTTTAAAAATATAAAAAATAGTAACATATTCTTATTAAGAATCTATTACTAAGAGAATGTACAATTTTATTCTTTGTAAAACAAGCTTAAACAGTTTCAGGATAACTTATTTTGGCACATAAAATATAAAATGCGTGTGGTATGGACATTTATATAACTGCATAATTGAACAAAACCACTGCCTGTTCAGTTTTATAGAGGAAAATTTTTTTGCGTCCTTCATAAGAAATTTAAAGGAGTTACTGGCTCAAGAGATAAAAAACAGCCTCTTGATGGAATACTAAGCACTGCTTGCTCTATTACACAGCCTTTCTATAGAAATATGAGCAGATTCCATCAGCATGTCGTGAATCTGTGTAGACATGAGGGAGCTTTCATTTGTTTTCCAAGGAAGTTTCTTATTACAAAAAAGCTACCACCTAAGTCAGTGAACTGCCAATTATGGTTAACTGCCCTCTATTTTCCTCTTCAGAGATAGGCAGCAGGCATCCAAATTCTTATCCAATGAGCCTCTCATTTTAACTCATTCTAAACTAATGACTTTTAAAATTTAATTTCAATATCATAATCAGAGGAAAATAAGGTAAGAAAAATTTTGTAATACAATATGTAATTGCAGCCCTAGTTGCAATATGGAATGGGAAATTCCATTCGTACTACAACTGCCCATTATTTATTTATTGATAAGCATTCACACCCAAGTCACTGAAGACATCACATTCATAATTTCTCAATCATTATCACTTTAATTTTTAATAGGTAAGACCATGGCCTCCTATCCTACCTGTGTGAATTATTTTAATGCAAAGGCTACAACCTCAAACAGCATGATGTTATATAAATGGCACATAAAACATGGACAGAAAACAGGTCAACTGTAAGGTAAGAAGACACCCAATTTACAAGTCCCCTCCAGTAACTGTCCTAGGCTCTTGAAGATTATATGTACTTGAAGATTTAGACGGTATTCCGTTAATAACTGGTTTGCTAAAAAATATTCCAGAAAGTTCTGCAGTTTAACCATCTCTCTTATGTTATAACTTCTGATATCAAATTCTTTTCCTAGGCAAATTCCTGACACAATATGAATTGTTATCAGACATTTTTTCATGTTGCTGCTTAAAAATTTAAACCCATCATGCTATTATATTTGAATTTAATTGCTGGAATGTAATTGATTTCAATAAAAAAATGTTTCTATGTGAACAAAGAATACATGGATCATGACCATAGCTACACTGGTTAGATCATGCATCTATCATGTTGTGCTTATTCTAAACAGATCACTAAAAGAGGAAACTGACAAAAATGGAAGTCTCAGTAAAGTGATAAAGAGTGAAAAAATTATGTAATATGATGAATTTTTAATGATTTGAATGTAAGCCCCATAATGACATGGGCTATATTTTTCATGATAGTGTACTCAATGTCTAGAACATTACTTGGCATGTATCAAGTACTCAACAAATATATGTTGCATAAGTTAACAAATGAATATGAATTAAGAACTAGAAAAGTTATAACTTAACAGGACTACAAAAGCTATCTTCAAAGATTTAAATGTTATGAGGTGAAAGAGAAAATATCAGACATATCGTGCAGAACTTCAGACAGCAAAACTAGAAGCAACAGATAGGAATTACAGAAGAATCTCTAATAAATAAAGTTAGAATAAACTATCAAGAAATCAGAAGTTTCCTTTTTTGACTAAGAGTTTAGATTATATGACTTTTAATATTTTTTCCAAACTTGACTCCATAAATGCAAAGAATAAATTTGTTTCCCAGTATTTTTTCAGATGATTACTAAACATGCTGTTCTAATTTTGCAAAGCTGGCAGTACTTGTGTAGTCTTCATCTATCATTTTCAGAACTGTGTATATTGATTATGAGTGAAATCCATCTAATAATATAGTAAACAAAACATCTAGTAAACAAAATATCTAACCATTTTATCCAAATAATAAGAGTTCCTACAATAATATAAATCACACATCAAAGGCTTGGTGATGAATTTTCTCCAAATTAGAAAATATATATTACAAATTCAATGCAATCCTTATCAAAACTCCAATGACATTTTTTACAGAAATAGAACAAACAATGCTAAAATTTGTATGGAACCACAAAAGACCCTTAGTAGCCAAAGCAATCTTGTGCAAGAAGATGAAAGCTGGAGGCATCACACTTCCTGATTTCAAACTATACTACAAAGCTACAGTAATCAAAACTTTTGTATTGGCATGAAAACAGACACGTAGATAAATGTAACAGAATTGAGAGTCCAGAAATAAACCCACACAGATATGGCCAATTAATTTATGACAAAGTAGTCAAGAATATACAATGGGAAAAGGATAGTCTCTTCAATAAATGGTACTGGGAAAACTGGACAGCACATGCAAAAGAATGAGATTAGACCCCTATATTACAACTTACATAAAGATCAACTCAACCTGGATTAAAGACTTGAACATAAGACCTGAA
Source organism: Eubalaena glacialis (assembly GCF_028564815.1). Lineage (NCBI taxonomy): Eukaryota > Metazoa > Chordata > Mammalia > Artiodactyla > Balaenidae > Eubalaena > Eubalaena glacialis. The sequence goes on from NC_083721.1 coordinate 114,831,431, forward strand.
ATCATAAAACTCCTGGAAGAAGGCACAAGGGTTAAGCTTCTAGACATTAGTCTGGGCAATGATATTTTTGGATTTGACACCAAAAGCAAAGGCAGGAAAAGCAAAAATAAACAAGTGGGACTATATAAAACTAAAAAGCTTCTACACAGCAAAGGAAATCATCAGCAACATAAGGCAATCTACTGAATGGGAGAAAATATTTGCCAATCACATAACTCATGAGGGGTTAATATCCAAAAGACATAGAGAACCCATACAACTCAACAGGCAAAATCAAACAATCTGATTTTTTAAGTGGGCAGAGGACCTGAAAAGACATTTTTCCAGAGAAGATTTACAAATGGCCAACAGATTTATGAAAAGGTGCTCAACATCATTAAATCATCAGGAAAATGCAAATGAAAGCCACAATGATATATCACTTTACACCTGTTAGAATGGCTATTACCAAAAAGAAAAGAAATAACGAGTGTTGGCACCAATGTGGAGAAAAGGGAAACCTTTGTGCACTGTTGGTGGGAATGTAAATTGGTGCAGCCACTGTGGAAAACAGTATAGCGTTTCCTCAAAAAAATTTAAAATAGAACTATCATGTAATCCAGCAATTCCACATCTGGGTATTTATCTGAAGGAAACAAAATCACTATCTAAAAGATATATGCACTCCCATGCTCATTGCAGCACTATTTACAATAGCCAATATGAAATCAGAGATGTAAGAGAACAGATTCGTGGTTGCCAGAGGTGGGGAGTGAAGGATGGGAAAAATGGGTGATGGTGGTCAAAAGGTACAAACTTCTGGTGATAAAATAAATAAGTTCTAGAGATATAATGAATAGCATGGTGACAACAGTCAACAATACTGTATTTGAAAGTTGCTAAGAAAATAGATCTTAAAAGTTCTCATCACAAGAAAAACAAATTGTAACTGTGTGAGGTGACGGATGTTAACTAAACTTATTGTGGTGATCATTTCACAATGTATACATATATCTAATAATTATGTTGTACACCTTAAACTAATACAATGTTATATGTCAATTGTATCGCAATAAGACTGGTGGAAAAAAGAAAATATATAAATATTTCTCCATTTTGGGGGGAAGGCACAATATCAAGGCTAGAACTTACAAAGTCAAATAATATGATAAATTTAATTACAAAAAATTTTAAACTCTGTATGGCAAAAAAATAAATAAAATTAAAAGAAAAACAACACATACAATACATATTACAAAGTTTTGATATTCTGCATTTATAATGCATTCCTACAAAGCTATATAAAAGGAACAATCTAATAGAAAATTTGTCAAATGCAAATAAGCAAATTATAGATGATATGCTAATGACCAGTGAACACTCCAAAAGATATTCAAGAGTTTCTAATAAGAAGTATGAACTAAAACAAAAGGAGTCTTAGGTTTTTGATTTTTACCCATCACAATAGTAAAATTACATGAACAGTGTATTGGGTTTGATCAAAGAAGCAGAATCTCTATGAGAGTTATAAGGAATTTATTACAAGGGATTACACTCGTGATTATGCAAGCTGGTTAAACAGGCTGAGTTGCCCCAAATCTGTTTCAGAGTCTGCAGTCAGCAGGGCTATCAGTCAGAAGGAAGATGGATGTGACAGTAGGAAAACTGGAATCCATGAGGACATGCAGGAACACGTGGCTCTCTCTACAACTAGTATAGAACTCATGTAGGTCTTTAACTGCTTCCAAACCTCCGACTTCGATGATGGCGTGACAGAAAAAATGTTAGCACATTTCCTCGTGGGGCTAAACATGCACCTGGCAGTGGGCCCAGGAGTCATATAAGCCAGAGCTGGAGGGGTTACAGGCAAGGCAGGTGCCCTGCTCCAAAAAAGTTAGCCAGCGGAGTCCTGACCATGTGCATGCACGGCAAAAGCCTCTGTCTCAAACACGCTTGCTGCTTCACCTTCCCTTTTCAAAAGGCTTGCAGATTTCCAAGAGAACCCACATGATGCAGGGAAGGGGATTCTAGGCAGTGTTATTTTCAGTTCAGCTGATACACTGTAAAACCACCACAGATAACTATAATAATGATAATGATAACAAACAGGTATTGAGTGCTTTCTACGTGACAAGCACAAGTCTGCTTCTTGACAGCAGTCCTCTGAGGTAATTCTAGTATTATCCTTGAAACTTTCAACATAGAAAGTGAGGCACAGAAAGATTAAACAATGTCTGAACGAAGGCAATCTGATTTTAGAGCTGCACTTTTAACCACTACTCTATAATTAACAAGATTTTATGAGGGTGTGGGCAAAGAAGAACTTTCAGATCGCAGAAGGAGGCTTTGAGTCACGCTTGCACTTAAATTCGCCAGAAGCACTATTTATTTCAAGCAGGGCACAGGTGAAAATAAGATTTGGGAGTGACCTGAGCTTTTCTAAATATCAAAGCAAAAACAAAACCAAAAACAAAGCAAAACAAACAACGAAAAACTCCACCTACACAATTTATATTGTGATGGATCAAAGTTAAATTCTTTTACAGCTAAAGTAAACAAATTCATTTTCTACAACAAATTTATATCCTAAAGATTTAAAAAGAGCACTATGATATTGTACAAGCTTTGGGCATTCCTATCCTTTGTGATTAAAAAGCTGTATTTCTGAAAGATTAGAAAAAACTTTTGAGTTAAGCACTGAATAGCTCAGGATGAGCTATCCAGAATGAATCTGCTCTATAAGCACAGCAAGAGAGACAGATCCTGTATTTTTTTTAATTTAATAAGGTCTTTCCCCACCTGTTTTGTCCTAAAATAATGTTCTCATTTCACACGGTTCCTGTGTCCTGGGAGGCCCAGAGCACTTAATATTCAGAGTTCAGGATGATATATTCCTGAAGGGCACAGACGAGTTCCACAACACAAAAGTGTTCTCACCAAAATGCCAGCAGTTCCCCCATGAGAAACTTCTAACCATCTCCTACTTGTCTACCCAATGAGGACAATTTCACCTACTCCACATTAAATCCACAAGGCTTCAATACTAAGTTCATTGTCACTTACAATTTTTCACCCAAAATCAGTCTGTGAAATTATTTCTACTTCTACAGTATACTGTTAAGTAAGCAAATATGCCCTTTCTGGAGAAAAAAATTTTCTGTATTCCCAAGTACAAAATGAGCCTACATACCTTTTGGTGTATCAATTTCATATGTATAAATTTACCCTAAGGAAAAATTAAACAAGTTTGTGCAAAAAAAGAAGCTGCAAAAACTGTTCATTGTAACATTTATGAGAGCAAGCAGGTGGACATCTTTATATCTATTAGTAAAACATTAGTTAAATCAATTATGGCGTATCCACACAATGGAACACAAAGCCATTAAAAGGGATAAATAGTTCTATATATACTGACAGGGCACAATAGCCAAGATATATTATGTTCAAAAAGCAGATTGCAAAATAGTATATATTTATATACTGTGATATACATATATATTTATCTTGATAATCATAAATGTAGCCTAGACTTCACCAAGAAAATTATACTAGAAATAAAGGTCTTTGTATATGCTATTTCCAAAATGTAAACACTACATGATTTATTAAGTGTTGTAGTATAGATGGTATTTACTTTTAACAAAATTTAATTGATTTTTTAATTTTTAGGTTGAACCCGACTGCACTTATAAAGTAAGTGAACATTAATATTCAAATGTATAATCTTACTTAAGGTAAAACACAAATAATGATTTACATTTCCTTTCATATGGAACTCCTGAAAATAAATATACATTCTGCAGATGCACATACATTTTATATCTTTTCATATGTCAGCAGCTGTTGGAAAGGTACGAAACAATGTAATAAAAGTCCAGGATAGAATTTTGGGTACTTTAGTACAGATGTACCTAAATTTAGAGCTCATTTTTGTCTTTTCCCTCAACCAGCTTTTAACCACCTCTTTTCACTGTAATTGCCCCAGATGTTTTCATTGTTTTTCAGTCCTGCAAACCGCTTTTTATTTTCTTAGAATCTCTTCAAATCTCTCAAATGCCATATTTTATTAAATATAAAATGCCACTGATTTTAAGAAACTACTATTTCATGTAGCACTAAGAAACAAAAGGTGACAGTTAAACTAACAATTTATCGCTTACAATTTTTATTCAAAGGGTTTCTATAGACTTATTTATGCATAAATTTCTATCACATATATCACTCCCGTGCATATTTTAAAAGGATAATAAAAGTTAGGTAAATCAGCTAAAGCATTTTTTCAATTATTTTCATGATTGGCTTGACTCTTTTTTTTTTTTTTTTTGGTGTGTGTTAGTTTCTGCTTTATAACAAAGTAAATCAGTTATACATAAACATATGTTCCCATATCTCTTCCCTCTTGCATCTCCCTCCCTCCCACCCTCCCTATCCCACCCCTCTAGGTGGTCACAAAGCACAGAGCTGATCTCCCTGTGCTATGCTTGACTATTCTGAATCACTTTTCAACTCAGCACTGTAAATACCCCTGTTTTTCCACTCGATGTGTCCTTTGTGCCACCATGAGCATAGGTGATGTAGCATGTCATAGAGGCGTGCCTTCTTTCTGTCTTTAGAATTTTCTTCCTAGCCGTTGACACCCATTTTGTAAGGTTTTTTTTATTTTAATATAAATTTATTTATTTATTTATTATTTATTTTTGGCCGTGTTGGGTCTTTGTTGCTGCATGCGGCTTTCTCTAGTTGCGGCGAGCGGGGGCTACTCTTTGTTTCTGTGCTCGGGCTTCTCATTGCGGTGGCTTCTCTTGCTGCGGAGCTCGGGCTCTAGGCGCGTGGGCTTCAGCAGCTGTGGCTTGCGGGCTCTAGAGCATGGGCTCAGTAGTTGTGGCGCATGGGCTTAGCTGCTCTGTGGCATGTGGGATCTTCCCGAACCAGGGCTAGAACCCGTGCCCCCTGCATTGGCAGGCGGATTCTTAACCACTGCGCCACCAGGGAAGCCCCCCATTTTGTAAGTTTTAATGCGGGTGTTTTTTTAATCTTACAAGAAGATGATAATAACAGGTTTTAGACAAGCAATCAGAATGCATGTTTCTTCTTTATGTGGTCCTTAAGTGGTTTTTTGCCTGAATCATTGATGGGTCGTAGTTGTCTAGTCATGAGAGCAGGAACCAAGTTTGTGCATAGGCAGGTAATAACAACTATGTCACAAAAGCTGCCTGGCTCGCTGCAGTGGCAAGATGTCGTCAACTGAGACACCCATCTTCATTTCAGAGGTGTTAAAATGTAGACAAATGCTCCTTGGAATCAACAAAATGTAGCATTAGTATCATCACATTATGGGTAGGAAATTAGAATCTGTAAATCTCTTATTGACCATAAAATCACACTACCAGTAAGTGGTCAAGCCAGGGCTCAAACCTAGGTCTCACAAAATGCTGTGTTTCAGATCCCACATCTGGTGGTACTCAATAGATGTAACATTGGGCTTAACTCCTTTTAATCTCAAGTTATCCTTATTGACTAGATGTGTGTGAATTATTCCTCTCTATTGCCTACTCCCAACCATGTCTTGCTCTCTATTTTTCTACCAAAATTTAATGCTTCAACAGACATCTTTCCTTTATATTTAATACTTCTAATTTTTCTGCTGGCTGGGAAGGAGATACACAATCATGTATAAATAAGAGTACTGCTTTTAACTGAATTCAACACATGAGCTTTAATGTATTGACTTGAGTTTTCTATTTAGTCCCCTTAATGCATTTTCTTTTAGTTTCTTCTTCATCTCTAGCTATTTTCTAAATGACTGCAGATGCCAAATGTACATCCTATACATAAATGTAGCAGCCTACAGCTATATTCTTTTTCTCAGTTTCTAATTTTTATGTATTTTGTATGGTCTTATAATTCTTTGCTAATTTATTCTGCACTATAAAATTTCGCATCTCTACCATTCAGGCCTTACGGTAACAATTACTATTGCGCTTTGGTGATGCTATTTTGTTTTAACCAACAGGGATGAACAGATAAGTTACCCGTAATTTATGAACTTAAACAAAACAGAATTATAGGTACCAGATTACTCCTGTAATTGTCCAAGTAACCAAAAGAGAATATCATATATTATAGTTATAGTAGTTTTTAAGCCCTTGGCTTTCACTTTACTGTGCATTTGCTGTTGGGTTTATTATATATATAATTTTTTCACCACTAATGAATATTCCCTTTTCCCTTTCCCTGGAGTTGCTTAATAAGCTGTAATAAAGCTTGTCACAACAGAACTCTGGAGTAAAGAAAGCTATCAGGGTTTTTGTTCATATTGAAAAAGAATGTTCTAAAGAAACAAAATGAAGAAGGTATTTATCTCAAATCCAGATTTGGCCATATCTGTCTCATATAGCAGAGAGATCTTTTCCATCCCATCAATTTAGTCCTGCTGAAATGGTGTTTCTGCATTCACTTGCTAGCTACCTTCAGTTATTCAGATGCTTCCCCATTCTTAAATTATGTATTGGCTGCTTGCCTATCTTCCTGTAGGTTATTTTCATCAATCTGAATCCATAGTTTGATTATTGGTGTGTCTCATGTAGGTTCATTCTTCCTCTCTCAAAGAAATGCTAATAAATTGAAAGCTGTTTCTGCCGCTAAATTTCAGAGTCTTATGTTGTGACAAAAGCCCCAGAGCCTTGTAATTTATAGACAGTGACGCCTCTTGTACACATCACTGATATTTGACATGCTTGCCTTGACATTTATGTTCTAACAGATGAGGCTTCCCATCTAACAGTGAGGCAGAAAACCCCTAGGTCACATTGAGCGGTCTGCTTCTCTGGATAAAACACAAGAGTAAAGAGGAAGAACACACTTTAATCATTCAGCAAGCACACCATGGATCCTTTATGCTGTCAACTGTATTGGTGTCCTTGACATACCGAGAGCACCTCCTCATTACCTTCTGAGAATTTGTGCATTTACCAAAGGCTGTATATAGAATTAAAAAACAGTCTTCCTGTCTAAGGCATAGGTCTGGAACCCAAATAATGTGGTTTCATCCTGTTCTAGTCTAACTTGAGGGGAGGGGCATTTATGCCAATATTAGGTTATTGTTTTCTGTTTCATTTAGTATCTAAAATGCCAGTGTCCTCAACTTCCTTACAGACATATTTTTGATGAGCTTATGCCACAAATTCCCTACCACATTTCTCTACTCCTAACCTTGGAGACTGAAGATTACTTAAAAAAAATTTTAAACCTGCAATTTGATAGCATTTCAAATTAATGATCTTCAGCCTCCATGGGAACATCAGTACTGCACAGACATCCTGAAGAGATAATTCATTACTAATTGTTTCATCCCCATAACCTCTGAAGTCCGGTCTATTTAGTGTCCAACCCCACTACTCCACAAAATTGTTCTCACCAAGCTGGCCATGACCTCCAATATAAGCAATTCAATTGATAAATTTCAGTTCTCAGTTTTAAGTCTATGAAATCACTTTCTTTGTGTGTGTGTATTTTTAATTAATTTTTACTGGAGTATAGCTGGTTTACAATGTTGTGTCAGTTTCTTGTTGTACAGCAAAGAGAATCAGTCATACGTATAAGTATATCCACTCTTTTTTAGATTTCTTTCCCATTTAGTTCACAGGGCACTGAGTAGAGTTCCCTGTGCTATACAGTAGATTCTCATTAATTATCTATTTTATACGTAGTAGTGTATATATGTCAGTCCCAATCTCCCAATTCATCCCACCCTCCTTTCCCCCCTTTATGAAATCGCTTTCTTACAATATTCTTCCCATCTCTTTAGTGACTCCTTTACAGCCTGCTTTGCAAACTTCTGCTCCTTTACCAAACTTACAAGTATTGACATCTTCCAGTCTTCCTTCTCAACACTCTTTTCTTCTTACTCTACCTTTTCTTCCTTGGCCATTTCATTCCCACTTATGGTTTCAACCACCACCAAAATATAGATCACTATGTCACCTATATCTCCAGAATATATTCTTCTTCCCCAAATTTCTTTTGACTATCAAATCCATATTCCCAGCTTCCTACAAAACACCTTCCCTGAATGTTTAACTGATATCTCAAACTCAGCATATTCAATCTGAATTTGTCATCATCCCTATCAATCTGCTCTATTTTTGTGTTCCATATTTCTGAATACAGCTCATCATTTATCCAGTTGCCCAAGTGAGAAATCTGGATGCCACCTTTATCTCCTTTCTTGCTCTGACCCCCCTACAACCAATTAGTCACTAAATCCTAACTTTACTATTTCTTTAATACCTCTCAAACCTACTCCCAAAGTTCCATTCCTATAGCCAACATAGGAATTCAGCCATTCTCAGCTCTTGACTGCATTGCTACACAATGTCCTAGCTCCCTCTTCATCAGTCCTCTACAATTCTGACAGAGTGATATCCAAATGCACAAACCGGATCACATCATTCTACTGCTTAACATCTTTCATGGCTATGCTTTAATTTCAGGAGGAAAGAAATGCAACATCATACAAGATTTTTCAGGAATGAAATGTTATCTTTTCGTGCAGCTTTATCACTCTATATACTTTTCATACCACGTCCACTTTTCATGGCCCAGCCCTCTGAGTCCTGATGCTGAATCAGATAGTCTCCTAGGCTGCAATCAAACCTTAGGCAAATCTCTGGTAGAGAACTCATTACATGTTATAATAACTATCTTTCTTCCCTCATTCTCAATCCCTTAAAAGGAAGAAATTTATTTCATTTCTGGACCACCCCCCCAACACCTAGTAAAAACTCAACAAGTCTTTGTTAAGGTCATGTCTGATTATAATTGTGAAAGTATAAAGTTTTTGGCTCTTCCTAGTATATTCAATGCCTATTCTTTATTAAAAAATATGGCTTAAGAAAACTTGAATTTTTTTGGCAATTCAAATGAATTCAGAAGTTGAATAATCACAACTAAAGAATAATAAAAAGGTCAAAGTGAAAATAAAAAGAAAGATCCAATGGTATGATAACCAAAATTATGAACTGCACAAAGTCCTTGAGAATAATTTTATTCTACTCAAAGATGCTTTTAAATAGATTTAATTGGCCTATGCCTCAAAGTGATATTTGACTTTATATTTGAATTTAAAGTGTTAAGAATATAAGATTTGATATGCTCAAAGCAAGAACAGGGACAAATGAAACCTATTTCATCCAGGAACCATTTTACAGTCTTCTAGATTTGTAAAGATCAACTTGCATTTCCAAAGACTTAAATACAACAAAATTTGCCTCCAGTGGCTAGCTGCCCCAGTCAGACAGAGAGAGCAGAAATGCAGTGTATCTGAATTTCAACAGCATTTGTAATTTACATTTCACCTTCCACACGCATCAACAAACAGAAAGGTCTGAAGCTGGGTCCCAGCTATGATCATGTATCATCTCAGTTGTACTTAAAATAACCTCAAGGGATGGCATAAAAATATTTTAAAATCTTAACTAGAAATTCACTTTCATGTTAGAAATGGATACCACATTTTAGATTTTGTGTTGAGGGTTGCCAGCCCAACAGTGATTTGGGAATATAACATGTAGAAAACCTAGAGACTCACACTGAAAATGCTAAATGAAATAATAAGACCTATTTGAAAATGGGAAGGAATCCATTGTTTAATTGTTAGTAATCACATTGTATATTGATTTTAAACTTTTAGATGAGGTTTGAATAGCCAAATCAGGCAGAAATTTACAATTATGAATATACTTCAGTGATAAAATAGCTATTAATATAAATGCTTTGACATACAGAATAGTTCAAAACTATTTCCATAGGTGAAGACATCAGTATAGAATTGAAGGGTAAATTCGAGGAAATCAAGGAAAAAATAAAGCTGCTACATGAGTACATAGGAAGTAGGCTGTCAGAAATTAAAATAATAGTAGACTGAACAAGTTGTGGAATCTAATAAAAAATTATAGAAATGAACTTATTTACATTACAAAATGGAAACAGACTAACCCAATCTTGAAATCCAATTTATGGTTACGAAAGGGGAAATGTGGAGGGGAAGTGATAAATTAGGAGATTGGGACTAACATATACACACTACTATATATAAAATAGATAACTAACAAGTACCTACTGTATAACACAGTGAACTATACTCAATATTCTATGATGACCTATATGGGAAAAGAATCTGAAAAAGAATGGATATATACATATATATATGTGTAACTGATTCACTCTGCTGTACACCTGAAACTAACACAACATTGTAAATCAACTATACTCCAATAAAATTTTTTTAAAAAAGAAGTTTACACAGCAATAAGCGTAATACAAGTCACATAGAATCGAATGGTAAATTAAAACCAAAACAAAACAAAACCTCATACCCAATGCAGGGATCTCTTCCCTAAAGATATTTGCATACAGCCAGCCTGTTTTCTTGTATATTTCCCCTGACAGAGTCATTCCTATTTCACATACCCTTCCAACTCCAGCTGGAGAGTTCTAATCTTTAGAAGTTTCTTAAGTTGCACAAATCCCCCTCTTCCATGTAACTTCTGCCCATTAAACCCAGGTGTGTCCTAAAAGGAAACAAATGTACTATCTCTTCTATATAAAGGCACATAGATCATTCAAAATAACTACCTTGAGTACTTCCCTGTAACTTTTTCTTCACACTAAATATCTTTAAAGTTCTTTCATAAATGCTGCCATCTGTTTAGTGAGTATATTCTGTGCTCCAGGCACTAAAGAAACAACAGGAAAAAAAATAAGGAAGTTACTGTTCCCTAATAACTTATATTCTAGACTAGGAGAACACTGTATAAAAGAGTGACTAAAGATGCTCTTTAATGCTAGATCAGAACAGAGAGCAGTGGGAGTACAAAAGATAGAGTAACTAAGCCTGACTCAGAGTGAAACAAAAAAGTTTCACATGAAGGTGAAATTTTAGCTGCTTAATTAATGAGTTTTTCTAGCAGACACGACACCAAGTACAAAGACTCTATAGTGGAAAAGAGTTTGATATGTTCCCAGAACAAAAATAAAACCATTCTGCAGGAGTCATCAGCATGGAGAATGGTTAAAGACACAGTTGAAGTCATAAGAAAAAGCCCGATCATTGGGTCTTTGGGGACTGGAGCGAGGAATTTGGCACGTATTCTATGAGGGGTCTGAGTAGGAAAAGGCTGTTCTCTGATGAAGATTTTTAAATGACCACTCTGGCAGCTATGTAGAACATAGACTCCAAAAGAATGAGTGGAAGCAGGAAGACCCATTAGAGGATAATGCAGTCATTCAGCTGAACAAGGATGGCAGCTTGGACTAAGGTAGTGGTGGCAAATGGAGTCAGAGAGAAGTAGCTAAATTCAAAAACCTTTTTAGAGGTAGAATTGACAGGACTTGCCAATGGATGAGGAAAGGAAAGTGAAAAACAAAATCAAGATTCTTAGGAATTTGGCTTGAATAATGGTGGTATCTTTTACTGAGATGGGGAAATTGAGGATGGTACAGGTTTAGAGAATAAAATCAAGAGTTTGGTATTGGATATACTTTTTTTGTGTGTGTGATGCCTATCAGACCCCCAAGTGTGGGTGTCAGGCATTAGAGTTCTCGGGAAAAAGTTTTGGATGCAGATATGAATTAGAATATTTATAGCAGCAAACCAGAAAATATCACCTAGGGAAAGGAAGAAGACCAAAAACCAAGTTCTGCTTCCTTTAGTCTTTAGAAATCAGGTAGGAAGGAGGCATGAGCCAGAGGGCATGAGAAGAAGTGGATAGTTAAGTATGAAGAAAACCAGAAGTGTGAAGTGTCACAACAGACAAGAAAGGAGAGGGTTCCAAGAAGGTGGAAATGATCAGTTGTGTGTAATCCCAATAGGAGGTAAAGAAATGGCCATTTGGTCTGGTGAGATGAGAGTCACTGGTAGTCTTGACTGACTAGGGTAGAGTAAGGGAGTGAGGCCCGCTCACACCCATTTAAAATAGGTGGAACAGACAATGAAGATGAGGAGATGGAGAGAGCATGGACACCTCTATTCACAAAAATTTGTAAATTCTTTCCTGAAACTAGAGTCTACTCTCTCTATGACCTCCTAATCTACTCCTTTAATTAGACTATCAAGGAAAAAATGATGCTAAGTTTAACATATTATCTGGCACACTCATGTGCTGGATATTCTTTGCCCTTCCAAATTAATTCTGCAGCCTTTTCTGTTCTGCTCTGTGCACTGGCTTCAGCCAGGCTCTATTACATTCTGACTTCTAGTGGGATTCAGTCAATGAGAGATGCCAGTAGGGGAGAGAGAGGGTAGAAGGAGACAGAGAGGTCATGGCATTTATTTTCTGTGTTTTGTCTGCTTGTCCAAAGTTTGGTACTAGCTTTCTCCCTTAGTAGAAGCTCCTGAGGCCTCAGCTCCTGCTAAGCTCCTGTACCTATGGCCACCCACTGGATTCCAGTAACAGTTATTTTTCCTTGTCCTTTCAAGCTTAAGGATGATAACAGCTTCCTACTCTTGCTAGCCAGTCCCTGGTTTTTCACTATTTTCGATTGGTTCCCTCAGCCCTACCTACTCTTTGTAAACTTCTTCATTAAAATTATTTCAATTGCTCTTTGGAGTGTGTTATGTCTTTCCCACTGGGACCCTGACTGATAGAACTCTCAAAAAGGGTTTGTTGAAAGAATGTGAACTATATTTTTCTTAAAGAGCACATGCTTTATGATCATTGTCAAATATTTCAATCTTTTATGGAATAAGGTAGGGCAGTCAGGAACAGTGAAAAAAGAAAACAGAGAAGAAAGGCAGTGAAAGAGAGAGAGAAGAAGAGGTTACCTTTTTAGCCACTGGAATTTTTTACTGTTTTCACCTGAGTCAGCTGTCTGAATCCCCAAGTCAATCCTCTTTTGGCACAAAAGCCAGCCTTTCAGAATGCAAGCTCTAACATGTTAAACACATCTCTTTTCTGGCATTCCAGATCCCTTCATTTTAAATAGCCTTAGAATTATTACAGGGGTTATATTCAGATAACACACTACAGAATAATTTTTTCATGTCTCTAGATTGATAATCCAATATCTCCGCCCCCTGTGCCACATGTAAAATTATAATATCAGGTACTTGCTTCCTGACATGGAGGTTTGACCTCAAGACAACTTCTAAGAAAGTTTCCCTGATTTAAATTCTCATTCCATAGCCACCGATCTCAGTCACAAAGATTTTGGAGGAAATAATTTTTCTCAAGTTGGTAAGTTAATAAAAGGGAGACATGAACTCTTTTGGATATTTCCTTTAGGAAGTGTGGAGAAAAGCACTCGTTTCAATGAAAAATCATGCTTTGTGGATAAAAGATAATCAATTTTTGCCAGGAAAATAGAGAATTCTTTTTTTAAAATCTTTTGTGTTGACCTGTAAAGTTCAATCTAAATTACTATGAGAAAAAAAACTCTATACGAAAAAGGCTAAAACTTATTAAAGTCCTTCTAGAGTGGACAAGCCACTTTGCCAGTCACAATGAGTTCCCCCTTTCAGATTAACCTATGTTTCACTTCTCAACCTCAACATAAAAGAAATTCAGTTGAACGTCACTGGATTTTTTTTCCCGAAGCTATCCTTACATGAATAACGCTTTACAGGCACTGTCCTAATTACCATACAGCATCACCAAGTTTGGTATGCATGGCCTAGGAAACCTAGTTTTTAAAATAAACTTTGCATGGATAGCTTGGGGAAATAATTTTACCTGTTGTCTAGCTAGGTATTGTTATCTAGCATTCAATGTGATGTCCCTGGGGAGTAAGATTTTATCACAGATGTTCTCAGTTGGTACCAGAAACAGAGCATTTTCATTTGGAAGGCCCAGAATTGGATTTACTGCCTTAGAAATAGATACAGACAGATGCATTTGCCAGCACAATGGATTTTCCAAGTGATTTCTGAAGAAGCTTTCAGACCTAGTACCCCATTATCCAACTTTTATTTAGACCTTGGGGGATAGTCAGGAGACCAGCAGCAAGGCGGCAGGGGTGGTGCTGAAACAAGAAAGGCATAGGAATTTTGCTTTGGTTATGATTAGGCTGCCAGCATTCTGGCCATGGATTGAATGAATTGCCAAAAAGATTTATCAGGAATAAAACAAAAAGATAAGTTGGTTTACCAGGAAGAGTGTTTCTTCTAGAACTCCAGAAATAAGTGACTATATGGGTGTATTTAATTTTTCCTACAAAGTAGTTTTATAAATGCCTTAAATTTGTATTTTTAATAAAAAGAAAACTACAAATTAGTAGCATTTTTATCACCTCCGCCATCCCAATTGCTTTCAGAATTAATGATTACTAGTTGTGTTAGTTCATTCAGGCTACTATAACAAAATACCACAGACTAGGTGGCTTATAAACAACAGAAATTTATTTCTTACAGTTCTGGAAGCTGAAAGGCCAAGATCAAGGTGCCAGCATAGTCGGGTGAGGGTCCTCTCCTGGGTTACAGAGTGCCGACCTCTCTCTGTAACATCATGTGGTGGAAGGGTCTAGGGAGTTCTGTGGTAACTCTTTTATAAATAATACTAATCCCATTTATGAGGACTCGACCTTTATTTTATGACCTAATAACCTCCCAAAGGCCCCACAACTAATACCATCACTTTTACGGGCTAGGATCTCTCACCAAATGATGGGGCCGGTGGGGGAGGACACAAACATTCATTCCATAGCACTGGTTATTCCATGACAGTGGATTAGAAAGGGTATGGGAATCACACAGGTAAAGGGATGAGACACTAAGAAGAAAAAAAATTAACAGTTTATAATTAATAGTGTTTAAATTACTACACAAATATTTATATACATTTTTCTTCCACAGTCTCTCCTTCAAATGGTTGCCATGTAAACTGAGATTTAGAAGACTGAAGCCCTTGAGATCCACAATATTTATTGGTTAAGACCATGCATTTTAGTCATTCGATTCAGCGTAGTGCTAAACTCATTTAAATAGCAGCTGGCAACTGTCCTTGGAGCTGCTGTCCTTGAAGTCACTGGTTAGAGAAGGCTGCAAAAGCAAGCCCTGAAAAATTAACAGAAGCAGACAATTTCTCAGTGATTACGGTACAATAGTTACAATACTTTTCCTATATTTGAATGAAAGAATCACAATAAGTCAAGGATAAAATATGTTTTGCAGAGTTGTCAAAATATGTATGTGTGTGTGTATGTGCAGGTACATATATATGAAAATTGAAAAAAATCATTCCAGAAGTTTAGAATCAAGAGGAAGACTTACAGGTGATATATGGGAAGATGGCGGAGTAGAAGGACGTGCTCTCACTCCCTCTTGCGAGAACACCAGAATCACAACTAGCTGCTGGACAATCATCGACAGGAAGACACTGGAACTCACCAAAAAAGATACCCCACATCCAAAGACAAAGGAGAAGCCACAATGAGACGATAGGAGGGGCACAATCACAGTAAAATCAAATCCCATAACTGGTGGGTGGGTGACTCACAGACTGGAGAACACTTATACCACAGAAGTCCACCCACTGGAGTGAAGGTTCTGAGCCCCACGTCAGGCTTCCCAACCTGGGGTTCTGGCAACGGGAGGAGGAATTCATATAGAATCAGACTTTGAAGTCTAGTGGGAATTGATTGCAGGACTTCAACAGGACTCGGGGGAACAGAGACTCCACTCTTGCAGTGCACACACAAAGTAGTGTGCGCACTGGGACCCAAGGGAAGGAGCAGTGACCCCAGGGGAGACTGAACCAGACATACCTGCTAGTGTTGGAGGGTCTCCTGCAGAGGCGGAGGGGGGGCTGTGGCTCACCGTGGGGACAAGGACAGTGACAGCAGAAGTTCTGGGAAGTACTCCTTGGCATGAGCCCTCCCAGAGTCTGTCATTAGCCCCACCAAAGAGCCCAGGTAGGCTCCAGTGTTGGGGTGCCTCAGGCCAAACAACCAACAGGGAGGGAACCCAGCCCCACCTATCAACACTTAAGTGGACTAAAGTTTTACTGAGCTCTGCACATCAGAGCAACAGTCAGCTCTACCCACCACCAGTCCCTCCCATCAAGCCTCTTCGATAGCCTCATCCACCAGAGGGAAGAGAGCAGAAGCAAGAAGAACTATAATCCTGCAGCCTGTGGAACAAAAACCACATTCACAAAAAGATAGACAAGATGAAAAGGCAGAGAGCTATGTACCAGATGAAGGAACAAGATAAAACACCAGAAAAACAACTAAATGAAGTGGAGATAGACAACCTTCCAGAAAAAGAATTCAGAATAATGATAGTGAAGATGATCCAGGACCTCGGAAAAAGAATGGAGGTAAAGATCGAGAGGATGCAAGAAATGTTTAACAAAGACATAGAAGAATTAAAGAACAAACAAACAGAGATGAACAATACAATAACTGAAATGAAAACTACACTAGAAGGAATCAATAGCAGAATAACTGAGGCAGAAGAACGGATAAGTGACCTGGAAGACAGAATGGTGGAATTCACTGCCATGGAACAGAATAAAGAAAAAAGAATGAAAAGAAATGAAGACAGCCTAAGAGACCTCTGGGACAACATTAAACGCAACAACATTCGCATTATAGGGGTCTCAGAAGGAGAAGAGAGAGAGAAAGGACCAGAGAAAATATTTGAAGAGATTATAGTCGAAAACTTCCCTAATATGGGAAAGGAAATAGCCACCCAAGTCCAGGAAGTGCAGCGAGTCCCATACAGGATAAACCCAAGGAGAAACACACCAAGACACATAGTAATCAAATTGGCAAAAATTAAAGACAAAGAAAAATTATTGAAAGCAGCAAGGGAAAAACGAAAAATAACATACAAGGGAACTCCCATAAGGTTAACAGCTGATTTCTCAGCAGAAACTCTACAGGCCAGAAGGGAGTGGCATGATATACTTAAAGTGAGGAAAGGGAAGAACCTACAACCAAGATTACTCTACCCGGCAAGGATCTCATTCAGATTCGATGGAGAAATCAAAAGCTTTACAGACAAGCAAAAGCTAAGAGAATTCAGCACCACCAAACCAGCTCTACAACAAATGCTAAAGGAACTTCTCTAAGTGGGAAACACAAGAGAAGAAAAGGATCTACAAAAGCAAACCCAAAACAATTAAGAAAATGGTCATAGGAACATACATAGTGATAATTACCTTAAACGTGAATGGATTAAATGCTCCAACCAAAAGACACAGGCTTGCTGAATGGATACAAAAACAAGACCTATCTATATGCTGTCTACAAGAGACCCACTTCAGACCTAGGGACACATACAGACTGAAAATGAGGGGAAGGAAAAAGATATTCCATGCAAATGGAAATCAAAAGAAAGCTGGAGTAGCTATACTCATATCAGATAAAATAGACTTTAAAATAAAGAATGTTACAAGAGACAAGGAAGGACACTACATAATGATCAAGGGATCAATCCAAGAAGAAGATATAACAATTATAAATATATATGCACCCAACATAGGAGCACCTCAATACATAAGGCAAATGCTAACAGCTATAAAAGAGGAAATCGACAGTAACACAATAATAGTGGGGGACTTTAACACCTCACACCAATGGACAGATCATCCAAAATGAAAATAAATAAGGAAACAGAAGCTTTAAATGACACAATAGACCAGATAGATTTAATTGATATTTATAGGACATTCCATCCAAAAACAGCAGATTACACTTTCTTCTCAAGTGCACACAGAACATTCTCCAGGATAGATCACATCTTGGGTCACAAATCAAGCCTCAGTAAATTTAAGAAAATTGAAATCATATCAAGCATCTTTTCTGACCACAACGCTATGAGATTAGAAATGAATTACAGGGGAAAAAACGTAAAAAACACAAACACATGGAGGCTAAACAATATGTTACTAAATAACCAAGAGATTACTGAAGAAATCAAAGAGGAAATCAAAAAATACCTAGAGACAAATGACAATGAAAACACAATGATCCAAAACCTATGGGACGCAGCAAAAGCAGTTCTAAGAGGGAAGTTTATAGCTATACAAGCCTACCTCAAGAAACAAGAAAAATCTCAAGTAAACAATCTAACCTTACACCTAAAGGAACTAGAGAAAGAAGAATAAACAAAACCCAAAGTTAGCAGAAGGAAAGAAATCATAAAGATCAAAGCAGAAATAAATGAAATAGAAACAAAGAAAACAATAGCAAAGATCAATAAAACTAAAAGCTGGTTCTTTGAGAAGATAAACAAAATTGATAAGCCATTAGCCAGACTCATCAAGAAAAAGAGGGAGAGGACTCAAATCAATAAAATTAGAAATGAAAAAGGAGAAGTTACAACAGACACTGCAGAAATACAAAGCATCCTAAGAGACTACTACAAGCAACTCTATGCCAATAAAATGGACAACCTGGAAGAAATGGACAAATTCTTAGAAAGCTATAACCTTCCAAGACTGAACCAGGAAGAAATAGAAAATATGAACAGACCAATCACAAGGAATGAAATTGAAACTGTGATTAAAAATCTGCCAACAAACAAAAGTCCAGGACCAGATGGCTTCACAGGTGAATTCCATCAAACATTTAGAGAAGAGCTAACACCCATCCTTCTCAAACTCTTCCAAAAAATTGCAGAGGAAGGAACACTCCCAAACTCATTCTATGAGGCCACCATCACCCTGATACCAAAACCAGACAAAGATACTACAGAAAAAGAAAATTACAGACCAATATCACTGATGAATATAGATGCAAAAATCCTCAACAAAATACTAGCAAACAGAATCCAACAATACATTAAAAGGATCATACACCATGATCAAGTGGGATTTATCCCAGGGATGCAAGGATTCTTCAATATACGCAAATCAATGTGATACACCATATTAACAAATTGAAGAAGAAAAACCATATGATCATCGCAATAGATGCAGAAAAAGCTTTTGACAAAATTCAACACCTATTTATGATAAAAACTCTCCAGAAAGTGGGCAAGAGGGAACCTACCTCAACATAATAAAGGCCATATACGACAAACCCACAGCAAACATCATTCTCAATGGTGAGAAACTGAAAGCATTTCCTCTAAGATCAGGAACGAGACAAGGATGTCCACTCTCACCACTATTATTCAACATAGTTTTGGAAGTCCTAGCCACGGCAATCAGAGAAGAAAAAGAAATAAAAGGAATACAAATTGTCTTCTCTAAAAAGAAGACATACAGATGGCCAAGAAGCACATGAAAAGCTGCTCAACATCACTAATTATTAGAGAAATGCAAATCAAAACTACAATGAGGTATCACCTCACATCAGTTAGAATGGGCATCATCAGAAAATCTACAAACAACAAATGCTGGAGAGGGTGTGGACAAAAGGGAACCCTCTTGCACTGTTGGTGGGAATGTAAATTGATACAGCCACTATGGAGAACAGTATGGAGGTTCCTTAAAAAACTAAGAACAGAATTACCATATGATACAACAATCCCACTACTGGGCATATACCCAGAGAAAACCATAATTCAAAAAGACACATGCACCCCAATGTTCATTGCAGCACTATTTACAATAGCCAGGTCATGGAAGCAACCTAAATGCCCATCAACAGACGAATGGATAAAGAAGATGTTGTACATATGTACAATGGAATATTACTCAGCCATAAAAAAAAACGAAATTGAGTCATTTGTTGAGATGTGGATGGATCTAGAGACTGTCATACAGAGTGAAGTAAGTCAGAAAGAGAAAAACAAATATCGTATATTAACGCATGTATGTGGAACCTAGAAAAATGGTACAGATGAACCGGTTTGCAGGGCAGAAGTTGAGACACAGATGTAGAGAACAAACGTATGGACACCAAGGGGGGAAAACCGCGGTGGGGTGGGGATGGTGGTGTGCTGAATTGGGCGATTGGGATTGACATGTATACACTGATGTGTATAAAACTGATGACTAATAAGAACCTGCATATAAAAAAACAAACAAGCAAACAAAACACCTAATAGTAAACTTTCTTTGGGTTATTTGTATGGAAATATGTTAATATAAATGTTTCAGACATTAAAAAAAAAAAGAGGAAGAGTTACAGTGGGACATTGCTGAGAGATTTAAATAAATTCTATTACTTAACGTCTTGCCAAATGGGGCTTTAGACCCTATTTTAATCATTAACTGATGTTTAAAATGTGAATCATCTCTAATTCTCTCCTAAACTAATTTACAAAAGGATAAATTCCTGAATTATGTTCCACTTATTTTCCTCCTTTACTTTGTATAGCCAGTCTCTATCTGAGTACTATTGCTTCTGCAGAAGCAATATTTTATTTTATTTCTTCCAGCCAAGGCCTGTACCTCTTAAGATTAAATACACAAGTTTGAGGTATGGTATAATAAAACTGCTGCTTTAAAAGAGGCCCAGACAGCTAAATACTGAACTGCTCTGTTGAAGGCTGCTCAAACTCTGCAATATTCCATTTTTCATAATGTTAGGACCCACATATGGTAGACACTTCTTTCTAATTTCATATCCTTTATCTGCTGCCATAAACTGGTTTGGTAGACCTTCACTAGCAGATTGGTGGCAATTATTTTACCCCGAACTTTTAAATCCTGGCATTCCAATTAGCTGCATGCATACACACCTCCCTCCATAAGGCCTACCCATTCTCCATCTCTATGTTCAACTCCCCCTGCACACCCACACTAGGATTTTCACCCTGTCACAGCACAGACATTCTGTTTTACACCATGGTAAGCCATTTCCTTGCCTATCTTTCCTAATGAGTCATAAGCTCCTTAGATGCCTGATAATATGATGAATGAATGAGGTAAACAACAAAGGAATCACTTAACAAATGCAATAGAAAGAATACTTCTGTTTTTCCCTCAGCTGTTTTATATTTTTAATAATTTGTGTCTTCCAAATAGAATATTCCTGATCCTCATTGATCAATCAAGAAATCTAAATTGATTTATTGTCATTTAAATTTCATTTTAATATAATATTTCTGTACAACTTCAAACTCAGAAAAAGCCTAAGGGTATAGATGTGTTGTGTGAGGAAGCATTCAAGATGCTCACAGTTGGAAAGTGACCTTTGTTTCTAGAAATGGCCGGTTGTTGAAGAGAGATATACCAGGGCCACATTTATCAGTCAAAGGTTATATAAAAACCATAGGATAAATATAATTAATAGGCCTGGACTATCTAATTAAAGATTTTGAGGAAAAAATTCATATTTATAATCAAATAAATATGGAGAGATTATATGTTTATATACAAGGTAATAAAGTAAACATGTATAATAGAAAGGAATTTTCACATTTTTAAAATAAGAAATATAAAAATATTGCACTTTTCAGCCTAAGCTTCCAGCCCCTAGGGACTTTTGTTCATTCTTCTGTATTTCTAGAACATTGGTAGGAAACTGTAATCCATAAAGGGAATGAAAATAGTTGTAAGAGCAAATGGAGGACAAGTAATTGATACATCCAAGTAAGCTGATACAGTATATGATTACACAAAAGATTATCTTACTCCTCTTTTTAATCTGCTTGTTGTCCCTCCTGAATATAAACCTGGGATTGATTTATTCTATAGATATGTTTTCCCTCACCATAATACAGGCACTGACCAGACAGTGAAAGTACAAAGATAAATGTGACAGGGCTTCTTGCCTGGAGGACCTTTCTGACTAGTCAGTGGCGATGGGCATGCATCCAAGTGACACAGGGGTTATTATGCAGTGAGGCCCAAGAAAGAGGGCAGTCAGAACAGTCCTCCTGAAGCAAATATCCATGCATTATACTTTGGGAATTTAAAATTGAGCAAATTGGGGAAAACATCAATTCTAAAGTAAGCCCCAGAGAAATCTTTTCTGAGTTCCCAACACTTTCTGCGAATAAATATTCAATAGTTGATCTGTTGCAGATAGGATTCTGTAAATAAACTCAGACATGACCTTCATTTGCTATGTGCTGTGGCAGGAATAACGAAACTCCTACAACCACCGAGAGCCCCTGGTTCCATTATAGCAGCAACACTGGCTTCTTAGAAAAGCCACAGACCACTGGCAGAAGGGATTTGAAATACTTTAATATTTCTTTTAAAGCCATGGCAACCATGAAACAATTGTAGAAATAGAAGGTTTGATTTCTTGACATATTTTTTTTAGTGTCTGGTATTCTGAATTTGCACATATAAAAAACTCTTATAAAATTTATTATGTTGAAAGGTAAAGACAACATTATACTTAATTTTATTCCATACCTTTATATAAGCCATGAATAAGACAAATCACATTAATGAATAGATTTTTACCTCTCTGAAAATAATATCTGGATCTTTCAGTCCTTGATTTTTTACAGACCGTGGCCAATGGCCTCAAAACAGCTCCATGAGTTTACTGAAAAACATTTTTCAGGATTCACTAATCTATTTAGAAGCAGCAGTATTATGCTTTCATGACTGAAACTAAAAAATGAAATAAATTTCCTTTCTGTACATCTTTTCTCTAGGATTTAATAACTTACTGCTTAATATTAGTTCAGTGACCTTTCTTGTCATATTTATTCACATCTGAAGGAGAATAAGAGTAAATTCTTAAACAGAATAAAAAGACAGAATTCATTTACCTTTAAAAAAAGAAAAGGGAAAAAAACACATATTTGTCTTTACGTTTTTTATCAACAGCCAAAATGTATGCATGTCATCTAGCTCCGTAATGGAATTATATATTGTTCAGAGCACTATGTACAAAGATTTTATTATAATTAATGATTTTGACATCACAATGATTAATGTATTATTACTGGAAAATCAATTGCTTGAAATAAGTTTAGAAAATGATTCAGTTGAAACATGATTGAGGCTGCATATAAATAAAATGTCTAAGTACTAGTGAAGCATGAATCATGACTTTTAACTCAAAATGTATTGTTTTACATTTCCCACATACTCTCTAACAACAAGATCAGCTCTAAAAATGAGTGAGTGGAAGTTCTCTCTATATATCTAGTACTGCCAAACATTGAGAAATTTATGTTTTAATACTAACACGTTCATGAAGAATCACTGACAAATCTGGGCTTTTGCATTTGCTGATTTCATTGGAAGCACCAGCCATTGGGACACTGTTTTCCATAGACTGGTCAAAGCACCTGCTTATAACACCAAAGGTTTTATTTTGTGTTTCTTTCATTATTATATAGTGACCAGTTTTGTTGCTCTGTTCCCTCATTACAACTTAAACATGACCAATAATATCTATATGTATGCTGTTGGTCATAAACTAAATCTATGACAAAGCCTTAAAGAAAATCAACTTAAGACAGATGCCCTCCTGATTAGAGCCTCCTATATCATGAATTCCTGGCAAGGAGGAACACTGTTGCCTTTTTTGTTGAATCCCCAGTGCCTGGCACATAGTTTTGATAAACAGATGTTTGTAGAATAAAACTTAACCATTGGTTACCCATATCAACATAAAATATGAAGAATATCCTGAGTTCTGAAGTTAATGTTACTGCTACCTGCCCTTCCTCTGAATTTCTATAGCACTTGTCTAGAAAACACATATGAAACTTTGTACTGCCTTAAATTAGATACTTTTTTCTTTTTTTTTCTTCTCTTTCCTTTCTTTTTAAATCTGATATATGCCATCTGTTTAAAGAGACTCTAAACACCTGGAGAATAGGAGCTCTGTCATATGTTTCTTTATAATCCCAAACATTCTTATAAAGCACAAAGTTCAAGAAATAAACTCAGATTGAAACATAAAGTTCTACTTTCTTCCCAAAGTATACTTATTCTCTTATAATCTTACAATTTCATTAATGAATTTGAACACTTACAATAAGGGCAATCTATTAACTAAATCTACTGAATTCACATGAATATCAAGATAAGATTAATCAGGGTCTTATGATTTTAAAGCTATTTGGAGATAGAAAGATCATTTTCAAGAGGAAATTCTTGGAGCATAGTGACCTAAATAGAGTTCCTTCCCCCTCCACTCTCAACATTAAGCTATATGTCTTTCTGGCCAAATACCTCCTTGGATCTACAGGTTTAAGTGAGACTTTGAGCTCACTCTGCATAAGGAAATAATGTGGGACTTAATCCAAGTGTCAGGCCAAGGACAAAGAATGGAAAGTGACAGGTACTGGGAAGATTTTGCCACTTAGAGTTCCAAAGGCAAAGTTGCCATGAGCCCCTTAAGACTGTGGTGGGTGTTCCTGACCTTAGAAAGACCAATAAGGAGTTAATAGGAGAACTGAATTTTTCTTGCACTTGAGGTTTGGAGGAAAACAACAATCAAAGAGACTCTGCCAGGTCCCTCAATAAGCAATTGACAGCCTGCCTACCCCTAAAATGGAAGACCACAGGGATGGAAATGAATCCGCCACATCCCACCACCTCTGGATCCCACAGTTTAAAATATCCACACAGCAAGACCTGAGCTGTAGTAAGCCAACAAAGAAAAATTACATCTAAAAGAGGCCATCAGCCAAAAGCATCACTTAACAAGTTCCCAATGAAACAGAACTGCTGGAGGAGACAAAGTAACCCTGAATTAAAAAGTAATAATAAGAGCACCAAAAGAGATTCCAAAATTTGAGTACTTCTCACTACCTCCACCACAATTACCATATTCTATGCCACCATCCTCTCTTGTCAGTGTTATTGCAATACCTCCTATTGTTCTCCTTGCTGTCTCTTCTTCACACAGAAGCCAGATTTTTTATTGAAAAAGCAAGCCAGAGAGGAGGCATTGTGGAAGATTTTGGCCGCACAGGCTTGGTTTGTGAATCTCCCAAGACCCCTCATAAAAACAGAGAGAGCAACTAGGAAAGCAAAAACAAAGACCCACAGATAATGTATATAATAAAACTAGATGACAAGATATCCACAAATCACAAGGTATAGGGAGGTGATAAAAACCACTGAAATTCATGTGGTATCAGCATTTATGTGGGAAGAAGTGGAGAGAAAGCACATAGGCTTCTGTTAGCCCTGAGCAGGGAAGCCCTAAAATCATGAATAAGTACCCTCTAGGAAGTGCAAGGGACCAATCTAAGAGTTACAGTGAAAACTTTTTTAATTCACAGTGAGTGAAGAAAACTACAACGGACTGTACTATAATGGTGCCGGAACAGTCTGGGCCTTATAAACGTTTGATACTGATAAATCAAAACTTCTTTTCAATAGAAAACCCTACACTATAGAAAAATTGCTTTTAGTAGGATACAAATTGAACAGGACAGGTAAAAATGGACAAAGAGACAAGACAGGGAAATATGGACAAAGAAAGAGGTCCATACAACTGTAGGAGGGACACAAAGGAGGTAGAGCTCTGAAAATATGAGGGCATATTTTAATCACTTTGCAAAAATGACAGAAGAAATATTTTAACAAGGGGTCAGAAAACTATAGCCCAGTGGGTGAATGTATTCTGTGGACTGTTTTTTCTATGGTCCCACAAGGTAAGAGTGGGAAGAAGAAGAAGAAGGAGGAGGAGGAGGAGGAGGAGGAGGAGGAGGAGATGAAGGGAAGAAGGAGAAGAAGAAGAAGAAGGAAGAGGAGGAGGAAGAAGGGATGAAGGGAAGGAGAAGGAGGAGGAGGAGGAGAAGAAGAAGAAGAAGAAGAAGGGGGTGAGGAGAAGGAGAAGAAGAAGAAGAAGAAGAAGAAGAAGAAGAAGAAGAAGAAGAAGAAGAAGAAGAAGAAGAAGAAGAAGAAGAAGAAGAAGAAAAAGAAGAGGAAGAAGAAGAAGGGGGTGAGGAGAAGGAGAGGGAGGAGGAGAAGGAGGAGGAGACAAAGGCCTTATGTAGCCAGCAAAGCATAACATATTTACTATGTGGCCCTTTATATAAAACTTTTGCCAACCCCTGCTCTAGCAGAATGGAGCTATAAATGCTATGTTGACTACTCTTCCTCCTAAAAGTAGATGAAAGGTAAGCAATATGAAATAATCAAGGCAAAGCAGTTTTGAGGGAAAAAAAAGAATAAGGAACAGAATAATGTTTCTACATACATACCCACAAAACAGATGAAAACTATAAGTAAACTTGTAGCCTAATATTTCAAAATGAGAATAAAGAAATTTTTTAAAAATTATCAAAATTATAAAAGAAAAATATAGATTAAAAAATTTTTTAAGTCAAAAACAAAGTGATTAGAGAAAGGAAAAATTTGAAAAGAGAGGTGACAGACTCTGGGAAGAATTAGAAATGAACCAAAAATTATTTCATAAATGAAGACTAAGGATGAACACAAGAGTGAATAAATACAACATATAAAGCATCAGAAAGTTATTTAAGAATTATTACAGAAAGAGAAGGTACAAGCCATATGTATATATAGCACACAGTGAAAATTCTAATATCACTGTAATTGGAGTCCCAGAAAGAAATAGTGCAGAGATAAGCTTTGAAGGTACAATGATTTTACTGCTTTTGTCTTTTGCTTGTCTCTAAAACTTTTGATCTTGCTATCAAATCTGAATGAAAGCCTTGCTGGGTAGAGTATTCTTGGTTGTAGGTTTTAGAGACAAGCAAAAGCGAAAAGAGTTCAGAACCACCAAATGAGCTTTATAAGAGATGTTCAAGGGACTTCTCAAAGTGAAAAACAAAAGGCCAGAACTATAAACATGAAAATTATGAAAGGAAAAATCTCATTGGTAAAAGCAAATACACAGTTAAGGTAGTAAATCAACCATGTACAAAGCTAGTGGAAAAGTTAAAAGACAAAAGTAGTAAAATCATTTATATCTGCTCTAAGTAGTTAAGAGATACACAAAACAAAAATGTAAAATATGATGTCAAAAACAGTAATCATGGGAGAAGGGAATAAAAATGCAGGAAAATTAAGTAATCAGCAACTTAAAATAAGCACACCTATATATAGATTGCTATTTATAAACCTCATGGTAACCACAAACAAAAATCTGTAATAGATACACACACTAAAAAGAGAAAAGAATCCAAATATAACACTAAAGATAGTCATCAAATCATGAGGGAATAGAACAAAAGAAGAAGAAAGGAACCAAAACAAACCACAAAAACAACCCTAAATCAATTAAAATGGCAATAAGTACATACATATCAATACTTAAATATATATGGACTAAATGCTCCAATCAAAACACACAGAATAAATGAAAGGATTAAAAAAACAAAATCCACAAATATGTTACCTACAAGATTCACTTCAAATCTAAAGATAAACAGAGACTGAAAGTGAGGGCATGGAAAAAGGTATTCCATGCAAATGGAAATCAAGAGAAAGCTGGAATAGCAATATTTACATCAAACAAAATAGACTTTAAAACAAAGACTATAATAATAGACAAAGAAGGACATTACATATGATAGAGGGATCAACTCAAGAAGATGTAACAATTGTAAATACATAGGCACCCAACATAGGAGCACCTAAATACATAAAGCAAATATTAACATATATAAAGGAACATAAATTGACAGTAACATAAATTGACAGTAACACAATAATAGTAAGGGGACTTTAACACCCCACTTATATCAATGGACAGATCACCCAGACAGAAAATCGATAACGAAACACTGTCATTAAATGACACATTAGAGCAGATGGACTTAATAGATATATACATAGAACATTCCGTCCAAAAGCATGTGGAACATTCTCCAGGATAGATCACATGCTACAACACAAAACAAATCTCAGTTAATTTAAGAAAACTGAAATCATATCAAGCATCTTTTCTGACCACAATGCTATGAGACTAGAAATCAACTACAAGAAAAAACTGCAACACTCATAAACATACGGAGGCTAAAAAAAATACGCTACTAAATAGCTAATGGATCACTGAAGAAATCAAAAAGTACCTGGAGACAAATGAAAATCTAAACACAATGATCCAAAATCTACAGAATGCAGCAAAAGCAGTTCTAAGGGACTTGAGGAGTTTACAGTGATACAAGCCTACCTCAGAAAACAAGAAAAATCTCACATAAACAACCTGACCTTATACCTAAAGGAATTAGAAATGAAGAACAAACAAAACCCAAAGTTAGTAGGAGAGAAATCATAAAGACCAGAGAAGAAATAAATGAAATACAGACTAAGACAACAATAGAAAAGATCAACAAAACTAAGAGCTTGTTCTTTGAAAAGATAAACAAAACTGATAAACCTTTAGCCAGGCCATCAAGAACAAAAGAGGGCCCAGATCAATAAAATCAGAAATAAAAAAGATGTTACAACTTACACCACAGAAATAAAAAGGATCATATGAGATTACTTCAAACAACTATAAGCCAATAAAATGTACAACCAGGAAGAAATGAACAAATTCTTAGAAATGTACAGTCTCCCAAGACTGAATCAGGAAGAAATAGAATATATGAACAGATGGATTACCAGTAATGAAATTGAATCAGTAATTTAAAAATTCCCAAAAAACAAAATTCCAGGAACAGAGAGTTTCACAAGTGAATTCCACTAAACATTTATAGAAAAGTTAACATCTATTCTCAAACTACTCCAAAAAATTGAAGAAGAAGGAACACATCCAAACTTATTCTACAGGGCCAATATCACACTGATACCAAAACCAGACAAAGATATCACAAAAAAAAAGAAAATTACAGGCAAATATTGCTGATGAACACAGATGAAAAAATCCTCAATAAAATATTAGCAACCTGAATTCAGCAACACATTAAAAGGATCATACACTATGATCAAGTGGCATTTATCCTAGAGATACAAAGATTGTTCAATATCCACAAATTAATCCATGTGATACACCACATTAACAAGTTAAAGAATAAAAGTCATATTATCATCTCAATAGATGTGAAGAAAGCTTTTGATTAAATTCTATTCATTTTTGATAAAAATTCTCAACAAAGTAGGTATAGAGGAAATATACACTTCAATGTAATAAAGGCCTAATATGATAAGCCGACAGCTAACATCATTCTCAATGGTGAATAGCCAAAACATTTCCTCTAAGATCAGGAACAAGACAAGGATGCCTATTCTCACCGCTTTTATTCAACAGAGTATTGGAAGTCCTAGCCACAGCAATCAGACAAGAAGAAGAAATAAAAAGTATCTAAATTGGAAAGGAAGAGGTAAAACTGTCACTGTTTGCAGATGATATGAAAATCCTAAAGATGCCAACAACAACAAAAAACCTATTAGAACTCATCAATGAATTCAGTAAAGTTGCAGGATGCAAAATTATTATACAGAAATCTGTTGCATTTCTGTATACTAATAATGAACTGTCAGAAAGAATAAGAAAACAATCTCATTTACAGTTGCATCAAAAATGATAAAATACCTACAAATAGATTCAATGAAAGAGGTAAAAGACTTCTACTCAGAAAACTATAAGACATTGATGAAGGAAATTATAGACAACATAAACAAATGAAAAGATATACCATGCTCATAGATTGGAAGAATAATATTATTAAAAATGACCATGCTACCAAGGCAATCTACATATTCAGCACAATCTCAATCAAAATAGCAATGGCATTTTTCACAGAACTAGAACAAATAATTCTAAAATTTGTACGGAAATACAAAAGACCCCAAATAGCCAAAACAATCTTGAGAAAGAAGAACAAAGCTGCAAGTATCAAGCTCCCCGGTTCAAGCCATACTACAAAGCTATAGTAATCAAAGCAGTATGGTACTGGCACAAAAACAGACACATAGATCAATGGAATAGAATAGAATCCAGAAATGACCCCACACTTCATATGGTCAATTAATCTATGACAAAGGAGGCAAGACTATAATGGGGAAAAGAAAGCCTCTTCAATAAATGGTGTTTGGAAAGCTGGACAGCTACATGCATAAGAACTAAACTGGATGACTTTTTCACGCCATATACAAAAAGAAACTCAAAATGAATTAATGACTTAAATGTGAGACCTGAAACCATAAAACTCCTAGATAAAAATATGGGCAGTATGCTCTTTGACATTGGTATTAGCAACGTTTTTTTGGATCTGTGTTTTCAGGCAAGGGAAACAAAAGCAAAAATAAACAAATGGGACCTAGTCAAACCAAAAAGCTTTTGCATAGTGCAGGAAACCATTTACAAAACCAAAAGACAACCTACTGAATGGGAGAAGATATGTGTAAAAGATATATTTAATCAGGGGTTAATATCCAAGACATTTTTCCAAGAAAGACATACAGACAGCCAACCGACACATTAAAAGATGCTCGACATCACTAATCATCAGGAAAATGTAGATTAAGACCACAGTAAGATACCACCTCATACCTGTCTGAATGTCTATCATCAAAAAGACAACAAATAACAAGTGTTGGCAAGGATGTGGAGAAAAAGGGACCCTCTTGCACTATTGGTGGGATTGTAAATTGGTGCAAACATTATGGAAAACAATATGGAGTTTCCTCAAAAAGTTAAAAATAGAACTGCCATATGATTCAGTAATTTCACTTTCTGGTATTTATCAGAAGAAAACAAAAACATTAATTTGAAAAGATACATGCACTCCATGTTCACTGCAGCATTATTTATAATAGCCAAGATATGGAAGCAACCTAAGTGTCTATCAATAGATATATGGACAAAGAAGCTGTGAGATAGATAGACAGATAGACAGATAGATAGATAGATACAGACACATATATATATGTATGTATACACAGACACACAAAATAGTATAATACTCAACCATTAAAAAGTGAAATCTTGTCATTTGGGACAACATGAATGGATCTAGAGTGTATTAAGCTATGTAAAATAAGCCAGACAGAGACAAATACCGCATGATCTCACTTACATGTGGAATCTAAAGAGCAAAAACAAACAAAACAAAACAAAAACACATCATAGATACAGGGAACAAATGGGTGGTTGCTAGAAGGTGAGGCATGACTGGGTGGGTGAATAGTTATAGAGGATTAAGGTGCATATAATAAGTCACAAGAATGAATATACAGCATAAGGAATATGGTCAATAACATTGTAATAAGTTTGTGAGGGGACAGACGGTTAGTAGACTTATCATGTTGATCATTCCATAATGTATGCAAATGTCACATCATTATGTAGTACACATAAAACTAACAAAATAGTGTACTATCAACTATATTTCAATAAAAAAGAAAAATATTGTATGTTAACTCTATAAGTTTATAAACTTCTTGATGAGGATGATTTCCTAGCAAAAGATAAAATTACTAAATTTGACCTTAAGAATAAGTCAAAAATTTGAATAAACTTATTATAATAAAGAAGTTGGAAAACTTGTATTATTAAAAAAGGAATTCCATGAGGGGATTCAAAAGAGCATAGTTGTAAGCATTGATTTGAAGAAAAACAAAACAAAACATTTTTATGTTTATATCTATTTAAGTTGGCAGCCCTCAATAAAACATTCACAACTGCCAGGAAGAGCAACTTTACCAGTGTCTAGAAAAGTGGCTGTTGGGCATAACCTATTACCTAGCAAATCCCTACAGAGGCTTTCCCACAAGAGCATACGGAGCCATGATCGTGAATATTCACTGCAGCAATACTTGCAATAGTGAAGATTTGTAAGTAATCTAAATTTTATGGGAGGGGGATAAATAAATACCTTGTGATGCATTCAAGCAAATTAACATAATGCAGCAGTAAAATGGATACAGTTCAAAATATGTTGAGTGAAAAAAGCAAGTTGTAGAAAAATACATCAGTATGTGAAACCACTTAAGTAAATTTTAAAAAATAAATACAACAATGACTACATATTTGTTTCAGGCACATATATATGTAATGAAAACATTAAAATATGAACTGGATACACAGTAACATCACAAGGATCGCCTCCAGAGAGAAGAGGAAGCCCATACACTAGAAGGGAAACAATGGGATTTCAACTTTAATTTTCATCATTTGAAAAAAAAATCTGAAATAAACATGACAAAATGTCAACATGTTTTAAAATTCTGGAAATATGAAAATTTTTGTATGATTCTTAGTCAAAGTTTTAAATTTATACTGACTCCCCAAAGCCCTTTTCTGCATCCCTTTCCTTCTGTATGGTCCCACTTTCCTGAGAGGTACCCCATATTGTCTCCTTCCCCATAGCAACTTGCCAAAAGAAATCTAATATCTGCCATTGATATTTAGTGTAAATTAAAGCAGCTTATTTCCATCATCGGATGAATGGATAAAGAAGATGTGGCACATATATACAATGGAATATTACTCAGCCATAAAAAGAAATGAAATGGAGGTGTTTGTAATGAGGTGGATGGAGTTAGAGTCTGTCATACAGAGTGAAGTAAGTCAGAAAGAGAAAAACAAATACAGTATGCTAACACATATATATGGAATCTAAGGGAAAAAAAAAAAAAAAAAAGAGGTCATGAAGAACCTAGTGGCAAGATGGGAATAAAGACACAGACCTACTAGAGAATGGACTTGAGGATATGGGGAGGGGGAGGGGTGAGATGTGACAGGGTGAGAGAGTGTCATGGACATATATACACTACCAAATGTAAAATAGATAACTAGTGGGAAGCAGCCGCATAGCACAGGGAGATCAGCTCGGTGCTTTGTGACCACCTAGAGGGGTGGGATAGGGAGGGTGGGAGGGAGGGAGATGCAAGAGGGAAGAGATATGGCAACATATGTATATGTGTAACTGATTCACTTTGTTGTAAAGCAGAAGCTAGCACACCATTGTAAAGCAATTATACTTCAATAAAGATGTTTAAAAAAAAAAAAAAAGCAGCTTATTACTCTCAGAGATATCTAATTATCTAATTGTTGAATCTATATCCATATGTACTTTCCAAACATTACAAATATCAGAGAACAGGTGGTTGCATCTTTGTAACTGTAGTGTTGTTTTTCTGGGAAAGTGGTTTTCCCCAGGTTCCTGAAATCACATCTGCCAGGCAACCTTTTATATGCTTGTGTGTAATTCAAGGCTAGCTCAATAGAAATCAATTAACTTTAGAGTTGTTTTATTATTAAATTAATGCAAGAGACTTGTGTAAGGAGATTCTGGTATTCACAATACTGCATATAATTGCATGAACACATGTCTCAGTTCCCCAGATGGATAAGTTGACCAAACATATGACAAATCTGTTTTACTTACAGAGACAATGTTTTGCTGAAGGATATACAGTAAGAGAAAGATAGGTAGAGGGATGGTTCAGTTTGGAATTAGGCACCTGATACTCTCAAGGCTGCTTCTCTTTCAGAGTGACCAGGAGGCTATGTCCCTATAATGTGCAAGCTGCAAAGTAGGATATAACTCATTGACTGTACACATGCAGGCAGGCTGTCATAAGCTGGAACAGAAAGCCAATAACTTCCCTATTTGCATTGGATTTAGATTTTTATCTCGGTTTCCTTTAAATAATTTTTGATATAATTCAACATTCTTTTAATGAGTACAAACAACAGTTTCGTAACATAACAAGCAGTTTCTCAGTTGGCAAATTCACTGGAAATCTCCCAGAATATAATTTCTTTTGAAAACTGCTTTGTGAGTCCTCCCACTGCCAATATGTCTATACAAAAAACAAACAAAAAAAAAACCCCAAAAAACAAACCTCAATTTGATGACCCATGCAATTTAATAGAATATTCATTGTCTATCCATTCTTAAAATGTAAGGAAATCCATTCAATTGAAGCTTACTTCTTAGCATTACCAAAACTGTAAGGAAAAAGTCGATTTTAAAAATGAATTCAATATTAGGGAATATTCTAAGTTAACAAAATATTAAAGTCGTGACAATTTATTATGTTGATTTTTAAAATGCAATCTATGTATATATTATATAACTGGTAAAGTACAAAAATAGATATTTATACTAAGATTCAATTTTTGCTAATGTTTGGAGAAAAGAATTATAAAAAGAGAAATTTAAAGCATAAGCTCAATTCTAAAATCTTTACAAGTGTTACAGGACATTAGAAAATTTGATAGTTCTTTTCCAAGCATAATGAGAAATTATAATTTATGATGTAGCTAAAATAATGGAAAGTAAACATTATTGTAAACACTTTTGTACTTGGTTTATCAAATTCCAAGGCTATAAAATGGGTGCTAATAATATCTACATAAATTTTTGTATTTATATAATTACATTTAAAATTTAGAAAATATCTGGCACACAAATGTTAATATTTCTCCTTCCTAACCTTGGCAACATTTGATTAGGGAAGATGAGAATTGGAGGAAGAATCAAGAGAAATACAATCTTTGACAATATAAACTAAAATACTAATCCAAGTATTATTTACTAACATAAATTTCTCTCAGGAACAGAAAATAGCTTTATTCAAATAAGACCAGTCTTTTTTTTCTTTTTACCTTTTGACCCCCTTCGCCCATTTCTCCCACTCCCAACCCCCTACCTCTGGCAACCACCACTCTGTCCTCCATATCTGTAAGCATGATATTTGTTTGCTTGTTTTTAAGATCCTACATATAAGACAGATAATATGGTATTTGTCTTTCTCTGTCTGATTTATTTCACATAGCATAATGCCCTAGAGGTCCATCGATATTGTTGCAAATGGCAAGATTCCATTCTTTTTATGGCGGAATAATATTCCACTGTAATATATATACACCATAATTTCTTTATCCATTCATCGATCAATGTACACTTAGGTTGTTTCCATATCTTGGCTATTGTAAACAATACTGAGGTGAACATGGGGGTACCTATATCTCTTTGAGTTAGTGTTTTCATTTTCTTTGTATAAATAACTAGAAATGGATTTCTGAATCTTATGGTAGTTCTATTTTTAATTTTTTGAGGAACTTCCATACTGTTTTCCATAGTGGTGATGCTAATTTACTATTCTTATTTCCTTAACGCCGACCAGTTTTATTTAATGATTAAATATTTTGTTTCATTATATTTTTTGTATGTTGCTTAAGAACTCAACTGCACAACAGCCTGATGTATGTAGAAATAAGCAAAACCAAACATTTAAAATATATTCTTTTATTCAGTTAATCAATATTTATTGAGGGCAGACATTCAATTATGTGTGCTAGGAATTGGGTATAGAATATGGTCCCTGCTCTGAAAGAGAACGTGGTATGCATAGGGTTCAATAATTGAAAAGGTAAACTCACCACCTGATATTATTCCAGGAATCTGACATGTATTAATGTGCAGCTTCATGTAACTTGAGAATAGATCTTATACAAATGTCTTTAAGTTTCTTAATGTAATGTCAGATTTGCTATATTTTTAGTATATTAATTATTCCATGGAGATTATCTGTGCAATTCACTTTAACAAACATTTATTGAGTGGTAAAATTATTTAACTTCTTGAACCTCAGTATCTCCATGTATAAAAGAGGCTGCTAACAGGATCTAACTGGTGGTAATGTGAGGGTTAAATGATATCATACCTATCAGCTTATCCTTAGTTTAGATGTCAGTAGAAAAACATTTCCCAGTTTCATTCTCATTATCCAGAAAGGGTTCACGTGCACAGCTGAACCAACCATCATCAAGAGGAATAGAATTATTTATAACTTTGAGACATAGGAGGAAAAGTAGACACACAAATAAAACTGGGTTTTACCAGCAAGGAAGAAAGAAGGAATGGCTATGGGAATGCCACCATGCATGTGTTCCAGAGCAGTGATGACTTCCCTCAAACAGACTATGGTGAGTGTTAGGGGAATTCAATCTAGAAAGGAGACTTTGACAAAGGTTCTCCTAGAACAAGCATGGATTTACTGAGGGCAGGTAGTAAGGTAGATACAATTGTAAGGTCAGAAGACATAAAGCCCTTAATGCAAGTCTGAAGCTCAGTGACCAGAATACAAGTCTTGGGAAAATTGGTGAAAACAAACATAGTTCCACTTTCCTAGGAACTGAACTTAGGTTGTAAATGCATGAACACAAATCAGAGTAAAGTGACTGGAATTACAGTATGGGAAAGAAATTTTGTCACAGAAAAAAGGCAAGTCCATCTCCTTGGGATATTACCCAGGAAGGAATGGGTTAACCACTGGCGTATCCTCCCTTCCAGCCACAAGCACACTTAAGTAAAGCTTGACCCTTAATCAAACTTTTTTCAATACCAACTGCAGCAATGTATGCATTGGAAACAGATGTCCCTGAGCATACTGAACCTGGTTGTCAGGACTGTTTATTGTATAGCTTGGTAAATTATGGACCACAGCTAAGCTATGAATGAAAGCTAAATCCACATCCCTCTGGGTGCTAGAGAACTGACAAAGTATTTAAGTTGAAAAGATCCAAGACCTTGAAGCTGTCCTGTGTTGATGCAACCCAAACACACACCAGTTGTCATCCCTAATGACCAAAACACATCCCACATGGTAACTAGGATAGTGAAGCTGCAACTGGGAATCTGCATCCTCCATGATGCTATTCTATGCATGATTCTGTGCTCCCTGTACTCTATACTTTCTTAAAATTATAAGCTTTGTGCTGAATAAGCCTATTCTGTTTTATGAGTTTGAATAATCTAAGACTGTAAGACCACTCTGGTGGTCTTACAGACAGGTAATATGAATAAAATGGCCATGAATAAAGTCTTGGTACTGAGCCAACTACTAAGCAGGTGTTATTTGATGTACACCTAACTAGTAATAGCATTGGTTCCACGGTCTTGGGTGAGAATGAGTCTCAAGATGAATGGACAAAGTTTAAATGTCCCAGATTTAGCAGTTAAAGAGTGGGTTGACAAGGCGTTGTTGACAAAGAAATAAGTAGAAAACTTCAATTCTGTTTATACCTTAGTGAATTAACACTATAGTGCAATGAAAAGAGTCCTTCTGAGACAAGCACCATTAGAATGTGAAATTGATAATGTCCTATTCTGGAGAAGGTACAGAAAAGTGCCTTTCACCTTAAGTTTTGCAATTAGATAGCTGTTTACTTCAAATCTTTCGAATTTTTCCTAAAGGCATTAGCGATCATTTACTGACCCAGATGAACACTACATTAACTAGATGAGTTGGAATATGCTGTTTTAGTTCATTAAAAAGTTAAAAATAGAATTACCATATCATCCAGCAATTCTACTTCTGGGTATATACCCAAAAGAACTGAAAACAGACTCAAAGAATATTTATACAACTATTTTCATAGCACCATTATTCACGATAGCCAAAATGTAGAAGCAACCCAAGTGTCCACTGATGGATGATGACGATAGATAAACAAATATGATATACACATGCAATATAATATTATTTGGCCTTAAAAAGGAAGAAAATTCTGACAGATGCTACGACATGGATGATTCTCAAGGACATTATGCTAAGTGAAATAAACCAGACAAATACAAATACTGTATGATTTCACTTATAGAAGGTATCTAGAGTAGTCAAATTCATAGATTACAAAGTAGTATGGTGGTGGCCAGGGGCTAAGGTTAGTGGGAATGGACTCTTTTGCAAGATGAAAACAGTTCTGGAGACGGATGGTGGTGATGGTTACACACGTGAATGTACTTAATGCCACTAAAACATATACTTAAAATGTTCAAGACGGTAATTTTTATGTTATGTGTATTTTACCACAATTTAATTTTTTAATGGAAAAAAATGCTGTCTTAATACTCATCATCTACTCGAAGTTCCCATCAAATTAAACAGTTAGGCACTTTAATAAAGAGAAAAGAAATGAGAAGAGAGGAAAAGGGGAGGAGAGGGGGTGGGAGGAAACAGAGGAAAGGGGAGAGGAGGTGAGCAGGGGAGGGAGGGTCCTTGCTTGGCCTGTACACAGGCGGTTATGAGTCAGTTCAGTATGCTAGATACCCTGGAGGAGAATTCCACAACACCCAGGAGTCACAGCAGCTCCTTCACTCCTTCAGTGGATGCAATTTATACCAATTTATATGCACCCAAATAAGTGTCTGAATGCCTGGATTATATTAAACTACTCTCACAACATGATTGAGTGGCATAAAAAGAAACCGCAGATCGACGATGACACTAACAATGCAAGCACAGAACAGAAACAAGAAAATGATGGAGCTGAAACTTCCCAATTCTAGCATGAGTTATGATGTCATCAGTAACATAAGACGTAAAAAAGTAAACAAACAAATATTTAATCAGATCTGACAAGAAGTATGCCAGTCTCAAAAACTATAAAAAATACTGCTTAGAATACAAATTTTTGTTCACTATACTTGAAGATGAACATAATCTAAGAATATGCTGTTGTTTGAGACATTAACTAATAATTGGTATATTTATACAAAATATATGTTTTTGGTAAGTGCATACATGCGGGTGCAAACTCAAAGTTTGAATGAAGGAGTAAGCCATCAAAATAATATGGAGGGCTTCCCTGGTGGCGCAGTGGTTAAGAATCCGCCTGTCAGTGCAGGAGACACGGGTTCAAGCCCTGGTCCGGGAAGATCCCGCATGCTTCAGAGCAACTAAGCCTGGGTGCCACAACTACTGAGCCTGCGCTCTAGAGCCCGTGAGCCACAACTACTGAGCCCGCGTGCCACAACTACTGAAGCCCGTGAGCCTAGAGCCTGTGCTCCACAAGAGAAGCCACCGCAATGAGAAGCCTGCGCACCACAACAAAGAGTAGCCCCCACTCGCCACAACTAGAGAAAAGCCCGCGCGCAGCAACGAAAACCCAATGCAGCCAAAAATTAATTAATTAATTAATTAATTTTTTAAAAAAGAATCTAACAGAGCAGAAACCAAAATTTTAAATTATAATTATAATATGGAGACTACTGCTTCGGGCAAATGGGCTGATAAATTATAGATCACATTCAGGTTTGTTAGAAATCTTAGTTATATCCATTTTAATAAATCTAGTAAATCTAGATTTCTATACCATTTAATATCAGGTAGTACACAACTTATGATATTAAATAAAAGCATGATTGACTATAGTTTTATTAGTTTAATTTCTTAATTGGTCCATTGCACTTATTTATAATCTCTAAAATTTTCTAATAAAAATTAGAAACTTCTGTTTCTATTATGAAGTTACATAAATGATTCATGGGAATGTTAAAATCATACTGATAATATAAGAATTTCAATACAAGTCATATGATCAACTTCCTAAATTTAAATCACTGTTTTTCGTAAAAGCACATTTAAATGTATAATATGCCCATGCATTATTGGTTCCTAAATATCAATATTCCCACTTCATAGTACAAAAATTACTTACATAGCTTAGGAATAAAATTGTATTGTATACTCACAGCCATTTGAGTTAATTTATATGACTTTTTGGCTTGGAAATATACTCATATAGGCCTAAATTTTAAAAATATATTATGGGTTTAATATCAAGAGGTTTTAATCTTATGTCACAAAATATTTGATAGTTCTGTGAAAACTGTTGTGATAACGAGAAATTATACTAGTCACTAGTATTAGAGTAAGAAAATTCAAGTAGATATATTTATTACTATAATCTGTTACTATAGAATCATTGTTATTTGATATGTAGAGGAAATAAAATGTGAAATATTCCCCTGGAGGTAAAAATATTCAATCATATTTCCTATAAGAATGAGGCAAAATAAATTAAACATCTACCTCTAAACATTCCATATTTATCCAAAGATTTTGCAAACTCTTTGTGAATAAACCTAAGATGGAATACTTATCAAAAAAAAGTGATCTCAGTATTGAATGTACCCCCCAAAATATAATTCTTTCTTGCTTAGTCTAAAACTCTGAAGGCATTAAGTAAAGGTATTTCTGTAGTTATTCAAAAAGATGTGCGACTACTAAAAGAAGTGATAATGATAATGAGTACTGGCTCTGAATAAATGTGTTAACAATCCTTTTTCCCTTAAAAAAAGAAAAAATGGAATTCTTTCAAAGCACAATGTATCATCAGGATTCATATATACTATAAATGGAAATTTGCCTTATTCCCAAAAAGGTTTTAAACAAATACCTCTAAAATGCTTTAGAATAAGTGCTTTTAAAGATCATCTTTGTTAAATATTTGATGTACTAGTTAAGGCGACACTAGAAACAATAATAACTAAACCCCGAAGTGCCTAATGACTCAAATCTTAGTTTGTTTCTTACTGTAGCAGTCTAGGTCTAATCAGGAGAGAAAAACCACACGGTGATGTGAACATGGAAAGCTTAATATAAAGAATTATTAACTATAAAAGAAGATTGGAGTAACAAGAGATTGTCTAATAAGAAGTAAAAAGAACACTAAAGAATATACGAATGGCAGATATAAGGAGCAGCCACTGATTTTAGGACTGAGATAGGGCACCCAAAGAAGAGGCTCCTTCTCCTATGACTGAGACCTTGACCTCACTGGAGATGGCATGGTCATGCCTCATTGAATGGCAGAGAAGTCACTATGGTACGGTGTCAGCAGAACTCTGCAGAAATCTTCCATCTAGGGTGCTGGAAAAAGCTATTCATGGGGAGATGTCTCCCCAGAAGCACTCCACTCTAAAACCACCAGGGGAAGCTGCCGGTGGCTGGGTGCTGCTGACCATCATGCACCAGAAGGAGACAGAAGATGGAGAAGCTGCAAGTGCACAGGAGCCTGCTGAATGAGCACACATTGGAACCAGAAAGCACGGCCCTTTCCTCCCTCAATGTCTCTCCATCATCTACTTGCAAAGCCTCAATGGTTGGTGGCAATGAAAAAATAGGTAAGGGGCCCAAATCCATTTTCACAGAGTAATACAGAAATGTGAATTTGGAGGTGAGAGGCAGTCAATATCCATTACACTTGTTCAGGTCAAGTTCACATGGCTGTCCTGATTTGTGTGCAGTGTTCCTCTAACTGGTGATTTGAAGGCTCTGGCTTTTTCTTCTTTGTGGTTTTTCCATCTTCTACATGCAGTGTTCAATGTCACAGCACTTGGTTATATCAAATTAGTCAAAGGGGAAAGAGCATGTAGAATTTCATAAGAAAGTTTTCTAAGGGCAAGGTCTGGACGTGGCACATACCTTTCAGCTTACATTCCACTGGCGAGAACTCATTCATATGGTCTGAGTTAGGTCACACCTAACTGCAAGACAGACTAGAAAATGTAGTTGAGGTGGTGTGCAGGACAAAGAAGAAATGGTTTTGGTGACCAGCTAGTCAGTCTCTCTTACAGATTATTTCTTTTAATTTATGGTTTTATTACTCCTGGCAGCAATGCATCTTACCCCTGGTCACCGTTTCCCCTGGACTGGGTGGTGGTAACGTGTGTGCATATATATTTAGACTGTCAGCTAAGATTCCCTGTGCCCACTGAGTTCCAGATAAGATTTACCCAAACTCCCTATTTTATGCCCCAGAGAGGTCTGCAAATTCCCAGGGTTCTCTTTTTTTTTTAGCAAGTTTTTTTTTTTTTTTTTTTTTTTTTTTATTTTTATTTTTATTTTTTTATGGCTGTGTTGGGTCTTCATTTCTGTGTGAGGACTGTCTCTAGTTGTGGCAAGCCGGGGCCACTCTTCATCGCGGCGCGGGCCTCTCACTATCGCGGCCTCTCTTGTTGCGGAGCACAGGCTCCAGACGCGCAGGCTCAGTAATTGTGGCTCACGGGCCCAGTTGCTCCGCGGCATGTGGGATCTTCCCAGACCAGGGCTCAAACCTGTGTCCCCTGCATTGGCAGGTGGATTCTCAACCACTGCGCCACCAGGGAAGCCCTCCCAGGGTTCTTATATTCTCATAGTCTTCTCCATGCTTAATTTCTGCTTTCACACATGCTATTGCCATTGTTCACTGCCTTGACTCAGATATGAAATCTAGATTTTTCAGTGATTTCTACCAAAAATTCCTTTACACAACACTTGTGGATATGGAAAAATTGTCTGAAGATTTGAGAATGACAGAGGAGGTTTAAATTACGGCATCAGGAGTAATTTCAAAGTACATAATAGGCAGCTTACTGTCTTTTAGTAACCACTTCTGGGAAATTTTGGTGGCCCTTCACCTCATCTGGTTTTCTTCCTCACATGTCTCACCGCTCCCTTTCTCCCCTGAGTCTCTTTACCTCTCAAGAGAAAAACAGATCCCCCTTGCTTTGTCATGCCGAACAACTTAACCATTTTTATTTAGTTGTCTCCTAAGATCCTACTGACCCCAGTGTTCTTGAGGGTCTTACTTTCCATCCCCAAAGAATCTGAATGCACTCTAAAAGAAATCCATGTGCTGGTGGTTAAAGCTAAAATTTTCACATTATTTCATACAAAGTCAAAATGACTTGATACTGACTACAGAGTATACTAAATGAGTTCTACCAGATCAGCATTCCCAAAGTGTGTTCTATGGTGCACCAGTCCCATGAAATAATTTGTAAATAATAAGGTCCATGATCAAGCAATTTTGAGAATCCCTGCATATTATATCCCCCCTCTCTTGGAAATTCACAATGTGTATTAAACATACTGAAAGCTGTGAGAAGTCCCATACTAAGAAACTTGTTTAGCTATGATAATAGCTAAGTTACTTCATGACATAACCTTTTATTCACAAAATGCCTTCTAATGTACAGAATGTAAAAAGTCCCTTCTAGCTGTAATGTTCTGAAACACTGTAATTTTTCAGCACCTATGTAACTAACAAGGAAACAATCACAAGAGAGTCGGCCCAACAGCATGGCCAGAATGGGAGCTATCATGTACTCTCTGACTGTAAGAGCCCTCCCAGGTGACCACTGCCCCCAGCCAGAGCTCTGAGCCATCTGGTTATTCTAAGAAAGTGAGGCAGTGTCCCTCAGAGACTAAGCAGAAACGAACAGGAAAAAGAGAAGGCAATCTTCCCAGCTGGTGCTGAAAGCTCCCTGTCTTTCCACTTTCATCTTCATCAAGGCTACTGAGGCAGGGATTTGGCTGTCTTCCTGACAAATGTCCTCTCCTTTTCATTTTGGATTCATCCACTCTGGATTCCTGTGTTCTCTGAACTGCTCTGCTCCTTGCACCCCTCCCCAAGCCCCACGATATTTAAACTTTCACTAACCCTGGTCTTGACTCTTGATCCTTTTGGTCAAAAGTACACTTGGTTGCAACCAAATTTTACAGCAAGTCAGCAGTCTAGACAGTAGATGACTGTTATTGCCCCTTCTAACCTTAAGACTATGAAATAGTTTGACTTTTGCTCTAGTACAACATATTGACCAGTGAATTTTCTTTTAAATAAGAACTATTATTAGGTAGCACAATTCACTTGAATATTGTCACTAAGGCACAGGTTCACGTTTTTATCAGTCTGAAAGTGTCTTGAAAAACACGAGTGTGATATAATACAGTAAATCATTAGTATTTCCTGTAGCACTGTGAGGAAGTCTCCCTGCTGTTTTGGTACTTCAGACACTGGAATAAAAGCATGTTAAAGTCTCATTTCTTCTCTTCTCAAATAAATTAACTGTTAAAAAAAAAAAAGTAAAAGCCACAGTACCATGATTAACCTGTTTTGTGAATTCCAATTTGATGTCCTAATGAATAAAGGCTAGAAAATAAGTCTCTCTTTATGGTGAGGATTATGGACCCCTTTGAAAATAGGATAAAAGAGGACAGAGGAAAAATGGTTTTATGCACTGTATCAGTTAAGACAGAATTGGGCTATGAAAAAAAAAGAAAAAGAAAACCAGACTGGTACCTTGAGCCAAGCAGGGGATTTTTTTTTCCAGAGTTAAGCAATCCACGATAGCAATTCAGCAACACAAGCAGACCTGAGGTCCTTCCCCTTTTCTGCGCAGCCGTCTTTAGCAAGGTGGATGCTCCACTTCCAAAACTGAGTCTGCGCTTCAGGCAAGGAAAGGAGAAGGATAAAGGGCAAAAACTTCCGCCATTTGAGTCACTCTGAGTAAGAGTCTAGTTGAGTCTTACAGGATTTTCCCAGATGCTTCATCCAGTAACTTTTGCTTACATCCTGCTGGTCAGAATTGTCTCACATGGGCACTGCTGGCTGCAGGAGATGCCGAGAAATGTAGATTTTAAGCCGGGCACATTGTTGCCCTCCAACAAAATCCAGTGGTGTCTGCCAAATGCCCATATACAAAATGCGTTAACTCCTTTCAGGATATCCTTTCACCAGAAAAGTCCACCAGGCCCCGGGGGGGAAAATGAGATGGAATCCAGGTGATAAGGTCTAACCTTCTCTTTTGTGCTTCGTCTAGTTTCACTTGCCCACAGGGGGCCTCGTGCAGAGACCTTGGACCTAACACGTCAGATTAGGGTTCCCAGGACAGAACCGCTGCGTCGGACACCTCAGCTTCGCGGGCAGAGCGCAGAAACACTGCCGGAAACGCTCAATTCAAAATGGCGGCGGCGGGCCGTGTGCAGAGACACTGTGCCCCGCTCTGCGATTTAGAGCGTGAGCTGCGCAGCTGTGCCGGATGCAGGAGAACTCCGCCCCCTCCTCGCCCCTCCCCATGAGAAGCCCGCGGCCTGTTAGGAGAGCCTGTGCTCTAGGGCCAGAGCTCGCACGTGTTCATCTTTGGTCAAAGAAGAAAGCTTTCCTTTGCTTCTGAGCCAAACTCAGTTGCATTCTCTTGGCTCCAGTGACACTGAGCAAGAGGACCCTTGTTCGAGCCCGACTGGAAAGGGTCCGTAACAACTCCAGGTTAACAATCGTTGATTGAAGGACAACCCACAGGT
The DNA here is from genome assembly GCF_028564815.1 of Eubalaena glacialis. Lineage (NCBI taxonomy): Eukaryota > Metazoa > Chordata > Mammalia > Artiodactyla > Balaenidae > Eubalaena > Eubalaena glacialis. Next base: position 114,876,010 of record NC_083721.1, read on the forward strand.
AAGGCAGCAAGTGATTTCCTATTTATTAAAATTGTTGGTGGTCTGTAGATTGGAAATTAATGTTTTAACCTTAAGGTGGTAGGATGATAATTGTGTTGCGGGAGAGGGAAACGTCGCATTCCGGGACCCGCCACATTCCGGGACCCGCAGGAATCCTTAGGACAGACCGCCAAGTGAGGATTCTTAGTTTTGCGCAGGAGAGAATTCAAGACGAGCCAGAGTGAAGGGAAAACAAGTTTAGTTAGAGAGATACACATTCCATGGGCAGAATGCAGACCTTCTCAGAAAGTGAGAGCAACCCTACAACATGGGGTTGTAGGTTCTAATGGGTTAAGTAATTTCATAGGCTAATGAGTGGCAAAAATATTCTTGCTATTTCGGGGTAGGGTGGGGATTTCCCAGGAGTTGGGCCGCTGCCCACTTTTTGGCCATTTATGGTCCCCCTGGGAACTGTCAGGTGTAAGGGGGAGTGATTTTTTACTATTACAATGAAAGTATAATGAGCCAGAGGTCAAAGACCGGACTATTCTCAAAGCTACCCTGGTTTCAGCTGGTTCCAAGCGGTCTTTATTGCATCCAAACAGCTGTGCCCCTTCTTCATTATCTAACATTAGTGTCCTGCCCCTTTCCCTCCTGTCTCAATTATGTATAATAGGCTAAAGCAATGCCTGTCAAAGTGTGGGCCATAGTATCTGTCATATACATATCTGTGATGCTGCTTCTGGAACACACATATCCAGAGACCTGAATCAGAATCTCTAGGGAAAGTGCTCAAGAGTTTTCTCTTCCATTAGTGGTTCTTACACATACTAAAGTTAGAGAACCAATGGCACAAACTCAAATGCTTATGGAGGTCAGGAAGTAACACAAATAAGTTAATACACTGAATATATATAATGCAATAGGAAATGGGAGACAGTGGGACATATGACCTAGCTCAAGGAGATAGACACTACTCAGTGCTTGCTTATGACTACCACATGGCAATGTTGACCCTGCATTTCCAATTCTTTTCACTTTTTTCAAGGGAAGATGAACATCAGATTTTTATGTAAGATCTCCTTATTTCTACTGGCTGGCAACTAGTTTTAAAATATTTAAAGGAACCACCATACAATCCAGCAATTCCACTTCTGGGAATATATCTGAAGGAAATGAAATCACTATCTTGAAGAGATATCTGTACCTCCATGTTCACTGCAGCATGATTCACAATAGCTGAAACAGGGAAAAAACTTGTATTCTTTAGTGGATGAATGGATAAAGAAAATGTATGGCACATATACACAATGGAATATTACTCAGCCATAAAAAGAAATGAAATTGAGTTATTTGTAGTGAGGTGGATGGAACTAGAGACTGTCATACAGAGTGAAGTAAGTCAGAAAGAGAAAAATAAATACCATATGCTAACACATACATATGGAGTCTAAAAAAAAAAAAATCGTTCTGAAGAACCTAGGGGCAGGACAGGAATAAAGACGCAGACATAGAGAATAGACTTCAGGACAGGGGGAGGGGGAAGGGTAAGCTGGGACGAAGTGAGAGAGTGGCATGGACATATATACACTACCAAATGTAAAATAGATAGCTAGTGGGAAGCAGCCACATAGCACAGGGAGATCAGCTCAGTGCTTTGTGACCACCTAGAGGGGTGGGATAGGGAGGGTGGGAGGGAGACACAAGAGGGAGGGGATATGGGGATATATGTATACATATAGCTGAATCACTTTGTTATACAGCAGAAACTAACACACCATTGTAAAGCAATTATACTCCAATAAAGATGTTAAAAAAAAAAGAAAGAAAGAAAATGCGTGTGTGTGTGTGCATGTGTGTCTGTGTGTGTGTATATATGTACAGTAGTTCCCCTTTATCTCCAGGGGTTATGTTTCAAGACTCTCAGTGGATGCCTGAAACTGCCAATAGCACCAAACCCTATATATACTATGTATTTTTTCCTATGTATGCATATATGTGATAAAGTTTAATTTATAAATTAGGCACAGTAAGAGATTAACAATAATAATTAATAATAAAATAGAACAATTATAACAACATACTATAATAAAAGTTATGTGAATGGGGTCTTTCTCTCCCTCTCTCTCAAATATCTTATTGTACAAATTTAGTGCCTTATCCATCTTAACTAAGCACTTATCACTCACTGTGGCTGTAACTTTTGCAGTTTGAAGTGTGACAGCAAAACTAGCATGAATTTCTTTTTCACAGTTTCAACAATAGAAGGTTCATTCTTACCATAGGTCTTAGCAACCTCAGCATACAATTTTTTTTCTTTCCTTATTAAATCGAGAACTTTCATGTTTTCAGTCAAAGGAATCACTTTACGGCTTCTCCTTGGCATATCTGAATTGCCAGCATCGCTACTCTTGTATGTTGGGGCCATTATTAAGTAAAATAAGGGTTTCTTGAACACAGGTACTGCGATACCAAGACGGTGGATTTTATAACTGAGATGGCTAGGAAATCCTGCCATTTGCAACAACATGGATGAAGCTTGAGGGCATTATGCTAAGTGAAGTAAGTCTTACAGAGAAAGACCAATACTGCATGATCTCACTTATATATGGAATCTATGAAAAATAAACTCATAGAAACAGAGAATAGATTGGGGGTTCCATGAGCTAAGGGCTGGGGAAAATGGGAAGATGTTATTTAAAGGGTACAGACTTTGAGTTATAAGATGAATAAATTCTGGGGATCTAATGTACAGTAGGTGACTATGGTTAACAATATTATATTGTATGCTTGAAAGTTGCTAAGAGAGTAGATCTTAAATGTTCTCACTACAAAAAAAAACAGTAACTATGTGAGGTGATGGAGGTGTTAACTAACTTTCTGTGGTCATTATTTCACAACACGTATGTATCTCAAATCATCACATTGTACACCTTATTCATATACAATGTTATATGTCAGTTATACCTCAACAAAGCTGAAAAAATATTTAAAGGAAAACTTTTTAACAAATGGTTCTGAAACAACTAGACATCCATATGCAAAAATATGAATCTAGATACAGACTTCATGCCTTTCACATGAAGGCATAATTGTTCAAAATGAAGTAATTAATTCAAAATGGATCATAGATGTAAAACATAAAACTATAAAGCTCCTACAAGATAACACAGGAGAAAACCTAACTGACCTTGGGTATGGCTTTTTAGATACAACACCAAAGGTACTATACAAGAAAGAAATAACTGATAAGCTGGGCTTCATTAAAATTAAAAACTTCTGCTCTATGAAAGAAAATGCCAAGAGAATGAGAAGACAAGCCACAGACTGAGAGAAAATATTTGCAAAAGACACATCTGATAAAAGAGTATTATCCAAAATGAAAATTAAAAACCCAATTAAAAAATGAGCAAAAGACCTGAACAGATACCTCACTGAAGAATATACAGATGACAAGTAAGCATATGAGAAGATGTTCAACATTACGGAATTGCAAATTAAAACAACAATGATATACCACTACACACTTATTAGAATGGCCAAAATCCAGAACACTGACAACACTAAATGCTGATGAGGATGCGGAGCAACAGAAATTCTCATTCATTGCTGGTGGGAATGCAAAATGGTACAGCCACTTTTGAAGACAGTTTGCAGTGTCTTACAAACATACTCCTACCACACAATCCAGCAATTGTGTTCCTTGGTGTTTATCCAAATGATTTGAAAATATATGTCCACACAAAAACCTGCACAAAAATATTTATAGCCGCTTTCTTAATAATTGCCAAAACTTGGAAGCAACCAAGATGTTGTTCAGTAGATGAAAAGATAAATAGTATGGTACATCCAGACAATGGAATATTATTCAATACTAAAAAGAAATGAGCTCTCAAGTCACGAAAAGACACAGAGGAACCTTAAATGCATATTACTAAGTGAAAGAAGCCAATCTGAAAAGGCTACATACTGTATGATTCCAACCATATGAGATCCTGGAAAAGGCAAAACTGTGGAGACAGTAACAGGATTAGTGTTTGCCATGGGTTAGAGAGGTTGAGTGGCAGGACCGGGTTGGGGTGGGGGAGAGGGAGGGATAGGCAGAGCACAGAGGATTTTTAGGGCAGAGAAACTATTCTGTATGAAACTACAAAGCTGGATGCATGTCATAACACATTTTCAAAACTCATGGAACATACGACACCAAGAGTGAACCCTAATGTAAACTGTAGACTTTAGATGATGATATGTCAATATACATTCATAAGTTCTAAGAAATGTACCACTGTGATGCAGGATATTGATAGTGGGAAAGGTTTGGGGAGGGGCAACAGGGGATATATGAGATCTCTCTTTACTTTCCACTCAGTTTTGCTGTGAACCTAAAACTGCTCTAAAACATAAAGTTTATTAATTTAAAAAAATATTTAAATAACTTGTATTGGTAAATCAAAGCAGGTCCTGGGTTGCCAGTTCACAACCTCTAAGCTAGAGTATAAACTTGTATTTTTGGAGTGAAAAAGGATATTAGAGATTATCTGATTCAGACCAGTAATCTTATAAATGAGAACATTTAGTCTCGAAAAGTAAATGATTTGACCTTGAGAGCAGAGCTGTTGTTGACAGAACCTGTCCAAGTACCCAGACAGCAGTTTGCTTTCTTGATGACTTTTACATGTAGTAGCCCTTAAATTTTAGTTTTAAGAGAGCGTTTCATTCTCTATAACAGTAATATTGGTAATATTTTATATTTATATTAAAATCTTAAGCATGTCTTCTCATCAGTATGATACAGAATTATCTTCCCACAAAACACCCTCCAACAAAGATCAATAGAGATAAATAAATGTTTTAACTTAAAAATACGTATGTCTGCTTAAAAGTACATGGGCCATGACCAGAACAGAAGCAGACAGTAAGAGGTAGAGCTGGCCCTTGAACCTACAGAGCTCAGGATCGTTAAGAGGCAGGGGTACTCAGTCTTCTGGAGTTATGGATGCTGCATACAGGCCCTCTGGGAGTGGAGTGGAGGACTTTTTTGGCCAGGAATGCAACCTCCAACAAGCTGTAACCATTGTCCAGGGCTCTTTGCCTTGAGTTGTGGTAGGAGCAGGGAGCGCCTGGGTCAAGTCCTTTTCAGACTAAATCTGTAACTATCCCTAACATCACCATGGGATGAAATATTTAATGAGAATCTCAAGCCACCAGTTTCTGAGCCACAGATCCGGTGAAGGCAAACAAACAAAAATACACAAGAGAAGGGTGAATACAAAATGCAAACAAAACCCACCATTTTTACAGATGAACAAATGGAGTCTCAGAGATGTTAAATATCTGCCTAGCATACAGTACTGGAGTCAGAATTCAAACTCAAGACAGTCTGACTCCTGAGCTTGTGCTCTTAACCTATATAGCACACAGCCTCCCCAGTGAAACAATGACCTGATCTACAGAAAGCCTAACTGTTGTTTTTCATAGAAGCAACTACTTTATTTTGTTATATTTTGTATATTTTGTTATATACCCAGCAGTTTTGATAACACCCTGCCATAGGCAACCATTGTTTTGATTTCTGTCACCATAGATTAGATTTGTCTATTCTTTAACTTTATGTGAATGGAATCAAACAGTTTGTAGTCTTTTGTGTCTAGATTCTTTCACTCAATGTTTTAAGTTTCATCCATGTTGTAGCATGTATCAAGTTCATTCTTTTTTGTACTCCATTGTATGAATACACCACAATTTGTTTATCCATTTTCTTGTTGATGGACACTTAGATTGTTTCCAGTTTTTGGCTATTATGAATAAAGCTGCTATGAAATTTTTTACATGTCCTTTTTTTGGGCATATATTTCCATCTCTTTTGGGTAAATACCTGGGAATACAATCGCTGGGTCATAGAGTAGGAATTGCCAAGCAATTTTCCAGAGAAATATTACCATTTTATACTCCTAAGCACATTGTTTCAATTCCTTCTCATCTTCATCAACTGCTTCTAGTGGGGGCAAAGTGATAACCTCATTGTAGCTTTAATTTGCATTCCCTTATGAATAATGATGCTGAGCAGTTTTTCACGTGCTTACTAGCTATTCGTATATCTTCTTTTGTAAAGTTTCTGTTCAGATATTTTACCCATTTTAATTGGGTTGATTGTCTTCTTAATATTGATTTGTGGGAGTTCTTTATATTTACTGAACTCAAGTGCTTTATATGATATATGTGTTGCAAGTATTGTTGCTCAGCCTATGGCTTACCTTTCATTTTTCTTTATGGTATCTTTTAAAGAGCAGAGTTTTAAATTTTTATTAAGTCCAATTTATCCACTTTCTTTAGAATATTTATAGTTTTAGCTTTTATGTTTGAGTCTATGATTCATCTCAAAATAATGTTAGTGAGTGATACAAGGTAATGATCAGGGTTAATTATCTTTCATACATTTATCCAGTTGTTCCAGAACTAATTGTTGAAAAACTTCCTTTTTCCATTGAAATTCTTTATATCCTTGTTAAAAATCTATTGACCATGAAGTTGAGTCTGTTTCTGAATTCTACTCTGTTCCACTGATTTTTTTTGTCCTTATACTAGTATCACACTATCTTAATTACTCTAGCTGTATAGTAAGTCTTGAAATCAAGTAGTGTAAAAGAAACCGTGTTCTTTTTCAGTATTATTTTGTTTATTCTAGGTTCTTTTATTTCAGAATAAATTTTAGAATCACCTTGTTGGTATCCACCCAAAAGAAAAAATGGCCCATTACTATTTTAAGTGGGATTGCACTGAATCTCTATGTCAATTTGGGAGGATTTACATCTTAAAAATATTGAATGAGCCCATCCATAAAAATGGTATGATCTTCCATTTATTTAAGTTTCTTGAAATTTCTCTTAGAAATAGTTTTAGTTTACTCTGAAGAAGTCGTGCACACTTTCATTAAATTTATTTATAAGTATGAAATTGTTTTGATGCTATTATAAAGCATACTATTTAAAAGTTCCATTTTCCAAATGTTTGTTGCTAATACATGGAAACACCAATATTTCTACTGTTTCAGATTTACCATGTGAAAAAAATTTTTTTAATATTTAAAAAGCAAATCAATAAGTTTATGAGAAATATAAACCAAGTATAGTTTACTTACACATAAAATTGATTTTTCAGAATTTATTTCCCAATAATGACTTCATAAATTGATTGTTTTTTCATCCATAATAAAACTATTAGGGGGAATGTGACAGATGGCACCAGAAATAAAAACTCAAAGAATTTATTTAAATGCCTCAGTTTCTATGTTCTCTGCCCTAGGCTTACCAACCAAGCCTTAATCTAGTAAATTTTAACTTAATCTAATCTTTGTTTAAAAAACATTGAATTGTACATTTTATTTATTTATTTATTTATTTATTTATTTATTTATTTATTTTTGGCTGCGTTGGGTCTTCGTTGCTGCATGCAGGCTTTCTCTAGTTGCGGCGAGCGGGGGCTACTCTTCCTTGCAGTGCGTGTGCTTCTCATTGCAGTGGCTTCTCTTGTTGCGGAGCACGGGCTCTAGGCGCGAGGGCTTCAGTAGTTGTGGCTCGCGGGCTCTAGAGCACAGGCTCAGTAGTTGTGGCACACGGGCTTAGTTGCTCCGCGGCATGTGGGATCTCCCGGACCAGGGCTCGAACCCGTGTTCCCTGCATTGGCAGGCGGATTCTCAACCACTGTGCCACCAGTGAAGCCCTAACTTAATCTAATCTTTTAATCTAGTAGTTAGTCTATGTTCAAATCATGTTAGAGGTTTAAAAAAAAGTATTTTAAGCTAATTTATGAAATATATTTGTAAGACACAAAAACTGATTAATAAATCCAGTGTTTATGATAAAATGTATATATCTCCTCTTCAACATCTTTCTAATTTTATAACTATCTTCTCTTCCTTCTCAAATCTCTAAAGTCCCTACCTATTCCCATACTTTTTCCTTTTCATCCTAATATCCTTAGTATTCTTAACCTCTCTCTATACAGTGCTTTTCTTACTTCTATCTTAAAGGTAATTAGATTTTGCTTTTCTTGAATGAATCTTCATGAAGGGGCTTCCTCCAGCCCCCACCATGTTTTTCTCTTGGCTAAGCTCCTTGAGTGTCTTTATCAGGCACTCACTAAACAGACTTCTCATATCAACACATGCCTGGAACATAGAAGGGGTTCACTTTATTTCATGTAAGTGAAATAAATCTGGATTCTGTTCTCAACTTTCCCTAAATTCCCTAATTAACATCCCCATAATCAAATTCAATAATTGTTTTTCAATCCTAACCCCTATTGAACATTTTTGCTGCATTTGGTACCACTGGCATCCTTGACATCTTCATCTTGTGTTTGTTTTAATCCCTTCTCTTCATGTTATGTTTCCATCCTATTGTTCTGTTCCTTATCTTCCTCCCACTCAGTTATATTGATCTCCTAGTTATTTTTCTTTACACTCATTTCTCAAGAGTTCATCCAATTTGCAGTTTAAATTAATTTTATGGATCAGACCTTCTACTATCTCACAGAGTGCCTGTGTAAATGCAAAAAAGGCAGACTTTCTAGGCAGACACAGCTCTGCAGATGCACAGGTTGTGAATACAAGCCACTTCTGTTCAAATTTGAAAGATTTTCACCTTCCTTGGACTCAGCCAGGTACACAAACAATATACAGAAGACCTGTGAATGGTTCCCAATTCTACATTTCTAGCCAGGATACCAGGCCTGGATTACCTCTAAGGGGGTCCTATGAATCCTCTAAGATTATATGGGATTTGACATGTCAAATCAAAATTAATTCTTTCCATCCAAATGGCCTTTTCTTTCTAATTGTAAGATTGCAGTAATTTATCAATGACCAAGCTGTTCTGACACATACTTAACTTTCTAACTTGTAGTTTCATTTTCTTTGAGAGACCACCACACTAAGACAAGACCCTACAGTCTGATGATTTCACTATTCCAGTGGTCTCTAGTTAGAAATGTTTATCTTTTAAATTTCTCTACTTGATGACTTTTCATTGCTCTCAAAATAAAATTGACTGAAAGCCTACAAAACTTTGCATGATCTGGCACTTACCTCCCTTCCCTAAACTTCATATTAGACTTAGTGTCCCTGATATGTCATAAATCTGCATCATCCCTTGACAGTTTATCATCATTATAATTAAACAAATATTTGTAAAATTATGTTTTATATTTGTCCCTTTCAGACTCACATTCACCTAAAAATATAAGGATTATGTCATCTTATTCAGTCTTTATGCCCAGAACCTAGTACAGCACCTAGCACACAACAAGCAATATGAATCTGTGAGAGAATAATGTATGTATCATAACAGTATCATTTTTAAAATTGAAAGGATCTGGTTAAATATAGCCTATATTTTAAAAGCCTAGAATAATAAAGTGTAAACTCTGCCATGTAAACAGAAGATGAAGAAACCATTAATCATTCCCACAATTTTCAGAGGTCTTAATTCCTCCAAGAACAAAATCAGTCATTGCTACTCATCCAGACCTCGTGTTTCAGTATCTCACAAGGGGAAGGGTCCCTAGCACTCACCATTTGACATTAGCATTTAACTAGTCCATCTTACTTTATTAATGAGGGCTAGCACTGACACAAACAGCTGGAAGAAGGAAAGAGCTGTTTAAAAGTGAAACATAATTTTTATTCATGTGTTTAATATTTTAAAGGGAAAAATGGCAGAAAAACAAATGGAAATACACATGGACAAAATATACAATAGTTTAACTGTGCATACTAATGGGAAAGGAAATGAGTGTTCATTTATTTATTTCTGTTTAAGTGTGTGAAACGGGAATGCCAGAGCTAAAACTCCCCTAGTCCAGCTTAGTCAGGCCTCCGTCAAGCCATTTTCTCTTCCTCCTTTGGCCTACAGAACTTTTTATGTACAACTTTACTACTTACTGAATAACCACGTAACAGTGTATCTGTGTTTCCTCATTTGTAAAAGTGGGATGATACTGATCCTTACCTGGTTGCACCTAAGATGTTTAATCTTAGTGCTTAGTACATAGCAATTAACCTGCCGATTCATTATTATTAGTATATAATATTTATAGATGGAGATTTGATAAATTTCCTTGGCATCAAATTCCAGCATCAGTCACCACTTCTATCAGTTCTTTCTCCAGTTATACCTAAAAGTTTTTATCTACAGTTTAAACTCATCAGAACCATTTGTAAAGTCATTATTTAGACCTACTCACACCAGTCATTACCCCTTTGTTAAGAAGATCTTTGCTCAGTGGGCTGTCCAATTACCTGGCCTTTACCCTATCCCAGTTTGCATCTTGGTTTCATAGGGTGCCATTTTAAGCCCCCCATTTTTGCAATCCCCCTGTCTGCTATTCATTATTCAAATATGGATGGCTAGCTGATACATGCATTAGGACAACAAATATTTCTTCTCTTATCCTGCTTTTGCATAAAATGCAATTGATCTACCTCCCAAATCATTATGAGATGTAAATTTACATCTTTTATCACAGTCATTTCCATAGTTGCTTCTTTGAACATTTTTCATAACAACATGGAATAACTGGCTGTTATCTAACAGAATTAAGGAATTTTTCCCTCTGTTAAGAGACTTAGAAGCACATTCCAGCACATCCAGGGCCAAACACCAAGGAGACTATCCAAGAAGAAATGATACCTACCTTTCCTCCTGACAAATATGTATCGCCCATCCGTGCCAGACATGAGTGACCCATTACCTCAGGCATATTGAGATGACCTGCCAACTTCAACTGGCTGCTTCCGTGACAATTACACATCTGGCCCCACTCCACAGCACATGACATTCCAAAATGAAGAAGATGAGAAGATTCCAGCATTGAAGAGGCATGTGGCAATACCAAGAACCCTTGGAAATACCAAGGACTTCTCTAGGACATGATTCACTGGGAATGTTATTGAACAGCAGTTCCTCAAAACTCACTTCCCGCCCAGCAAGAACAGAAACCCATCAAGTTTTATAGAGGTAAACCCAAGATGGAGGCTTGGGGAAAATAGAAGTCCCTTCTGTCAAGAACCCTAGAAACAGGCCTACCCAGAGAATATGGCAGCAATGACATCTAATGTTTAGGGGGATTGTTGCCAGTATTTGACCAGACTCTTGTTTGCTCTTTTATTCTCTATCTTTCCAGTTCTGATCCTCCTTGAATTCTGATTTTGGCTCCTAATATTCATCCTAGAAGCCTTACACTGGGAATCCATTTCAGACACATTCCTCTAGCCACATCCTCAGCAATATTTCATGGTTCTGACCTAGTTTTTCTCCCAAGCTTTAAATAATGAAGATGGTAAGAATTGTTTCTGCTTTCTCCCCAAGTTTTGCAGACCCTGGTAGGACTAGGAAATCCTCCCAGGACAGAGGAATCAAACAGACCCCATTTATAGCTTTACCTTCTATGCATATGGATGAAGCTTTACTCCTGCAGATGCAATACTATAAACAACTATATAAAACTCATTATGTATGACATCAATATAAGAATTAAACCAAAACAATTAAGGGAATAAGACATATATTTTCCTACTTTCTTATATTAATCTTTGAAAGAGACTAATTATTAAGTTACCACTTATCTACCAATTCTCTTCAAATTCAATAGAGCTAAATTCTTATATAATTTTAATTAAAAACCAAATACATACTTTTTAAAAATGTTTTCTTCTAGACTTCCAAATCTCTTTATAGCCCTCTTTTTAATTTTCATAAAGATGTGTATATAATTTAGAGTCAAATATTTTTACAAGGCTTGTGGGGGAAAAACTCTCTCTCCCACCCCATTTCTTGCCTCACATAAACAGCCATTTACAACTCTCTTTGGTGATTGTTAATGCTAAATATAAAACATGTTCTTTGATTTTCAGTTTTAGGCACTTTTCTATGAATCTATAAGTAATTAATCAACAATTGTACAATTGGGAATAACGGTTTTACCTAACATAGTAATTAAAACATAAGTTTTCAGTTAGAAACTTTTCACAATTGTTTCCATTGTACAATTGAGTGATATAATTTAACATTTTCTCTCCTGTTGGATATTCAAGTTATTTCCAACTTAAAGGAGAGGTAGACTTATGTAAAGTAGAAATTAAAATATAATCTTGATTTAGGAGGTCAGAAGGCAAAATGATATTTTCTCACAGAAGGATTTTCAACTCTGGATTAAGAATTCTTTTGAGATTCTTGACAGATGGATACTTGCTTGAAGAACAGGGTTCCATAAAGCTGGAAGATTTACTAATATGTCCTTAAGAACTAACACCCAGCCTGCCAGCTGGCTGGAAAATGTGACTCCTTATGTCGTGATGAAAAACAAAAGCAAAAATAACTAAAAAGATAACTTACTGTCTTAATATGATCCAAATCAAAATGCTTAATGAATTTAAGGTTATCTTTGTCAGCAGGAACACTGCAGAAGGTGGTGAGTCATTTCAAATATGGCAATTCCTCCTCATTCAGAACAGAAGGAAAGCCATCCTAACATTGCCAGGCAGCTGCCCTGCCTTGACATCCAGAGTGTGGATGGCCCGCAGGGAGAAGAGATGAGTGATGATGAAGATGACAAGCACTGACATCACCACAAGTCTTGTTAAAGGTCAGAAAAGGCAGCCAAGAAGCTGTGGCTTAAATAACCGTCAGATGGCAGGTTTCGAGTCCAGTCATTTTAATGGGGTGGATATTTTACTTCTCAAATTTTTAAGAAATAGTTATAAGTCCTGACACACCATTGGTATCTAGAATTATTTTCCAATTTATTAACTAAAAATTAAAATACACAGTGCTGTAAGTGCTTAATGGCATTAAACAAGGACTGTGGAAACAGTTTCCCCAAAGTAAATACATGAGCTATTTTAAGCCTCTTCACCTTTGCATACTCCATTTTGTCTACATAAAGTCCTCCTCCTCTCCCCACAACTCCTTACCTTGTTTTTGGCCAGTGAAGTACTTACTACTCAAGACCAAGGCTCCACTAGTCTCCTCTCCGTGGACTTGCTAGAAGCTAATTCTCCACTGTCCAACTGACAGAAGCTGTTCTACACCTCCCTCAGGACATGCTGCCCATCACTTACTTGTGTTTCCATTCCCCAGCTGTCCTCGCTCACCCTTGTCCCAAGATTGCTGTCCTTGTCTCGACAATCTCCTCCCACATCCCTATCAATTTCTGAGAGCCTCTCGCCTCGAAGTTGGAGAGGACCTAACCCAGAGACCTGTTACAGAAGGCTCAGTGGGACGTTCCTGCAGTCCAGCTAAGGGTCCCACATTCTGAGCTCAGAGAACCATCAAAAGCTATGCCATCGATTTCACTGCAAGGACTATTTGGAGGTGTCCATTCAAAGACTTATGTCCTTATGCCAACCAGGACTCCACACACAGTTCAAGACATTTGAAAGGAATGGACTATCTTTTTGAGTAATTCATCATTTTTTAAAAGAATCTATTTCTATCAGCTCACCCCCACCCTCCCACAGGGTAGAAGTGCAGGGGGCTCCTTCCCCTTCACAAAGTAAAGGAATGGGACTCCAGGAGCATCATTTAATAATATAACTAGAAATATCAATGTATAATTTTATTTTCTTAATTTGGGTTCTCCTAGAGAAAACATTGAGACAAGAATTCAAACACCAAAGTTATTTGGGAGGTACAGGAAGTATTGGTAAGGGAGAGGGGAAGTAAGAAAAGGAAGGGAAGGCAATTGGAGGTTAATCCTTTCAAGAAATTCAGTCAGTGTAAAACACATGCCTAAGAATTTTCCTTGAGGGGCAAGGGAGCTGGGGTATTTATACACCAACTCCAGTCAGTAATTTGTTGAAAGCTTTCCTGGGGTGGGGGCTGCGGTAATATCGCAGCACTCTGAGCCTGCTTCAGGTGCTCCAGGAGGGCACAGTGCACTCAGTAAGAAGAGATAAGGCCCTCAGGTGCCTGGCTGACTGCAGTCCTATTAAGGGTGTTACCCAGTAACTGAACAGGAGTCCAAGTCTCCTATATTCTAGCAGTGCTTCAACTGCACCAATTAAGCACTTTTAACTTCTCAATATTATCCATTGCCTTTTTAAATTTTATTTGACCTCCTTCTACATACGAAATAACATTTCAGAGAGGAAACTGAATCATATATTCATGAGTTTTTGGAGGAATCACACAGCTAGTGGCAGTTTGACTTAATATCCAAGACTCCTAACTTTCAAGTCATTTCTCTTCACACCTGTGAACTTCCTTGGTCCTTCCTAGACATTCCATTTTAAAAATTATCAGTGCTAACATCAATATATTGCTCTTGCCTTGAATACGATGATACTGATTTTCTTGGCAAACTGATGTTCATTTGATGATATCTCTACCGAAACAGTACACCCGTACAATCTGAAACATGTGAGGATGAACCTGACATCCACATGCTTAGATGAGTTATGTCCTAAGTCTCTTCAATATATGCATTACCAAAAAGATCCACTACATTTTCAGAGTGGGGCGAGAGGCCTCTTTGGCAATATAAACAGTAATAAGCTCTTTTTATTTCCTATGTTTTCAGATAACCCTACAGTGGAAAGAAATACTGTTGTGAAACAGGTCAAGAAACAATGTCTGTATTAAGGGCTGCACAACAAGAGTGAGTGCATTAGGTGGGCTTTCTTCCAATCAGGCATATTTCTATATTCCTGAAAAGGAATATTCAGGGGTGTGGTAAATGGAGAAAAAGCCTATAACGTGACCCTGTTATAGTAAGTAAAATTTTCCCTTGTGAGTAGTAGCTTTCCCTTGCAAAGAGCCAGCACAGAGGTTTTGAATAAATGGTTACTCCAACTGATATTTTCCCCAACTAGTGTCTTGATTTTTATTTTTGACTTTTTGGAGTTTTTTGGAGTTTTTCCACCTTAGAAGTATCAAGGGTTCACATTGGCTTTCTATTTGATTTCTTTTCAGTATCCTACTTAGACCAGTATAATGATGACTGATAGTTGTTTAGTAACAATAGGACACAAGAGAATGATTCGTGGATGGCTGTGTGTTTTCAAGAGCTTCAGTCATGCATGTGAAGGAAAGACAACAAGCATGGCATATATATTAATGCATACAGATTCCACCTAATATCTAGAAAGGAAACAAAACAATTCCAGGGAAGACCATCATTATGTCTGTAAGAGATTTTCTTAAAATATTAGAATGTAATTTTAACATCTGTATATGAGAGGGAAAAATGTGTTTCTATCCTTCAAAATTGGAGCTGTTTTTGTGATGTGATTCAGAATACTCTCCTAACCAAGCCTGCATAGAGAATGGCAGCTCACCATTATGGCTACGGACCATGAGTTTTCTGCTAACAACATGGTGCTTCATTCATCCAACAAATATTGTTGTGAGGCAAAGGGATATAAAAGTTAAAATTTCATGGTCTTTGACCTCTTGGAGATTGAGCTCAAATGTGGAAGGCAGTTAACTAAACAGGCAAGTGTAATGCAAAATAAGCACAAATTAAGGTATAGGGGAATACATAGGAGGGACAGCCAACCCAGTCTTTGGGATTCAGGGAAGGCTAGCAGTTGGCTTTGTGAGACATGGAGGAGCTAAAAATATATTCCAGGCAAGGACATTGTTGCAGAGGCAAAAGAAAGTACAGCACCTTTGGGGAACTGAAACTAGTTCTGATGGGCTGCAGAGTAATGAGCAAGGACTATAGTCTGGTAACCAATGGGGCTGGAAAGGCGAGGTCTTTACAAATCATGTTAAACAGTTGGAAACCTATCTAAATATAATAATTCATTAAGAGGGTTTTAGGAAGAAAGTGTCATAATCTTGTGCACTTTTGAACAATTGCTTCTGGTTGGTACCATGGAGACTACTCTTGGAAAATGTAAGACAAGGCAAGGAAATCCATAAGGATGCTGTAGCAATAATTCAGACAAAAGACAATGGTGGCCTGAACTAGAGTAGTGGTGATAAGTATAGTGAAGAATAGAAGATGGCGGAGTAGAAGGACGTGCTCTCACTCCCTCTTGCGAGAGCAACAGAATCACAACTGGCTGCTGGACAATCATCGACAGGAAGACACTGGACTTCACCAAGGAGGATACCCCACGTCCAAGGACAGAGGAGAAGCCACAGTGAGACGGTAGGAGGGGCGCAATCAGAGTAAATTCAAATCCCATAACTGCTGGGTGGGTGACTCACAGACTGGCGAGCACTTATACCACAGAAGTCCACCCACTGGAGTGAAAGTTCTGAGCCCCACGTCAGGCTTCCCAACCTGGGGGTCCGGCAACGGGAGGAGGAATTCATAGAGAATCAGACTTTGAAGCCTAGTGGGAATTGATTGCAGGACTTCGACAGGACTGGGGGAAACAGAGAACCCACTCTTGGAGGGCGTACACAAAATAGTGTGTGCATCGGGACCCAGGGGAAGGAGCAGTGACCCTGGGGGAGACTGAACCAGACATAACTGCTGGTGTTGGGGGGTCTCCTGCAGAGGCGGGGGCTGGCTCTGTTTCACCGTGGGGACAAGGACACTGGCAGCGGAGGTTCTGGGAAGTACTCCTTGGCGTGAGCCCTCCCAGAGTCTGCCATTAGCCCCACCAAAGAGCCCGGGTAGGCTCCAGTGTTGGGTTGCCTCAGGCAAAACAACCAACAGGGAGGGAACCCAGCCCCACCCAGCAACAGTCAAGTGGATTAAAGTTTTACAGAGCTCTGACCACCACAGCAACAGTCAGCTCTACCCACCTCCAGAGCCTCCCATCAAGCCTCTTAGATAGCCTCAACCACCAGAGGGCAGACAGCAGAAGCAAGAAAAACTACACTCTGGCAGCCTGTGGAACAGAAACCACATTTACAGAAAGATAGACAAGATGAAAAGGCAGAGGGCTATATACCAGATGAAGGAACAAGAAAAAACCCCAGAAAAACAACTAAATGAAGTGGAGATAGGCAACCTTCCAGAAAAAGAATTCAGAATAATGATAGTGAAGATGATCCAGGACCTTGCAATAAGAATGGAGGCAAAGATTGAGAAGATGCAAGAAATGATTAACAAAGACCTAGAAGAATTAAAGAACAAACAAACAGAGATGACCAATACAATAACTGAAATGAAAACTACACTAGAAGGAATCAATAGTAGAATAACTGAGGCAGAAGAACGGATAAGTGACCTGGAAGACAGAATGGTGGAATTCACTGCTGCAGAACAGACTAAAGAAAAAAGAATGAAAAGAAATGAAGACAGCCTAAGAGACCTCTGGGACAACATTAAACGCAACAACATTCGCATTATAGGGGTCCCAGAAGGAGAAGAGAGAGAGAAAGGACCAGAGAAAATATTTGAAGAGATTATAGTCGAAAACTTCCCTAACATGGGAAAGGAAATAGCCACCCAAGTCCAGGAAGCGCAGCGAGTTCCATACAGGATAAACCCAAGGAGAAGCACGCCGAGACACATAGTAATCAAAGTGGCAAAAATTAAAGACAAAGAAAAATTATTGAAAGCAGCAAGGGAAAAATGACAAATAACATACAAGGGAACTCCCATAAGGTTAACAGCTGATTTGTCAGGAGAAACTCTACAAGCCAGAAGGGAGTGGCATGATATACTTCAAGTGATGAAAGGGAAGAACCTACAACCAAGATTACTCTACCCGGCAAGGATCTCATTTAGATTTGATGGAGAAATCAAAAGCTTTACAGACAAGCAAAAGCTAAGAGAATTCAGCACCACCAAACCAGCTCTACAACAAATGTTAAAGGAACTTCTCTAAGTGGAAAACACAAGAGAAGAAAAGGACCTACAAAAACAAACCCAAAACAATTAAGAAAATGGTCATAGGAACATACATATCGATAATTACCTTAAATGTGAATGGATTAAATGCTCCAGCCAAAAGACACAGGCTTGCTGAATGGATACAAAAACAAGACCCATATATATGCTGTCTACAAGAGACCCACTTTAGACCTAGGGACACATACAGACTGAAAGTGAGGGGATGGAAAAAGATATTCCATGCAAATGGAAATCAAAAGAAAGCTGGAGTAGCTATACTCATATCAGATAAAATAGACTTTAAAATAAAGAATGTTACAAGAGACAAGGAAGGACACTACATAATGATCAAGGGATCAATCCAAGAAGAAGATGTAACAATTATAAATATATATGCACCCAACATAGGAGCACCTCATTACATAAGGCAATTGCTAACAGCTATAAAAGAGGAAATTGATAGTAACACAATAATAGTGGGGGACTTTAACACCTCACTTACACCAATGGACAGATCATCCAAAATGAAAATAAATAAGGAAACAGAAGCTTTAAATGACACAATAGACCAGATAGATTTAATTGATATTTATAGGACATTCCATCCAAAAACAGCAGATTACACGTTCTTCTCAAGTGCGCACGGAACATTCTCCAGGATAGATCACATCTTGGGTCACAAATCAAGCCTCAGTAAATTTAAGAAAATTGAAATCATATCAAGCATCTTTTCTGACCACAACGCTATGAGATTAGAAATGAATTACAGGGGAAAAAGCATAAAAAACACAAAGACATGGAGGCTAAACAATACGTTACTAAATAACCAAGAGATTACTGAAGAAATCAAAGAGGAAATCAAAAAATACCTAGAGACAAATGACAATGAAAACACGACAACCCAAAACCTATGGGATGCTGCAAAAGCAGTTCTAAGAGGGAAGTTTATAGCTATACAAGCCTACCTCAAGAAACAAGAAAAATCTCAAGTAAACAATCTAACCTTACACCTAAAGAAACTAGAGAAAGAAGAACAAACAAAACCCAAAGTTAGCAGAAGGAAAGAAATCATAAAGATCAGAGCAGAAATAAATGAAATAGAAACAAAGAAAACAATAGCAAAGATCAATAAAACTAAAAGCTGGTTCTTTGAGAAGATAAACAAAATTGATAAGCCATTAGCCAGACTCATCAAGAAAAAGAGGGAGAGGACTCAAATCAATAAAATCAGAAATGAAAAAGGAGAAGTTACAACAGACACCGCAGAATTACAAAGCATCCTAAGAGACTACTACAAGCAACTTTATGCCAATAAAATGGACAACCTGGAAGAAATGGACAAATTCTTAGAAAGGTATAACCTTCCAAGACTGAACCAGGAAGAAGCAGAAAATATGAACAGACCAATCACAAGTAATGAAATTGAAACTGTGACTAAAAATCTTCCAACAAACAAAAGTCCAGGACCAGATGGCTTCACAGGTGAATTCTATCAAACATTTAGAGAAGAGCTAACACCTATCCTTCTCAAACTCTTCCAAAAAATTGCAGAGGAAGGAACACTCCCAAACTCATTCTATGAGGCCACCATCACCCTGATACCAAAACCAGACAAAGACACTACAAAAAAAGAAAATTACAGGCCAATATCACTGATGAATATAGATGCAAAAATCCTCAACAAAATACTAGCAAACAGAATCCAACAACACATTAAAAGGATCATACACCACGATCAAGTGGGATTTATCCCAGGGATGCAAGGATTCTTCAATATACGCAAATCAATCAATGTGATACACCATATTAACAAATTGAAGAATAAAAACCATATGATCATCTCAATAGATGCAGAAAAAGCTTTTGACAAAATTCAACACCTATTTATGATAAAAACTCTCCAGAAAGTAGGCATAGAGGGAACCTACCTCAACATAATAAAGGCCATATATGACAAACCCACAGCAAACATCATTCTCAACGGTGAAAAACTGAAAGCATTTCCTCTAAGATCAGGAACGAGACAAGGATGTCCACTCTCACCACTATTATTCAACATAGTTCTGGAAGTCCTAGCCACGGCAATCAGAGAAGAAAAAGAAATAAAAGGAATCCAAATTGGAAAAGAAGAAGTAAAACTGTCACTGTTTGCAGATGACATGATACTATACATAGAGAATCCTAAAACTGCCACCAGAAAACTGCTAGAGCTAATTAATGAATATGGTAAAGTTGCAGGATACAAAATTAATGCACAGAAATCTCTTGCATTCCTATACACTAATGGTGAAAAATCTGAAAGAGAAATTATGGAAACACTCCCATTTACCATTGCAACAAAAAGAATAAAATACCTAGGAATAAACCTACCTAGGGAGACAAAAGACCTGTATGCAGAAAACTATAAGACACTGATGAAAGAAATTAAAGATGATACCAACAGATGGAGAGATATACCATGTTCTTGGATTGGAAGAATCAACATTGTGAAAATGACTATACTACCCAAAGCAATCTACAGATTCAATGCAATCCCTATCAAATTACCAATGGCATTTTTTATGGAGCTAGAAAAAATCATCTTAAAATTTGTATGGAGACACAAAAGACCCCGAATAGCCAAAGCAGTCTTGAGGGAAAAAAATGGAGCTGGAGGAATCAGACTCCCTGACTTCAGACTATACTACAAAGCTACAGTAATCAAGACAATATGGTACTGGCACAAAAACAGAAACATAGATCAATGGAACAAGATAGAAAGCCCAGAGATAAACCCACGCACCTATGGTCAACTAATCTATGACAAAGGAGGCAAAGATATATGATGGAGAAAAGACAGTCTCTTCAATAAGTGGTGCTGGGAAAACTGGACAGCTACATGTAAAAGAATGAAATTAGAATACTCCCTAACACCTAATACACAAAAATAAACTCAAAATGGATTACAGACCTAAATGTACGACTGGACACTATAAAACTCTTAGAGGAAAACATAGGAAGAACACTCTTTGACATAAATCACAGCAAGATCTTTTTTGATCCACCTCCTAGAGTAATGGAAATAAAAACAAAAATAAACAAATGGGACCTAATGAAACTTCAAAGCTTTTGCACAGCAAAGGAAACCATAAACAAGACGAAAAGACAACCCTCAGAATGGGAGAAAATATTTGCAAACGAATCAACGGACAAAGGATTAATCTCCAAAATATATAAACAGCTCATTCAGCTCAATATTAAAGAAACAAACACCTCAATCCAAAAATGGGCAGAAGACCTAAATAGACATTTCTCCAAAGAAGACATACAGACGGCCAAGAAGCACATGAAAAGATGCTCAACATCACTAATTATTAGAGAAATGCAAATCAAAACTACAATGAGGTATCACCTCACACCAATTAGAATGGGCATCATCAGAAAATCTACAAACAACAAATGCTGGAGAGGGTGTGGAGAAAAGGGAACCCTCTTGCACTGTTGGTGGGAATGTAAATTGATACAGCCACTATGGAGAACAGTATGGAGGTTCCTTAAAAAACTAAAAATAGAATTACCATATGACCCAGCAATCCCACTACTGGGCATATACCCAGAGAAAACCGTAATTCAAAAAGACACATGCACCCGAATGTTCATTGCAGCACTATTTACAATAGCCAGGTCATGGAAGCAACCTAAATGCCCATCGAGAGACGAATGGATAAAGAAGTTGTGGTACATATATACAATGGAATATTACTCAGCCATAAAAAGGAACGAAATTGAGTCATTTGTTGAGACGTGGATGGATCTAGAGACTGTCATACAGAGTGAAGTAAGTCAGAAAGAGAAAAACAAATATCGTATATTAACGCATGTATGTGGAACCTAGAAAAATGGTACAGATGAGCCGGTTTGCAGGGCAGAAGTTGAGACACAGATGTAGAGAACAGACATATGGACACCAAGGGGGGAAAACTGCGGTGGGGTGGGGATAGTGGTGTGCTGAATTGGGCGATTGGGATTGACATGTATACACTGATGTGTATAAAATTGATGACTAATAAGAACCTGCAGTATAAACAAACAAACAAAACAACGAATACTAAACTTTCATTGGGTTATTTGTATGGAAATATGTTAATATAAATGTTTCAGACATTACATGAAATTTCTAAAAATCTTACATGTTCTGGTATAATGTTATAAGTCATAATCCTAGTTATTACTTTAAAATGTATATCTCAGAAATAACTAATTTTCTTGTCAACTGCATTATTATGAACTTTCATCAAATCTTTAACCGTGGTCATTTTTAAGTCTTTTGTCATTTACAGACAGTTCTGGGTGTACTCTGATGCTTTTGTAAATATGTTCCTATAAAAGGGTTTCATCTTCAGGAAATTCATGGAAAAGACTCTGACAAGTACAGGTTTCTGGTACCTGACTGTACTGCTGAACTGAATGAATAAGCATTTTCAGAACTCTAATGAAAAACTGATGAGCTCATAAAAGTGCTAACAAAAGATCAAGATGAAAAAAAAAAATTAATTACATGGGACTGAGTGAACTGATGAGGATGAGTATAATTTTTGTGACTTTCTGGTTGAATTTAAAAAAAAGAAAAAATCCCACAAGAACTCAGAGGCAAAGAATATACAAATCAATTTTCACTGCAAAGTAAAGGAGCTGTTGCAGTGGAGGATTACTGGACTGAATGTCAATATTATGACATAGTATGAGTGTGTTTCATGTTTGGTAATTGCAATCATTGTTGCTTTTGTTGTGGTCATCCAAAAAAAAAAAAAAAGTATAGTGAAGAATAGATTGATTTGAAAGATATTTAAGAAGTAGACTTTGTAGGCTCTGATGATTGGTTGGATGCCAGCAGGAAGGACAAGGAAGGATCAGGACTTCTGGCTTGGGCAACTGGATAGGTGCTGTGCACCTACTGAATATTGGAAACCGAGGAAGAGATGCAGTTTTTATGTATATAAGACACTCCCTGGAAATAAAATTGGTTTTTGCATAATAACAACATCTATAGTTGTTTAAAATTGTCTCAAGTTTCTTTACTTTGCCACCAGTTACATAGAATATACATTTTACAGGTGAAATGTTCAAGGCTTTAAGAAATTAAATGACTTGCCCAAGATTACATAGGTCATAAATGGTGACACGAAGACTGAAGCAAGATCTTATGTTTCTAAAACCATTGCCTATTGTGCTCTGCCTCCCTTCCCTGGAAGGTGCATTAACTCTTATGAGCCACAGGGATAATATCTTTAGTAGTATTATCAGTGATTTTCTAAATGATGTTCTGATGACCTGACAGAGATGATGCTGCCTTCCGAGCTATTCAGTCCACTCATCCTGCAAGGCAATTTCAATTTCCCAGAGCTTGCTATCTTTACTGGGATTTTATTTTTAAAAAGAACAACCTTGAAATAGTTTTTTCTCCCTTTCCCTTAAAAGTATTCCACAACTATGTTAGAAATAGATATTGTTTCAAAAGTAATAGTTAAACATTCAGAAGTAGGTCCTCATCAGATAATCAAATCATCATATTACGGTATTTGCATGACAAAAATATCATGGAGTCTATTTTATGACTATAGGTAGATTATTTGCCATGGAAGTTTTAATGTATTATTCTATTTTCTATAGCTATTCTCTTTGTATTACTATCTCAACACCACAAGTGGTTATCTGATACCAGTATCCAGTATCAAAAGTTGCTTGTTGATATAAATCAAGTGAAATTCACTTTTCCCAAGTTTTCAAAATACTACTACTAATAAGTAATGAATAAAATCTTCTCAATCTTAATTTTCTTCCATACATATTTATTAAAATTTGATACCTGCTACAAATTATCTACATCAAAGTCTAGTGTAAAAGGATTCTGGGAAGATGGTGACAGCAGCAAGCTTTGAATTCCAGTGTAAAAAGAGACAGAACAACCACACAGAACAAACCTTGGACAAAATTAGGTGATAGACTACCCTCATGAACCGCAAAATACAAGCAGGTGAAAACAAACTATAGCCACAACACTTGATGTTATTAGCATTTGAGCAGGAGAAAGCAGAGGAAAAAAATGGAATCTGATGGATCTGAGAATAGGAAAACCCCAAAAGAGCTAACAGCTAATCACTGGAAAGCACATCAGACTAATTTGGAAGCAGCAGTTAAAATTGAGAGAGGTTTTGCTCAATTGAATATTGGATAAATGAAAGAAGTCCATGAGGGGAGCTAAAAAAGTTGAGTCTAGCCCGAAGACACCATGCACTCTTGAAACTAACTTGCCATGGTTCTCTTTTAGGAGAGAGCCCACATTGAGGAGAAACTGCTGGGAGCAGAATCAAAATCAAGCAGGACATGTGAAATAGAGATGGTGGAAATAGAAGGTCCAGATAAAAGTTGGGAAGGAGAAGAGAGCTAGTAAACCTCAGAAAGTAAGTTGCCATCTCTTTGAACATTACAAATAACCAAGAAAGGAGAGAGCACTGTGAAAGGAGAAAAGCTGTCTGGCAAAGCCTCCTTGAGGGAAAAAATTGAGGGAAAACAAATTTTATATAAAAATGCACAAAGATTAAGTAGTGAGATCAGTTCTCATACAAAGCTATTATATACCAAAAAAGAAAATAAGAAGCAGGATAACGTCCTTATAGATAATTTTTTTAAATGCTGGGAAGATGCTCATTGAACAGACCAAAAGAATAAGCTTCTACTTTAGACAGAGCTAAAAGACATTAAGAAAATGATATATAAACAATGAAAGAATAATATTAATCAGTGTTAGAAAACCTTAGAAACTAAATGACAGAGCTCAGGGGTAAAAAAAAAGAGTTAAAAGGAAATGAAGACTAAACCAGAACACAAAAGTGAGTAAATACCAGAGATAATGAGAAAATCTCTTTAAGAGAAATACGTGGTGAAAAGGAGGGAAAATATTTTAATTAAATAGAAATAATGAAGAAGACAGAAAAGAATTTGAGATAAAGTGATAAATATTTAAGATAGGTTAAAAAATCCAGTGTATAAATGAAAGAATCCTTGAAGAAAAAAACCAAAGTGAGGGAACAGGACAAATACTAAAACTCTGTAAGTCAAAAAAAACTTCAGTTAATATTTTTAAAAATTGAATCTATATATTGAAAGTTCAGTCCATGTACTTTAGATTATCACTTGGATAAACTAATGCCAGCTCATATTTTATTAAAACTTTGGGATTTTAAATAAAAAGAAAAAATCCTTTGATCAGCTAGGCAAAAAAAAAAAAAAAAGCAAATGACCTATAGATACTAAATTGTTAACAGACTTTTCAAGAGTCACAGTCACACTTTCTTTCATAATAAAATGGAAGACATTCAAGAAAAGAAAATGAGCCAAGGATTTTAGATACAGACAAACTATTACCAATATGCAAAATGCAGGAAATATTGTTCTCTTGAGCCTTTCCTAAGGAACTCACTAGAGAATGAGCAACCAAAACGACTAAAGAGAATTAAACATGTATAATATGTAGTCACTTTTAAAACAATGATTAAATAAGAGTTAGAAAAGAGAGCATACTGTATGTTATGGTGATAAGATGAGGCAAGGTAGATACAGTATAACTATAAAAGATGGTGGAGAGTAAGGAGAACATATGCAAAAAATATTTTAATTAATTATAGTGGTGATGATAGTATTAATATTGTTATTCTACAACAGATGTGTGTATGATGGGAGATAAAGTTAATAAGCCATTCTAATTTTACCACCTCCTGTGCCTTTGAGAACTGGGAGTACAAATAATATGGATGAGGTTATGTGAAAATCCTGTAGAAAATCCTGTATGAATTTGAATTGCAAATATAAGTATGAAATCATGAGGTATTTTATCTTAAAAAAATGATGTATAGTTTCTGTCCACTGAGGAGCCCAGAAACAGTAGCAATGAGCATTCCTACCACCCAGATTGTGGTCCTCACATGCCATTCTCTAGTAAAGAAAAACAGTTTCCTGGAGAAACAGCTGATTCAGGCCTGAGGCAGGAAATGTACATGATGAACCTAAAAAGCTTGTCCAATTTATAGTGAGAAAGCTATAAAAAAAGACTTCTAGGGTCATGCCAAAAGGAACAACTTGAAGATCTTTGGACGTTAACATCTTTTAACGTCACAAATGAGAGATAAGCAGACACTAAATGCCTTCTGATGAAGGAACACACCATGACCTAGGCAGAGTCTTGCTAAAGAGATCCCATCTGAATTTAATTAATGGATTAAACTCCATGTTCCTGCTACCAATTTACAAAGGACAGAGGTACATAAATGACATTCACCATGAAAATGCAATCAGCCAAATCCAGACAGTTGGAAACTGTACTAGTCAAATGTCTGGGTCTTTCAATAGATACAATGTAAGGGTATGAGTCGGTGGGAGGAGGGGGAAATAAAAGGAGAAAATTGTAAATTGAAGGAGACTTTAAAAACATTTCCAAAAAAATTTTAAATAGCAAGACTAAACTATATTTTCTAGGGATTCACACTTGGGTGATAAAACTATTTAAAAAAAAAAGGAAATGATTACTTTAGGAGTCAGGATAGTGGTTAATTTTGGGGTACTGCACACGTGGAAGGACTCCTGGAGAAGCTAGCAAAGTTCTATTTCTTGACCTGCTACTGATTCCATGTGTGTTCACCTTTAATACATCAATAAGCTATCCATCTGTTTTTAAAGATTTTCTATATCTTTGTTTTACTTTTAAATAAAATGGTTTTATAAAAATCCAGTATAACATGTAACTGTTCTAGGAGGAAACAGCATATTTTGTTATTTTGAGTATTTAAATAACTTTTATAATGAAGCCATGAATCCTCCGTGACTCTAGTTTTGAGTTAATTCATTATCTGACATTTGAGAACAATTTCAATGAGCAAGGACTTCCCCCATTGGTGATATCCTGCTTCATGTTGATAATCCTACAGCCTGGCATGTAGTAAACAGACAATAATATTCGCTGAAAGAATAATGGCTGCTTTTCAGATTGCACATTTGGTCTTGAATTTTAAATCTCTTGAAAACAGACACTGGTTCATTTGCCAGCCTTCATAAGAGAACACTACTATCGCATCATAAAGCCAGCTCATTCTTTGTAATCTCACCATTAATCTGCGGACAATTTTATTTTTTAACAAGAAATGCTAATCATTTGAATAAGAAGTACAAATCTTGTTTTCTTATATGAAAATTTTCCTATTTTAATTCCTTTAAAAATATAATTATAAAGATTTTTAAAAATTAAAAGAATAAAATTAAATTTAAAAGAGATAAAATTCTTATATAAATTAAACAGAAGTTACTTGTTTTCAGATGTGAGAATTTATTCATATGGGAAGTCTTAGAAAGTCAGACAAATTAAATTACAGTCATTCATAAAATTAATAATATTTTTGTATCTGGCTGTAAAATTGAAATTGTCCTCCCAAATCCTGTAGATATGTGCCCCAAATTTTTAGAGCAATGATGCTAGAAAAAGAAAAGTCGACTAATAAAGGTTTTAGTTACAAGTAAAATATATATATATATGTAGGAAAGTAAAGGAATGGTGGGAAGCATTATATAAATATAATGCCCATGATATTTGATATTAAAAAATTAAATTTTAGTTGGAGAATAGGGCCTACAATAGGAGTAATATTACACTTATCACCAGAAAATGCACATCAAGATTTTATAAAGTAGAAACATGATAACCAGTCTGAAGCTTTCAAGAAAAATAATTTGTGCTTACGGTTATTTAGTTTGATGGTCAAACCTTAGGATCTATTTCAGATATAGATTCATTTTTAATTATGACCTGAGAGTCTCCTAGTAACTTTCATCATGGTTATTTAACTGCTTTCTACACTTTTTTCTCTCCTTTGTTCTTTCTCTTTAGAACTCTGATTTCATTTTTTAAAGTGCAAAATCTATCTCTGTTTCCTAAATATGACAATTACATTTAGATCTTTTTAAAAGGAGAGCTATTTTGAGCTGTTGCATTTACTTTCAAAAATCATTACCTGTGTCTTGGACAGAGAAACTTCAGGATAGCCAAAGTATCTAAAAAGCAATTATCCTTGATTTTTTTTTCCTTGAGAATTCAAAGCCATTTTTATCCTATGCCCTAGATAATATCTCCCTGATCAATTCAATTTTGCTGTTTCTGACATTTTTTTCTAAGATTTGGCAAATTTATACCATTCCTCCTAGAAGTAGCTTGGAAAATTCCAAAAATACAAAGCTGTTTTAAAGTTTAAGTTTATAATCATAAGCTTTCCTAGTCCTGGGTGCTAATATTGCCAGCAGGATCATTTTTTCATACCCTTGTGTTGGTGATCACAGAATATTGTCCCATGCAGAACTCAGTACAGTGGTCAATTCAGAATAGGCAACAAATTTACCAACTTCATAATTATTAGCAAATTAAAGCTATTAATTACTCAACCATGAAAACTTTAGATAAATCTGGAACTTAGAAACACATAGATGGTTTATAAGTAGGTAATATATTTACTTTGATTTAATACAGAGCATCACACAGACACATGATGGAGGGGAGTCGATTCTGTACATCATTAGAACATATGGAAAAAATAACTCAGAAGTTCTAGTATCCCAATACAAATGTACACAATGATCAGAGAGATAGAGACCTACAGCCAACATTCACTTAAGGAGAGCATTTAGTACGAAAGCACCCCTAACAATGATAGAAGGAGAGCGTTTTCAGATGAATGACCAAGGAGATAAAGAGAGCTAGGATCCATCCTGTGCTCTGCTCACCAAGCCCCACACCCTTGCATGGGACTGCTTTCTAATAGGCAAGCTACGCCTCCAACTGGCGGCAGTCTCAGAGGGGTGCCTTATCCTAAGGCCACTAAAAGCAAATATATAGGAGTGGACCCCCATCACTTTTTATTTTTTAAATCCCCTAGTGATTCCTAAGGACTCTCCACGGCTAAGGGCAATTTTAGAAATAGCACTATTTCTCATACAACATCCTTTCAATACATAGGAATCAGAGTGTAGGCTGTGAGAGATGTCTTCCGAGTTCACTATTGCCTGTTATTACACAGGAACCCCTTCCACTTTGGTTGTCTTTGTTGCCTTTGTCTGTCATGAAATGTATAGCATACTCCAGAAGGACAAAATTGAGTCTGTCCTGCATTGTATCCACACTGCCTATCACACTGCTTTGCATGAATTCAGTAAAAATTTCTGAATGAATGTATGTATGAATGGATAAGTGGGTGGGTGAATGAACATGTGAATGAATGAATATATTCATCTGAACCAGCAGTTTTGTACTAAGCTACTTTATCTTCATAATACATGGGTTAAATCTAGATGGCACAAAATCAACCCAGTGATAGTTTCAAACTCTAGTCACTCTATCAACATACTAGATATAATACTATTAAACAAATAACTTGATTTTCCCTCCAAGGATTTCATAATAAGTTGGTCATTTTAGCATTGTATAAAAACAACTGTAAAAATTAATAAACAGAAACCTAAATTAAAATAGAGTCAGGAGGCCAGAAGGGGGAACTCTCATACCCTATGACAATAGCAAAGCCATCTCCTTCTTCCTGCTTGGTAAGAGCTTAGCCAATGAGAGACTGTCACAACTCAGCCAATAAAAAGCCAGTAGACTTCAAACTGTCAATTCCTCCAATGGACTTTTTGTTTACTATAGCCTTCCCAGCTTCCCTTTCTTCTTTTTAAAAGAGTTCTCTTCTTGCTGTGGAGTAACTTGCAAGTGGCTCGCCATGGTTGCAGCCTCCAAACTGCAATTCTGTGTTGATCACAAATAAACCTATTTTTGCTGGAGAAATAACTAGCAGTCTATTTGTTTTAGGTCAGTACAACTTAAATCACAACTTATAGAAATTAAAACACTGAGAACAGTATAATGGCAGAGAGAAAAAGGAAGACACAAATAACTTTTAATTTCAGGAGAATTTGGGAACTTTATCTTTTTAAAAAAATTTTTAAATCAAACTATAGTTGATTTACAATGTAAGGGAGTATTTTATTTAGATAGTCTCAGATTTGCTTAAAACTGAGATTCTTGGTTCAGGGAAAATAGACACAAGAAAAAAAAGAAAAGAAAAATTAAGTGTCAGCTGATTTAATGAACTATGGCAAAATTAAAATGAGATTTATGTTTTCATGTTATTTAACAGCATGAATGGATTTTTCCAGGGAGTCATCAACAATGACCATAGTTAAGCTTGTGTATAAACATATGCTACAAATGGTGGTAAAATAAGACTCCTGGCCAAGGTAACAGCATGAGAAAATCCAGGGTTTATAGTCAGACATTTTTAAAAATTCTAGTTCTATTATGTGCTGCCTATAGTACATTAATCTTGCTAATTTCCCTCTTCAAGTTTCAGTTTATTCATAATGCTTCAGTATATTTCATAAGATTATATGTGAAAGACACACAGAAATTGCCTAATAGTGCAGAGTGCATAGCGAACACTAAGTATATGTTAATTTTCAGCCATTGATTTACTCATTGGCATGGCTGCTACTCCATAACCCTTGAGCCTCTTGAATCCTGAGTGGAAAGCTAACTTTCTCTCTTCAGGAGGAATCAGAAGCAGAGAAGATGAGACTGTGCATGATGTGTTAGGCATGGAAACCTAGGAAGAAGAGAGTCAAGAAAAGAGGCGCTGATTGCAATTTCAAAATTTTAGAGTTGTAAGCTGGTAAACCTCCCTAAAATATTCACTTGCTTCTCACTCCCTTAAGCTATAATTTCTGTTAGTATGTTTTAGAACATATTTTTTTCATTCTCTCTTTCTAGTCCATCTCCTCTGTCTCCAGTTTATTTACTGTGGGGTCCCAACTCTGCCAATCCAACCACCTCATGGAAACCTCCTATCCATTGACCTTGCCACTTGATGATAATGCCCCTCATGTTCTCACTTCCTTCTTTATCCAACTGGGCAATGGGAATCCATCTCTAGTATCACTCTCCTATAAAGATCATTCATTCCCTTGCTCCTCTCTCTGTTCACCTTACTCTTTTGAAAAATCCTAACTCTGGTTAACTCAACTCTTTACTCATTCTGCAGCTGAACAGAGCAGGAGAAAGACACACAATTGTGGTGTCCCTTTAAGTTTGAAAATACAAGTGGGCACTTGGCACTGCTCTGCAATCTAGTTGCATTCTCCTAATAAATTAACTTTCTTCTTCTCTTAGAAAACTAATTCACATCTTATTTCTTATACTCAAATTTCCATTATCTCCTCCCTTCTTTCTCACTCTGTCCTGATGACCTTGACTCCTTTATCACTCAGAAAATTAGAAGTAATAGCAAAAATACTTCTCCAACTTCCAATACCATATCTGCTAAACCCCTGCTTCTGTTCCCATATACTCTACTTTCATTCCTGTTACAATATATATTCTTAACATTTTGTGTGTGTGTGTTGTGAGAACTTTTAGCAGTCTGGCAAAGCCTATAAACTCTTTTCAGAATAATGTTCTTGAATGCATAAAATAAAATGACTAGGAATACAAAAAAATATTAAAATTTAACTATCAAGATGTTTAAAAACTTGTGTTCTAGTAATATATGTTTCTTTATTAATGCATTACATAAGAAGATCTAGCAGGTGGTCTAACAACTACCATATTTTAGTGTAGTGAAGAGAGAAAGTTATATTTTAAGATATTTCCAATAGTTATGTGATTTGAAAATATCTGTATTAGTACCCAATTCTGATTTGTTGATTACATTCATTATTGACGGAAATATTAAATTTCAATCAAAGATTAATAAAAATAAGGATGTAGTCTTTTGCCCATTCAAGTCCACAAACCTTCTGAATTCTCCTATGGGCTTCTTGGAAGTTGGTGGATACCAGATTTAAAACCTGAGATGAAGCCAACCCTTCCACTTGTACAAAAATTGGATTGATCCCTTGATCATCATGTAGTGTCCTTCCTTGTCTCTTGTAACATTCTTTATTTTAATGTCTATTTTATCTATGAGTATTGCTACTCCAGCTTTCTTTTGATTTCCATTCACATGGAATATCTTTTTCCATCCCCTCACTTTCAGTCTCTATGTTTCCCTAGGTCAGAAGTGGGTCTCTTGTAGACAGCATATATATGGGTCTTGTTTTTGTATCCATTCAGCAAGCCTGTGTCTTTTGGTTGGAGAATTTAATCCATTTACATTTAAGGTAATTACCGATATGTATGTTCCTATTACCATTTTCTTAATTGTTTTGGGTTTGTTTATGTAGGTCCTTTTCTTCTCTTGTGTTTCCCACTTGGAGAAGTTCCTTTAGCTT
Source organism: Eubalaena glacialis (assembly GCF_028564815.1). Lineage (NCBI taxonomy): Eukaryota > Metazoa > Chordata > Mammalia > Artiodactyla > Balaenidae > Eubalaena > Eubalaena glacialis. The sequence continues at coordinate 114,908,119 of NC_083721.1, forward strand.
TTGTTGTAGAGCTGGTTTGGTGGTGCTGAAGTCTCTTAGCTAGAGCTAATCAATGAATTTGGTAAAGTTGCAGGATACAAAATTTATGTACAGAAATCTCTCGCATTCCTATACACTAACAGTGAAAGATCAGAAAAAGAAATTAAGGAAACAATCCCATTCACCATTGCAACAAAAAGAATAAAATACCTAGGAATGAGCCTACCTAAGGAGGTAAAAGACCTGTACTCAGAAAACTATAAGACACTGATGAAAGAAATCAAAGATGACACAAACAGATGGAGAGAGATACCATGTTTGTGGATTGGAAGAATCAATATTGTGAAAATGACTATACTACCCAAAGCAATCTACAGATTCAATGCAATCCCTATCAAATTACCAACGGCATTTTTACAGGACTAGAACAAAAACATCTTAAAATTTGTATGAGACACAAAAGACCCCAAATAGCTAAAGCAATGTTGAGGGGAAAAAATGGAGCTGGAGGAATGAGGCTCCCTGACTTCAGACTATACTACAAAGCTACAGTAATCAAGACAATATGGTACTGGCACAAAGACAGAAATATAGATCAATGAAACAAGATAGAGAGCCCAGAGATAAACCTACACACCTATGGTCAACTAACAGAGGAGGCAAGGATGTGCAATGGAGAAAAGACAGTCTCTTCAATGAGTGGTGCTGGGAAAATTGGACAGATACATGGAGAAGAATGAAATTAGAACACTCCCTAACACCATACACAAAAATAAACTCAAAATGGATTAAAGAGCTAAATGTAAGACCAGACACTATAAAACTCTTAGAGGAAAACATAGGAAGAACACTCTTTGACATACATCACAGCAAGATCGTTTTTGACCCATCTCCTAGAGTAATGGAAATAAAAACAAAAATAAACAAATGGGACCTAATGAAACTTACAAGCTTTTGCACAGCAAAGGAAACTATAAACAAGACTAAAAGACAACCCTCAGAATGGGAGAAAATATTTGCAAATGAATCAACGGATAAAGGATTAATCTCCAAAATATATAAACAGCTCATGCAGCTCAATATTAAAAACAAACAAACAACCCAATCAAAAAATGGGCAGAAGACCTAAATAGGCATTTCTCCAAAGAAGACATACAGATGGCCAAGAGGCACGTGAAAAGCTGCTCAACATCACTAATTATTAGAGAAATGCAAATCAAAACTACAGTGAGGTATCACCTGACACCAGTTAGAATGGACATCATCAGAAAATCTACAAACAACAAATGCTGGAGAGGGTGTGGAGAAAAGGGAACCCTCATGCACTGTTGGGGGAATGTAAATTGATACAGTCACTATGGGGAACAGTATGGTGGAGGTTCCTTAAAAAATTAAAAATAGAATTACCATATGACTCAGCAAGCCCACTACTGGGCATGTACCCAGAGAAAACCATAATTCAAAAAGACGCACCCCAATGTTCACTGCAGCACTATTTACAGTAGCCAGATCATGGAAGCAACCTAAATGCCCATTGACAGATGAATGGATAAAGAAGATGTGGTACATATATACAATGGAATATTACTCAGCCATAAAAAGAACGAAATTGAGTCATTTGTAGAGACGTGGATGGACCTAGAGACTGTCATACGGAGTGAGGTAAGTCAGAAAGAGAAGAACAAATATCGTATATTAATGCATATGTGTGGAATCTAGAAAAATGGTACAGATGATCCAGTTTGCAAGGCAGAAATAGAGACACAGATGTAGAGAACAAACATATGGACACCAAGTGGGGGAAACAGGGATGGGAGGTGGTGGTGGTGGTGGGATGAATTCGGAGATTGGGATTGACATACATTAATATGTATAAAGTAGATAACTAATAAGAACCTGCTGTATAAAAAAAAATAAAATTCAAACAAAATATTGGCCATATGCTGGGACAAAAAGCAAATTTCAAGTGATTAAAATCTGACCTCAGTGAAATTAAACTAGAAATCAGTAATAAGATAACCATATAATATCTCTCTATTTGAAAATTAAGAAATACTAAATGTGTCAAATAACAAATTAAAATAAAAATTAGAAAAGTTTTTTATTTGAATTATAAAATTATCACAGAAGTTTAAGCATCAACATTTTTGTGGTACAGATTTTTTAAAAGTTGAAGGAAATTTACAGCCATTAAAATTAAATGCATAAATTTGAAAAGAAGTGTTGAAAGTTAATGAATTAAGCATCCATTTCAAGAAATAAAAAAAAGAAAAAGAAACCCAAAGAAAATGAAAAAAAGGTAAGAGTAGAAATCATTAGAGAAATGCAAATCAAAACTACAATGAGGTATCACCTCACATCAGTCAGAATGGCCATCATCAAAAAATCTACAAACAGTTAATCCTGGAGAGGGTGTGGAGAAAAGGGAACACCCTTGCACTGTTGGTGGGAATGTAAATTGATACAGCCACTATGGAGAACAGTATGGAGGTTCCTTAAAAAACTGAAAATAGAACTACCATACCACCCAGCACTCCCACTACTGGGCATATACCCTGAGAAAGCCATAATTCAAAAAGAGTCATGTACCACAATGTTCACTGCAGCTCTATTTACAATAGCCAGGACATGGAAGCAACCTAAGTGTCCATTAACAGATGAATGGATAAAGAAGATGTGGTACATATATACAATGGAATATTACTCAGACATAAAAAGAAATGAAATTGAGTTACTTGTAGTGAGGTAGATGGACCTAGAGTCTGTCATACAGAGTGAAGTAGGTCAGAAAGAGAAAAACAAATACCGTATGCTAGCACATATATATGGAATCTTTAAAAAAAAAAAAATGGTTCTGAAGAACCTAGGGGCAGGACAGGAATAAAGACGCAGACGTAGAGAATAGACTTCAGGACAGGGGGAGGGGGAAGGGTAAGCTGGGACGAAGTGAGAGAGTGGCATGGACATATATACACTACCAAATGTAAAATAGGTAGCTAGTGGGAAGCAGCCACATAGCACAGGGAGATCAGCTCGGTGCTTTGTGACCACCTAAAGGGGTGGGATAGGGAGGGCGGGAAGGAGACGCAAGAGGGAGGAGATATGGGGATATATGTATATGTATACCTGATTCACTTTGTTATAAAGCAGAAACTAACACACCGTTGTAAAGCAATTATACTCCAATAAAGATGTTTAAAAAAATTAATGAAATAAATGAATATATGTTAAAGGGAATCGCAAAGTCACAAATTAATTCTTTGAAAAGACTAAAAAGCTGGTAAAACTCTTGGAAGAATAATCAAGAAAAAACAAGAGGCAACACATATAACCCAAGGAACATCAATATAGATCCTACAGATATTGAAAATACATAAGAGCATGTTATAGGCAACTTTATGTTGATAAAATGTTGAAAACTGAAGTAATGTGGACAAAATTCTAATAAAGAACATTTAACAATATGAACAGAGAAGAAATTAAAATATTATTAGTCCTTTGACTGTTATAAAAATTCAACCCATAACTGAAACCTTGTCTGAAAGAAAACTCCAGGCCAAGATAGCTTCCCTTGGTGGAATTTTCCAACCATTTAAGGAAGAGTTGTCCCCAATATTATAAAAACCCTTAGAATTAAGGGGAAAAGTGAATATTGCTCTGTTTGTTTTGTGAAGTTATCATAGTCTTGATATCAAAACCTGATAAGGAAACCACAGGGAAAGAAAATTAAATCCAACTCCACCCATAAACATGGACAGAAAAATCCTAAATAAGACGTTAGCTAGCAAATCATATTCAACAGATATAAAATGAATAAAATCTAATAATCAAGATGATTTACTCCAGGAAAGCAAGGTTGTTTTCACACTTGAAAATCAATTAGCATAATTCACCACATTAACCAAATGAAGAAGAAAAAGCATGGGATTTTAGCAGACGCAGAAAAAAAAGGTGTGATAAAATTATGACATCCATTTATAATAATTAAAAAGCACTCAGCAAACTAGGAGTTTATTTAATATGATTTTTTAAATAAAAATAATTTACAAGATATTAAATAAATTTATCTAGGTTAATGAGTATGAAAAATTCAAAAAAGCCATTTTTTCAGAATACCAGCAACAATAATTTAGAAAATAACCTTTATAAAATAGTACTACTCAAAATAGCATCAACAAATATCAAATAAGCATGTTTGTTCCAATTTGCTGGGTGAGGGAAAGCCTAAGGCGCCCCAGGAGAAATGAGGAGGAGGATATGGAAGTGGAGTACGGATGGCATTTAAGGCAAAGACGTGCGAGGGAGGTAAGAGCTATTTAAGGAGAAAATTCTACAGACTGACTAACCAAACAGGAGAGCAGGTGCTGCAAAGATGGCGGCAGCTGTGACAGTGTCTCTACTGACATTTTATGTTATATTTCAAGTACTTGAAATAAAAATGAATGCAAGTTTAGGAATCAATTTGCAAGATTAGAACACAACTGCATGTTCTACAAGACCTCCGAGATCAAAAGATTACACCAAGAAAAATTTTTTAAAATAAATTCAGGTTTATTTAGCTACAACATAAATGCAATAAAATTGACCCCTTTTGTCTATGCATCTTGACAAACACATTCGGTCATGTAACCACCACCACAATTGGGATGGAGAATATTGGCATCATCCTCAAAAGCTTTGTGCCCATTTGTAGTCAGTCCTGTTGCCTCCACTCTAGCCTGTGGCAAAGATTTATATATTTTATGTTCTTAGAGTTTTGTCTTTTATGGAATGTCATATGCCTCTTTGCTTCCAGAAATGTATTTTAAAAGAATCTAGTATTTCTAAAACACTTCAAAGTTTACTCACTACAATAGCATTTTATCATAGGAATCTCTAACAACTTCATATTCTAACCACAATTCTAAGTAAAAATTCCATGCACAGTATAGTCACGTGTATTAAAGCAGACAAAATTTACACAGATGAAAAAATATAAAAATAATTTTAATAACACTTATATAGTCTCTTCTATGTGCCAGTTACCTTTCTAAATACTTTCACATATATTAAATCATTTCATCCCCTACTATTATAAATAATTTTACATGTAATAACTCATTTAATTCAACAAAACTATTAGGAAATTACTATGATCCTAATTTTATGGATGAAGAAATTGGGGATCAAGCAAAGTAATTTGCCCAAGGCAAAAAGCTAGTAAATGGCATAACCAGAATTAAATGCAAGCAAGTTTGTTATGTATTCATTCTTTTAAGAAAAACAGGAGAAAACAGAATATAATATTCAACCATAATAGATTGGATCATAGCAACCTGGAGATTGAGGCTGACCTAGTCATGCACCTATGTATGTACACTAATGAATTAGATTCACCAAATCATAGCACACTGCATACAGAAAGGAACTTGCAGCTCATCTTGTCAAATTCCTTTACTTTATCACTGAAGAAAATGAGGCCCAGAGAAAAACAAAAAGTTGTCCTGTATTATTAGGCTTATTTATGGCTGACTTGGCAGTAAAATACAGGTAATTTCTCCCACACTATTTCAAAATATCCCTAATCACCTTGAAGCAGATAATCTATACAAGTTATCTATCGTGTACAGAGCCCTCTTCTGAAAATCCTCAAGTGCCTTCATTCTCGCAGACCCCTTCTGAACAAAAATAGACAGAATACCTTATACACAGGCTATTATGCTTTATTTCACATGACTTCGCTAGTCCAGGATCTTTGCATGACCAAAGGTGCATGTAATGTGTCTAATATAAGAGCTGTGCCCTACAGAGGTACTCTCTACTGAAGAGTGACTGGAATATCCAATCAAACCATGAACTCCCAGGCACAGTTGACAGGTACAAATGCAGAGGGTCACAGAGAGAAAAAACAAAAGCAGAAGTCATGAAGCACTAGATTCGATATGAGTCCGTGGCTTCAAGGACTTGAGACAAAAATGAGAACTGCTATCAGAATAAGATCAAACAGGAATATGGAAGCAGAGTCGAAGGGACCAAATCACTAGCCCTAGAATGCCCTGAGGTCAGCACAGTGGCTTTTATACCACTAGGTCAGGGTGCAGTAGAATCACTTGGGAACTGGTTAGAAGTGCAAATTTTCAGGCCCCACACAGACTTACTAAGGGTAGGGCCCAGAAAACTATGTTTTTAATAAGCACCCCAGATGACTCTGATGTACTATAAAGTTCAAGAACCATGAAACTAGGCCAGCGACTGTACCCTGAACGTTGGTCAGAATGACATTCCAATTCCTTGCTTCCTTACTTAACTTTCCCTAAATCCTTTAAGATAAAAGCCTAGGAGTTATCTAGGAGTAACCCTGCAGTTTCTGTTCCTTGCAGCAATCTAATTAACAATCAATTTCAAGTGTTGGAGAACTGCATATAATCAACTTTAATGAATTGTTTGAACTTTATTCAAATTATGCTGCTCTTTTGCCTATTAATTTCTTCATTCATTCATTCATTCAATAAATATTTATTATTCACTGTTTACCATGTGCCAGACAGTACATAGCAATGAAAATACAAAAATCCCTGCATTTGTAGAACTTAGATTGTGGCGAGAGGAAACAGACAATGAACAGTTAAATAAATAAAGTAGGACATATGTCAGATGGTGATAAGTGCTATGGGAAAAAAAATAAAGAGGCAGGGAAGGTGATAGGGAGTATAGAGGGGGCTTTGTGATTTTAAATAGGGTGGACAGAAAGGCAACTCTACTAACGTGCCATTTGAGCAAACACCTGACGGCTCTATGGGAGCAAGCCTTGTGGATACCTGGGGGAAGGGAGATATTAGAGGATTACAGGAATGGCAAGGAGGCCAGTGTGACTAGAGCTGAAAGAATGATGGGAAGAGCCAAGCCATAGGCGTAAAGTCAGAGAGACTAACAGGAAGCTAGATGGTTTAAGACTTTACAAGTGATTGTGAAGACTTGGGGGTTTATTCATTAGTTTTGTAAGTTGTGGATAATTTATTTCTCCAATCACATAAACTTTGAGATTCTTTATTTGATAGGAATAAATGGCCTAGCCTTTTAACCAACATATGAAGTACAATTGTGCCATTTGATAAGGCAGCTTTACGATCATAATTCCAGGCTGGCCCTGGAGAGAGGAATACCAAGAGAGTAGTCTATACTATCTTAACCACTGTAACAGGGAGAATCAAAAAATAAATCTGTCTTCTGGTTTTCTGGAGATAGACAAATTCTTTGCAGCATTTTGAGTAAAGTGACTTTATCTGAGGTTAAAATGATTCCACAGAGAAAGCAATTCTCTTTAGAATAGAATTTATCATTGGGTTGGGAGGATGCATGAATTTCTTCTGAAACCTTTTGTTACCAAGTACGTGGAAAGTTATAGTTACATGCAAATATTCAGCTTGACACAAGTCTAAGACCTAAATCCATTAGAACAGACATGCCTGGAGACAGAAGTGATTGTAGAGAACATATCCCTTTTTTTTTTTTTTTTTTAGAAATTCACGTTCTTATTTATTGATTGATTTATTGATTGATTGATTGCTGTGTTGGGTCTTCGTTTCTGTGCAAGGGCTTTCTCTAGTTGCGGCAAGCAGGCGCCACTCTTCATCGCGGTGCGGGGGTCTCTCACTATCGCGGCCTCCCTTGTTGCGGAGCACAGGCTCCAGACGCGCAGGCTCAGTAATTGTGGCTCACGGGCCCAGCTGCTCCGTGGCATGTGGGATCTTCCCAGACCAGGGCTCGAACCCGTGTCCCCTGCATTAGCAGGCAGATTCTCAACCACTGCGCCACCAGGGAAGCCCCATATCCCTTCTTTGTACACCATCCCAGACACACTGAGTGTGGGGTGGTCTGCAGGTCTGCAATGAATGCAACAGACAACAGTCCCTGCCACGTGGAGATCACATTACAGGATAGGGATGCAGAAAACAACACCTAAACAATAAATTGGCTGATTTCACATAGTTATGAGTGGTATGAAAAGGATGGCAGGACAAGGAGTGACTGGTAGAGTTTGTGGCTTTCTACTTGAGATTAATTGCTCAGGAAAGCCCTCTCTGAGGAGGTGATATTTAAATTAAAACCTAGATGATGAGAAGATGCCAGCCTTGCAAAGATCTGGGGGCCAAGAACAATGTAGATGGTTCAGATACACAATAACCCTTAACATTTATATTGTCATCTACAGTTTTCACTTCTGTTTCACATACATTGATTTTTTTTTTTTTTATCCTCACAATAATACTGTGGAAAAAATACAGTCGACATTATTTGACCTATTTTGCAGATGAGTAACTAGGTTTCAGAGAGGTCTAAGGGCCTGCCAAAGACAGGATTAGTAGATGGGCTTTGGCAGGCATTCCTTCCTGGCCCAGTTTGTTGCTACTGTGATTCCAAAGGAAATGAATATTCTCAAGTTGAGAAATACCGATGTCACATAGAGGACAAAAACAAAGAAAAAAAATTGTATTTAGGTTTCAGTTATTTGTAAATGATAAAATGTAATTCACCTGTAATTTTTTAACTATAGGTTTTAATTGCTCTTTATTTTTCATTTGAGAGTTTTAGTTTGGGCCATCTAGGTTTGAGGGGTGATATCGTGGTCTCTTCTGCTAAGTCTTGATTTGCATTTCCTTGAATTTTAACCATAAGAGATACTTAAGTATGCTTAAGTATATAGCCTACACAGATTTTTGCTACATTCTGAGCTTATACATTCCTCATATGCACAGATTTATAGAATAAATCTACATACAACTTCCAAATCTAGGGTTACCAGGGCAAGGATACACTTGATTATCAAATGAGGTCATTAAAAGAGTTTTAAAAAGTAAATATGAACAATTTTACTCTATTATTGATTAATGAATTGTTTGTATTAAGATCTGTGCAAGGGTAAGTTTTTCTTCAATTCCTAGAGGCCTATACCACACTACATTTTTCCAAGAATGCTTTTGTTTCCTAACATTCTTACCACATTGACTATATGAATAACAAGAAATTTTTTCTACCTCTTCTGGAAATGTGTAGTTCTCTGTCATTTTACAATGATAAATTTCAGGGAATAAATTTAAGAAATATTCATGTCATCTTTTCATGAAATCAGAAATTCCTTCTTTGTCTCATGGATCTCAGAAGACTACATTAATAAGTTCAGCTACTACATCACAATTATATGAGAAATACTTCTAAAATTTACTGAAACATAATATTTTGAAATTATAGGATAAAATATTATCCTGTTTAACATTAAAGCTGATTTTGCACACAGTGATCTATATCAGTACCTAATAAGCCAGGATGTGTGTTCTAGGCTTTATTTTTTTTTTTTTTAATTTATTTATTTAATTTTTTTTTTAACATCTTTATTGGAGTATAATTGCTTTACAATGGTGTGTTAGTTTCTGCTTTATAACGAAGTGAATCAGTTATACATATACATATGTTCCCATATCTCTTCCCTCTTGCATCTCCCTCCCTAGGCTTTTTGAAAGTCACAGCACAAGGCAAGAAAAAAATGGATAATGACAAGCATTGATGGTGATAAAGTCAACAGTAGATGCAGGTTGTGGTAATAGTATTTTATGGTTTCCTTTGCTGTGCAAAAGCTTTCAAGTTTCATTAGGTCCCATTTGTTTACTTTTGTTTTTATTTCCATTCCTCTAGGAGGTGGGTTAAAAAGGATCTTTCTGTGATTTATGTCATAGAGTGTTCTGCCTGTTTTCCTCTAAGAGTTTTATAGTGTCTGGCCTTCCATTTAGGTCTTTAATCCATTCTGAGTTTATTTTTCTGTATGGTGTTAGGAAGTGTTCTCATTTCATTCTTTTACATGTAGCTGTCCAGTTTTCCCAGCACCACTTATTGAAGATACTGTCTTTTCTCCATTGTATATTCTTGCCTCCTTTATCAAAGATAACATGACCATATATGCATGGGTTTATCTCTGGACTTTCTATACTGTTCCATTGATCTATATTTCTGTTTTTGTGCCAGTACCGTACTGTCTTGATTACTGTAGGTTTGTAGTATAGTCTGAAGTCTGGGAGCCTGATTCCTCCAGTTCTGTTTTTCTTTCTCAAGATTGCTTTGGCTGTTCAGGGTCTTTTGTGTTTCCATACAAATTGTGAAAATTTTTGTTCTAGTTCTGTGAAAACTGCCATTGGTAGTTTGATAGGGATTGCATTGAATCTGTAGATTGCTTTGGGTAGTAGAGTCATTTTCACAATGTTGATTCTTCCAGTCCAAGAACATGGTGTATCTCTCCATCTGTTTGTATCAACTTTAATTTCTTTCATCAGTGGCTTATGGTTTTTTGCATACAGGTCTTTTGTCTCCTTAGACAGGGGGATATATGTATATGTATAGCTGATTCACTTTGTTATAAAGCAGAAACTAACGCACCATTGTAAAGCAATTATACTCCAATAAAGATGTTTAAAAAATAGTATTTTAATAAAAGACAGTATCTATCAGCAGTTGCAATGTGCCAGGTGCCAGGCTAAGCACTTTACTTACACTATCTTATTTAATTCTAACAACAACCCTATAATATAGGGACTACCAGAATTATTGTATCCATTTTATATGTGAAGAAACTGACTTGCAAAAGATTAAGCAACTTGCTCAAGATCACGTGTTAATTGAGCAGTAGATGCAGAATACTGTCCAGGGGTGTCTGACTCTGAAGCTATCCTCTGCAGTAAATCATATCATAATTCTGTAAAGTAATATGGCATATTTATATACTAGTACAGCATTGTTCAAATAGTATTCCACAAGATACTAGTGTAAGGTAAATGGTATCTCATAGCAAAAAGATTCCATGGTCAGATGATTTTCAAAAGCTCTGCATATCAAATCCCCTTCTTGCAGATTCACAATGTACATGACTATATAAAGGCTCAGAGCATTCCTGTAGCAAAGAAGTCTCTTTAACCAGCATTTTCCAAAGTGTGTGTGTGTGTGTGTGTGTGTGTGTTGTAATATTTCATTAAATACTAGTGGAACACAGTTTGGGAAATAAACACTTAGATTTTTTACCAATATCTAGGTATTCTCAGATAGACTCAGGATAAGTGTTCAAATCCACGTGAGCATAGTTCAAAGCTTGCCATTAAAAAAACTATAGAAAATTTCCAACTGTTTTTCACCCACATCGATTGTCCCTACATCACCCACTTCCCACTTACCAGCATGCCAGGCATCTAAATATGTAATATTCTACGGGAGGTCTGCAAAATTGGGAAACTTAAGACAAACTTATTGTCAAACAATGTTAGTTTAATTTTCAAATAATATACTCAATATATTTTCAGGTGGTCTATGTCTGAAATTGAAGAGTCTAATTGTTAATCTAGAAAAATATAATAAATATACTATTTCTTGGCATTTCCAGACTTTTGGATACCCTCTACCTATTACTATTTAATATCAGGTTACTCTAACCTGGAATTGCTACTAATGAAGAAAACAAGGAAAAAATAAATAGTTTTATCAAAGCAAACTTTCCTCCAGAATGTAAAATGCGTTTATTTGCATTAGAGAGCTGCCTGTTGCAGGAAGCAGTTAAAAAAAAAAAAAAAAAAAAGATGATCCTCCCTGTAAGCAGTGCTATATAGGAACGAATGCAGAATTAGGTTGTAGCAGGTACTTTTCATATCTTAGTAGCTCTAAGATTCTTTCTTCTATGTTGGTTTGTATATACCCTTCCTTCCTTTTCTCACTTTTACCCAAACCTTCATCATCCCGTGCCTAACTTCAGAGCAGGTCTATGTGCCTCATTCCCTTCCTCCCCAATGCATCCACTCAGCATCTGCCAGGAGTGTCTTTCTAGAATATCACTTTGATTATAGACTTTTAGGCTCTGTGTTGCCAAATCAACATCTCCCAAAGTGGACTCCACAGAGGATGAGGTCCTCAAAATGCACTTGCTATTCTAAGGGAGGGAAGGATTCCAATCAAGAAAATTTAAATTATTTCAGATTAAACAAAGTTAAACTGACTTCTTTACTGTAGAATCCTGTGAACTGTGCATCTATAAAAGGAGGGCATACTGTACAGAGTTTCTGAAACTCATTTGACCACCAAGACCTGTTACTAAAGAGCATCTCATAATTCCCAGAATTTCTTAGAAGTCATTTGGAGAAATGTTGGCCAGAATAAGAAAAGCAAGTCCTTGTGCCTGATTTCAAGGTCATTATTGTTTGTCTGCATCCTGCTCTGTACAACCTTATTTCCCACCACTCTCCTAAATAAATCCTGCATTAAACCTATCTCCTCCCTCTACCCCAAATATGCTACACTTATTAATGCTTTATTCATTCACTAAATAAATATTTATGGAATGTCTATTATATATTATGTACCATGAAATGCAACCACTGACTTCCAATGAGAGAGACAAACAGAAAGAGCCATGCGTAATGATGAGTACTCTGACAGAGGGGAGTACTGGATCCAACAGCAAGTACAAGCAAACATCTAGCCCAGCTTTGAGAAAGTTTCCCAGAAGAGTTATCATCAGAACTGAAGAAAGATGAGTGAGTGAGCAAGGGGGGATAACTGCAAACATTGTTCCAGACAAAGGCTATGTGCAAAGAAATGAGAAAGACCATGTAGGATTGGGTACCAGCAAGTTGATCATATGGCAGTAATGTACACTAAGGGGGCAAGTGCAGAGCAATAAACTTGGACAGATAGGCTGAAGGGGAATTTTGCTGGTCCTAGCACACATTCCTAAGGAATTTGGATTTTATCCTATGGTATAGACCAGAGATTGGCAAACCTATTCTGTAAAGGATAAGAGAGTAAAAATTTTATGCTCTGTCACAACCACGTAATGCTGCCATTGCAGTGCACAAGCAGTCACAGACAATAGGTAAACAAATGGATGTGCTTGTGTTCCAATAAAACTGTGTTTAAAAACTGGTAGTGGGCTAGATTTAGTCCATGGACTATAGTTTGCCCTACCTGCACTCCCAGTATAGATTCTTATTTCTCAAAGTTTTATCTGAGGTCCAGCAGTAGCAGCTGAAAATTTGTTAGAAATGTAGAATCTCAGACGTCACTGCAGGCCCACTGAATCTGAATCATTTAACAGTTTAATTGTGTGCACATTCAAGTTTAAGAAGCACAACTGGAAAACACTGAAAAATTTTAAGCATGAGAATGACATAACAGGCTTTGTTCCAGTTACAATGTGACTCTTTCTGAATATCCCCCATCCAATATTTTCCATACGTGTAAACCTTCAACATTGGTCAAGCCCCAGCTTGAGTCTGCCTCACCCATGGAACTATATGCCACCAACCTGAAGTGATAATTTTCTCCTCTGATATCTTAAGCACTAAAACATGTTTTAGCATTTAATTGTTTCTGTGACTTTTCATAGGTCATAATATGCTCAAGAACTATCCATACATCTTTTGTATTTCCCACCTAACAAACCTAACAATGAAATATATGGAGGAAGAAATGTATTCCAAAAGAATCTGCCACTTTAGAAGTTGGTGTTGGTAATTTAGACTGGGGCTACAAAGTTCTTAACTGTGGCATTGGTATTGTCTTAGGGAGCATAGTTTCATATCCCACAGAAGCTAGCTTCCATTGGGCTGGAAAATTCTCTAAAAGTGTACCTCTAAACCATGAGTATTTTTGGATGCACGAGGGCTGGGTCAGAGGAATTGCACGGCTCAAAAAGAAAAAAAAAAAACTCATCTAAAGTTTTGGGAGAAAAAACAATTCTAGGCAAGGGTATCATCTTTGGATAGTTCCTCAACTCTTGAAAGTCTGATCTTCAGAAATATCCATCAGTACTTTGTTTCACCATTATCAAGAGGCTTATGCAGTTCCAAGGCTCCAAAAGCATCGCTGGGTTAACTCGAGACATTCATGAAATTTGTTATAATCTTGTTACCATCAATTGAAGGTATCTGGCATTCCAGGGTCATCTCATTTTCTCCTAGGATGAGAGGCTACACTGACCCTGAAGGCCACACAACCTTGGGTCTCTCTGCATAAAAACAAACATGAATTCCTAGTTCTCCAGGGATATCTAGACTGGAATGCTCAAGAGTTAGGGCACTTACTGACTCTGTCTCTGGACAGGCAAGGGTCAGATATAATTTACCAGAGCCAAGGTTCTAGGTGACAGGACTAGGGACTGAGTAGAACAATGCTGGTCCATGGGCTGTAGAATATAGAACCAAGGAGGAAAAACTGAAAGAGAGACTGTCTAAGGGTAAAACCAGAATCAGAAAGACTATCTAGTACAAGTGATCAGGATAGTTAGATAAGAAACTGGAACCATAAAGCAGAGCAAGCATATGACCAATGGAAAGTGGAAGGCAGAGCCAGGAGTGAGTCCCAGAGGTATGGGATGATAACTACAGGACTTTATGGGGTGCCAGAGACATTTCCTGTGGGAGAAGAAGTTGTTACAAACACTCCACACATTGGAACAATAGCATTTTGGTCTAAGTTAAATATATTTCATCTGGTTTTATAGGGCAAAAGATAACATCAGTCTATGTACCCCATAGTTTCCTCTGCATAATGGACATCACAATAGTTTTTTAAATTTTTCATGGATGGTTTTGGGGAAATTTAGATTCATTAACTTTTAAAAAGAAACAGATTTAAATTCCCTTCCCTGGCCAACTAAGCCCTTGCCCATGCTTATCTAGAATGAGGAGTGGCACTAAAACACAGAGAAACCCCATCAGAATTGAGGCCTGGCAGCCACAGTTCAATCTAATGCCTAAATATTATCAGGTTTTCTTCAAAGAAATACCATTAGGGAGGCATTAGAAAAGCAATGGGTTAGCATTTCAGAAGTTGTCTATGAAAATGGTACCATAAATTATAGTAATGGAATAAAATTAACTTTGATTCAGTATTTATAATACACTGGGCCTCAGCATTCTATACAGATGATCGCATTGTTTCCTCACAAAATTCTTTTAAGATAAGTGCCAATGTACTTCCCATCTTATAGGTGAGGAAGCTGAGGCACCAAGAGGCAGGTTCACACATAGCCAATCTGACCCTCTGATTTTAGCCACCACATGGATGGCAACCCACCATGCTGTGTGCTCAGCAACCTATAGAATCCTGGCTTCTGAAGTGATCACTGTCTAATGTAAAAGAATATTATCATCAATGCAAAAGATAGTTTTAGATATTCCTGTTTTATGAATGGTTTTACTAAAATACTTTTAATTACATTTACAAACTTTTCAAATATCAGTAACAGCTTTTCTCTCACAAATTCAGCCTCAGTGCTGAAAGTTACGGTGTTTTGTTTTGTTTTTATAATGCACATAAGCCTAAATGTTTCTCCAAATATAGTATTTCCATCAATCGTCTTTAGATATCGTCCTGTAAAAAGGAAACTAAAAGATCCCAGTAACACTGAATTTCATTAGCATGCAGTGATTTACAGAACATTTCAGCATTTTAGCCCACACAGTTTCTATTTGAATGTTTCAGACTGGAATGTGACAAAACCACAATGAAAAATAAAGATAAATGTACTGAAAATATAGCAATTAATTGATTTAAACATGGTAAATAATAACAAAAGATCTTTTTGAACAGAATGAGAATTTTTTTATGTCTACTTCAAGAAATCTATAAGGAAAATGGTTGAGTAAAATATATTATTCATTAAAGACAGAACTATTTTTTAAGAGTATATGTATGTTTACTATTATTTAAGTTATCCATAAGAAACATGGGAACTATGACATTCTGTACACTTATTTACAGATCTTGTTCAGAATAAAAGAAAAAAAGTACTTTAAAACAGCTCATTTTCTTATTCCTTTCAAACGCTCTTTATTTTTATAATCCATCTTTTATGAACTGTTTTGTTATTTCCATAAACTCTGAATGTAAGAGAAATACAGATCATTTAATAAGAATTTTGACTATAAATATGTGTACAAAGTACCTGGAATATCTTAAGTTTTCAAGATGAATAAACTAAATTATTTAGTACTAATTATGTGATAATTACACTATTTGTCCTTTTATATACATTATCAAAGAAGCTATGGGATGTATTTTGCTATTTCCAGATGAGAAAGCTAAGTGACCCACCCAAAGTCACACAACTAGTAAATAAAAACTGAAATTACCATTTGATTCTTTTTTTTAAAAGATTTATTTTATTTTTTTTTTAATTTAATTTATTTTTGGCTGCTTTGGGTCTTAACTGCGGCACGTAGGATCTTAGTTGAGGCATGTGGGATCTTTTGTTGTGGTGCTCGGGCTTCTCTCTAGTTGTGGCATAAGGGTTTTCTCTTCTCTAGTTGTAGCGCGCGGGCTCCAGGGCTCCAGGGCACGTGGGCTCTGTAGTTGTGACAGGCAGGTTTAGTTGCCCCGCGGCATATGAGATCTTAGTTCCCTGACCAGGGATCGAACCCACGGTCCCTGCATTGGAAGGCGGATTCTTTACCCCTGGACCACCAGGAAAGTCCCCACCATTTGATTCTTCATATCCCAAATATTTCTGCATTCTGACTGACATCAAATAGAAATCTTTGTATCAAATAGGTCTACAAGAATCTGGAGTAAAATGAGAATGAGGTCAGAATAAATGACAATGATTCTAACGATGTTGATGCTATTTAAAAGCTTACTATGTACCTGACATTATGTTAAGCATTTTATATGTATCATTTCATTTACTCTTAAGAATATCATGAAATAAGTTGTTTTACTACCTCTGTTTTATAAATAGAGAGAAAAAAGTTTAGAAACTCGTCTCATTTCAAAGTTAAATATCTTAATCTCCCCAGGATTAGACATGAAAATGTGTAGAAAAATTTGTCAAATTTAACTTTAATGCATCGTGAGCCTATTAAAATTATGGTTATGAAGCCTATATAATAATGGAAAATGCTTGTGATATGATAGAGTTGAAAGGAGGGTATACATATTTAAATATACTACATTATTACAACTATATAAAAACAAGCTTAATGGAAGACTAGAAGAAGAAATATAAGTGAAAGGCAGAATTCTAAAATGATCTCCAATGATCTAAACAAATGGTACAAATGAGCATATTTAGAAAACAGAAGTTGAGTCACAGATGTAGAAAACAAACTTGTGGTTACCAGGGGGAAGCGGCGGATGAGGGATAAATTGGGAGATTGGGATTGACATATACACACTACTATATATAGAATAGGTAACTAATAAAAACCTACTGAATAGCACAGGGAACTCTATTCAATACTCTGTAATGACCTATACGGGAATAGAATCTTAAAAAGAGTGGATTTGTGTGTATTATAACGGACTCACTTTGCTGTACAGCAGAAACTAACACAACATTGAAAATCAACTATACTTCAATTTAAAAAATTAATTAAAAAATTAAAAATGCAGGTACAAGATGATTATGTTGCAGAGATCTCCCATACAATATCATGCCTATGGTTAACACTGTACTGTACACTTAAATTTTTTTAAGAAAGTAGATATCATGTAAAGTGTTCTTACCACAATAGAAAGTAAAAATAATATAAAATAAAATGATCTCCAATGACCCATGCCTTTGGTGAAAACTGTGAATATGATAGAATTTCACTCCTATGATTATATTATGTTATTTTTTTAATTTTTATTGGAGTATAGTTGATTTACAATGCTGTGTTTCTGCTGTACAGCAAAGTGAATCAGATATATACACACATATACGTGTGTGTGTGTGTACGTATGTGTGTGTGTGTGTATATATGTATATATATATATATATATATATCTCCACTCTTTTATAGATTCTTTTCCCATATAGGTCATCACACAGTACTGAGTAGAGTTCCCTGTGATATGGCAAAAGAATTTTTGCAGATATAATTAGGGTTCCTAACCAGTTGAGTTCGTCAAAAGGAAGACTATTCTAATTAATTCTAATTAGATGAGTTTTTAAAAGGAGGTCTAGAGATTGAAGAGATGCTCCTGATGTCCTGGAAGAAAGCAAAAATCTGTGTTTTGAACTGCCTGTGGAAGCCACGTGGCAGGGAACTGTGGGCAGCCTCCAGCAGCTGAGAATGGTCCCTGGATGACAGCTACTAAGAAGATGGGGTTCTTCATCAGATAACCACAGTGACCTGAATTCTGACAACAACCTTAAAGAGCTTGGAAGAAGACCTTGAGCCCAAGATGAGAACTGCAGCCCTGGACAAAACCTTGATTGTAGCCTTCTGAGACATGAACAGAGGTACTGTGCTTCAGTTTTCTCATCTATAAGATAGGGTTCAAAAGAGTGTCTATCTCATAATGTTGTTTCAAGGATTAACGAGTTGATTCATGCTGACTGCTTGAAACAATAAGTTTTAGTTACCTATTGTTATATAAAAAATTACCCCAAAGTTTAGCATCTTAATACAACAAATATTTATTATATCGTGATTTCTGAGTCAGACATCCAGATGCAGTTATCTGTGTCTTCTACCTCAGGGTCTCTTCACAGACTGCAAGCAAGGTGTTGGCCAGGGCTGCAGTCAAGGCTTGACTAGGGAAGAATCAGCTGTCAAGTTCATTCATGTAGTTGTCGACAAGATTCTCAGATTGTTGAACTGAAGACCTCAGTTCAATGCTGGCTGTTGAAAGGAAGTTGCCCCTAGTTCCTTATCACATGGGACTCTCCACAGACTAGCTCGCAACACGGCAGCTTGCTTCATCAGAGAGAGCAAGTGAGAGAGTGTGAGCAAGATGGAAGTCATGTTCTCTTTGTAACCTAATCTCAGAAGTGAAAGCCAATCACATTTGCTGGATTCCATTTGTTAGAAGTAGATTACTAAATCCAACCCATAGTCAAAGGGAAGGATTACACAAGGGCATGAATACCAGGAGGCAAGAATCATTAAAAGCCATTTTAGAAGGCTTCCTACCCCCAGATGCTTGAAACAATAGCTCTCAATGAATGTTAGCCACTATTGCTATAATTAAGTGCTTTTAAGAATAAGCTAAACACAAAAATAATGATAATAGCAAGATGACTTTTTGGTAGGCTTAAGAAACCAGTTTAATGAATTTTTATTGAGTACTGTGTGCCAGACACTATCCTGTAAAGTAAGAATACAAAGATAAATGAAGCATGGTTACTTACCTTTTAAGGAGTTGATGGTCTAGTGGGGGAGAAAAATCCCAAAAATATCATTTGCTGTGATGGAAGTAGGTATACGTTTTAGTGGGGCTACAAAGAAAGGAGTGAATGGTCATCTTAAAAATTGAGGTGATGCTTGAGCTAAGTTCTGAACAATTGATAGGTGTTCACAAGATTGGGAAAAGAGCATTCTATGGAGAGAGAAAGCTGTGGATAAAGATAAGAACAGGCAAAAGAGCATGACATATTTGGGGAACTACTGGTTGACCAATATGGCTGAAGAGTAACAATACATAAGTCTTCAAAGAAAGTACAGATTTCTGGATGTGAAATAATTGTGGTTTAGCTTGTAATGTGAATATGAAGACTTAGAGGTAGGACATCTAGGTGTAGAAAGGCAAGTCACATACAGGTTTCTAACTGAAGGGGGATTTTTGAGTTGGAGAAGTAGACTTCAGAATCTTCAGCAATCAGATGTTAATTGAAATTCTGGGATTAGGTTAAGTCTCCTGGTGAAAATGTATAGAATAATTAAGGAATGGGCTTGTATTAGGAACTTTAGGAAAACAATATTTAAGGGACAAGATAAAAACATAAGAAAAAGAAGGAATAGTCAAAAGGGTAGGAGTACAATCAGGAAAGCATGATGTCAGAAGCTGAGGGAGTAAAAATGTTCAAGAAATAGGGAGTGGTCAACAGTGCCAAAAGACAAGGAGAGGTCAAGTAAAAGTGACCAAGTGAAATGTAGATGGTCAGAAGGAATCTGATTTAGTAGGCAGGAAGGAAAGTGTCAATTATCGATTCATACCACAATTGTTATGTCCATCAGCCTTCTATGAACAGTATTATTACCCTAAGTTTCCATATGTACACACTGAACTAGTAACTTGCCAAATGTCACACAGCTAGTGGATGGTGGAGCCAAGATTTGATCCCACAGGTTTCAGACCCCAAAGCTCACTCTCTAACCCTGAACATAAACTAAAGTTTGGGTAGCGTTGGTATAGTGGGTTAAATGTTGCCTTCTCAAATGATATATCTACATTCTAACCTTTGGAATCTGTGAATGTGACCTTATTTGGAAAAAAGGTCTTTGTGGATGTAATTAAGTAAAGAATCTGGAGATGAGATGTTCCTGTATTATCCAGGTGGGCTTTAAATCCAATTAAAGCCATTTTTATAGGAAATAAACAAAAGAGAGACACACAAGGAGAAGAGGAGAAGGCCATGTAAAGACAGTGGCTGAAATTAGAGTGATGCAGCCACAAGGTAGGGATGCCTGGGGCCACACGAATCTGGAGGAGGCAAGGAAGGATTCTCCCCTAGAGCACTCAGGAGGAGTCTACATTATATTTCATATTTCTAGCCTCCAGAACCATGAGAATAAATTTCTGTTGTTTTAAACTACTAGGATTGTGGTAATTTGTTATGGCAACCTTAGGAAACTACAGTTGACCTTTGAACAATGCAGGTGTTAGGAGGCGCTGCCACCTTGCTCAGCTGAAAATCCAAGTATAACTTTACAGTCTGCCCTCCATACCACAGTTCTGCATCCCTGGAATCAACCAACCACGGATTGTGCAGTGCTATAGTATTTACTGAAAAAAGTCTACGTATAAGTGGATCTGTACAGTTCAAACCCGTGTTGTTCAAGGGTCAACTGGAATACAGTTGGTTTCTTAGTCAGCTTAGGCTGCTATAACAAAATACCATAAACTGGGTACCTTACCAACAAGAGGAACTCATTTTCTCACAATTCTGGAAGGTGGAAGTCTAAGATCATGGTACCAGCATGATCAGGTTCTGGTGAGGACCCTCTTCCAAGGTCTCTCTTTTTTTTTTTTTAATAAATTTATTTATTTATTTTTGTCTGCATTGGATCTTCATGGCTGCACACGGGCTTTCTCTAGTTGCAGCAAGCAGGGGCTACTCTGCATTGTGGTGCGCGGGCTTCTCGTTGCAGTGGCTTCTCTTGTTGCAGTGCACAGGCTCAAGGCACACGGGTTTCAGTAGTTGTGGCTTGCGGGCTTCAATAGTTGTGTCACACGGGCTCAGTAGTTGTGGTTCGTGGGCTCTAGAGCTCAGGCTCAATAGTTGTGGCGCACGGGCTTAGTTGCTCTGCGGCATGTGGGATCTTCCCGGACCAGGGCTTGAACCTGTGTCCCCTGCATTGGCAGGCGGATTCTCAACCACTGTGCCACCAGGGAAGACCTCAGGGTCTCTTTTATAAGGGCGCTAATCTCATTCATGACAGTTCCACCCTCATGACCTTATCACTTTCCAAAGGCCCCACTTCCTGATACCATCACACTTGGGGTAGAATTTCAACATATGTATTTTGGGAAGACACAAACATTCAGTATATAATAATTTGTAATGGTGGGGATTTTTTTCTTTTGTTTCGGGGGGCTTTTCGGGTGGGGAAGGGGTTGGCCACATTTTAGAAGAAAGAATCATTCCAAGGAAAAAGGAATTAGATTAATCAAATGAACGATTTTCAAATTAAAAGCTTTTTGATTATTGCTATATAAAGGACCATTACTATGTACATTTTTTAGAAGATCAAAGCTGTCTTATCATTTGAACTTAATATCATTGGTATAGCAAAACCTCATAATAAACCATCAAAACAATGGCTTTCAATTAAAGCTTTTGTTTGCAATTAGTAACAAATGCTTTAAAAAACATAATATATTTTCCTTTAATATTTTAGCACTTTACAGCAGTAATCAACTGTCTTTTTAAGTCATATTTAACACATTTTTTCCAGAAAATTCATTTATTCAACAACATTGAGATATTATAGCATCATGTAAAGCTGTCTTTAGCTTTACTATTAGAAAGAATGTTGGTGATCCAAATTAAGGAGTAGTAAGTGGTGATCCCCAACCTATATTTTCCCAGTGAGTCAAATTTAAGATTTCTAGCATATAAAGGGGGAAATCTCCATTTTTTAATTTTTCAAGTTTATTATAACTTCTTTTTCTATGTCAATATGTTTTCATTGGTGGATCACCAAAGATAATACATACTCTTCTCCAAAGGTAATTTAGAGACCTCACATTACTCTTTTACCAGATTTATAAAGGATAAATGATTTTTATACATGGCTTCATTCCTTTTTACTATATGACACTGTGGCAGATCCTGATTTTAAACACCATAACTCACTCAACATAATTATGCCCTATTTTATAGCTTGCTGCATTATATTTGAAAAGCACGTTATTCATTGTGGTCTAAAAACATTCATAGGATAAGTGTGAATGTATTAATTTAGTTAACAATGTTTCAAGCAAAGTGCAGATAATATTAAAATAGATGTTTTCTTTGACTGCTAGCAACAGACACATTATAGCAAAAAAAAAAGAAATTATTTATTTTGAAGGCTAGTCATGTTATACTAGTATCTAACAAGTAGTGAGATAAATATCAGAAACTAGATTTTATTTTTTTTAACTTTTTATTTTATATTGGAGTATAGGTGATTAACAATGTTGTGTTAGTTTCAGGTGTACAGCAAAGTGATTCAGTTATACATATACATGTATCTATTCTTTTTCAAATTCTTTTCCCATTTAGGTTGTTACATAATATTGAGCAGAGTTCCCTGTGCTATACAGTAGGTCCTTGTTGGTTATCCATTTTAAATATAGCAGTGTGTAGATGTCAATCCCAAACTCCCTAACTATCCCTCCCCCTCCCACCCTTCCTCCCCGGTAACCATAAGTTCATTCTGTAAGTCTGTGAGTCTAGATTTTATTTTAATGCACCATAAAGTAAAAAGGAAAAGGAGATGGGGTTAGTTAATTAAAAATAAGTACATTTTTACCCTCTTAAGGCAATTTCCAGGTCGTGTGGTGTTAATGGAAAGACCATGAACCTTCTACTCAAAGAGATATGATTTTTAATTTCTGTTCCACTACTAATTAGTTAAGTGATACAGCACATAGTAATTAATCTCTCTGAGACTTTATTCTTACCTGCAATGGGAGAGTACCTACTAACTTATGGGCCTCTGTGAAAATTAAATACAGTAAGTAAGTAGGGCAGTTAATAGTGACTGACAGATAGTAAATAATCATTACATGATTGATGTTGTTGTTGTTGAATCTACCTTTAGAATTTGAAGCATTGACAGGACAATTCCATGATTTGTGAGTCTTCTTAGCTATGATATCATTCCTTTTCTCAACATCTCTTCTCAGATTCTGCTACCATTTCTTTGTAAATTTACCTTATTGCTTATAAATTCTATTACAGAGAATTAATCACAAATTTGAGGTGTCTTATACAGCTGACTATATCATTATCATGTGGCTTCTTAATATTTTTAGGCAACCAAGCTCACTTAAGAGATATGGAATCCACAATAAATGAAGAATAATATACAGTTGACCCTTGAGTAATGCAGGGGTAAGGGGCACTAACCCCTGCACAGTTGAAAATTTGCGCATGACTTTTTTTTTTTTTTTAATAAATTTATTTATTTATTTTTGGCTGTGTTGGGTCTTCGTTTCTATGCGAGGGCTTTCTCTAGTTGCGGCGAGCGGGGGCCACTCTTCATCGCAGTGCGCGGACCTCTCACTATTGCGGCCTCTCTTGTTGCAGAGCACAGGCTCCAGACACGCAGGCTCAGTCGTCGTGGCTCACGGGCCCAGTTGCTCCACGGCATGTGGGATCTTCCCAGACCAGGGCTCGAACCCATGTCCCCTGCATTGGCAGGCGAATTCTCAACCGCTGCACCACCAGGGAAGCCCGCGCATGACTTTTGACTCCCCAAAAACTTAACTGCTAATAGCCTACTGTTGACTGGAAGCCTTACCGATAATATGAATCATCAATTAACACATATTTTATGTGTTATATGTATTATATACTGTATTCTTACAATAAAGTAGCTAGAGAAAAGAAATGTTATTAAGAAAATCATGAGGAAGAGAAAATACATACATTTACAGCACTGTACTGTAATTATGGATACCATAAATTTGTCATCTGTTTACAAGATATCATCTGTCTGTCAGTACCTATATCAATATTTTCTTATAGACTACAAAGCACTATAGATGTTAGATGTATTACTAACACTAGACATTAGAAATGAAAAGATGGTGTGATAAAGATATTCATATTTACAGGTAAAACAATTCATACATTGATAATGAAGAAGCAGCAGTATGATGGCTTTATGGTAGCCTAGTATAACTGATACGATTGCCTCATGGTAGCCTAGCTTACACACTAATGGATGAATTGTTATAAAAATGTTATGGCGTATAATATTACAGTCATATTCATAACAATATTGGAAAGATTGTTACATTTTTTTAAAAAACCACTTACCACTGATGATAGGCTAATACGTAGTTTCTCCAATTATGAGAGAGAGGGGCATACTGTACAGTAATGTAATTCTTTGAAAGCAAATTATAAAACAGTAAGGAAACCTACACATTATTAAGTGTATACTAAATATCACTCACCGTATGCCTATGTAAGGATAGATTGTCCACTTCAATACAAGTCTTGCACACAGTGTTCTACACAATGAATACTTAGGCATGATGATAATGACACATAAACATCTCATACAGTTCTTGCCATGTAGTTATTACATTTTCACACTCACACACATACACAACACATAAGTTTATGAACTATACAGCATGATGATGATTTAGTGTTCATTAAGGGGAAGTGAATCATCATAAAGGTCTTCATCCTTGTCGTCTTCACACTGAGTAGGCTGAGGGAGAAGAGGAAGAGGAGGGGTTGGTCTTACTGCCTCCAGGGTAGCGGAAGCAGAAGACGGAGAGGAAGTGGAAGGGAAGGCAGAAGAGGCAGGTACACTCAGTGTAACTTTATGGAACTACATCATAATTTCCATCTGAATTTTTGCTTTTTCATTTCTCTAAAAAATGTTTCTATATGGTACCAATTCTTCTTCCACCATTTCCTTTGGTTTTAATGCCCATATCATAGAAGGGTCCCTGTCATAAAAGAAGTCAAAAGCAGTCTTGAATAATCAAAACCCTTCTGCCAGATTGTCTAACATCAATTTGTTTTCTGGCATTGCTTCTTCTACATCTTCTTTCTTATCATCTGGCACTGGTTCAGAACCACTCATCTCCATCAAGTGGTCTTCTGTTCATTTCTCTGGTGTGGTGTCTATTAGCTCTTGAATTTCTCCGAGAGCCATATCTTGAAACCTTTCACCCTCATCTTTTTTTTTTTTTTTTTACCATATCCATAATCTTTTTCATGATTTCCTTGATTGGCTCTGTCATAAATCCTGTGAAGTCATGCACAACATATGGACACAATTTTCTCCAGCGGGAATTTATTGTTTTAGGCTTAATGGCTTTCATGGCTTTTTCTATTACAACAGTGGCATCTTCAATGGTGTAATCTTTCCAGACTTTTATGGTGTTCTGTCTGTTGAGGTTCTCTTCCATTGCATTGACAATCCCTTCCATAGTGTGCCATGTGTAATGAGCCTTAAAGGTCCTTATGACGCCCTGATCTACAGGCTAAATTTAGAGATGTTGTGTTTGGGGACAAGTAGACCACTTTGATGCCTTTGGTCTTGAACTTGTGGTGTTCTGGGTGGCCAGGGGCATTGTTCAATATTGAAAGAATTTTAAAACACAGTCCCTTACTGATACGGTACTCCCTGACTTCAGAAACAAAGCATTGATAGAATAAACCCAGAAAAATGGATCTTGTTGTTCAGGCCTTCTTGTTGTAAAATCAAAAGACTGGCAGCTGGTATTTGTCTTGTTCCTTCTAGGCTCAGGAGTTTGCAGCTTTATAGATAAAGGTAGTCCTGATCATAAGCCCGACGGCATTTGCATAGGTCAGTAGAGTTAGCCTACCCCTTCCTGCCTTAAATCCTGGTGCTAGCTTCTCTTCCTTAATAATAAATGCATTTTGTGACTTTTTTTCCCAGAATAAGACACTTTTGTCTGCATTAAAAACCTGTTCAGGCAGGTATCCTTTCTCCTCAGTAGTTTTCTTAATTGTGTCTGGGAACTCGTCTGCTGCCTCTTGGTCAGCAGAAGCTGCTGCTTCTGCTATCTTGACATTTTTAAAGCCAAACCACTTTCTAAAATTATCAAACCATCCTTTGCTTGCATTAAATTCTCCAGTTCTAGATCCTTCACCTTCCTTTTCTTTTAAGTTATCATATAATGACTTCACTTTCTCTTGAATTATATTAGAGTCTACAGGTATGACTTTCTTATAGCAATCCTGCACCCACATAAAAGCTGCATTTTCAATAAGAGGTAAAAAGGTATTTCATGAAAAGTGCAAGCTTTTCATGCCTGCTGTCCTAGCAGTGACAGTTTCATGAATTTCCTTTTTTTTTTTTTTTAAACGTGTCCTTATGCTGGATTCGTTTATCTTGGAATGGTGGGCAACCATCATTTCAGACCTCAATCTACAGTACCTATCAAACAACTGAACTTTTTTCTTGTCATGTCATGACTTTGCTTCTTGGGAGCACTTCCAGCATCACTAGAGGCACTTCGTATGGGTACCATGGTGTTATTTAAAGTTACGGTATTGTACTAAACACAATGAAAAATACACAAGAACCTCGAGAGTTCACTGCAATATGAAATTTCTTGGACAGGTGAACTGCTCATGTGGAGAGGATTAGCGTCACAAAGTGTTTTAAGCAAATACTTGCAACACTTGTGCTCTCTGCAATAGCAACAAGAGGTGGCTACAGAATTATTACAGTAGGACAGTGTGTACTACAGTTTTATGCAGCTACGATTTAATACTGAATCTTTATGTTTGTTTACATTTCTCTCAACTGTACGGTCTGTATGCATAAGTTTTGATAAATTTTAACATTTTATAATAGAGTTGTATATATTTTATGGTGGTAAATGGTAGAATAGTATCTACATAGATTTCATGCATTCATATCATACCTTTTTCTTAATTTTTTCAGCATTTCAAGGCTACACGGTTTATCTGAGAGTATTTTCAAACTGTCACAAGTCTCCAGAATTTTTTCCGATATATTTATTGAAAAAAATCCACATATAAGTAGACCCACACAGTTCAAACCCATGTTGTTCAAGAGTCAGCCATACTTAGGAAATGATTCCACAGATGATTCTGAAGTGAGGCAATGATAAATTTTTTGTCCATCCTTGTGTACAGTAAACAAACAGTGGAATACAGTGCAAACTCTCAACAGGAGATTTAGTCACATGCAGCACCTCTTCTTTAAAAGTGGTAAATAAATCGGAGGTTTTTAAATTTAGGGTATTTCCTTCTTTTTTCTGTGTTAAAAATTACTCTTTAAAAATACCAAATTAAAGGTTTTTAGTCCAAGGTGGTATTTTTCCTTTCTCACACACACACAAAAAGAAACTAGCAAAATCATGTGATAATCATCTTTTCAGGTGTACTACCTATTATTTCATAGTGTTGACAAAAGTTCAAACTCCTCTGTAAGAGTAAGAGAGAACAGAAGTCTATCTAGGCTGGGGTTCTGGGAGATCAGCTTAAATGAGGAGTAAGGTAGGGCCAAGCCTACCTTGTGCAGGAAGGATCCTAGGCAGAAGTGGAGGCAGGCTTCCATGGAGGAGGGCAGTTCAAGAGCCAGATAAACTATCCTCACAGACAGTCAATCCCAAAGGGACCAAGCACAGAGATGAAAATGGTTACAAGGCACTAGGTCTGTAAATAGAGGTAAATATATGAAGAAGACAGATAAGAAGAAGAGCCTGATAAAGACCCAGTAGGTAGAACCATGAACAATTTTTTCAGTTGTCCGTGGTCTTATCCATGGACATGAATGGAGCCCTTAATGGTGTCAAATCAGTCCAAAGAATACAACCAGGAGATACTACCATTCCCTCAATAGCTGACTTCGGCAAATGTTGGTTTAAAAGAGAGCCTTCAGTTCTACCTTCATCAAATGTTCTTTGAGCACTTGTATGGCAGGATGATCTATTAAATGACTTTCCTTAGTCACTTCAAGCTGACAATAAAACTTACCTTTACTAAAAAACAATTCATTGCCAGACCCAGGGTGAAAACATACAAGATGAGTCTAGAATATTATTTCTTGCCATACCAATATGCTAGGAAACTATCAGCTACTGGAGTTGTGTCAAAAGGACTTAAGGGCCAACTTTCAGAAGCTCTCACTAGCCAAAGTTGAGAAGATTTGAGTATCAATAAAGAAAACTGCAACTAACAGAAAAAAATTTTTAAATGTATACCCATAAATTCATAATAATATTTTAAAGATAATAATAATTGGTCACCTTAGGAGGATCTTAGGGTTTCAATCATTATTTTGAAAACTGGTAACAAAGGAAGAGAATCAAAAATCTGTTATGCTGTTAAAACATACTGTACCTCAGGAAAACTCAATAGTTGATGAGGGAGCTAACAAATGAAAATGAGTTGACAGAATTTCTTAGCCTCTAATGCATTAATGGATCTGGGGAATGATCATCAGTGGCTCGTGACAACACAAAAAGGGAGGCAACCAGACATTATATGTCTTCTGATGGAAGTATGCATCAACTATGCAGTATTTTTCAAAAGTAAAAAAAAAAAAAAGTGAACCTGAGTCTTATCAAACCTCTAAATCTAACTTCCAGTTCACAGAGGACAGAGGAAACTTACAAATTGACAGCATAGGAAGCAATCTGATCTACAAAATCCAGACTGTGGAAAAACAATGCATTTCTTCAACAAACAAATTTCAAGAAAAGAAAAAGAGATTGAAGGAGAACCTATAGTTGAAGAGATACTTAAGAGACAGCAACTAATCTAAACGCTGACCTAATCTTATTTGGATCCTGATTAAACAATCTGCTAAAAAGAAAGAAAAGGGGAGAGAGAGACAGATTTGGTGGGGCTGGGGGAGAGAGAGAGAGAAAATTGGGCAAGTGGAAAAACATAAGTCCAGTCTATAAACTCGATGTGATAGGACTTTTTGCAAATATTTTTAGGCATGATAATGGTATTAAGGTTATGTTTAAAAGAGCAATATTTATCTTTGAGATATACATACTAAAGTATTTACAGATGGAAAGACATGATATTTGGAATTTCTTTCAAAATAATCTGGAAAGAACTGGTGGAACATAGATCAAAGAAATTTGACCATGAGTTTGTTGAAGGTGGATAATGGGGATTCCTTATTCTATTTTCTCTACTTTTAACATATAAAAATTTCCATAAAATTTAAAAAAAACTATTGACCTTGATGACATCCTTTTTGGATGAATTTTTGTGGTTAGGATCACAATTCTAAACATGTTAAAAGTTATCAAAAGGAAAGAACGTTGCTATAACCCCTGCCTTACAGTTTTGATATGAAGTCACAGATAACACACAAAAAGTTCCTAGCCATTGTCTTGCAAATCAAAGTTGTCCAATAAATAATGGTTACTATTATTATATGTTTGACCATTGTAGCATCCAAAGTTGAGTGCTGCTGAAAAGACAAAAGTAGAATCTTCCTGGAAATGTGGTAAATTGAGATTATGCCAGAAGCATCATCACTGCACAAAACAGAGGAGAAGTAATTACCCAAAACGAAGGGGAAAATTGGTATGTTTCACCACAGGTAAAAGAACAGAGGCTGGGTAGCAAAAAAAACAAACATCCACCATATGGAGAAAACAGGAAACTTCTGTTTTAAGCCTAGTACTTGGCTTTATATAAACTAAGGATTCAGTACTGATAGGGTAATACCGGTAACATTTAAGTTACATCCTAAATCCAAACTAAATTTTTATGAAAAGATTTAGAGTATATGTTATGGTGATTAATTTTAGTCAGATTGCACAATAATTCATTTAGTTTTAAGTAGAGTTCTTAAAAATATACATTATTATCTTCTAATGTCAATTTGAGAATGTATCAATATCTCACAATTTATATAAACTGAGTAAAATTTCACCATCAAAGTTATAGGATAAGTTTTTGAATGATATGCCTAAAATCATAAATACATTATTGAAAGACCACAATTTACTCTGCCATGCACATATAAAAGCGTCTGACTACAATGAAGAAAACCAAAACATAATATTTTGAATTTTGTTCATATAATGGCTTAAAATATTCTGTTCTGGAAAAAATGTTGACTTTTTTACATGGCTAAGATTTCAAAAGCCCTTAATTTCTTTCAGAAGGCAGTCTGTATCAGAAAACAGCACTAAAGTGATAATTACATGGGTAATGATTAAATATATAAATTTCCATTTAGTTAAGGCCTCACTAAAAAAACTGTTCAAAAGATATAGGAGGGGGCTTCCCTGGTGGCACAGTGGTTGAGAATCTGCCTGCCAGTGCAAGGCACACGGGTTCGAGCCCTGGTCTGGGAAGATCCCACATGCCACGGAGCAACTGGGCCCGTGAGCCACAATTACTGAGCCTGCGCGTCTGGAGCCTGTGCTCCGCAACAAGGGAGGCCGCGATAGTGAGAGACCCGCGCACCGCGATGAAGAGTGGCCCCCGCTTGCCGCAACTAGAGAAAGCCCTCGCACAGAAACGAAGACCCAACACAGCCATAAATAAATGAATGAATGAATGAATGAATGATACAGGAGGAACTTGGGGTAAATTATTTGAAAGATGCAACCCAGTAACTCAGAAGATATTTATCAGATTCTTCCTTTCTCTAAGAACTGTTCGAAATCCTTCGTATACAATGATGAGTAAGATACCATACCATCCCCTCCTTTAGTGCACAGTGAAGAAGAGAAGACCTCTGTCTAAAGAATGACTGTATGATATAACGAATGCCATGACAGAGGCAAAAACTCAATGCTATGCAAGATGGAAAAGAGGTGCTAAGATTTTCTCAGGGTCCAGGAGTAAGGAAAGTTGAGTAGAATATGAAATAAGTAGTAGCAGCACAGTTGACTGTAAACAAGAGTCATTCGATTACATACTCCAAATTAATAATTCAAATTTGTACAGTCATGGTCACATAATACACATATATTTAGAAGGATTACTTTGGCAGCAATGGAAATGGATTGGAGTGGGTGAGGCTGGAAACAAGAACACAGGAAGAAAGATATTTCAAGAGGGGAGAATTAGGACAGAGACAGGTGAATGGAGGGGAAAGTTGTATGTGAGGATATTTAGAAGGTAGGATTCAGGAGACTTTGTGAATGAGCAAAAAGAGGGAAATGGAGTAAGAAAAGCAGTTAGTGGTTCTTAAAGCAAGAGTACCTGGAACAGCAGCAGCAGCATCCCCTGGGAACTTTTAAGAAATGTAAATTCTTTGGCCTCACTCCAGACCTTCCAAATAAAATCTGGATATGGAGCCCAGCAATCTATGTTTAATAAACCCTCCAGGCAATTCTGATGCATGCTACAGTTTGAAAAGAACTTGCAGCGGTTGATTCTCAAAATTAGCTGCATTGGGGAATTGCCTGGGGAGCTTAGAAAAAGAAAATTCCCACCCCAGAGATTCTGGTTTCATTGGGCCAGACTGTAACCTAGACATCAGGATTTATATATATATATATTTTTTTTTTAACTGAAATATAGTTGATTTACAATGTTGTGTTAATTACTGCTATACAACAAAGTCATTCAGTTATACATATATATACATTCTTTTTTTTTATATTCTTTTCCATTATGGTTTATCATAGGATATTGAATATAGTTCTCTCTGCTATACAGTAGGAACTTGTTGTTTATCCATTCTACATGTAATCGCTTACATCTGCTAGCCCCAACCTCCCACTCCAGCCCTCTTCCCTCCCCCATCCCGTTGGCAACCACCAGTGTCTTCTCTATGTCCGTGATCCTGTTTCTGTTTCATAGATAGGTTCATTTGTGTCATATTTCAGATTCCACATATAAGTGATATCATATGGTATTTGTCTTTCTCTTTATGACTTTCTTCACTTAGTATGATAGTCTCTAGTTTCATCCACATTGCTGCAAATGGCATTATTTCATTCTTTTTTATGGCTGAGTAGTATTCCATTGTATATATGTACCACATCTTCTTTATCCATTCATCTGTTGATGAACATTTAGGTTGTTTCCATGTCTTGGCTATTGTAAACAGTGCTTCTATGAACATTGGAGTACATGTATCTTTTTGAATTATAGTTTTGTCCGGATACACGCCCAGGAGTGGAATTGCTGGATCATATGATATCTCTGTTTTTAGTGTTTTGAGGAACCTCCATACTGTTTTCCACAGTGGCTGCACCAACTTACATCCCCACCAACAGTGTAGGAGGGTTCTCTTTTCTCCACACCCTCTCCAGCATTTGTTATTTGTAGACCTTTTAATGGTGGCCATTCTGACTGGTGTGAGGTGGTACCTCATTGTAGTTTTGATTTGTATTTCTATAATAATTAGTGATCATGAGCGTTTTTTCATAGACATCAGGATTTTTTAAAGTTCCCCCAGGTGATTTCAGTGTGTGTCCACGTGTGGTAGACTGCTGGTTCTGATTGGGGAAGCTGAGTGGATAGTGCTGATACTCACCAAGGGAAGGGGGAAGGTTTAAGAGGAAATCTGATACCATTTTCCCAGGCTAACTGTTCTCTACTGAATCCCCAAAGACGCACACCAGACCTTATTTAACTAGCTTTTCTATAGTTTACTATAGGCAAACAGATGAAAAAGTAACAAAAGTATCAAAACATGAGCACATTATAAGGGCATCGAAACTTTGAAAATTCTCCATAACACCCTTTTCATTCTCTGAATTTTTTGAACTAATCTCCAAACGCTCTAATGTCCTTCCGCTCTCCTCTTCCTTTTATTACTAAGTATGGAATTCATCCATGCTCGCTCTTCATTTAGTCCACATTCAGTCCTTAATGTCGTGGTTAAGCACACAGGCTACCTGTGTTCAAATCTTAGCTTTACCACTTGCTAGCTCTGTGGGCTTAGGCAATTTACTGAACTTCTTTGTGCCTCAGTTTCCCCATCTTTAAGTGGGAATAACAATAGAACCTACCTGTTAGGACTGACTGAGGATTTAAAGCATTAATAATCGTAAAGTTCTTGGAACAGTGCCTGGTACATGGTAAGTGCCATGTAAATTTTATTAAATAAAATTTTTTTAAAGTTAGCATGGAACATTTGGTGTGTAAATCAAAAGGCAATTCAAGGGCTTCCTAGTACAAGGGAAGTAATTTGCACCAGGCGAGCCTCACTTGTGTCTCCAGGAGACACATACAACATGATAACTCCTGTAACTAGACTGCCAAGTCCTTGCAGACAGGTGCCATGGCTTACTCACCTTTGTATTCCCACTTTCTAGCACAATGCCTAGCCCATGATAATTAATAAATATTCATTGAATAAATGAACTCATGATAGATTATTCATTTCATTCATTAAGTTTTACTCTATGTAGAAAATAAGATCTCATATGGTATCTTCCAAGAGGAAATAACCAGTTTGGGGATGATGATTTAAGCCAAAGTGTCCCAAGATGAAGGTAGAAGATAAAGAGAACTGCACTACACATCCTACCTCATTTAGCTCTAGCCAGGAAATCACGTAGGTCTGGGCCTGAGGAAGGATCTATCAGAGATTCTGGGAGGGGCAGAGGCAGGGAAATGAGGTTGGGACTGACATTTGGAGTGGAGGGGGAAAAAAAAAGACTTAGACAACCAGAAAATCATTCTGAAGCAGTTTTCATTAGCCTAGCAGAAGAACAGGGCAATTTTATAATGTCAGAAATTCTGCCAAAGAAATTAAAGCATTATTTAAGACTTGATAGATTTGGAATCAGGGCCAGCTCTGCCATTAGCAAGCTCCTGACCTTGCATGAGTCACCTAGCCTACCAAGCCTCTCTAAGCCTCAGTTTCCTCCTCTCCAAAATAAGGCATTGACTAATGACCCAGAAGGTCCTTTGCAGTTCTGTAGTTCTTTGATTCTAACAGCAGACTGAAAATTTAAGTTCTTCCAAGGAAAAATAATATACTTTCTTTTTAATTCATGGAGCTATTGCAGGGACTCTATATATCTCCTTTCTGTGTGCAATAATACTATCTACTCTTAAAATTTATTCTGTGTTTTAGACTTTCACTTGTAATGATATGGACTGACACCCAGCTTAGGATAATTACCAAAAAATAGAGCTTAATGCACTAGACCAAATTTATTTTCAACTTTGAGTCACCCATCACAACTCTGTAACAACAATATGCTATGAAAATCATAACAGTCTCTAAAGAGTCTTTGTAAAAAATAGCTTGAAAATACTACAATACCTATTTAGTTCTTGAACAATTTATTAGTAAAACTTAAATGGCTGTACCCTTCATCTGAGTTACAGTTGCCCTTTAGGCTTACAAAAACAAAACAAAATAAAGCAAAACAAAACAAACAAACAAAACTGAACCACTAACTCTGAAGTGGGTAGGTAGGAAGAATGAGTCACAATTCTATGACTTTTATGTTTCGATGCAAATTGCACATATCACACCTAGGGATTTGTGTCAAACTCAGGTTTAAATGGTGGAAACTGATTTATCTATTTACTTGGTTCACAAAGGTTCGGAGCCTCTAGGCAATCAATCTAACTCTTTGCAAAAAGACATCAGTTATTTGAGATTTTTACCTCAAAACCTACTGTGCCCCCAGTGTGCTATCTCTGATTATTGTTAAATAAAGTCTCAGTTGGCAGAAAAGTTCACCATACTAGGGCTCTTGATAGCTTCAGAGAAATACTTCATTAAATTCTAAAGCACTCAAGCCATACCTCCAAAGCACAAGCAAACCTTTCTGAGTCTCCAGAAATTACTCACAGCCCAACTACTATTGGGGCCATAAAAGGCATAGCATCAGAACCACAGAGCTAAGGTAGAAACCAGTTCTTTGTTCTGCTAACTCCATAAGGAATATTTTCTTGTTATCAAGATCTCTAAAGCCCCACAAAATACCATGTTCCTGTCAACATCGACTTCAGATAAACACTACAAACATGAAAGCAGTTCCCAGCAACTGTAATTCAGTTCTTGCTTTGACATATAGCTGGAGCTTGTCATTCTCAATGCAACATTTATCACATTGAGTATTTCTAAGCAATCTGGAAGGTTCATGCCACTTATCAATTTATCAATAATTTTGCCCAGTTTGTACATGATGAGTCTTTTGCGTAGGAGTGAGACCTTAAGCTAGTGAGTAAATCTAGCTGAACAGAAGCATCTCAAACTCTACAACAGTTTTGTTGTTATCTACTTGCCATCATAAAAAATTGTTCTTTATTAAAATTCTCCTCTGAAGGAGAGTCAAGTGCTCATGATGGTGATTAAAATGCAGAGAATCATAAGCTTCCCAAAGAGAGATACTAACCAGAAAAAATTCTATGGGGAAAATTACAATATATGCTGTAGTAAATTATTGTCGTGTACACACTGAAATTTTTGAAGTACAGCTACTGCAAATGTTAAAGGTCTGTTTTCATATGCAAAAGGAAAATGATAGTGAACACTTGTAACTATTTGTTAAATCAGCTATACTGTATTAAGAGTAAAAAAGATCACAATGTAGGTGAAATTGCTTAGTAACCTGTCAATCACTTTACAAAGAAAAAAATTAAGAGCTATGTAGAGAAAAATACTGAGGCGCATCATCATTTAAGGGTGCTGGGGTGTAATAAAAGATAAAGAGACCTTTTCTGTAATCCTTCTGAGAAAACAAAAACTTCTAGTTATATGTTGCCTCTATGTCATTCATATTTCCACAAGTTCCTAAAAGGGAATTCTGTGTTTGGAAGCGCTACATGAGAAACGAAAAGAGAGAGAAAGACAGAGACAGAGAGAGAAGTAGAGAGAGAGAGAGACAGAGTGAGAGGGAGAATCTAAAGGGCTAGAAGTTTCGTATATTGCATGTATTCTATAATATGGAGTGATATGGATGAACCTTAAGGACATTATGCTAAGTGAAATAAGCCAGTTAGAGATGGAGTGATTCCTTTTAATTGATTTTGATCATCTTTTGTTTTTCTCAGTTTTCAACTATTGCAAAAATATTCTTTCCTTTTGTTATCACTCCAGAAACCTTGTTCATGGTATTTGTTTTTTTAGCAGAAATTCTTAATTTTGATGTAAAAAGCTGCATCAATATTTTTGCCTTATGATTTGTATGTTTTCAGTTTTAATTAATAAGACCTTCACTTCCCTGGCTTCAAAAGAACTTAATAGTTTGCCTTTTATATTTAGGTCTTTGATCCATCTAAGATCACCTATATATATAAGATCGGGATCAATTTTTATTTTTCTCCATAAAGTTAGGTGATGATCCTTCAGGGGACCACACTTGTGATATAAGTTGTTATATAAATATATAGGCCTGTCTCTGAACTCTCTGTTCTGTTGCATTGGTAGTTTATGTGTATTTTTTGTTTGTTTGTTTGTTTGTTTTAAAACATCTTTATTAGAGTATAATTGCTTTACAATGGTGTGTCAGTTTCTGCTTTATAACAAAGTGAATCAGTTATACATATACATATGTCCCCATATCTCTTCCCTCTTGCATCTCCCTCCCTCCCACCCTCCCTATCCCACCCCTCTAGGTGGTCACAAAGCACCAAGCTGATCTCCCTGTGCTATGCGGCTGCTTCCCACTAGCGATCTGTTTTACGTTTGGTAGTGTATATATGTCCATGCCAAGCTGGGACAAAGTTTATGTGTTTTTGTACTAATCACACTACCTTTAGAACAATGGCATCACTGTATGAATTACTCCTTTTTTATGACACTGGCTTAGCTCTTCATTGACCTCTATCCTTTCAAATAAATTTAAGTTTATTGAATTTTTCAAGAAACTCAACTAGAATTTAATTGGGATTATATTGAATATATAGATAAATTTAGGAAGAATTTATACCATTTTAATACTAAATGTTTTATACAGAATCATGGAATATCTCTCCATTTATTTAGATCATCTTCTATGATCTTTTATTAAAGTTTTCAAGTTTTCTCTAAATAGGGCTTGAGTGTCCATGGTTAAATTAATTTCTCAGGCATTTCATGATTTTTACTGCTTCAAGGATTTAAATTATGAAAATATATATTTTATTACACTTTCTTTTTTTTAACATCTTTATTGGAGTATAATTGCTTCACAATGGTGTGTTAGTTTCTGCTTTATAGCAAAGTGAGTCAGCTATACATATACATATATCCCCATATCTACTCCCTCTTGCGTCTCCCTCCCACCCTCCCTATCCCACCCCTTAAGGTGGTCACAAAGCACCCAGCTGATCTCCCTGTGCTATGCGGCTGCTTCCCACTAGCTATCTATTTTACATTTGGTAGTATATATAAGTCCATGCCACTCTCTCACTTCGTCCCAGCTTACCCTTCCCCCTCCCTGTGTCCTCAAGTCCGTTCTCTACGGACTTTATTCCTTTATTTAGTCTTTATTCCTGTCCTGCCCCTAGATTCTTCAGAACCTTTTTTTTTTTTTTTTAGATTCCATATATATGTGTTAGCATATGGTATTTGTTTTTCTCTTTCTGACTTACTTCACTCTGTATGACAGTCTCTAGTTCCATCCACCTCACTACAAATAACTCAATTTCATTTCTTTTTATGTCTGAGTAATATTCCATTGTATATATGTGCCACATCTTCTTTATCCATTCATCTGTCAACGGACACTTAGGTTGCTTCCATGTCCTGGCTATTGTAAATAGAGCTGCAATGAACATTGTGGTACATGACTCTTATTGAATTCTGGTTTTCTCAGGGTATATGCCCAGTAGTGGGATTGCTGGGTCATATGGTAGTTAGTTCTATTTTTAGTTTTTTGAGGAACCTCCATACTGTTCTCCATAGTGGCTATATCAATTTACATTCCCACCAGCAGTGCAAGAGGGTTCCCTTTTCTCCACATCCTCTCCAGCTTATTACACTTTCTAGTTGCTTGTTGCTCCTATTGATTTTTAAAAATTAATCCTTTGCCCAACAACTGAATTCTCTTTTTAGTTGTGATCATTTTTCTGTGAGTTCTTTTGCTTCCTAGGTTTATGATTATATCATCTGCACATAATAATTTTCTTTCTGAACTTCCACCCAGTCCAATCTCTTGTTTGTATTTTTTCCTCATAGCGTTGGCTAGGACCCCCAGTAATATGTTAAATAGTAATGGTAATCGTGGACATACTTGTCCTGTTTCTATTGGGAGATAATTATCCATGCATATCTTGCATCTCTGTATGTCTTGCAAGCAGAGACACTGACTGTCTTTTTATATTTTCTTTTTAGTGAAGTGTGTATCCAAAATAAAAGGCAGACTTGCTTACAGCCTTGGAAGAAAGGGATAGTGTCTCCCTCCAGAGTGAAGGGCAGGCATACTTACTGCCCATGATAAACTATTCGTGTTCCTAAGCTAGTTCAGGGTTTCTCTCCCGACACAACCTCCAGTGTGTGTGCAGGAGTCACCTGGCTCTCTGCATGTGACCCTGTGGGAGTTTGGGCTTGGGAAACTGGCACAAGAAAATACTGATATTCTACTGCTATTTTTGTGAATAATAAAGTCCTTTGCTTCTGAACCAGGAATCCCCTTATTCTGCCACGAAACTGCAGCAAGTTAACTTACAAGCTTGCAAGGAGGGTAAAATCTACAAGTGTTTGTTTGTAATAGCCCCAAACTGACAACAACACAAATGTCCATCTATGATGGAATTGACACATAAATTGTAGGCTATTCATAAATCTGGAATTCTATATACCAAAGAAAAAGAACCACTATATTAAAAAACATGGATGAATCTCACAAACATGACATTGAACAAAGGCAGCTAGACTCACAGCAGCACATACTTTATCTTTCCAAGGAAAATTAGTCTACAATTATAAATTAGAAGTCAGACCCTAGTTACCCTTGGGGTGTGTTGTTGGAGGGTGGTTCAGTGGTAACTGGAAGGGACACTTGGGGGCTTCTGGCATCCTGGTCATGTGTATCCTCATCTAGGTGCTGTAACACAGGTGAGCTCACTTTGCGAAAATTTATTAATTTGTGTGTTTATCATTTGCGCGCCTTTCTGTATGCATGTTATAGAATTTATAAAAATATATATTATTTTATGGGATAGGAATCAACAGAAAATAATCTGTATAACAAAATAGAGATTCGGAAATAGACACAATTCATATAGGAAATGATTATACCTGTATCTTAAAGGTGTCATAGCAAATCAGTTGGGAAAAGATAGACTATATAAAGTTGTGTTGGAGCAACTGGATACCTACTTGGGAAATAAAAATCAAGCAGAATTCTTTTCTAAATCCTTGTACCAAAATATATTTAACAGGAAAATTTTAAATGCAAAAGTGGTTCCATACTAGTATTTTAAAATGACGTAATTTGTTTTACACTTTTGATGTGAAGTATTTTGTGTGACACAAAGGAAACTGTCAATCAGTTTGCCTTAAAAGAAAAACTCCTTTTAAAAATAAGCCATAAAAAGATTAACAAGTACCCTTGAGAGATTATTTCTTAGACCCTGCTTCTCCCCACTCATGAAGTCTTCAATTACCTCTAAGTTGTTCAGTGACAAAATTTGTTTTGAACAAAAGGGGAGAATGACAATGTTGAACTTTATCTGAACCCTTTGCTCCCAGAAAGCAGTAATGGTTGAGAGATTCCCACCCTTTATGTTCTGGGAAATGGCTAAATCCAAAGACCCACCATACTCTGGCATTTCCCCAAATAAAACCCACCTCCATCCTTATCAGTAATTCCTCTGTTACTTCCCTCAGTACAAACAAGGCCCCTTCCTTTTCTGTGAGTTATTTCTCATTAATGAATGCTCTCCCAATTGCAATAGCCTGAATAAAATAATTTCCTAAAAAATTAATCATCAACAAAATCATAATATAATTGACAAATTCATAACAGATATCTGAACATATGAAGTTCTTATTTCCTTCACAACAAAAGACACTTATAAATCAATATTTTTTAACCTAGCAGATGGAGCAAAAAAATTTAAAGCTTTCATAACGCTCAGTACTGGTGAGAGTGTGGGAGAAACAGGCAGTCTTAATATATTTGGGTTTATGCTACCATTATTGGTGCAAATTTTTGGTAGGCACATAGACAAATATGTCACAATTAAAGCAACTTTGGCCCAGCAATTTCAACTTTAAGAATTTACCTTGTGTATGTACTTACAAAAAGGTGCCTTGATATGTGTACAATGATGTTAACTCAACATTAATTTTTTAGAGCAAAACAATAGGGAAAAAACCTTACACATTCTTTCATAAGGAACTAATTAAATAAATTATAGTTCATTTATATAGCCAAATATAAAACATCTATATAAATAATAAAGAAGTGCTGGTATGAAGTGATTTCCAAAATGATTTCATCCATAAAAAAAAATGTATGATTACATATGTGTATAGATTCCATTTTTGTGCACACATGAAACTGCTCATAGTCATCACTTCTGCACAGTAAGAGCAAGGTTTTCTTCTGTAGTTTTGGATGGGGTTTTTTGCCATACCTTTACAGTTACATTTAACCCATTTTCAGGTCTGACTTACTGGCTCTCATCTCCAATCCTTTCTGGAACAAGTCAATTTTAAAATACAGAATCTGTGTCTATCAGTTTATCTTTATCTCTTACCCTGACCTTGCTAGACCAGCCATATTCCCTCCAACTCCAATGCCTGTCACCATGAGTACCATAATATATCAGCCCAGATACCTCCAATCTACTATATATTCATTCATTCTCATTCTCTCTCTCTCTCTGCCCCCTATCCCTGCCATCCCTCCTTTTCTCTATCCTCTCTTCATTGCACATTTTATTAATTTGAGCATCAAATTTAGAAACAGCACGATTGCTTGGTGACTTTATGGTTCTGATATGCATCAGACATGGAAGGAAAGGAAGGAGATAAATGCTCCATCACAACTGCTTCCCCTTTATTGTCATCTACCAGAGAACCCTGAGCTGGTGCTAGTGTAGTCTTTCACTTCAAAGGAAACTGCCAGTTTCAGAGATAAGTATACTAGAAACTCATCATTATTTATTCTAACCTTTTATGATGCTTTTCATCTGAGCTTTTCAAATTCTTCAGGACAGGTATTATTTTCTTGTCTATGAAGAGGGAGGAACAAAGCCATAGGTGAGATGAAGTGGCTTGCTGAAGGATTCAAAGCAAGCCTGTTGAGAGTTAGCAATCATTCCGGTTGTTGAGTCCGGCTTCACTACCACAGTGACCAGAGGATCAATATCACTTTTCACCTCTGCAGGACTACTATTTCTAAGCCCTTACCGTGTCTCTCTTTCATGCGAGATTTAAAAAATACTTTATAAATACATAACCTTTTCATTTCAAATACACCCAAAACCTGGGGTATTTCTCACTACATAGCCCTGAGACACTGCTGCCCCTGTGAGGAGACACAAATGAGAAAAAGAAGGAAGGTAAATTTAATTTCCACCTCAGTCACTGAATTATAGCATCATCTTCAACAAGTGATTTTGCTTGTATGCTCTAACTTCTTGGCTGCAGAGTTTGGATAAAACTTCACTTCTTAGGGAAGTAAGAACTACTGAGATAATTTCTTTAAAACCCTTGGAGCTCAATGATACTAAATGAAAAGAAAGAACAGGCGGCCGTCTGTATCATTCTATTACTGAGTTAGGACCTCAGAAATTTGTATTGCCTCAGGAAGTTGTCTTCCCCAGCAATCCCTCTGATTTATTAAAGCTCACAGAATGTTTGCAAAGGCAAGAAATCTAGAGAATAGGAAAGAAAAATAAACCACACACAATTTTGCCTCTATAAGCGAGGGGTGTGTCTCTGAATAACCTGAATAAAACCTAACATCTTTGTTTACAGGCAGTGTAATTTTAGGTGGGTTATTTACTCTCTGTGCCTCAGTTCCTTTGTTTGGAAAGTGCAACTAAAACTAATACTCACATCTTAGTATTGTGAGTATTAGTTAATTAGTTAATATATGTAGTTAACTTTATTAGAAGAATGTCCAATACATTATAAGAACTAAAATTGTGTTAGCTGTTGCTATTATTTTTGTTATTGATATTAATTATATAATTTATATATAAATATATAATTTATTATATAATATAGTATATATTATTATATATGTTAGAACACATAAGATGTGGTTTGTCTAAATCTCACAAATGACCCAAACATTCTATCAAATGGAGTTACTTTGCACTGAAATTTTCCTGTTTTGGATAAACCAAGAATCAACATATTTTTTTTTTGTAAAGTGCCAGATAGTAAATATTTTTGGCACAGTCTCTGTCACAACTACTCAGGGTTCAACTCTGTTGTTGTAGCTTGAAAGCAACCACAAAAAGACTTAAACAAATGGGTGTGGCTATGTTCCAATAAAACTTTATTTACAAAAACAAACCATAGTTTGCCAGCCCCTAAAATAAACCAAGAAATCTTTCAAAGTCATTGTTTTTACTTAGTGAAGTAAACTGGGACCTTAATAAGGAAATTACTCTTCCTGCCAAAAGACATGAGACAAAACATGTTTCCCATTACTATGCCCCAGATATCACCTCAAGGCAAGACACTGATACTCCTACAGGACAGAGTGATCAGATTAGAAAGCAAAGCCATAGCACTGAGAGAGAAGCCACTCCTACGGCAATGAGTGGCATTCATTTTGCAAAGGACTGGGAAGAGCAATCATCTTTGAGAACATGGTTGATGAAGTTTTGGTACTTAAAGTGAACCTTGAACCTTTATAGATGTAGAGACTGAGGAGTTTCTGAAATACTAAGGAAGGCTTTATTCAAAAGGCAGCAAGGTCCCAGCACACACTGGTATGGGTCGCGAACACCGTGGAGGTGGTGGTCGGGGTGGGGGGGGATGGTCACATAAAAATTAAGGATCAGCATAACATGGGCCATGCAGGATGAAGAGAAATCTGGACCAGACCAGAACCAAGAGCTATTCTCATAGCTCCTTAAGAGATTTCACCAGCTCCCTAGTGAAAAGAAACTAAAAAATAATATCAGAACTGCTTCGTGTATCACTTATAGTCATAGTACTGAGCCGAGGATATTATTCTATCATCAAGATACTGAGATGTTGAAATAATTTCTTTGAAACCTTGTAGCCCAAAAAATAAGGTACAGGGGCCTTCCTGTATTACTTCATTACTAATTTAAGACTTGGTCAATTTGTTGTGCATAAGGACATTCTCATCCTAAGCATTCAATATTTATTGTCTGGACTCCCTTGGGATGAGAGATTATTTTCAGAGAGGAACTTAGGGAAGAAGATAGTATGAAAAATGACTAGACCATGAGCTTCATAAGGGCAGGAACTCTAATGTTCTGTTTACCATTAATGCACATTGTCTGGACTTTAGACACTCAAATGTTGAATGAATGAATGAATGAAAGTTTACACTGTATAATTATGGTTAGAATAACTATATATTATTTATATTTTTATTCTATGGAGTGGATTCAGTCATTCTCAATCCACTCAACGCTTCACACAGCTCTATATTAAAACTCTCCTCCAGATATAATCTTTATTATATGACTAGGTGGACCTTCAGAACTACCATGGTCAAGATCTTTGCCCAGAATGAATAAAAAGAGTGACCATTAACAGTAAACCTATTTCTCTCTGTAACTGTTCTACATTAACATATATACACATTCATATATATATGAAGTTAGTCTCTCTGACTTGGCGCCAAGTTAAATTGTGTCCTTATTCCAAGTTTTTGGACAGTTTTAAATATTGTACATTTCTGATGAGACTTTGAAAAAGAAGAAAATAAATCACAGCATTTGGGCTCTCCTATGACACCAAATTGCTAGTGACATTTTTTGGAAACTATCAGCTAAAGCAGAGTATGCATATGTTTAATACAATCTGGATTTTACATATATATATTCATATATGTTATAAATTTATATGTGTATTATATATATTTATATTCATAAATTCTAGACTTTATATATTATGTATATATATGCATATGTATTGGATAATTTATGATATCTTTCGCTTGAGCTTTGATGATAAGTTAGTAAGAGTCTTAACCTGGGCCAGTCCTTTAAAATGTTTTGGTTGCATCCTATATTTTTGGAAACAAAGAAATGTTATATCTTCATGATTAAGTTTATCTGTGATGCTTTTTTTTTAATTTTCATAAATGTTTCCATCTGATTCTGTGGTTACTTTTTTATTGCCAAAGCTCCGCATTGCTAAGGATGTTATTTAACCATATTCAGCCAGAATTTTTTATGCTGTTTCCTACTTTTTGAGGATTTTCAGATATAATGTAGACTTTTAGAAAAATGAGTTGCCTGCAGTGCTTTGCAAAGGTACAGTTACATCAAGGACTTCATAAACTAAAAGCCTAACGAAATTTTTTCCATGAAATTCTCTCTAGGTTGTTTTATAGTCTCTAATGCTATATGTTTCAAAGTAACCAAAGCAGCAGTGGGACAATAAATAACATCTTCACTTAAGCTGTTCTGATATAATCATAATGTCAACTTAAATCAATTTAAATTTGCAT
Organism: Eubalaena glacialis; assembly: GCF_028564815.1. Lineage (NCBI taxonomy): Eukaryota > Metazoa > Chordata > Mammalia > Artiodactyla > Balaenidae > Eubalaena > Eubalaena glacialis. The sequence goes on from NC_083721.1 coordinate 114,952,768, forward strand.
TATTAAGTAATTTGAAGACAGGATTTTCAATAATTGAAGATATAAAGATTTATCATAAATGAGACAGAGGAACAAGGCTCATTCACAAGAACTGAGTAAATTTAAGGCACAAAGGGGCTTCTTAGAAATCTTTCTCCCCAGACTCCTAAATGTTATCCTGGTTATTTGAAAGGCATTTAGAGTGACTCTTTTTTTTTTTTTTTAGCTCAGGAGGATATTGCAAAGAAAATGAGATTATGGCTAAGGGGAAGGCTTACAACTTTCAAAAAACTCATGTATAATATACGTATGTATTATATATATACACAATGTATGTGTATATATTATGTATATTGTAAAACATAAAGCTTGGTAAAAGGTTGTTTATAAACTACAACTTTGAAAAATGAGATATTTCAAACATGCTTTCTGAGAAAGAAAAACAGAAACAAAACTTTATAATTGTCAACATTCATTGCAAGTGTTCCCAATCATGAGGTGCTAAGAGGGGGCAATTAGAAAATGTGTGTGTGTTGTGATTAAGAATGCAAAGTCAGGCTACAATTTTAAAAACTGGCTCTACCACTTACTAACTGTTGGGGCAACTCTATACCTAACCATATTAGGATGAGCTAAGTTACCATCCAATAACAATCAACCCCCAAAACACAGTGACTTACACAACAAACTTTACTTCTTGCTCATACAAAACTTACTATAGGTTCTCACAGCCCTCCAGGGCAGCCATGATCCTTCAGTTGGCTTAACATTCCAGGCTGCTTGAATCTTATACCTTCTTCATATTGACAAGGGCCTCCATGTCATCACAGCTGGGAAAGAGAAAGCATGGAGAACCCAAGCATCAGTTCAATATTGATTATTGTGAAGTAGGCAGAAAAGAAAATTAAGATAAAGTTAACCTGAACTATTTAAAAATTATATCATTCAATTTTAGAACTTGAAAGGACCTAAAAATAATCTGGTCAAGTCCCCTTATTTTACAGATGTGGAAACAGACACCCAGAGAAAGTATAAGAATTTTTGCCCAAGTTTACACAGACAGCAGTAGCACAGTTTGGAATCAAATTCAGATTTCTCTCCTAGCTCCCTGCTGGCTGCAATTCCACCACCAACCTTTGCAAATGTACCAACACTCTTGCCCCTTCTGTCATATCGTAGAGATAAGGGCAGCATGGTGGTTAGGTGTCCTGTCCCTTTTCAAAAATTATATTTAATAGAAAACCCAGAGATGATGGTAATGACAGAGGGAATGTCCCCAGGCCTCAAGTGGTATTGTGACAGCCATTATTAATTTCCACTCATTCCATTTGAACAATGTGATACGTATTGTCCAACCCCACTAAAACTCCAGGGTTAAATGCCACATGGAAAGGTAACGCAGAGCCTTCTTAATCACACTACGCTGCAAGGTCTATTACTATCAGCAGGAAGAGCCAGAGTGCTGAGCTAGCTGTCACAGGTGGCTGAGTGAAGGGGAAATCAAATAATATGTCAAGATAAGTGAAGGGCCCACTGTTTATTGAAGGTTATGGCTGGCAATGACTAATACAATCACTTTTCCCTTGAACAGATTCAGGTTCAAAATGTAGCTTCAGTTACCTCTAAAATGAAAGGAATGTTCAGAGTTCTATTGCCACTTCCATGTACTTAGACCATTACCAAATAAATGTTCTCCTTTCCCTTTCCCTGCTTTCCTTCAGACTCCAGCACTGTGTGTGGAAAGACAGCCCTCAGGTCATGAGGCTGAGCTGAGGAGGAATACTACCCCAAAGCATCCTGGGAAATGCTGGACCAGAACTATTGCTGTCTGTTACTTCTTTGCTAAACCACTCATCTTGCAAAACCAACGAGGTGGGAGGGAGACGCAAGAGAAGGAGATATGGGGATACATGTATATGTATAGCTGATTCACTTTGTTATAAAGCAGAAACTAACACACCATTGTAAAGCAATTATACCCCAAAAAAGATGTTAATTAATTAATTAATTAATTTTAAAAATGAGTTCAGAGACTCGACTGTTGTACAAAACACCCCAATACTCTGGTTAAAAATGTTTTTGTGAGATAACTTCCTTTTTACTCCCTATATAATGCCATCTGACTTTAACAACTAGAAATATTATTTATTCAAATGGAAGCTTGCTTACTTTATGACATTGACATAAAATAGTTACATGGCTAAAGTTAGAATGGCTCCACCCAAAGATGCTGCAAAATCTTGTTTAGTGTAGTGAGGACCATAATGACATTCTTATTAGTAAATACAATACATATTTTAAAAACAAACAAAGCTGGTACCTCCTATTTTCTTAAAAATGGCATTGATGATATTCTTCCTCCAGTGGACTGTGGAACAGAGAGGTCTAGATAAGAGTAAAAGCAGCCCCTTAGTAGAGTAGCGTGGACCTCTCAAAGCAGTTATTTGTCATTCACATCAAGCCTGAGCAAGTATTTGGGTTAGTTTTATATGTCAAAACCGAAGGGGAAGGCTTAGCAAAAACATTGTCTCTTGCTCCGAATAAGGCAGGCTGAGGAGATGTACATCATTTCGCTCACACGCTGAACTCCCCTCCCTTTTGTTCCTGCTTCTCTCCTGCTTGGAGCTGACTCCTCCTTCCTGCAGCTCTGAGGATCACAGGCTGATTGAAGAACACAGAGGTTCCGATGGGGAGCTGTGCTCAGTGACTCACTCTCTCTCTCATTTTCTCTCTGTCTCTGTGTCTCTGAACCGGCAAAGCTGAAAACTACCTGATAATCTCTCTGCCTTTGAATCCAGCTCTGGAACCAAATGCATCATTTTACTGCTCTTAAAAACTGAATAGAGTTTGATTACCTCAAGCCAAAGCTGCTTTGCTCCATAAGAAGGACCCGAAAGGACCCACACATCATTGTTTTTCAATCTACTTGAGGAGCTTTTGCTTTCATGCCTGAAACTTGCTGGTTTCAGGAGGGAGTTTTTGGTTTGTCTGTTTTTAATTGAAATGTTGAAAAGTTTGTTATTGCTGCTTTAAGTGGAACCCAATTTTAAAATATAGGTTGAGTCAGATCTAAAGGAGACTTGTCTGACCATTTTCTGCCGGGACTGACTGGTGAACATCTTGAGGGAAACTTGGTAGGAGATAATGAGATCTGATTTGCAACTAACCGCCATACTTAATTTTGAGAATATTTATAGACTCACTGAAAAAGAAATTAAATATTGACCAAGGATAATGTCTGTATTTCTCAGTAACTTATCAACAAATGACTCTAGCCTGTGGAAAGAAAATCATAATTCGACAGATCTTTTAAATCCGCCAGGAACCGTGAATATCTATCTTTTTTGCCTGACATGCTTAATGACTGTCGCAGCCCTGGCAGGCAGCATTTATTCACTAGTTTCCCTCATGAAAACGCGGAACAGAACTGTTGTGTCCATGCTTGTGGCGTCCTGGTCTGGGGATGATCTCATGAGCGTCTTGTCCGTGACCATCTTCATGTTTTTGCAGTGGCCAAATGAGGTCTCTGACTACTTCCAGGCTCTGTGCACCACCTCTGCCTTACTATATTTATGCCAGGGCCTCTCGAGCAACTTGAAGGCGACTCTCTTAGTCTCCTACAACTTTTACACGATGCGCAGGGCTGTGGGGAGCCAGGCAGCCTCCAGGAGATCCGGCCAGGTGCTCGGCGTGGCGCTGACGGTGTGGGCAGCCAGCCTGCTGCTCTCGGCGCTTCCTCTGTGCGGCTGGGGCGCCTTTGTACGCACGCCTTGGGGCTGCCTGGCCGACTGCTCCAGCTCCTACGTGCTGCTGCTTTTCGCTGTGTACACTTCGGCCTTCGGACTCCTCGCCGGCCTCTCGGTCCCCCTCACTCACCAGCTGCTGTGTTCGGAGGAGCCGCCAAGACTCCACGCCAACTACCAGGAAATTTCCCGCGGAGCTTCCACTCCAGGGACCCCTTCAACGGGGGGGAGAGTGCTTTCCCTGTCCCCAGATGATGCCCCGGGCCCGGCCCTGCGGTGCTCTGGAGGATGCTCCCCGAGCTCGTACACCGTGTTTGGACCGGGTCTGCCCGCGAGGGCAGGGCTGGGGCTGGGGCAGGGGCCGGGGCGCGGTGCTACCGCTGTGGCTGGAGCCTGCAGGCGTGAGGACCGGGGGACTCTCTATGGCACCAGGAGCTTCACCGTGAGCGTAGCGCAGAAGCGCTTTTCTTTGATGTTAGCGATGACAAAAGTCACCCTTTGGCTGCCCATGATGGTAAAAGTGCGGTTGCTCACAGAGCGCGGGGGGGTGTGCCAGGCAGTATGAGTGCGTGTTGAGACCAGCGTCCCCGGTTTGGAGGGTCACCCAGAGACGTGCATTAAGTCCGCTTACGAATGTATCTCGCTTGGTTTTAGAGAAGCACTTGGAGGAAGGCCGTTCACGGGTAGGACTAGCAGCCGCGAAGCCTTTGCTGCTAAGTGCTTCTCGGTTCAAAACTGGGGAGGAGGATGGGGAGCGCTTTCAGGCGCGGGAGACTTAGTTTTCCGAGATCTCTCATGGTCAAGGGTGTCCTTTTCTCTCGTAGCGATATCTGGGAGTATTCAGAAGAGAAGGGAGGTAGTAAAGAGGGTGTTTGCCCCCAGTCTTCTGTCATGCCCTTCTCTCTGCTCCATTCCTCCCTCGTAAGGACGCCGCCCATCCCCAGCAGGGAGAGAGGAGAGGCGTGATCAGAAGTAGAGACAGCAGAAAGTAGACAAAACAGGCTTTTGTTCAAGCCTCCAGGAAAGAGCCCAGCTGAGAGGTGGCGGGTGGTGCCCTAGTGTGACAAGCATAACCTGGCAGAGGTGAGGGGCCAGGGATGTGACAAAGGACATCCGGAGTACCAGGTACAGGTTTCACACACGCTTGCCTGTTTTCTGGGATAACGTTTTCCGTATTGTGACTGTGCTTCCCTGGTGGAAACTTGAGCTGGCAGCTAGCACAGACCAGGCTCTCAAGAGTGGAAACCCTCAAAGCCTGTGCAGTCTGGGGCAGCGGGCCTCCTCCCAAGGAATCCCAGTAGTCCATCACCAAAACCGAGGTTGCCAGCCCAGGAGCAGAGCTTCTGGCTCTCAGACAGGAAAGGGTCCTGGAGAAGGGAGCTGGGGCAGCATGCTTGAGGGAAAGGCTTGGCAAAATGGAAAATGTTATCCTAGGATAGGTCTGAAGCTCTCTGCTTTTGCAGATCCACATGGTGGTCCAGCACGTCGTGGGCTCTCAGAGCCTTCCCTTTGAGACGCTCAGCTTTCTGCTAACCCTCCTGGCCACCACTGTAACTCCAGTGTTTGTCTTGTCCAAACACTGGACACGCTTGCCCTGTGGCTGCATCATCAACTGCAAGCAGAACACATATGCAGTGACGTCTGATGGGAAAAAACGTAAGTCCTGAACAGTGCAGAGTTTGGGAACAATATGCATATGGTCAAATACAGAAAGGTGGTCTATTGAGAGAGTTGCCTTAGTAGGGGATGAAGAGTCCAAGGACAAATGAAGTGGTAAATAAAGGGAAGAAATTATAACGTGAAACAAGTATTAGCGCAGTATTGGAGTAAGTTTTAAATGAGGCAAGTTTAAAACAACTCTGTGAACTGCTTGTACATTGAATAATTATTTTAGGTAAGAAAAAAAGAATTCATTCAACACAGCATGAAGTCAGCAAAGGCCTTTAGGTGTTATATCTACCATAGCTCTTAGCCTAGAGTAGAAAATAACTCCCCTTCCCAAATCTACGTATGAGAAGTCTGCATCTTTGAAAAGTTAAAAACTCATTATATTAAAGTTCATTATTGTTGAGTGGAAGAGCAAAGAAAAGCATTTTCTTTAGTTTGCTGCTTATATTCTTCCAGGGTTTTGGAAAGTTTTCAGAGTAAGCAATAGGAGTGACTAAAAACAGTTCCAAAACAAATTTTAAGTGTTTGCCTCTGCTTTTAGAAAACATACATATATACACAAAACAACCCCGCAAACACCTGTAATTTCAAAAAAGGACAAAGGTGGCAGAGTTTGTCAATGTATGTTCATGTATGAATCTAGCCATGCTAGTTATTTAAAAAAAAAAAAAAAAAAAAAAACTATGTTCTAAAGAGTACCTCTAGACCAGGAGTGCGGTCAATTATAAAACTCACTAGAGTGTAATTGTTCCTGTTCTGAGACAGGAAAAGTTGAAGAATGACCTGTATATTTTGACTCTGCCAGGAAGGAAAAGGACATTTTTTTGTCATTCCAGACAAAAGATAGGATGTTCTACCATTTAATAAATCCAAGACTACGTTAGTGTATGCTGGATTAACTGTTCCATTAATTGTCCTTTGCTCAGAATAAGCAAGTAGATTATTCTTTAATAGAGAAGAAAGAATAAATAAAAACAGTCCATCTTAGACTATTTAGGGCTATGAAAACTGGAGACTATTAAAGAATATTCTGCAATCAATTCTTCAACAGATTTATTTTATAAACATTCAGTAGTCATGAACTGGTCATTTTCCATGTATTCATGACATTTAATGTCTAGATAATTTTCAAATGACCAGAAGATTTTTTTTAGTGTTAAGGATGCCATGAAGTTTTATTGTTAATAGATGCCAAATTCATCTATGCCCTTAAAATAAAATAACCATGGAACTTGTAATAAGTATGTGCTTTTGGATATTAATATCCAGAGCAACAGTGACACAGAAAATTAATAATAAATCTTTTTGAACCACATAGAAGAACATAGAACATATAAAAATCACTTACAAGCCTGAAAGTTCTACCATTCTATCAAACATTAATATTTTGTCACTAAATTAATGAACTAACCCCATCTTATAGTATTTAAAATTGTGAGAGAGTCAAGAAGAGTTTAGGGCAGTCATTTTTAAGAACTAAAGGGCACCTCTATCAGAGCTGAAAACAAAGCAATGCAACAGATCTATCACTATAAATGGTCTAGGAAGCACTCTATCTTATACTGCACAAAATAGAAGAAACTACAGCAGGCTAGCAGAATCAATAATCATGCTAATATCTCATGTTTGAAATTAGAACCATGCCTTTCAAGATCAAAATAATATTTTTCCTCTAAAATTACCGTTGCCCTTATTTGTATTTATTTTAAAATTTCAGGGAAGTTGTTGAAATGTGAGCTTAGAGAGGCATGGCTTCGAAAATAAAATGTGAGAAATGTTAGTTTAAAATGGCTCCATTCTCTTTTTTTTTTTTCTAACATCTTTATTGGAGTATAATTGCTTTACAATGGTGTGTTAGTTTCTGCTTTATAACAAAGTGAATCAGCTATACATATACATGTATCCCCATATCTCCTCCCTCTTGCGTCTCCCTCCCACCCTCCCTATCCCACCCCTCTAAGTGGTCACAAAGCACCCAGCTGATCTCCCTGTGCTATGCGGCTGCTTCCCACTAGCGATCTATTTTACGTTTGGTAGTGTATATATATATATATGTCCATGGCACTCTCTCACTTGATCCTAGGCTCTGCCACAGGAAAATTATAAGAATAAGAATGATGTACTTTCCTTGTCTGAGGACGCCCCATAAATTTTCCTATTGCTAGGATGACACAAAAACAGAATTTTGAAACTCCAAAGATGGCTCATCCTCAGGTGGGCAGGTGCTTGATCAGTTATAGTACTTTGATGGCTCCAGTTTCACATTTAAGCTTTTTCTCCATAACAAATTAATATCGCCCTTTTACATTCTTTTGCTGGGAACTCCAGAAGCAAGAAAAGGAAAATATTTTTTCCTAACTCATATTTACCGTAGGTTCATTTTGGTGATGTAAGCATAATTCTACATCTCAGCTTCACTGTATGGATACTGAGAGACATGCAGCCAGAAAATGAATGTCAGTAATGGAAAATAATTTCCAGAAATAATAGTTCTCTCCTGTTTTCAACAATAATCTGTATTACTAGTGTCTCAAAACAAAAGTGGTTTAAAAAAAGATGGTTTTAACACAGAGGTCTCAGGTGGTAGACATATGGATTGGATATGGCTTTCAGACCCATTTGGTTTGCATGACATGATGCGTTCTTTTTTAAATTAAATAAACAGTTAAAATAAAATATTTTCTATAAAAATCAGATTTTCAGCTTCTGTTTTTTGACAAAGTCAAAGTATCTGGTGACATGTTACTCTGAAGAATTATGTATATTTATAAGCTGATATAATTACTTATGTCTAAAATTGTCATTAGTAAGATGTGATTAAAAGCAGAAGACTAGAGCTATTTCATGCCTTATCCAGGGTTTTGCTTTTCAGAGCAAATGTAACATTATACTTATTTTTCATAAGTGTACTATAGACTTCAAAAGACCCTGACTCTATTCTGATGGTCTTTAAGTTTCTTGTAAGTTACTAGTCAAATATTGTCAACTCTGTTATGTTGTTATAACCTATTACCTTCATTGGTTAGTCAGAATTTACCTCTAGTGTTAAGGAAAAGTCAATAACAAGAAATGTTTCTATTGGTTACATTTCATAATTAATGTACTTCCCTTAACGTAAAGATAGCACATCAGGGACATTGTGCTTCCATTAACAAATTTCTCTCATGGATCTGATTGGCAGTAAAGCAATTTCACACAGAGGTTAATGGCTCCAATTCTGGAGTCAGCTTTAAATTAAAATCTCTTTACCAGGTAAGTAATCTTAGGTAGGTTTCTTTTATCAGCCTCAGTTTTCTCAAATGCAAAATAGAACCAATATGCCTTTTATTATGTAGGGTTGTTGTTTTGTTAAATGTCATGACCTATGTGCATAACTGTCCCTGGAATGCTCTAGTTCCCCACTGTATCTTTCTCAATCACACTTCCTTCTCATAGCCTACCTCAGACTGCTTCTTACACCCAGTGATGTGGAAGTAGATTCTCCATCGACACATTCTGCACAGTTCTTTAAAAACCTTACTCACTTTTGCTTTATATATTTCATGGTTATAATACACAGCTAATAAAATATATAGCCACAGATATCCATTTATATGATAAAATTGGGATTTTATGACAGTTTTTGTTTGCTTAATATCCTTGAATTGACCACTTGTCACTTTATAACTTTTTTTAGAGAAAAAGGAAACCCAACAATAACTAAAACGTCCTTTTAGTTCTTTCAGCTTTCACACTATTAAAGTAAATTAAAAATTCTAATTTAATTTTACTGGACTATATTACTAGAAAAAGTTAAGTAGTACTATAAATGAAATAGTGTATAATGTTAACATCTGTTTCTACTTTTCCATTTTCTTTGAATAGAAATTTGTGTTTGTATCCTGGCTCAATGAATGTTTTGGCTCAAATAATGAATGATACCTATAAATTCTCTTTCAGTCAGCAGAATTGGTTTGTAAATCTTCAGTTCTGAGACAATTTCAGTAATAGAATCAGCATATGAATGACATGAGGTTGTATTGTAAAATGAATCAAATTTTACCTGTTGTTCTCATAGAAATTTTATAGTTTTTAATAAATTTTTCCACTAAGGATAGCTAAATGTGTGCTATAAAACACAGAACTATCCAAGTAGAAAAAAGTTTTGAAATGAGCCATGTTTGAAAGATGAAAATCAAAACATTACATTGCATTTTGTCTACCATCTTGATATAGCTTCATTCTTAATACACAAAAAGTATCTAGTATTTAATGACATTCACATACAACAATTGTATCACTTCTGTCACATTCTCATGTGTTATTCTGCTAAGACTTTATACAGTATTCACCAAATAGTAGTGCTATATGTAAGATACCATCATATTTCACCTGATTTAAACCATGGAAAGTTTTATGTGTTCCTGCTAAACTCATCTTGTAGTTAATCAGTTATAGACATGTTGTAAAGTGCTTCAGTTCACAGAAATATGTCTATATACTCTTCTTTACAATTCATTTCAAATTTATTCAGAAATGTACATATTATTTTTAAAAGTTTAAAAACTGTATTGTAGCATTATCTAATTTTTACTGTATGCATTTATAAACATATAAATGTCAGGAATGATATACATCAATATATTTAAAGCAGTTATATCTGTTGTTGGTATTGCCAGCAGAATAGCTCAAGTAATATTAAGAGCTTTTTAATAATTAAGTTGTAGCAAAATAAAATTTATAAACAATGTATTTTATCCCCAAATAAAGAAATGTAGAGATAATTGGTAGACTGATAGAGCTAAAACTAAAACTGAGTGGATATGAGACTATTCTAAATTATGGATAAATTTTTTACATAAAATTTCTTTAAAGACTTCAGTGTTCTGGAGTTGTATGTATTTCAAGCCTTCCATTGTGTAAGTGAGAAAAGTTAGGCCCAGAGTGATAAGATGGTTGAATTTGTGAGGCACAGTTGCTTTGCATAATTGACAAGAAGTAAACAAACATAATTCAACTAATCAGGTTGAATTCACTTTCCTATTTTTATTCATTTTGTATATCCAAGCACTGTTTATATCTATCTTCCTAATCATGGAATTTTGTTTTTGTTTTTACATAGCCAAGAGGAGATGCTTTGAATTCAATCTATCATTTCAACGAAGTTATGGAATTTATAAAATAGCACATGAAGATTACTATGATGATGATGAAAATTCAATATCCTATCACAATCTCATGAACTATGAGTGCAAAACTACAAAAAACTCTCAGAGAGACTCTCATAATATATTCAATGCCATAAAGGTGGAAATCAGCACCACACCCTCTCTGGACAGCTCCACACTAAAAGGCATCAACAAATGCACGAACACTGATATTATAGATGCTAAACAGGATTCCCACAATGAAAAAGGTGTTGATCCACTGCTCTCTGAAAAAACAGAAGGTGATATTAAATATGACGAAACCACCCTTTTGGAAGGGCCAGAAAGAAGACTTTCTCATGAGGAGAGTCAGAAACCAGACCTTTCAGACTGGGAATGGTGTAGGAGTAAATCAGAAAGAACCCCTCGTCAGGTACAGTAAAGGTTGTTATTCCTCTTAAATTAAAAGTGAGACCAAATATGACAGCATGCAAAAAAATTATCCGTTGCTTATTTCATTCATCCAACTCCAAGGTTATCTTCACTTAACTCAATTAATTTCCATAATACTAAATTTTATTTCGAAGTGTCTTTTTAAATTTTTTTAATTAGTTCTGCACTTTCAGTCAAATTCTATATATTTTGGAATTGGCAGAGCTAAACAGGATCTTTGAGACGAACCTCTATTTTAACCTCAAGTAATCTGTGTAAATTCAGACTAGACTCTCAAAACTTATTTCAAATTAGTAAACTTGTAGGTTTTATATTTTTTCTTCACCTGAAAAGTTTACACAAGTGTCCAAAAGAGGTTTTGGGGCAAATGTTTATACAACTACCAGTAAACAGGTAGTCCTTTTGCGACTCTACTACTCACATAGCTTGCCTATTAGTCTTTTTTTTCTTTTGAATTTTATTTCTTTATTTTTTTATACAGCAGGTTCTTTTTTTTAAACATCTTTATTAGAATATAATTGCTTTACAATGGAGTCTTAGTTTGTGCTGTATAACAAAGTGAATTAGCTATACATATACATACATTTCCATATCACCTCCCTCTTGCGTCTCCCTCCCATCCTCCCAATCCCACCCTGCTAGGTGGACACAAAGCGCCGAGCTGATCTCCCTGTGCTATGCAGCTGCTTCCCACTAGCTATCTATTTTACATTTGTTAGTGAATATATGTCCATGCCACTCTCTCACTTCATCCCAGCTTACCCTTCCCCCTCCCCATGTCCTGCAGTCCATTCTCTATGTCTGCATCTTGATTCCTGTCCTGCCCCTAGGTTCTTCAGAATCCTTTTTTTTTTTAGATTCCATATAGATGTGTTAGCATACAGAATTTGTTTTTTCTCTCTCTGACTTACTTTACTCTGTATGACAGTCTCTAGATCCATCCACCTCACTACAAATAACTCAATTTCATTTCTTTTTATGGCTGAGTAATATTCCATTATATATATGTGCCACAACTTCTTTATCCATTCGTCTGTCAATGGACACTTACGTTGCTTCCATGTCCTGGCTATTGTAAATAGAGCTGCAATGAACATTGTGGTACATGACCCTTTTGAATTATGGTTTTCTCAGGGTATATGCCAGGAGTGGGATTGCTGGGTGGTATGATAGTTCTATTTTTAGATTTTAAGGAATCTCCATACTGTTCTCCGTAGTGGCTGAATCAATTTACATTCGCACCAACACTGCAAGAGGGCTCCCTTATCTCCACACCCCCTCCAGTATTTATTGTTTGTAGATTTTTTGATGATGGCCATTCTGACTGGTGTGAGGTGATACCTCATTGTAGTTTTGATTTGCATTTCTCTAATGATTAGTGATGTTGAGCATTCTTTCATGTGTCTGTTGGTGATCTGTATATATTCTTTGGAGAAATGTCTATTTAGGTCTTCCACCCATTTTTGGATTGGGTCGTTTGTTTTTTTGATATTGAGCTGCATGAGCTGCTTGTATATTTTGGAGATTAATCCTTTGTCAGTTGCTTCGTTTCCAAATATTACTCCCATTCTGAGGGTAGTCTTTTCACCTTGTTTATGGTTTCCTTTGCTGTGCAAAAGCTTTTAAGTTTCATTAGGTCCCATTTGTTTATTTTTGTTTTTATTTGCATTTCTCTAGGAGGTGGGTCAAAAAGGATCTTTCTGAGATTGATCTCATGGAGTGTTCTGCCTATGTCTTCCTATAAGAGTTTTATAGTGTCTGGCCTTCCATTTAGTCTTTAATCCATTTTGAGTTTATTTTTATGTATGGTGTTAAGGAGTGTTCTAATTTCATTCTTTTACATGTAGCTGTCCAGTTTTCCCAGCACCACTTCTTGAAGAAGCTGTCCATTCTCCATTGTATATTCTTGCCTCCTTTATCAAAGATAAGGTGACCATATGTGCATGGGTTTATCTCTGGGCTTTCTGTCCTGTTCCATTGAACTATATTTCTGGTTTTGTGTCAGTACCACACTGTCTTGATTACTGTAGCTTTGTAGTATAGTCTGAAGTCAGGGAGCCTGATTCCTCCAGCTCCGTTTTTCTTTCTCAAGATTGCTTTGGCTATTTGGGGTCTTTTGTGTTTCTATACAAATTGTGAAATTTTTTGTTCTAGTCCTGTGAAAAATGCCTTTGGTAGTTTGATAGGGATTGCATTGAATCTGTAGATTGCTTTGGGTAGTATAGTCATTTTCACAGTGTTGATTCTTCCAATCCAAGAACATGGTATATCTCTCCATCTGTCTGTATCATCTTTAATTTCTTTCACCAGTGTCTTATAGTTTTCTGCATACAGGTCTTTTGTCTCCTTAGGTAGGTTTATTACTAGGTATTTTATTCTTTTTGTTGCAATGGTAAATGGGAGTGTTTCCTTAATTTCTGTTTCAGATTTTTCATCATTAGTGTATAGGAATGCAAGAGATTTCTGTGCATTAATTTTGTGTCCTGCTACTTTACCAAATTCATTGATTAGCTCTAGTAGTTTTCTGGTAGCATCTTTAGGATTCTCTATGTATAGTATCATGTCATCTGCAAACAGTGACAATTTTACTTCTTCTTTTTTGATTTGGAACCCTTTTATTTCTTTTTCTTCTATTATTGCTGTGGCTAACACTTCCAAAACTATGTTGAATAATAGTGGCGAGAGTGGGCAACCTTGTCTTGTTCCTGATCTTAGTGGAAATGGTTTCTGTTTTTCACCATTGAGAACGATGTTGGCTGTGGGTTTGTCATTTATGGCCTTTATTATATTGAGGTAAGTTCACTCTATGCCTACTTTCTGGACGGTTTTTATCATAAATTGGTGTTGAATTTTCTCAAAAGCGTTTTCTACATCTTCTGAGATGATCATATGGATTTTCTCCTTCAATTTGTTAATATGGTTTATCATATTGATTGATTTGCATATATTGAAGAATCCTTGCACTCCTGGGATAAACCCCACTTGATCATGGTGTATGATCCTTTTAATGTGCTGTTGGATTCTGTTTGCTAGTATTTTATTGAGGATTTTTGCATGTTCATCAGTGATACTGGCCTGTAGTTTTCTTTTTTTGTGGCATCTTTGTCTGGTTTTGGTATCAGGGTGATGGTGGCCTTGTAGAATGAGTTTGGAAGTGTTCCTCCCTCTGCTATATTTGGAAGAGTTTGAGAAGGATAGGTGTTAGCTCTTCTCTAAATGTTTGATAGAATTCACCTGTGAAGCCATCTGTCCTGGCCTTTTGTTTGTTGGAAGATTTTTAATCACAGTTTCAATTTCAGTGCTTGTGATTGGTCTGTTTTTATTTTCTATTTCTTCCTGGTTCAGTCTCGTATAGCTGTGCTTTTCTAAGAATTTGTCCATTTCTTCCAGGTTGTCCATTTTATTGGCATATCGTTGCTTGTAGTAATCACTCATGATCCTTTGTATTTCTGCAGTGTCAGTTGTTACTTCTCCTTTTTCATTTCTAATTCTATTTATTTGTGTCTTCTCCCTTTTTTTTCTTGATGAGTCTGGCTAATGGTTTATCAATTTTGTTTATCTTCTCAAAGAAACAGCTTTTAGTTTTATTGATCTTTGCTCGTGTTTCCTTCATTCTTTTTCATTTATGTCTGATCTGATCTTTATGATTTCTTTCCTTCAGCTAACTTTGGGGGTTTTTTGTCCTTCTTTCTCTGATTGCTTTAGGTGTAAGGTTAGGTTGTTTATTTGAGATATTTCTTGTTTCTTGAGGTAGGATTGTATTGCTATAAACTTCCCTCTTGGGACTGCTTTTGCTGCATCCCATAGGTTTTGGGTCGTCGTGATTTCATTGGCATTTGTTGACTTCTTCTTTGATTTCTTCAGTGATCTCTTGGTTATTTAGTAGTGTATTGTTAAGCCTCCATGTGTTTGTATTTTTTACAGATTTTTTCCTGTAATTGATATCTAGTCTCATAGTGTTGTGGTTGGAAAAGCTATTTGATACAATTTGAATTTTCTTAAATTTACCAAGGCTTGGTTTGTGACCCAAGATATGATCTATCCTGGAGAATGTTCCATGAGCACTTGAGAAGAAAGTGTAATCTGCTGTTTTTGGATGGAATGTCCTATAAATATCAATTAAGTCCTTCTTGTTTAATGTGTCATTTAAAGCTTGTGTTTCTTTTTTATTTTCATTTTAGATGATCTATCCATTGGTGAAAATGGGGTGTTAAAGTTCCCTACTATGATTGTGTTACTGTCGATTTCCCTTTTTATGGCTGTTAGCATATGTTTGCCTTATGTATTGAGGTGCTCCTATGTGGGGTGCATAAATATTTACAATTGTTATATCTTCTTCTTGGATTGATCCCTTGATCATTATGTAGTGTCCTTCTTTGTCTCTTGTAATAGCCTTTATTTTAAAATCTATTTTGTCTGATATGAGAATTGCTACTCCAGCTTTCTTCTGATTTCCATTTGCATGGAATATCTTTTTCCATCCCCTCACTTTCAGTCTGTATGTGTTCCTAGGTCTGAAGTGGGTCTCTTGTAGACAGCATATGTACGGGTCTTGTTTTTGTATCCATTCATCCAGTCTGTGTCTTTGGGTTAGAGCGTTTAATCCATTTACATTCAAAGTAATTATCAATATATATGTTCCTATTACCATTTTCTTAATTGTTTTGGGTTTGTTATTGTAAGTCTTTTCCTTCTCTTGTGTTTCCTGCCTAGAGAAGTTCCTTTAGCATTTGTTGTAGAGCTGGTTTGGTGGTGCTGAATTCTCTCAGCTTTTTCTTATCTGTAAAGGTTTTAACTTCTCCATCAAATCTGAATGAGATCCTTGCTGGGTAGAGTCATCTTGGTTGTAGGCTTTTCCCTTTCATCACTTTAAATATGTCCTGCCACTCCCTTCTGGCTTGCAGAGTTTCTGATGAAAGATCAGCTGTTAACCTTATGGGGATTCCCTTGTTTGTTATTTGTTGCTTTTCGCTTGTTGTTTTTACTATTTTTTCTTTGTATTTAATTTCTGATAGTTTGATTAATATGTGTCTTGGTGTGTTTCTCCTTGGATTTATTCTGTATGGGACTCTCTGCACTTTCTGGACTTGATTGACTATTTCCTTACCCATATTTGGGAAGTTTTCAACTGTAATCTCTTCAGATATTTTCTCAGTCCCTTTCTTTTTCTCTTCTTCTTCTGGGACCCCTACAATTCGAATGTTGGTGCATTTAATGTTGTCCCAGAGGTTTCTGAGATTGTCCTCAATTCTTTTCATTCTTTTTTCTTTCTTCTTCTCTGTGGTAGTTATTTCCATTATTTTATCTTCCAGGTCACTTATCCATTCTTCTGCCTCAGTTATTCTGCTGTTGATTCCTTCTAGAGAATGTTTAATTTCATTTATTGTTCATCATTGTTTGTTTGCTCTTTAGTTCTTCTAGGTCCTTGGTAAACATTTCTTGTATTTTCTCCATTCTATTTCCAAGATTTTCGATCATCTTTTCTATCATTACTCTGAATTCTTTTTTAGGTAGCCTGCCTATTTCCTCTTTTTTTTTTTTTGATCTGGCGGGTTTTTACCTTGCTCCTTCCTCTGCTGTGTATTTCTCTGTCTTCTCATATTGCTTAACTTACTGTGTTTGGGTTCTCCTTTTTGCAGGCTGCAGGTTCGTAGTTCCCGTTGTTTTTGGTGTCTGTTCCCAGTGGGTAAGGTTGGTTCAGTGGGTTGTCTAGGCTTCCTGGTGGAGGGGACTGGTGCCTGTGGTCTGGTGTATGAGGCCGGATCTTGTCTTTTTGGTGGGCAGGACCACATTCGGTGGTGTGTTTTGGGGTGTCTGTGGCCTTATTATGATTTTAGTCAGCCTCTCTGCTAATGGATGGGTTTGTGTTCCTGTCTTACTAGTTGTTTGGCATAAGGTGTCCAGCACGGTAGCTTGCTGGTCGTTGAGTGGAGCTGGGTCTTAGCATTGAGATGGAGATCTCTGGGAGAGCTTTTGCCGTTTGATATTACATGGGGCCAGGAGGTCTCTGGTGGGCCAATGTCCTGAACTCGGCTCTCCCACCTCAGAGGCTCAGGCCTGACCCCCAGCCAGAGCACCAAGACCCTGTCAGGCACACGGCTCAGAAGAAAAGGGAGATAAAAAAAGAAAGAAAAAAGAAAGAAAGAAAATAAAGTTATTAAAATAGAAAAAAATATTAAAAATAAAAAAGTAATAAAGAAAAGAAATAGAGAAAGGAAGAAGAGAGCAACCAAACCAAAAATCAAATCCACCAATGATAACAAGCGCTAAAAAACTATACTAAAAAAAACCGGACAGTCAGAACCCTAGGACAAATGGCAAAAGCAAGGCTATACAGACAAAGTCACACAAAGAAGCATACACATACACACTCACAAAAAGAGAAGAAGGAAAAAAGTATATATATATATGAAAAATTTAAAAAGGAAGAGAGCAACCAAATCAATAAACAAATCTACCAATGATTATAAGCTCTAAATACTAAACTAAGATAAACATAAAACCAGAAACAAATTAGATGCAGAAAGCAAACCCCAAGTCTACAGTTGCTCCCAAAGTCCACCGCCTCAGTTTCGGGGTGATTTGTTGTCTATTCAGGTATTCCACAGATGCAGGTACATCAAGTTGATTGTGGAGATTTAATCCGCTGCTCCTGAGGCTGCTGGGAGAGATTTCCCTTTCTCTTCTTTGTCCGCACAGCTCCTGGGGTTCAGCTTTGGATTTGGCCCCGCCTCTGCATGTAGGTCTCCTGAGGGTGTCTGTTCCCCACCCAGATAGGACAGGGTTAAAGGAGCGGCTGATAAGGGGGCTCTGGCTCACTCAGTCCAGGGGGAAGGAGGGGTACGGAATGGGGGGCGAGCCTGCGGCGGCAGAGGCCAGCATGACGTTGCAACAGGCTGAGGCGCGCCATGTGTTCGCCTGGGGAAGTTGTCCCTGGATCACGGGACCCTGGCAGTGGCGGGCTGCACAGGCTCCCAGGAGGGGAAGTGTGGATAGTGACCTGTGCTTGCACACAGGCTTCTTGGTGGCTGCAGTAGCAGCCTTAGCGTTTCATGCCTGTCTCTGCGATCTGCGCCGATAGCCTCGGCTCACCCCATCTCTGGAGCTCGTTTAGGTGGTACTCTGAATCCCCTCTCCTCGCACACCCTGAAACAATGGTCTCTTGCCTCTTAGGCAGGTCCAGAGTTTTTCCCAGACTCCCTCCTGGCTAGCTGTGGTGCACTAGCCCCCTTCAGGCTGTGGTCACGCAGCCAGCTGCAGTCCTCTCCCTGGGATCTGAATTCCGAAGCCCGAGCCTCAGCTCCCAGCCCCCACCTGCCCCGGCGGGTGAGCAGACAAGCCTGTCAGGCTGGTGAGTGCTGGTCAGCACTGATCCTCTGTGTGGGAATCTCTCTGCTTTGCCCTCTGCACCCCTGTTGCTGCGCTCTCCTCCGTGACTCCGAAGCCTCCCCCACTGACCACCCCCCGTCCCTGCTAGTGAATGAGCTTCCTAGTGTGTGGAAACTTATCCTCCTTCACAGCTCCCTCCCAGAAGTGCAGGTCCCACCCCTATTCTTTTGTCCCTGTTTTTCCTTTTTCTTTTGCCCTACCCAGGTACGTGGGGAGTTTCTTGCCTTTTGGGAAGTCTGAGGTCTTCTGCCAGCATTCAGTAGGTGTTCTGTAGGAGTTGTTCCACATATAGATGTAGTTTTGATGTATTTGTGGGGAGGAAGGTGATCACCACGTCTTACTCCTCTGCCATCTTGAAGGCGCCCCCCTATAGCAGGTTCTTATTAGTTATCTATTTTTTACACATTAGTGTATATATGTCAATCCCAATCTCCACAAAATCCCAATTCATCACACCACCACAGCCACCCCCCGTTTCCCCTCTTGGTGTCTATACGTTTGTTCTCTACATCTGTGTCTCTATTTCTGCCTTGCAAACTGGTTCATCTGTACCATTTTTCTAGATTTCACATATATGCGTTAATATACGATATTTGTTTTTCTCTTTCTGACTTACTTCACTCTGACAGTATCTAGGTCCATCCACATCTCTACAAATGACCCAATTTCGTTCCTTTTTATGGCTGAGTAATATTACATTGTATATATGTACCACACCTTCTTTATCCATTTTGCCTATTAGTCTTGCTGGAACTAGTCCCTCTAATACTCAGCAAGGAAAAAAAGATCTATTCCAGAATAGACCCAAGTGAATCTTTGCAAAAACCCTGCTAAATGTTCCATCCTTTTAAGGATTGAAGAATAGTTATATAATTTTTTTAAATTTTTATTTATTTGTTTGTTTATTTATTTTGGCTGTGTTGGTTCTTCGTTGTTGTGCACAGCCTTCTTATTGCTGTAGCTTCTCTTGTTGCAGAGCGTGGGCTCTAGGCATGTGGGCTTCAGTAGTTGCAGCATGTGGGCTCTGTAGTTGTAGCTCGCGGGCTCTAGAGCGCAGGCTCAGTAGTTGTGGCACACGGGCTTAGTTGCTCTGCGACACGTAGGAATCTTCCTGGACCAGGGATCAAATCTGTGTCCCCTGCATTGGCAGGCGGATTCTTAACCACTGCACCACCAGGGAAGTCCCTATATGATGTTTTATAATGAAAGAATTTGTACCTTAAGCTCATCCCATTCTTTCCTAGATTTAAGCCTGCCTAGAATGATGAGGGGTACTTCTTATTTTATTGAAATTGTAGTGTGATATTGGTATAAGATTGTTCTTTCCTCCAAATGCTCATACCTGATTATTAAAGTTGCTCTTGCTTTCCACACAATTGATTTACTAGGAAAAGATATCTTTTTCTACATGACTTAATGTAAATCAAAGTCCACTTGCCCCTAATCTCTGGAATCAAAACTATAGTTTTTCAAATATCTGCTAGTAATAGTGCAGTCATTGATCACAAGTATGACCATCTAACACCAACTATGAATATGAACAGAATAATCTGAGATTTCCTTTATTCTCCTTGATTAATTAAAACTACTAGTTTTTCTTTGATGTCACCAGTTTTAAAAGTTGGATAATAAAACAAAATGTACAAAATATATGATTAAAAATAATTATTCATAGTGTTTAGTGATTAGGTATCTCAGAAAATCTAAATATTTGCTGTAAATTGCAAAATAGAGTGAAAATTGTATTACTGACAGGATACACTGCTCAGTATCTTTAGAACAATATGATACCCCAGCTAAGAGGGGAATCCCTACAATATCATCATCAATTTGTTCCTAAATAATCTAAACCTCCTGGTTTTCTTGCACTTAAAAATTAAGTAATATTATGAAGCATGTATGTGTGTGTATATCTCAGTAACTTGCAACTACAGTACCCTGTGTGCCACTCCCCTATTCCATCCTCATGCTCACCCCTTAGGGGTTTCAGCTATCTTGAATCTTGCTCATGCTTTTTTGTTTTACTGTTTTAACACAAATGAATGTATTTCTAACACAATATATTCCTTAGATTGCTTATTTTGAGCTTTCTAAAGATGGTATCATTCCTGGGACTTGCTTTTTTCCACTCAACATTACTTTAAATGACTTCCTTTTCTAATGTATTTTGTCAAAGCAGTGGGAAATGCCATCTGAGCTATCACAACGTACAGCCCTCATTTAAAAGTCTGAGTTATATTTTGGAGAATATAATCAATTAAACACATCTAGAAATATGTGAAAAGATCAGATATTGTTTACACGTAAGCATTTTGTCTTATGAGAATGGTGAAGCACAACTTACACACCTCTGTAAAACAAACAAACAAAAATGCTACATGGAAAGCACAAAATGTTTATCAATCCAGGTATGTTTCAACTACAAAGATTTGCTTATTAAGTATTAATATTTTAACATTTATGAAGGGCAAGTAGTTCAGGAAACTGATTTAAAATGATACTTGTAAAAAATGTTTAGTGGTTAAATAGATAATACAATATTCAGGAAAGGTAAAATTTATATTTTAAGAAACTAATTAAAATTAAATGAAATACTATCATAAATTTAAAACAACAGTAAGAAGTCTTTATGCCACAGGCTGATGTTATTGGTATGACTTTCCCTTAGCAAAATCACCTATGGACCTAAAGATTAACATTATAACAAAAATACATTTAGAGTTGAAAAGCTTATGACAACTTTTCTTCTGACCAAAGACTGGTTTTAACTCTTACCCTATTCTTCACCAACAGATATTTCATGGGAGTAGGTGGTGACTTAGAAAGCACTTTCTTTTCATCCTTTTCTTCCAAGTTCCTTCTTTGCTCTGAAAGCAAAGTTAACTTATGTATCTTACAGTGATAAAATAAACTGATAGATACTGTAGTAACTCTCTGAAAACACTCTCTTTTTATTTTCTATGGTTGTACTTTCAAATATTTAGGCTCAGTTTATCAGTTCATATCTAATGGTACTACATTGAATTGCGTATGTTCTTTGTTTTTAGGCTATAAAAAAAAGCAGGTTTGATTTAAAATGTATTTAATGAGCCTTACTATATTTTTACAATACACATTGCTTAATTTTTTTTAGAGTTTATGTGAGTAAACAAATTCTCAGTATATCTTGTTGGAAATCCTGGTAGAAGTGAGAGTGTCAGATCAAGGTTAAGATATAAAGGAAATGGGAGTAGAATGGCTTCAGTAGGTTTAAATGTGATCCAATGAAATGTATCACAGGTGAGAGTGTTTGTAAGACTAAAATTGTGTTACACTTAGCCACACAATCACTTCTTTTTGGACCCCTAGTAGGTAGAGTCCTAAGCAGTTTACTGTTTAAAAATTCAGAAAAAATAATCAGAAATGCCCGAGTTCTTCGGTTACAAAGTTTTAATGTGGTCGCCATGGTATGACTGTTCCTCAAGTGAAATAATGATTTTCCACAACCCCAAAGTTTTGTCATCTATGAATAAAGAAAATTGTACTTATAAAATAATTTAGTAACTTATGGGAGATCACTCTAATTTTCTCTTTTAATACTAAGCTCATCAAGTTATCCATGGACCCCATTTTCTTTTGTTTTAATGTGTTGTCTTAGAGCTCTAGAAACTCATTTATTACTGTAAATCAGAAGCAAAGATATGCTGTCACTATGTCACTTAGTCCCACTAATAATTCTGTATCATCATAGTATTTGAAAGATGAAAGGTCCTTCGCTATGCCAGTAGAATATAGACAACCAGATTCTGAAAAAATCCTTCTCAAATGAGAGTCAAATGGGGGAAGTGATTGCTTTTGAATTAGCTACACACAAACCATTTAGTATAAGGATGAATAAACCAACAGAACTAACTTTACAGTCACTGGGGAATCAAAGAAATTTAATTTTTCTTTTAAGGAAAATGTTTTAACTATCCAAAATTAACTATCTAAAAATAGTTTTACAAATTAAAGTTTTGTTTGCTCACAGAGTTCAGGGGCAATATTGGTTTCTGTAATCTTTTTTTAATATTATTATTTCTTTAAATCCTTTTTGTAAAAAACTATAGAAAGCAAATGCCTATCTAGATGATTTTGGGTTCTTTAGATCAGAGCTTCTCAAACTTTAATGTGCAAATAAGTCAAATGGGGATCTTGTTAAAATGTAGATTATGATTGAGTAGATCTGAGGTAGGGTCTGAGATTCTGCATTTCTGACAAACCCCCAGGTGACTGGTGCAAAATCAAAGTCCCATCCCAGACTTACAGAATCAGTAATGTGCATCTGAACCAACCCCAGTTTAAGTACTTAATTTAAGTACTTCTTTCTAAAATTTAAGAAGTACAGTTTTAACATCTAATCACTAGGAGATGGATACTAGTTTAAAGAGTGGGGCAAAATCAATCCTCTTCATTTAACATATGCCCCATAAAGTGAAATAAGACTTGAAGAAAATACCCCAGTACACATATCTCTTTCCTCTCCCTAAAAAAAGTGCATCTTCTCTTTTCATTTTAAAAAATAAATTATTTTCCTGTGACACTGTCAGCATGATAATTGCAAATGCTGAAACTTGTTCTCTGAGTAATTTTTGACATTTTTAACTGAAGTGACAGTAGGAGAAAAACTTACTTATCACCTCCTATTTGTAGCCTCAAGGCAAAGATGTAGCCTCATCCTAACACAAAATGAGTGTTTGGAATATAGATATTTTATATTTAGCTACATCCGTTTGTTTGGAGTGGTTAGTTCCACTCACTGTTCAGAGACCTGAAAAATTGTTATACTGCTTTCTTTTTTCAAAACATTTATAATCTTTATTTTTTATGGTTATAAGGCAATATAATTACTGTAGAAAATTTAGAAATTGCTGATAAGCAAAGAAAAACACCCACTTCTAACCACCCAGAGTTAATCACTGTTTACATTTTATCATATAAAACTTTAGGCTCTTTCCTAAGCATATATTTTCACTTTTGACAAAAATGGGATCATATTGCATGTACTGTTTTGGAATCTGCTTTGTCCACTTAAGAGTATAATTTTCACCTGATTTAAATTGTTTGAGTCATTTGTGTGATTATCTGGTATAGTTTAGAATGGCTATTTAGAGTGTGGTTTAAAACTCATTCACAAATGTAAATTTGTTCTCAAGTATTTAAAGTCTTGAAAGTTGAAACTAAGGGAATGTCATTGTAAACTAATTTGAATATTTCATAACACATTTTGTGATCCTCACAGCATGTATCATTTGCTGAAATGAAGTAAAATTGAGCTAACTGTTCACTTTCTATGGATTCAAGGGGATTAGCATTGGATCAAAGCTTGTGTAGAATCCTATAATTCACTTTTTAAGATAAGGATTCTGTTAATATCCTCAAAAAAGCCTCATGGTTTAAGGAGGCCTTACAGGCTATGTGTTGGAACCACCCAGTTATGGCTTGAATATCTTCTACAACTGCTGTTGAGTGTTATCCCTTATTTGAACTCAAATGGCTGGAAACACTACATTTTTAAAACATTTTATTATGAACTAGTTTTAGAGTTGCAAAACAGTTTTTGAAATAGCATGAGAGTTCTAATATATCCTTCATCCAGCTTCTATTAATGTTAACATGTTACATGATAATAATGTAATTATTAGGGAATTAATAACCAATTTATAGACCTTATTTCAGTTTTGCCAGCTGTCCTGCTGATGTCCTCTTTCTGGTCCAGAAGCTGATCCTCAGTTCCTTACTGCATTTGTTGTCATGTCTCCTCAGATTCTCCAATCTATAGCAGTTCCACAGTCTTTCTGTGTCTTACATGATTTTGACAGTTTTGAAGACAACCAGCCAGTTTGTTTTGTTTTGGTTTATTTCTGGAATATCCTTCAGTTTGTAATTAACATATGCTTATTAGTCAATTGAGCTTATGCATTTTTGACAAGAATAACACAGAAGTGATGTTTGCCCTTCCCAGCACACCATATCAAGAGGTACATGATGTTGATATGTCTTATGATGGTGATGTAAACTTTGATCACTTAGTAAAGGTGAGGTCTGCCAGATTTCTCCATGTAAAGTTACTATTTTTTCCCTTTGTAATTTATAAGTATCTTGTAGGGAGATATTTTGAGGCTATGCAAATATTCTGTTTCCTATCATACTTTTGCCCACTAATTTTAGCATTAATTGATGAATCTTGCCTGTAACAATTATTATGTGAAGGTGATTTTCTATTTTTATAATTTCTTCTATATTTATTATTGGAATTCTCCTGTAAGAAAAAGTTGTCTCTTCTCCTCTGTTTACTTGTTTGTATCAGTATGAGATCATAGGTATTTATTTTAATCTATAGGTTATTAGCCGTACTATTATTTATTTTATTACTCCAATTATCCTAAATTTGGCCATTGGGAGCTTCTTCAAGTTGACGCCTTTATCCTCAACATGCCATTCTCATCTTTTTGAGCACTTCCTTACTTTCTAGCAACACAAGATATTCCAGCCTCATTTTGTATTTTTCCTGACCCATCCCTAAAATCAACCATTTTTCCAAGGAGTTCTAGTCACTTTTGTTAGAGAATGGGATTTAGGAACCAACATCTGAGTATGCTTATTGTTACAGAGGTGTCTTGCTTCTAGACCCTATCATTGGACAGATCTAAGAAATACATATATATGTGCTCATGTAGAAATCTATATTTCTATATCGGTTTCTCTGTATAAATCATTTAAAACCATGAGTTTATACTGATAGTTCCAAGTCCAATCAAATACCACAGAATTCATTCACACCTTTCCCTTTTCTTACTTATTACTTCTTTTTCTGACAGTGAGGAAACTGGTTCTCATTCTCTACAAATTTCTTTACTTATCTGCTCAATCCTGGTATACACATAAAGTAGTTTTAGAATTGCTAACCCACACCACTGTGGGAAAAAATATTAACTAGAGTATAATAGTTGTGTATAGTTCTTTTTATCTTTAACCTTACGGTTTATCGTCACAATACAATCTTCCACATTTATTAGGTTACTTATTTTCATTTCCATTCCCTTCATTTTATATTACATTTTGAGTTCTTTTGATTCATTTTGATTCTTTTTGATTTTGATTATTTATGTTTAAGTTTGTGAAATTATTACCATGTTTCCAAGAGTCGGAACTATAGAAAAGGTATACCATCCTCCCTCATTCCTTTTTCCCTGTTCTCGTTTTCCCATTCTTACCACCCTGTTCCCACCTATCCCCTGTAAGTAACCAATATCATACTTTCTAGTTTAATCTTCCTGTATGTCTTTTTGCACAATGAACAGATACATGCATATCTTCTTATATCTTCTTCTTCCTTACATATACTCTTTCTCACTTTGCTTTTTTCACTAAATAATATATCCTAGAAGTCATTCCATATCAGTTCATAAAGATTTTCCTCATTCTTTTTATAGCTGCATGATAATCCATAGTGTGGATACACCATAGTTATTTCAACCACTCTCTTATATGGACCTTAGATTCTTATATTTTGCAATTAAAAATAATATCGCAGTGAATAACCTCATGCAAATGTATTTTCATATTGTTGGAAGTGTATCTTTAGGATAAATTCCTAGAATTAGAATTTCTGGGTCAAAAGTTAAGTGTAATTTTGTTAGAAATAGTCATAAAAGTTTGCACTGCCACCAGCAATGTATAACAGAAGACCCTTTTCCCCACCACCTCAGTAATAGCATATATTATCATGCTTTTTAATTTTTGCCAGTCTGATAGTAGAGAAATGCTATCTCAGGGTTGTTTTAAATTGTATTTATATAATTATAACTGAATTTAAATAGTTTTCATTTGTTTAAGAGCCTTTTTTATCTTTTTATTTTTTGTAAACTGTTTTTATCTTTTTCCCATTTTTCTATTGGAGTTTTGTCCCTTTATCCTTCAATTTTTAAAAGTTCTTTTTATATTAGGGATATTAGTTCTTTGTGATATATATTGCAAATATTTTTTCCTAGTTTGTCGTTTGTATTTTAACTTTACTTATGATGTTTTTTAGCACGCACAATTTTAAAATTTGTTTATAGTAAAAACTATCAATTTTTTATTTACTTGCATCTGGATTTTGTCATAGTTAGAAAGCCAGTTTTATTTTTTATTTTATTTTTTGTAATTTTATTTTATTGAAGTATAGTTGATTTACAATGTCATGTTAGTTTCAGGTGTACAGCACAGTGATTCAATTTAAAGAAGTTAAAAATAAAGTTTGTCCAGATGATTCTGATGAGCACCCATCACCCTCGGCCTCTCATGTGTCCTGCTTCTGCCTCTTGGGCCCACCCAGAACCATGCTGTTACCTCTCCCACTTGCCGTTAAGTTAATGAAATATGGTTATCCAATTCTTCACATTGCTGTCCTTTCTCATTTATGCTAACTAAATATTGTTACTTTCCTCAGCCTTTTTCGTGATAAATTCACTTACAGTAGCCCATAGGCTTTAATTATGTAAAATCTAGAATCAAACAGAATGTTCAAGCTGTCTTTTCTTCTTCACTCTGTGAGCTACACTTCTCTTAATGCATCTTAAGGTCGCATTCACTTATTCGGCAGCCATATCACACTGCTGGTGTGTTTAACATCAGCTGATACCCTTAAGCCCTTTTGCTCATGCTGCTGCTTAGACTACCTTTGTAGTCTATTGTTTACACTCAATCTTATCTCTGTTCAATTTCATCTAGTTCCACTTAGTTAACTCTTCCATTATTTTCAATAACCTTTTCTAATGCCATCAAAACGCTTTCAGATGCTGATTCTAAGACCTGACTTCTATGCTGTAATTCCCAAATTTGTATCACCCATGGATTTAATAAATCACCCTTCATATTTTTATATAAACTGTTGACTAAAAATTTGGGGCAAGACAGGGCCAAAGAAAGAGGCCTGCTGTACACCACCAGAAACAAGTCCCTCCTTTAGTTTGGTTTATTTAAAAACACCTTTAGTATTGTGGTTCCAATAGTTATTAATCTCTTTAGTTACCCTTGCAATCAATATATTTTTACGCCCTCTTGTTCACATGGATGTAATTAGTATATTATGCGATGCTTTAATGAAACACTAATATAAAATTTTCTAACACATCTCTTTTATCTGCCATTAATTAGTTTATTTATTCAATAAATATTATTAATAAAAACACTATGGATATAAAGATATAAGCTTCCTGCCTTCAAGTTAGGAAGTAGACTTTCAAGCAAATAGCTGAGCCTCAGTGAGAAAAGAGTGGACAGAATACAGACAATGCATTTTTAGACCATGGAGGATGGAGTGATTATGCCCAGCAACCGTGAGGAAGAAAGGAATTGGTCTATTTAGACATGGTTTTAGTAAACTAATACTGTGTCATCATCTTAAATCTTCTTTTTTTCTTGGCGCTCAAACTCTATCTTTTTATCAAGTAAATCTTAGAAATGTCCCAGGAATTGATGTAAATATCACTTGTCTAGTTTGTTGATTTCATTTCTTTTCATTTGAAAAAGGACAAACATTTGCACATTTCCAGTGTTCGATTTCCCGTCTGCATAAAGGTCATCAACCGTGTTTATATACAACTTTTCCTAGTAACTTTGAACATGATTCTTTTGAAGGATTAATCTTGCACTCATGCAGTAGCAAGGTTCTCCCCTATTATTTCTTTTCTTTTTTTTTTCATATTTTTTTCTCACATCTTCATTGGAGTATAAATGCTTTACAATGTTGTGTTAGTTTCTACTGTACAACAAAGTGAATCAGCTATATGTATACATATATCCCCATATCCCCTCCCTCTTGAGCCTCCCACCCACCCTCCATATCCCATCCTTCTAGGTTGTCACAAACCACCAAGCTGATCTCCCTGTGCTATGCAGCAGCTTCCCACTAGCTATCTATTTTACATTTGGTAGTGTATATATGTCAGTGCTACTCTTTCACTTCATCCCAGCTTCCCCTTCCTCCCCATACCCTCAAGTCCATTCTCTACATCTACGTCTTTATTCCTGCCCTGCCACTAGGTTCATCAGTACTGCTTTTTTAAGTTCCATACATATGCATTAACATACGTTATTTGTTTTTCTCCTTCTGACTTACTTCACTCTGTATGACAGTCTCTAGTTCCATCCACCTCACTACAAATAACTCAGTTTCATTTCTCTTTATGGCTGAGTAATATTCCATTGCATATATGTGCCACATCTTCTTTATCCAATCATCTGTTGATGGACACTTAGGTTGCTTCCATGTCCTGGCTATTGTAAATAGTGTTGCAATGAACATTGTGGTACCTGTCTCTTTTTGAATTATGGTTTTCTCAGGGTATATGCCCAGTAGTGGCATTGCTAGGTAATATGGTACTTCTATTTTTCATTTTTTAAGGAACCTCCATACTGTTCTCCATAGTGGCTGTATCAATTTACATTCCCACCAACAATGCAAGAGGGTTCCCTTTTCTCCACACCCTCTCCAGCATTTATTGTTTGTAGATTTTTTTGATGATGGCCATTCTGCCTGGTGTGAGGTGATACCACATTATGGTTTTGATTTGCATTTCTCTAATGATTAGTGATGTTGAGCATCTTTTCATGTATTCGTTGGCCATCTGTATGTCTTCTTTGGAGAAATGTTTATTTAGGTCTTCCACCCATTTTTGGATTGGGTTTTTTGTTTTTTTGATATTGAGCTGATGAGCTGCTTGTATATTTTGGAGATTAATCCTTTTTCAGTTGCTTCATTTGCAAATATTTTCTCCCATTCTGAGGGTTGTCTTTTTGTCTTGTTTATAGTTTCCTTTGCTGTGCAAAAGCTTTTAAGTTTCATTAGGTCCCATTTGTTTATTTTTGTTTGTTTTTATTTCCATTTCTCTAGGACGTGGGTCAAAAAGGATCTTGATGTGATTTATGTCATAGAGTGTTCTGCCTATGATTACCTCTAAGAGTTTTATAGTGTCTGGTCTTACATTAAGGTCTTTAATCCATTTGGAGTTTATTTTTGTGTATGGTGTCAGGGTGTGTTCTAATTTCATTCTTTTACATGTAGCTGTCCAGTTTTCCCAGCACCACTTATTGAAGAGGCTGTCTTTTCTCCATTGTATATTCTTGCCTCCTTTATCAGAGATAAGGTGACCATATGTGCATGGGTTTATCTCTGGGCTTTCTATCCTGTTCCATTGATCTATATTTCTGTTTTTGTGCCAGTACCATACTGTCTTGATTACTGTAGCTTTGTAGTATAGTCTGAAGTCAGGGAGCCTGATTCCTCCAGCTCCATTTTTCTTTCTTAAGATTGCTTTGGCTATTCGGGGTCTGTTGTGTTCCCATACAAATTGTAAAATTTCTTGTTCTAGTTCTGTGAAAAATGCCATTGGTAATTTGATAGGGATTGCATTGAACCTGTAGATTGCTTTGGGTAGTATAGTCATTTTCACAATATTCATTCTTCTAATCCACGAACATGGTATATCTCTCCACTTGTTTATGTTATCTTTGATTTCTTTCATCAGTGTTTTATAGTTTTCTGAGTATAGGTCTTTTGCCTCCTTAGGTAGGTTTATTCCTAGGTATTTTATTCTTTTTGTTACGATGGTAAATGGGATTGTTTCCTTAATTTCTCTTTCTGATATTTCGTTGTTAGTGTATAGGAATGGCAGAGATTTCTGTGCATTAATTTCGTATCCTGCAACCTTACCAGATTCATTGATTAGTTCTAGTAGTTTTCTGGTGGCATCTTTAGGATTTTCTATGTATAGTGTCATGTCATCGGCAAACAGTGACAGTTTTACTTCTTCTTTTCCAATTTGTATTCCTTTTATTTCTTTTTCTTCTCTGATTGCTATGGCTAGGACTACAATACTATGTTAAATAATAGTGGTGAGAGTGGACATCCTTGTCTTGTTCCTGATCTTAGAGGAAATGGTTTCAGTTTTTCACCATTCAGAGTGATGTTTGCTGTGGGCTTGTGTATGGCTTTTATTATGTTGAGGTAGGTTCCTTCTATGCCCACTTTCTGGAGAGTTTTTATCATAAATGGGTGCTGAATTTTGTCAAAAGCTTTTTCTGCATCTATTGAGATGATCATATGATTTTTATTCTTTAATTTGTTAATATGGTGTATCACATTGATTGTTTTGCGTATATTGAAGAATCCTTGCATCCCTGGGATAAATCCCACTTGATCGTGGTGTATGATCCTTTTAATGTGCTGTTGGAATCTGTTTGCTACTGTTTTGTTGAGGAGTTTTGCATCTATGTTCATCAGTGATATTGGTCTATAATTTTCTTTTTTTGTGATATCTTTGTCTGGTTTTGGTATCAGGGTGATGGTGGCCTTGTAGAACGAGTTTGGGAGTGTTCCTCCCTCTGCAACCTTTTGTAAGAGTTTGAGAAGGATAGGTGTTAACTCTTCTCTAAATGTTTTGATAGAATTCACCTGTGAAGCCATCTGGTCCTGGACTTATGTTTGTTGGAAGATTTTTAATCACAGTTTCAATTTCATTACCTGTGATTGTCTGTTTATATTTTCTAATTCTTCCTGGTTCAATCTTGGAAGGTTGTACTTTTCCAAGAATTCTTCCATTTCTTCCAGGTTGTCCATTTTATTGGCATATAGTTGCTTGCAGTAGTCTCTTATGATCTTTCGTATTTCTGCAGTGTCAGTTGTAATCTCTCCTTTTTCATTTCTAATTTTATTGATTTGAGTCCTCTCCCTTTTTTTCTTGATAAGTCTGGCTAAAGGTTTATCAATTTTATCTTCTCAAAGAACCAGCTTTTAGTTTTATTGATCTTTGCTATTGTTTTCTTTGTTTCTATTTCATTTATTTCTGCTCTGATCTTTATGATTTCTTTCCTTCTACTAACTTTGGGTTTTCTTTGTTCTTCTTTTTCTAGTTGCTTTAGGTTTAAGGTTAGATTGTTTATTTGAGATTTTTCTCATTTCTTGAGGTGAGCTTGAATTGCTAGGAATTTCCCTCTTAGAACTGCTTTTGCTGTATCCCATAGGTTTTGGATCATTGTGTTTTCATTGTCATTTGTTTCTAGGTATTTTTTTATTTCCTCTTTGATTTCTTCAGTGATCTCTTGGTTATTTAGCAGTGCACTGTTTAGCCTCCATGTATTTGTGTTTTTTACTGGTTTTTTCCTGTAGTTGATTTCTAATCTCATAGCATTGTGGTCGGAAAAGATGCTTGATACGATTACAATTTTCTTAAATTTTCCAAGGCTTGATTTGTGACCCAAGATGTGATCTATTTTGGAGAATGTTCTATGTGCAGTTGAGAAGAAAGCACATTCTTCCACTTTCAGGTGGAATGTGCTAAAAATATCAATTAAGTCTATCTGGTCTATTGTGTCATTTAAAGCTTGTGTTTCCTTATTTATTTTCTGTCTGGATGATCTGTCTATTGCTGTAAATGGGGTGTTAAAGTCCCCCACTATTATTGTGTTACTGTCGATTTCCCCTTTTATGGCTGTTAGCATTTGCCTTATGTATTGAGGTGCTTCTATGTTAGGTGCATAAATATTTATAGCTGTTATGCTTTCTTCTTGGATTGATTCCTTGCTCATTATGTAGTGTCCTTCCTTATCTCTTGTAACTGTCTTTATTTTAAAGTCTATTTTATCTGATATGAGTATTGCTACTCCAGCTTTCTTTTGATTTCCATTTGCATGGAATATCTTTTTCCATCCCCTCACTTTCAGTCTGTATGTGTCCCTAGGTCTGAAGTGGGTCTCTTGTAGACAGCATATATATGGGTCTTGTTTTTGTATCCATTCAGCCAGTCTGTGTCTTTTGGTTGGAGCATTTAATCCATTTACATTCAAGGTGATTAGTGACATGTATGTTCCTATTACCATTTTCTTAATTGTTTTGGGTTTGTTATTGTAGGTCTTTTCCTCCTCTTCTGTTTCCTGCCTAGAGAAGTTCCTTTAGCATTTGTTGTAAAGCTGGTTTGGTGGTACCTTTGCTTGCCTGTAAAGCTTTTCATTTCTCCATTGAATCTGAATGAGATCCTTGCCAGGTAGAGTAATCTTGGTTGTAGGTTTTTCCCATTCATCATTTTAAATATGTCCTGCCACTCCCTTCTGGCTTGCAGAGTTTCTGCTGAAAGATGAGCTGTTAATGTTATGGGGATTCCCTTGTATGTTTTTTGTTGCTTTTCCCTTGCTGCTTTTAATAGTTTTTCTTTGTATTTAAGTTTTGATAGTTTGATTAATATGTGTCTCAGCGTGTTTCTCTTTGTTTTTTTCCTGTATGGGACTCTCTGTGCTTCCTGGACTTCACTGACTATTTCCTTTCCCATGTTAGTGAAGTTTTCAACTATAATCTCTTCAAATATTTTCTCAGACCCTTTCTTTTTCTCTTCTTCTTCTGGGACCCCTATAATTCGAATGCTGGTGCGTTTAATGTTGTCCCAGAGGTCTCTGAGACTGTCCTCAATTCTTTTCATTCTTTTTTCTTATTCTGCTCCCTGGCAGTTATTTCCACCATTTTATCTCCCAGCTCACTTATCCATTCTTCTGCCTCAGTTATTCTGCTATTGATTCCTTCTAGAGAATTTTTAATTTCAGTTATTGTGTTGTTCATCACTGTTTGTTTGCTCTTTAGTTCTTCTAGATCCTTGTTAAATGTTTCTTGTATTTTCTCAATTCTGTTTCCAAGATTTTGGATCGTCTTTACTATCATTACTCTGAATTCTTTTTCAGGTAGGTTGCCTATTTCATCTTCATTTATTTGGTCTTGTAGGTTTTTACCTTGCACCTTCATCTGTAACATACTTTTTTGTCGTTTCATTTTTTTTTTTGATGGGTTGGGCCATATTCCTGCCTTACTGGTTGTTTGGCCTGAGGCATCCAGCTTGGAGTTTGCAGGCAGTTGGATAGAGCTGGGTCTTCGTGCTAAGTTGAGGACCTCTAGGAGGCCTCACTCTGATTAATATTCCCTAGGATCTGAGGTTCACTGTTAGTCCAGTGGTTTGGACTCAGAGCTCCCATGACCGGAGCTCAGGCCCAACCTCCAGCCTGGGAACCAAGATCCCGCAAGCCACATGGTGAGGAAAAAAAAAAAAAAGAAAAAAAGGAGCAGTACAATAACCAAGAATAAAAAGCAAAATAAAATTAGAAAGATAAAAAATATATTAGGAAAAATAAAAATACTATTGAAACAACTGCAACAAGGTAAAAGAAAACCACAACAGAAAAAAAAAAAAAAAAAGGGAATAGCCAAAAGGAACAGAACAATAACAAAGTATAAGGAATAAAATAAAACTAGAAAAATAAAAGATATATTAGAAAAAATAAAAATATAAATGCATCAACAATAATGAATCAACAACAAGGTAATACAAAACCCCAATCTAAAAGAGGAGAAAAGAAAACAAACAAAAAAAAGCCTTGGCTATGGGGTGCAGAGTTTAGGCAGAAGTAGAACTTAGGGGTGAGGTTTAGGGTGGGGCGCCACCTAGGTGGGGGCGTGGTGACGTTTGAGTGTGGGGCGGGGTCAATGCTTAGGACCTGCGCAGAAGGGGAGAGGCAGCAGGTCCAAAGGAGGGCTTCTGGAGTGTAGAATTCTGGAGTTTGGAGGTAGGGCCCTGGGTGAGGGTGTGTGGGTGGGGTTTAGGCCCAGCTTGTTGGAGGGGGGGTCTCCGAGTGTAGAGGTAGGGCCCTGGGTGGGGGTGTAGGGGCGGGGCTTGGGTTCTGCGTGGCAGGAGGGAGGCTCCGCGGGCAGAGGATTAGGCCCAGGAGCCCAACAGGCTCCCTGGTGCCTAAGTGGACAGGGAAAGCACTGGCCACCTTCCCTTCCGTTCCTCCACGCCCTGCCTCCAACTCTCCCAGAGTCTCCCCCATTGCCGCTGGACCCCTAACCGTGGGTGGGTCCTGCTGGGTGTAGGAACTCCTCTCCTCCCTCAGCCACCCCTCAGGGGTGCCGGTCTCAGAGGTCCGGCCTTTACTTTTGCTCCCCCTTCCCTCCCTCCCACTCCTTCAGGATCCTCTATTATTTCTTGTTTTAAATCGTTCTTCCTTTATTCTCACAAGTGTTTTCTTTATGTTTTAAAATTCCTTTACAGAGGATACATAAGCAAATTAGGATCTGAGGATATCTGCTATTCCTCCATCATCCTTCACTTATGGCATTGGCTGCAAGCAGTGGCCTACCCCTTTCTTTGATCTTCTGATCTGAACATGTTTCCAAAGGCCTTTTTTGTTGCCCTTAGTATTTTCACAAGCCAAAGATCATTTTCTTGATTTGTCCTTCTGAATACCAATCTTCCCATCTTTGGTGATGAGTCATTTATTCTATAGTTCCCCTTAAGCCTGACCTGACCTGCACTGAATTTTTAATATACAATCTTCTTTTCTTCCTGAACTGGATCCTGAACTGGACTTATGATTATATAGCCAGAATTGTAATCTTGATGCTCATACCACTTTTGTTTTTCTTTTTTTTTTTTCAAATTTGGCTTAAAGTTTAAAGGTACACAGATTACTATGTCTGAACTTTCCCTCCCAGATAGCACATATTCTAGGAATAAACATTTTTCTCCTTATATGTCCAACTCTTCCAATTTTGCCAGTCATTTCCCCTTATTGGTCAGAGTCTAAGAAACTGTACCCTATTACCTCCTATACTCTCTGTGAGGTGAAACTATCAGCAAAGCAAGGCAAAAGTATGCTAGATGATCTGCTTTATATTTAAAAATACCTTTAAGCAGAATCATTGGAAAACACTGCCTTGCCTCTGGGCAAACAGATGCCCTGCCTTCATGAATATCTCTCTGTTCAAGAGCCACTTTCCTATATCTTTAGCTATGATCTAGAAATCTATATTCAGTTCATTGGCATTATCTGCAAAGCCAGAACAGTTTTGAAACAACCACTAAATTAATACCACTTACTATCAAGTCACCAATTTATGATAGCGATTTTAAGCAGTTATAGGAATAAAAGGGGAAAAAAGCTTTTAAGAATTTTAGAAAATAACTAATTTCTTTTTGAATTTCATCCTTCAAAGAAAGATAACTTTTGAACCAGTCCCCTCATCCCATGAATCATATAGCTACAAATGGTCAAACAAGGGCTCAAACATGTGGGTCATCCTGTGAAACAACAAATTCAATAGTATTTTAGTGTAAAAGTCCAGTAAGTATGTTACCGACATCCATTCTTTTTGGAGCAAACATTACTTTAAACAAAATGATATTTAATACACTTTGATGAATTATATAATCATGAATTATAATGTATTTCCACTCTGGTAATGGCTAGTTTCTGCTGGAATGTTGCAGGTAGAGCATGAGCTTTGGAAATAGGCAGGCCTGAGTTGTCTTGCCTCCACCTCCCTGTACTCTATCCCCCTAGATAATAATATAAGCAAATAAAAAACCGATGTTGTGAACTTAGATAAGATAATGCATATCAAATATTTATTTCAGTGTATAATTCATAATAATATAGAAATAATGTTTGATACTATTATGTTATTTATTCCTTCCTTCCTTCATTCATTCATTCAGCAGCTGTTCAATGAGTGCATACTAGGTGCCAGGCACTACACTTGGTGCTGGTGATAGATAGAGCAGTTAACAAAACTGACATCCTCTCTGTCATCGTGCAGTTAATTCCTAACATAAAAGAGAAAAATTAAATAAAT
Organism: Eubalaena glacialis; assembly: GCF_028564815.1. Taxonomy (NCBI): domain Eukaryota; kingdom Metazoa; phylum Chordata; class Mammalia; order Artiodactyla; family Balaenidae; genus Eubalaena; species Eubalaena glacialis. The sequence continues at coordinate 114,988,800 of NC_083721.1, forward strand.
GAGTATTTAATAAATAGAGGGTATAACAGGAGTGTCTAACTGAAAACCTAGGATAGACTTGCCAGAATGTAAGGAATTTATTTAAACAGAGACCTGAATGACAAGCAGGATTTAGCCACGCAAAATGGGAGAGAACACAACCAGGAAAAGATCCATCAAACTCCAAAGTTTATCTTCTTTGTAGATTTCCCTCATCTCTACAACCTTATAATAAATGAAAGAGGATGATGGACATTCTAGATACATTTCCCCAAATCTATTGAATTGCTTTAAATTTCCCTCAGAGATATTCAAGGGTACCTATAAAATGCTTATCAATTGAGTATAACTTAATTCCAAGAACTTAGGAAGGTGGTTTTACATCTTCTGTTTCATTGCAGTATAAATGAGGGAGGAATCACTCAGAAATGATGTCACCTAATTCAATAGAATATAGTATTGTATCACCATGGGAGGCTCCAGGATTTTTATATAGATACAGCATCAAAATGACAATCTTGTAGAAGGGACTTATGTTAAAGTGGTGTTTAACTCACTGGTTATGTTAAAGTGGTGTTTAACTCACTGGTTATGTTAAGTGGTGGTAAACTCACTGTTTTCCATCGGAAAGCAAATTTATTGAAGTGGCTTTGGGAGCATCAATGAAGAATATTGGGGAGGATATGAAGACCTTCCCCTAGATTGTCCATTGGCACAACCACTATATATTACAAGAAATATTGTATAAGACAAGTAATGTAACCTCTCTGGCCCTTAGTAAGCACATAGGACCATTATGAGGATTTAATATTGTAATATAAATGATTTCAAATACATGAAACCATTTACACATGTATATGATTATAATAATGTAGAAGCATCAAACAGAGAAACCTTTGGATATGTATGTATGTCATATAGTAGGGACTCTAATATACTGTCAAATTAATGGACAAATGTCAGTGAAAGCAATTTTGTGTTTCAAGCCGGATTGTGGAGGTGACTTAGGTGTTTGTAATAGAGTTATTTTCCTGCTCTCTGGTAAAGAGAACTCAGGGTGTCAAATGGCAAGGACTCCTTAATAATAGTGCCACAAAGATACTTCAGGTGATACCTTCAAATACTTCTAACAGTCCTGCCTGGGTAAATGGCCCATCTATCTCTGGGCCAGAGGAAAGCTGCCAGCAACTCTGGAAACACTCTATGGGAATTTTTATTCCAATGTGACAAGTCAAGTTCCAGGAGGGATTTGAGTTAAAGATAGGATCTGTAATGAATAGAAAGGAGGAGTCCAGGGGCTTCCCTGGTGGCGCAGTGGTTAAAAATCCACCTGCCAATGCAGGGGACATGGGTTCAAGCCCTGGTCCAGGAAGATCCCACGTGCCCCAGAGCAACTAAGCTCATGCGCCACAACTACTGATCCTGTGCTCTAGAGCCTGTGAGCCACAACTACTGAGCCCACACACCTAGAGCTCGTGCTCTGCAACAAGAGAAGCCACCGCAATGAGAAGCCCACGCACCACAACGAAGAGTAGCCCCCGCTCGCCACAACTAGAGAAAGGCCGTGCGCAGCAATGAAGACCCAACACAGCCAAAAATAAATAAATATTAAAAAAAAGAAAAAAAAGAAAGGAGAAGTCCAAAACTAGTCTAAGGATAAAGATGATATTTGTTACACAAAATAATAATTGACAATTTTTAAACATTCATGGGAAAAGATAGGTTACAACTTGCTTTTCTTATCCTCAAAATATTAACTTTATAGTAGCATTTATTCACTTTTTAATGTTGCTTAAGCTCAACTTTTACATGAGAATTATAGTTTTGTATAAAGGTGGGAAATTATAGCCTGAATATTTGATAAGATATTCGCATTATGAATACAAGCTTTGATTTATGTTTAATGAGCCTAATCTCTGGAGAAGTACCTAATAAAGAAAAACACCCTAAATCCAGCCAGTGGTTCTCAACTCCATCTGGACATTAAAATTATGTGAAGTGCTTTTAAGAAATACCAATACTCAGGCCCCACTTCAAACCAACCAAATGAGGATCTCAGCTGGTTGGTTCTAGTATTCAATATTTTTTAAACTATTGCTTCCAATAAGCAGCTTAGGTTGAGCACCACTAGTCTGTACTTTATAAACCAAAGTTATAAAATAATGAGAAAAACTGCCCCAGTTGTAATTAATCCCATCCTCCACCTCTTATTTTTACTGGAATTACGTTCAGCTCTATGAATGGGATGAGACATCATTTCATGCCTTAATGGTGAAAACTAAACAGGGTTGACTTGATGTAGTCATTCTTCAGTTGGCCAAGTAAATCAAATGCTAGTAACTGTATCACTGAACAAATGACATTGCTTCCTCTGAGTCAGTTCCTACATTCATAAGCTGAATCATGGACACTTTTAATTATTTTGAGATCCAAGGTCATATATGAAAATGTTGGGCCTCAGAACTTGTCATTTCAGCCAAATTTCAATTTTAGTAACTATATTCTGCTTACCTCATTTCCCCGTGATATTTCAAGGTTATTGTTTCTTTCTTTCTTTCTTCTTTCTTCCTGTCTTCTTTTTTTAAATTACACCCAAAACTTCCTGTTCTCATTTGTGCATATTGGGAAACTATAATGGTTTCAATTCAGGTACAAATAGAAATAACCATTCTAAATGGTCTAATTTTAAATTTAGGACAAAAGACCATAAAAATAAGCAAGAAAAATAACAGACATGGATAAAATTAACAAAACTTTACTTAACCCCATAAAGCAACTTTCTTCCCCAGTGAGTCTTTATTCATAGAGTAAAGATTCTTTCCTTTTAAAGCCTTTGAGAAAATCTGGATGAAAAGAAAAAAGGGTGCTTTAACTTCCCTAATCATAATCTTAATTGGAATTTGTATAGCACTTCACAATGTATAAAGAACTTTCACATATATTGCCTAATTTTATCTTCCCCCTAGACAGTCACAGATGTTTTCATCTGCTTTGAGGGATAAGTAAATTGAAATGAGATTAATATTCCAATGGTGTGAATATATACCTAGGTATGTAAGTACATAAGATTATTATAAATTTTACTGATATAAAGAATATGTAGCACACAATCCTTTTACAAATAATATTAAAAAGATACTACTCTTTATTGTAAATTCCATATAGTTCCTTGATTATCACAAAATGCTTTCACTGATTTTTGCCAAAATTTCAAATCCACAGCCAAGTTGCAATTGGCAAATAGATGTATTTCTAATATGAATGTTGGTTAACATTCTCATATGTTAATGAGTAAGATGAAAGTGAAACAACAAAGGCATATTGTCTTTTGTTTGCCAATGATATAAGAAAACCTTTATTGAATCAGATAATAGTTTTCAATTTTCTGTGCTCTTCATATGTAATGACTATGGACAAGACACACTTTAATTCTAATAGTATTATTAATATTTTCTCCACTACTTAAGTCTAGGCAATTAATAAAACAAAAAAAATCAAGTATTAATTTGTAGCATTTGCTAACTTCCATGGTATAAATACTCCCACCATGGCTGATTTCAAATTACCAAAGTAATATCACTGAATGCAGAGTTAGGAAGAAATGTGCAGCTGCACATTATATAGTACTTCCAATGTACAGATACAATAGATGTAAATAATCTCAAGAGCGTATATAATGACAAAATGTAATAAGATAAATAGGAAGGGTGAATTTTGAGTATTCATTATCTTTGTTTTAAATATAATATAGCTTATTATAAGTTTATATAATTTAATTTTTAGCAACTGACTCTCAAGATTGCTGAAAATTTCACGTCAATACAAAGTCAGCTCCAGCACACCACTGGCATACTCCATTCTTTAAGAAGACTCAACATAAAACACGTGCAATAACACCCAGTGTCAGATTACATGAGCCACAGTCCCTCCAAGTTGGCTGTCCTGGACCCCTTCTTCCCTGCCTGCCTTCTCTTGGCATGAGCGTTTCTGACTCTATCTCTTCTTAGAATCTGATTCTTTCTCTATTTTCCCATGGGTTTGTCCTTTACCAGGCACCTCACCCCAGAACCGGTTTAGGCACTTGGTCTTCCTAACATGACTCTCAACTTTTCCCGAATAATAGGAATTGGATTTGCTTCCATTTCAGATGTGATCTCTAATTCATGAACACTTACTTCCCTCCCTCCCCCCACCACTCCCAATGGATCTACAGAACAGTGGGAAGGATTCAAATATCCAAGTTACAAGGCTAACATTGACACTTCAAACTCAAGGCCATATCTTCTGGTTCAATATTTAGACATCTTTTTAAAAACTATATTCTTTAAAATAAGAAGGAACTAATGGACAGAAGAAACCATTCTCATTTTTTTTTACCTCTCTCCCTCCCTATCTCAGGCTGGTGGAAATGATCTAAAAAGGGTTAACAAGACAAGGGGAAGAGAGAAAAGATCTCTAACTGCAACAAAGTTCTTATATACATAATATAAATCTTAATATTTATATTCCTAAAAATATTTTATTGATGTCAAGTTTTATTTGAAATTCTGTTTTTAGAATCATGATATTTTGTTCACCTTCAGATATAATTTATATTTTTAAACCCTCTGAGTAAGACACCCTCTCAAATTATATAATATTTACTTTAGATGGATAGCTCCTATACTGAGTCATAAGAAGTTTTAGATTTAGGGAAACTTTGAAGCAAAAGAAGAGTAAAAAAGTCAACTCATTACAGACAGAAAAGTTTTTAAGTCTCCCATTATAGTAAGTTAAAAGTCACAAAATAAAAGAATATGTATATATATATACACACACATATATATACATTTGAGCATATATATTTATAATTAAGAATACTGTTTCTTTAGATATGTCATAAAAATATAAATTCCTTAATAACAGAAACCAATAACATGTGAGCTCCACTCTTTCTTGACAATTAATTAGGTGCTTGGCTTTATTTCTTAGTGTCATTTTTATAAGTTACCTGACCTATAAAAATGACAATAGCTACATTGGTCTCTCACTAAACAAAGATTGCCTTATAAGAAATGGAAGTTGATCTGAATAAAATATTTAAATGTAATTTATAAGTTTAAGCTCATCTAGGCAACATTTTAAAAATACCTGCTTGGAATGAAATGTTCCAGTGAGAACCTTACAGATTTCCAACCACCTAAGTACTCTAGATTTAGATTCAAAACCGGACACACATTAGCATGTTTATAATTCTTAATAGTTGCTGCCCCTATATGAGTCTAAGGAATCAGGAAAAGTATTAATAGTCAAGAAACATACAACTTTCAAATATTAAATAAATATTTTGAAGCCCCTGTCTGTGTTTTCATATCAATAAATTACTCTTACATGATTTCCTGCTTTCCCATATGTGATTTTTTTCTTTTTTTTTTTTTGCTGTATTCATCAAGGTTCGGAAAACATTATATTTACTTGACAGAGTGTATGATTTTTTAGGTATCCATGGTTTTAGTCTTGCTCTAGAAATTACTGAACAATCTGATTTTAAATATATTTCCCCAAATCTACTTCCTAAGCTTTCTGTTCACCTCCCAAGAATAAGTCAGTTCTTTAAGAGTATTATTTATTTGCTTTTTTAGGTCAGTATCTTCAAGTCTGATTTAGTTTCCTAGCAGGTTAATATCCCAGCACTCACTTTTCCTCTAAAATATTCCAACTTTTAAAATTTCTTCCCCATTATAGCTTTTCACATATATGAATTATAGACTTACTGATCTAAAACAATATATTTCAGATGTGCAATCTGTAAGAAAGTACTTACTCTTTTTATAAAGCCAAAAGGGAGGAATCAGCTTGAATGATAACTAGGAGACAGAAACTACTTATTGGAGAGCTGGAATGCTAGTTAGAAGGCAATTATCATAAGGTCTCTGGCAGCTGATTGGTTAATGTTAATCAATGAACATCTGCATATCTATATAGTTGGAATGTTTAAAACATTCAGGTTTGGGTAGAAGCCTTGTAGTATCTAAAACTTTATTCCAGTTGTATTCTAGAGTAAGTCATACTTGTTAATTTAGTTGTTAATCTAAATTGGACTTTCATCTCAGTTTTCTGGGACCAGGTCTTCTATGCTCTGAAGATGCACTGTCCAGTAATGTAGCCACTAGCCAAATGTAGCTAAACTTTAGCTTATGTTAATTAAAATTTGATAAAATTTAAAAATCATTTTCTCAGTATCACTAGTCACATTCCAAGTGCTCAATACTGCATGTGTCTAGTGGCTACTTCACTGGAGAGTGAAGTCAACATTTCTGTCATTGCAAAAAGTTCTATTGGATGGAATTGCTCTATAGCGTCTATGTATTAAAGCTTATTTAAATAGCTGAAGTGCATTTTTTCCTCATCTGTTACTGCCAAAATCAGTTTATTATAAAGAAGAAATCAGAGAGTTTCAGACCTCAAATTTTATCCTACCCATTTTCAATCCAACATTAGTGCCAATCCAGACTCAGGAGGCTTCAGTCTGCACTAAAACGCCTACAGAACATTTGATTTCATATATACTAATCCCAGAAGACCCATGTTTACCTTGCTCCTCTCTGATCTGGAAGACTCATAAGAGATAAGGTCATTTCCAAAGATGATTTGGACCCATTTCCCAGGTGACTTCAGTAAGTTTTGATGGACTGTGTCCCCAGCATAAGTGATTGTTCTTTCCTCTGTGCCTTTTTAAATGTATCTACCCTGTCTTTCATCATGCGTTTTTGTAATTATGTGTCTGCCATCTCCACTAGATTGCGATTGAATCTTTGGGTCTCCCGGAGTCTTATATGGTGCCTGGTGTGAGCTTAATACTCCATAATGATGAATAAATGAATTAATAAATGATCTGGGGCTCAACCACTCCCAGATTTTCCTACAACTGGTTACCTTTTTCTTGAAACCCTGAGGTAATCCTTTTGTTCTTCCTCTTCTCCTGTGTTAATTCCCACTCACACTCACTAGGAAGTGCCCTCATACAAAGTGGTTTCTTCACTTTATTTGAATACGTATTTATATTTGTGAAGTGTTTAGCTTAACAGTGGTCCTGGTTTTCCTGACAGTGGCCAATTCGTGAGGTAAAATTCTGCTCGCCCTCTGTCTGTGCCATGAATGATACAGTTCTGTGATAGTATAGTCAACCTGCAGGTCATGTGGATTGGAGTCAAGTTAGGGCAATAGAGTAAGTAATGAATCATGGCCTGCCTGCCCTGTTTCTGCCTGTCAACTCCACAGGCCTTGCTATGGTTATGTTTTCTGAATGCTGCTTCCAAGGTACCAGAAAGTCATTCCTTAGTCAGTCCTCAGGTAAGAGCATATACTTAGAAGCCCAAGTATTTATAGACTCAGAAAACTCAGAAATAAAAGCGTAGAGTACATTGGGAAAATGGGGAGAAAAAAGAGAGACAGGGACAAAAACAGAGAGAAGTTGTTTGAAATTGTCCTGATAAAACACAGGAAAAACAAAAGGAAAATTGGATTCCAAATTGGTACTTTTCCCACAAATTACAGTTCATAAGAGTCCATAGATTTTTGGAATGTTGCTATTTTCCACAACTTATTTTATAGAAGAGGAAAACTAAATGTAAATGTACCTAAAATGTAAGGTAACATAGATCATTGGGATTTTCTAAATAAGTTATTAACTGAAACATAAGTTTTCAAAACAACCTGAAAAACCAGTGGCATTTTTAAAAGTACATGTTATTAGAAACTGTGTATGGTTCACACATCAGTGTGCTTTCCTCCAACTCAAAATAGGCAAAACAATATTATTTCTTTATTTTAAAAGCCTCTGCCTCTTGAGGCAAGTTATAAAAAATCATTGGCCCTCCACAAAACTAATGCTCAGGCTTATTTTTTTCACTCTTTGTCTTATTTTTTGCTTCATTTTTTCTAGAGTCATACCACAGTAGTTCACAGGATGTGTACTATTTAATAATAGAAAGCACAGGTATAGTGAAAATGTTTCCAGGTTGTTTTTTCTTCTTGGGGTAAATTTTTCAGCACTCTGGAGAGTGCCAGAAGCTTGCTTGATGTGACAATAATAATGTACTCTCTAATAAGAAACTCTGGTTCTCTAGATGTTGTCTTATTTATTTTCCACCATTCCCATGTTGGAGAAGGTATAGCTTTTTGAAGTTTAATAAGACATCCAGAGATAGTAGATGATTGAACTAAGGAAATAATTTAGGCTCACTGACTCCTACTCTACCAAAATTAAAGAAGACATGAGATCTGATGTATGCTTGGGTTCTCTCAGGTTTGAGTTTATGTCAGGTCACTGCATCTTGACCTTATGGGGAGAATATCAAGGTACTTCCGTCTGGGTCTAGATTATTCACTCAAAAAATATTCATTGAGCCCATGGCTTAGGTATTAATATTCAAAGGCAATAAGATAGAGCCCTTGCTCTCAAGTAACTCAGGTATCAGGAAGGGAGGAGGGCACAGATAATGACAATATTTCAAGATAATTGATTACTGTGGTTTGGGCAAAAATGCTACAGGTACACTTAATTCTGCTGAAGGGAGAACTAAAATAATCACAGCTTTCATTGTGAGCTTTGAAAGGAATAATAGTTCATCCTGCAGAAAGAGTGGGAGGAAGAGAGCACATTTCAACCCACAGAGGCATGAAAAGTCCAGGAACTTCCCACATTTTTTTTTTTTTGGTACGAAATTTCTATTCAAAAATTGCAGTGATAGGTATTGTTTATATATATTCAGTTATGCATTTTAAAATTTAACATCTAGTGAGCATAATCCTGAGAGTCTCTTGGATATTTCTTTTAAAGGGCAAAAGAGAAGAAAAATACACTTCAACCCTTCTTCCAAAAGAGAAAAGCTGAATTTATCCTGGATGAACAGAAAGAAAATACACAGATTATTATAATATTTTTAGAATATTGACTCTCCTATTTAGACATTCCTAACTTTATTATAAATGTCTTTGCAAGAAAAATATAAATTAATGTTTTTTAGATGACCAAATCTTAGTGTCAGCTGAACAAGGATTAAATCTGAAGTGGTTATGTTTCTTTTTTGTCCCTAATCTTGTGTTTTCTTCAGCAACATCTTTCACAGGGATATTTTGCCCATTCAGAATGCACAGTCTCTCTAAGGCAAGTCCCTGGGTGGAATCAAAGAGTGAGAGGTGGTCTCTTCTGAAGATATGATGAATGTTGCCTTAAGGAACTGGATTACACTACAAAGGGCTTCCTGTTCAGTTAGGGAGATGGATACAGGCTCCACTGTGGAAATCTGATCTCTTTTAAACATCCGTACAAACAGCCCTTTCCTGTGATCACAGAGTCACACCATGAGACAGCATCATTTTCCTCCCTCAAAAGAGTATTCTCTTGAGGTCAGGTTTGAGTCTTTTTGGGGGGTACTTGTCAGGCTGATCCTATACTGGTGCAAACAAAAGCAGAGGGGGCACTCTTGGGTCTTAAGAAGCGACGTCTAGTTCTTTGCAGTTGTGTAAGTTGTAATTGTGGTCTCAGGAGCTCGAAGCTGGCACCTTCTAGTTCTGATTTATGACCATTCTTCAACCTCTATTTGACCCTCAATTCCCTCAACTGTGAAGGGAGATAAAAATATTCACCTCACAGCATATTGAGGTGAAACAAGCTAAGAGTATGAAGCATCTTTCAAATACTAGGTGTTTAATGTTGATTAAATATGTATTAATTCATGTATTCATTTAACTAACATTTGTTATGAGCCATTAGTCATTCCCTTTATCTGTACCAAAGAGTCAGAAGGTTACAGAAATTTGTGAAAATTACCACATTGGAGATCTTTGGATTTATGCCTGTCCCTCAACCAGTTCTTAAGGGTATATAGTCCATGTGTAGACTCGATGGTAAACAAACAAACTAAAAAGGAGCTCCCCTAAAATCACATAGCTGGTGAGCACCTGGTGAAGATTATACTCAGAATGTCAGACTCCAGGGTTCTCTTTTACCTCTCTTCTTGTCCTACTCACTCCCCGCCAGTAGCTATGAGAGGACTAGGCAGTCACTCACAAGGGGTGAGTGTCATGCCTATGGTAAGGGTGTCATGCCTATGGTAAGAGTTCCTCTTGTGAGTTTTAAGCTTCTTAGTACTCACCACCAGTACAAAAAATATATGAGTTCCTACTCTGGATTTTCCATCTCCAAAGGATCCCCAGGGATTGGGGATGAAAACCAGGTCAGATAACCTCCAAACTCATCATCCTTGCCTGCCCTATAGCAGGCATACTTCAAGTTTCTTTTCAGCAAATAACTTCTCTACCTAACAATATCTAAACACCAAGACCTCAGACATAGACTGACTCATATTCAACCCATAAGCTTAGACATGCACTACACACTCGTATCATTTAAGAAATAGTATTTCTCGAAACACAGGCATCCACACAACCATACTCACAAAACAAATAATATGCATTCAAGGCTGTAGCTTACTTACATGTCCATTTAGGGGAAGTCCATAAGAGAAGTTGATAGGAGAGAAGAGGTGAAGAAGAATCAGCAATGTCTCATACATCATCCTCTTCTGCCTAGGAGAAGTGCTAATAACTATTCTATAGTTATTCTATAGCCAGAAAGAATAGCCACACTGATGATGGAATTCCAATCATGAACCCCAAGTTAGCTCTACCCTGACACACAGTAGTTATACATAAAGGCACACAAGCCCAGGATCTTGGTTGGCTTTCTTGTTGCTGGACAGAATTTGGACTCTATCTGGCTCAGGGACTGATTATGTGACACTGGGCAGGCTCTTTGCCATTTTTTCTCACCTGAAAAATGAGACATTTGAGAAAAATGAAAAGATTGGAACTAGGTAACCTCAGGTCTTTTCCAGCTCTAGAATGCTATGGTCTATAATTCTTTCATACATTGCACTGTACCCACATTTCACTTCAAATAGCTTCTCTCCAGTGTAGTAGGGTTTTCTCTATCCCAGTTATATAAGCCCAAATTTTAGGCTTCCATGGCAACCATGTAATCACCTCGATTGGTATTTCTTATTGAAGATGTTTGTATCTACTACTGAGCTGTATACCTTGAGGTAGTTACTGATGAGGCAAACAGACTTTGGTTTTGAATAAGTCTTTTTAGGTTTGAGCTGTTCCTAGTTACTTTATATAATTAAAGAGTCTGGAAATGTTTCTACATGAGAAAATGGCTAGACCTTTACTAGTAATAGCTATTTATAACTTTGCTTCATTGAAGTTTAGTTTACTAGAAATAAAATCTCACCTGAGATTTCAGGAAGATGCCTCGAGCTTTTAAATTGTCACAATTTTCTAAACCTCCTCTGAACTTTCAAGTGCAGAGGGCTTGGTTTCAATTCAGTATCTGTATGTAACTTTCTTCCTCAAAGGTCAAGGTACAACTGTAGCACCTCTGTGTTTCAAGCATATGCCTGTGAAATATGATATTCTCATTCCTGGGGAATTTGCCATACAAAGCATAAATTAGAATTTGTCATGAGAAAGGCCATAAATGATTTGACGTGAGTTTTCAAGAGTCCAGATATAACTATATCAAGTCAACGAGCATTTTTTAACCTATTTTGGGTGTGCCCAGTACTGTGCTCCATATTCACTGCCAGGGACTGAAACAAAATAAGAATTGAAAATACTGCTTCCTTTCAAGGAGAGAAATCTGTAGAGAAGTAGGTGCCTGCAGCCTCAGCCAAACCCTACTTGAATTGTCTCCTCTCTTGGGACCACCCATGACTTAAAGGAAGCAGAGATGACTTTGTGGTCTGAGATGGTTTAAATGTGGCCTGCTCAGTAAAGCTTCTCAGCCCCAAGCCTGTTTTCTGAGTTTCCTCTTTCCCCAGTTCTCCCACAGCTGGGTCAACTAATTTCATCTTCTGCAGATCCAGCCTTTTTTTTTTCAGAGCAACCTGAGGCTATAAATAAGTAGCCTCTGGTCCAATGCCTCCATTCATCCAGGCTTATTATAACAGCCCTTTTCCAGATATGGGGCATAGGCACTGTGTCCTGGGTTACCCTCACGACGATCTATACTAGAGCCATTTTCTACTCTTTCCAGACCTTGACACCCCCATCTCAGCCCTAATCCTCCCCCAATCCAGCCCACAGGGCAATTCACCAAAAATCAATTCCCTGAAAGGGCAATTTTCTGAATGACTGATTCACTGAATTTAATAAATTTATCAACATACTCACAATTTGTTTTAGGGAACATTCTTTTTGAAAATGTTAAATGAATTTGTATATATTCTTATTGAGAATATATTTGAAAATATATTTTACTTGAATATGATCAAGAATATATTCTTGAATATATTAAATATGGATATTCACCTTATAAAATTATTCTTCATGAACATACTCATAAGAAAAGTTAATGATCCTATGACCCTCAGCATTTAATAAATTGAATATTATTTAAAGTATAGCTAGAGTAAAACACATCAATATATTCAAGAAAACTGTTTCTCCGTCCGAGCTTTTGATAATTGGTAAATTTGATTAAATGGTCATTTCACAAATTGACCTTTTAGTAAGTTGGCTTTCTGCAAATTGATTTTTGGTAAAGGGATCTAGATTCACCAGGGTGCTGCATCCATGCTTCCATGGACAGTCTCCTATACCTTCCCGGATTTCTGAGTATTTCCTTCACCACCCACCCCTGGCTGAACTCTGCTACATCTGGCACCAGGTGTTGATGGGAAAATGAATGTCACTTCCTGAATAGGTGGGATTTACCCATATGTCTGAAATGTTTTTTCTGGCTATTTTGTCTCACCAGTGGACTCAGCTCCTTCTCTCCTCACTCCCTCCTGCTCAGCCTCACTGTCAAATTTCAAGATATAACAGATCCAAAGGCCTGTTCTCTTTTTCTTTCAAACAAGCAGTTTTTAAATGTTTCCTATTCTCTCATAGTAATGCCAGAGTTATAAGAAACCTTGAAGCCCACAGGGAAATATTAACTCCCTATGTTGAAAAAAACTTTCTGACTTTTAGCAGAATAACTTCTGTTGGAAGATGTCTTATTGTTTGGAGACGATAGAAGTAGCTGGGTAGCAAAAGAGGTAATTTTAGTATCAGTTGGACTCATTTAGGTTGAGAATATTACCTCTTACTCTCTTCTAAAGACAAATGCATATTTCTAAGAAACTTGTGCTAGAAAGTAATCACATCTTTTAAAATTAGTGCATATCACCAATTCAGTTTTGAGTGCTATGACTTAACAACACATGACTTCCATGCTCTTGCATAAGAGGATTTCAAATCATTACCTTTATTTCTCCAATTAGATCTCAGCTGTTAGTTCCACATCAAATATCTTAAAGTCTGTTTTAATCTTGAAGCTTCTCACTCCCACCACCACCAAACTAATGACTTTATATTAAAACTATTAAAGCAACTAGACATTTCTGGTATGGTAGGGAACATTTAAAAACAATCATTATACGAACAACGAAACCCTAAATATTTGGAGACCAACAGAACTGAATTAATTTAAAAATACAACAATTCAAACAGTAAAACCTTATTTTGTTGGCACTCTTGAAAAATGCTACCTGAAAAATCTTGATTTCTCAAATCAAAATGATGTAGTGATTGTTGATCTGCATCATTTATAATATACAGTTATCTGACAAGCAAGTATACGATGAGGAACAAGAACACCAATTCTTCAGATTACTTTCTGTCAGTGGCAACATGAATGGAAGAGACAAGCTCACATGAATAGCAAAAGTCTTTGAGGTCTAGTGAATGCACCTTGATAGTCTGCAGTGACCGTCTCCCAAGGGCATCCATGTTGTTTTCAATATATTTTAACCAGGAAAAAAAATCTCACTTGCATCCGTCATGATGTCGCACTTAGCTGCCTTTTTGAGGTTTTGTTTAGAACAGTGATTCTGAAACCTGAGTGCACATTAGAATTACCTAATGATGCCCAGTCCCCACCTAGACTAATTAAATAGAAATTTCTGAGTGTGGATTCCTGGTATTTGTATCTTTTTTAATTTTCCTGAAGAAATGCTGACGACTATCTAGACTTGGGAACCACTGGTTTAGAGCATAATATCTGCTAGATACAAAAAGTAAAATAGCTGTAGGAATTTTCCTCCTGCTTTTTCTGCCCCTGGGGCTTGGCTATTAGCTTTCATGTTCCTACTTTTAAAATCCTGTATCTGACATTGGCTTAGCTCAGTATATGGTGGGCTTGGGTTTGCTTGGCATTTATTTGGACACACGGCCTAATGGCAGGTAGTTAAACTAACAGGCTTTTTTTGTTTTAACTCTGTATGAATAATCTAACCCTTAAGTGCCTTTACAGAATTGGATATTGGCAGTTTGGATTTAATTTACTTAGGTACAACAATTTTGACCTTGAAATAATTAGTGTTAATTATTAGTTTAAATATTAAATTTGAAACATAGTCATTTCTAAAAACAGGATGGGAAAGAGAGAAATTAATCTGGGGAGGTTTAAAGGGCTATTTGCAGAATAATAGAGCTTATTTGAAGAAGCACCTGATGAAGGAATGACCTCTATTTTTCTCAGCCATAATAAGACCCAATGATTCTCATCAGTGTAAATGTTTATCATTAATGAGCAATTGTCTCTACATTTTAGTTAAATTAGGTACAAAGAGAATCACAAAATGCTTTTAGAAGATTCAGAAAATGGATTTGTCATGATTCCTTGGACACACCTGTTAATAATGAAGTCAGGCATCTAGATAATAAAATCACTATCTTTATGAGTTATCTTTTGAGTTATTCATGCTTTAATATTTCCATCCTGTGAGAGCAGTACTATGCTCATGTGTGATCCCATAACAGGAAACTGAGCACAGCACTGTATGTAGATGCAACTCTGGGATGAGGGTGGAGAGCACAATAGTTAAGTCAAAGAATGTGTCATAATAATCTCAATTTTTCATGTAAAAGGGAGTTTAAATGGGGCCTTAGATGGAATAATATCATTTTATATCTATAAATCATGTAAATAAATAATGTAATCACATAAATGTAGGAATAAATAGTGTAGAAGCAATTCTCTTGCAAAAAAAGACAACTTTCCTGCTTACTTAATTTTATTTTGTTTTGTTCCCTATTTGTGTTAAATGACTGTGGCAACAGCAGGGGCTTGGGGAAATGGGCATCAGTTCAAACGGTAGAAAAATCTTTCCACCAAACAATAATTTTGCAATAATTATTTGGGTTTCTCTCGTACAAAATAATGCATGCAGTTAACTCCCTGGAAGTAGACTTTCAGAATAAAAGTTCAGTTTCATAAGGAACTGCACGTCATTGATGCTTACAAGTTTAACCAATAGGAAAACACACTCTTTAACAGAGGTGTTAATGAACAAGGACTAGCTAATGTAAAAACTGTGTGCCAAAATAAAAACATTTATATTCATTTACCATACAATCCTAAACCTTTGATTTTCTAGAATATATAAGAAGGTTGGGGGTATTTTGTTGTTTTTTTGTTTGAGTGTTTCGACCAGAAAAGATGAACAGAAAACACACACACATACCCCAACATTTACATCTTCTATTTTTTTTAATGTAAAGGATGCTATGATAGCAGCACAAAAGGAAGAACAACAGAGTTGTAGGTCATATACTACCTGATTTCAAAACTTCCTATAAAGGCACAGTAATCAATACAGTGTGGTACCAGCATAAGGATAAAAATATAGACAAATGAAACAGAATTGAGAGTCCAGAAAAAAATCTTTACATTAATGGGCAATTGATTTTTGACAAAGAAACCAAACAATTCAATGGGTAAAAGGTAGACTTTTTAACAAATCGTGCTGACAATTGGATATCAATATGTTAAAAAAAGAAAAAGAACTTAGACCCTTACTTTACACCATATACAAAAGTTAACTCAAAATAGGTCAAAGATATAAATGCAAGAACTTAAACTACAAAACTTGTGAAGGAAAACACAGGGAAAAATATCCTTATAACCTTGGATTAGGCAAAGAATTCTTAGATATGACATCAAAGGCATAATTCATTAAAGAACAAACTGATAAAGTTGCACATGAAAATAAATAAATAAATAGCTTTAATTTATAAAAGAAAGTAAATAAATAACTGTGTGCTCCAAAAGACATGATTAAGAAAATTAATAAAACAGCCACAGACTGGGAGAAAATACTTGCAAATTATACTTCTGATAAAGAAATGTTTATCTATGATATATAAAGACCTCTTACAAGCAATTATAAGAAGAAAAACAACTCGGTTTTTAAAATGAGCATATTTGAAAAGATACCTAACCAAAGAAGATACAAAATGATTAATAAGCAAAGATCCTTAATATCATAGAGAAATGCAAATTAAAGGCACAATCAGATACCACTACACACTCACTAAAATGGCTGCAGTTTTAAAAATACAGTAATAAATGTTGGCAAGGATGTAAAGAAACTGGAACATTCCACATTGCTGGTAGGAATGTAAAATTGTATATCCACTTTGGAAAAAAGTTTGGTGGTTCCAAAAAATGGTAAACATAAACTTATACAATCCAGCACTCCTAGGATTATACACAAGAGAAATGAAAACATATGGCCAAAGACATGTACTTGAATGTTTATAGCAGCACTATTTATAATAGCCCCAAACTGCAAGCAATCCAAATGTCCATCAAGTAGAGAATGGATAAAAGGTGTGGTATTATTCCCCTACAAAACAGGGATTCTATTCAGCAATGAAAAGGAATCAACTACCAATACATACTACCACATGAAACCAATTCAAAAACAGTATGCAAAGTGAGAGAAGCCAGACCCGAAAGACTATATATTGTATGATTCCATTTATATGGAATGCCCATGAGATTTAAATCTATGTATACAGAAAGCAGATTGGTGGTTGCCAGGGGCTGAAAGCCAGAATAGGGATTACCTGCAAATGGGCATGAGGAAAGATTTTTGGGGTGGAGTGATGGAAATGTTCTAAAACTAAACTGCGGTGACGGTTGCACAACTCAGTTTACTAGAAATCATTGCATGGTACATTTACAATGGGTGAGTTTAGCGGTATGTAAATTATACCTTAATAAAGAATGTTTGAAAAAAAATAATAATTGCAGAGCAAGAAGATGTTCTAGCCCAGAGCACACTGCTCATATTGGCTTACACAGATATGCTTTATAGACTTAAAACCAAAACATCCTTTGCCTAAAATCTTTCTTTTCTTTTAAGACTTTATTCTTGCTCAAGGGCCATACTATTGAATATTCATTAAGTAATGATACAACATATTCTCTTCCCACTCACTTTAAAATTATGTTCCACTGCCAATTTACATCTTTTTACTTTCTAAATTCCTGCCACAATTTACCACCCCCATTTACCCTGTGTATTTTATTATTATCTTCTGTTTGAAAATTCAGGAGTACTGGTGCTTAGGGCTTACAATAATAAACATTTCTTGAAACATACCCTCTTCTACAATACTTTACACATCTGTTTTATTTACTTCTCACCTTACTTCATTTAATTCTCAAAATAGCCCTATGAAATAAGCATTATTATAATCCCTGTAATATGTTAAAGGAGATGGAGGCACAGGGAAGTCGCTTAACGTTATCCATTTCTAAAGTGGTAGAGCCGAGATATGACTCCCAAGCCCAGCCTCTTAACCACTGAGCTGAAAAGTCTCTCTAGAGCATTGACAGAGAGGGAATGTTTTGCAGTTATCTTCCATTTCTATTACAATGGCCTTGTTGCCTTGCATATTTTTACATAAAGCTCTCTAAAACAGAAATGCTCTAAGTGTATACTGCTGTTTTCCTCCTGGTTCCTTAAGACAAACCATGAAATGTGTGGGCACATTATATGAATTTGTTATCCACTCCTCCAAAATAGCATGTGTTTCCTGTTAGTAATTGGGGAAAAGTATAAAGATACATACTTACAATGTGAATACACACACATTGGTTATTTGTCTTCCTGGTAGAACTTTGAATTTAACCCCAATAACTAATCTCTTTATACACATCGCTTCATCCTGACATGTATAACGTATATAAGGAGGAACAACTTGAACAGGAAGAATTGGTTTGTGAAAGAACAAAGCTACTATAGACGCATTTTTAGAAACTTTAGTTGTAGCGGAGGAAATGAGTCTTTTTAAGAAAATCGAAGGCCTGACTCTAAGACTTCTTTGTAAACAATGAGATGGGCATTGTGAAAGATGCCTCTTCCAGCAACTAAAGTTTGAATAATTAAGGAGCAAATGATAAAAAATAAGGAAATTGTTTTATACTTTTCATAATCAGGGATATGAACATACACCCAACTTCAGTATAACTCCTTTTATGACTTTTTAGACTGCTACTATGGATTATGAGTTATGAGAAAATATAATTAGATTCATAACTTTCAGTATTAGGATCTATTCAGCATGTTAAAAATTCACATTCTGGCACATCTAGTCCTCTGGTGAAAATAGTGTTCTAGTTTCAAGTTGACAAAATAAGCTAAAGGTATTTTGGACAGGAATTTATACAGATTTAATACCAACAAAGATGCCCTGTGGTAAGCTTTGATGATGGTATTGAAGAGAGTTCACTGGGGAGAAAAAAACTTTTAAAAATGAAAGTCATTTGAAAAAGTACAATATTTACACAGTGTAATATTTTGGCATGGAACTGTTGAGGACAAGATGTTCTCAAACCATTTTAAATTTTTTTAAGGTAATGTTTCCTACTTAACACAAATAAAATTGCATATTAGGTAGTGTACCTCTACCAGGAAAAGAAAAGGAAGAAAGCAATATTAAAAAGTGGCTCTTGGGTGAATATTTGGATTAAAATTTCATACTGAATATTTCCTAAGGAGCATAGGATATTAGAATTTTCAGAAACAAACCTCTGTCAAAAGCTGCTATAGAGCTAGTCCTAAATAGTTCTCTTTGTTCAAACTCTACCACATCATGTAAGACTTGAGAGGCTAACCAGAGAGAACAAGTCTATTAAGCAACTCTGCAATAGCATTCTGTCAGAAAGGATGGTGGGTTGTTGGAAATGCTGTTAAGTTTGCTTAGCCCATTTCAAGAGTTTCTCTAAGGACCAAAGTCTGCATCTCCAATGATGCTATCAAAAAAGCAAGAGATGGGCCAACTGTCAACTGCTTTCCAATCTTTCCTTGCTTCCTAAGATTTGCCAAGAATGGTTTCTTCTTCTAAAACATGACCCCTGAGCTATATACACTAACCCAGATTTGGCATGTCTGTGTGCCTCCCCTTTGCTACTAAAAATATTGGGATATTCATTTTTGGGCATTTTGACCAAGCCTGGTTTGAGTCTGGAACACCCCTTTATTCCTGGATATTGTGACAGACTAGAGCCCTTGCCCTCAACCACTTGCCATTTGTGGGCTCTTGGAGAATGTTAAGACTTGTGTGAGCCACTTTAGATATGTAGTCTAGCTCTCAAAGAGTTCATAATTTTTTTAAAAACTGGTCAGACAAACAACTCTAAGCACCCAAAAGCTATTTTCTGTAGCAGTTCTTTTCCCCACTTTTCTATTAGTCATAAAGATTAAAATTGCTTCAGACATTTTCCTTTCATTCATTTGATACGTATTTATTTAGGGCCTATTATGTGCTAGGCACTGAGAATGTAACAATGAATAGTCATCTACTTCTCTTTGCAGCATATTTTTGTTATCTAAAATCCCACGCATCATACTGGTGCAGAAAAGTTGACATGTAGATTCTTGAAAAAAGAGTCCTGAGGGAAGCAGGAAAGGTTCAGAATTCTGGAACCAAACTGTGTGCTTTCTCTTTAGGCTTTCAGTATACAAGAAGGTGGAAAGCAGGATAAACTGCATCTCTTGTTCTCATTATGTCTATTCCTAAAAATATACAGTGACCATACTTCCTTCAACAACCAACAAAAAAATCTGACTACAAATTCTGACTAATATAAACACATATGACAAGAATGGATTTTATAAACTGAAACTGTCAGACAAAACCAGGTTATTTGATTAAAGTATTTGGCAATTAGTGATGAAGTTTCATGGACTTCCTTTAAAATTTTCCAAGGGCTTCTCAACATGGGTTTCATCAGCCACTGTCCCCATGTTGGGCCCTGAGAGAAAAGAGTATATATGTGCATCTTTGCATTGACTCCATTTGTGGTAGCTTGATTCTCCATCTCGTATTCCCTACCTGTCCAGGGATCAATGGACTTTTCAGCCTTTATCCTACCTGACATCTCAGTAGCATTTGACACTGTTGTTATCTTTCTTCTACTCTTTCCTTGGATTCCATTGCATTTTACTTTTCTGATTATTCTCCTATCTCTTTTGCTTACTCCTTCATGGACCCCTTTATGATCTCCCCTACCTCTGCCCATTCCTTAAATGTTTGTGTTCTTCAGGATCCTCTTCTCATTTCACACACTCTCCTGATTCAATTTCATCTCAAATATATATACAAATACATACACAAATGTATATTTCAGATCGAATCTCTCCCAAACCCCAGCCCCAATATCCAACCTCCTGCTGAGTTTCTCCATTTGGACACCCATCAGTCATCTCAATTCCAGCTTTCCAACACTGAACTCTTAATCTTCTCCTGACCCCTCTCTCCCATGGCTCCAAACTTGCTTCTCCTCTGTGTTCCCTTTCTCTGGCAGTCACACTACCACCCATCCAGTTGCCTAAGCCAGGTACTTGGTCAACCTCCTTGATTTCTCTTTCTCTGTCACAACTCACATCAAATCAGTCACCAATCCTACATCTTAAATATATCTTGCTATTCCCATGACTCACCATAGCCATTGTTTCTCCCCTAATTTAAATCACCATTCTTTCTCTCTCAATTGCCTCTTTGCTGGTCCTCCTGCCTCTCAGTGTGAACCCTTCCAGTCTATTTTACAGACCACAGTCCAGAATAAATTTGCAAAAATGCAATTTTCATCATATCAACCCCTTGTTTAGAACACTTTGTGGTTCCTTTATCATTCAGGACAGGGCTGAAAGTTTTTAATGCGGCTTAAGTGATTGGTTCCTGTGGTTTCATCTCTCCTCAATCTCCTCTTAAACTCTTTGCTCCAGTTTTTCTAACTATTAATAATTTTACTTCTTGAATATGTCATGCTTTTTCTTTCCACCAGAACTTTGAAGACTCTAGTCAAGGATTCCCTCTAAGAATCCCTCTCAGAGGATTCTTCAAAGATTACCTAGTACTGTATACTCTTATGTGATCTCATGTCTCATGCTTCATCAGTGGTGTGTCTCTAAATAAGCCTGATATTCATACTATGATTTCTTACTACTGACCCTTAAGACAAGTATGTATACAGGTTATGTGGAAATTGAACATTACATCTTTGGGGAAGATATCTTTTTTTTAGAAGTATACAAATCATCAGAAATCCCCTGGCGGTCCAGTGGTTAGGACTCTTCAGTTCCAGTGCAGGTTTGATCCCTGGTCAGGGAACTAAGATCCTGCATGCCACGCGGTGCGGCCAAGGAAAAAAAAGTAAAATAAAAAAATAAATAAATAAAATATACAAATCATGAATACAAAATAAGGTATGAAAATGAATATATATTTAGAACAAGAGAAGAAATCATAACAAATGTATCGGTGCCCTGGAGATTCAGGTATCTTTTTTCTGAGATCTTGTTAGGCCATTTCCCAGGTACACTTACCTAGAAATGCTTTCTGGTTGTAACCTCGTTTCCCCTCCCAACTCAGGACGCTACAGCTTTCAACAGTAATCAGTTTTC
Source organism: Eubalaena glacialis (assembly GCF_028564815.1). Lineage (NCBI taxonomy): Eukaryota > Metazoa > Chordata > Mammalia > Artiodactyla > Balaenidae > Eubalaena > Eubalaena glacialis. Next base: position 115,010,570 of record NC_083721.1, read on the forward strand.
AGAGTAGCCCATGCTTGTGAGTGGCTCTGGAACTTTAAATTTATGAGAAATCTGTTTCCTCCTTAATAATTTTTACGTGTCCCAGCCAATGCAAATGCCCATTTGCTTTTTTATTTGTCATTCTGACTAAAGCTTGGAAATCAGAGAATAGGGGCTTGTAGCAAGATATTTCTTAATGTCCTTTTCTGAAGTGTTCAGTAAATTAACCAGGAAATTATTTACTCTGCGTGACATCACAGCTCTATCTTCATTTTCTTGTATTTTCTAAGTTAGTGGGTCCCAACCCTGGCTATATGTAGGAATCATTTGGAGAGCTCTTTACAAATATAAATTCTTGGTTCCAGTTATAAACCCACTGAGTTAGACTCTCCCAAAGTGAGGCCAAAAATCTGTATCTTAACAGACTCTGCTGGTGATTCTTATGGAGTCAGTTCAGCACCAGTCTAAGAATGGCATTTGGAAACAACTGGTCTAAAGAATTGAAGAAGCCAGGTCAAAGGCCCGACTCATTGAAGAACAAATAGTCTCAATCGGTGGATTAAATTTTCTTCAAACACTTTTCTAATACAGAGAATCATTGGTTCTAAGAACCTAGATGGTCTATTGCAGATTTCTAGGACTGGCACATTAGGATAGCCAACTTATTCTGAAACCTTAACTGATAGGGAAGAGAGAGGAAACACTATGCATTGGCCCAAATTTTTAAAAAAGACTGGAGCGTCACCAGTTTTCACCCTGTGAAGTTAAAAACATGCATTTGTGCATATGGTTGTCCTATCATCTACTACACAAATAATTTACATGAATTAAAACCAAAATCCAGGAAAAGTTTAAATTTAAGTATCTGAGTAATTCCATCAATTAAAAATGCACTATCAGGCATGTTACAAACATGTAGATTTTATTAGGACAAAGACTTTAATCTATTCCTAATGTTGTTTTATATGTGTATATTATTCTCTTCCCAGAAATAAAGACTAGTCAGATATGGCATTTTCACTTTCACAGGGCTCATTTCCTCTGAAGGCAAGTGGTTAATTTCTGAAGAGTGTTCATATGGGTGATGTATAACTGTATCATTAGCATTCTCCTTCTTTGAGATCAAATAATATCACTAAGACTTTTAGTTAATTTTTTCTAAAGAAACTTTGTAATGTTTTTAAAAAGAATTGCTTTAGTATTTGTTGTGTGGGATGGAAAGATTTTGGAGACCTTGACTTCTAAATCAGTCTGAGAAAACAACTTCCACATGTCATGTTCTTTTGCTTTGTATGTAGTGAGAAGAAAGAACGAAGCAGTCTTTTCATACTCCTTTGAGTTGAAGATTTGAAAATTTACTTTTTATTTCCTTCAAAAGAGAAACGAGTCACATTAGGTTTTATCTTAAGAATAATGACTTTATTGTTTTAATAAAAATAACATATGCTCACTATTTTAAAAATTCAAGCAATACAGAAAAGTACAAAGAAGAGAGAAATTAACCTGAAATTATACCACCCAGGAAGAACCATAGCTCTCTATGCACATATACAGAGAGAAAGATGGATGGATGGATGATGGAGGGATGGATGGATGGATGGATGGATGGATGGAAAATCATTTCATACCCCCAGTCCCTGGAATAGTGTCTGGCTTATAGTAGGTACTCAATAAAAATACAGTAAATGAATGAATTGGATCGAATAATTGATTAAAATAAGTGATTTTTTTTTTCTGGAACACTACTGCCCAAATTGGAATCTCATTTCTCCACTTAATTTGTGTTTGACCTTGAAAAAGACACTTAACATCTCTGCAACTCAGTTAACTCATCTGTAAAATGGGGATAATAATACTACTCACCTTCATCAATGACATTCTTAAGTGAAATTGGAGTGAGTGTTTGTGTGTGCGTGTGTGTGTGTGTGCGTGCGCATGCACATGCATGTACAGTGGTGGAAGACACAATGCCTACTAGCAGATTTGGTGTCGACTGCCATGAAACATGTTAAAGTGCCAGCAGTTTTACCTATCGTTGCTTTTGCACCAGCAGTGAACATGCCAACACAGTGAAAATGGCAAATAAAGCTTTCGTATCATTATGAAAATAGTTTTGACTATACAGACCCCCTCATTTTGAGAACCACTTTTCAAACCACTTCTTGCCAAAATAAAATTTATAGCCAGAATTATCAGGACATTAAGTCATCTTCTTTCTGTACAACTGCTTTTGGAAGTGGGTGACTCCTTTGTTTCTTTTTGCAGCCACTACTGTACATGAGGCTGAGCCCTTTATTTCGTTGTTGCTTGAACCCGTGGCTGTTATTTTTCTTCATGTTATTACTGGATGAGAGAGATTCTGTGATTGGACTACATTCCAACACCTTCATCCATAAGCATAGTTGGGTTTTTGAGTTAATTAAAAATAATCTTATTTTTTTACTATTAAGGTTGGGGTTTCTCTTCCATTGAATAGGATTTCGGTCAGTTAAGGTTTAGTCAGGGGAGCAAAAGCACTATGTTATGGGATAAGAGACTTATTTAGAATTTTGGTAAATCTAGGGAAGAGAAGAGTCTAGAAGAGAAGTTGGAGGGCCAGAGGTGGAGTTACCAATTAGTCAATTTAAGAAGCCACATATGTCTAGTCCCAAAGTAGGAACACGAAGGGGGAATCTGTCTATGAAAAACTATTGCCTGTGAATAAACCACAACCTCTGTGGATCCATAGCCAAGCACCTAAGGGTGGATCTGAGTCTCTGTTGGTCAACACTGCCAGGAGTCAGTAAGCAAAGCTAGACGTGGAGCAGGAGAGTGAGATGACATGGTGGCACCTGCCACGTATCTCTTCTTCTGTCTCTATACCTGCCTGTGAAAATAGTTCCAGGTGGTTATGACCACTACCTTGTTCCTACCTTCCAAATATTGAGCAAGCCCTGTCTTGGCTAATTCTAACCTGGAAGCATACAAGGAAGGGAATTCTGGAGAATGGAGTCTGATGGCATGTACTGTCTTTTTTTTAAGGTATAAATATTAGATTTATCAAATGATTTTCTAGACAAGAAGTATAAAAAAAGTTTCCAGAGAATTTCACCACTGTTTTGCAAAAAAAAAATTTTGCAAAAAATTAGGAGAAAATCCCATTAATTTAGATAACTCAAGCTATCCACATAGGCTGTATAGAGTTGAATGACTCTTTTTTCAAAAGGATTAAAATTCTTAAAACTATAGTCACATGGAAGTCATCCTTAATTTGCTATAACCTAAGGACTGTTTGGTCCATATTCTTCAGATATTATTGTAATTGTAAAAATTTACAGTAATGTATTATTTTTATCATCAAGAAAAAGTTAACTATAAATTATTATACACACATATATAATACACACATACACAAACCCCATATATACTCATATATGCAGGGTTCTACATGGTCTTTTAACTATATCTAGTGTTCAATAAATATTTCCTATAATTGAAGATTTAAATTAGAACTATATAAGCGTCATGAAACTCTCCTTACAGGTTTCTTTCTAAACAATGGTTTATAATCTTCTTCACTTTCTTTCTTGCTATTTTATTTTCCCACCACAGACATTTTCATTGTACAGAATGCATGGTGGCTTAGGTTTAACATATTTTGAAAGCATAAAAAATGTTCCATCAGCAACAATGTCCTATTGGTAAAAAAGGGGAGGGGTCTTTGAAGGGGCTTGGATCCATAATTTTGGGAGCAAGTTTTTAAAGGAAATTTTTATATTTCAATTTCTTTCAGAAGAGCATCCCTGCTTAGATATTTTTCAAGGAACAAAGCACTTTCTTTGAGGCTAACTTTGCCAAAATAGAGTCAAAGAATATTGAAATGGAAGAAATGAGAGATACTTTGCGGGTCATCTGCCTGACCCCCTCTTTATATAGATAATGAAATAAATGTCTAGAGTGAATACACTACTTGTCTAGAGTCATACGGCTATTTATTTAGTGGCAGAACAAGTGCTGTATTTCAGGGTCTCCTGAATATCAGTCAAATGTTCTTTTAAAAAAAACTTTATTGAGGAATATTTTACATATTATATAATTCTCTCATTTCAACTGTACAATTCAATGATTTCTAGTAAATCTGTTTTAGAACATTTTCATCACACCAATTAGATCCCATGTGCCCATTTACTCTTTTTTTAAATTATTTTAAAACTTTCATTTATTTGGCTGTGCCAGGTCTTAGTTGTGGCAGGCGGGATCTTTGTTGCCGTGTGTGGGATCTTTTAGTTGTGGCATGCAGGATCCAGTTCCCCAACCAGGGATCGAACCCTGGCCCCCTGCATTGGGAGCGTGGAGTCTTAACCACTGGGCCACCAGGGAAGTCCCTGCCCATTTACTCTTAATCCATCACCATCCCCTGTCCCAGGATACCCCTAAACTACTATCTCCATAGATATGTGTTTTTTTGATTTTATCTTTTTCTTATATTATGCTGTCTAATAAAAACATTTTGTCTTCTGTACTTTTATAAATACCATCCACATGAATTTTAACACCTTTTCTGAAGTATAGTGATCTTACCAAAAACATTGTATTTATCCTTTGAAACTGTCTTACAAATGAAAATATACATTCATTCCCGAGCTAATTCAGGTTCATGAAGTATGAGAAAAAATATTTGTGCAACAATTTTTAGTAGTGTATCCCTAACTGATACAACACCCAATTGAATGGGTGTTTATCATTTAGAGGAGAAAAACTATTTCATTTCTTAGGATTCATTTATTCCTGATAAAATTGTATATTCCAAATAGAATCAATGCATGCTTTCTTTCAAGTTACAGTTTATTCTCTATTTTGTTAGAAAAACAGAAAGAATTGGTTTCTTCTGGAAATAAAGAAGAAATTTATTTCTTCTTTATTTCTATTTATTTCACATGGAAATAAATTTGGATACATATCAGATCTAAACTGAAATGTCATTGTTAGAGTTATAAGAGATTTAGTTTAGGAAAACCTATCCGGTAATCCCAAGAGCTACAATTTTACACACTTAAATTCAAAATTCCCACAGGGGACTTCCTGGTGGTGCGGTAGTTAAGAATCCGCCTGCCAATGTAGGGAACACGGGTTCAAGCCCTGGTCCGGGAATATGCCACATGCCCCGGAGCAACTAAGCCCATGAGCCACAACTGCTGAGCCTGCATGCCACAACTACTGAAGCCCACGTGCCTAGAGCCTGTGCTCCGCAACAAGAGAAGCCACTGCAATGAGAAGCCAGCGCACCGCAACGAAGAGTAACCCCCGCTCACTGCAACTAGAAAAAGCCCGCGCAACGAAGACCCAACGCAGCCAAAAATAAAAAAAAAAAAAAAAAAAAAATTCCCACAGGATTTCTTATAGCCTGTGATGATTGTGCTCATAGGCTCAGATAAAGCCCAAAAGTATGAATTGAAAATATGAGAATACCAATTTCCATAAATAAAAACTAGAGCAATTTAAATTCAATGATATATTCATTTCAGAAGCTTATGTTTTGGTCGTAAGATCAATGTAAAATGAAGAGTCATGCTGAAACTTGATCATTTTTCATCAGGATGGTTCATCATTTGAAATATGTGTCATTTGAATAAAATATTAGAATATATTAAAGGCATGTGAAAAGATATGAGTTTGTTTCTCATCCTATTCAGCTATAAATTAGCTTTGGAGGGGCTTTCTATTATTCTGTCAACTGAAATTGAATTCTCTCTACTTTTCTAAACTGCAAACACTATAAAATAACAAAATCTATTCACCTGTGAAATCATGTGATTTTAGAACTGTAAGGAGCTTTACCGATTGTATGTCCTTTGCTACTTAATGTGTGGTCCATGGGCCAGCAGCCTCAGCATCATCTGAGAAATTTTATTAAGTGCAGAATCTCAGACCACCACAGACCTACTGAATCGGAATCTGCATTTGCACAGAGCAAAAGTTTTTAATTTTGATGAAGTCTAATTTATTAATTTTCCTATTATGAATCATGCTTTTGGTACCAAGTCTAAGAACTCTTTGCCTAGCCTTAGGTCTCAAAGATTTTCACCTATGTTTTTACTAAAATTTTTATAGTTTTACATCTTACATTTAAGTCTGTGATCCATTTTGAGTCAATTTTTGAATAAAGTATGAAACTTAGTTCTAGGTTGATTTTTTTGCCTATGGATGTCAATTGCTCCTGCATCATTTGCTGAAAAGCCTATTGAATTGGTTTTGCACCTTTATCAAAAAGCAGCTGGGCGTATTTGTGTGGGTCTACTACTTCCGGGTTCTCTATTCTATTCCACTGACCTATGTGTATATCCCTCCACCAATAACACAGTCTTGATTTTTGTAGCTATATTGAAGTTAGGTAGATTGATTACTCCCACTATATTCTGTTTTTTCAAAATAACTTCACAATTCTGTTCATTTGTCTTTTCATATTAATTTTAGAATAAACATGTCTGTATCTGCAAAAAAATCTTGATGGAATTTTATTGGGAAGTGCATTAAATCTATATATCTATTTGGGGAAAACTGACATTTTTACTATAATGAGTCTTTCAGTCCATGTACATGTTATGTCTCTCCATTTATTTAGAACTTCTTTGTTTTCTTTCATGAGTCATGTAGTTTCCAGCATGTAAGTTCTACATAGGTTTTGTTAGACTAACATGTATTTCACTTTTTTGAGCAATTGTAAATACTACTGTAATTTCCAATTTTCACGTCCATACATTCATTTGCTAGTATATAGAAATACAAATGACTTTGTATGTTTAACTTGCAGGCAACCTTGATTAGCTCATTTATTAGTTCTAGCAGTTTCTGTAGATTCCTTGGGGTTTTCTGCTTAAACCAATGTAATCTAAGTACTGACAGTTTTAGTTCTTCCTTTTCTTGACTTATTGCACTGGCTGGAACTTCCAGCACTATGTTGAGCAGAAGTGGTAAGAACTGACATCCTTGCCTTATCCCTGCTCTTAAGAGAAAGAAGTCTCTTACCATTAAGTGTAACGTTAGCTATAGGGTTTTTTTTTTTCTTTTTTCAGTTTTTTTTTTTTTTAGTATTAGTTGTTTTGTTTGTTTGTTTTTTTATACTGCAGGTTTTATTAGTCATCAATTTTATACACATCAGTGTATACATGTCAATCCCAATCGCCCAATTCAGCACACCACCATCCCCACCCCACCGCAGTTTTCCCCCCTTGGTGTCCATATGTCTGTTCTCTACACCTGTGTCTCAACTTCTGCCCTGCAAACCGGCTCATCTGTACCATTTTTCTAGGTTCCACATACATGCGTTAATATACGATATTTGTTTTTCTCTTTCTGACTTACTTCACTCTGTATGACAGTCTCTAGATCCCTCCACGTCTCAACAAATGACTCAATTTCGTTCCTTTTTATGGCTGAGTAATATTCCATTGTATATATGTACCACATCTTCTTTATCCATTCGTCTGTCGATGGGCATTTAGGTTGCTTCCATGACCTGGCTATTGTAAATAGTGCTGCAATGAACATTGGGGTGCATGCGTCTTTTTGAATTACGGTTTTCTCTGGGTATATGCCCAGTAGTGGGATTGCTGGGTCATATGGTAATTCTATTTTTAGTTTTTTAAGGAACCTCCATATTGTTCTCCATAGTGACTGTATCAGTTTACATTCCCACCAACAGTGCAAGAGGGTTCCCTTTTCTCCACACCCTCTCCAGCATTTGTTGTTTGTAGAATTTCTGATGATGCCCATTCTAACTGGTGTGAGGTGATACCTCATTGTAGTTTTGATTTGCATTTCTCTAATAATTAGTGATGTTGAGCATCTTTTCATGTGCTTCTTGGCCATCTGTATGTCTCCTTTGGAGAAATGTCTATTTAGGTCTTCTGCCCATTTTTGGATTGGGTTGTTTGTTTCTTTAATATTGAGCTGAATGAGCTGTTTATATATTTTGGAGATTAATCCTTTGTCCGTTGATTCGTTTGCAAATATTTTCTCCCATTCTGAGGGTTGTCTTTTCGTCTTGTTTATGGTTTCCTTTGCTGTGCAAAAGCTTTGAAGTTTCATTAGGTCCCATTTGTTTATTTTTGTTTTTATTTCCATTACTCTAGGAGGTGGATCAAAAAAGATCTTGCTGTGATTTATGTCAAAGAGTGTTCTTCCTATGTTTTCCTCTAAGAGTTTTATAGTGTCTGGTCTTACATTTAGGTCTCGAGTCCATTTTGAGTTCATTTTTGTGTATGGTGTTAGGGAGTGTTCTAATTTCATTCTTTTACATGTAGCTGTCCAGTTTTCCCAGCACCACTTATTGAAGAGACTGTCTTTTCTCCATTGTATATCCTTGCCTCCTTTGTCATAGATTAGTTGACCATAGGTGCGTGGGTTTATCTCTGGGCTTTCTATCTTGTTCCATTGATCTATGTTTCTGTTTTTGTGCCAGTACCATATTGTCTTGATTACTGTAGCTTTGTAATATAGTCTGAAGTCAGGGAGTCTGATTCCTCCAGCTCCGTTTTTTTCCCTCAAGACTGCTTTGGCTATTCGGGGTCTTTTGTGTCTCCATACAAATTTTAAGATGATTTGTTCTAGTTCCGTAAAAAATGCCATTGGTAATTTGATAGGGATTGCATTGAATCTGTAGATTGCTTTGGGTAGTATAGTCATTTTCACAATATTGATTCTTCCAATCCAAGAACATGGTATATCTCTCCACCTGTTGGTATCATCTTTAATTTCTTTCATCAGTGTCTTATAGTTTTCTGCATACAGGTCTTTTGTCTCCCTAGGTAGGTTTATTCCTAGGTATTTTATTCTTTTTGTTGCAATGGTAAATGGCAGTGTTTCCATAATTTCTCTTTCAGATTTTTCATCATTAGTGTATAGGAATGCAAGAGATTTCTGTGCATTAATTTTGTATCCTGCAACTTTACCAAATTCATTGATTAGCTCTAGTAGTTTTCTGGTGACATAATTAGGATTCCCTATGTATAATATCATGTCATCTGCAAACAGTGACAGTTTTACTTCTTCTTTTCCAATTTGTATTCCTTTTATTTCTTTTTCTTCTCTGATTGCCATGGCTAGGACTTCCAAAACTATGTTGAATAATAGTGGTGAGAGTGGACATCCTTGTCTCATTCCTGATCTTAGAGGAAATGCTTCCAGTTTTTCACCATTGAGAATGATGTTTGCTGTGGGTTTGTCATATATGGCCTTTATTATGTTGAGGTAGGTTCCCTCTATGCCCACTTTCTGGAGAGTTTTTATCATAAATGGGTGTTGAATTCTGTCAAAAGCTTTTTCTGCATCTATTGAGATGATCATATGGTTTTTATTCTTCAATTTGTTAATATGGTGTATCACATTGATTGATTTGCATATATTGAAGAATCCTTGCATTCCTGGGATAAAACCCACTTGATTGTGGTGTATGATCCTTTTAATGTGTTGTTGGATTCTGTTTGCTAGTATTTTGTTGAGGATTTTTGCATCTATATTCATCAGTGATATTGGTCTGTAATTTTCTTTTTTTGTAGTATCGTTGTCTAGTTTTGGTATCAGGGTGATGGTGGCCTCATAGAATGAGTTTGGGAGTGTTCCTTCCTCTGCAATTTTTTGGAAGAGTTTGAGAAGGATGGGTGTTAGCTCTTCTCTAAATGTTTGATAGAATTCACCTGTGAAGCCATCTGGACCTGGACTTCTGTTTGTTGGAAAATTTTAAATCACAGTTTCAATTTCATTACTTGTGAATGGTCTGTTCATATTTTCTGTTTCTTCCTGGTTCAGTCTTGGAAGGTTATAGCTTTCTAAGAATTTGTCCATTTCTTCCAGGTTGTCCATTTTATTGGCATAGAGTTGCTTGTAGTAGTCTCTTAGGATGCTTTGTATTTCTGCAGTGTCTGTTGTAACTTCTCCTTTTACATTTCTAATTTTATTGATTTGAGTCCTCTCCCTCTTTTTCTTGATGAGTCTGGCTAATGGCTTATCAATTTTGTTTATCTTCTCAAAGAACCAGCTTTTAGTTTTATTGATCTTTGCTATTGTTTTCTTTGTTTCTATTTCATTTATTTCCGCTCTGATCTTTATGATTTCTTTCCTTCTGCTAACTTTGGGTTTTGTTTGTTCTTCTTTCTCTAGTTCCTTTAGGTGTAAGGTTAGATTGTTTACTTGAGATTTTTCTTGTTTCTTTAGGTAGGCTTGTATAGCTATAAACTTCCCTCTTAAAACTGCTTTTGCTGCATCCCATAGGTTTTGTATCATCGTGTTTTCATTGTCATTTGTCTCTAGGTATTTTCTGATTTCCTCTTTGATTTCTTCAGGGATCTCTTGGTTATTTAGTAATGTATTGTTTAGCCTCCATGTGTTTGTGTTTTTTACGTTTTTTTCCCAGTAATTCATTTTTAATCTCATAGCGTTGTGGTCAGAAAAGATGCTTGATATGATTTCAATTTTCTTAAATTTACTGAGGCTTGATTTGTGACCCAAGATGTGATCTATCCTGGAGAATGTTCCGTGAGCACTTGAGAAGAAAGTGTAATCTGCTGTTTTTGAATGGAATGTCCTATAAATATCAATTAAATCTATCTGGTCTATTGTGTCATTTACAGCTTCTGTTTCCTTATTTATTTTCATTTTGGATGATCTGTCCATTGGTGTAAGTGAGGTGTTAAAGTCCCCCACTATTATTGTGTTACTGTCGATTTCCTCTTTTATAGCTGTTAGCAGTTGCCTTATGTGTTGAGGTGCTCCTATGTTGGGTGCAAATATATTTATAATTGTTATATCTTCCTCTTGGATTGATCCCTTGATCATTATGTAGTGTCCTTCCTTGTCTCTTGTAACCTTCTTTATTTTAAAGTCTATTTTATCTGATATGAGTATAGCTACTCCAGCTTTCTTGTGATTTCCATTTGCATGGAATATCTTTTTCCATCCCCTCACTTTCAGTTTGTATGTGTCCCTAGGTCTGAAGTGGGTCTCTTGTAGACAGCATATATATGGGTCTTGTTTTTGTATCCATTCAGCAAGCCTGTGTCTTTTGGTTGGAGCATTTAATCCATTCACGTTTAAGGTAATTGTCTATATGTATGTTCCTATGACCATTTTCTTAATTGTTTTGGGTTTGTTTTTGTAGGTCCTTTTCTTCTCTTGTGTTTCCCACTTAGAGAAGCTCCTTTAGCATTTGTTGTAGAGCTGGTTTGGTGGTGCTGAATTCTCTTAGCTTTTGCTTGTCTGTAAAGCTTTTGATTTCTCCATCAAATCTGAATGAGATCCTTGCCGGGTAGAGTAATCTTGGTTGTAGGTTCTTCCCTTTCATCACTTTAAGTATATCATGCCACTCCCTTCTGGCTTGTAGAGTTTCTGCTGAGAAATCAGCTGTTAACCTTATGGGAGTTCCCTTGTATGTTATTTGTCGTTTTTCCCTTGCTGCTTTCAACAATTTTTCTTTGTCTTTAATTTTTGCCAGTTTGATTACTATGTGTCTCAGTGTGTTTCTCCTTGGGTTTATCCTGTATGGGACTCGCTGCGCTTCCTGGACTTGGGTGGCTATTTCCTTTCCCATGTTAGGGAAGTTTTCGACTATAATCTCTTCAAATATTTTCTCTGGTCCTTTCTCTCTCTCTTCTCCTTCTGGGACCCCTATAATGCGAATGTTGTTGCGTTTAATGTTGTCCCAGAGGTCTCTTAGGCTGTCTTCATTTCTTTTCATTCTTTTTTCTTTATTCTGTTCCGTGGCAGTGAATTCCACCATTCTGTCTTCCAGGTCACTTATCCGTTCTTCTGCCTCAGTTATTCTACTATTGATTCCTTCTAGTGTAGTTTTCATTTCAGTTATTGTATTGGTCATCTCTGTTTGTTTGTTCTTTAATTCTTCTAGGTCTTTGTTAAACATTTCTTGCATCTTCTCGATCTTTGCCTCCATTCTTATTCCGAGGTCCTGGATCATCTTCACTATCATTATTCTGAATTCTTTTTCTGGAAGGTTGCCTATCTCCACTTCATTTAGTTGTTTTTCTGGGGTTTTATCTTGTTCCTTCATCTGGTATATAGCCCTCTGCCTTTTCATCTTGTCTGTCTTTCTGTGAATGTGGTTTTTGTTCCACAGGCTGCAGGATTATAGTTTTTCTTGCTTATGCTGTCTGCCCTCTGGTGGTTGAGGCTATCTAAGAGGCTTGATGGGAGGCTCTGGTGGTGGGTAGAGCTGACTGTTGCTGTGGTGGTCAGAGCTCAGTAAAACTTTAATCCACTTGCCTGCTGATGGGTGGGGCTGGGTTCACTCCCTGTTGGTTGTTTTGCTTGAGGCAACCCAACACTGGAGCCTACCTGGGCTCTTTGGTGGGGCTAATGACAGACTCTGGGAGGGCTCACGCCAAGGAGTACTTCCCAGAACTTCCACCCGCCAGTGTCCTTATCCCCACGGTGAAACAGAGCCACCCCCCGCCTCTGCAGGAGACCCTCCAACACCAGCAGGTAGGTCTGGTTCAGTCTCCCCTGGGGTCACTGCTCCTTCCCCTGGGTCCCGATGCACATACTATTTTGTGTGCGCCCTCCAAGAGTGGGGTCTCTGTTTCCCCCAGTCCTGTCGAAGTCCAGCAATCAATTCCCACTAGACTTCAAAGTCTGATTCTCTATGAATTCCTCCTCCTGTTGCCGGACCCCCAGGTTGGGAAGCCTGACGTGGGGCTCAGAACCTTCACTCCAGTGGGTGAACTTCTGTGGTATAAGTGTTCGCCAGTCTGTGAGTCACCCACCCACCAGTTATGGGATTTGATTTTACTCTGATTGCGCCCCTCCTACCGTCTCATTGTGGCTTCTCCCTTGTCTTTGGATGTGGGGTAGCTTTTTTGGTGAGTTCCAGCGTCCTCCTGTCGATGATTGTCCAGCAGCTAGTTGTGATTCTGGTTTTCTCGCCAGAGGGAGTGAGAGCACGTCCTTCTACTCCGCCATCTTGTCCTAATCTCAGCTATAGGGTTTTTATAGATGCTCTTTATCAAGGAAAGGAACTTACTCTTGATGTTACTTTTCTTTTATCATGAATGGATGTTGAATTTTGTCAAATAGTTTTTCTGCATCAATTCATATAATCATGTGATTTTTCTTCTTTAGCCTATTAATATGGTGGGTCATATTATTCCTGAATATTGAAACTAGCCTTGCATTTGGAATAAACCCCACTTAGTCATGAAGTTTAATTCTTTTTATTGACTGCTTAATGCCACTTGCTAATATTTGTTAAGAATGTTTTCATTTATATTAATGAGTTATAGCTCTCTGTAGTTTTCTTTTTTGGATTATCTCTGTTTAGTTTTAGTATCAGGGCAAAATTTTTAAATCATTATAAAATGACTAGGAGATGAAAATTGTTAAAGTAGCATTAAATTATCAACATCCTCCTAAGCTCCTTATCTCAACTACTAGTAATAGACACTAGCAATAGAATCTCAAAAACATCGTGGTTTCCTGTCTCTTACTCACCTCCCAAAAATAGCTAATAGTTATGGGCACTTACTTTGTGTGAGGCACTCAGCTAATCATTTTACATTCATTAACTCATTTATTCTTCATATTTTGCAAATGAGACAACTGAGGCTTAGAGAGGTAAGGATTACAAAGACAGTGACTCGACCGAGTTCAAAGACAGGTATACCTGACTCCATAGCTGTATTTCACCAGGACCCTCCACAATCTCAAGAGTTTTGCTAATGCAATTCCCCTATAGTCCACCCCACATATGTGTTTCTACTACCAGTACTGAAGTTCAGATTCCCTTTTCTTTTGTACACAATGATTTTAAAAACTGCCTAATTGGTCTCCCTACCACCACACTCTTCTTCCCCAATCTGTATTTCACAGGCTACCCAATTATCATGTTAGACCAGAAGAGGCATAGCAGAAAGCATATGGAATCTGAGATGAGTATATATCACAATTCAAAACTTAACTTCCTATGTAACCTAAGCAAGTTAATTAACCTCTTCACACCTCAATTTATTTATCTATAAAATGAAAATAATTTTACCTTCCTTATGGAGTATTATATTAAATTAGATTTCACATGTAGAGTGCCAAGATGAAGCGCCTGTACATAGTAGACCTTCCATATATCTTAATTTCCTTCCTTTCGATAAACAAAAATAGGTGGTTCCTGCTTGCCTATGGGATACAATCAGAACTTGTTATCCTGGTGGACAGGGCTCTTGGCCCTGGGCCCAAACTCTGTTTTCAGTCTCATTTCCCTCTACTGTGTCATTTCCCCAAAATTCCAATTGCTTTTGTTCTTACTGTTCCCTCATCCTGGATTACATTTTTCCTACTTTTCTGCCAGCTGAAGTTATCTTTTAGGACCCTATTTAGAAACCATTTTCTTTTTTTCTTTTTTCTTTTTTTTCAGTTTGGAATACGGCATTTGACTTTATTCTTGACAACGTTCAGGTGGTTTTACAACAATCTTGTGGAAGCACATTAAAGTTACGTAAATATTACCAGGGAGCCTGGTGCTCTTCACTTACTGTGCCATAAGTGCTTGTGAGGTATTCGCAAAGTGCATGATAGTAATGCTCTGAGTTTTCTAATTTTAAATTTCTTTTTCAGCCAAGTGTTTTGTACATGTATTTTCAGTAAGTGCCAAATATGTCAGTATTGCATGTAAATAATTGTGGTGGGTTTTTTTGTTTTGTTTTGTTTTGTTTGTTTGTTTGGCTGCACCGAGTGGCTTGCAGGATCTTAGTTCCCCAACGAGGGATTGAGCCTGGGCCCACAGCAGTGAAAGCACCGAGTCCTAACCACTTGACCACCAGGGAATTCCCCTTTTTTTGTTTTTCTTATAATTGTGTTAATTCTTTTACTGTAGCATAGATTCTATTTACAAAATGTTTGTTTATGAAGTTTTATGGATTTTTACAGTCAAGTGTAGAAACCCTTTTTTTAAAGATCTTCTCTAAATACTCCCTTCACTTCCTAAAGTGAATAAATCCCCCTTCTCCCTTGTTCCCACATGACATCGCAAGTTCCAGCTGGATTAGGAGAGTGAGGTGTTATTCATGTTTTATTCCCTAACACTATGCCTTGAAGTAGCAAAACGGCTAAAAACAGAGGGCTTGAGACAGATAATCCTGGATTTGGATTTGACTATGCCATTTACTAACTGGAGTTACCTCTCTATGACTCAATTATGTCCTCTATAAAATTGGGGTGACGAGTGTCTCTATTTAATAAGGTTGATGTGAAAATTAAATAAGAAAATGTATATAAAGTGCTTTAGTAAGAAGTCTGATATATGGGCTGTGTTCAGCAGATCAGTAAATATTTGTTATGATGAATATCAATCCTAAATCTGTCACTCAGTTGTGAGACTTTTCATCTCTAACAAGGCAAATCTTAATTTATAGCTCGAAGGTCTGTAAGAATTAAATGGGAAATGTGTTAAAATACCTAACATTTTCCATGCCACATAATAGGACCTTTATAGAGGCCCTTATTTTCTCACTCTTACTCTTTTCTCTAAGCACTTCATGTGTGTTCTTCTTTTTGGTTTACTAAAGATTTAAATGAAGGCAACAGGATGACACAAGGAATATTTGCGGACTTGAATATATGAAAATATAGTAATCACACAGTTTTAAATAAAATTCCAGAAGTAAATTATTAAAAGTCTAGTTTATTGTTTTTCTTACAAAGTTCTCACTCTCCCTGCTATTTTTTTGTGTCCCTATCTCTTCTCCTGCAAGCTCTCTTAGATGGTCTGCTTGACTTAATTCCTCAATGTCTGTACTTTTTGATGCCTGAAAGTCACCTAAATCACCTAAAGATCATCTATATGATTTTAATTTAGATTAAAATTGTCAGTCACTTGGATTATTCATGAGTTAGTGATAGAATTCTGGCTTCCTAGGCAGAAAACCCATGATCCACCATCCCTGGCTAAAGCAGATTTCTTTCAAAGTAACAACATGGTGCAGTGGGAAGAGCCTTTAACTGGGAGTTAAGACACCTGAGTCCTGGTGCCAGTCCTACTACTATTACCTGTGTGACACTGGGCAGGTAGTTTCATCTCTCTGGCTGTCAGTTCTCCCTTTATAAAATGGTCTCTGGTGAGTCCTATGATCCTACATGCTGTAATACATCTTTCATAAATTGAATGATTCAGATAATCAACAGAAACTTCACCTGTTAGGAGAGATATTTTGGAGCAACTCTTTTATATTATAATTTCACCCTGATTTCACTTAGAGGCTTATAGTGAAGAAATAAAAAGTTCATTATGCTCAAGGTCAGTTAGTCTGAATCAATTATCACAGCAGATTATTTGTGCTAATGTGTTTACATGGCATGATCTCTCCTTCTGAAGCATTTCTGAGGTTTTGAAAACAGCTTTTCATTTTCAAATAAGAAAGCTCCCAGCCACCTACACTCAGGAATACAGCAATAATGGATTGGCACTATTCCTGACAGCATATGCTAATTCATAGGCTTTTAAATGGAAAGAAAGCAGAGACTACAAAATGAGTAGTTTTATGTTCTCTGAATCTACCATTTTTTATCATGCAATAAACTTTCACATACAATTCAGTCCCTCGGTATCCTATTTTATTTTCAAAAAAGAATATGTTCCAATATGACCTTCTGATGCACTTGTAACTATCATCAGGTATTATATAGGGCTGTTAAAATAAAAATAGATAAATTTTAAACAATACAGGTGTTCCCCGCTTTTCGAAAATTCACTTTTATTCCACTTCGCTTTTACGAAAGACCTACATTAGTACCAGTTTTCGCTAACTGAAAGAAATCCAAAAAGGATTTTTGCCTTAAATAAGAAAGGCAAAAAGTGAAAATAACATTCAGTTTTTGTTTTGCAACAAGCCTTTATAGAAGCAGAGCACACCCAGAGCTGCGAGAATCGCAGCGCTCAGCTCCTTCTCTGAAAAATATACTCAGCATCTCGGCATCAAGCCGCCATAGCTTTGAACTGTGCCTATGAGCATCTGTGCTTTATCGCAATTAATTTTGTGCATCTATTGGCAAGATGTGTCCTAGGGTAATTGCTTCTTCACTTTACGCCATTTCAAGTTATGTAAATTTTCACCCGAACACTCTACTTTCATATATCAAGGGGAACCTGTATTTTAAAAAATTGATCTTACGCTTTGTGCTTTAGAAAGTTAAGATAAATAAGGTCCTATTGTATACCACTGAGAACTATATTCAATATCCTGTGATAAACCATAATGGAAAAGAATTTTTAAAAGAATGTATATATATGTATAACTGAATCACTTTGCTGTACAGCAGAAATTAACACATTGTAAATCAACTATACTTCAAAAAAAAAAAGTTAAGATATGGAATCTAAAAACCCTACAAAGTCAGTGCTGCAGATTCCTTCATTCATGCACACATTTATTCACTCAACAAATATTTTTTGCGGGGCTGTGATGTGCCAGCCACTGTTAGAGATAGCAGTAGCAGAAAAAATAAAGATCAACAAGGAAATGTTCCCTTCCCTTGAGGAGATTACATTCTATGTGGATTTGACAGAATGCCACATAGTTCCAGTCTCCACAGGAAAATAGGCAGTCCTACGACTTTGCAAAACGTGTATATGCATATGTATTTTTGTGCCTTTTTGCATAAAACATTGTATTAGTTTCCTAGGGCAGCTGTAACAAGTTGGATAGCTTAAACAACAGAAATCTATTGACTCACATTTCTGGAGGCCAGAAATCCAAAATCAAGGTGTCAGCAGGGCCATGTTCCTCTGAGGCTCTAGAGGAGGATTCTATCTTGGTTCATGACAGCATAACTCCAAATGCTGTCTCCTTCTTCACATGTCCATCTTGCCTATGTGAGTCTATGTCCAAATTTCTCTTCTTAAAAGGACACCAGTTATTGGGATTAAGGCTCACTCTAATCCAGTATGACTTCATCCTAATTTTTTTTGTTTATTTTTGTTTTTTTGTTTATTTATTTATTTATGGCTGTGTTGGGTCTTCGTTTCTGTGCGAGGGCTTTCTCTAGTTGCGGCAAGTGGGGGCCACTCTTCATCGCGGTGCGCGGGCCTCTCATTATCGCGGCCTCTCTTGTTGTGGAGCACAGGCTGCAGACACACAGGCTCAGTAATTGTGGCTCACGGGCCTAGCTGCTCCGTGGCATGTGGGATCTTCCCAGACCAGGGCTCAAACCCGTGTCCCCTGCATCGGCAGGCAGACTCTCAACCACTGTGCCACCAGAGAAGCCCCATCCTAATTTGAGTACATCTGCAAAGATGTTATTTCCAAATAAGGTCATATTCACAGGTCATGGGTGGATATGAATTTTGGAGGGGACGCTATTCAACCCAGTACAAAAATCAAGAAAAATTAAACCAAATATTAACAGTCTTTTGTATTATCTCCTTCTTACAATTAATTTTCTCTTAGGATTTTATTGCTTTTTACTTTAGTCCCTTTTTGAAATTGTTCTTGAAATTTTAGAATGGTTTGTAAACCTGTGGGCTGAACTGTAGTTTGTGACTCAAGATCTATAGTATTTCTTTGTTTTGTTTTGTTTTTCTGAAGTGGAATTCTTTGTTTATTTGAACTCAGTGTTTACATTGACATCTTGTTGGACTCAAATGTTTATAGTAGTTTTTTCAGTAAAATTAGTGAGGAGAATCTGACTCATTACAGACCCTGGCCACTTTGAGAGTGCTATAAATTTGTGCCTGCCTAGGATCAGAGGATCCTTTTCCTTTCTAATAATTAAAAATTTTTATTTTTCTTATTGTAAGTACCATTGTCTACACTTTTAAAATGTGAATGGAAAATAAGCTGTACCCCAATGGGGACTCTCATTCTAACCAACCAAACTGTTAGGGCAAAATTTTGAGACAGTACCCTTCATCCAGCTTGTCTCCTCTCTCCTGACCTAAAAATAGCATAAACCCCAAATGCAACCCAAACCCCAAATGTAGCACAAACCCCCAAAGCAGCACAAACCCCAATCTGACTACCTAATTGAACCCTGAGGCTGATTACTATCATAGGCATCACTCTACCCTTGTATTCTAGATTTCCTTCTAGTGATATTTTCCACTCTCTGCCTCTTCTACTACCTAATCAACTTCCATGAGCAAAATCATCAAATAATTTAAAAATATAAAACTCAAAATCCTCCCTCCAGGGCTTCCCTGGTTGTGCAGTGGTTAAGAATCTGCCTGCCAATACAGGGGACACGGGTTCGAGCCCTGGTCTGGGAAGATCCCACATGCCGCGGAGCAACTAAGCCCACGTGCCACAACTACTGAGCCCATGCGCCACAACTACTGAAGCCTGTGTGCCTAGAGCCCGCGCACAACGAAGAGTAGCCCCCACTCGCCACAACTAAAAGAAAGCCTGCGTGCAGCAACGAGAACCCAATGCAGCCAAAAATTAAAAAAAAAAAAAAAAATCCTCCCTCCCATCCACTTACAGAGAAAAGAATTGTTTGGTATGTAGCCTTTCAAACCTTTTTCTATGCCAATAGTATACAGGTGTGTTTGTGTCTGTGTATTTTTTATTCCTATACATGTGTAATTTTCTGGGTTGATTTCTGGTGTTTTTCTGGGTGTTTTTCTGCAAGAAAACTAGATTATACCATACATATTACTTTGTAATTTGCTTTTGTAACTTAAAATGTATTGAAATTATTTAACCCAGGCACAACTCAGTTTTACGTCATTCCTTCAAGACAGTTTTCCAGTATATTACTGTACCATAATTCATTCAACTATTTTCTGAATGATGGACATTTAGGGTATTTCTACTTTACAACAGTGCTGAAATAGACATTACTATGGGTTGAATATCTGGTGGTGGAATTGACTCACAGAAATAGGATTGCTGGTAAGTATATGTAGTTTTTATTTTCTAGTCAAATACAATCAAAATACACTTGAAAGATGGCATCTTTTTTTTTCTTTTTCTTGGTTTTTTGTTTTTTTTGATGGAGGGCAATCTGAGATGCTAAAAATGATCAAGTGTTTTTACTTACACCTTTTTTTGATTATCAGCGAAATTGCATATCTTTTCATATGTTTATTCTCCATTTATATTTCTTCCTTTAATTGCTTTACTCACTTCCTATTTCCACTTTCCTACTGGGATGTTTATCTTATTGATTTGGGAGAAGGTCTCCATATTATGGCTATTAAACTTTGTTTTATGCACACTACAAATATTGTCTCCCAGGCTGCCATTTGTCTTTTACCATTGCTTTCAGCATATATTTCTACACAGATATTTTTAATTTTTCTGCAATCAAATCGGTCCATCTTGTACTTTGTCATTTCTGATTTTCATTCCTGATTTGGAAAGGTCTTCTTCACTCAGAATTTTAAAAGAATTATTAAGACTCAAGAAATCATTTTTGCATATAACATGAAAAGGGGTCTAACTTAATTTTGTAATGAATAGCCAATAATACGTAAAAGCTCACTTGAATCCTTATTTTGAAATGCTGTATTCATGATATACTATGTATACTTTGACTCTGCGTGATTGATCAAATCTTGCCATTAACACCCTGTCTTAATTACGTAGCTTCATATTATATTTGCAAAGTCTGTCTTAATTATGTAGCTTCATATTATATTTGCAAAGTCACCTCATTAGTCTGTTTCCACATTTCTTGGTTATCCATAATCATTTACTCTTGCAAGTAAATCTTAGAAGAAACTTTCCAAGTTCTAAAATAAAATTCCATTGGAATTTTTATTGGAATTGTATTAAACCAATAAAGTAAAAGAAAATTGCCATATTTACAATATAGAGTTTTCCCATGTGGAAACATTGTTTCTTTTGTCTCCTATTTATTTCCGAATTTTTTTTTCAGGCCTCCTTTTCCCTCACTCCACCTAGGTTAGATGCTTTTATTCCATATTCTCACAATACTCCAGCCTGGGTCTACTGTAGCACAAATCACAGGGAGATGCAATTGTTTATAAGCTCAGTATTTCTGCATTCTATGGGCTCTTAAGATATGAGAGTCTCTTCATTCCATTGCTATAGACCTACCAGCTAATCAAGTCCTAGTATATAAGTGGTTCAAGTAGTCCGTTCTCCTAGCTTCTAATCTCTCTCCATTTTAGTCCTCCTTCCATATCCTAAAAGAGGTGGAAAATCCTGTTGATTTTACTCAAATTCTGTCAGCTCCTTCCCTGAATCTCTATTACTGCTCCGTTAGTTCAAGCTCCATTTTCCCTCACCTAGAGCAATGTTTCTCTAACTTAAATAATAGACAAAAGAGAAGAAATTATACAAACCTCATTGTCAAATCAAATTTTATGATTTTGCTTAAGACATACAAAATTTGGTGTAAACACCTTACACTTGTACTTCTTATACAAATCTAAAACCAAAACAACTTATACATTAAATACTTTCATAACCAGTAAAATTAAAATAACTGAATTAGCTTAAAGTGACAGTACCGTTTTCCTGAAACTAACCTTCCAATTTTGAATTAAGAGTATAAAGTGTGCTCAGATCTATTTCTATATAATCTGTTTCTGTGTTTTTACTTCTATGACTCTCATAGTCTTTTGAATGTTTCACAAAATAATTTTGATAACTCAGCACTCTGTGTGCTATTTCAGAATAATCAGACTTCATACTTAGCTAAACTATGGCACTATGCAGCTCTCAGATGCCAATTTTAATGAGCTGTCATTTGATAACTCAGTAAAGCTTGTTTTTTCATTTGAAGATGAGGTTAGCATGGGGGAGCTATTGAAATCTGCAATATTTGGATGTATAAAATCAGATGCAAAAAAAATCACATTTGCTTTTGCTTTTATATTAACTGCTCATCAGTGATGCAAGTTGGTACATATAAAAATATGGTTATGCTGTTGATCCTACAGTGAAAGTTCTTTTAAAAAAATATGCCAATACTGCTGGGTGCTGATAACTTAGTTCTCTCATCTCATCTTTTTTAAACTAGCATACTCCATAGGGCTTTGTTTATATAGCGTACCATGCCAAAGAGAAAGCTTATGAACAATTTTTAAAGTACTGATTAGGGATGTTTTTTCTCCTTGCAATAAAGTATAATGTAAGGAGGTCAGCTTTCAGGTTAACTAGCTCTCAGAATAAAGAAGGCTGTACTTAAAATTCACATTATTAAATTACAGTCAAATTTTCTGATTAAATAATGTCTTGGTAAATTTTGTTTTAAAAAAGAAACAGAAGTTTCTGACTTTTTCTCAGGATGGAAAGTTTTTAGGTTCGCCCTTAAACTCATGATTTATTACTCAGAAAGCAAGGCTTTAAAACTGTTGATCTTTTCTTGATTCTTAAGATCAATTTCAAATGCCACCCCTACATGAAATCTCTCTATCAATCAGAGGTGGTAATTCCTTGAACACCTTTGAGCTTGGTTCCTAGATCTATTACTATAGTTAGAGATGAAATTTTTACTTTCTTACATGTCTTTCCCACCCAACCATCTGTGAGGTCTTTGAATGCATCCAGTGCAAGCTTAGAAACTTGCAGATTTCAGAAAATGTTTAATGAATGATGAATAAAAAATAAATGAAGGCACTCCTCCTTTACCAAAAGCACTCAAACAATGCTCTCGTACAGTAATGAACTTAAGTATTTTCCCTCTGTCTCTTTTGCTTCAGTCAACTTCACACAAGTGAAGTTGGTCAAGTTCTGCCTCAGCAGAAGGGCAAACTGATCTTTATGGTGTAAGTTTTCAAAGTTTATGGCCCTTTAGGGTGCAAGGCCCTAAATTTAGGTCCCCAGGTCCCTTTATGGATAAACAGAATTGAAGCCTACTCCATAGGGAATAACTGGGAAAGACTAGTGCAATGTCTCACACATCCTAGACTATATTTTTCTTGGTCCCGAAATTCAATGGGTGTGGCATGAAGCCACCTGAACGAAGCTCATGATGTATCCTCCCTTAAAATTTCCCTAAGTAGATGAGAATACAAACTGTTCTTTAATGTGGGACCCTGGTCCTAGGCTTTCTCTAGCTACTCTTAGGTCCAGATACAAAATGCCCATGGAAAATAGGGTGACCAACCGTCCTGGTTTCCTTGGGACTGAGAGGCTTCCTGGGATGCAGGAATTTCAGTGCTAAAACTGGGACAGTCACAGGCAAACTGGGAAGGGTGATCATCCTAAATTGACAAAACATTAAGAGCCCTCACGCCCATTCCCCTGGTGGAAAGACACATTTAAGCCAATCCAGTGAATAATTCCAGGCTTTACAGATGTTGGGCACACGTATAAAAAGAGTCTGTTAACCACCCCTCCCCTCACCTTCTCTTTCTGGGCTACAGCATTTCTTTAGTTACAGCAATGGATCTTGAATCTCACCACGCAACAGAATCACCTAGAGGGCTTGTTAAAATACAGGCTGCTGAACCCCACCCCTAGCGTTTCTAATTCAGTAGGCCTGGGGTAGGACTCAAAAATCGCATTTCTTGTAAGTTACCAGGTGATGCAGATAATGCTGGTCTGGGGATCTAGCTTTTAGCACCACTGCTCTAAGGTTGGCATATTACTGTCTTCTTCTGAAACTAACATGTAATCAAAAAGAGTCAGCTGAAAGTATGAAGGCATGAATCAACAATATAAAGTACAGACTATCATAAGAATTAGTCTTCATTTCTTAAGCAGTTCTCAGTGGTGAGTACAATTTAAAAACAAAATTTTAATACTTTTAAATATAATATAAAAGTTTTGCAGGGATGTGAGGGCATTCTTTATTACTGGGTTTACTTTAATGACTGTGATTTCTCTGTGGAAAAGTAAGCACACTGTACCACACACTTCTGGTGACATTTGGTTCCTCTTCTGTGTGCTCAAACCTACAGTCGAAATATTCTTTGTATTTAATTTGAACCATAGTTTCACAGGTGTCACTCTCTCTGGCATACTAAACAGGAAAAAAAAGTGCATTTTGATAACACAGTCTGCATTTCTTTCAACCTATAAAAGCTTTTTAATGTAACTGAACATGTTACAAAAATATAAAAGCAATTCCAGAGTGTAAATATGCATTCGATTTTATGCCCATATTCTGCCCATCTCCTGCTGGCCACAGTACACAAATTTTGCCTTAAACTGTGGAAATATGTCCCTTTATCCTCAAAGATAGGTTTCTGACTGCCCTCATTTAGATGTAGTATTTGACCTAGGAGAAACTAAGCTACAGAGCTTTGATGACAGAATTTCAATCTCATACCTGTAAAAGGTTTCCATGGAATTGGATTTGAAATAGAAAAACTTTACCATTTTGATGAATAAAATGAATTACTACATGGTCCAATCTCAGACACCAGTTTTCAATAATAACCATTTTGTTTTTGTCCCCAGCGTTCCGGTGGCGCCCTGGCCATTCCCCTGTGTGCATTCCAGGGGACCGTGTCTCTCCAAGCCCCAACCGGGAAAACCCTGTCTCTTTCTACCTATGAGGTGAGCACAGAAGGACAAAAAATAACCCCAGCCTCTAAGAAAATAGAAGTCTATCGATCCAAAAGTGTTGGCCATGAACCAAACTCAGAAGATTCTCCCTCCACATTTGCGGACACCAGCGTGAAAATACACTTGGAGGTTCTTGAAATTTGTGATAATGAAGAGGCCTTGGACACGGTGTCAATTATTAGCAACATCAGCCAGTCCTCCACACAGGTCAGATCTCCTTCCCTACGCTACTCAAGGAAAGAAAACAGATTTGTTTCGTGTGATTTAGGGGAAACAGCCTCATATTCTCTCTTTTTACCCACAAGTAATCCTGATGGTGATATCAACATCTCCATTCCAGACACTGTTGAAGCACACAGGCAGAACAGTAAAAGGCAGAGCCAAGAGAGGGATGGCTACCAGGAGGAAATCCAGCTGTTAAATAAAGCTTATAGGAAAAGAGAAGAAGAAAGCAAGGATAACTAGTGATCATTTGGCCTAATAAAGGCAAGAATGGCTCTGCAACTTCAAACTACTAAACTAACACCTTTGTTCTGAGGCTATTTGATTTCCTTTTTTATTTGTTGGTTTACATAAGCTTTACAGACTTAATAGTTAATTATTTTTAGTGCAAACAGCTGGAACTAGTGCAAACACTTGAGTGTTTTGATGTGTTACTTATAGATCACACACTGTGGCAATTATAAGATTCTGTTTCTTATCTGATTTCTAAAAACCTTTTCTAAATCAAACCTTGGTCTTGTTTACTAATGTTTTCGCCTATGTTTGTCAACCTCGGAGTAAACAGAAAATTGTATAAGCTCAATGAATATACTGTTCTCATGCATGTGTTTCTACACATAAAGTTGGCCTTTACAGCAAGGGGAAAAATATTTTGGGAATGGAAGAAATGTAGCAAAACTCTGAGTTGTATTTGAAGAGGCTTGCCTAAATGTGGCTAGCAAAGCAAGCTTATTATTACAGTTACGGCTTTAGCTTCACACTGATGTCTAGGAAATATACTCCTGTATAAAATGGCAAATTAGCTTCCAACTTTGAAACATGCATGTCCCTAGTCTGTAAATAGTTGTTCCCTTCATTTCTATAAAATACAAATTGTTTACTGAATTTTTTTTCTTTCTCTCTTAAATATGAGGGTTTTCCTTTCACCTTTTCAGTATGTTGACTGCCCTTGAAACAGATATGTTGTATGTTAGAAGTAGAATTGGAAGTAGCTCTTAAACATATTGGAAAAGTTTGCAGATGTATACTTATCATTTCTAGAATTCTTTTGTTTATTTGAACAGAAACTAGGGGAAAACACTGTAAGATTAAGTTCTGTGAGGTGCACCCAAGTAGACTAAAAAACTTCTGGGCAGAGCAGAGGAAAAATCCTCTAAGTCCAAACAAAAGTATCTGTTTCTAAAGCGGCAGATATGGCAAACCTTCTTCACCACTCTTGAAGCACAGAAAATTTTAGTTCACATATTATTCTAAGTTTAGGTGCTTTTTCATTTCCTTCCCAAAGATATGTGTATCTCAAGCAAAGAAACAATTCAATATACTTTATTAAGTGATTGTGAGGTATACATATCAAGATTAATTTTAAATATGTTACATTGCAAAAATGCAGATATCACCTTGTCAGAATATTAGTAATGTATATTTCAAAAAAAAAAAAAAAATTAGGAAGTGATTTTTCCTCAAATTGCTTTATTCTGATCTTTCTGTAAACATATATTGAATGTATTACCTAAATGTTTATTTTCCAAAGTTATTGAGTTGACATTTTACAGTTTTAAACTTTGTACACTCTCAACTCACATATCTTAGTTATTATTTACAGACTGAGTGAATCATTTTTTAAATGATTTATTCTGGTTTCTATTTCATTATATTGAATCAGAATTCCAAATTACTTGACATGGGCTTTCAGACTGTTTTATCTTCAGATGATTATTTTGCTACCAAGAAGTTATTTTCAAAATAATTATCTCAATGGACTTTCCCTATCTTTCACCTAACTTCTCAATATATCATTATCTAAACTTGGGAAGCAAATGTAATGCCACTAGTCATGTTTGTAAAGAAAGCCTCAAATAATGCATAACATATAAATTCAAATTCAGATGTATTCTCATTACAAATACATTTAACTTAAGATAATACTTTTTATCTCCAAACTTGAGGGTTAATTTAACATAATGACAAATGGCCAGATCAATCTGATGTTATAAATCAACAGCATTAAATGTCTGTTATAAAAGCAAAAGTTGAATTGAATATTCTAATAATGCTTTGTAAAAGATAGGTTTTGATATATTAAATTTAGATGTATAATTTTATAAAAGAGAAAAGTGATTTTGCTGCTTAAAGTATAATTTCTGGCAGCAAGGAAATTAGAAACAGAATCATAATAAAACTGAAGAAAATCATAAAGACAAATCCTTTATAACTGCACAGCACTTTGAGTGGAGAGGAGAAGATGACGACAAACAAGATTTAAAGAATACAAGAATTGGATTGGAAGACAGTAATACCCATTTTCTCTCCTGTGTTCCATTTTCTTTTCACTGGACTTGGGCCTGTGCTGGGGGAATTGAAAAACAAACAAACAAAAAACCTAGGATGTTGTATCCCCATTTAACTGTCCTTGGTTGTTGAATTAACTGTATAATGGATACACGTAAAAGTTCAGACGTATTCATATAATACCAGGATTATTTACCACAAAGCCACAGACTTTGGCATCACATTACTAACCTGTAACACTTCAAACTTCAAGGCAACAGTAGTGGATCTACAAGAAAAATCTACAGGGGGCTATGCCTAAGCATGAACAGCTCCTACCAATCCCTGTTAAGAGAGGGGATGGTTCAGCTACACCGGTATAAAGTCTACTTTCTCTTTAATGTGATTACAGTTGTAAAAATGCATTCTGGTATAGGACATACCCTTATAGATATTTTGTGCTATATTTAAATATCTTACCTTTGCATTGTTATATTGTTCTTATTATTAATAAATGCTCTATTTCATATAGTTTATCTCTTTTCTCTATAAATTGATGTATCTGAAAACAAAAACTATTTACCTAATAAAAATATCACCATCTGGTGGTGGCTCTTATAAACTGAAAAGATATAATCCCTAAGATTTCCCAAAATATAAACACGTATGACATAATCCCAAAGACTTCCAAGAATTATGACTGATAAAGGCAACCATTTTGAAGACAGCGAATATCACAGTGTTACTTAGAATATAATGAAAAAAAAAGGCTTGGTTATGCATTACTTGGAAGCTTTTTCTCAACATAGTTCTGTAGTATTGGATTTCATAAATAGATTTTCTCTTAATTTCTTATACTATTCAGCTACTTTCATTCATGTAGTCATCATAATATTTAATGAATGCCTATTTCATGCTAAAAATAGTTCTAGGTACATAGGATTATAACTGCAAACAAAACCAAAACCAACATATATACTGTGAACGGACTGTGAGCACACAGTCCACGCGAGACTTCCCTCACTTCTGACACCACGTGCAAGTTCAGGGTGTTCCCTAAGCCACTATCAATTTTAATAATTCACTAGAAGAACTCACAGAACTCCTTGAAAGTTGTATACTCACAGTTATGGTATATTACAAGGAAAGGATACGGATCAAAATCAGCCAAGAGAAGCAGCACATACAGCAGAATCCAGAAAAAAGGCCTAAGTGTGGAGCTTCTGTTTTCCTCTCCCCGTGGAGTCAGGAACAGCAGTACTTCCCTAGCATCAATGTGTGACAAAACGCATGGAGTATTGCCAACAAGGAACGAATCTTGGTGTCCAGTCTTTAATGGGGCTTCATCATGGTAGGAGTAGGGTAAGCATGGTTGACTGCTCATAAGAGTGATCTCAGTATCCAGCTCCTCAGAAGGTCAAGCTTATATGGAACGAATAACTCAAAGCCTCCACCCTAAATCATATTGTTACTGTCTGGCTGGTCCAAGGCCTCCAAACAAAGTCACTCCTATCAGGCGTAACATTCCAAGGGTTTAGAGATTACCTCCTCAGAAGGGCAAAGGCCAGCCCTCTCTTTGGATAGGATTAAGTTCTTCACTACACATATGTAATGTATATACATGTATATGTATATGTGTATGTATACATCTCAGGTAATGCTAAGTATTTTGACAGAAAATAGGCACCAGAGATAATAAAAATGAAAGGAAGAAAAATTAGAATAAAGGGATAATGACAGAAGGAGTGCTTTTTCAAATATTTTAGTGAGGAAAGGCTTCACTGATTAAAGTAACATTTCATCGGAGACAGAAGTCCAAGATCAAGGTGTTGACTGATTTGGTTCCTGGTAAGAGCTCTCTTCTTGGCTTGTAGACAGCCTCTGTCCTCACATGGCCTTTCTTCAGAGGGAAGACAGAGCAAGCTCTGGTGTCTTTTCTTTTAAAACATTCAAACAATCCACACTATTTCCTTCTCATTTTTCCCTACCATCTCCAATATGACTACTCAGTCTTTCTTACTGAACAATTCACATACTTGTCATATCAGGCGTGCCCAATGGGTACACTTATTGGAATTATTCATTCCTATAATATTTGCCAGAACTCCCAAAATGTATAATCTCAGTCTGCTCTCTCTGCGTCTTTAACTCATATAACCAACTGCTTTCTAGACATCTCAATTTGTATGTTTTACAGGCACCTCAAACTCTACAAGTGTTAATTATACACATTAACTCAACCCTCCCCCAACCTCCCCAAAATCTTCCTCATCCTATGTTCCTCATATCTCAGGATATGGTACCTTTCCATTAGGTCATCTTTCAAATCTTAAACTTGGGAGCCATCTGACCCTTTCCTCTAATTCTCTACATCCAGTGAATCATTAAATCTTGACAATTATTTTTCCTAGTATCTCAATGCCAGTTCTTCCCATATTCTATCTTGCTCTGTCATCCTATTTTGTCTCCCCTACACCACAGCCTGTTAACTAGTCTCTCTACATCCACTCTTGCCTCCTCCATTCCTTTCTACTCAAAGCAGTCAAAGTAATCACTCCCCTACTTAAAATGTATTATTGTTCTTTCTGTGGCATGTAAGGTCTTTTATGGTCAGGCTCCTTTCTACCCCTTTGGCCTTCACCACTAGTCTCTTAAGTTTCAGTGTGGAATTTTCCCACTCTCCAGCATTTTATCATCTTTCTTCACGCACATCATTCCCTCCACCTGTAATAATCTCTTCCCTCCCCATCAGTTTGGCTAAAGTCTACTTATCTCAGTCACTGCTTACCCTCTCATTCCTTAGAAAGAACTAACTGACTGACTCCAAAATTAAATTCTTTTTGCTGTAATATCTCATGGCTGTTGCGGAGGGGTACTTTTTCCTCTACCCTCCCATATTTAGTTCTTGGAGACTTGCAGACTAAACTGACAAAAACAGATTAGCAAGCGATAAAACAGATATAATCACATATCTATGGGAGTTCACAGAAAAATGTGACTCAAGGCAGTGGTTAGAACTTGGGGCTTATATACCATCTTTTAGGGAAGGGAAGGAGGAGAACGGTATTTATGGGAAAACAAATGACTTTTAGGAAAGATAAATGAGCTCTTATGAGAATTGATGGAAAATATGTTGGTTTTGTTATAATGTCTTTTTACGTGTGGTGCTGATTTGCAGTCTCCAATGACAAAAGTCAATCTTCCCTGGTTCCTCTCCCAAGGAAGGGATTTATGACAATAGAGTTCTGAGTTCTTTTGGGAGGCTCTGTTTTTAGGCAGATAAGAGATTTCAGGAACTCAAATGCCTCTGTTCAAAATAATTTTTCTGCCACAGAGATGCATTCTGGAACCCTTCATATGGCATTTTCCTTCCTTAACTCACAACACACCTTTCTTTAGCCTTTATCTTCTCCTCAAGACTGTAAGCAAATAAAAGCTGATGCCAGTCTTCTCTTGTTCAGTGAGTATTCCCAGCACCTTTAAATCAGTCACATGTGTAAATGAACTAGATTATTCCCTGGTAAACTTGCAAGCCTATGTGGAGCAGCCACTTGATTATACAAGAATAGCCTGTGCTAATCAACAATAGACGTCTTCACATGAACGTAGTAATCTTCAGCTGCTGTTTTATTTAAATTGCCTAAGTGCTCTGCACTGAATTTGGGTACACAGGCTCATCTTATGACTTTGGATAAAGGTGGTAAATGATGATAACCTTTTAAAAGAGGCAGGGACATTTTTATACTTAATTATAGATTTGAAACAGATGCTAGGCCGTTTTCATGACATAACTACTTTAAAAAAAAAGAAAAAAAAAAGGAATTCATTTCATTTTTTTGAGGACTTTAGGAGACAAAGCATTCGATCCACAGGTTCTTTTACTATGCCAGTCGACGTTTACAGGGCCTACTGGGAAGCAAACTCCTGATTTTACCAAGAGAAATAAGAAAGTAAAACCCAAAACCCGTTTCCTCACATGCTGGGCGTTGGGAAAGAAAACCTGTGAGCCTCCTGCTGGCTCTGCCTCCAAAGGTACAAAGGTAAACAATTGAGGGCACATCAAAGATTTCACCTGATCCAACCCGGGGACCTCCAGGACCGACGGCCCGTGACGTCACCGGAAACGACTGCTCGTGACGCTCAACGTCCCTCCCTCCTGCACTGGGCGCCGGAAGCAAAGCGGAAGTGGACGTGCACCCGCTTCCGGGCCCGGTCGCCATTTCCAGAGGTTGCAGGTTCTCACGAGTTTTGGCCTGCTGGGACAATGAGCTATGACTACCAGCAGAACTGGGGCCGCGATAGCGGGCCCCGCAGCTCTGGCGGGGGTTATGGAGGAAGCTATGGAGGGGGCCACGGAGGGAATCGAGGCTCCGGAGGTGGCGGCGGCGGCGGAGGAGGAGGAGGGGGTGGTCGAGGCGGCCGAGGCCGACATCCCGGGCACCTGAAAGGCCGCGAAATCGGCTTGTGGTACGCGAAGAAACAAGGCCAGAAGAACAAGGAAGCGGAGAGGCAGGAGGTAATCTGAGACTCGGTAGTGGAGGGGGATGAAGCGGGACAGGTTTTCTTTTCCATCCTTCGACCCCAAACTTTTTCTTTCCTTTTCGGTTTTTTAACTGGTGTATGTGCTTTGTGAAGTGCAAGTGTTGAAGCTTCCAGTAGTGGATATTATAGCGGTGAACGTTAGCCATGCGCATCTGACCTGAAGCAGTTGGGATTTATGCGAGTGTATACTTTGCTTAAAAGACGTGAGACCTGGGGATAAAACAAATGTTAAATTCAGGGTCCATCCGAAATTAACTTTTTGGGGGTGTCACTGTCATAGTATATCTGGCTACCCTTTCCCTTAGTATAATTAATGTCACTTTAAGTTTTTTGCCTAATGAGCTCTAAAATTACGGCTTTATACATTAGACACTGGTTTGCGCGGAACAAAAACTATCAAGCACGATTTTGAATGTAGATTCTTCAGAAGAGTACTCCAATTTCCACTTAGTATTAAAATAGGCACAAACACAGGTTTTTTGTTTTTACGTTGGGCTATGGAGGTTTCTGCTGATTAGCAGCTCCTCTTTGAGAAGGAAACCTAGGATCCTAGAAGTGGAAGAAATTTCAAGAGATGATTTGGCTTAGTCCCTTGTCTTCAGGTTGGTAATTGTCCATTTGATTTGTATCCTGAAGACTTGTAGTAAAGGAAACATTAAAGTTCCCTGAGTGGCCTGTTCTAATAATTATTATATATGTGATTAAACCGAAGTTTTCTTAATATAAGCTTTATGAAAGCTTTTTACTGACTTTAAAAGCATCTTTCATGTTAGATACAGAGTGTAATTGAATCACCATTTAGGCTTCTGTTTTTAAATCATTCCATTTCTTTTATCCATGTCATTTTTGTTGAATGGGGGAGGCGTTATCTATTTATCTTCACAACTTATATTTCTCTTTAAAAATATATTTCTTCAATAACTAAAAATTAACTTGTTCATTGAGCAAACTTTTTTTTTTTTAAAGGGAGGCACATCTAAGTCATCTTGAAATTGGAAGAATAATTGAGTGATTAGTACAGAGTAACTTCCTAAGAACTCTTTATCAAATTTTATTTACCCCTTTTTTCACACAAGGTTTTATGCATGTTGCTATGGGGGTCTGAAGAAGTATGATATTCAAGGAGCTTACAGTTTAGTTGGGAAAAGTAAGAACTAAACAGACGAAACGTTAAGTAAATCAGGAAAAATTCTTCATTATTATTTCCATCTGAAGCCATCTGAAGTGCAGTGGGTCATTATGAATTAAACTCTTGATTTCCACCACCTCCCCAAACCTTCTCCATTTTAGTAAAAGTCGCTACCATTTATTCACTTGCCAAGGCCAAAATGAGATTTATTTTTGATTCTTCTCTTTCATTTCAGCAAGTCTGTTTTCTCTTCCTTCTTAATATATCTCAAATCTAACCACTTATCTCCACAGCAATTACCATAGATCCAGCCACTGTTTTGTTGTCTGTCCATGGCTCTTAACTGGTCTCCTATTTGTACTCCCCGTTAAGTCTGTCTTTTGTAGAGCCTTATATCATCTCATTCTCTAGCTCACAATTTGAAAGCCAAGTCAGTTCTCAGTGAGTGAGTCTCAGTCTCATACGTTTCAGTGCATCCTAACATGTTTTCCAGGAATCTTGGCAATTTAGCTTCTACATATCAGGTTTCCCTCTATGTACTTACCTTTCTGAGCCTATGTTCCCAAGATGTAATTAAAGCTTTTATAATCATACTTTTATTTTTGCTTTTTTATTATAGTTCTCATATCATTCTCTAAAATGTATCTCTCCATTTTCTCTACTAAATATCATATTTCAGTAATTGGCTCATCCTACCTCTTTCTTTGATCACGTTCAGCCCTTTGTGATTGCTTCCCAGTCAGAATTTCCATAGCTTTTACTTTTTAAGTAATACCTGTGTTTACAAAGTGACTGCATTCTAAGGATGCACGCTTATTCTTTCAACAGGTATTTTTTAGGATCTAATATATTTGAAACAGTATCATAGGCACTGTGTTAATAAGCTAGATATAGTCCCTACCTTACAGGAATTGTGGTGTGTTAGGCACTATAGGGCGGTTAGAATACAATGTTAAAGAATTATAATAAGGAGCATGTGGGCTTATCCCCTAACTCAAATTAGGAAGAGCCTAGAAGATTTCCCAGAAGAGGTAACCCTTAAGCTGAAACTTGAAAGATAGCAAAGTATGTTTGTGATTTGGGGGCTTGGAAAGGGATTTTTAGGCCGAGGCAGCAGCATGTGCCACAACCTAGAGGTCAGGAAGACCATGTTCAAGGAACTGAGAAGGGGGGTAGAGCATGGCTTTTATACTTTTGACTGTTTCCTACAAAAAGGGATATATTTTAATTTGCAACCCAGTGCACACACGTGTGTAAGTGAACAAAAAGTTTCATAAAATAATGTTTAATTACCTGTACATTGCCCTGGGGCTTTTGTTCTTGTTGTTTGTACCTTTCTGCCCTTTTTTTAAATTAATACTGGTCATGATCCTTTAATTTTACAGATTGCAGTATGAAAGCTCCTGGACTAGAAAGTAAGCAGGGCTTTGAAATTCTTTCCCTTAAGAACTCTGGCAAGTCATTAAAGCGTTTCAAGCAAAACATGAAATGATTGGATTTGTGTTTAAATTCACCCTAGGTAGCAGCATAGAGAATGGATTGAAAAAGAGGCAATCCTGGGACCGGGAGACCAGTTAAGTAGCTCTTGCAGTAATTAAGGTGAGAAATGACAGCTTGAATTAGGACATTGCTAGTGGAGATGGAGGGAAGCAGACAGCTTAAAGTGATTTAGGAGGTAGACTCAAAATGATTTTATCTGGAGGGAAGGGGAAGGCAGGTGTGAATGGATGACACTAATGACTATATAAAGAACTGGCTTGATGGAGGAGGACGATGGACTCAGCTTAAGCACACTGAGTGTGATATTATAGGGCATACAAGTGGTGATTTCAAGGAAGTTAAAGGCTGTGTGGACCTGATGCCTAGAGAAATCTAGACTGCAGGTGAACATTTGACAGTTTGTGGGCCTATGGGTAGTAGTTGTAATACAGAAGTGAATGAGAAGAGGAGTGGGTGCAGGCCTGAACTCTGTAGACCATTGCTTCTCAAACCTGAATCACCTGGCATCTTGTAGCAATGTAGAACTGGGGTGGGTCCAGAGATTCAACTTTTCTCACAGGGTCCCAGATGATGTCAGTACTGCTGGTCTGCAGAGCACTCAGGCTGTACAATGGAGAACAAGAAAATTTAAGGTATGGGCTGAGGGAGAGAAGCTTGAAAGAATCTAGGAAGGAACAGCCAGAGAAGAGAAAAATAAGGAGATGGATGTTGTTTTGGAATCCAGGAGTATTGTTTAGGGAGAAAAGAGTATATGAAAAAAAGAAAGTAATCAATAGTGGCAAACACTGCACTGATGTCAAGTGAGGTAAGAGTTCAGAGTGTGTTGGATTTAGCAACAGGGTAATTGGTAACCTTGATGAGAGAGAGCCCTTTTTGTGGAGTGATGGAAGTAAAAACCAGATTGCACTGGAGTGGTTAGAGAAGGAGAGACGAAGAAATGGGGGTACCTCCAGGCAGTTCTCCTGTGAGAAGGAGGAGGAAAAGTAGGGGTGGGAGAATTCAGGACAGGATTTTTGTTTTTATTGTTTTAAAAGTGAAGAGATTTGACTGTTCAAGTTCATGTACTGATGGTAAGGAGCCAGTGGAGAGGAAAAGTAAATATATCAGAGAAGAATAAATTATCATGCAGTAGTAGTAGACAGCCCCCAGATCTTAATGGCTGATAACAACAAAGGTTTGTTTTCTACTCACATTAATTGACCGTTGGAGTTTGCTAGAGTTCTCGTGAGAATGAGGTCCACATAGCCTCCCACCCATCTGGAGCATAACGGTTTTTGGTGGCAGCAGGGAGGGATACAGTAAATCACCCCTGATTCCTGGAAATTCCCATTCACATGGCCATGGGAAATGCAGTTCTGCCTTATATCTGTAAAGAAGCAAACCAGAATATTGATATACAGCCTAAAGACTACTAGAGAGAAAGAGATCTAGGAAAGGAAGATAAATCTTAATCGGAGATACCTCTGAGGAGGTGGAAGGAAGGCTGCAGGGCTTAAGTGGAGAGATTAACTTTAACTAGGAAAATGTATTCCTCTTCCATTTTAACAGGAAAGAAAAGAGCAAAGGATGGGTTCTGATACAGGTGGGTTTGGGTTTGGTGGCAAGCGATTGAGGATTTTTCCTTTGGGTTTTGTTTTCTGTATGAAATATCGTGTGTAAAATGTCGAGGGTGAACAGGAAAGTGGTATGGGTGTGTTACAGAGAATGGAGAAAATTTGAAGCAGTTACAGATAATTAGAAGCTGATGAGAAAGACAATTTGCTGGATATAATTGAGGGTCTCCTTTGCTAGGAATTTCCAGTTAGAAACAGAAAGAATATTTGAAGATGTCCAAAAGGGGGGGAAATAATAAAAAAATCAAATGCCTTGATAAAATAAAAGAGTCATGAACCATAAAATGTGTGTCTGAGATTCTGAGATTCTTCAGGCAGGGGGTGAGGTAAAGTAAAGGATGATGGAACTGGAAGAAGGTTAGGAGGGAGATAACCTACAGAGAATCAGGCTAGATCCAGGTTTGGAATTTCAGCATTCCTAAATTCACTGCCCACAGCCTCTGGGGGCTCATTGTGCAGAGAACCACGTTGAAAATAATTTTTTTTAAAAAAGTGTATATTATGTTTTTATTAAAAAGTATAAAATTTTCAGGGGCTATTTCATTTTTCAGTCATCCCACCTTTTTCTGGATATCTGAAATTCATTTAACAAGGTGAGGAGGAGAACTTTGTTCTGCTAGTAGAGGTAATAGCTTCAAAATGTGAAGTTCTCTTTGGCTGAAGAAATGCGTTAGTGTGAATGAGTTTCATTGGGAAAGGAATCAGTCTTAAATTACTTAATCTTTGCCATTTTGAAAGTGAATGAAAGAAACTATGGCTATGAACCCTTGAGGTGTTTGGAAAGGGTGTAAAAATTAAGGAACCTGTGCTTAAGGATGACTTTATGTCCTGGGGCTTCCTTTTCAGAGGAGGCTTTAATCATAGTATTGCTGAGGATTCTTAAATTTCTAAGGGCCAAGAAAAAACATAGTGTAAGTACACAGAGCAGTAAATGTTAATATGTACTGAAGACTTACAGAATTTAAAGCATAGGGCAGAAGTGTTCTGATAATGATCCTCTGTGTTGGGGGTCCCCAAGACCACCCTCAGGTTCTGAAATTCACTGGAAGGAGTCACAAATCTCTGAAAAGCTGGTGTACTCACAGTAGCTGTTCTTAACAGCAAATTATTACAAATTAAAATTGGCAAAGGTAAAGGTGCATAGGGTAGAGTCCAGGAGAAACCAGGTGCAAGCTTCCAGTCCTAGTAGAGAGGGCATATTCTGTACTACGGAGAAAATATACATTAGTCTAATTTATTAACCATTTAAAAAAGATTTCTATGTAGTACAATTATTAAAAAGCAAAAAAATTTGGACTTTATTTTTTGGATTTTTGAAATTTATTTTTTATACAGCAGATTCTTATTAGTTACCTATTTTATACATATTAGTGTATATATGTCAATCCCAGTCTCCCAATTAATCCCACCACCACCACCCCCCTGCCACTTTCCCCCCTTGGTGTCCATGCGTTTCTTCTCTACATCTTTGTCTCTATTTCTGCCCTGCAAACTGGTTCATCTGTACCGTTTTTCTAGGTTCCACATATATGCGTTCATATACGATAATTTGGTTTTCTCTTTTTCTTTTTTTTTAACATCTTTATTGGAGTATAATTGCTTTACAATGCTGTGTTAGTTTCTGCTTTATAACATAGTGAATCAGCTATACATTTACATATATCCCCATATCTCCTCCCTCTGGCGTCTCCCTCCCACCCTCCCTATCCCACCCTTCTAGGTGGTCACAAAGCACCCAGCTGATCTCCCTGTGCTAAGCGGCTGCTTCCCACTAGCTATCTATTTCACATTAGGTAGTATATATAAGTCCATGCCACCCTCTCACTTCATCCAAGCTTACCCTTCCCCCTCCCCATGTCCTCAAGTCCATTCTCTACGTCTGCGTCTTTATTCCTGTCCTGCCCCTAGGTTCTTCAGAACAATTTTTTTCTCTTTAGATTCCGTATATATGTGTTAGCATACGGTATTTGTTTTTCTCTTTCTGACTTACTTCACTCTGTATGACAGACTCTAGGTCCATCCACCTCACTACAAATAACTCAATTTTGTTTCTTTTTATGGCTGAGTAATATTCCATCATATATAGGTGCCACATCTTCTTTATCCATTCATCTGTCTGTGGACATTTAGATTGCTTCCATGTCTTGGCTATTGTAAACAGAGCTGCAATGAACATTGTGGTATATGACTCTTTTTGAATTATGGTTTTCTCAGGGTATATGCCCAGTAGTGGGATTGCTGGGTCATGTGGTAGTTCTATTTTTAGTTTTTTAAGGAACCTCCATACTGTTCTCCATAGTGGCTGTATCAATGTGCATTCCCACCAACAGTGCAAGAGGGTTCCCTTTTCTCCACACCCTCTCCAGCATTTATTGTTTGTAGATTTTTTGATGATGGCCATTCTGACCGGTGTGAGGTGATATCTCATTGTAGTTTTGATTTGCATTTCTCTAATGATTAATGATGTTGAGCATTCTTTTCATGTGTTTGTTGGCAATCTGTGTATCTTCTTTGGAGAAATGTCTATTTAGGTCTTCTGCCCATTTTTGGATTGGGTTGTTTGTTTTTTTGATATTGAGCTGCATGAGCTGCTTGTATATTTTGGAGATTAATCCTTTGTCAGTTGCTTCGTTTCCAAATATTACTCCCATTCTGAGGGTAGTCTTTTCACCTTGTTTATGGTTTCCTTTGCTGTGCAAAAGCTTTGAAGTTTCATTACGTCCCATTTGTTTATTTTTGTTTTTATTTCCAGTTTTCCAGGAGGTGGGTCAGAAAGGATCTTGCTGTGATTTATGTCATAGAGTGTTCTGCCTGTTTTCCTCTAAGAGTTTTATAGTGTCTGGCCTTACATTTAGGTCTTTAATCCATTTTGAGTTTATTTTTGTGTATGGTGTTAGGGAGTGTTCTAATTTCATTCTTTTACATGTAGCTGTCCAGTTTTCCCAGCACCACTTATTGAAGAGATTGTCTTTTCTCCATTGTATATGCTTCCCTCCTTTATCAAAAATAAAGTGACCATATGGGCATGGGTTTATCTCTGGGCTTTCTGTCCTGTTCCATTGATCTGTATTTCTGTTTTTGTGCCAGTACCATACTGTCTTGATTACTGTAGCTTTGTAGTATAGTCTGAAGTCAGGGAGCCTGATTCCTCCAGCTCCGTTTTTCTTTCTCAAGATTGCTTTGGCTATTTGGGGTCTTTTGTGTTTCCATACAAATTGTGAAATTTTTTGTTCTAGTTCTGTGAAAAATGCCATTGGTAATTTAATAGGGATTGCATTGAATCTGTAGATTCCTTTGGGTGGTATAGTCACTTCCACAATGTTGATTCTTCCAGTCCAAGAACATGGTATATCTCTCCATCTGTTTGTATCATCTTTAATTTCTTTCATCAGTGTCTTATAGTTTCCTTCATATAGGTCTTTTGTCTCCTTAGGTAGGTTTATTCCTAGGTATTTTATTCTTTTTGTTGCAGTGGTAAATGGGAGTGTTCCCTTAATTTCACTTTCAGATTTTTCATCATTAGTGTATAGGAATGCAAGAGATTTCTGTGCATTAATTTTGTATCCTGCTACTTTACCAAATTCATTGATTAGCTCTAGTAGTTTCCTGGTAGCATCTTTAGGATTCTCTATGTATAGTATCATGTCATCTGCAAACAGTGACAGATTTACTTCTTCTTTTCCAATTTGGATTCCTTTTATTTCTTTTTCTTCTCTGATTGCTGTGGCTAAAATTTCCAAAACTATGTTGAATAATAGTGGTGAGAGTGGGCAACCTTGTCTTGTTCCTGTTCTTAGTAGAAATGGTTTCAGTTTTTCACCATTGAGGACAATGTTGGCTGTGGGTTTGTCATATATGGCCTTTATTATGTTGAGGTAAGTTCCCTCTGTGCCTACTTTCTGGAGGGTTTTTATCATAAATGGGTGTTGAATTTTGTCGAAAGCTTTTTCTGCATTTATTGAGATGATCATATGCTTTTTATTCTTAAGTTTGTTAATATGGTGTATCACATTGATGGATTTGTGTATATTGAAGAATCCTTGCATTCCTGGGATAAACCCCACTTGATCATGGTGTATGATCCTTTTAATGTGCTGTTGGATTCTGTTTGCTAGTATTTTGTTGAGGATTTTTGCATCTATATTCATCAGTGATATTGGCCTGTAGTTTTCTTTCTTTGTGACTTCTTTGTCTGGTTTTGGTATCAGGGTGATGGTGGCCTTGTAGAATGAGTTTGGGAGTGTTCCTCCCTCTGCTGTAGTTTGGAAGAGTTTGAGAAGGATAGGTGTTAGTAGCTCTTCTCTATATGTTTGATAGAATTCACCTGTGAAGCCATCTGGTCCTGGGCTTTTGTTTGTTGGAAGATTTTTAATCACAGTCTCAATATCAGTGCTTGTGATTGGTCTGTTCATATTTTCTATTTCTTCCTGGTTCAGTCTCGGAAGGTTGTGCGTTTCTAAGAATTTGTCCATTTTTTCCAGGTTGTCCATTTTATTGGCATATCGTTGCTTGTAGTAATCTCTCATGATCCTTTGTATTTCTGCAGTGTCAGTTGTTACTTCTCCTTTTTCATTTCTAATTCTATTGATTTGAGTCTTCTCCCTTTTTTTCTTGATGAGTCTGGTTAATGGTTTATCAGTTGTGTTTATCTTCTCAAAGAACCAGCTTTTAGTTTTATTGATATTTGCTATTGTTTCCTTCATTTCTTTTTCATTTATTTCTGATCTGTATGATTTCTTTCCTTCTGCTAACTTTCGGGTTTTTTTGTTCTTTTTTCTCTAATTGCTTTAGGTGTAAGGTTAGGTAGTTTATTTGAGATGTTTCTTGTTTCTTAAGGTAGGATTGTATTGCTGTAAACTTCCCTCTTAGAACTGCTTTTGCTGCATCCCATAGGTTTTGGGTCGTTGTGTTTTCATTGTCATTTGTTTCTAGGTATTTTTTGATTTCCTCCTTGATTTCTTCAGTGATCTCTTGGTTGTTAAGTAGTGTATTGTTTAGTCTCCATGTGTTTGTATTTTTTACAGATTTTTTCCTGTAATTGATATCTAGTCTCATAGCATTGTGGTCAGAAAAGGTACTTGATACGATTTCAGTTTTCTAAATTTACTGAGGCTTGATTTGTGACACAAGATATGATCTATCCTGGAGAATGTTCCATGAGCACTTGAGAAGAAAGTGTATTCTGTTGTTTTTGGATGGAATGTCCTATAAATATCAGTTAAGTCCATCTTGTTTAATGTGTCATTAAAGCTTGTGTTTCCTTATTTATTTTCATTTTGGATGATCTGTCCATTGGTGAATGTGGGGTGTTAAAGTCCCCTTCTATGATTGTGTTACTGTCGATTTCCCCTTTTATGGCTGTTAGCATTTGCCTTATGTATTGAGGTGCTCCTGTGTTGGGTGCATAAATATTTACAATTGTTATATCTTATTCTTGGATTGATCCCTTGATCATTATGTAGTGTCCTTCTTTGTCTCTTGTAAGTAGCCTTTGTTTTAAAGTCTATTTTGTCTGATATGAGAATTGCTACTCCAGCTTTCTTTTGATTTCCATTTGCATGGAAAATGTTTTTCCATCCCCTCACTTTCAGTCTGTATGTGTCCCTGGGTCTGAAGTGGGTGTCTTGTAGACAGCATAAATACGGGTCTTGTTTTTGTATCCATTCAGCCAGTCTGTGTCTTTTGGTTGGAGCATTTAATCCATTTACATTTCAGTTAATTATTGATATGTTTGTTCCTATTACCATTTTTTAAAATTGTTTTGGGTTTGTTATTGTAGGTCTTTTCCTTCTCTTGTGTTTCCCACTTAGAGAAGTTCCTTTAGCATTTGTTGTAAAGCTGGTTTGGTGTCGCTGAATTCTCTTAGCTTTTGCTTGTCTGTAAAGGTTTTAATTTCTCCATCGAATCTGAATTAGATCCTTGCTGGGTAGAGTCATCTTGGTTGTAGGTTTTTCCCTTTCATCACTTTAAATATGTCCTGCCACTCCCTTCTGGCTTGCAGAGTTTCTGCTGAAAGATCAGCTGTTAACCTTATGGGGATTCCCTTGTATGTTATTTGTTGCTTTTCTCTTGCTGCTTTTAATTTTTTTTCTTTGAATTTAATTTTTGATAGTTTGATTAATATGTGTCTTGGCGTGTTTCTCCTTGGATTTATGCTGTATGCGACTCCCTGCGCTTCCTGGACTTGATTGACTATTTCCTTTCCCGTATTAGGGAAGTTTTCAACTATAATCTCTTCAAATATTTTCTCAGTCCCTTTCTTTTTCTCTTCTTCTTCTGGGACCCCTATAATTCAAATGTTGGTGAGTTTAGTGTTCTCCCAGAGGTCTCTGAGACTGTCCTCAATTCTTTTCATTCTTTTTTCTTTATTCTGCTCTGCAGTAGTTATTTCCACCATTTTATCTTCCAGGTCACTTATCCATTTTTCTGCCTCAGTTATTCTGCTCTTGATTCCTTCTAGAGAATTTTTAATGTCATTTATTTTGTTCATCATTGTTTGTTTGCTCTTTAGTTCTTCTGGGTCCTTGTTAAACGTTTCTTGTATTTTCTCCATTCTATTTCCAAGATTTTGGATTGTCTTTATTCTCATTACTCTGAACTCTTTTTCAGGTAGAGTATTTCCTCTTCATTTGTTTGTTCTGGTGGGTTTTTACCTTGCTCCTTCATCTGCTGTGTGTTTCTGTGTCTTCTCGTTTTGCTTAACTTACTGTGTTTGGGGTCTCCTTTTCGCAGGCTGCATGTTCACAGTTCCCGTTGTTTTTGGTGTGTGCCCCCAGTGGCTAAGGTTGGTTCAGTGCATTGTGTAGGCTTCCTGGTGGAGGTGCCTAGTGCCTGTGTTCTGGTGAATGAGGCTGGATCTTGTCTTTCTGGTGGCAGGTCTGTGTCCAGTGGTGTGTTTTGGGGTGTCTGTGACCTCTTTATGATTTTAGGCAGCCTTTCTGCTAATGGATGGGGCTGTGTTCCTGTCTTGCTAGTTGTTGGCATAGGGTGTCCAGCACTGTAGCTTGCTGGTCATTGAGTGGAGCTGGTTCTTAGAGTTGAGACAGAGATCTCTGGGAGAGCTTTTGCTGTTCGATATTATGTGGAGCTGGGAGGTCTGTAGTGGACCAGTGTCTTGAACTCGGCTCTCCCACCTCAGAGGCACAGGCCTGACACCTGGCCAGAGCACCAAAACCCTGTCAGCCACACGGGTGTTGAAAAAAAGTCCTTTTGTATCATATTGATCTGTTTTTCTCTTTCTGACTTACAATTTTGGACTTTTTTGTCTGTCAGTAAAGGTTTTGCTGCAGTTTGTAATTTCCTAATGCTTTCTTATCAGCTAGAGTTTTGCTGTATTGGAGCTTTTAAGTGTATGAGCATAATGATGCTTTTAGTAAATCCTTTAATAATTTATCAGCAGAAGTCTTCTGGAATTCCCCAGAGATCTCAGTGTATTCTTTTTGTGTGTGTTTTACTTGTTTAAAGAGAAAAATGGTTTAACACAAAAGTCATATATGCTCATTCGAAAAGCTAGATTCATCCATTCATTTGATAGACTTCTCTGGGGTATGTACTATGTGCCAGAATTATATCTGGAAGAAATACTGCAAAAGGCATAGAATATGAAAAGTGAATAACCTTTTTAAAAATTAATAGTGGTGAAAGCAAGATCTCATTGCACATGTTTTCTGCATCTGGCTTTTTTCATTCAATAACTTGGCCATCTTTCCTGTCTGCACACCTGGGAAAAAAAAAATCTATGCACTCTTCTTTTTTACCTACTGTGTTTACTTATTATTCAGCTAATCATAATTTGCAGTTATAAAAGGGCAGTCTTTAAAAGTTCTTATTCTTACTGTGTACAGTGTAACTCATATTTTCTCTTCCATGTAGTCTATACTAAGAAAACAATCTAACTCATATTTTCTCTGGTGTCTCTGTAATTAAATCTCATTCTCTGAGGTAACTGCATCGTTTGGAATATTATTTTCATGAGCACTGATCATTTTATTTACTCCCTCTGAGCTCAGCCTTCTTACTTCCCAATTTACTCCTCCTCATAATGTAAGAGATTTAAATGCTCTTAAAATGCTCATTGCAACCAAAATAGTATTTGCAGTTTTTAACTTTTGTTTTTACTAGAACATTTGGGTTTTAATAAATTTAATAGTATCTTTTAAAATTTAAGATAAGGGAAAGATTGTAACAATTAGTATTATACAAAGGTAGGAAGTAAGGGAACCAAAGTTTTAATAAGTGACATAAATATGATTTCTTTGCTGGTAATAGTAAAGCTAATTCTATAGACATATAGTAGAAAAGGGTCTAGAGAGCAAGTGTGGGGTGACTTTAACTTTCTTTTATATATGTTTGTTGAACACGTTACTTTGCCTTTATTTTTTTAGTCGTCAAATAATTTTGCACATGCTTTCTCACGTTGATAAGGATGCTTTTTCATTTGCACAAAATAGAGAGCTGTGGTACATATGGATGAACGTCGAGAAGAACAAATTGTGCAGCTGCTACATTCTGTGCAAGCTAAGAATGATAAAGATTCGGAAGCACAAATATCCTGGTTTGCTCCTGAAGATCACGGGTAAAACAAAAAGTATTCTTTTAAAAATGAACAAAGAGTGACACTTCTTTCAGAGCACTGGCCGGAAAAAAAAGATAATAAAAATAACATCTTTAGACTCTTCTATAAGTGAAATTTAGCCTCAAAGTAATCTTTTTTCTTATGTAGATTGAGCAAATTTGGTGAAAGATTTAAAAATTTAGGTGGCATATTTATTCCCACAGGAGATGTAAATGGTAGGAATTGTCTATATAGGATGTTGGTGAAGTTATTAGTTAGTTCTTCCTACCCATCATCTTTGTATTTCCGGAATTTTCTTGTGGAGGAGATCTGTAAGAAGTTAAATTGCTGCTGTTTTAGGAAAATCATAGGAACTGTATCATCAGGGGCAAATTAGAAGTAGTTTCTCTGGGACCGTGTAATGTAGCATCCCATTTATAGCTCAGAAAGGGTGGCAGGAAAATGAAGTTGTGAAATAAAACATGGCTCA
The DNA here is from genome assembly GCF_028564815.1 of Eubalaena glacialis. Classification (NCBI taxonomy): domain Eukaryota; kingdom Metazoa; phylum Chordata; class Mammalia; order Artiodactyla; family Balaenidae; genus Eubalaena; species Eubalaena glacialis. The sequence goes on from NC_083721.1 coordinate 115,055,322, forward strand.
GAAAACTTGATAAAGAGAAACACTGTGAGTCTTTGCAATGGAGGAATGACTATTGGGTGGATTTTTATTTTTTTAACTACCACAAGGAATAACCTATCTGGCAGTGTCTTATTTGTAGGGTGGAAAAAAATTGAGTTCATTGTAAGAATCTAAGTATTTTCAAATTGCTCTACTAAGAGAAAAGAATAAAGGCTTTTGATTTTGATGACTTTGAAATCATTAAACAACATATATTATTTTGTTTCAGGGTTTGAGTGGCTCTTCATTCAATCTTTATCATTTTTTTATTTTGTCAAAATAGATATGGGACTGAAGCTCCTGCTGAGAACAAACCAAACTCAGTAAAGAAAGTTGAGGATCAGGAAAAAAAATTGATAAATCAAGAAAAGAGGCCATTTAGAATCAGGGACAAATATATTGACCGCGATTCTGAATATCTCCTGCAAGAAAATGAACCAGATGTAACTTTAGACCAACAATTACTGGAAGATTTACAAAAGAAAAAAACTGACCTTCGGTATATTGAAATGCAGGTAATGGAAAGCAAGATGGGGAAAAAAGTTTTACTTGTCATCTCTTCTGACACTTGATAAAAATGTATTTATGGTTAGAGGTAGCTGCTTAATATAAATCAGTGAGATTGCTCAACAAGCCATTCTCTGGGAATTTTTTTCCCCCTTAGGGTACAGAAAAGTAGTGGGAATGGAATTACACATAAGTAGCTTGTCTCATCTACAATAGTTTATATGTATGGTGAAGGGAAGAAATATCTGAGAAATGGTAGTGCAAGTGAAAAAAAAAATCACTCTTAAGTTTAACATTTCTAGGCCATTTTAGTGAGATGTCATAAGAGACAAGGGTGGTTAGAATTGTAAAGTTTTTTCTTTTAGAACATCTAATCCAACTCGTTCGTTTTACAGATGTTAAAATTAAATTCCTCAAAAGTTATATGATGTGCTTACGTTCACCAACACTTTAAAGACAGAGGTGTCTTTAAATTCTGAAATTCTCCTGAGTTTTTCCAGTATTTTCTTTTCCTGCTAGGCAAGATATTTTAAGGTCCCTTCCTGATAAAACATAAAATTGAATTCTTTATGGATATTCTAGAAAGAGATGCAATAAAATGTTCACATTTTTTTTTTAAGAGAAATTACTGAGGGAATTCTGAGGGCTATGTCTTTAATATGCAAATATGTACTGCCATTTTTGAGAAAGGCAGATTATCACATCTCCTGTAGGAAAGAAAGGATCTATTGACTGTCACTGAAGGTTGGATATCCTCATTAGAACAGATCAGCTGAGGTTATCCAGGACCAAATTGTATAGCTCTTTGATGCCTTTTGAGTGAAAATATGATTTGGGGAGATTTCAAGATGTATTAATTCAGAATATTTTAGTTGTCTTATAGCCTTGGGAGCAAGAAGAGTTAGCTACTATCTCTGTTTGCTTTGTATGGAAGACAGAACTCAAATATTATTGAAGATGAGTAATTGATCTAGTTCAGAGAAAGAAGAAATGTGCAAAACAAAAACAGTTGGTGGTCTTCCTTTTGGTCAGGCACTGTTGTAAAAGCTTCACATGTACTACATTTGAACCTCTCAACAGCCCTGTACAAGAGATTACGCATGGCTGTTACAGAGGAGGAAAAAGAATCTTAGGTTAAGTGACCTATCTATGGTTGCACAGCTCGTAACAAAACCAAGTCTAAAATTTAGGTGTGTTTAAGAGCTCAACTTTTTAATCCTTGGTAATGTGCCATATTTTTCTTTCAGTTATAAATTTTTTTTAAACATTATTTTTCCACTTGCTAGATGCCTGTCATTCTGCTGTGTTTTCCAAAGACTGAATAAGACATTCCCTGTCCTCAGACAGCTTATAATCTCATTGCTAAATTCATTAGTTCTTTTTTATAAAAATTCTTTTTTTTTAAGTTTTGACACCTCACATAAGCTGTGATGTAATAAAAAATACTTTTGCACTCTTACCATATATATCTATGATATATTCTATTTGCCAGGATTATAATTTGATTACATTTCTTTTGTAAAAAAATTAACTTTTTTTTTTAATTTCAGCATTTCAGGGAAAAGCTGCCTTCATATGGAATGCAAAAGGTAAAATGAATGTATACTATTTGATTTGCAAAATGTTTAAATACATTTTTTTTAAAGCTCTATGTCAAGAAGAAATATAAATTTATGAACCTTTCCCTAAAGGATATTCTTGGAAGTTCATTTTATTCCTTTGAATTGTTGAAGGACTTTAAAAAAAAAAAAAAACCCAGTTCTGAAACAATTTTCCTGAAGTTTTCTCATATTTATATGTCCATGAGTTTAAAAATAGAATTTTCACTTGTAAGTTGCTTTGGATAAATAACCCTTGCTCTTAATTTGAGATCAAATATTTTAATTAAAATTGGGGCACTGCTGAAAATACAGTGCTTTAATTAACTTATTATGTTTCCTCATCCAATCACCCTATGTAGAATAATATAGTCTCCCATCCTTCTCTGACTTCTCAACCTTCCTTTATTTTTCTTTCCTTTTTATAGCACTTACTACCACCTGACATGTGTGTCTTCCCCTCCTAGCAGTGTAAGTTCTTGAGGACAGAGTCTGTTTTGTTCACTATCTACCTCTTGACTCAGAACAGTGCCTAACATTCTATAGAACCCCAGTAAATATTTGTTGAATGAATGAGTCACATTCTACTTCTCAGTACTTGCCAGCTGTAATTTCAGTGTTCAAACTTGGAACTTGTTCTGATATATATGAGGTGGTAGAATAGATAAGAAATTTTTAAATGGTGGGTTTTCATGTTAGATTGTTTCATAGATAAAGATACCTCATGACACCCCTTTGAAGTAGTGGGATGGTTTTGTTTGTACGGTGAATATTACTTTAAAAATATTCGTGTTTATCTAAACCTTCTAAGAAAGAAGATCTTTCCCAAGTAGGCAGTTTTCCAGATATCTGAATTTTAGTCATTTGATTTAGGTATTTAAAACTTGTCTTTATTTTAATTATTTGAAAGAGAATCGTCTTAAATTATACTCTTCCTTGTTCTTGAAAACAGTATACAGAACTTGTCCTGCAGACAAAGCCATATTTATGATTTATGATATAAATCCTTAATGTTCCTCATAGTTTTTTAGGTATCAGGGGATCTGCCTTGTACTCAGTAGCCCCACATGTCACCATTCTTTTTAATTTATGTTAATTCTTATGTATGGATTTATAAGCTGTCTCTTCTTGTTCTTGTCAGTGTGTTTTTCATTAACAGAGCCATGGCTCTGTTCTTTTTATAATTTGGTGCTTCTTACCTCTTGAAAACTGGTAGATCCAGATATCCAAACTGCCAGCATTGCATATAACAGAATTTTTAAAGTATTAATATGCTTGTTAAAAACAATTACCTTCAGTTTGGTAGGATTTTGGTAACTATCTTTTCAGACTTAGTCAACATGTGATGTCCTTCACTTATTTTCCCTTTTGAAATAGGAATTGGTAAATATGATCGATAACCATCAGGTAACAGTAGTAAGTGGTGAAACTGGTTGTGGAAAAACCACTCAAGTTACTCAGTTCATTTTGGATAACTACATTGAAAGAGGAAAAGGATCTGCATGCAGGATAGTTTGTACTCAGCCAAGAAGAATTAGTGCCATTTCAGTAAGTAAGCTCTCACTTTTTAAAATTACCCACTTTGTTTTCCATTCTCCCATGTAGTCCTGCTAGAACTTACTGATTTTGAAGGTTGGGGTGATTTTTTATTAGGTTTAAGATATGTTGCTATAAAAGCAAAATTTGGTTAACAAGTATTTATTTGGTAGTAAAGCCCAAAAAATTGACCTTTCTCTGTTACTGATAATAGATGTTTAGGAGTTCAAGATAAATTAAAAATCCAGACAATTTTCAGTATAAAACTAAAAGAACAAAAAATTGATAATGTTTATAGAATTAATTAGGAGCTTCAAATAATCTGCATCATTAGATGCTTTACATTTTACTCCTTGATTCATTCAATACTGTTTTCGGCTCTCTGATTGTTTTTTTCCATATATAAGTACACTGAGTGGTGGTAGCTGTATTTCTGACTTTTTAATGCAATTCAGTAAGAGGGAATTTATCATAAAAAAATAAGGCATTGTTTCAGGTTTATCATGAAGCAGGTATAAGTACATGTTTATTACAAATAACATTTTTTGTTTGTGTTTAGTTAGATGACCTAGTTAAATATATGAGTTATATGTTCTTTAAAAATGTTTGGGGTTTCTTACAACATTCAGTGTGTATAGTACATTTATTTCAGTGTTATGTAATGCTGTGTGTAAATTTAAATTATGAAGATTTATGGTTGTATTTGGTTTTATGATAGTACTATTTATTAGATTTCTAAGTCATTTAATACAGAATCTGGTCAGGAACTGCATTACCAATTACAGCAGTGTTTTGTAGGAGCTACTATATACGTTTTAAACTGTGGTTTCTAAGACATACTATTTTTTAAAAAGTAAAGCAGCAGTCTTTATGGGAGGACGATATTCCTAGAAATGGCATAGGTTCATGGAATGGTGAAAAATAAGCCATTTTTGTCATAACACTGTTATATAGCCTGACTTAAGTTAAAAATCTAATCATCGTTTTCACTAATATGTGACTGTATATATTGACAGTAAGGAGAAATGCAAATTAGGTTATTTATTTGCTTATTTTTCCAAGATCTGTTGGTATTTGAATGGGCAGTTTAATCAATAGTAAAAAGTGAAGTAACGGTCCAAGTCAGTTTATATGGGATAGAATGATTGAAAACTTTTCCTTCTGAAGTATTATTTCTTAAAAACTAATCATGTCATTTTCTATTTCTAACCTCATAAATCACTGTTCTGTCACTAGATGACTGTTGGTTACTTTTAGTTATACAAATCAGTGTTGGATTATAAGATTTCATCTGTCTAGAGCTTATCTTTGGCAGCCATAACTTTAAGAACATAACCAAGAACTAGAAATTAAGCCTACCAATCTCTACGAAAAAGAAACAAACGAAAAAAAAGTATCAACGTATGTTTACCCTCAAATTATATACGAGTTTTACAAGTTTAGATTACGATTTCCAACTTTTTTTTAAAAAGACAAAGGTAGAGAGGGTTTATAGAAAGTCGCTTTGAAAATAGTTATGAGGGAGAATTTCAGAGGAAATGTGAAGTAAACATAAGAAGCAGGTAATCTTCATCTCTTAAGGGACACAGTTTTAGATACCTCAGATTTTAATATCTGTTTCTATTTTTTTAATTCTGAAAATCTAATAGATAGTGTTTCAGCAACCAGATTTTCATAGGCGTTCACGATATTTACTCTAAAGGAAATGTTTTCTTTGTAACTGTACTTTATTTTAATTAAAGGTTGCAGAGAGAGTGGCTGCAGAAAGGGCAGAATCTTGTGGCAATGGTAATAGTACCGGATACCAAATTCGTCTCCAGAGGTAAAGAATGTTCACTTGTTTACAGGTAGATTTTAGTGAAACTTTGAAGTTAGAGATTCAAAAGAAAGATCTTTCCCCTATTTTTATGCTGATTATTGCTATTAGAATTAACATTTAAAGTAACTGCAACATATGAGGCTTGCAACCCACAAAATCATTTTTTTAACCCAAATTCAGATTTGGATTGCCATTTTAAGATGTCTTTTACATTATGGAATGATTAGAAAGATAACATTTTTCCTGGGTATATGTTAGTAGACCATCACTCACCCTGAAAAGGAGTTGACCTCCTGTATATTTTGATACCATCATGCAGCCACTGCCTGACTGAATTTAATTTTGTGTCTTTAACCCCTTATCCCATTCCACTGTATTTCTTTAGTCCTTCTCTGCAGGTCAAGATTCCGTTTACCTCTTTAAATGAATTTATTTTCTAATCACTGAACAGAAGTTTAGTTCCCTAAATATTTGGTCTTTTTCTGAATGGTAGCACTTTTGCTTTTAAAAAGAAATCATTAACATTGTATCATTACAGAAATAATGTATAATGAACTTGAAGCTAGTATGTCTCATTACTCTATCGTTGTAAGGGTTCCAGTAACTAAAATTTAAGTATTAAGTTTTTCATTAAAACTGAAAACATTTTTTAAGTTGAAGATATTCTTTTAAACTTTTGTGGTACGTAAGTAATTTATTAGTAAAGAAAACCAAGGATTAACTCATGTCTTTCATTCACAGTCGGTTGCCAAGGAAACAGGGTTCTATCTTATACTGTACGACAGGAATTATCCTTCAGTGGCTTCAGTCAGACCAGTGAGTATGTTTCAACTCAGGACATTTAGTTAAATGTTATCAGAAGATGTAATTATTAAATTGGATTTTATTAATTTATGTAAAAGTAAAATGGCTCTGTTTTTGAATTTTATGCTGAGTAACGAACTTTACACTTCTGCTTTAGGCATTTGTCCAGTGTTAGTCATATCGTGCTTGATGAAATCCATGAGAGAAATCTACAGTCAGACGTTTTAATGACTGTTGTTAAAGATCTTCTCAATTATCGACCTGACCTGAAAATAGTTTTGATGAGTGCAACATTGAATGCTGAGAAATTTTCAGAATATTTTGGTGAGTAAAATTTATGGTTGTTACTTTAGAAAGTTATCACAAAGCCATTGAATTTAGAAACAATTTTTTAAAGAAAACTAATACAGTGCTAGGTACAGAGTAGTCAAAATAAATGTTTAGCAGTTCATTTTATTTGAATATTCATCTACCCTCTAGTCTCACAGAGAATTGGGCCTGTTTTTAAAAAATGGTGGCATCATCTCTGTTCTTATAGTGAAGACATGTAGCCTTTTGGTGCTTCCACCAGATAATTAAGGTGACATCAATGAAGTCAAACCACAGATTTGAATAATTTTATAAACTTTTTTTGTGATTCTTCTGTGGCTTTTATGTAATATCACAGGCTAGGGTGGCAATTTGCTAATAACAGTAATAACTAGCAACCACTATGGAATACCTTCAACGTGCCAGGTAGTGTATTTGGCATGTCTTCATCAGTCCTCATAATACCTTGTGAAGTAGGTGCTATTCTTATTTTTACAGATGAGAAAACAGCCTCAGAGTAGTTAAGTAGCTTACCCAAGGTTGCATAATTAACAGAGAGTCAAGATGATATGAAACTAAATTTGAGGGAATTCCCTGGCAGTCCAGCCATTAGGACTCAGTGCTTTCACTGCTGGGGCCCGGGTTCAGTCCCTGGTCAGGGAACTAAGATGCCACAAGCTGCACAGAGTGGCCAAAAAATAAAAAAAGAAACTAAATTTGACTAGCTGCAGAGTACATTCTTTTAAAATTATGCCTCACTGTCCCTCCTGCTTAAATTGTTGGGGCAAGGGGGAGAAAAGGGAATGAAAATGGAATAGAACTATATTTAATGTGTTTGTATTCAGCCCAGTTGACCCTCAAAGCCTTGTGAGATTAGTTGAGCATGTTATACTTTGTCTTTGTCTCTGTCTCAGTCCTTTTTGATGAGAAATCCAGAACTAACTTTGAGTAAACTTACGCAAGTCAGAGGCAAAGTTTGGTGTCACCTCAGATACTTTGATCTGTGTCTACAGTGTTGGCCTTCGTTTACAGTGTGTATGGTTTATTTTGTTCGATACAAAAAACCTAAATAGCATTTAAATAACAATACTAAGAGACTTATTTTTTAACTAATGATTCTAAAATAGTAAGCAACAGTTTAATATTTGGTTAGGTCTTGCTTTAACTACGTTTTTCCTTTCCCTAATTCTGGATACCACAGGGGTTATGTTTCTTATGTAGATTTCACTGACACTTAGGTTCTGATGGCACCATCTTGGCTAATGATGAAGAGAAATAGACTTAATAGGTCTTGAATCCAACTTAAAATACTCTATTTTTTGGTATTCTGGGTTACTTTGTAGAACTGTGAGATGTGTGTACAGTTTGGTAACAGTAAATCGGTACTGAGTGAACACTAGACTGCTGGTTTTATTAAATTAGATATGGAAAAATAAGGTAGAGCTGTAAAAGTTTCAGGACCATTTTCTGAAGTTAAAACTAATGGAGTCATTGTGCTATTTACAGTCTGTTTTTTTTTTTTTTTTTTTTTTTTGGAACATTCAAGTACAGATTTATGTTTTATCTACCATGATAGGTAACTGTCCAATGATACATATACCTGGTTTTACTTTTCCGGTTGTGGAGTATCTTTTGGAAGATATAATTGAAAAAATAAGGTAAGTAAATATTAGGAACTAAAAGAGATTAAAAGTAATAACATGTCACCATTTTGTCAAACTTTAGTCTCAGAAACTCACCCTTAAAAAACTGTTTCAAACTCATCTCTAAAACATTGTTTTTCCTTAAATCAGGGATTCCCAAACTTGGTTGCACATTAAAATGACCTGGAGCTTTTTAAAACCCACATTCACACTTCATACCTTAATTATATTACAGAGTCTGGGCTGGTAGCCAGGCATCAGTATTGTTTAAGGACCCCTGGGCAGTAAAGTTTGGGAACCTCTGTCTTTAGTGCTGAACCTCTCTTCTGGTTCTCCTACCTGGTATTCGTTCTCTTTTGCTGGCTTCCATTCCCCACCCTTTAAATATGATTTCCCCCTAGAGTTCTCACTTACACTTTTCTCAGCCTTTTATGATTTCACTGTTAAATCTTTTTTCCATGACCATAGTTCCAAATTTTCAGAACTATTTTCCAATAGCTTGCAGAACTAGAGCTTCAGAACTGAAGCTCTTCCTGAATTCTAAACTTGTTATCTAACTCTATACTCAGCAGCATTGCAGTACCACAGATTTCTTGAACCCCACATTTTTCAAACAAAAATCATGATCTTATATTTGATTCCCGCCATGTTTCCACCAAAAAATTAAAGCAGTCTGTGTTGCTTAGTATGCCTTATTATAATGGTTACTCCTATTATCCTCCCCCCAGTTGTCTAAGCTGTAAATCAGAAGAGCTGGTGTTTATCAAGCAGTTACATACCAGGATATGTTACCTGCTTTACATGCTCAGTAACCAGACTACTCTAAGTCGTTCTATATCCCATCCCACTCTCCCCCTCAAAAACCCTGAGAGCTTTCTCCTTGAACATACCTTCTCATTTTTATTTCTTCTACTTAAGGTCCTTATTATCTCTCCTGTGTTAATATAATAGTTCCTCTCTTGGCACTGTGGTCTTCACTCTTAAAACTGCTGCCATCTATTTTCCAAAGAAATCTGGTCATGTGAGCTTTCTCCCCTAGGGCACGCCCGTTGAGATTTCTTTTTGAAAACTGATTGAGGAACCTTTATTGGTTTGTCATGGCCTGTAGCAGAGCACCTCAGCTGGTATGCCCAAGTTATTGATCCCCTCAGCACTGGTCATTAGCTGCTAGCAGGCTTCTCGAGGAGCCGTACAAAATTATATTAGTATTCCTTGATGAGAAAGGGCTGGGAAAGCACAGCCCCATAGGATCAGATTCCAGTTCCTTAGCCTGTCACCCCAAGGCTCTTTTACAGTCTGGCCCTGTCCTCTCTTTCTAGCCTCATGCGTTCCATGGTCTGCCCATCCTAAATGCACTATTCTCTAGTCTGCCAGCTTGTGCCCTTTCTTTCATGACTTTATGCTTTGTTACGTGCTATTTCCTCCTTTTAGAGCTACGTTTGCCACCTTTTTCATCTTTTCATCTATAAACTGTTATGTAAGAACAAATCCCAGTTTCATTGCCCATTGAGCCTTCTCTGATGCCTCTCACAGAGTGAGTTACCTTCTCAACAAGACTCCCAGAGCACTTCTGTCATATCTCTTATAACACTTATTGCCATGTAATGTATCTTTTTATATTTGCCTCTTGCACTAGATTTCAAATTTTCAAGGTCGAGGATTTTGTCCTGTTCATCTTTGTGACTAGTGCATAGCATAGTGCCTGGCCTGTAGTAAACATCTGAAAAATATATGGACAGATGTAGAAACATTTGTGCTGAGATTTTTTTTCAAGACTCCACAGCTTACTTGTTAAAGGAGAAAATCAGGAAGTGATAGCAGGAAGGTGAGAACAAAGATCCTGCTGCATATTTCACATGGAGAAAAGTCAGCTTTTGAATGGGCTTTATTTAACAAATATTTTTTAAACTAAATTTATGGCTTGCACTGTGCACTAAGATCTGAGCATAAAACAAGCGAAATACTCGTTACACACCCTCAGAACTTACATCTCGATAGGGAGACATACAAGCTATTACTCTAAGGTGTGATTGACCTGTTCTGGGGCAGTGAGAGTATGTTGGAAATGAGTTTATAAAGCAGGGATAGGCTGGACAAGTCAGGAAAGCAGTGAAATCAGTGTAGCAAAGAGGGAAGTGTATATGTCAGGGGGGAACATATAAAAGTGAAAGTGTATGTTGGTCTTCCATGCTCTGGTTTTATCATCAGTGCTTATAAATTTTTATGCTCTCCCTCCTCAATTCCACTTTCTACCATGTGTCCCATTTCCTACCATAGCACATTTACCAATTGTTTTCTAAGATAATAGGCAACAGCTTGACAATAAAAACAAAGTTCCAGGGATCAGTAATCTAAAATTACATAAAGATGGATTGCTTTCTTAAGGTCCCCATAAGGCAGGGAATGTACAAGGAATTGTAGCTAAGGGGAGTCTCTTGAAGCAAAAGGATGGTATCTGTGCACTTGTCATTCTTTAGCCAGCCTAAGAGGGGAGGTAAAGTAGGGTGGTCATTGGACAGAAGTTTTCAGCAGAGGCCCCCAGCTGTTCCTTTCCCAGAAGAAGAGCTGCACTACAGGGAAGTAGGGAAGAAAGTAGGTGAGGTGTTACGGAGGGTTGTGATTGGGTTCTTGGGGAGGGGGGTTAAAGGTTACCTCTGTTTTTGGAATTGCTGGGAAGGGAGCCAACTGTGGGTCCATCCTGCTGACTAGACTAATCTCTGTCTCAGGTTGCCCTACCTCACGTTGGTGCCTCTATATGTATCGAAGACTTAGGGGAATCCTGGGTCACAGGTACTGAATAAGGAAGGGGATTGATTAATACTTTTGGGGTGTCTGCTATGTGTCAGGCACTGTGCTTTATCACTTTTTTTTTTTTAATTCTCATACAATACTGTTAAAAGAGTATTAATCTCTCAAATAAGGAAACTAAAGACCAGAGGTTTATACCTTGCCCAAGGTCGCACAGCTAGTCAATGGCAGAGCAAGGACATCAGTCCCATTCTGTCTCCAAATCCCCCATTCCATCTAGATGCTCTCCTCTAGGTAAACTCTGAGGGGCTTTGGGGTTAAAGTGTAGGTTCATTTTTCGTTGTCTCTCTCTACTCCCATGCCTCTGAGAACCCACTTACGGTAGGTGACATTCTTGGGCAGATGTGCCGTCTGTTTTTAGCAGTCACTGCAGCATGGTGGAGTCAAAGCATAGTACTGGACTGACACATAAGAGATTTGAATGCTGATTCTCGCTCTGCCATTAGCTATGTCTGTGAGACTGAGCAGAACTAAGTAGTTCTCAGGCATGGGTCTGTAGATCTCTACACCGTCTGAATCTCCTGGGGCACTAATTAAAATTCCTGGATTAGCAGACCCCAGCCAGACCTACTGAATCCAAATCACAATATAAGATTTAGGAGTCTATTTTACAAACTCCCCAGGGGATTCTTATGTGCACTTAGGTTTGGAAACCTCCTATATTCAAAATCTGAGTCGTCTAGGCAATCATTAACTGTTGTTTTAGACTTACATTAATGTTAACTTTTGATTTAAAAGCAAATTCAAACTTAAAGATGGAAGTTACTCTAGTTATTTTTAAATTTTTATTGCTGAAGATAATCTAGAGGTTTATATACTTTGATAGAGAAGAATGATTTTTATCTAAAATGTCATTTTGTATATTAATACTTGGCAATAAATTTATATTTAACTAGCATTCACTAGAAAGGATAGTGAAGATGTTCTTTAAAATTTAAAATCCTAAATGAAAAAATGTCAGAGATACTGAATATTAGCTAAAACCAGAGTTTCAAAAAAGTGAAGCTATTTAAGAATGTTTTTATTTTAGATATGTTCCAGAACAAAAAGAACACCGATCCCAGTTTAAGAGGGGTTTCATGCAAGGGCATGTAAATAGACAAGAAAAAGAAGAAAAAGAAGCAATCTATAAAGAACGCTGGCCAGGTTATGTAAGGGAATTGCGAAAAAAGTAAGTCCGTTTTGTTTGAAAGTGAACACGGTGGCTAAATGACTAAAACAAAAAGCAGGATTGTCTTGATTTTGTACGCATTTAAGGATAGCATTGCAAGTCTCATATTCTAGCTGAATACTATACTGATTTGACTTGTAAACACTATCATAATCCCAGTAATTCTTTCCTATTTATTGATTATGTTTTCCCATTTGCAGATTGAGTTAATTATAAGATTTTATAGCAAGTTAAACTTCAGGAAACTATCAAGTATTTCATGGCTTTCTATTTGACTTTGATAGGTATTCTCCAAGTACTATAGATGTTATAGGAATGATGGATGATGATAAAGTTGATCTGAATTTGATTGCTGCCCTTATTCGATACATTGTTTTGGAAGAAGAGGTTAGTTTTGTTTTTAAGTTTCAAAATTGAAATATAATTTCAATTTTATTTTTGTATCAAGGCCATGAAAAAAGAAAATTTTCTTAAATGCTTTAAAAAAAAATAATAACCTATGGAAGAAATGGCTTTTGACACCAGAAATAGGAATTTCAAAATACCAAAAGATTTAGACATTTGACATGTTTGAAGAAAAGACTAAACAAATGAAATGTCTGGATTATAAATCCTATTTTTAAAAAGTGAACTTATATTCTTTAGTTATAATTAGTAACTAAAGTTATCTTGAGCTAGTATAATTTTAATGAAGACTTAATTGTGCACAGAATTGTACTTAGTGTATTTTGTTATGTGATCCTTTGTAATGGTTCTTTCCCCTCCATATAGGATGGTGCAATATTGGTCTTTCTACCAGGTTGGGACAATATCAGCACTTTACATGATCTCTTGATGTCACAAGTGATGTTTAAATCAGGTATTATAGAAATGCATTTTCTTGTAATTCCAAGAGTGGTACTTGAATCATATGTAGCCTGGTTATTTTCTTTCATTTGAGCTTGGTGGTCTTAGTCCAGGTTGGGTTTTTTCAAAAGTTGGATCTTCTTTTTTTCTTTTTTTTTCTTGGAAGTTCTAGGTTAGAGATGAAGATGGTAGGTGTGTAGTGAAGTTCCTTATTTAGTATTATGGTGAGACTATTTTTCCTCTCTTCCTAAATTTGCCTAATAAAATTGAGTTCATAAAGTTAAGATGCTGGCTTTGAAGTTTTTGTTTTTTCACTCACTTCTGCATTTAGCTGGGCAGAAAAGAAGTTTGAATTTATCCCTTAGTCCACTATTTCTCAGCTGACTATACAGCAGAGTCACCCATGGCACTTCTTTAAAATGCAGATACCCAGATCCCAAAATATTAGAATGTGACCTGAACATCTGAATTAAAAAAAAAAAGTCCTTAGGTGATTCTGATTGTTTAACAGCATGTTTTGAGAGGTATAACCTCTTACATCTTAGAGTAACGCATGGGAACATTTTTCTCCTATGAAATTCAGTTAAAGCTTTTTCAGGAGTCATTATTAACTTTAGCAAAGCAAATTCTATTTAGTATTTTATAGTTCTGACTGTACTTCCTAACCTTACTCTGTTGAAGTGCTTTTGATACATTTTATTTTTACAAAACACTAAAAAATATTTCGATCTAATTTTATTGGCTAAAATATTTTTTATTCTTTGTTAAATCCCATCATGGTAATGCCCTCAAGGATTCTCTATAATTAAAATTATTTATAATTAGAATTATTTATTCTCTAGCCGGAAAAATATTTTTATCTGATCACCATGATTCCTCTATAATGAAATACTGCTTCCTCTTTTCCTTGTCATTGATAATCTTTCTCTATAGAAAAAGTATAGCCGTGATTGAACTGTACAGCCGAATTAGTTTTTTAAACAATTGGAATACTTTTTTGGCTGAACCTTCCAATTTTGGCCTCTCCTTCCCCCATCATAAACACTATTGTATGATCTACTTTTAGTTTTAAAAAATAAGGGTGTGTATATATTTTCCAAGAAAAATACAGGGAAGATCATTTTGGGGGGAGTGGGGAAAGGGTGTGACATTATAGATTATTATAATTGACTTGATTAACTTTCTAATTGAATTATTCTCAAGGATGGAGGTATTAATTTATACTTCCACCACCAACTTAATTTCTTTTAACGGAAATCTTTCAAAAATTTAACATACCTAATCTTTAACATCATCTGATAATCGTCTATAATCAGATTTTCCCATTTTTTCCCCTAAAGTGTCTTTCACAGCTAGCTTGCTCAGACTATAGAAAAATTCAGACTGATAGATCGTTTACTCTAGTTCTAGAACATCACTCCCATCCTCCCCTTACTTTACCCATGGTGGAAAAGACTAGGTCTGCAACATTCTGGAACTGTCTGAATCTTTATGGTATCATTTCATTTGAGCCTCTCTTACCTCTATTCCCTTGCAAACTGGAAGTTATATCTGAAGGCTTGATTCAATTCGAGTTAAGTATTTAGAGTTGATGTATTTCGTATCGTGTCACAGAGACAAGTAATTAAGAGCATTCTTTTTTAGCAATACCAATTGCTTGACAGCATTTTACTGCTTTTTAAGTTCAGGGGGGTCATAGAGAGTCTATGGGGGAGCACCGTATCTCCTTTGAATAACAACAGTTCTTTATCTGGGGGAAATACAGCTATCTAGGGGTCATTTGGACACTCTTGCTGGAGATGTAAGTCAGGTTGCACTTTGGTAACTATATCTAACTGAAATTTTACCCTTGCTTCCTTAACATTCTCTCTCCTTCCCATTACCGTACTACATCAAACTTTCTGTCTATTGGCTAATAATCATGAATGGGCTTGAGCAACTTCATTTTGAAACTTAAAACTTTTTATATTCCTAACAATTATTTTTTTTAAATGTGGGTCACTTTTGGAATGTATTACATTTAACCAGTGCTATTTCATTATTTTTAAGTAGGACATGGAAATTTAGTACGTAATTTGCTTTAAAAATTTAAATATTCTTTGTATGATTAAAGTAGGATTACCCAAAGTCTACAAACATATTCATCCATATTAAGCAAAATCCTTTGGTCTTCAGTTAGTGGTGGGAATGGAGTTAATGATTTTTTTTAGTATAATTTAAAAAGAGAGCTTCCAAGTTTTTTAAACATTCTTTAGGAATTTAGAATTAACAAAAAAATATTAACAAGAACATAAAAAGAATAAAGTTGGTCTGATTATCAAGTGGCTTAGCATCTGAATTCATTGTTCCATATATATATATATTTTTAAATAAATTTATTTATTTATTGGCTGCGTTGGGTCTTCGTGTTGCGTGTGGGCTTTCTCTAGTTGCGGAGAGCAGGGGCTACTCTTCGTTGCGGTACGCGGGCTTCTCCTTGCGGTGGCTTCTCTTGTTGCAGAGCACGGGCTCTAGGCGCGTGGGCTTCAGTAGTTGTGGCTCGCAGGCTCTAGAGCGCAGGCTCAGTAGTTGTGGTGCATGGGCTTAGTTGCTCCACGGCATGTGGGATCTTCCCGGGCCAGGGCTCAAACCCATGTCCCCTGCATTGGCAGGCGGATTCTTAACCACCAGGGAAGTCCCTGTTCCATATTTTTTTGATGGAGCTTTTCTGCAACTATTTGTCTTAAAGTTTAATTTTCTTTTTAATTTTCAGACAGGTTTCTTATTATACCTTTACATTCACTGATGCCTACAGTTAACCAGACACAGGTATGTTGTTAAATTTATCTTTCAAACTGCGGCAGGCTTTAAGGACTGCTTATTGTAGGTTTTATTTTCTTTTATTTTTTAAGGCACATTTTCAAATAGTAATCCATATAAAAAAATACTTCTTTGAGAACCTTTGCAAATGAGTCTTCAGGGAATGATTGTACAAAAAGTTGAATAAGAGAGGGTAATCCACAAATCAGATTAGTTTTGTCAGCATTAGGGAAACGTTTAAAGATTGGTTTTACCAAGAACTTGTTTGGGTTTCCTGAATAAAAGAAAAAGGTATGTGAATACCAATAAAAATAACTCAACCTAGAAATTAATAATCTATGACATGTACAGCTTGATATTTGAAATTTTGATTTAACAGAATTAGTACATTTGCAGGCATGAGATTTCAATAATGATGTATTATTATGGTTTTGGATGTTTCGGCTCTATCAGATGCAGGGATTTCTCTAGTTAGAATGAACACTGCTTTCTCAAAGGCAAGGTGATTTTCTAGTGTTTGCAGTTCCTGGTAGAATGAGATGGATCCATTTTTCCACTCTTTGTAAGAAAATATCTTGACATTTTTTATTGAGAGCTTTTTAATATCCTTTCTGCTGGTACCTTAGTCCTGAGTAAGGCTCAGCCAGCTGGATTAGATACAGAGTGCATACCTGAGGGAAGAGAAGAGGAAAGAAAGAGAACTTTTGATTCCAAAGATTGGACAAAATTGTATCCAATGTGGAGGTACTGCCATCTCTGACACCCTCACCGTAAATTATTTATTCCTTTGCTAGAGAATATGTGACTAGACTGGCAAACAACATTTTCTTTATTGATTATCACTTTTATGAACGAGGGGATAAGTTTATGCATTTTTTTGCTTTTCGGCCAAGGTGGTACTTGCCATCCTGACATTGTAGGATTCACCATGTGAAGGGGATTTTTTAAAAAAACCCAGTCCAGTCAGAAAGCTAGTATACGGTGGCACAGCCAGCTGACATTCATTCTG
This sequence comes from Eubalaena glacialis, assembly GCF_028564815.1. NCBI lineage: Eukaryota > Metazoa > Chordata > Mammalia > Artiodactyla > Balaenidae > Eubalaena > Eubalaena glacialis. Next base: position 115,072,189 of record NC_083721.1, read on the forward strand.
ACGATTGGGCATCTGCCTGGTTGGTTGGTGATCTTACCTTTATAGTTTTGGGTAATTCATAATTCTTATCTTTAAACTTCTGTCCCTCTCCCTTAAAAGTTTGACTATACAATAAGACGTTTATACTCTCCAGCATTTGTTAAAAAACAAATTTTAAATTATCATATTTAAATATCATTAGTAATTTATATACTACTTAAATATCTATAAATTCAAATTATCTCTATATTTAAATTATCACATTTCATTTGAAATCTTGTTTGTGGTAAGGTGCTGACATCTGTGGGAGATGGTTTGATTTACCAAAAGGGAATTCTGTGGTATTGAAGATGATGTATACCTTATAAATATATCTATAAATATTAGATGCATATATGTCAGTGAACACAGAATTGCTAAAAATGAACAGTACCTGAAGTAATTCCTCTATTTGCAAGAATGATGTATCAGAAATTAGTTTACTTTTGGGATTTTGATGTATTTATTCTTACAGGTATTTAAAAGAACCCCTCCTGGTGTTCGGAAAATAGTAATTGCTACCAACATTGCAGAGACTAGGTAAAAATTGTTTTAATTACCAACTACTGATGATTACATTAGTTTTGAGCCCCATAAATTATTAACATACTTTAATCTTTTTCTTCTACAAAATGCTTTGTAATTTCTTAAAAGTAAAGCTATTTTAATTTAGTTATGGTAGTGAACATAGGTTTTGTGGGGGTTTTTTCAACCTATACTAATGTTCTAGCCTCTTTAGAAATAGCCTATTAAGTGGTTGTTTTAACGCTTTCCTAAAGAAGCATGGGAACTGAGGTCAGTTTTTCTGGTTGGGAGTAGAATTGTTTGGTAGTTTGGTAATTAGTTATATACAGCATTTAAAATGTATTGTATTCCCTTGGAGGTACTATTATACCAGTATGGTCACGGCAACAGATTGTTCTGTGGAAACTGATATTAAATCATGGAACTGGAGGGCTCCTAAAGCTAGGTACAAAAGTCCTCAGGCAAGCTGTGCAGTTTGGCTGTAGGCAAATAAGAATTTAGCACATGATCTGTAAGATTGGCCCTATGTGCTGCCACTGAAGCTGCTGATGCTGCCTGTGATTTGGTGCTTGATCCCCCTTATGTTGGTAACTGGGAAGAGTGGTGAAAATCCTGAACTGCTAAAAATCAAATTGATTCAATAAAAAATGCTTTAAAATCCCTGTTTGTAAGCCTGTTATCGGTTAATGTACTTTTCATGTGTTTTTAACATTTTTTATATATTTATTTTCCAAACAGCATTACCATAGATGATGTAGTTTATGTAATAGATGGAGGAAAAATAAAGGAGACACACTTTGACACACAGAACAACATCAGTACAATGTCTGCCGAGTGGGTTAGTAAAGCTAATGCTAAACAAAGGAAAGGTCGAGCTGGAAGGTAAGGTGGGACCTTTGTGTGAAGCCTTAAAAGCAAAAAAATTTTGTGTAGCAAAATGTGTTGGTGGCATTTTAAAATATTTATTTAGGACAGTTACCTTTCATATTTTTTAAAACTAACTGCAGCACGTTTTTAAATGGGAAAGTTGTTTTAATCATAGTTGCTTTGGAAAAACTATCTAGCAAGTTTTCTATTTTATGATATTTCTACCTCTAATTCCTCAGTCTGGTTAATTAAAATTAATATTCTTTATTCTTTATGTTATTAGCTATATTACATATAATTGTGTTTCTTTTTAGAAAGCATATATTACTAATAATGATAGCTATTAATAATATTTGAATGTCAGATCATCTCATAGATACTTTATATACATTAACTTGCTTAATCCTTAGCACAGTGCTATGAAGTATAGGTTATTATCTCTATTTTAAGGGTAAAGAAATTAAGGTACAAAGAAATTAAGTCATCTGTCCAAAGTCACACAGTTTTGTAGGTAGCAGAGCCAGGATTTGAAGCCAGGCAGTCTGGCTCCACAGTCTGGGCTCCTCATCAGTATACTTCACAGCTGTGCTGGTTTTTCACTATCAGTTACCAATGAAAACACAGGGAAAATACCTTTTCCCCACTGATGTGGTGATAGCAAAAGAAATAGAAATATCTCTGTTTTAATGGTAGGAGAAAAGATTTGCCTTTAACACAAATAATTGCACTTATTATTTGTTGTAATGCATACTTCACAGTATTTTTACACCCTTACTCATATGAGTAGTAGAATCATGTCTGGAGTTTTAGAAGAGAGTTTTTGTTTTGCCTCTTACACGTAGAATAAAAAGATTCCTATTAATCTTCAAATACTGGCTTAAGTAAGGAAAGGAGAGTTGAAAGAAAATTTTACAGACCATTTTATCAGTCTTTTAAGTGGTACTATATCTTTAAAGCTCTGACTCACTGGCTATGATCTTTGCTGATTATCCCAGTATAACTTGACTTCCAGGTAGTTTATTAGATTATGCAGTTGGTGCTGTTGAGCATAGTCACGGCTTAATTCACAAAGTGTACCTTCTAATCAGTTAACCAGGGCATACCTTGATTGGGGACCTAGCAGGATTGGAGTTTTCCCATGCAGACCTGTCACTACTGGATACTGATTCAAAAAGTATTCACTGTGGTGAATGGGTTTTGGCACACTTTTATAAATGAATAGTAAACACACTAGGCCTTAAGATTTGATCCATGAAAACAATTATGGAAATAGAGTAAATCAAGTATTACATTTTATCTAATTCCTCATCCCCACTATCCTGGTGAAGGTTAACTGTGGAATTACAGTGGGTTTTTTTCCTAATTGAAGTATAGTTGGTTTACAGTGGTGTGTTATTTTCTGGTGTACAGCAAACTGATTCAGTTATACGTATATATGTATATATACACACACAGTGTTTAATTCAAATGGAAAATAGTCCCTTGTGGGCTCTCTAGATATAAATTCCTTTAGCAAAGCTAATTAGATTGATAATTAGGTTGAAGGCCAGAGCAAACTATATTAACTACGTGGTCCTCAGTGGAGACCCTCTTACTTTTAGTTTCTGCAGACATGTAATATAATAGATAATGGGTCTTTGTAGACTCGTGATAGAAATAGCTAAGATTTTTAGAATTAATTTACTCCTGTAGGAAAAGGGCCTCCCCCTCCTTTAACAGCAAGCGCCTACAGAAATATTTTATTCTGCTTGAAGATGAATGAATTCATTAACCTCTTCATATCTGTCCTTAACATTGTACGAAGAATAGTATCATTCAGGTCACTAGATGCAAACAATAACCGTTTCCAGCATCCCTCTGAGAACTCAATAAATAGCACATACCTAAAAGCTTTTAAAATAATATAGACAGGTTAACATAATACCGGGATTTGTTACATAAAATGCTCACAAGGCCCAAAGAGATTAACCTACGTATACTGCTGTTATTGTGAATAGAAGTCTGGAATCTGTAAGATAGAAACGGAACCAAATTATTGGTAGGGGGAGGCAATCCTGTATCTTTTAGAACTAGGACTTAGGGTTAATGGATTTAAGCTTATTCAAAACAGGTGGGGAGAAGGAATTTGTGATTAATAAAAATGAAATAACAAGTAAATTAGTTATGGTGTGGCTTGAAAGAAATATTGACTACTTTCCCTGCCTAGTCTTTTCTCTGGAGTTCTAAAAAGTCACTGATAATACACCCCCCGCCCCTTTTTTTTTAAGAGTTCAACCTGGTCATTGCTATCATCTGTATAATGGTCTTAGAGCAAGCCTTCTAGATGACTATCAACTGCCAGAAATTTTGAGAACGCCTTTGGAAGAACTTTGTTTACAGATAAAGGTAAATTAGCTGGGAGAGTTAAGAAAGTGAATAGGGTTCTAGTTTTCAGCATCTTTGATAGAGGAAAGTAGTATACTAATCTGCCAGAAAGAATTTTTACCATGCATTTGTTTTTCTCTGTGTGTTAGTACGGTTGATCCTTGAACAGCGTGGGGATTAGGGTTGCCGAAAATCCACTTGCTCCCTTTTCTGCCTCAAAAACAAAGGAATTGATAAATGACTCACCCAAGGGTGGTTAGTTGAAACAGTTTGGGTAGAATCAGGACTCAAACCCTAGTTCTTTTGATTCTACATATTGTGACCTCTAATTGAACACAAACCTTTCCCCACGCTTAGTTAATTTAAAAATCTGTAAAATAAAAATGCAAGTACTATATTTATTGAAAAAAAATCTGTGTGTAAGTGGACCCATGCAGTTCAAAAAAGGTCAACTATAAATTATATTTTTTAAAGCTTTGATCAGATATTGACTAAACAGTTTTTAATTACATACTGCTCTGGAGCCAGACTACCTGGGTTTGAATCCCAAATCATCCTGTGGCAAGCTGGTTCTGTTATATTGGGCAAGTTATTTAAATTAACTTCATATAAAATTCTTAGAACAGTGCCTGGCACATACTAAGTGTTCAGTAATTGTTAGCTACTGTTATTATATCTTAAGATCCCTCATTATAGACTACTTACCATTTTTTCAGCATCTTAATGTATTTTGATAAAATTAGCTGCCTTATTTTGAAGGTAATTGGTAATCAACTTGTTTGTTGAGATTTTAACCAGCTACTTTTCTCATTAATAGAGTTGGTGGGTGTTAGAAGGTAGTATGTTGGCCTTTAAACATGTTTTAATAGAATCACAAATATAATTTTTACTTATTCTGGTAAAATAACTAACTTGAAAATCATGTATAGGTTTGATGCTTTATTTTGAGTCAGTGACACAGGCAGGATTAAACTCTTATGTCAATATATGATATATGTTTAATTATATTTGTCTCTCCCCAGATTTTAAGGCTAGGTGGAATTGCTTACTTTCTGAGTAGGCTAATGGATCCACCATCGAATGAAGCAGTGTTACTTTCCATAAAGCACCTGATGGAACTGGTAAGTTTGATTTTTTTAAAAATTCTAACTTAGAGTGTTAAAGTAAGTAAGCCAGCTAATTATAAAATTTACTTTCATTATGGCAAGGTACGCCAATGAATGTGCAGTGCCAAATTGATTCACTCTTTGGCTATTCGGCTTGGAGTATGAAATATAAATTAGAAAGTTATAAAATGATACCTTTGTGAGTTTCCTTATACTGGGCTGTTTCCACACAAGTTTTTTCATTATAGGCCTGATTTAAAATTACATAAAATTTTGAAATCTTTCAATTACTGGTCCTCTTCATTTGTATTCTAGAAATGAATTTGGTTGCTTTATTCTACTCTTTCTGATTACCATAATGTTTTTAGAGCTTTTGTCAAATACAGGTAACTTAATGACAGTATGAACATTTTATAAAGGCAACTCTTCTATTTTTGAAGGAATACTAGCAGGTGGCTTTTCTCCAAAATATCCTATCCCCCTACCTATCATTTTATTCTTACAGCTTTTTTCCTTAGTTTCTTTTATGAAGTCAGTGTTTTGAGGAACTAGTTTCAGTGTTTTGAGGAACTAGTTTCAGTGTCTTAGTCAAGTGACCACTTAGTTTGTAGCCATCCCTGCACGAGACCATGTTGAGAAGCGGCACAGGACTGGAGGGAATTAGTGAGTGAGTTAATGCCCACAGTGGAGAGAAAGAATAGAGCTGTGCTGTCCAACACAGTAGCCACTAGCCACAGGTGACTGTTTAAATTTAGATTTTGAATTAAATTACAAATTCAGTATCTTGGTTACACTTGCACATTTTAGATGTTCAGTAGGCACATATGGCTAGTGGCTGCCACATAATCAGTGCAGAAATAGACATTTCTGTCAATGCTGCAAGTTCTGTTGATTAGTGCTGGGTTAGAGGATGCTGAAGATGTATTTTACGTATTTCAATTTTATTTGTGCCATCCATGTAGATAATTTTGAGAATTTGGTCCATGTAAAAATAAGCTCTTAATGTGAGTATTAAGTTGTTTAAATGAAAAGCATTGTAACTTATCTGACCATCTTTGTTAGAATTTGGATTAGATTTAGTGAGGTTACTGGTATTTTAGGGAGCAGTGCGGTTTTACTCCTGACCTCTCTTCCCCTCCAGACTTTTATCGAATAGAACAGCAGTAGAGGGCTACGTGGTGATCAGAGAATCAACGTATTATTTGTGGTAGAGACAGACAACCAGAGGATGGCTGGAGTCTGAAGCCAGAGTGGGATGACTTCCTCTCTCCCAACTGAATTTAAGAACCAGTCTTTACTTAGCCATTTGTAGGCAACGAAATTGTGAAAAGGCTTGGAAAATCCTTGCCAACAGTAGGGTCTGAAGCCTACATTTTGAAAAAAACTTCTTATTGTGCAATACAGCATGCCCATCCAGGGTAAAAGAGCAAAACAAAAATGTCCAGCTTAATGGTTTATCACAAAGTGAGCACTCTTATTTTTATTCATGTCAAGAAGTTAAGAACATTTCCAGTATCCTAAAAACCAACTTCCTACCCTCAGCCAATTACTCTACTCTCAGGCTCAAAAATAACCTCTATCATGACTTTAATGGTAATCTCTTGCTTGTTTTTCTTGATGGTTTTACCATACCAGTATACATCTCTATAAAGAGCTCAGTTTAACTTGGCCTTTTGTGAACTTTACATGAACTCACACAGGATGTGGGTTTTTTTTTTTTTGCAGGGGGAACGGGGTTCTGGATTCTTTCACTGAACATTGTGAGATTCATGTGCATTATTGCTTTTAGCTATAGTTCATTCATTTTCATTTCTTTACCATATTTTATTATATGACACTGAAAGGCATTTTTGTTATTTCCAATTTGAGGCAGTTACATATAGTGCTGGTATGACTGTTCTTCAATATTTATTGTTTCTTGGTACACGTGTTTAAGTATTTCTCATGGGTGTACACTTGAGTGAATTCACTGAATCATAACGTATTTGTATGATTAACTTTGGTAGGTAATGCCCAGCCATTTCCCAAAGTTGTCAGACTACTTACAGTCCTACCAGTGTCAGTGGTAGGTGAGCATTCTCATTGCTCTATAGCATCACCAACCTGTAGTCTTTTATTCTAAGCGTGTTGATAGGTATGTAGTAGTTTTGTGGCTTTAGTTTGCATTACCATGACTACTGTTGAATTTGTAGGCAGCTTTTTATGCTTATTGCCCATTTGGATAGTCTCATTTATAAATTATTGATGCCTGTTTTTCTGTTACGTTGTAGGAGGTCATTGTACACTTTTTGTGTACTCTTGATCTGAGCCTTTTGTCAGCTGTGTATTGCACATGTCTGTATTTTTACCTTTTCACTTTTTAACAGTGGTTTGATAAACTGAAATTCCTAATTTTAATGTGGTCAAATGTATCAGTCTTTTTCTTTATTGTTACTGCTTTTTCTCCTTTAGTAAGTTTTTCTCTACCCTGAAGTCATGAGGATATATTGTTTTAACTTTGTTTTCTTTTTCACACTTAGCTATATAATCTATCTGCAATGGATTTTTGGGTGTGTGTGTGTGTAGGTGAGGTAGGAATCAAAGTTTTTAGATATGTAGAGCAGTTGACCGAAACCATTTATGGAAAAGTTCATCCTTTTCCTCTTTGTTCTGCAGCCATAGTCATAGATCAGGTGTCTATGGATTTATTTGTCTGTTTGTAGGCTCGCCTTTATTCTATTGGTGTATATTTCTATCTTGAGCTGGTGTCACACTGCCTTAATTACAATATTGAGTCTTACCAAACAAGAACATGATCTCTCCCATTGATTTAGTTATTTAATCTCTTGGTGTTTCAGCGTTTTCTGTGTATTATAGAACTTTTTTAAAGATTTATATCTTGGTTTGTGGTATTTTTGGATAATATTCAAACTTCAAAATTTTTCATTTTCTTGTGAGTCTGATATACAGAAATCAAACTGGTTTTGAATGTTGACCTTGTATTCATCAATGCTGTGAAACCCACTTACTCTGATAACTATATGTAGATTTTTGAGTACACAGTCACATCTATAAATAATTGCAATTTTATTTATTCCTTTCCAGCTGTCGTCCAGGATCCTTAGTACAATGTTGAGCAGAAGTGTTATGATAGTGTGCATTCTTATGTTCTTATTCTCAAAGGAAAAGCTGTCAATAATTCGTTGAGCATGTTTTTTGAAGATTTTTGGTGGAAACTATCAAATTAAGGAAGTTTCTATTCTTAGTTTATTAAGAGATTTTTATTATGCATGGATAATTGATTTTATCAAATACCTTTTCTGCCTCTAATGAGATTATACAATTATGCTGTTTTTTATGTTTAATTTGTAATATATTGAATTACATTGATCTTCCAATTGTTAAACCAACTTTCATTCCAGAAACAAACCTATCTTGCTGGGATTCAATATGCCATTATTTTATTTTGAGTTTCTCATGCATAAGATTATTTAGTTTCCCTTTCTCCAAATGTCCCTTGTCAAGTTGGTACCAAGATTATGCTAGGCTCAGAAAACAAGTTGAGAGTATTATTATTTTTTTTCCTATTCTCTGAAAGAGTTTTTATAAGATTGAGGTTATTTCCTCCATAAATGTTTAGTAGAGATCTTTGTCTGATGAGACATTTGAGTTATATTTTTTTGGTTTGTTTTTTAATTTAAATTTTTACATTTTTATACAGTTTTTAAAGGTTACACTCCATTTACAGTTATTACAAAATATTGGCTATATTCCCCATTTTGTACAATACATTCTTGCAGTCTGTTCTACACCAATAGTTTGTACCTCCCACTCTCCCACCCCTATAACAAACTAGTGGTTGGTTGCCAGTGAGAGGGGGCAATTGAGTTATATTTTTTATTATTTTTGTTGTTGTTCAAATCTTGTTATTTTGAATGTGTACTAGACATTGTATTTACAGAGGTCTTTGTAGATAAAAACTTGGAGCCTGGGGTGATGGTAATTTCTTCCAGAGAGGATTTATGTAGCTTCTTCTGGGAAAAGATGCCCCAATGTTGGGTTCACTTCCTTGGACTTCTGTCCCTCCCCTAATCCTGGACTTGTGATTTTTCTAATTCTTTTGTAACTCCCCAGTCTTCACGCAGCTTTTCCATCTGTGCTCAGTAGGATGATTGGATCAAATTACCTAGGTAATCAGAGCAGAAGTCACCCCTGTTTTGGGGGGTTCTAGATAAATATTTTGTCTCTTGCTCTCCTGTCTCATGTCTCCTAAAGTACTAGAATCTAGGGGCTATGCATTCTATATTCCAAATATGTAATAGTGTCTCTTTTTGTTTTATTTCTCCTACAACTCTTGTACTTTACTGGGTGATTTTATTTGAAGACTTACTGGTGTGTTATTTCTCTCATTTCTCTTCCAACATTTATAGTAAAGCCGAGTTGTTTCTGTTTAAATAAGTTTCTAACCTTTGCTGACCTCAAAACTTATGTTGCAAACTTATGTTTTGATGAAGAGAACTAAAGCTGAACAATATTAGGGCATTTGGACTTAAGAGTGGCCTATTATTTTTTCTTCAGCAAACTAAAATGTGGTGCTTACAATGTGTTTTAAATATAAACTCTTACTTTACAGAACGCTTTGGATAAACAAGAAGAATTGACACCTCTTGGAGTCCACTTAGCACGATTACCAGTTGAGCCACACATTGGAAAAATGATTCTTTTTGGAGCTCTGTTCTGTTGCCTCGACCCGGTGCTCACCATTGCTGCTAGTCTTAGCTTCAGAGATCCCTTTGTGATTCCATTGGTAAGAAAGATACAAGTAAAAGGCCAGGTATTTTTAGATACACAGGATAGTTGTTTGCTTAGATAGATTTTTCATTGGCTTTTTATTAGAATGCCATTCTCTGTTATATACCATCAGAGCAATTAAAGTTGCCTTCATCTGTTTTAAGGGAAAAGAAAAGGTCGCAGATGCAAGAAGAAAGGAATTGGCAAAGGATACTAAAAGTGATCACCTGACAGTTGTGAATGCATTTGAGGTAAAAGGAATATATTTAAATTTTTAAAATCTGTATTGTAGTTATCAGGAATAAACTGCTAAGTGAGAATACCTAAAATTAGGTGAACATTTGAAAAAAATTGTACATCATTTTTCAATTTTGTGATAGCTCATTACATTTACCCTTTTGGAAAAAAGTCTATATTTGTGTTTTGATAACAATAGAACAAGTGAACAATTTATTTTAGAATTTTATTTGCTATTATTCTTCTGTATCTTTGTCTTACTGACATTTATGACAGAAGGTCCCTTTTTGTTCATTAATAAACTATACCTGTATTCAGATTTAACATTTTTGATAGAGCATGATAGTCATGTACACTATTCAGGATAGAGAGACTTTTTCTCTTATAGACAGGCTTATCCGAGGATAAACATTTATCATCCATCTTTGCAACATTTAAATGTAATTTGGTGTATAGAGACAGCATCTTTTTACTGTAGTTCTAGTCTCAGTTTTGTACTACCTATTATGGGAAAGTTTATATTTTTTTTTCCTTTGAGCTCATTCAGTATTTTCTTTTTTCCCATCTTCCCTCCTTCTCTAGCTTAAAGCAAAATAAAACAATATATTTTTGAAGTTGAAAATATATAATAGCATTGAAATGTATTCAACAGAGTGCTCATTTTGATTAATACAATCATGTACAGAATGATGCTATTTTATGTAAAATGCACAGTATGTTGCTGTATAACTTGCTCTTTTTTGTGTAAAGAAAGGTCTGCAAATTCAGTTTTGGTTATCTCTTAACGACTAGGATCATGGGAAGTTTATGTTTTTTTAGTTTGTTAATTTGGAAATTCTTTGAATTTTTTACAAGAAAATGAAATATCAGTAGAAGGTAAAATTATTACCAAAATAAAGACAAACTGGTAAGCAGTCTTTGCTTTGGGGAACAATATCAATACTTTTCTTCATAGGGCTGGGAAGAAGCTAGACAACGTGGTTTCAGATATGAAAAAGACTATTGCTGGGAATATTTTCTGTCTTCAAACACACTGCAGGTAATGGTGAATGTTTTGAAGTGATTCTCATATGTTAGATTAGGGACTTACATGTATTTTGTGTAGTCAAATCTATAGCAAAAAGTTAAGTTTTTGCTTAACTTTTGTGTGAGTTTGTCTCATGAAGTTGAATCATTATACAGAATCATAAAAGGAATCTTTATTAAATCAATGCAACAAAACAAGAAAAGGTGTATAGCATAATAAACAAAAAACTAATGTCTAAGAAAAAAAGTGAGTCCAGAGTTTAGCAGGAAAACACAGAGAGGCTCGATTACTGTTCCTGCACCCACACTTTAGTTGCCATTTTGATGATTCATCCTGAAAATTTTCACTAATACTCCTAAAATCTGTTTTAAAATCTCAGATAGAGCAAGTATCTTTTCTTTAACTTTTGGGTAGGTATTTTTATCTTCAACTGACTTAGTGTAGTGAGAAAACACTGGACAGGAGGCATCTGTGAAATAGAAGAAAGTGAACAATTAACAGGGCAGATGCACATCAGACTTCAGACTCTGCACTGAACTGGAGAAGTGATCTCAAGCCGGTGGGAGTAGAAATATCCTCACCTTCCCCCATTACATGTACACTCCATCTTTGTGGCATAGATTTAACAAATCTATGGGGGTAAAAGAATCCAGAATCTAGCATATTTAATCAAAAGTGCCCAAACATTAACAGAATGAAAAGAAGGGTAATAACTCTGAACGATACTACAGCCAATGGAAAAAAAGGTAATAGGTATCTCTACATAGAAAATTTAAGAGTAATTGAATATGTATTTAGAGATATATTGTAAGAACATTTCCCTCAAGTGGAAAAAATGAAGTACAGTATGAAAAGATGGTTGAATCCAACCAAGTGTTTTTTGAGAATATTATATCCAGTCAAGATATTAATTCAAGTATAAAGAAAAATGACAGGCATTCAAGAAAGCACTTGAGATACTGCACCCATGAGTTGATCTTGAAATATTTACTGACAGTGAAATGCTGCCTATTAAGAAGTGAATCAGAAAGAATTCAGGAATGGAGAGTACATGCTAAGTCAGCTGGTGGTAGATACTGAAATTAAATATGGAAAAATGCAAAACAGTATTGGGAATTATGGATACAGAATAAAGGTTATTATCCTGAACAATATAAAATAATGGTGATAGAAACCAGGAGATGACCTAGAGAGTCAGTTATAAGAGAATGTAGGTGGGGAAACTAAAGTCACATAATTCATAAAAGGGATATATACTTAAATGTGACAATTTTATGTCTCATAATCTCTTACTTTAAGCACACAAGGATCCTTTATTAAATATCTCTTATGATTATAAAAATGTAAGATTCATCTAGTTCAGTTTCATTTCTATTTAACTTCCTTAAATTGAACTAAAATTAATTTGAATGCTTTTATAAAAACAGCTTCTGTATTTACGTTATTGCATTGTTAGGATAGCATTTTTGTCTAATTCTTCTGTCCGTATAAATGCATAGTAAGTGTCTGCAATATTATTTACTTAGTTAATGATATTTCTGACTGTATTGAGATTAGGGTAGTCTTCTTTTGTACTTCGCTGTACTACTTGAATGCTTTTTATAATGAGTTATGTATCATTTTTACCCAAAGAGTGATTTTTCTTATAAATAAACACAAGAAACAGGCCTTAAGCTCTTGTGCCAGGATGTAACAGTAGTTAATTTTCAGTAGTACATATATGGATGTTGGTTATTTTCTCTATGCTTTACTGGTTTTTTTTTTCAAAATATGGGGTAGAGAGCAATTTTGAAAATTATGAGCCTTTTTGTAAACTGAAGTAATCCTTAAACATCAGTTGTTATTCCCTACAGCAGGCAAGCCTTAAGATTGGATGATAAATATTTTTGGCTTACAATCCATACGGTTTCTGTTGCAAGTGCTCACCTCTGCCATTATAATGCAAAAGCAACCAAAGATGGTGTGTAGATGAATGGGTGTTGTTTTGTTCCAATAAAACTTTATTGACAAAAACAGGTTTTTATAAATTTTGTAGTTTACCAACCCCTGCTCCAAAACATCACATTTTTGCAAAAGTGTTTCATAAAGCAGGGAAAGCTCAAAGCTAAATTTATTTATGAGTACATGCTTCATAACCCCTATAAATTTGTGTGAAAGGTATTCTAGTTCTGTTTGTTACCATTGCTCCCTAGATGCTGCATAACATGAAAGGGCAGTTTGCTGAGCATCTTCTTGGAGCTGGATTTGTAAGCAGTAGAAATCCTAAAGATCCAAAATCTAATATAAATTCAGGTAAAGCAGAAAATACAGTGTAAATAACTTGCTGCTGTTGTCAGTTGTATCAGTATTTTACTTTTTTTTCTCTACCTTCCCACCCCCAATAGATAATGAGAAGATAATTAAAGCTGTCATCTGTGCTGGTTTATACCCCAAAGTTGCTAAAATCCGACTAAATTTGGGTAAAAAAAGAAAAATGTAAGCATTGAAGATTATTATGAATTATTTGTAGTTCTCTCAAACTTTCAAAATCCTCTACTGCAAGAGGGCTTATATTGTACATTTGTTCTTACTCATAATAGGGCCATATTCTTGTTACTTTTGGTCATTGAAGAGAAGGCAAACTGTTTACCATGGGCATCACTTTCTCTCATAGCACAATCCCTGGAGTCTGCTCCTTCATCACCCATTTTTCACAAAGAATGTTAGTGAAATATAATATCAATGTAAATATGAGAACAGTAAGCCAGCTATTAAAAACCAGTGCCTGGGTGGACTTTGTTTAGAGTAAATTTTGTTTTAGGATTTTTTTTCCTCTCTTTTAAAAGAAGTAATTTTCTACTTGAGCTCTTTGAATAAAATTGTGGTGATTTTACTATTTTGAGAAATAAAATATAACTTTAAATGTATGTACAAATAGAGTCAGCCTTAGTATAATTGGAGACAACAAATAAGACATATTTTTGCCCAGTGAAAAAATTCATTCCAGTGAGGAAAATGAGAAACTGAAAGTCACAAATGGCTAGTGGTATGTGAATTGGTGCCACCCTTTTGGAAGACAGTTTAGATTAAAATTATGTATCAGCAGTCATTAAAATAGTCACTGGCCCCGTGGATTCATAAGTGAATATTTTAATTTAATATGTTCTAAGGAAGTAATTCCAAATGTTTTTTGACAGGTATATTGTAAACAACATAGATGTCTAGTAGCAGTGGGAAATTATGGTTTTATAAGACCATATTATATGGCATTTCTGTTAGGCGTATAAAACATCACTGTATATTGACATAAAATATTTGAACTGATGTTAAATGAAAAAGTTGGATGTTCTGTAAACATGAAAAAATATAGACCTCAAAGATAGCCTGGAGTGCAGCAGTGCAGTGGTTCTCAAACTGGGTGATTTTGCCTCGCTGGGGACATTTGACAGTGTCTGCAGACATCTGTGGTGGTTATAAATGGAGGGATATGTACTACTAGCATCTAGTACATAGAGGTCAGGGATGCTGTTAGGCGTCGTAATGCACAGGACAGTCCCCACAACAGAAAATTCAGTATGTCAAGAATGCTGATGTTGAGAAACCCTATTCTCACATGGAAGGTTATGGGTTACATGAATTTTAATCACTGTAGTTGGACTATCCACATTTTAAGTGATCTGAGTACTTTTTTGACATCAGCACTTTGTCAAATTCTTCTTCATATCTATCCCTAAACTTACAGGTAGCTTAACAGAGAGACTCCTTGAAATACAAACATTTTATATATCCCTCTGCCATCCTGGGAAGACTTTGTTTTGGTCTAGTGCAGGGGTCAGCACATTTTGGCATACTGGCTAAGAGTTTTAAGTTTTTGTTGGAACACAGCTGTACCTGTTTGTTCACATGTGGTTTGTGCTTGCTTTCCAGCTGCACTAGCAGAGTTGAGTAGTTGTGACAGAAGGTCCACAAAGCATAAAATATTTTCTCTCTGGTCCTGTATAGAAAAAGTTTGCCAGACCCTGCTGTTCTGGTGATGTAGGGTTGCAGGATGGCATTGGTTAAATTGACTGTGCGGTGAGGAAAAACAGTTGCTGATTTTATTCTGAATAATGGCTCATGACTGTGATTCAGATTTTGGTAGACATATTATGGATTCCTAGAACCATGAAAAAGATGCTCTTAAAAACAAAGAGGAAGGATTAATGGATTATCAGCTTTATGCTGTAATTACCACTGACTATATAAACTATCAGACATCTCCCTGTTGAATAATATTAATCAAAGACTCCTACAGATTGAGGTAAAATTTTTGTGACTATCAAAGGAAGGACCCCTAAAAATGGAGAGACTGAACTAGAGCTGTGTACATTTATTCCAAGTATTCCTGTTTTGAAGGGTGGGGGGGACTTCAGTGAATGTGAGACCATTTAAAACATATTTTAGAATAGGTTTTTAAAACCCAGTTTTAGCTAACTCCCTTTTAAACAAAATTCTTCATTTTTAATTTTAGATCATTTCACAAAGTTATTCTGTAAATTGACAGCTGTTTATCAGTATCATGATTTACAGTAAAATGTAAGACTATTCTCTTGGTCTGATTCACTTAGAATTATATCAGGTATTTCATTTTTTGTACTTTACTGGTATAGTATATATACTAACATAATTAGGGAATATTTTGTCATCTTTCTAATATGTTGAGTAATTATACCTATAAGAAAAGGATTTGTTGTATGATTTAGAGTATTCTTATTTAGCCAATTATTTTTCCATGTCTTATTAAAATAAAACTTTGGAAATTTATATTGCAAAAATAAATTGAACTCATCTGTGGAGTTTGTTTTGATTCTGGGATTAGTTTGGAATCCTCCAGAGTTTTGTTTTGTTTTTTTTTAAAACTACATTTTAACTTTTTTAAAGGGTGAAAGTTTACACAAAAACTGATGGACTAGTTGCTATTCATCCTAAATCCGTTAATGTGGAGCAAACAGAGTTTCACTACAACTGGCTTATCTATCACCTGAAGATGAGAACAAGTAGCGTAAGTGAATACATAAAATAACCATGGGTCTGAATGACAGTCTTGTTGTATTTTTTAAATTGTATAGTTTTCATAATTATAAACAAAATTTATTTTCTTTAAAAAAAATTTTTTTTCTGACATGACTTATACCTTCTTTAAGCAAATAACCTATACTTTTAGTGTGCAGATCTGTCATGATGGATCTTTGTATTTTAATTAATTGGGATGGTTATTTAATTTGCATAATTTTCTTTCAGAGGCTGCTTTCAAGACATACTGGCATTTTATGGTATATAAGAGTTTACATTTTTCAAAGAATTTTGTTGGCCTGTCAGTATACAAGTATTGGTCAGAATATTAAGTGGGGATTCTGTTAATATATAAATAAAAAGAACTTCAGCTACATTAGTGTTTTGGTTTTATCACTTAGGAAATATTTTGTTTACAGAATAGTGCTATTGATTGAATTGAAACAAAAATATAAAACTCCTTTGTTCTCTGAAGTAAGAATGGCTTGTTTAAATGGTATTTCTTCAAATTTAGTCTCTGTAATTACACTAAAAGGATAATACCTGTTTTAGAAGGAAAGCACTAATAGATTGATACTAGTGATATTATTGAATTAATGTGGCAATAATCCTTTCAGACTCCTTAATGTATTAATTTGCCTTAATTCTCATTATAGATATACTTGTATGACTGCACAGAAGTTTCTCCATACTGTCTCTTGTTCTTTGGAGGTGATATTTCCATTCAGAAGGATAATGATCAGGAAACTATTGCTGTAGATGAATGGATTATCTTTCAGTCTCCAGCAAGAATTGCCCATCTTGTTAAGGTGACTGACTTTACATGATTGTCTTTGATTCTGCATACAAGTTAGTATGTGGTCTTGTGGTTTTGTTCTTCCAAGTGTTATACATGTTACGTTAAATATTTCTTGCTTTATTTCAACAGAGGAAATTGTGTTGAGAAATTGATTCATAGTTTTTCTGAATTGTTTTTTGAGATAGTTACAGACCAACCATTCTAAATGGCTCAGTGTGATAAAACTTTGTATTTTTTTACTTAAGTTGGCTACTCATAACCACACTTTAGTTAGTTGCTTATTAGATATTTCAGTCTTTTTGTGTAATAGCTTATTAAATTTCTTGTACCAGCTGAAGTCACTTTTATTTATTACATTGTTTGATAGTACATCTGCCTTTGTTGAACATGTATAATTTTTCCAACTTCAGGAATTAAGAAAGGAACTAGATATCCTTCTGCAAGAGAAGATTGAAAGTCCCCATCCTGTAGACTGGAAGGACACTAAATCCAGAGACTGTGCAGTACTCTCAGCTATTATAGACTTGCTCAAAACACAGGAAAAAGCAACTCCCAGGAACTTGCCACCACGATTTCAGGATGGATATTACAGCTGACGGCTTTTCTGTGGTGCCCTGAAAAGCCAGTTTGATAGCCATTTTCCATCATGGTTTAACTTTTGGCTAGATGTCAAACCCCAGGACATGAGTAATTTTCATGTGTAAGGTAGAAACCTTCAGTAGGTAGTAAATAAAGACAATGTGCATGAGTTAACAATGTCATCTGTAGCTATTATAAATATACCATAAAAAACAGTTACTCTGTAGTGGTCATGTCCACATTTTGAGAGTATTCCTCTTATTATATATTTTGAATGTTGTACCACTTGAGAAATTCCTTTGTTCTGTTATGAAATATTAATCTCTCTGCCCATAATGACTGAGTATAGAATCAGTAAAAATAGAATGGTTAGCCAAAAAGCAGTATCAAATAAGAATTTGAACACATCCACATTTCCTCTAATGAAATGTCTATCAGAAGTAAATTTGTTGTAATAAAGCCCAGTATTTAATAAAATGTATAGTGTGTAAATCTCAGCTAGCTTTTTGGGTTGCTTTCTGCATCTCCACCTATCCCTTGGTTTATCTGATGGTTTTTTATCTTAGAATATATTTGTACCACTTTTACATCACCCTGTGCAATGTAATGTAGCAATTGAGAGCATGGGTCTAGAGCCTATCTAAGTTCAGTTTTTAGCTCCGTCATGTACCACATATCTTAGGCAAATTACTTGGCTTCTCTCTGTTTCCTTTTCCTTATCTGTAAAATACAGGTAACAGTTATGAGGATTAAATATGTTATCATATGTAAAGTGTATAGACTAGTGTCTGGCATGTATTGTGTACTAAGTTATAGTTATTATTTGAAACATTTTTTTAATAACAATCCATTATATTAGACTTTTCTTCCCCATGCTCTGAGTGCTATTTTATCCTCTCAGCCAGTGGAAGCTAGTGTGACGTGTACTGTATGTTTTCAGCCCTGTCAGATTTTGACAAATACTCTTGGTTGCTATCCAACAGCCATTTTGTCCCTCCCTTCCTGCTTGCTTGTTCATGTGTCCCCTCCTCTGTGCAGCCTTGTTCCCAGGGATGTTAGACCCTCTTCCCCAAGGGTGAATTGGATTGTTCTAAGCCAATCATGCATGGTCTTATTCTCCTTATAAGTAACTGATGAGGCATGAATATGTGAACCTGTCCTGGCTGATGGCAGCCGAGAAGAGATCTGCACGGGGGCATCTGAGAAGATTTTCCTTACTAATAGACTTAAAGAAGGAAATTCTGTGCTCCTCCTTTGGATATTGTTTTGTCTGACTCTGGCACTTGGAACTGCTGCAACCCTCTTAGGATCACAAGGTTGGCTCAGCGGGCAGGTGGAAATCACCAGAGTCCTTGATAATGCTAGTGAGCTGTTGAATTATCCAAACTCTGCAACTGCCCTGCACATGGACTTATTCTGACATAATAAACCCTTCTTTGTTTTAGCCACTTTTAGTAGGGTCTTCTGTATAACTTGGCAGAAGGGTATTAACTGAAACACATACTATCCAATGTTGAGTGTTGTTTGCTGAGGCTTCTGTCACTTATTTTGTGATCTAACAGTTTGACCCTGTGTCTGAGAAAAGTTGTAGTACTGGAAATACTGCAAAAAGAGACATAGGAAGAACATCCTGCTGCACCCTAAAAACTACAGATTTTATTGTGCCTTCCAAAGAAGCCAAAGGAAAGGAGTATCGTATGATGACTGGGATTGATTGATAATTAATTCTATGATGATCTTAACAGCACTGGTTCAGGTACTGCTTCCATTTCTGGGAATGTATGTCAACCTATCATTGCCTCCTAGGGTTTTGAATGTATTTGTGTGTTCTAAGTCCATTCTCTTGGCTAGTATCCCAAAAGTGATCTGCCTCTCACTGAATTCTTGTACTGGGTCATTGTGTGGCATATTAGTTTTGCCCCTAAACTGAAGGTGATCATTAGGTCCTATTTGTTTTATAAGAACATTTGTTTTTATGTTTGTGCCTTTTTTTTTTTTTTTTTGGCTTGCTTTTACTATCCAGTTTAAATTCAGTCAGTTGGCCAAAACGGTCTTGGCAGAAAGCATTTTAAAAATCTGTAAAAACAGATTACTAGTTAATTGGCTCCATGTTCATAGACAAATATTTAATCTCCATAAATGGGGAAAATGTTTCTGCAGAACTGTTAAATAGATGAGCTATTCAGAGAGATGAAAGGAGTTATTATCACCTCCAATTTATGTCTTCTCTATAGCCAGTCAAGATGGAAATTTTGCCTGAAGGTGCTATTTATGTTTTTCTTTTGTTTACAGAATAGGGTGTTACTTAGTGAAAAATGTATTCCAGGTCTCAGAACTATCTGTTATTTGGTAGTTTTAAAGAATAAGATACTAAATTACGAAGAAAACTACTTGCCTCACCATTCTGAGTGATACCAAGGATAACTCTTTAAAAAAATGACCCTGAAACAGAAAAAAAAAAACGAAAGAAATAAACTACTGGATAATCTTTAAGAAGTGTCTTCGAAAAATGAGTCCATGTGACACCTTCCTAATTTATTAACTTGGGCAAAAGCTCTAGATACATTTATACCAATATTGCAAGTGATTTTCACTTCTTCATTTTTAAAACAAGGTCCACCCTACAAGTTAGAAATCATAGAAGAGCTATAGGAAGAATTTATTTTAGTACTCCATTACCCAAAGTAAATGGTAATTTTCCTTCCCCTCTTTTAGCTCTGAGTTTGTGTATATTTTTAAGTAACTGTGATCATGTAGTATAATCATATTTATAATATGCTAATTGTTTTTACATGGCATTTTTATTCTGATTTTAAAAACACATATTCATTATAGAGTATCTGGAAGTGCAACATATAAAAAAAAAGGTTACCGCTGTTACAAACTCTTTTTTAATAAGCTTTAAGATATTATTTTATATATAATAAAGTTACCCAGGTATAATTCTGTGAATTTTGTCATGTATAAAGTCATGTAATTGCTGTCTCCACAATCTTGATATAGAACATTCCTGTCACCTAAGAATCTCCCTTTTTCCCCCTTACGGCCAATCCCTTGCTCCCACTGGCAACCATTTGGTCACTAGTTTTGCCTTTTCTAGAATTTCAAGTAAATGGAACCATATGTAGTCTTTTGTGTCCAGCTTCTTTCACTTAACATAATGCTCTTGAGATATTTATGTTGCTGTGTATATTTTATTATCTAGTATTGCATTGTATGGTTGTACCACAGCTTGTTTATTCATTCACCAGTTGATGGACTTCTTAGTTATTTTCAGCTTTTTTGCTATTATAAATAAAGCTGCTATGAATATGTGTATACAGGTCTATGTGTAGATAGATGTTTTCATTTCTATGATTTCTATACCTATGATTAGGATTGTTGTGTCATATAGGAAATTGCCAACCTGACTTAACAGAGTGGGTATACCATGTTTTACACACCCACCCTCCATATAGTATGGTTCCAGGTGTTACAAATTCTCACCAGTACTTGGGTATTTTTAGTTATTTGTTGTTTTGTTTAATTTTTGCCTTTAATGGATGTGGAGTCTCATAGTTTGTTGTGGTTTTGTTATTTCTATTGAATATAATAATCAGTGATGAGCATATTTCATGTGCTTACTTGCCATTTTCCTTGGTTGTCTTATATACTTATATGTGTGTTTTGATTTTCCACCTCATATGTTAAGTAATTGGGGCTTTAGGGATATATCTGATTAAAAAGAGGAAGGATTATTCTTTATGAATTTTAGAGCTGCAGAAAATTTTAAGTTCATTGACCTTTAAAATGGCAAAATGTGCCACTCTTCAATTGGCTAGTACAGTGGCAAGAGTTAAACCACTGTTACCAAGTGCCAGAAGAGAAAAGCACCAGTTTTAGGGGTCCATGATGTCAGGAGGTTGCACATCCACCATGAGATGATGAATAGGGCATAATAATACAAAACATTTCTGGTGTGGGTAAAGGCATGGGAGCGAGGGAAGACAGCTGATGTGGAAGCACTGCAGAGCCAACCTTTAAGACTGCTCAGAGTTTTGGTAGTTTGTGGTTTTCAATGAATTGGCCCATTTTATCTAAGTTGTTAAATTTATGTCAAGTTGCTTGAATAGCCTCTTACCCTTTTATATCTCTGGAATCTAACAATATGTGCTCTTTCATTCTTGACGTTGACAGGCTCTTTTTTGGTCAGTCTTGCTAAAAGATGTATCAATTGTATTCATCTTTTCAAAGAACTAGCTATTTGTTTCATTGATTTTCTCTGTATTTAAGTGTTTTAGTGCCATAAATTCCTTTCTAAGAACTGCTTTAGCTGCAAACTACATGTTTTGATGTATTCTCATGGCATTCAGTCAGTGTGTTTTTTATTTCTTTATATATTTACCTCTTTGATCCACAAATTGTTTGAGCATGCTGTTTAATTTCCAAGTGTTTGAAGATTTTCCTGTGGTGTTTCTGTTGTTAATTTCTAGTTTGATTCTTTTATGCTGGTTGGAAAACATACTTTGTATGATTTGTTCTTTTAAATTTGTCAGTTTATGACCCAGAATGTGATCTGTCTTGGTGAATATTACATATCTACATGGAAAGAAAGTATAATCTTCTGTTGTTGGGTGGAGTGTTCACTAAAAAATGTCAGTTAGGTCCCATTCCTTGATGGTGTTCTGTTCTATACCTTTAACCACTATATTACGGATTTGTCCGTTTTTTCCTTTCATTTCTGTTAGTTTTTGCTTCATGTATTTTGAAGCTCTATTATTTGGTACATACACATTTAGGGTTGTTATGTCTTCCTCACAGATTGACCCTTTTATTGTGATGTAGTATTCTTTGTTCCTGGCAATCTTCTTTGCTCTGAAGTTCACTTTATCTGTTCTAGTATAGCCCCTCCAGCTTTCTTTTGATTGGCATTTGCTTGATATTATTTTTCCATTCATTTACTCTACACTTACCTATATAATTACATTTTAAATGTGTTTCCAAACATATAGTTAGGTCACTTTTAAAAACTACTCTGGGGTTTCCCTGGTGGTGCAGTGGTTAAGAATCCGCCTGCCAATGCAGGGGACACGGGTTTGAGCCCTGGTCCGGGAAGATCCCACGTGCCGTGGAGCAACTAAGCCCGTGCGTCACAACTGCTGAGCCTGCGCTCTAGAGCCTGTGAACCACAACTACTGAGCCCGCATGCCACAACTACTGAAGCCCGCGTGCCTAGAGCCCATGCTCTGCAAGAAGAGAAGCCACTGCAATGAGAAGCCCGTGCACCACAACAAGGAGTAGCCCCCTGCTCGCTGCAACTAGAGAAAGCCCGCGCGCAGCAACGAAGACCCAACGCAGCCAAAAAAAAAAAAGTCAATATCTGTCTTTTAATATACCTAGATCACTTACATTTTATGTATGCCATTTTGTTTTTTAGTCCCTTTATTTTTCACTCCTGTTTCCTTTTTCCTGCCTTCCTGTGGGTTACCTGAAAATTTTTTTAATATTCCATTTTACCTTGTCTGTTGTTTATCAGTATATCTTTTTAAGTTTTGGGGGTTTTTTGCTTGCTCTATGGATTACAGTATACATGTATAGCTTATCATAGTGAACAAGTAGCAACATTTTGCCACTTCAAGTAAAATATATGTAAGACACCACCGTTGAAGCCTGTGCGCCTAGAGCCCGTGCTCCACAACAAGAGAAGCCACTGCAATGAGAAGCCCACTCACTGCAACTAGAGAAAGCCCCCGTGCAGCAATGAAGACCCAATGCAGCCAAAAATAAATAAATACAATAAATTTATTTTTTAAAAAAAGACACCACCATTTAGTTTTCCCAAATAATTCCTTTACATACGTTGAGAACCAACCGTATCAGGCAATGTAATACAGCTTTCAGCCAACTAACATTTTAAAACCTTAAGGATAGCCTATTGTATTTACCCAAATGTTTATCTGTTCAGTTGTTCCTTCTTTGTTCCTGATGTTTCAAGTTCACTTCTGCCACTTCCTTTGTTAGAGGAACTTCTTAATTATCGGACTGTATTTTTTTTTTTAGAGCAGTTTTAGGTTTACAGGAAAACTGAGCAGAAGATACAGAATTCCCGTATACACCTTTACTCCCTCCTCGTTTCCCCTATTGTTAACATCTTGGTACGCTTGTTCAAGGGATGAGCCAATATTAATACATTATTAACTAAAATCCATAGTTTACAACATGAGCTTCTTTGTGTTGTATATTTTGATCAATGTATTGATATAATGACAGGTATGCACCATAACTTAACCATGCAGAATACTTTCACTGCCCTGAAAATGTCCTCTCTGCTCCACCTATTCCTCCTTTCCTCTCCTTGAACCCCTGGCAACCACTGATCTTTTTACTGTCTCCATAGTTTTGCCTTTTCCATAATGTTATATAGTTGGAGTCATACAGTGTATAGCCTTTTTACATTGGCAACTTTTTCTTAGTAATATGCATTTTAAATCCCTTCATGTTTTTTCATGGATAGCTCATTTCGCTTATTGCTGGTTAATATTCGATTGTCTGGATGTATCAGTTTATCCATTCATCTATTGAAGATTATCTTGGTTGCTTCCAACTTTGGCCATGATGAATAAACCTGATATAAAAACTTGTGTGTAGACTTTGGTGTGGACATAGTTTTAAACTCGTTTAGGTAAATATCAAGGAGTGTGATTGCTGCATCATATGGTAAGTGTTTAGTTTTCTAAGAAACTTCCAAACTCTTCCCAGTGGTTTTTGCATTCCCACCAGCAGTCAGTGCAAATTCCTCTTGCTCTGTGTCCTCACCAGTATTTGGTGTTGTCAGGGTTTTGGATTGTATAGCCATTCTAATAGGTGTGTAGTGGTATCTCATTTTAATTTTTCAGTTCCCTAATGATGTTTCATCTTGAGCATCTTCTCATATGCTTATTTTCCATCTGTGCATCGGTGGTGAGTTTTCTAGATTTTTGCCTATTTTTTAATTGGGTGTTTTGTTTTCTAATTATTGAGTTTTAAGAGTTCTTTGTATATTTTGGATGCCAACCC
The DNA here is from genome assembly GCF_028564815.1 of Eubalaena glacialis. Classification (NCBI taxonomy): domain Eukaryota; kingdom Metazoa; phylum Chordata; class Mammalia; order Artiodactyla; family Balaenidae; genus Eubalaena; species Eubalaena glacialis. The sequence goes on from NC_083721.1 coordinate 115,096,547, forward strand.
TTTATCAGGTATATTTTGCAAGATTTCCTCCAACTCTGTGGATTGTCTTTTCATTCTCCTGTCTTTTAATGAAGTTCAGCTTCTCAGTTTTTTCTTTCACTGATCATGTCTTTGGTGTTATATTTTAAAAGTCGTCTCCAAACCCAAGATTACCTAGATTTTCTCCTGTATTCTAGGAGTTTTATAGTTTTGCATCTTAAATTTAGGTCAGAGTTTCCATATAAATGGATATTTCTTAATTTTTGTTACTGATTTCCAACTTAAATCATGTTGTAATCAGAGACCTCACTCTGTATTACGTCAATCCTTTAAAATTTGTTGAAACTTGTTTTACGACCCAGGAAGTAGTCAAAAGTAAATATTCTACGTGTGCTTGAAAAGAATGTATATGCTGAAATTGCAGCGTGTCCTATATAAGCCTGTTATTCTTGTCCAAAGCTTCTACACCTTCATTGATTTTTTATTTTTCCTATCAAATGAGAGAGGTGTGTTAAAGTCTCATTCTGTGACTTTTGATTTAATTCTTGTATTTCTGCTCATTTTTGTCTTATTATATTGAGACCATATTGTTGGAAGAATATATATTTAGAATTGTTGTATCTTCCTAGTTAAATGAAACTTTCATCATTATGTAGGCTCTATCCCTAGTCATACAGACTTGTTTTATCTAATACTGACATAGCTACAGGTAGTGAATGTTGTGATGTTCTGCCCAGATCCTCCATCAGGACTGATGGTATTCCCTTAGCTGCTGGAAGTGCCACCAGATGACAGCCTTCACTCACCAGCCCTCTGCAGGACTTGTCCTCGCCTCACCCAAGGCCACAGCCTGCATCCTGTGACTGGTCAGACAGAGCAAGGTTATAAAGACCTAGTCTCCTTGCCAAAGTTCCCTCTCTTTCCCCTCTCTCCTCTGAGACTCCAGTTAAATCCTGTACTTTCCATCTCTCTCCTCTTCATGCTTCCTTGTAGGTTTCTTCTAGCCTCTCTTCCAGTTCACCAGAATCTTTTAACTGTCAAATCTGATGTTAAATCCAGTTCCATAATTTCTAGTTGCTTTTTCTCTGTCACTTCTTGTGGTTGTTAGTTCTATATTGCTTTTTGAAGTTTGGCTTTATCTCCATAAACGTAGCAATTGTATTTTACTAATGATTTTACTATCTAGAGTCCCTGTGAATGTATCCGTTTTTCTGTTTTGTTTTTGTTTTTCCTGTATCCAGATGCTGTCTCTCAGAGGTTTTTTTTTTTTTTTTTTTTTTGCTGATCCTTTCATTTGAGAATTTGTTTTTTGGAAATAATTGAGAACTAAGGTGATGATAGCTTTCTCCAGAGCAAGGTTTTATTTCCTCCTGTCAGGACCTTGGTATGCTAGAAGCCTGAAGAGTGAAGCTCGAGGTCCTTGAGGTTTACTTCCTCACTCCAGAGTAAGCCCTTTGGAGACCGAACCCACAATGGAGATTATGGTAGGCACTAAACTCTGACCTGTGTTGTTTAACTCTGACTTGCGTTATTTAGTACTGCAAGTCTACCATACAGACAACTGCCTCTCTGCTGCTTTCCAGAGTCCACGGAAAATGCAGCAGTAATTTGGGATGGAGGAGGAACCAAAGAGGAGGATGCATCCTGCTACTTCCAAAGATGATATTCCCCATCTCTCCCCTCTTTCATCACTACCTTGAGCGAAAATCCAACAGAGATGCTTTTGATGTATGTATCCTATCACATAGCAGTATTTTAGCTGCAAAGAATGCTGGAAGACTAGCATTTTAAGGTTTTATAGAGGGTGTTGTAGACAGAATTCTAAGATGATCCCCATGATCTCTGCTTCCTTGGTGTTGCAGCTACGATTAGGTTACACTGCATGGCGAAGGAATTTTACAGATCTAATTAAGGTCCCAAATCAGTTGATTTTGAGTTCATAAGGGAAATTATTCTATGGGTCTAATATATGAGTTCTTTAAAAGAGTTTTCTCCAGCTGGTAGCATAAGATGTAACGAGAGAGGTTCCAAGTGTGAGGAGGACTGAACACGCCACTGCTGCCTTGGAGATGGAAGGAGCCACGTGGCAAGGAATTCCAGTCCCTGGAAGCTGAGAGCACCCTCCAATCTCCCCACCCTCCAGCAGCCAGCAAGGAAACGGGCCTCAGTCCTACAATCACAAGGAATGGAACTCTGCAAATAACAGGTATGAGCTGGAAAGCAGTTAAGCCAACAGTTTGATTTCAGCCTTGTGAGACTCTAAGCGGAGAACCCAGCCAAGCCATCCTAGACTTCTGACTACAGAACTGTGAGACCATACAGGAATGTTTTAAGCCACTAAGTTTGTGGAAATTTTATTCAGGAAAAGAAAATAACACAGAGTCATTCTTTGTCTTCCACCAACATTCACAAGGTGGTGAAATGTCCCAAGCACAAAGGTTCAGATACTGAATGGCCAAAATGAATGATAAGGTATATACTCCAAGGGTCAACAGCAGTTAGGAAGCTATGAACTATTTGAGATAAGCTGTTCAGTCATGCAGTTTTGTGGAAACTATAAGAAGAAACAGCATGGCCCAGTTCTTAAAAATGCCCCAGCCTTCTAGGGCAGCTAAGGCCCATATGTACCCAAAAAAGAAAGATCAGACACCTTCAATGTTAGCTGCAGATATCTTTTGAGGAGAACTCTGATTTGGCCCAAAATTCAGCAAACTATGTACTTAAATGAACACATCCTACAGTAAATTAAATCACATCAGCACGAAAGAACAAGTATATACAAAATCTTTATAAACTCACATATTTTGCCAAATGTGTACAAGCAGTCTCAATTCATTGGGACAAAAATGAATATTTTTGTTCTCCACAGGTCACTGAATGAAGTCATTGTACAATTCAGAGAAGCTACTAAGTTTGAAAAACAATACTGTGTCATGTAAAAACGACAATTCACGGTTGAACTGAAACATTGTGAATGAGTTCATACCTGCCATAAAACAACACTTTATCTAGTAACAGTATTAACCTGCTTCCTAAATAGGCTCTGATTTATAAGATGCACATATTTCCAAAACTGTTCACCATCTCAACTGATAAATAAATTCACAGGATTCGTATAGTTGCTTTTTAGTGTCACAGGATTTTTTAGTGTCAACAGTGTGTTAGCAAAAATAATACGAAATGGTCTCTTTGCAAGCAACACATTTACCTTCCTTCCTAAATGAAAACATTCCATTAGATTAGATTTTAATTTGTTAGCTTCTCCTCCAAAAATTCTGTGACATCAAAGAGGAGATAGATTTCGTTTTACCAAACCCAAGACCGTGCTTGCTGGGTCCACTGCTATTCTCCATTGACAGACTGGCCCAGAACTCAAGGAGCTCGGGGCCTGGCCTGTCTTTATACCCAGAAATGTGTGCATTGATAAAGGAGAGCAATCCACAGGCGAGGCAGCCACAGGTGCCCCCCGCAGGCTCACTGCTGCAGTGACAGGACACAGCCTGTGGGCTGAGCGCACACACCTCCCGCACTGGGCTTCTGCAAAGTTACTCACAATTGAGTAACTGGTTGGCAGTCAGTAGCTGGGGACACGTCACACGTGGATCTGAGTCCTTGAATGATGTGCCCTTTGCCAGGTTTTACCCCTCCATGAAAGAGAATGGAGTAGAGAGGGAACGTAGCTGCCAGTAGAAAAAAATCACTCCTCCCCTCACTCTTCCAAACCCTCCAATTCCCTCTTTATGAAACGTACTATTACAATGACTTTTCTCTCTCCTTGCACTAGTGGAAGAAATAAAGTTCTACAGACACCCGCAGTTAAGAGAGACTTCAAATCCAGCAAGCAAGGCCTTTAGTGCAAATAAAATGAGTTCCCATTAAGGTCAAAATGTTATGTTGCAATTAGGTACACCATGTTGCCTTCTTGATACCTTTTAAGGTCCAATTTTATCTTCCTTGAGATTGTTAAAATGTGTTTCAGCCAATTTCCTTTTGGAAATGGGAGTAGGAACAGTCAAAAACCTTACATTATTGAAGGCAAAGCAGCCTCACGTCAGTTTATCATCTCATGTAGGTCTATTTTTAAAAAGTACGACCCCTGTCCTATAGTCAGGATTTTCTCACATATATGAACCATCTAAGTTCTATGTTGTTAGAGTAACTTACGTTTTATTAGAATATACTTACCAAAGACCGAAGTTGGGTGAGATGGATTTTTTTAAAAAATCTTTAAAGTAAGGCTCCTTACTTCCCTTCTAATGAGGAAAGAGGAGGAAAAAATTCAAGTGTCAATTTCCCTTTCCTGGGAAGAGGTTTAGAAAAACTGAGCTCACCTTCAGAACTCTACCAGTTCCTTTTGAAATCAAGAAAGCATTAGCATCAGATCTAAAATATAAGAGGCAGGAGCAATATTCACAAAACTGGGTATTCCTTAAAGACATAAAACCTTGCTAATACTGGAAGAACCATACGAAGGAGATGTTTAAAGAGGGATAGTATACATCCTTGGTTAAGTGAGGATAGAGAAAACCAGGATACAGCATCTTACATATATATATATATATTTTTTATGCCAGAACATGATACAACTAGGAGTAGCTGAGGCTGCCTGATCCCTGAAGTGGACTGCTCAGCCATTCTGTTTACCTAAAGAGGTTTGCAAAAGGATTGCTGTGCACAAACTGAGCTTTGTGGACTAACTATCCAGTAGCTGTTCTCCTGGGAGAACAGAACCACCTGGCAAGCTTAAAGGCAAGTGTTTCCTTTCTTTTAATTAAATAGGCTGTGTTAAAATTAACATCAAAACCGGCCTTGAACCAACCAGCCCACCATTGATGTAGTGCAAATCTCCCAGTGACAAAATACCATCAGAGAGGCTACACGTTGGTCTCCAGTCCCAGCAAACGTCCCATTCTCGCCACATTCTTATCAATTGTAGCTTGACATGTTATCTCCTTGGCACATTCCATAGGAAACCAGCCCCTTTCTCCATCTCGCAGTCTTTCCCCTTCATACCAGCCTGCAAAGAAGAGCAGAGTCCTCATGGGGCACCAAGTATTTTGGATGAATCTTGACTGTTCAGCTCCGAGGGAGGACGATATGGGCAAATTTCAGAGGCAGTATCCTGCCCCAGGTTGGGTACCACGGATGATGCAAGGTGAGAGAGAGAGGTGGAACAGGGGGGAAGGTTTCAAGAGGGAATCAATGGCATATCATGATGAGAGGCAGAACATGATCGGAGGCCCTGAAGTGAGGTGTCTAGGAGAGTATTGAGCTTGGGCTGAGTTGCAGAAAGGGATGATGTTTTGGGTAGGAAGAACATGACTTTTATTTTTTTACTTTATTTTTATTGAAGTATAGTTGATTTACAGTGTTCTGTTAGTTTCAGGTGTACAGCAAAGTGTTTCAGTTATATATATATATCTTTTCCAGATTCTTTTCCCTTACAGGTATTTACAAAATATTGAGTATAATTCCCTATGCTATATAGTAGGTCTTTGTTGCTTATCTGTTTTATATATAGTAGTGTGTATATATTAATCCCAAACTCCTAATTTATCCCTCCTGCCCCCAACCCTTCCCCTGTGGTAACCGTTAAGTTTGTTTTCTATGTCTTTGGGTCTGTTTCTGTTTTGTGTACAAGTTCATTTGTATCTTTTTTTAGATTCCACATGTAAGTGAAATCATATATTTCTCTTTCTCTGTCTGGCTTATACTTCACTTAGTATGATAATCTTGAGCTACAGCCATGTTGCTGTAAATGGCATTATTTCATTCGTTTTTACGGTTGAGTATACATATATATATTCTATGGTATACATGTACCACATCTTCTTTATCCATTCATCTGTCACTGGACATTTAGGTTGCTTCCATGTCTTGGCTATTGTAAATAGTGCTGCCATGAACATTGGGGTGCATGTATCTTTTTGAATTATGGTTTTCTCCAGATATATGCCCAGGAGTGGGGTTGCTGGATTGTAATGGTAGCTCTATTTTTAGTTTTTTAAGGAACCTCCATACTTGTTCTCCATAGTGGCTGCACCAATTTATATTCCCACCAACAGTGTAGGAGGGTTGCCTTTTCTCCACACCCTCTCCAGCATTTATTTGTAGACTTTTTAATGATGGCCATTCTGATCGGGGTGAGGTGACCTCACTGTAGTTTTGATTTGCATTTCTCTAATAATTAGTGATGTTGAGTATCTTTTCATGTGCATTTTGGCCATCTGTATGTCTTCTTTGGAGAAATGTCTATTTAGATATTCTGCCCATTTTTTGATTGGGTTGTTTGTTTTTTTGATACTGAGCTGTAAGAGCTGTTTGAATATTTCAGAGATTAATCCCTTGTCAGTTGCATCATTTGAAAATATCTTCTCCTATTCCATAGGTTGTCTTTTCATTTTGTCTATGGTTTCCTTTGCTATGCAAAAACTTCTAAGTTTAATTAGGTCTCATTTGTTTATTTTTGTTCTTATTTCCATTACTCTAGGAAAGAGGTCCAAAAAGATATTGCTACTATTTATGTCAGAGTGTTCTGCCTATGTTTTCCTCTAGTAGTTTTTATCATATCTGGTCTTACATTTAGGTCTTTAATCCATTTTGACTTTCTTTTTGTGTGTGCTGTTAGAGAATGTTCTAATTTCATCCTTTTGCATGTAGCTGTCCAGTTTTCCCAGCACCACTTATTGAAGAGACTGTCTTTTCTCCATTGTGTATTCTTGCTTCCTTTGTTGTAGATTAAGTGGTCATAGGTGCATGGGTTTATTTCTGGGCTTTCTAACCTGTTACATTGATCTATGTGCTGTTTTTGTGCCAGTACCATACTGTTTTGATTACTGTAGCTTTACAGTATAGTCTGAAGTCAGGGAGCCTGATTTCTCCAGCTCTGTTTTTCTTTGGCTATGCATGGTCTTTTGTGTTTCCACACAAACTGTAAAATTTTTTGTTCTAGTTCTGTGAAAAATGCCATTGGTAATTTGATAGAGATTGCGTTGAATCTACAGATTGCCTTGGGTCGTAGAGTCATTTTGACAACATTGACTCTTCCAATCCAAGAACACGGTATATCTTTCCATCTGTTGGTGTCATTTTCAATTTCTTTTATCAGCGTCTTATAGTTTTCAGAGTACAGGTATTTTGTCTCCTTAGGTAGGTTTATTCCTAGGCATTTTATTCTTATTGATGCAATGGTAAATGGGATTCTTTCCTTAATTTCTCTTTCTGATCTTTTGCTGTTAGTGTATAGAAATGCAACAGATTTCTGTGTATTAATTTGTATCCTGTGACTTTACTGAATTCACTGATGAGCTCTAGTAGTTTTCTGGTAGCATCTTTAGGATTTTCTATTTATAGTGTCATTTACAGTGTCATGTCATCTGCAAACAGTGACAGTTTTACTTCTTTTCCAATTTGGATTCCTTTTATTTCTTTTTCATCTGATTGCTGTGGCTAGGACTTCCAAAACTGTGTTGAATAAAAGTGGTGAGAGTGGACATCCTTGCCTTGTTCCTGATCTTAGAAGAAATACTTTCAGCTTTTCACCATTAGCTGAGGGTTTGTATCAGGATGATCATGGCCTCATAGAGTGAGTTTGGAAGTGTTCCGTCCTCTGCAGTTTTTTGGAATAGTTTCAGAAGGATAGGTGTTAACTCTTCACTAGATGTTTGGTAGAATTCACCTGTGATGCCATCTGGTCCTGGACTTTTGTTTATTGGGAGTTTCTAAAACACAGATTCAATTTCAGTACTTGTAATTGGTCTGTGCATGTTTTCTACTTCTTCCTCGTCCAGTCTTGGGAGATTGTACCTTTCTAAGAATTTGTCCATTTCTTCTAGGTTATCCAATTTATTTGCATATAGTTGCTTGTAGTAGTCTCTTATGGACCTTTGTATTTCCGTGGTGTCAGCTATAACTTCTTTTAAATTTCTAATTTTATTGATTTGGGCCCTCTCTTTTTTTCTTGATGAGTCTGGCTAAAGGTTTATCAATTCTGTTTATCTTTTCAAAGAACCAGCGTTTAGCTTCATTGACCTTTTCTATTGTTTTCTTAGTCTCTATTTATTTCTGCTCTGATCTTTATGATTTCTTTCCTTCTACTAATTTTGGGTTTTGTTTGTTCTTTCTCTAGTTGCTTTAGGTGTGAGGTTAGGTAGGTTATTTGAGATTTTTCTTGTTTCCTGAGGTAAGCTTGTATCACTATAAACTTTCCTCTTAGAACTGCTTTTGCTGCATCCCATAGGGTTGGATCGTCATGTTTCATTTTCATTTGTCTTTAGGTATTTTTTGATTTCCTCTGATTTCTTCAGAAATCCATTGGTTGTTTAGTAGCATATTGTTTAGCCTCCACATGTTGGTGTTTTTTTCTTGTAGTTGATTTCTAATCTCATAGCATTGTGGTCAGAAAAGATGCTTGATATGATTTCAATTTTTTAAAATTTACTGAAGCTTGCTTTGTGGCCCAGCATGTGATCTACCCTGGAGAATGTTCCATGTGCACTTGAAAAGAATGTGTATTCTGCTTTCAGATGGAATGCTCTATAAATATCAATTAAGTCGATGTGGTCTAGAGTGTCATATAAGGCGTGTGTTTCCTTATTGATTTTCTGTCTGAATGATCAGTCCATTGATGTGAGGTGTTAAAGTCCCCCACTATTATAGTGTTACTGTCAATTTCTCCCTTTACAGCTGTTAGCATTTGCCTTATATATTGAGGTGATCCTATGCTGAGTGCATATCTATTTACAATTGTTCTATCATCTTCTTGGATTGATCCCTTGATCATTATGTAGTGTCCTTTTTTGTCTTTTGTAACAGTCTTTATTTTAAAGTACATTTTGTCTGATATGAGTATTGCTACTCCGGCTTTCTTTTGATTTGGAAATCCTTTTGCATGGAATTCCCTTTTCCATTCCCTCACTTTCAGTCTGTACATGTCTCTAGATCTGAAGTGGGTCTCTTGTAGACAGCCTGTATATGGGTCTTGTTTTTGTATCCATTCAGCCAGCCTATGTCTTTTGGTTGGAGCGTTTAATCCATTTATGTTTAAGGTGTTCTTATTGCTATTTTGTTAATTGTTTTGGATTTGTTTTTGTAGGTCTTTTTCCTTCTTTTCTCTTTTGTTCTCTTGTGATTTGATGACTATCTTTAGTGTTGTGTTTGGATTCCTTTTTCTTTTTTGTGTGTATATCTATTATACATTTTTGGTTTGTGGTTACCATGAGGTTTTGATATAGCAGTCCATATATATACATGACTGTTTTAAGTTGCTGATCTCTTTAATTTCAAATGCATTCCAAATATCCTGCATTTGTACTCTCCTCCTCTCATGATTACTGATTTAGATATCATATTTCTGTGTGGATGATTTCCTACCTTTACTGTACATTTGCCTTTACCGGTAAGCTTTCCCATTTTGTAATTTTCTTGTTTCTAGTTGTAGCCTTTTCTTTACTGCCTTGAGCAGTTCCTTTAGCATTTGTTGTAAAGCTGGTTTGGTGGTGCTAATTCTCTTAGCTTTTGCCTGTCTGTAAAGCTTTTGACTTCTCCATCAAATCTAAATGAGAACCTTGCTGGGTAGAGTATTCTTGGTTGTAGGTTTTTCCCTTCCATCACTTTAAATTTATCATGCCACACCCTTCTGGTTTGCAGAGTTTCTGCTGAAAAATCAGCTGATAACCTTATGGGGATTCTCTTATAGCTTTCATTTTTGTCAATTTGATTACTGTGTGTCTCGGTGTCTTCTTCCTTGGGTTTATCCTGTATGGCACTCTGTGCTTCCTGGACTTGAGCGACTGTTTCCTTTCTTGTGTTAGGGAATTTTTCAGCTATTATCTCTTAAAATATCTTCTCAGGACCTTTCTCTCTTCTTCTGGGACCCCTATAATGCGAATGTTGGTGCATTTGATGTTGTCCCAGGTCTCTTGAACTGTCTTCATTTCTTTTCATTCTTTATTCTGTTCTGTGGCAGTGATTTCTACCACTCTGTCTTCCAGTTCACTTATCAATTCTTCTGCCTCATTTATTCTGCTATTGATTCCTTCTAGGTGCACTTTTCATTTCAGTTACTGTATTCTTCAACTCTGTTTGGTTGTTCTTATCTTTTCTAACTCTTTGTTAAAAACTTCTTGTAACTTCTAGCTCTGTGCATCCATTCTTTTCCCACATTCTTGGATCATCTTTACGATCATCGCTTGGAATTCTTTCTTAGGTAGATTGCCTATCTCCACGTCAGGTAAGTTGTTTTTCTGGGCTTTTGTCTTGTTTCTTCATTCTGGAACATATTCCTCTGCCATCTCACTTTGTTTAAATTTCTATTTGTATTTTTATGTATGAGGAAGGTTAGTTATGTTTCTCAACACTGGAGAAGTGGCCCTCTATAGGGGATGTCCTGTGTGTTTCAGTAGTACACTCCCCTCTCATCACCCAAGGGTCAGGGACCAACTGGTCTCAGGGTAAGTTCTGATCTGCATTTGTGTACTCGGTTCTGCAGGCTGCTGGATTGTAGCTTTCTTGCATCTGGTGTCTGCCCCTGGTAGTGGGGAGCTGGGTCTTGGCCCTCTGGAGGCAGGGCCATGTCATGGGGTGTGTCTAGAGGTCCCTGTGGGTTCAGGAAGTCTTTAGGCGGCCTGTCTGCTGATGGGTGGGGCTGTGTTCCTGCCCTGTTGGTCGTTTGGCCTGAGGTGTCCCACTACTGGAACCTACAGGCTATTGGGTGGAGCCAGGTCTTGGTACTAATGAGCCAAGATGTCATCCACCAGTGTCTATGTCCCCACAGTGAGCCAAAGCCAACCCCCACTTCCAAGGAGCCCTTCCAAGACCCACAGGTAGTGACTTCATAGGAGCCTGGGCCAGACCTGCTTTTGCCCTGGGTCCTGGTGCACACAAGACCTTGTGTGAGCCCTCCCAAGAGTAAAGTCTCTGTTTCCCCCATTCCTGTGGGGCTCCTGCACTCAAGCCCCACTGGCTTTCAAAGCCAGATGCTCTGGGGGCTCCTCCTCCTATATGCCAGACCCCCCAGGCTGGGGAGCCTGACATGGGGCTCAGAACTTTCACTTCTGTGGGAAAACTCCTGTGACATAATTGTTCTCCAGTTTGTGGGTCGCCCACTTAGTGGGGTATGGGATTTGATTACATCACGAGCACACCCCTCCTACCGTCTCATTAGGTTTCTTCTTCATGCCTTTGGATACAGAGTATCTTTTTTGGTAGGTTCCAGTCTTTTTTTTTTTTTTAATCAATGGTTGTTCAGCAATTAGCTGTGATTTTGGTGTGCTTGTGAGAGGAGGTGAGCTTAGAGTCCTTCTACTCTGCCATCTTGTCTCCCAACTGACTTTTATTTTCTAAGTGAGGAAGGAAGAACCTCTGGAGATGAGAACTAGGTCACTGGGGGACTGGGAAGCAAGGAAAACATTTCATGTTCCTTTTGAATAACAACCATGTGACCGCATCCTATTAAAAAACATGGAGAAGCAATAAAGTGTAGATAAAGGAGAGGCAGGCGCATATGAGGAAACCAAAGGGATGGGGAATATGAGCACTGATGACAAAATGAGACCCTGAACACCAGACCACCAGCGCCCCCATCAGAACACTCCCACTCACCATCGCTGACACACTGATAAATGAGGACCACGTCCGCCACCTGCAGGGAGAGTTCATCTGGTTGCTTGGCAGTAAATGATCTAATGATTTCCACTTGGGTCAGTGCTGAGGGCGAAAGGGGACATAATGAACTTCCGGTAGCAGTGGAAAAACAAAACAGGTACAAATCAATAATCTGCATTCACTTAGTCTTTCTGTGCAATCAGAGCTGGCACAGATAGAAACAAGGTAGACTCCTAAAAAGCAGAAAAATCTTTCCCAGGAATTCTCTTACTTGGCTAAAGAGCTTTAGGATTTTAGAAGCTCAGAATCGAGAGTAGGCCTTCTATGATACATGAATCCCCTCAAAAATAGCCTTGATAAGAAGTCATTAGATACATCACACAATAGAGCAGAAAACAGTCACTGTGCATTGGGGAAACTGAGTCAAGATAGATCAGGTATGTGCCAAGGCCATGAGGCTAAAATCCAAAATCTATCCAGTTCTCCTGGCTCTCATCCAGGGTGCTCCCCCAGCCCACCCAACAGCACATAAAAGCTGCCAGAGAAGTTTAGAAATAAAAGGAGCTCCAAGCAAAAGTTAGTTAGAAAACATTTTAGTTTCCCTCAAATTCTCGATCATAACAAATCAATTTTTACTTCAGTGACTTGCTACTGGCTGGCCTGAGTTTTTACTCTGTTTTTTTAATATGAAACTTGATTCCAGAGAACTTTCAAACCAGTCACTTTAGCTCTGACTCTAAGCTTAAAACTATGATTTTTGAGTGCTCCAGAATATCCACCTTTGCTGCCCTAATTCTTTGAATTTGACCTTCCAGCTAGAATCCTCCAGCGTAGCATAACAAGATGCTTAGCCTATGACACTAACCTTTACTGTACCAGTTCCTAGTTCCCTAGAAGAAGAAAATATATTTTTTAATATTACTTTAATTAAAAAAAGTCAAAAGGAAGGGTAAAGTAATTTACCTTAAGGTTAAAAATCCATTTCAGCTTAGATTCACACTGTCAGTATGGAGAAGGTTTAAACATGCTACTATTGCCCATAAACAACAGCTAGAAATTTAAGAGCTTTACAGTATAAGCAGGGCTTTCAATGTAAATTTAACTTAATCCTATCATAACCCCATGTTGTATACAATGCACCTAACTTGCAGATGATTTAAGAGGCTCAGAAAGGCTATGCAGTGATCTGCCATGTTTACACAGCAAAGAACTGCACTTTGAATTCAGTCCCCTTGACTTCCAAAGCAGGGAGCATCCAGAGCTGAGGTGGGGCGGCAGGAAGGAAATCTTGGAGAAAACTTACAAAGCCGGTACTGTGGAGGTTAACCACTAATAACCCAGCAACCAGCAGGGGGCAGAGCCCTCCACGCTCCAGAGCAGACGGCCCTCCAGGTACTTACAGGTTCGGTCCGGAGGCTGCTTCCCGCTGCTGTGTCCCAGGGCAGTTATCCAGCGGGCTCGCTCGCTCCTAAACACAGAGGGCAGATCTGGTTGAGAGATTCAGTGGTGCTTAGACACAGAATGAAGTATGTTCTGGAATGCAAAGGCATTCCCCAAAAACAGGGCAGACATTCTCTAGAGAGGTAAGTGGCTGGCCTTCAAAGCCAGGGTAAGAGTTATTTAAAAATGAAAACAATTAATAAAATAAAAATAAAAATGATCCTCTGGGAAATCTCAAATAGGCCTCAAATGAGTCATTGTCAAAAGATTCTGAATGAATTTAGCTTGTTATTAAGTGGAATTTCTCATATAACAGTTTAACATTTAACAAATATCTGATTACACTAATACATTATAATCACAAAAAGATATTTCGTACGCTTACAATCTGATGTTTAACATTTCAAAAAAGTAAATTTCATTTTAAAAAATCCTAGTAAATCAGTCTCTCGCCACTCCCTCCCCTCTTCTCCTTCCCCCACACTCAACCCACTTCCAAATAAATGAGAAACCTGACATTATTTAAAGTTGTTCTGTTCCTCATACAACAAATGTTGCCAAATATGAGCCTTAGTGAAATAGAAATTCTTTGTTCTCAAATGCTTAAAATAATTTAGTGATTACAGGGAAAAAAAATTTTTTAAGGTAAAAAACAACCAAAAGCTTTTAAACAATATTAAGCTACAATTACATGAAACAGAATAATTACTTAACTAAAGGATCAAAAGTTTCAGATGAGCAAGCATTACTCCATAATATAGTAACCAGGTTTTTGATTTGGAAAGTCAAGTATTAGCACTGTGATTAAATAAACCACACACACATACACACTTGAAAATCTTTTAAGAAGCATTCACATGGCAGATACAGCACTTGACATCCATTATTTCCTGTAAGCTTCCCAAAAGCCTGTTTAAGGGATGAGAAGACTGCACAGAAGTTCGGAGGTAAGCAACCCAAATGAAGGTCAGTTGCTACTATGCCACTCTACCTTCTTAAGAAGGGATGCCTTATAGAAATAAAAATTAAAAAAAAAAAAGGGACCTAATCAAACTTATAAGGTTTTGCACAGCAAAGGAAACAAGAAAAAAAAAAAAAAAAAAAAAAAACGAGGGCTTCCCTGGTGGCACAGTGGTTGAGAGTCTGCCTGCCAATGCAGGGGACACAGGTTAGAGCCCTGGTCTGGGAGGATACCGCATGCCGCAGAGCGGCTAGGCCTGTGAGCCACAAATACTGAGCCTGCGCGTCTGGAGCCTGTGCTCCGCAACAAGAGAGGCCACGATAGTGAGAGGCCCGCGCACCGTGATGAAGAGTGGCCCCCGCTTGCCGCAACTGGAGGAAGCCCTCGCGCGGAAACGAAGACCCAACACAGCCAAATAAATAAATAATAATTAAAGGTGCTAATAATTAAAAAAAAAAACACAAAGTGAGAATTTTAAAAAAAAAAAAAAACCGAAAAGACAACCTATGGAATGGGAGAAAATATTTGCAAATGATGCAACCAACAAGGGCTTAATCTCCAAAATATACAAACAGCTCACGCAACTCAGTATCAAAAAAGAAACAACCCAATCAAAAAATGGGCAGATCTAAATAGACATTTCTCCAAAGAAGACATACAGATGGCCAAAAAGCACATGAAAAGATACTCAACATCACTAATTATTAGAGGAGAAATGCAAATCAAAACTACAATGAGGTCACCTCATCCCGATCAGAATGGCCATCATTAAAAAGTCTACAAATAAATGCTGGAGAGGGTGTGGAGAAAAGGGAACCCTCCTACACTGTTGGTGGGAATATAAATTGGTGCAGCCACTATGGAGAACAGTATGGAGGTTTCTCAGAAAACTAAAAATTGAACTACCATACGATCCAGCAATCCCACTCCTGAGCATATACCCAGACAAAACTCAAATTCTAAAAGATACATGCACCCCAATGTTCATTGCAGCACTATTTACAATAGCCAAGACACGAAAGCAACCTAAATATCCATCGACAGATGAATAGATAAAGAGGATATGGTACATATATACAATGGAATATTAGCCATAAAAAAGAATGAAATAATGCTATTTGCAGCAACATGGATGGACCTAGAGATTATCATACTAAGTGAAGTAAGTCAGAAAGAGAAAGACAAATACCATATGATATCACTTATATGTGGAATCCAAAATATGGCACAAATGAACCTATCTCTAAAACAAACAGACTCACAGATATAGAGATCAGACTTGTGGTTGCCAGGGGGAGGGGGGAAAGGGAGAGATGGATTGGGAATTTGGGGTTGGTAGATGCAAACTATTATATTTGGAATGGACAAACAACAGGTCCTACTGTATAGCACAGGGAACTATATCCAATCTCCTGGGATAAACCATAATGGAAAAGAATAGTAATAAAAGAATGGAAACGTGTAAAACTGAGTCACTCTGTTATACAGCAGAGATTGGCACTACACTGTAAATCAACTATACTTAAATTTTTCTAAAAGTAAAAAAAAAAGGGGGGGGGATGCCTTTATGCCTGGTACTTTAAACAAAAAAACTTGGAGAAAAAAATTCTTTTTTCTCCCACAACGGCCTGCACCTAAAAGATGCTTCTCACCATCACTCTATCTTCACTCCCCGACGTGTATCCATCCTTCCATCCAGACAGAGCAGACTTCTTACAGTCTGGAACTCGACATGCTGTTCCACACCTTTCCTATCTGTTCTTCTCACTCTCAAGTACGACCTTCCCCCTGTTTTTACCGAGCTGTGCCCACTCATCATCACTATTTGATTGCTTTATTGAAGAACACACACATAAAATAAAACACTGCACTAATCGTCAGTATATACAGATCTGTGTTTACTTAGGTACAACCGTGTACACATGCCCACAGATCAAGACACAGACGTGCCAGGAGGTTCCTTTTTTGTCACTTTCCAATCAATAACCTGCAAAGGTAACTGCTGTTCTGATTTCCATCACATAGACACGTTTTGCCAATCTTGAACTTTATGAAAATGGAATCCTGTACTATTGTCCACTTTGGTATCTGGCTTCTTTTATTCAACACATCTACTCAGTATTGAAAACACAAGCCTCACCTCCTCCAGGTGGCCGCCTCTGATGCGTGAACCCACACTCCCGTCCCCATCCCATTCTTGATAATCCTGTTCCCACGCCCCCCTCTGCACAGCTCTGTCACACTGCCCGGCAGCTGTAGGCCTCCTGAAGCCAGGCACCTTATCTCCACAACTGCCTGCACATAACAGGAGCTCTGTAAACCCTGACCTCGGATAAATCACTACTACTCATTGACCCCCGATCTTTTATGGGCTTGTCTGTTTCTCTGACTGGGCCATAAACTCCCCAAGGACAGTTATTGGATCTTGTTCTAAATAGCATAGGGGATCACATATATGCCAGGTACTGTGCTTTTTTGTTTTTGGCGAGTACCATCTAGTCTAATCTTTACAACCGTCTTACAAATACTACCGTTATTATTCCCAATTTTTTTCAGAAGACGAAGCTGAAGTCTGAACTGTTAAGTGTCTGCTCACAGTAAAACTGCTAAGTGGTAGAGTCAGAATATAAGCCAGGCAGCCAGGGATCAAAGAGGTGATGCTCCCTAGCAGGTGCTCACAAAATAACGAGGGACGGCAGGAAGGGTGGAAACTGCAGTCTGCTGAAAGACAGACTTACTTAAAAGAAGAAAAGGAGGCTGGGCCCTGGTCGAGCTGGTGAGTCAAGTAGTAATATGCACAGTTTATGTAAAAACTGATGACACCGTCTTGCTTTTAGAACCTTTGTCTCTCTAATACAGGACAAAAGGCTTCAGGGTGGTTTTATAAGGAACAAGTAAAGCACAACCTCCTTTCAGATAATCCCAAGCAAACACTTAAATCTTTGATATCTCTTCGTTGGGTAAGATTTTTAAAATTCAGGCTCAACTAGAATTTCCAAAGTCCAAAGGCAACTGAAAGCTGAACAATATCTTAAGGATGGAAGAGCAGTTCGCCAGAAGTAACCTAAAACGACCCATTTGCGTCTCCACATGCCATACCCAGACATGTCAGACTCATCTTTGGCTTACCATGACATCTTCACATGGCCCTAACTGCTGTCTGCAGTCCTTCAAGTCAGATCTCCCAGCCGTGGACCGTCTCGGGCATTTGAGTGGCCGCTTTTAGCGGCAGCCTCACCCTGCAGCCAGTTTCTAGAAGTCCAGGTGAAAAATCTTTCACTCCTGCAGCATGCTGCCTGGATGCTAATGGCATCCCTTCGACATGGCGGCCCCTCCCAGGGGCTCCAGAGGACAGAGCAAGACAGTCCTTACTGCCTCGCTGAAAGGAGCCGCTTCTTGAAATGGCTTCAATTGAATCAGTCCCACTCCCTCTGAGATGCCATCAAAACCGCACGGCATTACCCAGGGCTTCCAAGAGCCATGCCAAGGAGCTCCCTCCCGTCACGAGGCGGAAAGCACTGCATCTCTAAAGCAGGGAGGAGACTCACTCCACATAAAATGGAACTCTAAGAACAAGAAAACCCCGGGCCTAGCTATTTTCTCCAGGGACGAGGTGAGACAATCAACACGAATTCACAACCCATGCCACACCCAGCTTACTGAGATTTCCCTTTGCCCAAAGTGCCAGAATCAGCAATGCCGTTAATGGGGACCCGGGGCAGCTCAACTTCTAAGGCGCTCCTGACCCCTCCTTCCTTCAAACAACATTCACCAAGTCCCTGCCTTTGCAGGAGCCCTGTGCCAGGCTGGGGCTGCCAAGTGAGTAAAATGGGGCCTCTTGCTCTCCACAGCCTTCCTTCAGTGAGGGAGCAGACAGAGCAAAAGACAGACGCACACAGAATCCAACACATTGTGCGACGTGCTGGGATGGTGCCCTCTAAATAAAACCCATCTGAGAGTCGAGAAGAGGCCCTTTCCACATAAACATCTGGAAGCGCAGTCCTTTCTCTATGCACGGCATGAAATGATGCACCTACAGCTCCCCACTCAGGAGTCAGCTGTCACAGTATCTTGTCCTGTCCCTCATATGATTAATTAAGCACCGTAGGTTTAAACTTAATTGCACAAAGGTTGAAGATACAGCCAAGCTGGACTTCGCATTGAATACCAGGCATCTGCTAGAAAACACAGATCCACACTAAGAAAGTAGGAAGCAGGGTGTGAAACAGAGGTAGGACTGTGAATGAGACGGAATGGAACAAACGCCCACAAAGGGCTTCACCACTGGAGGGGGGTCTCCCTGGATTTTCAATAGAAGTGAAGAGACCTCAGCTGCTGTTTAACCTTCCTTTTATCCCTTTGAAAATGGCATTTGACCAGATGTATACCTTTTGTGCTCCTTTTCACAGCCTACAACTTTACCTATGGTTCCTTGTGAAACTCCTATACCCATGGCCTTTGGGGAAAAAGTCTTCCTAAGGAATAGGATCATGGAGATGGCTGTTTTTGTTCATTCTCTCACACATTCAATTCAACGAGATGAGATCAATAAGCTGATCCATTAAAGAAAACCCACAGGGCAAAAATCGTCCTCATGAATGATGTGCAACAAAGCCTTATAAAGCTGGACACCAGCTCAACTTACTAATTTAAAAAATCTAACCAAAGCAAAGTAGTTCCCCTAGCCCACTAAGAGTTCTAGAAATTTAGATTCCATGACATGTTATATAGTTAAATCAACTGTTTCCTGTTTATCATATCAAACAGCTCATGAGACCTAGTCTGGTCCAGAATCCTGAAGTTAACCTTAAGCGGGTCAACTACCTGTTTCCTTGGAAAAAAGACCTACACCATCACCTGCTCTCCTGTTTTACTGGAGGTCAGTGATGAGGAATCACCAAAGATTTAAGTATCTTGACGGGCACTGTACAAATGTAAAAGATTATTGGACATAGATTCCAGATTCAATGAAGAAAAAAATACTACAATCTGTAATAAATACATTTTTTTTCCCATACAAATTGTGATCTCTATATGTGGATTTTTCTTAAAGGATGAAGAGTATGTCAGACGTACTATTTACAATTTTATCCCAACCTATTTACTTCCTGTTAATTAAATCATTAACAGAAGCAGGAAGAGAGCAAAAGACTGCCCGCAAACAATGCCCCTTTATCAGGAGGGCCCAGGAATGGGTTGTCAGAATGGCTGACAGGACTATTAGGCGTCTGGTTCAGTTTGTGAGACAGAAACTTTGAGAAGGGCCTTTGCTTACAGCTTAAGGTGATTATATCTCATAGCTAAATAGAACGGGTGAAGAAAGTTTTCGTTCATTACTGAACGTGTCCTTATGTCTCATCTCTGCACAGGCTGGACCCAAATGCCATCCAAATTCCATTATGGACGCAGAAAGCCAAGGACGCCACTTGCCACAGTGTTGCTCTGTGCCAGCTGCAGCTGTCTGGGCTTCATTTTAATGAAGGCAGACAAAGGGGGCTCTCGGCCTTGAACATTCCTCTTGCAAGGCCCAGAGGGAAAAGTGACATTAGTAAAACATTCCTCCCTTGTCCTTTTATCAAGGGTAAGCTTCTGTATTTTCCACCAACCACTGTCTCATTAATAATGCAGAACTTAAGATCTTTAACAAGCAAACAGATATAACACAGTATTGCTTAGAGGTACATGCTAAAAAAAAAGTTTAACCACATCCTTGACAGCAAATGTTGAAAAACAAGTGGAATTTAGATAAAACTTGCTCTAGCAGCACAAAACAAACAAACAAACAAAACCCCCAGTGAATAGAGACTGATAGAGGAGCAGTATTTCTCTACATGCTGCTACTAGTCTACCTTGCCTTGGATATAGAAAAGCAAATTTTATTAATTGTAGGGCAATTCCAAAAAATATTTATTGGGAACCTGCTACATACAAAGTGAGAAAAGGACAAAACTGGAGCTGAGTGTGGGGATTAGTAATAAAACCGTGAAAAACTGATTGGAGAGAAGAATGGTTAGGAGGCTTTGAGGGTGGTTCAAAAGATAAAGGATGTATGGGTTGCCCTGGGAAGGAGGTAGTGGGATGGAAACATGTGGGAAGATGCAACAGCGTTTCATACAGGAAGAACCAGTCCGGGATGGATCTGTTCAGATCTAGAAGCATCAGAAACGACACCAAGTCTCCAGACTGGGTACCTTGAAATGGTGTCAAGGGTACCATTTACAGAAATGTGTGTGTCAGGGAAAGCAGAGCGTGCTGGTGATGACTGGTTCCAGACAGGCTGCATTTCTGAAGGGGAAGTGAAGAGGAAAGGTTACATGTGGGAGAAGAACTAAGAGCACACAGATTACAGCTTGAGAACATCTCAGAAAGGGGGTGAGCGTCAGAGAGCTGGGCAGCTAACAAAATTAAATGATATTAGAGGTAAAGAAAGCGGGAGACTGGACTGCTGGGTGTGGTACCTAGGAAGCCACTGCTCATCTTCTGATGGAGCGCCCTCAACTGGGTGGCAGAGGAAGACGCCATACTGAAGACGGTCAAGGAGTAACTCAATATAGGGCGTCAGCTGCTCAAGCCAAAAACCCAAAGCATCATCGATTCCTCTCTTTCACTCACAGCCACCCCAACTCATCCTGTCCTTCAGTTGGTCCTGTTGTCTCCACCTCCACAATGTTAGGTTTCCATCTCCTCGCACAGACCACACTCCATCCCAACATCAAGACTCCCCTGGACTGGGACTTCCCTGATGGCGCAGGGGTTGAGAATCTGCCTGCCAATGCAGGGGACACAGGTTCGAGCCCTGGTCTGGGAAGATCCCACATGCCGTGGAGCAATTAAGCCCGTGCGCCACAACTACTGAGCCTGCGCTCTAGAGCCTGCGAGCCACAACTACTGAGCCCGCGAGCCACAACTACTGAGCCCATGAGCCACAACTGCTGAGCCCGTGCACCACAACTACTGAGCCCGTGCACCACAACTACAGAGCCTTCACTCTAGAGCCCCATGCTCTGCAACAAGAGAAGCCACTGCAATGAGAAGCCTGTGCACTGCAACGAAGACCCATTGCAGCCAAAAATAAGTAAGTTTTAAAAAATCATTAAAAGACTCCCCTGGACTAATGCAACAGGACCCTAACTGCTCTCCCCACTGAAACTCCTGTGTCCACACCAGTCTTCCATGGAACTCCCCATTCCAGCTTAGGAGGCTCTAAACCAGTGCTTCTCAAAATATCTGGGGTGAAGAACTGGTCTTCACCACCCCCAACGCCCACCTCTGCTCCAATTCATTGTGGACCAGGTGTTCTCAAATACAATAAAAATGAGTTACTGATAAAATAATCACATGCTTTGATGCTGCAGAAATGTCCAACTGCTATAGTTTTTGACTGCTTCCTTCAAGCCGGGCCAGTAGCGGTTTGAGGCCTGGCAGCCCACAGACCACACTGGAATAACTCTGCTCTAAAACGCTCTGGGCTCCACCAGCCTCTCAACCACCCACTCTCTCCCTGGCTTATTCTGATCTAGCCAATTTCACTACGTTCCAGCCAAGTTTGATGGTCTCGAACTTGTTTCCCTAGGAGTTTGGCACTTGCCGTGCCCTCTGCCTGGACCGTTCTGGCCCTGCATTTTCCCATGGATGGATTCCTTCCAGGCACTCAGGGCTCAGTCCCAAATGTCATCTGGAGAAGTCTTCCTCTGCCATCTAATTTAGAGGACAGATCCCCATCCCAGCCCTTAACACTCCGGAATACATTCCTGGCTTTACTGTTAGTTAGTTAGTTAGTTAGTTAGTTAGGCTGTGTTGGGTCTTTGTTTCTGTGCAAGGGCTTTCTCTAGTTGTGGCAAGCGGGGGCCACTCTTCATCGCGGTGTGCGGGCCTCTCACTATCGTGGCCTCTCTTGTTGGGAGCACAGGCTCCAGACGCGCAGGCTCAGTAGTTGTGGCTCACGGGCCTAGTTGCTCCGTGGCATGTGGGATCCTCCCAGACCAGGGCTCGAACCCGTGTCCCCTGCATTGGCAGGCAGATTCTCAACCACTGCACCACCAGGGAAGCCCGCACTTACTTATTTTTGAAATTGGATGAAGAAATGCTTTCCCACCATCCCAGTTCACTGTAGGCCATCTGCCCAGGCAGACTGGCAAAAGTTCAGTGCCACCAAAGTCACCTCCTTGAGGGCAGGAAGCACACAGGCATAGGTTCTTCAGTGGAACAGAAGCCCCCAGAGGGCAGGGGTCTGGTCTCTGCACTGTTCACCACTACATCCCAGCACTTAGAATAGCGCCTGAAAGGATGCAGGTGCACAATAAAAATTCACTGAGTAAATAGGGAGAAATGAAAGCTGCTCTCTTGAGAAGTGCAGCTGTAAAGGGAAGGAGAGACTTAGGGGTGGGTTGGGGGCCAGCAGTAGTACAGCAGAGGGTGGGCAAGACAGAAAACAGGAGGAGAAAAATGAACTAACAAGAGGGGCACACACAGCAAGCACCTGGAATTCTCGGGGACAAGATCACCAGGAGCAGCGCTGAGGGGGCTTCCTTGTAGAGGAAAGACTCGGCACTGGGCGTGAGCCCTGACAAGTAAGATACTTGGTAATTCGAGGAGTTCTGAGAAGGGCATTCCAGGAAGTAGGAAAAACATAGGCAAAGGAACAAGAAAGGAAGTTTTAAATGGAAGATAATTTGAGGGATGCAACATCTATTCAGCATTTTATTATAAAATATTTCGAACCATATGATGCCTTAAATTTACCACAAACTTTTTCATTTTAAGTCTATGAACTTAAAAAATCACATTTTAGTAGTTTTTCACATGTAATAGCAACTAGCTTCCTGGAGTTTCCGTTCCAGAGCCGGAACAAGGCCAAGTTGAGCAGCAAGATGGGGGCGGAATAGAGTCTCCGAGATGGCAGCTTCTCAGTAGGAAGCTTAAAATTTGTTATTAGAAAGAACATCAGATTCACGAAGGTCAAGGTCTAGTCCCATGTTGGCAGTAACTCACCTCCTGTGTGACTTTAGGCAAAACACTTCACCTTTTTGCGTCTCCTCTTACATCTGGGAGAAAACTGAGGGAGTTGGACTACAGACCTATAATTAGGGTCACAACATATTTTATCGTCTAAAGACACTTTGGAAAGCCAAAGAGGGTGCTATTCTTAATTTTGCCAGAACAACAGACATAGCGCTGATCCCAAAGAAACCAAGATGTACAGTCATCTTACTTATATGCTTCAGCTCTGAAGTACCATCCTTCTCTAGAAACACCCAAGGCTCCCTTCATGCTCCCTAGCTAGCCCTGTGCCTGGCACATCCCAGATGCTCACTAAGCGTTTGCCCCATTTCCTTTTGGTGAGCTTTTCTGCATTCTTTATGTAATCAAAGCTATTGATCTGTTCTTCCACAACTTCACTGCCTTATAATAGCTGAACCGTCCTTGTGCCAAACAGCTGCACCCTTCCTTCGGCTGATTTCACATTCCATATAGTCCCAGGTGCCTCTACTATGGAACAGTTTTTCAAAGAAGGTAAATATTTAGGTACAAACCCTATTCTTTTTCAAACCAAAGAATAAGAAGCCAAAGAATGTAGTCGACTGGTCTGAAATTCTGCAATTACTCAAGGCCTGGGTTGTGGTGAAAACCTTCTCAACTAGCTTGCTAATGGACCACTTTAACCATGTATAACATAAAAGAGAGAAACGTTAAAAAACATACCTATGCATTTGGCAAATCTTAGAAGCAAAGAAAACATTCTGCATAGGCCAAAACTCTGATTGCTCAAAACCAGGTAACCCAGAGCTGGCCTGCACATTTCCAAATACAGCATGTAACGACTCGCTAGACTTTTAAACGCTGATTGGGTGTTTTTTGGTTTTGTTGTGTTTTGTTTTAAGGAAAGTGCATCCTGGCTGTCATATACTTTCTTTCAGCACCAATGATACTTTATGCCTTGTAGGTTTAAAAGTATTTGTCCAGTTATTTACTTTAACTGTAATTGAGTGGGGGGGGGGAGTGAGGGAGTCACTTCTTCCGTACCCAAGGAGACAGCCGCCCCTCTGCCCCTTCTGGAATGTTCTCTTGCTATTAATGAAAGAACTACAGATATGAGTCATACCCACGGGTTTACGGGTGACATAACTAGATATTCTGAGAACATTTCTCATTGAGGAAATGAACGTCCATTCAGTCCATGGCAAGATCAAAAGGCAAGAGGGTGGAACAAAGGCTACAGAACGTCCCAGGGAAGGATCTAGCCTTGGTGTAAAAACTGGACAGGCCGGTTTACTGCCTACTGTCTTGGAATAATCTCAGAAACCAGCAGTAGAGATTACATAAATTATGAATGAGACAGTCAGGAAAAGCTCTGCTGATAAAGAGCAAACAATCCTTATAAACACAGAGAAAAGGAAAACGTAAAGCGAAACCAACAACACTTTCTCCCTTACTAAAAAAGACAAACTAAAATCTTCATTTCTGAGAATTCTTTATAACAAGCAGTAATCTCCAAAGTGTTTAAGACTTTTTCATCCTTAAAGTCCTTTAAGATCCAAAGCTCAGACATACTAAATTCTCTTTTTTTTAAGAGAGGCTTCCCCAAACAGAAGAGGTCTAGGTCTATCTTCACAGGCCAAGGGGTTTAATCATCTTTAGAGTCAAAGAAATGCCTTCCTCAGCCCTGGTCTTGGGTGTGTCTCCTGCTAGTCACCTGCACAGACCAGCAAGCACTGCACCCACCGGAGGTGCCCTCCCCAGAGGGGAAAACACAGAGGAGCATCCTTGGAATGCAGGGCTTTCCAGCAGTTTCCTGGAAGAATTCTGGGACCTTAGGAAGAGGGATTTCTTTGTTTTATAAACAAACACAGAGGATGACGCTCCTTTTCTTATCCATTCCCTCTGTTAGCTCTTGAGCACATTTGGAATACTCTTTCGCATTTGGAATACTCTCTTTCGGCTGTTTTTAAATCTCAAATAGCTTTCTATCACCCTGCCCCTCTTGGTTTTCTTCAGCCTTGGAAAAGTTACTTCTAGTGCCAAAAACAGGAAATGAGCATTTATCGTTTTTATGTGGACGGCTTTTTTCCTTCTTTTTCTTTTCTTATATCTCTCTAACAATCCAGGGACCCTGTTAAAATACTCTTAGAAAGTGGAGATGATCTCTTCGGGTTGGCTTTCGCTAAGATTCTGTTACAGCCTTAGGGTTGTTACTCAAGAGCTGCTGACCCATTTGAATCACACCATGTAGGAGCCAAGTGGGAGACGGCGTAGGAACCCCAGAGGACCAAGAATTAGGGAACTTCTCCTTTCCCTCCACTGTTCCACCCTCTGACCCAACATAATACCTGCCTATGATGATGGTTCTAAGGGGAGGTTTCCAGTTTCCAAACAAATTGGTCAGCTATCTCTACATGGACAAAATCGCAATGTAACCAAACAGGACCCTACAGGGCCTTCCCAAGACAGACACCACCCGACCCCGCCAAAACCCTCTGTTTTTGCTCCTCTCTGAAGTACCTAGGTAACAGTATCCGATGCACATTTCCTGAGTTGTTTTTTACAGATGCTAAAACCACCACCAAATGGAAGAACTTAACTACTTGATGATCATGAGCCCCCAGACCGACTGGCACCTAAGGATTCATAATGTCGACCAACCTGTTACCTCAACACCAGCCAATCAGAGAACTGTGCACGAGCTGATCACATACCCTGGGACCACCCTCCCTCACATGGCCTTTCCTTCGGGGATTTGGGGGTTTTTAGAGTGCGAGTCACCCATCCTCCTTGTATTGGTGCCTTTACAATAAACACTGCACTTTCCTTCACCACAACCCAGTGTCAGTAGATTGGCTTTACTGTGCACGGGCAAGCAGACCCAAGTTTGGTTCAGTAGCAGCACGGGTGGACTTGACAATTAAGCCCCCTTGCCTTCATCCTGTGTGAGGATGGACTGCCTACTAACTGCTGGTGAAACTGCAGGCACAAACAGGATGGCTTCTGCCTCTGCATAAACTCTGGATGGGAAAGAGGGATCGTCAACATGTTAGGGAACCGTTGATCGAAACTGCCCACCTTGGCCAGGCACGACGATAACCACTTGCATGAGTTGTCTCACAACAGGAGGTCCTGATAAGGTCATGGTGCTGCCATGGAAAACTAACCAGGAGAATTCGGGAGGGGCCGAAAGGAAGGAGGAGATGCCAGCCCATAATGTGGGCCAACCTCCCAGAAACGGTCATGCTAGAATCCATCTTGGCTGAGAGATGCAAGAACCACCAGGGAGGACCCTGAGTCAGATCAAATATGGGCACAAGCAAGATGATTGGTCAGAGACAACCCAGAAACTAACCCTATTACCATAAAACCTGAGACCGAGAGCCACATGGCCGAGCAGTCCTCCTGGGTTCCCTTACCCTGCTGTTCTCCGCCCAGGCGCCCCTTCCCAATAAAGTCTTTCGCTTTGTCAGTACGTATGTCTCCTCAGACAATTCATTTCCAAGTGTTAGACAAGAGCCCATTTTCTCAGGCCCTGGAAGGGGTTTCCCTTCCTGCAACAAACGTAGTTCCCCAAACTGAGTATCTCTTTTGACAGAAATCACTGGTCTTTCTGCTGCCTGGTCGAAGGTAGGTGATACAAAATGACTTCAATTTCAGTAGCTAAGAAAACTCAGGGCCTAAGATCAAACTACCAGTTAGGTCATATTCCTAGGGCTCCTGGGTCATAATTTTATCAATGATTAAAATAAAATGATTTTTAAAACACTCTGTAAATATAAAAGCACACCACCTAAAGCACAACACATCCATCAGGAGTCATGGGGATGAAAATAACAATATCCATCTCTCAGGACACTGAGAAGATCACAGTGAGAAGACGAGCATCTGTATAAAGCACCCAGCCCTATGCTTGGTGCATAACAGGTAATCAATAAAAAATAAATAAATAGTAGGTAGAGTTTACTGTTTTTAGGGAGTCTGTGGACCAAGGGTAATTAGGTAGGGAAGACCGACAGCAGATATTCTGAAACCCTCTCCTTGCACATACTTACTGAGTCTCAGCTCCCAGCAGCATCTCCACTTTCTCGTTCACGTGGTTACTAAGGACTGTCAGCGTAAAGAGGTGACTAGCAGAGTTCTGTCTTGAATAAAGCACTGCGGAACTGTTCTTCCCTAGAGAAGAATTAAGCTCTTCGCTGTCACAAGACTCCACCAGTAGCTGATCTCTTAAGGAATAATCATTGACATTGTAACTTTCTTCACTGTAAGGAAGAGGGAAAAAGAACCTATCAGTAATTCAGTGGATGAGACTGGGACGTTATCGGTTTTCAAATCACATTTTGGGGGAAGGTGGCAGGGGAGGGAAGGAGGACAGGGAGAGAATGATTTATTTTAAAATAGGAATTGGACTCTGAATTAATCTACTGATTACGTGTCAATATAACCCTCCAAAATTAAACCTGTTAATTACTATTTTTCTGTAGTATACTAAATTGTATCTTACATATAAAAGCAATATTAAGAACAATTATTAGCACCTACTGTGTAGCACAGGGAACTCTACTCAATTTTCTGTAATGGCCTATATGAGAAAAGAATCTAAAAAAAGAGTGGATATATGTACATGTATAACTGATTCCCTTTGCTGTACATCTGAAACTAACACAACATTGTAAATCAACTATACTCCAATAAAAATTTAAAAAAAAACAATTATTAAACCCTCTAGGTTTTATTTTACATTTTCCTGGCATTTTCTTGCAACAAGTGAGACAGACATGCATCATGGTAAGGCTTGAACAGCTATACTTCCCCAGCCTTACTCTCATCCGCAGGATAGAGGTCATCTCAAACCTACTCACACTCTGGGTAGCGAAGCTGCCCTCGCAGCCTCCAAACCACCAGGCACAGGAGGAAAGAACAGCCCCAGAGGTCTGCTTGCTTCTGGCAAGACGCCCAACCCATCCTTCCCTCCAGCATGCATGGCCTCACCACCTGCTCAGAAACCACCAGGACTGATCCCGCCACGCCCTCTATCCCTGCTTATGCCCAAGACCACCTGGTATTCTTCATTCCCCTGAATGTACTCTCACCTGCACAGTGCTGTGAACATGCCTAATTGGGCCTCACCGCCCTAAGCCCCTCGGCTGAAGCATTCCACTGCATCCTCTGGAAATGCACCTCATTTAGGGAATCCAGCAAAATCTTCTAAATCCTCCGCCCCTTCTCTGAACTCTCCCTTTACCTTCTTGCCTTAACAGACACTTGGCTCTTCTAGAGAGCACAGCCTCCTCTGAAGGCTCTCTGCCTGCTTGAGTCTCGTTACTCCTAGACAATGATTGCTTCCTCCTCCTCCCAGAAGGTCCCCAGCTTTGATGCTCATGCCAGCAGTCTCTATCTCATCATCACAGTCATCTCCAGGCCCCTGGATCATGCCTCATCCTCACTCATGCGTTTAGTTGCTGGCTTAACTGTCACTCTCCAACACTACTTCCTTGAATTTCCATGTGGCAATCCTTCCATTACCCCGGCCTCTCAGTTCCTTGACTTCCCTGTCAACAATCAACCTTGTCACTACCACCAACTGCAACCTCTCTGCAATCCCAACGTCAAACACCCCTGTCTAACCAGTCCCGCCAATCCCTTTGACTCACCTCTTCTAATCCTCAACCTCAACAATTTTAACCCACCATTCCTACAACCCACTCACTCCACCACCTTTCCCTCCATCCTTAAACCCTTCATGTCCTCTCATTCATGCTTATTCACTTATCCAACTTGAATTTCTTGATACCTACTTACAATCACTCCTTGCATACACACTCATTTCCTTGGCAAATCCCAACTCTGGTTAGATACACCTCCCCTCTATTCTCTATCTGTACTCTCAGTTGAACACGGCAGAGCTCAATAATAACTGCTGAGTAAATGGATGACCGTGCAATACATTTTAATGTATTCTAGGAACCATACTGGATAATTACCTTACTTAATAATAAATGCAAATGTATGAACTCAGGAGAGCTAAGAGATAAAAAAAATCCTTGTCCCCAGCTATACTAGGAATTTTGGAATAGGCCATTTTGTTCAAGATTTCTTAGAAAGTTTTTCATTCGGTGGCGGGCATCTGCCTGTCAACCACTCCCTGTAACTCTCCTTTAGAAACTTTATAATCATTTTTAAAATTTAGGTTGATAGATTCTTCCCCCTCCAAAACTGGCAAACACAGTTATATCATCTATAAAAGCAAAATACTGCCTTTTGATCAAGTCTGTTTGTTGCTAGGATAATCATCTGTATTAACTGAAAGTTCACATGGCAAGATCACCTCCAAAGCTCCCCTGAGACTGCCGACGGACCAGCACAACCATACTCAGAATATATAAAATATTTCTCATATCAAAATGAGGTTTATCAAAGGTCACATAATTTTTATAAAAGGAGGAAGCAGGGTAATACACTTTACAAACAAACAACGTTATACTTTTAAAAGACCGTGTTTACCAGAAACAAAGGAGTCGATTTTTGGCAAAGCTGGTGTCAGGCTGCACCCTGCAGGCCTACAAGCCTCGTAGCTGCCCAGCCTCGAGACCGAAGAAAGAGCTCGGAAACAGCAACAGAGACATCAGTGGTTTATTGGAGAGGGGATCTCACACATCCGAAACATCCGCGGCCTGTGCTGCAGACAGCGGGCGGGACAGGGCAGGAGTCTTCATTGCTCAGGGCGGGGGAGAAGGAGGCTACCATTTATAGGGGGAAGTGACGCCAGGGGGGCTTATCAGTTACCAGGGAGACCAGCAGCTGGGGCACATCACTCACAGCCCCTCAGGTTAATGACCATCACGAGGGTAGATGTTTCTCTTTAATAAACTAGCAGATGGAATCATTCTGGCCTGATGATTAGAACAATCACTAGCTGGGGCAGGGGGCAAGCACGTTCCTGTGGGTAAGGTGTAGGTGGCACTGCTCCAGCAGGGGATGTACAGAGAACAAGAGAACAGCCATCTTGAGTGGCCTGACCATACAGCAAGTAAAGCTTATAATATTGTCTAGATAGCTCAGACACAGATGTAGTAAAACCCAGGACTCAGGATAAAACCAAAAAGTAAAAAATAAAGACAAAAGCAAAACCTCAACAACAACAGCAAAAACAAGAGAAAAAAACAAGATGAACAAGGACTTGCTTGCTACTGTCCTCTCTCTGCACCTCTGAGTTACTCTTTTGGTCCAACTCACAAGTTTAAAAAGATGACCTTTTAGTTAAAGACGCCCATTTCCAGTTAAAAATAATTCTGCTTCAGACAGAGAAATCCAAGCTCCTTAATGTGGCACACATGGGGTATGTAGGCAGTGCCCTAAATAATGACATTGCAAAGGCATCCTTTGCATTCCCAAAGAAATAAAAGGCAAAGATATGCTATAAAGCCATCGTTCAAGATGACTCAAGTTCCAAAAAGTCTTCAGCATGAAGTGGCTTTACTTACTAGGTAGTCCCCAGTAGAATTCAAGATGAAGAGTTCACAGGAAACTAATGTAAACAAATATGAAAAAACTAGTTAAGTCTTTTCTTCCCTCTTAATTTTCAGAGTTCATATTTCCCCCAGCATTTGCCTAAATACAACCAGTGTTTGCCTAAATACAAACAATACCAGCTACTGTTGTTTCATCGATATGTTGAATCTTTGTCTTTGAGGGGTAATTAGAGACAGCAGAAGTATACAAGTTAATAGAATGTTTTTTTAATTGTTCTCTTAAGCCATGACAACTGCAATGCCATTAAGACCTAGGGTGACCGTTTGATCCAGTTTATACCTGTGGTTCTCTCAGGTGTCCAGCTGGGATGATACTGGATGAAACTGGCAGCCACTTTATTTATAGCTATGTGAGTTCACCTCAAGGTATCCGTGTCTACACATCTGCACATCTGGGTCACTGAATGTGCCTGGACACAGAACTTTCCCACTGTTTTGCCTTCTGTATCCAAAATAGGATGCAGGAAACAAGTGTGCTTTTTTTTTTTTTAACTGATTCAATAGCAGTCACCCAATATCATTATTTCATCTAGACCTGCAAACGTCTTCATTATGTGATACATAATGTCCACAACTTCTTCACTACTCCTTTAATGAATTTAATATAAAAAACTTGATTTAACAGTAGTCAAGTAAGTTGATGATTCATCCTTGTCAGCCGTTATTCAAACCCAATGGAATAAAAACTAAAAAGGAGCTCACTCTTGCTAGCATGTTTGTGCTCTCTCACACACACACTCACACACTTAATCTCATAAAGGTTCAAAATAATATTTTCCCCTCTCTAAATCTGCTAAATACTGAGTGAAATTCATTCTCCTCATGTCAGCCAGCACCTACTGTCTCTCTCCTGCTAATACAGAAGGATAACTGTTAAAATATGGGCTTAAGCAGAAGAGGAGCGAATCCACAGTCAGATGCAGCCGTTTACAACCCCACTTCCTCCTCTGCCGACCCACCCGTGTCCAGTAAGTACAAAGCAAGCTCAGCTGGGTTGGGAAAGATGCTCCTTTCCTAGGGAAGTTGATGCTAATCAGACTTCCCCATGTTTGTTTCTTCCATTTAGCAAACATATGGTGTACATAGTCTCTGAAACAATTTGGATCATGCAATTAGGAAGTTAAACTGCTCAGAAAAAGGCAAATGGAAAAACCACCTTTCCTCGCACGGAGAAGTTTACATGTAGACTTCCTCTGATTGTCTTAGACAGGCTCCAAGTTTACCAGCTGCTCATGAAACAAGCAGCAGCTTTGTGCAAGCAGAGGCTCCTATCAGGCGCAGCAATCAAATCTATACAAGCCTGTTGCTCTGTGGTATAAACAATGATGGGTCTCCCTGTTGAAACCCGCTTAAAGTCCTAGTAACCTTTGTTGAGATTCCTTTCTTTTCTTAACAAGATAAAAAGCTATCAGTAGAGAACAGGATATGGTGGTAAATAAGTACCTCAATTATTCTTCCCTTGGAAGGCGTTCTTTTGTTAAGCAGCTCCATAGTGTTTGGTTCTACTACATGCTACCTAACAGCATGGGCTGAAAACTGATACACCTTTTTGTGAACAGTGGATTTCTTTTTTTTTTTAATTAACTAATTTATTTGTTTATTTTGGCTGCACTGGGTCTTCGTTGCTACGCACAGACAGTCTCTAGTTGCAGTGAGCGGGGGCTACTCTTTGTTGCAGTGCGCAGGCTTCTCATTGTGGTGGCTTCTCTTGTTGCAGAGCACGGGCTCTAGGTGTGCAGGCTCAGTAGTTGTGGCACGTGGGCTCAGTAGTTGTGGCTCACGGGCTCAGTAGTTGTGGCTCGCAGGCTCTAGAGTGTAGGCTCAGTAGTTGTGGCGCACAGGCTTAGTTGCTCCGCGGCATGTGGGATCTTCCCAGACCAGGGCTGGAACCCTGGCAGGGAAGATTCTTAACTGTACCACCAGGGAAGTCCCAACACCGGATTTCTTAAAGTGATTATTACGGAGCACTTTGAACTTCATCTCCCACAGATTTCTATAAAGGTGGGAATTTTTCATACTGGGCATGTATTTATTACTTTTAAATCAGGACAGTATTTACAACTGCATACAACATACATACATTTTTAGAATACCAAAGCTGCGTATGTACATACTCAGTAGTGAGTGCAGGGTGACAGACACCCAGCTCCACTCAGGACTTACTCTGGGAAGGAGGGGGAGGAAGAAGGGATGATGATGAAGAGGCTTTAGGTATACCTGCAGTATTATATCAGGGCTTTTGTTTAAAAAGAAGAGATCTGGGCTTCCCTGGTGGCGCCGTGGTTTAGCGTCTGCCTGCCAATGCAGGGGACACGGTTTCAAGCCCTGGTCTGGGAGGATCCCACATGCCGCAGAGCAACTGGGCCCGTGAGCCACAACTACTGAGCCTGCGCATCTGGAGCCTGTGCCCTGCAACAAAAGAGGCCGCGATAGTGAGAGGCTCGCGCACCGCGATGAGGAGTGGCCCCCGCTTGCCGCAACTAGAGAAAGCCCTCGCGCAGAAACGAAGACCCAACACAGCCATAAATAAATAAATAAATAAATTTAAAAAGAAGAGATCTGACAGTGATATAGCAAGAAATTTATATCTGTTAAACATGGATGATAGGCATGTTAGTGTTCGATAATTTTCTGTATGTTTGAAATATTTTGCAATTCAAGGTAAAAAAAATTTTAATAATAAATGCATAGATGTGAAGACTATCATCATTCCACGTGTCTGTGGATGCCTGAGGGTACAGGTGAAGGGACTCTTGGGCAATGGAATTTTTTTGGCCCTATAAACAACTGATTATTTGCATATAACATCATTGACTGAAAATATATTATAAGGTAAGAGTTAATTCACTAAAGTGGCTGGGTTAAAAAGAAAAAGGCTTTTCTGAGACTTCCCTGGTGGTCCAGTGGCTAAGACTCCACGCTCCCAATGCAGGGGGCCTGGGTTTGATCCCTGGTTGGGGAACTAGATCCTAGATCCCGTATGCCACAACAACAACAACAACAACAAAAGATCCCGCAGGCCACAACGAAGATTCCACAGGCCGCAATGAAGATCCCGCAGGCTGCAACTAAGACCCGGCGCAGCTAGCTAAATAAACAAATAAACAAACAAATAAATAAATGTCTTTTCCATATATGAATGAATAACACTCAGAAAATATAATGGAAGAAATGATCTTATTTATAATAGACACAAAACCCACAAAATATTTAGGATTAAACTTAACACGTTTCTCCTATATGAAGACAGCTTTCAAATACTTTAGAAGAAGGCCTGAATGGATAGAAAAGTTTGATATTAAAGAGGTATCAATTCTTCCTAAATTAATATATAATTTTACCACCATCTCTTTGAAAAAAATCTCAGGATTTTGGGGGGCAGCAAGGACAGGGAATAGTCAAGCTGATTCTAAAACATGCAGAAAAATAAACATGAAAGAACAGTCAGACTGTGAAAGAAAATGAGAGTGAACTAGCCATATGATATATTAAAAACATATTTTAAAGCTACAGTAATTCAAAGACTCAGACTGATAGGCATTAGCTGACAGATGGACTAGTGAAACAGAACAGTGGTTTCACAAATTGACCCCAAATACATCTGAGAATTTACTACATGATATAAGTGACATTTCACATCTGTGGAATATTAATGGTTTAGTCAACAAATAATATTGGGACATCTGGAGAAACATCTGAAAAATTTTAAAAAGCTGGCTCCCAATCTCACTCCATAAACCAGGGTACTTCCTTGGGTCCAAGCTCTGGGTACATAACAGTCATGAAGAAGAGGTATGGGGGGCTTCCCTGGTGGCGCAGTGGTTAGGAATCTGCCTGCCAATGCAGGGGACACGGGTTCGAGCCCTGGTCTGGGAAGATCCCACATGCCGCGGAGCAACTAGGCCCGTGAGCCACAACTACTGAGCCTGCGCGTCTGGAGCCTGTGCTCTGCAACGGGAGAGGCCGCGATAGTGAGAGGCCCGCACACCGCGATGAAGAGTGGCCCCCGCTTGCCGCAACTAGAGAAAGCCCTCGCACAGAAACAAAGACCCAACACAGCCATAAATAAATATTTAAAAAAAGAATGCAACACAATTCTTTAAAAAAAAAAAAAAAAAAAGAGGTAGTGATGGAACAGGTCTTTCTGTGTGGCCTTGTGACCAAGGGGTTGCTTTTACACATGCAAATACCATATGAAGAGTTCCCACCTTACCCCTTATGAGCAAACATCTTACGTTAATAAGGATGACCAAGGATGAGAAATAGGCTGGATGACCAAGATGGAACCAGGAATATGAAAGCAAAGATGGAGATGGGGAAAACGAGAAGAAGGGTTAGACTATAAAGACCAGCTTTCCTACCCTCCTGCTCAAGTCAGCCTTATCTGTGAGTTGTCTCACCTTCCACCTTGCGTTGTTCTGGAACTTTCTTTCAGAGTCAAAATCTGACAGATTGGAAGGAGACCTTCCAATTCTTCCTTTTGTAAAAGAGTTAAATTTAAAAGAAAAGATGCTAGCAAGGATTATCCAAAACAAAACACAATGATTTTCTGGCTCTATCGTCAAAAGTAACATTTATTTTTCACCTAGTCGGTAGCTCCTTTTCCATAGGCTTTGTTTAAAACATTCACACAGTTTCCCTGTGCTGAAAAAAATCTTTACTTGAATCTGCTCGTCAAAAGACAAACGTCTCCTGAGCTAGCAGCTCCCTGCGTTTTCTGCCCACATGCCAGTGAAACTGCTCCCCAAAGTCATGGCGGCCCAACACCCTACCAAATCCAGTGACCGGATGTCACCACTATTCATCTACAGAACTTGATGAGGTTGAGCCCCTGTGACATCCTGAAACTCCATCTTCCTCTTCTAACGCCTTCTGCAACAGTTCTAAGTCATCCTTTTTTATGGCCATTCTCTAAGATCCTCTCCTAGACCCTCTTGCTTTTTCTCTCAGGGATTTATAACGACTCCGCCATTTTCCCCATGTGCAGATTCACAAAAGTCCGTGGGGTTTTATAAAATCAAAGAGATTCTTCTCATTTCCCTTCAAGACAGGTACAAGAATTCTTCCTCTGCAGATTTCAACTTGTTTCTCTTCCCCTTCTGAAAACATGACTGCTAAATCCCCACACTTGATCTTGTGCTTAACTGGAATAAGAATACCCTAGTTAAACATTTCTAGGATGGAGGAGATTGGATTATGCTGAAATTTACTTTGAGTTAAGAGGTTGAAACACTTTTTTCACATGACTGAAGTTGATTTCAATTTTAAATCTTGGTTTTAGAATTAAACAAATTTTTAGTAGAAAAATGTACAATTTTAAAGTAATAAAGTACAGTGTAA
The DNA here is from genome assembly GCF_028564815.1 of Eubalaena glacialis. Classification (NCBI taxonomy): domain Eukaryota; kingdom Metazoa; phylum Chordata; class Mammalia; order Artiodactyla; family Balaenidae; genus Eubalaena; species Eubalaena glacialis. Next base: position 115,132,385 of record NC_083721.1, read on the forward strand.
CAGGTAAGAGTACTGACTTGATTGAGAATGTCTGGTAAGAATCCCAATTCCATCACTCACTCGCTTTGTGATCTTGAACAAGTTACTGATCCTCTCTGTGTTTTCTCATATGTAAACTGGGGATAACAATACCCATCTCTTAGGATTGCTGGGAGAATTAAATGAGATAATACATTTATTATCTTTTTGCATGTAGAGCTTTTACAATCATGTCTGGCTTACAGTCAGTAAATGTTATTAGCTATTATTTCAAATCTTCCTGCAGAACATCATGCCTTTAAATTGCCTGGCATTTTGTTAAAAGCCTAAGAATTACAGGTGCTTTGCAAATGAGTGAGTGGACTAAGCATAATTAGAGCTAAATACCTGTGTCAAGAAATGCATAATTTGGCAGGGGCTCCGACCAGCAAAACAAGGCATGATATTTACCCAAAAACTGATTTCAAACAGACTTACTTGCTCAGTTCCTCAAAATAATTCTGAAGACTAACAAACATGCCACACGCATGTTATGAACATTCACCTACAAGTCTTTGTGAACAGTTTTCATTTCTCTTAGGATGGAACATCGCATGGAATTGCTGGGTCATATGGTAAACTGCTTAACTTTTTAAGAAACTGCCAGACTACTTTCCAAAGTGGCTGTATCATTTTAAATACGTTCTCACCAGCAGCGTATTAGGGCTCCAGTTTCTCTACATCCTCACCAACACTATCTTTGTCTTTATTATAGTCATCCTAGTGGCTGTGAAGTGGTATCTGATTTTGGTTTTAACCTGCATTTCCCTAATGACTAGTGATGCTGAGCATCTTTTCATATACAAAGCCATTTGGAGATCTTCTTTGCTGAAATGTCTATTCTAATTTTTGCTTACTTAAAAATTGAGTTGGTTTACTTTTGAGTTTTAAGAATTCTTTATGTAATCTGGATGTAAGTCCTTTATCAAGTATGATTTGAAAATATTTTATCCCAGTCTGTGGTTTGTCAATTCATTTTCTTAATGATTTTTTCCCTATTATGTAAGTTTCAGGTGTATCAATACATTGCTCAGGACCACTTTACAGCATAGCCAGCTTTTAAAAGACTCTTTTAAAAGACTAAAGACTAGACTTCCAAAAGGAAAAAAAAACATGCCATATGCTTCCTATTTCATTGTTGAGAAAATAACAAATAGTGGAGAAGAGGGTCACATTTGTTGGTAAGGTAAGGATCTGTTGTGATTCAGTGTCACCAAGAAAGATGGCCGATGATCCACAACAGGACCAGAAAGCCCCCATTCCTGTCACCACAGATCTCCAGATTCTCCAACCTGGGACCTCCCTGGCTGCCACGGGACATCCTGAACCCATGGTCCTTGACAAAGAGGAGATGGGCAGGTCCAAGAGGCTGTCTGACATCACTGAAGCTTCCTCTCTGGCGTAACCAGAACTAAGCAAGCTCTGAAGAAAAAGTAGGCAGCTTCTGAAGCTGGTGACTCCAAATTGCAGGAGTAATCCCCACACTGCAATCCAGGTTTATCTCCACTGACCTCCTTGAATAAAGGGAAAAATATACTGAATTCACTTTTGTCAGCCACGAAGTTATAGTGTCTCCTAATCGGATATGAGGGATGTTACAAGAAAATCGCTACTACAAACATGTACACATGATTCATAACCACTTATAAAAGATTAAGAGTCGATCAATGGTTATCTCTCACTCACTTGCCATCTGACATGGGTTCTTGATGGGGGATGGGAAGGGAGAGGCATGGCATTAAATGTAATTATTCCTAAGGCCATATTTCAGAGGCCATAATCCAGGTTTGGCCTTGGAGTGCACCAAACCTTCAGCTGTGTAGCAGTGGCTTAAGGTTTCAAACCATTTTTTTTAAACAAGAAAATATTCTAGAAGCAGAAGAGCAATAATTTGATTTGTGCCAAAACTTTGGGGAGATACACAATACTAGAAATAATGATGATATGCAGCAGGTATCAGTCCCTCAGCAGGGACAATTCACTGTGTTAAGAGCTTTGTGTGCACTATCTCACTTAATTCTCATAGACATTCCAGGAAGATGATGACATTGTTATCCCCATTTTACAGATGAGAACACTGAGACTGAGAGATTAAAGGCAACTTGCCCAAGGTCACACGGCCAGGATTTTGCACGCAGTTCTGTCTGACCCCAGACATCGATACTGTGCTTCTCAGTTGGTGAAGCTTTTGACACTGAATGGCAACACCAACTCTTCTTACAGTCGCAGAGGAGACAATACTCTTACTACTCGCAATGTCAGGGGATCAAGGGTATGTGGGGCGGCGAGAGTAAAAGAGAAGCAGGAAGAGGAAAGGGGGCTCTCTCATTTCTCTCCCACCTCATCTCTCCATCTTGATCTTAGGACCTGATCCAAGTGGTCAGAAACAACCAAGTTTTATGTTCCAGGAATAAAAGTGCTTTGAGTCAGAGTCTTACTGCCTTTTCTTTACCCAAGATACTCAAGTTAATTTTCCGAGGAAGGAGTTTATTCTGCAGAGACAGAGGGACAATGTCAGGTGGCCTCAGTTTTCTATAATGGGAAAGCTGTCAAAATGGAAAAACTCAAAATGGGGCCAAATCAGGCCATGACCCTTTCCACGGAGCCTGCACCGCTTTAAGCTACTGGGCATTCAAACTACTTAGGAAAATGCAAGTTCTAACTTAAATCCCTGCACTCCTGATAATGATCAGGTAGAATTCTATTACAGAAAATCCTTCTTTTAAAACCCGAGGATTTGTAATGTGTCACAGAGTTCAAGTTATGTCAATACACACAATATTTATGGAACTAGGAATCAGGAAGTGGAAAGCTCCTTTCTTAAATATCTGTGGGAAGGAAATGTTATGAAAAGGAAATGCTCTTCCCCACACTCCGACACTAAATTAGCTAAAGGTAGAGAAAAGCTCACAAAAGCAGTTTGGTACCACTTCTAACTTTCTCCCACGACCAGTAAAACTATAAAAATATTCACTTAACAAAACCTTGCTTTGAAAAAGTTGTTTACCAAAGCAAACAGAAAAGGTGCAAGTTTCTAGGCTATTTTTCCCAATAACATTACAGGATAGGGGAAAGGTGAAAATAGTCTAGAAAAATGAAATTGAGAAGTAATGAACATAAATTGTTAAGAGAGAAGGTTTTAGAGTCAAAGACTCAGATTAGAATCCTGGCTTTGATGAGAGACCTTGAAAAGAGACTTTATCTCTCTCTGCCTCAGTGTCCTCATCTGTAAAATGGAAATAATACTAGGTTGTTGTGATAACTCAATGGTATATTGCATATACACTCTGAGCACAATGAATGGCACACTGTAATGTGCAATAATATAGGCGCTTATCATCATTATTACTATTACTACTCATCTAACTATAGGGATACCCAAAAACATCATGGCTAGATCATTTGTGGGTACAGAATCCAGGAGAAGAATGAAAGAAACAAATCAGGACACGATTACGTTTACTGGTATGGATAACAAGACTAGACTAGATTTCTGCATTCTTTTGGTATTGTGCTTAACACCCAGACCAGGCCAATCTATCTGCAGCTCTAAGGGCACAGCAGGGCTGATTGGAGAAAAAATGCACTACCAACGAGATACTCACATGAACCACAGTGGGAGGACTAATACTAGCCAAAGGCAAGTGGGTTCTAAATCTCCAGTCACTTCTGTCTTTCTTTGAACCCACCCCCCCAACCCCATTTATCTCAAAGGCAATGTATTAGTTCTTTTAAAGAGTTCTTGGGACTTCTCTGGAGGTCCAGTGGTTAGGACTTCATGCTTCCACTGCAGGGGGCACAGGTTCGATCCCTGGTTGGGGAACTAAGATTCCACAAGCCACACAGAGTGGCCAAAAAAAAAAACTCCTCCTGTATTCCAAACTACCCATGTTAATTGACGTTCTGTGGAAAAGAGGGTTTCCTAGTTGTGGCTGGAACTACCTACTATCAAACCACTGCCTCCTCCCCTGCTTCATGGCTAATCTAAAACAACCCTGGCTGTCCGATTCCCCTGCCGTATGCTGCTTTCCCAGCCTCCTTTATAAGGACAGGTTTTGTGAACCAAGACTGACACGTGAGATACAAGAAGTCTTCTGGGCTTCCCTGGTGGTGCAGTGGTTAAGAATCCACCTGCCAATGCAGGGGACACGGGTTCAAGCCCTGGTCCGGGAAGATCCCACATGCTGTGGAGCAACTAAGCCCGTGCACCACAACTACGGAGCCCGTGAACCACAACTACTGAAGCCCGCAAGCCACAACTACTGAGCCCACATGCCACAACTACTGAGCCCACGAGCCACAACTACTGAAGCCCGCAAGCCACAACTACTGAGCCTGCATGCCACAATTACTGAAGCCTGCGCAGCTAAAGCCCATGCTCCACAACAAGAAAAACAACCGCAAGGAGAAGCCACGCACTGCCATGAAGAGTAGCCCCTGTTCGCCACAACTAGAGAAAAGCCCGTGCACAGCAAGGAAGACCCAACGCAGCCAAAAATAAATAAATAATTTTTTTAAAAAAAGAAGTCTTCTGAAGACTGTCTGGGAAAGGTTTTCCTCTGCTGATAAAAAGAAAAGCCACTTGAGAAAAAGAGTCCCTTTGGCCAGGCTCTATTCTTCACCCTTGTCTCCCTCCTGTGTCTTTCAATGAAATGATGATGCCTGGACCTGCAGGAGCCACCTGCAACCATGAAGCTACGTGCACAGGGGCAAAAAGTGAACAGAGCACAGTGCAGCTGAAGAATGGGAAGGGGCTGGGTTATTGGTGACCACTGGACCTGGACTGTCCACCCTCGGTCTTCATGTTTGGTGAGAGAGGTAAATGTCTTAATCACTTGAGCCACTGCTATTTGGGAATTCTGTTACTTGTAGCCAAAAGCCTTCCTAAATGATCCAATAGTGAATCTCCCAAAGGGGGATGGAGTATGTAGGGTTTTCCAAACTCACTTGACTTCTTATGTATGTGTGTTGTGATAATTCAACATTTTTATCGCTTAAACCCTTTTGTATGGGTAGCTCAAAACATTAGTTGACACGATAGTACAAAATAAAAGCAAGCCAAAAAAAAAATAACTTCCTCTATAGAGCACAGTTTTGCAAATACAATCCTCAGTGTTTTTCAGATTGAGGTTACCTGTCATTTATGGATAAGTTTATAGATAAAACTCCAGAAGATGTAAGAAGCCACATGATAAAGTTCCAGACTTGCTTTTACCAAAATTAATTAAAAATGAATCTATAATGGAGCAGAATACAAAAATCACATGTCTTTTAAAAATAAAAGAGAATTCAAAGAAATTTTAACTTGGGTGTGGAATGGGGGGAGCCTGCCCAGTGAGTAATGCAGTCGCTCAAATTGTTTATATTTAACCATCTAGATGATTGGTTCACATTTGACAAATATTTATTAAATGGTCATTACAGGCCAGGCACAGTCTCTGCACTGAGGATCCAAAGGTCAACACGACAGACATGAACACATAGTAACACAAATATTATGACAGAGAAAGTGCAGGGTTCTATGGGAACACAGAGCAGCGGAAATCAACCCACTCTAGAGGAATGGATACGAGCTCCCAGTGGATGTGTGGCAATTAATCTAAGACCTAAAGAATGAAAAGGACTTTGCCTAGAAAAGATTTGGGGTGGAACGGGGTTATGAGGTAGAGAGGGTATTCCAGGCAGAGAAAGAAGCACGTGCCAGGTCCTGGGGGCTAGAATGCCTCAGTGAGTGCAAGGTGGGACCACGGAAGGGCTGTTTGCAAAGGACAAACTGGGTCTTTTAAAAAGCATACTCTGGCTATGGAATGTAAATGGATGGAGGGATGGTGGCATGAAGCCAGCTAGGTGTGTCTTCTGGGTGAGTTCAAGGTGGTGGTACAAGGGCGTGGCAATGTGTGAGGAAAGAAGCTGTTTCATCGTGAGTAGAAGACTGGGCATTAGACGGATGCGGAGCACGGTGAGGAAAAGGACAAAGTGGGCTTTCAGATTTACTGTGGAGCAACTGGGTGGATGGAGGTGCCCTTTACTAAGCAGGGAACAGATCCTGGAGAAGGAACAGGTTGGAAGGAGATTGGGACATGCAGGTAACCTGAGAAAACTCCAAATACAGCTGTTCACATCACATGACCATGATGACATTCAGAAATCTATGAAAAATGGCATCAATGTTAAAAAAAGAAAAAGTGTGTTCTAGAACTAGCTAAGACATTACAGCACATTTCTTCATTCTGTTTTTTTTTTTTTAATAAATTTATTTATTTATTTATATTTATTTTTGGCTGTGTTGGGTCTTCATTTCTGTGCGAGCGCTTTCTCTAGTTGCGGCAAGCGGGGGCCAAAGCGGCAAGCGGGGGCCACTCTTCATCGCGGTGCGCGGGCCTCTCCTGTTGCAGAGCACAGGCTCCAGACGCGCAGGCTCAGTAGTTGTGGCTCACGGGCTTAGTCGCTCCGCGGCATGTGGGATCTTCCCAGACCAGGGCTGGAACCCGTGTCCCCTGCATTGGCAGGCAGATTCCTAACCACTGCGCCACCAGGGAAGCCCCTTCATTCTGTGTTTAAGTGAGGCAGTGGTGATGTGCCGAGCAGTATAGGAGGCTGAACTGTGTCCTCCAAAAAATATGTTGAAGCCCTAACCCCTGATGCCGTCCATGTGACCTTATTTGGAAATAAGGTCTTTGCAGATGGAATCTGTTAAGATGAGACCATTCTGAATTAGAGTGGGCCCTAAATCCAATAACTGGTGTCTTTATAAGGAGAGGGCGATTTTAAGACACACAGAGACACAGGAGGCAAGAAGGCCAGATGAAGACAGAGGCAGAGACTGGAGTTACGCTGCCACAAGCCAAGGAGCCCGGGAGCCACCAGGAGCGGAAGAGGCAAGGAAGGATTCTCTCCTGGGGCCTTCGGAGGTGCATGGCCCTGCCAGTTTCTTGATTTCGGAATTCTGCCTGCAGAACTATGAGAGAATAAATGCCTATTGTTTTAAGCCACCCAGTTTATGGTACTCTGCTACAGCAGCTGTAGAAACTATTACAGGGAGGAAGACTGTTTTTAGCTTCAGAAGAAATTGAAAAGGAAGACCTAAGCCAGATACAAGGCACTGAATGAGACAAGAAGACAGTTAACTACCTTGCAAAATAAGCGTTTGGGGAGTTTGAACCTATTTAGGTCTTGAATTCAGTTTTCACGTTTCAAAACCGGGGACAATCGTACTTAATCCATTGTACATCCATTGTACAATCCATTGTACATCGGGGTGCAGTCTGTGTGCTGTAATGGATAACTAATTATAAGTTATTGCTGGTCAAAAATTGGATATTATAACAAGTTATTATTCATTAATCTATGAGTACAACATGGCAATCTATTCCTTTTTTATTACAATGTTCCTGCTACTGCTGTGTCAGGTCTGATAGATTTGCACACCTTCCTCCCTCTGAAGGCAAAGCTGGTTGACAGTTTGCCATCATTCTAGTATAGTGGTTCTCAACTGGGGGACATATGACAATGTCTGGAGACATTTTTGGTTGTCACAACTGGGAGGGTGGCGCCACTAGCAAACAGTAGGTAGAGAGAGGCCAGGGATGCTGCTGAAACATCCTACACAGCATAGGGCGCCCCCTACAACAACGAACTGTAGGGCTTCAATAGTGCCGAGTTGAGAACTCTGCTCTAGAAGTACCCAGACAACCTGCAGTCAAAGCTTCAAGTACCAAGAATTCACTTTCTCATCCAAAGTAGTCAAACCGATCACGTATCCTTCTGAAACCTGACAGAACAGACTATCAATACGGTGACTCACAAGCAGTCCAGAGCTAATGGAAACTTTAAACTTCTTTCTGATAGTCTAAAAAAGAGTGAAAATTCCTGTCCTAGAAGACAGGGGCATGGTCACTAGCCGCTCTGCAAGCACTAGCAGTGATACACACACACACTGCAGGGCCGAGGTAGCCACTCATCCCATCCGCCGGCATAAACCATCTCAGCATAAACCATCTACCAGACTGGACGGGAGGAGGAAGAGTAAATGTCCTCCCAAGCAGTCCCTCCCCGTACCCAGGGAGCCTCCCTGAAGCTGAAAACCACTGGAGACCCAGCAGCTAAGCTCCTTGATTGAATCCTAGAATTATACTTAGGCAGTGGGGGGTTGGATCAGTCCTACAGAGCTGGCACAGGTAGATATCTTTCATCTGTACCTCGTAGCCAAGCCTAAGCGATTGCCTTGTTCAAAGCTGCTGTATCTCCTTTATGGCTGTCTCTGGCATGCAAAGCATTTGTAGCTGGCTCCTTGAAGCTATAATAGAAATACGGCTGTGCATACTGTACATTTTTAACCCAGCCTGTTTATCAAGACTCTGTGGTCTGCTTGTCACCCTCACCAAATATTCAGGTCATAAACAACTTGAACCTCCAATGCTATTCTCAGAGTCAAGAGCACCTTAGAAATATGATGAGCTAATTGGTAAAGGCAAGAAAACCCCAGTTTTGGTAAAGGCAGTTAGGTAGTCAGGGTTGCCCTCTCCATTGAAGCTGTATTTCTTTCTTTTATTAACAGAGAAGTGCAAATATATCTAAGGAAACAAATATGGGATAGCTCACAGTGCAACATTAAATATAATGGCAAAATCTCCTGTGGAGGGCAAAGTACACTGCTAAGTAGCATAGCATATATCTTAATTCTAACTTTCAAAAGTCTGTATTTATTGGGTTCTAGGCAAGTTCAAGAATAAAAGTTGTGGGACTTCCCTGGTGGTCCAGTGGCTAAGACTCCACGCTCCCAGTGCAGGGGGCCTGGGTTTGATCCCTGGTCAGGGAACTAGATCCCACATGCCGCAACTAAGAGTTCCATGCCGTAACTAAAGATCCCACATACCATAACTAAAGATCCCGCATGCCGCAATGAAGATCCCGTGTGCGGCAACTAAGACCCAGTGCGACCAAATAAACAAATAAATAAATAAATATATATTTTTTTAAAAGTTGTACCTTTAAAAAAAAAAAAAGAATAAAAGTTGTGACATACTGGTTTAAATACCCTTAATGTTTTCATCACCATAAGCAAAACTACATTTACATTTAAAATTGGCTTGGTACTGTCAATGTATATTTTATCATTAAAAATCAAAAGTTTAGTGAAAGCTTTTGGTCCATTGAGACAGAACAAATATTTCAACAGCTGGAAGATGTTAAAAGTCAAGAGTTCTGGCATTTGAAGAGTCATATATAATTACCCTCCTCTAAAAACAAAACATCGCAAAGAAAGCCAAAGAAACATGCTATCTCATAGGAGACCAACAAAACACAAAAATACAAAAATTATAATTCCTCTCCAATCTGTATTTATAAAATTTACTTAGCTACTAGAACTATTTAAACTGTCCCAGGTAAGAGAAATAATCTCTTCCTGAAGTTATGGGAACACTATTTTCCTAAGTATGAAAAATAATCATCAGCATCTTTATGTATTCATCATCGTCACATTATGGCTCTTCAAGGCAGACCATACAAAGTTTTCATGTCACCTCGACAGCCAAGCAGCTGAAGTAATTCATAATACAGTCTGATTGAAAGGAGCAGAAAGAAAAGCTCAACCTCTGTTTCAATTTAGTTTGAACTTTCAAGCTAAAATGTCAGCAACTCAGAAGTAGAATTCGAATAAACATTTCGTGATAAATTTGGGCATTAATTTTATATATTCACAGAAGCCTGTTTCCATGATTCTCTTTACTTTGTCTAAACTGTACCCTGTGAACTAACTACTACTATTCCTATCATATGCCAGCAATTCAGCCTACCTTCATCGCCTTCATATGTGGAAATAACAAACCACAGATTTGTATTTTCATTCTAAGTTCATATTCTAGGAAAGACGGACTATTTATGGAGAAACAGCAGGAAAATATTTTATAATCCAACACATACTGAGTACATTTAATAAAGAATGCTCCCTAGAAAAAGGCAGAGCTAAGGGCTAAGGGGAGTATGTGTATGTGTATGTGTGTGTGCGTTTTGAGTGGGAACAGTTAGAACAAATGCTGTAAAGAAAAGACTTGTACAGTATTCCTTCTGCAGCAGGACCTGACTCCACAACCAGAAGTCTAAAGTAAGAGGAATAAACACTCTGCCAACCAAGGGATTGACTTTCTTCCCTGAAGCAGGGAGTATTGGAGTATTGCTAACATCCTCCCAGTCACGGGGAAACTTTTTTCTAAAAAAAAAAAATCTAATCTTTCTAAAGATTTTCTAACAATCTTTAAGAGCAGTGGATTTTAAATTAAGTTACAAGAAGCGCTAGAGTCACACCCCAGCTTGTTCTCAACCGGAGCAACTTTTGTCTGTTTTATACAAAGGTCCTATGGCAGAAGAACTGTGAAAAATGCTGATCGAAAATATTAAGAGGGTTGCCTCCCCAGGGATGTCAAGAGAATCCAATGACATAAACCCGTCAAATGTTTAGAACAGAGGTTTGCACGCTATAAAAGCCCAGCAGCAGTTGGCTAGGATAATGATGCTGGTAACAATTCAAGTCTTCGCTGTAGAGGTAATTTTAAAAAAATGAAGCACAGAGGCTTGTATGAGTCCATGTGTAGAAACTATACACCTGACATCTCAAGCTTTTAAAGGATGATCACCTCCAACAGGTGTTTGAATTACAGAGCTTCAAAACTGGATGTACAGCAAGCAACGCCACAAGACGGCTTACCTCTTCTTCTTGGTGATAATGAGCACGTCGTTAAAGAGGAAGAAGTAGACTTGTTGTTTGGACGTCCTTTTTGAGAAAAGCCCAGTGTCTTCCACATAGGCTGTCAACTCACCTCTTTTGACCAACCACCGGGAAGAGGAGACTAGAGGAAAAGGCTACAAAAAGAGAAACACTCAGTACCCAAAGCCAAAGTCAAGTCCTTTTAGGATTATTGAAAGTAAAGTATAAAACTTACATTCAAACAAATGATATATCATTATTTTATATAATAGTGTATTTAACAGGTACGTAATAGTGAAATACAGTTAGAGAAGGATAGCACATTCTCCAAGAGAAAATCAGAAAGAACAATTTATTTTCCAATATAAAAAACTATTAATATTAACTTGCCTATATAAAAACTAAAACTCAATCAGAAAATGTTATTGGGTCAACCAAAAATTATTACCCTTCCATTAACTCTCAGCTGGAAAAGAAGATTGATAAGGAGTCACTTAAAACTGCAAAGCCTCAAAAGGAAACCTATTGGTATCAACTGAAGTTATTTTAAATATCACAAATCAGAATCCAAACATACGAAAAAAACATTGATAGCCGCGGTTAAAAAGAGACAAATTGGTCTTCCCTGGTGGCGCAGTGGTTGAGAATCTGTCTGCCAATGCAGGGGACACGGGTTCGAGCCCTGGTCTGGGAAGATCCCACATGCCGCGGAGCAACTGGGCCCGTGAGCCACAATTACTGAGCCTGCGCGTCTGGAGCCCGTGCTCCGCAATAAGAGAGGCCGCAATAGTGAGAGGCCCACGCACCGCGATGAAGAGTGGCCCCCGCTTGCCACAACTAGAGAAAGCCCTCGCACAGAAACGAAGACCCAACACAGCCAAAAAGAAAAATAAATAAATAAAACCAGCTTTAAAAAAAGAGACAAATTAAAAAGTCTGCATTCAATTCATGAACTAAAAAGACTTTATTCAAAAGGAAAGAAAAAAACCCTGCAAACGTATGTTTTGTCTATTGATTATCTTCTTAGCTGTATTCTGGATAAAACCTTTTCTTAAGTTTACGGTAGTTTCCCTCATGGAAGTTCATCCCTGAAAGCATCATGCCATTTTCTGGTTGTGAAAATGAACTTCTTCCAGAATAATCCATCTTAATCTCATAGAAAAGGCTATATTCAAGGAACTGCATACTGTCTTTTCTTTATTCAGTTTACAGTTTCCAACTGGAAAACTCTCAAAACCTCAGAATAATCCTTACCCTTGAAAGCTCTTTTTTTTAAGTTACCAGAAATGCTAACTGCCAAAAATCTGATTGAAAAAATGACATCCATAAAAATAAGCAAAAGTTCTTGGACACACAAAAGATAACTCTAGTAAGTGTGGTGCAACCAAATGTCATACATTTCAGGGAATAATGATTAAAAATAGCCAAAGGAAATTGAGGATATTAGGGAGGAAATAAGAACGCTAAGAAAGGATTTCATATTTTTTTAATTTATAAAGGACGTTTATAAGAAGGTTGCTCATCAGTTATATACTATTTTCCTGAAGATTTAACATGGAAGATGAAACAGTATGGCTGATCTCAAAATTTCAAAACTGGCTATTTAAAGGAGCTCATGTAGTTTTCAGCCTCCAAATCTCAAATCAGACTATGGCTGAGACTTAAAAGGTGACAGAGAGGTTGCTTAGATAACTCAGGAGGAAGGAACTCACCAGCACACACAAGAGGTCACCACAAATAATCAGAGTCAGGTTAGGTCCTGCCACAGGGCTGCAACTACTGGGAATGCACTGCTATCTTGTTATTGCGTGTTAGGATAAACAAATGACAGTATTATGTAATGCCACCCTATGACTGTTCTTAGTTTAGAGGACGGGGAAAAAAGTTTTTTTAACTCTTGGTCTTTTTTTTCTTTTTTAAAAATTTTTTTTATTTTTGGCTGCATTGGGTCTTCATTGCTGTGCATGGGCTTTCTCTAGTTGCTGTGAGCGGGGCTACTCTTCATTGCGGTGCGCGGACCTCTCACTGCGGTGGCCTCTCTTGTTGCAGAGCAGGGGCTCTAGGCGCGCAGGCTTCAGTTAACTCTTGTTCTTAAAACAGATTGAGTTTTATGAACATCTCATACTCCACTGGGCAAAAATAAATTTCCAATGTGTATCTAAAATTGACAGTGGCTTGCAATATGTCTATGCTTCTTTAAAAAACAAAAATTTGATATTATAAATGTTTTTTGTTTCAGTTTATTGTTGAAAGATTAAACTCATTCAGATGGCTTTCTTTTAAGAAGAAGCTATAAAAATGACCAAAATATTTAGAAGAATCACAGTAGCCCAAATTGCTCCTAAGTGAATTCCCACAGTTTAGAAGCTTAGTCTAAGACTAGAATCCAGGTGTGAATCAAAAATAAGAAAAGAAATTCATGAACAAAAACACATCCTTAAAGGTATTGATATAATTCCCATGGAGAAAAGATTTTCATTCTTTTTGGTGTTACTTAGCACCCTAGAAAACCAGCCTCAGCATAAAATTTAACTAATTTTATGGGCCAGTGAGACAAGGAAGAGCAAGTTTTTTCTAAATTGAGACAAAAATGCATCATTTAGCCATTTTAAAGTGTACATGTAATTCAGCGGCTTTTAGTACGTTCACAATGTTGTGCAGTGATCATCACTAATTCCAGAACACTTCCATTACCCTAAAAAGAAAGTCCATATGCACTGAGCAGTCACTCTCCACTCTGCCCTCCCATTAATTAAGTTAATCCTTACAATAACTCCGTGAGGGAAAGTACCATTATCAGTCCCACTTTACGGTTCAGAAAGTAATGCCCAAAGTCCTACAGCTAGTAAGTAGTGGAGCTACAACTGGAACTCAGGCAGGCTGGCTCCAGAGCCCACGCTCTTAATTTATATCGGCTTCCTGTGCCGATCCGGTGGGCTCTCCTCACCCCTCTCACATTACCACGTGCAGCACATGATACTCGTCCAGAAACTTACTAATTTAAAAATGAAAAACACATGTAAGTAAACATACATACATACATACATAAATAACGCACACACACACACAGACATATATATATAAGCTTTTATCCCCTTCAAATGAGGAAAAGACTAGCATTATTTTGCTGCCATGGTTAAGAATGTGGACGCTGCAGTCAGTCGCAGATCTGAATCCAGGTTTCAGTACTTCTTGGTGTATGACTTTGAGCAAATAATTTACTATTTCTAGCTTCGAATTCCTCAACGATAAAATGGGAATAATAATTAGATACTTCATGGGGTTCCTGTGAGAATTCAATGAGACTATGTGAAAACGGCACATAGTAAATACTCAGTAAATATTTTCATGGCAATAATGGCTACGGTAGGACCATAAACCAAATAGAACCAACACAGAACCCGCTACCTTTCCCTCAGGGTCTTTCCTCCTCTTGGATTCCCTACCTAGGTGGATGGTGTGACTCTCCATCCAGTCGACCAGACTAGACACCTGCGGTACCACGGCTACAGCCCTCCTCCAGGCATCCCGCTTTATCTCTCCGCCTCTGCTTCCAGTCTCCAAACTGGTTTTCTGCCTCCGGTTTTATTACGTTCCCAACTTACCCTCCACATAGCTGCTGTAATACATTTTTAAAATAATAAACTGAATCTGGTGTATGTGTGTAGAGTGGGAAGGGGAGGTTGTTAAAAAAAAAAAGTCCTATGAAAAACTATTAAGTGAACAACCTCCTTCCCACCCCATTCCTCATCTACCCAGTTCCCAACCACTGATTACAGCCCCTACAAGGTAGTAACTGTTATTGTTCTTCTATAACTTTCCAGAGATTTCTTACCCATAAGCAACTTTTATACTCTTTTTTCCTCCTGTTCTGCACCTTACTTTTTTCACTTAATAATATAAGACAGAAAGCTTACCATATCGATTCCTAAAATTCTTCATTTTTTTTTTTAAGTTGAGTGGTCTTACATAATTTAGGTGTACTATAATTTATTTAATCAGTCCCCTATTGATAGATGTTTAGGTTGTTTCTAATCTTTTGCAATTAAAACAATGCCATATCAGTAACTTTGTGTGTATGTCTGTATATGTGTGTGTGTGTGTGTGTGTGTGTTTAATTTTATACATTCATGAGTATATCAGTAGGATAAATTCTTAGAAGTAAAATTGCTGGGTCATAGTAACTTGCATTTGTAATTTTGATAGTTACTGACATATTGCCCACCATTGGGGTTATAACAATCTTTCCCACGAGCAACAGATAAACATGGCTTTCCCAACAACTCACTGATAAAATGTTTTATCAAACTTTTGAATTATTTATAAATCTAAGTGGTAGAATACATTATTTTAATTTCAATTAGCAATTTTCTTCTGAATGAAGTAAAGCATCTTTTCAGATGTTTCACAGTCATTTGTATTCCCTCTTCTGACAACAGTTTTCTAGTTTGCAATTTTCTAATGGATTTTTTCCTTATCTTCTTCTTACCACTTTGAGGTTATATGTTGGGAATATTAACCCTTTATCTATATGTGAGTTCTAATTTTTTTTCCCAGTTTCCTATTTCCCTTTTCACTTTTTAAATGCCCTTTAATTTTCACTCTATGGAGAAATTTTTTAAATTTTCACATCGATCAATTTTCGTTTTAATGACTTCTGGAGTTGGAATAAGTTTAAAAGGCTTTTACTATGATTCTAAAGTCATCTTTACTAAATGCGCATCTGACTGTGTCACTTCCATGCTTTGAGCTTTTCAGTGGCTCCCAGATGATCCTGCCCTGCTCTTTCTTTTGGCACACAAGGCCCTTCCCATGAGTGCTAGTTCTGCCCTGCTACCCTCCACCCCACTGAATGTGTGCAATTCCTGGGCTACAGCAGCTGAAACCATGTCCTGTGCATTTGTTCCTGCTCTTCACTCCTGGAAGACCCTTCTCTCTCTCTTTTCAAGATCAGCTCAAACACACCTCCAGTATGAAGCCTTGCCTGGCTGCTACAAGCTCCCCACCCCTTTTTCCCTCATTCTTAGGGCCGGCCACACCCTCTCCATTGCTGGTGTTCTCAAAACTCTTCTATCTCCCATAACAGCTGTAGACTTGGCTCACTCCTTTGTATTTCTGTAGTCTTCTACTCGAGGGTAAGCTCCCTGAGGGCAGGGATCATGCTTTTGTTTTCCCACTTCAGTCCACAAAGGTGCTCATGAAATTTGTTGAAAGAATGCATGTGCTTGGACAAACCACTTAACTTCTTTGAACATCTGTTTTCTCATCTTTGAAATGAACTGAATAAAAATGTCCATCGTTATCCATAAAGTGTTATAGAAATGAGGTCCTAAGGTTGTATTAGTATTTCTAAGTGGTCTGAATTAAGTCCTTCATTATAAATCTAAACTTAGAATATTTTCCTTTAAGTTTGCAATTTTAATCATTGAACCAAAAGAAAACAAAAAACCAAAAACTCATGCACTCAATTGATGTTAATCACTTATTTTTAAGAACCCTTGGGGTAAGCATTTTTTCAGTTACAAATTAATTGTGGTTCTAGAGAAACAGAGCTTAAAGGTATCTTAAACCAACTGATTATCAGTGAAGAAAGAAAAAGAAAAATGGTTAGGGAAGGGATTTATCAACTTTTAAAATGGAAACGGTTAGAGATTTATCATCTTTAAAAAGGAGGGGATTTAAAAAAATCCTTTGATGTATAGATATATTTTCTAAAATACTTAGAAACAAATGAAAGTGAAGGACAGGATTCTTTGTGAAGGATGGGAAAAAATGGGTTTTGAAATCGCCATAAATTTCTATATGAGGGTATAATAACTATAGTGTGTGTGCGTGTGTATGCGCACGCTGTTTTTAGCAAGTACCCATCATTTTCTAAGAAGAATCACGGATCACCTTTCTGCATTTAAATCTTTATAGTCAGGGTGTCACAGTGGAAGAGTTTACACTGATCTGTTAAGTCAGGACGTCTGGACCCTAGTCCTGATTTTGCCACCACGAGCCGAATGACCCTGTTAACAATTAATTATTCTCTCGGTTGTATTTTCCTCATTTATAAAATAAAAGGGTGTAGCTGTACTATATCAGTGGCCCTCAAACTATATGACACAGCAGAGAGTTATCTGCATAATGCCACGATCGCTCTAATCCCACTGCACAAATTAGGAACACTTTCACTGTGAAAAAAATATGACCGCTTTAAGTTGCTTAATTAAATTCAAGCGGCATAAAACGAAACAGAATCACAACCATAAGCACTCACATCCATTAAGAATTGAACTGTGAGCCAACAAAGGAGCTGACCGTGGCCTAGCCTCGCCATTAATTGTTATTTCCTTCTTTGTTCATCCTGTCATCTGCCCCTGAGTAGTATGAGACAAGCAGTAACAGGCAGCACATATGCAAAAAAGAATTATGGAAGAAAAACAAATTTAAAAAGAACAATTCACTAATAATCCTTTTTTGCAAAAAAGAATTATGGAAGAAAAACAAATTTGAAAAGAACAATTCACTAATAATCCTTTTTTGCAAAAAAGAATTATGGAAGAAAAACAAATTTGAAAAGAACAATTCACTAATAATCCTTTTTTGCAAAAAAGAATTATGGAAGAAAAACAAATTTGAAAAGAACAATTCACTAATAATCCTTTTTTGCAAAAAAGAATTATGGAAGAAAAACAAATTTGAAAAGAACAATTCACTAATAATCCTTTTTTGCAAAAAAGAATTATGGAAGAAAAACAAATTTGAAAAGAACAATTCACTAATAATCCTTTTTTGCAAACTGAGAAAGGAGTGTCCTTATTTGATTTAGGAGAACACCCTGGTCCAGCTCATGGGATACCACTGTTTTGCATGATACTTTGAGAATACTAAAGAAATCTCCTTTCTATTCTAAAATTCTATTATTTTTAACCACCCTTTTCTCAAGTTTGGTGTCTTCCTAGGGAAAAAAGAAAGTGCCAGTTAGATAATACCTAACTCTGTGGCCTAGAGAAAGGTCATTTTATCTGGTATTAGCAAGAGCTGAATTGTCCAAAGCAAAGCATCTGCTATTTCCCCTGCCAGCCTCTCTGTAATCAATTTATGGCCCTGCTGTGAAAAGCAAATTCCTCTCCACTTTGTTGCCCTCAACTATCTCTTTACTCACAGAAGATTTAAGCAAGAGCAGTAACAAATCTATTTATGAAGAAGTATGAGAGAATACCTTAATTTTAAATTCCAGCTGAGAGTTAATTGTGTACATCATTTCAGTCCTTTCCATCTTCCGAGCTCCTTCATTGCAGAGTCGAACCAACTGGAAACAGAGAATAATAAGGAGGGTTAAGAGGTGAAGGAGAGAAACCTCACTTTCAAATGCAGATCTCACAGGAAATAATTAGCACTGTGGAAGCTCCAGAGACTCATTCCAGACAGTTAAAGAACTCACAGTTTCACACAGTCAAGACTTTGTACCCAGTTGGAAGTGGTGTCATTAGGATGTGAAGACGGAGGAAAAAAACGTCCTGAGAACTTTCAGGGACACACATCCTCTGTGCATTATCGCACGATGCCCTCCACATACACTCTCGGCAGATTCCTCGCATGGTCCAGTCTGCTCCATTCTGCTCCTTTCCTCTGCCCCTCCTCCTCGCCTTCACCCATGGGAACATCACCAAACTCAGAGCAAGCTGCACCTTGCTCCCCGCTTCGTATCAGAGCAGCTGAGGGCAGACCACTGGCTTCAAAGGCAAATTCTCAGCAGAATGCTACATGCAAAGCATGTGACCAGAAACCTGGATGCTGGAAGAGGAAAGCCTTCCATTGGAACCTAATGGTCAATGATTCTTCAAGGATGGTCAAGCTAAGGGAAATTCTGTTTAATTAGAACTACTGAATTATCTACAAACAGAATGAACTCATAGTCCTTTGATGAGTAGCTGTGATATCATGATTTATAATAAACAAAATATATATTTTGTCTTTGTCCATGGTTTCTGGCACACAGCTCCTAAAACCCTTGTAATTTCCTATGTAAGAGCCACAGGGGCATCTCTGGCTATAATTTAGTTTTGCTACCAGTTCCTGAAATAGCTCCAGGGCATAAAAGTGAAATGGGTAGCTTCTGTTATTCATAACAAGCCCCTTTCAACCACGTCTGAGTTTATGTTAATGAGGTGACTTCTGGTAAGCCCCTAAAGATGGGGCTGGTTGCCAGGGGAACCAACCAAGTGATTAAAGAGAAGGCTGGAACTTTCAGCCCTGCAGACTTCCAGGGAGGGGAAAGGGGCTGGAGATAACGTGATCACTACTGGACAATGGTTGAATAATTCACGCCTACATAATGAAGCCTCCATAAAAATCCCTGAACCTCAGATTTGGAGAGCTTCCGGGTTGGTGAACAAGAACACTTCTGCGTGCTGGGAGGGTGGCATCTCAAACTCCATGAGGACAGAACATCCTGAGCTCAGGATCCTTCTGGACCTCACCTTATCTCTTCATCTGGCTGTTCATTCCTATCCCTTAATATCCTTTGTAATAAACCACTAATCTAGTAAGTAAACTGTTTTCCTGAGTTCTGTGAGCCCCTCTAGCCAGTTAATCAAACCTGAGGAGGGGGTCATGGGAACTTGATTTACAGCCAGTGGGTCAGAAACACAGGTAACAACCTGGACTTGTGATTAGTGACGGAAATGAAGTTGGGGGTGTAGTCTTGCGGGCTTGAGCCCTTATCCTGTGGGATCTGATGCTATATCTCCAGGTGGAGTGAGAACTGAATTGAATACAGTAAGACACCCAGCTGGTACAGCAGAACTACTTGGTGTGGGGAAAAACCCGACACATTTGGTGACACAAGGGTCAGAAATGAAGTGCTCTGTGGGTAGAGTACTGAGCACAGAGGAGACACACAGGAGCTTCTCCTTTACACTGCACCTAATACGTAATTATTAGTTCACTGGCCTAAACCAAAACAAACTTTGTATTTCCAATTTCTTATTAACTGAAAAAGCTATAAAACCTGACCATAACAAGGATCATTGGCCATAAAGACATGTGATTGTTCAAAACGAAGCTAGAAATTCTGATTAGATTTACTTTAATATTACTGCTTTATTAAGTTACATATGCTTACTGTAAAAAAAAAAAAATGATAATACGTAAGTAAACAAAACAGGCCATAAAAGGCTCTGACCTAATCCTACTCCATGGAGGTAACTGGAAACAAGATGGGTTATACACTTTCTCTTTTTTTCCTATGCTTATATGAACATATAAACACACACATATAATGTGCAGAAATTCTAATTTTTGTAAATGGATTATTCAATGCTTGTCTGTGACTTAATTTTTTCACTTGCCAATATCTCGCCTTATAACATTCACTGAAAAAAAAAGTTTATTTTTGTACCTGGTATGTGTCAGATGCTAGGGTTACAACATTTAAGAGATACACAATCCCCATCCTCAAAAAAGAAGGGCAGACACAATAATTACAGACTGAAATCTTAAAGGGAAAAAAAAAACGGGGGGTCTGGGAGGAGGAGGGTGAGGAGGGAGCCAGGGACCTCTCCTGAGAGGTCATTTAGGCTGACAGCTGAAGGAAAAAAGGGAGTTAGTACCCAAATCAATGGAGAGCGCTGGTCCAGGCAGAGTGAACACCAGGAGCAAAGGGCTGACACTGAGAAAGTGCCGTGTGCCTGAGAAAGTAAAAGGTCCTGACACAGGAAAATGGCACAAGAGGAAACTAGAGGACCAGCCCAGGGTCAAAGCATGCAAGTTCTTCAGGCGTGTGGATTGTATTCTAAGTGCAAAGAGAAGCCACCAGCAGGCTTTCAGCAGAGGAGTGATAGGATGCAACATATGCTACGACCATATGTGCTTTCCACAGTGTATTTATTCAATCCCCCACTGATGGACACTTGGACGTTTCCAGTCACTTAACAGATATTCTAGGCTTAAAGGGTACACCTATCTTCAGTTCCAGCATATCTTTAGGTCTGAATGGTCTTGAGGAGTTCACTGATGCAGGGACTGATGGCTGCACCTGATCAAAGCTAGGCGCAGAAAATATCCTAGCTGGGCTGGGGCAACTGCAATTAAAATATCCTAAAAGGGGGACTTCCCCGGTGGTCCAGTGGTTAGGACTTCACCTTCCAATGCAGGGGGTGCGGGTTCGATCCCGGGTCAGGGAGCTAAGATCCCACATGCCTCGTGGCAAAAAAACAAAACATAAAACAGAAGCAATATTGTAACAAATTCAATAAAGACTTTAAAAATGGTCCACATCCAAAAAATCTTAAAAAAAAAAAAAAGTGACTTTAAAATAATATATATATCCTAAAAGGATTAAGACAGAACAAAATCCAATCAAGCAGCCATTGCTCAGGGCATTTTTATGATTTCTCTTGAAGAATATATGTTCATAGTTCCCAAATCTGTGCTCCCAGACTTGGTCTGTTCCCTAAGCTCTACATCCAACTACCTGGATGGCATCTCTTCTCGGGTCCCCCAGAGCCATCTCAAACTCAGGATGGAATGACCAAACCTCAACACTACTTTCATTACCCCCTCCCCCGGTCCAGTGTTCTCTATGTCAGTGATCAATCCCAGCACCATCGGCTTCCCCAAGCCAAAAAGCTGGGTCTTCACCACTCAGATGCCTCCTGCTCCTTTGTCCTCCACATCCAAACAGTTCATAAAGTCTCCTTAATGTTGCCGTCCTGCTGTCCCCTCATCCACCAGCCCTGTCCCCGCACTCAGGCTCAAACCCCCTCCCCTTTGGATTACTGGCCTCCTAATTCTCTGCCATCACTTCTGCCCTACGCTTATGTGCCATCCAGAAAAACATTTTCAATCTTTCTAAGTTCAAATCTGATCATGAAACTCCTCAGCTTGAAATCCTTAAAAGGCTCCTCGAAGCTTTCAGAATTAAATCTTAGCAAGACCATGATCTGGCACCTACTTACTTGATCCCTAACTTCCTGCTTCTCTTATCTTGGGCCTCAGTCTTAACCAAATCTCTGCTCAGAGCCGCACACTCTTTCACGTCCCTTGCACTTCTGCATGTGTGTTTCCCTCTACCTGAACATTCTTCACCCCACTCTGTCCCGCTGACTCCTTCTTATCTAGATTTATACCCCCCTATTTGTCTTTCAGGACTCATCTTGGGTATTATCTCTCTAAAAAGACTGGAGAGCAGAGATTGTGAAATTTCCATATTTGTTAGTTCAGTGCCCAGCCCAGTACCTAAGACACAAGGAACGCTCAGCAAATGTTAATGTGTAAACTGCCTTCAGAGATCATTTATAAGCCACTTAAAAAAGGGGGGGACAATTCCTTTTTAGTTATCCCACTTTAAAATGAAAGGGAAAATGGAAAATAAAGTTATAATCTTTATTTCCTAAACTTCCAAACATAGACTCCACCAGCCGCCACCTCCAAAGGTGTATTAAAAACAAAAACGTTTCCCCCAAATATATCAAGCAATGGTATCATCAGTGGACTCTGTTTAATGACTATCTTGAAGGGACAAGCGCTAATTTCGATATAGTGTTTTATTAAAATCAGCCTCCGCATATTAAAGCTGTGCCTTCCTTCAGCATCTGTCAAAGCTTTATTAAATTTGGCTGAATTTTTTGTTTTAGGCCAAATTTATGTGGAAAAAAAAGAACTCAATCTCTCTAATGGAGAAATATAAATTAAAACAAAAATAAAATATTTTCAATCTATCAAATTCACAAAGATGAAAAGAATATTGGATGCTGGGGAGTGCACAGTAAGATAGACACTTAGAAATACTTCTGGTTGTCATGGATACAGGGACAACTTTCCTTGAAGGCACTTGGGGGTCTTTAAATCATACCTACCTTTTTTTTCCCCAATAAACCCATTTCTGGAAACTTTTCAATAGAAATCATCAGAGGAGCACAATCATTTATGTAAGGCCATAGTCCATGCAGCACTATTTAGAAGAGTAAATGAAATGGGTACCACATGAATCCATGTGTAAGTGTACATTTACATCCACTGGAAGGACATGCCGTAAAATGGCAATAGTCACTATCTTTGACAAGATTACTGATACATTTTATTTTCTCTTATTTCAATTTTTCAAATTTTCGGTAACGGACACTTAGTACGCTATTTTTAAAATGTATCTTTGTAAACCTTAAATGCATTCTTTCAGAGCAGTACTTCGAGTGAAGGAAAAAAACCTTATTAATTCCTCCCTTTTGCACTCCTCTCCCTTTACCATCAGTAACCACGGTTGAAAGTCTGATGTGTATGATTCTGGGTACTATTTCTATAAATTGATGACATACATATGTATATAAACACATTTCATTACCTAGATGTCATTACACTATTTGTTCTGTTCTGCAACTTAATGTTCTCCACTTAACGACACAGCTTAGAGACCTCTTTTAAATAGCTGAAGCAATAAGTTACAGGAAAAGATTCAAGAGAACTTGGCTCTTCTGCCACTAAGAGAAAAGCTTATAACTGAATATTATCTCCAAATAGAAGTAGAATTTTTATGAGGTGCACGTTAAAGCAGTTATTCTTTTTCCACGGGAGAGTAAATAAAAGAGAGCAGCAGGGACGATTTCATTGGCGTAAGAAACCATCTCGTGAGCACCACTCCTTAGACACCAGACACGACTCTGCACCAGCTGAACTATCCGATTCCCTGGAAATTTCCCTCCCCCCGGCTCCGCCCCAGCATCTGAGCCGAAAATCTGGAAGTAAATACACATTTCACTTGATAGAAACATCTTTCTTGTTTTTGAGTTGTTTGACTAAGTCAATAAGTCTTTCCAAAGCCCCAATTCAGTAAGTTGTCACCGTCATTTCAGCCACGCACAGGAACAATGTCACCGAAGTATTACTCACACTATGCAAATAAATTTCGTTAGCATTTTAATTACCAAAAAAGATATTACTCATTTTTTCCAAGAATGAAGAATAACCATCTAGAGAGACTTGCCCAAGGGCCTTAGGTGGAGTCCGGTTCTAAAAACTTGGGCCTCATCATACAAAATTTCACTCTCTAAAATAAATACTGGGAACTCCCAATTTCTTTCATTTCAGATAAGGGAAGCAAGTGAAATTCTACATTTTGATTTTGAACCATAAATGCTCTATGTACACAGTCTTTTTGTTAAAAATACTGACATTGTTTTCCCAGAATCTATAAAACCCCATCAGTAACCTGCACAAATGAAAAAGAAGATGAATCCCTGAGCTGGCTGTATGGATAACCTCAGTTCCCTACAACACTAGGAGATTGGGGGAATAATCCTGATATTCATGACTCCTGCTCAAGAGAGAGAAACGCTGCCTTAGAAAAAACAATTCACTGGAACAGCACTTCTTCACAGAGGGTCCTTCATACAGTAAGTATCAAGGTAAGGCAATTACATGACATTTTTGCCAGCCTTACCTAAAAGAACCAGCGTCAAATCAAGTGAACCAGAGACACCTGAAGGAATGTAGCAGTCTACCGTAACTAGGATGTAAAAGTCTCAAAAAAATTAAGGATCACTGCTGGTTCAATTCAATTCCTATTACCTTCCTCCTTTCTCTTCTGTGTGAATTCTTTTCCAATGTCTCAGTAACAACCAAACAAAATCTGACACAATCTCTTTCATGGCCAAGGCTAGAACTTCTCTAAGTACAATAGCTTCTCCTAAAGACCCTCCCCCTCCCCCAAAGGATTTGGGGTCCTGGAGGAGAGACCCATGGGCAGTAGGACCTTAGGTAATTTCATACCTGTCAGGCCAAGTTTCTTCACTTAGTGTTTCCCAAAGTGGGATATGCAGACCACTGACGGAGCAAGAGATGCATTCAAGTAGTTGACAGACTGCTATGGTTTGAATGTTCATATCCCCCCAAAATATGTGTTGAATTCTTAACCTCCGAAGATGATATTAGGTATTAGGAAGTGGGGACTTTGGGAGGTGCTTAGAAGTCATGAGGATACAGCCCTGACAAATGGGACTACAGTAAGTCCCCTACATACGAACCTTCAAGTTTCGAACTTTCAAAGATGCCAACATGCATCTGGTCCCACAAAGGAACCAGAACCTGTGCCATCAACGTCAGGCGTGAGTGAAATTGCAGCTTGCCCTCCGCCTCCTATTGCTGACAATCCTTCAGCTCTGCCATGTCCCACCTCCTCTCCCTCCTCCAGTCAGTAACTCTTCTTGCCTGTTCACTCGATGCCAGCCCCTGTATGCCAGCTGTTGTACCGTACTACCGTACTTTTCAAGGTACTGTACTGTAAGATTTAAAATTTTTTTTTTGTGTTCATTTGTTTTTTATGTATTATTTGTGTGAAAAGTATAATAAACCTATTACAGTACAGTATTGTGTTAGTTGGGTACCTAGGTTAACTTTGTTGGACTTACGAACAAATTGGACTTACAAGTGCGCTCTCCAAATTGAATTTGTTCGTATGTAGGGGACTTACAGTAGTGCTTTCTACAACAGGCCCCAGAGAGCTCCCTTGCTCCCTTCTGCCGTGTGAGGCTATAAGAAGTCTGCAACGTGGCTAGAAGAGGGCCCCAACTCAACCACACTGGCACCTTGATCTTGGACTTCCAGCCTCTAGAACCGTGAGAAATAAATTTCTATGGTTTATAAGCCAAGCAGTCCACGGTATGTTGTTCTAGCAGCCGAAACAGACTAAGACACAGATAAACTTATTTTTAATATAAAAAAATGGGCAGAAGACCTAAATAGACATTTCTCCAAAGAAGACATACAGATGGCCAACAGGCACAATGCAAAGATGCTCAACATTGCTAATTATTAGAGAAATGCAAAGCAAAACTACCATGAGGTACCACCTCACACCAGTCAGAATGGCCATCAT
This sequence comes from Eubalaena glacialis, assembly GCF_028564815.1. Classification (NCBI taxonomy): domain Eukaryota; kingdom Metazoa; phylum Chordata; class Mammalia; order Artiodactyla; family Balaenidae; genus Eubalaena; species Eubalaena glacialis. Next base: position 115,157,965 of record NC_083721.1, read on the forward strand.
TAAAAAGTCCACAAATAACAAATGCTGGAGAGGGTGTGGAGAAAAGGGAACCCTCCTACACTGTCGGTGGGAATGTAATTGGTGCAGCCGCTATGGAGAACAATACGGAGGTTCCTCAAAAAACTAAAAATATTTTGAGTTGCTATATGATTCAGCAATCCCACTCCGAGGCATATATCTGAACAAAACTCTAATTCAAAAAGATACATGCACCCCTATGTTCACAGCAGCACTATTCACAAAAGCCAAGACATGGAAACAACCTAAATGTCCATCAACAGAAGAATGGATAAAGAAGATGTGGTACATATATATAACGGAATATTACTCAGCCATGAAAAGAAATGAAATTGGGTCATTTGTAGAGATGTGGATGGACCTAGAGTCTGTCATACAGAGTGAAGTAAGTCAGAAAGAGGAAAACAAACATTGTATATTAATGCATATATGTGGAATCTAGAATTTGGTACAGATGAACCTATTTGCAGGGCAGGATGTAGAGAATGGACGTGTGGACACAGAGGAGGAAGAGGAGGGTGGGATGAACTGGGAGATTAGGTTTGACATAAATACACTACCATGTGTAAAATAGATAGCTAGTAGGAACCTGCTGTATAGCACAGGGAGCTCAGCTCAGTGGTCTGCGATGACCTAGATGGGTGGGATTGGGGGGTCTAAGAGGGAGGGGATACGTGTATACATATAGCTGATTCACTTCATCGTACAGCAGAAACTAACACTACATTGTAAAGCAATTATACTCCAATAAAAAAATATATATATATAAAAAAAGAAACAACCAGCTCATAAAACCCATGATTTTGTAGTTATTATTGGCAAGGAAAAGTAAAATAGAGTCAAGTCAAAGTTGATTGAAACAAAAAGTGCTTCACAATAAAGTGGTACAAAGATGTACCAAACTCAGAAGTAACGTGCAGCTTCGAGATATTTAGGATGCTTCTGATGCGATCGTGAGCTTTGCTTCCCTGGGCCGTATCCCCATTGATTCCCATAACTTCGATTGCTTTCTCGCAGCTAAATATTCCTATTAGCATTTAAACATACCCACATTTCTCTAATCTTTAAACAAAAAAAGACCCTCCTTCACTTCCCTTTCAACTACAGCTCTCTTTTTGTCTTTTTACCCTCAGCCTGACTGTTGAAACAGCTACACTAGCTGGCTGCATGTTCCCACCTCCCACTCATCCCTCAACACACTCCAATCTGGCTTCCACACCCACTTCTGCAAGGACACAACCCACCTGATGATAAATAAACCCAGTGAACGCATCAATCATTATCCCACTTTGTCTTTCAGGAGCACCCAACGGGGCTGACCTTCCTTCCACCAAATTACATGTCATTTGCCAGACCATTTATTAAGTTTTCCTCCTTCTTTGGTACATTTTGTTCTGTTTTTCAAGTCTCCTCTGTTGGTTCCTTTTCCCTAAACAAGATGAAGTCCGGTGTTCTTCACAGTTGCACTTCAGACTCACTAACTACTCTTCTTATTATACACACTCCTGGGTACTTTCATCCATTCTCTCAGCTTCGAAAACCATCCCTAGGCTGACGATCCACAAATCCACGTCTCCAATTCAAGTCTCTCCACTGAGCTCCTGACTTGGATGTTCTATAGGAATCTCAGTTCCGACACATTCTAAATGGAACTCATCAGCTTCTCCCTCTGTTCCTACTGTAGAGATAAACAAGAGCATCCAACTGGTTGCACAAGCCAGAGACTATTTTCCTTGATTTCTGTCCGCAAATATGCCCACCCAAACACTCTCCATGCCTACCTCCCCAGTGCTGTAGGTTTGCTTCTCTCCATCTTACTATCACATCAGTACAGGCCCCTATCATCTGTAGCCTCATCAACTACAAAGGCCTCATCACTGGGGCTCATCCCCACTGTCACCTTCACAGCACATGAATTTATAGCTTCCACAGCATCCTAGGATAAGGTCCACAATTCCCTAACATGGTTCCTCAGTGCTCTCTCTCCCGGACTGGGCTCTCGCCACATGAAGAACATTCTAGTTCTCCAAATTCTATAAGCACGTTCCTGTCTTTGGGAACATGTTTATAGAATTTGGAGAATTCAACAGCTACTCTTGCTTCAGGCTTCAGCTTCAACATTACTATGTTCTTCCCTCTTACGTCACTCATCATCCTTTACTGTAATTCTTATTTAATATCTGCCTTCCCCTTTACACAGCACATTCCACGAGGGCAGTAACCACCGATGTCTTATTCATCCCCATATTTTCAGGGGCTGGCATCGTCCCTGGCACTGTAGTGGATACTCAATAAACACTTACTGAATTCAGACACCAAAAGAAAATGAGATATCTAAAGGCCCTTATGACAAGACTGCCTGAAACAGTAAAAACACCCGTTTCATCTGAGTACAGCAAACATTGCTTTGTTTTTCAGCTACCTAAAGAATGGTGTGCAAATGGCTATGAGAATCTACCAGTTTTCAGCATCCAACTCAGACATGTTCTCTTCAGAGGGATCTGAATGGGTGATCCCATTACTGTGTAATGAGCCCCTCAACACTTACCTTGCTTACTTCCTTTAAGGCCCTTTTGCAGACTTCATACTTTGAAGAGTCCTTAGGTGTCTTTTGACAGATAGTCTGCAATCAAGTAAAAGAAGAACAAAATCAACTGATTTATTGTACTAAGTAAAACAAAACCAACGTCCAGTCATAGAGTCTTACTTGTAGCAAACTTAACAATGCTGAACACAATACTATGGATGAGTCTGAAGATGACATTAAAATCCGATTACAAAACTAGGAAATAGTCTTTAAAAGCACAGGATCCATGTTAATCCAGAGGATAGTTAAATAAGAGGATAGACTTCAGAGATGGGTAAACCTGGTTTCAAATTCCAGATCTGCTCCTTACTAGCTACTTGACCTTGGGCAAGTCACCTACCCTGCCTCTATAAGCCTCAGTTTCCTCATCTGTAAAATTGGGATAATGCAATTACATCACAAGGTTGTTACAAAAGTTAAATGATAATGCATGTAAAGTTCTTTATGAATACCTGGCATACAGTAGGCTCTCAATGAATGACAAAATTAATGATCACCATCATCATCATTATTATTAGAGCTTATTATATTTGTAGATGATATAATGTGAATAAAAGGATCCAAAAAACGGCTGCTGCTGGGCTTCCTTGGTGGCGCAGTGGTTGAGAATCTGCCTGCCAACGCAGGGGACACGGGTTCGAGCCCTGGTCTGGGAGGATCCCACGTGCCGCGGAGCAGCTAGGCCCGTGAGCCACAACTGCTGAGCCTGCGCGTCTGGAGCCTGTGCTCCGCAACAAGAGAGGCCGCGATGGTGAGAGGCCCGCGCACCGCGATGAAGAGTGGCCCCCACTTGCCGCAACTGGAGAAAGCCCTCGCACAGAAACGAAGACCCAACACAGCCATAAATAAATAAAGAATCCTGGTTAAAAAAAAAAAAAAACGGCTGCTGGATTTTCCCTTGATATGTTTACACTGCTATTTTTGCAATGGTAAAATTGAGTTCAAAGAAGGTCAACTGAAGGTATACTGAATTATGTAAAACTTTTGAAACTATACCCATTCAAAGCCAACAGAACCATTTCAACTGTTAAAAATGTTCACCTCAATTAACAAGCTTAACTAAATCTCCAAATGAAGTTAACACTGAAGAGACCATGTTTTAGGTACATTTAGATTCTGCCCAGGTGGCCAGATTCTCACACATGGGAAACAGATTAGGGCAACAGGCATCCAGCAGAGGTGGAAGATATTAGGAACTAGCAAACCACTGATACCTTAAATGCAGACGAGCACCAAATCTATAAATCCAAAAGTCAGGTGTCAGGATTGTTACGAGTGATATGTGAGAAGCATAGAGTGTACCATCGATGGATTTATATTAATGGTTCTCAAAATTTTTTGACTATGACCCACTGCGAGAAATACTTTTACACTGCAACCAGCAGACATGCACATAAAAATGAAACAAGTTTTTTATGAAATAATATTTAACCACTTTATGAACGATTATATATCATATACCACATGTTCTATTCTATATTCATTTTTTAAAAACACTGCTCATGATTCAAAAATCAATTTCATGACCCACTAATGGGTACAAAAGCAGTTTGAAAAATACTAGTCTTTGTCTCTGGGAGCAGGCATCCTGAGTCCATAGTTTCTTTGCACACTTCAATTTTAGGTAAAATTTTGCACACTGTGAATTTTCTAGGGAGAATGACTACAGCTTTACTCACAATCTCAAAACGGTCTCTGACCCCAAAAAGTTTAGAGCTTACTGGGCAATCATGGCATAAACCTCCAACATGGTACCTACAACATGCATATTAGATTTTGTGAGTCCCAATCTATCTAAGCAATTTCCTCAGAATCACAAAGGGAGAGAATATTTAAAAAGGCTGAGATCACAGAATATACAGAATCTAAGGAAACTCGGCTAAAACGGGTTTTCAGAAGAAGAAAAAGAAAGAATCCTGAAAATTCATAACATTACTAGAAATGTTACATTTAGAAAACAACCATTTCTTGTTAAAAAATAGTAAAGTTTGAAAATTAATATTTTCCTGTATGTGTCGAAGTTTCATTATTTCTAGAAAAGTCTTATTAGGCACAGGAAATAAACCTTTTTAGAGCCAAAATTTAGTTTTGATAACCTGGCTTCATTCTATTCTTAGACATGAAAATATTGATTTTTAAAAAATCAGAGCTAGATTCGCAAAACTGCAAGTTTCCCAATATTTACAAGGAGAGAAGTTCCTAAATCACAGGGAACGGACAAGGAAGGGTGTAAAGGGAGTAGACTGAGGTGGCCTTGGAGCGCAGCAGGTGCTGTGAATTCTGAAATGACAGCTGAGCCTTCCCCTCACCGTGCAGCAGAGCCAGCAAAGTGACCATGATCACACGCTTTCACTCGTTTCTAAACTTCAGTGCTTCTTTAGACTAGCTCTTAGAATTTATAATGGAATCGAGAAAATGGAATTTATTTTGTAATCTTACTCGATTGTAATTTTTTGCTTTATTTTTACCCTGTATTTTGACTTGTAAAAAGCAAGTATGTCAAAACTGACATTATATTAATATTATCCATTGTAAAGTAGAACTATGCCAAAATATTTTAATTTGATCAAAAAGATACTCTTTGAGCTACCATATGATCCAGCAATCCCACTCCTGGGCATATATCCAGAAAAGACAAAAACTCTTAATTCAAGAAGATACATGCATCCCGATATTCACAGCAGCACTATTTACAATAGCCAAGACATGGAAGCAACCCAAATGCCCATCAACAGACGACTGGTTTAAGAAGATGTGATACATAAAATGGAATATTACTCAGCCATAAAAAAGGATGAAATAATGCCATTTGCAGCAACATGAATGGACCTAGAGATTATCATACTAAGTGAAGTAAGTCTGACAGAGAAAGATAAATACTACATGATATCACATAGGTGGAATCTAAAAAATAATACAAATGAATCTATATACAAAACGAAGGACTCACAGACACAGAAAACAAACTTATAGTTACCAAAGTGGAAAGGAAGGCAGGGGAGGGATAAATTAGGAGTTGGAATTAACAGATACATACTACTATATATTAAATAGATAAGCAACAAGGAGTTACTGTATAACACAGTATATATCTTATAATAACCTATAATGGAAAATAATCTGAAAAAATATATATGTATAAAACTGAATCACTTTGCTGTACACCTGAAACTAACACAATATTGTAAATCAACTATACTTCAATTAAAAAAAAAAAAAAAGACACTCTTTGCCCCTCTAGCTGGATGGCAGTCATGTCGGGCCACCTCGTTCTCTCACGGATGCCCCTGCAGTTGCAGCCCAGCCAGTGTGCAGCCCTCCTGAGCTACCGTCTGGCTGTCCTCCCAGCTGTGCTTCCCACTTGGCAGTCTCAACTCTTCCCCCAGCCACATCTTACCACTATTCAAAATCACATACTTGTTTTCTTCATGCATGTTTCCTAAGATAAGATGGATGCCTGGACTTTCCTCACTCATTCTGAGCAATGGAAAATAGGGCAGGTTTATGCCCTGTGATGCTGTAGAGGACCTCCTTCCTGTGTGAAATGGAAGCACCTCATCATCTTGGAATGTGACAGGGAAGGGATCTTAGTGGTCAACCAGAGGAAACTGAGGCCCAAAGAGATTAAGTGACTTGCCCAAGGTCACAGGCCTAGTGGCTCAGCCGGAAAAGGAATCCGGGACTCTTGACTTCAAGAAGTCAATATTCTTCCCATTTCAAAAAATGTTAAGTAAATGAGGGATAATCTAACTTCTTCAGAGTGACCCCACAAGCCTAAATTGAAGATAATTTCCAAAGATATTAGACACAGGTGGGACTTTCCAACCAAATAGCACCTTCTCACTTAATTGAGGGATTTTATAGAAGGGATATAATTTAAGTGGGGTAAGAATAATTTTCTTAATCGGACTTGCGGCAGCACAGCTATCCACAGAGGAAAGAGACACCAGGTCACATCTTACATCCATCAGCAGGGGAAGGCGGGTCACCCTCTGCATGGGGAGAATGAGAAAAGAGATCATGGGTAAGTTCCTACAGTCTTCGTGGGACTCGATTCGGGACAAAACTTCCTTAAAAGATGGGTTGGTGGCTCTGAGGAAAAACAAAGAAAAGACAAAACTTCAAAATACTTCCCCTTCAAGTTAAGAAGCAAAAAATGTATAATAAAATATTGTGATAAATTCATATATTATCAATGATTTTTAAATATAGAAACAACATAAACACATGATTACATAGAGAGACATGGATGGCTTATCTGCCTTTTACAGTCAAGACTGAATATAAGATATAAATTTAAGGTAACAATATGAACAATAAGATGAAAATGTATGGGCTAGAAATTTTTAGAAGTAGAAAGTAAACTAATGAAGAAGCAATGGTATCAAAATGGTGAATGTATACATTATAAATTAGTATACACACTAGAACTCATATCTGACAATCTATAAACATTCCATTTAAAAGATAACACATGTTTTAAGCCACTTCTCTAGCCCGAGATAATAATCTAAGAAAGAAATGTCAGACTGGATTTACTTACTAGGAGGCTTTTGGACTTTTTCAAAGCTTCTAAGACAGAAAACCTTCTGATCATGCCAGCCAGAATATTCCTCCTCTCCCAGTGACATTAGAACAGTGTTAATACTGCCAGAACATTTTTACAGAATTTAGCAAGATACACCGACATAAAGGATCTCATGTGGAACCACCCTATAACTTTCAGGGAAGGCCAAGAGGGGATTCCAGGAAGAATGGAGCCTCAGAAAGGTCCCCAACTTGCCAAATAAAAGATCTAGTATTCAGTAAAGACAGCAGTCAAACCGAGGTCTTCTGACTTTCAGTGGGTCCCTGACACTGCATCTCTCACCCTGTCACCTCACTTCACCCCCAAGGGAGCTCTGAGGAGTTCCAGGGTGACTTGTGAGGAGGACGGGGGGAGGCAATGGCCCTGGATTCTGTAATCCCCCTGTAATCCCATGTTGAGGGGTGGAGGGAAGGCCAAGAAGCAGGGTAGTGGCAATTGTAACCTTTTTTAAAAAAATACACTTTGAAACTTGGATGACTGGGTTCCAGGCTGCTAGAAATAAATTAGGAAATACCCAGAAGAACAAAGTAAAAGAAAGAACACAGAAAGGTTTTAATCTCATTTTCTTAAATTGAGGAGTTTTAGGTTTCCTGCTAGCTTTGAAAAGATTTTTAGGAAGTTAAAAAAAGAAGCAAATTCTAAACCAGTTGCATATTTAAATTACTTAGGCCCCAGGCCTCCCCGACCTCCAAAGATTCTGATGAAACAGTCTAGGATGCACCCTGGGCATTGTTTGTTTGTTGGTTTTCAGATTCCAAAGGGCAACTGAAGTTGAAAAGTCACAGCCTTAAATGTAAATTTACATCAACTGCAACAAAGCTTCTGAAAACACAGCTACTAATTTCCATGTGAAAGCTCCAATGATGATATCATTGAGCTAATTTAAATAAAACCTTTATTTTTAAAGAGTGACATAAAGTACAGCAGTACCTATTCGCATTTTTTTAAATCCTGCAAAACAAAGTGAAATTTAGCTCTAATTCCAGGCTTTGTTTTCACACATGTAACTTGGATTTTCCAACAGTTACAGAGTAACCTTTACATCAGCAGTTCCCATGGGGGATGGAGGGGAGTTTAGGGAAAGTGAGGGCTGTGATTCTCCATCCCCCACCCCTGCAAGGGATATCGGGCAATGTCTGGAGATATTTTTGTTTATCACCACTGGGGTGTCATGGTGCTGTCAGCATCTTGTGGGCAGGGGCCAGAGATGCTGCTAAACATGCTACAATGTACAGGGCAGTTTCCACAACAAAGACTAATCTAGGACAAAATGTCAGGACTGCCTACAAACCCTGCTTTGTACTAATAGCCTCCTTTGGGGTTGGCAGCTGTGGGTTTTCCACCCTGCCTGTACGAGATTTTAATGAGAATGTGGAGGGGGAAGGGGCATAATCAGCCCTTCTCACCAACTTGGGGGCTGTTTCTCCAAGCAGCCATGAGGTGATCCTCACCATAGGGTCTCACACATTGCATAGAAACTGACCTGGGTTCCATGCTGCCGTCATAAATGCCACACAGGAGGGGACTCACAGGAGGGGAGGAGAATGATAACAGCCAATCAGCCCTCAAACTGAGTTTACAGCAATGTACAAGTGCACTGCCAAATAGATAGCCCCTTGTGATAAACAAGCCCCCGACCCCGGCAAGAAAGCAATATAGACATTACTGAGCCATTGTTGACTCTTTTAAGGATAGAGATAGCATATACATCACAAAATGCTCAGTAACCTAAATAGACAAAGGGAAAAAGTATGGGGGGAAATTTAAAGTTTAATTATTTTTTGTTTCATAGTTAAAGCCTTTAAGAACTTTTTTTAAAAACTGCCTTCCTTCAGACCTTCCCCTGCTCTCCTTACCCCTAACCACCTAGAGGGGGAAAATCAGCAATTCCTATAAACAACTGAACAGAGTTGTCATTTGAATGGAGGAAGATTAGGATACTTGAGAAAGCTTTGGCTCCTAGGCACTAGTTCAAGGTACTCAAAAGCTCCATCTTGGCCTCATGCTACTTAATGGCCAGATAACAGCTTAGAGAACAATCTTTTCACCGTTTAGAATGATAATCACTGATCACCAACCCTCCCACCCCCAACCCCGTGTCTTGCAGCAATTAAAAAAAAAAAAAGAAACAAGGAAAACAGCAACAAACTATAATTTCATAATTGCTTTAGAGACAAAATTCTCCACAAACTGGATTTTTCTAATCAAATGCCCTCACCCTAAAAGCAATCCTCTTAAAAATTTCTCCCTGGAAAATAGATCATCAGGAGGCATTTCTAAATATAATTTAAGAGATCCATTAATTTCAATCTATGTGACCTAATTAAAACAAGATTAGATAATTAAAACGATAACATTCAATATTGCTTACAACAATTTTTGTAGTGTCCGCTGTTGGTAGACTTCATTTGTGCAGTATTTCACATATGGGTCAAATGTGGATGCTGTGTGTTTTTCCACAATGTCACTTATATCATCTATGAAGATATTATTCTGATGTCTTGCTTCCAACTCTGTAAAGAATCTGAAAAAAACAAAGAAAATCATTTACACTTTCTTCTGTGTGCTTTAATAGACAACAGATCATCCTCATGTAATACTATTATACGTACAGTATAATAGTATTTGAAAATATCAACAGTACTCGGTACCAAAAAATACAAGAAAAAAACTATAAAACAGTCTAAATTTAAATCTATCATATAAACACCTTATTACTTCGTATGGTTGGCTTAAAACATTAATAATCCAGGGCATTTCTGTGCTTTCAGGTATATTTTAGAATGCACAGATTTCACTATTTTTCAAGAATTCCCTAGATACTAGGAGGGGGGCAGGCTTCATGCTTACACATTTTACTGTATTGAAAAGCATATGAGCAAAACACCTAAGTTAGCGCCTAAAAAATAGGTGTGAAACAAACCTAGTTCTGTGTCCTTTCTCTCAAACTAAAAATAATCATATCATTTAAATCTAATACATGACATTTAAATGACTTCGTATATGATTGAAGATTGCGATTTAGAGTTGCCAGTGTGTGTGTGTGTTGTGTGCACTTGTACACGTGTATTGTGTCTAGTCCAGTTAAAATTAAATTTCAGATAAACAATGGATAATTTTTTAATACGACCATGTGCAAATATTGCATAGGACATCTTAGCTGTCTTGTACTTTTTTCTGGCAACCTTAGATTGCATCCAATTTTAACAGAACATCAACTCAGATATTTGAAACAGAGGGTTCTTGCTCAAAATGTGGTCCAGTGACCAGCAACATTGGTATCATTTAATGGCTCATCAGAAATGCAGAATCTCACCACCTACCTCCCCCAATCTGAACCTGCATTTTATCAAGATTGCCCGATGCTGTGAATGCACACTAAAAATTGGGAACTTCCCTAGAGCACACTTACTGAGCAAGTTCAGAGCGGCAGGAAAATCTTGATAGAAATAACTATCACACAAGACTAGAGCATTTTCTTTAAAAGTGTGATGAAGGTGAAACCAACAATAATGCCTAATGTTGACTTCTGGAATAGTAGTACAAGGGAAGGTTAGTTTTCCATAAGCCCTTTAGCATTTAGCACATCATTGCTCCTTACCAGTTTTCTGGGTGGACTCCATAATATAAAATTCAAGGCACACAGTGAATGAGACAACAGAAATTTATATGAGATGATTAATAGTAAACACAGGCTAACATTTTCTCATTTATATCTCAGTTCTTTTCAAAGAAAATCCTGGCACTCAAATAAAAGAATTAAGAGGTCTTATTTTTATAAATTTACATGTACATTAAACTCATTTTAATGTAAATTGTATTAGCTTGTCATCATTATCTATTCTATTTTTAAAAGTCTCCATGGGAGCTTAAAAGACAAAGAAATGCATTTTAACTTCCTAGAAGAATAAATTTATTTATATTCTGGGTAAACACCTACATTTTTATTGCCTTTAAAAGGGACTTAGGGAAAATAATCAATACGGTTCCCACCCACATGGCCGCATCATCCAAGCCCCTTGTTTAAAACAGCAAGAGGAGCAACTGAAAGCACACTTTGCTGGACTATTTGGCTTTCCACCCAATGGGATCAGGGTTCATACACACAGTTCCTAGACAGCAGGTCAGAAAAACACATCTATGTTTCAAAACTCAGTCAGTGACTTCATGTCACTTTGTCACTCTGAGTTTATTAAGATTCAAATAAAATGTCAAACCCTCTCCAAAAAGTTTCAGAATTTCAAAAACATCCAACTTCAAACCCTATACAAACAAAAACCATGTTTCTTAAAGAATATTTTCTATCTAGACTGGTCCCTGACTTCCAGAAATTTATGATATATTAAGAAGGTAAGAATGATAAACATAAATGATATAGGAAGAAAAAAATGCCTGTATATAACTAACTACATGTTGGAACATATACGCATAAGGGTGCTGGTGGCAGTATCTTTTTTTAAATTATATGAACTATATATTTTTCATTCTGGTAAAATATACATTTTAACCATTTTCAATGGCTTTAATTACATTCACAATATTGTGCAACCATCATCACTATTTCCAAAATACTTTCCTCACCCCAATCAGAAATGCTCTACCCATTAAGCAGTAATCCCCCATTTCCCCCTCTCCCCAGCCCCTGATAACCTCTAATCTACTTTCTATCTCTATGAATCTGCCTATTCTAGATATTTCTGGAATCATACAATATTTGTACTTTTTGTCTGGCTTATTTCACTTAGTATAATGTTTCCTAGGTTAATTCATGTGAAGGGATATACCAGAACTTTTTCCTCTTTATGACTGAATAATATTCCATTGTAGGTACATACCATAATTTGTTTATCTATTCATCTGTTGATGAACACTTGGGTTGTTTCCACCTTTTGGATATTGTGAATAATGCTCCTGTTAACATTCCCATACAAGTATCTGTTTGAGTTGCTGTTTTCAAATCTTTGGGATATATATCCACAGGTGGATTTTCAAGCTCTCTGACTCTGCCACTAACAGTGTATATCAAGAAATGATAGTATAAAACCAAGAACTAATACAGAATAAGCTGAGTTACATGCCAAGGAAAGATTATTTCCTTAAATGAAGGTGGAGTAAGAAATGATCCTTTACCTCCTGACACTCAGAGGTGAGTGGCCCATGGGAGGCATGGAACCAATTAATTGCGATACAGGACTTATTAACAGCAACATACAGTGAAAAGCGCAGGGCAGGGTGACTGGCGGCGTGAGTTGAGGAAAGGTGTGAGGAGTCATCAGGGATGAGGATGGCAATACGGGGAGAAGGGGGGCAGAGCACTGCAGGCAGGGACACAACGTGGGCACAGGCGTGAATCTCGTTGGGAAAACTGTGGGGTTCAGAGAGGCGAGGTGTCAACCACAGGAGGAACAGGGGCAGAGAACGAGGGCTGCAAAGCAAGCGGGTCAGAGCTAGACTATAAAGGTTTCACTGTCTACTGAGGAACGTGGGCTTAATCTATGCTATGGATAAGGAGAACCTACTGGAGATGCTGAAGCCATCCAATCAGACTGAGACAATTGAGACAGAAGTGGGGAGAGACAGACCATAAGCAGGCCAGTGAGATGCTAATCTGGGCAAGTGAAAATAAAGCCTTGGCAGTGGGAAATCAAAAAGGGAGGACACATTAGGGTAATAATTTGGTGGGAAAGTTAACAGAATAGAGAAACTCATTAGATGGAAAAGTCAAGGAAGACATTGTGGTTTCTAGTCAAAGTTTCTAGCTGGGCATCAAGGTGGGTCATGAAACCATTCATGTAGACAGGGACTTAGGAGGAAGGGGGAGAAGCAAGAAGAAAAGAGTTTAACTTTCCCTGAAAATATACATGTGTGAGAATTCAGAGCCACAGGAATTCTAGGTAGTATGTAATCAGGACAAGTTCATTTTTAGCTGGTTTTCATATAAATGCAAAATATTTGTAATTTCTTTTAGCTTCAAGTGTCGTTTAAGAAAATGTTCAAAGAAAATGGAAAAAATAAGAAACCATTCATACGGTCATTATCATGTAAATCTAGGAAATAAATATCTTAGAGGCAAAGATCTCTTCCAATTTCTTGTCTTCAGCTAACTGTTACAGTCTGAGGAATGCAACTACATGACCAAAAACAACAGTAACTTGGCTTTTCCCAATGAAAAGGAAAATTCATTTATCACTATAGAAGGTTTGCCAAAGTACAAGATTAAAAACAAAACACTAATGAAATATCTATGCTACTTATTTTAATATAATATAAATGAAGCCACCCATCTTTTATTTAGACACTGGCATAATTAAAACATAATCCAAAGCTTTCTATGTTAAATTATATTGGTTATTTTTGGCAAATTTGCATATTTTACTAAGTGCGCTGAGCTACAAACAGGCCAAGAAAGTATTACTAAAGAATGAGGTATTATTTCAATAACCAAGAAAGCTGGAGATCCAAATGAAATCTGAAGCAAAAAGAAAAGCATTCTGGTTCCCTAGATGAAACTTGAATGAGTCTGTGAAGCAATTTGGCTTACTTGAAGGATAACTTTTTAATGGAAATCTACTTCAGCCCAATGAATTTTTTTTTTTCTGGCACAATACCTTCATTATTTCCTCTCTGTAGCATTACCAAAATGATCATGTTTTACAACCAATCATGTTACACAACCTTTCTTTTTTTTTCCCCACCAAAATTCTAATGTCATCGCTAACGTCTAGATTTTGAGAAACCTCTGATGGACCAGGAAAGGCCTCCTGGAAGCACTGCCTCTTAACCAGAAACCCAGGTTAGCCCTGTTTGACTGTTGACTCACCATCACCAGCATCCGGTGGCTCTGAATTCTCACAGATGCTGTCTATTTGACATGTCCAGAGGAAAATTAACTGCTTACTTCTTGCTTCTTCTCCCTCCACCTAATCACACCCATACTTCACATGAGCACTGCAAATGACTGCAGCCTGCCCGGGTGAGCTCCTTGGCTATGCAGAGAAAGGTCAGACCACCAAGAAACACAAGGGCAGCCTCGCAGGAGGTGGGGACTTCAAGATGAGAACTACACAGCCATGTTTGAGGAGCTTGCTCAAGGCCTGTAACCTCTCCTCTAATATTTCCTAGAGCTGCAGGGACTGGATATTCTTTAGGCTTTTTGTGGTTGCTTTATCAAGTGATGGTCAAAGGTGGCACTGCCTTTTCAGGGAAAAAACAAAGTCAACAGTGATGTAGCAGCTTCTGATACACTCAGCACATATACTTTTGCGAGCACCACTTTCTCCCTTCCGTAGTAGGCCGAAAAGACCTACAGATTGATGCTAAATGTCCCCATACCATTACTAACAGTCTTCTTAAAATTCAACTGGTAATGTCATTGGCATGTCAGGGATGAGCATTCCTGAGAGCTCTTGAAGACGGTACAGTAAATCCGCCCAACTATAGAAGAGATTAAAACTTATTTAATGCAGACGACAAATCTGGTTTCATCAGTCAGCCAACAAAATTTCTTCCCATGTGCCTAGCACAGGATGACGTGCTTCGGTGGATGTCAAGGAGCAAACAATTGGTAATCATGACCGCCAGTCACTGTACCAAGCCCAGGGCTTCTCACGCACTGCCTCATCTAATTTAATCCTCAAGCCGACTTTATGAGACGGCCAATAAACCCATAAGAAAACCAAGGCTAAGAGTACTTAAGTCAAAACTTGAAACAACTAAGCCTCAGTCTGAACCCAGAGCCAGAGGCTTTCTGAGTCCAGAGCCTGTGCTTGAACTACTACACCTACTGTAGCCTCTGCTCGCAGGTGCCCACTGCTGTGTTACTACTGGCCAGCCCTCAACCTAGACATCCAGAAAGAAGGCTAATAACAGCTGGAACTGAAGAAGAAATATATTACTTTCCAAAAAGACCAACTGTTTAACTATCTCAGCAAATAATTTACACACATCAACATAGTGAAGACTTTCACAGGAGATTTATCCCATGGCAAGATGTGCAAGACAGCAGAAGAGTTGATAGCCTCCCTAGGTGCAGCCTCCAGGAGGGTGGCGGCCAGCAATGTGTTCTGATCCCCATCCACACAGCATGAACAAATACTGTTTTATGGGTGCCAGGTGAAACCCTCTGGGAGTCATCATCTTAGCCCTCCCTGTTCCCTGCTGCCCTCCCCTTTGCCCCACTCATTCTTCAAGTCTCAGATTAAAGTTCGCCTCTTCCAGGAAGCTTTCCCTGACCCTTCTGGGCTGGGTTAGGCACCCTTATTTTATGTCTTAATAAACCTCTGCGTTTTTCCTTTGGTGTACCTACTATGATCATAATTAATTATATTACGATTTTGTTTACCTTTGTCTCTCTTAGCAAGGGCTAGAGGACAGAGGTCATGTCTGTTTCGTTCAACACTCTATGCTCGGGACCTGGCCATAGCACCTGGAATACAAAAGACAGCCAAATATTTGATGGGTGAATACATCGAATTTGTGTTCTAAACAAATTAAAGAAAGTTATGAAGATGGAACCCGTTCAAGGAATTTTGTTCTGCTGCTATTTTACCAAGAATGTAACCCCTGCAAAGAAGTCAGGCTCTACCTTGTTTTACTCACTGGTAAACCAAATCAGTATTTATTTACTGACCACAAACGGAGTTCCCAGAGCTATTCGAGGCACAGTGAAGGTCACCAATGAAGACAACGAACTCCCAGCACAAGCTTTTACAATCCTGTCCAGTAGGGTCACTAAAATGAGACCCAGTTCAGCCCACGTTTCTTCAATGCCAGCTGCACTTACTGAAAACCCTACCAGACCGGCCCCTCCCTCACCTGATTTAGGGAGGATTCCAGGCCACTAAGAAGCTCAGCACTGAGCGCTCTAGCTGGAGAAGCACAGAAAGCAGGGCTCTGGTTATAATCAGCGCTGTCCTGTGCCTTTCTCGGAATGGCATCCTTTCAAGGTACTTTTCCTTCATTAATATCCATCTGCCTAAAGCAAACTCAGATCATTCCTGGATACCTTCCTCACTCGAAAGAGCTGTCAATCTAAGTGGCTGCAGTATCCCACCAGAGAGGGTCATATTCACTTATGCTGGAGACATGTAACATACCAGGCAGGTTTCACATGTCTAAATTGCTGTTATATAATAAAATATCTTCACTAAACAAAGAAATATTCCAGATAAGTGGCAGCAAACTATGTGCTGCTGGAAATACTTTCCTAACAGAGCAACGACAGAACATTCTGTTCTCTACCAAAATGAAATTCTATTCTGCTGTGGATAAGTGAGATTTGGGGCTTATTTGTTTGGGTTTGTTGGATTTTTGTTTGTTTTTTTGGGGTTTGTTTTGCTTTGCTTTGTTTGTTTTGGTGGTCACGTTGACAGTAAAGCCTCAATTTCTTTTAATACATTAGATCAGGAAGAGCAAACGCATGGCAAGTGTAACACCACTAAGCCACGGCAGGCATCACTGATGGTGGCGCTTTGCCCACACGCAGAATCTGTACTCCAGGCAGCCATCATCAATCAATCAAGATCAGTGATGAACAAGATGAAGCTCATCTATGAATCCTTCCCCAGACTCACACTGATAGGAAATCTGTTAATTCAACAGAAATACAGGGCTGTTGCTTCTCAATGAGAATACCCTACACCCTGATCTGGTAAAGGTCTCACAGGGTTTCCTCCCCAGCAGACTGTACATCTTCTCCCATTCCATTTTAGTGTTTTCTGAAATTTTCTCTCTGGGTTGATAATAAAGGAATAAGGGTTGAATTAAAAATGGGAATGTGGGCTTCCCTGGTGGCGCAGTGGTTGAGAATCTGCCTGCCAATGCAGGGGACACGGGTTCGAGCCCTGGTCTGGGAAGATCCCACATGCCGCGGAGCAACTGGGCCCGTGAGCCACAACTGCTGAGCCTGCGCTCCGCAACAAGAGAGGCCGTGATAGTGAGAGGCCCGCGCACCGCGATGAAGAGTGGCCTCCACTCGCCACAACTAGAGAAAGCCCTCGCACAGAAACGAAGACCCAACACAGCCAAAAATAAATAAATAAATAAATAAATAAATGGATGAATAATAATTAAAGGTGCTAATAATTTTTTTTAAAAAATGGGAATGTGAGAAGAAACGTTCTCAACAAAAATGTTCTGGTAGCCGTCATTCCCATCCTGAGAGCTACTGTTTGATCCCTGAAATCTCTAGGATGGTTTTTGTTAAAAGATTCTTATCATCCTATCAAAACCTTTAAAATCAACCTGGACATATGACGGAAGGGACTGGGGTGAAGAGATAAACGAAGGGTTTTCTTACCCTTAATACCACACAACACAGAGCCTGCTAGGTTTAAATACAGCTCCCCATAGATGCTTTCAGTTCAGGGCACCCAGCAAATCCCAAAGAAGAAAGGTGGAGCTGGGGGCCGGGGAAGGGAGGGGCATGGAGGGAATACAGAACCAAGTGCCCTGGAGACTCCCCTGCATCGGTTAAGGCTCCCATTTGCTTAGTGCTCCCTCTCACTGATCACATACATGCTAGAGGGAACAGAAACAGGACCATGCAAATATAGAAAAACAGTATGTTTAAAGTTCTTGCAATTTTAATATCATTAGACCAAGTTTTTGCTTAAAAATGAGAATTTAAAGTACTTATCATATGAATCTACTTCACAGAAGCTGGAGGAAAAGGGTCTTGTTCCCATGGTAACCTTCTGCATACTTGATTCTTTTGTTTCAGCACTACTCATGCACTCATCCACATTTTAATTTCTCCCAGAAATGAAGATAACACTCTAATGAATGAATGACAGGAAGCATGTGCCAGCACTCTTATCAAAATGTCCTGAGGGCTTCCCTGGTGGCGCAGCGGTTGAGAATCTGCCTGCCAATGCAGGGGACACGGGTTCGAGCCCTGGTCTGGGAAGATCCCACATGCCGCGGAGCAACTGGGCCCGTGAGCCACAACTGCTGAGCCTGCGCGTCTGGAGCCTGTGCTCCGCTACAAGAGAGGCCGTGATAGTGAGAGGCCCGCGCACCGTGATGAAGAGTGGCCCCCACTTGCCACAACTAGAGAAAGCCCTCGCAAAAAAAAAAAAAAATGTCCTGAGAAGAGAAGAAAGCTTGTGTATGCATGGGCCTGGGATGCTCTGAGTTTTTATGGACAGTTTTGCAGTTTTTAATTATGTTTTCTTTAAATTTGAGCACAACTATACATTTCCATCTAAAAGAAAATCACACACCTCCACCCCCGATTTTATATATGACTGTGAAGACCAAGACCGAGTATGCCTGGTTCATCACTAGATTTCCAGGACCTAATAAAGAATGAGGACTCTATAAACGTGTTGACTGAATCAATACCAGGTACCTATTATTCCTCCTTGCCCCACTGTTAAAGTACTGTCTTCCAAGGAGAGGAACAGTGATAATATAAAACATGGATCTGCCAGGCATGAGTTAAATTATCAGGGTCCTCACGAGGTGGGTGAGCTGGGGTGAGGCCATGCCAAATGGCCCTGCTGCTTGGCAAGTATGGCAGGTGGGTGTTTATGTTCCTGAAACAGCATCCAAGACACAGGGCTGTAACCTCAAGAATAGTTTTGCTAATCCACTGCCTGACCAAAATTCTTTGAAAACTCCAAACCTAGAAAAGATTTATGACTTTCTGAGGAACTGTTTCCTTTTATTAGATGACAGTTACATAACCAATTCTGTGACCCTTTCCTCTTTGCTGCCTGGAAGGGTGTTGCTGTGTTTAACCCTCACTCGTAGTAGCTCCAGCAGGAGAGCTGGCTGGCAATGCTGAGTCCCTTCGTCCTTGCCTTGTCTCCTATTTCCCACTCAGACAGATGCACTGTGCACGTGTCATTTACTGCAAGTAGACTTGAGCCTTTGGTGGACGCAGTTGGAGGATAAATTATCAATTACAAACAAACCCAGAAAACGTGGATTCTTGGTTGCTGCTTGGAAACAGCACTGAGAATGAATTTACAGAACGTTGGAACAAAGTCAAATAAAACAATGACATCTTTTCATGCTGAAGCCCCCTTTCCTATTATGAATTGGTCATTCTGGAATAAAATCAGCACAGAGAAGAACATGTTTGCCTTCAGGCACTATTTCCAGATCCTTTTTAGGAGGCACCCTTAGTATTTCAAGTCAGAATTCAATCCACAAGGAAGAGTAACATTTAAAATAAGCCCCAGATCTTGGCATCTTGGTTTTTCTTTATTAAATATGCCCCCAAAAGTTGTCTTCCTAAAAGGAGGAAATGGTTTCTACGGCTCCCATCAGCTTCATCAAGAAGAAAAAGGAACCAGGACACAGAATTTTGAAAAACTCTAGAGGTTGGTTTCCTAAGCCATAATCTCCTAAGAAAAAGGATGCTTGTCTGCACGGGGGAAAAAGAATTCCATGTCTTCGCTGACATGTTTCAAACCTGCTCCAGTTTATCAGCAGCTGGCTCCAGTCTGCCCCTTTTCACACAACCCTCTCCTTCACCTTTCATCGAGGATTTTAAAAATACTTTCTTTTTAGATGGTTATTAGCACAGGTTGGCAAAGTAGCCAAAGAATAGGATCTATGGGGTAAACAAGTTCTTATCCGGGTTTTAAGTGGATTTGGGATAATAATAAATTTGTTTTTTCATTTATGAAAACGAAAGGAACCGAGCAGAGAAGACTGGGTCAACCATCAGTCCCGCCGCACGCAGTAATCAGCTCAAGAAAGACCACTGGCAACACGGGGAAGCCGGAACCATGCCGGGAAGAGGGGAACAGATCCTACAGGCCAATGGTAAGGGAGCACGAAGGCAGGAAAAGGGAGCACGTGCAATTATTAAACCTCCAAATCACCTCCCCAATATCAAAGACCAGGCTTTCTACTTTCTTTCTCTCAACCTTTATGCTTTCCTCCAACATCAGCTATATGTGACCTCTTATCTCATGAGTAACCTCTATTAGATAACAATACCTGTAAGTAAATACACTTCCAGCTAAAGTCCATTTTGCACTGTACCTACTACAGCAAGGCTATCGTGTACCATTACATCACACTGCTGGAAGATGTATACAGGATACTGGTTAAGAGTGCAGGCTCTGGAGCCAGATGGCTTGGGTTCAAATCCCGACCTCCTCTTCTGCTAGCCATGTACCCTTAGGCTACTTAACGTTTCCACGCCCTATTTCCTCATTTATAAAGTGGGAACAATAATGGTATGACTTCATGTGGTTCTCATGATGACTAAATGAATTAAAAAATGTTAAGTAGTTAGAACATGGTCTGGCACCTGGTACATGCTCGTCAACATTAATTATTACTTAAGGTGCAAGAAAATGCCTTTCCCTCCTGTGTGAATTTATACAATCCACATGTCTTTTAAATAAAGCCAGTTGGCTTCCTTTTTTCTTTTTTTTTTAATTTAATTTTATTTATTTATTTTTTTATACAGCAGGTTCTTAAGGTCAGTTGGCTTTCTTGCTTTTGCAGTTCACTCTGTTCAAGGACAGCAAGTCTAGCTCCTATATTTCCATCAGTTAAGTCTGGGTGGGCAGGTGTAATACCATCCTGCCATACACCGAATCGTTCAAAGTCACAGGTATGCACTTCCTCATCAACTTCTTAAAAACTGTAATAGGTACTTATCAATGACAAAATTAGAGGAGGATCAGCTCAGTCCTTTATAGGGCCTATGTGTTGGTACCTCCTTGGTGAGTGGGAAAGCAACAGACCAAAGCAAACTGACAATATGCTGTCGAGAAGTGGTGGAACATATAAACACTGTTCTTAGCCTTGGCCTCCTACTCATTGTGAGGAAGAAGTCATGTCAATTAAGAGGCTTTAAGTCAGGCAAGGCCCAGACACACTTGGCAAAAACACAAAGGGCACCATGTTTATTTTTAGAGTCTCCTTTGGTAGGCTAAGTAATGGCCTCCAAACATGTCCACGTCCTGTGAATATGCTACCTTCCGTGGTCAAAGGGACCCTGCAGATGTGATGAAGGCATCCTGGATTATCTAGGTGGGTTCAATGTAATCACAAGGGTCAGAGGCAGGAAGGTCAGAATCAGAGAGAAGATTTAAGGATGGAAGCAGAAATCAGAGAGGAAAGAAGGCATGATGCAGTTGGCCTTGGAGATGCAAGAAATGGTCAAAAGCCAAGGGATGCAGGTGACGTCTGGAAGCTAGAAAAGGCTCAGTAACAAATTTTCCCCTAGAGCCTCCAGGAGGAACCAGCCCTGACGACACCTTGATGTTAGCCCAGTGAAACTGACTTAAGACTGCTGACCTTCAGAATTACAAGAGAAAAAATTTGTATTGTTTTAAATCACTTAGTCTGGAGTAGTTTGTGACAGCAGCAATAGGAAACTAATACATCCCCTTAATCTGTTTTAAACCTCTCCTTCTTCTAACCTCCTGTTTCCTCCCCAGTATCCAACATCCACTGTCTGCATGCAGGCGTCCTGATTCTTATGGGCCCAACTTTAGAAAGCTGGAGGTTCCAGACCCAGCTCTCTCCCCTACTCATTCATTCAGTGACTACTAACGGAACACCTACTATGTACCAGGCTCTATTCTAGGCACACAGAACACACAGCCCAAGGCAATTACAACAAAAATCCCTGCCTTCGTAGCATTTATAATCTAGTTCCTATGGAGGTGAACCCCTCCTTGTTCAGCTCCCTTGGGGCCCCGCTGGAAGCTGGCACAAATAGCTATCAACACCACTGACGAAAAACAGAACAAAACACTTTCTCTTTTAAGTCCTCCAAAAGACACTCTAAAAAGGCAAGAGATTTTCACATTAGGTGACCACCAGGAAGGAGAAGAGGAGGGTGGGGGCAGGAGTGGTACATACCAAGGAAGATGGGGGGGAGGGAGATGCAAGACGGAGGGGATATGGGGACATATGTATACATATAGCTGATTCGCTTTGTTACACAGCAGAAACTAACACACCATTATAAAGCAATTATACTCCAATAAAGATGTTAAAAAAAAAAAAAGAAAGATAGGAACTAGCAGGTTATGCCCAGGGAATGTGGTGATGGACTTGTTCATGCTACACTTTCAAAGGGGTCCACGACACAAAGAAGTTTAAGAGCCACTGGCTTTCAGTCAAAATAGTTTAAATAAAGCTGAATTTCTAATTATTTGAGAATTTAATTATATCTTATTAAATTTTTTTTAAAAAGTCTTCTAACCATAAGTTTGCTTTCTATGCCTGTGAGTCTGTTTCTGTTTTGTAAATAAGTTGATTCGTGTTATTTTTTTAGATTGTTTAGAAAACAAACTTACAGTTACCAAAGGGGAAAGGAGAGGGGGAGGGATAAAGTAGGAGTATGGGATTAACAGATACCACTATATAGAAAATAAACAACAAGGATTTACTGTATAGCACAGGAAACTATATTCAATATCTTGCCATAACCTGTAACGGAAAAGAATCTGAAGGTGTACATCTGGAAAAAAAAAAAAAAGTCCACTCACAATTATAGAGTTCAATATCCATCTCATCGATTTTACATCCTACCACAGTCATTTCTCTTTCCCTTCATTATCATGAAGGTCACTTCCTTATGAAGAGGTCTGATTCATTCCAACCCTGTGCAATATGACTTTTGCCCATTTCATCCCATAGACATTACTTCCTCAAAAATCTCAGAGTTTGAAATCCATTATTAGTTACAGCTTGCTTTTTTTTTTTAATTAATTTATTTATTTTTGGCTGCATTGGGTCTTCGCTGCTGTGCTCGGGCTTCTCACTGCGGTGGCTCCTCTTGTTGCAGAGCACGGGCTCTAGGTGCGTGGGCTTCAGTAGCTGTGGTTCACGGGCTCTAGAGCGCAGGCTCAGTAGTTGTAGCGCACGGGCTTAGCTGCTCCGCGGCATGTGGGATCTTCCCAGACCAGGGCTCGAACCCGTGTCCCCTGTGTTGGCAGGCAGATTCTCAACCACTGCGCCACCAGGGAAGCCCACAGCTTGCTTTTTAACTTAAATAGGTAAGTGTAAATGTTTTAGAAGAAAACAATTTTTACTGAAACTATGATAAATAATTCAAAAATTTGCATCTCAGTTTAATACACATTTTAATGATAATATTAATATATTAAAATTGTGTATACTTTGAATATAATGACATTTTACTTTATAATTGTTTAGATTAGCACTATCAGATAGAAATATGAATCACATATGTGAGCCACAAAAGTAATTTAAAATTTTCTAGTAGTAACATTAAAAAAAGTTAAAAACAAAAACAAAAAACAGGTGAAGTTAATTCTAATAATTTATTTACCAATACAGTAAAAACATTATCTTTTCAAAATATGATCAATATAAAAATTATTAATGAGATATTTTACATTTTTTTCATATTAAGTCTTGGAGTCAGTGTATATTTTACACTTATAGCCCATCTCAGTTTGGACAAACCACATTTCAAGTGCTCAATAGCCACATAAGGCTAGTGGCTGCCACATAGGACAGCGCATCTTTAGATCACTGAAATTAAAAGAAAAATAAAATATGTGAAAATCTTTGTTATAACAACTTAATTTATGTTTTTGCTGAAACGAAGGCAAGGAAATAAAATTTTGTGAAATAAAAAACTGAGAAATTACTAGAGGATGAATTATAAATGTAGCCAGGACCTAGACTGCCACGTCCGAGGAACTCGGACTGCCACGTTCAGGTAGTTTCAATTCCTTCCTTAAGTAATAGAGAACCACAGAAGTTTCTTCCATTTTAGGAAAGTAACCTAGAGGTAGCAGGGTGAAGAACAGGACGTAGGGCTGAAGGCTGAACTGAAGTGCAAAGAAGAAGGCAAAGGAGGCCAACCACAAGTCTACACACGTGATCCACTTAAGAGAAGAGGAGGCTGGCAGTTCCTCAAAATGTTAAACACAGAGTTACCATATGACCCAGCAATCCCACTCCTAGGTGTATACCCAAGAGAAATGAAAAAGTATGTTCACACAAAAACCTGTGTACAAATGTTCGTAGCAGCATAAAATATAACAGCCAAAAGGAGAAATAGCCCAATGTCCATCAACTGATGAATGGATACATAACATGTGGTATATCCATACAATGCAGTATTACTCAGCAATAAAAGGAAGGACTTATATGTGTTACAACATGGATGAACCTTAAAAATTTTATGTTAGGTGAAAAAAGCTAGTCATAAAAGATCGCATATTATATGATTCCATTAATATGCCATGTCCAGAATAGCTAAACCCATAGAAACAGAAAGTGGGCTGGTGGTTGCCTAGAGCTGGAGAAGTTTGGGGGGAAATGGGGAGTGAGCACTAATGGGTGCAGTGTCTCTTTTTGAGGTGATGAAAACATAAAGTTGATTGTGGTGATGTTTGTTCAATCTATGAATATACTAAAACCCACCAAATTATACAACTTAAATGGGTTATTTGTATGGCATGTGAATCATTCTCTCAATAAAGCTCTTTTAATAAAAAGGGCAGCAGCTGGAAAATGGACAGAAGGGGAACAAGTTGATATCCATGCATTCTGTTCATGTATAGACCTCTCCTCTCTTTTCCTACTTTCCCAGAGAGCAGATTCTGTGTGTGTTTCTTCTCTTTTCAAGTGACACTTATGAAAAGTCCCAAGATTTAAATAAACGAGAGTTGTTCTGGTTCAGGCCAGGTCAGGAGGCCCAGAGTCCAGTTGTTTGGACCAACACCCAACTTGGCTGACCCTAAAGTGCCTTCAGGGAATTCCAGGCCCCCAGGAACGCAATCTGAAACTACTCAGTGGATCCAAAGGGCTGAGAGATGTGGGAATGTGAAGCATCTTTGTAGGGTCAGTGGGGCAGCGGTGGGGAGGAATCCAGCCAGAATCTCCCAGTCACACCAGGGAACGGGAGACAGCGTGTCCACACCAAAGCAGCCCTGCCCCACTGCTCACGCCTTCAATCCAAGTGACAACTGTCAGCCTTCTGCCTCCTCACCATATAGACTCCCTCGTAAGGGTGAGTAATGGGTTCATTTATAGAAAGCTAAGAAAGGTTTTTTTTTTTACATCCTCCCATAAGGCTTTCAAAGAGCATCAATGATGCAACTGAGTTCAGAAGAGTCAAAATGATCCAAAACTCTTACCTTGCATTTGACCACAATCAAGATGCTGGCAGACTTTAACTATCTTTAATAACAGTGAATTTAGGATTGCAAAATACATTATCTATTCCCTTAAAAAATTTCTATAGCATGTGTACTTCTTAAATCTACATTGCCTGCTGCCAGTCAGTAACCTATAAACCATAAGCAGTCACATTTCACCAATGTTTGTGTTCTGTTTTATACCCGTACCCCTTCCTTCTCTTATTTCTCTACCAAAACCCTGGTCCCCAAACACACATCTTTTGCAATGGTATTTTGCTCTCCATGGTATTCTCCATCTCTTTTTTTTTTTTCCTTGTTTCAATCCACTTTTAAAGAACTTACCAAAACCCCTTCTAAAAACTCTGGTCCCGTCACCCACTTCCTCTGAACCATCAATGAGACCCAGCTGTCCAAACCAAATCTCTAACTGCTGGCTTCTAACCACACAATTGCCTGTAAGAAAAGCCCACGATGCACTCCTCCTCTTGGTTCCTTCCTAACCAGCTCTCTGAGACATTTTATAAAGCCAGCCTACTGCCTGCACCCACCTACATCCTGCAGATGCACAATGTCACTGCAGAACCTTCTTTTATTGCTTGTTAAGAATGCTGACACTAGACCACCACAACTGTCATTCACCAGGATACACAGTGGCTGGATTGTAGAGAGGTGACCACTTACAGTCTGCCGGGAGTCTGTCATTCTCTAGTTTTCCCTCTTTTTTTTTTTTTAATTGACATCTTCACAGTTGTGGAAACGACTATCAAAAGCTAATCTAGACTTTCACCAAGATACATATACACTTGCTTTTGGTCACTTCACCAAAGAGTAGCTCCCAACCATCCTCACTTACTTTCCGCCACAGAAGCAGGGCAGGCTACCAGCTAGCTGCAGGAACTTGAGAAAGACGAAAGAAACTGCCTACTTGTGGTTTACTCAAGGCAGAGCTGCACTGTGACCGCTTCACAAGGTGATGGTCTCTAGTTTAAAAGGAATGCGAGCGGCTACACCTGTAGGAGGGAAGGGACATGCTACTGGAGAGCTGGACTGCAGGATCCAAGTCCTGCTGAGGCATGTGACTGCTCCAGTTGTCAGCAGCTTCTCTAGTTTTCTCTAGAAATTGAAAATGCCTGGGCACCTGTGTTAACAAGACCAGCGTAAATTTCACCTACAGAATTGTTATCTGTTATTATACCTGACAGCTTAACTAGACATTGTATAGTGCTTTACAGTTTCTAAGTGGTTTTATACACCTTTCTATTAAACAGTAGTACCTTTTCCAAGGGCTGTCCTTAGCTTTTAGCTATGTAAAATAAATCCCCATTGGCTCCTTTCTGAAACAAAACATACAGCATAAATACTTTCTTTTGGGGGGGGCAAACTGAAAAATCATAATTCAGCGATAGCAAATTACTCCATGAGAAGGCGTTTCTGAAACAAAAGATCATTTGTAGCTTTTATTATTATTATGAATCAGTGATACGCTAAATAAATCGGAGGCAGTCAGCTTTATAAAAAAAGTATGCAGAATTTATCTCTAGGAATTTTAAAAGAATTCAAGACCTTTGAAAAATATAATTTTATTAAGGTTTGCTTTTCTTTTATAAATCTTCAGGTTTCCGTATATTAATTCCTTATACTTTTTTGTCTTTTAAGGTTGGCTTGAAGATAAACAAGAGAAAAAGAAGAGGGAAGGATTTCATTTCCTTGGAAAGTTGATGAACATAGGGCATTCTAGGTAAAAAGGGTCACCACCATGACTGCTCTCTTTCTCCAATCGTCTAAATGGCCTATGATAAGCAGCTTTCACATTCTCAGCTCTCTGTGCAGGCCGCAGGCCAAGTCAGACTTGAACTGTTTGATTGAAGTGCAGCTGCAGGTGTGGGGACAGAGGTCAAAAATCTAACCATGACCTTTTATAGAGGCCTTTCAAACAAGATGAAAGGGATGCCGTCACTGTTTCTTAGACTTTCAAAACCTGGACTTCACCCTCTACTCTATGACACAGGGTGGTAAATTCAATTTTTTAAAAAATAAACTCTTGAAGCATTACAAGTAGGAGACCCTTCACTGGTAAAATGCCGATCTGCACGCCGAGGGCACTTCCACTACATCTAGGCCCTCCAGAGACTCAGCATAACAATAGTCTCCCTCATCGTCTTACTTTGCTGTGCTTATACAAGGTATGTTTCTCTTATGGAGCTATTTCCTAATTTTAAGCATTTCTCAGTTTTCAGTAGTTGCCTTACCTCCTTGCCAGACTAATACCTAGAAGCCAACTCAAGTTTCTTAATTTTTTTAACCAGAAAAAAAAAAAAGTGTGTATATGTATATAAGTTTCCCTGTTCTTTTTTTTTAAAAAAAGGGGGCACTGTTTTTACTCCCATGTTAATACTGTAAAAAAGGCAAATTGACCCGATCCTTTAGTTGCTCTAATGTCAAAAATTTGACAAAGGAGTATTATTTAACTGAGTACCCATCTAATTTTAACAGAGGGAAAAAATAAAAAGAAATAAGCATGTGTTATTGAAAATTATACAACTGTATTTTCTTAATGCCTCAAATTACATAATATTATAGACAAAGGTATATTTGAAAGTCTCCATGCTTAATTTCCCTAAATCCTGGTGAAAGCATTCACCCTAATATTCAATACATTAATATATATTCCCCTTTCCTCCCCCTCCAATACTGCTAAGTTGATAGAGAGGGGCTCTGAGGGACTTCAAGAGTGTGACCTTGTGCACGGGCATAAGGCCCATTGATTTTATCAGGCTAATTCAAAACAAATGATCAAACCAACAAAGTGACCACCAGAGGTCTCAGATGGGTGGCTGACGGGTTGAAACTGCCCTACATATGTATGTTTTTAAAAATCTCATGCCACAACTACTGAAGCCCACGCGCCTAGAGCCCGTGCTCCGCAACAAGAGAAGCCACCGCAATGAGAAGCCCACGCACCGCAACGAAGAGTAGCCCCCGCTCGCCGCAACTAGAGAAAGCCCGCGTGCAGCAACGAAGACCCAACGCAGCCAAAAATAAATAAATAAAATAAATTTATTTTTTAAAAAAATCTGAATTATCTCCCAACACTTAAAAATCAAGAGACTGCACCCACACACCCAGATTTCCCACTTTTCTTGAAATATCAGATCTCAACACTGAGCTCACATCCCCACAACAGCCACAGTGGCTGCGACTGCACTCACACCCCCGTGTACAGTGACCCCCATCACTCAGGACCATCTCACACCCATCCTGCTTTACTCAGCTCCGTGACCTGGCTGCCAACACAGGGATTTGAATTTGTCCCCCTCTGGAGAGGGCTCCAGAGTCAGATTTGGCTCTGAGTTCTGGCTCATCCCTTAGTATCTGAGTACTGATTACTTGGGTGCAATTTACTCAACCTCTGTGCTTCTCATCCACTAAAAAAGATTTATCTCCTGCATAGATCATGGCAAGGATTAAATAACACAAAGTATAGAAAGGACTTAGCACAGTACCTGGCACATGAGGCTGAATAAATGGTGACAGACATTGTCATTATTATCATCATCAAATGACAAATCATCCAAGGGATACCTGAGAAGATGCTAATTTCCATCCAAGTCATAAGGTTTCTGAAATCACTTTTCCGCCCCCTTAAATGTATGCATTATTTAGAAGCAACCTAAGTTATTAAGGACTCATTAAACTTTTGCTTCCATGTATCAGGATCTTGCAAGCCCAGACTCCACATATGTGGAAAAAACAAAAACCTACGTAACCTCTGGTTTTCATTTAATTCCTAAGAAGAGCAACATATTGTTCATCAGAAATACTTTAATGCACGAATCAATCCCTACCCCTGAGACATATTAATATAAAAATAAAGAATATAAGCTTTTATCAGCCTGCAAAATGTTATTTAAACGGTGAGAAAGAATTAATTGCTGCAATTAGTATCAAATTTTAACAAATGTATAGCGGTAACATGTTTGTCTTTCATTATAAAGGCTTTGGAGTTTGCAAATTGCAATAACTGATATCTCTGTAGGAACTGTAATTAATTGGGAACTTTCACAGTTCAGTTACAGAAGGAATAAAGGAAGAAAAATCATACCCAGCCATCACTTCGTAATCTTAATGCAATCTCTGTGAGTCGAAATCAGTAGAAAAGTCTTTTCAATTTATATTTGTAATCTGAGCCAGAAGAAACTAGATGGGAAATTAAGTCCAATTATTTATAGCGTTCTGGCAAAAGTCCATAATGAATTTTTAGACAGGCTGGGGGAAGAGGGGAAAAGAATCCATGGAAACCTTACTAATAAATTCTCTTGCACTGGCATATTTAGATATTAATAGCACCTGGCTGAACACACCATATTCTGATGATAAGTAAAATGTGCTATAAAGCCTTAAGTTTTTCTCAAATGTTGCTGTTGGCTACTGCATATTGAAAATTGGTATAAACAAGGGCAAAATTATGATCCTTATAAGCATTCTACTCCAATGTCAACAATAGTAAAGCACAGCCCATCCCTTACACAACAATGTGAAGTTATAAAAGCAGGCACCTTATTTATGCAATAGATGTTTTTATAAAGCTAATATTTTTTGCAAATCAAATCACTACAAATAACCAGGAAAACCCTTGGATGGTTCGTTTTGTAAAAAGAAATGGGTGTGGAAATGCTCCCCCTTAGAACGTATCTGTGCTATGTGTGAATCTTAAGCCAACCTGTTTTTAAATACAACCTGTACTTCCTGCATTCAGAAAACAAGTGAAAGCCAGGAAGAAACATCCATGTCCGCTGCCACAGTGAAACTTCAACAGCAGCATTATTGCCACGTAGAGTGCAGCGCCCTCCCCTTCTTTTCTCCATTTGGAAGTGATGCCAATTACTCTGATAATCCTCCGTTAGGCACAAAAGCCACATCAAGACATGGGGGTTCTGAAGGTACATCTTTGATCACTCGGTGAAGTGCAACTTCATCTACTGCTTCCTATGCAGAACTTTGCATCTCACAGACATAGTACAAAATATGGATCCTCAAAAGGATTCCACAAGAGGCTAATGTCATTCTTAAGATGTTGATTTTTTTCCTTTATAAAGATAGAAAGGGAAAAAAAACAAAACCAAGATGCCACTTGGCTTCTAGAGCACACCATTCTCCTGGGTTTCCTTCTGCCCCCGCTGGCTGTTCCATCTCAGTCTCCTTTGCCAGCTTCTCCCCCATCTTCCCAATCTCTTAGAGTTGGAAGGTCCCAGGGCTTGGTGCTTGGTGCTCTCTCCTCCATCTCCATTCTTTCTCCAGTAACCTCATCCAGCACCATCGCTTGAAATTCCATCTATATGCCAACCACTCCCACATATGTCTTCACCCTTCAAACTGCCCCAATCCAAACTTACATATCGAACTGCCTATTCAACAGTGCCTCTGACGGCTCACAGCCATCTCCAAAGGTACAGGGCATGTGGGACAAAGAACCACTTCAGAACTCAACACTCTGTTAAAGGCAAAACTATGGAGACAGTAAAAAGATCAGTGGTTGCTAGAGGCCTGGGGAGAGGGAAGGATGAACAGATAGGTCACAGAGGATTTTTAGGGCAGTGAAAACCATTCTGTATGTTACTGTAATGGTAGATACAAGTCACTACACATTTGACAAAACCCACGGACTGTACAACACCAAAAGTGAACCCTAACGTAAGCTAGGACTTTGGGTGATAATGATGTCAATGGAGGTTCATAAGTTGTAACAAATGGGCCACTCTAGTGAGGATGTTAATAATGAGGGAGGCTATGCTTGTGGGAAGTTGGGGGTATATGAGAAATCTCTGCACTTTCTATTCAATCTTGCTCTAACCCAAAACTGTTCTAAAAAGTAAAGTATATTTAAAAAAAATACAGCTCAACAGTGAATGAACAAAGGGAAGAAGGACACCTAAAAGCTCATCACTCTATTTCTGTTCCTCTGTATCACGATGTTATTTACAGCATCTCAGCTAGAAAGGTAATGCTTTTCCTAAAAGACCTCCAGAAGAAAGGAGGGTCCTAGGCATCCTTCAGTAGTGATGACATAAGTCACCAGTATTACTTGCTGACATCAAATGCAGTCCATAGGCACCCTGACTCTTCTCATGAGGCTAAAATTTAAGACAAACTTCATAAGAACTTTCTTAACAAGACCCTGATCTCTTAGATTCCCTGACCAGTAGTGTTTCCTACAAGTCCTTCCTGGCTCCTGGAGAAAAAGCTGACCAGTGGGGAAGACATGGCCTCTCTACTCTAGTACCAGAACCAGACTCTGGACCACTCTTTCATAGAGCAGGAAACAAAATGAGTAAGAGTCACGCAGCTTCGTGCCACATCTGAACACTCAACCTGTCTCTCCCTCTCCTTTTCTTCTTCTCCAAGCAGCTGTCCAAAACTAAGAGGAGTCAGTTTTCAACTTCGTTCTTGAAGAGGAAAAAGAAATTAATCATCCCAGCTTGTATTTGCAGAAGTAGCCGCTGATTAAGAATCATCCTCACAGCTGACTGGCATCACCACACAGTTTATCCTTCAAACTGGGATACCTCTTGAGTGAGAAAGGAGTAATTAATAATTACACCCAACAACTTAAATTATCCTGGGCAAACAAGGATGTGCAATTATCCTAATAATTTAAAGAGCACTTACTATATACTAGGAACTATTCTAACTGCTTTCCATGTATTGACTAATTTAATTTCCACAACAACCCAAAGAAGTAGGATTGCCATCATCTCCAGTTTGCACACATGCATACTGAGAGACAAAGATGTTACGAAGTTTGCCCAAGGTCACACAGGGCAAGAGGTAGAGCAGGGATGGGAACCCAGGCAGATTGATGACACCATTAGTCACAATGCTAATGCTGTCAGTAACATTATGCTTCGCAACATTCCAGAAGTCTCAATCTTTACAGTGTTCTAGAATAAACCATTAAAGCTTAATTGTAGTTTTGCACAGTCCTGAGTTATTTCATTCCTGAGAATATTTTTTTCTCTCACATCTAACTGAAATTATTTCTGCTGTACCTCTGGAGACAATGAGCAGAAATAAACCCAACTAGAGCTAGCAAGGAGCTGGCCACTTAATGTGTTGCCTGTTCTCATTATTCATGATAGTTGTGTTCTATAAAGCTACTGTGATCACTGAACTAGCAAACACCGAACCATTACTCCTAAGTGGAAATACAGAGTTAGGTTCCTATACGCCTCTGGTCACAGCATTTTCATCCATTAATCAATACAAAACCTTGTTTTATGTGTGTTTCTGTTTAAAGATATTTTATTTAATATTGTTATCGATTCCTAAGCATTGAACTCATGCCAACAGCACTATAACTCATGCCTGAACAATGCTTATCTAACACACACATTTTCTCCATAGAACACATCGCAGCCTTCTTACACTTGGGCACTCTAGACAGCACTTCAGCACTATACTTGGGGGCCATGTTAAACAGCAAAATCACCAACAAATAACCGCCACAAAAATGCAAAAAATGTGGCATTAAATAGACCGTGTGTCTGAATGACTACAAAAGCACAGCAAGTATTGATTTGGGGTTACAGATAAATTTTAGTGGGAGGTAAATTAGCAAATATGGAAACCCCAAATAATGAGTATCAACTATACATGTCACTCACTCATAAAGGTATCAAGCTCGTGATGCAGAAGGAGGATAGAGATTTCACTTCTGGCAGGAAAATCTGGGTGCAAGTCCCCAGTCAGACACCCACTGGTTGGGTGACTATGGGTAACTTCCTTTACCTCCCTCTGAGCCTTTTTTTTTTCACCTATAAACTAGTAATGCCCCAAACCTTCTCTTCCTTGGGTCAAATAAGAGCAATTTCAGTAACTTTCGATCTTGAGTTTTATTTTCCATTTCTCATCATTTTTCACTACATAGTCTTTCCAGAGCTAAGTTCCCGTATTTGTCATACGCTATGGAGTCAGGCTAAATAGAGCAACCTCGTCCTGGTCTAACTGTAGCAAATGAAGTGGGATCTGTAGGCGCAGACTCTTCTCAAAAGCTTTCATTTAAACTTCAATGAGAGAAAAAAAGACGCAGAATAGTGTATGTCGTCAGTATGCTACTTTTTAAGAAATGGGGGACAGTAAGAACTAATTTGTATTATATTTGCCTGAATTTGCATAAAGAAATGCTGGAAGCAGAAACAAGACATCTAATACATTAATAGGAGGTGAAAGGTAACAGGGTCGACGGGAAGAGGGGGGCAAGCAGGTGTCTCCAAATACAAGTATAGGGACTTCCCTGGTGGTCCAGTGGTAAAGAATCCACCTTCCAATGCAGGGGACACGGGTTCGACCCCTGGTCGGGGAACTAAGATCCCACATACCACGGGGCAACTGAGCCCGGGCACCTCAACTAGAGAGCCTGCGTGCCGCAAACTACAGAGCCCATGCCCTCTGGAGTCTGCGCGCCATAACTAGAGAGAAGCCCGAGCACCACAATGAAGAGCCCGCACGCTGCAACAAAAGATCCCGCACGCCTCAACGAAGATCCCGCATGCCGCAGCTAAGACCCGATGCAGCCATAAATAAATAAATAAATAAATAAATAAATAAATAAATCTTTAAAAAAAAACCCAAATACAAGTATATATCATTTGATATGGTTGTACTTTTAAGCCATGTAAATATATAACTTATTAAAACCACAATGAAATATCCAATGAACCAAGGGTCAGAAGTCCTAGGTTCTAGCCTTAGCTCTGATTCTAATTAGCTGTGAGGCCTGGGTACTGTCTGTAAGTCCCAGAATGGGATAGATGGCCTCTAAGCTCCCTCTCTATCCCCAAATTCCATGGAAATAGTTTGTTAGTCAAGACAAAATAAAAGACTAAACCGAGCTCAGTTGTACCACAGTGTTTACTATGAGAAATAAATTAACAGCAGGTGAGCTATCTCTTAGCCAAGCTAACGTGATTGACAGGTTTTACACTTTCTGTCTCATTTCAAATACATTACCTGAATTTTTATAAATAAGACAGTAATCATGAGAAATTTTAACAAAACCAAATGTTACGTTAAGGACATGATGAAAAAGGAGTGCTTAGTAAACCTGAAGCATAAATAAGATGACTTTCCCTTAAGCTAGATTAACTGAAGGCATCCAAATCTCCCAGATTTATAAATAATTCAGAGGCAAGGAAATCAAAGAATTACGCACTCAAACTAGAAGTATGTTTAGTATTTTGAACCGAGACATAATCCAGGCTCTGTTATTCTTCAAAAGAAAATCTTCGTATTGTCATTAAATGACCAATTATGTTGCAGAAATGTTAGTCTATTAAGCTCCACTCCATACATCCCAATTGCCCATCTAATGAAGTTACTTGCAAATATAAACTAATTAACAACAAATGACTAGTGTGGGATTTCTACAAATAGAAATGAGACAGAATTACATTTGAACTAAAACATCTGCTAATAAAGTACAGCTTGGGGACTATAGTTAACAATACTGTATTGTATTTTTGATAGTTGCTAAGAGTGTAGCTCTTACACATTTTCATCACAAGAAAAAAATTTTACTACTGTGCATGGTGATGGATCTTAACTAGACTTATTGTGATGATCATTTCGCAATAGTATATACAAATATCAAATCATTCCATTTTATATCTGAAACTAATGTTATATGTCAATTGTATCTAAATTAAAATAGAAATCTACTAAAGATCATTAATCTTATGAGATTAATCTGATGAGGGAGCATAAGGAAAGACAAGTAATTAAGAGTTAGAGAAAAAACACTGCCCCAGTTCCCCAGCTCCGGTCCTGCTTTGAGGGGTACCCTGTTCTCAGGCACCTGTACCATGTGCGTTTACCCCACTAGATCACCAGGATGGGGGTCTTGCCTGTCATCTTCTCTGTTGTATTTCCAGTGCCTAGCACACTGCCTGGTACACAGTAGGTCTCCTACAAATTACACTGAAAAACTCACCCTAAAATATTTTACTAAAGAACAAAGATGTAATGCTCAATAAAAAATCTCATATTCAGAATAACGACTGTTTCCCCAAGAAAATAAATTCCATAACTCATGTGGAACCACTCATTTAAAGTGCCTAAATAGAAGAAGCTAGATTGAGGACACCCTGGCTTATTTTGGGGAGTATAGGAAGAGAAAAAAAATGGATATAATTGTAGTTTAAAAATCATACTTATATATGCAGAGGACATCTCTGGAAGCTACATCACAAACCAGATGTACTGGGGGACTTTTCGCTGTATACGCTTTGGCAGAATTTGAATTCTTCACCAGGTTATGTATTATTTGGGGCAGTGGTGGGTGGGGTGTCTCACCCACTGTCTCTTGGATTAAAGCGGAGTGGCCTCCTCCACAGGAATCAACAGCGAGCCAGCCCTTGACAAGGACATACAGACCTCACAAGGGAAAAACAGGTATTTCAAATGGACCAAAGCGGCTCTAGACAAGTCAAGCGCTCCCTATGTCAAGCTCTGCCTACCACTGAATTCTAGGCTTGTTAAGAGAAACACAGCCACTAAGATGATCAAAATGCTATTCCCCATTTCCTCCAGTACGGTGTTCAACGGTTCCCAGAGGAAGGAGAAGACAGCCCTGCCCCATCTGTTTTTCATAGTTTGGATGTTCACCTTCAGAAAACTGTTTTCATACATCATCCTCCTGTTAGAGGGTTCTTCACATCTTTACTTCCTCCAGCCAATCATTCCCGCATTTAAAAAAAAAAAAAAGACTGGCAACGTGTACAGCTGCATTTTTTCATACCATCCCCAAAAGGGTTTAACCACATCCAGGCTCTGATGGAAGTCAGATTTCTGAGCCTAAGGTGGCATTTGCAAAGTCCACCCTCTGTGAGACCAACTTGCCTGAGTTCATATGCCGTAGAGAGAATATACTGTGAGAAAAAGCACTGGTCGGAATAAGTAGTTCTTCACTGTGAGCTGGTGATAACAAACTCACAGCAGGCAAGGACCTCAGGGCCCTGGTTTTAGATCCTTTAGTTATTCTGATCACCATTAGCTCGGTGCTCACTTAGCAACTGATATGCAGAGGAATGAAGTGATCTTCCTAAGGATGGGATTAGGAGGATTCCTTGCTCTGGTCTCAGGAAAGAGAAATGTGATCAATAAAAGCTAGTGTTCAAAGTTGGCGATAAGTTCATGCCAAGAAATTCTGCAATAAAACAGTCACAGGCAAGCCAAAGTTTCTCCAATTTGAACATCTAAGTTTCCAAATACAGGGTCTTCAGAGAGTCCAGAAGAATACATTTTATTTAACAGTATGCAGGGGAGGCGTGTTTGGAGTCTAAAGAATTATATTTTCCCTCCTCCCTATACTGGAAAGGGAGCAAAAAGCAAAAAATCACTTAGTATACCTCTCAGAAATATTAATAAAATGATACTCTCATCTTTAAATTTATTAATAAATTGGTAAAATTCTGATATTCTAAATTAATAAAATTACATTCTGATCACAAAAGCTATTCTGTGGAAGTAAACTGGATATTGGCCAGGAAGACTAAAAAAGAAAAAGGGATAAAGGGATAAGCAAAGGTTCAAAACAGAAGGCATTTCAATACAAGTGACCTCCAGGGACAGCATAAACACAAACAAGGTAAACCAAACTAAGCCCATATTTAATGTGTTTTAAAACCCACAAAACATGAATTCTCAAATGACTCTATCAGATGCTCCAAAAATTAAAGATAAGATAGCTAAATCATATAGATTTTTAAAAAATTTTTATTGGGGTATAGTTGATTTACAATGTTACGTCAGTTTCAGGTATACAGCAAAGTCAATCTGTTATACAAAAACATATATCCACTCTTTTTTAAATTCTTTTCCCACTATAGGCCATTACAGAGTATTGAGTAGAGTTCCCTGTGTTTTACAGTAGGTCCTCATTAGTTATCTATTTCACATATAGAAGTGTGTATATGTCTATCCCAATCTCCCAATTTATCCCTCCCCCCACTTATCCCCCAGTAACCATAGTTTATTTTCTACATCTGTAACTCTATTTTGGTATACAGGTGTTTAAAAAACTTTCCTCCTGAAGATTTTTAACTTAATGTTACTTAGTGAAATCCAAGAGAATGATTTCTCGGTTTAATCATTTCTGATCTCTTTTCAACAGGACAGACTCAAGTAAAATTTCAACTTGTTGAGAACGGCTATCAAAGATGTCCTGGAAAACATCTTATTCCTGGCAGATTTTTCAAAGACATCTACATATATACACAAATACATACCTAAGTATGTATATAACTAAGTGTCAGACATCAAATATACACACGATGGAAGAGAAGTAGGAGTTACAACGGCGGGACAACTTCAGCAGATAAACACAAACACTACTATTGTGCCCTGTTCTGGTTGCTCATATCACTTCTCTGCTAGAAAAGAAATTCCAATGAACTCCCGATACAGAGACAGTTTTCTTGCTACAAAGGGACTTTTGTTTGAATCCCCCCACAAGTGACAAGGTCAATCTTAGCCAATCTTGACATTTCTATGGACCCTTTCCACCAAACTTTTTTCCAAGTTCAAATCATTTCCTGAAACCTGTTTGAAATCCAAAGAAAACACTGTATAGATAAAGTATCGGGTAAATTCTTTAACAAATACCACTCATGACACACATTTTCCTCAAGATATTTTTCTATAAATATACTTGTAAAATCTAAAATCACAAGGCTTGTATGATTTACTCCACATTCTTAAAAAGTTAGACTCAGAGTATGGTAATAATATACTGAATTAATATTTAAAACTGTATTCACCTGTCTTCTTAGCATATGGAAAGTGATTTCAGAATTTTTTAATAAAATCATATTTTCACAGCTTTTAACACAAAGTTGACATTTTCAAAAAGAAAACATTTTGCCATGAGGTGTCTCAGTATTTACATTACCAACTAAGGGATAAAGAATTCTTTCATTTAAGTCCTAAGAAAGACTTGCAAACTCACTTTCTACGAAAGTTTATTTTGGAAACATTAGATTTTTCAAAGACGCAGAAGATTATAATCTGAATTCAGTCAGCACTTCCCAAACATGCATTTTCTTTTCTTCCTCAAATCACTGTAAAAGTAGCTTAAGGAGTTTACTATAAGCAACGTGGATGTCTTTTTAATTTTACTATAGCGTTGAACGTTAGGGCATCTGATGAGATAGGAAATACATACGGCACTTTCATAATCAATTGGCTTATTTCTAGAGAATATTGCAATACTTCAACCATGGAGACACATTCAGAGACTGCTTATGATAAAGAAACTGGAAAATATCCTTCACTTAGGGAACCATGTCCACAGGGAAATGACAAGACAATGATGTCTATGATATGCCACGGAGCTGTGTCAGAAAACTAGCTGCTCTTTGCTTTTAAGGTCTCCACATTCTAACAGGTCAAAGACTTTCAAATATGAGATAAGAGTCTAATCACTCTCCATGACTAGCTTCATGGGTGATGTACATCAAAAAGAGCAAATCCTAATTCTTTTCCAGATGAGTAATCCTTAACAGAAGCCTAAACTGAAATTTAGTTCTTTAGACTGAAATCTTCACTGTACTTAAAATATGTGTATTTTTGCAAACATGGTCTAGGGGAATGCATTCTGAAGAATCAAAACCTCACTAGTTTCAATTCCATTTAAGCAAATGATCTTAAACAAATTCATATAATTAATTGGGGTCTCAGTCTCCTCACCTGCAAAAGGGAAATGATGGTACATTGCAGGATGCTCTAAAGGATTAAATCAGATGAAATATGCAAAGTGTTGGAAAAAACACAAAATTGATGTCCAGAGGCTAAAGATTAATGCATAGCAATTAGAGACAACATCCCACAATAAACAAGCAATCAGAAAGCTTGAAAGAGCTTGCTTTTGAAACTTAATTCATCAACCATCTTCCTTGTTCTTAAATCAAGTGCTAGATTTAACTTGGCTAAATCACAAAGTTTACATTAAAGTCTTTCCCATCAGCCAGAAAAACTGTGTGGTCCTGCGGTTGTTTAACTTACAACTGGCAGAGTCAAAAATCCATGTAATGGTTCAAAATCCACAGCTGCAAATGCAGTGCAGATGAAATACAGCAACTAAACCCCAGCCCTTGTTTCTTTTTCCACAAAGTTCTACTCTAGTTTAAGATTAATAACAGTTAATGACTAAGCTTGGTAACACTTTCGTCTGTCCCAACCAGGATCATTATCCAAGTTTAAATCTCCATGTGACAACTCAAAATCCACAGACTCTTGGAGCCTGCAAAAGCAATGCAAAAAGGCAAAAAAGCATGTAATGGCCCAAATGTCTGCAAAAAAATAACCAGGAGAATGGCCCAGTTGGCAGCTGGAGCTTGTCAGGGGCCTGTTTTGAAGTCCTGGGTCAAGGAATCTACCACTCACAAGCAAACACCAGGCTGAGAGGAAGCAAACAGCACAGGTTTTAGCCCTAAACTAAGTCATGACTAATACACATTATGATTAGCGAAGAAACCGTTTATTTTTTACTTCATTCAAAGTCAAAATAAAGACAATCGCTACAGTGTCATAAGACTTGCCACAGTCATCTTTAAATACAAACTCATGCAAACCATTGCGCGAGGGTCTTTATAAAACAAGACCTGTTCTCTAACCTAGTCCTAGACCAATGCCAGCCGAGGCTAATCGAGAGGACATACACACCAAAGTCAATAAATACAAAATCCAGAGATATTTCAGAATACCAGATTTAGATTATCAAAATGACAGTAACGATATCAACAAAACCACTGCAATTTGAGAGCTTACCAAGTGCTGTGCTAAGCCCTCTACCTGTATTATCTCATTTAATTCTATACCAAGCCTAGGGGGTTAGATATACTATCATCCCCATTAGACAGAGGGAGACACATAAGATTTAGGGTTAATAAGTACTTGCCTAACATGTTATTGAAATGGATATATTTATTAAAGTTTGAGGTTTTATATATTTGTGCTGTACTCCTACAAAACTTAATATTAATAATAATAACGTATTCGAATATAAATATCATTGTTGAAAATTATAAAATGTTACTTAACTTGAATGAATGTCAGTCACCATTTGACAAAAGCAGGGTGAAGGTTACACACACGCCTGGTTACCAACGTTCCAAAAGGAGACTGGGGCAGAAGCCTTCAGGTGTCAACTGTCACTATATCCTTGTTCCCTGTACGTTGGTCCCTTCCTCACTCGGGGCTGGATCTCCTGGTCCACAGTTCATCTATTTTGCCTCGCTGTTGGGGTGAAGCAGGGTATCCTCCAGCTGTGCGGTGCTGAAGAGAGGGTCTGGGCTCTGCCTATTTCTCAAACCAGCTTTCAAAAAACTCATGTTTTTAGTCACACCTTTACCCCAACTTCATCAATTCCTGCACCTTCCAGAGGTTCTGGGGTTTAAATCTGGTTCCTTCTTGGCTTTCCTCACTACCAACTATTTAGAGTTAAACTTTCTCAGACTTCCTGAAATATTTAGAGAGTACTCAAGTTTCTCAGGTTTCAAAACATTGTTCCTGATGTCTCTTTTCTTGTTTTTGCTTAATTTTTTAAAGCTTTTTGTGCCTTTGTGCATTGACTATCCCATCATTTTTAATGGGATTTCAGAAGGGAATGAATATTAGGGCATGTGTCTACCCAGTCATCTGTCTTGCACTAACTTTTAGAAAGATTTCAGATGCCACTCCCCCGCTTTCCTTCAGTCTTAACTAAAAGGACTGCATCTGTTATTAAAACATTTGTTGTCTTTTCTTTATGTCTCTACTTGAAATGATACTTAAATAACTTTTTTCTTTATTACTTCAGACACCAGTTATTGGTAAAAGCTGAACAATGTAGACTAAAATACCCACATTATTGTAGAGTTCTTGAGGTGAATTTCAAATGAACTTCTTTGTTTATTCATCTCAGGATCGAGAAAAAGTCAAAGAATGTCATAAAAGTAGCTTCTGAATGTCACTGTCTTTCAAACGTCAGCTAAAGAAGTTTGGTTTTAGAAAGAATAAAGTTTCTCTGTTACACTAAGTGAAATAGGGCAATTGCTTTAGTTACCAAATAAACTTTGTAAAGTTGGTACCAAATAAACTTGGTAA
This sequence comes from Eubalaena glacialis, assembly GCF_028564815.1. NCBI lineage: Eukaryota > Metazoa > Chordata > Mammalia > Artiodactyla > Balaenidae > Eubalaena > Eubalaena glacialis. The sequence continues at coordinate 115,199,396 of NC_083721.1, forward strand.
ACTTACACCGGATATTGTGAAAGCAAAGAACACTTGCTAATGAGACACAATGGCAACAGCCATTACTTCAGGGAAAAAAATTAAACAGGTTCTACAACATAAGGAATTCCATACTCTCTGGCCTAGTTAAATTTAATATGTTTTTCTTTTAAAATTTAGCTTTATGAACTAGTCAGGAAAAGACAAAATGCTAATATTAATATTACAAAACTTCTGAAAGTTTGCTATCAATGCATTAAAGTTGAGAATTTTAATTACCAAATAGAGAAAACACTTTATAATGCAGATACGTTGTGCCATTATTTGAGTAAAATGTCATTTTTTATAATATGAAGTCATTTTATAAAATAATATTAAAACGTGCATTAACAGTATCCAGTGTTCCATGATATTTCAATTTTAATATAATCTGATTAAATTAGGGAAAAGAATCTTCTGGAGAAGCAAGTTCTGGGTAAGTCCCATTTTGTCTGTTTACTATTACTGTAATTTACTCTTCCACACAAAGCAGAAGCTGGAGAATTTGGCATTAGCTGCTCATTATATGTTGGGAACAAATTCAGTTCCTCAGGACACAAAAGCACATTGATGGATATTTTTATTTTGCTCTGCAGAAACTGAAGACAGCATAGTTTTAGCTTTAAATTACTTCCCAAAGAAATACCAATATTTTAACTTTGTAATGGAAACAAGAAAAACAAGCATCTTGCAAAGTTCTTTAGCAGCATATTTTTAGAGGTTACAAATAACAGTATATTCCATTATTGAAAAAATGCAAATGAAGTATTGTTAGCATAATCTAGATATTTAGAATGAAAACTCAGAATTAAGATTAAAAACACATCATTTTATAAAACATCAAAACAGAGGTTCATCTAGTTTTCATTCTGCAGAAAACATTTTAATACAAAAGACCTTACTTAGACCTTAATGTTTCTAAACACAGCAGTGGGATTAATATTCAGTCTTATACAAAGGGCAATCTCCTTACCATAGTATCAGTCTTTTACCATCAATAGATCTTAAATTTAAAAACAAGTGGAATTATTGAATAAGATCATATTCTGTTGCTAATTCATGTAAATTAATCATACTTGTAGGTCTTTTTCTATTAATATGGCAACTATCTATAAATTATTCTAAATGAATACACACAGATACGTAAATGCAGAACAAAAAAAAATAATCAAAGGATATATGCAAATAGGTAAAGCATATACAATGTGTGTTTAGTTATGAATTAAGCCTATTCATTTCTAAACAAAAGATATCTAATACTCCCTTTTTTTCATGGGATGATTAGGTTTTTAGGACATCTTTGGGCCTTAAAAGACAGAGAGACCATGAATCCAGGGAGATTTCATGCATTTGAGTCAGAGGGAAGTTAAAACAGTCAAAGGTAGAAGGAAGTAGGTCCAGATCTGAGAGATCAAAGGCCCTGCCCTGGCACTGACCAAAGGCATACTGGGACTGCCTGAACTTAGAGCATTTAGTTCTAATCATCCCAAGAAAAAGAAAAGGGCCGCACTCTTTGTAGGAGGGGTCAAATACAGAACCAGTAGGGTTCCAGCTGCCTCCCCGCATATGCCTTTAAAGAAGATTACAAAGCAAACAGCTGCCTTGCCCATGGCACTGACACAGGGGGTGACAGGAAGGCATTAAAGAGAGGGGCAAACACTCCACAGCCAAGGGGCCTGAGAAAGGTCCTGGCAGTTCTTCTTACCCCATTTGCTTCAATTTTGCCCCCCCCCCCGGCCCCCGACGTAGGCTCCTTAAATGTTTCTGTGCCAAAATTCTGACCTTGGTTTTCTTTTTCATTTTGCTCTATCTGTGCATCTCAAGGAGGACACAATGGGCATTTGGGTGGGACAATTCATGCTTGTCTGGGGCACTCCTACCCCTTGTAAGACATCTGGCACCTCTGGCCCCCACCTACTAATGCCAATAGAGTCCCCAGGTCACTGGGGCAACCAAAAACACATTCCAAATGCCCCTAGGAGGCAAACACAGCCACCACCAGTACCACCACCACCACTTAAAAACCATCACTACAAGCTCTAGTATCTCATTTAAACCCACTGTGCCAAGAACGTACATGACTCAAATCTACATTCAAGTCAAGATTTTTCTGGAATTCTAATCTTTTTCTCCTTTCAACTAGACACCTTCCCCTCATGCTCCACAGTCATTTCAAACTTGCCCCAAATTGAATTCCTTATCTCCCTCATTAAGCCCCAACCTGTTTCTCTTACACCCTGGCTAATACAACCACCATCCACAGTCAACCAGGCAGAAGCTGGGAGGTAAACAAAACTCCACCCTCTCTCTTGCCAAGTCCTCAGGATTGCAGGTTCTGAATATCCTTCAAGTCCTTCCTCTTAGGACTCCTATAGGATTCCCATCATCTCTGGCTGTGTTACTGCAATGGCCCCAAACCTTTCACCATCTTCACCTCCTCTCTTATGCAAACACCATTCTACTGTCATCTCCCAGACCACCACATCAGTCCCCTACTTAATTGCCCATTGTGTCCACCCAGTCTTCAGTAAACAGTAAAAACTCCTCAGCAGGCACACAAAGGCCATTACCATCTTCTCTCATCCTCACCTGTGATTCTCACCAGGGGCCCTAGGCCCATAACCTCCAGCATGACCCAAACCTGCCCATTTTGGGTAAGCGCCCTGCCCTAGGATGCCTCTGCACACACACTGGGGATGTTCCATTGGCCGCCACTGGCCCCTGAGGACCAAGAGCCACAGGGCAGATGCCACGAGCCGAAATGCTCTAGAATCCAGGCATCTGGCAGAATAGGAGGCTCCACAAGTGTTGACTGAAATGAACAATTCTTTATAAAGCAGGAAAGAATTCAGTAGGAACATCCACTGATAAATGCACACACCCAGAATCAGAATGATCTTGTCCCTGCCTGTTTGTTTTCATATAGCATCCTGTTACACATAAGGGCTTCTTGGTGACATTTACCGGAAAACAGTGAAGAACCTGAGCCACTGTAAAGAGCACCAGACATCACATTAAGTCAAATGTTGAGCATGTTGTGACCTCAGCCTCCACTAAATATCCCGTCACCTAGAGCTACAATTTTTCATCAGGTGAAAGTAAAGCAATGAAAATAGTCTTGATTATGCCACACTTAACAATGCCCCACTTAATCAGTACTGAATAATTCAGACACTGATCGTTTGTTTATTCAAGAAAAAAATGAAAATTTTATGATTTCTTAAGACTGGAAACTCTTTCATGGGTAGCACATGAAGGCATTACCACTTGAGAGTCAGTCACTCTTGGAGCCCAAATGCTGGAAATTCAACAAGCAGCCTTTACATAATGAAATAGCTTTTGTAAATCTTCTGAGAACTTTGAATTTTAAAAAGGCTGTATCTGAAATGAGTATTTCAAACTTAAATAAACTTTTGTAATGTAAGTTATTAGGATACAGACACAGGATTACCATGCAGAAGCTGATCATTCTTAGTTGAAATATAACAGAGATCAAATATTACATAGGCATCTCTCCAAATTAAAACACTGCATTTCAAATAAAAACAAAACAAAAATGTAAAGGATAAAGATATTTCTTTCTTTATCATTTAATGCAGGCTTAGAAGTTTCTGAGTTTTGTTTTAAAAATGAAAAATAGACAAAAATGTCCAGAATAGCCTCTTATTTTAAGTTACTACAGAAATGAAAACATTTAAATAAAATCATAAGAGATTTAAATTTTGTAAATGAGTGAAATTAAAATAATAAAATTTTCATCTATAATTTAAATAAAATGACTCATTTCAGGGTTAAACAATTATGGTTTTTATCCCCATTTTATATATAAGAAATGAGTTGGAGAGGTTTAGCAACCTTCTCAAGGTTAACCAACTACCAAGAAAAGATGTGATTGCTGGGGCCCAGGCTCCTTCTGAAGCACGCCTGGTACACGAGCAGTGCTATCGAGGCCCAAAGACTCTTAGGACCCAAAACATACTCTGTTCAAGAACTGCTGTTGGGCTTCCCTGGTGGTGCAGTGGTTAAGAATCCACCTGCCAATGCAGGGGGCACAGGTTCGAGCCCTGGTCTGGGAAGATCCCACATGCCGCGGAACAACTAAGCCCGTGCGCCGCAACTACTGAGCCTGCGCTCTAGAGCCCGCAAGCCACAACTACTGAGCCCATGTGCCACAACTACTGAAGCCTGTGTGCCTAGAACCCGTGCTCCGCAACAAGAGAAGCCACCACAATGAGAAGCCTGCACACCGCAACGAAGAGTAGCCCCCGCTTGCCGCAACTAGAAAAAGCCTGCACACAGCAACGAAGACCCAGTGCAGCCAAAAATAAATAAAATAAATAAATTAAAAAAAAAAAAAAAAAAAAAACTGCTGTTACTCAACAATCAGAACTGACTAACAGCTTTCTCTAGAGTCATTTATACGCTATGAGAAGTGGACTGATGGCCACACGATTCAAAGAACAATTCCAGAGAGAAGTGAAAAACATGCCACCATGGTTTTCAGGAAACATATTCTAATTAAAATCATGACTTACATTTTATGGTTATCAAAACAGAAATAATTCTTTATAGTGATATATCTAACATGGAGATTTATTTTCGTAGTTAAACCAAAGTACAAGTTAAAATGAAAGAGACTCATTTTGAAATCTGAATACCCGTTGAACAGGGACACACCATCTAAGGCTCTTGCTCTGCCCCCTTCACTAACGGGAGAAAGGAGATTTTTCATTTCTCTTACCAAAATGGGCAAGACTGGTACCAAAAAAAACCCCAATAGGCTGAACACAAGCAATGACTCAGCTTCTGAAAAAGGACTTCCAAGCTGCAGTGTGTGTCACCACCTGCACACCACAGGCCCCTGTTCTCTAAGGCCCAGCAGGTCCTCTGGACACATATTTTTAAGTATCCATGACAGTAATAAGATTGCCAAGATCTTTTCTTGTGGCAGAATCTGGCTTCTGAAGTTGTGTCACTACCATAAAATATTGGGAGAGCTCGCTGATCTGACCACGAATTGCATCTCTGCAGTGGCCCCAACTCACACCCTAACCTGTTCAGCACAGATGTTCAATCTTGCAGTTCAAAAGGAAAATCTACCTGCACACAGCGATGGAGCCAGGGATACAAACGTGTTACCGTCACTGCCTACTTGGATTTTCCCTAAAGTGACAAATGAACAACGTCCAGATTCACAAGGGGTACTCACCCCAGGGACAGATCCTGTTTTTGTGGGCCCTGAAGCCTGTACAATTTGGAGGCCCTCTAAGAAAAAAATTAGGCACAAAAGCAAATATTTAAAAGGTGCCCTTTCAAATGAGGAGCCTTGAAGCTTAAGCTTCATGAGTTGTACAGTAAACCTACCTTTGACCCAACCATACAAAACTGCCAATATTCAATCCATTTTGATCTACCAAAATAGCAACTTTGGGTGGCTCAACACTGCTGGCACATGGCTCCAGTACAGGCTGTGTAGTTCACTCGGAAGGATAGAAGAGCTCACCACTGGTATACAAACTGAGCTTCCTTCACTCATTAAGAATAATAATGGAAACTCTTCTAATAGTACTTATGGAAAGTGCAATAGGGAAAATTGTAAAAATCGTTATGGTCACTATGACTGCATGTTAAAAATAATGTATACATATCTTAACAAGGACAAGACTATGAAAATGTAAACAGAAATAATTTCTGTATTTGAATGGTTTGATCGTGAGTTACCTTGTTTCCTTCCAACTAATGTTGTTATATTATTGGCATAATTAAAAAGGAAAAATAAAAGGGAAAAAGGAGAAGTAGGGAGAAAGAGAAGGAATAAAGAGACCTTATATATAACTGTCTTCTGTGACAATTAATTACACACTTAGCATCTGTCTATACATCAACACCTTGAAACAGATCTTAAAATTTATTTCAAGGAATAAAGATAAAAGCCAATTGAACAAATGAGAGACTTCACACCTCTAAATGTCTTCCTTTTGAGATAACGCAGCTGTTTGTTAATAAGTAACGTCTTGGCATGACCAAAGGCAAACGAAAGTGAACTTACTTTTTGCTTGCCTCGCAGACATCTGTAATATTGGAGAAAAGATGGTGACTCTCTGTTTTGGTCATCGTATCACTCAGTGCTTTAGAATTTTTAAACATTCGTATCAAGATCTCCAAGCTGAGTAAATATGAATGTTCAGAGGATATAACTTCAAAGATAGCCTGATAAGAAGGAAGAAGAAATGTGTTATTCATTCCTTCAATTAAAGAATTAAACCTAGCTCTCATAATTCTGCTAGAAGAATAACATAATATCTTTAAAAATACAAAAAGTATTAAAAACTACATTACCAAACTACTGTCTTTATATAAGGCACATATACCCAAATTTTGAGAAATAGAGTCACTGCCTAGAGCGTAAACAGGAAAAAATGAAAGTATTTGGATGACTTGAGACTGCATCCTGAGGTCACACTTTGCCAGGGGGCAGAATCTCTGGGAGGAAGCTAGGGCATGTCGTAAAAATCTCAGTGTGACATTAATTAACCTTTGGGGTCATCTCCTCCAGCCCTGATTTCAAAGCATGCTGCTCTGGGACGGTGAAGATTTATGGACCTCACTTGGGATTCAGAGAAAATTTCTCACAAATACATTTCTTCCCTCCCTTGTGGGTCCTCCTTTCTCTCCCTATGTTTTAATCCAACTAACTTGTGGTTAATAAGAGCAAATATTCTGGGTGCATTAAAAAGCATGACTGGACCTACCCTCAAAAGGTTCTTATCAGCCACAGGAATTCTTTCATATAAACTCATACAATTGAAAGTCATTCCGTCCAACAAGCCACCCTCTCTGCTCTCATCAGTGTCTCAAGAAGGAGCGAAGGACCCTCGGCAGAAACTCCTGGTGTCAGGCACACAGTGGTTTAACTGATAAGCGTTCATTAATTATCAAAAGCCAACCCACATATGTGGAGAGACACCAGCGCCCTGTGTAAGGAATTCATCTAGCACCTTAACAAAATCAGATTCTCCAAGAATGGCCAGGCAGGGAGAATTCCTCCTCAGGGAGGGGTGGTGAACATCCTTGCAGGCTTGAGGTTCCCATCCTTCCTGGAGACCTTCCCTAGTAACACTGCCATCAACCCCCTTGACCTCCAGGGTTCTTCCCCTCAGTGCTTGGCCCAAAGGGCACAGAAGATTCTCCCCGTGAGACCCTGTGCTCCAGCTGAGGCCGGGTGGGAGCAGTCAGGCACAGGCAGGTGGACACCCCACTGCCGGAAGGTGAGCCATAATTCTGTAAGTCAGGTTAGTGGTGCTAGTCTCGGGGTTCACCTCTCTTTTTAGCATCCGTAAGCTTTTAGAGAAGTCATACTGGTCTAACCTCAGTTGCGCTCCAGGGACTTAAGTGATATAATCATCTAATGAGTAAACAGTAAGAACATTAAGAGTCTCATTCAACCTGTATCTCGTGTGATTCTATTCAATCAATACAATTATCCCCAGGAAATGTAATGCAAACTAAAGAAAATTCACCCATCCTGACCAAAAATAATGGATTTCAGGTTGTTGATGGATATGGTGCCTTGGAATGACTAAAAAATATTTTCAAAAGCAGAGACTTTTGTAATCAAATCCAAAATGCGAAGATTCAAACAAAAAGGTATGATAAACTATACAGAGTAGATCACAGGAAAAGATGACTAAGCAGTAGTTTAATATAATAAGTTTAATATAATAACTTAAAACATGCAATTGGGTCATCAACTACTTAAAAGCAAATCACATTAGACCTGTTAAAATATCTGTATAGGAACAGAAAGAAACCATAGTTAGATTTGCTGTCATTACCAGGGATTGACAATATCTGTATAGGAACAGAAAGAAACCATAGTTAGATTTGCTGTCATTACCAGGGATTGAACCTGGGCCCTCGCCAGTGAAAGCACAGAGTCCTAACCACTGGACCGCCAGGGAATTCCCAGTCATTACTTTTTTATATCACAAATCTAAATAAATATTTTCAAAATATAAGGGAAACAGAATAGGTTTAAAACAAAAGAAATATTCAAATGGGACTAGGACCCTGGAGAAGCTCTTGAATTTGTCCACAAACAGAGAGAAATATTGTTTATGCCACAATGTTAACCGTAAAAAAAAAAATACTGCCTATTGTCCCTCACTAGAACAGATTTTTTTTTAAAGTAGTATTTAGAGAATGGAATACTATACAGTAGTTTGAATAAATGATCTAGATTAACATGCATTAACATGGATAAATCTCAAAAACAATGTTGAATGTAAAAAGCAACCAACCAAAACATATGTTCAGAATCATATCATTTATCTACATCTTAACAGACACACACAAGTATATGTACATAAATATACCTAATACATGATTGGATGGATACACATCAATTCATAATTATAGTTGCCTCTGGGGAGGAGAGGAAGGGAATGAGACAGAGGAGGAGAATGTAGGACTTCTATTTTATTGAAAGTCTTAGTTTCTTTATAAAAATAAGAAAAAAATTATAAATGTAATACATTTTTAATTCTCAGAGACGTATACACCAATGTTATATACTATTTTGTTTTTTTAAAGTTAAAAAAATGGCACTACAATGCATCCTTTTATTTTTGTGTTATTTCAGGCCAATGAAATAAGAAAAAGGTATCTCATGTCCTCTGTGGAATTGATTTACATGCATGTATATGCCTAAGCTTCTGTATCTCCATGCTGATATGCATAAAACAGAAGGACAGTTCTCTGACAACTTCACAATATTATTACAGTGAGCAATTTTCTTAAACTGCATTTATTAAACTTCAAGTTATGAAACCCTCTTATTATCTGTTTTACTTTTTATTAGGTAAACTTTTATTTTGGTATAATTTTAGATTTATAGAAATCTTGAAAAGAGCGTTCAGAGTTCCTATATTTCCTTCACCTGGCTTTCCCTAACCAGGGTGCATTACATTTTGTCTGTAGACAAATATTCACACTCTATTCAGATTTCACCAGTTTTTCCACTAACATCCTTTTTCAGTTCCAGGATCTAAGTAATGTCTGTTTCATTTTTCAACGTATTTCTTCCATTGTAAATACACGCAGACTAGGTGCTTTGTTAAGTTAAAATGACACTGGTATATTTTAAATTTTCTTTTATGGGGGCTTACGTGTAGTTTTATTTGACAATGATCACATACTCCTTTTGTAGAAAAAAAAACAAAATGGATACATCGTCAAAGGAAAATGCTGAACATAATAGGCACCCCTTGGAACCCTAAAGCATCTGCTTGGTGGAAAACATACCTCTTGTCTCTTTCTTTCTTCCTGGCTAACTGTCTGAGATAATCCATTTCTTTTCACCTAGGGGGAAAAGCAAAATAAAGTTGAGCGCATTTACTTAAACAACTTCTTTATTATGTAAGACACAACTCTTTGCCCTTCAAAAATGAATTAAGAGAAATTATGCAAAATGTTGAATTCAGTACATATTAATTTTGAGTCTCACACCCCTCAAATGACATTTAATTACACTAATAAATTAGCATAGTTCAACACTACAGAAATGAAAAGTGTCTAGAACACTATCCTATCAGGTTGAGTTAATCTGTTCTACCCTTAGTTCTGGCTATTCCTAAAATACTTATGTATTCATAAGTATTCTGATTCATAACTGAAGAAATTCCTGATAATAAAGAAAATGAAGCCACCACTCTAAGAGTTTACTGCCCAGAACCCTGGTCAGTAATATGGTGTCCTTATTACATTGAAAGAGTAATTTTAGCACTATTTTTTCACAAAGACTCAGTGGAACAGCAATGCTCTTTATAAAAACCCAATCAAACAAGGAAACGCAGTCCCCTTAGCCCAATTTCAGCAGTCTTTCAGGCATATTTAATTTTGACAAATAAGGATATTAACCTGATAGTCTTTGGAGAAGCCACAGTACCTACAAGAACCAAGAATGCTAGTACCATACTTGCAGTAATACGGTTGTATCCCTAGTTGAATCCGTGCGGTTCCTAACTCAACTGCCACACATTTTTACCTGACTGCTGTAGTTCCTATCAAAACTCAGTCTCTAACCCAAAGAGTAGAGGCTGAACTACGAACTCCATGAAGGCAGGACCTGGAGTCTCTTCTGATATACCCGGCACTGAGTCTGGCACATGAAAGATATTCATGTTTTTCAGTTAAAGTTTAATTAGCAAAAGGTAAGGCATATGCAAAATACCAACCAATTAAATCCTGCACTTCACAGGAAGAAGAGCAGGAAGAGAGTGCCCTCCCCTTGTGTGAAAAATTAATAGCAATAAAATATAACAAAGGTCTTCAAACGTTTGCCTATCATACTTCTCAAAAAAAACCTTAAAAACCATGTTCCCTTAAACCCATTTTTAAGTTGGCATCTCAAATTTTCATCCTAAACTTAAAGAATTTTAAAGATATATTTTGCTGCTAATTATAAATTTAGACATTTTAACCGTGTGTTATTACACTCTTTTAAATGTATCCAATGGAATATAAAAACCATGATGACTAAATACCTATTGCATAACATCATCCATTTAAAAATAAATAAGCTTTTCTTAACAGTTGGAGATTTTACATTATTCTTCTTTCTCCTTGAAATCTCATTTCTATGTCAATCCCACACCCCCAAGTTTCCTAGTATAATTCTATGTGTCAAGGTGTCTTATTAGTCACCCTAGCATACTTTAACACAAAAATAGGTTTTTACATTTAATTTTCTAAAATTTCCTGTGACCAATGAGCTTTAAGCGTAAAGACTCTTCTGGATTGTAAAATCACTACAAATAGCATCACTAATCTATAATCAAAGTGACACAATTACTTCCAATTTCAATGCATTTAGCCCTAAAAGTAAAATTTTACTGACAAGGCAACTCTGAGCGAGACAGTGGCTTAATTAAAGGAGGCTTTGCTGAAACCAATATTTCAAATTGACCCCATTTTATCTTGTGCCTGTGATTTAACATGTTGAGACAGGGCACCAAAGTAAGATTTGATATGGGTAAAAGAGATGGCTTTCTTTAGAAAAATAGCAAAAGGGAAACTGGAAGTTGGAAAAAAAAAAAACCTGGTGTAACACTTTAACTGCAGATACAGTCTCAGTTTTAGAAAAAAGAATACCTAGGAGTTGAGAATCTGGAAAATGGTCCCCTTAAAACTATTCCTGCCCACCTCACATGGTCTTGCTGAATGCCCTGGGGTGTGATGCATATCCCAGTGTGAAGACCGCTGGTACACAGTTCTCTACATGGTGGGGTCAGGGAAATAAAGACAACTACATGTTACTGCCTTTAATCTGATTGTTGGAAAAGGTCAGAAAGCAGTACAGTACAGTAGAAAGAGTCCTAAATCAATAGTAAAATCAACAATCATTTACTGAGCACCAGGAAATATGCTGTGTATTTTATACCCTGTTCCCATTGAATCCTCATAAAAATTCTAAAAAGCCAATACTACTTTTATGGCCATTTCACAGATGGGAATAACAACTAAGGCTTAGGATCCCAGATCACACAGCTAATAGGTAGCAAGGCCAGGATCCCCATCCAGGCCTGTCAACTTCAGGGCTCCCACTCTTAATCATGATATTATCAGGGATAGGAACTCCCAGCTTTCTATGAGAGGCACCCCATTTCTAAGGTTGGATGATCATCACTACAACCCCTTCTAATGCCAGGTCTTCTAATGCCAAGTCTCCATATGTTTGCTTTCATCCACCCATATCACGGAATGTTGTAATGCCTTACCCACCATCCTGACCCTGGGTCAGCCTGTCAGCAAGAACTCATGGCTAAAAAGGCTTCTTCAAACATTTTAATAAGGGAGGAGACTGGCTAGAAGAATGAAACCGTTCAGAGCTGCTCCCATTTGGTTAACCCTGAGGAGGAACTTCACAGGATTTCCTGCCTGACACAAAGTCCTGGCCGATCGATATCCCGGCATCATGCCCACTGTCTCTGCAGGTGAGGTCACCAGCAAGAATTTCCATGCCACCGGCATCTCTGTCCACAACTACTGCTGAGTTCAAACCCGGAAATCTTAAGGGGAAGAGAGCGAAGCATGTGGGCTTAGAGACCTACCCAGATACAGCTAGTTTACTGAGGGATAAAGAGTACTTCATCCTATCAAAAAGAAAAAGAAAAAAAATCCCCAGCTAAAGTAGTTGCTCTTCTGAGGGGGGAGAGAAGGTAGTTTTGAAAAAGGCAAAGTACTAATTGCATAGAATTATCATCTTTCACTAATAATACTAATTTTAAAAAAATGATAAAATATTCCTTTACCCCAAAAAGTCATCAGTAAGAGACCAGCAGCCCATACAAAACTGACCAAAAAGAAAAAAAAATTCCATGAAGCAGTCTCGGGTTATAATTAAGGAAACGGGCACATTCGGGGAACCTGAAAACTGGCTCCGGAGGGTTGTCATGAGCCAGATCGTCCTGGCTGGCTGCCAGACCACTGTTCCAGGTCCTGGCTGGACAGGTTCTTCTCCTGAGCCAAGAGGAAGCATTTTGTCCACCTGAGACCGTCCACGTTCAACTCTAAATTAAGCAGAGCAGGTGCCTGGAGGTCGAAGGTCAAGAGCGGCAGGATGATTTCAGAGACCGAAGAATTTGGAAGATGAAACCAGAGAAAGAAGGGGAGAGAGGATATAAAAGAGGGCCTCACAGAGACTGGCAGAAGGCAGGCAGGAGAAAACTGGGGGAGAATGAAAACAGAGCAAAATGTCAAGCGGAAAGAGACAAGGAAAGAAGGGGGTAAGGGAGCGAGGGAAAGGAAAGAAGGAGAAAGAATGTGTGCAAAGATTTTAATAGTAAATATCTCTGGAAATTTTCTATTCAAAACCGGTGACCTTATTGCTCAACTGAAGTATAAAAATCATTGGAAGGCCCAGGCGCTTCTTTTGCACACAAAAAAAAGTGTATAAAGCATATGTTTATACCTATAGTTTTTACATTTACATGTTTTCTGCAGTTTGCACAGTTTTGTTAAGAGAATCTAGCAAAATTCTCCAAGGGTTCTCCTTTGTTTCCATGTATGGAAAAGAAAATACACCAGCTTCCAAAATGGATTCCTATTTTGTTATCTAAAATGAAAGAAATTAAATTGTACAGGCTCTTTTTGTATTTTTTAAATATATATTTTGCAGTGGTGACTCTGGCCCAGCACAAACGGGAACACACAGATAGCCAAGCAACACTCCTTTACAGCTCTCTTCTGACCTCACTTGAACTTTCTCATTCCTCACTGGTCTAACTTTTTTATTTAACCATCTCATCAAGTAGAATTACGTAAGTAGTTTAATGAAACATTAAGAACTAGATTCCATTTGGGGTTCTTGATTTCGTATAATCTAAGCAATTCACAAAACTCTTCAAATCTTGCCATGGCAGATTCTAGTCTCTAAGGAGAAAGTGTGAATATATGTCAATATTGTCAACATTTGAAGTGGATAAAAATTAATTCAAATAAAACAACAAAACTGTAGCTCACAACTATAGCTCTGACATAAGTTGAAAAATATGAACATATATTATGTGGCCTGTCAAGATGGTGAATGCAGGGAACTCACTAATGTCGTAACAGTCCTAAATTCATAATTATAAATTATATTTTTACTGCTGTAACTGGACTGAAATTCTCCTCCCATGATTTTTGTAACCAGTATATTTTCCATGTTCAAAAGAGAAAGAAGTTAACAACTGGCTAAAACTAATAAAGAACAGTAGAAGATACTTCATCTATGGATATGATATTGTCTTACTAGACCCAAGATAGAGTTTTTGAAATTTATAAAAGGGTAAACTCCCTAAAGTACAGACCCAAAAGTTAATTAATAGATACTCCACCTAAAATTGACGGCGAGTAAGTCAGAGAAAGACAAATATCGTATGATATGACTTATATATGGAATCTAAAAAAATGATGTAAATGAACTTATTTACAAAACAGAAACAGACTCACAGACATAGAAAACAAACTTACTGTTACCAAAGGGGAAAGGGAGGGAGGGATAAATTAGGAATTTGGGAGTAACATGTACACACTACTACATATAAAATAGGTAAACAGCAAGGACCTGCTGTATAGCACAGGGAACTATACTCAACATTCTGTAATAACCTATATGGGGAAAGAATCTGAAAAAAGAATAGATATATGTATATGTACAACTGAATCACTTTGCTGTACACCTGAAACTAATACAACATTGTCAGTTAACTATACTTCAATTTTTTAAAATGGTTAAAAAATAAACAAATAAAATAAAATGGATGCTGATTTCCTTCTTGATACTTTGCCAATCTGAGCTTGTTAGATGACTATCCCACAAAGGAACAAGCAGGCTTTAGGTAGTAATTCCACTCTCGCATTCACCACAGCTACAGGTGTTTTCACCTCGTGAAGAACTGTGTTAGGAAAATCACGAGCTTTGTGCAATATTCCTTGGCCTTTGATGCCACTGACTGGAATAGGTAATAAGCCAGGTTCTCTGCACCTCCAACAGAGCCCTGAGGTTGCCATTTATACAGAGCCTATCTATAGGATAGAGTCGGCCCTGTGCTTGTGGATAGAGCCAAGATGAACTACACCAGTCTCCTGGCTGATCAGATGATCATTTTCTATGGGGTAAACAAGGATCTGTCCTCAGGCCCTCTGTGACTTGACAGTGTTTCTAGATAAGACAGACGCACATTCCTTCTATTTTTCACCGCCAGCCAGAGAAACCAGAATAGGAGGGCCCCCAAAAGACTGACCGACCAAAAAGGCTCAGAAATGTAGTCAATTAAAAATTAGATCAGATATTTATAATCCAAGATCACTCGGGCTCCATAAAGCACTAATGTCCATTGAATACCCTTTGGAGCTAAGACCTTTAAACTTGGAGTTACCCACTTGCTGAAAATTGACTGGTTTATTCATGCTTCCTGGTGATTCGCTATTCATGGGCTTCTATTCTCAAGAGTTCAAGTGGGAAGAGAATGAATTGCAAAGTAAAATTATACCACGGGACACAATCACTCCTAGGTCCTTTCTACAGACTTAACACAAGCCGAATAGCCCCTGAATTATAAATGAGCTAGAATTCTTTCACCGCCAACAACATGGGAACAGCGGCTCTCTGAGTGTATGTTTGAAGTTCCTAAATGAAAAATCTGCCACAGGCCCGAAACACTGTCCTCTGTAAGCAGTCCCCGCAGGCTGTCTCGGGCCCTGCCATGTCCACCGAGAAATCACTGAGATACCATCCACCTAAGCCACAAGCTGCCGCACAATTTCCACATCAAAGAGCCAGAGATCTGGATAACCAAAGATCAGATAAATGAGGTCAAGGTGGGGACAGTGCCATATTTTTAGGGAGGAGCTGGTAAATAGAACACTATTTTTTAGAATAATGAGAGGTAGAAGACAATGGCCCATTTAATAAAATCATATGCTTAATTTAAAAAGATGTCAAGTCACATGCCAGGGAGGGACCTTCTAATTCATTTGTTCAAAAAACCAGATCTCGCGATGAAGAGTGGCCCCCGCTTGCCGCAACTAGAGAAAGCCCTCACACAGAAACGAAGACCCAACACAGCCAAAAATAAATAAATAATAAATAAATAAATTTAAAAAAAAAAAACAAAAACCAGATCTCCTCTCTGATCTACACTGTTAAGGTTAATTCTATAATCCTCACCAGAGTTCTTGAATCTCAAGAAACAGCAAGCTCCCCCAGCCTCCCAGAGGTAACCTCAGGTCTGCTAAAACTGTGGCAAACTCAGATAAGACAGGCCAGGGCTTGGGGCTTTTACCCTGTAATGGCCTGAGTCACCCTCTGCAGACAGAGCCAGGATTCCTGATTGAGCCCCAGTTACTTCAGTACAGATATGAGGCTGAGGGGACAGACCACAAACAGCAAGGTCATTAAATGTACAAGAATAAGTTGCTGTGCTTTGTATGATTTAGGAGATAAGCATGCGTTACTTCCTTTGTAGCCAGCCCTCGTAAACCAGCATCCTATATCTAGCCAATTCCTGATTCAGAGTATTGAATCTATTTCTCCAACTACCAATGTATCAAATGCTTACCATACACCAGGTATTGTTCTTTCCATGCATCTAAACCATCTAACAATGCCGCAAGGAAGCTATTACTATCGCTATTTTACAAGTAAGAAAATGGAGACACAGGAAAGTTAAATCATTGTTAGCCCTAATAAGTGGCCAAGCTGGGATTCAACCCAGGCCTGCTTGCTGCCTCCAAGGACTAATCTCTCTCTTTTTTTTAAATAAATGTATGTATATATTTATTTATTTATTTTTGGCTGCGTTTGGTCTTCGTTGCTGCGCGAGGGCTTTCTCTAGTTGTGGCGAGCGGGGGCTACTCTTCATTGCGGTGCACGGGCTTCTCGTTGAGGTGGCTTCTCTTGTTGAGGAGCACGGGCTTCAGGCGCGCAGGCTTCAGTAGTTGTGGCTCTTGGGCTCTAGAGCGCAGGCTCGGTAGTTGTGGCGCACGGGCTTAGTTGCTCCGTGGCATGTGGGATCTTCCCGGACCAGGGCTTGAACCCATGTCCTCTGCATTGTCAGGTGGATTCCTAACCATTGCGCCACCAGGGAAGCCCCAAAGACTAATCTCTTAACCACCGTGGTGCACTGCCTTCTCATGCTTCTAAATTTCTTAAGAGGTGTGACCTGCAGCTACTTTTCCCTTAAACTAAGGTCCTCCCCCTGGATGCCCCAGAAACTGCATCCCCAACTGAATTCCCAGCTCCTGCTGCAGAGAAAGTTAAGCTGTCAGCAGGGTGCCTGGCAGTTTAACTTGTTGATTAGTCCTGACATTTGTGGAATCTCCTCAAATTCCTCTCTTTGACTTGTGGCTCTCAATACCGTCATTCCCCTGTGGGCTACTGAGCCTGGACCCAAGTGTACTCAATCTCTATTCCCCCGTGAGAGAGAAACCCAGTTGTCCTTTTCTATCTGCAATCAAGAGGAGAAAATGAGATTAGGACATACAAGAAAAGCTCACGACACAGAGGTAGAGAGGGTAAAAAGTAAACTGGTTTTAGGGGAAAAAGGCAATTCCATAAAGTTATTTAATAAAAGATGAGCAGTTTTTAAAAGTGGAATATTTAATAAGATATGGAGGAGGAGACCAGACTAATAACAGGGGTGAACAGTGGAGGGGGTTGGGAATGGTGGTAAAATCAGAGCAACTTTCAGTCTTAACTGTTGTGTTTAGTTTTGTAATAAGGTGAATGTATTTGCATTACTTTTGTAATTCAAAAAATTGTTTCAAAGAACTTATTTTAAATTTTGATTTTAAGTTGGAATATTAGGAATAAACTAATGACTAACAAAGGGAATTGGTTAAAAGAACCAAACACCTACCTATTTGATGAAATATAATATAAGCTTTACAAAGGTTGTTGTGGAAGAAACTTTAATAACATGGAAAGTCATTCACAAGATTGTTAAGAGAAAAAAATAGGTTACAAAACAGCAGGTTTAATGACCTGAGAAAATATTTACAACATTGTTAAAGGGAAAATATGAGTAATAAGACAATATTATTATGTTAATTTTTGCTTAAAGGAAAAGGAAAACTCTAAATACACATTAAGAAAAAAAAAAAAGTCTGAAAAGTTATATACCAAAATGTCAACAGTGATTGGATGGGAGGGATTTCAACTAATTTTTATTTTCTTCTTTTTATCTATTGGTACTTTTTGATTTTTCTATAATAAACATCTCTTGGCTTTGGAATTAAAGCATTATTTTTAATAAAAACTAAAATATGTTTCAAAGTCCTCTCTCAAAAAAGAAACAAAGCAAGTAGGACAGGCAAATGGAACTGTTTACGGATGCCAATAATACCTGCATTTCTTTGTTCCTGCCCACAGGAAAGCTCTTAAGTGAGAGGTGACCATGAGAGAGATTTCGGTCAAGCCCATACCAGGCAGTGGCTTATAAGGCAGTGTTGAAAGTGAGTGATGACAGGCAGGCGTGCAGATGGGCGAGCAGAGGAGGACTTGGCTGGAGTCGCATAATTGACACTGACGCCGATGACACATAGTGAAGGCATGAGTCAGGAAGGGGCTGACGAAGGCAGAACAGGTCTGAGGGGCTCCTCTTGTAGAAGAGGACATCTGTTTGTAAAGGTGGTGCCAACATCTTTGCTGCCATTTTGTTTTTGCTTGTTGTTTTTGGAAAGTGGCAGATGGATAGGAATGATCACCTCCAAACAGTAAGTTCCTTAGAACAACACTGACACTGAAGTTAGTTTCTTAGATTGGCAATAAAATCTAAGCTGAGTAAAACCTGTTTTGGAAAAATGGATACTAAAGTGAACTAATAGGGACTTCCCTGGAGGTCCAGTGGTTAAGATGCGGCACTTTCACTGCAGGGGGCACGGGTTCGATCCCTGGTCAGGAAAATAAGATTCCACATGCTGCGTGGTACAGCCAAAAAACTAAAAATAAAAATAAAAAAATAAAGTGGACTGATGTTTTACATGAGATGTTCAAAGCACGCAGTGGTTCCACTGGACAGGAATTACCTTATATATAATATATATAATATATATAATATATGGAGGCGACCTGAGAAATAGGCACAGAATTACCACTGTTCTCCCATTTATCTATATCTCAAGCTTCCTTCAAGCAATAGTTTATACTTCTATTGCTTTTATTTTCCACTCTTCTGCCCATCTAGCCCGTCTAGTTTTAGTCAGAGTCTCTAGAGAGCACTTTCCTGACCTTTCCTGCTTTCTATGATATCTATCTGTGTCATTCATTTTCGCATTTTGTCCTACATTCTTTCAAAAACATCACTTAAACCTTTCATTTCTATTGTCTCCTAAACCAGCTTCTAAGTTCCTGCAGCGCAGGTACTGGTTTTCAGCTTGATTTGTTTGCCCCATCCAACACAATGCAGTGGAATACAAATGAATTTTGCAGTCAGATACCAGCGTTTTCAAGCTACAAGCTTATACCCTCTTAGTGAATAGCAAAATGAAGCCCAAGAATTTCTGATTGTCATCTACTTAAAGGTAACAAAACAGAAAGGACAGAATAGAAAATACCATAGTGCACTGCATGTATTAAGGGTAACTTCTGCTTTGTAAAAGCTTTTGCTTTGTAAAAGCTTTTGCTTTGTAAAAGCTTTTGTTTGAGATACACAGACATGTGCACCCATGAACACACGTACTGGCTTACAAGTAAAATGTATTTCTCATTATGTTAAGCCACTGATATAGACCATGGTTGCAATGTCAACTCCACCATATGTAAATTTACACTAGATATGTCGGTCATGTCACTTAACACTCCCACTCACCCTCAGAAGAAAAGCTGTTCTACTCAAGAGTTTCTGCAAAAGCAGCGGCCCAAGTGGCCACATTTCACACCATCATGCATCATGGAGGCCAAAGCTGATTGGAAAAGAGCTACTTAAGCCCCTGATTAAATAACAGTAAATGTTTAAGTGACCTACTTAAGTGGGGGGAAAGTGGCTGAGCCTATATGATTCTCTCTCAAGAAACTGACCTGGGGGGACCTCCAAGATGGCAGAGGAGTAAGACGTGAGATCACCTTCCTCCCCACAAATACATCAGAAATACATCTACATGTGGAACAGCTCCTACAGAACACCTACTGAACGCTGGCAGAAGACGTCAGACCTCCCAAAAGGCAAGAAACTCCCCACGTACCTGGGTAGAGCAAAAGAAAAAAGAAAAACAGAAACAGAAGAATAGGGACGGGACCTGCACCAGTGAGAGGGAGCTGTGAAGGAGGAAAGGTTTCCACACACTAGGAAGCCCCTTCGAGGGCGGAGACTGTGGGTGGTGGAGGGGGGAAGCTTCGGAGCCACGGAGATGAGCGCAGCCACAGGGGTGCGGAAGGCAAAGCGGAGAGATTCCCGCACAGAGGATCGGTGCCGACCAGCACTCACCAGCCCGAGAGGCTTGTCTGCTCACCCGCCGGGGCGGGCGGGGGCTGGGAGCTGAGGCTCGGGCTTCGGTCGGATCGCAGGGAGAGGACTGGGGTTGGCGGCGTGAACACAGCCTGAAGGGGACTAGTGTGCCACAACTAGCCGGGAGGGAGTCTGGGAAAAGGTCTGGAGCTGCCTAAGAGGCAAGAGACCATTGTTTGGGGTGCGCAAGGAGAGGGGATTCAGAGCACCGCCTAAACAAGCTCCAGAGACAGGCGCGAGCCGCGGCTATCAGCGCGGACCCCAGAGACAGGCATGAGATGCTAAGGCTGCTGCTGCCGCCACCAAGAAGCCTGTGTGCAAGCCCAGGTCACTCTCCACACCACCCCTCCCGGGAGCCTGTGCAGCCCGCCACTGCCAGGGTCCCGTGATCCAGGGACAACTTCCCCAGAAAACACACGGCACACCTCAGGCTGTTGCAACGTCATGCTGGTCTCTGCCGCCACAGGCTCACCCCGCATTCTGTACCCCTGCCTCCCCCCAGCCTGAGTGAGCCAGAGCCACCGAATCAGCCACTGCTTTAACCCCGTCCCATCTGAGCGAAGAACAGACGCCCTCAGGCGACCTACATGCAGGGGCGGGTCCAAATCCAAATCACATAACCGGATGCTGCCCTGCTCATAAGAAAGACAAGATCCATCCCCACCCATCAGAAAACAAGCACCAGTCACCTCCACCAGGAAGCCTATACAAGCCACTAAACGATCATTAGTCACTGGGGGCAGACACCAAAAACAACGGGAACTACAAACCTGAAGCTTGCGATAAGGAGACCCCAAACACAGTAAGTTAAGCAAAATGAGAAGACAGAGAAATATGTAGCAGATGAAGGAGCAAGGTAAAAACCCACCACACCAAACAAATGAAGAGGACATAGGCAGTCTACCTGAAAAAGAATTCAGAGTAATGATAGTAAAGATGATGTAAAATCTTGGAAATAGAATGGAGAAAATACAAGAAACGTTTAACAAGGAACTGGAAGAACTAAAGAGCAAACAAACAATGATGAACAACACAATAAATGAAATTAAAAATTCTCTAGAAGGAATCGATAGCAGAATAACTGAGGCAGAAGAATGGATAAGTGAGCTGGGAGATAAAATAGTAGAAATAACTACTGCAGAGCAGAATAAAGAAAAAAGAATGAGAAGAATTGAGGACAGTCTCAGAGACCTCTGGGACAACATTAAATGCACCAACATTCAAATTATAGGGGTCCCAGAAGAAGAAGAGAAAAAGAAAGGGACTGAGAAAATATTTGAAGAGATTATAGTTGAAAACTTCCCTAACATGGGAAGGGTAATAGTCAATCAAGTCCAGGAAGCGCAGAGAGTCCCATACAGGATAACTCCAAGGAGAAACACGCCAAGACACATATTAATCAAACTATCAAAAATTAAATACAAAGAAAAAATATTAAAAGCAGCAAGGGAAAAGCAACATAACACACAAGGGAATCCCCATAAGGTTAACAGCTGATCTTTCAGCAGAAACTCTGCAAGCCAGAAGGGAGTGGCAGGACATATTTAAAGTGATGAAAGGGGAAAACCTACAACCAAGATTACTCTACCTAGCAAGGATCTCATTCAGATTCGACAGACAAATTAAAATCTTTACAGACAAGCAAAAGTTAAGAGAATTCAACACCACCAAACCAGCTTTACAACAAATGCTAAAGGAACTTCTCTAGGCAGGAAACACAAGAGAAGGAAACGACCTACAAAAACAAACCCAAAACAATTAAGAATATGGTAATAGGAACACACATATCAATAATTAAATTAAATGTAAATGGATTAAATGCTCCAACCAAAATACACAGACCAGCTGAATGGATACAAAAATAAGACTCGTATATATGCTGTCTACAAGAGACCCACTTCAGACCTAGGGACACATACAGACTGAAAGTGAGGGAATGGAAAAACATTTTTCATGCAAATGGAAATCAAAAAAAAGCTGGAGTAGCAATTCTCATATCAGACAAAATAGACTTTAAAATAAAGACTATTATAAGAGACAAAGAAGGACACTACATAATGATCAAGGGATCAATCCAAGAATAAGATATAACAATTGTAAATATTTATGTACCCAACACAGGAGCACCTCAATACATAAGGCAAATGCTAACACCCATAAAAGGGGAAATCGACAGTAACACAATCATAGTAGGGGACTTTAACACCCCACTTTCACCAACAGACAGATCATCCAAAATGAAAATAAATAAGGAAACACAAGCTTTAAATGACACATTAAACAAGATGGACTTAATTGATATTTATAGGACATTCCATCCAAAAAAACAACAGAATACACTTTTTTCTCAAGTGCTCATGGAACATTCTCCAGGATAGATCATATCTTGGGTCACAAATCAAGCCTTGGTAAATTTAAGAAAATTGAAATCGTATCAGGTATCTTTTCTGACCACAACGCTATGAAACTAAATATCAATTACAGGAAAAAAACTGTAAAAAATACAAACACATGGAGGCTAAAAAATACACTACTAAATAACCAAGAGATCACTGAAGAAATCAAAGAGGAAATCAAAAAATACCTAGAAACAAATGACAATGAAAACATGACAACCCAAAACCTATGGGATGCAGCAAAAGCAGTTCTAAGAGGGAAGTTTATAGCAATACAATCCTACCTCAAGAAACAAGAAAAATCTCAAATAAACTACCTAACCTTACACCTAAAGCAATTAGAGGAAGAAGAACAAAAAAAACCCAAAGTTAGCAGAAGGAAAGAAATCATAAAGATCAGATCAGAAATAAATGAAAAAGAAATGAAGAAAACAATAGCAAAGATCAATAAAACTAAAAGCTGGTTCTTTGAGAAGATAAACAAAATTGATAAACCACTAGCCAGACTCATCAAGAAAAAAAGGGAGAAGACTCAAGTCAACAGAATTAGAAATGAAAAAGAAGTAACAACTGACCCTGCAGATATACAAATTATCATGAGAGATTACTACAAGCAACTATATGTCCATTTTAGGACAACCTGGAAGAAATGGACAAATTCTTAGAAAAGCACAACCTTCCAAGACTGAACCAGGAAGAAATAGAAAATATAAACAGACCAATCACAAGCACTGAAATTGAGACTGTGATTAAAAATCTTCCAACAGGCAAAAGCCCAGGACCAGATGGCTTCACAGGTGAATTCTATCAAACATTTAGAGAAGAGCTAACACCTATCCTTCTCAAACTCTTCCAAAATATAGCAGAGGGAGGAACACTCCCAAACTCATTCTACGAGGCCACCATCACCCTGATACCAAAACCAGACAATGACGTCACAAAGAAAGAAAACTACAGGCCAATATCACTGATGAACATAGATGCAAAAATCCTCAACAAAATACTAGCAGACAGAATCCAACAGCACATTGAAAGGATCATACACCATGACCAAGTGGGGTTTATCCCAGGAATGCAAGCATTCTTCAATATATGCAAATCAATCAATGTGATACACCATATTAACAAACTGAAGGATAAAAACCATATGATAATCTCAATAGATGCAGAAAAAGCTTTTGACAAAATTCAACACCCATTTATGATAAAAACTCTCCAGAAAGTAGGCATAGAGGAAACTTACCTCAACACAATAAAGGCCATATATGACAAACCCACAGCCAACATCGTTCTCAATGGTGAAAAACAGAAACCATTTCCTCTAAAATCAAAAACAAGACAAGGATGGTCCACTCTCACCACTATTATTCAACATAGTTTTGGAAGTTTTAGCCACAACAATCAGAGAAGAAAAAAAAATAAAAGGAATCCAAATAGGAATAGAAGAAGTAAAGCTGTCACTGTTTGCAGATGACATGATACTACACATAGAGAATCCTAAAGATGCTACCAGAAAACTACTAGAGCTAATCAGTGAATTCGGTAAAGTAGCAGGATACAAAATTAATGCACAGAAATCTCTTGCATTCCAATACACTAATGATGAAAAATCTAAAAGAGAAATTAAGGAAACACTCTCATTTACCTCTGCAACAAAAAGAATAAAATACCTAGGAATAAACCTACCTAAGGAGACAAAAGACATGTATACAGAAAACTATAAGACACTGATGAAAGAAATTAAAGATGATACAAACAGATGGAGAGACATACCATGTTCTTGGATTAGAAGAAGCAACATTGTGAAAATGACTATACTACCCAAAGCAATCTACAGATTCAATGTAATCCTTATCAAACTACCAATGGCATTTTTCACAGAACTAGAACAAAAAATTGCACAATTTGTATGGAAACACAAAAGACCCCAAATAACCAAAGCAATCTTGAGAAAGAAAAACGGAACTAGAGGAATCAGGCTCCCGGACTTCAGACTATACTACAAAGCTACAGTAATCAAGACAATATGGTATCGGCACAAAAGCAGATATATAGATCAATGGAACAGGATAGAAAGTCCAGAGATAAACCCACGCACATATGGTCACCTTATCTTTGATAAAGGAGGCAAGAATATACAGTGAAGAAAAGAGAGCCTCTTCAATAAGTGGTGCTGGGAAAACTGGACAGCTACATGTAAAAGAATGAATTTAGAACACTCCCTAAAACCATGCACAAAAATAAACTCAAAATGGATTAAAGACCTAAATGGAAGGCCAGACACTATAAAACTCTTAGAGGAAAACACAGGAGGAACCCTCTCTAACATAAATCACAGCAAGATCCTTTTTGACCCACCTCCTGGAGAAATGACAATTACAACAAAAATAAACAAATGGGACCTAGTGAAACTTAAAAGCATTTGCACAGCAAAGGAAACCATAAACAAGACGAAAAGACAACCCTCAGAATGGGAGAAAATATTTGCAAACAAAGCAACTGACAAAGGATTAGTCTCCAAAATATACAAGCAGCTCATGCAGCTCAATATCAAAAAAACAAACAACCCAATCCAAAAATGGGCAGAAGATCTAAACAGACATTTATCCAAAGAAGATATACAGATTGCCAACAAACACATGCAAGGATGCTCAACATCACTAATCATTTAGAGAAATGCAAATCAAAACCACAATGATGTATCACCTCAAACTGGTCAGAATGGCCATCATCAAAAAATCTACAAACAATAAATGCTGGAGAGGGTGTGGAGAAAAGGGAACACTCTTGCACTTTTGGTGGGAATGTAAATTGGTACAGCCACTATGGAGAACAGTATGGAGGTTCCTTTAAAAACTAAAAATAGAACTACCATAAGACCCAGCAATCCCACTACTAGGCATATACCCTTAGAACACCATAATTCAAAAAAGAGTCATGTACCACAATGTTCATTGCAGCACTATTTACAATAGCCAGGACGTGGAAGCAATCTAAGTGTCCATCGACAGATGAACGGAAAAAGAAGATGTGGCACACATATATACAGTGGAATATTACTCAGCAATAAAAAGAAACGAAATTAAGTTATTTGTAGTGACGTGGATGGACCCAGAGTCTGTCATACAGAGTGGAGTAAGTCAGAAAGAGAAAAACAAATACTGTATGCTAACACATATATATGAAATCAAAAAAAAAGGTTGTGATGAACCTAGGGGCAGGACAGGAATAAAGACGCAGACGTAGAGAATGGACTTGAGGACATGGGGAGGGGGAAGGGTAAGCTGGGACGAAGTGAGAGAGTAGCACTGACATATATACACTACCAAATGTAAAATAGAGAGCTAGTAGGAAGCAGCTGCATCGCACGAGGAAATCAGCTTGTTGCTCTGTGACCACCTAGACGGGTGGGATAGGAAGGTGGGAGGGAGATGCAAGAGGGAGAAGATATGGGGATATATGTATATGTATAGCTGATTCACTTTGTAATAAAGCAGAAACTAACACACCACTGAAAAGCAATTATACTCCAATAAAGATGTTTAAAAAAAAAAAAAAAGAAAGAAAGAAATTGACCTGGGTAGCTATACATGGAAGCTGAAAGGATAACATGAGGAGGGGCTGGACCACACTAAGTAACCTCAAGTCTAAGTTACAAGAACTCAGAAACTCTGAGTATGCAGGAGCTCTCAGGAGAGAAGACAAACCTGGCAAAAAAGGAAAATGAGCCAATTCATGAGAAGAAATAGCCAACAGGCCACTTCTGACACTGAGTCACATTCCTGGCCAAGTACCAGATAGAAATGTGGTTCCTGCTCTTCCAGAGCCCTGGGTACACATCCGTTATTTAGCAAAACTTGAGAGGCTCTGTTCCAGGTAACCTCAAGACCCTAAAGAAAACAGTAGGAGAGTAACCCTATTTGTCACTTCGGAGTCTCAGCTGCCTCAATATATAGTAGAGAAATAGTACCCGCTCTCATGGTATAGTCACAAGCTCGACATAAGCTGAGTGAAATGACCTAGTATAATCCCTGGTGCACAGTCTCCTCAGCAAACACTGCGTTAATAATTTAACTGTATGTAAATAAATTAATATCATGATGATCCAATGACAGGTCCCATAGCTACAGCTACCTGCACTGCCTGCTCACACTGAGACCTCAACCCCAGCTGAATATGAGTTGAGCAGACAACAACCATACTCCTTTGCACATAACCGCCAGAAGCAGGGTTTCCTGCCGCCCCAAATATGAACTACTCCACTTTTATGTTATTGCAGTTGGATGGGTAGCAGAGTTTATCTCCTACACTAAAGGGGAAAATAATCTGCAATTTCCTTTCACTGGCAAAAATACTTCCTTCTGCAGAAGCTGTCCATTGGCTATAGCCCTTATCCCCCCAGATAACCCTTATCCCCCCAGATAACAGATATACAGATAATAAATGCCATAATAATTGTAAGACTTAAGAGTACGGATTAATCATGTAGAACATCAACAGGCTATAAGTACTCTGGATAAATCAACCAAATTTGAGAAAAAAAAGTTTTTAAGCACTAGTTCCACATTTAAAGATTCAACAGTAATTTTGATGGTGACAATTTCTCTAATCAATCATCATGGAGACAAATCACTCTGTGGATATGGCTCTGATGAATAGCCCCATCACTGGACCAAGAGAAGAGACACCACAAGGGGACATCTTAAGGTCAAGAGGGCAGATACAAGAATCTAATGGATGATTTTCACAAGTGCAAGCTCAGTATTATAGAGCCTTTCCCCAGAGTTATTCAGAACTCCTCAAAGTAACCGAGCCTTCTTTCCTTTTACCTAATTACACTATATTCCTACAGACTCCTATTGTTCTTGAATGCATCCGTCTACCTCCCCAAAAGAAACACCAAGTGGGAGGCTGTAATTTAATTTGATTTCGTAGTATGCAAATACCTACCATAGGTAGTTCTAAACTATGAAGATACCAAGTTTCCTAATGTATCAAAGACATTTATTAAATCCAGGATGTAGCCAAACTGTCGAGAATTTTTCCTTTAAAATAAAAATTAAAAACAGCCTCCAAATAGCCCCAAATAGGAAACTTCCTGGCTGTTTTCCCCGCTGAGGTTTTTTGTTGTTATTTTCACTTATGGGATTAGGTTTTTGCCTTTACTCATTCATTTATACATTCACTCATAAATTCATCACATATTTACTGCAAGCCTACTATAAGTCAGGCAATGATGTGCTAGGAATAGGATAGGAAACATAACAGACAAAAATCTCTGCTTTCATGCAGATTTTATTCCAGTGGGAATAAATGGACAATTAACAAGAAAAGTAAATCACATAGTATGTTAGAGGAGTAAGTGTCAGGAAGAGGATAAGAAACGTTAAGGGGGTGGTAGTGAGAAAGTCATGTGGCTCTCTGGAAGAAGAGCTATTTACTGTAAGCTGAGGAGACAGCAAGTGCAAAGGCCCTGAGGCAGAGTGCACCTTGTACTGGAGGAACATCAGTGTAACTGAGCAACAAGCATGGGATGAGTCCAGAGAGTAACCAGGGGCCAGAATACACAGCCTCACTGGCCCCTGTAAGGCTTGGCCTTTATTTTGAGTGGAGGTAAGAAATAACTTGAGGGTTCAGAACAAAGGGACAATATCTCAGTACATTTTAACAGGATCACAATTCAACAATATAACTATATAGCTGCTATACAGAGAAGAGACCAAAACGGACCCACGTAGATGCAGGGAGTTGAGCTGGGAAGCAATGGGGACAATCCACCTCCACAGTGACAGGGTGGCAGCAGAGAAGTAGCTCTATTCTGAAGTTCCAGGCAACAGACTTTGCATCAAGTCGGAAGTAGGTTATGGGAGAAAGAGAAGAGTGAGCAAAGGCTCTAAGGGTTCTGACCTTCACAAGTAGAAAATGGAGTCATTATTTGCTGAGAAAAAGAAGAGATTATGAGAGAAGCTGATTTGGGTGGGATAGAAGGGAGTGATCAGAAGTCAACTTTTGGAAAGGTTAACTTTGAGATGCTGGTTAGATACCAGAAACAAAGTTGGATATCCTTGTCTGACGCTCAAGGAAAGGTCCAGTCTAGAGACAGAAACTTGAAAGTCATCAGAGTAGATGATGTATTGAAAGCCACAAGACTGGATGAGATCACCAAGGGAGTGCAGATAAAAGAGGAGCCCCAAGGATGGAGCCTCTGGACCCCCCAACAGGTAGAGGCTGGAAGAAAAGAGATCAAGAAGCTGCAGGTGCACTGACTTTTTCTCAAATCCTCTGACCCTCCATCACCCCGAAGGGTCTGCATAGCGTACGTGATGTTTTCTCTGCTTGGGACTCCTCCAGCCTGCACCCGCCCCTCTAACAACAACTCTGACCTGACACTTATCTGGTAGCTGGTCAGATGGCAGCTCTTGTCATCTCCTTTGTCACCTTCCCTTGACTGACAGCATCTTGCCCAGACAGGTGCCCTTCCCACAGGCTCTCAGAGCAGCACAAGCACGTCCTTCACAGCACTAACACAGCAAGTCTGCATGTCCATGTGGGATAGTTTGGTGTCTGTCTTGCCATTCAGGGTGTCAGTAAGGACATGAAAGCAAAGTGGAGTCTGTTTGTGCTCTATCCCCACTGCCTAGAAGAGGGCCCTCCATAAAGACTAGGGGAATCAAGGAATCATTCATCAATCTCTCTCATCAATTTCCTGCTCAATGAAATAAGACCCTCTTTGTCTGGGTCCCAGGTCCAGGTTTCCAGTTGGAACACCTCCTTTTGTACTTACACCAACCAATACGAAACACCCCCGTGCTCATGTCCTCCCACTTTTTTGGAGCACCTGTCTCTTCCGATCCGTACCTGCCCTCAGGGCCTGAGGCACACACACACCCACATTTTCACAACCCATTGTTCTCTCCGGAGAATCAACAATATAAGTATTGGCACATCTACCACTCCATTGCCCTTTGCTTACTAAGCTCCCACCAGAGTAGTTTTTTTCTCAATCTCTCTATATTTTTCAGAAGGGGTTACAGCTCCACCATCACTAGAATTCAGAAAAAGAAAAACTTCTAGAGGTGACATGAACAACATGGAAATGTACTCAATACACAGGGAGCTACAGTGAGGTATCCCCAGTATTTGGAGATAAAGTCAAAAGAAAAAAATACTCCCAAACTGAAACTGAAAAAAACAAGAAGTATAAACTAGTTTTACACATCTACTTGTGTGTGCATTTTTCTAAAGAGAAGGTCCACGGCTCACAACTTTTACCAGATTCTCAAAGCAGGTATAGCTCCCCAGAAAAGAAAGATGGCGAAATGCATATCCATCCTATAGCCTAACCCAGAGACTAGAAAGAACACTGAAGATCATCGTGTAGAGACGTGAAATGATTTATAAGACACACTGTTCAGGAAAAAAACAAGTTGTAATAGCTGCACAGTGTATCATTTATGTAAATGCATGTAATCTTTATTTTTTCCTTACATGTATATACGTGGATTTCAAGAAGAGCGTTACCAAATTGAGAACAGCGTTGCCTAGAGAGAAGGCGAAAGAGATTGGGACTGCAGATATGATCAAAAGAGACTTTGGTCTCATCTGAAATGTTTAATTTTTTTTCATGGAACATGTGCTATGTATTGCTTATACAGTCAAAATCAATTTTCAAAAATGTTGAAGGAACACCACAATCTAATTGTACTGAAATGACAAGAGTATATATAACAGAGCCCGCTCCCTGCCCCAGGCTAAGCAGATCCCAGCTCCAGCCCTCTTAGCTGGACCAGGATCTCTGCTGGGGCTCCCAGGCCCAGGCACATGGACCTCCAGTTCTGTTTATAAAGATACAAACACTCCAGGAGACCTACTCTCCAACTTAACAGTGTACACGAGTACACGTCTAAAGCCCTGACTGTTTACATTGTGAGTACCAAAAGTAAACCAGATGTGAAAAATGGGAATGTTTTTTCTATTTTTTAAACATAAAAGATAGATATGATAAAAGGTATTAATCACCATTTAAGGTAAAAAAATAATTTTATGAGACTGCTATGTTGCAAAAATGTAAATGGAAAATTCTATGACTCAAGAGATTATTTTAAGCAGCAACTCACTGAACAACTGAAAATTAATTCAGACAACTGTGAAAATGTAAGGGAAAAGGATGAAATTGTCGATGACCTCTAAATGCATTAAGCATTTCTGCA
Source organism: Eubalaena glacialis (assembly GCF_028564815.1). Lineage (NCBI taxonomy): Eukaryota > Metazoa > Chordata > Mammalia > Artiodactyla > Balaenidae > Eubalaena > Eubalaena glacialis. The sequence continues at coordinate 115,230,008 of NC_083721.1, forward strand.
AACAGAAGGATATTCAGATTTATTACATCTGTTGAGCTCTGATTTTCAGTAGAAAACAGTGTCTTTCACAATAAATGTGGTGTAGATTCTAAAAGAATAAGTCCCACCAAATGGAACTGCCAAAGACTCCAAAGTGTGTCACATTTTCAACTGAATGAAATTACATTTATAATCAAATGGCCATTTTTCAAATCGCCCTTTCTCATTTGGCAGTTCCAGAAGGTCAACCAGAGCAAACTATGTGTGTCTTTAGGAGCTGATTCCAGAACTCAAAAGACCAAAGTCCTAATTCTAGATATGAACCTAGTTAGCCACACTAAGGACAGCTGAAGACGTACTTTAAAGAAAACATAAAAAACCAGTTCCAGAATAGAGTTTAAAATTTTTGAGCAAACTGAAGAAATATTCAAAATGATTTAAGATTACTGATAAAGCCACGTGTCAGCAAGTATAAAGGAAGAGTCCAGTAAGAGGATGACTATAGTAGGTGTATGTCAGGTGACTGCATTCGGTATTGAATCCAAGTAGAAAGTTTGCCTGTGTGCTTGTTTTTGCCTCTGGAGCCTGAGCACCCTTGTCAAAGGTACCTGGGGTGTCAAGGAGGTGGAAATTACACAAACACACCCCATGGCAAACAAATGGGGTCAGGGCATGGCTGGCAAGTGTGGCTTTGGGGCTGTCACGGAACTTAACAAAACAAACACCGGTTTCGCAACTGTCATTTTTTAGTCCAATGCATAGCACGTGATGGGGGAGGGGTCAAGTCATGACAAAAGCAAAAACACTCCAGTCAAGATTTTTTATTTTCAGTAATACTGTAAATCCTTCCGGGATCCCATTAAAGGATGAAACTGATTAGAAACCTGAAGCTCACTTTGCATGGAGGACTCAGCTGCTACCCACCTAGCACTAACTGTAGCAGGTACTCAGTGTTCTATCCCACACTAATAATACAATCAATATTTTTCTTCAAACCCACAAGCTTTGCCCAGAGATCCAAGAACTGCTGTCTTAGTCCTCACGATGCCATTTTAGGTGATTTGCTGGGCCATTCACCTGTGTATGGCAGGTTCCTTTGTCTCTGGGCACAGATCTCTGGGGGACAAAAATGACTTTTCAAATTGAAACCTCAAATTTCTTCCACTTATGATCCACTAAAACCTGGAAAGCATGATCATCTGTTTCTCATATATTAGTGTTCCCCAAGGCCTGAAGAGCAGCATAAAGTTATGTTCCCTGGAATGAAGAAATCCTGTATTTCTGATGAAGAATAGATCGATATCCTCTGACAATCAAGTGAAGGAAGAGTAAGCCTGGCACCGTCTGATGACAGTATGGAGCCCAGGTTGTGTTCCTGACGATGGAGAACACCCCACTTCTACATGGAGATCCCGTCAGCAAAGCCACACTGCTACACACATTCACCACTAAGTCACTGTAATCCAACTATGGAAGCCTAGACTTTCTCTATCCTATGAAGGCCCAATTAAATGCCTCTCTAACTCAGTTCTAATTCTCCCTCATTCCTAGGTGACCACAATGCTACAGTTAAACCTGTCCCAACACCATGCACGGAGAACCACCTTTCGTAGTTGTCCAATGAAACCAAAGGAGACACATCATAAACAAACACACTAAGACAAATTACATACAGACTGCAGGCTTCAGGACCTTACACAACAACCAGAAATGACTGCAAATTGCGGCTCTTCTAAAGAGTCTCCTGCATACTGGATGCTCGTTACAGTCAACCGATAAAAGTTTCATCACCTCAGGAGGCAGTCACATGTTGGCAACAAAGATAAGAGATTTTTACAAAATAAAACAATCAACAGCAGCTAATGCACAGGTGTGCTCACACGCACCCCTCCCAAGTAGAAAGTCAAGGTAGATGCTAAATTGAGACCTAACCCTTTGCCAGAAAACCCCTTGTCCTATTCCCTTTCTGGGATCAAGGCCTTACTCGAGGAAGAGTTTTGTGTTAAAGACAGGATGGGGACTACCCTACCTATTTGGTATTATTAAAAGTTAAGCATGGAAAGATGATGGAAAGTTGAAGTGTTCCAAAACCTGCCCTAAACGCTGTAGCCCCTTTACAAGGAGAGATCAGGGCACAAGGTCAGACAGAGAAAACGGAGGTGTCTACTCTTTACAGAAAACATCCTGACATTTTTCAGAATTCATGAAGCCTCTTCTCTTTAGGGTCCTAACTGCAACCTGGATATTTACTAACTGCTAGGCTTCTAAAAAAGTAATCGCTGCTTTCTGTTGTTTTTCCTAAAAGCCAGAGCTGCTTGCAACTTTTTAGTGGGTAGAAAACCCACGTGGGAAGGACAGAAGAGAACTTCAGGACAGTGATGACCCCTGGGGAGGAAGGAAAGAGAAAAGGACTGGAGAGGAGGATGGTTAACTGAATCTGCCTCAAAAAACAGAAGCCTGAAATAAATATGTTAAAATGTTAACATCTGTTCAAGCTGGTACCTGGATGGCAGGTACCTGGAAATCTATTACACAAACTTAAGTTTTAATTTTTCTACATGCTTGAAGTACTTTATAATAAAAAAAAATTAATATGTTTTAAAAGTGAAACAGAGACGCAAAAGGCACAAAGAAAATGCAGGCTGGTGCCCAAGTGATGCAAAGTGGCAAAGTCCAATCATGCTGCTTTGATTAAATGTAATTGCCACCAACACAATAAATACACACAAGCCTCCTGGGAACACTCAAATCCAAGATAACACACGCTGCAATTAGAACCCATTTTATAGCTTTACATTTTATCACCAGATAGTCTTCTGATATCAACCTTGTTAACAAAAGGCATATCAGCACATTGATCCTTTGCCAAATAAAACACATGCCCATATTTGAAGTTGTACTGAAGGATATGTAGTATTATTTCAATGTGCATTTGTTAATCTAAATGAAAGCCAAACTCCAGGAGGCATAAATATGGCAGCCTGGTTTTTGGTACTAAAGTTAAGTTGGAACAGAGTATAAGTGACACAGAAGTACACATTTTTGTTTAGCATTCAAAGAACAACAGAAGGATTTAGGCCTGTGCTAACAAACGCAGCTGCTCTCCCAGAGAAAGAACTCAAAAAATCCACAGTTTTCTTCTTGAGGATCTTCTACCAAATGGTCCATACCAACAATGGAATGACAGCCATTTAGAGCCACCTTGGCCTGTGTGGGCCTTGTCACCAGTTTTTCCAAGTATCTACATTGGTATATAACACCACAAGATCATCAGATTAGGGAATAAGGCTACCAGTATGCCGGTTCTGTGGACAGATGATACCACCTCACCACTGCGAAATTCATAGAAGCATCACGGAAGTTGCAAACTGTTAGCACAGGAGCCAAGTCTGGCTCATAGATATTGTCGGGCTCATACAACATTTTTTAAAACTTGAATTAGGATAATACTCGTAAAAATCTGGCTTTCTGTATTCTCTTTTTTAAATATCAGAAAATACTGTCACACGGGGCTGGTTTGAACTAAGTGTCCGCTGCTCAATTCATACAAGGCCTATGGACCAGAGTCCCCGCCACTCCCCATCACCTACACTCACCAGCATCACTTATAACACTACTTGCTCTGCCCCTGTAGGCATTTTAATCTGTGGCATAACACTAAGGGTGTCACACCGTGGGGGGACTGGAAATACGTAACTTCTCCTTAGAACAAAATTAGGGGGTGTGAGAGAGACAGGAAGAAAGGGCTTGGTTTCTAGAATTCTGAATTCCAACACAGGGCAGAAGAGGGGAGGAAGAGCCTGAGCCAGAAGTCATCCCCATTATCAACATGCACCCATTTCCACGGTCAAATTTATGAGCGCCAACATATACAACTTCTTCACTTATGTTGACGGGTTCCCTAAATACATGAGATTCCTGACTCTGAACAATGCTCATTTCGGTTTAAGAGGGAATCGCTTCTGCTCCCATATTGCCAAAGGTCTCACAGAGCTGCACTGGCCTGTTTTTCATGCAATACTCCTACCACCCAAGCCAGCTACGGGAATTCCTTCCTACTTGGTAATGCATCAGATGTCCACAAATGATGTACCCAAACTCACATCAAGTAAACTAAGCATCACACTGTGACATTGTTAAGCCAGGAGGAAAAGAAATTACGGCTAAAAACAAAAGATGTTTGATGCAGAGAGGAGAAATTACTCATCCACACAAAAGTAAGTGTCACTCGCAAACAAAAGATGCACACAGGGAGATAGAACAGAATGCCATTCATTAACCATTTTCAAGAAAATATAAATGTGTCCCTATCAAATGAAATTTCCAAGGAAGAAGTGTAATAAGTTCCTTGTTGTGCGTAGGTACATAGACATATATCATACATATATATATGTATATATAGCCATAATTACGGTAAAGCTCAGGATAAATTAAGCTACCACTACATACACACTCCATAAAGAAAACAAGAAAAGATACTGAGTAGGAAGAGTTTCCAGAGTCCATAGTACATCAGTCTTTTATTTTATAAAAACCTGATAAATTTTCCTGATCAGAACTGTCAAAGTTCATGTTCTCACTAGTGCCTGCAGAGTTTCAAGAAATACTTCACAATCTAAAAAGAAGAGTCTTTCTCCTTAGGGTTACAGGATCACTGGTAGAAAAAATTAAAACCACAGCCAGGCATAATGTCCACAACTTGGTCTTCTCACTCCCACAGATAGAAAAAGAGAAGGTACACACTCACCGCAGAGAGTTGGCTCCACGTGGACCTCAGTGGCTTATGGTGAATCACAATCTTTTCGTCTGATTTCTGTTCTTTGGGCTCCGACTCTTCATCAGAGTCAATGTCAAGGGCCTTTTCTTTGTAGTTCTGATACAGAACAGCGTTTTCTGCAAGAAAACCAAATCCTACATGTCACTAACTGCCCCCCATCATGATGCTACTTGTTCTAAACAAACATCCGTATTTATACGTATACGATGTTTGGTCTCCAGTTAAACAAGAGACAAATGGATTCTGTCACTGAAGAGTCATTACCAAAAAGTGATTTTCTCACTCACACAGCTCTATCCCCAATTCATCTGCAGGGGAAGGGGAAGGGCCCATACATGAAATGCCAACTGAAGCAGAGTTTCCATGTCTCTGTCCGCTACCCATGAAGGTCATGTCCCGTTACATCACTGTTTTTTAGGTTAAATTGAATTTACACCCTTTTATTTGTCTATCTATTTAACAAATATTTACTGTACATTCACAATGTGCCAAGGGCTGAGAGTAAATAGAAAATGAAAGACACTTCCCATGCCCTCATGAGCTAAAATTTTAATGAGAAAAATAGTCAAAGTCATTCATTCATGTATTCATTCAACTGATATTTAGAAAATGCCTACTAGACGCTAGCAACCGCTAGGCACTGGGGATACAGCAACGAACAACAACAGAAAAAGATAAAAATCTCATTCTTCGTGGAGCTGACATCAGAGTGAGGAGAGAATGACAATAAATAAACAAGTAACTTTTATAATATATCAGATGCTGATAAGTACCATGGAGAAAAATAAAACAGGGAAAGCAGGAGCATGTTACAAGGGGTGATACGTAGATTTTAAACAGGGTGGTTCAGGAAGCCCTCACAGAGGTGACATTTAAGCAAAGATCTAAAAGAAGTGAGGAAGTAAGCCACCTGTACAGCTGGGGAAAGAACATCCCATCAGAGAGAACAGCAAGTACAAAGGCCCTGGGGCAGGAGTCTGTTTGGTGCATCTATATGTACAAGGATCAGCAAGGAAGCCTGTGTGGCTGGAATAGGGTAAGGGAGGGGAGAAAGTATAGGAGTTGGGGGTTGGGATGACTACAGGGCAGACTTGCCCCAATGTCATTGAAAGGACTTTGGTTTTTTTACTCCAAGTGAGAAGGCAAGTCATTTTAGAGTTGAGGACACAATGACCTTGCACAAATACATACCCACAAACCGAAAGATTTACATACAGGGGCTCTGAGAACAGACTGTCAGCAGGATATGATCTAGTCTGGGGGTCAGAGAGGTGTTAATGAGGAATATCTTAAGATCTGAAAGCTGAGAAACTACAGAGCTACAGAAAAAAAGCACATGTAAAAGCCCTGAGGCAAGAGGACATATATTACCTTAGAAGAACAAAGGAAGGTCATTCACTGGAGTATGGGTGTCTAGCGGACAAAGGGTGTAAGGTGAGTTTAGGGGGAAGAGCCAGACAGTCCAAAGAAGCAGAGTTTTGCAGGCAATGTTAAAGAACTGGATTTTATCCTGAGTCCAAAAGGACTGAGTTTCTTTCATACTGTAAGGGTTGTATTTTATCCCGATTGCAATGGGAATCCACTAAAAGGAAAAGACTTTATTAGACTGGAAAAGCAAAATATTGACTACTAAAGGGACTAATTAGGATGCTACTGAAGTGGTCAGTGAAAGACAATGGAGACTTGGGGGGATGGGCTGGATATGGGGGTCAACTGGCTATGGTGGTAAGGATGTTTCCTAGCTCTATGAGTCCAACAATGGAAAAGCAGGAAATGGGAACTCCAGAAGAGATTCACCTTTAGAGGAAAGATTATGAGTTTGGTTTGGGACATACTGAGTTTGAAATGCTTTTCCCACCTACTGAAGCCAGCAAACATCTGCCTCATCTCTCAGCATGTTCCATATGCACCATTACTAAAGCAATACTGGAATCTATGCAAGATTTTACTGTTCTCTGATTGTTCTGAATATGTAAAGCAGATTATGAGGGTACAGACTTGAGTTCTCCCCACCTCTGTGGTGTCCTTTAAAGTACTTAGTGTGTGGCACAAAATATACGCACACATTGTTGATACACATTCATTCATTCTCACAACAACATGGGCAATAGTATTATTAGCTTCATTTTACCCAGGATGAGACTGAGGGCTCAGTGAAGTTAAGAGGCTTGTTCACTGTCACTCAATAGATGAGTAGAAGCAGGACAGGAACTCAGACCCCTGGTTCCAACATCACAGGTTCTCACCACTCTACCACACAGCTTCCTGACTTACATTCTTGTTAGTCATTAACTGTAAGGCTCCTGCATTCCTCATGTACATATATGTGAAAAAGAATTTCTAGGTCATCATATTTGAGAAGAGACGAGAGGGTGCACAGAAACAGCTCCTTGTAAAAGGAAACAACATAAAACTAGTTGTAATGAAGGTCTGTCCTCGGACTTCAAGAAAGCTCGACATGTTTAACCCTTTGAGGCAAAGGTCCCAAAACCACTATCAAATTCCAGAAGATGCAAAGCATCTCTCAAAATCGATATTGGATAGATGCTCTGTTCACTGCACAGTCATAACGGGGGTATAAGAGGAAGCAAACTGGACTAAGAACCAGATCTCTGTCCTAGCCCTGGCTGTGTGAAAGTGCACAAGGTACTAAACTCTCCGAGCTTCCAGGTTCCTCAATTATAAAATCTGAATTTATCCCAGCCAGCTAAAGTACTGTATCTGGGTTTCTTCCTCATAGAGAACAGTCTTCTAAGATTGGTACAGTAAATACACTTTTATAAACTGGTCATGTTTAAATGATCCAATGAGAACTGATTTTTATAAGAATTATATAGGGAAATGTTTTGTAGTCAGCCAAGGTGATATAATTCTGGGTGGTTTTACCTTAGATTTACTTGTAGAGGGGCATACCCTTCTTCGTTGCTCTTTAAAGGTTGGGAAATCTTAGCATTTCAAAGCATGACAGAAAGTAACTACCCTCACCTCCACCACACTCCCCCAGCCCTACAAGCACTGCACCTGGGGCTTCTCCCTTTGTGCTCTTCCAGACCACTGACACTGGATCCATCTATTTACATGAAGTCCGCTAATCTGATTAGGGTTTCAACACCTGGTGAAAGCTGCGTTTATTTTTGACATCCTTCACAAAAATATTATATGGGTTCGAAATTCTTAGGAGTATGTTTCTGTCAGCCAGGAGAGTTAGATTTCCCCCAAATTGAAACTGGATTAGGAAACAGGAAGTCAGAAATGATATTAAAATGTAGAAATATGGGGAAAAGAACATTAAGTCAAAGGAAATATGACTTAAGATCTAAATGCCAAACTTAATATTTAACTAAAGGGCTAGAGCTTGCCCTTACTCTTTCTCTACTTTTTGAGGGAGGTGGGGATGGAGCCAGAGTAGAGAAGAATTAAAAATCCCAGAACATTGGTCTGACAAAGTCATCTGCTTACAAAGAATGCCATTAATCTTACTCACTGCTGGTGAATTTAGCTTAGTGCAGAGCTCTGTGCTGTATAATTTGTGAAGAAGTTGTACATTTTTCTCATCTTGTGTTTTTGTAACTTCAGTTGGATTTCAACTTATAATTGATATTCCACATTGAAACAGCAATAAAAGTCTGGAAAATCAAATGCTTACCTTCCCCATCAAATGTTCCTTGTTCTTTCAGCATTTTCTTCTAAGAAACAAGAAAAGCAAAAAGAGGAAAAGCAAAGCAAACTATGTATGAGTGACCCAAACAGAAAATACAGCTATTTTAAGAAAAAGTATTTTTTTTGTTATTACATTCATTAGGTTTCCAAAGGCATACAGCAGATGATCCCTGGAGTAGTTCACTCATATGACTACTACAACTCACTAAAAAGGTGAAACAAAATGTACAATATCCCCCATGCTCTGTCAATACAGCTTGAGAATCCTCAAATGACCAGTAGTACAGCTTATTTCATTACTCATGATTCACCATCACTGTTAAATTGAACTTTGCTATACTTGCAGAGTTGGAGGGGAAAAGAAAAAAACACATAAAATGTTATGGAACTTCTTTAAGGCCATGGGATCTAAAATAAAACAGGCTTGCTTGTGTATTACACATGTGACATTTATATAGACTCTCTGATTAATCAAGAAAAGATGTGGCTGCCAAAATGAATTCCTGCCCGATTGCTGAGATCTGTCTTGCGTCTGGAGAAGACAGCACATGCACACTCCAAAATCTCCTTCCCTAGTTTTCCCTATTTCTTTATGTCATATTTAGTCATATTTTAATGAGCACAGCTCCTAGGCCTTTATCTGGGAGCAACACCACACCATTCACTCGAACCTGAAGTTTTCAGCTACCAACTTGTTAAATGCACTCAAGGATTAAGTGGGCACAAAATGGGAATAAGACACAACCACAGGCAGCGCGGTGAGAGAAACCAGAAACAGCAAAGATGACAGACTATGTCTTTTGTGATCTGGCAACTGACTTTTAAAATTCACATTTTACCTGAATGGTATTTAGTATGTGATCACCACCGAAAAAAATAATTCAGTAATTAAATCATTAGTGTAAGTAATTAAAATAATCAATAGGCCCAAGGGAAATCAGTTTTCCTGCATCAGCTGTGATGAATCAGCAACGAATGACTGACATTTCTAAACAAGCACCAGGCAGGGCAACCACATAATCAAGAGTGCAGATCCACGCCTGCCCACCATCCCCTTTTCAGCTACCTGTATTAAAACTGTTCGGGGCTCACTCAGCCAATACTTAATTTTCTGTATTTTTTTTTCCCCATTTGTCCCCCACTTTTTGCCCGAACTTAGAAAATTAAAACAATTAAGAGTTTTAGTTTCTCCCATGAAGCTGCATTAACCTGGGCTGTGCCTGCCAGCAACAGAATGGGCAAGAGATAAATGTGCACGGGTCTGATCAACAAACAACAGAATTAAAAAAGAACAATAACCTCTGGTTTCCTCTCTGCCCCTCCTCCCCACCCCCATCACCTTCACTTGTGGCTTAGTGAACGCCTAACTTGCAGACACTCTTGCCCATTCTTACCTTTATCCTTCCCAGGCTGGAAAACTTCTCCTTGTCTTCCATCACTGCTTTCAGAATAGGCTGGGACATTCTGTTCTTCTTCTTCGAGGTGGTAGGACTGTCAAAATCAACGCCACTGACCACCGCCCTGCGATAGGACGTGGACCTCAAGCCTCTCCGCAGAGACCCCGGACTGTCCAAGTCGTTCTCCGCCTCGCCCTCGTCCTCTGCGGGGCCCAGGGGCGCTCCAAGGCCTTCCACCATGCTGCGCACCTTAAGCAGTCTCTTGTGGGGCTCCACATTCTGACTGTTGGATTTACTTATTTTAATTTCCGAGGCCAGGCTCTTCGGAATGATCTGCTGTTTCCCCACTTTGAGGGCGGCGGGGCTGTTTGTGCTCAAAACCACTGAAGGATTCTCCAGGAGCTCGTTCTCCTGTGAGGGAAGCCTTTGGAGGGGGAGTTTCTGCTCCAAAGACCTTTTGTGGGGCGCGGGAGAGAGTCTCGAAGGTCCCCGCTCAGGGTCCTTAGCCATCTGGCCGGACAGCGAACGGGCGCCTGGGGAGGCGGTATTTGGGGTAAGCGCATTTGCAGCAGGCGAAAGCAGGGGGCTGGCGGGGAATCCGACCCTGTCCCCCTCGGGGCTGCAAGGGCCAGGCGCATGAGGAGTCCGCGGGCGGTGCAGCGGCTGCTGCGCGAGCGAAGTCGCAGTGCCGTTCGCTGGGGATTTGGGGTAGCCGCCCGACGCCGCTCTAGGCTCCTGGGGTGACTTGGGCCGTCGAAGCCGAGGAGAAACAGCCCTGTACTCCGGGGAGACGGTGCTCCCATTGGTCACCAACCTCCGATGGGCGCACAGAAGCAGGGGGCTCCTCTGGATCGTCCTGCCGTCGGAGGCGGTGGGCACCTGGGCCGGAGTCTGCGCCGCGGGGAGCGTCCCTCGGTCCTCTACCGGGAAATCCGTGATCAGCAACCCGCTGGGGCTCTGGTAGGACTGGGGCCTCGGCTTGCTCCGGCCCATCAGCTGGGGCTGAGGGGCTGAACGCCTCCGCCACAAAGTGGTTAAGCTGTTGCTGGAAAAATCTACTTCGCTCTTGCCGTCCATAGCAGAGCCTCGGGCGTCAGCCCCGGGCGGGGCGGGGGGGGGGGGGACGGACAGCACCCAGTGAGTCTTGCCTAAAGAGGAAAGAAGTCATGGAACTTTGCCGCCGGACAACCAGGCACGCCTTGCAGACACGCGCGCTCTGAGCCCGGGGATCACCCGGCTGCCGCGCGGGACACAACTGCGCGTCAATTACCCGCCCTTTCTGCGGCAAAAACTGCGCCCACCACGCCGAGCAGTCCAGTACAGAAATCTGGGCTGTGCCCTGGCGGATTAATCCTATCACCTCCGCGTCTTTCCCGCGCCCAAACACCACCCGCACGGAAAGAGACAGCCACCAATTCGCCGGGTGCAAACTGATGCACAAGAAACTTGGGACGAGTTCAGCTTTCTCGGGAAACTCGCCGCGGGACCCTCCCCTCCGCCGCCAGCCAGCCGCCCGCCCCCGTCGTTGGTCCCCTAGCGCTCTAGCTGCCCGTCTCCCAGGCTGATTTACCTTCAGGGCTTTGCAGAGCCCAAGGCCAAAGAGCACCCACCGCCCCGTGGGTGGCCCGGGACCCAGACCGAATCGCGGCAGCAGGAGCTCTGGAGAGCTCTGCAGCCGACCAGGCGTCGGCTCCACCCCTAAGCTTGACCCCGCCCTCAGCCTTGGCCACGCCCGGGCCCGCCTCAGTCGCAGCCATCCTGGAGCCGCTGCCCTCCTGCCCCGGTCTCTCGTTAAAAAACACACAAGCGCACCTGGGCTGGGTGCCGAGCTCCCGGGTTCCGGGCCGCGAGATGCGGGAAGGGGCGGCGTGGGAGCTTCGAGCGCGCAGGTCCGTTGCCTGGAGCACAGCGTGGGAACGAGCGTGGGAGCCCTGCCAGGATGTAATTTACGAAGCCCTGGGCCCCCGGCGGATCTCCCCGGTAGAAACCCGGAATGCCGAGCAGAGTAGGGTCTGTGAAATGCGTGAGCTGGAGCGCGTAGCTCTGAACGCAGAAAGCCAGACACCTCTCAGCATTCGGGTTGTCTTAAAACACAAATCCGATGCCTTGCTCCCCTGCTTAAAATATCTTACAGACTGATAAGTTTTCTTGTTTGTGCCTGGAGTATTTCCGGAGGTATACTTACAGCCAGCTCGGGGGAGGGGAAACTGGGTGCCTAGGAAGCCGGAGGGAGGGAGTGTTTTCATTCAATAATCTTTGGATCTTGTATACTTTGGATTGCGAATGTTACCTATTAAAAGTAAACGCAATTTAAATTACAAAAAAAAAAGCTTATTGGTTTCTAAGCATACACAGAATAAAATTCAAAATCCTCTCCATAGCTTATGAGGCCCTACAGGAAGTGCTTACGTCTGTAGCCTAGTCTTTTCCCGCAACACCTGTTCCTTCACTGTTTTTAGGCCACACCCACTTAAAGTTTGACAGCCTCAGAATCTTCCCTTTTGTTCCTCCTTGACCTTCTGACCTGTCACTCCATCAGAGAGGCCTTCCCTCTTGAATCAGATTATGGCTTATTTATTTTCCCAGCCACCTGTTCTCTTCCTTTCCTCCACTTGCCACAATACGCAAATATATTTAATCATATATTCATTTTTATGTTTATCTGTTTTATCCTCTTTTGACTGAAAGCTGCAAGAGGGCAGGGCCCATGTTTCTTTATTACCTCCTCTGTATTCCAGGCACATAGAGGGCACTTAACAAATATTTGTTGAATGAACGAATGAATGAATGAGAGGAGTGATGTGAGGACAATGACCAACTGCCCCAGAGTGCTCCGTTGCCAAGTAGTAGAAAGTTGGTTGTGTCCTGGACAAGCTCCAGCTATGTGAGAAGAATAAGGCAAAGTTGAGAAGACAGATGATTTTTGGACCATAAGATCTGTATAATTAATTCTATTAGCAAGACATATGGGCTGTTCTCCAAGTTCTCTTTTTTGGCATTCACGCATTCAGTAAGGATGTATCGAGCATCCACTGAGCGCTCCTGTTTGCCCTGGACAGGTTGAATGTGATGGCCAAAAATATTAAGAGGCAATCTCTGGGTGGTGGTGAGATGAAGCCTGATGTTTTTCATGCTTATTTATACTTTGCTATACTTTCCAAATACTGTACATTAAATATATATTACTTTGATCTGAGATATTTCTGTAAACTAGAAGAAATGGCATCAAAACATAAGAAATTTTTCTAAAAAAAATTTACCAAATATTTTGGTTGGAAGAAATATGGCTGCTTACATACTTATACCTACCCACTTTTTTTTTTTTTTTTTTTTTGGCTGTGTTGGGTCCTCGCTCCTGTGCGAGGGCTTTCTCCAGTTGCGGCGACCGGGGGCCACTCTTCATCGCCGTGCGCGGGCCTCTCACTATCGCGGCCTCGCCCGTTGCAGAGCACAGGCTCCAGACGCGCAGGCTCAGTAGTTGTGGCGCACGGGCCTAGTTGCTCCGCGGCATGTGGGATCTTCCCAGACCAGGGCTCGAACCCGTGTCCCCTGCATTAGCAGGCAGACTCTCAACCACTGCGCCACCAGGGCAGCCCCTACCCACTTTTTAATATAGGGCATTTTCTATACTAACCCATATTACTTTTATATTGGAAAAATATAATACATTTAATTTTTAAAGTGCTTAGCTAATGACAAATGAAATGTTACCTAATTCAGAATGCAATTTGTGACTTACGTTAAGAAGTTGTAAATGGTGATGTGAGAAGCTAGCTTCTCTTCAAATTATGTTGGTCCTGCAAACAAGCCTAACTGATAATTGTGAAGAAATCGCAGGATCTCCCTACCTCATTCCTAAGCAACAACATAATACCCACCAAAACAAGAACAACGACAAAACACCAAGCTCTGTTCCTTCACTAAGGGAAGCTTGGAAATTCACAGATCTACTGCCCATTTTAGCCTCCATTCAATTTACCACATCTATTCAAATCTAGGACATCTTTGATTGTATGTACCACGGAGAAAGAAAAAGAGCTGCCAATTAAACTATGAAACAATGTGTTGTCACATAGGATCTTTTTAATACTTACTGAAACAGTGCTTTTAGACTTAGATATAAATTTTTCAGTAATGTACATATTTAGAAAAGGAAAATATAAGCAAAATAAATTGGTTAAAGTATTTCTACAAATTCTGTACACAGAGTCTAATTCTCCTGAATCCCTTTTCACACAGAGCATCAATAAGTGTGTTTTTCCACACAATATCATTGATAGTATAGCATTTCTTAAAAGGATGTCCTAGCCTTGTCTCTGGGATTTGCTTCCTAGCCAGACACTCATTCTTCAAGTTTGATGCTGGCATAATCCTATTTGACTAAAAGCATAGTTTTCTTGTTCAACTGAATTATATGTCACTACAACCTATGTAGCCTCTCTATTAATGGCCAGAAGGAAGTTTCTGACAAACTGAAGTTCCAGGCCTTCACTATTGACTTGTGTGATACATGAATTGGTTATATTAGTCTCTTGTTGTTTTGGAATTTCTTTCATCTAATCTGACACATCTGGCAATTTCTCCTGCCTTCAACTGCATTTCTTAGCATATGGCTTTGACAAATGTAGTATTAAATTGCATAGAACTCAGTAAAATGATGAAATTCGAGCAGTTATAACCATGTTCACAAATACAAAGACAATGCCAACTATAACAGGACTGCCACCTGGCCACTGGCTGTTTCTTTAATAGTAAGACACATCCCAGTTTCAGAGATGTTACAATGTGAGACCAAAGTACTTCTTAGTATTGGAGAAATACAGTATGTGAAACTATTAGAAATGATACATTCCACTGGTAAGTTCTGATGGTATATATTTTTAATGAAAAAATTTTAATTTCTTCCCAGTTTTACTGAGATATCATTGACATATAACATTGTAGTAGTTTAAGGTGTACAACATGATTTGATATATGTATATACAAGTAAGTCCCGTACATACGAACGAGTTCCGTTCCGAGAGCACGTTCATAAGTCCAATTTGTTCGTAAGTCCAACAAAGTTAGCCTAGGTACCCAACTAACACAATCAGCTATATAGTACTGTACTGTAATAGGTTTATAACACTTTTCAGACAAATAACACATAAAAAACAAACAAAAAATAAAGAAAACATTTTTAATCTTACAGTACAGTACCTTGAAAAGTACAGTAGTACAGTCAACAGGTGGCATACAGGGGCTGGCATCAAGTGAACAGACAAGAAGAGTTATTGACAGGAAGAGGGAGACGAAGTAGGAGATGGTAGAGCTGAAGGATCATCAGCAATAGGAGATGGAGGGCAAGGTGCAATTTCACACATGCCTGACATTGATGGCACGCACGTTCACATCTGAAAGTTCACAACTTGAAGGTTTGTATGTAGGGGACTTACTGTATGGTGAAATGATTACCACAATGAGTTTAGTTAATATCCATTACCTTGCATAGTTACAGATTTTTTTTCTTGTGATGAGAACTTTTATGATCTGCTCTCTCAGCAACTTTCAAATATACAATACAGTATTGTTAACTGTAATCACCATGCTGTACATTACATGCCAGAACTTATTTTTCTTATAACTGGAGGTTTGCACCTTTTGACCACCTTCACCCATTTCCCCCCAATGACATATTGAACTATTAAAATATTCAGTGGTATAATACAGGGTCTTAGAGGCTGAGATACCAATTATTGCTACATTTACTAAACAAATTTGCACTTATCACCAATTATGTGTCTGGAATAATAATTAGGCTAATTTTAAAGTGCAATTTGCTAACTAGTGTTATTACCTTGAAGTTAAATCTCACGCAGTCCTTTTTTTTTTTTTTTTTTGGCCACACCACGAGGCTTGCAGGATCTTAGTTCCCAGACCAGGGATCAAACCCAGGGCCCAGCAGTGAAAGCACGGAGTCCTAACCACTAATACTTACTGGGTGCATTTAAGTGCCAAGCACTGGGCCAGGCCTTCCTGAAGTTTATAACTTGCTGATTAACAACATCTGAAACATTAAAATAAAGAATTAAGGCACCTAAGCTGAGTAAGGTGTATGATAAGCTCTCTGTTCTCTGAAAGCCTCTGTGAAGGAGTCTGGGTAGAAGTGGACCAGAAGAATAGGTAAAATATCACGAGATGGAGAAGAAGAGAAGGGCATCTGAGAGACATGTCCCAGCGTGAGCAAAAACATGGGGGCATGGCTTGGGAACTCATATTTATTAAGTGCCAACTATATTTCAGGAACTAATTTAATCTCAAACTAATCCTGTCTCCACTTAAGTAATGAAGAAGCTGAGGCTCTAAAAGCTCTTCTCATACTGCTGGAAAGTGGTTGAGTCAGAATCCTAACTCAGATCTGTCAGGCTCCAGAGCCCATGCACTCCACATACCAGAAACTAAAATCGCAAGAACAGGGAACTGGCATTTAGAAGTTGTGGGAGATAAATCTGGCTAAATCTGGGGAGAATAGAATGTGGTGTGTTACATAAATTGAGGGGTCTGGATTTTACTTGGATAACATCTGACACTCTCTGAAAGTATTATATTTAAACTTTGCTATCTTTTAAAACAATAAATCTGATAACACCAGTCTCAGAGATTAAATAAATAAATAAATAAAAATAAACAGATTTGTTTGTGCATTAAAAAATCCACCTAAACCCATAAAATCTGAGGGAAATCTTCTCTTGGAAGGAAATTACAGAAAAATATTTAAATATATACATAACAGACAAAGCATTATATCAATATCACTCACAAATCTATAAGGAAAAGATAAAAGTGGAAAAATGAGCAGAGTGATAATACAAATTTTAGAGAAGACACAAGTGCCTTCTATACATGAAAACACACTCAGGCCCAATAGTAATAACAAAATTAAAATAGTAATGAGATCATAGTTTTTCATCCATTAGATCAACAAAGATTTAAAAAAAAAAACCCACTGTTGGTAAAAGTGCAGGCAAAAGAGGGTTCTGACTCATTCATGGTAACAATGTAAACAACCTTTCTGAAGAGCAATTAGATGATACTTAATCAAAACCTTGAAAACAGGAAAATCTTCAACCTAGTAATTCCATACACAGGAAATAATCCTGAGGAAATAATCTTTGATGTGTAAAAAGAAGTATATTGTTCAAAGATGTCCGTCAAAGCATTTCTTATGGTGGCAAAAGATTAGAAGCGGACTTCATCATTAGAAGACTCGCTAGTAAATCATGATGTAAAATGCAACCACCAAAAATAATAGTGTAGATATATAATTACTCATACAGAAATTCAAAATATGATAAGTGGGGGAGAAAAGCTACTTTTAAACACATTATGCAGAATGTCCTACTTTGAGGTTTTTTAAAAATTTATTTATTTATTTATTTATTGGCTGCGTCAGGTCTTCATTGCTGCGCACAGGCTTTTCTCTAGTTGTGGAGAGCGGGGGCTACTCTTCGCTGCAGTGCGCGGGCTTCTCATTGCGGTGACTTCTCTTGTTGCGGAGCACAGGCTCTAGGCGCGCAGGCTTCAGTAGCTGTGGCACGTGGGCTCAGTAGTTGTGGCTCTCGGGCTCTAGAGCGCAGGCTCAGTAGTTGTACAGCACAGGCTTAGTTGCTCCACGGCATGTGGGATCTTCCCAGACCAGGGATCAAACCTGTGTCCCCTGCATTGGCAGGTGGATTCTTAACCACTGCATCACCAGGGAAGTCCCGAGTTTTTTTAAATGCAAATAGCTGTGTGTAAATACTTAATACTGAGATTTGTAATATTCAAAACGTTAGCATGTCCACCTCTGGTACCAAAATTAAAGGTGGTATTTCAGTTATACTTTGCTGTGAAACAAACCACCTTACCACTTAGTGGCTTAAAATAGCAAATTTTATTATTTACTGTTCCTCACCATTCTGTGGGCTGGTGTGGTGTGTCCTTCTGCTTCTCCTGCGGGTCTCCCGGGGCTCTCCCACGCTGCTGCAGCCAACTGTGGGGTAGGCTGGATTGGAAGGGCACACAGAGCCTCACTCACCCGTCGGACGGTTGGTTGGTGCTCGCTGTTAGGTGGGGCTCCTCAATTCTCCCTTCCTCAGATCTTAAACATCCTGGACAGGCTTAGTATCCCTGGTACAATGAAGTGATGAGTCAAAATGACAAAGAAAAAATCTGGAAAGGATATTTGAAAAAGAGGTTTTGAGAATTGATTAGTTCTCACTGGGAAAAAAAGTTCTTAAAAAAAGACTTTCTAAATAAATGGTTCTGAAGAACCCAGGGGCAGGACAGGAATAAAGACGCAGATGTAGAGAATGGACTTGAGGACACGGGGAGGGGGAAGGGTAAGCTGGGACGAAGTGAGAGAGTGGCATGGACATATATACACTACCAAATGTAAAATAGATAGCTAGTGGGAAGCAGCCGCATAGCACAGGGAGATCAGCTCGGTGCTTTGTGACCACCTAGAGGGGTGGGATAGGGAGGGTGGGAGGGAGACGCAAGAGGGAGGGGATATGGGGATATATGTATACCTATAGCTGATTCACTTTGTTACACAGCAGAAACTAACACAACAATGTAAAGCAATTATACTCCAATAAAGATGTTAAAAAAAAAACAGCTCTTACAGCTCTTATAATAATGATTTATATATTACCCTGTGTTTTTTAAAACACTTTTTTGAGCACTTACAATATACCAGACCCTCGCTGAACTGCTTCAAGTGTGTTAAATGACTTAACCATCACAACAACCTTATGAGGTAGAAACTACCACTGTCTCCAGTTTATAGATGAGGAAACTAAAATGCAGAGAGGTTAAGTACCCGTACAGTCTTGCTCCAATCTGCCTCATAACTATTACACCATTATACTGATATTATTTGTGATTCCATTATTCATTTATATTCATCTTTTTCACAAATAAAATGTAAGCACCCCATTGTCAGTTTTTTCTCTATCTCCTATAGTTCTTCAGTAATGAACAGATTGATCAATTGATGATAACGTCCAGAGGAAGAGGAGGCAAACCAAGAGGGGTCATCCAATCAGGAGGAGAAACGCTAAAGCCTTAGAAAGGAAGAGTTTCTGAGAGGAAAGTCAGATCAGTAGTCCTGTTTGTCAGCTAGTATTTATTTGGCTCCTGGCTGGTACCAGGCTCTGGGCTCACTGTAGATACAGTAGTAAAGAAAGTAGGTATGATCCTGCTAACTGCCCCTGCCATGGTCTTGCTAACAGTCTGTCAGTAAAGACCAACACCAGATGGCATCTAATGCTAGCCATGTTGCTCATTTAGTGCCCTTTCAACCAGCCCCTCCCGTCTTGGTGGGCATAAAAGCCAACATGCAGGGCTTCTGGAGAAAGCAGTCCGCATGAAAACTTAGTACAGCCACCTAACTGCAAGGGTGGGAATTTTGACAGTAGAAGGGAGGAGAAAAATAGGACAGTTGCTGGAGGGAAAGGGAGAAATAAGTGGCTTTATTTCAAGACTAGGGACACTTGGCTGGAAGTCAGGCAGCTGGGTTTTCAGTTTGTGTCTGCCACTTTCTAACTGTGGGAATGAGGACAAGTCACTTAATCTTGAAGACCGTAGTTTCTTCAACTGCAAAATGAAATTGTTCCCCCTCCTCAGCACAGCTTGAGGAACACTGGTTCAATTAGAATAATTTGGATGAGGCCAGTCCAATGGCTGGGGAAAATGGGACACAGAAGTGGGGCGGGGAGCGGAGGAGATCTGACAGATAACTGTACAAAAATGAATTCCTAATTAACTTTTCCCCTATCTTGAACAGCAAATAATTAGAATAAAATTGTTCTTTAGGCTATTGTCTCCTACTCTAGCCTAAAGAAAAAAAGATCATAATGAGAAAAGGATTAGATCTTGTTGAAAATGGCTCAGAGGACTCTTCTTGACAGGACCTAAGGAAATGGTAAGATTTGTTCAAGAGGAAGGGCTTCTTTCTTGCAGCCAGTTTTTGCCAGCAGCATCCAATCTGCTAATTCACAACTGCAGGGAGAATGATTTACATCTGATCTACTGACCCTCCACTGACACTGCGTTTTGAGGGGGGAAGCTCTCCAGTGAACTAGAGTGATTAAGATGCCGGGTAAACCACAAGGTCAGGTGGAGAGTGACTCCCTGAACTGGTCAGGCCCCAGAAGCTACTGTTCACTGTTCTTTGAATTGTAGGGATAACATAAGCAACTGAGCAGCCAGTTTCTTCAATGGGTTCTAGTCTGAGGTCACTGCATGGCTTGGACAGACCCTTCACCTCTTTAAACAGTAGTTTCCTTGCTGGTTTGGTATTTTATTTATTTATTTATTTGAATTTTATTTAATTTATTTTTTTTATACAGCAGGTTCTTATTAGTCATCCATTTTATACATACTAGTGTATATATGTTAATTCCAATCTGGTATTTTATTTTTTTCTTTTAAACTTTTAATACATTCATGTGGTAAAAATTGGGATTGTACAAAAGTAAAAAATACCCCCTGCTCTTGTCTCTAGTTTCCCACTTGGCCCTCTAGAGGCATTCACTGTTAACAGTTTGTGTATTTTATAAATTTTCAGATTTATGGTGGGACATAAACAAGCATATATATCCCCACATACACTAGACACCCATACACACACTAGTGTCCTATAATGAGGTTCTCATCATTTACGTGGGATATCATTCTATACCAGTACTTATAGAGCCACCATATATTTTTCTAACGTCTGCATAGCATTAGGTAGAATCAAATGGAATTACCATTTTTATAAGTCAAAAACAGTCTAATACCGGCAATTTCATATGGTTCCACCTAATTGTACATCATTTATTAGCAAATTTAAACATTTAAATTATTTCTTCACAAAATCTGAGCACCAATTAAGAAAAAAGTTTCCTTTTAGTTCTAAATTTCCGTAATTCTTTGCTTTGTTCCCATTCTTCAATTCCTGGGGCAGGTAAGGTAGTAAAAGAGAACACTTTATTGAACAAAGAAAGAGGTATGGTTTAATTCTGCTTTGTATAATTAGAAGTCAGCTCTTAATACAATCTTAATGGTGAAATTTGGTGAACATGCTCTAAGCAGTGTTGTGTTCCTTTTTGGGGAAACTGGATTAGGGGTGCTATCATCACTAATTTCCCTTGGTGATAATTTCCCAGTGCCTATGCCCCTTCTTTTCTGTCCTTTTCTGGACCCTGCTCTTTCTCTGAATTATCAAAACGGTATGTAGAATCATAACTCTTGTTTCATGAAGTTTGTTAAGTAATTTGAACAAAGAGTTATCTGAATAGGCCACACTGTTCCTTTTGTATGAAGTATTTGGTGTTTGCAAGAGAAGTCAAGATAAAAAAAATTCTGCTGTGTGCCCTCCATTTTCCAGGTAAAACTGTATCAGGAATCATGTGGGGATACTTAAAACTGACCGATATTTTCAAGTTTTCTCCTGCCCAGATTTGTTTGGAAGAAATCCAGTCTTACGTATCTCAAAAATTCAGCAGGGAAAAGCAGCTGAAATAAATTAAACCCGTGATTACTAAATTCTGTGTTTACCTAGACATTCTGGCATTTGGTTTAAAAGACAAAGCTTTTTAGAAGGGTTATTTAAATTCAGTTTTGCTACAGATTTTAAATTGGAAGAAAAATGGTAACAGAGTAAAGCTCTATAAACCATACACATTTGGGCTCATTACCAAGCTACTCATTACCAAGCTACTCTCACCAAGCAGTACTGATAGAGTTTGAAAAATGCTTTCCAGAGTTGAGATCCGCCACCTAGCAACCACTTTGAAATGCTTCCTGCGCTGGCCCAAGACTACTCAAAATGCCCAGTTTTAAAATTGGTGGGTGTTTTGCTGTGCGTGGGCCACAGTCATTGAAGGGAGGATTAGAACTTTGTTTTTAGGGCAAAGACATGCAGATTAGAAGAATTGTTTAATTTAACTGCTCAACTGGGTTTTGGAATAGAGTTGGCAGATTAAATACAAATTAATGATTGCACCAGACATACTGTACTAAAAATTATTTGTGGTTTCTCTGAAATTCAAATTTGACTGTGCATTCTGTATTTTTATTTGTTCAATCTGTCAACTCAGTTTTGGAGAGAATTTTGTAGTACAGAGCGGGGGAATATTTATAGAATATACATCACATATATTAACTTGATCCCCCCCAAGGCTACTGATGTTATGGATCTAAAGTACCTTTCCCAGAGCACTGGCTATTGGACCTAGCAGGGAGCCTGAAGCATAGGAGGCCACAGGTAGGGCGCGAGCTAACAGAAGGGGACAAGAAATCAACCCAATGTTACACCCTGGGAAGCTAAACTGAGGGGAGGACAGGCAAAGGAAGGGGCTAGCTGTGCAGGAGCAGGCCTCACAGGGTATAACGGTGCCAGGTGAGGAGGCGGGACTGCCTAGACATCTGGGAGGAAGGGGGAGTGGTGTGATGTCAGTATTCATTTCATTTTTAAGGAGTAGAGGAGGAGAAGTAAAGCCCTCTACGTAAATGTGCCCTCTGAAGCTTGGGCTGAGATGGAAGAGGTGCAACCTGGGATCCCATAGAGGTCACTGCCACCTCCACGCAGCATCCAAACAATCCTTCGGTCACTTAAACCAGCCTGGAGAGCCAGCCTGGGGCTGAGAGGCTTTGTCAAGACCCTGCCCTTCCAGCTTCACCTGGCCCAGTTCTGAGCTTGGGAGAGGCTGTCACTTTGTCTTCAATCCAGATCACAGCCCCCATCCCCACCCCAGAAATCTGCAGCCCCTGCTTGTTAACCCAGTGGCACAAAATAGTTAAAACAGAATGCATATGTATTTCCTATGTGTTTGCACATTATTGAACATCTCCCGAAGGACACATAAGAAACTGCTAAATGGGGTGTGGAGAAAAGGGAACCCTCCTACAGTGTTGGTGGGAATGTAAATCGGTGGAGCCACTATGGAGAATAGTAGGGAGGTTCCTTAAAAAACTAAAAATAGAACTACCATATGATGCAGCAATCCCACTCCTGGGCATACACTGGAGAAAACTCTAATTCAAAAAGATACATGTACCCTGTTGTTCATAGCAGCACTATTTACAATAACCAAGACATGGAAGCAACCTAAGTGTCCGTGGACAGATGAATGGATAAAGAAGATGTGGTATATTTACACAATGGAATATTACTCAGCCATAAAAAGGATGAAATAATACCATTTGCAGCAACATGGCTGGACCTGGAGATTATCATACTAAGTGAAGTTAAGTCAGAGAAAGACAAATATCGTATGATATCACTTATATGTGGAATCTAAAAAAAGTGATACAAATGAACTTATTTACAAAACAGAAACAGACTCACTGATGGACGTAGGAAACAAATTTATGGTTACCAAAGGGGAAAGGGGTGGAGGGATAAATTAGGAGTTTGGGATTAACAGATACACACTACTATATATAAAATAAACAACAAGGTCCTACTGTGTAGCACACGGAACTATATTCAACATCTTGTAATAAACTATAATGGAAAAGAATCTAAAAAAGAATATATATATATATACTGAATCATTTTGCTGTACACCAGAAATTAACACAACATTATAAATCAACTATACTTCAATTAAAAAATTAATTAAAAAAAAAGAAAGAAACTGATAACTGTGGCTACCTGGGGGGAGAGGACTGGAGTATGGCAGTGGTGGGGCGGGGTTTTGAATGGAGGTATAGTTGCTCACATTCCTTGCATACTCATTGATTTTATTTTCCTATGTGTATATATTACTGACTCAAAATAAAAATTTAAATGTGATGACTATGATAAATTCAGTCCAGAATCTGACTCATGTTTCAACTTGCATCTTTGATTTAAGATGACTCACGACAATAAGGTGTTTTAAAATAAATGCCTTTATATACTGTCTCTGTTAAAGAGGCCCGGGATCTGACATTTCAGCATACTTTCTGGAAAATTTGCTGCTGAAATCAATGACAAATCAACCCTTGACAGAAAGGTTTGCTTACCTTCTTAAATGTTTTCTCTGAGTTCGGTGCCATGTTGTTTTTACATATAGGTATGTAAAGCTCAAAATGAAAATTTGATGGAAACTAAATCAGTCTTTTATATCTTTTTTTAAAAAATAAAAGCAATACTGAATCCCACCTTGTAAGTTCTGTTAGGCCAGGTGTCTGTCTCTTTTGTTCAGTAATGGATCCCTAGGACCTAGAGCAGTTCATGGCACATATCACATGCTCAATAAACAGTTGTTGAATGAAGCAATACATGATCAATATAAAAATTCAAGCATCACAGAAAAACATGGTACAGAATGTCAATTTCCTCTAATCTCTTTCCTCCCAATTATCAGTTATTCTAGTCTCTTAAAATAAAAGAACAAATCATTTACTTCTTAAGGAGTAAAAGTGTCATCATAAGTATGTTTTTAAAAAACAGTTAATTGAAGGATACCATAGAGAATGAAAAGACAAGCAACAGAATGCAAGAAAATGTTTGTAACAGATAGTAACCGGCAAAGGACTAGTACCTAAAATATGTAAAGAACTCGTTCCAATCAATTAGAAAAACTGGCAAAATACTTGAACACACATCTCGTATTAGAGGAACTCCTAATGGCCAAAATCATATGAAAAGTACTCTCTCATTTAATCATGAGAGAAATGAAAATTAAAACCACACAGTCAACAGATGGACAAAAATGTTGAAGTCTCAAAATACTAAATGGTGATGAGGATCCTGAGCAACCGGAAGGCTCATATATGGTCCGTGAGTGAGGAAACTGCTTAACTCTGTGCAGATAACTCCACGACATTATCTTCCAAAGCTGAATATACAGCAATTCCACCCCTAGGTATGCAAGAGAAATTCATTAACACAGCAAAATTGAAATGGGCCCAAATGAAAAACTACCCAATTATCTACCAGCAGAAGATGCATCTAAAAATATGGCAGAGTCCTACCACGGACTTCTACACAGCAAGGAAAACGAACAAAGGGCATCTTCAGGCAACAATATGGATAAAGCTCACCGACATACAGTCATCGTAAAGTTTTATTATGATTTCCCTAGGGGATCAGCAGGTGGGTTCAGTGGACAGACTCCTAGCAATTCAGAAATGCCCCAGGGCTGGAATAGTTCCATGTAGACAGCCAGCTCCACCTGAGGGCTGAAGGGTCATGGAGGCTCGGTGAGGGGAGGAGAGGTTCATATAACGTCACTAAAGGGGTTTGTGGGTAAAGGGTAGACTGTGAAGCCAGGAAAACATTCTGACAGTGACATGAAGTCCCTGACATGGAGATCAGAGGGCAAGTCTGGGGCTGAGGCTGCCAGAACCTCTACTGGGGTCTGTGCCCTGGGGCTCTCAGGCCTGGCTGTGGGTTGAGAGAGTGAGTTTTGCTGAGATGGGGATTCTCAAGCACCTTGGTAAACACGGGCTGCAGAAACCTCAGACTAAGGAATCCACAGCGGCAGGAGCTCTGGGTCAGTTGTCCGTGGCCCGGGGTCATTGTTGCTGTTCTTATGATTGCTGCTGCCTCTGCCGCTGAAGGTCTTAGGCCCAGTTGTTCTTGAAACACATATGAATTTGTGCTCAACTCAGGCTGTGTTTCAGACATACCTCCCTTCTTTATAAGCTGGCTCTCTCATCTTCTCTGAGTACTTCCTTAACTCCGGTTGCTGTCTCCTGCTGTAGTGGTGTGTTCCTGGCCCTGCCTTCTTTTAGTAACAACTGTGTGATCACGTACCTCTCTGTCATCTGTGACATCGGCTCCTTCCTCCTAGACCCATGGGTTCCAGAGGTGCTCTCATCCTTCACTACTGCCACTTATGCCTGTTGTCATCAGTTTGTTCTGAAGAATCACCATGCGTTTGCTCTACAAACATGAAGAACTGTGACTTTTAGGGGGTTTCTATGAAGGGGTGGAGATGGAGTTTGTACTTGTGAAAAGATAATCAAAGTCTGAGCTCCACCATTTTCTAGGTGTGTCTCTGAGCAAGTTCCTAAATCTCTCTGAACTTTATTTCCTTATCTTTAAGTGGGGCTAATAATACCAGCTGTGACAATCCCCAGATCACATGTAAATATGGAATTAGAAAATGTTTGTGGAAAACACTCTGTAAAGTCTCTACAAAATAAAGACAGACATTTTATTACTGACTCACAGGGGCAGAATTCTCAAAGGCAAGTGCACATATGAATCACCTGCGAAGAATTTTCAAAGCACTCAAGGTCAGCTCCTGCCTAGGCCACCATGGTCTTCTGGTCTCCAGAAGATTTTCATTTTGTTATCTGCGTCAGTCCCCATGAATCTGTATTTTATAAAGTATTCAGGTGAGTTTAATGCAGGTCATCCTCTGACCTCACTCTGAGAAAACACTGGTTTCACTTTAGGTAATAATAACTATTTCATACACATACATTATTTGTTCAAAGAAATTCCCAGTATTTCCAGATGAATAGAGGGGACATTAATATTGAGTATCAAGTTAGGGATGCTATAGGAGTTCTCTGGGAAAACTGGAAAACTTTCTTGAGGGCATGATAAATAGAATTTGAATACGCAAAAAGAGGAGGTTTTTCCTGGCCAAAGGTCTAACGTGTGTATACATTTATACAATATATGTGTGTGTGTATATATACATATATATACATATACATATATGTGTGTGTGTATATATATATACATATATACCATGAGCTAATTGTTTATATTCTTTTTGCATTTTAATGTTGGCTGGTTAATCCTTTCCTTATTGAATATGAGCTACTTGCATATCTAGAAAAATAGCCCTTTGCTGATTATATATTTTATAATATTTTTCCAGTTTGTTGTCTTTTCACTGTCTATGTACTCATTGCTTTACTGATCCAAATAAAAGGTTTCAGTATTTTCTTTTATGTCATAATTAAAAAGGTCTATCCCATTCTATGATTATTTTAAAAATTACCCATGTTTTCTTCTGGGCAGTTATGGTCAGAGGGCATATCTTACAGTGGGTGTTTTGGCACTAGTCATAGGGACCTCAGCAAATATGGTTTCTTTCCCTTCTTTCCACTTAAGGTCTATAAATCACTGAATCAGTTGCTTTATTTATAGTAACTCTTAATTTTACCACCTCATC
This sequence comes from Eubalaena glacialis, assembly GCF_028564815.1. Taxonomy (NCBI): domain Eukaryota; kingdom Metazoa; phylum Chordata; class Mammalia; order Artiodactyla; family Balaenidae; genus Eubalaena; species Eubalaena glacialis. The sequence goes on from NC_083721.1 coordinate 115,256,956, forward strand.
AGATGTTACTGTCTGAACTTTACTATGAGACCTAGAGAAGTCTTAAAATGAATAGGAGTCTCCTTCTTTTCCTATCCTCTGAGTTTAAATTGCACAAGACTTGCCTGTTTTTTGAAAGCTGGAAAAGTTAATGATGAAACTGCTTGAACCACACTTTTTGGAGGGTAGTTTTTTATATTCCTTTCAGTATTACTCAACTACTTGGATTTTATAGCTTTTCTTGAGTCAGTCTTTGTTCTTGTATTTTCCTAGATCCGCTTTTTCCTTAATTGTCTTAACTACCTCTGTTTCTAAGATCAGTTATATTTTCTGTCCCATTATTAATATTCTGTACTTTTGCATTATTTACTTAACATTGCCATACAAGTTTGTCTGTTTAAATTTGGCATTGTTTTCCAAATGCTTCTCAAGTTTATTTATCAATCCTACTGACCTTTTCTAATTTGTTAATTTCTGCTTTTTATCTTTAATAATGTCTGTGTTTTTCTTTTGTTTATTTGGTTTGTTCTTTTTCTAATTTCTTGGTTTGTTCACACATTGTGATCTGCCTGGATTCAATCAGGAGAGAGAAACCATATAATAATTTACACAGGGAAAGTTTAGTATGAAGAATGATTAACCACAACAAAGGATTAAAGTAATTATGCATTGTCTAGTAAGAAGTAAAGAGAACTCTAAAGATTACAGAAACAGTAAATATAAGGAGCAGCCACTACCCGTGGGGTTGAGATGGAGCCCCCAAGCAAGAACCCGCCCCCAGGGCATGGGGTGGCGCTGAGATCCAGATCTTGTTGAAGGGGATGCCGCCCTGGCTCTCCGGGTAGCAGAAAAGTCATTGTATTGCTGTGCTGGTGAAACTTGCTAGAAATCTGTCCTCTTGGAGTTTGCTAAAAATCTGCCCTTGAGGGTGCCAGGGAAAGCTATTCATAGGGAGGTGTCTTAATGGAGGCACTTCGCTGAGGAACTGCCCAAGGTGGGTGCTAGGGCAGGCTTCTGGCCATGGGGTGCTGCGGTCAGTTGCACACACCAGGAGCAGAGCACTGGATGGAGAAGCTGAGAGTACTGCAGGAGCCTGCCCAGGAGAAGCTACCAGCTCTGCAGGAGGCAGAAGAGCTCCTCTACAAAACCTACAAGGGAGGGTGCATGGCGGGGTGGGGGTGGGGGGGGTAGCTGCTGACCTCTGGGTGCTGCTGGCTGCCATGCACTACAGACCCTGCGGCCTCTGCAGGAGCCCGCCTCACAAGTACCACAGAACAAGGAAGCAAGCCCCTTTCCTTCTGCAGTGTTTCTGCAGCACTCTATACTGATACAACTTCAGTGCCGGCTAGCAAAGAAAATATATTTAAAGGGCCCAGGTCCATTTTCACTGAGCTGTCTAAAAGGGTGAATTTGGAGATGAGAGGCAATCAATAGGTAACTAGCACACGTGTTTTCATTAATTCTTATTGAATAATAAAAGCATTGAAAGAGATGCATTTTGTCCCAAGTACACTTCTCATAAATTTAAATTTTGTGTTGTCATGTTTATATGTTACTACTATTTTCTAATTAGCCTGTTATTGAAACCGTATACAAGCCCCTGTGACCCTGTTTTTGAAGCAAAAGGCTTTTGCTTTGGTCTTCCAGGCCTCCCCTGAGTTGCAAAGGGCTGGCTCCAGAGGTAACTGATCAGGAAATGTGAAGATGTAGAAACAAAGAATAACTGTTGGGCCGGAAAACTGGTAACAATTTAGATTATAAATCAGCCACATAGCAGAGTCTCTGAACTCCCAGGTCTCTGAAAGCTATAAAGGTCTGGCCCACATTCCTAAATTGTTTTTATAGGAAGCAGACCCTCACCAGATGAAAACTGCTGACTGCAAGCCTGTAGACCCCAGACCAGTTGAAACTAGAAGATTAAACTCTAAACTTCACCTTGATGCCAACTAATCTGAGAATTGAGTACAAGTTGATCACGTTCCCCATGGCCCCCTCCCTCACACTGCCTTTAAGAAACCCTTCCCGGAAAGCCGTCAGGGAGTTCAGGTCTTTTAAGCACTAGCTGCGCATTCTCCTTGCTTGGTGACCTGCAATAAACACTGTACTTTTCTATACGGTGACCAGCTGTCATTAGATTGGCTTTGCTGCGCATTAGGCAAGCTCCAGGCTCAATAACATTATTAATTCTTTCACTTTCTGTGACTCAATAGTTATACACTCTATTTTTAGTTTATAGGTAGACTTTCATTTCTTATTTACTTACGTATTTTTTTGCTTTACAAATATTTACTTTTATTATACTGCAGTCAAAGAATGTGCCCTTACTAGTTATACTATTTGAGATTTATTAAGGTTTCCTTTACAACATTTGGTAAATGCTCCATGGATTTTTGAAAAGAATATATACTGTCTATGTGGCAAAAAGCTCAATACATATACTAATTAAGGTTTAATTAAATAATGTTTATTATATTTGTTAACTTGGTCTATAGAAAACTGACAGAGAGATTAATGTCTCTGTGATTTTTTTCAATTTGTTACTATAATTTCCCACAAATTTTATTTTATTTTTATGTTGCGTGTTTTGACACATAAGCACTCATTAATGGAGTTTGGAAGAGCATATCCAATTTTTATCATAGTATATTTGCCTAGATGCCTGGCACATGGTAGATATTTAATAAATACATATTTAATAGTGGTCTTAAATTTTTTTAAAAATCATTTTTGGATGTATTTATTAGCATCAATATCATATCACTCATATTATTTGGAATATATTCAATATCCTGTGATAAAGCATAATGGAAAAGAATATGAAAAAGTATATAACAACCACTTTGCTGTACAGCAGAAATTAATACAACATGGTAAATCAACTATACTTCAATACAAGCTTTTAAATATATATATATATAAATTTATGATTCCTCAGATTAATCCCTTCCCTTTGTACTTTTGATCCTTTTATTTGACTATTGATTTTTTTCTACTCCTACTTCAAGAGTCCAGGATTAGAATTTGCCAATTAAGAGAAAAAAAACTTTGTCTTATTAAAACTTTTAGCCCATAATAATAATAAAGGGGAAAGAAGAATTTTCCATTTTCGTAGTTCTACGTTCTAGATTGGGTATTCAGTTGACTCTGCAGAGCCCGTGGGAAGTAGGTCTTGATTAAGTTGTTACTTCTTAGCCACAATTTACAGCATTTCTGCCATCTGGCATCCAGGGTCAGTACTGGGGAAGCTCTATTGTTACCATATCCAGCGCATGAGCACAGTGGGTGGGCAAGTTCCTATCCAGACCTTAAGACTGATCAGAGACTAATGAGTCTACAGAGGCCAAAAGGTAACTTACCTGTACAAAATAGCCCAGGGAGACCTGTGGGAGCCTGGAAAATGCATGCCTTGTCTAAAAGGAGCAGCTGCTACTCAGCTTCAGTCTATTGTTGCCACATGGGAATGCGGGCTCAGCACCGCCAGAGAGAGCTTTTGATTCAAGAGAAGCCAGAAACCCAGATTTTTTTTTTTTTAAATGCAAAATCTCCCAATTTTTTAAACCTTGGCAACAGTTTGAAATTTTAAAAATATTCTGTGGACCAACAATGTGTGGTCCTTACAAAACCCATCTGTGGCCTACCAGTTTGTGACCTCTGCAGTAAGAGTTGTTTCAGAGGAGGCCAGGTTTATTTAGAGAGGGTGGCAGTAAATCTCAAGGTTTTCTCACTAAGAGCCTGGATTAATTTTATGAAATGCTGAACAGCTTCATTGTCCCTCACGGTTGTTTTGGGACACACAGAGATGCCTTTTAAAGGTGTTATGTGGTCATTGTAATTCTGTCTTTGGTATCTATTCTGCTCCTCCCTTGATGTGTAATAACCACATGGTTTTGTTACCGAGTCCAAGTTACCTGAGATTAGCCTCTCAGGCAGCAAGTAGTACAAGTACAAGTAGTTACTTGCTGCCTGAAAGGCTAATCAATCGAGAGACGAGTTGCTGGGACAAGGAATAGCAACTTTATTCGGAAAGCCAGCAGACCGAAAAGATGGTGGACTCGTGTGCCAAAGAACCATCTTCCCCAAGTTAGAATTCAGACTTTTTTATACTAAAAGGAGAGGGGGTAAAGCCCTGGTTCCAGCCAGACTTTAGAGGGGATGTGTTCATTTCTTCCTTCCTGCACAGAATGTTTCCTGTGAGCTAAACAAAGGTATTTTAGCTTAGCATTCATTACCTGGGAGGCAGGGTTCCCAGAGATGGGCCACTGTGTATAATTTAAGCTTAGAGGCAACATCCCTTTAGCGATTCACTTGTAACAGAACACAAAGTTTCTTCCCTATAACCATTTGGGGAAGATTGATTTTTTTCTCCACTTCTGATACACTATCCCCCTTGCCCACATCAATAAGACAGTAACCCAGGCCTGAGCCAACCAGCAAACAACATTTCCGAGACACAGATCGACCACGGAGACTTTACTGGATGAGGTTTACGGATCTTAGAGCTAGAAGAGACCCTGGAGCCTAACCAGTTCAGCCCACTTATTTTCAGATGAGGAAATGAAGCTCTAAAGAGGTGATACAATTTGGTCAGGGCTGTGTAGCTGTCTAGAGGTAGAAATGAGACCATAGCCAGCCTCTGCACTCTACCCGCTTTATTTAAATTCATTATGTTACCTTTAAAAACAAACAACTTTCTTAGAGGTATTTTGCATTGATAATTCTCTTACAATTATTATTATTTACATACTTTTAAAACTTGACCTAATTCCCACCCTATTACCATATAATACACCTCCCCCCTCTGAACTCAAAATAATACGTTAATACCACTCATTTTACAACTGTATCCAATCAAGACTCTTAGTTACTAGAGACAAAAAGCCAAAGTACACTTGCCTTAGCCAAAAACTTCTTTTTTTCAACTTAGAAGTCCATTGGTGGCACTGCTGGATGCAGGGGTTCAATGATGTCACCTGGTCGTCTCTGCTTCTCTTGGTGCACTGGCTTCTTTCTCTTCTGGAGCTGAAAGCTTCCTCTATGCAGCTGGGAAGATGGCTGCCAGCAGCACCAGGCTTACATAATCAAATTTAGTAACCAAGTGGAGAGAAGTTCCTTCTCTCAAAATTTGTATGTCAGTCTCAGAGGGAGGCTCTGATTCTTGTGTTTTGTGTCTGGCCCTTGGACCAATTTCCGTGTCCAGAAGAATATGCTACTATTTTATAGGTCCAGATTGGATCCTGTTTCCACCCCTGCCAGGGAGAAGGATGAGGTACTGAGATGGAAGCCTTCACTAGGAAAATGAGGATGGGCAAGAGTATTGGATCTTTATAAATAATAGCTACCAGAGACCACTAAAGCAATTACACAACCAATACTGTTGCAGCCCAGTATGATTATGTTTGGGAAATAGAATAGGATCCTGCTCAGTTCCTGTGCATTCAGGAGATAGGCTTGGTTGAGGTCCAGGAGAGTGTATCCAGTGATGGCAGGATTGGTTATTTATGAGGAAACAGAATACTCTAAGGAGAGACATAAAGCGGTGTCAAGGACAGGAGAGAGATGGGGGTGAGGAGAGGTGGAGATGAGGCAGGGAATGCTTTGCTGAGTTTTTGCACAAAGCCAACTTGGTTGGTCTTACCATGACAGCAGTAACTTGTCCTACAAATGGGTGTTTAAGTTAATAGAAAACTCCTGACAAATAACACTTTTTAACAGATGCCAGACCTAAGAGCAATTGCTGGGGGAAAGTGTAAATTGGTTTAAACTTTGAAGTTTACAGTAAGTATGCCCTTTGACTCAGCCATTCCCCTTCTCAGAATTAATCCTAAGGAAATATTTATATATGGAGATTGTGCTGTAAGCAGTTAATTGCTGTTATAAGTTGCAAAAAGATGGAAACATCCCAAACGTCTCACAGTGTAAGATTGGGTAAGCAAAGAAATCATTACAAATACAAACAAAGGAATGTATTGCAGCCATTTAAAATGCTGCTGTAAAAGAGTATTTAAAGAAATGAAAATCTGTTCATAATATTATGTTACATGAAAAAACAACTTCCAAAATGGTTCAAGATTAATTAACTTTTATTATACTCTACTATACACCAGACAGTTGTATTATCCGATTTAATCTTTACAATTCTATGTAGTGGTTATTATCATTTTCCCCATATTACTTAACTCCTCCTAACTTCATTTCCTTCTCTATAAATGGGATACTGTTGAGACAGTCAGCTGGAAGCCACATGCCTGGATTTAGAGCTGGCTCTATTATTACTATCTATGTGACTTTGGACAAGTTACTTTTTTCATCACAACCACTCTTAAAAATGTGCTTTATATTGCAAATCAGTACTCATATGCACACACAGACACAGTATTAACAGAAAGAAAAAATTTCAAAACAATACTTATTCTTACTACTTTGGATGCATTCCAGTATTTTCTTTTCTATACAGTTCCATTCCATTCCATTCTTATCTACTTTATTCTATTCCATTTTATTTTTTTAAAATGATGGTTACTGCCCACCAAACACAACCCACCAATGGTATCGTGCCTTACACTCAATAGATGCTCAATAAATGGCAGCTATTATTTTTGCTATTCTACTTCTTCTTTCTCCTCCTCCTCTCCCTCCCCCTTCTCCTTCTTCTTCCTATTATTATTATTGGTAGTAGTAGTAGCACTGAGATTGTGAGAGAAGGTGGTTAAAGGCAGTGCCCTTTAAAAACAGTAGGGAGGTGGGTAGATTCCCTGCTTCAGAGTGTGGAAGTAGTCCATAAACACAAGGCAAATTGCCACAATTATTATAAACGTAACAGTTCTAAGAGAACAGGTGGGTTTATCCTGTACTTAAATTCAATTGTCAATGATGGCAGTAAAGCTGAAAATTTGTTTTAGGGAGTCAGCCAATACTAAAAGAAGGAGACAGAAGACTAGATTGGCTGTCGAACTTCAGCGGTATTAGGACTCTTTCAGTTACAGGTGACAGAAAATCTAAACCAGGATTTTTGGAAAAAATAATTTATTGGCTTACGTATGGAAAGATGCAGCAGTAAATCTACTGGCTTCAGTACTGTTAGATCCGGGTACTCAACAAAGTCCTCAGAAAACTGTTCTTTTCTATCTTTTGGTTATACTTTACTACATTGGCTTCCCTCTCAGCCAGGATTTCTTTAATGGTGGCCTCTGGCAACTGAATCTCTAAGTCTGGAAGAAAGAGAAAGTCTCTCTTGCCAAGTTCCAGTAAGTCTTGGGCCTGGCTCTCATTGACTCACATTGCGTTCCATCTTGGACCCAACTGCTGCAACCAGGGGTTAAGTTGCTGTGACTGGCCAGGATCCCCAGAACCACATGGACTGAATGAGAAATAGGTGGGTTGCCAAAGGAAACCAGGGTGTTGCTACCAGTAGTAGGGAGAAAAGACGTGGGTGCACAGAAAAATGTCCGCTATAGTTAGTAACAGTACAGAGAAAGGTAAAGGGTCCCAGAAACCCACATAAAGTGAGTGGTCAGAAGAGGTTAAAAATCCAGGCATGAATCGCAGACAAATGTTTGAGCAGCAATAACAAAAGAATTCAGAACTCCAGAAATCCTTATGTGCTTCGCCATCTAGTATGTGCAGAGATCTGGTCAGGAGTATCCTTCTGAGATAAGGAGGAAAGAAGAGACCTAGGGCAAGGAAACTGCATTGAACTAATGAATATTATCTCACTTAATTCACCAGAAGTTGGTCCTTAGGCGACCCTGGGGTGGGTGGTGGTATTTCCATACACACACAGGAGAAAACTGAGGTCATACAGCTAGAAAGGGATGGAGTTGGTATTTCAACACAGCTGTGTCTTACCCAAAGCCCACACTCATTACCTCTGCCTGAAATTGTCTTCCCGTATTTTCCTGACTGTGAATTCCCAATTACACTTAAGCCTGTCAAGATTTATCATGCATCTTGGGGTTCCCATTACACTTCATTCACACCCCTGCAGAATCTTTTAACATGATACTGTAATTAGTTATTAAATCTGTCAGTGGTCTCTAAACTTCATTGATCATGAACTCTTATTGGTCAAAACTTTGGGGGCAGACTCCTCTATATGTATTTTTATTTATTTATACTTACATGTGTTTATAATAGAAATATACTTATTACATATTTATAATACTAATGTTAGTATTAACATTAGATGGCGAGGCCCTTGAGGGCAGTGGCTATCGTGTCATCTTTAGCCAGTGCCTAGCACAGTACCTGATATATGCTATGGTGACAGGATTCTCAAATAAAAAATTTTGAACATACACTTTCAAACGTGATGATGATATAATTGCCCATTATAGCTAGACGTTTGCCATATGTTGTCTCAGAAAATGTAATCCTCATATTAATTCTAAAAGATAGGCACTATGCTTCCGATTTTACAGATGAGGAATCTGAAGTTCAGAGAGATTAAGAGTTCCTACAGTCACCCTGTAGGTGGCAAAAATCATACTCTAGTCCAGGTCTTCAGATGCCTCAATGATGTTACTGCTAAACACTATGTTAAGATCTATTTTAATACATAAAGTGACAATGGGTCAGAATATTTTAAATTGATGCTGTTCTGGAGAATTTAGAATATCTGGCTATTAAATAATTAATTACTCATTAAATAGCCTTGTGTTATTGACATTTCCCCTAGCTTTTGCTTTGTCTTTCTAACTGGATTATAAGGTCCTTACGTGTGCGTGATTCTTTACATTTTTCTACCCCTCCTTGCATTGCTCAGATGCTTCACAAATGCTTTCGGCTGGATTATTTTTGAGAAGGACCAGGGAAAGATGTGCCCAGGAGTGTGGGGATATAGGATATGGGGGTGGAAAGGGGTCGGGCAGGTGGAAGCGGGGTACCTTGACAGTGGGCCTGCCCTCAGCCCACTTCCCACACACCACACACCACAGGCTGCTGAGCCTGGTAGTGGCTGTGGAGAAAACTCTTGTTCCCAACTGCTTGATTAATAGGAGCATCTAGGTGAGGATGTCCCTGGTGGCGCAGTGGTTAAGAGTCCGCCTGGCAATACAGGGGAGCCAGGTTCAAGCCCTGGTCTGGGAAGATCTCACACGCCGCAGAGCAACTAAGCCCGTGCACCACAAGTACTGAGCCTGTGCTCTAGAGCCCGTGAGCCACAACTACTGAGCCTGCGTGCCACAACTACTGAAGCCCGGGCGCCAAGAGCCCGCGCTCCGCAACAAAGAGAAGCCACAGCAATGAGAAGCCCGTGCACCGCAGCGAAGAGTAGCCCCCGCTCACCGCAACTAGAGAAAGCCTGCGCACAGCAACGAAGATCTAACGCAGCCAGAAATAAATAAATAAATTAATTAATTAACTTAAAAAAAATAGGAGCATCTAGTTGAAAAGAGACACTTCCACAGAATATTAGGTACTAAGATTTCAAAACCCAGGAGTGAGAGGGACATAGAAATGATCACTCTGAGTTATCGAGAATGTCTTTTTAAAAACTTCTTCAAGATTAATTGTCAGTAAAAAGTTGAATGTAAAATAAATGGAAAAATGTCAGCAAGGAAATGGTGTCTATGGTGCTGACTAGAAGTTGTGAAAAGCAAAGGGGTTGCTTAACAATGAAATAGAAATCAAAAGTGGGTAGACATACTGTCCTATTTTAAATGCTACAACATAATAGATATGAGAACCAGGAAAACTGAAATGACATTGGAATCCAGAAATGGGAGAGTGCTTTAATTTTTTGATAGCATTTTTTTTTTCCTGCCACTAAATCATCTGTATCAGGCAAGGCACCTATTTGGAAATGAACTCACTTATCTATTGTGTTTCAATGGTGAAGTGATGGTATAAACTTTTAGATATAAAACTGGATAAATTCCCTTATATGCACATGCCTGAGAACAGCCCAGCTGTGCCCCCTAGTGATCATGCTGTCCTGTTGCTTTATTAGGAGACCTGAAAAATACTGAAACAAATGTATTCTGAGTGCCTCTTCTATCTTAGAAATTAGCTTTCTGTAGGGGATGAGTGCTACTCTGGAAAATAAATGCTTCTAGGAAACAGGTATAGTGAATGTGAAACAAGAAGCTCTTTATTTTCTGTTCTCTGGAGCTCCCTTTTTCTTCACTTATAAATTCCTTTATAAATTTGGGCTGTTGGTGAAACTGATATCTTCAATTCCACACTAGTCTGTTACCAGGGGATTGGATTTAGGCATAAAGAATTCTTCACAGATCCAGTATTGCAAGCAAGTTGGATCGAGGTAGGGCAATCATTTTTAAAAGGGGTATTACCTTACTTAACACATGTTGTGATATATGGCATGGCAAGAGCGCTGCCAGGGTAGAGGAATTTTCAGTCAAATTTGACTCTTGGCTTGATTTAATTTTACCAGGAATATATGTGCACCTGTCTTAATTTCTTTGCTTGGTTGTAACTTCCATGTATACAGGTCTTGTATCTTCTAGAACTTGGTATTTTGTACCGTATCTCAAAGTGTGCCTTGCATACAGAAGATTTAAAACAATTTTTGAAACAATGACAAACTTTAAGAAAAGTTGCAAGTACCTTTTTTTTTCTGGACCACTTAGGAGACAGTTGCACATATAATGCCCTGTCTCCCGTGAATATTTTAATATGTATTTCCTACAAATAGAGATTTCTCCTATATAACTACAGTACAATCAAAATCAGAAAATTAACATTGATATGTTACTAAACCTCAGACCTTATTCAAGTTTTGCCCTTTGTCCCATTAATGTCCTTTATAGCACAAAGATTAATTTCAGCATAATGTGTTGCATTTAGTTATTTCTCTGTAGTCTCCTTCACTCTGGAGCAGTGTTTCACGTTCATGACCTTGATAATTTTTGAAAACTATTTGCTGGTTATTTCGTAGAATGGTCCTTAATTTGGGTTTGTCTGATGTTTCCTCACAATTAGATTCAGGTTGTACATCATCGGCAGGAGTAACACAGAAGTGATGCTGTGTTCACCTATCAGGTGATACATGATTTCAGTTTGCCCCATTATCAATGATTTTCACTTTCATCACTTGATTAAAGTGGTGTCTGCCAGGTTTTTCCACTGTAAAGTTACTCTTTTCACTTGGTAATTTTTACGTGCTTTGTTTGGAGTTCTTTTAATCTATACAAATATTCTGTTTTTCATCAAACTTCCAATTTATTCATTTACTTATATCTCTTTAGATTCATGGTTTTGATTTTATTGAACTGAATTCATTTTATTCAATGATCCATTAATAACATTATTTATTTTGCTCAAAGTTCCCCAGTTTGGTCAATGGGAGCCCCTGCTAGTTGACTTCTGTGTCCTTCTGACGTTTCCATTGTTTTTTGAGGTTTTAAAATAATTTATTTATTTTTTATTGAAGTATAGTTGATTTACAATGTGTTAGTTTTGGGTGTACAGCCAAGTGATTCAGTTATACACATATTCTTTTTCAGATTCTTTTCCCATGTAGGTTATTACAGAATATTGAGTATCGTTCCTTGTGCTATGCAGCAGGTCCTTGTTGTTTATCTATTTTATTTATTTATTATTTTTTTATAAGTTTAATTATTTATTTATGTTTGGCTGCATTGGGTCTTCGTTGTTGGGTCTTCTTTGTTGCATGCAGGCTTTTTCTAGTTGCAGTGAGCGGGGGCTACTCTTTGTTACGGTGCACAGGCTTCTCACTGTGGTGGCTTCTCTTGTTGCAGGGCATGGGCTCTAGGCGCGCAGGCTTCAGTAGTTGTGGCACGCAGGCTTAGCAGTTGTGGCACGCGGGCTTAGCAGTTGTGGCGCACGGGCTTAGCAGTTGTGGCGCACGGACTTAGTTGCTCCGCGGCATGTGGGATCTTCCCAGACCAGGGCTGGAACCTGTGTCCCCTGCGTTGGCAGGCGGGTTCTCAACCACTGCGCCACCAGGGAAGTCCCTATCTATTTTATATATAGTAGTGTGTATATGTTACTCCCAAATTCCTAATTTATCCTTCCCCACCACCTTTGCCCTTTGATAACCATAAGTTTGTTTTCTATGTCAGTGAGTCTGTTTCTGTTTTGTAAATAAGTTCATTTGTATCATCTTTTTAGATTCCACATATGTGATATTAATGATATTTGTCTTTCTCTGATTTACTTCACTTAGTATGATCATCTCTAGGTCCATTCATGTTGCTGCAAATGGCATTATTTCATTCTTTTTAATGGCTGAGTAATATTCCATGTATATATGTATCGCATCTTCTTTATCCATTCATCTGTCGATGGACATTTAGGTTGCTTCCATGTCTTGGCTATTGTAAATAGTGCTGCAATGAACACTGGGGTGCATGTATCTTTCTGAATTATGGTTTTCTCCAGACATATGCCCAGGAGTGGGATTGCTGGATCATATGGTAGTTCTATTTTTAGTTTTTTAAGAAACCTTTATACTGTTCTGCATAGTGCCTGTACCAATTTACATTCCCACCAACTGTATCGGAGGGTTCCCTTTTCTCCACACCCTCTCCAGCATTCATTATTTGTAGATTTTTTGATGATGGTCATTCTGACTGGTATGAGATGATACCTCATTGTAGTTTTGATTTGTATTTCTCTAATAATTAGCACTGTTGAGCATCTTTTCATGTGCCTTTTGGCCGTCTGTATATCTTCTTTGGAGAAATGCCTATTTAGATCTTCTGCCCATTTATTGATTAGATTGTTTGTTTTTTGATATTGAGCTATATAAGCTGTATAATCTGTTTGTCTATTTTGGAGATTAAGCCCTTGTCAGTTGCATCATTTACAAATATTTTTTCCCATTCTGTAGGTTGTCTTTTCATTTTGTTTATGGTTTCCTCTGCTGTGCACAAGCTTTTAATTAAGTCCCATTTGTTTATTTTTGTTTTTGCTTTTGTTTTCTTTTGGTATTGATCATCTTATACTGATACTTTCCCAGTTCCAGCTCTGGAATCAGTCATTTTTCCAAGGAGTTCCTGAATCCTTTTAGTAGAGAATGGTATTTAGAAACCAAGATCTGGGCAAGGTGCTCTTGTTGCCCTCTCAGAAAATTGAGCTAAGGACTAGATGTACGTACATATGTACGTACACACACACACACTTACATCGATATTTATTTCTATATCTATCTATATTTATTCAAAACCGTAAGTTCATACTGATTCCAGTTCAACACGGAGTTAATTCTAGTTGTGTTTTTTCCTTTGTTGTAATTCCCCTCTCTGAGTGAGGAACTTGGCCCTTGTTTTCCTTGATAGATTTACTTAATCAATTTACCTAGATGTTGCTCCTATGCATGTTTGCTCTCCTTACCCCAGCTCTGACATCCCTGCAGGGTTACTGCTGTACGGATATCCTCTGTGCCCAGGTGGCTCTCTGACTTCCCAGCCCTGCTCACCTTCATCAGGCTCTGTCACCCTGTTCCAAGTTCCCCCCATGCAAGGATGTCTTCCTCACTTGGGCTTCTATAGACCCTGTGGTTGGTAGCGGGAACAGTAATGATCCCTAGAGCCTTAAGACTAAAATTTCAGGAAAGTAAGGAGGAAGGGAGAGAACTTTTAAATTTGTTCCTTTAAATGTGTTTGAATGAATGAATGAATGGTGTGTTAGTTTCCTAGGGAGGCCATAACATATTACCACAAAGTGCCTGTCTTAAAACAACAGAAATTTGTAGTCTTATAGCCCTGGAGATTGAAAGTCTGAAATTAAGGTGTAAGTAGGGCCATGTTCTTTCTGAAGGCTCTAAGGGAACATCCTTCCTTGACTCTTCCTAGCTTCTGGTGGTTGCCAGCAATCCTTGGTGTTACTGGGCTTTCAGCTGCATAACTCCAGCCTCTGCCTCTGTCACATGGCGTGCTTTCTGGATGTCTGTGTCTCGTCTTCGTTTTTAAAAAACTACTATGTATAAAATAAACAAGCCACAAGGATATATTGCACAGCACAGAGAATACAGCCAACATTCTACAATAACCCTGAATGGAGTATAGTCTACAAAAATATTGAATCACTATGTTGTACACCTGAAACCAACACAGTACTGCAAATCAACTATACTTCAATAAAAATAAAACAAAAGACATAGCTTTTGAATTAAAAATAAAAGAACTCCACATGTCAGATTTTTCCAGGGCACAAAACAAAAATAAAACTGGATTATTTAAACCATGATTTGTCTTTCCATGCAGCTCATCTCTTCTCTTTTTATAAGGACACTGGTCATAGTGGATTAAGGGCCCACCTACTTATTAACTTAACTAATTACATCTAATCAACCAACTAACTAAAGAATGATTGAATGAATGGTATTTAGAAACCAAGATCTGGGTGCTAGGGATCCTGTTGCATGGTCACTTTTAAAAGTCACTTCCACCTGACCTGTAGATGCTAATGTTCCTAGGGCTCCGTGCTGAGCCCCTTTTCTCTTTACCATCAACTCTCTCAACCATCCCCATGCTTTCGTATATCATCTCTATAACAACTTCCAATGCTATACCACTTTCAACATAGACCTCGCTCCTAAGCTTCAGATTTTATATCACGCGCTACCTATATACCCCTACTTGACTGTTTTGCATATTCAAAACCAAATTTTTATTTTCCCCTACACCTTCTCCCATTTTTTCCAGCATAGGTAGGTCAAGCCATACCTGCTTGTCACACTCGATACTTACCTTCCCTCTAATATTTTTTCGAAGCCACTGCCACAAATTCTCACATCTTCTGCTTACTCTTTCTGTCTTCTTTCCATCTCAGCGGCCACCATCCTAGTCAAATTCTCCATTATTTCTCATCTGATTGACTACATTTGTCCCTAACTTATAGCTTCAATTCTGAGATTTCCCCCTTCAATCTATTGTCCTCAATATAGCCAGGGTGATTCTTTAAATATACAAATTTTTAAAATAAAATTTTTAGCCATACCCCAAAGTAGAAAAAAATAGTATAATGACCTCATATAACACATCAGCCAGAATCAACAGTTACCACCATCTTGCTTACTCACTTAATCTATGCCTTTTTCCCCTTCCTTCCATCCTCCTCCTCTTCTTTCTTTCCTTCTCCTCTCCTTCCCCCCTTTCCTTCCTTCTTCCCTACATCCCTCACTTATCTCTCTCTTTCTATCTCTTCCTTTTACTTATTTATTTTTGCAGGTATATTTTATAGGAAATTCTTGACATCATAAAATTTCACCTCTACTTGAGAAACATCTCTAAAGAATAAGGATATTTTCTTATGTAGCCATAACACCATTAATACAACAGACCAAATTAAAGATAATTCCTCAATATCATCTACTTCTCAGTCCATACTCAAATTTCTCTAATTGTCTCAAAAATCTTTTTTACATTTTGCTTGTTAGTTACAATACTCATTTAAAAACATGGATCACAGTCAAGATGCCGTAGCCCCATTCTTTCCAGACCCTCCCCTTACAACTAAAAAAAAACCGGGAGATAATACAACAATAAAGCATAGGAAGATTCTGAAAGGTGGAAAGAAGGCAGATGCTCTAGGGACCTCGGGACTTGAGGAAAGACATGGCAATGAGTCCCTGAGATTCTTTATTGCCGCTCACGTGTTCCAGACAGGTCGTTTCCTCCAAACTGGAACTACCAACAGGCACAGACAGAAAAGCTCCAAGAAAAAGCCTTTTCTATAGCCAAAGGATCAGGAAAAGGATGGCTTAACAACAGAAAATCTTTTTGGCAATACCTGCCCTACTCCAACCAACACCAACAGAAAAATTGCCTGGCTTCCTTTGCTTTCAGTGGAATCAAACAGGAAGCTGATTTTCCATCCATCGTCTGTCCCCACCCCCATGGAAGTAGATAGCGGTGCTCTGCTTCTCTTGCCTGTTGGGGTGAAGTCGGTGAGACTAAGCGGGAGCTGACCTTTCATCTCCAGCTCAGTGGAAGCAGTTGATGCTCTGATCCCCCTGCCTGGGTGGTGTTGGCTGGGCTGAATGAGGAGCTGATCTTTCCAATGGAAGCAGACATTGCTCCCATTCTCCTGCCAGGGTAGCATCAGGGAGGTCCAGTGGCAAGCCGAGCCTCCACTCCCATCTGGCAATGAGACTGAATGGATCAGTACTTCATGATCCCCCACTCAGGTATCCGCAGGGCTCAGTGGGGAGCAGAGCTTCTGCCCAGATTCTGCAGCAACAAAGTATGTGACTTTGCACCATGATTCCCCCTTCTCTGAGGTCAGCAGAGCCTAGGAGGGAGCTGAGCTTACACCACCCACTCAGATACAATGAGACAGAATAGTTGGTTCTCCAGTTTCAAGAGGAAGGTGTCAACAGGTTTGAGGAGGAGCTGAACTCCCCGCCAGCCCATCCACAATAAAACAGTGTGAGTCGGCATTCCAGTTTTCTGGGGGTGTTTTTGGCAGGGCCCAGAGGAAAGGTAAGCATGCGGAACCACTCAGCCCTTGTGCTACATCTCAACAGGGAGACTTTGCTAAAGTCTTGCTAAAAAAGAGGATTAAAAAGGATCCGGAGTCTCATAATATCCAAAATGTCCAGGATGCGATGGAAAATGGAAATCACGTGTCATAACAACAAATCATAACTTGAATGAGAATAAGAAATCAACAGATGTGAACACCAACATGAATTCGATGTTGGGATGATCTGACACAGATTTTAAAAGAGCCGTCACACAATGTCTCAACAAACAATAACAAATTCTTTTGAAACAAGTGAAAAATAGAAATTAACAGCAAAGAAATAGAAGTCACAAAAAAAGAACCAGACGGCAATTATAGATGGAAGAATACAATAACTGAAATATAAAACCCTATAGATTGGCTCAATAGTAGACTGGAGATGGCAGAGGATAAAAACCAGTAAACTGAGGACAGATTAGTAGAACTTATCCAATCTGTACATCAGAGAGGAAATAGACTGAAAAGATAAATGAACAGTCTCAGAGACCTGTGAGATAATAACAAAAAAGCTAATATTTATATCACTGGTGTCCCAGAAGGAGAGGAGAGAGAGAGCAGGACTGAAAAGTATTAGAAGAAATAATGGTTAAAAACTTCCCAAAGTTGGCAAAAGATATGAACTTAAAGATTCAAGATGAGTCAAATGGATAAATGCAAAAAAATCCACTCTAAGACACATCATAATTAAACTTTTGAAAACAAAAGACGAAGGTAAAAAAATCTTCAAATATGGGTCGGAGGATGGCACTCTGCTGTTTAAAACCTCCAGTGGCTTCCCCTGTGCCCATGATCCAGAACTAGGTTTAATAGTGGTGATTTGGGACTCCTACCCTTCAGTGCTATTGAGGATACCAAAGGTCCAGCCACACGAATAGCCACTGGCTTGTTCAGTTCCCAGCCACGAGGCTGTGACTGGGTTCTCACGTCTCTGGTCCAAGATAAGTTGTAATCTTAGGCACAGGGACAAATCTTAAGGCCTCCTTTTACAAATAAGGGGACCCCATCCATGGCACTTATTCAAGCAGTAAACCTGGTTCTGGTTGCTGCCTCCCCAACACGTCACTTACATGAAACTTCTAAAATTGCCTTTACCTGGAAGGAGACAAAATCCTATAGTGTCTGTCTGCTTCTGTCCCTGGAACCCAAGAGACCTTGAGTCCCCTCACTACTGTTCATTTCTGCTCCACTTCTGGTTCATGTTTATGTTTATTTGATTATACAGATTCTTGACTTACTCGTGTATTCAGTTACTCTTTTTGTGAACAAATATTTAATGAGTACATAATATGTGCTTAATATTTGGGTGGGAAGAGCATATACCAGTTAGACTTAGATTCTGTTCTAAAGACACTTAGACTCTAGTGGGTAGGAGAGAGAACACGGGTACACTCATAAAAAGCTAGCATGTTACAGTGCTTGCTATACATGAAGCACTTCACATGGGTTAACTTATTCAGTATCCATTAGCAACACTGAGGTGAGTGCTATTATTATACTCTCCCATTACTTTTATCTTACTTTGAGGAATGCTGATGTAGAGTGACTCACTCACCCAAGGTGACACACCTTGTTCATGGAGGAACCAGGATACAGGTCAGCAAAAGGAAATCAGTTTGAGACTGCATGAATGAAAGACCAGTGCACTTGGCTGTGATGCAGAATTTTTGAAGGACTTAGAGCAGGGGTGTGACCAAATATAAAGGTCATTTAGATTTTAGCAAACAGACAGGGTAGATCAGATCAGGTGAGCCTCTAGTGAGGAGATTATGAGACAATGGGGTCCCAGGATGCATGGTGGCCATGAGAATGGACCAGAAAGTACAGAATAACAGCATCTAGTGACAGATTAGAAATAGATATAAGGAGGATAAAAAGTGTCTCTTTTATGTCAAAAATCAAAGAATGTTAAATATCCCTGGACTACAGCATGAGAGATGTGAGCTTCATCAGGGTTTTGCCATTTATTAGTTGTGTGTGCCTTTTGGCACGACACTTCAACTCTTAACCCTGTCTTCTCAGTTTTCAAATGAAATTCGATTAGATTAGAGGCTCTAAAGTAGATGCTACCATGCTTTATTGTTTTTGTTTTTTTAAATTAAAACAATAAAGCATTTTATAAAAATTTGAATTACATCTATCAACATTTGCACATTGGGATTACACACAAATCTGGATTTCTGGCTTTTCGTGAAAAACTGGAAGATCTGGTAACACTAGGCTCCTGATCTCACATGACAGCAATGTGCTTCACCTTGAGAAGCAGCTGTCCCTCTAGCTAGGTCATCTACTTTCTGTTCTTCCATCCCTCAAGTTTGCTTCAACCATAGCAATCATATTGCCTATCTGGGCTCTGTAGGTATTCGAATATTTTTAGCCCTGAACTAGTTGATTTTCCAGTTTCTTCCATTTGTGAATCTTCTGAATCTATAACTGTCATACGTTTCCTAAAAGTGTGTGGGGGGGAATGGTAACAGTAATAGGTTTAAGAGCTTATCTTGTACAGTGTATTTTAAGTGCTTTACATATATTATTTCATTCAATCCTCAAAACAGCCCTTTGGTGTCAATATTATTTTTCATTATCCTCATGTTACAAGTGAGGAACAAATGCTAGGAGAGGCTAACTTGCCCAAGGTCATATGGCAGCTATGTTGTAAGTCAGGATTTGAACCCAACAGTCTGACTCCAGATCTAATGCTTCTAAATCATAAAGCTCTGAAATTCAAAGGTCAGCGAATTTTGGAGAAAGGCTAGTTGGTTCTTGGTGTATGAGAGGATGATGGTCAGTGTACCATGATGGCTGTGAAGGGATGAAGACGATCCAGGTACTAGCTACCCTAGGTGGAGGAGTGAGAGCCCTCAGCCCTTGTAATTCTTCACACCACCTGTTAAACAACCGGAAGAGGAGACTCAGTGTAGTCCTAGTGGTAATGAAGCGTTAAGAGCTGAGATGAGAAAGGCTTTGAAAGGATTTAAGAATTAAAGGGGAACGGGAGCCAGAGTGACAGCTCGGGGTGCGGGGAGCTGCCATTAAAGCTAGACGTGTGCTAGCCCTTTTCTTCTGCCAAGAAGCTGTAAGTGCAAACTCGAGATCTGGACTGGAGGCCAGACAGGTGAGATACTGCTGTGCATCCATCAAATCAAATTTACAAACTATGGTGAGAGAGATGTTTTTTCAAAACTATCCAGAGTGCTGCTGGGCAATGGAGCTACAGGGAGGGCTTAATGGCTATTTTAAATTGCTGGTTTATCAACTACGGATATCTAAAATATATAATACAATTTAATAAAATGTGGAAAAACGTACATGAGTCTTCAGGAACTTATAAACTATGTAAAAGCTTAAATATGAAACCACAAGTGGTATATTTTCCCTAAAATGTATATGTAAGCATTTTTCCTTCTTTGATTATCATATTTTCCTCTTTTTCTTTCACTTTTTATTCCTTTTGTGAGAAAAATGGTTATGAAAAGTTATTTTTTAATTATATAATTAATGAGGCAAATGGAGAATATATATATAAATGGAAAGAATAGTCTTTTATAACAACTGGGCCCATTGAGATATAAATTAGAGACCTGGCTTATCTGCTATGATATGTTTTTGGAAGAGTTGCTAATAAACCAAGTTCAGAACTTTTATTTTTCCACTTAGGAAATATTAATTAAGCACCTACTTTGTGCTGGGATCTGGGTAGGAGGCACAGGGAAGAAAATAATACGGTTAAGATTCAGGGCAGGCTTCAAAGAATCTGTAATTTGCTCCAGTTATCTGAGGCCTGGTGACAGTGACTGACATTTAGTTTGGCTCTTTTGAGGCGAAGGATTACCTATCCCGAAGTGTGGATTGATCTACAGCCCCCAAATGTCTTCCCCTATTTACCTGACACTGTAGGCCATATGTCAGGATGGAATCAGGCCGAATCCCGAGCGGATATCTGATCTCTAGTCTGATACATTAAGCAATGTCTTTCACTCCCTTCTTCCAAATTGTGCAAAATATGTGTAAGTTATAATAACTTATTTCTGTTTTTCTAATTAATTCATAAAGTGAAAAGTGGTTGAGCCAGCTCTGCAAAAGCTGGCCCTATTCTCTACTTCTGTTAAAACTGCTCTTAAAAGTATATAGAGTGTTTTCAGGCCAGTCCTCATGGCTTATGCTGACTGTTTTTTACCTCAGGAAAAGGTTAAGACAACCACCACCGGGATTGGGAAGCCAGGAATTTGTGAGAAAAGTGAGATAAGATTTTGGATCAGCTCCTATGACTAAGTACTACCAGTTTTGAAAAGTACTATAATCAGTTGATGCGTCCAAGGGGTGGCTTGGCTTGGTTTCAATCATTGTCCCCTTAGCCACTCCAGGTAAATTTCCTGTAAAATCTATGTAAAAACCGGGTTTGCTAGGAAAAGCCCCACAGTACCCCCTGTCAACCAGAATGACTCCTCTGAGTGCCTCTTACATAAAAATTCTGGAGCAGCCACCAGCTAAAATTCATTTTACAGAAGCTGTAAAGCTGTTGCCAAGGCCTGACCCTGATCTTGTCCTGGTGCTATCATTATATTCCTTCCTCAGGGCTAACAGCAAGCAAACCCTCCTGCAAGGATGAAATCAATGATGTACAGTGAAGGAAGGGTTGGTTTGACCAATGTGGCTGGGAAGACTAGAGAAGGAAGGTGTTTTAATGTTGGAAAAGAATGTGAATCTTTGTCACTACCTGGAAAAGCTGGCCTGCTTGGGTGTGGGGCTGCATGAAAACCCTCAGAGAAGAGTGGGACCAAGACCCCTAGATATTTTCCCTTCATTTCAGAATCTTGTCTTGGGTGGGGAGTAATAGTGAACCAAAGAGGGCTGGCCCTTAGAGGGTAGTAAGTCCTCCTCCTAAAACAGGTCATGTGGTCTTTCATCCAGGCTCCTTCACTGATTTGTATGTACATTCGGGCAGGTCACTCAATTCATTTCAATGTTCATCTTACCAGAGCTTTGTCCTCATGTGCAAAGTGAAGGCTCTGGATCTCTTAATCTCCATGGCTTCTTCCAGCTCTAGGTACATGTTTCTAGGTGGGATCCTTTGCAGTTGACAGGTCCAGGGGATACCAGTGATGTCCAGACCAGATGTTTGGAATGGTTCTGTTTATCACAAATGATAAAGGGCCGTCCTGATATAAGAAAGGAGAAACAACAAAGAGATTGGCTTGGTGTTCCCAGCTTCAAGCAGAATCTACATCTTGGTGAGTGAAGTGAAGGTCATTTGGCTTAAGGTGTTCGGAGTGGATGAGGTTCTTTATCTCATCCAGTGCCTCCAATTACACAGAACTGGCTAAATTGCAGTGAATCCATTGCAATAGTCAAAGAAAACATGATTTAAGCCTTAAAGAGTGAAATAGGCTATAACAGAATAACCTGTTTCTTTTAGTTTGACTGAAAGACTTAACTTTGCCATTCTTCACTTAAAATGAGTTCTTTGCATTGTCCATAAGAACAAATCTTCTTAAAAATTTTTTTTGAGAAATAAGAAGTTTAATACATAAAACCCTAAAAATTAATGTGACTGAACCCGTGTATTTATACCACATAATATTTATAAATATTAACTCCAATATTTCTGTGCTATGTTAAAGCAAGGATGTGTAACTAATATTGTGAGAATATGGCAAATGGGGTGGAGAAGGAAATAGTTTATAACTTTTAGAGTCACTGTAATTAATAGAAGGAAATACATATTTTCACATAATCAAATACACATGAACAGTTTCCACTTGCATCATGGGCGTGGATTTGAAGGCAACATAGAATAAGGAAGGAGCCAACTTTAAAGATGTTTATTTTTTCAGCTTATGAGGAACATGTGGAGTTAAGTATATAGAAATATACATCTGAAAATTAAATAACTACACCAATGAGTTAATACTCAACTCTTCAAGGGCAGAAATGGTCTCATTCAGTTTTCAATCCTTAGTACGTCCAACAGTACTTGCTACACAAAAGGTATCTGGTACATTTTGAGAGAGGAAGGAAAAGATTTCCTCATAAAACTGTTGGGAAAAAGCTCACTTTTGCTTGACCCTGAGGAAGAACTAATCATTTTCTAAAGTGGTAAAAATCCACAAATAAAAACCAGATCATCTTATTGAATGCAGTTGAAGTTACCCTTTCGCCAAATGTTTATTCTTTGACTCAATGTGCTGGATAATGTACAAGGGCTAACCGCTCAGAAGAGGAATAAGACACTCCTTGCCCTCAGGGAATAGTGGATCAAATAGGGGAGATAAAACATGTAGAAGCAAGCGGCGACAAAGCTATAGTGATATAAAGGTGTGTTATATTGTGTACATGTTCAAGAGAGATATTACTTTGGGCTGATGGAATTTGTTGAATACCTATTACATGCTAGGCACTTTGAAATTTATTTCTCTCACAAAGATGGACATTATTATACCTACCTCACAGATGATGAAACTGAGGCTCAGAAAGGTATGCATGTGAACAATTCATAGCTGTCACTTTGTGCTGGATGCATGCGGCTCTTTTAATTAGCACATGATGCCTTTCAGGAGCAGAGGACATTCATGCAGGAAGTAACATTGGGGTTGGGCCTTACAGACCTTGTCCATAGTAGAATCCTGTCCTGTAAGGTTTCCCCTTCTGATCAGTGCTCTGTGAGCTTCTTTCCTTCCCTTCCTCACTGACCCATTGCAAGCCAGGTCAGTTAGAGTCTTCTCTTGAGAACTATCAGACTGAATTTTAAGGAACAGGAGCAATCGCACTTGGTGGGTAGGAGCTGTGGAGAATGTGTACTGAGAACTCTTATCTACCATGTCTGCCATGATGTGAAAGAAACTAGACCATACGAGAGAAGATAAAGCTGATATGCCAATAAGAGCAGAGATGAGAATGAGAATGAGAGAGAGAAATAGAGAGAAAGAGAGAGAGAGTTATTTCCAGTTTTCATGAGGCCCAATTCTAGCTTTTTCCTCCCTCCTGCTATGGGAATACTCCAGAATCCTTTCATCCTTCCAATTTCTTTGGTAACTTAGTTCCAGTTTGTTTTTCTATCACTTGCAACCAAAAAATGAGTAGTATGATAAGGTAGTCTTTGAAGGCAATATAAATAATTTAAGTAAAAAAAAAAAAAAAAAGGCAGGGGGGAGTACAGAAGAATCTCTCAGTCTGGGTTTCCCAGAAAGCAGAGCTTGAGGCAGAGGAAACTGTACTACTACCCTATGAGAGAGTGCAGTCCTAGGGCTGGGTATGAGGGAAAGGGGAGGGAGACAGGAAAGGCAGGATGGACACAACGACATGTGTCCTAATGGTCAAAGGTTTGCCTGGTTGGACATTGATTCTCTGCTCTTCCAAGTTGCACCATATGGCTGCCTAGGGTCCACAGCATCAGCAAGCAGAGGGAAGCCTTGGGCAGGACAGGAGAGGTATGTGGTGCAGGCATAAAGTGAGGCATTATTGAGTTGTGTCTGCTGGAATGAGTCAGAATCCATGAAGAGTTGGTAATGATAACACCTACTTCACATGGTTGACATAAGAATTAAATGTTAATGAAAGCAAAGTACATAGAACAGTGTGGGACACCTAGTTGGCATTAGCATTCAATAGATAATAACTATTATCATTGTTACTACTACTTCTATTAATTGTACTACTACTATTGAAGATCTTAGAAAAGAGTACTATCACCGTAAGGGCACATAGGATGGGTTAGAATTGGGGAGAGAGTGGAGATGGAGAGCCAGTTAGATCCAGGAGCACATATTTAAGTGTATTAAATGAATTAATCAGAAGATTATTGAAACAGTTCAGATGAGCAGGTAAACAAAGCTGGTTAGTGTATTTTGTAAAATCCTATGGTTCTCTAGATGTCTCTGGTTTTCTTCTTTTGATTAAAAAAAACCCCATGGGTATAGAAAAATATTTCTATACCAAAACAACATCAGTGCAAATATAAATGGCAACTGAATCTTGGTCTTGGTATTAGGCAGATGAAAGGGAGCAGTAGGGACTGAGGTAAATTGGAGAGTATACACACTGTACAAAGGAATTACTATTGCTCAGGAGCAGTTGAGTAATCCCATATGAGAAATCGGGCCAAGTGCTTCCAGACATTTAGATTTCTGAAGAGTGGCTGAAATCCTGAGAACTGCATGAAATCACTCACCTTTTAATGTTGGTTTTAATTTTTCTAAAATATCATGTGAGTCAAAGAATACATATCTAAAGTCCTCATGTAAGCCATGGTTGTTAATTTGCAATTTTCGTGAATAGCAGGGAGGGCACAGAAGCCAGATTATAAGGATGTGACTTCCCAGGGTGCAGCTACCATATCTTATTGATATCTGTATATTCAGTATTAACAGTACCTCATTGGCACAGATATCAGTAAAATGATCCTTCCCTTAAAAGTTGGTCGGAGAAAATCAAGCCTTGGTAAATTTAAAAAAATTGAAATCGTATCAAGTATCTTTTCCGACCACAACGCTATGAGACTAGATATCAATTACAGGAAAAGATCTGTAAAAAATACAAACACATGGAGGCTACACAATACACTACTTAATAACGAAGTGATCACTGAAGAAATCAAAGGGGAAATCAAAAAATACCTAGAAACAAATGACAATGGAGACACGACGATCCAAAACCTATGGGATGCAGCAAAAGCAGTTCTAAGAGGGAAGTTTATAGCAATACAAGCCTACATCAAGAAACAGGAAACATCTCGAATAAACAACCTAACCTTGCACCTAAAGCAATTAGAGAAAGAAGAACAAAAAAACCCCAAAGCTAGCAGAAGGAAAGAAATCATAAAGATCAGATCAGAAATAAATGAAAAAGAAATGAAGGAAACAATAGCAAAAATCAATGAAACTAAAAGCTGGTTCTTTGAGAAGATAAACAAAATTGATAAACCATTAGCCAGACTCATCAAGAGAAAAAAGGAGAAGACTCAAATTAATAGAATTAGAAACGAAAAAGAAGTAACCACTGACACTGCAGAAATACAAACGATCATAAGAGATTACTACAAGCAACTCTATGCTAATAAAATGGACAACCTGGAAGAAATGGACAGATTCTTAGAAATGCACAACCTGCCGAGACTGAACCAGGAAGAAATAGAAAATATGAACAGACCAATCACAAGCACTGAAATTGAAACTGTGATTTAAAATCTTCCAACACACAAAAGCCCAGGACCAGATGGCTTCACGGGCGAATTCTATCAAACATTTAGAGAAGAGCTAACACCTATCCTTCTCAAACTCTTCCAAAATATTGCAGAGGGAGGAACACTCCCCAACTCATTCTACGAGGCCACCATCACCCTGATACCAAAACCAGGCAAAGATGTCACAAAGAAAGAAAACTACAGGCCAATATCACTGATGAACATAGATGCAAAAATCCTCAACAAAATACTAGCAAACAGAATCCAACAGCACATTAAAAGGATCATACACCATGATCAAGTGGGGTTTATTCCAGGAATGCAAGGATTCTTCAATATACGCAAATCAATCAACGTGATACATCATATTAACAAATTGAAGGAGAAAAACCATATGATCATCTCAATAGATGCAGAGAAAGCTTTCGACAAAATTCAACACCCATTTATGATAAAAGTCCTGCAGAAAGTAGGCATAGAGGGAACTTTCCTCAACATAATAAAGGCCGTATATGACAAACCCACAGCCAACATTGTCCTCAATGGTGAAAAACTGAAACCATTTCCACTAAGATCAGGAACAAGACAAGGTTGCCCACTCTCACCACTATTATTCAACATAGTTTTGGAAGTGTTAGCCACAGCAATCAGAGACGAAAAAGAAATAAAAGGAATCCAAATCGGAAAAGAAGAAGTAAAGCTGTCACTGTTTGCAGATGACATGATACTATACATAGAGAATCCAAAAGATGCTACCAGAAAACTACTAGAGCTAATCAATGAATTTGGTAAAGTAGCAGGATACAAAATTAATGCACAGAAATCTCTTGCATTCCTGTATACTAATGATGAAAAATCTGAAAGTGAAATTAAGAAAACACTCCCATTTACCATTGCAACAAAAAGAATAAAATACCTAGGAATAAACCTACCTAAGGAGACAAAAGACCTGTATGCAGAAAATTATAGGACACTGATGAAAGAAATTAAAGATGATACAAATAGATGGAGAGATATACCATGTTCTTGGATTGGAAGAATAAACATTGTGAAAATGACTCTGCTACCCAAAGCAATCTACAGATTCAATGCAATCCCTATCAAACTACCACTGGCATTTTTCACAGAACTAGAACAAAAAATTTCACAATTTGTATGGAAACACAAAAGACCCCGAATAGCCAAAGCAATCTTGAGAACGAAAAATGGAGCTGGAGGAATCAGGCTCCCTGACTTCAGACTATATTACAAAGCTACAGTAATCAAGACAGTTTGGTACTGGCACAAAAACAGAAATATAGATCAATGGAACAGGATAGAAAGCCCAGAGATAAGCCCACGCACATATGGTCACCTTATCTTTGATAAAGGAGGCAAGCATATACAGTGGAGAAAAGACAGCCTCTTCAATAAGTGGTGCTGGGAAAATTGGACAGGTACATGTAAAAGTATGAAATTAGAACACTCCCTAACACCATACACAAAAATAAACTCAAAATGGATTAAAGACCTAAGTGTAAGGCCAGACACTATCAAACTCTTAGAGGAAAACATAGGCAGAACACTGTATGACATAAGTCACAGCAAGATCCTTTTTGACCCAGGTCCTAGAGAAATGGAAATAAAAACACAAATAAACAAATGGGACCTAATGAAACTTAAAAGCTTTTGCACAGCAAAGGAAACCATAAACAAGACCAAAAGACAACCCTCAGAATGGGAGAAAATATTTGCAAATGAAGCAACGGACAAAGGATTAATCTCCAAGATTTACAAGCAGCTCATGCAGCTCAATAACAAAAAAACAAACAACCCAATCCAAAAATGGGCAGAAGACCTAAACAGACATTTCTCCAAAGAAGAGATACAGATTGCCAACAGACACATGAAAGAATGCTCAACATCATTAATCATTAGAGAAATGCAAATCAAAACTACAATGAGGTATCATCTCACACCGGTCAGAATGGCCATCATCAAAAAATCTAGAAACAATAAATGCTGGAGAGGGTGTGGAGAAAAGGGAACACTCTTGCACTGTTGGTGGGAATGTAAATTGATACAGCCACTATGGAGAACAGTATGGAGGTTCCTTAAAAAACTAAAAATAGAACTACCATATGACCCAGCAATCCCACTACTGGGCATATACCCTGAGAAAACCATAATTCAGAAAGAGTCATGTACCAAAATATTCATTGCAGCTCTGTTTACAATAGCCAGGACATGGAAGCAACCTAGGTGTCCATCATCGGATGAATGGATAAAGAAGATGTGGCACATATATACAATGGAATATTACTCAGCCATAAAAAGAAATGAAATGGAGGTGTTTGTAATGAGGTGGATGGAGTTAGAGTCTGTCATACAGAGTGAAGTAAGTCAGAAAGAGAAAAACAAATACAGTATGCTAACACATATATATGGAATCTAAGGGGAAAAAAAAAAAAAAAAAAAGAGGTCATGAAGAACCTAGTGGCAAGATGGGAATAAAGACACAGACCTACTAGAGAATGGACTTGAGGATATGGGGAGGGGGAGGGGTGAGATGTGACAGGGTGAGAGAGTGTCATGGACATATATACACTACCAAATGTAAAATAGATAACTAGTGGGAAGCAGCCGCATAGCACAGGGAGATCAGCTCGGTGCTTTGTGACCACCTAGAGGGGTGGGATAGGGAGGGTGGGAGGGAGGGAGACGCAAGAGGGAAGAGATATGGCAACATATGTATATGTGTAACTGATTCACTTTGTTGTAAAGCAGAAGCTAGCACACCATTGTAAAGCAATTATACTTCAATAAAGATGTTTAAAAAAAAAAAAAAATTACTGTATGACAGTTGTGATGAGGTAAGAAGATGGGTCCTGGGGGAGATCCAAATTTGAGAAGGCAAACATACATATAAGAAGAAGACTACTTTCATTCAACCCTAAGCATAATTTATGTCAAATATCAAGTGCTAAATTCTTGCTTAGTATATAAATAAAAGAAAAGGAGACTGAACATTAAATGTTTCAAAAATGGCTAAGACTCCAAAAAAAAAAAAAAAGTTGGTCGGAGATAGACACGTAAGCATCTAATTATAATACAATGGGATAAATATGATGACAGAGATGAGTCCAACATATTAGGAGAGCACAGAGGTAAGGCAACAAATTAAGGGAGGCTATATCCAATAAGACTTCTCAGAGGAGGTGACATGGCATTGCTAGGTAGTAATGAAAAAAACCTAAGAGGTCAGATATACATTTTTTTCAATATTTACTTTATCATTTAGAGTGGTTTAAAGCAAATATTGAAATTTAAAGAAACATATAGTAATTCTATACCTTATTCTGCTTCATGCTGTGGAAAACAATAAATGCATTAATATTTCCACTTAGGATTGAAACTATTTGGGGAAGCAAAAAAAGATTGTTTGCCAAATAATGAAAAATTTTATTTCCTTAGAAAATATCACGTCATCTGACAGAAAAAATTACTGCAAAACTATAAGAGTACCTGTTCAGCCAACAATAAAGGAGGTCGACATTATAGTTATTCTTTTATTTACTTCTCAGACTGGGAAAATATATCAGGCCTTTAGCTGATCATCAGATAAGACTACCTTTTCCTTAGTAAGAGAAACAGATTTTATCATCAGGAGATAATAGAGAACGTTTATATGCATATTTCAGTGGCGAAATAATTAAAATTTTTAGAAATACCCTTGAAAATCATTCAGATATATGGTTACTTTTGAAGATCTCCACGATCTTTTTGAGATCTGAAATTCCACTTTTTTAAGGCAACATTTTCTTCTTGATACAGATATATCCCATTAAAAAGAAACCAGAACAAATGTGCAATCACAAACTTGCTAAACTAGTTTAATTAGCGTTTTAACGATCATTAATGTGAGCAACACAGAGGTCCTGAAATGAAAGGATCACATTGTTTTGAGTCACTCACTATAGTGCATTATTTTAAATTCTTTTTCTTATCTTTTCTTTTCTTTTTTTTGATGAAAGATGTAAGAGAGACATTTTAGAAGGGAATATGTACCTTGATGGGAGACACGATCTTCAGGACTGGGAAACTGCATAATGTGCCTTAGCTACTTGCAATTCTGGTTCCAAGAGCTAGTTCCAGGTTCTGTAAAATGTTAGTAATTCTGGCTTTGGCTAATTCATAATTTATAATAAACCATATGGGACACAGGGTAAAATTTGTTTTTGAACCATCTAAGACAGGGTAAAAGAATTTTAAAGCAGCTTAATGTTATAAATGAGTCTGCAGATGAGATATTTAAGATGATTAAAAAAAAGAAGAACAAGCTGTTCTCAAACACTTTGGAAGTATGGACTTAAATAAACAAATGAGCCATGTGCAAATTATTTAAACCTATTCTAAGCCCTGTCATATTTGGAGGGAATCTTGAAAGGTCATTCAGTAGCATTCTAGTTTCATGACCATAAATACCTTTATTTGAGAATACTTTGCTTAAAATGTCACTAGTTAATAACGTAATTACTTTTCTTAAAGCACTCTGTAATGACCACTGTTCTTTTTAGAAAAGAGTCTAAATCAGTGTTTTTCAAAATAATATCTGTAAATTATTTTGAATACCTTATTTGTGTTTTATTAGATTCTCCCTCTTTCTAAATATATAATTTTAAGGTTTAAAAACATTCATTCATTTATTTATTTTTAAATAACATATCTTAGGTCTGGCCCAGCAGCGCCTTGACCAACTATGGCAGGTGGATTAGAGTGAGGGTGGAGGCAGCTCTGACACGTGGCCTATGAAAGAGACCTGGTGACAGATGCTGAGTGGATCCATCTGACGAGCAAGTTAGGGTAGTCAGAATGGTATGGTATAAGAAAAGTGAAGTGTTGGGGTTTCATGAAGGTATCCTCAGAGATTCACGGGGTGGAGTAAGAAGAAATCAAGTGATGCTCTATCATCAGAAGCCCAGACATTCAACCTCAGTGAAGTTAGTAGATCTCAGTACCCAGATTTCTAGCAGAGGTGTTGGAAAGAACAAGACAAGACCCAGTGCTAAATAGCATGGGTAAGAAGGCAGGTAACTAAGATAAAAAGACTAAGGTCCAGAATCAAGGCAGAAAACACTGAGCCACAAAACTATGAGGTAGGTGGAGTGGACAATTGTCCACGGTGCCCAGCCTTCATTCCCTTTTTTCTTATCATAGGTCTCCTTTGGGAAGCCAGCCAGATAATGAGCATGGAGTTGACCTCACCCAGCTCCTGGGGTGAGCCCTGGATGGCTTAAGTCAAGCAGCATAGTGTCTATGACTTAAGTTGGATCAATGACAGTGAACCGCTGGGACTTTAACTAAGACTGCTAGCATTGCAGTCTCCTCTTTTTGGAACTACTGTCAGTTCTAGTATCATGAGGGGAGCCATATTGAGGAAAAAGCTGACATGGCTTGTGAACATGGAAGACTGGAAATTGGCTGGGAAATGAAGACAAAGCCCTAAGGATACAGTAAGCCATGGATCTTGTGATGACTAAAGACAGTACTATCTCTCTGGACATTTTAGTTGTCTGGACCAATGAATTCCTTTTTCGGTGCAGCCATTTGCATTGGGATTTCTGTCACTTGTGATTGAAAACACTTGATACATTAGATGCTGGCCAGGAATAATGAAGAAACACAGTTGTTAGATGATTCATGGTGGGCACCGAGTCTCGGGGATAAGACCAGTCTCGTTATGATTAGGGTGACTTAAGGTTAGAGGTGTCCTGATGTTGAATCCCAAAGTACTGGGCAAGAACTATTTAAATTTCTTTTGCTGAAGATTAGGATTGGTTGCATCTTAATTGGTTGAATTTAAGGTGAAAGTTGAGCCTGCAGATGGCAACAAATTTGACAGGAGGAAGACGGGCTAAGAAACAGGCTGGGTCTGAGTCCATTTATAACACTCCTAAACTTGATTTATTCTTGGAATTGGGGACAGAGAGTTTGAGAGGGACTTAAGGTCTAATTTTATAATGTAGGACAAAGGAAGACATAAATGTACATAAATCATTAATTACTTAAATATTTTGAAATAAAAATTTTAATATATCTAAATAAATAGCTATATACCGATATATCAATAAGTGAGGCAAACCTATGTAATCAATCTCTTTATTTTAATTGGCATGAAGAATGCACATGAGACTAATATGGTGACAATTATAATTAGAAGTTATATTTCCTTGCTATCCTCCCTCACGAAGACCCTACCTATCTTTGTTTATTGTTATATTCCCAGTATCTAGGGCAATTACTGTTTGGCAAATTGAATAGATAACTTGGTTGTCTTCCTATAGGTTCTCCCCAAAGCTGACCTTGACATAAGGACTTGGGCAGAGATGGTTTATTTCAGATGTGAACCCAGGCAGCCAAGCAAGGAAGTAGAGAAATTAAGCAGGGGAAGGAGAGGAACCAATAAAAGGCATGTTAACAAGCCAGCTACCATTGCAGGCAACAGGACTTCAATCTCGCAGGGGACATCTAAGAAACCATGTGGAACATGCCTCAGAACTGTCCCCTTGGACAGTGGGAAAGCTAGGACTTTACCTTCCACATCTCATTCTCCATTAGGTGAGGGCTCACTCCATCCCTAGAGGTGAACTCCCCAACACTTGTGTTGGGTCTGTCTGCGATGGTCTACCATATCACAATGTGGAGAAAGCCCTCAGGCAGAGGAATGGGGAGAGCCAGAAACTTGAGATGGGGAGTTTGTGATAGAAACAATCTATCACAGCGACAGGTGAAATTTGAGGCCGACCAAGAGGATATGGGGTGGACATCTATAGCATCTGCCACACTGGTAACCAGGACACCTGTTTTCATCTGGTCAATATCTCTTACCCACTACTTTAGGTCATGGCATCTCCCCTTCACCTGGTGAAATGATACTCCTCCAGTTCACACATTTCTGGTGTCTGCCAATCAAGAACTGCTGGGTTGCATCTTACTGCCCTAGAATGTTATATGTGGACACTGAGAGGATGAGAAGATCTCTCTTTCCTCTGAGCTCACTAACTTAAATGATTTGTACCTGGACTCATCTGCAGCCATGCTTCTCCTTCCCCTGCTGCAAGGAGGAAGCCATCTATAGCAGCAGAGAATGGAACCAATATTTACAGAGAGAAGCAAAACCAAAGAATGCAGGGAACCATAAAGACAAAGTTGAGTTCTAAAGTGAAGTCATTTCTTTCTTTTTTTAAAAAATAAATTTATTTATTTATTTATTATTTATTTTTGGCTGTGTTGGGTCTTCGTTGCTGTGCGCAGGCTTTCTCTAGTTGCAGCGAGCGGGGGCTACTCTTCATTGTGGTGCACCGGCTTCTCATTGCAGTGGCTTCTCTTGTTGCGGAGCATGGGCTCTAGGTGCACGGGCTTCAGTAGTTGTGGCATGCGGGCTCAGTAGTTGTGGCTCGCGGGCTCTAGAGCGCAGGCTCAGTAGTTGTGGCGCACGGGCTTAGTTGCTCCGCGGCATGTGGGATCTTCCCGGACCAGGGCTTGAACCCTGCGTTGGCAGGTGGATTCTTAACCACTGCGCCACCAGGGAAATCCCTTAAGTCATTTCTTAAGGCTGATCTACTCCAGTCAGGAAAGTTCCCCTGACTTACCCAGTCTCATGAGGAAATCGGTTTTCTATTCTACTTCACCTCCACTTTTATCTTTGCATATTCTAGATTGAATTAGCTTTCTCTCATTAACAGCCGAAATAGTATTACCCAATATACTTGCTTAAAAAAAAAAAAGCCACATAGTTGGTTGAAATAGAGCAACCATTAGTTTCTAGGAGGCAGAGAATCCTACAATGAACAACAGATACCTCATCTACACTATGGAAATGTAGTAGCTGGGAAGAAAATACTTCTCTCTGCTCTAGGAAGAGAGGAAAAATGACACAAATCTTGTGTGGTCTACAGAAGAACAAATCTCTTTAGATCTTGAGTCTAGTACATATAAAGGTGGGTTTTATACACAAATTTTTTGTTTGTTTGTTTGTTTGTTTTTAGGACACCAAAACACTGAGGGATCATGGGAGGAGGAGTCCTTCAAAAAAGCTTTGTATCACCAATTTTCCTTGTCTTTTGTAGGTTCTTCTAAAGATCTTTCTAAAAGTTGTTTTACTATGTATTTATTATCTTAATTATAAATTAGTACTTCACAATGGCATCTTAAACACTCATGCTTTTGCCTCTTCTTTTTTCTTCAACTAGTAGAAACAAGTTAAGAAGTAAACAGCTTGACAACATTGTTACCTTCCTTATAAAACTTTTTTTAATTATTATTTTTCTTTTGTTAAATAGAAAATTCCTATAATTCTCTCAATCTGCTGCTATAAAATCCTGCTGCTTGATTTTCTATTTGATACTTTTGTGACATTTATTCAAATTGAAAAAACAGCTTCAAATTATTTGTATTTATAGACACAACCCAGGAAATTTCATGTAAATACAGAAAATCAGTTTTTGATAAAACATAAAAAAATGATGTACGCATGATTCTGATGAGAAACCATGATGTTTAATACAATTTAACAAATTTTTGAGTCGCTGATGTTGGTCAGGGATTGCACTAGACCCAAAATAATAGGCTGCATATCCAGGTCTTATATAAAGCCTGACAGATGATTTTTGTTATTGGAGAACTAATACCAAGAGATACTGTGAGGCTTGGCTGTCTTCCTTGCAATGGCATTCTGAGAAGGCAGATCTAGAACCATGGGGTTGATAACCTGATATTTCTGTCACACGGCCAGGGGTACACTGACCCCTCCCCATGGATAGGTTATGTTACTCTGAACAACTGAAGCCAGTGAGCTGGGTGGAGAGCACAAGGAATAGTAAAGAAGGAAAGGGAGGGTCATAGTGGGACTCAGTATCAGGTCTGGAGGAGCTCCGGGCAGTAAACAGGAAATGAGTTTTAAGATGACAAGAGGGAGTATTGAGAAGAAACTGGATCAAGAGAGTGAGTATTAAGTGTGTAAACAGTAAAAGGATTGAAGATCCACTTTTCTGGGATGCCAGCAGGAGTGAATCTGATAGCTCAAAGGAGCCATTTACAACTAGACATCATCCACAAATCAAATAACTGAAAATCAAAACAATGGAAGCAATCTATCAGTTTACTTAGAACACACCAAATAACTTGCTGGATTAAATTGTTTTTCTCAAAGTCACTGTACCAATTTACATTCCCACCTGCACTGTATGGGAATTTCAGTTGCTCCACATCCACACCAACAGTTGGTATCATCAGTCTTTTTTATTTTAAGATCATCGGTATTAAAAAAAAAGATCTCATGTATCTCATGAGGAGCAAGGTTGAGAACCAATTTTCTATAATCTGAGAGAATCATACTAGATAGATAAGAATAGAAACTGACCTTTAGAATAGCCACCTGGGAAAATTACTTTATCTCTTTGTGTTTAGTAATCCTCATTTATAAAATTAGGATAATAATTCATAAGGCTGTTGTGAAAATTTGCATATGTTAAGACATGCAAAGCACATTGTGTTTGCAGTTCTAACTATTGTTATTGTATCTGCCATAGAGTCAACCAAACAGTGAACAAACATTCCTGGGTACATTCTTCCATGGGTTGTGTGAGACCTCCCTAAACACTCCTGCATTCTACAGGTTATCCAGTTACTCACTCATTTATCAGGCAGGAAGGTTATAAAAGGCATGTTTTTAGTCATTATCTGACAATGCCAAACCAAAAAAAAAAAAAAAAAAAAATCATGAGGAAAAAAAATGATTGAATAGGAGGCAAGAGAAAATGAGGATAGATTATCTTCTTTATAATTTCCATTACTATAAATAAATTCACAAAAATTATGAACAGCCAAAAATAATCATTTTCCTCTCAAATTTGAACCATTGGTTTAAGAAATATGTGTGTTAAATTTTAAAGTCTTCAAAATAAAATGGAGAGAATAACATTTAAAAATCTCTTATTATACACACACACATAAAATAATTTCTATCAATATATACAATTTCAGAAATAGCAGATGCTGTCAGTGGGGTCAATGTAGCTTAAATTTTAGCCTTAGGAAAACAAAGCATTTTTATATGAAATCAAATGTTGAAAAAATATAACCTGACATATGAATATTTAGAATGAGAAGCAACAACTAGGATCCACACCAAGTATGCCATTATATCAATTGTACTTTAAAGCAAAGACTAGCATATTGTGTATCTTTTTTTTTTTTTTAAGATTCCACATATAAGTGATATCATGATATTTGTCTTTCTCCATCTGGCTTCACTTACTATGATAATCTCCAGGTCCATCCATGTTGCTGTAAATGGCATTATTTCATTCTTTTTTTATGGATGATTAATATTCCATTGTATATATGTAATACATATATATGCCCAGGAGTGGGATTGTAGGATCATATGGTAACTCTATTTTTAGTTTTTTAAGGAACATGCATACTGTTCTCCATAGTAGCTGCCCCAATTTACATTCCCACCAAAAGCATTTGTTATTTGTAGACTTTTTAATGATGACCATTCTGACTAGTGTGAGGTGATACCTCCTGGTAGTTTTGATTTGTGTTTCTCTAATAATTAGCAATGTTGAGCATCTTTTCATGTGCCTATTGGCCATCTGTAGTCAGGGAGCGTGATTCCTCCAGCTCCATTTTTTTCCCTCAAGATTGCTTTGGCTATTTGGAGTCTTTTTGAGTTTCCATACAAATTAAAAATTTTTTTGTTCTAGTTCTGTGAAAACTGGCATTGGTAATTTGATAGGGAATACATTGAATCTGTAGATTGCCTTTGACAGTATAATTTTGATAATATTGATTCTTCCAATCCAAGAACACAGTAAATCTTTCCATCTGTTTGTGTTGTCTTCAATTTCTTTCATCAGCGTCTTATAGTTTTTGGAGTACAGGTCTTTTGCCTCCTTAGGTAGGTTTATTCCTAGGTATTTTATTCTTTTTGATGTGATGGTAAATGGGATCGTTTCTTTAATTTCTGTTTCAGATATTTTGTTGTTAGTATATAGAAATACAAGAGATTTCTGTGTATTAATTTTGTATCCTGTGACTTTACCAAATTTATTGATGAGCTCTAGTAGTTTTCTGGTAGCATCTTTAGGATTTTCTATGTATAGTATCATGTCATCTGCACACAGTGACAATTTTACTTCCTCTTTTCCTATTTGGATTCCTTTTATTTCTTTTTCTTCTCTGATTGCTATGGCTAGGACTTCCAATACTATGTTGAATAAAAGTGGTGAGAGTGGGCATTATTGTCTTGCTCCTGATCTTAGAGGAAATGCTTTCAGCTTTTCACTGTTGAGTATGATGTTAGCTGTCGGTTTGTCATAAACAGCCTTTATTATGTTGAGATATGTTCCCTCTACGCCCACTTTCTGGACAGTTTTTATCACAAATGGATGTTAAATTTTAACAAAAGCTTTTCTGCATCTATTGAGATGAGCATATGGTCTTTATTTTTCAAGTTGTTAATGTGGTGTATCACACTGAACTTATTTACACACACAGATGAACTTATTTACAAAACAGAAACAGACCTACAGACATAGAAAACAAACTTATGGTTACCAAAGGGGAAAGAGGTGGGAGAGGGATAAATTAGGAAGTTGGGACTAACATATACAGACTGCTATATTTAAAATAGATAACCAACAAGGACCTACTATATAGCACAGGGAACAATACTCAATATTTTGTAATAACCTATAAGGGAAAAGAATACATATTTTATATCTCAATCACTGTGCTGTACACCTGAAACTAACACACCCTTGTAAATCAACTATACTTCAATAAAAAATAGCGTATTTTGCTTGTGGTTATTCAGCATGCAAGAGCGAATAGATCAAGTTTTACTCTTGGGCTTTCCTGGTGGTGCAGTGGTTAAGAATCCGCCTGCCAATGCAGGGTACACGGGTTCGAGCCCTGGTCCGGGAAGATCCCACATGCCGCGGAGCAACTAAGCCCGTGTGCCACAACTACTGATCCTGTGCTCTAGAGCCTGCGAGCCACAACTACTGAGCCTGTGTGCCATAACTACTGAGCCCACGGGCCTAGAGCTCATGCTCTGCAACAAGAGAAGTCACCACAATGAGAAGCCCGCGCACCACAACGAAGAGTAGCCCCCACTCGCCGCAACTAGAGAAAGCCCGTGTGCAGCCCGCACGCAGCAACAAAGACCCAACTCAGCCAAAAATAAAGATAAATAAATAAATAAATTAATTAATTTTTTAAAAAAAGTTTTACTCTTGAGGCAATGTTGTGAATAAGTCAACAACTTTAATTTGCCACCTACATCACAACCAGAACAAAATACCTTTGGATGTACAAGAGTCAAATGTGCATTGTCACATTTTTCACTGCTTATATATTACTTTGTAAATAATCTGAACTATATATAACACCATAACAAAAATAGACATAACTGGAAACCCTACCACCATTAACGTTTCGGTGTTCATATTAGAATGTTTAATAAACTCTAAAAATTAACATCTCCCATTTGCATTCGCATTGGCTTACTGGGTTACTCAGTTAGATTCAGATACTATACCTTAGAATAGCCAGTATAATATGTTCACCTGTTGTTGCCTTGCTCCATCCATTCCTCCCTTCCTCTTTTCTAAAAATATTTCAAAATTCCCATCCACGGGTGGATTGCTGTGGTCCTTGTTCTTCTTAAGCCAGTCAGCATAATAGCCCAAGTGGATACTGATAAGCTATGCCAACCAGAAGGAGAAATAAGACTAAGTTCTGGGATTCCAACTGTGAGAAGCAGACTTTCCCTTTTCTGTCAGAAACATGTGGCCTGGAGACCTTCTTGAAATGCCAAGAAGAATGTCTTTTGAGAATGGAGGAACCACTGAATAAATATTGCTGAGGAATGAGGGGTAGCAACTACATTCCACTCACATTGTTTTAATTACTGGATCAAACTTCTGAAACAAAACCTACTCTGGACTTTTTCAGTTATGTGAGACAATAAATTCCCTGTATTGTTTAATTCAGTTTGAGCTGGATTTCCAGTAACTGAAATCTGGTTACTTACAACCAGAAAGGAAGGAAGGAAGGAAGAAAGAAAGACAGTCAGACCTTGTTGGAGATAAACCTGAGAGTTTAAACACTCAGAAAAGCTGCTTGCCATTTTCAAAATGGGTACTTTGATCATTGTTTCAGTGGACTTTTAGACAAGGGCAGATGCTGTATGGCGTTTGTGCTTCTTGCTTCCATGCATTTGCTCATTTCTTTTAAGGCTCCGTTCAACTGACATTTTCTCCCAAGAAGTCTTCTCTGAACCTGTCAGCACAGAGGAATCTGACAATCTTAAGACACACAAAATAGTCACTGTTAATGTTATTTATTATTTTTAACAGTCAAATTCTCCTTAATTGGTTGCAAACTCACAGAGGCAGGATCTGTCTGGTTCGTATCTCCCCCACCAGGCCAAACACAATGCCTTGGTATCATAGGTCCTCAAAAAGGTTTGTTGAATGGGACAACTTTCTTTCCCTAACCCTATAATGAAAGATATTATGATGCAATCCCCCCTTTTTTTTTTCTGGCTCTGATTTTAAGAAGCAACCACAACAAATTTTTCTATAAACCTCACCATTTAGAGGCAGCAGTTCCAGTCTGCAACCTCTGAAACCAAAACAGGAAAGGACACTATGTATTGATGTTAGAAACCCACAAATGCTTCAGTTTCAAATATTTTCCACTGGTTTTTTTTTTTTTCCTTTCATCAAATGAAATCTTTCCATGTTTTAGCTCTCAGAGAGATTAAGCACATTTAATCTAATTATGCAACTCACCGGACAAAAGCAATCTAAATGTGAAACACTCTGCTGGTTGCATTTCACAGTTGCCATTGGAAACAGACAAATTTGGAAAACTGCAAGTCAAGTCTGAGCCCTGGCATTATCATGCCTCTGAGGGGAGGCATTACCTGGCTCTGTTCTTTCTTTCCTTTGTATGCGTGCTGCATGGGGCTCTACAAATAACCGAAAAACTGCACCGAGATGGGACTACCACATACATTAAAAAAATGGAGAAAAGCTCTAAAAGTTAAAACAAGCAAACAAGCAAACACACCACAAACAAATAATGCCTAACTTGCCAGGGTGTCTGAGACTTGATATCTTCTGAAGATAGGTAAAACACAATTTATCTGATGTAGGATAATAACAGTCTTCCTGGCATTAAAAAAAATTCCTAATTCCATATATCCTTGGTAGCTTCTCAGGCTCACAATTCAAGCTTATGTATTATAGTTGTAGCTGTAGGTTTTGTCTTTCACCCTGGTAGTATGTTATATTCAGATACGGAAGAGATGAACTAGAATACTTCCAAAACATATTTCTTAATTATTTTTATTCACTTTAGGTTATCAAATGATGAACGGTATGTTTTCTTCCTAAAAATAATTTTGCAGATTATTTTGAATTCTAGGCTGGGCTTACAGGACAGCTCCAAAACATTTTGGAAGTGGAAAAAAGAATGCTGGCATCCATGTGGGAACATGAAGATGCACAAAATGGATTCCTTGAAATGAGAGCACTCAGCCATGTAAAGACGGCCGGTTTGACCAGTTTCTTTGCCCTCAACTTGCCAGCCTCTCCTGCGTGTTATCTGATTGGAAAGTCTTTGTAACTGAGTGGACAGGTATGGCAAACTCCTGCAAGACAGCTTTTTGTAACAGAAACTGAGCTCCGTATTGACCTCTCCGTTAACTCTGAGCATCCAAGCGTTCATCTCAGCAGCTTGGACTGTTTTCCTGAGCTCTTCACCTCACAGCAGGCCCTACACTAATGTGTGCTATAGAGGAGGTGAGATTCTCTCTGGCCCTGGCTTCCTCCCCTTTTCTTCTGGCCTGGGATGTTGAGGTCCCAGAATGCCTTGAGGCAGGACCCACCCAAGGGATGGCTCGAATAGACTTTCTAATTTACACAAATCTTGAAATCATTAAGAATTCTGTTTCTACATTCTATTTCATGTCTCAGTCTTGTACTATTAGCCTCCACCCAAGACCTCCCAGCTGGAATCACAGTGCTTTTTAGCTGCAGGATTAGCATTGACAATTTCCATTCATTCATTTATTTATTCACTCATCCAGTTATCTCTCCATGTTGTCACTGAACAAATATGTCTGTTGATCGCTGCTATAGATTGAATGTATATGCCCCACCCCCCAAATCCATATGTTGAAACCTAATCCCCAAATTGATGGTATTTGGAAGTGGGACCTTTGGGAGGGCTCTACTCTCATGAATGGGATTAGTGTCCTCAAAAAAGAGACTCCAGGGAGCATCTTCCACCACGTGAGGACACAGCGGGAAGACTGCAGGCTCTAAACCAAGAAGAGGGCTCTCACCAGACACCAAATCAGCCAGCACGTTAACCTTGCACTTCCCATGCTCTAGGCTGTCAGAAATGAATGTCTGTGCTTTCTAACCCACCCAGTCTCTATGGTATTCTGTTAGAGCATCCTGCACTAAGACAATCCTGTACCATACACAGTACTGTGATACAGTGATAAGCACAGTACTAGGCACAGTACTGTGAATGCAGTGATAAGCAAAAGCAGACACAGTCCTGTCCACAGGGATCTTACAGTCTACTGAGGGTAGGAGATAATCACCTCCCACCCCTCGTAATAAATTTAAAATTAGAAACGAGGTAGGTTCTATGAAGACAAGGTACATGGAGCTATGAAAGAGCTTATCAGGTTGAAGCAGGGAGGGGTGGGGGGAGCAGGAAGGCTTTGTCCCAGAAAAATTCCAGCTTGTGTGAGGTGAGTTGGAATTATGCTGACAAGGGAGTGAGTAGGAGTGAGTTTTGGATGGGGAGAGCATTTCACGCAGAGGGAGCCATCCACAAAGCTCCTCTGGTAGGAAGAGCCTCGGAAAGGGAACTGAAGTAAGGGCAGTTCGACAAGAGCACAGACAGTGAGAAGAAATAGGGTGGGAGAGGATTTGGAGGAGGCCTTGTAGATCAGGATAAAGATTCTGATGAGTAGGCTAAGAGAAATGACTGAAGGCTTTACATTGTGACAGTGGAATGGCCAGACTTATGCTTATTTTTAAAGATCACCTCGGCTACTATGTTGAAAACAGGTTAGAGTGGAAGTGGGAGTGAGATGGGCAATGACAGTCCTGGTGCAGATGAAGATCCCAGGATCGTGGTGGTGGATATAAACAGTAGTGGAGGGATGTCAGAGATTTTCCAAGGCATATTCATTGGCATAGTAATGTACTGTGTATGAAGTGTAAAGGAGAGGATTCTGGAACTGAACTTTCTGACTAGTTCAGTCACTCCCAGAGAGGGGAAACTGGAAGAGAGTCCATCTGGAGGAGAAAATCATAAAGGCAGTTGTGGACAATTTGAATTGAGACATTTAACCGGCTACGTCCAGTAGGCATTCGGACGTACAGGTCTCAGGTTCAGGAGGGTGATCTGGGCTGCATTTACACTGCAATTGTAATCACTGCTGGATTTGTGGATCACCGCTGTATATATAGGTGCTAATTGCATTCATAAGTATGGATGAGCTCCCCTGAGGAGATGCTGTGGAGTGAGAAGACAAAAGGACCTAGGGCTGAGAACATTCCAACATTTAATGGCCAGACAGGAGAAAGGGAAATTATTAAAGAGATTGAGAAAGGTTGTCAGACAAATTAGGAGAAAACCAGGATAACCAGGAGAGAATAGTGTGCTGGATATTCTCCATTTGTCTTTCCACCCTTTTTCATGCTGTTCTGTGCTCTGGGGAACTCATTTCTATGAGTTGCCTCCGCTTGATG
Source organism: Eubalaena glacialis (assembly GCF_028564815.1). Lineage (NCBI taxonomy): Eukaryota > Metazoa > Chordata > Mammalia > Artiodactyla > Balaenidae > Eubalaena > Eubalaena glacialis. Next base: position 115,299,394 of record NC_083721.1, read on the forward strand.
TTGGGCTCAGCCAATGAGAGAAGAGAGAGATGAGATATATTTCCCTGGTTCCTTCCTGTTATGCTGTGGTTTTACAGTGGTTTCATTCTTCTAACATCAACAGTTTGTATCTTAGAGTGAGTTAAAGAGTACATTGAAGGAAAAAAGAGAGACAGAGGAAGAGAATATGTATTGATGTATTGATGAGTCTTTGGAGGCATTCTGTGTGGCCTTAAGCAGAAGAATGCAGCCATGTCAAATCACAGCACGGCAGATTGGGTTTGAGGCTCCCTACGTACAAAACGTCTGTTGAGATTTGCCTGTCTTCTGTCTTTATCCTTTTCCGCATCTCTCATATTACTCTTTAGCTTACTCCAATCTGTCAACTTATCAACATCCTGCATAAAGGAGAAGAGTCATAGGAGAGTAGCTGGAGGTGAATATGGGCTCAAAGGAGAGTTAAACAACAACGACAATCCTTAATCAGGTCAAGAAGTATATTTAAAGCTTCAGGATCAGCATTTGGTGGAGATTTGAACTAGCTTAGTTGCTATAGGTCTAGTGTCTGGTGTGCAATGGAAGAGCCTTGCACACACACCCAAACAGCCTGAAATGTATTGCTGTTCTCCATTCCTCCCCCTGGCGTCCCAATGTGTATGATCAGGTCCCTGCTTGCTTACCTTGTTTGCTTCTCTGGGCAGCAGTGTCTTGACCAAAACAAAGAAGTGGGTCTATTTAGTCATAATAACCCTAATGGCTGGAGGGTTCTTAATCTGAAAAGTTTCAGCAGCAAAAAGAGAAATTAATTAAAAATGGCTAAGCCTACATTTTTGGAGAAGAACTATATAAAGTGTTCTGTAGAGTTAATAATTAATCATGAATAATGAATTGTGAAATTAATATTCATATCTTCCTTTTTAAGTCACTGCTAAAGCTTCGAGCCAAGTGAAGTTACATATTTACCTCTGATCTTGGTTTCTTTTCTTGGGTTATCTGTGCTGTTCTGACATATGCCTCCTGCCTTGTGCCTATCTGTGCTAGGAAAGTGATATCCTTGAGTCTGTGCCTTAATTACCAATTACAGAGGGTTAAAAAAATTTTTTTTATTATTGTTCTGAGTTCACTAAGTATAGAAACACTTTAACTATTTTTAAAGGAGGTGGCTTCTATCCGGGCTTTCTGCTAAATGCCTTCTGATAATTCTAATTATTCCCTGGAAGTGGCTTCCATTTTCATTTGCTGGAATGCAACTTTTGGCTTTTTAAAAAATACTCTCTGTTGCCTCTGTATTCTACCTGCATGTTGCAATGTGAGGGGATTTATTTCACTTACTTTGTGAGGGAAAGAAAAGTAATTTGCAGTTTGAGTTTGAACTGCAAAAGATCTCCCGCTGGGCAAGAAGAGTAATGCCATGGTAATTCCTGTCTGAGTCTGTTAAACATCCTTCCTGGATGCAGAAGCTCAGGACTTTGTTTTAGAGCCAATATTATGTGGGTTATTTAGATACCAAAATTTGAATATAAACAAAGGAGTTTTAACAAGTAAGGGTACAGAAATGGAGTTTAAAACTAAATTGGATTTCAAATCTGAAATATTCCAATTCCAAATTCTTCAGTTCCCTAGGTGTTTTATACTTGGGGAATAAAATAGTCCTCATAAATTTTACGTTGTCAGGGCTTCTTATGATGTTGAAAGCCAGTGGGCCCATGGCCACCTATACAGAGTGGGAACAAAATAGTCTGTTAAAAAAAAAAATAGTCTGTGGATTTGGATCAGAAATTGCCCTGCTGGCTTAGCACTTCTATTCTTACTCACCCATGGCCTGAACTCCAGACCCTGCCCAGGTGTCTGCTTCCTGACTACTTTTCATTAGCTGAAATTTCCTAGATTCTACTAAATTAACATATGCCATTATCTGAAGATGTTCAGCCAAGACTTAAATATCAAGTAGGAGACTCAAGATATGCTTTCTTTCAATTCATGAGGATGGCCTCACTCTAAACATCATGGGCTACAAACATATGTTTGTTCTTAAAATTAAGAAGAAAGAGAGTATATATGTCTTGAAGAGTGTTGCTATAATTAAGTAAATAAGATTTTTGCAGCCATTTGGAGATTTTGACAAAGTGTGGATTTTTTGTTTTAAGTCACCCGTGTAATGGGACTGTATTGCAATATAATTACAAATTTAATTTGCAAAATCTTGAAGTTGGCTTTCTTTTTTTTTATAGTTCAAATGAGATCTTTTCATTAGTTTATGGTTACTACAGTAATAAAATGTAGAAAGTATTAATTTTTGACCAATATTAACAAACTGAATTTTCTCAAAACTTTTGTTGTTTTGTTATTTTGAGATCTTTTCTAGGTGCATACAAATTAGAATCATTACCTTTTCTTGGTTAATTGGCACTTTAAAAATTATCAGTCTCTTTTAAGGAAAAAGCAGCCTCAAATGCCAGACTCACCTCTCTGGGGTTTCTTCCAATCACAGATCTTAGCCTTTCAATTTCTCTCTGTATCATTAGTTATTTGATGCCTCAAAAATATATTTTATGTTTAATTTATCTTTTCTAACTGTTCTCTGTGAGTATATTTGTACAAAACAACTTAGTCATTGCCTGATGAGGAATTAAAAAAAATACATTTTATTAAACTGCGCAGACATTGAATCTGCAATAAACACACCCATCATTCCAAAATAAATACTGTAATTCAAGAGGAATATTTAATATCAATTATTTGGTTACTTGTTTTTATTGAAATAAAAGTGGCTAGTTCAGTGCCAACTGGATTTGTTATTTTCCAAACATTTTTCCAAAGCATATATGCAGATGATGATGAATAGAGTAATTTAGAGGAAAAGCACTATGAAAAAAATATTTTCAGATGTTAATGTATCTTCAGGGAGGGATTATGTAAAATTACTGAAATACTTTATATTGTTGTGACTGTCTAGTGATATTTTAAAAAAAAGAAATATACATTAAAAAATTTCATTTCTACTTAATTTTTTTCCACTGTAAAAGCAAAATAAAATTTTTGTCACATATACTACATAGGTCATGCTTTGTACTTCTGTTTGATCATATCTAGAGGTAAATGTCAAGTGTCCTATTATTGGTGAAGCAAGTTTGATTACCTGTTTAAAGTGATGTCTTCCCCATCTCTCCACTGTAAAAATATATTCTTCTTTCTTTGTTATTAAGAAATTTGTGGGAGTGACATGAGATTTATGGATATAGTCTTCTCCAACAGGATTATAAGCAATATAACTGGTTAGTGATAACTGGTGATCTTTGCTGAATGAATTTATAAACTGTGGGTTATAAAATGATGATTTTCTAATTCTATCATTCTTTCTCTTAGCTGGCATTTGTTAAAGAAGATTCTTTTTTGAGAATCACAGAAGAGCTCTTTCTCCCAGGCCACTGTCTGTGAGTAGCACTGGCTCAAGGTGACCCTGGCATACAACCTCAGTCCTGTATTCCACACAGAATAGCCCTTTGGTAGTTCAACTATCCCTTCAACAATAATCCCTTCAATCTTTCTTTTTACTTAAATTGATCGGTCAGTTTTTAAAGTTGGCACCAATTTGCAAAACCACTAGCAGTGTTTGAAGATACCAGTTTCTCTGTACAATATTGCATTTTTCTCTGTCAAATACTAAAGTAGCCTTAAAGTAATTATATCTAATCTATAAAAAAGATTTTCACCCACTGGAAATACGAGCCTAAATTGTAAAAAGATTAAAATGTTATTGTTGTTTCTATTTAAACATTCTATCAATTTCTTAATTCTTAGAACAGGAAGTAAAATCTACTTGGACAATTCCACAAATATTCGCTGAGCATGTATTTACGGATTGGAAACTTAAACTAATAAGAACCTGCTGTATAAAAAATAAATAAAATAAAATTCAAAAATTCAAAAAAAGAAAAACCTTGATGTTAAGACATGAAAAAAAAAAATGAGTGAGGAAGAAAGACTTGTATCTTTGTAGCTTCCAACCCAGTAGAAGAGACAAACTAAATATGCAATTACATTACAAAGAGCTTGCATTTCAAAGAATCTCAGATACTTTGATGCTTTTTCAATTACCTTATACCAGAAGCTCCCAGCAGAAAGTTTTCACACAACTGTGTCATAACTGCCACCTGGCTGGCAATAACTGTAAGATGTTATCAATTATACATACCTCCGCATTTCAGAAATGTAAAAATATGAAAAAACGTGCATCTTGGAATTCATGGAAAATAGCAGCAAGCACTTCGATAAAGAAGTTGGGAAAAACACAGAAACAGTCATGGACGTGGACGTCCACAGTAGAAGTCTTTCTGAAGGAAGTAAGGTCTAGTCTGAGACGTGAAGGCTGAGCAGGGGTATGTGAAGAGAGTAGAAAAGAGGGCTCCAGGCAGAAGTCAATTTCCATGACATTTTCCTCATCTTTGAATTTGGGGATTTTGGGATTAGATTAGAATATATGTATGTATTTTAGTACTTTATTTTGTTTTAGTAGCAATTTTTGAACGGAAATTCTATCTGGAAGCCAAATACATACATAACACACATAAAGGGGTAGTTGCTTTTATCAAAAGAGTGCGGGTGAGGTTGAGCTCTATCCATTTCCCTCCACTCTTTCCCTTAAGGGGGCTCCTAGGAGTGTGGTTTGAAAGCCACTGGACTAAATGATCCCAGGATCCCTTCTGCTTTTAATGGTCTATAATTCAATGTGACAAGCTCATTTAGACACTATCTGAAGCTCAATTCAGCTTCAGAAGTTTACAAGACTGGTAAGTGACAAAGGTGGGCTTCAATACCAGATAACCTGATTCTAACATTCACACTTTAAAAAAAAAATTTTTTTTAAATTGCAGTATAGTTGATTTACAATGTTGTGCTGGTTTCAGGGGCACAGCAAAGAGAATCAGTTATACATATACATATATCCACTGTTTTTTTTTAAAATTCTTTTTCCATATAGGTCATTACAGAGTATTGAGTAGAGTTCCCTGTGCTATACAGCAGATTCTTATTAGTTATCTATTTTATATGCAGTAGTGTGTATATGTCAATCCCAATCTCCCGATTTATATCTTCCCCCCATTTCTCCCCTGGTAACCATAAGTTTGTTTTCTACATCCATGACTCTACTTCTGTTTTGTAAATAAGTTCATGTGAACACTTTTTTTAAGATTCCACATATAAGTGATATCATATGATATTTGTCTTTCTGTGTCTGACTTACTTCATTCAGTATGACAATCTCTAGGTCCACCCATATTGCTGTAAATGGCATATTTTGTTATTTTTTATGGCTGAGTAATATTCCATTGTATATATGTACCACATCTTCTTTATCCATTCATCTGTTGATGGACACTTAGGTTGCTTCCATGTCCTGGCTATTATAAAGAGTGCTGCAATGAACACTGGGGTGCATGTATTTTTTGAATTATGGTTTTCTCCGGGTATATGCCCAGGAGTGGGACTGCTGGGTCATATGGTAGTTCTAGTTTTAGTTTTTTAAGGAACCTCCATACTGTTCTCCATAGTGGCTGTATCAATTTACATTCCCACCAACAGTGCAGGAGGGTCCAACATTCACACTTTTAACTTCACATTATACTGACTCCAATAGTGTTACTGCTATTTTTTTTCTATATGTAAAATGGGGATAACACTATATTCTAAGGTCATTGAAGAACAAATGTGCTTCATCTATTTGTGTATGAGTGGTGTTTGGGTGTGCCCATATAGACATTGTTTCTTTATCACTGCATAACAAATTACCCAAAAATTCTGTACCTTCAGAAAATACTAATTTTAGGGGACTTCCCTGGTGGTCCAGTGGTTAAGAATCCACCTTCCAATGCAGGGGACGTGGGTTCGATCCCTGGTCGGGGAACTAAGATCCCACATGCTGCGAGGCAACTAAGCCCATGCGCTCTAGGCCCCACATTCTAGACCCCGCGCACCACAACTACTGAGTCCATGCTCTCTGGAGCCCGTGCACCACAACTAGAGAGGAGCCCGTGCACCGCAACGAAGAGACTGCGCACCACAATGAAAGATCCTGCATGCTGCAACGAAGACCCCGTGTGCTGCAACTAAGACCTGATGCAACCAAATAAATAATAATAAAAAAAAGAAAATCCTAATTTTATATATTACATGACTTGAGAATTTCGACAAGCTTTGGCTCCACGTGGTGTAGACTGGGGTTACTCAGTGTCATGCAGAGCGCCTGGTCTACGCTAGAGGCTTTCCTAGCACACCTGGCGGCTTAGTAGGTATGGCTGGAAGGCTGAACTCTGTTGGGTCCTTCTCCTTGATATGGCCTCAGGCTTTTCCACTTGGTCTCTCCTCTTTTACCTAGTGGCTCTGGGTGCCAAGAGTGAATCTTTTAAGAGAGAGGAAGTGAAAGCTTTCAGTCTCTTAAGGCCTGGGCCCAGAGACAAACATGGTGTCACTCCCGCCATATGCTACTTGTCTACGCAGTCACAGAACCAACCACATTCAAGGAATGGGGATATAGATCCGATCTTTTGATGAGAGGAGTATCGGAGAAGTTGAAACCATCTTTAATCTGCCACAGACTCAGCTGAGGAAGAAGTCCATCAGGGCACAGCCAGCAAGCCCAGATGGACTCTAGTCTGGATTTATATTTTCCCCCTTGCTTTCAGGGGTGTGGAAATTACAGTCTGCTAGAGGATTTATGAGGCAATTCACTTAGTTAACCAAGTGTGAAGATAGTTCTTTATCTTGGGAAGGGAAAGGCTAATTATAGGAGCTGCTAAGGCCTGTTTAAGGAAATCACTAGTCTCAGGAAAAGTGGGAGACCAGTTTGAATAAAATAACTGTGGCAGGGCAGAAGAAGGTAGATATTGTTTTAGATAGAAAAGGTTTAAGGTGAAATGTTCTTTCACTGTGGCTCAAGAAATTACCTAGCTGTCAAATATGGAGTTTTTTGATAGAGGAAAGGTATTTCCAGTGTCTTCTTTAAGAGACGGGACTGTGGTAACCTCTGAGAAAAGAGGACTAGTTATATAAATGCTCATGATTACCCTGGGAAGAAACGAGGAGGTAGGAAGAGCTGGCCTAGCTTTACGAATGTAAAGTGGAAGGTCAAATGGAACAACTGAGATGGTAACAGCTACCAAATGAATGGAGAGAAGCCACTTGAGGCTTGAAAGGAAGGCGAAAAATAGTAGATTTCATTTCAGGAATTAATATAGGCAACCTGTGGATTTTGGAAGGGATGGAAGGGAAAGTAAAGGTGGAATTGGGCGTAATGTAGCAAGAAAATAAGAAGGGAGCTCTTGCAGACAAAAAAGAAACAGTGGACGTGGCTTTGTGAATAGAGGAGAAAAGGAAGAGGGGAAAAAAGTGTAGAAGAGCTAATGGATGAAAAGACCAAATCAAATGAGGCCAACAGGCCTGAGGCAGACGAGCAAAGGCCCTAGAAGTAGGAATATAGTTGGAGGAAGTGGAAGAATCTGACAGAAGCTTAGGTTAATTAGAGGGTTAAAGAGAAGACTGCAATTATTGTATTACAATGCCATTATTGTTATCTTTATTGTTGTGGTTATTGTTGTTATTATTATTTCTTCGTGATTTCCCAGAGTGGTTATTTCAAACCTTTTCAACTCCTTAAGCTCTAATCTTATTCTCAGCCAGTGACAGTATCTCCTACTCTGTTGAGAAGAGTGAGGTGAGTGATATGAACTCCATCAAATTCCTTCAAGTTTACATCAAATTGTCTCTGTATTTAGTGATCGTCTCTTCTTTTCTCTAATTTTAAAATGTCCCTTCTTTTTCAAGGTACCCTTGATGCCACTCCCTCTTATCTGCTGTAGGAGCTCTTTAATTATACGTTTCTTTCTTACATATTCAATGCCTCTTACTCTTCCGACTTCTTTGCTTCTGAGGAGAAGCATTTTCCTGTCTCTCCTGGGCCAAAATTATCTTGTTCCTCTATCTGCTATTACCATGAACTATACATTTTTATATCTTTCACTTCACTACGAAGCTTCTTGTAAAAGAAGTCTACATATGTTCAATCTACAGGTTAACTATTTAAAATTTTTAGGTGGGAAAGAAAAAGTGTACCGTTTTAAAAGAAGGGAAAATCATGAAGAAGAGGAGATATAGCAACTCTTACTACACTTCAGCCAAAGATGAAGACAGTGGAGCCAGTTACCAATGGTTCTTAGTGGATGAAGGAGGTGAGGGGAAGGACAGAGTGGATTCATTGCACCTTCAGAGTCTATTCCGAAGAAAGAGAAAAAGGTAGACAGGAGAGTCACAATCATGGCGGTGAAGGCCATACTAAATCTGATACCATGGAAAATGAGAAATATATGAAAAGTAACACACACACTCACGAAAGAGAAACAGAATAAGGGACATGTGTGCCTGGGTGGATGTGCATATGTGTATATGCCTTTGGGGGTGTGTATGTGTTTTATAAGAAATTGATAGATAATATTTTTGAAATTTTGTCAGCTTGAAAGATAAATTATAAATACATTCCATATATAGTAAGTATTAATCTTAAGCCACATGGCCAAATCCGTAAGAATAGCGCATTACTTTATTTCCTTCAAATCAACTTAAACCCTAACCTGGTTTCTCCATTCTGAGAATTGGCTGAAAAATGCGGTATCAATCCCGATTGTGACTCTCTGCTCTTTCTAGGATCAGGCAGGAATTCAGAGGTTTATGTGGTACTTAGAAAACAAAGGCAGGGTCTCGAAACTCTAGTCCATTGTGGTTTTTACTGATACTCTCATGACCCAAGCACCCATGGACCCTTGAAATTCATCAATTCCATTATTTGGTGCCATCTGTTGAACAAAACTCCTGTCTGGGCTTGCCACTCTCTGGGCCTTTGCCAGGGAGCAGGATGTAGATCTTTTTGAACTCCCTCTCCTTCCAAACTGCTCTCCACCTGGCCAAGATACATGTCCCACTCCCAACACAGACACAGATGCACACCACCCCCCAAAGGGACTCCAGGAGAACCAGCATAATATATCTGATGAGTACAGACCTTCACCAAAGATTACCTTCCAGCCCTACAAATATCCACGTGGAGTCAGGTTCGGGCTTGAGGATAGGTAAGAGCTATAACTTGGACTCTGTTTACTCCTGACGCAGAGTAAAAGTAGAGTATAAACACACAGACAACGACACAAATGTGTAGGTGCAGCTCTCCACTGCCCCCTTGTGGCAGGCAGATGCACACCCAATCTCTGGGGTCTTAGCAGCCCCTGAAAAAGGAAATGTCTGCCAGGTTGGAGATAGGTTCGCTGCCTTTTATATTTCCAGCCACATCAGCAGCCAGAAGCAACAGGTTACCATAAAAGGCAATACTTCAGCCTCCCTCGCAAACCACGTGAACCGGATCAGAAATCTGGGTTCCAGGCCTTTGAACGGTTGCTTTGCCAGCACATAGACTTTCCTTGAGTTTCCCATTTAAATCTGCTTAGGGACTTCTGTGGGCAACCCTGGCAGCGGCCACCACGCTGAGGGAAGGATAGTAGAAAGAGCCTGTCTACCTTCTTGGAAAGGGAGAAGGGAAAATGCGGAAGAAAAAGCAATAACTTCTGCCAAACATATGTAAATATCTTAGTATCTTTTATTATGTAGGGGGAGAAAATTCAAGTGTGTATGTAAAAATGTTCTCATAAATGGACTGTTGCCCTCGGACATATTTGATTTCTGTTTTTCAAATTATAGCTTCCAAATATCCTGAGTAAGGTTTATGACAAAGACGTAACTTCCATTTAGACAGTTGGATTTGTAGCAGTTTATTTTAATCGTCTATTCTAGGAATTCATTTCCGGCATAATGAATAAGATAATGTCTTATTTTGAGCCTGCGTATTGCTCACTGAAAGAGAAATATTGTCAAAAACCATAATTAACTGGCAGTAACTAACTAGAATTATATACTGGGGTATTGGCTACAGTAATTGCTCAATTAATGTCTTGTGTTTTTTTTGAAAACAGCAGTTTGATTGATGAGATTTCCGAAGCACCTTTACTTGGAACATTTAGGGAAATAATCAATAGAGATCAGTTGCCAAACTCTAACATTCATCTGTAGGCTAAGCAATTATTTCCAGTTCGTTTTATAAGTAACACAATTCTCTTCATTTATGATATAGCAACACAGGCTTTAATAGGAAATTATGGCTTAATGTACCCACCATTCTCAGTAAGGCATGGGTTTTGAGTTTTCTCTCAGTGGCATTGAATGGATTTATACTGAGGAATTCATGTCTCTCCAGTTTCTCCAGTGACTAATTACACATATCTATAGTTGGCTGACTGTCATCAGAGTGTTGTCCCAGAAAGTCCCTCCAGTATAAGAGGGACCAGAACACAGCAATCTGTTAAGCTAACCAGAAGTTAATTCCCCCCCACCCCCAATGTAAATCTCCTGAAGGGCAGAGTAGGAAAAATGGAAAAGGGCAATATGTGAAAAGATAATGGCTGATCATTTCTTAAATGTGATGAAACACACAAATTTAGAGATTCAGTAATCACAACAAATTCCAGTCATACTTGGATAAACCACGGTAGAGTGACAGAATCTAAAAGTAAAGAGAAAATTTTAAAAACAGAAAGGACAGATGCTATTAAAAAAAACAACAGACTAATAGCAGACTTCTTAACAATAATAACAGATCCAGAGTGTGGTGGAGAAGTTTATTTAAACTGTTGAGGCAAAATAAACATCCATCTAGAACTGTAACCTATGCTAAATTTTTAAGAGAGAAAATAAAGACATTTTCAGACATAGAGAATTGAAAAAAAATGCAACCACTAGGCACTCACTAAAGGAAAACTTAGGAGATGTACTTGAGGATACACTGTTTCTTTTAAGGAGGGAGAAAAATGTTCTAAAATTGATTGTAGTGATGGTTGCAAAACTCTGAATATCCGAAAACCTGTTGTATTGTACTCTTAATTGTGTACAAATGGGTGAATTGCATGATATTTGTAGAGGGTTGAATAATGTCCCCCCCCTCAAATTCATGTCTACCTGGAACCTCAGAATGTGACCTAATTTGGAAATAGGGTCTTTGCAGATGTAATTAGATCAAGTTCTCAAGATGAAATTATCCTGGATTTAAGATGGGTTGCAAATCCAATGACTAGTATCCTTATAAGAAGAGGAGAAGACACACGGAGACATAGAGAGAAGACCATGTGAAGATGGAGTCAGAGCATGAGTTATGCCGCCACAAGCCAAGGAATGCTGGAAGCCATCAGAAGCTGGAAGAGGCGACAAATGGATTTTGCCCTAAAGCCTCTGGAGGAAGTGAAGACCTGCTAACATCTTGATTTCAGACTTCTGGCCTCTGCAACTGTGAGAGAATAAATTTATATTGCTTTAAGTGGTAATTTGTTATGGCAACCCCAGGAAACTAAAACAGTATGTGAATTATATGTCACTAAAGCTGATACATATGATGTTCTTGAAGAAGAAAGTAAAATTTCCAAGATTTATGAGAGGCAAGGAGGACTGATGAGCAAGGAAATTGGGAAATATATAGGTAAATCTGGAAAAAAATAATTTGATGGTATAAATACTAATATTTGATTTGGATAATTAAATTAAGATATAAATATTTAGCAAAATTAACATGTAAAATGAAGGGGAGATGATAGGAATTAAAGGTAAAATATTTGTGTTTGGGAGGAGGTTTAAAATATTGAACAATTTTACCATCAACAGACGAATGGATAAAGAAGATGTGGCACATATATACAGTGGAATATTACTCAGCCATAAAAAGAACGAAATTGAGTTATTTGTAGTGAGGTGGATGGACCTAGAGTCTGTCATACAGAGTGAAGTAAGTCAGAAAGAGAAAAACAAATACTGTATGCTAACACATATATATGGAATCTAAAAAAAAAAAAAAAAAGGTTCTGAAGAACATAGGGGCAGGGCAGGACAGGAATAAAGACGCAGACCTACTAGAGAATGGACTTGGGACACGGGGAAGGGGAAGGGGAAGCTGGGACGAAGTGAGAGAGTGGCATGGACATATATACACTACCAAATGTAAAATAGATAGCTAGTGGGAAGCAGCCGCATAGCACAGGGAGATCAGCTCAGTGCTTTGTGACCACCTAGAGGGGTGGGATAGGGAGGGTGGGAGGGAGACGCAAGAGGCAGGAGATATGGGGATATATGTATATGTATAGCTGATTCACTTTGTTATAAAGCAGAAACTAACACACCATTGTAAAGCAATTATACTCCAATAAAGATGTTAAGTAAATAAATAAATAAATAGCTTAGGACCTAAAAACAATTTTAGATGTTAAAATAAGTTTGCATGTTGAAATCTTAAGGTTAACAACTAAATGAATATAAATAGTGTATGTAATTTTTTAAACAGTTTAAAGAGAAAATGAAATTAAAAAATTAAACTCACAAAGGAAGAAAGGGAGAAAAGAGGCTAAAATCGCCACTAGAAGACAGATGTTGTCAGGTTGGATTAAAAAAAACAGGGTTTAGGGCTTCCCTGGTGGCGCAGTGGTTGAGAATCTGCCTGCCAATGCAGGGGACGCGGGTTCGAGCCCTGGTCTGGGAGGATCCCACATGCCGCGAAGCAACTAGGCCCGTGAGCCACAATTACTGAGCCTGCGCGTCTGGAGCCTGTGCTCTGCAACAAGAGAGGCCGCGATAGTGAGAGGCCCGTGCACCGCGATGAAGAGTGGCCCCCACTTGCCACAACTAGAGAAAGCCCTCGCACAGAAACGAAGACCCAACACAGCCATAAATAAATAAATAAATAAATAAAAAGACGTTCTCTCTATAAAAAACAAAACAAAACCAGGGTTTAGGATATGCTGTCACCAAGAGGTATCTCAAAAGGTAAAGGACACACAAAAGTCAAAATGAAAAGACAGAAACAGTTCCAAGGTGACTATTTTGATTTGCACTAAACTCTCTGCTTTTGTGTATGTTTGAAAATGTCCACAATAAAAAGGCAAGTCAAAGAAAAGTGATGTCATTGGAAGCGTGACAGATATTTAAAATATAGTAGGAGTTTCCTGTGAACAAATATATGCCAATGAATAAAAGGTCATAGACAAAATGAACAATTTCCAAGAAAACCTAACTTCATAAAACTCAAAGTACAAGAAACCTTCGTACTCACATGACTATTAAAGCAGCAGTTAAAACATAATCTCACAAAGAAAATAGTAGACACCTATACTTTCACTAGTGAGTTCTATCCAGTTTGCATGGAGGACTGAATTGCAACACTTTAAAACTTTTCCAGATGATATTAAAAGAGCGAACACTCTTCAACTCATTTCATGAGGCTAGTAAACTCTGAAGCTAAAACCAGACTAGGATATTATAATGAAAGAAAATTATAGGACAGTCTCATTCAAAAACATATATTCAAAAATTCCTAAACAAAATATTAGCACAGAATCCAGCAAAATAAAGTGTGAAAATACAAAAACATGTTCAAGTTGCATATATCGTAAAACATATCCTGTGCTAAAAACCGGGCTCCTGTAGTTTTTTAATCTATTGCAGGAGCTCATCAAAACCACCAAACCCTTTCTGGTTTCTCTCTCTGTTTACATTTGTACTAGTAGAGTCTCTTTGCTCAAATCAGGCTTTTGTTTTCAGTTCCTACCAGGATTTGGCCAATGCCCCAGGGAAGAAAATTGCCAGTGACCATGATCAATATCTCACCTAGGAATGACTCTTCTGTCTTTGGAATTTTAGTTTATCTAATCCTAATTGCTTCTACAGTTCTTCATTTTCACTGCTTTTTGGTACACTGTATTCAATTGAATGAATATAGTACAACTTCTTTATCCATTTACTTTCTATGGACATGCGTTGTTTTCAGTATTTGGCTGAAATATGAATGTTACTGTGGACATTTGGCACATCTCCTGAAGCACATGAGGGGACATACCTAACAGTGGAATTGCTGAGTAATAGGATATGTGTATGTTCAACGTGGTAGCTAATGCCAAATGATTTTCCAAATTGTTGACCAATTTATATTCTTATCAACAGAGTGTAAGAATTTTCATTGTTTTCATTTTAGCCATTCTGATAAGTACATCGTGAGAACTCACTGTGCCTTTAATTTGCAATTTTCTGATTACTAATGAGGTTGAGAACCTTTTTTCTCTTTGTTAGCCATTTGGGAGTCTCTTTTCTGAATTTCCTGTTCAAGTCTCTTGTCCATTTTTCTATTGTGGTCATCTCTCTTTCTTATTGGTTTGCAGAAGTTTTTAATGTATTCTGGATATGAGCCCTTGGCTAGAATTACATATTTTTTGTCACTCAGTGACTTGCATTTTCACTCTTTAATGGTGTTTTAGATTAACATAAATTCTTCATTTTAATGTAGTACAATTTATCGATTTTATCCTTTTTATTTATTCCCCTTCCTTTATTTAACTGGCTTGCTCAACCGATATAATGTTGAATAGAAACAGTGACAGCAGATATCATTGTCTTGTTCTCAATCTCAAAAGGAAAGTACACTTTCAATTCTGCACGTAAGGAGTCTAGAAGTCACTACTCTGTCCTAACAAGTAAAAAGCCAAACAAACTGAAAAATCAGCAACTCTTCTTAGCCATATAAGAAAAGTGAAGTCACAAGGCAGATGACTGCCCCCAAATTGAAGAGACAGACAGGAGGATACAGAGAATCACCATATACTGGAACAGAAATCTCTGTGGGAACCAGTGTTGTGGTAGGAAAACCTGAACTATAAATAATGAATTGCTGGAGGCTCAGTGTAGACAAATCTGAGAGTTAAAAACTCCAGAAGGCCCCAGTAATAGGGGAGCCCCATTCTTTTGTAGTTTTACCTCCAGGAGCTCACACAGATTTTCACAGTAAATATCAGAGAAATTTCCCCTCATGTTTCTAGCAGGGGGAGGGGAAAAGGAACTTTCTCTCAATTTTGCTATGAACCTAAAACTGCTCTAAGGAAAGGAAATCTTACATTATTTCATCATTGTGTACAAACATTTTCTGTATGAGAGTAAAGCCATCATCTTCTATTCTTAGTAAAGACTTTTAAAAAAATTATGATTGAATTTTGAATTTTATTAGTTTTTGCAATGATTGAGATTTTTATATGATTTTTAACCTGCAGTTTTAAAGAAAAGCTTCACTGAACTTAAAATTGTTGGTTAATACCATTTTTTTCTTCAGCCCTTTAAAGGTTGTCCCAATGTCTTCTGGCTTTCATAGTTTCTGAGAAGTCAGCTTTTAATCTTCTTCTTCTTATTCTATATATGTGGTAATTTTTCTATGGTTGATTTCAAGATTTTCTCTTTGACTTTCAGCAGTTTCACTACAATATGTCTAGGAGTGGATTTCTTTGTGCTTTTCTTGCTTGAGTTATTGAGCTTCTTAGATATGTAAATTAAAGTTTTTCATCAAATGTTAAAAGTTTTCAGCCATTATTTCTTCAAATATATTTTCTTCCCCTTTCTCTCTCTCCTATCCTGTGATTCCAACTACTGATGCGTTACACTGCTTTTTATTGTCCCATAGGACTCTATGGTTCTATTTACTTTTCTTTAGTCTTATTTTTTTTCTATTTTTCAGATTGGGTAATTCAATTGCAGTCTTTAAGTTCTCCTTGTTTTTCTACCATCTCTAAACTGCTGTAGTATTCATCCAGAGATTTAATATTTGTATTCTTCAGCTTGAGAATTATCATTTAAAAATATTATTTTAAAAATTTATTTCCTGATTGAGATTGCCTATCTGTGTATTCACTGATACTATATTTTCCTTTAATTCTTTGAACATATTTATAGATATTATAACCCCTTCTGTGGTGAGGGTTCCATAAATGTCTAAATACTTGGCCCACAGCCAATTTTTTAGACATAGGAGAAACCCACAGAGGACAGGGTTAAAGAGGAGGGCAAAGACATAAGAACAGGGCAAAAAAGCAAGGGCATATTCTAAGGATAAAGTAAGTTACTGCTGGTTTGTTTGCTTTGGAATCTGTATTCTGACCTTTAGATTTTCTGCTACTTGATCTTCCCAAAATTTGGAATGTACTCCTTTAAGAAGAGGATTAAATTCACATATCTAGCTCCATATCACTCTATTTTTCAAGAATAGATGACCCTCTGTTTTCTATCTGCTTCTCTGTGGTGTCCCCTGGGGCCCCATAACACATGAATAGTTTAGCTATCAGTCAGGGGTTTGGGAAGTTTAGTTTCTAAATTTGGGTCTGTTGTTTTCATGCTGTGAGTTAAAAACTCTTAGTCCTTCCAGTGCTTCTAGTTTTCTTGAGTTTATGCTTTTAGATATTTATTATTGAATTTAAATAGTTTTATTTAAAAATTTTTCCATGCTTTATATTTGTTCTCTGTTGCAGGTTCATGAGACCACTCTTTCCTCTACCATTACTAGAAGTTAATCTTGAATTAACTTTGAATAGTCTCAGTTTTTTATTACCTAAAAATGTACTTTCCCACTCTATATTTGAAGAATAATATTGCTGTGCATAAAATTCTATATTGGCAGTTATTTTCCCCCCAGTATGTTAAAGATGTTTTACTCCTTAAGCTTCTACTGTTGTCCTTGTGGAGTTAGCTGTTAGCCTAAATTTCAAATACTGTTTCCCTCTCACCTGATATACTGCCTACTGCTGTATTCTGTTTTATTCCTTGCTTTAGCAAGCATTACTATCTAACCTACTGTATATTCTCATTTTTTATATTAGGTGCCTCTCTTTCACCTAAAATGTAGTCTATGGAAGCAGCATCTTTTCCTATTTTGTTCATTGCTCTACCCCCAATACAGAAAGTAGAGGCTGCCCTATGATAAATATTCAGTAAATGTTTGCTGAAGAAAGGATCGGGGAAGCTCTGTCTGTTCCTAAGGTAGGCTAGTCACGAGTTAAACTCTACTTAAGGAAAGCTTTTCTAAGTTCCTTAAGAAACTTAAGACAAGACTGATCAAGTATTGTTTTTATTAAGATTCAAATGTAAAGTGAAAAAACAATGATCTATTGGAGTTGGTGAATATTATACTAGTAATTAATAAATAGTAAAGCAATAGTTATTCAAGTTTAGCTTGTTTAAGAATTAACTAAGGGTTCCTGGGAAGGCTCCTTTTAGCAGAGATTCTAAGTCAGCTAGGATGGGAGTGATGCCCAGGAATGTGCCTTTTACACTAGCATCTCAAACTTGGAAAACTTTGATATGAAGAATCACAATTTGCTCCTTAAAGCATGGGAATCAGTCGTTAGTTAGTGGCTGAGTTTGGTAAAACATTTCTTTCTCTGACCATTGTGATTTTGCCGACCAGTGCATATCCTGTTTCAGTGTCCAGTTTCTAACCTCCATCATAATTGGCTGGAATTCCCAGAAAAAGGCCAACTTCTTCATGTTCTAGTTTTCTTCCCTGTGAATTAATTATGGATTCACACCTACTATTTCATATTTACAAAGTGGTGAAAGTGCATTCCTGGAGTGGAACTGAATACATTAAAATATCTGATAATAAATAGAGATTACATTGCAGAGGAGCTCATGGGACAGTACTTCAGTCTTTTGGATTTGTAATACTAAAATGCTCACCATCTGTGTTCAATCAATATTTATTTCTTTCACATTTGAATGTAATCCCAACTTGGAGAAAAAGAGCTAAGAAATATATTCTAAAATTGATCAGAAAGAGACTTAGCTACCTAACCTCAAGTCTCTTTTCCATTGACCTGTTTTCTTCAGGCTCCATTTCAGTAATCCACAAATTCTGATACTTGAATATAAAGCATTAAAGTGTTGATTGCAAAGTCTTGTTTTTAGGGGTCAGGGAAGGGTTAGAACATCCTGGGACTGGATTTCATTCTTTTCTAGAATTCCTGTGTAATTTTATGCTCCTCCATCTGCACTAAGGGTTCTACTAGAATAAAAGAGAGATTTCAGTCACTTTCTCTCATTGGTTTGTAACTGCATTTCTAATAGCAACTTTCCAATAGAGGTGCAGGTGCTTATGTAAAGAAAGGCTATTCTTACAACATCCTGAATTTAGAATAATGCATTTAGGAGAAGAAGCTTTACACTTTCCACCCTGCCTACCTTCTTACTTTCAACTTTAAAACAAGAAAGTCTTCCCCTCCCCCCAAAGCTGTTGTGAGAGTTCCTCTACTAATCTATTGAAGCATCTATTTTTTGAGGGTCTATGAGGACAGTGGCAGAGATATGTGACAGATATTGTTTTTAGCCATACAGTACGTTTTCCTATGTGCTCCTCCCAACTTCATACAATGGACCCTTTCTTTATTTACCCCAGTATTCGTGAATAGGAATGAGACTCAGCTTTGTCCAATAGGCGAACCCATTCCCTTGGCCACATAAATTTGTTCAGAGTTAACTTAATGACATCATTCAACCAATCAAATTCCTTGGGATATTTCTGTTGGGACAAGGGTAGAAAATTGCTTCTTGCCTTTGTGATTCCCCTTGCTGGAAGGATATAAATCTTAGACCACTGGCAACTACCCTCCTTGTGTGGATGGAGTCTACCAACAAAAGGAGAGAATGAGGCCCACTCTCAGACGGAAGAAGAGTAGATACCTGAATGAAAGGATCTTGATGACCTGGTCCTGAATATGTTTATGCTTGATGCTGGGGCTACTCTTTCCCTTCCTAGTTCCTAGTTATTTTCTTTCCCTTTTTTTTTTTTAACCTTAAGCTAGTTGAATTGGGTTTCTGTTACTTACAAATAAAAATGTCCAGACTAAATTAAGCAATGACAACAAAAACAACAAATATAAATGGAAATTTTTTTAAAATGCAAGAATTCAGTAATCTCTTGAATTGTATAAATGAGTTTTTTGGATATGTCACAGGCCTTGACATTTTCATTTATACCTTGATTTTGTGTCAGGATTCCTTTACTCTTCTTGTGTTCAACATTAATAAATTGCTATTTCTTGACGAGGGAAATAGGAGACTCTTATAATATTAAGTTTAGGTAGATCCCAGAAAAACAGTGTTCCCAAATTCTTTCATAATCTGGTTACACTGTCACCTTAAGCTTAGGAAGCCAAAAATCATTATGGAGATAAAAATCTCT
Source organism: Eubalaena glacialis (assembly GCF_028564815.1). Lineage (NCBI taxonomy): Eukaryota > Metazoa > Chordata > Mammalia > Artiodactyla > Balaenidae > Eubalaena > Eubalaena glacialis. The sequence goes on from NC_083721.1 coordinate 115,318,496, forward strand.
CTCTCCTAAGGGGAGAATTCCAGAGTAACTGAACAGGTTTCTCTTTGAGGATCACGATTCCTAGCTCTAGCTTCTTAACACTTAAAGGTGAATTTTACCTTTGCCATTGGAGATGTTATTTCAATGCTTGTAAATCAGATGGATTAAAGATGGGGTGTAGCTTTTCATACATTCTGGGACACTTCTGAGAGTGAAAGGGGCCTCTGTTAATAATTAGACCTGGGACAATAGATGCATACCAAGAACATGCTGGGAAAAGAGGAGTATATGGTCATTCTAGACAAAGGCTCTTTTTGTAGACTAGTGGTTTTCAAACTGGTTTCATATCATATTTGCCTGCGAAACTAAAAAAAAATATAGAAGCCAGGTCTCCCTACCCAGAGATTTTGATTGAATTGTCTAGGGCAAAATCTGGGAATTTTATATTAAAAAATTATTCCTCTGCTGATTCTATTGCATAGCCAAGTTTGAGAACCATAACACCTCTGACTGAGTTTAACTATTTTAATTTTAGTATACAAGTATGTAAACCTGAGACTCAAAAGTCTAGGACCTGGTTTCTGTTCTTCCATTAACTAGGTGTGTGATCTTGGACAAATAATCTTCTGGTGTTTAGTGGCTTCATCTGTAAAATGAAGGACTTAGACTAGAAAAACTCTAAGACCCATTGAAATCTACAATTCTGATCCTGTTAAAGAATTCTTCTTTCAAGGGATTAAAAACTCTTGAAATCAGAACCTACTTCCCCCAGTCTTGGATCATGACAGAACATTACTTGGAGGAAGGATAAATCAAGTTCATTTTTTAAAAGCCAAGAATTGGATTTGTGGTATAAATGAAGTGATAGAACATACCCGCACATTTGTTCCAGTGCTGTTTGACAGTGCTTAGCTGTTTTTATGCCAGCTAAGAGGATGAAAGGACTGCAGCCCTCAGAGAGATTATGTAATTTTTGCAATCTAATCCGGCACAACATTCAACAACTAAGATGTCCAAGGATGGGGTTACTTTCCCCAGAAAGAATTTTTATGGTTTTATATAATGGAGAGGCACTGCCTTGGGTGTCTTGTTAATAATCTAATTCTGTGTGTTCTTCCGTCTATAAATGGAGACAAACTGAGGGATATACAGCTTGTCTAAAATAGAAGGCCTAGTTCAGGGTGTGAAATGTATTTTGTTAAGTCATTTTATGATTCAGTTTCTTATTCCCTTTAAGAACAAGATCCTTCGTAAAGAATGGACTTGTGGACACGAGGAGGGGAAAGGGTAAGATGGGACGAAGTGAGAGAGTGGCATGGACATATATACACTACCAAATGTAAAATAGATAGCTAATGGGAAGCAGCCGCATAGCACAGGGAGATCAGCTCGGTGCTTTGCGACCACCTAGAGGGGTGGGATAGGGAGGGTGGGAGGGAGGGAGACGCAAGAGGGAAGAGATATAGGAACGTATGTATATGTATAACTGATTCACTTTGTTATAAAGCAGAAACTCACACACCATTGTAAAGCAATTATACTCCAATAAAGATGTTAAAAAAAAAAAACAAAAAACAAGATCCTTTAAGGCCTTAATACTGGTATTGAATTACTTTAAGAAATATAACCCTATAAAAACCCTCTCACCCCTGTCTGCTCCTTTTGCCCTGTCTGGGTTAATGTATCAGGTAGGACACATCAATCCTGCCCTTTTCCACATCACTTTGTTGCACCTCTTCCTCAAACTCACTAACTAGCAATTCTCCCTTCCCTTAAACGTCCTTTTCCATTCTTCTATAGAATAATCCCTAATAAATAAAACCGAGGGGGACCATCTCGCTACTTAACATTTAACTCTCGAGTTAACCATATATAGCCTATTTGTCCAAAAACATGTTTGAGTTCCTACTGGACCTTTAAGTTTTATATCGTCCCAAGATTTTTTATGTATTTCTGTAACTTGGTCTATAAGACCCCCCAAAGTAATCCATGCTGCAAAATACTGTTCTTCCTCTGCCTAGGTCTAAACCCCAAAGAAGAACTCCCTTTCCTGGCAATAGTATCAGTTAAAAATTAAGGGAAAATGATCCGATTTAACTAATGTGCATTACTGTATAAATAGGACAATCAAATTTATGCATTCTATTTAGCTACTTATAATACTTTTTTCTCTTTCTGTATGTTCTATATAAAGATTCTAAGTTTTTTTTCCTCATATGCATCTCTCAGAAAAAGCTGAGTTTGTATTTGCGGGTACTTGTTGCATATTTCCCTACAAAGTGGAGTTCTGATGATGGTTAGCTGATCATCAGTCCTCCAAAAATCCACTTAACACTTCTTGTAAAGTATAAGCATAACTATTAGTAAGTGTTGCATAAGTGAAAAACTGGATAGAAGCTAGGCAGGATGGAGGGCTGGTCCACAGAGAGAATCTGAGGGTGATATTCAGTGCTGGAAGGCATTTTTCCCTCTTTTCCTGGGCAAAATACTGGTCCTAGGCAAAACTAGGACCAGCTCATGAAATGTTTTTTGTATCCTACCTCCCTATTTATACTTCTTTCCAGCCTCTTCAGGACCTCTTTCCATTATCATCCTAGGTTCACCACTATAGTCTTGCCTTGTTCACAGAAGGCCTCCTTGCTCCAATATCGCCTATTTCTTCTCTACTTGAGTGGATTCTTCATACCACTCAAAATCATCTCTTTTCTGAAACTCTTTCTAAACACATTTTAGTATGAAAATAATCTGATTGATCGATTAATTTTGAACTGAGTTTTTTTTTATAATTTATGTATAGTGAATGCTCAAATCTTTTTTTAAAAAATTTATTTATTTTATTTATTTTTGGCTGCGTTGGGTCTTCATTGCTGCACGTAGGCTTTCTCTAGTTGCAGGGAGTGGGGGCTACTCTTCATTGCGGTGCGTGGGCTTCTCACTGCGGTGGCTTCTCTTGTTGTGCAGCACAGGCTCTAGGTGTGCGGGCTTCAGTAGTTGTAGCACGCGGGCTCAATAGTTGTGGCTCGCAGGCTCTAGAGCTCAGGCTCAGTAGTTGTGGCACACGGGCTTAGTTGCTCCGCGGCATGTGGGATCTTTCCCGACCAGGGCTCGAACCCGTGTCCCCTGCATTGGCAGGCAGATTCTTAACCACTGCACCACCAGGGAAGCCCCTGAACTGAGTTTTTTTTCTTTTCCATTATGGTTTATCCAGGATATTGAATATAGTTCCCTGTGCTATACAGTAGGACCTTGTTGTTTATCTTTCTATATATAATAGTTTGCATCTGCTAAACCCAAACTCCCAATCCAACCCTTCCCTGCCCCCCTCTCCCTTGGCAACCACAGGTCTGTTCTCTATGTCTGTGAGTCTGTTTCTGTTTTATAGATAAGTTCATTTGTGTCTTATTTTAGATTCCACATATAAGTGATATCGTATGTTATTTGTCTTTCCTTTTCTGACTTACTTCACTTAGTATGATAATCTCTAGGTCCATCCATGTAGCTGCAAATGGCATTACTTCACTCTTTTTATGGCTGAGTAATACTCCATTGTATATATGTACCACATATGCTTCATCCATTCATCTGTCAATGAACATTTAGGCTGCTTCCATGTCTTGGCTTTTGTGAATAGTGCTGCTATGAATATAGGGGTGCATGTATCTTTTTGAATTAGAGTTTTGTCCAGATACATGCCTAGGAGTGGGACTGCTGAATCATATAGCAACTCTAGTTTTAGTTTTTTGAGGAACCTCCATACTGTTCTCCATAGTGGCTGCACCATTCCCACCAACAGTGTAGGAGAGTTCCTTTTTCTCCACACCCTCTCCAGCATTTGTTATTTGTAGACATTTTAATGATGGCCATTCTTACTGGTGTGAGGTGGTACCTCATTGTAGTTTTGATTTGCATTTCTCTAATAATTAGCAATGTTGAGCATCTTTTCCTTGTGCCTGTTGGCCACCTGTATGTCTTCTTTGGAGAAATGTCTATTTAGGTCTTCTGCCCATTTTTTGATTGGGTCGTTTGTTTTTTTGTTATTGAGCTGTATGAGCTGTTTGTATATTTTGGAAATTAAGCCCTTGTCAGCTGCATCATTTGCAAATATTTTCTCCCAGTCTATAGGTTGTCTTTTCATTTTGTTTATGGTTTCCTTTGCTGTGCAAAAGCCTGTAAGTTTGGTTAGATCCCATTTGTTTATTTTTGCTTTTATTTCTATTGCTTTGGTAGATTGACCTAAGAAAACATTAGTATGATATATGCCAGAGAATGTTTTGCCTATGTTCTCTTCTAGGAGTTTTATGGTGTCATGTCTTATATTTAAGTCTTTAAGCCATTTTGAGTTTATTTTTGTGCATGGTGTGAGGGTGTGCTCTAACTTCATTGATTTAGATGCAGCTGTCCAACTTTCTCAACACCACTTGCTGAAGAAACTGTCTTTTCCATTGTATATTCTTGCCTCCTTGTCGAAGACTAATTGACTGTAGGTGTATGGGTTTATTTCTGGGCTCTCTATTCTGTTCCATTGATCCATATGTCTGTTTTTGTGCCACTTCCACACTGTTTTGATTACTGTACCTTTATAGTATTTTCTGCAGTCTGGAAGGGTTATGCTTCCTCCTTTTTCTTTTTCCCCAGGATTGCTTTGGCAATCCTGGATGTTTTATGGTTCATATAAGTTTTACGATTAGAAGATAATCCGATTTAAATGTAAGACTCCAAGATTGTTTGTACTTCAAAGGAAGATATATGTTAACCCAAAAGTGTCTCCAGTAGTGGTGTTTTACATAGTCTGGCTAATTAAATCACACAGTTCAGGCAGTGTGAGGGACTATATTTTGGTCAAGGGGCTAATCTATGTAGTGATCTGCCTGTATATCGCTCTCCAGCACTACCTTCCCTTTTGTATCTTCTCTTCTTTCCTTTAAAAAAGTAAATTACGGAATTTATCTATAGAGATCACTTATTTGGAAGATAAAGATCCAGACAATGGAATTTTTAAAGTATTTTGAAATTTATTCATTATTTTCATTTTTTAAAATCAGTGCAAGAATGATTTTCTATTTGCTCTTGTGCACCAGTGCATCAGGGCCAGGCAATGGTGTGATCCAGGAGGCTGAGAACCTGGGGCAGGAGGCAGTGGGTGCTGAATCACACCGTGGGTGCTGTTGCCACCAGACATGGGTGTGATCAAGTAGATCATCATGGGTAGACCAAAGATACTCTAAGAGGCCATTTTATGAAATAAAAATGATTTATTACTGAGCAGGAGGTATCCAAATCGTAGAAGCCCAAAGAGAAATTTGCTAAGCAAAGATGAGGAAGATCAAATGGCTGGGTCTTTCCAGGCACTGCTACATCATTGTTTCCATAGGCTTCTGCATGTGTTGAATCTATATACCTGTAGTTAGTGATTCTGACACACTGCATATGCACATCGACACTAACTTCCCGCGAAGTACACATTTCATAGAGCTTCAGTGACTATGAGATTTTTTTTGTTGTTAGTGCCACTTTTTTTAGGCGGTGAATATTCCCTCCGAATTCTGATTTTTGTTGCACGAATGATAAGTAAAATGAATTTGCGAAGGTTTTGTGAGTAACCATTTAGCTTTACTTTTTCTTTTCTAAAGGTAAAGTTGGATAGTTTCAAGCGAAGCAAAACTATTCAAGAATCAACTCCTAACCCACTAATGCTCTCCCACCCCACCTATATTCATCAATACAGCTGAAAAGGGAGAGAGGCAGGAGGACCCAACGAAAGTGTTTGAATCTCTGCATAAAAGAGTAGGGACAGAGAACGAAACATTTCTGGACCAGGGCTTAAAGAGAAAATAATTTTCTTTTTTTTTCATTTTGTTTTGTTTTTCCCTTCCCTTGGTTTTGGCAATTGAAAGGCTCTAGTGGGTATGGAATTTGAGCGGACTGGAGAGGATGGGGGGAAGTGAGACATCAGCTGTGATGTTTGGCTGAATGCTCAGAAATGGATCCCCTTTACTGTCTTTACAGAGGTTTAACTAAAGAATGGAATTTGCAAGTTTGGACTGTGCATCTTTCACAGATACTACTCTGGGGCTAAAGTTCATGGGTTACAACCCAAAAGGGTTAGACTTCATTTCTTCTTCAATCGATTACACAAAATAATTGTATTACATAAAACATGTGAAGACATAAATGTATTTAATACTCATTTTATACCTTATATCTCTTAGTACACCTCTATTTAAAGCCCTAAAATTTCTCCTCTCTCTCCACCAATGTTGAGCTTTTGTCTAAAGTCCAAAAATGTGAACCTAGAGCAGTGTATATTCTCTGAACATTCCTGAAAACAGTCTTCCACTGTAAAAGTAATATAATCACACTGTAGAAAATTGGGGGGAAAAAAAAGGAAAAGAAAATACCACCTACAGTAGTAAATTGCCACAAATGAATATGATATTACTTTCTGTATTTTCTCTCCTATTTTTCATTTAATAAAATCCTATTAATTATTATATTAAACATTTTACCTCCGAAAAAGTATTTAGGTTCACCTTTCACACTAACACAATGGCTCTCAGGCATTTGGGATCTAAGGAGGATGATTATTTGTAGCTATTTTATACACTTTAGGAGTTTATATGTCAGAATCAGACTGTTAAATAGGTTCATGTTAAGATCTGTTAAATTCTGAAAGTCCTGGGACAAAGTCTAAATTTATCCTTAGAAAAAAATGGTAATCCTGAAAGTGCTAAAAAAATAAAATTTCTTAATGAGATATCATTATAATGTCTATATTTTTCATATATTTAACATTATGAGGCTGTATATTTGCCTCTTAAATTCTTGTCTGGATAGCAAGATGACGTGCCAAATCTCCTCGTCAAGACATCTCTACATCATGATGTAGTCAAAGATACTGGAGTAGGTGGAGAGACACTCTTTTTACCCTTTTTGGGTCCAATTTCCACATTTGTAATAATGGAACAGAATTAGACTATCTCTAAGGTTCAGTCCTATTTCAGCAATATATTCTGTAGAGTTGAGAACTTGAAGAGTTTCCTTGGTTTAGGACAGAGTTATTTTTAGACAGAAATGTCTTTTGTGTTCTCAAGACACATGAGACTAGTCTTCTAACATTTTTTCCTTAAATATCTGCTAAAAGAATTTTGAAAAAAAATATATCTTCTTGCCCATCTAAATGTACATTTAAAATTTCTCATCATAACTATAAACAAAGGTATCATTTCCAGTATGATGCAAATACTGATCTTTTAAAATAAAACTCTTTAAAAACACTCAGTATAACCTAAAAACCATAGCAGTGTGTTGCTAACCATAATCCATTAAAAAAATAAATCAGTGAATCAACCTTTCAAACTAGAAATTCCACTTTTAGTTTGCTTTGTACTTGTGTTTCCATTCTCCTCCTCCCACAGAATTTTATCCTAACATATTTTTATGCTTAAAAATCTTTTATTAATTATCAGATTACTCTGTAATAAAATTATGTGTACCCATTTGGAAATAATTTTTTAAAGACTTGTGTACATAAGGGTCTAACTATTGAAGATTCTTTGAAGTGAGTTTTTTTATTACAGTTATTAGTACACAATTGAACTAAACAGCACAAATATATATTATAAAATATGACACACAATTGTTAAGGAAATGCATTTTTTAGGGAGATGGATGGAAATTTTCTACAAATAACCCTATGTAGACATGGACGAATGTTACTTATTGTTAGAATGAGACAGGGTTGAGTATCAATTCTGCTCTAATTTTCATATTTTCAGGTGGAAAGATTATGTCTATTTAAATATAAGTAAATAGGAATGGAAGTTTTGTTATAGCAATGTCATTCAGTTTTTTGAACTCTTGAGTCCTATGCAAAAAATCATATACGATCTTTGTGATGGTTAATTTCATGTGTCAACTTGTCTAGGTTATGGTGCCCAGTCATTTGATCAAATACTAGTCTAGATGTTGCTGTGAGGTCACTTGTGAAGATGATTAACATTTATAATCAGTTGACCTTAACATGATGGGCCCATGCAATCAGCTGAAGGCTTTAAGAGCAAAAGACTGAGGTTTTCCGAAGAAGCAATTCTGCTTCAAGACTGCAACGTAGAAATTCTGCCTGAATTTTCAACCTGCTGGTATGCCCTGCAGATTTTAGACTCAAGACTGCTAAAGTTAGGAATCATGTTGCCCAAGAAGAACAAATCTAGTCAAGATACTCTGGAATTCTTTCCTTAAGAAAGGGATATATCCATCTCCATAATGATTTTTGACTTCCTAAGCTTAAGGTGACAGTGTAGCCAGATTATGAAAATATGTGGAAAGACTATTTTTCTGGGATCTGCCTAAGCTTTATATATTAAAATATACCTCTCCTATTGGTTCTGTTTCTCTGGAGGACCCTCTCTAATACAATCTTAAAAATATTTTTAATGATCTATCATGTGACATTTGATTTAGTTCCTTTTAAAATTTTTTAGGGCAAGGAATTGAATATTCCCTGATTGAAAAAAATGATTTCTTACCCAGTTGTTAACTTTCTCAGCACCTACGCCAACATGTCAAATTAGTGTCTTTGGTGCTCCAGAGGCTTTTACATCCCTAAAGCAATGTCCTTTCTCTTGTGAAGCAAAAGGACAATCATGAAAGAGAAACATTTTACATGGATTTATTTCCATAAAACTATCTTTGTCCCAATACTCCATGGAAAATCTATGGTAGCCTCAGCCCTAGTCAGAAAACAGCTGATGTCAACCATCTTGCTATCCATATTTTAAAATATTTCTTCTATTGTTATTTATTTATGAACAGCATTTTGGCTATGGTAGAAATAAAACATACTAAGAACGATTAAGCTCAGAAATAAGGAAAAATTCAATGATGATGATTTATTTGGAAACAATGATATTTTTGTAATATTAATGAAGTTATTGGTACTCAGTTAAACATATTTCAAACTAGGGCACTTTGATCAAATTCCTTTTGGTTCATTTGCAACTTAATAATAAATTTTTACATATTTCTAGTTAATATATCAAACTCAACTGAGTAATTGATGCTCATCATTTATTTTACTATTAAGAGTACACATTTAAGTTATGCTTTGGAATTACTGTTTGCTGCAATATCTAAAACTCTCCTTTAGGTCATACATCAGGAAAAGGGGTATAAACAACATTTTATGTCACCTAACCCAATTATTTTTGATGCAATAGCCCAGGGTTTCTCCCAGACTTAGCATAAGGCAGGGGCTTCATAAACATTTGAGGAATTAATTGAAAGTGCAAAAACAGATTCTCAAGTATTAAGTGCTCAAAATTATGGTTGTATTTGAAAGTGATTTCTTCACTTTCAGGAAAATAACTCCTTTTATAGATTGAAATGAAAGATGTTCGAACATGATGATAAACCAGTTTTTAAAAAGGGCCAACAGATAGCAAAAGATTGATACCTATTACCTGTAGGCTATTTCATTTCACTTAGATAATTAATATTACCAATACTGTGGAGTATTCTTACTAGTGAAATGTAATCTTAACTAACTTTATAAAATACAATCTAAAAACCCTTAAGTGGATAAATATGTGTAAGTGCTCAATAAGTGTTAGTTATCATTACTGTGGTTATTACCTCCAGCTTGCTTTGTTCTTTTCATAGGTGGAGTACCATCCTAGTTACCAAATTTCTTGGCTGTACCAGGTGAACTGGCAGTGTTGATTGATGTTTAATGTATCATCTAAATTCCTTTCATTCCTAAAATTCTTTATTTAAGAACTGCAATTTCTTGGAGAACTAATGTTGTGAATTGAAAATTTTCTAATATTTCTTAATAATTATGTGTGTTGTTTGGTATAATGCATAAAATTGAATAGAACAAATTTACCAATGTTTAGAAAATGATGTCTTGTTTCAAAAATTTGAATAGCCATTAGATGGTACAATAACTTAGGGAAAAACCAGGCTTCATGCCCTCTAGTTTCCCAATTAAAAGGAGCCCATTTCTAGGTTGGGAGAAGATATGGGTAAGATCATTCCTCTTATTTGAAAATCATACAAAGTTTTTCGGAGTCACACAGACCCGGAGTGGAGGTGAACGACATCCCCTCACATCTGTAAAAGCTGTTGTCTGCTTTAAAAGGAAAAGCTCTCAGTATGACTTAAATGTCACATTTTCGAAATACAGCTTGAAGCTCTTTTCAGGGCTGAACAGAGCACAAAGGTAATGATTATTATTTACCTCACATTAAAAAACAAAAAACAAAAAACAACTAACTCAAAGATCTGCTTATTGCCTTTAGGCTCTGCTTTAGGGAGCCCTTAAAATATTTCTTTAAAATCTGCTTGTATTCTGTAGAATTACAACTATAGTGTTGATTTTTCTCTTGTGCTATTATATTTAACCAACTCCCACTGAGATCTGATGGTATAAAGAGACGATACTTACGCTGCAGAATTTTTGCCTAAGTAAAAATATAATGAGTAGATTATCAAAGGTTACATTTACCATAAATCAGATACCCTAAACTACATATTCAGACTAGCGAGATACAGATACAACTATCAATTCAATTTTGATGGTGCAAGGGTATTCCCCCACCTCGCCCCCCTCACAACTGGTGTGCTGGAACTGGCTTGCACTAGCTTGTGAGAGCAGATTTTTAAATTTTCAGGACTCACGTTGGTAGCTTGAAATCTGTCATGAAGGGAGTATGAAAACCAGCAAACATTACAAATCAGCACTTTTTCTTTTCTTTTCCAGAGGGGCCAGTTCTTAAACATTAACCAGCATACCTATGCATACACACACACACACACACACACACAGAGTGAAGTTTGTATGGTTTGGGGTAAAAAATTCAATGATTCGTATCCATTTGGCTATTTCTCTGTAAAGTTGTGAATCAAATATACTATATTCTTGGGAGAAAAAGATGAAGGCTGGACAAACGACGTCTTACAGAAAATTTATAAATTGGTTTTAGAACATACAGTTCTAGATTCTCTCTCCACTTGAAAAACATGTTCAGTGAAAATAAGTAACTGGTTTATCATCTTAAGAAACAAGGGCTCCATTTACAACTAAGCTACTGTCTTTTTCAGGGGAAATTTCTTATAAGATTCTTCTGTCCTCAAAAAGAGCCCAAACTTAGACTCAATTCCCATTTAATGTGAGGCAATGTTTCTTGGCAAACCAAGAGAATTATAGAGCTATTCTGCCAATAGAGAATTAGCCTCAAGGCACACTGCCCCAAATACTGTTGCTTATATTGTTCCCAGTTACAAGGGCCTTTATTGTAACTAATGGAATACACGCACAGGGAAAGGAAAGAGTCAATATTGGTGGTGGTCTTATGAGTTGCACACATTTGCTTCCTGCGCAGCAAAACTGGGTAATGTGTGAATTAGCTGACATTAGCATCTATTGTGCCTAAATAGCCTTCAAAATGTAATACTGAAATTCCTCTCTTCTGCCCCAGAGTTCACATGTTAAAAGTTGTTGAATTTAGAGACTTGTAAGATTGATATGCAGACCAGTGCAATCCAAGATTCTCTCAAGGCTGCTTATTAAGAAAAATTCTGAGACTTAGGTCATATTTCTATTCATTCACATTATTTTTTTTCACACTGATAGCCCTGAGCAATAACTAGAGCTTTATCACGGTCTTGTGTAATTCTACTCTTTAACAAACCAGATTGCAGTTATGACAGAAAAAACATGTAATTATTGTGGTAATATATTTTTCACTCATGATTGATAGACACCTATAATCATATGGTAATTTGGCTTCTTATCTTTAGTAAAGGGTTTTAAAATTTCATTTTTATAGGATTTGAAATAAAATTATGTAGTATGTAATTACATTTTGTAAATGTTCCATTTGTTTTTGAGCAGAACGTATATATATTTTCTGTGTGAGAGAGCCCATATTAAAGTTTCTGCACATAATATGGTTTTGCCAATGTCTCTATTGATTTCTATACTTTGAAGACATACTTGGCTGTTTTTCTTTCTTGGTAAATTATTTCTCTGATAAATTTGAAATAGCTTTGTCCTTTTTAAATGTCTTAAAGTCTACTTTTTTACTATTAAATATTAATACATCAGGTTTTTTGTTAATATTTACCTGTTACAGATTTTTTCATCAACTCAAATCTTTTGTGTCATTTTGCTTAAACAGGTCTTTTACAAATCCTACAAACTAGATTTAGAACTGAATTATATCTGAGAGTTTCTGTTTTTAAGAAGGAAATATAAGCCATTCACATTTTAAAAAGAATTACTGATAAGTTTAGACTTATTTTTGCCACATCACGTTTTGTACTCTACCATGCTTCTTATTCCTTGGTGTTTCCTTTTGTATTTATTTTTGGGTTGGTCAATCATTCTATTTTTACTTCCATTCATAGTTTGGAAGTTCTACATTTTAAATAAATTCTATTTTTTAAGGGTTCTCTAAAGTTTTGAAAATTTTATTGATTTCAAGGCAAGAAATCACGAACATACAACTTGATGATTTTTTAAGAAGAGTGTATCTTTAAAATTAGTTTTAGGTTTTACAACAAAATTGAGAAGAAGGTACAGAGATTTCCCTTATGCCCCCTGCCCTCACATAGGCACTCCCCAGAATGGTACATTTATAGCCAAGGATGAACCTACACTGACACATCATAATCACCCAAAGTCCATAGTTGACTTCAGGCATCACTCTTGGTATTGTACATTCTACTAGTTTGGACAAAAGTATAATGACGTATATCTGTCATTATAATATCATACAAAGTATTTTCACTTCCCTGAACTCTTCTGTGCTCTGCCTGTTCACTCCCCCATCATCCCCCTTTTTCCTAGCAACTACAGATCTTTTTATGGTTCCCATAGTTCTGTCTTTTCCAGAATGTCATATAGTTGGAATCATACAGTATGTAGCCTTTACAGATTGGCTTCTTTCACTTAGTAATATGCATGTAAGATTCCTCCATTTCTTTTCTTGGCTTGATAGCTCATTTCTTTTTAGCGCTGAATATTACATTATCTGGATGTAGCACAGTTTATTTATCCATTCACCTACTGAAGTACAGCTTGTTTGCTTCCAAGTTTTGGCAAATACAAATAAAGCTGCTATAAATATCCATGTGCAGGTTTTTGTGTGGACGTAAATTTCCAACTCCTTTGGGTAAATAGGAAGAAGTGCAACTACTGAATCATATGGGAAGAATGTGCTTAGTTTTGTTAGAAACCTCCAAACTGTCTTCCAAAGTGGCTGTGGTGCAGTGTTTTGGGTTTGGCCATTCCAATAGGTGTGTAGTGGTATCTCACTATTGTTTTAATTTGCATTTCCCTGATGACATATCATGGCCATGTGCTTATTTGCCATCTGTATATCTTCTTTGGTGATGTGTCTGTTAAGGTCTTTGGTTCATTTTTTAATCATGTTGTTTATTTTCTTCTTTTTGAGTTTTCAGAGTTCTTCAACTTGATGATTTTTCACACCCAGATCAAGACCAGAGATCTTTAATAGCATCCAGAGGTTCCCTGAGCCCCCTTCAATTCTAATCCACTTCCCAAGAATAACCACTATCCTGACATTTACCATATAGATTAGTTTGGCTTATTTTTGAACTTTATATACATGGAGTCATGCAGTATCTGTTTTTTTTTTTGATAACATTATATTTGTGAGATTCATCTATGTTGTTGCATGTAGTTTTAGTTTGTTCTTTCTCATTGTTGTACAATACCTCATTATCTCACTATGCCAAAATTTATCTGTTCTACTGTTAATGGACATTTGGGTGGTTTCCAGTGTTTGGCAATTATCAATACATAAAATACAGTCAAGAATAGTCTAGTACAAGTCTTTTTTTTTTTTTAATCTTTTATTTTTTTTGAATTTTATTTTATTTTATTTTTTTATACAGCAGGTTCTTATTACTTATCTATTTTATACATATTAGTATATATATGTCAATCCCAATCTCCCAATTCATCACACCACCACCACCATCTCCCACCCCCGCTTTCTCCCCTTGGTGTCCATACATTTGTCCTCTACATCTGTGTCTCTATTTCTGCCTTGCAAACCTGTTCATCTGTACCATTTTTCTAGATTCCACACATATGCATTAATATATGATATTTGTTCTTCTCTTTCTGACTTACTTCACTCTGTATGACAGCCTCTAGGTCCATCCATGTCTCTACAAATGACCCAATTTCATTCCTTTTTATGGCTGAGTAATATTCCATTGTATATATATGTACCACATCTTCTTTATCCATTCGTCTGTTGATGGGCATTTAAGTTGCTTCCATGACCTGGCTATTGTAAATAGTGCTGCAATGAACATTGGGGTGCATGCGTCTTTTTGAATTATGGTTTTCTCTGGGTATATGCCCAGTAGTAGGATTGCTGGGTCACATGCTGAAGAGGGTGTGGAGAAAAGGGAACCCTCTTGCACTGTTGGTGGGAATGTAAATTGATACAGCCACTATGGAGAACAGTATGGAGGTTCCTTAAAAAACTAAAAATAGAATTACCATATGACCCAGCAATCCCACTACTGGGCATATACCCTGAGAAAACCATAATTCAAAAAGACACATGCACCCCAATGTTCATTGCAGCACTATTTACAATAGCCAGGTCATGGAAGCAACTGAAATGCCCATTGACAGATGATTGGATAAAGAAGATGTGGTACATATATACAATGGAATATTACTCAGCCATAAAAAGGAACAAAATTGGGTCATTTGTAGAGACGTGGATGAATCTAGAGACTGTTATATAGAGTGAAGTAAGTCAGAAAGAGAAAAACAAACATCGTATATTAATGTATATATATGGAACCTAGAAAAATGGTACAGATGAACTGGTTTACAGGGCAGAAACTGAGACACAGATGCAGAGAACAAACGTATGGACACCAAGGGGGGAAAGCGGGGGGGGGGGATGGTGGTGGTGTGATGAATTGGGAGATTGGGATTGACATGTATACACTAATATGTATAAAATGGATAACTAATAAGAACCTGCTGTATAAAAGAATAAATAAAATTTTAAAAAAACCCCAGAAAACAAAAGTTGATTAAAAAAAAAAAAAGACACATGTACCCCAATGTTCATTGTAGCACTATTTACAACAGCCAGGTCATGGAAGAAACCTAAATGCCCATCAACAGATGAATGGATAAAGAAGATGTGGTACATATATACAATGGAATATTACTCAGCCATAAAAAGGAATGAAATTGGGTCATTCGTAGAGACATGGATGGACCTAGAGACTGTCATACAGAGTGTAGTACAAATCTCTTGATGTACATTAGTATTCATTTCTGTCACTATATTTCTATAAATGAAATTATTAGGTCATACAGCTTGTGTACATTCAGCTTTTGTAGACAAGACCAGTTTCCCAAAGTGACTGTAACAAATTTGAACTCTCACCACAGTGTATGAGAGTTCTATTTGCTCCATATCTTTGCCAACACTTGATATTGCATGTCTTTTTCATTTTAGCATTTATATTTTAAATTAAAAATTTAAAAACATATTTAAATATACTTTTATAAATAATGTTGGGCTAATCCTATCCATAACACCTAATTCCTTTTTTTCCTGCTTCCCCTTTCTGTCCATGTTGCGATCATCTGGGATTTTAGTTACTTATTTTTTTTATTGTTACTCCTTACAAACAATACTTTATAATTACCGTTACATGTTTTTGTTTTATAACTGATTTTTTCTTAAGTAAATTCCCTAATTAATCTTTCAGGGAGGGTTTAGGAGTATTATATTAACTGAGAATGTCTTTGCCTTTTCATGTAAATGATATGAAATTCTAGCTTCAAAATTATTTCTCTCCCTAGGGAGAGTCTGGTAAAAGGGCACAAACTTTCAGGTATAAGATGAATAAGGTTGAGGATCTAAATGTATGACATGGTGACTATAGTTGATAACACTGTATTGTATAATTGAAACTTGCTAAGAGAGTAGACTTTAAATGTTCTCACAGACACAAGGGATAAATATGTGAGATGATAGATGTGTTAACTAGATGGAGGGGATACATTTACAATGTACAGGATAACAAATCATGTTGTACAGTTTAAATAACATAATTTTATTTGTCAATTATACCTCAATAAAGCTGAAAAAAACTATTTCTCTCTTAAACCACTGGAGATATTTTTCTGCTGCTGTGTATTCATTTTTACCAGAGAAGTTATATGTCAATTCTTGCTCCTTAATAGGTAATGTCTTTTTTCCTCTCTGAAGGATTTTCAGATTTTTTTGATGTCCTAAAATTTCACCAGGATGTGTCTAGGAAATGGATTTTTTTCATTTATTCTACTCAGCACTTTAAAATTTTCTGCCTTTTTAAAATTCTGAAATTAAAACAACCATTGCAAATATTTCCCCTTTCCATTTTCTTTGGTCCCTCCATTTGCATTTCCAGTGAGATTTTTGAAACCTTTCAATCTAGTTCCTTGGCCTTTTCATGCTGCATTTTGAGTTAAATATTAAAGCTGTGTGTGTATACGTGTGTGTGTTTTTTGCATAAGTATAATGAAACCCCACATATTCATCATCAATCTCAAGAATTATCAATATTTCCCACTTTGAGCCATTCCTACATAGGTACCATATATATGCATGTGTAGATATAGGTCAAATATTATATACTATATAATATAACATTACATAAATATATAATTTTTGCTGAAGTATTTTTAAAGCAAATACAAGATATATCACTTCATTGGTAGGTACTTAAATATTTCTGATAGGGAAGGACTTTTCAATTTAACTAAGTACCATTATCATTCTTAATAGAATTAACAATAATTCCTTAATATCATTTAATATGTACCTGGTTCATAAACAATTTTCTCTGAGTATCTATATCAGTTGGATTGTTCAAATAAGAATAAGTCCACACTTTGCATTTGGTTAATTTGTCTCTTAAGTCTCTTTGTAATAGTCCCTTATCATTTAAAAATTGTTATTTGTTAATTGAAGGAATAAAGTTATTTGTTCTGTAGAACTTCTCATATTTTGGATTTTGTTGATTGTATCTTTGTGGTATCATTTAACATGTTTTTCTGTCACCTGAATTCCCTGTAAACTAATATTTTGATTTAACTGCTTGATGAGATTCAGATGCAACTTTTGACAAGGTTAATCCATAGGTGTTACTAGGTATGTAATACAAAGATAGTTCTTTCTTTCTTAGTGTTTTTAAAATCATTCACTGGATTCAGGTATTTTCTGCCTGACCCAGCCATTATAAAGATCCTTATTGACCTTTTATCTAGTATTTTTAACAGTCATTAATAATCTTGTATTAACCATTATTAGCAGCAGAAAAATGTTGATTTTGCCAATAACAGAAATAATTATTCCACAAAGGAGAATATTCCCTTATCAACTTTTTAGCTACCCTGAAATAGTTTATACAGAAAAGATAACTACCGATAATTTCACTTTATTTCACAGTTTTCAGAATTAAAAAAAACCTCTAAAGGTTGTTAGGCATAGAAATTTTGGAGTTTTATTATGAACCCATGGATTTTTATATATTTGTTGTGTTTCTATCCATTAGAGTCATGATTCTTTTTGATGTTCAAGTTTCTATTCTTTAGCCAACGGGAGTCAAAATCGGCTTTGTATTTTTTTGAAATGATACTAGTAGTCCTTCATAGCTTCCTTGCTTTCTAGCACAACAAGATGTTCCAGACTTATCTAGTGCATTCTCTGCAAGGCTCGTACTGGGCATTCTTCGAGGAACCTTGGTTCTTTTTGGTGAGAAAAGATATTTGGAGACCATAATCCGGTATTAGGGGTATTCATTGCTACTGGGTTGTCAATGTTCCCATGCCCTTTAAGCAGACAGAGCTAAGAAATATGTGTCTACTGATATTTCCAATTAAAAGAGATTTTTACTGGAATTTTTAAAAAGAATATTGCAGAGTTTTCACTTAATTTCTTTGATTTAATTTTCTATTCCACTAAAATCTTGATTATTACTGACATTAGCATAATTTCTTATTTGCTTTTCCTATTATGCGTATTTAATTATTCCAAAAATAGAAATATTATTAAAATATGTATGTTTTTATTGTTATTTTGGAATAATTATACTTTAAAATGATTCTGTTATTTTTTTCATGGGAGTGGTATTATCTTGTATCCAGCTTAGAATGTTATACTTCGTTTGAAGTTTTCTTTCTTTTGTTCTATTAACCTTACTGCATCAGATGCTATTTATTCTACTTTCTTTTTTTTTTTTTTTGATGCCTCACTTTAACAGTGTTGGTTTTCTTTTAAAAAAAATTGCTTATCCTTGTATTTGATATTTCTTTTTACCCTGGTGAGTGTACATGTAGCACTGCTTACTTTAGCCCATCTTGAGTAATTATGGGATAGAGGCAGGCAGGATATGCCAGGAGCTAGAAAGATTTTCCTCTTCCTTCTGGGTCTTGGTAGCCAGCTGGGTTTCTGCCATTTCATCCTGAGCACCTTCAAGCACAGTTACTGTCTGGGTTCAGTAGCCCACTGTCCCATGATTGGCACAACAAGGAGGAGGGATGAGGGTTTGGGTGGTCAGTAGCAAACTGGCTGGCTGCCACCTGAGCAGTCTCCCAATCAACTGCCCTGATCATTGTCCCAGAGCTGGCTCACAATGGAGAAGTTGGGCCCAACTCTTAAGCTTTCCTACTTTATTTGCAGCAGGGCGCTCTGGCCTGTTTTGGGTTGTGCTTTTGTCTTTCAGTCCAGTCACATCTACCTTCTGTCTTTCAGAAATGTATTATTTCTGGTCCTTCAGTGTTTCTCACTGTTTTTCCTTTGGATATTTTAAAGGCATACTATAAGTTTACCATACAATATGTATTTAAACGTATCTGTCATCTTATGGAAACATATGCTATCATATAGAAATATATCATATGCTCTCATAAGGAAATAATATCATACGTTATAGAAAATTTAAACATATATTCAATAATGATCACAATTGTGGTAATCTTGTTTCACACCCCACCCCAACTTTTTTTTTCTGGATTATTTTACAGCAAATCGTATACAATTCACCTTCTTGTCTAAATATACCTATTTAGGGCCATGTAATAGAGTCCGCAGTTATCTTACCCAAAATATTCTCCTCAGGACTCAAACACGAGTCCAAGAGGCAGTTTGCCTATAATCCTTGACAAAGAACAAATTCAACTTAGGTCCACATTTAAATTTCTATTATTACATAACAAATGATCACAAATTTGTAAATTAAAACACCACTCATTTATTATCTCACGGTTCTGTAGATCAGAAGTCCAGGCAGTCTTCACTAGGTCCTCTGCCTAAGTCTCACAAGGCTGAAACAAAGTGTCTGCCAGGCTGGACGCTTATCTGGAAGATCTGAGGAAGCTCAGAGGAAGGAGCTTCCAAGGAAGAATCTTTTTCCAAGATTACTCAGGTTATTGGCAGAATTTAGTTCCTTGTGAGTATAGTACTGAGATCCACATTTCCTCGGTGGCTGTCAGCGAGGAGTCTCTCTCCAGACCGTGAACATGGGTTCCCCCCATCTTCACAGCCACCAGTGGTGCTTCAGTTCCTTCTTGTGCTTTGAACCCTCTGACTTCCTCTTCTACCACCAACCAGAGAAACTTCTCTGTCTTTGAAGGATTTGTGTGATTAGATCAGGAACATAAAGACAACCTTGGTTTTGATTAATTCAAAGTCAACTGATTAGCAACTTTAAATACTTCTGGAAATCCCTTTGCTGTGTAAGATAACAAATCACAGATGTGCTTGCTCGCCATATTCAAAGGTCATAGGATTAGGGCAGAATGTCTTCAGGAGCAATTTTAGAGTCATGTCTACCACAGTCCTGCTCATTTTTATTTCCCTTTTCTCCTTTAAGGATGAGTTAGCTTTCAAAAATCTCCTGAAAAATAGGCTTCTGGTGGACCCTCCCCTCTGGCTTGAGAGTTTGTTCATATGTATCAGAATTTCAAATTATACTGTAGTTGAGACACATACTTCATATATAAAAAGATAAGTACATATTCAGAAGAACTTTTGACTGTTAATATGATTATCTCACTTGGAGGAATGCTTAAATTTTCCTCCACACAAATGTTTAGCTCTTTTTATAACATTGCTTTTGAGGAGAAGACTATCGTTAAAAAAAAATATGTTCAAGTAATTACTGACAGTCTTGAAGTATGCACAGGAAAGTATTTTCTAAATCCTTTCTTTTCAAAATGCCAACAGTTCTTGATAAATGAAAGGTCATCTTAATTCTTTTGCCATTTAAATCAGCACCTTTAACATGATTAATTGACATGGCATTTAATACATGATTGTACTTGCATTCTACTGTTATTATATGGAAATACCGATTTGAATCCAGAAGAATATTAAACAATTATTAATTGATTCTGATTGTGCTAATCCCTGTAATTAATTCTCTCCTGTCATTTTAATGAAATGAAATAACTACTTTGCTTTTATAAAATGTAACCCACTTTGCTTATGCTATGAAAAATCAGTGTTTAGAAAGTCTCATGATATAGATGTGATCATAGTACTAACCATTTCAAATGTGAAAGTTAAATGACCATCTGTGTCCAAAGGACAAACATTTTAAAAAATAGTATTTTATTTTCAAGGAAGAACAATTGCAGAAACAACTTTTAGCCCTTTACTCTCTAGAGATGGCTTATGCTAATTTAGAAAGTGGAAATTTTCTTACCTATTTTACTTCCTGTCCTTTATATTAGGAAGAATAAAGTAGGTGAGTCTGTTAAATAGAATGCAAGCTCTGTTTTGACTCTCGATCTCTTTCTAATACTTCATTCCCATTATTGGTGCCTTGTTCTTCCCAGGGAAATGGAACCTGGGACTTTGTAATTTTATCATTATGGTGAACATTTCTTTTTCTTTTTTTTAACATATTTATTGGAGTATAATTGCCTTCCAATGGTATGTTAGTTTCTGCTATATAACAAAGTGAATCAGCTATATGTATACATATATCCCCATATCTCCTCCCTCTTGCGTCTCCCTCCCACACTCCCTACCCCACCCCTCTAGGTGGTCACAAAGCACCGAGCTGATCTCCCTGTGCTATGCGGCTGCTTCCCACTAGCTATCTGTTTTACATTTGGTAGTATATATATGTCAATGCACTGGTGAACATTACTTGACTTCATTCAGCATTCATGGGCTGTTCCTTTCATAACAGTCCTTAAATTTCCTTTAGGGAATTACCTCACACCCTTTGCTGGTAGCTTAGTCTTCCCCTAGGCATCAGATACTCTCCTTCTGGACAAAACCCAGTTGAGACTGATGTATTCCTGGTACTGATACGCTCAAGCAACAGCCTATTAATTACTTCTACTAGATCCCTGGAGCTTTCCAGGTTCCTGTCCTTCCTGAAGCCTTGCTCTACAGCTTTTCCTTCAATTCTTTGAACTATCCCTAGAGACTTTCATTATATTTCTTGTTTTCCCCCCTTGAAGTTAGCAAGAGTTACTTTCCTTTGCCTGCAGCCAAGGAAACCTAATGGATACATTCACTTAACTGTATAGAAATTAAATTCAATTCCATATTCATTAAAGTTATCATATATTTATTATGTAACTATCCTCTAAGGCCCCGATGTCCCAAGGCAGTAAGAATTCTGCCTTGGACTTTGCCAAGATATTTTTCCCCCTGCTGTTTCGATTTAATTGATCAGTGGCTCAAATGCTAACACACCGGGACTCTTCAATAAATTTTCTTTTTGTGTTGCTGAAGTCCTAAACACTAAGTTTGAACAACAACAACAACAAAAGGACATGGAGATCAATTCTACATTTTGGAGGAACATTACCTATGTTTGGAGGGGATACTATGAAATCATCTGGCAGGTTGAGGAACTCGTGTAGCATTTGGAAGTCAGAGCTACTTGTCCGGTAGCCCAGGGCAAGCCAGTTCCAGGAAGTATGAGGACAAAGGGGACAGGCACTTGTTGGCTCCTGCCACACCCCCCTGATGCCATCTCTGGCTCTCTGCTGGGAGTTCCCCTGATCGCCATGGTACATTCTAGTCATTTCCAGTATCCCCATTTAATGTTGACTGATATTAAGTAAACGAAAAATGTAATGGTATTTTTGTGAATGTTAAATATGGACTATCAAAATTACAACCTCATCTACTAAATGTAATAATCAAGAAATAAGATTAGATAAAAGAGTAAATGAATTAAGACTGAAGATGTAAAGCGAAAGCAGAAACGAGGATCTCAAATCAATAGCCATTACAAAAGCCTATTCTGGGCAGGGTTCCTTGGAGCAATAGTTACCGACTGAAATCAGCAGAGGAAGTGGCGTGGAAAGCACAGTGGGAGAATGTGTCAGGTTGATGTGGCCCAGGAAGGATGAGACAGGAAAAAAGGATGTCAAGTCCCAGGTGGATATTAAGAATTGGAAAGTTAGGTTTGTATCTGATGTTTTAGAGAGAATTTTTGAAGCAACTTGGAAAAATTTTTAGTGAACTAGGCTTTGATGTTGCTGTTTATGTTTTTCTTATAAAATCCAAGCTGCCTATCAAATCTTAAATAATATGCTTCAGTAATATTGGCTCAATGCTGTTCCCATTACTTTGGAGTATTTATAGAATTCAGATATAAATGTGATTATTAAAACCAAGGAGATTTTTGGCTCTCAAACAGAACATTGTGAAAACATGCCTTAAAAGCAATTTATCAGACTTATAGGTCAAGTAGTTTTTTCCACAAACTCTCAAATTTAAGAAAGTTTCTTGGAATCCTGGCCTCATATAATTGAGTATGTTCATGTTTACAGTATACAGCTTGATCAGCTAAAAGAAAAGGGGCAGCTTAAGAGAAAAAAAACATGAATTAGAACATGGAAGACCTAAATTCTACCATTGGCTCTAGGACTAATTTGACACACCAATTTGTATAAGTCAATTAATATCTCTGGGCCTCAGTTTACACATCTGTAAAGTTGATTGTGGAACAATCATTCTATTACTTTATTTTTAAGAAAGGATATGTTTATAAATTAATATTAAAGTAATAGAAGCTCACAGTAAAAAGGTCAAGTAGTACCAAAATTGCAAAAGTAAAATACTCGATTCTTTTCTCAGATTCCCAATTCTTACTTTTTTTTTTCATTTATTTTAATTTTTGGCTGCATTGGGTCTTTGCTGCTGCACGCGGGTTTTCTCTAGTTGCTGAGAGCCGGGGCTGCTCTTCGTTGCAGTGCGCAGGCTTCTCATTGTGGTGGCTTCTCTTGTTGCGGAGCACGGGTTCTAGGCACACGGGCTTCAGTAGTTGCGGCTTGCGGGCTCTAAAGCGCAGGCTCAGTAGTTGTGGCGCACGGGCTTAGTTGCTCCGCAGCATATGGGATCTTCCCAGACCAGGGCTCGAACCCGTGTCCCCTGCATTGGCAGGCGGAATCTTAACCACTGCGCCACCAGGGAAGCCCCTCAATTCTCACTTTTTATTCACCAGTAATAATCTCTCTTACCAGAAACTTGTGGACTTTCAATAATTTTACCTGCATATAAAAATATAGGAATTCTTAGGCCCAGATGGAAAAATAGAGCAGGTCCTTGTTCCCAGCCTGGCCCACAGTGGGGTCTCAGAAAAGGACTCTAGGATGACTGACTGATGCCTGAATGCCTTGATCCCTGTGCCCCAGGTCTTGCTTTGCAAATTGGATGGCACTCAATTCTTCTTTTCCTGTGTCCTGGCTTTTTTCTTGTCATCTCCTTCATATCTGGGCCTTTGAGCTCTGCCCATGAAGCTCAGTCTATGGCTGGAACTCTGCTAACTCCTGAAGGAGTTTTTTCTGAAGCCAAGAATGGCTTCCCATCTGGTAGCAGCCTGGCACCACTGGGCACACCCAGTTCTTGTCTTAACCCAAACTGTCTCCTCTTTGCAATATGGTTAACTCTTCCAAGTGTGGTGGCTGTGTCACAAGAAAACATATAACAGTATGAGTATTTTTAGGTCTGTGGTATTTTTTCAACTGTAGGCTGTACAGTTGAACCGTAAATGGGCAACTCGGGCTAGTACAATCATCTGGAGGCTATGACATAAGTACAGCAGGGCTGCAATTTATTGGCTCTGAGTTCTCCCAGCATGACCTCAAACTATTACTTAGGTCTTTATAAAAGCAGACTGTTGGCTGCCTACAGGTTCTAGTACAGATGCCTAAAGGAGTGACATAAAATATGCAGCACATTCACTGTTGAGAGGGACTACATGTGGGATTTGAAACCATCAAAATATCCATGGGCTTTCTCAAAATAACTTTTCTGGAAGTGATATTTCTGTGTCAGCTAGTCTACTTGTCTGACAGGCCACTGTAATAAATGCACAGGGCCATGAAAATGCTTTTGCCATATTCGGTTGGAATTTAAAATGTCATTAAATATAAATGGCTTGATGCTAAATGTCATTCTTTTGTAACTTCCTTATTTCCCTTCACATTATGTGTTAGACATTTATTTATTTTGATACGTATGGCTTTAGTTCATTCATTTAAACTGACGCGTAGTAGGCCATTATATGAATGTACTGTATGTCATCCATTCTCCCATGGAACTATGAGCATGAGAATAATTATTGCTTTACACCACTGGCTGTTGAGTGGTTTGTTATGCAGCTTTATTATGGCAATAGCTAATGAATTCATAAGGTATGTACACCAATTTTATTAAATATTGACAAATTGCTTCTCCAGGTGTTTGTACCAGTTTTGTAGTCCTATGATTGCATTTTTTTTTTTTATGATTGCTTCTTAACATACTTGCCAAAACTTGGTAGTTGTATATTGTTACATTTTTGTTAATTTGATGAGTGAGAAATAGTATCTTATTGTTTTAAATTGCCTTTTTCTGATTGTTGATCAGTGCAATCATCTTTTCACATGTTTTTTTTTTGCCATTTAGATTTCTTATTCTGTGACTAGTATCTGTTCTAATTCTTTACCTATTTTAAAACTTGAATATGAATATTATTTTTATTAATTTTAGGAATTCTTGTTTTTATTCTGGGTACCAGTGCTTTTTCAGTTATGTGTTGCAAATGTCTTCTCCTACCCCTTAGCCTTTGCTGTGTTGAAGTTTTTGCTAATGTCCAATTTATTTACCTCCTTTATGATTTGTGCAATTGTGTCTTGTTTAGGGAATTTTTTCTTATAACAAGGTCATAAAAATTCTATATACTCTTTCAAAAGTTTCAAAATTTTATTTTTAACATTTTAGCTTTTAATCCTTTGATATTTATTTTGGTGTATGGTGTACGGTAGGCATATAATTGCATTTTTTCACTTTGCATAACCAATTGTCCTAGTTCCATTTATTGAATTATTTGCAATTCCACCTCTATTATAGGTCAAGTCCCTATATTCTTTTATCTGCTTCTGGACTCTATTCTGTTCCTGGCCTATTAGTGTTCCCCTGTGTCAATGTTCTCCTAGCTTAAATGATAAAACTTTAAAAATTAAATATCTTAATATCTGCTCTTTAGTTTTTGTTCTTTAAAATTTTTCTTTATTATTCTTTCCCATTGATTTTTCATATAATTTTAGGGTCAGCTTGTTTAATTGCATGAAAATCCCTGTTGAGGTTTAGATTGGAATTACATTAAATTTATATATTAATTTGAGGACTTATTAGATTTGACAGGTCTTAAGCCTTGGCATCCATAAATATAGTACTGCTATTCTTTTATTTAGATCTTCAATAATGTCTTCCAAATTTCTCCATGAAGATCTTGCACAGTTTTTATTAGTTTTTATTTTTGGATTTTAAAAACATTTAAAAATGTTATTGCTATAGAGAATGGTATTTTTCCTATTACATTTTTAACTGCTTATTAATGGCAATAGAAAGGCTATTTTAATTTGCTGATTTATATTCAGCAACTCTTCTGAACTCTCTTATTAATTTGAACGATAGGTCTGAGAGTTCTCTTAGATTTTCTATGTAGACAATCATGTTGTCAGCAGATAAGGACTGTCTTGTATATTCCTTTCCTATTATTATTATTATTATTATTTTTGTCTAGCTTCTCCCTAATGATGAAGGGAAGCAATATGGCTTTGAGAATTTTGTTTTGATGCCTCTGGACTAAAGAGAGAGGCAGGAAAACTAGACCATAAATTACACAGCTAGAAATGTCCTTTTGATAAATTTATTCCTTTTGAACATATTGTGCCAAATCTTCAACAAATTGAGATCCTCAAAAATATATATTTCGCAAATGATCATAAATTAATGGTAGAGTTAGGATGAGACCCCAGGCTTCTGCAGTATTCACTCTTCTAAAACTTGACATACCTTAACTCATTTCATCTTTATCTCGTGAAGTATGTTTTAACATTCCAACCTACAGATAAGAAAACTGAGGTACAGAGAGGTGAAATGATTTCACAAAGGTCACACAACTAGTAAGTGGCTGAGCCAGAGTTTGAACCCAGGCTGTTTCATGAGGAAAAGAGTTTATTTTTCAGCTTTGCTCAATTATAATATCAAGCCTAATAGTTGAAAAGGTTTCCTTGATTTGGGCAGTATGGCCCAATGGAGGATGAACCTAATCTTTAGAATTAGAGAGGTTGAATTAGAGAGGTTTGAGTTCAAATTGTACCTTTAGCCGTACAGCTTTGAAAAATTTCTTACAACAATTTGAACATCACTTTCCTCACTGATGGGGAATATGTAGGAGCTGAAAAATAAGGAAACAGATTCTTCTTTACAGCCTCTAGAAAGGAATGCACCTGCTGACATCTTGGTTTTAGCCCAGTGAGAACTGTGTCAGACATAAAGGACTGTAAGATAATAAATCTGTGTTGTTTTAAGCCATTAAGTTTGTGGTAATTTGTTACAGTAATGATGGAAAACTAACACACCAATTATCTAAAGCAGGAAGTTGGTATCATTTTAATCGAGTAATTTTTAAAATTCTATTTTATCTCTTCTATTAGCTTTTTAGCTATACCTCTTTCCTTATTAACATTTTCTCTAGAAATTACAATATGTATCTTTCATATAGTCTACCTTGAATTAATATTATACCACTTCACACATGGTGTCAGAACCTACATGCACCCCTTCCTCTCCTTTGTTTTAATCTGTCATATAGTATACTTCCACATGTGGTATAAACCCCACAATGCAGTCTTTTCACTTTAAATAATTATTTTGAAAGAATTTTTAAAAGAATAGTACTTTGAATTTGCCTACGTATTTACCATTTCCACTTTTTCACTGTAAATCTGAGTTCCCATACCATATAATTTCCCTTCAAATTGAAGAACTTTATTAAGTGCTTCTTATGGAATGGATCTATTGGCAAAAATTCTCTCAGCTTTCATTTATCTGACAATGCCTCTATTTCACTTTGACTTTTAACAGATGCTTTTTATGGATATGAAATTTTAGGCAGCCAGGTTTTTTTCAGTGCTTTAAAGATGTCATTTCATTTTCTTCTGGCTGTCATTTTTTTTTTATAAAAAGTCAGCCATTATGTTTATCATTGTTCTGCTCTATGCACTGAGACTTTCTTTCTCTAGCTACTTTTTAAACTTTATTTTTTAGCAAGTTGACAATGATGTTTGGTTTCTTTTAAATTGTGGTTTTAAAGATGTGGTTTCTTTTAACATACTTATTATGCTTGGGATTTGTTGAGTTTCTTGCATCTGTGACTTGATGTTTTCCCATCAAATTTGCAAAATATTTAGCTATAATTTCCTCCAATATTTTCTGCTCTATTCTCTTTCTCCTCTTCTGTAACTTCAATTACACATGTGCAACACCACTTAAATCTCTCGCAAACTATGGGTGCTTTATTTTTTCCAAACTCTTTTCATTTTCTATTTCAGTTTAGATAATTTCTATTGCTCTGTCTTCAAATTCACTAAGCTTTTCATGTGCAGTGTCCAATTTGCTGTTAATCTCATCCAGTGAATCTTTAAAATTATTTATTTATTTATTTATCTGGTTGGGCCAGGTCTTAGTTGCGGCAGGTGGGCTCCTTTGTTGCCGCTCGTGGGCTCCTTAGTTGCGGCTCACCGTCTCCTTAGTTGTGGCACAGGGGCTCCTTAGTTGTGGCACATGGACTCCTTAGTTGCAGCTGGTGGGCTCCTTAGTTGTGGCATGCAAAATCTTAGTTGTGGCATGCATGTAGGATCTAGTTCCCTGACCAGGGATCAAACCCAAGCCCCTTGCATTGGGAGTGCGGAGTCTTAACAATTGCACCACCAGGGAAGTCCCTCATCCAGTGAATTTTGAAATTAAAATATAGTATTTTTCATTTGGTTTTAGTACTCTATGTGTCTTTTCTTTCCTAAAATATGCTAGCTTCTCACCTACTATATTATTCTATAATGTATTTACAATAATTGTTTTAAAGTCCTATCTGCTTTTTAATTAATTGGGTCATCATAGTTCTTCTTCCATTGAATGTTTGCTTTTGATTATGGAGAACAATTTCCATGTATGTCTTAAAATTTCTGACTGTATTCCAGATATTGTGTATAAAAAGAACAGTGGAAGCTTTTTTGTCTCTTACAGAAAGTGAGAGGCTGATCATGCAGATCGCTATTAAAGTTAAGTTGTTCCAGATTGGGCTACAGCCTTCATTAGATTGAGTTCACTTGTGATTAACCCAACCTTCGACATCTAGGACAGCTGCCTTTTTGATTTTGTCTGTGTTTGAGTTGGGAAGGGATTGAGCTGCAGTTTTGATATTTTTGCTTTATCTTTAGATTCACTCAGACTAAATTCTAGGGATCCAATCACTGTGAAATTATGCAAGACTATGGTTCTAGATTCCTCCACTGCTCCTATAATTGAGTGAAAGAAGGTGATTTGTGAGCTAGGTAAAAAAAAATTTTGGAATTGCATCTCTCCCAATTTTCAACCTGTCTTTATGGCCCACACTGTCTTCTAAAAGCTTGGCTAGGGACTTCCCTGGTGGCGCAGTGGTTAAGAATCCGCCTGCCAATGCAGGGGACACGGGTTCAATCCCTGGTCCGGGAAGATCCCACATGCCGCGGAGCAACTAAGCCCGTGCGCCACAACTTCTGAGCCTGTGCTCTAGAGCCCGCGAGCCACAACTACTGAAGCCCGCGCGCCTACAGCCCGTGCTCCAGAACAAGAGAAGCCACCGCAATAAGAAGCTCGTGCACCCCAACGAAGAGTAGCCCCTACCCGCAGCAACTGGAGAAAGCCTGCGCGCAGCAACAAAGACCCAACGCAGCCATAAATAAATAAATAAATAAAAGGACCCTATATTAAAAAAAAAAAAAAAAAAAAAAGCTTGGCTAATTTCTCCTCTTTATTGTAAAATTTCTCTGTCTATGGAAAGGCTGCTACTTCTTCTTCCAGTATCTAAACCAGGTGTCCATTCCAAGGTATGGAAATTGCTGTGGTCTCTGTTCTTCTAAGAAGGGGTTTGGCTGAAATTTCTTTCATTGGACAACAAATAAACCATGAATAGTTCAATGCTCTAATTATTTTAATTGGGACTTAAATTTTCTCCATGTTGATTGTCTTTTTCTTTTTCAGAAATTAGAATAAATTTTAACAAAACATAGGATGAACTTTATTCTTTTTACATATAATTAAAATATTCTTCTGCCAGTCTCTCAATTGTGTCCAGATAGCATGACCTTTATTTTATCATCACTTAGAAAAGTGGGAAATATTTCCTCAAATGGCTCAGAGAGTTTTGTAGATGTGAAAAATTTTAGAATGGTTATTTCATAAAGTATTTAAAAGACTCTCATAGTGAGTATTATAGGGAGGCTGTAGGAAAGAGATAGTGCAATTTATTTTCACTTATTTTAATCTCCCCAAATCCCTGAACACACATGTATTAAAATATGGGGTGGGAGTTCCTCTTTTCATAGAATTGTTGCTAAACTTTCAAAACTGAAAATAATTGCTGATTTGTATCACTCCCTATGGGCACAGACCAAGTGCCCATGTAAGAATGGAACTGTTTGGGGACCCTCTCTTACTTCACTGCTCTATTCCTCTGTCTTTATAACAGGTGTGTCCATGTGTGGATTTACTTTTATCTATACTAATCAAAAGTCATTGCGCACATTATAGGTGAGGATCACATTTTTCTGCAAGTCAGGGAAATTATCAGCATTGTATTTTCACCTGTTGCTTCTTATTCATTCTCACTATTCTTCATGTCTGGAACTCCAATTAGTCTAAGGTTGGAGCATTTAAATCTATCCCCCAAGACTCTTAAATCATCTTCATATTTTAAAAAATCTCTTCATATCTTTGTGCAGGTTCTGTACTCTCTTCCAATTTATTAATACTCTCTTTGCCAGGACTGATATTATCTATTAATATTCTAATAATAATGATTAAAATTTAATTTCTAGGATTTCTAAGTACTGCTTCTCCTCCCATTCATATTCTCCTTCTTTTCTTCCTCCCTACTGCTTTTTCAAGATCTCTACTGTCCTTGATGCATAGCTACTTGTTTTGTTATACAGTTTTTATTTTGGCTTTTGTGGGGATGTTATTCCTTTTAAAAAATTTTTGAGTACCTTAAGGACATTTTAAAAATTTTTCTGAAAGACTTTTTTATTTTTGCATTTACTTGGAATTGGGTCTTCTCATTTGCTTGGTTTTAAATTGTTTTGGTTATTTTCCTTTTGTTATCTTTTTATTCTATTATCTTTAGGTGCTCTAGAATTTTAGTTTGCAATTTCATCTTGTGAAGAAATTTCTTGTGTCTTCCTCTCCACCTCCCCCACTTCTCACCATCTTCCCACTTCTTGGTGTCTGGTAGCTTTACAATTGCTTCCACTAGTCTCAACAGGGCCCACCATTTAAAAATAGCCTTACATTGGTGGATCAGGGCTTTTGTTTGAAGAGATATTGCGGATCAATTTCTGCACAGTAATAATTTGGCCTAGGTCTTGCCACTCCTTTCTAGCCACTCTAAGCAATGACTCATTATAGGCCTCTACAGAGGTAATAGCACTGGCTTTGGTTAATGAATGGGGAAGTCCCCATGGCAGGACAATCAGGCTTGACATAGTAGGTCTGTCTGCTCTCTTTTCCCACAATGACTGGGGACTTCCAGCCCAGCTACCACAGTAGAGGTGAAATTTCTCTGCCTGTTTTGGATCTAAGAGCCACTGCTTACAACCTTATAATTTTGTTCTATTTTTTTTCCTCCCAGTGGAGCCATTTGTGAGAATGGCTATGTGTTTTCATATTTTCTTGTGTTATATCTTTGCTATTTGGGGGTGGAGGTGGGAGGTGGAAGAGTGATCTTCCAAGAAATCCCACACCATGTTGACCAGAAGTTCAGATTTGTGTTTTAGAAAGATAAGTCTGGAATGTGTATGTAGTAGATTAGAGGGCACTGAGGCTTGAGATACCAGTTTTGTTCTGAAGGATTCCAGGAAAAGAGATAAAGAATGGTCTGTGACAAGAATAATAGAGAATTGGAAAACATTATCCAAGTACAGATGGAGCAGTGGTCCTCAACAGGACTATACTGCTCCCTAGGGGGTGTCTTGGAAATTGGTGGTAGTATTTTTGGTTGTCATAGTTATGGGGGAGAGTTTCTGATATTTAGTAGGTGGGAGCCAGCCATGGTTAATGTCCTAGAATGTGCAGAATGGTTTTGTATTTGGAAGGACTATCCTATGTCTTGAATGACTTTCAGATATCCCAGACAGACATTCATGTGGGTGAAACACCTATCTGAAATTATATAATTTACATATTAATATTAATTTTTTCCCACAAAATTTTGTTATACACTGAATTTTTCAAGAGTACAACTACCATGTTAATTCAGTGAAGACTGCGTTTTGTTTGGAACTTAACCAAGAATTATTCACCATTACAGAATATCAATGCTGACAGCAGCAGTGCTTATGGTATATTAATCTCCAAAACTGGAAATCTAAGCCATTTTTTCATGTGACTTTCATGTGCAATAGAGAAAATAAGAGATCATTTTGAACAGATTTAGAATCAAATATCATGTAACTAATGGGATCATATGAACATGAAGATCTAACTAATTTTGTTAATAAGCTATTTCTTTAAAGAGTTTCTTATTATACCATTTTGTATATTTTAATTTCTTTGTGTGCGGCACAATGATAAATATATATTTTGAAAATTATATAATGGAATTAGTTACTGTTTCGGGGCTGTCTGTTGCTTTTCAACATTACTCTGATACTGTCTCCAGAGGCCTAGCATACTAGTTCTCTTGAGTCTTTTGCATTAAGTTCCTTTTTTGAAATCATACTCTATTCTCCATTACCTATCAAAAGCTATGATTTCTAGAGTTTTTGCAAATTCTGAGTTTAAATGTATGCTTCAACATGTGGAGAGATTTCAGGAGAGATATTTTAGTGTTACTCCATCCCATGTCATAACAAAGGATTATTTTAACTACATTTATAAATATGGTCTATCTCATTTGTGAGATTATCTTACTCATTCTTTACACTTTGACAGTGTGTAATTAATCTTGGCATTTATTCTACTTCATCGAATGTTATCTTCTTCTTTCCTCAGTCTTATATATACAAACAATTCTGGTCTATTATTACTTATCTCAATAGGTTTTATTCTAGTGCTATTCATGCCGCTGCTCTTTATTTCCTCCAACTACTCTGTAGAGTTCTTCATCATCTTACTTTTCTTAAATCTCAATGTTTTTATTGCAAGTAGTTGCAAACATCTGACCACTTCAATATATCTATATATTATTATTTGGAGATAAAGCCTTTAAAAAGATAATTAAGGTTAAATGATGTCAGAAAGGTGGGGTTGTAATCCAATTGGACTGGTACCTTTACAAGAAGAGGAAGAGACACCAGGGATGTGTACACACAGGGAAAAGGCCACATGAGGACACAGCAAGTTGATGACTATCTATAAGCCAAGGAGAGAGGCCTCAGGAGACACCATACCTGCTGACACCTTGATCTCAGACTTCCAGCCTCCAGAACTGTGAGAAAATAAGCTTCTGTTGTTTAAACCACCCAGGCTGTGGTGTTTTGTTATGGTAGCTCTAGCAAACTAATACAAATATTATATATGTAGGCAGATGAAATTGTCTATTATTACCTCTTTCAGGTTAGTTAAGAGGATATTACAAAATATTTGTTACAAAAGGAGCTTGGCAGAGTCATGGAGTGCTCACAAATAGCCACACGCTCCCCCATATTTTCTGCCCCCCACGAAGCTAGGTGGCGCCAGTTCTGACCTATGAACCGTGAGCAGAAATGACTTGCGTTACTTCTGAGCTGAGCCATAGATGAGTTGGGGTATGACCTTCCAGCTCCACCTCTTTACCTGTTGTGACAACCAGCAGGGCTCTGTGTTTAGCTGGTGGAGCATAAGGAGCTAGATCTCTGAGACAACTGCTCTTCAGAGATGTGAAACTCAAATGGACATGGTGTGAATGAGCAATACCCCTTTCTCAGGTTCCCAAGGTTAACTTGTTAAGACAGCATGATTTGTTGTTACCCTGACTACGTAAAATTTGGTTATTGTAAGGAGGATGTTGCCTTCTAAACCTATGTGTCACTGGCTGCACTCTCATGTAGTGGTTGGCACGGAAATTTTTATTGGAGGGTGAGAAGATGGAGATTTATGTTATACAGTGTCGAAATATGTTAAAACTATCATCTTGGGTAATACGGAAGGCTAGCAGGTGTAAGGAAATGGTTGGGAAACACAACAGTAATTGTGTTGGGTGCTATTGGTTCCATTCAGCAAGGTATTATAAAAAAAGAGATGAGCTGAGTAAAGCATTCTGGTAAATAGAGGGAGTCCGTGGCCTTGCATTATTAGAAAAGCCAACAGCCTTGAGATCCTAACTGTAAGAGACAGTTAAACAAGGCATTCAGAAATAAATGCCTTAAAAACCTCTGAGGTAACTAAACAGCTTCAAGGAAAATGTTAGATTAAGAGTATGGTCTTCCCACTTAAATATAAGATGTGACACCATAAAACTCATAGAAGAGAACATAGGCAAAACATTTTCTGACATAAATTGTACCAATGTTTTCTTAGGTCAGTCTACCAAGGCAATAGAAATAAAAGCAAAAACAAACAAATGGGACCTAATCAAATTTATAAGCTTTTGCACAGCAAAGGAAACCATAAATGAAATGAAAAGACAACCTACAGACCGGGAGAAAATATTTGCAAACAATGTGACCAACAGGGATTAATTTCCAAAATATAGAAACAGCTTATACAGCTCAATATCAAAACAAAACAAAACAAAACAAAACAAAACAATCTAATCAAAAAATGACTGGATTTTTAGGCAGAAGACTTAAACACACATTTCTCCAAAGAAGACATACTGATGGCCAATAGGCACCTGAAAAGATGCTCAACATTGCTAATTATTAGAGAAATGCAAATCAAAACTACAATGAGGTATTACCTCACACCAGTCAGAATGGCCATCACTAAAAAGTCTACAAATATTAAATGCTGGAGAGGGTGTGGAGAAAAGGGAACCCTCCCACACTGTTGGTGGGAATGTAAATTGGGGCAGCCACTATGGAGAACAGCATGGAGGTTCCTCAAAAAACTAAAAATAGAGTTACCATATGATCCAGCAATTACACTCCTGGGCATATATCTGGACAAAACTCTAATTCAGAAACATACATGCACCCCTATGTTCACAGCAGCACTGTTTACAATAGCCAAGACATGGAAACAACCTAAATGTCCATCGACAGATGAATGGATAAAGAAGATGTGGTATTTATATACAATGGAATACTACTCAGCCATAAAAAAGAATGAAATAATGCCATTTGCATTATTTCAAATGGATGCAACATTTGAGATTATCATACTAAGTGAAGTATTATCATCCATTCAACGTGGATGCAACAACTAGAGATTATCATACTAAGTGAAGTAAGTCAGAAAGAGAAAGTCAAATACCATATGATATCACTTATATGTGGAATCTAAAATATGGCACAAATGAACCTATCTACAAAACAGAAACAGACTCACAGACATAGAGAACAGACTTGTGGTTGCCAAGGGAGAGAGGGGGCAGGGGAGGGATGGATTGGGAGTTTGGGGTTGGCAGATGCAAACTATTATATTTAGAATGGATAAACAAGAAGGTCCTATTGTATAGCACAGGGAACTATTTTCAATATCCTGTAATAAACCATAATGGAAAAGAAAAAAAATTTTTTTTAAAGTATGGTCTTCCCATATTAGCACAGAAACTTCAAGGTAGCAGCCACTAAGTTAAAAACAAACAGACAAAAACCAAAAAAACCCACCTCATGTGAGAGAAAATAAATATTGATGAAATCTCAAAAAGGACTAAAGTTGAGCAAGTCTTGACGTTTATTGATCATTTGCATTTCTTCTTCTGCATATTAGCTATTTATATTCTTTGCTCGTTTTTCTCTTGGGTACTGATTCCTTTTCATTGATCTGTAGATTGTGGATATATATCTTTTATCTCTACATAGGCTCCAAATATTTCCCCCATCTCCCACTTGTTTCATAACTTTATGTTGTCATTTTTTTTTAATATAAAAGTTTTGCTTTTTCATGTGGTTCAAATCTGTTAGTCTTTCACTTTATGGATCTTAAAAACTATTTTCTCAGTGTTCCTTTCGTATATGTAAAAAACTGTTTTTCTTGTCTTAGTGAGATTAGCTAGGCCCTCCAGAACGATGACAAAGAGTGGCAGTAATAACAGGCATCGTTGTCTTGTTCCTACCTTTGACTGGAATGTTTCTAAAGTTTCACCAAAAAATTGAATATTTACTGTAGAACAGATTTGCTTTGAGTATTAAATGACTTCATCAGCTCATAAGTTATAAATAATAGCTATTATTTATTATTTGTCAAACCACTTAAATTCTCTGTTCTGAGTCTCCCTACTTATAAATAAAAAATTGGAGCTGGGGAATCTCTAAGGTTCTTTCCAGCACAGTCTTAAAATTCCAAGATTAATTTTCAAAAGGTCTCCAGTCATTTCATCAACCTAAAAAATACAGCAATCTTTCCTGTGAAATAAAACACATAAGCACAAAGAACAGGGAAGCCCTTCCGTCATCTGAGTAACTGATATTTAGCTATGTAGAGTAGTCTGAGGCCAAAAAAATGATCTTAATTTTGGTATTTCCAGTTACTGTATAAAGCTATTCGGCAACTTTTACTAAAGGAAAAAAATATGAAGTTGAGAGGAAATGAAAGTTGAGCAATGACTGGAAAATCACTGGTGATTATGGCAATACCCCAGTTTCAAAAGCCAGTTGCAATCTAGTCAGTTTTGGAGTGAAAGCAAATTTATTATTATTATAATTTTGCTCTCCAATGGGTGGAGACTCAATATCTGAGAGGTAGAAGGAGGGAGAAGAACAAAATTGTAAATAAAATAATAATTCCCTGTTTCCTATAAAGACACAAGAAGCAAAGGGAGGAGAAACATGCTCACAGGGAAAGCGATTAAAACTGCCAAAGAATGAGAACGGAGAAGCCGCCAGAAAGAATGCTGCATGGAGGAGCAGACAGAGATTGCAAGAAATTGGCAGGGAGTCACAATAGACAGAGCCAGAAAGGAACACACACAGGGCCTGAAATGAGTCAGACCCTATAAATGGAATTCCAGGGAAGGGAGCATGAAAGCATGCATGTGGACGCCCGGGACAGAGGAGGGTGAGAAGAGTAAGGAAAGGGTCAAAACGCAAAAGCAGCTTCAAAGATAAAAGCTAGTTGGAGAAGTTGCCTAGAAACAAAGAGCTGCTTTGCAGGTTTTCTGAGAACAGACTGTGAATGCCCAGTGCATTGGAATGCACGTCATCATCTAAACTCTAAGAGGCAGGGGAAACGTAGTTGAGGTACAGAGGAGTAGAGAGCAACACCACCTCCACTGAACGAGATCAGGCCTACCATGGCAGGTGGGATGGGGCAAAGGGCTGGTGAAATCACTTTCACGTTGTTTTATATGTGGGGACTGGGGCGAGAGGTCAAAGGGAAGCCCACATACATGGATAAATATTTTAAAAGTTACCAATCAAACTACCAAACTGGGCTTCCCTGGTGGCGCAGTGGTTGAGAATCTGCCTGCCAATGCAGGGGACACAGGTTCGAGCCCTGGTCTGGGAAGGTCCCACATGCCGCGGAGCAACTAGGTCCATGAGCCACAACTACTGAGCCTGCGCGTCTGGAGCCTGTGCTCCGCCACAAGAGAGGCCGCGATAGTGAGAGGCCCGCGCACCGCGATGAAGAGTGGCCCCCGCTTGCCGCAACTAGAGAAAGCCCTCACACAGAAACGAAGACCCAACACAGCCAAAAATAAATATAAAAATAAATAAATAAATAAATAAGACCCGGCACAACCAAATAAATAAATATTAAAAAAAAAAAAACTACCACACTGTTAAATGAAATGTACTATCTGCCTACCTTGATAAAATAACTCCATAAAGACACCAAAGACCAGGTTCACATTTAGGATTCTTGGACTTCTTGGAGTTAGCCAGAATATGGCAGTATTTGAAGAGCTGACCCATGGCCCAGGGCCTTGGTCTATATCTTTCTCACCCCGCTATCCACCCTTCTCTTCCATCCTTTGCTCTGTCCTGCACCACGAGGGCCTGGCTGGCTAAGGGTGGAAACCCTCGGTTGTATCTCCAAACTCCAATCCCTGTCATCATCTCAAAGCACCACGTAAAATAACTGCCTTTTGCTCACTCCTCAGGCCTAGGTTCTTCTTGGAAAGAAAGAACAGACTTGGGAAAAGGGTAACATCGTCCTTAGAAGTGTATTTGGGCTGTTCAGCAAGGAATTCCAGGTAATGAACATCCAGAGCATGGCCTGTGGGCAGGTGGGCAGTTCTGGCTCTGTTGCCTTCCTCATCCCTCAGAGCGGGGATGACCAGAGAAGGGTCTCTGGATGCCTCTAGAGTGTGGGGATCAGGACAGCTGCCCTCTTGCCCAGGTCTAAGGGTACTTGTTGTTTCCGAGCGCTGTAATGTTAAACCAGGAGTTCTTATCCCTGAGATAGAAAAAATAGTTCCTATTAGAGCAAAGCTCTTTTATGGACCAGAAGCATTTACAAGACCTGGAAATGTGTTAGAAATGCAAATTCTGGGGGCCCATCCAAGACCTACTGAATCAGAAACTTTGAGTTTGCTGCCCAGCAATAACAAGTGTTCCAGGTGATTCTGATGCATGCTAAAGTTTGAGAAGTACAGATTTATGAAAACTTGTTCTCAGCTGGGGCTGCAAAACACTATTTAGAGTTGATTAAGCTTTCTAAATTGTTAAGGAAACAAAGGAAAACAAATTTAGGTACCAAGAATTTAACTGCACCTTGCTAATATTTTCTCTGCAATTTAACCCATTTTATTCTCCATTAGTCTCTCTCTTATTTGATGTTTCATTTGTTGATTCGAGTTTTCTGGTCACTTTTAGCTTACATTGGGTTCCAAAGGCTTTCTTTCTTGGTTTTCACCTGATGACCATTGGTCGAGTGTGTGTTGTCACCAGAGATGAGAAGGAGCCAAACATTGACAAGTAGACCAATCTTTGAAAAAAGGAAATGGTCTGCACTCAGATACATATGGAGCTTGGGGTGTAGCGCACTTTAGTATAGTATAAAGACAATTTATATAATTGAATATACGTTCTGTCATTTTCATCAGGCAAATATCTATTTGATTAATTTCCATTAAGACTTTGTGACCACTTAGAGAGGTGGGATAGGGAGGGTGGGAGGGAGGGAGATGCAAGAGGGAAGAGATATGGGAACATACGTATATGTATAACTGATTCACTTTGTTATAAAGCAGAAACTAACACACCATTGTAAAGCAATTATACTCCAATAAAGATGTTAAAAAAAAAAAAAAAAAAGACTTGTCTCACTTATTAGTTCTCACCTCTTTTCCCCCTTTGAGGATATTGTCTTTTCTGAAACACTTCTCAGCTCAGGCCTGGTTGATGCTGGGGCTTCTGAACACCACACACCATGGGAATTATGTCAGTGAACTGATTGAGAATGCCAAGCTAAGAAAACAGGGGAGTGGGAAGGGCAGGTACACTCACAAGTTTATTCCTCAGCAACCATATTGTGAAATGTCACATTCCACTTCGTGTTTGAGAGTGAAGAGCATTATTTAAATTCCCTGACAAGCCTATGGGCGTGTGTGTCTTCCTGAACCAAGAATTGGCATCAAACTCTTTTGATCTTTCACACTTTTTGTAGAAATCTTACAAAGTTGGAATACCAAGCACGCTTAGCAGATAAATGGATTGGCTTATAGGTGTTTCAGTACTCTGCAGGGGAATATGACATACAGGATGAAGAAAATTACACCTCTTGACTATTTGGCAGAGTTTTATTTTAATTTCTTGGATACATGAGATTCTGAACAAAATCAGAATCTAGTAAAGACCCTGAATCAGTTTTCAACAGCTCAGTTTTAAATTTAGGTCCCCTGAAGTATGGGAGTGACTACAGCCTGGCAAAGCATAGAACATTCCTGCATTAGATCAGGTAGCCTGGGTCTCTGCTGGTGAAGCTCATAATGGGGCCAGTTACCTGGAACTCAAGAGTTTCTCAGCCTCAGCACTATGGATATTTTAGGCTGAATAATTCTTTGGTGGGGGGGCCGTCCTGTGCATTGTAGGATATTTAGCAGCATCCTTGGCCTCCATCATCAGATGCCATTATTCCATATCCCGTGTCCATTTGCGACAACCAAAAAATACCTCCAGACTTTGCCAAATGTCCCCTGGAGGTCAAAATCACTCTTCATTGAGAACTACCCAGTAGCTGGTTCATTTTCTACTCTCATCTGTGCATTTTCGGCAGGAAGAGGGAGAGAGAAACCTGTCAAAGGTGAGAAGATAGCTGCTCCTGGCTTCTGAGACAATAAGGGAGGGGAGGGGAAAGGAAAAATAATACATACTTGGCATTTGGTGAGCACTAGATGCACTCTATTTGTGTTTTTTCATACATGTGGTTGTCTCAAACTGGAGTGTGGGCCAGGGCTACACTAAACCAGAAGGTAAGCATTATAGTATCAATTTTACTTGATGTAAATATTTACAACGTTCATTTTTATATTAAACCACATGCACAAAGAGTAGAATATAAAGTGTGCATAAACAGTGAAGTTAAAGTATGAAACTTGAAATAAATGCTGCACCTGGGTTGGGTCCCTTGAGACTGTCTCTGCTCCCAGGACCTCCACAGGCATGAACACACTCTCAACTGCTATTGGATTCTATGGACTGAATGTTGATGTCCCCTCAAAATTCATATGCTGAAGCTTCATTCTCAATGTGATGGTGTTTCGAGATGAAACCTTAGGGAGGTAATTAGGTCATGGGGTGGAGTCCTCATGAATGGTATTAGTGCCCTTCTAAGAAGAGACACTTGCTTTCTCCCTTTCTCTGTTTTCTCCCTTGTGAAGACAAAGTGAGAAAACAGCCTTCTGCACACCAGGAAGAGGGCTCTCACCAGGTACTGAATCTGCTGGCACCCTGATCTTGGACTTCCCAGTCTCCAGAACCATGATAAATAAATATTTTTTGTTTAAGACACCTCATCTATGGTATTCTGTTATAGCAGCCCGAGCTAAGACAGGTCCTTTGGTGGAAGCATGTGAGAAGCATGATGAATGCTAACCAGTTTAATCCTCTGAACATTTCTGTGAATTAGATAGGTATACTCCTCTTATTTATTCATTTTTTTTAAGATAAAGAAACTAAAACTCTGAGAGGTTAAGTAACTTATCCAAGCTCATACAGCTGTTGTGCAATTGCGAATTGAACTTTTTAAAGTCTTACTTAAGATTTTATGATCTTTTTATTATTTTCTGATGCCTTAATAGGCACAGTTAGCTTTGGGAACATTTTTGAAGGAGGTGAAATTCTGTCTTTTCATTCTTACTCTCATTTCAGCGCTGCCTTTATCTCTCCCCTTGTAACCCCCTTCCCAGAAACCCCAACATCCAGTGCTCTTGCTGTGTCCAAGCATGAACATCCAGCAGTGCACCTGTTAACCATCCCTGGGCTGTTTTTTGTTAATTGGAAAAATGGCTGATACTTCAGACATTGTATAGGGGCTCTGCTTAGTGGTGATGATGGGAGTGACAGTAGCAGTAAGTGTAGATATTGGCTTTGAGGATTTCTCTGTAAGTCCAAAAGTCTGGAGCTTGGAGAGTCCTACCATTTATCTGCAGGAAAGATCAAATTGTCTTGAATCTTCTAGAAACCCCCAGATGAGACCAGACAAGAGAAAATAGCAGGGAGCCACAAACAGTACCTTGGTTCCTTTGTTGGACTCCCCACCTTTTTTCTTTTTCTTCTCTTCAACCCCCAGCTGCCAGGTTTTCTTTGGCAAGTTACTGAAGCAGCTTTTTACTCTGTTTTGTTATCCCTCTCCCCAGCTGACCCCAGAAATGCTTAATTTGACTGTGTGAAAGTCATGCTAATTTCAGTCATTTATGTAATCATTTGCCATTTATGCCAAATTGCTGTGTAATACTACAGTGATTATGCATATCATTAAATATGTGTCACATTAGCCTTGTGGTGGGTTTTATTTGATTATAACACTAAATCATGCTCAGGATTCTTAGACTTCATGGTTTGTTGCTTACACAATATTGTGATCATTTCATAGCTTAAAAACTTAGAATGTTGCCATTGAGGGAAACTTTGACAGAACATATTTCTTCTCCTTCCAGACTCAATATAATGTCAAAATTGACAGTATGTGCATCATTGCCATTTTGGGGGTTTCTAAATCTACCTTTTTGACTTCACAATGCTAACTGATTCCACAAATTCATCTTTTTGATATATTTCAAAAATAATCTTTTAAATCGTGCTTTTAAAGAAAAGGCTCACTTACTTTTCCTACTGGATCAGCTTTTTCATGTTCACCATAAGTCTTCACCCATATGCACAATATTAATACATACAAAAGAATAATTTCTCTCCTCCGAATGTAATAACTACTTTTAGCATAGGAACGATACCTTAAAAGATTTACACTAAATACTAATAGTGCTCATCTGTAAATCTTGTATTATGGTTTTCTTTTACCTTTTTTATATTGGGGGGTGCTATAATTTTTTAACAACAAGCATATTGTTACATTTATCTTCAGAAAGTAAATATTCTTTTAACACTGGAATGTTTCTTGGGTATATATTAAACTGTAATTTTCTAATTGATTTCTTCAGTATCTTTTTTCACATCTTTACTGGAGTATAAATACTTTACAATGTTGTGTTAGTTTCTGCTGTACAAAAAAGTGAATCAGCTATATGTATACATATATCTCCATATCCCCTCCCGCTTGAGCCTCCCTCCCACCCTCCCTATCCCATCCCTCTAGGTCGTCACAAAGCACGAACCTGATCCCCCTGTGCTATGCAGCAGCTTCCCACTAGCCATCCATTTTACATTTGGTAGTGTATATTCAACAATGCTACTCTCTCACTTCATCCCAGTTTCTGCTTCCCCACCCCCATGCCCTCAAGTCTGTTCTCTACGTCTGCGTCTTTATGCCTGCCCTGCCACTAGGTTCATCAGTACCGCTTTTTAAAATTCCGTGTATATGCATTAGCATGTGGTATTTGTTTTTCTCTTTCTGACTTACTTCACTCTGTATGACAGACTCTAGGTCCATCCACCTCACTACAAATAACTCAATTTTGTTCCTTTTTATGGCTGAGTAATATTCCATTGTATATATGTGCCACATATTCTTTATCCAATCATCTGTTGATGGACATTTAGGTTGCTTCCATGTCCTGGCTATTGTAAATAGTGTTGCAATGAACATTGTGGTACATGTCTCTTTTTGAATTATGGTTTTCTCAGGGTATATGCCCAGTAGTGGGATTGCTGGGTCGTATGGTAGTTCTATTTTTAGTTTTTTAAGGAAACTCCATACTGTTCTCCATAGTGGCTGTATCAATTTACACTCCCACCAACAGTGCAGGAGGGTTCCCTTTTCTCCACACCCTCTCCAGCATTTATTGTTTCTAGATTTTTTGATGATGGCCATTCTGACCGATGTGAGGCGATACCTCATTGTGGTTTTGATTTGCATTTCTTTACTGATTAGTGTTGTTGAGCATCTTTTCATGCATTTGTTGGCCATCTGTATGTCTTCTTTGGAGAAATGTCTATTTAGGTCTTCTGCCCATTTTTGGACTGGGTTGTTTGTTTTTGTGATATTGAGTTGCATGAGCTGCTTGTATATTTTGGAGATTAATCCTTTGTCCGTTTATTTGTTTGCAAATATTTTCTCCCATTCTGAGGGTTGTCTTTTTGTCTTGTTTATGGGTTCCCTTGCTGTGTAAAAGCTTTTAAGTTTCACTAGGTCTCATTTGTTTATTTTTGTTTTTATTTCCCTTACTCTAGGAGGTGGGTCAAAAAGGATTTTGCCGTGATTTATGTCATAGAGTGTTATGCCTATGTTTTCCTCTAAGAGATTTATAGTGTCTGGCCTTACATTTAGGTCTTTAATCCATTTTGAGTTTATTTTTGTGTATGGTGTTACCGTGTGTCCTAATTTCATTCTTTTACATGTAGCTGTCCATTTTTCCCAGCACCACTTATTGAAGAGCCTGTCTTTTCTCCACTGTATATTCTTCCCTCCTTTATCAAAGATAAGGTGACCATATGTGCGTGGCTTTCTATCTTGTTTCATTGATCTATATTTCTGTTTTTGTGCCAGTACTATATTGTCTTGATTACTGTAGCTTTGTAGTATAGTCTGAAGTCAGGGAGCCTGATTCCTCCAGCTCCGTTTTTCTTTCTCAAGATTGCTTTGGCTATTTGGGGTCTTTTGTGTTTCCATACAAATTGTAAAATCTCTTGTTCTAGTTCTGTGAAAAATGCCATTGGTAATTTGACAGGGATTGCACTGAACCTGTAGATTGCTTTGGGTAGTATAGTCATTTTCACAATATTGATTCTTCCAATCCAGGAGCATGGTATATCTCTCCATTTACTTATGTT
This sequence comes from Eubalaena glacialis, assembly GCF_028564815.1. Lineage (NCBI taxonomy): Eukaryota > Metazoa > Chordata > Mammalia > Artiodactyla > Balaenidae > Eubalaena > Eubalaena glacialis. Next base: position 115,362,561 of record NC_083721.1, read on the forward strand.
GTCTTTGATTTCTTTCATCAGTATTTTATAGTTTTCTGAGTACAAGTCTTTTGCCTCCTTGGGTAGGTTTATTCCTAGGCATTTTATTCTTTTTGTTGTGACGGTTAATGGGATTATTTCCTTAATTTCTCTTTCTGATCTTTTGTTGTTAGTGTATAGGAATGCAAGGGATTTCTGTGCATTAGTTTTGTATCCTGCAACCTTACCAAATTCGTTGATTAGTTCTAGTACTTCTCTGGTGGCATCTTTAGGATTTTCTATGTATAGTATGATGTCATCGGCAAACAGTGACAATTTTACTTCTTCTTTTCCAATTTGTATTCCTTTTATTTCTTTTACTTCCCTGATTGCTGTGGCTAGGACTTCCAATACTATGTTGAATAATAGTGGTGAGAGTGGACATCCTTGTCTTGTTCCTGATCTTAGAGGAAATGCTTTCAGTTTTTCACCATTGAGAATGATGTTTGCTGTGGGTTTGCTATATATGGCCTTTATTATGTTCAGGTAGGTTCCCTCTATGCCCACTTTCTGGAGAGCTTTGATCATAAATGGGAGTTGACTTTTGTCAAAAGCTTTTCCTGCATCTATTGAGATGATCATATGGTTTTTATTCTTCAATTAGTTAATATAGTGTATCACATTGATTGTTTTCCGTATATTGAAGAATCCTTGCATCCCTGGGATAAATCCCACTTGATCATGGTGTATGATCCTTTTAATGTGTTGTTGGATTCTGTTTGCTAGTATTTTGTTGAGGATTTTTGCGTCTATGTTCATCAGTGATATTGGTCTATAATTTTCTTTCTTTGTGATATCTTTGGCTGGTTTTCATATCAGGGTGATGGTGGCCTCGTAGAACGAGTTTGGGAGTGTTCCTCCCTCTGCAATTTTTGGGAAGAGTTTGAGAAGGATAGGTGTTAACTCTTCTCTAAATGTTTGATAGAATTCGCCTGTGAAGGCATCTGGTCCTGGACTTTTGATTGTTGGAAGATTTTTAATTATAGTTTCAATTTCATTACTTGTGATTGGTCTGTTTATATGTTCTAATTCTTCCTGGTTCAGTCTTGGAAGGTTGTACTTTTCCAGGAATTTGTCCATTTCTCTCAGGTTGTCCATTTTATTGGCATATAGTTACTTGTAGTAGTCTCCTATGATCTTTTGTATTTCTGCGGTGTCAGTTGTAATCTCTCCTTTTTCATTTCTAATTTTATTGATTTGTGTTCTCTCCCTTCTTTTCTTGATGAGTCTGGCTAAAGGTTTATCAGTTTTGTTTATCTTCTCAACGAACCAGATTTTAGTTTTATTGATCTTTGTTATTCTTTTCTTTGTTTCTATTTCATTTATTTCTGCTCTGATCTTTATGATTGCTTTCCTTCTACTAATTTTGGGTTTTCTTTGTTCTTCTTTTTCTCGTTGGTTTAGGTATAAGGTTAGGTTGTTTATTTGAGTTTTTCTTGTTTCTTTAGGTGAGCTTGAATTGCTATGAACTTCCCTCTTAGAACTGCTTTTGCTGCATCCCATAGGTTTTGGATCGTCGTGTTTTCATTGTCATTTGTTTCTAGGTATTTTTTGATTTCCTGTTTGATTTCTTCAGTGATCTCTTGGTTATTTAGCAGTGCACTGTTTAGCCTCCATTTATTTGTGTTTATACTGTTTTTTTCCTGTAATTGATTTCTAATCTCATAGCGTTGTGGTCAGAAAAAGATGCTTGATACGATTTCAGTTTTCTTAAATTTTCCAGTGTTTGATTTGTGACCCAAAGTGTGGTCTATTCTGGAGAACATTCTGTGTGCACTTGAGAAGAAAGTGTATTCTTCCACTTTCGGGTGGAATGTCCTAAAAATATCAATTAAGTCTATCTGGTTTTTGTGTCATTTAAAGCTTGTGTTTCCTTATTTATTTTCTGTCTGTAAGATCTGTCTATTGGTGTAAGTGGGGTGTTAAAGTCCCCCACTATTATTGTGTTACTGTCGATTTCTCCTTTTATGGCTGCTAGCATTTGCCTTATGTACTGAGGTGCTCTTATGTTGGGTGCATAAATATTTATAATTATTATGTTTTCTTCTTGGATCAATCCCTTGATTATGTAGTGTCCTTCCTTATCTCTTGTAACAGTCTTTTTTTTAAAGTCTATTTTGTCTGATATGAGAATTGCTACTCCAGCTTTCTTTTGATTGCCATTTGCATGGAATATCTTTTTCCATCCCCTCACCTTCAGTCTGTATGTGTCCCTAGGTCTGAAGTGGGTCTCTTACAGACAGCATATATATGGGTCTTGTTTTTGTGTCCATTCAGCCAATCTGTGTCTTTTGGTTGGAGCATTTACTTCATTTACATTCAAGGTGATTATTGATATGTATGTTCCTATTACCATTTTCTTAATTATTTTGGGTTTGTTTTTGTGGGTCTTTTTCTTCTCTTCTGTTTCCTACTTAGGGAAGTTCTTTTAGCATTTGTTGTAAAGCTGGTTTCCTGGTGCTGAATTCTCTTAGCTTTTGCTTGTCTGAAAAGCTTTTGATTTCTCCATCAAATCTGAATGAGATCCTTGCTGGGTAGAGTAATCTTGGTTGTAGCTTTTTCCCTTTCATTGCTTTAAATATGTCCTGCCACTCCCTTCTGGCTTGCAGAGTTTCTGCTGAAATATCAGTTGTTAACCTTATGGGGATTCCCTTGTATGTTATTTGTTGCTTTTACCTTGCTGCTTTTAATATTTTTTCTTTGTATTTAATTTTTGATAGTTTGATTAATATGTGTGTCGGCGTGTTTCTCTTTGGGTTTATCCTGTATGGCACTCTCTGCACTTCCTAGACTTGATTGACTATTTCCTTTCCCATGTTAGGGTGGTTTTCGACTATAACCTCTTCAAATATTTTCTCAGACCCTTTCTTTTTCTCTTCTTGTTCTGGGACCCCTATAATTCGAATGTTGGTGCATTTAATGTTGTCCCAGAGGTCTCTGAGACTGTCCTCAATTCTTTTCATTCTTTTTTTTATTCTGCTCTGTAGTAGTTATTTCCACTATTTTATCTTCCAGGTCACTTATCCGTTCTTCTGCTTCAGTTATTCTGCTATTGATTCCTTCTAGAGTATGTTTAATTTCAGTTATTGTGTTGTTCATCACTGTTGGTTTGCCATTTAGTTCTTCTAGATCCTTGTTGAATGTTTCTTGTATTTTCTCCATTCTGTTTCTGAGATTTTGGATCATCTATACTATCATTACTCTGAATTCTTTTTCAGGTAGGTTGCCTATTTCATCTTCATTTATTTGGTCTTGTAGGTTTTTACCATGCTCCTTCGTCTGTAACATACGTTTCTGTCATTTCATTTTTTTTAATTGATGGGTGGGGCTGTATTCCTGTCTTACTGGTTGTTTGGCCTGAGGCGTCCAGCACTGGAGTTTGCAGGCAGTTGGATAGAGCTGGGTCTTGGTGCTGAGATGAGGACCTCTGGGAGGCCTCACTCTGATTAATATTCCCGGGGTCTGTGGTTCTCTGTTAGTCCAGTGGTTTGAACTCAGAGCTCCCACCACAGGAGCTCAGGCCTGACCTCAGGCCTGGGAACCAAGATCCTGCAAGCCGTGTGGCATGGCAAAAAAAAAAAAAAAAAAGGAGCAGTACAACAACAAAGAATAAAAAACAAAATAAATTTAGAAAGATAAAAAATATATTAGGAAAAATAAAAATATAATTGAAACAACTGCAACAAGGTAAAATAAAACCACAACAGAAAAAAGAAAAAAAAAAAGGAACATGCCAAAAGGAGCAGAACAATAACAAAGTATAAAGAATAAAATAAAAGATTAGAAAAAATATAAATGAATCAACAAGGTAAAATTGAACCCCAATCTAAAAGAGGAAAAAAAAAAAAAAGGAGCCTTGGCTATGGGGGGCGGAGTTTAGGCTGGGGTGGAACTTAGGCAAGGGTGGGGTTTAGGGTGGGGTGGGACCTAGGTGGGTGGGGGGTGATGTTTGAGTGTGGGGCGGGGCCTAGGCTCAGGACCCACGCAGCCAGAAAAGGCCTTGGGGGCGGGGCCTAGGAGGGGTGACATTCAAGCGTGGGGCGGGGCCTCTGCTTAGGACTTGCACAGAAGGGGAGAGGCAGCACGTCCAAAGGGGGGCCTCCCGGAAGGTGGAGCTCTGAAGTTTGGAGGTAGGGCCCTGGGTGAGGGTGTGTAGGTGGGGTTTAGGCCCAGTGCGGTTGGAGGGGGTCTCAGAGGGGTCTCCGAGTGTAGAGGTAGGGCCCTGGGTGGGGATGTAGGGGCGGGGCTTGGGTTCTGCACGGCAGGAGGGAGGCTCCGAGGGCAGAGGATTAGGCCCAGGAGCCCAACAGGCTCTGTGGTACCTAAGTGGGCAGGGAAAGCACTGGCCCCGTTCCCTTCCATTCCTTCATGCCCCCCTCCACGGTCTCCCCCAGAGTCTCCCCCATCACTGCTGGACCCCTAACCGTGGGTCAGTCCCGCTGGGTGTAGGAGCTCCTCCCCTCCCCTAACCACCCCTCAGGGGTGCTGGTCTCAGAGGTGCGGCCTTTACTTTTGCTCCCCCTTCCCTCCCTCCCACTCCCTCAGGACCCACGCGGCTGGAGGGGGCTTAGGTGGGCAAAGGATCAGGCCCGGGATCTCAGCAGGTTCCCGGGGGCCCATGTGGGCAGGGGAAACCTGGCCACACTTCCTTTTGATCCTCTGCCCTCCCGATGGTTCCCCAGTTTCCTCCTTGAGGCATGGGATCCCTTCCCCTTCCCCAGCCGCCCCTCAGGGGCGCCAGTCCTGTCCCGCCTCCACTTCTCCTCCCCCTTCACTCCTCCCACACCCCACGTCCTACCCGGTCACTGGGGGTTCCTCCCATCCCCTTAGGTGTCTGTGGTCCCCCACCGGTGCCTGGTAGGTGCCCTAGTTGTGCGGAGATGCGAATTCCACGTCCTCCTAGTCTGCCATCTTGACTCCGCCCCCCTGATTTCTTCAATATTAATTACACTCTTGAAGATTATCTTTAGCAAACACATGTGTTATTTTAACGTTTGATCATTTTACTTTGAGGGTACAACCATATGCTTAATATCTTGTAACTATTATATATTAAAAATCAATCAAATTCTCATCCTCCATGTCCAATAAATTTTAATTCAATTCAGCAAATTTCACCTCTATCCTATGCCCAGAAATACCATGGGCCCAGTGTTCATCCGCTGTTGGATTCCTCATCTTTTTTTTAAAAAACTTGATTTTACTTATCCTTTTAAATTTATTCTAAGATACCTCACATTATTTTTGGAAGTGGAAATGTATGGAAAATAGTAAGGTTCTGTCTCAATGTACCAGTGCTTGCAAGAAAAGGACGACTGTTTTCTGAATGCTTTATGGTAGAATCAGGAGCAAATAGCTGCTATTCTTCATTTTTTCCACATGGTATTCTATTCACATTCTACAGTGCTCTGTGGAAACAGCTGTCAAAGGCAGGACACCCCAGGTGCCATGGGGCAGCTCATCTCTGCCATATGAGGAAAGACAAGATTCTGACTTACAGTTCAATTCCAGATTTCTCTTAAAGGCAGGAGAGGGGAGAAGGGAAAAAAGAAAGGAGAGTGAAGATAAGAACAGGCTAAGGTGTATACTTATGTTTTGAACAAAGTTATCTGAAAAGCACAATTTTACAAATAAAAACATTTTCCTTTTAAGTTAAATAACTGAGCTGGGTTTTGCACCTGTCTGTCTTAAACTGCTGAAAAAGTCCCATATGGAAATGTCATGACTGATGGCTTTAATTATTTATCCATTGTGTTTCCTGAGTTGGGATAAAATAGCCACCTCCTGTCTACGTTGCTTGTCAAGTTGTAGACAAATTTTTAAAAAGGGTCTGAACTGAATACTATTTTTGACTTTGGCTGCAATGATCAAATTTGCCACTAGACAGAGCTGTTTGTCTTATTTTTGAACATTGCAGCGTTTAGGATTTTCAAGAGAAGCAGAGCCAATGAAAAGAGAAAACTATAAATGATAATATCTTTTATGAGATAGGTATTCTTAAAGTACACACTTAGAGCCCTTTTTTTCTGCAGGTAATACATAATTTCCAGATTGTTCTGTCATTATCATTCAGGAGGCTGCAACTCAGTTTTCAAACTTCCACTCATCACCAGGAAGATTTCAATAGCTAATAAAGAATAATCAGGATGTATTATACAATTTGCTCCTTCTTTTATATTATAGTAGTTAAAGTCAGAGTGACATCCTAAATCTGGAACTCTTTCTGGAAACTTCTTGGTAATTTATTCTCTGCTCTTTTCTATGAAAACTGTTTATTTTATAAGCACAAAATGTGGAATTATAAGGGTGTCATATTTTTGTATGTTATTGATTTTATTTGCATAAAATATATTGAAAAATTGAAAATCACTACCATCCAAACTGAGTCCATTCTGAGCCCAATTCACAAAGCACTGAATTCTGGGGTTTTGTTAAAACCACAGTGCCAGGGGTTCCGCTGATGAAGGGTCTAAGCAGAGAACCCAGAAGCAGGTCCTTAATCTGTATACACATCAGTAATTTTTACTCTGTGAGGTTTACAACCCTATATCACCTCAAACAGTAGTTCTCAAAGTGTGGTCCCTGCACAAGTAGCATCAGCAGCACCTGGGGATTTGTCAGAAATGCAAATTCTCTGGCCCCATCCTAGCCCTACTGAATCAAACGTTCTGGGGATGAGGCCCTGTACTCCTGTGTTTTACTAAGCCTTTCAGATGATTCTGATGTAGGTTAATGTTCAAGATCTGCTGATGTAGAGAAATAGCTTCCAAATGAAAGAGAGGAATCAAACTATGGAAAAAAAAGAAGTTGGATGAAAAAGAAATAATATATGAAGCAGCAAAGAACATCTAAGAAGCTGTAGTTAATGATCTCAAGATATAAGAGGATGCTCTGAAAGAGAAAAGAGCTCCCTGAAATTAAATATATAATAAGTATTTAATTCAAATAATTAAATTAAAATAAACTTGCATACAAAATAAAATGAAATTTAATTAAAATAAAAATTCAACAGAAGGCTTTGAAGATAAAGTTGCAAAAACACCTATAAAGCTTTTAAAAAAAAAGACAAAGAGATGGAAAATTGGAAAGAATCAATAAGGGATTTAAAGGGTAATAAAAGACCCTCAAGATCTACTTAATAGGAGTTCCGCAGACACATATAGGAAACTATCAAATAAACCATATAAAAAAATTTCTCAAAGTTGAAATGTCTGAGTTCCTCAACTGAAATATCCCACTCAGTGCCCAGCCCATGAGAAAAACTCCAATAAGGCACATTAATGTGAAAGTTCAAAACACCTGGTGAAAGAGAAGATCCTAAGAGTTTGAGAAAGGTCAAAAGTCACATAGAAAGGAAAAAGAAAATCAGAATAGCATCTGAATTTGCACTAGCAACAATGGAGTTAGAAAAATAAATAGAGCAAAGTCTTCAAAAATTGAAATGAAAATAAATTTTAGTCAAAATACTGTAACCATCTAGTCAAGAACATGCAATTTTTCAGGCATGTGTCAGCTCACAAAATTTATTTCACCCTGTTTTCTTTCTTATGATGCAACTGGAGTAAATGCTTCAACAAAGTAAGAAAGTAAATCAAGAAATAAGAAGACATGGGATTAGGAAATAGTGGATCCAACACAGGAAAATGACAACGCATATTCTAGGATAACAATTATGCAGCCAACCTAGAAAACTACCTGTCAGATTAGAGCAGGAAGTTGGAGTGGGGTATCTAAGAAAAAAAAAAATGTATATGTGATCATCCAATGTGTTTGATCATTTAGAAAATATCAAGAAGCATTGGAAAGATCTATTACATTAGTGATAGGTCACAGAAAACTAAGCAAAATTAAAAATGAGGCAATTACTAACTTTAGGAGAAAACAAAAAGTTAGTATAAGAGAGAAAACTAAAAGCACATGGTACTGTGCTTTTAGCTCAGCAATGAAAAATATTTATCCCATTATACAAATGTAAATGCTCACTTCCATTTTAACCAAAAATTACAAAAAAAGAGAAGAAAAAGAAACTGACAGACTCTATGATGAAAAATGTCAAAATTAAACCAAATTAAGTAAAAGAGGTTTAAAAAATAATTTGCATTAATTTTATACCATTTGTTGGTTCTATATTCAGATATTCAACTCAACAAACTTCAGCTGGGAGTCAGCAAAGAGCCCAGTTGAAATGGTCAAATGGGTCACAAATCAGTCCAGGAAAGTCTTATTGACTTACAGTGACTCTCAAAGTGTGGTCCCACCTGGAAACTTGTTAGAAGCATTTACACCACCTGGAAACTTGTTAGAAATGCAAATTTTGGGGTTCATCCAAGACCTACTGAATCAGAAACTCCAGGTTTGGTGCCCAGCAATAACAAGTCTTCCAGGTGATTCTGATGCATGCTAAAGTTTGAGAAATACAGATTTATGAAAACTTGTTCTCAGCTGGGGCTGAAAAACACTATTTAGAGTTGATTAGGGTTTCTAAATTGTGAAGGAAACAAAGGAAAACAAATTTAGGTACCAAGAACTTAATTGCACCTTGCTAGCATTTTCTCTGCAATTTAACCCATTTTATTCTCCATTAGTCTACCTCTTATTTGATATTTGATTTATAATTTGGGGAATAAATGTTAACCTTTGCTAGATGAAAAGTTGAGTAAATTACCTTAACATTATCTGATGATTATTTGCCAATCCTGTGTCTAGATACACAAGACCTCAAACAGAATCCCCAAACATATTTATTCCGAGTATCCACATCACTATATGTCCTATGCCGTGTTGAACAGTGGCAGAGTTGCTGGCATCTTCTTGATGTATACTGATTCACTGTCTTATTGGTTGACTTGCAGGAAACCAATGCACATGCCCCATCAGTGAGTGTAGCTCTGTAATTCTGTAGGTTGTTCTCACAGAGAAGAGTTTGGCTCCTGTTTTTCTAAGAAAGTTGAAATTTTGCTAACAGTTTTGACATATGTAAAAGTATCATGCTTTTAATATTACAGTTGTGGTACTGGGCAAATGATCCCATACTGAGTTCATAAGCTTCTCTTCCCCACCTCTCATACTTCTAGATCAGTGATTAGAACCATCATCTGACCAGTTGGTCAGGCTACAGACACGGGGTTTGCCCATTAATTCGTTCAATAAAAATTGAGTGCTTACTACATACTGGCTGTTCTAGGAACTGGGAATACAGCAATGAACAAAGCAAGACAAAAATCCCTGCCTTCAAGGAGCTTATGTTCTAGTAGCAGGAGATAGACAATAACCAAAATAAATAAGTAAATTACTGTATATTGTAAATCAAAAAGTGATAGGTATTAAGGAGGAAACTTGGGATTACTGTCATGGAGGTTGAAATGTTAAGTAGGATGATGAGGGGAGGCCTCACTGAAAAGGTGATATTTAAAAAAAAGACCTGAAGAAGGCAAGGGTGTGAACCATACTGGTATCTGGGCAGAGCAAATAGCAAGAGCAAAGATTGTAAGGCAAGCTCATGCTTGGAATGTTTGAGAAGAGCAGGATATGGGAATGGTGAGGTAGAGTGAGCTGGTAGGAGGGCAGTAGGGGTGAAGTCATTGAGGCAATAGGGCTGGGGTGGGGCTGTGTTGTATAGACTTTGTCATCCTTGTGGCCCACTGTAAAGACTTTAGCTTTCTTTTATTTTTAAACAAATGCTTTTCTTTTTTTTTTTAAGATAAATTTATTTATTTATTTTTGGCTGCGTTGGGTCTTCGTTGCTGCATGCGGGCTTTCTCTAGTTGTGGTGAGCGGGGGCTACTCTTTGTTGCAGTGCACGGGCTTCTCATTGCAGTGGCTTCTCTTGTTGCAGAGCACAGGCTCTAGGCGCACGGGCTTAGTTGCTCTGCAGCATGTGGGATCTTCCTGGGGACCAGAGCTCGAACCTGTGTCCCCTGCATTGGCAGGTGGATTCTTAACCACTGCGCCACCAGGGAAGTCCCTAGCTTTCATCTTGAATGAGATGGGAGCCACTGCAGGGTTTTGAGTTGAGGAGTGACATGACCTGACTCATCTGTTGAGAGTGATGACTTCCCATCTCCTTTACTCTCTCAGTCAGTCTCCAAGGACTATCAAACCTATTTCCTCTCTATCTCTCAAATCTGTCCCCCCTCTCTCTCTCTTTTTTTTTTTTTCCATCGTCACTGCCAGCACACTAGTTCAGGAAACCTAAATTTCTTACTTGAGTCATCTCAATAGCTTCTTAGTAGATTTCCTGCCTCCTGTTTTCTTCCCTCAAATTCATTTTCCACAATGTGTCCAGAGTAACCACTCTGAAAATTTCATAGATTTACACTCCTGGTTAAAGCTATCTATAGCCTTCCTTTTTTACCCCTGAAAATAAATTCCAAACTCCTCAACATGACTTTCCATGGTCTGTGTCCTAATCTCCAGCTTCATGTATCCCCTATTCTCCCACTTCACACGATAACGCTCTGGCCATACTGAACTTCGTTCCTTGAATACATGATGTTCTCTTTGCTTCTGAAACTTCACGGATCATTTACTCCAGGAAGACTTCGCTGATTTTAAAATCTGAATTGGTTTACCTTCTCTTTGCTCTTACATCACCCTCTACTTTCCCTACACTGAATCTGTCATTCCACATTCCCATTGTTTCATTATCTCTTTTCCCATTCTGCCCTTAGGCTTGGTGAGGACTGTCTTGCTCATTTTATCCCCAGTGTTGCACTGTTTATGACACATAGAAGGTGCTTGATAAACAAGGGGTGAATGGTGAATGGATGCCAAAACTTCTTGATGGATGAGAACACTTTAAGGCCATTAACAAATTCCTTTTTGTCACAGCCAGGAGACACTCAAATATTTGTTGTGTGCATGAAAGAAGGAATCAATGAATAAAAGATTTGTTTTGATCCTTTGTGTTCTGCTTATTTCCCCGATTGTCCAAATGCCCCTCAGTAATGTGATATGTGGCCTCCCACTGGTCATATACATATGTGGAGCAGGTAATGGGTTACACAGTGTAACCTTGTGGTTTCAGAAGCATCCCTCACCATGAATCCTCCCCAACTTCAGCCCTGGAGGCACTGATACGAGCAGCACTGATTTGGGCTAGCTTTAGATACATGATCAACTTCAGAAGACTAAAACAGCAATGACCTAAGTGGTGGGCAGCAGAAACAGTGACTTTAGGGGAGGCCAATAGCTTCCACAACCAAAGGAGAAACTCAATAATGGGTTACAACTATAGTGCCATTTCCTTTTTTTTTTTTTTTAAACTACAGAAAGCCACAGTTTTCTTTCTTTCTTTTTTTTTTTTTTTAATTTTATTTATTTATGGCTGTGTTGGGTCTTCGTTTCTGTGCGAGGGCTTTCTCTAGTTGTGGCAAGCGGGGGCCACTCTTCATCGCGGTGTGTGGGCCTCTCACTGTCGCGGCCTCTCTTGTTGCGGAGCACAGGCTCCAGACGCGCAGGCTCAGTAGTTGTGGCTCACGGGCCTAGTTGCTCCGCGGCATGTGGGATCTTCCCAGACCAGGGCTCGAACCCGTGTTCCCTGCATTGGCAGGCAGATTCTCAACCACTGCGCCACCAGGGAAGCCCGCCATTTCCTTTTTCTAAGTTTGAATGCAGCAGAAGCCTCAGCAGTGAGAGTATACTGAGATTTGTTCATGAGTACATGTACAAGACCCATAGGTCTTTTAGAAATAGGTGGGCAGTTTTGGAGAACTTGAGGTTCCTCAATCATGACTAGATGGGCATATTTGATTTCTGTCTTTGCCATTAATTTATCAGAGGAATATTACTTGTAAGTTTTATTCCCAGGATGCAGTGACCTAGAGAAACATAGGTTACATCCTCTTACAGGTAGTACTGTTGGACTTCTCCCCAAATCATCAACCTATGAATAAAAGAAAGCTAAATGTATTAGCTCCCTGTAGTAAGGGAGACCACCACCTTACCAATCCCAGCAGTGTCTCAGAAAGTGGAAGTCAGAAGTGGTCTAATTTTAGGGCTTTGGGGTCTGAGCTCAAAGTGGTTTGAGGTAGGTCTTTCAAGATGAAGAGATGATCTGGATTGGGCAAAGTCTGTGATATAATAGGATTGGTCGACTCTGTGACACAAGGGTCTTGAAACAAGCCATGAGTAAACTTGGTAATGATAAGCAAGTGTTTGCCAAGGTGAGCAGACTCTTGTCTCTGTTAATTATCTGTGGGAATTTCCTGAAGCAAACAGTGAAGTTTTTTCTTTTTTAATTGGTTTATAGCTTTATCTTTCCCAGGCAAAGTTTCCTGGAACAAACAACTAATTCATGTTGACCTAGCTGATCTATATTCTTTTTTTCTTTTAAGTGACAAACAATCTTTTTATTGTTTGCTGAAAAATACAGGTCTGGGAAGAGTTTACTGCATTGTGTATTGAATGCAAGGTCTGATATTGCAAGGTATATATGACATAACAGTATAACTTATATGAAATGATACATATTGTACATAAAGACAGTGCCCACCCCTCTAAACACTAAATTTAATGGAATGAAGTCTCTTATTAAATGAGAAATATAATATAAACATTGCAATCATAAACAAAGTGCACTAAGCAAAGAACTTTAAAATAGTTTTGTTGTGACATCTTCTTTGTCTACCTGGAGTTAGGAATGGTGGAGCCCAGGAAAAACTTAGCCAACAAAAAGCTAACACTCAAGGAGCTCTTCCCAGGAAGCAGGCTGCTGATGCCCGAGACAGGCTGGCACCCTGGTTTCCCTGGAGCCATTAGGCCCACTCTAACTACCAGTCCCTCTCTTGGGGCTAGTTTGAGGCAAGTGGGAAGAATACCAGGTAGAAGGCAGATTCTATCACAACTGCTTGTACCGCACCAACTCTACGGATAAGAACACCTAGCACTTCTGATGTGTATCTTCCACTCTGAGCAAATACTGAAATGTGCTTGAGAACAAAAATAAAACATTGGGAACAAAAGCCACTTTCTATACAGTCTGCAAATACTATTTATTCCTTTTAGCCATGTTTTCATGAAGATGATCTAAAAGAGGCTGCTACTACTAAATTGCCAGTCAGGCAGGCCAGGATCAAGGGTAACAAAACTTCTCCAGTTACAACTACGAATTCAAATGGGTTAAAATACAAATTTATTAGGGATCCAAAATCAATCTCTATTATTCCCGTGGCAACATAGTCAAGGGCTGCAACGACATTCACATTCCAAGGTCAGCTTGGAATATAGCCACATTTCCCTCCAAACTGAGAAAGCCCTGTGTAGAGGAGAACATACAAGATTACCACCACCACCTCCTCTCCAAACAGCATCAGGGCACGGAAAGCGCATCACAGATAACAAATGCCAAAAATTAAAATTAAAATTAAAAAAGCACATCTCAATATATCCATAGCAACAGAGGAAGACTACTCTCCCCCGGTCTTCCTTGGCATAGGCAAAGCAGGACTGTTTGCAACAAGAGTGCCTAAGCTGACTACGGCCACGCTCGCGAGAGAAATAAAGATTACAAAGTTTCTCTATTCCCAGGTAATCAAGGATTATCAAATAATTTCCGGAACTAAGACAGTAGTCTCACCAGCAAAGAAAATTTTCTTCTTGCCCAAGATGTTTTTATAAATGAGATTTCCCAATATCCCAGATTCTTTACTTAATATTAAACTACTAATGCAGCAAGGACATCCTCAGAGCTCAAGCAGTAGCAATATTAATATTCTCAGATTTTTCTAGACTTTGCAGATCCACAAATATTTTATCAGACTATCCACTTAAGAGATTTGTAAGTCAACAGTAATATACCAACTCTACATTTTTCTTATTGTTTATTAAAGAACACCTCACTCCAATAGGAATGAACCCCAGTTCAGTGGGTATCTTGTTCCCCTCAGCTCTACAAAGTAAATTTACTGTTCAGTCTCCATGTCCTTGACTCTTGTATGACTCACCTAGTCTAAAGAAAATCTTGTATAAAAGTGGAAAATTGCATACCCCAGAGGTAGCATTGGTATTAGTGCTGAAATAAAATTTAGGGGAATAACTATAATTGCTTATGGGACTGTTTACAGTCTTGCTAGAAACCCTACTCCTCCTGAACTCCTAGATTGAGAAATTCGAATAATTTAAACATGAGAGGGGATTTCATTGATAAAGGTCTAGTTTGCATGAAAGGTTCTGGTCCATGGAAAGATGTGCGTCTAGCCCAAAATACTGGCCACATTTCCATTTTAAACGTGTCCATTATTCTTCCCCACCACAGTATTGTCAAATTTCTTCCGCCCCTCATGTGACTGGTGAGCCCTCTCATTGCTGCTTCTATTTCTTTGGGCTGTTCTACTGCACATATGAGATTCACTGAAGTTCTCACTTTAATGTGTAGGGATTTCCATTTCACACCAACAGCGCCCTAAAAACCATCAACTTGGAACAATTTCTAATTAGAAAAGGCACAATTCCTCTTTATAAAGGAAACCAAAAGGGTGGTCTGGAAGATGAAAAAACATCTTAGATATTCCTATAAAATGAATGCTCTATCTGCTACCAAAACCCAGAGACATTTACTGGATCTAAAGATTACATGGATTATGTAAAAGCATGAACATGGCAGTTTAAGACGTATTTTCAATTTTCCACTATACTAATTGGGCGGAAGCGCTAGTCAGTATTACAGGAGCAAACTCAAAGTGGCAACACCACCCTACTGGCTTGCTTTCCTCCTGCTTTCAGTAAACCTCCACCAGCCCCAGTGAAGCCTGTCCCAGGGTACATCACTCAGCAACCTGCAGAGCTGCTCAGAGATGCAACTAGCACTCAGTGGGTAAACACTGCCGTGGGGCAGACCCAGGAAAGACTTACAGAGGATGCACAAAAATTCTTGGTTTTATAATATCTTCCCAGGAAGTCAGAAATAATTGGTTTTTAGTTAAAGACACTGAAATCTATGCTCAAAAACAATGTAATGCCTCAAAAAAGCAAAATCGAGAAAGGAAAACTATAGAAAATTACAGCTTAGTAATAAAAAGCTTACTTCGGTTAAATTATCATAGTAAGTCAGTGCAATTTATTATTGTAGTTAGAAGCACAGCCTACCATGTTCTCATAAAACAGAGTACTAGTGAAGTACGAGAAAACAGTTCACAGAGATGATAGCCCTTTAGCCTTTTGTGACTTCAGAACTTAAAAAGACGAAGGCCAACTAGGACTTCTATTTGACATTCAGATAGTTACTTGCTCAACACAAACTGAGTTAGGAGATAGCTAAACATCTCATTCTTATTTACTTATGGTGTTCTCAGAAAGTTCCTATTTGGACGTGGATAGTTCTCAACCTGGCTGCACATTGGAGTTTTATCTAAGAAGCTTTAAAAAATTACCAAATGCCCAGACCAATTAAATCTGGAGGGTGGAGCCCAGAACATTAGTCTTTATGTTTTCCCAGGTGATTCCAACTTGCAGCCAGGTTGCACACCACTGATGTATCCCTTTCAGAAAGCCGTTGCATGAAAGCCATATCGTATCTAGATAGTACTGTTTATTCTAAATTTCACCAGGAAAATGCACTTTTAGAAGAAGACACAGTTGTGCTTCTTCTAAAGGCTCAGCTTACTGTTTCAGAAGCGCCGGTCCTTGGAGGTTATCTGGAGCGCTGCTTGAAGAGGAGGGAGTCCTAGTCTTGGCAGAGTAGGCAGAGTTTCAGGCTCCGGCAGAAACGAAGAAGGTCCAGACGCCCGTGAGCACCAGGATGATGTATGCAGACACCAGCTTTAATCCATAACGAGGATTTAAGAAGCTCAGGGCTGACACCAGCAGACAGGGGAGAAGAACTACAAGGAGGGCGTACCACTTCTTCTCACAGGCATCCAAACACACAGTGCCCCAGAACACGTGCAGCAATATGATCACCAGCGTCATGAAAGCTGAATTTAGGAAGCACTGGGGAGGGTCTCCATGAATGCCCACCGTGCCCGGCCCCAAAGAGTCAGACAGGGTATTTACAAAGGAAAATACTCCACTCATGATTCCAAAGCCCAAACCAGAAACATAAGCCATTAATCACATAGAACGTGCTGTCTCCCCTGGGTTTATACTCTTCAAGCCCATACGGGCTTTAAAAAAAAAAGTTTGTAATATGCAAAACGGCACATTTCTTGGATAAGGACTGAGACTAACACTCCAAAGATCAGCAGATATTTCTGTATTGGTCCATCTTTGTCGTCAGCAATGGTTGCTACCATGAACCAAACAAGGGAGTAAAGCAGCAGAGACACCAACCTGAAGGAAGCTCCAATGACGGGGAAGATGATGCGCAACGGCGGTGGCGATGGTGAAAATGCAGAGGGCGAACGCAGGCGCGAAGGCAAGGAAGGCGCAGCCAAGAACACGGCCGCCGTCATGGCAACCGCGGAAGCCGGTCGGGGGCCTCAGCTGATGTATATTCTTAATTAAGCCATGTTAAGACAGATGGTCTCAGCACTCATACCTTTTAATTACTGTCACTCTTAAATACTTTGGGACATTATGTGTCTCAATAGCTTCCAAGAACAGGTTTTGAAAAGGAGAGAGGATGAGGGAGGGTATAAAGCCTGAGGAGAGAGAAGCAGCACTATTGATAAAGGGTAGCCTGGGCAGCATGGAGAAAATGAGGGTGACAGAAATAAACTTACGTTTGTACAATTTGGTTTTAGGTAAGGTTTTTGCTTCAGCCAATAGAATAATCAAACACAGATTTGATCTTTCCTTCCAGAGAATCACCTGTAAAAACCAACCACTGCTTTTTCTCATTTTGATTTTTTAATATTTTTTATTATTTTAAAAAATATTTATTTATTTATTTGGCTGCACTGGGTCTTAGCTGTGGCACAACTAAGGATCTTTGTTGCTGTGTGCAGGGTCTTCTTTAGTTGCAGCATGCGGAATCTTTACTTGTGGAATGAAGGATCTAGTTCCCTGACCAGGGATCCAACCCAGGCCCCCTGCGTTGGGAGCGTGGAGTCAACTGCTGGACCACCAGGGAAGTCCCTCACTTTTTGAGTTTTTAAAATTGAAGTATAGTTGATGTACAATATTATATAAGTTACAGGTATACAACATAGTGATTCACAAATTTCAAAGGTTATACTCCCTGTGTTGTACAATATATCATCGTAGCTTATTTATTTTATACATAATAGTTTGAACCTCTTAATCTGCTACACCTATCTTGCCCCTCTTACCTTCCCTCTCTCCACTGGTAACCAAGAGTTTGTTTTCTATATCTATGAGTCTGACCAACCACTCCTTTAAATGACTGAGATTGAAGTCTCCTGCTGCACTCCAGACAGTTACGACCCATGGAAATAGACATTCCACAGATGATGGTGGGCCGAGTGATGGTTTCTCACCTACTCTTCTTTCACAGCATGCATTTGAACACGGCGATGATGAGTGAGGGAATTATGATGAGGAAATGATAATGTAGTACTACGGCAAAAAAAGCGCATCCGTGTTCTGGTATTAAAATAGTTGTGGGGGCTTCCCTGGTGGCGCAGTGGTTGAGAATCTGCCTGCTAATGCAGGGGACACGGGTTCGAGCCCTGGTCTGGGAAGATCCCACATGCCGCGGAGCAACTAGGCCCGTGAGCCACAACTACTGAGCCTGCGCGTCTGGAGCCTGTGCTCCGCAACAAGAGAGGCCGCGATAGTGAGAGGCCCGCGCACCGCGATGAAGAGTGGCCCCCGCTTGCCACAACTAGAGAAAGCCCTCGCATAGAAACGAAGACCCAACACAGCCATAAATAAATAAATAAATAAAATTAAAAAAAAAAAAAAGTTGTGGATATTTGGTTAATCTAGGCTCAATGCTCTGAAACAGTCTCCAGTCATTAGTTTAGGTAAATACTCTCTCGTCATTGATTTAACAAGGCTGAATGTATCGTGACTGTACATTTTCAAGGCTGTAGACTGTAGGAATGAATAACTCAAGGTCTGGAGTGACATGGAATTGGATATAAATCCTTACCCTAAAAACTTTTTAGTTTTGTGATCTTACATAAGTTGCTACTTAGTCCTAGTTTCTCATATATAGACATTAGGTTCATTTTTTTTTCACATAGAAAATGGCGATCATCAGTAGCACCTGATACGACTGTGGTAAATAACAATAACAGCTATGTAAAACTGTCAGCCTAGCTCATAGTGTGGACTCAGTAAATGTTAGACATTATTATTATCATTATTACTAGGTATAAAGTATGCTTTGGTGCTCATTTAAAGATGAGAGACATAGATACATAGATTCAAAGAATAGTAGAGTCAGGAGGGACCATAGAGATGTTCTGATCCAGCATCTTTATTTTACGGGAGAGGAAGCTGAAGACCAAAGGGAGCAAATAATACCCAGAGTGAAAAAGCCAGTTAGTGGAAAAGGAAGGCATCACGTTTCCATGGCTTGCCTTGCAGCCAGTGTGTGCCTGTGAAGGGCAGCTGCAGGAGACGAGCCTCTCGGGTTCTGGTTGATAGCCACTTGTGCAGAGCCTTTTGTTCACTGTAGATGGTTAGGACCTGATCTAATTTGCAGTATTTTCAGCGGAGAATTGAAAGCGGTCTGACATGATTTGACTCTTGGAGCTCAGATCCTTTAGTTTACTGGGTACAGTCTCATTACTTTGCAATAACTAATATCTTTAGGGTGTGCAGTAAATATTCAAGATTTAAATAAGCCCTATGTGAATGCTAAACTCCTCATTTGTTGACACATTCTTCTCATACTCAGCAACTATTCCAGCAGCTTCTCTTGCCAAGGAAATACCAAATATGTTGAAAGAAAAAACAGCTGCAAATATCAAAAAACCTAGCTTTTTAAGGGGGTTTCCAAAATAAATGGTTGAAGAACCTAGAAAGTGATTTTACAGTGATGAAGAACAAACCTTTAAGCAATTATAGCTTTTAGTCTTAAATCAATAAAATTTTATTGAGCACTTCCTTTGTATGAAGCACTGTAGGTAATTTAAAGACATGTTATTTTTGCCTTTAAGGTGCTAACAATTTAGTAGGAAAAATAAAATGTAAGTAAATTAATCAAAAGTTACATAATAAAATGCAACTCAAATAACATTTGAAGATGAACACCAGAGGGCATTGGTAGGCAGAGCCTGACGAGTTGCCAAATGAATGGCGCAGCTCATTTTGCTTTCCCCCTTCTTTCATGACAGTGCCTGATTCTGGTTTGGGAGCTATCTGTCCCTTGCAGTCTTGGGGAGCTGTAACTCCAGTTGCTGTGCATTTCTCTAGCCAAGGTGTGATCTTGTGAACCAGGTCATGCCCACCAGCCTGTCTTCCAGAGTGACTTGAGGATTGAAATTTTTGATAAAATTGTTATCCCCTTTGGCTGACTTAGTTGCTGATCTTTGCTGAGCCATCTCTAGCCTTCCAGTCAATTCTTATGCTGTTAGCTGGGAATAAACTCCTTTTCTTCATGAGTTCATTAGACTCGGTGTATGTGGCAATGGCAGCCCGAAGGGAAAGGAGATGCCACTTTGACTGTAGGTGTCAGGGAAGAAAGGAGGTGACATTTGAGTGGGGCCTGGAAAGGGGGTGAGGGTAAGTAACTGAGGACTTCCAGTTTGGTGTTTGGTGACATCCTATTATTTCTAATTCTAGACCACTATTAGAACCATTTCTGTAGCTTGTGAACTAATTAGAAAGCTTGTTCACAAATCCTGAGGATTTAATGCTTTGCTAAGTACAAACCAAGGGCAGTAGAGTTGGAAAATATTTCAGGATTAGTTAGGTTAAAAAATAGAAAAGATAGGGCTACAGATGTAACTACAACTGAGAAGAGGTTTATTTCTACCCTGAAAGTCACTGTAGTCGTCTCTTCTCATTGTGTTTGTCTCTTTTTCTCATCTTGGTTCTATGATAATCCACATTTAAGAGTAGAATAAATTCATTCTTTAGTCTATCAAGATTCATTAAAACCTAATCTATACTTTCTTCACTGAACAGATAGAGTATTTGAAAATTATATTATCTCCCATTCAACAGTTGTTGTTAATATTTGAAACCACATATGGTGCTGGTAAAGAGCTCTCAGACATTAGTGAATATAATTCCCCAAATTCACTTCACATGCAAAAGCATTGTATAGCTTGATTAAATAATGTGTGTGAAATTCTGTCTGGAGATACACACACACTTCCTAAGCCAGGAAGAGACAAATACCAATACTCTGGGCTAGAATTTGGTCCAATTTCACTCTAAAAAACAATTTTGCTGTTGACAAAATGGAAATGTGCTGAACAACCGGGAGAAGGAAAATGGAGAGGTTAGCAAGGTCCAACTTCCCCTTTTCTCTTCTAAATGTATCATTTTATTTTTCTAAACCAAGCTCTTCTTAAATTCCAGAAGAGGAAAATATTTTTTCTTAACTTGATTTTTGAGAGGGAAATAAGTGCATTTTCCGCTTCTGCTTGTGTAATTAAAATACTTCCTACCTTGATTTTTATAGTAAACTGGTAACGCCCACATTTGAATTTCTAGCAAACCCTAGAACATAACACTATACTCGTTTTGCATTTATTCCTCACTGGCTGGACGAAGTTTTAAAACATAAGGTAAATCAAGTGGGGAGATTAAAATCAGATGGTTTTGCATAGTCTATCAGTAATGAGGGTAAAACTGGCATTTTTCTATCTGCTTATTTGACTATACATTTTTGTACTTATTTTTAAGGCCAAACTAGAAGAGTTGGAAAGTGTTGTTGAAGTCCAAAATGGAAAACATTTCTTAGTCATTTTCATAGTGAATTTTGAATCTTTAAAATGCCCATGGCCAGACTATGCCGGGATATGATCAAGTCGGTTTTTCTTTCCTCAAGGAGCTTATTTAAAAATGTATGTAGCAGAGGCTTCTCATTTAGCGTATCTAACGGAGCTCTTTGGGAATCTTACCCTTGTCTTCTTGTGTTGCCATGGGAATGTCCATTTTTATATCTTCAGAGAGATACTGTTTTTCAGTGTGGTGGAGCAGAGAGAAAGTGGGCCCTACATTTAGGAAATAATGTATCTACCTCTGGCCTTAACTCCTTACTAGCTGTGTCACTGTAGGTAACAGATTTAAGTTCTCCAAGCCTCAGGTTTTTGTTTTTTAAATGAAATTTAATGTAACTTTAATGTAATTTTTATTCTGAAGGGTTATTATAAGCATTAGAAGTCATGAGTGCATCAGAAGACATTTAGTACATAATAGTATTATTATACTGATGTGATTGTGAAAAGGCATCTTAACATGTAAATATTTCCTGCCTGACTCCATGCTTATATCTCTCTTAGAGAGCTTTCTGTCTTTGTTAGCTCAGTCCCTGGATCTATTTGTGATGTAAAATTTAAAAAACAAAAAAATAGTAGAGAAGGAGGTGATCTGAGATGGAAGTAAAGGAGAAAGGGTTGAAACAGAGTGTTGCCATTTCATTTCAAAGAGTTGAGGATGCTGGGGGTGACAGATGGCAATTTGGGTGGGTGTCAGAAAGAGTTTGGTGGTTTGTTGAGGTGAGGCCCTAGAGCAGTACTGTTCAGTAGAACTTTCTGCGACTATGGAATTGTTCTCTACCTGAAATGTCCAACAACATTGCCACTAGCTACACGTGACTATTGAGTACACGAATGTGGATTGTGTGACTGAGGAACTTTTATATTTCATTTAATTTTAATTAATTTAAACTTAAATAGTTATGTGTGGTTAGTGGCTATTTTATGAGACAGCACAACTCCAGAGACTCTAGAGGATATGAGAGACTGAGGGAAGGAAGGTAAGGAGAGCAGATTTTAACAAGTATTGTCATGAATTGCAAATTAGATCCTTAATATTTCTTGAGAAATGTAACCAAAAAATTGAAATTCATTTGAAATTAGTTCTGAGAGCTAGATTGCATATAAATATAGATATAGATATACATATACATATGATTCACAGCTGAGGACAGGACACATGGGGCCCTGACTAATATTATGGTTACGTGGGTAGTAATAAAAATTTCATTTCATTAACATGATGATAATTGAGGAATTTTATGGACATAAAGCTCATAATGAAAGAGTTTATTTACATAAACTCTTTTCATTTTAAACACACAGCCATACCCACACTTCTCATCTAGAACTCAAACCGTTATATAAATAAGTCTAAATATTTCATTTAGAAAATTAGAGCTAATTCTCTATAGGCTTTATATTGTGTAGCAGGATTTGTTTTCTCAAATAATGATGACAACCACCAGCACCACCAGGACCCATTTTCTCTCTAGGAGCCCCACAGATGCGTCTTGAAAATTCAGGAACCTTCAGAAATGAGTAAAACTGTGTGTGTGTGTGTGTGTGTGTGTGTGTGTGTGTGTGTGTTTGGGGGGGAGAATCTACATTCATTAGAGATTTTGTATTTGATATTTATCCTTTTAATTTTTCTTCATCTGCCTGGGATATGATAGCCTTGTTCATTTCCCATTGTTAAACCTAAAAATACCAGACAAATGCAGAGCTGGAGTTGTGAACACTGGTCCCTTTACCACTGTTCCTGAACTGGAGATGAAAATATGGTGGGGGGCATGGAGGGTACACTCTGATGGTGGTGGCAGTCATACCAAGAGTGAGTCCTGACGCCATGGAGGATGTCAGAGAGGCCGCAGGGCTGTCCTTACTGGCACCAATTCTGCAGAAAGATTTTGGATATAGTTTCTGCTTGCATAGCCCCAAAGCTAATTCATCACCATGTCCAGAAATTCTGTGAACTACCCAATATCCCTTTAATGAATCAATATTCCACTTACATTGGGAAGAATAGGCTTTTGTTGCTTGTAACTAGAACTCCGACTGATACAGACACTCAAAAGGATCTGTAACCCTAAAATGGTTAAGGATTATCCCATGAAACCTCATTTATTATGACTATGAGTCCATCATAAGTGGTATAACGAAGACAGAATCACAAAAATCCAGAGCTGGAGAAAAGATGTATTCTTTTAAATGACAGCTAGCGTTTTTTCAAGAGTGTAAACTGCACTAAAATGTAGACAGAAAAAAAGAAGAGTGATAAGGCTTACCTACGCACCCTTGGTTTGTAAAGGAGAATATAAAGATTCCAAATTATCTCCACCGTGGTGAACACCTTAGTAATGAAAGAGCCTATTCTGTCTAAAGGCTTATAATGCCAGGAGTCTAATATGTTTCCTTCTGCCCAAATACGTGAATCCAACGACACTTAGTATTCTCCATCTTCCACTCTCTCTCCTCAAATGTGATTATCAGTGATGTTTCTAGTCAATACTCTGACACCCGATCTAAAAATTCAAAGTCTTCAAACATATATTAGTCAATTCAAACATATATTGTAGGCCCCATGTAGGCATGGGCCTACAATTTTCCCATGCCCCTAGATTTGTAGAAATTAATACAAATATACAGATTCATCCTTACAAATTGATATGAAATAAGTAGATTATGAAAGTACAATTTCCCTCTGCGTATTTTAATGGGAGTTTCAGTTAAAAAGAAGATTGTGCTACAATTTTAATGATGCTGGACAGTTTCATCTTGGGGCTAGAAGTCTGAGATACAATCCCTTCTTTACAAACAGAATAATGGGGTTTTATTAAAGGAAATATATTCTTCCATCATTTGCTCTATGTTTATACAGTGTCACTGAATAGTCAACATATGTATCAGGGGAGGAATGAGTATTCCTTTCTTTTCATATAATGAAAGTTCCAAATTGCCACATACTTCTTATTTAATTATGAATAAATTCAGAGATGTGTGTTGTATTTATAATTGAACCATTCTGCATTCATGTGCTCAAACATATTATAAACTAAAGTCTCTAATATTCCCATTATTTTCCAGATGGGAAAGAAAAACCTCATGAAACTTGGAAAATAAATTTTTTGTCTTTAAAAATTTGTCATGAAAAGTTCCAAATGTACAAATAAGTAGAGCCAATAGTCCTGTGTACCCTTGTACTGATTACACAGCTTTCATGCTTGTCAACAGTCAGCTATATGTTTCATCTCTTTTTCCCATCCCTGCCACCTCACCCCACCTTTTCTTCTTTTTGGCTGGAGTAGTTTAAAATAAATACAAAATGTGATGTCATTTCACTTCTCAATATTTTAACATTAATTTCCGAAAAAGTTTGGACATTTTCTAATATTGCCACAATGGCAATTTTATACTTAAAAGTTAACAAATAATTTCCTAATATTATTTAATACCCACTCCATATTCAACTTTCATTGATTTTCTTAAAAATGTCTTTTTACAGTTTTTTGAATTAGGATCTAAACAAGATAGTTCGCATGTTGTTTATGGTTATTATTTATCTTACGCCTTCCTCTCCCCTTCTCCCCGACACTGGTCTTATTTTTTTCAAGCCATTGGCATATTGAAGAAATATCCCACTGACCTGTACAAAGTTCCATTTCCTGGATTTGACTGTTGCTTCTTCGTGGTGCAGTTTAATTTGTTTCTGTTATTTATTTACTTATTTTTGGCTGCGTTGGGTCTTCGTTGCTGCTCACGGGCTTCCTCTAGTTGCGGTGAGCGGGGCCTACTCTTTGTTGCGGTGCGCGGGCTTCTCACTGTGGTGGCTTCTCTTGTTGCGGAGCACGGGCTCTAGGCGCACGGGCTTCAGTAGTTGTGGCACACGGGCTCAGTAGTTGTGGCACGCAGGCTCTAGAGCGCAGGCTCAGTAGTTGTGGCGCACGGGCTTAGTTGCTCCATGTCATGTGGGATCTTCCCCAACCAGGACTCGAACCTGGGTCCCCTGCATTAGCAGGTGGATTCTTAACCACTGCACCACCAGGGAAGTCCTGTTTCTGTTATTGTGTAGACTTAAAGTTAGATCTAAAGTCAGATTCCAATTTTTTTTGGACCAAAATACTTCATACGTGGCATGTATACTTCATTTGCCCATAATGTGCCACTTTTATGATAGTAAGATTAATTCATGACTTTCAGGGGACGGCATTCTGATCCTTTCACTATAGTTTTCCTTCAGCATATCCCCTAATAATTCTGGCATCTATTGATGACTGTTGTCTGAAATAAGTTTTTAGTTCAGGGTTACAAAATGTTGATTCTATTCCTTTTACATTTGTTAGCTGGGATTCTTCTTTACAGAGAACTTCCCCTCATCCATTAATGCTGTGTGGTTATTCTGCTGGTTCATTTCAAAAAAGCAGGAAAAATGCCTAATTATTTATTTTTAATGATCAATTTTCAGAGGCAAAAGCTGGAGTCAGAAGTTCATTCTGTGATGCATCACCCATCTCCCTGCATGACCGAGATACTCACTACCCCAGCTGTGGGGAAGTTTGGATGCTGTCAACTCACAGCTGAACCCTCCTTAGGAATGTCCTCAGCAGAGGAGCTGTCTTACTCAAGGTTAGGCACCACCCTGCTCCCTGGGGACAGACAGACCCAGTGACTGGTCACTGGTTTGGGGGAGTGGGCAACGTCTTGACCTGCTCTCTTTAATATATATATATATATATATTTTTTAAATTAATTAATTAATTAATTTATGGCTGTGTTGGGTCTTCGTTTCTGTGCGAGGGCTTTCTCCAGTTGCGGCAAGCGGGGGCCACTCTTCATCGTGGTGCGCGGGCCTCTCACTATCACAGCCTCTCTTGTTGCGGAGCGCAGGCTCCAGACGCGCAGGCTCAGTAGTTGTGGCTCACGGGCCTAGTTGCTCCGCGGCATGTGGGATCTTCCCAGACCAGGGCGCGAACCCGTGTCCCCTGCATTGGCAGGCAGATTCTCAACCACTGCGCCACCAGGGAAGCCCGACCTGCTCTCTTTAAATCATGACAAATTTGAAAGGCCATCCCAGCTCCCACACAAAACACCCAAACACGAGGATAAATTCTTTATCATGTTAAAGAAGAGTTATGGTGATTCCAACAAATGGCTTATTTGAAATTTCCTATAGCACTAATCACACAATAGCATGTTTGCTTATAATGCATTATACTCTGTTATATTCATTTGGTAATAGCAAGTGTGTGAGCAAAACCATAATTAAACCGGAATGAAATTGATCTACAGTACATAATTGATAAGATAAAAAAGAAAATAACCTTACATACAAAAGTGTATAATAATGCATTTGCAAAAGAATCACTCCTTTTCAACACTAAGGTTATTCGTATTTCTTTATCATGAACATGAACATGGTTTATTATGTTGTATTTGGTTCACAGTGCAGCATCCTCTTGATAATAATATGACATTCAATTAAATGGAATTCTCTATTGACAGGCATTTCTACATCTTTAATAATAAATGTAAAATTAATGTTAGGAAGGATGTGAAACTGAGTCTTCATAGAAAAATTAGCATTACTGGCAATGTCATTTTAATACCAAGAGCCCTCTACTTTTTTCTCCTTCCATGATAATTGACAATAATATAGAGCAATTGTTTTCAAACTGCTTCACAGACCAGATCCCACCCCCCTAGCCCCCGCCCCACTGCACCGATTCCCACCATGGTGAGAGGTGGTGACAAAACAAAAAACAGACAAGATAGGTGGAACTTCTACTTCAATCAGAGCAATTCCACTTTTTACTTGTCTTATCTACTAGCATTTCACGCAAGCTTTCATTTCAAAAAATGTTCCTGTGTTAACACCATTGTGAAAACTACTGATGAAGGGTATAGGTGCTACAAGAAATATTTAAATAAACAAAACATGCCATTGATTGACTCAGAAAATAATTATGATTTAAAAGATTTTCTATCTTTCTACCTTCCATAATGCAAAAGTGCATGTGTATCTCATGTTATTTGTCTGCTGGATCTCTGTTGATTTTCACATTGAGCCTTATTAGAAATTAGTAGTATTTTTTTTTTTCTGGTCAGAATGGTTCTATGAATATGATGCAATGCAATCATAGTCAACTCTACGTTAAAGTCAGTATTTTCATAAAAATATTACAATAAACTATGATATTTTAATGTACAATTAAAGTACTTTAGATAGCAATGAAATGACAGAATATACTGGATTGGAAAACGTAGCAAACTCTGTGCCTATTATTGTTACGTCAGATTTTCTGATGGGATGCAGAGGACCTGATCTGTTTCCTATTTAGCTTCAATTTTTCCCTTTCACCTCTCCCACCCCCCACCCCCAAAATAAAATCCCTCTTTTTCATGTATATTTCTCATCTGAAACCCTAGGACTGGATCTTGATTTGCCTAATGAGGATGAGCACCTAGAACACACCTAATGGCTTTTGTTGGTATGTGCATCTCAGGTTTGCCCAATTCAACGGAATGAGTATCTTATGTTCTCTACTAGGGGACGTATTTTCTTCCCCTCCTGCAGTATGTGATTAAGGAAGTCCCTCTTTCCGTTCCTGCTCCCTGCCAGCCATGACCACAAGGTGGAGTAGCTTCGGAGAGAAGGGAAAAGCAAGGCCAGCAGAGCAGAAAAATGGAAAGAGCTTGTACCCTTGTTAACACCGCCAGGCTGCTGAATCAATCTCTAGACTTGCCCTTATGTAACATAGAAAATTTCTTATTGCTTAACCTAGTCTTAATTGGGGCTTCTGTTATTTTCTGCAAAAAAAACCCCAAATCATTCCTTCCACCCCACAAAAAAAAAAAAAAAACCCACCAAACAAACAAAATGGCATTACAGATATAAATATAGAAGGCAGTCGTTATAGTTTTTTTTTTAATCCTAGATTTTACCTTGGAATTCTCTTAACACTATTCTGTGTTTAAACACAGCTCTGGACAAACATGTTTGCTGGGAATTCTGGGGAGGCCACAGTGCTGGAATTTAGTGTTGGGAGAAACAGAAACTGATACAGGACCCTGGAGCCGTGCTTCTGCCAGTTTACTTTGTCATCTTGCCTGGTTCCTTCTATCTTTACTCCCCTTGACTCTCCAGTCCCTGACATCTGGCTTGCACCTTGCATTGTTTGCTCTCATTAAAATTGGTCCCATCAGTGAGCATGCAACTCTATTGCATGCCAGGGTTTCTCATGTTTTAATTTATTTTGATGACTCAGTGGTTTTAAGATATGAATTGGTTCCCTGTGTCAACGAAGGAATACTAAAGACACTGCGGGCAATTTTAGATAATGCAGTAGGAAATAAAGCAATAGGTAAGTGCATTTGCTGTAGCTTCAGTAATATCAACAGTGGGAAAAACAATAAGGATCAATGAAGGGAAGAATAAGATAATAAGGTGCATCTGCGGAGCTGAGAAAGTTTCTTTTCCAGACAATTTATTCTTGTTCAGACTAGAAGAGTTTAAAAATATATAAAGTTTTTCTTGAGAAAATCTATTAAGAAAATGTGTGGGCACAAAATTACACTGCTTGTTTCCTAGCACATTGCTTAGCCATATCCTCAGCACTGGCAGGAAATACCACGTGCCCCTTCCTTACCCTTTTTGCTTACTTTACACGTGCCCCATGTGTACTTTCAACCATTCTCATGACTTCAGAGCCCCTATTCAATGCCATTCTCTATTGACTAGCATTTCTATATCTTTAATAATGAAATGTAAAATTAATGTTAGAAAGCGTGAGCAAAATAATAAACTGGAATTCGTGACTCCAAATCTTAGCTTTAGCCAAGATGTTTCCCCAGCTCAAGATGTATTTACTCAACTGTCTATAGGACATTGCCCCAGAATTTCTGCAGGCCACTCAGTTTTGTCATAACCCAAACAGAATTTATTGTTTTTTCAGAAACTAGCTCTTTCATTTCTTCCCCAAGCAAGCATTTACTGAATGTTTAATGTAAAATATTCTAGGCTTTGCCTTAAGAGCTCCAACCCTCCAGAAGTACAGAATAGTGAGGAAACTGATACATGAAACAATAACTATAATGTTATGGTTAATGCAAGGCTAGTTATAGGAGGAGAATGTGTGACCTTGGACATTTTGCATGACCTCTCTGTGCCTCAGTTTCTTAATCTGTAAAATGGAGAAAATAGAACCTCCTCAGAGAGTTAATGTGAGGATTAATTCAATCACTATATATGAAGGGCACAGAACACAATAAGCATTCAATAATTATTAGTTATTGTTATTACTATTATGTCACATCATACAGAACCTGAAAACTAAGCCTTAAACAGAATGTTTAATGGTCAAATATTAGAGCCATTCTATCATCATTATTATTTAATATTTTTCTGGGAGTACTTGCTAATGCAATTAAATGGGAAGAAGATGAAATATAAAAATGGGAAGGAAAGAAGCAAATGACAATTTGCAGAAGATTTGACTGTTGTCTTTGTCGGCTCAGGCTGCCATAACAAAATACCATCGATTGGGTGGCTTAAACAACATAAATTAATTTTCTCATGGTTCTGGAGGCTAAAAGTCGGAGATCAGGGTGCCAGCATGGTAGAGTTCTGGTGAGAACTCTCTTCTTGGCTTGCAGATGGCCACCTTCTTGCTGTGTACTCACACGGTGGAGAGAGTAAGGAAACTCTCTGATGTCTTTTTTTTGTAAGAGCACTGATCATGAGGGTCCCACCCTCATGAACTCATCTAAACCTAATTACCTCCCAAAGGCCCCATCTCCAAATATCATCACATTGGCAGTAAGGGTTTCAACATATGGATTTGTGGGGAATACAGTTCAGTCCATAACAACTATATATATAGAAACTCCAAATAATCAGATGATAAAATAATAGAATAGGTAAGAACTTTTTAAAGTAGCTGACTACAATATTAATATGCAAAAAGCAATACTTGTATAACATATAAAAACCACAAAACTTAGTGGAAGGATTGCATTTACAATAACAACCAGCAATATAAAATACCTATAAATAAACCTTACCAAACTTTGTAAAATCTATGTGAAAATAACTTTAAATTGCTTCTGAGGGCCCAAGACAATTTGACCAAATGTAATGATACATACCTTGTTCTTAGTGAGAAAGACATTATTGTAAAAATACCAATACTGCATAAATTATAAGTTTAATATGGACCCAATAGAAATGCAACATATTGATCTTTGATCTAACTTATTTTAAAGTTCACATGGAAAATAAATGTAGACGAATAGCCAGGAAAATTCAGAAAATAATACATAAAGCAGGACTAGTTACACCAGACATTAAAATGTGCTTATTTTATTTAATAAATATTTGATAGTGTTTACTATGTGCCATACATGGTAATAAGTGCTTTATATATATTAAATATGATCATGTAATAATCCTTCTAACAAACCTTATAAGAGGGTGTTATTATTTTCCCCATTTTACAGATAAGAAAATGGGCACAGAGAGGTCAAGTAATTTGCTCAAGATCTCACAGCTTGTAAATTGGAAGAACCAGACTTCACACCCAGGTAATCTGGCTCCAGAGTCTATGCTCTTAACCAGAGCACTATGCTGCAATAAGTAAAAAAGTTTGGTATGAGCTCAAGAGTAAATATAGAGATAGAGGAAATAAAACTGAGTCAAGAAATAGATATGTATATATATGAAAATTTAGTCTATAATGAGGTACACATTTTAAGCAAGGGGAAATGATAGCTTATCCAATAAATTGTGTTAAGAAAATTGGAAAAAAATAAAGGTGGATCCTTACTAATTTTTTCCACCAAATTCCATGTGGGTCAAAATGTAAAAATAAATTGAAACCATAAAAACACAATAAGAAAATACATAAAAATTTAAAAAAATCTTTAAGTGGCACGACTTTCTAAAAGTGAACCAATCCAGAAGCCATAAAAGAAAAACTGGATAACTTTCATTACATGAAACTAAACATTGATTTTCTAAGAGCGTTTCTCTTATTGAGGAACTTAATCATTGTCATGTGGTACAAGCATTTTCCAAATTTGCCATCTCTCTTTATGAAAGTCAAGACAAGGTCAAAAGGGAGTTTTATTTTTTCTTTCTTTTTTGTGATATGTTAAGTGTATCTAATACATATATGAGCCATGCTTAATACATTTCTAGGAATATGTTGTCTCTTCGTGAGTTAGGAAAAAATATTTATTTAATGGTGTGGTGGGTTGGAAATAGGAAATCAAAGCTGTTTTGTATTTGAAGTGAAATAGAGCTATGAATAAGGTATTAAGTCGATGGTTCCAATTAGATATAGCAATGAATATTTAAAATAAAGATCAGAAAGGGTGCAAGTATGTTTTCAAGAAAACTTCAAATTTATAACAACCTGACTCAGAAATTCTGAAAATTAAAATATAAAATAAATATAATTAAAATACTAAAATGAGTATAAAATGTTGAGGAAAAGTTAGAAAATAATGAAAAAGAAAGAAGTTACTTAGAATCCCACCACTATAACACACCCACCGCTATGATTTTGGCATAGTCCTTTCAACTCAATTTTTTCTTATATATCAGATCTCCTACAAAATAAACATCAGAATTTTGAATTGATTTATTGATTTAATTTAACAGCCCAAATAGATTACTTCATTACTGTTTGGGATGACTAATATCACTGAATATATATTCTCATCCACTAGTCACATATCTTTTTTTGAGAATTCTTTATTCACGTTTTTTGTCTGTTAGGAATTCATGATTTTCTCATCAGTTTTTATGGGCTCACTGAAAAAGGAAGATGTTAGTTTTTTTCATATTTAAAGCATATATTTTAGATATTTTTAACCTACAGAACTTTAAAGAATGTATGTAGTCAAAATTAACAAATTTTATCTTTCTAAATTTTGTTCATTTTGCATTTTAAAACTTTTAAATTGTGGACTATAATATGGAAAAGTGTACATAGTTTACAGCCATTTCAGAGTTGAAATCTAGAGATTTCAACATGCATCCTTGATTTATCAGTCATTTATTTTTTTTACCCACATACTTACTTTACCTTTTGGTCTCCATTCCTTCTTGTAGCTTCCAGTTTTCATCTGGGATCATTTGTTTACTTCTCAACTAACATTTTTAGAATTTCCTTTAATGTGGGTCTCCTGGTAACAAATTTTCTGTTTTTGTGTGTCTGGAAATATCTTTATTTCAAATTCATTCTTGAAAGATATTTTTGTTGAGTATAGAGTTCTAGTTTTGCAGTTACTTTCTTTTTGTACGTTTATTGTCTTCTGGCTTCCATCATTTCTCATAAGATGGCTATCAAATCTGTTGTTCCTTTGAAGAGAATATTTTTCTTTGGGTACTATACAGCCATACCTTGTTTTATTGCACTTCACTTTATTGCACTTTGCAGATGCTGTGTTTTTTACAAATTGAAGGTTTGTGGCAACTCTGTGTCAAGCTATTTTTCCAACAGTTTTGCTCATTTGCTAGTTCTTGCAATATTTTAAACTTTTTCATTATAGTTATATTTTTATGGTGATCTGTGATCAGCAATCTTTGATGTTACTAGTATGACTTCCTGAAGCCTTGGAAAATCATTAGCCTTTTTTAGCAATAAAGTATTTCTAAATTAAGGTCTGTACATTTTTTTAGACATTATGCTATTGCACACTTAATAGATTGCAATATAGTGTAAACATAACTTTTATATGCACTGGGAAACCAAAAATTTGTGTGACTCACTTTATTGCAATATTTGCTTTATTGTGATGGTTTGGAACTGAACCTGCAATATCTCCCAAGTATTCCTGTATTATTCTCAGTTGCTGTGTAACAAATTACTGCAAACTTGTTACCTTAAAACAAGACACATTTATTACCTCACAGTTCTTGTGGGTCAGGGTCAAGCAAGGTTTAGCCAGATTTTCTGCTCAGGGTCTCACAAGGCTGCAGTCAAAGGGGCAGCTGGGGCTGCAATCTCATGAGTCTCAGGATCCTCTTCCAAGGTCATTCAGGTTTTGGCAGAATTCAATTCCTTGCAGTTGTAGGACTGAAGTCCCTGTTTTCTTGCTGGCTATTGGTTGGGACTGCTCTCAGTTCCTAGAGGCCATCTGGTCCTAGCCACGTGGCCGTCTCACAACATGGCAGCAGCTTACTTATTCAAGTCCAGTAGGAGAATCATTCTCCACAGTCTGCTACTAGTGAGTCACATAATTTATCATAATCAGAGGTGTGGCTATCCCACCACAATTGCCATGTGATGTAAGCTAATCAAGGGAGGACTATTCCATCATATTCACGGGTCTCATTCAATGGGAGGGGATTATACAGGGTATGTATACCAGGGGGTAGGAATCTTGGGAGTCATCTCAGAATTCTGCCTACCACAGCAACTTTCAAGATTTCTTGTCTTTTATTTTCATTGGTCTCATTATGACACATCTAGATGTGAACTTCTTTTTATTTATCCAACTTGGAGTTCATCAGTCTTTAATCTATGAATTATACAGTTTCATTAGTTTTGAAAAATTCTTAGGCATTATCTTCAAATATAGTTCCTGATCCATTCATTTTTTTACTTTCCTTCTGAAACTCCAATTATTGTATGTAACATGTTTTCACTATATCCCTTTTGTCTCTCAAGCACTTTTCTATGTTTTCTAATCTTTGTCTTCATTCTAGATATTTTATTCTGAGCTATCTTCCAGTTCATGAATTCTTTCTTCAGTCAAGTTTATTGAAACCAAACACTGAGTTATTTTTTTTAATCTATATATCTGTATATTATTTATTATAAGGACTTGGCTTACACAATTACAGAGGCTGACAAATCCCAAGACCTGCAGTCAGCATGCTGGAGACCCAGGACAGCCAATGCTGTAGTTCCAGTCCAAATGCCAGCAGGCTAGAGACCCAAGAAATACCAATGTTTCAGTTAAACTCTTAAGGCAGGAAAAAACCTGATGTCCCAGCCCAAGGCAGTCTGGCAGGAGAAGATTTCTTCTTACTTGCAGGAGGGTCAGCCTTTTAAAACACTGAGTTCTTAATTTCTGTTATTATATGTTTTGGTTATGGAGCTCCCATATGGTTCTTTTTCACATTGGCTATGTAATTTTTTATAGTTTTAAATCTTTTGCTGCCATTTTTCTTAGTTCTTGAATACAGTCACTTTAAAGTCTGTGCCTGATAATTCTAATTTATGGAGCCCCTGTAGATCTATTTCTACTGGCTGTTGCTTTTACTGTTTGTCTTTCATGGTGCTTTCTCGCCTCATGTATCTCCTCATTCATGGTGCATCTTCATTGATGGTACTCTTGGTATGGCATTTAGAAACCTGTTTGTAGAAATCATTTGAATCCTAGGGCAATATTTTCTTCATACAAGAGAAATGTTTCATCTGATTCTTCTAGTCTCAGTTCAATAGAAATTTCAGATATTTTTCAATTCAACTTCAAGAAATAAGATTTTCTGAGTTATATGAATGATGCCAACCAAGCTGGTCTGTATTGTCTGCCAACTGTTGTCTACCTCTGGCTCTTCCTGATTATTAGGGTACAGCCCTTCAGGATTCCTACTTGAAGGGAGGTGTTTTATCAGGACCTTCATGCTCAGCTATTGTACTTGAACTTTTGCTCTCTAACCTTATGAAGCTTTCAAAGGTGCCACTCAGCCTTTCAGCTGCATCAGTAAAGGCAACAGTAGCCTCAAATGACAAGCTTGCATCTCTCAATTTCACGATTTCCCTAGATGCCGGGCAGCCAATTCTTTACTATTTTTTAGCTTTTTCATGCTTTTGAGTATATGTTTTGTATTTTATTCAGCTTTTCTAGTTCTTAGTAGGAGGCTGATCCAAATTATCTAGTACACTGATTTTGAAAGTGGAATTCCCCAACTTTAATTTTATGATATTTTTCATGTTTATTTACTTTATAAGATTTTAAACTTAGGAAGCATTTTCCTCCAGAGATTTGACAAATATTCAGTTTTTAAAAAATTTTGTTTTTATATGCTTTAACTTATATATCTATATCTATTTCTATTCTATGTGTATTATTTCTTCAATCCATTTCCAATCAATATTTGGGTATGTAATTCTCTATTAATTACTCATACATTTGCCTAAGGGAAACTAAATTTATCATTCCATTAAAATTCCAAATATTATTTATTTTTCTTGAGTCAAATTTAAAATTACTTAAATAAAATGAGAATATGTTAGGTTAACTGAGCAATTACTACCCGAATATAATGAAAATATGCACTCTAATAGCTAAGTTAGTTGCTTAAGCTAATGACTAGAAATTTATACACTTTTTTGCCCACATTTTTTCAGTTTTACATTAGAATGTGTTGTATTACAACACTACTACAGACTACGGAGACTGCTTTCAAAATTGATAAACCAGGAATAAAAATAAGGGTCACCCAGAGTTTAGCTCAGTATCCTGTTTAATTGATTTTTATCAAATTGAATATATTTGTGATTATCCTCTATTGCTGCCTTAAGCAAAAATAATGAGAGAAAAAAATATTTTTGGAACTAAGAAAGTGGGTCAAATAGTCTTAGGCAGTGGCTTTGTATGTGTGTGGCTATCTCTGTAGGTATTTCTTAGAAATGAAATGAAAAGTACCATTATCTTGATAAAACTCCAATTTCAAACATATTAATCTTATTATATAAGGGTCAATTTATACAAAATCATTATGTGGTTTAATATAGATGTATGGTAGGTAAGATATTCTTCATCTAGAACTGTGTGCATGTTCACACACTCATATGCACACATGAGCCTATGTATTTATGTGGTGGTGTGTGGTGAGGGGAGGCTCTGTGGGGAGGTGTGTGGATAGAGTATAGCTTAGGGGCCATGCAGAGCTGGAAACATAAAATATTCTTACTTGTTTCTATGTGACTGAATAATTCATAATAATCCATAATAATTCATAACCAGAGATACCACTGACATTTTCTGAAGTGACTGAATTTAACATTTGGGTAAATTTATCTCCACTCTCCTGACCTCTGATTTAGACATCGTGCAGGATAGTTTAAATCAGACCCGGATTTCCATCCCAGCTCCACTGCTTCCTGTTGAATGATCTTAGGCAAGTTTTATAACCTCTTTGTGCCTCCTTTTCTCATTTGTAAAATGTCAATAATAATAGCATCTCTCTCATTTTTGAGAAGATTTGAGTGAGATAAAATATGTTAGAAGCAAAGCAGAATGCCTGTCACTCATCAACATACACAATTATAATTTAATCTTAAATAGCATAATTGGAAGAGACCTTTACAATGCATTGGTCTAATCCCTTAGTTCAAAAGAGTAAAAATCTTTGTTACTGAGATACTAAGTTCAATTTCAAAGGTCTTACACCATCCAGAGTAGAACTCAAACTTGGGGCTACTGACTCCTAGAAGTAAATATATTTTCAGCCTCAAAAATTATTAGATAAATGAATAAATGAGCAAGTATTTTAAATAAATTTTACAGAAAATATTCAAGATAATTTTAGGTCTAATGGTAATTCTAGAACGTAGGGAATTAGTCAAGTTTTCTCGAATGGGTAAGATTCTAAAAGTATTTTAGGTTGTGTGAACAATTTAGACAGGGCTTTGGAACACATATGACAGTCA
Source organism: Eubalaena glacialis (assembly GCF_028564815.1). Classification (NCBI taxonomy): domain Eukaryota; kingdom Metazoa; phylum Chordata; class Mammalia; order Artiodactyla; family Balaenidae; genus Eubalaena; species Eubalaena glacialis. Next base: position 115,399,024 of record NC_083721.1, read on the forward strand.
CAGTATCTGTAAGGGGAAAAAAAGGAGAAGAAGGGAAGCCAGTATGTAATAATTTAAATGAAGTACTACAAATTGTATGATCATTCATGAAACACGGCTGCATATGTCTGAAAAAGTAGAGAATCATAAAAGTATGCCCTTTATTTTACAAAAAAATTTGAAAACAGAGCCAAAAGAAGTAAGGACTGGGTAGTTCATTTAATGAGCATTGAATCAGACCTCCATTAAAAGTGATATGCCAGTATTTGATATTTCAAGAGCTAGAACATTATCTAAACTTATCACTGCTGACTTATGACCTCAGCCATCTTTGTTTTCACTGGGATTTCATGTTAGACTTCTCTCCATGACTGTCACTGAAGTTGAATCTAGAATGCGGCATCTTCCAGGCAGCTGTGTAGTGGGTGGAAAGCCCTGTGCTTCTGAGGAAAGGGGGAAAGTGAGGGTAGAAAGAACTAAGTTTTACAGCCTGTTTTTACCATCTAACTTTAAATCCTTGGAGTTGATTAGCTTTTGCTTTAATTCATTTCCACAGAGATACAGACATTACTCTTCCATAGTCAAGTCATTTTAAAAGTGCACAGTAAAAAACTAGGGTAATGCAGGTTCAGGAAGAGGGTCTGTGCTGTGTCACCAGGGTGTTCAGTATATAGGGAGCTGTGAGATTACTGTTCATGGGAGACACCAGGAGAAAATGTGGAAGCCCTGTGTCTGCCTTAGCAGTCTCCTTTCTCTGAAGTCTCCCTCTCAGGGATCCACCAATCTCAGGTACAGACTAATTATTCCATATTATTCCACCATATCAGATATGGCTTAAATTTTTTGATATAGCATGAGTGTGTTTTAATGGTGGGCACTGTGTGAAATGTTAAGATGGGCAGCCTCAGAAGTTCTATAAAGAGTGGGAAGAGAACATAATTTTGCAGAATTTTATGCATAAATTATGAAAGTTAAGATAGGATGGTCTGTTTTGGTTCTAAAAACACAGTCAAGACTGTTGACTTCTTTTCCCTCCCAGAAGGAGATACATTCACTCCTCTGCCTCTATTCTAGCCTTCCTTCAATTTACTTGTTTATTCATCCCTACACTTATTCATTCATTAACCAACATCTCTTGAAGACCTGCTACCAAGCCGGGCCCTGGGCTGAGCTCTAAGGAGACAATGGGAGACAGCCACGAACCCCATACTCATGCAAATACAAAATCAACTATGGCGTGTACTACATGGGGCTAGAGAGTATATTACAGAGACATTCAACTCCATGGAGACCAAATCAGGGAAGGCTTCTCTGAGGAAGTGATGTTTGAGTAAGATCTGAGAGCTGACTAGAAATGAATCAGAGCTGGGTGATCAGAGGGAAGGAAGGGAAGAGATGCAGAGTGACAGGAATGTTTTATTTTGGGAAACCTTAGCCTCTGCATTGCTTAATGGGAAAACCACAGTGCATTCTACCCAATGCAGATGATGACTCCGTGCCCTGACACAGCAAAATATCCCGACTTGACACCATCAGTTCACTCATGCGTGTCATTTCCTATGGGCACTGCAATCTTTTTCCTCAGGTTTCTTGCAGAAATTTTAGGACTGTCTTGAAAATTTAATATACTCTTGCTGTGCTATCACTTCGTCTCCTGTCTCTTACCTCAACTCAAAATTCTTCTTTCTAACCACTGTTACAAGAGACAGTGCAATGGAGGTTTAACTAAACTACACAAATCTAGGATTACTGGTATTAGGCAGGATTCCACACCATTCAATGCACCTGCATTTCATAGGACCTAAATTAAACCCTCTTCAATCACTGAGTCATTTGCACCAGAGGTGCATATATTGTGCCCAAACAAAACCAATGGCATACAAAACTGAACACTGAAATTGTTCCCATCCTCTGAAAGAAACTGGTTTTTTTTGGTCAAGCAGCTCTTAAAAGCATGACCTAGAATTTCTTTCCCTGCTGCTTTTTTTTTTTTTTCATTTATTTTGTACATTTCAACAGTTTCTAAGCTGGCTACAGACCTTGAACTAACAATTGGGAACGTTTTTATAAGTGTCAGTTAAGAGCTTATGAACCATTATGTAGCTCAGCAAGAAAGTGCATGACAGAGATGGACAATTACTTTTCCACTGGAGTTCCATTTCTCTCCTGCCTCTGTCCAGCTGAAGGTAAAAAGGCTCTTAAGGTCATCAAATAAAAGAATGTTCTGTCTCTCAAAAGAAGAGGTACATATGTTCTCAGTAAACCAAAATGTTCCAGTGAAAGCACTTCCTGGTAAAAATGGTATGAAATTGTTGAAACCATGTTTCATATTTGGTTCAGGTTCTTCCCAGATAGCATTCTTTTTTCATAAAGCTGGGGAGGCAAGCATGTTAAAGCTAGAAAAGCGAGAATCCCTGCTGAAACTGCACTGAAAAACCTGCCAGGTAATGATGCTGTTTCCCTTTTATTTCTGTTTGAGCTGCAATAAAGCTGGCACTTTCAAAACACAAAAGCCAAGTTCCTGCTGTGACTTCCCAAAGTGCTTCTCAAAATACCCGTGCCACAGCTAACACATAAAAAAATGTACATGAATGTCTGGCCAGCTTCCCAGAACTTTTCTGAAAGCACACAGCCCTATTTTCAAGTAGGTTTGGTCTATGATGCTCTGCAGTCTGTTTCCCAAGAATCATGATATTCCCATGTAGCTTGAAGCTGTGTTGTAGCCTGACTGATGGTCCTGGAGTCAGGCATGTCCACAGGAAAATCCATCATTGACGTGGTCAGGATTGCTTCCCTATCCTAGAGTTAGTCAGGGAAGGTGGGTTGAGTCCTTAGGAGCCATCAAGAGTCCAGGGTTCTATCATGGCTCTGCTAAGTTGATGATTAATGATGGTCTTTTACTAAATGTCAGTTTCTCATCATAAAATGAACAGATGAACAAATGAAACCGATGACAAATGTAGAGGTATAACACAATTGCAGTATGGTCAGATAAAAACGTGCCTGGTTGATGCCAGAGCCATCTGGACACCAGGAAGACTTTATTCAGGCCACGTTTCTATCAATTCCAATAACTTGAAGGAATCTTTCAATCAAAACTTTAAGAATACATCATAAGAATTAGTTGAGAATGAACGAGAACTACTTCCACGTTATAATTTTATTAATTAACGTATATACATGGGGTTTCTGACACCATGGTGGTTGGATTTCAGTTTCTCCTCTATAAAGAACTGATGTAAAAGAAACTAGACTCTACTTTTTCCTGTTTTTCTCAAACTTAGGCCACTTCTGAGCTTCTAACATAAGTGTTATTCAAAGCTATTCTGAAACGATGTAGTGCATTTGGAAGTTTGCTTTCTCTTTTTATAATTCTAACTACTAATTATGAAAAAAAATTATCAGCCTGATATGATTAGTCACAATTTCCCCCATATACCAAATTTTGACATGGAAATTTCTAAATAATAAATTCTGCAAAATACCACCTACCTACTTTGTTCTTTAGTCCTCCAAAAACTTCATTTTCTGCTCAGTGCAGCCACTCTCTCTGCTAACAGCTAACATTTACTGAGCTGCTGGTGCAAACCTGGATCAGTTCACTTAATGATCACAACTCCATGAAGTAGGGATAATAATTATTCCATCTTACGGATATGCAAACTGAGGCTCGGAAATGCTGACTAACTTGTCCAGGGTCTCACAGATAGGATATGACTCACAAGTCTGATTGTAGAAGTGAAAAGCTGAACTGTCTTCCTGGACTAACCTGTGGCCTTTTAAGCTTTCTGTGTTTCTTCCTGGGATCTGCCCTCTTTGCTTTCTGTGTGCTGTTTTGATAAGCAATGAGTTAAAACTACTTTTTTTTTTTTTTTTTTTTGAGAAGCATAAACTTCCTGATTAGGGGAAAAACTGAAAATAAATTCCCCCATTGGTGATCCCATGACAGCCATGATGTTTCCTGTGCAACGTCATTAACTGTCCTCCCTTCCTGGAGCAACAGCTTGGGATGCTATCGTTTAACTTTTCAACACTGATTAACATGCAAGCAAAAAAGTACTTTAACAAAAGTTACTATAGATGTATATTGCAGTAATTTTCAAAGTGGAAATACATTCTGCTAGAGGCTTTCCATATGTATGCTTCTCTTTGATTTACTAATCTCCAACGTCCTGAAGTTTCTGATAAGCCCCTGAGTTAGAAATACCCTCTGAGTTGAACCCTGTACCTAACGGGAGTGTGCATCCTCGTGTGTTTGGGCAGAAGAAGGTGGAGCTCCCCTGGTATGTAGTAAATCTTCCCATCACCTCAGCATGAAATACCGACCTTTATATAGTCTACAAGGAGAGTCCACTTATTCATCAGGGTTTATGAACACAGTGCCAAGGCTCTAGGCTCTTTTTTTTTTTTTTTAAATAAGTACCTGATTATTTTTTATTTTATCTTTATTTATTTATTTATTCATTTATTTTTGGCTGTGTTGGGTCCTCGTTTCTGTGCGAGGGCTTTCTCTAGTTGCGGCAAGCGGGGGCCACTCTTCATCGCGGTGCGCGGGCCTCTCACTATCGCGGCCTCTCTTGTTGCGGAGCACAGGCTCCAGAGGCGCAGGCTCAGTAGTTGTGGCTCACGGGCCTAGTTGCTCCGCGGCATGTGGGATCTTCCGGGACCAGGGCTCGAACCCGTGTCCCCTGCATTGGCAGGCAGATTCTCAACCACTACGCCACCAGGGAAGCCCTCTAGGCTCTTTTTAAGAGCCTACAAAAATGTTTGTGACTAGAAAAGGCAACTAATGGCCCCAAAATATGAAAAGGAAACTGCAAAATGGAAAAGAAAAAATTTAACTGTCTAAACACTGAAACAGGTCAGCCTTCGTATTTCATATTTTCATTACATACGAAAACAATTTATGGGTTAAATGTATTTCTTAGTATGTAAAATGATTGCTGAGAAATCATAGCTCATTGTAAATGAAGTGACTTAATTACTGTCTCTGAAACTACCTTGCTTAATTTTTCTCTTGCTTATTATCTGTCTTCTTCTACTAGAATATAAGCTCTATGGGAGAAGGGACCTTGCCTTTCTTTTTTATTTTTGTATCTCCATTGCCTGGAGTGGGTCTAGCGTATTTATGAGATACTCAGTAAATATTTGTTGATGAATGAAACACACACACACACACACACACACACACAGACGAAGACATACCCACAAGATTAGTTACTGTAAGATATCCTATACTTAGGAGGTAGTATATTTTTGCTTAAAGGAGGTGGTGAATGGATGAGCTTGTCTGAGGGCAGGATGACCCTTAAGGAATAGGTATACAATGGAAGAGAAATTTAAGTCCTCCCTGGAACCCCCAATTAGGATGTCATGTTAACCCCGCAGTGCCATGCATCACAAAGGGGCAGGGAGACTGAGTGACAGTTACAAGTTTTTTCCCACGTGCACATAGTTAATCGTGCGTTGTACCATCTGGGGTAATTCTGAAAATTTGGTGATGCCATGTGGATTGTATGTAAATGGGTCCACTCCTGGCAGTGCCTAAACAGCAAGATTTCCTCGTATAACAGGCTGAGTGAACTGTGAAGCACGTGTTATTTGGAACACTGGTGGGGGTTTTTTTTGTTTGTTTTTTAACTGGGGAAACAAGTCACTTTTGCGGCAACAAGGCAGATCCCAGGAGGGTGGCTGAACCTCAGGGTACTGTCACAGTGCACAGAAGTGGTTCACTGTTTGGCTACCTAACCATTTGCCCAGACAGCAACCCCTCTGCTTTCTCAAATCTCATCTTCTCTTCCTCAGCTGCTGTTCTTTCAGAGCTAAAATCTCTTTCAAGCGCTTGCTCTGAATCAAATCTTTTATGCAAGTATGTCCGTTGAATCAAGCCTCCAGATGGCTCAGACCTTCTTGTTTCTCCCCTGCCTTGCTCTTCCACTCACAGACCCAGGAGAGTCACCTCTAGAATTGTCGTCTGGAAACGGTATTGCCCAGCAGAGATAGCCTTCACAGAAGACACACTGTACTTTTAGACTTTGCGGGAGAAAACTATAATGAGCTTTAGGGTATTTTTAGGAACTATTATATCTATTTCACATTTGCTCCTAAAAATACAATATGAAAACTTGATTTCGAATACCCATGGGACAAGTCAATTGTGAAAACTTTAGTCAATTTAGAATTTGACAGTATTTGGACATTAGTTAAAATATGAACTTGAGGGCTTCCCTGGTGGTGCAGTGGTTGAGAATCTGCCTGCCAATGCAGGGGACACGGGTTCGAGCCCTGGTCTGGGAGGATCCCACATGCCGCGGAGCAACTGGGCCCGTGAGCCACAACTACCGAGCCTGCGCGTCTGGAGCCTGTGCTCTGCAACAAGAGAGGCCGCGATAGTGAGAGGCCCGCCCACCGCAATGAAGAGTGGCCCCCGCTTGCCACAACTAGAGAAAGCCCTCGCACAGAAACGAAGACCCAACACAGCCATACATAAATAAATAAATAAATAACTAAAAAAACCCCAAAAAACCTTATTGGTTTATACTAGATATCCTTTAAAAAAAAATAAATAAACTTGAGGTTTGGGGGAATTTAATTTGAGTAATTATTAATTTAAACCTTTGGGGGGTAAGAATAGCTCAGAATTTAAGTAAAATATGAAAAAAATACTCATTAGTTCCAGGTTTATCTGAATTTTTGATACCAAAAAAATTTATTTAGGTTTTGTTTTTCACTATGTCAGACTTTGATGAGCTTTAATCAGATTTTTAGATGAAAATAATACTTATCCTTATTCAAGAACTAAATTTCTTCTTAAAAAAACCCAGATGTCGTTGAGATTGCTTCATATGAATATATATATATATGTGTGTGTGTATATATATATATATATATATATAAATACATATAATTTTTTTAAACAGAAAACAGTAATAGCAAGATTACTTCTGGGGAAAAAAATGCTTAAATGGTTTACAGCTTGGAAGAATATTTTATGTAAATTAACTCTAGTTTTGGCTATGGGCAAAAAATAAAATTGGGCAGTTGAAAATTTCCCAGAGGATAGGGGTAGAAAATCTTTTATGAGGTTTCATTTTGAAACCTAACAAGTGTATGGATGGATAATAACAAAACATGTCTTGGTAACCTCTTTAAAAATGATTCCAACTTTTGGTAGGGGTGATTTGGGGCTTGTTGGGATTTAGGACTTTTAGCCTGTTAAATGGTTTGAATAACGTTTTGGTTATAATGCTTCATTCCCTATTGCTCTGTATTTAAGTATGCATTTTCAGTGTTCAAACTGCATCTTGGTCCATCAGCTCTTAAAGTGACAGGTATCCTTTCTAACTTGATGAACACACAGAATCTAATGCTCTTTAGGGGAACATATATGAAAAGGAGGAAAGATAGATATATATATATATACATATTTTACTTTCAGTACTGTTGGCAAGGATGGTGGAATGAGCTGAGGCAAAAGAGCTGATTTTAACCTCGGCCCTGTCTGCAATGTTGGGAAATAAATAATAAAAAATAAATAAATGAAACAAAATAAATTATTTTGAAATTATTTTGAAATAAAAAGAAATTATTTTGAAATTATTTTGAAATAAAGGCACTTAAGAAACAGCAGGTGTAAAAAAGACACTCTGACCTTCCTTTTTCTTCCTGAAAGCAGGAGAAAAAACTCTCAAATGAAAGGTACCCTCCCTGTACCAGGAGGAAAGAAGACATTCTTATCACTAGAGTTGGGGAACTGGGGGCTGAAAAATCTGTACAAACAAATCTTGTTAACTAACCCTTATCTTCCTAGTTACTTCATCATTTGCTACCCCTAGCCCAAACTTGTCTTGCAATTTCTGCACAAATTGATCATTTCTTTGTCTAATGTGTATAAAAGCTTCCTGCTCTGGTTACTTCCTCTGGTTTTATTCTCTTGTGAAGTTTCCCATGTACATGTAAAAATTTAGTAAAATTTGTATGCTTTTCTCCTTTTAATCTCTTTTCTGTCAGTTTATTTCTTAGGCTCAGCTGGAGACTCTACGAGGTAGTGGAGAATTTTTTCCTACTAAGAACATGCCTTGAAAAATATAAATGCTATAAAACCAAATTAAGTTATGAAGTTGAACCACATGGAACTGCCATTTTTCCAGGTGACATTGGTCCAATAGAGACAATTCTATAAATAAAGTTTATTATATTTTTTCTAAACCATATATGCATTAATATCTAACTCAGTAAAAAAATGGGACAGTGGTATTGGCCAGAATATCATATTAAGGAATCTGGTAAAATGCCTTTAGTAGCTATCAACAATTCTATCCACAAAAGATGATCAAGCACCTTTTTTGTGCTAGACTCTGTGGTGGGTACTAAGGATATAAAATGAATGAGACAAAATTTCTGCCCTCAAGGAATCTGAATAAGTGCTAGTATTAAAATATATCAGAATCTTCTTTTCGCCAAGCTGAAGGTGTCTTTCTGAAAGATCTGAAGTTTTAATATGAATTCGACAAGAAGCAGTGAACTTGGGCAGTTAAAGGGGCATCTCCCAACACATAGCCTCTACAGCTGAGCTAGTTCTGACTGGGATGACCCAACCTGGGCATTGCTCTCTGTATTGTTGCCCTTGGAGACTGCCAGCACTACTCCTGGTTCTCTTTCCATAGGCCCTGGAAATAAATCCTTTCAGGTGTGGAACTAACCCAGGTACTAGTGATGACCCTAAGTTGCCTCCAGCAGTTTATAGAACTGCCAACTCAAAGATGGTCGATTTAATTACTCCCCTGGGTTTTTCCTGTCTTCACCTTCTATGACTTGGATTAGAAAATGCAAATACCTTTTATCAGTTTTCAAGGGTGGGGGGAACTTGATACAGAATATCATATCACTGAAATGACTAATTGGAGAAATTTGCCGGTCAGTTGTAACAAAAAGTCAAACAGCTAAATGTTTCTTCTCATATACATCAGTGCCCATCAGTGAAGCCTGTATGGGGTCCTAGGTGTCTACTTGATGATACAATTCTTACGTAGCTTTTAATAATAGCTCTTGAACATTTGCAAAAAACTCACATTTAATCACTTTATTTTATATCCACAAATATATGTTAAGTGTCAGAAACCAGTTGATCTGATAAAGGGGGTCTCTTTTTATTTGCTTATTTATAGGAAGAGGCAGAGGTTATCAGAGGTTATCAGAGGTTAGCATCTTTTTTTTGAATTCACCACAACGTGGCACTCGAGTAATTTCTATATCTCTGGATGTTTCTAGTTGATGGAGATACCTTCAAAATATTGGACTTCTAGCAGGAATTCTCTGCCTGAAAATGTAAGTCATTCTCAAAGATGTGCACTTATGAAGTCGTGGAGGGTCCAGTTGACTAAGTATGTGGGCTCCATTTACAAGGGTATTTCCCTGTGCTTTACTTAGAACACAAGAGCAAAACCAAAACATATTTGCTTGATTCCTTAATCATTATATTTTCTGTTTCCTTCCTGAAGGCAGTCAGGAATAAGAAAAATCAAAATCTTACTGTAATGACCATAGAAACAAACCTCAACATAATAAGTATGTGAATATAGAGGTGTGGTATGGAGCAACCCTTTTTGTTCATGGAAGATATTAAAGTACATAGAGAGAAGAAAATTTATTTCAAATACAGGAAAAAACAATAATTTTACTCCAGCAATTTTGATGGATTCTCACCAGATAACTTGGTTTCCTGACATGGTCTGTAGGCTCAAATAGTGACCCCTTCATGACCTATAGGCTTGAGATCATTCATTACACCTTTTAGACAGAATTAATTACAAGAGGCTGGGAAGCACCCAAGGCAGTATACAAAAGTTCAGCTTATTGGCACTTTGACTAACCTAAAATGAAAGCAGTTATGAATATGCTATACACTGACTCTAACTTAGGAATGACTTAAACCTAAAATGACGACGCACCAACAGTAGTAAGTAGTCAACATGCCCCTTTCCTGTGCTACCTTCATCGCAAAGGAATTTCCCATTCTCCCTTTTACCTTTCTCCCTCATAATTTATATAAAAAGGAAATAGTAGGAAGAGAGAGAAAGATGAAGATATTGAGAGAGGAAAATTCAGAATAAGTTTTTATCAGCTTCTAAAATTTCAGCTTCATTTCCATTTGTAGTTATACAACTAGAAAGAATGAAACACAGTATTTGCCAAACCAAGACAATGACCAGACGTTTCCCAAACACTGCATTTGTGGGAAGTGTTCATTATGAAAGAACTAAAACAAAACAAAACGAAATACATAAATCAAATAGGTATATGGGTCTACAAAATAAAATGTAAAAAAAATTAATTTGAAAGACAGACCTACTTGTACATATCATTTGTAAGCTATCCTTTACCTTTCATATTTTTTCTTTGCATGTGAACCACGGGTTCACTGAACCAGGCCTGTTCCTTATTTCCATGAAGCTATGAGACACTCCGTAATTTCTGGCATATTTCTCTTGATTTATTGCCAACAAACTGTGACTGAGGGTAGGCCTGTGCTACATTTCCAACATCTGCTTTTAAAAGCTTGCAAAATTCCATATATCTTGAGTACTCATATATTCAACTGTTCTCCACCAGTTGAACATTTTCATTACTCTTGATTTTTCCATCTCTAAGATTCTAAGCTTTCACCCTAACTTCTCTCCTCTCATACTACATCGACTTTTCATACTAAGTGTGGTCTTTGGTCCTTTAACATGATTTTATTTTCTGATTTATCTCCTGATGACATTTTCACTTTTACCTAGACTGTATCCAGTGAAGAGTTTGCCCTTAGATTACTATGACCCTTGACCTTCCTTTATAACTGCTTTTCTAGTTTCCAAGCCCAGGCTTCTTACTCTTCCAAGCAGAGTGTCACAGAAAGCAAACGGTTACTGAAGTCAGGTAGGCTTGAATCAAATTTCCACTCTACCACTAACTAGCTCTTTACTCTCAAATGATTTAACTTTTCTGAATCTATCACCTGCTCTAAACATAAAGATAGTAATACCTCCCTCAGAGTGATTATGTGGTTTAAATGAGAAGGCACATGAAAAGTGCCCTCATATAATACATGCTATAGGCACTTAGTGTTAGTCCTCTTCCTCTAATTATACTCCAGAGCTGATGGATGTTGCTGGAAAAAGTACAGATTTAAGCCCACTATATATTCTTGCTATCTAATCATACATTAGACTGTTATTCATTTCTTATTTACTCTTGCTCTAGTCAGGATTTCAGGTTGCCAGCCACAGAATCCACTCTAGCTAGTCTTCCTTTCTTTCTTCTTTCCTTCCTTCCCTCCCTCCCTCTCTCCCTGCCTCTTTTCCTTTCTTTCTTGCTACATTGAAGTATAACATAAATATAGCCCAATGAGGTTTTACATATGTATACACTCCATATCCAGCACCCCAATCAAGACTAGAATATTTTTAGAAGCCCAGAAGCCTATTCAGTGCCCCTTCTCATTACATACTTCTCTGTTGAGGTATCCACTATTCTTACCTTTTTTTTTCATAAACCTCACTTTATTTTTTATTTTTTTATAAATTTATTTATTTTATTTATTTATTTTTGGCTGCATTGGGTCTTCGTTGCTGTGCGCCGGCTTTCTCTAGTTGCGGCGAGCGGGGGCTACTCTTTGTTGCGGTGCACGAGCTTCTCATTGCGGTGGCTTCTCTTGTTGCGGAGCACGGGCTCTAGGGTGCTGAGGCTTCAACATTTGTGGCTCACAGGCTCTAGAGCACAGGCTCAGTAGTTGTGGCGCACGGGCTTAGTTGCTCCGCGGCATGTGGGATCTTCCCGGACCAGGGCTCCAACCCATGTCCCCTGCATTGGCAGGCGGGTTCTTAACCACTGCGCCACCAGGGAAGCCCCACTATTCTTACTTTTATCACCAGAGATTAGTTTCAATTTTACCTATTCCTAAATTTTCATACACATGGAATCACATGGTAAGTACTCTTCTGTCCCCGGTTTCTTTTGCTCAACACTGTCAATGAGATACTTCCATGTTGTTATGTGTGGCAGTAGTTTGTTCTTTTTTTAAATTGGTATGTGCTATTCCACTATATGAATATGTTAAAATTTATTCATTCTATTTTTGATGGGCATTTTGGTTTTTGGCTATTATGAATAGAGCTGCTATAAATATTTTTACAAGTCTTCTGTTAGATATATATGCAATCCTTCTGTTGTGTATTCATCTAAGAGTGAAATTGCTGAATCATAGGGTAGGCATAGTTTAAGCTTTAGCAGATACTCACACTTGGGCTAGTTTAACCAGGAAGGAATTTATTGAGAGATATCAGATAGTTCAAAGGTTCGATGGATAAACAGTTTTTAAGGCTGAATTTTCAGGAACATCTTCCAGAGCCACATTGCAGAATTAGTCTTGGAAGGGCATTGCTGCTCCAGCTGACCCAGAACCTTGTTGCCTCTGATGCTATAGGAAGCTTCCATCATTGCCACCATCCCTAGAAACGCTCTGCTGGGTTGAAAAAGAGGGTCACCTTGTTGCACCCTGTGGCAGAGGGGATCTGAATGGCCAATTTCTTCAAAAAAGACTTTCAGCAAATATTTCTTTTTTAACCTCATCTCACATCTCAGCCCTCAAAAGTACCTCGTATTTCATATTCCTGAGACTTACTGTAGTGAAACAACGTGGCATCTCTTATTTCTACCGTTACAAGTTTATGCTTCAATTTTCTCAAGATTTTTAAGTCACCATCCACTCATCTGCTTACTAGCTTTCAAATTTTTGCTAAAATCTCTGGTCTCCTCTTTATCCTCTCTACTTAGCTTTACTCTGGTAGGTTACTGCCGTTTTTCATTCCTTTATTGTCATTTGGTGTGGGTTCAGGATGGGAATTTCCTGTGTACAGTTCACAATGTTTAAGCAGAAGTCTTAGTGCATTTGTCAAAATGCTGCTCCAAACTTTTTCTATTATTTCCAAATCTCTACCTAGTCCTCCCTGTACCCAGGTCTAACAGATGGTCTCAACTTCTATCATCTTGGTTCACCTCTTCCCCATCTGAAAACTTCTCTGTATTGTTATCAATTTAACATATGTGGAAAATTAGGAGGAATAATCTGTCCTTTCCAATGCGAATTCTTTTGCTTGTACGTATATCTTCCTCTGGGCTCTTGTTCCATCCTACACATACCTCTATTAGCCTGAAATATAGATTCTTGGAAATGGGGGTACAACTGAATCAGTGCTACATGAAGTATCTATGGCATTTTGTCTTTGAAAGTTTTTCCCAGAATCGTCCTTTGGAAGAATATCTTCTGTTTTCTTCAAATTCCTTGAAGTTATAACTGGCCTTCAGCCACATTTTCTTCCAGCTACAATTCACATACTTGGTGGCCAATGCTCTCAGGCTGCAATGAAGTTTATGAAGCTTTTCTTGTCAGTGGCCTGCCCGCAGTGCAGATGTGTCTGCTGATTATTACCCTCTGCCAACTTAATCATTTCCTTGATGGTACCTGGAACTGTTGCAAAACGTTTATGTTTATGTCCAATATGCTTTCCTTTGTTTTGTGGTGGTGGTTCTAGCCTTGGCACCTTTGGTTAGACATTATTAGTCAAAACTATGGGCCAGCCATTTGGTGTCCTCTGTAATATAAGATAAACGTCAGGGAGGGAGGTTGTGGAAGACAAAAAACACAATTCAGTATGGTGTGGTGGCTGAGACAGCTTAGGTTTTGATATACTAAAACTCATTGGCTGGGAATCTACAATAGCTCTCAGAGCTGGAAAGATCTGTGTTTACCACTGTTCTGTAATAAATTGCTTGTGTGTGTGTGTGTGTGTTAGAATGTGTACATATACACACACACACACACACACACACATATATACATATACATATATATACACATTCACACACATATAACTTTTAAGTAAATTGTTTCAGAGACAAATAGCATTATAACCTTAGTTGGAATAGAGTAAGCAGTTATCTCTCATCTTTCCCTCTCTACTGACTACCCTTGCCTTCCAAAATGTTCAGATTCTCTTTATACATAAACTTTTCTTCTACCTTGATTCTTACATATTTCTCCTTTTAAAATTCAAACCTCCCAAAATAGAATTTGTTTTCAATTTCTATACCTCTTGCTCCTTGGAATTTGCTTTTCACCTCTTATCACGTCACTTAAACCACATTCACTGATGAACCAACAGCTCCTAATCCCAGAATCCTTTGCTATCTTTACAGTGTTGATCTCCTTTACCTTCCAGGAGTGTCCGTCCTTTTATCCTTCCTCTCCTGCATGAAAATCCCTCTTCCCTCACTTTCCATTACATTTTTATATCCTAGTTTCCCTCTTTTTCCACATCTTTAACTGATGTTTTTTTCCCTTTTACTTTCTCTTAAACATAAGTGGTTCTCCAGATCCTCTCTCTCCTCTCTTATATCCACTTCTCCCTGTCCCCACTCCCTATCTTTTGTATGGTTAGCCACATTCCACGGTTTTGTCTTAACTATCACCACTGTGTGAATGTCAACATCAGTTCTGATCCCTCTTGGAATCTCCATTTTAGTATTTCCAGCTGCCTGATGGATTTCTCCACTCAAATGCCATGCCAGTATCTCTACCCTATGTCTGAAACAAATCTTTTGACCCTGTAAATAAGTTTCTTCTTGACTTCCTTATTTGAGCACCCCATTTTCAGAAATTCTAACTTATCCTGTCTCCTCTCTCTTTCTTGCTTTCTCATGTTTAACCAGTTGTCAAAGTCCTATGGATTTCTCTTCTCCAATATCACTTGCAGTCATTTCCTTCTTCGTATCCCCACTGAACTTTCAAGTTCACCCTCCCTGATTTTTCTTCACTAAATGGGTATATTTCTTAACTGATCTTCTTGCCTCCTCTGACAGATGAATTCTAGACAGTTCAGCCAACTTAACTGCATTAAAACGGAGATGTGACTGTACCTTCACCTTGCTTAAAACCCCTACGTTTTAGTTAACCTACTTTTACTTAAGTAACAGAAACCTGACACAATTGCCTTAAATAATGATATTTACCTTAAATAAACAGAAATTAGAAAATAGAGTAGTCCCAAGGCTGATCTGTTTGGTTGTTCTGTGATGTATTTGAGAACCTATTTTCTTTTCATCTTTCACTCCACTGTCCTCAAGTTGGATCCCCTAATGGTCACTAAATAGATGGCTGTCTCAGTCCAACTATATCGTCTAGATATAACAACATCTGAACATTTCCTTGTGCTTCTTTATTTTATTAAAGTGTGATGAAACCTTTCCAAGCTTTATCCCCAGCATAATTCTTCTCACATTTTGCTGATTAGAATGGCATCAAAGGTGGCTGCCTAAATATTTAATTGGCAAAGGCAATGAGATTACAACAATGGGTTTAAAATAATCAGGAATTATCTCCAGATTAAAAAAAATATATTTATTTTATTTACTTATTTTTGGCTGTGTTGGGTCTTCGTTGCTGCGCATGGTCTTTCTCTAGTTGCAGAGAGTGGGGTCTACTCTTTGTTGCAGTGAGCGTGCTTCTCATTGCCCTGGTTTCTCTTGTTGCAGAGCACAGGCTCTAGGCATGCGGGCTTCAGTAGTTGTGGCACGAGGGCTCAGTAGTTGTGGCTTGCAGGCTCTAGAGCACAGGCTCAGTAGTTGTGGCGCACAGGCTTAGTTGCTCCGTGGCATGTGGGATCTTCCTGGACCAGGGATCGAACCTGTGTCCCCTGCATTGGCAGGCAGACTCTTAACCACTGTGCCACTAGGGAAGTCCCTATCTCCAGATTTTTATGAGCTGCATTCTTGTACAAACTTAGAGTCTTGTTAAAAAGGGAGAGTGTACTGGTTGTTGGATAGGAAACTAACAGGTTTGAACTGCCACCTCCATCTCATTCCTTTTCTTTCTCTGCTCCTTACCCATCTCTTTTTCCCCACCATCTCTATTGTTTTTCTCTTTCTTTCTTATTTTAATTTTCTTTTTCTTTAGTCTGTTCTTAATAGTGCATCACTGGTCACATCCAGCTTTGATGAAGTTTCTGATCCATGAAAAGAGTTTCAGAGAGAGAGATTTTTTTTTTCCTATGATTCTACAACATACTTTAGTCATATCTAATAGATTAGCCAATACAACATTATCGTCATCTTTAATCTGCAAGACTATACTCCACATACTGTAAGGGAAAGAGAGAGGAGTATAACAAGGCTCTTTCTCTCAGAGTTTAAGACTGAAGTGGGCATATGCTACATTTACAGATGAAAAGTGTGAACTGACAGTAATTTAAGTATCTACTTAATAGTGGGAAAACACTGACATATGAAATCCAAATGGCCTAGAGCAACATCTCTCTTTTGGAGTGGCAGTGAAGGTGATGGCAAAATTTATATCAGTGGGACAATAAATCTGTCTGTAAGTCTCTTAGGGATAAAAGGACTGAAAATTTAAAGAGTATTCCACCAAAAAAGGGGATATTAAGAGAGTTTTGAGGGGCAGAAAGGGAGTTAAACCACATGGCAAGATCATGGACCTTAGGGAGAAAATGGGAAAGTGAGTGGTTCCTAGTGGAAGGGAGTCTAATGGTGTTTTAAGACCAAGGAAATTGAACATTTATTGTTAAGCAGTTTGTGCTTCTGCAATTTAAATGTCCTCTACTGCTCCAAATCTGAAGTACAGTCTTCTTATGTAGTTGCTTTAGGAGGAAACCAAGGAGTGCCATGTGTAAGTGAATATGGAACAGAATTTACAGGTGCGCATGGAGAGAGAAGAATGAGGTTGAAAGTTTCAGCAGGAGCCAGAAGTTGAAGCCAAGACATGGCATTGGAGCTCCAAGCCAGAACTTTCCAGGAGAAAAAACAGTCCTGGTGCAAGACTAGCCTTCTTGTAAAGTGCAGAATAAAGAGCTCTAGAAAATTTGATTCATTTCTCAAAGGGTAGAGAACCCTCAGCTGCCATCTGGATTACATGTAGAAGCACCCAGTTAATCGGAAAAAAATGAGACCAGGTTAGGGCCTGCTTACAGTAAAGCATTCTATAAATGTATTTTCCTCCTCTTTTACTTTAACAACTGAGGGGAATATGCTGAAATTAGAAACAAGCAAACAAAAGGCATCAGCTTTGAAATTAGGTTGAACTATCTTCAAGTCTTAGCTCCATCTATTACTCAGTGTGTGGCCTTTGGTACATTTCCTAACCATTTAGGTCTTTATTTTCCTCACGAGTAAACTGATCATAATAATATCTGCCTTGCAAGGTTATGCAGGACACAGCATCTGGCAGATAGTAAGTGCTTAATTAATCGTGACTGTTGTCATTGTTATTTCTGCTAATAAAAGAGAATAGTTATCATGCACTCAGTATGCTGGGCATGACTCCTGGCACTTTACTTGATTTATCTTATTTAATACTTACAACGAAGTCATAAGGTAAGTGAAAATATCTTTATTTTACAGATGAGGAAATGGAGACAGGCTGGTTGGCAACCTTCCCAAGGTCGTATACAGTCCAAGTCAAGGTCTGAAACCAGATGGAGCCCATCCTCCCTAATCAGTAAGCTGTGGAAGAGAGTAATAGGTCTAGGGATCATCAGAGTGGACTTCCCTGATGAGGTAGGCTTCACCTTGGTGTGGGAGGATCTGCAAGGTGTGCTGAGTCATGCCTCATTTTTAAACAAACATGGGGAGGCAGGAATACCCATCATACGTCAGGATGAGAAGGGAAGCAGTAGGAATGCAGGAAGCTGTGGAGGAGGCATGTATAAGTAGTGGGAGGGAGGGAGGAAAAGTTTGTGGAACTTTAGGCAAGAGATTTTAGGTTCATTGAGGGCGAGGTTGAAGAAAGGTATATTGTCTTGAACTTCTAGAGTATCAACAGGTTGTGAGTTGTGTGAACCAACTGATTGATTAAAGTTAGTTAAAAACAGTACACCTCAGACTCCATGAGGCCAAACCTTAGCGGCTAGGTGATTCATCCTTACGCTGTGCAAACTGAGCTTCTTTTCCTGAGAACTTACAAGTCAGGTCACACAGGCGATCAGCTGGAAGCAATTTAGAACAAAGGTCAATTGAGGCAAGTTTATCCTACCTACCCCTTAACAAGATCGGGTGAGTTTACATAGTGAAGGGCAGGAAACACAAAGAGGAAGGGGTAGGAGGAGGAGGAGGCAGCCACCGCAGCAAATCAAAAGGTCCCACAAACAAGCCGCGCACATTTCAGTGCTTCTAGCTTTGCCCATGTGCCCCTGAGCAGCATTCTTTCTGCCATGGCTCTTTTGCTCTTCTGGATTGCATTGGTGCATCAGGTCAAGTTAATTCTGCCTTTCTCCGTATATGTCTTGGCTATATTATAGATAACTAAACATCAAGCCATACACTACCTCCTACTATTATGCTTGAAGACTTACAAGTTATACAGTTGGGCTGAATGACGTGGGCCAAGTTTATGTCATTATCCCCATTTCCAGACAAGATTATGGGACACACCAAGGCTAGCTGAGTTCATGCCCTATCAATGATCAGAGCTGAACTGTACTGAAATGGAACACTGTGTTTCTACATTTTATTGTAGCTATCTCTTTATCTGACCATGTCTCCCATTTTTGTGCTGCAGCCACAAGGAAGGGGTCTAGTAAATCCTTACTGAATGAGTGAATCTAACTATACTGAAAAGTAGCTACATAAAAAAGGACTATAAGGTGTAACAGAATGAAATGTTCAGTAATACGCCTGGCTTGACCCACCAGTTGTCTGGATAAATTTGTATTATTCGTCTGTTAGGATTATTTTCTTTGAGTTCTCTCTCATCTCTTGACTTCTCTTACATACTTGACATTTCTTTCCACCAAATCTATGCCCTGGCTTTTGCCGCATCATTGCACCAGCAAATGTCTGTAAACTTGGTATGGTGAACAGTTATAAAATGCAGCAGTAATACCATGGGCAATGAAAACTGACTTTTCAGAATATGTCCTATTTGTGAATCAGACTAATTATTTAGCAAACCATAAAAATAGCTACTATAACCATTAAAGCATGGTTTTTCCTCCTCTTAAAAGAACTGTATGAAAAAATAATTTTAGGCACTCAGATATGTCCTACACTTGTAGCTGGAGGGGCCATTAGGGCTAATTTAGTCCTATGATGACAAAGCTTATTTTTTCTCTTTAGTGTTAAATTTTACTCTGAATTACAATTATGAAGCTAATACTAAGCCATTATTTCATGAAAAAATAAGATCTTAGCTTACAAGGTTATAGAATGCATTGTTAACGTGTTACAGGATTAAGAACTACCTAAAGATTTTTCTTTCCCAAGAATTGCTGCTCTCTCTCAAACTAGTAGAAATGGTATACTTAAGTAGAAATTATCTTTCACCCAAATGTGTCTAACATATAACTTTTGAACACCGAATTCTTTTCTAAAGTGATGATAGATGACATAATAGATTTGCAAATTTTCCTTTTCTTTTTACTCTTTCTGACAAGTCATATATGTCATATGATTATTTCAGAGCCCATAAAATCCAAAGAGAGAGTCACAGACGTCAGTGGATGTTAAAGCTGGTGACCTGGAACAGGCACTGATGTAGGTGATACACATCGCAGCCGTTAGAAAGGCTCCATTCTTTGGCTACTGCCTGCTGAGCTCCCGGTCCTCTTCTCAGCCAGCTTGTGGCATCTCTGCTCTTTCCAATGTCCTACAGATCTCAGGGATTAAACTTCAGCTTAATTATTTTTTAATAAGTCTGCCCTGGGGCTTTTCTTCCCTCCAAATATGCTTGTCAGGGAATCAGAGTCCTTTCATCTCTTACTGAGTCCTTACATCTCTTTTCTGTTTCCTTTATCACCATTCTGTGCAATGCAGAGAATCTCCTTCATTTCAAGGATCTTATGGTCAATTTTTAAAAGGAAAGAGATAGAGGGCAACAAAAAAATCACACACACACACACACACACACACACACACACACACATTTCTCAGAGTCACTGAGACATGAGAAAGAGTAACTGGCAGGACACCTGGGCAAAGATAAACCTTGATAAAATTCCAAAGGAATGTTGCTTATATTGTGCAATTTTGAGTATGAAAACCTTAAATCTAATAATCAATCCAATAAAATCCATCTGGTTAAGGAAATTATGTTTAATAATAATTGAAAGAGTTCTTTAATTCTAGACTTGTAAAATAATTTGTTGAGCACTTCCCTGGTGGCGCAGTGGTTAGGAATCCGCCTGCCAATGCAGGGGACATGGTTCCAAGCCCTGGTCCAGGAAGATCCCACATGCCACGGAGCAACTAAGCCCGTGCACCACAACTACTGAGTCTGCGTGCCACAACTACTGAAGTCCGTGAGCCTAGAGCCAGTGCTCCACAACAAGAGAAGCCACCACAATGAGAAGCCCACGCACTGCAATGAAGAGTAGCCCCCAGTCGCCACAACTAGAGAAAGTCCATGCGCAGCAACAAAAACCCAATGCAGCCAAAAATAAATAAATAAATAAATAAATAATAAGTTAAAAAAAAAAAAAAAAGAATCCGCCTGCCAATGCAGGGGACAGGGGTTCGAGCCCTGGTCCGGGAAGATCCCACATGCCACGGAGCAACTAAGCCCGTGCGCCACAACTACTGAGCCTGCTCTCTAGCCCGAGAGCCACAACTACTGAGCCAGCATGCCACAACTATTGAAGCCCACGCACCTGGAGCCTGTGCTCCGCAACAAGAGAAGCCACCGCAATGAGAAGCCCGCGCACCGCAACGAAGAGTAGCCCCCGCTCGCTGCAACTAGAGAAAGCCCGCGCACAGCAATGAAGACCCAACACAGCCAAAAATAAAATAAATAAATAAGTTACTTAAAAAAAGAAAAAGAATTTGTTGAGAATAACTAAATTCACACTCTGTAACAAGAATTAGATACTGTGTAAGAACTATGGTCTGATTATGAATGGTCAAGGGCATATATGATAGTAGTAGCTATCATCTAATGAGTCATTATTGCAGAATTAAGTGATAATGATCTTCTCCACAAACACCTGACACTATATCTATCCCCTCACTCTTAGTAAATGACTTTGCCACCATCCTCACAAAGAAAATAGAAATCCTAAAGTGCTAGGCATATACTTGTTCTTACTAATCATTTATTTCACATGACAAAAGTCTCTGATTCTTATGTGGATAAATATCTTATTAATTCTTTAAACTACTAAGATGGCTTTAACAAAATGGTTTTAAATAAAATGGAGGTGGCTACTCTTTTTTTAACTGCTCTTCTTTTCATTCAGACTGAGCTCTAATCCAAACACAAATATTTCATATTAGATTTCTGTGCCTGATACAACTCATGTTGTTTCCTCCTTGGAATGCTTTCCTTTCTGAACTCCTTTCCTCTGCTCACCCGCCCACCTCCAACTTGCACATATCTTGAGTTTTCAAGTCCTATCCATCTTCACTTTTTCCTTGGAAAATTTTTCTCATTCTATGACCTAAGCTTCCTCCTATCCCAGTAATCCCTCTTACTTCAGAACTCACATTTTCTGCATCTCTCTTATGGTATGTTCTTATATTCTTTTCTGTATTTTAGTTTTATGTGTGTAAGCTTTATCTTTTATTATAGTGTGAGATCCTTGGAGCCATCTATGTTTGATCTTTTTTTTTTAATTCCTCATTGCACCTGGCATAGTGCCTTACTCAAAAAAGGAAATCAATCAATATGTGAACAATTTAAATCAATCAATTCAATGAACAAAAGATTTTGATGACCAGTGAGGAAACAAGGACCACACAGGAGCCAGGAATTAAATAAATAAATAAGGCAATGGATCAAAAGCCAAATAAAGGGGCCAAGAGGAAAGGAACAAGGAAAAGGAGATCTTGAGAATAAAGCTCAACATTAGATGATTCAGTTGAAGTAGCTGAAATTGTAGGAATTCCAAAATCAGGGGCAAGTTAGGTGACTCATGTGTTGAGTCATGAAATCTCCCTGCTTGAAAGAAGGGTGCTGGTTGGTTTGAATAATTATATTAAGTGGTTTTCCTTTTTTAATCTAAAGTTGGATGAGGAAAATGGTGTCTCTTCTGACTGGGAAGATATGAGAAGACATTTCAGAAGTGAAACCAACCTTGGGAAGTAGAATGATAGCCTGAAAAGAGTAAACAAAAGCAGAGCAAGAATTTTGTCAAGCTTCTCAAGCATAAGTGGGAATGCAATCTCTCACTCAAAATCTTTGAAATCCCAAAGAAAGAGAGGGTACAAAGTAAAAAGATTCAGTGGAGTGGTATTAAATGGGAGCCTAGGGAGGCAGAAAGGGTAGGGACAAAAAAATAAAACATAAAAGTTTTCTGTGAAGCTTTAGGATTTATATTTTGTTATCCTCCATCTGTATTTTTGGTATAATGTAATCAGAAATTTCTGGTTGGCTGAATTCAATTTTCGTCCTGATGTTCTCATATTATGTAGACGCAGTTTAAAAAATTCACTGAAAACAATAAAAAATATATCTTTAAAAAGCACTCACTGATTCTTCTATGTTTTCTTTTGATTATAGTAGTCACTTTGGACAAAAGGTATTAAACGTTGAAAAATTTAGATTTCAGATGACTGTAACCACATCATTCAATCTTGCAGTCTTTACATTCAAAGAGTCAAGGGAGATAAAGATCTTTATTTGACATCAAGGCATACCAATTTTCAATACTTCAGTTCACACTAATACATTTTATGCATGAGCTCATCTCTTCTTTCATATTATATGCATTCCTTGGTGCTTGTAAAAGTTTCTCAACACAAGACTCATTGTCTTTGTATTCTATCACTCATATTCTAGAATGCAGGCACCCAAATAGTAATGATCTCATAGTTGATGAATCAAGCCTTAGATGCAGTATGAAAAGGACAGATTATTGCTAGAAGAATTAGGGAACATGAAATGCAGTGGTATTTTGAATTATACATGCACAAACAAAAGAGAAGCTCAATTCTGTGCAATATCCATGGTCATACATAGGAATGTCCTCCCTTTTCCTTGAAGGCAGTCGTAATAGCATACATATTATTTACTTATCAAAGTAAAAATTAAAAGTATTAAGTATAAGCCAAATAGCTGCAGTGATTATGAGAAAAAGTATTCTAAATTACAAACTATTTTTCAGGAAAACAAGAACGCTTTGGTTATAGCTTGGCATTCAGTCTAGTTGTGTAGAATATTGTATGAATCTGTTAAATGTCAGAAGAGAATAAGAATAGCTGCAGCAAATACTTTCTTGGTCTATAATGTACATATTGTTCTTATACAGTATTTTAAAATTTCTTGTTACCTAGCACCAAATAATTTTTATTTATCTTTTATCTCCATAATAACCTTAGAGTATTTCTGTCTTTTCTTGTTTTTTTCTCTTTTTTTTCATTTTATAGGAAGAGAAGTTCAGAAACACCAGCTTATAATGTCAACACAAACAACTTCCAGTATTATCTGAGACTTCTTGGGGAAATGATTCCAAGAATATCTATTATATTGAAAGTCTTATGGAATCAGTGGGACTTTATTATTATATAACAATAAGTGTTTTTCATTAGGATGCAAAGATCATGTGAATTAGTCATTTTGGATAATTGTTCTTACTGAGGATTAGTGGGAGAATTGAATGCACATGGGCAGCACATAGACCAGGGCTAAAAACTTTTTGAAATGACTGTTGTTTTATGAATGGTCTTTATATTATGCCAGGCCCAAATTATTTTGCTTTCAATTTTAATTTAATTTAAAAAAATTATATATGCACATAATTTAAGAGCCAAGGGTTGCACTAGCTTTGTTTCCAAAACAACAGTATCAACTCTTTTTCTTTCCTCTTCCCCAGAAGCAACCACTTTTACCTCCTTTTGTTGACTCTCTTGGTGTCATGTGTTTAAACAACATGCTTTTAAAAATTGTTACTCCCTGATTTTTCAGTTTTAGCCATTATCTATTGAATTTCCACTATGTATGACAAGGATTGAACTCTCTTTTCTCCCCTAGCCCTCACCATCCTCCCCAAGTATTATAATTTTGCTTAGATGAATATTCAATATTTATATCATTATAACTACAAAATGCAATTCAAAGCTGAGCCATGTACTAAACTGTTATTTTTCTTTTTCTATACAACTGTTTTCTCTGGAGTCAATTGTCATTCTTTATCTTCTTTTTCTTAGTTTCCTAATGTGTTCATTGCTAATTCAACCTCAAACCTTTCTGGCAAACTTTTTCTATAAAGAGCTATAAATCTTTTAGACTTTTAGTCCTTTAGACTTTGTGGTCTCTGTCACAACTACTCAATGCTGCTATTGTAGATTTGACCTCCAGGCTACAGTTTGCCGACCTCTAGTCCAATTCATCCCTCAAGATTTCAGTTGCCTCAGATAATCTAACAATTTGCTTTTTTTTTTTCCTCCAGAGAAGTTCCTCACTGGGACTTCTAGGTTGCTCTCTACACCTGTATCATAGATGCCATCCTGGCGTCTCCTTCAGCATCATTCTGGGGATCTCCTTTGCTTTTCTTCTTTTGTTGGATCTCCTGTTACATGTATCCCGTGTCTTTTCTGTTTCTTGGCTAACTCCTCACATAAATGGAAAACCATTTCCAGAAGCTTTTAGAGAAAGGGTGAATAGGAGATAATGCAAATTCTTTCTTAACACACAGTTCTAAGAGTTCACTATGATGTGAGAAATTTTTGTTTGCTTTTATCCACACTTTCAATTGGACTCATCAGAATTTGACTAAGAAAGGCTAATAAAAGCTAAATGAACTTATGTAAAACATTTTATTCTATTATATTTTGCTTATTTTAAAATAAGATCAGGAAACAAAAAGAGTTAAACAAATGTCTGAGACTTGTAACTACAACATTCTACTGACTCATTGTAGTTTCTTCTCCAAGTAAAACCATCTCGGAGGCAGAAAGGAAAAGCTAGAAAGGAACGTGGGAATGACAAATGTATAAAAATTGGGATGGACAGAAGTGCAACAGATTTCTGTATATTAATCTTGTATCCTGCAACTTTGCTGAATTCCCTTAGTTCTAATAGTTTTTGAGTGGAGACTTTAGGGTTCTCTATAGAGTGTATCATGTCATCTGCAAATAGTGATAGTTTTACCTCTTCCCTTTCAATTTGGGCTCAATGTCTTATCTGATTGCTATGGCTAGGACTTCCAATACTATGTAGAATAGAAGCAGCAAGAGGGGCATCCTTATGAAAGTAAAAAACAATCCTGTTTAAAATCACATCAAAATAATACCTAGAAATGAACATAACCAATGAGGTGAAAGAACTATACTCTGAAAACTATAAAACACTGATGAAGGAAATTGAAGATGATTCCAAGAAATGGAAGGATATCCCATGCTCTTGGATTGGAAGAATTAATATTATTAAAATAGCCATTCTACCCAAAGCAACATATAGATTTAATGCAATCCCTATCAAAATACCCATGACATTTTTCACAGAACTAGAACAAATAATCCTAAAATTCATATGAAACCACAAAAGATGCCAAATTGCCAAAGCAATTCTGAGAGAAAAGAACATAGCCAGAGGTATGACCCTCCCAGACTTTACTACAAAGCCAAAGTAATCAAAACAGTTTGGTATTGGCACAAAAAGAGACACATAAATCAATGGAACAGAATAGAGAGCCTAGAAATAAACCCGCACACCTATGGTCACTATTACAAAGGAGACAAGAATATACAATGGAGAAAAGACAGTCTCTTCAACAAGTGGTGCTGGGAAAACTGGACAACCAAATATAAAACAATGAAATTAGAACATTCCCTCACACCATACACAAAAATAAACTCAAAATGGTTTGAAGACAAATGTTAAAACCTGAAACCATAAAAACTCCTAGAAGAGAACATAAGAGGAACACTCTTGGATTTAAATCATGGAAATATTTTCTTGAATCAGTCTCCTAAGGCAAAAGAAATAAAAGCAAAAATAAACAAATGGAGCCTAATTAAACTAAAAAGCTTTTCCTTTTATAAATAGCTCATACAACTCAATATCCAAAAAATCCAACCAAAAAATGGGCAGAAGACTTAAATAGACATTTTTCCAAAGAAGATGGCTAACAGGCACGTGAAAAGATGCTCAACCTCACTAATTATTAGAGCAATGCAAATCAAAGCCACATGAGGTATCACCTCACACCTGTCAGAATGGCTATCATCAAAAAGTCTACAAATAACAAATGTTAGAGAGGATGTGGAGAAAAGGGAAGCTTCGTACACTGTTGATGGGAATGGAAATTGGTGCAGCCAGTGTGGAAGCAGTATGAAGGTTTCCTAAAAAGCTAATAATGGAACTACCATATGATCCAGCAATTCCACTCCTGGGTATATTTCTGGAAAAAAAGTGAAAACTCTAAATCAGAAATATAACACACCCCAATGTTTATATCAGCACTATTTAAAATAGTTAAGACACAGAAGCAACCCTCATGCCCATGAAAAGACGATTGGCTTAAGAAGATGTGGCATACAATGGAATAGTACTCAGCCATAAAAAAGAATGAAATACTGCCATTTGCAGCAAAGTGCATGGACTAGAGAATATTATGCTTAGTGAAATAAGTCAAAGAAAAATACTATATATGATATTGCTTATATGTGGAATCTAAAAAATAATACAAATGAAAGTACTGCAAAACAGAAATAGACTCACAGATACAGAAAAGACTCTTGTGATTACCAAAGGGGACAGGGAAGGGGAGAGGGACAAATTAGGGGTATGGAATTAACAAACTACTATATATAAAATAGATAATCAACAAGGATATACTGTATAGCAAAGGGAAGTATACCCATTATGTTGTAGTAACCTATAATGGAATATAATCTGCAAAAATACTGAATCACTATGCTGTACACCTGAACTAACACAATATTGTAAATGAACTATACTTCAAAAATAAAATAAATTGGGATGGAATTAAATTAACAGAGATTTGTTCTTCCCTTAACCCTCTGATAGCTCCAGAATGATTCCATTATAATGGTGGACAAAATGGTCTATAGTATAATTGTGTCAAAAAGTGTCAGGGAATTAATATTGATGCCTCATACAAGTGATTCTCTTGAGCAGCTGGGATTGGCTGTGCACTTTGGGTCTTTCTCAAAAAAGAAATAACATTTATCAAATTGAAATTTGTTTATACCACTTTGAATAATTCTTGAATATAGTATTGAATATATCTTAAGCATCTGATTTCCTACAAATAAGAAAAACAAATATTTAAAATATATTAAACTAAAATATATTAAATCAAGAAATAATTTTGTAGCAATTAAATTAAAAATCAACAGGGAAATTTATAGTATATTTGATGCCAATGAAGTCTAATTTGTAATTTTTTTTTTAACATCTTTATTGGAGTATAATTGCTTTACATTGTTGTGTCAGTTTCTGCTGTATAACAAAGTGAATCAGCTATACGTATACATATATCCCCATATCCCCTCCCTCTTGCATCTCACTTCCACCTTCCCTATCCCACCCCTCTAGGTGGTCACAAAGCACCGAGCTGATCTCCCTGTGCTATGCGGCTGCTTCCCACTAGCTATCTATTTTACATTTGGTAGTGTATATATGTCCATGCCACTCTCTCACCTCTCACTTTGTCCCAGCTTCCCCTTCCCCTCCCCTGTGTCCTCAGTTCCATTCTCTAGTAGGTCTGCATCTTTATTCCTGTCCTGCCCTTAGGTTCTTCATAACCATTTTTTTTTAGATTCCATATATATGTGTTAGCATACAGTATTTGTTTTTCTCTTTCTGACTTACTTCGCTCTGTCTGACAGACTCTAGGTCCATCCACCTCACTACAAATAACTCAATTTCATTTCTTTATATGGCTGAGTAATATTTCATTGCATATATGTGCCACATCTTCTTTATCTATTCATCTGTCAATGGACTCTTAGGTTGCTTCCATGTCCTGGCTATTGTAAATAGTGCTGCAATGAACATTGTGGTACATGACTCTTTCTAAATTATGGTTTTCTCAGGGTACATGCCCAGGAGTGGGATTGCTGGATCATATGGTACTTCTATTTTTAGTTTTTTAAGGAAACTCCATACTGCTCTCCATGGTGGCTGTATCAGTTTACATTCCCACCAACAGTGCAAGAGGGTTCCCTTTCCTCCACATGCTCTCCAGCATTTATGGTTTGTAGATATTTTGATGATGGCCATTCTGACCGGTGTGAGGTGATACTTCATTGTAGTTTTGATTTGCATTTCTCTAATGATTAGTGATGCTGAGCATCCTTTCACGTGTTTGTTGGCGATCTGTATATCTCCTTTGGAGAAATGTCTATTTAGGTCTTCTGCCCATTTTTGGATTGGGTTGTTTGTTTTTTTGATATTGAGCTGCATGAGCTGCTTGTATATTTTGCAGATTAATCCTTTGTCAGTTGCTTCGTTTGCAAATATTTCCTCCCATTGTAAGCACTGTCTTTTCATCTTGTTTATGGTTTCCTTTGCTGTGCAAAAGCTTTCAAGTTTCATTAGGTCCCATTTGTTTATTTTTGTTTTTATTTCCATTTATCTAGGAGGTGGGTCAAAAAGGATCTTGCTGTGATTTATGTCATAAAGTGTTCTGCTTATGTATTGCCCTAAGAGTTTTATAGTGTCTGGCCTTACACTTAGGTCTTTAATCCATTTTGAGTTTATTTTTGTGTATGGTGCTAGGGAGTGTTCTAATTTCACTCTTTTACATGTAGCTGTCCAGTTTTCCAGCATCACTTATTGAAGAGGCTGTCTTTTCTCCATTGTATATTTTTGCCTTCTTTATCAAAAATAAGGTGACCATATGTGCGTGGGATTATCTCTGGGCTTTCTATCCTGTTCCATTAATCTACGTTTCTGTTTTTGTGCCAGTACCATATTGTCTTGATTACTGTAGCTTTGTAGTAGAGTCTGAAGTCAGGGAGCCTGATTCCTCCAGCTCCGATTTTCTTTAAGATTGCTTTGGCTATTTGGGGTCTTTTGTGTTTCCCTACAAATTGTGAAATTTTTTGTTCTAGTTCTGTGAAAAATGCCATTGGTACTTTGATAGGGATTGCATTGAATCTGTAGATTGCATTGGGTAGTATAGTCATTTTCACAATGTTGATTCTTCCAATCCAAGAATATGGTATCTCTCTCCATCTGTTTTTATCATCTTTAATTTCTTTCATCAGTGTCTTATAGTTTTCTGCATACAGGTCTTTTGTCTCCTTAGGTAGGTTTATACCTAGGTATTTTATTATTTTTGTTGCAATGGTAAATGGGAGTGTTTCCTTAATTTCTCTTTCAGATTTTTCATCATTAGTGTATAGGAATGCAAGAGATTTCTGTGCATTAATTTTGTATCCTGCTACTTTACCAAATTCATTGATTAGCTCTAGTAGTTCTCTGGTAGCATCTTTAGGATTCTCTATGTATAGTATCATGTCATCTGCAAACAGTGACAGTTTTACTTCTTCCTTTCCGATTTGGATTCCTTTTATTTCTTTTTCATCTATGAATGCTGTGGCTAAAACTTCCAAAACTATGTTGAATAATAGTGGTGAGAGTGGGCAACCTTGTCTTGTTCCTGATCTTAGTGGAAATGGTTTCAGTTTTTCACCATTGACACCGATGTTGGCTGTGGGTCTGTCATATAGGCCTTTATTATGTTGAGGTAAATTCCCTCCACGCCTACTTTCTGGAGAGTTTTTATCATACATGGGTGTTGAATTTTGTCGAAAGCTTTTTCTGCATCTATGGAGATGATCATACAGTTTTTATCCTTCAGTTTGTTAATATGGTGTATGCCATTGATAGATTTGTGTATATTGAAAAATCCTTGCATCCCTGGAATAAATCCCACTTGATCATGGTGTATGATCCTTTTAATGTGCTGCTGGATTCTGTTTGCTAGTATTTTGTTGAGGGTTTTCGCATCTATGTTCATCAGTGATATTGGCCTGTAGTTTTCTTTCTTTGTGACATCTTTGTCTGGTTTTGGTATCAGGGTGATGGTGGCCTTGTAGAATGAGTTGGGGAGTGTTCCTCCCTCTGCAATATTTTGGAAGAGTTTGAGAAGGATAGGTGTTAGCCCTTCTCTAAGTGTTTGATAGAATTCACCTGTGAAGCCATCTGGTCCTGGGCTTTTGTTTGCTGGAAGATTTTTAATCACAGTTTCAATTTCAGTGCTTGTAATTGGTCTGTTTATATTTTCTGTTTCTTCCTGGTTCTGTCTTGGAAGGTTGTGCTTTTCTAAGAATTCGTCCATTTCATCCAGGTTGTCCATTTTATTGGCATATAGTTGCTTGTAGTAATCTCTCATGATCCTTTGTATTTCTGCAGTGTCAGTTGTTACTTCTCCTTTTTCATTTCTAATTCTGTTGATTTGAGTCTTCTCCCTTTTTTTCTTGATGAGTCTGGCTAATGGTTTATCAATTTTGTTTATCTTCTCAAAGAACCAGCTTTTAGTTTTATTGATCTTTGCTATTGTCTCCTTCATTTCTTTTTCATTTATTTCTGACCTGATCTTTATGATTTCTTTCCTTCTGCTAATTTTGGGTTATTTTTGTCCTTCTTTCTGTAATTGCTTTAAGTGTAAGGTTAGGTTGCTAATTTGAGATTTTTCTTGTGTCTTGAGGTAGGATTGTATTGCTATAAACTTCCCTCTTAGAACTGCTTTTGATGCATCCCATAGGTTTTGGGTCGTCATGTGTTCATTGTCATTTGTTTCTAGGTATTTTTTGATTTCCTCTTTGATTTCTTCAGTGATCTCTTGGTTATTTAGTAGTGTATTGTTTAGCCTCCATGTGTTTGTATTTTTTACAGTTTTTTTCCTATAAGTGATATCTAGTCTCATAGTGTTGTGGTCGGAAAAGATACTTGATACGATTTCAATTTTCTTAAATTTACCAAGGCTTGATTTGTGACCCAAGATAGGATCTATCCTGGAGAATGTTCCATGAGCACTTGAGAGGAAAGTGTATTCTGTTGTTTTTGGATGGAATGGCCTATAAATATCAATCAAGTCCATTTTGTTTAAGTGTCATTTATAGCTTGTGTTTCCTTATTTAATTTCATTTTGGTTAATCTGTCCATTGGTGAAAGTGGGGTGTTAAAGTCCCCTACTATGATTGTGTTACTGTCGATTTCCCCTTTTATGGCTGCTAGCATTTGCCTTATGTATTGAGGTGCTCCTATGTTGGGTGCAGAAATATTTACATTTGTTATATCTTCTTCTTGGATTGATCCCTTGATCATTATGTAGTGTCCTTCTTTGTCTCTTGTAATAGTCTTTATTTTAAAGTGTATTTTGTCTGATATGAGAATTGCTACTCCAGCTTTCTTTTGATTTCCATTTGCATGGAATATCTTTTCCCATCCCCTCACTTTCAGTCTGTATGTGTCTCTAGGTCTGAAGTGGGTCTCTTGTAGACAGCATATATATGGGTGTTGTTTTTGTAACCATTCAGCCAGTCTGTGTCTTTTGGTTGGAGCATTTAATCCATTTACATTTAAGGTAATTATTTATATGTATGTTCCCATTACCATTTTCTTAATTATTTTGGGTTTGTTACTGTAGGTCTTTTCCTTCCCTTGTGTTTCCTGCCTAGAGAAGTTCCTTTAGCATTTGTTGTAAAGCTGGTTTCGTGGTGCTGAATTCTCTTAGCTTTTGCTTGTCTGTAAAGGTTTTAATTTCTCCTTTGAATCTGAATGAGATCCTTGCTGGGTAGAGTCATCTTGGTTGTAGGTTTTTCCCTTTCATCACTTTAAGTATGTCCTGCCACTCCTTTCTGGCTTGCAGAGTTTCTGCTGAAAGATTAGCTGTTAACCTTATGGGGATTCCCTTGTTTGTTATTTTTTGCTTTTCCCTTGCTGCTTTTAATATTTTTACTTCATATTTAATTTTTGATAATTTGATTAATATGTGTGTTGGCATGTTCCTCCTTGGATTTACCCTGTATGGGACTCTGCATTTCCTGGACTTGATTGACTATTTCCTTTTCCATGTTAGGGAAGTTTTCAACCATAATCTCTTCAAATATTTTCTCAGTCCCTTTCTTTTTCTCTTCTTCTTCTGGGACCCCTATAATTTGAATGTTGGTGTGTTTAATGTCCCAGTGGTCTCTGAGACTGTCCTCAATTCTTTTCATTCTTTTTTCTTTATTCTGCCCTGTGGTAGTTATTTCCACTATTTTATCTTCCAAGTCACTTATCCATTCTTCTGCCTCAGTTATTCTGCTATTGATTCTTTTTAGAGAATTTTTAATTTCATTCCTTGTGTCGTTCATCATTGTTTGTTTGCTCTTTAGTTCTTCTAGGTCCTTGTTGAACGTTTCTTGTATTTTCTCTGTTCTATTTCCAAGATTTTGGATCATCTTTACTATCATTACTCTGAGTTATTTTTCAGGTAGACTGCCTATTTCCTCTACATTTGTTTGGTCTGGTGGGTTTTTACCTTGCCTCTTCATCTGCTGTGTAATTCTCTGTCTTCTCATTTTGCTTAACTTACTGTGTTTTGGGTCTCCTTCGTGAGGGTGCAGGTTCGTAGTTCCCATTGTTTTTGGTGTCTTCCCCCAGTGGATAAGATTGGTTCAGTGGGTTGTGTAGGCTTCCTGGTGGAGGGGACTGGTGCTTGTGTTCTGGTAGATGAGGCTGGATTTTGTCTTTCTGGTGGGCAGGACCACGTCCGGTCATGTGTTTTGGGGTGTCTGTGAACTTATTATGATTTTAGGTAGCCTTTCTGCTAATGGGTGGGGTTGTGTTCCTGTCTTGCTAGTTGTTTGGCATGGGGTGTCCAGCACTGGATCTTGCTGGTTGTTGAGTGGAACTGGGTCTTAGCATTGTGACGGAGATCTCTGGGAGAGCTCTTGCCAACTGATATTACATGGGGCTGGGAGGTCTCTGGTGGTCCAATGTCCTGAACTCGGCTCTCCCACCTCCAAGGCTCAGGCCTGACACCTGGCCGGAGCACCAAGACCCTGTCAGCCACACGGCTCAGAAGAAAAGGGAGAAAAAAAGCAAAGAAAGATAAATAAATAAATAAAATAAAGTTATTAAAATAAAAAATTTTTTTAAATATTAAAATAAAAAATTAAAAGAGCAATTAAAAAAAAAAGAAGAGGCAACCAAACCAATAAACAAATCCACCAATGATAACAAGCACTAAAAACTAAACTAAGATAAACATAGAAATCAGAACGTAGTCAGTTGCGTACGGCAAACCCGAAGTCTACAGTTGCTCCCAAAGTCCATCTCCTCAGTTTTGGGATGATTCATTGTCTATTCAGGTATTCCACAGATGCAGGGTATATCAAGTTGATTGTGGAGGTTTAATCCACTGCTCCTGAGGCTGCGCGGAGAAATTTCCTGTTCTCTTCTTTGTTTGCACAGCTCTGGGGTTCAGCTTTTGATTTGGCCCTGCCTCTGCATGTACATTGCCCTCTGGTGTCTTCTTTGCCCAGACAGGAGGGGGTTAAAGGAGCAGCTCACTGGGGGGCTCTGGCTCACTCAGGCTGGGGGGAGGGAGGGGTACGGAATGTGGGTGAGCCTGCAGCGGCAGGGCCCGGCATGATGTTGCAACAGCCTGAGGCGCGCCGTGCGTTCTCCCGGGGAAGTTGTCCCTGGATCACGGGACCCTGGCAGTGGCGGGCTGCACAGGCTCCCGGGAGGGGCAGTGTGGATAGTGACCTGTGCTTGCTCACAGGCTTCTTGGTGGCTTCAGCAGCAGCCTTAGCATCTCATGCCCGTCTCTGGTGGCCGCGCCAATAGTTGCAGCTTGCGCCCGTCTCTGAAGCTCATTTAGGTGGTGCTCTGAATCTCTTCTCCTTGTGCACCCCGAAACAATGGTCTCTTGCCTCTTAGGCAGCTCCAGACTTTTTCCCGGACTCCCTGCTGGCTAGTTGTGGTGCACTAGCCCCCTTCAGGCTGTGTTCACACAGCCAACCCCAGTCCTCTCCCTGGGATCTGACCTCCGAAGCCTGAGCCTCAGCTCCCAGCCCCCGCCCACCCTGGCGGGTCAGCAGACAAGCCTGTCAGGCTGGTGAGTGCTGGTTGGCACCGATCCTCTGTGCGGGAACCTCTCCACTTTGCCCTCTGCATCCCTGTTGCTGCGTTCTCCTCTGTGGCTCTGAAGCTTCCCCACCCCGCCCAACCCCCATCTCTGCCAGTGAAGGGGCTTCCTAGTGTGTGGAAACTTTTCCTCCTTCACATTTCCCTCCCAGAGGTACAGGTCCCATCCCTATTCTTTTGTCTCTGTTTTTTCTTTTTTCTTCTGCCCTACTCAGGTATGTAGGGAATTTCTTGCTTTTTGGGAAGTCTGAGGTCTTCTGCCAGCGTTCAGTAGGTGTTCTGTAGGAGTTGTTCCACGTGTAGATGTATTTTTGATATATTTGTGGGGAGGAAGGTGATCTCCATGTCTTATTCCTCCACCGTCTTGAAGGTCCTCTGTAATGTGTTTTTAAGAGAGTGTTGGTATTCCCAGAACATGTTCACAGAACGAATGGATTAGACAGGAACTAGGTATATTCCTGAACTTCACTATTTTATGCCAACATACTTAATGATTTATTTAAATACAGAACCAAGGAGAAACACAGAGTTCCTGAGGCTGATAGATGGCTTCAACTTTGACCTTTGTAGATTTCCTTAATGTTATTTTCATGACCTTTAATTTTAGATACAGTATGGTTGTAAATGTGTCTTGTGATCATGGCTTTATTATGGTAATTGCTCAGCATAATAGTAATTACCAAACAAATCCCAAAGCAGTTGTGCATGTAAATTGGACTCGTCTCTCATTAGGGATTTTGCCTATGCAGTTTTAATTTATGAATTTCTATATGGTTTGAAACTAGGCTTAACATTGATCTCTCTACTCTCTTCATGGTTAAGAAAGCCATGAAGCTTTCATAAAAGCCTCATTGTACAGAATATGGCTTTCCACTTTTTGATTCTGCCTTTGAAAAACTTCTCTGGAAAAGTTATTTTATATTTATTTTTTAGTTGAAGTATAGTTGATTTACAATATTGTGTTAGTTTCTGGTGTACAGCAAAGTGATTCAGTTATACATATATATATATTCTTTTTCATATTCTTTTCCATTATGGTCTATTACAAGATATTGATAGAAAAATTATTTTTAATCCTATTCTTCCTTTTAGAAGTAATATAACTCCTTGGCTCTATTTTAGAATGTTATTTAATATATCATACCCAGTAAACTAGGAGTGCTCTTTTAAAAAATGAGTCTTAATTCCTTTTGGGTAAAATATCACTCTCCTATTTGGCAAATTATGGAAAAAATGGGATTTAAAAACATTTTATTTATTTATTTATTTATTTATTTATTTATGTTCAGTTCCATTGGGTCTTCGTTGCTGCGCGCAGGCTTTCTCTAGTTGCATCGAGTGGGGGCTACTCTTCGTTGCAGTGCGCGGTCTTATTGTGGTGGCTTCTCTTGTTGTGGGGCACGGGCTCTAGGCACACGGGCTTCAGTAGTTGTGGCATGCGGGCTCAGTAGTTGTGGTTCGACGGCTCTAGAGCGCAGGCTCAGTAGTTGTGGCACATGGGCTTTGTTGCTCCGCAGCATGTGGGATCTTCCCAGACCAGGGAATTGAACCCATGTCCCCTGCATTGGCAGGCAGATTCTTAACCACTGCACCACCAGGGAACTCCCTGGGATCATGTTTTTTAGGAAGGTGCAGTTGACTTATGGAGGCTATCTGAAGAGTCATATAAGAACATATTGATAAAAAGAGTCATAAACTTTAAGAATATGGCTTAGAAAAATGTAGTCTACTCCCATGTGTGGAAATAAATGAAGACCACTCAAATGAGAACCAGTAAGGGCTATTTATTCAGAGCTTGCTATAGCAAGACAGTCAGCCACCATAATTTGCATTTGACAGAAACTCAAAGGCTGCAGAGAAGTGGGACAGCTTTATAGTGGAAAAAAAGGAGGGCTTCAGGTATGCCCTGATTGGAGGCTGTAGGTGTGGGGAAGCTGGAAGCTAGGTAACTAGAAGCAAGACATCCTATGAGATTGGTTAGGGTCACATATTTGGCTTTATCCCATTGGTCCTAAGTTGGAAGCAGGTGCAAAAGTTAGGGAAGCTTTCGGTTATTGATCAAATCCTGACCATTTGGGGCTGATTGCTAGTAGGCTGTGGTTTGGCTTGCTGCACTGGCCACTTCAGGTTAGGGATCAGAGTTCTATTTTAATATCTGACCTGGCTATTAAGTGTCTGTATATGCAGTCTCTCACAAGGAATCAGAAATATCTGTGATCATATGAAAAGTTACCAGTAATTCACAAGAACTAACTTAAAAATCAGGGTAATTTTCCAATCATCATATTGTTCTAGGTATTTTTACTCTTCTTATCAGTGAAGTAAAAACATGGTTGATTTGCTCCTTTTTTTCCAGTTAAGGAGGATCCTTGACAACTATCTCAAGTAATTATAGAGTAGAAATCAATTTTTGATTCAGTAAAAATCATGAATCAGTAAAATGACTTAATCATAAAAGACTTTTCCTTGCTTCTGAGAAAGAATGAAGATGACACTTACTCTCATCTATTTCAAGGTTTGTAAACACGGCGTGCTTTGAATTACTTACAAGAAAATTTCTATTAGTGTGAATGGAACCAAGCAAAGGCCGTTCTACAACACTTTCATCATTTTGTTTTGACTCAATGTTACCAGTATATTTTTTGCAAACCAGAAATATATTTATTCTACAATTTTTAAATGTCCCCAAATGCTACATTCTTGTCACTGGATTCAAAAATCTGTTGTATTAAATATGGGTAAATAAAAAATAATACAAAAGAAAACAAAAATCATGTTCACAGGCAGTGTGCACTAATGGTAGTTCCGCTTTCTTGAAATAGAACACTGTGACATGGTAGTTGACAGTAATTAATAAGTGATAAACAAAACAATAAAATGTCAGTCTGCAAGTAACCTTGTCAGACTCCTGATGTTGCTCTAGCCCCCACCAATCAGTCAAGCTAATTAGGAGGATCAGACAGCAATTAATATCTTAATGCCTGTGAGACCAGCAGCACATTACAAATACTACAGAGTTAAAGGGGCTGTACCGAGGTGTGAATATCCCGAGGGTAGAAACCAACAGCAAAGAAGAAAATGCTTCTTCAGTTGTTTCCTCCCTGGCTGCCATTTGCACCTCTTTCAAATAATGTGCTGTTCAGATTATATCATGTTAGTGATTCAAGAAAAGCACTGTATGTATATAATACAATTACTCAATGGTATCCTTTAAACTGGAAGAAT
The DNA here is from genome assembly GCF_028564815.1 of Eubalaena glacialis. Lineage (NCBI taxonomy): Eukaryota > Metazoa > Chordata > Mammalia > Artiodactyla > Balaenidae > Eubalaena > Eubalaena glacialis. The sequence goes on from NC_083721.1 coordinate 115,436,324, forward strand.
ATGTTAATCATGCAGTCAATTTCTGCTCTCATGAATATTCAAAACAGTACCAGCATCCACCTTACCTTTGTAGTCCCTCATTTTAGCAACAGAGAATGTGTATTAGTTTACTTGTTTTTTCCCTATTTAAATTACTAGAAATGAGAAATGATAAACTCATTCTGCCTAGTATAATATTGATGATCAATAATTAGTAATTAGAAAATGTAAGTTTCCTGTGCATTTTTGAGACATTATTGAGCTGATGTCTTAGATAAAACCATTTCTATTTTGAATGTGGCAAATTCACATTAAAGACACAACATTCTTGGCTTTAGCTCCCAACTCGGAACCTTTGCAATAAATACAGACAAGGTGTTAATTAAGAGAACTGCCAATCCAAATGAATAATGGAGTGCTGGAAACAGCACGGGTGAGGGCCTGACCTTCTGTGTCAAAGAGGTGCTCTAATGCTGAAGTCTCAATTTTGGAACTATGACTACAGAATAATGAGAAAATGGGAGGGAAAAAATGGATAGTGGGATCTCCATTAACTCATTCAGCTACTCCTAATTAGTTTGTAAAAACTGTCAGGCAATGTTTAATGAAAGACTTTTCAGGAATAGGAAATGAATAAAGGTCACTGTATCTATATACTATTTCTTCAACCCAAAGAGTGCCAACTGAATATTAAGTGAGAGTTGATACTTTGTAAGGGCCCTTCCTAAAAGCCATGCTTTAAGCAGCAGCATAAAAAAAGCAGCCATCTTCCTCAGGACACTGACACAGGCTGAGCTAACTCAGCCATCTCGGCCCCCTGGGGGAGGGGAGGTGGGCACGCAAGAGGTGGAGGCATTCGGGTACGTGGGGGCCCATGGTCAACCCAGAGACAGCTGCCACCTCTGACTCCTACACAGCCTGTGCCTCTCAGTCACCTGGGAGTCCAGGGCAGTCCAAGTCAGAAATCTCTCATCAGGCAATTCTACTCCTGATTCTAACTTGACAACTAAGTTGTGAAGTCTTTTCTGGACGATGGAGTCCTTCCAGCTTGAAGGAGAGACCCGACCACCATTTAGTCAGGACTCTGAATTATAAATCTCTGAGGTTTTTCAAGTGTTTGAGAAACCTAAATCATTGTGAAGATTCTTCTGAAGCTACTAAATACCTTAGGCCATGAGAATAAAAAAACATTTCAGTGAGGCCAATACTGCAAATAACTTAGTTTCTTTGAGAAAGCAGCTTTGGCTTTGGCCTCCTTTCCAGGGAAATCTCCAGGTTGAACAGAGAATAAGACAGAGGAAAATCATCTTGTGAAGACAAGTGGCATTTATTGAAAGCCTATTATGGATATGTGCTGTTCTATGACAGTATTAAACCTTCATGACAACTTTATGAGGTAAGTACCATTATTATACCCATTTTACAGATAAGGATGCTGAGGCACAAGAGGTAATGTAATTTGCCCAAGAACACTATTCTATCCAAGTGCCTAGTTTTAGGCATGAATCTTGGTGTCCAGGGTGTCACAGGAACCCACCGTGGTCATTTGTTTTCACCTGGACTCTAGACATTGTGGCTTTGGTTTCTCCTGGGTATTTTACTCAGTTTAAATCCTAGCCTATACCCAGGCTCACAGGAACATCTAGCTGTTTCCACTCAACTCCACACACCTGTGTGGATAAACTAAGTGGTCATACACCCAGGCTTTCAAAGCAGAAGCATATTTATTGTAATAAGGAAGAAAACTACCTTATCCCCACCTGAGGTCCCATGATAGGGATTTTTCCAAACTAAACACCGTCTCCCAAGTTGGCTGTCAACGGAAAGTGAAGCTGTGGTAGGAATTCCTCCAGGACCACAACTTGGCCATTGCTGGGTCCCTGGCAAAGATTGCTTTTCTGAAGAAATAATAGAGTGAATTTTGGTTTTAGGATGTCACCTGAAAAAACTTTTGCCTAGCCTTAGCCAGTGACCAGAGTTTAGCAATGTTAGAATCTATTTCCCCTATTTCTGTGTTAAAAGGCTCAACTACTTAGTTGTCCATCTTCCCCAGATGCACGTGAACTTGGAGACTCTTCCCTACAGTTTTTAATCCATGTTATATTTTGTATGTAGAGTAGAGTTACCAGGTAAAAACACATGACACCTAGTTAAGTTTACCTTGCAGAGAATTTCAGAGAAATTCAGGTTTAACTGGGCATCATGTGCTTTTGTATGCTAAATCTGGCAACTGTATTCTATAGCTAACTCATTAGAAGTGAGGGGAGGGGTGAGCCACTTTTTATTGAGTAAACTATCTTGTTTAGTGTAGATTAGTTTAATAACACTAGAAGCTAAAGTATTTTTTGTGCTTAGCATCTGCAGATGGATGCAAAATTTTCTCTCATTTTAAACTGTACATTATAAATTAATTATATTCAGGCTTTAAATCTAAACATATTTAGTATGATTCCCACCATTCATTTTCCCAGGGTAAGACAAGCACCATCATAATTTTCATGAACTTTCCCCTATCATTTGTGATTAAGGGGTCCATAAAGATGAATTTTCTTCAGTACCAAAACTTTTCAATTTTAATTTTTCATAGAGATTTTTCTGAGGTGTGTTTCACTTTGCTTTATCTACTTGGGGGTGATGTATTGAACATGACTTCCTCTGGAAAAATCAGTGTTATCATTATTAACATAAATTCTTTTGGCCTTTAATGCAGTAATATACCCCGATAGTCTACTGGCACGTACAGGACTGTTTTCCTGTCTGTAAACATTCTTGCTGTGCTATGCTCTTGCGGTTGCATGCTGCTGTTTGCTTTCCTCTCTGTCCACCTCCAGGAGACAGCTGTGTGAATTAAGAACCGAGGGAAGCTCATTTACAGACTCAGGTGCGTTTGCTTTGGACCAGCTGTGTTTTTTGCAGCTGCTTCAGAGACCTGCTTGCACTTCGAGGTCTGTGTTTTCTTCCTTACAGGTGAGCTTTGTCGGGTATGAAGGGCTGCTCTGTGTTTGTCATTATTACTTCCCAAGAGATGTTCTACCAGACACAAGTTCTATAAAATGTTAATAGGTGCCTCAAGAAAAATTTTAATGGTTGAAGAGTTTGAGAGACAGTGAGCTAAAAAAAAAGTTAAACCTATAAAAACCTAAAGCTGCCTCTAAAGGGATTTTCATATGTTAACAGGGCTTATAAAGCTCCAGGTGTTTAACATGGTACGTGGCAAATTTTGATTTTATCTGTCCACGTAATCTCTTTGGTGAGAAATCATTCTGGACACGTTGTGACATCTTGTCATGACCTATAGTTTCAGTTGTACACAGAAGTAAAAATCTTAAGCATGACATAAATTCTGTTCTAAAAACTTAAGAGGAGAAAGGAATGAAATAATGAAGTGATTTATAATGGGGATGAATTAATATCTTTTATGTATTCAACTAATTATGTGTTAGAGATGTTCTCTGAAAATAATAGCAAGTGTACAAATCTTCAGGACATTAATTGGAGGACAAGTTTCTTCTTTAGAAGTAAAGGGTTGAGTTTCTGAATGCTAATGTATTAGAAAGGTATAACATGTCAAGGTTTAGAACCCATAAAATAAACTAACAGAACTCCTTCCTGCTCTCTGGACAAGTTCAGTGAGAAGCTAAAATTAAAGGTTAAATAGAATTTAATGCTTCCAATGGAGACTGCAAAAAAAAAAAAAAAAAAAAAAAGCCAAACAATCTTGGTTTCTTTTTCTTCCTGAACTGCCACTTCTTTCTCTCTGTGCCCTTAAAAAAATATATATATTTTGGATGAATATTATTGCTTTTAATTAGTGTTTGATATTATTTTGTCATTAGTTTGGAAGTTATTACTGCTAAGTACTGAAGGAAAGGACTGTACATTTTGTTGAGAGGAACACACTAATATTTGGCAGCACGAATAGCCACTGCACTCCAGCCTGGGTAAGCACTAATATTTGGCTTACCACACTTGTCTTTGCCTGAAGACACACACACATGCACATAAATATATTTGTATTAATTATATTATAAACACCTAATCATGTATAACAATGCCCTCTGTTCTCTGTTTTGTCTCATGTCAGAAATGTATTTTTATGGCTTAGCATCAATGATAAATTGTAACTCGGATACTTAATTTAATCTGTGTTTAGATACTTGTTGCAAAGGCAAATCCACAGCTTCCTGCAGCTATTCTGTCACCTACTGGACCCTGCATCTTTAGTGATCTGTGCAGAGAGGCTCATTTTAATAATAATAGCGAATACCTATGTCAGTCATGCTTCTAAAGTGTTTTTACATGTATTATTTAATTCTCGCAACAATGTGTTCATGATTTCATTTTAGAGATGACAAAATCAAGGCATACGCACCCAAGATCAACAGTTAGTAAGTGGCAGAGCAGGACTGTGAACACAAGTAGTCTGATTCCGGAGGCTGCTCTTATTAACCACTAAGAATGGAAAGAGGGGGCGGTTCCGGTGGCGCAGTGGTTGAGAATCTGCCTGCCAATGCAGGGGACACGGGTTCGCGCCCTGGTCTGGGAAGATCCCACATGCCGCGGAGCAACTGGGCCCGTGAGCCACAACTACTGAGCCTGCGCGTCTGGAGCCTGTGCTCCGCAACAAGAGAGGCCGCGATAGTGAGAGACCCGCGCACCGCGATGAAGAGGGGCCCCCGCTTGCCGCAACTAGAGAAAGCCCTCGCACAGAAACGAAGACCCAACACAGCCATAAATAAATAAATAAATAAAAATTAAAAAAAAAAAAAGAATGGAAAGATGGGAGTGATACTTAGCTTATTCCATACAACTGTAATCCTGCATTCCTAGAACCTTCCCATGGGTTTTTCTGAAGCAATGTGACCACCGAACTGAATTCTTACATTCTTCACAAAAATAAGAAGAATAGAGTTTTTTCCACTGACTTGGGCACAGCTGATGAGGTGTGACATCTCGATTAGGAATAGTGAAGTGCTGCTGGGCTCAGTTGTGTGCGCCTGTAGTCCCAGCTACCTGGGAGGCTGAGGCAGGAGAATGGATTGAGCCCAGGAGTTCTGGGCTGTAGTGCGTTATGCTCATGGGTGTCCACACTAAGTTCGGCATCTGTATAGTGACCTCCTGGGAGCGGGGGACCACCAGGTTGCTTAAGGAGGGGTGAGCTGGCCCAGGTCAGAAACGGAGCAGGTCAGAACTCCCGTGCTGATCAGTAGTGGGATGGTGCCCGTGAATAGCCACTGCACTCCAGCCTGGGTAACATAGCGAGACCCTGTCTCTTTTGTTAAGGGAATCCTATATCTCCTAAATGTTCCATATATCCCCTAAAAAAAAAAAAAAAAAAAAAGGATAGTGAAGTGCTAACATTATTGGTAGCCAGTGTTTCTACCTCCTTGAGTAAGAACATAGATTATCCTAAATCCTGGGAAAGGTGTGGGCTCTGTCTCACTCTCCTTTAATATCCTACAATGCTACTACAGAACCGAGTGCTTATTGTGGTTCCACAAAGACTTTCTGAGTGATTCTCACTTTACTGATGAAATTGAGGCCCAGGAGATGAAGACCTTGACTAAGGCATTACAGTAAGTGGCAAAAATTCCACCCATGGTCACAGGTCCATTTCATTTTTCACTTTACTATGTTGACACTCGGTGTTGATCTCTTGAGTTAATTTGTAGAAATGTTAAACTGCTAGAATTATTGAAACATACTGATTTGTTACGCTTATCATGATCATACTAGAATATACACAAATATCTTCATTATAGTGGTCAAGCTGAGATTGCTGGTGGTTTGCTAAAGCAAATTACTCTCCAGATGTATTTGGGCCAGTAGCACTTTCTGGCTTCCTCATAGAGCATCCCTACCTTAAAGCAGGCTGGGCAGATCTCCTTCATATCTTCGCCACAAGAGTCTCAGGTGGTGTCAGACAAATGCTTTTGCTGTTTTTCCTCTGGAAAAGCTAATGAATTATGGTCAAGTGTGTTCAGGGTTCACAGACCAACCCACATGCCCTACTTCCTTCCCTGACAGTGCATTTTCCAAGACAATTTGAAAAGCACTATTGTCCAAACAAGAACCATTTTACATGGGAACCTTCCCATATGTCCTAACAACTTGCATCTTGATGGGTCTCTTTTATTTCTCTTTGCCCACTCACTATTACTGATGTGTATACATTTTTATATGTTTTTTTTCACTCCTGACCAATTATTAATAGGTGTCTAGTCTTTCATGCCTCTGAGTTTTACCATCCTGATATTAAGATGGCCAAAAATGTAGTCATCACACTTCAGATATTCCATTCTGCCTGCCTTTTCCTGTTTTAGAAGAACATGTGAACAAAAGAATTTCATTAAAATTTCTGGAACACACTATGTATAATGAAGGGTTTTAGTGTCACTGACTTTGCCATCAGATTACACCTGGACTAGAATTCTGACTCTGATAATTACCACGTGACCCTGAACAAACTACTTAACTGCTGTACACCTTAGTTTCCTTATCTGTAAAATGGTGCTGAGAATAAAACTTATCTCATAGGGCTGTGAGCATTAAATGAGATAATGCATGAAAAGTGCCTAGCACAGTACCAGTTTGTACTGAGCGTAAGTGTTAATTACTTATTTACATCTTCCATACTGACTGATATAGAGAGCAGATCTTTTCAGGTCTCCCAAATGGAAAGGGTAATGTGGGCCCAGAAGTCATACTTAAAATCTCCCCCATTATAATAAAGAAAAATACTGAAAAGACAAAGCTATAGGAGTTTTGTAAGTGTGTGAATAAATACCAATGGCACTGGCTAGCCTACTCAGTGTGATACACACACACACACACAAAATAAGCAAAAGTTGTGATGCAGTCACAAATGCAACAACAAAACAAAGAAAGAAAAACAGCATAAAAATTCTACCATGTTATATTTTGGGAACTAGTATCTTTATAATCATATATATTTAGGTATGATTCATACCTTTAGTTCCACATGCCACATTAAATGCCTGCCTTTGTAATTATACTTGTAAACACTATTATAAAATTATATCTTGGGCTTCCCTGGTGGCACGGTGGTTGAGAATCTGCCTGCCAATGCAGGGGATACGGGTTCGCGCCCTGGTCTGGGAAGATCCCACATGCCGCAGAGCAACTGGGCCCGTGAGCCACAACTACTGAGCCTGTGCGTCTGGAGCTTCTGCTCCGCGACAAGAGAGGCCGCGACAGTGAGAGGCCCGCGCACCGCGATGAAGAGTGGCCCCCGCTCGCCGCAACTAGAGAAAGCCCTCGCACAGAAACGAAGACCCAACACCACAAAAATAAATAAATAAATATAGATTTACTGCAAGGAAAAAAAAAATTATATCTTTGTGGCTGAAAGTATACATTCATTTGTGAACTCCCCACGCTACAATTAAATTATGAAGGTAAGAAATAATTTTTATTTGGATAAGGAAAATAGCTTGTCCATGCGCACAGGTCCCCTTGTTCTTTGTTCTTCTCGGTTTGTGTGACAGAACCCCTAAACTTGTAGGTGCTGCCCCACTCTACCCCACCTCCCAAGTTTTCTATGCTTGGCTTTCCTCAAAAATACATTCTATTCTGTTGTATTGAGCTCATGGGTATACAGATATTTATAGGCTTATTTCACTATAAGCACCCCAAAAACCATTAGGCAATTTTCAGGTCCAAAAAATAAAATAAAATAAAATTATATGCTGGGCAGTGTCGATGTTAAAGATCAAGGTATTTAGGAGACCTTCACTGCTCATCTCCCAATCTATTCTTGTTCTCAGTGACTTTGTGGAAATGTCACTTTTGAAAGGCTCTAAAAAATATGACTTCCATAGCCTCTTTCCTTCTAGGTAGGGTGACTGTATTATACAAACAAATGTGAGTAATTATGACTGAATAAGGATTTTACTTCCAGCTGTGAAGAGCAGTCACAGAGGTGACATATTGGACTCCTGACACATTTCGAGGTTTATGGGAGTGGTTCACAAGCTTTTGGACAGTGAGGGATCATTTTCTGAGCACCTGCTATGTGCGAGGGTCGAAGCTGGGGGGTTATCAGTTAATTCACATTATGACTCAATGAGCAGGCTCTTTATATTTTCTCATTCTTTAGGGAAAATTGAAGCTTAGAGAGCTTTCCCCCAAATCGCATGGCCAATAAATGACAGAGGTTGGATTTGAGTCAGGTATGATTCCACCATTTAATAAAGCTGCATTAGATTTTAAAGATTCCAAAAAACCTATTTAGTAAAGCTCTTATGCATCTGAAATAGTTTAAATACAGGAATTCCCAGAAGCAGGGGAAAGTCTTTGAGCCTCTTTGAAATCTTTACCATCTGATTTTAACAGGTGGTGCTAAATTCCTCTTCTTCCTAAACAGAAGCTAATTTCAAAAAAGATCTGATTTGGAATACTGACATAATTAAAGCTATCAAATAATTTTCTTGTTCTCTTTACAAGATATTAAACATTTTGGATCACTGCTTACAATAATCTAGCTATATGTGGACTATAAAGTCTATCTACCACAAGGATAAATGTAATTTTCATAGTGACCAAAGGTAATTTTCCTGTGTTGTTAAAAATATATTTATACCGCTTTGCACATCATGTTCAGTTTATAATCATGGTTCATGAAAGTCTTGACATGTGAATATAACCTAGCAACATAGTTCATATATTTATAATCTTGAAAGAACAAGGGAAGCACCCTAATGTAATAGAAACAGCATAGCCCTGGGCTTTGTCCTCACATTGCCACAAGGTAGATGTATAGGTTTGTGTAATCCCTCAGTCTCTTTGAAGTCAGTGTCTTCAGTTATAAAATTTATTGGGTTGGACCAGGTGATCTGCAGGGTCCTTCCAGTTTTAAGGTTAATGATCATCATAATGAAGGGATCAGAGAGAACACACACTACACTAAAGAGGTTTTGTATGCTCTGAGCTGCCTTTTAGAAAGTTGGCAGTAGCCTTTAAATCAATCATAAACCAGAGGGCAGAGGTGCAATGTGTGAATTGAAAAGCTTCTTGCTCTTAATTTTTGGGTGCATTTCTGATACTGCAGAGTAGTTTAAACGGCTCTGAGTGCCCTAGTGCCACACAAAACCCACATTACTCTAATCATTATGAAACCTTCACAGATGTGCACTGGAAAGATTTTTCTGAGGAAGCTGGAAAAATGAAACTGTAAATGCCTTCCAGCTGGCATGCCTTAATGTTCTTCATCTCATTGGAGATGTGTTCAGGTTAATTTCAGTTGATGACTGATAGCTCATCCAGATGTTACTCAAGATAATGTGGAGCAATTTTTCTCTCCTAGTGATGAACTCAGATAAGAGGGTGATTATTGAAAAGAAAAAAGTAACTAACATTTCTCAATGGAAAAAAATGGTATCATTACAAAAACACAAAATTAAATTATAATATCTTTAAAAAAAAAAAGAAAAAGACTCAAGGTCGGGATATAAAAAGCATAAGGCTAATTACACACATGCATATGGTGTACATTCTAGTTAAGTACTGAGGGAGTTAACACTTTCGTGCCTGGCTGGTTTAGGCCATGCCATTTACATCCTGCTGTTCACAATAATAATGATAAGAAATCGGCTGCCTGCTATCACTAAGTGCCAGATACAGACCATATGGCAACAAGGCAACATCAAATTTTAAAAAATAGCAGTTTTCTTGAGACTTAAAATACTTTGATAGCTTAAGACATGCAATCTATTGCACATTTCCTTAATTCCTTTAAATTCCTCTTCTCATCCTGGCATTGCTGCTGGCTGCTCTTCAGCTGTTTAATGTGAATGTGAAAACAAGCAAAGAACATGATTACAAAACCACATATCCTGGAATCTAAGTTCTTTACTTGGGACAATTTCCTTCTTTAAATGATAGCTACTCTCTCTATAGAAACAGTAGAATTCCAGGAAGAAAAACATAAAAAGGGATGACAAGCTATTCAGACTTATGCATATAGGCAGACACATAAAATGTGAAGTGATTTCTTAAAAGTAAAGATAAAAATAATGGAATCATAGAATGTTAAAGCTGGAAGGGATCTCAGAGCTCTTCAGACTCACCCTATTGCTTTACAGAAAAGGAAACTGAGGCAGACTTGTGTTAAACCACCTGCCCAGGAGCACATGAGAGTTACAGACAGAAATGAGTCTACAGTTTAGGCCTACAGACTTCCATTCTAGTGCTCCTTCAAAATCTGTATATTATATGTTTACAGAGTTAAAGATAATAGGGTTTCAAAGAATTAATTTCTGATGATTGATTGAGAAATTGTTTGGTGTACAACAGATAAGCACACCCAGGACTTCATGATTAAAAACAATACATTTCTAATAAACACAATATATATTTTGACGAAAAGTTGAATACTTCTTTAATATGATTTTATCTGTTAACTGAATTAGTGAGTTGCCCTAATCACTCCATGCATCAAAAATTTTTGGTACAGATTTCAGAGTCATTCCACAAATCTTTTTCTATACACAAACTAAAAAGAGCGTATTTCTCATGGTCTGATGATGGATATCCTCTTCTGTAAAATGGCCTATGTGATCTAAAAGGTCCCTCTCAGCTTCAGCAGATTATGGTTCTATTGTACCCTGTTCACGATGAAGTGTGACTTTTGAAGCTGTGATCATCTGACTTCAAGGTAATTCAAGATTTAACTTTTGTTGGTTTAAAAAAGCCATCACTCTACAGTGTTGGTTAAAGTTACTTTTTGTTAAAGATAGTTTTATAACTTCAAATTATACTTAGACATTTCAGAACATCATTCTCAAGATAAATGTTCAGAAATTTCTACCTACTATTGATGAGAACATTAATCCATTGGAGTTTTTCTGTAACTCACACTTAAATGTATGAAATAAGATGCCCTTGAGACTATCTGCATCGGTGCAGAATTTTTATACTTTTTTATGTGAGTGCAATGTATTTTTAAAAGCATTTAAAATTAAACTGTACTCATCATTGAGATTGCATTAGACTTTTTATCTCTCTACATTTTCATATTTAAACTCCATGATTAAAACCAATCCCAGATATCAGAGCATCAAAAGGACAGGTAATAAAAGTGAGGGATAGCCATGGGTAACAGGACTTTCAGGTACAAAGCAGAGTAAAAAATTGAGCTTAGAAACTTAAAGTTAGAGCTAACAATTGATTTATTAAGAAGTGTTTCTGTTATTCAATTTTGATTTGATTATAAACTACTCAAGGACTTCAAAGGGTAAAGATAAATGATTACTAAAGACCACAGTATGAATTATGTAAAAACCTATCACTGAATTTCAGAAAAGCCATTACCCATTTCAATTTTTGTCAAAATGGCTGATTCTAGGGCTGGAGAAAGGAGAGTCTACAGCATCTTGTAGCTCTAGAAAGAAAAGAAAAGCTCAAAAACTGAAAACCATGTGGGTGGGGTATATCAACAAGATACAGGAGACAAACTGAAAGAATTCCCAGTGGCCAAAGCTGAATCATTCTGAGCGACAAAATAAATAACATAGTATTGGATTATAACCCAACGTATAAAATATCCATGAATATACAGTGATATAAATAAATGATTGAATAAGTAAATGAGGCAGAGATGAATCTCTTACACAGAAGAATTTCAAGTAATTTATGTAGCTACTAATTCCTCAAGGAGGTGAATCTTAACTCCCTATTCCTTAAATGTGAGCTGTGCTTAGCAACTTACTCCCAAAGAGTAGAAATAAATTTAAAAAAACATAACTTTACAGTGAAGAAACCGGGCAAATGCTATCTCAGTCAGGTGATCAATGTCAACATTATCAGTGATAAGTCGCATCGATAGCATGTACCCTTGAAATGATGTGACAAGGAAGGCACTTCACCTCTGTGATCTTCCCCCAAACCCGCAATCTCAACCTAAGAGAGAAAACATGATACGTACTCAAACTGAGGGACGTTCTATAAAACACATGACCAGTACTCCTCAAAACTCTCGAGGTCTTAAAAAACAAGGGAAGTCTGAGAAACTTTTAAGACCAGAGGAGACTAAGAAGGCACAATGACTAAATGTACTATGTACCCTGGACTGGATCCTGTAACAGAAAAAGGAAAAGGAAAATATGCGGAAAATGAATGAAATCTGAATTAAGTATGGAGTATAGTGAATACTAACATATCAGTATAGGTTTATTAGCTGTGACAAATGTATGACACTAATGAACTAACAATAGGGGAACTGGGTGTGGGGTATGTAGTAACTATCCATATTATCTTTGTAACTTTTCTGAAAACGTAGAACTATTCTAAAATAAAGTTTATTTAAAAACAAAGAAAGTTGATGATTTTGTTCTCTAAAGTTTCCACAAGGTAGGTTGCATGTTTTGACTGTCATTTTCTATTTGATTAAGTCTTGTTTGCAAAAAAATTCAGAATAACTAGGCAATAGAAGACTTGCTTAATGGCGACAGTTTATATGAGTATCAGATAGAGAAATAAATTGTTTCAAATTTGCTGCCCTCTGCCACAAAGCTCAAAGCATTTTTAGAGTCATCACTCATTTTCTAATGTGATAAAACTTATGAAAGTGTGTTGTAAATTGTAAAAGACTATAAAACGTATACCATAATTAGTATTACTTTATGATTACTTTTATCATTATTCCTGAGATCTCAATAACGTATTGGTTGCTAAAGGGAGTTTCTACAGGTTAGATAATCATTATCTTCATAAAGTTAATGTCAAAATAATGGTGCCATTTAGCCCCATAAAATAACACTTAATGTGATTTTACCTGTGTAGTTGTGCCCTTAGGAGAATTATATGTAATTGTCCAATTTAGTTGGTTTCTCTTGCCTTGGTCAAACCAAGTACTTCATATTCTGAGTGTCATATTTGATGAGCCATTTTAATAAAGAAGGCTAACAAGACTGATCATATATTTTATATACATATAATTTGACCTTGAACATATAGACACAAGCTGAGTGACCTCAGTAAGACAAAGCTGCAGACAAGTAAGATAAACTTACTGAATATTTATTCTCCTGAGAACACATTCTTGGAGTATGAGTGGGTGATAAAACATTTTTGGATGAATTTGGACTTTTGCCATCTTTTGAGATAAATCAGTGGTTGAAGTGAGAAGAAAACCAAAGCCGAAATGCAAATACACTGGTGAGACAGCCTGACAGTGGTGGGAAACTGCTCTCCTGTGGTGAACTCTGTGGATTTTATTTTTAAGAGCTTTATTGAGGTATAATTGCATTACAATATACTTCATATATTTAAATTGTACAGTTTGGTAATTTTTGACATATGTATGCAACCATGAAATAATTACCACAACCAAATAACGCACATATCTATCTCCCCCAAATGTTTCCTTGTACTCAGTTGTAATTTTTCTCTCTTGCCCCTCCCCATACCACCTCCATCCTTGTCCCCAGACAATCATTGATCTGCTTTCTCTTACTCTAAATTAGTTTGCATTTGTTTTAGATTTTTATTCAAATAGAATCATGCAGTATTTATGCTTTTTTAAAAAAAAATCTTAATTCTTTCACACAGTATTAATTATTTTGAGATTAATTCATGTTGTAGCATGTGGCAATACTTTGTTCCCTTTTATTGTATGGATCTAGCACAATCTGTGTATTCACTCACCTGTTTATGGCCATTTGGGCTGTAATCTCTTCTGAATATTAGAAAAGGAGTTATTAGTGTTAGCACGGTTTTTTATCCTTTTTACTTTTAACCTATTTGAGTTTATATTCAAAGTGCATTTCTTGTAAGAGCACATAGTTGGTTCTTACTTTTATATGCAATGTGAAAATCTTTGCCCTTTAATTTGGGTGTTTAGATCATTTACATTCATATGATTATTAATATGGTTAGGTTTAACTCTATTTTCTTGTTATTTTGTTTTCTCCCATTTCCCTATTTTCTTTGTTACTTCCTCTTCTGTTTTATCTAGGATTAACTGAATTTTTTATAATTACACTTGTCTTTTTTGTTTATTTATTAGCTATAACTCTTTGTTTTGTTATTTCAGTGGCTGCTTTAGGGTTTATGGTATACATTTTTAACTTACCACAGTCTACCTTCCGAGTGGTCAGTAAATTATGGTCAATGAGCCAAATCTATCCCACTGCCTGTTTTTGTAAATGAAGTCTGGCTTTCTTAGGTGATGTCACTGAAGCTGCTAGCTGTCTGCAAAGATCTGTTCCCCAGTTCTTACACAGTTTTAGAATTGTAGCTGGTACATGGCTGCCCAGCTGAGGATTACATTTTCAGCCCACTATGGAGTCTGGTGTGTCTGAATAGCTAAGTTCTCAGTTTTAGAATGTGAGCCCTAGGGAAGTGTGCCAATTCCAGTAATGGGGGAGGGGGGACTTGGAATGGTACTAAACTGCAGGTTACTCAAACTCTTTGATGCTAGTTCTGAGTATAGTTATAGGTATTCAATAAATATTTTATAACAGATTGAAGGACCTTGGGATACTCCAATGAGTCACATAAATTATTCTCCTGTGACAATCTTCATGACATAAAAAGACTGATATGGCTATTAATGTTATAGCCATGTGTCCCAGATTCAGCAAGTAAGCTTCATCTAATAAATTACCTGTACAGAATGAAATCGTACAGAGTAGAAAGTTAGAGCTATAAAGGGCCCTAAAGTTTAATTCATAAACCCTTTCTTTGGTTCTGCTCTACTGTTCCAAGCATATTGTGAATCCTAAGGGAATGTTAATGGACAACACTCAATTCTATATTGGAGTCAACAAGTCAGTGATATTTTTCTGTTAATAAAATCTTCAAACAAGTATAAAAAACTACCAATTCACTAGTAGCTTTTGTCTCTCTGTAGAAATACATCTATAAAATATACAAGCTCAGTATTTTCTGAATTGCCTAGAAAAAAAATTATTAATCTTGAGTGAGTGAGGGCTGATGGCACGGCCACATTAACTACTCCCGGGTATGAATTATTATTCAAAACTGTTGATCAGGAAGTCAATCATGAAACAGAAACTACTTACAGGTCGCAGGTAAAGATATTCTGTCACTTGTATGCACATAAAATCCACTATGTGGGTAAACTCTCTACCCTAAACACTAATGGTTTGATGTGGCAACTGCTATAAAGAACTAGTTTCTTTACAAAAGCCTTTCAGGACATTTCTATCTTTCTATCTCCTGCCTTGACCTTTCTCACTTCTCTAATCAGAACCCAGAAAATACTAATTCTAAGGTATTTTGTTCTACTACCAACAGGATTCCTAGATAAGAAGTCATATCTTATGCTATAGTTGATATCAAAGAGTTAAGTGTGTGTGTGTGTATACATATAAATAGCCATATACATATATATGTGTGTGTAATTGTAAACCTTCCAAAATATAATTGATTAAATGTCATTCTTGTAAGGAATTAAATCTTAATATATTCTGACATATAAGAACTATTAGAAGAGAAAAATTAATAAATTTTATTAAAAACTCTCTCCTTTTTAGCAAGTATGAAAGGCAAGAGTGTAAATCTATATGTGAAGTTAACTTCACGTGTCAACTTGACCAGACCATAAGGTGACCAGACATTTGGTCAAACATTATTCTGGGTGTGTTTGTGAGGCTGTTTCTGGATGAGATTAACAACTGAATTGGTAGACTGAGTAAAGCAGATTGCTCTCCCTAATGGGGGTGGGCCCCATCCAATTAGTTGAAGGTCTGAATAGACCCAAAAGACTGACCCTCACACAAGTAAGAGGGAATTCTTCCTGCCTGACTGCCTTCAAGCTTGGACATCAGATTTTTTCTGCCTTTGGACTTGAACTGAAACATTGGCTCTTAATGCATCTCAAGTCTACAAATCTTGGGACGGGAACTACACTATTGGCTCTCCAGGGTCTTCAGCTTGCCACCTGCAGATCTTGGGACCTGTCAGCCTCCCTGACTGCATAAGCCAATTCCTCATAATAAGTAAACAAACAAACAAACGAATATCCTATTGGATCTATTTCTTTTGAGAACCCTGACTAATACACTATGTTAGGTAAAGAACTCATAGATAACAAGAGGTAATGAAGTAAATGATATAGCAATTATTTCATGTAACTGTAATTACAATTAATGAGCAAAATTTTGGAGTAGTGATCTTCTTAGCCAACAAAGAAGTGTCATTTTACACTTATTAAGATAGTTAAAAAATTTGACATTTATACCCAAGCCTAGAAAGGTTTTGCTGAAACTGCTAAAACAATCCATTACTGGAAGTAATAATTTGTCATAACTCTTTATGATAGCAATGTGGAAAAATATATAAAAGCTGGAAAACTGCTCATATCCCTTGACTCCAGTCATGAAACATATAGGAACTCTTCTTAGAAAAATAATGCTAAAGAGGAAAAAAAAAAAAGCTACCTGCATAAAGAAGATTGCAGTTTTATATATAACAGTGAAACACTGGAAACAGCCTAAGAAATAAATAATACAGAAGTGGTTTAGGAACCTAGTCAAATGAATATTATGCATCCACTAAAATCATAATTATGATGTTAATTTAAAGAATATTCCTTATACTCAAGCTTTTCAGCAAAGAATTTTAGATACACACAAAGATACATACACTACTGTAAGAACAAAATACGTTAAATATATATATGAGTATCAGGTGAAGTAGATATTAAGGTAGAAAAATAAGATCCTGGGCTACAGTTAGTACCCAACCTACCCACCCATTGTCCTATTTGATTTATTAGAAGTGGGCCACAGATTTGGCTCTGCATTTCTGGCAGCTAATTTGAAAAAAAAAATCTAAATTGTCTGAAAAAGCCATAAGAACATACTAGCTATTAAATAGCTATTTTCAGTATGAAATCTGAGAGATATTTTTGCTATCGAATCTCTGCAAAGAAGACATTGTGTGAACTCAGTGAACAAGATCCTACATTTCAGTGGGAGGGGCCCTTCCCTCCCTTCTTCCATGTTCCAAGGGAGAAATGAATGTCCACTCGCCTCTCCAGGAGGGAAAGTAGGAGACCTACACTAGAAGCTTCTCTTTCACCCCCTCTCTACATAGGGTGGAATGATTCAGGTGACTGAGGAGTTTGAGAGAAAGAGTATGTATAGCTCAGCCCTTTCCTCATTTATAATTCTTGGAACCAACCTGTCTTCTGGGAGTCTGAATTCTCTGCAACTCCACGGCAAATTTTAGGGTGCAGCTCAGTCTGAGAGAGATGGGGGTAGATTGCTACTGTCTACCTTTGCCTGTGACTCAGCTAGTAAATCTCTCTCAATGATGGGTAAAGCCTCAGAGAGTCCATTTTGCCACAGAGACAGACTCTTCCTTCTTCCACTAGCCCTCTCAACAGGAAGCTGAAATGACTCTCTTGCAATTGGTCAGGTGTTGGATTTGAAGAAGAACGTTATTTGTTGGCCCCTAAAGTCCTAACACTTAACAACATCCTTGTTGTAGACACATTACTGAGATTTTCAGGGATATTTCTTATAATGTGCCCCAAAGAAGACATGATGCTGTTTGAGAAATAGTACAGAAATCAATGTGGCTGGAGAGTAATGACTGATGAGGAAAGTGACAACATGAGAAGAGGCAGAAAGGTAGGTTACGGACAGAACATAAGTGCGATGTGAGGGCATGGGAAGACTTTTAAATAAGAGACTGAAATAATCAGATTTTTGTTTCAAAATGAGCTCTCTGGCGGCTGAGTGTAGCATGAATCAGAGCTGATGACTTTAAGTCCCACAGACTAGGATTTAACAAGCAGCTATTGGGAGAGGATTCTGGGAAGCATTGATAGGGAGGGGGAGGGGGTGATGTGAGACAGAGAAAGAAAAGAAGCAGATAAAGGATATTCAGGGGGCAGGTTGCCCCTGTGGGCAACTGGGGATCAATTTTGATGGGGAACTCTGGAATCCTATAGAATGTAACTCAAAGTTGTCCCCCTTGAGCTGTGAGGAAGCTGGAAAGTTACTACCAACTCCTGTCTCTTATTGGTTGAGGGCTGTGCCTGGGGGTGTTAACACCCCAGCATTTCAGAGCACGCTTCTGCAGCCAGAGAACGTCCTCAAGGAAAGAGGGTCCCAGGTGCTTACAGGAGGAAGCTTTGGTGGAAAGGAAAGAGCGGGCACAGAATTGGGAAAATGCTCTCCCTTTGGGTCACATTTTTCATTGCTTATCAAAGCAGAACAGCTTGCCCCCCACCCCCCTTCAGATTCCACAATCCTCAGGAAAATCTTTTGTCAACATCTATTCTTACTTCTCTTTCCAGAAAAATTCCCTTTGTCAATTTCCTTTGGAAACTCTTCCCTCCTCTTTTAGCCCCTTTTTTTTTTTTAAACATCTTTATTGAAGTATAATTGCTTTACAATGGTGAGTTACTTTCTGCTTTATAACAAAGTGAATCAGTTATACATATACATATGTTCCCATATCTCTTCCCTCTTGCATCTCCCTCCCTCCCACACTCCCCATCCCACCCCTCTAGGTGGTCACAAAGCACCGAGCTGATCTCCCTGTGCTATGCGGCTGCTTCCCACTAGCTATCTATTGTACATTTGGTAGTGTATATATGTCCATGACACTCTCTCACCCTGTCACATCTCACCCCTCCCCCTCCCCATATCCTCAAGTCCATTCTCTAGTAGGTCTGTGTCTTTATTCCCATCTTGCCACTAGGTTCTTCATGGCCTTTTTTTTTTTTTCCTTAGATTCCATATATATGTGTTAGCATACTGTATTTGTTTTTCTCTTTCTGACTTACTTCACTCTGTATGACAGACTCTAACTCCATCCACCTCATTATAAATACCTCCATTTCATTTCTTTTTATGGCTGAGTAATATTCCATTGTATATATGTGCCACATCTTCTTTATCCATTCATCCGATGATGGACACTTAGGTTGCTTCCATGTCCTGGCTATTGTAAATAGAGCTGCAATGAACATTGTGGTACATGACTCCTTTTGAACTATGGTTTTCTCAGGGTATATGCCCAGTAGTGGGATTGCTGGGTCGTATGGTAGTTCTATTTTTAGTTTTTAAAGGAACCTCCATACTGTTCTCCATAGTGGCTGTATCAATTTACATTCCCACCAACAGTGCAAGAGTGTTCCCTTTCCTCCACACCCTCTCCAGCATTTATTGTTTCTAGATTTTTTGATGATGGCCAATCTGACCGGTGTGAGATGATATCTCATTGTAGTTTTGATTTGCATTTCTCTAATGATTAATGATGTTGAGCATTCTTTCATGTGTCTGTTGGCAATCTGTATATCTTCTTTGGAGAAATGTCTATTTAGGACTTTTGCCCATTTTTGGATTTGGTTGTTCGTTTTTTTGTTATTGAGCTGCATGAGCTGCTTGTAAATCTTGGAGATTAATCCTTTGTCAGTTGCTTCATTTGCAAATATTTTCTCCCATTCTGAGGGTTGTCTTTTGGTCTTGTTTATGGTTTCCTTTGCTGTGCAAAAGCTTTTAAGTTTCATTAGGTCCCATTTGTTTATTTGTGTTTTTACTTCCATTTCTCTAGGAGCTGGGTTAAAAAGAATCTTGCTGTGATTTATGTCATAGAGTGTTCTGCCTATGTTTTCCTCTAAGAGTTTGATAGTGTCTGGCCTCACACTTAGGTCTTTAATCCATTTTGAGTTTATTTTTGTGTATGGTGTCAGGGAGTGTTCTAATTTCATACTTTTACATGTATCTGTCCAATTTTCCCAGCACCACTTATTGAAGAGGCTGTCTTTTCCCCACTGTATATGCTTGCCTCCTTTATCAAAGATAAGGTGACCATATGTGCGTGGGTTTATCTCTGGGCTTTCTATCCTGTTCCATTGATCTATATTTCTGTTTTTGTGCCAGTACCAAACTGTCTTGATTACTGTAGCTTTGTAATATAGTCTGAAGTCAGGGAGCCTGATTCCTCCAGCTCCATTTTTCATTCTCAAGATTGCTTTGGCTATTCGGGGTCTTTTGTGTTTCCATACAAATTGTGAAATTTTTTGTTCTAGTTCTGTGAAAAATGCCAGTGGTAGTTTGACAGGGATTGCACTGAATCTGTAGATTGCTTTGGGTAGTAGAGTCATTTTCACAATGTTGATTCTTCCAATCCAAGAACGTGGTATATCTCTCCATCTATTTGTATCATCTTTAATTTCTTTCATCAGTGTCCTATAATTTTCTGCATACAGGTCTTTTGTCTCCTTAGGTAGGTTTATTCCTAGATATTTTATTCTTTTTGTTGCAATGGTAAACGAGAGTGTTTTCTTAATTTCACTTTCAGATTTTTCATCCTTAGTGTATAGGAATGCAAGAGATTTCTCTGCATTAATTTTGTATCCTGCTACTTTACCAAATTCATTGATTAGCTCTAGTAGTTTCCTGGTAGCATCTTTAGGATTCTCTATGTATAGTATCATGTCATCTGCAAACAGTGACAGCTTTACTTCTTCTTTTCTGATTTGGATTCCTTTTATTTCTTTTTCTTCTCTGATTGCTGTGGCTAACACTTCCAAAACTATGTTGAATAATAGTGGTGAGAGTGGGCAACCTTGTCTTGTTCCTGATCTTAGTGGAAATGGTTTCAGTTTTTCACCATTGAGGACGATGTTGTCTGTGGGTTTGTCATATATGGCCTTTATTATGTTGAGGAAAGTTCCCTCTATGCCTACTTTCTGCAGGGCTTTTATCATAAATGGGTGTTGAATTTTGTCGAAAGCTTTCTCTGCATCTATTGAGATGATCATATGGTTTTTCTCCTTCAATTTGTTAATATGGTGTATCACGTTGATTGATTTGCATATATTGAAGAATCCTTGCATTCCTGGGATAAACCCCACTTGATCATGGTGTATGATCCTTTAAATGTGCTGTTGGATTCTGTTTGCTAGTATTTTGTTGAGGATTTTTGCATCTATGTTCATCAGTGATATTGGCCTGTAGTTTTCTTTCTTTGTGACATCTTTGTCTGGTTTTGGTATCAGGGTGATGGTGGCCTCGTAGAATGAGTTTGGGAGTGTTCCTCCCTCTGCAATATTTTGGAAGAGTTTGAGAAGGATAGGTGTTAGCTCTTCTCTAAATGTTTGATAGAATTCGCCTGTGAAGCCATCTGGTCCTGGGCTTTTGTGTGTTGGGAGATTTTTAATCACAGTTTCAATTTCAGTGCTTGTGATTGGTCTGTTCATATTTTCTGTTTCTTCCTGGTTCAGTCTCGGCAGGTTGTGCATTTCTAAGAATCTGTCCATTTCTTCCAGGTTGTCCATTTTATTGGCATAGAGTTGCTTGTAGTAATCTCTCATGATCCTTTGTATTTCTGCAGTGTCAGTGGTTACTTCTCCTTTTTCATTTCTAATTCTATTGATTTGAGTCTTCTCCCTTTTTCTCTTGATGAGTCTGGCTAATGGTTTATCAATTTTGTTTATCTTCTCAAAGAACCAGCTTTTAGTTTCATTGATTTTTGCTATTGTTTCCTTCATTTCTTTTTCATTTATTTCTGATCTGATCTTTATGATTTCTTTCCTTCTGCTAGCTTTGGGGTTTTTTTGTTCTTCTTTCTCTAATTGCTTCAGGTGCAAGGTTAGGTTGTTTATTCGAGATGTTTCCTGTTTCTTGAGGTAGGCTTGTATTGCTATAAACTTCCCTCTTAGCACTGCTTTTGCTGCGTCCCATAGGTTTTGGGTCGTCGTGTCTCCATTGTCATTTGTTTCTATGTATTTTTTGATTTCCCCTTTGATTTCTTCAGTGATCACTTCGTTATTAAGTAGTGTATTGTGTAGCCTCCATGTGTTTGTATTTTTTACAGATCTTTTCCTGTAATTGATATCTAGTCTCATAGCGTTGTGGTCGTAAAAGATACTTGATACGATTTCAATTTTCTTAAATTTACCAATGCTTGATTTGTGAGCCAAGATATGATCTATCCTGGAGAATGTTCCATGAGCACTTGAGAAAAATGTGTATTCTGTTGTTTTTGGGTGGAATGTCCTATAAATATCAATTAAGTCCATCTTGTTTAATGTATCATTTAAAGCTTGTGTTTCCTTATTTATTTTCATTTTGGATGATCTGTCCATCGGTGAAAGTGGGGTGTTAAAGTCCCCTACTCTTATTGTGTTGCTGTCAATTTCCCCTTTTATGGCTGTTAGTATTTGCCTTATGTATTGAGGTGGTCCTATGTTGGGTGCATAAATATTTACAATTGTTATACCTTCCTCTTGGATCGATCCCTTGATCATTATATAGTGTCCTTCTTTGTCTCTTGTAATAGTCTTTATTTTAAAGTCTATTTTGTCTGATATGAGAATTGCTACTCCAGCTTTCTTTTGATTTCCATTTGCATGGAATATCTTTTTCCATCCCCTCACTTTCAGTCTGTATGTGTCTCTAGGTCTGAAGTGGGTCTCTTGTAGACAGCATATATATGGGTCTTGTTTTTGTATCCATTCAGCCAGTCTGTGTCTTTTGGTGGGAGCATTTAATCCATTTATATTTAAGGTAATTATCGATATGTATGTTCTTATTCCCATTTTCATAAATGTTTTGGGTTTGTTATTGTAGGTGTTTTCCTTCTCTTATGTTTCTTGCCTAGAGAAGTTCCTTTAGCATTTGTTGTAAAGCTGGTTTGGTGGTGCTGAACTCTCTCAGCTTTTGCTTGTCTGTAAAGGTTTTAATTTCTCCATCAAATCTGAATGAGATCCTTGCTGGGTAGATTAATCTTGGTTGTAGGTTTTTCTCCTTCATCACTTTAAGTATATCCTGCCACTCCCTTCTGGCTTGCAGAGCTTCTGCTGAAAGATCAGCTGTTAACCTTATGGGGATTCCCTTGTGTGTTATTTGTTGTTTTTCCCTTGCTGCTTTTAATATGTTTTCTTTATATTTAATTTTTGACAGTTTGATTAATATGTGTCTTGGCGTGTTTCTCCTTGGATTTATCCTGTATGGGACCCTCTGTGCTTCCAGGACTTGATTAACTATTTCCTTTCCCATATTAGGGAAGTTTTCAACTATAATCTCTTCAAACATTTTCTCAGTCCCTTTCTTTTTCTCTTCTTCTTCTGGGACCCCTATAATTCGAATGTTGGTGCGTTTAATGTTGTCCCAGAGGTCTCTGAGACTGTCCTCAGTTCTTTTCATTCTTTTTTCTTTATCCTGCTCTGCAGTAGTTATTTCCACCATTTTATCTTCCAGGTCACTTATCCGTTCTTCTGCCTCAGTTATTCTGCTATTGATCCCATCTAGAGTATTTTTAATTTCATTTATTGTGTTTTTCATCGTTGCTTGGTTCCTCTTTAGTTCTTCTACGTCCTTGTTAAATGTTTCTTGCATTTTGTCTATTCTATTTCCAAGATTTTGGATCATCTTTACTATCATTATTCTGAATTCTTTTTCAGGTAGACTACCTATTTCCTTTTCATTTGTTAGGTCTGGTGTGTTTTGACCCTGCTCCTTCATCTGCTGTGTGTTTTTCTGTCATCTCATTTTGCTTATCTTACTGTGTTTGGGATCTCCTTTTCACAGGCTGCAGGTTCGTAGTTCCCGTTGTTTT
Organism: Eubalaena glacialis; assembly: GCF_028564815.1. NCBI lineage: Eukaryota > Metazoa > Chordata > Mammalia > Artiodactyla > Balaenidae > Eubalaena > Eubalaena glacialis. The sequence goes on from NC_083721.1 coordinate 115,459,868, forward strand.
TGGTATCTGTCCCCAGTGGCTAAGGTTGGTTCAGTGGGTTGTGTAGGCTTCCTGGTGGAGGAACTAGTGCCTGTGTTCTCGTGGATGAGGTTGGATCTTGTCTTTCTGGTGGGCACTTCCATGTCTGGTGGTGTATTTTGGGGTGTCTGTGGCCTTATTATGATTTTAGGCAGCCTCTCTGCTAATGGATGGGGCTGTGTTCCTGTTTTGCTAGTTGTTTGGCATAGGGTGTCCAGCACTGTAGCTTGCTGGTCGTTGAGTGAAGCTGGGTCTTGATGTTGAGATGGAGATCTCTGAGAGATTTTTGCCATTTGGTATTACGTGGAGCTGGGAGGTCTCTTGTGGACCAGTGTCCTGAAGTTGGCTCTCCCACCTCAGAGGCACAGCCCTGATGCCTGGCTGGAGCACCAAGAGCCTTTCATCCACATGGCTCAGAGTAAAAGGGAGAAAAAATAGAAAGAAAGAAGAAAGAGGATAAAATACAGTGAAGTAAAATAAAGCTATTATAAAGCAAAGGTATACAGACAAAATCTCACCCAGAAGCATATACATATACACTCAGAAAAAAAGGAAAAGGGGAAAAATTAATATATCCTGCTCCCTAAGTCCACCTCCTGAATTTGGGATGATTCGTTGTCTATTCAGGTATTCAACAGATGCAGGCACATCAAGTTGTTTGTGGAGTTTTAATCCGCTGCTTTTGAGGCTGCTGGGAGAGATTTCCCTTTCTCTTCTTTGTTCGCACAGCTCCCGGGCTTCAGCTTTGGATTTGGACCCGCCTCTGCGTGTAGGTCGCCTGAGGGCATCTGTTCCCCGCCCAGACAGAACGGGGTTAAAGGAGCAGCTGCTTCGGGGGCTCTGGCTCACTGAAGCCGGGGGGAGGGAGGGATACGGATGCGGGGCGAGCCTGCGGCAGCAGAGGCCGGCGTGACGTTGCACCAGTCCGAGGTGCGCCGTGCGTTCTCCCGGGGAAGTTGTCCCTGGATCATGGGAGCCTGGCCGTGGCGGGCTGCACAGGCTCCCGGGAGGGGCGGTGTGGAGAGTGACCTGTGCTCGCACACAGGCTTTTTGGTGGCAGCAGCAGCAGCCTTAGCGTCTCATGCCCGTCTCTGGGGTCCGCGCTGATCGCCGCGGCTCGCGCCCGTCTCTGGAGTTCGTTTAGGCGGCGCTCTGAATCCCCTCTCCTTGCGCGCCGCGAAACAAAGAGGCAAGAAAAAGTCTCTTGCCTCTTCGGCAGCTGCAGACTTTTTCCCGGACTCCCTCCCAGCCAGCTGTGGTGTGCTAACTCCTTCAGGCTGTGTTCACGCCGCCAACCCCAGTCCTCTCCCTGCGATCCGACCGAAGCCCGAGCCTCAGCTCCCAGCCCCCGCCCGCCCAGGCGGGTGAGCAGACAAGCCTCTCGGGCTGGTGAGTGCTGCTCGGCGCCGAGCCTCTGTGCGGGAGTCTCTCCGCTTTGCCCTCCGCACCCCTATGGCTGTGCTCTCCTCCGTGGCTCCGAAGCTTCCCCCCTCTGCCACCCGCAGTCTCTGCCCGCGAAGGGGCTTCCTAGTGTATGGAAACCTTTCCTCCTTCACGGCTCCCTCCCACTGGTGCAGGTCCCGTCCCTATTCTTTTGTCTCTGTTATTTCTTTTTCCTTTTGCCCTACCCAAGTACGTGGGGAGTTTCTTGCCTTTTGGGAGGTCTGACGTTTTCTGCCAGCGTTCAGTGGGTGTTCTGTAGGAGCAGTTCCACGTGTAGATGTATTTCTAATGTATCTGTGGGAAGGAAGGTGATCTCCGCGTCTTACTTTTCCGCCATCTTCTTCTCCAACCCCTTTTAGCCCTTTTTGACTGATACAAATTAACTCACACCAGCTCCATCTAGGCCCCCTCACCAGTTCAACTGATAATACACAGATAAATATGCTTCCATCAGAGCAGAGGCTTAAGTTATGGAACATTCTTACTGACATAACGCTTGAAGCCAAATGCATACTTATGTTAAGAACAAAATTATTGACCATTTATGAGCAATAAAATTATTCAAAAATACAGTAATTAAAGTTTCCAATACATTACTGGATTATGATATTGTTCTCGTATATAGAAACAATGTAAAAAAGAATTTCTGTTTTTGAAAAAAGTTTGAAATTAACTTCTACTGTTTTTAATAAACAACTTACTTTCTCCCCATAACTGAAAAATGAGATATGTCCATAAGCAGAGTAAATTTTGCAAGATAGCTACTATCAGTGCACGTACCAGGACAAAACACTAATCAAGGAAATCTACAACACGGCCAAATATCCTGTTCTGTGTTTCAAAACTCTAAGTCTCTCTTCCTGGTTTGCAGAGGGTTACCTTCTTACTGTGACCTCACATGGCAGAAAGAGAGGGGCTGGGAGGGTAGGGAGAAGGAGAGGGAGAGGGAGAAGGAGAGAGAGATAGAGAGGAGAAAGCTAGCTCTCTGATGTCTCTTCTTATAAGGGCACGTACTAATCCTATTATGAGGGCCCCACCCTCATGACCTTAGGTAAACCTAATTATCTCCTCAAAGCCCTATATTCAATACCATCACATTGGGAGTTAGGGCTTCAACATAAGAATTTAGGGATTCAATCAATGGCAATGAATCTGAGGTAGCAACTGTAATCTGAGGTAAAATCCAACAAGAAGTAAGTTAAACAATTTGGATAGAAAGACTTATGCAAGAAGTAATAGACTTGTTTTCTAATCCCAGTCTTGAAAAATACCACTTCTCTGCTTGGAGCCTTAGTTTCCTCAAAGGCAAATCCCCAGCTGTCACACACTGATTAAATCTAGCTTTGGAATTAGCTGATACATTTTCATAGTCTATGATTTCTTCACTTTGACACCTATTTGGCATTGTGCTATGGAGTGAACTGCATGTAATCAGGCTGTGGGTGTGGACCTGTTCTAGATTTGACATTAAGATTCCTTAGTGCAGTGGATGGAGACAAGATGGCAAAGTAGAAGAACTTGAGTTCACCTTGTCTCATGAAAACACCAAAATGTGACAAGCAAAAGCTAAGAGAATTCAGCACCACCAAACTAGATTTACAACTAATGCTAAAGGAACTTTTCTAGGCAGAAAAGAAAAGACCACAACTAGAAATAAGAAAATTATGAATGGGAAAGCTCACAGGTAATGGCAAACATACAGAAAAGGTAGGAAATCATCCACACAAAAATATAATGTCAAAACCAGCAATCGTGAGAAGAGGAGAGTACAATAAAAAGGAACAAAGTATTGACTACACAAATGAATCTCAAAATAATTAATACCGTGTGAAAGAGTTCAGATTCTTTTTTAAAAAGAGGAAGTACAAATGCAGGGTACTGTTGTTTTTCAAAATTATAAATATATGAATTATATTGTTAGATTATATTCACATGTCAAGACTTTCATGAACTGTCATTATAAACCAAAGGTGATGTGCAAAGCAGGATACTGGAAATGCATTTGAAACTAAGAGACCAGCAACTTAAAACAATCTTGTATATATATAGACTGCTATATCAAAACCTCATGGTAACTGCAAACCAAAAATCTAAAATAGATATACACACAAAAAAGAAAAAGGAATCCAAACACAACACTAAAGTTAGTTGTCACATACAAGAGAAGAGAACAAAAGAGGAAGGGAAGAAAAAAGGCCTATAAAAACAAATCCAAAACAATTAACAAAATCACAATACCTTAAATTACCTTAAATTTAAATGCATTATGCTCCAACCAAAAGACACAGGCTGGCTGAGTGGATACAAAAATGAGACCCATATATGCGCCGTCTAAAAGAGACCCATTTCAGATCCAGGGACACATACAGACTGAAAGTGTTGGAAAAAGATATTCCATGCAAATGGAAATCAAAAGAAAGCTGGAGTCACAATACTCATATCAGACAAAATAGACTTTAAAATAAAGACTGTAAGGAACAAAAAAGTACACTACATAATGATCAAGGAATCAATCCAAGAAGAAGTAGTACCAAGTGTAAATATATATGCACCCAACATAGGAGCATCTCAATATACAAGGCAAATGCTAACAGACATAAAAGGAGAAGTTGACAGTAACACAATAATAGGGGGGGACTTTAACACCTCACTTACATCAACGGACAGATCACCCAGACAGAAAATCATAAGGAAACACGCCTTAAATGACACATTAGATCAGATGGTCTTAATTGATATTTATACAGCATTCCATTCAAAAGTGGCAGAATACACATTCTTTTCAGGTGCACATGGAACATTCTCCAGGATAGATCACATGCTGGGCCACAAAGTTAGCATCAGTAAATTTAAGAAAATTGAAATCATATCAAGATCTTTTCTGACTACAATGCTATGAGATTAGAAATCAACTACAAGAAAAAAACTGCAAAACACACAAAAATGTGGAGGCTAAACAATATGCTAACAAACAACCAATGGATCACTGAAGAAATCAAAGAGGAAATCAAAAAATATCTGGAGACAAATGAAAACACAATGATCCAAAACCTATGGGACACAGCAAAAGTAGTTCTAAGAGGGAAGTTTATAGCAATACAATCTTACTTTAGCAAACAAGAAAAATCTCAAACAACCTGACATTACATCTAAAGCAACTAGAGAAAGAAGAACAAACAAAATCCAAAGTTAACAGAGGGAAAGAAATCATAAAGGTCAGAGCAGAAATAAATGAAATAGAAACAAAGAAAACAATAGAAAAGACCAATGAAACTCAAAGCTGGTTCTTTGAAAGATAAACAAAACTGATAAACCATTAGCCAGACTCATCAAGAAAAAAAGGAAGGAGGACCTTCAAGGTGGCGGAGGAGTAAGACGTGCAGATCACCTTCCTCCTCACAAATACATCAAGAATACATCTACATGTGGAACAACTCCTAAGAAACACCTACTGAACACTGACAGAAGACCTCAGACTTCCCAAAAGGCAAGAAACTCCCCACGTACTTGGGTAGGGCAAAAGGAAAAAGAAAAAACAGAAACAAAAGTACAGGGGTGGGGCCTGCACCTCTGGGAGGGAGCTGTGAAGGAGGAAAAGTTTCCACACACCAGGAAGCCCCTTCACTGGAAGAGACGGGGGTTGGTGAGGGGGAAACTTTGGAGCCACGGAGGAGAGCGCAGCAACAGGGGTGCAGAGGGCAAAGCGGAGAGATTCCCTCACAGAGGATCGGTGCCGACCAGCACTCACCAGCCCGAGAGGCTTGTCTGCTCACCCGCCGGGGCTGGCGGGGGCTGGGAGCTGAGGCTCGGGCTTCGGTCGGATCGCAGGGAGAGGACTGGGGTTGGTGGCGTGAACACAGCCTGAAGGGGTTAGCGCACCACAGATAGCCGGGAGGGAGTCCGGGAAAAAGTCTGGACCTGCCTAAGAGTCAAGAGAACTTTGTTTTGGGGTGTGCAAGGAGAGGGGATTCCTTCCCCGTCTGCCCACAGAAGGCAGAGCACCGCCTAAATGAGCTCCAGAGACGGACGCGAGCCATGGCTATAAGCTCAGACCCCGGAGACGGGTGTGAAACGCTAATGCTGCTGCTGCAGCCACCAAGAAGTCTGTGTGCAAGCACAGGTCACTATCCATACCTCCCCTCACGGAAGCCTGTGCAGTCTGCCACTGCCAGGGTCCCATGATCCAGGGACAACTTCCCCAAGAGAACACACGGCACGCATCAGGCTGTTGCAACATCATGCCAGCCTCTGCTGCCACAGGCTCACCCCGCATTCCAATTACAACTATAACTACCGTAACCCACCCTCCCCCCAGCATAAGTGAGCCAGAGCCCCCTAATCAGCCACTCCTTTAACCCCATCCTGTCTGGGCAGGAACAGATGCCTGAGGGCAACCTACATGCAGAGGCGGGGCCAAAACCAAAGCTGAACCCCAGGAGCTGTGTGAACTAAGAGAAAGGGAAATTTCTCCATGCAGCCTCAGGAGCAGTGGATTAAATCCCCACAATCAACTTGAGGTACCCTGCATCTGTGGAATACCTGAATAGACAACAAATCATTCCAAAATTGAGGTGATGGACTTTGGGAGCAACTGCAGACTTGGGGTCTGCTGTATGCAACTGATTACTTTCTGATTTATATGTTGAGAGAAAGCCCACGTGCAGCAACGAAGACCCAACACAGCCAAAAAAAAAAAAAAAAAAAAAAGTTCCTTGATTTATATGTTGATCTTAGCTTAGTTTTTAGCACTTGTTATCATTGGTGGATTTGTTTATTGGTTTGGTTGCTCTCTTCTTTTTTTTTTATTGCTTTAATTTTTTATTTTAATAATATTTTTTTTAATTTTTATTTTAATAACATCTTTATTTCATTTCATTTCTTTTATTTTTCTCCCTTTTCTTCTGAGCTGTGTGGCTGACAGGGTCTTGGTGCTCCGGCCGGGTGACAGGCCTGAGCCTCGGAGGTGGGAGAGCCGAGTTCAGGACATTGGACCACCAGAGACCTCCCGGCCCCATGTAACATCAGTCTGCAAGAGCTCTCCCAGAGATCTCCATCTCACACTAAGACCCAGCTCCACTCAACGACCAGCAAGCTTCAGTGCTGGCCACCACATGCCAAACAACTAGCAAGACAGGAACACAACCCCATCCTTTAGCAGAGAGGCTACCTAAAATCATAATAAGTTCACAGACACCCCAAAACACACCACTTGACGCAGTCCTGCCCACCAGAAAGACAAAATCCAGCCTCATGCACCAGAACACAGGCATCAGTCCCCCCCACCAGGAAGCCTACACAACCCACTGAACCAACCTTACCCACATGGGGCAGACACCAAAAACAATGGGAACTACGAACCTGCAGCCTGCACAAAGGAGACCCCAAACACACTACGATAAGCAAAATGAGAAGACAGAGAAATACGCAGCAGATGAAGAGGCAAAGTAAAATCCCACCAGACCAAACAAATGTAGAGGAAATAGGCAGTCTACCTGAAAAATAACTCAGAGTAATGATAGTAAAGATGATCCAAAATCTTGGAAATAGAACAGAGAAAATAGAAGGAACGTTTAACAAGGACCTAGAAGAACTAAAGAGCAAACAAACAATGATGAACAACACAATAAATGAAATTAAAAATTCTCTAGAAAGAATCAGTAGCAGAATAACTGAGGCAGAAGAACGGATAAGTGACCTGGAAGATAAAACAGTGGAAACAACTACCGCAGAGCAGAATAAAGAAAAAAGAATGAAAAGAATTGAGGACAGTCTCAGAGACCACTGGGACAACATTAAACACACCAACATTCAAATTATAGGGGTCCCAGAAGAAGAAGAGAAAAAGAAAGGGACTGAGAAAATATTTGAAGAGATAATAGTTGAAAAATTCCCTAATATGGGAAAGGAAATAGTCAATCAACTCCAGGAAGTGCAGAGAGTCCCATAGAGGATAAATCCAAGGAGCAACATGCCAAGACACATATTAATCAAACTATCAAAAATTAAATACAAAGAAAAAATATTAAAAGCAGCAAGGGAAAAGCAACAAATAACAAACAAGGGACTCCCTATAAGGTTAACAGCTGATCTTTCAGCAGAAACTCTGCAAGCCAGAAGGGTGTGGCAGGACATATTTAAAGTGATGAAAGGGGAAAACCTACAACCAAGATTACTCTACCCAGCAAGGATCTCATTCAGATTCGATGGAGAAATTAAAACCTTTACAGACAAGCAAAAGCTAAGAGAATTCAGCACCACCAAACCAGCTTTACAACAAGTGCTAAAGGAACTTCACTAGGCAGGAAACACAAGAGAAGGAAAAGACCTATAATAACAAACCCAAAACAATTAAGAAAATGGTAATAGGAACATACATATCAATAATTACCTTAAATGTAAATGGATTAAATGCTCCAACCAAAACACACAGACTGGTGGAATGGATACAAAAACAAGACCCATATATATGCTGTCTACAAGAGACCCACTTCAGACCTACGGACACATACAGACTGATAGTGAGTGGATGGAAAAAGATCTTCCATGCAAATGGAAATCGCAAGAAACCTGGAGTAGCAATTCTCATGTCAGACAAATAGACTTTAAAATAAAGACTATTACAAGAGACAAGGAAGGACACTACATAATGATCAAGGGATCGATCCAAGAAGAAGATATAACAGTGGTAAATATTTATGCACCCAACATAGGAGCACCTCAATACATAAGGCAAATGCTAACAACCATAAAGGGGAAATCGACAGTAACACAATAAGAGTAGGGGACTTTAACACCCCACTTTCACCAATGGACAGATCATCCAAAATGAAAATAAATAAGGAAACACAAGCTTTAAATGATACATTAAACAAGATGGACTTAATTGATATTTATAGGACATTCCATCCAAAAGCAACAGAATACACTTTCTTCTCAAGTGCTCATGGAACATTCTCCAGGGTAGATCATATCTTGGGTCACAAATGAAGCCTTGGTAAATTTAAGAAAATAGAAATCGTATCAAGTATCTTTTCTGACCACAACGCTATGAGACTAGGTATCAATTACAGGAAACGATCTGTAAAAAATACAAACACATGGAGGCTAAACAATACACTACTAAATAACCAAGAGATCACTAAAGAAATCAAAGAGGAACTCAAAAAATACCTAGAACAATGACAATGAAAACACGACAGCCCAAAACCTATGGGAAGCAGCAAAAGCAGTTCTAAGAGGAAAGTTTATAGCAATACAATCCTACCTCAAGACACAAGGAACACCTCAAATAAACAACCTAACCTTACACCTAAAGCAATTAGAGAAAGAACAAAAAAACCCCAAAGTTAGCATAAGGAAAGAAATCATAAAGATCAGATCAGAAATAAATGAAAAAGAAATGAAGGAAACGATAGCAAAGATCAATAAAACTAAAAGCTGGTTCTTTGATATGATAAACAAAATTGATAAACCATTAGCCAGACTCATCAAAAAAAGAAAGGGAGAGGGGTCAAATCAATAGAATTAGAAATGAAAAAGGAAAAGTAACAACCAACACTGCAGAAATACAAAGGATCATGAGAGATTACTTACAAGCAACTATATGCCAATAAAATGGACAACCTGGAAGTAATGGACAAATTCTTAGAAAACCACAACCTTCCGAGACTGAACCAGGAAGAAATAGAAAATATGAACTGACCAACCACAAGCACTGAAATTGAAACACTGATTTAAAAAATCTTCCAACAAACAAAAGCCCAGGACCATATGGCCTCACAGGCGAATTCTATCAAACACTTAGAGAAGAGTTAACACCTATCCTTCTCAAACTATTCCAAAAAACTGAAGAGGAAGGAACACTCCCAAACTCACTCTCACTGTCATACTGATACCAAAACCAGACAAAGATACCACAAAAAATAAAATTACAGTCCAATATCACTGATGAACATGGATGTAAAAATCCTCAACAAAATACTAGCAAACCAAATCCAACATTACATTAAAAGGATCATACATACCATGATCGAGTAGGATTTATCCTAGGGATGCAAGGATTTTTCAATATCTGCAAATCAATCTGTGTGATATGCCATACTAACAAACTGAAGAATAAAAACCATATAATCATCTCAATAGATGCAGAAAAAGCTTTTGACAAAAATCAACATCTATTTATGATAAAAACGCTGCAGAAAGCTGGCATAGAGGGAACCTACCTCAACATAACAAAGGCTACATATGACAAACCCACAACAACATCATCCTCAACGGTGAAAAATTGAAAGCATTTCCTCTAAGATCAGGAACAAGACAAGGATGTCCACTCTTGCCACTTTTATACAACATAGTTTTCGATGTCCTAGCCATAGCAATAGCAGAGAAGAAAAAGAAGTAAAAGGATTCCAAATAGGAAAAGAAGAAGTAAAACTGTCACTGTTTGCAGATGACATGATACTATACATTGAAAATCCTAAAGATGCTACCAGAAAACTACTAGAGCTAATCAATGGATTCAGTAAAGTCACAGGATACAAAATTAATACACAGAAATCTGTTGCATTTCTATACACTAACAACGAAAGATCAGAAAGACAAATTAAGGAAACACTCCCATTTACCATCCCATGAAAAAGAATAAAATGCGTAGGAAATAAACCTTCCTAAGGAGGCCAAAGACCTGTACTCCAAAAACTGTAAGATGATGATGAAAGAAACTGGAGATGACACGAACAGATGGAAAGATATACCATGGTCTTGGATTAGAAGAATCAATATTTTCAAACTGACTATAGTCTCCAAGGCAATCCACAGATTCAGTGCAATCCCTATCAAATTACCAATAGCATTTTTTTACAGATCTAGAACAAAAAATCTTAAAATTTGTATGGAAACACAGAAGACTCTGAATAGCAAGGGCAATATTGAGAAAGAAAAACAGAGCTAGAGGAATCTGGCTCCCTGACTTCAGACTATATTATAAAGCTACAGTAATCAAGACAGTACGGTTCTGGCAAAAAGACAGACTTATAGATCAATGGAACAGGATAGAAAGCCCAGGAATAAACCCATGCACCTATGGTCAATTAACCTATGACAAAGGAGGCAAGAAAATACAATGGAGAAAAGACAGCCTCTTCAATAAGTGGTGCTGGGAAAACTGGACAGCTACATGTAAAAGAATGAAATTAGAACATTCCCTAACACCATACACAAAAATAAACGCAAAATGGATTAAAGACCTAAATGTAAGACTGGACACTATAAAACTCTTACAGGAAAACCTAGGCAGAACACTCTTTGACATAAATCGCAGCAATATCTTTTTGTATCCACCTCCTTGACTAATGAAAATAGAAACAAAAATAAACAAATGGGACCTAATGAAACTTAAAAGCTTTTACACAGCAAAGGAAACCATAAACAAAATGAAAAGAAATCCACAGAATGGGAAAAAATATTTGCAAACAAAGCGCCTGACAAGGGACTAATCTCCAAAATATAGAAACAGCTCACTCAGCTCGACATCAAAAAAACAAAAAACCCAATCAAAGAATGGGCAGAAGATCTAAACAGACATTTCTCCAAAGAAGACATATAGATGGCCAAAAGGCACATGAAAAGATGCTCAACAGCACTAATTATTAGAGAAATGCAAATCAAAACTACAATGAGGTATCACCTCATACCAGTCAGAACTGCCATCAACAAAAAGTCTACAAATAATAAATGCTGGAGAGGGTGTAGAGACAAAGGAACCCTCCTATGCTTTTGGTGGGAATGTTAATTGGCACAGCCACTATGGAGAACAGTATGGAGGTTCCTTAATAAACTAAAAATACAGTTACCGTATGATCCAGCAATCCCACTCCTGGGCATATATCTGGAGAAAACCATAATTCAAAAAGATACGTGCATCCCAATGTTCACTGCAGCACTATTTACAATAGCCAAGACATGGAAGCAACTTAAATGTCCATCAAGAGAGCAATGGATAAAGAAGATGTAGTACATATATACAATGGAATACTACTTAGCCTAAATAAGAATGAAATAATGCCATTTGCAGCAACATGGATGGACCTAAAGATTATCATACTAAGTGAAGTAAATCAGACAGAGAAAGACAAATATCATATCACTTATATGTGGAATCTAAAAAATGATACAAATGAACTTATTTACAAAACAGAAAGAGACTCACAAACTTAGAAAACAAACTTATGGTCACCAAAGCGGAAAGGTGTGGTGCAGGGATAAATTAGGAGGTTGGGATTAACATATACCCCCTAATATATATCAAATAGATAATCAAAAGGACCTACTATATAGCACAGGGAATTCTACTCAACATTCTGTAAAAACCTATATGGGAAAAGAATCTGAAAATGAGTAATATATGCATATGTATAACTGAATCACTTTGCTGTACACCTGTAACTAACACAACATTGTAAATCAACTGTGCTCCAATATAAAATAAAAATTTAAAAATAAATAGACAAGATGGAGATACTAATAAAAAAAGATTCCTCAGTGCAGCCACAGGTCATATGAATGTCAGATAACCAAGAACTTGGTCCTAGGATGATGTCGCCATTCCACTAGCTTTTTTTTTTTTAATTTAATTTTATTTTATTTTTTAATGCTATTCTTGTCTGCTTACATTCTTTTTATGTATGTATGTATGTATGGCTGTGTTGGGTCTTCGTTTCTGTGCGAGGGCTTTCTCTAGTTGTGGCAAGCGGGGGCCACTCTTCATCGCGGTGCGCGGGCCTCTCACTATCGCGGCCTCTCGTTGCTGAGCACAGGCTCCAGACGCGCAGGCTCAGTAATTGTGGCTCACGGGCCGAGTTGCTCCGCGGCATGTGGGATCTTCCCAGACCAGGGCTCGAACCCGCGTCCCCTGCATTGGCAGGAAGATTCTCAACCACTGCGCCACCAGGGAAGCCCTCCACTAGCTTTGATGTGACATTCCTTGTAATTCTGGTTTTCTGAAGAACTTCTGTATCTTTTATTATAAAATCAACCAAAAAACACATATACATATAAAACCAGCAGTCCCACTATTCTCTCCTCCTCACTGGCAACCACTTTCATGTCTCTTATCTAATTATTTTGGGATTTCTTTCCATGTTTTAAAATTTCATGCTTGTATTGCTACTTCCTGACTCAGTTTGAGTCTTTACCACTTGATTTTCTATCAAGGAAGATATTCTATCAACGTCTTCCCACACCACAAGCAGACATCCTTCTCATTAACCACTCTTCTAATTGTCATACTGTAACTTTGGGTAGATCAACATGTTGTGTTTACACTGTTATGACTACTAACAGCTGAACTATATTATCAATTATAATGGCTTTCCTTTTTGTACCCAACTTTTCATTCCCCTGGAGATCTTTAAAATTTTTCTATCAGGGCCTGCTTACACATACTTTTCCCTCAGCTTGCAACACCTGCCTTTCTACTTCCCATTTTCTTCCACAAATATGTGTTATTATTTTCCTCCCTTTTGACACAAAAGGTAGCATATTGTTAAAATGTGGTAAATTCTCAGTGTTAGAGTCTGTTTATCGGTGGATAAATATTCATCATACAACAGATATTTATTGAGTGCCTACTCTGAGGTAGGGACTGTTTTATATTCTGGGGAAAAAGCTGTGAATAAAACAAAGTCCCTACCTTGCATTCTAGGGGAACTCAGATACTGTAAGCTTCCAAACCAACAATGACAGTTGCCTCTAAATGCAGCACTTCTTGCTGTATTTTTTGCTTTCAAACAAGAACAAATTTAGTATCACCTAATATGAAAATATATGCTTATCTGTATTAAGCTCATAAATATGTAGGTAAAAATGCTTATCCAACTGAGGTTTATCATCTCTTTTAAGCTTCCAAGTTTTGATTTAATGAGTCACATTCTTAAAGTCACTGAGCAGAACTAAAGGACCCTAAATTAGTGCAAATCTAACCCAAGCCAATTGCTTTACAGAGCAACTAAATATAGGAATAACCAGTTTCAACCTCAAATCCTCTTAGTGAAGTGACTCTCCTACAGAATTAAATGCGTTACTTTTTTATTTATTGTTTAAAATAAAGACAAGGTGACACGTGGTTCCCCAAACTTTATTTTTACCACTCATCATGTGCTACTTAAACTAACCCTTTTCCTATCCTGTGGCCATAGACTTTATTATTTTCTAGAAACATACTGAAAGTCTTACCTGCTTGGCCGTCACCTTAATCTATGTCATTTGCTGTCATTTATCAAATTCTCTGCCTGCCTGTGGGTGACAAATAGCATAGCTGGCTAGTTCAGGAAGACCCAGATCACTGATTCAAGGCATGTGACAAACAAAATGACACTCATATTTTACCTTCACTTCCAGAAGAAAGCAGCTCCTCATTACCACTATTGATTCTGTAAACATGTCAGTGCTGGTAAATACCTTTCTGACAATATCCACCTAATGAAACTCTGGGAGAAATGACAAGCCTGCCATTAACCTTTCGAGCAACTGATAGTGGTAGAACCAAAATTTATCACTTATAAAAATTACTTGGCAATGTTTTATGGGTCATTTATCTAACCCATAACTATTAATATTGGTTATAGTTATATTGGAGATAACTATTAATGAAGTAGGTTTGAACCTTGAAGAGTTAAGCCTTCTACAAGTAAGTTGTTAAAATAATTAACTGAACAATCTCTAATTCTAATACTAGAAAAGAGGCATAAATACATGCTATCAGAATTCAAAAGCTTTTCCTGGGTCCAAACTCAGGGACATATTGTGGACATAACTCCATAATAACAACAATAAAATTTTATCCTAAGTGTGCAAAGAAACTCTATCAGAAAAGCAATAAAACTTATTTATTTATATTTCAGTGAGGAACTTGTCACAAAACCTGATATTTATCAGATTCTTCACAAATAGTTTGGGAAGTTTACTTTGTTCCTTCTCTTGTTTTAGTAAAATAAAAAGTAAAGAATGTCATAAAATCTAGGTATCTCGAATTTTATGTTAATCACAACTTTCTAATAACTGAAACATAAGTAGCATGAAATTCACTGCGGGGTCCTGAATGCTCCTAAAGCATTTCATAAGTTTTAAAAATATGTTGAAAAATTACATTCCTTTCATTACTTTGCAAGTCCCTCCATTGGTATTCCTAGGCCATCTGAGGTTTTAAAAGCTCCCCTGTTAGTTCAATGTGTAGCCAGAGTTGAGGCCAGGGGCCCACGTTTCTCAACGAGTGCTCTGAAAACTACCTGCCTCAGAACCACCTGGGATTTTGTTAAAAATGCAGGTCAGAATCTTTAGTGTTGGGCCTTGAAATCTATGTTTTTAAGAGGTCACCTGCATTACACTCAGGATCACTTCAAGGCTAAGTAGAAATATCGTAATGAATCCTGATTTTTTTCTACAATGAGTTATCACCTCACACCAGTCAAAATGGTCATCATTAAAAAGTCTACAAATAATAAATGCTGGAGAGGGTGTGGAGAAAAAGGAACCCTCCTACACTGTTGGTGGGAATGTAAATTGGGGCAGCCACTATGGAGAACAGTATGGAGGTTCCTTAACAAACTAATAATAGAGTTACCGTTTGATCCAGCAATCCCACTCCAGGGCATATACCTGGAGAAAACTTTAATTTGAAAAGACACATGCACCCCAATGTTCATAGCAGTGCTATTTCCAATAGCCAAGACATGGAAGCAACCTAAATGTCCATCAACAGAGGAATGGAAAAAGAAGATGTGGTACATATATACAGTGGCATATTACTCAGCCTAAACAAGAATGAAATAACGCCATTTGCAGCAACATGAATGGACCTAGAGATTATCATATTAAGTTAGTCAGACAGAGAAAGAAAATATCATATATCATTTATACGTTGAATCTAAAAAAATGATACAAATGAACTTATTTGCAAAACAGAAATAGACTCACAGACATAGAAAACAAACTTACAGTTACCAAAGGGGAAAGCAGGGGGGATAAATTAGGAGTTTGGGATTGACATATACACACTACTATATTTAAAATAGATAACCAACAAGGACCTACTGTATAGCACAGGGAATTCTGCTCAATATTCTGTAATAACCTAAATGGGAAAAGAATTCAAAAAAGAATAGATACATGTATATGTATAACTGAATTACTTTGTTGTATACCTACAACACAAACTAACTACCAAACTAACACAACATTGTTAATCACCTATGCTCCAATATAAGATAAAAAATTTTTAAATAAATAAATAAAATTAACAACAAGGACCTACTGTATAGCACAGGGAACTATATTCAATATCATGTAATAACCTATAATGAAAAAGTATCTGAAAAAGAATATATATTGTATATGCATATATTATATATATGTATAACTGAATCACTTTGCTATACACCTGAAACTAACACAACACTGTAAATCAACTATATTTCAATAAAAGAAAAAAAGAAATGTCATAATGAATCCTGATTTTTTCCCCTTTCTTATTTTCAGAAGCCTCCTAAAGCACAAACAATAGTCCCAGCAGCTGCAGCTTTACTTTGGTCCGTAGTGATAGGCTTGCTATCACGATTTGTCTCATTATTTATTTATTTATTTTTGACTTCCCTGCTAGCTCAGGTTTGTTTGTTTGTTTGTTTGTTTGTTTATTTATTTATGGCTGTGTTGGGTCTTCGTTTCTGTGCCAGGGCTTTCTCTAGTTGCAGCAAGTGGGGGCCACTCTTCATCGCGGTGCGCATGCCTCTCACCATCGCGGCCTCTCTTGTTGCGGAGCACAGGCTCCAGATGCGCAGGCTCAGCAATTGTGGCTCACGGGCCTAGTCGCTCCGCAGCATGTGGGATCTTCCCAGACCAGGGCTCGAACCCGTGTCCCCTGCATTGGCAGGGAGATTCTCAACCACTGCGCCACCAGGGAAGCCCTAGCTCAGGTTTTTGAGATCCCAGACCAATTAATTTCTTAATTCATCAGAGGGAAGTGTCACTCCTGTCTTTTATTTTGGCATCAGCTTGGTAAGGAACCAAGAAAACTCTTTGAGGAAAAAAAAAAAAAATTGTTTTTAAGGTTTGCTGGAATTTAGCAAAATAGGCAGTCCATGGACTACTAGTTCAGATATAAATTTGTACAGTCTTTTTGGAATATGGCTCTTTCATCTTGGGAAACCAAAGAAGATCATGTTGGATTCCATGGCAGGGTCAGTGATGTTTCTGTGAGTCAGCCTTATTGACCCTAATACTACCCCCAACCATGCTGTAGATTTTGGGAGACTTTAATCTCCAGGTTTACTTCCACCCACATGCCTGAGCCAATATGAACCCCGAAAGACTAACCCTACAAGTGGGTAAGTCTTGTTACCTACTATTGTATGATCCTGGCACGGGCCTGTGGGCACAGGCATGGGGTACGTGATTCCTTCTTTCTTTGCAGTGTCCTTAAATGACTTTGCACGTGCTACCACAGTTATGTGTATCTCTGCAACTTGATGCATTTAGCAATTCACTGACAGCTCTCCCTCACACAGATATATTTGTAAAGGGGGCAAACATTTTTTTCTTATTGAATATTTTATGCATATTTGAAACAAAATAAAAAGCACTTTATAAATTAATAATAGCTACTATCTATTAATAATAATAGCTATCTATATCTATGCTGTATATCAGGCATGATGTCGGGCATTTCAAGTATATTATCTCTAACATTCTCACAGAAACTGCAAATAGGTAATATTGTTCCCACCTTACAAGTAAGGAAACTGAGGCTGAGATTGATAAGTCCAATATCATACAAGTAATGAGTAGAATCTAAATTTTAATTCAGATGTAAACTCAACAGTTTAAAATACAACCCCCAATTATACTTTTGCTGTGTTTTAACTGAATATTGCTAAACAGTACCTGGAACACACAGTAATTTTAAAGATTCATCTGGAGCCAGATGAATAGAACTTTGATTACTGCCACGGTGAACTTGGGCAAATTTTTCAATTTCTGTGAGTTTAAGTTTCTTTACCTACAAAATGGGATTATATGAGGATTAAATAAGGACATGGGTGCCAAGAGTCAAGCCAACAACGGATCCTTATGACTATTTACCTTGTTCATTCATGCCCAATTATAGGGTTTACCATGTCCATATTATTATTTCATAGCAAATTGGAGCTGAGAGTAAAATGCATAGCTTGTAGGCCAAAACTTTAGGTTAAACTGAGAATAAAAGTTTGGATTTCTATCCATTCTGAGGAAAGAAATAATTATAAAATAATCTCACACCAAAAGCCCAATACAAAACCAGTCTTATAAAAAAGGCAGGGCTCCCTTACTGTCATATTTCACTGAAAAATAGCTAATTAACCACAGATTGCCAAATAAAGACAGATGAGTTCTTTCCCTCCAGTTCTTCCAGAAAAATCCTATTATCACTTTGCCAAAACACTGTGACATTTTCTCAAGGCTGGGAAATGCAAACAGATGAAAATAATACTGGCCTGAAGTGAAGAAATAGACACATAGAGAATTTCTCACTCAAATTTTTTGTCACATATTTTGTTGTTTAGTCAACTGTCCCATTCTCAGAATCTACAGGTGTGTTTGGCGGGCAATTCAAAGAAATGTTAAGAACTAAATGAAAGGAGAAGGACGCTCATGCAAAAGTGCTTTGTTTTAATAAGTTATGAATAAAGCAAGCAACCATAGTTTCATATAATATTTATACAACACCAAGAAAATTAACGAGAGGATTCCCTAACCTTTAGGAATTTTAGAATTAATGACTTAAGCCTTGGTTTCTTTCCATGGAAGTCATGGCAGAAGTCACAGTGAGCCTCAGGCTCTTGTCACAAATATAGCAATTACTCTTTACGACTTCACTAGAGATTCTTTTCTGTTTGAACACTCTCCTCAAACAAAATATTATAATATTAATTCACATCCATAAAAATGACAAATTCTATGGTTCCGTATCAGGCAGTGTTTTAGGCTCCACTTTAAAACAGGTTTATAGGGAAACCCTCAGTATTCATTAGGGAAGAATCATTACAAAGAGTTTGTGTGGACAGTAGTTAAGCAAAGGACTGGAGAGCCAGGATGCCTGGGCTTTGGTCATATACCCTGCCGCATACTGTGTGATTTTGGGGAGGAGACTTAATCTCTTTGTGCCTCTGTTTTGTCATCTGTAAAATGGGAGTAATAAGAAAGACCTACTTCATAAGTTGTGATAAGGATGTAAAACATCGAGAGCACTACCAGGTACATAGCTGGGAGTATTAAAACCAACTTTTTTTTAGGATAAGCAATTTGTCAGAGTCACCACCTAGCCATTTGACCCTTGAGTAAGTCACTTTCCTGAGTCTGATTTTCTTAATCTTAAAATAGGGAATATATATAGTACCTAGCTGCAGAGTGAGGGCTAAAGACTGTCTTTGAAACATGGCTCTGTGCAGCAAATATAGTTGTTCACTGCATTATAACCTATTATGGATTTTATCTATATCTTTTATATCTTTTTTTACTTTCTATCTTATCATATAATTGCTTGTGTGTGTGTGTGTGTTTTCTCTCTCTCTCTATATATATACATATTTTAGATTATTAATTCCCTGAGAAATGGAAGCAATATATGTTTATATTCCATATCACATAGGTCAGTATCTTAAATGTGGTGGGCACTCAAAAATTATCAACTGAGAAAAAATTAATATTAGTTTAATTTTAGTACTTTAGGATATACTAAATTCTGTGTGAGTCTCCTTGGCTTCACATTATGAATTATACAACACTCCCCAAGAACCTGGGAAATTAATATAGTAATATTTTCTATATCATATAGATAGAGGCAGTAGAGTAAAAGTTTGCAAGAATACTGAAAATTTATATTTTCCCTTTGATGATTTGCCATTATTTTTTTCTCTTATAAGCTCACAACCCACTAGAACCCAGATCCATTATTTTCACACTTCAAATGTAACTAATGCATATTAATTTTAGAAATTTCCTCAGGTAACTGAAACTGGTAACATGAACGAGTAAGCCATGCTCTTACACCTCCAATCAGCTCTCAAAGTGCTGTTTAATCCCATGGTTGTGCTCTGTTCTGTCCTCACCTCGGTACACCTGTGCCTGCTTCTATCCATGGAGCTGTCTTGGCCCAGACACAGCTTCTAAATTCACAAAATCACAGGTCCTCAAGTATTCACTAATACTATCTTCTGGCAGCATATTGGTTTCCTACTGCTGCTGTAACATGTGACCACAAACTCAGCAGCTGGAAACAGCACAAATTTCTTCTCTTACAGTTCTGTCGGTGAGAAGTCTGACAGAGGTCTCACTGGGCTAAAACAAGGCATTGGCAGGGCTGCATTCCTCCTGGAGGCCCTGGGGGAGACTCCATTTCCTTGCCCTTTTTAACTTCTAGACGCCACCCACATTCCATGGCTGGTGGCCTTCCTCCTCTGTCCTCAAAGCCAAGAACAATGAGTTGAGTTCTTCTCCCATCACATCACTCTGACTTTTCTTCTGCCTCCCCCTTCCTACATTTAAGGACCCTTGTGATTACACTGGGCCCACCCAGATAATCCAGAATAATTTCTCTATTTTAAGGTTAGCTAATTAGCAATCTTCCATCTTTGAGCTTAATTCCCCTTTGCCATGTTAGGTGACATATTCACAGGTTCCAGGAGTTAGGACATGGCCATCTTTAGGACCTCATTATTCTGCCGACCACAAGTTCTTCAAAAATATGTTAAACATTAGCACGTTGGAAAATTGACATTTTAAAATTGGAGTTCTTTAAGTAATTTGGGGGAATCAGACTTCTATAAGGGACAGATAGTCCACTGTTGGAAGTGCGCTCATACAGCAATGCCAAGAGGTTCTTTCATCTTAGAAGTCTGGTTTCCACAGTGACCAACACAGCATCATCTGTTGTTTTGCAGCCTGCGATGTAGGGCACCCACCTCGATTCCGGCACGAACAAATAAGTGACAGAACAGAAAGCTCTCCTAGCAAACACACTGTTTCTAAAAGTCCACAGACTGAGGATTTTGATGCATAATTCAGCCTCTTCCAGCTTAGTCTGTTTCCCAGTGTGTGCTTGGCAACATGCTGGACTCAATGGAAAGACATCATTCACATTGGATGGTTTCCACTGACTGTCAAGTTGACTGCAAAGGGAAATGTATCACAAACAGAGAACACCTCAAGTTCAGCTACAGATGTCAGAGTGCTCGTGTCACAAATGAGCTACAATCTGAATGCGGAGATTTGCTTCAGGTGGAAGCCAGCTTTTTAGACTTCCAATTTCCACCTTTAGTACAGCTTGTCATTGGTAGCATGGCCTTGGAATTAGACAGCCAGGTGCAAAGCCCAGCTCTTTCCCTTAGGAGATTTGTCATCATGGGCATTTTACTTTTTAGGTCTCAGTTTCTGCATCTATAAAATTAATTATTGCTACCACATAGGATGATTATGAGGAAAAGTGAGGTAATGTATTAATATTTTAGTACAGTACTTATGGCACACCATAAGCCCTCGATGGATGGCACTACTTTTACTTTTTCTCTTTTTAATGTTAGACTTCACTGCTTTAAATTCCAGCTAAAATATTAGGGAGAATATGAAAGGATATATCTTTTACCCACGGGAACAAGCTACTGAATTTTTACTCTACTGATATACTATTTGTTAAAATATTTCACTCTATAACACTGTAATTGAACAAAATGTTAAATCATTAAAAATGAAAATTTTAGTTTAAATGGCTTTCTAGCAACATGAGATGAAATTTCTTATTATTTTGCAAATTCCATTATTTGTGAATGTAGATTATTCCTGCCTTGTTTCCTTACCTCTATGCTTTTTGTTCTCTCACATCTAAATTTCAAGTTGCTCTGTTTCTAATACCGGCCTCGTGTTTGTCCCTATGCGTCGTTTGTACTCAGAATCAACCAAGTTCAGGATTATCCTGTCCTTTATATGATGATGGTCATGCTAAAGAGGGAAGAAGTAGCTAGAAGAAGGCCATAGAAATCAAAAGTTGGTCCCTAGTAGTAAGCAACCAGCAGTGGGCACTTGGCAGAGCTTTCCTAGCAATAGAGTTGAGAAATACCACCTGTAAAGTGATCTGGAACCAGGTGCAATTTTAGATGGTGAGACTAAGGGAGTGAATGTAATAGCCCCAGGTTGCTTGGAAGTGTGAGGCAATGGGAAGCCGAGGAGCAGAGCCTGAACACAGCAAGAAGAAAAATCTGTTCTGGCCAGAGCAGACCAAATCATTTAGATAGAGAGCTAGTGAGGAGGAATTAGAAATTCATTTCAAAGTGCAGCTTACAATATTTATAATTTCTTTATATAAACCATGCTGAAGTTATGTGCAAATATCATGTATATGGCTTTCAATGTATAGTCATCACATCAAGAACTAGTAGTAGTTATCCATTTCAGTGGATTCCTTTTGTGGTCTTCAGGAAACCATCAGTTAAAGACTCTTGGGAATTCCCTGGCAGTCCAGTGGTTAGGATTCCGTGCTTCCACTGCAGTGGGCATGGGTTAGATCCCTGGTCAGGGAATTAAGATCCTGCAAGCCATGCAGTGTGGCCAAAAAAAAAAAAAAAAAATTTAAGAAGACTCTTTTTAGGTATTCCTCCAGATAGCTACACATAATGGTTTAAATCTCACACTAAGTTTATCCGAATACCATCTTCCACAGGGTTAAGTGGGCTTGCTCTATCTGCTTGTTTTTTCCTTTCTTTTTACTACCTTATTTCCTTTGCCTTTTTCTGCCTCTTCTTTCTCAGTTGTATACTTGGCAATATCTTAGAGCTCATGACCGTATCTGTTTTACATGTCCAGGGAAGCCTAATAGAAAGTTAGGAAATATAATGAACGGGTTCCCTACAGTCTTAGCTGGCAGACTTCTTCACTGGTTGAGTGCTGATGGGTCCCTTGAATGTCTTTTATCTGAGCCCAGGTAATGAGAATAGGTATATCTCTTCTTGGAAATTAATGCTGTTTTTGTCATCTATCTCCAAAGATACAACTGCAGTTTGAGTGTGATGCAGCTCTCTTACTGCTTCCCAAACTCACTGCCCCCTGCTAGAATATAAATCGCTCAAGAGGAGCGATCTTTCT
The DNA here is from genome assembly GCF_028564815.1 of Eubalaena glacialis. Taxonomy (NCBI): domain Eukaryota; kingdom Metazoa; phylum Chordata; class Mammalia; order Artiodactyla; family Balaenidae; genus Eubalaena; species Eubalaena glacialis. Next base: position 115,482,491 of record NC_083721.1, read on the forward strand.
CTGTTTCATTCACTGATGCATCCCAACTGTCTACAACAGTGCTGGGCACATGGTAGGCACATGGATATTTACTGAATGAGTTGCTCTTAGGGAACAAGAAGCCTAGCAAGGGTTAACCTTATGTAGGGGGAGGGGTGTTGGGAGTAAGGCGGGCCAGAAGGCTGTACTATTTGTTCCCGAGAGAGCAAACATTAAGAAAGGTTTTGTGCTTTGGTTGCCCTCTCCAAATATCTCATGGTCTTGCTTTCATACTGTTTTTTTCTAAGATCTTTTTATCACAATCCTAACAACTACTGTATTAACATAGTATCTTAAACATTCTTCCATAAGTACCACTTTTGAAAATATGTTCGGCTGAGGAGATCGCTCTCCCTGCTACCTACCTTCACATCAGCCACACCTCTGTGTGCAACTATTTCAGGGAGGAGACTGCCACTGTGACTTTGCCAAAGGACAAGTTATTAAAGGAATTATTAAAACAGAGTATATAAAAATAGCGTTAAATATTTATTTGTAAATTGTTGAACATATTCATAAAAATTGTCCACCTAATCTTCAATGCTTATGCTAAATATTGATACCCCTGTGTCTGTAATCACCAGTAAAAACTATAGCTTCAATCTTCAATGTTTTCCTTCTTCCTCTTTTATTTCTTCTTGCTGTCTGTTTCTTCCTCTCCCGCTCTTCTGTAAATACTCACAAGGAACATACAATAGCCACAGTATGGATAGGTGCTGGCCTGCAGAGTAGAGAAAGGGGATTCCTATTGAGAGGTCCTCGTGGTCCTAATGGAGGTAACAGATGTTGTGGTCAACATGATCCTGTGTGGTAAGTTCTACAAGGAGGTGGGTTTGTAGGAGATGCTGTCTGAGCACAGAGGAGAGTAACTAACTTAGCCTATAGGTTTAGGGAAGCTTCCCAAAGGAGAAATCTTGAAAGAAGAGTAAGACTTCCATAGGAAGTCAAGGAAGATAGGAGATTTCACACAGAAAGAATATGTCCCTGACCCTGCTGGTTGCCCCTTCAAGTACATTTCCTCTTCAATTATTCCTTGCCATCTAAATCCTCACTTTGTTTTTCTGGATCTCTCATGAATCACTTAAGGCTTTGGTGCTCCCCAGCCTCAGGGATTAAATCTTGGTTGGTCTGACTCAATAGGAGCAATTCTATTACCCTTTCCATGGTTGGTTTAGAAAAGATTACTTCATTCCATCCTGGTCCATGAGACAGCTTTGAGAGAAAATTTGCTGTGGGGATGCTGGGACATCCTGTGTGAGGACAGAATGGTCTCTTCTGGTTTTTATATGCTATGTCAGAGTATGAAGTTTGAAACTAATACAGACACTTGTCACCACAGGAGACAAATCTGAAGAAAAAGAGCTGTGTCTCTAAGTATGGCATTGGGCCATAAAACAACAATCCTGGAACCACTAACTGGGACTAACTCTGATTTCTTGTTGTGTCTGATAATAAATCACTTATTTTGTAAGTTCTTTTGAGTTAACTGATAAATAAAAACAAAGTCTTAAGGGCATAAATTATCAGAGTTCCACAATCCACATACTTACTGTGAAGGGCCAGCCTAGTGTTCCCTATTGTACTGAACTGAGTGAGTAGTTAAGCAACTATTTTAAGCAACAATTTTCCCAAGGCTGAGGATGAAAGACCAGAGCCAACTCTCACAAGCATGAGATGCCAATAAATAAAGACCTGAAGAAACTAGTTTGATTTTGTGGGAAAATGCAAGATGCCTTAGTCAAAATATGAATGCCAAAGATAAATTTTGCTAATCTCTGCAAGGATATAGAAAGTGAGTCTGGCAGCAAACGATAGGTTGGTCTCTCTGACATTGGTTCCTTTAAGCTGTCAGGCTCACCAAGTAGACTCATTCATATAAAAGCCTGTCCCCAAACCTTCAAAGCTTTAATCATGAACCACTTGTACTGATTTTGTTTTACCACGTGAATCATTTTCATTTTACGGTTTCACCATGATCTTTGGTCTAGCACGCTCAGGACTTCTTCACTGTTTTTCCCCTCCACTTTTCCCCGACACACAATTTGATAACTTCCTCTGTCAATACCTGAGGCTTCCTCAAAAAATAATCCTACCAATTTTGGTCAGCTAGGACCATCTCCTCTGGCACAGACTACTCTGAACAACAGATCTGCTCCAGCTTTATGAAGATCCTGGACAAGATCCACCAAAACCCCCTCTTATAGAGACAGAAAATTGACAAAGTTATGGAAAAAAGCCCATTCTTTTCATTTACCGATATTCAACATGTACTTGGTTTTTGAACATATAATTGCAAAGTGTAATTATCAACCTTGCTTTTGCAGAGAACATTCAGTTATCTCAACGTCTATATTGCAAAATTATAAAAGAATTACTGAACCCACATTAATTCATATTGATGTAAATTTAGAGTATGTACATGTACCAAATAATAAAAAAAAAGATATAATAAATTAAAAGTAAATAATAATGGTGTTTATTTTCCTAAGATAGGTACATTGGGGCAGGTTCCTTAGACATGTGCTTAGATATTAACAGGACAAAACACTGTTTCATAAATATTTTCATAAAGAAGTTCTGGCTTTTCAGGATAACCTTTATAGTTCTTCCTAAAGCACAAGAGAACATTCCTATAAAATGGACAAAAACCTATTTTCTTGGTTCTCATTGTTTCCCAAAACTATGAGCTAGACTGAAAAGCCACAAGAGCGAAACCTCACCACTCTTGTCACTTCTAGAATTCTAGTGCTTAACAAAATGCCTGACATATAATGGGTGTGCTGTTCTTTAAATATATTTTTTTGGAATCAGAAGTCTGAGTATTGCTTCAGATCTGTATCTGATGGTCTGAAAGCACTGAAACAAACTGTGGAGGTGCTGTTATCTAGTGAGTGTCACTGTGCTTCCAGAAGACTATGCCCTGTTTCTGATTTCAACCATGGACTCTTAGAGTTGAAGGGGAGTGAAGGGGTCTTTTCCATAGACCTCTCACCCACGTCAGCAAAAATGCCATTCGATTTCTGCTCTTTTGGTCTTAGGGTGCTTGTTACATTCAATCATTTGTCTGAGGCATTCTTTCAGAAGAAAGACAGAAGAAATTTACTCCATCTTCTATATGACTGTATTTTAATATCCAGAGGAATAGCTGTCTCTTCTGCATGTGAACAATCCCTAATTTTTTATTTGACACTGTTTCTTGATCCTCATCATCTTGATATTTAATCCTTTCACCTTTCTCTGGGACATGGAAATCTCCTTTAAAATGTGGTATCAAGAATTGAACTCAATACTCCTGATGCACTCTTTTTATCCCAATTAAAAATATAAGAATCCTAGAGAAAAGTTGAAGGAATGCTATATTGAACACCTGCATATTCTTCACCTGTATTCACAAATTTTAATATTTTATCTTATTTACTTTTTTCTGTCTGTATATAAATATAAGAATTTTTACCTGAAGCTTTGATATTAAGTTGCTGACATTATAACACATTGCCCCTAAATATATTAGCACGTATTTTATAAGAACAAAAACATTCTCCCACATAACCACTATACCATCAACACATCCAATGTAACACTGCTATGACAATATACAGTCAACATGCAAATACCCCCAACTGTCCAATTGTTATTTATAGGTGTTTCTTTTTTTCCCTGCCCCAGAATCCAACCAAGGACCATGGTTTACATTTGGTGGTTATGTCTCTTTAACCTTCTTCAAGTTCTCTCACTTTTCTTTTTCTTTGATCATTTTTTCTTTTTTAAAGACTCTGGGATAGGTGTCTTATAAAATGTTCCACAATTTGAATTGATGTGATTGCTTTTTCATTATTAAATTCAGGTTAAACATTTTCACAAGAATATTACATAGGTAAAGTTGTGTCATATCACTCTATCACATTAAGAGGAGCATGGTATCAGTTGGTCCCATTACTGATGGCAAACATTTTGGTCATTTGATCACCATTATTTAAGATGGTGTTCCCAAACCCTCCCTTATAAAGGTCAGTATTCTCCTTTGTAATTAATCCACAATATGTGAGGTAATACTTTAAGACTATATGATTATCTTGTTCTCCAAGATTTATACCTATAGTTTTAGCATCTATTGATGACCCTTGCCTTCATCAGTTATTACATTGGCAGGTGCAGCATTTCTAATTTTATCCCTTTAATCTTTATTAGCTGGCATTCTAATATAAAGAAGAGCTCTGCCTTTCCTGATGTGCCTTGAGTACTTTTGATCTCCTTTGTTCTGAATATTATACTTTTCGCATTGCAGCCTTAGATTGCAGTAAATTATTTTTCACCATCAGGTCACACAGTTCACTCATTCAAAGAACAAACAGTAGTTCCATTTGAACATGTAGAGTTTTAAATCATTCATCATATATTAGAGCATTAGAGTGTAAGAATTAATTAGATATATTCATATAATTCATAGGAGATATTGCTATTTCTTTAGCATCCAGACTTAATTAGTTTTTATGTTTTCAAAGCTCTCTATTGACTTAATGTATTTTTCTGGCCTCTTACTTCCTACTGGAGGTTTATCTACCTTCTGTCATTGTACTGCAGATACGTGGCTAGCAATAAAAATGATCACATAATATTTATGAAAATGATTGTAATTCTACCCATAGCTACAAAGTCATCTGCCAATGATTTTCTCCACATCAGTACTATATGTTAACATGTTAGGACATAAATGTTTTTATTACATGCTAAAATTAAATGAGAATTATAAACACTAAATATAGGAATCATACGACACAATATTGCAACTTAATACTTCTCTGCAGAAAACCCTTGAGATAGAGATACTGTTAACATTTAAGCATATTAATTACTCAGAAAATGGTCTAAACGGTTTGAAATTAGGATCATCTGGTCCACCTTTTTTTTTTTTTTTTCAGAGAATATGACACAGACTAGAGAAACTAAAAATCATTTCTTTTCAAGGACATTGGTATTTTTTTGTTTTGGCTTGGTTCATAAAATCACAGGAATTCCTGAATTGGTGTTTCTCTCATGAGTGCCATTTACAGAAGACACAGATGGGACTTTTCTTCCCATAAAGACTGTATGTGGCTGCAGGAGTTAAACATATTTCTCAACTGCAATCTGGCACTGCTTTTTAATTTCTCAAATTGAAAAAAACATAAGGCAAAAATTATGAGCCATTTCTCTTGTTATTATACTGATTACACAGATTCATCATGAACAAGACAGATGCTAATTTGTGCATAAAGCATATTCCTTTTGACAGGAAAATATACATAAGTTGTGGTTGAAAAAAGACAAGGATAGTGTTAAAACCATTTTTCGATTTATGTGGAAAGTTTCCAGTGAAAGACATGATCTCCTGCTTTATCACATCAACAATAATTCCTAGATACAGAATGTCAGTAAAGACACCCAAACAAATCTCTTTCCATGGAGTCCGGTGGCTTGGCAATTGGGAATTTTTGAATCAGTGGTGAACCCAAGCAAATCAAGGAAGGTGACTGTGATGGAGAGAAAACAATGAGGTCACCTGTGCCCCAATTTCTTGCACCATTTCTTCTACAGAAATTCCAATGTGACCTTCAGCAATTTCCTTAACATATTTTGGTTTCTGCTTTCCTATTTCTAAATTCAAGATATTTGGGTCACATGCTGGCTGTTTACCTTTTAGCTATAAAATTTGATATATGGATTCTATTTTTCAAGCTATGTAGAATGAGTTTGTGGTCTAAAGTTGAACTGATATAAATTTAGAGTCAAATAACCCCCATGACAGGTGGATTTTCCCCAAATCCCATTATGACCTAGAAAATTTGGTATTAAAAGCAACTTCCCTCCTGATAATCTTATAAGTACTTAAGTGCCAGAAATTCAAGACCTAGTCAGTGGAACAAGAATGATGTCTGCCAAGAATGACGGCAAAGCAGAGTTTTAGAAGAGTGGAAGATTAAAGCTTAAAGCTGGGAGAATGTCTGTGGTGATGGATGAACTTCTATTTAACCTATAATAAAAATCATACTTTTCTTTCAATGCCTAGTCAAAAAGCTACTTACCCCATAACACCGTCCCAATTGCCCCTCCCCCACCCTCTTTTCCATTCTGTTTCCCTACCACTTTGTTCTTTGTCCCTTTGATGTGGTCTTCTATTAAAATTATCTACATATTAATTCCTCCCACTGTTTTGTAAATTTCTTGAGCCTTCAGACACTTCTCTTTCATTTTTGTGTTCATTCTTCCGTTCTCTTCTCTCACTATTCTCCCACCCCTACTCCCAGACCACATCGTCTAAATATTGAGTAGAACCTACTCAATATTTCTTTCTCAAATTTAACATTATTTCAATTGACAGATGTGAATATATATGTCAGAGCATCAAAATCATTGAATTTGAACAGTTTCGTGATTCATTATGACTGTAGACAGTTAAGTACCCATCAATCTCTGGCAGACAAATGTTAAGATTTACCTGACTTAGCTTGTTGAAGTCAGGGACCATGTCTTGTCCAGCTTTGCGCTGCCGGCACTGGTCACGGCATCTGGCACCAAGCATGTGCTCTCTTAAGGCTTACTGAATGGAACAATCCTGACCTATGAGCTAGGTTAGGATTAGATGGGGAGCTGTGTAGAGAAAACAAAAGATTAGTTTTTTCTTGGATGAATTCAAAAGAGACTTCCAAGAAAATAAATGAGGGATTGCAGCTCTCTATGAACCATATTATCTGCAATATTTTCAGAGTAACTAGTCTTTAACTAACTACAGTTGACCCCAGAGCAACTCAGGGTGGGGAGGTGGTTAGGGGCGCTGACCCCTGCACAGTCCAAAATCCACATATAAGTTCACTGTCTGCCCTCCCTATCTGGGGGTCCGGATCTGTGGACTCAACCAATCAGGATCATGTAGTACTGCAGCATGTATTTATTGAACAAAACCTGTGTATAAGTAGACCTCCACAGTTCAAACCTGTATTGTTTAAGAGTCAACTGTAGTCTCATTTCAACAATAAACAACTTGTTGTGAAAATGACTCTACTACCCAAAGCAATCTACAGATTCAATGCAATCCCTATCAAACTACCACTGGCATTTTTCACAGAACTAGAACAAAAAATTTCACAATTTGTATGGAAACACAAAAGACCCCGAATAGCCAAAGCAATCTTGAGAACGAAAAATGGAGCTGGAGGAATCAGGCTCCCTGACTTCAGACTATATTACAAAGCTACAGTAATCAAGACAGTTTGGTACTGGCACAAAAACAGAAACATAGATCAATGGAACAGGATAGAAAGCCCAGAGATAAGCCCACGCACATATGGTCACCTTATCTTTGATAAAGGAGGCAAGCACATACAGTGGAGAAAAGACAGCCTCTTCAATAAGTGGTGCTGGGAAAACTGGACAGCTACATGTAAAAGTATGAAATTAGAACACTCCCTAACACCATACACAAAAATAAACTCAAAATGGATTAAAGACCTAAATGGAAGGCCAGACACTATCAAACTCTTAGAGGAAGACATAGGCAGAACACTCTATGACATAAACCACAGCAAGATCCTTTTTGACCCAACTCCTAGAGAAATGGAAATAAAAACACAAATAAACAAATGGGACCTAATTAAACTTAAAAGCTTTTGCACAGCAAAGGAAACCATAAACGAGACCAAAAGACAACCCTCAGAATGGGAGAAAATATTTGCAAATGAAGCAACTGACAAAGGATTAATCTCCAAGATTTACAAGCAGCTCATGCAGCTCAATAACAAAAAAACAAACAACCCAATCCAAAAATGGGCAGAGGACCTAAATAGACATTTCTCCAAAGAAGATATACAGATTGCCAACAGACACATGAAAGAATGCTCAACATCATTAATCATTAGAGAAATGCAAATCAAAACTACAATGAGATATCATCTCACACTGGTCAGAATGGCCATCATCAAAAAATCTAGAAACAATAAATGCTGGAGAGGGTGTGGAGAAAAGGGAACCCTCTTGCACTGTTGGTGGGAATGTAAACTGATACAGCCACTATGGAGAACAGTATGGAGGTTCCTTAAAAAACTAAAAATAGAACTACCATATGACCCAGCAATCCCACTACTGGGCATATACCCTGAGAAAATCGTAATTCAAAAAGAGTCAGGTACCAAAATGTTCATTGCAGCTCTATTTACAATAGCCAGGACATGGACGCAACCTAAGTGTCCATCATCGGATGAATGGATAAAGAAGATGTGGCACATATATACAATGGAATATTACTCAGCCATAAAAAGAAAAGAAATGGAGGTATTTGTGGTGAGGTGGATGGAGTTAGAGTCTGTCATACAGAGTGAAGTAAGTCAGAAAGAGAAAAAGAAATACAGTATGCTAACACATATATATGGTATCTAAGGGAAAAAAAAAAAGGTCATGAAGAACCTAGTGGCAAGACGGGAATGAAGACACAGACCTACTAGAGAATGGACTTGAGGATATGGGGAGGGGGAGGGGTAAGATGTGATAGGGTGAGAGAGTGGCATAGACATATATACACTACCAAATGTAAAATAGCTAGCTAGTGGGAAGCAGCCGCATAGCACAGGGAGATCAGCACAGGGAGATCAGCTCGGTGCTTTGTGACCACCTAGAGGGGTTCGATAGGGAGGGTGGGAGGGAGGGAGATGTAAGAGGGAAGAGATATGGGAACATATGTATATGTATAACTGATTCACTTTGTTATAAAGCAGAAACTAACACACCATTGTAAAGCAATTATACTCCAATAAAGATGTTAAAAAAAACAATAAACAACTTTTTAATAAACTGTGTGAGACAGTGAGACACAAAAGGAATCTTATTAACATTCTAGATTGAATCATCTAAGGTTTTTATCTCATTTTCTTCTTCTTCTTCTTCTTTTTTTTAAATACCCCCAAAGCAGCACTTACTTACCCAATGAATTCCAAAACATTTAATTTAGAAGTCTGGCATTTCATAATCACCGATTTTGATTGACATGAGCTAACACATAAGACGATAGCCAAAGAGTTAGAAAACATAAATCCATGATTCTTAAACAATAGTAACAACAACAACAAAAAGTTACAGGTATCAAAACTTTAGATGCATCGCACTGAAAAGAAGGCTTGTGCGCCTCATAATTTAAAGAGGCAAAACAAGGCGCTACTGAAACCTCACGTTAAACAGCTTATTATTAAGCTGATGGAAAGGAGCAAGTGGTCTCTCCATCTCAGCTTCCCTTAACAGTTTTCCAACAGCTGAAGAAAGATGTGGGAGGGGTGAATTCATTTATGCATGCACAGATTTACTGCTTTAATAGAACACTATCAGCTTGTTTTAAACGAACTGTTTAAACACCGACTGCAGCCTGTGTCGGCTAATCCTCCGTTCTAACCTCCCCATTGCTTTCACCTGCATTTCACTTAGCTCGGCAAGCAGAGTAAAATGCCTCTTTCAGAACGCACCTGTCTGCACAATCTGAAAAGGAAGCTCCTGTGAGCTCACAGCAAACCGTCAGTCCCGCAATGCCCATGAATTTGTCCGGAACTGCTTCCCGGGGGAGCAGAGAGCAGATCTGAGTGCATCCGAGTAGCTGTGCTGCCATACAGACAGGTTCAGCACTAGCTACGGAGTGACTGCAGCGAGGAAGGGGCGGTGGTGCTGGGGTGGGGGTAGGCGTCGGGCCGAGGCGCCCGCGTGGCCCTTCTCCGGCTTCCTCGTCCTGCTGGTCGCTCCTCCGGAGGGCGAAGTTGTCTCACAGCAGATGCATGATGAGCGTGCAGTCGTTATAGGAATCCCCGTTTAGTGCGTCCAGCTCGCCCGTGGCATCTTCGGAGGCTTGTTTGGCTAAGAGGCAGGGCTCCTCGGGCGCTCTCTGGGTCTCACAGTAGAACACGGAGAAGTTGAGGGCCAGGCCCAGGCGCATGGGGTGCGTGGGCTGCATGTGCTCTTTGCTGATTTTGAAGGCTTCCTCGTGGCGGCCTCCGGAGCTTCGACCACACTGTTTTTCTTCTCACCGGAAGCTGCCTCTGCCAGGCAGCGGTAGTAGTCGCCTTTCATCTTCAGGTAGAGGACCTTTGCTCTCACACTGGAAATCAGTGCAGTTCTTGATGAGGAACTTGTCCAGCAGAGCCGGCACGACGCTGCACACCGTTTCCAGCTCTTTCTCGATCTACGCCTGGTAAGCCTTAACCTTCTTTCTTCTCATTCCCGTCGGCCATGGTTTTCTGCTCGATGCTGCTGATAACCCTCCAGGAAGACCGCTGGGCACCGACCACGTTCTTGTAGGCCTGAGAGAGGAGGTTTCGGTCTTCACTGGGGAGAGGTTCGTTGAGCTCGGTCACCGCCTTCATGGCGGAGGCCCTGTCGTCGCAGCGCTCCGCATGCTCGGCCAGCCGCGCCCGCTGCAGCAGCCGCTCGCAGTCCCCGTTACCACTAAGGCCCGGCCTCACTTAGCGCCCCGCTCCGCTCGCTCGCTCGCTCGCTCGCGCGTGCGCTCCGGGTCGCCGCGGAGGCTGCCGCCGCGCACGCGCACGCGCACTGGGTTTACCGGCGGCCAAGGCAGCAGGCGGCCGGGAGCGCCGCTCGCCCGCTCGCTGGCTTGGCCCGCGCGCTGTGTTACCTCCTTTTCAGATTTGTCTGGAGTGTTGAAAAAAGTTTATAGTTCCTTTTTCCTCCTTTCTAACATGTGATTGAGATTTTTTTATCCACTTCATGATCTGATAAAAGTACTTTAGAAGTTTCTTTCAGTAAATATTTTCCAGTTTATAGCATTCATTCTTGAGTTCCCTCTAGATACCAACAAAGCAAGTAAAGAAGTAGACTTGCTTCTCTTCTCACTGCAGGAAGGTAGATAACCGATAATCCCAAGTTGCCTCAATAAAATTTGAACAAACCTCTGTCTCTGGTGTTAAGACTTAAGAGTAAGGTCCGTAGTAATAAATGTTGATTATTGTGTTTTCCTGCCAATCCTCCTGTTCGAAGGCCATGTGCACGTGGGATGTTTTATCTGCTCAGCAGAGTTTTCGCCAGGCTCCTCCTTTTCCATAAAATGGATAGTATCTGTACTATTCACTTAAATAATGACTAAAATAGTGTCTAGATTGCATAGCCCTGATGGTTTGCTCTCATGGAGTTTCTTTTTGGTGCTATGTTCTCATAAAAGTATTATCAAACCTACCTCTATATTTGCTATAGGAATCTTGTTTGAGGATATTGTCCATCCCAATGTTCATTGCCTTCCCTATGAAGTTCCACATGAAAATGTTTTTTTAGAAAATTTTCTGCTAACTGCTAGTGAAATTTTGCTTCTCCCAAAGAACAGGTATTTTCCCTCATAAACAACGAGGGTTATCTGCAACACTAGCTCCAGTTATTAAAGCATCAGTGAATGTATAACCTCAGTTAACAAGATGTCAGGAGACAGTTTGGTTTAAGAGTGATTATTCAGCAACTCAATGATATTAACAGCAATCACAAATTCCTGTTTTTTCCAGCTATGCACCTTCAGTGTCAAGCTTGTCAGGCTAGCCTATGTCATGGTTGTTAGATGGTTGCAGTAGCACTAGGAGTGAAATCCTCAAACAGTAACATCCAGAAGAATAGCATATGCCAGACTTTCTCAGAGTATTCTAGCTAATTTCAAAGAAACATCTCCAGAGGACCCCCAGTTATCTCCTACCATTGCATTGGCCAGAACCACGTTAGGTGCCCAACTAGAACAAATACTAGCAGCACAACTGTTGCAGGGGAGATGAGATGACCATGGCTGGCTTACATTAATCAGAATTTACCCCCAATCTACATAGCTACCTTAATAAAAGAGTTTTTTTTTTTTTTTTAAATAAGGAAGAGAGAGGAAGAGATCTTGAGTAGGAACCAGCAGTGTCTATTAGAAACACTTAGAGGGGGTCATTTTCCTTTTAAAATAGAAAACTTAGAATTAACTTTGTAAGCCATGCATGTATCATCATGGCCCTTCTACTTTATGGCTCTTTGTTCTGCTTTTATCTCTTAGTCTTGCTATCAATTAAAATTTATTTTCTACTGCTCATGATTTTTGTATACTTTTTTTTGACATATATTTCTGATGTTCTAGACTTCACATGTTTTTCAAAATGATGTATAATATATGAAAACGAGAGCTAATATTTCAGATACAAACTAGGGAATAGAAGGTGATTAGGTAACTGTTCTGGATTTGAATATACAGGATTCATTGACATTCCAGCAGAATCGTTAGAAAGTGATCTTGGGCTAAGCCTTTAAAAACATAGCTGTAGTAATCGACTTCCCAAGCATGGTAACACTGAATATTCTCATATAATTAACATCTCTAATTTACAGACAAGCGGTGGTGGCACTTTTTGTTACAGGTAGAATTTAATTAGCCAAGACAAATAAATTAGGTTTCACACTTCTATCAGGATAGTGGAATTGCAGAGGCTGGTCTGGAAATTTCAGGCCATTGAAGATGCCATTTGACCTCTCAAGGAAATTAACTTTTCCAGCTGCCATTCTGAAAAGTTCTAATTAAGCCATATGGGTATTATTGACTTATTTATTACAATGGATGTCATGTAGGCAACTTTCTTGGAATTCTGGAAAATCCTCCAAATGACTTTTTCTTAATGTACAGGTGAGATGGAAGGCATCTTAGGATGGTACATGTCAATGGGACCATAGAGAGAGAAGATTCATGGAAGATTTATAGATTTAATCATATAAACTTCCAAAGAGTCACTTTATTCTTTCCATATGGGGACCCAATTTGTATTACATTTCCTTTTGTACAAGAGTCTTATATAATAAAGAATGCATGAAGCATTTGAAAAAAATTAGCCTCTGTGGTAATGGGAAATATTGCAGAGAAGAGACAGATGTTGGAAAGGCAAATGTGGACTCATTTTATGGGGAAATAAATAAATAATGGGAAGACTTTTGTAAGAGTGATGGTTAGTAGTAATCCAGGGAAAGGGTTCAATTAAATAATATATAGGACAAAAAGTATTGGAAGAGGATTTGTAGGTAGAGATATAATTAATTATAGGCTTATGCAAACTTGGGAACACTTTGTGTGATTGGTTGCTTAAACTAAACCATATTGCACTAGTACAATTACTTAAACAGAAAGTAGGAAGTATGTGTTGGAATCAGCAAGAACCCTGGAGGCACAAATGTAATAAAGAGGACGAGAAAGTTTGATATTCTTGCAGGCAGAAAAGAGAGAAAGGAAACGAAGGGCTGGTGTCTTCAGGGAGAACAGTTAAATGTATGTGATTATAATGTGTGATAGTTAATAAGTTATTCCTATGTGATAGGTAATGTATGTCTTCTCAATCTCCCCATGAAATAATTGATAAAAAGCTGACATTTCTCACTAATGCTTTGTGGGATGGCTTGTATTTCAGGAGTGTAACAAAGGCTGAGTTCTGTTCTCAGGTTAGTTCAATTGAATCTTGGAAGGACAGCCACTTATGTTCCATCAGTTGGATTTTGTTCTGTAAGTGGATTTATTTCATGTTTATTTGTTTCAATTTTGGAAGGAGATCCTCCTTTTTATCTTTCTCCATTGCAGAGGTCTAGAATTATCTTGGGCTGTGCTGTGTTCCACCACAGAGCCAACACTTCTTCAGAAAGGGCCTCCTGTTTTTGGCCTGGGAGTAAATTACTCGGGTGTGTGACATTATGGGGAATGATGTGAGGTAGCGGGACACAACTGGTTCAGTATTTCTGTAGTCTTTGAATTAATTACTTTGATTATTTGCCTTTGGACAGCTCCTGCTCTTGGGTGACTTCCTATGGAATGCTGGGGAACTTCTCTTGAGTTTTGCTCAAGATTGTTGGAATGCATGGCTTTTACCTTTGTAGCAGTCCTCTCTGCCTGTTTTGGGTTGTGTGTATGTGTGTGTGTGTGTGTGTGTATGTATGTATGTGTTTTAAACACTCACACTCTCTCTTATTGCATTCCAGTTTCCAGAAATCTCACAAAAATTTTGCCCATCAAGGTAATCTCTCCTTTTTTTTCTAGCTAATGTCTATTTTTATTTCAGTTAGATTTTGGAAGGAAAGAGAACCATGTGGGATTAATCAAGTCCGCCATCTTTAACAAAAGTCACAGGTGTATATTCTTGACACTTTAAAATGTTTTTTGTTCAGTGTGTACATTGGGCCCATCCAGTGAACTGGTATCCTTTTTTTTTTTCTTAATTGGTTAACAATATTAAAATTGATTCAGTTGTTCATACATCATGCTTTCCTGCTCAGGGGAAAACATCTTTTTGGCCCAGGAAAGCTCTTCCTGGAATTGACCTGAAGTATACCAATTTTTATATAACCCAACTCATGTAATTCCTGCTTTGGCTTTAGACTTTAGCTTCAAGGGGCATTTGATTTAGTAAACAGCAGTTGATCAACTTTTGTGGTTATTGACCTAGGGCATTGCATCTGAATGTGAAAACCATCATAAGTAAAAGGAAGATTGATGGAATATGAGCTGGTGCTGTACTTCCTGCTTGCTGCTACTATTTTATTCTTCTTTTAGAGCTAAAATATTAAAGTTTGACTTACAGATGAGTATTGCTAAATGCATATTCAAGCTAATAAAGAATTATCAAACACACAGTGAGAAATCAATTTTCAAAGTGGTAGAGTCAAAGCAGGCCAAGTATCATGGAAAAGTCTTGAGCATGAATGAAAAGACCTGTGTACAAATCTTGACACTGTCACTTTTCATATTTTTTTTTAACAAGAGAGTTACCTGTGCTCCTGCCTTCCTCCCAGTTTCCTCCTCTGTAGACTAGGAATAATGTCATCTTCTCATTGTTTCTGAGAGAAATTAAAGCATCCCTAGTATTTAATAAATGCTCAATAAATGTAACTTAAATCTGTTATTGCTATTTTTGCATTCCATCCTCCTTTGCTTTCTTTTCTCCTATTTCTCTCCTCTCCTCTGGCCCTAGTTATCACCTATGTATTGGGATTCCTACAGTCTTACACACTTCTTCTGTCGCTCTTGTTCTTGCATTCAGCCCTATTCATCTTTTTCTTGATTTATTGATAATCAATCTTAAAGTGAACATTTTATTCCTTTGTGCTTTTTACCCTTTTCTGCCTAAAACCCCCAAACTGTATTTTTGGTTCTCTAACATCTCCTCCAACATCTGCCACCAGGCTGGGCTGGAAATGCTGGCTAACAGAGCATGCTGGATGGCAGGGTTTTTGCATTTATTTCTGTCTTTCAGGCAGGTCATCAAATAACAGGTCAACCAGTCAATTAGTAAAATAAAATAATTATGAAACATGGGAAATGTAGAAGTGTTATAAATTCTACTAAAAAAGATAATCATAAAATCATATTATTTAAAAAGAAATATATTGTTAGTGTTTTCACTTTTTATATTTATCATATAAAAATTTAAAATAATTTATAGATGTAAGCCAGCATTTCTTTAAATGTTTACTCCAAGACTCTGTTTTGGCATTAATAACGTCAAAATGGGATTAATGATAACAGATGAGAGTAATAATAAAGTAACAGATTTGAAGTTCAAATTTTATACATTGCACTCCTCCTGGCAAGGTGCAGACACTCCTTGAAGCTCAGCCGAAGCAAACGCTACTTCCTTCCCACTTACCTCTCCCTTTTGTTCACACACATGTGTGCGCGCACACACACACATACACACTCAGGTGCAAAAATTTGAAATTTTTATGTAATACCTATGTTATGCACACAAAAGTTTAATCAGAAAGTAATAGCTGAGACAAAATTGAGTTATAACACTCACATTGTCACCCAATAGGATCAAGAAAAATTTACCTAAGACATTCTACACAAGTATTTTTGATTGTCTCTCTTCCTATCTTTCCTCAGTATTTCAGGGGAATGGACAACAAATATTAAGTTATTGCCCTCCTTAAACATAGTCATCATTGTCAGCTATGCAAGAAGATTCATCAACAAGAAGGAAAGGCATTACATTTCACTGTAGAAGAGATAATAGATGTTCAAAATTCCCATTCCGTTTTTCACCTGTCTATTGTGGGTAGAGAAACACAGAATTTAAAGAAGGTTTACAAAGAGAACAAACTTATGTACAGCAACAGGGAAGGGGGGGGATGAATTGGGAGATGAGGACTGACATATATACACTACTATGTATAAAATAGATAACTAATGAGAACCTACTGTATAGCACAGGGAACTCTCCTCAATGCTCTGTGGTGACCTAAATGGGAAGGAAATCTAAAAAAGAGGGGATATATGTATACGTATAGCTGATTCACTTTGCTGTACAGCAGAAACTAACGCAACATTGTAAAGCAACTATACTCCAATAAAACTTAAAAAATAAAATAAATTTTTAAAAATTAAGAAAAAAATAAAGAAGGTTTACAAGAACACAGTTTGGAAAGAAAAAAAAAAAAGGAATAATTTCTACTTGTCATAGACCTATAAGTCAAATATTGTTCAAACTCCAAAACATCTCTGCAGGATTCACATATAATGATTTTCTGGTAGACTCCTGGAAAAAATCTCTCACATTTGGTCTGTAAGATGAGTCTCTATCTTGGATATAGTTGAGTGAGTAACTGCTACCAATTGGTTGGCAGCTGAGTTTGAGTTTCTGAAAAACACTTAAGTTGATTGACATATTTATAAACTAGAGATTTTCGTTTGAGCAAAAATGGTTTTAAAAAACACAATAAAGCAAAATTTTGGCTTCAAAGTTAGTCTAATCATTGTCAACGATTTAAAAAAAGAGGGAGAAAGCAAAATGTAAGAAGACTTAACAGCTGAAGGATGTATGTGTTCTGCTATGACTATAGTTCTGTAGATTGCATTTGCACATTGATATTAAATGTTTTAAGACTTAAAACAATACTATGCATATAGTAGATATTTATGTGCCTTTGGAATATACTGAGCCCCTTTCCTATATTTGGTGAATTTCTTACATTATGAATCCCATTTCCTAAGATAAAGGCCATAAACTTGCTTTTCCAGGCTCCCTTGCAGGCAAGGTACAGGTATGTGACCTTGATTCTGCCAATCACCCATTAACACATGAGGTCTCTGATTGGTAGAGTGTGGTGTGAAGAAGGCAGTGCAAGGGGGATTCAATTCTGATGATGAGTTTGGTGGCAAGGAGACACTCAGTTTCAGAAATAGCAACAGCACGTGGCCTAGCTTCCAGCACCTGATGTTGGAAAGACAAGGTACAGAGCCTGTGCCCAGAATGCAGGCCTGGTGTCTTCTGGCGCCAATCCGTCCTGCTCCTAGTTATATAGCCTTTAAGCCTGATTCTTCAGAAGTCTGTGAACTGTCTGATCCCCTCTATCAAATTTCTTTTCTACTTAAATGGTCCAGAACGGTTTCTGTTGTTTACACATCACACCTTCAATTAGTACAGTACATCAAACAATGGTACTACTATTGCTACTACTAATACTTTATATTTGTATAGAACTTTTGTAATTTTAAAATAACATCTTTTGAGCCTTGTCTTTCAAATGATCTCTTTCAATTCTCATATCAGCTTTAAAACTTGGGGTGTGGCAGTATCTGTAGTTTCATTTGACATGTAAGGAAACTGTGAAACAGCAAGGCTAAGTAACTTGTCCTGTCACAGAGCTACTTGGTGGGGATAGGAGTAGAAACTAACATTATTTTTGCTTTGATTCTATTGACTTCACCATTATTTAATTCCCCAAAGAAATGAACTTTTCCCCTAACCCTTGCTTAAGCTTCTTGACTTCCTATATGCTTAATAAAAAAGATTACACCAGAGAGACATTATGAAAGTAGAATTATTGAATATGTAAACATATCCAAGTGACTTGCATCCAGCATCTACTCATCTTTCTCCAAGGTGAATGTCCTCTGGGGGAGTTACTTTTTCCCTGCACTGTTCCTGATCTGACTCTCCCCCTGGCTCCAAGGATGAGGGTAAGATTTATACCTGCATAGAGTGATTGGCTGAGAAAGGAACAGGCACATGATCCAATGAGATGCCATCTGGATAATTCTGCTTCCCCTTGGAGAGGCATGTTATCTTCTGCTGGTTTTAAACATGGAAGGATGCAGGCCCAACCTTCATAATGTATGGGTAAAGCCAATCCAGAGAAAAGAACTGAGAGGTGGGTCCTGATGCCATTGTGTGAGTCTTTGAATCCAGTGGTGCCTGGAAGTTTCAGTTACATGAGCCCCTAAATTACCTTTCATGCTTAGACCAGTTGGATTGGATTTTTTGTCCCTTGTAACCAAAAGAGTTTTAACTGATACTTTGTGCCCTTCTAACTTTCTTGGGCTTCACCAGTTATGCATAATCCAACAGAGCAGTACTACTGAATCTCATGCCAAGAGATAAGTCAACCAACTAAAAATCTAATTTGCTTTCACAACTTAATAACCTTTTTTACATGGAAGGACCCCAAATATTGTTTTCCCAAATCTAAGTAAAGGTTTAAGAGGAAAGCAATAGATCAGACATCAGGAATGTATAACTTTCTGAATATTTCCTGTATTAATCCTGTCCCTACTTTATTAGTATTCAGGAATCACTTAGCCCCTTCCTAGTTCACCTTCCCTAAATTTAGAAATTGCATTATAATATCCACTAGTAGACTTAAAAGGACAGAAAATACTCTTAATGTTTTTTAAATTACTAATCAATTTATTAAATTTGCAAATTCAAAAACCTAGACCCCCTTGAGATTTTAAGTTCAGTTCAGAAATTTATTTCACTTATATTTCTACAAAATTTTTGCAATCAATTTTAAGGTGTATTTAAATAAATTTTGGTGCCATTTACAAACTGTACACCCTTATCTTGAAACAATTTAAACTGCATTCATAAACTTAATCATTTGCAGTCATTTTTAAGTACTTTAATATCTGACTTAAAACCTCCTTAGTATTTAAATAATGCTTATATAACTAATAAAGTTAAAAATATGGCAGATTTAATGTTCTAAGGGTTACCCAGAGTTAACCAAACTGTACAGTTAGAAGAAATAGTCCTAACAAGAGCCCTCACTTCAGACTCCAGCTGCAAACTCAGGGTCTCCATTTCCACCCTCACTTCAGACCAGCTGGCTGTAAATTTGAGGATTCCCATGACTACCCTCAGATTTGAAAATTTGCTACAAGGAGTCACAGAAATCATTGAAAGCTATTGTACTCACAAAGAGTATACAGGGACAGAATAAAGGTTAAAATAAGCCAAAGGAAGCACACGTAAAGCAGAGTCTGGGGGGCATCCGCACACAGAGCTTCTGGTCATCCTCTCCCTGTGGAGTTACGTACAGTGCCAACTCCTCCTGGCCGTGATGCATGACAATGTGCAGAGAGTATTGCCAACCAGGGAAGCTCACTTGAGCCGTTGGTGTCCAGAGCTTTTACTGGGGCTCAATCACATGCTACCTACTTTTGGTTGATCTTTTGTCTCCAGACCTTCCCGGATGTCAGGCTAATGCCTTTACTTTCTAGTTAGTCTGGAGGTCAAAATTCATATAGCATGGCTCAGAGCCCCCATGATAAATCACAGTGTTAGACGACTCTCTGGGGGTCAAAGGCCCCAACAAACAGAGTCCTACCAGGCAGGACATGCCAGGGGCCTAGAGCTCACCTTCTAGACAAAGGACAGACTCTTTGGGTAGGGTTAATTCTTCATTATACAATACTGAAGTATTATTTCTCTATCTTTGATTATCCTAAATGTTTCTAAGCTGATTGTAAATCCTGTGGGTTTGGAAGATACTTTCTGTGGAAGGTAATTACTATCCCAGCAAACTGAGTTTATGTTTCCCTTTAGCTTTTCACCTGGCATGAGTTCTGGAGTTGTAGCCATCCTAGGCTCTCCTCACTGTTCACTAAGACAGCTATGATTGTTGGCTTTGTCTTCTTAGAACATTCTAGACTTGGGCCAAATTTAGAGGTGGCTGGATTAGTTTTTAGATAAGTACCTTGAGATCCACAGGTAAAAGGTTTTCTATGAGTAAACAAACATTTTTGGACTCTTCAAGGTGGCATATAATGTTGATCTTACATTGGCAAGCTCCTTAAGAGATAAACAGTAAATTTTCATCTTGCTGCAGTAACTGTGAGCAACCTGTGAGTGTTCTTTCTAAAGCTTACTTAGCAGCCACAGTTTGGACATAAAGGGTATTAATAATGCTTTGAGGCAATTTTGCAACATAATAGGAAATCATCATTTTGGGATGCTCTGATTTTTGAAAAAGCTTAGAGATTTGTTTCTAAAAAGCGTGGTGACAACACGCAGCTGTCATTATGTGCTCAAAACAAAGGGAAATCACTCTATTTGTGTGGACTAGGGAAGCAGCACCTAAGCACACGGTAGGGCAAGTCCTGCCCAGATGGCTGCCTGACAAAACTCATGGTGTTTCTTGTCAATAGTACAGCAGGATGCCTCCAAGAGTGGGAAGTTCAGTTAGCAAACTCCATGAGTTGTGTCTTTGTGTTCAGGCCATAGATTATGTACTCAGCCTCTTAGACGCCGGAAACTAATTGTAGCATAGCTCATTATTTCGCAGATTTGCATATACCTCTCTTTTTCCCTAGAAAAATAGTTTCCAAAGATTAAATGTTGAGGTTTTAAAGCATTTATCTTTTTATTATTTATTTTTTTAAATTCCTAGCTTCAAACCCCATTGTTAAAGAGGAGTTCAGTACCATTTTGACATGTAGAAGGCATTGCCACCATCGTATCATAGCTAACATATACGGACATCATATCTGAACTGAAGCAAACAAAATGGTGCAGCCAGGTACACACAATAATGTGGGATTTAAATGAAATAATAACTAAATATATACTGTTTTATATGCATAAAGCAAATCCATAGAATTACAAAAGAAGCCAATTATATGGTAATAGAGACATAAAAAGCCCAGATTTGAAATATACATATAGTTTCTATTAAAACATCAAATAATAAGATCTACAGTGGGTCTAGTAGCTGCCTTAATTTCTAAGTAGCAATGAGCATTAAATGATATTTGCAACAATTATATAGTGATAAAGGCTCAAGTAATGCTATTACTACTATAGTAATAAATAAAGGAGATGTTAAATTTCACTCAAAGTTTTGTGAAAATAAAGATGTAATGTGTGTGTGTGTGTGTGTGTGTCTAGGAGGTGAATAATGTTGGCCAAAGACTGAATTCTAGGTAAATTGGTTTCAGAAATGCAAACTACCCTCTTTTAACAGGTGGCTATATAAATGGATTTTGAGAGATGTGTTAAACTTTGCAATTTCTCCCACTTTATCTCCCTTTGTTATTCTCAGTCTGTTTCCTCCAAACTGTTAAACAGTAAAGAAAAGGAAAAAAACCCAAGAACCTCCCAAGAACTGAGGGAGATTATTTTTGCATTTTACTCACAGCTTTGGCAGTCAGAGAGTCAAAGGAATGAACTGGATGGTGGCAGCTTCAAAAGCTTTGAGAAAAGGATAGGAAAACAAACTCAATGCCTGGAATCTGCAGCAGACAAGGAAGGAAAATTTGGGAAATTGGTCCAGGAGGGTGAACAGAAAGAAGGCCTAAGGAAATTCCCTGACAACTTAGAATTCAGTGATTTCTTGAGTTAAACACATGAATTTTATCCATTATAAAAACGCAGTATATATTTGTCAATGTGTATTTTGTCTATTTGTCTGTCTGTGTGTCAGCAGTTGTTTGATCTTCTCAAACAAACCTACTGTGTGTATTGTTACTTCCCTTTAGAGACAGGAAACTTGAAACACAAAGATGTTAAATGCTTGCCTAAGGTCACACATTTTGTAAGCAGTAGAGCCAGGCTTAGCATCTAAAGCTTATTTCCTAATACTTTCCCACATGGATAGTTGAAGGGATTGGACTGACCAAGTCTTGTTTTGGTGCACAAAGTATTTACATGGAGCTTCCAAAATGTCCTGAAATGCATTTTTCAGTATGCTAATTTTTCACTGGCATACAAGTATCTTATGCTATAATGCCCTTAAAATCAGACACTTCATATATGAACTTTTCCTGAAGCTGTCAGGTGTGTAGATTTCTCCCACAGCTAATATTTCACCTGCTTCTTAACTCCAAATCTTTCCATCACAAAGTGAGGAGACTCCTCTAACTATCCTTGGGCTTCTCCAAATTACCTGTTCAGCCTCACTTAGAGCTGGATGTGTGAGCTAGCAGTGCATGAAGAAGTTCATTAGAGAAAGGAATTGGATTTGATTAATTTTTTCTTAACAGTGATTGACCATGACAGTCCATTTTGCTAACATTTATATTGCAGTAAAGTTTAATTATGGATTATTTCACCATAAGGCAAAATAGAGTGACATAAAGCAGAGAGTGAAAATTTACAGTGTTGTATAAATATCTATTTCTAATTTTCTGCCAATTGCTTTCCTATTTTATTTACAACTTTAGGCACACACTTTTATAAGTACATACAATTGTGTTCCTAAAGTAAAAAATTCAGAAAAATTGTTAAAGACAAAGAAGTAGAACATAAGAAATACAGGATTGGTATCCAACATGACACCAAGATGACACCTTCTATATGTACACATTAACATTAATGGTCAAGTCAGTTAAAAAATAGATAAACCAATGTGCATCTGTTGTGGCTGTTTCAGAATAACGATTATACTCTTGCATATCATTGGGGTGTGAGGATGGTAGCAAGCTTTTCTAACTCTAGGACACTAGCTTAATATATTCTGTCACCAGACCTGTTTTCTTTTTTCTTTTTTGTTTTTTTTTTGTTTCCCAAATGCCTCTCTATTCATTTACCTCTTAAAGTGATTAAAGGATTATAGGTACTGCTTTGGAATTAGTCGGGCTCGTCCAAGATATTTCCTATTAGTCAGAGAGAAAAAAATTTATCTTGAAAAGAAGCTCAGAATAAAAAAGTGATTGGGTGGGGAAGGCAGATGGTGAGAGGGGTATTCAGGGGCAAAAATCCAAATTTTAATTGTGTGTCCAAGTTCATATTTGGTAATTGCTGTTCATATTGGCTTCTGACACATAAAAATTTGGGTAGATGTGCCAATCAGACAAGCACCAAATGGGAAGCGTGTGCACGTTAATCTCAGATCCCCAAACAATTATGTTTTACTGACCTACCTTGGATACTGGATAATACAGGGTATAAAATAATGAGCAAGAATATTAACTGAAGTTCTCAAGTTTAAATCAAATCTTGTCCTTATTTGATTACCAAGACCCTCAGTAAAAATGATTTCCTGGTTTGTATCAGTAGAATAGGCATTTGAGGAGAGTCAGCAGGTTCAGTTCATCATTATAGTTAGCATCTGGGTTGATAGCTTCAGCAATAAAAATTCTCGTGTAATAGACAGAACAAGGAACTAACTACTCAGTCTTGTTCTAAACAGTAAGCGCATGTCTTTCACTTTATTCTTTTGAGGATGAATTTTTGTGCCAGCTTCTTTCTAACACTTCATATGAAAACTTGGACAATGAACACTGAAATTTTAGAATTTTATTCAGCTTTGTTTTATTGTCCAACAAATACCAGTCTGCTCTAGAATAAATTAGATAAATATTAAGATCAAAGTGAAGAAAAAAATTGCCTGTAATCCTTTCTCGTGCTGTCATTACACCTAAGCTAACCACTGTAAATATTTGGGTCCGTATCCTCCCAGACATATACATAGGTGTATAGTGTTTCCAAATATATACATATATTTCTGATGCAAAATATTCAATATCTGCATTCAAGAAACAGATAAGTTGCATCTTTTAGATCTTTACTTGAATAAAATTTCTGATTTCCTTCTCATTCTTTCCTAATCACTGAAAATTTAAGCTTGCATCAAACAAATGTACAATTAAGCTAATGATTATTAGCTAACTAATTGCTAGTTAAACATTCTTTTTTGGAGAGTCAGACATGTTTCAACTTCCTCTTAACTTTCCTGAGTTTAAATTAGTACATTTAAATATATTCCTTGAAGGTTTGTAACACGTCCAGGAATAATTTAGGGGCTGGGAGCAATAACAAAGTGTAAGAACTTGTCTGTCTCTTTAAAGTGATTCCAGTGTGCTCAGGGATACAAAACAAACATTGGGAATAGATTGGAGAGCAGTTGATGCAATAGGAAGAAAAGAGAACACCGGGAATTAAAGACGCTTCTGAGAAGGCTTCAAGGGCTGGAAGGAGGCTGCCGGCAGTGAGAGATTTAAACCTT
Source organism: Eubalaena glacialis (assembly GCF_028564815.1). Lineage (NCBI taxonomy): Eukaryota > Metazoa > Chordata > Mammalia > Artiodactyla > Balaenidae > Eubalaena > Eubalaena glacialis. The sequence continues at coordinate 115,506,743 of NC_083721.1, forward strand.
AGGGTGGAAGGGAAAACTATTCCAGGCAGAGGAAGCAGCACGAGCCAAATCATGGAACTGATAATGATCTCGGCATGACAGGCCTTTATACAGTGGGAAAAGGCGGTAATGAAATTTGATGTGGGAGGTAACAAAACAAAGTAATCATTATTAGTGTACAATATTTTGACCTGAACCCATCTGAATGATATGATTTGGATTTACTGGAAACCTTATCAAATAGCATCTTTATCATCTCTTTAGCGCTCTTTGCAAATATTCAAGTGCCTGTTCATGTCCCACAGATCTTTCAAATCAAATACGTCCCACACTGCACTCGTCCGTATTCCCTCTAGTGAATGCCCCAAATTATCACCACAGAGTCTGTTAATAAAGCAAAACTTACCTCATACTTGCTGCAGCAAGAAAAAAACATGAATCTGACAAGGTCTTAGCCGTGTTTCAGAAGGGGAATATTTACAGAATTTTGGCTTCTGGGCTTACATGGCGTAAGGCGGTTCCCCCTGAGACAAAACTAATCAGAGCGGCACAAAATCTCCTGAAGAAAGTCTTGATAAGCAAACTTTTGTTTGGTAAGTGGGCTGTTTGCTCAGGTGAACAGCCTCTTATCTATAATAAATTTATCTGTAGGAATTTCCTAAAACAATTGGTGGAGTTATTTTTTTGCTTCACAGCCTTATCTTTCTCTGGAACAGTTTTCCTGGAACAAAGAACTATATCATGTTGACATAGGTGGTCTGCAGACTTGTCTAAGTCATGTGGGCACAGATGGTCTCAGTTCTCACCTCCCTAAACCAGGCCCTTCTAAGATGTTTCCTGCCTGAGTCACTGGTAACACCCACCCTCCTGCTCTCCTGGGGAAAGAGCTTGACGTTGTTTTCACTTCCCCATCCTCCAATGCAGGCTGTCACTCTCAGCTCCCATACTTCCCAAATGTTCCCCAAATGCTCTTCCAGCATCTCTCCTGTTTCCACTCTTTGTTTCACATAAAGGTGAAAATTTCATTTCTGAAATAAATAACTGAATATGTAATTTCTCTCCTAAATGATTTACAATAACTTCACATTGCATATATATATGAAACCATCATGCATCGTGTGTACAGGCTAAATATATACAATTTTTATTAGTCAATTATGCCTCAATAAAACTGGACAAAAAGTTTCCCAACACTAAATAATAAAACCTGAACTTAATAGCACTGACCCTCCCTGAGCTGGTCTCAACCTCTTAATTCACTTCATACTATATTTTGTGTGTGTGGATAGTTTCCTTAACACAGCATAGAATTTTCAGGCTTTTGTTCTACCTGATACACTCTTCTCCCCTTTCTCCACTCAGAGGCCCTTTATTCAGTGTTATTTGTCTCTGTTTACTTCCTATTTCTCTCTGCCTTCCTGCTTGTCTCCTCAATTACCAATTGATTTGATTAGTGTCCCGGGGTTATGTCCTTGCCTCACCACAGTTTGTACTTTGTCTTCTTTTCAAATGCTCTTACTATTTTAATGCATCTGCTTCCTCATATTTGATGGCTCTCCAATCCACGTCAATTTTCCTTAACTCTCCTCTCAGCTCCAGATGCAAATTCACCTGTGCTACACATAGCCCCTTGGGATTCCTACAGGTATCTCAGATTCAACATGCTCAAAACCAAAAGCATTCCTCCTCCTGTAATCCCTATCATGGTATCATCATCACCCAGAGAGCAAACCTAGGTGCTGTCTCCCTCACCCCTCATATCCCATCACTCACCTTGCCTTGCCAATTTTACTTCCTTTGAATTTCTCAGATCTTTCCCATCATCTCCATCCCTCTACAGTTGCTCCAGTTCATGCCTCATCTCTTGCCTGAGATTTGGTGACCACCTACCTCCTCACTGCTTTTGTGACACCTTGCCATTTTCAAATAAACCTTCCATTGAGCCACCTGTGTTTCTAAAATGCAAAGTTGCTGTCCCTTAAAATCTTTCAGTGGCTCCTAAGAGCCTACAGAGTACAGCTCAGCCCCCTTAACATGCAATATAAAACCTTCTATAAAACCTGGTCCCTCTGAATCTATCCTACCTCACGTGCCTTGTGTTTTGCATTTCAGCAATTATGATTTTTTATTTTTTTGCCTTTGAGATTGTGTTTATGATGTTTCCTTTGCCCTGAGTTTATATATTCCCAAGTGTCCTGAATAACTCTGTTATTCTTTAAGATTCTATTAAGCATCGCTGTAAGGGAGACTTCTCCGGGGATTAGATAACTTCCTCTTTGTATTCTCATAGCAGTGACGCTCTACTGAACACATTGTAATGACATTACTTGCTATAGGCCGCCCCTGGTGGATCCTTCAGGACTCAGACAATGTCTTGATTTTGTCTATTTCAGTTAATCTTCATAAACATACAACAAAATAGTATGGTATTTTAATTATTATCAACACCTGATCTGTGAGAATTTGAAGTTCATGGAAGTTTAGTCACTTTCCTAAGCTAGCAAGTGACAAAGCCTGAACTTGAGCCCAGATATGCTTGACTTTTAACTATTAAGCTATAGTGAGATGATGTTATAATGAGATCAGTGTCTGCACATGGCATATACTCAATACATTTATTTATTATTATTAACCAAATACATATTATTTATTTGTATTTCTAGTATATAACTTACTATAGGTGTTCAAAAAATGTTTGTTTCCTTGAAATAAAAGATGATTCTTATCTTATCCTCTGAGTTGAATGAAAAATTTCTTACACTGTGCTCCAAAAGCACTCTGTCTTTAATCTGAACAGTATTAACTTGAGTTTCATGACTCAAATTGAATTGTTTAAATGTTTGTTCCTCATGTGACCATAAGCTTAGGGTCACAGTGTGTATGTATTTTAGATTATTTGTCCACATACCTTCCAAGTGCTCTATGCACATGGAGGTATTTAAAAAATCTTAGTAGATGGGCTTCCCTGGTGGCGTAGTGGTTGAGAATCTGCCTGCCAATGCAGGGGACATGGGTTCGAGCCCTGGTCTGGGAAGATCCCACATGCCGCGGAGCAACTAGGCCCGTGAGCCACAACTACTGAGCCTGCGCGTCTGGAGCCTGTGCTCCGCAACAAGAGAGGCCGCGATAGTGAGAGGCCTGCGCACCGCGATGAAGAGTGGCCCCCGCTTGCCACAACTAGAAAAAGCCCTCGCACAGAAACGAAGACCCAACACAGCCAAAAATAAATAAATAAATAATAAAAATAAGTAAATTAAAAAAAAAAAATCTTAGTAGAATTAGAGTGTCAAAGTATAATTTATATAGAGAGAGATGTACAGATCTTAAGTGTACAGTGAATGATGACAAATGCAGACACCTACCGCATCAAGATATAGAACATTTTCATCAACCCAAAGAGTTTTTAAATTTTCCTTTTGAATCAATTAATGTCGCATCCAACATGGAACAGTCTTTTTTCCCCTTGGTTGCTTTAAGGATTTTCTCTTTATTTATTTCTCTTTATTTATTCATTGTCAGCGATTTGATTATGATGGGTCTTGGTGTGATTTTCGTTATGTTTAATCTGCTTTTGGTTTGTGCGTTTCTTGGGTCTGTGTTTATATCTCAAACCAAATTTTGAAAATTCTTGGCCATTGTCCCTTCACGTATTTTTGTGCCCCACCCTGTCTCTTGGCTTTTTCTGAGACTCCAATTACATATTTGTCAGACTGTTTGATAATGTCTCAGAGATCACTGAGGCTTTGTTCATTTTGTGTTTTTTTGTGTTGTTTCTATCACCTGATCTTGAAATTCACTATTTTTTTTCTTGTGTTGACTCTAATCTTCTGTTAAGCCCATGCAGTGAATTTTTCATTTCATTGTATTTTAGCTGTAGAATTTTATTTGGTTCTTTTGTATGGTTTCCATTTATTTATTGACAGTCTCTATCTTTTTCCTCCATACACTCATGTTTTATTTTCAACCTTTGAACCTGAACATAGTTATAACACTGTTTTTCAGGGCCCTTGTCTGTTAACACCTTTGAATCACCTTTGTAATTTCTGGTTTTATTTTTATTTACTGATTTCTCTCCTGATTATGGGTCATGTTGTTCTGCTTCTTTGCATGTCTACAAAGTTTTTATTGGATCCTAGATATTGTGAATGCTGTGTTTGTGAAGGTCTAGATGTTCTTTCTTTCCTTGAAGTGTGTTGAGTTTTATGTCAGATACTTAACATCTTTGAAGATCAGTTTGATCCTACTGAGGCTTTTTCAAGCTCTGCCATAACAAGTTTAAAGTAAGTTTTGCTGAACTAGCCCTACTCTTCAGCAGTTGTCTTTCTGGAGTCTCTTCTGAATACCCTGGGTGTTTAAAAAAGATTCTTCATTCTGCTTGGTCCGAACTCAAGTGTCTCTCAGCCCTATGCCAGTTCTGGTGGTTATTCTGGTTAGAGCTTCAGGTAGTTGTTCATTCCCTAGTAGCACTTTTTTGCCTAGTTTCATGTAATCTCACCCTAGACCTGTGCAACTTAGTATTCAGCTGAAGGTCTAAGGGGGATAAGGTTGATTTCTGGAGCTCTTTCTCTGTATGGCTCTCTCTTTGCCTCTCACTTCCAGGTGTCTTCACCGCTCTCACCTCTGATCTCTGTCTACTAATCTCAGTGGGACCACTCTGCTCCATTTCTGCTTTGTCCTCTTCTGTTCTAAAAGTGCCTTCGTGAAGCAATCTGGGTCGATTGTGGGGTTCCTCTTGTTTCCTTTTTCTCATGGATCAAAATCCTGTAATGCCTGTTGGTTAGCATATGAAAAAAATTTATATATTTTAACCAGTTCTCTAGTTATTACAGCAGGAGGTATAATCCAGGATCACTTAACTCCAGCATGGCTGAAATTGGGAGTCTTGTTAAAATTAGATCGAGTTATAAAAAGTAGCTGCTAATGTTATAAACTTATGGGCTAAATAGATACTTGTGGCAGGTTAGGGAATCAAAGTATTACATATTAAAGCATGTTTTAAGGATATTTTGATCACTTCTTCATTCTTATTAAAGGGACTTTTACAGTAGTTATTTTTTCTATACTTTCACTAAATAAACACTTCAACTTCTATAATGTCTTTTTTTGCTTGTGTAAGTGAGTTATTATTTAACAACAAAGCTGCTGAAGAATATTGCTCACTGGTGAGTGGGTGGCTTTCTGCAGGTTTTACTTGTGGTAAAGCTATTCCTCATTAATCATGAAAAAAATAGCTTGTGCGTGAAAAGCTACCAAAGAGAGTAGATTTGGGGGATATTGATGGACAGGATGCATCTTGCTAAACTCATCCAGCCCACTGAGCTGTGATGAGCATCTCCCTTTATCTGGATGAGTGAGCACATGGTGTGTCTCATTTAAAAAACAAAACAGTTCTCAGAAATTTATAGTAGCATGAAGCCATAGTTTAATAATGTCTTTTTGACAATAAGCATGTCTGTAAGGAAGGGCTTGAGTTGACTAAGGAAGGACCTTTGGGTTCGATTTCAAAATGTGGGTGTTGCAATAACATTGGCCCCACTCAGCAGGTTATTTTCAACTTTTCTGCCTCTCATGAAGAACTGTGCAGAAGGTAGCCGTGAGACCCAGAGAAAGTGAATGACCTGAAATATCTACTCTAGACTCTGACCCTGATCAAGTATATTTTATGATTGAGGTAAAAAAACTTTTTTGAGTCTGGGGAAAAATAGAGTAGTAAAAGTTTTGGAAATATAATGTAGAGAGTAGGTTTTATGGCCTGAAGTTACTTGGATATTAGAAGGCTTCAAGGAATAAAGTGTTGGTCTTACTCAATGGACTTTGGAGGGTGAATGGTAGACATCATGGAAAGGCAGACATGTCCTTTCAAAGCCCTCTGCATAGCAGAGCACTGAGGTGGGATATTGGAATTCATACCACAGGTAAACATTCTTTACTTTCAAATGTGCCTATGACCCCTTTCAAGTCCCCATTTTAACAGACTTTTGAGGAGACAGATTATTCTGAACCATGTGAACCAAAGTGAAAGTGGAAGAATAGGTGAAATCTTTTGCTGTATCCAGTGGGGTGCTAGTAAACCAGCTCTCTGGGCCGGGGGAAGGAAGCCCTTATTTGTGGTGCTTGTTGATTTCTGGGGTGCAAATATTACCACCAAAACCAAGTTCAAATTCCCAGATTTTAACAGTTGGCATAGGCCCAGGGGCAGCTCCAGCACACCAGTGGGTATGTGATATGATACAGTGCAGGAGAGGGGTTGTAACGATCTTAGTTTAGAATTCTGGGCCTGTTTTTTGTGAAGTGTGACTTTGGGAGAATAACCTTTCTGTCTATATCCAATAATCTGTGATTTATTAATACTACAAAGGGTTGCTGTGAAAATTGAATGAGGTAATGATTGAGTGCTTACCACAATTCCTGAAACAGAATAAGCATTCAATAATACGTAGCTGTTATTGACTATATGTAGTTTTGAGATATTCCAATGCAGTTACAGGAGAGTAACTGCTTTTTTAATCTGAGGATTGAGAAAATAAAAAACTACTATGAATTCTGTAATTTTTTTGAAAAATGTTTTTATTTTAATTATAGCAGGCTTCTCTACATATGAAACATTATTTCTGTGATCACTTATTTATTGTTACTACAGAAAATGCTTGGATGCATATGGGTTTTTAGATATGTTGTAATAAATTAATGGCTTCCCAAGGGTCAAAGATTCGTAAGTTTGGAACCACTATACTGATAATTTTGCAATGGAAGGTTGAGTGAGAGAGACCAGTTGTCACCTACAGAGGTGAGTAAATAAGTGAGTTGATGCAGGTCTTTGGAGTCACTCCTGCTTTCACAAATGCAGCTTTCCAATCCAAACAACTAAACACTTTTGTGGACTTGATAATGGAATTTCAAGTAAGACCCAATTTTATGTAAATTGGGTGGAACTGAATTTATTTTTCTAGGGTTGTATTATGTTTTCATGAGGAATAGTGCTTTTATTTCTGTTTTTCAGAACCCTATTCTTTTGAGGAGAATATAAATATATTTTGACCTATAAATAAAACACTGATAAAAGTGGCTCATGTAGTAATTTTCTTAGGGTAGAAATGTCTTTTTGTCAGAACCCTTCTAGAGCTTTTGAGTTTTGAGGTTCACTCAATTATTATCATTAGATATCTTGTTCATATAAGATTCAATCCAAAGAATTCTCTGAATTTTTAACTCTTAGTTAATGTTTTGTTCCTTTAATAATGAAAATTTTATAAAAATATTTAAAAAGGTAGCATAAGAATATTTCTAATGCTCTTTTTTTGGGTCAAAATAACAAGATCACCTTTTTATTTTAATGCTATTGTGCCAAGGCTATCAAAATACATATACTACAGTGTTATTCATATTTAACAAATGGCTCTGATTATATTTGAATTCAGGCCTATCAGTGGTAATAAGACTGCAGCTACAATAATTCAAAATAATATAGACAGCATCCACAGATTTCTCTAGCCTTCTACTTTTGTGTAATCGTAAAGCCTCCCAATTACACTGTTGGAAAATCACTGAAAAATGCAAATGGGTAAGCGGTTGTCAAGCAGTCATGTGAACTGGCAAGAATAATAATGTTGGCAGTTCCGTAATCACGAAGCATACAAAAGCTGACAGGACAAGTACTTTCTTTCCACCAGTTGACTAAATGTATATTATTGCTGCATGCTTTAAAAAACACAGGTGAAAACACACCATTCTCTGAGCTGGACTTTTAAGCATTTTCAGACTCATCATGGCCTGCTGACTTGCAGAAGGAAAGAATGCTGTTTAATATTGAATTAGTTTGTCTATAATCAGCTGTATTGAATGCATTATAAAGAGACATTTCTTTTTCAGCAAGGGAGCAAACAACAGCCAAAATATCCTACTAAAAATGGCCTTTTTAGAGTCAGTCTAACCTTCTCCATTGATTGAACATTATCCAAGGAGCCACCAGGGCTGTTGCCCTGTATGGAAAGCTCTGATTGCTTGGTGAGCCAGGTGCAGGACCTGGAAGGCTCCATAGCTGGCTCATTTATCAGTGAGTCTCATGTACAATGGGACAAAAAGCCAAGAAAGATCACTGAGGGGTAGAGATGATTCTGCTGTCTGTCCAGTTGCCCAAGGTCTCAGTTTATGTGCCTCTAAATTACTTTTTTTTTTTTTTGAAAAGACCTGCATTAGTTTCCTAGGGCTGCAACAAGAAAGTACTACAAACTGGGTGGCTTAAAACAACATAAGTTTATTTTTTCACAGTTTCAAGAGGCCAGAAGTCAAAGTATTGGCAAGGCTACGCTCCCTCTGAAGTCTCTAGGGGAGGATGCTTCCTTGCCTCTTCCAGCTTTGGGTAGCCCCAGGCGACTTCGGCTTATAGCAACATAACTCTAATTTCTGCCTCTGTCTTCACATGGTCATTTTCCCTATATGTTTCTGTCTTTACATAGTGTTCTCCTGTTGTGTGTGTGTGTGTGTGTGTGTGTGTGTGTGTGTCCAATTTTCCCTTTTCTAAGGACACCAGTCGTATTGGATTAGGGACCACTCTAATGATCTCATCTTAAATTTGATTATATCTGCAAAGATCATATTTTCAAATAAATTCACATTCACTGGTACCAGGGTTTAGACTTTAACATTTCTTTTTAGGGGGCAATTCAATTCACAGAACCCAAGGAGACAGATTACTTCTTCTGGTGCTAACCAAGAGGGTGTGCTCTAAGATGTTTGAGACAAAAAATAAATTAATGGAGTGTGATTCATTCATTCATTTAGCATTATAGTATATTATGAATGTACTCTGTGCCAGACATGCACTGGACTTGCCTATATACAGTGATGAACAAAACAATGTGGTACTTGCCCTCATGGAGCTTGGAGTTTTGTAGGGGATTATACAAATATTCAATTAATCATAGGTGAGTTAAATCTAGTGAAGGAAAAGTTTGGGGTGCTAGCAGAGCGTATACTGAGAGGAATTGATGTAGTATGGGGAATCAGAGAAGGTCTTTGAAAAGCAAGATAATTATGGCAATGGTAATAACAATAATAAAAATAATGATGCTAACATCATTTAAGCATTTAGTGTATTCCAGGCACTATTGTAACTGTTTTACTTGTATTAACTCTCCTTATCTTTACAGCTACCTCACTTTATAGATAATAAAAGTGAAGAAAAGAGTTTAGGTCAATTGCTGAAGGTTGTACAAGAAGTAAGATTTCTGCTGAAACCTAATTAAGGACAAGAGAGGTAAGGAGGTGTGGACAGAGAGCTACCCATGGAAGCAGCAGCATGTGCAAAGGCTCCAAGGGCAGATGGTCTTCTCTCTGGCCAGAGTGAGGTCAGCAAGGGAGAAGGTAGTGCAAGAAGGGAGAGGAAGGCAGTCAAGGGTCAGATCCTGATGGGCATCATAGGCCAGATTAAGACATCTGTCTTTATCCTAAAAGTAATGCAAAGCTATTGATGGGTTTATATAGGACAATGTCTTAAAGAAATTTGTATTTTAAAAGAAAAGTGATTAGTTGCAATATGAAGAAAGGATTGGAGGGAGACAAGTTCTCCAGAAAGGTTAATAAGAAGCTTCAGGAGGAAGATAATGGTGACTTGGACTAAACTTGCGGCAATGAAGATGGACAGATATGAACACATTTGCAATCGTTAAGAGGACAGGGCTAATACCTAGTGTACTGTCGTGATCAACTGGGTGGTTGGTGGCGCCATTTACTGCCGTAAAGGAGTATAGAGTGAAGAGCAGGTTGTGGAGGGAAAACTGTGGCTTTGGTTTGGACACATTGCATTTGAGCACCTCTGTGGCATCCAAAAGGCTATACCAAGTTGGCAATGGGAAATACAGTTCTGTAAGTTCGTAGAGCCGTCAGGGTAGAACTATAATTTCTTCATTATAGTGATAGCATTTGAGACTGTGGCAGTGAGTGAGTTTGACTGGGTGGAGAGAAAAGAGTATGAGGAGAATAAGGGCTTCAGACTGGGTTCCAAGGATCTCCAGTGTTTAAAGAGCAAGTAAGAAAGGAAAGCAAAATTGGAAGAGTGGCTGAGAGGTAGGAGGAGGTAAATTAGAAGTTGTGACATAATGTGAAAGACGCCAAGGGAAGAGAGCATTTCAAGGCAGTAAACATGTCTAATACTGCTGAGTAAGATGACAATTGAAAACTGTTTATTAGCCTCAGTAGCATAAAAGTCATCGAAGATCTTATCGAAAGTAATCTTAGTGATGTGGAGAGGGCAATGCGTGTATTGGAATGAGTGGACGGGTGAAACAAGGAAGCTGAAAAGTAAGAATTTTGTACCTTCTTAAAGCACTTTGGCTTTGGGAGAAGATAGGGCAGTGGCTGAAGGTAAGTTGGGATCTTGGTGTGTATGCATGTGTGTGTCTGTGTGTGTGCATGCACACACACATTTTAAACAGGGAATTCTAGTTTAGATCAAACATAAATACTCGTAGTAAGGATTCAGTGAAGAGAGAGAGAGTTATTTAGGACACAGGATAAAGAGGGAAATCAGTAGTCCAAGATTCTAGGAAGTTTGAAAGTGGTGGGATTCGTAACACGCAGGGAGGAGCAGATTCGGTACCAGGAAGTTGAGGGAGTTTCTATTGCATGGCTTCCGATTGTTTTGAGGGTTAAGAGGTGAGGTAACCTGCTCCAAGTGAGAGGAAGAGGGGTGTGGCAGTTTGAGGAGACTGAAATAGTCATTGCTGAGAGTGGGAAGGCTGTTGTAGAAATCCAAGTGATAAAGCTTGTTGGTTCAGAGATCTTTGTCATTCTGTTTTCCAGATGTGTTTCAAATATCTGGGATGGGGCTTGTGCATGGTCAACACTTAGCACATTTGTTGAAAGACAATTTTATGAATTTGAGGTTGCAAGGTGACCATTGCCTAAAGGCCAAAGCACAGGAGCAGAGTTCCCTCCTTGTTTATATTTGACCTTGAGTCCCTTTACACAAGTTGAAGACAGTTCTTAGCAGACTTAAAAGGGACTTTTGGCTTTAGGAATTTGAAATGATGTGAAGAGATGTAGCTTCTTCAGTATTACAATTTATATCCATAAGAAAAGATTACACACATTTTCTGCCTAGTTTGGTTCATTTTATCTAAGTTCTTGCTCTCTTTCAGACAATTTCTTTTTTCCTTTAAGGCATCTTTGCCAAGGACACATCCACACTTAGGAAGCTTTTGTCAAAGGATTACCACTTCTTTTTAAGAAATGTGTCCACATTAGAAAGAGATTTGTCATAAAACGGGTGGCAATTATTCCATGTTTAGAATTAGTATTGCCTTTGGAAGAGGTAATGGCATGTTATTTCATGCTTTCCCTATGTCAGTTCAGTCTTTACTATGTACCAAGTGGCTTGAGTCCGTTTTGACAGCTTTTGCCACTTCTGATGGAAACTTGATAAGCATTTTGACAATATCAATTTTTATCAGTGCTAAGTTAAGCAACTCAACTTTCAATTCTGAAGTAAATATTCTTGTATCACCACACATTCTGATGGTATTATTTAGGCTTCTCTTTCAATGCTTATATTTTATTTGCGAATTGAGATTAGCATAATCTTTTAGTAATTTTCATTCTTGATAATGATTTAATAACTTTGGATTCACAGAGAGAAAACTTCCTTAAATTATCCCATATATAGGAATACATCTGATATCTTGATTAATTCCTGCATTCTTCCTATTCCTTTGTCCAGCTTGTGTCCCTTCTGTCTAATAGTAATTAAGAACCATTCTTTGACAATACGTTTATAAATGATAGCACTTTATTTTCCAGATTGCAGTATTAGAAAATAATTTTTAAAGTATTTCATATTTTAAAAGGTGATGTTTGTTCATTCCACAGAACTAGGAAATTCTCAAAAAGATGTAACATACCATCAATGACAAAATACTCTGAGTATGACTGTCAAATCTATTTAATTATGAGAATCATGTTAGTAGCCTCATATAGCTTTTATTTGGTAGTTTAGAAAAACGCTATTCATCATCTGGAATCATCAGCTTTTAGAAATTTTTTTCAATGCAGTTTGTTTTCTGCAAGGAATAACTTGTACATGAAATGCATTCCAGAAGAGAGCTTAATTCCCCCCTGAATGGCTTGGTTATGAGTGACTCATTATGGGCTAAATGACAATTAATTCATTTTCATCATTCATCTATTCATTTCAACTTTGGTTAGGGAAATTAACCACCTGAGGTACGCCTGTTTGAATGCATGTCTTAGGTCTGCATATAAAGTAACTACAGGGGAAAAAAATGACAAAAAACCTGTTTCTACATCCTCAGGGACAAGCACAGTGCACTGCAAGTGTTAAATGCTTGATAAACAGTTACTGAAAAAATTAAGATTTGCTCAAATTCTCACTATCACTCATTTTAGGTGAAGTGCATATCTCTACTGTATAGTTTTTAAATTTACTTTTATGCTATCAAAAGATCCACTGACATCACAACAACTATTGCTGAGATATTCTTCCATTAAGTGTCTATTGTGTATTTAGAGTAGGCATAATATTCAAGTATTTCACCTGACTGCAAGAAATGTGGAACCTATAGCTACAGAGAAAACAGTTTTAAAATTCCAGTGACGTTAGAGCCTAAGACCTTCTTTGATCTGTCCTCAAATTTCTGTGTCTCCCAATGGGCAGAACAGAGCAGAGGCCTTGAATTACCTTTATAAAAGATCATCAAAATAGTTATTGTAGATACTCCATAGATACAGGATGGGCTCCACCCAAAATCTGGCTTGATGTCAAGACTGATGATGCCACACACACACATGCAAAGTATATGAAAAATATATTACTAAGCTCCCAGGCAGGTCTGAAATGACTCAGAGAGCAGGGAAAAGAGTCCGGGAGTCTTTATGGCAGTTAGGAGGCGGGGTCAGGATGAGGGTTCCTGCGTGGTTTGAATCGTCCCACTGGTGCCAAAGGAATGAATATGTGGGCTTTCTTAGCTTGCCCAGATTGGGGGCAGAAGGGATGAGGGATGGAGTGAAACTTAAAAGATGTCTGTAATCAAACATCAAAAATAGAGTCAGGTTCTTTAATACAGAAGCCTTCATGGGAAAAATCAGAATTTTGAGGGGAAAAGTGTAAATTTTCATCTTTGTATTGTTATTTATTTATGTATGGCTGTGTTGGGTCTTTGTTGCTGCGCGCGGGCTTTCTCAAGTTGCGGCGAGCAGGGCTACTCTTCGTTGCAGTGCTCGGGCGTCTCATTGCGGTGGCTTCTCTTGTTGCGGAGCACAGTCTGTAGGAGCACGAACTTCAGTAGTTGTGGTTCGTGGGCTCTAGAGCACAGGCTCAGTAGTTGTGGCTCATGGGCTTAGTTGCTCTGGGGCATGTGGGATCTTCCCGAACCAGGGCTCGAACCCGTGTCCCCCTGCATTGGCAGGTGGATTCTTAACCACTGCACCACCAGGGAAGTCCCTTTGTATTGTTTTAAATGATCTGTTTCACGGAGGGTGGAGAATCATTTCCTTTTGAGTCTTTAAGGCCTCTAAAGTGGTGTTTGGCCCTGGACCACCACTTACCTTTCTTTTTTTCTACCATTTTCTTTCTTGGAACCAACTGCTGGCCACATGGAATCATGGGTCAGCTCTCTAACCCTGCATCTTTGCTCACGCTCTTCTGTTCTCCTGGAAGCCTTTCCCACCTCATTTGAAGGTGTGAGTCTTATCCATTCTTCAAGCCCAGTTTAAAGGCTTGAACCTTTTTCTGGTTCTGCCTCTTGGAAGAAATCAATGCTTCTTCTGCAGTCTCAAAGCATATTTTGTTTGCTCTGATAGCACTTGCCGTTTTCTAACTGGTCTCTGAAAGTGCCTGACAACCGGAATCTAAGAGACTGATTGATTTTTGTATCTTCCACACTGTCTTTCTCAAAGGATGTCAGTTCTAAGAGGGCAGGAATTTTGTTTTGCTCACTGTTTTTCCTTTAACACTTGGAACAGTGCCTGGCACAGAATAGATGCTCACTCTATACTATTTTGTAAATAAATAATAGACAAATATTTATCAAATAAATAAAAACTAAATTCATAAAGGCTCTCTGACTCAAACTTCTATTAGATTCTTAAATTGCTTCTTTATGCATTGCTTAAATAAAAGGAAAATGCATATTTTATTGAGCGTTTAGCATTTCGACTGGTTGAGTTGGCAGTTGAACTAATTTAAAGGGAAAAATCAATATTGAACCAGACATCCACAACTGGGCATCTCTGATATGATTCTGTAACAGAGAATCTAGCATTTTCAGAAATTGAGACAGACTTTGATTGAAACAGGTTGTTAAATAACCTGTGATCACTGTGAAGGTGCTTGGCAAACATAGACATTTTGCTTTTGCCCTGTTCTCAGAGATTTATGCTAAATCTGTTCTTTTTGTCACAGCTGTAGGCAAAATTAGCATATGCTGAGAGGCTGGCTTCATCAGGCTGTGCAGAAACTTTCCTTGCCTGTATTTGTAGGTACAGCATTTATTGGAGGCCAACCTAAGACAGGTTAAAAGACAAGAAGTGAGCTCAATTACTGATCTTGTGGACATTTAACAGTATCAGGTGGGTCATTCTGAGTGAGGGAGGTCTAATGAGGAAGGAGAAATCAGGAGTGAATACTTCCATCTATACTATTTTTTTAGATTCCACACATACGTGTTAACACATGATATTTGTTTTTCTCTTTCTGGCTTACTTCACTCTATATGACAGTCTCTAGGTCCATCCACATCTCTACAAATGACCCAATTTTGTTCCTTTTTATGGCTGAATAATATTCCATTGTATATATGTACCACATCTTCTTCATCTATTCCTCTGTTGATGGACATTTAGGTTGCTTCCAAGTCCTGGCTGTTATAAATAGTGCTGCAATGAACATTGGGGTGCATGTGTCTTTTTGAATTATGGTTTTCTCTGGGTATATGCCCAGTAGTGGGATTGCTGGGTCATATGGTAGTTCTATTTTTAGTTTTATAAGGAACCTCCATCCTGTTCTCCACAGTGGTTGTATCAATTTACATTCCCACCAACACTGCAAGAGGGTTCCCTTTTCTCCACACCCTCTCCAGCATTTATGATCTTATTTGCAAAGCAGAAATAGAGACACAGACATAGAGAACAAATGTATGGATACCAAGGGAGAAGGGGGGTGGGATGAATTGGGAGATGAGGATTGACATATATATATACTCTTGATACTACGTATAAAATAGATAACTAATGAGAATCTACTGTATAGCACAGGGAACTCTACTCAATGCTCTGAGGTGACCTAAATGGGAAAGGAATCTAAAAAAGAGGGGATATATGTATACGTATATACATATATACAGATGTATATATGCTGATTCACTTTGCTGTACAGCAGAAACTAACACAACATTGTAAAGCAACTATACTCCAATAAAAATTTAAAAAATAAATAAAATGTGAATACACACAAAAAAATAAATAAAACATTTTTTAGAAGGAGTGAATACTTCCAAAGAAGTTTGGCCTCAGTGCTCAAGGCCTAACTCTTCTCCAGGTGAATATAAACCAAACACAGTTTGCAGAAGGTTACAGTATCTGAACTCAGATATGTACTCCCCAAATTAAGGGTGTCAAATTTCCAACATCCAAAATTCCTTGCTAAACTGAATTTCAATTGATGGTTGGTTGTTTGTTTTAAAGAAGTTTCCTTGCCTTTCTACTTCTCTGTATCTGTTCATATTCAAGAACTTCATGTTCAAGAACATACTCAATGCTCTTCATTCTTAGATTATAGATGCCACAGTAGAAAGGACAAAAGGAAAAAGGGAAGGATACCTGATTACAAAAGGGGATGAGCAAGGGGCTTCCCTGGTGGCGCAGTGGTTGAGGGTCTGCCTGCCAATGCAGGGGATGCGGGTTCGGGCCCTGGTCCGGGAGGATCCCACATGCCACGGAGCAACTGGGCCCGTGAGCCACAACTACTGAGCCTGCGCGTCTGGAGCCTGTGCTCCGCAACAAGAGAGGCCGCGATGGTGAGAGGCCCGCGCACTGCGATGAAGAGTGGCCCCCGCTCGCCGCAACTAGAGAAAGCCCTCGCACAGAAACGAAGACCCATCACAGCCATTAAAAAAAAAAAAGACAAAACTGTAGTTCCCAGAGGCTCTAAAAAAAAAAAAAAAAAAAAAAAAAACGGGAGGAGCAATAGGACTAGGAGGACTGGTAAGTTAATTACTAAGGAGCCTGGGGTAGATTATATTTTCCACTCCTTGAATCTGTGCTTGTGATTTACTTTGAGGAAAGTGACCTTGTATGTAATTCAGAGTCCAGGCTTCAAGAGGTCTTGCAACTTCTGCCTTTGCCCTCCTAGATGCTACCCTGAAATTTCCATGTAAGAAGCCAGTCTAGCTTACTGGAAGGTGAGAGGCCACATGGAGAAGAATTGAGGCACCACAACCAAGAGTCAACCAATCCCTAGAAATTTAGAGAAGTCATCTTAGACCTTTTATTTCAACTGAATCCCCAGCTGAATGCAGCTGTGTGAGTGAGTCCAGGTGAAACCAGCAGAAGAACCACCCAGCCAACTCACAGATTAGTGAGAAATAATAATTCATGTTGTTTTGAGCCACTAAACTTTGCAATGATTTTGTTACATGGCTAAAGATAACTGATGCACAGCCTGATTGTGAATTTTACATTTATTTAGTCTACATGGCAGGTCTTAATTATTTCTTTCCACTTACCAACTTCTTAGGTTTTTCAGCATCTTTAAAATGTCATATATCTCTGAAGGGTCATTAATTTGTTCATTCATTCATTCATTCATTCACTCACTCAGCTTGGTGTTGCTCAAGTATCATATATGTGTTAGGAAGTAGCAAAATGAGACTTTAGAGGTAGGCTGACACTAGAGCCGTGCTTTTCAATTCAATATGGGCTGACAATTAAAAA
Source organism: Eubalaena glacialis (assembly GCF_028564815.1). Classification (NCBI taxonomy): domain Eukaryota; kingdom Metazoa; phylum Chordata; class Mammalia; order Artiodactyla; family Balaenidae; genus Eubalaena; species Eubalaena glacialis. The sequence continues at coordinate 115,523,666 of NC_083721.1, forward strand.
TGAAATAGAACAGATAACATCACACACAGTAAAGGCAAGTATGGTTTCAGTTATGAGAACATATGTGTATACTGAGTCATAGTATAAATGTTTCTCTTACCTTACTAAAAGAAAAGTTTGAGGGGCTTCCCTGGTGGTGCAGTGGTTAAGAATCCGCCTGCCAATTCAGGGGACACAGGTTTGAGCCCTGGTCTGGGAAGATCCCACATGCCGGGGAGCAACGACGCCTGTGTGCCACAACTCCTGAGCCCACGCGCCACAACTACTGAAGCCCGCACGCCTAGAGCCCGTGCTCCACAACAAGAGAAGCCACTGCAATGAGAAGACTGCACACCACAATGAAGAGTAGCCCCTGCTCGCCACAACTAGAGAAAGCCTGTGCGCAGCAATGAAGACCCAATGCACCAAAAATAAATAAATAAATAAAATTAAAAAAACGTTTGAAACCCACTGGACAAGATCATGGAAAGCATCACACAGTATCCTAAAAAACTTGGATTTTTTTCCCCATAGTTTGAAGTGTCACAGAAGAGTTTTAGGCGGGGTTATATATATGTTTTAGACTGTGCTGGAGGCCGTGTGATAGATCTATTTGAAGGAGGAATGACAGAAGCAGAGAGAGGAGTTAGAAGTCTAGGCTGAAACAGAGATAAGCAGAGAGGCTTTCTTTTAACAAGGGTTTGCTAGGTTTGGAGAGAGAGGAATAGACTTGAGAAGTGTTTAGGAATTTAGATCAGAAACACTCTGAGGTCGATTGGATATGGGGGTGCAGGGAAGGAAGGAATCAAGGAAATGATTGATATTAGCAGGTTCTTTTTTTTAAGATTTATTTATTTATTTGTGGTTTTTTTTTTTTTTTTTTGGCTGTGTTGGGTCGTCTTCGTTGCTGTGCGCGGGCTTTCTCTAGTTGCGGCGAGCAGGGGCTACTCTTCGTTGCAGTACACAGGCCTCTCCTTGTTGTGGCTTCTCTTGTTGCAGAACACGGGTTCTAGGCACGCAGGCTTCAGTAGTTGTGGCATATGGGCTCAGTAGTTGTGGCTTGTGGGCTCTTGAGCACAGGCTCAGTAGTTGTGGCACATGGGCTTTGTTACTCCGCGGCATACGGGATCTTCGTGGGCCAGGGCTCGAACCTGTGTCCCCTGCATTGGCAGGTGGATTCTTAACCACTGCACCACCAGGGAAGCCCTGCAGGTTCTGACAGATATGTGGGAAATAATGTTAAGGAAGGCATCAAGGATGACACGAAGTTCTATCTAGTATGAACGGCATGGCCATGAACAGGGATAAATAATGTAGTGATAAGAGCAGCATTTGTATTGGGGGCTTTACTGATTAATTTAGTTTGGGGCATGGTAAGACTGTGCTGTTTGCAGGACATTCAAATAGCAGGAAGCTAGATGTATGAGTTTGAAGCTGGAGAAACAGATGTGAGCATCATTCAATGGTGATTGAAATCAAGATGGTAGATATGTAAAGACACTATAAAGGGAGAAAAATGGGCCCAAGAAAAGAACTTTTATATATTTTTTTTTAATAGTTTGGCAATTTCTTTAAATTTATTTATTTATTTTTATATTTTACTTTTGGCTGTGTTGGGTCTTCGTTTCTGTGCGAGGGCTTTCTCTAGTTGTGGCAAGCGGGGGCCACTCCTCATCGCGATGCGCGGGCCTCTCACCATCGCGGCCTCTCTTGCTGCGGAGCACAGGCTCCAGACGCGCAGGCTCAGTAGTTGTGGCTCACGGGCCCAGTCGCTCCGCGGCATGTGGGATCCTCCCAGACCAGGGCTCGAACCCGTGTCCCCTGCATCAGCAGGCAGACTCCCAACCACTGCGCCACCAGGGAAGCCCAAGAAAAGAACTTTTAAATACTGGGGAAACCCTTAAGTGGTCAAAGTAAAAGGAGGCCAGAATGATGGCAGAGGAGGAAAGCCAGAATCCGCAGTGTACCAGAAATCAAGGGAAAGGACATTGTCAAGGAAGCTGGGTTTAATAGTGTCAAATGAAGTAGAGAGATCTAGGAGGGTAAAAACTAAAAAGGCAAGTAGGAGGTCATTTATAAGCATATCAGTGGAGGGGTGGGGGAAGTAGCCAGGTGACAGTTAAATTAGTAGAAAGAGAAAGGATGTTTGGATGAGATTAAAAGGTGAGCGTCTTCCCCAACCTCCCTTGCATGAGTTCCTTCTATTTGTTGCTTCTTCATTAGCATAATTCAGGCCTCCATTGCATCTTGCCTGGACTACTAGCTCCACACTGTTTACTGTACAGACCCTGAGATTTAAAGAATTGTGACTAGTAGAAAAAACCCAATATATGAGTTGTCCTTACAGCACTGGGTGACAAGAACTCCGCCCACTGTAATACACAACCCATGGTAGCATGGTAGCAGGAGCATTTAGCCTTTCCTGGGAGGTTTAGAAAACTTCCCAGAGAATGTGGCATTTGAACTGAATCTTGAAGAATGAGTGGGTTTTTCCCAGAGGATCAGGACATTTGAAGTAGAGGGATGGCGTGTACAAGAGGAACAACAAAGCACATGGCCAGAAGGTAGGTGGGTGTCTTAGTCTACTTGGGCTGCCACAATAAACACTACAGACTGGGTGGCTCAAACAGGAAAAATCTATCTTTCACAGCTCTGGAGGATGGAAGTCTGAGGTCAGGGTGCCAGCACAGACTCTGGTGAGTTCTCTTTTCCTGCCTTACAGATGGCCACCCTCTTGCTGTGCCCTCACTTGGTGGAGAGAAAAACCCTCTCTTCTTATTAGAGCATGAATCCCATCATGAGGGCACCACCCGCATGACATCTTCCAAACCCAGTTATCTCCCAAAGGCCCCGTCTCCAAATATCATCACATTAGGGCTTCAATACATGACTCCTGGAGGGACGTAATTTAGTCTACAACACTCTGTTTCTAGTCCCCTAAAGTTCATATCCTTGAATGCAAAATACATTCATTCCATCCCAACAGCCCCCAAAGTCCTAGCTCATTCCAGCTTCAACTCTAAAGTCTAAGGTCTAAAGTCTTATTTAAATATCATCTGAAGCAGCCATGAGTGAGGCTCAAGGCATGATTCAGCCTGAGGCAAAATTTCTCTCCAGCTGTGAACCTGGGTAAACAGGTGTTCTGAGATCCAATTTCCAACGTGTGTGTGTGTGTGTGTGTGTGTGTGTTTAGGGGGATAGTTTAAGGGTTCAATCCCCCACCCCGCTTCAGACGCCAGTCACAAGCCCAGGTTGTTACCTGTGATTTTGACTGACTGGCTACAGGTTGGAGGTTCCCATGACCCCCTCCTTGGACTTCAGATGCAATTGGAAAGTTCAAGTTGTTACCTGTATTTATGACTGACTGGCTATAAATCAGAGGTTCCCACAATTCCCTCTTCTTTGGTTTAATTAATTTGTTATAGGGGCTCACAATACTCAGAAAAAACATTGTACTTACTAGATTACTAGTTTATTATAAAAGGATATAATTTAGGAATAGCCAGATGGGAGTTGTGTAGGGCAAAGTATGTGAGAAAGGGCATCAAAGCTCCAGATGTGTCAGTTTCCCCAAGTCTCCACGTATTCACCAATCCAGGAGCTCTCTGAACTCTGTACTTTTGGGTTTTTATGGCTTCACTGCATAGGCATGCTCGATTAAATCATTGGCCATTCACAATTGATTTAACTTCTAGCCCCTCTTTCCTCCCTGAAACTCAGGGGAGTGGGACTGAAAGTTCTAACCGGCTACCCCAGGTTGGTTCCCCTAGCAACCAGCCTCAATTCTTAGGTGTGGTCCAAAAGTCACCTCATTAATGTAGCAAGAGACATCTGTCACTCTCATCACAGACAGTTCCAAGGATTTTAGTGGCTCTGTGCCAGAAACAGGGATGAAGACCGCATATATATTTCTTAGTGTGAATCACAATATCACACTGTGGAACCAGACAAGCTTTGTGTTTCCAAAGTATGATGGTGGGACAGGCATAGGGTAAACATTTCCAGTCCAAAAGGGAGAAATCAGAAGGAAGAAAGGGGGATGGGTCCCAAGCGAGTTGAGTACCCAGGAAGCTAATCTCCATCAGATCCCAAGACTAAAGATTTAAGCCCCTTTGGTTCAATTACCAAGTCCACTGGGGCAGCAGTCCCGCTCCCATGGCTCTGCTGGCCAAGGCTTGTGCCCCTAAAGGCTCTGCTAGGCAGGGATATTATCCCTAAAGCTATCCAGGCAGCTCAGCCCTTGGCTCTGGATGACCCCACCCGCATAATATTGATTAGAAGTCCCTGTCTCTATCCCCTTCAATCCAACCTGGCAATGTCCCTTCTCATATAATCCCTTAATCTCTTGATTGCATGATAATCCAGCCCCTGGTGTTCTTGTCTGAACATGCTTTCTCATTTTTTTGCAATATGGGCAGGATGAAAACTATCTAAATCTTCAAGTTTTGGTTCCTTTTTGCTGAACAGCTCCTTCTTTATTTCATCTCTCTCTTCCTGCACTTTACAACAATCAGTCAGGAGGAAGCAATGTTAATACTTTGCTTAGAAATCTCAGCTAACTATCCAGTTTCAATCATTTGCAAGTTCTGCCTTCCACACAACACGGTAACATGAACACAATTCAGCTAAGTTCTTTGCCATTTTATGACAAGAATTGTTCTCCCTCCAATTTCCAATAACATGTTTCCATCTGAGACCTTGTTACCAAGTCCAAGCTCGCACTGCTTACTGCACCACAGGACAGTAAATCTAGAGACGAGTTGCTGGGGCAAGGGCTAGCGACTTTATTCAGAAAGTCAGCAGACCGAGAAGATGGTAGACTGGTGTCCCAACGAACCATCTTCCCCAAGTTAGATTTCAGACTTCTTTTATACTAAAAGGGGAAGGAGTAAAGCCCTGGGTCTGGCCAGACTCTGGAGGGGATGTGCTAATTTCTTCCTTCCTGCACCCATTCACAGGTGGGTCTGGTTGGGATGTTTCCTGTGTGCTAAACAAAGGTATGTTAGCTTAAGGCTCATCACCTGGGAGGCAGGGTTCCCAGAGATGGGCCATTATGTATAATTTAAGCTTATAGGCAACATCCCTTTAGTGATTAACTTGTAATAGAACACAGTTTCTTTCCTATAACAACCTCACCAGAAATGGCCCTTAATGTCCATATTTCTATACCATTCTGTTAATAATTATTTATATAGTCTCTAAGAAGATGGAAACTTTCCCTCCAGGTCTCTTCTCTTCTTATGAGCCCTCAAAAAATTACCTTTAAAAGTCCCTTTGAGGCAATGTTGGCTTTTTCTAGCATGCACCTCAAAGCCCTTCCAGACTGTACTCATTACCCAGTTCCAAAGCCACTACCACATTTGTAGGCATTTCTTATAGCAGCACCCCACTTCTCAGTACCAAAATCTGTCTGCATCTGGGAACCAATAATATATGAAGAGATTTACTGTAAGGAATGGACTCACGCAGTTATCGAGGCTGAGGAGTCCCAGGATCTGCAGTCAGCAAGCTGAAGACCAAGGAGAGCCAATGGTATGGTTCTAGTCTGACTCCAAAGCCTGAGAACAAGGAGAGTCAATGATTTAATTCCAGTCTGAGTCCAAATCCAAAGGCAGGAGAAGGCCGATGTCCCAGCTCAAGGATATTCAAGAAGAGAGAGCACATTCTCTTTTCATTCTATGCAAGCCTTCAGTGGATTGGCTGCAGCCCACCAAGAAGAGCAATCTGCTTTACTCAGTCTACTGATTCAAATGTTAATCTCATCCAGAAATACCCTCACAAACACACCCAGAATAATGTTTAACCAAATATCTGGGCACCCCATGACCCAGTCAAGCTGACATAAAATTAATCATCACAGTGTGTATGGAGGGGCTTGTGTGGATGGAGGTTGGATGGGCAGGGCTGGAGCCATTTAAGAGCACACATGGTAAGCCTTCTGAAACTTTTTGTTCCCTCTTAGCTAATAAGGAAGCATTTAAAAGTCTTTTAGCAGCAAGGACACAGGATCAGAATTGTGTTTTCATTTCTCATTAACATTAATGGTGGTGATTGAAATTTCTTCAGAAATTCACCCAAAAGACCCTGAAGTCTGGTTAAGACACAACAATATTTAGAGGCACTCCAATCTAGATTCACATCCCGACTTCAGCACATATTATTTATGTGAATTCGTCAAGTTACTTAACCTCTTTCTAGGTCTCAGTTCTTCCATTAGCAATAGAGAAATTGCAGAGAGTCATGTGGATCAAATGCTATCATCCCTAAAGTAACTGGAAAAAAGTACCTTTCCCCAAATGTTAGCTCTCTTACCCTCTCTGTGGACACTGTCAGCCTAGATATGCTGCCTACATCAGCATATTTTCACCAGTATAGGGACCACAGTGTTAAGAAATCATATTTCTGTATTTGGAATTTCATTTTATTATTTATAAAAAAGGGAGTTGACTGATAGAAGCAAGTGGATTGTTTTATGTTTTATTATAAAAAATTTCAAACATGCACGAGAGTATAATTAATGAACTTTCATATACACATCACCCATTATCAAGATTTTGCACACGTGCTTTATTGATGGCTTTCTGTGAAGTATTTTAAAGCACCCAGACATCTCACACACCCTAGTGTACCCTAAAAATATGGGTATATTGCTATATAACTAAAATGCATTATCACACTTAACAACACTAAGTAAATATTCATGTGTTCTCAACAGTAATGATAGTTCTGTATGCTCTTAGAACTATTCATATTACAGGGGCTTTGTTAATAAATGCATAGAAATTGATGGATAAAAAATAATTTATCATTTCTAAATATATGCATACTCTTAACAGTCCCCCCAAAAGTGTTGTTCAGTTAGGTTGGCTTATGATTTGAAATACAGAGTTTAGTGTGAGTTAATAATATTCTCACAAAGACGTGTGCCATTGATGATGACGACAGTTTAAACTTGGCAGATCAATATCAGAACATTACCAACAGGCTAGCTTTCCTTGTATTCTCTGTAAAAACTTGTGTTTTATCTGAATTAAAGAGCCATTGACATTCAATTCAGGGATGTGTGTGACAGAAAAAAGAGAGAATATATATATATACTTTCTCTGTTTTTAAGTGAAGTTATTGGAAAGCAATGACTTTCTTCATAAAGTAGACACAATAACAAAGCCTTATTGTTGAAATTGTTTTTATGCAACTACTCAAGTCAAAAATGTCTTCATCCTTGAAACTGACCTTATCCTAGTCATGGATTGTTGGTGTTTAATATTCAAGCTTCCTAATTCTTTTTTGAAAGGCTGTCGCAGGAGAATTGCATGCAGAATATATAATGATTTATTTAGTCTCACAGTCCCTCATATGTGGGGACCAAAGAAAAGAAAAAGAAGACAAGCTGATTCTCTCATATTAGTAGAAACAATTGTCTATGAATTAATTTAAGCAATTGATAATACAAAATTAAAAATAGTAACATAAGAATCTGATTTTTTAAAGTGTTTTTGCTATTCATACCATCCATCCATATTTGAAACATCTGTATTTTAAGTGCTTCAAGATAAGATATTTTAGCCTTGTACTGTTTCCATGAAATTCGATTCACCCATCAGAATACTAAATTCGTAAAGTTCATTCATCTCCACAGTGAATTTCCATGAGTTTATTTCAAGAAACAAATATTCACAAACCCAGACGATTGTTGTGAAATAGAAGGATAATGATGACACAGAGCTTGTAGATCATTTTTTCCCATATAAGTCTAACAAAACAAAACAAAACAAAACAGGCTGCATCAGCACATTTAAATGTTTGAAAAAATTTAGCCAGACAACTGATTATCTTTAAAAAAAAAGAAAAACAAAAAAAGGTTTGATTCAAGTAGGTTATTAGCTAAATTCTATCTCATTTTCTCCCAATGTTTTGTGTTTGTGGTTAAATAGGCAGTGTATAGGATTGCTCTCTGGTATGGATGGTATAAGCAAAATAGTTGAAAAATGAAGGTCAGCCATATTGCCTTATTTCTGAGTACAAACTTGGTGCCTTGGAAGTACTTTTTGAACTTCTGGGGGTTACATGTAAGCCAGTAAATTTGCAGCAGTGTCCATCAGAAATTTCAGCTACAAGGAGCCAGGCCTAGCTTTAATATGGGTGCAAGATGATTTTGGCTTCAAAAAGACAAGAAGCCACTTGGTATCTCCGTTAGGATTTTAATGCTTGTCTCATAGTCAACCAGCCCAAAACTCATCTCCTGTCAAGACTTCCCCTGCCTCAACTGCTCAGGCTAAGAAGCTCTGCTCAGAGTAGTGCTTGACTCTTCTTTCTCTCACAGCCCATTTCCAGTGTTCAGAGAATCCTGCAGGCTCTGCCTTTAAAATGTATTTGGAACCCAGCCACTTCATCGTCACCATCCGGGTCCAGGCCACCCCATGTCTCCCCTGGATTACTGTATTAGCTGCCTAACTGGTGCCCATTTTCACTCTGGTCTCTCTACAGTTTTGTCTCAACACAGCAACCAGGATGATTTGTTTTCATTTTTAGAATTCCCTGCTTGAAACTCTCCAAAGACTTCCATCTCTGAGTAAAGTCCGAAGTCTGCATTATGGCCTATGACTTTCTACTTGACCTGATTTACGGGTTACCATGCTCCCCCTCGTTCATTTATCCTTCAATACACCAGACGCACCCATGTCCCAGGGATTTTGCACTTGTTACTTCCTCTGCCTAGAATATTTTCCCCCCAGATATCCACACAGCTAGCTCTCTCATCTCCTTCAAACCTTTGCTTAAATATCTTCTTGGTGAGGCCTTCCTTGGCCTCCTCATTTAAACTTGCAATCACCCCCAATGTTCATTATTCTTTTCCCCAGCTTTCTTTGCCTCTGTAGCATTTATCACCACCTAAGCCATGACTAATTTAATTTATTTACTTACTTTTTATTGTCTGTCTCCTCAACTAGAATATAAGATCTCTGAGGGCAGAGGGCTTTTTTAGTTGCTATATCCCTTGTGACTAGAAGAGTATCTGGCACACAGTAGGTGATAAATACGTGTTGAATAAATGAACAAAGGTACCCACGGAACTATTTAGCAATATTTTACATTATGTGTTTTTAAAACATGCTACCATACTGTATATATAACACTTTCTTTTTATAGCCAACAATTTGGCCTAGAATTCTTCCGATGTTAGTATGTGGCTCAACCTCATTTGTTGGAATTGCAGTATGCCTTATATGGATGTAGCTCAGGTATTAAGGGACCTTTAAATTTTTCCAATTTTTAATAAAGACAATGTAACGTGTATATTCTGCACCTGCTTCCTTGGGTGCATGAGAGTGTATTTCACTGGGGTAGGTAGATTTGTGGTTTTTCACCTTTGCTAAGCTGGAACTATGTCCCTGGCATTCCTTCTTTTACATAGTTCCTACATAGTGTGAGCTCTAAGAAGCATTTTTCATGAGATTTGGAAGGTGGAAGTTAGCAGGAGCCATATTGTTTTTATACTTGGAAGGTCGGTCTGGGCACCAGGTGCTGCCTCCGCTCATGCACCTATCGCTTATCTACCGGCTCCCGCGACTGCCCTGGGGTAGCAGCTGGGCCGCTAAGCCAGCCAGGCTGTGTCTCCTGCTTCAGCTTCTCTGCCTCCCGGGCACGGCGCATGTTTAGTCCATGATGGCACGCGCGGGGTCCTCCTGTTGGACCCCCCCCCCCCCATCACCCAAGTGAGAGGTTTGGTGGTGCTGAGAGTCTAATGCAGATTCCCAACCTTCCTCGGGGCTTCAGCCTCAGCCTCCCAAGTTCCAGTTTATTCTTCCTTCTCCCATTACGTCCTGTTACTTCCATCTTCCCTTCCTGACCACCTGCCCTGTGGATTTCATGCTCCAGCACCAGACACAGAAAGGACAGCCACATATTGACTGTGCAACCATCTCCCACAATTGCTTAAGGTCAAACCAAATATATGTATTTATATCCTAGTGGTTCTGCTTCTTTGTTGAAATGCTGACTGATGCAGGTAGACATGGAAAAACAAATTTGCCAGGCCATAGGATTTGTGCATTTCTTTCATTTTCATAGACTTAAAGATGGATCTCTCATCTATGAAACATTGGAAACATTTCCCCCCAGGGATCTATAAATTATGAATCAGTTTCATTTGTTGGCACCTTAACAATCTGAGCAGATAGTAGAGTGTGTTTTCATGCGGAGAGGGTGGCTATGGAGGAATCCAGGGAAGGGAAACAAGAGTAACATGAGACCAAATGATGTCTCATCCTCCTCTGCACAGCTGGCCTTAGTTAACAGGACCACAGTGAATCAATTTACATTTTAAATACTCCCTTTGTAATGCCAGAAATCAGAAACATAATTTCAACAAAATAAAAGCTTAGATTTTTTTTTTTTCTTTTGTCAAACGTCGTTTGAAGGTTTGTTGTTCATGAACAAAAGCAATTTTCCTCAGTGTGTGCATTCTGACCCTTGGCAGATGTTGGACAGATGTTTTTACTATAGACACGTGGGGACTTACAGGAAAAACACCCTTCTAATTACTGAAAGCAGCCAAAAACTGTGTTCCATAACTTAGTGATGGAATTAAAAACCCATCTCATGGCTTAAAACATTCATATTAAGATGCCATAATAGTTTGTTGTTCCTTTGATCACATCTATGTCCTAAGAGTAAGTTCCTTAGACCTCTGTCTTTACAGAGGCCCAGTGAGACGTTTTAAACTCTTGCCCCCCTTGTTACTACTGATTGAACTAGATTTTTGGAAGACAGAATCCTCTTTAGATTTTCTAGTTTCCCTCTACTATAAAGAGTTTCTGTCAAGCAGTAGTCCCTAAAGATGTCAATAACAAAAGGCCATTTTAAAAAGTGAAGGAGCTTTCCTCTTTGGAAGAATGTGTGGGTGGAGGGATGTGCTTGACAGAGCAGGGCCTGCCTGCCTCAGATATTGTGCCTCATGGGCTTCTATGGTCGACCTTGGCAAACCAAGCTTCACCATAGAAAGTGACTGTGGCTCACCCGTAGAGTGCCAGAGGGTCCACATGTGCCTTTAACAGAATCAACATTCCTGGATGACATTAGGTTCGCAACTAGGAAAAGCAAATTCTTGGATGATTTATATTTTATTTTGCAAAACTTAGATGAGCTCAGACACTAAGCCGAAGGTTAATAGTTATCTCTTTCCTGAAAGCTGAACTCCCATTCAGCAAAGACCCACAGCGACTCTGTGGGTCTCTGGGGAGCTCTGCCTCTTATCTCTGGTGGCAGCCAAGGGCCTGGCACAGCTGGGAAAGAGCAAGAGTTGAAGCTGCTCTGCAGTGAGATACTTCACTAACAGTCCTGTTTGTATTCCAGAGGCATCTATTATGTACTCTTAAGTCACTCTCCAGGGAATCTTAAAATGTGTTCTAGCCTCGTCAGGTGATGGTTAGGGATGTGTTCAAGCTTTGGAACAGCTTTACTGATAATGTATAAAATCTGAACAGAGTTGCTGGGGTTCTGCCCTGCTCTGGTCCCTAATAATCAAGTTCTTGGAAATAGGTGTCTTCCCTTCTTAGAAATTCTTTTTTATTTTTAAAACACCATTAACGTTCATTGAGAAATGCACTTTTTCAGAGCATTTCTGGCCTAGGGTTCTGTGTTTGGTCCTTCTCGGCATCTAAATTTCCTGTGAGCAGGGCACATTCCACACAGTCGTTCCTGGTTGGCCTAGAACGCTCTCTGCCTTTGCAGCCCCAGTGGTTTAGTTTTTCTATTCCTGAGGAGAAAATAACTCACTTCCTAACCCTGACTCTGATGTCATTTCCTTTCCTCTTCATGCCACAGAGGGCTCCCATTCTGGGAAGAAGCATTTAGGCTTCTGGGAGGAGTTCTATGGTAAGGTATGGTGTACACCTTTCATATGTAACTTTGGGCCCAGGGTAGATGATTGGCACATCCGTAACCTCAAATGCCATCTGATACCAACCAGCTCATTCTCACTCATCTCCCCCCTCTACCAGAGAGCACCTCCAACCCTGACAGGCATACCCTGATACACAGAGTTCCATACCCATCTTCCCCCCACCTGCCTAACTTTCTCCTCTCATTGTTCTAAGAGACACAGCCCCAAGCATGGATCTCCACAGACCTCACTTCATGCAGTGGTGGTGAAGAGCAGAGATCTCAGAGCCAGGGTGTGTGGGTTCCAGACCGGGCTTTTCATTTACTAGTGGTGTAAACGCAGGCAAATTACTTGATCTCTTTGTGTCTCAGTTTCCTTAGCTGTAAAATGTGGGATTAAAATAGTATATTTACCACATAGTATTGTCGATATTTATTGAATTAATATATGTCTGTTTTCTTGAATAGTGCTGGCCAATAGTAAGTACTATGTAAGGGTTAGCTATTATTTTCTGACATATTTGAAATGCTGCAGCTATTTCCAAAGTATGTCTGTTTTTTGTAAAGGACGGTTCCGGATTATGGATCTTTTTTAAGTTGAAAGTATTACCAGATTCTTCAACTCTCTCTTTTCCTTCTCCTTTTTACTTTCCTTTTCATTTTCTCTCTGTACCTGCATAGGGAGGTAAAGCACAAAATGAGTCCACCTTGCTGACTCTAGGTGCAAAGGGTTCCTTGGGTAGCACTTTGGAATCTTTGATGGGCCTAATGGTATGTCTCTTAATGCATCCCAATGTTTGTAACATGACATCAATGGCTTTCTTCATCTAACAGCAACCATATGGAAGTAGTAGTAGCTATTTACCGTGGACTGGATCTTGTGATAGGTATATAAACCTACAGGCTGTCTCTTTACAAACTTAATCTTAACTTTTAGAAACATGGTGGTAAATACCACATGAAACAGCTGAAAGAGTGGACGTGATTTCCTCTGGGAAGGGGAGATGGGGGAAGGAATGGGTGGGCAGGGGATTGCAATTGTCTTCTTGTACTCTACAGAATGATTTGACTTTTACCTCTTTCTTCTGGTATTTATCATCATTATCAACAAACATGCTTACACTTTCATTTCCTGATTTTTTTTCAGTATTACATATTATCTCATGGTTTCCTGTTATTGGGAGGTAAGGATTGAGCTCTCTTACAGCCCTTCTCCCAACATCTCAATATATTTTGGTTAGCTCAATACTGTATTTAGACAGTATACTGACTGTAAATATTATTCACAACTGAGCCATGTAGTATATATTTCATTTCTTTTCTCTTATTGTACAATGTTGAGTATCCTCGGAGTTAATAGCTATTTTTTCTATGTGTCAATCACTTATTCAAGCCCTCTTGGTATCTTCAAACATAGCAGGTAATTACCAGATTTGGTTTTGTTTGTGCTATCTTTCCTCCAGCCCTCCATCTTTCTTCTCTAACCCAGTAGTTAACCTGGGTCTCTCCTTACCATCACCAGAAGATAGGGGTGTGATTTCTTCTACTTCTCTCTTTTGTTGGATTCTTGTTTCTTGAATGGCATGTCTTCCTTTTCTTGGTCAAGTGGAGCACATCCTCCACTAGTCTCCTGAGAAAAGGAACAAAGGAGATAAATTTGTTGAGGCTTTTCACATGTGCATATCTATTATCACCTATACTCACAACAATCTGCAAGATAGTTTTTATTATACTTATTTTATTGATAAGAAAACTGAAGTTTAAAGAGGCTTGAAACATCTGCCCAAGCACACATACCTATAACGAAGTAGAACTGAGAAAGAAATTGGCAGAGTTGTATACATGCATGCACACACACACACACACACACAATATAGAATTGGCTAGTACCATTTATCATTAATTCATTTCATTTTTACAGAAACAAATTTTAGAGAATTAATTTGAAGAGTATAAATTTTTCTCTCCTTCATTTAATTTTTTCCCTTTCGAGTTTTGCCTAGACAATTAATTCATCACTCTTTTTGAATGATAATCCTAGAAAAAAATTTCATTTTCTGTAATTAGAATATCAGCTTGAATATTAAAAGACAACAATCAATGGAGAAATGTTACAGATATAGCAAATTGAGTTTGACTATATTATATTGTATAAATGTTAGTTTGGACACAATATTTTTTTCATGGGCATAATATAAATAGCAATAGGACTACAAGGATTTATAACTGCTGAGTAATTAGAAACTTATAAATTCTGGCTACAGTTTTTATTAGAGAAACAATTCTTCACTCCCAGTTCTTTATTGAATTATGTGACTATTGAACTTGAAGTCTAGGCAATGGCCTAGATGACCTTGAGTTCTCTCCTTTAGCACTAACATGTTAAAATCACTTCATATAAAAATGAGGAACGAATGTAAAAATGATACCAGTGTTTAATAACATTGATACCAATGTTTACCTCCACAGCTGTTATGAACTGAAAGTTTGTGTTCCCTCAAAATTCATATGTTGAAGCCCCAACCCTTAATGTGATGGAATTTGGAGATAGGGCCTTTGGGAGGTAACCGGGTTTAGATGAGGTCATGGGGGTGGGGCCCCCATGGTGGAATAGTGTCCATATGAAAAGAGTAAGAGAGACTAGAGTACACTCTTTTTTCCACCATGTAAGGACATTGAGAGAACACTGATGTTTACAAGCCAGGAAGAGTGTTCTCACCAGGAATCAAATTGGCTAGCACATTGATTTTGGACTTTCCAGCCTGAAGAACTGTGAGAAATAAATGTTTGTTGTTTAAACCACCCAGTCTATGGTATTTTGTTATAGCTGCCAAAGCATATCAAAATAATAGCTCATTTATTAAAATCTGGGATATTTTAAGACCTAGGATATTATAATATGACGAGGAACACTTTATATTTAGAATGAACACTTTATATATTAGTTTAAGATATCATGTAATTTGGAGGGCTGTAGAGTGTTTTTTTCAAAATCAGAACTCTACAGTTGGAAACACTAGGGTTCAAGTTTCACCCCTGCCACCATTGGCTGTTGGAATCTGAACAACTTTCTGCATTTGTGACATAGCATTAATAAGGCACACCTTGTAGGGGATTGTGAGAGTCAAAAGACTAATGTCAGGTACTTAGCATCATGCCCTGTATGTACTAAGTACACAATATACGTTAGATTGCTTTTTTTTAAAATGACTTACATTTATTTTCTCTCTCTCCACCCCCCTCCTTCTCCTTCCCTCTCTCTCCCTCTCTGAGGTGGTAAAGAAAGACTCAAAATCAAGAGTAGTTTCCTGACTAAGAGGTCTATATTAGTCAGGATCAAGTCACAAGACAGAAAGTACAAAGTCTTTTGAACAAGGAAAGTTAAATATAAAGAATTATTAATAGCAGAATGAAGTAACAGAGACTTAACTTGTGAGAGGTAAAGAGAATTGGAAAGGATACAGGGTTAGCAGATATAGGGAGCAGCCACCACCCCTAGGGGGAGATACAGTGTCCGAGGAAGCACCCTCACCACACCCAAGCTGAGATCCAGACCTCCTTGCAGGGACTAGGATGACTACTAGATGGCAGGAAAGTCACTGTGGAGGTGTACTGGTAGGACTTGCCAGAGATCTTCCCTCCGGGTTGTCAGAGAATGCAGTCCACAGAGAATTATCAAGCCTCAGAACTTGCGAGGTGCTGGGGATACCTGCTGACCACTGGATGCTGATGCAGCTGGGAGCTGGGGAGGCTGCCCTCTGTGGGAGTCTAGTCCACTGCCCTGTGTGGCTTGGACCAGGGCACTTCCAGGTCATCTGTACAAAATAAAGGTCAGCCCCCCTGGGTTGATAGATGACCAAACTTGCAGGATCCTGGGCATATGTATACACGAAGCTGGGAACAGTTCCCAGGCTGGAGCACTGCCTTGTACTGCATGGGGCCCCTGGCTATGCCACTGCTGCTTGAGTTGGAAGCTAAAAAGAGTGTGCTGCAGCCAGATATTAGAGAAAGGTGCATCCTTCTGGAACTCAGCACAAGAGGGCAAGCAATGGAGAAAAAGCATACTCTTCTGGAGCCTGGAAAGAGATCTACCCAGGAACCAAGAAGAGAACTCTTTTCTCCCCAAGTCTCCCTCTGGCACCCTCTATAGACAAGGCTTAATGTCTTGCTGGGTGGCAAAAGAGAAATATCTGCAAGGCCCAATTCTGTTATCACAGAGCATGCAAAAAGGATGAATTTGCCGCTGACCTGTAATACTTCAATAACCTGTACCATGTCACAGTCAGAATCATACATACAAATAAATCACCATATCAGGACAACATTTATAGTGTGCCTGACACTGTGTACCCTAGAGAGATCAAGACTATTAATCCTTAATGGGGTGATAAATGTCACATATACCATTCCAGGTGTCTGACATCCAAGAAAGAAATTTTAAATCTCATCCTCAAAGAACTTAAGGAGGAAGCACGAAACAATTAGAAACAAACAATAATATACTGTCAAGAGTTAAGTAGGTTATACAAACTTTTTTGCCAAGCAACTATAGAGATGACGGATTTTTTTTACTATGTTTTTGTGTATTTATGTCTTTTTAATCTTCCACAGACACACTCAAACTGCTTTCTATTTAAGTATTTATTAAATTCCACAATAAAGTATATTTCTCTACAAGCTTTATAAACCACAAATAAACATTACTTTAAAATCATACAAAATCATATCACAATATTCTGCATGCACTAGTTCTGAATTTCCCAAAGCCTGAAGATCATTACTTTGTAGATTAGCCAGAACAGTTTTTTTTTTTTTTTTTGGTTAAATAAATATTCTTTGTCCCACCCCAGTGATGTCTTATTTGTTGCCAATTTGTCACATTTGTTTTTCTTGCTATTGCTTCCCTTAAGAAATGCATCTTGGTAGTTAAAAGAACATGTTGGAATCCAATAGACCTGGTTTAAATCCCAGCTCTTTCACTTTTTAACTTAAACAGTTATATAACTTACATGAAGACATACTTATGTATCTATGGTACTTAGCAGACTGTTGATACACTGTAAATATTAGTTATATTTTAAAGTTTAACTAGCCTAAGAAAGGGGAGAACAAAAACTAATTAGTCTATTTTCTGCTTGTTAATATCAGTGATAATGGAAGTAAGGGGAGGAAATTTTGAAACTCATGGATAAATACAGTTTAGCTGTCATCCATCAGTGGACATCAGTTTGATGAATAGTCTCTGTAGTGACAGAGGCACAGCACTGGTCCAATCAACCAGAAAGTCTTAACAAATCAAGTTGTGAGTTTGGGGTGATGACAAGTCCATTTATTCATCTCTTTCTTTCTCCTAGGACTATGGCTGCTTTGGTGCCCTCAGGAAATGAAATAACATCAGAGTTAGATTAGATATTCTCTGTAGACTTGGTTCCCGGATATTAACATCCAGAGAGCACACAGAATGTTTACATGTGCTGGATTCATCTGGCTTCCTCATGATGAGCCAAGGCCAACTGGAATAGCCCATGTAGCCGAGATGTTATCATGATAAGCTCACAGTCACCAGATGTTCTATTTTCTACTCTCTCCCACATGGCAAAAAGTGAAACTGTCTGCCAGCCTCTTGATTAAACCAGTCTTCATCTTCTGTCCCATCCAAAATGCCAACTTCATAAATTATCTGTTCCACCCATTCTTTACCCTACAATCCCCTGACTGCATCACATACCTTACACTCCACAAAATACCAGAAAACAAATGTTAAGAAATTCCTGAGAGAAAGCAGAGCTTCTTGAAGAAAACAGAATTCCTTCTGCTTTCATTTTCCTTATTAATTAAAATAATTTAAAAGCTGTACATCATAGGAAAAACAGAACCCATAGAAATGGATTGAGGCCCAAGATGTATAAGGAGAGAGAAATCAAGCAAATATCTGTGTAGAACAGATATTTCAGATCTCAGCCACAAATCAATTTTTTTTATGGAAAGCAGGAAGAAGTTAATGGAGGATCACAAAATTATTTTGAAAAATTATGGAAAACAGTGACTAATGACCCAATTTTTGAAACAATGAAGAAGTTGGATACCACAAACTTTAGAACAGAAGCTTCACCATGATCATGGGAAAGCTGATGCAATGGATTATTAAATGGCAGTTTGTGAGCTCTTAGAAAGGAAGCAAAGCTCGCTGGAGATCAGCATAGTTTTATATGATCAAATAATGTCAGACATCACATTTCCTTTACTGACAAGGGTTTTGAATGGGATAGAGCAACAAAATCCTTTAGAAATGGTATATATTAATTTCAGAAAGACATTTACCAAAATATCCCTTGATGTGCTTTGGGCAATTCATTAATTTATTTAAGACATATTTATTAAACCCATATTATATGCCAAAGGTTATACTAGCACTATGCAACATAGAAGAATATAGGCTGGATGATGGTAACTGTGGGTAGATTGAATACTTTCTAAAATCTCTACTCCCAAAGTATGTACTATCACGTGAAAGAAGGCTAACAGTGGTAGTCAGCAAGACTCTAAGAGTCCTAGCTGTCCTACATTTTTATGAAGATTGTTAACTACCCAGAATTGCTTAAGTTTAAGTGACATATTTGAAAACAGAATCAAGGCTGAGAGATAACTTGATAGGCTAAAGTAATGGGCCAAAAACGACAAGGCAAAATTAATTGGAAATGACACAATATCTTGCACTTAGTTTCAAGAAATCAACTGCACGGGTAAAAAACAGCCTTCATTAAAACAGTTGCTCATATGAAAACATCTTAGCCATTGCATTTCACTGGAAGGTCACTATGATTTATTAAGTGTGACCTCTCTACCGAAAATTTAATAGAATTTGAGCTACCTGTCAGAGGCTTAGAGTCAGAATAAGAGTCCATCATAAGGACACTACCCCATACTTGTCAGACTATTTCTACCATGTTATGCTCAGCCTTGGGTACTGAATTGTAAGAGGGGCAGTCTATGTCTACCAGCATGCCAAGTTGAAGGCAAGCAGTATTGTGTATATTTTGGCAATCTTGTCATAGAAGGTCAACTGAACTAATCGAAGGATGTCTGCACAGAGAAACGAAAACTCCCTAGGGAGATACAATAATTATCTTCAAATGTTGAAGGGTTTCAATGTGGAAGAGGGATTTAACCAAGTTTGTGAGTTTATGACCTTAGAGCCTCGGGATACACAAGGGACTGAGAGGTCTTATTTGCTGTGCAGGGTATTGGGGATTTGAAGAGAATGGAGAAGAGAGAGTAGAAGGGGTTTGAAAACCAGTATAATAAAGAGGAGGAATAGAGACTGTCTGGTGAGTAGAGCAAAGCCTTTGAGATCAGATATACCTGGATTCAAGTCCTGGCTTTGAACTAACCATGTGATCTTGGGAAAGTTGTCTAACCTCTCTCAATTCAGTTTTATCACCTGTGAATTTGGAATAATGATCGTACTTAATTCAGAGGATTGATATGAGAGTGAAAATATGTGATGCATGTAAAGAGAGATGTGCACAGCATGTGATCAATTAATATTAGCTTGTCTGCTTTTTCTGTAATGCAATGGAGTAAAGCTAGGATTAGCATCTGGAGGTTAAATTGAGTCAGTTTTTGGCTTTCTAATATAAGAAACTTCTGATCTGTTAGAACTTCCCAATAATACATTTTGAGTAATAATGAGCTCTCCTTCATTGGAATGTTCAAACAGGTTTGGGGAGGACTTTTACATCATATAAGACATTGTTCTAGAATGACCCTATTAGTTCCTAGCTTTTATAAGTATGAGGATCTGTATTTAGCATCAAATATTTCTCATAATTTTTCATATGATAGTATTTGTATTTTATTTATTCAGTTGAAATAAGCACAACAGAAACTCCTGTAGAAAATATGAGTGACGGCTACAACATTGAGTTTTTACTGTGTGGTAGGCACTTTACAATAACTCTACAATAAACTTTACAATAAACTCTACAATAAACTCTTTGCAATAAACTCTATGACACAGATGAACAAACTGAGGCTTCTAAGACTTAAAACATCGGACCTAGGCTACAGAATTTATGGAGGACGGTAAAAACTTTAAAATATTTTTAAAAACCCTAATTATCATACAAACAAATAGTAAACATGTGCCAAAATGTTATTTAACTTATCACTGAGAAAATCAAAAAATGACAAAGTTGGTTCAATGGAAGATATCAGAAACTGATTATATTATATAGAGTCCATGAAAGAAAGAATGCTGGGATAAAATTGCTAAATCAGATACAAAAATTTTATTGCCTTGATTCCATGAGGACAATAAAAACATAATCTTTGGAGTTATTTTCTCTCCTGGACAGAAGTGTCTTTTATCATTATTAGACAAAGTCACTGTTAGGTTGTGCAGGGAACAGCCTCCAATACCTAGAATATCTACTGGGAAATGCTCATGGGATCAACACCTAATGAAGAGAGCATAAGAAAGCACGATTGGGCAGAAGGAGAAGCTGCGCTGTGATACTGCCCCAGGGAGGGCTCAGCTGATCCAGCTCTGTTTTCTTGAGCTGCGATGAGGGAGTTAGGCTTTTATATCCCTTTCTTTACATGACTTCACCAGTCATGGGAAGTTGGTTACTCTTGGGAGGAGGTGTGACCTTGGGAAAGCCAGTTTTCTTCAATGAGGCAGTTCCCAAAGAGGACTGGTAACTGAGGACTGTCTTTTGGAAGTATTTCCAGTAGCTTGGGAATAGGACCTTCATTTCTGGAGGTAGATCTGGGGAACTCCTTATGGGCTCTATCACAAATAAAAATGGTTTGTAACTTATCAGTTTTCTACATATAGAAATCTAAAGTATTGTTAAATGTCTGGGCCATAATCGGTAGTAAATAGTAAGTCCAACAAACTTACACTTCCCTAGGTCCTAGAGAGTCATAATGGGTTTGCTAGATAATCATTAGCATAATAACCAAGGGTGTGCAGCCATCTTCTGCATCATTTAAAATTTTCCTTAACAATAGTAAGGGGATATGACTCCAAAGAAACTCTCAACAATTAAGACAATATCATGAAGTAGCTAAGAATTTAACATCTTGAAATGGACTCATAATTTTTAAAATATTAGCACAAATGAACTCAAGATGTGGTATTGCTTCAAACTATGGACATTTCTTGGTAAAATATGAATATGAGACACTCCTCCCAGGGATGTACAACCCACAGATTGCAAATAAAAGCATTAGATAAATTTAGGGCAATTTCTACCTCACAGATTCTGAAGTGCTTGTCTTCCTCAGAGAAAGAACACACCATGGACGTTTACTTTTAAGGAACATCAGGCAAAGTCTCTTTCTTAAACGTGCTTTTTCCTCCTTCCTCACTAGTGACTGAAATTCTTTTAACAGGAACAAAATCTTGCATTTCATCACTAGTGTTATTGCCTAAATTTAAATGACTTTATGAGCAGCAACATTATGCAGTGGACATTATTATTGCTGACCATGATTTTTAGAATTTCTTTCCTTGCAGGCATACTTTGAAGTAAGATGTGGCTTGTGACTTGATTTAGTCAATGAAATATGAGTGTAATTATCATTTCCAGGCAGAAGCATTTATGAGCTGGTGCATGATTTTCTCTGGTCTCTTTCGCTGTTGCAGCAATTGTAGAAGCATGCATTGATGTGGAGGTGCCAACAGTTTGAAGAGGCCTGGAATGCAGAATCACCACATGGAGGCTGGTTGCTATGGAGAGCTGCCCATACTCTCCAGCAGACTTAGTGGGACTGAGAAAGAAACTATGTCAAGCCACTGAGATTTTGTCTTTATTATCTTAGCATAACTGAGGTTAACTTACTAATAGAAATGAAGACTTAAGTGTATGCTAAGGTATAACTGACTCAGATTATCTACTTTCCTTTTGGCAGGTTTTAGCAGAAAGGAATGGCAAAGAGAAGTCAGGAAGACATTTTTAGGACACTCAGTCAGGGGAAAGGAAACCAGTAGGCGGGACAAGGAAATATTTATAATCTTTTCAAGTTTGTCCTGTGGCAAACTTTCGCTGATGTAGTTTATTAAAAGTATTTTTGTAGTTTATTGAAAATATTAAAAATACTTTTGTAAAAGTATTTTTGTAATATTAAAGGTTTCTTTCCCTCCTTCCCTGTCTTCTTTCCTTCCTTCCTGAGTTGATACCAGAGAAACTGGAGCAGAGAAACCTTGAAGATTTAGTTGAAAGTCTTAAAAAATTATATAAAGACTTTCTTACAGTTTAAAGAATATTATGGGATTTCTAATATACGTATCATTGTTCAACTTGCAACTACTGAAGTGGTTCACAATTCAGAAGTCCTTCCAAGTACAAACAGCACATACCTAGGCCACTTAAAGGTTTATTTGTTACTAACTCTACTACTGGGAGAGCACACTTAAAATGTGAGTTAAAATCTACATAGTTTCTAAAAATGTAAACCTCATTTTTATTGGAGTCATACAGGCTCATAACAACAAGAACAAAACCATAGTCCTATATTCACTCTACCCTTCCCATCACTATCTTCTACTTTCAAGAGTCAAATACATTTAACTCTCTTAACAGTTCTCTACAATAGTTACCTTCAAATTTCGTTTTAATTGCTTATAGTTCTCTTTCTCCATTTCTATTTTAGATATTATATATTGACTTACTACTAAGAAGGATGAAGATTTATCTCCATTAAATCGGTAATTGCCCCAATTACCATCCTCTTATACACACCACCCTCCCCTAATTTTAAATATTATACTTTGAGTGAAATCAATATTCATTGACAATACTATGACTATACATATTCACAACTGAGCCATGTAGTATATTATGAGACATTTTATTTAATTTATAATTTTTATTTTCTCTTGATGTGATAATTACCATTTTTGAAAGATTATTTTTCTAATTACTTAACTCTAATTCAGACAGAACTATAATACTATAAAACTCCCAGTGATACATTCAAACACATTTTCTGGTTTCATTTTTTTTTTTTTTTTTTTGACATATTCCTCCTGGAGTCCTCTATCCTCTTGAAATTATTAGGATTGTTTGCTCTCTAGGCCTGCTGCCTAGGTGTCAAAATGGAATCTCCCTTTACCATGAATTTTTGTGCCTTCTGCAATCATGAACACGCTTGAAATGAATGAAAATTGGAAAGCCTCAGGAAAGAAATAGAAACTCTCGACAAAGAAATAGAAGATATAAAGAAGAAGTCAATGGAAATTTTGGAGTGGAAAAGTGTAGTAACCAAAATAAAAAACTCAGTGGATGGACTGAAGAGCAGAATGGATGGGACAGAGGAAGGAATCAGTGAACCAGAAGATAAAACAATAGAAATTACCCAATTTAAATAATAGAGGGAAAAATGACTGAAAAAAAATATGAACAGAGTCTGCCTTGGGCACCTGTAGAATGATAATAAAGGATCTAACATTCATATCATCGAATTCCCAGAAGAGAAAAAACAAGGAGGCCCCAAAAGAGCATTCAAAGAAATAATGGCTGAAAACGTCTTAAATTTAGCAAGAGACAAAACCCCACAGATTCAAGAAACTGAGTGACCCTCAAAAAGGATAAATCCAAATTAATCTATGCCAATACACATCATAATTAAACATCTAAAAATTAAAGACAAAAAAAAATTGAAAAAATTGTTAAAAGGCAAAAGCAATTCCAATGACAGTGGATTCTCATCAGAAATCATGGAGGCCAGAGGAACTGGCAAAATATTTTTCCATTGCTGAAAGGAATTAACTATCAACCAGAATCCTCTACTCAGTGAACATATTTGTCAGTAATGAAGGGGAAATCAAGACATTCTCAGATGAAAGAAAACTAAGGAATCTGTTATCAGCAGACCTAACCTAAAAGACTGTCTAAAGGAAATTTTTTAAACAGAAATCAATAAAATTGAAAACAGAAAACAATAGCCAAAATCAATGAGACAAAGAGCTGGTCCTTTGAAAAGATCAATAAAATGGACAAACCTCTAGGAAGACTGACAAAGAAAAAAATTGAGGACACAAATGACCAATGTCAGGAATGAAACAAGATCAGTGTAGAGACTCTGCAGACATCAAAAGGAAAATAATGAAATGCTACAAACAACTTTATACACATAAATTTGACAATTTAGACAAAATGGACCAATTCTTTGAAAAACCCAAACTACCACCACTTACTCATTATAAAATAGACAATTTTAATAGTCCTATAAATATTAAGTAAATTGAATTTGTAACAAACGCTTCTCACAGAAATCTCCAAACCTACATAGTTACACTAGAGAATTTTATCAAATATTTAAAGAATAACTGACAACAATTCCACACAATCTGGGACAGAATATGCCCCAATTCATTTTGTGAAGCTTTCTATAGAGCTACAGCAACCAAAATTGTGTAATTATAGCATTGGGATAAACATATAGATCAATGGAACAGAATAGAGAACCCAGAAATAGAACTAACATACCCAACAGATTTTTTACAAAGGTACAAAAGCAATTAATTGGAGGAAAGGACCTTTTCAACAAATGCTCCTGGAACAATTAGACATCCAGAGAGGCAAAAAAACACAAAAACAGAAACTCAACCTATTTCTCACAACTTATATGAAAATATAACTGAAAATGGGTCACAGACTTAACTGCAAAACGTAAAACTATAAAACTTTAAGAAAAAAATGTAAAAGAAAATCTTCCAGATTTAGGGCTAAGTGAAATGTTCTTAGACTTAACACCAAAAGAATAATCCATGAAAAGTAATGTTGATAAATTGGACTTCATTTTTTAAAAAATGCTCTTTGAAAGACCCTGATAAGAGATTGAGAAAAGAAGCTATTGACTGGAAGAAAATATTTACAAACCATCCCTCTGAGAAAGAATTGGTATCTCCACTACATAAAAAACTCTGAAAACTTAAGTGTAAAAGCTTTTAAGTTTCATTAGGTCCCATTTGTTTTTTTTTTATTTCCATTACTCTAGGAGGTGGGTCAAAAAAGATCTGCTGTGACTTATGTCAAAGAGTGTTCTGCCTATGTTTTCCTCTAAGAGTTTTATAGTGTCTGGCATTACATTTAGGTCTTTAATCCATTTTGAGTTTATTTTTGTGTATGGTGTTAGGAAGTGTTCTAGTTTCATTCTTTTACATGTAGCTGTCCAGTTTTCCCAGCTCCACTTATTGAAGAGGCTGTCTTTTCTCCATTGTATATTCTTGCCTCCTTTGTCAAAGATAAGGTGGCTCTCTTTCCTGTTCCATTGATCTATATTTCCATTTTTGTGCCAGTACCATACTGTCTTGATTACTGTAACTTTGTATTATAGTCTGAAGTCTGGGAGCCTGATTTCTCCAGCTCCGTTTTTCTTTCTCAAGATTGCTTTGGCTATTCGGGGTCTTTTTGTTACAGATTGCCAACAAACACATGAAAGGATGCTCAACATCATTAATCATTAGAGAAATGAAAATCAAAACCACAATGATGTATCACCTCACACTAGTCAGAATGGCCATCATGAAAAAATCTACAAACAATAAATGCTGGAGAGGGTGTGGAGAAAAGGGAATCCTCCTGCACTGTTGGTAGGAATGTAAATTGGTACAGCCACTATGGAGAACAGTATGGAGGTTCCTTAAAAAACTAAAAATAGAACTACCATAGGACCCAGCAATCCCACTCCTGGGCATATACCCTGAGAAAACCATAATTCAGAAAGAGTCATGTACCACAATGTTTATTGCAGCACTATTTACAATAGCCAGGACATGGAAGCAACCTAAATGTCCACTGACAGATGAATAGATAAAGAAGCTGTGGTACATATATACAGTGGAATATTACTCAGCCATAAAAAGGAATGAAATTGAGCTATTTGAAATGAGGTGGATGGACCTAGAGTCTGTCATACAGAGTGAAGTAAGTCAGAAAGGGAAAAACAAATACTGTATGCTAACGCACATATATGGAATCTAAAAAAAACAGTACTGATGAACCTAGCGGCAGGGCAAGAATAAAGACGCAGACGTAGAGAATGGCCTTGAGGACATGGGGGGGAAGGGGAAACTGGGACGTAGTGAGAGAGTAGCATTGACATATATACACTACCAAATGTAAAATGGATGGCTAGTGGGAAGCTGCTGCATAGCACAAGGAGATCAGCTCGATCTTTTGTGACGACCTAGAGGGGTGGGCTATGGAGGGTGGGAGGGAGGCTCAAGAGGGAGGGGATATGGGCATATATGTATACTTATAGCTGATTTACTTTGTTATACAGCAGAAACTAACACAACATTGTAAAGCAATTATACTCCAATAAAGGTATTTAAAAAAGAAAAAAACTTTAAGTGTAAAAATAGATACAATCCAATAGAAAATGAGCAAAGGCATGAACAGACATTTGACTGTAGAGAACATACAGATGCCAAATAAGCACATAAAAAGATATTCAACATCATTAGCCAATTAAGTAGCACCACACACCTAACAGAATGGTTAAAATAAAAAGTAATAACATCACCAACGCTGGTGAGGATATGGGAAAACTGGGTCACTCATACATTGTTGGTCGGATTGTAAAATGTTACAGTCATTCTGGAAATATTTTGGCAGTTTCTTAAAAATTAAACTTGCAATTTTTGATCCAGCAGTTACACTCATGGGTATTTATCATAGAGAAATTATGATTTATATTTACATAAAAACCTAAACATGAATATTTATAGCCCCCAAAAGGAAACAACCCATATGTCTTTCAATGGATGATTAAACAAACAGCCATACATCCATACCATGGAATATTGCTGAACAATAAAATGTAATAAACTATTGATACATGCAATAACCTGTTTGGATCTCCAGAAAATTATGGTGAATTAGAAAAGCAAATCCCAAAAGCTTACATGGTATATAATTCCATTTATATAAGCTTCTTGAAATTACAAGACCATGGAAATGGAGAACAGATTAGTGCTCACCAGAGATTAAGCAGGTGTTGTGGGTGACAGGGAAGTATGTTCAGCTTTCAAAGTGAAATATGAAGGAGATTTTTGGGATAGAAATGTTCTATATCTTGATTGCATCAATGTCAGTATTCTGGTTGTGGTATTGTACTATAGTTTTGCATGATATTACCACTGGATAAAACTGAGTAAATGGTACAGGGAACACTCCAAATTATTTTTTTACAACTGCATGTGAATCTACAATTATCTCAAAATACAACATTTAACTTAAAATACTATGCCATGAGAAAATAGAATTTTGAAATATTTGGAAATTGACAGATAAACCAATATATATTATACTTGTGTATATATATGTAGTATACATATGTATACATATTGCAGTATACATATATTTGTGTGTATATGAATAAACCTATGATATTTACTCTTTGGCCATTTACAAAAAGCATTTGCCAACCCATGATATACACACACACAAAATTGATATTAGCAGATTCAACGTTCACAGTTTCCACTAGGAGTTAAGAATTCCAGGGCATATAGGAATTTATAATTTTGCCAGTTCATGGATTTTATTGGCACACTGTAATTCTGGTGTTTGTTAGCAAGCTGTTTAGCTAACCGGGGAGCAATCACAACACAATTTTATGCTTTACTTGTCATTCCCTATTCTTTACATTATCCTACATGATATAAACATTTTTTTTCTGAAAAATAGCCATTGATAAGATGCTAATAAAAATGTAGTTAATTTTTAGTGTTAGATATGCAGGGGAAAGACAAAGTGCTAATAAAGGAACACATCAGTTATAACATACTTTTGTGTTTTTAGAATGTGAGGAATTCATCAAGGTATTGACATATATCCCTTGAGAATGTCAGTGGTTCAGAAATAAATATAAAATACATATTACCATTTTACTGAAGAAATTTAAGTAGAAAGTAAAATAATTTTAATAGCAGAACATAGTACATGAGGATTTTTGGTAAATTCATAAGGCTTCTTGCAACATAACTAAGGATGAGCCAATGATATTGAAATCATATGAACATAGAGTCAATATTGTTTTAAATACTACATTGCTTGGGAAGATCTGTAATATTATTTCCGTACGTTTTTTCTCCTCTCTCCTTACTCGTTTGTGTAGTTTTTGTTTGTTTGTTTTTTAGGGTTATAGTTTCTAGTACAGATCAAAGAATTTCTCTTTCAATTGGATCCAAACATCACAATTTTAAACATGTATTTGCTGTTAGAAGCCCTCCCTTCCCTCAGTTCATAGTGAATATTGTTCTAATGCTGTGGTTGCTGTTTGAGGAGGTAGTGTTGATGTATCAGTAAATAACACTAGTAAAAATAGTATGCTTTTTTTAAAAAAAATTATTTTATTTTATTTTTGGCTGTGGCATGTGGGAGATCCCGCTGTGGAGCACGGGGCTCAGTTGCTCCATGGCGTGTGGGATCTTAGTTCCCCGACCAGGGGTTGAACCCACGTCCCCTGCATTGGAAGGCGGATTCTTAACCATTGGACCGCCAAGGAAGTCCTCAACATGCTTTTCTGTCCTTCAGGCCCAGACATATATACAGTGTATACAGTGCTTTAAACAATCATACAAATGATAAACGAAGAATACTATACACTATTATATTTTCTTTTACTTTTTGCTGTATTTTGTACCATTTCCCTCTTCTATAGCTTCCAGTTTCACTGAAGTTTGCTATTATAAATAAATGATTTGGAAAATAATTTTTTCAGAATGATTCTTTTTTCTTGCATGAAAGTTTTATACAGTTTTTATTTAAAGTTTAGTCTGCTTTTATCACCTCACAAGAAACTTACAGTTCAATAATTTTGTTTCACATGCGTTTTTTTTTTTTTAGCATCTTTATTGGAGTATAACTGCTTTACAATCGTGTGTTAGTTTCTGCTTTATAACAAAGTGAACCAGCTATACATATACATATATCCCCATATCTCCTCCCTCTTGTGTCTCCCTCCCACCCTCACTATCCCACCCCTCTAGGTGGTCACAAAGCACTGAGCTGATCTCCCTGTGCTATGTGGCTGCTTCTCACTAGCTATCTATTTTACATTTGGTAGTATATATAAGTCCATGCCACATGCGTTTTTAATAGCTTACCGTGTTGCTTGAGTGAATGCTGACATCAGCTATAAAATGTTTGTGGGCATATCAACATAGTCTTACAGTCATATATAAATCATGTAAAATGTGTACTTAACCCTGACAGAACTTTGGCATAACTTTTAAATTCTCATTATCTGAGGACATATGAAATTGGGAAAAGCATAAGAATGGTTTCTGGAACTTTCCAGTTCCCTCAGGAAGCAATTGAGTGTTGATTTACTTAGGATTCCAGAGTAAATTTCCCGACCACAATCAACTTTTTACAATCTCTATAAGTGGTAATTCCCTTTTCCTCAAAGTTTCTTTATAATTAAGCAGGCAAGTATTACAGTTTTTGAGGAGAGTTAGAGAGAGAAGGGGGGATTAGTTATACAGCCTACAGCATTTTTTTTACATATATTGTTTATGTCTCAGAAAACTGGGCTGAAAATTTTAATCATTCATTTTGCAGAAACATAGAGATCTTACAAAAACCTTTAAAGTGATAAATTTGTGTGCCTTTCTAATATAGACCATATAGTAGAATGGAAAAACTACTGTATTTGGAGTTAAAACACATAGACGCACACACATCCTACGTTTAAGTTTTGGCTCTAGGCAGTGTTCTTATGCTCAGACAAAAATGGAAAATCTTGTTAGTTGCAAAGCAGAAAGACACTAATCTTTCCTATATAGCCGAGGGACATGCATGTTTATAAATATTTAATATTGCTGTTATATCAATATAGCTAGGAGATAGCCTTAGTTTCATTCTTTTCTCTTTATAGATGGTCAAAATTTTTAAGTATATTATCCCCAGTTTTACTCTTTTTATCTGCTAAATTTATCAGTTCTTGTGAAAACTATTTGATACTTTTTTCTTTATATATTGGGTTTATATTGTTAGTTGCACATAGGTTCACAATTGTTATATCATCAAGTAATGTACATATTTATACATAATACTGCTCTTAACACTGACTTCTATTTGCTTTAATGGTACAATTTTTGCTATATATATTTTTTTATTATTTATTTTGGGGGGGCTACTCTATGTTGCAGTGTGTGGGCTTCTCACTGCAGTGGCTTCTCTTGTTGCAGAGCACAGGCTTCAGTAGTTGTAGCACACGGGCTCAGTAGTTGTGGCACACGGGCCCTAGAGCTCATGGGCTTCAGTAGTTGTGGCATGTGGGCTCAGTAGTTGTGGCGCACAGGCTAAGTTGCTCTGCAGCATGTGGGATCTTCCCAGACCAGGGATCGAACCCATGTCCCCTGCATTGGCAGATGGATTCTTAACCACTGTGCCACCAGGGAAGTCCCTACTTTTGCTATATTATCTTTCTCTTGGTTAGTACCATTTTCCATTCCTCCATTTTAAAACTTCCTATGCCATTAAGTTCTAAACATGAATTTGTAAATAGCTGAATTTTCTTTCTTTTTATTCAAGTTGAGAATATCTGCCTTTTAAATAAGTTTATTTTGCTTATATTCATAATGATTACATTTCTATCATTTTATTTCTTTATCATGTAAGTCCTTCACTTCTTTGATCTCATTCCTTCTTTACATAACATCCTTATTTTGCTTTTTCTGCTACTGGTTTCAAAGTTATACTTTCTGTTCTATTCATTTGAGTCAGAGTTTCTCAGCAACAGTACAAATGACTTTTTGGGCTGGATAATTCTTTGCTGTGAGAGCCTGTTCTGTGCATTGTAGGATGCTTCTTAACAGCATGCCTGACCTCTACCCTCTCCTAGAGTTATGGCAACCAAAAATGTCTCCAGCCATTGCCAAATATCCCGTGGGGGAAAACTCACTCCCGTTTGAGAACCACTGTTTTAAAGGTTATCTGTATATTGTTATGTGCACATAAGTTTTAAAAAGCTTAATATCACACTGTATCTTCTGCCCAGAGAAGATGGGGACCTTAAAATACTGTGTTTGAACTCCTTCCTTGTAGATTTAATTTCCTTTCTGGTAAAGTACTTTCTTCTGAAATGGTACTTTCTGTAAGTATAAAGTCTCTTACTGGGTTTGTATCTGAAAATGTGTTTATTTTATCCTTATTTTTAAATGACAGTTGAGATTGGGTTAGAAGGATGATGTTACTTTTCCTCAGCAATTAGGAGATATTACTCCATTTGGGTTTGGCATGTATCATTGCTCATAAGTCTGCTGATCATTACTTGGAAGTGATTTGTGTTCTCTAAGTTTTTATTATTTTCTCGTCATCTTTGATGTTCTGTAGTTTCCTTATGATATGTTATTCTATATGTGGGTTTGTTTTTAAATTAGCCTACTTAGGACTTGAGAAGTGTTTTTAATCTGAGTATTCACACTTTCTTCAACTCTGGAAAATTCTCCAACATCATCTCTTCAAATATTGCTTTCCTCTCATTTTCTGGATTCTCTCCTAGAACTGTAGTATAAATAAGCTGGAATATCTCATTCTTTGTTTGTATCTCAACTTTCACGATTCCATCCCTTTATCTGTCTGTGTTTCAGTCTCAGTGATTTCTTTATATTTATCTATCATTTTCTCAATTTTCTCTTTAATATTGTCCAACATAACTGCTTACAAATCTGAGTTTTTTTAAAATATTTTAATGAGATTCTTGTCTGCTTACATTCTTTTTATTTATGTATGTATCTATGTATGTATGGCTGTGTTG
The DNA here is from genome assembly GCF_028564815.1 of Eubalaena glacialis. Lineage (NCBI taxonomy): Eukaryota > Metazoa > Chordata > Mammalia > Artiodactyla > Balaenidae > Eubalaena > Eubalaena glacialis. The sequence goes on from NC_083721.1 coordinate 115,555,310, forward strand.
GGTCTTCATTTCTGTGCGAGGGCTTTCTCCAGTTGCGGCAAGCGGGGGCCATTCTTCATCGCGGTGCGCGGGCCTCTCACTATCGTGGCCTCTCGTTGCGGAGCACAGGCTCCAGACACGCAGGCTCAGCAATTGTGGCTCACGGGCTGAGTTGCTCTGCGGCATGTGGGATCTTCCCAGACCAGGGCTCGAGCCCGCATCCCCTGCATTGGCAGGCAGATTCTCAACCACTGCGCCACCAGGGAAGCCCCCAAATCTGAGTTTCTAATGTTAATAAACTACATTATTTAATTCTATAATTTACATTTTATTCTTTTTATCTGACTCCTCTATTTTCCCCACAAAGTTTGTTCTTGAATTTTGGTTATATTATTTTCATCTCTGAATATTTTAAACCTATTTTATAATATCTCTCTTAGAGTTGTCTAAGGGGATTGATGAGATGTGAAGTTTTCCCATGTTCATAGCTGCCATTTCTAAGTTTGCCAATCTATTTCCTTTATGTATGCTGAAATTTCTACAAATGGGCTCTTTGTCAGTGGGAGTTATTTTTCTTTTGGAGGATTGAGTAACCTAAGTTGTGGGAATGTCCTTTCAGTTATTAAGGAAGTACCTTGGCTCTGTGCTTCCCTCTGCACTGAGTAAATGTGCAAATTCAGAAATCACATCCACAAGTTCATGTTTTCTCTTTCTTTCAGGTTATAATTATTCTTCCAGTGATCCATGGAGATTAGATGACCTCTGCCATATCCTAAGGCCACTGGGTATCCTCTCTGGTCCTTTAGAATAGATAAGACAACTCATGCAGATTCTTCTCTTTACTTAGGAAGCTCAGTTCCATCTCTCAGACACCAAGACCATGGCCACCACAAGCATCTTGGTGAAGCTGTGTTAAAAATCCAGTCATTTAGACAGATGTTCAATCCAGATACTCTATGGGACACTTTAGTTCTCAGTCACTCTTTGTTTAAGTTTCCTCTTATTTTCTGGCATCAGGGATTGCTCATATTTACTTTTAAGCTTGGGTTTGAATTTAAATTTTATTGGTTATATTTATCAATATAATGTTAATATATAATTTCTATGTTGGAAGTTTTCTACTTCAGTTGAGTTTTCTGTATTGACTAGAACTCATTTGATTTTCTAATGTATCAATATTTCTTATTACTGCTTTTGCTTCTGTATCTTTATTATTTTTTTAAATAAATCATTATTTTATCCAGTTTTACTCAGATCTTAATCTGTTCTCTCCTTTAAGCCTCCTGCATCTGTTTCATAGAGATTGCCTCTTTTCATATCCTACTGAGAACACCAAACCTATTTTTAAAAAACTATGCTAGTTCATATAGTTTCATGTAGTTCATATACTTTTCAGATGTCTGCACTTCATTTTTGCTTTAGGATGAAGTTATTTCCCCCTTCATCTACAGTAAACTTTTCATAAGTTCTACACTAGGGTGTTTTTCTCGTTAAACCTCTAAATCCACCCTCCACCCTCCTTCACCCTCTGGGCACTCACTGTGAAGCTAATATTTATGGACTCCATCAATAGATGGGAGAATCTTCTGGCTTCCAGTTAAGTCCAACCAGTGGGAACACCTGCAGGAGATTGGAGGACAGAAAGAGAATGAGATTGAAATATTTAGTTCCCTATCTTCATTCCTTCCAGGCTGTTGAGACTTGGCATAGCACCTGTGAGGGACCCTGTCCTTGTAGCTTCCTCTCTAGATTCCAAGATCTGTTCCCTGACTTTGCCCCTTCAGACTTGGGGTAGTAATGGCTCCCTGTGGTTGCTAACCCTGGGGATCTGCACCAGCCTTCCTTGTATTTCTACACCCTGCCCACACTTTGGTAAAACAATCCCTTTATTAAATTCTTTTCTTGTATTAGTTTTTGGTTGGTTGTTTGTTCTTTTCCAAGTCTTGATTAATAAAGGTTTCACTTCAGATTTTATTTTTTGCTATTTTTTCTCATTCTTTATAGGGAGATGATCTATCTAGAGCAGCCAAAGGATATGTGGAGTTTCCTTGGCCATAGTCTTAAAATGTGCTAGTCAGTTCTGTTTTCCTTGTTTATAGCTTGAATTTATTGCTTTCATGTTGTATGGCTTTGTTAGAATCAAATAGGAATTTCTCTGGTCCCATTGCCTAGCTCTACAATATTCTCTGCAATACTCCATGCTAGCTGTGACACTCATATTTAACTAGCCAAGTTGCTTTTTGTGTAGGAAGGGAAGAGAATATCACTTTCCCGCATACATAGATTAAGAAAAGGCTCTCTCTCTCTATATATATAAATTTGTCATGAAAATGATTACTCGAAGGGGTACTTCATCTGACAGAGAGGTTAAAACAAAGAGAAAGACTCAATGCTGAAAAAGTTAGACTATAAAAAGACTTGCAGAAGCATTCTGCTTCCACTGGGCCAAGTAGCTCTTATCAGACTAGCCCTCTTGGGATTGATAAAAACTATCAACTCTTGAAAAACATATATAAAACAACTACTTGTTGGCACTGAAGAGTAAATAGAAACAGGTAGAAATTGGAGGAGAGATGATACTTGGAAGAAGGGAAAGGAATCTTGTGAGTTTCCTGTTTATAAAACATTTAGCCTCCACCTCCAGGGATAGCGAAAACTGATGGAAAACCCACAATTTTAGTTGTTTGAAGAGCCAGAAGACAGGGTTCAGTGGGCAACTGCAGCCACTGGAATATGAGGAGGAAAAATACCAGAAAAGGAGAAAGCTAAAAAGAGGGAGCCCCAGATTCTGTGTATAACTCTGCCTAAATCTCTGGCAGTTCAGCTAAGGCTGAAAGAACTGAACTGAGATTTGAGATGCTGCCCACAGCAGGGAAACAGGGTTTGGTACTTTGTCTTCAACTGAACTCAAACTAACTGCTTGCATAAAAAAACAAAAAAACAAAAAAAAAGAGAAAAAAGACATGCAGATATTTCCTTATTGAACTTATCAGTCCGGGGCAAAGCTTATTTGTGTAGGGAGGGTTTCCTTCCCTTCGGTTCTGTTTCTTTTCCATTTTTGTCTCCCCCCTCCCCACACCCCTGCCCTCTGCCAATTCCTTGAGATGTTTTCTTGAACCTCCATTCATCTTTCTACAAACCAGACAGAATCTCTTATCCCTTTTCCTACCTTGTCATTCAGTCATTACTTGCAAGGAACAAAAACACACTGAAAATAGCTCAACAACAAAAAAGAAGTGAATGTTATTCAAAGCATAGCAATTCAATACAGGGAAAAGAGGTAGACTTCATAGACAGGAGACTGGGCCTAGTAACAGAAAGTGATCAGATCTAGAAAAAGGAAGATATTTCTCTTTCTAAGGCTACATTACTCTTTTGTCATTGCTTGTTTCTGCATGTAGTCCAATATTGAAACCCTAAGAAGAGACCTCCGCCCTTAAGTCTACATGACTACTTGGCCTACACTCCCAATGTGACTCATTCTTTGAGTCCAATTTCCAGGAAAAAAACAAAAAACAAAACCAAGAAAGTCACTTTACGTATTGGCCAACTTTGAGTTCTGGTGCTAATGACTGGTCCCATTAGCAGTAGCTGGTGAGATGTATGTGTGGTACATATGTTGAAGGGGAATGGGTACATGGGTTACATGATCCCCACAGAAGTCCTCTGGGATGGAGAAGATTTTCTAAGAAGGCATGCAAATTATCTTGTCAAATATACTGCAACCTCTGAAATCAATAATTTGCAATATCTTGGTATAGCACTTAATAACAATAGATAATTATTTTCATGACGGGAACACTGCTAGGATACTTGTTAAGCCACAAGTATTTCTTTTGCTGTCTTCAAAAGCAGAGTTGTATAGATCAAGGAAATGGTCATTGTCAAGGACCTTAGACCATATATTTATTCATCTTCAAAATTCATATAGCATGATTTGATGTATTATCTAATTTTCTAATGGTGGCAACAGACTGATAGTGGTAGATATTATAGGCGAATACATTCTCTCTTTGTATTATTTTCTATCCAGAACCTCTAAATATTCTTTGTTAATTATCATATATATAATCCTTTTTCTACTGAAAGGGTAGAGTGTTAACACCCAGCAAAAGACTCTAAGGGAATATAGGGACTACATCAAAATGTTAACAATTGTTATCTTTGGGAGTAAGACTTGTGAGTGATTTTCCTTCATTTAAAATATATGTTAAAATATTCTACAATTAATTGTATTGCTTTAATAATAAAAAAAATTAACTTCATAAAAATAATGCATTCTAAGTGCACAGAGGAAAATGTTTTTGTAAATGAGAAGAACTGTGGGTAGAAATACGTGATTAAAGTTTTGTAAGCATCTAAGTATGGCTGAGAAAAACAGAAGTAAAAACCAGGACAACTTAGAGAAAAGAGAGTGCTAGAAGATAACAAATAAATTTAGAGTTACAATAAAAAAGAAAAAGTAAGAAATAATGGTCAACATAAGAGACAATAAAGGGAAACTAGAAGTAGACTTTGACATTTACCTTTAAATACATGTAGTAGAATCACAAGTAAAAACTGCTTCTGCTACAAGGACACGCAGAAAGACTTCAGTTAAAAATTCTGAGAAAAAGTTTTTTTTGCATTGGTAACTTTTTTCAAAAAAACTCTCAATGGTCTGACTGGGGATGGCGGGTGAAAACGGAGACAAGATCCATGATGAGAATAAGAAAATGTGAAGAAATAATTCAAATTTGGTCACTTAATCTGATCATTCAAATATTTATTTATCTTTTCTCTGCCATAATCTAGAGGCAGGAAGAGGGGAATCAAAGTAATAGTAGAGCAGTGATTTCTAAATGTTAGTCTAGAAGCAATTGGGGCTGCCGTTGATCAAGATTTTATTAGTTATTTTTAGTAAAGGGAGAAAAATTAGAACAATATAGTGAACTTCATATTAAGGTAAATTTATTAAATTTACATGAGATTATGCCCTTAATATACTTTCATTGTTAAAATGTCCTTTCTCTTATGAAATGACATAGATAGTAGATGATGGCTTTTAATGTATTCTCAGCAAAAGGAAGAACTGGGAATGCTATATTCACCCCAAAGTTTATGAATCTGTGAGATCCAAGAGTTAAAGAACTACAGCTTTTAAACCATTGTCATTGTATGTATCCTTTAAGGGACAATAGTTCAACTGAGCAAGGAGATACACATCCATAAATAGGAGCAGTGTCAGGCATTATGTGATTGTTTGACACAGTGAGTGGCATAGATGTGGGCTGGCAGGATCAAGAAGGTCTCACAGTGGAGGTGAGACTACCTTGTGTTTTATACCCTGGGTAAGACTTTAAGTGATGATGGCAGAGAACAGGGCACTCTGGAAGAAGACAAATGGGAAGACGAAGTTCAGAATACACATGACATACAAAGGCCTATGAACTGAGTAGATGTACTTGTTGGGCATGGCAAAAAAATAAGTTCAGATAGAGAAGATTGATGCAGGTTGAGAAAAATTACGCACTTCAGGATTGAGTGTTTGGTTTTTACCATTAAGTAATGGCAATTGTTTGTTAGTTTTAAAGCAAGGTGAATGACTGCTTGAAATTATTATCATTTAAGATTTTTCTCTTTGTATTCGGTGCTCTGCTGTTTAAACTATGTATCTAGGTTTGACTTTATGATTATTTATTCAGTTTTTAACATGTTGATCTTCCTGAACCTATGGTTTTATATCTTTAAACAATTTTGGGAAGTTCTCAGTCATTCAAACATTATCTTTTGCCATTGTCTCTATATTTTCAATCTTCAACTCCTAAGAGACGTATGTTAGGACACCTCATTCTGTTTCGTCTCTCTGAATATAACACCTGGCCTGGCTGAAAGGCTCGAGTCAATTCTCAAATGGGTCTTGCTCTTTTTTTTTTTTTTTAATAAGTTTATTTTATTTATTTATTTTTGGCTGCATTGGGTCTTTGTTGCTGTGCAAGGGCTTTGTCTAGTTGCGGCAAGCGGGGTCTACTCTTTGTTGTGGTGTGCAGGCTTCTCATTGTGGTGGCTTCTCTTGTTGCGGAGCATGGGCTCTAGGGGTGCGGGCTTCAGTAGTTGTGGTGCGTGGGCTCAGCAGTTGTGGCACATGGGCTTAGTTGCTCCGCGGCATGTGGGATCTTCCCAGACCAGGGATCGAACCTGTGTCCCCTGCATTGGAAGGTGGATTCTTAACCACTGCGCCACCGGGGAAGTCCCAAATGGGCCTTGCTCTTTGAGAAAACATTGCCCTGCTGAGCAGTCTTGTCTTGATAATACTCAGCCCAAACCTGATGTCTGATGTCCCAGGTCTGCTTTGCCTGTGGGCCTGGTGTCACCAACTTTCATGTTCTCTTTGGCTCCCCAGTATTGCTGTTCCATGGACCAGTGGCTTGTTATATGTCCAAGAGCCAAAAGTGAGGCAACAGCTGTGAAGTGGGATGGGAGCACTTGTTTAGAGGGCTAAGGATCATGGCCCAGTCCTGAGTCACTGCAGGCTCTAGGCTAACTCAGAGGATTGCGTTCTTGGTTCTCTCCACCTGTAACATACTTTCTCCACATATCACATGGCTTCATTCTTCACTTCTTTCAAGTCTTTATTCAAGTGCCATTCCATGAGATCTTTGATGAATACTCTATTTAGAATGGTAGCAAGTTTTTATGTCAATTTCTTGGTTCGCAGATAGTTTACATTTGACTCTCAAAACTGCATGAAGTACAGCACTCTGGTTATAAGATGTTCGGGAGGCTTTCTCTTCCACCCTTGCTGAGACAAATTTCCCTGTTATCTCCCTTTAATTGTGGTTGAGCTTCCTCTCATCCCTTCTTTTACCTAGGGTAAAACCTTTTAGGAAGAGAGGACTCTCGGCTTTATTGGGAATCTTTTTTTCTAACTCTCTGTCTTGAGTGGACCCTTGGTCTTGTTTCTAACTCTGGCATGGGCTTATAAAGCTCAAAGATATTACTATGACTAATCAAACTCCCAAAGATACCTGCAACCTCAGCTCACTGCTTATCACCATGGTTGCAGTTAGCTCTCCATTTTAGGTTTTTGGGGATTTTTCCATTACATTCCTATGATCTCAGCTATATATTTGTAAAGATATTTACTATATTATTTTTTCTCACTTCTAGGGGGGATAATTAATTTTTATCTAACAGATCTTATTGCTCAAAAATGAAAAACAAAATCAATGTGTTAAAATATTAATTGACAATGGTACAAGGTAAGATTAGAAATATAAAAGCTTAGTAGTATACCAGTTAGAAGGCTAGTACAGTGCACTTTTTTTTTCTTTTTTTTTTTAATTGAAGTATAGTTGATTTACAATGTTGTGTCAATCTCTGCTGTATAGCAAAGAGACTCAGTTATACACGTATATACATTCTTTTTTTAAATATTCTTTTCCATTATGGTTTATCACAGGATATTAATATAGTTCCCTGTGCTATACAATAGGACCTTGTTGTTTATCCATTCTAAATGTAATAGTTTGCATCTGCCAACTCCAAACTCCCAGTCCGTCCCTCTCCCTCCCCCCCTCCCCCTTGGAAACCACAAGTCTGTTCTCTATGAGTCTGTTTCTGTTTTGTAGATAGGTTAATTTGTGCCATATTTTAGATTCCACATATAAGTGATATCATATGGTATTTGTCTTTCTCTTTCTGACTTACTTCACTTAGTATGATAATCTCTAGTTGCATCCACGTTGCTGCAAATGGCATTATTTTGTTCTTTTTTATGGCAGAGTAGTATTCCATTGTATATACGTACCATATCTTCTTTATCCATTCATCTGTTGATGAACATTTAGGTTGTTTCCATGCTTTGGCTATTGTGAACAATGCTGCTATGAACATAGGGGTGCATGTATCTTTTTGAATCATAGTTTTGTCCGGGTATATTCCCAGGAGTGGGATTGCTGGATCATATGATAATTGTATTTTTAGTTTTCTGAGGAACCTCCATACTGTTTTCCATAGTGGCTCTACCAACTTACATTCCCACCAAAAGTGTAGGAGGGTTCCCTTTTCTCCATACCCTCTCCAGCATTTGTTATTTGTAGACTTTTTAATGATGGTCATTCTCACCAGTGTGAGGTGGTACCTCATTGTAGTTCTGATTTGCATTTCTCTAATAATTAGTGTTATTGAGCATCTTTTCATGTGCCTGTTGGCCATCTGTATGTCTTCTTTGGAGAAATGTCTATTAAGGTCTTCTGCCCATTTTTCGATTGGGTTGTTTGGGGTTTTTTTAATTGAGTTGTATGAGCTGTTTTTATGTTTCAGAGATTAAGCTTTTGTGTGTCACATCATTTGCAGATATTTTCTCCCATTCTGTAGGTTGGCTTTTCGTTTTGTTTATGGTTTCCTTTGCTGTGCAAAAGCTTGTAAGTTTGATTAGGTCCCATATTATTTTTATTTTTATTTCTATTGCCTTGGGAGGCTGACCTAAGAAAACATTGGTACAATTTATGTCAAAGAATGTTTTGCCTATGCTCTCTTCTAGGAGTTTCATGGTGTCATGTCTTATGTTTAAGTCTTTAAGCCATTTTGAGTTTATTTTTGTGCATGGTGTGAGGGTGTCATTGATTTACATGCTGCTGTCCAACTTTCCCAGCACTACTTACTGAAGAGACTGTCTTTTTCCCATTTTATATTCTGCCTCCTTTGTTGAAGATTAATCGACTGTAGGTGTGTGGGTTTATTTCTGGGCTCTCTATTCTGTTCCTTTGATCTGTATGCCTGTTTTTGTACCAATACCACACTGTTTTGATTACTGTAGCTTTGTAGTATTGTCTGAAGTCTGGGAGAGTTATGCCTCCTGCTTTGTTTTTTTTTTTTAGGATTGCTCTAGCAATTCTGGGTCTTTTATGATTCTACATAAATTTTTGGATTATTTGTTCTAGTTCTGTGAAAAATGCCATGGATAATTTGATAGGGATTGCATTAAATCTGTAGATTGCTCTGGGTAGTATTGCCATTTTAACAATATTAATTCTTCCAATCAATCCAAGAGCATGGGATACCTTTCCATTTCTTTCTTTTTTTTTTTTTTAAAGTTTCCTTTTTTTTTTTCACAACTCACACACACACACTGTATTTTATTTTTACAAGAGATAAATAAACGACACCAAGCAGTGTAAATGGATGACCACAACAAAAGCAACAATGATTTCAATTACCAAACATGAAACACACTCATACTATGTCATAATATTGACATTCAGTCCAGTAATCCTCCACTGTAACAGCTCATTTACTTTGCAGTGAAAATTGATTTGTATATTTTTTGCCTCTGAGTCCTTGTGGGATTTTCCTTTCCATTTCTTTGAACCCCTTTTTATTTCCTATATTGATGTTTTATAGTTTTCAACATATAAGTCTTTCACCTCCTTGGTCAGGTTTATTCCTAGGTATTTTATTTTATTTTTATTTTGGTGCAATGAACTTCTTTTAAAGACTATTTTTTTAGAGCAGTTTTAGGTTTACAACAAAATCCAGAGGAAGGATTTACCATATACCCGCTGCCACCACACATGCATAGTGCCCCCATTATCAACACCACTAGAATGGTGCATTGGTTTTTTTTTACCAAGGATGAACCTATACTGATACATATAACCAATCAAAGTCCATAGTTTACCTTAAGGTTCACTCTTGTTTTTGTATATTCTATGGGTTTGGACAAATGTATAATGACATATATACATCAGTATAATATCTTCCAAATTATTCTCACTGCCCTAAAACTCCTCTGTGTTCTGCCTATTCATCTTCCCCCTGCCTCCAGCACCCCTGGAAACCACTGGTCTTTTTACTGTCTCCATAGTTTTGCCTTTTCCAGAATGTCATATAATTGGAATCATACAATATGTAGCCTTTTCAGATTGGCTTCTTTCACTTAGTAATATGTATTTAAGGTTCCTCCACGTCCTTTCGTGGCTTGATATTTCATTTCTTTTTAACACTGAATATTCCATTGCCTGTAGGTACCACAGTTATTTATCCATTCACCTACTGAAGGATAGGTTGGTTGCTTCCAAGTTTTGGCAATTATGAAAAGAACTGCTATAAACATCTGTGTGTAGTTTCTACATGGACTTAAGTTTTCAACTCCTTTGAAACTCCTAAGTACAAAGGAGTGCAGTTGCTGGACTGTTTGGTAAAAGTGTGTTTCGTTTTGAAAGAAACTGCCAAACTGTCTTCCAAAATAGTTGTGCCATTTTGCATTCCCACAAGCAAAGTATGAGAGTTCCTGTTGCTCCACATCCTCACCAGCATTTCATATTGTCAGTGTTCCAGAATTTGGCCATTCTAGTAGGTGTGTAGTGGTTATGATGAATTTTTGACTTGATGAAATAAAATTTATATTTTAAGGCAGGACAAGAAAATTTAAACATAAAATTATCTCTGTGTGTTTGTTTGGGCCTCCTCTCTCCATCCCTAATGTGCAGTGTGCATTTGCACTACGCATTAACCAGAGCTCCTCAAAGATAGGAGTGACTGCCCAACCGTAAAGATCATCTTTCCCCCCCTTTTTTCTGAAGCTAGCAATGTAACTTCTCAGAAGAATAGCATTCTTTCACAACTCTGTAGGGGGTCATGGTGACTTGCTGCTTGCTTTGTACTTGCTTACCTGGACTATGTATCCTTGGTGAACTTTATGTAAAATATCAATGTCATTTTGATGTACAATCTTTTGTCTTGAAAATGTATATGACTGTGCCTTCGACTTTTGTTTCTTCGGCTTTCTGAGAATCTGTCTTCCAGTTTATAATCCTTAATTTGGCTCGAATAAAATCCATTTTTTCCTCTTAACTTGATTATTAATGAATTTTCATCAACAGATTTAACAGTTCTATGTGTAGAGTCACAAATTAGGGTAGAGATTTTGATAATTCAGAAATGTTGTGTACTTAGTGAGTACAAAGTGGTAGAAGAAACACTTTCTCTTTGTTGAAAAATAAAGCCAAAGCAGGAGCAATTTTGGGGGTGGGGGGGTAAGCAGTTGGGTAGAGAGCATCATTCTATTACCTGAGGAAGCAAACATACGACTCTGACTTTCACAGAAGAGGGCAGGGGAAGATGTCTTAACCAAGCTTAAAACACCAAGACCTGATTTATATCTCCTCTTAAGACTTACTTAGATAGGCGCTTTCTACTTCTATAAACATTAAATAAAAATTATAGGAAAATCCAACAACTTATGGTATCAAGAAACTAAGAAATTATCCCAGTGAGATACCTCTGCCAGCACGTGCTAGTCGAAGGGAAAGGGAGGCGCTCTGGGTAGTTTAGTAGGTTACATGCCCTTCAGCAGTGATAGAACTTATTAGGAATTTCATATTTTCACAAGTATAATTTCATGTCCATGGTTATAGTTCCATTAACCATTCCATTGATTAGGTGATTGTATGCTTTAGGTTACCAAAGAGTAACACATTACTGAGTGGAATTTGTTTTCAAAGTGTTGAATGCATGAAACAATTCTGAATTTGAGGAAAGCATTATAATTCTGTCACAAAATTGCAAAATGGAAGCAAACTTGTCTTTTTAAAATGTAGCTCTTTTATGCCCACTTATTTGAAAATAAAGTTGCTTTCATGAAAACAATAAATAAACACCCTCATGACATGTCACTTAGAGACAACTTCCTATTGCATGAATAAAGTATTAGGAGTCAAGAAGGCAGGTGGGATTTTTCTCTTGACTTAACTGTTACATGGTTTGATCAACAAGGATTTTAAATTGTTAGTATATGGCGTGTGAATAAACTACTAATGTTCATTAAATAACCGTCAATTAGTGAACACATTGCGAAGCTGGAAGGGAGTTCAAGAGATTTTCTTGTTCAGGATGTTTAGGCAGATGAATATATAAATCAGAAATACCCAACTAATTGATAGGCTCAACCCATCAATCAAGTAGCTGATATGGCACAATGTGACAGCATCAAAGATTATAACCTTCACCACTGGGTAAGAGGTCTAATTGGAAATTGCTACCATATTTATACCTCTCTTTCCTTTTCACAGTTTTGGGGTAGCCATCCACTTTCTGTCTTGTTTCTGATCTGTGGTACAAGTAACTCCCACAAGTAATTTGGGACGTCAGCTTTTGGCTATGATGGAGGAAATTATAGCAGATGATTACCCCATTGAGAAAACTCAGAAAATGAATACAATGCACACACGAATATCCAAACCACAACCTTTTTGAAGGTGTTGCAGAGCTTCTCAGCAACCAGGACTTGGCCCAAGATCTTTAGAGATGAAAGGCTTATTGATTTGAGCCCAACATTCTGCATGTGGTGATACTCTTGGTCTGTGTGCCAATTTTTAAGCTTGGTACAGTGAAAGGCTTAGGGAAAATGTTAAGGGGCAGCAAAGCCAGCAGGACTTTCAGCAATCCCATGGGGTTTAGGAAACAAAAGTAGATGTATAGACCTGTGAGGGAGGCCAGGACTTGAGGGTCCAAGATTCTGGAGATAAATAGGGTACAAGGAAGTGTCTTAGAAGTGGTAAAAGAGAAGTGGGCTATTTCTCCTGCAGGTATTTGTTGATTTGTAAGCTACACAGGGCAAGAGATCCAAAAATAAAAATCAAGCAAAGATTTCAGTAGTCTCACTTCTTTGTTGGGGAGACAAAAATTGGAGTAATGAATATCCCAAATGGAAAAACCTTGTTGAACATCAAAGGCTTTCAGTAAGGAACCTCTGGGGAGAGGGGTGGTTGTTTTACATGCTAGGAGATAGAGTTCAAACCTTACAGTGTCTGAAAAACAGCCTCATGTCACCTAGATTGAGACAGTCTGTCAGCACTCTGGCTGGCTGCCAGGGAATGAGGGTAAGAGTCTCTGGAGGTACATATCGTCATCCAGAGCCTCTCAATATTTTCATGCACAATGACTGTATTTCAAAAAACTTACCAAGTGTACCAAGAAACATGTCCAAGAGAAAAAGATAAACAATAGCAATTGCCCCTATGGTTAATGCAGGCTCTTGCAATAGAAAACTAAGACTTTAAATTTATGGTAATATGTTCAAGATAATAGAGGGTGAGACAGGCAATTTAACCAGTGATCTGAAATCCACAAAAGGAAATTGTAGAACTAAACATATAATTTAAAATAAAAATTCAATAGATGTGTTTAACAGCAAATTGACACATCTGACAAAAGGATATATGTCTAGAAAGACAAGAAAGACTGAAGCAGAGAAAGTAAAAGAATGGGAAATACAAAAAGATCACAAAGGACACATGAACACAATGAAAAGTTCCTATATATGTAATTTTTATAATAGAAGGAGAAACTGTGAATGGAGCAGAGCAAGATTGGAAGACCAAATGATTGAGAATACTTCAAAAGTGATGAGAGTAATCAGGCTAAAGATTCATGAAGAGCTGTGAACCCAAGCACGGATAAAATGGAAAAATAAACCAACCAGAAACCATGCAACTGTATCATAGCAAAACTGCTTCAAACCAAAGATAGGGGGAAAATATAAAGAACAGAGAAACCTGAGACAAAATATATCTTAACCTTCACAAGATCAATAATAAAGCTAATGACTGACTTCTCAAGAGGATCAACACAGTCAGACAATGGAATGGCATCTTTAAAATGTTGGAAGAAAGAAAACTGCCAACCTAGAATTACTCTTTCCTTAGTGAAAAGTTTTTTTCAAAAATAGAGGCAAAATAAAAATATTTGTAGGCAATGATTCTGAGAATTCTGCCCTGGGAGGCCAGCACTACAAGAAATACTAAAGGGAATGATACTAAAGGGAAATGATTCCAAATAGAAACATGGAAATGAGGAAGGAATGAAAAACAACAAAATGGTAACTATGAGTAACTCTAAGCAATTACTCACCATGAGAAGCAACAGCAATCCTGATTTCCCAAGAAGATTAACATAATTTTAAATTAATATATAATAAATCCTTTTCAAAAGCATATCTTTCCTCTCCAGCTATGGAAAGAATACTTTCTTTCCCCTGAGCTATGGAAAATCTACTTCTAATAGTTGAACAATGAGATGTCATCTAGGCTTATTTTATTTTAATTAATTTATTTTAATCTTATTTTATTTTTGCTAACATGTATGATGACTGCCCCATCCTAGCCCTTTCCCTGTCCCCTTGACTGTTCCCTTTGTCAGATATAGATTTGGGAAGTGCCATTGTGTGGAGCAGATCTTTGTCTTAATTCTGGTGCCTAGATTATATTTATCTTATTTCGTCTGGCTGTTCTTGTTTTTTACGTTGTTTGTTTGTTTTCATTTTTTGTTTTTGTTTTGTTTCTTTTTTTGTATAATTGCTTTATGCATATATCCTCTCTGTCAAGGAAAGCTCCCAGGGCTCTTTTTCTTTCTGCCTTTGCCTATCTACTTTTTTTTTTTTTTAAGTAACTATGTATTGCAAGATAATATTTGTTCACACCTTCATCATTTATGTACCCAGGTGCTTATAGGCTTTGAATGACAAGTTTAAAAACTACTTCCCATGTAGGAAAGAGGAATTTAAAAAAAAATTTTGTGACAAGAACAACCACAGGATTCCTGAACTAGAGACAGACAGTGAAAAACAGACAGGTTCTCAGTGTTTTATTGATTTTAAATGTATATACCTTATTTACAGCTGTAGCTGCTATCCTAGCTCAGAGGTTTAGACATGCTTAGTCAAGGACTACACAGAGTCTGCCTGGAATATGGCACTTCATTGAGCAGGCTAATGATTTATTGTCATTTCAAATGGATATTCTTTAAATGTTTGTTTAATATTTATTTAGTGGGGACAGGAAGGGACCTAATTTTTAACTTAATGAACTGCTAAACTATTTGTTTATGTTTAAACTATGTAATTTATTTGATGTACTAAACATGTATTTTACCTGGAATTATCCTTTATTTTACAATCCTTCTGTTACTCATATCTTATATGGTATTAGTCGCTCAATCACTGACTTTAAAGGTAATCATAAGGTTGTAGTTTTACTCAAAATACATTTAAAAATCCTTTCTGCTTATTTTCATGGTGGAAAAACAGTGTTCCCTACTTCTCTCTAGTTATTGCCTCTCCGTTTTCTTCTTTTTCTTTTTATTGAGATATAATTGACATATAGCATTGTATAAGTTTAAGGCATACAACGTGTTGATTTGATACATTTATATATTGCAATATGATTACCATCACAGCGTTCACTAACACCTCTATTAGGTCACGTAATTATCATTTCTTTTCTGTGGTGAGAACAGTTATGATCTAGTCTCTTAGCAACTTTGAAGTTCGTAATACAGTATTGTTGACTATGATTACTATGCTGTGCATAGATATCCAGAACGTATGTATACACTAGTCACAAGTTTGTACCCTTAAACAACATCTCTCCAATTGTCTCGTGAAAGTCCCTGAACCATTTTGCCTTTCTAGAATGCACATAGAATGTTTAAAACTGAGATGATAAAACCTGCTTCTGGTCATTGCACTGTGCACGTGTGGTTTTGGTTGGAAGTTTCTGCTGACACTGACTACTCCGTGTTGGCTGCCTCTCAGCAGTCTGGTCTCTGAGTTTAGGGTGGGCTTGTCAGCAGTTGCAATGTGTATAAAGCAAAGTGGCTGTATGAATTGCAGAACCACTCAAGCAAGATAGGGTGGTAGGGTGGCGCTACTGAGGCTTGTTCTGAGACCAGTGTCCACTTGAGGGCACTGTCTACTTCAGTGGGAGTGTAACCAAATTACATTCAGGTGGTTATATCAGGAATTCTGCCTGGAAAGCCCAGTAATTGGCACCAATGCCTCATTTGTTGCAGTGGATCTGTAGCACTCTTTATTGGTGTGGCCTCAGGTAGCTTCCTGGCTTGTGACTCAGTTGTGTTTTTCAGTCTAACTCTACTGATACTGCACCTAGTGGAATTCCCCACCCCTCCCTCTCAAGGCCATCTTCTCTAAGCTTTATTTTTTGTAATCTTGCACATTTTTTGCCATTTAGCGTATCTCTCATAAACATTTTAAATCAGATGATGAGAGAGTTTCAGACCATGCCACCATGTAAAATGGGCCTAATTGGAATTTTTTTCCAACACTTATTGGTACTTCTCTAGTACCATTCCTTCAGGAGAAGCAAAACTCAACATACCTTAAGGTTAAATTCCATAATTGCAATGCAAGTTGAAAAGGCTACACCTGTACAACATTTTACAATTTGTAAGAGTTTTCCATTGTGGAAACAATCCAGCCTGATGAACGGCAAACAGTAGGGGAAGAAAGAAAGGAGGGCTCTGAATAGGGACATCATCTGGCTTTCTTCTCAGCCTCTAAAATAAAATACACTTTGACAAACAAGGATGACTTTATGTATTTCCTTGTCTACTTTACATGAGAAATTTATGTTCTTCCTAGGGATGAATGTACTCTGATTCTGTGGGGGGTGTGTGTATGCGTGTGTCAGTGTGTGAAATAATCACCTTAGCTTTAAGTTAAGGATCTATTTTGTTCCCTATTTTCTGGCATTCATCAAACTTAAATGGTACCGTACCCATAATTTCTTCTTTCTAATTCCTAAGTTGTTTTCTTGACCACATTGATGGTAGCAGGATGAGATAAGGAGAAATATTGTGGGTTGGAGAAAAAGATCATTTGGGTTTTTCTGTAACATCTTATGGAAAAACCAGAACGAACTTTTTGGCCAACCCAATAAGCTTCAGTTCACCTTCAATACATTTAACATATTTAAAAATATTTATAGTACATCTTTATCAAATTTACAGCATTTTCATGAAGATGGGATTGTTTTATATTATTGTTTATTTCTTTTCCCATTATATCTGTCTTGAACACTTAAAAGACTAATTTGAAATATTTCATTTTTGTAAGATTTAAGATATTTCAGGTTCACAGCATGTCACACGAGATTAAAATGTTTCAATATATTTATTCAGTAGAGAAACACTGAGTTAAGAAATACAAGATGATTCATAGGATGACCCATAATTAAACTGTATCAAGATTGCACATCCCATAGTTGATTGTATTTAATAGCTTAGGATTATTGGGAAGATTTGATTGCTAACCTTTTTTTAACTGAAAAAGTTTTTTTTTCTGACTAGGTGTTAACAAATTCAAAAATGAATAATATATTAAATAAAACCTTAAAATATTTCCAGCTTTCCCAAAGTGTTGCATATCTAGTATTTATTAAGTATACAAAATTAAGATAAAAATATTCTAAGAACTAAATAATGAAAATGCTAAAATTTGCCCATAATGTAAAAAGTAAAAATAAATCATTCAAATACACGCAAACATTTTGAAAAGGGGTTTGAATATTTGGAAAACTCCTTTTAGGCAAAGGGGTTTTAGGTAAAATGGCTTTAGGAAATATGGTCTATTTTTGTAACTGTATCCTTAAAATTTCTAAATCTATTCACATATATGTAAATGTTGCACATTACTATTCAGAAACATATTTTTACCTTCCAACACATTTCTAGGTATTTATACTACAGTGTATGCATATGTTTATATATGTGCATATATTATGCCTGTACACATGTATACCAATTATCTATCATCACAATAATATTGCATAACAAACAACTATGACATCTTAAAGGAATAAAACAATACACATTTATTTATCTCACACTAACGTGTTCAGGTGCTCTTGGCTGGGCTGGCTGGTGCACCTGCAGTCAGCTGGAGTGACAAGGCAGCTCTGCTGATCATAGCTGGCTCATTTGCACGTTGGGTATGGACTAGTTTTGACTGATGTAGGATGTCCTTGGCCAAAATGACTAGGGTGATGTGGTCCTGCTACACTTGTCTTTCAACCACCAGCAGACTAGCCTGGCTGTGTTCATAGCTGGTAGAAGTGCGAGAGCAATGACAGACACTTAAGTGCTTTTTTTTTTCAAGCCGTGAGTGCACCATCACTGCTAGCCTCCCACTGAGGTAAACAAAATCACATAGCTGAATCCAAAATCAAGGGAAATATATTCCGTCTTTGTTTGAGGGAAGACATACAAAGTCATATAGCAAGAGTGTGAATGAAGGGAGAGGTAAAAAATTGGAGCCATTAATGCAATCAATCTATTGAAACTTTTATATTTAGGTTTTTAAATAAGACTCATCTTAATAGAATTAGGAGACAAGGACTATCTATAATAAAAAAAAGGAAAGGCCTTGAAATTTTCTCCAATATTAAGTGAAAATAACAGTTTTGCTTTGACAGATATTTTAATATTAAATTTTTCTTTGGATTATGAATAAGATTCCATTAGTGAAGGTAGAATTGAGTATGTCCTAAAAGGATTTGAAGGTACATGGTAAATAGGGGGGAGGAAAATATTGGGCATGATGTGTGTGACTGCATTCTAGAATTCTGTGACATTACTGTTCCCTCTCTGCTTGTAATGTGTCTTGTACTTCTCGTCTTCCTTCATGTTCAGACATCACAGAAACACTTAATGGCACTTAAGCTGCATCAGGCCAAAGAAAACAAATGAACAAGCTGAAACAAATGGATTTCACTTCCAAATTTAAAGCATGAGACTGAGGAAAAAAACATTCAACGGTTTGGAAACTAGTCCTGGCAGTCAGCCACTTAAAGGGGATTTTATGCCCATATAAGATATACCAGAATGGGAGGGAAAGAAACGTAGAGATCAAAGCTGTATAATCTAAATCAAGAAATTGCGAAGATGGAATACAATAGAGTGAAGCTAGTAATGCCTTGAGATATAGACTTTGTTTCTCAGAACAAAGGAGACTGAGTCTCATCCTTCTATTTCTTGTTATTTCTAAATATCTGTAGGCTTGACAGGCAATGCTACAATTCTCCCTGCATTAGTTATACTTTTGGAAACCTTATGTGCTAAGTTGCTTCCCCCTGGAAAAGCAAGCTTTTTTTTCCTTAATGCCTGCTTAAGAAAGAATAAGGTTAAATAGAAAAAAATACCTGAAAGATGAAGTATTCAAAATTTATCTGGAAGATGACTTCATTTTAAAGAAGGATGTTTTAGGAGACAAGAGAAAAATAAATTACTATTAAAAACAAAGAAGCAAACTCCTATAAATCTCTTATAAATTGTAAACATGTAAAATGTTTGAAAAGCTCTATTTTTTTTTAAACATCTTTATTGAAGTATAATTGCTTTACAATGGTGTGTTACTTTCTGCTTTATAACAAAGTGAATCAGTTATACATATACATATGTTCCCATATCTCTTCCCTCTTGCATCTCCCTCCCTCCCACCCTCCCTATCCCACCCCTCTAGGTGGTCACAAAGCACCGAGCTGATCTCCCTGTGCTATGCGGCTGCTTCCCACTAGCTATCTATTTTACATTTGGTAGTGTATATATGTCCATGACACTCTCTCACCCTGTCACATCTCACCCCTCCCCCTCCCCATATCCTCAAGTCCATTCTCTAGTAGGTCTGTGTCTTTATTCCCGTCTTGCCACTAGGTTCTTCATGACCTTTTTTTTTTTTTTTTCCCTTAGATTCCATATATATGTGTTAGCATACTGTATTTCTTTTTCTCTTTCTGACTTACTTCACTCTGTATGACAGACTCTAACTCCATCCACCTCATTACAAATACCTCCATTTCATTTCTTTTTATGGCTGAGTAATATTCCATTGTATATATGTGCCACATCTTCTTTATCCATTCATCCGATGATGGACACCTGGGTTGCTTCCATGTCCTGGCTATTGTAAATAGAGCTGCAATGAATATTTTGGTACATGACTCTTTCTGAATTATGGTTTTCTCAGGGTATATGCCCAGTAGTGGGATTGCTGGGTCGTATGGTAGTTCTATTTTTAGTTTTTTAAGGAACCTCCATACTGTTCTCCATAGTGGCTGTATCAATTTACATTCCCACCAACAGTGCAAGAGTGTTCCCTTTTCTCCACACCCTCTCCAGCATTTATTGTTTCTAGATTTTTTGATGATGGCCATTCTGACCGGTGTGAGATGATACCTCATTGTAGTTTTGATTTGCATTTCTCTAATGATTAATGATGTTGAGCATTCTTTCATGTGTCTGTTGGCAATCTGTATATCTTCTTTGGAGAAATGTCTATTTAGGTCCTCTGCCCATTTTTGGATTGGGTTGTTTGTTTTTTTGTTATTGAGCTGCATGAGCTGCTTGTAAATGTTGGAGATTAATCCTTTGTCAGTTGCTTCATTTGCAAATATTTTCTCCCATTCTGAGGGTTGTCTTTTGGTCTTGTTTATGGTTTCCTTTGCTGTGCAAAAGCTTGAAAAGCTCTATTTTGACTGCTGGAATATTTCATACTCAAATTGTAACCATGAGAAACAGTTTCTAATGAATTGGTTTGAATCATTTATGCTTGGGGTTGTTCTTAGGTCCATACAATTATTTTAGGAAAGAGATAAAAGTCAAGGGACCAATAGACAACGGAGATAACATAAATCTGAATTTGCTAACACATGCTTTTAAAATCCATAGCTCCTATGATTTAAAACCTCCCTCCAACAACTGCTGAGGTAATTCATTCCACTATCAGTGGTCCTTAACATTTCTGAGATAAAGATCCCTTGAGAGGCTAATCTGAACTCTCCTTCCCTGGAACATTCAGAAACCAGATTTTTAGATACATTTTATAGAGAGGAACTAGTGATTTGTAGTTCTATTGAAAAATAGTATAACCCTGTTGAGTTTAAAAATATAAAAGCCATGCATAACGTTAGTTACAAATGAGGTGATCAAATGGAGAATTTTTACCACCTAATAACAACAATAATGTTATTGATAAATTGGTATAATGCTTTATAATTAAGGCATTTTTATGAGCATTATGTGCGTTGATCCTCAAAACAACACTGTTATTATTTTTATTATCATTATCAATATAATTATAATGATCATTATCACTACCTTATGATTAAAGCTACTGAACCTTAGTTTAAACAATTTCTTCAAAATTGTTTTCATATACACTTTTTACACATTACATCACATTTTTCTGTGCAGTGTATTTCATTTTCCTCATCTGTAATATATGCTTAATAGTAGTCACTACCTCACAAAGAAGAGAATTAATTGAGATAATGCATATAAATACTTAGAATAATGAATGGCATATAGCAAATATAAATATATAAATATAATTCGGTATCTTGATAATGAGTATATATTTAATCAGAACTCAGGTGGCAATGGCCAAACAGAAACTTGGTATATAAAAAAGTGCTGAGAATAAATTAATTTTAAAAACCAAGAAAATTCCTAGATAGTCTAGGATCAGCACATATTTATCCTCATGACTTCTATATAAATATAACTTTAAAGATTGCTGAAATTGATGTTTAAACTCATGTGGTTTTAATAGAAGATTCAATTGTATTTACTATGTTAAGTGCTTTTTTAAAAAAATAAATTTATTTATTAATTTTGGCTGTGTTGGGTCTTCGTTTCTGTGCGAGGGCTTTCTCCAGTTGCGGCGAGCGGGGGCCACTCTTCATCGCGGTGCGCGGGCCTCTCACTATCGTGGCCTCTCTTGTTGCGGAGCACAGGCTGCAGACGCGCAGGCTCAGTAGTTGTGGCTCACGGGCTTAGCTGCTCCGCGGCACGTGGGATCTTCCCAGACCAGGGCTCGAATCCGTGTTCCCTGCACTGGCAGGCAGATTTTCAACCACTGCGCCACCAGGGAAGCCCTGTTAACTGCTTTTTACGAAACTGGTGGTCCACTCAATTTTGGATCCCTAGTAAAGGGAGTATTTTTTCTCTTAAGCCCTGGAGACAATCAATAGGAGAGTATGTTCACAACTAAGCAAGTTGTGTTCTAGAAAATTCCTTTATATGGGGGTGCCTTACATCACCAGGCTCAGTTTCTGAGAAAGAGTACGCAGGACACACCAACAAATACACAGGCTTTATTTTGGGTAAGAGCTTCCAACCTGAGCCCTACAGGCCTTCTTTACTTTCCTGGTGATCTGAAAAGAATATGACCTCTTTATAACTCTATCTTAATATATCTCACTGCTTCTTCATCTTTGATGTACAGGATTTCTACAGATGGAAGACATGCTTCTACTTAATACAGAAAGAGAGCAAGCAAGTGAAAGAATCCTGTCAGGATGGATAACTTTCACATTTTGTCTGTAACTATGATCTCTGTAACTATTTAGTCTTAGGCCTAGAGTTGAAGGAAATTAAGATTCATCACCAGTCTTTTTTGCCACTGTGTCTCCATTTATTTCTTGGGTGGCTGAAATTTACTCTTGAGCAGTTTTTCAAAATAACTCAAAGGCACTATATATGCTGAGTTCTTGCAGGTTTAGTTTGTTGCTTTTATTCTTACATGAGAATTTGGGTGGGTTTAAAATTGAGTTATAATCTCATTCTTTGAAAACACTGTAGGCATTACTCTACTGTCTTCGAGTGTTCCTGTGGAACGTTTGGAGACTAACCTGATGTTTTACCATTTATCTGTATCTTGATTTTTATACTCGTACATTTAAAGGACTCTTTTATTACCTTAGAAGTCAAGTGATTCTACTACTCTATAATAAAATTGGATATTCTATATCCATTTTTTCCCTGGGATATGCTGTGCTCTTTCTATCTCTGGATTTATTATCATTTTTTTTTTTTAATTTCTGGAAAGCTTCTTCCCATTATATTTTAAAATAATTTTATGTGTCATATTTTGATTCTCACCTTTAGGGGAACCATTTATGTATATGTTCAATCCCATAGTAATTATTTTTTCTGTAGTCCTCTTTACTCTTTTTTTCCCCCAGTTTTATCGAGAAATAACTGACATATATGAGCATGTGTTAGGTGTATAGCTTGATGGTTTGGTTTACAAATATTATGAAATGATTATCACAATAAGTTTAGTTAAGATCTATCATCTCATATAGATACAATAAAAAGAAATGAAAGAAGCATTTTTAAAATTTATAAATGCAAGAGACATGAAGATTTAACACCTCCACCTCCCCTTCCTCGTCCTCTCTCCCAAATTTTATCATATTTTTAATTATATCAATAATTAGTGTTTCCATCATTATAACAGTGTAAATATTGTTCTCTGTAAAACCTCTTAGAATATTGTGATTACATGTCCTTATTTTCTTAAATGGAAGTATTATTGACCTACTACACTAGTTAGTACCAGGTGCACAAAATAGTGATTTGATATTTCTGTACATTATGAAATGATCATGATAAGTCTAATTACCATCTGTCACCAACAAAGTTATTACAATATTATTGACTATATTCCCCATGCTGTACATTTTATCCCCATGACTCATTTATTTTGTACCTGGAAGTTTGTACCTCTTAATCTCCTCACCTATTTCTCTACTTCTCCAATTCCCCTCCTACCTGGCCACCACCTATTTGTTCTCAGTATCTGAGTCCCTTTCTGTTTTGTTTTGTTTATTCATTTGTTTTGTTTTTTAGATTCCACATATAAGTGAAATCATATGGCATTTGTCTTTCTCTGTCTGACTTATTTTACTTAGCATAATACCCTCCAGGTCCATCCATGTTGTTGCAAATGGCAGGATTTCATTATCTTTTATGTCTGAGAAATATTCCATTGTATATATGAACTACCACTTCTTTATCCATTCATCTACTGAGGGACACTTTGGTCACTTCCGTATCTTGGCTATTGTAAATAATGCGGCTATGGACATTGGGGTGCATTTATGTTTTTGAATTAGTGTTTTCATTTTTTTCAGATACCTACCCAGGAGTGGGGGGTCTCAGGCTGGTGCCAATCTGCTGGTGGGAAGAGCCAGGTCCCTGAGCAGCTGGCTGCAAGGCCCAGGGGTTGCCGGGACTGATACTGGCCCACTGGTAGGTGGGTAAGCCTCCAGTGCTAATAAGATACAGGGAAGACTCCAGAATGGCACTTGTCAACACCAGTGTCTTTGTGTTAGAATGAGCTCCTCAAAATGGCTGCCACCAGTATCTTTGTCCCCAGGGGGAGTTCCAGTTGCCTCCTGCCTCTCCAGGAGACTCTCCAAGATCAACAAGTAGGTTGGGCCCGAAGTCTTTTCAAATTACTGGCTCTGTGCTGGGACCCAGAGGGTGTGAGATTTTTGCATGCGTCCTTTAAGAGCAGAGTCTCTGTTTCATACAGTCCTCTGGCTCTCCAGTATGCAAGCCCTACGGGCCTTCAAAGCCAGACATTATGGGGGTTCATCTTCCTGGTTCAGGACCCATCCAGCGGAGTAGCCTGATGTGGTGCTCAGACTCCTGACTCTTGGGAAGACCCTCTGCAGTTGTGATTATCCTCCCATTTGTGGGTTGCCTAACTGGGGGTATGGGTCTTGACTCGACTACGTTTCTGCCCTTCCTACGCTTCTCCTTGTGGTTCCTTCCTTATATCTTTAATGGCGGAAAATCGTTTCTGCTAGCCTTCAGATTGTTCTCATTTATAGTTGCTCTGTAAACAGTGGTAATTTTGGTGTGCCTGTGGGAGGAGGTGAGCTCAGAATCTTCCTACTCTGCCATCTTGGCCCAAGCGACTCTTCTTTAACTCTTTATTTCCATTTCCTTTTGCTTGCTGTTCTCAATGTTGCACTCCATGTTCCTTGAGCATTTTGTCCTGTGTGATTCTGCCAACGTAGCCTTCATCTCTGTGATGCTTTTACTTTCTATTCCACTACTTTCCTAAGCTCTTTTGGTTCATATTTCACTCCTTTGTTATATAGTCTCATGTTCTATAATCTTTTGTACCTTTTATTTGAGGAGTTGCTTTATATAGCTACCACTTCTTTAAGTGTTTTTAATTTATAGCAATATTTTTGGTCATCTGCTCTGTGGCAAGATTATTTTGGTGGGTGTTCTTTGCTATTTGCTTTTCCTATTCCTTTCCTCCTTCATGTGATGTCATGTTTGGTAAGAACCAATGCTGATTAGTTTTTGACGGTGGCTTATTTTTGAGTGTGGTTCTCATTCTGCACCAGTTATTTATAGGAGGTTCATTATAGGACTGGACAGTTCATGGTGCTGTTGGGTAGCTCTTTTCTCCATCCAACATAAGTTAGCAGATGTGGGGCTGCCTTCATTTATATCATTATCTTTTTGCTCTGCCTCACCAACTAAATGCTTATATGAAAATATGGCATGTCAGTGGGATTCTTTATTCAGTCTTACCCTGATTTTTTGTTACCATATTAGTTCATGGAAGTTCCCACAGTTAGCCCACACATTCTCATGTTTCAGTTGAGAGATGTTGGCTTGTTACTCACTTTGGAAATTCTGCCAAGTTAGTCTGAGATCTGCAGCCACAGGCATCCATCGTCCCCGTTTACCTCCCATTTTACCTTCTCTAAATTTGCAAGTCCTAACTCAGATCATTGTTATTCTGATTCACAGACACATCTCCTCTGTTCATTAAAGTAAATTTTTTTAATGTTTCTTGTTCTCTTTATTTTCTAGGATAGTACCATCTTTTATACTAGAGGCATAAAAATGTGATTTTTAAAAACAATGTTAAAGGATTATTCAAAAGCATTGGAAAACTTTTATAAATCTGAATTAGTTTTTCATTGTAAATAACACTATTTCTCCTCTTGAAAACATAAGACTTCTGTGATAGGAAATGCCGCAAAGTATACTTATAAAATATAAGCTCCCATGTAATAAACCAAATCCATTTGTTCATTTAATAAAGAAAAATTACATCTAGGAAACTTTGAAGTGATTATGAAATTGAAACAAATTAAGAATCTAATGTAATCTTGACTAAAATGACTAACAATGCGAGAAACTTCTCAGTAATTAACTATGCTGGACTTAGACTTCCACAGTGCTTATAAAGATTCTTAGTTACAAAGGACTTTATTCTCATGTTGTAAAGATGCCCCACAAGTCTTATAATGGGATGGTGATAAATACTTACTTTTTGCAGAAAGTGAAACAAAGTGGATTTTTCCCTACCATCATCAGGGACACGTCCATGAGTAAAATCCTATTAAAAGAGTATTTGAAGCAGAAATATGTAAAGAGAAAAATGGAGAGGTTTTTAGAGATGAGCCTACGTTTTCAGAGGAAGAATTGTCTGCATTACAAGCGCCCTCATTACATTGTGAGGGTAAGCCTGTATGTGGGTTAGAGACTGTGCCTTCCAGGTTCCTGTGGTCAGAGTTCTGGTTTAGTTCAAATTCCTGCTCCTCCTACTGGGAAAGATGGGGCTGCCTACTTAAATGCTTATTGTACATTCAGAGGAGGTCACGAAACTGAAATATATTGTGTACTATGACATTAAAAAAATACCATAATTATGCTTGAAATTATTGTTTGGTTCCACTGTCCTATAATCAGGAACTACAATTTTACTGCACCAGTTTGGGGGTAACTATCTAGTTTTAAAGGGACCAGAAACATATTTGCTGAACTTAAAGTAAATGTTTGTAAAAAAAAAAAATCAGACACTTTTATAAAAAGAGATTCAATTTGACAGAATTTTCAAAATAAATCTTTGTTAGTTTTTACCCAGCGTTCAGTCCTCTTCATGGATATTAACACTTGTTTTGTGATTTTATTTTTTGTCCCTCATAATTTTTATGCCATCTGAAATTTTACCACTCCATATTTTTCAGATTCAATATGTTACTTATGTTTTAGAAAGCTTACTAATATAACTTGCCTCCAATTGTCAGATACCTCTTCATTCTAAAAATACATTTTTTAGGCTATACAGTGGCTCAATAATGCTTTTGATCAGATAGGGATTAAAAGGGACTAAGGGAGTTTCTATATTTAATAACAACAAAAGAGCTCCCAGCTATTTATATGTAAGGTCTATATATTTCAAGAATACTTTACCTTTCCTATCTTTTGAAGTTCATGTTTCCTGACCTTACTGTGACAAGATTTTATTTTCTATTTTTACTCCTTCTTTGTAATCTGCCCTACTTTACCATGTGTTCTGGTCTGTACGCTCCTCAGGTCCCTTTAATCAGACTCAGCTATCACCCACAAGCCTAGAGGAGAAAGTACCTGCCATTTATTTATACTTCTGTAGTGCTTAGTATAGTGTTAATTTAAAGAAAGTGTCTTATAGATATATATGTGTTTTTGATCACTTGATCATAGCTTTTCCAGGGATGGAAAGCCCTTAATGGGTTCATACTTATGATAACTTTTCATCTATCTGTCTATCTATCTATCTAGTCGATCGATGATTGCCTTCTCCTTTTTATCCCTCTCTACTTATAATTGTTTTTCCATCGTCTACCCAATTCTTTAGATAATTTGACCTCACCACAGCCTCATACAGTCTTCTTCTACAATCTCCTGAGACCAATTTTTGTTAAAAAAACTTATCTTTGATATGCTGTTGCTTCTTTTTCTGGTTTTATTCACTTTTTTTTTTTTTACACCATAGCAGTCTTAGAGTAAAAATAAGTTTACAAATCCATACTTGTCTAAGAACTCTAGCCCCCTTCAGATTCCTCACATGTGCTCAGTGGATTGTTTTGAATGCCTTCGCATCCCTTTTCTCCTTTTCCTCTTTTTACCTCTGCGGGTGGTGGTGATAGCTCCTCTTGCTGCTGACTCCAAAGCAGCAACTTTGCTGACCATGCCCACTAAAGATTCTGCTGCTGTTCCAGGTCTTTCATGAGAATACCGAAGCTCCATGCGAAGGATCCTGCTGTGCGTGCTAACTGCACTTTCTTGCATCCCCGACGAGCAATTTCCTATTGTTGCTGCAGTAATTAGCCTTATCTCCCATTGCTGCAGAAACTAGAACCATTATGGTGAACACCTTGTACTTGCAGTTTGGTTTTTACCCTTTTAGGTTTTACTTTCTCTTTTATTGCAACTCCTTAGCCCTAGAAACCAGGCAATAGCCTGTAGAGTTTGGTCTGGCTTAAAGGACAAATGGAGTAATAATAATCAGGCTATGCTCAGAACCACCCTGATAATTGCCCCATTTCCAGTTTACTTCCTTGTCAGAATGTAAATATACTGAAAGACTAATGGCTTAAATGTAATTCTCTCTTTAAAAAAGAAACCCTACTATTGAAGCAACAAGAAGTTATAGAAATCAGAAATTTACCATTCAGTTCTCAGAACAAATGATAAAGCACCATTTTCCCCAATTATTTTTCTATATGCACTTCCCTTTTATTTAGAATACAGGCTAAGAGTCAAAGCATTTACCTCCTTTGAGGTTCATCTGTACTTAATATAGAACTCTGAAAATAGGGAATCTGTTATATATGGTGATGATGACCTTTACTCTTAGATGCAGATGCTTATTTGAAAAGCAGTAATATGAACAAAGCATTTCCATATGTTTATTGCTTTAGTCTATTAGTTTAAAACAATCATGGTTACTGGAGTGACATAAATGCCTTCACATATATGAAAGAGAAAGTTGAATAACTGTACTCCATTGATTGCAAGGTAGAGGGAAAGGAGAGGGGAACTAACACAGCTTTGTAAAGCAATTATACTCCAATAAAGATGTTAAAAATAACAGGAAGAGAATGCTGATCAAGTGGTCATAATACCATAAGTTGGGGAACATAAACCAAATTCCAAAGAAAGACATTTAATTCTCTCTTGTTTACTTTTCTTTAGGAATTAGATCATCATCTGCCTCAGGTTTCAATAAACAGTCACCCCTGGACAAATCAGAGTAAAGAAGAAAGATAATTTTCAGAGATTTTTTGCTTAAGTCCTCTAAGGTCACTGGTGCACCCAACACCTATGGAGACAGGGGATGCTAACTCTTTGAGTAACGGCTTATGCCAATAGTTGTTACTGGTAGCAATGATTCCTAAGACGTGTAGGATACAGGGGCAGTTATGGTTATGGACATAGTCTTTTAGATTTTTAACTATGTAATTACAGAATGTTACATTTCTATGCCTTTTGAGATCTCTAGTCAAATGTTTACTAAAAGTGTGGCACTTTACTAAAGTGTATAGCTTAGGATGCTAATTCATAGGGAAATTATCAGGTATCTTCTGATCAAGATAGTTTGAAAAGTTCTGTGTTAAACAAAGTTAAGTGGATTTCTTTATCATAGGGCTTTTCAGAGTTTTTATTATGCTAATGAATATATGAGTGACCAAGAGAAGGATTTTATGATTTAGGGGTTTGGGTCAGCTGCATGTAACAGAAACCAAATTACGCTGGCTTAACTAAAGGGAGATTTTTTTTTTTTTTTCCCACATGAAAAGAAGCCCAGTGTAGGCAGTCCAGGGCTGGCTCAATGGCTTCATTAAGTCATCATTTTCTGAGCTCCTTCTATCTTTCTGCTCAACCAATGTTATTGGGTGTTTTTCCACCTAAAGTTTTCAGGAAGAATCCTACATCTCCAGGCATTGTATTACAATCGCTTTCCTAGGTGTCTCACCCAGTAGGTTTTTACATAAATTTCATGCCAGAACTAGATTATATGCTTTCAGGAAGTCTGAAGTCTGTGGAAGTGAGATTTTAAACCAGGAACATTGTCACTCTGCACCAAATCGGTATTCCACTGGTGAGGAAGTTGGGAAGAATGGATACTGGGAGGCAAAAAACAGTGTTTGTCGTTAAGCATTATCTAACTTACGTCATTGATGTCCCCCTCTTCCAACTCCTTCCTTTTTTTTAACAGACTGACATATGGGATATACTGATTCTAGTCTCTTTAGATATACATTTTAAGAAACTAAAATGCAAATATGTAAGAAACTTGCTTAAGTCCGCATGCTTCTATTAGTTTCATTTTTAGTACAAATATGGAAAATTTGAAGTGAATGTCCAAGAAAATAGCTAGTAATAAAAATATTTGTCTCAAAAAGTTCTAAAGCATTTCTTTGAGCTGTTACACTGTTAGTCACTTTAGGCCTCTCTTTATCCTGTTTCACAATTCAGAGTTTAAAAATTATCTTAGGATTTATCTTCATTTGCAAATTGAGAGGTTTAGTTATTGAGATCATCATAAAAAGGACCAATTTTAGAAACCCGAGCAGACATTTTTAATGTGGGTCATTTGTCTCTGATATCAATTTTATCTGATTACTTTATTGCATATGCATGCTACAAGTGACAGATAGCTTTAATATCACCATGATTAATAGAATATTTTTCTTAGGTTCTCCTGCAGAGAAAAGTGTCATGATGAAATATTGATAAAGTTCTTCCAAGAACAGCAAAATTATCATGATACTTCACAAAATCTTTAAAACTGAGACTGTACTTTCTCTGACTAAACAGGTAAGGTATTTTACAGCTGCAGGTTGAAATACTATATTTATTTTTTTAATGGAAAAATCATCTCATGAGATTTGTATATTCACCACAAAAGGGTCTTTCCAATGACTTTGGGCTCACGGACTTAGGTTGTCTTTGATTGAAAGAGATTAAATTTGTCAATAATACCAAATTTGAAAGTCAGTAACTTAGAAATATATATTAAAAACCACAATGCCTGGACTAAACTGAAAGAAAATGAATAATTAAAATCTGGAGAACATTCAGTAGAAACAAGTAGGGTATACTTTACATGAGGAAGAGAAAAAAATCTTGATAAAGAACATAAGATGGGTCATTTACAAATGTGTGTAAGTAGTGAAGGAAAAGTTCTTAGATGAAGGGAGATAGGCAGCAGTAATGTAGAAATATAGTGCCTGTGTAGTATGTTGTTTTACTCAATCTCTCCCTGACCTTGCCCTGGATTCCTGTAGGCATTGTATTTTTCTGTTGACATGGGGCACGTCACTAGTTTCGGCTAATGGAATATGAATAGATTTAGTATTGAACATGCTTGTGGGGATTGGCTGTGTTCCTCTGTGAGCATCTGCTTTCTGTCATGAGAACGGCACACCCCAGATAGCGGCTGTCCATTAGCCTGGTACTTAGAATGTGAACACATATAGAGCTAAGTCAAGACCAGCAGATCTGCAGCCGATTGCAGCCTTCATGTAAAGTGAGCAAGAAATAAACATTTGCTATTGTGAACCACTGAGATTTGGGGAATGTTTGTTGCAGCATCATAAGCTGACTAGTAAACCTGTCAGTAATACAGGGCTGGAATACTTTAACATGTAAACGGATGCACAATTGGTTAATCCTCCTGTTGCTCAGAGTTACCTAGATTGCCTCTGATACTGTTTCTTAATTTTTCTATGTAATTTGCCTTTATTCTCACAAGGAAAATATTAAGGAAAGTATACTTAGAAAGTGAAAGAACAAGTATTCTATAGAATCGTACACTCATATATTAAAAAAATATGTATTTATTGAGAGACAACTATTGCCAAGCTCTGTTCCACACACCAGAGAACAAAAGTGGTTAAGTCCCTATTGCCAAGCTCTGTTCCACACACCAGAGAACAAAAGTGGTTAAGTCCATGCTTTTTGGAAAGTTAAGTTCTAGTCAGTGGAGACAAATAATAAGTAAATTAATTTATCAGTGATCAGTGGTATGAAGAAAAACAAGGCAGCATATAGGAACCACAAGTGACCGGGGGCAAGAAGGACTCAACTGAAGATGTAGTATTTGTACCAAGTATCTAATGCAATGGATGAACCTGGGTTTTGTCATCAGTCAGAGCTGAGGCTGACCCACAGTTCCTGCACTAATTAGCTAAGTCACTGACTATAGCTAAGTTACCTTACCCTTCTGATCTTGGTTTTTTTGATAGTAAAATGGGAATTATAATATAAATGCCTTAGGCATATAGTAGAATTAATACACATTTAAAGCGATCAACACGATATTTAACACACAGTAAGTCTTCAATAATTGGCAGTTATCATTATAGGCATTAATAGCAAGGAATGGCCTAGGGGCATGGGAACAAGTATTACTCTTACTGTGAGGTGGGATTGGGTGTGGCTTTAGTCATGTAGGGCCCACAAAAGGAGTTTGCATAAGGTCTTAAAAAGAGTTTTTATGAGGTAACAGGGAAGGCAATCAAAAACCCCAAGTCTTCATGTCATGGAGTGGAGAACAGGGCACAGTAGTCAAGATCTGGGGCATATGAATCCAGAAGTCATGTAGCTCCAGGAGCCTGAGGAAGCATCCAGTACAAAGAGGGAGGAAACCCCATTTGGGGTTTAGCTGAATGAGATGCTGCTTCCACTGACTTTAGCTGCCTTTATTGGCCTAATCTACATGGATCATTTAATAAACGTCCTCCTTCTCTAGCTTAGGACATCACTGTTCTAATTTATCTCTTTTCTCCTAAGACATAGAATAAGAGAGTAAAAATGGCCACTAATTGGATTCAGAAGATCTGGATTCACATCTTGACTTTACAATTATCTTAGTTTTTTTTTCTTTCCCTCTAAAATTACTTCATGTAATTCTATCAAGAATTAAGTAATAATAATGTACATTTAAAAACTTGTAAACTGAAAAAGCCCTATTCAAACATCTTTACTACCCAAGAATAAAAGTTCATTCACTTTTTCATTCATTCACTCACATCCTCACTCACTAAACACTGATGAACTGGGATAAAACATGATTCCTACTTTTAAAGATCTTTTAAGTGTGTGTTGGGGGGAACCCTGCCTAACATCTTTTATTACGAGAGAAAAAGAAAGCATGCTATGAGTGTAGCATGAAAGGATTATGAATATTCCCTCCTCATTTTCTCCTTCATTGGTACACAAAGTTTGGTTCCTTCTCCCCCTACACCCCTCCTCCCATTCCAAAGCAAGAGTAAATTTTAAACGGTAGAAGAAGATACTTGTGTGCAAACTTGAGGAACCAGTTTTTCTTCTTTCAGAGACTAGGTAGATGGAGACTGGAGAAGTGGAAAGAGAAGAGTGGCAATGCACAAAGGAGAGGAAGGATGGACAAGGGGAACCTCTTGCTCTTGTAATCCCCATGGAAATGCCAGCATGCAATAGTTCTAGGCATTTGTAAGATTCCTGAAGAGAGGGCGGGGATTTGGACACTGTATGTAGGAATAGAGGCAGGAAAGGAGAACAAGACTCCTTGAGTAAAAGTAGAACTGAACAGCCACTGAACAAACCATCACTTTTACACAAAATTCATTATCTTTTCTTTGAGAAGTATTTGCAAAGGCTTTTCTGTTACTCCTACCTAAATGTGTGTGTGTCTACATATACATTATTTTAAATGTGGGTATGCTAAAAATAAAAGTAAGTTTTAAATTCTAGTTTCTTTTCAAGAATCCTTTCACCAACCTGAGAGACTTAGTGTAAAGAGGAATGATTACTTAAACTTTTTGCTTTAAGTATTTCCCAAGATTGTTACAATTTATATAAACAGCTTCTTTCCAAGACACAAGTTTAGACAACAGAGTATCAGTTATATAATATTAACAACTAGAAAATACATGTTCTAAAAAGGAGCTTGGTTAATAAATCATAAACATAATTGCCTCTGTGTGGATTAAACCCAAGTAATAACTCTCCCTCCAATCTATCTTCTGGACATCTCCCACACTTCCAGCTGCTTGCAGGGAATTCACATTCAGGGATCCCAGTAGGCAGCAAACATTTAATTTGTTTTAAGCTGAATTAATTTCTCTTCCAAAACTTGATCCTTATTCTGGGCTTTCTCAGAAACTTACACTCAAAACCTTAGAATTATTTTTAATTAGCGTCTTTCCCTTTTCATCCATGACTAGTATCCTCATCTCATTCTACTTGCAGTACTTGGTGTTACGGGAGTCCCTCCCTAGGTTCTGATAACATAATGCTATGGCATTACTCATCTCTCTTGGGAAGAATATGGTATTAATAAGTTATGACTAATAACCAAGTTGCAAAACGACCTGTGCCCTTTTCCCATTGGTTTCCCACAAGATAAGTTATATATACTGTAACAAGAATAGAAGATAAATTACACATATTGCAAATTCCTGTGAGAAATATCTCTTCGTCTAGTCAATTATATATATTTGCTACTTGAAGTTTATTTTAGAGAATAGAAAAAAAAAAACCTCCTTTTTTGGAACGCAAATGAGGTTAAGGATGTTGCGATTTGATGTCATCACTGAACCTGCCTCAGATGAACTAAGAACTGAAACTGGATGTCACTTGAGGTCCTTGGTTTCTGCTCCAGGGAAGGTAATAGAACAAGTGAGAATATATCTCCTTATTGAAATAATTGCTTGGCAATTCCACTGAAGCCTGTCTGTGGGATGTAGGCAAAGCTTTCTCTCTGTATTTGCTCAAAGACCAAGCCAGCCAGATGAGGTCAGGTATCCAGGCTGCTTGGAGTTGGAAGAAATAGCACATTTGCTGGATGAATGTAAGCGGTGCATGTAATATCTGGTTATTGCTTAAGATTTTCTTGATTAGATAATAAAGAATAGTATAATATTTTGAATGGTCTCAGTGTCTCAATGTCATAAAACTTTTGTCCTATTGTAATGGAACTAAACAGAGTGAAGCCTGGCCAGAGAAATGTTAGACTCTAATTTTTGTAAGTCCTCAGACACTAAAAGTGTTCATAACCTTACCGTCTAAAAGCATCTATGACCATGGAAGCATTATATGTAGAGGAAATGTCATGGAGTTGCAGTTCTGAGCCCTGGGCTGCCTACCCAATGTCTCCATGTGGAGACATCTCAATCTTAACATAGATAAGATAAAGATTTTTGATAGTGTTATTAATTAATAATTGGCATTCTTTATTTATCTTCCAGATATGATAGATGCTGAAGAGGTATATTAAAATCTCCCAGCATAAAGGTATTTTATCATTATCTCTTAAGAGATATTTCTAAAAGTTTAAAAAAAATATAAGTATGGTTGCTACGTGTTGGCTTATGACAGCTATATTTGCTGCATAATTATGCCTTCTATCATAACTTATCCTAGTTAGTTGCTTATCCTTATATTTCACCTGACTAACATTACCTGCAACTACTGATATTTTTTGCATTTACTATTTATTTATTTATTTATTATAGTAGGTCCTTCTTGATTGTATATTTTAAATATATCAGTGTGCACATGTCAATCCCAAACTCCTAAGCATCTCTTTGACCATCCACATCTTTTCTAACTCTATCTATCACATTACATATATTTGTTGTAATAACAGATAACTTTTTTTAAACACAATTTGACATCTTGTCCTTCTGTAAGAGACTTGAATTAATTTACATATAAAGTAATACACTTGATGTTACTTCTTTAATCTTTTTTCGTGTACTACTTATTTTATTTTATTTTTTAACATCTTTATTGGAGTATAATTGCTTTACATTGTTGTGTTAGTTTCTGCTATTTAACAGGGTGAATCAGCCATGTATACATATATCCCCACATCCCCTCCCTCTTGAGTCTCCCCACCACCCTCCCTATCCCACTCCTTTAGGTGGTCACAAAGCACCAAGCTGATCTCCCTGTGCCATGCGGCTGCTTCCCATTAGCTGTCTATTTTACATTTGGTAGTGTATTTATGTCCATGCCACTCTCTCACTTCATGCCAATTACACTCCCCCCTCCCCGTGTCCTCAAGTCCACTTTATACGTCTGCATCTTTATTCCTGTCCTGCCCCTAGGTTTTTCAGAACCTTTTTTTTTTAAGATTCCATTTATATGTGTTAGCATACGGTATTTGTTTTTCTTTTTCTGACTTACTTCACTCTGTATGACAGACTCTAGGTCCATCCACCTCACTACAAATAATTCAATTTTGTTTCCTTTTATGGCTGAGTAATATTCCATTGTATATATGTGCCACATCTTTATCCATTCCTCTGTCGATGTACACTTAGGTTGCTTCCATGTCCTGGCTATGGTAGATAGTGCTGCAATGAACATTGTGGTACATGTCTCTTTTTGAATTATGGTTGTCTCAGGGTATATGCCCAGTAGTGGGATTGCTGGGTCCTATGGTAGTTCTATTTTTAGTTTTTTAAGGAACCTCCATACTGTTCTCCATAGTGGCTGTATCAATTTACATTCCCACCAACAGTTTAAGAAGGTTCCCTTTTCTCCACACCCTCCCCAGCATTTATTGTTTGTAGATTTTTGGATGATGGCCATTCTGACCGGTGTGAGATGATACCTCATTGTAGTTTTGATTTGCATTTCTCTAAGGATTAGTGATGTTGAGCATCCTTTCGTGTGTTTGTTGGCAATCTGTATATCTTCTTGGGAGAAATGTCTATTTGGGTCTTCTGCCCATTTTTGGATTGGGTTGTTTGTTCTTTTGATATTGAGCTGCATGAGCTGCTTGTAAATCTTGGAGATTAATCCTTTGTCAGTTGCTTCATTTGCAAATATTTTCTCCCATTCTGAGGGTTGTCTTTTCGTCTTGTTTATGGTTTCCTTTGTTGTGCAAAAGCTTTTAAGTTTCATTAGGTCCCATTTCTTTGTTTTTGTTTTTATTTCCATTTCTCTAGGAGGTGGGTCAAGAAGGACCTTGCTGTGATTTATGTCATAGAGTGTTCTGCCTAAGTTTTCCTCTAAGAGTTTGATAGTGTCTGGCGTTACATTTAGGTCTTTAATCCATTTTGAGCTTATTTTTGTGTATGGTGTTAGGGAGTGTTCTAATTTCATTCTTTTACATGTAGCTGTCCAGTTGTCCCAGCACCACGTATTGAAGAGGCTGTCTATTCTCCATTGTATACTCTTGCGTCCTTTATCAAAGGTAAGGTGACCATATGTGTATGGGTTTATCTCTTGGCTTTCTATCCTATTCCATTGATCTATATTTCTGTTTTTGTGCCAGTACCATACTGTCTTGATTACTATAGCTTTGTAGTATAGTCTAAAGTCAGGGAGCCTGATTCCTCCAGCTCCAGTTTTCTTTCTCAAGATCGCTTTGGCTATTCAGGGTCTTTTGTGTTTCCATACAAATTGTGAAATTTTTTGTTCTAGTTCTGTGAAAAATGCCATTGGTGGTTTGATAGGGATTGCATTGAATGTGTAGATTGCTTTGGGTAGTATAGTCATTTTCACAATGTTGATTCTTCCAATCCAAGAACATGGTGTAGCTCTCCATCTGTTTGCATCATACTTAATTTCTTTCATCAGTGTCTTATAGTTTTCTGCATATAGGTCTTTTGTTTCCTTAGGTAGGTTTATTCCTAGGTATTTTATTCTTTTTGTTGCAGTGGTAAATGGGAGTGTTCCCTTAATTTCACTTTCAGATTTTTCATCATTAGTGTACAGGAATGCAAGAGATTTCTGTGCATTAATTTTGCATCCTGCTACTTTACCAAATTCATTGATTAGCTCTAGTAGTTTTCTGGTAGCATCTTTAGGATTCTCTATGTATAGTATCATGTCGTCTGCAAACAGTGACAGTTTTACTTCTTTTCCGATTTGCATTCTTTTATTTCTTTTTCTTCTCTGATTGCTGTGGCTAAAACTTCCAAAACAATGTTGAATAATAGTGGTGAGAGTGGGCAACCTTGTCTTGCTCCTGATCTTAGTAGAAATGCTTTCAGTGTTTCATCATTGAGAACGATGTTGGCTGTGAGTTTGTCATATATGGCCTTTATTATGTTGAGGTAAGTTCCCTCTATGCCTACTTTCTGGAGAGTTTTTATCATAAATGGGTGTTGAATTTTGTCGAAAGGTTTTTCTGCATCTATTGAGATGATCATATGGTTTTTCTCCTTCAATTTGTTAATATGATGTATCACGTTGATTGATTTGCGTATATTGAAGAATCCTTGCATTCCTGGAATAAACCCCACTTGATCATGGTGTATAATCCTTTTAATGTGCTGTTGGATTCTGTTTGCTAGTATTTTGTTGAGGATTTTTGCATCTATGTTCATCAGTGATATTGGCCTGTAGTTTTCTTTCTTTGTGACATCTTTGTCTGGTTTTGGTATCAGGATGATGGTGGCCTCGTAGAATGAGTTGGGGAGTGTTCCTCCCTCTGCAATATTTTGGAAGAGTTTGAGAAGGATAGGTGTTAGCTCGTCTCTAAATGTTTGATAGAATTCACCTGTGAAGCCATCTGGTCCTGGGCTTTTGTGTGTTGGAAGATTATTAATCACAGTTTCAATTTTAGTGCTTGTGATTGGTCGGTTTATATTTTCTATTTCTTCCTGGTTCAGTCCTGGAAGGTTGTGCTTTTCTAAGGATTTGTCCATTTCTTCCAGGTTGTCCATTTTATTGGCATATAGTTGCTTGCAGTAATCTCTCATGATCCTTTGTATTTCTGCAGTGTCAGTTGTTACTTCTCCTTTTTCATTTCTAATTCTGTTGATTTGAGTCTTCTCCCTTTTTTTCTTGATAAATCTGGCTAATGGTTTATCAATTTTGTTTATCTTCTCAAAGACCAGCTTTTAGTTTTATTGATCTTTGCTATCATTTCCTTAATTTCTTTTTCATTTATTTCTGATCTGTTCTTTACGATTTCTTTCCTTCTGCTAACTTTGGGGTTTTTTTGTTCTTCTTTCTCTAATTGCTTTAGGTGTAAGGTTAGGTTGTTTATTTGAGATGTTTCTTGTTTCTTGAGGTAGGATTGTATTGCTATAAACGTCCCTCTTAGAACTGCTTTTGCTGCATCCCATAGGTTTTGGGTCATCGTGTTTTCATTGTCATTTGTTTCTAGGTATTTTTTGATTTCCTCTTTGATTTCTTCAGTGATCTCTTGGTCATTTAGTAGCATATTGTTTAGCCTCCCTGTCTTTGTATTTTTTACAGATTTTTTCCTGTAATTGATATCTAGTCTCATAGTGTTGCAGTCGGAAAAGATACTTGATATGATTTCAATTTTCTTAAATTTACCAAAGCTTGATTTGTGACCCAAGATATGGTCTCATCCTGGAGAATGTACCATGAGCACTTGAGAAGAAAGTGAATTCTGTTGTTTTTGGATGGAATCTCCTATAAATATCAGTTAAGTCTATCTTGTTTTTTGTGTCATTTAAGGTTGTGTTTCCTTATTTATTAAAGTCCCCTACTCTGATTGTGTTACTGTTGATTTCCCCTTTTATGGCTATTAGCATTTGCCTTATGTATTGAGGTGCTCCTATGTTGGGTGCATAAATATTTACAATTGTTATATCTTCTTCTTGGATTGATCCCTTGATCATTATGTAGTGTCCTTCTTTGTCTCTTGTAATAGTCTTTGTTTTAAAGTCTATTTTGTCTGATATGAGAATTGCTACTCCAGCTTTCTTTGGATTTCCATTTGCATGGAATATCTTTTCCCAACCCCTCACTTTCAGTCTGTATGTGTCCCTAGATCTGAAATGGTTCTCTTGTAGACAGCATATGTACAGGTCTTGATTTTGTATCCCTTCAGCCAGTCTATCTCTTTTGGTTGGAGCATTTAATCCCTTTACATTTAAGGTAATTATTGATATGTATGTTCCTATTACCATTTTCTTAATTGTTTTGGGTTTGTTATTGTAGGTCTTTTTTTGTCTTGTGTTTCCTACCTTTAGAAGTTCCTTTAGCATATGTTGTAAAGATGGTTTGGTGGTACTGAATTCTCTTAGCTTTTGCTTGTCTGTAAAAGTTTTAATTTCTCCCTCAAATCTGAGTGAGATCCTTGCTGGGTAGAGTAATGTTAGTTGTAGGTTTTTCTCTTTCATCACTTTAAATATGTCCTGCCACTCCCTTCTGGCTGGCAGAGTTTCTGCTGAAAGATCAGCTGTTATCCTTATGGGGATTCCCTTGTATGTTATTTGTTTCTTTTCCTTTGCTGCTTTTAATATTTTTTCTTTGTATTTAATTGTTGATAGTTTGATTAATACGTGTCTTGGTGTGTTTCTCCTTGCATTCATCCTGTATGGAACTCTCTGAGCTTCCTGGAGTTGATTATTTCCTTTCCCATATTAGGAAAGTTTTCAACTATAATCTCTTCAAATATTTTCTCAGTCCCTTTCTTTTTCTGTTCTTCCGGGACCCCTATAATTCAATGTCAGTGTGTTTAATGTTGTCCCAGAGGTCTCTGAGACTGTCCTCAATTCTTTTCATTCTTTTTTCTTTATTCTGCTCTGCAGTAGTTATTTCTACTACTTTATCTTCCAGGTCACTTATCCATTCTTTTGCCTCAGTTATTCTGCTATTGATTCCTTCTAGAGAATTTTTAATTTCATTTATTTTGTTGTTCATCATTGTTTGTTCGCTCTTTAGTTCTTCTAGGTCCTTGTTAAATGTTTCTTGTATTTTCTCCATTCTATTTCCAAGAGTTTGGATTATCTTTACTATCATTACTCTGATTTCTTTTTCTGGTAGACTGCCTATTTCCTCTTCATTTGTTTGGTCTGGTGGGTTTTTACCTTGCTCCTTCATCTGCTGCATATTTCTTTGTCTTATCATTTTGCTTAACTTACTGTGTTTGGGGTCTCCTTTTCGCAGGCTGCAGGTTCGTAGCTCCCGTTGTTTTTGGTGTCTGCCCCCAGTGAGTAAGGTTGGTTTAGTGGGTTGTGTCGGCTTCCTGGTGGGGGGGACTGGTGCCTGTGTTCTGGTGTATGAGGCTGCATCTTGTCTTTCTGGTGGGCAGGACCACATCTGGTGGTGTGTTTTGGGGTGTCTGTGGCCTTATTATGATTTTAGGCAGCCTCTCTGCTAATGGGTGGGGTTGTGTTCCTGTCTTGCTAGTTGTTTGGCCTGGGGTGTCCAGCACTGGAGCTTGTTGGTCGTTGAAAGGAGCTGGGTCTTAGCGTTGAGACAGAGATCTCTGGGAGAGCTCTCGCTGATTGATATTACATGGGGCCAGGAGGTCTCTGGTGGTCCAATGTCCTGAACTCAGCTCTCCCACCTCAGAGGCTCAGGCCTGACAGCTGGCTGGAGCACCAACACCCTGCCAGCCACATGGCTCAGAAGAAAAGGGAGAAAAGAAAGAGAAAGCAAGAAAGGCAATAAAATAAAATAAAGTTATTAAAATAAAAACAATTTTTAAAATATTATTAAAATAAAAAGTAATAATAATAAAAAAAAAGAAGGGAGCAACCAAACCAATAAACAAATCCACCAATGATAACAAGTGCTAAAAAACTAAGCTAAGATAAACATAAAAATCAGAAACTAGTCAGTCTCATACAGCAAACCCCAAGTCTATAGTTGCCCCCGAAGTCCACCGCCTCAATTTTGGGATGATTTGTTGTCTATTCAGGTATTCCACAGATGCAGGGTACATCATGTTGATTGTGGAGATTTAATCCACTGCTCCTGTAGCTGCATGGAGAAATTTCCCTTTCTTTTCTTTGTTCGCACAGCTCCAGGGGTTCAGCTTTGGATTTGGCCCTGACTCTGTGTGTAGGTCGCCTGAGGGTGTCTGTTCCTCGGCCAGACAGGACAGGGTTAAAGTAGCAGCTGATTAGGGGGCTCTGGCTCACTCAGGCTGGGGTGAGGGAAGGGTATGGAATGCAGGGCGAACCTGCGGCGGCAGAGGCCTGCGTGACATTGCACCAGCCTGAGGCGCGCCGTGTGTTCTCCCGGGGAAGTTGTCTCTGGATCATGGGACCCTGGCAGTGGTGGGCTGCACAGGCTCCCGGGAGGGGAGGTGTGGATAGTGACCTGTGCTTGCACACAGGCTTCCTAGTGGCTGCAGTAGCAGCCTTCGCGTCTCATGCCCGTCTCTGGTGTCTGTGCTGATAGCCGCGGCTCGCGCCCTTCTCTGGATCTCGTTTAGGCAGTGCTCTGAATCCCCTCTCCTCACTCACCCTGAAACAGTGGTCTCTTGCCTCTTAGGCAGGTCCAGACTTTTTCCTGGACTCCCTCCCAGCTAGCTGTGGAGCACTAGCCCCCTTCAGGCTGTGTTCACGCAGCCAACCCCAGTCCTCTCCCTGGGATCTGACCTCCGAAGCCCGAGGCTCAGCTCTCAGCCCCAACCCGCCCCGGCGTGTGAGCAGACAAGCCTCTTGGACTGGTGAGTGCTGGTCGGCACCGATCCTCTGTGCGGGAATCTCTCCGCTTTGCCCTCTGCACCCCTGTTGTTGCGCTTTCCTCTGTGGCTCCGAAGCGTCCCCCACCACCCACCCCCATCTCTACCAGTGAAGGGCCTTCCTAATGTGTGGAAGCTTTTCCTCCTTCACAGCTCCCTCCCAGAGATGCAGGTCCCGTTCCTATTCTTTTGTCCCTGTTTTTTCTTTTTTCTTTTGCCCTACCCAGGTACGTGGGGATTTTCTTTCCTTTTGGGAAGTCTGAGGTCTTCTGCCAGCATTCAGTAGGTGTTCTGTAGGAGTTGTTCCACATGTAGATGTACTTTTGATGTATTTGTGGGGAGGAAGGTGATCTCCATGTCTTACTCCTCCACCATCTTGAAGGTCCTCTACTATTTATTTTAGTTTGGTTTTTCCTTATACTTTTCCTATTAGGAGTGTGATCAGCTTTTCTTTTCTTCTTTTTCTTCCTCTTTTTCTCCTTGTTCTTCTATGCAATACTTCACTAATGTGTGAATCATCCATGTGAAGGGGTCATCCCAATGTTTGCATTATTCCAATTTTGATTTATTTATTCAATTATAAATTTATTTATCCAATTTATTCCAATTTTGAAGTTACAAGAGGTTGCACGGATCAAGTGTGTTTTCGTTCCCTTTTTCAAAATTAAATTCTTCATCTCTTTCCAGAGCTGTTTTTCTGATCTTCTCAAGCTGGAATCCTGGTAGTCAACTCTCATTCCTGTCTCTTTCTCATAGCCACTTCTGATCTTTTAACAAATCCTGTCAATTGTGTCTCCAAAATATCTATTCACTTCACATATTCACAGCTACTATTCTAGTCCAAGCAACCCTCACTTTCCACCTAGATAACTTTAGTAATCTCAATCGATATCTCTATTCCCAATAAGAAAAGAGAATAAGTAATATTTGCAAAATTCTTGTGAGAAATTTCTCTTTGTATTTGTCTTGTTCCCCCACCAATACATTTTC
This sequence comes from Eubalaena glacialis, assembly GCF_028564815.1. Taxonomy (NCBI): domain Eukaryota; kingdom Metazoa; phylum Chordata; class Mammalia; order Artiodactyla; family Balaenidae; genus Eubalaena; species Eubalaena glacialis. The sequence continues at coordinate 115,598,100 of NC_083721.1, forward strand.
CACACAAATGTATTAAAAAATATTAAAAAATAAAACCTGATCAAATTTTTTACCTTGCCCAAATTTCTTCAGTAGCTTCCCATTCCACATGAGATGAAACTTCAGATCCTTATCATGACAACATGAATTCATATGATCTGATCCTCAGCCTTATTCTTTAACCTCATGTCATATATTCATATTCTTTTTGCTCAAAATGTTCCAGACAACATGGGCCTTCTCTCTGCTTCTTAAATGTACTAGTCTCATTCACACTTCTGGAGCCTCTCATGCCATGTTCCATCTGCCAGGAATGATACTTCTCCATAAAGTTTGCATCACTTGCATCACTTTTAACTTCTTGTTGGTCAGCTGTCTTCTTAAACATCACCACCTCAAAGAAACTTTAACTTGTTAACTCAGTCAGCAGTAGGGTGTCATTCTCCATCATGCTTACTTATTACAGTTGAAAGTAAGTCTCTCTTTGTGTGCTTATGAGTCTATTGTCTTTTGTCTATCATCTTTCTCATGAGCGTATACAGGCCATGGTAACAGAGACCATGTCTGTCTGGTTCATCCATGTACACAGTACCCTAGTCTTCAGCAGTTTCAGGCACATCAGACAGTGTCCAGTAAATACATAAATACATATGAGTAAACAGGTGACAATATATCTACAGTGTTATAAAAAATGCAATTATGCTGCAGGAAGTACATTTTTAGATCCTCAGATCAATAAGGAATATTGAGGCACAGACTGAAAGTCCTTCTATATAACTTTCTTCTCAAGTTATTTAGAAATTAATAGGAGATGTGCAACTGTGGTAATAATAAGTACATATGTTAATATTTCAGTTGTATTATGTGAGGAGAGTTGTTCATGTGACAAATATTCATTAAGCAACTGCTTAATGCCAAGTATCTTTCCAGATACTGGGGACACACAAATGAACAGCACAGAAGAGGTCCTTTTGCTGGGGGCTTACAATCTAATGGGGTAATTCTATTTTGTTAGAGTGTTTCTTAGAGTGTTAATTCTATTTTAAGTGAATCCTTAATTCACTTAAAAATACATAATTTCTCTCTGAAGCATATTTCTACAAAAAGTCCTTCTGGATTTTTTTATGAGTAGCTTTTTAAAGCAACTTTTTATTTCAAAATAACACAGATGTGTTTTGTTTTTGAGGCAGAGTTGACCATACTATTGTTGAAAAATAAATAAATAAAAATATAGATAGGAAAAAGAGGAAAAGTTTACATTAAAGAAAACCTCATAATCCCAGAATTAACTATGGATGATATTTTGGCATATTTTCCAGACATTTTCCCATACACATAAACACAAATTTTAAGAAACAAAATCATATTTCTATGAAGTAGGTTAAGACATTTATAATTTAAAATATACAGTCAGTAATCCAGTTGTGCTATTTTGGTACAAACAAAGCATATTACAAATACTATTTTTTAAAAATCTCTGGGCTTCCCTGGTGGCACAGTGGTTGAGAATCTGCCTGCCAATGCAGGGGACACGGGTTCGAGCCCTGGTCTGGGAAGATCCCGCATGCTGCGGAGCAACTAGGCCCGTGAGCCACAACTACTGAGCCTGCGCATCTGGAGCCTGTGCTCCGCAACAAGAGAGGCTGCGATAGTGAGAGGCCCGCGCACCGCCATGAAGAGTGGCCCCCGCTGGCCACAACTGCAGAAAGCCCTCAAACAGAAACGAAGACCCAACACAGCCAAAATAAATAAATAAATAAATAAATAAATTTATTTAAAAAAAAAAAATTTCTAAGGCAATATCCTTATCAGAAGGGACAGAAATTGACCCAGGTTACTTTCAAAACTGAGAATTTATTTTAAGAATTCTTCTTAGCAATGAGGGAGCTGGAAATCCTTCCAAAACGTAGAACAGCCAGACCTCTTGGTGATGGTGCTAGTGTTTAGGAATTGAAAAGATCTTTCAGGTTTCAGACTAACTTTAATGATCAGGTAATTCTGACACTTATTCAGCTTCAGGTTCTCTTCTTTTGGATCTCCCCTCACTGCTCCACTAATGTGACTCACCTGTTTCCCCATTGTGTGTCTTCTTATATCACTAGCCACTTCCAACTCAACTATTATTTCCCCAACCATATACCTACTTTAACAACACCATGAACCTGACTTGCTATAATGTTACTAATATCAAATTATTCCTGAGACTCACGCATAGACACACACACACACACACACACACACACATGTAGGTATGTGTGTATAAATCCCAATGAAAACATTCCGACACAACAGATTGACTATATGTTCATTTGAGCACATTCACATCTATTTATAATTCCTCATGATTTGACTACTCATGTGTTTTCAGCCAATGAAAGCTAGTTCTACAGAGGGTACTGTACACTCTTGGCCAATGAGCTCTCTTCATCACACTCCCCTCACCATCAGAGATGAGTGGATTCTGCAACAAGTAGTTTCCAACTCTTGGTCTTTATTTCTGTTATATATTTTGGCCCTTAATGGCTGAGAAGATGTATAAAAATGATAGTGCTGGATCTGTTACAAAAACTAAAGCAAAAAAAAAGTGGGGGTGTAGAGAAAGTATGCTGAAAGATAAAATGAAAGTTTAGTGACTACTTGAGATGCTTTCAAGAAAATGATCAAGGAATTAGAAAGTAGAGATAACCTGGCATTAGGAGTGGGTGGGTAGAAGTCCTTTTATTTTAGCAACTACATCTTATCATAGCAACTCAAGGTAACCATGGCTGGAGGCAAGTCATGGTGTCAGGTGATTGTCGATGTTTTATGTAAGGGACACCCCTAAAATAGACTGTCCCAGCAGTCTTCAAACTGAAGAGTACTTATGTCTGGAGCGTATCTGGAGACTTGACAGGGACACAGATAGTTTTAAGGGAATTCAGTTTCTAGAGTCTTAACTTCCCTGGATACACTTCCCTGAAACTGATCTGCCTGAGTGATGTCAAGGTGTTCTCCTTTCTCTTTCATAAGTGTCCTTGTCCTACTTTACTCCCACCCAGACTGAATCTTCTTATGGGTTACAAAAGCCTCCAGGTTTCAAATAACAGGGACACTTAAAAGAATGGTATCTTTAAGTCTTCTTATTTAAGACACCATGAGATAAGGGTTATCTTTTCCTTTTTTTATTCAGTCATTGTGGTAAGGAGAATTCTAGGATGGTCCCCAAGATTCCCAACCCCTGAACTACACCACTCTGTATAATTCTCTCCCCTGGAGAATGGGTGGGCTATTATGGGATAGCCACTGCCAAGATTACATTACAGTGTATAAAACTATCTTAACACACCAGAGGGAGAGATTTTTCTGTTGGTCTTGAGGAAGTAAGTTGCCATGCCCTGAGAGGGCTTGTGAGAGCAACATGCGCCAAGGGACTGTGGGTGTCTCTAGAAGCTGAGAGCCAGCAACCAAGTACTAAAGCTGCAGGAGCTGAATTCTGCCAATGACCACCTTGGAAGAGGACCATCGGACTCAGGAAATAATACTACCCTGCTGACATCTAATGAGATTCCTGCAGTCTGGCAAGACCTTGAGCAGAGGCCCCAGTTAAGCCAGCCGGGACTCCTGACCCAAGGAAACTGAATTGATAAAATGCATATTGTTCATAGTTGCTACTTTTGTAGTAATTTGTTATGCAGTATAGAATACCAATGCAATCATTCAAAAAGTATTTACTGAGCACATACTATATTCCAGACACGGAGCGATAGTCTTTAATGACACTCCAAGATCTCTACCCTCATAAGACTTATTTTTTGGTGGGTAGAATAAACCATAAACAAGTTTAAAATATAAAATATCTAGCATGTTAGTGATAGTTGCTAGAGAAAAAAAATTCAAGTAGGAAAATGGGAGATGACTAGTGGGAAGGACAGGGATGGAAGGAGAGAGGTATTGAAAGTTTAGCTTCACCTAGAAGGAGTAGGTCTTATATGAAGGAAGGTAACTGACAATGTTGAGGGGAGAGAGAAAACTGGTGTCCAGGCTCTCCGAGACCAGGTAGAGGGTTGGGGGGCATGTGGACCATGCAGTGCACTGGATGAGGATGGAGAATAGGAGATAAGGTTAGAGAGGAGAAAGGAGATCAGATCATGCAGATCTTTGAAGGCTTTTTTTGGCTTTTATTCTGAGTGACATGGTGAGCCAAGGGAGATTTTAAGCAGGGGAGTGGTATGATCTGACTTTTCTTTTAACAGACTCACTGTAGCTGTTATAATACAATGTGGTATAGATGATAATAATGTGGTATAGATTGACAGGGGACAAGAATGGAAGCAGGGACACCTGTTAAGGTCCTGTTGTAATAATCCAGGCAAGAGGGGATTCGTGGCTGGATCAATGTGGTGGCAGTGGAAAGTTGTTAAGTTTGAATCCTTTCTTTTCAAGAAAATTGAAGGCAGATATGGTTGATAGAGAATTAAAATCCCCTTCTTGTCCCTCTACTTATTTATGTAAAGAAGGTTTCTCAGAACTTATAGATCTAAAAAATGAACACGTAGAGTAGAATGGATGCTAAAACATAAAAACAAGTAATATGCATACATGGATACATGAACTAATTAAAACTTCCCCAGCTATCTCATTAAGTGATACATCTTTTGTGTCCAATATTTTTATCAAAACTTTTGATATATTTTCATCATTTGTATATTAATATTGCTAGTAATAATACTCAGTTCACAAATGTGCTTTTAACCTGTGAAGCCTTATAGCCACAAGAATAAAAAAATTAATTTCAATTTATATAATTTTTTTGCAGAAAAGATTGATAGAGTGGTTAATAACAGGCCTTTGAGTATAAATATATTTACTAGAAGTACTGCATTATGATAAACAACTGTTGGGAAGTGAAATGGAAATTTGAGTACAAAGAAAGGAACAATGAGATTTTTTCACTCTTTAAGAAAAATGTGATGATTAATTTTTTAAATGGGTAAAGGTGAGCATCAAATCACTATGGTAGTGACATTCTATTAGATACATTCAAGCTGGGCTGCCCCAAACATTAGTGGTGCCTGGACCATGAGAACAAATGGAGGCCCACCTACTACATGCTTAAATATTTAAGAGTTACAAGTCAAGCAATTATAAAGGAAAATATGCTTTGTTTCATCTTGAAAAATGTATTGTCAATGTGACAGAAAATCAAATGTGTAAAATTTTGTTTTTTATAGATCTCAAAGTTGGCAAAATGTTAATGAGGACTGAATTTATTTATTATTGTGTATGTTTGGGTGTTGTGTTGGGGAACCAGCTGTGTTTGGATACATAAAAAATATAAAGATATACATATTATATAAATTGCTATATATTCTTCCATAAATTTCATTTTTGTCCCTATTTTATGCATAACTTATGTTGTCTTAATCAAATTTTTCACATAATTTGCATTTTATTGATGGTAAAAACCTAAAGATTAAAAATAAAATGTAATTATTATCAAAGAGCACAAAACTTAAAAGCAATTCCCTGGGGCTTGAATGGTGTTCATATTGAGAACAGATATATCTAGAGTTACAGGCCTTTCTGTGTGCATGTTAAATACCAGCTCCGGAGTAATACAGAGTCCTAGGAGTTTTTTAATGAATTTGTATGTTTTGTGCCTTTGTGGTATGCAGGGTTCCTTTTGCTCACGTCTAAGATTCTACTTCATTTTAATAGGTACTGTGCTGCTATCATCTTTAATTGGGCAGGGACAAATCCCAGGAGGCACATATAAGAAAAGGAATGAATGCTATACTAGAAAAAGAGCAAAAAAGATTAATGCTTAATAGATGTCACTATTTGATGAATGTGATATCAACTGCAGAGCAATAAAGTAGCTGCATAAACCCTATGGCCATATTGCAAATGTTCTTCAGAAATGAGAGTATTTCAACTAATTTTTTCAGCAGAATTCTTTCTGATGGGTGCAAAACAATGAATTGTTAAGTATGTGGTCTCTGGAATCAGATTGCCTGGGTTCTCAGCTAGCTCTACCACTTACTAGCTGTGTGACCCTGGGTAAGTTACTTAGCCAGTCTGTGTCTCAGAATACACATCCATACGACAGGAATAATAACAGTAACCTCCTAATAGGATTATGAAGATTAAATGAGATAATCATTGTTAGTCACTGTGAATAGTGCCTGACACATATGAAAAACTTAAGAAACGTTAGCTAGTATTATGAATAAAAAAGTTTATTGAAGTCAATTCAAATTTTAACCTATATTTTTGAAAGTAACATATGAGATAGTGTAATTAGCCTGCATTAATGGAGGGAAGGAAAGGTGTTAATAATATGCACAACCAGAAATTGGGTAAAAGATGCATTAACTCATCTTTCCATCATTTCTGGAAATGATCATCTATTTTTAAAAAGTAACGTTGGTTTGTACTGTTTCACCTTTTTTATAAGTATCACTTTTATTACAAACACAGAAAAGCGATAAATATAAAAAGCAATTCATTCCTAAAATTGAAACAATTCCACCCTCATTTACCAAAACTACCACTAACTCTTTCATACTCCCATGAATCTGCTGAAATTATATGCATTTAGAAATGAATGGTGGATTCATTCCTGCTCCATGGTTGCTTAATATTCATATGGATGTCCTATTGAAGAGGAAAACAGTGAGAGATCTATAAAATACAATCAAGCAAGTCTAGCATTTACATCCAAAATGAAAAGACATGCATGTTGTAGCAAAGTAATACTAAAAACAACATGAATTCATTTATTAGCAATAATTTCCGTGTGCTTTTGTAGAATTATTACTCAATAGTCTTGTTTTATGATCCAAAACTTATGTTCCTGCTAAGTTGTTATTTTAATTTTAGAAAAACAAAATTCCTCACATTTCCAAACCACAGAAGACATCACATATGTGTGTGCATGTACACACACACACACACACACTTTTAAAAGCCAGGCCACAAATTACTTTCAATCATAAATTTACAGGTATAATTATTTACTAAAAAAAGTTTGTAAAATGGCATTTTATATATATTGTATTACTTTGTTAAAACCCAAGAAAAAACCAGTATACCTTTTAAAAAAATCCATACAAGTAAGATAGAAGAAACATTAGATTTGAATTTTAGCTACTTTAGAGGCACTATCATCCCTCGTTAGGCACTTGATTTATAAATGTAATTATCTAGTATAATTATAATATCTTCATGGAAAAAAATTTCAGTCAAATTTTTATATTTCAGATAGATATCATAATCTAATTTTCAGTTAAAAGTCATTTTTAAGGTAGATGAATAGTTATTCCCCTTTAACAATTGCTTAGAAAGACATGAGAGAGAATTAAAATGCTCCAATATGATGTAGCACGGTTTATGAAAATATTATGTTAGAATTTAGGACGACTAGATATGGCCCAGATCTTTGAACAAAAGGGGGTTTACTTCTTACTCTGCAGCTGATTATCCTGAGCCTCTTAAAACGTACCTGATGCCAAAGCTGGAAAGTTGTGTTTTCACAGCAATTGGAAACAGAGTCCTACAATGTCTATCAGTGGCAGAATCCTAACATAAGGTGGAACCCAGGCTGCTGGCGTTCAAATCCTGACTGTGCCACGTTCTAGATAAGTGAGGTATTTAAACACTCCCTACTCCAAGATCCTCATCTATAAAGTAAGGGTAACATTATATCTACCACTCAGTGTTGGGGTGAGGATTAAGAGTTAATATATACACTTAGAACTGACCTGGGTATATAGTAAGCATTTAATTAATGTTATATTACTACTGTTACAATTGTATTATTGTTGTTGTTAGCCTTAATTCTAAGATTAGGATTGGATTTATGAACATAGAATATGAAGAGTTGCATCTATGAATCCTGGCTGCTAAGATGAGCTTTTTCCCTGCCAATTAAACTTCTTTTATGGATGTCTGAAATTACACATCAACAACTTGTTCCTATTAGGACTATGGAGCTGGGAGCACAGCCACAGAGGGCTTTGAGTGGCCAGAAATCATGCCAGTTTTACATTGTCCTTGGATCATACAATTAAGGCCATCCAGCCTGGTGACCAATTACCCCAGTAGGTGGACAGACTATAGGTGAGGGGATTTGGTCATCTGTAGATCTTTGTGAGCAAGCAACTCATGTCAGGGAGGTTGGGCAGTAGATATCAATGTCCTAGTCATGGAGACTAAGGTCAAGAGCGGCAGTCCCACCTGTAGAGAGTTTGGAGAGGCAAACCAACTGTAATGAACAATGGTACAAAGGACAGGGGTAGGATATTAGTGATGGACTGTGTACAAGTCAGTATCCTAGTCACCTAGAAGAAGGCAATGATTCATCCCAGTAGAATGACAAAACAACTGCTCCAAAGGCTCTTTGCCCACTCTAAATTTTTATTTTGTGATGGACACTGGTTGTTTTGGCCACACAGCATCCATATGTTATGATAATAGTACCCAATTTTTCTTTGGGGAAATCAGCCCTCTCCACTCAGCCCATGTGCTTTAGGTGAAGCTTTCCTCAATTCCCCGGATTGGAGAAGCTGACCTAAACTAAATCACTCAGCATATTCCATCCCCACATCTACAGTGATTGGCTTAGGTTGGGCACATGACTCAAATCATCTTATGAGACCCGAGAAGACATAAACCCAGAACTTTATGTTATCGTGAAGCCAGATTATTTCTTCTGGTATGAAGTGTGGTGTTGGTATGACCTTGAATCTTCATGAGATCCCACATGGAGCCCGAGGATGGAGTCCACTCAAGAAAAGCAGAGATAACAGATGGGCCCGGGTTAGGTCCCTTTCTCTAATGTCTCCTGAACTTTAGCTTACACGAACCAATATACTATCTTTTGCTTAAACCATTTGGGAAAAGTTTGCTGGCCACTTGCAACAACAAGAACAAATCTAAAGTGACACACGGGGGCTTCCCTGGTGGCGCAGTGGTTGAGAATCTGCCTGCCAATGCAGGGGACACAGGTTCGAGCCCTGGTCTGGGAGGATCCCACATGCCGCGGAGCAACTGGGCCCGTGAGCCACAACTACTGAGCCTGCGCGTCTGGAGCCTGTGCTCCACAATAAGAGAGGCCGCGATAGTGAGAGGCCCGCGCACCGCAATGAAGAGTGGCCCCCGCTCGCCGCAACTGGAGAAAGCCCTCGCACAGAAACGAAGACCCAACACAGCTAAAAATAATAAATAAATAAATAAATTTATAAAAAATAATAATAATAATAAAGTGACACACACCTTATCAACTTAATGATTTTTTTTTTTGACGAATCTATCTTTCCCTTGAACTCTGAGCTCATACAGGGAAAAACTGTCTCAGTCATCTTTGTACCAATATGTAATAAGCCTTGTCAAGTAATTGACACATAGTAGGGGCTCTATATTCTTTATTAAATGAGGAAGTGAGTGAGTGAGTGAATGAGCACAGCTAATTGGCTATATCACTAAGGCCCTAGGGAAGATGTTGGCCGACTATGACTTATGGGTCATATTAGGCCCACAGTCTGTTTTTGTTAATAAAGCTTTATTGGAACACAGCCATTCCCGTTCATTTACATGTTGTCTATGTGGAGGGGGAGTGCATAGGTGGGCAAGTGTGTGTGTTGGGGGAAGAGGGGTTGGGAGGAATGCTTAGAAGAAAGAGTGGAGATAAGGGAGATAAGGTTGCTGGAGACAAACTTCTCCTCCTCCATAATATTGTTTCAGGCCTAGAAGTCAAACATAGTTTGGTTTTGGAGACTATTGATATTCTATCCTCTTAGCATTCCGCCTGAACTTTTCTATGAGGCATACGGGACTAATAAGCAAAAATTCAGAGAACAGCACTTCTAATTAATTAGGTCAATGGACAGTTTGTACTGATAAAATGGAAGGAGTATTTTGTGCCAATTTTGTAAAAACAGGAGTATGATAAAAAATGTACTCAGAAGAAAAAAAAGAACACACAGTTCTAAAATCAAGTGTTTCTATTAAAAATTTTTAAAACACTATCTCTAGAACTCTAGGAATACAAATTTATAAAAATCTTTATTTGAATTCTGAATGTCTTCCCATCTCAAGTAATAGAGATCTTATAAAATGAACAAGCTTTAGCATCATCAGGATACTAGAGGTGAGCAAAAAAATGAACAAATGACAAATATTTAGAAATCAACATCTACAAAAAATACAAGGCTACTTCTACACTGAAAACAAGCTGCCAAACATTTTTGTTCTCTTTGTATTCGCCAGAGAAATTAAGTTGAAATAGCTTGGGGGACTAGTTTCATTCTAACAGTTTAAATTTGTTTAACCTTTTAGTCTGTTAGCAAAACATACACAGTGTGCTAAATCCATAGAGTTACTTTTGCTACCAAAATTAGCAACAAGAGGGTTTGATTTTTCAGCACTATTTTTTTGGTATATTTTGTATGTTAATGTGCCCTTTATTCTTCCCAATTTTCATTGACAGAAGAATATATTTGTTTTAGAAGAGACTTAGCATAACTTGAAATCTCTCTGAAATAATTTTCCCAAATAAGCTAATTTAGGGAGATACGTGAAGGGTACTATTACATTAACTTCTAAGATGATTACTTTAGCAAAAAGCAAATTAAAGCTGATCAAGTGTAAGTATATTGCTTAAGTTTTTTTTTTTTTTACTTATGTTTGTTCCATTTTGTATATAATAAAGGGTGAAAATTCTGCCTTAGGCTTTAAATCATCTCAAGTCAGATGACTTTGCTTATAAAGAGGGAAAAAACCCCTAATTGTAGGAACACTTACCTGCAGCAGCTTTTCAGACAATCGCAACCGTCAGGAATACACTTGAAAACTAAGAATAGTGATAAAAATTATAATAGCAAAGTGCATTATCTGCAATGTGTATAAGGGGGTTAGTATCCAGAATTTATAAAGAAATCCTACTCCATTATCACTCAGCTGGGTGACGTGCATTATCACATGATACTAATTCTCACCTAGTCACTAATTACGGCCAGCATAATACAGAGTGGAGGTATACTAATTGGGAAAATTTTATGTGAACAGATCTCTGTTCTTTCTGAGATCTTCAGATATATGAATTAGATTTCCATCATCAGGTAACAAGTTGATTGTCTTCGTTGTTCTTCACTGTTAAAATTTAGCATATAATTCATTAAGTGTGTGTATACTTTTTTTTTTAGTACTGCTATAAACTAAAAATAAAAACAATATTGAATCACAAGTGTGTGGCAGTCCTGAGATACCTTTATGTAGATCAGTTTGGAATACACTGGCCTGGGCCATGTAACATAAGGCTGGCAATATGGGCTCAGAGTTAACTTGAGAGTGACACTTCTTCTAAAATTTTGGGGGCCTTTTCTTTTTAGCCAGACATTTCTTTTTTTTTTTTTTTTTTAATGTGTTGCTCATGATTCTGCGTATCTAAGTTTTTATCCATACCCTCATGCTGGCACTGGTTTGATGAATATCTGGGATAGCCTTCATAGAAGTCCAAACTTGCTCCAATATAGTATGATATTTGGCCAACTTTCAGAACCTCTGTCATGACCTTGTCACAGGTCTGGTTTTCAGTCACACACTCCTATGACTCATGGTACTAAAGCCCTTCCATCCAGACAAGACACACTCATATCAACAGAGAAAGCCAAATAGCAAACTTTTAATTAATCTTATTTGCAATATTCTAAAATTGAGCTTAACTCAGTATAACTTACTAGACTTAAAGGGAATAAGGACTTGAGTGTGATTTCTCTTTATTATACTCACTTTTATATAGAGCTATCTGGTTTCCTGGACCATTTCCAACTGATAAAGAGAAAAGCAGCCCCCGACCTTCAGGATCTGGCCTGGCGTAATCAGCCAGGCCTTGGATCTGGAGCCCAAAGCTAGGTCTTGGTGTTCTCTTGTTGAACATAAGTAATTCCAGAGAACATCAACATCAGACTAGGCTACTCTAAGACTATGATGCATGAAGATAAAAAACAAGATTGCTCTCTAATCATGTTTAAATGCAGGCAAAATGTGAACACTGTCCTAACCACAAAAATTACCAAACACCCCCTTCTGGCTAACATGAATGATTGCTGCTTCTTTACCAATTACAACTTTAGCCTCACTTTAGTTTTCCCTCCCTGTAGGTAAGACTTATGAGATATGTAATTGTAAAATTGTTCCCACTTTTCGGAAAACCCAGTCAATAGTGAATATTCATTATCTTGAATTATTCCCCAAATTACCCAACCAAAGCCGAAGTATAGTGGGTTCTTTCTAATGCACTCTTCCTTAGATGCCCCAGTGTTTTTCACAGTGAGCATTCTCTCTTGTTGCAACAAGTAACACACTCACTTGTATAACTACAGGCCTCTTGCTGGAGTCTTTGACTGGAGGACATTGACACAATGCTAAGTTTCTCTAGCCTAGTGACCCAGAACCTTTACTCACTATGCCTGATCTCTTTCTTGCCCTGCTGATTTTATCTATACCTGATTCTACCATTACCTTAGGCCTAGATCGTCTCTTAAATCTGCCATCTGCTTTGGTTTGTCTCCAAGCTGCCTCTACCTATATCCAACTCTTGCTGGTTCTTTCACTAAGACCCTAGACTATCAGCTTGATTCCCTGTTTGCTTTCCTATATATGTCAGATATATCATTCCTTAATAAAGTTGGTTAAATAAACATTATTTTCATGAATAGTAAAGTTAGACTAGGCAACTTCTACACTCTTTCCCAACTCTCAGATTGAATAGGTCTCTGAGCCTCATTTAATTGTACCCACAAAGATACATACTCTCATGGTAAAAACTAATCAAAATAAAGAAGGCCAAATTGTATTTACTCTTTCAAGTAGTGAAGATGAAGAAAACTACACTAATTTCATTTGGAACTAGCTATGTAAAAAGAGCATGATCTTATTATTTAAGTGCAAACTCTCCACTCACAATGATTGAGATTTAATTCATCCTATTCGACTGGCTCATATTTATTTACAAATTTTCATTAACTCGATACTCTTATCTTAAAATTTGATGTTCCAGTAAGAACTGTTGCAAAAGAAAGGGATATATGTCATGCATGAATGCATTATACAATTATTGTTCTCAGTAATATGTAAGCTGTTGTTTGCAGATTGCTAAATTAAAGAAAATGGGGATACAATAGAAAGAGGGCTGGAAAAGTTCTAGGAGACATGTCTTCTTGACCCGACTCTATCAATGAGTTGATTAAATGGCTCCAATCTTTGGGTTTCTTATCTTTGAAATGAGATAATTTGGCAAAATTTCTAAAATGCTATAATCTTATTTAACAAACATTTTATAAACATGAAGTGGGCTACTCTTAGCCATGTATAAGTGTCCAAAAAATCATACAACTAACTACTAGGAAGAACTAGGTTAACTAGTGGCATATATCTCTTTCAACTTACTTCTATATGACTCAATGTCTGGTAAGTGTTCTTTTGGTAATTACTCTCCCCAAGGTTGAGGGCTGCAGAAAAATATATGCATCGGCAAACAGGAAACTGGGACATTTTAAGGATTTGCTTAAAGTCCAAATGATAGAATAGTGTTTATATTTAGGTCTCTTGTTTCCCAATCTATTTATTTTTTATCACCCATACATCAATACTCTGCCATCCTTAAAATTTGTATTTTAAGTGTGTGTGTGAGTTCCTTCCCATGATGTATTTCTGTGGAAAATAGTGTTATGCTTCTGGGAAACAGAATCAAATCCTGGGGAACGGTCTGGTCTGCCAACATCTGTTTATAAAGAGGAGATTGAAGGAATTGTTCAGAGGACTGGGACAACTCAGTTGCCTTGCAAAGCTCTCAAGAAAGGTCAGATAGGCCTCTCAGATGATTTAGTATTAAGTTGAGGCACTATGTATTCCCACAGAATTTTTCTCACTTCAATTAGGGTATAAATGACAGAATTTAAGTCACAGCAAAAATCCCGTCATGTGTTCTGTGCCCTTTTCTGTAGGATCCCCTAAAGGCCCAGCTGAGACAGAAGAAAAGTAAATTAGATAGTTAAAATTTAAAAGCTTAGGGCATTTTGATAAGTTTATCCTTGTTTTCAACAAGAGCAACTGCCCAGTTCCTATTGTTTATATTTTAAAAGTTAGCTGATAGCTGAATGAAATATTGTACATTCTGTAGTTTTCCTGCTTTCCTCTGAAACTAATTGTTGAATTTTCTATAACAGCATCCTTTTAGAGGTGTGCACAGGTAGGAGAAACAGTAGGAGAGGCAAAAGTAAAAGGGACAGAAAGAGACAAGGTATAACTTAACAATTCAGGAATTAAACACGAAATAATAGGATAATAAGAGAATTCTACAAGCAACACTATATACTTGAATTTGACAACTTAGATGAATATGGACCAAGTCCTCAAAAAACACAAACTACCACAACTTACTCAATATAAAATAGACAATTTGTATAACTCCATAAGTAATAGGAAAGTTGAGTTCATAACTTAAAAACTTCCCATAACAAAATCTCTAGGCCCGTATGGTTTCTGGGGAGAATGGTACCAAATGTTTAATGAATGATTAACATTAATTCTACCCAATCTCTTATAAAAATTATAACAAGATGGAGCACTCTTCAAATCAATTTATAAAGCTAGATTACCCTCATAACAAAACTAGATGAAGACAGTACAAAAAGAAAACTATAGACTGAATATTCTCTTGAATATAGATGTAAAAATCTCTAACAAAATATTAGCAAATAGAATTTAGCAATATATAAAAAAGAATTATACATTGTAACCAGGTGGAGCTAAATACAGGGATGCAAGGTTGTTTCAATATTTGAAAATCAAATAATGTGCTCTATCATATTAACAGACTAAAGAAGAAAAAATACATGATCATATCAATCGATGCAGAAAATGCATATGGCAAAATTCAACATCCATTCATGGTAAAAACATGTAATACATGTAATAGATATGCACACATAAGATCACAAAGGAAATGTGTAAAAATGTTCATAGCAGCACTATTTGCAATATCCCCAAAGCGGAAACTACTGCTTTTCAATAGTCAAATAAATAAATTGTGCTACATTCACATAACACAGGGGTTGGTCAGCTTTTTCTATAAAGTGTCAGACAGTAAATATTTTAGGTTTTGTTGTCAACACTGTCTCTGTCACAACTTCTCAACTCTGCCAGTGGAGCTTGAAAACAACCATAGATACTACATAAACAAATGAATGTGCAATAAAACTTTAATTGGCACTAAAACTTAAATTTCACAAAAATTTTCATGTATCCTGAAATAATGTTCTTCTTTTGATTTTTTTTCAATCATTTAAAAATGTAAAAACCATTTTTATCTTGTAGGTCATACAAGCAGGTGGTAAGTCGGATTTGACTCATGGCCCATATTACAGCCAACCTTTGATGTAGAAGAATATATACAGAAATGAGAATGAAGAAAACTACAATGACATGCAAAAATATGGAAGACTATCATAAACATAATGTTGAGTGAATGAAGTTGGACACAAAAGAATGCATATCATATGATTCTATTTATATAAAGTTCAAAAATAGGCAAAATTAATTTATGATGTCAGAAGTTAGAAAAGTGGTTACTTTTGACTGAGATGATTCAAAGGGGGCATGAGTGGGGCTTTGGGGGTGCTGGTGATATGTCTTGGTATGAGTGCTAGTTATAAGGGTATGATTGCTTTTTAAAACTTTATTGAACTGTGCCTTGTGATTTGTGTAATATTCTGTTCATTATACTTTAATAAAAGGTCAAAAATGCTTATAATTTAAAATTTCCCACTGTCACTTTAAATTTTTTTATCTAGGGAAAATGTTTTCCCCTTTCACTGGATAAAAACTCTGATGGCCCTGTGATTTTCTAGTCTCCCTCAGGTAACAGATGGTCCTGTGCAAATTATAGCTTTGATTTGGGAATTGTGATATATTAATCACACATCCATATTTGTTCCAGCTTCTCTCATCACTGCCCACAAGTGTAGTCTGTAGAGAATCACTACCTGCTTTTAGGCAGTAGAGTGTTTCGTTTCTCTCCTTTATTTATTCCCTTTCTCTTCACTTGCCAGTAATTCTTAAAGACCACATGGATTGGCACAAAGAAGGAAGAGAGAATGAACAGAAAGTTCTGATTTGATTGGTATTGTTGAAATATAATTTTTGGCTTTGTGGAATTGTCAGAAAAACTGACCTTTCTCTCATATGTACCTTTCACGGGGTGTTAAATCTCTCCTGCTAGGACACTCCAACTGCAACTCAGTTGATCTTGATGTATTCTATTTCTTTGACAGATGCTTTACCTTCAGCCTTTGGTTCTCCTGTCATCCTTTCCATGTAAACTTTCTCTGTTGGAGTCCTACAGGACATGTAGGTAGTCTTCTTAGGAAGAAGTCAAATAGCTCCAGGCTGGCTCTCTCTCCAACTTGGCCTACATATGGTTCACAATAAACACTAGTGAATATTTTGTTCAAATCCATCCTGGAAGCACAGGCAAACCCAAAATATCACCTCTCCTTCACTTTGCACTCTGCTTGGCAGTCCATCTATCTCACTCTCCTATCTAGCAGAAGTCAGATACCAGTCCCCTATCCTTCTCAAATTCTAGAAGAGATGTCAAACTCATGTAGTGGTTCTGTTACCGCCAGATCTCCAGGCTTGAGGAAAGGAGAGCTCTACCCATCCTTAACCCCTGTGTGTGTGCGTGATTGTGTGTATGTGGGGTCAGTGGAGAACTCAAATATGGCAACAGTTTTCTTCGAAGAAATCTCTTTACAGATCCTCACGACTATCCAATTCCTGACCCTTTTTATATCTTCCTGATGGTAAGGAATTTTTAAAGTGGTGTAACCAGTTCCGCGATATCCCCTTTGAAAATCTATGTTTTGGGTTATCTCATAATGCATTTGGTGCCACATTTGAAACTAACAATTTAATTTACAATTACATTAAACTTTCTGTTATGAAAGGAAAGCGGAACCCAGAGAGTGTAGTCATTTCTAATTTTAGAAAGGATTTAAGATAATTCAATTCTCAAATTGATTTCTAGAAATATATCAAATTAAATTTTCAAGAATATTTGAGAATTCCCAACTCAAGACAACTATTATTTTTAACACTCTAAATACTTATTTCAGGAAAATTATTACACATTGCATACATTTTTTTATACTGCTAATAATCTTCTTAACATCATACTCATTAAATAATCTTAGGCTCTATTACTATTATCCATTTAACCATATCTGTTATCTTTCTCAAATGGAATCACTGTCATTTCATTTGCCCTGACTGTCACTATCTTGACCCTTCCCTCCATGCTTCCAGTTAGGTTTTAGCCCAATGTGTTGTTTCTTGTTCTTCTAATTTATATTAGTTTTGAGGACTGGTAGTGTTTTATCCTTAATTTACTGACTTAGCTCTGCATTATTAATCATATTCTGTTGGTGTAATGTCTCATTTTGTTTCATTCATTTCATTTTCTTTTAAATTTTTTCTATATACAAAACAAATGCTATAGAATGTTTTCTTCTCTTTCCTATACTGGATTTTTTCTCTGTCTCACATAATTGAGATTCTTCTTTCCACTTTTCTTCATCTGAATTTCTACCTACTTATCATGCTATTTCTTTTCATCTTATTATACAGGATCAACTCTATCCAAACCTTCCATTTGCCGAGGTATAAAAGGGTAACTTGTTCTAGACTCCCTTTTCTTTATCTGGGATCTATTGGTATTTCCCTCAAAGCACATGGTGTTGGTATGTTCTCTCAGCTTGTCTGTTACATGAGAGAGGATTCAGCGAGGGATGTGGGCAACTGTTGGTAGAACAGGTCTCTAATATTTTTGATAATTGTGTTAAAAATCTTGTTTTGGCATTTATTCTACTATTCAAATGCCTCTCTTATTTCTGAAGGGGCACTGTATCATTCAGGGTTCAACCAGAGAAGTATAAACACTAGGAGATATATATATATATATATATATATACATACACACACTTGGGATTTGGCCCTATGTAACTGGTTAGTCTCTGCAGGGCTGTTTACTTTACATCTGATGCTGGAGTTTAGAGTCTTCAGAGCAAGCAGTTGGGAAGGGAAGATAAATGTAAAGCGGGGGAGACCAAGAGCAAACTGGAACTCAGAAGCATAGCCTGGAACTCCACAGGAAATGACTGAAACCCATGCCAGTTTTTATTGCCTCTAGTGTGGGTCACATGGGTGCCTTGCAGAAGCCAGGTACTATCTCACAGAACTAAACACACACACATGGCCCAGGAGTCAGAGAAACTGAAGGAGAACGCGTGGGAAGATAGAACAGCTGCCGGCTCAGCTGTGCTTCACAATAACAAGACGGGTCAGCAAATCAGCAACAACACATTTGAGCTACAAAATGGCTGGTGCTTCCTTTCTGCCCTCTAAGTCCCCAAGAATCTCTCTCATGGACTATCCTAACTGGAAACTTAAATAAGCGCATTCTAGGAAATGTAGTTCAATCTAGCCAAGTGGAAAAAGTACAAAGGTACCTTTTTTTATTATTATCCTCAAATAAAGCAGAGCCTTGCCTTTAGGCCTTTATTTCTGATAGACACAATAAGATCAAAGTTTTATTTCCTATTTCATTCATTTCTCCCCTGAAGCCACCCAAGAAAGTGACAAAATCTAAGCAATCATGTTGTAAATTAAAGTCATATTTGCAGTGTCACGAGAAAATAGAGAATAATAATAGTCCTTATGATTTATCATACTCTGTATTTCGATTTGATATTCAAACTCATGCAAATTCACTCCAATAACAATTATTTTTTTCCAGGCTATCTATGAAGCTGGGCTTACTACAACTGTATTTTCCATGTGCAGAGAGAAGCAAAAGGGAAGATTTTAGCCAAACTTACCTTCACTAAGCCTTTTTTTTCCGTAGAAACTTTGTATAATCCTAAACTTTGTATAATCCCAAACAGCACTCATCAAAGCGCTTCCCTGAAATTACCTTGGCTACCAGAAGCATTTTTACTCAATGAAAAAGCTTTAAAATGACTCAGCCTCATTAGACAATTATTTCAAAAGCCACAATTAACATCCAACTGTGAAAAACACAATAGTGACTTAAAAAAAATCAACTGGTGATGTGAAAACATCAGCAAACTCCCATATTGAAAAAAAAGTATTACTGCCAAATGGCCAAACTATAAAGAAATCCATGCACCTAATTAAGCCTATAGCTGAAGAACATTGATACTTCTGTCAAAAGCCAAGAACTTGCTCCATGGCATGTCTACAAATTAAATATTTAAACACAAAAACTAAGCATCTCAAATCACCCAATGTTTTCTCTGCTTGCCAGATTTGGCAATTATGAGTTGTTAGCTGAATATGCACAGAAAATAAAACAATTTAAGAACCTAACTTTAGCTTCAATCTTGGTCTTGTGATTTTGACACTTGTGATTTTGATTTTGTTTGCATACTTTTTAACTTAGTGCTATAAAACTATTTTCTATTCATTTAAAGCAGGCTGTATCTGTTTTCCATATTTTACAGAGAATGCCACAGCCAAGCCATTTCATAATTGCCTAGTAGAACATGTGAAATTTCCCAAGGCCCTGGGCCTTTGTTTTCTCATCTGTAAAATGAGGATAAGAAGACCTATATTTGATTATCTCAAAAGACTTTTTTTAGTTCTCCAAAGCGATATTTTTTTAAACTGCTCTGTAAAAACGAAAAGTAAATCTTTATGGCTAAGCCTGGACTAAAAGAGTTTTTTGGACCTTTGTATAAGAGAACAACAAAGCTCTTTGAGTAGTAGTTATCTCTTTCCAGAGAAATGAAGATTTGAATTTACATTTTCAGAGGCTCAACTGAACTAGTAAATGAAATCCTCAGAAATAGATGGGAACATACTGAAAAATGGTAATTTCCTGGCAATCAAGCTATACATTAAAAGGGAATGAGACCTGAATCAGTAAAGTCAGGTTGGTGAATTTAGGTTATTCAATTGTTTATCAGTATGGGAATTGTATATTATTTCACCTACTCTTAACCTTTGGTTAAGATGAATTGTTACAGCCATAAGCTTTTAGATTGTCCTCCTAAAACAGGCCACCTTGAGCTAGCACTCTGTGTTCGTTCCAGTGACAGTGAAAATGAAGTTCTTCCTTAACATAGTAGAATAATGGCTCAACAATTCCTGAGAAAGGCAATTGATGTCAACTGTTAGAGTATAATTTTTAAAAAATTAAAAATCATGGCTGTTATAAAGACATAAAATAAGCATGTCAAAAATTTTATTGGTCATTAATTGGATTTAATTCATCATTTAATGAGGGAACCAATAAGAGATTAAAATCAGTTCACCTGGCTTTCCAGGAAACAAACAAACAAGCATGCAAAAGCCCTGATTTGTAGTGTCTGCCAATTTTGGTAGTCCAAGTACGCCAAGCATGGCTGATTTTAAGTCACCAATGAGAAGCCAATGAGCTTTCAAAATTCTTGAAAATTAAATAATTGGTTCTCATGAGCCAGTCTGAGCTGGCTCCAGCACACCACTGTCATAGATATATGTATAATTTAATAAAAGAATGTTAAGATAAGGTATACAGGCTATGAAACCGGTTGATGTCTCAAGGAGAAATAAACTTTTAGAGTTATTTTTCTGCCAGACAGGAATTATTTGCATCTCTATTGAACAATATCTGTAAGTTAAACTCTGCCTTAATAGAATTGCAAAATAGCCCAGACAGTAGAGTCAAGCCCAGTATTTCACTGAAAGAACACCTAATAATTTCTCTTTTCTTTTCCAACTTATGAATAATATTTTCTCACAGAACAGATTGTTAAATATATAATGAATTAATGTTCCTCTGACTCAGTCTAAAAATATGAAGTTTCCTTAGTGGGCTGTGAGGTACTTGAAGGTAGGAAATCTTTTTTTAGTCTTTGTTTTTCAGCCCTCAGCAAGTACCCAGGACTCTGTAGGTTCTCAATAAATGTGTGATAAATTGATGAGCATAATTTTATATGGGAAAAGTAGAAGCTAATTTCTCAAAATGTACAATCTCTTCTTCATTCTTCTCCTTCCTTTTTAGATTCCTGCCAAGAAATATGACTGGGGACAGTTCAGGGCAATAAATGTTCTCTGCCCTCAAGGGAAACTTTAAAGGCGATGAAAACAAATATTTTAAAGGCAGTAAAAAAACATGGGTTAAATGGTGGAAATAAGGAGGTCATAAAATGATGTAGCAATTTAAACTTATCATTAAAACAGTTCTTTGAATTTTGACCTTCATTCTTCTTGAGAGTATAATGTAGAGTTAGATTAAAATAGAAATGATCATTTCTAATGAGACAAGGTACTTAAGGATTAAATGAACAAGATTAGACAACTTCTTGGGCCAAAGTTGAAACACAGTGGCCACTAGGCTTATTATAACTAAAAACTAAACAAACAAAAGATCAAAACTGAGCTGATCACAACTTGTTACATTAGGTGATCACTGATAAATCTAGTCTAAAGAAGTAATGAGTAAAGATATTGTCACAATAGTTTGTATTGTGGTCTGTTCATTCATGCATCAAAATTTTATTAAATGCCTACCATGTGTCAGGCATTGTTCTAAATGCTAGAAATATAATAGTGAAGAAAAAAGATAAGGTTCCTATTTATGTGGAATTTACTCCCTAGTGTGAGTGTATGTATACCTTGCCAAATGATCACCACAGTAAGTTCAGTTACCATCTGTCACCATACAAAGTTAATACAATATTATGACTATAGTCTCTGTACTGTACATTACATCCCCATGACTTATTTTATAAATGGAAGCTTTTACCTCTTGATCCCCTTCACCCATTTCACCAGCCCCCCAATCCCTTTACCCTCCGGCAACCACCATTATGTTCTCTGTATTTATGAGCCTGGGTTTAGTATGGTTTTGTTTGTTTTGTTTTTCAGATTCCATGTATAAGTGAGATTATACAGAATTTGTCTTTCTCTGTCTGATTTGTTTCACCAAACATAATACCCTCTAGGTCCATCCCTGTTGCCTTGAATGGCAAGATTTCATTCTTTTTTATGGCTAAGTAGTATTTCATTATAAATAAATAAATAAATATATATATATATATATATATATATATATATATATATATCTCACATCTTCTTTATCTGTTCATCTACTGTTGGGCACTTAAGTTTTTTCCAAATCTTGGCTATCGCAAACAGTGCTGCAATGAACATAGGTTTGCATATATCTTTTCAAATTAGTGTTTTCATTTTCTTCAGGTAGATACCCAGAAGTGGAATTGCTGGACCATATGGTAATTCTATTTTTATTTTTTTGAGGAACCTCCATACTGCTTTCCATAGTAACTGCACCAATTTACACTCCCACCAGTGTGCATGAGGGTTTCCTTTTCTCTGCATCCTCACCAACACTTATTAGTTTTCATTTTTTTTTTTTATGATAACCATTCTGACAGGTGTGAGGTAACACCTCCTGGGTTTGATTTGCATTTCCCTGATGATTTGTGATGCTGAACATTGTTTTGTATGACTGTGGGCCATCTGTATGTCTCCTTTGGAAAAAAGTCTATCCAGGTCTTCTGCCCATTTTTCAATCAGATTTTTTACTTTTTTTGTTATTGAGTTGTATGAGCTCTTTATATATTTTGAATATTAACCCCTTATTGGATATATGATTTGCAAGTATCTTCTACATTCAGTAGGTTGCCTTTTCATTTTGTTGATGGTTTCCTTTGCTGCACAGAAGCTTTTTAGTTTGATGCAGTTTTATTTATTTGCTTATTTTTTTCTTTTGTTGCCCTTTCCTTTGGAGTTATATACAAAAACCATTGCTAAGAGCAATGTCAAGGAGCTTACTGCGTATGTTTTTTTCTAGGATTTTTATGTTTTCAGGTCTTATATTCAAGTATTTAATCTATTTTGAGTTAATTTTTGTATATGGTGTCAGGTAGTGGTCCAGTTTTATTCTTTCGCATGTAGCCATCCAGTTTTCCCAACACCTTTTATTGAAGAGACTGTCCTTTTCCCATTATATATTCTTGCCTCCTTTGTCATGAATTAATTGACCATATAAGTCTGGGTTTATTTCTGGATTCTCTCTTATGTTCCATTGATCTATGTGTTTGTTTTTATACCAATACCACACTGTTTTGATTACTATAGCTTTGAGTATAATTTGAAATCAGGGAGTGTGATACTCTCAGCTTTGTTCTTCTTTCTCAAGATTGCTTTGGCTATGCAGGTTCCTTTGTGGTCCTTTAGAATTATTTGTTCTAGTTCTGTGAAAAATAGCATTGATATTTTGATAGGAAATCATTGAATCTGTAGATTGCTTTGGGTAGTATGGACATTTTAACAATATTAATTCTTCCAATCCACGAGCATGGGATATCTTTCCATGTATTTGTGTCTTCAATTTCTTTCATGATTTTCTTGTAGTTTTCAGTGTACAAATCTTTCACTTCTTTGTTTAAATTTAGTCCTAGTTAATTTATTCTTTTTGATGCAATTATAAGTGGGATTGTTTCCTTGATTTCTCTTTCTGAGAGTTTGTTGTTAGTGTATAGAAATGCAACAGATTTTTGTATATTAATTTTGTATCCTGCAAGTTTACTGAATTCATTTATTAATTCTAACAGGTTTTTGATGGAGGCTTTAGGGTTTTCTATATAGAGTATCATGTCATCCACAAATAGTGACAATTTTACTTCTTCCTGTCCTGTTTTTTTCTATTTTAAGAATGTCTTGATTATTCTTTACTTTATATTTATGTATTTAAATACTCTATTTTTTACTAATAAAGTATGTCTAATTCTTCACTATTCTGACTGTTCATTAATAACTCCAAACATTTAAGCATATATATCCATGTCAGCTTTTCTAGTTATCAACAGAAGGATTGGTCCTATTCCACCAATGTCAAAAGTGCAGAAATATATGTATGTATGTATGTATCTATCTATATATATGGGTATTTATTTATGTCATGTATGTATGGCAGAATTTTCAATATTCAGAACACTTAATAAAAACTATAAAATTTAAAAAAAACTATAAAAATAAAAACTATAATTTTTTAAAATCTCAAATTTTGTTTTTGACACATAGAAATTTAAGATCTTTTTTCTTGTGTCAGTTTCCTACCATTTCCCTGTCCATAAAAAGGGTTTTTATTTTTTAAGGAAAAAAGTCTGATTAGTGACTTATCTTAAGGGCTAGAACCTAGTGCTGATAATATTTGTTTAGAAATGAAGAAAAGGAAGGATAAATACAATGTCTGAATATACCTCTTTCAATTTAATGTCAGGGTGTTGTGTGCTTCCTGTCTTGATTTAGAAAATTGTGATGAGGGCAAAAAAGGCTCTTTCATAAACTAAGCTGTGAATTGTTGATCTTTTGAAGGTTTTGTTCTGTTATACAGAGAACACATATAGTCTAGAAGAAAAAAATTGTGAGTTTGGTGATTTGACTTCAGTGTTATGCTCTATGATTTCTATTTCAGCCCTCTGATGCTTGTTCCCCTCATTCATACCAATGCATCCTGTAAGCCACAGTGTTTATCTAAATGCCTGATCCGTGTTTATGCACCTCTACCCCTTTCCCTAGCACCACACTGGTACTAAAGTATACTTGCTATGATAAGAACGTCCTGGCAATACTCACCCTTTATATCAGATACAAGTGTCAACCTTTGGCCTTGACTCTTACTCTGGCTACAATTATATGTGTAGCAACTAAAATATATATATAAAAGAAGTGACCTACCAGCCTCTATAACTCTCCTCTCTTTAAAAATTTCTGGGCTTCCCTGGTGGTGCAGTGGTTAAGAATCTGCCTGCCAATGCAGGGGACATGGGTTCGAGCCCTGGTCTGGGAAGATCCCACATGCCGTGGAGCAACTAAGCCCGTGCGCCACAACTACTGAGCCTGCTCTGTAGAGCCCGCGAGCCACAACTACTGAAGCCCATTCACCTAGACCCCGTGCTCTGCAGCAAGAGAAGCCACTGCAATGAGAAGCCCGGCACTGCAACGAAGAGTAGCCCCTACTCACGGCAACTAAAGCCCGCGTGCAGCAACGAAGACCTAACGCAGCCAAAAATAAATAAATTTCTAAAACAAAAAAATTCCTACCTCCATCTTATTGAGTTAGTAACTCACACAGTAAAATTCTGTCTAAAATATGAACAAAGAGGCTCTGAGCATGTCCCAAACTAGACCCTCCTTAAATACATGAATGTGTTTTGTGTTATATAGTTTAGCTGGTCTGGGATCTTTCTGTTTTTTGGGGCTCTGGATGATTGATGTTACTAAGTAGTTGATCTCTGGATAAGTGGAATATTAACATGTTAGACCTTGAACATCCATCTCAGGGCTCTGGAAACAATATGATTCCTAAGCCCAGTAAACAAAACAGGGATGAACAAACATTCCTAGTTGTGAATCTGTTTCAAGGAGAAATATTTTAGATTCAAAATATGTTAAAAAAATAAATTTCTTAACAATTCTTTGTATCAGTGTTTTGAAGTGATTTACGTATCATTATAAATTCTGCTCCTAACAATCATTTCAAAACACAACTTAATGTTTAAAGAATTACTCGAAGTAAGTAGATTATAATAGCTCAGGCACAAACCTGTCAAAATTAAAATGATAAATATTTTCTTTTATTATAGGAAAAGTTCTGAGTTTATCTGAATGTAACACATCTCAAACAATGGTCCTATTTAGCATGCCATTGAATTTTTATTTCCCATATTTTAGCTAGATTATCCTGTAGGTTCCAAAGGATGAGCTTAAAGGGAGATCACATTTCCTTGGTATATCTACATGAAGAAACTTGAAAATGACTAGACTCAGGGTTTTCAATTGTAGGTCTTGGGTAAGTAAGAACATTATACACAAAAATATGTACTGGCTTATATTAAAGAAGTCTGTAAATTTCTACTAATGACCTAGAATGATGTAAGGACCATCTACTTCACATCATCTTTTGACTAAAGCTCAGTTTCTTATATGAGATGTTATTTGTTTCTAGAATCATGATAGATTGATATTCTCCTTTCAGACTTTGAAAAGATATCAGTTATTAGAATGCTGCTACAGCTGAGATCTGGTAGTTGTTTTAATTTGGGAAGGAACTGGTGCTTGGAAAAAAAAAAATCTGTTCTTATCTCCTTCAAAGCTGCATAAATCTAAGTCTGTGACATGAAGGAAGCCCATTTTAGTTGACACAAAGTGTCTCATATTCAGACAGGCCCATTTTGAAATCACAGTTTTACCACTTACTAGCTTTGTTGCTTTAGGATGTTTACTTGATCTCTAAAAGTCCCAGTTTTCTAAATTGTTTTGTGGATTATTACAACCTGTGTCATAGGAAAACCATGCAGGTTACGGCACTGTAAATTGCCTTAAATAAGGAAGAAGCAAGGATGTGCCATTCACAAGTGAATTTAGTAAACATGGTTAAGAATGACCTGTGCTGATAGTAGTGACTCTAAAGAACAAATGTGGTTTTACTGGGCTCTTAAAAGCTGGCTAGTTAGACACAGTTGAGACTTAAATGGTTCCTGTTTGTGGTAACAACAATGAACTTCACCAAGCAACTCATTTACTTCCATGTATTTCCTGGCATCCTTGCGGTTAAGTAGTCTTATGATTAGCTCTGGCCAGTGAAATGTTTGTTGGGTGGCCCCTGTGACTTCATGGGCTGAAGCAGTGAAAAAACTATAAAAGATTCAAGATTCTCCAGCTCCTCTTTGCCATGCCACAGTAACCAAGATTACTTCGTTTTAGATGGTACAGCTATACAATGTTAGAACCTCCATCAGTTTGGGTCCCTGCCTGACAATGTGGAGTAAAGCCCCCCTCAAGCTGCGATGAACATGTAGTATGAGCAAGAAATAAACCTTTGTTTTGTTAATGCCTTAGGACTTAGGGCTTAATTACCATGGCATAAAGTAGCCTATTATGATCAATACCCTGGTTTAGAGTGGCCACATTTTCAAATATATTTTCCCTTATGAATTGCTAAATTTAATTAATAGATTCTGTTAAGAATTAGAATTAAATGCAATGAGATTTCCAAATCAAAAAAAAAACAACTATGGAATAGTTATTGAGGATTATGCTATATATAACTTTCACATAATATTAACATGCTCAAGATCAGTAAAAATGAGAGATAAAATCAGGAAGGTCCATGAGTATAGCAATGAAAAACACTAACACTGCTGAAATAGGCTGATTGCTAAAATTAATAATGATTATATTTTGAGCTTGCATAGCATTTTGTAAAGTACTCAATTCACTACTTATCTTCAGATAAAATTCTGGATCCAAGTGATATTGAACATAGTAGGAGATATATCCAAGAATAGCATATTGAACTGTAAGTGGACTTGAAGTTCAATTGTAAGCAGTTAAAATCCTCTTCATGGAAGCAAAAAGGACCCTCAAACTATCCATCTTATTCATAGGATAAAATCTCCATTAGTACCTAAAGAAGGCTTCAAAGCAGCCCAGAAACATTAATTAACTGAGCATCAGAACATGGCTAAGAAGTAGGAAAGAACTACTGTAGTTATCCCCATTTTTCAGGCCAACAAGAGGCAGTGGGTAATAACTAGTTCAACTGGAGATAATTAATTTAGTAGTAAGATGAACAGGCTTTTGATTTCTAGATATTAGACCCAGTGGGGTCTTATAGCTGTGACTACAAATACTTATAGCACAGAAGATGATTGCTGACTGCATCAGAGAAATCTGATCTCAAGTCCCAGCTCTGCCCCACTTATTTTCAATGTGATCTTAGACAAATTTACTTCCATGTAGATGGGAATAATCATGTCTCAAAAGGTAACATAAGACTTAAATGACAATGTAGGCAAAGGGTTTAACATAGTGACTGACCCAGTGTAGGCATTTTAAAAATGGAGTTTTTCATCCTTTATTTATTTACCATTTATTTTATTAAGAGAGCTAACAAGTTCACTTCTGAGGAGGCCCACCCCCCCCCCCAAAAAAAAACCAAAACTGATGTCATTACAGCCATTACGTAACCCTCAATTGACACTACTCTGAATGTACGTGTAACTGTTTATCTAACAAACTGCACTATTTTAGGGTCCACCAGGTTTTACCATTCTTGTATCTGACTCAAAGTCTCTGAACCAAAAGGAATCATTTCTAATTTATTGAGGATTAAGACAGACTCCTGACTTGAAAGTGATGGTGTATCTGCAAAGATGCTTTAAAAATTGGCACCACAAATGTCTTTGTACAATTTTCCTTCTTTAAAAATATTACATTGTAAACTAAGGATCTCCATACAAAGAATCTTCAGAAGTCCAAGTTCTTATTTGGTACACTGCTATTCTAGAGATACAAGCTAAATAACACCCATTCATGTAGTTACATTTTCAGGACTGCTTAGTTTAGGCACAAGGCTGGGATGAGGAAGGAAAAACTTTTTCCTTTTTTTAACCCAGCCATCTACTGTAAGTAACTATATATTAGGTAAAATAATTTAGGGGCATTTTGTTTCAAGCTCTAGGAATGTTTGAACTTTATGTATATTGTAATTGAACTGTAATTTTTATTTGAAAGGAAATTAATTTGTTGTTTGTCTGGGATTCTTCCTGCCTGTATCTTTTGTCTGTTGTCCCTGTGCATATTCTTGTGAAAACTTGTTTTAGCTTTGTTTCTCCCATCCAAGTACTAACCAGGCCCGACCCTGCTTGGTTTCCGAGATCAGACGAGATCGGGTGTGTTCAGGGTGGTATGGCCGTACACGTTTTAGCTTTGTTTCTTATAGTTTCCATGTCGGAGGTCAGATTTAAAAGCTCTTTAACA
Source organism: Eubalaena glacialis (assembly GCF_028564815.1). Taxonomy (NCBI): domain Eukaryota; kingdom Metazoa; phylum Chordata; class Mammalia; order Artiodactyla; family Balaenidae; genus Eubalaena; species Eubalaena glacialis. Next base: position 115,626,972 of record NC_083721.1, read on the forward strand.
TAAAATCCCACATTATAGACAAAGATCACAGCGTTATGTTAAAGAAGAGTTGTAATTTATGTCTCTTGTTTCCTTTGTGGCCCGTGTCTAATCAAACATACTCTTTGGCTGACCTCAAACTCTTCTTTCTGTCAATACACTGTAATTCTCTACTATAGCTCTTTACTTTCTTTATAAATAGAAAGCAAAGCTCTTGCCAAACAATACAGACTATGCTGTGGTTATGAAATCTGTGGAAGTCATCTATTCAGACACTTATTTCACACATATGAAATTAAGACACTGACCATAATTATATCTAAAGACCAGCAGCCAGTAAGGGCAAAGCTAAAATTTGAACTATTGGTATTTTCACTTTTGGAGAAAGAAATAAAATAGCATTGACCTACAAACTGTACTATTATTAATAAGACTATATATTGTTGGAAAGATTTAGTTGGTAAATTATGACATCAAAAACATAAGTTATGGTGGGGAAATAGAAGGGTAAAACTTTTGTATGCAATCAACTTTAAGTTATTAGCATAAAACAGATTGTTATATCTATATGATGTTTTATGTAAGCAAAAATTCTTAACAAATACTAGTAAACCAAATTCAACAGTACATTAGAAGAATCACACACCATGATCAAGTGGGATTCATTCCTGGGATATAAGAATGGTTTGAAATTTGCAAACCAATAAATGTGATACACTAGATTAATAGAATAAAAGCTTAAAATCTTATGATCATCTTAATAGGTACAGAAAATGCACTTGACTAAATTCAACATCTATTAAAGATGTTAAAACTCTTAACAAATTGGGTATAGAAGGAAAGTACCTCACCATAATGCAGGTCATATATAAGAAACCCACAACAAATATCATACTCAACAGTGAAAGATTGAGAGCTTTCCCACTGAGATCAGGAACAAGACAAAGGTGCCTACTCTCACTATGCCTATTCAACATAGTACTGGAAGTCCTAGTCAGAGCAATTAGGCAAGAAAAAGAAAGAAAAGGCATTCAAATCATAAAAAAAGAAGTAAAACTGTGTTTGCAGATGATATGATCTTACATAGACAGAACCCTAAAAATTCTACAAAAAAACTATTAGAACTAATCAACAAATTCAGTAAAATTCAGAAAAAGCAGGATACAAAATTAACATACAAAAATCAGTTGCATTTCTATACGCTAAAAAGGACTTATCTGAAAAAGAAATAAAGAAAAGATTCCTATTTATAATAGCATCAAAAATATAAAATACTTAGGAATAAATTTAACCCAGGAGGTGAAAGTTCTGTATATAAAAATTACAAGACATTTATGAAAGAAACTGAAGAAGATAGAAATAAATGGAAAGCTATCTTATGTTCATAGATCAGAAGAATTTATATTGCTAAAATGTCCAAAGCAATCTACAGATTCAATGCAATCCCTATAAAAATTCCAATGACATTTTTTTTTTACAGAAATAGAAAAAGCAATCCTAAAATTAATATGGAATCACAAAAGACCCCATATAGCCAAAGCAATCCTGAAAAGAAGTACAGCGGAGCCTTGATTAACGCAGGGGGTTAATCCACATTTGACTTACAATTGGCCCTCCTTAGCTGAGGTTCCTCTGCATCTGTGGATTCAACCAAACATGGACCATGTAGTACTGTAGCATTTACTATTGAAAAATATCTGCATATAAGTGGACCTGCATGGTTCAAATCTGCGCTGTTCAAGGGTCAACTGTACAAAGCTGGAGACATCACAATTTCTGATTTCAAACTTTTTTACAAAGCTACAGTAACCAAATCAGTATGGTAGTGGCATAAAAATAGACATATAGACCTGTGGAACTGAATAAAGATCCCAGAATTAAACCCATACATATATGGTCAACTGATATTTGACAAGGGAGCCAAGAACACTCAATAGGGAGAGGACAGTCTCTCCAATAAATGGTGGTGGACAACTACAAGCAAAAGAATGAAATTGGATCCCCATCTTACACCACTCACAAAAATTAACTTGAAATAAATTAAAGACTTAAGTGTGAGATCTGAAACTGCAAAACTCCTAAAAGAAAACAAGGGGAACATCTCCTTGACATTGATCTTGGCAAAACTTTTTGGATATGACACCACGAGTGCAAGAAACAAGAGCAAAAATAAACAAATTGAACTATATAATATTAAAAAGCTTCTGCACAGCAAAAGAAACAATCAGCAAAATAAAAGGGCAACATACAGAGTGGGAAAAAAAAATTGCAAACCATCTATCTGATAAGGGGTTAATATCCAAAATATATAAATAACTCATACAACTCAATACCAAACAAAACAATCTGATTTTAAAATGGGCAAATGACCTGAGTAGACATTTTCCCAAAGAAGACATATAGATGGCTAACAGGTATATGAAAAGATGCTTGACATCACCAATCATCAGGGAAATGCAAATAAAAACTACAATGACATATCACCTCACACCTGTTAGAATAGCTATTAACAAAAAGACAAGAGAGAACAAGCATTGGCAAGGCTGTGGAGAAAGGAGAACACTTGTGCAACTGTGGGAAAGTAATTTTGTACAGCCACTATGGAAAATATCATGGAGGTTTCTCAGAACATTGAAAATAGAACTACAATATGATCTAACAATTCCACTTCTAGGTATGTATCTGAAGGAAATGGAAACACTGTCACAAAGGATGTCTGCACCCCCATGTTCATAGCAGCATTATTCACAATAGCCAAGACACGGAAACAAGCTAGGTATCCATCAACACATGGATAAAGAAAATGTGATACACACACACACACACACACACACACACACACACACACACACACACACACTGGAATAGCATTCAACTAAAAAGGAAGGAAATTCTGCCTTTTGCGGCAGCATGGATGGACCTTGAGGGCATTACGATAAGCGAAATAAGTCAGATAGAGAAAGTCAAATACTGTATATTTTTACTTGTATGTGGAATCTAAAAAAGCTGAATTCATGGACGTAGAGGGTTGCTAGGAGCTGGGAATTGGAGGGGACAGGGGAGAGGAAATGATGAGATGTCAGTCAAAAGGTACAAACTCCCAGCTATAAGATGAAAAAGTTCTGAGGTTCTAATATATAGTACAGTGAATATAATTAACAATACTGTATTATATACTTGAAAATTGTTGAGAGTAGATTTTAAAAGTTAACACGACCAAAAAACAAAAAAGGTAATTATGTGTTGGGATGAAGGGGGTTAACTAACTTTATGGTGGTACTCATTTTGCAATATATACATGTATCAAATCATCACCTTGGACATCTAAACTTACATATAAGTTAATAATATCTCAAAAGAACTAGAGGAGAAAAAAGGAGACTTGATTGGTTGGGAATGATCATTAAGCACTCAAATGTGCTGAATAGGTAGTAAATGCGATATTGGGTCTCTCTCACATTTAGTGTACTTTGCCTTACACGCAGGCCGTAGTTAGGAATACCAAAGAAAGGGGATGGTAAATACCGCATGCTCTTATGTAATGTCATTTAACATTCAGGAAGATCCTTGATCTTGTATACTTTCAGTTGTACTTAGCAGAAAATTCAGTATTGGGCAAAGTCGGCAGCAATGGTTTATACAGTATAGTATGGGTCAAACTGATAACAGAAGATTTCTAATCTGCTTCATGTAAAATTTTGTGTGCAATTAGCTAAGCACAGAAAAGTGTCTTGTTCAACCAGCTGCTCCCATATCCTTCTTACCTCCCAAGAAAAACTGCTTGAATATTCAAAGTCTCAAGACTGAATGCATCTAGAAGACTTTGTGTCCAACATTTGGCAAATTTTATGAGACACTAATTTGGAGAGAAGTCCCAAATTTAGTCCTCAGATCTCAACGCTACTTGCAGTTCTATTGCTCTGATACGCAAAGCCAAACTGACAAAGTAGAATTTTGAACATTTGGGAAATGTTCCTGACAGGAGACAATCTTCTTACTTGAAAGTGGTACTGAATCTATATTTATTACATGAAATAACATGAAATGTTAATGTCACTTTTTATAATAGGTTGTAAAGATAAATAAATAACGCTTGGTTTGTATTTTAAAATATTTGAAAAGCCTCTCTCACTCAAATAAAATATTTCCCAATGTTAAACAAAAAATCAGATATTCATTAGTGATAAAGCAAGCTACATAAATGAATTCAATGTTGGCGGTGGAAGGCTTTCTTTAAATCTGATAACGTACTGTGACTATCTCAAACAGAAATAGTACATACAGCAAAATATTCCTTTTCCTGCGCTGAGGACATTTTTGTAATAAAATATGTTTCTTCACTGTCTTGTCACTTCCATTTACCACTCTAACCAACATAATCAGGAAAAATTTTTATATAACTTTAAAATGTCAGGTAAACAGATAAATGTAAGTCAATTATGTCTCTTAGATTATCCTCGTTTTATCAATTGCAAATCAAGCTTCTGAGTTCTAGTAAACATTATCACTTCTCTGCCTTATTTGCTGTGGTTCTATGGCGCAGCTAGGAATCTGGCATGTTTATTGTAGTTAAGCCCTTACTTCAGACGCAGCTCCAGAAAATGTGACTTTTTCTTGTTTCCTTTGTGTCCCAAGATCTTCATTTGGGCCGCTTAGGGACCGAAGTCTTAACTACTTCCAGTAATAACCGATGTATTTGCTCTGAGCCTCAGTTCCAAAATCTGGGTCCCCTACTCTTTTTGTCAACCCCCGGGGACCGCCCTGCTGCCTCGCCGCCATTCATCTACGCTCGCTTAATGCCGGCTTCCCGCCCAGAGGGTCTGCGCAAGCGCGGTTTTGCGCAGCGCGACGCTCGCTCTTTCTGCGCAGGTCAACCCTTCAACCCTCTACTCCGTGATAAACTGCACAAAGGTTTTGGCACGGTGAGATTTCTGACGTGTGAACCGCTGATTTTCGACAGTGAACTCTATGCTGGAAATGAAGTGATCCATTACTCTCTTTTTACTATTTCCAAGGAGGATTAAGAAAAGGTAGGACTCGCAAGCTTTTTAGAACGGGCACCACCTCGCCCTCCAGGGTACCCGATGTAGGTGGGGCAGGATGGGGAAGATCCCTTCTCTCCGTAGGCGTGTCCTGTTTTCCTCGTCCGTTGATCCCTTTCTCTCACGTACCCATAAACTGCCCCTACCCCACACCCCCAGTGTCAAGCAAATATGTAGATATTACTCACACTGCTCCTGCACTATTTGATAAAAAAGGGTTCCTTTTCTTATTATGAAATATTTTATGCAGATATGATGGCCATTGTGGGAGGTATAATAAATCATAGTGAAGTGACCACCAGTCTGTACACCACACTGCTTTTAATAATAAATATTTCATTATCTGGTAATAAAATGCATACCAAACTTACCTACGCACAATTTTAAAAGATGAATGTAATGAAATAACGGTAATATAAAGAGAAATAGAAAGAAAGCATAATAGAGTAAAATAAAATGTATTTCAATCTGTAAATGTTTGGACACATGTACACTAGAGATCTCATACGCTAGAGCAGTTACATTTCTTACATGCTTACAATGAATCTGTTTTGATATAGGGTGTATAAGGTCAAGATCCATTCCATATGGGAACAGAGTCAAGGATGGACACTCGAATTAAATAAATAATCAAGCCTAAAGTTTGGGTGAGTAATTACGGACCAGACTTACTAGTATAATGGATAGGAAAAGCCAAAAAAACATGCAGGGATAACAGGCCGAGGCAAATTACAGACTGCTCAAGTGGAGAAAATGAGGTCAACCTCATCTCTCAAGTGACCTTCAGAGCTGTGTTTAGAGCTGTAGTGTTAAAATTATTTGCTTTGTTATAGCCGGGGATCCTGCCATAAGAGCACTATATCCCGAAACCCTTCTCAATTACAAATGTAGCTGGAAATGCTAGAATATATTGAGTGAGAAGAAGTGCAGAATAAAACATTGAATAGTTTCAAGATGATGTCTTGATTCTATTTAAGCTTCCCTCTGGATAAGGTCTGTTACATTACTGAGCTTTTAGAGTAATTTCTTGTAAAAAATGTCTTAGTATTATCACATATTAAAATACTTCCAATTTATATTTGTAAGAGTTTAATTCAACAAGACATTCAGAAGTCCAGTACACTGCACTCCTAATCATGAGTTTCTGCAGTGCCCCAAAACGGGGCGTTACTACCCATGTCAAGAACTCTGAAGTCCCTGGTGTTCCTTTCCCCATCACACACCCCTGCATCTCTGTGACCCTGGATTTTGCATTTGTAATTCCCTTGGTTTTCATTCAGTTTTAATATGCCTGCATCATTCCAAAGAATATAATTAGTTTGGGATATTTATGAAATTTATATATATGTAGTATACTGCAGATTATTTTCTCACATCTTGCTTTATGTAACACGTCATGTTTGTGAGAATCATCCATGTTGATGCATGCTGCTCTAGTTAATTCATTTTGAATGGCAGTGTTCTGTGGAATGAATGTAACATGTGTACTTATTCTCTGATCAATGGGTGTTTGGGTTATTTCGGGGTTTTTTTTTGTTTTTTGATGCTATGAAAATATTGCTATTAACATTCTTTTACATGTCTTCTCATGCCCATACGTGAGAGTATCTCTAGGGTCATATGTAGGAATAAAATGCATAGGTTTTGGAGTAGGCTCACGTCTAACTTAGAAGGTAATGCCAAGTGATTTTTTCAAAGTGATTGTACTAATTTACAGTCTCACCAGATGTTTATATGTGTTCCTATTGCTATACATCTCACCAGCACTTGGTATTACAAGACTTTTATTTTTGATAATATATGGGTGTGAAATGGTATCTTGTAGTTTCAGTATTCGTTTCACCAAGTACTAATGGTATTGTCTTTTAAAATGAATATCAGCTATTTGAGTTTTGCCCTTTTGTGGAAGGCTTGTTTATGTCTTTTGCTTATTTTTCTGTTGAATTTCTTACTGCTTTTGAGTTCTTTATATGTTCTGAATATGCATCCTTTGTTGTTTATGTGTTGTAAATACCTTCTCCCAGTGTTTGGCTTATCTTTTCATTTACCTAATGATGTCTTTTGATGGGCAGTAATTCCAATTTTATCTAGTAAAGTAGATCAAACTTTGAAAAAATGATTATAATGTTTGTGTCTTGTTTAAGAAATCATTCCCTTCTGCAAGGTGATAAATTCTTCCTCCAATTTTTATTGTAGTTTCAATTTTTTGGCTTTCCTATTTAAATTATGAACTCTTCAAGAACTGGTTTTTATGCAGTTATAAAATAATCAATTGTCCCCTCAACATTTACTGAATATCATTCTTTCCTCTCTGATGTGCAGTTCATCACTGTCATATTAAGATATTACATATGAGTATATCTATGTTTCTGCTTTCTATTCAACTGCGTTAGTCTGTAGTAGCTCTGTAGCAGTGACACACATTTTAAATACTAGAGCTTTTTAATATACCTTGACATTTCTAAGTTTCTTAAATATTCTACTTGAGAAGTATGTTAGCGAATTTTGGACCTTTGCTCTTCTCTATGCATTTTAGAATCCATTTTTCAAGTTCCATGCTAATATATCTTTGTTTATAGAAGTTCTATTTGGCTCTTTTTCAGATTTGTTCAGTCATATCTGATGGTCTTTTGTTCCTAATTCAAACTGAGAATTATTTCTTTTATCTCTTTAAATATATTAAACATATTTCTATTTTTTCAGTTGATATCAATATCTAAAGTCTCTGTAGATCTGATTCTTTGTTTCCACGGACTCACCCTGTTCATGTTCCTTTTTTTCCTTACTATATTTTGTGTAGATCCGAGATGGGCCACAGCCTGGTCCCAGGACAAAGTTGGGGAAGCAAGATGTACTGATTCTCTCCAACTTCTCAGCTCCTGGGCTTGGATTTCAATGTGTGTTTTCTAGGTTTTGTTTTGGATATTCTTTGTTCAAATTTCAGTGTGCTGATATAATTTCAAAATTATACACCATTAGATATTTTGTTTTTCTCTTCTTTACTGTGAAATAGTACAAAGTAGTGAATAAAACTCTATTATCATACCATCTGAATTCAAATCTGGACTTCACCAATTACTAGCTCTGCAAAATAAAATTTACCTATATGAGCCCAAGTTTCTCACACTATGTTTTTTTTTTTTTTAAACATCTTTATTGAAGTATAATTGCTTTACAATGGTGTGTTAGTTTCTGCTTTATAACAAAGTGAATCAGTTATACATATACATATGTTCCCATATCTCTTGCCTCTTGCATCTCCCTCTCTCCCACCCTCCCTATCCCACGCCTCTAGGTGGTCACAAAGCACCGAGCTGATCTCCCTGTGCTATGCGGCTGCTTCCCACTAGCTATCTATTTTACATTTGGTAGTGTATATATGTCCATGACACTCTCTAACCCTGTCACATCTCACCCCTCCCCCTCCCCATATCCTCAAGTCCATTCTCTAGTAGGTCTGTGTCTTTATTCCCGTCTTGCCACTAGGTTCTTCATGACCTTTTTTTTTTTTTTCCTTAGATTCCATATATATGTGTTAGCATACTGTATTTGATTTTCTCTTTCTGACTTACTTCACTCTGTATGACAGACTCTAACTCCATCCACCTCATTACAAATACCTCCATTTCATTTCTTTTTATGGCTGAGTAATATTCCATTGTATATATGTGCCACATCTTCTTTATCCATTCATCTGATGATGGACACCTAGGTTGCTTCCATGTCCTGGCTATTGTAAACAGAGCTGCAATGAATATTTTGGTACATGACCCTTTCTGAATTATGGTTTTCTCAGGGTATATGCCCAGCAGTGGGATTGCTGGGTCGTCTGGTAGTTCTATTTTTAGTTTTTTAAGGAACCTCCATACTGTTCTCCATAGTGGCTGTATCAATTTACATTCCCACCAACAGTGCAAGAGTGTTCCCTTTTCTCCACACCCTCTCCAGCATTTATTGTTTCTAGATTTTTTGATGATGGCCATTCTTACCGGTGTGAGATGATACGTCATTGTAGTTTTGATTTGCATTTCTCTAATGATTAATGATGTTGAGCATTCTTTCATGTGTCTGTTGGCAATCTGTATATCTTCTTTGGAGAAATGTCTATTTAGGTCTTCTGCCCATTTTTGGATTGGGTTGTTTGTTTTTTTGTTATTGAGCTGCATGAGCTGCTTGTAAATCTTGGAGATTAATCCTTTGTCAGTTGCTTCATTTGCAAATATTTTCTCCCATTCTGAGGGTTGTCTTTTGGTCTTGTTTATGGTTTCCTTTGCTGTGCAAAAGCTTTTCAGTTTCATTAGGTCCCATTTGTTTATTTGTGTCTTTATTTCCATTTCTCTAGGAGCTGGGTCAAAAAGGATCTTGCTGTGATTTATGTCATAGAGTGTTCTGCCTATGTTTTCCTCTAAGAGTTTGATAGTGTCTGGCCTTACACTTAGGTCTTTAATCCATTTTGAGTTTATTTTTGTGTATGGTGTCAGGGAGTGTTCTAATTTCATACTTTTACATGTACCTGTCCAATTTTCCCAGCACCACTTATTGAAGAGGCTGTCTTTTCTCCACTGTATATGCTTGCCTCCTTTATCAAAGATAAGGTGACCATATGTGCGTGGGCTTATCTCTGGGCTTTCTATCCTGTTCCATTGATCTATATTTCTGTTTTTGTGCCAGTACCAAACTGTCTTGATTACTGTAGCTTTGTAATATAGTCTGAAGTCAGGGAGCCTGATTCCTCCAGCTCCATTTTTCGTTCTCAAGATTGCTTTCACTATTCGGGGTCTTTTGTGTTTCCATACAAATTGTGAAATTTTTTGTTCTAGTTCTGTGAAAAATGCCAGTGGTAGTTTGCTAGGGATTGCATTGAATCTGTAGATTGCTTTGGGTAGCAGAGTCATTTTCACAATGTTGATTCTTCCAATCCAAGGACATGGTATATCTCTCTATCTATTTGTATCATCTTTAATTTCTTTCATCAGTGTCCTATAATTTTCTTCATACAGGTCTTTTGTCTCCTTAGGTAGGTTTATTCCTAGATATTTTATTCTTTTTGTTGCAATGGTAAACGGGAGTGTTTTCTTAATTTCACTTTCAGATTTTTCATCATTAGTATACAGGAATGCAAGAGATTTCTGTGCATTAATTTTGTATCCTGCTACTTTACCAAATTCATTGATTAGCTCTAGTAGTTTTCTGGTAGCATCTTTAGGATTCTCTATGTATAGTATCATGTCATCTGCAAACAGTGACAGCTTTACTTCTTCTTTTCTGATTTGGATTCCTTTTATTTCTTTTTCTTCTCTGATTGCTGTGGCTAACACTTCCAAAACTATGTTGAATAATAGTGGTGAGAGTGGGCAACCTTGTCTTGTTCCTGATCTTATTGGAAGTGGTTTCAGTTTTTCACCATTGAGGACAATGTTGGCTGTGGGTTTGTCATATATGGCCTTTATTATGTTGAGGAAAGTTCCCTCTATGCCTACTTTCTGAAGGGCTTTTATCATAAATGGGTGTTGAATTTTGTCGAAAGCTTTCTCTGCATCTATTGAGATGATCATATGGTTTTTCTCCTTCAATTTGTTAATATGATGTATCACGTTGATTGATATGCGTATATTGAAGAATCCTAGCATTCCTGGAATAAACCCCACTTGATCATGGTGTATGATCCTTTTAATGTGCTGTTGGATTCTGTTTGCTAGTATTTTGTTGAGGATTTTTGCATCTATGTTCACCAGTGATATTGGCCTGTTGTTTTCTTTCTTTGTGACATCTTTGTCTGGTTTTGGTATCAGGGTGATGGTGGCCTCATAGAATGAGTTTGGGAGTGTTCCTCCCTCTGCAATATTTTGGAAGAGTTTGAGAAGGATAGGTGTTAGCTCTTCTCTAAATGTTTGATAGAATTCGCCTGTGAAGCCATCTGGTCCTGGGCTTTTGTGTGTTGGAAGATTTTTAATCACAGTTTCAATTTCAGTGCTTGTGATTGGTCTGTTCATATTTTCTATTTCTTCCTGGTTCAGTCTCGGCAGGTTGTGCATTTCTAAGAATCTGTCCATTTCTTCCAGGTTGTCCATTTTATTGGCATATCGTTGCTTGTAGTAATCTCTCATGATCGTTTGTATTTCTGCAGTGTCAGTGGTTACTTCTCCTTTTTCATTTCTAATTCTATTGATTTGAGTCTTCTCCCTTTTTCTCTTCATGAGTCTGGCTAATGGTTTATCAATTTTGTTTATCTTCTCAAAGAACCAGCTTTTAGTTTCATTGATCCTTGCTGTTGTCTCCTTCATTTCTTTTTCATTTATTTCTGATCTGATCTTTATGATTTCTTTCCTTCTGCTAGCTTTGGGGTTTTTTTGCTCTTCTTTCTCTAATTGCTTTAGGTGCAAGGTTAGGTTGTTTATTCGAGATGTTTCCTGTTTCTTGATGTAGGCTTGTATTGCTATAAACTTCCGTCTTAGAACTGCTTTTGCTGCATCCCATAGGTTTTGGGTCGTCATGTCTCCATTGTCATTTTTTCTAGGTATTTTTTGATTTCCCCTTTGATTTCTTCAGTGATCACTTCGTTATTAAGTAGTGTATTGTGTAGCCTCCATGTGTTTGTATTTTTTACAGATCTTTTCCTGTAATTGATATCTAGTCTCATAGCGTTGTGGTCGGAAAAGATACTTGATATGATTTCAATTTTCTTAAATTTACCAAGGCTTGATTTGTGACCCAAGATATGATCTATCCTGGAGAATGTTCCATGAGCACTTGAGAAAAATGTGTATTCTGTCGTTTTTGGGTGGAATGTCCTATAAATATCAATTAAGTCCATCTTGTTTAATGTATCATTTAAAGCTTGTGTTTCCTTATTTATTTTCATTTTGGATGATCTGTCCATTGGTGAAAGTGGGGTGTTAAAGTCCCCTACTATGATTGTGTTACTGTCGATTTCCCCTTTTATGGCTGTTAGTATTTGCCTTATGTATTGAGGTGCTCCTATGTTGGGTGCATAAATATTTACAATTGTTATACCTTCCTCTTGGATCGATCCCTTGATCATTATATGGTGTCCTTCTTTGTCTCTTGTAATAGTCTTTATTTTAAAGTCTATTTTGTCTGATATGAGAATTGCTACTCCAGCTTTCTTTTGATTTCCATTTGCATGGAATATCTTTTTCCATCCCCTCACTTTCAGTCTGTATGTGTCTCTAGGTCTGAAGTGGGTCTCTTGTAGACAGCATATATATGGGTCTTGTTTTTGTATCCATTCAGCCAGTCTGTGTCTTTTGGTGGGAGCATTTAATCCATTTACATTTAAGGTAATTATCGATATGTATTTTCCTATTCCCATTTTCTTAAATGTTTTGGGTTTGTTATTGTAGGTGTTTTCCTTCTCTTGTGTTTCTTGCCTAGAGAAGTTCCTTTAGCATTTGTTGTAAAGCTGGTTTGGTAGTGCTGAAGTCTCTCAGCTTTTGCTTGTCTGTAAAGGTTTTAATTTCTCCATCAAATCTGAATGAGATCCTTGCTGGGTAGAGTAACCTTGGTTGTAGGTTTTTCTCCTTCATCACTTTAAGTATATCCTGCCACTCCCTTCTGGCTTGCAGAGTTTCTGCTGAAAGATCAGGTGTTAACCTTATGGGGATTCCCTTGTGTGTTATTTGTTGTTTTTCCCTTGCTGCTTTTAATATGTTTTCTTTATATTTAATTTTTGATAGTTTGATTAATATGTGTCTTGGTGTGTTTCTCCTTGGATTTATCCTGTATGGGACTCTCTGTGCTTCCAGGACTTGATTAACTATTTCCTTTCCCATATTAGGGAAGTTTTCAACTATAATCTCTTCAAATATTTTCTCAGTCCCTTTCTTTTTCTCTTCTTCTTCTGGGACCCCTATGATTCGAATGTTGGTGCGTTTAATGTTGTTCCAGAGGTCTCTGAGACTGTCCTCAGTTCTTTTCATTCCTTTTTCTTTATTCTGGTCTGCAGTAGTTATTTCCACTATTTTATCTTCCAGGTCACTTATCCGTTCTTCTGCCTCAGTTATTCTGCTATTGATCCCGTCTAGAGTATTTTTAATTTCATTTATTGTGTTTTTCATCATTGCTTGGTTCCTCTTTAGTTCTTCTACGTCCTTGTTAAATGTTTCTTGCATTTTGTCTATTCTATTTCCAAGATTTTGGATCATCTTTACTATCATTATTCTGAATTCTTTTTCAGGTAGACTGCCTATTTCCTCTTCATTTGTTAGGTCTGGTGTGTTTTGACCCTGCTCCTTCATCTGCTGTGTGTTTTTCTGTCATCTCATTTTGCTTATCTTACTGTGTTTGGGATCTCCTTTTCACAGGCTGCAGGTTCGTAGTTCCCGTTGTTTTTGGTATCTGTCCCCAGTGACTAAGGTTGGTTCAGTGGGTTGTGTAGGTTTCCTGGTGGAGGGAACTAGTGCCTGTGTTCTGGTGGATGAGGTTGGATCTTGTCTTTCTGGTGGGCATGTCCACGTCTGGTGGTGTGTTTTGGGGTATCTGTGGCCTTATTATGATTTTAGGCAGCCTCTCTGTTAATGGATGGGGCTCTGTTCCTGTCTTGCTAGTTGTTTGGCATAGGGTGTCCAGCACTGTAGCTTGCTGGTCGTTGAGTGAAGCTGGGTCTTGATGTTGAGATGGAGATCTCTGAGAGATTTTCGCCATTTGGTATTACGTGGAGCTGGGAGGTCTCTTGTGGACCAGTGTCCTGAAGTTGGCTCTCCCACCTCAGAGGCACAGCCCTGATGCCTGGCTGGAGCACCAAGAGCCTTTCATCCACACGGCTCAGAATAAAAGGGAGAAAAAATAGAAAGAAAGAAAGAAAGAGGATAAAATAAAATAAAATAATGCTATTATAATAAAAAATAAGAAAAAAAATTATTAAGAATAAATTTATTAAGAAAAATTTTTTTTAATTTTTAAAAATAGATTTATTAATTTTTATAATAAAAAATAAGAGAAAAATATTAAGAAAAAAATTTTTTTAATTTTTTAAAATAAAAAATATGAAAAAACTTATTTAAAAACTTTTTAAATTTTTTAAAAATAGAAAATAAGGAAAAAATTATTAAGAAAACATTTATTAGGGAAAAAAATTTTTTTAAGTAAAAAAAAAAAAAACAAAAAACGGACGGACGTAACCCTAGGACTAACGGTGAGAGCAAAGCTATACAGACAAAATCTCACCCAGAAGCATACACATATACACTCACAAAAAAAGGAAAAGGGGAAAAATTAATGTATCCTGCTCCCAAAGTCCACCTCCTAAATTTGGGATGATCCATTGTCTATTCAGGTATTCAACAGATGCAGGCACATCAAGTTGTTTGTGGAGCTTTAATCCGCTGCTTCTGAGGCTGCTGGGAGAGATTTCCCTTTCTCTTCTTTGTTCGTACAGCTCCCGGGGTTCAGCTTTGGATTTGGACCCGCCTCTGCATGTAGGTCGCCTGAGGGCGTCTGTTCCCCGCCCAGACAGAACGGGGTTAAAGGAGCAGCTGATTCGGGGGCTCTGGCTCAGTCAGGCCAGGGGGAGGGAGCGGTACGGAGGAGGCGGGGCGAGCCTCGGCGGCAGAAGCCGGCGTGACGTTGCAGCAGCCTGAGGCGCCGTGTGTTCTCCCGGGGAAGTTGTCCCCAGATCATGGGAGCCTGGCTGTGGTGGGCTGCGCTGGCTCCCGGGAGGGGCGGTGTGGAGAGTGACCTGTGCTCGCACACAGGCTTTTTGGTGGCGGCAGCAGCAGCCTTAGCGTTTCATGCCCGTCTCTGGGGTCCGCGCTGATAGCCGCGGCTCGCACCCGTCTCTGGAGTTCGTTTAAGCCGCGCTCTGAATCCCGTCTCCTTGCGCGCCGCGAAACAAAGAGACAAGTAAAAGTCTCTTGCCTCTTCGGCAGCTGCAGACTTTTTCTCGGGCTCCCTCCTGGCTAGCTGTGGTGCAGTAGCCCCTTCAGGCTGTGTTCACGCCGCCAACCCCAGTCCTCTCCCTGCGATCCGACCGAAGCCCGAGCCTCAGCTCCCAGCTCCCGCCCGCCCCGGTGGGTGAGCAGACAAGCCTCTCGGGCTGGTGAGTGCTGGTCGGCACCGCTCCTCTGTGCGGGAATCTCTCTGCTTTGCCCTCCGCACCCCTGTGGCTGCGCTCTCCTCCGTGGCTCTGAAGCTTCCCCCCTCTGCCACCCGCAGTCTCTGCCCGCGAAGGGGCTTCCTAGTGTGTGGAAACCTTTCCTCCTTCACAGCTCCCTCCCACTGGTGCAGGTCCCGTCCCTATTCTTTTGTCTCTGTTATTTCTTTTTTCTTTTGCCCTACCCAAGTACGTGGGGATTTTCTTGCCTTTTGGGAGGTCTGACCTCTTCTGCCAGCGTTCAGTGGGTGTTCTGTAGGAGCAGTTCCACGTGTAGATGTATTTCTACTGTATCTGTGGGAAGGAAGGTGATCTCCGCGTCTTACTCTTCCGCCATCTTGCCCAGACCTCCTCACACTATGTTAGTATAAATATGGTTCAGTGGTATATTGGGCTATTGGTAGTAGTGAATGAGCAAATGCATGTGAAGAATGAATAGTGCTTCGTACATAGTAATAGCTCAATAAATATTCATTATCATTAGTTCTGTTGTTCCTCCTTTAAGCCCAGCACTGAATCTTTCATATACTTGATATCAATAAGGAAGTGGATTGATTGGCAGGCGCTGAATATCTGACTGTTGGACTACTTACTGGTAGCTGTAAATCCACTTCAGAAAGTGAAAATGAAGTACTGGCATGGGGAATGTTCAGTATACACTGTACAGACAAAAGAGGGCTACCTGTAGGCAGCACAGATACACTTGAGTGTGGTGGCTGTCTCATGGAGGTCCTGCCCACATGATGGTGCTTTTCTCCTGCGTTCCCAGGAGGTCTGAGGTATCAGGGCAGTGTGGAATGCAGCAGGGAGAAAGAATCATTTGGTCCTTGGTCCTCTGGAAAGTACATATGTTGTTACAGTTATTTCTCCTGGGTATTGCTCTTAAATTCAATCTCAAAAGAACATATGAATCATCTTAGTCATCTTTTCCTACTTTTACGTCCAGAGAGATAAATTTACTCAAAGCATTTCCAGTGATTGATCTGGAAAGGAGTCTTTTGGAAATGTGAGCACATAGATAAACAAACCCTAGTCTTAGGTTATATTGTTTAGAAGAGTGAGAGATAGTGTGTGTGATTTAAGAAATGTGCAATGAAGAAATGCCCATTTTTTTCTTAGCCTAAATTTAAACATTTAGATCAAGTTAAACGTGAAAATGTGATTTAAAAAAATCTTTTTTGTTTCTAAGAGAAACTTTTTCCTGATATTTCCTTTCTGTTGGTTCTCCAGGAGCTACTTGCCATGTCACTACTCATTTCCTATAGTGTTTTGAAACTATAGGTCCTCACTAAAGCAAAAGGGATTTCATAGCTCCCATTTTCTTTTTAACATCTTTATTGGAGTATAATTGCTTTACAATGGTGTGTTAGTTTCTGCTTCATAAGAAAGTGAATCAGCTATACATGTACATATATCCCCATATCTCCTCCCTCTTGCGTCTCCCTCCCATCCTCCCTATCCCACCCCTCTAGGTGGTCACAAAGCACCGAGCTGATCTCCCTGTGCCATGTGGCTGCTTCCCATTAGCTATCTATTTAACATTTGGTAGTGTATACATGTCCATGCCACTATTTCACTTTGTCCCAGCTTACCCTTCCCCCTCCCCATGTCCTCAAGTCCATTCTCTACGTCTGCGTCTTAATTCCTGTCCTGCCCCTAGGTTCTTCAGAACCACTTTTTTTTTTTTTTTTAGATTCCATATATATGTGTTAGCATACGGTATTTGGTTTTCTCTTTCTCACTTACTTCACTATGTATGACAGATTCTAGGTCCATCCACCTCGCTAAAAATAACTCAATTTCGTTTCTTTTTATGGCTGAGTAATATTCCATCGTATATATGTGCCACATCTTCTTTATCAATTCATCTGTCAGTGGACACTTCGGTTGCGTCCACATCCTGGCTATTGTAAATAGAGCTGCAATGAACATTGTGGTACATGACTCTTTTTGAATTATGGTTTTCTCAGGGTATATGCCCAGGAGTGGGATTGCTGGGTCATATGGTAGTCCTACTTTTAGTTTTTTCAGGAACCTCCATACTGTTCTCCATAGTGACTATATTAATTTACATTCCCACCAACAGTGCAAGAGGGTTCCCTTTTTTCCACACCCTCTCCAGCATTTATTGTTTGTAGATTTTTTGATGATGGCCATTCTGACTGGTGTGAGGTGATACCTCATTGTAGTTTTGATTTGCATTTCTCTAATGATTAGTGATGTGGAGCATCCTTTCATGTGTTTGTTGGCAATCTGTATATCTTCTTGGGAGAAATGTCTATTTAGGTCTTCTGCCCATTTTTGGATTGGGTTGTTTGTTTTTTTGATATTGAGCTGCATGAGCTGCTTGTAAATTTTGGAGATTAATCCTTTGTCAGTTGCTTCATTTGCAAATATTTTCTCCCATTCTGAGAGTTGTCTTTTTGTCTTGTTTATGGTTTCCTTTGTTGTGCCAAAGCTTTTAAGTTTCATTAGGTCCCATTTGTTTATTTTTGTTTTTATTTCCATTTCTCTATGAAGTGGGTCAAAAAGGACCTTGCTGTGATTTATGTCATAGAGTGTTCTGCCTATGCTTTCCTCTAAGAGTTTGATAGTGTCTGGCCTTCCATTTAGGTCTTTAATCCATTTTGAGTTTATTTTTGTTTATGGTGTTAGGAAGTGTTCTAATTTCATTCTTTTACATGTAGCTGTCCAGTTTTCCCAGCACCACTTATTGAAGAGGCTGTCTTTTCTCCATTGTATATTCTTGCCTCCTTTATCAAAAATAAGGTGACCATATGTGCGTGGGTTTATCTCTGGGCTTTCTATCCTGTTCCATTGATCTATATTTCTGTTTTTGTGCCAGTACCATACTGTCTTGATTACTGTAGCTTTGTAGTATAGTCTGAAGTCAGGGAGCCTGATTCCTCCAGCTCCGTTTTTCTTTCTCAAGATTGGTTTGGCTATTCGGGGTCTTTTGTGTTTCCCTACAAATTGTGAAATTTTTTGTTCTAGTTCTGTGAAAAATACCAGTGGTAGTTTGATAGGGATTGCATTGAATGTGTAGATTGCTTTGGGTAGTAGAGTCATTTTCACAGTGTTGATTCTTCCAATCCAAGAACATGGTATATCTCTCCATCTGTTGGTATCATCTTTAATTTCTTTCATCAGTGTCATAGTTTTCTGCATATAGGTCTTTTGTCTCCTTAGGTAGGTTTATTTCTAGGTATTTTATTCTTTTTGTTGCAATGGTAAATGGGAGTGTTTCCTTAATTTCTCTTTCAGATTTTTCATCATTAGTGTATAGGAATGCAAGAGATTTCTGTGCATTAATTTTGTATCCTGCTACTTTACCAAATTCATTGATTAGCTCTAGTAGTTTTCTGGTAGCATCTTTAGGATTCTCTGTGTATAGTATCATGTCATCTGCAAACAGTGACAGGTTTACTTCTTCTTTTCCAATTTGGATTCCTTTTATTTCTTTTTCTTCTCTGATTGATGTGGCTAAAACTTCCAAAACTATGTTGAATAATAGTGGTGAGAGTGGACAACCTTGTCTTGTTCCTGATCTTCGAGGAAATGGTTTCAGTTTTTCACCATTGAGAATGATGTTGGCTGTGGGCTTGTCATATATGGCCTTTATTATGTTGAGGAAAGTTCCCTCTATGCCTACTTTCTGGAGGGTTTTTATCATAAATGGGTGTTGAATTTTGTCAAAAGCTTTTTCTGCATCTACTGAGACGATCATATGGTTTTTCTCCTTCAATTTGTTAGTATCGTTTATCACATTGATTGATTTGCGTATATTGAAGAATCCTTGCATTCCTAGGATAAACCCCACTTGATCATGGTGTATGATCCTTTTAATGTGCTGTTGGATTCTGTTTGCTAGTATTTTGTTGAGGATTTTTGCATCTATATTCATCAGTGATATTGGCCTGTTGTTTTCTTTCTTTGTGACATCTTTGTCTGGTGTTGGTATCAGGGTGATGGTGGCCTCGTAGAATGAGTTTGGGAGTGTTCCTCCCTCTGCTGTATTTTGGAAGAGTTTGAGAAGGATAGGTGTTAGCTCTTCTCTAAATGTTTGATAGAATTTGCCTGTGAAGCCATCTGGTCCTGGGCTTTTGTTTGTTGCAAGAATATTAATCACAGTCTCAATTTCAGTGATAGCTCCCATTTTCTTTCAGTACTCAGCTCAACTGGTAATTTTCTTCAGGTTTATCATGTACTACTACTGTTAAAGTATTCATTAACACATTGAATCAGGCCTCTTGGTATAAAATTATTACAAATCTACTAATTAGACATTTAGCTCTTTAAATGACTTTTACTTAGTTTTATTCCTATTAATGACTCAGCTTATTATACCTGAACAATTTTTAAATCCTTTTTTAAAAAAGTCTCTGCAGTTTCTTAAAAATCTACTTAAATTTCCAATGTTTAAGCATACTGTTCTGGTTCATCCTTAACTTATACATGTCACACACATTGCAAAGACATTTGCAAGATAAGATTTTTCTAGAGATATTTTGTTTGTGAAAACAGCATTAGAGAAGGCTAATTTTGGAGGAGTAAATTGCCAAATAGTGTGTGCTAGAGTCAGTGTCTCACTTTCTCCCCCATTAATTTGACTGGTTTGATTGTGCTGATTTATTCCTGTCCCCTCAAGTAGTGGGAAAAGTCTTTTTAGTTCTTCTCCCAGGACAAAGACTGGATTTGAGATTTATACCTGAGTCTGGGCTTACATTCCAAGAGGGCTGGAACCTAGCGATGAAGGGGTGACATCCTGAAACTCACTTCTCTGTTAAAAACTTCTTAGATTTGAAGGAAGAAAGAAATGACTTTTAAAGGAATTATATATATATATATGTATATATATATGTTTTTTCTTTTTTTTTTTGGCTGCATTCAGTCTTTGTTGCTGTGCACGGACTTTCTCTAGTTGCAGCGAGCAGGGGCTACTCTTCGTTGCAGTGTGCAGGCTTCTCATTGCAGTGGCTTCTCTTGTTGCAGAGCTTAGGCTCTAGGTGCACAGGCTTCAGTAGCTGCAGCATGTGGGCTCAGTGGTTGTGGCATGTGGGCCTTAGAGCATGTGGGCTTCAGCAGTTGTGGCCCGTGGGCTCAGTAGTTGCAGCATGCAGGCTCTAGAGCGCAGGCTCAGTAGTCGTGGCTCACGGGCTTAGTTGCTCCATGGCATGTGGGATCTTACCAGGGAAGTCCCAGCAATGATATATTTTGATTGAATTCTTAAAATTGCATTGATTTTCAACCACAAGAGAGCTTACCATTCATTTAAATTTATCATTTTTGTTAAATGATGACTGAATGTGTTCTTATTAAAATAAATATTTGCATTATGAGTTAGTCTTGAAAGTGAGAAAAGATTGAGAAAATAGACTGGCAATAGGACACAGAAATGTATTAGAGGGATTCTATACTTGATCACAGTGTATTCTAGTGACCTCTCTGCGGTGTTGCCTGCAGTTTTCTTGCCATACTTAGGTTGGAATTTTTCTAAGATCAGTCATGTTTATCCATTTTCAGCTCATGACCCTCACTCATCCCTCCTGCAGTCTACCTCAGGACTCACCTATACAAAGAGGATGCCATTGTAATTATTTTTCCCAGGTACCCCAGTGTGGTAAAGTAGTATATTTAAACATTGACTGCAATCTGCAGTAGGAAATACATTTTATTTCACAACGGCATATACACATATATGTGTACTCACCTACTGCAACTGAAACAGAATGTCAAGAAACAGTGGACACTTTTACTACTTAAACATTTCTAGATATTTGTATTTAATTAAAAATGTAAGTTGGGACACAATAACTTAATGATCCATAGTTTGAAAAATACTATTCTAAAAGATGTCTACATAAGAAAAATATACATGTAAGTACTATTTTTCCCCTTTCTTAATTAATGAAAACTTATATTGTTGCCAATCAGAGCATAGGATAGTCAGTTTTTCCACACTAAGGTGATAAATCTCATCCCCAAACAAAGAAAGCTCTCATTTTCATTTCTGTTATGCTCTGTGGAATAAGAAAGTCATCCTGTTGACCCAGTACTTTCTCTCCAGACTCCAGGTTTGAACTATTTTCCTATAGGTTATGGGTGAAGTATCTCTTGGGTCTTTTTATAGTTGGAAAAAATACATTCACTCGACATTTGTAGTTTACTTATTGCTTTATAGGCCTTGTGTGAAAATTTTCTGCATTCAGCTACAAGGCACACAAGGAGAAATAGAAGTCTGCAGAGGAAAAGTCATAAAGAAAAAGATAAGCTCCTTACATTTATATTGTGTGTATCAGTTTTTTTTGGTTGTAATGAAGAAGAAAATACAAATCCTTCTCCTGTGTGTTTTTGAAAGCTAAATCTCTGATGATTTGACAATGCTGCAGGAGCTATTACCAGCCAGTCAGACCCAGTTATTGGCTGTTTCATTCAAGTTTTGCTATTTCATGAGATGAAATTGACCCCAGGGATAGGAAGTGCTTTTCACAGTTAGGTCACTGGGTTGGCAAAAAGAGCATGAGACCATTGTATAACTTCCCATCTCATGGCTCATCCAAGTATGCTTAGAATTTAAGGCAGGGGTTCTCTCTCACTTTTCTCCTTTTTGGTTTTTAACTTTTTCAGCACAAAAGAAAAAAATAGTAGGTTTAAATGCCTAAGAGATGAAAAGCTTAAAACCAAAGTTATATTAGGTAAGTTCCTACAGCATCATGGCTCTGTACCATTTTGAATGAAAAATCAAAGCAAAAGATTTAGAAATTTACCCTTGACCAGAAGTGAGAAGGGAAAGAAGTGATGCCACCTGGAGTCTTTAACTATTCAAGTCCCCAGTAACAACCAGCATCAGCTCTTCCATTGTTATACCTAGGATCAATTTGTCTGAAAACATTCAATTTTGAGAGTGGAAATAAAGATAATAAGAATAATATTTAAACTTTATTGAAATAGCTTGCAAATTATGAACAGCATTTGGTTAGGAACCAGAATACCCAGGAATTTTGCAGGATATTATACAAATGGATTTTCTTTTTTTTGGACTTTCTTGCAAAAATACCACTTAAGGTAGACATAATTTATATTGACCTTCTCATTCTATTCATCTTGGGACTGTGCAATAGCTATCATGTAATATTTGAAATGCAGACCATTTTCCTTTCACTGTAATGGAAGTTTTCAGAGTTTCAGAATTGACTCTAAATTTATACATTTTCAAGAAAATAGGAGCATTCAGTGTTTCAATTTGACAAAGCTTGTCATAAAATGGAATGTCCTTTCTTATAAATGAGAAGACAGTGCAAACATGAAAAAAAAAGCACAGTAATCCTTTCCGAGCCACTGCAGATTTATCTTACTGATTTCAATAAGTAGCATAAATCCCAGTCACTTTACCTGGGAGCTTTCATCACAGACTCTTCATGCTGAATCTTCTGGCACTCTGTACTGTGATGGGACTTAACCTTGACATCAGAGATCTGCTTCAACCTTAAGCCCAGACAATTCCACATTACTGCCACTACGTAATTAGTACTCCTCTCCTATCTTCTATTGTCTCCCATCCTAGCAACCTCTTGAGACTCTTGCTTAATCCACCTGCTCACGACTTACTCCCTTCTCTACCACGCCTTTTAGCTCTAGCTTCTGCAACCCCTATGGCACACTAAAAGTACCCTAGTTACTAAACCTTTTCACACAATACGATTTTAATTTTTGTTGCCCTAGGTAAACCCTGTCCTTCCTTGTGAACACAAATGCACCTGGAGCATTTCAGGTAGACGTATTCATTCTCTCAATACATCATTTGTGGTGGGTTGAATGATGCCCTCCACCCTACCCTCTGAAGATGTCCACATCCTAATACCCAGCACTTGGGGATTATGTTACTGTACATGGTAAAAGAGACTTTGAAGATGTATTAAGTTATGGATCTTGAGCTGGAGATATAATCTTAGATTATCTGGGTGGGTCTAATATAACTACAGCGGTCCTTATAAGAGGGCGCAGGAAGATAAGTGTCAGAAAGAAGTTATAAGAAATGAAGCAGAGATGAGAGAGGAGAGAAGATGCTATGCTTTTGGCTTTGAATATAGAGGAAAGGACCATGAGTCAAGAAATGCTGGTGGTCTCTACAAACTAGAAAGAGCAAGGGAACAGGTTCTTCCTAGATCTTTGAGAAAAATTACAGGCCTTCCAACATCTTGATTTGAGCCCAGTGAAACTGATTTCAAATGTCTGACTTCAAGAACTGCAAGACAATAAGTTTGTGTTGTGTTATGCCACTAAATTTCTGTGTTTTGTTATAGCATCAGTAGGAAACTAAAACACCATCATTCATCAACTTTTGTGGCAAAAAGCTCCCCCCTATGAGGTTTATGACTTCTGTTTATAAATCCTTAAACTCCAAATTTCTTGTCACAATTATAGAAGATGCTGACACCTTGCTCTTCTCCATCTCTTGCTCTCCCATCCTCCCAGAAGTCCACCATCTTTGTTCTGCTCTGGATTTTGTCTCTAAGAACTACTATTTTACTTCTCTTACTTAACTTCAGTATTGATTCAGGAACCCATGCTTGATCACCTAACCTCTCTTAATTCCCTTGGATCCTCATCTTTCTGCTACATCTATCTTGTAAATCCTCAGCCTAGAATTAATCTCACTGTCTGCGTTTTATAGCTGAGCTGTTGAGGATTGCTAGAATAAAATTCCTCAAATATATAGACTCCTCGATACAAATTCATGGTCTCCATGGTTAACCAGGTCCTTAAAAACTGGTTATGACTCACTTTATGTGGCCACAAACAGCTCTGTCTCTCATTATCATTAATGATTGTGCTAAATCGTCATAACTCTTTTCAAACCTCTACAAACTATCTTTTTCACTTGTGACAGATGACCTTAACTTTTACCTTATAGATAAAAGTGAGGTCAGCAAATGTGAATTATCTCCACTTAGTGCTACCTATAAGGTATGTAGGGCCCAGGAAAAATAATATTTTGTAAGATCCATATTGTTAGAAATTCATTGGATTTTTTTTTTTTTTTTTTTTTATGGCTGTGTTGGGTCTTCTTTTCTGTGCAAGGGCTTTCTCTAGTTGCGGCAAGTGGGGGCCACTCTTCATCGCGGTGCACGGGCCTCTCATCATCGCGGCCTCTCTTGTCGCAGAGCACAGGCTCCAGACGCGCAGGCTCAGTAGTTGTGGCTCACGGGCCTAGTTGCTCTGCGGCATGTGGGATCTTCCCAGACCAGGGCTCGAACCCGTGTCCCCTGCCTTGGCAGGCAGATTCCCAACCACTGCGCCACCAGGGAAGCCCCTCATTGGATTTTTTTAAAAAAAATTACAATGTGAATGGAGCCATGTGAGGTTTAGTGATTATCAGTGAAGATTTAGAATAGTGAGTAGAGTCATCTGTGTATTTGCTTATTGTCCAATCAATGCATGAGAAAATTCTTCATAAATTCTTCATAGTGTCTGGTACCATCTCTTCCTGTTCAAGTCCAGGAACCATAGCTTCATAGTCTTTATTTCAAATGAGCCATTTCTGTTTAAGTTTATATCTCGCACCATTAGTAAAAGATAGCAGTACTGTTATTACTTACAGTGTTGATATTAAAACAATATATATCTTCTTGCCTCTGCAGTTCCCAAGATATCATTTATTTAATGCTAGGTACCTGATTACTCATGATACAGTGTCATCCATTGTGCTACCCATGAATACAAGCTTCTAATGACGCTCTTGAAGGTGGTTATTGTGCTTAGAATTCTGCCTACCATGCTGCTCTTCTACATCTATGTGTTTTTCTTGAGATGGTTTCAATTACCACCTGTATATAGGTGATTCTCAAATCCATATCTTCAGTCCCAATCTCCCTATTGATCTTTTCCAGGCCTCCAAATACCAGCAGACCTGCTGTTTCTATTTGCAAATCTTATGGCCATTTCAAATTTAACATGTTCTAAAATGATTGCATTCTGTTTCTCCTTTATCATCTACTCCTGCTATATTCCTTGTCTCATTTAATTGATCAAATCACTGAAGGCAGAAATCTTAGTGTTATGGATATTTTTTGCTTCCATTTATCCCACATATTTATATATCCACATACATATATATTTTAATATATATATTTTAGTATATGTATTAATATATACATTATTTTAACATATAAAACCAATTTAATTTAACTTTTGCAACATTTCTTCAACCTCTTTTTTATATCTACAACCATTGCTCTGGTTTAGGTTCTCATTTCCTCTTACCTTGAATTTATAATACCTTTTCACTGAAGTCTAACATACAGACAGAAAAGTACACATATCATTAGTATATGGCATAATTAATTTTACGAAGTGAACACACTCATGTAACCAGTGCTTATGAATATGCAGCTGTACAATGGGTATAGGAGAAACTCTGTCTGGATCCCAAAGGATTCTCTGAGATGCTGCCTAGTAGTTCTAACTCCATCGTAAAATGACAGCAACCAAAGAAATGCAGAATCACTGAGAATTCAGACACTTTAGATCTTTCAGGAATAAAGATTTGTGTCAACTTACCAATGTGTAAACACTGGCCATCTGAGGCCTTAGTTGTATGTGTGTGTGTATGTGTGTCTTAACTAATTTTTTTTCTCTTTATCACCCCTTACTATTTTATATAACATTGTTGATGGTAGTTAACTTTAAAATTTAGTTGTTAAGTAACAGAATATTCAGAGAAAACTGTAACTAAATTTGAGGTGCAATTAACAACACCCAGAAACAGATACTGCAACTACTTTAGGGCCATAGATACAATGACTATTGAGATGTCATGTGTCTTCACTTCTGGGAGAGGGTGGAAATGTCTTTCTAAGCAGGATAGTTGTCGAACTTGTTTTGTTATTGATAGATGTTTAAACGTATGTTAAAAGGTGTGTAAAAGGGATACTGAGTAGTCAAAAGGGTAGACCATGCTGGTTCTTATGCTGTTGCATCTCACTGCCAAACCCATCTTTCTGTACTCAGTCTTGTGATGCTACAAGGGGGACCCTGCAAACCACATTTCCTCTTTGTCAGTGGCTCCTCAGGAGACTGCAAGTAGGGAGCATGAGAGGGAGACTGAAAAGTTGGAGGAGGGAGAAGGGACCTGCTTCTTCTGTTTGCTTTCTTTTTCTGTCAGCATCACTCCCTCAATGGCCCCTTAGTCTGGGAATGACAGTTCCATTGTAGTTTTGCCTATACTTCCCAAAATCAGACTCATTGTGCTCTCCTCTTAGCCGATATGTACATATTTCCTTAGCCAACTGGCACTATTTCCTCTGCATGAGCTTCACAAGGTCTCTTCTTTCAAACCTGTAAGTTTTATGTTGCAGTGATTTTAACCTCTTCCCTTTTTCCTCTCGATTTTTGAGGTTAAAAACTCCTTTCAGCAGTTATTGCATTTGTAATCCGTCCATCCTTCTTTCCTTCTGTTTTTCCTTTTTTTTTTTTTTACTGTTTTTCAAATTTCTATTAAAAAATTTTTTAATCCATTTTATTTAGGTGTTATTTGCATTTAATAAAATTCGTGCACTTTTACTGTGCAGGTCAGTTATAGCTCACTAGTGAATTTACCTGTGTAACTACCATTGCAACCAAGATATAGAATATTTCCAACACCCCCACAGCTCCTCTCTTCCCTGGCAGTAAATTGTCATCCACTGTGAGCTTTAGGCAGCCTTTGATCTTTTTCCACTATATATTTACTTTTTCTGTTCTGCAACTTCATGTGAATGGAGTCATACAGTATATGTTTGTGTCTGGATTCTTTTGCTCCTAATAAAGCTTTGGCAATTTATACATATTTTGTACTTACTAATAGTCGATTCCTTTTTATTGTCAAGTAGTATTCCATTGAGTGAATATATCAACATTTGTTTATTCATTTACTTGTTGATAGTAATAATTTGAATTATTTCCAGTTTGGTGTGACTATGATTAAAATTGCTTTAAGCATTCATATTCAAATCTTTCTATATGCATATATTTTCATTTGTCTTGGGTAATTCCTAGGAATGGATTGCTATATCACATGGTAAATATATGTTTAATTTTATAAGAAACTGATCAATAATTTTCCAAAGTAAAAAACAAAATGGATTTACACTCCCAGAATTCTGGTTGTTACACATCTTCATCAACCATTGATCTTGTCAGTTTTTAAAAATTAATCATTCAATGAGTGTGTAGTGGCTTATCATTGTGGTTTCACTTTTTTATTTCCCTAATGACCGACGATGCTGAGCCTGTTTTTGGTCACTGTTAGCCATTTCTGCATCTTATTTTTTGAAGTACTCCTTAAAACCATTTGGCCATTTAAAAAATTGAGTTGTCTTCTTCTTATTGAGTTGTGAAAATTCTTTCTAGATATTAGTACTCTGTCAGATATACTCATTATGAATATTTTATTCCCTGTCAGAGGCTTGCCTTTTTAATATTCTAAGTGACATCTTTCCAGGAGCAGATGTTTCTAATTTGAATGAAATACAGTTTATCAAAAATATTTTTTTCATTTTATGGTTAGTGCTTTCTATATTCTAGAAATCGTTGTCTAATTAATGTAATGAAGATTTTTTATCTTGTGGGGTTTTTTCCCAGAAGATTTTAGTTTTAGATCTATGATTCATTTTGAGTTTTTTTTTTTCTTTGTGGTGTTGTGACGGTTGAGTTTATTTTCCTAATGAATATTCAATTGTCCCTATACCATTTGTTAAAAAGGCTGTCCTTTCCCACTGATTTTCCTTGGTATCTTTGTTGAAAATTAATTGATTGTGTATGTGTGGGTCTATTTCTGGACTGTTTATTACTTTCCATTGATCTAT
This sequence comes from Eubalaena glacialis, assembly GCF_028564815.1. Taxonomy (NCBI): domain Eukaryota; kingdom Metazoa; phylum Chordata; class Mammalia; order Artiodactyla; family Balaenidae; genus Eubalaena; species Eubalaena glacialis. The sequence continues at coordinate 115,654,949 of NC_083721.1, forward strand.
GTGTCTATCCTTACACCAATACTGTACTGTCTTGGTTACTACAGCTTTATAGTAAACCTTTGAATCAAGTAAGTGTCAGTCCTCCAACTTTGTTCTTTTTTCTCAAAATTGTTTTGGCTATTCTAGATTTTTTGCATTTCCATATAAATTTTAGATCTAATATGTCAATTTCTATAAGAAAAAAAACCTGTTGGGGCTTTGTTTGCGATTGCATTAAATCTATAGACTAATTTGGGGAAAATTGGCATTCCTAACAATATTGACTCTTCCAATCCTTGGAGGTAATATATTTGTCCATTTCTTTAGTTCCGATTGAATATTTCTTAGAAACGTTTAGTAGTTTACCTTGTACAGGTTCTGCACACATTTTATTAAAAATTCCTAGGTATTTCATGTTTCTGATGCTTGGGTCATACAACTTATCAAACCCACTTTTAAATTTAGTAGCATTTTTCCCCCCAATTCCCCAGGCTTTTCTACATACATGAACATGTTGGCTGCAATTAAAGATTATTATATACTTTACATGTTCCAATTTGTACACATTCATTGTTTTTCTTGCCTTATTACACTGGATAGAACCTCAAGTACAATATTAAATAAAGTGATTAAAACAGACATCCTTGGCTATTTCCCAGTCTTAGAGAAAAGGTGTTTATATTTTAACCATTAAGTATGATGTCACCTGTAGGTTTTTCATAGGTGCTGTATTAGTTTTCTAGAGCTGCCAGAATAAATTATCACAAATTTGGTGCTTAAAACAACAGCAGTTATTCTCTCAAAATCCGAAGGCCAAAAGTCTGAAATCAAGATGTCATCAGGGTCATGTTCTCTTCCTAATTCAGTATGACCTCATTTTAATTAATTACATCTATTGATACAAATACTCTATTTTCAAATAAGGTCACATTCACAGGTGGTAGGGATAAGGAGTTCAGCATATCTTTTGTGGGGGGGGGGGGGTTCACAATCCAGTGCACAATAAGTTTCTTTTATTAGCTGAGGAAGTTCCCTTCCATTCCTAGTTTTCTGAGGGTTTGTATTATGAATGGGTATGGCCTTTTGTCAAATGCTTTATCGGAATCTATTGAGATGATCATATCAATTTTCCTTTACTTTTAACACAGTGAAATACATTGATAAATATTTTATAACATATTATGGACATTTTCAAATATTCAGCAAAGTTGAAGTATAATTTTACAGTGAATATTGGTATACCCACTATCTATAGTCTATCATTAGTATTTTAGTATATTTGCTTTATCATATATATATCTTACTACCTGTACTTCTACTTTTCATTAACCATCATTTTTGGTGCGTTGAAAGTAAATTGCAGACACCAGTATACTTTTTCCTAAATGGTCTGGCATGAATATCATTACAAGTTCAATATTTGTTTAATCTTTTTACTTTTGAGAGAGAGTTTACATACTTTAAAAATCAGTTCCTAACAGGTTGTAGATCTAAAGATGAGAGGCAAATAAAATAATATTTCTGTTAGAAATAAGGAGAATATCTTCATATAAGTCAGACAGAAAAAGACAAATACTGAATGTTTCACTTATATGTGGAATCTAAAAAATAAAACACAGAAATATGACAAAACAGAAACAGATTCACAGATATGGAGCACAAACTAGTGGTTACCAGAGGGGAGTGGGTTGGGAGGAGGACTGAATAGGTAAAGGGGATTAAGAGGCACAAACTACTAGGTATAAAATAAATGAGTTACAGGGATGTAATGTACAGCACAGGGAATATAGCCAATAGTTTATGATAACTTTGTATGGAGTGTAATCTATAAAAATATCGAATTACTATGTTGCACATCTGAAACTAATATAATATTGTAAGTCAGCTATACGTCAATTAAAAAAAAGAGAATATCTTCATGACATTGGGGTAAAGAATCATGTCTTTAACAGTATACAAAATACCCTAATTATGATGGAAAAATATTGTAGTTAATTAGTAAACATTTCTTTCTATACTTTAAAAAATGCTATTTAAAGAATAAAGAGATAAGCAAGAGAGTGGACGGAGATATGTGCAATATATATTCTCAAGAAAGAGTATATTTCACGATAATATGAGAATTCTTAACGGTCAATAAATAAAAGACAGACAATGCAGTATAAAAGAAACAAACAAACATAAGTCTGAAACAGGCCTTCCAAAAATAGGATATCCAATGACAAATGAAGATATTAAAATATATCCAATGTCATTAATCCTTAAAAGCACAAGGAGAAACTTCTAAAACCCACCAAAATAACAAAAATTTAAAATGACTGCATTAAATGTTGGTAAAGATGTAGAACGAGAATTCTAATACACTGCTAATCAAAGTATAATTACTTTTTTTACCTTGTAAAACTGCTATTATCTAATAACATTGAACATATGCATACTTTATGACACAGAAGTTTTACTACTAGGTATGTATCCAACAGGAATATGTGCAAATATGCACCAAACGTTATATTTAAGATGTTTATATCAGCACTCTTTGTAGCAGCCCCAAATTTGAGAAACCCAAATGTTCATCAGTAATGGATTAAATAAACTGCATATTTTCATACAATGGAATACTAAACATCAGTGAAAGTGAAGTAATTGTAGCTACAGGAAACAACATAGATAAACAATGCCTAGTGGAAGAAGACATTCAAAAGAATACATACTGTGTGATTTCTTTCATAGAAAAACAGGCAGAGGTAATCAATAGTGTTTGAGAAGTAGGAGAGGTAGGGGTTGGGAAGGGGCATAAGAGAGGTTTCAGGCAGTGGCGGTGGGACTGGTAATATTATGTGCTTTAATCTGGTGGTGGTTACATTATTCACATTGCAATGATTCATTGAACTCTTCTGATACAATTTATGCAGTTTTCTAGAGCTATTTTATTCTTCAAAAAAGAATTTAAAAAAATAACTGGTTATGTCATGCCTTATTCCTCCTCTCTACCACCCTTGTTCATCAGGATGTCTCACAATGTGGCCCCTACTTTTCAACACTTCTCTCTTCGTCCTTTATGCTCCAGCCGCACTGGGAAACCTCTCTGCCTTGAACCCATGCAGAATTTTTCCCACTTCTCTGCCTTTGCTCATTTTCCCCCCTTTTCTTCAAATCCTCCCCAAACTGCATCCAACCATTTTTCAAGTCCCACCCCAAATGCCACTTCTTATTCAAAACTTTCTTGATCCTTCCATTTCAACGTGATCTCTTATTTCTCTGAAATCCCATGCTATTTTCCACTTCTTTTTTGATCATTATATTTCATTTTTAATGGTAGTAATTTTAGTACTTGCTCTGTCCTATCTCCCATCCAAACCCCAATTAAGGGAGAAAGTATGGAAAATTAATGTATGAAATAAAAAAAATGTATGGACTTGGGATTTAGACTAAATTTAATGGAAATTTATTATGGAATATTTCAAACATAGAATAAAGTATAGAGAATAGTATAGTAAATTCTTATGTACCCATCACCCAGCTTCAACAATGATCATAATTCTGGCTTAATTCAGTTTTGAATCCCTTATTAACTGAGTGATAATGGTCAATTGAGATGGAAATTAAGCTACTGCCTGTAGGATAGATATAAAATGCATAGAAACACGTGTAAATTTGGACCTGGGCATGGTTACATGTTCAATAACATCTCCTTATTTGCATACATGAACTTTCCATTTGACATGTTTTAACTTTAATATTATCGTGTTAACAATTTGATTTTAAAGTTTCCTATCTTGCTTATATATGTGTGTCCCAATAGTCTAACCAAGTTTCATAACGGGATGAACAAATGACTATGGTTTTTATTTCAAAATACTGTAATTTTCATCCTCTCCTTTCCTCTTCCTCTCGTCACGCCTTCACTCCTTCCTTCCTTCTGACATGTTTTCTGGGGGTAAATTTTCAGAGCACTCAACTCTGAAGAATAGAACTCCTAGGGACTTCTGGAATATTAAAGGTAATTAGACTTCGGGACAATAAAGTGATTTCCCCACTTCCATCCCTTCAAATTATTTGTGTGTGTGTGTGTGTGTGTCTCTATATAATGAACAGCAAGTGCAAAATATAAAAGTGGAAGAGAGCCATGGGTTATTATGCACTGAAAAACAAATTCTTAAAGGTCTAAAAAAGGTGATTTTTCTTCATTACCACATCGAAGAGTACTTCTAGTGAAGAAAGACAAATTAAAATCCACATTATTTTAAAACTGAGGCATTTGGAATGGACAGAGAACGCTGAGTCTTTGTGGGGTCCTTTAAGTGAGTTTTTCAAAATATACTTTTAGGAAGTAAGAATGCAGTATGGGAAATACAAATAAGACTTTTGATAAATTAAAGATGTAGGATCTTAGTTTTCCTATCTAGAAAATAAAAAGAATATTTTTACTTCTAAAAGTGAAAAAAAACATGAAAAATAAATACAAATCTAATAGACATCCGTCATCCTTAATTACATCTATTATTGAATAAGTGCGCAAAGACACACTCTTCTTGCTTTTCTTACAGTAAGAGCTTTTCCATTAAATGATAACAGCCACACCCGCACACAAACACAAGCTATGTGAACAGTATTGGTCAGCAGCCAGTTATATAATGAACTTCGTGGGGTAATAAATAGGTTTAATTTTAAGTGATTAGTTTTTTAGAATACTTGAATATTAGAGTGAATCTTTTGGGGTTTTGTGGGTGGAGAGTAAAGGGAGCATCAGAATTACGAATAAGTAGTTAATAATGTATTTTCCATGGATCTGTCCAATGCCCAGCAGAATGGTGGTCATTGAAAGTGTTAAATTACAATCCATGTAAGTTGGTTTGGATGCTGGGTGAGCGCGGAAATGTACATGGGTAACTATGTTTCTTGTTGGCATTCCTGAGATGCTTCTTTCGTTAATACTCAATTCACACAGAAAAGCCTGTTGTTTCAAAGGCTTTTCAGCACAACATATATATTTTTTTCCTTCAAATTGTTTTCATTTTCTGCCAAGCCTTGCTGAGGAAGTTGACATTTTGAGCTACCCAGTCAGTGACTCACTCACACATTTTGTTTTGTCCACAGTGGTTCAGTGACTTTTGCCATCCTTACTAACACAGTAATTATTCTGGCTTGCAGTTATATTGAACAATTGATTAATGCCTGCCCCTTTCCGTCTGCAGTAAAACAAAAGCATTTGCACAATCATTTTAACAACCATATTGCAGCTCATAAAGATAAACTACAAATATTAAGGCAATATTTGTTCCAGAGAAGCAAAGGATTTTAACGTTGTATTGTTGCTAGGTAAAGGAGAGAGAGGGGAGAAATTGGAGGTGAGAACTCGACGATGTTTTAGTAAAAACTTTTTAAGGAGCATCTCCGAAAACATTAGATGTAATCATTTTGCATTTAGCGCATTTCAGTTTCAGCTTATAGTTTGTTATGTCCTGTTCCAATTTTATCTGCTGTATTGCAGGTTAATTAAATGAAAATGTTTTTGACTGTCGTTAGTGAAAAATTAAACTATTGTTTTAAATGACATCAAAACAAGAAAAAAACTTATATTTTAATATCGCCTTAAGAGGCATATACATGCTTTACCTATAGATTTATATTCAACGTATAGTTTCTCCTCAATCTTTTTTTTTCTGTGAAGATAGGCTTAGCCCATTGTTTTCGCTACTCTTTAACAGTACCATGGTTATTTAAATGAACTTTGAACTTTTTGAATCAGGAACTCATGATTATTTGATTCCTAGCCTCCCTTGTCTAATAAAGCAAGGATGCCCTCTTTGCCTTCATTCTCCATCTAACCTTTACTCCTCCTTCTTCTCTTCCTCATCGTTAGCAAGCTCTTAAAACACATTGTGTTAACAGTAGCTTAGTATGTAAACTATCCATTATAACCACTCTAATCCATGTCTGCTTTATTTTATGGCTTTATTGAATGCAACCACTAGAGTCAATTTATAGTCTGTTCATTTTATTATAATACCCATTATTTAGTATGCATGGGCCCCATCTCCTCTTAGGTATTCATAGCATTTTAACCAAACATTACCATTAGCAGGTCCTTAAATAAGTAATAATGGCAATACTTTGTATAAGATTATAGAGAACATTTTTTTCAGGGCTTATTTATTTTCAAAGGACAGCAAAATGCTGGCACTTGCCAAATGAGAAAATTCATCCTCCACATCTTTTCTGAAATATTTGATATTTTTAGCAACTTAATTTCTCCCCAAGTAAAGTAAGTTAACATAAAATTATACTTAACTAGTATTCATTGTTATTCATCAGTACAGTTAGGTAACATTATTTGATAGTCTGTAATTGAGAGGACAGATTTACTTAATATATTAATTACTCCTTGCCTTTTCTAAACAGAGGGAAAGAAAACTTTCAACTGAAAGAAGTTCCTTGCGTTCACATCACAACTCAAGGTTAAATCTTCTGTTCAAATTAAGCATGAACAACTGTGGTGCAAAAGGTAAAAGGAGAAGGTTCAACAACATATGAAACAGCCCCAGATTATCAATAATACAAGGGCATGAGAATAAAATTTAGGCCATTCAAAATGTAATAAAATTAACCTGGAAGTAGCCTGTCTGTAAAAAACAAGTGATGATAAGAGAGAGAAAAAAGTGGATGGAAAATTGCCCAGTGAAAAACGAATATGCAATTGGGACTCAGTTTGTGTTTTCAAACAGATTCATATTAGGCTAGGTCGGCATTCTCCAGTTAGCCTTTATCACATGTTATCATTTCTTCATTCTGCATAATCAGTTTATATAATTTTCAATATATTGGTTTATGTTCCAATCCCAATAAAAAGTGCTGTTCATTATTGCGGCCATCCCAAGAGTTTATTGTCTAGTTAACCAGCTATCTATGTGTTTCAGTTATACTTGGAAAGTTCTGCTTCTTGCTTCGTAAGAGTTTTCTGTTGAAGTGAAAGGTGCATCACAAGTTCAGCCCCACATAGGGACCTGTTCTGAATGTTCTGTACCATATTCTGGCAGTTGTATTTCATAATTCATTAGACAAGAACTAAAGTTGCAGCTATTAGTGGAATATTTTGGCTGGCAGATATGCTTTGCAGGACTAGCAAGTGAGGAGAAGAGCAAATGAATGGAAGCTACCACTCTCAGAAGACAATGAAAGTCATTGAAAATAGTGTGAGTGGGCAAGGGGCACGCCACACTTCTAAAACTGTATTTGCAAATATTGTGTATTTTATTTCCCTCTTGAAGATATTCAGTATGCCTTAGAATATTAAAGGCTCTGATACTAAACTTTGGCCTAGAACTTCCCAAATTTATTTGGCCGTATATGCTTTCTTTCATCATGAACTTATTACTATATCTAGGACCTTTTGTTTGTTCCACACACATTTTGGGAAAGAGTATATATTATCACTTCTGGGAAACAATAACAAGAAGGATAGCTAGAACGGAAGTAGAGGAAAGTAGCTAGCTGGCTGAGAGACTACCCCACATGCAGGGTGTGAATAAGAGTGATGGAACAGGAAGCTCTGATCCAGGCAGAATAGGAAATAGCTAGCTATTCAAGCTACATTATTTGACTTTTGCTTATGCCCTGGATGGAGAAATGCAGTGTCTGTAGAGGAGAGGTGTGGGAGCAAAAGAATGGGAGTCCGCTGCAGAAATTTGTTTCTAATCAGAATTTAAGAGGGCTATTTCATTGCTCATAAAATTGTCCCAACTTTGACCCTTCTTTATTAAAAAAAAAAAAACAAAAAAAAACTTAGCAGTAGAACATCTGTCATCCAGACCACCTCTAAGATAAGTAAGCATCTTGGAGAATCTGTTCACAGTGTTATGGGCTCTCCCACTGAAAGAACTTACATGGGAAGAATAGGAGCTTCAGGATCAGGCTGAATCAGGTTCAAATTCTGGATCACAGCTTAACTAAATGCATAATCTTGGGCAAGATATTTCATTTCTTTAATACATTTTCCCTCAAGTGTGGGTAATACTGTACACCTCACGGCACTATCTTTTGCCTATATTTTCTCGATGCCCCCGGTCAAGCAATAGGATATTTATGCAGGCATTATGCTGAATGTTTTGCATATATTACGTAATTTATTTCTTGTAATAACCCTATGATAAATAGGTTCCATCATTATCTCCATTTTACAGAGGAAAAAACTGATACACAGAAATGTCACAAGGTCCCCTAGATATTAAGCGGTGGAGTTGGGATTTTAGTCTGATTCTGAGTGTACTCTTAAGACTGCTCTTCTGCCTAGATATGCAGTTGCAGGAGAAAGGTGATAAAATGTAAATTACCTGTATGTCCCCAAATGTCTAGTATTAACATATTGACAGTTAAACCAGGATTCTGGTGACTCTAGATCTCTAAATCTCCAACTACTTACTCTGGAACTCCAGTGTCTACCAAAGACCTCTGAGCATCCTTAGCCTCTTCCAGAGACCACTGTGATAATCATCTCTTTTCACAGTACCTCTCTCAAAAGCAAAGAGGATGGATTCTCCCCTGACTTACATAGTAGAGCCTGCAGCATATTTGATACTGAGTTTAGTGATGCAAACCATTTAACTTACTGATACTATCCTTTTCTTTCCCCTGGCACAAATTAGCTGCATCTAAATAACCTTCCATATCTGCTGTCATTATGAACTTGACTAACAATATCAACTCCTCTCTGACCCTTAGGGTTTATTGCTGAATTCAGCTCATCATAGAAACCTTTCCTGTTGATTGTTCCTCGCTTAATGTCACTAAAATCTTTACCCTTTTCCCTGAGTTACACAGACATATCTGTATGTTTCCTCGCTTAATGTCACTAAAATCTTTACCTTTTTCCTGAGTTACACAGACATATCTGTATGTTTCTGAACCCCAATTGTGGATAAAACATAGTTCAAAAATATCCCCATCTGGGGAAAGTTCCTCAAGTCCCTTGTAAGTCAGAATTTTGAAATCAATATCTGTAGGGAGATATGTCAAGTAATATGCTGGATATAACTAAATCTCAGTTCTTACCAGTCCAGAACTCTGATACACAAACATGTTAATAATTTCACAGTGGAGTGCTGGAACTGGCTCATACTGGCTCAGAAGATTGTTAAGTTTTCCAAAAATTTGCAAGCCAGTTGGTAGCTTGTAGTCGGCCATGGTGGGAATATATACACCAGGGAAATCAACAAATGCTACAAATCAGTGCTTCCTCCATCTTCCCTGTTGCACCCTCAGAGAGCTACTTGTTAACCATTTCCCAGGGCACCATTGCTTCTCCATCTTCTTTTGTTGAGTGCTAATAAAAGTTGGGGGTGGGGGCAGGGTCTTAGCAAGGAGGAATGTTGAAAGTAGGACAAATAAAGTCATCCATTTGTAAATCTATTTGAGAAATTTTTGAGGAGCTGCAGTTCCCTTCTAGCAAGTCTAGTCTGTCTTTTGATACTGATCATTACAGGCTAAGAATTCAGGTGAATGTTTTCTGATTCAATTAATATGGCACTTAGCAAAAATGTCTGAAATTAAGTATATTTTATTTTTGTGGCCATGATTTTAGTGAACTAAATCTTTAAAAGCTTGTTTCCTAAGTAAAAAATAACATGTGATAGAGAAATTAAGAACCCAAGACTTTTTACTTTAGTTTGAATCAATTTTAGGTTTAAAACAGTGGCTCTCAACACTGTCTGCATATTAGAATCACCTGGGTGCTTTGAAAGCACTTTGATGCCAGGGACCCCTCCCCAGATCAGTTAATTCAGATCAATTAATTCTGGAGGTGAATCACTGGCTATCCTGTTATCCTGTTTCTCAGGTTCTCCAGGTGATTCCAGTGTTCATCTAGGATTGAAAACTGCTGTGTGGTCTCTGGAATCTTCCCTCTTGATTGAAGGCGATGCTACTTAAGGCAGGACTTGGGCTGCTTTTCTAAAGTGTTGCTGTTTCCTCAGAGACTGGAGATGAACACAGAACTGTAAGTGGTTTGAATTTAATTTTTGTTGTTCTTGCATGCTTTTAATAATGTACTGTTTATTGCCAGCACATCTTGAAGTTGTAGTAAAGGCATTTATGTAAAAACACTGGGCAGTAACTAGAAATTTTGGAAAATCAGTTGCAGACAAAATTTACTTTTCTTGTTGACTGTAGAAATAAATCCCAAGTGAGGAAGGGGCAGAATTTCTCCGAAAGCATGTCTTAGATATTTCTCCACTTATCTCCATGATATTCTTTTATTTAGAGAGATTGTTGGGTAGAGACTGAAGTAGTCACGTCCAGATTTGTATTTTCCTTGTTGCAAAGTTTTTATTTGTCACTTTTCTTCTCTGGTTGTGTTGTAAAACCACATAGCCCTTATCTAGTAGTGTATTAAAGGAGGCCCAGACTAATCCCTTTTGTGGCCCTAAGTGGTGGGGGAAAAAAGATAATGGTGTTCCTACCTCAAATGTGTTTAAATTTTTAAAAAAAACCCCAAAACTAAGCTTTAAAAGAAGTATGAAGAAACCCAAAGAAGTTCTGACTTTTTCCAAAATATGTTGACTCCCTTTTAAAAACTAAAACTAAAACTCTCAAAAAAATGTGGGGGCCTTAATCTTCTTCACAGGCTGCCTGTTAGGCTGAGTAGCCCAGCACCGGAATCAAAATGATTCTTCTGTTTTTGCTGACTTCTTTCCCAGAGATTTATTAACTGTGAATTTCCAATTCTTGACATGACACAGTGACTGAGACTACAGTCTGCAGATGATTAATTATCACAAAAAATGATAGATTTTGAAAGAAAAAGTGAAAAGTCAGAGTAATATTAGAAATCTGGTCTAGATGACAAATGCTGAAATAAGATGCAGCTTTGCCAGTTAATCATATTTATTTGAAAAGCCATAGAAAGGTTTAAACTCATTTGTTTATAAAAAACGTTCCAGATTTTTAAAAAATCTTACTATATGAATTTAATTTATGTACGATCGTAATTCAAGAGTAAGTTGAACTTTTATTTGATAGGCTTTCTCTAGAACTGACCTTTGTTTTCACTTTATCCCTATATACGGGAGAAAGTCACTTAATCGGCAAAAAAGAAGGTTCTCGCTATAAGTTATACAAGCAAATATATTTAAGTGCAATTATCATGTTAATTTCATACATACTAAAGAAGTTCAAGTCAATCTAGCTTTTTAGCTTCTAATATTAAGTGGATGTCTATGAAGAAATTAGAAACTCACATTTAAATTCAATCACAATGAAAAGCAAAAAGGGTCAAGAGTAGTTTTTAGAAAAGGCATAAAAGTATTTCTGTGTCTTAGAATATGATTTTCAAACTTCCTCATGAAGAATATGAAAAATGTAAATGGCATGTGTTGAAAATGACATGGTGGATAGCTTTAATATTGCAGATTTCTTTTGGACTTTTCTTGAATTCATCTTGAATATGAATAGTTATGACTTTTATAAAGTTATATAGTGAGGTTGATAATCATATGATGATTATGTGTCTAAGGGTTCATTCTTCTAGAAGGACAAATCTCTTGAATAATGACAAGAGGACTTCACAGTATTGTTAGAAAGTTATGGTTCTGTTGGTTACAAGAGAGCATGGGGACACATTTGGATGTTTGAAATATCTGAAGATGGGCTCCAGAAATTTTTTAAGTGTTTTAATTAAAATATAACACATACATAAAGGGTAAACAAATTGTATATTTATATAGCTGGTATACTATTTTATGAAATGGACACACCCGTGTAGCCGCCAATCAGATTAAGATGTGGAACGCTATCAGCACCCCAGAAGTATCACACATCACCCCCTTAAGGTAATTGCTATTATGACTTATTTCAGCAGAGATTTGATTTCTTTGGGATCTTTATATAAAATCATACTGGATGATATCGTTTATTTACTTTTGCTCAGCATTTTATCTGAGATGCAACCAGGTTGATGCATGTAGTATTTCTTTTTCAATACTACATAGTATTTCATGGGAAGAATATACTACAAACTTATTTATCTCTTCTATTGATAGACTTCTGGGTTGTTTCCAGTTTGTTGCTGTAATGACTAGTGTTGCTGTAAGTATTCTTGTACATGTCTCTTGGTGCACATATACATATTCTTCTATTGGGAATATGTCTAGAAGTAGATTCCTGAGCTGTAAGAGAGGTATATGTTCGGGTTTTTAGAATGCTGACAAACATTTTCCAAAGGGGCTGTACTAATTTACACTCACACCAACAGTGTGTATATACTTCAGTAATGAAGTCTGGAGGAAATTTGTGTATGGACAACCAGAGTCAGAGTCAACCCTATATGTTTTACCAAAATAAATGTGAGGTAATGGAGACAGTGTTAGGTCTGGAAACATGGATTTGGGGCCTGGATTCTCCTGTGGATGGCTGGAAAACTAGGAAAGAAAGAAAACCTGAGAGTAGAACTTTAGGAAATGCCTACTTTTAGGGCAAAATGAAAGAGGGACAGGAAAGACAGACATATCAGACTTGGAGCAAAGAAAGTTCAGTGTTAAAGTAAATGAGGGAGTAAGTTAAACAGGTAAAAGGAGGAGCCAAATCTATTATGGCATATAGCAAAATGTTTGAAGTTGCTGTACTTCAAAGGATATGCTGGTGTACTTCACAGAATATGCTGGTGTACTTCAAAGAATATGCTGGTGTACTTCAAAGAATATGCTGGTGTACTTCAAAGAATATGCTGGTGTACTTCAAAGAATATGCTGGTGTACTTCAAAGAATATGCTGGTGTACTTCAAAGAATACTGGTAAGTCGCTATTGGATTTGGAAATCAGAGTGTCCTGGTTGGCATTAGGAGAAACATTTTTTTAAAAAGGAAAGGGAGTAGAAGCCTATTAGCAGTGGAATAAAGAGTGAGAAGGAAGAGGGGAATTGATGAATCTAGGTAACTTTTCCAAGCTCGCAGTGCCAGAGAGATTGAGAGGCTAGAGGAATGAGGAGAGGGCACTGGATAACTTAACCTGATGAAATGGAAGGTGCATTAAGGAGAGTTACATGAGACAGGCTTGGAAAACTACAATGAGCAGATTCCAGAGAGATGGGATTGGCTCATTAGTGTGTCTATTTTTTATCCTTTGGCCAGAGTGGTCTCTGATGGGGTGGAAGAAAAGAGAAAATATTACTCTTTGAAGAATTTAATAATGTCCCTCTCTGCTGTTAGGGGTATTTCAATGAAATATTCTTGGATGAACTGGAATATATTTGAAATTCAATGAAAATGTGGATTGATTAGTAAGGAAGCAGAAAAGTGATTCAAATCTTGCCAGATCCCTTCTTTTTTAGAAGCCTCATTTCGTTGTACTCTTCACACTCTATTGTTTTAAGCCAGGGATTCTCAACAGTATTAGTACAGTCGGCTCTCCATACCCTTGGGTTCCACATCCGAGGATTCAACCAACTGTGTGTTGAAAATACTTGGGGTGGGGGGAATTCCAGAATTTTCCAAAAAGAAAACTTGAATTTGCCACACCCTAGCAGTATAATGTTCTGAAGTTTATGCAGAAACTTCAGAGGATGGAACAAATATTTCATTTTGCAATCTCCAGGCTTCTGAAGACCGTACGTATGCAGCCTGACTACCAGTGTCTCCCAAGTTTGCTTGTGCTATATTTTATTTTATTTTTTATTTTTTAATTTTTTTAATTTTATTTTTTTTGTGCTATATTTTAAATGAACATAAGTTTGACGTTAATGACCTCTTTAAACTGTTGGGTTACCCAATATATAAAAATATTATAGAATTACTGTTAACATCTTACCTCTTTGATCTGTATGCAAAACCCATTCTTAATTCTAATTGAAGTCAGGATTATATGAGGCCAGGCATTTGAATTAAAATAATTTTCTTATGTTGACTGTTTTATCATATGACATGTCTAGTGTATTAAAATAATCAGATGGAAAGAATGTTTCATGTTTCCCACTCTTTGACTTATCTTTGGGCAACATTGCATTTTAATGATAAAGATTATTTTTATTTTTTTAGGGAGAGGGCTGCTAATGGTACAGATGGCAGATAGTGGTCTGTTAAACTCTGAGTAATAAGAGGCAATTAGACATACTTGTTAACACAGATTTTTCTCATGTAAAAGTAAGGAAGAGTTCTATCCTTAGACTAGCATTTCTCAAATTGTGATCCTTGAACTAGCTGCTTTAGCATCACCTGAGAACTTCTTAGAAGCGTGAATTCTTGGTTTGCCCACTCCATGCCTCCTTTCACCCAGCTGAGTCAGAAATCCCACATCCAAATTCTGATGCATGCTAAAGTTTGCCTGCATTTCTTGCATGCAGTTTTGATGATGGAGTGCAAAAACAAGATTTGTTCCGTTACTGTTACCTTTCCTCTGCTTGCTTCTGTCAGCATTAGACACAGAGTTTCAGAAAACCAGAACCAATAGGATAGATAAGAGGAAAATTAGTGTGGGAATTGGCTTACACAGTTATGGAGGCCAAGACGTCCCATGATCTGCCCTTTGCAAGCTGGAGAACCAGGAAAGCTGTGGTGTAAGTCCCGCTTGAGTCAGAACCTCCTGAAAACTAGGAGCGCTGATGTCTGAGGGAAGGAGAATCTGGATGTCTCTGCTCCAGCAGAGAGAGAATTCACCTTTCCTCAGCCTTTTTGTTCTGTTCAGGTCCTGAACAGATTGGATGATGCCCACTCTTATTGGTGAGGGTGATTGTTTATACTCAGTTTGCTGATTCAGATGCTAATGTCTTCCCAAGACATTCAGATATACTGTTTATCAGCTATCTAAGCATCTCTTAACCCAGACAAGTTGACACATAATTATCATACAGTCTCACCAACTTCCATATAATTTGGCCCCCTTGGTTTTATTTCCCATTATTCCCTAGCCTAGCTCATCTAGTCTTACCAGTCAGGGTGTATATGTTTGGGAGGGTTAAGATTATTTTATAACAACATCATACTCATTTCCAGTTGTATGTCTTCATTCCTCTCCTTCCATATTTACCAAAGTCCTTTATTCTCGTCCTCTTTCACTCATCTAATTTCTCCTATCTTTGGTGGGAGCTCAACATACCCATCTCAATGAGGAAACCAAGTCTAAGGGAAAGTAACTCAAGCAAAGGCCTAAGCATAAGGACCGACCAGCTGGACAAAGGAATATGGCCAGGCAGCAACCTGGTGGGCACCAAGGACTAAGGCGCCTCTGGCAGATACAGGTTCTAAAAGCAGCAAATCTCATGTGGCCCTGCTGGCTGGTGAGGCCTAGTCGTGGTCAGGATGGATGTGGGCAGAGACCAAGCCTATAGGTTGAAGACCCCAGTGAGTCCAGCTGAAAGATTGGAAAGACCTGCAAAGATCAGGTCCAGTCCCAAACCCTTCAAAAACCATTCCCTGGTTACCCTCATTTCACTGTTTTTTCGTTTGTTTGTTTTGACCAAAGCTTGTTAAACCTCACAATTTAGGACTGACTTGGTATCCTGCTCTGTTTTCTTATACTGTCATTGTATTAGCTCATTCTGCTATAACAAACTACTATAGACTAGGTGGCTTAAATAATAGAAATTTTATTTTTCATAGTTCAAGTGGCTGGGGAATCCAAGATAAAAGTATTGTCCAATTGAGTCCCTGGGTGAGGGCTCTCTTCCTGGCTTTCAGTTGGCAGCCTTCTCTCTGTGTCCTTACATGGCAAGGAGTGAGTGAGAGAGAAAGCAAGCTCTCTGATATCCCTTATGAGGGCACTAATCGCATCATGGGGCCCCACCCTTAAGAATTCATCTAAACCTAATTCTGTCCCTAAGGCCCCATCTCCAAATACTATCATATTGGGGATTAGGGATCCAACAGTTGACTCCATAGCAGTCATTTTGAGATTCATACTAATACTCATCCCCACTGAGCTTTTGCAATGCTAAGCATAGAGTTGGCACTCGGTTAAATTTTGCTGGCTAATTGATATCCTATGTATAGTAAATGAGCATAGATTTTTAAAACATTGAATAAGTACCTATCTATAAATGTGGACACATTGCCTCTTAAAGTTTCCACTGTATTGATTAAGTATTTACTTGTCTTGATAATTTATTGTGTTAGCCTCTGGATGAGAAAAGAGAGCTAGAAACAGTAGCACCACTGCAAGCAGCCTTACTCAATAGGCCAGGGATTACAGCATAGCTACTTTAAGATTTGCTTGCAGATCAGAAATTAAAAGCAGATAAATTGAGGGTTGCTGATTTTTTTTTTTTTAAATCTAAAATAATTCCTCCTTCCTGTGCCTTACTCACGATCTAGCCCTATTCCTGGGAAAGCATTTCTACAGCTAAAACAAATCAAACAGCATAGACTGAGAAAACCCTATGTGCCAGATTCGCCCTGCTATACTGATAATGAGCTGGAATTATTTCTTTCAGAAAACCCAGTTAAAATCGCCATTCAATTTGTAGATAGGTGAGTGGAGGAGTTATTTTGGACATATGGACCAAACCATGCCATATGAAAAGCAAAAACAAAGGTCTGCAAAGAGATGTTTGTACTCAAAAGAACATACATTTCTCTTTCTACCTGCTTATACATTTCAGGTGAAAAATACAAACTTGTGTTCCAGTGTGTACACTTAGTTTGTTATGTAATGAGGCTCTGCTTTCTCTTTAAATATGAACTATAGATTCTTGAACAAAGTAACAAAAAATTCTATCAGATTAATACAGAACTTAGGAAAAGGCCCTTTGGAGAAAATCTTAATTTATTTTTATCAGTATGAAAACCTCCTGAGAATATGGTGAGCTCTGTTTCCTCCCTGAGATACCACAGCTTGGAGTCTGGCAGCATTTCCACCATCTACCACCCACAGAGCTTGATTTTTCTTTTTTTTTTTTTTAAGTTGTTTTCCTCAATATAGTGAGACCAGTGATTTCTAACAGCAGTCACATCCAAATTTCTTCTGGAATTGTCATTTATGTATCTAAATGTTGTTTTCCTGCTGTCTTTTATACTTTGAAATTTAGATTTACAGAAGAGTTGCAAAAATATTCTTTGTATGCTTCACTCAGCTTCCTGTAATATCAACCATGATACATTTATTAAAACTAAGAAATTGACACAGGTACAATGCTATTAACTAAACTCCATATTTTGTTTGGTTTTGTCAGTTTTTCTACTAATATCTGATCTGTCCCAGGATCAAATCCAAGATGCTATGTTGCATTTAGTCATCATGTCACCTCAGTCTCCTTTAATATATAGTAAGTTTCTCGGTCTGTCTTTATCTTTGATCTGGACACTTTCTGCTGTTTTTAAAGCCCTTTCCAAATACACCTTTTCATACATGCAGGATACCTTGTAACCACTGAATAGAATTGTTTATTTAAATATACTTTAAAAACACCATGTGGAAATTATTTATGTTCAAAAAAATCCTTGAAAGGAGCAAAGTATTTGTTGAATTTAAAAAAAAAAAAAATTTACCAAGGAAGAACTCATCCCTTGGCTTTTTTACTTAGCTTTCCTGCTTCTAGTATCACTGTAACAAAATACAGTGGATACATCTCAAACATTCATAAACATTCAGAATAATCTTTTTAATGTATGACTTTATCATGCAATTATTGTATTGATGGTTTCATAATCATTTGCATAAATTCCAGACTCTTTAGCATGGCATGTAAGGTCTCATGATCTGGCTCCCACCCATCCCTCAAGAAGCACCTTTAGCTATACCTGACCACTTGTCAAGTCCTCTGTGGTAGGCAGCCTCGGAGAGCTTCCAATAATCCTCATCTCCTCTTCTTTATGACACTGTGTAATCTATAATCTCTTTTCTTTGAGTGTGGGCTGAATTTGACTGGTTTCTTAGGAATAGCATATGCTTAAAAGGTAAATGAATGCCATTTCTGAGACTGTTAGAACACCCAAGACAGAAGCCACAGTCTTTGTTATTTCTTCCATTTGAGGGAAGCCAACCACCGTTTATGAGTGGCCTTAAATTTCTCCTCAGGTGGGCCTCTCATTATCTCTGGCCAGCAGCCAGTGAGGACCTGAGCCCTGCTGATAGCCATGCAAGTGAGCCTAGCAGCAGATCCTTTTCCAGCAAAACCTAGAGATGACTGCAGCCCTGGCCCACCATTGGATTGTAGCTTTGTAAGAGACCCAGCTCAAATCTCATTGTTGTTTTGAAACCATTTCTGACTATCCCTGCCCTTAATGATCTCACCCATTCAATTACTTACTGTCTCATATTGTTCATAAAGTGCTGCCCTAGCAAACTCCTTAGAATGGCGAAGTATCTTTTCTTCTGCATGCATATCGAGAACATTTCTGAGCAAGTAGTTAGGTAAATCCCTATTGATTAATTGAAGATGGCATTTAACTTTTGTGTTTCTTGAAGCCTAAATTAAAATGATTAAGCTGAATATACATATACAACCAACAACTCTAAAGCAACCCTGAGATACATGCCTGATAATGATGCTGAGAATGCAAACACAGGGAAATGGTTAGTGAAATCTAAGCTGATATTTAGAAGCATAGTCTTGATGTCAGTAGGCAAGTGAAGACTTCTCTGTGGGAAGAGCACAAGAAAATGCACAGATGGGGCTGAGTGCTGCATGGATGGGAGGCTCTGGCCTAACTGGATGGGGCTTTGTTATAGGGAGCAGTGTGACAGGTGTTTGGGTGGCACAGGCAAGCCCAACTGAGAAGATGTAAGCTCTGATCCACGAAGGAGAAGCCAGTTTGGTACTGGCCTAGGTGTCCTGTAGTCTAAATTGCATATGCTGGAGGACACATATCACTGTTACCTACCTGTGAACTCTTATTAATACAGGGTCATAAACCCCTGAATATCCCACAGAGTGTTTCAGGGAATCACAAGAATGTTCTACCCGAACTCACAAGTGAGTCAAATCAGTTACCATGTGGCATCCATGTTTGTGCTGTTTCTCTTTTCCCATACCTCCCACCCCATCCCTAGAATAGGACCATCACTCATTCCTTTTGGCCCCTCCCTGGACTGCTGTATACCACCTCTCCCACAGAGCATTAAGGAGACATATTATAGGTGGGCTGTCACTGCTCCCTCTGGATGGGGCTCAGGGCACTCAAGCTTCTGGCCATCTGTCATTATAATCATTGTAGTCACATTGCCTGTATCACCTATGTGTTGCCCTGATGTGTTATAAAGAAAAAAAGTTATCAATTTCTAATCATGGTTTTATACCCTGCTTACATCTTCTGCCTCCCAGGGCTTAGTCATGAGTCCAGCCAGGGGTAAGTAGAACAGAGGAGGGAGCTGGACGTGAAGAAAAATCTTATTGATAAAGTTGATGTTTTATTCATCTTTTCTTCTTCCTCAGCACTAAGGCTGCCTTACTCCGTCAAGTGTGTTGTGTCTGATCCTCTCTTTATTCAGGGACTATGTAGTAGTCCATCCATAGACTTCTGGTAGGTTGACCCAGATATTCTCAGGCTTCTCTAAACTTTTGGTGGGGAACACACCTGGGGCTCAAGCCAGGACCACAGCTATACCATGCTCATGTATGAACAAGGGGTGTCAGACTGGGAGGGAGTTGTGTCTCCCAGATAGGGACAGGACCAGCGAGTACAAGAGGGAGACTTACGTGTTGGGATGGACAAGGGGAGAGACAATCTGCATGGATTCTGCAGACACGGGTCTATTATTGCCTTTGTTTGACATCATTTTATTCATTCTTTGCATGTGATTGTATTTAAAAGTGAGAGGTAAGCAAGGGACTAAAATGATCTTGATTTTTTTTTTTTATGATCAAGGTATGCAGTATGGTTTAAATAGAGTGAGCAGGAAGACCAGCTAGGAAATTATTGAAATAATCCAGGTGTAGAGTGATGAGCATGCCTTATACTTTGCTTGCCTGTCAGGAAACTCGGAGTTAAGTTGTGTGCTGACTTTTAGTAGCTGTCATTTATCCAGATTTAGAATATGATTGCCTTTCATTTTCATTTCTAAAATGATATACGTGCTTCCTTTGCCTTACTGGTCTTTGGTTTTATTTTACTTGATTTTTCCCTAAGGCACCACATCGTACTACTTAGAAGTAAATGGGCTCTAAGTAATAAAAATGAAAATAAATGAAAAAAAGGTTTATTGCTAGTAATGGCAAGACTGGAGATGAGTGTTGCTTATTTGACATGTAACCTTTACAGACAGCAGAGGATTTTAGAGAGGACTGGGTGAAGAGATGTCGCCGAGTGGATGAGTGATGGTGGTGACTGGGAGCTAGAGAACAAGGTTAAGACGGCATTAGTAACTTTTAAACTTCAAATGACAAGAAGTTGGGGCTATGTTTCAGAAATTGTTGAACTCTAACAAGGATATGCTGTGTCTCCTCACCCACTTTAAACATCAGTGATCAAAACTGGGTGATGGCCTGAGTAATAACAGGGCTCAGTAAGATCTGTGCCTTCCCAAGGCTGGACAGGTGGAGAAGTGGGAAGGATGGTATGATGAGAGTTTCCAGGCCATTCACACTGAGCAGCTGTGCTCATCGTTACCACAGAGCAGTGACTGGATGGGGAACACAGTTATGTGTTAGGCATTATTAATTAGTGAGGACACTTGCTCTTCAAACACGTAAAGAAAATACAACATAATGAAAGATTAGCAAATGTTCTATACATCTATATAAATGTATAAAACATATGTTTTATTAACTGGAAAACAGTTGTTGGTTTAAATGGCATTTACCTGGCCCTAAGTTCCAGGGAAGTTGCTAGGTGATTTCACTTTTGAGCCATAACTGTTATTTTTCTTAATTATTCCTCATATGAAATTCTTCCTGTTAATTGGTTTCCACTGTGTCCATTCAAAAGGAAGAATCCCTTGCCCTATCTCTTTTGTTCTAGTCACTTTTTGTATCTTTATGTGGCCCCTTTAAGCTCTGGGAACAGTTGGGGATGAAAATGAGGAGAGATCCAGCCCACCTGAGGCTCCTGTTCGCTGAGTGATTATTTTACCACTGTTCCATGAGCCCAGCGCTAGAGAACTTTCCTTATAAACAGTGGACATTTCTTCTCATGGGCTTCTAAGATAAAAAGTCATGGCCCACTGCTGAACATATATCCTGAAACACTCAGTTAAAACCACAGGAAGAACTATTGTAGAATGTGAAAACTTTGTCCTAATACAATTTCATCTGAAATGTTATATTCTTTGACTCTCTAGGGGAGACAAAGAAAGGAAATAGAAACAAATGAAAGAATAGGAATGGATGAGGAGGAATCCAGCCAAGCAGTAGGTTGCCACACAGAAACACAGAGAAAGGTTTCTACTAGCCAAACAAAAGCTTGTCATAGGACTGGGAATCAGAGGAGCTGAACCTGAAAATAAGTACCAAACATCATGAAAAAATGAATCCGTGTGAGAGGGAGAAAAGTAGGACATACATTCTTTTCTGTAAGTGGCTTTAACTACATTGGGTTAGCAAAGAAAATTACTTCTTGCTGTTGGTTGGTATAGTGGTAGCAGGACACTGGAAAAATAACCCCCTCTTCATAATTTTTTTTCATACTTTTTTTTTTATCAATACAGTTTTTCTTTTTAATTGCTTCTGTAATCACTTTCTACGATGTTAATCTATTTACAAACTAATGTAAGCTTATCTTTCATTTAATTAAACTTTTGTCGAATACATTCATATTTGGGGGATATTAAGACCTAAGTTTTAAACTTTAATGCCTGCTTTATGAATTATTAATTGCTCTTATTGACTCCATATTTTTTCATACTTTTGAGGAAGGAAAATAGACCTTAGAGAAAGGGGTAAAAACCAGACTGTGACAGCAAAGACTTCTTTTGAGCCTGATTTTATGCTAGACTATTAAGTAGTCTAGAAATTTCTTTAGAAGATTTATACCTGACTGATAAAAATAGTTTAATACATCATACCCAGGAATCACTAGTCTTTAGGTTGATCTCATAATTAATATTTAAAACTTTGAATGCTTTTCTATTTAAACATGGTAGGTAATATTTCTTTATTGCCATATCTTTAAGTTAAAAGACATCTCGAATGTAAAATACATAGAACTCAAATATGATATTCCATTCTTCAGTGCTTCTTATACATAAGCCACAGTGTTAGGTGCTATAATTCAGATTATGTCAGTTCTCTAAGACCTTTTGGTGTCTTCCCGTTGCACTTGGAATGAAGTCCGAACTCTCACAGTGATGCCCTGTGATCTGGCCTCCACCTCCCTCCCACTTCATCTGGACCACTCTCCCTCTCTCCTTCCAGTGCCTCTCACGTTCCAAGCTCTTTGCTGCTGCAGGTCCTTTCCACTTGCTGTTTCTTCTGCCTGGAATGCTAACTTGCTGTTGTGTTTCTTTACAGGTGGCTCCTTCACACTCTTCAAATCCCAGCTTAATGTCATATTCTCAGAAAGACCTTCCCTGATTCTCACTTTAAAGTTGCTTTCCCATCTACACCCCACACCCCACCATCACTGATTCTGCCACAGCATGCTTTTGTTTCCTTCATAGAGCTTGTCACAGTCTGTTTTCTTGTTCACTTGTTTGTTTCCGCAGCTGTACTAGGGACCTTGTCATTCTTCTTTTCTTTTGTATCAAATCCTGGAATGGTGCCTGACACACACAACATATGCTACTTATTTGCTAAATGTAAGAGATGAATAAATGCAGGGAATAGAAACTAATTGTTATAGAACCCTACTTTTATATCAAGCATTTTAGTTTACATAGTTATTGTGAGAAATGTTTTTCCATCTCACTGATGAGAAAAGTGGGAACTTAGGTCTTATAATGGTGCTGAGTCCTTAAGGAATGCCCAGTCTAACTATATCATTAGCGAGTGAGCTCATTATATAATGGATCTAGATTTTCTGTTCTTCCACTATGGCCTGTTGACATCTCATATAGCAAGCTTAAATTAAGTGGTTGGATTTAGCCCTGCTCATCATGCCTCCAGTGAATCATGCATGTGTTTGCGGGTATGAATGTCTTTATGAAGTATCTTTTGGAGTAAAGACACTGTCTCTCATCTCCATAACAGTGAAATGCCCATTATATTAACACTTGTGATCCTTTAATTATAATCTTTTACATTCATATAACAATTCTGCAAAGAATTCTCATACACATTGGCTCCTTACATTTCCCTTCTTGTCTCCAGTAGGCAGGCAGGGCAGGTGTTATTATCTTCCTGTTGCAGATGCTGCTGCTGAAGTTCTGTGATATTAAGTGGCTTGTCCAAGGTCATACAGCTGGTATGTGGTGGAGAGCCCTCTTGGCCTCCATCGTCTGTCCCCAGAGCACAGTTCTGTTGTTCCAAGGCTCATCCTGTCCATTCTCCCCACCCCAACCATCCTTTCTTCTCTGAGCATTTCCTGAAAGTCAGCACTATGACATACTGAGAGCTTTAAACAGAGGTGAGAATGAAGGGGTTCTTGGTAGGGAAAACAGATGAGCAAACAGATTTCTGTGCCTGCTTCCCATCTCTCCCCAGTGTTCCTCTCCTGCCCCCCTCCCACCAAAAAAGTGTTTCCATGGGGCCCTTACTTCCATGCTTACTGATCCATAAGATTTTAATAGGTGACAGGGATGAGATAAATATTTTTTCTCTGATCATTTGACCCAATGTGCTAATAAAGCATGTCCTAAAATGTCTCAAATAGTTTCCTTGCCCTCCATTCCCACTAGTCCTACTCTAGTTTTAGTCATCATCTTTCTATTGTCTTCCAACGTTTTTGACTTTCCTCTTTCCTTCAGCCTAGCTACCATCCATTTCACTCCCTGCACTGTAAGCGGGTCTTGCGTTCTGTAGCACAGATCTAATCATGTTGCTTTTCTCCTCCCAAGTAATCAGGGGCTCCCCTTTGCTTACAGCCTAAGTCCAAACTCTTCAATATATCATCCAAAGCCCTTGACGACTGAGTCCCTTGCTGTTCCATCTCCCTTCCTGATATATATACCATGGTCTTCTTTTAAAAAAGACTTCTGCCTGTTGTCTGCGTGTGCCATGAAATCTCATAACCCTTGTGCCTTTTCATGGTGTTCCTGGCTCCTGGAATGCCCTCTCTCCACTTCTCTATAAAGTTTAGCTCCAACATAACTTCCCATTTGAAGCTTTCCTGGACTTGCCTCTATTACCCCTTTTTACCAAAGAAGATATTTTTCTTCCATCCTTGCTCCCATGGCAGTTTGCTTAGGTATCTATTAGGGCTACAGTTATGTTACTTTGTGGATGAGAATTAACTTGGTACTTAAAGTGAACATGAAAGCCAGGAAAAGGAGATTGGAGGAAAGGATTTGGTGGGGCAGCGGTGGGGGGGTGAGAAAATTAGTAGAGACTGCATGGGACTTAGTTCACTTGCTTACATGGAGCCCTGCTGATGCTAAGTCCATGATTTACTGGAATTGCTTTCTATTACCTGAGTGAAAACTTATCCCAAGTAAGATACACTGGTTGAAAATGAAAAATAATGCAGTTGACAGAGATGTAGAGTATTTTAGAAGTGCTTGAACACGTAGAGTCCTAATCTTGGTTACAAGGCTGGCAGAGAAGGCTGACTTCCCAAGTCTCACCTCCTGCCTGTGGTTTTTATTCTTCATTCTCTACAACCTAGAAACCATGTAGTATTTGGCAAATTTGACAAACATATCACAGACGTAATTACATCATTTCACACTGAACATCTGTAGCCCTCTTGTTTGGCTACAGGAAGTGCAAGAAAAATCAGATGGGACATCATTGGATGAGAGGTCAAAAACCCCTAATAAATCCTCTTACACGGTGACATTGTTAGACGAAGTTATTGCAAAACACTTCCAGGTTGGTTTGGGGATTTTCAGAATTTTCAGTATTTTGAAAGGAACAATACATTTCCTTTTTGCAAGAAGGACACTTCTGACCAAGGCAGCTACAGTGACACACTTTCCGGAGATGAGAGAATAGTGCACACACATGTTCACCAATCTTAGAAAAAGGGATGAGATGTTGGCAGATGCTGTGCTCTTAACTTGAGGAAAGGACTCTGCTTCATTAAAGGAAGCAAATTAGTTGCAGGCAGCCTCTGACAAGTTGAAGAAACGTCTGGAAAGGCTGATAATAGACTGACTTCCTGAAATGTGGGTTTGACTATGATGACTTCAGACAGGAAGCTTATGTTTCTTATCGTAATATTGGAAAAAGACATAAAATTACAAAGTAAAACTGATTAACTGCATACAGAATTGGAATTCTCTAAACTAGTATATTAAAGTTATTCAGGTTTAAAATTGTTATCTTCAGGAAGATCTAACAGTTATCAAACATTTTTTATCTACTCTCCTTCATAGGGAATATTTAAAGAAAATCTATGTACTTTTGTCTATTAAGTCCAAATGCTATAATCTCTTCTTCAAATTATATCCTGGAGGCAGTTTTAATAGAAATTACATTTCATTCCTCCAAACCAGAATTTTGATGTGAAAAAAGTTTGAACTATGATAAAGGTGAGAGCACTACCAAGGAGAAAAATTAATAACCAGTAAAGAAATTAACCATGTTTTTCTAATGATATGGCTGTTGGCCTTTTAAGACCTGAAAGCAGGGCTATAAGAATAATCCTTGGAGTTATCAAATACATGTGCAATATTTTAGATTTTATACACGTGTCAGTGTTGTACATGAATATAAATTCAGGGCATTCTCTCAGGCGATTGGGAAAATCCTTTAGCACCATGTTCTACCATATTCTATCTTGTTTCCCTCATTACCAACAAATTGCATGGCTCTGTTAATATTTAAATTAATATTTATGCCATTTAAGGCACCCCACATACTTAGAAGGAAGTAGTCTTCTGTGTTTAAAGGAATATGCATATTTTTTAGTGCCAAAACTTGAGTGTCCTTTGGGGCTTCATGTTGGCCATCTCTGCATACATGAAGTTGTAAAGCAACTTTTCTTTCACGTTGGAAGAATGAGCTACCCTTTATCTCCTCTTGTCAGACAGGCACGTACATCCTGGCCTTTGACCAAAAGTCGCATATAATCAAGAAAATAGCAATTCTTTACTCAATTGCTGTTAATGAGGAAGGGTGCTTTTTCATGAAGGCAGAGTGCAGTGTCCATCTAAATATGGTCATGGACACATGCTTTTAAATCTTACACAAAGTTCACACATCAATTTCTTACTAGTTACATTTGTTACATTATAAAAAATTAAGCCTTCAGTTTTTAATCACATGCAGATGTTGTACCTTTGTTCTCTACCTAATGTCCCCTTTGTACTTTATGTCTAGCCAAGCAAACTTTCCAATCTTCCCCTGACAGGTTCTACTTTCTGGTGTATGTTGGCCCACACTGCTTCCTTTCCCTGCAATGTGCTTTCTCATTTCTCCACTTCTCAATGTCCTTCCCATCTTTCTAGGATTGATCAGCTCAAATGCAAACTTCTACTTTAAGACATATCCATCACCTCTTCAGTAATTAGTCTGTTTCTCCTTCAGTTGAGCTCTATTATTTAGTACATTTAATTCAGAAAATATTAGCAGGCTGTCCTATGTCCTGTAGGGGTTGGGAAAGTAAGAGAACACTTACCCTCCAAAATTAGAAAATAAGGCATGTACAACATAACCATAATATTAATACAATGCAGATTCGTATTTAGTATCTGTATTCTACTGATTGAAATGGAATGATTTGAAGTTGCGTGCACACACATGCATGTATGTACATATAAGGTTCACCTAATACTGGGCCTGGAGTGATTAAATAGGAATTTAATGGTATTGCATAGGAGATTTCATGGCATTTACCCTTTTTTCCGGTTGGGGATTAATTCATTTATCTGTTTAGCTCTCATGTGATTCTTTGGCTCAAAAGGGAATTAAAGTACATGTTATCAACATTTTCTTTTATTACTATAAAAATTTTTATTGCAAGATGATTTAAATTTGTACATGTGTAAAACAAAGTATCGGTATACACATACAGGTATTTCAAAGTAGCAGAGCTAGGATTTGAACCTAGGCAGGCTGGCCCCAAAGTCTATGCTGTTAATCACTGACGTATGCTGTCTCTTATAAAGCTGTCTTTAAACTTTCTTCTTAATGTTTAGGTACTTCTCATTCACAAATTTTAGTTCCACCATTCCAGAAATGCTTTGGTACACTAAATAAAATTGAGAGGCATTATACAAAAAGCAATTTGTGTTTTAGAGAAATTCACCTTGTGTTTTCCCTAGTTATACTCTACATTTACATATAAAATCTATCTTCAAGGAGAAAGAGAGAACCATTTAAGTCTGCATACGGCCTGGACCCTTCCCATGCCCCCTCTCCAAACATGCATACACACATCCTACTGCCGCCTGAATCTCACAGTCCTGATGCTGGAATCATAAGCAGCATTCAACCTACTCCCCACCTTTGAGTCCCTTTTCCACTCTAACTCTAGACATTGAGTCAAAAGAGGTGGGCTCGGTTTCCCTCACGTGCAGAAACATAACCATTTGCAACTTCCTTCCCCTTCAGAAGCAGCAGAAGGTAGCAGAGTCCCGCAGAGGGGGCTTCTGTTGAAATTCAGAATCTCCCCACAGGTGGACCTTGGTCTATAGGGTGCTCAATACCCTTAAATCATAATGGATTTACAACCCGTGGTTACAGAGTTATACTTTTAGGTACATTTCGAGTGTCTGTGGACTCACCAGAGGACTTTACAGCTAGTGAAAACACTCTTTCTTTGGTAAATTGAAGGTCACTCGTTTGGAACTTGAAACACACAAAACTTTGGAAATATATCTGAAATATATATTTGGAATATATCTGAAATATATAAGGTAAGTATAGGTGCAAATTAGACACCAACTTGATTCTACAAAGTTGCATAGTCAAAGGAATGCAAGTGGACACTGAGTTTCATTATCCAGTAGCAGAAACAGTATTTGTAGAAGTTCTTGAATACCCACTTTTAGAAGGAACTGAAGAAAAGGACTTTGCAGTCCAGTAGTTAAAGACTATACCAAATCACTGGGCTAGTAAAATAATAAAAACTAGTATTTCTTAGGCACTTAACCTCATGCCTCAACTTCTCCACCTGTAAAATGGAGGTAATGACAGTACTTACCTCATAGGGTTGTCACATGAATAAATGAGTTAATGTATATGAACCACTTAGAGTGCCAGGCAAATACAGGTACGTTAATGCCCATCATTAGCACCAACTGATCATCCACAAACCCTTATTACGAACGAACATATAGAAGATTCCTTCAGGCACCAGAGGAGAATCGGTCTATCCCCAAAAAAGTACATTAGGCTGCTGTATGTAAACAACCAAGCAATCTTTAAACTTTCTTTTTTTAAGGGAAGAAATGAAACTGCAAAAAGTCTGCCACTCTTAACTGCTGTTGAGAATGGGGTTTCTTACTGAAGGTGAACAAAATATTCTAAAATTAGATTGTAGTGATGGTTGCACAACTCTGGTTGTATACTAAAGCCATTGAACTGACATTTAAATGGGTGAGTTATATGATATATGGATTTTCTTAATAAAGCTCTTAAAAATCTGACCCTCTTAAAAATTCTTTCTGGATATCTATGGGAATTTGCCCTATCTGAAAAGGCAAATCAGGATAACACTGTTAAAGGTTTTTCAAAGATGATAATTATTTGTGAAAACATACCTATAAGGTCTGGGCATAATAACAAGATCTGGTACCAGTTTTATGCATTAAACAATTTTATATCTGAATAATTCCTTCATCCCTCTCTTCTGTCAGGTCTCCTGTTTCCTGAATATCATGTCTTTCTCTTAATTTACTCCTGCATTTTGATATGTCCTATAGCTGCTTCCTAAAAAGGAAGATGAATTTGAGGCATGGCATGTCTGGGAGTGCCTTAATTCTACTCTTAATTTGATCTTTTGCCTAGATGTAGAATTCTGTATTGGAAATGTTTCCTTCAGAGTTTTGAAAGCATTGTTCCATTTCCTTCTAACTTTCAGATTTGCCATTAAGAAATCTGATGCTCTTCTTATACTTAATATAGGTGATCTCTTTAAAACAAACAAACAAACAAACAAACAAACCCTTCTGTAGAAGTGCCTAAGATTTTTCTATTATCCCTAATACTTAGAAATGTTGTAGTAAAAATGCCTTTTGAAATTCGTAATCTCCTTTTAAACTTGAAATTCACATCCTTTGGAGAGGGAGGGCAGGGGAAGATCTGTGATATGAATTAACTTGTTTCTTTTTTTTAACTTTATAAGCATATGTATTTTGAAAAGAGACATGCATGATGGTTTACTCTTTTTTGAACTTGTTAGTGTCTTCTTAATTTAATGATGTGCCATCCTGGCATGTTGGGTTAGTTTTTTTTAAACTTTTATTGGAGTATAGTTGATTTACAATGTTGTGTTAGTTTCAGGTGTACAGCAAAGTGAATCAGTTATACATATACATATATCCACTCTTTATTAGATTCTTTCCCCATATATGTCATTACAGAGTATTGAGTTCCCTGTGCTATACAGCAGGTCCTTATTAGTCATCTGTTTTATATATAGTAGTGCGTATATGTCAATCCCAATCTCCCAATTTATCCCCCCTCCCTTTCTCCCTGGCAACCATAAGTTTATTTTCTACATCTGTGACTCTATTTGTTTTGTAAATAAATTTATTTGTACCATTTTTTTTAGATCCCACAACTTGTTTCTTATTGGTTTTGTTTTCTCTTTTCAGCTACACTAAGACAGCTACTGCTTCTGCATCTGGTTTTCTGCTTCAGAACTTTTGTTCTCATTTCTCTGTTGTGATCTTGTCTCCCATTCTCGTTGACCTTGGATATTTGTCTTTTTAAAATTCCTTCACTGTTATTATAATAGAGTTTTGGGAAAGAGTAGAAAAAATGCAGGTGTTCAAACTACCATGTTTAACTGGAAGCCCAGAATTTGTATTATATTAAATGTAATCTTGATGGTTCTAGCTATCAGTATAGTTCGCCAAGATCTTTTGGATGCTAGTATTGTCATCCAGCACACTGTGTGTATCACCAAGCTTTTTGACATCTGCAAATATATCCTTTTGAGGAGTTTAGGATGAACATAGCTGTTCAGCTAAGTTTTCTAAGATTTTCAGCAAAAGAGATGCTCGGCTCTGCTCCCCTAATAGGAATTGGGCTGCCCTGTGTGAAGACTCCCTCTAAGCTGTATACATCACCTTTTGTTCTTGAGTTGTGACCAGAGCTTCTTAGAAGTTTGTCAGGATATTTGAAACAAATGCCTTGCCCCCCAATATCTCTGCCTCTCTAACACACACATCCACATACACACAGAGTAGTTATCAATCTATAACCAAATGCATCTATAACTTCTGGATTTTGAATAGCATAGTTTGGGGCTGTGACCTTCACTGGCTTGGTTAACCAGAGTGCAAGTAGCTGATAACTTTTAATAATATATCATTGATTCTCAGTTTTTAGACCTTTCCACTGTGCTTGCTGATAACCTCTACTTAACAGGGATTGAAGGTGACCCATAAGGCACACACACAGTTCTTGTATGTACCTTATGCTTTACAGGAAAGGGCTTAAATCAATTTGATGGAAGATGCCAAAATATTGTAGAAAGAATCAAGACTTTCTCACAAATGCAAGAAAGGCCAAATTAAAGCAAAATAAGTAAAATTCTGATTGTGGTATCAGATTCCATTTTATTCAGATATCTAAAATGAAATTATATAAAGTCTGAGCTGCAACTTAATAGCTCTAGAAGCTTTGTGTTTGAAGCTTTGAAGGTAAAATATTTGAGTTTGTTTACTTAAGCTAGTTTCCTTACCGTAGTCGGTGACGTATCCCAAAGCTCTCCTGTTTTAAGGTTGATATTTACAAGTTCTCTTGATTGTTATTGAAATCATTATTGTATATATATACCATTTCTCTTTCTGTCCTCTTAGGTGAAACTAATTGTTCACAAAACCTAAAAATTGAATATCACAAATGGTCATAATTATCTTTCACTTTCAAGTTACAAAGGCACATTCCCAGCTAAATTATATACTAAAAGATATAATTCTCCTTTTTGAATCATCTGTCCCTAAGAGGAAAAGAATTTGAACCTCATCCAAGCTAGTTTTATTCTTAAATAGCCATTACGTGTTTTTACTTTCATTCAAGAATTCACATTATTAAAAATCATAAATCGGTTGATCTGGATAAACATAAAAGTTGTGATTTTTTTCTGCATATTCTTTCAACAGTCTTGAGTAGTAACAGTGGTAACTGAAGGGGAAATGAAATGTTTTACATCAACTTAAGCCCTAAGTATCAGTGAATTCAATTACAATGAGGCACAGTGCTCCTTTAGACTTCCTTGGTTCTGATAAGTCTATTTCCTAAAATAGAGTCCTGGAAGGCCCAGGAGATGGGCACACCCACTAGCCAACTGCTGTGCCATCAGTCCCTAGGAAAGCAGCTTGTCTTGCTGATAATTAGTAGTTTCTCTGAGCATGCACTCTGCCTTGTAACATTAGCTCATCATTTCTCTTGGACTTGGAGAGGACCTGACTCTGTATGACATGGGATCAGAAGCAGATGCTGGTGTATCTGAAGTACAGTGCAGGGAAAATGAGTGAGACTTACCACGGTGCTTGATCATTCAGTAAAGATTGTGATATAGCTGTCGCTGCTATCATTGTAAGGATCGTCCTCCCCATTTCTTGTAGTAGTTTATAAAAGGAAGAGAGAAATACTGTACTTTTTATCTAACCTCGTGAGAGGCATTAGGTACTTAGACACATGGAGACGTTATTAAAACAAAATGGTTCTAACTGTGTAGCCACCTGTAATTACATATTAGTTAGGCTAGGGCAGTTCAGGTGTGATTCATTGTTTCACTAATGCTTCTTTGTGTGATTTTTTTCCCCCTATTATAGTGGGAACTCTTCCAATAGTGGCTAGGGAGGTGGGGGAAAAGGAAACCCTGACAATTTTCCTTTGACGAAACAATTTAATACACAAAACACTTTTACAGCGAAAGCTTAAAATGAGTTCTAGAAATACTAGATTAGGCTAGTCTGAACAGAAGTATTAATGCAGCATATGCAATTAAAATATTATTACCAACACCATAACTAATAACAGCAGACATTACCAATAGCACTCAGGGAATACAGTAAATATGCACTTAAAAGTAAATATGTACTTCAACAGAAAGATAGTATAAATACAGATGTAGTAAAGGATTCCTCCAATATTCCTCCAAACTACTGTGCTACAATAACTGGGTTATGTTGAAAGGGCACAAATGTCACTGAAACACTGTTTTCCAGAAACAGTCCAAAAAGTTGGCTTTATACTTTTAAATGCCCAGAGGCAATGAATAGAGGGTTTTGGTTTATGGGGACCTGAGATAATAATTTTGTCTTGGGAGAGAGAATAAGAGAGGGGTTAAATAAATAAATAAATAAAGACTGTTGCCTGAGGGAGAAAAATGTAAACTGTTTCCAATTACATCAAACTGAAATGGGCATATGACAGAGCTTAACCTCAGAAGGTTAAGGTTAATGTCATAGATGGAGAGCTATATGGATACTCACAACTGTTGAATTCCTGCCGCCTCTCCCTGTGGGAGCAATGTGTTTAATAGTGCATTCGGGTCACATCTGCACTGACTGCGGGGAAATCTTATTGCGGTGTTATCTCTGTGACTGCTCTTCTGCTTGTTGAAATTTCCTACACAAAATTTGCCTGCAGGAACAGAGGGGCTTATGCAGAGGGTTCAATGGCATTTCATGTAGTTGGAAAACATTTTGAAACATCCTTATTTTTTTCCTTTTATGTCATCTCATCATTGCCTATGTTTTTCAAAAAAAAAAAATTAAAAGTAGCAGATAAAGGAGCATTTCTGTCCCGTGAAACTCTAATTTGGGTAATTGTTTTTTAGAGAGTCCATATTCCTTGTGTAGTAATACCTCTTCCTTGTTGAACTTTTCCAAACAGATGTGAAAACTGAAATATGACTATTTATAAAGGCAGGGAAAATTAACTTTTTAGCATCTGCAATAAAATTACCATCAGAGTCACTGAATTGCATATTTATTTCTTTTGGGTTACTTCATCATTTGAACACCTATATTTAATCAGAAAATTATAAGCTCTGGTGTTGGGATGTAAGGTGAAAGGTAAAAAGTGATTGCCCATGAAATAGAGCATGTAGAGTGTGGGTTTGTGATGCAGGTAGGGGAGTGCCCCTGCTGTAAGTAATGGTGCTAGAGAAGCCGGGTTGGATGAGCACATGAAATAGACCAAGATATAATCAGCTTGGGTGTGATGCCCGAACCAAAGAGGCCAGTCACCCCTCTGTGGCCATGTGATGGGGATTTGAGTTGAACTTCCAGGGAAGGGGTGCTGACCCTCATAGTACCTGCCAACTATTCTACCAATGATGCTTTTTCTATATATTTAGAAACTTCGATAAAAGAATGATAAAATCTGAATTATAAATGCTTCAATTATAATATCATTGGTTACCAAGTTCTTGTCAAGCTACAATAGAAAACATTTTCAAAGAAATAAATACCTTATCAAAAGTAAATACCTTTGCTCATGCAGCTCAATATCAAAAAAACAAACAACCCAATCCAAAAATGGGCAGAAGACCTAAATAGACATTTCTCCAAAGAAGACATACAGATGGCCAAGAAGCACATGAAAAGCTGGTCAGCATCACTAATTATTAGAGAAATGCAAATCAAAACTACAGTGAGGTATCACCTCACACCAGTTAGAATGGGCATCATCAGAAAATCTACAAACAACAAATGCTGGAGAGGGTGTGGAGAAAAGGGAACCCTCTTGCACTGTTGGTGGGAATGTAAATTGATACAGCCACTATGGAGAACAGTATGGAGGTTCCTTAAAAAACTAAAAATAGAACTACCATATGATCCAGCAATCCCACTACTGGGCATATACCCAGAGAAAACCGTAATTCAGAAAGACACATGCACCCCAATGTTGATTGCAGCACTATTTACAATAGCCAGGTCATGGAAGCAACCTAAATGCCCATCGACAGATGAATGGATAAAGAAGATGTTGTACATATATACAATGGAATATTACTCAGCCATAAAAAGGAACGAAATTGGGTCATTTGTTGAGACGTTGATGGATCTAGAGACTGTCATACAGAGTGAAGTAAGTCAGAAAGAGAAAAACAAATATTGTATATTAACGCATATATGTGGAACCTAGAAAAATGGTACAGATGAACCAGTGTGCAGGGCAGAAACCGAGACACAGATGTAGAGCACAAGCGTATGGACACTAAGCGGGGAAAGTGGCGGGGGGGGGGATGGTGGTGTGCTGAATTGGGAGATTGGGATTGACATGTATACACTGATTGTATAAAATTGATGACTAATAAGAACCTGCTGTATAAAAAAATAAAATTAAAAAATTAAAAAGTAAATACCTTATCAAAAGTCTACTACCATTACTTATGTGATCTTTGGCTTCTTATGATCCTTGTTTTGTGAAATATACTAATTTCTGTAGCCATTTATAGTAGGGAAGAAGGAAAGGAAAAGGGGAAGGATGGAGGGAAGTAGGAAAGCAGAGTGGAATTGAAAGTATGGGATATGAAATGTTTACAATCTTAATTTAATGAAAAATTGGCTTTCCTTTATGGGAAATGCCACATGGCCCTTTCTGCTTTTTAGTTCCAGAGTCCTTCCCAGACCAGAAGTGCTTTGTGTTCCTCTTTGCCACAGGAAACACTTAAATTTTGGAGACCCTCCCACCTGGGGGACACCCAGTGTATTTTCTTTGTCTGAATCAAGAGTGACTTTGGATATTTCATCTCAGGGTCATGAGTTTTCTAGACTCTGCTTGCACCTTCAAAGCGGCTTGGGTTTCTGAGGACTGTAGTGGGTTTTAAGGATGTAGCATAGCCTGTCATTTCAGACTTGAAATGGCCTTTAATTGGCTTCCCTTCCTTATCTGTTCACAGGTTGGTCTATGAAAACCAAGCACCTGAAGTCTCTATGCCATTTCTTCCCCCAGAAATACTAGTTTCAATTTTTATTCTCTTTTAAGTCATAACAGAAAATCTTGACCAAAAAAATGGCACTATTGCAAATCCACAAGATAATGTGACCTTCTGCTTTCCTAATATAGTTACAGGTATATGACTGAGTTTTTCTCCTCTGTGTTTTTTTTCAAGTTTTAATTCATAGTAACCAACTTTATAGACACAGATGTGATTTGCTGACAAAGAGGGCCAGATTGTTTTCTTTTTGGTTTCTCTAGGTGACTGGAAGGTTCTTATGGGCAGGGCCGTGTCCTGTTTCTCTTTGTCATCCTTAGGCCCTAACATGGAGCCTGATACCCAGTAGGTGCTCCACTGATGCTTTTAAAATTAAAATATGAATGCATTTAACCAAATTTGACATATAAACAGAATAGGTTCTTTCCCATTTGTACCCTTTAAAGCAGTTTTATGCTAGTTTCTACAGTGCCTTGGGGGCGGGACTGGTCTCTCCCTCTTTAACTGCAACCTTATCTTAATATTAATGAGTTTGCTAGTATCACACTTGGATTACCATTACTATTCAAGTATCCCATGCCTCCACTGCAAAATAGTTCTTTCATGTCTCTAACATGGAGAAACATACACCTAGAGTCTGGTTGGCCTATTTATTAGGCATCCTCACTCTTAGTTTAGACTAGGCAGTATATTTTGTGTTGGTTTTGCTTTAGAGGAAACACACTTTGTTAGACTTGAGATGATTTGACACTGATCTGTTGGAATAGATGGCACCCAACCTATCATAATTGTAGTAGTGAACCCTTCAGTGATGATACTTGGAGATTTCAGATAAGCTTTCCTGCACACAAAACACAATCAGATGATAATATCACTGTAAGAGCTTCAGTTAGTAGTGTCCAGTTTAAATAAAACTTATCAAACAATGTTGACAGCAAAGAATGAAGCCAAGAGGAAAAATAAGTATTGCTTTTATTCTCTATTTCCTCCAGCAGCCTCACCACGATTAGAACTATCTATGCTGAGATATTATCTACTAAGAGTGGACAAGGAAGGCCTCTATAGTTAGACCTGCACTTCAATCTCAACCCCATAATTTTCTCGCCATGGGAGCTTGGGGATTTGATTCACTTCTCTCAGCCAGTCTTCTCACTTGTAAAGTACAGAAAATATGTAACTCCACAGGGCTGTGGTTAAATAAAATGTGATATTTCTCGTATAGTGATTGGCAGGGTAAGCTCATTTTAAATATTAGATTCTTCCCTTCTCAAATATATCTGGTATTGATCTTAATATTTATAGTGGAAGATCAATGCATGGGGGAGAAAATGTAAAATAACTTCATCTAACGATTTTGTTTTTTGATGAATTGATCAAAATGCTAAGCATATTGAGTAACTTGTCTTCTAGAAGTATAAAGTAAAAGGAGAATAAGAATTTTTTTAATGGAAAATCTTGATAGAATACTGGGGAAAAGTCTTTGATCGGGAGTCAGAAGACCTACTGTCTAGTTCCACTTCTGCCCCAAGCAAAATATATCAAACACACAATCCATCTTTTTTAACTTTGTTCATCATTTCAACTCTCCCTATGAGGCAATCTCAAAGTCATCCATATTAGTTTTCCTCAGACTTTCTCTTCCTCCATGCATCTAATGAGTCATTATTTTGTTGCTTTCTGCTTCATAATGGCTTTGTCATCTACTCCGTTCTTTTTATTCTCACTGCTAGATCCTAACCCAACACTTAACTGTGTTTGCAGACAATCGCAGTCGTCTTTTAATTCAGCTTCTATTCCATACCTCAAAAACAAAACAAAACAAACCTTGTTTGTTTCAAATAATTATTTGCCTAGATTACTGAAAAACTATCTTTATAACTAGCTGCAAATTACCCGCATATATCTGATTAGGGTGCTCACATTATACAGATGGGGCACATGCCATGGACTGCAGTAAAACTGGCAGGTGACTCGTGGAGTTGTGCAGTAGACAGCCAGTGTGGCCTGGCACTGAGATCTATCTATAATAGGTCCAAATTACTCATTTAAACAATTCTTGGGCCTTATAACCCTTCAATGATTCTCACTGTCCATACCATAAATTCCAGAAAATCAGACAAAAACCTGGGATTCATCATCATTATGATCTAGGTCTGACCTGCCTTCCCAGCCCTATGTCCCACTATTTCCTGATAAGCATCTTTCATGCCATCCAGACTGGTTTTTGCATGACTCTTGCCAGACCAATCTAGAAGCTACCTGTGGAGTAAGGTGTAGAAAGAAGGAACAAGGGTGGGGAGGGGTGGATGAAGTATTTTGAGGATTTATACTAAACCAAGCTGAAAAGTTATTACTAGAAGGGGACTAGGGACCAAAAGTCAGAACTTCAAT
This sequence comes from Eubalaena glacialis, assembly GCF_028564815.1. Lineage (NCBI taxonomy): Eukaryota > Metazoa > Chordata > Mammalia > Artiodactyla > Balaenidae > Eubalaena > Eubalaena glacialis. The sequence continues at coordinate 115,692,337 of NC_083721.1, forward strand.
TGGAGTACTACACTATAACTCCATTGGCTCAGAAAGGTCAAGTGAGCAGAGAGTCTGAATTCCTCAGCTTTTTATGGACCCCCATTTAGACATGAGAGAGGCATTTTGACTATCAAAGACCTTAGGATAGAAAGTTTAAATCCTAGCCTCATGATTAAAGTCCTATAAATGATGGCTAGGAAAGCAATGTGTAAGGCATATTGAATAAAATAAGAACCACATTTTCATAAGGATGAAGAAAAAGTAGCTCATTGACTTGGTTGCCAGGGTCACCATAATTAATAAAGCCTGTTTGTATTGTAGAGAGAGAAAATTATTGCTGCAATTAAAATAATTTGGAGCTACCAGAATAGCACTAGGGACTCCTTGTTAACTTTACTTACTTCTGTCATGTCATGCCTCTCACTGCCTTCTGCTTAACCTCACATTCTTGTCAAAATGAAGGCAAAAGAATTCCAGATCTCAGATATGTGCTGGGAGATTAATGAAACACATTCTGGAACAGAGGGAGTGCAGAAAAAATAATACCAAGTCTTCAGCTGTTACATGTGCTGCTGCAAGTCCTCATTCTGTAGCCAAACTCTCCTCCCTCCTAGAGTTCCTCTCCCCCAAGCCCCCCAACTTTAGTTTGTCTGTCACATCCTTCTTCACATCACTGACTCAGCTTCTCAATTTCAGTGTTAGGAGAATAGTAATACTGCTGTCAACCACACTTCCACATACCCCAGAGGCCGAAAGTATATATATATATATATATATGATATTGAAACGTGGGCTCATTTATGTGCATAATGATTTTCATATGTATTATATTCATACTAAAATTTAGTTGGGCATGTATCAGGTACTTATTGTGGTGCTAGCTATTACTTTAACTCAGATGTTGTGAAAAGTAAAAAAAGAAGATGATAGCACAAAAGAAAAAGCAAAAGTATTCAGAAATAGCTGCTGCTGCTATTTCCAGGGGGATAACTGATAGAATGAATCGGGGAGTGTCCAAAGAAAAGGGTGGTGTATCCTTTCAAGTTCTACTCATCCTGGAAGTTGTTCTCTTCTTAATGATAAGAAGGGATGTTTATGAAACACACCATTACTGAAGCACAAAGATCAAAGAATTATCCCCAGATAGTAAACAGCTAAAGCCTGTGCTTTATATTGAAAAATATTGAACTATAATTGCAATTCCAGCATTTGAACAAATCTTTGCAGCTGTATATAGGATCAGAAATATCTAGAACTAAGTTGTAGATGAATAAACCTCCATAATTTAGAACCTAGATGTTGTCTGTGCAAGACACAGTCTCACCCTTTTTTTTTTCTTTGTGTGTCAGCTCTGAGCAAGAGGGTACTCGTTCAAACTGAACTGATACTGGATTTCTGAAAGAGAAAGTTGAGGAGGAAACAGAGTAGACTCTTTAAGCCATTGAGGATTTGTATCCCCATCTGGCCAGTGGAGTTATAAATAGCATAATGAAGTGGATTGGCAAGTAACCGTAATCTCACATTGAAGGATTTGGTAGAGTTTTGTTTATATTATTTATGATTAAGATTTTAATAAACTGAATATTGTCCATTTACTAATTTGAATCAGTTCTTAACATATGCTGGTGTTATCTTCAAAGAGATTCTGTGGCAAAAAATTTCTTTATTATAGGTAAGATTTTGGACTCTAATCACACCAGATATTTCTTTGAATATTTCACATAAAAATGGGCAGATCAGACATGCAGCACCACTTACAGGATTATGTCTCTGACAGGGCTTATTCCTTTCTAGATATTCTTCCTGACACATTGACCGTTTGGGTTTTCCCTAATGGTGAATTTTAACAAATATTTGGGAGAGCAGCGATAAGGAATTATATTACATGTTTATATAGAGTGTAAGTCCTAGACATACTTTACATCTAGGTATATAAAATACATATACGTATATAAAATGTATTCACTAAAAATTAATTTGTTAACAAAACACTACTACGTATTTTGTCTTCTGGGGATGCCCTTTTATATTTCTTTCAAAATAATCCTTGAATAGGGTGTGTTCCTGTCCACATTTGCTATATTTATGCAGGAGTGAGAATATATAGCAAATATATATATTCTGAGGATATAAAAATCTCACTGGAGATCATTACATGAATAGTAAAAAACAAAAGTATAAGAGCAAAACAAATATGATTAGAGGCAAAATTGATGATATGGATATCTTTAAGTATTTGTGGCATTTATTTGTTCATTCATTCAACAAATACCAAGTGCCTGCCACCTACCAGGCTCTCTTCTAGGCACTAGAAGTTAGGTGGGAGGGACAATTACTTATTGTCTAATTATTAATTATTACTTGGAAAAGTGATAACTTTGGTGGAGGAAAAAAAACAGGGAAAAATGGTAGTTGATATTTTGTAAATGACTGGGGTAAACCTCTCTATTAAGGTTCCTGAAAGAGGGTTTAGGCCAGGAAGGCAGAGCATTTCAGGCAGAGGAAGCAGCATGTAGAAAGGCCTCAGGCAGGTTATACTCAAGGTACAAGGTAGTTACATATGACCTGGGAAGGTACTGAAAGCCCCTAAGCTTTTTCTGACCAAAGGAGCCATCCAAAGAGTTTTGAACAGAATGATGACATTGTTTGACCAGGATGCTGTGACAATTCAAAGGAGAGATGATGGTGGAATTAACGAGTGTAGTAGCTATCAAGGTGATGAGTAGCACCAGATCGTGAATATATTGTGGGGGAAAAAAAAGTGATATTGCTTTTTGCTGAATGTGGGGGAAGGAAGAGAATTCAAGAAGTCAAGGAGAATTCCAGGTTTTCTGATAAACAACTGGGAGAACGACGTTGCCATCTACTGAGGAGAGTTGCAGAAGGAGCATCCTATTGTGGAGGCTGGAAACCAGAAGTTTGGGGTGTGTCAGAGACTTCTAAGTGGAGATGTATTATAGGCAGTTGGATATATGCGTCTGGAAATCAGTGGAAAGATTCAGACAAGGAATATAAATTTGGCAATTATAGCCCTTCAGTGTTTAGAGGTCAGGGAGATGACAAGGAAACAACAAAGGAGACTGAGGATGAGTGATAATTGAAAAAAATGAGAACCAAGAGAGTAGGCTTCCAAGATCCAAATGATGAAAGATTTTTGTGAAGGGAGTGATCACTGTACCCAATGATGATAATTTAACAAAAAAATGAAGTCTGAGAATTAAGCAATGGCATTTGCTTCAGTAGATTATGGTTTTGTTGAGATTATTCGTTTGACTCTTTCTATAGTCCACTTAGCATTTTTTGTGGCATAAAATTCCATAAAATTGAAAAAATATCAGTGGCATGTATTGACCATTATAATACTAGTATTGTTCTGGGTGATCTCTGCTACTGATGATTTCTACTGCTATGAAGAGTTTCATTTAAAAGAGCTTCTGCTAGTGGACTGATGACTGGTGGACTAGGAGGAGGAATGCTTTTGTGTATCTATTTCATCATTTGTTTTGCATTTTTAATGTAAATGGTAGTGGGCTTCTCTTGATTAGATCTAGGCCACAGAACACGTCTTTATTATGCTTGCTTTATTCACATTCCATTTTCCAGATCAGAATTAAAAGTATTGATACCATTTCAATCATGACTGCACTTAATCCAATCCCAATATACCTTTCTTATAATAATAAAGATGTAACATTAAAAAACAAATTATTAATTTTCTCAGTAGATTTCCTCCATATAATTTAGACCAAACTTTTGATTATTTTTTGGTTGCTTTTATTCATTCATATTTTTTAAATATAGTATTTCAGAGAATAACATAGCAGATACCCATCTATTCACCCAGGATTAATAAATGCTAACATTGACTACATTTGTTCATATTTTTACAAGTTAAGAAAAATTCCAGATTTGGTTGATGATCTTTATACATCTCCCCTCATCCTTTATCTTCACCTGCTTGCCCAAAGGAAATCACTATTCTGATTTTGCATTCATATTTGTCATTCTTTATAGTATGTCCATGAACAGTATATAGTATTTATGTATATCTTATAGTTTTACATAAATGTTATTTTACCATAATTTTTCTCATTCAACCTTATTTCTTAAAGTTCTGGCAAATTGATATGTAGATTTACTTCACTCCTTTTGCTTGATATACAATATTTAACTGCATGATTATACCACAAATTCTCATATTAGTAAATATTTAGGTTGTTTCTAATATTTCTCCCATTATGGAAGAACTGTAATCAAAATCCTTCTGCATAACTACTTGTAGACCTGTATAAAAGATTTTCTAGGGGGTAACTTTAAGTTGAAATCAATTGAATGAATGTCTTTTATTAGTAATGAAAAATTGCTTTTTAAAGTAGTATAGGATTTATATTTCTCCCATAAATTTTGAAAGTTCCCATTTTTATACATTTATTCATACTTAGTATTGTCAGACTTCTATCAATCTGATAAACTGTTGAAGTGGTTCTCTAAAGACTTAAAAATTTCCCCCAGCATGACACAGTCTTTCACGTTTACTAGTTACTTGGTTCTCTTTGTCAACGAATTACCTGTTAATGTCTTTTTTTTTTTTTTTTGAGTTTTTCTATTTATTCTGTAGTAGTTCTACTTAGGTTTCTATCGGTACTCTTTTATTATATGCATTGCAGATGGCTTTTCCCAACCTGTGGCTTTTCTACTTTGTATATGTGAGCTTTCAAAATTATATCTTTAGAAGATTTCAGTATGCTTATTAATCTTTCTCTTTATGTTTCGTATGTACTTTTTATGTCCCGTTAAATAAAGTCTTCATTACTGAGAGGCCATAAAAAGCTTTCATTACTGAGAGGCCATAAAAATATCCTCCCATATTTACTTACAGATGTGGAAAGCAAAACTTTAAAATTTTTATGCCTTTAATCGATCTGGGTTTTGATTTAAGCATGGTAAAATTCCTACACTACACATATTTTCCTTTCATATATATGTTGTCCCAGCATTGTAGAATCGTCCACCTTTCACCCACCGATTTATAATGTCAACTCTCATATATAGCAAGTTCTGTATTGTTATGAGTGTCTTTGTGGGTCCTCTGTTCTTTTCCACCGGTCTCTTTGTCTATCGCTGAACCAATAGCTAATTCACGTGTCGCAAGTCAACTCTTCATTCTTCTACGCCAATGCAGTCTTTACTATTTGTGACCTTTTATTCTCTATGAATTTTAAAATTGACTTTTCGAGGTTCATGAAAAATACAGCTGATATTTTGATTGCAATTGCATTGAATATGAAGATTTACTTAGGAAAATTGTCATATTCATAGTAGTCTATCTTCTCACCCATCAACATTTTATATCTTTCTACTTATTTAGATCACTTATTTATATCCATCAATAAAATTTTATCATTTTCTCAATATAGGTATTAGTATTTAGAGCTATTTTTTGCTACTTTATAAATTACTCTTGTCCTAATATAAATTTTTTTTATTAGATGTTATATACGTTGGCAAAAACTATGTAGAAAATGTGTATTTTACACAAACACTCATGTCATTAGAATAAGCTTGTTAATTCTGTTCAAAACTTCTTAATTTTGTCTTTTTTGATCTATCCATTTGAGAGAGGGGTATAAATTGTTTCTCTGTGATCAGAGGAGTTATTGATTTCTCTTAACAAGTCTGTTTTTGCTTTACGTATTTTGGAGATACACTGTTCAGTACATATGTATTCAGGTTTCTAAGTGTCTTTATTTTACACTGAAAAATGACTCTATATTATTAATGGGTTTGCCAAAAGATGTATTTTTTCTGATGTTAATAATGTGATATGGGCCATCTTTTGATTAGAATTTGCCTGGTATATCTTTTTTTCATTTGTTTAAACTTTATATTAAAATTTGTAAAATATCAAGACATATCAAAATACATGAAGATTCATATAAGTACAGATATTCCCACACTGACATTAAAAGATAGAAAATTGCCAATTGAGTTAAGGTCTTCCTGTATCTTCTTCTCTGATTGCATCTCTCCTCCCTTCCCTGTTAACATTAGCCTGAATTTGGTGTTCTTATTTTCCTTGCATTTGCTTGTACTTATACTAGTGTTTGTATTGCTGTGTGTGTGTGTGTGTGTGTGTGTGTGTGTGTGTGTAGATACCATCTTATAGATGCTATATATGCTGCTGTTTTGCCTTTTGAAAACTATTTATTGCTACACTTCCGTATTCTAATACTTTTTTTGTGTTTTTTCTAACATTTATAATTACAATGGTGTGTGAAATCTCTAGTTCAATTCATTTTAATCTGGATGGTATTTATTGCATGAATTTATCATTTATCTTTCTGATGTACAGATTGTCTCCATTTTAAAAAGTGTATATATAAACCATGCTACTATACACATCTTTTATCTCTGTATCCTTGTGTACATTTGAGAATATTTCTGAAGAATATAAAATCAGGAAGAGAATTGCTGGGTCATATGACTATACTAATTTATATTCTTTTCAGGAGAGTATAAATTCCAGTTATTCCACATCTTTGGTAACACTTGATATTGTCAGACTTTAACTTAAATTTTTGCTTCTCTGATGGGTGTAAAATAGTATCTTATTGTGACTTTAATTTGTATTTACCTTTTCATGGTGAAGTTGAATATTTTTACATGTCTTTATAGGCTGTTTGGGATTCCTTTTTTCTTAATTGCCTATTTATATTTTCTGTTTTTACATTGATTAGTTTGTTTATTGTTAGAATTTTGTAGACTTCATTTACTCTGAATGCAAACTCTTTGTTAATGATATAGTCTAATTTCTTTTCTCTAGTTTGTTTCTTGAATCTTATTTTACAAATATTTCCCTGCCTCAAGGTCATAAAACTAATCTCAATTGCCTCCTAAAGGTTAGTTTTTGCTTTTCACATTTAAGCCTTTAATACACTTAGAGTTGATTTTTGTGTAGGGTGTGAGGTAAGCATCAGGTTTTTCCCTATATGGGTAGCCCATGATCCAGTACCATTTACTGAATAGTCCATCTCTCAGCTGACCTGCAAGGTCACCTCTGTCACATATCAGGCTTCTGCTCTGAATGGGTTTGTTTCAGTGTTTCCATTCTATTCTTCTGTATATCTATCCTTTACATCAATATTACACTGAATAGATCACATGTCTCATAGGGCAAGTCTGCACACCTTAATTTTGTTGCAGATAATAGATTTGTTAGAGACTATATACATATATGGTACATGAGTGTATAAATATGTACTTACATGCATACACCATTTCTATATAGAAGGATATATTTTAAACTGCCATTGATGACTGTTAAATATAGAAAAATCAATTACATTTCTATATATACTACCTTATAATCAACATTTTTAATACTTCTAAGTTGTCTATAGATTTTTATTGGCTTTTTTCTGTGAACAGGTCTATCATCTGAGGTTAATAATGGCCTTATTGCCACAGATATTGTGGCAATTTTTAATAGAAACTAGCAGGCATCCTTGACTCTGTCCTGATTTTTTGAAGGGGCTGTTTTATTTCACCATTAAGAATGCTGTTTGCTCTAGCATTTCTTTGCAGATAATTTTCATTGGGTTAAGAAATTCTCTTGTGAGGTTTACTTAAGTTTTTATTATAAAACAATTGCATAAAACATTCAGTAATTCAACATTTGAAGTACTCATGTACTCTAGTCTTTGATTTTTTTTGTAATGTGGATTAAATTAGTAGACTTTCTAATATAGAAACATCTATTTCTTGGGTAATCCAAACTTGGTTTTTAAAAAACGTACTAGTTTGCCGATAATTTAGTTAGGATTTTGCCTCTATGTTTATAAGTAAAAATGGCTCAGAATTTTCCTTCTCATACTGTCTTTGATTACTGTTGATATCAAGATTATATTAGTTTCAGACAGAGAATTATGGAGAAATCCCACTTTTTCTATTACCTGGAATAATAGTTTGCACAGTTCTTAATATTTGTTTCTTGTACATTTGTTATTACCTGTAAAATCATCTGGATTTCTGTGTGTGGGGGAGTGGCTTTCTTTTGATTTAAAAACATGACTGATAGTAATAAAACATTTTGTGTTTTCTATTTCTTTATCGCTGTGTTTCGGGAAGTTATATAAAATAGAACAAATTGTTGAAAAATGTCTTTTTCAAAGTTAATGACAAAGTGTTTTTTTCACTCCTATCAATCTTTAAAATTTTTACACCATATTACTCTTCTAGTTTAGGTCTCTTCAAAAATGTAATTAATTGTTTAGTGCACCCACTTTTTTAGAGAATGTGAAATGCAATTTTCCTGTTTAAATGAGCACAGATTCACTGTAATTTTATAGACTTAGAGATTTATAGATTTTTTTTTATATATTTATAAAATAGCTCTTTTCATAAGCATTATGTCTTATACAAAATTCTTAATATTAAGTATTCTGGTCAATGTTTTTATGTTTCAAGTTATTTTTTTTTAATTTTAGGTGTTATTTTTAATTAGGATAAAATTAAGTTCCATAAGTGCAATTGGTTGCTATCTCAAGTTTCAATCTATAGATTCTTATTTGTTGGTGAACTTTGGTCATTCTTCCTGTAGGGTTTCTTAAACATTTGTTTTGATTGTATCTTTTTTAAATTAATTTTTGTTGGAGTATAGTCGCTTTACAATGTTGTGTTAGTTTCTGCTGTACAACAAAGTGAATCAGTTATATATATACATATATCCACTCTTTTTTAGATTCTTTTCCCATATAGGTCATTACAGAGTATTGAGCAGAGTTCCCTGTGCTATACAGTAGGTTCTTATTAGTTATCTATTTTATATATGCTACTGTGAATATGTCAATCCCAATCTCCCAATTTATCCCTCTCTTCCCCCCTTCTTTCTTGGTAACCATAACATTGTTTTCTACATCTGTGACTCTCTGTTTTGTAAATAAGCTCATTTGGACCATTTTTTAGATTTCACATATAAGCGATATCATATGATATTTGTCTTTTCTCTGTCTGACTTCACTCAGTATGACAATCTCTAGATCCACTGATGTCACTGCAAATGGCATTATTTTGTTCTTTTTTATGGCTTAGTAATATTCCATTGTATATATGTACCACATCTTCTTTATCCATTCGTCCATTGAATCTATGACAAAGGAAGCAAGAATATGCAGTGGAAAAAGACAGTCTCTTCAGTAAGTGGTGCTGGGGAAACTGGACAGCTACACGTAAAAGAATGAAATTAGAACACACCCTAACACTGTACACAAAAATAAACTCAAAATGGATTAAAGATCTAAATGCAAGACCAGATACTATAAAACTCTTGGGAAAACATAGGCAGACCACTCCCTGACATAAATCACAGCAAGATTTTTTTGATCCACCTCCTAGAGTAATGAAAATAAAAATAAACAAATGGGACCCAATTAAACTTAAAAGCTTTTGCACAGCAAAGGAAACCATAAAATGAAAAGACAACCCACAGAATGGGAGAAGATATTTGCAAACAAAGTGACTGACAAGGGATTAATCTCCAAAATATACAAACAGCTCATGCAACTCAGTATCAAAACAAACAACACAATCAAAAAATGGGTGGAAGATCTAAATAGACATTTCTCCAAAGAAGACATACAAATAGCTGAAAAGCACATGAAAAGATGCCCAACGTCACTAATGACTAGAGAAATGCTAATCAAAGCTATAATGAGGTATCACCTCACACCAGTCAGAATGACCATCATCAAAAAACCTACAAACAATAAATGTTGGAGAGGGTGTGGAGAAAAGGGAACACTCCTACACTGTTGGTGGGAATGTAAATTTGTACAAGCATTATGGAGAACAGTATGGAGGACGTTCCTTAAACTAAAAATAGAGCTACCATATGATCCAGCAATCCCACTCCTGGGTGTATATTCAGAGAAAACCATAATTTGAAAAGATACATGCACCCCAACGTTCATTGCAGCACTGTTTACAAGAGACAGGAGATGGAAACTTTGATTGTATCTTCATGGTGTCCTTTAACATGTTAATATCTCCCTTGTATTTTCTGTAAATTAAAACTAGATTTAGATACAGTCACATGAAAATTCCATTATTGGAGAGGCAACTCTACTTCACAGATGATTATATACTTTCATCAGATGTACATAATGTCTGGTTTTTATCTAATTGTCATGATTTTAGCAGCCATTGATGATCATTACTAGATCTACTAATTTACTGGAAGTTGCAAAGTATTCTAGTTCTACCGTTTATTTTTTATTAGATTGTTCATGAAGGAAGGTTTCACTTTATAGAAATAGCCTATTTGGTTGCCTGGAGTTATAGTTGGCATAGTAGTAAGTGCTAGTGAGGCTCTGTCAGCTGCATAGTAACAGAACTGAAGACTGTCTTCCTAACACATTCCTGCATCACCAGTTCACAGTGTGAGGCTGAGCCTTGTGAGCACCAAGTAGAGAGATTTAGTTGCAGATGTGTGTTTGGGGGCTGATGATACCAGCTTACTTTTAGACATATCAGCACACATGCTGGGCATAAGGGAAATGAACAGTGCATTAAAAAAAATTTCCCATGAATGTTGAGCACACTTGTCTCAGGAAATATTTCTTTCTTAATGATGAAAAAACAGATGTCTGTCAGATACTTGTAACTGTGCCTGCCGGACCAAGCTTAGGCAAATCTTTTTCTATTGGCTGCCTATCACCAGGATTCCAGTAATAAGGGCTGAAATCATGTTCTCAGTCCCCTGAGATGCTGAGTAAATGCCACAAAGGGACTCAGATCTGGGAGTAAGCAGGTATTTTCAGAGTTAAAAGAATCCTGTAGTGCAGAAGCAAGAAGAACTACAATCCTGAAGTCTGTGGAACAAAAACCACATTCACAGAAAGACAGACAAGATGAAAAGGCAGAGGGCTATGTACCACACGAAGGAACAAGATAAAACCCCAGAAAAACAACTAAATGAAGTGGAGATAGGCGACCTTCCAGAAAAAGAATTCAGAATAATGATAGTGAAGATGATCCAGGACCTCGGAAAAACAATGGAGGCAAAGATCGAGAAGATGCAAGAAATGTTTAACAAAGACCTACAAGAATTAAAGAACAAACAAACAGAGATGAACAATACAATAACTGAAATGAAAACTACACTAGAAGGAATCAATAGCAGAATAACTGAGGCAGAAGAACGGATAAGTGACCTGGAAGACAGAATGGTGGAATTCACTGCTGTGGAAGAGAATAAAGAAAAAAGAATGAAAAGAAATGAAGACAGCCTAAGACACCTCTGGGACAACATTAAATGCAACAACATTTGCATTATAGGGGTCCCAGAAGGAGGAGAGAGAGAGAAAGGACCAGAGAAAATATTTGAAGAGATTATAGTCGAAAACATCCCTAACATGGGAAAGGAAATAGCCACCCAAGTCCAGGAAGCGCAGAGTCCCATACAGGATAAACCCAAGGAGAAACACGCCGAGACACATAGTAATCAAACTGGCAAAAATTAAAGACAAAGAAAAATTATTGAAAGCAGCAAGGGAAAAATGACAAATAACATACAAGGGAACTCCCATAAGGTTAACAGCTGATTTCTCAGCAGAAACTCTACAAGCCAGAAGGGAGTGGCATGATATACTTAAAGTGATGAAAGGGAAGAACCTACAACCCAGATTACTCTACACGGCAAGGATCTCATTCAGATTTGATGGAGAAATCAAAAGCTTTACAGACAAGCAAAAGCTAAGAGAATTCAGCACCACCAAACCAGCTCTACAACAAATGCTAAAGGAACTTCTGTAAGTGGGAAACACAAGAGAAGAAAAGGACCTACAAAAACAAACCCAAAACGATTAAGAAAATGGTCATAGGAACATACATATCGATAATTACCTTAAATGTGAATGGATTAAGTGCTCCAACCAAAAGACACAGGCTTGCTGAGTGGATACAAAAACAAGACCCATATATATGCTGTCTACGAGGGACCCACTTCAGACCTAGGGACACATACAGACTGAAAGTGAGGGGATGGAAAAAGATATTCCATGCAAATGGAAATCAAAAGAAAGCTGGAATAGCAATACTCAGATAAAATAGACTTTAAAATAATGTTACAAGAGACAAGGAAGGACACTACATAATGATCAAGGGATCAATCCAAGAAGAAGATATAACAATTATAAATATATATGAACCCAACATAGGAGCACCTCATTACATAAGGCAATTGCTAACAGCTATAAAAGAGGAAATCGACAGTAACACAGTAATAGTGGGGGACTTTAACACCTCACTTACACCAATGGACAGATCATCCAAAATGAAAATAAATAAGGAAACAGAAGGTTTAAATGACACAATAGACCAGATAGATTTAATTCATATTTATAGGACATTCCATCCAAAAACAGCAGATTACACTTTCTTCTCAAGTGTGCACAGAACATTCTCCAGGATAGATCACATCTTGGGGCACAAATCAAGCTTCAGTATGTTTAAGAAAATTGAAATCATATCAAGCATCTTTTCTGACCACAATGCTATGAGATTGGAAATGAATTACAGGGAAAAAAACAAACACATGGAGGCTAAACAATACGTTACTAAATAACCAAGAGATCACTGAAGAAATCAAAGAGGAAATCAAAAAATACCTAGAGACAAATGACAATGAAAACACAACAATCCAAAACCTATGGGATGCAGCAAAAGCGGTTCTAAAAGGGAAGTTTATAGCTATACAAGCTTACCTCAAGAAACAAGAAAAATCTGGAATAAATAATCTAACCTTACACCTAAAGGAACTAGAGAAAGAAGAACAAACAAAACCCAAAGTTAGCAGAAGGAAAGAAATCATAAAGATCAGAGCAGAAATAAATGAAATAGAAACAAAGAAAACAATAGCAAAGATCAATAAAATGAAAAGCTGGTTCTTTGAGAAGATAAACACAATTGATAAGCCATTAGCCAGACTCATCAAGAAAAAGAGGGAGAGGACTCAAATCAATAAAATTAGAAATGAAAAAGGAGAAGTTACAATAGCCACGGCAGAAATACAAAGCGTCCTAAGAGACTGCTACAAGCAACTCTATGCCAATAAAATGGACAACCTGGAAGAAATGGACAAATTCTTAGAAAGGTATAACCTTCCAAGACTGAACCAGGAAGAAATAGAAAATATGAACAGACCAATTACAAGTAATGAAATTGAAACTGTGATTAAAAATCTTCCAACAAACAAAGGTCCAGGACCAGATGGCTTCACAGGTGAATTCTATCAAACATTTAGAGACGAGCTAACACCCATCCTTCTCAAACTCTTCCAAAACATTGCAGAGGAAGGAACACTCCCAAACTCATTCTATGAGGCCACCATCACCCTGATACCAAAACCAGACAGAGATACTACAAAAAAAGAGAAAATTGCAGACCAATATCACTGATGAATATAGATGCAAAAATCCTCAACAAAATACTAGCAAACAGAATCCAACAACACATTAAAAGGATCATACACCATGATCCAGTGGGATTTATCCCAGGGATGCAAGGATTCTTCAATATACACAAATCAATCAATGTGATACACCATATTAACAAACTGAAGAATAAAAACCATATGATCATCTCAATAGATGCAGAAAAAGCTTTTGACAAAATTCAACACCCATTTATGATAAAAACTCTCCAGAAAGTGGGCATAGAGGAAACCTACCTCAACATAATAAAGGCCATATACGACAAACCCACAACAAACATCATTCTCAATGGTGAAAAACTGAAAGCATTTCCTCTAAGATCAGGAGCAAGACAAGGATGTCCACTCTCATCACTATTATTCAACATAGTTTTGGAAGTCCTAGCCACGGCAATCAGAGAAGAAAAAGAAATAAAAGGAATACAAATTGGAAAAGAAGAAGTAAAACTGTCACTGTTTGCAGATGACATGATACTATACATAGAGAATCCTAAAAATGCCACCAGAAAACTACTAGAGCTAATCAATGAATTTGGTAAAGTAGCAGGATACAAAATTAATGCACAGAAATCTCTTGCATTCCTATACACTAATGATGAAAAATCTGAAAGAGAAATTAAGGAAGCACTCCCATTTACCATTGCAACAAAAAGAATAAAATACCTAGGAATAAACCTACCTAGGGATACAAATGACCTGTATGCAGAAAACTATAAGACACTGATGAAAGAAATTAAAAATGATACCAACAGATGGAGAGATATACTGTGTTCTTGGATTGGAAGAATCAATATTGTAAAAATGACTATATTATCCAAAGCAATGTACAGATTCAATGCAATCCCTATGAAATTACCAATGGCATTTTTTACAGAACTAGAACAAAAAATCTTAAACTTTGTATGGAGACACAAAAGACCCCGAACAGCCAAAGCCGTCTTGAGGGAAAAAAACGGAGCTGGAGGAATCAGACTCCCTGACTTCAGACTATACTACAAAGCTACAGTAATCAAGACAATATGGTACTGGCACAAAAACAGAAACATAGATCAATGGAACAAGATAGAAAGCCCAGAGATAAACCGATGCACCTATGGTCAACTAATCTATGACAAAGGAGGCAAAGATATACAATGGAGAAAAGACAGTCTCTTCAATAAGTGGTGCTGGGAAAACTGGACAGCTGCATGTAAAAGAATGAAATTAGAACACTCCCTAACACCATACACAAAAATAAACTCAAAATGGATTAGAGACCTAAATGTAAGACTGGACACTGTAAAACTCTTAGAGGAAAACATAGGAAGAACACTCTTGGACATAAATCACAGCAAGATCTTTTTGATCCACCTCCTAGAGTAATGGAAATAAAAACAAAAATAAACAAATGGGACCTAATGAAACTTCAAAGCTTTTGCACAGCAAAGGAAACCATAAACAAGACGAAAAGACAACCCTCAGAATGGGAGAAAATATTTGCAAACGAATCAACGGACAAAGGATTAATCTCCAAAATATATAAACAGCTCATTCAGCTCAATATTAAAGAAACAAACAACCCAATCCAAAAATGGGCAGAAGACCTAAATACACATTTCTCCAAAGAAGACATACAGATGGCCAAGAAGCACATGAAAAGCTGCTCAGTGTCACTAATTATTAGAGAAATGCAAATCAAAACTACAATGAGGTATCACCTCACACCAGTTAGAATGGGCATCATCAGAAAATCTACAAACAACAAATGCTGGAGAGGGTGTGGAGAAAAGGGAACCCTGTTGCACCGTTGATGGGAATGTAAATTGATACAGCCACTATGGAGAACAGTATGGAGGTTCCTTAAAAAACTAAAAATAGAATTACCATATGACCCAGCAATCCCACTACTGGGCATATACCCTGAGAAAACCATAATTCAAAAAGACACATGCACCCCAATGTTCATTGCAACACTATTTACAATAGCCAGGTCATGGAAGCAACCTAAATGCCCATCAACAGAGAAATGGATAAAGAAGATGTTGTACATATATACAATGGAATATTACTCAGCCATAAAAAGGAATGAAATGGAGTCATTTGTTGAGACGCGGATGGATCTAGAGACTGTCATAGAGAGTGAAGTAAGTCAGAAAGAGAAAAACAAATATTGTACATTAACGCATGTATGTGGAACCTAGAAAAATGGTACAGATGAATCGGTTTGCAGGGCAGAAGTTGAGACACAGATGTAGAGAACAAATGTATGGACACCAAGGGGGGAAAGCAGCGGGGGGTGGCGGTGGTGGTGTGATGAATTGGGTGATTGGGATTGACATGTATACACTGATGTGTATAAAATTGATGACTAATAAGCTGCTGTATAAAAAAATAAATAAAATTAAAAAAAATAAGAATCCTGTAACACTTAAAGATAACTTACTTAAATCTACCCAATCAAATATCACCTTAAAAGTTATCCAAATTAACAGGCTATTCTTATTTCTATATTTGCAGAACATTTTAAAAATACAAATACTAGGATAAATTCAAATCCTTAACCACCTAGGAATAATTCTGAAAAGAACTCTTATTCACTGTTAATTGAAAAAGACACAAATTTGAATGTAGACTAGCTTCTGCTTTCCCATTTCTAAAATTAAGGGGGCGGTGGGGTTAGATGATGTGGGTGAGTTTGTGGAGGCACGGGCTGAGGGTTGGGCAGAGTGTTTAGGAAGATGAAGAGGGAGAAATAATGTTGAGTATTTCATATATAGGAAGCTTTAATTCTTAGAATTATGCAGTGAAGAGGCTACCACTATTATCTCCACTTTACAGATGAGGAAACTGAGAGACCCAAGTAAGTGAGTCACAGTAAGTGATAGGGATAGGATGCAGCTCTCTGGTGTGTGTGTCACATCCTCAGAGTTAAGAAAAGGGCACAGGGTTGACATAGAGTCAAATGGGTTCCTAAGTGGTTGAGGTAGGTTTTAATTAGGGGTTTTCATAGCTAATTATGAAGATGCCAACACACAGAATATATTCCCATTCCCCTGTCTTTATGGTCCCTCTTCCCCTTCTCTAGTCAACTTAATTTTAGGAATTATTTAGACAGAATGTAAATGATGCTCAGTATATCACTACTAGCACACTGGGTCAGTCCTGTCATGGAAAAAAAGATGCTCTCCTTTCAGAACTGGGGTCATTTAAAAGTGAACTGTTTCTCTGTACCTTGTGGGGCATGCTGCAAAGTAGAACATAGCTATTTAATCACTTGATTCTCTTTATTTCTCTGTATGACTAAATTTTTTTCCACAATCAAAGCTCTGATTGCTTTTCTGGGGGTGGGAGAAGAGGCCAAAAAAATTTCTGTTACCTTTATTTTACTTATGTGAAGATTTTATATCTTACTCTAACAAGAACTAAAATTGATTCTCTGAATTCACTACTAAATATCTTTCAATCCTAGAAACTCTGGCTTTGCATTACCCCTGTGACAAAAGCAAAAGCAGTTACAGGGGTTTTCTTTTTTTTTCTTTAGTTGCCACACTACATAATAGCTGTAATCTAGTCTCCGATCATAGTCAAGAGGCATTCTATGGATTACAAAAGTCTCATTTCCCTTTTAATAGTTATATTTGTATAATTTTAGTATTTTTCCTTATATTAAGTTGAAATCTGTCTTTCAGTTACTTCCATTCCATGAGGTTAGTTTTTCTCCTAGCGTATTTATCAGCTCCAGTGTTGCCCTTTTTCACCTGACGGTGCATTTCGATATTTTCAATCAGCTGTCAGGTAGCCTCCTGCTAATTACTTTTTTGCTTTCAACTGAAACATCCCCAGTTTCTTCACTCATTCTTCAAGATGTGGTTTTCTTACTCTTCTTACAACCCATTACCTCCTTTCAATCCAGCCTACTTTGCCAACCGCCCACTAAGGGTGCTTCCCAGATGCAATACAATTTTGCAGATTTGGTCTGACTAGCCAGGGTGCACAAAGACAGAACTTGTTCTGGATGCTTTCTTTCTATTAATATATTTGGTTAAGCCAGGAGGTCCCTGAACAGGCAGTCTCTGTAAGAAGAACATGCCGGAGACAGGACCACACAGGCAGACCGGGTTGTGGAACTGACTTGCATAAAGGCATTTTGTCTTTGCCCAAGCAGAGGAGGCTGATAGATTTATCTTCTAGGCACTATACATTGAGTACTCATATCTCTTTGGTTTTCTCTGCATAGAATGTTCTCTGTCTCATCCAACTACTTGGCAGATGTCTCCTTATCTTTCCAGCTCCTCCTTTGTGGGGAATTCTTGCCTACCCACACCCTTTGTTAAGCGACTCTGCCCTAAATGCAGAAGCTAATGAGGGGGGATGGCTGTATCCAGTCTGCAGTCACAGCTGATTGGGTAGAGGGGTGGGACACCTAAGTTAATGGCATGCATGGTGTGGTCTAGCTGAAAACGCTGAGTGGGGGATATGGAAAACAGAGACTGGGCCTGTAGCTACAGGTACAGCCAGGTCATGGGTTATCTGGGCCTGCAGTGGCCCTCTTGTGCTTCGCAAGCTGCAGTCCTGGGGACAACAGTCCATAGAGGGAAGGCAGCAGAGAAGACGCATGGGCAGAAACAAAGCCTCCCTAAGTGAGAGGCTATGTGGCCCAGAGATACTCCCAACTTCCTCATGGCTTTCTGGTTGCTTCCATTTCTAGTTCATAACTATGTTTTCAATAAGCCCTACTTTGCTTGAGGTAAAGTGAGTGCCCCTTTGTTCTTTGAAACAAGAAAAACCCTTGCCATACCATCTTCCACATGGAATTATTAATTCCAACCTGTGCAATCTCGCTGTACCTACTACATAGTTTTGTGATGATACCTGCCACCCTCCCTGCTCCCTACAAGATTGTAAAGCTTCTTGAGAACTAGTGTATTCTTGGTTCCTATCTTTCGGTGCGACAAGTCTTTACAGTGTGAATTTGTTATTACATAAAATGTTATCAGGTTGTAAATTCTAGGTGGTTCTGATTTTCTGCTTGAGGTATATACACTAAACATTTGTTGAGTGCTGGGTATTTTTGTATTCCTGTAAAGATATTGAGCTTTGTTCTGGGAGGCATTAAAGTACTTGGAAAGAGTTTGATACTCTTGGGTCTTATGTTTAAGATTCATTAGGTGGGACCAGAGCAGTGCTTAGATAAGGGCTAATTATTCCCCATTATTGAAGCAAAACCATTCTGAGCACTCTACAGTCGCCTATAAATTGAGGTTTTTCCAATCTGACTGTAGTGACAGGCACTATTTTAGCCCTGGGTGGGTACCAGTCACTGTTTCTTCCTTCTAATCCTTTCAGCTGGTTCTTGTCCTGGTTTCAAGTGGTTTCCTCATATATGTATGTGCCAATAGTTCTCTACTGAATAACTGAGGAGGACTCTCTGCAGATCTCTGGAGTTCTGTTTATGCCACTCTCTCCTGTTAGGTATCCTGCAGACTTGAGCTGCCTTGATCTCCTCTGAGTCAGCCCTGTCTCCTCAGCAGGGACTGCACCAGGCTTTACTTGGGTTCCCTTTCCCTGCTCAATGGCCTGGAAATGGGCTCAAGGCAGTGCTGGAACAATCTTTTAGTTCATCTTGTTTGTTTTCCATCTCTCAGGGCTCACTGTCCTTCATTTTCTCATGTCCAGTGTCTTAAAAACTTTTTAATACGTATTTTGTCTTGTTGAAGTGGGAGGGTAAACCAGGTCACTGTTATTCTATCTTGGAAGTGGGAGTTATATAACTTGTTGAGATAGTTCTTTAGGAAAGTTTGATAAATATATATTGTAGTCAGTGTGCTTGACTACATTTTGTTCAATTGGAAGATTTTCTTTGATTCCTGATTAGGACCTTAATCAGAGTGATGTATGTCATTCTCATAATTTAAACCAGATCCATTGTGCTATAAGTATCTTTGACATGAGTATAACATGTGTTAAATCTTTGATTTCATTGCTGCTCAAAATCAAGGCTGAAGTTAAAGGCAATAAGTTAATAATGGATTAAGATGTTATCACATTTCCTTTAGAGGAAATCCATTCCAGTGAACCATTTGGGTAAAAATAGTTTCTCAAGAGGAACTTAATTCTGGAAAGATAATGATCTGTTTTAGATGCCTGTGATTTACAATTATGTGTGGTTAGCTTCTGAATTGTGAGTATGGGAAGTGTTGCAAGTCTTAGAAAGTTGGTTGATACGTAATTCATGCAATTCATTTCTAAAGCTCTGGGGAACCAAACATTTGGGAAGAGAGCCTGGGCCTTCATTCAAAAAAGCCATTCAAAGTATGCATGGTTCTACATGGGAAAGTACTAATATTGTTATCAGTAATAGTAACATACTTTTTCCTTAAAAAAAAAAAAAAGGAAAGTGGCAGAATGACTTTTATCTCGACCTAGAAGTGCATTTACATATCTGTGAGGTCCTAAAGGAAAAGAATTCTTTCTCTTGCCAAGTACTTATCCAAGGAGAATGGACTCCAAAGTTTCAGTTCCTAAAATGGGGATCCCTCTGTAACCAAGTAGAGCAGAGAAAGGCAGATCACAGTTAAGCCCTTCCACTTAAGAAAAGCACCTAGGGTCTCTTCTATGGAGAAAGCCCCCACTACTCAACAGGCTCAGAATAAGCTTCCCTCTCTTTTTTTTTTTTTTTAAATTCATGTTGTATTTATTTATTTATTTATTTTTTAAAAACATCTTTATTGGAGTATAATTGCTTTATATTGGTGTGTTAGTTTCTGCTTTATAACAAAGTGAATCAGTTATACATATACATATGTTCCCATATCTCTTCCCTCTTGCATCTCCCTCCCTCCCACCCTCCCTCCCCCACCCCTCTAGGTGGTCACAAAGCACAGAGATGATCTCCCTGTGCTATGCGGCTGCTTCTCACTAGCTATCTATTTTACATTTGGTAGTGTATATATGTCCATGCCACTCTCTCACCCTGTCACATCTTACCCCTCCCCCTCCCCATATTCTCAAGTCCATTCTCTAGTAGGTCTGTGTCTTTACTCCCGTCTTGCCACTAGGTTCTTCATGACCTTTTTTTTCCCCCTTAGATTCCATATATATGTGTTAGCATACTGAATTTGTTTTTCTCTTTCTGACTTACTTCACTCTGTATGACAGACTCTAACTCCATCCACCTCACTACAAATAACTCCATTTCATTTCTTTTTATGGCTGAGTAATATTCCATTGTATATATGTGCCACATCTTCTTTATCCATTCATCTGATGATGGACACTTAGGTTGCTTCCATGTCCTGGCTATTGTAAATAGAGCTGCAGTGAACATTTTGGTACATGACTCTTTTTGAATTATGGTTTTCTCAGGGTATGTGCCCAGTAGTGGGATTGCTGGGTCGTATGGTAGTTCTATTTTTAGTTTTTTAAGGAACCTCCATACTGTTCTCCATAGTGGCTGTATCAATTTACATTCCCACCAACAGTGCAAGAGTGTTCCCTTTTCTCCACACCCTCTCCAGCATTTATTGTTTCTAGATTTTTTGATGATGGCCATTCTGACCGGTGTGAGGTGATATCTCATTGTAGTTTTGATTTGCATTTCTCTAATGATTAATGATGTTGAGCATTCTTTCATGTGTCTGTTGGCAATCTGTATATCTTCTTTGGTGAAATGTCTATTTAGGTCTTCTGCCCATTTTTGGATTGGGTTGTTTGTTTTTTTGTTATTGAGCTGCATGAGCTGCTTGTAAATCTTGGAGATTAATCCTTTGTCAGTTGCTTCATTTGCAAATATTTTCTCCCATTCTGAGGGTTGTCTTTTGGTCTTGTTTATGGTTTCCTTTGCTGTGCAAAAGCTTTTAAGTTTCATTAGGTCCCATTTGTTTATTTGTGCTTTTATTTCCATTTCTCTAGGAGGTGGGTCAAAAAGGATCTTGCTGTGATTTATGTCATAGAGTGTTCTGCCTATGTTTTCCTCTAAGAGTTTGATAGTGTCTGGCCTTACACTTAGGTCTTAATCCATTTTGAGTTTATTTTTGTGTATGGTGTCAGGGAGTGTTCTAATTTCATACTTTTACATGTATCTGTCCAGTTTTCCCAGCACCACTTATTGAAGAGGCTGTCTTTTCTCCACTGTATATTCTTGCCTCCTTTATCAAAGATAAGGTGACCATATGTGTGTGGGTTTATCTCTGGGCTTTCTATCCTGTTCCATTGATCTATGTTTCTGTTTTTGTGCCAGTTACCAAACTGTCTTGATTACTGTAGCTTTGTAATATAGTCTGAAGTCAGGGAGCCTGATTCCTCCAGCTCCATTTTTCGTTCTCAAGATTGCTTTGGCTATTCGGAGTCTTTTGTATTTCCATACAAATTGTGAAATTCTTTGTTCTAGTTCTGTGAAAAATGCCAGTGGTAGTTTGATAGGGATTGCATTGAATCTGTAGATTGCTTTGGGTAGTAGAGTCATTTTCACAATGTTTATTCTTCCAATCCAAGAACATGGTATATCTCTCCATCTATTTGTATCATCTTTAATTTCTTTCATCAGTGTTTTATAATTTTCTTCATACAGGTCTTTTGTCTCCTTAGGTAGGTTTATTCCTAGATATTTTATTCTTTTTGTTGCAATGGTAAACCGGGAGTGTTTTCTTAATTTCACTTTCAGATTTTTCATCGTTAGTGTATAGGAATGCAAGAGATTTCTGTGCATTAGTTTTGTATCCTGCTACTTTACCAAATTCATTGATTAGCTCTAGTAGTTTTCTGGTAGCATCTTTAGGATTCTCTATGTATAGTATCATGTCATCTGCAAACAGTGACAGCTTTACTTCTTCTTTTCTGATTTGGATTCCTTTTATTTCTTTTTCTTCTCTGATTGCTGTGGCTAATGCTTCCAAAACTATGTTGAATAATAGTGGTGGAAATGGTTTCAGTTTCTCACCATTAAGGACAATGTTGGCTGTGGGTTTGTCATATATGGCCTTTATTATGTTGAGGAAAGTTCCCTCTATGCCTACTTTCTGCAGGGCTTTTATCATAAATGGGTGTTGCATTTTGTCGAAAGCTTTCTCTGCATCTATTGAGATGATCATATGGTTTTTCTCCTTCAATTTGTTAATATGATGTATCACGTTGATTGATTTGCGTATATTGAAGAATCCTTGCATTCCTGGAATAAACCCCACTTGATCATGGTGTATGATCCTTTTAATGTGCTGTTGGATTCTGTTTGCTAGTATTTTGTTGAGGATTTTTGCATCTATGTTCATCAGTGATATTGGCCTGTAGTTTTCTTTCTTTGTGACATCTTTGTCTGGTTTTGGTATCAGGGTGATGGTGGCCTTGTAGAATGAGTTTGGGAGTGTTCCTCCCTCTGCAATATTTTGGAAGAGTTTGAGAAGGATAGGTGCCAGCTCTTCTCTAAATGTTTGATAGAATTTGCCTGTGAAGCCATCTGGTCCTCGGCTTTTGTGTGTTGGAAGATTTTTAATCACAGTTTCAATTTCAGTGCTTGTGATTGGTCTGTTCATATTTTCTATTTCTTCCTGGTTCAGTCTCAGCAGGTTGTGCATTTCTAAGAATCTGTCCATTTCTTCCACGTTGTCCATTTTATTGGCATAGAGTTGCTTGTAGTAATCTCTCATGATCGTTTGTATTTCTGCAGTGTCAGTGGTTACTTCTCCTTTTTCATTTCTAATTCTATTAATTTGAGTCTTCTCCCTTTTTCTCTTGATGAGTCTGGCTAATGGTTTATCAATTTTGTTTATCTTCTCAAAGAACCAGCTTTTTGTTTTATTGATCCTTGCTATTGTTTCCTTCATTTCTTTTTCATTTATTTCTGATCTGATCTTTATGATTTCTTTCCTTCTGCTAGCTTTGGGGTTTTTTTGTTCTTCTTTCTCTAATTGCTTCAGGTGCAAGGTTAGGTTGTTTATTCGAGATGTTTCCTGTTTCTTGAGGTAGGCTTGTATTGCTATAAACTTCCCTCCTAGAACTGCTTTTGCTGCATCCCATAGGTTTTGGGTCGTCGTGTCTCCATTGTCATTTGTTTCTATGTATTTTTTGATTTCCCCTTTGATTTCTTCAGTGATCACTTCGTTATTAAGTAGTGTATTGTGTAGCCTCAATGTGTTTATATTTTTTACAGATCTTTTCCTGTAATTGATATCTAGTCTCATAGCGTTGTGGTCGGAAAAGATACTTGATACTATTTCAATTTTCTTAAATTTACCAAGGTTTGATTTGTGACCCAAGATATGATCTATCCTGGAGAATGTTCCATGAGCACTTGATTAAAATGTGCATTCTGTTGTTTTTGGGTGGAATGTCCTATAAATATCAATTAAGCCCATGTTGTTTAATGTATCATTTAAAGCTTGTGTTTCCTTATTTATTTTCATTTTGGATGATCTGTCCTTTGGTGAAAGTGGGGTGTTAAAGTCCCCTACTATGATTGTGTTGCTGTCGATTTCCCCTTTTATGGCTGTTAGTATTTGCCTTATGTATTGAGGTGGTCCTATGTTGGGTGCATAAATATTTACAATTGTTATACCTTCCTCTTGGATCAACCCCTTGATCATTATATAGTGTCCTTCTTTGTCTCTTGTAATAGTCTTTATTTTAAAGTCTATTTTGTCTGATATGAGAATTGCTACTCCAGCTTTCTTTTGATTTCCATTTGCATGGAGTATCTTTTTCCATCTCCTCACTTTCAGTCTGTATGTGTCTCTAGGTCTGAAGTGGGTCTCTTGTAGACAGCATATATATGGGTCTTGTTTTTGTATCCATTCAGCCAGTCTGTGTCTTTTGGTGGGAGCATTGAATCCATTTACATTTAAGGTAATTATCGATATGTATGTTCCTATTCCCATTTTCTTAAATGTTTTGGGTTTGTTATTGTAGGTGTTTTCCTTCTCTTGTGTTTCTTGCCTAGAGAAGTTCCTTTAGCATTTGTTGTAAAGCTGGTTTGGTGGTGCTGAACTCTCTCAGCTTTTGCTTGTCTGTAAAGGTTTTAATTTCTCCATCAAATCTGAATGAGATCCTTGCTGGGTAGAGTAATCTTGGTTGTAGGTTTTTCTCCTTCATCACTTTAAGTATATCCTGCCACTCCCTTCTGGCTTGCAGAGTTTCTGCTGACAGGTCAGCTGTTAACCTTATGGGGATTCCCTTGTGTGTTATTTGTTGTTTTTCCCTTGCTGCTTTTAATATGTTTTCTTTATATTTAATTTTTGACAGTTTGATTAAGATGTGTCTTGGCGTGTTTCTCCTTGGATTTATCCTGTATTGGACTCTCTGTGCTTCCAGGACTTGATTAACTATTTCCTTTCCCATATTAGGGAAGTTTTCAACTATAATCTCTTCAAATATTTTCTCAGTCCCTTTCTTTTTCTCTTCTTCTTCTGGGACCCCTATAATTCGAATGTTGGTGCGTTTAATGTTGTCCCAGAGGTCTCTGAGACTGTCCTCAGTTCTTTTCACTCTTTTTTCTTTATTCTGCTCTGCCGTAGTTATTTCCACTGTTTTATCTTCCAGGTCACTTATCCGTTCTTCTGCCTCAGTTATTCTGCTATTGATCCCGTCTAGAGTATTTTTAATTTCATTTATTGTGTTTTTCATCGTTCCTTGGTTCCTCTTTAGTTCTTCTACATCCTTGTTAAATGTTTCTTGCATTTTGTCTATTCTATTTCCAAGATTTTGGATCATCCTTACTATCATTATTCTGAATTCTTTTTCAGGTAGACTGCCTATTTCCTCTTCATTTGTTAGGTCTGGTGTGTTTTGACCCTGCTCCTTCATCTGCTGTGTGTTTTTCTGTCTTCTCATTTTGCTTATCTTACTGTGTTTGGGGTCTCCTTTTCACAGGCTGCAGGTTCGTAGTTCCCGTTGTTTTTGGTATCTGTCCCCAGTGGCTAAGGTTGGTTCAGTGGGTTGTGTAGGCTTCCTGGTGGAGGGGACTAGTGCCTGTGTTCTGGTGCATGAGGCTGGATCTTTTCTTTCTGGTGGGCACGTCCACATCTGATGGTGTGTTTTGGGGTGTCTGTGGCCTTATTATGATTTTAGGCAGCCTCTCTGTTAATGGATGGGGCTCTGTTCCTGTCTTGCTTGTTGTTTGGCATAGGGTGTCCAGCACTGTAGCTTGCTGGTCGTTGAGTGAAGCTGGGTCTTGATGTTGAGATGGAGATCTCTGAGAGATTTTCGCCATTTGGTATTACGTGGAGCTGGGAGGTCTCTTTTGGACCAGTGTTCTGAAGTTGGCTCTCCCACCTCAGAGGCACAGCCCTGATGCCTGGCTGGAGCACCAAGAGCCTTTCATCCACACGGCTCAGAATAAAAGGGAGAAAAAATAGAAAGAAAGAAAGAAAGAGGATAAAATAAAATAAAATAAAATAAAATAAAGCTATTATAATAAAAAATAAGGAAAAGAATTATTAAGAAAAAATTTATTGAGAAAATTTTTTTTTAATTTTTTAAAATAAATTTATTAATTTTTTAAATAAATAAAATTAGGAAAAAAATTTATTAAAAAATTTTTTTAATTTTTTAAAATAAAAAATATAAAAAACTTATTAAGAAAAAAAATTTTTTGAATTTTTAAAAATGGAAAATAAGGAAAAAATTATTCAGAAAACACTAAGAAAAAAAATTATTTTAAGTAAAAAAAAAAGCAAAAAAACGATGGACTGAACCCTAGGACAAATGGTGAAAGCAAAGCTATACAGACAAAATCTCACCCAGAAGCATACATATATACACTCACAAAAAAAAGGAAAAGGGGAAAAATTAATATATCCTGCTCCCAAAGTCCACCTCCTGAATTTGGGATGATTCGTTGTCTATTCAGGTATTCAACAGATGCACGTACATCAAGTTGTTTGTGGAGCTTTAATCCGCTGCTTCTGAGGCTGCTGGGAGAGATTTCCCTTTCTCTTCTTTGTTCGCACAGCTCCCAGGGTTCAGCTTTGGATTTGGACCCGCCTCTGCGTGTAGGTCACCTGAGGGCGTCTGTTCCCCACCCAGACAGAATTGGGTTAAAGGAGCAGCTGCTTCGGGGTCTCTGGCTCACTCAGGCCGGGGGGGGGGGGGAGGGAGGGGTACGGATGCGGGGCGAGCCTGCGGCGGCAGAGGCCGGCGTGGCTTTGCACCAGCCCAAGGCGCGCCGTGCGTTCTCCCGGGAAAGTTGTCCCCGGATCACAGGAGCCTGGCCGTGGCGGGCTGCACCGGCTCCCGGGAGGGGCGGTGTGGAGAGTGACCTGTGCTCGCACACAGGCTTCTTTGTGGCGGCAGCAGCAGCCTTAGCGTCTCATGCCCGCTTCTGGGGTCCGCGCTGATAGCCGTGGCTCGCGCCTGTCTCTGGAGCTCGTTTAGGCGGTGCTCTGAATCCCCTCTCTTTGCGCGCCGCGAAACAAAGGGGCAAGAAAAAGTCTCTTGCCTCTTTGGCAGCTGCAGACTTTTTCCCGGACTCCCTCCCAGCCAGCTGTGGTGCGCTAACCCCTTCAGGCTGTGTTCACGCCGCCAACCCCAGTCCTCTCCCTGCGATCCCAGCTCCCAGCCCCCGCCCACCCCGGCGGGTGAGCAGACAAGCCTCTCGGGCTGGTGAGTGCTGCTCGGCGCTGAGCCTCTGTGCGGGGATCTCTCCGCTTTGCCCTCCGCAACTCTGTGGCTGCGTTCTCGTCCGTGACTCCGAGGCTTGCCCCCTTCACCACCCGCAGTCTCTGCCCGCGAAGGGGCTTCCTAGTGCGTGGAAACCTTTCCTCTTTCACGGCTCCCTCCCACTGGTGCAGGTCCCGTCCCTATTCTTTTGTCTCTGTTATTTCTTTTTTCTTTTGCCCTACCCAAGTACGTGGGGAGTTTCTTGCCTTTTGGGAGGTCTGACGTCTTCTGCCAGAGTTCAGTGGGTGTTCTGTAGGAGCAGTTCCACGTGTAGATGTATTTCTAATGTATCTGTGGGAAGGAAGGTGATCTCCGCGTATTAGTCTTCCGCCATCTTGCCCAGACCACTTCCCTCTCTTTTTATATCCCGGACTGAAGGGATGCTGGTACTGTAGGCAGTTAGGCATGAAGCCCATGGTTTCTTCAAGCTTTCTTAGAGAGGACTGATCTCAGGTAATTCAGTGAGAGAAGAGCCCACTGATTGGCAAATGATACAAAAATATTTCTAGGAGAAAAAGCAGAGCTTTTCATCACAAATAACCAAATGGCTCCCTGAGGATAAGTGTGTGGGATGATTCTTTGAGTTGTCAACCTCTGCCTCATCTCACTTTCCTATATTGTAATCTAGATCTTTGCTCTGGGAATCACAGATGCTATAACTTTCCTTCTAGGGATCAGATTTAAAATATATATATTGGATATATGATTTATCTCTCTTATTAGTTCTAAAGCTAAAAACCAATTATTGCCTCTAAAATGCAAAATTAAATGCCCTTCATTCTTGGGGCTCAGAAATGAAAATCCAGGTCATTTAATAAGTTACAGTAGAGGGATAGGTCAAAGCCTCCAGCATAGCCTACAGGTGCTAATGTGTGTATTTATGGTCTGGGAGCCATACCAGCCATACATGGGCCTGTTCTCCATGGACTCTGAGGTCTGAGAAGTGGCAGAAGCTAGGAAGTGATTTACTCATGGGGAGTGGAATCCACAGGGGTGGCCAAGGGAATTTGCTGACCACAGTGTCTACCTCGGGCCTAAAGAAATCTGACCCTGGACAATGAAGTAAGGTATAAGGGTTACAAATTGAGGGTGAAGTGGTGGGTGAACTGTTTCCTCCGTAAATTAGTGACTTTGCAAGACCAGAAATGTGTTTTGTGAATTTTGAGTTTTCCTGAAGGCAGTGTTGGCCACTACAATCAGGCTGGGAGCTCTGGGTAATAAAGAACTCATGTCCACAGTGGTCCAGTGGGGAAGGTCCATATCTTCAGCCTTTGCCCTGAAGTGCATGACGTGAGTGTTGATGGGTAATGGTCATCATTTAATTGACTGGCATTTCTGGCCAACACCTTGTTACTGAGGCCCTGTTCTCACTGCTCAGTCTCCAGGCATGGATTCCTAAATCTGCCTGTAAAGACCATCCTTCTGAACTTGAATACTATTACCTATAAAAAACCCATGAAATCTGCTTTATCCTGCCAGTGTTCCTCAATGGGGGCCCTGCTGTTACACTGGGTCAGAAAGTTCTTCAGTGAGCGGACTCTCACTCATTACTTGACTTGTAACAACCATGGTCTCAGCACCAGTAGCACCCTGCCATTATGAGAAGGTGACATAAAATATGATGTAAAAATATGTCATTATTTTATACTTTCACATTTTTCTATGTTCAGCCCTCATCAAGTGCAGTGCCCTGTTGTATTTAAACCTCAACCCCTTACCTCTGGCCTGCTCTGACTTCCAACCTTCTGGTGCCCACTCCAGATCACTCATTTAGTTACAAATCTCAAGACTCTCCTTATTCCATAAGGTAAGTTTATATTATCTATATCCATTAGGCTACTTCAGAGGGAAAGTTAGCAAAGCATTCTGAAGTGTTTTGTTTTGGTTTTTTTTTCTTGCTAAGCAATAAATACGTCTACATAGACCCAGCTGGGTAAGATGAGAACTCTTATTTAATCAAATCAACAAAAACAATCGTGACATTTTATCTGTAAACAAGTACGTTCAAACAGCAAAGCTTTCAGTTACAACTGTTTTTTAGCCACCTGATCATCTCATTGTCGTGAAATTCTTCTGCATCAAATACAAGTCTTGAATTATTTCAGCTCTTTTCCAGTCCTATCAATGGGTAACTTTTAGCAAATGGTTGTTCTGATTCCAATTCCTCATAATGATATTTCCTTACAAAATGACATTTTTCTGTCTACCTGTCTTATCAAGACAAAATGAGCAATAAACTTATCCCATGTTGGGCTTTGACCCACAACAGCAGAATTATTTGCTTAGGGCATAAACTAATTGATATGATTTGAGTTATAAAGTATGCACATTTTATTTACTTTATTACCAATGATCTTCCATTGGGAATAGGAGCTGTTAATACTTTTATGTGGGCTAGTAAATTTTCCATTGTTATTAATAAAAATGATTTGTTTTTTAAACCAAAAAGATTACAGAAGAAATATTTTATGACTTGGGAATATGTGACTGTAATTAAATGAATGCTAAAGTGAAATGTTATTTAATTAGAATATGCCACTAGAAACTTTAAATTTTATTGGAACAACTTTCAGAAACAGTCTCAGATATTATTGCATAAGTGTTGAAGGTTGTTTTGCTACTTCCAAGTAAGCCTCGGTGCTATTGCTGTCCCACAGGCAGGAAGTGATTTAATTGCCTTATTTCTGCCAGTTTTATTATTTATTATTTTACTTCCAATTTTATTGAGATACAGTGCTGTATATCAATTATAAGTTTAAGGTGTACAGCATAATGATCTACAGAATCATGAAAGAATTATCACAATAAATAGAGTGAACATCTGTTATCTTGTATAGATACAAAATTAAAGAAATAGAAAAAAATTTTTTTCCTTGTGATGAGAACTCTTCAGATTTCCTCTCTTAACAAGTTTCATAGATAACATACAGCAGTGTTCATTATATTTATCAGGCTGTATGTTACATCCTAGTACTTATTTATCTTACAACTAGAAGTTTGTACCTTGTGACTGCCTTCATCCAATTCCCCCTCGCCCACCACCCCTGCCTCTGGTAACCACAAATCTGATCATCTTATTAGGAGTTTGTTTTTGAAGTATAATTGACTTACAACACTGTTAGTTCCTGTTACACAACACAGTGATTTTGATATTTATACGTTTCAAAATGATCACCACAATAAGTCTACTTATGATCTGTCACATACATATTACATAGTTATTGACTGTTTCCAACACTGTACATTTCATACCCATGACTCATTTATTTTTGCAGCTGCAAGTTTGTACCTCTTAATATCTCTCACCTATTTTTCTCCTCCCCTCTGTAATCTACCAGTTGTCCTCTGTTATCTGTACCTCTGTTTCTGTTTTGTTATGTTTGTTCATTTTGTTTTGTTTTTCTGATTCCACATATAAGTGAAATCGTGCAGTATTTCTTTCTCTGACTTACTTTACTTAGCATAATACTCTCTAGTTTCATCCATGTTTTCACAAATAGCAAGATTTCATTTTTATTGGCTGAGTAATATTCTTGTGTGTGTGTATGTATGTATATATATATACCACATCTTTACCCATTCTTCTTTTGATGGGCACTAAGATTGCTTCTGTATCTTGGCTATCATAAACAATGCTGCAGTGAACATAAGGGTGCATATATCTTTTTCAAATTAGTGTTTTGTTTTTTTCAGATAAATACCCAGGATTGGAATAGCTGGATCATATGGTAGTTCTATTTTTAATTTTTTGAGGAACTTCAGTACTGTTTTGCATAGTGTCTGCATAAATTACATTCCCACCAACAGTGTGTAAGGGTTCCATTTTCTCCACACTCTTGCCAACACTTGTTATTTGTTGTCTTTTTGATAATAGCCATTCTGACAGGTGTTAGGTGGTGTCTCATTGTGGTTTTGATCTGCATTTTCCTGATGATTAATGACGAGCATCTTTTCATGTGCCTGTTGGCAATCTGTATGTCTCCTTTGAAAAAATGTCTATTCAAGACCCTCTGCTCATTTTTCAATCAGATTATTTTTCTTTTTTGATGTCAAGTTGTATTACTTCTTTATATATTTTGGATATTAATCCTTTATTGGATATATCATTTGCACATATCTTCTCCCATTCAGTAGGTAGACTTTTCATTATGTTGACAGTTTCCTTTGCTATACAAAAGCTTTAGTTTGATGTAGTTCCATTTGTTTATTTTTGCTTTTGTTTCCCTTGCCTGAGGAGACATATCAAAAAACAAAACAAAACAAAACAAAAAACCTTACTAAGACCAGTGTCAACGACTCACTGCCTGTGTTTTCTTCTAGAAGTTTTATGGTTTCAGGTCTTAAACTTAAGTCTTTAATCCATTTTGAATTTGTGCATGGTGTGAGAGAACAGAGTAGTCCAATTTGATTCTTTTGCATATAGCGATCCAGTTTTCCCAACACCATTTATCGAAGGAGGCTGTCTTTTCCCCACTGTATATCCTTGTTTCCTTTGTTGTAGGTTAATTGCCCATATCGGTGTGGGCTCATTTCTCGGCTCTCTATTCTGTTCCATTGATCTATGTGTCTATTTTTGTGACAGTACCATACTGTTTTGATTATTGTAGCTTTGTAGTATAGTTTGAAACCAGGGCACATGATATCTCCAGCTTTGCTGTTCTTTCTCAAGCTTGTTTTGGCTGTTTGGGATCTTTTGTATTTCCATACAAATTTTAGAATGCTAGTTCTGTGAAAAATTCCATTGGTATTTTGATTGCATTGAATCTGATTGCCTTGGGTAGTATGGTCATTTTAACAATAGTCTTCCAATCCAAGAGCACATTATATCTTTCCATCTGTTTGTCTTCAATTTTTTCATCAGTGTCTTACAGTTTTCCGAGTACAGAGCTTTTACCTCCTTAGTTAGATTTATTTCTAGGTATTTTATTCTTTTTGATGCAGTGGTAAATGGGATTGCTTCCTTAATGTCTCTTTCTGATAGTTTCTCGTTAGTGTATAGAAATGCAACAGATTTCTGTACGATTTGTATCCTGCAACCTTCATCAAATTCATTGAGTTCTAGTAGTTTTGTGGTGCTATCTTTAGGATTTTCTATGTATGGTATCATCTCATCTACAAACAGTGACAATTTTACTTCTACCTTTCCAATTTGAATTCCTTTTATTTTCCTTGTCTGATTGCTAAGGCTAGGACTTCTAATACTATGTTGAATAAAAGTAGTGACGGGGCTTCCCTGGTGGCGCAGTGGTTGAGAATCTGCCTGCCAATGCAGGGGACACGGGTTCGAGCCCTGGTCTGGGAGGATCCCACATGCCGCGGAGCAACTAGGCCCGTGAGCCACAATTACTGAGCCTGCGCGTCTGGAGCCTGTGCTCCGCAACAAGAGAGGCCGTGATAGTGAGAGGCCCGCGCACCGCGATGAAGAGTGACCCCCACTTGCCACAACTAGAGAAAGCGCTCGCACAGAAACGAAGACCCAACACAGCCATAAATAAATAATTAATTAATTAAAAAAAAAAAAAAGTGGTGAGAGTGGGCATCCTTTTCTTATTCCTGATCTTAGAGGAAATGTGTTCAGTTTTTAGCTGTTGAGTCTGATGTTAGCTGTAGGCTCGTCATATATGGCCTTTATTATGTTAAGCTATGTTCCCTCTGTATCTACTTTGTTGAGAGTTTTTATCATAAATGGATGTTGAATTATGTCAAAGCTTTACCTGTATCTATTGAAATTATCATTTTTATTCGATTTGTTGCTGTGTATTACATTGCTTGATTTACAGATACTAAACCAGCCTTGCATCCCTGGGATAAATCCAACTTGATCATGGCATATGATCCATTTAATGTATTGTTGAATTCATTTTGCTAATATTTTGTTGAGGATTTTTTCATCCCTGTACATCAACGATATTGGCCTGTGATTTTCTTTTTCTGTGATATCTTCATCTGATTTTAGTATCCTAATAGTATGAGTTTGGAAGTATTCCTTCCTCTGCAATCTTTTGGAATAGTTTGAGAAGGATAGGTTTTAACTCTTTAAATGTTTGGTAGAATTAATCTGTGAAACCATCTGGTCCTGAACTTCTGTTTGTTGGGAATTTCTTTTTAATAACTCACTCAATTTCATTACTGGTAATTGATCATATTTTATATTTCTTCCTGGTTCACTCTTGGGAGATTTTACAATTTTAGGAATTTGTCCATTTCTCCTAGGTTGTCTGTTTTACTGGCATATAGTTTTTTTGTAGTAGTCTCTTCTGATCCTTTGTATTTCTGTGGTGGTATTTAGAACTTCTTTTTCATTTCTGATTTCATTGATTTGGGCCCTCTTTTTTTGTGAGTCTACCTACATGTTTATCAATTTTGTTTATCTTTTTAAAGGATCAGCTGTAATTTCATTGATCTTTTGTTTTTGTCTTTAGTCTCTTATTTATCCACTGATATTTATGATTTCTTCTAACTGTGGGTTTTGATTGTTCTTTTTCTAGTTTCTTTAGGTGTAAGTTTGGTTGCTTGAGATTTTTCTTGTTCCTGAGGTAGGCTTGTATCACTATAAACATCCCTCGTAGAACAGCTTTTGCTGCATCCCATACATTTTGGATCATTGTATTTTTATTTTCACTTTTCTACAGGTATTTTTAAAATTTCTACTTTGATTTCTTCAGTGATCCTTTGGTTGTAAAGCAGCATATTGTTTAGTCTCCATGTGTTTGTGTTTTTTGCAGTTTTTTCTTATAGTTGATTTCTAGTCTCATAGTGTTACGGTTGGAAAAGATGCTTTATATAGTTTTGGTTTCCTTAAATTTACTGAAACTTTGTTTTGTGGCCTAGCCTGTGATCTCTCCCAGAGAATGTTCCATGTGCTCTTGAATGAATGTGTATTTTGCTATTTTTGGATGGAAACACACACACACACAACACACACACATATATACACACACACACATATATACATGTATATATATAAAGTAGATACACACATATGTATAAAGTAGATACACACGTATGTATAAAGTAGATACACACGTATGTATAAAGTAGATACACACGTATGTATATATAGTTATATATGTCTGGTCTAATGTGTCATTTAAGGCCAGTTTTTTTTTTATTGACTTTCTGTCTGTCCATTGATGTAAGTGGGGTGTTAAATTCCATGCTATTACTGTGTTACTGTCAGTTTCTTCCTTTATGTCTGTTAATATTTGCTTTACGTATTTAGGTGATCCTATGTTGGATGCATATATATTTACAATTGTTATCTCTTCTTGTTGGATTGATCCCTTTATCATTATGTAATGTCTTTCTTTGTCTCATGTAACAGTCTGTTTTAAAGTCTATTCTGTATGATATAAATATTGCTACCCTGGCTTTCTTTTAATTTCCATTTGCATGGAATACCATTTTCCATCCCCCTCATTTTAAGTCTTTGTGTGGCTTTAGATCTGACATGTGTCTTGAGGCTGTTTATATAGGGGTCTTGTTTTTGTATCTATTCAGCTAGTCTGTCTTTTGATTGGAATATTTAGTCTACTTACATATGAAGTAATTATTGAGAGAGATGTACCTTTTGTCATTTTGTTAATTTTTTTCTAGTTTTTGTTTTTCTTTTGCTCTCTTCCCTTGTGATTTGATTACTGTCTTTAGTGTTATATTTGGATTCCTTTCTCTCATGTGTATCTATTATAGATTTTTGGTTTGTGGTTACCATGAGGTTTATATATAACTATCTATCTATCTCTTATATGTGTGTGTACATATGTGTATATATATATATATATACACATACATACATACATATATGTGATTATTTTAGGTTGCTGATCTCTTAAGTTCAGAAGCATTTCAACAACCCTGCATTTTTTACTACCCTCCTCCGTATTTACTGTTTTCGACATATTTTATCTCTTTGTCTTGTTTATTCCTTAACCACTTAATATGGATATAGATGATTTTACTTTTGTCTTTTAACCTTCCTACTAGCTTTATAAGTAGTTGATTTACTACCTTTACTGTATATTTGCCTTTACCATGAGATATTTTCCTTTCATAATTTTCATATTTCTCATTGTGGCCTTTTCCACTTAGAGAAGTCCCTGTATCATTTCTTGTAACGTTGGTTGGTGGAGCTGAGCTCTTTTAACTTTTGCTTGTCTATAAAACTTTTGTACTTTTCCATCAAATCTAAATGAAAGCCTTGCCAGGTAGATTATTCTTGGTTGTAGGTTTTTCCTTTTCATCACTTTAAATATATCATGCCACTCCCTTTCTGGTCTGCAGTTTCTGCTGAAATATCAGCTGAGAGCCTTATGGGAGTTCCCTTGTATGTAACTGGTTGCTTTTCCCTTGATGCTTTTAATATTATCTCTTTATCTTTCTTTTTTGCCATTTCAATTACAGTGTGCCCCAGTGTGGGGCACAGTCCTCTTACTCCTTGGGGAGAACCTCTGTAATCTTAATTACCTCCTGGTTGTGGGTTACTCACCTCGGGATATGGGTCTTAACTATGCCATATCTCCACCCCTCCTACCCATCTCGTTGTGGTTCCTTTTTTATATCTTTAGTTGTAGAAGATCTTTTCTACTAGTCTTCCAGTCTTTCTCATCAATAATTGCTCTGTAAATAGTTGTAATTTTGGTGTGCCCATGGAAGGAGATGAGCTCAGGGTCTTCCTACTCTGCCATCTTGGCCACTTTTTCTCTGCTCATTTGAATTACTAATAAAGATCAAAAGTTGGACATTTGGAAGCAAACTATCTATTTTTGTGCAACTGAAAGTTGGAATATACTATATTTGAACTTTAATTTTCTCAGTATTAACTCAGTAACTAAATATTTTATATTTCGTTCATATATACACTTAGGCTTAACTTTTTACATTACCTAATTTAACTATTAATGAGTTATTTGGTAGGTTTTGATTGTACAAAGTGTGCTGCCTTATTTTTCTGAATTCAGAACCTACCATAAGATCTTTTTGTCAAAGCAATAATTTTTCATCTTGTAATGACTAATGTTATATAAAATTAGGTGAGATTGCTTTTGACAAGAAGTTTTCTATTAGAAGCTTGATGCTTGCTATGGGTGTCATTGAACCCTGTGTCTATGAAATTGGACAGCAGGTTTTATTTTAATGACTGCTGTTTGATATTCATTTTAACATAGCCACATTTCTGGACTTGACTATAGAAAAATTGGCAAACTGCCTCAAAGGAACATCTCCATTGACTGAATATGTAGAATTAGAGTACTCCTTTTTGACTTTAGATGCAGGAAAGATCACAATAAGTGGAATATTTGATTTAACTTTAAAAACCTAGTACAAGGTCACAGATGCAGTGTACGTATATAAATCATATGGGCAATGGCCCAGTTGAAGCCAGCCCCTTTAAATCATAAGGTTGCATAGCTACCCAATACCAAAGACCTCTGGAAGCTCGTATGAAAGCAGCCAATGCCAGTTAGACATATCATGTGATAGTTATTAGACAACAAGGAAGACTGAAACAATAAAATCTTTCATAGGTAACTGACTAATGTATGAATATGTAGGTGGTTGTGATTTGGTAGGGACTGTGCTTAGTTTTCTATGACCAAATGTGTGCAATATTTCTACCATTTCCACTTAATTGTTTTGTTAACCCTATCTAAAGGTTTATAACAACTAAACATCTGAACCCTAAGGTATATTCTATAGGGGAGGACTGCTCAACCTCAGTACTACTAGAATTCTTTATTGCTAGGGATTGTCCTATGCATTGTAGGATGCTTAACAATACCCTTGGTCTCTATACACTAGATGCTAGTAGCATCTTCCCCTTCACTACCCCACCCCCAACACTGGCTGTAATAATCAAATGTTTCCAGACATTACCAAATGTCCCTTGAGAAGCAAAATCATCCTGGTTGAGAATCACTGCTACAGAGCCAAGAAGGGAAGAAGTCCTCTTTCATCTCATTCTCTTTCAGTCCTCTTGGAAGAGACTCCCTCATGATTACTTGGCATCTTACATAGTTATTGAGAGGGTCATAGTCCGTGTTTCTGTTAAAAAAAAAAAATTATATATATTATATATACTATATAAAAATTATATATACTATATTTTCCTGAGGGCTCAGAAGCCAAAATTTCCATCTTGGGACAATTTTTATTTTAATTGAAAACTTGTCCCAGTTGGTTGTATTTAAGAACTAAATTTTCCAAGGAGAATAGTACCTCAGTACTTTATCTGTGCAGAGGAACAATGGATTGCTGCTCAAAAATTTAGCTGTTTGAATTCAAAATAGGGACATTAGGAAAGGGATGTGTGGTGTAACAGGATACATGGAACTAAAAAATTATTTTGTATATTTTGGAATACAGTGTGAACAGCTATTCATCACTTTCTTCTTTAGCTTTTGATGTGTATATCAGATAGGAATGTGTTTGTTGCAGGTGAGAAAGATAGCAACATATTGTCTAAAGTTAAGGGCAATACCAGCATTGGACCAACTCAATACATGGGATAGTATGGCTGTCAGAATCTCTGTTGTGGCTTACCTCTGTTCTGTGTGTTTAGTACTGGCTTCCTTTCCAGACAAGCTCTCTCATCGTGCTTCTGAGATAATTATAGTTGTAGGTCTTAAGTTCTTTTAACTTTAGATCAAAGATGGAAGACAGGGCATCTGCATCTGAGGGTAGGGTCTGTCTTACCTAAACTGCTTGAGTCTTAATGGATAGAAGGGAATGATAGTACAATTGACCCTTGAAAATGGGGGTTTTGGGACTCTGACCCTTGGTGCAGTCCAAAATCCCTGTATAACATATAGTTGGTCCTCCCTATCTGGGGTCCCTCCACACCCATGGTTCTGCTGCATTCATGAATTCAACTCTAGTATTTACTGTTTTTTAAAAATCTGCGTAAAAGTGGACCTGCGCAATTTAAACCCTTTTTGGTCAAGTGTCAACTGTACTTAGTTGGCTAGAAGAAAGTTGAATGGTTTTTGAGGACAAAAATAACATATGGCCATTTCTAGATGTTTCTATCCTATCTCACTAAAAAAAATAAGGCCATGGACAGCAGGAATCATGTCTTATACTTCATTTTATTTTCCTTGGTCCCTCATAATGCTTTGTGCTCAACAGACATACAGTGCATTTGTATGTTAAAAAGAGCTTGGAAATCATGTCTTATTCTTATAAAGAGATCAAAGCATTTTTAATGTTTAAAACAGATAACAATTCTGAGTTTCCATGGAATAAGAGTAATAGGAGAACAGCATGCTATCCTATTTTAAAGTAATAATCATTCAAATGACTTATCTGAGGTGATAGTTAGATAATAACTTTTCCACTTACTCACCTAATGTCTTTCAGAGAGAAGGTAGATCAAAAAGTAGTTTCTAAGTAAGGGAAGAGGAAAATGCAAATATATATCATTATTACTAAGGAGTTCTTTCTGTAACAAAGTTGTTTTCCTATATAATATAAAACCATAAAGGGGGGCTTAATGAATCTCTGGATTCAAAGATATCAAACACAAAGATCTAGATATCTACAATCAGACTAAATAAAAATAAAGCTTATTTACATCATGTTTGCTTAGGGATTTATTTGTGTAAGAAAATTAGGCTGCACATTTCCTAAGCTTAACTTCATATTCAATTAGGTATTTGGAAACTACGTTGTTTTGATACCACTTATGAAAAAGAAAACCAAACAAAAAACCAAAAACACTTAATGCATCATCAACAAGTCCTGGTTTTGATCAATACCAAGCTTCATTCACCCCAAAGACTGACAGCATGGTGCCCCCATTTTGCTTTCTAATGACACATCTCTGTATGAGAGAAATGCAATTGTCGTTCCACAAAACACAAAGCACATTATGTTAGATGAGGTCTTGTATTTCCACATTTTGGCAAAAGCAAGAACATTCTCATTTGCACAACTAATGTGTTTAGTTTTAAAAACACAATTATTTCTTCTAGTGTAATGAAGATGATATTTAATACTGAAAGCTCTAAGTTTTTTATTTATGGAAAAGCAACATAATTCTAAATTACTTATGTAAATATGTTCAGATGCACTCTATACACATTTCTAAATGTGATTCATTGAAAACAATACACTTAATTTGTTGCCAACTCAAATAACAATAAATCTGATCTCGTAATATTTCAAAAAGATTCCTTTTTCAGGTTGGAGATGATTACATGTTTATAACTTAGAAGGGCAGATAACAATTTACATAGATAATTTAAAGAATAAAAATCTATTATAAATGTTAATAGGAAGAATTGTAGAAGCACCGTTGGTATATTTTAAATAAGTTTGATTTTGTTATTGTTGTTGAATAAGGATATTCAAATTTACTCTTTTGCAGTAGTTTTTAATTATCTGGGAAACCTTTATTTACCGAGATGATTGCTGTACTGAGTTTGGGTTTATACAGTTTGAGTGGTGTTGGTAACCAATAAAAGAAATCATAAATGCCATGGCATTTACCTTCTGGACAGAGTTGGTAAACCTGGGGTGTTTAGTGCATGGGGAAATGTTCTGCTGGCAGTTAGCCAGGTATTTGTAAATTTTTAAATATCTCCCTTGTGTGCTATTCTTAAAAACAAGGCCGAATAAAGGAGAGGTTATTGTTTGAGGTTTCTGCTACTTAGGAAAGTTGCAAGGTATTTGGCTTCTCTAATCCTTGATTTCCTAATCTATAAAATCAGTGATAGCTATTTATAGAACTATTTGGGGGATCATATGAGAAAAGGGATGTGAAAGAGTTGAGCACAGGGCCTAGGACCCTGGAGGCTCAATGGATGTTTGTCCCCCTACTTCCCCCAAACTCCCGGTATCCCATCTTCTTAGGTGACTTCCAGCTTCTGGTTCTCTCTTGCTCCTCTCAGCCTGAACCTGCAGCTACTCAAAATGACCTCTTCCTGGAGATGTCTCTGGTTCTACCTTAGACCAAAGATTTCAATGACTGGAGTTAAATTTTCTGAGAAGGATCATAGGCATCATTATATTCCCAAACCAACTCGGGGTGGGGGGTGGGGTGGGAATCCTGTTATTATACAATATACCTAAAGTAGGAGAACAAATATCCTCAGAGTGTGACCGTCCATAAACTTATCTACACTTTTCTCACCACCTTACCTTCTCTACTGGCTTTCTAGGACAGAATGTTTTTAACTTAAATTCAGTAGAGGATGTAAAGATGAACTTGTGTGGGGAGTGTATCAGTGATACGCTATTTCTTGAAAGAAAGCAACTCTAGTTGAATCACTCAGTTCCCCAAAAGAAGGAGGATGTGGGTAAAGATCCAAAAGTATAGGGTACACACTTTGACAATGGTTGTGAATTTCTACAAATCCTAATGTTCTGTGTGACTAGTTTATAAGCATATTCCTATCCTTCTCTGATATAATTACAGCAATATCCAGAAATTTGCCTAATTCAAAGTTGTTCATTAATGGAAGACAAGGGAAAAAACTGCTAGTACTTACCATTTGAAAATAATCAACATGGAAAGTATAAATGAAATAGTTATAGCTACTAGGTAATAGTATAGTTATAGTTATATAGTAATATATAACTATATAGTAGTATATAACTATATACTATAGTTATATAGTAATAGTTATAGCTAATAGGTGATTCATCATAGACTTTAGCAAAAGGTAGATTAAATTAGTGACATATTGAATTTTCAGTTGTCACAGAAATTTAGAATAAAGTAGTATTAATTGCTTAATGACAAATGATTTAATATAGTAAAATACTATGCTTATTTTTAAGGGTTTCTAAATGTAAAATAAAGGAAATATGTGAAAGTATTTGAACTCAAAGTATTTCTTAGATACTAAAGGCTATTGTTTTCAGTGAATTTAGTAACAAATCTGATTTTTCTAATTACTAAATATATTAATAATTATTTATATGTAATGCTATTAACAATTCTGTATATGTTTTATGGATAAACTCCATAAAAGCAAAATCAGAAATCTTACATACAAACTGACAGAAGAATTCTCTATGCATAGTGCGTCCATAAAAGACAGAGCTAAAAAGAATGCTAAAAAGATCTTCCTCCTGACTTCCCTCATGTCTGGGACCCTATGAGGCATCAGCAGAAAAGGATTCATATTTTCCCAGTTAAATGTGAGCCCAGACGCCCAAACAGAGTTTTACTTGTAGACAATTTTTGTATGTCTAATCTTCCATGAAGAGAGAACAGAACTTCTAATAAGTTAAAGTAAACACAGAGAACATTCTGAAAATCTGAGACTGTTGCATGTAATTATTTGACAGGATGGACTGCCAAATTAAAATATATGTACATATATAAACTATATATATATGTTTTAAATCTCAAAGAAACAAAAGATATAAAGTAGAGCACAGGGAAAACCCTAATAATAAGAAGAAATAAAGCCACCAGAGAGACTAATATTAAAACACTAAATTTTCAAATAGTAAAAAGGCAGTAACATCTCCTGGGACTTCATAAAATGGGATTCAGACCCACTATTTGTTGACAATGTAGGTAAAAACAGAAGAGAAGGTGCAAATAAGTGTTCCAGGGTTGCTCTGATAGAAAGTATTCTCTCAAAAGGATAAAAAAAGAAAAAGCTGGAGAAGAAAATTTCACTGCAGGTTCTCCAAGAGATTATTTCTAGTCTCATAGGAAAATAGGTGAGCATGGTGGATGTAAGGTTGAACGTCTTCAGATTCTTGAAAAATTATACTAGAAAGAATAGCTAAATCCTTTCCTCCCTAGTTTTTGCATCTGCTGACAGAATGCTTAGGCTGGCCATTTATGGACTAGAGGTGGGGCAAGGCGGAAGGCAAGAATATCAGGTAAGAAGCTGTTAAGACAGTTCAGACAAGAGATAATGAGCACCTTGGCTATAGTCATGTGGATGAACTGAAGGAAGGTGAGAGCGTGGATTACATGCCTATTTAGAAAGTTAAATCATATGGATTTACTGAGTAAATGGAGAGGAAACCAAAAACAAAAACCAAAAACAAACAAAAAACAAAAGAGAGAGTCCAGCATGACACTTAGGTTTCTGGTTTGAATAGGAGCGGGTTCTAGCCTATGAGAACTGACTTGCAAATACTCAGCATCGTGTAGTGTGCAATTGGTGTGTAATGTTGACCCACTACCTTTGTACAATGAGCACTAGGGATGTCAGGTGATGCTTTCTTACTTGATCTCTTTGGCATGTGCCATATGTCTTCGGTGATTAGGACCTTCCCTAGGGCTCACTAACATCCAAATTATTTCAGTCAAGAGACAGAGACCTCCAAGGGTTGGGAGGGGTGGATAGGTGGAACACAGGATTTTTAGCCATTGTAACTACTCTGATATTATAATGGTGGATACAAGTTACATATTTGTTCAAGTACATAACATGCACAATAGTAAAAGTGGACCCTAATGTAAACTATGAACTTTGGGTAATGATGATGTATCAATATAGGTTCATCAGGTGTCACAAATGTACCACTTTGAGGGGAATGTTAATAATGGGGGAGGCTATGTATGTGTTGTGGGTACAGGGCATATGGGAAATCTCTGTACCTTCTACTCATTTTTGCTATGAACCTAAAACTGCTCTAAAAGTAAAATCAAATTGAAAAAAGACAACTGCAAAGTAAATATCCACAAATCTAATGTCTTAGACCCAAGTTAAGGGGTGAGATGGAAGGGAATTGTATAAAGTCAGAAATAAGTTTTGATATATGTTGGGATACTATAATGATTGAAGCCACACAGTTCTGTATAGGGATCAGAAAAATAAAGACGTTTTAGGAAAAGAATCCCAGTGAGAAAACTGAATAATATAAAAAAATTTTTTATCAGTATAAATACAAGATCTGCAACTACTCCATGGAGGCACTCTAATTCCTATGTTCCAGAAAAATTTGAGCACATATACACTAACTGCTCTCTTCTAGGATTTTTAGGGTTTTTAAAAATTATTTATTTATTTATTTAGTAAGATTCACTCTCGGTCCCTATAATGTGTTACATATTAGCTGGAACATATATCTGAGGAGCAAGTTTTCTACTGTGAATACTTTTGGAATAATCTCTAGGAATTGAAAAATAATGCATTCAACACACTTTTAATTGAATACCTGTTATGTTCCAGACACTATTCTAGGTGGTGGGGATATACTAGTAAACAAAATAAATAAAAATTTCTAGTTTCTTGGAGTTTGCATTCAGGTTAAGAGAGAATATAAATGTATTGCTAGCTAAGATTATAGTACATACAAGCTAAGA
This sequence comes from Eubalaena glacialis, assembly GCF_028564815.1. Classification (NCBI taxonomy): domain Eukaryota; kingdom Metazoa; phylum Chordata; class Mammalia; order Artiodactyla; family Balaenidae; genus Eubalaena; species Eubalaena glacialis. The sequence continues at coordinate 115,735,710 of NC_083721.1, forward strand.
ATAATAAGGAAGCAGGAGAAGAAGCTAGAGAGGGATCAGGGAGGGAGATGATTGCTCTTTTCCACAGAGTGGTGAGGAGACTTAGTGAGTGAAGGAATTATGTGCATACTGGAAAGAAGAGGACTTCAGGCAGAGGGAAGAGCAGGAAATGTTTGGTAGGTTGAGAAATATCAAGGAGGCCAGAATGGCTAAAATAGAGAGGAGGGGAGGTATCCTGTGGTCAGATCATCCAGTACCTCATAGAGCTATATTACCTTCTGCTACATAACACATCACAATAAAACCTAGTGGCTTAACACAGTAATCATTATTTCTCACACTTCTGTGGGTTCACTGGGTGATTCTTCTGCTGGTCTTGCCTGGGTTCCCTCAAGAGCTGAAGCCATCTGGCAGCTCTGTTGGAGCTTATGGTCCAGGATGTCCATAGGTGACATAGTTTTCTACGACGGCCTTCGTCACATAGTGGCAGAAGTGTTCCAAGAGGATGAGAGAGAGAGCTTTAGGCCTCAAGATCTGGGTTCAGAGCTTGCTCAAGGTCCCCTCTGATACATTCTAGGAATCAAAGGAAGTCCCAAGGCCAGCCCAGATTCAGGGAGTGGGGGAGGAGACGGCCTCTTCATGGGATGAGTAGGAAAGCATCTGTGGCTATTTAAAAACCACCTCACAGGCTGTAGTTAAGGCTTAGAACTATTTTGCAAGAGTCATGAGAAGTGATGGGAGGATTTTGAGTAGAGAAGTCATATGAACAGGCTTGTTTTTCAAAGAGCACACTAGCTTCTGTATGAAGAACAAACAAGAAACCACTTAGGAGGCTAACACTGAATAGCATTCCCTCTATCACCCATTAAACCTACAGAAAGAAGCCGACAGCTTTTAGTAGACAGAGCTGTTATGGTCATATTCCATGGGTTCCCTCATGATTCAACTTGCTGCAATGTAGTAAACATCAGTTAAGACATAAAATTAAAGCTTTCTTTTCCAGAAAAAGACAATGACCTGTATGTGCTATATTTTTACTTTCATTTAGTTAAATTTAGTTGTCAACATTCAAAAAGCATGAGCTTTCACATACAGTCTATATTTCTGGCTTCTCTTGAAAAAACAAGTGTAGACATTACATTAAATTCTCCATGCTGCACAGGGACTTTGTCATTTAAAATAAGAATATCATGATTATCTCAAGGCATTTATGTCTTTTTCCAAAGAACTCTAAGCAGTGTAACAATACTCTGGAGTGGAAACAGCCTTTTACATTATCAACTGTAGGAGTTCTTGCAGTCCTGTGCACGTTTCATAGATGTGCATATATTATGCATGCCATAACTATGTATAGATTCTAAGTTAAAACTTGCTGTCATTTTCTGATTTTGTCTTCATCTTTGTTGTTGTTCTCCTCACAGTAGTCTTCCATACTGTAAGTACAGGTGAGAAGGCTATATATTGAGTGAATTTAAATAAAAGACTGAAGAGAAGAAGGCCAGAAGGGATGTTGGTTAAGATAGAAGAGAGAACAGAGTTTGAGACTTTCCACTGCCCAGGAGGGAAATGTTAGCGCTTGAAGGAACTTAGTGATCATCTACTTCAGTTTCTCCTGTAATAGTCAAGAAAATGAGTCTTGCAAATGCCCCATTCTGGAGGCCTGTAGGCAGAATGCAGCCTGCAAATAAGTTTTATTTTACCTTCAAGGCATTTTATTATTCGTTAAATTTAGTTTTCAACATTCAAAAATCAAGAGCTTTCACATCAATCTATATTTCTGGCTTCTCTTGGAGATTCAAGTTATCTTAGAATACTGGATTTTTCACAGCCTTCCTTACTAAGCCTGCCTCGTCATTTCCAATCCTACCTGTACTTTGGTGACATTTTATTGTAGCCTCTGGGTCACACAAGACTTAATGGCAGAGATGAGCATGTTCTTTCCGGTTCATTCTTCTTGCCTTTCTTTGTGATTCTAGTTTTACTGATTTTTTTTCCAGACAATAAATAGCCATTAAAATCCTATTTTCTTCTCCAAATTGGATAAAGATATTTGTGGATCTTAGTAAAGCCACTTCCCACCCCTTTAATTAAAAAAAAAGTCCTATAACTCACTGAACAAAAGGCAGATAGGCCATTTCAGAGCCAGGATCTTGAGGGATCATCAGCTGACAATGAAAGGGCAGAGTGATTCCTTCCTCACTGAGGTACATGGTAAGAGTGACTCCAGCTGAAGAAGTCATTAAGAAACTCCTAATAGTCAGGTACCACAATGTTCATTGCAGCACTATTTACCATAACCAGGACATGGAAGCAACCTAAGTGTCCATTGACAGATGAATGGATAAAGAAGATGTGGCACATATATACAATGGAATATTACTCAGCCATAAAAAGGAATGAAATTGAGTTATTTGTAGTGAGGTGGATGGACCTAGAGTCTGTCATACAGAGTGAAGTAAGTCAGGAAGAGAAAAACAAATACCGTATGCTAACACATATATATGGAATCTAAAAAAAAAAAAGGTTCTTGAAAGAACCTAGGGACAGGACAGGAATAAAGATGCAGACGTAGAGAATGGACTTCAGGGCACGAGGAAGGGTAAGGGTAAGCTGGACGAGGTTGAGAAAGAGTGGCATTGACATATATGCACTACCAAATGTAAAATAGATAGCAAGTGGGAAGCAGCCGCATAGCACAGGGAGATCAGCTTGGTGCTTTGTGACCACCTAGAGGGGTGGGATAGGGAGGGTGGGAGGGAAATGCAAGAGGGAGGGGATATGGGGATATATGTATACGTATAGCTGATTCACTTTGTTATACAGCAGAAACTAACACAACATTGTAAAGCAATTATACTCCAATAAAGATGTTAAAAAAAAAAACCTCATAATAATCATGTACCTTCGCACTTCAAAGTCTACTCATTAGAAAACCACATCTTTTAGCCTTTTATTAATATGCTATAAAAAAACCATTGCCTTCTGTATGCAGAGATGAGTTAGGCATACAATGGAATAAGATTCCCACTGCCAGGGAACAAATTAAAACAAAAGCTGTCAGTATAGAATCTTGCCCAGCTTCTAGAATATGCATTAGATGCATTCAATTTGATAAATTCAGCTAAAGCAGTGTATTCATAAAAGGGTTCATTGTTAACTTTGAAGTGTCTTTTCTGAAAAACAGACAAAATCCTATAATATGGTTTCACATATTATCTTTAGATATATTTATGTAGAATATTTGCTGCTTTTTTAAAACTTTTTTTGAATTAAATGTTTACTTATCCTCACCATGGCCAGGCTGCGTGTCACAGGATGGTTTGTAATTAGCAGTTTCGTGTCTTTGAGGCTTGTTAAAGAAAACAACTCAAAGAGCTACTTCAAATATCATGGAGAAGGAATGTGCAAAATATCACATCCTATACACTGTAACTGAGGTGATTAATTGCCTATTTCTGTACATTTCACATATGTATGACATGATCAGCACACCTGCGTAGTCTCAGCAGAATGACTACCTCCAGATCTTTCCAGAAAAATCACTAGGTGTAGTACTTACAAAGTATTAAAGTCATATTATTGACCAAAGAGAATAGTAAGTTCTGTAATAAGAGTAAGAATTCTAGCAAAAATGTTTGTCACTTCATTGAAATTTATATCCCTATAAATGATAGAATTAAAATATTCATCTTTGATTGTCTTGCTATAACTGAAGGGACTAATAGTTTATAAGCATCATTCTCAGAGGAGGTCTAAGATGCCTTTAGACCAGTGATCCCCAGCCTTTTTGGCACCAGGGACCTGTTTTGTGGAGGACAATTTTTCCACGGGTGGGAGGGTGTGGGGAATGGGGGTGGGGGGGTATATGGTGGTTCAGGCGGTGATGCGAGCACTGGGGAGCCGCAGATGAAGCTCCGCTCACTCTCCCGCCGCTCACCTCCTGCTGTGCGGCCCGGTTCCTGACAGGCAGTGACCAGTACTGATCCGCGGCCCGGGGGTTGGGGGCTCCTGCTTTAGACAATTACTTTTTGTTGACATCTTACTTGACATATAATCAAACTATGTTGCCCTGCAGACCTGATCCTAAACTTTCCATGCTTATACTTACTGACCTGCTAAATATGAAGCTTATAGACTTCTGTACTCTGACTCTTCCTCTAAGTAATTGGTTATTCAATTGATTCATATGGGATTAGTAAGATCATGTCTTTAGTATGTCTTCCAATAAGTTCTAGACTATCTCTGAGTGTATAGAAAGTGTTAAGAAGTATAAAAAAGTGAATGAGATCAAATTCCTCCAAAAGGAGATGCCTGTATTCCTCTATGTATTAAAATCCTCCTAAATCAGGCTGCATCTGCCTTTTAAATCTGGCCTCCATTAAACTCTGCTCCAGCCAGACTGGTCTACCAGCAGGGTCTGAGCATGCCTTCAGCTTTTCTGCTTTCTTACTCTACCTGAATCCCCAATCAAATCTTCCCCATCAACTTTTATACATCTTTTAGGACTTGGCTTATATCCTTCACACCTTGATTATGAGATCTGCTTTTGGAAAATTGAGCTAATCTCTCAAGAGTCAGTTGCATTCCCTGAGCCAAGCACTGGGGCCCTGAAGATTGCAGCACCTGGTTCCTGTTCTCAGGGTGCTTGCTGTCCAGTGGGAGAGACCGTGGCCACACTGTGCATCCAGTGCCTTGACAGAGGATTCCCAGAGGGCCTGTGTGCCCAAAGAGGAACACTGACCCCAAAGGTGGGGCAAATGGAAGTAAAGCTGGATCATCAGAGGTCACCTGAGGAAGGGGCAAGTAGAGGTAGATGATTATGGCAGACGGTGAGGAGGGGGCAGAGGCTCAGAGAAATGAGGATGGGGATACTCCTGGGCTAGTACAGATCCTGAAGTGGGCGGGAAAGGTGGTGGGAGATGCAGCCAGAGACGTGAGCAGGAGGAAGATCTTAAGGATCCTATCTCCTATAAAGGAGTTTGAGGGTTTTTTTGTTTTTGTTTTTTTTATGAAATTCAAATTTCAGTGGCTATAAACTTTTTTTTTTTAATAGTAATCTTTTATTTATTTATTTATCTTTGGCTGTGTTGGGTCTTTGTTTCTGTGCGAGGGCTTTCTCTAGTTGCGGCAAGCGGGGGGCCACTCTTCATCGCGGTGCGCGGGCCTCTCACTGTCGCGGCCTTTCGTTGCGGAGCACAGGCTCCAGACGCGCAGGCTCAGTAGTTGTGGCTCACGGGCCCAGTTGCTCCGCGGCATGTGGGATCTTCCCAGACCAGGGCTCGAACCCGTGTCCCCTGCATTGGCAGGCAGATTCTCAACCACTGCGCCACCAGGGAAGCCCCGAGTTTGAGTTTTATACTGAGTTATGAGGAAGCACGGAAGTGACGAGAGCTCATCTCTAAGGTATCTTATAGCTTTGAAGTCTGTAATTCTCTGGCCCCAGTTCTCTTCTACTTAACACACTCGCCCAAAACTAACTTGAATGGCATAGCGTTCTCATTTGCATTTATATCATATCCTTTACAGTGGGCTTTGTATATAGTAGGTGATTAAAAATGCCTATCAGATTTCTCTATTTTACTGTTATATTCTGAGGGGCAGAAACCATATCTTATCTTCTGTTTTATCCACATAGTACCCAGTATTATAAATATTAAATGAGTGAATGAAAGATATGGGTGGGACCCCAGCCTGAATCTATGGCATCTTCCTTTTAGTGGGCCCAAGGTTTAAGAGCCTGAGTGCAAACATGTTTCCTTTACTTTTTGCTGCACAAATACTGGCTAAAAGCCTATGAGGTGCCAGGACTGAGACTTACAACATTGCGTTACAGTCAGTGCCCTCTTGGATTTTATATTCTACCTTTTCTCTTGCTTCTCTGCCCTTACCCATGTGATTACAAAGGTTCAGCAAAATTAGACACCCCTCCCACATAAATCATGGGAAATAATTTAAAAGAATCTGGAGCCCTACTTGAAATTAAATTGTTCTTTATATTTCTGTTTTATTGTTGCTGCCAAAATTTTTGATGTAGTGGAAAGAGAGCATGGAATGCCATATCAGACAGACTGGGTTTGAATCTTCATTCTGCCATTAATAGGTATATAATTCTTGCACAGTCTACCTTCTCTAAATCTGTTTATCCAACAGAAAAACTGAGCTCACTAGGACAACACATGGTGTTTGTTGGATGCATAGGAGATGCCAGTTTCCCATTCTTCCACTTGTTTTTTATCAGGATGTTGATTTCATCATGGAAACAGAGTGAAGAGAAGAACTTGCAGTAAAGCCATTTGAGGTTCTCCCAGTGTCAGATGTCAAAGTAGCACAAAATCATTTTAGGTCTATGACACAGGGCACAGCAGTGAGAAAATGCCAGAACTGTCAAAGCAAATGGGTAATAAGAATAGAAGTTTTATGTCTTGTTTTATCAGATGTGCATATTAAATATTTTATAATAAACCCAAGAGGCAGATTATATTCATCTCCATTTCACAAATGAGAAAACAGAGGCTCAGAGAAGCAAACTTGCCCAAAAGTAATGTGTAAGCTGAGATTTGACTCCAAGTACATTCACCATCAAAGGCTCAAGCCTTTTCTTCCCAAGCCACAGCATGGGACAAGCCACACTGCCAACTATGAAAAAAGTAAAGTACTGTTGTCCATGTTCTGGTCTACTACTGATTGTAAGAGCTAAAAGGCAGAGACCTGTTTTTAAAAGTCTAAGAAAAAATATCAGAAAAAAAGTGTGCCACAGCAGCTATATTCAGAATCATAAATCATTAATTTTTTTTTTTTACTCTTTTTTTTTTTTTATTTCCTGTCAGTGTTTTTTTTTTTTTTTCACACACACTGTATTTTATTTTTACAAGAGATAAATAGACTGACACCAAGCATTGTACATGGATGACCACAACAAAAGCAACAATGATTGCAATTACCAAACATGAAACACACTCATACTATGTCATAATATTGACATTCAGTCCAGTAATCCTCCACTGTAACAGCTCCTTTACTTTGCATTGAAAATTGATTTGTATATTCTTTGCCTCTGAGTTCTTGTGGGATTTTTTCTTTTTTTAAATTCAACCAGAAAGTCACAAAAATTATACTCATCCTCATCAGTTCACTCAGTCCCATGTAATGAATTTTTTTTTTTCATCTTGATCTTTTGTTAGCACTTTTATGAGCTCATCAGTTTTTCATTAGAGTTCTGAAAATGCTTATTCATTCAGTTCAGCAGTACAGTCAGGTACCAGAAACCTGTACTTGTCAGAGTCTTTTCCATGAATTTCCTGAAGATGAAACCCTTTTATAGGAACATATTTACAAAAGCATCAGAGTACACCCACAACTGTCTGTAATTGACAAAAGACTTAAAAATGACCACGGTTAAAGATTTGATGAAAGTTCATAATAATGCAGTTGACAAGAAAATTAGTTATTTCTGAGATATACATTTTAAAGTAATAACTAGGATTATGACTTATAACATTATACCAGAACATATAAGATTTGTAGAAATTTCATGTAATGTCTGAAACATTTATATTAACATATTTCCATACAAATAACCCAATGAAAGTTTAGTATTCGTTGTTTTGTTTGTTTGTTTATACTGCAGGTTCTTATTAGTCATCAATTTTATACACATCAGTGTATACATGTCAATCCCAATCGCCCAATTCAGCACACCACTATCCCCACCCCACTGCAGTTTTCCCCCCTTGGTGTCCATATGTCTGTTCTCTACATCTGTGTCTCAACTTCTGCCCTGCAAACCGGCTCATCTGTACCATTTTTCTAGGTTGCACATACATGCGTTAATATACAATATTTGTTTTTCTCTTTCTGACTTACTTCACTCTGTATGACAGTCTCTAGATCCCTCCACGTCTCAACAAATGACTCAATTTCGTTTCTTTTTATGGCTGAGTAATATTCTATTGTATATATGTACCACAACTTCTTTATCCATTCGTCTGTTGATGGGCATTTAGGTTGCTTCCATGACCTGGCTATTGTAAATAGTGCTGCAATGAACATTCGGGTGCATGTGTCTTTTTGAATTACGGTTTTCTCTGGGTATATGCCCAGTAGTGGGATTGCTGGGTCATATGGTAAATCTATTTTTAGTTTTTTAAGGAACCTCCATATTGTTCTCCATAGTGGCTGTATCAATTTACATTCCCACCAACAGTGCAAGAGGGTTCCCTTTTCTCCACACCCTCTCCAGCATTTGTTGTTTGTAGATTTTCTGATGATGCCCATTCTAATTGGTGTGAGGTGATACCTCATTGTAGTTTTGATTTGCATTTCTCTAATAGTTAGTGATGTTGAGCATCTTTTCATGTGCTTCGTGGCCGTCTGTATGTCTTCTTTGGAGAAATGTCTATTTAGGTCTTCTGCCCATTTTTGGATTGGGTTGTTTGTTTCTTTAATATTGAGCTGAATGAGCTGTTTATATATTTTGGAGATTAATCCTTTGTCCGTTGATTCGTTTGCAAATATTTTCTCCCATTCTGAGGGTTGTCTTTTCGTCTTGTTTATGGTTTCCTTTGCTGTGCAAAAGCTTTGAAGTTTCATTAGGTCCCATTTGTTTATTTTTGTTTTTATTTCCATTACTCTAGGAGGTGGATCAAAAAAGATCTTGCTGTGATTTATGTCAAAGAGTGTTCTTCCTATGTTTTCCTCTAAGAGTTTTATAGTGTCCAGTCTGACATTTAGGTCTCTAATCCATTTTGAGTTTATTTTTGTGTATGGTGTTAGGGAGTATTCTAATTTCATTCTTTTACATGTAGCTGTCCAGTTTTCCCAGCACCACTTATTGAAGAGACTGTCTTTTCTCCATTGTATATCTTTGCCTCCTTTGTCATATATTAGTTGACCATAGGTGCATGGGTTTATCTCTGGGCTTTCTATCTTGTTCCATTGATCTATGTTTCTGTTTTTGTGCCAGTACCATATTGTCTTGATTACTGTAGCTTTGTAGTATAGTCTGAAGTCAGGGAGTCTGATTCCTCCAGCTCCGTTTTTTTCCCTCAAGACTGCTTTGGCTATTCGGGGTCTTTTGTGTCTCCATACAAATTTTAAGATGATTTTTTCTAGCTCTGTAAAAAATGCCATTGGTAATTTGATAGGGATTGCATTGAATCTGTAGATTGCTTTGGGTAGTATAGTCATTTTCACAATGTTGATTCTTCCAATCCAAGAACATGGTATATCTCTCCATCTGTTGGTATCATCTTTAATTTCTTTCATCAGTGTCTTATAGTTTTCTGCATACAGGTCTTTTGTCTCCCTAGGTAGGTTTATTCCTAGGTATTTTATTCTTTTTGTTGCAATGGTAAATGGCAGTGTTTCCATAATTTCTCTTTCAGATTTTTCATCATTAGTGTATAGGAATGCAAGAGATTTCTGTGCATTAATTTTGTATCCTGCAACTTTACCATATTCATTAATTAGCTCTAGCAGTTTTCTGGTGGCAGTTTTAGGATTCTCTATGTATAGTATCATGTCATCTGCAAACAGTGACAGTTTTACTTCTTCTTTTCCAATTTGGATTCCTTTTATTTCTTTTTCTTCTCTGATTGCCGTGGCTAGGACTTCCAGAACTATGTTGAATAATAGTGGTGAGAGTGGACATCCTTGTCTCGTTCCTGATCTTAGAGGAAATGCTTTCAGTTTTTCACCGTTGAGAATGATGTTTGCTGTGGGTTTGTCATATATGGCCTTTATTATGTTGAGGTAGGTTCCCTCTATGCCCACTTTCTGGAGAGTTTTTATCATAAATGGGTGTTGAATTTTGTCAAAAGCTTTTTCTGCATCTATTGAGATGATCATATGGTTTTTATTCTTCAATTTGTTAATATGGTGTATCACATTGATTGATTTGCGTATATTGAAGAATCCTTGCATCCCTGGGATAAATCCCACTTGATCGTGGTGTATGATCCTTTTAATGTGTTGTTGGATTCTGTTTGCTAGTATTTTGTTGAGGATTTTTGCATCTATATTCATCAGTGATATTGGTCTGTAATTTTCTTTTTTTGTAGTGTCTTTGTCTGGTTTTGGTATGAGGGTGATGGTGGCCTCATAGAATGAGTTTGGGAGTGTTCCTTCCTCTGCAATTTTTTGGAAGAGTTTGAGAAGGATAGGTGTTAGCTCTTCTCTAAATGTTTGATAGAATTCACCTGTGAAGCCATCTGGTCCTGGACTTTTGTTTGTTGGAAGATTTTTAATCACAGTTTCAATTTCATTACTTGTGATTGGTCTGTTCATATTTTCTGCTTCTTCCTGGTTCAGTCTTGGAAGGTTATACCTTTCTAAGAATTTGTCCATTTCTTCCAGGTTGTCCATTTTATTGGCATAAAGTTGCTTGTAGTAGTCTCTTAGGATGCTTTGTATTTCTGCGGTGTCTGTTGTAACTTCTCCTTTTTCATTTCTGATTTTATTGATTTGAGTCCTCTCCCTCTTTTTCTTGATGAGTCTGGCTAATGGCTTATCAATTTTGTTTATCTTCTCAAAGAACCAGCTTTTAGTTTTATTGATCTTTGCTATTGTTTTCTTTGTTTCTATTTCATTTATTTCTGCTCTGATCTTTATGATTTCTTTCCTTCTGCTAACTTTGGGTTTTGTTTGTTCTTCTTTCTCTAGTTTCTTTAGGTGTAAGGTTAGATTGTTTACTTGAGATTTTTCTTGTTTCTTGAGGTAGGCTTGTATAGCTATAAACTTCCCTCTTAGAACTGCTTTTGCAGCATCCCATAGGTTTTGGGTTGTCGTGTTTTCATTGTCATTTGTCTCTAGGTATTTTTTGATTTCCTCTTTGATTTCTTCAGTGATCTCTTGGTTATTTAGTAACGTATTGTTTAGCCTCCATGTGTTTGTGTTTTTTATGCTTTTTCCCCTGTAATTCATTTCTAATCTCATAGTGTTGTGGTCAGAAAAGATGCTTGATATGATTTCAATTTTCTTAAATTTACTGAGGCTTGATTTGTGACCCAAGATGTGATCTATCCTGGAGAATGTTCCGTGCGCACTTGAGAAGAACGTGTAATCTGCTGTTTTTGGATGGAATGTCCTATAAATATCAATTAAATCTATCTGGTCTATTGTGTCATTTAAAGCTTCTGTTTCCTTATTTTCATTTTGGATGATCTGTCCATTGGTGTAAGTGAGGTGTTAAAGTCCCCCACTATTATTGTGTTACTATCAATTTCCTCTTTTATAGCTGTTAGCAATTGCCTTATGTAATGAGGTGCTCCTATGTTGGGTGCATATATATTTATAATTGTTATATCTTCTTCTTGGATTGATCCCTTGATCATTATGTAGTGTCCTTCCTTGTCTCTTGTAACATTCTTTATTTTAAAGTCTATTTTATCTGATATGAGTATAGCTACTCCAGCTTTCTTTTGATTTCCATTTGCATGGAATATCTTTTTCCATCCCCTCACTTTCAGTCTGTATGTGTCCCTAGGTCTAAAGTGGGTCTCTTGTAGACAGCATATATATGGGTCTTGTTTTTGTATCCATTCAGCAAGCCTGTGTCTTTTGGCTGGAGCATTTAATCCATTCACGTTTAAGGTAATTATCGATATGTATGTTCCTATGACCATTTTCTTAATTGTTTTGGGTTTGTTTTTGTAGGTCCTTTTCTTCTCTTGTGTTTCCCACTTAGAGAAGTTCCTTTAACATTTGTTGTAGAGCTGGTTTGGTGGTGCTGAATTCTCTTAGCTTTTGCTTGTCTGTAAAGCTTTTGATTTCTCCATCAAATCTAAATGAGATCCTTGCCGGGTAGAGTAATCTTGGTTGTAGGTTCTTCCCTTTCATCACTTGAAGTATATCCTGCCACTCCCTTCTGGCTTGTAGAGTTTCTGCTGAGAAATCAGCTGTTAACCTTATGGGAGTTCTCTTGTATGTTATTTGTCGTTTTTCCCTTGCTGCTTTCAATAATTTTTCTTTGTCTTTAATTTTTGCCACTTTGATTACTATGTGTCTCGGCGTGCTTCTCCTTGGGTTTATCCTGTATGGGACTCTCTGCGCTTCCTGGACTTGGGTAGCTATTTCCTTTCCCATGTTAGGGAAGTTTTCAACTATAATCTCTTCAAATATTTTCTCTGGTCCTTTCTCTCTCTCTTCTCCTTCTGGGACCCCTATAATGCGAATGTTGTTGCGTTTAATGTTGTCCCAGACGTCTCTTAGGCTGTCTTCATTTCTTTTCATTCTTTTTTCTTTAGTCTGTTCCGCAGCAGTGAATTCCACCATTCTGTCTTCCAGGTCACTTATCCGTTCTTCTGCCTCAGTTATTCTACTATTGATTCCTTCTAGTGTAGTTTTCCTTTCAGTTATTGTATTGGTCATCTCTGTTTGTTTGTTCTTTAATTCTTCTAGGTCTTTGTTAATCATTTCTTGCATCTTCTCAATCTTTGCCTCCATTCTTATTCCAAGGTCCTGGATCATCTTCACTATCATTCTGAATTCTTTTTCTGGAAGGTTGCCTATCTCCACTTCATTTAGTTGTTTTTCTGGGGTTTTTTCTTGTTCCTTCATCTGGTATATAGCCCTCTGCCTTTTCATCTTGTCTATCTTTCTGTAAATGTGGTTTCTGTTCCACAGGCTGCAGGACTGTAGTTTTTCTTGCTTCTGCTGTCTGCCCTCTGGTGGTTGAGGCTATCTAAGAGGCTTGATGGGAGGCTCTGGAGGTGGGTAGAGCTGACTGTTGCTGTGGCGGTCAGAGCTCTGTAAAACTTTAATCCACTTGACTGTTGCTGGGTGGGGCTGGGTTCCCTCCCTGTTGGTTGTTTTGCCTGAGGCAACCCAACACTGGAGCCTACCCGGGCTCTTTGGTGGGGCTAATGGCAGTCTCTGGGAGGGCTCACGCCAAGGAGTACTTCCCAGAACCTCCGCTGCCAGTGTCCTTGTCCCCACGGTGAAACAGAGCCAGCCCCTGCCTCTGCAGGAGACCCCCCAACACCAGCAGTTATGTCTGGTTCAGTCTCCCCCAGGGTCACTGCTCCTTCCCCTGGGTCCCAATGCACACACTATTTTGTGTACGCCCTCCAAGAGTGGGTTCTCTGTTTCCCCCAGTCCTGTCGAAGTCCTGCAATCAATTCCCACTAGGCTTCAAAGTCTGATTCTCTATGAATTCCTCCTCCCGTTGCCGGACCCCCAGGTTGGGAAGCCTGACGTGGGGCTCAGAACTTTCACTCCAGTGGGTGGACTTCTGTGGTATAAGTGCTCGCCAGTCTGTGAGTCACCCACCCAGCAGTTATGGGATTTGATTTTACTCTGATTGCGCCCCTCCTACCGTCTCACTGTGGCTTCTCCTCTGTCCTTGGACGTGGGGTATCCTCCTTGGTGAAGTCCAGTGTCTTCCTGTCGATGATTGTCCAGCAGCCAGTTGTGATTCTGGTGCTCTCGCAAGAGGGAGTGAGAGCACGTCCTTCTACTCCGCCATCTTGGTTAATCCCATTAATTTTTTGTGTGTTGGTTAAGTTCTGGCCATGAAAACTTATTGAACAGTTGGGCTAAAGGGCATTGAGCAGAGCAGTAACTGTCAAAATGTTAGGTTGGACACTTGATATACTTCTTTAGAAAAGTGATACTGTATGTCCCAAATATCTTCTATTCTCATGTGTTTAAGTATAATACATGACATGTAATATATGTAGGTCCAAACTATTAGCTTTCATAATTGTCTCTCCTGATCCTCACCTGTTGATGATATCAAGCTGAGATGGACCCTATTCTTTGCCAAATTATAGAGTAAATGAAATTAGAACTTAGGGTGCCATTAATTTTTTAAGACTCCTGCTCATCTCCTGGTGATGCCTCCACTTTCCTTGTCCAGACCCCTACCTGTACCCTGGATTTCAGGTTCTACCATGTTTCTCTGTGTAAATTCATCACCTCAAAACCCCAGTTAGGTGTCCCCGCTGTCCACAGTGTCAACTTGTGCTCTAACCTGGTCTGGAATTGCCCTGACTGCTCAGTAAGAAGTAAAATTAATTCACTCTATGGTATTAATAACAAACAGAACCCAGTGTGTTTCTTCCAAGCATATTTGCAGTCAAAGGAGAAAAATCGTGGAGGAGTGAGAGCTGGGTCATCAGGCATAAAATGAGGTACTGGTGTCATCAGAAGTAAAGGCATGTTTGGATGGGTAGTGGGATATCCCATGAGGAAACGCGCTGTTACAAAGGAAGAGATGAGGCAGAAACTACTGATGGAGTTGTCTAACTTTGTGTGTGAAGGAATTAGATTTGTAAAGATGCATAAAGTGTGGATCTGATTTTTTTCAAATCCTAAGAAAAAAAATGCACATTTTTAACAGCTACTAGGTATAAACATACATTTTGCAATAGCAGTGTTTGTACCTTTTTTAAAACTACAAAATGTAAAAAAAAAAAAAAAAACTTCTTATGTGTTCCAGGTAAATTTTGTCTACAAAAAAAGCATGGGGAGTTAGGAAAGGATTCCTACATCAGACAAACTTGCTGCACCTCAGCCTACTACCCAGTTTCTCCTTATCCCAGTACCTCTGGCAGATGTGTTCTTGTGTGTTTGGTAGCTGGATATAACCAGAGTTCCAAAGTCAGTTTTTCTGAATAGCTGCCCTCCCTACGTCACCTGGTTCGTTGGGGCCCATGACAGGAACTCTTTCCTCAGTGACTGCAAAGTGTTTAGTAAGTCCCAAAGCCTAAGAGGCATAATTTTGAAGTCAGTGAGGATCAGAACTCCAGGGCAGTTTTACTGAGGTGGCAGTGACTTTAAATGATTCTGGAAAATGCTTCTTCACAGCTATGCTGGAAGCCAGCAAATAACTAATTGAGCCATTACTCCGGTAACAGGCGAAAGGCATCAATTTTCATTTGCTCATCCCTGCTCTGCCTCTCATTTAGAATCTCCCTGCGAACTCAAATATTTAAGAGTGTAGGAAGAATAAAAAACAAAAAAGCCAGAAAGCTAAACACATTGCTAGTCTTCTAGGGTCTTCTAAACTGCATGGCTTACAATACATGCTGTTGCCAGTGCACCATTATGTTCTCTGCCACCTCCTCCTCTTCTCAGTGCCACATAAACTATGTGGGGAAGCCCTGCTCTCTGCAAACTTTGACAGGCAGCCATTCACAGGGCCTCCCGTGACAACTCCAGCTTCTAGATTCAGAAAAGAGTTTTCTGTCAGCAGGATTCATGTACATTCCAACTGACAAGGTTTTGGTCTCGGAGTCTTTGTTTTATGCTGTGGTGTCTGTTCAAATTAACAGTAAGCTCAGTTGTGCTCTTCTGACCAAGGGTCACATTCTCATCTGGTGACTTGCTCTGGGCGGGTACAAACTGCATTATAACAAAGGCCATGGCTGTTAACGTACTTTTACAAGAGAATATCAGAATCTCCTTTATGCATAAGTTCATTGATTTGTGTACATTAATTTTACTCCCTTGGCAGCCATATCTACTTTTATTTTTTCCTTATTGTGGAGTGAAAGAGTCTATGCAAGAATGTGAGGCTCTTAGGAGCTGAATATCTTATGTGAGTTCTTTAAAAGATAGTTCTGTGCAAGTTGTATGGTGATCTATTTTACCCTATGCAGTGTGACTTGGGAATTACTGTGGCTTTAATTAAGGTGGCTTTGATTCTGTCTTGTGAGCTAATGACTCTGTATGATTCCATACTAGTATCATAATTTGTGCTGGCATATTAAGGGTGACTCTGGGTATTCAAGGCGGGTGTGTGTCAGGAAAGAAGCCTGGGAAATTCCTGGGGCCCTTGTGGTGGGGAAGTGGGGTGGATAGCCATGTGAATAAATCAACGGCCTCTGCAATTACTGATATCCATGAGACTTTTAAAATCCTTCCGATGCTGAAACCTACTATGAGCCTCAACTGTATAAACTGACCCATTTTAAAAAGGCCAGATTATCTGCAAATTAGCAAATGAAAATTCTCAAGTTTAAAAAATTGATTTGTAATTTAAAAAAAAATCTTAAGCCTAGAAACTTTTAGAATTTTAAAACTTAAAAAAAAAATCATTTGCTAAATGATATTTATTTATTTTTGAGATTTTAATTTTTTCAATTCAATACAATCCTATGCTGAGATATGTTGTCATACTGGCCAAATTTGCAAATGTGATGTTTTGTTTGGTAGGGGCCAGTTTCTTTCTACGTATGGATTGACCTCTCCATCAACTGGGATGGATATAGGTGATAGCTATATCATGTCGAGAGCAAAGCTCACAGTTCAGAAGGAGCTGCTGTCTTGCCCATGGCCGTTAGTAAATGAGTCTCTTAGCTTGAGTCTGATACATCTTTTAGCTCACATCAGGGAAACCCAATCATTTAATCCTACATTCACATGGTAACTATGGGGCAAAAGCAGACACCATTTTCCTCTTCTACCTGGGCAAACAACTAGGCCACACACTTCCACATTATTTGAGTTGAGTGGGGTGGCCATGGCACTTGATGAATGGTGAACAGAAGTGATGTGTTCCATTTGTGTGCTATGAAGAAGCTGTTATGCTTTTCCTTCTTTCCTCTTCTAGTAGCTTGTTGCACATGAAAGGGCCATAAGGGTCGCAGTGCCACAAAATGGAAGGAATTTGAATGCCTCTGTGATTGAGTGGGAGAACCACCTTTGCAAACCAGCTACACCTTCTTGGGCTGTTAGATGAATGAGAAAGAGTCTGCTATTCTGTATGAACTATTACATATTTTGGAATGTATCCTGTATACCAGGCATTTTTATATGTATTTTCTCATTTAATCTTCAGAAAGTTGTGATGACGTAAATATTATGCCAAGTTTCTGAATGACTAGGGGTTGCCAGTAGTTATAGGACAACTAAGTATCAGCACTAGAATCTTAACTTCTTATTGCTCATAACAATTTTGACACCCTAAACCTTTGGGAATTCAAATCTGAAAAATTTTCTAATTTTGTAATTAGGATCCTACTTAATGTTTGTTGTTTAAAACTTTCATAAACTACTGACTGGATTTACTAAGCGACTGTTTTACTAAGTGACTTCCTTTAGCAGAAATTAATAACTTGAAAAAAATCTCCAGTCAACAATACTACATTAAGAAGTTCTTATTTTATATAGTTTTCAAACAAGTGTCTTTATAGTCTGCAGAATTTTCAAGATGTTTCACTGTCATCATTAAAGGACGTATTTTGACTAAATTTCTTTTGTTCTAGTCTTTTCCAACTCTAATCATGAAACTACAAGGTTTGGTCAAGTTTGGTGAGCCATGAGAATAAAAATCTTTGTCTCTACAGATCATGAGAAGACTGTCTTTAGTCTGCTTGGAACATTCAAGGTGTCCTTTTTAACAAGGTTTGGTTTGATGCATGTGCTTCTATCCTGTCATATTACGTGTTAGGTGGATTTCTGCAGTATCTGCCTACCTAATGACCGTTTTATCGTCCTCCAATAACAACACACTTTTGCTGTGGGGAAAATCTTCCTCTTAATCTCTCAGTCCCTGTGTTCCAGTGAGCTGACCTTCCCTGGTACCCCAGCCCCTACAGGCCTCAGGAGCCTGTGGTTGGGTTGAGGGTTCATGAACTAAGTCTGGCTTTTCAATGTTTTCCATCTCATTAACTATGATAACTGGTTCAGAAAGAGCCAGTGATCTTGGTTGATCCAGCTGTACACAACCTGGGACTTTGGTGCTATTGGGAAGTGCCAACTTTCCCTTTCTGCCAGACTATAAGCCTGGGGTCTACCATGTGAAGAGTGCTTGCCTATGAGCAGAGGAAATGGGAAAGAAAGTTGACTGGAGAGAGACCAAGCCCTGATGGCAATGTCTGGACTCTTGCCTGAAGCCAAGGTGATCTCTGGACTAGCCAACGTGCCTTAGCCATTTTGAATTGGGTTCTTGGAACTTGTGAGTTAAAGGGTCTTGTTTAGTAAACATACTTAAAGAGTGAAAAGAATATAAGCAAATGCTGTATAAATCATCTTATTTCATATACCAACATCATATTTCTAAGTGCTTATCATAAATAGTTTAATTCCTACAAAATAACTTCCCCAAAGGAGATGGAAGGATTTAGAAAAGCTAGAAATAGTCCAATAGGATTTCTTTAGATAATTTTTTATAGCAACTCTTGACTCTGTCAATTTCTAATGATTAGGGAATAGCATTTCTTCTCTAGAACTGTTTTCTTTTATCTCTGATTCTACCTGTACTTTAAAAATCTATATCACACGAGTATAACCCGTAATTCTGCAGCCATTGATTTAGTTAGTGGCAATACTTAAATCTCTCTATAAAAATGCAGACACTATAAAAGATTTTTGCCAAAATAAGTTTACAATAGATTCACAGAAATATCTTCTTAAATTAACATTGCATGTTTGAATATGCCGAGATAGACTCCAACATCCAGCACATCACTGAAGAATTGAAAAGAAACCAATCCCTTCTGGGTGTTTCAAAATGCTTAATAGTTTTAAGCCAGCTTCATTTTATTCAGATAAAAATGTTGACTGCAGGCATGAATTTGATAAGATTTTTTTTTTTTTTTTTTTTTACCATTCAAGACAGAAAACCATAGAGAAATCAGCATTGTAACATTGCATATTTCACTTCATAAACAAAGAAGCATATATAAAAGATAAAATAGTTTTATAAGCCTAATTGCTATGAAAAATTGTAATATTTTTGAAAAATAACATTAAATAAAAACTAAGTACACTCTTAAAATCTGTTTTAGGGTAATGCTTAACTAAATATATCAGAAAGACTTGTCTGCAGGACTTTTCTTCCTTTCATCCCTAATCTCTTTTAAAGAAAAAGTTTGCATTTAAGAATGCAAAATATAGAATAAAACTTTGGAAAAAATCCAGTTTCTTAACTACGATTGTCTTAAAGATATTCAATCAGATATTTGCTATCTTAAGTTAAAGTGGCTGTAAATATTTTGTCTGCATACATCATCTTCTGAGTCAAATCAAATATCAATCTATAATAGTCCACAAGTAATTTCCAAGGCAGAAGATTCTGGAATCACACAAACACATTTTAAGTCAATCCAAGAAAGTCAAGTATTTATCTGATTTAATCAAGGCTTGCAATATCTTTAACCATGTTATTGCAAAGAGCCCAAATTCACTCAAAATAAGCTTCAGTGGAAGAGTTTAATAGCACACTAAACCCAGCTGAAGATAAGATTATTGAACTGGAAAATCAGAATAAAGTATCCTGAATACAACACAGAAGAGACAGCAACGATGATGTGAAACAGGATAGAGTAAGGAGATCTAATATACGTTTAAGCAGAGCTTAAGAAGAAGGAAAATGTAAGACAGATGAGATATTTGAAAATGTAATACCTGAGGATATTCTAGAACTGATGAAAGACACTAATCAAAAGATTCAAAAAGACCAATAAGTTATAAGCAATGTTTAAAAAGAAAAATCTATACCAAGACCACGTAGTGAAAATGCAAAACAAAGAGCTTCACGATGGCCTGACAAAGGGGTACTATATATTAGCTTATTCCTAAGACATCTGTGTCATATGATCAGCCAGCCAGTGCTCTGACACTTTCTAATTTCCAAGACTGACCATTTTCAGGGAATCCTATTAATACTCTGGGACAACATAGACCAAGTCTAGGCTTCCTTCATAGGGTAATCTGTCAGATATTTAATATATTCCCACCATATATTTTTATTTTTCATTTCAGAGTCTTTGATCACCTTACAAATGGCATAGCTTTAAAGGGTTTTCATCAATCTGTCAATGTCTTTATGCTAAGTATTCTATGTCTTTTCAGCCCCCAGAACTAGCTTCTCAGCAAGATCTTATTAGGGTAGAGTACAGAGGGGTGATCATCTTTGCTCTTACCACTCTACTTCTATTAAAACCACCTTGGAAGGTCATCTGTTTGGTGGTAACCACTTAAAACTTGGGACTCACATTTAGGTCACAAACATTTAAAGATTATAAGTACTTTCCACATATGCTACTAAGTCATTCCTTCTGGCCTTTAGAGTTACCTTTGGGGACAAGTGAAACTAGATTAATCTGTTAACTGTCATTTTGTTATATTCAGTCTTGATTAATACAAACCACTTTGATTTTTAGTTCCCTGAAATGAATGGAATAATATTTTTCACATAGGATCTAAAGAATATAGCTCAGTACTCAGTATATAGACATTATTGCTGATTAAATTTGTGTTCCTGTCACTCTGACGATTGATTTTCATAATGCCATTTCACTACCATGTATGATAGTAATATATGAACTTGACATATGAGGGAAGTGGAGCTCAGGATGGCTAAGAATACACTCAGTAAAAGGTAGATCTGGATTGACAGTCACCACCACACCCCTTCTAACATATCTCTGTCATCTAACTTATTAGCTATTCCTCTCAGTTTTGTAATGAATTTATTTGATAACAAAGCTTCAAAATCCTTGTCCAAGTTTTTACTTTTGTAATTCCCAAAATTAACATCAGGACCCATGCTATTTAGACCCTATCCTAACCTCTTCCATTTTGCTACTACGTATTACAATGAATCCTTCCAGGTCTAAACATGCCGTACTGCTATATGAAGGGATGTCTTCATGAAAAGAATAGCTGAATTATTTCACAGTGTTCTTGTTGATATCCTATAACGTTAAAAATCTTCTCTGGGATCAAGGTCTCGTTGATAGCTGAAGTTTACTCTTCTCTAGGATCCTTTGAAAATTCCTGTAATACCTCAACATTCTCAACTGAAACAAAGTTTGAGGCAGTACCATGGACAAAAATGATATATCTCAGTCTCTTAAAACAGCTAGTTAAGACTGTATACATATATTAACTAAAGGAATATAGGATTTTCAAAATCAGTGTTTTTAGTATGTACCAAAACTTGACCTATGGAAAAAGATCAATGGAATTTTTACTTCATCTTAATAAAGATAGTTTGATAATGAAGCCAGAGGGTACAACCTATTAAAAATGAAACTCTAAGGTTGACACCTATTAGTTCCTCAACATCATTCATTCAAAGTTTTGAATAGATTACTATGTATTATGACACGTCTTTTCCTAATGTTCATCTTTGAAATGCAACTAGCACCCAAAATGAGCATGCTCAGCCTTGGTATAAGTTTCTACTTTCTAACGTTAATTAGGCTAAAAGAGAATTGTGTACGTGTGTATGTATATACTTGTATATATACATATATATACACATGTATACATGTATATAAATATATACATATATATACGTGTATATATACATACATATATTCCAATTTGTGTGGGTAACTTCCTGGCATAGGTATAAATTCCTCCCAGGCAGCTACTTTGTAGGAAATTCATGAAAGAGGGTGAGGAGCTTGGTCATTTGGACAGGTGCTTATTATACAATTAGAGCAAAAGAGATTCTTTCTAAAATAGTGTTATTCGGTATTTCTAGGTGAGGAGGGAAAGTGAGGAGAGGAACAAAGGAGTAAGAGAAAAGAAGAGATGTTTCTGAGTTAGGAGCTCTTTTTTGTATCTGTTATTAGGAAGTAAAGTAAAGCAAAGCAAGACTTTGTAAATAGTCATTGCTGCTACCCCCTTAGTTTCCACTGGGACCAAATTAATGCATGTATGGAATTCAGAATAGAATAGAAAAACTGCAGGAACATTCATCCGTGGAAGAGCAGCAGGGTGACACTGCATCAGAGAAAGCAGTTTACATCAGGGTGACTGGTCATCCTAGTTCTTTTATTTCTGCTTCAAGTAGAATGTCCAGATTTAGACTATATTCCATAAAGGTTTAGTTTTGTATAAATTATTATTGCCTTTTATAATACTGAGTCATTTATAAAATAGAAATCATATTGAAACCTACTGTAGTGAATCATATCTATGATTTTAACCTTAAATTTGGGCCTAGCCAATGCTGATATATTTCTGAGAGTCTTTATTTTTCCCTTCAACTAGGATGTAATGGCAATTCCCATTGTCATTTAGAGTTTCTGAATGTCTCATGCTTCTCTCACTTGCCTTTTGTTTGATATGAATCTCCTAATACACATTTGCAAGAACCCCAGTTCAACTCTGAGACTCTCACATATAGTCCAATCTTGAAAACTTTGGTTTCCCCCTCAATTTGGCAGCAGGAAAGTTTGAGGTAAGAAATAGATGAAAAGGACACAGAAAAATACTACTTGTATCATTGGCTGTTTATCATGATTACCCATAAAGCAGCCTTTAAAAGGTCAGAGATTCCTACCTCTACTTCCTTCTCACAGCTTCCCTCAAAACTTTAGAGAGGGTGATACGACACCCTTTTCATCCAAATTTAGAAAACTCTGCTGTAAATTCACAATGATGACTTTTTCTACAAGCAGATATTCTTCAATGATTATTATTCATGGAAAACTATAAATTTTTATTACCTTTTGTTAAAGTTACACCACAATTAGACAATATGTAAACATTTGCCAAATGAAAGAAATGGAGAAGCTGTCATCAGGAAAAAGCAGTTTATCTGTCTAAATATTAAACATTGTTGATAAAAATAATAACTCTCTTCTGCATCATGCTAAGATAAAATCAAAATTAGTGTAGCTCATTGCTTTGCATCCTGAGGTGAGTGGACTTTGAATATGCAGCTATATTATAGTTTGAAAGATTTGTTTAATTAAACTAGATTTCAAATTAAGAGTATATCCTGTTTTGTAATACACAAAGAATCATCTCTGATGCTAAGAATAAACTTCAATATTCTTAAGCAAAACATCCCAGGAAGATGCACAGTTCTTTGTTTTCTGACCAGACCATACATAGATTCATTTTGAGTTTCCTGTATTCTATAAAATTATTTTTAAAAAACAAAGTCCCTAAGACCAATAACCTGCTTTTACAGTAGACAGGAAATGCATATTACTGTTTCATCTGGGATTCATGAAGGCATATCTGCACTGTTGCAGAAAGCAGGGGAAAAATATTTCCTGTCAAACTTCATTGATGTGTTGTCCAAAATCATCTGCTGTTGGCAACAATGAGATACTATGAGAATTGATCTGCAACAACATTTGAAGCATGTGTTACTAAAAGAAAAAGTGGTCTAATATTACATTAGTGGTAAATAAGATTTATAAATGAATTTTAGATAATTTTCAGTTTTATCTTAATTGTTAGTCTCAAATAAGTTTGGCTACTTTGCCCTTGATATTTTAACGAGTCATTAATTAAACTGTCAGGCTATTCCTTCTCTTTTATTGGCTAAATGGTGAAACTAGGTGCAGATGTGTAGTTATCAGAATGATTTCCAATCTATTTTCACTCTCACCTCTGCTACTCTATAAATCTGATGGCTGTGGCGGGTTCATGGTGTAAGACATTAGTTATTAAAACCTGAAGTCTGAGTTATTATTTATGAAATCTTATTATTCAGACATTGAATTAATAATGTTTCTCCAAAAGTAATATTCTCAAAATTGGACTGTCTAGAATGGAAATGAAGAAAAATTCATAATTAATGAAGATTTTTTAAAGAATTTGCCAATAAATCAATCACAGCCTTAGTGATAAGTTTAATTGAAGGGTGTAATAGAGGATGTTAACATTGATTTCTCTGTCAACTGAAAAAAAAAAGCACAACCTAAAAGTTGAGAATTATGTTTTATTAAGTGGACATACTGAGGACTTAAGCCTAGGAGACAACCTCTCAGATAGCTCTGAGGGACTGCTCCAAAGAGGTAAGGGAGGAGCCAGAGAATGTAGGAATTCTGCATGTGCACCCCGCCCAGATAGCTGAACATCAAAGATTACTGCTAATTAGAAGAAAAAATGGACACCTCCAGTTAATGAATTTAGGGTTTTTCTATTTATGGGAAGATGCCAATGAAATCATTCCTTCAGTATGCACATTAACTATCTAGGCCAGGATCCTGTTTTTCTCCATCCTGAATCCCCTCATGGTGCACAGTTGGGGGCTGCTGCAGTGGCTGAGGGCTTGTTGGCCGCAACGTCATTTGTTTACTGATGTGACAGGTGACATTCTTTGTCCACGTCTGCGTTTATATGCCTAGTAGAAGAAAATTTGTGGACATTATTAAATGACTTTCATTGACGAGTTTATTCAACACATAAGAAGGAAAAAAAGAAATGAAGATGATGTGTTTGACCACTACTAGGAATCAGAGGACCTGGATTTTAGTTATTTTGCAGACATTTACTACCTCTCTCCTCCCTTTCAAGGTTCACAGTTGCCACCAAAAAGCCTGTTGATGTTTGTGAATGTGTCGGTTCCAATGGCCCTGAACTCTCATGCCAAATACCTTTGTTCCATGTAGCTATGCAGCATTCTTGCTTCTAAACTATAGCTTGTTCCAACCAACCACAGTTATGTTGACATGAGTTAGAACAGAGTCAAAATGAAGGCCACTTCAAGGCTTCAGCCACCTAGTGCAGTTCAGATGTTCAGAGTAAAATCTTATCTGGAACAGTGAGTGGAACAAAGTCTAAGATCTTGGGCTCCAGAAACAGTGGTTCAAATCTCAGCGCCTTCCTTCAAACTAAGTGAACTTGGGGTCTCAGAGCCTCAGTTTTCTTTTTGAGAAGGAGGTATGGTGATGTTAAAAATAAAAATAATAGAATTGATTAACAGTGACTGGTGGTTATTATGTGCCAGGCTCTATGCTAAGTTCTTCCTCTGTAAAGAACTTAGCCCAGAGGACTGTTGGGAAGAGTTAAATGAGATCGGGAACACAGAGCACAGAGGGAAACACTTTGTAAATAGTTGTTACTTTTTCCTACTCCTATTGCAATCATAGCTGGTGGTGTTCCTCCCCAGCCCCCATCCCGCCCCTTCTCTTTCTCTAGATAATAGCTCTAACCTGAAATGGCCTTTTCAATAGGGTTGCTAGATAGAACACAGGGTACCCAGTAAATACAAACTTCAGGTGAACAACAACAAACTGTTAAGTGTAAGTATTGTATGGGATATGGTTGCATCAAATATTACTTGTCCTAAAAAACTTTTTGAAATTCAACTTTAACTGAGTAATTGGTACTTTTAGTTACTAATCTGTCAATACTACTTCTCAAATATGTGTATAATTTGTCCTAGTGGTGGAAGATTGGGGATCTTCATGTAATTTAGTCATTTTTTTTAGTCAAAAAAAAAAAAGTATTTCAGAGCATTCTCTAAGTTTGGGAGGGGTGGTGGTTGTCGTTGTGTCTCCAGAGGAGAATTCAGCTGTGTATCTTGTTTAGTTTTGACTATTCCATTCACAGTGTATTTCGTAGGTTAATAGAATATCTTTTTCAAGAATATGGACTCTGTTCCTGGTTGTCTGGGTTACTGTTTTAATGCAGTGGTTTCGTTTGGATCACTATGCATAGCTAAGTAACAATAAAAAAAATAATAAAGATACACATAAGGATTTTAAATAACTGTGTTCTGAATTCATCAAGCATTTCAGAGGAATTTTCAACTGTTTGTTTGGAAACCTCAAATATTTTGCCAAATATGAAATTCTTGATTATAAAATTTATCTATTTTAAGGAAACTTAGGTCTTCTGCCCGTTGCTAACCTATTTATCTTTATAAGAATTATATTT
Source organism: Eubalaena glacialis (assembly GCF_028564815.1). NCBI lineage: Eukaryota > Metazoa > Chordata > Mammalia > Artiodactyla > Balaenidae > Eubalaena > Eubalaena glacialis. The sequence goes on from NC_083721.1 coordinate 115,761,270, forward strand.
ATATAAAAGTTATTTTTAATGTTCTTAAGAGCTTTTGAGTCTTTGTCCATGCTCGATGTCTTATTATTTCTAAATTATACTATAATTTATATATTGCAAAAAAGTGTTTTATTCTCACAGTATGGCATAACACTACACACAAGGAAAGGATTCTGATTTTCACACTTGAGTGACATTTCTGCCCCTCCTTCCATATCACACATTAATCTAAAGATAAGACATGCCTCACACACCATTTGGAAGTTATTCTCCAAAATGTCAGGGTTGAGCATTAACATCATGTGTTTTTATATACAAAATCACCCCTTTGAACATGAACATCAGTCTAGTTATGCACTTTTCAATGTTATTTATTATGAGGTTGCTGTTTTAATACTGCATTAATTTGCCAACTAGTTATAAATCAAATGAAAATACTTTCTCCTCTAAATAATGGCAAACTTTATATTCTGCTTGACTTTTGACAATATAACATTTACCATTATCATCCCACGCTTCTCTTTTGGAAATTAGTAACATTTGCAGCATTCTCAAATCAATTCCATCTTTATTCATTTGCATGAGTAAGGGCAAAATCATGAAGTGCGTTAAGTTGATCTCTCATGACACCCTCCCACATGTCCACGACTGAGTTTCTCCTCCTTGACACCTTCCCAAACATTTGTGGGAGGAATGCACAAATGAATATTGAAGCAATCAGATGGCCACTGTAGAGTGTGTAAGTTTCAAAGTGACTGACAATACACAGTATTTATTCCTTTGCTAAGATAACTGTCCAGGATGGACTGGGGGAAAGTGTCAAATAGTCATCACTACAACATCTGTCACCTCTAAAAACTGGTAGGAGGGAACAGTTCTCCAAACACTGTACGTTCTGTATAGATTTTTTAAAAAATTTATTTCCTGCTATGCGAAGAAATCTCATAGCAGCAATGATTATTATCCTGACATTTGTTTGGTATTTTATGGTTCATAAGAACTTTTACAAATCATTTTGGGGAAATTATTAGCTAAAGATCAAGAAAAACTCCACTCTCGCTGTGAGAGTCTGAAACAATCAAACTTTTTATTTGCTTTGCTTTTATATTTGTTTTACGTAAGACAGAAAATGAGAGATTCAGAACCCCAAGGGACATGAAGCAGTGAAAAGTATGGGGTTTTTTTTGGCCAAGATATTTATTTTCTCCCTAGATAATATTAAGAATCAGACATTATCCTCCACCCTCTCCTGCGGTGGTGTTGCTTTTGTTTCAAAAGAAAGCACAGTGAAAAGCCCCTCTTCTCCCTTTCCTTTATGGGGAAGAGTGAAGTGATAGAACAAGAAGATTCAGCCATAGGTAGAATCTCTCTCTATGACACCTGGTTACCATTTCCAAGGGCCAAGGTGACAAAACTTCATTTCTTGTATCCTAGGTAACTGGTAGTGATAATATTCAATCATGATTTTTCTCATTTGGGAGGTGCTTACTGATGTCTCCTTTCATTCTTTCACAGGAAAGTGACAAAGTAGTACCATGCTCAATTTCTCAAGATAGATAGGAAGTTAAAATGTTTGCAGAGCATCTCAAACTTCCATTCTTTTTGTTTTTGTAGTGTACAAAATATTTTTGGGTAGTGGAATGGCGCAGTCTGTGTAGAACTCTGTTCTAGTACACTAATGATATTTATCAGTCCCCATTTGCCAAAATAAGGAAAACTTGTCACATAGCAAATAGCCAAGGGGCACTCAAACTAAAAGCGGAGAATTCTCCAGGAGATTCATAGCACCTTGCCACTCAAAGTGTGGTCCCTGGACCAGGGACATCAGCATCACCTGGAAACTTATTTTTAACAAATTTGTGCATTTTAAAAAAATTAATTAATTTATTTATTTTGGCTGTGTTGGGTCTTTGTTTCTGCGCGAGGGCTTTCTCTAGTTGCGGTGAGCGGTGGCCACTCTTCATCGCGGTGCGAGGGCCTCTCACTGTCGCGGCCTCTCTTGTTGCGGAGCACAGGCTCCAGACGCGCAGGCTCAGTAGTTGTGGCTCACGGGCTTAGCTGCTCCGCGGCACGTGGGATCTTCCCAGACCAGGGCTCGAACCCGTGTCCCCTGCATTGGCAGGCAGATTCTCAACCACTGCGCCACCAGGGAAACCCCTGCATTTCTAATATCTTACCCCAGACCTACTGAATTGAAAACTGCTTTTTAACAAGACCCCGGGTGATTGGTATGCACATTAAACTTTGAGAAGTGTTGTCTTCACACATAAAGAGAATAAACTAGTGGTTACTATCCGGGGGAGGGTGGGGACGGGCAAGATAGGGATAGGGGTTAAGAGGTACAAACTACTATGCATAAAATAAGCTATAAAGATATATTGTACAAGACAGGAAATATAGCCAATATTTTATAATAATTATAAATCGGGTATAATCTTTAAAAATTGTGAATCACTGTGTTGTACATCTGAAACTTAATGTTGTAAATCAGCTGGATAAATGTATACGCATAAATGTATATGGATAACTAATTCACTTTGCTGTACACCTGAAACTAACACAACATTGTAAATCAACTATACCCCAATAAAAATTAAAACAAAAAAACATACCTCAGTAAAAAATAATAATAATAAAGTGGTGGTTGCTGGAAAAAAGAGAAATATTATCTTAGCACACAGTATTTTATTAAAGCCTTGCAATAAACCCATGAGGCAGATTGTTGCTATTATCCTTAGCATGGTTATGAGGAAGCTGAGGCATTGAGATGTTCAAATAATCTTAAAATAAATTCCTCAAGTATATAGCCTTTAGTAGTAATATTAACAATATAACAACAATTAAGAAAAAACATCAGCAGCAGTACAGCACATAAGTAGCTAACCGTCCTGCCTCTGGAGTCAGACTGCCTGGGTTCAAATCCTGACTCTATTACTCACCAAGTGTAAAATATTCAACGAGGTGCTCAATATCTGTTTCCTTTTTTAACAGTAAAATAGGGGGTTTTGAAAGGGGGGAGGATTAAATGAATAAATTCAAATAACATGCTTAGAATAGTGCCTAGCATGTAGTACAAATTCCATATATATTAGACAGTAGTAATAGTAGGAGTAAGAGTAATTGTAGTAGTAACATTTTTTCCAATGCCAACTACATATTTCATTCAGTCCTTGAAATTACTCTACTGTCCCCTCTATCTTGCGGTAGAAGGACTAATGTTAATGTTACCCAACTGAACTTGGGTCGGCTTCCCTAACATGCAACAAAGCCAATCTGCTGATGCTAGGTTGCACTAAAAAAGTACAGCATTTTTCGCAGGGTGCCAAGCAAGGAGAATGGGCAACTAGTTCTCAAAAAACCCCATCCCCGTCAGTGGCATTCAGGGGACGGTTTTTAAAGGCAACATTAGGAATGAGGATTACACGCTGTGTGATCAGCTTGTGGACATTTTTTCTGATTGGCTGCTGTTGAGGTAACAGGGTGATGTTTCAGGAACCTTAATTATCAGCCTGGTTCCAACCAGTCTGGGGTCTGTGTGCTTGTGGTCAGCATGTAGTCACCGTCCTCCACTTTTTTTTGGTGGGGTGGGGGAAGGTCTTAGTTTCTGAAGAACAAATCAAAGATATGCATCAGATCTTCATCTGTATCCCTTCAGGAGGAAGCAGGGGTCCTGTGACTTTTTTTTTTTTTTAACATCTTTATTGGAGTATAACTGCTTTACAATGGTGTGTTAGTTTCTGCTTTATAACAAAGTGAATCAGCTATACATATACATATCCCCATATCTCCTCCCTCTTGCTTCTCCCTCCCACCCCTCTGGTGGTCACAGAGCAACGAGCTGATCTCCCTGTGCTATGCATCTGCTTCCCACTAGCTAGCTATTTTACATTTGGTAGTGTATATATGTCAATGCCACTCTCTCACTTCGTCCCAGATTACCCTTCCCCCTTCCCATGAGCTCAAGTCCATTCTCTACGTCTGCATCTTTATTCCTGTCCTGCCCCTAGGTTTGTCAGAACCATTTTTTTTTTTTAGGTTCCATATATATATGTGTTGGCATATGGTACTCGTTTTTCTTTCTTTCTTTCTTTCTTTCTTTTTCCACCGTATCCCAGCGCTTGAGGATAGAACCTGCAGACTGGAAGCCACTGGTACCAAAGACATGACGCTGAGGGGGCCAGAGCCCTTTCCCTCTACCTCTGTACATTACGCACACCGGGACCGCAAGCCCGATCCCCGCCGAGAAAAGGAGGGTTATTTTTTTCTTTCTGACTTACTTCACTCTGTATGACAGATTCTAGGTCCATCCACCTCACTACAAATATCTCAATTTCGTTTCTTTTTATGGCTGAGTAATATTCCATTGTATATATGTGCCACATCTTCTTTATCCATTCATCTGTTCATGGACACTTAGGTTGCTTCCATGGTCTGGCTATTGTAAATAGAGCTGCACTGAACACTGTGGTACATGACTCTTTCTGAATTATGGTTTTCTCAGGGTATATGCCCAGTAGTGGGATTGCTGGGTCATATGGTAGTTCTATTTTTAGTTTTTTAAGGGACCTCCATACTGTTCTCCATAGTGGCTGTATCAATTTACATTCCCACCAACAGTGCAAGAGTGTTCCCTTTTCTCCATACCCTCTCCAGCATTTATTATTTGTAGATTTTTTAATGAGGGTCATTCTGACTGGTGTGAGGTGATACCTCATTGTAGTTTTGATTTGCATTTCTCCAGTGATTAGTGATGTTGAGCATCCTTTTGTGTGTTAGTTGGCAATCTGTATATCTTCTTTGGAGAAATGTCTATTTATTGTCTTTTGCCCATTTTTCGATTCAGTTTGTTTGTTTGCCATTAAGCTGCATGAGCTGCTTGTATATTTTGGAGATTAATCCTTTGTCAGTTGCTTTGTTTGAAAATATTTTCTCCCATTCTGAGGGCTGTCTTTTCATCTTGTTTATGGTTTCCTTTGCTGTGCAAAAGCTTTTAAGTTACATTAGGTCCCATTTGTTTATTTTTGTTTTTATTTCCATTTTCTCTAGGAGGTGGGTCAAAAAGTATCTTACTGTGATTTATGTCATAGAGTGTTCTGCCTATGTTTTCCTCTAAGAGTTTTATAGTGTCTGGCCTTACATTTAGGTCGTTAATCCATTTTGAGTCTACTTTTGTGTATGGTGTTAGAGAGTGTTCTAATTTCATTCTTTTACATGTAGCTGTCCGGTTTTCCCAGCACCACTTATTGGAGAGGCTGTCTTTTCTCCATTGTATATTCTTGCCTCCTTTATCAAAGATAAGGTAACCATATGTGCGTGGGTTTATCTCTGGGTTTCTCTCCTGTTCCATTGATCTATATTTCTCTTTTTGTGCCAGTCCCATACTGTCTTGATTACTGTAGCTTTATAGTATAGTCTGAAGTCAGGAAGCCTGATTCCTCCAGCTCCATATTTCTTTCTCAAAATTGCTTTGGCTATTTGGGGTCTCTTTTGTTTCCATACAAATTGTGAAATTTCTTGTTCTAGTTCTGTGAAAAATGACATTGGTAGTTTGATAGGGATTGCACTGAATCTGTAGATTGCTTTGGGTGGTAAAATCATTTCCACAATGTTGATTCTTCCAATCCAAGAACATGGTATATCGCTCCATCTGTTTGTATCATCTTTAATTTCTTTCATCAGTGTCTTATAGTTTTCTGCATATAGGTCTTTTGTCTCCTTAGGTAGGTTTATTCCTAGGTGTTTTATTCTTATTGTTGCAATGGTAAATGGGAGTGTTTCCTTAATTTCTGTTTCATTTTTCATCATTAGTGTATAAGAATGCAAGAGATTTCTGTGCATTAATTTTGTATCCTGCTACTTTACCAAATTCATTGATTAGCTCTAGTAGTTTTCTGGTAGCATCTTTAGGATTCTCCATGTATAGTATCATGTGATCTGCAAACAGTGACAGTTTTACTTCTTCTCCAATTTGGATTCCTTTTATTTCTTTTTCTTCTCTGATTGCTGTGGCTTAAACTATGTTGAATAATAGTGGTGAGAGTGGGCAACCTTGTCTTGTTCCTGATCTTAGTGGAAATGGTTTCAGTTTTTCACCATTGAGAATGATGTTGGCTGTGGGTTTGTCATATATGGCCTTTATTATGTTGAGGTAAGCCTTGTTATTTAAAGCTTGTTTCCTTATTTATTTTCATTTTTGATGATCTGTCCATTGGTGAAAGTGGGGTGTTAAAAGTCCCCTACTATGATTGTGTTACTGTTGATTTCCTCTTTTATGGCTATTAGCATTTGCCTTTGTATTGAGGTGCTCCTATGTTGTGTGCATAAATATTTACAATTGTTATATCTTCTTCTTGGATTGATCCCTTGATCATTATGTAGTGTCCTTCTTTGTCTCTTGTAGTGGTCTTTATTTTAAAGTCTATTTTGTCTGATATGAGAATTGCTACTCCAGCTTTCTTTGGATTTCCATTTGCATGGCATATCTTTTTCCATCCCCCCACTTTCAGTCTGTATGTGTCCCTAGCTCTGAAGTGGGTCTCTTGTAGACAGCATATATATGGGTCTTGTTTTTGTATCCATTCAACCAGTCTGTGTCTTTTGGTGGGAGCATTTAATCCATTTACATTTAAGGTAATTATTTATATGTGTGTTCCTATTACCATTTTCTTAATTGTTTTGGGTTTGTTATTGTAGGTCTTTTCCTTCTCTTGTGTTTCCTGCCTCGAGATGTTCCTTTAGCGTTTGTTCTAAAGCTGGTTTGGTGGTGCTGAATTCTCTTAGCCTTTGCTTGTCTGTAAAGCTTTTAATTTCTCCGTTGAATCTGAATGAGATCCTTGCTGGGTAGAGTAGTCTTGGTTGTAGGTTTTTCCCTTTCATCACTTTAAATATGTCCTGCCACTCCCTTCTGGCTTGCAGAGTTTCTGCTGAAAGATCAGCTGTTAACCATATGGGCATTCCCTTGTTTGTTATTCATTGCTTTTCCCTTGCTGCTTTTAATATGTTTTTGTATTTAATTTTTGATAGTTTGATTAATATGTGTCTCAGTGTGTTTCTCCTTAGATTTATCCTGTATGGGACTCTCTGCGCTTCCTGGACTTTATTGATTATTTCCTTCCTTTGTTAGCGAAGTTTTCAACTATAATCTCTTCAAATATTTTCTCAGACCCTCTCTTTCTCTATTCTTCTTCTGGGACCTGTATAATTCAAATGTTGGTGTGTTTAATGTTGTCCCAGAGGTCTCTGAGACTGTCCTCAATTCTTTTCATTCTTTTTTCTTTATTCTGCTCTGCAGTAGTTATTTCCACTATTTTATATTCCAGGTCACTTATCCGTTCTTCTGCCTCAGTTATTCTGCTATTGATCCCTTTAGAGAATTTGTAATTTCATTTGTGTTGTTCATCATTGTTTGCTTGCTCTTTAGTTCTTCTAGGTCCTTGTTAAATGTTTCTTGTATTTTCTCCATTCTATTTCCAAGATTTTGGATCATCTTTACTATCATTATTCTGAATTCTTTTTCTGGTAGACTGCCTACTTCCTCTTCCTTTGTTCTGGTGGGTTTTTACCTTGCTCCTTCATCTGCTGCACATTTCTCTGTCTTCTCATTTTGCTTAACTTACTGTGTTTGAGGTCTCCTTTTCGCAGGCTGCAAGTTCATAGTTCCTGCTGTTTTTGGTGTCTGCCCCCAGTGGGTAAGGTTGATTCAGTGGGTTGTGTAGGCTTCCTGTTGGCGGGCACTGGTGACTCTGTTCTGGTGGATGAGGCTGGATCTTGTCTTTCTGGTGGGCAGGACCATGAGCGGTAGTGTGTTTTGGGGTGTCTGTGAACTTATTATGATTTTAGGCAGCCTCTCTGCTAATGGGTGGGGTTGTGTTCCTGTCTGGCTAGTTGTTTGGCATGGGATGTCCAGCACTGGATCTTGCTGGTTGTTGAGTGGAGCTGGGTCTTAGCGTCGAGACGGAGATCTCTGGGAGAACTCTCGCCGATTGATATTACGTGGGGCCGTGAGGTCTCTGGTGGTTTAATGTCCTTCATTCGGCTCTCCCACTTCAGAGGCTCAGTCCTGACACCTGGCCAGAGCACCAAGACCCTTTCAGACACACGGCTGCTAGTGTTGGAGGGTCTCCTGCAGAGGCTAGTGGTGGCTGTGACTCACTGGGGTCAAGGACACTGGCAGCAGAAGTTCTGGGAAGTACTCCTCCCTCACATTCCTTTGCTGCTTTGTCTTTGTCTAGGAAAGCTTCAGGTGATCAGGGGAGGTACAGCCCAAACTCAAGGTGTTCCTGACAGTGCTCAGAAACCTGAAGAAGCATCAGTCTCGAGCAGGAAGCCAGTTCCATTCAAGATCGACCTATGAACCTGGCCACTCCCTGGGGACTTGGTGTGACTCTGTTTTATGAACTGTTGTTTAAGCTATCATTTCTTTTCTTGCTTGACTGCTTTTCCTTTGTTTCTGCATTCCCTCACTTCTCTAATTAGTAACTGCTTGAATCTGCTCTTTGAAACTTGGGCAAGGCCAAACAAGAAGCAGGGGCTGTGGAGGGGCTTATACTTGGGAAGACCCCCACAGGGTCCTGCTTGGATTCACTAAGAAGTAGTTTTGCCTGAAGTCACATAGCTGGTGAATATGATACTGGCTTAAAACCTCAAGATTTGGCTCCACCTTATATTGCACTGCTCTTTCAGTGAGTGCCTTAAGTTCAGGTCTTTTGAAATCAAGCCGTTTATTTTTCCACCAAACTGCACTTCTCTCCAACCATGAATGAGAAGAACATTTTCAGATGACAGATGACTCATTAATGCTATTTGACTCAGAACGTAATTATCAGCCTTTAGATCTGCCTTTCCGTTTTGCTCCGGGCCCTATTCCTTTCCTCTTTGCCCTGGCCCTAGAGAACACTCTTGTCATTCTTTGCTTGCCTCCGGTTTCAAATCAGTATCAAAATACTCTTAGAAAGTAATAGAATCCTGAGCTGAGAGTTCCAGCTTCCCGAGGATTCTTCCTAATAAATAGCCTCTTAGCATGTCTGTTTCATAGACCTTTGTGGGAAATTTGCATTTTGATAGAGAACTTCTGAAGATGAAAAGCCTTAACCTACAGACTGACTATCTAATGATAGTATATCAGGTACAAGAGGGCAGTGCCCTCTAGGGTAAAACACAATTAAAGAGGAATAAAAAAGTTTTTCCAGAGATCCGCTGATCTCAGCCTGTAGGCAAATGGTGTCCCAGATAATAGCACACCTGCAGAAGTCTCTACTATGCAGTGAAATAGAATGTGATAACCTTCACGTTTTAGAAGGTGGCAGTTCTGATTCTTAATTTAACCTCACTAGTGATTTTCATAACTAAAAGTTTATAAATTATCTGCAGTGGCCTATTAAATGAAAAAATGGCCCTCCACACCAGTGTGGGCTTCAGCATAGGTGGGCTTGAGCATGATGTGAGTGTGTGGATGGAGGACATAATAGATACTTTTACAATTGACCCTTGAACAACACTAGTTTGAACCTAGGGGGTCCACTTATGCGTGGGTTTTTTCAAGAATAAATACTACAGTTTTACACGAACCCAGAACCGCATTGATTGAATCCACAGATACAGAAGACCGCCTATAAGTTATACACAGATTTTCAACTATGTGGAAGATCAGTGCCCCTAACCCCCACGTTGTTCGAAGAGTCAACTCTTCTCTTGTCTCTCTCAAGGGAAAGGCAGTGCTCCGGGAGCCTAATACTGTCTTAGAGAATGGATATGCCACTGTAGGAAATCTGGAATTATTGGCATAATTGAAACATACACACATGTAAGGTGCCTTTTCTAATGCTTCATCATATGAAGGACTTAGAGGTCTGGGGAAATACTTTGGTTGCATTTAATGAGTACATGTGTAAAAGAGGCTTGGGTATGTTGAAAGATTCACTTAAGAACTTATGGAGTATTATTCTGAAAAAGAATAGATGTATGTATATGTATAACTGTATCACTTTGTCCACCTGAAACTAACACAACATTATAAATCAACTGTACTCCAATATAAGATAAAAATTAAATTAAAAATTAAAAAAAGAACTTATGGAGTATTATTGAAGTACAAGCCTTTTGTTATATTAAACTATTGAAGTCTTTGACAAGACTAAAATTCTAAGTCCTTTAACAAGATGGAAAAATATCAGTTGAATCTTGAAAAAGACAGAAAAGCCATCTTCTCTCTGGATGCTTCGTTTGAAATGATGAAAAACGGAATTAGACTAGAGGCTTAAGTTTTATAACTATCCCTCTTTAGAACAGTAGAGGTTTTTTTCTTTTCTTTCTCTTAGATAGGCAAAAGAGATAATAGAGGGTGGCTCAGGAGACATATTAGCCTAAGATCAAAGTAACAAGAGTATGTGTACGCTTAGAGGTCAGTGTTCTAAAAAGGAATAGAGCCTAGAATGTTTCCAAAAATAGATGGCAACAAAGGGGAAAAAAAAGAAAAAGGGAAGAAACCCACAACAAATCTGATTAAAAAGGAAATGGGATAATGGATTCAAGAGAATATGTAGTTGATCATTCACTTTTACACAATAGCTCAAAATTTGGAACAATGGAATATCATGACTGGTTTTTCTTTCGCTTTTGGACACATTTTGTCATTTCTTTTGCAGAAGTGAGTGGGATGTGACAGAGGTTGCTATAGTTACTCATTTTTAATGAGTTTCAAGACTTATCCAACCAAATAGCTTTCTCACCCTCAAAATTTTTAGAGGGTAGTAGAAGGGAAATTTGTGACTGAAAAATGACTCATCATAACACAAATTTAAAAAATAATTAAAAAATACTTAAGGGATAAAATTTTAATTTATTGAACCATGATTTATTCTTTGATTTATTCTTGTCAAGTATCTGATTTGAGGACATTTAAATAACACTTATTTGAGTAAAAGATATTTAATCCCTTAAAAATGATTTTTTTGTTGTGAGTTTATAACACTTAGCATATCTATTAATAATCAAGGATATGTGATGGTAAAAAATTCAAATACAATTTACAAAAATCAAAATATACTATCACTTTAGAAAGAAAAATAGTTTTAGAATATTTAGCTCCCCCAAATTTTAAATTACCTTTCACAGTGGGAAAAAAAATCTATACTATACTTATGAAAGGAGACTATAGACTTTCTAGTGCAGAAGCAAATGAAGGATGTTCAGAGAAAGTGGCGAAATCTCATTATTTAGGAAACCAAAATAAGAGAGGTTAATGGTTAAAACTAATAAGGATGATTTCAGATATCTTTCATGCTAATGATGAGGACATTCAGTATGTTGGAAACCTACAGAAAAATTAGAGGAAAAACAAAATGAGAATAATTTGGCCAAGATAGGCTTGAAATATTCATGGCAATAGACATTAGCTCCTTAAGCTGGATTCCCAGTACACCTTGGCAAAATTGTTTGATTATTCCTCCTTCAAAGTGAGCCCAACCGTAAATAGCCACTATAATCATGGCTTAAGTTAACGTTTCCAGGTCTTTATTAGTGTAACGTAAAATATTTACATAAATATTTTATTGCTTAAAATAGTTCCAGAGCTACAGAAATACTAAAAATGACGTTTAGGCCCACTGCTCAGTAAGAAACATTCTAAAACAAATTTAGGTATATGTCCATCTATCTACCGTAGAATTAAAGAGTTACAGAAAAAAGAGCACTTCTTTTAGCAACTTCACACTTGAACCCCAACCAAATATGATATATATATTAAGTCCTCCTACACTTTAGTTCTATGAAAGAGGAATAGACAGAAAAGTATAGCCTTTTATAAGAGTTTACTTGGGTGAATAAATGTTATTTCAGTTTTTAATTTTTTTTTACGTCTCGGGAAAATCAACTTAATTCTGAAGCTAGAACTGTGATGTTGATACAATAGCCACTAGCTATGATGCTTTACTAGTCTGAAATGAGAGGTGCTACAAGTGTAAAGTACGTGCCAAATCAAAAGACTTAATCTAAAAAAAAAAGAATATTGTATTAATTTTTATATTCATTACATTTTAACTTGGTGATATTTTGGATGTATTGGATTAAATAACTCATCAGTTTCTCTTTACCTGTTTAATATAGCTACTAGAAAATTTAAGATTACACATGTGGCTCACATTATATTTCTCCCGGATAATGCTAATTTAGGCCAAGAGGTCCTTAAGTACGGAATTGTTAGCAAGGTTAGCTATTTGGACATTTTTTTCCTTTGAGAAATGATGTTATATAAGTTGATGGGGTTTCTAAGGAAATTGGCAGAGCCTGCTTAGCCCATTATTGCAAACAGAGTGATCACTACCACAAGACTAGCTATGATCCATCACCATACAGCTGACCCCCTTCATCCACTTTGCCCAGTCTCTCTCCCTTCTGGTAACCACTAATCTGGTCTCTGTATCAATGAGTTGGCTTTTGTTTTATTTTGGTTTTTGAGATTCCACATATGAATGAAATCATACAGTATTTGTCTTTCTCTGACTTACTTCACTTAGCATAACACCTTCAAGTTCCATCCATGTTAACCTTCAAGGTCCATCCATGTTGTTGCAAATAGCAGGATTTCATTCTTTTTTATTGGTAAGTAGTATTTTATTGCATATATATATTACAACTTCTTTATCCATTCATCCATCAGTGGATACTTAAGTTGTTTCCATAACTTGCATTCATCCATGAGTGGATACTTAAGTTGTTTCTTGGTTATTATAAATAATGCTGCAATCAACATAGGGGTGCATATATCTTTTTAAACTAGTGTTTTTATGTAAATACCCAGAAGTGGAATAGCTGGGTCATATGGTAGTTCTATTCCTAATTTTTGGAATAATCTTCATACTGTTTTCCATGCTGGCTGCAACAATTTACAGTCCCATTAACAGTGTATGAGGATTCCCTTTTCTCCATAACCTCTCCAACGTTTGTTATTTTTGTATTTTTGATATTAGCCATTCAACCGGTGTGAGGTGATACTTCATTGTGGTTTTGATTTGAATGTCCCTGATGGTTAGTGATGTTGAACATTTTTTCATGTGTATGTTGGCCATTCTGTATGTAATCTTTGGAAAAATGTCAACGCAGGTCCTCTGACCATTTTGTAATTTTTTTTTTTTTTTTTTTTTTTTTTTTGCTGTTGAGTTGCATGAGTTCTTTATGTTGAATATTAACCCTTTATTGGATAAATGATTTGTAAATATTTTATCCCACTCAGTAGGTTACCTTTTAGTTTTGATGATGGTTTTCTTTGCTGTGCAGAAGCTTTTTAGTATGATGTAGTCCCGCTTGTTTTTCTTTTGTTTCCCTAGACTTTTGGTGTCATATCCACAAAAATGTTACTAAGACTGATGTCAGTGAGGTTACTGCCTATGTTTTCTTCTAGGAATTTTATGGTTTCAAGTCTTAAGTTCAAGTCTTTAATCCATTTTCAATTAATTTTTATGTATACTCTTAGTTGTTTAATTTCATTCTTTTGCTTGTGGCTGTCCAGTTTTCCAACATCATTTATTGAAGAACCCATTGTATGTCACCTGCTCCTTTGTCATATAGTAATTGTATGTGTGGGTTTATTTCTAGGCTGTCTGTTCTGTTCCACTGATCTGTGTCTGTTTTTGTGCCACTACCATCCTGTTTTGATTACTACAGCTTTGTAATATAGTTTGAAATTGGTGTGTGTGATACCTCCAGCTGTGTTCTTTCTCAAAGTGGTTTTGGTTATTCGGGATCCTTTGTGGTTCCATACAAATTTTAGAATTCTTTTGTTCTAGTTCTTTGAAGTATGACATTGGCATTTTGATAGGGGTTTGCATTGAACTTTACCTAGTATGGATGTTTTAACAATATTAATTTTCTTCCAGTCCATGAGCATAGAATATCTTTCCAACTATCTGTCTTCTTTAATTTCTTTCATCAGTGTCATAGTTTTCAGTGTACAGGTCTTTTACCTCCTTGGTTTAATTTATTTCTAGGTATTTTATTCTTCCTTGATGCAATTATAAATGCGGTTGTTTTCTTAATTTCTTTCATAGTTTTCTAGTATTGTATAGAAACACCACAGATTTCTATATATTGATTTTGTAACATGTGTCTTTACTGAATTTATTTATTAGTTCTAACAGTTTCTTGGTGGAGTCTTTAAGGTTCTCTAAATACAGTATCATGTCATCTGCTAACAGTAACAATTTTACTTCTGCCTATCTGATTTGGATACCTTTTATTTTTTGCCTAATTGTTGTGGCTAGGACTTATAATAATATGTTGAATAAAAGTGAAAGTGACCATCTTTGTTCCTGATCTTAGAGGAAAAGCTGAAAGCTTTTCACCACTGAGTATGATGTTAGCTGTGGGTTTGTCGTGTATGGCCTTTATTATGTTTAAGGTACATTCCTTTCATACCACTTGAGTTTTTATCATAACTGGATATTGAATTTTGTCAGACGCTTTTTCTGCATCTATTGAGATGATCATATTTTTATCCTTCATTTTGTTAATGTGGTGTATCCTGTAAATGTTGAATCATCCTTGTGTCTCTAGAAAAAATAAATCCCACTTGATCATGATGTATGGTCCTTTTAATGTATTGTTGAATTCAGTTTGCTAGTATTTTGTTGAGGAATTCTGCATCTGTAGTCATCAAGGATATTGTCATATAATTTTCCTTTTTTCTGGTGTCCTTGTCTGGTTTTGGTATCAGGATAGTGCTGGCTTTGTAAAATGTATTTGGAAGATTTTCCTCCTCTTCAATTTTTTGGAAGAGTTTTGAGAAGGGATAGGTACTAAATCTTTGAATGTTTTGTAGAATTTGCCAGTAAAGCTGTCTGGTCCTGGGGCTTTTGTTTGTAGGGAGATTTTGATTACTATTTTAATTTTCTTGCTAGTAATCAAGTCTATTTAGATTTTATATTTCTTCATGATTCAGTCTTGGAAGAGTGTATGTCTAGGAATTTATCCATTTCTTCTAGGTTGTCCAATTTGTTGGCATATAATTGCCCATAGTGGTCTCTCATAATCCTTTGTCTTTCTGTGGTACCAGTTGTAACTTCTCTTTTATTTCTGATTTTGAGTCCTCTTTTTTCTTAGTCTAGCTAAAGGTTTGTTGATTTTGTTCCTTTTCAAAGAACCAGCTCTTAGTTTTACTGATCTTTTTAAATGTTTTTTAGTCCTTATTTCATTTATTTCTACTCTAATCTTTATTATTTCCTTCCTTCTACTAACTCTGGGCATAATATTTTTCTTCTAGTTTCTTTAGATGTGAAGTTAGATTGTTTATTTGGGGGTTTTTCTTGTTTCTTGAGGAACTCTGTATTGCTATGATCTTCTCTCTTATGACACTTTTGCTGCATCCCATAGTTTTTGGTATGTTGTATTACTGTTTTCATATAGCTCTAGGTATTAATTTCTTCTTTGATTTCTTTGACCCATTGTGGTTCAGTAGCTTGTTGTTTGTTCACATTTTTGTGGTTTTTCCCTCTCTTTTCTTGTGATTGACTTCTAGTTTCATGCCATTGTGGTTGGAGAAGATGCTTGATATAATTTCAGTCTTCTTAAATTTATTGAGGCTTGTTTTGTGACCTAACATGTGATTTATCCTGAAGAATGTTTCATGTGCACTTGAGAAGCACTTGAGAAGAATGTGTATCCTGCAGGTTTTGGATGGAATGTTACATATATATGTAATGTTTTATATATATATATATTTAATGTTATATATGTAATGTTATATATATATGTAGTATACATATATATGTATATATAAAATATGGTATGGTGAGAGAGAGAGAGCGAGTGCGTGTGTGTGTCTGTGTCAATCTAGTCTAATGTGGCTGATGTTTTCTTACTGATTTTCTGCCTGGATGATCTATCCATTTTTTAATTTATTTATTTTTGGCTGCGTTGGGTCTTTGTTGCTGCACACGGGCTTTCTCTAGTTGCGGCAAGCAGGGGCTGCTCTTCGTTGCAGTATGTGGGCTTCTCATTCCAGTGGCTTCTCTTGTTGCGGAGCACGGGCTCTAGGTGCGCGGACTTCAGTAGTTGTGGCACGTGGGCTCAGTAGTTGTGGCTCACGGGCTCTAGAGTGCAGGCTCAGTAGTTGTGGTGCACGAGCTTAGTTGCTCTGCGGGATGTGGGATCTTCCTGGACCAGGGATCAAACCCTTGTCCCCTGCATTGGCAGGCAGATTCCCAACCACTGTGCCACCAGGGAAGTCCCTCTCTCCATGATGTAAGCGGGGTGTTAAAGTCCCCAAATATTGTATTGCTTTCAATTTCTCCCTTTATGTCTGTAATATTTGCTTTATATATCTTGGTGCTCCTTTGAGTGTGTATACATTTACAAATGTTATATCTCCTTAATGGATTGACCCCTTTATCACTTTGTAATTTTCTTCATTGTCTTTTATTACAGTCTTTGTTTTAAAGTCTATTTTGTCTGATATGAATATAGCTACTCCAGCTTTTTCTTTTCATTTCCATTTGCATGAAATATCTTTCTCTATCTCTTAGCTTTCAGTCTGTGTGTGCCGTTTCTTTTGAAGTGAGTCTCTTGTAAGCAGCGTATAGATGGGTCTTGTGATTTTAATCTCTTCAGCCATTTTACGTCATTTGGTGAATTTAGTCCATTTACATTTAAACTAGTTATTGACAGGATGTGCTTGTTTTCTGTCTGTTTTGGTAGCGTCTCTGTTTCTTCTTTTTCTCTCTTCCCTTGTGTTTTGTTGTCTTTCTTTAGTGTTATATTTATATTTCTTTTTCCTTTTATTTTGTGTGTTTACTATAAGTATTTTCTTTGGGGTTATCATGAGGTGCACATGTAACACTCTATGTAAATAGTTGCCTGTTTAAGTTGGTAGCAACTTAAATTTGAACACATTTCATACCTTTATTTTTTAAACCCCACCCCCACCCCATGCTTTATACTTTCAGTGACACTTTTTACATCTTTGTTTTATGCATCCCTTGACTAATTATAGTAATTTGAGTTAACTTTACTACTTTTTTGTTTTAACCTTCATGCTTGCTGTATAAGTGATTGATCCACTACTTGTATATATTTACCTTTTACAGTGAGGGTTTTACTTTCATAAGTTTTCTTGTTCTTAATTAGTGCCATTTCTTTTCTTAAAGAAGTCCCTTTAACATTTCTTGTAAGGTTGACTTAGTGGTGATGAACTTCTTTAGCTTTTGTTTTCTGGGAAACTCTTGATCTCATTTTAATTCTGAATGATAACCTTGTTGTGGGAGGTTTTTTTTCCTTTCATCACTTTGAATATGTTATGGCACTCCCTTCTAGCCTGGAAAGTTTCTGCTGAAAAATCTTAGAGCCTCACAGAATTTCCCTTGTACAAAATAAGTTATTTTTCTTTTGCTGCTTTTAGTATTCTCACTTTATCCTTAACTTTTACCATTTTAATTGTAATGTGTCTTGGTGTGTGTCTTCTTGGGTTCATCGTATTTGGAACTCTCTGGGATTCCTGGACTTGAATGTCTGTTTCTTCCACAGGTTAGGAAAGTTTTCAGCTACTATTTTTTCAAATAGTTTTTCTGGCCCTTTCTTGCTCTCTTCTCCTTCTGTGACCCCTATAATGCAAATGTTTTTCCACTTGATGTTGTCCTGAAGGTTCCTTAAGGTATTTCCACTTTTTAAAAATTCTTTTTTTTCATTTTGCTGCTCTGTCTGGGTGATTTCCTTTGTTTTATATTCTAGCTCACTGATTTGTTCTTCTCCCTCATCCATTCTCCTGTTGAACCCCTCTAGTGTATTTTTTAGTTCAGTTATCCCTTCTGTTTGTTTATATATTTTCTGTCTCTTTGTTGAAATTCTCATGTTTGTCCATTCTTCTCCTGATTTCTCGGTGAGCAAGTTTTTGACCATTATTTTGAACTCTTTACCAGGTAGATTGCTTATGTCCATTTTCTTCTTTTCCTGAGGTTTTGCCTTGTCATTTTATTGGAATATTGTTTCCACATTTTGCCTAATTCTCTGTGTTTGTGTATATGTGTTAGGTAAATCAGCTCTCTCTCCCAGTCTTGAAAGAGTGGGCTTATTTAGGAGATATCTTGTGGGGCTCAGAAGTTAACTCCCAGCTGGCCACTAGAGCCAGGCATTCAAGGGCTGTCCCCTATGTGGGCTATGTGTGCCCTCCTGCAATGGGAGGGCTGCAGGGTGCTAGTGGAAGGGACTGGACGCAGCCTGGCCGCAGGGTCTGGCCAAGGCTACTGTGGAGTGCTGGTAGGTGGGGTTATTTCTTGGTCAGTTGTGAGGCCTGACTGAGCCGCAGGGTGGGTGGGTGGGTCTCTCAGTGGGACATGCACACGAGCACTAACAGGTTAGAGGGAGAATTCCAAAATGCCTCCCACCAGTGTCTCAGTCCCCAGGGAATGTCCCAACTGGTTCTTGCCTCCAGATGTCTCAAGATTAGTAAGTGGGTCACCTTCACCTATGGTCCATGAGCTTTTCAATCTAGTGTTTTTGCACTCTTTTCATGTCATGGGAATTGTGTGGGGGTCCTTTGAGGGCAAGATTTCTGTTCCCTGGAGTTCTGTGGTTTTCCTGCACGTATTCTCTGTTGGTTTTCAGAGCCAGGTGTTTTGGGGGCTTGTCTCTCTTGTGTAGGATCTAAGGGTTGGCGTGCCTGTTGTGGAGCTTGAACGCCTTCCTCCTCAGGAAAAAGATCCATACCTTTGTGGTCCCTCCCAATTGGGGATTACCACAGCTGGGGTATGGTTTTTACCTTGGTAAGACTGTCTCTCTGCCTTTCCCACCCATCTTGATTCTATCCTTCTACTCTTTGTTTTGGAGGCTCTGTTCATCTAATTTTCAGGTCCCTTTATGAGGGAATTACTTCATATGTAGTTGCAGATTTGTTGTGTCTGTGGGAAGAGGTACGTTCAGGCACTTCTACGCTGCTATCTTGAACCCTCCAGAAAAATAACGTTTGACATAAGAAATTTACATTCCTTTTTATTAATTACACATAACCATAATTAAAGTTCAGTGAAAATCTCTAATCCAGTGAGAAATAGTTTAAATCAGTTGTTCTCAAGCTTTAGTGTACATCAGAAACATCTGGAGGGTTTATTAAAACACTGGCAGCTGGGCCCCATATCCAGTTTCTGATTCAAATATCTGGGGTGGGACCTGAGAATTTGCATTTCTAAACTTCCCCGTGACACCGCTGCTGCTGTTGGTAGGGGAACCACATTTTGAGAACTACCAGGCTAATTTTTTCCTCAGTGATCAAAAAGCATATCAGTAAAAACAGTTTTTCTTTAGGTTTACCAATTTTTGTAGTCTCACATAAAAGAATAATAGACAAAAAATTATATAAACAAAACATCTATTCTAAAACTAAGCATTATTCCCCTAAGAAAATTGTTGTTGTCTAAGAAATTCATCTCTCTAAGTAACATATACATAGTTTTTATTCTCAACAGTCAACTTTTTTTCTTTAAAAGCTTCTTTTTATTTCTAACTTGAAAAGGATGCCAGATTAATTCTTTGTGCTTTACATGGAAGAAAATTAGTTTTGAACATCTTATGCTGAGGCAATATATGGTTATATCATCATGTGAAGGCATGAAACTTCCTAAAGGATCAATGTATTTCAGTGCCATTTTCTCAGTTCGTAACTAAAACGAATAACACTTTTTTCTTCAGGATTTTGTCACCTTTTTATCACTTGGAATTGAGGTTTTGTGTTAGCTTAGTATTTCTGTGGTAAAATCATTTAAATCTCTGAAACAGATTAACAAAATAAACCTGTCATCTTCAAAAATCAAATTCATGAAAGTTACAATGTTATGCAGTTTCAAATGTATTTCCACTCAGTAAAACTTAATTTTATTCTTAGAACATTCTATCGGGAAGCAGTTTTGCATCCTATATATTTTAGCCTACAAATAGTATCATTTTGACAATTTTTCCATTGAAATCTAGTTCCAGTGTTCAATATTTAGTACTTATCTTTTTATATTTCACAGTTGTTAGTATCTGAGCCATTATTGCATAACATCTAGTTTAAGCTCAGACTCCTTTGTTATTCCAGGTTCTCTACAATCTGAAGTTAATCCATTTGCTCATAATTATTTCCTCAACATAAACCTTTGTGAAATTTTAGTTTACAGACCTTCAGATTTGCCTTGTGATTTCTTGCTTCTGAGCCACAACCTGAAATTTCCTGCTGTCCCCTCTCTTGTCCTATAAATCCTACCCACCTACCTCCATAAAGTCTTTCCTTACTAAATCAGATCTCACTGGACACTTAATATTGGACATGTGCTATTAGCTAAGTTCGCCTGTGTTAAAAATAAATAACTACCATTTGCATGATTGCTCTTTACCAGGACCTGAAATAGGTCATTTACCTACCATAATCATCAAAAGGATAAGGTACTATTATCATTCCCATGTTAATGTTGAAAGCTCAAGCTCAGGGAGGTGAAGTAACTTGTCCAGTGAAGTAGCTATTAAGTTGTAGAGCTGAAATTCCATTCTAGGTCTCTGTATCTTGCAAAGTCAAGTACATATAACTAACTACTATGTTGTATTGCATGGTAGCCTCCAAATTATGACTGGGGTATATATTTTGTGTAAAAAAAGCATCTTAGTATACAAAAGGAATACTTAGAATTACTTATGCTTTGATTGGAATTCAGCTCATTAAAGTTGTATATTTAAAAAGGAACCTGATTTTTTAAACCTAAATGCCCAAATCATTAAGCCTCTTATTTTCTTTATGAATCTAGTAATTTGGTGTTAAAATTTAAAAATCACTTTCACTTTGATAAATACATAGCTAATAGATTTGGCAGATTAAATGCTTTGAGATACTTAAAAGCATTTACAATAAAGTTTAATTAAATTTCTTTAGATATTTCAGACTATAGTTCCAGATTTATCTGATTTTTCTCAAGCCCTTCAAACAACTGACAGGGAAGTTTGTCAATCTATATACCTGCATTTTTCTAAGCATGTAAGCAATGCTTGTAAATCTAATAAAGGAAACTTTAAAATTTAGTAACTCATATTCTCCTGAGTATATCTAACATATTTAAAAGCATAAACAAAGCATTACTGAAGATGCACTATTATTTCAAATACATTACTACATGTACTTAACCCTCCTAAAATTAATTCTTAAATAATTATGAAAAAAATAACTTATTTTCACACTTTGTGGAGGTAACAAGACTTTGTATGGAGGTAACAATGTATTAAAAGAAGCTGGGATGGGGAGGCAGAATTACATCTTGGTAGGACTGAAGCCACTTGGTTGAAGATTTAGGATCATGGTGGAATCAATCATCCTTTAAAATTAGTGCTAGAACAGGGAGTGCTGAGGAAATCTTTCAAGGCTGTTTGACCTTAGCTGGCATTTATTGAGCTATATCTCTTCTTTTAGAAGTGGGAATCTTCAAATCCCCTGCCTTCCGTTTTTGCCATCTGGTGTCTTATTCACTACCCTCATCTATTCATTGAACCAGGGTATCTTTCATAGATGTTTATTACATAATTTGAGTTGAGATTCTTCACTACCTAACCACATTGCAATTAATTTAATCAATGAATTAAATTGTGAGATTTTGTCCTTAAGGGATTTGCAGCCTGGCGTTTCTTTACATATGTTTAGAAACTCATTTTTGTCCTTTCTTTAGCACATCTTACATCTCATAGTATTTGCCATGATGCTGCAAAAAATTACTGCTACATCTTATAAATATTGCCTGGGTATGTAAGTAGAATCATATCTAAGAAGATTTGATTAATTTCTTCTATTTAACCAATTCATATAAACATTCCAAGTACAAATATAAATGTTATATAGTATATTTATTTTTAAGTACTTTTACTGTTTAATTTGACAATAAAAAACATGCTTAGTACTTAATTCTTATAAGTCTAACAAACATAATGACTATTATTTTATTTGCTTCAATGATATATTTACTCATTTCAAATTAAAATCATAAGTCTAAATCAATTCCTCATTAACACAATTGCATTAGAATGTTGGCCTGCTACTCTGATAGACAAGATTTTTTGACCATTACAAATAGATAAAACAAAATATATAAAAAGTTCTTCATATAAACATATTAATATTATGGTTTTAATTTACTTAAAATTTATTAATTGTGAATCATTCAGGGATTAAAAGGTGCTTACACCCTAGGGGAAGTGGTTGAGGCTATACCATAATCAGTGATAAAGATTATGTTCTTTTCTCATATTTTCCATGTCTATTTTTTGTATCAATATTATGTTTACCTTGTAAAAGCAGGTAGGAAGTAAATATCTTTGAATTCCTTGCAATATTTTATGTAATATTAAAATTATCAGGGTTTTTTGAGTATTTGTAAAAGTCACCTGTAAAACTGCCCGGATTTGATATTTCTTTCTAGGAAGATACTAAATTACTGAGGCATTTCCTTTAATGATCTTTAAAACATTCAGTTTGGATCTGCTGCATCTATAAATATGCCTCTCTTTACATTTCTAATACTGACAACTGTTTCTTCTCTTTTCCTTATAAATATTTCCAGTTGATAATAACTATCAAATTACCAACTTTTAAATTTGCTGCCCTCTGATTTTGGTTTTCTATTCCAGTGTCTTCTGCTCTGATCTGGGATTATTTGTTCTTCGTCTCAACTTTGAAAGTTGGAACCTCCTGCTCATTAAATTTTGGTCTTTCTCTTCTGTAAATTCATGGCTATAAGGTTATACATTTCTGTCTGAATATCTCTTTAGCTATATCCCACAGATTCTGACATTATCTATTTATCATTAAAAAATTTCACTATAGTCTCTTTGCATGGATTATCTGGAAGTATTTCTAAATATCTGTCCTTTCTTGTTTTCTTTTTGTCTCAGATTTTAACTGAACTCCACTGTGGTTACAGATCATGTTCTGTATTTTTTGTAATTCTTTAAAATGTATCAACAGTTATTTTATAGCATAGTACATGGTTACTTTTCATAGGCATTTCATACCTGATTGCAAATAATTTCATTGTGCAGTTATTGGAAACAGAATTCTTCATATGTCTGTTAGAATAGAACTATAGAAGAAGATTAGTTCCTTTGTTTGAGCAGAGGGAGAGTGATAACTTTTTATTTCTATATTTGTTTTATCCTGACGGTATTAGATGCAGCCTGATTATTTACATAGCAATCTTAGTGCTGATTCCCATGACTCATTTTTCTTTTGGGACAATATGATGAGGGCATATATTACCCTATATGTAAAGAGTAGGGGCTCTTTAGGAGAGGAGAGGACTTGAGAATTATGAATCTTGGAGCTTGTCTAGGGACTCTTACATAAATGTCTTTCATCCCCTGCAGAAAAGGGAGAGAAAATTTTGCTCTCTACTGCAAACAAATCC
The DNA here is from genome assembly GCF_028564815.1 of Eubalaena glacialis. NCBI lineage: Eukaryota > Metazoa > Chordata > Mammalia > Artiodactyla > Balaenidae > Eubalaena > Eubalaena glacialis. Next base: position 115,784,645 of record NC_083721.1, read on the forward strand.
TCTCTGGGAAGGGAGCGGGGAGGTCCCTTGGTTGTTACAACCCTTTCCAATAGAAACAAATGGCTCCAGGAAAGAGAAATTTGTATATCTCTTCTGGATATTTTGCTATTTGTAATGTCTAAGGCTTGTTTTCTATTCACTCATGTTGAACTCAGGTTGCCTATAATGTTTGCTCAGAAACCCTCACTATACAGAGATATGGAAATATTAGATTCCCAATGGAGAGACCCCACCTATCCTTAAACCTGCCTCGGCAGCCTGAGTCATGTGGGAAAGTAGCCCCAATTCTAAGTTGCTGGTTATTGTTCAGTAACGGGTATTATTTTGGGATCTCAACCGCAATCAATTTGGAGGTTTAGAATTCATCTCTCTTACACCCAGCTACTCCACAGCATGTCATTCTTTCAGCCTCTACTCTGTTCATGATGGTAGTGAGGTATGAGATGGGGTGGGAGTAAGGGACTCCCTCTAGATTTTTGAAAGTAATAAGTTAGTGCTCTCCTCTCACTACTTCCACTTAGACTATTTCCTACTAAAATATATCAAAATTTTAGGTAGTGATTAGAACCATGAAAACAGAAAACAAAGTTCAATGATTCAACTGACTTTATGCAAAGCTAAATTAAATTAACTGCATAAATATTAGAATTGATAAAGCTGGATTTTACATTTAGCATTTCTCTTAATGCCATCTTTTTAATGTTTTTCTCAGTGGACTATAAGACAATAAGTGCAAACTCAATAGAAACTGAACTCAAAGGCATAAATTTAAACAATATAGGGAATATTCATAGTGAATAATGATCAAGACAATGAAGTTACAACTTAGTGAATAAAAACAAAATGAGTTCTCTATGAAAACAATAATAAGCAACCAAACACAATCTTATTACATTAAGAAAAAGTGGCATTTCTTTCCTAATCTTCATTTCATAACCACAATAAAAATACGAAATTATCCCAATTTCAGAGCATTCCAAGCAATACAGATAAAACTCTAAGTGATCTACCCAATTGTAATTTTTTAAAAACATGTTTTTATGCTATTTAAAAAAAGAATTTAAAGATAATTTGGGTATTTTTAAAGTTTTAATTTTTCCATTATATATTCATGGAATAAATATTTAAAATAAATAATTTGGTCAAGATTTGTAATGTTCATTTTTCTTAACTAAAGAAAAAATATTCAATTTTACTTTAAAACTATAGCAGCTAAACTAAATTTGTCTTTCTCCTCATATCTTGGGAATTATGAAATTGAACAATTCTTGTTTGTTTTTGCTTTTGAAAGGTTTGGTTGGCTGTTAGCAATATATAAACAGTCCATTCACTTTAGTTATAAGTGAGGTATGCCTGATGTTTTTTAGTTTGATTTACATATTTAGACCTAAAATACTAGATTTTGATACAAGGCATGGCTGCTTTCTCATTGTTTTATCTGAAACCACATTTTTCTCTAATTGTTATTACTGTTTTTATATGTATTAAATCAAATTTTAGGCTAGGCTCAACAGATCTCTAATTAAGCAGATACCTGTAATGAGATCGAGGCATTAGGCAATAGTTCTTCCCGTCTACGTGTATTTGAGAATGACATCAATAGGAACTTCATGATGCCTTGATTATGCTTTGTGAAAATTCTGTAAAATTTGATGTGGAATATGCTTCCTGTTTTCTTTTCCAGCCAGTACAAAATTCTCTTAGACTTCCCCTTTTTATTTCTGCTATTAAGTTAAAATAGTTGATCACTGTGGGTTATACTTCAAAGGAAGACCAGTGACAAATGGGCAATAGAATAGATACTACTACATCCCAATTTTCTTCACCTGATGTAATAGGGTTTTAATAATGTATATACTTATGTCCTTCATACACATTCAGAATACATGTAAATATTTAAGCTGTTAATACATGTTTGGCAACACACTCTCTCCAGTCATTGGACTAAAGCAGTGGTCCTCAAACTTTTAGCCTGCATGAGAGTCATTTAGAGGGCTTACGAAGATTCCTTACAGAATGTTATTTTAGCCAAATTTTATGTGTGTGAAAGGGAGGGCAGATATACCTATGTAAAATGTTAGAATCATCTACATAAAATTATAGAAATTAGATGTTAATCAAAATCCATAATTATATATGCCAGGGAGCAGTATTTACTTTCTAAGATGTACTAATAGTTTACACCAATCTAGCAGTAGCTGGTTTGTTTTCCCATCGACATGTATGTTTTTACGTGAGAAGCATGCACCTGTCACTGTCGTTAAACTCTGATGAATCTTGATATATGTTTTCCTTCTGTTCTATTTTGACTGACTTGGTACCCATAAGAACATGTAGGAATGATGGATGTTGATTTTAAATTGATGAACTCTGATTGCTGTGTCAGTGAACTACTTCTTAATTGGCCTCATTCTTTAAAATCCTTTCCTATACAGTTGTTTTTAGTGGTGATGTATCTTTTGAGTGTGTGTGGAAGTAATCTGATAATGTTCTTTTTTTCGTCTTATTCTTTTGAGAGGAAAGTATGACAGATTAAGTACATTCGTGAGTTTTCAAAATATTTACTAAGACAACTTAAAAATTATACCAGTATCAACTGTCATTTTTTAAATGAGCTTTATAAAAATATGCTGTCCTTTGCTTGTAACAGATCAAGTACAACATGGGAGAAAGAGTTGAACAAGAATAATAATGAGAGGATTGCAAAACAATGAATTGCCAAAAAAATTCTTGCATTAGTGTGTACATTTAATCTGTTTTCTTAATACTTCAGCTTAAAGTTACCCTAGTAACCTGATGATTAAAAATATTTCTGGAAGAAGCAATTGAGAAAGCCTGTCAATTATTAGGAACTTTAACCTAAGAGCAATGATCCAGGGGGAAAAACATGCCTGCCCTTCCTTCGGATAAAGTGATAGCCTCAGAAATAGGATGGGCATAAGATATAAGGAATTGGGATAGATAGGAGGAAACGTTTCCTGGAGAGAGGTTTGTTGGACTTTGCAGTGCTGGGGCTGTGAAAATTGTACCTCTGAGATTATCTTTGGCAGACCTATGCTGAATTTAGATAATTTAATGTTCATTCATTCTGATGGCAAAATGCCAGAGCTTCCCAGTTTGTGTTCCTTGGCACACTGCAGGGCCTCAAATGGTTACAGATGTGCCAACATAGTGATCCCTTCAGCCTTAGCAGTTCTTGTATAAGCCTGGGACAACTGAAGTCAAAAGTCAAGTCCTTCATTCTTGAGCTAGCCCTGCCATTCTACTTCACGTTGCCTGAATTATTATCATTTTCTATGTCTGATATATATATATTTTCAAAGGTAGACAAGATGGCTCCTTGATGTTCTATCTCTTAAAACAAGCCAGTCTACTTGCTGTCCTCCACCATGCTAATTAATTTCTAGTTTTATGGCTTCCATGTCTAGAATGCCCTCCTCCTTCCAAGCTACTATGTGCAAAGTATTTCTTAAATAAAGCACAAGAAATATGAACCATAATGAAAACACTGTTAATTGAATGATATTATAACTTACAACTTCTGTTCAAAGAATGACCCTAAAAACAAAGTGAAAAGATATGCCTTAGGCTGGGAAAAATCTGTGAGAAATAAAGACAAACTAATAAAATATGGACATAGGAAAGGAGCAGACAGTTCACCAAACAGGAAACCTAGAAGGTCAACAAGCATCTGTAAGGTGCTTAACTTTACTAAGCAAATTAAAACAACAGTGAGATTCCAACTCATGGTATAATACTGGCAAAATCAATGACCCTAAAAGTAGATGAGGATGTGAAGAAACAGAAAGTTCTGTATTGGTGAGAGCAGATTAGAGAGCATTTGACAGTAGCTGGTAAAGTTGAAGATGTAGGCACAGCAATTTCACTTCTAGGTATCTATTCTAGAGAACACTTTACACCTGTGCAAAAGGATGTTCATTTAGCAAAATTATAAGAACTGGTATAACTATTCTTTAAGCGTAGTAACAGATTAACAGAATAACCCTTAAAATGAATGAACTAGATTGAAGTGTATCAACATATATAAATACAAAAACAATGAAAAATGAGAAAAGGCAATCAGAAAATTATAGGTACTGCATGATACTATTTATTCAAAGTTTCAAGACTTACAAAATGTATTTTTTTAAAAAATGGATAACATATGCAGTTCAATGCATGGAAATGATACATACCAACTTTGTAGCAGTGTTTACCTTTGGGGAGGGAGAGGATAGAAGGGGGGATGGGTATTAGCTGGAATTAAAACATTTCATTAAAAAAAAAGGAAATGTAAAGAAAATGTCAAAGTTAATATCAGTTTAACCTTCTCGTTGAGTATCTTACTGATATCTTCTACAATTGTCTGTATGTTTAAAATGTTTCAATTAAACATGCTTTAGCTGAATGAGAGAAATCTAAAACCAGTCTTAATAAACTTAGTTGATTATACATACACACAGATATCTATCTATCTAGATATGTATCCATGTGGGTAGATATCTGTATATTATATCTGTGAGACTCTATTTGACAAAGTGTTTAATTTTCCCATCAAATTATATATCCTTTAAGGGGTGACGGTGTGATTTCTGTTTCTCTTCTGCCCTTTTCAGTGACTAGAACTGCACTAGGTATCTTCTATATACGTAACAAATAATTTTGTTAACTGATTGCACAAAACGTATTCACTGAACTGGAAATCCTCGCATGTTAAATTAGTAATGCAGCATTTGCAAACTTGCCAGGCACCAAAGTAGTAAACATGTTTCTGTATAGCAAGTTTCTTTTTAACTTTGCCCTTTTATGCTGTCCTTGCTTCTTTCTCCCCTTCCCTCAACTATTTCTCCTCCTGTTCCCGACAGCATTCTTCTAAAACCATCAAAATCAAGCAAAGTGGGGTTTCATTACAAATACAGATGAGTTATTACAGCCCCCCAAACCTCTCTGTTCCATCCTCTAGCTAAATGGGTCAATGCTCTTGGGATGAGAATAAAGGAAACTCATAAATGGTGGTTTTGACCCAGAGGCATGTCAGATCCTAGATCAGATGTCTTTGCCAGAGGCAAACAGTGGTTAAAAAAAAACACCCTAAATTCGGCATCTCTCATTATCTAACTGTAGAAGCTAAACAACTTTATCTAGGAGAAACAACAATTATTTCTAGGAGAAATAATTTTTGAGAAAAATTACTACAGAAGATCAGAGGTGTCTGCATAGAGGTAATACATTGCTGATATATTTTCAAGCCTTCCAATTTATAGTCCATCAATGTTCTGAGATCTACATTTTATTTTAAAGAGTTGATAAATTAGTTTCTGTAAAGCAGGCCAAAAACTTTTAAGAAAATGAGAATCAGTTTGGGAATCCTCTAGTGTTTCTGGACCCTATCCCCAGAAAAACTCACTGGGACACAAATACACAAGTTTTCCTGTAATTTCGGGGAGGCTTATGGAGCTGCTGAAGCTTATCCATGGACCCTCCTTATTCTGTAGACCCCAGGTCAACATACTTGTCCTAAACATTTCCTAATGCTTCTAGTACCTGCCTAGAAAAATCCCCAAATTATGATTTGTTATTATTAGATATGAACTTGTGAGATTTAAACAAATTATTCATTATTAACTGTAAAAGATTAAATAACACCATCATTTATTTCAAATTGACCTGTAGTTTTAAAATACAGAAGTTCCTGGAAACAAAATTCTACCAATAATTCTGAAAACTACATAAAGAAGGGGAATTGTGGATTCTTTCAAATACATTTCTAATCTTTAAAACTTCATTTCTGTTTACTATTAAGGCAATTTTGCCAAAACAGAAACATACTGTATTGAATTCTTTTAGGCTCATTGCCTGATTTTACTTAGACTTGGGATGCACGATAATTAGCAATATTGAATTTGAATGAAGCCAACATAGAGGAAAATAACTGGCTTTTAATTGTAATACCACTGTTTCTTTGATTGAGGTCACTAATTTAATGCAGCTAATGTGGCTATATTACTTATTCCTTTACTGGAAACAAACAGCCCTTCCCAGGTCATACCTCAGCATCGTCAGTACCCTCTTCTTGCTCTTCATCTTCTGAAGAACATCTCTCTTAACCTCTGGCTCCTTCCATCTTCCCTGTCTACAAAGGAGTTCCCCCTGAACTCTTTTTCTCTTTTCTACATGGTTTTCTGGTTTCCCATTCACTTGAATGCAGATCTTTGACTCTCTGGTCACTTATTTGTTCCTTCTAATCAAGATCCCTTGACCAGTGAGTGACTACTGTATGTGTGTAACCTTGGGCTTACATGTAGTATAAACCATTTAAAAGCCAATATCATCTTATATTACAATAAATAAAGTCAAAGTCAGAGATCAAAGTCAAAGAGATCGAAAAATTAAACATAGGGAGGGATATGGACAATATGGCTGGTATCTGTAAGTAACTGAGGTCTATATAAAAGAAACATGAAAGGAGGGGCAGAAAAAAATGAGGCGCGGTGATGGGATTAAAAACTTGAACTGTCTACCACTCCCTTTTATCCTCTGAAGATCATTAGCACATATATTATCAAACATCTTTCCTTAGGAGTTGTCACCTATCAATGATGAGAGTGATGATGCCAATAAGGACTAACCTTTATTGAGTAATTATATGTTAAGTCCTTTGTGATTAGATTCTTGTTTAATCTTCACAATAATTCTATGAGGTAAGTAACCGTAAAACTACTGTTTACCTATGCTCCATGATTAAAGAATCAATCCATGATTAATCAGTCAATCCACACTCTGAGGACAGAGTTTATGCTCGTAAGAGCAAGTAATTGCTAAGCTCTATTGTCTCCCTCATGGGAAATCGAATCCAATAGTTCTGCTTTCACTCCCTTTCTTCTCCCATTCTCCATGCAGTTTGGCTTCTGATGGAATCTTATCCAGTCTTATGGATTTCAATTCCATTTACACTTTGACAATCCCAAGATCACTTCTGCAGTCTGGATCCTTCCCCTTGAGCTCTAGACTGCTGTATTGACAATTCCAATTGGATTTCTAATGGGCATTTCAAATTGATCGCATTAAAAAAACAAACTCTGAGTTTCTTCCCTCAAACCAACTTCTGCAGATTTTATCTGATGAAATACCAACTCTATCCATATAATTGTTCAAGCCAAAAATGTTAAAATCATCCTTGACCAAGCCTTTTTTTATTTTCATTTTTATTTTTTTATTGAAGTATAGTTGATTTACAGTGTTGTGTTAGTTTCAGGTGTACAGCTTAAGTGATTCAAATTATTCTTTTCCAGATTCTTTTCCCTTATAGGTTATTACCAAATATTGAGGACAGTCCTCTGTGCTATACAGTAGGTCCTTGTTGGTCATCTATTTTATATATAGTAGTATGTATATGTTAATCCCAAACTCCTAATTTATCCCTCCCTCCCACCTTTCCCCTTTGGTAACCATAAGTTTGTTTTCTATGTCTGTGGGCCTATTTCTATTTTGTATAATATGTAAGTTCGCGTCTATCATTTTTTTTTTAGATTCCACATATAAGCAATATCATACATTTGTCTTTCTCTGTCTGGCTTACTTCACTTAGTATGGTAATCTCTAGGTCCATCCATGTTTCCAAACCTATTTTATATACCCCAAAATAGTATTTCCCAGTATGTCTAGAATTCGAGCACTTGCCCACCTCCATTGCTACCTCATCGGTCCCAGCCATTATTGCCCTTGCTTAGATGTCTATAATGTCCTCCTACCCCATTTCTATGCAACAATCTTGCCCAAATAGGCTATACAGAAGCCAGAGGGAATCTTTTAAAACAAGTCATATCACTCCTACTTAAAAACCCCTTTAAAACGAAAAGCAGGGCCTAACCATCTCATTCAGACCTGGACCCTGGCATCATACCAAACCCCTTCCCCAAAGTCTGACACTCTCTATTCCCCCTAACCTGCTTTATTTTTCTCCATAGCATAAAATACCTTTTTTTTTTTTTATTATATATGTACTTATGTCTCCCCAATTAAAATGTAAATTCCATGATGGCTGTCATATCTCCAGCATCTGGAACCCTGCCTGGCACATAACATTTGTTGAATGAATTAATGAATTTACACTTCCACTAGCAGCATTTGAAAAGGCCCATGTTACCAACTCCTCCCCAGGAACACGTATTTTTTATTACTTTTTTTTAACTGTGAAAAGTAATTCATTGTAGAAAGCAATTCTCTATATGAAAACAATAAAGTCAGACAAACACATGAAATGACTTATTTTTGACCAAACAACTAATAGGGTATACACACAAAACTCATAATTAATATAATTAAGTGTGGAGAGATTGAAAAACACAGTATTTTTTCAAAGTTCAGCAGTGTTCTTATCAGTTGCTGGTGATTTTACCTGCTGCCATTTTCACATTTCTGCTCTAGGTTGCCCAGGCTTCTCATTATGCCACTATTCCAACAGCAGAATAGATGTTTCAAGTGACTGGAATCTGTTTTATACTGATCTGCAAAGAAGTCTCTATTTTGATTCCTCCAACAGTCTGCTTTCCTATCTAATAAAAGAGGGTCCTTTATCAGAATATTAAAGGGAATAGAGAAAACCAAGCACAAACGATATATACTCTTTAATGTTCATAAGTAGCTTTCCCCATCACCAGCATTTTGGCATGGGAACATCAATTTTTCTTGTTTTCTTTTCAAGGTGCCCAACCTTCACACTTGTGAAGAGGGAGTGAAGTTTGTTATATCAAGAGTAGAAAGAATTTAATACCTGAAAAATTAGGCCCTATTGAAAAAGTAATGATAATAGATTATACTGCTAATATTCATCTTAGAAACTACTTTTAGGTAATTCTTTTGTAAAAATATTGACTTTTCACCATATGTGGAGGTGCTAGGCACTAGATTCACTTCCTGCCTTATGGAGCTGACAATCTAGTGGGGGACACAGAGCAAAACACAAAGTTGTACTAATAATTGATTTAAATTAAAATAAATCACGTTGACATACAGGGGTAAATATTGGCTTCACTGATAAATTATGTTTTGAAATTTGTATAATATGTAATTCTGAATGAAAAGACTTAATATAATGAAATCTGTAACTTAAAACTGACAAGTTGATAAACATATTCAAATAAAATATATATGAAAAGTGCTATTAAATTACTCCCCACATCAGTAATAGATGTATGAAACATCAACACAAGGAAAAAGGTGAAAACTATATACATTATGCTGTTAGAAAAGAACATCATGATTATAAACATTGCTTCCTTAGAGAGGTCTTTTCTAGCCAAGTTGCTAAAGCAATTTCCTTCCATTATTCTCTATCACAGCAGTCTGTTTCATTCCAGATATTAATCACAGTATCTAATCACTTTTATATACATATGTATGTGTATGTGCATATATACCCACACATATATAGCAAATTATATATTTTTTGCATTGCTTATTTGTTGATTATCTTCCCTGTATTAGAGTATCCACTTCTCAAAGGCAGGCGCATTGGCTATCCCAATCTCCTTTGTGTTTCCATAATGGAGAACAGGACTTGGCATGTAGCTAATGTTTAATAAATATTTTTTTCAGTAGATGAATTGTAATAAAAACATATGGCAAGCTTGTTATGTCAGATTCCTACTGTGTATCTTTTGCTGAATATGTGTCAAATATTAAGTGCTCAGTGCCTTCAAGTTATTTTTTTCTTATAAAACATAGCATACAAAAAGAATTCCTACGCATTTACTCAAGTAAATACCTATCTCCCACACTTAATCCTACAGATCAGTCAGTACCTTTGTAGGATCTAATTACTTGGTTTTAAATAGTACATAAGACAAATGAAAGGTCTCTTTTAAAAATTTTATCCACAGTTTTAAAAATAAGTTTATCAAATCATTGTTTTCATTGCAGATTAGCTTGAAGCTATATATTTTACCAGTGTAACTTAGTATAAATGAAGATCACAAAAATAAGAATGAGTTATAACTGTTTTGCTTCTTATAGAGAACATATATTTTGGATGTGAAATACGCAATTGGAAAAAACATAGTAGATGAAGAAGGAGCCACTTGAAAATGCTTGAATAATGGTCAGTGACACTGGATCCTTACTCTGGGTGTTACATTACACAAGGCCATGGGTGCTCCTGACCTTCTGAGCCTGAGTAAAGGCAGGCTCAGGAGGCTGAGCCCTCACAGGTGTGCCCTTGATAAAGCATTGTCAAGCTGCCTGCATCCACACAGCTGTTAGAGAGCCCAGGATCCAAAAGAAATGCCAGGCACACACGGCTCAGGGGTATTGTGACATTGCCTTGATAAATTAAGGGAAGGTGTAGGAGTGTAGAGAGAGATTACTGTCTCTACAAGAAAATAGCAAATTCTCTACAAGAAAATAGCAATCTTCTCTAAGTACCTTTAATATAGCAAATAAGCTTATAAACTCAACTTGGATTATTTATAAAGAATTCTCTTTCCAGAAAAATTTATGTAAGGATTCCCTTATTAGGATTGTTTGCTCGTTTATATTTAAAGAAATAAACACTCACATTATAAAATAAGATTATATTCATTATATTCAAGTTTCCAAGAATCTTCCTACTATGTAATATTGTTCACAACAATAAAGTATAGCCGTACTATTTCTTAATGTCATAGACTTAATCATGTTCCAAAGCATTTGTACCACTTTGTGCCTGTTTTTCTGAAAGCAAAGCTTTATATTGTAAAAGAGAACTTTTAAACAGGTAGAAAATACTTATGTAGCAATTGTAACAGCTTGTTTATGATAGCCAAAAAATACCTGAAAACAAGTATCAAATATTTATCTATAGAATATATATATTCTATATATATACTACATCTTCTTTATCCATTCATCTGTTGAGGGACACTTAGATTGCTTCCATATCTTGGCAATTGTAAATAATGCTGCTATGAACATTGGGATACGTGTATCTTTTCGAATTAGTGTTTTGGTTATTTTTTGGATATTTACCCAGGAGTGGAATTGCTGGGTCACATGGTAATTCTATTTTTAGTTTTTTGAGAAACGTCCATACTATTCTTCATAGTGGCTGCACCAATTTACATTCCCACCAACAGTGCACAAGAGTTCCCTTTTCTCCACATCCTTGCCAACGTTTGTTATTTGTGTTCTTTTTGATGGTAGCCATTGTGACAGGTGAGGTGATATATTTCATTGTGGTTTTGATTTGTATTTCCCTGATGATTAGTAATGTTGAGCATCTTTTCATGTGCCTGTTGGCCATGTGCATTTCCTCTTTGGAAAAACGTCTATTCGGTTCTTCCAATTTTTGAAACGGTTGTTTGTTTTTATGATGTATGTAGCTCCTTTATTTTTATATAACTTCTATATTAATCAAGGTTCTCCAGAGAAACAGACTACATACACACACACACATATATATACATATTTATACAATATATATATATATATATTTTTACAGAATATGTGTGTGTTTAGGAATTGGCTCAAAAAAAAAAAAGAAAAAAAGAAAGAATAGGCTCTCACAATTATGGAGGATGAGAAGTCCCATGAGACATTCCAAGATATGTAGTTGGCAAGCTGGAGACTCAGGAGAGCTGATGATGTACTTCTGGTCCGAGTCTGAAGGCCTGAGAACCAGGAAAGCCAATGGTGTAAGTTCCAGTCCAAAAGCCAGCAGGCTCAGAAAAGAGCCAATGTTCAGTTCAAGTTCAAAGGCAGGAAAAGGCTGATGCCCAAGCTTAAACAGGCAGGGAGAGTTCCCTTTCACTCAGTCTTTTTGTTCTATCAGGACTTCATCTGATTGGATGAGATCCACCCACATTAAGGACAATCTGCCTTACTCAGTCTACCAAATCAAATGTTGTGTGTGGTTTTTTTTTGTACAATTCATATTCATTTTTTAAAAATTGAGATATAATTGACATGTAGCATTGTATTTGTTTTAGGTGCACAACATAATGATCTGAAAGATATATATAGCTAAGTGATTACCACAATAAGTTTAGTTAACATTCATCATCACATATAGTTACAATTTTTTTTCTTGTGATGAGAACCTTGAAAATCTACTCTTAGCAACTTTCAAATACACATTATTATTTACTATACTCATTATGTTGTACATTACATCCCCAGAACTTATCTTGTAATTGGAAATTATAATAAGCTAACTCAAATATTAATCTCATCCAGAAACACCCATACAGACACACCTAGAATAATGTTCAATCAAATGTTTGGGCACCTGATGGTCCAGTCAAGTTGACACATAAATTTAACCATCAGAACTCCTCAGCTCAAATACTTCCTCAGTGAAGCTCTTCCTGCTTCTCTAGTCTAATACAGTCCATCACCCTCCCTTGAGTTGGTTAGATCATTATCCTGCTTTGTATTCTTTAGAGCTTTTACCATTATCCGAAATTAGTCTGTTTTAAAATAAATTTTATTGATGTAGAAAATGCTAATGATACAATGCTAAGTATGAAAAGCAAGATACAAAATGTACATAATTATTCCAATTAATGGTAATCATTTTATGTACTTATAGAAGCATAGAGAAAAGACTGAAAATATATTAAAATGAGTGTTCTATCTTCATGGTGTTATTCTGGGCAATTTTTGTTTTTATAATATGTTTTTCTATATTTTCCATTTATATTATAGCAAACCATTATTAAAAGAAAAAATAAGTTATTTTTAAAAAGATGTTCATGTTTCATTTATGTCTCTAAAATGACCTTTCTTATACACATATTTATATAGAGTAATACTTAGCAAGTACATAATAAGAGGTTACATCATTAGTTGAAAAAAAAATGAAAATATGGGAAATAAAGACCTGATTTTGGTAACTCTTTTTAAAATAAGAGGTTTATGAAAGGTACAATTATAGTACCGTATTTAATATTCCATAAGCAATTTTGAATATATTATAGGGAACTAAAATTGTAATTACATGAATCATTACAACATTTACAAAGATATATTTTATCTACTGATTCTTTTACTCTATTATTAATATGTTTTACTGAAGTACAGCTGTCTATAATTTTATAATCAAAGAAATATAGTTGTACTTTAAAATACTAATCAACTGTTAATGTATTTTATAATAACTGAATGAATAAAAAATAAATTTAGAATAGAAAAACCTACAACTTAAAAACACAATAAAATTCTATAAATAGGTTCATCAAGATAAGGATGAGTCAAGTCCCCCAAAATAAGAATTTTCAAAATAATGATTCCCAAATCAGTTGAAAATTTACAACATTCTCGTACCTAAATAATGCATGGTGTAGTAGTGTACTCCAGAAAACTGTTCCTTTGATTTTCAAGACAATTATTCAGGAATACAAGTGAGTACGTATTTCAGTTTTGGTTAACAAACAGCAAGATCTTGATTACTTTTCCATACTGTTCCTCAAAATGACCTGTTGATATTTCTAGTTTAAATTTTAGTTAAGCTGATTTCCAGCTCTTTTAGATCTCTTTTTTCTGGCTTGTGGTCCATATAATAAATGTCAGAGGGGCAACACGTGGCTTTGCTGTTGTGACGGCTGCCCAGTCTGGTCTCCACTGTGCCGAGTGGGTAATGGACAGGGAGGAGAAATGAAAGATACCCAGAGCAGCATCTTGATCTGCCTTTACCAAAGAGGCCAAGAGTATCTCGAGACAGAGAGAGAGAATCTGACAAGAGGACCGGAAGAGAGGGAGATGAGCTGGTTCTCGTTGAGCTGGTTGAGGGAGAATTAAGAGAGGGAATAGAGAGAATGGGATGGGGGTGGGGGGTGGGGGGAGGCATCTGTTGAGCCACGTAAGAAGCAGAGGAAAAGAAGGTGGTGAAAGGGAATTTTAAGAGCGTTGGTTGTATGAGATGAATAATCCCCTTAGTACTTTCCAAGAGAATTCAATAAAAGTTTGAATTTCTTACAGTGCATTTTTTAGAATGTTATATTTTGTTTCTTTGAGTGTGATACCGTGTAGGAAGTGGACCAAACAGAGCACCTTTATGTGGGAGGATAAAATCTATGACCTCCATTTTATAAAACTTGTATTAAGAGTTGTATAACTTTAAGTACTAAACTGATAATTTGGCATCCAAGTACCATCATGAAATACTATCATCTCTACTTCTAAACCAAGCTCAAACCTGACCACTTCTCATCTCTTCTAGACTGTTGCAAAGCCTTGACCACTCTCTTTGATATCCATCTTGCTCTACTATATAATAGTCAAAGTGCTTCTTTTAAAATTTAAATCATATTACCTCATTCCTCTGACTATGACCCTCCAAAAGCTTCTCATCAAACTCAGAATAAAGTCCTCACCAAGACTTCTAAGGCCTTCCATGAGCTGCTTTCTTTTGACTTCTGCACTCTGATCTCCCTGTAGTTTGTTTTCACACACCAACTCTGTCTAAAACAGGCCCCTGCACCATAATCCCCCATCATTCTTTCCATTTTTTTTTATTCATAACGTTCATCAGTACCTGAAATTGTATCTTATAATTATCTCTTTAAATAGTTCCTTGTCTGTATCCCCTTCTAGAGTTTAAGCTCCATGAGGGTAAGAACTTTGTGTGCAGCTGTAGGTCTACTCCTAGACTAGTGTCTTTCATTCTGAGGTTGAATGGATGAATGAGTGATTAATGCATATTTAAGAAATCTTTCTGTCCACAGAAGTTTACAGTGCCTACCATGTGTAGGCACTGTGGTGGTTGCCAAGGATATAAAAATTTCTACCTATAAAAATTCTAGATAGAATCTATCTATCAAGGCAGATTCTACCTTGTCATGGGGTCACTGTGCTAGAAAAGCCAGAAATTAAATGAAAAATTAAAAAGTAATCACAAATAATCCAATTACATGTACAAAGAGTGCTAAAAAGAAAACAAAAGGGCTTCCCTGGTGGCGCAGTGGTTGAGAATCTGCCTGCTAATGCAGAGGACACGGGTTCGAGCCCTGGTCTGGGAAGATCCCACGTGCCGCGGAGCAACTGGGCCCGTGAGCCACGATTACTGAGCCTGCGCGTCTGGAGCCTGTGCTCCGCAACAAGAGGGGCCGCGATAGTGAGAGGCCCGCGCACCGCGATGAAGAGTGGCCCCCGCTTGCCACAACTGGGGAAAGCCCTCGCACAGAAACGAGGACCCAACACAGCCATAAATAAATAAATAAATTTAAAAAAAAAAAAAAAAAAGAAAACAAAAAAGTAAACAATTTAAGTTGAACCTAAATTAAGCTCTTCCTTTAAATTTCAAGGATATATTTAAACAAAGCAGATGGATTTTTCTGTAACATTTGCCATTCTTTCTCTTTAGTGTTCTCTTTTAGAAAGGAAAGGAATAAATATACAGTGATGATATCAACGGAAAATAAGGGTTAGAATCATGCAGTGTGAAGAGAAAATGAGGTGGGAGGCCTATGAAAACAGGGAGGCAGAAAATGAGAAGCCAATACATCACTGTGTGTGGGTGGGATGGTCTTCAATTTATCATTCTCCACATGCTTCATGAAAACACAGTTCAAGGACCTTAGTTTATGAAGTTCCCTACTGTTCGTCCCCAAAATGATTGTGGTCTTAAATGACTAACTAATGACCCCAAAATAATGACTTAATAACATATTCCATTTCATCATTTATCAAATGACTTGGTAGATTTAACATAATCATGATGAAGATAAATGATTCTCAGGTAATTTTTAAAATATCAAAAATTTCATATACAAACATTTCAATATATTTACATAACTACCATTGCTATTCATTATTTCAATTCTGAACATCCCTCCCTCTGAAATTTTATTCTAAATTGGTTCAGAAATGAAAGATTAACCTCATCAGATATACTTTTCTCCTACTTTGTTATCAGATGGTTTATAAAAATATAATCAATTCTCAGAATTTTTAACTGAAACTTGAATTAGAAAAATAAATGTGTGCTTAAGAATAACCGTGTATTATAATTATACAATACGCATTAACGTTTAAAAGAAAGTGCTGTAGCTAATTTAATTTTGACAACTAAGTCTAAGTGAATTCTAGCAGTTCAGTGTTTCCTTGACAGTGTCTGGGTACTGTTCTTGATCTGCCTCTGGTTCTGTAGGAGGAAGAGCTCAGCTAGAAACTTGTCTTTTCTTTAAGGAACCTCCATACTGTTCTCCATAGTGGCTGTATCAATTTACATTCCCACCAACAGTGCAAGAGGGTTCCCTTTTCTCCACACCCTCTCCAGCATGTGACCCAGCAATCCCACTACTGGGCATATACCCAGAGAAAACCATAATTCAAAAGGACACATGCACCCCAATGTTCATTGCAGCGCTATTTACAATAGCCAGAACATGGAAACAATCTAAATGTCCATCGACAGACGAATCAATAAAGAAGATGTGGTAAATATATACAGTGGAATATTACTCAGCCATAAAAAGGAATGAAATTGGGTCATTTGTAGAGATGTGGATGGGCCTAGAGACTGTCATACAGAGTGAAGTAAGTCAGAAAAACAAATATCGTATATTAACGCATATATGTGGAATCTGAAAAAATTGGTATAGACGATCTTACTTACAAAGCAGAAATAGAGACACAGACATAGAGAACAAACGTATGAATACCAGTGGGGAAAGGGGGAGGTGGGATGAACTGGGAGATTGGGATTGATGTATAAACACTATTGAGACTATATATAAAGTAGATAACTAATGAGAACCTACTGTATAGCACAGGGAACTCTACTCAGTGCTCTGTGGTGACCTAAATGGGAAGGAAATCCAAAAAAGAGGGGATATGTATATACGTATAATTGATTCACTTTGCTGTACAGTAGAAACTAACACAACATTGTAAAGCAACTATACTCCAATAAAAATTAAAAAAAAAAATCAAGTTGAGGAAAAATGAAAAAAAAAGAAAAGAAAGTTGTCTTTTACTCAGTATCTGACTATCTTATTACCTAGGGCTTTGCCGCCCTTCCTGCAGTTTTCTCTAAGTTTACTTTCCCTTTTTCCTTCTTTCTATGGTAGGTTATCTTGTTTCTGCGTCTCTACTTTTTGGAAGTTGCCCATGCTTTGCATGCCCGGGCTGCTCCCTGGCAGCCAAAGACCTTCTATACACTGTGCACTTCCTCATCCTGTTAGATTCTCAGCACGCTGAACGACCTCCCCTCCCCATTAAAGCCACGTACTCTGTGGTCCCTGCCAGCAAGCCCCCCTGGACATCAGCAGTCAAGAATGTCTCACTTTCTATGCAGTGTCAGGGACAGTTCTGTCTTTCTCTGATGGTTTCCTACCAGAAACATATTTATTATGCATTCATCAAGAATTTATCATGTGTCAGGCTCTGTTCTATCTCAATTAATCCTCAAAATAATCCTCTGAAGGAAGTACTATAATCAGCATTTACAAATAATTTGTTTTTCAATAATCACAGCTAAAAATGATAAGAGTAAAATTACACTAAGTGTCTTGGGTAACTGATTGCAGAAATGATTTAGCACTTCTTAAACTCTTTGTTCAGGTTTTTTTTGTTTGTTTTCTATTTGAACTTTTTAAACTTTGAGTTTTTTTTAGAAAATCTAAAAATTTAAAATAAACTTAATGACCCATTAAAAAATATTATTGGCTTCTCTTCATTTTACATTCTATTCTACAACATAGTAAAATTAAGTTCTCATTAATTTAAAAGTCACACATTTCAAAACTAATGATGGAACTAGATTTAACTTGTTGGAGCAAATGAGTAAAAAAATGTAATTTAAATGCATATATAAAGTTAGATAGCTATACAACCTGATTTATTGGTATGCTAATTACAAATGATTATTAGGCAAAAAATATTTTTAAGAAAGATTGAACCACATGTAGGAAGTCTATTCAAAGTACAGTGTGAGTGAGTCCTAAAGTGGGATTGGAGGAAATGCTTAATGTTGTAAAATTTGTCCTTTCAATGTTTCACTGTTACTAAAAACATTAACCTTAATTAACAGAATTGAGTTTTCACTGTAGTAATGATTAAATAAGATTAAAATTAAAATAAAAACAAAACTGGAATGTATATAGTGCAGAAATATTTTGGTGTAGTAATCCAATTTTTTCTCTATACTTTTATACCTTTCCTTTTTCAAGCAGTAATAAGTAAGAATATTTGGTACTTACTGTCCTCTGGGAAGGAATGACCCAGCAGAAACAGCTGGTGAGGCAAATACTTGAATTTTGAAACTAAGAAGCTAAGGACCAAGCATAAGACAAAATAATCTAGAAGGACATATGATCAGTCCAGCCCTGTTTTAATGTCTCTAAGGCTAAATAAAGTTTGCTATATGAAAAGTAGAGAAGAGAGTGACAGAAAAAACATGAGAGGTAGTTGTTGGTTAGCAACAACTTGTCCCCTGTCTTTGGGCAGGCTGCAGGACTAGTGATGTAGGAGGTGATAGAGGCCTTGGATGGATTGGCCCTTGGTCTTATCTCCCAAGTGCATGCCAAGGCAAGGGCAAGCCTTGCAGTATTCCCTTAAGCTCAGCCAAACAGGAGAGGCAGCCTGTGCATACCAGGGTGGTGGGAAGAATAGCAGAATGTTTTCCCACATGGTCAAAAGTAGCACAGATATGATATTGGCAACCATTGAGGACAAGGAGGATGCAAATATGATATGTGTGGACCAGTTGTAAATTATTATGAAGGAAGAAGGGTCATATTGTGATCCTTTTCTAGTAGAATTGGGCTACCCATTGGTAAAACCTCTGGTTGACAAAAGTAGGACAATAAGAGTCTATTATAATTGTCCACATGAGGGACTCTTGTAGAGGTGGTGGAGGGAAGAGGGTAGGTGTGAAAACAAAACAGGAAGTAGCAATGACTGAACCTGATAAATGATTTAACTTGAAATGGAGAAGGAATCCAAGAAAAATACCCAGGATTTTGGCATGGGCCCATGGGAAGTGTGGGGGAAGATGGTAAGGTTTCTTTTAGCGGTGTTGAATAGTAGAAGTCTTCAGGATATCCAGGTGGAGCTGTCTGGGAGGAAGTAATGTATCGGTCTGGAATTCAGCTATACATTTTGGCTAATGGGTAGTCATTTGGTGTATTTTGCAATTCAGAGTTGGAACGTGAATTTAATTAACTTATATTCTGTGGACTAAATATAAAATAAGTGTAGCCCAGGGATTAAGAACTTGGGTATCATAGCTAGAGCACTTGGGTTCTAAACCCAGCTCTAAGACATACTATCTGTATGATTGAAAGGATATTCTGAACCCCTCTGTGGATTTTTTTTGGTCATCTGTAAAATGGAGATTACTATAATACCTACCACACTGCATGGCTATGAAGATTAAGTGATTGAATATATATAAAATCCTTAGTGCTTAGTGAATATTAGCTATTCTGGGTTGAACAACATGAAATTGGCATTTTGAAAGTCAAGAGTCAAATATTGATATTAGCAATTTTATATGATCTAATTTTATATCTGTCAAAGCAATAATCTAGTGGCACTTTTCTGTTTCCATAATTCAGCTTCACTTGTAGTAAATCCATCTACTCTACTTTGATGGTATAAACAGGTACTAGTCATTTGGGAATATGATTGACTTGATGTAATTCTTGGAATACAACTTATTATATCTGACTTTCCCTGTAACCTCTGAAATATTTTCAATGGTGGAAACAGAATGTCTTATTTCAACTAAGAAATAACTACCAAAAAACCCTGATAATTATTCCTGAAATATGTGCTCTGTTTAAACACAGTTGTACAGTGAAGATGATCATTAGTATTGACACCTTTGGAAAAATTCAGATATACTGTCTCTGGCAGGGAAAAAGGCCACTTGACCAACTAATCTCCGGGACTTAGCTAAATAATTTTGGAATCACAATTCAGGTCTTTATTCACCCACTTACCATCTGCTTCCTTGAGGCTATGTTGTAAGTAATTGAATCAAGAGATGAAAAACATGAACTCAACATAAAAAAGATCAAGCTGACTTGAAACAGTGTGCATTGCAATATTATTATATTCAAGGGCAAAAGAAAATTTGTGTACTGTAGTATTTCCATAAACTTGAATATTTTGATGGTGTTATTACTGCAAATCCTTTGTGTAATAAAATAGTGAGGTTTGAGGTGCTATTCAGAGCAGAGATCATATAAATTTCAAAATCTAAATTGGGTTGCTAATGCAAATCCAGTCTGTGTCATCAGATGAACATGGCAGTTGGAGTTACAGCACATATGGCCGACAAATTCAGATGTGTGTTTAGAATACCACAGAAGACCTGTGTGGGCAGGCACTTTTCAGGATTTTAAGAGGTGAGGATTGCAAAGTATTTGCACACAACACGAAAAGTAAATGTTAGAGTACGTTTATAATACTTAACAGGTATTTGACTTCTGAAAAAGAATCAAAGATGTTACTTGGCAGTGAATATAAAAAGAGAACATTTTGGAAAAATCAAATAATGTATTTTCCCATTGATCCATCTTTTGAGAATTTGATATTCTGATTCCCGTTATTCTTCATTTCTTCTGACCAGTCTTTAATGACTGCTTCTTTTCCTTTAAAATAAAGGCAGAGGCTTCTTTACATTTGCCATATGACTTGGAATTTGTTTTTTGTGATTTGTTTGTATTAAATTATCCAGCCTTTTTTAAAAAATTGAAATCTTATGCAGTTTTGTTTTATTTTTTATTTGAAATGTAGTTGATTTACAATGTTGTGTTAGTTTCAGTTGTATGGCAAAGTGATTCAGTTATACATATATATGTATTCTTTTTAAGATTCTTTTCCATTATAGGTTATTACAAGATACTGAACATAGTTCCCTGTGCTATACAGTAGGTCCTTGTTGTTTATCTATTTTATATATAGTAGCATGTATCTGTTAATCCCACACTCCTAATTTATCCCTACCCTCCTTTCCCCTTTGGTAACCATAAATTTATTTTCAATGTCTGTGAGTCAATTTCTGTTTTGTTAATAAGTTCATCTGTATCATTTTTTTTACATACCACACGTAAGTGATAGCCCATGATATTTGTCTTTCTCTATCTGTCTGGCTTCACTTACATATGATAATCTCTAGGTCTGTCCATGTTGCTGCAAGTGGCATTATTTCATTCTTTTTTATGGCTGAGTAATATTCCATGTTATATATGTATCACATCTTCCTTATCCATTCATCTGTTGATAGACATTTAGGTTACTTCCATGTCCTGGCTATTGTAAATAGTGCTGCTATGAACATTGGGGTGCATGTATCTTTTTGAATTAGAGGTTTCATCTTTTCTGGATATATGCCCAGCAGTGGGATTGGTGGATCATATGGTAACTCTATTTTTAGTTTTTTAAGGAATCTCCATACTGTTCTCCATAGTGGCTGCACCAATCTACATCCCCACTAACAGTGTAGGAGGGTTCCCTTTTCTCCATACCCTCTCCAGCATTTATTATTTATAGACTTTTTTGATGATGGCCATTTTGACCAATGTGAAGTGATACCTCATTGTAGTTTTGATTTGCATTTCTCTGATTAGCAATGTTGAGCATCTTTTCATGTGCCTGTTGGCCATATCTGTGTCTTCTGTGGAGAAATGTCGATTTAGGTCTTCTGCCCATTTTTTGATCAGGGTGTTTTCTTGATATTGAGCAGTATGACCTGTTTGTATGTTTCGGAAATTAATCCCTTGTTGGTCACATCATTTGCAAATATTTTCTCCCATTCTGTAGGTTTCCTTTTCATTTTGTTTATGGTTTCCTTTGCTGTGCAATAGCTTTAAAGTTTAATTAGGTCACATTTGTTTATTTTTGCTTTTATTTCCTTTGCTTTAGGAGATGGGTCCAAAAAATATTGCTGCCATTTATGTCAAAGAACATTCTGACTATGTTTTCCTCCAGGAGTTTTATACTATCTGGTCTTACATTTAGGTCTTTAATCCATTTTGAGTTTATTTTTGTATATGGTGTTAGAGAATGTTCTAATTTCATTGTTTTACATGTAGCTGTCCAGTTTTCCCAGCATCACTTGTTGAAGAGACTGTCTTTTCTCCATTGAATATTCTTGCCTCCTTTGTCATAGATTATTTGACCATAAGTGTGTGGATTTATTTCTGGGCTTTCTATCCTGTTCCATTTATCTGTGAGTTGGTTTTTGTGCCAGTACCATACTGTTTTGATTACTGTAGCTTTGTAGTATGGTGTGAAGTCAGGCAGCCTGATTCCTCTAGCTCCGTTGTTCTTTCTTAAATATTGTTTTGGCTATTTGGGGCCTTTTGTGTTTCCACACAAATTTTAAAATTATTTGTTTTAGTTCTATGAAAAATGCCGTTGGTAATTTGATAGGGATTGCATTGAATCTGTAAATTGCCTTGGATAGTATGATCATTTTGACTATACAGATTCTTCCAGTCCAATAACATGGTATATCTTTCCATTTGTTTGTGTCATCTTCAGTTTCTTTCATCATCATCTTACAGTTTTCTGAGTATAGGTCTGCCTCCTTAGGTAGGTTTATTCCTAGATATTTTATTCTTTTTGATGCAGTGGTAAATGGGATTGTTTCCTTAATTTCTCTTTCTGATATTTCCTTGTTAGTGTATAGAAATGCAACAGATTTCTGTACATTTATTTTGTATCCTGCGACTTTACCAAATTCATTGATGAGCTCTAGTAGTTTTCTGGTGGCATCTTTAGGTTTTCAACTGCAAAATAATTCTTGAAATTCTCTCACTTGGGAGTTTTAATTTTGGGTATTTCACTAATATCCAAGATTTAGTTTGTTACAGGCATTCATGGATTTCATTTGTGTTGTAAATGTCCCTGTTATGTATTAAAAGGAACAAAATAATTTAAAAAACCAGCAGTCTTTAAAAGCTTATGTATGGTCAGTTTTAGTTTTATACAACTCTCTCTACTAGCATTTAATGGCTACTTCTCTAACTAAGGTAAATCTAATGATGACTAATAAGACATAATTTTTACTTTCTCCTCCCTTAATAAGAAAGGATATCTACAAAAACTCTATAGCAAATATCACACTTAATGGAGAAGCTTTTGATTCATTACCCTTAAGAATGAGAAGAGGATGACTGCTATGAACATTGTTACTTAATACTGTCCTGAAGGTCAAAGACAGTGCAATAGCCCAAGGAAAACAAATAAGAAATACAAGAAATGGAAAGTTTATCCATTGGGATTAGTTTCGTCTGCACATACAGAAAGACCTTAAATTACAATACCTTAAAAAAAGAGTTTCTCTCACTTCAAAGAAAACAAACAACAACAAGAAAAAAAAAAACAGAGGCAAGCAATCAGGACTGGTGTGGCAGCTCCCCAGTGATCAGGGACCCAGACTTCTATCTTGTTGATCCACCAGCTTTTTATATTGCCTTATATCCAAGGTAATTGCTCAAGTCCCAGCCTTTATATTTTCATTCCAGGCAGCAAGAAGGAAAAAATGGAGAAGAACTCACTTCTTCCCATTTAAGGAGCTTTTCCTGAAGCCCCACACAATGTTTTGCTTAAATATCATTGACCAGAACAAAGTTACATGGTCACATCTAGTTGCAAAATTATCTGGGAAATGTAGTCTTTTAGAAGAATGGCAATGTGCCCAGCCAAAAATTATTCTTTGAGTTGGATAGCAAGAAATTTCTGCCAGGGAAAGAGAAAAGCAATATTTTGTTCCTTCCAGATGTTATGATTGTGTAGAGAGAACTGCAAAGGCACTCTGATACACACTTTTAAAACTAAAACTTTGTCAAGGTTGCTATATGTAGGATCAACATGGGCTCAATTGCTAAGATAAGCAGTTAAAAGATTAGTAGAAATAAAGATACTGTTCATTAAGTCAATTAAACTATAATACATATAGAAATAACTTGAAATATATAATAATTTATGGAAATTATAAACAAAATTGAAGGATAAAAAATAGCCTAAAAATAGTGATATGACATTTTCATAAGAAAATTCACCATTATAAGGAAATCTGTTTCTATTAAATTTATCTAGAAATTTGAAACAAATCCAGTGAAAGTTTCAGTGTCTCCAATGTCTCATTGAAATTGACAGATTTAAAAAATTCATTTAGGACAATGAATGGCAAGGAATATCCAAGAGAAAGTTGAAGAAAATAAAAAATGAGACCAGATATCAAGATTTATTATGATATTAAAACATTGTATAACTTATACATTGAATCAGTGGGGGAGAGTAGCCCAGAAACAGACCTTTACACATATTTAATCTTGGCATATAACACAGGTAATGTTACAAATAAACTAACAGTTGACACTGGGACAAATGATTATCTAAACAGAAAAAGTAAAACTGTATCTATACCTCACATTATACACAAAACTAGTTACAGATGAATTAAAAGTATTAAAATCAAATTCTAAAGCTTTAGAACAAAATTTAGGAGGCTATCTTTAGTATACTAGGACATGGAAGGATTTATTAAATGACATACACAGAGCATTAACCATGAAGAAAATAATAATAATAAATTGGACTACACTGAAGTTTTAAAACATATACTAAAAAAAGTTAAAAGGTAAGCAGTAGAGTAGAAGACACTTACAATGTACATAAGTCACAGAACAAGTTCTTACAATAAAGAACTACAAATCTATAAGAAAATGACTCTCAACACGGTAGAAAAAAGCACTTGAACAGGTTGTAAGCAAACAATGTGCCAAAGAAAATCCTATTAAAAATATGCTTTCTTTCACTACTAATCAAGAAAGGGCAATTAAACAATGTGTTAGCTTTACAAACCCATCAGAATTTGTTCAAAACACAAATATTTCTCTGATTATTGGTAAGGCTATGAGGAAAAAGGAAGATTTATATACTGCTGTTGAGAGCATAGCTTTGTGCAGACATTTTGGATGGTACTCTGACAATATCTAATAAGGCGAAGATTAACTTATTCTATTACCTACTTCTAGATATATACTCTGGAGATAGATTCATGTCTAAGTATATACTCTAGAGATAATCTCATGTGTGCACATGAAAATATGTGAAATGATAGATATTACAGAATTTTTGTTAACAAAGTAGAAACATGCCAATGTCTGTCATTGGGAGACTGGATAAACAAATGGTTGCATATTCCATGTTTATGAAATCAAATTCTTGGTAATTGTCAAAATGAGTGATACAGATGTAACATGTGGTAACATTAAATTTCAAAAACACTGTTAATTGAAAATAAGTGGCAGAGTAGTATATAGTATATAAATATAGTACTTATATATAAAATAGACTTTATTTATTAAAGTCTAAAAACATACACAATGCTACACAGTCTTTATAGATACAGCTATAGTGAAAGTATGGAGAGTCTAAAGTTGTATCGACCTTAGATTATATTCCCATCTCTTCCACATATTTATGTGACCTTAATTCACTTAATCTCTCTCACGCCAATGTTCTCATTTGTAAAGTGAAATGATGGCTTATAGTTTAAATGAAATCATATAATGCATGTTAAGTGCTCAGCACAGTTGCCTGCTGTGTAGCAAAACTGAGTGCATGGTAGCTATTATCATTCTCCCTGAGATACATGCATTTAGGATCCCTGTAGTACCTAGGAATGCTCTAGACAAGGTCCTAACTCAAAAAGCTTTTCTATGGGGTCCTTCCAACCAGTTGAAATACTTCAAGCAAAGGCAAAAAAAAAAAAAAAAAAAAAATAGAATTGTTTGAACATGCAAACCCAAGGAAATAAGAATTCACCCAAAGCCATATTTCAATATGTATATGATATGATTACACAGCATAATTCCTCCCCTGCAAACATACACTTTTGGAAGAAGTTCAGCCATTTTGTTTGGAGTAAGAAGGAAGGATAGGAAATTTGTCCCAAGTGCTGAAGCTGATAAAGGCCCTGTCTCCAAATACAGTCTCATTGGAGATTAGGGCTTCAACATTCGAATTTGGGAGGGACACAATTCAGTCCATAACACATTATAAACTGCGTGAGCCAGGGTTTGTGTCTGTTCTTGCACCCCATTATACGTCTGATATCTTGCATGTCATAGCTAAACAGCATCCCCTCTATTAGCCCCATTTTAAGGATGAGGAACCTGGGGCTCAGATTAATGGACTTGCTCAAGGTCACACAAGTACTAAGAACTGGGAATCAAATTCAAGCCTGCCTAATTCTAGAAACCCTAACATAAGCACTTAGAGAAGGAGAATTTAGCTCTGCCCCCTGCCACAAGTCTTCCATCTACGACAATGTCACCAACTGCAGCATCAATTTAGAACTGCCCTTGATATTTGCTAAACCAAATAAATCTAGAGGTAAGATTAGTTCAATAAAATTTCATAAGGGTTAAAAATGTCAAAAGTATGTGAGAAATGACAGGTATTTCTAAAATAGTTTGGCTAGAAACATAAAAAGCTAGAGATTGTTCAGAGAAACAGTGTTTAATAGGAAAGTTATTTTTAAAGAAACAGTTGAAAGAGGCAGGGATGAAAGTGCAAATGTGAAGCCCCACCGGCATGTGGGGCTCAGTAAGCAGCGAAGAGCCAGGCTGGAGGTTAAATCAGTGTTTTACCTTGAAAAGCAAACTCGGTGATTTCTCTTGGATCGGAAAGCTCAGGAGAAGGCAGGAGAAGGAGAAGGCAACTGATCATCTCAGGGGAATGTACTGAATGCAATTTAGATCCTGATTTGCTTCTGCAGATTACAGACCTGTGGTTGTATTCCTCTAAGATTTTTCTGCTCCTGCCAAGAGGCTTGAGACTTTCCATAGGCCTGTTTAAACCCAACAAGACAAAGTCAAACTCACAAGGCTGGGAGCCTTTCTAGGGTAGGAACCACACCACTTGTTTTTGTTCTTGGAAGTCCACTTCAATGCCAGGTATCTAGTAAGTGCTCAAAAACGAATGACTGAGTGAATAAACAGGCCCCTAATCAACTTATTATTTCATCCTCCAAACTTGCAGACTGCTTATTGCTCAGTGCAGTGGTGGATCAATCAGAGACCTTATCATCTATGCAGCCAGGCCACATAGAGTGATTCTTAACTCCTTACTCTTTTTCACGTTTACAGCCAATATCATACATCTTAAGTTTTCTCAAATCTTTCCTCTCCCTCTGATTCCCACTAATTCAGACAGCCCCCCGCCAAAAAAGGTTGCAGTACGGTCATATATAATTTTTCAACCTCTATTCTCTTTATATTCATTCATTCTCCACATTGATGGGAGAAATTTTTAATAAAAATCTTCAGTGGCACCCAATGTCTATCAGATAAGATTGTTATTTCTAGCACAGCTGTATTCGAGACACGTTTGCATTCTGTCAGCACAATATACTGTTCCAAAAAGCTTTGCCTTTGCTGATGCTATTCCTGCTTCTCAACCTAGCAAACCATCTAGTCTTTAAAACTCAAAAGTAGATCCTTCTGTCAAGCCTTGTCCTAATTTTCCAGACACAGCCCATTCTTGTCCTCTTAGCTGCTTTGTATATACTTCTTTTTTCAGTGGTGATCACATTGTAAACTGGCTATTTTTTTTCTTTCAGTTTTATTGAGATATAATTGGCACACAGCACTGTGTAAGTTTAAGGTGTACAGCCTAATGAACTGACTTACATATATTGTAGAATGATTAATGCAGTAAGTTTAGTTAACATCCATCATCTCATGTAGATAAAAATAGAAAAAGAAAGAAAAACTTTTTTCCTTGTGATGAGAAATTTTAGGATTTATTCTCTTAGCAGCTTTCAAGTCATACAGCAGTGTTAACTATAGTCATCATGTTGTACGTTACATCCTTAGCACTTATTTATCCTATAACTTATCCTGTAAGTATGTACTGTTGTATCATCTTCAGTCAATTCTCCCAACCCCATCCCTGACCTCTGGTAACCACTAATCTGTTCCCTGTATCTATGGGTTTGTTTTTGGATTCCATATATAAGTAAGATCACATAGTATTTTTCCTTCTTTGTCTTAGCTCTCTTAACATAATGCCCTCAAGGTCTATCCACGTGGTTGCAAAGGACAGGATTTCCTTTTTTAATGGCTGAATAATATTCCATTGTATATATATACCACATTTTCTTTATCCTTTAACAGTCCAGACTTGCATGTCTTGACTGTTTTCAATAATGCTGCAGTTAACATGTGTGTGCAGATATCTCTTCAACATAATGATTTAATTTCCTTTGGATATATACCTAGAAGAGGGTATATATGGTAGCTCTAGTTTTAATTTTTTGAGGAAACTGTGTACTGTTTTCCATATTGGCTTTACCAATTTACAGTCCCACCAAGAGTGCAAAAGTATTCCCTATTCTCCACATCCCTGCCAGTATTTATAATCTCTTGTCTTTTTGGTAAGAGGCATTCTAACAGCCATAAGGTGGTAACTCATTCTGGTTTTGATTTGCATATCCCTAATGATTAGTGATGTTGAGCACTTTTTCAGGTACCTGTTGGCCATTTGTACGTCTTTGGATAAATGTCTATTCACGTCCTTTCACCATTTTTTAAAAATTGAAGTATAGTTGATTTATAATGTTTCAAGTGTAGAGCAAAGCAATTTATACTTTTTCAGATTATTTTCCATTACAGGTTATTACAGGATATGGAATATAGTTCCCTGTGCTATACAATAGGTCCTTGTTTGTCAATTTTATATATAGTATTGTATATCTGTTAATCCCAAATTCCCAATTTATCTCTCACCCCTGGACTTTCCCCTTTGGTAACCACAAATTTGTTTTCTATGTCTGACTCTATTTCTGTTTTGTAAATAAGTTCATTTGTATCATTTTTTATAGATTCCACATATAAGTGATATCATATGATATTTTTCTTTCTCTTTGACTTAATTTAGTATGATAATCTCTAGGGCCATCCATGTGGCTGCAAATGGCATTATTTCATTCCTTATTATGGCCAAGTAATATTCCATTGTATATTTATACCACATCTTCTTTATCCATTCTATCCATCCAGTCTGTTGATGGACATTTAGGTTGCTTCCATGTCCTGGCTATTGTAAATAGTGCTGCTGTGAACACTGGGGTGTATATATTTTGGAATTAGAGTTTTCCACTGTTCTGGATATATGCCCAGCAGTGGGATTGCTGGATCATATGCTAAGTCTATTTTTAGTTTCTTAAAGAACTTTCATACTATTCTCCGTAGTGGCTGCACCAATTTACATCTCCACCAGCAGTGTAGGAGGGTTCCCTTTTCTCTATAACATCTCCAGCATTTATTATTTGTAGACATTTTTTTCTTAAAGATTTTTTTGATGTGGACCATTTTTAAAGTCTTTACTGAATTGGTTACAATATTATTTCTGTTTTGGGCTTCCCTGGTGGTGCAGTGGTTAGGAATCCACCTGCCAATGCAGGGGACATGGGTTCGAGCTCTGATCTGGAAAGATCCCACATGCTGTGGAGCAATTAAGCCCGTGCACCACAACTACTGAGCCTGCGCTCTAGAGCCCGAGAGCCTCAACTACTGAAGCCCATGCGCCTAGAGCCCATGCTCCACAACAAGAGAAGCCACTGCAATGAGAAGCCCGCACACCACAACAAAGAGTAGCCCCCACTCACCACAACTAGAGAAAGCCGTGCACAGCAAAGAAGAACCAAAACAGCCAAAAGTTAAATAATTAACTAATTAAAAAATAAATAAATAGAAATGAAACAAAAATATTAAAAAAATATTATTTCTATTTGAAGTGTTGGTTTTTTGGCTGCGATGCATGTGGAATCTTAGCTCCCCGACCAGGGATCAAACCCGCACTCCCTGCATCAGAAGGCGAAGGCTTAACCACTGGATCACCAGGGAAGTCCCTATTATTTGTAGACTTTTTTTTTTTTGACATTTATCATGCTTTATTTTATTTTTTAATACATGTTTGCATTTTCCTTTAACATCTTTATCAGAGTATAATTGTTTTACAATGGTGTGATAGTTTCTGCTTTATAACAAGGTGAATCAGCTATACATATACATATATCCCCATATCTCCTCGCTCTTGCATCTCCCTCCCACCCTCCCTATCCCACCCCTCTAGGTGAATACAAAACACCAAGCTGATCTCCCTGTGCTATGCATCTGCTTCCCACTAGCTATCTATTTTACATTTGGTAGTGTATATATGTCCATGCCACTCTCTCACTTCGTCCCAGCTTGCCCTTCCCCTCCCCGTTTCCTTAGGTCCATTCTCTACATCTGCGTCTTTATTCCTGTCCTGCCCCTAATTTCTTCAGAACCACTTTTTTTTTTTAGATTCCATATATATGTGTTAGCATACGGTATTTGTTTTTCTCTTTCTGACTTACTTCACTCTGTGTGACAGACTCTAGGTCCATCCACCTCACTACAAATAACTCAATTTCGTTTCTTTTTATGGCTGAGTAATATTCCATTGTATATATGTGCCAAATCTTCTTTATCCATTCATCTGCCGATGGAAACTTAGGTTGCTTCCATATCCTGGCTATTGTAAATAAAGCTGCAGTGAACATTGTGGTACATGACTCTTTTTCAAATATGGTTTTCTCAGGGTATATGTCCAGTAGTGGGATTGCTGGGTCATATGGTAGTTCTATTTTCAGGTTTTTAAGTAACCTCCATATTGTTCTCCATAGTGGCTGTATCAATTTACATTCTCACCAACAGTGCAGGAGGGTTCCCTTTTCTCGACACCCTCTCCAGCATTTATTGTTCGTAGATTTTTTGATGATGGCCATTCTAACTGGTGTGAGATATCTCATTGTAGTTTTGATTTGCATTTCTCTAATGATTAGTGATGTTGAGCATCATTTCATGTGTTTGTTGGCAATCTGTATATCTTTGGAGAAATGTCTGTTTAGGTTTTCTGCCCATTTTTGGATTGAGTTGTTTGTTTTTTGATATTGAGCTTCATGAACTGCTTGTAAATTTTGGAGATTAATCCTTTGTCAGTTGCTTCATTTGCAAATATGTTCTCCCATTCTGAGGGTTGTCTTTTTGTCTTGTTTATGGTTTCCTTTGCTGCGCAAAAGCTTTTAAGTTTCATTAGGTCCCATTTGTTTATTTTTTATTTTATTTCCATTTCTCTAGGAGGTGGGTCAAAAAGGATCTTGCTGTGATTTATGTCATAGAGTGTTCTGCCTATGTTTTCCTCTAAGAGTTTTATTGTGTCTGGCCTTACATTTAGGTCTTTATCCATTTAGAGTTTATTTTTGGGTATGGTGTTAAGGAGTGTTCTAATTTCATTCTTTTACATGTAGCTGTCCAGTTTTCCCAGCACCACCTATTGAAGAGGATGTCTTTTCTCCATTGTATATTCTTGCCTCCTTTATCAAAGATAAGGTGACCATATGTATGTAGGTTTATCTCTGGGCTTTCTATCCTGTTCCATTGATCTATATTTCTGTTTTTGTGCCAGTACCATGCTGTCTTGATTACTGTAGCTTTGTAGTAGAGTCTGAAGTCTGGGAGTCTGATTCCTCCAGCTCCGTTTTTCTTTCTCAAGATTGCTTTGGCTATTCAGGGTCTTTTGTGTTTCCGTACAAACTGTGAAATTTTTTGTTCTAATTCTGTGAAAAATGCCATTGGTAGTTTGATAGGGATTGCACTGAATCTGTAGATTGCTTTGGGTAGTATAGTCATTTTCACAATGTTGCTTCTTCCAATCCAAGAGAATGGTATATCTCTCCATCTGTTTGTATCACCTTTAATATCTTTCATCAGTGTCTTTTTTTTTTTTATCAGGCTCTCAATTCATATTTCTTTAATGGATGGATGGATACAGCAAAGATAATGACATGAATTAGTACATGTCCATCTGGCACACATGAAACATGGACACTAAAACATCCCCCAATTAATTTGATCCATGTAGAAATTCGAGCTGAAAATCAGACTGGAATGTGGATTTTTTTCCATGTTGTTATTCAGTTTGCCTATATTGAAAAAAATATTAAATTTATAAATTCTTGACCATTTTGTATAAAAAGGTTATGACATATTATCTATCCTCTCATGAAAAGCTACACTTCAAAACAGTAAGCCTTAGTTAGGTTTAGATGAATAAAAAGAAAAAGAGAAAAATGCCACATGTGGATTTTGCCATTAAAAATCCACACAAGTATAAAACAAAAACGATAACAATTTTAGTGAGCATGGGTATGTACATTCCTTAAAGTTAAGACAAGGACTCATTTTCAAGAGACTTGGCTTCTAACATCTAAGAATGATGACTTGGATGCTGTAGAGGAGAGGAGACAGGGTACCATGCCTGCTCTACCCAGTCGGGACACTGTTGGTGAGACATGCAAGTTCCATGCAATTCTGGGGTCTCCAAATTCCCAAGGGAATCACTGACAGACCTCAGTGTTAGCTTTTTTTTTTTAATAAAACCTTTTTTAATTTCCAGAATGTAAATGAAATTCATTCCTCTAATGATAACATTTTTTAACATTTGGCTGAGGCTGAAACTTGGGCTTATCTCTGATTGCTTAAATTGGTTCAGATACCATTTTTTTGTTTTTTTTTAAATTCAAACAGAAAGTCACAAAAATTATAATCATCCTCATCAGTTCACTCAGTCCCATGTAATTAATTTTTTTTCATCTTGATCTTTTGTTAGCACTTTTATGAGTTCATCAGTTTTTCATTAGAGTTCTGAAAATGCTTATTCATTCAGTTCAACAGTACAGTCAGTTACCAGAAACCTGTACTTGTCAGAGTCTTTTCCATGAATTCCTTGAAGATGAAACCCTTTTATAGAAACATATTTGCAAAAGCATCAGAGTACACCCAGAGCTGTCTGTAAATGACAAAAGACTTAAAAATGACCACGGTTAAAGATTTGATGAAAGTTCATAATAATGCAATTGACAAGGAAATTTAGTTATTTCTGAGATATACATTTTAAAGTAATAACTAGGATTATGACTTATAACATTATACCAGAACATATAAGATTTGTAGAAATTTCATGTAATGTCTGAAACATTTATATTAACATATTTCCATACAAATAACCCAATGAAAGTTTAGTATTAGTTGTTTTGTTTGTTTGTTTTTTTATACTGCAGGTTCTTATTAGTCATCAATTTTATACACATCAGTGTATACATGTCAATCCCAATCGCCCAATTCAGTGCACCACCATCCCCACCCCACCGCAGTTTTCCCCCCTTGGTGTCCATATGTCTGTTCTCTACATCTGTGTCTCAACTTCTGCCCTGCAAACCGGCTCATCTGTACCATTTTTCTAGGTTCCACATACATGCGTTAATATACGATATTTGTTTTTCTCTTTCTGACTTACTTCACTCTGTATGACAGTCTCTAGATCCATCCACGTCGCAACAGATGACTCAATTTCGTTCCTTTTTATGGCTGAGTAATATTCCATCGTATATATGTACCACATCTTCTTTATCCATTCATCTGTCGATGGGCATTTAGGTTGCCTCCATGACCTGGCTATTATAAATAGTGCTGCAATGAACATTGGGGTGCATGTGTCTTTTTGAATTATTGTTTTCTCTGGGTATACGCCCAGTAGTGGGATTGCTGGATCATATGGTAAATCTATTTTTAGTTTTTTAAGGAACCTCCATACTGTTCTCCATAGTGGCTGTATCAATTTACATTCCCACCAACAGTGCAAGAGGGTTCCCTTTTCTCCACACCCTCTCCAGCATTTGTTGTTTGTAGATTTTCTGATGATGCCCATTCTAACTGGTGTGAGGTGATACCTCATTGTAGTTTTGATTTGCATTTCTCTAATAATTAGTGATGTTGAGCATCTCTTCATGTGCTTCTTGGCCATCTGTATGTCTTCTTTGGAGAAATGTCTATTTAGGTCTTCTGCCCATTTTTGGATTGGGTTGTTTGTTTCTTTAATATTGAGCTGAATGAGCTGTTTATATATTTTGGAGATTAATCCTTTGTCCGTTGATTCGTTTGCAAATATGTTCTCCCATTCTCAGGGTTGTCTTTTCATCTTGTTTATGGTTTCCTTTGCTGTGCAAAAGCTTTTAAGTTTCATTAGGTCCCATTTGTTTATTTTTGTTTTTATTTCCATTACTCTAGGAGGTGGATCAAAAAAGATCTTGCTGTGATTTATGTCAAAGAGTGTTCTTCCTATGTTTTCCTCTAAGAGTTTTATAGTGTCCAGTCTTACATTTAGGTCGGTAATCCATTTTGAGTTTATCTTTGTGTATGGTGTTAGGAAGTGTTCTAATTTCATTCTTTTCCATGTAGCTGTCCAGTTTTCCCAGCACCACTTATTGAAGAGACTGTCTTTTCTCCACTGTATATCTTTGCCTTCTTTGTCATAGATTAGTTGACCATAGGTGCGTGGGTTTATCTCTGGGCTTTCTATCTTGTTCCATTGATCTATGTTTCTGTTTTTGTGCCAGTACCATATTGTCTTGATTACTGTAGCTTTGTAGTATAGTCTGAAGTCAGGGAGTCTGATTCCTCCAGCTCCGTTTTTTTTCCTCAGGACTGCTTTGGCTATTCAGGGTCTTTTGTGTCTCCATACAAATTTTAAGATGATTTGTTCTAGTTCCGTAAAAAATGCCATTGGTAATTTGATAGGGATTGCATTGAATCTGTAGATTGCTTTGGGTAGTATACTCATTTTCACAATATTGATTCTTCCAATCCAAGAACATCTCTCCATCTGTTTGTATCATCTTTAATTTCTTTCATCAGTGTCTTATAGTTTTCTGCATATAGGTCTTTTGTCTCCTTAGGTAGGTTTATTCCTAGGTATTTTATTCTTTTTGTTGTAATGGTAAATGGGAGTGTTTCCTTAATTTCTCTTTCAGATTTTTCATCATTAGTGTATAGGAAAGCAAGTGATTTCTGTGTATTAATTTTGTATCCTGCTACCTTACCAAATTCATTGATTAGCTCTATTAGTTTTCTGGTAGCATCTTTAGGATCCTCTATGTATAGTATCATGTCATCTGCAAACAGCGACAGTTTTACTACTTCTTTTCCGATTTGGATTCCTTTAATTTCTTTTTCTTCTCTGATTGCTGTGGCTAAAACGTCCAAAATGATGTTAAATAATAGTGGTGAGAGTGGGCAACCTTATCTTGTTCCTGATCTTAGAGGAAATGGTTTCAGTTTTTCACCATTGAGAAGGATGTTGACTGTGGGTTTGTCATATATGGTCTATATTATGTTGAGGTAAGTTCCCTCTATGCCTAGTTTCTGGAGGGTTTTTATCATAAATGGGTGTTGAGTTTTGTCAAAAGCTTTTTCTGCATCTATTGAGATGATCGTATGATTTGTATTCTTCAGTTTGTTAATATGGTGTATCACATTGATTGATTTGCGTATATTGAAGAATCCTTGCATCCCTGGGATAAATCCCACTTGATCATGGTGTATGATCCTTTTAATGTGCTCTGGGTTCTGTTTGCTAGTATTTTGTTGAGGATTTTTGCATCTGTGTTCATCAGTGATATTGGCCCGTAGTTTTCTTTTTTTGTGGCATATTTGTCAGGTTTTGGTATCAGGGTGATGGTGGCCTCGTAGAATGAGTTTGGAAGTGTTCCTCCCTCTGCTATATTTTGGAAGAGT
The DNA here is from genome assembly GCF_028564815.1 of Eubalaena glacialis. Taxonomy (NCBI): domain Eukaryota; kingdom Metazoa; phylum Chordata; class Mammalia; order Artiodactyla; family Balaenidae; genus Eubalaena; species Eubalaena glacialis. The sequence continues at coordinate 115,820,248 of NC_083721.1, forward strand.
TTGAGAAGGATAGGTGTTAGCTCTTCTCTAAATGATAGAATTTGCCTGTGAAGCCATCTGGTCCTGGGCTTTTGTGTGTTGGAAGATTTTTAATCACAGTTTCAATTTCATTGCTTGTGATTGGCCTGTTTATATTTTCTATTTCTTCCTGGTTCAGTCTCAGAAGGTTGTGCTTTTCTAAGAATTTGTCCATTTCTTCCAGGTTGTCCATTTTATTGGCATATAGTTGCTTGTAGTAATCTCTCATGAGCTTTTGTATTTCTGCAGTGTCAATTGTTACTTCTCCTTTTTCATTTCTAATTCTATTGATTTGAATCTTCTCCCTTTTTTTCTTGGTGAGTCTGGTTAATGGTTTATCAATTTTGTTTATCTTCTCAAAGAACCAGCATTTAGTTTTAATGATCTTTGCTATTGGTTCCTTAATTTCATTTTCATTTATTTCTGATCTGATCTTTATGATTTCTTTGCTTCTGCTAACTTTTGGGGGTTTTTTGTTCTTTTTTCTCTAATTGCTTTAGGTGTAAGGTTAGGTTGTTTATTTGAGATGTTTCTTGTTTCTTGAGGTAGGATTGTATTGCTATAAACTTCCCTTTTAGAACTGCTTTTGCTGCATCCCATAGATTTTGAGTCATCGTGTTTTCATTGTCATTTGTTTCTAGTTATTTTTTGATTTCCACTTTGCTTTCTTCAGTGATCTCTTGGTTATTTACTAGTGTATTGTTTAGCTTCCATGTGTTTGTATTTTTTACAGGTTTTTTTCCTGTAATTATGATATCTAGTCTCATAGCGCTGTGGTCGGAAAAGATACTTGATACGATTTCAATTTTCTTAAATTTAGCAAGGCTTGATTTGTGGCCCAAGATATGATCTATCCTGGAGAATGTTCCATGAGCACTTGAGAAGAAAGTGTATTGTATTGTTTTTGGATGGAATGTCCTATAAATATCAATTATGTCCATCTAGTTTAATGTATTATTTAAAGCTTGTGTTTCCTTATTTATTTTCATTTTGGATGATCTGTCCATTGGTGAAAGTGGGGTGTTAAAGTCCCCTACTATGATTGTGTTACTGTCGATTTCCCCTTTTATGGCTGTTAGCATTTGCCTTATGTATTGAGGTGCTCCAATGTTGTGTGCAGAAATATTTACAATTGTTATATCTTCTTCTTGGATTGATCCCTTCTTGGACGTGGTGTCCTTCTTTGTCTCTTGTAATAGTCTTTATTTATTTATTTATTTTTGGTGTGTTAGCTTCTGCTTTATAACAAAGTGAATCAGTTATACATATACATATGTTCCCATATCTCTTCCCTCTTGCATCTCCCTCCCTCCCACCCTCCCTATCCCACCCCTCTAGGTGGTCACAAAGCACCGAGCTGATCTCCCTGTGCTATGCGGCTGCTTCCCACTAGCTATCTATTTTACATTTGGTAGTGTATATATGTCCATGACACTCTCTCACCCTGTCACATCTCTCCCCTCCCCCTCCCCATATCCTCAAGTCCATTCTCTAGTAGGTCTGTGTCTTTATTCCCATCTTGCCACTAGGTTCTTCATGACCTTTTTTTTTTTTTTTTTTTCCTTAGATTCCATATATATGTGTTAGCATACTGTATTTCTTTTTCTCTTTCTGACTTACTTCACTCTGTATGACAGACTCTAACTCCATCCACCTCATTACAAACACCTCCATTTCATTTCTTTTTATGGCTGAGTAATATTCCATTGTATATATGTGCCACATCTTCTTTATCCATTCATCCGATGATGGACACCTAGGTTGCTTCCATGTCCTGGCTATTGTAAACAGAGCTGCAATGAATATTTTGGTACATGACTCTTTCTGAATTGTGGTTTTCTCAGGGTATATGCCCAGTAGTGGGATTGCTGGGTCGTATGGTAGTTCTATTTTTAGTTTTTTAAGGAACCTCCATACTGTTCTCCATAGTGGCTGTATCAATTTACATTCCCACCAACAGTGCAAGAGGGTTCCCTTTTCTCCACACCCTCTCCAGCATTTATTGTTTCTAGATTTTTTGATGATGGCCATTCTGACCGGTGTGAGATGATACCTCATTGTAGTTTTGATTTGCATTTCTCTAATGATTAATGATGTTGAGCATTCTTTCATGTGTCTGTTGGCAATCTGTATCTCTTCTTTGGACAAATGTCTATTTAGGTCTTCTGCCCATTTTTGGATTGGGTTGTTTGTTTTTTTGTTATTGAGCTGCATGAGCTGCTTGTAAATCTTGGAGATTAATCCTTTGTCCGTTGCTTCATTTGCAAATATTTTCTCCCATTCTGAGGGTTGTCTTTTGGTCTTGTTTATGGTTTCCTTTGCTGTGCAAAAGCTTTTAAGTTTCATTAGGTCCCATTTGTTTATTTGTGTTTTTATTTCCATTTCTCTAGGACCTGGGTCAAAAAGGATCTTGCTTTGATTTATGTCATAGAGTGTTCTGCCTATGTTTTCCTCTAAGAGTTTGATAGTGTCTGGCCTTACACTTAGGTCTTTAATCCATTTTGAGTTTATTTTTGTGTATGGTGTCAGGGAGTGTTCTAATTTCATACTTTTACATGTACCTGTCCAATTTTCCCAGCACCATTTATTGAAGAGGCTGTCTTTTCTCCATTGCATATTCTTGCCTCCTTTATCAAAGATAAGGTGACCATATGTGCGTGGGCTTATCTCTGGGCTTTCTATCCTGTTCCATTGATCTATATTTCTGTTTTTGTGCCAGTACCAAACTGTCTTGATTACTGTAGCTTTGTAATATAGTCTGAAGTCAGGGAGCCTGATTCCTCCAGCTCCATTTTTCGTTCTCAAGATTGCTTTGGCTATTCGGGGTCTTTTGTGTTTCCATACAAATTGTGAAATTTTTTGTTCTAGTTCTGTGAAAAATGCCAGTGGTAGTTTGATAGGGATTGCATTGAATCTGTAGATTGCTTTGGGTAGTATAGTCATTTTCACAATGTTGATTCTTCCAATCCAAGAACATGGTATATCTCTCCATCTATTTGTATCATCTTTAATTTCTTTCATCAGTGTCCTATAATTTTCTGCATACAGGTCTTTTGTCTCCTTAGGTAGGTTTATTCCTAGGTATTTTATTCTTTTTGTTGCAATGGTAAACGGGAGTGTTTTCTTAATTTCACTTTCAGATTTTTCATCATTAGTATACAGGAATGCAAGAGATTTCTGTGCATTAATTTTGTATCCTGCTACTTTACCAAATTCATTGATTAGCTCTAGTAGTTTTCTGGTAGCATCTTTAGGATTCTCTATGTATAGTATCATGTCATCTGCAAACAGTGACAGCTTTACTTCTTCTTTTCTGATTTGGATTCCTTTTATTTCTTTTTCTTCTCTGATTGCTGTGGCTAACACTTCCAAAACTATGTTGAATAATAGTGGTGAGAGTGGGCAACCTTGTCTTGTTCCTGATCTTAGTGGAAATGGTTTCAGTTTTTCACCATTGAGGACAATGTTGGCTGTGGGTTTGTCATATACGGCCTTTATTATGTTGAGGAAAGTTCCCTCTATGCCTACTTTCTGCAGGACTTTTATCATAAATGGGTGTTGAATTTTGTCGAAAGCTTTCTCTGCATCTATTGAGATGATCATATGGTTTTTCTCCTTCAATTTGTTAATATGATGTATCACGTTGATTGATATGCGTATATTGAAGAATCCTTGCATTCCTGGAATAAACCCCACTTGATCATGGTGTATAATCCTTTTAATGTGCTGTTGGATTCTGTTTGCTAGTATTTTGTTGAGGATTTTTGCATCTATGTTCACCAGTGATATTGGCCTGTAGTTTTCTTTCTTTGTGACATCTTTGTCTGGTTTTGGTATCAGGGTGATGGTGGCCTCGTAGAATGAGTTGGGGAGTGTTCCTCCCTCTGCAATATTTTGGAAGAGTTTGAGAAGGATAGGTGTTAGCTCTTCTCTAAATGTTTGATAGAATTCGCCTGTGAAGCCATCTGGTCCTGGGCTTTTGTGTGTTGGAAGATTTTTAATCACAGTTTCAATTTCAGTGCTTGTGATTGGTCTGTTCATATTTTCTATTTCTTCCTGGTTCAGTCTTGGCAGGTTGTGCATTTCTAAGAATCTGTCCATTTCTTCCAGGTTGTCCATTTTATTGGCATAGAGTTGCTTGTAGTAATTTCTCATGATCATTTGTATTTCTGCAGTGTCAGTGGTTACTCCTCCTTTTTCATTTCTAATTCTATTAATTTGAGTCTTCTTCCTTTTTCTCTTGATGAGTCTGGCTAATGGTTTATCAATTTTGTTTATCTTCTCAAAGAACCAGCTTTTAGTTTCATTGATTTTTGCTATTGTTTCCTTCATTTCTTTTTCATTTATTTCTGATCTGATCTTTATGATTTCTTTCCTTCTGCTAGCTTTGGGGTTTTTTTGTTCTTCTTTCTCTAATTGCTTTAGGTGCAAGGTTAGGTTGTTTATTCGAGATGTTTCCTGTTTCTTGATGTAGGCTTGTATTGCTATAAACTTCCCTCTTGGAACTGCTTTTGCTGCATCCCATAGGTTTTGGGTCGTCGTGTCTCCATTGTCATTTGTTTCTAGGTATTTTTTGATTTCCCCTTTGATTTCTTCAGTGATCACTTCGTTACTAAGTAGTGTATTGTGTAGCCTCCATGTGTTTGTATTTTTTACAGATCTTTTCCTGTAATTGATATCTAGTCTCATAGCATTGTGGTCGGAAAAGATACTTGATACGATTTCAATTTTTTTAAATTTACCAAGGTTTGATTTGTGACCCAAGATATGATCTATCCTGGAGAATGTTCCATGAGCATTTGAGAAAAATGTGTATTCTGTTGTTTTTGGGTGGAATGTCCTATAAATATCAATTAAGTCCATCTTGTTTAATGTATCATTTAAAGCTTGTGTTTCCTTATTTATTTTCATTTTGGATGATCTGTCCATTGGTGAAAGTGGGGTGTTAAAGTCCCCTACTATGATTGTGTTGCTGTCAATTTCCCCTTTTATGGCTGTTAGTATTTGCCTTATGTATTGAGGTGCTCCTATGTTGGGTGCATAGATATTTACAATTGTTATACCTTCCTCTTGGATCGATCCCTTGATCATTATATAGTGTCCTTCTTTGTCTCTTGTAATAGTCTTTATTTTAAAGTCTATTTTGTCTGATATGAGAATTGCTACTCCAGCTTTCTTTGGATTTCCATTTGCGTGGGATATCTTTTTCCATCCCCTCACTTTCAGTCTGTATGTGTCCCTAGTTCTGAAGTGGGCCTCTTGTAGACAGCATATATACGAGTCTTGTTTTCGTATCCATTCAGCCAGTGTATGTCTTTTGGTTGGGACATTTAATCTATTTACATTTAAGGTAGTTATCAATATGTATGTTCCTATTACCATTTTCTTAATTGTTTTGGGTTTGTTATTGTAAGCCTTTTCCTTTTCTGTGTTTCCTGCCTAGAGAAGTTCCTTTAGCATTTGTTGTAATGCTGGTTTGGTGGTGCTGAATTCTCTTAGCTTTTGCTTGTCTGTAAAGCTTTTAATTTCTCTGTTGAATCTGAGTGAGATCCTTGCTGGCTAGAGTAATCTTGGTTGTAGGTTATTCCCTTTCATCACTTTAAATATGTCCTGCCACTCCCTTCTGGCTTGCAGAGTTTCTGCCGAAAGATCAGCTGTTACACTTACGGGGATTCCCTTGTATGTTATTTGTTGCTTTCCCCTTGCTGCTTTTAATATTTTTTCTTTGAATTTAATTTTTGATAATTCGGTGAATATGTCTCTTGGCATGTTTCTCCTTGGATTTATCCTGTATGGGACTCTCTGTGCTTCCTGGACTTGACTATTTCCTTTCCCATATTAGGGAATTTTTCAACTATAATCTCTTCAAGTATTTTCTCAGTCCCTTTCTTTTTCTCTTCTTCTTCTGGGACCCCTATAATTCGAATGTTGGTGTGTTTAATGTTGTCCCAGAGGTCTGTAAGACTGTCCTCAATTCTTTTCATTCTTTTTTCTTTATTCTGCTCTGCAGTAGTTATTTCCACTATTTCATTTTCCAGGTCACTTATCCATCCTTCTGCCTCAGTAATTCTGCTATTGATTCCTTCTAGAGAATATTTAATTTCATTTACTGTGTTGTTCATCATTGGTTGTTTGCTCTTTAGTTCTTCTAGGTCCTTGTTGAACCTTTCTTGTATTTTTTCCATTCTATTTCCAAGATTTTAGATCATCTTTACTATCATTACTCTGAACTCTTTTTCAGGTAGACTGCCTATTTCCTCTTCTGTTTTTTGGTCTGGTGGGTTTTTACCTTGCTCCTTCATCTGCTGTGTATTCCTCTTTCTTCCATTTTGCTTAACTTACTGTGTCGGGTCTCCTTTTCTCAGGCTGCAGGTTTGTAGTTCCCATTTTTTTTGCTGTCTTCCCCTAGTGGGTAAGGTTGGTTCAGTGGGTTGTGTAGGCTTCCTGGTGGAGGGGACTAGTGCCTGTGTTCTGGATGAGGCTGGATCTTGTCTTTCTGGTGGGCAGGACCATGAGCGGTAGTGTGTTTTTGGGTGTCTGTGAAGTTATTATGATTTTAGGCAGCCTCTCTGCTAATGGGTGCGGTTGTGTTCTGTGTTGCTAGTTGTTTGCCATAGGGTTTCCAGCACTGTAGCTTGTTGATCATTGAGTAGAGCTGGGTCTTAGCGTTGAGATGGAGATCTGTGGGAGAGCTTTCACCATTGATATTATGTGATGCCGGGAGGTTTCTGGTGGACCAACGTTCTTCACTTGGCTCTCCCACCTCTGAGGCTCAGGCCTGATACCTGGCCGGAGCAGCAAGACCCTGTCAGCCACATGGCTCTGAAGAAAAGGGCGAAAAAAAGGAAAGAAAGAAAGGAAAATAAAATAAAATATAGTTATTAAAATAAAAAATAAAAAAATAATGAAAAATAAAAATGTGTTAAAAAAAAGAAAGAAGAGAGCAACGAAACCAAAAAACGAATCCACCAATGATAATAAGCACTAAAAACTATATGAAAAAATAAAAACAAAATGGACAGCGGAACCCTAGTATAAATGGTGAAAGCAAAGCTATATAGACAAAATCACACAAAGAAGCATACACATACACACTCACAAAAAGAGAAAAAGGTTAAAGAAAAAATATATATATATAAAAAAGGAAGAGAGTAACCAAATCAGTAAACAGATCTACCAATGATAATAAGCTCTAAATGCTAAACTAAGATAAACATAAAAGCAGAAACAGATTAGCAAACCCCAAGTTTGCAGTTGCTCCCAAAGTCTGCCGCCTCAATTTTGGGATGATTTGTTGTCTATTCAGGTATTCCAGAGATGCAGGGTACATCAATTTGATTGTGGAGATTTAATCCGCTGCTCCTGAGGCTGCTGGGAGAGATTTCCCTTTCTCTTCTTTATGCGCACAGCTCCTGGGGTTCAGCTTTGGATTTGGCCCCACCTCTGCTTGTAGGTGGCCTGAGGGTGTCTGTTCCCTGCCCAGACAGGATGGGGTTAAAGTAGCAGCTGATTAGGGAGCTCTGGCTCACTCTGGCCGGCGGGAGGGAGGGGTACGGAATGCAGGGCAAGTCTGCGGTAGCAGAGGCCTGCGTAACATTGCAACAGCCTGAGGCACACCATGTGATCTCCAGGGGAAGTTGTCCCTGGATCACGGTACCCTGGCAGTGGTGGGCTGCACAGGCTCCCAGGAGGGGAGATGTGGATTGTGACCTGTGCTTGCACACAGACTTCTTGGTGGCTGCAGCAACAGCGTTAGCATTTCATGCCTGTCTCTGGTTTCCGCACTGATAGCCGTGGCTCATGCCCATCTCTGGAGCTTGTTTAGGTGGTGCTCTGAATCCCCTCTCCTCGTGCACCCTGAAACAATGGTCTCTTGCCTCTTAGGCAGTTCCAGACTTTTTCCCGGACTCCTTCTCGGCTAGGTGTGGCACACTAGCCCCCTTCAGGCTGTGTTCATGCAGGCAACCCCAGTCCTCTCGCTGGGATCTGAACTCTGAAGCTGGAGCCTGAGCTCCCAGCCCCCTCCCACCCCGGCGGGTGAACAGACAAACCTCTCAGGCTGATGAGTGCTGATCGGCTCCAATCCTCTGTGCACGAATCTCTTCGCTTTGCCCTCTGCACCCCTTTTGCTGTGCTCTCCTCCATGGCTCTGAAGCTCACCCCCCGCCCCCCACCCACCCTGTCTCCACCAGTGAAGGGGCTTCCTAGTGTGTGGAAACCTTTCCTCCTTCACAGCTCCCTCCCAGAGGTGCAGGTCCCGTTCCTATTCTTTTGTCTCTGTTTTTCCTTTTTTCTTTTGCCCTACCCAGGTACGTGGGGAGTTTCTTGCCTTTTGGGACGTCTGAGGTCTTCTGCCAGCGTTCAGTAGGTGTTTTGTAGGAGCTGTTCCACATGTAGATGTATTTTTGATGTATTTTTGGGGAGGAAGGTTATCTCCATGTCTTACTCCTTTGCCATCTTGAAGGTCCCCCTATTTGTAGACTTCTTGATGATGGCCATTCTGACTGGTGTGAGGTGATACTTCATTGTAGTTTTGATTTACATTTCTCTGGTAATTAGTGATATTGAGTGTCTTTTCATGTGCCTTTTGGCCATTCGTATGTTTTCTTTGGAGAAATGTCTATTTAGGTCTTCTGCCCATTTTTTGATTGGGTTTTTGTTTTTTTTTTTTTGATATTGAGTTGTATGAGCTATTTGTATATTTTGGAAATTAATCCCTTGTCAGTTGCATCATTTGTAAATATTTTCTCCCATTCTGTAGGTTGTCTTTTTTGTTTATGGTTTCCTTGCTATGCAAAATCTTTTAGGTTTGATTAGGTCCCATTTGTTTATTTTTGCTTTTGTTTCCATTACTCTAGGAGAAGGATCCAAAAAAATATTGCTGTGATCTGTATCAAAGAGTGATCTGCCTATGTTTTCCTCTAGGAGTTTTGTGGTAACCAGTCCTTTGCCCATATTTAGGTCCTTTGCCCATTTTTTAAACTGGATTATGGTTTTCTGCTATTGAGATATATGAATTCTTTATATATTTTGAACATTAACCCCTAATTAGATATATGATTTGCAGATATTTTCTCCCATTCTGTGAAGTGCCTTGCTATTTTGTTGATCACTTGTTTTGCTGTGTAGAAGCTTTTAGTTTGAGGTAGTCCCACTTGTTTATTTTTGATTTTGTTGCTTGCCGTTTAGGTGTCACCTCCAAAAAATCATTGCCAAGACCTGTATCAAGGAATTTTTTTCCTATGTTTTTTTCTAGTAGTTTTATGGCTTTAACACTTACATTTAAGTCTTTCATCCATTTCAAGTTAATTTTTGTCAGTGCTGTAAGATAGAATTCATGTGAAGATCCAATTTTCCTAGCACCATTTATGAAGAAACTGTCTTTTCTTCATCTGAGTATTCATTGCTGTCTTGTCAAGTAGTAGTTGACTGTGTATGCATAGGTTTATTTCTAGATTCTCAATTTTGTTCCTTTGGTTTATGTGTCTATTTAATTCCAGTACCATACTGTTTTGGTTAGTATAGCTTTATAATACAGCTTGAAATTAGGAATGTGATGCCTCCACTTTGTTATTCTTTCTCAGGATTCCTTTGGCTATTTGGGTCTTTTGTGGTTTCATATATATTTCAGGCTTGTTTTTTCTACCTCTGTAAAAAAAAAAAAAAAAAGCCATTGTAATCTTGATAGCAATTGCATTGAATTTATAGATGGCTTTGGGTAGTATGGACATTTTAACAATTTAAATTATTCCAATCCATGAGCACAGAATACTTTTTTTATTTATTTGAATCTTCTTTGCTTTCTTTCATCAGTGTCTTGTAGTTTTCAGAGTAGAGATATTTCATCTCCTTGGTTAAATTATTCCTAAATGTTTTATTATTTTTGATGCTATCATAAATGGAATCCTTTTTTCTTTATTTCTTTTTCAGATAACTCACTGTTAGTGTATAGAAACTCTACTGATTTCTGTATGTTAATTTTGTATCCTGCAAACTTACTGAATGAGATTGATTAGATTTGAGTATTTAGGGTCTTCTATATATAAATTTATGTCATCTGCAAATAAAGGCAATTTTACTCCTTTTTTAAAATTCTAATGCCTTTTGTTTCTTGCCTGTTTGCTCTGCCTAGGACTTCCAGTGCTATGATGAACATGAGTAATGAGAAGAGCAGTATTGTCTTTTCCTGATCTTAGAGGGAATATTTCAACCTTTCACCACTGAGTATGATGTTAGCCGTAGGCTTGTCATATATGGCCTTTATCATCCTAAGATACATTCCTTCTGTATCTAATTTGTTGGGAGTTTTTTTTTTATCATGAACAGATATTGAATTTTGTCAAATGCTTTTTCTACATCTGTTGGGATGATCGTTCCATTTTTTTTCATTCTATTACTGTGATGTATCACATTTATTGATTTGTATGTGTTGAACCATCCTTGCAATCCAGGGATAAATCCCCTTGATTATGGTGAATGATCCTTTTAATATTCTGATGAATTCAGTTTACTAGTATTTTATTAAGAATTTTTATATCTATATTCTTCATGAATATTGGCCTGTAGTTTTCTTTTCTTGTAGTGTCTTTTATGGATTTGGTATCAAGGTAATGCTAGCCTCACAAAAGGAGTTTAGAAGTGTTCCTCCTCTTCTACTTTTTGGAAGAGTTTGAGAAAGATTGATATTAATTCTTCTTTAAATATTTGGTAGAATTAATCAGTGAAGCCATCTGGTCCTGGTTTTTCTTCATTGGGAGATTTTTGATTACTGATTCAATCCCCCTACTCGTAATTGGTCTATTCAGATTTTTTATTTTTACCTGATTCAGTCTGGTAAGTTATATGTTTCTAAGAATTTATCCATTTCTTCTAGCTTGTCTAGTTTGTTAGCATATCATTGTTCATAGTAGCCTCTTATGGCCCTTTGTATTTCTGTGGTATCAGTTATAATGTTTCCTCTTCCATTTATAATTTTGTTGGCTTGGGTCTTTTCTCTTTTTTCCTTGGTGAGTCTAGCTAAAGATTTGTCAATTTTGTTTATCTTTTCAAAGAACTAACTCTTAGTTTTGTTCACCTTTTCTGTTTTCCTATTCTCTATTTTATTCATTTCCACTGTAATCTTTATTATTTTCTTTCTTCTGCTAACTTTAAGCTTAGCTTGTTTTTCTTTTTCCAGTTCCTTGAGATGTAAAGTTAGGTTGTTTATTTGCAATCTTTCCATTTTTTTGAGGAATGGGTTTGTAGCTATATATTTCCCTCTTAGACCTGCTTTTGCTGTATCCCATAAGTTTTGGTATGTTGTGTTTTCATTTTTATTTGTCTAAAGATAATTTTTCTCTTAATGTATGCTTTGATACATTGGTGGTTCAGGAAATGACTATTTTTTAATAGTTAATAACTATGAGAAATTGGCATGGTAGTTTAAACAGTTTATAGTCAGGTGGGGTGTATTCCTCTTAAGTGAATATGAGCTGAATGTGAATACTGATTTGAACAAGAGATTATGGCAGAAGGAACACTGCCAATTTAGGGCCCAATCTTTAAGGGAATGACAGCTTCTAGTTTGGTTTCTTGGAGTTTGACCAAGATATTTGACTACTCTGAAACCACTATGCAGTGAGGAAGTCCAAACTTGCATGTAGAAAGGCTGGGTAGAGAAATGAGGCCCAAGATGTGTGGCTGTAGCCATTCCCACTTATTTGAGTCAGCCCAGCTGAGGTCCCAGACATGACAAACCATTCCTAGTTTGTCTTGCCTAAATTGATGACCCATAGAATCATGAGCTTATAAAATGGTGGCTGTTTTACGCCACTAAATTTTTGGATGGTTTGTTGTGCAGCAATACATCTTTAGAACAACTTTCAATATCCGTGGATATTTTCTTAGTTCTACTTCTACCTTAGCTGCTGTGATCTCACATTATTTTCCTCTCATCTGAACAGTGAGGGCTCAGACCTCTAACCCATGTCTATCTACACTCATGTGCTGGAGAAATTTCCTTCAGTCTTAAGGCTTTAAATTTCATCCTTACACTATGACTTCCTAATTTATATCTGTAGCTCTCACAGTATACCCAGTGGCTTCCTTGGACATCTCCATTTTAATGTCTAATAGGCATTTCAAACTTAGCACATTCAAATTTAAGGCTGATAAAGTCTGATCACCTTTACCAACACAGCAACTCTCATACTGTTTCCCACCTGGGTACATGATACCCAGTGTCAACCAGTTTCTCAAACATCATAGATGTTACCTTTGATTCCTCTTTTTCTCCCACACTTCACTTCAGTCCATCAGTAAGTACTGTTGACTCCACCTTAAAAATATATTCCAAGCTGAATGATCTTATAAAACGTAAGTCAGATTATGTCATTCCCTGCATTTAACCTGAGAATGACTTTTCTTCCCACTTACGGCAAAATCTAAAACCCTTACCATGACCTTGTATAACCTGGCTCCAGGTGACTTCTCCAACCTCACAGCCTTTTCTTTCCCTTCTTTACTCACTTTATTCTAGCACGTTTGCCTTCTTGTTGGGCTCAGGCATCCCAAGTGGATCCTACCTAAGGGCCGGAACTCTCCTTTTTTGTGTATTTTCCCACAGCTCACTCCTGAAATTCAGTCAGGTCTTGGTGAAGGTGCCACATGCTTAGAAAAGTTCTCCTTGTCAGCCACATCTCCAACAGGAACCCCTCTGTCCCCATCATTCTCCCCTAAAGTTGCTTTATTTTTCAGCATTGCACTTTTCACCACCTGAAATGACGTTACCAGTATTTATTTATTTATTTATTTATTTATTTAATTACTTGTTTATTTCCAGCACCATTATTATGTAAACTCTTTAAAGCCAGGTTCTTTATCTTGTTCACCACTATATCCCCAGTCCTGGAACAGTGCCTGGGGACACTACATATTGATTGACTAAATAAACTCCTTGAGAGCAGAGACTATTTTATTCATCTTTAAATTCCTCCACCCACAGCTTTGAATATTTCTTGACAAAAATTAGATAGTTAAGGAATATTTGTGAAGGTGTTGAAATCAAGCCTGGAAGTGATTCATAACAACTTCTGAATCTGTCTCCTTTCGATTAAAGTCTTTAATCAGGCAATTTGTGAGAGCAAATTTCCATAATTTCTGGGTAGCAAAGGTTCTGGTTTCCATCTTCTTAAGTGCCCAGCAATTCTGAATGTTCAACATTCCTATTGCTGAGGGGCTCCTTGAGTGAGGTTCACTTTATTTGTCTTGATAAGTGTGCAAAAAATGTGATATTTGACTATCTTTGATTACTTCTCTGTCATCATTTGGGAAGCTACACGGACCGTGCATAGAAGTGTTCTGAGTGAATTGTTTTTATCATTTAGATGAAAATCTGAGTTAGAACAATGGAGGGAAAGTGTTCTCTTGAGACACTTCCAAGATCTCATTTAATTGGTAAGGCAAGGCACATATATATTCCTGACTACATAGCGTGCTTGTGAAAAGGTGTATATTTAAAAATCAAAAATTTGAAATTCTCAAACATTAGCAGGGCCTCTACATGATTCTTGAGCCATATGTATATTTTTAAACTTGATTTCTAGACAAAGAAATCTTCTTCCTAGGGATTTCTTCATATTCTAGGGACCTGAAGGAGTTCATGACAGCCTTGTGCTATCAAAAACATATCAGCATGTTTGGTTCATTACTCTTCACTGGTAAAACTATCTTTCTTAAGCAACTTCACAACCCCTTTTGTATTTCAATTTTTCTACAATATTAAACACTGCAGAAATGACAATGCTGATTTTTCACATACCTCTTTCATGTGCTCCCTTTATTTTACCAAATAAATTATTCAATAAATTTTGCATATGGTTCATTAATCCTCAATTATGTGCCTTTATTTTTTTTCCCTTTAGAGGTAAAAATATGGTGTGCTGTATTTCTAAATAAAGCCCTTTTTTTTGCTGTTCATTGTGCCCTTTACCTGAGGTGTATAATTGGATTCTTCAGTCATATATCTCAAAATATACACCACCGAGTTGGAAAAATGTAGCATTACTAAGTTTAAATGCAACAATTCTATGCATTCAAATAAAATATTACACTGAGAAGATGTATTATCTTAGTCTGCCACAAAGCCACTTTAGTGTTTGAGACAACAAATTGCTCATGGTACATTTTCTACTCCAACATATTTCAGAACTGAATAAAAATAAAAGGTACAATTTCGACTATCACTAACAATTTGCTGCTTTTTATGGCACATTTCAGATTTTCTTAATGTGGGTGACTTAATTTCACAAAGAAAATACGTTTTATCTTAGTGTCTGCGTGTACCTTACCTATCATGCTTCTGCAGTTATGAAAATGAATGTATGCCAAGCATAAAAACTCCAATTTTTGAATCCATGAATTATAGTGAATTATAACTTACTTCTTTGAAGCAGTGTTGCATAGTGTGAAGAGCAGGTGTCTTGGGACCAGATTGCTCAGTCTCATCTCTGCTCTGCCACCTCCTGGGCTTGGATGAGTTTTACAACCACCTTGTGCCTCAGTTTCCCCATCAGTATGGTAGGTGTGATAATAGTAGCAACCTCATTAGGGATAAGGTGAACTTTACATGAAAATTATGTATAAAATACTGAGATTATGTACTAGGTAAGTAATAGCTAGTTTTATTTCTAAAAACTCATTTTTCTATCCAGAATATATTTATTAGACCCTTATTGTACATCAGCTCTTGTACCTTGTGCATGTCTGTGGTTATGACTGACACGGTCTGCATACTTTCTAAAGAGGCTAATTGAATTTAAAAGCTGTATAAAAGGTACAAAGCCATATACACCAGGGGTCCCCAACCCTCAGGATGTGGCCTGTTATTGGTCCCTGGCCTGTTAGGAACTGGGCCGCACAGCAGGAGGTAAGCAGCAGGTGAGTGAGAGAAGCTTCATCGGCCGCTTCCCCTCACTCGTATTACTGCCTGAACCATCCCCCTGCCCCACCCCCGGTCCATGGAAAAATTGTCTTCCATGAAACCGGTCCCTGGTGCCAAAAAGGTTGGGGACCACTGATATACATGATCACTTACCACCATTGCTACCACCCTGTTCCATTATCTCTTGCCTCCAAACTGGTACCCCTGCCCCCCACCTCTTTCTACCTTTACCCCTACAGTCTATCCTCAATGCAGCAGCCAGAGGAATTTTTTAAAAGGTTAGTCTGATCATGTTATATCTCTATTCAAAACATAGCATTGGCCTCCATTTCACACAGAGTCAAAGCTGCATTCCTTAAACTGGCTTGCAACGTCCAGCATGATCTGCCAGTTCCTCTCTGGTCTCTTCTGCTTCTGCACACCTCACTGTCCCAGCCACACTAGCATCCTTACTATGTCTCAAATCCATACAGGTACACTCCCAGGTACACACTTACTATGTCTCAAATCCATACAGGCACACAACCAGGTACACTCCCAACTTTGCACTAGCTGTTTTCTCTTCCTGAGACCCTCTTCCTCTAGAAAGCTATGTCCTTACGTCCTTCAAATTTTACAAAAATACCACCTTCTTACTGAGGCCTACACTGACTGCTCTATAGAAATTTGCAGGCTGCCCCCTACTCTACTATTTTCAAACCCTCTTAATCTGCTCTATTTTTTTTCTCTTTTCCCATAGCACTTAGCACCTTCTAAAATAATGTATTGTTTATATGTTATATTTATTTTCTGTTTTTGTCACCCCCTCACCGGAATGTAAGCTCCACCAGGGCAGGATTTGTTTTGTTTACTCATACATCCCAAGAACTCAGAACAATGCCTGACCGTTAGTAGGTACTCAATAAATATTTGTTGAAATAGATCAAAATTTTCAACAAATATACTAGGTCAGAGTGTTTAAATTCAATGATATGTTCTTTTTAAAATAGTGCTAGGGAAGAAAGGGAGGGAGGAAGGAAGGAAGGAACGAACAAACTTTGCATTTATTCTGAAATGTGTCATTTTACAAAATAATATTAGGGTCTATTCATATAGATATGCTTTTAGTATATTTATGTTCTTTTGAATATCTTTAAAGTTGGCGAGTATTGATCTTTATGGGATAATTTCATTCTTGGAAACAACCAAAAGTGAATATGGTAAATTAAAAAACTGGTTAAAACAGTATTTTGAGGAAGGGATAAAGGAAGGAAGGGACTCAAATAGTGAGACAAATTGACTTGAGTCACTAGTGAGTTGGCAGTTTCATAATACTCTTGTCAGATGGAAGGAGAACACTGGTCCACATCCCAAAGATTACTTTGAAAACTAAAATTTATTTTGATACAGAAGACACATAAGTTTTCCAAAATCTCAGTAAATTTTAGTTTTCCGTACATAAAAAACCAATGATATGATTCTACTATGTAGATTTATGAACTCAAAGTTCCCCCGTGAGCTCAAAATAAACATTTTAAGGCTTACACATTTGGATCAGGGCACAAGAAGACACAGTGTAATGCAGCAGAAAAAGCACATGCTTAAAGCCATGTAGACCTGAGGTAATTTCCTACCTTAATCATCTTGCATTGTGTGATGTTGGAGAACAACCTTAAGTTCTGATTCTGTTTTTTTTTCACTTGTAAAATGAGCATAAATATCCACATCCCACAATAAATATCACACAATTAAACACTGCAGAATGGAAAGAGATAAAGTGCATTTAGTAACAAGCATCATGGTCAGCTTAGGAAACCCATAAGTAAGCCATTAATGTCTACCAGGTAGCGGGTGAGGGCTTTATTCACATTATCACATTCAGTCCTTATAACAAGTCCATGAGTTAGGTAGCAGTGTTATTTTTATCTTGTAGATAAGGAAACTGGAGCTTAAGGAAGTTAAGAAAAACAAGGATTCATTCACTTCTCCCTTTCCCCCAATTTTTGAAACATTCATTAGATTTTATTAGCTTTAAGAGGACTCTAAGAATAAACTATTGATGCATCTGTGCTTTTCTCCAACAAAAAATAAAATTGAAGAAAGCTGCTAAGTAGATTTAATAGAAGTCCAGTCCACAAAATGTTCTGTTTTATTTTTATTTAGGTCAGTGTGCATTTTGTGTGTATAATGTCTATTACTTTAGCTTTTCAATTTATATCTTCAACATACATAGGTAGGTTACCTTGCATTTTGGTGCTTCTCTCTCCAGATCTGAAAATTTGGAAATCACTCATCACTCTACTTGACATCTTATGGACTGAGAGCAGTTGTAAAACTCACGAAATTATTTTGGAAATAGGTGTGATAGTGTTTTATGCATCCTGAAAAAGATTCAGAAGTTAAGAGAAATACAACGTGGAGAAAAGAATAGAATGAAAATTTGTTTACACAAGGAAAGATGCACATTTGTTTAGACTTAATTCATGTAATTATTATTATTATTATTTTTTAAAGAGTTACTTTGTATATTTATTTATTTATTTATTTTTGGCTGTGTTGGGTCTTCGTTTCTGTGCGAGGGCTTCCTCCAGTTGCGGCGAGCGGGGGCCACTCTTCATCGCGGTGCGCGGGCCTCTCACTGTCGCGGCCTCTCTTGTTGCGGAGCACAGGCTCCAGACGCGCAGGCTCAGTAGTTGTGGCTCACAGGCCCAGTTGCTCCGCGGCATGTGGGATCTTCCCAGACCAGGGCTCGAACCCGTGTCCCCTGCATTGGCAGGCAGATTCTCAACCACTGCGCCACCAGGGAAGCCCCCATGTAATTGGGAAGCCCCCATGTAATTATTTTTAAAAGCAGTATTTTTAGTTCTCTGCCTGTTGACACAATACCAGCAGGTGTGGTATGACGTGGGAGCAGGTTCTCTGATTTTAAGCTTCTCAAGATAATGTTTGAATGTTTGTCCCTAAAGTTACCTTTGAAATGATCTGGTGCACACTCAGAGATGAGAACACTGAGTCTCAGAATGGAAGTGTCGTTCCAAGACCACCAATCAGTAAGGGGTGGAGCAGAAATAGAGCCAGGGCCCTGGCCACCCACCCAAGCTCTTTTGTTCACTTTCCTATCCTCTACAGCATTTCTTAATAAAACTTAAACCTACGACTCTTGGGCTCGAGGCAGGCTTGTAATTAGCCAGGATAACAGTAGAAAAGTGTGACGAACAATGTCAAACTTCTGAAATACCAAATAAGGCCTTTCTTCATTTTAGGGGGGAAAAAAACAGGAAAATTTATCCTAAAGGCTTCCAAATGCCCTGAGAAGCACCTCTTGACTCTGACATGCACAGATAAGATAGGCATTGTTTATAAGACACCGAAAATTCAGGGCTTGGTTTTTCAGAATTTCCCTGGAGGTAAACGACTTCTAGATTTGGCCTACAAAATAGTGAGATAACTCAGATCAGAAGGTTAATGTCTTGCTATTTAAAGATTGTCCAAGTAGAATCAAATGCTTGATTTTGCCCCTTTAGCCTATGAATCTTTGAGGAAAGAGACTCTGAACTTTATTGTTTTCTAACATTCAAGGCCTAGCACAATGTTTTCTCCAACAGCACCTGATAATTATGGATTTTAAAAATGATCAGATTTTTAGGTGGCCTGTGTTGGAAATTGTCCCAACAAATGATAATATCACAGCTGTTTTTAAGGAGGCTGTATTACACTTTCAACCATCACAATATTCACCCTTTTGGCCATTACCATAGAGAAAGCTCTGTCCCAGAGGCCACAGGTGTAATGCCTCACTGAGGTGCTTCCAAGCTGTCCTCCTTTTCCAACCAATTTCCCCCTGTGAGATGTCGGAAAGAATTCCAGGCTGCTGTCAAGTTCACCAGTCTGTGAATAGTCTATTTCAAGAAACTCCAATATATCAAATTCTAAATTTTAAATTAATAGATAAATCGTGGGTGTGTGTGAAAAATAATTAATTTCCAGATGATTCATTTAAAAATGACTCTGTCTAATGTGATGGTGTGTGATTATGAATAACAAGTCTTCAGAGGCAGGCCTGGGAAGAACCCTGTATCTGCTTTTTTAATAAGCACCCCGGGATTCTGATGTAGTTTTTCTTAATCCATTTAAAATATATGGTCCAAAACATGCATAATTAAGGAGGTATCAGTTGTATATAAAGTGCTTTACTCCTTTCTCTTTGCCATTTTGTAGCATCGATCTTCCTCTCTAATTTATTATTCTTTGACAACAATACAATTAAAACTTTAAGAGCTCAGTGCTAGCTGTTTGATTTTTAGAAAATCAAATATACAAATACAAGTTTAATGATACTAAGTAAGAAAAGAATTGTATTAATGTTACTATTAAAATGGTTGTCAGAGACAGTTGACCTCAGAAGTCAGGATATTACAAATGAAACCTGACAAACAGTCCCTTGAGAAAAAACAAGAGCAACAGAGGGAGAAACATTGGGCTTATGTGGTAACAAAGTCAAAGTGAGATTTCCTGAATGTCAAAGCAATGAAGTAGGCAGTAACATTTTTACTGTGAAAAGATAATCAGGGATCAGCCTGTATATTGGCCAGAATGACATAATTTCCTTTGACCGTTGAGTTCTTTTGGCCAAACTTGTGTGTCAGAGTAACAGCTATATGTGAGTACTGTGGGGAATATTATTATTAAAAGGATTTTAAAATATATTACCTGTTTTGAGGTAGAAATACACTCCTGTCAAAGGCAATCGTTGTGTGATATTGTTGCTGATACTGTTCTGATATAGTTGTTCTGAAAACTGTTCTTTACATTTATCCTGGGCATTTAAAATAAGTTAAGGAATTCTTATAACCCTAGACTGTAAATGACAGTTGCCATCATTCGTAGCTTGTGTTTTGTGAATATAAAAGTCACCCTCCAGGAATGTGAAAACAGATGAAATAAAACATCAGAGTTTTGAGTTCTCAGGGGAAAAAAGATATAAGAATTAATTGCAAGCTTTGTTGTTATTAAGTAGCAATCATAACATATACTAAAATTCCATGAAAAATAGGTCAGTGTCGTTGACATTAATCTTAAGCAAAATTCCACAGCAGATTTTTCAAAATATGATTTTTCACTCATTACGTAAAAAAATGTTCCCAGTAGAAGGCAGCAGAGAGCTCACAGAGAGGACTGTCATCTTTTGTTTTTGTTTTTGTAGCTGGTATTATTAATTAACCTTGTAATAAGGGTATCTTGATTTCAACTTAAACATTTATCACTCATTTATCTGAGCATGTCAGATGATTGTGAACTAGTAATAGCAGAATTGGGTAGATTCATAACTGGTTGAACAATGAAAAATTTTAAATGCTAACTAATGTCAATGTCAATTTAGAAGAAAGTCTCTAGAAATGACCTGCTGGACTCTGCCTTTGTCTTTTTCTAGAATTATCAAATTATCAGATTGATAAATCACAGAAAATGGAAATGGATGTCTTATTCATTCATTGATAGAATCTGAGGCTAGGAATTTTCAACAGTCTGAAACAACAGGCAAGATTTAATAACTTGAAACTTATAGGATATGTACAAAAACTTCTACTTAAAGGCAAAGTTCACCTGAAGAAGAGCAGGATGGAGGTGTCTCTCTTAGGTGGAGAGTCCTACTATGCAGTTTCATAAAAGTTATTCCTGTCCTAGGCTGCATATGCAGACAGAAAAGGGAAGTGATTGTCTTGTTCTACCTAAATGTTTTGGAACTTAACCTGTTGTGCTTTATCAGCGCTGGGCATCAGAACTCAGGAGGCACGTATCAAACCTGAGTATATGCAAATGAGAATGGCTAGGGTGGTAGGTAAAACCCAAGCTGTTTCACACTATAAATGTCTGAAGGAAATGGGGATGCTTAAGTGGGAATGAGTGAGCATGATACCATAGATGTGGAATTGGACTTCCTTCACTATGCTCTAGTAGTGGACAGAACTAGGGCTCAAGGGTGGATGCTAATGGGTGGATTCCAGTTCAACAGAAGGTGAAACTTTTAAATGATTTGATATAACTGAATAGGGCAGCTCAAGGAGATCAAGCAAATATTAGAGTCAAAATGGTGGAGACGATGGTTCTGAAGCATCACATCAAATAAGGTTATGGATTAGATCACTAGGTTTTAAACTGGGCTCTCTGGAGTATTCAGGTTCAGGGTGTACTATTGGAGGTGGTAGAGGATGGGAGATGTTGACTAGGTAGATGCCTTGGGCTCATATTCCACTTTATTAGGATTTTGGCTCCTCATAAGATTTTTTTTTCTAAGCTAAAGTTTCCATGGGTGAAAAAAAGAAAGAAAGGAGAAGAAAATGATTAGATGATGGTTTATGTCTTCCTAACTTAGGACTCCACATTGTTGCAACAAAGGAGATATGTTAGAAGTGTGAAAAATATACCTCTTTAGAGAGTTTGAGGAAATTACATCCTCAAGTTTGTGCACCCAACATGCACACAACACCTCTCTCTCTCTCCCTCTCTCTCTCTCTCTCTCTCTGTCTCACACACACACACACACACACACACACACACACACACACAAACACACCTACACATGAAAGTATGCATTTTAAGAGCCCTCATCACTCAGTGTTGAGCTATTTTCTTTGCTGATTTATCACATATATCCAACACTCATGACTATGATCCTCCTGCTTGTTTAAAAAAAATAGTAAAAAATTTCCTCATGTAGTTCAAACATCTAAATGAACTTAATATAAAATTAAGTTAAATATCAAACACCCAGTTATCCCTCCAGGATAGTCAAGAGAGCTGGTTTCCTCCAATCATCAGTCTAGTTCCAGGTCACCAGATGTTGAGTTAACCCAAGGAGGGACTTAAATGAATCCGAAGCTCAGAGTAAATTCTTTTAGGTCAAGACAGTATATGGATATGTGTTTCTGCCTTTAAAGCTAAATACCACATTTAATTATATCTGTTGTAACATTGTCTATAATTCAATAACAAAAGAAATAAATGATTATTCAGCAGGATTATCAAAAATACAATCAATCATATGGAAAGTATATCAGTACCTAAATGCACATGCTTTCAGCAAATACTTATTGAGCACCTTCCATGTGCCAGGCATGGTTCTAGGCCTGAGGGACAAAACAGCAAACCCTGACCTTGTGAAGGTTATATTCTAATAGACAGTATACAAATAAACGTGTCAGGTGGTGACAAGCGGTGCTAAGAAAGATGAAGCGGGGTCACTGGGTACAGAACAGTGGGGGCTGCTATTTTCTATAGATGTAGGAAAATGTAAGGTCAATGTGTGACTGCAAAGAGTGCCTGAATCAGGATGCTTGTGTAGAAACAATAGGTGGCCTGTTTTCATAATGCTCATGCTTCAAAGGTTTTGTGTAGAGCAAGTATCAACTGCCTGCTTTAGCAACTCTCTTCCTTCGCTATGCATCTTTTACTTTGTGGTTTGTCTGGTTTCCTTTTGACTTCCTCAAGATGTCCAGGGTCTGCAGGATTGTTACCTGCAACTCCCGCCCCCACCTCCCCCCATTGATTGAGGTTTTGCTAAAAATAGTTCTAAAATGGTTTCACTGCTATTCTTTTTAGCCCACAAACATGCTTTTTCTTCAGAATTGTTTTCCAGTTTATATACATTTTTCTACTTAAGAACATTCACTCCCATATTTTCATTTTTTTATAAACATATTAACTGTCACTGACATATATGACCTTATTTATCTTTTCTTCTCTGCATGATAACATAGTAATGAAAAGATGAAAACAGCATATGCCTCCTCAAGAAAGGACTGGAGATAAAATTTGTTTTTTTCTCATATTTTAACTAATTTTTTTAAATGATAAATTCCAGAAATGCTCTGTTTACCATAGGAAAAAATGCATTAGTTTAGATTTTTCAATTAATCTCTTCAAACAGACATTACATTGTATTGATTACAAAATTATCTAGAGAATGATTATGTCATTGAGAAAAATTGCATAAGTATAAAAACAAGCTGTATAAAAGCATCGCTTAGATTATAAAATAGATTGTTGGTTAGATTTGTATTAGACTGTGGGATGGATACCAAAGTTCATATATAACTTTTCCAATTTTTGAGTAAGCCTATAATAACCTCTCCCCCTCCCCCATCTTGTTAAATGCTTTTGACTATGGTGTCTCTACCCTGCAAGCAAACATCTGTTATTTTCATTTTTAAACATCTGGAAAAGGTGAAGGGACAAAGTGATGACATGGGAGCCTTTTCTTAGGAGTTAGAGGAAATTTGAAAATATTTTAAAGCATGATTCAGGAATTTTTACACAGAGTGGATTTAAAGATCCCATTCAGTTATAATTTATAAGTCTTATAAAAAGTTTTTTGTGGTTAGATTATTACTGATACTTAAACATTTCATGATTCCAGATTCATTCTTCTGCATTATTATGAAAATATCTTTGGAAAGTTAACACATCAAACTATATATATATATTATAAATAATTATGTTATTTATAATGTGTACTGTGCACTCACAAATAGCCCTTTAGTATCTCTAATTTTGAATCAGTTGACTTTGACCTTTATTACAACTGAATTTGGGGGCAGGAAGCAGGTTGGCATAGAAACAAGGATTATTAGGTTAAAAGCCACTTGAGGAGGTAACATACTGCAATGAAAGAGCTCTGAAAAAAATAGATAAAATAAGACCTTCGGATTAGGCCTGGCAGTGTCATTAAGGTGATTCACTGTCATTTCAGGCAATTCAGCAAAGGCCTCTGGAGCACAGTCTCTCATGGGTGTGAATCCACGATGACAGCTGCGAATGCCTCAGAGACCAAGCGAGCAGGTTAGACAAAAGTGGTGGGGACTCTGGTGAACTTGGAGACACGGGGCCTTCCTAAAGGCATTAATTTCAAAATTTTTGAAACCTGTTGATACCTGTAGTATCCCTTTTAACTCTAACACTCTGTGCTTTTGTATTGGGTTCACAGATAAAATCAACATGTGTTTGTTAGACATCTAAAGTGTAAAACCTTGTTACGACTTGAGAAGGGACAGCATGAGTAATGGTTTCTGTCTTTGAAGTGAGGCTAGTTGTTCAAGGGACAGGGAAAACACACTAATTATTTAACAAGAAATAGCTGTGTCTCCTTTCAAAAACCATGGGTGTGTGTTACCAAGTGCTGGAGGCATTTTAGGAATGGAAATACCCTCTAGCAGGAGGGGCTGAAGAAAGACTTCCCTGAAGAGGTGAAGTTCAAGTCCAAGATTCAGGTGTACGATCTACACTAGGACAGGATGGGGCGACTTCACAAGCCAGGAGTTTAACTTCAGGGAGACCTGCTGTAAGCACTATTGAGGAGTCTGGCTTTTTTGTTTCTCGGTTTTTGATAGTGGTGGATTCTTGTGTGGAAAATTACTAGTAAAACTGTCACTGAGACTCTTCAGAGTGTTTTTGATATATTCTGATATCAGCCAAACATTTGGTGGTGGTATATACATTTCAATGTTGAAGCTGAAAGCTTTTCACAGATTTACTTAGTGAATAAATACATTCATTTGGTCACAACAAAAAAAAATTTATCACCATTGTATTTACATTTTTATCCCACTAAGCATCTGTTTTCTCTACATTGTTGGCTCTAGTTATAATCTTTCTTTCTTCAGCAAAACATCTTTCACTATTGTCTCTACATGCCTAGAAATGTAGGATGATCAAGTAAGATGTGTCCAGATAGATGATCTAATAATGACTAACACTGGTATTATGCTTTTAAATTTACAAGTGTTTTCACATGCGTTTTAAACATTTATTCCTTTAAAGAATTACATAGTGTATATTGTATTTTTCTTTGTATTACAATAAGAGTCAAAAGAGGTATGATTAACACAGTCATCGCATACAGTAGGACTGCTATAGAAACCATTACAGTTAGACCTGGAAGATGGCATGGTCCGTACCTCTCATGTCGTTCATTTATTCACTTAGTACTTATTGAGTACCTACAACTTTCCAGACATTGTTCTAAGTTACAAGCACACAGTAGTAAACAAGACAGACCAAGGTTATTATTGCTTTCTGCATTCTATAAAGGAAATTTGCCCATAGTTTACCCATCTAGGACCCAGATCTTTGGATTTCCAAGCTGTGTTCTTTCCACGGTACTGACTGTAACCACACATTTGGTTGAATATTTGTAATGCTAGCTCAGGAATCCACCCTGATCCAGGGCAGATAAAATAAATGTTCTGAGAGTAAGGTGAGATCTCCAAAATATGTGTTGAATATAAGTAAAATTGCTAAGTTGTTTATGACAGGGATATATGCTCAGGGCAACTCTAGCTGTCAAGAATGGATCTTATTTTGCTTTCATGTTTGTTGTGTGGCCAAAGATATACTCAGATGCATTTTCTCTTTGTTGGCCTCCCATTATGTTATACCTCTCTTTAAGTTGGGAGCCCTATGTTATTGAAAGATATAATGCCAGAAGAAAGAGGACTGTGAATTAAGGTTAAGATGTAAGAAATAAAGGGGCCTTTTGTTTATATATATATATATATATATATATATGTGTGTGTGTGTGTGTGTACATATATATGTGTATATATATATATATATGTATGTATAAAACTATCTTTCACAACAGTGATTCTGGATACATCCTTGTCATCATTTCACTGCAGTAATATAATGGGAAGCAAATATTATTCAAATGTAAATGACAAAATCATCTTAAATATAACTAAGACTCACCTAGGGATTATTTCTACTGAATAAGCATATAGAAGAGACACTTTATTACTTCAATTACTCTAGCAAGATCACACCTGGTGCTAGATGCATGGTTCAAGAACCACGGTGCATTAGTGTAGCAGTTAGGTTATTAATCATGGATGTCAAGTCCTTTCTGCTAATTAACCTTAATTGAGCTCTCTGTTACGGAAGCACCATGTCCCATGAAGCAACTAACCAATGATAGCAAAATAACAGAACATGGTAAAACCCAGGATTAACATTACTTCCTGTACTTGAATACCAATGCCTAGTGCATTTTGCTGTAATACAAAATCTTAAATCTTCTATCAAAGTTAAAAATTACACTGAGTAAAAATTGGTAGAATATACATAAAATTTGCATAAGGAAATGATTTAGGAAAGCATTTTTGACACAACTTATATGTCTGCATTTTATATTTTAAAGCAATTAGAATGTACCATTTATAATAAAAATAAGAATTTTTAAAGATGCAAAGATTAAAATCTCAAATTATCCATTAGTTAATGTGACTGTGAACTTAGTCATGCTTGAAACTAAATCTTTATTTCATTTGTGTTCAGTATTATTTTCAATAGTACCACAAAATGTCCATTAGAATAGAATTCTGCTGCAATAGGCAGCTTTATTAATCTGCCTGGAGAAATGCAGTGCAATTAATTCTAAATTTGATAACCAGCAAGCACTTCAAATGTTCAATAGGTTATTTATTAAAAAGCAAATCAAAAAGAAATAAGCTTTACTGCCAGTGAACAGAATGCTTAGATTTAAAAATGGCCAGAAGGCTACTGGTATTAATAAGCTTTGTCAAATTCATTTTCAGACATGCATGGAGGAGTCTGTACTGTTTTTTGTTCATGTCACAGTGTCTGTCAAGAGAAGAGCTCAGATACCTTGGGGAAAGCTTTCTGATGTGCAAGTATTTGAAAGTAAAAAGGCAAAGACAGACATTTAGCTGATTCACAAGGGAATGGAAAACCATGAAGAATCTTGAGAAGAATTAAAGCAGTAACAATGAAAGTGTTAGGAAAAGGGTTTAGCCACTGATATAAATTTGGGCAAGAACAACAAATACAAACATTGGTGATAAAAGTACTAGAAACTCAACCTAAAATCAGCATGAATAAGAATTTACATAGCATGAATGAAGCAACCCAGATCATGAGTGAACGTGTCTCACGAACCATTCATTTACGCTATATTTGGAGATAAAATTTAAACATCAGACAAGTGGCCCAATTTCATTACATAGTAATGCATATTGTCAGCAACATTTGACCATAGGGACTTAATGGAATAAAATAGAACACTCTTCTAGGCACCTAAAACTTGGGTTCAAATATTAGTTCTGCCAGGTAACAAGTGTGTAACTATGGACTAATTACTTGAGAGCCTATTCTTCACTGGCACTATCCAGTAGATCTTTCTGAGATGATATAAGTGTTCTACATCTGTGCTGTTCAGTAAGATAACCACTAGCTACATGTGTCTATTGAGCCCTTGATATCTGGCTAGTACAACTGAGGAACTGGATTTTTAAGTTTAGTTGTTATAATTAATTTAAATAGCCATATGTGGCTAGTGTCTACTAAATTGGACAGTACAGTACAGCCTCAGGTGATTTCTTCTTCTATGAAACAGCAGTAGTAATAGATCTGATTCAATTATGATGCTTTCAGTTGCAAGAGAGAGAAAACTCAGCTCAAAAATTAAACAATAAAGGAAATGTATTGGCTCATTTTAACTGAAAAGTCCAGAAGTGGGAAGTGTTGGGCAGAGTTCAGTCAGGGCCTCTCACTCTATTTTTTTCCCAACACTCTTGCTTCCCATTTGTTTTTGTGTTTATGCTCTGCCCTTATGCTGGTTTCCCTGATGGTCACAGTCTGGCTGCTGGAAGTAACAGGAGTTATGTACTTCTCATTCATATCTAGTAGGAGAGTGAGAGAAAGAGTGTTGCCTCCCACATCCACTTAAAAGGGCTGAGCTTTGCTCTGAGAAAATCAACCTGAAACAAATGAGTATAGCCAGGAGAAGGCTGTGTATTGCTTGGCTTGTACCTGGTTTCCTGCCCATGCCCTAACTAACTACTTCGGCAAGTGGAAGGAGATTTTTTGATGAATGTTGAAACTAGGGTTGAATTGGGGGAAATGGTGTTTTCTCAAAGAAAATCTGGAAGCTATTAAGAAGTGGAAAGATGCGGAGTGAATGCTGGGTAGGTAACTGATCATTTTCATACCATTTTAATGTAGTTGCTGACATACGTTGATAAAGCACTTAACAGTGTCTGATATATTATATCCCTTCTTATTCACATACCCCACCCTTTCCATATACCCTGGGCAACTATCTTAACCCTCTGGC
Organism: Eubalaena glacialis; assembly: GCF_028564815.1. Taxonomy (NCBI): domain Eukaryota; kingdom Metazoa; phylum Chordata; class Mammalia; order Artiodactyla; family Balaenidae; genus Eubalaena; species Eubalaena glacialis. The sequence goes on from NC_083721.1 coordinate 115,848,294, forward strand.
ATCGTGGTTTTCTCACGTGGGAATACATGACTGTTAAGGTTTCTTCTACTACTCAAAGTCTGTTAACGATGCCTACTACTGACATTATGTAACCTCAGAGCATTGGAATAGGTGTGTCAAAGGAGAGTTAATTGCACTGGAGGGCAGTGGATGGCTACAGCTAACAAAATACCATTGGGTCCTCTGTAACCACTTTGTGGAAGCGGCCCAGGCATCAGTCTTTCACCAACTAGAGGAAAGATGATATACTGTGCCTGTTTCTCAGTTCCAGCTTCCCCTGGACCCAGTTCTATTTCTACTACTCTCAAGCAGGTGAACAAATAATAAGAACCAATGATACCTAGCCTTTGGCTCAATGACATGAAAGACTGATTTGAGGCCTACCCCTGAAAATTGAAATTTAATTTTGCTAGGCTGGGATTCAGGCATCTCTATTTTCTTAAAAAGTGATTTTAATGTGTAGCTATGGTTGAGAAGCACTATTCAAGTGATTTTCAGATAAACAGGAAGTGGAATCAGGAGCCTATACCACACTGTTTGGTGTCAAGTAGCAGGCCAATTAAATGATGTGAAGATAAGATAGCAAAATAACCAATATTAGAACTATGCAAAATTTCTTCAGCAAAAAGACGAAGAGCACAAAAATAAATACATTTTTTTAAAATCTGGAGACAAAACACATAACTTTCTCACTCTCAAGAAAATTTTAAAATACCATGAGTTGTATAAAACATACAGATTAGATGATATTTCGTTAGCAGAGCTAAAGTAAGAAATTATAGAGGAAAATAAAGCCATAACGAACCTTAAAACCAAATTAGAAGTAAAAGAGAGCAGATCTGGCAGAAAATCAAGTCAGTAACATGCAAGAAGTGTTTAAAAAGAACAACGGCGGAGAAAACAGAGGAAAAGCACCACAATGTTATTAGAAAAAAAGCAGCACCAAAAGTTATTAGAAGAGATGAGATTAGAAGATCAAACAATGCAAATCCATGTACACGGAGGGAACAGAACACATTGAAGAAACAAATTACATTAGTTGCTATAGAAGGTGTGTTTCATGAAATGAAAGCAAGCGTGAATCTTCAGGTTTAATGGGCCCAAAATGTGCCAGAAAAAAATGATTTAAAAATTGTGAATAATGAGTCATATCCTTGTGAATTTATTGTATTTTGAGGATAACCAAAAAAGGTACATGTACCTGTTCTATTTCCATTTGCCTAGGCTGATATCTTGTAACAAATAGATATTTGATGAATATTTGTTGAATAAAGAAGAAAACTTCTTTTATTAATAAAATCACTTAGCCTGAACTATTAGATTACTAAAGATAATTGTGAATTTTCTACTTTTGTAGATGTCATCTGTAAATTGATCTAGAAATTTTACTCCCACATTTATAGGAAGAACTACATTTTCAAACAGTGTATGTTCATATGCACTGTTAGTATACTATCTTCACGTATATGCACTTTTTTGTAAACATTAAAGATAAAATTGTCTAAAGAAAGAAAACAAAAAATACATAATTATGATTTAAATAAGTCCTATAATCAAAGAAAGAAGAAATAAAGAGGATATTCTGCACAATTATTTCCTGATTATGGTAACAAGTATCTCCACTTTATTAACAATATAAAGGAATTGCAATTATATTTATCAATTAATTTTTAGAAATTTTTTCCAATTCACCACAATTGACTACTCTGCCATCCTTATGTGTATCTTGTGTGCTTTTTCAAACTTCCTGAATAATTCATTTTATTTTCACCATTTCTTGTTTCTTCTGTATAGACTTTAGTCTGATCTCATAGGTTTTGATATGGAATATTTTTACGAGACATTATTTGCAAAAGCAAAATTTGACTCAATAATTGATTAGGGGAGAGTTTTAAAAATTCCAAATGGTTGTTTTTATCCCCTTTTCTTTCTTTATTCTCACATGTTTTGCTTTATGGTCTGAGAATGTGGTCTCTATTATGTCAACTGCAAGTAATAGAAGAGCTGATAGAAAGTAGCTTAATAACAATTTTTTAATCTCACTTAAGAAGTTCAGAAGTAGAGATTGCCAAGTTGGTTCTGCGGTTCAGTGATATCATCAAGTACGAAGACTCTTTTCTTTATGTTTTGTCCAAATCCTTGTATTGGCAGTGTTTATCCTCATGGACCCGAGACAACTGGATTACATCAATCCCAAGTACCATTTTATCTCAAGACAATGTCTAAAAAAAATAAGGGAGAAAAAAGGGTTCTTCTCAAAAGTCTCACGTCAGGGATAAAATTATTTCCTAGAAGCCCTGAATGTATTTTCCCTCTGACCTCACACACCTAATAATTACTAGCAATTAGAAATCAAATTGTTGTCTTTAACTTAGACCCATCATCGTTCATACTGCTTTGTTAAAGATGCTCAAATTGGCTTTCTGTTAGCCAGAAAAAACAGTGGATTATTGCTGGGTGGGTGGACAACAAACAATATCTGCCTTACAAATATTAAATATGATGGGCACCTTCAAGATGGCGGAGGAGTAAGACGTGGAGATCACCTTCCTCCCCACAGATACATCAAAACTACATCTACATGTGGAACAACTCCTACAGAATACCTATTGAACACTGGCAGAAGACCTCAGACTTCCCAAAAGGGTCTTGATGCTCTGGCCGGGTGTCAGGCCTGAGCCTCTGAGGTGGGAGAGCCGAGTTCAGGACATTGGTCCACCAGAGACCTCCCAGCCCCACGTAATATCAAATGGCAAAAGCTCTCTCAGAGATCTCCATCTCAACGCTAAGACCCAGTTCCACTCAACAGCCACCAAGCTACAGTGCTGGACACCCTATGCCAAACAACTAGCAGGACAGGAACACAACCCCACGCATTAGCAGAGAGGCTGCCTAAAATCATAATAAGTTAACAAACACCCCAAAACACACCACCGGACATGGTCCTGCAAACCAAAAAGAATAAATCCAGCCTCATCCACCAGAACACAGGCACTAGTCCCCTCTACCAGGAAGCCCACACAACCCACTAAACCAACCTTAGCCACTGGGGGCAGACACCAAAAACAACAGAAACTATGAACCTGTAGCCTGCAAAACGGAGAGCCCAAACACAGTAAGTTAAGAAAAATGAGAAGACAGAGAAATATGCAGCAGATGAAGAGACAAGGTAAAAACCCACCAGACCAAACAAAGGAAGAGGAAATAGGCAGTCTACCTGAAAAAAGAATTCAGATTAATGATAGTAAAGATGATCCAAAATCTTGGAAATAGAATGGAGAAAATACAAGAAAGGTTTAACAAGGACCTAGAAGAACTAAAGAGCAAACAGACAGTGATGAACAACACAATAAATGAAATTAACAATTCTCTAGAAGGAATCAATAGCAGAATAACTGAGGCAGAAGAACAGATAAGTGACTTGGAAGATAAAACAGTGGAAATAACTACCGCAGAGCAGAATAAAGAAAAAAGAATGAAAAGAATTGAGGACAGTCTCAGAGACCTCTAGGACAATAAACACACCAACATTCGGATTGTAGGGGTCTCAGAAGAATAAGAGAAAAAAAAGGGACTGAGAAAATATTTGAAGAAATTATAGTTGAAAACTTCCCTAATATGGGAAAGGAAATAGTCAATCAAGTGCAGGAAGTGCAGAGAGTCCCACACAGGATAAATCCAAGGAGAAACACGCTGAGATACATATTAATCAAACTATCAAAAATTAAATACAAAGAAAAAATATTAAAAGCAGCAAGGGAAAAGCAACAAATAGCAAACAAAAGAATCCCATAAGGTTAACAGCTGATCTTTCAGCAGAAACTCTGCAAGCAGAAGGGAGTGGCAGGACATATTTAAAGTGATGAAAGGGAAAAACCTACAACCAAGATTACTCTACCCAGCAAGGATCTCATTCAGATTTGACAGAGAAATTAAAACCTTTACAGATATGCAAAAGCTAAGAGAATTCAGCACCACCAAACCAGCTCTACAACAAATGCTAAAGGAACTTCACTAGGCAGGAAACACAAGAGAAGGAAAACACCTACACTAACAAACCCAAAACAATTAAAAAAATGGTAATAGGAACATACATATCGAAAATTACCTTAAATGTAAATGGATTCAATGCTCCAACCAAAAGACATAGACTGGCTGAATGGATACAAAAACAAGACCCGTCTATATGCTATCTACAAGAAACCCACATCAGACCTAGAGACACATGCAGACTGAAAGTGAGGGGATGGAAAAACATATTCCATGCAAATGGAAATCAAAAGAAACTGAAGTAGCAATTCTCATATCAGACAAAATAGACTTTAAAATAAAGACTATTACAAGAGACAGAGAAGGACACTACATCCAAGAAAGGATCAATCCAAGAAGAAGATATAACAGCTGTAAATATTTATGCACCCAACATAGGAGCACCTCGATACATAAGGCAAATGCTAACAGCCATAAAAGGGGAAATTGACAGTAACACAATCATACTAGGGGACTTTAACACCCCACTTTCACCAATGGACAAATCATCCAAAATGAAAAAAAAATAAGGAAACACAAGCTTTATTTTATTTTTTTTAACATCTTCATTGGAGTATAATTGCTTTACAATGGTGTGTTAGTTTCTGGTTTATAACAAAATGAATCAGCTATACATATACATATATCCCCATATCTCCTCTCTCTTGCGTCTCCCTCCCACCCTCCCTATCCCACCCCTCTAGGTGGTCACAAAGCACCGAGCTGATCTCCCTGTGCTATGCAGCTGCTACCCACTAGCTATCTGTTTTCCATTTGGTAATATATATAAGTCCATGCCACTCTCTTACTTCATCCCAGCTTACCCTTCCCCTTCTCCGTATCCTCAAGTCCATTCTCTACGTCTGTGTCTTTATTCCTGTCCTGCCCCTAGGTTCTTCACAACCTTTTTTTTAGATTCCATATATATTTGTTTGCATACGGTATTTGTTTTTCTCTTTCTGACTTACTTCACTCTGTATGACAGAACCTAGGTACATCCACCTCACTACAAATAACTCAATTTTGTTTCTTTTATGGCTGAGTAATATTCCATTGTATATATGTGCCACATCTTCTTTATCCATTCATCCGTCGATGGACACTTAGGTTGCTTCCACATCCTGGCTATTGTAAATAGAGCTGCAATGAACATTGAGCTACATGACGTTTTGAATTATGGTTTTCTCAGGGTATATGCCCAGTAGTGGGATTGCTGGGTCGTATGGTAGTTCTGTTTTCAGGTTTTTAAGGAACCTCCATGCTGTTCTCCATAGTGGCTGTATCAATTTACCTTCCCACCAACAGTGCAAGAGGGTTCCCTTTTCTCCACACCCTCTCCAGAATTTATTGTTTGTAGATTTTTTGATGATGGCCATTCTGACTGGTGTGAGGTGATACCTCATTGTAGTTTTGATTTGCATTTCTCTAATGATTAGTGATGTGGAACATTCTTTCATGTGTTTGTTGGCAATCTGTATATCTTCTTTGGAGAAATGTCTATTTAGGTCTTCTGCCCATTTTTGGATTGGGTTTTTTGTTTTTTTCATATTGAGCTGCTTGAGCTGCTTGTAAATTTTGGAGATTAATCCTTTGTCAGTTGCTTCATTTGCAAATATTTTCTCCCATTCTGAGCGTTGTCTCTTCATTTTGTTTATGGTTTCCTTTGCTGTGCAAAAGCTTTTAAGTTTCATTAGGTCCCATTTGTATATTTCTGTTTTTATTTCCATTTCTCTAGGAGGTGGGTCAAAAAAGATCTTGCTGTGATTTATGTCATAGAGTGTTCTGCCTATGTTTTCCTCTAAGAGTTTTACAGTGTCTGGTCTTATATTTAGGTCTTTAATCCATTTTGAGTTTATTTGTGTGTATGGTGTTAGGGAGTGTTCTAATTTCATTCTTTTACATGTAGCTGTCCAGTTTTCCCAGCACCACTTATTGAAGAGGCTGTCTTTTCTCCATTGCATATTCTTGCCTCCTTTATCAAAGATAAGGTGACCATATGTGCATGGGTTTATCTCTGGGTTTCTATCCTGTTCCATTGATCTATACTTCTGTTTTTGTGCCAGTACCACACTGTATTGATTACTGTAGCTTTGTAGTAGAGTTTAAAGTCAGGGAGCCTGATTCCTCCAGCTCCGTTTTTCTTTCTCAAGATTGCTTTGGCTATTTGGGGTCTTTTATGTTTCCATACAAACTGTGAAATTTTTATGTTCTAGTTCTTTGAAAAATGCCATTGGTACTTTAATAGGGATTGCACTGAATCTATAGATTGCTTTGGGTAGTATAGTCATTTTCACAATGTTGCTTCTTCCAATCCAAGAACATGGTATACCTCTCCATCTGTTTGTATCATCTTTAATTTCTTTCATCAGTGTCTTATAGTTTTCTGCATACAGGTCTTTTGTCTCCTTAGGTAGATTTATTCCTAGGTATTTTATTCTTTTTGTTGCAATGGTAAATGTGAGTGTTTCCTTAATTTCTCTTTCAGATTTTTCATCATTAGTGTATAAGAATGCAAGAGACTTCTGTGCATTAATTTTGTATCCTGCTACTTTACCAAATTTATTGCTTAGCTATAGTAGTTTTCTGGTAGCGTCTTTAGGATTCTCTATGTGTAGTATCATGTCATCTGCAAACAGTGACAGCTTTACTTCTTCTTTTCCAATTTGGATTCCTTTTATTTCTTTTTCTTCTCTTATTGCTGTGGTGAAAACTTCGAAAACTATGTTGAATAATAGTGGTGAGAGTGGACAACCTTGTCTTGTTCCTGAACTGGGTGGAAAAGTTTTCAGTTTTTATAATTGAGAATGATGTTGTCTGTGGGTTTGTCATATTTGGCCTTTATTATGTTGAGGTAAGTTCCCTCTATGCCTACTTTCTGGAGGGTTTTTATCATAAATGGATGTTGAATTTTTTCGAAAGCTTTCTCTGCATCTATTGAGATGATCATATGGTTTTTCTCCTTCAGTTGGTTAATATGCTTTATCACATTGTTTGATTTGTGCATATTGAAGAATCCTTGCCTTCCGTGACTAATAGCTACTTGATCATGGTGTATGATCCTTTTAATGTGCTGTTGGATTCTGTTTGCTAGTATTTTGTTGAGGATTTTTGCATCTATGTTTATCAGTGATATTGGCCTGTAGTTTTCTTTCTTTGTGACATCTTTGTCTGGTTTTGGTATCAGAGTGATGGTGGCCTCGAATGAGTTTGGGAGTGTTCCTCCCTCTGCTATATTTTGGAAGAGTTTGAGAAGGATAGGTGTTAGCTATTCTCTAAATGTTTGATAGATTTCGCCTGTGGGATTGCTGGATCATATGGTATTTCTATTTTTAGTTTTTTAAGGAACCTCCATATTGTTCTCCATAGTGGCTGTATCAATTTACATTCCCACCAACAGTGCAAGAGGGTTCCCGTTTCTCCACACCCTCTCCAGCATTTCTTCTTTGTAGATTTTCTGATGATGCCAATTCTAACTGGTGTGAGGTGATACCTCATTGTAGTTTTGATTTGCATTTCTCTAATTAGTGATTTTGAGCATCTTTTCATGTGCTTCTTGGCCATCTGTATGTCTTCTTTGGAGAAATGTCTATCTAGGTCTTCTGCCCATTTTTGGATTGGGTTGTTTGTTTCTTTAATATTGAGCTGAATGAGCTGTTTATATATTTTGGAGATTAATCCTTTGTCTGCTGATTCGTTTGCAAATATTTTCTTCCATTTTGAGGGTTGTCTTTTTCTAAAAATAGAATTACCATATGATCCAGCAATCCCACTACTGGGCCTATACCCAAAGAAAACCATGATTCAAAAAGACACATGCACCCCAATGTTCATTGCAGCACTGTCTACAATAGCCAGGTCATGGAAGCAACCTAAATGCCCATCAACAGACGAATGGATAAAGAAGATGTGGTACATATATACAATGGAATATTACTCAGCCATAAAAGGGAACGAAATTGAGTCATTTGTTGAGACGTGGATGGATCTAGAGACTGTCATACAGAGTGAAGTAAGTCAGAAAGAGAAAAACAAATATCGTATATTAACGCATGTATGTGGAACCTAGAAAAGTGGAACAGATGAACCGGTTTGCAGGGTAGAAGTTGTGACACAGATGTAGAGAACAAACGTATGGACACCAAGGGGGGAAAACCACAGTGGGGTGGGGATGGTGTTGTGCTGAATTGGGCGATTGGGATTGACATGTATACACTGATGTGTATAAAATTGATGACTGATTTGAAAAAAAAAAGATTAAAAATGATGATAATAATAAGAAATGGGGACTTTGAACCTGGGGGGAAAAAAAAAAAGAATTCGCCTGTGAAGCCATCTGGTCCTGGGCTTCTGTTTGTTGGAAGATTTTTAATTACATTTTCAATTTCAGTACTTGTGATTGGTCTGTTCATATTTTCTATTTCTTCCTGGTTCAGTCTCCAAAGATTGTGCACTTCTAAGAATTTCTCCATTTCTTCCAGGTTGTCCGTTTTATTGGCATATAGTTGCTTGCAGTAATCGCTCATGATCCTTTGTATTTCTGCAGTGTCAGTTGTTACTTCTCCTTTTTCATTTCTAATTCTAATTTCTTTTTTTATGAAGAAAATCACCCAGTTTTAATGAAGATTATAAAAGAATATGTAACTAATTGTAGAACATAGTATGGTCTTCAATTGGCAGATTGAATAGCATATAAATCATTATTCTTCCCATATTATAAGTTTAATGCAATTTCAATAAGAACTGCAATTTGAGTGGGGAATCAAAGTGATTCTTTTTTAACATCTTTATTGGAGTACAATTGCTTTACAGTGGTGTGTTAGTTTCTGCTTTATAGCAAAGTGAATCAGTTATACATATACATATGTTCCCATATCTCTTCCCTCTTGCATCTCCCTCCCTCCCACCCTCCCTATCCCACCCCTCTAGGTGGTCACAAAGCACAGAGCTGATCTCCCTGTGCTGTGCGGTTGCTTCCCACTAGCTATCTATTTTACGTTTGGTAGTGTATATATGTCCATGCCACTCTCTCACTTTGTCACATCTTACCCTTCCCCCTCCCCATATCCTCAAGTCCATTCTCTAGTAGGTCTGTGTCTTTATTCCCGTCTTGCCACTAGGTTCTTCATGACCTTTTTTTTTTTTCCTTAGATTCCATATATATGTGTTAGCATACTGTATTTGTTTTTCTCTTTCTGACTTACTTCACTCTGTATGATAGACTCTAACTCCATCCACCTCACTACAAATAACTCAATTTCGTTTCTTTTTATGGCTGAGTAATATTCCATTGTATATATGTGCCACATCTTCTTTATCCATTCATCTGTCAGTGGACACTTCGGTTGCGTCCATGTCCTGGCTATTGTAAATAGAGCTGCAATGAACATTTTGGTACATGACTCTTTTTGAATTACGGTTTTCTCAGGGTATATGCCCAGTAGTGGGATTGCTGGGTCGTATGGTGGTTCTATTTTTAGTTTTTTAAGGAACCTCCATACTGTTCTCCATAATGGCTGTATCAATTTACATTCCCACCAACAGTGCAAGAGGGTTCCCTTTTCTCCACATCCTCTCCAGCATTTATTGTTTCTAGATTTTTTGATGATGGCCATTCTGACCAGTGTGAGATGATATCTCATTGTAGTTTTGATTTGCATTTCTCTAATGATTAATGATGTTGAGCATTCTTTCATGTGTTTGTTGGCAATCTGTATATCTTCTTTGGAGAAATGTCTATATAGGTCTTCTGCCCATTTTTGGATGGGTTGTTTGTTTTTTTGATATTGAGCTGCATGAGATGCTTGTAAATTTTGGAGATTAATCCTTTGTCAGTTGCTTCATTTGCAAATATTTTCTCCCATTCTGAGGGTTGTCTTTTGGTCTTGTTTATGGTTTCCTTTGCTGTGCAAAAGCTTTTAAGTTTCATTAGGTCCCATTTGTTTATTTTTGTTTTTATTTCCAATTCTCTAGGAGGTGGGTCAAAAAGGATCTTGCTGTGATTTATGTCATAGAGTGTTCTGCCTATGTTTTCCTCTAAGAGTTTGATAGTGTCTGGCCTTACATTTAGGTCTTTAATCCATTTTGAGTTTATTTTTGTGTATGGTGTTAGGGAGTGTTCTAATTTCATACTTTTACATGTAGCTGTCCAGTTTTCCCAGCACCACTTATTGAAGAGGCTGTCTTTTCTCCACTGTATATTCTTGCCTCCTTTATCAAAGATAAGGTGACCATATGTGCGTGGGTTTATCTCTGGGCTTTCTATCCTGTTCCATTGATCTGTATTTCTGTTTTTGTGCCAGTACCATACTATCTTGATTACTGTAGCTTTGTAGTATAGTCTGAAGTCAGGGAGCCTGATTCCTCCAGCTCCATTTTTTGTTCTCGAGATTGCTTTGGCTATTCAGGGTCTTTTGTGTTTCCATACAAATTGTGAATTTTTTTGTTCAAGTTCTGTGAAAAATGCCAGTGGTAGTTTGATAAGGATTGCATTGAATCTGTAGATTGCTTTGGGTAGTAGAGTCATTTTCACAATGTTGATTCTTCCAATGCAAGAACATGGTATATCTCTCCATCTATTTGTATCATCTTTAATTTCTTTCATCAGTGTCTTATAATTTTCTCCATACAGGTCTTTTGTCTCCTTAGGTAGGTTTATTCCTAGATATTTTATTCTTTTTGCTGCAATGGTAAATGGGAGTGTTTTCTTAATTTCATTTTCATATTTTTCATCATTAGTGTATAGGAATGCAAGAGATTTCTGTGCATTAATTTTGTATCCTGCTACTTTACCAAATTCATTGATTAGCTCTAGTAGTTTTCTGGTAGCATCTTTAGGATTCTCTATGTATAGTATCATGTCATCTGCAAACAGTGACAGCTTTACTTCTTCTTTTCCGATTTGGATTCCTTTTATTTCTTTTTCTTCTCTGATTGTTGTGGACAAAACTTCCAAAACTATGTTGAATAATAGTGGTGAGAGTGGGCAACCTTGTCTTGTTCCTGATCTTAGTGGAAATGGTTTTAGTTTTTCACCATTGAGGACGATGTTGGCTGTGGGTTTGTCATATATGGCTTTTATTATGTTGAGGAAAGTTCCCTCCATGCCTACTTTCTGCAGGGCTTTTATCATAAATGGGTGTTGCATTTTGTCAAAAGCTTTTTCTGCATCTATTGAGATGATCATATGGTTTTTCTCCTTCAATTTGTTAATATGGTATATCACATTGATTGATTTGCGTATACTGAAGAACCCTTGCATTCCTGGAATAAACCCCACTTGATCATGGTGTATGATCCTTTTAATGTGCTGTTAGATTCTGTTTGCTAGTATTTTGTTGAGGATTTTTGCATCTATGTTCATCAGTGATATTGGCCTGTAGTTTTCTTTCTTTGTGACATCTTTGTCTGGTTTTGGTATCAGGGTGATGGTGGCCTCGTATAATGAGTTGAGGAGTGTTCTTCCCTCTGCAATATTTTGGAAGAGTTTGAGAAGGATAGGTGTTAGCTGTTCTCTAAATGTTTGATAGAATTCGCCTGTGAAGCCATCTGGTCCTGGGCTTTTGTTTGTTGGAGGATTTTTAATCACAGTGTGAATTTCAATGCTTGTGATTGGCTTGTTCGTATTTTCTGTTTCTTCCTGGTTCAGTCTTGGAAGCTTATACCTTTCTAAGAATTTCTCCATTTTTCCAGGTTGTCCATTTTATTGGCATATAGTTGCTTGTAGTAATCTCTCATGATCGTTTGTATTCCTGCAGTGTCAATTGTTACTTCTCCTTTTTCATTTCTAATTCTATTGATTTGAGTCTTCTCCGTTTTTTTTCTTGATGAGTCTGGCTAATGGTTTATCAATTTTGTTTATCTTCTCAAAGAACCAGCTTTTAGTTTTATTGATCTTTGCTATTGTTTCCTTCATTTCTTTTTCATTTATTTCTGATCTGATCTTTATGATTTCTTTCCTTCTGCTAACTTTGGGGGTTTTTTGTTCTTCTTTCTCTAATTGCTTCAGGTGCAAGGTTAGGTTGTTTATTTGAGATGTTTCCTGTTTCTTGAGGTAGGCTTGTATTGCTATAAACTTCCCTCTTAGAACTGCTTTTGCTGCATCCCATAGGTTTTGGGTCATCGTGTCTCCATTGTCATTTGTTTCTAGGTATTTTTTGATTTCCCCTTTGATTTCTTCAGTGATCACTTCGTTATTAAGTAGTGTATTGTTTAGCCTCCATGTGTTTGTATTTTTTACAGATCTTTTCCTGTAATTCATATCTAGTCTCATAGCGTTGTGGTCGGAGAAGATACTTAATACGATTTCAATTTTCTTAAATTTACCAAGGCTTGATTTGTGACCCAAGATATGATCTATCCTGGAGAATATTCTATGAGCACATGAGAAAAATGTGTATTCTGTTGTTTTTGGGTAGAATATCATATAAATATCAATTAAGTCCATCTTGTTTAATGTATCATTTAAAGCTTGTGTTTCCTTATTTATTTTCATTTTGGATGATCTGTCCTTTGTGAAAGTGGAGTGTGAAAGTCCCCTACTATGATTGTGTTACAGTCAGTTTCCCCTTTTATGGCTGTTAGTATTTGCCTTATGTATTGAGGTGCTACTATGTTGGGTGCATAAATATTTACATTTGTTATATCCTCTTCTTGCATCGATCCCTTGATCATTATATAGTGTCCTTCTTTGTCTCTTGTAATAGTCTTTATTTTACAGTCTATGTTGTCTGATATGAGAATTGGTACTCCAGCTTTCTTGTGATTTCCATTTGCATGGGTTATCTTTTTCCATCCCCTCACTTTCAGTCTGTATGTATCCCTAGGTCTGAAGTGGGTCTTTTCTAGACAGTGTATTTACAGGTCTTGTTTTTGTATCCATTCAGCCAGTGTATGTCTTTTGGTGGGAGCATTTAATCCGTTTGCATTTAAGGTAGTTATCAATATGTATGTTCCTATTCCCATTTTCTTAATTGTTTGGGGTTTGTTATTGTAGGTGTTTTCCTTCTCTTGTGTTTCTTGCCTAGAGAAGTTCCTTTAGCATTTGTTGTAAAGCTGGTTTGGTGATGCTGAATTCTCTTAACTTTTGCGTATCTGTAAAGGTTTTAATTTCTCTGTCAAATCTGAATGAGATCCTTGCTGGGTAGAGTAATGTTGGTTGTAGGTTTTTCTCCTTCATCACTGTAAGTATGTCCTTCCACTCCCTTCTGGCTTGCAGAGTTTCTGCTGAAGGATCAGCTCTTATCCTTATGGGGATTCCCTTATATGTTATTTGTTGTATTTAATATATTTTTAATATGCTGCTTTTAATATGTTTTCTTTATATTTAATTTTTGATAGTTTGATTAGTATGTGTCTTGACGTGTTTCTCCTTGGATTTATCCTGTATGGGACTCTCTGTGCTTCCAGGACTTGATTAACTATTTCCTTTCCCATATTAGGGAAGTTTTCAACCATAATCTCTTCAAATATTTTCTCATTCCTTTCTTTTTCTCTTCTTCTTCTGGGACCCCTATAATTTGAATGTTGGTGCGTTTAATGTTGTCCCAGAGGTCTGTGAGGCTGTCCTCAATTGTTTTCAGTCTTTTTTCTTTATTCTGCTCTGCAGTAGTTATTTCCACTATTTTATCTTCCAGGTCACTTATCCGTTCTTCTGCCTCAGTTATTCTGCTATTGATTCCTTCTAGAGAATTGTTCATTTCATTTATTGTGTTGTTCATTATTTTTTGTTTGCTCTTTAGTTCTTTTAGGTCCTTGTTAAACGTTTCGTGTAGTTTCTCCATTCTATTTCCAAGATTTTGGATCATCTGTGCTATCATTACTCTGAATTCTTTTTCAGGTACACTGCCTATTTCCTCTTCCTTTGTTTGGTAAGGTGGTTTTTATCTTGCTCCTTTTTCTGCTGTGTGTTTCTCTGTCTTCTCATTTTGCTTAGCTTACTGTATTTGGGGTCTCGTTTTTGCAGGCTGCAGGTTCATAGTTCCCGTTGTTTTTGGTGTCTGCCCCCAGTGAGTAAGGTTGGTTCAGTGGGTTGTGTAGGCTTCCTGGTGAAGGGGACTAGTGCCTGTGTTCTGGTGGATGAAGCTGGATCTTTTCTTTCTGGTTAGGCAGGACCACTTCCAGTGGTGTGTTTTGCGGTGTCTGTGACCTTATTATGATTTTAGGCAGCCCCTGTGCTAATGGGTGGGGTTGTGTTCCTGTCTTGCTAGTTGTTTGGCATAAGGTGTCCTGCACTGTAGCTTGCTGGTCATTAGTGGAGCTGGGTCTTAGCCTTGAGTTGGAGAACTCCGGGAAAGCTTTCGCTGTTTGATATTATGTGGGGCCGGGAGGTCTCTGGTGTACCAGTGTCCTGAACTCAGGTCTCCTACCTCAGAGGCAAAGGCCTGACACCCGGCCAGAGCACCAAGACCCTGTCAGCTACACAGCTCAGAAGAAAAATGAGAATAAAAGAAAGAAAGAAAATAACAAAATAAAATAAAGTTATTAAAATAAAAAATAATTATTAATATTTATTAATTATATATAATAATTATAATAATAATTATTAAAAATGAAAAATAATAGGTAATAAAATGAAAAAGAGTGAAAGGAAGAACAGAGCAACCAAACCAAAAAACAAATCCACCAATGATAACAAGCGCTATAAACTCTACTAAAAAGTAAAGAAACAAGCAAAAAATGAACAGGCAGAGCCCTAGGACAAACGGTAAAAGCAAAGCTTTACAGACAAAATCACACAAAGAAGCCTACACATACACACTCACAAAAAGAGAAAAAGGAAAAAAATATATATCTTTGCTCCCAAAGTCCCCCGCCTCATTTTTGGGATGATTCCTTGTCTATCCAGGTATTCCAGAGATGCAGCGTACATCAAGTTGATTATGGAGATTTAATCTGCTCCTGAGGCTGCTGGGAGAGATTTCCCGTTCTCTTCTTTGTTCACACAGCTCCTGGGGTTCAGCTTTCCTGGCCACGCCTCTGCGTGTAGGTTGCCTGAGGGCGTCTGTTCTTTGCTCAGATGGTGTTAAAGCAGCAGCTGATTAGGGGGCTCTTGCTCACTCAGGGTCGGGGGAGGGAGGGGTATGGAATGCCGGGCAAACCTCTGGCGGCAGAGGCCAGCATGACGTTGCAACAGCCTGAGGCGCGCTGTGTTCTCCTGAGGAAGTTGTCCCTGGATCCCGGGACCCGGGCAGCGGTGGGCTGCACAGGCTCCCGGGAGGGGTGGTCTGGATAGTGAGCTCTGTTTGCACACAGGCTTCCTGGTGGCTGCAGCAGAAGCCTTAGTGTTTCATGCCCGTCTCTGGTGTCCGTGCTGATAGCCGCGGCTCGCGCCCGTCTATGCAGCTCATTAAGGTGGTGCTGTGAATCCCCTCTCCTCGCACACCCCGAAACAGTGGTCTGTGGCCTCTTAGTTCCAGACTTTTTTCTGGACACCTTCCCGGCTAGGTGTGGCACACTAGCCCCCTTCAGGCTGTGTTCACACAGCCAACCCCAGTCGTCTCCCTGGGATCTGACATCCAAACCTGGAGCCTCAGCTCCCAGCCCCCTCCCGCCCCAGCAGGTGAGCAGACAGACCTCTTAGGCTGGTGAGTGCTGATCGGCCCCAATCCTCTGTGCGGGAATCTCCGCTTTGCCCTCTGCAACCCTTTTGCTGTGGTCTCCTCCATGGTTCCGAAGCTACCACCCTGCCCACCCGTCCATCTCCGCCCGCGAAGGGGCTTCCTAGTGTGTGGAAACTTTTCCTCCTTCACAGCTTCCTCCCAGTGGTGCAGGTCCATCTGTATTCTTTTTTTTTTTTTTTTTATACACACATATATTTTTATTTATTTAATTGAAGTATAGTTGATGTGCAATTTTATATAAGTTGTAGGTGTACAATACAATGATTCACAATTTTAAAGGTTATACTTCATTTATATAGTTATTATATTTATAGTTATAAATTATAAATATATCATATTTATAGTTATTATAAAGTATTGGCTATAGTCCATGTATTGTACAATATATCCTTGTAGCTTATTTTATACATAGTAATTTGTACCTCTTAATCCCGTACTCTTATATAGTCCTTCCTTCTCCTCACTGGTAACCACTAGTTTGTTCTCTGTATCTGTGAGTCTGCTTCTTTTTTGTTATATCACTAGTTTATTTTTTAGTTTCAACTTATAAGTGATATCATACAGTATTTGTCTTTACCTAACTAATTTCATTTAGCATAATACCCTCCAACTCATCCATATTGTTGCACATGGCAAAATTTTATTCTTTTTTATGGCTGAGTAGTATTCCATTGTGTATGTGTACCACATCTTCTTAATCCATTCCTCTGTTGATGGACACTTAGGTTACTTCCACATCTTGGCAATTGTAAATAACACTGCTCTGAACATTGGGGTGCATGTATCTTTTTGAATTAGTGTTTTCAGTTTTGTTTTGTTTTTTTTGGATATATACCCAGGAGTGGAATTGCTGGGTCATATGATAGTTCTATTTTTAGTTTTTTGAGAAACCTCCATGCTGTTTTCCACAGTGGCTGCACCAATTTACATTCTCACCAACAATGTATGAGAGTTCCCTTTTTTCCACGTTCTTGCCAACATTTGTTTTTTGTGTTCTTTTTGATGATAGCCATTCTGACAGTGTGAGGTGATATCTCATTGTGGTTTTGATTTTTATTCCCGTGACGATTAACAATGTTGAGCATCTTTTCATGTGCTTGTTGGCCATTTGTATATCTTCCTGGGAAAAATGTCTATTTAGGGTTCTGTCCATTTTTTTTTTCAGGTAAAAATTATGTTTTCCCTTTAATTGACACAGTTTCCTCTCTCGGTGCTACTTTGGTAATGATTAGGTCCCCGCCTCTCAAGAACAGTGCATCTGAACAGGCTGAGACAGAGCCAGTGTGAACACAGGCCCCCAACCAGGGCTTTTGGAATAACAAGAAGAGCAAAAACCAGCCTTTCTCTTCACTTACAAAGGGAGTCACTCAGAGGGTCCAAAGCTCTGCTTTCCAAACTAGAAAACCTGGAGCTCAATGCAGAACTGGAAACCAAAATGTATCAGAAATGAAGCATAGTGCCTCCTCAAATACTCAAGGTCTGATCATCCCTCCTCTTGTACAAGAAATAGTCCCACTCCAACATTTTTAAAGAAAGATGTTTTGTTTCTGTTTCACTTTCCAACTGGGTGTAAAATCTACTAAAAGGGATATAATGAATCAAAATAAATCAGCTTACTAACAAGAGACACTCCCAGATAATGATTTTTGGTTGCTGATATTATTCAGCATATTATTTCAAAGTGGCAAAATTCAGGACAATCTGAGAAAATTCAAAAGTGTCAGCTACATTCGCTGATATGTCCGTGTGAGACACACATACACACAACCCCATTTTTCAGTGTATATGTCAAGGGGCCAAGATCCCGATCAGCACAATAAGTTATTTTGTACATTACAGTGCACAGAAAAACAGAAGGAAAGACACTTTCTCGGAGAGGTTCATATTTCTCTGAAGGAGGCTGGAGCCCAGCACCCCAGAGCCATCATTAGCTGGACCCCTCCTCTTCTATGGTTGCAGTGGCCTCAGAGGCAGCTGTTGCCTCTAAACGATCCCCTGGCTTCTCCTCCTCCTTCTGGAAATAGAGGTCCGGGTACTTCTGCATGCACCCCTGCATGGCCCGGAACTGGTCTACACAGTCTGACCCCTTGACATCCTCCATGCTGTAGCGGAAGCAGGAAAAGGCCACCTTGAAAAGTTTCCCACACGGACCACTGGCCATCTGCCCAAGGCATGGGCAGTTCCAGTTGATGTCTCCATTTGGCAGGATCAGTCTCTTCTCCTCGTACAGATCATTGCAGTCATTGGCCACCAACTCCAATTTGCTTGGAGTTTCGTGGTCTTCTTTGGTGACAAATATGGTTCAATCCTTCCCTTCCTGCTGGCAGTAGGTCATGGTGCAGCCTGGTGCTTCGACCGCACAGCAGTGGCGGTGGTGGCCTCCAGGTTCTGTCCATTTTTAAATCAGGTTGTTTGTTTTTTTTTTGATATTGAGTTGTATGAGCTATTTATATATTTTGGATATTAACCTCTTACTGGTCATATCATTTGCAAGTATTTTCTCCCATTTAGTAGGCTGTCTTTTCGTTTTGTTGATGGTTTCCTTTTCTGTGAGAACTTTTAAGTTTAATTAGGTCCAATTTATTTATTTTTGCTTTTGTTTCCTTTGCCTTAGGAGAGAGATCCAAAAAAATATTGCTATGATTTATGTCAAAAAGTGTTGTGCCTATGTTCTCTTCTAGGAATTTTATGGTTTCAGGTCTTATATTTCGGTCCTTAAACCATTTTGAGTCTATTTTTGTATATGGTGTGAGGAAATGTTCTAATTTCTTTCTTTTACATGTATCTGTCTGGTTTTCTCAGCACCATTCCTTGAAGAGTCTGTCTTTTCTCTATTTTATATTCTTGTCTCCTTTGCTGCAGATTAATTGACAATAAGAGCATAAGTTTATTTCTGGGATCTCTATTCTGTTCCATTGATCTATGTGTCTGTTTTTGTGACAGTAACATGCTGTTTTGATTACTGTAGCTTTGTAGTATAGTCTGAAGTCAGGAATCATGATACCTCCAGTTGTGTTCTTTTTTCTCAAGATTGCTTTGGCAATTCAGGGTCTTCTGTGTTTCCATATATATTTTAGGATTATTTGTCCTAGTTCTGTGAAAAATGTCATGGGTATTTTGATAGGTATTGTGTTATTTTTGTAGATTGCTTTGGTTAATGTGGACAGTAACAATATCAATTCTTCCAATCCATGAACATGGGCTATTTTTCCATTTCCTTGGATCATCTTCAATTTCTTTCATCAATGTTTTATAGTTTTCAGAGTTAAGGTCTTCCATCTCCTTGGTACATTTATTCCCAGGTATTTTATTCTTTTTGATGTGATTTTAAATGGGATTGTTTCTTGCTTTCTCTTTATGATTGTTGATTATTAGTGTATAGAAAAGCAATAGCTTTCTATGTATTAATCTTGTACCATCCGTATTCTTTTGTCTCTTTTTTTTTTCCTTTGCCCTACCCAGGCACGTGGGGAGTTTCTTGCCTTTTGGGAAGTCTGAGGTCTTCTGCCATCGTTCAGTAGGTGTTCTGTAGGGGTTGTTCCACATGTAGATGTATTTCTGATGTATTTCTGGGGAGGAAGGTGATCTCCACGTCTTACTCTTCTGCTATCTTGAAGGTCTCTCTGAAACACAATCTTTAAATGATACATTAAACAAGATGGACTTAATTGATATTTATAGGACATTCCATCCAAAAACAGCAGATTACACTTTCTTCTCAAGTGCTCATGGAACATTCTCCAGGATAGATCATATCTTAGGTTACAGTTCAAGCTTTGGTAAATTTAAGAAAATTGAAATCATATCAAGTATCTTTTCTGACCACAATGCTATGAGACTAGATATCAATTACAGGAAAAAAACCTGTAAAAATATACAAACACATGGAGGCTAAACAGTACACTACTAAATAACAAAGAGATCACTGAAGAAATAAAACAGGAAATCAAAAAAATACCTAGAAATAAATGACAATGAAAACACTATGACCCAAAACCTATGGCATGGTGCAAAAGCAGTTCTAGGGGGAAGTTTATAGCAATACAATCCAACCCAAGAAACAGGAAACATCTCAAATAAACAACCTAACCTTACACCTAAAGCAATTAGAGAAAGAACCAAAAACCCCAAAGTTAGCAGAAGGAAAGAAATCATAAAGATCAGATCAGAAATAAAACAAAGAAATGAAGGAAACGATAGCAAAGATCAATAAAACTAAAAGCTGGTTCTTCGAGAAGATAAACAAAATTGATAAACCATTAGCCAGACTCAGCAAGAAAAGAAGGGAGAAGACTCAAATCAATAGAATTAGAAATGAAAAAGGAGAAGTAACCACTGACACTGCAGAAATACAAAGATCATGAGAGATTATTAGAAGCTACTATATGCCAATAAAATGGACAACCTGGAAGAAATGGACGAATTCTTAGAAAAGCACAACCTTCCGAGACTGAACCAGGAAGAAACAGAAAATATAAACAGACCAATCACAAGCACTGAAATTGAGACTGTGATTAAAAATCTTCCAGCAAACAAAAGCCCAGGACCAGATGGCTTCACTGGCGAATTCTATCAATCATTTAGAGAAGAGCTGACACTTATCCTTCTCAAACTCTTCCAAAATAAAGCAGAGGGAGGAACACTCCCAAACTTATTCCATGAGGCCACCATCACCATGATACCAAAACCAGACAAAGATGCCACAAAAAAAGAAAACTATAGGCCAACATCACTGATGAACATAGATGCAAAAATCCTCAACAAAATACTAGCAAACAGAAGCCAACAGTACATTAAAAAGATCATACATCATGATCAAGTGGGGTTTATCCTAGGAATGCAAGGATTCTTCAATATATGCAAATCAATCAATGTGATAATCCATATTAACCAATTGAAGGAGAAAAACCATATGATCATCTCAATAGATGCAGAAAAAGCTTTTGACAAAATTCAACACTGATTGATGATAAAAGCCCTCCAGAAAGTAGGCATAGAAGGAACTTACCTCAACTTAACTCAATAATAAAGGCCATATATGACCAACACACAGCCAACATCGTTCTCAATGGTGAAAAACTGAAACCATTTCCACTAAGACCAGGAACAAGAAAAGGTTGTCCACTCTCACCACTATTATTCAACATAGTTTTCGAAGTTTTAGCCACAGTAATCAGAGAAGAAAAAGAAATAAAGTGACTCCAAATCGGAAAAGAAGAAGTAAAGCTGTCACTGTTTGCAGATGACATGATACTATACATAGAGAATCCTAAAGACGCTACCAGAAAACTCCTAGAGCTAATCAATGAATTTGGTAAAGTAGCAGGATACAAAATTAATGCACAGAAATCTCTTGCATTCCTGTACACTTATGATGAAAAATCTGAACGAGAAATTAAGGAAACACTCCCATTTACCATTGCAACAAAAAGAATAAAATGCCTAGGAATATATCTACCTAAGGAGACAAAGGACCTGTATGCAGAAAACTATAAGACACTGATGAAAGAAATTAAAGACGATACAAACAGATGGAGAGGTATATCATGTTCTTGTATTGGAAGAAGCAGCATTGTGAAAATGACTATACTACCCAAAGCAATCTACAGATTCAGTGCAATCCCTATCAAACTACCAATGGCATTTTTCAGAACTAGAACAAAAATTTTCACAATTTTTAGGGAAACACAAAAGACCCTGAATAACCGAAGCAATCTTGGGAAAGAAAAACTGAGCTGGAGGAATCAGGCTCCCTGACCTGAGACTGTACTACAAAGCTACAGTAATCAAAACAGTATGGTACTGGCACAAAAACAGACATATAGATCAATGGAACAGGATAGAAAGCCCAGAGATAAACCCACACCTATGTGGTCACCTTACCTTTGATAAAGGAGGGGAGAATATACAATGGAGAAAAGACAGCCTCTTCAATAAGTGGTGCTGGGAAAACTGGACAGCTACATGTAAAAGAATGAAACTAGAACACTCCCTAACACCATACACAAAAATAGACTCAAAATGGATTAAAAACCTAAATGGAAAGCCAGACACTATCAAACTCTTAGAGGGAAACATAGGCAGAACACTGTATGACATAAATCACAGCATGATCCTTTTTGACCCACCTCCTGGAGAAATGGAAATAAAAACAAAAATAAACAAATGGAACCTAATGTAACTTAAAAGCTTTTGCATAGCAACAGAAACCATAAAGAAGATGAAAAGGCAACCCTCAGAGTGGGAGAAAATATTTGCAAGTGAAGCAACTGACAAAGGATTAATCTCCAAAATTTACAAGCAGCTCATGCAGCTCAATATGAAAAAAACAAACAACCCAATCCAAAAATGAACAGAAGACCTAAACAGACATTTCTGCAAAGAAGATATACAGATTGCCAACAAACACATGAAAGGATACTCAACATCACTAATCATTAGAGAAATGCAACTCAAAATGACAATGAGGTATCACCTCACACTGGTCAGAATGGCCATCATCAAAAAAATCTACAAACAATAAATGCTGGAGAGGGTGTGGTGAAAAGGGATCCCTCTTGCACTGTTGGTGGGAATGTAAATTGGTACAGCCACTATGAAGAACAGTATAAAGGTTCCTTAAAAAATGAAAAATAGAACTACCATATGACCCAGAAATCCCACTACTGGGCATATACCCTGAGAAAACCATAATTCAAAAACAGTCATGTACCACAATGTTCATTGCAGCACTATTTGCAATAGCTGCAAATAGTTGCTTCCAGGACATGGAAGCAACCTAAGTGTCCATTGACAGATGAATGGATAAAGAAGATGTGGCACATATATACAATGGAATATTACTCAGCCATGAAAAGAAATGAAATTGAGTTATTTGTAGTGAGGTGGATCGACCTAGAGACTGTCATACAGAGTGAGTCAGAAAGAGAAAAACAAATACTGTATGCTCACACATATATATGGAATCAAAAAAAAAAAGGAGTCTGAGGAACCTAGGGGCCAGACATGAATAAAGACACAGACATAGAGAATTGGACTTGAGGACATGGGAAGGGGGAATGTAAGCTGAGACGAAGTGAGAGAGTGACATGGGCATATGTACACTACCAAATGTAAAATAGATAGATAGTGGGAAGCAGCTGCATAGCACAGGGAGATCAGCTTGGTGCTTTGTGTCCACCTAGAGTGGTGGGATAGGGAGGGTGGCAGGGGAGACTCAAGCGGGAGGAGATATGGGGATATATGTTTATATATAACTGCTTCACTTTGTTATACAGCAGAAACTAACACAATATTGTAAAGCAATTATACTCCAATAAAGATGTTAAAAATAAATAAATGTGAGACATCTGGATGGATAGATTCTTAATGTCATATATAAAATCATATATATAAAATCTAATTATGTATTATATATAATTATGTATAATACATTATGTATTACATGTTGTATACATCATAAATATATGTAAAATCTCATGAATGTTTTCAGACCCTCTTCAAATTAATTTTGATCTTTTGATATCAATGTGTGAAGAATTCAGAAAAAAGTATTTGTCTCTCTTTACGATTTTCTACTTGTATTGCCAATTGTTTTTATTTCATACATTTCAGTGCTATATTTGTTGCGTAAGGCTTTATACATTGTGCAACATACATTTTATTTTAATGAAGAGACCTTTGGTTCATTTCACTCTTAATTCCGTTTTGATTTTTTTCATCTGATACAGCCATATAGCTTTGCTATTCCTTTAACCTTTCTGAGTTACTAAGTGTATGAATTTTGTTTCAGTTTTTTTTTTTTTACTTAATAAGTAGGTATCCCATTCACACTAACTCTGATAAGAAAATATTTGGTCTTAGTTTCGTTACTGAGTTTTTGCTTTTTTCTTTTTATGGCACTGAAGTATTTCTTTTATACTCTCTTATGTGATCTATGTTTGCTAAGGTACACCTCACTGCTAGTAATTTGGAGTGTACTAATCCTATTAGTTGTTTTTGTACATCTTAATGACATGCTTCAATCTAATTTTCTCTGTTTATTGGCTTCTGAAGCAACAGCTAGTCTATTGATTCTCCTCTATGGAAATTCAAAATAGAAGCCATGTATTAGCAAATGATTCTCAAAAACTGGTGAGTGAATGAACAGCCACTCCCATGTATTTTTCCTGGGAGTGTAAATGTTCAAAGTCTTTTCGGAAGGCAATTTGGCAGTTTATCAGCTCTTCATACGCCATGGCTCAATAATTCCACTTTTAAGAATCCAAAAGATTATAAAAGTGCAAAAAAATGTTTGTACCGTGGTGATTCCATTATGAAGAACCTTGTGTGTCATGGAAAACAATATAGAAACATATAAATGCACATCCACTTGATGATAAATATGTATATATATGTGTGTGTATACATGTGTATGTGTAGTGCATGTATCTTGATAAAATATATATCTTAAATAGAAAAAAACATTTTGTGTTGAGATAGTTCTCTCTGAAATACAGTATAAAAAATTGAAAAGCATTAATAATTATATGCTTTCATTTGTTAAAATGTGTGCAAAAGCATGAACAGATCTTCCTCAACTTACAATGGGGTTACATTCCAATAAACCCATCATAAGTTGAAAATATCATTAAGTGAAAAATGTATTTAATACACCTAACCTACCAAACATCATAGCTTAGCCTCAGCTAATTTAAACATGCTCAGAACACTTACATTAGCCCACAATGAGGCAAAAATCATCTAACACAAAGCCTATTTTATAATACAGTGTTGATCATCTCATGCAACTTATTTTTTAAATTTTTATTGGAGTATAATTGATTTACAATGTTGTGTTAGTTTCTGCTATACAGCAAAGTGAAAGTTATACATATACATATATCCACTGTTTTTTAGATTCTTTTCCCATATAGATCATTACAGAGTATTGAGTAGAGTTCCCTGTGCAGGTTCTTATTAGTTATCTATTTTATATATAGTAGTGTGTCTATGTCAATCCCAATCTCCCAATTTATCCCTTCCCGCCCCCTTCCCCCTTGGTAACCGTAAGTTTGTTTTCTACATTTGTGACTCTACTTCTGTTTTGTAAATAAGTTCAGTTGTACTATTTTTGTTTAAATTCCACATATAAGCGATATCATATTTGCCTTTCTCTGTCTTCACTCAGTATGACAATCTGTAGGTCCGTCCATGTTGCTGCAAATGGCATTATTTCATTCTTTTTTAATGGCTGAGTAATATTCCATTGTATATATGTACCACATCATCTTTATCCATTCACCTGTCGATGGACATTTAGGTTGCTTCCATGTCCTGGCTATTGTAAATAGTGCTGCAATGAACACTGGTTTGCATGTATCTTTTCTAATTGGAGTTTTTATTTTTTCCGGATATATACCCAAAAGTAGGATTGCTCTATTTTTGGTTTTTTGAGAAATCTCTATACCGTTTTCCATAGTGGCTCTATCAGTTTACATTCCCACCAACAGTGTTGGAGGGTTCCCTTTTCTCCACACCCTCTCCAGCATTATTTGTAGACTGTTTGATGACAGCCATTCTGACACCTGACAGCCATTCTGACAGGTATGAGGTGATACCTCATTGTGATTTTGATTTGCATTTCTCTAATAGTGATGTTGAGCATGTTTTCATGTGCTTGTTGGCCATCTGTATGTCTTCTTTGGAGAAATGTCTATTTAGATCTTCCACCCATTTTTTGATTGGGTTGTTTGTTTTTTTTATATTGAGCTGTATGAGCTGTTTGTATATTTTGTAGGTTAATCCCATGTCAGTTGCTTCCTTTGCAAATATTTTCTCATGTAACTTATTGAATACTGTACTGAAAGTGAAAAACAATGGTTGTATGGGTACATGATGGTTGTAAGTGTATCGGTTGTTCACCTTCCTGATGGCGTGGCTGCTGGGAGCTGTGGCTCAGCTCGCTGCTGCTGCTCAGAATGAGAGAGGGTCGTACTTCATATAACATTCAAAGTGTGAAGTACAGTTTCTCTTGAATATGTATTGCTTTCACACCATGGTAAAGTCGAAACATTGTTAAGTTGAACCATTGTAAGTTGGGGACTGTCTGTACAGTTATGTAAATGAAGAGAGAACATTCTAGACACATACACTCACAAGTGTTAGCCACCATTATTTTGGGGAAGAAGAGTAGATGTAAGAAGTAATAAGATGAAATCATCATATTTTTTTCCATATTCTGTTTTAAATGTTTGCAATGAGAATTGTAAGCGATTTAAAAAACCTATCTGGGGACTTCCCTGGTGACGCAGTGGTTAAGACTCTTGAGCTCCCAATGCAGGGGGCCCAGGTTCGATCCCTGGTCAGGGAACTAGATCCCACATGCATGCCACAATTAAGAGTTTGCATGCCAGAACTAAGGAGCCCACCGGCTGCAACTAAGGAGCCCGTCTGCCTAACTAAGACCCAGTGCAACCAGATAGATAGATAGATAGGTAGATAGGTAGATAGGTAGATAAAGACCAAGACAGAAACTCATTTTTTAAAGAAACCCATCTGGAAAAATATACATTAAAAAATAGCCAGGAGAATTCTGAAAATGAAGAGCAATGGGATGGAGAAGATTTGCCCTAATAAATATTAAAGTAGTATGCTTGACAAAGAGATCATTTTGAAAAAGATCTGATTACTCACACCACACACCAAAGTAAATTTTAGATTCATCAAATAATTATAATAACAAAACCATAAAATCAGTAGAAGGAAATATTACTTGTTACTTTAATTTTTGAGTTTGGAATGGTCTTTCTGAACATGAAACTCCAGCCAGAAACTGGAGCAACAGCAACAACAATTAACATAGTTTGACTACATAAAAATTAAAGCATTCTGTGTGGACAAGAAATATATCATATATAGATTTTAAAGGACACAAAACAAATTTGTTAAAAAGCATTTACAACATCAGTAGTAAAGAATTAATAGCATAATATACAAAGAGTCCTTACTAATTAATGAGAAAAAGAGAAGTGTACCAAAAGAAAACAGGACAAATGGCACTTGTATGACATCAGGCTACCTTTCCTATCTTTGTAATTGCACATTCCAAGATTTGCCATCAGTGATCCCAAAGAGCTTATGACACACAAACAACAAATGATGTTGTCTAGAATTCCACCCATAGTAGATTTTCATACTTTTTTCAAGAGGAAATTAAACTTTAGAGGACTTTTGCTTAATAGATTTGTCCTTCCTTCACAAAGCTTACCTTAGCAACAGAATTTTTTCCAAGAGGAGAGAAAAGTAAAGCCTCTTGGCATTCATTTAAAGCAGTATCACCAACTGCTCTTTTCACATTTCCTCTGGTCACTCTAAATATCAATAGTTTATATTGGAAAGTTGAAGACAAGTGTCTTTTCTTCACTGATGTCTTCCTGTATTTGGCAAGCACAGGTGCTGCTCTGAGATTCTGGGGACCAAATAAAATTTCATTTTATTCATTCTTGTTTGGATAGATATTTCACGGAAAGAACAATTCTACTTCTGTTTAAAACATTCATTTCTTTGTTGTTTCAGCAAAATAGCTCATGAAACTTGCTTTTGATAACTGATGAATTTGGTCAAATATTGTTTTTAGCAAGTCCAGATATTAATGGACGTATAGAACTCAAACCCCTGCTTTGAAATGTTTGCTGGAAGTAGTTAGGGATTACCACTCAAGCATTTACCACAGTGGGAAATACTTTAATCGGTACAAAAGATAAGCACTGGCAGAAAGAAATTATGATTCAACAAACATTTAGTGAGTTTATACTGTGTGTCAAGTTCTCTTCCAAATAGATAGGACAAAACTCCTAGCAGACCATATAGAGGTAAACATATGAACAAGGAAGATATCAGATGGTATTAAGCGCTCTGGAATTGTACTGATGCTGAAGATAAAAATGTCAGTTCTTAGTCAATAGCATTTATTGTGTTTATTTATACTTCACAATAATATATATATGCAAATATTTTAGAGGATTTACCGTGTGCCAAGAACTTTGTCAACCCTTTATATGTATTGCTTCATTTGATCCTCATACTAATCCTAAATTGACGGTTACAGATCTAAATATAGATAGATGCTTGCATTTGTATTTTTATAACTTGTTTTATTGTCTGTTCTAGATTATAATCTTGTTGAAAGAAGAAATCATGTCTTATTATTTGTGCTTTCTCTATCCTTTTTCTGTTTTAGTTTTTTTTTTTTACTTTAATCCCTACCCCTCCCACCCACGTTAAATAACCATTCTCCCCACACTCCTTCTACAATTGCCAGCAATAAGTAGGGTCACGTTTGGGGAGACAGACACCCAGTTAACTTTCTGTGCATTTATATAATATATATGTAAATATACATGTATATATCAGTCTATATAGGATTATGTCATTCTTTTGTGAGAGTTGCATCATTTTTATAGAGTGGATGAAAGATGCTTTATTAAATCCCTTCCATGGGATGGACACTTAGGACTTTTACAATATTTCTCTGTAATAAACAATGTTATAGAAAATACCTTTGTATATACATCTTTTCTCTCATGTGGGCACATTCCTATGATATATATTTCTATAGGTGGAATTGTTAGAAATAACAGAAGGCCATTTACCTTTAACAGATGCTGTCTAGTCGCCTTTTATATGTTTCATCAATTTATAGTCCTACTCACATTCCTCCATATTTTTGGCAATATTTGATAAGATAAATCATTTTTATTGCCATTTTGAAAACTTTTAAATTTCATTTCTTGTATTTCTAGTATGTGTATATGGTTATATACCTTTTTCTTCTGTGTACTGTTGATATTTTTTTAACCTATATTTCAACTAGTAGTTTTTCTCAGTGACTTTTTAGAGTTCTTTATATATTCTTGAATTTGATCCTGTATGTACTCAATATATTGCAAATATGTTTTTATCAACTTGACTTTTTAATAGTAGCAAACACCTAGGTAGTATGTACTATGAGCCAAGCCCTTTGGTGTTTTACACATTAACTCATTTACTGTTCACAACAGTCCTGTGAGGAAGGGGCTATTATTACATTCATTTTACAGATTTAAAAAAAAAACAAACAAAAAACGGAGCATGCAACAATTACATAACTTATCCATGGCCATACAACCAAGTGGCAGAACTCTTGGAGTTCTGACTCCAAAGTCTACTTTTAACTACTAAGTTATCCTCATAATATCTGTTAGAAAATTCAAAAACTATGTATAGAATCAATCGATTTCTTTTTCTTCCTTTATAGTATCTGGGTTTTGTATCTCTAATGAGAAGGCCTTTACCACCCAAAAGTTATAAACATATTTTTCACAAATCCTTTTTATAATTTGGGGTTATTTTATGCTTAGCTACTTAAATTATCTAGAATTTCTTTTTGTGAATGATATGAAATCTGGGAATGACTTTTTTCCCCAGGTGGTTAGCTAATTGTTCTAAACAATTTATTGAGTAGGTTTTTTTCTATTAATTTGAAATTGTCTTTATTATAAACTAAAAATTTATCTTCACATGGATCTACTTCAATACCTTGTACCTTTGGTTTCTTTGCCTATTCCTGCACTAAAACTTTACTCTTTTTATTACTGTAGTTGATAGTATGCTAGATAGTGTGTAACAGGAGACATCCGTACTGTAATTATTTCTTTACAATTTTCTTGACCATCCTTATGCATTTTTTCTTTCGAATGAACTTTCAATGCAGCCTATGAATTCATTTATGAAACATCCTATTTTTGGAGGAATGCACTAATTTGGAGAGAACTGTTATATTAGGTCTTTCTATTCAAGAATATGGTTAAATTTCTTCTTTGGGATCTGTTATATACTTCATTAAAATTTAATAAATTATGTTAATGTAGGTTTTTCACATTTAATGTGAGTTTTATTCTTTAGCATCTTTAGTTTTGTCATTGTAATTTTTTGTCATGGTAAATTTTCATTTTTTCCAGTATGGTTTCATATTGGCTATTGCTGGTACTTGAAAAACTGTTGATTTTATATGTTTACCTTCCTTATTAGTACCAGGAGCTTTTGACTTAACTTTTTTGGGTTTTCTAGATAGTTTATTGTATGAAAATAATGACAGTTTTGTCTCCTCCTTTCAAAACTTTATATATACATTACTGTTTACCTTAGTTTTAACTAGAATCTAGAAGGGTATCGGTGATGCTAAATGTCCTTGTCACATTCCTGACTTTAATGGGAATGGCCCTAGGGTATCAAATTATTAGAAACTAAGTTTTAATGTACAACTTTTAATATATAATATATCAAAATTAAGCATGCTGTTTCCTATATATTTCTAGAAAATACCCTGTATCAAATGAAGTTTTATATAAATGAAACTTTATTAAATAGAGTGATGACTGAAACATAGATATTTAAAGTGTTTAATTTTATCAAATCCCTATTCAGCATCAAATTTTACTACCCTATAGTTTTCTTTAATCTGTTAATGTAGTAAATTATAGTATATTTATTAATGTTGAATTGCATCCATTCTTAGGATTATAAACCATTCTTTACTATGTAATGCATTATTATTTTCATATCTAGAGTGAATTTTCTCATTTTTGTTTAGAATTTTTGTGCATTTATGTTTATAAGTGAGGTTGTAAAGTTGATTTCTGTTTGCACTTATTATATTGGAGTATTTTGGACCTCAGTTATATGGAATAGAATTTAAATACTCCTCAGTTCATGGAATGGTATTGTCAAGGGTCTTTGCACAACCCGTATTTCATATAACATTTTTTTCTTTTGCTCTCCTTCTCTCGCATAATCAAGAAACATTTGTATATCTGTGATTATTTATAAAATAAATAGTAAACTGAGTGTTTAAAACTTAAATAAGTTTTTTATAAGTCTTTTTGATACCTCTCATTAAAGATTATGATGTTATGAATGATAATTATTTATGTAACTTTCTTGCACAACTTACTGTTTTTTGAGGAACTGTCCAGTCTAGTTCATTTCTTCTAGTGTTTCCTAGTGTTACATTATTTGCATTTACCATATTTTACTTATTTCATTCTAATACTGATGAAAATCTATGTCACCTTTATCTATTTGTACCAAAAACAGTGCTTCAATGAATATGCTTACATACCTG
The DNA here is from genome assembly GCF_028564815.1 of Eubalaena glacialis. NCBI lineage: Eukaryota > Metazoa > Chordata > Mammalia > Artiodactyla > Balaenidae > Eubalaena > Eubalaena glacialis. The sequence goes on from NC_083721.1 coordinate 115,879,083, forward strand.
TTCAAGATTGTCCCTGGGAGTTGGTTTCCTGGGTGAATTACTTATATACTGCTGGTCTGTAACAAATGTTACACACTAAGTCACCCCAAATTTAGTAGTTCAAAACAACAAACTTTATTTTAAATCTCAATTCCTGTGAGCCCTGAATCTAGTAGTGGATTAACTGGGAGGTTTTGGCTCAGGATCTCTATGAAGTGCAGTCCAGCTCTAAGCTAGGGCAGCAGTTGTCTTAAAGCTCACCTGAGGAAGGACTCATTTCCAAGCTCACTCACATGTCCAGCTGTTTCGGTTTCTTGCCACATGGGCCTCTCCACAGGGCCTATTACAATGGCAGCTGTGTTCCCCCGGAGTGAGTAGTGCTCTGAGAGAGAGTGAGCTGTGAAACAGTGTCCAGAATGGAAGCCACAGTCTTTGTAAGCTAATCTCAGAAGTGATAGGCCATCACTGCTGCCGCATTCTATTGGTCATAGAGATGAGCCATGATATAAGGGTAACCACTGTCCTGGTTTGCCTTGGATGAAGTATTTCTCAGATTTTAAAATGTGACTTTCTGGCTTTAAAAATGGGAAAGTCCCAAGCACACATGGATGGTTGGTTACCCTACCTGGTACAGTATGGGTGGGGATTTACAAGGGTGTAAATACCAGGAGGAAGGAATCACTTAGAGTCATCTTGGAAGCTCACAACCACAATAGGTCATTAATTGTGCCTAAATGCAGTTTCAAAAATTATTTCTAGGTTATGTTTCATATTGGCTACTGTAGTAGTTTCATGCACAACTGGCTACCTACCAGTTGTGCATGAGAGTACAGGACACAGATCACCTGAAAGAATGGAACACTGGATTCTTATCAGTTAAATTTCATCTCATATTGTTCATATTTTCATTCATTATTAATTCTTTTTTGGGAGAAGTTCTCTTGATATTCCAGTTTAATAATTCACTCTTCATTTGTGTATTTTCTGCTGTTCAGACATTCTTTTGCATAAAGAACTAGCAAAGCTTACAATTTTGCCTATTTTGATGCATAATATATAAAATATTTAATAATAATCTAGAATTATAAGCCAGTCACTCTCAATATAAACAATTTTGTGAGCTTTGAAAACATTTAAGAAAACAAATATTGAAAACAAATAAGCTGAGTTTTCATCTCAAGAAGTTAGAAAAAGTAAGAGAATAAACCCAAATTACCAGGAAATGAAAACCGGTAAAAACAATTGCAGAATTCAGTGATATTAAGCTCTAAGAGAGAGAGGGAATGAAGAGAGATTTACAGAAATTACAGGTTTGTTTTTGTTTAATGCATTCTCTTTTGCTCACTCCCAGATCCCTTTGCCCCAACAACTACGGTAACATTCTATTCTGTTTAATGTGTATTCCTATCAATATGTGCCCACCACATTTTATCAATTTGTTTCCCCAACTTTTGTGTAACTCTCCTCCTTTACAAATATCAGTGCAATAGAGATCTTCATACATGTCCCTTATGGATTCTCTCCTTCTCTCTCTCCTCTTTCTCCTCTTTTTCTCCTCTCTCCTCTCTCTCTTCTCTATGTCATCTGTTTATCTGTAAAATGGGAAGAGAGGGATTCATATACCCCAGAAGTAGAGTTGCTGGATCACAGGTGCAGGTGTGCTTAGTTTGCACAATTAGGGCCACATTGATCTCCAGAAGGACCGCCCTAATCTGTACTCCCATCATCAGTGAATGAGGTTTCCTGTCTCTCTTCATTTTTGTCAACACTTGGCACTGCCCAGATTTTGCCAGTCTAATAGCTGTATAATAATACCTCATTATTAAATCAATATGCATTTCTATGATTATTAATGATGTTGCATATATCTTTACATGTTTTTATTGGCTTTTTGTATATTCTAAGCTTTCTCTTTTTTAAAAAATTTTTTATTGGAGCATAGTTGATTTACAATGTTGTGTTAGTTTCAGGTATTCAGCAAAGTGAATCACTTATACATATATCCACTGTTCTTTAGATTCTTTTCCCATACAGGTCATTGCAGAGTATTCAGTAGAGTTCCCTGTGCTCTACAGTAGGTCCTTATTAGTTATCTATTTTATATATAGTAGTGTGTATATGTCAATCCCAATCTCCCAGTTTATCACCTCCCACTTTCCCCCCAGTAACCATAACTTTGTTTTCTACGTCTGTGACTGTTTCTGTTTTGTAAGTTCATTTGTACCCTTTTTTAAGATCTTACTATATAAACGATATCATATGACGTTTGTCTTTCTCTATCTGACTTCTTCACTCAGTATGACAATCTCTAGGTACATCCATGTCATTGCAAATGGTATTATTTCATTCTTTTTTATAGCTGAGTAATATTCCATTGTATATATGTGCCACATCTTCTTTATCCATTCGTCTGTCGATGGACATTTAGGTTGCTTCCATGTCTTGGCTATTGTAAATAGTGCTGCAATGAATATTGGGGTGCATGTATCTTTTTGAATTATGGTTTTCTCCAAATATATGCCCAGGAGTGGGATTGGTAATTCAATATTTAGTAATATAGAATTACTAATTCTATATCTGGTAATTCTATATTTAGTTTTTTAAGGAACCTCCATACTGTTCTTCATAGTGGCTGTACCAATTTACATTCCCACCAACAGTGTAGGAGGGTTCCTTTTTGTCCACACCCTCTCCAGCATTTATTGTTTGTAGAGTTTTTGATGATGGCCATTCTGACCAGCGTGAGGTGATACCTCACTGTATATAGTTTTGATCTTCATTTCTCTAATAATTAGTGATGTTGAGCATCTTTTCATGTGCTTTTTGGCCATCTGAATGTCTTCTTTAGAGAAATGTCTATTTAGATCTTCTGCCCATTTTTTGATTGGGTTTTTTTTTTTTGATATTGAGCTGCATGAACTATCTATATTTTGGAGATTAATCCCTTGTTGGTTGCTTCATTTGCAAATATTTTCTCCCATTCTGTGGGTTGTCTTTTCATTTTGTTTATGTTTTCCTTTGCTGTGCAAAAGCTTTTTCACAGAATTAGAACAAAAAATTTTACAATTTGTGTGGAAACACAAAAGATCCCGAATAGCCAAAACAATCTTGAGAAAGAAAGAAAAACAGAGCAGGAGGAATCAGGCTCCCTGACTTCAGACTATACTACAAAGCTACAGTAATCAAAACAGTTTGGTACTAGCACAAAAACAGAACTATAGATCAATGGAACAGGATAGAAAGTCCAGAAATAAACCCACGCACCTATGGTCAACTAATCTATGATAAAGGAAGCAAGCATATACAATAGAGAAAAGACAGTCTCTTCAGTAAGTGGTGCTGGGAAAACTGGACAGCTACATGTAAAAGAATGAAATTAGAACACTAACACCATACACAAAAATTAACTCAAAATGGATTAAAGACCTAAATGTAGGACTGGACACTGTAAAACTCTTAGAGGAAAACATAGGCGGAACACTCTCTGACATAAATCACAACAGTATCTTTTTGATGCGACTCCTAGAGTAATGAAAATAAAAACAAAAATAAACAAATGGGACCTAATTAAACTTAAGAGCTTTTTCTTTTAAGATAATGAAATAAAATCCTGACAAAATTAATCAAGATAAAAGAGAAAATGAAAACAAACAGTATACAGAGTAAAAAAAAAAAAAAAAAAAAAAAATATATATATATATATATATATATGCACAGGAGGGGAAAAAAACTCCAGAAAATTCTGAAAGTTTTAGAGAGAAAAACAATTATCAAAAAAAAAAAAAAAAAAAAAGAAAGAGTTTCAGATTTCTCATCCTCAACACCAGATGCTAGAAGACAATGTGGCAACATATTCAATGTTTGTTGGAAAATTACTTTCAATCTAGAATTCTGTCCTCAGTCTAATTATCCTTCAGTTGTGAAGGTGAAATAGACATTTTCAGATATGGAAAATCTGAAAAGTTTACTATTCAGACTTCCCCTGAAAGAATTATTTATGAGTAACTAGCTCATAGCTCCCTATATGTTTGACTGTACTACTGCCCCTTAGGGCAGTCCCCACCCCCTCCATCACACTTGCCTTGAGTCCTTCCTGGACAGGAAAGAACAGAGGTGAAAGAGGGAATTTCTGTAGCTTCAGAGCCAACAGAGCAATGTCCTCCACCAGGTTAATTTTATTCCAAATAGCTTGGTCTCTCAGCAGCAGAGTTAGGACATATTTAGAAGATTTTTCTGCTCTTCTGCTAGCTCTTCTGGAATCTGGCATCTGCTTGTCGGTCCTTATCACATCTTTGACCTGCTGAATTAGTATTTCTGAATAGGCCCCTTTCTGAGTTGACATCTTCCTTAGGCTGTTCCAGGATGTAACTAGGTTTAAAAAAAAATGTTTTGGGGGGCTGACAAAGCTAAAAAGGTCTTCCCTGTGGAATTTCTCAGGCTTTACTATATTTGTGTGCACTGTGAATTTCCCTCTAAGAAGGGACTGTAAAATGCATTGTTGTGTTAGCCAAATGAGTTCCACTACAAAGCCCTTTAGGGCATGGAGGGCATCCTGCAGGATTAGTGCTTTAAAGAAACAGTTTGGAAAACTCTGATCTGGAATTTTGTGGCCTTTTCTTTGACTCTATGATCTCTTGATGTTCAATATTAAAACATAAAAACTACATGCCTCACCCAATGTCTAGTGAACAGCATACTTAAAATAAATGTTCAATAAAAGAATAAGTCAATGAAGGAATTCATTATTATGAAAATGCTTTAGAAGTTGGATATGAAACTTGTGGTAAGCTATTGCTTGTATTTATTCTGGAATGTGATTTCACTCAGAAACTGGCAGTTTCCAAAGAAAACAAAAATATTAGGCTATGAAGTATAGTTGACCTACAATATTATATAACTTACAGATGTACAATATAGTGATTCACAGTTTTTAAAGGTTATACTCCATTTATAGATATTATAAAATATTGGCTGTATTCCCTGTGTTGTACAATATATCCTTGTAGCTTATTTTATACATAATTTTATACACAACAGATTGTACCTCTTAATCCCTTATCCATATAATGCCTTTCCCCCTTTCCCTGTCCCCACTGGTAACCACTAGTTCGTTCTTCATATCTGTGAGTCCACTTTTTCTGTCATATTCACTAGTTTATTGTATTTTTTAGATTCCACATGTAAGTGATATCATACAGTATTTGTCTTTCTCTGTCTGACATATTTCACTTAACATAATGCTCTCCAAGTCCATCCATGTTGCTGCAAAAGTCAAAAGTTCATTCTTTATTATGGCTGAGTGGTATCCCATTGTGTATATATACCACATCTTCTTCATCCATTCATCTGTTGATGGACACTTAGGTTGCTTCCATATCTTGGCAATTATGCATAATGCTGCTATGAACATTGGGGTGCATGTATCTTTTCAAGTTAGTGTTTTTGTTTTTTTCAGATATATACCCAGGAGTGGAATCCTGGGTCATATGATAGTTCTAGTTTTAGTTTTTTGAGAAACCGCCATACTGTTTTCCACAGTGACTGCAACAATTTACATTCCCACCAACAGTGCAAGAGGGTTCCCTTTTCTCCACACCCTCCACAACATTTGTTATTTGTGTTCTTTTTGATGATAGCCATTCTGAGGTGTGAGGTCTGACACCTCATTGTGATTTTGATTTGCATTTCCCTGATGATTAGCAATGTTGAGCATCTTTTAATGTGTCTGTTGGCCATCTGCATTTCCTTTTTGGAAAAATGTCTATTCAATTCTTCTGCCCATTTTTTAATCGGATTGCTTGTTTTTTTTTATGTTGAGTTGTACGAGCTATTTATATATGTTAGATATTAATCCCTTATTGCTTATATCATTCGCAAATATTTTCTCCCATTCAAAACATTCAATTGTTTTTTTGTTTTGTTGATGGTTTCCTTTGCTGTGCAAAAGCTTTTCAGTTTAATTAGGTCCCATTTGTTTATTTTTGCTTTTATTTCCTCTGCTTCAGGAGATGGGCCCCAAAAGATATTGCTACAGTTTATGTCAGAGTGTTCTGCCTATGTTTTCCTCTAGAAGTTTTTATGGTTTCTGGTCTTACATTTAGGTATTTAATCCATTTTGAGTTTATTTTTGTATATGGTATTATTAGAGAGTGTTCCAAGTTCATTTGTTTACATGTAGCTGTTCAGTTTTCCCAGCACCACTTACTGAAGAGACTGTATTTCTCCATTGTATCTTCTTGCCTCCTTTGTTGTAGATTAATCAACCATAACTGCGTGGGTTTATTTCTGGACTTTATATTCTGTTCCATTGATCTGTGTGTCTGTTTTTGTGCCAGTACCATACTGTTTTGGTGACTATAGCTTTGTAGTATAGTGTGAAGTCAGGGAGCCTGATTCCTCCAGCTCCGTTTTTCTTTCTCAAAGATGGTTTTGGCTCTTCAGGATCTTTTGTGTTTCCATACAAACTTTAAAATCATTTGTTCTAATTCTGTGAAAAATGCCATTGGTAATTTGATAAGAATTGCGTTGAATCTGTGGATTGCCTTGAGTAGTATGGTCATTTTAACAACATTAATTTTTCCAACCCAGAAAATGGTATATCTTTCCATTTGTTTGTGTTATCTTCAATTTCTTTCATCAGTGTCTTATAGTTTCTGAGTACAGGTCTTTTACCTCCTTAGGTAGGTTTATTCCTAGGTATTTTATTCTTTTCAATATGATGGTAAATGGGATTGTTTCCTTAATTTCTCTTTCTGATAGTTTGTTGTTAGTATATAGAAATGCAAGAGATTTCTGTATATTAATTTTGTGTCCTGCAACTTTACTGAATTCATTGATGAGCTCTAGTAGTTTTCTGGTGGCATCTTTAGGATTTTGTATGTGTAGTATCATGTCATCTCAAACAGTGACAGTTTTAGTTCTTCCTTTCCAATTTGGATTCCTTTCATTTTTTTTTTTTCTTCTCTGATTGTTTTGGCTAGGACTTCTAATACTATGTTGAATAACAATGGCAAGAGTGGGCATCCTTGTCATGTTTCTAATCTTAGAAGAAGTGCTTTCAGCTTTTCACTGTTGAGAATGATGTTGGCTGTGGGTTTGTCATAAATGAACTTTTTTATGTTGAGGTATGTGCCCTTTATGCCCACTTTCTGGAGAGTTTTTATCATAAATGGATGTTGAATTTTATCAAAAGCTTTTCTGCATCTATTGAGAGTACCATATGGTTTTTATTCTTCAATTTGTTAATGTGCTGTATAACATTGATTTGTGGATATTGAAAAATCCTTCCGTCCCTGGGATAAATCCCACTTGATCATGGTATATGATCCTTTTAATGTATTGCTGGATTCGGACTGCTAGTATTTTGTTGAGGATTTTTGCATCTGTGTTCATCAGTGACTTTGTCCTGTAATTTTCTTTCTTTTTTTTTTTTTTTTGTGGTATCTTGGTCTGTTTTGGGTATCAGAGTGATGCTGGCCTCATAGAATGAGTTTGGAAGTGTTCCTTCCTCTGCAGTTTTTTGGAAGAGTTAGGTCATCATGCAATTAGAACTAGCCTATCTGTGAAACAAAGTTCACTAAAAGGTCAACCCTGTAAATGTAGTCAAAATCCTCTGCTCTATGAGCAGTTTGCTGTTGCAGAATCCAGTAGTCATTGTCTTCAGCCTCAGGCATATCATCAGTCTGAATCCTTGGGCCTTATCTGCAAAATAATCTATATTGATTTACATTTGCATTGTGCTTCATTGTATGAGTCTTAAATGTTTATATACCCGTTAGTTTTACCAGGCTCAACATTTAAATTTTATATATTTATGAGTCATTGTCCATACCTTCCATTTCCTCTCTACCCTAATGTACAGTCTTTTTCTCAAGTTTGATGCAGTCTTTAAAATGCTCAGATTTGTAATGGATTTCTATCCATTAGGATACAAATATATGTGATTGTAAAATGAAAAATTACAGTCAATAGATTGTAATGAAATGGACGGGATGTTTTGAGATTTGGAGGGTGATTGTAACAAATACTTCCAACATCCAACTGAAAAAATAAAATTCCCTGGTTATGTGACCATCAAAATATCTGTTTTGTTTTGTAAAAAATTCAACTAACCAGACAAAATTCATGAATGTGGTCTCTCTGCAATGTCTTTTCCACTGTCTCCCTTTCCACAATACTAGAAACTTTTGTTTCCCTTATCAGCAAGAAGCAGACAATAACGTATGGGGTCCTGTAGAACTGACATATTCTAGGAGCTTGAGAAAATGACTTGTAATTTGTAAAAATGTGTGCTTTGCTACTCACCTCCTTAGGTTGATATACTTAGGATTACATGAAATAAAGTATGTAAACCAAAGTGCATAGCACAGCTTGAGTGCTCTACAATTATTAATTCTTCCACTTTGCCACACACCCATCTTGATAGTGCCTATTCTGAAAACATTTCTTGGCAAAATGTCTGCTATTTACATTAAAAGGTTAACTTCTCTTCCTCTAAAGAAACTCTTACATGCATTCAACTTGCTTTTTCCACTTTTTTCTATTATTTGAGCCACATTTAGAAGAAAAATTATTATATAACATACCTTTGTGTTCTCAATCAGCAGACTTCAGTGTAAGTCACTGCAGCCTTTCCTTCTACTTTGTTTGCTGTCTAACAATAGCAGAGTTCATGAAGGGCTTGGCATCCTAACAGTGGGGTGAAAGGTTGGAAATTTGCAATTTTCACATAATCTCACTTCTCTTCAGCCTAGGTTTTTAAAGATTATTTTTCTAGCCTTTCTTTGTTGAAACAATTGAACACTCACCAGAGTGCCTTTCATCATAGTGAATTAGACTTAGATAAGTAGGGGAAAAATTTGCAATCAAGAAAGCTTTCCCTTGATCATTATGTAGTGTCCTTCTTTGTCTCTTGTAATAGTCTTTGTTTTAAAGTCTATTTTGTCTGATATGAGAATGGCTACTCCAGCTTTCTTTTGATTTCCGTTTCCATGGAATATCTTTTTCCGTCCCCTCACTTTCAGTCTGTATGTGTCCCTAGGTCTGAAGTGGGTCTCTTGTAGACAGCATATATATGGGTCTTGTTTTTGTATCCATTCAGCCAGTCTGTGTCTTTTGGTTGGAGCATTGAATCCATTTACATTTAAGGTAATTATCGATATGTATGTTCCTATTACCATTTTCTTAATTGTTTTGGGTTTGTTATTGTAGGTCTTTTCCTTCTCTTGTGTTTCCTGCCTAGAGAAGTTCCTTTAGCATTTGTTGTAAAGCTGGTTTGGTGGTGCTGAATTCTCTTAGCCTTTGCTTGTCTGTAAAGGTTTTAATTTCTCCCTCAAATCTGAATGAGATCCATGCTGGGTCGAGTAATCTTGGTTGTAGGTTTTTCTCCTTCATCACTTTAAATATGCCCTGCCACTCCCTTCTGGCTTGCAGAGTTTCTGCTGAAAGACCAGCTGTTAACCTTATGGTCACCGTATCTTTGATAAAGGAGGCAAGAATTTACAGTGGAGAAAAGACAGCCTCTTCAGTAAGTGGTGCTGGGAAAACTGGACAGCTACATGTAAAAGAATGAAATTAGAACACTCCCTAACACCATACACAAAAATAAACTCAAAATGGATTAAAGACCTAAATGTAAGATGAGACACTATCAAACTCTTAGAGGAAAACATAGGCAGAACACTCTATGACATAAATCACAGCAAGATCCTTTTTGACCCACCTCCTAGAGAATTGGAAATAAAAACAAAAATAAGCAAATGGGACCTAACGAAACTTAAAAGCTTTTGCACAGCAAAGGAAGCCATAAACAAGACGAAAAGACAACCCTCAGAATGGGAGAAAATATTTGCAAATGAAGCAACTGACAAAGGATTAATCTCCAAAATTTACAAGCAGCTCATGCAGCTCAATATCAAAAAAACAAACAACCCAATCCAAAAATGGGCAGAAGACCTAAACAGACATTTCTCCAAAGAAGATATACAGATTGCCAACAAACACATGAAAGAATGCTCAACATCATTAATCATTAGAGAAATGCAAATCAAAACTACAATGAGATATCATCTCACACCAATCAGAATGGCCATCATCAAAAAATCTACAAACAATAAATGCTGGAGAGGGTGTGGAGAAAAGGGAACCCTCTTGCACTGTTGGTGGGAATGTAAATTGATACAGCCACTATGGAGAACAGCATGGAGGTTTCTTAGAAAACTAAAAATAGAACTACCATACGACCCAGCAATCCCACTCCTGGGCATATACCCTGAGAAAACCATAATTCAAAAAGAGTCATGTACCAAAATGTTCATTGCAGCTCTATTTACAATAGCCAGGACATGGAAGCAACCTAAGTGTCCATCAACAGATGAATGGATAAAGAAGATGTGGCACATATATACAATGGAATATTACTCAGCCATAAAAAGAAACGAAACTGAGTTATTTGTAGTGAGGTGGATGGACCTAGAGTCTGTCATACAGAGTGAAGTAAGTCAGAAAGAGAAAAACAAATACCGTATGCTAACACATATATATGGAATCTTAAAAAAAAAAAAAAATGGTCATGAAGAACCTGGGGGCAAGATGGGAATAAAGACACAGACCTACTAGAGAATGGACTTGAGGATATGGGGAGGGGGAAGGGTAAGCTGGGACAAAGTGAGAGAGTGGCATGGACATATATACACTACCAAACGTAAAATAGATAGCTAGTGGGAAGCAGCCGCATAGCACAGGGAGATCAGCTCGGTGCTTTGTGACCACCTACAGGGGTGGGATAGGGAGGGTGGGAGGGAGGGAGATGCAAGAGGGAAGAGATATGGGAACATATGTATATGTATAACTGATTCACTTTGTTATAAAGCAGAAACTAACACACCATTGTAAAGCAATTATACTCCAATGAAGATGTTAAAAAAAAAAAAAAAGAAAGCTTTCCATTTGCTTCTACTTTTATGGAAGATTGTAAAGTTGATGTGAGCTCTTACAGAATGTTCAGCGGTAGTAGTTTGAATTACGCTACTCAATTTCAGTTGACTGCCTCCTAACAGCTAAAAAATCCATGGGGCCAAGACTTTCAACTCCACTCTTGGACCTTAGCTGCTCCTCTCTCTCACCCAGTAAGAATCTCTGACACATTTTGCTTTTCTGAAATATATGTGCACATGAAGAGAGGTTGGGGAGTGGGAGGGGGCAGGTTGAGAAGGGGAAGAGGCGGGGACAGAAGGAATGGGAGGAGAGATTTTTCTGATCAGAAACAAATAAATTACTAAAAATACTTTACCCTTTGTACTTGTGAAATAAAGGCTCTTTTGTGCTTTCCACACCCAAGTTTGGACAGCATCACTAAATGAAGACATTTTCCTTTAGAAATGCCATAAATCACGTTTTCAAAACTTGAATTAATAAAGCCCTTTGCAACAATGTTTCTCTGTGACTGTTCAGTTTTCAAAATGGATATCTGTAGAATGTCAGTTCCTTTTTAGCTAGAAAAAAAAGTATGACCACATGAAGCCCCTTTTAAAACGTTCCTTCAGTGCAAGCATTTTCAATAATTTCTCAAAGGAAAGTACTATATTTTGAGTGAATAGCATGACATTATGAACTACATCTAACATAAGATTTTGCTTCGACAAGCCTGTCAATGCTCCTTAGTCCACTGTAATGAAATGAAAATCATGAGAGCTTGGAAGAAATATCTTCCTCACCCTGATACTCTCTAGTAACTGTGGAATTGTACATTTTCTTCACCATGGCAACAAAAGCACACAATAGAGTTCGCTCTCACCTTCTCTGCACAAGGTGATGGGAAAAAACAGTAACAAAGAGAAGGGAAGCAAACACATTTCAGCAAACAAGGAGTTAAGGAAGCCATGAACCCCCGGCAGTGTGAGCTCAATGATCAGTATTAAGGGCCCTATTTCAAACAGTTTTCTAGACTAGGTAATGCGACCTAGAGAAAAGACTTTCAGTTTATGCTTGATTAAATCTCAGAATGGGTGACAATGTCAACCAGTCAACTGAAAGACCAATGATCTCATTTTACAGTAAGGTTAATGTCAGTGAAAGGCATAGATTGACCAGTAATCTTGAAATAAGGCTCTGAATTACTCATATGCAGTATCATTTAAAAGCAAAGAATTTGTTCTCATCAGCACATACAGTTCTTTTAGTGATTTTTAGAGAATCAAAGCTGATTTGCACTATGAAACATTTTAGCCATAACTTTTTTTCAGAAAACAGTTTGGCTTAAAATGTCAGATATTCTCTAGTCTGTTCAATATACACTGTTCAAAATATTCAAAGCCATTTATCTTTTTCTGACATTCTGAGATCCATAAATGTGTTGTCTTTCACTAGGACATACTGGTATAGGCCAGACTACCAGAAATGGGCCAATTGATTATTCCCTGTTCAGGGAAAAGGGGGGAAAATCACATCAGAGTTTCATTTTGTCACTTGAGAAGCAATGCAAGAATTAACAAATAAGGACTAGGTAACTAGAAATTAAATCATTACCTTGCACCTAGGAAGACAAAATGTTTGATTGAATCATGGGATTTGACTGATGTAGAACTTTAAAGATTAAAAAAAAAATCAATTTGGACATTTATTAAGTAAACAAGGTGACAAATACTCTGTTGTGTTCTTGCAGGCAGATAGTTTTTAGTATCATGTTTTACTAAAAACAAAGTTGGCACTTATATTCAGAGGAAAGGTTCAAAATAGTATTTTTAAAATAGAAAATTAATTTGGGAGGACTTTAGGAAAGATGAAGAAGAGAATGCCTATTTAAATAATTGCCCCTTTGAAGCCCAAAAATAGGAAAAAGAATTCCACTAATATTAAAACTAAACAATGGTACCAAAGTGATACTACAGATGTCAAAATTGAACTGACACTTACAACATGGTTTGAAGCACATTGGCACCATGACTTTGGACATGAAACTATTCATGTGTTTTTGAAGCACATGGATTGAGCACATTGAGTGTCAGCACACAGGTCCCATACATGAGCATCCAGTCAGCATTTGGAAAGTCAGTGAAGGAAAGCAAGGCTCAGAGTTACGAGTTGAGCCCTTACTACGTATCGGGCCTAGTACTAAGGATGTTACCTGAACCATTTCAGTGACTCTTCTTAATAAGTTGATGCAATTATCATCATTTTATAGATGGTAAAACTAAGATTTTTGCCCAACATCACATAGATGCATTGCTAGTATTTGGGTGAGCTTAGATTGTAACACAGGTTTCTTTGACTTTAAAACTTTCCCCAAATGCCTAAGCAATGTAGTCTTCCAGGGAGTAAGTTCTGGAGTGCCCTACTTGTAACCTTGGACTTGGAAGAAAAGTTGGAAGTGGTGTGGCATACTGTGGAAGAAAGAGTACCCCAGTAGCAAATGGTACAGGAGCAGAAGGGAATACAACAACCTGGGCAAATGAAGCAAGGCAGAGGAGAAAAAGGCAGTGTGAGAGTGATGTTTTTGTTTCATTCGGATAATTGTCTAACCAGGAGAGAGCAGACCTAGAAACAAGTCTGGGTTGGAGAGAGATGCAGAATAATAGGTCAAGGCCCACTTGTTAAGCCATAGACTGAAATGATTTATGCAGAGAAAATATGAACTGAACAAACAAGTAAAAGACTGTTGATCCGTGAGACATCAAATAAACATGGTCACACCCAAACATAGCTGGCCTGCCCAGAAAAGGCAGAAGAAAGGTCAAATCTAAGGGGATTCCCACAGGTTAGGTTGTATGCTCCTGGTGGAGCTGGCTGGCCTTCAAGGCAGAGTTTGCAACAGATATAGAAAGAAAGCACACAAAGAAATCTTTAGATTTTAGTTGTTATATTAATTCAGATTCCAAGTTGGGTGGCTCCTGGAGTCTCAGAATCTTTTGCAGTGGGTACTATGATGCCTGAGGTAGGTCCTTATTTAGGAGAAACACATGAATGGTTTCATGTCCAAAGTCATGGTGCCAATAATTCACATTATGGCTGGGCTCACAATATTGATCCAGTTGTAATATAAGTAAGTCACTTTTAAGCTCTAAGGCTCTTTCTAATCAAAAGTTCTATTATCCTTTAGGACTACTGAGTTTATCTAGTCTGCCTGTGGGTTCTGATGATCTCCCCTTCACAAGAGACTAAAGATTTGGTGGGTTAGGCCTAGGCTGGAGAAGATATACCAGCTTTAAGTTAGCAATGTGACTTATACATTATACAATGCCAATTCTGGGGACTAAGAGACAGCTTTCAATTTGAGATGGTGTTGGATGTGCTCAGTGGCTTAATTGTAGCTTGTTGTTAACTCGCACCAATTAGGTAGCATAAGGATAAATTACAAAATGTTCCTACTTAAAACAGTTATATAGATTCACTATACAATATTTAAAAATCAGTATATCATTTGAAAAAATCTGAATTGCTCAGCAGTATTCCCTGATAACCATATTAATGTTTTGATTTGTTTCTGTACAGTTTTGAGACTTTCTGATCTCCTCATTACAGGAACTTTGTCTCTTTTATCTTGATAACCCTGAACTTGGCATAAATGTTTTATAAGTATAGACTTTCCTCATGTAGCAACAGTAAATACTGTTTTTTGAAAAGTTCTACAACTTTTCTGACAACTCCCTTTTATCTGGTATAGCTGTTTTTACCTAAAACCATACTAAATAAATACAGGAAGTGATATTTGATCTCATGGTTCAGATTTGATGACATACCATATTTTGGATAGAATTGTGCTGATTAAATGCTCCTACCAGAGGTGGCAGGAAACCCACTAAAATCATCATACCATTGATGTGTCCAATTATATGGAAAAAATGCATCTAAATTGGAGTCAAGTGTGCTCTTTACAGGAGCGTTAAACATTGTCCCTATAATGTTATCCACCCTTTTCAGTGACATCTTCATATATCCAAATTCTACATCCACTGCAGGTCCATCTCATCGTGTATTGTGAATGAATGGAGTCTGAATTCATTAATATGTATGACATAAAGGAGGATGTGAGTATCATGCACTCTTCATTTCTAGAGTGCTAGAGGTAGCCAGTTGCGTTAGAATGCATCATATTTTTCCACTAAATTGAATATTTTTTCTTAATATAATAGCTTTTCATTTAGTGGCAGATTTTTTCAGATTTTTTCATGAATTAAAGTGGATTGGTAAATTCTTGAATTAATGAATTGTATCAGGAGGACACTGGCCTGAGCTAAGATTTACACGTGTTGGTACTGAGGGGTTGACTGTCCCCAGGCACCTATGTGCATGAGCTAATTTTTATAAGAGAAAGAGAGCCTACCAGGAGGAAGTTTTATATAGGACTGTCCACTGCAGAGATGAAATATGGTGAATGGAAAAGAGAGTATGATGAATGGGCCCAGCCCAGGCCTATGAACTACATCAGAGCTTTTGACTAAGAGTAGCAAAAGTAGAAGCTGAAGGACTGTTCTCATGGGGACTTTGAAACATGTGCTTTCTGAAGCGTGACGTAGAGTGGGTTGATGCCTGTACCTCACCCCCCCCAGCCTTTTATTTGGTATCCAGCACCATTCCTGCACTGTGAGAGTTCTAGGGCATTGATGGTGGTACTTGAAAGGGCAGCATCAGTGTCTAGACAAATAGCTTATAGAGTAGGCTGAATAACGGGTGCCCCAAAATATCCACATTATACTTCCCACTGCCTTCAATGTATTACTGCTATGGAATGAATGTTTGTGCCTCCCTCAGATTCATATGTTAAAGCCTTAATCCCCAAGGTGATAACATTTGGAGGTGAGACATTTCAGAGGTAATTAGTTTAGATTAGGTCATGTGGACTGAGTCCGCACGGTGTGATTAATGCCCTAATAAAAAGGGAAAGACACAGGAGAGCAGTTGGGGTCCTCACTCTGAACTTGGACTTCTCAGTCTACAGAACTGTGAAAAATAAATGTTTGTTGTTTAAGCTACCCAGTCTGCAGTATTTTGTTATAGTATCTCAAAGTGACTAAGACAATTACCATTCATGGGTAAAGGGACTTTGTAGATGTGATTTAGCTGAAGATCCTGAGGTGGGGAGGTTATCCTGGATTTTTCAGGTGGGCTTAATGTTATTGTAAGCGTCCTCATAAGGAGGAAGCAGGAAGATCAGAATCAGAAAAGGATGTGACAAAGGAAGCAGAGATTGTAGTACTGCACTCTGTAGATGGAACAGGGGCCCATGAGACAAGAAATACAGGCAGCTTCTAGAAGCTGGAAAAGGGAAGGTGATTGATTCTGCCTCAAGCCCTCATAAGGAACGCAGCTCTGCCGACATTTTGACTTTAGCCCCATAAAACCCATTTTACGGTACTTCTGACCTCCAGAATGATAATAAGTTTGCATTATTTTAAACCACTGAGTTTGTGATAATTTGTTACAGCAGCAATAGGAAACGAGTATAGCTTGTAAGGACCGACACACACGGGTGGTGGTCAGCACGCTCAGAAGAACCCACTGGAGACACGATGGAAGAACAGTAGTGCCAGTAGTAGTGTCAGCGGACACATGGGAGACATGCTCCGGGACCTCCCGGAAAGTATTGCGGTGGGGGGGCTTGGCAGGGGTCTGAGACTGTGTTGCAGCTGGGGTCAGTGAGCCATCAAGATTGGAACTAATAACTACTCAGCAGTAAAAGGAGTGAACTACTAATACACACAACATCATGCATGAATCTCAAAAACAGTATGTTAAGCAATAGAAGCCAGAAGCAAAATATCTAAACCATAAGAATAACAGTACGGAATCTGTATACAGAAAGCAAATCTATGGTGATAGAAATCAGAGGTAGTGGTTGCAGTCAGTGGGAGGAGAGAAGTTGACTGAAATGGAACCAAAGCGTTTCTGAGGTGATGGAAATCTTTGTTGTTTTGAGTGCTGGTTACACTGGTGTATACAATTGTCAAAACTGATAGAACTGAGCACTCTAGATGGGTGCATTTTTTTGTGTTAATTACATCACAATGAATAAAAGAAGGTCCTTTGCTCCAAAATTTTTAAAAAAAAAGATTGAAATTAATAATCTGGTTTTATTTGTACACATAGACCAGTGAAGCATGGGGACATTCCACTTACAGGATGATTCAAACAGACCTGACTTGCAAATAAGCTTACTAAGTCTTTCACTGACTTGAGCTTGAACAGCTTACTTGTCACTGATGGAAACAGCGTGTCCTCATTGCAGCCTTCCACTCCTTCCTCTCCACCCTGTGATCTGCCATCCAGAGTTACTCACTTTCCTAGAGGGCAGAGGAGGCCTGAAAAGCTCAAGCATAGTCAAAACCAATGCCTCATTCTAGGGAAAGCAAATTGGTTTTCTGACACAATTGCTGGTTTGAGGAGATATTGTATAACCAAAGAAATACCATCTGACATCTGAATCTATGGGACACTCATTCTGGATGAGAACTACGTATCTGGCAACTGCACTTGGTTACATGTACTTCAGGTCAACGGAGGTGGGAGGAGGGGCATGGCCCTGGGTTGTGACTGATAGCTTATATAGTTGCAATCACTTGACATTAACAGTTCTGTAAAAATTATTAAGGAGATTTAGAAAAAATTACATATGAATCATGTGGACTGTTTCACATACAATTATGGTAAAAGTCACTTATGTATGTTTTATGCAGCTCATTTTAATAACACATCAAAACAGTGAGTTTGTTTTATTGTGCTATAAATTCTTTCCACTTGGCCTATGAGTTCCTAAAAAAAATTTCAAGATTAAAATGAATTTTATTTCCAAGTTTCTAATAGTTATAATTAAAAGACTAAATTTTGAAACAGATTTTTGTATAAAGGTGCATGGATAGGCATCAGTACAGGTACCAGTAATGTCAGGTGAGGGCCAATTAAGGTTAAGGGGTTTTCTGATTGAATCTTGGTCCAATTCTTATCTTTCTTTTGACAGCACAAGTACTTGCTACATCAGAGGACACTTGACATTATAGCAACACAAATATATTAACACCCTTGTAACTACTTGTAAGGTCATGTGAAGGTATGAAGACTGTGCTGGGAGCAATAATTAAGCTCATCCAGGCATCATCACCCCCAGGCACATCTGTAAAGTATGAACAGTGTTTCTCTTCTTTCTTCCCCCTTTGTGACTTCCCCTTTAGCATCTTTCACTGTACCCCACAGAGATAGTAATACCCCTCTCTGCTCCTGACCCTCCTGGGGCCCTTCCTGGGTTTTCACATAAGCCCATCTATGTGGTTCCTACCATGACAGGAGGGAGCACATCAGTTCAGAGGCACCTTGGCTAACACATACATGGCTCAAAATACATGTGTTAAGTGAGTGAATAAACGATTGAGTACATATATATGTATGCATGAAGGAATTATAAAACGAATAGCCTTCTTTCACAAGCATCATCTCATACTGGGGGTCCTTCTCTTTATTGACTTTACTTTCTTGCATTAATAACTCTGCAAAATAACTCTGCACACCCATCCCCAGTTATACTGTAGGTGGAGAAATATATATATATGTCTATATATGTACATACACACATAATATAAAATATATATTTAATAAACTGATATATATGACATACATAGTGTCATATATATGTATATGACAAAAGAATAGTGCTGCCACTTCCTTTGGTGCGTGGTAGGGCAGCAAGGATGCACTGAAGTATAATGGAACACACAAGTTTTAAGGTCAGACAGCCCTGGGCTTGAATCTCAACTATGTCCCTAATTAAATCTGTAATATGGGCATATTACTTACCATCTCAGAGTCTCACCTTCCTCATCTGTAAAATGGGAATATTAATATGTACCTTCAAGAAAGCATAATCAAGACCTTATTTATATATCAATCCTAAACCTAGCAGTTAGTCCTCCTATTGTAGGAGGAGGCTTATAAGCCATTCCTGTAGTTACAGGGGGAACAAAAATGCAGAACATAGATAATTCTAGAGGAATGACTTGCTGAGAGCAGGCATTTAGCAGAGCGTATTGAAGGAAAGCTCTTCTCAGTGTTGCAGTTGCTAAACAACCATAGGCAGAGGCTGGAGATCTTGTCCTACTAGCAATGAAAGTTTTGATATAATGAACAGCTTCATGGGCAGAACCAAAATGGGGCACTGTAAGTTCAGCAGAGCCTTACAACACAAGCAATAAAATTCTGACAGAAATAGAAGGTTTCTTAATCCTATTTGGTATAGGTTTTTATCAATTTCTAATGAGTAGGTATGAAAAAAATGTCAGAACACCAGATACTGTTATTACTTCCGTAACTGCTACTCTACAGGAAGTCATAAAAATTCCTCTGGATTAATTATTTCAACCAAGTTTTGTTTTCCACTCAAAGCTGCAGAAATAAGATGTTCCTTCCAAGAGTCTCCCACCTGATTATAGTTCTAGTGTCTCCAGATGTGTTTGTTGGCCATTCCTAAAGCACAGAAATGGATTTTTGTGTCCTACACAGAGAATTTCTTTGTCTTGCCAAGATTGGTTTTCACTCTAAAAGTCAGAGAAAGAGACTCCGCATTAACTCCATGTTCAAATAAGATCTGGAAACCTCACTCTAACCTTATCCTCCCAGACTCTAGAGTCAATAGTCATGGAGGAAACAGTGATGAACCTCCAGTTTTCCACAATTTCACTTGCTTGGGCAGTAAGTCAAAATACATTACAATGATGGTTTTCAACAAGAATCAATTTTATTTCCTGGAGGGGGGGGTGCATTTGGCAATATCTGTAGACATTTTTATTTGTCATAACTGGGGAGATGCCACTGGCATTTACTGGGTAGAGGCCAGGAATGCTACTAAAATTCTTGCAATGCTCACTAATTCCCATAAAATAATTATCTGGTCCAAAATGCCAACAGTGCTAAGTCAGGAAACCCTGCATTACAGTAATATATGCTGTATTTAATCCATACTAATCCATCAGAGGCTGAACACCATGTTATAATACGGTGCTCGAGTTGAGTCTGGGTTCCCTACTCCCCTAACAGAGGTGTCACATCTATCATAGGGAGTCTACAGGAAGATGATTCTTAGGATTCTTCATAGTTAGAAACTTGCCTGAAATGACTTAGTTTGAGGCTCAGTAATTTTATTTTTTAAAATTTTTTATTGGAGTATAGTTGATTTACAATGTTGCGTTAGTTTCAGGGAGGCTCAGTAATTTTAAACATGTTTCAGAATATTTTTTCACAAATATTGCATTGGAATGCTTTTATAATTTTCTGAAAGCTGGATTTAAAAGCTCAAGATCTAGTATACAGTCCCACCTTGCAAACTATCTGCTGTGTAACTTTAACAAAGTCCCTTAACATCCATGAGCTTTGCTGCTTACATTTACAAAATGAAGTAAAACATATGTATCTACCTCATGGGAAGTTTTAAGGAAAAAACTTTAAATGGCATAAATAAAATCACTTTCACAAGTATAAGATAAACATAAGGTATTATAGTGGCTTTTTGAAATATAAATTCCTTTTGAATAATCAAGCAACTGATTTTCATGACCTTTTCTTTTTTTAAAGAGTAAATATATCAATTTTTCAGATAATTTAAAGACCCTACACATTTCTAAAATTTGTACATAGGATCCTAGTCCACACCACCAATTTTGCTTTAATGGAAAGGGATAAAAAATTTAAACTAAATTTGATGGAGTAGACTCTATGAAGCACAATCTTAATTTAAATAAATGGCACCTTAGCTTTTATACTTACTTGTTTACACACACAGACACACACACACACACACGGTTGGCTCCCAAATTCGTAACAATTTTAATTTGCCAAAGAAGATGGCTGTTTTTTGAGACTTTAAGCTAAGAACCTGCTCTTACCATATAATCACAAATACTGCTTAGAGGATTAAATCTGTAATCACAATGTACAGCAAAAAGGAATAATGACAAGTATATATTATACACTGAGAGGAGGTGAGTTGATGTACTAAATAGGAAGTCATACACTCAGATGCCTGTAGAGGACCAGGCAGAACATTTCTGTGAAGCAGGTGTAAGACAACAGGGAGCCTGGGAAAGGCACATACCACTCACCTCCAAGCCGGTGTTGTCATGTGGGATTATAGGTCTCGTACTTCCAGATCTTAGAATTTTTAAAGAAAAACCAGAAATCTTGATATTGATATGAGATTTTCGTACTTTGAAAGCGTCTACAGAGTAAATTCTGCCTAATGGCTGTCTGCAACCACTGTTCTAAATAAACTGTTTAAAGATAATACTTTTCACCCCAATGTCCCAATCTTTAAGAAAGAAGAAAAAAATGTTTGACCAGTGATTCTTTCTGTTGTTCCTCAGTAAAGTCCCTCTAAGGGACATGGAAAAGAGAAACCATGAGAAGTCTGCACAGCAACCCAGAACCTGTCTTCAAGGCCATGATGCCTTGGCCGCCCCTTCTTACCCGCCATCCCCACGACCCTCAAGTGAGAGGACCAGGATCTCACAGAGATCTGAAAACACTTCCATAGAATGTAGCTCCCTTCATAGGAATAAACCACCTAATCATGTTTGTGTCAACTCCATAACCATTGCTCCTTTTCAGAATGATTCAGGTTTAAACTCAAGATAATCAGACGTATTGTGGTACAGTTTAAGAGGAAATATTGCAAAGTTACAGTAAATATTTCAACAAGTACATTCAAATAATCTACATCATTTATGTATTGCTTACTAAACTATATGCCATATGTACAATTTTGATAATTTATATCAAAAATTTCTTAATAAGTATAGATTTCCTATATAGAGAAAATGGAGAATCTGTCAAATAGAGAATCAGGATATCAAACACTTAGTTGTTTTTTCTCTTAGATTAGGGTGAACAACTATCCTGGTTTGCCCAAGATTGCCCTGGTTTTAGAACTGCAAATTTTGTGTTCTGTGAAACCCCTTAGTCCTGGACAAATCAGAATGGTTGGTTATTCTTAATTGACCATTTTTTCCCCAAGTAAAAATATTTTCAATAAATATAATAACCAAGTATTAATGATTTATATTTCTATCTCTTTGGTATGATAAAAAACAACTTAATACTGTATTGTATGATTGAAATTCGCTAAGAGATTAGAACTTAAATGTTCTCACCAAAAAAACAGAAACAAAAACCAAAAAACAAAAAAAGATAAATATGTAAGGTGATAGATGTGTTAATTACCCAGGTGGGAGGAATCTTTTCAAAATATATACATATTCATTTATCACAATGTACACTTTATTTTTTTTAATAATTTTATTTTTTTAGCTTATTTTTTATTTTTAGCTGCGTTGGGTCTTCGTTGCTGTGCGTGGGCTTTCTCTAGTTGTGGGGAGCAGGAGCTACTCTTCGTTGCAGTTCATGTTGCAGTGGCTTCTCTTGTTGCAGAGCACGGGCTCTAGGCACTCGGGCTTCAGTAGTTGTGGCACACAGGCTTAGTTGCTCCGCGGCATGTGGGATCTTCCTGGACCAGGGCTCGAACTCATGTTCCCTGCATTGGCAGGCGGATTCTTAACCACTGGACCACCAGGGAAGCCCACAATGTACACTTTAAATATCTTAAAATTTTATGTCAGTTATACTTCAATAAAGCTAAAAAAATAAAATCAATCTGGATTGTCTGAAAAAGAAAAGAATAAATGATTAGAGCATCTAGGTAGAATCTGTGAACCTTCTCTCAAGACACTTGTAAAAAATCATGACCTAATCATACTCTAGGTTCATTTCTTAATCCTGGAGTGTCATCATGATCTTTTCTTGAGAATGAGTGGCTATACTTTTGCTCCGGTAATATTTTAGTTTTTTGAGACACATTCTAGCTGTCAAAAAGGACCTCAGGCACGTCAAGTTCTATCAGCAGCGCTCCATGAAAGAAATCCCAGTTCTTCTTCAGTCCTTTTGAGAAGTGTGCCTCCCTTGCAAAGTTTTGCCCTGTGAGAACCTGCCAGTGATGCCCTTCTAGGTGGTCTTGCTTCCTACAGAAACCCCTTCTCAGACCCTAGCCCCAATTTTTTTCAAAGAAGGCTAATTCATAATTTGTTTTGTTAGTTTGTCTTAAGGTAAGCTCTAGCTGCAACTATTCCTTTACCCTCAATTTTCCAGAATTTAAGGCACTCATGAATTACTTATGTGTCTATGTATTGAAACCCTCCCTGAAGCTCTCACTGTCCCCTATTGCTACTTCAAGCTGCTTCAGGTCTCAGGTAGACCTTTGATTTCACAACGGAGTTTTGCCTCTCTCTCTCTCCAAAATATTTTAAAACACATTTAAATTGGAGACCAGAATACATTCTTGATTTTGCTTTTTACTATTTAAAATAATAGTAGTGGCTGTGAGGATGGGTTTGAAAGAATAAGCTATTATGGGTAGGAATAACACCAGAAGGAGGGAGTGGGTGGTGGAGGAGGAAGAGAAAGGGGAGAGGTAGAGATGGAGAGTAGAGAAAGGAAAATAACCCTTATCTTCTTCCTTATCTTCTCTTTTTTTCTTGGTAGAAGTCCCTGATTCTGTGTCCACTTCTCCATTTGAAATCATCTCATCTCTACTTTGACCCCAGCCAGATAGCATACCTGATATGTGATAAAATTGATTTTTAAAATATCATCTTTATTTCACGTGCCATACCCTGAATATTGGATTGAAATAGAACAGCAAAAATTTATATTAATTAAGTAAACCGCTTTCAAATATTTGCAAATAGGACTTTCAAGTTATTATGTAAATTTATGCAAAAATGCAAATCAGAAGGTTCCCCAGTTTTGATGTGATAAAATCTGATACTTTTATTATAAACGTCTATGATTTTCCCCACAGCTCCACTGAAAAATGAAAGTGCCAAGCACTGTCTTTTTTCAGCCCTTCCCCTTGGAATTCCTGTCACTTCTATTTAGCATACCTTATTTCTTCATGGAAATAGCACGGTTTAGTTTATTAAAAATTCATGGGACACAATTTTCTCTTGAGTACATAGGGCCTAAGGCTTTCAACCATGTCTGTGTTATTGCCTAAAAACTTACCTATGTTTAAAAGATTCATGAATTTAGAGTTACTGTTGGCCAAGTGTCAGCAAAGACTTTTCTTAGAGTTACAGAACACAGGATTAGAAAAAACTGTAAGAGGTCATTCATTCTGTCTTTACTTCTAGAAATACTTGCTTGCCCTACATTAATCAAAACCAATAAATAACTAATCTTACTATTAAAAAAATATGATGTCACCCCTTACCTTAATATTTAGATATTTCAGTGAAGGGCCTATTTCTTATGGAATGATGCCTTTTGTTGCAATAATGATTCTATTTTCTCTTACTAGATAGAGTTTTTTCTTTTACATCTTTATTGTAGAGTTTTTAAGTAGTCTCTATGCTTCAAAATTCCTCTTTTTCAAATTTTCATGATTATGTTTCCTGATCTATTCTTAAAAAAATTTTTTTCAAAGTCTCAGGTTTCTAATTTTATTTGTGAATTTTAAAATTCCCGTATACAGGTTATCTGGGGATACAGAAGTTTTTTTTAAACCACTCTAAATTTCTGTGTTGGAATAATCAAAATTCTTTACATACTCTTCTATATTTATATAAGTAAAGGGGCCTGTGTTTGACCTATTCCTCTTCTTTTCAAAACATTATTTTTAATTTTTATAAAATATACATAACATAAAATTTACCATCTTAACCATTTTTAAGTGTACATTTCTGTGGTAGCAAGTACATTCATATTGTTCACATTGGGGGGGATACAGATTTTAACCACCCAAATACTAACCTAGATAATATTTGACTTCTTTGATCCCACAGCTTTCAGTATGTTTTATGAATTTTGTACTGTTTTCTATTGTTTATTTTATAACCCAAACACCTAGCACAGAGTTTGCGAGTCAATAAATGTTAAAGATCAAGGACTCCAATAAATCTTTGTGAAGAT
Source organism: Eubalaena glacialis (assembly GCF_028564815.1). Taxonomy (NCBI): domain Eukaryota; kingdom Metazoa; phylum Chordata; class Mammalia; order Artiodactyla; family Balaenidae; genus Eubalaena; species Eubalaena glacialis. The sequence goes on from NC_083721.1 coordinate 115,903,998, forward strand.
CCACAAAGGGAGTCCATCAGTGTTGGGAGCCTGAAAGTTTGTGAAATGGAGCTGAAAACCCAAACTGCTCTATTAAAAGCTACATTTTGTGTTATGATTCTCATCTATTATTAGTGTTGTCTAAGATTCGAGTACTTCATTTATTGAATGCCTGTTCAGTGGGTCTTAAAACTAGATATCATTATTTCCCGGGGGACAAAACCAGTGTGATTCACTCATCTAGATTATTCTATCCATTTCATCCCTTCAGGGCTGCAAGCCTATCTAGAATGTATTAAGATGACAGAGATTTTTACCCAGATCTGAGGTCATGAAAAGAATTTAAAATCATGTTTTGAGCATCAGCACCTTTACATGTCTAATATTCATAATTGCAATCACTTATCAAGTTTATACTATGTTCCAAGGACTGTGCTAAAAAGCATTTTGCGATTTTATGTAATCCTCACAACAACCCTATCAGGTAATGCTGTCACCTTCACTGTGCAGGTGAGGAAACTGTCTTAGATTAAATGGCTTACCCAAATTAGCAAAGCTAGGGAGTGGCAGAGATAAGATTGAATCCAGTCTGTCTGATTTCAAAGCCTTGTTATTGTTTTACTATGTCAATATTTTCTACAGATTGATGACTGACCTACAATTCACCTGTTAGTATTGATGAGAATTGAAGCTTTGGATAAGCATGAAAGTGAAAGGTGATAAACTTCTTTTTAAAAATAAGAGTATGGAAAGTTAAATTGCAATGAATAATTTGATTGATAGAGGCATTTCAATGTTGTGCTCAATCTCAGAAAATAGAGGACCCATAGGAATGTAGGGTACACTTCCTTGCCTTTAAGCAGAACCATGCTTCTATCACAGAAAGCTGACTGTGAATTTTTAAAATATATTTTCTATATTTATATATATTAGTTTGTATACTTTATATATTAATAGATTTACATGTTAATATTTTGTATCTATATTACATATAGATGTTTGAAAAAGAAGATTGCATAACCATCTTCTTCTTTATATAATTTTACAGAAAAACACATAACATAAAATTTACCATCTTATCCATTTCTGAGTATACAGTTCAGTGGTATTAAGTATATTCACATTGTGCAACCAATCTCCAGAACTTTTTCATCTTGCAAAACTAAAACTTCATACCCATTAAAAAAACAATCCCTCATATACTGCTCCCCCAGAACCCCCTGCCACTGTCAGCAACCACCATTTAACTTTCATTTCCATGAATCTGACTACTCTAGGTACCTTGTATAAGTGGAATCATACAGTATGTGTGTGTGTGTGTGTGTGTGTGTGTGTGTGTGTGTGTGTGTGAGACTGGCTTATTTTACTTAGCTTAATATCCTCAGCGTTCATCCATCTTGCAGCATGTGTCAAAATTCTCTTCCCTTTTTTTTAAAATTGAAGTATAGTTGATATATAATATTGTGTTAGTTTCCAGTGTACTGCAGAGTGAGTCAGTTTTATATGTGTATTTCAGATTATTTCCCATTATAGGTTATTGCAAGATATTAAATATAATTCCCTGTGTTATACAGTAAATCCTTGTTGCTTATCTGTTTTACGTATAGTAGTTTTTATCTGTTAATCTCATACTCCTATTTAGCCCTTCTCCATCCTCTGTCCCCTTTGGAAACTGTAAGTTTGTTTTCGACGTCTGTGAGTCTGTTTCTGTTTTGTATATACATTCATTTGTATCATTTTTTAGATTCCACATATACATGATATCATATAATATCTGTCTCTCTGACTTACTAAGTATAATATTCTCTAAGTCTATCCATGTTGCTGCAAATGGCATTATTTCATTCTTTTCTATGGTTGAGTAATATTCCATTGTATTTTTGTGCCACATCTTCTTAAGCCAGTAGTCTGCTGATGGGCACTTGGGTTGTTTCCATGTCTTGGCTATTGTAAAAAGTGCTGTTATGAACATTGGGGTGCATGTATCTTTTCAAATTAGAGTTTTCGTTTTTTTTGTACAGCAAAGGAAACCATCAACATCATGTTTTCCAGATATACCCAGGAGTGGGATTGCTGGGTTATATGGTAGTTCTATTTTTGGTTTTTTGAGAAATCTCCATTCTGTTTTTCATAGTGGCTGTACCAATTTACATTCCCACCAATGATGTAGGAGGGTTCCCTTTTATCCACACACTTTACAACATTTATTATTTGTAGACTTTGATGATAGCTATTCGGACAGGTGTGAGGTGATACCTCATTGTGATTTTGATTTGCTTTTCTCTAATAATTAGCAATATTGAGCATCTTTTCATGTACTTGTTGGCCATCTGTATGTCTTTGGAAAAATGTCTGTTTAGGGCTTCTGCCTATTTTTTGATTGCGTTGTTTGTTTTTTCAACATTGAGTTGTATGAGCTGATTATATATTTTGGATATTAACACCTTGTTGTTTGCATCATTTGCAAATATTTTCTCCCATTTCACAGGTTGTCTTTTCATTTTGTTGATGGTTTCATTCACTGTACAAAAGCTTTTAAGTTTCATTAGGTCCCATTTATTTACTTTTGCTTTTATTTCTTTTGCTTTGAGAGACTGATCTAAGAAAATATTGCTATGATTTATATCAGAGAATATTTTGCCTATGTTCTCTTCTAGGAGTTTTATGGTATCATGTCTTATATTTAGGTCTTTAAATCATTTTGAATTTATTTTTATATATGGTGTGAGAGAGTATTCTAATTTCATTGATTTACATGTAGTTGTCCAGCTTTCCCAACACCACTTGTTGAAGAGACTGTCTTTTCTCCATTGTATATTCTTGCCTCCTTTATCATAGATTAATTGACTGTAGGTGTGTGGGTTTATTTCTGGGCTCTCTCTTCTGTTCCATTGATCTGTATGTCTATTTTTGTGCCAGTACCATGCTGTTTTAATGACTGTAGCTTTGTGGTATAGTCTGAAGTCTAGAGGGGTTATACCTCCAGCTTTGTTCTTGTTCCCTTCCTTTTTAAGCCTGAATAATATTCCATTGTATTATATATCACATTTTGTTTAACCATTTATCAGTTGATGGACATCTGGGTTGCTTCCACCTTTTGGCTATGGTAAAAAAATGCTGCTATGAACATGGATATACAGATATTTCTTCAAGAGTTTGCTTTCAGTTCTTTTGTGTGCATACTCAAAAGTGGAATTGCTGGATTATTTGGTAATTTTTTTTTATTTGTTCAAGGACCACCATACTTTTTTTTTTTATAGTATGCACCATTTTACATTACCACAAACCGTGCACAAGAGTTTCTACTTCTCTGCATCCTCACCAACACTTTTTATTTTCAGTTTTTTTTTTTTAATAGCCACCTAATGGGTGTGAGGTGATATCTCACTGTAGTTATGATTTTCATTTTCCTAATGATTAGTGCTGTTGATCTTTGCATATGCTTGCTGGCCATTTATATATCATCTTTGGAGAAATGTCTATTCAAATCCTCTGCCCATTTTGTAAATTGGGTTGGGTGTTTTTGGTGATGAGTTATAGGAACCAACTTGATTCTTATCAGAGTTTCTATTGCAGCATCTGACAACCTTCAGATAAGAAGAGCCATAAGTACTCCAAGATAAAATACCAAAGCATTAAACAAAACTGCAAGTGGATTTGTGTACTCTTCCCTTGTTAAGTATGAACACAAGAGCAGTTTTTAAAATGTAGACTGATTTAAAGTGCATAAACATTTGGTAAACCTAAGGAAGCATTTAATTTTGATTTCTAATATATTCTTGTCACATGACAGAACATTAATATGACTAATATTTGAATTAGAATAGAGTTTAGATACCATCTAATCCAATTCCTTCATTTTGCAGATAAGGAAACATTAAAGAAGAGAGAATATTTGCTATGTAGATAATTAATGGCACAACTGGGCCTGGAAGCCAGAGCCCAGGTCTCCAGTTAGGGCTGCTATTCCACTTCTTGCACTGCTGTCCCTGAGTAGAATAAAGCTGAGCATGTTACTTTTGGAATTTACTGAATTAGGATCCCAAACACCCAGATTCTGTTCTTGCTCTTGCTACTTACTTGTTGTACTATATTTAGCAAGACAGTCAACTACAGTGATGTTCAGTATTTTCCATCAATAGACAAGCATAAAAATACTTGTCCTGTCCAATATCATGGTGATTGTGACGTACAAATGAGATAAATTATGTAAAATCAATCTGAAAATGTATGTGCTGTGTATTGGTTTGAGATTATTTCAAATCCACTTGTTTATGACTTAAGTAAAATTGTTTTATTCTGCTTGTTTACGACAAAGACAGCAAAAACAAAGAGTTTTTAAGAAGTAAAGTTGTTGTGATATAAGAATGAAGTAAGTTGTTTTAGGATGTCATCATCTCATCTGTTGTCCTTAATAAGCACTTAATAGCTCAGCTGCTTAGGGGCCCTGCTGGGAGCTTACTGATAAGAACATGTGGAGAAGCACCTATGGCAAGGGGACATTTAGACTATAAATACTGACAGTTTGTGAGGAATATCTGAGAGAGAGTATTCTGGTCTGGGCAGAAGATACATTTTGCTGATCTAACTCTCTGAAGATCTTGAGACACTTGTTCCTGCTGTGGCCAGGTTACTCTTGGTGGGCAGTGGTGTTAAGCCATGCAGCAGTTTCAGGAAGAAGAGAGACATCTGTTCCTGCCTGGATAAGACACTCCTCGTAGGCAGTGGTGTAAGCTGGGCAATGGTCCCTTGAATGATAACCCTCGAGCAGCCTAGCCTGCCACCAACACCAGTGCCTTCATTCCCTAGCAACGTGCTCTGACAACAAAGGACCTTCATTTTTTGCTTTGGCAGCTGGACTTCAGCTCTTTGTTGGTTAAGCCATCTTTCCTAAGTCCCAATTTGTACAAAGGTACACCTCGAACTAAATTTGGACTTTATTCCTTGTATCTCCTCTTGCCTGGAACAGTAGTGTAACTAATCTATCATTTGTTTGTAGTGTGTTATATTTCTTTATTGGCTTATTAAGAGATACTATCCTCTATGCTATTGGTTTGTGAAGTTATTATAGGTCCCACAGTGAACCTGTGTTAAATAGCTTGCTGGAAAAGACAATCTCAATGTCTAAGCATAATTTGCCCCCCAAACAAGACAGTATATATTGTATTTCATGCAAGTATAAGGTAGTATTACTATTAATGTATACTTTTTCGTGAAGCAGTGTATTAGGATGAAGAAAAAATTTGAGAATCCAGATGCATACTTGTATTTTAATCTTACATTTATCTCTAAGTACTTGTGTCTGACACGTATCAAATCTTCAACAACTCTTCCCTCTTCTGTTTCTGGATTTCATTCTCTTCATCTGAAAAATGAGAAAACCTGGGCTAGATGATAGCTATAGACCAATCCAGCCAAAATACCCGTGATGCTATGAAACAGCATGTCCCACTAAGATCCATTGCAACTAAAAAGTCTTCTGAGTCTATTAAATGTATACCCTGGGCCATAGTAACCTAGACATTGTCCTTATGCTCCATATCCAGGCAAACAAACCAAACAAACAAACTCTCTATTTTATAAAGCCCTGCTTACTAATTCCCTGAATTTCCATGTCTTTCTTCCTCAAAGGTAACCTTTTCCCAGATCGTAAACTAGAATAAAGATTTCTCTCATCTTCTTATTCCCATAACAACAACAGCAAGCACACACACACACACACACACACACACGCACACACAAAACTCCTTTAAATAGGACATACTTTGTGTTTAACTCCCAGATCACCTGCCTATGGCTGAGTAATTTTGGACAAGACATTACATTCCTTAAGACTTCAGTTCTATAAATATATAAAATGGGAGTATCGTTTTCTACTTTCTAGAGTTATGGTCAGGACTGAGTGAGATATCCTACATATGGTGCCTAGCACAGAGCCAGATAGCAGATGCTCATTAAATGTTAATTTTCCTCCTTCCCTTCCCAAATAATCACCATTAGGGAAACTGTCTGGGTCCACAAATAAGACCAGACTCCTTATAACAGGGATGCTGCTTGTGAGAATTACTTAAGGAAGAAAAGCATCTAGCAAACTACAAGAGTTGTTTGTTTATTTGTTTCCCAGTTGATGATTTATGGGAATGCTGACTTCTTGGCAGGCCAAGAGCCAGGACACATAGACACCTAGAGTAGGGATGTTACTGAAGAGGTGAGGAAGGAATATAAGTGGAAACTGAGCATTCAAATCTCTTACCAATGGACCAAGAAAAACGAATTGCTTCACAGTGAAGTTACTTTACAGTGAGTGAAGTCTGGCAGTTTAGAATATAAATTTTCAAAAAGTGGCTGTGTAGAAATCTTTTTTTTTTTTTTTTCTTGAGGGACAGGTATTTCTGACATGGCTGAGGAAGCTCGTTAAAGGAGTTAATCTGAGTCTGAAACAAACCATCAGATTAGATTGCAAATATAAACTTCACAAGAAGGCACACACTTAAAGGAAATCTTTAGAGTAGTTGTACTCATGATCATGGGTCTCTATTAAAATGCAAGTGGTATTTGACCAATATCTATAGCCCTTCTCTCTTTCTCCCTCTCTGGGAAATGCATTAGTGGTTATTTCAAATTGGTTTTTATTTAGGAAATAGTCCATATTAAATCCTGTCTGAACTGAATCATTGATCAAGATACTTGCTTAGTGGTAGATCCATATTGGAACCAGAACCCAGGGTGACAGAATCTCCAGACCCTTTCACTGTCTATTCTGGGTGCTGGTCCTCCAAATCAATTTTTCTCTCTGGACAATGATGTTTTTTACTCTAAATGAGGGTCTCTTAACCCCAACTCTATAATATTTTGGTCTGGCTAATTCTTTAGGGATTGTCCTATCCATTATAGGATGTTTAGCAGCACCGCCAGTCTCTACCACCTAGATGCCAGTAGCACCCCACCCCTCCAATCGTGACAATCAAAAATGTCTCCAGGGGCTTCCCTGGTGGCGCAGTGGTTGAGAATCTGCCTGCTAATGCAGGGGACACGGGTTCGAGCTCTGGTCTGGGAAGATCCCACATGCCACGGAGCAACTAGGCCCGTGAGCCACAACTACTGAGCCTGCGCGTCTGGAGCCCGTGCTCCGCAACAAGAGAGCCTGCGACAGTGAGAGGCCCACGCACCGCGATGAAGAGTGGCCCCCGCTTGCCACAACTAGAGAGAGCCCTCGCACAGAAACGAAGACCCAACACAGCCAAAAAAAATAAATCAATTAAAAAAAAAAAAAAAAAAAAAAATGTCTCCAGACAGTGTCAAATGTCCCCTGGGGGACAAAAGTCACCCCAGATTGAGAATCACTGTCCTTAACAGGAGGAAAGATGTGCTCATTTCCAAGCATAAAAGCTGTTTACCTAAGTATCTATTGTCCTACATAAGATATTCAGTTTTCAAAAAAGAATCACAAGGCATATGTAAAGGAGGTACCACTTTGAAGAGAAAAATCAGGCATCAGAGGCAGACTCAGATATGACCCAGATGTTGGAAATTTCAGATAAGTATTTAAAATAACTATAGGTCAAGATGGTGGCATGGGAGGACGTGGAGTTCATGTCTCCCCACAACTAGGGCAGCTGCCACACACTGGTGGGTGACCTCAATGCCCAAGAAGATGGGAGGAACCCCTGATCAACTGGGTAGGATGTGGGGAGGAGTGAGGGGGGAGGAAAAGTGGAGGCTGGACAGGACTGGCGCCCCTGAGGGGTGGCTGGGAGAGGGGAGGGGTGCCCATGCCTGGAGGGACCTTCAGAGGCTCGGAGGTTGGGGGGGGAAGTGTACCTAGTATTTCCCCTGCCCAATTGGCCCCGGGAAGCCTGCTGGGCTCCCGGGCTGGGTCCTCCGCCCTCCAAGGCCACCTCTGGGCCACGTTGGTCCTAGGGGCATAGGAGGGAGCGGGGGGAAGAGGAGAGGCGGACAAGGAGGGGCCCCCTGGGATCAGAGGATCAGGGGAGGAGCAGAGAGTGTTTCCCCTGCCCACTTGGCCCAGGGAAGCCTGTTGGGCATACAGGTCTGGTCCCCTGACTTCCAGGGCTCCCTCTAGCCACGTGGGTCCTAGGGGCATAGGAAGGAGGTGGGGGAAGAAGAAGAGATGCCAACGGGTAGGGAACCTCCAGGATCGGAGGATTGGTGGGGGGGAGAATGCACCTAGCATTTCCCCTGCCCACTCGGGCCCAGGGAGCCTGCTGGGGTCCCAGACCTGGTCCTCAGCCCTCCAAGGCCGGAGGCACTCCTGGGCCCCTCCTGCTGCATTGAGCCTAAGCCCCACCCCCCACCCCCCAGGGCCTTTTCCGGCCCAGTGGGTCCTAAGCATAGGCCCTGCCCACCACCTAAACCCCGCCCACCACAGCCAAGACCTTTTCCGCCTTTCTTTTTTTCTCCTCTTTTTTGCTGCTATGGTTCTGTTTTACCTTCCAGTTGCTTCATCTATATTTTTTTTTTTAATTTTATTTATTTATTTATATTTTTGGCTGTGTTGGGTCTTCATTTCTGTGCGAGGGCTTTCTCTAGTTGCGGCAAGCTGGGGCCACTCTTCATCGCGGTGTGCGGACCTCTCACTGTCGTGGCCTCTCTTGTTGCAGAGCACAGGCTCCAGACGCACAGGCTCAGTGGTTGTGGCTCACAGGCCTAGTTGCTCCGTGGCATGTGGGATCTTCCCAGACCAGGGCTCGAACCCGTGTCCCCTGCATTGGCAGGCGGATTCTCAAGCACTGCGCCTTCAGGGAAGCCCCTTCATCTATATATTTATTTCTTTAAATTTTTTCTAACATATCTGTTAGTTTTCTAATCTTATTTTTTACTCTTTGTTATTGTTCTACTCCTTTTTTTCTTTCTTTTTTTTTTTCCCACGCCACGTGGCTTTTGGGATCATGAACTGGGGGTAGGGCCTGAGCTCCTGTGGTGGGAGCTCCGAGTCTGAACCTGGAGTAACAGAGAACCTCAGACCCCAAGGAATATTCATCGGAGTGAGGTCTCCCAGAGGTCCTCATCTTGGCACCAAGACCCATCTCTACCCAACAGCCTACAAACTCCAGTGCTGGAAGCCTCAGACCAAAAAACCAATAAGACAGGAACATAATCCCACCCATCAAAAAAAAAAAAAAATGTCACAGATGAAGGAGCAAGGTAAAAACCTACAAGACCAAATAACTGAAGAGGAAATAGGCAACCAACCAGAAAAAGAATTTAGAGTAATGATAGTAAAGATGATCCAGAATCTCGGAAATAGAATAGAAGCATGGATCAAGAAAATACAAGAAATGTTTAACAAATATCTAGAAGAACTAAAGAACAAACAGAGATGAACAACATAATAACTGAAATGAAAAATACACTAGAAGGAATCAGTAACAGAATAACTGAGGCAGAAGAATGAATAAGTGAGCTGGAAGACAGAATGGTGGAAATAACTGCCAAGGAGCAGAATAAAGAAAAAAGAATGAAAAGAATTGAAGACAATCTCAGAGACCTCTGGGACAACACTAAATGCACCAACATTCGAATTATAGGGGTCCCAGAAGAAGAATAGAAAAAGAAGGGTCTGAGAAAATATTTGAAGAGATTATAGTGGAAAACTTTCCTAACGTGGGAAAGGAAACAGTCACACAAGTCCAGAGAGTCCCATACAGGATAAACCCTAGGAGAAACACACCAAGACACATCAAACTAACAAAAATTAAATTCAAAGAAAAAATATTAAAAGCAGCAAGGGAAAAGCAACAAATAACATACAAAGGAATCCCCATAAGGTTATCAGCTGATTTTTCAGCGGAAACTCTGCAGGACAGAAGGGAGTGGCAGAATATACTTAAAGTGACGAAAGACAAAAACCTACAACCAAGATTACTCTACCCGGCAAGGATCTCATTCAGATTCGACAGAGAAATCAAAAGCTTTTCAGATAAGCAAAAGCTAAGAGAATTCACCACCACCAAACCAGCTTTACAGCAAATGCTAAAGGAACTTCTCTAGGCAGGAAACACAAGAGAAGAAAAAGACCCATAAAAACAAACCCAAAACAATTAAGAAAATGGTAATAGGAACATACATATTGATAGTAACCTTGAATGTAAATGGATTAAATGTCCCAACCAAAAGACACAGACTGACTGAATGGATAAAAAAAAATGAGACCCATATATATGCTGTCTACAAGAGACCCACTTCAGACCAAGGGACACATGAAGGGCTGGAAAAAGATATTCCATGCAAATGGAAATCAAAAGAAAGCTGGAGTAGCAATACTCATATCAGATAAAATAGACTTTAAAATAAAGAATGTTACAAGAGACAAGGAAGGACACTACATAATGATCAAGGGATCAATCCAAGAAGATGATATAACAATTATAAATGTTTATACACCCAACATAGTACATAAGGCAAATGCTAACAACCATGAAAGGGGAAATCAACAGTAACACAATAATAGTAGGGGACATTAACACCCCACTTACCCCAATGGACAGATCATCCAAACAGAAAATAAGGAAACACAAACTTTAAATGACACAAAAGACCAGATAGATTTAATTGATATTTATAGAACATTCCACCCGAAGGTGGCAGAATACACTTTCTTCTCAAGTGCACACAGAACAGTCTCCAGGATAGATCACATCTTGTATCACAAATCAAGCCTCGGAAAATTTAAGAAAATTGAAATCATATCAAGCATCTTCTGTAACCACAATGCTATGAATTGTAAATCAATTACAGGAAAAAACTGTAAAAAACACAAATATATGAAGACTAAACAGTGTGCTACTAAATAACCAAGAGATCACTGAAGAAATCAAAGAAGAAATAAAAAAATACGTAGAAACAAATGACGAAAACACAACGACCCAAAACCTATGAATGCAGCAAAAGCAGTTCTAAGAGGGAAGTTTATGGCAATCCAGTCTCACCACAAAAGCAAGAAAATCTCAAACAATCTAACTCTACACCTAAAGCAACTAGAGAAAGAAGAACAAAGAAAACCGAGAGTCAGTTGAAGGAAAGAAATCATAAAGATCAGAGCAGAAATAAATGAAACAGAAATGAAGAAAACAACAGCAAAGATCAGTAAAACTAAAAATTGGTTCTTTGAGAAGATAAACAAAATTGATAAACCCTTAGCCAGACTCATCAAGAAAAAAAGGGAGAGGACACAAATCAATGAAATAAGAAATGAAAAAGGAGAAGTCACAGCTGACACCACAGAAATACAAAGGATTATAAGTGACTACTACAAACAACCATATGCAAATAAAATGGACAGCCATGGAGAAATGGACAAATTCTTGCAAAGGTACAATTCTCCAAGACCTGAACCAGGAAGAATTAGAAAATATAAACAGACCTATCACAAGTAACGAAATTGAAACTGTGATTAAAAATCTTCCAACCAACAAAAGTCCAGGACCAGATGGCTTCACAGGCGAATTCTATCAAACATTTAGAGAAGAGCTAACACTGATCTTTCTCAGACTCTTCCAAAAAATTGCAGAGGGAGGAACACTCCCAAATTTGTTCTGCGAAGCCACCATCACCCTGATACCCAAACCAGAAAAAGATATCACAAAAAAAGAAAATTATAGACCAGTATCACTGATGAATACAGATGCAAAAATCAACAAAATACTAGAAAACAGAATCCAACAACATATTAAACGGATCATACACCATGATCAAGTGGGATTTATCCCAGGAATGCAAGGATTCTTCAATATATGCAAATCAATCAATGTGATACACAATATTAACAAATTAAGGAATAAAAACTATATGATCATCTCAATAGATGCAGAAAAAGCTTTTGACAAAATTCAACACCCATTTATGATAAAAACTCTCCAGAAAATGGGCATAGAGGGAACCTACCTCAACATAATAAAGGCCATATATGACAAATCCACAGCACCCATCATACTCAATGGTGAAAAACTGAAAGCATTTCCACTAAGATCAGGAAAAAGACAAGGATGTCCACTCTCGTTACTCTTATTCAACATAGTTTTGGAAGTCCTAGCCATGGCAATCAGAGAAGAAAAAGAAATAAAAGGAATACAAATTTATTTTATTTTATTTTATTTTATTTTTTCATTGGAGTATAATTGCTTTACAGTGTTGTTAGTTTCTGCTGTATAATGAAGTGAATCAGCTATATCCTCTATATATACCTATATCCTCTCTCTCGGACCTCCCTCCCACCCCACCCCCATCCCACTCACAGAGCACCGAACTGAGCTCCCTGTGCTGTACAGTAGGTTCCCATTAGCTATTTTACACACGGTAGTGTATTCATGTCAGACCTAATCTGCCAGTTCATCTCACCCTCCCCTTTCCCCCCCATGTCCACATGTCCATTTTCTACATCTATATCTCTATTCCTGCCCTGCAGATAGGTTCATCTCTACCATTATTGTAGATTGTACATATATGCATTAATATACAATATTTGTTTTTCTCTTTCTGGCTTACTTCTCTCTGTATGACAGACTCTAGGTCCATCCACTTCTCTACAAATGACCCAATTTCATTCCTTTTTATGGCTGAGTAATATTCCATTGTATATATGTACCACATCTTCTTTATCCATTCATCTGTATTTGGACATTTAGGTTGTTTCCATGTCCTGGCTATTGTAAATAGTGCTGCAATGAACATTGGGGTACATGTGTCCTTTTGAATTATGGTTTTCTCAGGGCATATGCCCAGTAGTGGGATTGCTGGGTCATATGGTAGTTCTATTTTTAGTTTTTTAAGGAACCTCCATACTGTTCTCCATAGTGGCTGGGTTCAAAAATTTGAAGATCTTTCTTTACTGTCACTTATGTTTTGCAGTGTTGCTTACAGGAAAACTAACATCATTCTGATTCTCTTCTTCTGTGGATAAGCTGTTAAATTTTTCTGGATACTCTTAGAAATTTCTCATTTTCCCTAGTGTCCTGATCTCACCAGGAATTGATGAAGTATAAATGGTTTGTGATCAATTCTAGAGTGTCCTTGGTGAGCTCTTTTAATCCAAAGATTTTATGTTTATTAGCACTGGGAGTTGGGGGGTTTTTTTAATGTTTTTTTTTATTATTGTTTTCTTTTCTCTATGCATTCTCCTTCTGGAACTCCACTTAGATAAATTTTCTAACCCTGAGTCTAATGTCTGAGTCTTAATTTTTCCTTAATTTTTAATAACTTTTTGTGTGTAGTGTAAATTCTGAGAGATTTCTTTCATTTTCCAGATCACCAACTTGGTCATAAAGCATGTTCAGTTTACTATTTAGTTAGTCCATTAGATTTATTAGTTCAGCCCTCATTTTAAAATTTTCAGGTATTATTTCTTCTGTAATCTTCAGGGAATCACTCTTCTGTATTTTTTTCTTATTCATAGTATTTTCTTACTTGCATTATGGACAAAAATACTATCAAATTTCTCTAAGTGCGTTAATTAGAAAATTTTTAAGGTTCTCTTTTGTTTTGTAAATTCAAGTTTTTCTGCCTCTGAGGTCAGTTGTTCTGTATGCTCTATTTTTGTTCTCATTTATGGATTTTGGTTTTGATTGTGATCATTGTTCAGTTTTAGGCTTCCCTATCTTAAAACGTTTTTGACTCAAGGAAATCTCAAAACAGGAGAAAGGATGGGCTCACCTACGCAATAGAAGAATAATTTGCATCAGTGTCAGAGAAGTTGAGTCTGGTGGTATGGTGATGCATGTTGAGTGGGGGTAGAACTAGAGGCAGCATTCTATACTGACTGTTCCTGATGCACAGCATGCCAAGGTTCTTGCCCATTCTCTGAGCCTGTTCTCCAGACTTCCTGTTGATTCTGTGGGCTGGCTAAAAGCCTTCCCAAAAGCCCTCTACTGTTTAAGCCTTCAATTGCTTGAAAGAACTCTTTCTAACTAGTATGGATATCCTTCACTGACCTTCGTAGAAGTAAATGAAGGACTAATTTTTTAAACACAACTCTGGAAATTGTGTGGATCCATTTCTCCCAATGCCTCTCCATTTATGGGAGGGATACCTTCATTTTCTGTGTAAATGAGGAGTGAATATGGAAAGAAGGTTTCTCTATACAGAAGGAGAAACACAGTGCCCTATATTTGGCATTATAGGGAGGGCTTCACACTCGGGGTGGAAAGTTTTAGTCAGTTCTAGGCAGAAGTGCCTTTCTCTTTTCTCCTCAGTCCCCTATCTTCCCCTCTCCCCTCTTTTGTGTATTTAGAAGAGGTCTGGTAACAACTGTATTTCTGCTCTTTTCTTCAAGTCTCTGCTCACAGCCCCTTTACGTAATAAACAGGAACTAGGACGGACCCAGTCATCCCATTTGTTAAGAATGTGATTCTTTTATCTTTGTATTCATTGAATCTGAGTTTGTAGCTAAAGTATCTTGCACTGTGGTTTCTTCTGATTAGATTCCGTTATCAATTAATTCCACCTGTTTTTGTCTTATAAAATGTCTTAGAATGTTTGGACCTCTGATGCCACTTCCTTTCCAGAGCTGGTATACATCATCATCATTATTATTGTTGTTGTTGTAAATATTATTATTATTTAAACACTTTTCTACATTCCAGTGGGAACTTGGGAGAGAAGGAAGAGAGTAGATGTGCTCAGTCACCATCTGGTTTTCCCATTACATGAAATTTCTAATGATTCTCAATCTTAGCTGCACCTTGGAGAGTTTTTAAAAAATACCAGTGCCAGAACCTCAGTCCCAACAATGATGATTTATTTAGTCTGGAGTGGAACCCAGGCCTCAGTAGTTTTTAAAACTCCCTAGGTCATTGTAATGTGAAGTCAAGTTAGAGAATGACTCTTCTAAGCAAATATATTGCCATGTTTAAAGAGGAGTGAATTCTCAAACTTCAGTCTCTATAAGAATACTCAGAGGAGATGCTGGAGTCCCTACTCAACATGCTGATTAGGTAGGAATCTGATTATTGCTTCTACTTTAGATATCCTAAAGGGAAACAAGGATCTGAAATTTCCTTCACCAGTTTCTGAATGCTTCTGCTTCTTTCTGTCTTTATTTTTGTGCTTTCACCCTAATACCTACCAAGGGCAGATAAAGATACTGTGACACATCTTCAGAATCCTCAGTGCTATGAATCAAGAAGCTACCCACCAACATTCAGTTAAAGTTAACCTGTAATATGCACCTTATATGTTATTCCCAACCTGGCCTATACCAGAAGTTCTTAAATATCAGCTGGTTTATCTTCTCAGAACTATTTTAATGGCCCATTCTGAGACTCTTTATTTTTCAAAGGTAGTCAAACAATTTTTCAAAATTAATGATCTATCAAACAGTACTAACAGTCACAGACATAATTTTCATAAAGAAAATTAGGGCAACTGTTCCTTCACACTTGAAAAACAACATCATAATAATATTTTGTCAAATTTTTTTCAAGATAAAATCAGTGAAGGGACCCAATTTGTAACTCTTTACAGAGTATGAATTTCTTAAGGTCAGAAGAAAAAAAGAATTCATCTTTATGCCCTTGTATGCTATAACTGAGTTTAGCATTTCTCTAAAACCAGAATATACTTAACAAAGCTCAAAGACTGTCTCAGAAGAATATTTTTCCATTCTGATGGTGAGGACCGCTGCATAGATTCTTAACCAAAATGGAAATAATGTGCTTCCAAATAGCCTGACAAACTAGAAAGTCAAATATTTTCAAATTTTATAAAAACTTGCAGAGACATTAGATTTAAAGTTTTATTATAACCCGTTATCTGAGAGTATATTTTCCACAAACTAAAATTCTAATTTTTGTCTAAGACAATTTTAATTGCATAACCTTAAAATCAGGAGAACCAAAATTTTAAAATTTTAAATAATTCTTGTGTTTATATTAGCATTGTTATTTTAAAAAATGGAATTTGATTTGTTATCCCATTATGAAACATGGATTCATATTCTACATAAAATGTGTAGTCCCTTTTAATTATATCTTATTTAACACAACAGCACATCTAAATTATTAACTTCTAATTATATATTACAGAAGCAGCCAAAAAAAATCTCTTCTGTTTATTGCTGGAGAATTTCCCATAGAAAGAAATGAAATGCAGAATGTTTTGAGAGCATATAATTAAGCAATCAGTTTCTAAAATTTCACTTAAATAAAATGTAGGGTGAAAGCATGTGCTTATATCCTTTCTGTGAGATTCATAAAATCTTGTCTGGAACATATTTTCTGGTGCATTGCAAGGTGGGAAATTCAGATGGATTTAATTTGCATCATAAAAACTAGATGAAAATTATTTCAGAAAAATGATAGTGACTGAAAGACTGGGCATCAAAATATAGGGGAAGAGTGTGTCAAAATTTCCAAGGATAATATATATTAACTATGTAAATACTGGTTTGGAAGAGCAACAACACATAACGATTCAGTCACTGATTCAGCAAATATTTATCAAATGACTACTAGAATCCATGGACTACACGAGATACTGGAGATGTCATGGTGAGCATTAGAAATGAAAGTCTGTCATGTAGCTCTTGGTCTATTGGAATATGCATACATGCATTAAATAATTTAAAATAATTATATAAATACAAGCTGTGCTGAGTTCTGTGAAGGTACCTGGTGTGATAAAAATGTGGAACTAGTTGGTTCATGAAGCAAAGACTCTTTATAAAATCCAAATAACTTAATATTTTCAGTAAAAAAAGAGTTCAAATTCATCAAAATCCAGCTAACTACATTTCATCAACAATAAGATTCACTGTTGTACAGGCATACCTCACTTTATTACATTCCATTTTACTGTGCTTTGCAGATATTTGTTTGTTTTACAAATTGAAGGTTTGTGGCAACCCTGTGTCAAGCAAGTCTATCAGTGCCATTTTTCCAACAGCATTTGCTCACTTCATGTTTCTGTGTCATGTTTTCATAATTCCTATAATATTTCAAACTTTTTCATTATTATTATATTTGTTATGGTGATCTGTGATCAGTGATCTTTGATGTTACTATTGTGATTTGTTTTGGGAACACCACGAACCATGTCTATATAAGACAGTGTAATTAATTGATTAATGTTATGTGCGTTCTGACTGCTCCACCAACCGGCTTTCTGTCCCTCTTATTGGGCCTCTCTAATCCCTGAGACACAACGATATTTAAATAAGGTCAATTAATAACCCTATAATGGCCTCTACATGTTCAAATGAAAGGAAGAGTCCCATATCTCTCACTTTAAAAACTAAAAGTAGTTAAGCTTAGTGAGGAAGGCATGTCAAAAGCAGAGACAGGCTGAAAGCTAGGACTCTTGCACCAAACAGCCAAGTTGTGAATGCAAAGGAAAAGTTCTTGAAGGAAATTAAAGTGCTCTTCCAGTGAATACACAAATGATAAGAAAGCAAAACAGCCTTATTGCTCTTTGGAGAAAGTTGTAGTAGTCTGGATAGAAGATTAAACCAGCCACAACATTTCCTTAAAACAGAGCCTAATCCAGAGCAAGGTCCTAACTCTCTTCAACTCTGTGAAGACTGAGAGGTGAGGAAGCTACAGAAGAAAACTTTGAAGCTAACAGAGGTTGGTTCATCAGGTTTAAGGAGAGAAGCCATCTCCATCATAACATCAAAGTGCAAGGTGAAGCAGCAGGTGCTGATGTAGAAGCTGCAGCAAGTTATTCAAAAGATCTAGCTAAGATAATTAATGAAGATGGCTAAACTAAACAGCAGATTTTCAAAGTAGATAATACAGCTGTATACTGGAAGAAGATGTCATCCAGGACTTCCAGAGCTAGAGAGGAGAAGTTGATGCCTACGTTCAGACTTCAAAGGACAGGCTGACTGTCTTGTCAGAGGCTAATGCAGCTGTGACTTGAAGTTGAAGCCAATGCTCATTTACCATTCTGAAAATCCTAGGGCCCCTAAGAATTATGCTAAATCTACTCTGCCTGTGTTCTATAAATGGAACTACATAGCCTGGACACTACATGTGACAGCACATGTTTACAACATGGTTTACTGAATATTTTAAGCCCATCATTGAGGCCTACTGGTCAGAAAAAGAAGATTCCTTTTAAAATATTACTGCTCATTGACAATGCATGTGGTTGCCCAAGAGCTTTGATGGAGATGTACAATGATATTAATGTTGTTTTCATGCCTGCTAATAACAATATCCATTCTGCAGCCCATGGATCAAGAAGTAATTTTGGAAAAAAAAAAAGGTAATTTTGACTTTCAAGTCTTATTATTAAAGAAATACATTTTGTAAGGCTATAGCTGCCAAGGATAGTGATTCCACTGATGAATCTAGGCAAAGTCAATTGAAAACTTTCTGGAAAGTATTCACTATTTAGATGCCATTAAGATCATTCGTGATTCTTGGAAAGAGGGCAAAATATGAACATTAACAGGAGTTTGGAAGAAGTTGATTCCAGCCCTTATGTATGACTTTGAGGGGTTTGAGACCTCAATGGAGGAAGTAACTGTAGATGTAGTGGAAATAGCAAGAGAACTAGAATCAGAAGTGAAGCCTGAAGATGTGACTGAATTGCGGCAATCTCATGGTAAAACTTTAATGGATGAGGAGTTGCTTCTTATGATGAGCAAAGAAAGTGCTTTCTTGAGATGGAATCTATTCCTGGTAAAGATGGTGTGAAGATTGTTGAAATGACAACAAAGGATTTATAATATTGCATAAACTTAATTGATAAAGCAGCAACAGGGTTTGAGAAGACTGACTGTAATTTTTAAAGAAGTTTTACAATGGGCAAAATGCTATCAAACAGCATTGCATGATAGAAAGGAATCATTCATGAAAGGAAGAGTCAATTGATGCAGCAGACTGCATTGTTGTCTCATTTTAAGAAATTGCCACAGTCGCCCCAAACTTCAGCAACCACCACTCTAATCAGTCAGTAGCCATCAGCATTGAGGCAAGATTCTCCACCAGCAAATGATTACAGCTTGCTAAAGGCTCAGAAGATGGTTAGCAATTTTTAGCAATAAAGTATTTTTTTAATTAAGGTAGGTACATTGCTTTCTTAGACATGATGCTATTGCACACTTAATAGACTACAGTATGTTATAAACATAACTTTTATATGCACTGGAAAACCAAACAATTCATGTGACTTAGCTTTTGCTTTATTGTGGTGGTCTGGAACCAAACCGGCAATATCTCTGAGGTATGCCTGTAGTTGAATTAAGGATGAAAAAAACTTGAAAATTTCCAAAAACTAATTATGACAGTGTGGTTAGCATATATTGGTATGGAAATGCTACAAGCTTAGACATTTGCTACTGATCCTAGAGTTGGCCTCTGAAGGGAATTTCTGTATCTGAAGTTGAGCCTTTTAGACATATTTAAGTTCAAAGGAAGAGATGAGAGCTTGATAAGAATGTGATGATGAAGAGTTAATAAGCTTCATCTCGGATGGGAACTCTTGAAGCAGAGGAGACCATGACCATAAACTTTAGGCTATTTGTGATTATTATATAGGCTGTTGCATTTCTGATTAATTCATTTCTAATGAGTAAGAGAAATGGATTAAATTATCCAATTGAGTATTTGTTTTCCAGAGTAGAAGCAGGTATTTGACATAAAGTAAAATACCCAAGGTGCTGACATCTATCATTATTTTTGATAATATCGAGCATGTTAAATTACTCATGAAATTTGTTAACATGGAATATGTTGATCTATAACATTCTACTATCTCATAAGGACATCTTGAAAACTACCAATTATTAAGCTTTTTGGTTGTCAAATGGATAAAGATATAAATTCATTAAAACTGCTCTTTGAACGTTAGATATTTTAAGAGTTTATTTCAAGAATGCAAAGGAAATCTACAAACAGCTTACATGATCATATAATGTACTAATTATATAAATTAATAAGCTGAAACAATTCATAAAAGATGAATGCAGTGAAAGCATTTATTTCTTAACCAAATTTTTAAAACACCGAGTGTTTCATTCCTCAGCCCTCAAGGCAGTGAGCAAATATTCTTGCTCACAAATGAAAGACCATCTCTACATTAATTATTAAAAGGGCTAGAACAGGAGCTCTTACAAAGCTACAAGAAAAAAATCAAACAAAACCAGCCTCATGAATTTTCAGCAGAAGTTACCACCTGTGGCTAATAAAGTATAGACAAAGCAGAATCTAGCATTCCTCACAAATACCTTAATCTCTTTAACCATTTAAAGGCTTTTTTTCCATTAGTTGCTTTACTGCACTCAGAATTACTGGGATTTTGATGTGCATATATGCAATAAATTTATATATGTTTTTCTAATTTAAGAAGTATCAACCTGATCCATGGGGAGGTTATGAATGATTGCGTCTATATGTATTTGCTTCAATAATAAGTTAACAAAAAGGGTAAAATTATGCAATTCAATCTTTGGATTTTTCTGTGTTCAAATTCAAAATAATGAGAACATTTGTAACAACATTTAAAGTTCAAAAACATGCGGTAAACAACATACTAGAAAATCAACAGGTTTGATAATGCCACAAGATATTGACAAGACAAAGAACTAGAAGCAAATTCACTTTTTCCAATTCACTAAATATCATAAAATCACTTTTAATTATTGTGACTCTAATGTAGAAGTAGATATTGTGTTCTGCATTTTTTAGTAAAATATTTCCCTTATATTTATGCATGTAAATTCAGAAAATTAAATGAGTATTTTTCTGAATTTACATGCATAAATATACCACTGAAAAACTTGTGAAGTTGTTTAGATTTGAAATTTGACCTTAAGGACTACATTTTGCTTCTAGCTCTGTATGTTCTAACACATTTCTGGGACTATCAAAATATAACTCATCAGTATCATCAAGAAATAATCAAAATATAATATGAAAAAAAGATGAAAAAAACATTGAGTTGGAATAAGAACCGAGATTAAACAACTCACTTAATATAAGGCAGAGTAAATGAAAAGGGAATGATGCCTGGAAATACTGGTATTGAAATTCTGTAATAAAACCACCACCACAAAAACACACAAAATATCTTAGCTATTACAAATATTATGCTGGTCATAAATTATGTGGCATTAAACATATCACAAAACACACATAGGTTACAATAAAAAGTTCTACTTGGATGAAAATTGATAGATTTAAATGTTTTACAAAAATAGTAAAAGATTAAAATGAGTGAATTAGAAAACTTTCAACTAAAATAGTTTTTAAAAGGCAAAAATAAATACAACAATACAGTAGAATAGGGGAACTAAAGATAAAAACAGAAATTGATGAATGGAAAGCAAAGAGAAGAGAACTCCTAATAAATTTAAGGATTGGTTTTATATATAAAATACCAATAAAGTAAGGAAATCCTATCAGGGATAATCAAAAGAAAGAAAGAGGTGAACACACACACACTATTGAGATAGAGACAACAGATGAGAGATCATGAGAGGGAAGGGGAATGGAAGTAGCCTTATATCTGTACACAGAAGAGCATGGAGATCATGATACTACTATAGAAAATTCTATATAAATATATTGGAAAATATTCAGATAGATGATTCTCTACCTAATTGATTCAAGAAAGAATACTTGGGAAAAAACATGGAAATTGACTAAAATGTATTTTACCTAATAGAAGAATGTATTATAATTGAGTTGAAAATAATCTACATATCACTAATAAACCTTTTTAGGAAACATAATGGAAAACCGCCATTCATGGTATCAATAAAAATATTTTTAAAGTAATAACATAAGGTATGAACATTTGTATAAAAAATACAAACATTTTCTGTGCAACATAAAAAGGTTTTAAAAAACAGAAAAACATACAATGTTTCTGCTTGGAAAGACTCATACTTATTTTCATTCTCTTCAAATTGATAACAGTATTTAATGTAACAAAGTAAGATTGTGGACAACTTGAGCAAATAATAGTAAAGTTCATCCTGAAAAATGACAACAGCCTGGGAAATTTTGTAAAAGTTATAAGAGAGGAGTTATTCTGTCATATATTTAAAATGTATTTTAAAGCTACAATAATTTAATAATGTGCAGCTCATGAATGAAAAAAAGGAGCTGTAATTGAAAAGCCATATTTGAAACAGAACAGAAATTTCAGAAACTAAATATAATTAAATATAAGAATTTAGTAGATCAAAGGTGGCATTTCACACAGTGGGAAACTATCTAATAAGTGATACTGAAACAATTAACATACCATTTAGGAAAAATTAAATTCCTATCTGATATTGCAAACCAAAATTGATTCCAGGTAGAGCAATAATTTTAAAATTAAAAAGCAAAGATTAATGTTTAACAACATAAACATTCTTTAAGCTAAAAACATGAAAAACTAAGCTAAAAGAAATTGACGTATTAGGAAAAAATTTTGCAACAAACATACCAAGCTGTTAATAGTCTTAAAATACAAAAAAACCCTCAAGTAAACCATTCTAAACCATGTCCAACATTCCTACAGAAAAATAGTCCAAAAACGTGTATAGGCAGTTTCCAAAGGAAATAACACAAATGGTCAAAAACATGTGGAAAACTGAGGTGACTGCTGCTGTCCTTGCATGTCTGGCATCTTTTCACTGTGGAACTGCATCCTCCATTTCATGTGATTCTGGTGGAACCAGCAACAGCGAACCATGTACTGCTGATCACAGTGTGTATTGTGTGACCTATGCTACTCCAACCAGACTCTTGCCCAGGAATCATCATCCTAAGTGGAGACATAAAGGAATGCAAAACAACTGATGCTAAATTATTTGAAGGCAGCACCATAGAAGAGAAGGCTCACAGTTGCATGCTGCTTTTCCATCTCACAGTCTGTGAGCTACCCAGTGTCCTTCCAGTTAACCACCTCTTTCCTTATTTAAGGTATACAGAATCTGTTTGTTCCTTTTTTCTTTTTTTTTTTTTTTTTTGCCACACCACATGGCATGTGGAACTTCCCCAATCAGGGATTGAACCCGTGCCCCCTTCAGCGGAAGCATGGAGTCTTAACCACTGGACCACCAGGAAAGTCCCAGAATCTGTTTCTTTAAATGAAAGAATCCTTAGTGATACAAATGTTTGAGTCTCACTAATGATCAAAGAAATATAAATTAAAACAACTGTCATCTTTTTGTCCAAATTTAGTAAATATTAAAACAAATGGTAACAGGCAAAAGGTTTTATGGGTGAAAAAGAAAACTATAAAAAGCTTTCAGATGCATGTAATTTTTTCTTAATTTTTTTCTTAATATTTTGTTGTCTTAAAATCAAATGATAAAAAGAGCATTAAGTGAAAAAAAAAAAAAGAATTCATTTTCTAAGCTCACTTCTCAGACTGAATGCTATTTTCCCCATTAATTTTATAAAGCTAACATAACAGTAATATTTTTAAAAGCCTGACAGAGGGATAATGTATGAGGTCCCTGCAAGGAAGAGATGCAAACCAAGTTTAGGCAATTTGAGAAGATTTACAAAAATGTAAGCAGAGTTCAGGGAATCAGCAGGGGATAGTGCAGTACCCTGGGGCTAGCACCAGCTGGAAACCATTACCTCCTGGGCCTGAAGGGTCAATACAGGGAGGGTCACAGAAATGTGGAGAGTAGCTGTTTGGAGCTGGGGCCTTCAATAAAGTTTTGTCACCTTCCCTCAAATACTAAAACACTTTGGAACAGGAAGATGAATATAAGGTACCAAACTTAGATAAGAAGGACTGAAGGTTGTTTGGAAAACCTAAAATATATAATTAAATGTATACATAATTCTAAAATTAGTTCACTGTTTCTAAGAGGGTATTATTTTCTGAAATCTGTATATACAGATTTTTGAATATTTTTATTTTTTGAAATTTGAAATTTGAATATTTTAAATTTTTATATATTCTATATAAACATATATTTTTCAATTAAGAATTATGTAAAATTTAGAAGATGGATTTTGGCGGAGAAAAAGTATAAGCAAAGACCAAGAACAATTCTGATTCTAATTTTGTGTTCTGAACAAAAATTATTACTAACCATAAGTATTTTGTAACAGGGTTTCTGTGTCCCATTTTGGTAGTCTGTAAAAACTATCTAAGAAGGTAATGTCTGAGCTAAGACAGTAAGATGAGACTCAATCAGTAAATCAAAATAGTAAGTCCAGCGATACATTGGAGCTGACCAGTACTGGCTCATGAGAATTGACTATTAAATCTTTAGGAATTTTGCAAACTGGTCGTTAAACACAGTCTGTGTTAAAAATTAAATTATATAATGTAATAAGTAAATTACATCATGTACAAAGGTAATAAGTATTTGAAACTCATCACTTCCTAATTGTTACCATACATTATGTTTTTCTATTGTGTACACTCTTAAGGCTACTTACAACTAATGAATCTGTATGGTAGAAATACTATATAAAGTTGCTACTGCTTCTCTTCCCAACTTTACATTTAATGATGTCAAATTGGTAACTTGAAATCAGCTATGATGAAAGTATTTATACAATGGGAATTGGCAACCTTTACAAATTAGAGGGTTGTTTTGTTTTTCTTAAAATAGATTGTTAAATGTTTACCAGCATACCAGTAGAAAAATTAATAATGGACTGGGAAAATAAAAACATGAATACTCTAAGCAAAAAGGCCTGCATAAGTAATGATGAAGAAGGCTGTGTAGTGGTGAAATCATCAGTAGGAGTAGCAGCAGTGGTAGTGGTGATAGTGGAGATTAATGGTGGTGCAGTGTAATGATGGTAGTGATAGTAGTTGTAAAACAGTTTTTATTAACTAAGTGCTAGAACTGTGTTAGATGCAGAGTCTTATTCAATCCTCATAAAAACCCTGTAAGGCGGATAATAATATAATTTCCATTTTTCCAATGAGGGGACTGAGGCCTAGAGAGGTTAAAGAACTTGCCTGTGGGCTCACAGAGACAGAGGTGAGCTGTAATCCTGAGCATGCTGGACCAGATAGTTTAAACTCTTAATCACCACGTACTGTGTCTTTGGTATGGTATACTAAAGCATCAATTTTGGGGTGGGAAATGATGATAAATTGACTGGAGAGGTTAGCAGGAGTCAGAACATGAAGTACTTGCAACAAAATAATAGTAATAATCATTCTGAGAGTCCATTAGATGGTGAGTAATAAACTAAGAACTTAATACACTTCACCATGGGATTCCTCACAATTAGCAGTTAATAGCCACCCTTCAGTATTTTAGCATGACATTATTGTTTTGATAAAAATGCACATATTTATTACATTGAAATCAAAAATAAGAAAGCTTAAAATATACAAAGACTCAACCATGAAATAATTATCGTTAATGTATGAACATCATTCTGCACATCACTACACACATACATACAAATAGCAGGTGTTATTTAGATAGATACACAGAGGTGTAATTTTTTTGGGTGACATTCTGAGTCTATATTCTTAATGAACTTTTTATTTCACAATATTTTTAATTTATAAAAGTTGCAAAGATAGTACAGAGTGTTCTCATACCACCTCACACCACCCAGATGGTTTCACTGGTGAATTCTACCAATTCTAAAAATTCAAGAAAGAAATAATACCAATGGTTCACACAAACTTTTCCAGAAAATGGTAGCAGAGGGAACACTTCCTGACTCATCTGTTAAGGCCAGCATTACCCTAGTAATAAAAAAAAAAAGACTTTACAGGAAAGAAAAACTATAGACCAATATCTCTCATAAATGTAAATGGAAAAATCCTTGACAAAATGCTAGCAAATCAAATCAACAATACTGGCAAATCCATAATGTATAATAAGAATTTTATACCATAACCAAGTGAGATTCATTTCAAGTATATAAGGCTGGTTAAACATTTGAAATGCAACCCACCACATTAGCAGGTAAAGAAGAAAAAAATCATATTATCACATCAATTGACACAGAAAAAAGCATTTGACAAAATTCAATGCTCATTCATGTTAAAAACTCTCAGAAAGTGCTTCCCTAGCGGCTCAGTGGTTAAGAATCTGCTTGCCAATGCAAGGGACATGGGTTCAAGTGGATGTCTATATGTAAACAGATGAATCTAGACACAAACTTTACATCATACACAAGAAATTAACTCAAAATGGATTATAGATCTAAATGTAAAATGCAAAACTATAAAACTTTTAAAAGAAAACAAGCGAAAAAACTACGTGACCTTAGGATTGGTGAAGAGGTTTTAGATACACACCAAAATAATGATTCATAGAAGAAAAACTGATAAGTTGAATTTTATTAAAATTTAAAACTTCTGCTCTTCCAATTACTGTTAAGAAAATGAAAAGCCACTAAGTGAGAGAAAATAGTAAAACATATATCTGATGAAAGACATATCAAAATATATAAATCTTAAAACTCAACAATAAAAACAATTAAAAATGGACAAAAGATCTGAACATCTCACTAAATAAGATATAAAATGGAAAACAAGGGTATGAAAAGATTCCCAACATCATATGCCATAAGGAATTGCAAATAAAACAACGAGATGCCACTACAGACCTATTAGAATAGCTAACATTCAAAAAAAACAGACAATACCAATTGCTGGCAAGGATATGAAGCAAAAGGAGCTCTCATTCATTACTGTCTGGGAATGCAAAATAGTACAGGCACTTTAGGACAATTTAGCGGTTTCTTACACCTCTTGATATTGTCCCACAGTTCTTGGATGTTCTGTTTGGGGGGGTCTTTTTTCCATCCTTTTTTCTGTTTGCATTTCAGTTTGCAGGTAAGTTTCTGTGGACCTATCTTCAAGCTCACTTAATCTTACGTCAGTTATGTCAAGTCTTAAGCCCATTACTGATATTCTTCATTTCTTTTACAATTTTTCATGTCTAACATTTCCTTATGATTCTTTCTTAGAGTTTCTGTCTTTGCTTAACATTACCCATATATTCTTGCATGTTGTCTACCTTCTTCCAGGAGACCCCTTAATATATTAATCATAGTTATTTTAAATTCCCTGTCTGATAATTTCAACATCTGTGTCATATCTGATTCTGATAATTGCTTTGTTCTTCAGACTGTGTTTTTTCTTGCCTTGTAATTATTTTTTGAAAGTCAGACGTGTTGCACCAGGTAATAGGAACCGAAGTAAATAAGCCTTTAGAATAAGCATTTATGTTAATGTGACTAGGCTTTGGGCTGTGTTTCATGTTTGCTGTAGCTCTGTGTGCCAGAGGCTCCAGATTCCTCTATGGTCCTTGGTTTTGCCTTCTCTCTTGCTGTTGGGTTTCCCAACTCCTCCTCTTCAGAGAGAGTCTGTGTCTTGCAGCTTTTTCAGCTACAATCTACTGTTAACATACTAGAGTCCTGGAAGTGTGGAGAGAGGCAGTGCTTTATAATCATTCAATTAAATGTCAGTATTTTAGTTAGCCTGTGTCTCAGGCTTTGAGCTTCACAGGTGTTTCTCCAGTGGTATAGGTTTTTCCCCGCTTCCTCTACTCCCTTTCCTGGCTGCAGGTTCCTGATCTATTTCTTTTAACACTTGAGGCTGTTAGAAAGCCTGGACCCTAGGTGAGACAGAAGTTTGGAGGCAGCTGGATGTGGAGAAATTGTATTCCCTCAGCTGGGGTAAGGCTCTAGTTAGGTCTTGCCTTAGTTATGGAGAATGCTCTGGAGGTACTTCATAATAATGAATCTACCCCTCTCCCTACCAGCGCCAGGAGGGTCTTTCTCAGCTCATTACTGTGATAACCTCACAGAATTTCTGTAGGAAAAGCTGAGGAAAATGTGGAGAATCCCCCTCTCTAAGACTAAGGCCCCCAGGCCTTAGTCTCATTCTCAAGCTAGACCACACTCAGCTTCTTCCAGAAATTTATCAAAATTGCCATTTAAGTGTTCCTACTGCAGCAGCTCCTCCTCCAGGCAAGAGGATCTCAGCTGTGATTCTCTGTATTCAACTGTCTTTCCAGATTTTGAAGTGGTGATTTACTCTGCAACCTCAGTTCTCTGGTGGATCCAAGAAAAGTCATGAATTTTCAGTTTGTCCAGCTTTTCTTATAGAAGAGACAGTAGTGACTACTTTTAAGTACTTTACATGTCAAAGCAAACCTGAAAGTTCTGCATTTATTTTTACATAAAAGCATCAATTCTAATTTTAAACAAACTTAAAAAGGAAATATCATGAGAATCTCTGAAAGATTCTTCTAAGGTTAGGAAAAAAGATTATGAAAAACATTAAGAAATTTGAGTCATTGGTTAAACTTTTTTTTCAGGTTTAGACAGTTTGAAAGATAAGAAAATTAGCATTCTTACTTTTCATCCAATGTTCTCTAACCTTCCCTTCTAATTTTTGTCTTTCATAACATTGTTTTCCTATTGTGAGGCTAATAATATTTCCATTGTTATTTCTGCAGATATTTAGCTATCATATTCTATAAAACAGACACAATACGCACACAGACTTTTTACCAGGACTTTTCCTCTTCTGGCATCTTTATTTTGATTCATTTCTTTATCAACTGGATTTAGTATTAAATGGTAGCTTTTGTTTGTTTTAAACAAGGCTTCATATTCTGTGTTCCCTGAGTTGTTTCATGTTTTTTTTTATCAAATTTAATAATTTTATAGTCATAAGCTTATTTTCTGGACAATTCCAAAAGAGGTAACAGAAGAAAAATATTTAGTGACAGAAGACTTTTAAAATATTGTGTAATTAAATGAGTATCTAGCAAAAGTATTATATATAATTACAGGAGGCACTTATCACAAAATTATAAAATTACCACAGCAAAACACTAGATTTACATTTCCATTAATCCCAAATTTAGAATTCAGACTTTATAATTATATCCATATTATGTGCTACCCCCACCCCACTTTTCTACTTATGAATGAGACAAAAGTTCATCGAGGTATTTCAGGTTTAAGATGCTTATTAGGCATATAAATGATTGATTTTTCTTTACCTTAAATTTTTTTTTTTGATTCAGGTATTTATATTTTATTTTTTCAGATTTATTGAGGTATATATAATTGACAAATAAAATTGTAAGATATTTAAAGTGTACAACACAATGATTTGGATATATGTATACATTGTGAAAGGATTTCTGCCATCATCTAAATAAATATTCTTTTTGTAATTTAATTTTTATTTTATATTGGGGTATAGTTGATTTACAATGTTGTGTTTCAGGTGTACAGCAAAGTGGTTCAGTTATACATATACAGATATCCATTCTTTTTCATATTCTTTTCCCATATAGGTTATTACAGAATACTGAGTAGAATTCCCTGTGCTAAACAGTAGGTCCTTGCTGATTATCTATTTTATAATATATAGTAGTATGTATATGTTAATCCCAACCTCCTAATTTATCCCTCCCCCCGCACCTTTCCCCTTTGGTAACTGTAAGTTTGTTTTAGAAGTCTGTGAGTCTGTTTCTGTTTTGTAAATAAGTTCATTTGTATCATCTTTTTAGCCTCCATGTATAAGTGATATCACATGATATTTGTCTTTATCTGACTTACTTCACTTAGTATGATCATCTCTGGGGCCATCCATGTTCCTGCAAATGACATTATTTCATTCTTTTATATACCTGAGTAATATTCCATTGTATATATGTACCACATCTTTATACAGTCCTCTGTCGGTGGACATTTAGGTTGCTTCCATGTCTTAGCTATTGTAAATAGTGCTGCAATGAACATTGGGGTGCATGTATCTTTTCAAATTATGGTTTTCTCTGGATATATGCCCAGGAGTGGGATTGCTGGGTCATATGGTAATTCTATTTTTAGTGTTTTAAGGAACCTCCATACGGTTGTTGACAGTGACTGCACCAATTTACATTCCCATCAAGAGTGTAGGAGGATTCCTTTTTCTCCACACCCGCTCCAGCATTTATTACTTGTAGACTTTTTGATGGTAGCCATTCTGACAGGTGTGAGGTGATACCTCATTGTAGTTTGATTTGCATTTCTCTAATATTAGTGATGTTGAGTATCTTTTCATATGCCTGTTGGCCATCAATATATCTTCTTTGGAGAAATGTCTATTTAGGTCTTCTGCCCATTTTTTGATTGAGTTGTTTGGTTTTTTTTTTTTTTTTTGATATTGAGCTGTATGAGGTGTTTGTATATTTTGGAAATTAGTCCCTTGTCAATCAAATCATTTACAACTATTTTTGCCCACTCCATAGGTTGTCTTTTTGTTTTATTTATGGTTTCCTTTTCTGTGCAAAAGCTTATAAGCTTAATTAGGTCCCATTTGCTTATTTTTGCTTTTATTTCCATTACTCTAGAAGGTGAATCCAAAACGTTATTGCTGTGATTTATGTCAAAGAGTATTCTGCCTATGTTTTCCTCTATGAGTTTTATAGTATCAGTTTTACATTTAGGTCTTTAATCCATTTTGAGTTTATTTTTGTATGTGGTGTTAGAGAATGTTCTGATTTCATTCTTTTACATGTAGCTGTCCAGTTTTCCTAGCACTTATTGAAGAGACTGTCTTTTCTTTATTGTATCTTCTTGCCTCCTTTATCGTAGACTAATTGACCGTAAGTGCATGGGTTTATGTCTCAGCTTTCTATTCTGTTCCATTGATCTATGTGTCTGTTTTGGTGCCAGTACCATGCTGTTTTGATTACTGTAGCTTTGTAGTATAGTCTGAAGTCAGGGAGTATGATTCCTCCAGCTTTGTTCTTCTTTCTTAAGATGATTTTGGCTATTCAGGGTCTTCTGTGTTTCCATACAAATCTTAAAATTATTTGTTCTAGCTCTGTGAAAAATTCTATCGGTAATTTGATAGGGATTGCTTTGAAGCTGTTATTGCCTTTGGTAGTATGGTCATTTTAAAAATATTGATTCTTCCAATCCAAGAACACAGTATATCTTTCCATCAGTTTGTATTGTATTCAACTTCTTTCATCAGAGTCATATAGTTTTCAGAGTACAGATCTTTTGTGTCCTTAGGTAGGTTTATTCCTATGTATTTTATTCTTTTTGATGTGATAGTAAATGAGATTGTTTCATATGTGCTCTACTTATTTATGTGAAGAAGATAAAAGGTTTAAATAATTATTTAATTATAAGAACATCTGAGTTCAATAAAACCTTTGAAAAAGTCCAGAACTTTTATGTTAAAATATAGATTACATTTTGTTATTAATTAAAAAAAAAACCTTTAGTATGTGGTATCTTCTTTTCTATCATATCAGTGTCATTTTGCAACCTCAAACATCTGGAAAAAGAGTCTGTGAATTAAACAAATAATAATATGAAAAAAATTTCTCTTTGCCATCGTGAGACCAACAATGAAAATAGCTTAGGGACTTCCCTGGTGGTACAGTGGTTAAGAATCCGCCTGCCAATGCAGGGGACATGGGTTCAGTCCCTGGTCCAGGAAGATACCGCAGAGTAGCTAAGCCCGTGTGCCGCAACTACTGAGTCTACGCTCTGGAGCCCATGAGCCACAACTACTGAGTCCATGTGCCACAACTGCCGAGACCATGTGCTACAACTACTGAAGCCCATGCACCTAGAGCCCATGTTCCACAAGAGAAGCCACTGCAATGAGAAGCCCTCTCACTGAAATGAAGAGTAGCCCGCACTCACCGCAACTGGAGAAAGCCCACACACAGCAACGAAGACCCAACGCAGCCAAAAAAAAAAAAAGAAAGCTTAAAAAAACCACAAAGACCCCAAGATTTTAAGCTTCATGGAAACAAGGATTTTTGTTTCATACCCTGATGCACACAATCCCTCCAATAGTGTCTGGTACCTACTAGGTCCTCAATATTTATTAAATGAATAAACCTGGTGGACTGTTTCAAGTTCTGATATGAAATTTACAATTTCATTGCCTATAATAAAAAAAATATGAAATTTGAGCCACTCATCACATATAGAAAATAAAAAAACAAAGGAGAGCTTAGGAAAGAAGTAAAAAGAAAAAATAAGCGAAAATGAAATAGACTTGTTGATAGAGAATGGAAAAAGCAGTGATGTTGACTAGAAAGAGCAATGTGTCCAGGAACATTATACTCTCACATATTGGAAAAGAACACCAATGACAGGGGCACGGAAAAGAAAACTAATCTGCACTTGGATCAACGGCTTCTGGTAGACTTAATAGAGCCCAACAACCATTAAATACCTGTTTGGGTAGAGTTTGAGGAGTAGGAAAAGGAGATCAGGAAAGAATACAAGTTTAAAGTAGTAAGGTAAATCCTATTGACTTCAGTGGCACAAAGTGTAATTCAGGGAATTTTCCTCCGAAAGGTACAAGCAGTTAACACACTTGATAAGTCTGAGAGGACCAAGGTCCTCCTTTTCATAGAGTATCCTTCTACGAATTAAAAAAAAAAAAAAAAAGGACCTCTGTATCCTGAACACTGACAAACTTAACAAGCTTAGAACTGGAGAATTTCTCAATTAGGCAAAGGCAGAAGCTTCAGAGAGTTTACCAACCTTCAAAGAGTAACAAATTAAAAGAATAGAAACTAATCTAGGAAAACAATGATAAATCTGAATAAAATATGTATTTGTTGGTGGACCAGGCATTCAATAAATATTTGTTACTGAACGATTTAAGTTTTCTGGTATTGAAGTCCTGAAAGATTTAATTATACGTGTTGTGAGTCAAATGAAGTCAGTCACATAAATGTGCATTCCCTTGAAAGTTGTTGAAATTTCTCCTGAATCCTCAATATTTTGACTGTTGTGTTATGAGACTCTGGGTCCTGTTAAAATCTTCTGGAGAATATTGAATTGTTTTGTCTTAGTAAGCAGTTAGCATGGTTATATTGAAGCTGTGGGTCTTGACTTGTCTTCTGTGGTTCCAGTATCAGTTTAGTCTTCAAAGTCTGCAGTGCTATTCTGGTTGGCTTCTGTGCACCACTGTGGGCCCGTCTGGAACCTGGAGAGTGATCTGTACAGTAACTTCTCAAAGTATTTGCTATGTTCATTCTAGTCAGTTCTATACATATTAAGCATGAGAGTTAGCTCAGGAATTCATATCAGATTTAAAGAATTCCTTTCCCTAGTTTCCTCCTATCTGTGAATTGTTCCTCATTGTCTCTGAATCCTAGAGTCCCCTTGCCCTGATGTTGTGGCATTTGTGGGCTGTCATAGCTCTACTAGAAATCAGAAAATTAAAAATGGCCTTCATGGGTGGTCATAATTAGGGCTAGCTAGATAATGTGTAGGATGCAGTGAAAAATGAAGATGTGAAGCCCCTTGTTCAAAAATGCTCAGAATTTTAAAATAGTGAAGGCTATTAAAACAAGTGTGGGGACCGTCTGAGCATAGGGTCCTGTGCCACTTCTTTGAGTGTACACCCGTAGATGAACTGAAAATCAGAGTCCCGCCAGTGAAATGGCGTAAAGAAGCATACCATCATGTAAGTTCAGTATAAATTCAGTATTCGGTATAAACGCCTTTGGTTGACAACAATATTCACGTACATTCAGTAGCAAAAGGGAAACTTGCCTGTCATAAAATGTATATATGTATACTTTTATAAATATATTAGGTCCTCGTTATTTGTGGATTCCAGATTTGTGAATTTGCCTACTCACTAAAATTTATTTGTAATCCCCAAATCAGTATGCAAGGATGCTTGTTCTGCAGTCATTTGTGGAGAGTGGTAAAAAAAACTTGAGCAGCCCAGCAGATGTCAAACTCTCCCTTCTGTTTTTGGCTCTAGTACTGTTAAGTACCCTTTTGCATCTATTTAGTGCTACGTTTTTGCTTTTTTGTTTGTTTGTTTTTGCCTTTTGTTGGTGACTTCACTGTTTAAAATGGCCCCCAAGCCTAGTGCTGAAGTGCTATCCAGTGTTCCTAAGTGTGAGAAGACTGTAATGTGCCTTACAGAGAAAATATGTGTTAGATAAGCTTTTTTAGGCATGAGTTATAGTGCTGTGGCTGTGAGTTCAGTGTTAATGAACCGACAATATATAGTAAATAAAGTGTCTTTGAACAAAAATACTCATAACAATAGGTTATGTTTTGGTCAACTGATGAAAATGTTGTGACTAGAGGCTTGCAGGAACCTAACCCTGTATTTCCCCTAAGAGCGAGCGTTCATTGTTTGCCAATTCAGTGTTCACAGGGACTTTATAGGCCCTAACAGTGAATAACAAAAATCAGTTCTACATGTATAATGTAGCTATACAGCTATAGAATCTTAAAAAGAATGTGTGTATGGTAATAACAAATTTCAGGAGGTCTTCTTTCCTACCAAAGGGGATAAAGAACTAACAGTACTCATTACTTAATCTGTGCTTGCTATTTTATATACATTACATAGCTTTACCTTATATTACATTTATTATCTCATTAAATCCTTACAAAATCTTTAAGATGGGAGAATTATAGTTCATATTTTACAGATGAAGAAAGGGATCCAAGTTGTCACTCATCTAAAATCATATAGCTAATCGCTGTCTGAGCCAAGATCTGAATTCTTGTCCCTATGAATCTTGTCTCTACAGTGTGTACAGAGTGCATGGCCATTCCACTCATTCTCTTGGACACGTCCTTGTCATCCCCATAAACACAAATACTATGATAATTCTCTACAGCAGGCTAATAGGAAAATGGTAATAGGCAAAGGATAAATGGGACCAAGATGAACAGACAATGCAAACTGGAGGTCTACCTCCATCCCATGTATAAGGGAAGCTGTGAAGTCACATTCATGACTGGTTGAAAATCACTTGCATGTTCAATTGAGGCTTGGTTTACTGGCCGTGGGATCCAAGTTGCTGAGAGATATAGGTCAGTAGCCGTCTCTCACAGAGGGGCCTGAATTGTGGCTTCAGGGAGCTCTGTCTGAACATGATGTGATCCAGTGGCTAGAGATTTGAAGAACAGAGTTTTCCTTCACCTCTCACAATAAAATACATGACAAAGGAGAGCAGAACCACTAGCTGAAATTGTGTTGGGGTTTAGCACATACGACAATCAAGAAATCATAACAGAAAACTGGTCATAAGGTAAGGTTTGGGAGGAAGACAGATGACTGGTGAATATATATAAAAGCAACTACTTTGGATGCTCTGTGAGCCAGGCCAATTCCAACTCTGTCTACTAGATAGAATAAATAGACATCCACATTCACAGGCCTGCTCAGGATTTGTATAGAAAATGCACAAGACTGAGCCTGTGTGTTCAAAGTCTTTGATACCCATAAATGGAAAGGGCACAAATAAAATGCGCCTTGAACTATGGATTGTCCTGAAATTTAAGACCCACATTTTATGAGGTAGGTAAAAAAACAACATTACTAATTACCAGTATTGAGTAAATTAAGGGGGAAAAAATCAATTGTGAATGATTAACCAAATAGCATATCTCATTGCTAATTCCCTCCATTGTTTTACTGCCCATATGACTCATGTGACATTTATAAAGCAGGGCCAGATTTTCCCCAAAAAATCCTGAAAAATTTAAAGAATGCTTTCAAAATGAAAAAAATGAAAAAAAAGAAATATAATGAAAATAATTATTTTCTGCTCCTCTGAGTAGAGAATAGAACTGAGTAGGTGTAGTGTGCTGATGCCTTTATCTCTACTGGAGGTCGTTGGAGTCACCCTGGCCCTCATCCCATATTCTGGCCTTTGACTTGAGGCCCCTCACATGCATGTTCAGTTTCCCACCACTCCAGAATCACCTGTAATGTGGCAACTTTTCACATGCAAAAGTAAACTTAATAAACTTATTCTTTGTTTTGGGGTTTTTAAAAACACATCAGAGGGAGATATAGTGTGCAAACTCTCAGCTGCCAACACAGCACAGATGGGCTCAGGAACAGAGAATGATGTAGATTGGCAGGACCAGAGCAATCTGTGGGAAGTTTGGGCAGAAGATATGATGCATAAGATGGTAAAAGACTATTCAATACTCCGTGATAGATGTGCTTGTTTCCTTGCCCATATGCCCTTGAATAAAGACATTTTGATCTCCAAGCCTGACCTGAAAAAATATATAATCTAGTTTTGAAAGAATAGCCCTGTTACACAAACACTAGCTCACAGTGTTAAAACATATTAACTAAAATATCAAAGGGCTTTCATATTTCCTTAAATTGCCTCTCCTGTGTATCTGATATCTCCATTTAATTGAATATTTCTTAATTCATTTAAAATGCATGGACCTGCAGTGTTAAGTCCATTATTGCATGAGAATACCCTCTTTCGGAAGAGAGACCCAAAAAAGACTTAACCTGTTTGCTTCTGTTTTTTACTTTTCCCCACCTCTACCTATTCCCAGACTGCAGTTCACCCTTCTTTCTATTTCTTTAATTTTCTCTTCTTTCTGCTGCCATTCTCTCTCATTATCACTCATTTTCCTATCCTCAGCTCACTTTTCCTTATATGACTACCCTAGGACTGAGTTTTTGTAGCTAGTTGGTGAAATCACTAACCAACCTTTGGTTTCGAGAGACTAACCATTCAAACGGACAACAGCCAGACGATCTAT
Source organism: Eubalaena glacialis (assembly GCF_028564815.1). NCBI lineage: Eukaryota > Metazoa > Chordata > Mammalia > Artiodactyla > Balaenidae > Eubalaena > Eubalaena glacialis. Next base: position 115,940,414 of record NC_083721.1, read on the forward strand.
AAAAACAGAACTCTGACCCGCAATCTGCAGCAACCAGTCCAGGAAGCCAAACCACAATTGCTGCAGCAATTGGCCCCAAATGATCAGGACTTGATTAATAAGCAACTTTCTGTCCCTGCTTTGAAAGTAGGACCCCCTGGAGAAAGCCAGATATGCACCCTAACCAATCATGTAGGATGCCCTACTTCTAGTTAGCCTGCCTGCTGCTTCCCCACGCCATCAGCCTCCAGTCAGGGCAGATCAGAAACCTCCCCTTTTTTCCACTCCAAAGCTTTGCCATTCTGCCTGTCTTCGAGTCTCTACTAAAATGAAAACGACTGTAGCTGACTCCCTTGCCATAGCAAGCCCTGAATAAATAGTCTTTGCTTGTTCTCATTTGGGTGAATTTCATTTATTTCCACAGTTCTTTCATTCTATGAAATTACCAATTACAGAAATTCTTTGAATAAATGCCATGGGCTTGGCTTTTCCGGAGGCATCAGCTCTCTCTAGCTCCTTTTCTTCAAGTTACCCACTTTATCCAAGTGAAATCTACCCTTGAAGAGGCTTTAGAAAGGACCTCCTTTTTTTAACTGCATGTTTTATTTGACTAAAAAATGGTGAGATATTATTTAAATTGAATGTGCATCAATCCTGGTTCTGAAGCTAAAAAATAAAATTGTAAATTTCTTTCCATAAGTATTATAGGACATCTAATAATCCTTATTTTATCTATCGATGAACATATGCTGAAAAGTCATTGGGTCTTGTGCCAAATAGAAACTATAAACATAGAAAGGGCTTTTTGTCCAAAACTATTATGTAAGGCTTCAGAGTTTGCTAGTAGTCTAATGCTTTCCATTCTATTCACGTTTTTGTTGAAGTAAAATGTAAAAGAAAATAACCTTGTGTATGCATGTTAGAACTTCTAACAGGTAATGGTTTCCATGGATACTTTTATGAAGCCACCGAGTTTGTGTGTGAAGAAAAGCATTCATTTTTAGTTCTAAAAGATTCTGTTCTGATAAAGAACTCCTGCCAAATATTTCATATGTCTTAACTTTCTAAAAGAATAAAATAATATGTATCATGTGTGTTATGTTGTAAGTTATAAGTCTATCTCAATAACCTTTTCTATCATCTGGCCTATTATAGGAGTGCCTTGTATTTTATTTTTATTTTTTATTTTATTTTAATTTTTTAACGTATTTATTGGAGTATAATTGCTTTACAATGGTGTGTTAGTTTCTGCTATAAAACAAAGTGAATCAGCTATACATATACATATATCCCCATATCTCCTGCCTCTTGCGTCTCCCTCCCACCCTCCCTACCGCACACCTCTAGATGGTCACAAAGCACCGAGCTGATCTCTCTGTGCTATGCGGCTGCTTCCCACTAGCTATCTATTTTACATTTGGTAGTGCATATATGTCCATGCCACTCTCTCACTTCGTCCCAGCTTACCCTCCCCCCACACTGTGTCCTCAAGTCCATTCTCTACGTCATCATCTTTATTCCTCTCCTGAAACTAGATTCTTCAGAACCATTTTTTTCCAGATTCCATATATATGTGTTAGCATACAGTATTTGTTTTTCTCTTTCTGACTTGCTTCACTCTGTATGACTGTCTCTAGGTCTACCCACCTCACTACAAATAAGTCAATTTCATTTCTTTTTATGTCTGAGTAATATTCCACTGTATATATGTGCCACATCTTCTTTATCCATTCATCTGTCATGCACACTTAGGTTGCTTCCATGTCCTGGCTATTGTAAATAGAGCTGCAATGAACATTGTGCTACATGACTCTTTCTGAATTATGGTTTTCTCAGGGTATATGCCCAGTAGTGGGATTGCTGGGTTGTATGGTAGTTCTATTTTTAGTTTTCTAAGAAACCTCCATGCTGTTCTCCATAGTGGCTGTATCAATTTACATTCCCACCAACAGTGCAAGAGGGTTCCCTTTTCTCCACACCCTCTCCAGCATTTATTATTTGTAGATTTTTTGATGATGGCCATTCTGATTGGTGTGAGATGATATCTCATTGTAGTTTTGATTTGCATTTCTCTAATGATTAATGATGTTGAGCATTCTTTCATGTGTTTGTTGGCAATCTGTATATCTTCTTTGGAGAAATGTCTGTTTAGGTCTTCTGCCCATTTTTGGATTAGGTTGTTTGTTTTTTTGATATTGAGCTGCATGACCTGCTTGTAAATTTTGGAGATTAATCCTTTGTCAGTTGCTTCATTGGAAAATATTTTCTCCCATTCTGAAGGTTGTCTTTTCGTCTTATATATGGTTTCCTTGGCTGTGCAAAAGCTTTTAAGTTTCATTAGGTCCCATTTGTTTATTTTTGTTTTTATTTCCATTTCTCTAGGAGGTGGGTCAAAAAGGATCTTGCTGTGAATTATTTCATAGGGTGTTCTGCCTATGTTTTCCTCTAAGAGTTTTATAGTGTCTGGCCTTACATTTAGGTCTTTAATCCATCTTGAGTTTATTTTTGTGTATGGTATTAGGGAGTGTTCTAATTTCATTCTTTTACATGTAGCTGTCCAGCTTTCCCAGCACCACTTATTGAAGAGGCTGTCTTTCCTCCATTGTATATTCTTGCCTCCTTTATCAAAAATAAGGTGACCTTATGTGTGTGGGCTTATCTCTGGGCTTTCTATCCTGTTCCATTGATCTATATTTCTGTTTTTGTGCCAGTACCATACTGTCTTGATTACTGTAACTTTGTAGTATAGTCTAAAGTAGGGGAACCTGATTCCTCCAGCTCCATTTTTCTTTCTCAGGATTGCTTTGGCTATTCGGGGTCTTTTGTGTTTCCATACAAATTATGAAATTTTTCGTTCTAGTTCTGTGAAAAATGCCATTGGTAGTTTGATAGGGATTGCAATGAATCTGTAGATTGCGTTGGGTAGTAGAGTCATTTTCACAATGTTGATTCTTCCAATCCAAAAACATGCTGTATCTCTCCATCTGTTTGTATCATCTTTAATTTTTTCATCAGTGTCTTATAGTTTTCTGCATACAGGTCTTTTGTCTCCCTAGGTAGGTTTATTCCTAGGTATTTTACTCTTTTTGTTGCAATGGTAAATGGAAGTATTTCCTGCATTTCTCTTTCAGATTTTTCATCATTAGTGTATAGGAATGCAAGAGATTTCTGTGCATTAATTTTGTATCCTGCTACTTTACCAAATTCATTGATTAGCTCTAGTAGTGTTCTGGTAGCATCTTTAGGATAATCTATGTATACTATCATGTCATCTGCAAACAGTGACAGCTTTACTTCTTCTTTTCCGATTTGGACTCACTTTATTTCTTTTTCTTCTCTGATTACTGTGGCTAAAACTTCCAAAACTATGTTGAATAATAGTGGTGAGAGTGGACAACCTTGTCTTGTTCCTGATCTTAGTGGAAATGGTTTCAGTTTTTTACCATTGAGAACGATGTTGGCTGTGGGTTTGTCATATATGGCCTTTATTATGTGGAGGTAAGTTCCCTCTATGCCTACTTTCTGGAGGGTTTTTATCATAAATGGGTGTTGAATTTTGTCAAAAGATTCTTCTGCATCTACTGAGATGATCATATGGTTTTTCTCCTTCAATTTGTTAATATAGATGATCACTTTGATTGATTTGCATGTGTTGAAGAATCCTTGCATTCCTGGGATAAACCCTACTGGATCATGGTGTATGATCCTTTTAATGTGCTGTTGGATTCTCTGCTAGTATTTTGTTGAGGATTTTTGCATCTGTGTTCATCAGTGATATTGGCCTGTAGTTTTCTTTCTTTGTGACATCTTTGTCTGGTTTTCCTATCAGGTGATGGTGGCCTCATAGAATGAGTTTGGGAGTGTTCCTCCCTCTGCTGTATTTTGGAAGAGGTTGAGAAGGAAAGGTGTTAGCTCTTCTCTAAATGTTTGATAGAATTCGCCTGTGAAGCCATCTGGTCCTGGGCTTTTGTTTGTTGGAGGATTTTTAATCACAGTTTGAATTTCAATGCTTGTGATTGGCTTGTTCGTATTTTCTGTTTCTTCCTGGTTCAGTCTTGGAAGCTTATACCTTTCTAAGAATTTGTCCATTTTTCCAGGTTGTCCATTTTATTGGCATATAGTTGCTTGTAGTAATCTCTCAAGATTGTTTGTATTTCTGCTGTGTCAGTTATTACTTCTCCTTTTTCATTTCTAATTCTATTGATTTGAGTCTTCTCCCTTTTTTTCTTGATAAGTCTGGCTAATGGTTTATCAATTTTGTTTATCTTCTCAAAGAACCAGCTTTTAGTTTTATTGATCTTTGCTATTGTTCCCTTCATTTCTTTTTCACTTATTTCTGATCTGATCTGTATGACTTCTTACCTTCTGCTAACTTTGGGGTTTTTTTGTTCTTCTTTCTCTAACTGCTTTAGGTGTAAGGTTAGGTTGTTTATTTGAGATGTTTCTTGTCTCTTAAGGTAGGATTGTATTGCTATAAACTTCCCTCTTAGAACTGCTTTTGCTGCATCCCATAGGTTTTGGGTTGTGGTGTATGCGTGTCATTTGTCTCTAGGTTTTTTTTGATTTCCTCTTTGATTTCTTCAGTGATCTCTTGGTTATTAAGTAGTGTATTGTTTAGCCTCTGTGTGTTTGTATTTTTTACAGATTTTTTCCAGTAATTGATACCTAGTCTCATAGTGTTTTACTCGGAAAACATACTTGATATATTTTCAATTTTTTAAAATTTACCAAGGCTTGATTTGTCACCCAAGATATGATCTCTCCTGGCGAATGTTCCATGAGCACTTGAGAAGAAAGTGTATTCTGTTGTTTTTTGATGGAATGTCCTATAAATATCAATTAAGTCCATCTTGTTTACTGTATCATTTAAAAATTGTGTTTCCTTATTTATTTTCATTTTGGATGACCTGTCCATTGGTGAAAGTGTGATGTTAAAGTCCCCTATAATGATTGTGTTACTGTTGATTTTATGGCTGTTAGCCTTTGCTTTATGTATTGAGGTGCTCCTATGTTGGGTGCATAAATATTTACAATTGTTATATCTTCTTCTTGGATTGATCCCTTGATCATTATGGAGTGTCCTTCTTGTCTCTTGTTATAGTCTTTATTTTAAAGTTTATTTTATCTGATATGAGAATTGCTACTCCAGCTTTCTTTTGATTTCCATTTGCATGGAATATCTTTTTCCATACCCTCACTTTCAGTCTGTGTGTGTCCCTAGGTCTGAAGTGGTAGACAGCAGATATACAGGTCTCGTTTTTGTATCCATTCAGCCAGTCTATGTCTTTTGGTTGGAGCATTTAATCCATTTACATTTAAGGTGATTATCGATATGTATGTTCCTATTCCCGTTTTCTTAATTGTTTTGGGTTTGTTATTGTAGGTCTTTTCCTTCTCTTGTGTTTCCTGCCTAGAGAAGTTCCTTTAGCATTTGTTGTAAAGCTGGTTTGGTGGTGCTGAATTCTCTTAGCTTTTGCTTGTCTGTAAAGGTTTTAATTTCTCTGTCAAATCTGAATGAGATCCTTGCTGGGTAGAGTAATCTTGGTTGTAGGTTTTTCTCCTTCATCACTTTAAATATGTCCTGCCACTCCCTTCTGGCTTGCAGAGTTTCTGGTGAAAGATCAGCTGTTAACCTTATAGGGATTCCCTTGTATGTTATTTGTTGCTTTTCCCTTGCCACTTTTAATAGTTTTTCTTTGTATTTAACTTTTGATAGTTTGATTAATATGTGTCTTGTCATGTTTCTTGTTGCATTTATCCTGTATGGCACTCTCTGTGCTTCCTGGACTTGATTAACTATTTCCTTTCCCATATTAGGGAAGTTTTCAACTATAATCTCTTCAAATATTTTCTCAGTCCCTTTCTTTTTCTCTTCCTCTTCTTGGACCCCTATAATTCAAATGTTGGTGTGTTTAATGTTGTTCCAGAGGTCGCTAAGACTGTCCTCAATCCTTTTCATTCTTTTTTGTATATTCTGCTCTGTAGTAGTTATTTCCACTATTTTATCTTACAGGTCACTTATCCGTTCTTCTGCCTCAGTTATTTTGCTATTGATTCTTTCTAGAGAATTTTCAGTTTCATTTACTGTGTTGTTCATCATTGTTTTCTCTTTAGTTCTTCTAGGTCCTTGTTAAACGTTTCTTGTATTTTCTCCATACTATTTCCAAGATTTTGGATCGTCTTTACTATCATTACTCTGAAGTCTTTTTCAGGTAGACTGCCTATTTCCTCTTCATTTGTTTGGTCTGGTGGGTTTTTACCTTGCTCCTTCATCTGCTGTGTGTCTCTGTCTTCTCTTTTTGCTTAACTTACTGTGTTTGGGGTCTCCTTTTCACTGGCGCGGGTTAGTAGTTCCCGTTGTTTTTGGTGTCTGCCCCTAGTGGCTAAGGTTCGTTCAGTGCGTTTTGTAGGCTTCCTGGTGGATGGGACTAGTGCCTGTGTTCTGGTGGATGAGGCTGGATCTTGTCTTTCTGGTGGGGCAGGACCACGTTTGGTGGTGTGTTTTGGGGTGTCTGTGACCTTATTATGATTTTAGGCAGCCTCTCTGCTAATGGGCGGGGCCGTGTTTCTGTGTTGCTAGTTTTTTGGCATAGGGTGTCCAGCACTGTAGCTTGCTGGTCGTTGAATGGAGCTGGGTCCTAGCGTTGAGATGGAGATCTCTGGGAGAGCTTTCACCGTTTGATATTATGTGGAGCCGTGAGGTTTCTGGTGAACCAATGTCCTGAACTCCACTCTCGCACCTCAGGGGCTCTGACACCTGGCCAGAGCACAAAGACCCTGTCAGCCACATGCTCAGAAGAAAAGTGAGAAAAAAAATAATAAAATAAAATAAAGTTATTAAAATAAAAAATAATCGTTAAAAAATTTTAAAAATTGGTGCTCTCAGTCCCTATTGCAAGAGCACCAGAATCACAGCTAACTGCTGAATAGTCATTGACATGAAGACACTGGAAATCACCAAAAAGTATACCCCACCTCCAAAGAAAAAGGAAAAACTACAATGAGACCTTAGGAGGGGTGCAATCACAATAAAATCAAGTCCCATAACTGCTGGGTGGGTGATTCACAAACTGGAGAACACTTATACCACAGAAGTTCACACACTGGAGTGAAGGTTCTGAGCCCCACGTCAGGCTTCCCAACCTGGGGGTCTGGCAACGGGAGGAGGAATTCCTAGAGAATCAGACTTTGAAGGCTAGTGGGATTTGATTGCAGGACTTCGACAGGACTGGGGGAAACAGAGACTCCGCTCTTGGAGGGCACACACAAAGTAGTGTGAGCATCGGGACCAAGGGGAAGGAGCAGTGACCCCATAGGAGACTGAACCAGACCTACCTGCTAGTGTTGGAGGGTCTCCTGCAGAGGCGGGGGGTGGCTGTGGCTCACCACAGGGACAAGGACACTGACAGCAGAAGTTCTGGGAAGTACTCCTTGGTGTGAGCGCTCCCAGAGTCCACCATTAGTCCCACCAAAGAGCCTGGGTAGGCTCCAGTGTTGGGTTGCCTCAAGCTAAACAACCAACAGGGAGGGAACCCAGCCCCATCCTTCAGCAGACAAGTGGATTAAAGTTTTACTGAGCTGTGCCCACCAGAGCAACACCCAGCTCTACCCAGCACCAGTCCCTTCCATCAGGATACTTGCACAAGCCTCTTAGATAGCCTCATGCACCAGAGAGCAGACAGAAGAAACAAGAACAACAATCCGCAGCCTATGGAACAAAAACCACATTCACAGAAAGATAGACAAGATGAAAACGCAGAGGGCTATGTACCAGATGAAGGAACAAGATAAAACCCCAGAAAAACAACTAAATGAAGTGGAGATAGGCAACCTTCCAGAAAAAGAATTCAAAATCACGATAGTGAAGATGATCCAGGACCTTGGAAAAAGAATGGAGGCAAAGGTCAGGAGGTTGCAAGAAATGTTTAACAAAGACCTAGAAGAATTAAACAACAAACACCTAGAAGAATTAAAGAACAAACAGAGATGAACAACAAAATAACTGAAATGAAAAATACACTAGAAGGAACCAATAGCAGAATAACTGAGGCAGAAGAACAGATAAGAGACCTGGAAGACAGAATGGTGGAATTCACTGCCATGGAACAGAATAAAGAAAAAAGAATGAAGTGAAGACAGCCTAAGTGACCTCTGGGACAACATTAAACTCAACAACATTCACAGTATAGGGGTCCTAGAAGAAGAAGAGAGAGAGAAAGGACCTGAGAAAATATTTGAAGAGATTATAGTCGAAAACTTCCCTAACATGGGAAAGAAAATAGCCACCCAAATCCAGGAAGAACAGAGAGTCCCAGGCAGGATGAACTCAAGCATAAACATGCCGAGACACATAGTAATCAAATTGACAAAAATTAAAGACAAAGAAAAATTATTGAAAGCAACAAGGGAAGAAGGACAAATAACATACAAGGGAACTCTCAGAAGGTTAACAGCTGATTTCTCAGCAGAAACTCTACAAGCCAGAAGGGATTGATATGATATATTTAAAGTGATGAAAGGGAAAAACCTACCACCAAGAATACTCTACCCATCACGGATGTCATTCAGATTCGACAAAGAAATCAAAAGCTTTAGGGACAAGGAAAATCTAAGAGAATTCAGCGCCACCAAACCAGCTCTACAACAAATGCTAAAGGGACTTCTGTAAGTGGGAAACACAAGAGAACAAAAGGACCTACAAAAACAAACCCATAACAATTAAGAAAATGGTAATAGGCACATACATATCGATAATTACCTTAAACGTGAATGGATTAAATGCTCCAATGAAAAGACACAGGCTCGCTGAATGGATACAAAAACAAGACCCATATATATGCTGTCTACGAGGGACCCACTTCAGACCTAGGGACACATACAGACTGAAAGTGAGGGGATGGAAAAAGATATTCCATGCAAATGGAAATCACAAGAAAGCTGGAGTAGCAATATGCATATCAGATAAAATAGACTTTAAAATAAAGAATGTTACAAGAGACAAGGAGGGACAATACATAATGATCAAGGGATCAATCAAAGAAGAAAATATAACAATTGTAAATATTTATGCACCCAACATAGGAGCACCTCAATACATAAGGCAAATGCTAACAACCATAAAAGGGGAAATTGACAGTAGCACAATAATAGTGGGGGACTTTAACACCTCGCTTACACCAATGGACAGATCAACCAAACATAAAATTAATAAGGAGACACAAGCTTTAAATGACACAATAGACCAGATAGATTTAATTGATATTTATAGGACATTCCATCTGAAAACAGCAGATTACACTTTCTTCTCAAGGGTGCACAGAACATTTTCCAGGGTAGATCACATCTTGGGTCACAAATCAAGCCTCAGTAAATTTAAGAAACTTGAAATCACATCAAGCATCTTTTCTGACCACAATGCTATAAGATTTAAAATCAATTACAGGGAAAATAATGAAAAAAACACAAACACATGGAGTCTAAACAATCCGTTACTAAATAACCAAGAGATCACTGAAGAAATCAAAGAGGAAATCAAAAAATACCTAGAGACAAATGACAACGAAAACACAATGATCCAAAACCTATGTGATGCAGCAAAAGAGTTCTAAGAGTGAAGTTTATAGCAATACAAGCCTACCTCAAGAAACAAGAAAAATTTCAAATAAACAATCTCACCTTACACCTAAAGGCCCTAGGGAAAAAAAGAACAAACAAAACCCAAAGTTAGTAGAAGGAAAGAAATAATAAAGATCACAGCAGAAATAAATGAAATAGAAAGAAAGAAGACAATAGCAAATATCAATAAAACTAAAAGCTGGTTCTTTGAGAAGATAAACAAAATTGATAAAGCATTAGCCAGATTCATCAAGAAAAAGAGGGAGAGGACTCAAATCAATAAAATTAGAAATGAGAAAGGGTAAGTTACAACAGACACTGCAGAAGTACAAAGCATCCTAAGAGACTACTACAAGCAACTCTATGCCAATAAAATGGACAACCTGGAAGAAATGGACAAATTCTTAGAAAGGTATATAGTTCCAAGACTGAACCAGGAAGAAATACAAAATATGAACAGACAAATCACAAGTAATGAAATTGAAGCTGTGATTAAAAATCTTCCAACAAACAAAAGTGCAGGACCAGATGGCTGCACAGGTGAGTTGTATCAACCATTTAGAGAAGAGCTAACACCCATCCTTCTCAAACTCTTCCAAAAACTTGTAGAGGAAGGAACACTCCCAAACTGATTCTATGAGGCCACCATTACCGTGATACCAAAACCAAATAAAGATACTACAAAAAAAGAAAATTACAGACCAATATCACTGATGAATATAGATGCAAATATCCTCCACAAAATACTAGCAAACAGAATCCAACAACGCATTAAAAGGATCATACAGCTTGATCAAGTGGGATTTATCCCAGGGATGCAAGGATTCTTCAATATACGCAAATCAATCAATGTGATGCACCATATTAACAAATTGAAGAATAAAAACCATTTGATCATCTCAATAAATGCAGAAAAAGCTTTTGACAAAATTCAACACCCATTTATGATAAAAACTATACAGAAAGTGGGCATAGAGGGAAACTACCTCAACATAATAAAAGTTCACAGCAAACATCTCATTGGTGTAAAAATGAAAGCATTTCCTCTAAGATGAGGAACAAGACAAGGATGTCCACTCTCGCCACTATTATTCAACATAGTTTTGGAAGTCCAGGCAACGGCAATCAGAAAAGAAAAAGTAATAAAAGGAATACAAATTGGAAAAGAAGAATTAAAACTGTCACTGTCTGCAGGTGACATGATACTATACATAGAAAATCCTAAAGATGCCATCAGAAAACTACTAGAGCTAATCAATGAATTTGGTAAAGTTGCAGGATACAAAATTAATGCACAGAAATCTCTTGCATTCCTACACACTAATGATGAAAAATCTGAAAGAGAAATTAAGGAAACACTCCCATTTACCATTGCAACAACAACAACAAAAATACCTAGGAATAAACCTACCTAAGGAGACAAACGACCTGTATGCAGGAAACTATAAGACACTGATGAAAGAAATTAAAGATGATACAAACAGATGGAGAGATATACCATGTTCTTAGATTGGAAGAATCAATATTGTGAAAATGACTGTACTACCCAAAGGAATCTACAGATTCAGTGCAATCCATATCAAATTACCAATGGCATTTTTTACAGAACTAGAACAAAAAGTCTTATAATTTGTATGGAGGCGCAAAAGACCCCAAATAGCCAAAGCAGTGTTGAGGGATAAAAACGGAGCTGGAGGAATCAGACTCCCTGACTTTAGACTATACTACAAAGCTACAGTAATCAAGACAATATGGTACTGGCACAAAAACAGAAATATAGATCTATGGAACAGGATAGAAAGCCCAGAGATAAACCCACGCACCTACGGTCAACTAATCTGTGACAAAGGAGGCAAGGATATACAATGGAGAAAAGACAGTCTCTTCAATAAGTGGTGCTGGGAAAACCTGACAGCTACATGTAAAAGAATGAAATTAGAACACTCCCTAACACCATACACAAAAATAAACTCAAAATGGATTTAAGACCTAAATGTAAGACTGGACATTGTAAAACTCTTAGAGGAAAGCAGAGGAAGAACACTCTTTGACATAAATCACAGCAAGATCTTTTTTGATCCACCTCCTAGAGAAATGGAAATAAAAACAAAAATAAACAAATGGGACATAATGAAACTTAAAAGCTTTTCCAAGGCAAAGGAAACTACAATCAAGATGAAAAGACAGCCTCCGAATGGGATAAAATATTTGCAAACGAATCAACAGACAAAGGATTAATCTCCAAAATATATAAACAGCTCATGCAGCTCAATATTAAAAAGCAAACAACCCAATCAAAAAATAGGCAGAAGACCTAAATAGACATTTCTCCAAAGAAGACATACAGATGGCCAAGAGGCACTTGAAAAGTTGCTCAGCATCACTAATTATTAGAGAAATGCAAATCTAAACTACAATGAGGTATCACCTCACACCAGTTAGAATGGGCATCATCAGAAAATCTACAAACAGCAAATGCTGGAGAGGGTGCGGAGAAAAGGGAACCCTCTTGCACTGTTGGTGGGAATGTAAATTGATACAGCCACTGTGGAGAACCGTATGGAGGTTCCTTTAAAAACTAAAAATAGAATTAACATATGACCCAGCAATCCCACTACTGGGCATATACCCAGAGAAAACCATAATTCAAAAAGATACATGCACACCAGTGTTCACTGCAGCACTATTTACCATAGCCAGGAAGCAACCTAAATGCCCTTCAACAGATGAATGGATAAAGAAGATGTGGGAAATATATACAGTGGAATATTGCTCAGCCATAAAAAGGAACGAATTTGAGTCATTTGTAGAGACATGGATGGATCTAGAGACTGTCATACAGAGTGAAGTAAGTCAGAAAGAGAAAAAGAAATATCATATATTAATGCATATATGTGGAAGCTAGAAAAACGGCACAGATGTACTGGTTTGCAGGGCAGAAATAGAGACACTGTTGTAGCGAACAAACACATGGACAACAAGGGGGGAAAGTGGTGGGGGGGTGGTGGTGTGATGAATTGGGAGATTGGGATTAACATATATACCCTAATATGTATAAAATGGATAACTAATAAGAACCTGTTGTATAAAAAATAAATAAATTAAAATTCACAAATTAAAAAAAATTAAGAAGTAATAAAAAAAAAGAAAAACAAAAAGGAAGAAGAGAGCAACCAAACCAAAAAACAAATCCACCACTGATAAAAGTGCTAAAATCTATACTAAAAAAAAAAAAAGAAAAACAACAAAAAAAAAGAGCAGACCCTAGGACAAATGGTAAAAACAAAGCTATACAGACAAAATCACACAAAGAAGCATACACATACACACTCACAAAAAGAGAAAAAGGAAAAATATATATATATATCTATATAGAAAAAAATGAAGAGAGCAAGCAAATCAATAAACAAATCTACCAATGATAAAAAACTCTAAATACTAAACTAAGATAAACATAAAACCAGAAACAAATTAGATGCAGAAAGCAAACCCCAAGTGTACAGTTGCTCCCAAAGTCCACTGCCTCAGTTTTGGGATGATTCGTTGTCTATTCAGGTATTCCACAGATGCAGGGTTCATCTAGTTGATTGTGGAGATTTAATCCGCTGCTCCTGAGGCTGCTGGGAGAAATTTCCCTTTCTTTTCTTTGTTCCCACAGCTCCTGGGGTTCAGCTTTGGGTTTGGCCCCACCTCTGTGTGTAGGTCACTTGAGGGCATCTGTTCTTCACCGAGACAGGAGGGGGTTAAAGGAGCAGCTGATTCGGGGGCTCGGGCTCACTCAGGCCAGGGGGGAGGGAGGGGTACGGGTGTGGGGTGAGCATGCGGTGGCAGAGGCCGGTGTGACGTTGCACCAGCCTGAGGCGTGCTGTGTGTTCTCCCAGGGAAGTTGTCCCTGGATCATGGGACCCTGTCAGTGCCGGGCTGCACAGGCTCCCAGGAGGGAAGGTGTGGATAGTGACCTGTGCTTGCACACAGGCTTCTTGGTGGCTGCAGCAGCAACCTTAGCGTCTCAAGCCCGTCTCCGGGGTCCATGCTTATAGTCGCAGCTTGCGCCTGTCTCTGGAGCTCGTTTAGGCGGTCCTCTGAATCCCCTCTCCTCGCTCACCCTGAAACAATGGTCTCTTGCCTCTTCGGCAGCTCCAGACTTTTTTCTGGACTCCCTTCTGGCTAGCCGTGGTGCACTAGCCCCCTTCAGGCTGTGTTCACGCAGCCAACCCCAGTCCTCTCCCTGGGATCTGACCTCCAAAGCCCGAGCCTCAGCTCCCAGCCCCCACCTGCCCTGGTGGGTGAGCAGAGAAGCCTCTCGGGCTGGTGAGTGCTGGTCCGCACCGATCCTCTATGTGGGAATCTCTCCGCTTTGCCCTCCGCACCCCTGTTGCTGTGCTCTCCTCCATGGCTCCAAAGCTTCCCCCCTCCACCACCTGCAGTCTCCGCCCGTGAAGGGCCTTCCTAGTGTGTGGAAACCTTTCCTCCTTCACAGCTCCCTCCCACTGGTGCAGGTCCCACCCCTATTCTTTTGTCTCTGTTTTTTCTTTTTTCTTTTGCCCTACCCAGGTATGTGGGGGAGTTGCTTGCCTTTTGGGAAATCTGAGGTCTTCTGCCAGTGTTCAGTAGGTGTTCTGTAGGAGTTGTTCCACATGTAGATGTATTTTTGATGTATTTGTGGGGAGGATGGTGATCTCCACGTCTTACTCCTCCGCCATCTTGTAGATGTGGGCAGGAGTGCCTTGTAATTTTGTTAAAGCTTGAAAAATCTATGAAGCTTTTGTCATCAAATTTTAATGAATTTAAAATATTGCCTTCTAGACCTGTATAGAGCATTTTCCTCTTTTTCTTTTTCTTTTGTCACCATTTAAGGCAGTTTAAATTACCCAATTACCAATGCTAAAAGGCAGGTTTATCTTTTACTTAAAATAGCTTTTGGAGCAGTATAATCTTCAGTTTTATCCTGACTTGAACATTTTCAAGAGTCTTTGGTTGAATCTTATTTCCTGACATCGCACCCAAATGAAATTTTCTCCAACTTTTCTATCTTTTTAAGAAACATGTCAAAAAAGATGTAAGATTTCAGATCATGAAACTGCTAGGTTAAATTTTAAGCCATATAGTTTTGATGAGCTTGATGAGGTTCTGTGATATTTTAATGAGTAAAATCATTCTAGACAACATGCTTTTAATATAGCATCGTTTTACACTGATATGTGCCTAGCAACTGTAAATTGTGGGCATACCTGTGGCAATCTTTTTAAACAATCTGAAAAATAGTTTGATTTTATTCTGATTTAAGAGTTGACTCTCAATTATCTTCTATTTTTACTAGTTAACGTGGGCTCTGGTAACATCAAAGTGTAAATCATGGTCAACATGGTAAAAATAAGAGATAATCAGAATATCCTGAACCACCAAACTGCTCAAAACTACATTTTTATGACAGAATTTTCATAATTTATGTTTTTAAATCCACAGATGCCAAGTTTTTTCCATTGAGAACAATATTGCTGTGGCACATTATACTATTATAATTTAGGATAAATGGCTGTCAAAAATATAAGTTAAATAATATGAGAGGAAACAGAAGTGCAGACTATATTTAGCACTAACATTGGGCTTGGCCTTGACTTAATCAAGATGACATTTAAAAAAACAGAATGTGATTATATTTCAATACACAACTTCTATACAAGAAGAAAAAAATGGTATTTCATTTGCAATGCATGACAAATGGTTAACAGGTTAACATCCTTAGTCATAAATGAGCTCTTAAAAACCAGTAACAAAAATACTAATATTCCAAGGGGGGAAAAAAAGCCACAGAGGAAAATGAAATAAAACAAATGACTAGTCAGGATTAAGCATATATGAAGATGACTCAGCTGAACAATAACAGAAGGAAAGTAATTTCTTTGTAATATCACATTGTCAAAGATCAAAAATCTAATGTTTGTATAGTTTTAGGAAACAGAACTCTCAAACACTGGGGGACACAATTCATGAGGACTCTCTACAATTAGGGGAAAATCTGCAGTTTTGACTCAAAATATAAACTTTGGATATCCTTAGTCCTAGCAGTTCCAACTCATTGGAATTATTTCAACAAATTAGTTGGACTTATTTAAAATAATTTTTATGTAAGTATGTTTACTACCTAGAAAATTTGTGGCTAATATATACACCCCTAAAAAAGTACTTGCATACTAATTTATCGACACACCCCAAAATGATGTTTACAAAACTCCATTAATAGTAGATAATACTGGAAAGTAGAATTAGGAGGATAAAAGGCATTTAAGAAGTAAAAAGTATTATACTTCACAGATTTCTATGTCCTTTGAAATATTGAAAAAGATGGTTTTTTGTGAATCAATTTTAAATTTACCTGTGATAAGTGAAAGTTATTAACATATGCATTTAATACTTATGAAAGCATTGAAATGAAGCCTTGCAGTTACACCATCCTGAGTATCTCTGTGTAATAATGTCTCCACCATTCAAGGTCCTGAGATACAGTCCAATGGCAGCAATGAAAATAGTCAATATGCCTGGTTACCGTTGTCTCCAATGACACCCTTTAGGTCACTTTTAAACATGAGCCTCCTCAGTCCAGTTTTTCTGATCTACAAAGAGTGTCCACTGCAACACATGAAAGAGAAGTCTCTGTACATTGGAGAAGACGGTGGCAGAAACAATGGCATCAGTTTCCTATTTAGTCATCACAATCATATCACCACGGGATACTCCTGGGACCAGCGATAGGAGTGAAGAAGTCTTGAATGAGAAATACTGCAGCAGAGGTCTGGAGGTATCATTTCTTGGGATTAAAAACAGAGATGGCAAAAGTATCTTTTCTTGGGACTATCATCTCCTTTGGTTCACAGTTAAGACTTATAAATTAAGGAACTTCATAGAACGAGGAACATTCCCAATGATGTCAGCTATCCTCAGGCTATTTGCAAATATGCCTTTCTTTCATCTTGTTCACTTCAAATCCCACCTTCTTCCTTCTTCTTTCCTGGGTAATCTAATACTGTTTGTTTCACTGTGTAAAACTCTCTGCTACACTAGTTTTTCAATCACACGCTCTTTGTGATCACTTGAAAACTGTTCATAATGGCCCCTGGGAATACAAAGTTGGATGCAGTAGCCCAATGCTCTCAGATTGTCAATAGGCAAGGATGAAGACAGGCACGAATTGGTTGTATCTTTCAAGATGACATCTTAATGATTACCAGGGATATTGTTTTTAGAAGATGATTCCTTGGAACGTGACTCACTGTAGTATTGTGTGCTGCTAGAAAGGGACCCGTTTCAAAAGCTACTCTAAATAATTGGTATAATATGTATCCAGTATGTGATTAAGACTGCACACAGATTATTGCAATACTTTACTTCTTTTCAAGGTTGAATTATGTAAACTTCTAGCCTGAGGTATCATAAAGCTGCTTTTTGATGATTTTTATTAATTATTTAGAATATTCTAGTTTTGTATCTTCTTTCTCTGTTACAACATTGGAGATTGGTATTTTCCAAAAGTAACCATAAATCACGTTGATTTCACACTCTCCCTTAACAACTCATCCATTCGAATGGCTTTAATCACAACCTGTTCACCTCAAAAATCTACATCCCCCACCCAGATTTCTAAGTCACTATTTTCTACCCAGACTCTTTTCCTGAGTTTCTGCTGAAAGTATTAACTGATTACTTGAGAGTTCTGTCTAGATATGCATTTTGAACCAAGTATATTTCACACCAAATTCAGCAATTTCCCTCAGTCTATTTCTCCTCCAAGACATCGACAGCATGATGCTGGCCTATGGCTTCTACCTCACTACTCACTTCTAATAGGTGCCAAAGTCCTGTGAACTCTATGTCCCAAGGGCCTCTTTTTTTTTATTTTTTAACATCTTTATTGGAGTATAATTGCTTTACAATATTGTGTTAGTTTCTGCTGTATAACAAAGTGAAGGAGCTATCCCACCCCTCTAGGTGGTCACAAAGCACGGAGCTGATCTCCCTGTGCTGTGTGGCTGCTTCCCACTAGCTATCTATTTTACATTTGGTAGTGTATATATGTCAGTGCCACTCTCTCACTTCGTCCCAGCTTACCCTTCCCCCTCCCCTTGTCCTAACGTCCATTCTCTACATCTGCATCTTTATTCCTGTCCTGCCCTTAGGTTTGTTAGAACCTTTTTTTTTTTTTTTTAGATTCTATATATATGTGTTAGCATACGGTATGTCCCAAGGGCCTCTTAAACCTGCCTTTCCTTTCCAGTCCCATTACCACTGCCTTAATTCAAACACTCATCATCTTTTTCCTGACTTGTTTAAGTAGCTCTTGATATGTTTCCGAGACTTCAGTCCTACCTTTCAGAACGTATTCATTGGAGCTAGAATAATCCTCCTGTAACACAACCTAATCAAGCTTTTTTTTTTTTTTTTTTCCTTAAAATTGTTCACTTTTTATAGATCAAAGATCAAAGTCTTTAAAATGTTATATGGAGTCCATCATGGTCTGGTCACAATAACACCATCCTTTGAAGTTTAATCTACAGAAAGTTCCTTCCTCATATAAAATGCTCTCTGGCCTGCCTTTCTCCATTACACTTTGTTCTTTCATGCTTCCAAGCCTTAGCACTTTGCATTCCTTTGCCTAGAATGTCCTTCCAACCCACCTCACTCTCACCCTGTTCCCCATAATTCACCCATCAGACTCCTCCTGATCATTAAGAGGCACCATTAACATCACCTCTTCTGTGAAGAACCCAGAATCCACTTCATTTATTCCCACACTCACGACAGAGTCAGAAATCCTTTACTCTGCACTTCAATATGTCATATATTCCTCCAGTACAGCAGTGTCATGTTGGATTACAAGTATTTTCTGATATGTCAGTTTCTCCACACAAAACTGAGATCATTTTAGGGATATAACACTGCAATCAAAGTCATGAGAATTGAGTGTGAGGACAAGTTTTGTCAATCCTTCATTGTATAACTTCAGAGCTGTCAGTTTTAGGCTGTAAAACGAGGGACCTGGATCAGATGACATCTAAAATTCCTCACAACCCTAATGTTCTATAATTCTTTCGTTTCCAAATAGCATCCAGGGTATGTATGTGTAACAGTGTATTTTTAATCAGATATTTCTTGAACCCCAACTGTATGCCTAGAACTGTGCTAGACTTTGAAAGATAGTCTATGTTTGCCTTCCTGGTTTATAAGAATTAGGCCTATTTAGAGCTACCTTTCTAGATTTAAGCAAATGGAATAGTAAAATGTAGGAGAAAAATACTCAGTACATTTCAAGAATTATATATTTTAATAACTGAAAATGTAACAAACTGTTTCATATGGTATAAGTCAAAAAGTGAAGATATTTGCTCAAATGCTTTCATCAACTGTGAAAATATGTTTTCAGAAATCTGTGAGTTTTGATAATACAAGCCTGTTGTATTATTTATTTTTATTTATTTCTCATGGCAAGATGTCTAAAGAAATCTAATTAATTAAGTTCAATGTGAAAACATGTCTTTTCAGATTTTCACAAACTCCAAAGAGAGATAGAGAGAGAGAGAAGAGAAAAGAAGAGAGAGAGAGAGAGTGTGTGTGTGTGTGTGTGTGTAGGTAGGTAGGTAAGCAGGCAGGCAGGCAGGCAGGCAGGCTCTCCTGTTCCAAATCTATGTATCCCACTTGTTTGGCTTGTTTTGGTCAATAATAGATGTATTCAACAAGCATGGTTTACCCCTACTTTCTGCAAAGTACTGTGTTGGCACCGTTGATGTAAAGGGTCACATGAGGCTCTGGAATCCAAACCCAACCAAAAGTGGGTGCAGGTCCTGGACAAATCAGCCTATGAAGGATCTCTTCCCACTCCTACCCCTAGTTCTTCCTATCACCAAGGAAAAAACCAATAGTAGTAATAGTATTCAATACATTGCGTTTGCAATTTGCCAAGTACTTTAACCTAATATCAACTCAGTGATCAATGATAATAATAATTTGAGCATCAATTCTTCTGTGATAACTTCTTTAGAACTTCTTTAACTCCAGTAGAGTTAGTAATCTTTCATTTTGCACAGCCATAGCTTGTTGTGCTTACCCCTAGTAAAGCAGCTGCCAAATAGGTAGGTATTATCATTTTCCTTGTTTCACAGAGGAGGAAAGTAGGAGACAGAAGCAGTAAATAAGCTGTGTAAGTTCACACATCTAGGAAGTGGTACCACTGGAATTTAAGCCCAGGAATCTAACTCCCAAGTCAGTGCTGCTAAATACCACATTACAGTTTTATCCTGGGGGAATTAGAACAAATAAATAAAAAAGGACACATGCAGCTTTGAGGGAGGGTTGGAGTCTATAAAAAGAGAAAGGTTTGGTCTTGAAGATTTTGAGATTTATGGGCCAATTAGATGCATGCGGTTGAGCCTCAGGTCCTTTTTTTTTTTAACATCTTTATTGGAGTATAATTGCTTCAGCCAGTGAACCTGCACCTCCTTTCTGAGCCAGCGCCTGGCACCCAGAGCTCCAGGCATCTGACATCCTGAAAATGGATCTGTCCCTCTGCTGAGATTTGTCCAGCCCAGAAATAGCTCTTCCATTTGCGGGAGAAGGTAAAGGACTCTTAACAAACTGTGGTTAGTTGCCCTGGGGGAGAACACAATCTAGTAGAGAAACCCAAGAGAATGTGTATGGAAGTTAAAGCCTAATGAAGACTTAAATACCAGTGCAATTAAGAGCCAGTGAATGCCACCATAGACAATAAGCAATGCATTGTTCCACTGTTCAGAGAGGGAGAAATCCCTTTGCAGTTATGCAGTCTTGAAGGAAATAGAACCATGGGCTCAGCTTGGGAAGTCTGGTGCATTTCACTAACTGCGGAAGTGGAAAGGGGATATTCTTGGAGAAAGAAACAATGAGAGCAAAAGTGTGGCCTGAGAAATGTGCTTTGCATTCTCAAATGAGGATCCTGAAATATCGCTATTGGAAAAGCTGGTTGGATTACAGTGGTGGCAGTATAGTCAGGAGTGGCTCAAGACTAGGTGCAAGTTTGGAAATGAAAAGATTGAGCTCTCAGTGATTCCTAACTTGTGAAGCTGATTAAAACAAGTTCTCACTATCCAGGTTTTTAAACAGAAGCCTATAATGGATGCAGCATTCAGAACAGGGAACACTTGGTAGCCTGATCCTGCTATGGATCTGAGTTAAGGGATTCCTGTTTATTTGTCCTCCTGGTGTCAAAACTATTGGATGCTTATAACTGAGTCACTTTGAGAAAGATTTCCGCCACCTTCAGCTACCTGGAGATTAATTTAGGCCCCCATATTCTGGAGAAGGCATAGAAATGCAGTGACAAATGTTTTGTATACTTTTCTTTAATTGAAAAAGAAAAATAGCTAGCATCTTTAAATATTTGCTTCCATTAAAAAAAACCCCACATATTTTCTAAAAGGATATTTTGTGCATAGAAACAAATCCAAACAATGTAAGAAAAGACACACACAAAATATATATATATATTTTTTTAAAGATTTATTTATTGATTGATTGGTTGATTGATTGCTATGTTGGGTCTTCGTTTCTGTGCTAGGGCTTTCTCCAGTTGTGGCAAGCGAGGGCCACTCTTCATCACGGTGCGCGGGCTTCTCACTATCGCAGCCTCTCTTGTTGCGGAGCACAGGCTCCAGACGCGCAGGCTCAGTAGTTGTGGCTCACGGGCCTAGTTGCTCCGCGGCATGTGGGATCCTCCCAGACCAGGGCTCGAACCCGTGTCCCCTGCATTAGCAGGCAGATTCTCAACCACTGCGCCACGAGGGAAGCCCAAAATATATTTTTTAATTGTTCTGAGTTCCACCACCAAAAAGATGTCCATTATAAACATAAGTATATGCTGTCTTTCTTTTCTTGGATTGATTGTCTCTTTACTTATTTATAATTTTAGCAAGTGTGTGGAGTTGCCATGTCATTATTTTTCTTTTCCCTCATACTTGAAGGACCATGTCCAGACCTTTCATTTATCTGACACTGTGCAGCAGTGACTGAAGTAACTTCTCACTATTCTCATTCATTCATATTCTCTCTCTCTCTCTCTCTCTCACTAACTCTCTTTTGTTTTCCCTCTGAGGTAGTGTGAGAATCTGAGGGTGTGTTCATTTCTGCATTCAGTAGACTTTCCCTAAGACTTTCCTTAAGGCTACGGTTGGAGGATACCTTGGTTCTGATGTCTCTCTTCTGAGATTTGGCTCAATGTCCTAGACCAAATCTCCTGTAAGTCTGGTTGGGGATGCACCCCATTCCCTTAGGAGGTAGGGTGGAAGGAGAGAATACCATTATACTTTGGACCAATTTCCAAGTTCAGAGTGCAGCTGTGGGAATTTTATTTCTGAGAGCATCAACTTCCTTTTATACTTTCCTCATTTTACCTGTAATTGCTGGTAGCAATTTCCACCATGGCCCTATCCAAGAAAAGATAGGGTAAATTATAGTTTGCTTTTCTGCATATCTGGGAATATAGTGAGAATATCAGGATTTAGTTAATGCACCAAACTGACTTCTGGATTTGGAAGCACTTTGAACACTTATGCTGGCTTTCTTCTCCAAAACCTTTCACTCCCCTCCAGAATCTATGTTTCTTTCCTTGATTGTGTTATTGAAGTTTACACTGTCACATTAAGCTCCTTTTTTGTTTGTTTGTTTTATTGTTAGTATATTTTATTTAATTATTATATTGTTAATATATATTGTTATATATAATATATATATTGTTAGGATATATTTATTTATATATAAAATGTGCTTATTTTGTTAGGAATCAAGGAAGAGAAGTTTACATAACTTATAAGTCCAGAGTCTGGTAATAACAGATATCCCTGTAACTATCAAGAACCTCTGTTCAATAATTCTCCTCATCCAGATTTTTATTTCTCTTTATGTACTCTTTTCCTTAACATCAAAAAGAGAAATAGTTCCTTACTTGAGCCACATTTAGAATTGGGAAAAGTCCCAGCTAAGGCCCCAACTATATTCTTAAATCTTCTGACATTTTAACCAATGAGGAACCTTTGTTCTTTTTCAAGACTATCTAAGAAATTGACTTATTAGATTCTAATCTCTCCTAAGATCCTTGAACTAAATTACATTTTTCTGGGGCACACTTTAGAACATACTGCCCTAACAAAGACCGTAGTAGAGTCTCAAGACATAATAAATAGCTGGTTATTGTGTTACCTACTCTGACCAATATATTTAAGGAAACTTAATATCATCTGTTTTTAAAATAATCAAAATAAAGGGCATAATACGAACATCTAGAGTTACCTGAGAAAAAATTTTAATCATTTTATGCCATGTTGCAGAGGAACTGGAAAGGAATATACATTATAAATGAAGAATTTAGAGGATGAGTAATAGTAATTCAGAGGAGCTAAGACAAGTCAATGATGACTGGTAGGTACTGAACTAAGGAAAGTTATTTATGCATTTAAATAGTAAAAATTAGATACTAGAAACAACCTAAATATCCAACAATAATGAAATATTTAAATAAATTTTGCAATATCCACATAATGGAATATTATACAACCATTA
The DNA here is from genome assembly GCF_028564815.1 of Eubalaena glacialis. Classification (NCBI taxonomy): domain Eukaryota; kingdom Metazoa; phylum Chordata; class Mammalia; order Artiodactyla; family Balaenidae; genus Eubalaena; species Eubalaena glacialis. The sequence goes on from NC_083721.1 coordinate 115,963,589, forward strand.
CTATTTAGATCTTTAAAGAAGGTTGATTTATATAGTGAAAAGCTTACAACCTAATGTTAAGTGAAATAAAAGGTTATACAACTGTGTATATAAGATGATTCCAATTATGCAGATAGTCTACATATCTGCTTGAAAAACTGGGAAAAATTACACTAACATTTTAGGAGAGTTTATTTCTGGATTGTGGAGTTTGCGATAAGTTATTTTCTTTTTTATATTTTGTTATCTTTAATGAGAACACATTACTCATAAAAAATATATATTTTATGTCAATTAACAACAATGAAGCATTAATAAAAGAAATCATATTTATCAGAATAAAGAGAGCTGGAAAAAGATTAAGATGCACTCTTTTAAATAATTTTATTTTGTTATTGTTTTTTTTTACAGCAGGTTCTTAGTATCTATTTTATACACATCAGTGTATACATGTCAATCCCAATCGCCCAATTCATCACACCACCACCACCACCCCCCCACCACTTTCCCCCCCTTGGTGTCCATACGTTTGTTCTCTACATCTGTGTTTCTATTTCTGCCTTGCAAATCGGTTCATCTCTACCTTTTTTCTAGATTTCACATATATGCGTTAATATACGATATTTGTTTTCCTGACTTACTTCAATCTGTATGACAGTCTCTAGGTCCATCCACATCTCTACAAATGACCCAATTTCGTTCCTTTTTATGGCTAAGTAATATTCCATTGTATATATGTACCACATATTCTATATCCATTCGTCTGTCGATGGGCATTTAGGTTGCTTCCATGACCTGGCTATTGTAAATAGTGCTGCAGTGAACATTGGGGTGCATGTGTCTTTTTGAATTATGGTTTTCTCTGGATATATGCCCAGTAGTGGGATTGCTAGGTCATATGGTAATTCTATTTTTAGTTTTTTAAGGAACCTCCATACGGTTCTCCATAGTGGCTGTATCAATTTACATTCCCACCAGCAGTGCAAGAGGCTTCCCTTTTCTCCACAGCCTCTGCAGCATTTATTGTTTGTAGATTTTCTGATGATGCCCATTCTAACGGGTTTGACGTGATACATCATTGTAGTTTCGATTTGCATTTCTCTAATAATTAGTGATGTTGAGCAGCTTTTCATGTGCCTCTTGGCCATCTGTATGTCTTCTTTGGAGAAATGTCTATTTAGGTCTTCTGCCCATTTTTTGATTGGGTTGTTTGTTTTCTTAATATTGAGCTGCATGAGCTGTTTATATATTTTGGACGTTAATCCTTTGTCCGTTGAATCGTTTGCAAATATTTTCTCCCATTCTGAGGGTTGTATTTTCATCTTGATTGTAGTTTCCTTTGCTATGCAAAAGCTTTCAAGTTTCATTAGGTCCTATTTGTTTATTTTTGTTTTTATTTCCATTACTCTAGGAGGTGGGTCAAAACAGATCTTGCTGTGATTTACGTCAAAGAGTCTTCTTCCTCTGTTTTTCTCTAAGAGTTTTATAGTTTCCGGTCTTACATTTAGGTCTTTAATCCATTTTGAGTTTATTTTAGTGTATGGTGTTAGAGAGTGTTCTAATTTCATTCTCTTATATGTAGCTGTCCAGTTTCCCCAGAACCACTTATTAAAGAGACTGTCCTTTCTCCACTGTATATCCTTGCCTTCTTTGTCATAGATTAGTTGACCATAGGTGCGTGGGTTTATCTATCTCAGGGCTTTCTATCCTGTTCTATTGATCTACATTTCTGTTTTTGTGCCAGTACCATATTGTCTTGATTACTGTAGCTTTGTAGTATAGTCTGAAGTCAGGGAGTCTGATTCCTCCAGCTCTGTTTTTTTCCCTCAAGATTGCTTTGGCTATTCGGGGTCCTTTGTGTCTCCATACAAATTATAAGATTTTTTGTTCTGGTCCTGTAAAAATGCCGTTATAATTTGATAGGGATTGCATTGAATCTGTAGATGGCTTTGCTTGTATAGTCATTTTCACACTATTGATTCTTCCAGTCCAAGAACATGGTATATCTCTCCATCTGTTTGTGTCATCTTTCATTTCTTTCATCAGTGTCTTATAGTTTTCTTAGTATAGGTCTTTTACCTCCTTAGGTAGGTTTATTCCTAGGTATTTTATTCTTTTTTTTTTGCAATGGTGAATGGGATTGTTTCCTTAATTTCTCTTTCTGATCTTTCATTGTGAGTGTATAGGAATGCAAGAGATTTCTGTGCATTAATTTTGTATCCTGCAACTTTACCAAATTCATTTATTAGCTCTAGTAGTTTTCTGGTGGCATCTTTAGGATTCTCTATGTATAGTATCATGTCATCTGCAAACAGTGACAGTTTTACTTCTTCTTTTCCGATTTGTATTACTTTTATTACTTTTTCTTCTCTGATTGCTGTGACTAGGACTTCCAAAACTATGTTGAATAATAGTGATGAGAGTGGACATCCTTGTCTTGTTCCTGATCTTAGAGGAAATGCTTTCAGTTTTTCACCATTGTGAATGATGTTTGTTGTGAGTTTATCACATATGGCCTTTATTATGGTGAGGGAGTTTCCCTCTATGCCCACTTTCTGGAGAGTTTTTATCATAAATGGGTGTTAATTTTGTTAGAAGCTTTTTCTGCATCTATTGAGATGATCATATGGTTTTTATTCTTCAATTTGTTAATATGGTGTATCACATTGATTGATTTGCGTGTATTGACGAATCCTTGCATCCCTGGGATAAATCCGACTTGATCATGGTGTATGATCCTTTTAATGTGTTGTTGGATTCTGTTTGCTAGTATTTTGTTGAGGATTTTTGCATCTATATTCATCAGTGATATTGGTCTGTAATTTTCTTTTTTTGTAGTATCTTTGTCTGGTTTTGGTATCAGGGTGATGGTGGCCTCATAGAATGAGTTTGGGAGTGTTCCTTCCTCTGAAATTTTTTGGAAGTGTTTGAGAAGGATGGGTGTTAGCTCTTCTGTAAATGTTTGAAAGAATTCACCTGTGAAGCCATCTGGTCTTGGACTTTTGTTTATTGGAAGATTTTTAATCACAGTTTCAATTTCGTTATTTGTGATTGGTCTGTTCATGTTTTCTGTTTCTTCCTGCTTCAGTCCTGGAAGGTTATACCTTTCTGAGAATTAGTCCATTTCTTCCAGGGTGTCCATATTATTGGCATAGAGTTGCTTATAGTAGTCTCTTACGACGCTTTGTATTTCTGCAGTGTCCATTGTAACTTCTCCTTTTTCATTTCTAATTTTATTGATTTGAGTCCTCTCCCACTTTTTCTTTTTTTTTTTTTTTTAACATCTTTATTAGAGTATAATTGCTTTACAATGGTGTGTTACACATTGTAACACACAATGGTGTGTTTCTGCTTTATAACAAAGTAAATCAGTTATACATATACATATGTCCCCATATCTTTTCCCTCTTGCATCTCCCTCCCTCTCACCCTCCCTACCCTACCCCTCTAGGTGGTCGCAAAGCACCGAGCTGATCTCCCTCGGCTATGCAGCTGCTTCCCACTAGCTGTCTATTTTACATTTGGTAGTGTATATATGTCCTTGCCACTCTTTCACTTTGTCCCAGCTTACTATTCCCCCTCCCCGAATCCTCAAGTCCATTCTCTAGTAGGTCTGCATCTTTATTCCTGTCTTGCCCCTAGGTTCTTCTGACCATTTTTTTTTCTTTTTTTAGTTTCCATATATATGTGTTAGCATACGGTATTTGTTTTTCTCTTTCTGACTTACCTCACTCTGTATGACAGTCTCTAGGTCCATCCACCTCACTACAAATAACTCAGTTTTGTTCCTTTTTATGACTGAGTAATATTCCATTGTATATATGTGCCACATCTTCTTTATCCATTCATCTGTTGATGGACACTTAGGTTGCTTCCATGTCCTGGCTATTGTAAATAGAGCTGCAATGAACATCGTGGTACATGACTCTTCTTGAATTATAGTTTCCTCAGGGTATATGCCCAGTAGTGGGATTGCTGGGTCGTATGTAGTTCTATTTTTAGTTTTTTAAGGAACCTCCATACTGTTCTCCAGAGTGGCTGTATTAATTTACATTCCCACCAACAGTGCAAGAGGGTTCCCTTTTCTCCACACCCTCTCCAGCATTTATTGTTTGTAGATTTTTTGATGATGGCCATTCTGACTGGTGTGAGGTGATACCTCATTGTAGATTTGATTTGCGTTTCTCTGATGATTAGTGATGTTGAGCATTCTTTCATGTATTTGTTGGCAATCTGGATATCTTCTTTGGAGAAATGTCTGTTTAGGTCTTCTGCCCATTTTTGGATTGGGTTGTTTGTTTTTTTGATATTGAGCTGCATGAGTTGCTTGTGTGTTTTGGAGATTAATTCTTTGTCAGTTGCTTCATTTGCAAATATTTTCTCCCATTCTGAGGGTCGTCTTTTCATCTTCTTTATGGTTTGCGTTGCTGTGCAAAAGCTTTTAAGTTTCATTAGGTCCCATTTGTTTATTTTTGTTTTTATTTCCATTTCTCTAGGAGGTGGGTCAAAAAGGATCTTGCTGTGATTTATGTCATAGAGTGTTCTGCCTATGTTTTCCTCTAAGAGTTTGATGGTGTCTGGCCTTACATTTAGGTCTTTAATCCATTTTGAGTTTATTTTTGTGTATGGTGTTAGGGAGTGTTCTAGTTTCATTCTTTTATGTGTAGCTGTCCAGTTTTCCCAGCACCACTTATTGAAGAGGCTGTCTTTTCTCCACTGTATATTCTTTCCTCCTTTATCAAAGATAAGGTGACCGTGTGTGCGTGGGTTTATCTCTGGGCTTTCTATCCTGTTCCATTGATCTATATTTCTGTTTTTGTGTCAGTGCCATACTGTCTTGATTACTGTAGCTTTGTAGTATAGTCTGAAGTCAGGGAGCCTGATTCCTCCAGCTCCGTTTTTCTTTCTCAAGCTTGCTTTGACTATTTGGGGTCTTTAGCATTTCTATACAAATTGTGAAGTTTTTTGTTTTAGTTCTGTGAAGAATGCCAGTGGTAGTTTGATAGGGATTGCATTGAATCTGAAGATTGCTTTGGGTGGTATAGTCATTTTCACAATGTTGATTCTTCCAATCTAAGAACATGGTATATCTCTCCATCTATTTGTATCATCTTTAATTTCTTTCATCCGTGTCATAGTTTTCTGCATACAGGTCTTTTGTCTCCTTAGGTAGGTTTATGCCTAGATATTTTATTCTTTTTGTTGCGGTGGTAAATGTGAGTGTTTCCTTAATTTCTCTTTCAGATTTTTCATCATTAGTGTATAGGAATGCAAGAGATTTCTGTGCATTAATTTTGTATCCTGCTACTTTACCAAATTCATTGATTAGCTCTAGTAGTTTTCTGGTAGCATGTTTAGGATTCTCTATGTATAGTATCATGTCATCTGCAAACAGTGACAGCTTTACTTCTTCTTTTCTGATTTGGAATCCTCTTATTTCTTTTTCTTCTCTGATTGCTGTGGCTAAAACTTCCAAAACTATGTTGAATAATAGTGGTGAGAGTGGGCAACCTTGTCTTGTTCCTGATCTTAGTGGAAATGGTTTCAGTTTTTCACCATTGAGGACAATGTTGGCTGTGAATTTGTCATATATGGCCTTTATTATGTTGAGGGACGTTCCCTCTATGCCTACTTTCTGGAGGGTTTTTATCATACATGCATGTTGAATTTTGTCAAAAGCTTTCTCTGCATCTATTGAGATGATCATATGGTTTTTCTCCTTCAATTTGTTAATATGGTGTATCACGTTGATTGATTTGCATATATTGAAGAATCCCTGCATTCCTGGGATAAACCCCACTTGATCATGGTGTATGATCCTTTTAATGTGCTGTTGGATTCTGTTTGCTAGTATTTTGTTAAGGATTTTTGCATCTATGTTCATCAGTGATATTGGCCTGTAGTTTTCTTTCTTTGTGACATCTTTGTCTGGTTTTTCCCTCTTTTTCTTGATGTGTCTGGCCAAAGGTTTATCAGTTTTGTTTATCTTCTCAAAGAACCAGCTTTTCGTTTTATTGATCTTTGCTATTGTTTTCTTTGTTTCTATTTCACTTATTTCTGCTTTGATCTTTATGATTTCTTTCCTTCTACTAACTTTGGGTTTTGTTCTTTTTTCTCTAGGTCCTTTAGGTGTCAGGTTAGATTGTTTGTTTGAGATTTTTCCTGTTTCTTGAGGTAGGATTGTATTGCTATAAACTTTCCTCTTGAAACATCTTTTGCTGCATCCCATAGGTTTTGGATCTTCATGTTTTCGTTGTCATTTGTCTCTAGGTATTTTTTGATTTCCTTAGTGATCTCTTCATTATTTAGTAACGTATTGTTTAGCCTCTTGTGTTTGTGTTTTTTACATTTTTTCCCCGTAATTTATTTCTAACCTCATAGTGTTGTGGTCAGAAAAGACGCTTGATATGATTTCAGTTTTCTTAAATTTACCAAAGCTTAATATGTGACCCAAGATGTGATCTATTCTGGAGAATATTCCATGTGCACTTCAGAAGAAAGTGTAATCTGCTGTTTTCAGATGGAATGCCCCATAAATATCAATTAAATCTATCTCATCTCTTGTGTCATTTAAAGCTTGTGTTTCCTTATTAATATTCTATCTGGATGTTCTGTCCATTGGTGTAAGTGAGGTGTTACAGTCCCCCACTATTATTGTGTTACTGTCGATTTCCTCTTTTATAGCTGTTAGCAGTTGCCTTATGTATTGAGGTGCTCCTGTGCTGGGTGCATGTATATTTATAATCGTTATATATTCTTTTTGGATTGGTCCCTTGATCATTATGTAGTGTCCTTCCTTATCTCTTGCAACATTCTTTATTTTAAAGTTTATTTTATCTGATATGAGTATTGCTACTCCAGCTTTCTTGTGATTTCCATTTGCATGGAGTATCTTTTTCCATCCCCCCATTTTCAGTCTGTATGTGTCCCTAGGTCTGAAGTGTGTCTCTTGTAGACAACATATATATGGGTCTTGCTTTCATATCCATTCAGTGAGCCTGTGTCTTTTGGTTGGAGCATTTAACCCATTCACGTTTAAGGTAATTATCGATATGTATGTTCCTATTACCATTTTCTTAATTGTTTTGGGTGTATTTTTGTAGGTCCTTTTGTTCTCTTGTGTTTCCCACTTAGCGAAGTCCCTTTAGCATTTGTTGTAGAGCTGGTTTGGTGGTGCTGAATTCTCTTAGCTTTTGCTTGTCTGTAAAGCTTTTCATTTCTCCACTGAATCTGAATGAGATCCTCGCCAGGTAGAGTAATCTTGGTTGTAGGTTTTTCCCTTTCATCACTTTAAGTATATCCTGCCACTGCCTTCTGGCTTGTAGAGGTTTCTGCTGTGAATCAGCTGTTAACCATATGGGAGTTCCCTTTTATGTTATTTGCCATTTTTCCCTTGTTGCTTTTAATAATTTTTCTTTGTCTTTAATTTTTGTCAATTTGATTACTGTGTGTCTCGGCATGTTTCTCCTTGGGTTTATCCTGCATGGGACTTTCTGCGCTTCCTGGACTTGTGTGGCTATTTCCTTTTCCATGTTAGGGAAGTTTTCGACTATAATCTCTTCAAATATTTTCTCGGGTCCTTTCTCTCTCTGTTCTCCTTCTGGGACCCCTATAATGTGAATGTTGGTGTGTTTAATATTGTCCCAGAGTCTCTTAGGCTGTCTTCATTTCTTTTCATTCTTTATTCTGTTCTGTGGCAGTGAATTCCACCATTCTCTCTTCCAGGTCATTTATCCATTCTTCTGCCTCAGTTATTCTGCTATTGATTCCCTCTAGTGTATTTTTCATTTCAGTTATTGTATTGTTCATCTCTGTTTGTTTGTTCTTTAATTCTTCTAGGTGTTTGTTCTTTTATTCTTCTAGGTCTTTGTTAAACATTTGTTGCATCTTCTCGATCTTTGCCTCCATTCCTTTTCGGAGGTCCTGGATCATCTTCACTATCATTATTCTGAATTATATTTCTGGAAGGTTGCCTATCTCCACTTCATTTAGTTGTTTTTCTGGGGTTTTATCTTGTTCCTTCATCTGGTACATAGTCCTCTGCCTTTTCATTTTGTCTGTCTTTCTGTGAATGTGGTTTTCATTCCACAGGCTGCAGGATTGTAGTTCTTCTTGCTTCTCCAAGATGTGCTTCTGATGTAGAATCTACAAACGTTTTGCCAGGAGACCAAGGCTATGAAAAAATCAAGGAATGGAGCTTTTAACTCCTAGGCCTCTCTCCTGGTGAAAAGCAATAAAGATTTTCCTATGACTAGAATGAAAAGCCAAGGTTTAATGAAGCAGTTGTTGGAAATGATTGAATACTGGTGAATGAAATTTAGTGTAACGTAAAATATTAGATTTACCTAAGACCTAAGTTGTCATTGAATCCAACCTTTTGAGAGGTTCAAGCATCCCTCTTCAGTACACTTGAGAAATGGCCATCCAATTTCTGTTTGAATACCTCCAGTTGACATGTAGCTCACCACCTTTAGAAATAGTCTACTTTAACCCTTCATAATTCTAGGTGTTAGAAAGGTCTCTTTTATGTCGAATTGAAATTGGAGTCTCAGTAACTCCCACGTGTTCACTCTTGAAGAGTACTGAAACAGATGAGAAGAAATTTTTAATCAGTAAAAGTATTGCTATATTTCCATAGAGGTAAGGGGAGAAAATTTGGAGGTCTTATACTTGTGAAGTTAATACCCTCTTCTACACAACAGTGTTTCTAATATTTGATGGCATGCCACTTTTAAATCCTCTCTTCACCCCAGAATGATTATCTTCAGTTCCATAAGAGAGTTCTTCCTATGAAATGGTTTCCAAACCCCTAACAGACCAGGGAATCCTCCTTTAGAAGCCATGCTGAAATGTTCCATCAACAAGTTGGTTAATCTGGGAACTATGTTTCCCACTGTCTTCTTCCATGTACGGTTCTCAGTTAGACTAGCCAAAAGAGGAACTTGCATAAGATTCAGAAAACAGGAAGAAATAGAGGTCATTATTTCTGAAGGTCTTAGCAGGGAAATACTGTGATGGACAGATACAGAAGTGCTTAGAGAGTTTCACTTCGCCCTCGTTCTCCTCTGTACCACATTTAGGTCTTTTCCCTGACTGCTGATCCTGTTTCCCCAGAACAGCCCTAGCCCACTACTAGTCAGTCACTTGGCAGAAGACACACTGAGGTAGTGACAACACAGAGAACAGCCAGTGCTGTCCCATAAAGGTATAATGTAGAGCACATATGCAATTTAAAAATTTCTAGCCACAATATAAAGGTAAAATAAACAGGTCAAGTCAATTTTAATAATGTATTTTATATAACCCCACATAATTAAAATGTATTATTTTAACACATAAAAAATATTAAAAATGATTAATGAAACAGCAAGGAGGCCAGTATAGCAAAAAACAGTGAGTGAGGTGGAAGGTAGTAGGGGACAAAGTAAAAATGCAACCAAGAACCAGTTCATACAGGGCACTGTAGAAACGGTACTGGTGTGAGATTTTGCAAGGTGTAATGAGACTTTTGAGCAGAGGAATGGCATGAGCTGACTTAAATTGTTGAAGAATGGCTCTGACTGCTCAGTGGAGAATAGAGTGAGGGGAGAAAACCCAGGTGTGGAGAGCAGTTAGGTGGCTTTTGCAATGACCTAGATAAGAGATGATGAGGGCTTGGACTAGGATTGTGGTATAAAAATAGTAAGATATGGAAAATCTGTGATACATTTTCAGGGTAGAACTGATAAAATCTGCCCATGTTGGAATATGTAATGTGAGAGAGAGAAGACAGACTTAGGGATGGTGTCTATCTTTTTGGATTAAACACTTAGGAATGATAGTGCCATTTACTATGAGGAGGAAGACTAAGAAAAACTGTTTGTTTTGTTTCATTCTATCATAAAATATGACTTTAAACATTGATTCTTCCTTTGTCATTTTGATAAGCATATCTTTATCTAAATTACAGGCATAAATCTTGAACTAAGGGGAGTTAATTATAGAGTTTATGGTTCCATTCAGCTTAATACCCATGCATTTTCATTACATCCAGAATATAGTTAATTCATCTTACTCTACTACTTATTATCAAAAATGCATTTACACACCTTGCCTATAAGTACAAAATTCATTCAACGTCGTGTGTCGTTTATGGCATTACTTTGATCTCCCAGATTAGTAGCCTCATTTCTTCCTTCCCTGCTTAGCCTGGACCACTATTCCAACGAATCTTGCCTATATCCTCCAGTCCCTCAACCCCTTGTCCTTGCAGCTCATCTGAGTCACCAGTCCCTAACCTATGATTAATCTAACCATCTGCTTGCTCAACAGATACTTCAAAGCTGCCAAACACTGCTGGAGAAAAATTGCATAACTGGATTGCTTGAACTTATCACATATTTACCATTTCCAACCTCAACTTGGTCCTCCGTGTTGCTGGGCAATGCTTTCATTTGCCTCTATTCAGATATCTTTCCTGTTCTCTAAGGTCACCATTTTATGTTTTTGTACTCCTCCTCAAACTTTCACTTTCATGCATAGGAGAAAAAGTACTCCTTTCTAGAAAACAAAATGAATACTCCAGGTAATTAATTTATTTGAATTTTCTCCTCCAACTACAACATTATATATATATATATTAACACTCATCCTCACCCACCACATTCAGCCCCTCTTGTATTCATCTCCAAACATCTCTTCCTGATCCTGTCCATCGTCAAATTTCCCCTCTTCCTTGACTGCTTTTTCTTCTTCAATAAATATGCTTGTCTCCTCTCATTCTAAAGAAAATCTTCTGCTCTCCTTGTTTCCTCTTAAGCTAGTAAGCTAGTCTCTGTCCTTCTTGCACTCCATATTTCATTAGGAAGTTTAATAATCTGCTATACTCGCATCCCTCTACTGACCCTGCTCTTCCCAAGGTCATCAGTGACCCACAAGTCTTAAATCCAATTATTTATTTCACTTCTCTATCCCATTCATCATCTGTGTAGCATTTAATGCTGTTGACATAGTCTCTTTTTTGAGTCTCTCAACTCTTAGATCTTGGCTCTAATTCCTCTGATCAACTCTAGATCTTCCTGATTGATTCATCTTCACAATCACTTGAGGATGGTACTTTAAGAGTCTTTCCCACATACTTCTTTTCTACTCATGCTCATTCCTCTCCTTGAGTGATATTATTCACGCAGACAGTCTACTTTCACTTACTGTAGCAGCCAAGAAAATGTGCTGCTCAAATCTCCTACTGTGAGGAGCAAAGTTGACTAACAGCCCTAACTGCTGCCCTTATAAGTCAACCACCACATCTGTACCAAGGCCATGCTTCCGTGGGCTGCTCCCAGCCAGTGATTGTGGTTAGATTCTAGTGCAGGCTGAGCCTTGCAGCATACAGGACTCCCTTTTGGCTCTAGGACTCCGTTCAGCCTGGAGAAAACTTTCTTGGGATTGTGCTGCCATCTGAGATTCTTCCCACACAAACCTCCTTCCTTCCCCCTCTTCTTATCACAGGTGTCAAACTAGCATTGTGGTCTAAAGGATCTCCCTGTCTTTCTTCTCCTTCATGAGTGTTTCCCCAATAATTCTGTTGCATACTTGATCCTATCTTGACAACTACTTCTTAGAGGATCAGATTTAACATACCTACATACCAGCAACTGACAAATATATCTCCAATTCCTGCCCTGAGCTTAAGATAAACTGCTTTCTCAATAACTTCTCCCAGGTGATTCAGATGTATCTCAAATTTAATATATCTCATATTAAATTCCTTATTTTGCCACACATCCTTATTCCTTTCCAGCAATTCTTGCCTTGTGTAGTCACATCATTTTCTCTCTCCTGCTGATCATCCTCTCTTCCATGTGTTCAACTCAGGCAGTCATTAAACTATTTGGGACTTGTGCCATGTCAGTTATGGACCCTGGCTTTCAATCTTGCCCCTCTCCAATTCTGTATTCACCAAAGGCTTTCCACAAACTATCTCCATCATATCTTTGCCTGCTTTATCACTATCACCTCATCATTCACTCATCATTACACCCATAATTCCTCCCACTCACTAAATAAATATCCCAAACTTGCTCATAGCTCTGAGTCTTTGAAGGTACTATTTTATCATCCCCAATTGTCTCTGTTGCTCAACTTCTACATGCTTTTCAAGGTGCAACTCGAATGATATTTACTCAGTGAAGCTCCACTCCCAAAACAGCTACCACCATAGACAAAGATAGCAAATCTTTCCTGTTTATTATCTTAGTATGCTGTATAGACTTCAATTATAGCACTCCCTCCTTATATTTTGCTACAGTTATGTGTGTATTCTGTCTCTGTCGCTATCTTTTAAGACTTTGAAGGAATGAAGCATGTATTATTTGTCTATATCTGTCCAGTTCCTTGAATGGTGACTCCATCATAGTAGATATTCAATAAATATTTGTGGAATTAACAGAAGCAGCAAAGAAATTAAGTAAAGTTATATTGATTGGACTTTTCTTGAGAAATGCATGCTAACTTAGAATGATTATCTCGGTGTTTCTTAAATGCTTGAAAATAATCTGCTTTTTTTGCTGCCTCCATCAAAACAGATAGGTTTGAGGCCACTACTCAAAATTCAAATAAAAATCCAGGGCTAATCTATCATTTTCTTAAGTGAGGAAGAGTAATGCTAGCCAGACACAATATCATTTGATCAAAGCAAACTGCTGATATTATGTAGGGTTTTAGGGAAGAGTTTGTTTTGAGACATGTTTGTTACTGAGGCATGACCATAGTGATGTCAGTCTTAGAAACTGACATAAATACTCTACAGGGCTTCCCTGGTGGCGCAGTGGTTGAGAATCTGCCTGCCAATGCAGGGGACACGGGTTCGAGCCCTGGTCTGGGAAGATCCCACATGCCGCGGAGCAGCTAGGCCCGTGAGCCACAACTACTGAGCCTGCGCGTCTGGAGCCTGTGCCCCGCAACAAGAGAGGCCGCGACAGTGAAAGGCCCGTGCACCGTGATGAAAAGTGGCCCCTGCTTGCTGCACCTAGAGAAGGCCCTCACACAGAAACGAAGACCCAACACAGCCAAAAATAAAAATAAATAAATAAATAAATAAAATTAAAAAAAAAACTTTACAAATATTTATTGAATATCTACTATGATGAAGGCACTTTTTTGTCGGATACAAAAGTACATTCTGCGTTGGTTACAGAAGGAGAATGGGTGGATGTCAGCCTTAGAAGTCTGTACAGTGTTTTGAGTCTACCACAGATTTGGTGATTTTTTTTAGAACCATGGCTATGAAACAGTCAATAATTGACTAGACAGATGTAAAGCCATTTCAGGTCGATGTTTTTGTGATGCTATAGAACAACCAGTTTTTTACTAGGAGTGTGTGGGTTTTTTTGTTTTTTTTTATCCTCAAGTATTATGTCTTACATTCTGATTTCTTACCTTAGTTCATGAACTTTAGATTCTCTAATATACTCCAGGCTCACAAAACCATAGATACACACATGCCTTATTCCTACAACCAGTTAATTAGATACAGGAATATCATAATAAGTGCCACTGCTTGGTGTCACACAGTCTCACCCAGAGGGTTTATCTTCTGCTTAGAGGATAGATCAATGAAAATATCAATGCAAGGAACTCTCTGAATTGAGGACTATCCATAAGGCTGCTTTCATTTCAGGTTTATTAAGTAATAATAAACTCAAGCTCTATAGCATAGGAACTCATGTTTGCTGAGTCAGCTGTTTTGAAAGTTATTCCTAAGGATGCACAGAGAGCAGAAAGGATAAGTAAGCCGACACATATGTTACCTGTGTTAATCACTTTTCATGTATTTTCAGTTAATCTCCAAAACCACTAAGTAAAGGAGGTATTATGTTCATTTCTATGAAAACAAAAATGGAACTTAAAGGGGTTAAGTAAATTTTTCAATGTCATGAAGCTTGGAAGTGACAAAATTAGGAGTTGAATCCAGATTTCTGTTTCAATAGCCAAAAAAAAATTTCCCCCTGTACCATACTTCCTGCCCCAAGGAAAAGTGGAATACCTCCACTTTGAAGAAATCAGTCTGGAGACAGCATGCAATGGAAATTGAAAAGAAATCTCTACCAGTCTTCCTGACCTGGAAAAGTTGTTGTGCTAAAATTTATATTCCTCATTGGCTGGGTTTTATTTTTTAATTATTACTCACAAAACAAAAACTAAAATATTCTTACATTTTAGAAAATTACCCAGTCTCCACATTCCTGCTCTTCTCATACAAACATGTGCTGTGCAGAAAGCCACCCTACAAGAGAGTGTGGAATAATTTGGTTCCAGTAAATGTTACTTCAACATATTCACATTTCAAAAGTGAGTCTATATGACTCAATAATTCCATCTATCTACACCATGCATTTTTTAAATGACTGAAAAAAACATACAAAGCTCTATAAAACATTGAAATATGAAAAACATATGGCTAGCTTACATTTATTGAGGTTTTCTAGGAGTCTTATGTGCTACTAAGAGTTAACTTAAAACAAGAACAGGGACATAAAAATGGAGAGAATAATGGAGTTAATATTTTTTAAATGCATGCCAGAAAGTCCTATTCATTAACTTTGGATAGATCACAAATTCAACTCTAGTTATTTTAAATTCTATTTAAGAACAAAGGTTTGGTTTTACTTTTAGTAATACAATTATAATTCAGATTAACTTTTTATATTATAATTTTTTTTTTAAATGTGATGATCCATTTATTATTTATTTATTTATTTATTTATTTATGGCTGTGTTGGGTCTTCGTTTCTGTGCGAGGGCTTTCTCTAGTTACAGCAAGTGGGGGCCACTCTGCATCGCGGTGCGCCGGCCTCTCACTATCGCGGCCTCTCTTGTTGCGGAGCACAAGCTCCAGACGCGCAGGCTCAGTAATTGTGGCCCACGGGCCCAGTTGCTCCGTGGCATGTGGGATCTTCCCAGACCAGGGCTCGAACCCGTGTCCCCTGCATTGGCAGGCAGACTCTCAACCACTGCGCCACCAGGGAAGCCCTATATTATAATTTTTAATTGAGAAAAACAGGAGTGGAATGATAGCACAGTTTATTATATAGAAGTTAATAATCAAATCAGACTATCAGAAGAAGCACCACTTCTTCTTGATACTAAGTCAATAAACTAATTTCTTTTGTGAATATTCAGAAATATAGCATTGAGTAATGGCCTTAAAACTGACCTTACAGAAGACACAGTGTCTACTTTCATTAAACTGTTTTGTATAGCATCTGCTACATATCCAGGTACCTTTAGTATTTCAACAAATTTTATGGACAGTGAGTGACAAACATTGCACGGCATATTCAGTATATTAAAGTTTTGGATTTGCTAAACTAATTATTTTATCTATCTATCTATCTGTCTATTTATTTATGGCTGCATTGGGTCTTCGTTTTTGCACGCGGGCTTTGTCTAGTTGTGGCGAGTGCCGGCTACTCTTCATTGCAGTGCGCAGGCTTCTCAGTGCAGTGGCTTCTCTTATTGCGGAGCATGGGCTCTGGGTGCGCAGGCTTCAGTAGTTGTAGTTGTGGCTTGCGGGCTGTAGAGCACAGGTTCAGTAGTTGTGGCGCACAGGCTTAGTTGCTCCGCGGCATGTGGGTTCTTCCTGGACCAGTGCTCAAACCCGTGTCCCCTGCATTGGCAGGAAGATTCTTAACCACTGCATCACCAGAGAAGTCCCTATTTTATTTATTTTTGAATAGGTAACATGTAGCACAGAACACAAAGAATAGAGTGAAAGTCTCTCCTAACCCTGTCCTGCTGCACCCCAGTTCCCAATGGAAGGGAACTAATATTAAAAACTATAATTCAAGAAAAGTTCTCTGAAATAAAGATCTGCATCTGTATATTGAGTGGATCCATCTTTTATTCCCAAAAATTAATCCAAAACAATTGACTGTGAGATATATCCTAGTAAAATCATTGAACTTTAAAAATGAAAGAACCCTCTGGATTTCCAAGCAGAATAAAAAAATTAGTTAGAAGGAAAAGAAATTCAGGTTAGCATGGAACTTATTGTCATCAACAACCAAAGCAAGAAAGCAGTGCAACACTCCATAAACTTAAAGAAAGAAGGGGTAAGTAAAGGATTTTATACACAGCCAAGCTGTTCTTCAAATATTAACACTACCCACAAGTCTTTCCTGGGGAATCTACTAACAGATGAACTTCATTTAACAAAGAGATGATTAAGGAAACCAGTCAAAGAACTAGTAATGAGGATTAAATATACAATTGACCCCTGACCAATGCAGGTGTTAGGTGTGCCGACTATCCGTGTATAACTTCACAGTCAGCCCTCCGAAGCCAGGTCCACATCCACAGGTTCAACCATCTCTGGGTGGTGTAGTACTGTAGTATAATTTAGAGGGAAAAAAAAACACGTCTAAGTGAACGCCCCGCAATTCAAATCCATGTGGTTCAAGGGTCAACTAATTGTAGATCTAAGATTATAACAGGTGAGAATGAGAGAGAAAACTTAGTATATAAACATTCTTTGCTCTGTCAAAGTAACATACAAAAAAACCCACAAAAAACAAAATTTGAGAAATAAAAATGGGAAAAAAGAAGAAAATAGTATATACTCATTGAGTGCTGCAAAGATAATAGGTAGAAATAAAAGGAAATTATCTAAAGTTGACTAGGAAGGGGACTAAGAGCATTAAATAAAAGTATTAAAATAGGGTAATAATAGTTTTACATATATGTCTTCTTAAACAAAAAAGTTACAATATAAAAGAAAAAGTTTAATTAAAAAACAAAGAAAAGAGACTACTTAATGAAAGTCACATAGTAAACATTATTCTGTTACAAAAGACAAAACATTCATCATATCGATAAATGTAAATAGGCTCAACTTAATCTATTTTTAAAAACTTTAGATCAGCTTACATATCAAAACCAGAATAAGGAATATTCTTCAAGCCGCCCGATTTCATTTCTTCCAAAAGTCATTGTCATTCCTCTGTGTTTTCTGGCCCTGAGCATTTGCCAATATCGGCTTTGTTCCTGTTTATAATATAAATTTGCAAAATACATTTTTAATCCCTCAAATCTTACTGTTCCAAATTCAGTTCTTGCAAAGCAATTTAGCATTGGATGTTTATTAGAGAAAAAAATGAGCAAATGTTGGTTTTTGATGAGAAAAATACAGTGTATAATGCATTTTATTCTTAAATGCTAAGTGGTTCCAGCCTTTCTCTTTTCATTTCTTATGGCATTGCATCATCTTTTTTAAGACTGTATGCAAAAGATTAAAAATAAATAAACATGTCAGGAAAAGGTATTTATTTAATGAAAATTATTTTAAAGTCCTTCCATTTCCTTGCTGTGTAATCACAGGCAAATCACTAATGTCAACCTCTTCTAAAATTTTGCATCCTTTCTACATTGCAGATAATCAAAATTAAGCTATTTAAAAAGCCATTTATAAGCAGTATATAGTACTGCTGCTCACAATCATATCTTACAGAATTTTCACTGACTTTTAGATTAAATAGTATTACCATATGGAAAAATTAGAATATATAGATGGGGAAAAAAACAATAATTAAATCAGCCAAAATTCTACCACAACACTGTTGCAAATGTTTCTATATATAGCCATCTGTATTTACTCTCTCATCATCTTGGAAAATAAATCTGCACAGCAGCCACCAACCCTGCATGCAGCCTGCTGCCCCTTCTCTATCTCTTTGATTTGTAAATGGAGATGAAAAATGGGGCTGGGAAGGACTTGAATCTGGGAGGGAAAAATCAGTGCAAAGGCTCTGGTTTCGTCATAGGCACTAACACCTGAGTACCTTTAGTGCAGCTCTTACCAGGCCACAGGGCCAAATACCAAAATAAAAAGTGTCCTTAAATAAATTGTAATCTTAGACTTTTAATAGTGAATCATTTGTAACCTCCTAATTTTCTATTTATATCACAGGATCAGAAACAAAATATATTTTCCTAAAATATTGATGCATATGATTTTTCAAATTAAAAATATATTCAATGCAAAAAAAATTAGATGATACAGAAAAGTACAAACAAAAAGAAATTAAAACCCCACATTTATCACCCAACACTGCGACCCTATTTTACATCAACAAATCATTTTGATATGTTTTTAGTGGCCAATAGAACTGACCCTTAACTGCAAATATCAGGACGAGGAAATGGACAATTAACCTATCACTGTTCCCTCGCTCTCTTCTCTGTAGCAAAGGTCGACTAGGATTGGTCTTTAACCACAATTGAGTCACAATTATATTGTATAATGGCTGAGTATTAAGTATTAATGTCTAAGTATTAATTGTTCCAACTAAAAAATAATTTACCAGTGATATAAAATTAGTTTGATTACTAAATATCCCACTTTCACAATTATAACATCTTTAACTCCACATATTTTCTTGAATTGGGCCAGATGATCCTTGAGTTTCCTTCTAGCACTAAAATGTGGGTGACAATTCTCTGAAAAGTAATATAAAAAGAAACTAAGACATGTACTGTAAATAAGTTAGTTTTTTGTGAGATTTTCTTAAAGTTATCAAAAAATTAATTCAATCCTTCTCTTCCAATGCGTTTTGACATTTACTCTTTCAGTATAAAGTTAGTTACCATGCAAAAGCGGATTCTTAATAATTGATGCTGTTTACTTTGAATGTGATTACTCATAGAAAGCTGGAGAAATGAATCAATACTTGCTTGGCTTCTCCAGAATAAATCAGGGTTAATTGTTAAAGTAATGCACATTAATTTAGCCTGTCAAATTAATTTCCCAACACCTCCTTATGCTACAAGAGTCTTAATTAAGAAATAACTAAGGTTACTTTCCCTTATTACAGGTACTGCTGAGCCACTGGCTCTGAACAAAGTCATTTAACTCCTTTCATGTATGTGAGTTAAAGAACACCAGAGAAAATCTACAAAGTATTAGTTATACTGTGCATTTGTAAGGGACTTCACAGTTTGCAAAGTGCTTCCATTTTCTTTCTGCAAACCTTCTGCGTTCCGTTCTGTAAGATGCAACCTGGGCCTCCTATGAACCTATTTCAGTGCTGTGTGGAGCCCTACAGAGTGTCCAGTCCCAAGTTCCATAATTTTAAGAGGATCACTGACCAATAGAGTGCCTCAAAGAGAAAAGGGAATGATGGAGTCTATGGAAATTACAATGAGGAAAGTTTGAAAGAATTGGGAATATTTACTCTAATAAAAGATGAAGGGATATAATAACTGGGACATTCTCTCTTGTTTGAATATATGTTATATTGTAGAGGGCTTAATTTTATATCTTGTTTAGATGGCGGAATCAGTGTTGATGATTGATAGTTACAAGGAGGTAGATAAAGGTTTAACATAAGAATCTTTTGACGGTAGAAAGGGCTGCCTTACCCATGAGTGAGCTTCCTGGTACTAAGCATCCCCTCAAGGACCACTTAGGAGGGGTGAGGGCTGACGCTGAAGGACAATTCTCTTGAGGCCCACAGTCTCAGGCTTTCAAGCCTGCCAAACATGGGGAAGCCACTCCTTGACTCTTGTTACCAACATTAGATGGAAATTTCAAAACTCTGAAAAACAGGGACTTGTCAAAATCCTCATAGTCACCCATTACGTGTCAAGTCGTGCTTAGGAATTACCCACTGCTATTCTATAGAGCTGGCCATTGCTAGGGTATCGGCCAGGCTGTTGGAGAGCAAGTGTGAGACCAAGGGCGTCATTCCCACTTCCCAAAGTTTAAGGAGAGCACTGCAGTTCATGTACAAGCTGCCACACCCTGTCCCTCCACCTTGTCTAGCACTTAATACGTACTATTTAGTTACTTTATACAATATGCTGATATGGTGAGCACTTTAAGAGCAGAGACTCTGTTCTATTTATCTTCATAACACCATAGCTTATCCAAATGTTGGCATTTATTAGATGCTCGATATGTACTTAATGGAGGAATAAATATATTCCATTCCAAATAAGCATTGCCTCAGTGCAGGCACTATATCAATGGCAAGATATACAGAATTAGAATAAGGCTCAGTCCTTGCCCTTAAGGAATACTAAAACATTAGCAGAATAAATACATGAGTGAGCGAGGGCACCTATATTGGGTAGAGTTTTGCCTTTTAAGATTTCTTTCAACTCTAAGATTCTATAAAATCTGTATTCCTTTCCTCAATTAAAATAGCTTAAATGCAAGAGCAGGTGAAGTGGTCATACTATATTAGGATTTTCCTAGGTTTTTAATCTACTGTGGGCAGTACAACTCAGCTTCTAGCAAATCAAGTAGTTTGAGAATTCAATCTATAGTTAAAGCATCGGATTAAAGAGTTGGGAAACAAAAGGTCTTGGTAGAAATTTGTGTCAAAACCATATAAAATGCACTTTCCTCATATTAAGAAAAAAACTTTCTGGCTCTGGAATTTAAAGTGTTTGGTAATTTCCTCTATATACTAATTGAAGAATTTAAACTGTTACATCTATATTAAAAATAACAAATACTGTCATAATATTTACTCTCCACTTAACTTACATTAACGGATTAAATCTGCTCATTTATAATGTAGTTACTTTTATTGTTCCTGTTTTGCAGAGGATGAAACAGGACATAGAGTTGTCATTTGCCCCTAGATCATGTAGTAGAAAGTGGTACATCTAGGCAGTTGGGCACTGGAGTTTATGTTCATAACCACTTCACTATATTGCCTCTTATAATAATATTCTCCTGTATCATGGTATGATTTTTATTTCTTACATCATGGTAAGATTCTTTTTGCCATCTGTTTCATAAAGCAGAATCAGTGATCCATGATTAGTCTTGTTTCTGATGCAGTTATGAACAAAGACAAGCCTAGGCTTTGAGAGGAACTGTACAAAGCAATAAAACAGATCCCATTAGCAGGAAAACAGTGGCCGGTATTCTAGTCCCTTACTGTGTTTCTCTGGTATTACATACTTAGGTTAACCCAGGCGGTTACCACCCTCTCTGCCCCATTCGGCACTCCTATGTTCAAAAGGACACAATTGTATGAAATAATAACTGATTATTTGAACAAATGACAATGTATTCCTCTACACATTCACACACACTCAGAAGCCAGCAAGCCAACTGTTCTGCTAAACCATTTTGATTTACTGGGGGTTAAGGTGCTTGCTCTGAAAAGCAAGGCACATTTCATTTTGGAATTGAAAGATCTTTTTTTCCGCTTAGTTTCACGTTTATTCTGTTTTTCACTTTGCGCTCTAAATACTTAGTTAATTGGGACTATTTAACAGATTGTACACCTGGCTGCTGAGAATAATTGTATCTTAACAACTGAAGGAGTTTTTACTTAATTTGTGAGCAGTTTGGTTGGTAATGACCTTGCACCCTACAGTTGGATTCAAAGAGTTAGGCAGAAGCTGAAGTGCTCCTGACTGTAGGAGGTGAAACTCATTCATATTCTTTTGTAAACAAATTAACAGTGAGTTGCCAGTGTGTTTTCAGCCCCCCAAATCACCTTAGCAACATGGAGATAGAAACAGCATGAACTCTCCTCAGAACCTACAGTTGTTCCTAGCACGAGGAGACAGCAACAAATGGGACTGGCAAAATTCCCTATTTATTTTAATCCTTAAAATGAGTGTCAGAGTTTCCATGAAATAGTAAAAAAAAAAAAAAAAAAAAAAAAGGGGGGGGGCTCAACTTCTCTTGTATATACAGTAATTAGTTATTTCTCAGTAGGGCTGTATTATTTTTTTAAAATTTTTCCTGACATGGTTTGACCAGGTTCAAATTAGTGTTAGCCCCAAAAGAAAAGGAAGATGTATTTCCAAGTAATTAGGCTAGGCTCATTTGAATTGCGGGCCACTGATCATAGTTATATTTTATTCTTCTGTGTTTGAGGAATATGAGCCCTAGAGAGTAGAGAAAGGTAGAGCCATACTGCAGTTACAAAGTCTACTTGAGTGCCTGGGGGCAGATGGAACTTGGGGCAGGGCAAACCCTGCCAGACAATTGAAGTTAGAAATCAGTAGGGAATGAGCCAGAGAGGTTTGTTTTGTGTGCTTTCTCATCCGCTCTCACCCCTCCCACAAGGGAAGGCAAGAAACCTGCTCATTTACGGATTTCTGACAGTTCTGATTGCTGCTGAACTTCACTCGAGACAAAGAACTAGTAAAACTAGAGTACAAATGTATTTAGGAACTATGCCACTGGGCCTTGGCCACCTAACCTCTCTACCTTCACTCTTTGGTATCATCTTCACTCTTTGATCCCTGAAAAGGTTTGTTCCTCAAGCAAATGTTCTACACAGTTTAAAAATCTGTACTAAGAATTTTATATCTGTACAGTTAGCAGATGGTTTACCCCAATATCCAAAGTTTAGAAGAGTAGACTATCATAAGAAAAAGCATTTTTTATGTCTTCATCATTATTGTGCTTCAATCTGGAAGTACTTGCATTTTTATTACTGCATTTGTACTAATTTCTAGTTATTAGGGTCTGTGTTTAAAAGTTGTAAAAATATTTTTAATGTTTTTAGTGAACTGAGGTATCATGAGCTATATTTACCCATTCTTCTGTCTTGCATGGGTGTGAGGAGAACCCTTGCCGGCCTTGTTGGGAGAGGATTTCACAGCATGTGTCCTCAGTTCCACCACTCCTACCACGTAGTACAAAAACCATCTTTAAAACGGTATAAAGCCTCGGATTTTAAACACTGTCCCGAAATGCAAAAAATAAAAACTATCGTATGCTACAGGTGCCCTTGTAAATTGGAAAACAACTGGTGGTATAGACCAAGAGTCTTAAGCTAGTTCTTTTTTTTTTTTTTTAGTTTTATTTATTTATTTATTTATTTATTTTTAATTGGAGTATAATTGCTTTACAATGTTGTGTTAGTTTCTGCTGTACAATGAAGTGAATCAGCTATATGTATACATACATCCCCTCCCTCTTGGACCCCCCAATCCCCCACACCCCCCCATCTAGGTCATCACAGAGCACTGAGCTGAGCTCCCTGTGCTATACAGCAGGTTCCCACTAGCTATCTATTTTACACATGGTAGTGTATTTATGTCAAACCTAATCTCCCAATTCGTCCCACCCTCCCCTTCCCCCGCTGTGTCCACATGTCCATTCTCTACATCCACGTCTCTATTCCTGCCCTGCAAATAGGTTTATCTGTACCATCTTTCTGGATAAAGAAGATATGGTACATATACAAAATGGAATATTACTCAGCCATAAAAAGGAACGAAACTGGGTCATTTGTAGAGGTGTGGATGGACCCAGTGTCTGTCATACAGACAGAAGTGAGCCAGAAAGTTAAACTAGCTCTTAAACAAGTTTGTAATGTGAATCCAGTATCTTAGGTTAGGATCCCCAAGAAACAGATTGAGACAGATTTTCTTGCAGGAGTTTTATTTGAGAGTACCCTTGGGATTAGCATCTGTAGGGAATAACAGAAGCAGAGCTGAATAGAGGGAGAAGTTGAACAAGGCTGCGTGGGAGCCTCAGCAAATCCCACAGGGAGCCTTGAATCTTGTATGGCTCTTCAGAGATTACCCAAATTGACTTTTATACCACCGCCCCCCTCCCCGACATGGAGCAGTCACTAGATGTGGGCAGCCATGGGGGAGGGGACCTAACATTGGGCAAGGCAGTTCCCTTCTGTTGAGGCAATTCCTAGAGAAGAACTCAGCTATATACCAGTATCAACCACACTCACAGCAGCTAGGGAAATGAGGGCCTTGGTCCTGACATGGGGATCTGGGTGGCAGACTACAGCATCCAGTAGACTCCAGAACTTGCAAAATTAGATCCTCTTGTTTCGTGTAAGTTCACCATCTACAATCATCTTTTCACCATCTACAATCATCTTTTCTAGGATTCTGGGTTGATGTATAAGAGGGAGATTAGTGGGAGCAACTACAGCCCTCACCACTGAAGCTGGTCTTGGGAACACAACTGATACTCATCTTCTTTCTTTGCTATCCCTTCCATCTCAAATAGCACATCGCCTGCTCTAGTTGGTTTACCTAATGAGGTAGTCCAAGCCCTCATTCCTAAAAGTTCTGATCCTCTGGTCACCATGCACTTCTCAAACTGTGGTGTCAGTACTTGACGGTTTACTGTCAGAATTGGATAAGGAGTAACAAGAAACACCCCAGTGGATCACCTGGCTGCCAAAGGTATTCTTGCCTCCCCCATTATGTAATGGCAGTGCTACATACTCGTAATCATCAGGGTCCATTATCTCAGCCAGGATGGTAACTCCTTTCCTGGCCTTTTGGCACATGGAATCTAAAGTGCTGGTTGACTAAAAAACAAATAGAAATGAAAAGTCTTTTGGTAAAAGCATTCATCTTCTGGGAACAGAACCTCTAGACCTGCAAAGCTTGTCATCGTAGAGTCAGAGGCACAAATTCTTCAAGTGACTCTGTAGGATATATGTAATATATCCACTCTAGCACGCTCACTTCTCTAACTGATAGTAAAAGGGGCCACTCCTTACTTTCACATCTTCTATCTCCTGGGGACACAGCACTGTATAATGATCACTAACTTAGGGTGTGTCCTATATCCTAGAGGATGGTACCCCATCTTTGCAGGGTATTATCTCCAAGCTTAGGTTTCAGCTATACCTTCAAAAGGCAGTTCTGTCACTCTGCAAGTCTGGTAGATTTTCAGTGGTATGCTCCATTACAGGAACAGTGTATTTTATTGTTATAAGTCTACTGCCAAACCTCTTTTGCTTTAAAGTGGTCCTTGGTCTAATATATTATCAGGTTTGATACCATGTCTGTGGATCAAACATTCTATAAACATTGGAGATAGCTGAGGCCCTACAAGTGTAAAATTCAAACTTATACCTGGAATATATACTGATTCCAGTAAAGATAAATTGCTGCCTCTTCCAGGAGATAATTGACTTTGCCACCAAGGGACTTGTTGGTCTCCTTGGGAGATGGTGCCCTATCAGGTCTTAGTATTGTTCTTTGTTGCTGGCTGGTTGGACATCTGAAAGCAACAGGTAGACAGATGAGCCATAGTGACGGTGAGTCCATGATCTTGGGTGGATCCATGCATAGTTTCCATCCCTGACACCATGGATACTCCGTTCATGCTCTTATTGTGCCAGCACTGCCGTTGCTAATAAAAGAGGCTGGCTGTCACACGTCAGCCAGTAGCAGACAAAGTCATTCTGTCTATCTAGCTGTTTAGTCCCTCTTTCACGGTAAATGCTCTCTGCCAGGCGTTAACAAGTTATACAGGGACCTTCACAAACTGTGCTCACTTCCATTCCTCAGACCTCTGACCTCTCCCGAATTTCCATTTTTCTTCTTTCCAATTTCTGATCAAGCAGCCACACTGCTGCCATTGATTAGAAGTCTGTATATAGCCTTAATTTGGGCCATTTCTCTTTCCATATAAAGTAGGTATCCTGGTTTGGTGCCTGAAGCTCTGCCCATGAGAGGATTTTCACTGGTTGCCAGCTTTCAGGACCACAACTGAATGGGATTGTAATGAAGCAGTTATCCACTTTCAGCTTGTACTTAAATATGGAAATTACCCACCCATGAATCAAACTGAAGGCCTTTTCCTTCTGTATCAGCTGATCAAAAAGCTATAGGTGTGAGCTGAGGAGAGAGGCACCAATGTAACTGTGGTGGATGGCAAGTGGATCTGGGCCACCTGCTAATGCGGGTCATTTGTGCTGCCCAGCCCTGCATGCGCACAATCCTGGATGTACATTCTAATGAGGGAATGCTGCTCATGATGGAATATTGCAGGGCTCTCTTACTCTTATGACTTTGTAGTTCAAGAAAACCCAGCTTATGATGGACAGCACCGGTATAGTATGATGGACCATATGGTCATTGATATCCCATGATCAGATAGTCCATCTCTGTCAGGACCCAGTAGCAAGCCAGGAGCTGTTTTGAGAAGATGGGTAATTCTCGCCTGCAAAGGCATTGTCTTGTTCCAGAATGCTCAGGGACTTCATTGTGATTTTTCTGGTGCGGCTTGCCAGAAAGTCCACGTGGCATCTTTTCTCACCACAGATTCCTTTATGTTTTTAGGGTGGCACTAATCTCCGCCTTTATTTCTGGGCTCAGTATTGTTTTTAACTTATAGAATTGGCAGATGTGGGCAGTTTCGGCGGCTTTCACTTGACCTTCCCAATTAAATAGTTGTTACTCCATAGGCCTAGGACTCAGTATAGGGGTTCTTACAATTACCTTGTGTGTCCATTCCAACTGTACATTTGGAGAACCAATGAAATCACCAATAGGCGGGTTATAGACCAAGGGACCTACTGTGAAGCAGACCTGTGCTAAGACTCCATTTGTTACTTGGCTCCTGTATGCCCCTACTCTAACTTAAGATCCCTGGGTATTAATGTTAATTCAAACCCCATGTTTAAAAGTCATTACAATGACTGGATTTTCCCTTTCTCATATTATAAGGTTACCCAAGTAAATTGTCATGTGTCCTTTTCGAGAAAGAACTGAAAGAATTGTTACCATGTCCACTTGCAGTAGGGTTTCAGGGCCCTCCTTTATGGGGAACCAGCCTTTACTTTCGCCAGTGACTTCTGGGTCAGAAAACTGGCTGAGTTTGAAAACAGAGCAAATAAATATGAACTTTCATTGGGACAGCTTCCTCAAGCTCCTGATCATTTAACCTTGATTTCTTTTGACTGTATACATTGAATGGTCCCTTGTTGGCCCATCTATCTTGCCTTTAGTTATGCATGTTCCATTAACATCTCCATAGTTCACTGATCAAGCCCCTTGGTACCACTCCATTATGATGATTATACCCACATTGTGTCTGACTGTTAGATGCCACCACCTGCCTTTTTGTGTTGGGGTCCAGTCATCCCCATTGCTATGAAGAAACCTCCCACGAGCCCTGGTCTTCTGCTGAAAGACACTAAGTTATTCAGTGATGCTGGTGCTCCTTTCACCAGCACGTTTCTTATCATATTGGTAAATAGTGTGTTCTCTGGGCCCTCCCACAGAACATAGTCAGCTGGTACACATTCGGACCTTATGTAATATATCCACTCTAGCACGCTCACTTCTCTAAGCCTTTTGATCTCTCTTTCCACTGTTTGCATGGCAGTTTGGAATTTCTAGCTCAATTAGTAAGGGCCATCCCTTTTTTCCAGGCTTCTAAAAGCCTACAAGTAACATACTGGCACTGATTCCCAGAGTCCTTGCCAGCATGTTATGTCCTGTGTCACATCCAAGTCAACAGAATACCCTCCTAGCTCCTGACAGTATGTGTTTTCTAAGTCCTTTCCTCCCTTAACAGACCCAGCACTTCCCAGACCACATCATCTTGTCTCTTGACTATAGTTTTCATTGTCTGGTAGCCAGGAGAAAAGGTGTAGGTAGATTGGAAAGGAGAGAGCTGCATATTTCTTTGCAAAACAATGGCTTTTGAATTGTTTCTCAAGCAAAGAGGGAATGATAATTTTCAATGGGGAGAATTGGGCCATTGATACAGAACCAGACTGTCCAGAAAAACCTAGGCCATGTTCTTTAGTATCAATTTAGATGTCCCCATCACAAGTCTCAGGGACTCACTCCTGCCTAACCAAACTCTAACATTAGCACAACAGACTTGCCTTGCAGGGGTGAAGAACTCAACTTTGTCCAGAGATCCACTACCCTTATAATTAACTCTTCAAGGTTTTCTGCCCTTTCACAGCAGGAGGCAAATATATATATATATATATATACATACAGCCACCTGGGAGACCATTAAACTTTCATATTTTGCCCTAAATTGATGATTAATCACCCTCAGCCTTTCATTATTGTTCTCCAATGAGTAAAGAAAAACTAATTTTCCCTCTACCCTTTTGAAGTTTTACTGAGACTCCTGTAATAAAAGATTAACAAAAGAAAAACAAACAGAAATTTAACGTGTATACATGGTAGATACTCAGGGAAAAATGAGTAACTTTCCAAGGCAACTTAGATTCTAGACTTAAATACCATCTTAATAGGGAAAGGGGTGGGGAATATGGGACTCTTAGGGAAGATATATAATTGTTAGGAAAGGTGAATGAGCCTTTAGAAGAATAGATGGCAGGTATGATATTTTGTGACAAAGTTTGTCTGGGTGTAGTGTCACCGTCTATTCTTCTCTCCTGTGATGAGTCTATCTCCCCTGGTTGATGTAATTCCCAGGGAGGGGATCCATGACAGTTGAATCCCTTTTGGAGGATCTGTCTTTAGGCAAATAAGGGGAGTTCAGAGAAAGCCTCTTCCTGCATTTGCTGTTTCTCAAGTGCTTACAGCTCAAAATAAACAATATACCAAAGTGGTATATTTTAGGGTGGCATGTCCTGAACTCCTACAGTATTTTGGAGTGGCATATTCTGCTACCCTTTAAAAGCATTGATGGAAAGAGCCCTTTGGTTCCCCTTTTCTTACAATTAATGTTTTCCCCTCAACTTTATAATGCCTGGGATATTTCCTGTTCTCCAACCAGTTTACCACCTATGACAGTTTAACAATTTCACCACTACAGTAGGCCAGGGGCTACCCATAATCTACCTATCACCAGTGACAGGGTCCTTATTGCCAGCCTACTGGTAGGTGACCCAGCTCCAAAATCATCAGAGTCTCCTTTCTAGGATCTCTCCTTGAATTAACAACCTTTGGTTGGATTCCCTAAGAAACTAACCTGGAACTGGAGAATTGCATCCAGGTGGTTTTTTGGAGATACTCTCAGGACTAACACCCATAAGGGTGTAAAGGAAACAGGGTTTGGCAGACGGAGAAATTAAACTGAAAACAGTTGTAGCAGAGGTCTCAGCTGATCACGTGGGGAGCTCTGAAACTGGAATGACCTACCCAAATTGTGTGTGTATTGGGTGGGGGGCGGGAGAGGATAAGAGGTCAGTTTTGTAACTTCCTACATTGAAGAGTCATTGGATGTGGGTTACTTATAACATTGGGCAAAACAGCTCTTTTTCACTCAAGGGCAATTTCTGGAGAGAGACTGCTGTGAGAGCTCAGCAGGCCATAGACCTCTAGATTAGGAGAATGAGTGCTTCCGTCCTGAAGGGGAATCTGGGAAGTGCACCAAACACCTTACTTTCGGTTTTGAGTGTCCTATGTGATTTGGGGGCAACATATTTTCTCTCTAATTTATTTTTACTAGGTTAATGTTTTTAAAGCTTGTAAACCCTTACTACACACAAACAATATAAGGGGAGATAATCTAGAGCTGTACATGGCAAAAGGGAAAATTCAGCCTAGAATTATGTACTATAGAAAACTCAGAAGAACATAACCTACACCCCTGAATAATCAAGGATGGACTATGTTGGGGAATCATCAGGTGCCCTTGTGCTAAGAGCATAGTTTCTTGTTTCACGAGTCACCAGAAACTTGGATTTTTACAGGAGGAAAAGAGCTCTGTTCTCTTCTGACATTCTTGAGAGGCTTGTGGTAAAGTAGGAGTTCAAGGTGAGATTATTCTGCAGTAAAAAAAAAAAAAAAAAAAAAAAGTCAGATTCCTGAAGAACATTTATTGAGTGGTCTGGGTGGAGACCTCACATAAGCAAATGCAGTATCTAGAGGTTTGATTGTGGCTTATTTAAATCTAGAAAAGACCTGGAAAGTTTGTATACAAGGCAATTGTAAATGCGCCAGAATCTTTTTTTTTTTTTTGCATTCTTATTTTTTTTTTTAAACATCTTTATTGGAGTATAATTGCTTTACAATGTTGTGTTCGTTTCTGCTGTTTAACAACGTGAATCAGCTATACGTATACATATATCCCCATAGCCCCTCCCTCTTGCATCTCCCTCTCACCTTCCCTATCCCACCCCTTTAGGTGGTCACAAAGCACCAAGCTGTTCTCACCGTGCCATGCAGCTGCTCCCCACTAGCTATGTGCTTTACATTTGGTAGTGTATATATGTCAACGCTACTCTCACACTTCGTCCCAGCTTACCCTTCCCCCTCCCTGTGTCCTCAAGTCCATTCTCTACGTCTGTGTCTTTATTCCTGTCGTGGCCGTAGGTTCATCAGAACCATGTTTTTTTTTTAATTCCATATATATGTGTTAACATACAGTATTTGTTTTTCTCTTTCTGACTTACTTCACTCTGTATGACAGTCTCTAGGTCCATCAACATCACTACAAATAACTCAATTTCATTTCTTTTCATAGCTGAGTAATATTCCATTGTATATATGTGCCATATCTTCTTTATCCACTCATCTGTCAATGGACATGTAGGTTGTTCCATGTCCTGGCTATTGTAAATAGTGCTGCAATGAACATTGTGGTACATGACTCTTTTTGAATTATGGTTTTCTCAGGGTATATGCCCAGTAGTGGGATTGCTGGCTCGTATGATAGTTCTATTTTTAGTTTTATAAGGAACCTCCATACTGTTCTCCATAGTGGCTGTATCAATTTACATTCCCACCAACAGTGCAAGAGGGTTCCCTTTTCTCCACACCCTCTCCAGCATTTATTGTTTGTAGATTTTTTGATGATGGCCATTCTGACTGGTGTGAGGTGATACCTCATTGTAGATTTGATTTGCATTTCTCTAATGATTAGTGATGTTGAGCATTCTTTTATGTGTTTGTTGGCAATCTGTATATCTTCTTTGGAGAAATGTCTATTTAGGTCTTCTGCCAATTTTCGGATTGGGTTGTTTGTTTTTTTGATATTGAGCTGCATGAGCTGCTTGTATATTTTGGAGATTAATCCTTTGTTAGTTGCTTCTTTTGCAAATATTTTCTCCCATTCTGAGGGTTATCTTTTCATCTTGTTTATGGTTTCCTTTGCTGTGCCAAAGCTTTTAAGTTTCATTAGGTCCCATTTGTTTATTTTTGTTTTTATTTCCATTTCTCTAGGAGGGGGTCAAGAAGTATCTTGCTGTGATTTATGTCAAAGAGTGTTCTTCCTATGTTTTCCTCTAAGAGTTTTATAGTGTCTGGCCTTACATTTAGGTCTTTAATCCGTTTTGAGTTTATTTTTGTGTATGGTGTTAGGAAGTGTTCTAATTTCATTCCTTTACATGTAGCTGTCCAGTTTTCCCAGCACCACTTATTGAACAGGCTATATTTTCTCCATTGTATATTCTTGCCTACTTTATCAAAAATAAGGTGACCACATGTGCCTGTCTTTATCTCTAGGCTTTCTATCCTGTTCCATTGATCTATATTCCTGTTTTTGTGCCAGTACCATACTGTCTTGATTACTGTAGCTTTGGAGTGTCGTCTGAAGTCAGGGAGCCTCATTCCTCCAGCTCCCTTTTTCTTTCTCAAGATTGCTTTGGCTATTCGGGATCTTTTGTGTTTCCATACAAATTGTGAAATTTTCTTCTTCTAGTACTGTGAAAAATGCCATTGGTAGTTTGATAGGTATTGCATTGAATCTGTAGATTGCTTTGGGTAGTATAGTCATTTTCACAATGTTGATTCTTCCAATTCAAGAAAATAGTGTATCTCTCCATCTGTTTGTATTGTCTTTAATTTATTTCATCAGTGTCTTATACTTTTCTGCATACAGGTCTTTTTTCTCCTTAGTAGGTTTATTCCTAGGTATTTTATTCTTTTTGTTGCAATGGTAAATGGGAGTGTTTCCTTAATTTCTCTTTCAGAATGTTCATCATTAGTGTATACGAATGTAAGAGATTTCTGTGCCTTAATCTTGTATCCTGCCACTTTACCAAATTCACTGATTAGCTCTAGTAGATTTCTGGTAGCATCTTTAGGATTCTCTATGTATAGTATCATGTCATCTGCAAACACTGGCAGCTTTACTTCTTCTTTTCTGATTTGGATTCCTTTTATTTCTTTTTCTTCTCTGATTGCTGTGGCTAAAACTTCCAAAACTATGTTGAATAATAGTGGTGAGAGTGGGCATCCTTGTCTTCTTCCTGATTTTAGAGGAAATGGTTTCAATTCTTCACCACTGAGACTGATGTTGGCTGTGGGGTTGTCATATATGGCCTTTATTATGTTGAGGAAAGTTCCCTCTATTCCTGCTTTCTGGAGAGTTTTTATCATAAATGGGTGTTGAATTTTGTTGAAAGCTTTTTCTGCATCTATTGAGATTATCATATGGTTTTTATCCTTCAGTTTGTTAATATGGTGTATCACATTGATTGATTTGCGTATATTGAAGAATCCTTACATTCCTGGGATAAACCCCTCTTGATCATGGTGTATGATCCTTTTCATGTGCTGTTGGATTCTGTTTGCTAGTATTTTGTTGAGGATTTTTGCATCTATGTTCATCAGTGATATTGGCCTGTAGTTTTCTTTTTTTGTGACATCTTTGTCTGGTTTTGGTATCAGGGTGATGGTGGCCTTGTAGAATGAGTTTGAGAGTGTTCCTCCCTCTGCTATATTTTGGAAGCGTTTGAGAAGGATAGGTGTTAGCTCTTCTCTAAATGTTTGATAGAATTCGCCTGTGAAGCCATCTGGTCCTGAGCTTTTGTTTGTTGGAATATTTTTAATCACAGTTTCAATTTCATTACTTGTGATTGGTCTGTTCATGTTTTCTATTTCTTCCTGGTTCAGTCCTGGAAGATTATACCGTTCTGAGAATTTGTCCATTTCTTCCAGGTTGTCCATTTTATTGGCATATAGTTGCTTGTAGTAATCTCTCATGATCCTTTGTATTTCTGCAGTGTCAGTTGTTACTTCTCCTTTTTCATTTCATACCTGTTGATTTGAGTCTTCTCCCTTTTTTTCTTGATGAGTCTGGCTAGTGGTTTATCAATTTTGTTTACCTTCTCAAAGAACCAGCTTTTAGTTTTATTGATCTTTGCTATCGTTTCCTTCATTTCTTTTTCATTTCTTTCTGATCTGATCTTTATGATTTCTTTCCTTCTGCTAACTTTGGGTTTTTGGGGTTTTTTTCTTCTTTCTCTTATTGCTTTAGGTGTAAGCTTAGGTTGTTTATTTGAGATGTTTCTTGTCTCTTAAGGTAGGATTGTATTGCTATAAACTTCCCTCTTAGAACTGCTTTTGCTGCATCCCATAGGTTTTGGGTCATCGTGTTTTCATTGTCACTTGTTTCTAGGTATTTTTTGATTTCCTCTTTGATTTCTTCAGTGATCCCTTGGTTTTTTAATAGTGTATTGTTTAGCCTCCATGTGTTTGTACTTTTTACAGATTTTTTCCTGTGATTGATATCTAGTCTCATAGCCTTATGGTCGGAAAAGGTGCTTGATACGATTTCAATTTTCTTAAATTTACCAAGGTTTGACTTGATATGATCTATCCTGGAGAATGTTCCATGAGCACTTGAGAAGAAAGTGTATTCTGTTGTTTTTGGATGGAATGTCCTATAAATATTAATTAAGTCCATGTGGTCTAACGTGTCATTTACAACTTGTGTTTCCTTATTTATTTTCATTTTGGATGATCTGTCCATTGGTGAAAGTGGAGTGTTAAAGTCCCCTACTATTATTGTGTTGCTGTTGATATCCCCTTTTATGGTTTTAGCATTTGCCTTATGTATTGAGTTGCTCCTGTGTTGGGTGTGTAAATATTTACAATTGTTAAATCTTCTTGGATTGATCCCTTGATCATTATGTAGTGTCCTTCTTTGTCTCTTGTAGTAGTCTTTATTTTAAAGTCTATTTTGTCAGATATGAGAATTGCTACTCCAGCTTTCTTCTGATTTCCATTTGCATGGAATATCTTTTCCCATCCCCTCACTTTCAGTCTGTATGTGTCCCTAGGTCTGAAGTGGGTCTCTTGTAGACCGCATATATACGGGTCTTGTTTTTGTATCCATTCAGCCAGTCTGTGTCTTTTGGTTGGAACATTGAATCCATTTACATTTAAGGTAGTTATCAATATGTATGTTCCTATTACCATTTTCTTAATTGTCTTGGGTTTGTTATTGTAGGTCTTTTCCTTCTCTTGTGTTTCCTGCCTAGAGAAGTTCCTTTAGCATTTGTTGTAAAGCTGGTTTGGTGGTGCTGAATTCTCTTAGCTCTTGCTTGTCTGTAAAGGTTTTAACTTCTCCATCGAATCTGAATGAGATCCTTGCTGGGTAGAGTAATCTTGGTTGTAGGTTCTTCCCTTTCATCACTTTAAATATGTCCTGCCACTCCCTTCTGGCTTGCAGAGTTTCTGCTGAAAGGTTAGCTGTTAACCTTATGGGGATTCTGTTGTATGCCATATGTTGCTTTCCCTTGCTGCTTTTAATATTTTTTCTTTGTATTTAATTTTTGATAGTTTGATTAATATGTGTCTTGGCATGTTTCTCCTTGGATTTATCCTGTATGGGACTCTCTGTACTTCCTGGACTTGATCGACTATTTCCTTTCCCATGTTAGGGAAGTTTTCAAATATAATCTCTTCAAATATTTTCTCATACCCTTTCTTTTTCTCTTTTTCTTTCGGGACCCCTATAATTCAAATGTTGGTGTGTTCAGTGTTGTCCCAGAGTTCTCTGAGACTGTCCTCAATTCTTTTCATTCTTTTATCTTTATTCTGCTCTGCAGTAGTTATTTCTACTATTTTATCTTCCAGGTCACTTATCCGTTCTTCTGCCTCAGTTATTCTGCTATTGATTCCTTCTAGAGAATTTTTAATTTCATTTATTGTGTTTTTCATCATTGTTTGTTTGCTCTTTAGTTCTTCTAGGTCCTTGTTAGACATTTCTTGTATTTTCTCCATTCTATTTCCAAGGTTTTGATCATGTTTACTCTCATTACTCTGAATTCTTTTTCAGATAAAGTGCCTATTTCCTCTTCACTTGTTTGGTATGGTGGGTTTCTACATTGCTCCTTCATCTGCTGCATATTTCTCTGTGTTCTCATTTTGCTTAACTTACTGTGTTTGGGGTCTCCTTTTCACAAGCTGCAGGTTCGTAGTTCCCGTTGTTTTTGGTGTCTTCCCCCGTGAGTAAGGTTGGTTCAGTGGCTTGTGTAGGCTTCCTGTTTGAGGGGACTGGTGCCTGTTTTCTGGTGGATGGGGCTAGATCTTGTCTTTCTGATGGGCAGGGCTGTGTCTGGTGGTGTGTTTTGGGGTGTCTGTGAAGTTATTATGATTTTAGGCAGACTCTCTGCTAATGGGTGAGGTTGTGTTCCTGTCCTTCTAGGTGCTTGGCATAGGGCATCCAGCACTGGAGCTTGCTGGCTGTTGGGTGGAGCTGGGTCTTAGTGTTGAGATGGAGATCTCTGGGAGAGCTCTTGCCAGTTGATATTACGTGGGGCCGGGAGCTCTCTGGTGGACCAATGTCCTGAACTCAGCTCTCCCACCTCAGAGGCTCATGCCTGACACCAGGCTGGAGCACCAAGACCCTGTCAGCCACACGTCTGAGAAGAAAAGGGAGAAAAAAGGAAAGAAAAGAAATTTTTTTTAATTAAAAAAAAATAATAAAATAATTAAAATAAAAAAATTATTAAAGTAAAAAAGTAAAAAAAAAAAAGGAAGAGAGCAATGAAACCAATAAACAAATCCACCAATGATAACAAGCACTAAAAACTATACTAAGATAAACATAAAAGTCAGAAACAAGTCAGTTGCAGACAGCAAACCCCAAGTCTACAGTTGCTTCCAAAATCCACTGTCTCAATTTTGGGTTGATTCCTTATCTTTCAGGTATTCCACAGATCCAGGGTACCTCAAGTTGATTGTGGGGATTTAATCCACTGCTCCTGAGGCTGCTGGGAGAGATTTCCCTTTCTCTTCTTGTTCACACAGCTCCTGGAGTTGAGCTTTGGTTTTGGCCCCACCTCTTCGCGTAGGTTGCCCTAAGACTTCTGTTCTAACCCACCCAGACAGGACAGCGTTACAGCAGCAGCTGATTAGGGGGCTTTGGCTCACTCATGCTGGGGGGAGGGAGGGGTACAGTAGTTATAATTGGAATGTGGGGCGAGCTTGCAGAGGCAGAGGCTGGTGTGACATTGCAACAGCCTTAGGCACGCCATGTGTTCTCCCAGGGAAGTTGTCCCTGGATCACGGGACCCTGGCAGTGGTGAGCTGTACAGGCTCCTTGGGGGGGAGTGTGGATAGTGACTGTTCTTGCACACAGGATTCTTGGTGGCTGCAGCAGCAGAGTTAGCATTTCATGCCTGTCTCTGATGTTCGAACTGATAGTGGCAGCTCGCGCCTGTCTCTGGAGCTCGTTTAAGCAGTGCTCTGCCTTCTGTGGGCAGACAGGGAAAGAATCCCCTCTCCTCGCGCACCCCAAAACAACGGTCTTTTGCCTCTCAGGTCCAGAGTTTTCCCCAGACTCCCTCCCAGCTAGCTGTGGCGCACTAGCCCCCTTCAGGCTGTGTTCACACAGCCAACCCCAGTCCTCTCCCTGGCATCTGACCTCCGAAGCCTGAGCCTCAGCTCTCAGCCTCCAGCCCCCACCTGCCCTGGCGGGCGAGCACACAAGCCTCTCGGCTGGTGAGTGCTGGTTGGCACTGATCCTCTGTGTGGGAATCTCTCCGCTTTGCCCTCTGCACCCCTGTTGTTGTGCTCTCCTCTGTGTCTCCGAAGCTTCCCCCCCGACCCAACCCCGTCTCTACCAGTGAAGGGGCTTCCTAGTGTGTGGAAACATTTCCTCCTTCACAGCTCCCTCCCAGAGGTGCAAGTCCTGTCCGTATTATTTTGTCTCTGTTTTTTCTTTTGCCCTACCCAGGTACGTGGGGATTTTCTTGTCTTTTGGGAAGTCTGAGGCCTTCTACCAGCGTTCAGTAGGTGTTCTGTAGGAGTTGTTCCACATATAGATGTATTTTTGATGTATTTGTGGGGAGGAAGGTGATGTCCGCATCTTACTCCTCCACCATCTTGAAGGTCTGGGGCCAGAATCTTAATTTTATTCTCTATATCATACGCGTGTGTGTGTGTGCACGTGCACCATGATTAAGCACCACCATGATTAGGTGTGCATGATTGGGCAATGGCCAGCAGTAAATAGACTGAAATAATGGATTAGGAAATAGGAGTTATAACTCTTTGATGATTTCTGTTATGATAATAAGAAAGAAAACAAACACCAAGCAGGGTATCCTAAAGGAAACTATATAAGCAACTAAACTAAATAATCAAAGAGAAGAAGATAAAGTAGATTTCATAATGAGAACTTACACCTGTGCATAGGTGTCTTCAGTTCTATCAAGTGGTGTTAAAGGGAACCCAGGCAAAAGAAAATGTGGGGCTCTCAGATCATCCATTCTCAGACTAAAAATCATCTCATTAGTTTTTTTAATGAATTGACTTGAATTTGAGATGAAAATAATTATCTAAATTTATTTGGTAATAAAGCAACTTAGAACTTATTGAGCTATCATAACTGTACACTTGGACTTGTCATGTTACTAATTTCCTCATTTAGATATCCATTTATCAACACAGCTAATAATATTTTAAATACACAAAGATGACTGTGTCACTAAAGTATTAATTTTCTCTCACCTTGTTCACTCATACCTACTATGCTGTAGACATTGCCAGGTACAAGGGATAAAATATGGCTAAGAAACAATCCCTGTCCTAAAGGAACTCACAGCTTAGTAAGGTAGGTAGACATAAATAAATATGATACAAGTTACGGAAAAATACAGAGAAGAGAGTGAATCATTAAATAGAACACTTATTGACTACCTACCATGTTCCAGGTTCTAATATTAATAAAATAGGAATAAAACATGGTACATGTTCTCAGTGAGCTCATGGGAAGGGATATTTTGTCTGGGCTCATTTGACTTTGAACAGGAGGGACCTATCATCATCAGACTGGAATGATGTGTAAGCATATATATGTTTTAGGTAATTTCATACTTAATGATTGCAATTGTCCAACTGAAATAGGAGATTTCTATCTGCTCATAGTGCCATGGTGAGTACTGGCTTCCTCAGTAGTACTCAGTTACCTGGGTATAGGAGCTGAGAAGAGAAATTGTAGATTTCTAGGCTGGAATATTGCCATGAGGGTAGAGATGGAAAGGGAGTATGGGAGCTGAGGATATTGTCAAGAGAATAGTTCAACTCCATAGATTACTGTGCTCTTTATAGTTGAACACCATAGATCATAGAGTCTAAGCAAGGTCAGGATCAAAGTGAAGGTGACAAATCGATGAGAAATTGGAAAAAAATCAAGTAAATTTAATTTTATGAGACTAACGAGTATGCTAGGGTGATGAAGTAAGAGCTGGAAAGATATGAGATTGTGGTTTGATGGTCAGTTATTGAAGTTTAATGTTTCAAAGGAAGAGACCTCCAAATCATGACAAGGGCAAGTGAATGTGAAAGCCAGTGGAGTAACAGAGATCAAAGAACCATGAAGGGGCAGGGGCATGGCAGAGCTCACCCATTTGAAGTTGAGAGTAAGCAGAATGATGGTGGAAGTTGGGATGGAGGGGAAGGCAGTGGTTGGCTGCCATCCTCAGTGGAAGTATGACCACCACCCAGTAGCTCACTTGTCAGGGATCCCACAGAATCACACTGGTGGGTGTATTCCCTTGCCTGGAGGAGAAGATAAGGATGCCAGTGAGAATTACCCTAGGAGGCCGAGTTTTATCTTGGCCCCTGCTCTTCCTGTCAGAGAGATCTAATGTCTCTAAATGAGCATCAAGGAGAGATAATTTACTTCTCAATACAAAACAGTAAGTTAGTGGTGTAACCTCCAGTACCTTTTTACTTGATTGT
This sequence comes from Eubalaena glacialis, assembly GCF_028564815.1. Lineage (NCBI taxonomy): Eukaryota > Metazoa > Chordata > Mammalia > Artiodactyla > Balaenidae > Eubalaena > Eubalaena glacialis. The sequence continues at coordinate 116,002,202 of NC_083721.1, forward strand.
GTTAATTTCCTCTTTAAAAATTATTTTCTGCATCACTGCTTCCTAATTAGAAGGATGTGGGGCAACAGAAAACTCACTGTCCTGGGTCTCAGAAAATCTTTATGACCCAGTTCTATCTCCTGGTTGACTTGTGTACACAATTCACCTAATATCCCTTACCCCATTCCAGAAAAAGTAAGAGCATTTGGAAACTAATCTGAGGTGGGAAAAAATATACCATATTAAAGGAATTAAAAGAAAACCACTTAGATTAGAGGGAGACAATGAGGGGAAGCTGTACCTCAGAGAGGGGTGAAGACAATCAAATGAGTAGTGGGTATGAGATTGCTTTTGTACTAGAATACCCAAGCATGTATTATCATTGTGCTTTTTTCTAGCAAGTGAGGTGCTGAGTGTTGCTTTAGCTCTCTGTATCATTCAGGACACAGTCAGGAAAACACAGACTACTCAAGACTTCCAATCAGAGGGGTTTAATTATGCAGCTTTCTCAGTTTGGGTCACCAAGAAATGACAGCTTGGGACAAGGATTTGGGTGACAAGCATGTGATTCTTCTGAAGGTGTGCTCGTTAAGAAGAGCTTGTGAGGGAGAGAGCAAATCGGGATAGAGGAAAAGAAAGAACCAAGCAAGGATGTGGCTCAAGTCATGCACAGCCTTGGCCTGATACAGAGGGAAGGCTCTGGATCATAAACCCCACCACAAAATTGTCCCTTCCTTGACAAAGAGGGTCAGTGTTTCATAACCATCAGTATTGGCTGTGGCTGCTCTGTCAGCTCCCATCAGACGAGTCTCAGAGAAGGGGGCTAGTTTTGAGCTCTCAGCAGTCAAAACTCATAGTTGCAGGGTGATGGGTACACCAGGCCAGTAAGGGGACCTAGAAGGGGCTAGAGTATCTCCTGCAACAGCTGGTGGAAAAACAGAGACACCTGTGAGGGGATGGTGAGGCCACCCAGAGTTTGGCAAAAGCAGGAAGAAGCTATCATTCCTAGACCTGGAGAGACAATCAGAGGAAGTGGTATTATAAGAGCCCACAAGCCAGGCTATTTTGTGGGATGTAGACATGGCAGGCATTGACCAGAAAGAGCTGGGACTACAGGAAGAGGGGCTGCCTGGCAGAAATCAGAACTGTGGAAGAGATGCTGCCATAAATGCTGTGAAAATCAGAAAAAAGGAAAAACACCACTGCCATCTTCCTACCCCTGACCCCAGTCTTGCCTCCCATTGAATAAACGAACCTACCAAGAGCCTGGGGAAGGTCATTCCTTGCCATTCAATCCGGGGCAGGAGAAGTTTGGGAAATAGATCTCAGAGTCAACAGAAGATTGACTAGAGAAACTGAGGGCAGCTGCTCTTAGGAAGGTGAGCTCCATTGTCTGAGAACAGAGTATTCAGATATCAGATTTTCTGCATTTAGTGACTCTTTGGATTTGGATAAGGAAAGCTGGTTAGGACACTGAATCTCTGAAGTGGCAGCTACCCGAACCAGTTGTGACCAGGGGTTCCAGAGCCAATTTGCAACCTCAAAGGTTGTTTCACATAAGGAAGTAGATTTATAAGTACAGTTTTTATTACTATTTCTGGTGAATATTATGAGGATATACAGATATCCCCTCTAACTTCTTACCTTTACTACTTTCTAAAGGAGTAAAATTCTATTTACAGAAAATGGGGGGGCGGGTGGAGGGTGGCAGAGAGACTTACAACTTTCAGTCATCTTTGGAAAAGAAAAGAGAATTGATAGAGCCATTCTTGATCTTGAAAACCTATGTCAGCAACACAACTTGACAATACCGTAGAATGTTCCTGGGAAATGGAAACCAAAATGACAGTTGGGTAAAAAAGGTATAAAAAGTAAAATAGAACAAGAGAGCACACAGGTTTTGGAAACTACATAACTTATTCTTTCATCTTTCATTCCTCACTTAAAATTGATTTCTGTATTTCAAATCTACCCTTTTAGATTTTTTTATTGATCACATTGCCTCATCACAAAAAAACATCTAGCAAGATATTATCACATTTCTCCCCACTGTGACTATGAAAATGTGCACCTTGTGATATCTTGCAAGATACTCATCTACACCTTAAAGAAATGATCTATAGACATTTTGAAGAAATGCTTTATCCCAATCTCATGCTTGGCTGGTGGTATTTTACAGGTTCATGTGCAAGTAGGTTCATTTTTTTTAAACTTTTTTTTCAAGGTGGTGATGAAAAATGGGTAATTTTTAACTTGATAGTATCATACCTAGGTACTTCGTTGTCTTGGGACTCATGTATCTTGATTGAATTTAAAACATCACTATTTGAGTCTTAGGAAGTATTTGCAAGTAGATATTTCTTTTCCTATTAATGAGGATTAAACGATTCTGGAGGCAGAAAGTTCTGATCAATTCAGGAAGTACTGCTTGTTTCCCTGAGGAGCCTACAAAGATCAAATCCATGTTTTCATGCAAGAACTTTTTGAAGTGCTTGAAGCAACTGTTAAAGCATCTGGGATGTCTGGTGGTTTAAATGGTTCTCTCTGAGAAATGTTAAACATTAACTTTATAAAATTGCGTGATTAGAGAAAGAATGAAATGAATTTATGTACTAGAGTGGTCTGAGGGTTAGCAAACTAGTTACGTACAGGGAGAAGCATGGTTAGCGTTTATTTTTCTACTTTAGAATCTCCCCCTTCACAGCCCTAACAGCATCATTCTTTTTTCTGCTTTTATATTACATGATGGTGGGAAATGACAAGAAAGAGAATGCTGAGAAAGTAGAAGAATGCTGCAAGGCGAGAGTATTGTGGAATTTTAAATAGAATAGAGAAGGGATTACCTCTCCTCCACTGTTATGGGTTTGCCTTGCATGGTGTAGGCAGTAGAGTCCAGAGCAGAAAGTAGTGTTTTGAGGTCATCTAGTCTCTCTTACACCCTTTAAGCAAAATTGTACCTGATGTAAAATAGAACATAGGAAACATGTAAGAAAAATCCCCTAAAGTATTACTGAACTACAATGAAATACGCTCTCTACTGCCACCCTATTCCCATCATCACAAAAGCTCCACATACATGGTTTGATTTCTACAAGTTACTGAAACCAGTTACCCTTTGAATTTTCTGTCACCATCTCAGTAAGTGGAAACATGAAGAGATTTTTTTTTTTTTTTCAAAAAGAGGCCTCATTCTTGGATCCTGTGGCTTTTATCCACTTTTCTAGCAGTTGTCCTCCCTCACTCTAGTCTCTAAGGTCCATCACTTTCACCAGCCACTTATCTGTTGGGCTCCTACCTTGTGGGACACACCCTGACCTGCACTATGGGGGATGCAAATCGGGGGGCGGGGGAGAATGGGTTCTGATGTCCAGGAACTTCTGACCTCACTACCTCAGTCTGACAGCCTGGTACCCTCCTCTTCCACCTTTTAGTGATTCCACCATCCTTGAAGATTAAGCACAGCTGCCCCCTTTCTATGAATTCTCCAATCATAATTGTTCCCTTTATGAATCTCCCTTACGTTCTGGAATCGGGAACTACAAAAATAGAGAAAGAGAGTTGTCATAGGCTAGAGTGGCTAGGAGATACTTCCGAAATAAAAAGACCTGAACAGCTCAGCCTGGAAGAGTCAGGCAGAGTCGTTCAAGTGTGGAAGGGTAAGAAGGATGGTCTAATGATGGGAATGATGCATGAAAGGTGCAGAGGTGTGGAATCAAAAAGCCAGTCTGTGTTTTGGTTAAACCATTGTTTAAAAAAAGTCTGTATAGAAAATATTGATGGCATAGATCAGTGGTTCTCAAATTTTAGATCAGTGTTGTCCAAGAGAAATTTAATGCAAGCCATATATGTAATTTCTCTAGCAGGCACATTAAAAAATGAAATAGGTAAAATTCATTTTAATGATACATTTTATTTAACCTAACCTGCCCAATATATTATCATGTCAACATTTGATTAATTTAAAATATCATTTATGTCACTTTTACATCCTATTTCTGTACTAGGTCTTCAAAATTTATTGTGTACTTGACATTATAGCCCATCTCAATTTGGACTAGCCACCTTTCAAGTGCTCAATAGCCACAGGTAGCTAGTGGCTACCATATTGGACAGCACAGCTTTGAAGTATGTCAGGATCTTGTTAAAATACAGGTTTCTGGTTTCACCCCCAGAGTTTCTGATTCACAAGATCTGGGGTGGGGTCCAATAATTTGCATTTCTAACAAGTTCCCAGGTGATGCATATGCTACTGATCTGGAACCACTAGCTTGGATAAGTGGTTCTCAAGCCTGGCTCCAAATTAGAAATACGTAAGTTAAAAACAAGAGAAAAATACTTGTCCTTCAGGCCACACCTCAGGCCACTTAGACTGAGCTCTAGAGGTCAGGCCCTGGGGAACTGCTCTTTTAAAAAGTTTGCCAGGGGATTTTAATTATCAGCTAGGTCAGAGAACCACAGAAGTCGTAGGAGAGAGGACTAGAAAGAGGTTTTAGTAAGCAAAGGAGGGCTGAATTTTAAAAAAGAAAAATAGACCAAATCTTATAAGTAACAGGGAGTATCAGTAGGCTTTTAAACAAAGCAGTGATATAGAGTGAAAGCATTATTTTGTTGAGTTGCTTGCACTGGTAGTGACCTATATCAGGAAAGGGCTAGAGGAAGATTTAAAATGGTTCAAGAGCTCGAGGAGTTTGGGACAATGGAAGGAAGATGTGAGGAGGGGAAATAAGAGAGTTATACACACTCTGTTCAATTACATAACTACTCTACAGAGTGATGGAATGAAGGGTATGAGCTAAACATCAACATGGAAATTGTGTTACTTGTTTAGTTCAGCATAGAGCAATAATGCGGCAGTCACACGCTGAAATGCCTACAAAGGCCATGTAAGAAAGGTAACAAAAAAAGTAGGGAGAGGAAAACCACTAGGAGAAAATTCATATGTACACATCCTGTGAATGATGGAAACTTATGTTTGATTACATTTGTTAGGGCTGATCCCTAGGGGGTCGTTCCCTTCAGACAGTACCTGTTATTTGCCCCCTTGCCTATTCTTGCCCCCCTTCTCTTGCCCCTAAAATTTCTTTCTCCCTCAGGCCAGACTCAGAACTCTCTTTAGGATTCCTAGTCTCTAGGCAGTAGAGTCTTTCTTTGTCTGAGCCTGTGATTCAGATTGAAACTTTGTGAAAATGAATTATCAAAGATACTTGAAGTCAACGGAAACTATAGACAAAAGTCAGCAGTTCCTGGAGAAACAGTCCCCAGTTTGGGATGACTGGAGATAGGGGTGTGTGGGTGTGGGTGAAAAGCATAAATTCATGATGAAAGTAAGATTTCACAACCTGAAACCACATTATCTCTCAAACATCACAGGCACACACTCTGTGAGAGCAGGCATGAACTGTTGCCAACATGCCACAGAATTTAGATCACATAAAAGTGCTAGGGAAAAGCCACAGTAATAAATGACGCTGTGGTATCATCAGTCCTCCCCATATCACCTCACATATGGAATTTAATTTGTCATGGTTGAATACATGCTTTAAAAAAATAAGTAACCAACAGAAAATATCTAAAGTAGTAATTACAGGTATCAGCCAACACATGTTTAAATCAGTTATTTAATGTCAATTGTAATTCATGTCCATCCTTCCTCCTCCTTTCTATGTAAGAGTTTGGGCAGTCTCCAAAGCCTGTTAATAGGAACTTTGATAAGATTCTTAATGAGTTTTTAAGATTAAGCTTCCATTACTGTTACTGAATCCTGGGTTCCTTGTACCTCATCTGGTATTTTCTTTCTGTTCCCTAGGCACCACCTTTTTCTCATCCATATTCTTAAAACATTCTCACTGAGCCCATTAACAAATTGCCAAGCCAGACTGGCAATTAAATTGCATCCTAGAACCTAAATTTTAATTCTGAAGATTTTTCTTTCTTTTCACAACATGCCCCCTAAAATTGCTTGCTCAAATGTTGCGATGGGCCAGAGACCCTATTTTCCTGAAAGTAATTTACCACACTTGCAGACCGATGGTCAGCTCACTACAGAAAACCTCTTTATTTATCTAGGAAATCATACTATCTTCATTTGTAATATCTAAACTTATATTAGTGTTTATCCATAAATTCAAATAATTTATCACTTATGGGGGAAGGAATTAATCTGAAACCAGTTAACCTCAGTTAAACATTCTGGATCCTACAAATTTCCATCGCCCCCATTAGCTCTTATTTAGAAGTTTATTTCCTTCCTCTGTTTCTATATGTCCTACTTTCAATAGTGATTGAGAAGAGTCAGTCACTATGGTGTAAAAAGTAATTCCTTACCTCTCCTACTTATTAAATCTCAGAACTTAAACAAGAGGCTACAAAGTTATTAATTTTCACTACCACCTCACCTTTCCAAGTTAAAGGTTATTTGGATGGAAAGCTTAAAATACACAGACGATGAACAAGTTCACAATTTTAAATGACATTAGTACAAACGTTTCATCAAGCCCTTGCCAAGACAGAAGTGAATCAGCACATTTACACTGTAAAATTAATGAAACTAAAAAAAAAAAAAAAAAAAAAACCTCATTTCTTAGAACTTCGAAAAAGAGATCTACTCTAAGGATTTCTTCAGGTGTTCAAGCCTGTTATAAGTCAAATAAATCTTATAGTTCTAGTGCAAGGCAACTCGGCAAATATTTCCCAAAACAAAGTGAGTTTCATTGGATTTCTTTAAGGCATTGTGCTTTGTAAGTCTAGAAAATGCTTTCATCGGAGCTCAGATTTCTGGAAAAGAACTGCTTTTGCTAGAACTCTGAGTAGGCGTTAGAACATTCATTCTGGGTTAACGTCTTTACAAAGTAATCTACCAAAAAATAGCTGCAGCAGATACAATTATTTGTACTTTCATGTAATTAGTATTTTGGGGAGCTCGTAAGAGAACTCTTGCCTGGATCAGCACCGATGAATATTAAACAAAAGGATAAAACTCTTACAAGTAATCGCTGCCCTTTAAGTACTTTACTTGGTTAAGCAAATCTTTTGTATTTATCAGCTAATTCTCAACTGGATCTTAATTCTTTTCAAATGAGCTAGCTCCCTGCTTGGATTGCATGCAAATCACAGCTTGGTTGTGAACCTATGCAGCAAAATTGAGCTATACAAATATCAATCCACAATATGGAGCTGTCGGAAAGACCTTAGCTCATACTGCAGTGTGGAATGGAGCCTAGAAGGCTTTGGTGGTGAAATTATGCTTCATATTTAGGCTCATCAGTAAAAAGAAAAAAAAAAAAAAAGAAAAACTGTTAGAGAAAATTTTGATTCAAAGTCTAGAGAACAGTTACTAATAGAGGAAAAATCTACATCCAAAGCCTAGCTATAAAGCATAACACTTAGGACTTCAAACACAATGGAAAATTATAAAGGCTACCTTGTTAATTTTCAAATATTTTTACCAGTCCTGTAATGAAGAATGTATAATGTTAGTTACTAAGAAAGAGAAATAAACCAGGCTACAGGCAATTTTACCTTACTAGAATTCATATTAGCTCTCTTTCTTCAGTTTTTTTGCTTCTCTCTATGCCAGAGCCCCTCAAAGTATTAACCTTCACTCATCCAACTGATTTTTATCACCAGGCTTGAAAACAAGATATGTTTATTTATTTTTGCTAGATATTGTTGGTGTCTAGCAAAATGTCTAGCACATAGTAAATGCTCAGCAAACATATGTTGTAAAGAATTTAACTTTAACAAATGGATATAGATGATATTATATGATCTACACAGAGTTAATGGAGACTTATAAAAGAATATCTCCAATTCCATGACTTCTAAGTTGATTTGTGGGCCCTCAGTGCTTGAATAATCTATTTGTGTGGAACTAAATCTGAGTATGGAGAAAAAAAATAAATCCTAAACTGGGACTGTGAATTGACTATTAAGAAATCAGGTTATTCATAAAACTGAGGGAAAAACTAGCTGTATGCAGCATAGTAGTACTGCCAAGCAATTTATGCAAACCTCTAACAGATTTTTTACCATCCAAACATTGCCAACTGGCCTAAAATTTAAGCCTCTGCCTTAAAGTCTTTTTGCATCTGTGCCCTTAGAAACTGACTGGTATTATTTATTTAAATTGACACTTTGGGTTTTTTTAATTTAAAATGTAATACATAGTGAATGTAGAACATTTGAAATATACAGGGACCTTTGAAGAATTCTAAGTCATTATTCTTCTATATGCAAAGAAAATATTAGCATTTTAGTCATCATCTTCCTTTTCTTTTTTCATACATATGAACTACAACCCTCAAGGACAAGGCTCACTCAAATTAGAACCCCTACAGGGAAGCCTTCTCATACAGATCTCTCTAGGGCTTCACTTTCATGTATTGACAGCCAAAAAATATGTAGAATAAAGAATGCAAGGACATATATCATATGTTAAAAGTATTTCTGACACAGAAGGAGAGTAGAATTCTTACTTTATTGTACACATTTTGTACTGTTTGAATTCTTTAAATGAGATGTGTTTGTATGTTGCTTGTAAGAGAAAACACTTAAAAAGAGTTAAACAGTAATTTAAAATGAAGGTAATATCACCTAAAAATGTAAAAGTATTATACAACCTATCATAATTTTCTCTTTGCTTTGACTATCAGAATATTCAAAACTTATTTTACATCCAATTGTGGTAGTTAACGTATAGTGAAACCTCATAGTTTTGTTGTTTTTTAAAAACTATAATTCTCTTTTCATTTCCTACTCAGTTTTCACCTTTACATTAATTTTTGACACTTCTTTATTTTTTATTGTAATTTGCTTTAATAATTTTTTTTCAAAGTTTTGTTTGTTTTGGACTATAATTAAACTACAAAACCAGAAAAAAAAAATCCAACTTACTGTAGCTATCGAAAATCAAACCAACCAACCTACGTGATATTTAAGACTTTATGGAGAAAGTTGCTTAGAGTCCCAAGGCCCATTTCCCCAGAAGATGCCAACCCCAAAATTAACATTATATTTCGCCAACATCAATAAGCCACACTCGCAGGCCCTTGTCCCACCTGCTCTTTCAGAATTTCTTTCTCCTGCAAAATGTCCCCCTCCCTCCACCCACTCCATCCAGAAGTCCCCAGGAAATGTGTCACAAGAGCTGAGAAGCCAGCAACCATATGGCAGTTTCCCTTCCTGCTCTGCCTCCTTTTGGAGATGCTCTTCCCTTACCCCAAAGGCTAAATGAAAGCGCCTCAGCACTTCCCAGTGCCGGCAGTCGAGCTGTTTTCCTCCAGGAACTGCTTCCTTAGGTGAGTGTCCTACATTCCCACTTCCATTTCCTCCAGGTGCTCCTTCCTCTGTTACTGCACTTCTGTTGAACTCCACCATTCCTTTGGGTACTCTGGCTTTCTTTGGTGGGTATAACACTTCCCCAAATGTCCTTCTGTCCCTCCTGCCAGGCACAGCTGCCACCTCCACTGAGTTGCCCAGCAACTTCGTCGTCCATTGATTCAAGTCTTACTTACCAGCTGGGTCCTCTGTTCAGTGCTGCACTGTGTTCTGTGGTGAAGACTAGAGAAGACCCCTCTCCCATTTGGGATTATAATCTATTAGAGGAGTGCCAAAGAAGTATGCTTGTGATCTGATGACTGGAGCAGTTTCTAGGAACACAGTATTTCCCCTTTTAAATTTCAGAGTGTCTCCTCTGGGAAATTTAGATATGAATAAAGAATTGAGGGAAGGGAACATGGCTGGAACAGGAGATAAATTCTGTGCTCTATGCAGACCTCTCAGTCGTGCCTGTTCCTCACTTATGTCCAAGGATTTGTTACTGATTTCACTAGTTGCCTGACACCCTCTTCTCTGAGAATCAGTTCTCTTCTAGCAAAAGTCTCATTCTCTCATGCAGTTAAGCCTCAGGCAGACTGCCTATTAATTTCCCAGGTACCACCAAAACTGTCAGACTTCCAAAGGTGTACCTGGCTTTAGGCTCAAGCCAAAAACGCCATTAGAGATAAAAATAAATGCCTTGAATAAATAAGGAGCAATACCATATCCTTGAGTGGGAAATTAAATATTATTCACAAGATCAATTTTTTTCTAAATTAAATAGTGACTTTAATCCATCCATTAAGTATTAGCAGCTTGGGGAACACAATATAAAGTCATAATACCTTTAATATTTAAGTTAATATGACACTGGTCCCTGTTCTGTTCATTGTGAAAATTCATGGTTGAGACCAAACTTTTCAGCCTGAATCTAAGCCAGGTCACCTCTGGAATTCTGACGGGTCTGGTAGTGTGCCTCGATTACCTTCCCAAGAAAGATTTGGCCCATAATTATAATTAAACCAGATTGATGGAGGGAAGATATTCCCTTTATTCATAAACTTACTTCTCATATGTTTGGGCTTATAAACTTATTCATGATTAAATCAATGAATATTATATCATAATTTATAATTATTGGTCATGTAATTATTGGCCACTAGGATCAATGTCATTGTCAATAAAAATAAATAACTTAATCAATGTCATTGTCAATAAAAATAAATAACTTAATTCATGATTAAATCAATGAATATTATATCATAATTTATAATTATTGGTCATGTAATTATTGGCCACTAGGATCAATGTCATTGTCAATAAAAATAAATAACTTAATTCTTAATAAATAACTTAATTCATTGTCAATAAAAATAATAACTTTCTTTAAGGTGCTGCATTTAGTTTACACACATGGCATTGGCCACATTTATATTTTAAACTTCTAGGAAGCTTCCTGAAATAATTTGTTATAATTGACATGATATTGTATTAGTTTTAGGTGTATGACATAATGATTTGCTCTACGTATCCTGAAATTTAATTCAGTTAACTACCTTCCTTCTTGTATTCTATGGTACCGCTTAGTTGATCAGTTCAAAAGTAGCCATCAACAAATGAAGATTAAAAAGCCAGTCTGTTTAGAAAGGAAAATGAGTGGATAATAATCTGACTCTAGAAAGATTTTTTAACAATCATCATATTCAAAAGTCAAAGAAGAAGTAACATTTCAGTGAAATGAAACTTGCTTTAGCTTAATTGGAAGCCTCAGGGTAAACCTTTATTTATGTATTTTTGGAAACACTCTAAACTGAGTAGAATTTTAAAATATTACCAAGCTAATTTAAATGTTGTAAAATGCCAGGAGGGAGGGGATATAGTGGTCATAAAAGTTTTTATGGATAGGTGGTTGGTCTTTTCTAATAATTCATTAGAAAATATGTTCAATTTTTCATAGTAAGAAAATGTCATTAAAAAGAGAAATATCAGCTTCTCAGTTTTATGTTTAAAAAAGAGGATGTCTAATTGACTGCAGAATAAAAGGTAGCATGCATAACCTTTTAAAAAATTATCAAAAGCATTGTCCTTGATGTTAGCCTGACATTTTCCCCTTTGATCTGGCAAAAATAACACCATGGACTTATATAACACTTTCCTTCAAAGGGACCAAAGAACCTGCTTTAAAATATATATATATCATTATCCCATTATCTTTATAAGGATGAAGGTGGAAGGGACTTACTAATGAATAGAGATGCTGTCTAACAAAAAAAATAAATGAAATAACAAGTCCACCTGTGACCCACCCTCCTCAGCCATCTACATTCTCCCTCCTTCCTGTACCCATGTCATGGCAAGTGATGATCCTCCCCACCCAGTTCAGTGTCTCTTAATAGGCCATAGTAAAACATCAAATGCAGCCACAGGTGTCCACTATCATGAAGGCATTTTGGCCTGCAACTTTACCAACCACAGAATCCAAAGAAACTCTTCTTAGGAACAAGGAGTCTCAAGACATATTGGTTCTGGCCTCCATCATTTCTCTATTTATTCAGCTAATATCTATTGAGCCCCTGCTATGAGGAAGGCTCTGTGGTAGGTACCAGAAAATCAATACTGAGTAAGATCTGCTAGGGCCCTGCCCTCATGAAGCTAACACTAGGTGTTAACTAATTAATTACATAATTTTTAAAGGAAAATTGTGAAAAGTATTATGAAGTGGAAATAGTGGGTGCTATGAAAGCGTAGTATGAGTAAATCTGACTGGAGGGTGACAGAGATGGCTTCCTTGAGGCAAAGACATTTGACCTGGGCTCTGAAATAGCAAGAATTACCTAGGCTAAAATAGAAGGAAGAACATTCTAGAAGAGGCTACAGATTACTTCAATATCCTGTAGTGGAAAGAAAAGCAATATTGATTGTTGTTGTATTGAGGAAGACCAAGAATATAATGTACATAAGTTAGACCACATGGAAGTGTTTCATAAAAGGTAAAACCCTGAAAAAAGGTTTGTGATTAATTTTACTAATTATTACTTTGTTGTTATTGTCTGATTTTAGTGGAGAATCAGGGCTGTATTTTTCTCTCACTGTTTTTACGCAGTAAGTTAGATCATCCTTTTCTACCTCTTGGCAATATCGTGAACAGATTCAGTAATTGTTTAGAAAACTACAATTTAACACTAAATCAAAATTTTAATACCATATCTAATTCAGTATCTACTCCCACAATGACACCCCTACTCTCTTATGTCCCCACTCCATCATCTCAGGTCAGATCTGGCTTGAGAAAGTTTGTTGGCCTCTTAGTCTTCCTCTCCTATTTGATCTGGTATTGACACTGCCAGGGTCATGGGGGTGGAAGAGAGTTGGAAGGTGAGAATATTTGATGGAGAGAGAGTTAAAGGAAAAGGTCAAAGTCTTACTTGTCTAGTGCTATTATAACCCACCTGTGTCCTCAATTATGGCAGGTTCTAAATGCAGGCTCTTTCCTAGAGAACAGTTGAGGTTTGCCTGGAGACTCCCTCTAGGACCTCTGCAGGGCACCATCTGCTAACACAGGTGATGACCTTTCCTGCTGACTTCTCATGACCCCTCTCAGCTCTGCACCCTCCACCCTCATCTCTGTGGTGAACCCGCAGACTCCTTCACCTAAGACCTTTACACTACACAAACCTTCTACAGGATCCTGCCTAGATGGCTTAAGTGGCTATTTTCAATGGATTCACTTGACCCATAGAAATTTGCATTCATGCTACTCATACCAAAACTGCCTTCTTTGCTCCTCCTGCTATAATGGACAGCTCTAACCTACCTCAGACTTCAAAATTCCCCAGACCAAATGCAGGTACCAGTCTCTCTGTCAATATACCTTTCCAAATGCTCTGAAGTTCAGCAAGGGTAGCATAAGGCATAACAATACATTTATGCAGTTTAATAAGTATCCAGCTGGGAAATAAAATTCCGTTCTCTTCTCTTGAAAAAAATAAAAACCAGCACAAACAAACAAAACAGCAACAATAAAAACTAATCTCTTTAGAAAGTCCCTTGTTTTGTCTTAAGGGAGTGAAGAATACGACATAGAAAACTTTTTCTCTTTAGATTTCTCTCATTCTCTTACATAGGCTGTTTGAAGTAGTAGACACAAACTACTTCAAACAGCCTATGTAACATTTAGCCAGCCCTCATGGAAATGTCATTCTTTAAAATATGTGATTTGCCATTCCTTAGGCTCAACTGGGGACTTCAGCTGAAATTCAGAAATAATGGGAAAAGGGCCATTATACATTCTGTTACAGCCTCTGGGAGTACTTCCAGCAGAGAGCCCTTAGTTGCCCACCTCCTTTAGAAATTGTACTGATGGAAGAGAGTCATCTCATCCAAAGTCACATCACCTTCCTCACCTGGGGAGTCTTCAACCAATCACTGGTTAATACAGAGATATAAACCCTGGTACTCTTCCCCTACTTGGAGGAACTTGAAAGAGATACCTCGCTTCAGAGCTCCTCATGGGTTGGCTGAGGCACTGTCTGAGATCACGTCGTAGCCCAACTTCTTTCTCAGTCCAGTCCTCCTTATGACTCCATTCCATCCACATGGGTAGATCCCAAGACCACTCCTAACACATTTTCTGCACACTAATCTCCATCTCAAGATCTGTTTCTGAGGGTACCCAACCGGTGACAGATCATGAATAAATAAAAGATACCTACTATTTCCACTTCTATTAAACATTCTGCCAAAGGTCCAGTCAATGCAAAAAGACAAGAAAAAGAAGTGAAAGATATAAAGTTTGCAAAGGAGAAAATAAAGTTCTCGTTATTTATAGACAACATGATTGTACATAGAAAATCCTAAATAACCTACAAATATAGTATTAGACTCTAAAAAATTTTAGCAAGATTGCTGGATAGTACAATTTTTATATTCCAGTCAAAAAAATTCAATTAAAATTTTTCAAATATGCCATTTACAAGAACATAAAAAAATCTAAGAATAATCAATGATTTTTAAGATAATCATTCAGAAAATCACAAAGTATTATTGAGAATAATTAAAGAAGACCTAAGTGAACAGAAGGATAAATCACAATTATGAATTGGAAGACTCAACTCAAAGATATCATTATTTTTAAATTGTTATAGATTCAGTGCAACATCAATTACATCAATCAGTAATTGTCATAATAAAGCTGTGTAACAAGCCATCCCCAAACTCAGTGTCACCAAACAATAATCATTTATTTCCCTCTCGTGGATCTATGGATTAGTGCTTGATTTAGGTGAGGTTCAGCTGGATCCAAGTTGGCTCCAGAAGAGGGTTGGACCAGGTCTGTTTCATGTGTCTTTCATTGCTAGGAACCAGTGGCTACCCAAGTTACATTTTTCTCATGTAATGGGAAAAATGCAAAAGTCAAACTGAACTGTGTAGGCCTATTGCAAGTTTCTTCTCACAGCATGTCTACAAACATCTCATTGACCAAAGCCTGTCACATGGCCAGGCCCAACATCAAAGGCTGGGGACCATCCTTCTCCCATGAAGGTTATGGGGGTAAAAAGGGGAGAATGAGTGCATATTTGCTAAGCAATAATTACATCTACCACATTCATCAGGCTGAACACATTTGAGTACTTTTCTGTTTGTATATTATAACAGTAAAAATTAAAAGTTTAAAAAATGTTTATGATATTGAACAAAAAAGTCTAGAACAGGTTTTAAGGTTAACAAATAGATTATATTGAAATTTTTATTTAATGAGCTTTCACTGAGTTCTTACTTTATACCAGGCCTGGAGCTAGTAAGCACTGTGGGTGACTGTATCATAGAATAAAAGAGGGTACTTTCTCTCGAGAATCTAACAATTAGGTTGAGGAAAAAAAATTGTTCAGAGTAACTAGTCTGAATGAGGAGAGGATTGCTTCCATGTGAATAAAGGAATATTTAAGAATATTTTATTTGATATATCCACAGAAAATGTCCACAAATTTGAAATGCCACTAACTCATTATTACATTTTCACATTAAAATTATTTTTAATGTGAATATGGCTATCTTATGAAATTTTTATAACCAGAGTAAATATGCTATTATGTGTTTTGCTTTTTCACATCTCGTTTATGAATGATTTTCTGTATATCAAGATATTCCACATTTTTTGAATCTTTAATGACAATATGGTATCTCCTATAATTTGTGGATCACTCAGTTATGTTCACAATTCTTCAGACATGATTTATTTCCAAATTTTCACTGTTAAACTTTTCCACCTTCAGAAGTGTGTTTAAGTGTATGTATGTATATTCTCATTTAGGGTCATTTTCTCAGAGTGTATTTTTAAAAAGTGTTTGTTTTAGAATAGATTTAGATTTATAGGAAAATTGTGAAGATTGCTCAAAAAATGTGATTTATCTCATTTATATGCAAACCTTTGTTTGTGCAGGGGACCCTAGAGGGAGAGTACACTCTCCATATGGTGGGTTCTCCATCCTGGAATCTGTTGCCTTCAGAGATCCATGAAATTGCTAGAATCCTGAGTAACCCTCTCAAACTCTGATTTATTGCTGCACTTGAGGCTTGAATCTTCAAGCTTATCCAAATGAGTCTTTTTCCCCTGCATATATTTTAAGTGATCATATTTGTTGGAATAACTTAACTGAAGTCGATGATAGAAAATGACACGGTACTAGCATTTGTTGAGAATCTACTAAGTGTCAAACAATGTATTAGACCCCTTGCCCATGTTATATCATTTAATCCCAACAATAACCCTAAAATAGAGGTATTGGAACACCACTTTATTTACAAGGAAGAGAGTTCAAAGTATCTGGCTTGTAATAAAGGGTTCAGGGAATTCCTCGAGTTTGTTGAGCTGCAAATCACACTGCAGTTCCACTCCAAACTAAATAAACCTTGAAATCAGGTTACAGTCAATAATTTTATTTCATAATTTCTTAAACATATGCACTATACCTTGAACACAGTGACCTATGGGGAAAAAAACAGAATAAAATTTTTGGACTCTACTATGGATCAGATATGTTGAAAACCTACATTTGTTTGTAGCCTAAATCCTCCAATAAATTCAAAGGCACATACAGTTTTTAACCAGAGGATAGGTAATTTGCACACTTCACATGTTTCATTATTCTCAACAGACTGATCTGGTCATAAATATTTTTTGAAATCGTCATGTATTGTAGCAGAGTTTAATTTTCATACATATTAGAACTCAGCTGGAACAAAGCATTGTAATATTTGGGCTTTATGTTTACAGAAGCAATTCAATGACGTATCAACATTGAAATGGGCTTAAATATTTCCTGGGATGGCACATGAGATCTGTAGGATAACTAAGGACCTATGTTAGCAGGGAAGACAATATTTTGTTCCTTTCATGTCTTTAAGTCCATGCTTAGTTCACCTAAATTTCAGATGTGGAAAGCATCCATATATTTTTCTGAAGAGTTTATTTTTAAACACTACCATTTTATTTCTAGTAGCATGTTGTTAGTCTCCATGTAATCGTTTTTTTCCTCATTTCTTTTTCTGTGGTTAATTTCTAGTTTCATGCTGCTGTGGTCAGAAACGATGCTTGAGATAATTTCTATAATCTTAAATTTGTTGAGGTACCATTTTATTTCTTAGCATTTATTTTAGTGAAGGCATATCTTGGCCATTAAAAACTTCAATTAAATAACTGCAAACAAATATTTGCTATGATCCCAGAAAGAAAAATATATTCCATTATTGATTATGAAGCCCCAGGCCTGTCTTTTTAGGAGACTGATCAAGTATAGACCTATTCTTGTCCCTCTTTTGATCTAAATAGGATTTTAAAAAATGAACAAAGCACAAAAGCTAGAATTGGTCTGATGGGAGTATTCAGAACCAAAGGAACTTCTCCCCTTAGGTGCTAAACACCAGGAGACAGGAAGTGTCCCGAGTATAGTGTGAGAAACTGTGCATTTTGTGGTAGAGGTTGGGAAGATGTAAGAATAGGTTGCATGAGTGAGAAAATTCTGCTTAATAGAAGAGCAGGAGACTCCTGAGAATTGGGGATGCCATATGTTAATAACAGTTGCTGTGGTCCTAGTATTTGTATCTCTTTAAAAATAGAGAGAGACATGAATGAAGATTGTATTCCATTCTGGGTCCAGAGTCTATAAGAGGGATACTGCTCCTGGATTAATTTAGGGATTATAGCTTAATAAGCCTTACATATGTATCGAGAAAATTCTGTAGCCTGATTTTATCATTTAAAATTTAAAAATATATTTCTAGGTCAATAATTATAAATCTTTATTATAATTTGTATATGCTTCAAAGTATTCTACAGTGTGAATGAAACACATTTATCATTCCTCTATTTCTGGTTTGATAGGCTCTTTCCCGATTTTCATTGTTGTAAACACAATGGCAACATAATAAATAAGTTATATAATCCTGAACATCTATCTTCCTATTTTCTTGAGAAATTGATGAGTCCAAGATCATAAATATTTTTAAGCTTTTGAATGTAAATTCCAAATTGTCCTCCATGAAAGTTTGTAACAATTTATACCATCAACAGCAGCATATGGAGGTCCTATTTTCTTATGTGGCGTATTTCTGTGACATAAATTGATGTGTAGATACATGATCACCCATGATTTTTATCTAAAATGAGAGTGATGCATCACCATTCTTCCAGCCTCCCATTCAAGCTGACATCCAGGAAATATAAATTGCTTGGTTTTGCTCAAATATGAATGGATTGTCTTAAATATACGCCACTCAAATTACTTCTCAAGATGTGTGCCGTTCCCAAGGCTCCACTGTTTACAGAATCTATTTGAATCTTCTTGTCAATACCCAGACAGTATTCAAAAGACCATGCAGTTCCGAACGTACCCTTGCGAGATGTTTTAGAAGTGCCTGTTCTCCGCTGCAGCATCCCCTCCTCCTTTGATCTGCAGAATTCCTAAACCAGTTTTGGCATGAAATGTGTCAGTGTGGTTGTATCCCATGATATCCCGTGATATCTGAACATTGTCATGGGAATTTTTGAAAATAAAATTAAAGGCGCATAAGGCATAGAATAGTTTGCTAATATGTATTTCATCCAGAAGCTGGGCTTTGACACATCTGTAACATCAGTTGATATTCTGATAATTAATTATGCCTGTATTTTCTTATTTTTGCCATCCCTATCTCAGAATTTTCTACAGATCTCCTTACCAGCAAACAAGAGTATCCCTGGGCATGTTTACTTTGGTAAGGTTTTCTTAAAAAAAAAAAAAAAAGTCTTCTTTTCAACTCTAGGATTTCCCCAGTTTGGATTTTCTGGTGGATTTCTGCCATCTGGGTGACAGTTGAGACCTTTCCACAATACTGGGAAAACAAAATAGAAACTGAAAATAAACTTTGCCAAAAGATCAGGACCCAATAATAAGGAAACGAGAATAAGCAGGCAAGTGAAAAACAAATAAAAATACCCCATAATCTTACGTTAGTTCCTGACATTTTCTTTCTTAGCAAAATAAGACAAATTTACTGAAAGAAAACCACATAGAACAAACACAATATTATGACCTTTTGTAAATTAAGAAGTGAAATGTTAACAGCACAGAACGCTCTGGTCACAAGGAGGGAAGAATAAGGAACTAGAGTTGCCCTTTTTTGTCTTTGTTATTCCCCTCACCACGTGAGGCAAAGCAAGGTGGAAGAAGACAAACCCTAATCCACAGAGTCTGGGCTATTTCTCTTAGAAATTCAAGATGATTTACAGCTAATTTTACCTGTCTTAAACCTTTCCACAGAGGAACCACACAGATCTCTAGGCAATTTCATGCTCAGTGTAGAGATGAGGAAGCTAAAACACCATTAAAAACACAATCAATCAGGGACAGAATTGGTCACAGAACCCCACTTTTATTTTCTCCTCCATGGGTCTCTGATAATTTGGCATCTGGAGGTTCTCTTCTTTTTTTTTTTTTTTTTTTGGAGGTTCTCTTCTTTACTGAGAAAAGTGAGGAAGAAAAGGGGACCTGTAGGAATATTTGCACCCACCTGAGTCTTCAATTTAAATGAAAGCATCATCTCAGAGGGCATGATTCATTACATTTTCTTAATTGGAAATATTTTTTCTATTTTTCTCTTTCTTTTGTTTGTGCAAATCCTTATGTTTTTCCCCCCACCTCAATTTTTTTTAAGGGATTGAAGAACTTACCTTAGGTGTGAAAGCAAGCACATATGAATTGAGATTTCCTAGATAGTATAATTTTAGGAAACATTTATTGAAGTCCTTATTCATAGTCCCCAGAGCCCTACATAATTGCCTCATGACTAGTCCTCTGAACTCATCTCCTCCTCCTCCTCTGCTTTTCTGCTCCATACAGGTCTCTGAGCCTTCAACCCTCCACACTAATTCCTGCTTCAGGCTTTGAGACATCCTGTTCTGTCTCCCTAGAGGACTATGTCCCAGTTGTTCACATGGCTGTCTCCTTCTTGTCATTTAGATTTGAACTCAAACCTTCCTTTTTCAGAAAAGTTTTCTCTTTCATCCTCAGGTCAAATTATACTTTTCAGAAAGTCAAAATCAAGACTCTCATACCAATCCTGAATTAGCATTAAATTTTTAACTCATTAATAAGAAAATAGTAAAGATGATAAAGCTTTTTCCAAGGAGAATTGGTAGAATAAATGCTTATATATCATTCAGAAAAGGCATGCTGAAATGAATTTGCTATGTTAGACACAAAACTGATTATATCCTACAGGGCAATGAAACCATAAATTTAGGGTTACTTTGTCTGCCAGATAGAACCCATGGGTATTTCAATTGGACAGTTGTATTCATGTTAATATGTAACTTTGCAGACTCTAATCACTAGGAAATACTAAGTCAAAGATATATTGTTTCTTACCCTTGTACCCTGAGCCCTCAAAACAATGTCTGACATATAGTAGGTGCTCAGTAAATATTTGGGGGGGGGTGACAGGGTGACCAACAATATTTCAGTGAAAGTAGCTAATGCATGTAAGTTAGAAAGCAGAGGAAAACTGAGTATCTGACTGAAAAGTGAAAGCATGAACAAATAAAGAAAACAGAAGAATAGAAGGCAATATACAGTAGTGCTGAATAATATGCATACTGTGTGTTTCAGAAGCACTGTCAAGATGATAACATCCACAGGAAAATATTATAACTTCCAACTATTGAAAGTATGACCAATACCCCAGAAATACTCATGGCTAAATTTGATGCTAAGGAAGCTCTGTAAAGATAGAACCCTTATTAAATGGCATTTAGGGAGAATTATAAAGTATGTTTTAATGTTTATGGTACAGAATTTGTATTAGGGTGTATATGTTTAAGAGGCAATTGTGGTTGAAAATATGAATGGACACTTGAAATTTACTTAAAGCAAAAAACCATTTATTAAGTACCTACTTTGTTTAAGGCAGACTATACCTCATGGTAGTTTATGACATCTGGCCTCTGTTTTTCATGAAAATCCTTTTCTCCTGGTCTGATGAGTGGTAGGTAGACCTCAGTCACTTACATATTTGAAAAGGCATGGCATTTGCCTATGGTAGAACAAAAGAGGAATTAGCACTCCCTTTCTGTTTTCTTTTTGCTTGAGTCTTATTAACTCACTAGTGTATAGAAGATGCAATAGAAATTCTCCAGAACGTTGAGAATTCACACTCTCTCTTCTGGTGAAATGATGACATTTTTCCCAGTAGTGTTTCCCTTTTGATTGTGTTCTCTGCATTTGGTTCTTATCATCCCCGAAATTAACTCACGGATATCTGAAAATAGACTGGGAAGGGGAGGAGGGTGGATTTTCTAAGATGTATAATTCTTTAAGGAATTTTTTCAGCCTTTCCCCCAAAACAGAAGTAAACAAAGAAAGAAGGAAATGTTAGATTGATAAGCCTGTTCAGAAAGCAAACACATTTTATCCCATTGAAAATTCTTAACAATTTAACATTGTGTGTGTGTGTGTGTGTGTGTGTAGAAATAAACAAGCAGCTTGATGGTGTTATTTGTTACTTCAATTCCTGCTTAGTTTTATAAACTTAAAACTAAGTTAAACTTAAACATTATTTAACTCATCTGGAATTGTGTGGTTGGCATCGGGTTTGTAGGAAGAAGAATAACAAACACAATATAAAACTGCTGCAACAGAAGAATTTGCATTTCTTTCCATGTTATCATGATAAATATTTTTTTTCTAATTAGGGGAAGAGTTAGTCAATATTAAGCTTTTCAACTGAACTTTCATTTCCAATAAAAGGAAAACACAGAAATTCCCAAGGCCTCTAGTAATTATTTGTTTTATGGTGCTTTATCATTGATATGACATTTCTGTGAATAAATGGTTAGTTTATTTTTGAGGAAGTAAAAAGCTTTTTATAGAATCTCACAAACAATCTTCAACAAATTAAAAAAAAGTGAGTTGCAGATAAATTTTACCAGTATGATTTTTATGTAAAGTTTGAAGACAAGCAAAAGTAAACATTATTTTTAAGGGATACTCACAGTAGCATAGAAATTCTTAAGAAAAACAAATGTCACCACAAAATTCAGGATAACTGATACCTCTATTAGGGAGGGAGAGTTATTTAATCATGGAAGGCAAACAGGGAGCTTCAAATATATTGAAAACGTTCTAGTTCTTAAGCTGGTTGGTGGGAGCATGGATATTATGTACATGATGCTTTACATTATATATGTATGATAAATATTCATAGCTTTTAAGAAATGTCTTATATTTCTCTTTACAGTGTTTTGTTTCCATTATTATGGTACACTAATAATCCTAAAATTCTTTATGTGTAAAGTGTTAAAAATGCCATACAGAATATTTTTTTAATTGATGGACTAGTATCTAAAAAAAGTTCAGTCTATCCCCTGCAGCCAGGAGCAAAATAGAAGCAGGAAACCCCAGCAGGTATGAGAGACTGAGTGTGCAGCATTACCTGAGGACATCGATGGGATTCATGCAGGTAGCCTGGAGCCTCAGGCACCTGTGCAGAGCCAGATAAAGCATCTGAACCTGCCCTCCATAAAGCTGGGACTTTGATAGTACTATGTGTATAAAAACAAATTGATCTGTACGAAAACCATTTTAGCAATGGTGGACTAAAAAGAAAACTGTCTAATCTCTGTTTTAGTTAACAGAAAAAAAAAAATCTGTGGGATTTAACAAGGACAAACCAGCCCACACAGGCCTAGAATCACATGTCTCTGTGGTCCTGAAATATTCCAAGAAGTATCTCATTAAATAGCATTAAACAGATGATGTAGTACACTCAGGACCCTAGCAGAAGTAAATGCTCATTCTCTCTGCACCCAGTCCTTACAGAATTCCTACATAGAATTGTAAAAATTAAGAATTTATAATAACCAACAAACACACACAAGGAAATAGGAGTCAAGAGCCACAACAAGCAACAAAACCAGACAAAGACTTCAAACCCTGAAATCATTAGATACTGAATATAAAGTAAATATATTTACTATGTTAAAAGATATAAAAGAGGAATAAAAAAGATAAGTTAGGAGAAAGAGACTATCAAAAATGACCAAATGACCAAATATGTTTGAAAAAACATAACTTTTAGAAATAAATATATAATAATTGAAATAAAATCGATGGATTAAACAGCAGATTAGGTCAAACTGAAAAGAAAATTAATGAAGTGGAAAATAGACCTCATGACATAATGTGATATGTGCCATGAAAAAAACAAACAAACAAACAAACAGAGCAGGGTAAGGAGGATCAGGAATACTGGTGCAGGGATGGAGTCTGGGTGCTGTTTTGAGAGTGATCAGAGTAGGTGTCACTGAGAAAGAGGAGAGGGAGGCAGCCAGATAGATCTGGGGGTAGCGGCATCCCACGAAGAAGCAACAGCCATTAGTTGGCAGTAGAACCAAATCAGTGCAGCCACAGTACACAGAAATGACTGAATGCTGGGGGTGAAACAATGATCCTTTAAGCTTCCAGAGAAAGAAAAAAGTATTGTCACAGAGTGTATGGATTCATAATGACTTCAGACTTCTCAGTAGCAGCAGTTTGGAGCTAGAAAATTCTAAGCAAGCCTTTCAAAATTCAAAAGGAAAATTCTATATAATTCTACACAGCCAAACTATCCCAATCAGTGTAAAAACATTTTCAGACATACAAATCTCAAAAATTTACCTCTCTTGTTCCTTTTCCTTGAAAACCTTTGGAAAATGTAGTCTATCAAGAATGAGGAACTAAACCAAGAAAGAGGAAGTCCTGGTATAGAAAAGAGTTGATCCAACAGAGGAGCATGATGAGGGGAATCCCAAGGATGGTGCAGAAGAAAGACTCCCAGATGGCAGCTGTGTGCCAGATAGAAAGAAAACCCAGTGCTGTTGGGAGTAAGTTTGATGGCTCCGAGAGGGACTTCTGAGAGAATACCAGACACAACTGGCATCTTTTTTTTTTTTTTTAAAGAGTCTGTGCTTTTCTTTTTTTAAATTTTATTTATTTATTATTTTTGGCTGCATTGGGTCTTCGTTGCTGTGCATGGGCTTTCTCTAGTTGCGGCGAGCGGGGGCTACTCTTCGTTGCGGTACTCGGGCTTCTCATTGTGGTGGCTTCTCTTGTTGCAGAGCACAGGCTCTAGGTGCGTAGGCTTCATTAGTTGCAGCACGCGGGCTCAGTAGTTGTGGCTCACGGGCTTAGTTGCTCTGCGGCATGTGGGATCTTCCTGGACCAGGGCTCGAACCTGTGTCCCCTGCATTGGCAGGCGGATTCTTAACCACTATGCCACCAGGGAAGCCCCACAACTGGCATCTTAAGAAGAGATCTAGAAAACTGGCAAAAGGTCTGAGACTAGACTATTAATAAGTACATAGAAAAAATGGCAAATGAAAAGCAAGAAGACACATTAGTCCTAGGGAAACAAAAAATTGTATAGAAAAGACATTCAGTCATGGTTTCCCACCTGCCACAGTTGTGAATGGGGCTCTCATATGATGCAAATACTGCTATGGGTTGGGAAATAATCCTTGGGGACTGAGGGAGAACAGAGTGGGGACTGGATGTGAAGAGATAATGCCTGAGACTGAAAAATCAAAAAGTAGCAACAAAAGTGTGTTATTTAGAGAAGAAGTCATAATTACCAAATCACCCAAATGAATTACCTAAAAGAGGTAAAAATGCATAGAGAAAGTGAAGATTGTGGAGACAGTGGAGAAGAGGGAGGCATACTGCTATTTTTCTTAAACTCAGAGAGTATGATAGTACTTTTAATAAAATATAATGAGAGCCACATATGTAAGTGTAGATTTTCTAGTAGCCACATTTAAGAAAAAGTAAAAGGAAACATGTACAATTAACTTTAATAATATGTTTTACTTAACCCAGTCTATCCAAAATATTTCAACCAGTAGTCATTACCAAAAAATTTATTAAAGAGATATTAACTCTTTTTTTCCATACTAAGTCTAAAATCCAGGGTGTATTTTATCCTTGCAGCACATCTGAATTAGGACTGGCTATATTTCAAGTGCTCAGTAGCCACTGAAGGCTAGAGCTACCTCATATGACAGTGCAACTCTGAACTATATGCCTGCAAAATTTTGATAAATTTTTTTAAAGTTGTAAAGAGGCACTGATGTGGACAGCTTGTCCACTTATTTTGTGAATGTAGAAATGCACTAATGTCATCAAAACAAGGGACCAAATATTGAAAAGACCATGAAAAATGGAACTGCCTTGAGAAAACTCCATGAAAAAGTGAAATTGTGGATTTTTCATTCACCATCAGAGCATGGGATCTCTATAACTCCTTCGTATGTTATATTTCACTTATTTTTACAACCCATTCTCTTTCCCTTGTAGGTGAATAAATGTAGATCAGTGACTTGCCCAAATTTATTAAGTTAATAAGCAGCAAAGCTAGACTCAAATTCAGGCAGTCTGATACCACCGACCGCGACCTTCACCACAGCGCCCTGCATGGGGATTCCATCTGAATGTCTGGGTGCAGTTCAGTTCGTTGAAGGTGATAAATGTCTAAATAAGTATATTACTCACCTTGATCTGAATGTTACTCACATGACAGTGAAAAGATCATCAAGATGTTTCTACTTCTTATTCTTGATGAAGAAATTCAGAGTAAATATCCCTATTTTAACTATTCGAAGTAATTTGTAATTTTGAGTGAAGTAATTTGGTTTTTAACTATATGGCCATTAAAATAAGTTTGAAATAGAAGAATTATATTTCTCAACAGACTCTCAATGTCTTTCAGGAGTTATGCAATTAAATGGAGTTTTTACAACTAATGAAATCAATATAGCGAATCAATTCAACTGTACTGACTTTCTATTACTGTATAATAAATTGCCCAGCAATGTGGTAGCTTCAAACAACAAACACTTGTTATCTCACAACTTTTTCTGTGGGTCAGGAATCAAGATGCAGCTTAATTGGGTGCAGTCAAGGTGCTGGGCCAGGACTGCAGTCATCTCAAGCCGCGACAGGGGAGGCTGTGCTTGCACGCCCGCTCATGTGGCTGCTGGCCAGAGGCGTCGGCTCCTTGCCGCGTGCGCCTCTCCATTGGGCTACTCGTGACATGTTAACTTGCTTCCCCCAGAATGAGGGCTCTGAGGGGTAGGACTGGACAAGCAAGATAGGAGTCACAGTCTTTCCGTAAACTAATCTCGGAAGTGACATCCCATCACGTTTGCTGTCTTCTGTTCACTAAAAGCAGGTCACTAGATCCAGCCCACAGTCGAAGAGAGGAGATTACAACGGGTGTGAATACCAGGAAGCAGAGATCAGTAGGGCCAGTCTGGAGACTGCCAACCACAATGATAATACTTATTCAACACTTCACTCGTGGAAAGATGCAGTTCCTTTCCATCATTCATTCACCCATTAGTAATCATTGAACACCTGCTTTGTGCCAGGTCCTAGAAATCTGGGGGGCAAAACAGATATTCTCATAACCTTCCTAAAACCTACAGTCTAGTGTCCTCAGAATTAAACACCTAAATGGTTTTGATCAAAAAGAATAAAATGTTTTAAACAGTGAGAAAGCATACTTCAGGGGGTTCTGTCTCACTAACTGCCTCGCTGCTGCACTTTTAAAGCAAATACAGATGACCTTTCAGTAAAGATGAAGAGTCACCCTGCTCTTCCTAGGTCGTAAATCTCTTATCGCCTTGCTTGGCTGTACAGATTTCTCAGCTCAGTGAGAGCCTGAGTGATTTCCTTTAATTTCTGTATTGACAATACAATGTAAGGCCTGCAGATCAGACGTTTGAGCTCATCCAGCTGTGGAAAGAAAAGCAGCTCAAGAATTTAGCCTCTTGACTGTCCCTCTAAACTATAAACTGATAGAAACTGAGATCAGTAAGGCTCAATCCAGATCCCATGAGCATTCTTTGTCCTCTAACCAAAAACTTAAGATGTTTTTGATAAGAGTTGAAACCAGGATGATTCCCTGATTGCAAAACAAAGAAGCACATGATCAGTGGTTGAAGGTGCCTGTGAACTTTATTTCTAGAATTCTTGAAGTTCTTTCTGTTAACCTTATCAGACTGTCCCCTCAGTGAATATTTCATATCATATGGTGCCAGGTGTCTGTATTCTCATACTCTGGTCCATTTCTTAAGAGTGTGCACTAGTGAGTTTTATTGTCGTATTAGAGATCGTAACATCTTCAGATTTTCATAGTCACCAATTTGAGTAGATACACAGTAGCTTCATGTAAACACACACACACACTTCCCACTCCTTGTCACCCAATAGAGGTCGCATCAGAGATGTCTCAGCCAGACTTATTTTCTACTTAGTTGGGTTTAAACAATCTGAGTATTTCAAGGTGGCAGAAAAGAATGCCTTATAAAAAATTAAAACATGTAATTAAGCTTTGAATAACACCACTGAATATATGTGAAGCAAGTTTATGTTGCAAATCATTTATCATAATTGCAAATAAGAATGCTGACATATCTAATAAAAAGAAATATGCCATATATTTGTGATGCTTGTACATGTTTTATAAGAACAAACTGACCAGATATTCATGCATTTAGATGGTATAAAATTCACTAAGACTTGAGAATCCACCTGCCCCAGACTCCAGCAGTAGCCTCAATTCTGAATGGCTTAATACTCTGCTATTGTGTTCCAACTCTGAAAGTTACCACCAGAATAATAGACACGTACCTGTTCATAACTCAGCAAATCACAGAATTTATTACAGAATCTAGTCTGTGAACAAACAATAATCTCTGCTACTTGAACAATTTTAAATGTTTTTCTCCACTTTAATTAAAAGTATTCCTTATAGACACATATTCTTTTTTCCCAAGTAAGTAGGACACTGACAGTCTCACCCTGAAGATATGCTAATGGACCCTGAAATATAAGAATTCATTTTAGGGACTTCCCTGGTGGTCTAGTGGTAAAGAGTCTGCCTTACAATACAGGGGATGCAGGTTCGATCCCTAGTCAGGGAACTAAGATCCCACATGCCATGGGGCAACTAAGCCCACATGCCACAACTACTGAGCTCACGCACCTCAACTAGAGAGGCTGTGTGCCGCAAACTACAGAGCCCATGCTCCCTGGAGCCTGTGCGCCACAACTAAAGAAGAAGAGAAAACCCACATGCCACAACTAGAGAGAAGCCCGCACATCACAACGAAGAGCCTGCGCACCGCAATGAAAGATCCCGCGTGCCACAACTAAGACCCGACGCAGCCAAAAATAAATTAAATAAATAAATAAATAAATAATAAATGTTTTTTAAAAAAAATCTTAAGAAAAGAATTCATTTTACTCTGATTTGTTAACAATAAACATAGTTTAAAAAATCATTTCACTTATTTATTAAAATTAATGGTCAGATAATTCATCAATGAAAGCATCTATAGCAAATGTGAGTTCCAGAATCAAAGCTTTTGAACCAGAGTATTCAAAAGCCAAATAATATGAAACTCTATGAACTCAAAAAATGGGGTAACCTTGGAGCATATCTGCTCACTACCTGGGATGGTGGGTTGGCAAATATTTGTATACAAAACTAGAATTGATCCCAACATGGCATCAGTAATTGTAAAATAAGAAATATGTGATCCTGTGTTTTGTAGTAACCTATAAGGGAAAAGAATCTGAAAAAGAATATATATATATATATATATAACACTGAATCACTTTGCTGTACACCTGAAACTAACACAACATTGTTGATCAACTATACTTCAATTAAAAAAATAATTAATAAAATGAACTCTTTAACATGCTTTAAAAAAAATTGGCAATCTGTATAATCCTTGATACTTCTGGATAATGTCATAATCAGAGATAAAGGCACATAAGTGCATTAATATCTCTAAAGCAGTGCACTCTGTTTCTTGCCTTCTTTTTGTTTATTTTTCTGACATTGTATAGATTCTATTGCAATTTAAAACCCATATTTAAGAGGAGTAATTTAGGGAATATCTTACCAGTTGTGGGCTTTTTGAGAAGCCTTTTGAGACAAACTAAGTTACTAACTAACTAGCTTAGGATTGAAAGTTTTATGTGTTGTGATGCTTCCCCTCCCCTAGCAGAATAGTCTGGAAATACATCAGGATTATATCTGAAGAATGATGTTAAGGTCAATTCACTATAGTGTGTCCATTTCTGGATGTTTGATGGTAAATTTTACGGATCTGAGAAACAATATCTGAGAAGAGTTGGACATTAGAGGTAGTAAGAGAGAAGGTTAGTTCCTTGGAAATGTTTTAACAGGAACTTGTCTGGATGAAGTCTAAGAACACAAACACACCTTGTGTACTTTTTTTTCTTCTCTGTTGTGGTTTATTGCAAGATGTTGAGTGTAGTTCCCTGTGCTGTACAAGTGGGACCTTGTTGTTTGTCTGTTTTATGTAGAGTGGTTTATATCTGGTAATCCCAAACTTGTGTTATGTTTTTAATGTAAAAACTACTGATACCCAGATATGTAAATATATATGCATTCAAGTAAAACAAACAAACAAACAAACAAAAATCAGTGATTGAAGAAGCCTGCATGTTTTATTTCTAGGATTCTATCTCCTATAGAAATTCACACACTACACATATATGTACAAAGATATTTATTGCTGTATTTTTTTTGCAAAAGCCAAAGGCATATAAAAAATTTAAAAACTTGAAAGAAACCTAAACTTCTATTGGTAAAGGAATGCTTCCAATGATTAAACTTCTATTACTAGGAGAAAAATTACTGCTATAGAATATTTCACAGCCCTTATGGAATATAAAGTAGGGCTATATATACTGACCAAGAAGAATATATTATGAACAGAAAAAATACATGTTGCATAACAATATTATATGTCCCTTTAAAGATAAAAATAATGTAGTATTATCTTAATAAAAATAAGTAAACCTGGGAATTCCCTAGTGGTCCAGTGGTTAGGACTCCGTGCTTCCACTGCAGGGGGCACAGGTTCGATCCCTGGTTGGGAAACAAAGATCCGGCATGTCACGTGGTGCAGCCAAATAAATAAATAAATAAATAAATAAAATAAGTAAAGCATACTGTAATACCATCTAATCAAAATATCTATGTGGGCAGAAAAAAATTTAAAGGCTACATATAAGCTATTAAAAGTGGTTACCTTTGAGGAATAAGATTAGAGCAGTGGGCAAGGAGGTAGTAACTTTCACTTTTTTACTTTATATGCTTCCATATTTTATTTTTTTCTTTTACAGAAGTACATATTACTATTGCATTACTCTCTGCAATATGCAGCACTTCACTTTTTATAAAGTGGGACCTTGTACCCCATTATTTGCATGTGTAGTTAATTACAAACATGTTGACACATAACAACCTATAAATCTCCGTGATATTAAATGGCAGTGTTACAATAGCTGTAATGCACATTAAAATACTTTAACATATACAGTGTGATATTATGTATGTATTGTTTAGCTTGTGCATTAATCCTGAGACTGAAAACAATAAGTGGTCTGTAGCTTGGCCCACTTGCCTTCTAATCAGGAAGACTGTTCTTCAAAGATGTCTACTATAAGAAGTGTTTTTGTTACCCATATCTCTGTCAGTAATTTCCTATAAATCAGGGCTTGATTTACTATTTTACTGTTTAAGAAAATGATGCAGAAAATGTTAATAATGCAGATTAAACTTAAATGTTTTTCACATGTATAGCCATTACACTATAAATAGGACAAAAAATTAAAGAACTATTCTTCCAGTATTTGAAAACACATCTGATTCAGCAAAGTAACATATGTCATAGATGGTCAAATGAGCTTCCAACATAAGTCTTTAGTGTTTCACTTCTGCAGTACTCATTAACAAAAGCAAAAGTAGTAACTAATATTCATGAAGGATCTACTCATTCATTAATTGAAACCCTAGGTTGGCTACAGATGCAAGAGTTTGGCCAAAATCAATGAGGCATTCCATGAGATTCAATTAGCTCTATGCAATCTACCATAATGAAAAGTATATATTTTATTATTATCTGTGAAAAGTGTGCTTCACATCTTTTGTCACACATGCATACACACACATACATTTTTCAAAGCTAGTTGTTAAACATTTATCAGCACACTGCCAGGTTATGGTAGCATAAGTAGTGCTCCGCCAGTTCAAAACTTCATTAGTAGATACTATTGATGTATCCGTTCAAAAGAACTCATGCATTGTGTATGACCAAATTGGCATAGGTAGGTTCAAAATAATGAGATGATGGCAAAAAGACCACATTTTAAGCCCAGCATCAACTTTTCTATTTGGCTGCATGCTTTTCAGGACTAGCTGCTTAAAATCAAATTCTTTTACAAAGGCTCTAAATAGGCATTCTTGCACAGTATTTCATTAAAATTTTACACACCTATGAAAAGCTGTTTTGAAAATAAGCCTCAGGAAAATGGATTGGATTTTTAAATAATCACAAATAATTATTCCATGTTAAAAGAAGTGAGATTTATTTTTTAATTGACTTAAAACTCCAGAAAAAAATATTCAACATATACACACTTCCACACAAAACACATCATGGCTCTGGGGGAATCGGGGAGAGGAAGGGGGTTTGGGTTTGGGATTTGGCAGTACTAATTTGAGGAAAGGAAATTGTTGAAGGCTAGATATGCACTCTGTTACAGTAAAACATTTTGATATCAAATTTGGGGAGATAGATAAAGCACAGTAGATTTACTAAATTATCTTTCATTATCTTGGTTGATTGAAATGTGGACCTGTTTCTAGGAATTTTCTTTCTGTCTGCTTCAAATGCAGTATTCTTATGAATACACGTGAAAAATGATTGGAAAAATAATGGAGACGTACAGTCAATAATAACAATAAAACAGAGTATGATTACCTTATTGTATTTCATATGCAGCCCTGCTTTTGCATATTATTTGGTCCAGAATTTACTTGAAACCAACCAGTGACTTGCTGAATTCCTCTCACGTATAAATTCCGAAGGCTCAGCGTGAACAGCAGGGCCCAATCAGCTTTGTTCACGAGCTGAGCCTCCCAGCCCTCTTGCCTTTAGCTGCAGTTTAATACCAGCTGTTTGTTCTTTCTAGTCCTCCCCCTTCTTTACCTCCTCCAGGTCTCATTTTAAAAACCTGCCCCATAGATACCCTATTCAATCCTCTGAGTTTCCTTGGCAACTCTCAAAGATAGGATAGCTCACAGCTTCCCAGCCTAATTCCATCACATCCCTCAATTAGTTAAGCCTTTTATAAGCAGTCAGATATTCCTTAGAACTGTAATCAGGAGTTGGCTCACTCTAAATTGTGTTTAGAGATCCTCACAGGGTGATTTCCTATGCCCGTCCTCTGGGCTTTCTTCCTGCAAGGTCCCTTTCCCTAATACCAGAAAGCAGAACCAGATTATTATACAACCCACTTTCGTGCTTCCCTCGACTCTACCTCGAAGGTTACTCTTTTCAAGTCTTTTGGCTGCCCTGCCCTTTGACATCTTCTAAAGCTTGGCAGGGTTCCTTGGTTGGCAGTAATGATCAGGGTTGTCAAGTTTTCAACCTTAGGTCCTCAAATGAGAATCAAAATGTTCATGTTTCAAGCCAAATACCTCATTGCATGTGATATTGGCAAAGAAGACAGGGGTAGACCATTCTTTATATTTTGAAAAGAGAAGATCACCTCTGGCCTACCTTTTCACCCAAGAGGTGCTACCATACAACAGACAGTACTGCCTGCCAACAAGGTCAATCTAAATACTTCATTGAGCCTTGCTGAGGAAGGCTGCCCAGAAGGAATTACCTGGCTATTCAGACCTGTAGAAAGTTATGCTAGCTTTGAAAAAATCAGGTGGGAACAAATTTTTGTCATGAGAATTTGACAGCACTCTTTTGAAAATCTATTTCTGATTATTAAAGCATTTAATGTAATAAGGCACAGACACAACTAAGAAGGTTGTTTAATTCATTGCATAAAATGTATGAATTAATTAGGCATTTAACACCACACTAAAGATGGTTGTATGTAAAGAAACACAATCTTGAGCTGGCTTACTCTCTTATATAATCAAAGTGAAATTAGATTTTTATCCAGTAATTTATGCTGAATTAAACCAATAGTTTGCTATTATACATTTACAATGAATATAAAAGCAAGGCAATAAACATGGAATTGTTATAAAGGAATAAATCACATGTATAATGTGATGAATAGGAACATTTTCTTGAATATTAATTCAATTTGGAGTGGCTGACTATTCTTGGGTTCATGCACTGTTGTAATAGAGCCGAGATTGCTTCTACAAGTCTAATCGGAGTTGTGAATTCACACAGCATAGAAAATAAATTTGTTTCCGTACTGACTTGGCCAGTGGGCGTTTCGGAAAATTGAAATCACAATTTGTGGCAGTGTCCCCTGTTACTGGGAACATTTTGCAGTGAAAATCTACTTTCTCTCTTTCTTGTAGTTCTTTTCTTCAAAATATGTGTACACTGCACATTTTTGACCAGAGCTAAGCAAGGTGATCTGATTAACGTTTACTGCCTGCAGTAAATTTAGAGAAAAGCAACAGACCTTATGTCTTCAGTCTCTGAGATGGTCATTCCAGAAAATTTTGCATTCTGCTTTCCAACAATTTCTTAATCTTCAAAGAATTTAACACTTCATAATTCAGTTGCACTTACAAAAACAACTTGGAAACAAATAACATGCAATGGATTCAACAAAAAGCTATGATCATGCAGGATTTGTTTACTTGTTTTTAAAGCCGTAAGCCCATGAAAAGTTGCTTATTTTTATTGTGTCATGTCCTATGAGAGGTAGTCATATATCAAAACTTCATAGAACTGAGAAAACAATTAACATTGGCATGGACCTGGACAACCTAACAAAAAATTGTCCATCTCTTAAGTCAGAACTTCAATTTAAGTCAAATACTTCAGTTTATTGGTTTAATCATGAGAAGGACATTCAAAGCTTACCATAAAAGAGTTGCTGAAATTTGCTTATACACTAAGCAATCTCCATACAGTATTTTACAGATTATTTCAACAAATATAATGTCCCTCAAACATTGTCCTGAAGCTGTTGGCATTACTGAAGAAAGTTTGGGTGTATTTTCAGATAAACTGAATTATTCCCCACTCCTCTCTTATGTATTAGTAATTACAGGAACAGATTTCTAAGGAGATAAAGTTTGTTTCTTTATCAACCTGCCATATAAAAATGTTTCCTTATAATCTAGTCTAGGTGGCTCTTGCTAGCATCTACTTGTTTGTAAGACTGATTTAGTGCCAAAAATTCTGTCTCTGTGCCTAACTCCAGTCACTGTTTCTTTAGTTCTTGTCATGTTTTTGGTAAAAAGAGAGGTTAGCAAGTTATTCTTATTCATATAGCACTCAGCATGAATATAGCTACTTTTATTTTTAAAGGCAGGTAACACTCCCTAGCTGCTGATTTGCTGTATGTCCATGGAGGAAAATAGTTTTGTTTTGTTTTTTTTTAAGTATAAGTAAATTCTTTTATATTTACTGAAAATGCTATCCAATTTAGCTTGCTGAGAAGGATATACACAAAAGACTTTGAAGCCTTTCTGATACTAAGAGATATAAATCTACATCTTATGATAAGCTATTTAGTCCTTCTTATGTTCCCAAAGTAAAAACAAGTCCTTGCAAATAGCAGTTTCTAACCTGAATATACATTTTTGCCACCTGTTACTCCAGTGAAGACATTTATCATAATTAAATTCTAGTGGGGTTTCTTTGTGAAAGTGAATTAACTTTACAAAAACATCCTTAAGATATTTTTAGGGACTCCCTAGTTGTGTTAATGAAATCACTTTTCTTTTAACATTTGGTGTAAACCTGCTTTTATCTTAATCTTCTCTGTTTCTGCATCATGGACCAAATTGCACAGGCCCAAACAGAGCCATAATCCTTGTTTATCCTTCTCTTCTCGGGCCCCATATCAAAATCCAGCAGCTAGGCCTGTCGCCTGTGCTTCTGAAATAGATCCCCAAGCTGATCACTGCTCATCGCCTTCACTGTTACCATCTTGGTCCCTACAAGCATCCCCTCCTATGGTCTAGTCTCCACTCTGCACTCAAAGGGGTCTTTTAAAAATATAAATCAGATCATACCCTTTCCTCTGCTTTAAAACCGACCAATGGCTTCCAATCAAGCTTAGAACAAACTCCATATTCTTGACCATGGCCATCATGACCTGGCCCTGTCTACCTCTCCAAGCTCACCTCTTACCACACCCCTATATGCTCACTTAAGCTCAACCACGGTGGGTTTCTTACTTCTCCTCACATACTCTGAGACTATGGGCCTCTGGGCCTTTTCCCACACGTTTCCTTCTGCCAAAAAGGCTCTTTCCCTACAACTTCTTATTGCCGTGCCTCACTATTCAGGTCTCTGCACAGATATCACCTCCTCAGAGAAGGATGTTCCTAAACGTTTTCTTTATCCTCCCTCACTTACCCTACTTAACTTTTTGCACAACATTTTTTTTTTTAATTTTTGGCTGTGTTGTGTCTTCGTTTCTGTGCGAGGGCTTTCTCCAGTTACGGCAAGTGGGGGCCACTCTTCATCGTGGTGCGCGGGCCTCTCACTATCGCGGCCTCTCTTGTTGCGGAGCACAGGCTCCAGACGCGCAGGCTCAGTAACTGTGGCTCACGGACCCAGTTGCTCCACGGCATGTGGGATCCTCCCAGACCAGGGCCCCAACTCGTGTCCCCTGCCTTGGCAGGCAGATTCTCAACCACTGCGCCACCAGGGAAGCCCTGCACAACATTTATTACTATAGAAATTACCTATTTGGTTTTTTTTTTCCTTGTCTGCTTCCCTTACTGGAATGGAAGTTTCATAAGCACGTGGACTTTGAATATTTTACTGCTGTATTCTCTAACACTACAGGTCTCAAACAGAATTCCTTACATAGTAAGCATTCAGTAAGTATTTCTTGATGGATTAAATAAAGAAGAACTTACTCTTTCAAAGATGGGTTCCACTTTCAAAATCCCATTCACTTGTAATGTTTACTGTGTCTTCTTACTTACCTCATGTCTCTTAGAAACAAAAAAATTACCCAGATTTTCCCTAAAATATTTCTGTTAGCACTGCTAAGAGAAGAGAAATGAGCATTCACAACAACCTACCTAATCTGTAGTGTATAACAAAGTAATGTATAATCAGAAGTTTTATCTAAAAAACAAATCACAAAATTTCTTATGTTTTAAGTTAATTTCCATTGTTCAAATAAGTCTTAATCTCCAAAGGAAAGTGTTTAAAAACATCTCCCTTTGATAAGGGCTTTAAGGCCATTTCTCTCTTTGGCAGTTTAAATTCAATAATTATGTCATTTGTCATCACCAAGAATGTTCTTAATTAGATATCCTATTAGTAATGTGCCAGTCAATTCATCAGTGGATGAATGTCAGTCACAAATAATTCTGATGTCATTTTTTCTTTAATATAGGAACTAGGGACCACCTATAAATCCCAGAGAAAGTCTCAGACAGCCTCAGATGAAGAGTATGTTCTCCCTCTGATGGCAAAAACTGATCAAAATTCTAGGCAGGTTGAGGCTTATTTTTCCTTTATCTGAATTGATCAGTCTGTTATTGTGAGCTTAAATCAAGGCACTTTAATGAGTTTTCCAACACAATCATTATTGTAAACTTAATATGCAGAAAATGATTTGAAGTGACTTAAAGTGACTAAAGTATTTATAATCTTATTGACCTAAAACTCTGATTTATTAAGATTTTAAATTGTGATAACTGATAATAAATGAAAACATTAATGTTTAGTTCTTGCATACAATTAGGAAGAAAATATACTAAATTTAGTGGTTGCTCTAGTACTCTGTCTCTTAGTTATAATTTTCATACCCAAAAGAGGTTAATGACTTGAAGTATTTTCTTTTCAACAGTGCATTCTGGCCTGATAACTATAAATCAGCATTCTTCCAGATGTGTTCTGCAGAATCCTAATCTTAGAATGTTAAAAGGTACTTTGCAAATGATGATGATGATGATGATGATGATGATGATAAAGTTCTTTACCGGGAAAAGCTGAACTAATCAAAATGTAGTTGCTTTGCTTTAGGACTTCTCAGAGCCTTGAATAGGCTAAAATAAATTGTCCATTTCCAAGAGGAATTAGATATCAGTCTCCCAAATTATCTTACCACTGAACCATTATTTAAAGGAATATCTTTTGGACAAATGTTCCAGAAAATACCTCTGTAATTCATTATCTGCAAACATTTGACACTTTGTTGTGACACTTCTTTGATGCTAAGACTGGTAGAGCTTTCCCATAGACTTAATGGGCAATGATTTCAGCAGAGCTGTGTTGATCATAACTGATCTCTTCTACTTTCTGCTTGATCCCTGAAATTCCAATGCTTAATCATTTATTATTCATTGTTAAATATTATTCATCATTAAATAATAACTCAATTATTATTGGTCCCATGACCTTCTTAGTGACAATTCCAAAGGATTCTTTCCATTCCTTATCCCATTTAATCTCCTTGGGGCATTTGGTGCAATTGATCACTCTCTATTACTTGAAATTCTTTTTAGGTTTGTTTTTTTTTTCACATCTTTATTGGAGTATAAATGCTTTACAATGTTGTCTCAGTTTCTGCTGTACAACAAAGTGAATCAGCTATATGTATACATATATCCCCATGTCCCCTCGAGACTCATCTCTCAATTTCTTGTATTATTCCATTTTCTCTGTTTGCTTCTTATATGTTGTATCCAATTTTTGCTAGCCTTCTTTTCTCTCTCTACATTCTCTCCCTGTTTTATCTCATCCAAATTTATTGCTTCAAATGCCATTATAGACTGATGGCTCACAAAGCTATATCTCTGAGATCTCTGATTGCCTAGGAAACCTCTCTACTTGAATGTGTAACTTCCAATTAATTAACAGCCGTCTTCACTATAGTGTCCGCAGGAACTTCAAATTCAAGTTGCAAAAAACTTAATTCATCATCACCCCACCCAACACTTAACAAACTTACTGCTTCCTGATATTTCCTATCTTCATTCAGTGTTGAATTCACAGAAATTATCATGATTGATAGTGTGATATGGTGGGCAAAACATTTAGCTTGGAGACAGATTTCTTGAGTTTGAGTTGTATGGCTGCGTTAAGAAATTGTATAACCCTGGGTAATCGGTTCACAATTCTGGATCTCAGTTCTTTCATGTATAAAATATTAGATAATCCTATACTACTTTGTTGTAGTCTTTCACTGACTCTATCTCATTTACCTTCATTCTTGGAAGATTTTAGTTCCTGGCTCTATCTAACACTATCCCTTAGTGATTTAATCTGTTCGTATTATGCTTCCAACATCCTTATCACTAAATTCTCAGAATTCCTCTGCTCCAGTGGTCATGTCCTTTATAAAACCTCAGTCACTTACTCCCATGGTTGAATCCTAGACCTTGTCACTGCAAATAAACAATCCCTCTAAAATCTTAATTCCGAGCACCCATTAAAGCATCTTATTCCCTCAGTTCTTCAACTGCACTGAGACCTACAATCTATTGATCCAAATACTTTTTCTCTGGCATTCCTCTCTTCCTCCCCCATTCCCCCCCACCGCCAAAAATATATCATTGACTCAACCTGTGAATATGTAGCCCATTTCTTCTACTGTAAAGAGCCCATATATTTTAGAAGAAGCATGCCTAACTTTCAAATGGGTTGGTTAGTAAATTCTTTGTATTTGTCTTCAAGGCAGCCCTAAGCGTATTTGCAAATTACTGAATCTAAAGTTAATATTTTCACTTTGACTGTGGAGCTTTTATATCAAATATGTGATGAATTGCAGGAACCATGGCATTTTCCTGCCTTGTAGCTTTTAAATAATTATATCTTTAACTAATTCATTATTGTAACAGGGGAAGTTTAGGCTAGAATGTTACAATGTTAGTGTTTTAAAGATGAGAGGCAGCCAGCAAGACTCCAGTATCCATAGCAACATGAAGTTCTTCTTTTCATCTCTTAAGTGACCAAGGGTGATTATTACTTTTCTTTACATTATTATATCAGAGTTTATCACAGAGGTGAAGAGCATGTACTAGCATTCAAGTGAGGTGAAGATACTTAAGGCAGAAATAGATACAAGTACCACTGAACCCCCCCCACAGGATCCTTCCTCCTCCCCCAAATGAAGGAATTTATAGCTCTATTCAGAAGCAAAGGGGTTTTAAACAAGAGTTGAGATATTACTTGCTAATTAAAACTTTCAGCTAGGTTGGGAAGGAAAACAACAGTGCTATGCAATCTTAATCATTAAAATGATGCCATAAAACTTAGGGAAGAAGAAGGAGTACCAATGAGATCCATATAAGTCCTAAGATGTTCGGCCTCATTGAAATAAGACAGAAGTTCTTTAGGAGGCAGAATTTACAGGAGAGGAAGAGAGAGATAATAACAGAGATTGAGAGAAACCTGAAGACAGTATAGCAAAAGTTGATATGATAATGATGGATTTTTTGAAAGAAGGAAGTTATATTATTTTCACTATTTTTATGTACACTTGAAATATTTCATAATTAGAATAACTTTAAGGTTAAAAGAAAAATCATGAGATAAATTTAAGAAGATGATAAATTGCAGGATTAAAGGACTTGAAAACTAAGTTCTGCTTAAAACTGTCTTTGTCGTATGTGAATTGTTAGTTGTGTTAATTAACGGATGACTGGAAAGAGTTCATCAAATAATCTATCCCCCAAAACTATTTTTTATGTACTTATAAAACTTTTTCACTTATCTATGACCAAACTAACTCTTTGATATTATTGGGTGCCATGTACTTATGGACATCTGTCTCTTATTTTGCAGGAGCCAGTAAGCAATTGATTTTTATTTTCCATCCATGATAAGACTCACCAAACTTGTAGTTTCCATTTCTCCTTCCATTCTGCCAAAATAATGATAACAGCAACAACAACACATATCAGGCCAAGTAGTGTCCTAAATGCATCATATTTAATTTATTTAGTCCTCACATCAAACTTATGAAGTGGATTCTGTTAGTATCCTCTCCTTACAGATAAGGAAACTGAGTTACAGAGATGTAAGAAATTTGCCCAGGATCATAGCTGGCCACAGGTTTTGTGCTCTTAAACATTACTCTGTACTGCCTCTTGATCATGGCTCTAGGAAGTTAAGGAGTTTTTATTAACCATACACTATCATTTATTCATGCTATAAATAGTTATTGTATTTCACTCAGCCAGGTGTTAGGGATTTTAGCAAACCCAGGAAGAGAGAATTAAATAAGCAATAGCACAAGATAAGAGTTATGGTGCTGAAAATATCAGGAGTTGTCAGTAGTAGCAAGAACAGCTAAGCCAGTGTAAGGAGAATATGATTCCTTGTCAAAGACAGAATTCAACCAAATTACTAGAAAAAGCAAACAGTCCATTGTTCCATGCTGGTGACATTGAGCTCTGAAAGAGTGAAGCAGGAGAAAAGGTGGCCAGAGGGTGATTATGCATCAAGATATAACCAAAGATAAAGAAATCACAAAGTGTAAAAAGCCAGCTAAGAGCATTGCCAGTTTGCCAGGGTCCTTGCTAGAAGACAGGGCAGGTTCAGATTTCTTATTGTGGTGGACACAGAGATGCACTGCCCAGAATTCCCTCCATGGAAGGACTTGCTGCCCAACTGTGTGAGGTCAGCAACACTCCGGCCATCACCTCCTCCTGGTCTGCCCCAGCTGCAAAGGATGACCTTCCCAAAATCACCTGCTTCCCAGGGTAGCCCACAAATTCACCTCAAGATGAATGAAGAAGTTCAGATAATTATTTCAAGATTAAAAATAGGTGTGATTTTTATTTTATTTTAAATATATATATACTCAGGTAATTTCCTTCAGTTTCTGGGTTTTGATTTAGACAATATGTTTGGATCAGATTACATTATGTAGTGCCCATCCAAGAGTAACTAAATAGCAAATGTATGTGAAATACCTTACAGTCTGATGTCCTTCAATGATTATTTTGACATTTTTGTAAAAGTCAATTCTTGATGTTGAGATTTTCTGTTTCTATACTTGCAAAATTGGAGTTGTTTTGTGACCATTCATGCACAGTTTACCTGAGCGCAAATCTCCAAGGCTCCCACTGAAGAAAACTCAGATTTATCTTCTGTCCTTGTTTGGAAGTGGCAGAAGTCAAGGCCTCCTGCTTCCTTTGTGCCTCATTTTCAGTAGCTTTCCCCAACCCATCTTATCTTTATTCTAATTTGTTCTGTTTGAACTCATCAACATGAAATCAGCACAATATCTAAACTTATAGAATAAAAAGAAAGTGAGAAAAGACAGAAAATAAATGAATAGAAACCAGGAAATTACTATCCAAGGAACAAGTAGAAGGGACTAGTGAAAAGCAAAAGCAGATAGATGTTACGTGTAGCCGGTTCTTTCTGGAACAGTTCGAGAACAAGTCAAAACTCCCCCAGATCTTCAGGATGTATAATGATTTACCACAATTATTTTCTGAATGCAAACAAGAAGCAATCACTTATGTGTATAGCCAGACTTCTAGTTTCAATACATTTGGATTTTTCCCATTTCCCTCTCAGAAATCACCCCAAACCAGCGAGTAGAACACGAAACAAAAATGCAAGCTCCGTGCTTGAAAATAAATAAAACCCCAAATCAGGACATAAGCAGAAGGGCTACCAAAAAGAGTGAAGGTGAAATAGGCATGAGGGAAGATGTGAAAGGAAAATTCCTAATGTTCCACATTCTCAGAAAATAATGTCAGAACTCACTCACTCTTCCCCCTGCAAAAAAAGTAATTTCAAAACAAGCAACCTCTTGATCAGGACGTAAGGAATAGGGTGAGAGACCTGGTGTGAGGGCTTGTCTGCCCACAAGCCAGCTGTGAGGAGCAGAGGAGGCAGGACTGAAGGATGAACCGCAAAGCACCAGACGCACAGGAAGTGCAGCAGCAGTGAGGCAACTGTAACAGAGACCCTCTGCCTTGTTATCAGCCCTGCGGTGCTAATCCTTGCTGATCTTAGGAGGCAAAGAATGCTCAAGGAATTCACATATGCCGACCTTGAGGCCTACAGAAAATGTCTGCTGCTATGGAATAATGGCCTGGCCCTTCCTTACATAAACTTCCAGCAAACAGCTGATCTAGGAAGAATGTACATAATTTGAAGATGAATAAAAATAAAAAAGAACCAATACCACTTACGTGTTGAATCTAAAAAATGATACAAATGAGCTTATTTACAAAACAGAAATAGAGTTACATACTTAGAAAACTAATTTATGGTTACCAAAGGGGAAAGGTCGGGGAGGGATAAATTAGGAGGTTGGGATTAACATACACACGCTGCTATATATAAAAATAGATAATCAACAAGGACCTACTATATAGCACAGGGAGCTCCACTCAAATACTCTGTAATAACCTATATGGGAAAAGAATCTGAAAAGTAATAGCTATATGTATATGTATAAATGAATCACTTTGCTGTACAGCTGAAACTAACACAGCATTGTAAATCAACTATAATCCACTATAAAGTAAAAATTAAATTTAAAAAAAAGAACCAACACAGCCATTACAAAAATAATGTAAGAATAAAAGGATAAAAATAGCAAAAATAGAGGATACGGAAACTAGAAAAAATAATTGCCAGGAAACAAATTAAAAATGCAGTCAAACTTATGGGTGCAAATTTTTTAAAAATTAAAAAAAGCATTAACTGATATGTAAGAGCTCAGGTTGGTGAGAAAACAAAAGGAGATGAAACATGAGTTGGCAGAACTCAAGGAAGAAAAGATAAAAATACTATAGAAATGAAGGCCAAGAAGCATATAGAAAGCAGGTGAAAATGCAGTAAGTCATATAAAGAACAGAACTGAGAAAAGCGAATAACATAAAATACAAATGGACAAAATATTTTAGAAGATAAATAGTGAATGTGGAAGATGGGCAAAAGATGGATAATATGTACATAATTGATGTTCACAATAAAGAGGGCTGCAATAATGAAGATAACAAATACTTAGGGTTAATTTCAAGAAAACTTGCCAGAAAGAAGAGTTGAATCTACTGACTGAAAGAGCATATTGTATCCCAAACCAAAAAAAGGGGGCGAGGGCACAGAATGGTAAACTTTGAGATGTATCTTACTAAAATTTTTGGATACTACAATAAAGAATCCTTTGAACCTGCAGGCATAATATATAATCTATAATGAGAAAGGAAGTAGGCTGGTTTCAGATATCTACAAAGAAACATTCAACTCTTAAATAACGTTGGAGCAGTTCCCTCAGAGGCCAAAAGAAAGTGTGACCCAACATTGCATTCCTAGCCAAACCATTGTGCAAATATAAAGGCCATTAGAAAAAAATTGTCTGAAAATGCAAGAACCCAAAGAATATATTTACCATCAATTCTTCTTCATAAGACTGTTAGATCATAATATGTACATATATCAAATCATCCTGTTGTACACCTTAAACTTAACACAATGTTATAGTCTATCTCAATAAAGCTGGAAAATAAAGTAACTCATTTATTTTTTAAACTGTTAGAGGACAAACTTCAGCCAACCAAGAGGTGCCTGGAAACCCCATGGCAAACTGACTGGCAATGAGTATTAATTCTTTTTTTTTTTTCTTGAGAACATTTTTTTAAAATTAATTATTTATTTATTTATTTTTGGTTGCATTGGGTCTTTGTTACTGTGCACGGGCTTTCTCTAGTTGCAGTGAGCGGGGGCTACTCTTCGTTGCGGTGCGCGGGCTTCTCATTGCTGTGGCTTCTCTTGTTGTGAAGCATGGGCTCTAGGTGTGCGGGCTTCAGTAGTTGTGGCTTGCAGGCTCTAGAGCACAGGCTCAGTAGTTGTGGCTCACGGGCTCAGTTGCTCCGCGGCATGTGGGATCTTCCCGGACGAGGGCTCGAACCCGTGTCCCCTGCATTGGCAGGCGGATTCTTAACCACTGAGCCACCAGAGAAGTCCCTAGAGGTAGGTATTTTTAAACTTCGCATTTTTCCTTCTAAAATCTTTCTATGCTTTTTTCCCATAATTGTGATCAAACTATATGATATTTACATCATATAAACTTTTTCACATAATTAAAAATCCTTCTTAAGTATGATTTTGATAGCTGTATAAAGGCTCTGTCCATATAGGCTATCATGTCTAACTGTTCTTTTGGTGTGATGAATGCCTTTTTAGAATAAATCTTTTTCTTCATTTGGAATTATTTACTTAGAGCAGAGCCCCAGAAATGCAATTACTTGGTCAAAAATTATTAATATTTTTAAGACTTTTGATATATATTTACAGATTGCTATGCGATAGACCATGTGAAGTACTTGAAATAGTACTGAAGGCATAGAAGAATACTTCATACATTAAGGATGTTAACTTTTTATCTGTTTATTTGTTTTAAATATTTCCCTGTTGGTGGTTTGTCTTTAAATATATATATGTGGTCTCCTTTTAAATGAAAAATTATACATTTTAATCACATCTATTGAGCTTTTTGTTTATAATTTCCTTTAATACTTGTCATCCAGTGAAATTCTTCCTCAGCTAGATAGCTAACGTTTTCTTCAATTTCCTGTTTTAATAATTTTAGACCATAGACCTTAGATTATCTTTGATCCCAAATGATTTAGCTACATTTTTCTCTAACATTCTACTTATGCTAATGAGACTTAAGATCTCAGTGAAAAATCAAAGTTATTAAAATTTGTTTAGACCTGACCAAAATTAAACACGTCTCTAGCTCAAAACAAAAAGTACTTAAGAAGTGGTTAAGTATAGATAGCTACATTGCAAAATTACTCTTGCTCTCAGTTTTTGTTTTATTTTTTATTTTTCTAATCAACTAAACAATGTCCTCCTAAGCTACAAGAGATATGAAATCCTAGAAAAAATAGGAAGAAGTTAGCTTGCTTTTATATTACTAATCTTTAACACTTACATACGGGAGATGAGAAGATGGAGGCTTACAGTTTTGTAAAAATTCTGATAGGTATCAAGTTTTATGTATTCCATTGCTTGAAGAATCCTGATAGGAATCATTAACTATAACCCTGGCCTCCTCAGGGTAACCTATTCCAACCAC
This sequence comes from Eubalaena glacialis, assembly GCF_028564815.1. Lineage (NCBI taxonomy): Eukaryota > Metazoa > Chordata > Mammalia > Artiodactyla > Balaenidae > Eubalaena > Eubalaena glacialis. The sequence continues at coordinate 116,047,126 of NC_083721.1, forward strand.
CTACAGTTATCATGCTGTGGTATTAATACAGTTAAAAGCTTGAGTTCAATTCCTGAATATGCCAAGAAACTTTACAGAGAGGAAAACTCTCCTGTTTCCACACTAAGCTGCCAAGTCAGCCATTTCATAAACTAAAAAATGAAATTGAGCGACCATCACTGTTGCTGTAGAGTGAATCCATATAACAACAAAAAATTAGGGAGATAATAATAATTAGAATATTATCCCTGTGGAAAAAGCCTTGGTGTGATTCCAATTTTTGTATGTTAATGAATCCCCTCAAGAAAAGCTAATAAGATGACAAGATAGCTTGCCAGTTCTACCATGACTCACTCTCATACCACTTTTCAGGGATATATTTAAAATATGGTTAGCTTATCAGTAAAATGTTTGTGTTTTATTTCCCCAAAATTCTGCATTAAAACAGAGTTAGAAAATCAAGGATATTAAATAATTTTTTTAAGCCCTTGAGCAACAATGCTTTTAGGATTTGTATTAAATCATATTTCCAGCAACCGCATCATAATTACCACCACTTTAGAAACTAGATCAATGTGTATGTGTTCTAAAAGAATCATATTTATAAATGCATTTTATTTTATTTTTTTGTTTTTAACATCTTTATTAGAGTATAATTGCTTTACAATGCTGCGTTAGTTTCTACTGTATAACAAAGTGAATCAGCTATACGTATACATATGTCCCCATACCCCCTCCCTCTTGCGTCTCCCTCCCACCCTCCCTATCCCACCCCTCTAGGTGGTCTCAAAGTACTGAGTTTATCTCCCTGTGCTATGCAGCTGCTTCCCACTAGCTATCTATTTTACATTAAGTAGTGTATATATGTCAATGCTACTCTCTTACTTCATCCCAGCTTACCCTTCCCCCTCCCCGTGTCCTCAAGTCCATTCTCTACGTCTGTCCTTTATTCCTGTCCTGCCCCTAGGTTCATCAGAACCATTTTTTTTTTAGATTCCATATATATGTGTTAGCATACAGTATTTGTTTTTCTCTTTCTGACTTACTTCAGTCTATATGACAGACTCTAGGTCCATCCACCTCACTACAAATAACTCAACTTTGTTTCTTTTTATGCCTGAGTAATATTCCATTGTATATATGTGCCACATCTTCTTTATCCATTCATCTGTTCATGGACACTTAGATTACTTCCGTGTCCTGGCTATTGTAATAGTGCTGCAATGAACATTGTGGTATATGTCTCTCTTTCTTTTTTTTTTTTTGGCTGCGTTGGGTCTCTGTTGCTGCACACGGGCTTTCTTAACTTGTGGCTACTGTGGGCTACTCTTTATTACGGTGTGCGGGCTTCTCATTGCGGTGGCTTCTCTTTGATGCGGAGCACAGGCTCTAGGTGCACGGGCTTCAGTAGCCGTGGCAAACGGGCTCAGTAGTTGTGGCTTGCAGGCCCTAGAGCACAGGCTCAGTAGTTGTGGGAGATGGGCTTAGTTGCTCTGCGGCATGTGGGATCTTCCTGGACCAGGGCTCGAATCCGTGTCCCCGCATTGCCAGGTGTATTCGTAACCACTGTGCCACCAGGGAAGTCCCCATGTCTCTTTATGAATTGTGGTTTTCTTAGGGTATATGCCCAGTATTGGGATTGCTGGGTCAAATGGTAGTTCTATTTTTAGTTTTTAAGGAACTTCCATACTGTTCTCCATAGTGGCTGTATCAATTTACATTCCCACCAACAGTGCAAGAGGGTTCCCTTTTCTCCACACCCTCTCCAGCATTTATTGTTTGTAGATTTTTTTGATGATGGCCATTCTGACTGGTGTCAGGTGATACCTCATTGTGGTTTTGATTTGCATTTCTCTAATGATTAGTGATGTTGAGCATCCTTTCATGTGTCTGTTGGCAATCTGTATATCTTCTTTGGAGAAATGTCTATTTAGGTCTTCAGCCCATTTTTGAATTGGGTTGTTTGTTTTTTTGATATTGAGCTGCATGAGCTGCTTGTGTATTTTGGAGATTAATCCTTTGTCAGTTGTTTAATTTGCAAATATTTTCTCCCATTCTGAGGGTTGTCTTTTCATCTTGTTTATGGTTTCCTTTGCTGCGCTAAAGCTTTTAAGTTTCATTAGGTCCCATTTGATTATTTTTGGTTTTATTTCCATTTCTCTACGAGGTGCGTCAAAAAGGATCTTGCTGTGATTTATGTCATAGAGTGTTCTGCCTATGTTTTCCTCTAAGAGTTTGATAGTGTCTGGCCTTCCATTTAGGTCTTTAATTCATTTTGAGTTTTTTTTTGTGTATGGTGTTAGGAAGTGTTCTAATTTCATTCTTTTACATGTAGCTGTCCAGTTTTCCCAGCACCACTTATTGTAGAGGCTGTCTTTTCTCCACTGTATATTCTTGCCTCCAAAGATAAGGTGACCATGTGTGCATGGGTTTATCTCTGGGCTTTCTATCCTGTTCCATTGATCTATATTTCTGTTTTTGTGCCAGTACCATGCTGTCTTGATTACTGTAGCTTTGTAGTATAGTCTGAAGTCAGGGAGCCTGATTCCTCCAGCTCTGCTTTTTTTTCTCAAGATTGTTTTGGCTATTCGGGTTATGTTGTGTTTCCATACGAATTGTAAAATTTTTTGTTCTAGTTCTGTGAAAAGTGCCATTGGTAGTTTGATAGGGATTGCATTGAATCTGTAGATTGCCTTGGGTAGTATAGTCATTTTCACAATGTTGATTCTTCCAATCCAAGAACATGGTATGTCTCTCCATCTGTTTGTATCGTCTTTAATTTCTTTCATCAGTGTCTTATAGTTTTCTGCATACAGGTCTTCTGTCTCCTTAGGTACGTTCATTCCCAGGTATTTTATTCTTTTTGTTGCAATGGTAAATGGGAGTATTTCCTTAATTCCTCTTTAAGATTTCATCATTAGTGTATAGGAATGCAAGAGATTTCTGTGCATTAATTTTGTATCCTGCTACTTTTCCAAATTCATTGATTAGCTATAGTAGTTTTCTGGTAGCATCTTTAGGATTCTTTGTGTATAGTATCATGTCATATGCAAACAGTGGCAGCTTTACTTCTTCTTTTATGATTTGGATTCCTTTTATTTCTTTTTCTTCTCTGATTGCTGTGGCTAACACTTCCAAAACTATGTTGAATAATAGTGGTGAGAGTGGACAACCTTGTCTTGTTCCTGATCTTAGACGAAATGGTTTCAGTTTTTCACCATTGAGAAAGATGTTGGCTGTGCGTTCGTCATATATGGCCTTTATTATGTTGAGGTAGTTCCCTCTATGCCTACTTTCTGGAGGGTTTTTATCGTAAATGGGTGTTGAATTTTGTCGAAAGCTTTCTCTGCATCTATTGAGATTATAATATGGTTTTTCTCCTTCAATTGGTTAATATGGTGTATCACATTGATAGATTTGCATATATTGAAGAATCCTTGCATTCCTGGGATAAACCCCACTTGATCATGGTGTATGACCCTTTTAATGTGCTGTTGGATTCTGTTTGCTAGTATTTTGTTGAGGATTTTTGCATCTATGTTCATCATAGTTATTGGCCTGTAGTTTTCTTTTTTTGTGACGTCTTTGTCTGGTTTTGGTATCAGGGTGATGGTGGCCTCGTAGAATGAGTTTGGGAGTATTCCTCCCTCTGCTATATTTTGGAAGAGTTTGAGAAGGATAGGTGTTAGCTCTTCTCTAAATGTTTGAATAGAATTTGCCTGTGAAGCCATCTGGTCCTGAGCTTTTGTTTGTTGGAAGATTTTTAATCACAGTTTCAATTTCAGTGCTTGTGATTGGTCTGTTCATATTCTATATCTTCCCGGTTCTGCCTTGGAAGGTTGTACTTTTCTAAGAATTTGTCCATTTCTTCCAGGTTGTCCATTTTATTGGCATCTAGTTGCTTGTAGTAATCTCTCATAATCCTTTGTATTTCTGCAGTGTCAGTTGTTACTTCTCCTTTTTCATTTCAAATTCTGTTGATTTGAGTCTTCTTCCTTTTATTCTTGATGAGTCTGGTTAAAGGTTTATCAATTTTGTTTATCTTCTCAAAGAACCAGCTTTCAGTTTTATTTATCTTTGCTATTGTTTCCTTTATTTCTGATCTGATCTTTATGATTTCTTTCCTTCTGCTAACTTTGGGGGTTTTTTGTTCTTCTTTCTCTAATTGCTTTAGGTGTAAGGTTAGGTTGTTTATTTGAGATGTTTCTTGTTTCTTGAGGTAGGATTGTATAGCTATAAACTTCCCTCTTAGAACTGCTTCTGCTGCATCCCATATGTTTTGGGTCGTCATGTTTTCACTGTCATTTTTTTCTGGGTATTTTTTGATTTCCTCTTTGATTTCTTGGTTATTTATTAGTGTATTGTTTAGCCTCCATGTGTTTGTATTTTTTACAGATTTTTTCCTGTAATTGATATCTAGTCTCATAGCGCTGTAGTCGGAAAAGATACTTGATATGATTTCAATTTTCTGAAATTTACCAAGGCTTGATTTGTGACCCAAGATATGATCTATCCTGGCGAATGTCCATGACACTTGAGAAGAAAGCATAGTCTGTTGTTTTTTGATGGAATGTCCTATAAATATCAATTAATTCCATCTGGTCTAATGTGTCATTTAAAGCTTGTATTTCCTTATTTATTTTCATTTTGGATGATCTGTCCATTGGTGAAAGTGGGGTGATAAAGTTCTGTACTATTATTGTGTTACTGTTGTTTTCCCCTTTTATGGCTGTTAGCATTCGCCTTATGTATTGAGGTGCTCCTATTTTGGGTGCATAAATATTTACAATTGTTATATCTTCTTCTTGGATTGATCCCTTGATCATTATGTTGTGTCCTTCTTTCTCTCTTGTAATAGTCTTTATTTTAAAGTCTATTTTGTCTGATACGAGAATTGCTACTCCAGTTTTCTTTTGATTTCCATTTGCCTGGAATATCTTTTCCCATCCCCTCATTTTCAGTGTGTATGTGTCCCTAGGTCTGAAGTGGGTCTCTTACAGACAGCATATATACAGGTCTTGTTTTTGTATCCATTCAGCCAGTCTATGTCTTTTGGTTGGAGTATTTAATCCATTTACATTTAAGGTAGTTATCAATATGTATGTTCCTATTACCATTTTCTTAATTGTCTTGGGTTTGTTATTGTAGGTCTTTTCCTTCTCTTGTGTTTCCTGCCTAGAGAAGTTCCTTTAGCATTTGTTGTAAAACTGGTTTGGTGGTGCTGAATTCTCTTAACTTTTGCTTGTCTGTAAAGGTTTTAATTTGTCTTTCGAATCTGAATGAGATCCTTGCTGGGTAGAGTAATCTTGGTTGTAGGTTTTTCCCTCTCATCACTTTAAATATATCCTGCCACTCCCTTCTGGCTTGCAGAGTTTCTGCTGAAAGGTTAGCTGTTAACCTTATGGTGAGTCCCTTGTATGCCATTTGTTGCTTTTCCCTTGCTGCTTTTAATATTTTTTCTTTGTATTTAATTTTTGATAGTTTGATTAATATGTGTCTTGGCATGTTTCTCCTTGAATTTATCCTGTATGGGACTCTCTGTACTTCCTGGAGTTGATTGACTATTTTCTTTCTCATGTTAGGGAAGTTTTCAAATATAATCTCTTCAAATATTTTCTCAGACCCTTTCTTTTTCTTTTTTTCTTCTGGGACCCCTATAATTCGAATGTTGGTGTGTTCAGTGTTGTCCCAGAGGTCTCTGAGACTGTCCTCAATTCTTTTCATTCTTTTTTCTTTATTCTGCTCTGCAGTAGTTATTTCTACTATTTTATCTTCCAGGTCACTTATTTGTTCTTCTGCCTCAGTTATTCTGCTATTGATTCCTTCTAGGGAATTTTAAATTTCATTTATTGTGTTGTTCATCATTGTTTGTTTGCTCTTTAGTTCTTCTAGGTCCTTGTTAAACGTTTCTTGTATTTTCTCCATTCTATTTCCAAGATTTCTGATCATCTTTACTATCATTACTCTGAATTCTTTTTCAGATAGACTGCCTATTTCCTCTTCACTTGTTTGTGCTGGTGGGTTTTTACCTTGCTCCTTCATCTGCTGCATATTTCTCTGTCTTCTAATTTGTTTAACTTACTTTTTTGGGGGTCTCCTTTTCGCAGGCTGCAGGTTCATAGTTCCCATTGTGTTTGATGTCTGCCTCCAGTGGGTGAGGTTGATTCAGTGGTTTGTGTAGGCTTCCTGGTGGAGGGGCCTGGTGCCTGTGTTCTGGTGGGTGGGGCTGGGTCTTGTCCTCTGGGGGGCAGGGCCGCATCTTGTTGTGTGTTTTGGGGTGTGTGTGAACTAATTATGATTTTAGGCAGCCTCTCTTCTAATGGGTGGGGTTGTGTTCCTGTTTTGCCAGTTGTTTGGCATGAGGCGTCCAGCACTGGAGCTTGCTGGTTGTTGAGTGCAGCTGGGTCTTAGTGTTGAGATGGAGATCTCTGGGAGAGCTCTTGCCAACTGATATTATGTGGAGCCGGGAGGACTCTGTTGGTCTGATGTCCTGGACTCAACTCTCCCAATCGGAGGCTCAGGCTTGACACCCGGCTGGAGCACCAAGACCCTGCCATCCACACACCTCGGAAGGAAAGGAAAAAAAATAGGGGAAAAAAAGAACAGATAGAACCCCAAACCAAATGGTAAAAGCAAAACTAAACAGACAAAATCACACAAAGAAACATACACACACACATTCACAAAAAGAGAAAAAATCAAAAGTACAGGGCAACCAAACCAATAAACAAATCCACCAATGATAACAAGCACTAAAAACTAAACTAAGAGAAACATAAAAACCAGAAATAAATCAGACGTAGACAGCAAACCCCAAGTCTCCAGTTGCTCTCAAAGTCCACCGCCTCGATTTTGGGAACATTCATTGTCTATTCAGGTATTCCACAGATGCAGCGTACATCAAGTTGATCATGGGGATTTAATCTGCTGCTCCTGAGGCTGCCGGGAGAGATTTCCCATTCTCTTCTTTGTTCGCACAGCTCCTGGGGTTCAGCTTTGGATGTGGCCCCGCCTCTGCATGTAGGTCACCCTCAGGCATCTGTTCCTGCCCAGACAGGAGGGGGTTAAAGCAGTACCTGATTAGTGCCCTCTTGCTCACTCATGCCGGCGTGAGGGAGGGGTATGGTAGTCTTAACTGGAATGTGGGGTGAGCCTGCGGTGGCAGAGGCCAGTGTGACATTGCAACAGCCTGAGGCATGCCGTCTGTTCTCCCAGGGAAGTTGTCCCTGGATCTCAGGACCCTGGCAGTGGCAGGCTGCACAGGCTCCCGGCGGGGGGGGGGAGTGTGGGTAGTGACCTGTGCTTACACACAGGCTTCTTGGTGACAGCGACGGCAGTATTCGCGCTTCATGCCCGTCTTTGCGGTCCGAGCTGATAGCCGGGCTCGCGCTTGTCTCTGGAGCTCACTAAGGCGGTGTCTGAATCCCCTCTCCTCGTGCACCCCAAAACATTGGTCTCTTGCCTCTTAGGCAGTTCCAGACTTTTTCCCGGACTACCTCCCAGCTAGCTGTGGTGCACTAGCCCCCTTCAGGCTGCGTGCATGCAGCCAACCCCAGTCCTCTCCCTGGGATCTGATCTCTGAAGCCCAAGCCTCGGCTCCTAGCCCCCACCTTCCCCGATGGGTGAGCAGACAAGCCTCTCGGGCTGGTGAGTGCTGGTTGGCACCGATCCTCTGTGCGGGAATCTCTCCGCTTTGCCCTCTGTACCCCTGTTGCTGCGCTGTCCTCTGTGGCTCCGAAGCTTCCCCCGCTGCCCACTCCCCATCTCCGCTCGTGAAGGGCCTTCCCAGTGTGTGGAAACTTTTCCTCCTTCACAGCTCTCTCCCAGAGGTGCAGGTCCCGTCCCTATTCTTTTGTCTCTGTTTTTTTCTTTTTTCTTTTGCGCTACCCAGGTGCATGGGTTTTTCTTGCCTTTTGGGAAGTCTAAGGTCTTCTGCCAGCATTCAGTAGGTGTTCTGTAGGAGTTGTTCCACATGTAGATGTGTTTCTAATGTATTTGTGGAGAGGAAGGTGATCTCCACGTCTTACTCCTCCACCATCTTGAATGTCTCCCTATAAATGCATTTTAAATTAACAACAATCAAAAAAGAAAAACCCAACTTGAGTAGGGTTTCGAATATTTGGGAACCCAAAACTGATAATATTTTTATATAAATTCTATTGCATAAAATAATTTATTTATTGAGCACTCACTGTGTGTCAGACCATTGGAATACATCGATGAATTAAACACACAAAAATTCCTACCCTCGATCCTTGTGAGGGAACTTGTTCTGTATCTTGACTGTGATGATGGTCACACGAATCTATACACATGATACAATTGCATGGAACTAAATACACAGACAAATGAATTCATGTAACATTAGTGAAATCTGAATAAGGTAGATGAATTAAATCAATGTCAGTTTTCTGGTTGTCATATTATACCATTGTTTTGTAAGATGTTATCATTGAGGAAGCTGGGTGACTGGTATACAGGATCTCTTTGTATTATCTTTTACAACTGCACGTGAATCCTGAATCATTTGAAAATAAAAGTTTTTAAAAAATTCCTTATCCTCAGAGCTTAAATTCTAGTGCCTGGAGACACAAAAAATAACAAACATTGCAAATAAATAAATGATACAGTAGGCTAGAACATTATTAAGTATTATAGAAAAAATAGGACAGGTTAAAGGGAACTAAGAGTATTCTAGCTCTATTATGAAGATGGTATTTGAGCAAAGACTTAGGAGGTTGGAAATGCTGTGGGAAAAGCATTCAGTGGAGGAAACAGCCATGGCAAAGCCTCTAAGGTAGGAATGAGCTTCAGCATTTAAGGAGTGACAAGGGGCCAGCTGGCTAGAGCTGGGGGAGCACAGGGAGAGCAGCAGGTGATGAAGTCAGAGAATTTTGAAGCACCAAAGTTCAGAGGCCGTTGTAGGGACTTAGGCTTTTTCTCTGAGTTGGGAAGTCTTTGGAAGGTCTTTGAACAGAGTGGATCACTCTGGCTCCCATGTTAAAAACAGAGTGTAGAGGAGGAAGAGTGAAAGGAGAGTGACCTGTCAGGAGGCTAATGCAGGCATCCAGAAAAGAGAAAATAGTAGCTTGGATAGGAAACAATGAGAACTATGACAAAACCTAGCAATTTACTACTCCTCTACACTAACTTGCACATCAGTGCTTCGTATGACAATTACAGTTTCCACAAACTCACAATATATTTCCAACGAGAACTGTATTTAAGCAGATTATGCAATGCCTAGTTGCATAAGTTACAAATTTTGCTCTTTAAAATGAGAAATCGGAAAAATCCTATTTGCAAATGGTAGGTCTTTTCTTTATGAAACACCAAAACACTTAAAAAGAAAGTCTTGCCATTTCAGATTCAGAAAACTTCTGCTACCCTCCTGTACCTATCCTGATTGTTTGGAACACAAAGGAGGCTCATTGGCTACATCCCTTTTGCTTGCCTGACTGAAGCATGCTAGGTCAGGACCATTGGCTGGTAACTCTGGCTCCCTCTACTGACTCAATCAGAGGGCCAACAAGAAACCAGATTCATCAGCCCCATATAATTAGAAAAAAAAATCAAAAGAAGAAAATTTTTCTGTATGTTATTCCAAGTGTGGTGTCATCCAAGATAAACATGTTTAAAGCTTTTGAAAAACACAGATGCCTGCACTGTCTATTGTTTAGAAACTGAACATTCTTATAAGTTGAATACAGTGGATACTGAGCCCATTCTGTATTATACAGCCTACTGTTTCTCTACCTCTGTCATTTCACTCTGAGTACATTACAGGTGCTTTAGTAACAGTTTATATGGCCCATAAACAATACCTCTTTAAATTCATTAAAATATGTGCACTTGCTTGCTAAAATAACAAATGAAATTTTGAGACAATTCCATCTCTTCAGTATTCAAAAACAGATGTTCTTTTGAAAATGTAGTTTATCCTGAGGTTCTGCCAGTCAGGTGGAAAAGTTTTATATTATTAAATGGGACTAAAGCAGAAGTAGGCGAAAATGCACTATGTGGCAGAATAAAATAAAAAGCAACATTCTACTTGAAGAACTCTTGAAAGTAACAGGAAAAAGCTGCATATTCATATAGTGAAGATTGCTTCTATTTTCTTTGTAGTAACATGATATTGACAATGAAAGTGTTTACTCATCTGATCCTAGATATGAAAAGAAAATAATCTCAGCACACTTTAACCTCCACACTTTAACATCTCTCAACATCAGGCTTCTGTTTTCCTGTTCCCAGACATCACAGCAGGGGGAGTTCCCTCCTACATGAAGGTTTTCTTCAGCCAAAAGGTGTTTCATATGATAGAAAGTTTCTTTAGGCTTTTCTAGATGTCATAATCCCTAAGAAGTGAAACTAAATGAAGATTTTTAAATTCTCTGTAACTTCCTATCCTGCTCACAAATTCATGTATAAAAGGAGACCACGAATCTGACTTAAAAGAATATACTCAGGAGAAAAAAAACACTTATAACTCAAAGATGCAGATTCCACAAATGCAGTATTTTTACACATTAACAAATAACTTGGTTATGCATCATTTGTTTATTTGCACATTAATTTTTTAAATGTGTTAATTTAAAAAACCATCATACTGCATCACATTAAGGGTGATGATAGGCTAAGGCTTTAAATTTGGAGCAATAAAATATTACACCCTTTGGACACTTTCATTATATTGTCAATATTGACAGTAGATCTTCAAAACCTTCTTAAGCATTGTGGAAATAATGCTTTATTTTAAAAATTTGTTATAGAAAGGGCTTCCCTGGGCTTATTCAGCACCTGAGATTTAAAACATAATTAAGCCTTTCTTTTCAATTTTTAAATAATCAAAAAGAAGAAAATAATCTCATTTGCTACTTTCTACTAATTGTATCTCTCCTCAAAGTAGTAATCATGCCTTATTGTGTCTACATGTGAATAAATCTTTTACAACTAAGTACCTCAAGCTCTGTACTTAACTCCATTGCAAAGGGAAAATGCTTTGATCTCTATAGTTCAGAATTTATTTCCTCTCCCTCTTTGCTGATCTCTAAGCAAATTAACATATTACAGCAATCTGCTTGTAACCGTTCTCCCACCACCAACTCTATTCAAACAAAACGAAGTCACTGCACTTCCTGCTGCTAGTCATCCTTCTTCTGTGGACTCATCATCACATGACATTTTTCTGTAACCCCTGGAGTGACTCAGTTTTCAGAATGCAACTCCTAAGTGGTTGATTTCACTAGTGCTTTCACTAGATTATCTCCCTATAATCTCATGACAGTCCCTCTCTTTTACCTTGTTAACATCTCTGCCACTCTCTTACCTTGCAACCTATTACATATAGGTTCCCCAATTTGGAAGTCTTTGCCCACACACACACTCTTCTCTCCACCTCTCATATCATTCACTCTGCCGTCCCCTGCTGCCTACAATATGACTTTGCAAGTGTTATCGTCACCCTCTGCAAATGAAACCTTTTTTTCTTCAGTTTCCTAGTAAATCAAATCCATATGCCTTACTTAAGATCTTCCGTCTTCGCATTCACCACTCCATCCTCTCACTCTGCTTCTCAAAAAGAAGTTCTGCTAATTCACATCTCTTAAACATGGAGACAGGAAGTCAGGAACCCAAGAGATTATAGTCTGAGACTGACACAGGCAAGCCTGCAGAACTGATCAATGGCTTATCAGTGAGACTTCCTCTCCCCACAGGTTCTCCACGTATTCTCAAATTATACTAGAAACCAAAGCAAAACATGAAGTATCAATAGCTGATATGGTGAAATTATATTGACTGCCATAAATATGTATCAGTATTAAATAATCTGCTCTACTAATGGAGGAACAACTAGACTTGGTGGCACTAACTTTGCCATTTAATCTTAAACTGCTTCTTTTTGTCACTTACTTTTTGGAAATACCATATTGTCAATGAAAGTACTTATTTGTTTTTCTATCTTTGTCACTTATTCTGAGTATATTACAGGTACTTTAATACTATATTACATATACAGGTGCCCTTACAATAGAGGTAATGTCCCATCTGTCACTGTATGCTAGGATAGAGCTGCTGTTGACTTTACACCTTCTGAATCCCCAACACAGTATTCTGAACATCATAAACTTATGTTGAATGATAGTGTGGTATGCACCTGCCAATTCATGTGATTTTTGTTCTCTAATCCATCAATCCATGTTTTCATGTGATTATCAGTAAATCATGATATTGCATATAACCTTTCCAATCCAAAGCAACACACGCACATATACACACACACACACTTTTTTGTGTGTGATTTCTAATCTTATATTCAAGGCCCTCCACAATCAGTTCCTTGTTGACTTCTCTGATCTAATCTTTCTCTGTATCTCTACACAAATCAGCAGTTGCAGCTGCAGGCACAGGAGAGTGTGGCTAAAATATTCCCAAGTTTTTTTACCTAACAATGACACCAGCCAAAGTCAGCAGCAAAAGCAATAGGTGAACAGTGCCTGGAAATTCTCTCTTCTTTGCCCCAGTCTTATTTACTTTATTTGCATTTAATTCAATTGCCAGAAGGCAGAGATATGATTGGCAGGGTAAAAAGGAGAAGGTACATAGAGTTTTGACAAGTTTTAACTAGACCTGGTCAAAAGTCCACTGTTTCTAAGCTACACTCACTCTTATAGTTAAAAGAATGCAAACCAGACCAGAGTTCCACATGTTTACTCTATTGTTTTGTCTCTCCCTTCTCACAAAGTTTAGCTGACCTCTAGGCAGTTTTTTTCTAAATGTATTAGCTTAACTTCTCTTTATTTCTACTAGCTAAACTGGACATCTTCACCTTACCTTATGCGATAGATTAATATTATGATAAAAATGTCCCATTCAATACATGCATTAACCTGGGTTCTCCATAGAAATGGAACCAATAGATATAACAGAAACAATATTATATATATTAATATATAACATATATAATTTATATAATATATACAATTATAATTTATATATATATTTATATATAAAGAGAGAAAGAAATTTATTTTAATATTATAAGGAATTGGCTCACAAAGTGATTATGGATGCTGGAAAGACTCAACATCTGCCATTGGCAAGATGGAGATCCAGGAGAGCTGATAGTATAGTTCTGGTGCAAGACCAAAGGTCTGAGGACCAGGAGAGGCAGTGGTGTAATTTCCAGAAGATAGACATCCCAGATCAAAGACAGTCAGGCAGAGAGGACAGTTTCTTCCTTTATCAGCCTTTTTGTTCTATTCACATCTTCAATGAATTGAATGAGGCCCACCAACATTGGGGAGGGCAGTCTGCTTTACTCAGTCAGCCAATTCATATGTTAATCTCATCAAGAAACACTCTCACAGACAGGCCTAGAATAACATCTAACCATGTATCTCTGCACCCTGTGGCCCAGTCAACTTGACACATAAAATTAACCGTCACAAGACATCACATGTGTTTTCATCTCTACACATTTGCCCAGATTCACATCCACATCAAACGGTGTTCCCTATTTTTTCTACTTATTTCAGTCATACTTCCTTCAGGGTGGAGCCTACGACTCCGTATTTCATGAAAGGCTTCTCAACCACATTCAGCCCCCGATCATTCTTTTTTTCTGTTGAACTCATGTAGCACTGATGTGTAGACACATAGTATGCACATATAAAAACGGAAAAAAATACCATATAAGGTGATATATGCTAAATCCTAAGTGAATATGCATATTAAATTAAATAATTACTATGTGCATATTCTTCAGACTGAACATTCCTGAGGACATCAGGTAAGGTCAGGCCAAAATATGTGTTTAATGCACAGCTCCTGCAAACTATACTTGTAAATCATTTCCCAGAATTAGATTTGCTTTGAAAGCTACAGACTTTCAATGCTGCATAGCAAACTCAGTGTTTCTATACCATGACTCCGTACACCAGAGATTCTGAATCTGAGCATTACAGACTCTACAGACTCAATGGTCATTAAGGCATCTATAAGCTCCATCAACTGTATACAAAACAGTGTGCTTGTAATGCAGTCATGGGAGTTCGGGGCTCTGCTCATATTCTACAGAGTCTCTAACTCCAGTGGATTAAGAACCAGTATCCTTGGTCATTTTCTACTATATCTGTGGACATAAAATCTTTTTATTCTAGCATTTTTAATGAATAATTCTTTTCCTTGGTAGAATTTACATACTTGAATGTTTTTTTCTATTATAATGAAATCAGTTTGAATTAAAACCTATTGGAATGTATCACTCAGTTAGTGCTGTGTAATGACCATAAAATCTCAAAGGCTCAGAATAACAGGGAGCATTTATTTTACTCAAGAACCTGTGAGTCCACTGGGGCAGCTCTGTTCCATGTGTCTCACATCCTCCTGGGACCAGCTGGGATGTGTTTCTTCTTGGGACAATGGCAGAGTGCAAGAGAACAAATCCTATCGTATAAGTACTAGTCAAATCTCTACTTGGGTTTAAGCCTGCTAACAACCTGTGGCCAAAATAAGTCCCGTAGCCAAGTTCAAAGTCAAGGAGTGGGGGGAATTGGAATATATCCACCTTTAGAGGGAGAAACTGCAAAGCTATAGACAAAGGAGATGGATACAGGAAGGGATTTAGAACTGAGCCCAAGAATTCAATCTACCCATTCTGTAACTGAATGAGTAAACAAAGTGTGCCACAGATAATAATAAGAGCAGTTATGGTATGCTTTCATATGATTTCACTCGTATGTGGAATATAAAAAACAAACAAACAATAAAACAAACACATAGTTACAGAGAACAGAGTAGTGGTTAACAGAGGGTAAGGGTTGGGTTGGAGGGGCAAAATGGGTAAAAGGGATCAACTGTATGGTGACAGATAGAAACTAAAATTTTGGTGGTGAGCGTGCTACTGTGTATACGGAAGTAGAAATATAATGTTGTACACATGCAAGTTATATAGTATTATAAAACAATGTTACCTCAATAAAAAATAAATTTTAAAAACAGCTGGTATAATTTAGAGATTTAGAGTTATGCATTTTATATACAGATCTT
The DNA here is from genome assembly GCF_028564815.1 of Eubalaena glacialis. Classification (NCBI taxonomy): domain Eukaryota; kingdom Metazoa; phylum Chordata; class Mammalia; order Artiodactyla; family Balaenidae; genus Eubalaena; species Eubalaena glacialis. Next base: position 116,062,156 of record NC_083721.1, read on the forward strand.
ATTTAATCCATACAACCACCCCATAAATGAACCATTATGAATAAAAATTATCCTTATAACATATAACGAACTGAAGTTTAGAGAGTTTAAGTAATTTGCCCAAGAGTACACAACTAGTAATTGATAGAACAGGAATTCTAATCTATATCTATTTCTGTGTTAGAAATAAAATATTGTGTATAGTATTAAAGACATGAGTTTTTAATTTGCAAATGACAAAAACTTAAACCAGATTAAGCAAAAAAATAAAAAACAAAAGAAAACAAAAAAAAACCCCACCAAAATGGGAGGGAAGTGATTATTGGCTACATATTCCAAATGTGGGAAAGGAAAGGGGGGAGCTGGACTGGTCATCAGCTCCAGGGGCTCTCACACTGTCCGGTCTCACCCTCTTCAGGTTTCTTCTCCACATCTCTCTGCAGGTGGGCTACGTTCCCTCAGACAGGCTTTTCTGAGAAGGAGATCTGGCTTCCAAAAGCTCCTGATTCATACTTTACTCACCTGTGTCCAAACCCCTTTGGACACAACAAACTCTCATCCGCAACCCCAGCTGCAGTCATAGAAGGATTTTTCCTGGCTGGATTGAGTCACAGGTCTACCCCTAGACTTACCACTGTGTTCGGAGGTGCAGGGTGCTATGACTGGACCAGCCTCAGACAGGGACCTGCCCCAGCAGTCACTGTAGCCAAGGAGTTGATTAGGATGAGGCTCTCATTACAATTACATGGGCTGGGGAGCAGGGAGAAGGAGGAATAATGCTATTCCCAAAAGAAGAGGCAAAACAATTAATGATAATGATCACTAAGTTGCAATAATTATTTAGCAAATTAATTTCAAAATGTTCTCAAGTGGTCAATTTACTTGTTCCTTCTCCAACGTTCAAAAATTATTTTTTCTTTTCCATTAAACAACCATGATCCGTTTATTTGATTAAGAGCAATTCTGCCTTGAGAAGCATCATAATCTCTATTTGCATTGTTTCTGAGTGTTCTGACAATCAGTGCTAGATTTGTAATGTGAATCAAATCTTCTTATATTCATCCATAGTACAAACACATACATAATATAAAATTGTCACTCAAAATAGAAATGGTGAAAATAAATTCTTTCAGGAATGAATTTTATCAATACGTGGGAAGACAAAAATAAGAAGCAACAAGAAAGACTACAAATTTTAAAAAATCAAGTTGCTTTGTTTTAGAACATTATATTGCCTGTAGGTCCTTAAGAACATGACTTTAGTCAAAGCTGAAGGAAGAGAACTTTATCTTGGACAAGAAATCCTTCTCAGACAAGGGTAATTTTTCTGCAGAGAGGAAAAGGTATTTATTTGATTCCACCTTCTGACCCTGGTAATATTACTAGCTTAGCAGCGCAAGCTGTGTCATCAGGCATGTGTGTGCAAGAGGCTGAAAAACATAAGTATGTTGAACATAACAGCCTAGTCAGATTAGAAGTGTGAGACATATTCTCATTTTTACCTGTCCTCTTTACCTAGGGACCTGAAAGTTTGATCATGTAAAATACGGATATCTTTGCAGGAGAGCAGTAATGGAAGGGTTCATAGAAAAACAGTGTAATTCGGTGAAATGAACCCACAGTTTTGGGAGATTGACTCAGACCCTCAGGTACTTCACCTCTCTGAGCTGTGGTTCCACTTGTTTGAAATAAAGATGAATCTAATAATCACCAACTTACAGGATTATTGTAAAGAATAAAATAACTATTTTAAAAGTATTTTAAGTTGCAAAGTACAAAACACTCCAAGAGTTATGGAATGAATGAATATTGTCAGATGGCACTGATGATAAGAATCTTCTCCCCATCAGACTTAAGAAATACAGGGCGCCATTTTTTCCCATTAATAAGTGATAAGAGTGTCCTGAACAAATTAATGCTGTTAATGAGACCCTAGAAGTCTTGTTTAATCTATTTAAAGAAATAAATTCATCATTTTTTTGAATGATGAAACAAATTACAAATTTCAAGTGAGTCATCCTTTATGAAAACTGATCAAATCAGGCTCTACCATCCGAAATGAAAAATTAACCTTGTTAGCAAATTCTAGTTACTAAATATAACTGCAAGTCATAAAATTAAATTTCAAAAAAAAAATAGTGATATAATTATTTTGGTCATGTTTTTTAAAAGTCTATATCCTATACATATAGAACTATTTATAATAAATGATATGCAGTCTAGGTTTTCCATAAAAATATGAGGAGGGCATGAATGAGTGAGGGTATAAATGAAAGAAGACTGGCCATGAGTTGATAATCATTGATGTAAAGGGGTTCATTCTCTGCAGATTTCTATGTTTGCAAATTTCTACATTTTAAAAAATGTAATTAACATTCAAGGATCACATTTCCTCAAATTTGAAATGGCTAAGTTTATATGTGTGTATATTATTTTGTGTTAAATAAATGATTTAAGTAAATTTTTACAGGCACCACTTTCCCAGGAAATTGACATCATAGATAATTTTACATAGGCTGAAATATCTGGCAATAATCTTACTGTGTATTATAATAAATTAAATATATATATGCATATATATATGTGTGTACGTATATATATATATATATGTACACATATTTATTTTCTTAAAGAAAGAGAGAAAGAGAATAGGAATCATTAAACAAGCAGCCTTCATGACACCCCAGGCCTTAGTTCCCCCAGCATTTTGTAACTCTATGGAACATGTTTATACTTTGGCCTCTAGAAAGACTTGTGCTAGTTATACCTCTGCTGGAGTAGCTAACTCCTTTCTCTAAGCTGGCCTTCCAAACAGTACACACTGTGTATGGGAGGATAAGTAGGAAGGTGTTTCCATATCAGTCCAGCAGAACTGCCACCTGTCCTCTTTGCCACCAGGGACATTTCTTCTTACTTTCCATATTTTTTCCTCTCCTTCTACAATCTGCCTCAGCATACAAAAAGATTCCTGACTGCAGCTTTGCCATGTGTGATGTTCCTACTTTTGAGACAATTCCATACAGCAAATGTGTGGAACACCCATAGCAGTTCAGGCACTGAGCCATATGTGTGGGTAACAATGAAACACAAGAGGGACAGATGCCATCCCTACCCCCAGAGTGCTTTCTCTCAGGAAATGTCATTTTAAATGTACTGAGTATTAAAAAGGTGAAGTGCAGGGAGCTACGGGAGCATAAAGCAAAATTGAAGCCCTGCCATGTGTTGGACTACCGGGATTGGGTTGGGCCCAAAGAATCCCATGACAAACCTTCTGGATTTGTACACTTAGTAAACAGTTCTATCTGTGATACACCACACTTTAAGTTGCACTATTTCTTTTCTTTTTTTTTTTAAATCCATGTTCTCTCAGTACTGTCTATAAATATACCCCTTTTTATTTATTTATTTATTTATTTATTTATTTATTTATTTTTGGCTGTGTTGGGTCTTCGTTTCTGTGCGAGGGCTTTCTCTAGTTGCGGCGAGCGGGGGCCACTCTTCATCGCGGTGCGCGGGCCTCTCAGTATCGCGGCCTCTCTTGTCGCGGAGCACAGGCTCCAGACGCGCAGGCTCAGTAGTTGTGGCTCACGGGCCTAGTTGCTCCGCGGCATGTGGGATCTTCCCAGACCAGGGCTCGAACCCGTGTCCCCTGCATTGGCAGGCAGATTCTCAACCACTGCGCCACCAGGGAAGCCCTGCACTATTTCTTACGCAGAAAACTTTTCAAATTATTCACTGATTTTTAAATTTCATTGATGATTAAAATAAATTAATGCAGTTTTTGAGTATGTAGCAGTATGAACTGATATTGTGGGGCTTTGGTGCTTCTGGATATTGCATTCTGAGGGTCTGAGCTTCTGTCCAAAGCATTCTACTTACACTTTTCAGGAAATTTGGGGGCTCCATCTAGCCTAGCCTTATCCTTCCAGGTTGGATTCTGCATCTGTGATTGCATAATGCCTATATGTGGTCTCTCAGTGTACTTATTATACAATTGTATTAGTCTGAACTCTTGGAGGTTCAAGGAAGCAATTCAGTAGGGATGGCTGAATATCAGTGATCAAATGATGTCATGATGATTTGGTCACATTTCATCTGTTATTATAGTTCCCTCTGTCCGTTCTTATTCTTAGGCTAGCCCTAAGAATGGGAGGCTGCTAGTTGTCTCAAATTTGAAATCCAAAAAGAAAAGCCATCTTGTCTCACTCAGTATTTACACATCAAATTTTATGAAAGCGCCCTGATTGGAATTGTTTGACTCATGTTCTTACCCTTGAACCAATCTGAGTTCCATGAAGTAAACTTGGAGTGATGGAGGAGTTGTTTCTCAAAGGCACATTTAGTGTATAGTCAAAATTGCAAGTATTTTATGAATTTTTTTAATAGATATTTATTGGAGTATAACTGCTTCACAATACTGTGTCAGTTTCTGTTGTACAACAAAATGAATCGGCCATATGCATACATATATCCCCATATCCCCTCCCTCTTGAGTCTCCCTCCCACCCTCCCTACCCCACCCCTCTAGGTCATCGCAAAGCACTGAGCTGATCTCCCTGTGCTATGCAGCTGCTTCCCACTAGCTATCTATTTTACATTCGGTAGTGTGTATATGTTGATGCCCCTCCCTCACCTCGCCTCAGCTTCCCCCTCCCCCCACCCCGTGTCCTCAAATCCATTCTCTATGTCTACGTCTTTATTACTGTCCTGCCCTTAGGTTCATCAGTACCATTTTTTTTTTTTTTAGATTCCATATATATGTGTTAGCATACAGTATTTGTTTTTCTCTTTCTGACTTACTTCACTCTATATGACAGACTCTAGGTCCATCCACCTCACTACAAATAACTCAATTTCGTTTATTTTTATGGCTGAGTAATATTCCAGTGTATATATGTGCCACATCTTCTTTATCCATTCATCTGTTGATGGACATTTAGGTTGGTTCCATGTCCTGGCTATTGTAAATGGTGCTGCAATGAACATTGTGGAACATGGCTCTTTTTGAATTTTCTCAGTAGTGGGATTGCTGGGTCATATGGTAGTTCTATTTTTATATTTTTAAGGAACCTCCATACTGTTCTCCATAGTGGTTGTATCAATTTACATTCCCACCAAAAGTTCAGGAGGGCTCCTTTATCAGCACACCCTTTCCAGCATTTATTGTTTCTAGATTTTTGATAATGGCCATTCTGACTGGTGTGAGGTGATACCTCATTGTAGTTTTGATTTGCATTTCTCGTATAATTAGTGATGTTGAGCATCTTTTCATGAGTCTCTTGGCCATCTGTATGTCTTCTTTGGTGAAACGTCTATTTAGGTCTTCCATCCATTTTTTAATTGAATTGTTTTTTTCATATTGAGCTCCATGAGCTGTTTATATATTTTGTATATAAATATTTTTTTAACTGTCTTTTTTTAAAAAATTAATTTATTTTTGGCTCCATTGTGTCTTCGTTGATGTGCGCGGGCTTTCTCTAGTTGCGGTGAGCGGGAGCTACTCTTCGTTGAGGTGCGTGGGCTTCTCATTGCAGTGGCTTCTCTTGTTGTGGAGCATGGGCTCTAGGCAGGTGGGCTTCAGTAGTTGTGGCATGTGTGCTCAGTAGTTGTGGTTTGCGGGCTCTAGAGCGCAGGCTCAGTAGTTGTGGCACACGGGCTTAGTTGCTCTGTAGCATGTGGGATCTTCCCGGACCAGGGTTCGAACCTGTGTCCGCTGCATTGGCAGGCAGATTCTTAACCACTGCACCAGCAGGGAAGTCCTGTTTATATATTTTGGAGATTAATCCTTAGTCCGTTGTTTCATTTGTAAATATTTTCTCCCATTCTGAGGGTTGTCTTTTCGTCTTGTTTATGGTTTCCTTTGCTATGTAAAAGATTTGAAGTTTCATTAGGTCCCATTTGTTTTTGTTTTTATTTCCATTACTCTAGGAGGTGGGTCAAAAAAGATCTTTCTGTTGTTTATGTCAAAGGGTGTTTTTGCTGTTTTCCTCTAAGAGTTTTATAGTGTCTGGTTTACATTTAGGTCTTTGGAGTTTATTACATTTGGAGTTTATTTTTGTGTATGGTGTTAGGTAGTGTTCTAATTTCATTCTTTTACATGTAGCTGTCCAGTTTTCCCAGCACCACTTATTGAAGAGGCTGTCTTTTCTCCATTGTATGTTCTTGCCTCCTTTATCAAAGATAAGTTGACCATATGTGCGTGGGTTTATCTCTGGGCTTTCTATCCTGTTCCATTGATCTATATTTCTGTTTTTGTGCCAGTACCATACTGTCTTGATTACTGTAGCTTTGTAGTATAGTTTGAAGTTGGGGAGCCTGATTCCTCCAGCTCCGTTTTTCTTTCTCAAGATTGCTTTGGCTATTCGGGGTCTTTTGTGTTTCCATACGAATTGTAACATTTTTGTTCTAATTCTGTGAAGAATGCCATTGGTAGTTTGATAGGGATTGCATTGAATCTGTAGATTGCTTTGGGTAGTAGAGTCATTTTCACAATGTTGATTCTTCCAATCCAAGAACATGGTATATCTCTCCATCTGTTTATGTCATCTTCGATTTCTTTCATCAGTGTTTTATAGTTTTCTGAGTACAAGTCTTTTGCCTCCTTAGGTAGGTTTATTCCTAGGTATTTTATTCTTTTTGTTGCGATGGTAAATGGGATTGTTTCCTCAATTTCTCTTTCTGATTTTTTATTGTTAGTGTATAGGAATGTGAGAGATTTCTGTGCATTAATTTTGTATTCTGCAACCTTACCAAATTCATTGATTAGTTCTAGTAGTTTTCTGGTGGCATCTTTAGGATTTCTATGTATAGTATCATGTCATGTGCAAACAGTGACAGTTTTACTTCTTCCTTTCCAATTTGCATTCCTTTCATTTCTTTTTCTTCTCTGATTGCCATGACTAGGACTTCCAAAACTATGTTGAATAAGAGTGAGGAGAGTGGACATCCATGTCTTGTTCCTGATCTTAGTGGAAATGCTTTCAGTTTTTCACCATTGAGTATGATGTGTGCTGTGGGTTTGTCATATATGGCCTTTATTATGTTGAGGTAGGTTCTCTCTATGCCCATTTTCTGGAGAGTTTTTATCATAAATGGGTGTTGAATTTTGTCAAAAGCTTTTTCTGCATCTATTGAGATGATCATATGGTTCTTATGCCTTAATTTGTTAATATCGTGTATCACATTGATTGATTTGCATATATTGAAGAATCCTTGCATCCCCAGGGTTAAAGCCCACTTGATCATGGTGTGTGATCCTTTTAATATGTTGTTGGATTCTATTTGCTAGTATTTTGTTCAGGATTTTTGCATCTATGTTCATCAGTGATATTGGTCTATAATTTTTTTTTGTGACATCTTTTTCTGCTTTGGGTGTCTGGGTGATGGTGGCTTCATAGAATGAATTTGGGAGTGTTCGTTCTTCCCTCTGCAATTTTTTGGAAGAGTTTGAGAAGGATCAGTGTTAGCTCTTCTCTAAATGTTTGATAGAATTCACCTGTGAAGCCATCTGGTCCTGGACTTTTGTTTGTTGGAAGATTTTTAATTACAGTTTTAATTTCACTACTTGTGGTAGGTCTGTTTATATTTTCTAACTTCCTGATTCAGTCTAGGAAAATGGTACCTTTCCAAGAATTTCTCCATTTCTTTGTGATTTTCCATTTTATTGGCATATAGTTGTTTGTAGTAGTCTCTTATGATGCTTTGTATTTCGGCAGTGTCTGTTGTAACCTCTCCTTTTTCATTTCTAATTTTATTGATTTGAGTCCTCTCCCTCTTGTTCTTGATGAGTCTGGCTAAAGGTTTATCAGTTCTTCTCAAAGAACCAGCTTTTGGTTTTATTGATCTTTGCTATTGTTTTCTATGTTTCTATTTCATTTATTTCTGCTCTGATCTTTATGATTTCTTTCCTTCTACTATCTTTGGGTTTTCTTTGTTCTTCTTTCTCTAGTTGCTTTAGGTATAGGGTTAGATTGTTTATTTGAGATTTTTCTTGTTTCTTGAGGTGAGATTGAATTGCTATAAACTTCCCTCTTAGAACTGCTTTTGCTGCATCCCATAGGTTTTGGGTCATTGTGTTTTCATTGTCATTTGTTTCTATGTATTTTTAAAAATTTCTTCTTTGATTTCTTCAGTGATTTCTTGGTTATTTAGTAGCGCACCGTTTAGCCTCCATGTGTTTGTGGCTTTTACAGTTTTTTTTTCTGTAATTGAATTTCCAATCTCACAGCGTTGTGGTCAGAAAAGATGCTTGATATGATTTCAATTTTGTAAAATTTTCTGAGGCTTTATTTGTGACTCAAGATGTGATCTATCCTGGAGAATGTTCCATGTGCACTTGAGAAGAAAGTGCATTCTGCCACTTTCGGGTGGAATGTTCTATAAATATCAATTAAATCTATCTGGTCTATTGTGTCATTTAAAGCTTGTGTTTCCTTATATATTTTCATTTTGGATGATCTGTCCATTGGTATAAGTGGGGTGCTAAAGTCCCCTACTATTATTGTGTTACTGTCGATTTCCCCTTTCATGGTCGTTAGCATTTGCCTTATGTATTGAGATGCTCCTATGTTGGGTGCGTAAACATTTATAATTGTTATATCGTCTTCTTGGATTGATCTCTTGATCATTATGTAGTGTCCTTCCTTATCTCTTGTAGCAGTCTATTTTAAAGTCCATTTTATCTGATATGAGTATTGCTACTGCAGCTTTCTTTTGATTTCCATTTGCATGGAGTATCTTTTTCCGGCCCTTCTTGTGTCCCTAGGTCTGAAGTGGGTCTCTTGTAGACAGCATATATATGGGTCTTGTTTTTGTATGCATTCAGCCAGTTTGTGTCTTTTGGTTGGGGCATTTAATCCATTTACATTCAAGGTTATTATCGATATGTATGTTCCTATTACCGTTTTGTTAATTGGGGTTTGTTTTTGTGAGTCTTTTTCTTCTCTTGTGTTTGCTGCCTAGAGAGAAGTTCCTTTAGCATTTGTTGTAAAGCTGGTTTGGTGGTGCTGAATTCTCTTAGCTTTTGCTTGTCTGAAAAGCTTTTGATTTCTCCGTCAAATCTGAATGAGATCCTTGCTGGGTAGAGTAATCTTGGTTGTAGGTTTTTCTCTTTCATCACTTAAGTATATCCTGCCACTCCCTTCTGGCCTGCAGAGTTTCTGCTGAAAAATCGACTGATAACCTTACGGGGATTCCTTTGTATGTTATTTTTTTTTTCCCTTGCTGCTTTTAATATTTTTTCTTTGAATTTAATTTTTGTTTGATTAATATGTGTGTTGGTGTGTTTCTCCTAGGATTTATCCTGTATGGGACTCTCTGTGCTTCCTGGACTTGGGTGACTATTCCCTTTCCCATGTTAGGGAAGTTTTCCACTATAATCTCTTCAAATATTTTCATACCTTTTCTTTTTCTCTTTTTCTTCTGGGAACCCTATAATTTGAATGTTGGTGTGTTTAGTGTTGTCCCAGAGGTCTCTGAGATTGTCTTCAATTCTTTTCATTCTTTTTTCTTTATTCTGCTCCTCAGCAGTTATTTCCACCATTTTGTCTTCGAGCTCACTTATTTGTTCTTCTGCCTCAGTTATTCTTTATTGATTCCTTCTAGTGTATTTTTCATTTCAGTTATTGTGTTGTTCATCTCTGTTTGTTTGTTCTTCTAGATCTTTGTTAAACATTTCTTGTATTTTCTCGATCCATGCCTCCATTCTATTTCTGAGATTCTGGATCATCTTTACTATCATTACTCTGAATTCTTTTTCAGGTAGATTGCCTATTTCCTCTTCATTTATTTGGTCTTATAGGTTTTTACCTGGCTCCTTCACCTGTGACATATTTTTTTGCCATCTCATTTTTTTTTCCTTTTTTTTATGAGTGGGATTGTGTTCCTGTCTTACTGGTTGTTTGGCCTGAGGCTTCCAACACTGCAGTTTTTAGGCTGTTGGGTAGAGCTGGGTCTTGATACCAGGATGAGGACCTCTGGGAGACCTCACTCTGATGAATATTCTCTGGGGTCTGAGATTCTCTGTTAATTCAGTGGTTTGGACTCAGAACTTCCACCACAGGAGCTTCAGCCCGACCCCCAGCTCCTGAACCAAGAACCTTCAAGCTGCATGGGGTGGCAAAAAAAAAGAAAAAGGAGAAGTATAACAAAGTAAAAAATAAAAAAATAAATATAAAAATAAAAATATAGATGAAACAACAACTGGAAGGTAAAACAGAACCACAGTACTAAAAAAGAAGAAAAAAAAAAAGGTGGAAAAGGCCTTGGCTGTGGAGGGCGGGGCCTAAGCAGGGGTGAAGTTTGGGCCGTGGGCAAAGCCTATGCTTAGGAATCACAGGGCTGGAAAAGGCCGGGGGGATGGGGGGGATGGGGGGGCTTAGGCTCAACAGAACAGAGGGGCCCAGGCGTGCCCCCACCTCTGGTTTCAGAGGGCGGGGGACCCCACCTGGGAGCACAGCAGGCTTCCTAGGCTCAAGTGGGCGAGGAAGATGCCCTCTGCTCCCCTCCTGCTCCTCCTGTCCTGGAGGCCCCCTCCTGCCTGCCTCCCCTGATCTCCCTGGCCTCCCTCCTATGCCCCCAGGACCCACACAGCCTGGAGGGGGCTTTGGAGGGTGTGGAACTGGCCTGGGAGCTCAGCAGGCTCCCCCCCACCCCCCAACCTGGGCCCCAGTGGGCGGGGCAGATGCCCTCTGCTCCTTTCCCCCTCCTCTGGTCCTGGAGGGCCCCTCTCACCTACCTCTCCTGTTCTCTCCCAGCCTCCCTCCTATGCCCCCAGGACCAACCTGGCCCAGAGAGGACGTCTGAGGGCGTAGGACCTGGCCCAAGAGCTGGGCAGACTTCCCTGGCCGATTGGGCAGGGGAAACACTGGGCCTCTTCCCCCCCGATCTGAGCCCCTGAGGGTCCTTCCAGGCGTGCGAACCCCTCCCCCCTCTCAGCCACCCCTCAGGGGCACCAATCCTGTCTGGCCTCCACTTCTCTTCCCCACTCAGTCCCCCCACGTCCTACCAGTTCACTTGGGGGTTCTTCCCGTCTCCTTGGCCGTCAGGGTCCCCCACCAGCATCCAGCAGGCGCCGTAGTTGTGGGGAGACATGAACTCTGCGTCTGTTCATGGATATTTGACTGTGTCCATCTCCTCTAATGGACTGCATGCTAGAACAAAGGCTGTGTCTTATTAATCTCTATATATTCAGTATTAGTAAAGGAACTCACCCCTAGTAGGCATTCAGTAAATGCTGATTGAATAAACATAATGTAAAAGAATGTGAATAACCATCTAGGAAGAGAAGAGGGAGAGGAGGATAGACTGTGCTGAAATAAATTCTGAAGCACATCAGAGTGTATGAGTACAGGGGCTGCCAAGGCCAGACAATGTGTAGAGGATCAGAAGTGTCAAGCAGTAGCTCTTAACCTTTAAATCACTTTGAAATATTTCTAAAAGGATACACTGCCTTATTACTCAGCTGACATCAGTCACAGATAGGCTTCATTTAAATCTTTCTCTCTTTTTAATAACAGATAAGAATGCTCATGGGATGACTAAAATTGTACCACACCCCTGTAGTTTTGTGCTAACTCTGCCACTGAATCACTGAAAGTTCTAGTATGGGATGCATTAGGGACTTGGGGCCCAAGGTACCAGCCGTAAAACCAGAAAGCTTGCTGACCTCAACTTAATTTTCAGGAACTTTGATGGTGAAAGTGTTCAAAGGCAGATAATTCTATGCCATTTGTATTATATCCTGATGTTAAATGTTTACATAACTGAATTATTATTTTTCCTAAATGATGAACTAGAGTCTGGATGAATATATCATATTGCATTGGGGGCAGTGGTGATAGTTCAAAATGGTCCAGCAATTATAAACAGGACCACATCAAAATAAACCAAGGAAAACAGAGTTTTAAGAAAGGGAGGATGTGATTAAATCATCAAGTGCTCAGGCAGGTTGAGGAGGCTGTAGCAGCACATCGGAGAACTGTCTGTTACTGGGGACCTTTAAGACATCAAGGACAGTTGAGACAGGAGCAAGTCAGATGATAAGAGAGAGGTTATTGATGCAAAGTAGCCCAGGGTGGCTTTTTCAAGATATCTAGTAGTAAAGAAGGCAAAGGAAGTAGTAAAGAAGGTAAATTGGAGAAAATGGTGGTGTTTTGTTTGTCTGTTTGTTTGCTTTCATTTGCTTTTATAAATAAGGAAGGGTTGGTGGTGTCTGTAGGTAGAATGGAAGGGGCCAGTCAAGAGAGAGTTGATTATTTCAGGAAAAAGGAGCTGTTTCATGGAGGAAGATCCTGGAGAAGGTGAAAGATGATGTGTTAAATAGCATAGCTGGACAGGTTACTGTAGGTAAGGAAGAAAAGCCAAAGGCCTGAGGAATGTATTTTTTATAATTAGATCATTTTTATTTTTAAAAGATGCAATAGTCAGATAATTTCTATACCCAAATAATTCAGTCAGTGCTAAACAACCATTTTTCACATTTGCTTTTCTTATTAAAAAAAAAGAAAAAGCTGAGCTTACAATGGAAAAATTCAATAATAAAAATGGTTCCTCTACTTAGGACATCATAAAATAAAAAGGGTAATGTAAATATACAATACACAAATATGGAAGAATTAAACATACTAAAACATTGGGGAAACAAAATAATCAGATTATTTAAAAATAGAATAATTCATAATATTCAGAGTCATTGCCCCAAGAAACAAAATACAATATAAAATTAAAGTACATGAATACAAAGGACATTCATAAATATCTATATTTGTTAGTTATTGTGCTGTCGGGGCTAAAACATTTAAAAGAACTTAGTGTCTTTCTTTAAGAGAGCGAACCCTATGCACAAAAAAAATGTGGAAAAGCAGAAAAAAAGCCTTCTTATTAATGCATTATAAGGAAACATCCTATATATACCAATAAAAAAGTAGCGATGGTGGGGAAAGGAAAGGAATTGATTATTCAACTTGGGGAGGTACATCAGTTCTTTTAGATTTGTTGAGATTTTTTTAAATTAACTTATTCAGAGCACTAATGCAAATGTCCTTTTCAATCCAAAGGTTAAATCACCAAAAACAAAAATGAGGGTAGTAATTTGACTTTAACCCTTATTATAATGAAGCACAAGTAAATTCAAGGCAGTTCTCTGAGAACCAACAAAATATGAAACCATCCCTAGAACAAATAATGCATAACTACTTATGGCAGTTCTCTCTATTTTTATTCCTGTGTTGGGAAAGGTTTTGGTTATATAACATAATAAAAATAAGTCAGACAGACATGATCATGTTAAAGTGAGAGCATGAGCTAATCAGTCAAAAATGCACTATAGTTATTTTCAAACTGGCTCCACACCTGGAAGCGAACTTAGTCATCATCCGCATCTTGTCATCACTGAGAATTTTTGAGTGATTGCCTCAGACAGGAGCCGCAGGATTTCAAAAGACCCAGATCCAGACTGATAAACTGCTGAACTCTACTGTTTGATAAAGGGTTCAGCATTATTTAGATCCATTTAACTTGGGGAAACTACTTAAGATTCACTGTGACTGAATCATACCCATTCTAAAATATTGCTGAATGCATTAAACAAATAAATTCTTAGAATTAATATGGGCCCTTGTGATTACTGCCAGGCCCTGTATTAGGTTCTCCCTGCCTTACCAGCCTGGAGATCAAGTGAGGTCACATGACAAAAATTCCCTCCTAACAAGTCTCTCTTCAGTATTTCAGGTAGTCCTCAGGACAACACTCCATGTGTCCCCAAACAGATCAGCTCACATTCTTCCAGTGCAGCCTCTAAGTGATGCCTGGCACCCACAAAGCCATCTGGGGGACACTGGTCACCACAGCTCAGGCCCTCCATGAGATGGCAAAATGTCCCTGCCTTCCCTTCAGCCCTCTGACCTCAGAGGTGCACAGTTCCTTCCTTGTTCACCAAGGAGAGAGTCTCTTTTCTGCCTCACTCTATGTTGAGGGTGAATATGTAATTTATTTTCTTAGCTTGAACAGTTTTGAGAGTGAGAGGGGGCTCTAATTAACAGTTACCCCAAGACAGAAGAATAGACTTGACCTATCCCAGGCAAACCAGGACATACAGTCAACAAATATATGGTTCCTGTCTCATCCAGGGCACTCAGGCAATGGGCCTACCTTCTGGTTCTTCACCAGTCCTTGAGTTAAAACAGCTCTTTCAGTTCCTTCCTTTTCTTCACAGGCCTCCGACTTAGTCTCCAGGGCTGGCTGGGGGGGTGACCCATGTGGTCCTCTCCATTGTCCACCAGGCTCTCTCCAGCTGCCTACACAGCAAGCTCCACTTCACAGATCCTCCCTCCCCCAAGACACACCCAGGCCAAGATGGCCAAAATAAATCCAAAACTGAGACACCACTGGGTGGCAAGCCCAGTCTAAGCTGAGTAATCAACACATTATCCCAACGGGGAAAAGAAAAAACAAAAAAGGAGAAAAAAATAACCTTTTCATTGCCAAGGCCAGTTAATATGTTTGCCTATTATGAATTATAGAAAAAACTCTTGATTATTTCCCATCTCTTTGTCATTAAATATTGATAATTGCATCTGCCCCGTTTCTGAAAAATTTTATAATGAAGCAAAATTAGTGAAATGATGGCTATATGGCATTACTGAGCCCTGGGAAAGGGAATTACATTAGTGGTAATAATAATGTTGTCTTCGAAAGAGTAGGAAATAACAATTTCCTACCAGAAAAGCATCCATGAAATTTCTTTAATGTTGATTATTTAAAATGAATATATCAACCACATTTATTAACATTTACTGACAGTGGGTAATCCATAAAAAATTGATGATCACAGTCTAATAGTTAAGCGTGTATATTCCACAAGAGACTCCCACATCTCTGAACAGAGTTTTTAATAATGGAGTACACAACACTATTCTGAAGCAGAAAGCTTTAGGGACAGATCATGACCTAATTATATGTACAACTTATATAGAAAATAGTTTTAGTGGAGACCTTAACAAAGATATTACCTTGCTTTCATTTTGCATTCTAAATAAGATCATGACATTTGGTTAAACATTAAATAATCAGACTACTAAATTTAGGTTTGTTCCATTAATCTAGATTGTTCCTAAGCAACAGAGAAAACTATGACATTAGGCAAACATAAAGCATAGGACTTTGCACATTTTGGTTGCTCAGTGGACGTGTGTTGAGTTGATAACCTTGAAGTGTCCCCAACCAGACAGGCAATGGCTTCTCTTAAGATAGGATCCTGATTTTAGGCTAAAAACTAAGGGTATCATTTCTGAGAATGGAGTAGCCATGCAGTTTCTCAGGCTGTTTTTCTAGGCTCAGTAAGAAGTTTCACAGGGAAGGAGTGCAACTCTGAAGTGGGGGAGAGGCGGGGCAAGTGATAACATGAAGTCTCTGAATAATAGAACAATTCAGTTTGAATCCAAATCAGGATGACATGCTGCAAAATTGGAGCTCTTAATAAGAGCTTCTATGAGGTCACTGGAGGGGCAGTGTTATCAGGCAGGATACATTAGACCCATGCCAAAATAGTTTCTCCTCCTCTTCCTAACTTTCCTGACTTTCTTAACGCCTGAAATTCCACCATTAGAGTGTCACTTTTTTAGGTCATGAAGTCTTTTTGGTCTTCTAGAATCTCCCATCAAAATGAAAACCACCCCTGGGAAGATTAGATATTTAATCCAGTATTTCCAAAAATATATAGTTCTAGTCTCTCAACATGTTTCATGGGGCGGGGGGGGAACTCTGTGGTCAAAGAAATTTGGTAAATGCTCCGTACTTTGTTAACTCTTTAAACTTCACAATGCCAAAACAAACCATATTAAAGGCCCCAAAATATATTGCAGAAAAAATATATATAACTGTTTTATCCAGTATTTGGAAAATTATTTTGACTAGAAAATAATTTGGAATACTTTTTAACATTCATAATACTGTACTGTCAACTCACAATGAATCATAAGGGTCTGGAAACAGGGACAATGTCATCAGCAGCGAGGGAACCAGGAATAGTTACTGGGTGACTAGACCCATTGTCATTGCAGATATTCACTGGATATTATTGAATAATATCAACAGCGTCAGTGTTTTTCTAAATTTTTTTTTAGCCCTGTAGAAAAGCATTTATCGTGGCTCATATATTTAAGAATTTGTCATATGCATTATTAGAGAAATAAGATAGGCCCCATGTGAAAAGTTAATGAATAATAGCCTAGTATTAATTATATGATTTGTGTATAAAATGTAAATTCAGAGAGAAAGAACACATTTCTCTACATGATGTTCCATTTACACCAATATGTAGCCACCCACCTATTTTTCCCTATTTGAATATTCCATTCCATTCCTTTCTGACTGTGGCTACATGTTTCATGCAGAGTAGATCTGCTCTAGACAGCATGTTCAAAGTACATTTGTAACTAGAAAATTCTTTCAGCAGGTGTTCAGGGTGCTGTGGTTTGCCATGGGTACCTTAACAAATCCATTACTTTTGTTGCCTGGAAGCATTCCAGTGGAAGAAATTGTGGCTATTACTATGTGGTAAATTGCACCCAAAACTTAGAATCACAGAATAATGTCTCTTGCCTTAAATCCTATTTTATCGAAGATTCTGAATGAATCAGGTACCTATTCACTTAAGCTGTATTGCATACCTACTATGTGTTAGACATGGTGCTTTCACATATGCAAATTGTGTGCATAATCAAGTCATATTAGTAAACACATTTTACAAATTCTGGCTAAAATATACCCAAGGTTTATTTCCCAGCTTGCCTTTGTCTTTTAGTCAAGCCTAAATAATGAGTTCTTTTTATTTTGATTATATTAAATGGGATTAACACTGGACATTTTTTTGCCATTGGTCATAGAGTTACGGACTTCTAGAGCTGCTTCCAAGGTTGCAGTTGGAGTGGGGAGAGGAAGAACCAAAAAACAAGTCTTGGGGCCTCCTTCCCAACACTAACCAAAACCCCCTTGTTTTGATCCTTTTTACAAACTGTTTTTTTTTCTTTTTAAATAAGATTTCATTTGAGAAAATCCATAAACATTTGGTATAAACCTTGATAACTCAGGAAGAACAATCTAGTATTTCTCATAAGGTGGTCCACGGCTCTGCATGGATTACCTGCAGGTGCACCTGGGATGCTTGTTTAAAAAAGCTGAACCTGAGGTCTCCCCTTACTCCCCAGACCTGCTGAAACACATTCCCTGAGAACTGGTCCTGTTAATATATGTTTTAAACAGGAATTATTATGCACACTAAATTTAATAATTTGTGTATGAACTTTATTTCATGTACAAAGGAATATATGTAACATATGTACATTAAGGACTAATACTCCATTTGCCCACTACCCAACTTAATACAAAATGACCAGTTCCTTTGAGGCCTACCATATGTCCCTCCAAAACTGCATCCTCCTCTTTCCTCACTCCCTAAGTAGACATTATAATGAATTTTGTGTGAATTATTCTCTTGCTTTTCTTTATAGTTTTATTCTATGTGATTGTATGTAACCTTAAACAATGTATTGTTTGATTTTGCCTGGGTTTGGCAAAATGGAATCATGCTCTACGTATTATTTTGTCACCTGCCCCCTTTTTAGTAAGTTCATGAGATTCATCCATGTTGACATGTATAACTATGGCTTATTCATTTTTATGTGTATTGTAATCCAGGTGTGAATGTTCCAGAATTATCTAACTTCCTGTTTGTGGGTTTTAGTAGTTTCGATTTTTGCTTTCACAAACAATGCTGCCATGTACATTCTTATATATATCTCTTAATTGTGAAAAAGTTATGGGTATATATTTAGGATATATAGTGGGGTATATACCTAGGTGTAGAATTACTGGGTTGTATGTGCAAGTTCAGATTTACTAGGTGATGCCAATTTTTCCCCACTATGGTTGTTTCAATGATTAAAGTATAAGAAATTCTGTTGGGAAAAAAAAAAGTTAATGAATAAGGAAATCCTTGATTGAATAATGAATAGGTTATACAATATGTTTTTGAATTCTGGGAAAGAAGTGGAATTAAGCTAAGCTTTGAAGTTTGGGCAGCCTTTGAATGGGCAGAGGAGGAAGGAGGGTCCTGCAGGGGGAACAATGAGAGCAAAGGAGGGGTGGTGGGCACCAGGAACCACTGCCAGAGCAAACCACTCCTGAAGCTGGGAGAAAACACCTGGAGCTGTTGCAGTCAGGTTAGGCACTATGCAGCCCAGGGTGGGGCTCACCAAAGACCTGCTTCCACAGAGTCTTTCTCAGTGGGAGATGCCTTGGGCAAGAGCTGCTGGCAAGAAGCACGGCTGGGAGCCTCTGACAGGAACCTGGAAACACGAGGTAGGCAAACAAGAAAAGTGTCTCTGACCAGCCATTGCCAACGGGAACTGTCATCTCAGGAGCCAGCAAATGTATCAGGCTGAAGTTGCTTATTACTCAAGAATTCTAGCCCTCTCATGATCTTTTGGCAACACTCAAAATTTGTTCTGGTTTTGAACAGAGTCGTGGCCTTGAAAATACACTGCTCAGATCTCCTGCTGCTGGGAGCATGGTTGACTGAGGGCCCAGATGTTGCCCCTCTGGATCCACCACCACATCTGATCTCAGGCTACATTTCCTATGAGCGCTCCTGGCCAGTGACTGAGCATGGGGAGGATTTGGGCAAGCCCATTCCTGGGATGCAGGACTGTCCTGATGGGCAATTTAGGTATAAGATTTCCCATTGATCTGGCTGAACATTTCTTGGAACTGTGCTGAAAACTGAGACTCTTCCTATCCAACCATCCTTCCTTTTCTGTCCCCTTCACAGGAGTCAGACCAGCATTATGATTGGAAGGCTCTCCTTGCCTTCTCCAGATACTTCTCTTATCCTTCCCTTTATCCTTCTCAGGTATTTCCCCTGATACATTTTCTGCACATCTAATATTAATTTGTCTGCTTCTTAGAGGACCCCAACTAACACAGATACTCAACTATGATGCAATCCATTACGAGGTTTCATTCTGTTAGGGTTTTAGATGAAGTCTTTCTCTCTCGCAAGCATCCAAACCCTCCGCAATCATACAAAGAAGGAAAGACTCTCCATTTCCCATTGCCACCTTTCCCTTGATATTGACTGCCAGGCTCACATCTGCCCTTCTTCCAGAAAGAGGTTCGATTTGGAAAGGATCTTGTCATTTGATAAAAGCAAAGGAAAGGAAATTAGCATCGGGAAATTGACCACTCCAATAAAGTGAAAGAGAATGTACATGAAGAATAGAAGCACTTGTCTAAAATTATCTTTTGAAGAGCCTAATAGAAGGTACTACTTATTTTTCAGTTAGCAAGTACTTGCTATTTTTTCATACTTAGTGTATTAGTTAGATTCCTAGGGCTGCATAATAAAGTACCACAAACTGAGCAGCTTTGAACAACAGAAATTTATTCTCTCAAACAGTTTTGGAGGCTAGAAGTCTGAAATCAAGGTGTCTTCAGGGCCACGCTCTCTCTGAAGGCTCTAAGGGAGGATCTTTTCCATGCCTTTCTCTTAGCTTCTGGTATTTCCAACAATCCTTGGTGTTTCTTGGCTTATCGTTCATGAGTCCAATCCCTGCCTGGGTAGTCACATGGTTTTCTCCTTAGATGTCTTTACGTCTCTTCTCTTAGAAGGACAGCAGTCATAATGGATTAGGGCCCACCCTAGTGACCCCATATTCACTTGATTACATCTGCAAAGACACTATTTCAAAATAAGGTCACAGATACTCAGGGCTAGGACTTCAATGTATCTTTTGGGGAGATACAGTTCAACCCCACCACTTGGGTAGGGGCATGTTTCTTTGAATGGAAAAGTGAAAAAGTGCATAATTAAAATTTCTCAGCTACTTGGGATATAAGCAAACAAACAGTTCTGCTTTTAGGTAGTGATTTGTTCTGCTGCTTGTATTGTGTCCTTATTATATGTCTGATGTATCCACATCCTCTACATCTTCAGATGCAGCTAGCACCTAGCACTTTGGGACACTGCTGAATATTGCTGGATGGGAAATGAAACCGATATGGGTCTTCTAAACATTGGCCTGTGGATGATATGAATTGATAGGTATGTTTATTACAACTGGTAAAAGCACTGCTGGTTTGAAGTAGTGACCTTTCTAGCTGAAATTAACTGGGTCCTTTCAATGACACTACTTGTCCATGAATGAATACACTTTCCTAATTCAGAGAAAACAGAATTTTAAAAAAATCACCAAACCAATCAGCTGGAAAGGATTTCATGAAGCACTTTCTAGATAATAAATCACAGCACAGTAAGACCTCACATATATATGACTAAACATCTTGAGCAGCTTCCAAATTCTTGCCCATCCCATCTGCCACAGGGAAGTAAGTGAACTAGAATGGGAAATCTAGCAAATGTTGTGGACGGGCTATTCAAAAACCATTCACATATACCCTTCTTCCTGCTGTATTATAGAGGCTGTTAAAGCTAAGAATTTGAACTCCTAGCTTTTTCCATGACTAGAGGTGGCCACGTGATACACTTCTGACCAATAATATGTAGGTAGAGTCACTAGGGAGGGCATCCCTTCTCAATAAAAAGATGGCCTCCTTGGGAGGAGTGTTCTTGCCTCTCATTATTTGTTAATCTTCTCCTGCCAGAAATGTGTATGTGACACTTGGAGATGCAGCAGCCATTTTACTACCATGAGTTCAAAAGTTTCCATAGAAATGGTGGAACAAGACCATTAAAAGTGGATAAAAAGCACCAAACTTGGATTTTAGTACTGGATTGTCCAATGATTGAATTTAGCTTCTATGACAATGATTATCAACAGGGGATATTTTGCCTGCCAGGTCACATTTGGCAATGTCTGGAAACATTTTTGGTTGTCACAACTGTGTGAGGGGAAAGCTGCTGGCATCAAGTGGAATAGAAACCAGGATGCTGCTAAACATTCTACATTGCATAAGACAGCCCCCAACAACAGAGAATTATCCAGCCCTGGGCTTCCTTGGTGGCGCAGTGGTTAAGAATCCACCTGCCAATGGAGGGGACACGGGTTCGATCCCTAGTCCGGGAAGATCCCACATGCCGCAGAGCAGCTAAGCCCGTGCGTCACAACTACTGAGCCTGCGCTCTAGAGCCCGCGAGCCACAACTACTGAGCCCGCGCTCAGTTTTATCTTTAAAACTGTTTTATCTTTAAAAAAAAAACAGTTATAAAGACTAAGTAACAATAGCAAAAATTGCATATTTATTAAGTGAAAAAAATCAATATACAATAGTGTAGGCATTAAATGACTACTACCATTTAAAAGGAGAAAATGACTGTAAGTGATAATAACTAAGCGATGACAGTAGTTGTATTGAGGATTTTATGTGAATTTGTTCCTGCCTATTTTGCAAAGGTTACTCAATGTGATTATGCTATGTTTATAGTTTGAAAAATAATTTTTTAAGTAATTAATGGGAAGAAGATTAAAATACTCAATCAGTGTTTATTTCTCTAACATTTATGAAGTTTCTTCTTGGCCTTACAGAAACCTTAAAGGCTAATGAAATAGTTTATGCAATTGGATACCATTTCTATTGAATCATCATGTCAGCAACATTCCTTTTCTAGTTCTTTATATCTCCCTAAATATAGAATTCTTGTAGTTCAACTCATAGGACTATTCCTCGCCAGGGTTTTTGTGAAAACATCAGAACTACCTGCAACATTAAAGTGACTGGGTGAAAATTTGCCACTGTAAAAGTTTATATTTGTTTTAGATTCCTGTGGCTGCTATAACCAATTACCAAAACTGGGTAGCTTAAAACAACAGAAATTCATTCTCTTACAGTTCTGGAGGCTAGAAGTTCAAAAACTGACATCACTGGGCCAAAATCAAGGTGTCACAGGGCTGCACTTCCTCTGGAGACTACAGAGGGAAATCTTTGCCTTTTCCAGCTTCTGGTGGCTACAGGCATTCTTTGGCTTGTGGCTTCTTCACTCCAATCTGTGCCTCTGTCTTCATATGTCCTCTGTGTAATTTTCAAGCCCCCTCTGCATGTCTTCTGTAAGGATACATGTGATGGCACTTAGGGACCACACAGATAATCCAGGATAATCTCCCCATCTCGAAATTCTTAACATAATCACATGTGCAAAGACCCTTTTCCCAAATAAGGTAAAGAAAAAGTTCCAGATATTAAGATCTGATATCTTTGGGAGCCAGCATTCAATTTACTAGAATATTATATAAAGAAAATATAAATCTAATTACTAATCTCATCTGATAATCTGAACTTCCATTCATACCTAGCTAGAAATTAAAATCTGGCGGGATCATCCAGTATCTAAATCCTAGGAAAGTAGAGTGAGAGTAAAGAACCTATTATCCTACTAAATGAAATAAGCATGAAATGATAAATTTGGGGGAAACTAATTTTTTTAAACACATCAATGTAAAGTGTTTTTTAAATTGTGAATTGCCCAATAAAATTTGTTTTACCTCTATAAACATTTGAATACATAATGGCCCTTTATATCTAAAAATGGAAAGCTTAACATTGTTTTATCATGTTGCAGCAACTACGAAATGTTCTGAAAACTAATTTGAGAACTTAACCTTAATAGCACAGTTCAATAAACATAGACTGTGAAATTACTAAAAAGGCAGGACTGTACTTATTTTGTTTGAGTTGACTAAGAAGCTGAGAATATCTTAATTACCTTTCCAATTAAAAGATATTTTAGCAAAATTATGAGAGTACACAAATAATTAAAGCCATAGAGCTTTCATATCTTTTTCCCATTTGGTTAGTTTAATTCTTCAGATTTAATTTCAGAATAACCCCATCAAAGGTTTAAATTTTGGGGTACTTACATATGATAACTGTTTTTACATTTCTGTTTTTGGCCAGGAACACATCTATATCTAAACATTAATTTTTATAATACTTGAAATATATTTGATCTTGAAGTTTAAGAGCCTTTAATGCTACTAATTTAGTTGCAATTACAGATTCCCCCCCATATCCAAATGTTAAGCTAAAATGGGGTAAAGTGGCAAAGCAATTGCCTTAGGACACTTCTTGCTAACAGATGCACAGACTAAATTGAGATAAAGCAGAGATACTTACACAGTTCAAAGCTTTGTGGCTTGAGGCTGAAATGCTGAGTGTAGTGCCCAGGAAAGGAGCTTGGTGGCGCCACTCTCACCGCTGCACAGTTCAAGGTATGTGTTGCGTCTGTAAGGGCTACTGCAAAACAAACACTGAATGCTATTTTCACTTTTCGCCTTTTTTCATAAAAAGGAAAATCCTCTTCGGATTTTTTTCAGTTAGCAAAAATGGGTACTAATGTAGGTCTTTTGTAAAAGCAAAGTGGCTTTAAAAATCGAATACCTGTAATTATTAAAACCTACTCAATCCCTTATCAGATAAATGATTTGCAAATATTTTCTCCCATTCCATGGGTTGCCTTTTCACTCTGTTGATAGTGTCCTTTGACGCACACAAATAACATGGCACTATTTTAAGCACAACTCATTTTATCTTCATAACAACTCTATGAGGTAGGAACTATTATTATCATCCCTATTTTACAGATAAGAATACTGAGACATAGAGGGTTTAAATAATGTGCCAATATCCCCCATGGTAATGACTGAGCTTAGGTTTGAGTCTGTTATGGACTGATTGTGTCCTTCTAAAATTCGTATGTTGAAACTTTACCCCTCAATGTCATGGTATTAGGAGGTGGGTCCTTTGGGAAGTAATTAGAATTAGATAAGGTGATGAGAGTGGAGCCCTCACAAGTGGAATTCGTGCCCTTATAAGAGTCATGAGACAGCTCGCATCCCCTCTCTGCTTTCCTCCAGGTGAGGATATAATGAGAATTTGGCAGTCTATAAGCTGGAAGAGGGCTCTCACCAGAACCAACCATGCTGGCACACTGATCTGGAACTTCCAGCCTCAGAACTTGAGAAATGAACTGTTTTGTTTATAAGCCACTCAGTCTATGGTACTTTGTAACAGCAGCCCAAACTAAGACAGAGCCCATGGGGGGTATCCCAGAAACACTATGTCACACACACTTCTTTTTGTTGTTGTTTTTTCAAATTTGAATTCATCTTTTTTTAATTTAAAAAAAATGTATTTTATTTTTGGCTGCATTGGGTCTTCATTGCTGTGTGCAGGCTTTCTCTAGTTGCAGCGAGTGGGCTACCCTTCGTTGCAGTGCACAGGCTTCTCATGGTGGCTTCTCTTTGTTGCAGAGCACAGGCTCTAGGCACCTGGGCTTCAGTAGTTGTGGTTCGCAGGCTCTAGAGCACAGGCTCAGTAGTTGTGGCGCACAGGCTTAGTTGCTCCGCGGCATGTGAGATCCTCCTGGACCAGGGCTCGAACCTGTGTCCCCTGCATTGGCAGGTGGATTCTTAACCACTGCGCCACCAGGAAAGCCCACACACACACTTCTTATAATGGACATCGGTGACCTCCTGATCACCAAATCCAGCTATCTTTTCTTAGTCCTCATTCAACTGCCTAATTTTTTCTCTATCATTTAAAATCATGATCCTTTTTATGTGAAACTTTCCTTCTCTTGGCTACTACATTTTTCTTGGTTCTCCTCCTATTTCCATGAGATAGTTACATCTCCTTCTTCAGTCTTCTATGCCTTTGTTCATGCTCACAAGTTCAAAGGCCTTACTTCAGCCCCCCTCTTTGCTTATTCTACATTCCCCAGGAACCATCTTTCCTCTGTTATGGGTTAAATTGTGTCCTCCAAAAAGATGCTGAAGTCTTAACCCCCAGTGCCTGTGAATGTGAACTTATTTGAAAATAGGGTCTTTTCAAAGGATCAAGTTAAGATGAGGTCATTTGTGCAGGTTCTAATCTAATATGACTGTGTCCTAATAAAAGGGCAACATTTGGACACAGACACAGACATGAATAGAGGGGAGACTATGTGAATACACAAACAAAATACAATCTACAAGCCAAAGAACGCCTGAGCTACCAGAAGCCAGGAGAGAGGGATGTAACAGATTCTCCCCTCAGGCCCTCAGAAGGAACCAACCCTGCTGATACCTTGATTTCAGACTTCTAGACTCCACAACTGTGAGATGATAAATTTCTGCTGTTTAAGCCACTTAGTTTGTGGTAATTCGTTATGGCAGCCCCAGGAAACTAAACACTTTCCAAGGGCTTAGAGGCAACTATTCTGTGAACAGTCTCAAACTCACACCTCTGGTCCTAATTTTCCTTTGGAGTTCTAGGTGTATGGTATCAACAGCAACTCATGACTATGCAACCATGATCCTGCCTTTCCAGAATATTACTCTTCTCCCATCTCCCTTCTTTCTCACCTTTGGACCCCAACTTAGCAACCTTTGTAAATGAGATATCTGTGGCCCCAGCCACCCTGGCTAAAAACCACAAAGTCACCTTTGAGTCCTCATTTTCCACCCCCTTGAAGCTGTCTCTATTTCTGTAATCCAAGAATCATGTGTGGTCCATTAGTTTGGGAGACTAGTATCAGGTTCCCAGACTTGGCAGCCATTACATCCCATGGTCAGAGGCTGATAAAAGGATTGGTGGCACTTTAGCCAAATATTGGGATGCAGACTCAAGGAATCCTTGCTGTTCTCACAGATGATATTATGACCCAGAATCTGGGCAGTGGCTTTGTTACTACCTATTTAAATACCCAAAGTTTTGCCTAGCATCTTAATATACTTAAACTTGGGGCTTTCTGCCTGAACCCCAGCGCAGAGGCTGGAGTTCTGATAGCTGCTCACAGATGTCCTTGAGATCTAAGATTCCGACTCTCGCTCAGATCTGGATTACCCATCATGGCACCTGACCACCGGCTAGGACACCACTATTATGCCACATCAGTTATTCAGGCTCAGCTTGATTGTCTAATTTAGTGCCCACTGTCCATCTTTTTTTTTTTTTAATTAGCTCAAATGTACTTAATAATTTATAGTTCACAGAGCACACAATCTATTTTCTTATTTAATCCTAACAGCCATAAAAATATCCAGAACAGTGAAAAGTTAAATAACTCACATGAGCTCGTGTAGTTAGCGTTTGTTGCGTCAGTGCTCAGATTTAAGCCTCCTGGCTCCAAATCCCATGCTCTTTTCTCTTCACAACATTGCATGCTCCTGCGTTCCTGGAATCCCCTGGCCAGAAAGAACTTCTTTCCTGCCTGTATCAGCCCCACGGGGGCCTGTAGCTCCAGATCCCTACCTCTCCTCATCTGCCCTCGCCCCTGCTGTAGATAACTGACCCGTGTTCTGTCATATCCAAAGATTTGACAGATAGCTGCTTTTGAAGTGACCCTAAGACTAATGGTCCCCCTTCTCAAAAGGCTGAAAATGATTTAAGGAATTGCAAAACGACTTAGTACCATAAACAAATATGCAAGCTGCCAAGTGTAAGGGAAACATAGCATTCCTATGTAGAAGACATATTTTCAGAGGAATTTTTAAAGATGATATATGAGATTCCATGCAGCGCCAGTGTAAGCTGTAATCGTAAGAGGAAAGAGCACAGATACTGACTTGGATAAGTGGCCACCTAGGATGAATTTCTCTCCCCAATTTTTTGTCTACTTTTCCATTTCAAGATGATGAATGTTGATCTTTTATTAATCCTCTCTTACTCAATATTAAAAGATAGCATGATGTCTTGTGTGTGCCAGTTTCCTGCCCTGGCCTGTGAGATGCTGCGCATATGGTGAAAAACATGGGCTCTGATGCAAGACTGTCTGAGTCTTACCCCCCCATGATTAGCAGTGACCTTGAGCAAGTTACTTAACCTCTCTATACCTTATTTTCCTCACTATAAAATGGAGCTATTAATAGTATACTTGCCGCAGTGTTGTTGGAAGGATTAAATAATTAATGTAAGTAAAGTGCCTACAACAGCACTTTGCCTGTGGAACTTGCTATTTAACTATTTGCTGTTCTATATGTACAGGAATGAGGAAGTAGCACACCCAAATCACTGGAGGAATCATTACTACTGGTTAGTCAGAGGAGATTTAAAAATGAAGACTTCAGAAAGCTCACACTATTAGTGCCATGGAATGTCTCCATCCTCCCTCTTACACAACACATGTAAATAATTAGTTTTTATAAAAGACCATCCTTTCAATCTATTAAATATGTGCGACCCTCATAGTATTAGTTAGAAGATGCCAGCCACCTTAGACTTAGAGTGAACAAATTCTGTTGCAGAGAAAATAGTTGGTCATTAAGAAAAAAAAAAAACATTGGCAATGGGTATAGGGTCAGAACAGCCTGCCAAACACAATTTCTTGAAAAAGATGAGATGAAGGCCCATTATAATTTGTCTCCAGTGGCCCACTTATAACTGTTAGCAAATTAAAGATCTGTGATAAGTTACATCTTCCTGTGTTTCCTTTTGTATAATCTTAAAACTTACAATCTGAGTTAATTGTCACAGAAGAAAATGATTAATCAAAACAACAATATAATTGTACCACATCTTGTGCTTCTGAGTTACTTCTTTACAAAGAAAAAACAGTGTTTCCTATGATAGTGTCAGGATAGACAGACTCCTTAATAATATAACATATACAGAATTATCCTTATTGTTAGATCTACTCACTTATCAATTGTAAAAATTGAGCCTGCAATCAGAAACATTTTAACAAACTATATTATTTCTGTAGATTACAATGTAACTTAAATTAAAATATGAACACTATTTAGAGATGCAAAGTAATGTTATATAAAATAAGCTGACACAATTATATCAATTATCATGTAAAAATTATATAGGTAAATTGTTAAGGAAAAGGAAGAGCTAGGAAATGTATTAAATTATCTATATTTGTAGGTATAAGGGTCTATAGTTTTTTATAATACGCCTCATATATTCACTTTTTAAACAAATCGTGACTGAAAATGAGCGTGTCACTTTTCAAAACCCTATGTAGAGTTACATTACAAGAGAAGTAACCACCATAAAATAAAGACCAGGAATAAGAATTTATTTAAAGAGGGAAAAAAGGAGATATTGATCAAATGAAATTTCACTGTCTTGATGAATTAATTTCAAAGTTTCCTTGTGATCTTGATCTACAGAATGTTGTGATACATCATTACCATATGCAGCTCTCTTAACAGACCACATAGTAATGCTGGGAAAGGCCGATTAAACTAGTTCTTTTTGGATTGTTAAAAGCTAGATTGAATGTCCAGTGGTAAGACTCCTGTTCTGATAAACTCTTCTTTATCTAAATACCTGCCTTTCTCCTAATCTCATTGACTCCAGCCAGCCCTGAAGATAGCAGCTGTGCCATCTGATAGAAGATAAACCCTTGTGCCTGTTTTCTACCCTTGTTGAAGAAAACCTTTGAATTTGTAACTTGGGCTGAAGATACTTATCAAACAATCTTTAGTTGCCAGGAATTCAAAAGTGGGCCATGGCGGCCACTGTTGGAATCTGGTCTCTCTACTTCTATTTGCTAAAAAAAAAAAAAAAAAAAAAGTATCAGCATGGAATACTTAAGCGAAGTTTAGTGCACTTAACCAGAAAGATCCTGCAATACCTTCTGCAGGAATTTATTTCAACTATGTAGCAGGCCTGCTGAAGAAAAGCTGTTCAAATGTTACAGATAATGCCCTAGATCCCATTACAGTTCTAATTTCATTGAGGCTCTGGATTCTTTTAAAATAGTATGTGTTAACACAGTTTCTAACCTAACTACACAAAGTAGATTTTGCTTTTGAGAAGTCAACTCAGAGGAGACCCAAGGCCGATATAAAGTTAAACTGACATTCTAAAGTTAAAACTGATCCAAACTTGTTTTAGGACTTTTTTTCCCCCAAGTTTTTTAAATGTACCTCATATCACAAGAAGTGTTAAAAAAAAATTAGCTTTTTAACATTCACTTCCATTAAAAAGAGATTTTTTTTTTTTTTTTAAAGGTTTCATTTCCATGTTCCAAAGACCCAAAGATCCTGGAGTTTGAGTGTTTTTACCCTCTGTTAGGCCAGTGTATCCAGTGGGGAATTATTTTCAGCAATGTTTCTTCCCCAAATTTTGCTCTTGCCTGCAGTTTGTCTCCCTAGACTACTGTCCTGCTCTCCCCTCCTTCATCATATCTAAGCTCCCTTGGTTGGGACATCAAACTAACCTGACTAATGAATAAATCCATGCTGATATCTGAAAGGACCCCAAGATATACAAATTCAACTGGGCTCTTTCTAAACTTAATAACTTCTCCCCTGTACTGCTGAATAATTGTACTGCTTTCCTCCAATAAGAACTTCCCATATTGGCAGTCACTGAGTCATTTATTTTCGGTTCACTCATGACCAACCACATTTATTATTTATTTTTCTCCCCAGCATCTTAAAACTCTTGGTCTCCATCCTCTATTAATATTCAGCCAACATTTATTGAGCACCAAACATGATGCAAAGTGTTGAGGGCTGAATAATTCAGAAATGATAGCCAAACGGCCTAGAGTATAAATAATGCATAAATAGGAATGTTTCATGAAGACAAGAAGCACGTCTGGTTGTCTTTTTGGCTTCTTCAAGGGCCCACAGTTTCCAGGTTATGAACACCTGTTTTAGACTCATTTAGAAATTAGTTTGTGTAAGATGGTGTACTAGGAGGATGTGGAATTCATGTCTCCTCACAACTAGGGCACCTACCAGGCACCAGTGGGGGACCACAGACACCTAAGGGGATGGGAGGAAGCCCCCAGCGACCGGGTAGGACATGGGGCATGGGGAGAGTGAGGGGGGAGGAGAAGTGGAGGCAGGACAGGACTGGTGCCCCTGAGGGGCGGCTGGGGGAGGGGAAGGGATCCCATGCCCGAAGGGGTAAATTGGGGAACCACTGGGAGGGCAGAGGATCAAAAGGGAGTGTGGCCAGGTTTCCCCTGCCCACTTGGACCCCCAGGAACCTGCTGAGATCCCGGGGCCTGAACCTCTGCCCACCGAGGCCCCTTCCAGCCGTGTGGGTCCGGAGGGAGTGGGAGGGAGGAAAGGTGGAGCAAAAGTAAAGGCTGGACCTCTGGGACTGGCACCCCTGAGGGGCAGCTGGGGGAGGGGAGGAGTTCCTACACCCAGCGGGACCCACCCACGGTTAGGGGTCCAGCGGCGACAGGGGAGACCCTGGGGGAGATGGTGGGGGAGGGACGCAGCAGAATGGAAGGGAATGGGGCCAGTGCTTTCCCTGTCCACGTAGGCACCAGGAAACCTGTTGGGCTCCTGGGTCTAATCCTCTGCCCTTGGAGCCTCCCTCCTGCCGTGCAGAACCCAAGCCCCACCCACACACCCTCACTCAGGATGCTACCTCCAAACTCGGGAACTCCACACTCCAGAGGCCCTCCTTCCGAAGTGCTGCCTCTCCCCTTCTGCGCAGGTCCTAAGTAGAGGCCCCGCCCCACGCTTGAACGTCACCCCTCCCACCCCACCCTAAACCCTGCCCCTGCCTAAGCTCCACCCCCACAGCCAAGGCTTTTTTTTTTTTTTCTTTTTTCCTCTTTTAGATTGGGGTTCTGTTTTAGCTTGTTGATTCATTGTTGTTGATTCTTTTATATTTTTATCTTTCCTAATAAATCTTTTATTTTCCTAATTTTATTTTATTCTTTATACTTTGTTATTGTTCTCTCCTTTTGGCTTGTTCAACCCCCCCGCCCCCCTTTTTATTTCTTTTTTCTGTTGTGGTTTTATTTTACGTTGTTGCAGTTGTTTCCAT
The DNA here is from genome assembly GCF_028564815.1 of Eubalaena glacialis. Classification (NCBI taxonomy): domain Eukaryota; kingdom Metazoa; phylum Chordata; class Mammalia; order Artiodactyla; family Balaenidae; genus Eubalaena; species Eubalaena glacialis. Next base: position 116,092,873 of record NC_083721.1, read on the forward strand.
TATAGTTTTATTTTCCCTAATATATTTTTTATCTTTTTAATTTTATTTTGTTTTTTATTCTTTGATATTGTACCGCTCCTTTTTCTCTTTCTTTCTTCCTTCCATTTTTTTTTTTTTTTTTTTTTTTTTTTTCCCCACTGCACCACGAAACTTGCAGGATCTTGGTTCCCAGGCCGGAGGTCGGGCCCGAGCTCCTGTGGTGGAGCTCCAAGCCCAAACACTGGACTAACAGAGAACCTCAGACCCCAGGGAATATCAATTGGAGTGAGGCCTCCCAGAGGTCCTCAACTCAGCACCAAGACCCAGCTCTATCCAACTGCCTGCAAACTCCAGTGCTGGACATCGCACACCAAACAACCAGTAAGACAGGAATACAGCACCACCCAGTAAAAAAAAAAAAAAAGAGAAACGAGAAAAAATTTGTAACAAAGGAGCAAGTTTAAAACCTACAACACCAAATAAATGAAAACGAAATAGGCAACCTACCTGAAAAAGAATTCAGAGTAATGATAGTAAAGATGATCCAAAATCTCGAAAACAGAATGGAGAAAATACAAGAAACATTTAACAAGGATCTAGAAGAACTAAAGAGCAAACAAACATTGATGAACAACACAATTACTGAAACTAAAAATACTCTAGAAGGAATCAATAACAGAATAACTGAGGCAGAAGAATGGATAAGTGAGCTGGAAGATAAAATGGTGGAAAAAACTGACAGGGAGTAGAATAAAGAAAAAAGAATGAAAAAAACTGAGGACAGTCTCAGAGGGCTCTGGGACAACATTAGACCCACCAATGTTCAAATTATAGGGGTTGCAGAAGAAGAAGAGAAAAAGACAGGGTCTGAGAAAATATTGGAAGAAATTATAGTCAAAAACTTCCCTAACATGGGAAAGGAAATAGTCAAATCAAGTCCAGGAAGCACAGAGAGTACAATACAGGATAAACGCAGAGAAACATGCCGACACATATTAATCAAACTATCAAAAATTAAATACAAAGAAAAAATATTGAAAGCAGCAAGGGAAAAGCAATAAATAACATACAAAGGAATCCCCATAAAGTTAACAGCTGATTTTTCAGCAAAAACTCAAAGCCAGAAGGGAGTGGCAGGGCATATTTAAAGTGATGAAAGGGAAAAACCTACAACCAAGATTACTCTATCCAGCAAGGATCTCACTCAGATTCAACAGAGAAATTAAAAGCTTTACAGACAAGCAAAAGCTAAGAGAATTCAGCACCACCAAACCAGCATTACAACAAATGCTAAAGGAACATCTCAAGGCAGGAAACACAAGAGAAGGAAAAGACCTACAATTACGAACCCAAAACAGTTAAGAAAATGGTAACAGGAACATACATATCAATAATTATCTTAAATGTAAATGGATTAAGTGCTCCAACCAGAAGACACAGATTGGCTAAATGGATACAAAAACAAGACCCGTACATATGCTGTCTACAAGAGACCCATTTCTAGGGACACATACAGACTGAAGGTGAGGGGATGGAAAAAGATATTCCATGCAAATGGAAATCAAAAGAAAGCTGGAGTAGCAATTCTCATATCAGACAAAATAGACTTTAAAATAAAGACTATTACAAGAAACAAAGAAGGACACTACATAATGATCAAGGGATCAATCCAAGAAGAAGATTTAACAATTGTAGATATTTATACACCCAACATTCACCCAACATTAACACCCCACTTTCACCAATGGACAGATCATCCAAAATGAAAATAAATAAGGAAACACAAGCTTTAAATGACACATTAAACAAGATGGACTTAATTGATATTTATAGGACATTCCATCCAAAAATAACAGAATATACTTTCTTATCAAGTGCTCATGGACATCCTCCAGGACAGACCATATCTTCGGTCACAAATCAAGCCTTGGTAAATTTAAGAAAATTGAAATCGTATCAAGTATCTTTTCCGACCACAATGCTATGGAAATAGACATCAATTACAGGAAAAAAAACTAAAAAAAACACATGGAGGCTAAACAATACGCTACTAAATAACCAAGAGATCACTGAAGAAATAAAAGAGGAAATAAAAAAATACCTAGAAATAAATGAAAATGAAAACACGATGACCCAAAACCTATGGCATGGTGCAAAAGCAGTTCTAAGGGGAAGTTTATAGCAATACAATCCAACCCAAGAAACAAGAAACATCTCAAATAAACAACCTAACCTTACACCTAAAGCAATTAGAGAAAGAAGAACAAAAAAACCCCAAAGTTAGCAGAAGGTAAGAAATCATAAAGATCATATCAGAAATAAATGAAAAAGAAATAAAGAAAACGATAGCAAAGATCAATAAAACTAAAAGCTGGTTCTTTGAGAATATAAACAAAATTGATAAACCATTAGCCAGACTCAGCAAGAAAAGAAGGGAGAAGACTCAAATCAATAGAATTAGAAATGAAAAAGGAGAAGTAAAAAGTGACACTGCAGAAATACAAAGATCATGAGAGATTATTAGAAGCTACTATATGCCAATAAAATGGACAAATTCTCAGAAAGGTATAATCTTCCAGGACTGAACCAGGAAGAAATAGAAAACATGAACAGACCAATCACAAGTAATGAAATTGAAACTGTGATTAAAAATCTTCCAACAAACAAAAGCCCAGGACCAGATGGCTTCACAGGCAAATTCTATCAAATTTAGAGAAGAGCTAATACCTATCCTCTCAAACTCTTGCAAAATATAGCAGAGGGAGGAACAATCCCAAACTATTCTACAAGGCCACCATCACCCTGATACCAAAACCAGACAAAGATGTCACACGAAAAGAAAACTACAGGCCAATAACTCTGATGAACATCGATGCAAAACTCCTCAACAAAATACTAGCAAAGAGAATCCAACAGCACATTAAAAGGATCATACACCATGATCAAGTGGGGTTTATCCCAGGAATGTAAGGATTCTTCCATATATGCAAATCAATCAATATGATACACCATATTAACAAATTGAAGAATAAAAACCATATTATAATCTCAATAGATGCAGAAAAAGCTTTCGACCAAATTCAACACCCGTTTATGATAAAAACTCTCCAAATAGTAGTCATAGAGGGAACCTACCTCAACATAATAAAGCTCATGTATGACAAACCCACAGCCAACATTGGTCTCAATGGTGAAAAACTGAAACCATTTCCTCTAAGATCAGGAAGAAGACAAGGTTGCCCACTCTCACCACTATTATTCAACACACTTTTGGAAGTTTTAGCCACAGCAGTCAGAGAAGAAAATGAAATAAAAGAATCCAAATCGGAAAAGAAGAAGTATAACTGTCACTCTTTACAGATGACAGGATACTATACATAGAGAATCCTAAATATGCTACCAGAAAACTACTAGAGCTAATCAATGAATTTGGTAGAGCAGCAGGATAAAAAATTAATGCACAGAAATCTCTTGCATTCCTATACACTAATGATGAAAAATCTGAAAGTGAAATTAAGGGAACACTCCTATTTACCACTGCAACAAAAAGAATAAAATACCTAGGAATAAACCTACCTAAGGAGACAAAAGACCTGTATGCAGAAAACTATAAGACACTGATGAAAGAAATTAAAGATGATACAAACAGATGGAGAGATATACCATGTTCCTGGATTGGAAGAAGCAACATTGTGAAAATGACTATACTACCCAATACAATGTACAGATTCAATGCAATCCCTATCAAATTACCAATGGCATTTTTCACAGAGTTAGAACAAAAAATTCCACAATTTGTATGGAAACACAAGAGACCCCAAATAGCCAAAGCAATCTTGAGAAAGAAAAACGGAGCTGGAGGAATCAGGTTCCCTGACTTCAGACTATACTACAAAGCTACAGTAATCAATACAGTATGGTACTGGCACAAGAACAGAAATATAGATCAATGGAACAGGATAGAAAGCCCAGAGATAAAGCCACGCACATATGGTCACCTTATCTTTGATAAAGGAGCCAAGAGTATACAGTGGAGAAAAGATAGCCTCTCCAATAAGTGGTGCTGGGAAAACTGGACAGCTACATGTAAAAGAATGAAATTAGAACACTTCCTAACACTATACACAAAAATAAACTCAAAATGGATTAAAAATCTAAATGTAAGGCCAGACACTGTAAAACTCAGAGGAAAACATAGGCAGAATGGAAATAAAAACAAAAATAAACAAATGGGACCTAATGAAACTTAAAAGCTTTTGCGCAGCAAAGGAACCATAAACAAGACGAAAAGACAACCCTCAGAATGGGAGAAAATATTTGGAAATGAAGCAACTGACAAAGGATCAATCTCCAAAATATACAAGCAGCTCATGCAGCTCAATATCAAAAAAACAAACAACCCAATCCAAAAATGGGCTGAAGACCTAAATAGACATTTCTCCAAAGAAGATATACACATTGCCAGCAAGCACAGGAAAGGATGCTCAACATCACTAATCATTAGAGAAATGCAAATCAAAACTACAATGAGGTATCACCTCACACCAGTCAGAATGGCCATCATCAAAAAAATCTACAAACAATAAATGCTGGAGAGGGTGTGGAGAAAAGGGAACCCTCTTGCACTGTTGGTGGGAATGTAAATTGGTACAGCCACTATGGAGAACAGTATGGAGGTTCCTTAAAAATCTAAAAATAGAACTACCATATGACCCAACAATCCCACTACATACACCCTGAGAAAACCATAATTAAAAAAGAGACATGTATCACAATGTTCATTGCAGCACTATTTACAGTAGCCAAGACATGGAAGCAACCTAAGTGTCCATCAGTGATAGATGAAGGGATAAAGAAGGTGCAGCACATATATACAATGGAATATTACTCAGCCATAAAGAGAAACGAAATTGAGTTATTTGTAGGGAGGTGGATGGACCTAGGTTCTGTCATACAGAGTGAAGTAAGTCAGAAAGAGAAAAACAAATACCATATGCTAACACATATATATGGAATCTAAAAATAAAAAATGGTTCTGAAGAACCTAGGGGCAGGACAGGAATAAAGACACAGACATAGAGAATGGACTTGAGGTCACGGGGAGGAGGAAGGGTAAGCTGGGATGAAGTAAGAGAGTAGCATTGACATATATACACTACCTAATGTAAAATAGATAGCTAGTGGGAAGCAGCTGCATGGGACAGGGAGATCAGCTCGGTGCTTTGCGACCACCTAGAGGGGTGGGATAGGGAGGGTGGGAGGGAGATACAAGCGGGAGGGGATATGGGTATATACGTATGCATATGGCTGATTCACTTTGTTATACAGCCGAAACTGTATAACACAACACTGTAAAGCAATTATACTCCAATAAAGATGTTTAAAAAAAAAAAATTTGTTTGTGTTTCCAGGGAAGGGTGCAGTATGAAGTTGGAGGAGGGGGGTGTACAAACTATTGGGTGTAAGATAGGCTCAAGGATGTATTGTACAACACAGGGTGTATAATCAATATTTTGCAATAACTGTAAATGGAAAGCAATCTTTAAAATTTATATAAATGAAAAATTTTTAAAATAGATTAAAAAAAAATTAGTCCGTAATTCCTGCAATGGGAAGATGAAATGAGTCCACAATGTCCTGTTTAGAAAGTTGAAAGAAAACCAGGTTTAGAACATTGCTATAATCCATAGATAATCAAATCTCTACTTCTAAATTTCAGGGATGTCAAAATCAAAATAGTAATCAAGGTGAAACTACGTTGCTAACCAGGAAAAGAATACAAATTAGTTAATAACCATTTAAAAATATCTAATGAAAATTCTTTCTGTTGTTCTTAGAATTACTTTTTTTTCCCTTAGAAATCAGATTGAATAGGTCTAAAAGGTAGAAAAGTTTCCAAGGAGAAATCAGAAAATTGTTTACATTTTACCTTCCTGACAGGACCTTCATTGAATCACTGCCATTTATTTTAGACTAAAAGTTGTTCATTTCCCTAACTCTTTCTGTATTTAGTAAAATTATTTAATTCCAAGTGACACACTTCAGAGTCTGTGTCACTCCCATTTAAACCCTACTCTGCTCCCCGGATGTGGTAGGTAAGGAAAATAGCAGTACCAGGTATTGCCTCAGTCACTAGCTTTCAAACAAGTGACAGCTGACTGGTAGTTTGAATGGCAGTTCCTCTCACTCCACTTCCCTCCTCAGACCTGAAGCCTTACCCATGAAGGTCATGGGGACATTGGATGTGATGGTGAGCCTGCGGGACCAGAAAGCAACAAGGGCTGTAAACCATGGACACCCCTTGGGGAAGCTGACCCTGAGGACAAACAGCGTATTTATTTTTTATGCCCAAATGTGTTCACTTTATTTTACTATAGCCTGAAACTCTGCCAGTTCGAAATTCACTAGAGTTAACGAATAGACACTTCTAAAAGTGAAAACATTAAACTCTCTTGGAGGGTTAAATTTAATACCTATCATAGGAATACACTATTTGCCAAATCTGGGCTAGGACCTGCAGGTTGTAGAGGAAGGTATCAGTGAAGATGAAGAAAACACAATCCCTAACCACCTGAAACCAGTCTGGCAGGAAGGAAAGGTATATAAACAGATAGTTACACCACAGTGTGTTATATGTCATAATAAATAATACATTATAGGGACTTCCCTGGTGGTGCAGTGGTTAAGAATCCACCTGCCAGTGCAGGGGACACAGGTTCGAGCCCTGGTCTGGGAAGATCCCACATGCCACGGAGCAACTAAGCCCGTGCGCCACAACTACTGAGCCTGCGCTCTACAGCCTGTGAGCCACAACTCCTGAGCCTGTGCACCACAACTACTGAAGCCCGCGCACCTAGAGCCCGTGCTCCGCAACAAGAGAAGCCACTGCAATGAGAAGCCCGCTCACCGCAATGAAGAGTAGCCCCTGCTTGCTGCAACTAGAGAAAGCCCACACACAGCAACGAAGACCCAACACAAGCCAAAAATAAATAAGTTAATTAATTTAAAAAATATATATATATACATTATAGTTGTTTTTATAAAGCGATTTCTCAAGGTATTAGCAAAGGCTTCACTGTGAGTGTGACTTTAGAGCTGGGCCTTGGAGGGTCAACTGAAGCTCCATATCAGGGAAGAGGGGTCAAAGAATTACAGAAAGAGTGGTCTGCACGAGGGCAAAAGGGCAAAAAACTGCCCTGCTTGGCAATGAGGAAACAATTGGCCTGGCCACAGGGTGTGTAGTGCATGTGAGAATCACAGAACTGATAAGGAGCAAGAGCTGATGGGAGATGACAGCCAGGTGGCCAAGGACTTAACAGCTGACTTTAAAAGGTTAAATAATTTCTTTTAGTCAAAGGAAAGATAGGGAAATGTTGGAACTGGGATGACAGGTCCAGATTTGTATTTTCTAGAGAATACTCTGGCAACAGCACTTCTTGGTGAATCCATTTAATTTTTCTTAAGAACTATCTGGAAAGCTGTACCTGGGAAATGGGAAGGCAGGAAGGAAAATTTAGACACATCAGAGCATGGGATACTTTGGCCTAGTATCGTCCTGCAGGGGATTTAGAACAAAACAGGAGTTCAGCGTGCATGAGGGAGATGGAACAGGAGGCAGAAAGAGAATTTTAGCAAATGTGAAGTTAAACACGGATGCTTTTGCTTAATATTTATTTATTTATTTACTTATTTATTTATGGCTGCGTCGGGTCTTAGTTGTGGGACGCGGGCTCTTCGTGCGGCGTGCAGGCTTCTCTCTGGCTGTGGTGCATGGGCTCCAGAGCGCGAGGGCTCTCCTTGTGGCGCGTGGGCTTAGTTGCCCCACAGCATGTGGGATCTTAGTTCCTCAGATTGAACCCACATCCCCTGCACTGGAAAGCAGATTCTTAACCACTGGACCCCTAGGGAAGTCTGAAACATGGATTGTTTTAAAGCAGGGTCGGCACCCTATGGCCTGTGGGCCAAATCCAGCCTTCTGTCTATTTTGTCCAGCAAGCTAAGAATGTTTCTATATTTTTAAATGGTTGGGGGGGAAAAAAAACCCTCAAAAGAAGTATAATATTTGTGACAAGTGAAAATTATATAAAATTCAAATTTCAGTATCTGTTATTAAAGTTTTACTATAACACAGCTATGCTCATATGTTTATGTATCATCTTTGGCTGCTTTCACACCACAGCAGCAGAGTTGAATACTTGTGACAGGGACTGTATGGCCTGAAAAGCCTAAAATACTTACTATCTGGCCCTTTAGAGAAAAGGTGGCAGGGCTGTCCAAAGAAAGTTGTAAGTCTAGACATTGGGAAGCCAGCCCTCTGCCTTCGTCCTGCTGTTGGGTTCCGGAAGGTATGTGTGACCCGAAAGTAAGGTAAATGTGCGTGCCCCCAGTGGTGCTGCATAGGCTTTGCAAAGACTGGGGGATTTGCTACACTGGTCTATTCAGGCCCTCGGGGTATACATCTCTCTTTGACAAACCCCATCCCTACTCCCCAGTTTCCTGCACCAGAGGTCCATGACCCAGAATCCATAACTTTGAGTACAACTATTAGCATTTATGATTCAGCTGTCTTTAAATAAAGTTTACAAAAGGATTTGATGGGCTAGTTTGGGAATTTATGAAAATGCTCTCCAAGCTGCAGACACTGATGTGAAAACGAACTTCTAAGTACAGCCTCTTTGTAAATTGTGGACCTGTACATAGTGGCTTAGAGTATTGTGGAATTTTCATTCATGTGGTTGAGCCTAAGTCGATGTGACTTAATAGTGTTAAGGCTCATAAACGATGACTAGGGCCTGGAAGCACGCCAGTAAAGGTTTCCTAATTACTACATGCTGACTACTTCAGATTATTGTTGGAAAGCTAGTGAATGAGGCAGACAGGATGTAACACTAGAGATTAGTTTTATGAATTAGAATTTATCACTGATTTCAAATTATGTCTGGAAGAAAAGATACTGGGGTGGGGATTAACTAAGGTGCAGTTTAGTTCATAGGACTTAAACCTAAATGCCTTTATTGATAAAAATTTATAAAGAACTACTCTGCAAAAACATTTCTAGTTTTTACGCTTAAAAGCATGAAATGTTTTACATAATTGTTTTTTAATCCATTGTAGAAACACTTATAGAGTGCTTGTGAGGTGCCTAAAGCCATGGCTGGTCCTGGTGATACAAAAATAGGTAAAACATGGTCCCTTTCCTCAAAAAAAACAAGTACTCTTACAGAGAGAAAACCACAAGAGAAAAGCAAAATTAATAAATTCATTCATTCATAGATAAAATGAAAGTATTGTTTAGTTCAGTTTTGACACAAAGGGAGTAGTCATTTCAAGATAAACATGCTAATGTCTATAAAGCATCTGGAGTTTCTTAGCAGAAAGACTAAACAAACACAAAATTATCAAAGACTAAGTCAATCTTTATTTTTAATCCTAGACACAGTAGAGGAAAAAAGACTTAGGTGGTACCTTTTGGTCACTGATCCTAAAGTTGGAAAGGGCAATTACAGTCATCAGAATCTGAGGGGGATTGGACCCACCACAGATACCAGAATCCACGGATGCTTGAGTCCCATATTTGCCCTTGGTATCCACAGACTCCAAATCTATGGATTCATCCAACTGCAGATCCAGATCATAAATATTACATGATCTGTGATTGGTTGAATCCACGGATATGGAACCCCGTAGATACTGAGGGCCTGTATATTTATTGAAAAAACTGAGTATAAGTTGCACCCATGCAGTTCAAGGGTCAGCTGTATTACTCAAGATAAGCTACCACATGCCAGTGATCAGAATCCTGACTTAGTTAAATCTGTATCCCCAGAAGTTAATACCATGCAATATATACAAAAAGGGCTTACTATGTTTGTTGTATAAATGTTTTACTACTTTATTGTGAACCCAAATTTTGAATGTGTTTGTAAAATATAATTCGGAAACTGGTTTTAGGAAATTCTAGCCTATGGTCATAATAAGAGTATTTTGGCTGCATTAAGTTACAAAGCAGGGCTTCCCTGGTGGCTCAGGGGTTAAGAATCCACGTGCCAATGCAGGGGACATGGGTTCGAGCCCTGGTCCGGGATGATCCCACATGCCGCAGAGCAACTAAGCCCGTGCACCACAACTACTGAGCCTGCGCACCACAACTACTGAAGCCCGCATGCCTAGAGCCCGTTCTCTGCAACAAGAAGCCACCGCAATGAGAAGCTCGCACACCGCAAGGAAGAGTAGCCCCCACTCACCACAACTAGAGGAAGCGTGCATGCAGGAATGAGGACCCAACGCAGCCAAAAATAAATTAAAAAAAAAAAAAGTTACAAAACAGTGTGAGGCCAGAAGTTTGCCCCTGGCAATTATTAACCCTCTGTATTGAGCAAGGCAAAAGGCAGAAAGTTCCCAAACTCAACCCATCATTTGAATTTATTATTCTGTACCACCTTGATAAGGATAATGGGACTTTCTGAGACTCTTGTGAAAAGAAACTGCTTTAAAATATCCAGCATGAGCATAATTAACTCTTTGTTAAATGGAACTAACAATAACAGCCATAATAACAATAATAGTCATAATAATAATAAATTCTAATAGGTGTAATGTAATATGATATCATAATGTCATATACAATGGGAAGATTAGATATGTAATATTTTTAATGTGCTTACACAGTGTCTGGGACATAACAATTGCTTAGAATGTAATATTTTATTGTTATCCACACTTACTGGAAGAACAATGGTGCAAATAAACCAAACTATTTCTTCTGAAACTTGGGACTAATTGCATAAATTTTCATTCAGCAATGGATTTCTTTCCTTGAATTAAATCTGCCCTTGTTGGTTTCATTTTTTATTTACTCATTCATTCATAACGTATTCATTAAAAACCATTCAAGCAAACATTTAGTGAGCTTAATCAACCTCGTCTTCCCTTATATTTTTAGGGCTGGGCTAAACATTCAAATATACCTTGATCCCTACTCTCAAGGAGATCACAGTCTACTAGGGAAGCCAGACAAACAAATCAAAGATTAAGGTGTCTGCCGTAATATAGGTGTGCTTGTGTACGGTGAGGTAGAGCTTGAGTCCACAATTCAGTGTTAAGCTTCCTTTAAAGAGGCAGTGCTTGGGCAAAAATTTTAAGAAATTAGTAAAGTTTAGCAAAGTAATGGAGGTAGGAGCCAGAATCATTCCAGGGAAAACATGACATTTTTAAAAATGCAATTTTTTTTTTTTTTTCCCCTGAAGCAATGGATACATGTTGGGTGTCTATTTGGCTTCCTAAAAATCTGATTTAGAGACAAGGATTCATTGTATCAGTGGGGTGATCCCAGGAGACACTGGGAGGACTGTGGGAAAGTAAGCTGGGAAAGGAGAGGCAGCCACAAAGGTTACTTTATCAAGTCTGTTACCACTGTGGTAAACACAGATAAATGGAAATCAGTTACACTGGGGAATTCTGGGAGTTGATATAGGACACAGGCCCTAGAGTTATCTAACCAGAGGAAGGAAGTTGGACTACTCATTCATGCATCAGTTTTTGATATTTGTTGGTTGAGGACAGCTAGAGGAGAAAGACGTCAGGCAGTTCGAAGTCAGTCTCACTAAAATGGTAAGGCCTTGGGATAGGGTGGCGGGGTGGGATCTCAAACACTACTTGCTGACTTTGGCAGACCTAGAAATTAAACTTATGGGCAAGGATGGATGATGTAGAGGTTTTCATATAGTGCCTGTGAACTTGAACTTTCTCCTTTCTCCTTAACATTCAAGAGCTTTTGAAATGTTTTTTAAAAGAGGTAAGGGAAATAAGTTTTGTTTTATAAAGTTGGCTTCTGCTAACTCTTTGGAAGATGGACCAGAAGGGGCTAGGCTAATTTAGAAGCTACTGCAGTTCTCCTCACAAAAGTCATGCTGGCTTGGAGGAGCTTCAAGATGGCAGAAGAGTAAGACGGGGAGATCACCTTCCTCCCCACAAATACATCAGAAATACATCTACATGTGGAATAACTCCTACAGAACACCTACTGAACACTGGCAGAAGACCTCAGACCTCCCAAAAGGCAAGAAACTCCCCACGTACCTGGGTAGGGCAAAAGAAAAAAGGAAAAACAGAGACAAAAGAATAGGGATGGGACCTGCACCAGCAGGAGGGAGCTGTGAAGGAGGAACGGTTTCCACACACTAGGAAGCCCCTTCGCGGGCGGAGACTGTGGGGGGCAGGGGGGGGAGCTTCGGAGCCACGGAGGAGAGCGCAGCAACAGGGTGCGGAGGGCAAAGCGGAGAGATTCCCGCACAGAGGAACGGTGCCGACCAGCACTCGCCAGCCCGAGAGGCTTGTCTGCTCACCCGCCAGGGAGGGCGGGGGCTGGGAGCTGAGGCTCGGGCTTCGGTTGGATCGCAGGGAGAGGACTGGGGTTGGCGGCGTGAACACAGCCTGAAGGGGGCTAGTGCGCCACAGCTAGCCGGGAGGGAGTCCGGGAAAAGGTCCGCAACTGCCGAAAAGGCAAGAGACTTTTTCTTGCCTCTTTGTTTCCTGGTGCGCCAGGAGAGGGGATTAAGAGCGCCGCTTAAAGGAGCTCCAGAGATGGGCGCAAGCCGCGGCTATCAGCGCGGACCCCAGAGACGGGCATGAAACGCTAAGGCTGCTGCTGCCACCACCAAGAAGCCTGTGTGCAAGCACAGGTCACTCTCCACACTGCCCCTCCCGGGAGCCTGTGTGGCCCGCCACTGCCAGGGTCCTGTGATCTAGGGACAACTTCCCTGGGAGAACACACAGCACACCTCAGGCTGGTGCAACGTCACGCTGGCCTCTGCTGCCGCAGGCTCGCCCCGCATCCATACCCCTCCCTCCCCCCGGCCTGAGTGAGCCAGAGCCCCCTAATCAGCTGCTACTTTAACCCCGTCCTGTCTTAGCGAAGAACAGATGCCCTCAGGCGACCTACATGAAGAGGTGGGTCCAAATCCAAAGCTGAATCCCAGGAGCTGTGTGAACAAAGAAGAGAAAGGGAAATCTCTCCCAGCAGCCTCAGGAGCAGCGGATTAAATCTCCACAGTCAACTTGATGTACCCTGCATCTGTGAAATACCTGAATAGACAACAAATCATCCCAAATTGAGGAGGTGGACTTTGGAAGCAACGATATATATATATATATATATATATATATAGTTTTTTCCCTTTTTCTCTTTTTGTGAATGTGTATGTGTATGCTTCTGTGTGTGATTTTGTCTATATAGCTTTGCTTTTACCATTTGTCCTAGGGTTCTGTCTATCCGTTTTTTGTTTTTTTTTTAGTATGGTTTTCAGCACTTGTTATCATTGGTGGATTTGTTTTTTGGTTTGGTTGTTCTTTCTTTTTTTTTTAATTACTTACAAAATTTTTTTAATAATTCTTTTTTCTTTTTTCTTTTAATTTAATTTTACTTTATTTCCTTCCTTCCTCCCTCCCTCCCTCCCTCCCTCTCTCTCTCTCTTTCTTTCTTTCTTTCTTTCTCCCTTTTATTCTGAGCCGTGTGGATGACAGGCTATTGGTGCTCCAGACAGGCGTCAGGGCTGTGCCTCTGAGGTGGGAGAGCCAAGTTCAGGACATTGGTCCACCAGAGACCTCCCAGCTCCACGTAATATCAAACGGCGAAAATCTCCCAGAGATGTCCATCTCAACGCCAAGACCCAGTTCCACTCAAGGACCAGCAAGCTACAGTGCTGGACACCCTATGTGAAACAACTAGCAAGACAGGAACACAACCCCACCCATTAGCAGAGAGGCTGCCTAAAATCATAATAAGGTCACACACACCCCAAAATACACCACCAAACGTGGACCTGCCGACCAGAAAGACAAGATCCAGCCTCATCCACCAGAACACAGGCACTAGTCCCCTCCACCAGGAAGCCTACACAACCCACTGAATCAACCTTAGCCGCTGGGGGCAGACACCAAAAACAACGGGAACTACGAACCTGCAGCCTGCGAAAAGGAGACCCCAAACACAGTATGTTAAGCAAAATGAGAAGACAAAGAAACCTACAGCAGATGAAGGAGCAAGGTAAAAACCCACCAGACCTAACAAATGAAGAGGAAATAGGCAGTCTACCTGAAAAACAATTCAGAATAATGATAGTAACGATGATCCAAAATCTTGGAAATAGAATGGAGAAAACACAAGAAATGTTTAACAAGGACCTAGAAGAACAAAAGAGCAAACAATGATGAACAACACAATAAATGAAATTTAAAATTCTCTAGAAGGGATCAATAGCAGAATAACTGAGGCAGAAGAACGCAGAAGTGACCTGGAAGATAAAATAGTGGAAATAACTACTGCAGAGCAGAATAAAGAAAAAAGAATGAAAAGAATTGAGGACCATCTCAGAGACCTCTGGGACAATATTAAATGCACCAACATTCGAATTATAGGGGTCCCAGAAAAAGAAGAGAAAAAGAAAGGGACTGAGAAAATATTTGAAGGGATTATAGTTGAAAACTTCCCTAATATGGGTAAGGAAATAGTTAATCAAGTCCAGGAAGCATAGAGAGTCCCAAACAGGATAAATCCAAGGAAACACACACCAAGACACATATTAATCAAACTATCAAAAATTAAATACAAAGAAAAAATATCAAAAGCAGCAAGGGAAAAAAAAATAACATACAAGGGGATCCCCATAAGGTTAACAGCTGATCTTTCAGCAGAAACTCTGCAAGCCAGAAGGGAGTGGCAGGGCATATTTAAAGTGAAAAAAGGGAAAAACCTACAACCAAGATTACTCTACCCAGCAAGGATCTCATTCAGATTCAATGGAGAAATTAAAACCTTTAGAGACAAGGAAAGCTAAGAGAATTCAGCACCACCAAACCAGCTTTACAAGAAATGCTAAAGGAACTTCTCTAGGCAGGAAACACAAGAGAAGGAAAAGACCTACAATGACAAACCCAAAACAATTAAGAAAATGGTAATAGGAACATACATATTGATAATTACCTTAAATGTAAATGGATTAAATGCTCCAACCAAAAGACATAGACTGGCTGAATGGACACAAAAACAAGACTCGTATATATGCTGTCTACAGGAGACCCACTTCAGACCTAGGGACACATACAGACTGAAAGTGAGGGGATGGAAAAAGATATTCCATACAAATGGAAATCAAGAGAAAGCTGGAGAAGCAATTCTCGTATCAGACAAAATAGACTTTAAAACAAAGACTATTACAAGAGACAAAGAAGGACAGTACATAATGATCAAGGGATGAATCTAAGAAGAAGATTTAACAATTGTAAATATTTATGCACCCAACATAGGAGCACCTCAATAAATAAGGCAAATGCTAACAGCCATAAAAGGGGAAATCAACAATAACGCAATCATAGTAGGGGACTTTAACACCCCACTTTCACCAATGGACAGATCATCCAAAATGAAAATAAATAAGGAAACACAAGCTTTAAATGATACATTAAACAAGATGGGCTTAGTTGATATTTACAGGACATTCCACCCCAAAACAACAGAAAACACTTTCTTCTCAAGTGCTCATGGAACATTCTCCAGGATAGATCATATCTTGGGTCACATGTCAACCTTGGTAAATTTAAGAAAATTGAAATCGTATCAAGTATCTTTTCTGACCACAATGCTATGAGACTAGATATGAATTACAGGAAAAAATCTGTAAAAAATAGAAACACATGGAGGCTACACAATACACTACTTAATAACCAAGAGATCACTGAAGAAATCAAAGAGGAAATCAAAAAATACCTAGAAACAAATGACAATGAAAACACGATGACCCAAAACCTATGGGATGCAACAAAAGCAGTTCTAAGAGGGAAGTTTATAGCAATACAAGCCTACCTTAAGAGACAAGAAACATCTCAAATAAACAACCTAACCTTACACCTAAAGCAATTAGAGAAGGAAAAACAAAAAAACCCCAAAGCTAGCAGAAGGAAAGAAATCATAAAGATCAGATCAGAAATAAATGAAAAAGAAATGAAGGAAACGATAGCAAAGATCAATAAAACTAAAAGCTGGTTCTTTGAGAAGATAAACAAAATTGATAAACCATTAGCCAGACTCATCAAGAAAAAAAGGGAGAAGACTCAAGTCAATAGAATTAGAAATGAAAAAGGGGAAGTAACAACTGACACTGTAGAAATACAAAGGATCATGAGAGATTACTACAAGCAACTCTATGCCAATAAAATGGACAACCTGGAAGAAATGGACAAATTCTCAGAAATGCACAACCTTCTGAGCATGAACCAGGAAGAAATAGAAAATATGAACAGACCAATCACAAGCACTGAAATTGAAACTGTGATTAAAAAATCTTCCAACGAAAGCCCAGGACCAGATGGCTTCACAGGCGAATTCTATCAAACATTCAGAGAAGAGCTAACACCTATCCTTCTCAAACTCTTCCAAAATATAGCAGAGGAAGGAACACTCCCAAACTCATTGTACAAGGCCACCATCACCCTGATTCCAAAACCAGACAAAGATGTCACAAAAAAGG
The DNA here is from genome assembly GCF_028564815.1 of Eubalaena glacialis. Lineage (NCBI taxonomy): Eukaryota > Metazoa > Chordata > Mammalia > Artiodactyla > Balaenidae > Eubalaena > Eubalaena glacialis. The sequence goes on from NC_083721.1 coordinate 116,109,375, forward strand.
AAAACTACAGACCAATATCACTGATGAACATAGATGTAAAATCCTCAACAAAATACTAGCAAACAGAATCCAACAGCACATTAAAAGGATCATACACCATGATCTAGTGGGGTTTATCCCAGGAATGCAAGGATTTTTCAATATATGCAAATCAATCAATGTGATACACCATATTAACAAATTGACGGGGAAAAACCATATTATAATCTCAATACATGCAGAGAAAGCTTTTGACAAAATTCAACACCCATTTATGATAAAAACTCTCCAGGAAGTAGGCACAGAGAGAACTCACCTCAACATAATAAAGGCCATATATGACAAACCCACAGCCAACGTCGTCCTCAATGGTGAAAAACTGAAACCATTTCCACTAAGATCAGGAGCAAGACAAGGTTGCCCACTCTCACCACTATTATTCAACATCATTTCAGAAGTTTTAGCCACAGCAATCAGAGAAGAAAAACAAATAAAAGGAATCCAAATCGGAAAAGAAGAAGTAAAGGAGTCACTGTTTGCAGATGACATGATACTATACATAGAGAATCCTAAAGATGCTACCAGAAAACTACTAGCGCTAATCAATGAATTTGGTAAAGTAGCAGGATACAAAATTAATGCACAGAAATCTCTTGCATTCCTATACACTGATGATGAAAATTCTGAAAGTGAAATTAAGAAAACACTCCTATTTACCATTGCAACAAAAAGAATAATATACCTAGGAATAAACCTACCTAAGGAGACAAAAGACCTGTAAGCAGAAAATTATAAGACACTGATGAAAGAAATTAAAGATGATACAAATAGATGGAGAGATATACCATGTTCTTGGATTGGAAGAATAAACATTGTGAAAATGACTCTACTACCGAAAGCAATGTACAGATTCAATGCAATCCCTATCAAACTACCACTGGCATTTTTCACAGAACTAGAACAAAAAATTTCACAATTTGTATGGAAACACAAAAGACCCCGCATAGCCAAAGCAATCTTGAGAAAGAAAAATGGAGCTGGAGGAATCAGGCTCCTGGACTTCAGACTATACTACAAAGCTACAGTAATCAAGACAGTATGGTACTGGCACAAAAACAGAAATATAGATCAATGGAATAGGATAGAAAGCCCAGAGATAAAGCCACGCACATATGGTTACCTTATCTTTTATAAAGGAGGCAAGAATATACAATGGAGAAAAGACAGCCTCTTCAATAAGTGGTGCTGGGAAAACTGGACAGCTACATGTAAAAGAATGAAATGAGAACACTCCCTAACACCATACACAAAAAAAACCTCAAAATGGATTAAAGACCTAAATGTAAGGCCAGACACTATCAAGCTCTTAGAGGAAAACATAGGTAGAACGCTCCGTGACATAAATCACAGCAAGATCCTTTTTGACCCACCTCCTAGAGAAATGGAAATAAAGAAATGGGACCTTATGAAACTTAAAAGCTTTTGCACAGCAAAGGAAACCATAAACAAGATGAAAAGACAACTCTCAGAATGGGAGAAAATATTTGCAAATGAAGCAACTGACAAAGGATTAATCTCCAAAATTTACAAGCAGTTCATGCAGCTCAGTATCAAAAAAACAAACAACCCAATCAAAAAATGGGCAGAAGACCTTAATAGACATTTCTCCAAAGAAGATATACAGAATGCCAACAAACACATGAAAGGATGCTCAACATCATTAATCATTAGAGAAATGCAAATCAATACTACAATGCGATATCATCTCACACCAGTCAGAATGGGCATCATCAAAAAATCTACAAACAATAAGTGGTGGAGAGCATGTGGAGAAAAGGGAACTCTCATACACTGTTGGTGGGAATGTAAATTGATACAACCACTATGGAGAACAGTATGGAGGTTCCTTAAAAAACTAAAAAGAGAACTGCCATACGACCCAGCAATCCCACTACTGGGCATATACCCTGAGAAAACCATAATTCAAGAAGAGTCATGTACCACAATGTTCATTGCAGCTCTATTTACAATAGCCAGGATATGGAAATAACCTAAGTGTCCATTGATGGATGAATGGATAAAGAAGATGTGGCACATATATACAATGGAATATTACTCAGCCATAAAAAGAAACGAAACTGAGTTATTTGTAGGGACTTGGATGGACCTAGAGTCTGTCATACAGAGTGAAGTAAGTCAGAAAGAGAAAAACCAATACCATATGCTAACACATATATATGGAATCTAGAAAAAAAAAAGTGGTCATGAAGAACCTAGGGGCAAGACGGGAATAAAGACGCAGACCTACTAGAGAATGGACTTGAGGACACGGGGAGGGGGAAAGGTAAGCTGGGACAAAGTGAGAGAGTGGCATGGACATATATACACTACCAAATGTAAAATAGATAGCTAGTGGGAAGCAGTCACATAGCACAGGGAGATCAGCTCGGTTCTTTGTGACGAGCTAGAAGGGTGGGATAGGGAGGGTGGGAGGGAGGGAGATGCAAGAGGGAAGAGATATGGGGATATATGTATATGTATAACTGATTCACTTTGTTATAAAGCAGAAACTAACACACCATTGTAAAGCAATTATACTCCAATAAAAACGTTAAAAACAAACAAACAAAAAATCATGCTGGCTTGAACAAAGGTGGTGACAGGGGGGAAGTAGTAGAGTGGGTGGTGTAGAAATATATTAAGGTGAAGGAATTCTGAATTCATGTGTAAGGAGGAGGAGATGGAAGAGGCACAGGAGATTCCAGGTTTCTGTCTTGGAAAACTAGATAGAAGGCAGTACCTTTCACCCAAATTGAGGATTCCAAGAGGAGGAAACAAATGAGGGAATGATCAGTGAGATCAGATTTGGAAATTCTGTGTGTGCAGTAGGCTGTATAAATCCAGAAATTAACATATTTCTGAACTGGAGACATAGCTTTGAGCTTTCTCAGAGCATAAATGGTGGTTGAAACTGTGTTAGAGATTGTCTAAGCAGGCTCTAGGCTCCTGGAAGATGAAGAAGTTAAGGTCTAGTGGGGAGCAAGGCAGGTAAGCAATTATGGGATGGAAGTACTGGCATAAAATGCCATAGGAGACTTAAATTTTAGGGGAAGCAAGAAAACTCAACCCAGAGGGTCTTTTTATGTCAAACATGAAGGATGAATCTGTATTGATTAGTGGAGTGACTGGGGACTGGAGCATTCCTGGCAGGACCACCTGTTGCAAAAACAAGCTTAAGAGGGCAAATCATTGAACTTTTGATAAGTTAATATACAACCAGGCTAAAGTTTGCTTTTCCATTATTGCTGAATAAAGGCACTCCCTGAAAGTGAATGTGAACTCTTTGAGTGCAGGAACAATCTTTGTATCCCCAGTAGCTAGCACACATTAGGTGCTCAATAAAAGTTGGTTGAAATGATGGCGTCTGTTCAAATAAATAATGTAATGTAATGTAACACAAAATAATTTCAGAAAGACTACTCTCCTACTTAACTGAGAGAAAAACTTGTAATCAGGTCATTTCATTCATTCAATAATTATTTAATCCACTACTATACAAATTGCAAGCCCTGTATCTATTCCTTAAGGCCCCATAAGAACACCCAGCAGGCAAACAGTGCTTTCCTTAGTTAATGGAAACAATAGTCCATTTAAATGAAAAGGCATCTGATTCAGACTTTTATTTACATAAACAGGCTCTTCCCTTAGTCCTGATTAGAGACTTCCTATTATAAACATATTCAATCTAAACTAGCCCACCTACTATTTGCCTTAATTTGTTGCCCTGACCTCTAGTAACTTTGTTATTATTTCCCTAACACCTAATATAGCACCTGACTCAGAGTCCTAGTTGTGTAATAAGTATTTGTTAACTAACTCTCAGAAGTTAGGTGACTTATGATTAAAATGACGACTTCACATTCAGTATTCTAAAGTTTTCTGCATCGTGGTGAATCTATCATTTTTGACCACATGGAAATCTTTCTTCAGTGTTCTTGTAAAGGTACTACTATTTTGCTTTAGAGATCTACCCCTCAGTCACTAGATACATTTCTGGAAAGCACTCCTAAGCTACACTCCCTCTCCTGGCCAAGATATGGGAACAGGACCATGGTAGACAAAGCCTATACTTTTTAAATGTAATTTGAAATTTGAATAAAGTGACACAGGAAGTGAAGATGGTAGGTCCCTCTTACTCTACTCTAACTCGTATTTTTTCTTAACACTGGGTCTTCAGATTTATTTTTGACTTATGAGCCACCCCATAAATTGCAATAAATTTTGTTTTAGCTTAACTCATTCAGAATTAGATTCTGCTGCTTGTAACCAAAGGATTCTAATCGCACATAGTTCTAAAATTCTATGAGACTTACTTTAGTAAGAGGAGAGAGAAAAGGAGGAGAACAGAAAATAACAGAAGCACACTGAATGGAGAGGCAAAGCAAATAAAACCGAAAGATAAATTTTACCAAACTAATCTTTTTTTTTTTTTTAACGAAAAGATGAGTTGTATATTTTTTAATTATTAAGTGTGAGCCTGCAGTTACTGGCTTTCAAATTTGGTGAGCGTAATGATCACGTGGGACACTTGTTTAAATGTAAATCTCCAGGCCCTGCACCCAGAGGTTCTGATTCTGTTGGTCCATGTGGGGCCTGGGTATAGGCATAATTACAAGCTTCTTAGATGATTCTCAGGCCATGCTTTGGAAACCACTGCTTTAGGTTCTACTGTATATGAAAAATGGCAGTTAATCAGGTCTGTGAGCACAGCAAAACAGGCCTGCTCCCAGCTCAGTTTTGCTAAACAATCCCAAACTTCTAGTTTTGCTAAACAATCCCAAACTTCTAGTCACGACAACAGTCTGATGAAATGTTCTAGCTTTGCCAGTGACAATGGTGGCCTATCAAGTGGACTGCAAGATATATGTATGTATAATAAAACAACAAAGGCTAATTTTCAATTTTTATTTTGCTGAACAAGGGCCAATGAAATTACAAGAGGGAGAACTTAGAAAACTAAAACCATCATCTTTATTTTATAGTCCAATTTTTGTTATTTAGAGAAAAGCACCTTTCATATGGGTATAACTTTATTTCCTATTGATCTTTTATATATGCTTGTGTTCATTCAAAATACCACCATCTGCATGAGAAGAAAATCTTTATTATAAAGGGTGAAAATTCATTATTACAGAGAATTCCTTAAAGTTGAGGTGGGGTGGTGCCAAGACATTAATTTTTTTTTTTTTTAAGACTTTGATGTGTTACTGGACCAACCCTACAAGTAAAGTTATCTATCAGGCCAACATACGTACATACCATGTAATGTCCATAGACTTATTGGAAAAATTGAGTTTACTTTTTCAAAAGCCAAAAAAATGGGTCCCATGTGGTCCTACCTTAGCATTTGTACACAACAAAGAATTCCAAATACTTTTCCAAAAATGTGGTTAATGCTTTTACATAAAATCTTTATATAAAAACTATAAGACAAATATGTTATAGGAAATAGCCAAGGTGTGTCTGTGTTTGTATGCAATGCCAATTTTTGGTTACAATATTTTTTCAATATTTTATGATATTTAGTTTGTAATAATTTAGTTTGTAATAATTGTTCAATTATACCATAGATGCCATGCAAAACTTTCATCCTGGAAACAAAGAATAGCATTTTTAAATTCCTTTTAAATTTTAAATTCAGTTCAACATGATTAAAAAATTGTTAATTGGAAACCCACAAGATGCTCATTACTCCACTAGACACTGGGGAAAAAATGTATAAAGTGACAGATTTTATAATACAACTCTAAAAAGCAAGAGATTCAAAAGTAGATTTTAAAAACCAGAAGCTAGCCAAGGCATGGTAAAGATGACTATGAGGTCACAGTTGTAGAATATGGAACCCAACACACAGTCCTCAAGGAAGTCCATGTAATAGCCCTAAAGTTAACAGAAGACCTCTGTTCTCTGTCCTACTTCCTGCACATGACACTCACAAGGTTTACATTAGGGATGAAAATGTGCAGTGTAAACTAGTGTCTGAGCACTGAATTAATATTTAGGAATTAGTCATGGACTTGGAGAAGCACTTTTCATTATTTATACAGAAGCTTACTAATCATAGAATCAAAGAAATAAACACAAAACTTTTTTATTAGGAATTCAGGTCTAAAAAAAAAGTTGTTTCGCTCTATGCTGCTGGTACATGTGACAATCGCAATAGACCATGTGGGCTATAACTTTCACCAAACATTTACCAAACATTCCCTTTTTGCAGCAGAGAGACGACTAGGTTAAAGGGGAATTATTATTCTTGTAACCCTTCTTTGCACTATTTTTCATTGGTCTTTGGCTTTTCCTTCCTGGTAATCTTCATTTATCTGATAATCCTTACTTTTGATGATAATTCTCAGACTGTGGAGAGCAGGGGTAGGTTCAGTTGCTTCCTTCATTAGCACCAGGAATATGGGAATTTTTAATTCAATTCAGCATGACTCAACAATTGTTAATTGGATATCCATGTGATGCCCAGTACTCCATTAGACACTAGGAAGGATGCAAAAGATGTATTACAGGATTCGTGCCCCCAGGAGCTGGAAATCCTACTGAAAGGTAGATAGATAAGAACCAGATGGGAGTACTATGAGATAACAGGTGAAGCTTTGGGAATGAGGGTGTTGATGGTGGCAGTGCCCCTTAGCAAGGAGCTGTCTTGTGTTATTAGACTTGGTTTTTGTTTTTTTTTAAATTAATATATGCATAGTATGTCTCTTGGCTTATACTTGCTTTTAATGCTCAAGAGAATAACAGTAGGAATATTCTTACGAAAACCAGGCAGGACGGTATTCAGCAGAATAGAAATTTGCAAATTATGGGTAGATGGTTGTCTCTCAGTGCTAGGAGAAGGTTGGATTACATAAAGCAGATGTGGATAATAAAGGAAAGGAATTCCATATCTGTTGGAATGTACATCTAGATGATTCTCTGTCAAAAAACAGTGATCTTCAGACTCCTTTAACCCTGAAGCAAATTTAAATGAAAATAATACATGGTTTGCCATTTCAAAATCTTGCCCAACCAGAGTCAAGCATAGAATTATCAGTAATGAGTAATAAACTGAGAAATGAAGTTAGAAAGAGAAGTATAAAATGGAATTAAGCCCCAGGGAAATGATCTTTCCCCAGCTTGGAGCTAGGACAGCCTTAAGTATCTTCTGGATGTTGTCTATTTTTTACAAGGATCCCAGTGTTGTCATCTGCTTTCCCTCTGCTAAAAGTGACTGACTAACTGGAGGTAAAAATCAGTTTGGTACTACCACAAAAATGATAGGTTTTTACGTGTTAACTTTATTCATGGTTGTGTGAGAGCCATTTGGTTCCAGAAGAAGATGCTATAGAGCTTTCGCATAGTTTTTCTGGGTGAAGGAGGCAATTGGAGATGGAAAACAGCTCACTTAGAGCCCATGGGTCAGCTTAAACTATTTCATAAGCAATCAATTAAACGATGCTTCAGCAAGCAGAAAGGCTTGCTAAAGCAGTGGGAATTTACTATATAAAAAGAGGGTGACAAACATTAGAAGACTAATAATCAAGATAACAAAATACTGTTATTGAGAAATCATTGAGACAGTCTGAGCAAGAGTTGACCAGCTCAAACTTTTTTTGTTTTAAAAACAACAAAAAAATATAAGGCACAGAGGTCACACATTAGTGTTTTTGTGGAGGGAAATTATGAAACTAGATGAAGGCGAGATTTCTCAGCTTTCAGTCTGCAGCACTTTGCATCACACTGGTGGTTTCCAACTGGCAGCATCAGCATCATGTGAGAACTTGTTAGAAATGCTACCTCTTAGTCGCCGCCCCAGACCAATGAATCGGGGACTCCAGGGGTGATGCCCAGTAAGCTGTGTTTTAACAAGTTCTCCAGGTGGTTCTGATGCACAGTAAAGTTTGACAACCACTGCACCGCGATGTGGCTCTGTCACAGAAGGCTGGAGAGGCTGATTTGGACCGAGACTGTACCTATGCAGTCAGAAAGCCAAGCACCAAGCTGGAACATTCGTGGGAGGAATGAGGCCTCACTCTGACAGGGGAGATGGACTTTTGGGTTAAATAGTAGAAGAAGTAGAAGGTTAATAGTAGAAGGGAAATTCCAAATTCAGGATCTAAGTAAGAACTCCAATTCTCTAAGAACTACCGGGTCTTTTACGGCCTAGGCCTTACTTCCACCTTAACTCCTTCAGTAAAAGTTTCAACTGTGCGGATTTGGGAACTGTAAGGGTGTATTTCTAATTTTATAATGAAAACCAGTAGAAGAAAAAAATGTCACTTTTCAAAATTGACCTTTTTTGCTTCCTGTGTTAAACATAATTATTTTGAAAATGACAAACCTCTCTAAATTTAGTTTATGTAACATATGGAAGATTAAGGGGAAGGGAGGAAAAAATAACTCAGAAGAGATGAGGCAAGGTTGAGTTTGCCTATTTTACATTATTACTGTAAAATTCCTTCGCCCTGAAAAACACTCAAGTTTCTTTTCCATGTGACTCACTAGCAAATTTCTGTTCCTTAGATGTGGATCCTGTATTGTGTGGATCAGGGATATCAAATAACCAAAATATGAAAAAAAAAAATCACAGCTTATATTTTAGTGTAAGAATAAGGAACTAAGCAAGTAGAAAATCCCCTTTCATGACTGAGAAACTCATGTTAAGCTTAGCAATATTAGTAGCATTAAAATACTTTTATGTTATATCCTCAGGATATCCATGAATAATGAAAGCTACAACCAACACTGCTGCCATTAGTTAAATGTGGCTCACACAAAGATCTTATAAACTGCTTCTAAAAGGTATACTACGTTTCACTCATTTCCTTTTATCCCCCTCTATCCTTTTTAAAGACGTGGACTCATTTTTCTGGATAATACCTTTTAAACTCTTTATCAAATATGTACTCAATAACTATCAACTACTGTAGGAAAATGCAACTCAGTACCTGAAACCATAATATACAAGATAATTATCAGGGCCGTATACTCAATTTGTCAGATAGTTTTCTATTTACCACCCATAACTGAAGCCATTTCCATAGCAGAGATTGTAGGTACAAAGAGAATAAGAATTTTGTTAGGAGATAACTGTGAAATAAAATGAAGACCTTGTAGTAAAAAGTTTGTTACTATTTAAGAATGTTTCTTCTGGTGTTCCTGTCTTTCCTTTGCAAAGTATACGTTATTTTTAGATGTGCAGATATAATTAGAACCCAGTGTTTTAAGCTTCCAAAATTGTGGAAAAGAATGCTACTTATGTACTTAAGTATTTAGGGCTAACACAATGATACGGTGCTCAAATCTCTACAAAGCTTGCCTGAACAGAAAACCATGATGCTTCAGGCATATAACAGGGTGGTGCCGCTGTGTTTGCTGAGATAGTTCTCAAGACTGTTTTTTCAACACAAGCAGTCTTTCAAATGTACTAACAAACTCCACATTCATAAAATTGTCCATGAAAAGTAGAGAATATCAAGAAGTGTATTGAATGTAACCTGCACTGATATAAAAAAAGATACTGACTTGTTATTTTCTACTCTGAAGTGTAAAGTTAGCGAGAGACTGAGAAAAGGAGCTGTTTGTTTAATAAAATAGTTACCATTTTGAGAACTGATCCAGCTCTCATGGATAAAAAGTTTAATTGTGTGAACAAAGTAAAATACTGAAAATATCTAATTCTCTACTGCACAGCAGTGACCACTATACAGCTTAATCTCTCTCCTCCAGTGAATACTCAGTATGACAGGCCAGGTTTCTGGTTTTCTGAGGCAGCTACTCAATGACTAGCAATTTAAATTCATTCCTACAACTGAATTCATAACAACTTCCCTACCAAAACCCTAGAATCAAGTTATATTGTTTTGATCAGACAATGTTAAAGAAAATAAAATGCATTTTTAATAATTCCTCTTCCATCACAACTTTTTTTCAAGTCTCTGATACAAAGTTACTTCCAAATACACTTTATGAGAACAATCAGACTAGTTTCCTCATGGTCAGCAAACTCCTTCATTTATACTATTCTGTTATTCCTCTTTCTTATACGTGTCCTTCCTCTTCCTCAGTATTGCTGCAGGCACTCTGAAAAATGATCAAATACCTAATTAATGATTCTAAAGATCTTTGTCTTATTTCTATTACCTTGAGGAAAAATGGAAAAGAAAGGGGAGTCCATATTTGTGGTGAACCTATTGTGTCAAATACAGAGATGTGGAATTTTTACAAATAGTCCTTGTGATTGCTATAATCATAAGAGGTAGCTGTTATTGTACCCATTTTGCAGAGGAGGAAATTGAGGCCCAGAGAGACTAAGCAATAGCTATGGGGCAAAATGGTATTTGAACCTAATAACCTAGTTGTATGTAACTCCATAGCTCATGCTCTTTGTAACCTAAGTAAAATATTGCCCCTGGAATTTTTACTAATGTTAATTATACCTTTATATAAAAATACTTTTATTTAATGACTAATATTTTCAAAGCACTATCGTATACATCATCCCATTTCAAGGCAGCTGGTAGAATGGGGTGCTTGTTGCGGGGTGTTGTGAGGAATAGCAATAATGTATATAAAGTATAACATCCAATGTAAGACAAGTGCTCAGTAGCTATTATTATTATTACTGATCCTCCCAGCAAGCTTAGAAGTTAGGTAGTACAATTGTTATCATGCCCCCCTGACAGACTTTTCCTACAAAGATTAATCCCATTCACGTTATACTCCACAAGCAAGAATTACTTTAAAATTTTTATTTTTAAGGCATTTACTTACAGGAATCTCAAAACCCCATATTCAACTTCAGTTTGTTTGCAATGCAGCCAGGCAGGCAGGGAGTAGAAGGGAAGTAGGTGTGAGACGGGCTTACAATCTTTCCCAGCCAAGTCAGAATTGGAAATTTTGCCTTCCTTCTCCAAAATGAGTCTCCTTTCCACTGCACCAAAGTGATACAGGAGGATTTTCTTTCTCCTAAGTGTCATCATCCTCTTCTTACAAAGGATAATGTAATGGCGAGCCCATCCTTCAGTTCCTTGCTTGCACAGGGAGGGAGTGCCCCCTGATATCGGTGCAGACCACGCTAGTTTACCTCGGTGAGAGCCGTTATCATGACGCAGAGGATGGTTCCGGTTTGACTTCTGTGGCCGCATTCCTGCTCTCCGGATAGTAGGCAGAGAAGTGCAAGAAAAGTACTTGGTATCAGTGACTCACAGCAAGACAGGAAATGTCAAGCGGGTCCACCCTTCCTTCCTGCCCTCCCGACCAGCTGAGTTGCAGAACCACAGGCCACAAGGAGCCTAGAATCTTGGTGAGCAGGGCTGGAGCCACAGACAGAGTCTGGGCCACTGCAGTAGGCTCGCCAAATGGATTAAAATGTCAGGACCCAGCTGCCGGGAAAGCACACTCTCTTCATCCTAGAGAGCACTGTTTCTGTTGAGATTTCTCTTTTCACTTTTACACAGTATCTGCCTGGTATATTCTGGCCCTTGCATTGTTCTTAAACAGTGGGCTTGACACAGTTAATTGAGTGGTCCCCATTTATACTCTGTTTAAAAAACATGCAAGAAATGATATCAATCATCATTATCAAGCAATGCCTTCACAATGCAAAACGGCAGTGTGTGTCTCTCCAGCAAAATGTAAACACATCTACAGCAGTGTTTTGAACCTAGTGTAAAATTGCTTCAATAAAGTTACATTATGTTTCTCTTCATGAGAGCAGCAAATGATTATGATGATGATAAAGGCTAACAATTATTACATTAAGAACTGCCCTAAGCACTTTATATATTTTAAGTCATTTAAGTCTTACAAATACCCTTTGAGATAAGCATTATTATTGCTCCCATTTTACAAATGAGGAAGTTATCAAAATGAATGAAAGCCTTTCCACTGTCTCCCCAAATTGTTTTCAAACCTCACAAATAATAAACAAAGCTCAAACAAAATAAAAAAAAATCATAAATGAAGCTGCTGCTGACAGTGATTTGTTGTAAGAGTCAAATGAATAAATGACACAAAATGATGACATACATGTTTCTCACAACTGGCCAAGTTCAGCAGTACATTTCCAATTCAAGTTAAGACTCTGAAATAAGTCATTACAGCAGACCAAATTTGTCAGTATCTTTTGTCAAGGCCACTTCCCTCTCTTCCTGCAGGACAGCAATGTCAGAAAGTGGCAGAAGTCTGCATTCCTGAGTGTTATTATATATAACCTTTCAGTTCTCACCTCCTTTTATTTTCCTGCTCTCTCCAAGCTCAGCTCACACCCTGTGTTCCGGCCGTGCCAAAATACTTTCAGTGCGCTTGGTCCTTGTTATGTGTCTTTTTTTTTTTTTTTATAAATGTATTTATTTTTGGCTGTGTCGGGTCTTTGTTGCTGCACGTGGGCTTTCTCTAGTTGCGGCGAGCGGGGTCTACTCATCGTTGTGGTGCGCGGGCTTCTCATTGCAGTGGCTTCTCTTGTTGCGGAGCACGGGCTCTAGGTGCGCGGGCTTCAGTAGTTGTGGCTCACGGGCTCAGTTGCTCCATGACATGTGGGATCTTTCCAGACCAGGGCTCGAACCTGTGTCCCCTGCATTGGCAGGCGGATTCTTAACCACTGCACCACCAGGGAAGTCCCTTGTTATGTGTCTTTGAATAAGGTGCTCTTTTCTTTTTTCTCCCCCTCTGTTCCACCCAGGGAGTGCCTGCAGCATTCAGAATTCTATTCATCTGTTCATACACTCAAAGAGTATTTACTGAACACTTATTATGAGGCAGACATGGGGAGAGGGGAGAGAGAAGAAGGTCACTGTTCTGATGAAACTTTCATTTTACTGCAGAAAGAGAGACGAAGTTTTAAGAAAGAAAAAAAAGAAAGAATGGATGAGGTAGGGAAGGAAGGAAAGAAGTAAGGGAGCAAGGGAAGGGCGGTGGGAGGAAGGGAAGAAGAAGGGAGGAGGGGAGTTACTAACTCATTATGGTTAGGGTTAGGCAGGCCATATGACATTCAGTGACATTGGATGTCAGGAATCCAGTCACGTAAGCTGAGCTCTGAATGACAAGAAGGAGCCAGTCATGCAGAGCCAGGAACCATTAATTCAAAGGCGCTAAGCTAGAGAGCAAGCCTGGCTCCCAAGAACTGAAAGGAGCCAGCGTGACTGAGGTGCTGCCAGAGGGCAAGGCAGCCACCAGACCCCATTGGCTTTGTAAGGCCTGTAAGAAGTTTAAATTGAAAATTTAAAGCAGAGGACTGATAGAATCTAATATATTTTAATAAACCTCTCTGGCTGTTGAGTGCACATTGGGTTTTAGGGGGTCAGGTATAGAAGCAGGAAGACAAATTAGGATACAGGTGCAGGAGGAGCCATGGCGATGCTTTCTTCTCTGTGCTCACACAACATTTTGCCAAGACTCAATGTTAAGGTTACACGTTCTTTACAAACTGATATATGTTTTTTCCTCTTCTACTAGATAATCAGATCCTTGAAAGCAGGGATGAATCATCATTCCACAATAAACATTCCCTGTATAAATAAATTAATAGAAGAATGAATGAATAAAATAAGGTCCCTGCCCTCAGAAAGCTTAAAGTCTCTGAAACAAACATCCATTCAAGTAACCAGACTGCAGAGTAGGTTATTCACATTGTGGAAGAAATAGAAAGCATTATATGTGAGGGCAGAGGAGGGAGAAAGAGGATTATCCAACTGAGAGTGTGAAACTGAATCAAAACATCAGGGTCTGCCGTTCTTTAACACAGTGGGATGTTAAAACAAGGTGGCAGGAGTTTGACAGAGAACAAATTGAGTCGGCTTCCCCTTCTGATGTTTCACAGTTTTAGATAAGGGCTGTATTTAGACTGAGTTCTGGGTCAACATGCAACTCAATGACTCTGTTGAGAAATGATTTATCTCTGCTGGACTATTAAATAAAAAGTAAACAAGAGTGTCAGATTACTTTTGGATTGTTCAAATTACAGCAAAACCCTGACATTTAGGTGAAGTGTTCATGTTTTAAATGTTTCTTCTTGGAGTTATAAAAAGATCAACCGGGCTTCCCTGGTGGCGCAGTGGTTGAGAATCTGCCTGCTAATGCAGGGCACACGGGTTCGAGCCCTGGTCCGAGAAGATCCCACATGCCGCGGAGCAACTGGGCCCGTGAGCCACAACTACTGAGCCTGCGCGTCTGGAGCCTGTGCTCCGCAACAAGAGAGGCCGCGATAGTGAGAGGCCCGCGCACCGCGATGAAGAGTGGCCCCCGCTCACCGCAACTAGAGAAAGCCCTCGCACAGAAATGAAGACCCAACAAAGCCAAAAATAAATTTTAAAAAATTAAAAAAAAAAAAAAAGATCAACCATGAGGAAGAGTCAAGTGTGTTCTTAGTGTATTCTCTTCCTCCTTTTCTGTAGTTCACTCTCCCCAGGGGCTCCCCTGTCTCTACCCAAGATTTCACAGCCCTCCAGTTGCACAAATATAGGCCTTTTTCTCTCGCTCCCTTTCCCTTTCTGTTTCACTCCCCCTTCCCCAACCTACCTCAACTACCTATCCATCTAGCTATCTGTCATAAGTTAGTTTTTTGTCCCATAACAAAACAACACAATATTTTTTTTTTATTTTTTATTTTTTAAACATCTTTATTGAAGTATAATTGCTTTACAATGGTGTGTTAGCTTCTGCTTTATAACAAAGTGAATCAGTTATACATATACATATGTTCCCATATCTCTTCCCTCTTGCATCTTCCTCCCTCCCACCCTCCCTATCCCATCCCTCTAGGTGGTCACAAAGCACCGAGCTGATCTCCCTGTGCTATGCGGCTGCTTCCCACTAGCTATCTATTTTACATTTGGTAGTGTATATAAGTCCATGACACTCTCTCACCCTGTCACATCTCACCCCTCCCCCTCCCCATAACCTCAAGTCCATTCTCTAGTAGGTCTGTGTCTTTATTCCCATCTTGCCACTAGGTTCTTCATGACCTTTTTTTTAATTTTTTTTTTTCCTTAGATTCCATATATATGTGTTAGCATACTGTATTTCTTTTTCTCTTTCTGACTTACTTCACTCTGTATGACAGACTCTAACTCCATCCACCTCATTACAAATACCTCCATTTCATTTCTTTTTATGGCTGAGTAATATTCCATTGTATATATGTGCCACATCTTCTTTATCCATTCATCCGATGATGGACACCTAGGTTGCTTCCATGTCCTGGCTATTGTAAACAGAGCTGCAATGAATATTTTGGTACATGACTCTTTCTGAATTATGGTTTTCTCAGGGTATATGCCCAGTAGTGGGATTGCTGGGTCGTATGGTAGTTCTATTTTTAGTTTTTTAAGGAACCTCCATACTGTTCTCCATAGTGGCTGTATCAATTTACATTCCCACCAACAGTGCAAGAGTGTTCCCTTTTCTCCACACCCTCTCCAGCATTTATTGTTTCTAGATTTTTTGATGATGGCCATTCTGACCGGTGTGAGATGATACCTCATTGTAGTTTTGATTTGCATTTCTCTAATGATTAATGATGTTGAGCATTCTTTCATGTGTCTGTTGGCAATCTGTATATCTTCTTTGGAGAAATGTCTATTTAGGTCTTCTGCCCATTTTTGGATTGGGTTGTTTGTTTTTTTGTTATTGAGCTGCATGAGCTGCTTGTAAATCTTGGAGATTAATCCTTTGTCAGTTGCTTCATTTGCAAATATTTTCTCCCATTCTGAGGGTTGTCTTTTGGTCTTGTTTATGGTTTCCTTTGCTGTGCAAAAGCTTTTCAGTTTCATTAGGTCCCATTTGTTTATTTGTGTTTTTATTTCCATTTCTCTAGGACCTGGGTCAAAAAGGATCTTGCTTTGATTTATGTCATAGAGTGTTCTGCCTATGTTTTCCTCTAAGAGTTTGATAGTGTCTGGCCTTACACTTAGGTCTTTAATCCATTTTGAGTTTATTTTTGTGTATGGTGTCAGGGAGTGTTCTAATTTCATACTTTTACATGTACCTGTCCAATTTTCCCAGCACCACTTATTGAAGAGGCTGTCTTTTCTCCACTGTATATGCTTGCCTCCTTTATCAAAGATAAGGTGACCATATGTGCGTGGGCTTATCTCTGGGCTTTCTATCCTGTTCCATTGATCTATATTTCTGTTTTTGTGCCAGTACCAAACTGTCTTGATTACTGTAGCTTTGTAATATAGTCTGAAGTCAGGGAGCCTGATTCCTCCAGCTCCATTTTTCGTTCTCAAGATTGCTTTGGCTATGCGGGGTCTTTTGTGTTTCCATACAAATTGTGAAATTTTTTGTTCTAGTTCTGTGAAAAATGCCAATGGTAGTTTGATAGGGATTGCATTGAATCTGTAGATAGCTTTGGGTAGCAGAGTCATTTTCACAATGTTGATTCTTCCAATCCAAGAACATGGTATAGCTCTCCATCTATTTGTATCATCTTTAATTTCTTTCATCAGTGTCCTATAATTTTCTGCATACAGGTCTTTTGTCTCCTTAGGTAGGTTTATTCCTAGATATTTTATTCTTTTTGTTGCAATGGTAAACGGGAGTGTTTTCTTAATTTCACTTTCAGATTTTTCATCATTAGTATACAGGAATGCAAGAGATTTCTGTGCATTAATTTTGTATCCTGCTACTTTACCAAATTCATTGATTAGCTCTAGTAGTTTTCTGGTAGCATCTTTAGGATTCTCTATGTATAGTATCATGTCATCTGCAAACAGTGACAGCTTTACTTCTTCTTTTCCGATTTGGATTCCTTTTATTTCTTTTTCTTCTCTGATTGCTGTGGCTAACACTTCCAAAACTATGTTGAATAATAGTGGTGAGAGTGGGCAACCTTGTCTTGTTCCTGATCTTAGTGGAAATGGTTTCAGTTTTTCACCATTGAGGACAATGTTGGCTGTGGGTTTGTCATATACGGTCTTTATTATGTTGAGGAAAGTTCCCTCTATGCCTACTTTCTGCAGGACTTTTATCATAAATGGGTGTTGAATTTTGTCGAAAGCTTTCTCTGCATCTATTGAGATGATCATATGGTTTTTCTCCTTCAATTTGTTAATATGATGTATCACGTTGATTGATTTGCGTATATTGAAGAATCCTTGCATTCCTGGAATAAACCCCACTTGATCATGGTGTATAATCCTTTTAATGTGCTGTTGGATTCTGTTTGCTAGTATTTTGTTGAGGATTTTTGCATCTATGTTCACCAGTGATATTGGCCTGTAGTTTTCTTTCTTTGTGACATCTTTGTCTGGTTTTGGTATCAGGGTGATGGTGGCCTCGTAGAATGAGTTGGGGAGTGTTCCTCCCTCTGCAATATTTTGGAAGAGTTTGAGAAGGATAGGTGTTAGCTCTTCTCTAAATGTTTGATAGAATTCGCCTGTGAAGCCATCTGGTCCTGGGCTTTTGTGTGTTGGAAGATTTTTAATCACAGTTTCAATTTCAGTGCTTGTGATTGGTCTGTTCATATTTTCTATTTCTTCCTTGTTCAGTCTTGGCAGGTTGTGCATTTCTAAGAATCTGTCCATTTCTTCCAGGTTGTCCATTTTATTGGCATAGAGTTGCTTGTAGTAATCTCTCATGATCGTTTGTATTTCTGCAGTGTCAGTGGTTACTTCTCCTTTTTCATTTCTAATTCTATTGATTTGAGTCTTCTCCCTTTTTCTCTTGATGAGTCTGGCTAATGGTTTATCAATTTAGTTTATCTTCTCAAAGAACCAGCTTTTAGTTTCATTGATTTCTGCTATTGTTTCCTTCATTTCTTTTTCATTTATTTCTGATCTGATCTTTATGATTTCTTTCCTTCTGCTAGCTTTGGGGTTTTTTTGTTCTTCTTTCTCTAATTGCTTCAGGTGCAAGGTTAGGTTGTTTATTCGAGATGTTTCCTGTTTCTTGATGTAGGCTTGTATTGCTATAAACTTCCCTCTTAGAACTGCTTTTGCTGCATCCCATAGGTTTTGGATCGTCCTGTCTCCATTGTCATTTGTTTCTAGGTATTTTTTGATTTCCCCTTTGATTTCTTCAGTGATCACTTCGTTATTAAGTAGTGTATTGTGTAGCCTCCATGTGTTTGTATTTTTTACAGATCTTTTCCTGTAATTGATATCTAGTCTCATAGCTTTGTGGTCGGAAAAGATACTTGATACTATTTCAATTTTCTTAAATTTACCAAGGCTTGATTTGTGGCCCAAGATATGATCTATCCTGGAGAATGTTCCATGAGCACTTGAGAAAAATGTGTATTCTGTTGTTTTTGGGTGGAATGTCCTATAAATATCAATTAAGTCCATCTTGTTTAATGTATCATTTAAAGCTTGTGTTTCCTTATTTATTTTCATTTTGGATGATCTGTCCATTGGTGAAAGTGGGGTGTTAAAGTCCCCTACTATGATTGTGTTGCTGTCGATTTCCCCTTTCATGGCTGTTAGTATTTGCCTTATGTATTGAGGTGCTCCTATGTTGGGTGCATAAATATTTACAATTGTTATACCTTCCTCTTGGATCGATCCCTTGATCATTATATAGTGTCCTTCTTTGTCTCTTGTAATAGTCTTTATTTTAAAGTCTATTTTGTCTGATATGAGAATTGCTACTCCAGCTTTCTTTTGATTTCCATTTGCATGGAATATCTTTTTCCATCCCCTCACTTTCAGTCTGTATGTGTCTCTAGGTCTGAAGTGGGTCTCTTGTAGACAGCATATATATGGGTCTTGTTTTTGTATCCATTCAGCCAGTCTGTGTCTTTTGGTGGGAGCATTGAATCCATTTACATTTAAGGTAATTATCGATATGTATGTTCCTATTCCCATTTTCTTAAATGTTTTGGGTTTGTTATTGTAGGTGTTTTCCTTCTCTTGTGTTTCTTGCCTAGAGAAGTTCCTTTAGCATTTGTTGTAAAGCTGGTTTGGTGGTGCTGAACTCTCTCAGCTTTTGCTTGTCTGTAAAGGTTTTAATTTCTCCATCAAATCTGAATGAGATCCTTGCTGGGTAGAGTAATCTTGGTTGTAGGTTTTTCTCCTTCATCACTTTAAGTACATCCTGCCACTCCCTTCTGGCTTGCAGAGTTTCTGCTGAAAGATCAGCTGTTAACCTTATGGGGATGCCCTTGTGTGTTATTTGTTGTTTTTCCCTTGCTGCTTTTAATATGTTTTCTTTATATTTAATTTTTGATAGTTTGATTAATATGTGTCTTGGTGTGTTTCTCCTTGGATTTATCCTGTATGGGACTCTCTGTGCTTCCAGGACTTGATTAACTATTTCCTTTCCCATATTAGGGAAGTTTTCAACTATAATCTCTTCAAATATTTTCTCAGTCCCTTTCTTTTTCTCTTCTTCTTCTGGCACCCCTATAATTCGAATGTTGGTGCGTTTAATGTTGTCCCAGAGGTCTCTGAGACTGTCCTCAGTTCTTTTCATTCTTTTTTCTTTATTCTGCTCTGCAGTAGTTATTTCCACCATTTTATCTTCCAGGTCACTTATCCGTTCTTCTGCCTCAGTTATTCTGCTATTGATCCCATCTAGAGTATTTTTAATTTCATTTATTGTGCTTTTCATCATTGCTTGGTTCCTCTTTAGTTCTTCTACGTCCTTGTTAAATGTTTCTTGCATTTTGTCTATTCTATTTCCAAGATTTTGGATCATCCTTACTATCATTATTCTGAATTGTTTTTCAGGTAGACTACCTATTTCCTCTTCATTTGTTAGGTCTGGTGTGTTTTGACCCTGCTCCTTCATCTGCTGTGTGTTTTTCTGTCTTCTCATTTTGCTTATCTTACTGTGTTTGGGGTCTCCTTTTCACAGGCTGCAGGTTCGTAGTTCCCGTTGTTTTTGGTATCTGTCCCCAGTGGCTAAGGTTGGTTCAGTGGGTTGTGTAGGTTTCCTGGTGGAAGGAACTAGTGCCTGTGTTCTGGTGGATGAGGCTGGATGTTGTCTTTCTGGTGGGCTCGTCCATATCTGGTGGTGTGTTTTGGGGTGTCTGTGGCCTTATTATGATTTTAGGCAGCCTCTCTGTTAATGGATGGGGCTCTGTTCCTGTCTTGCTAGTTGTTTGGCATAGGGTGTCTAGCACTGTAGCTTGCTGGTCGTTGAGTGAAGCTGGGTCTTGATGTTGAGATGGAGATCTCTGAGAGATTTTCGCCGTTTGGTATTACGTGGAGCTGGGAGGTCTCTTGTGGACCAGTGTCCTGAAGTTGGCTCTCCCACCTCAGAGGCACAGCCCTGATGCCTGGCTGGAGCACCAAGAGCCTTTCATCCACACGGCTCACAGTAAAAGGGAGAAAAACTAGAAAGAAAGAAAGAAAGAGGATAAAATAAAATAAAATACAGCAATTATAATAAAAAATAAGAAAAAAATTATTAAGAATAAATTTATTAAGAAAAAAATTTTTTTTTAATTTTTAAAAATAGATTTATTAATTTTTTATACTAAAAATAAGAAAAAAATTTATTAAGAAAAAAAATTTTTTAATTTTTTAAAATAAAAAATATGAAAAAACTTATTAAAAATTTTTTTTTTAATTTTTTAAAAATAGAAATTAAGGAAAAAATTATTAAGAAAACATTTATTAGGGAAAAAAAATTTTTTTAAGTAAAAAAAAAAAAAAAAAAAAAAAAAACGGACGGACCTAACCCTAGGACTAACGGTGAGAGCAAAGCTATACAGACAAAATCTCACCCAGAAGCATACACATATACACTCACAAAAAAAGGAAAAAGGGAAAAGTTAATATATCCTGCTCCCAAAGTCCACCTCCGAAATTTGGGATGATTCGTTGTCTATTCAGGTATTCAACAGATGCAGGCACATCAAGTTGTTTGTGGAGCTTTAATCCGCTGCTTCTGAGGCTGCTGGGAGAGATTTCCCTTTCTCTTTGTTCGTACAGCTCCCGGGGTTCAGCTTTGGATTTGGACCCGCCTCTACATGTAGGTCGCCTGAGGGCGTCTGTTCCCCGCCCAGACAGAACGGGGTTAAAGGAGCAGCTGATGCGGGGGCTCTGGCTCAGTCAGGCCGGGGGGAGGGAGCGGTACGGAGGAGGCGGGGCGAGCCTGCGGCGGCAGAAGCCGGCGTGACGTTGCAGCAGCCCGAGGCGCGCCGTGTGCTCTCCCGGGGAAGTTGTCCCCAGATTACGGGAGCCTGGCTGTGGCGGGCTGCACAGGCTCCCGGGAGGGGCGGTGTGGGGAATAACCTGTGCTCGCCCACAGGCTTTTTGGTGGCGGCAGCAGCAGCCTTAGCGTCTCATGCCCGTCTCTGGGGTCCGCGCTGATAGCCGCGGCTCGCGCCCGTCTCTGGAGTTCGTTCAAGTGGCGCTCTGAATCCCCTCTCCTTGCACGCCGCGAAACAAAGAGGCAAGAAAAAGTCTCTTGCCTCTTCGGCAGCTGCAGACCTCTTCTCGGGCACCCTCCCGGCTAGTTGTGGTGCGCTAGCCCCTTCAGGCTGTGTTCACGCAGCCAACCCCAGTCCTCTCCCTGGGATCCGACCGAAGCCCGCGCCTCAGCTCCCAGCCCCCGCCCGCCCCGGCGGCTGAGCAGACAAGCCTCTCGGGCTGGTGAGTGCTGCTCGGCGCCGAGCCTCTGTGCGGGAATCTCTCCGTTTTTCCCTCTGCGCCCCTGTTGCTGTGTGATCTGCGCTGATACCCGCGGCTCGCGCCTGTCTCTGGAGCTCGTTTAGGCGGCGCTCTGAATCCCCTCTCCTTGCGCACCGCGAAACAAAGAGGCAAGAAAAAGTCTCTTGCCTCTTCGGCAGCTGCAGTCTTTTTCCCGGACTCCCTCCCGGCTAGCACCGAAGCCCGAGCCTCAGCTCCCAGGCCCCGCCCGCCCCGGCGGCTGAGCAGACAAGCCTCTCAGGCTGGTGAGTGCTGGTTGGCACCGCTCCTCTGTGCGGGAATCTCTCCGCTTTGCCCTCCGCACCACTCTGGCTGTGCTCTCCTCCGTGGCTCTGAAGCTTCCCCCCTCTGCTACCCGCAGTCTCTGCCCACGAAGGGGCTTCCTAGTGACAACACAATATTTGACTTAAAACAACCATTTATAATGTATCACAATCCTGTGAGTGATCTGGCTAGCTCTTCTGGATTAGGCCAGCTCATCTGGGGCTGAATGCTCTAAAATGGCCTCCCTCTCATGTCTGGGGCTACAGCCAGGACACCAGGGATGCTTAAGGCCTTTCTTCATGTGGTCTCTCATCCTCAAGGATGTCTGTCCACATGGTGACAGAAAGGTCCCTAGCAGCAGGAGAAGGAAAACCCTATTGGAAGCACTTTTCAAGCCCTTGCACCACATTTTCTAATGTCCCATCAGCCAAAGAAAGTTAGCTGTCCAAGCCCAGGTTCAAAGGATAGAGAAATAAACTCAATTTTTTGATGGGAGTCATGGCAAAAATTCCATTGCAAAGGGATACAGGGATATAAGTAATTTGTGTGATCCATCACACTATCATTTTGGAGAAATCCCATAAATTTAATTCACACGAAGGTGATAAGGACCCCTAACAAGGTGGTTTGCTTTATAACTTGGCAAAATATCTCACCTCCAGGGAACCAGTGTCTAGAGTCAGAATTGCAGGCCCAGTGGTAGATGAGAAAGAGCTTTTCTTCTGCAAAGGCCCCTTCTGCAGCCCTTCCAATCCTGATCTACAGGCAGCCACGTATCTGAACACAGATTCCACACCCGCTCCTCCCACCCCTTAGAGAGTTACATCACAGTGTGCTTGACAAGCATGATTTGACATATGGAAGGGAGTCCATCAATCACTTGACTCTACCAAACACCTGGTACATAACTGCTCAATAAATACTGAATTAGTTAATTCATGTGTGCATGAGTGTGCCTAAGAGTGTATCAAGAGAGAAGGAGGAAGGGTGAGCATGCAAAAATACCAGCTCCATTCCAAATACTCCCCTAGGGAGTTAAGAGACAGCATGGCAGAGTAGAACTGACATGGGCTTGAAAGCCAGCTGAACATACTGCCTGTGTAACCTTGAGCAAAATTCTTAACCTCTCTAAACCTAGTGCCCTAATCTATAAAATGGGCATAATAATACCTTTGCTACAGGGTCATTATAAAAATTAAATAGAATGATATACATGGAATACCTAGACCAATACATGACACATTAGAGATATTTAGTAATTAGCAGGGAGCAGAAGCCAAGCCTAGCTTCCCACACAAATTCCATTCTTCACTTCCTCCTTCCTTCTGTCCCAGTGCCACCTTCCCTTGGTGGTCTGCCTCCTTCCACCTACCAGCCCTTGACCAGCCCAATCAGAGAAATGAGCATGGCAGGAAGTGGAGAAATTCACCTGTATCTTTAGGTTCCATCAGCAAGATGTCATTCCAGCTGTGTCACTGGAAGGTAATTAAAGCAATGGGAAAGAGTGACCACAGTTAATCTTACCTCTAAAAGTAAGGCTCTGGCTACTCATTGTCTGCCATTTTGGTTCTCAAAAACTCACAGCAGAAGCAACTACCTAGACCCAGATTTGACCAGCAGCATTTGTGCATTTGGCATTCAGGAGGTATGGACAGATTTCAGTTAAATGTTGTAGACAGAACACATGAATTTCCTTCTCTGCCTTCCCACCTCACATTCCACTGAAATACCTGTTTAAAAAATATATAAATGAAATAAATTCATAATAAATCCCCGTATCAGGGAATGAAAGATTTCTATATATTTCTCCAAGATATGCAGAGGATGGGATCGTAGACTGTCTGGATTCAAATGTCAGCTCCATCAGTCATAAGCTATATGACTTTGAGCAACTGTTTCCTTATTTATTAAAATGTGAAAAATCATAGGACCTATGGCACTGGGTTGTTGTGTAGGTTGGCCAAGTTATATGAAGCACTAGGATACTTCCTGGAACACAGGTCAATAAAAATTAGATTTCACTGTTATAAACAGAAGCCAAAGAATTTACAACTAAGAAATTACACAGAAGAAAGCTGGAAGCTCAAAGCTTGGAACTGGCAAGAATTCCAGGGGAACATGAATGAAAAATCAAGGGTATTAGTTTAATGTATACAGAAAAACTACAAGAGTCCGTCTTCCCCCTGTTCTCTACTCCCACATCTACATGCAGGGGTGATGTGTCCCCTAATTAAACTAAAACCAAAGAAGTATTCTCTAAAGAAGTTGAGTAACTTGTCTGTGAAGGGCTAAGGCTCCTGTGCTAGGTGCCTGGTACATAAGGAGTAGCCTCTCTATTTTTAATGACTAAATGAATGATTTAACTTTAAAGGGATCACAAAATGATACATGGAAAAAAAAAATCCACACCTCGGCAACCTTTCTGAAACTTCACTATGTCAAAGATAAGAGCCTAAACATTTCTGAGAAGAAACAAGTTATCTATAAAGAAATGAGAATCAGACTGGTGTTAATCTCCTCCCCAGCAAAACTGGTCGCTAGAAGATAATGGAAAATGCTTTAAAAGTTCTGAGGGGAAATTCCTTTGAAACTAGAATTATATACCTATCTAAATTATTTTTCAAGTCCAAAAGACATTTTTAGACGTGCAAGAGCTGAGAATATTTTATCTCCCATGCATACTTTCTGGGAAAAAAAATATTGGGGGATGTACTAGAGCAAAAAGAAAAAATAATCCAGGAAAAATAAGGTCATGGAAGCCAAGAAAAAGGTGAACATGACAGTCACAAAAAAAGAAATCTATGAAAAATAATTAGATAAAAGTTGTTCAGCAGGCTTAGAAAATCAACAGTCCAAAGAGCAACAGGAAATCAGAAAGCTCTGAAGAGTAAGTCCTCACATTGAAAGATTCCTGTAGGAAATATTATTAATAAACTGAATGATCTTTGACAAGATGAAAGCATACTACAATTCTGTCCACAAGAAAAAAATTTAATTAGAATTTCCAAACAACAAACATGATATATAAAGAATCATGGTCTAAATATTAAAAAAACTATAATGCTGTGTGATATTTAATACACTGAAAGAGAGGAATCAATTTGACCTTGACACTTGGAATATTCTTCTTTGACTAGCATAGGTTAATTAACACAAGGCTACATTTCCTTCTTTATGGGTCTAATCATACTACTTTGTACCTTAAGTAATAATACTCGCATTATATAATAGTAAAAAAGCTTTTTATTAAAAAAAATTTTTTTTTCACTCAACCTATTGGCAAAGTGTAGAATAATCAACCATTTAGAACAACCCAAGTGATAGAAACATTGACAGTGTAAAAAGTTGGGACATGTAAATAGAGTAGAGATGGAAGAAAGCATATGGGGCATTAATTTCCTCATTTTATGTGATTATGAATACAAATTTCTGAAGTTGACAGACCAAGAAAGAAATATTAATATTATTTACAGATATAAAGGTCACCTCTCAGGATCTGTTTTGTTTCCTGAAAAATTGGATTGATGATCTACACTCTATCTCACAGCAGCTTTGCCACGAATGTCAAAACAATTAAAGGTATGGGAATACTGGGGGAAATAAGTGTCTTTATCATCAAAGTGTGTAGCTTCTACAGAAGTCTGGCCACTTGCTTATGCATCCTAACTGCAAATCATCAAAACATATTTAATATATCCAGTTACTTTCATCAGCTTTCTGTTCTGTGTAGTTCTCATAGTTTCCATCCCATGTAGAATCATAGGCCTTTAAAGTTGAAAAGACTTTCAGAGACTCTTGACCTCTGAAACTAAAAATTTCCCCTTTTCATAGGTGAGGAAACTGAGGCCACACAAAATTAACTGACTTGATAAAGTCAATGGCAATTAAATGACAAATTAGTCCTAAAACTAAGTGTCCTGAATCCTAGGGCAATGTTTTTCTGCTACATAAATAAAGAAATGGCCAAATAATAATAATACTACAGTTGACCCTTGAAAAACATGTGTTTCAACTGCTAGGTCCACTTATATGTGGAATTTTTTCAATAAGTATGTACTACAGTACTACACAATCCATGGTTGGCTGAATCTGTGGATGCAAAACCATGTATACGGAGCGCTGACTGTAGCTACACTTGGATTTTCGACTGTGTCTGGGTCAGCACCCCCAACCGCCCCTCTCCCCAGCTCTGTTGCTCAAAAGTCAACTGTATGGGGCTTCCCTGGTGGCGCAGTGGTTAAGAATCCGCCTGCCAGTGCAGGGTACTCGGGTTCGAGCCCTGGTCTGGGAAGATCCCACATGCCGCGGAGCAACTAAACCTGTGCGCCACAACTACAGACCCACCCTGCACTCTAGAGACTTCAAGCCACAACTGCTGAGCCCGCGTGCCACAACTACTGAGGCCCACGCACCTAGAGCCCGTGCTCCGCAGCAAAAGAAGCCACCGCAATGAGAAGCCTGCGCACTGCAACAAAGAGCAGCCCCCGCTCGCTGCGACTAGAGAAAGCCCGCGTGCAGCAACAAAGACCCAAGGCAGCCAAAAATAAATAAATAAATTTATATTAAAAAAGTCAACTGTGTGATAAATAGGTCCAGATAATAAATTGAATCTATGCGATTTCAGGAAAAAAGTTAGAACCCTGTAGTTTCATATGATCAGGGAATGTCCATGGTATAAATAGATATGCATTCTTAACTTATAAAGGTGTATTCCATAAATAGTTGTAACTATTTTATTATATAAGATTCATTGATTTGTTTTATATGCTAATGTCTTCTCAAGTATATTTACAAATTCTAGTGGGAAGTTCCATGTCTCTTAGTTCCTCTTTGCTTTTACAGGTGAATTGGGCTACAGCAAGCTTTCTATAAAAATTAGTTGGTTTGTTGTTTCTCTTCTGTATTTTTTTCTTTTAAATTTGTATTTGAAGCCATTTCAAACTTACAGAAAAGTTGTAAAAACAGTGCAAAGAACACCTGATTACTGTCTACCAAGATTTAGCAAATTTTAACATTTCTCTCTCATCTATGTATCCATCTATCTATATCTATTTATCTATCATAGATCTATTATATGTTACACTTTAAAAAATATACATATTTTTTCTTATCCACGTGAGAGTAGGTTGCACACATCATGCCCCTTTATCCCTCCACACTTGAGTTTGTTTCCTAGGAACAAGATTTTTCTTTTACATAGTAACAGTACAATTAACAAATTCAGGACACTTAACATTGATATAACACTTTAAAGTCTATATTTCAACTTTATCAATTGTACCAATAATATCCTTTTTAGTTTTTTCCCCTAATTCAGGATATTGTCTAGGATGTCATACTGCATTTTATCATGTCTTTTTAGTCTTATTTAATTTGGAACTGTTCCTCAGCCCTCCTCTGTCTTTCATACCATTGGCATTTCTGATGAATACAGGCCAGTTATTTCATACTGATTAAGATTCCGGTTTCTCTGTTGTTTCCTGGTGATTAAACTCAGATTACCCAGTTTTAGTTGGGTTGCTACATGATTGATGTGTCTTTCTCATGGTTTCAAATTTGGAGGAACTGGATGTAACTTTCCCTCTTATTGGTGAGGTTAATGTAGATCTACTTGTTTAAGATGTTATGCCATTTCTCCACTGTACACTCTTTTCCCTTTTATAATTATTAAGTAATTTGTGAAGAGATAATTTGAAACTATGTAAATATATTGTTCCTAATCAAATTTCCTCCCCTAGGTTTAGCCTATTGATCATTCTAGCTTGAATCAATTTCACTGGGATGGTTACAAAATGGTAATTTACATTTTATTTATCTATTAGCCTACTCTATCTACCTGGCAGTAAGGAATAGCTTTATTTTATTCCTTATTTATTTATTAACAGTTTGGACCCATTAATTCTTGTTTTATTCAACTATTTTCCATTAATGTAACTCTCTCTTTTTTTTCTCTCTCTCTCATGCCCAAATTGTCCTATATTTGGCCTGTGGGAACTCATTCAAGCTGGCTTCTGTGAACTTCTGACATGTTCTCATCATTTTTTGAGCACTTCCCTACTTCTGGCATTAAAAAAAAATCTCAGGCTCACGGTGTACCCTCACTGCCACTGCCCAAGAATCGGCCATTCTCAAGGAGTCCTCATTCCTTTTAGTGGGGAATGGTAGATTGCGTTTTGAAGTTGACATCATGGAGGTCAATCATGTCCTTCTAAAACACATCTCCTGGTTTAGTAGGAAACAGAATCAGAACTGAAAAGACATTAGGTCTCATCCAGAATGGAAATACTCTGTGCTTGATTTTTTTTTTCTTTTTTCCAGGATTAGGTAGTAGATGTCAGAAATGAATCCACAGCAACAAAATGTGCTGAAGTGTGTATAAAGGAAACATTTTAATTACCACATGAAATTAGTCTGCAAAACAAATCAATTCAATTAAAAATCTAGTATTTTAAGTGAGTTGAAAATCATTATAATTCCAAATGAAAATATAAGTTGTATCTTGGAGTTCTTCAAAATGGCTCAGCTTGAAAACAGTATATAAACACAAACTCAAAATATGTTTTTAAGCACACAATATGAAATACACAATATGAAAAAACCAATTATGAAATACGAAATTTAAAACCCTTAGTGTTTGGCATAAAAAAGTGCTAACATCTTTATGAATGAATTAAGGAGATTTAAGAAAAAGGTAGCCACTCATAAGAATTCAAATAAAACTATGTATATGAAATGTATAAAATTGTATAGGTGTATGTAATAAGATGCTACACATGCCCTTTCTACCTGAATAGTGTATGGCCATTTTCCAATTTAAACTCCATTTCTTTTACAATTTGACTTTTTTTTTAAAGAGCTAGCTGAGAAAGCAAAAAATACAGAAGACCAGTATATCAAACATAGTATTACAAAGGCAGGCTGGAGTGCATGTTGTCTTTGCCCAAGAAAAGCAGGCCTGCCTAAACCACAGTATCCCGGCAGTAGCCTTTCATTATGAAACCAGCTTGTGGCAATACTTCTTCTCCAGCCGTGAGGCAATTAAATATCTAAGAATGGACAATCCTCCAATCGCCTCACAAGTGTTAAAATCAGCACCAGAGCATGTTGTAACTCACCATATGTTGTAATTAAATGTAGGAACTCACACTTCTGTGTGGCCATAAAAACCTGTTTGGGGAGGGAGGCTGTGCCGTCTACAGTTGCCGCCAACCTGAGATCAGACAGTGATGTGGGGGACATACCTGGCTTCATACACTTACAAACACATCCTCATACAATCCCTTGGTTTATTTCAGATTCCCCAGGCTTCTCAGCTGCCACACTTGTAATAGCGAGAAAGAGATTTAGATCAAAAGAGACCACAGGGCGAGACAGGAGTCCAGGAGCATGACTGGACTAGAGTTTCCAGGTTCTGCTGTTTCCTTTCAAGTAATGAAATAAGTGAACATAAAAGAGGAGGCCAGGTTAAAAACAGAAAGGAGGCTGGGCAAGAAGCAGCCATGAGAAACCAGCTAGGAAGAATCAAGGGTAGCTGTGCCAGACCTGCTGAGTCTTGCTCATTTAGAGGGAGGCTACCTCCTATTGGTGAAACTACAGAGATGTCTAAAAAAAAAAAAAAAAAAAAAAAAAAAAAAAATATATATATATATATATATATTTTTTTTTTTTTTTCCTTTTTTCCCCCTAGTGCTCCAGGAGATTACAGCGTACTACAGTGAAAATACTTCAGGTTCCAATGGTAACTGATGGAAATATCCCTCAGACAAATGGTCTCAGCTGGAGGAGCTATTTATTAACTGGACTCGCTAAGCAGCACCTCTCACAGGCGTTCAACAGGAAATGCAGCCTTCCAGGAAGACTTGACTCAGCAGGAAGCAGCAGCTGGTGAGGAGAATTACCTGATTTACCTGCTCAAAAAAGTGTTAACATTGGGAACAGAGCGGATAAACTCTAATTACATTTGAAACAGAGTGAGGAGGAATTAACCCAGAGGAAAGTGGGACCAGAAGCTGTGGAGCTGGCTCTCTCCTCTCTGCCTGGTGATGTGGAGGAGGCAAGCTTTGCCACTGGCTTGCCACATTCCTAGGGAGGCGGATCAGCCGGCCTGAGGGGAAGCAGGAATGACTCAGGAGGACAGGAGACCCTGCGCTGGAGCCCCGAAATGTGTCTATCTTTCCATAACCCAGCTGGCATAGAGTCCCAAGGGATGTGAGGACTCCCCATGGGGTGGAAGGAAGTGAAGAGAGAGATCACATTGACAGTCAAGTCATCACGTGGTGACGAAGCTTGGGAGCCTTCCACTTATTGTTTGACTTGAGCTCCCTAGGAAAGAAAAGAATGCGCTGGCATTGTCCCATCACTGAGACCGTATAACTTGTCTCAGTTCCCTCTCTCTGTCCCTGCCTCTGATTACATTTATGGTAGATCCTTGTGGAGGCTGGCTAACATCATTATTTCTTATATACTGTAATACATTTATACAATAAAGAACTATGTCCCAGACACACCCATGGACCATCCTCTCATTATCTCCCTCTCCCCACCCCCTTCTTCCCTTCCCCTCTATAAGAAAGAGACAAGTAAGCAAGTTATAGAAAGGGTTCCTTTTATCAAACAACTTGTAGAATATTACAGGAGGAAGGCTGTTTCAGCCCATTTCCTATATTTTTTATAGCGACAGCATAATTATCATTGATGTTTGTAATGGAGGTCTGCACAACTGCAAATTCTACATCCTGAAGGCCTAAACTGTATTCTTTATAGATGGACTGCTATTTTATTGCATTCAGATTTTCGTCAATCCACGTGTAACATATTCGGCAGTGGTGATAATAAAGTAGAAAACCCCATTCTTCCCCATTTTTAAAGGAAGCTTCCTGAATCAGATACTGACAGGAACAGGGGAGAGCAATAATGGCCTGGGGTTCCTTTGGGAAGGTTGTTTTTACAAACAGGATGAGTTCAGAGTAGATGAGCTGAAAAACAAGGGCAGAATTCTCATTCTGGATTTGAATCTTTAATTGTAAAAGAAAACTAAAGAATGATCATTTAAAAATACTATTACAACCTGCTGTATAAATAAATAAATAAATAAATAAATACATACATAAATAAATAAAATTCAAAAATTCAAAAAAATACTATTACAAGGGTCGATATTCTCTATAATAATAAACCTCAATTGTTTTCTGCCATTATTCACTTTTGTATACATTCTTATGAGATTGGGACAGGCTGAGTGAATTGTGACACTTGAAAATAGATGAGTTAACAAGGGGTCGCCAAACACTCTTTTTTTCTTTTTGAAGTATAGTTGATTTACAATGTTGTGTTAATTTTTATATTCTTTTCCATTATGGTTTATCACAGGATATTGAATATAGTTCATGTGCTAAACAGTAGGACCTTGTTTATCCATTTTATAAATAATGGTTTGCATCTGCTAACCCCAAACTCCCAATCCATCCCTCCCCATCCCCTCCCACTTAGCAACCATAAGTCTGTTCTCTATGGGTCTGTTTCTGTTTCGTAGGTAGGATCATTTGTGTCATATTTTAGATTCTACATATGAGTGATATCATACGGTATTTGTGTTTGTCTGACTTGCTTTACTTAGTATGATAATCTCTAAGTCCATCCATGTTGCTGCAAATGACATTATTTCATTCTTTTCTATGGCTGAGTAGTATTCCATTGTATATATGTACCACCTCTTCTTTATCCATTCATCTGTCAATGGACATTTAGGTTGTTTCCATGTCTTGGCTACCAAATACTCTTTTAAAGGGAAGTGAAGAGAAGGATAAAATTGCCTGGTTTGATTGCCTGATCTGGATGATAAATGAAAACTGGATTTAATTATAAAGATAATGATAAGTATTGGCATTGGAAAGCAATGAAATTTTAATGTTAAGCCTAGTACACAGAGTTACGTACCTGGCGTTTCTTAAAATAGGCTGAACTACCAATTGCATGAAAAATTTTAGAGACCCTCCAAGCAAATTTTAAATTACAAAATTGGTGCAATAAGGGATAATTTGACTTTTACCTCTTCTCTGAATCTTGTGTATCTATAGGCACTTAATACTGAAAAGCATTAAAGCTATTCTGGAGTTCAGTATGTGAAGATGTACAAGCTTTTAGCTGATCCAGCCCAGCAAACCTGTTACCAAGGTAGAAACAAACCTAGAATTTTGGAGGTAAATATTTAATTTTTTAAAAGTCGAAGGCAAGATTTCCTTTCCTATAATTTACTATTATTAGAGAAACTATATGTGATATTTAAAATTTGCCAGTAGCATTTAAAATTATGCTTACAAATGCTAGTTGAGGGGACTAGATTCACAGCTCATATTCTTACGGCCCTGGGAAATCTTCATAAACTTTCAAAGCAAAGTTCTCAAGTCCAACCTATTATTGGCCACAGAGTTCCTCAGAGCAAAGTTTTCACACGTCCCTGGGACAGTTGGTGAATCTCAGTCACCTTTGACGTGAGATGCCTGGAGTTAATAACCACATTGGCTGATTGTGGCCCTGCCTCTCTTCACTTTTGCACGCCGGTGAAAGGAGGGGTTGACACCACTTGTGTAGACAGCAATTTTGTGTTAAAAGCTAGGAGTCAAACAAATGAAGGCATGCAGTTCCTTTCTATTACATTCTGTTTCCTTTCTGTGGAGGAGAAAATCGAGACTTCAACATAAGCGCAGAAATGATTGAAAATTGAATCCAGTTCTCAATATGAATAGGATTGAAGTATTAGGCAACTTAATAATTCATTTATAAAATAGTTCAGTAAATAGTATTAGTATAGATTTAAAGGAATTATAAATAAAATGCTGTTAAATGTTACTATTTAACAGCAATCCTTTAAAAACTTTTGAATTCTTAGGAATTATACATGCCTTAAAATTGCCCAAAATTTCATTCTGAATTTTCTATTAAACTTCATTTTGCCTCATTAATGCCAGAGACTGATTTTCAAAGTATGGATTTAATGTAGACAGCTCACAAATATTTGTCCTAAAAGTAGTCAGGTAGAAATGTGACGTTAAATTTCAGGTCCTATTTTTGTTTAGAAAATACATCTGTGTTAAAGTAGTTATAGTTATAACACTGAGAACTATGACTGTGCGTTTTTAAAAAATTTCTTGTTTGCTTTCACTTGTGTTTTCTAATGGTTATACAGGGTTTTTAATTTTTACAATCGGATAAAAATACATCAATTAAAAAATATCCAATGATGAACCAAACCCTAAAAAGAGGCTTTCACCTGCCCACCAGCACACCCAGATATGCCCATGCAGTGAACAGAAGAGATGGAATACCTTCATTATTCAACTAGTATTTATTAACAGCCTGCTATACATCAGATGCTGTGTTAAGTCCTGGATAGTTACGGAGCCTCCTTAATCCCTCGAGCCCATCTCTTCTTTCTAAAACAATCTTTATCCACAGCTTTTCCCCATCAGAAGAGAAACAACATGAATAATTGTAACCTGGACCCAAATTTCAAATCCACGAAAGCAATATCAAAATTTAAAATAAGACTTCAAAAGGAACTGAACCCTGAATCAAAACTAGGGTAAAGCAAAGTGAAATTAATCTAAACTAAGTATATATCCATAATTAATCTAAACTAAGTATAAAATATTTGTTTACTAGTTTTATTTTTTAAGAAAGAACTAAAGAAAGGAGAACCCTTTTTATTAAGTACCAACTTTCTGTCAGGCATTAAGCATTATAATTTACAAGCTGCATATAATTTAATCTGAACAATAACTGTACAATACATGTCATTCCTCATTTTTCAAATGGAGAAACTGAGTCCCAGAGACCTAAAGAAACTTGCCCACGTCACCCAGCTAATGGAAGCAGAGCTAGAATTACAATCTACTTGTTCTGATTTCAAAGACAAACTGAATCTTTCAATTTCTTACAGCTACTAAAAAGGGAAGTAGGAGGGGCTTGAGGTGAAGTACCAAATACTATATAACTACAACAGATAATTTATTAAGTAAAAGTTTCTTGTTTAAAACTCTTTCTTCCTCAATCACTTATTTTACCAAGGCAACAAAAGAAATAGAAAACAAATGGATAATTAATATTGGCCTTTCTCTGCCTATGGGTAGAAAATGTCTTAGGAGTCTTAAAACAGACAAAATATTGGAGCAGAAAAGACACAGAAGTCAAAACTCCCAGCTAATTCATAAAAAAAAAAGCACATGAAAAATTGAGAATGTTCTCTGTAAAATTGCATAAAATATTATCAACACCTCTTGTTTTATTAATAATTCCTTCCGATATTCACTGTAGCTTAAGAAGCTAAGCTTTTATAAGACACAAACTTAAAAAAAAACCCCAAACTTGCTCTTTCTATTTAAAAAGTATTGAGTCAAATTTTAAAATAAAAATTTCCAAATACCTGGTCCAGCCATAATCTGTTAAGTTATCTCTAATACTGGGAAGCAGTTTCATTTGGCCACTAAGTATGTGATTCTGACTAAATCCATTCCTTCTTTGGAGTGTAAGTTTCCTATTTTAAAAAAACAGGGATTAGGTAGCTAAAAATTCGATGAATCTGAAAACACTGAAGCTATCAGTTTTATTCCAATTTTTTATGTAGGTAGTATGAAAAGGCAAGAATTTTATTTTTGTTTCAGAACTTTTGTTCACAATGCGTCCTATTATTGCAGGACAAAGAAATACAGTAAATATCTTTTGGAATATGCAGTATATGTTATAAGTAAAACACTTTTAATTTACTTTGTTGTAATGATACTAACCAGAGCTAACCAGAGTTGGAGGTATGAAATAGAGAAGGTAGGTGATAAGGAAGACCTGGAGCTCTCATATACCCATCAGTCTCTTCTCCCTCCATCCTTAACTATTTTACCAACATGAACAGATAACTCCGTTCTCTCACTTTAGCACACATCCCTCCAGCAACATTTTTCCTTCTCCTTTGACACAGAAATTCCTGTTCCTTGAAATATACTCTATTGGAGGAACAAAGCATTTGCTATCTGACTATAGAAAGCTACAGTATTTCTTGAAAGTGGTGCTATTGTTATTGGCATTTGGGGTAGGACTTATTGGCTGCGAAGTAATTTAGCAACCCTGACCCTGGGGTACTGAATGCCAGTGAACCCCCTTCCTAATTGCAACAACAAATTCAATAAAACAAAACCCCATATTACATATATCTACAACCTCTAGGGAGGGAGTATTTCCCTGATTGTCAATCAATAATTTAAGCCACCTGTATCATTTACTATCTAGGAAACTAGCCAGAGAGTAATACTCAAGATCATACAGTTAATGAGTAATTTTTAAAATTTCCCCTTCTACATATCGAGAAAACACTTCTGATATATAACCAGACACTGTTATTTGAAGTACTTTTTCCAGAGGTACATATGGTTTTGACTGTAGATATTAACCTCTATGACAATGAGTGAAAGGCAGAGTAGTAGCCACTGCTGTAATGTTTACTTAAAAAATTAATATCAAATATGTGATGTGTACACTATAAACAATATTCTGTGAGATGAGTGGTTCTCAAAGTGAGAGCTGCAAACCCTTGGAGGTCTCTGAGACCTTTTCAGGGCCTCCATGAAGCCAAAACTATTTTTACAATAATACTAAAAAATTATTTGCCTTTTCACTATGTCAACATTTAAACCTACAATGCAAAAGAAATGTCAGGAAACAATTTGTGCTAGTGCCTTAGCATAAATCAAAGCAATGATACCAAATTGTACTTACTAGTAGTCATTGTATTACACACCACTAGGCACTTACACTTAAAAATAATTGAAAAAAGTATAGCACACTTAGGAATAACTTAAAAAGTATTCTGTGTGACAAAAATTGAAATAAGCATAAAGCACTTCTGCATACAGAAATACAAATGGTTTTCTCCAGGAAAAGCTCTTGTGTGATTGTTTGGGTGATGAATTAAACTAGCCTTGTTAGTATAGCACCATTTTACTTGAAAGAATGATTGACATACTATGGTTATTCAGACTTAGGCATTTAGAAATATTTTCTAAAAAACATAAGCCTGTAACTTAGGGTGACCAACCATCCTTGTTTGCCTGGGATTAAAGGGTTCTGGGGACACAGGTATTTTCATTGCTAAAATGGCAAAAGTCCTGGCAAAGCAGGGCAGGTTGGTCACTTTATTGTCACTTCAGGAAAACAACTAGCAGTATGTGTCACCAATGATGATAAATTCAAAGTTTCAAGCAAAAGCTAGAATTTAGGAAAACTTGTATCCTCCACTCTGAGCTTATCAGTTTCCTGATAGTTAAAGACCTTTTGGATGAGATTGGAAATGCTATGCACTCCCAATGCAGGGGGCCCGGGTTCGATCCCTGGTCAGGGAACTAGATCCCACATGCATGCCACAACTAAGAGTTCACATGCTGCAACTAAGGAGCCCGTGAGCCGCAACTAAGGAGCCCATGTGCTGCAACTAAGGAGCCAGCGAGGTGCAACTAAGACCCAGTGCAACCAAATAAATATTTTTAAAAATACTAATGTAATTTTTTGATATTGTATAATGAAATATATTAACGTTTGCAAAATTAACATTTTGCAACATTAATGAATCAGTATTTTCCAAATAACCAATGCATGATGTTATAGAATTCATTCAAAATGCAAGATTGCCAATGGATTGTAATATAATAGAAACAAGAAGTTCATTGATACAGTTTTGGATCCACATTGCAACCAAATTTTAAGAAACTACCACTTGAAAAGTTTGAGTGTAATATCAAATAAGAATATCCACAAGTATCTAAAAAAAAAAGAAAAAGAAAAAGCTATTTCCAAATACATATCTACATATCTAGGTGAGGCCAAATTTTCTTCTTAAATTTCAATCAAAACAACATTATCAAAACATATTGAATCTAGCAACAAATATGAGAATCCAAGTATCTTTCATTAATCCAGATATTAAGGAGATGTGCAAAAATATGAAATGGTGTCATTCTTCTCACTAATTATTTTGTTTTAGAATATAGTTATTTTTTCATTAAAACATAGATGTTAGTACGAAATGACTTATTTTTTAATTAATTGAATATTTCTTAAAATTTTCTAGGTTTCTAGTATGATGAGTATTAATAGATAACCTACAAAAACAAAAACAAAAGCTTTTTTGTGATTCTCAATAATTAGTAAGAGCAAAAAGGTGTTTTAGGACTGAATATTTTAGAGCTGTCATGGTAGGTGGTTAATGCTGTGATTGTTATCCAATTCCATTCTTTCCAAAATATTACTCTTTTGGAGCACTAACATTCTAGTCCATGGACTTTCTAGTTTTAATTTTGAAAATCAGCTTTGTTATAATAAAAAAGAATACCAAGGGACCTTTGACTGTCATAGTCATTTAAATTTCCCGCCCCCCCCAAAAAAAACGAAGAGAGAGAGAGAGAGAGACTCAGTCTTTAATATGATAACATCTGTGTGATTCTTCAACACAGTGAGACCCATGCTAGGAGAAATTTTTGAAGTCTTTCGTAAGATTCTACTAAGTTCCATTGAGCCAATTAGTTTAAATATTAGCTTCTTGAAAGACACAGTCTTTGATGGATTCCTAAGGAATGTCATGTTTTACGGGAAAATTTAGCTAAACCTTAACTGGTTCCTGGCATCTTCTCCAAAGTTCATTGATGGGTGTCCTAGAGAAAAGCCTCAGCTATCTTTTAGAGCTCTTTAACTACTCTGTGGACACTTCTGCTCTTTCAGAGGAGAGACATTCTACCCTCCAGGCAGTAAGGCTTCATGAGAGGTCATACAGTGTTGCACACCCAAGCCAGGATGCCTTCATCTACTAGCTATGTGTTCATAGGCATGACACAACTTCCTTGACTTAGTTTCCTCATTTGTAAAAATAGTACCACCATCCAGGAAACGTTTTTAGAATAACAGTTGCATGTAGAAATACTCAATAAGTATTAGCTTTTATTTTAAGAATAAATTAAGGAAAAGTCAACTTGCAAGAATGAACCCAGATTAGAATCATAGAAATGTAGAGATTATCTATAAATATGAGGTCCATTATCGGGACATTTACAAGGACTGAATGTGTGATAGGGCTTAGTGATTTGACAGACCTGAAGATCTAGACATTAACATATAATGAGAAGTTTGTATCTAATCAACAGTTGCAAAAACATTAAAAAAAATTCTAAGTGTGAAGAATATCTTCATTCTTAGGTAGATTAATACCAATATTATTTTTATACCTTTTAGTCTTTGGATTACTTTTATATATATATAATGAATTACAAGTAAACTGAATGAGCTAAAGTTAAAAGCCAAATTACTATGAACCTCAATTTTTTAATAAATATCAATCTATATATTTTATTTTTTGTGTATTTATCTGTAGCAGTTACATCTTAGTTATTTTCAGCCTATATAAAAATAATACACATTCATCTCAAAATATTATACATTGTTACAATTGTAAATGTTTTCTACCTTGCTATGTTTCCACTGTTTCTTTTGCCACATGACCTGAATTTGTCAACACTAAAGAAAAACATTAAAAAAAAAAAAAATCCTGGGCTTCCGTGGTGGCACAGTGGTTAAGAATCCGCCTGCCAATGCAGGGGACATGGGTTCGACCCCTGGTCCAGGAAGATCCCACATGCCGCGGAGCAATTGAGCCCATGCGCCACAACTACTGAGCCTGCGCTGTAGAACCCGCGAGCCACAACTGCTGAAGCCCGCACACCTAGAGCCCGTGCTCCGCAACAAGAGAAGCCACTGCAATGAGAAGCCCGCGCACCACAATGAAGAGTAGCCGCCGCTGCAACTAGAGAAAGCCCGCGTGGAGCAACAAAGACCCAGCTCAGCCAATAAATTAATTAATTAATTAAAAATTTAAAAAATCCTTTTCCTAGGCAGTATTCTTGTTCATATAGCACATTAAAATGCACAGTATATATCATAGGAATGTGACATGCAGCTATTAGAGATCACATTAATTTTAATAGATGAAAACAAAAAGAAAGAAGCAAATATATAACTTGGTATACAATATTTTTGTCATGTAATCAAATGTTTCAGCATTATTGTAGATAAAATTTGATATAATCTTGACTTTATCACATTTTAGATTCTCATGTATCAGTGTTGCTTTCAGAAATGAGCATAAGGTCCTATATGAGCATCTGCTCCTATACCTTGTACCATAAAAATGATAAGCTGGTTCTGGGGAGAAATTGTTAGATTGCTTTCTCATCCTCTCTTCAGATGGGAATATTTTAGGCCTGAGTGTTATGTTCCATCACCTTGAATAGATGTTTAATAATTTTTTCAACATTATTAAAACAATTTCAATGATACATGACTGTGGTTTGGCCTGCAAACTTTAACATTATGGTGG
Organism: Eubalaena glacialis; assembly: GCF_028564815.1. NCBI lineage: Eukaryota > Metazoa > Chordata > Mammalia > Artiodactyla > Balaenidae > Eubalaena > Eubalaena glacialis. Next base: position 116,148,672 of record NC_083721.1, read on the forward strand.
TGAACTAGTTAAAGTTATGGTTTAGCTTTGTAATAAACCACAAACAGATTAAAAATAAACATTTCTGGGAGCTGCTGCATAGACCTCCTCCTAAAATTCAATAGAGGCCTGACTTGTGGGAGCACAATATGTTCACACAGAATACTGTATGTGCAATAGGACATTCTCCATTTCTAATTTCATAAATAAACATTTGAGCCAAACCCTGACCTACAGATGTCAGGAAAAGGAATATAGAGAGAGAAATTCTTAAAAAAATCACAATTCTTATTCTTAAAACCACTTATTTTTCTTTTCATAAATATTCTATAGACTCTCTTTACACAAATATATTTTTTGAAATAATGTGGTATGTATTGCTACGTCAGCATCCTAAACATTTTACTAAAACAATGTTAGAACACTAACATGAACACATGTTTAAAGAAAAGTTAAACATCACATTAAATCTATGCTGCAGACATGTTTTTTGCTTGCCTGGCATCTCTATAGAGCACCACTCCCTTCCAATTCTGAATCTATGTCCTTCTGGTTTGGTAACCTTACACCTGAATCCAGAGGAAGCGTGTGAAAATTCTAGATCCAAGTAGCAATAGCCACAATGAGTAATTCAGACTGAGCCAGTCAGAATGAATCCCAATCACAGGCTGGAGTTATGAAAGAATCTAAAGTAGTAGGATATACTACCCTGCCCAAGAATAAAGCCCATCAAGAAGCATGCAGTGCTGACTACTAGAGACACAGAAATTGAATCCTGTATCATTATTTGAGACCCTGGATCCATCACTGCCCAAATTCAAATAACCTCTGAACTTTTTAGTCATATAAGAAAATAATTCGTTCTTTGTTTTAAGGGGCCTTGAATTAGTTTCTAACTAACTTCTAGCGTGCAAGGAAAAACATCTTCATTAATACAGTCCATTACTCTAGCAATTTAAAGAAAAAAATACTTACACTCAACATGGGTAAGATTGTGATAAATCTTATTCCCCCAATACACCAGGGAATTGTAAATCATTTTAAAGGTTTGTAAAGCAATACGAATATAATGAGTATTTTAATATTTTGTTTAAGAATACAACATGACAGGTGAATAACTGTTAATTGTAGAGTTTTATATGACCTCAAAATATTAAGTGAAACCTAAATCTTAACTATAGGACAATGGATAAATACATAATAGTATGTCAATATATTATGCAAATTTTAAAGTATAACTATTATGCAAAAAAGAAATACTTATGAGATAATATTAAGTGAAAGGAATAAAAAATCATTGCACTTATTATAATAATTACAGCTATGTAAAATGATATATACATGGAGACAAGCAATTCTCAACCCTGGTTGCATATTAGAACCTCCTGAGAAGTGTTAAAAATGTAAAAAATGTTGATGCCTCAGAATTTCTGATTTAATTGGTCTGGGGTAGAGCCCAGTTATTGGTATTTTCCTAAAGCTCCCTAGGTGATTCTGATGGGCAACCATCAACAAAAGCTTTAGGGTAGAAAAAAGAAAAGAACAATAAGCCCCTCATAGTAATAGAACAGGGGAGAAAAGGAGATTTTGAGGGCATCTTTTCAGGTATGAATTAATTCATAAATACACAGAAATCTAGAACATCCTGCTCTCTTGTTTTAGTAATTTTAATGGTTTTGCTATTACATTTGCAACTTAAATTGTTTTCCGGAGGCAACTTGTAGTGTGTGTCACTTACATATACGTGGATATATATATATATATATATATATATGGATATGTAACCATGGAGTACCTCCTACCTCACTCTTTTGTTGGACCCTCCCCCTCTAAATGTTGGAGAAACCCAGGGTTCAGAGCTCAGCTTTCCACACACACACACACACACACACACACATTGCCTAGCTGATGTATGCAAATATGACTATCAACTATCTGCCTCTAGGCCTGACCTCACTGAACTGCACATATTCAATTGCCTCCTCAAAATCCCCATTTGAATGTCTAATAAGCATCTTAACCTAAACTAAAACCAAACTCTTAATTTTTGCACCCATACTTGATTCTCCTCCAATGCTCCCCTTCTCACCACTCACCTAACTATCTGAACCAACCCTCAGTATCATCCTTGATTCTAAATCTCAACCTGTGTCCAATTCAGCCAATCCCTTTGGCTATGCCTTATAAGTATATCTTGGGCTCGACTCATTTCCCATCAATTTCAGTTTATTCCAAGCCATCAGGATCTAAAAGCCATCCTGCTTTTACTCTTACCCCCACTGTCTAAATTAGGTCACTCATTTCTTTCCCTAGCTTATAAGCCTCTAATAGCTTTCTATCACAATCAAAATAAAACTGATGTCTTCACCCCTGCTGACTAGGCGCTGAGTGATCTGGGATCTGACTAACTCTCTGACTTCCTCTCTCATGCTCTCCCATGACTCACTGAGCCCCAGCCTCACAAACTTCTTACTGTTCCTCACAGGTCCCAAACCTGTCTTAGCCCCAGGGCCTTTTCTCTGGCTGTTCCTTCTGGGTGAATTTCTCTAACCCTAGGTCTCTGCATGGCTCAACCCCTTGTACTTCTCTCCAGGGTCTGTCAAAGTTCACCTCCTCAGAGAGGCCTTCCTCGAAAACCTATCCAAAAGACTCCTCACCACCCACATCATATTTAAGATGCTTAATTCTTCTTCCTAACACTTCTCACTACCTTATGTTATATATGTATCTGCTATTGTCTGTGCTCCGCATAATCTCCATGCAGTCAGGGATTGGACAAGTTTTACTCACTGCTGTATCCCCAAGCATTAAAACAGTCCCTGGCAAATAGTAGGCAGTCCATAAATGTCTGTGGAACTACTGAACGAATCAACCAATGATGAAACAGTAAGTCAGTGAATATACATATTCTTTGCATCTTTAGAGCAGTTATAGGGTCACAGCACAATTGAGCAGATGATACAGAGAGTTCCCACACACCTCCTGCCCCAACATATGCACAGTCTTCCCCACTATCAACATCTGGCACCGAAGTGGTACATTTGTTACAATCAGTGAACAAACACTGTCCTATCATCATCTCCCAAAGTCCACAGTATGCATTAGGGTTCACTCTTGGTTTTGTACATCCTATGGTGGGACTAGGAAGGATTAATTCGGTGGTATTCTCTGGCCAGCTTGAAAGCAGTCTTCAGCAACTCTCACTACTACCATTGCTTCTAATTTTAGTGACTCAATCACTAGTTCAGGCCACTTTAACAACTTTCTAATTCATCTTCCTGCCTCTAGTGTGACCTCCTGGAACCCACTGTCCACACTGAGAAGTACATGTGACTGTTACCCCTAAATAAAGTCTTCCCCAAGTCCCCAGTGCCACAGGATACTGTTACTTGCACCTTCCCCCAACCCCCCCTTGGAGACACAGGCCTGCTAAGTCTTCTGTGCTTGAAGGGCACATACACACAGTTTAGGTGCCCTCCTTTGCCATTCCCTTATGTTTGTCACAGCACTTACTGTAGCTCCCAGAGAATACTACAAGAGAAGCCAACAGAAACTTAAGGCACTGAAGCTTATTCCAGATTGTTGCAATATTTCATACCAGTTAAGAGCATAGTCCCTAGAACTAGATTATTTGGGTCAAAATCCTGTCTGCCCCTTACTATTTGTATGACCTTGGCAAGTAATTTAACCTTTTTGGCTTCAGTTTCCTTATCTGTAAAATGAAATTATTATAATACCTAGATCTCATAGACTTGTGATGATTAAAAGACTTGACAAATGTGAAATATTGAGAACAGTGCCTGGCACATAAAGACTATATATGTTAGTGATTATTTTATATTATTACATCAGCCTCAGCTTTCAATTTATTTCTGTATTTTGACTGGGTTACCCAATAAATTTTCAGTAAGTTTGCATTCCTTCTCAATGCTTCTTACATAAATCTGCGTTTCAAATTCTTCTTTTACTCTCATTGGATGGTTATGTAGGTAAAAGCAACAAACAAGGAAATTATGTTATTTAACCTTGGAAATTCGAATTCTAATTGTGACTCTTACTTGTTTTCTGGTCTTAAACAAGTCTGTATTAGTTTGTTAGGTCTGCCATAACAAAGTACCTGTGGCTTAAACAACAGAAATTTATTTTCTCACAATTCTGGAGGCTAGAATTCTGAGATCAAGAGTTGGTTTCTTCTGAGACCTCTCTCCTTGGCTTGTAGATGGCTGTCTTTTCTCTGTGTCTTCACATGGTCTTCCCTCTGTGCATGTGTGTGTCCTAATTGCCTCTCTCTTGTAAGGATATCAGTCAAATAACATTAGGGCCCACCCTAATGACCTCATTTTAACTTAATTACCTTTATAAAGACCTTATCTTCAAATAAATTAACATTCTGAGGTACTGGGAATTAATATTTCAACATATGAATTTGGGGGAAAACAATTCAGCCCATGACAATGCCACATCACTTATTTCTAACTACTTTTCTGTAGAGCTGACATAAATTATTAATACCTAAATATATGAACCCTATCATAATTGTAAGTCATAGTCTAATGAATTAGAAATTTTAGAAAAAGACAATTACTTATACTTAAATCTGTGTTAAAAGAGGTCTACCTCAAATTAAATATAACAGAATCCCAAGTCACAACTTAGCTATGATGATGAAAAACAGAATAGATAAATGAATCCTTTATAATGATTTTTCTATTCCACATAGAGAAAATGGTATTTCTTTTTAAAAAGAGCTCATTTGCAAACTCTCAGTGAAGGTATGGCCAAGTGCCAAAATACAAACAAACAAAAAATTGTAGAGTGAAATCATTTTTTAATTTTGAAAGTTAATTTAAATAGCAGTGACTTAAAATTAATACAACTTGAAAATGCAATACATAAACTTGGTGGTACTAAGGACACTAATTCAAATTAAAAATATAGGTTAGTTTAATAAAATTTCAGTTTTTTAAAAAAATTAACATCATTATTTTATAAACCCTAAATCAGCATTTTCATCTTACTGTTATCATCTGCCAAATTGCAGATGGCCTGGTCCCTGAATCTATTTCTATATCAGTGCAGACCTGGGAAATAATAGAACACAAGTAACTTAAAATGTTAAGGGCTATATATTTTATTCCTATATTCCAACCAGATTGATTCTTTTACTATTTAATTTTTTTAATGGAAATGTTTGGAGAAAAAAAATGAATCAAAGTAGGTATTATAAACTTTAGAACAGGGTTTACCCAGGGTTAAATAAATTTGTTTAGGAGCTATACTCAAATAAGTTATTGGGTAGGAAATCACTTTAAAATAAAAACAGACTGTAGTACCACCTGCTCTCCTAATATATCATTTGTCCTATAGCATTAAAGGACAAAGATCACCTGTTACGTATTTTCTTGCTTTTAGTGATTGATGCAATATATAAATAATAAATCAATTTTCCTGAACACTTTTACCTTTTGCCACTACAAAAATATTATTGATAAAACTCCAAAATTTTTAAAGCACAGTGGCTTTGATGTAAAGCAAAGCTTTAAGAACAAAAATTTCTGAATGAAAATTTTAAATTCTGTAAAAATTACTGATGTATGTACTTTAATCTGTTTGCGACTAAGAGCCAAAGAGATGAATTCTGAAGTGCCAGGCTTGAGTTATTCACCGTAAAAATGCCTTGTTTAATGTTTCTTTAATGAAATCAAATCATTAAGGTAATGAAAATAAAGAGAAAGGTCAAGTCACTGAGGATAAGCCACTTAACCTTATATCTTATTACATATAACAGCACAGAGTAAGAAACCAATCTTCATAAATTGAATTTATTTCATATTCCTAATGCTTATGAATAAATCATCTTCTGTAATTAAATAATGTGTGCTGCTTTTCTAAAAACCCTACTATCAGTTGTTGGGGTTGGTTTGTGTTTTCCAGATTTGATATATATCTGCTGGGGCAACTCCCTATGGAGTCCAGCACTCACTGAATCTGAGTAGTTGAGAAACAATGGGAGAAGGAGAAGCTAATAACGACTCCATCGGTAAAACAGCTCAAAATCATGCTCTCCATTCCCTAAATCAGCCTGAAATGAATGACATTTCATTTCTCACAAAAGAAATCAACAGGTAATGTCACTGTACTCTTATAACGCCCTCCCCACAAGTTACATTTTCCAGAAATCTAATTCAGATGCTGTACTTGTGGGTGCCTGGACACATACCCTCATAAGCACTCAGTAAAAAGCCCCATTTATTTGTCCTTTGCCCCAGGTAATTTTTTTTTTCTATTTCTGAAATATAATTCTCCCCAAATTTTCAGATTCTAAAATATATTTGAAAGGAGGGAATTCAGAGTAGTATTTCCTATTATTTTTTAGCATCATGCTTTGGCACACTTAAAAATCATCTTCATCTTTCTGGAATTTTGCTGATTTTCACCTAAGAAGTACATATAAATTTGAGGCTTTTCTTGTATTCAAGGTTCATTCTTTATTCATCTGAAGCCAAATGGGGATGATTCAAGCCTATTTTTGGTAACTAAAGTAAATCAAAAGGGAAAGGTAAGCATTTTTTTTTTCCATATAAAACTTACGCCACTTCTCATTGTTTTCTGCACAAGAGGACATGTCAAGTTAAAAAGCAACTTTCACTATGGTCGTGTGTACTAGAAGAGTAGTTCTCTGCACTTTTTCTGCAGGAAGAGCAGTTCTCTGCACTTTTTCTGATGCTCATGCTACAGAAACACTCCCAAGCGCAATCCCTCGAATGCTCTCTCTCCATTCCTTTTTTCTCTACTCAAGAGAATCCTTCAGAATTCACGTGAATGAGAATAAGAAGGACTAATCTTGAATATACTCTGCTTTGTAAAGAAAACAAAGTAGCCATTCCTCAAACTTTCATAATGTAATTAGTACTGATAAATAATTACATATGATACATTAATGTATTGCAACCCTTCAGTGGGGAATCGTTCAGATTTTTTTTAAGTAAGATTTTCCTATGTATAGTCAATTAATAAAAACAGGCCCCACTATTCCTGTTAAATATACCTATATTTTTCAGACTTGTATTTTAAAGCTACTAAAAACAATTTTCCCCATGCAAAAAAAAAAAAAAAAAAAAAAAGACTAAGAAAATACAGTCAGTTGCATTTCCCAGTATTGGAGACTGCAACATTCACCTCATTGTCTTATTTCAGGTTGTTTACCATTTACACAACAATCTTTCAAAATTATCTGACTTTGACACCAATTATTTAAAAATCTGAAATGCTTGAGTGGAGTTCTTAAGATTAATATTTTATAAGCTACTCCTGCTACTCTTTCAAACCTAAAGCATAGCTGACTGATACTCTGCTCTAATTACAACACTGCACAGTACAGTTTGATTCAACGGAGGAAAAAATGAAAAGCTTCCTTCAATAAAATGTCTGTCACATTTACCAACGTATTTAATTAAAAAATAAGATTTTTATCTTTTGACTCTAGCTAAGGAAGCACTTTTGTTAATAATGGTTAGGCACCCAAATTTTCATTTTTAGAAGTTTGTGCTTGCAGCATTTACAACTGGAAACTTCTACTGCACTGAAATAATTGTTGCAAACTAACAGTGACCCCACTAATCATATGGCAAAATAAATTCTAAAAAAATATAAAGCCCTGCTAATAAATGCAAAAGAAGTCTCTAAGCACTGAAGCAACTTTAAACAAAGAACCAGAACAGGGGCATCTTGCCTAAGTGAACATGAGACAGATATTATTCTCCTTCAGTGAGGATGGTGACACCAATGGACAGTCCAACAAACTAATGAGGGAATAAAGAATAAAAACATACCGGATTAATGTGTCTGATAGTGAGTCAACAAATGTAATTTGCTGACCAATGTTTATTAGACTGCATTCTCCTTTCTCTCCTTCACAGCCACAGACGATAGGTGATTGCTTTGTATTTGCAAAGCAGACATAACTTCTGGGGAAACATTCTGGCCACACTTTTAACCATGATTATTTGAATAAGAGTTCTATGAGTGTGTGGAGAAGTTTCTCGGAAAAAAATTAGAGAGTTGCCTTCCTCTGGACAAGTGTTGTGTATGCTTCAAAAGCTATGTTAAAGTTCAAATTAAATAATTCATTTATAAATTAATTTACAAGTAAATTAATCAATTCACCATTTTTTAGCTATTACCCCAAAATGGTGGCAGCATTTTACAAAAGGCTTTGTTTGGGGTAGTGTGTGACAAGTTAGATTTTAAATGGAGATGAACAGAATGGAGGAGTCGACAGGAAAATGTAAGTCGCTTCACCAAATATAATCTGTACAGTCGTCCCTGGGTATCTGGGGGGGATTGGTTCCATGATCCCCTTGAATACAAAATCCTTGGATACTCAAGTCTAATATATAAAATGGTGTAGTATTTGCATATGATCTATGCATATCCTTCTGGATACAGTTGACCCTTGAACAACACGGGTTTGAACTACAACAGGGCCACTTGTACACAGATTTTTTTTCAACAGCAAATACTGCAGCACTAAATGATCCTTGGTTGAATCAGAGGATGTGGAACCAAGGATATGGAGAAACCAACTTTATGGTGGAACCCCATACATGGAGGGCCAACTATATATGCAAATTTTCAACTATGGGGATGGTCAGAGCCCCTAACTCTCATATTGTTCAAGGGCCAACTGTACTTTAAATTATCTCTAGATTACTTATAATACCTAATACAAGGTAAATGCTATGTAAATAGTTTCCAGCACAGCAAATTCAAGTTTTGCTTTTTTGGAACTTTCTGGAAATTAAAAAAAAAAATTTTTTTTTGATCCATGGTTGGATCAGATACGGCACCCATGGATACAGAGGGCTGGCTGACTGTATTCTTTCTCCTTGCCACGCTGTGCTCACACTTGGTTTTATAAATGAGCAGAACAAAGCACTTTATCCTAAGAAAGTATTGAAGAGGAAACTGTAGAAACAGACTACTATGAAAAGGTTAGTTGTAACATAATACTTTCATTTGAGAAATTAGACTTGAATCTATTTACTTATAAATTAATGTTTGAGTTGTTTTTTATGCTGAACATTCATTACTCTTATTATTAAAAAAAACTAGACAATAAAATCATGAAAAAATGCTAGCAACTATATCCAAGGCAGAGACTCAGAAACAGCACTCACAGTTGCCTCTAATGAACTACACACATTGGATTGGAATTTTTTAAACAATTATTATGATGGTCACAGGATGAAAAAAAAAAAGATTAAATACCCTTAATTAACAGAATGAAACAATAGAATGGGAAAATTAAAAGTACAATAAACATAACATACCAACTATTTAGTATTAGACTGTAATAGAACCTATTTTTTTTCTTCAATGGTAACAACCTGAGTCACAGTTGTATTCTTTGCAGACAAACATTTAAAATTAGTTGGCATTTCAGGAGCAGCCTCCTGTACTTAGGAGGCACATGAGAGTAAGAACATGATCTTTGAAGACAAAGAACAGACACATTGGATTGACATATATACACTAATATGTATAAAATGGATAACTAATAAGAACCTGCTGTATAAAAAAATAAATAAAATAAAATAAAAAGAAAACCAGCTCAGTTCTTTTTATCTGGACAGCCCCGTAAATTACTTAACTTCTCTGGGTTTGTGAAAGAAGGAATGTTATCTACCTGTAGGATTATTCTGAGTCTTATATGAGATTATGTATGTAAAGCACCTGGCACATAGTAGTTGCTAAATAAACCACTGCAATTCATCATTGCAGTTGATAGTTTGAGGTGTCTATGAATCAGCCAGAAATCCAAGAGAAGCACAGGGGGCCACCCAGAATTTCAATGACATATAAAATAACATTTCCCCCAATACAAAATTGAGACAATATATGTTAGGAGGAATGAACACAGATTTATATAACTCATTAAAAATATGTATATACCTATACTGTTAACAGAGATTTAATTCAATCACAAACATTCCCTTTAACTAGACTCTGAATATTGGAACAACTAGTCTTTTTAAATGCACCCTCAAATTGAATGCAAAATTAATTTTTTAGTATTCTATCAAAAAGCAAACATCTTTTCATGGGAATATAATGAGCTGTACTGATCATGCCATAAAAATTAAGCTTTTATGGAAAAGTTATTATTATTTTTTTTAATTTAATTAATTTATTTATTTTTGGCTGCGTTGGGTCTTCGTTGCTGCGCGCGGGCTTTCTCTAGTTGTGACGAGCGGGGGCTACTCTTGGTTACGGTGCACGGGCTTCTCATTGCAGTGGCTTCTCTTGTTGCAGAGCATGGGCTCTAGGCGTGTGAGCTTCAGTAGTTGCAGCATGTGGGCTCAGTAGTTGTGGCTCATGGGCTCTAGAGCGCAGGCTCAGTAGTTGTGGCGCACAGGCTTAGTCGCTCCACGGTATGTGGGATCTTCCCAGACCAGGGCTCGAACCCGTGTCGCCTGCATTGGCAGGCAGATTCTTAACCACTGCACCACCAGGGAAGCCCGGAAAAGTTATTTTTAAATATAACTTTCTTAATTACAAAAACGTTTAAAATTTAGATTCTAAATTTTAGAGTTTATGTAAATTCATGAAAACAACTATAGCTCTACTGACTTAAATTGTGTTGTTAGTAATGAACAAAATCCTATCTGCAGCTTTAAAAGAACTGTAAATTTTCATTGATGCTTATTATCTTCATGGATATCTCCACATGGATATATACAGTAAATATATACAGTAAATATACCTAAAGACTTAATCTTATCTGTGAGGCTTTTTGGCCTACAATTGAATTGTAAATTGGACATAGAATATGCCGTTCTTCCACTAGCACTCCAGATTTCTGAGTTCCTATTATTTCCTCAAATGTATATTTTATTAAGAGGGAAAAAAAATGTGTATTCAACAGTTTAACTGCCACACGGCATATTTAGTTGATATCCAGACTCTTTTATTTATTTATTTATTTATTTATGGCTGTGTTGGGTCTTCGTTTCTGTGCTTGGGCTTCCTCTAGTTGCGGCGAGCGGGGGCCACTCTTCATCGCGGTGCGCGGGCCTCTCACTATCGTGGCCTCTCTTGTTGCGGAGCACAGGCTCCAGACACGCAGGCTCAGTAGTTGTGGCTCACGGGCCTAGTTGCTCCGTGGCATGTGGGCTCTTCCCAGACCAGGGCTCGAACCCGTGTCCCCTGCATTGGCAGGCAGATTCTCAACCACTGAGCCAAGATATCCAGACTCTTAAGACATATTCTAAAATTAAATTTAGGTTGAAACTCACTCTCTAATATTCATGAAATGGAACCTGATTTTGAGTGACACTAAATTTCTAAGTGCTGACATTCATTTCTAAAAGAGAACTGAAGAATTCAGTATAGTCAAAATGAATCATTAGGAATTAGACACATTTTCAAACTTCTTAATTTAAAAGAGATGCCAAGTTTTCAATTTTACTATCTTGTTTCCATTATTGAAAAAAATATATATCCCATCCTAAGTCCAAATTCTTTACCTTGAAGAACAATTTTTTTTATGCTTTTTTTCTACAATGAAACCGTTGAACTCTAGAGACATTATTTTATCTTGAGACGTTGTCTGCATGTGAATCAAAAATGATAGGAAAGAGAACAAGATACATAGTTATAAAACTCAATTATGTGTTGCATTGTTCATACCCCAGATGCTCAAAGTGAGGTCCATGGCCAGCAGCATCTGCATCATCACCGAACTTGTCAGAACCTCAGAATCTCAGACCTACTCAGTAAGAACTTGCATTTTAGTAATATCCGAGGGTGATTTACGTGCATATTAAATTTTGAGCTGTGATGGTAAAACAATCTAGTACACTGATATTAGAAACATCTGATTCTTAGATCTTATCACTAATGAAATTAAGTTGATTCAGTGATGAAGTTACTCTAAATACATACTTAAAACTAAGAATTCAGAGCTGAAAGTCCCTTTAGAACTGTAATTTCCCATAAGCCTCCACTTCTAGGAGAAGTAGGTAGGAGAAAAAAAATCTATTCCAGATATTTCACCCTTAGTTTAAAATATCTCTTCTCTTTCACTCAACCTTCACTTTTTCTTTTTTGAGCCCAAGAAGCCAATTTCAGGAAACTGAGTCAATTATATTAGAAAACAGATTTCTACCTAAGTGGGATTATTGAAGGCATTAAACTCTTAATTAATAAAGAGGTGACACAGGGAATTCCCTGGCAGTCCAATGGTTAGGACTCCACGCTCTCACGGCTGAGGGCCTGGGTTCAATCCCTGGTCGGGGAACTAAAATCCCATAAGCCGCATGGCATGGCCAAAAAAATAAATAAAATTAATTTAAAAAAGAAAGAGGTGACACAATTATCTGGCTTTATTTCACGGGGGAAGAAACAACTTTATGCTATTTCTAACAACACAATACAATACAGGTATACTAAGTAAACTTTTTCATGTAATTGTAAGAATGCTATATTTAGGAACAAAATAAACCAGTTGTTCTCAGGATGAAAGCAATAAATGGTCATCCAAATTACTCAAGAAAGTAATATTGAGTTTTTGTCTCCTTTTAAAGAGTGGATGATTACTTGAAGTTCTAGAGAATCAGAAATAGTTCAAACTGAGCTCCACAGGAAGTAGGAAATAAGGCTCATCATGTCCTACCCAAGAGAATCTGAACAGCTGTTCCTTAATTTGGGAGACTGGATGATGACTGTGACAAGTGAAAGTGCCTAAGATTTAACTGCGTTGGAGTCTGAACATTTTTTATACCCTATTTGACAAAATGGGAGAAAGACGAGATTAACTACAGAGAAGTGGAGACAGATATTCCCCCTATCCTTTATGTGCTAACATTGATTCAGTGGGAGTAAATTAGTATTATCATATACTAATATAAATATATGAAATAAGTGTCTAAAACATGCTCTCATCCCTTTATAGGCCATTCATCACAATGGGATTAAGCAAATCATCCCTCCAGTATCCACAAGATTCATATACTGAGGCTAAGACACCGTCTGGCTGCTATGCCTCTTCTTCATTTCTAGTTCTTCCTCAGTGCTAGCCTTCAGGTCATCAAAATAGTTTTCTTACAAGACGCAATTAAAAATAGATTTTGAAATTTTCAGAGGAAGTCATAGTACAATTCAGATTATATCATTTTCATCCATGCCTGATTTTCCCACATTATCTCTTTTTTTAATTTTTAATTTTATTTATTTATTTATTTATTTATGGCTGTGTTGGGTCTTCGTTTCTGTGTGAGGGCTTTCTCTAGTTGCGGCAAGTGGTGGCCACTCTTTATCGCGGTGCACGGGCCTCTCACTATCGTGGCCTCTCTTGTTGCAGAGCACAGGCTCCAGACGTGCAGGCTCAGCAATTGTGGCTCACGGGCCTAGTCGCTCCGTGGCATGTGGGATCTTCCCAGACCAGGGCTCGAACGCATGTCCCCTGCATTGGCAGGCAGATTCTCAACCACTGCGCCACCAGGGAAGCCCCCCCACATTATCTCTTAAAACACAATTACATGATTTGTACTGAGAGGTCTGAGTTTTTCATACAATTGTTCAAGAACGCAAAGCAGATTAATTAAATTTGGGGAAAATCTATCTTTATCACCACTTAAAAGAAGATGAATATATTTTCTCTAATTTACAGAATTAGGGAAATTAATAGTGGATCTATGGATAAAGCACGCATGCTTCTGAAAGAGAAGTGAATTATCAGCAAAGAACACACGGCGAATTATCTCCATTAATTGTCTCCCAGTACATATTTTCATTCCTTACTCTCAATGAAGATGGTCAGTTTTTTGTTAGCTCCACAACCAGTCATCTAACAGAGAGCTACTACAGAGGAAAGTGTTTTTGTAATAGAAGATCTTTTGTCCTGAGAAGCCCCTATTATCAGGAAGATAATATTAGTAAGTTTTAGAACTGCCTTTTTGAAATGATATTGTGATGCAAATGTTACTTTTATATACAGATCAGATCCCCATACACAAAACAGAATGCTTGGTGGTTCAGAATTGAGACTGTAGATGTCATGAACATGGGCTGATTCTGGAATAAGAAGTTACAATATAAACAAGAATCAGATGAAGTATCATCAAGTTATTAATTCTTTACTCCTGTAGTTGTTCTTAGAATCACTGTGAGGTCAAGCAAGCATCCTCTCTTCAAGGGGTGTCTCAAAAGCAGTCTGCAGTGGAGGTTCTATTGAACTGGGAGTTGGCAACCTCGTTTTACGTCCATCTTAGGCATTAGCTAACTTTTGTTGGGCAAGTCACATTTCTGGGCCCTAGCATTACCAGCTTTAACTTGAAGTTACTGACCACGTCAGTGATTCTCAAGTTGAAGACAAGCAGCATCAGTGCCACCTGGGAATTTGTTAGAAATATTGCTTCCCACGCCCCACCCTGTACTTAACGGAATTAGGAATACTGAGTTTCAGCAATATGTGTTTTAACAAGCCATTCAGATGATTCTGATGCACTCTCAAGTTGGACTATGTGATCTCTTAAGTTTCTTCTAGTTGTGAGGTAATCAGCAAGTAGAATCACCTATTTATGAACTTAAATATTTAATAAGTTAAGTCAAGGATTATGTCTTACTGAGCCCCAGCACCTAGAATATTTCAATAAATGAATGAATGATTGGGGATATCCGCTCCACAGTAAAGTAATCTCTTCTTCACAAATGCCAATTCCAATTTATCTATGACTATTTTTTTAAAATTAATTAATTAAATTATTTATTTTTGGCTGAGTTGGGTCTTCGTTGCTGTGCGTGGGCTTTCTCTAGTTGTGGCGAGCGGGGTCCACTCTTTGTTGCGGTGCACAGGCTTCTCATTGCGGTGGCTTCTCTTGTTGCCAAGCACAGGCTCTAGGCAGGTGGGCTTCAGTAGTTGTGGCATGCGGGCTCAGCAGTTGTGGCTCACGGGCTCAGTAGTTGTGGCTCGCGGGCTCTAGAGCGCAGGCTCAGTAGTTGTGGCGCTCAGGTTTAGCTGCTCTGCAGTGTGTGGGATCTTCCTGGACCAGGGCTCAAACCCGTGTCCCCTGCATTGGCAGGCGGATTCCTAATCACTGCACCACCAGGCAAGTCCTATCTAGGACTATTTTATGGTGAATGCCACTCTTTTCTCCTTGTCACCCTGCTATTACTGTTATTTGTGTATATGTCTTATCTTTCCAACAAAACCCGGCACCATTCATAACAGGTTTTCCTTCCTATATCCCATAGAACAGTGGTTCTCAAACTTTATTATGGATAAAAGCATGTGGAATGTGCATTAAAACGCATTGTTCAGCCCTGCCCTTAGAGTTTCTGATAGAGTAGGTCTGAGTTGGGGCCTGAGAATCTGCATTTTTAACAAGGTGATGCTGATGTTGCTGGTCTGGGGCCCCTACTTTGAGAACCACTGCCGCAGAGCAAACCCCACTGGGCACAAGGATGCCTGCCTGTGGAGCTAACATAAAGCTTATAGTGTTTGCTGAGCGTAAGGAATTAAATTAGATAAATTATAAGATTTTCTTAAAAATGTAACAGGAAGTCTGAAACAAGGATAGAGTAGATACACTTACATGTTTATAACCTATATAATATTTATATGTAAACTATTTTTCTAAATGGGAACATTTATTACTACCAGTCTTTACTAGGCACAGTATAATTTATCCTTTTTATTATTCTTTTTCTAAATGGCATCTCTCATCATGAACTTCTTAAAAATCTTAAGGATAATAAAGAAATTAAATTCTTTGTGAAATATTATAATATGAAAAACCAGTTTCCATTTTTCTAGGTTCCTTTTCAAACTTATTATGAGTTTCTTGAAAAGTTAAAACTATTGCTTAGAAAGCAACTCTAATTTAGGAGTGGTTATTCAAAAATACTCTAAGTCCTGGTAGACCTGAGTTTCAGCAAATAAGCTGGGAAGACACAGAGGTGAGCAATCAAGTCACAGAGTAGAAACAATCTAGACAAGCATGACTAAGGTAAGCACTACTAGATTTAATACGAGCCTGCCATTTGGAAAAAATAGAATTCTAAGTGTTCAAATTTAAAAAATAATTTAAGAAATAAATTTCTAACATAAAAATCTAGTGTATGATAACACAAATTCAAATTGTTAGCTAGTGGTTATTTGTACTATAATAATTTATCTGCTTTTGAATGATTCAACGGTGGGTCCACTAAATAGTAAGGCTTTTTTATGTATCTTATATATGATTCAATTTTTATACACAGTTTTTTCCCAAATCATATCCACTGCATAAACCAAGGCATACCTGCATTTGGAAAACCAATGCAGAGCAGGGCAAAGGTTTATAACACAATATACTAATTTCCTAAAAGTTCTAGAACTCTTTTAACTTTGCTTCTGATAACTTTACAGAAAATTTAAGTCCCATTAACACTATAATGGCATTGCCATTCCAAGCTATAAATTTAAGAACTGATGAATAAAAGAACAGGCCACAAATTTCATTCTATAATATTTGCCTGCAATTGATGCAGAACTTTGAAATATTCCAACTTTTCTAGTTATTGTGACCTATTTTTAGCATTGTAGTCAAACTTACTTCCTTTCCCCTTGTGACTAATTGCTCATTCACTGATTCAACAAATACTATCAATTCACGACACGCACTGTTCTAGGCACTGAGGATAAAAGGATGAGCCCTTAACCTTATAGACTTACCTTCTAGTGGAGAAAATCAATAGTAAAATTCAATGTAAGAACATATTAAATATAGTGAAGGCACAGATGGTACCTAATTCTTGGTACAGTAGTTATTTGGTGCTCCGTATTTAACTGACTACATGAATGCATTCTTCACAGTTTGCAGATGGCTATGTCCTTAGAATAAAATAAGGGTATATCATCTTATAATACAGTATTCTAATCAAGTAAGTTAAAAAATGTTCTGATAATTATTTTTTGAGATTCTAATTCAAGATCTATAATGTCAGTTAAGAAACTTCATTCATGCATACTATACATCATGAATTTAAATGCTCAGTTTAATAAGTTTTTTTCTGATTCAAAACACAGTAAAATATCATGACAGAAATTCTAAGTAAATCCTTCTTCTATTACTTGGCAATCCTCCTGCTCTCAATCTGCAGATTCCACAAACACAGCATCACTCCCCACCTTACTCCACCTTCTAGTCCTGGAAACCAAACACTTAATCTAAGGAAAGATGAAAGTTAATTAGTGTTATATTGCATATATTAACCATGGCATGAAACAGGGAGTTATATAAGAGGGTAAATTATGGTTGCTACGGGAACCGTAATTTAGTATTTGGGGCAAAAGCTTTAACTCTCTTCAGGTCAACTATAGTATTTTTAAGAATAATGCCAAGAGAAAAATACTCCAAAAGATCAATTTTCTAAATAACAAATTTACAGAGATTTCATTTTTACTCTAAAACGCACGTAAAGAATAGCCAAGAAAATATACCCGTTTCACAAACTTAATTAAGGGAATGAAATTTCAATGGCATGATATTGACAGCAATTATAAAATTCACTCACTTCCTCTACAACAGTCATTATCTGATCATTTATGATTAAATGTTTTACTGCTTAATGAAACCCACGCTATACAAAGTTTATATTCTGATACTAAAAATGTAAAAATCAGATCCCTGTCATCTATTTAAGTTCTGATATGTAATACTTTAAAGTCCATTTGGAATTCATTGTAGACAACAGAAACTCTTCATATTCTCTGGCAAATCAAAGGCTGTGTTCTCAAAAGTCAAAGTGGGCCAGGCTTGGGCAGTAAGAAAAAGAAGATAACCTAGGTGGTCTTAAAATTTTTTAACATGAAAATTGGCGATTCTCACTGAATGACACTGTTATCATTCTGATAATTTTCATCACAGAATTTTAAAAAACATGTTAAAATGACTAAACAAAAATACTTTCGAGGAGGCCAACTTTTTGTATATTTACTTCTGATGTGTTATCTACGTGTTTATACATAGAAATGTGTAAAATTCTCCAAAATTGTTAACACCGAAAAAGCACTCTAGTCCTATTGTGCATGTATTTTTGATATTTCCCTAGGTTAACACAAATCAATTATATTACTTGTAATTAAGCGGGTAAATATTTTGCCAAATCACCACCATCATGATAAATCCAAACAACTACGATATGACTTTTCGATAATTCACATACATGCTTTTTTTCTATTCATGAAGTGCTACTTTTCCCAGGAAAGAGTTAAAAAGTGCTACTTTTACAGGAAAGAGTTAAAAAGGAAAATTGTTAGTAATTTTGCTATAAAATATAAACTGGAGAGCTTTCATGATAGTACTTTAAAAAACTACTTACTGTCTTCCCCCCCCCCCAGTAGTAGTCAAATGGTAATTAATCAAAGAAAAGGGTGAATTTTATTTCCACTGAAAATGTTGCACTGGAAATCATTTCTAAGCTATAAAAGGTAAATGCAAATAATGACATTGCAAAACATCCTACACAATTAATTTATTTGTTTAAATTTATGAATACATATATTTTCTTGGCTACTAGCTACAGTGATTCATAACTGAATATTTCCCTCATTATAGACTTTTTAATTAGAAAGAAAACATAACACTCCCCAAAGCCAATGAAACTTAGAGATAAGAAAAAAAAAAAGTTGCAAAACAGCACAGATAATTATAAAAGAGGAAAACAGTGTAAGAAAAACAGGAAACTTAGATATACCAAGTCTGTTTTCTCTATCTTAATTGTGATCACATTACCAATTAAATCGGATGTTTCCATTTTCGATTTAATACAAAGATACTACAGAGAATAAAATATATCTATGAACACCATCCATCCTAATACAAGATTGTTCTCAAATTTAAGAAGCAAGTTTCAGCTACCCAAATCACTCATCCACTTTCACCAAACAGTCCTTTTTATTATAAAGAATTGTTTTATTTACTGCCTACCTTTCTTAGACTCTTCTAGTAGGTTAGAATCTTTTGATGGGCTTGGAGATGGTTCTCCCTCAGTTACAAAGCTGTTACATCTCCTACTTACTAGGAATGAAAGATTTCCAAATGTTCCTCCTGTGAAATGTAGAACCACAATTGTCCCACCAGGTAGGGTCTCTGGTTGCTTAAAGCTTTTAGAAGTATGTTACACAGATTTTAAGATATCTGTTTCATTTAAAACTTAAGAACAAAAACAATCATGACCAAGTAAAAGCCCATGGTCATTGAGTTAATTCCACATTCAGGAACTTGCTGACAGGAGAGTCCTTAATGCAGTATTTCAGGGGTTGGCAGCCACAGCTTGTCTGCCGCTGGCTAGAGACCGCTAGATTCCAGAGGCACTTCATTACTGAGGCAATCACTACTGCCTCTGCTGCCCCCTTCTTGACAGCCTGGCGGAGTGATTTGGGCACGGGTAGGTGTGTGCAGTTAAGCAGTATGGGTCTGCCCTGGACACAAGGAAGGAAGAAAGGGGGAAGGAGGGAGGAATTGCAAAAGTGAAAATAAGGAGGGATGGGATGCATAAAATGCATCCTTTCTACCCCAAAGTGAGGAGTCCAGGTGGGGAATAGGGGCCTGGATTGACTGGAAAGAGACTGTGAGTGGAGGAGGCTGGGTGAGGCTGAAAACCTTCCAGATGTCTCCTACTGGAGGTTTAAGGGGCGCCCCAAAAACCTGCAACACTGATGCCCTTGACCTCCCTTCTAGGTCCCTCTGCTTAGTTATCAGCATGCCCTGAGGTACACTCTGACCATTAGAGTTCATCACTGCAACCAGAGCACACACACCTTTTGGATTAAATCGCCAAAAAATCCCAATCCCTGAGATTTTTTTCTTAGGTGTGGATTTTAATGAGCTGATCAAAGTGATATTGTCCCAAGTATAACAGAGAACACTGATATTTTAAAAGAGAAGCATTGATTGCAGTGCTTTCCTGGAGTAAGGAAAATCTTAACTGCTCCTAGGTTCAAGCCCTCTCCCCTCTGGCTTATGTCTCCTCCAAATCCACCAGCCAAGTTGAGTAGTAGCTCTCAACCAGGGGCTGTTAAGCCGCAGCCCCCCCACTCCCTCCGCCCCCAATTGGTAGGCAATGTCTGCAGACATTTTTGGTTGTCACAACTGGGATGGGAAGGGGTGCTACTGGCATCTAGTGGGTAGAGGCCAGGGATGCTGCTAAACATCCTGAAACACACAAGACAGTGCTCCACAAAAAACAATTATCCAGCCCCAAATATTAATAGTACTGAGGTTGAGCAACCCTGAGTCAGAGTGGAATTTATTACAGTAGCATTATCACACCATCCCATAGGCTTCTTCACCTTTGGCCAGCAGCAGCCCTAAGGCCTCAGTAAATCCTGCATCACAATGAATCACAAACCTGGACACAGGAAATCCTCTAGGATTGTAGGAATGCAGGAATGAGGGTGTGGGCTGAGGAAGGATTCCACCTCAGCCTGCAGTGATTGCCTTCTCAGCTCTGTATCACACTCTCCTGCCTTAGCAAACAGAGTACCCAGCCCGCCTGCTGAACGTTGCCAAAATGATTAAGGAAAATATTCCCTCGCCCTTATTACTATTTGTGCTTCCTCAGTGACAAAATAAAAGCAGATTTGTATAAAAATGTATAAAATGTATAAAAACAGTTTTGCCCTTCAGATTAAGTTTTTGTTTATTGTTGCCCCTGCCTTTCAAGGTATAAGATTCTCTCAAAGAGAGTGCGTGGGTTATTTCTCATTTTTGGACCTCAGCAAAAGATCAGTAAAGAAGAAAAGATGGCCTGGAAATATTTTTAGGCTTTTGTAAGTATATGAAAATGAATATTCCTACAATTGAACTCAGTTTTTAAAAATTTCCCTTATTAATTTTAAAAATGAAATGCAAAGGCTATGCCGACACCAAAAGGTAATATCTGTTTAGTAGGCAATCTTCTCTAACTAGTTGGCTTTGTTTCAGTCTGGCCCTCAAACAGTGTGAAAAATACTTTTCCCTTTACACTATTACACGGAAAACACATTTATATAGCCATCAGTTAAGCAGTTCTTAGATTTTTTTTTTTATCGATTAATACGGATTACATATGTGACAGAGAAAACCATTTGCATAAAGCTGAGGTAGAGAAATGAAATGATATACAAAAAAGAAAAATAACAGGTAATATGATAAAGCAAAGCTAAGATAACCAAACTCAGAGTAAAGAACTCCCACCTCAAGGCTAGATGCTGAATGATGTTGAAATCAAACTTAGAGATATACTTGCAATTCTCCTTACCTACTTACAAATGTAAATGCAAAACTATCTAAAATATATTTTAAAATATGTTATTCATATATATGTTCTTATAGAATTATGCTGGTACTAGTACAGATCTCTACAGGCTCTTTTCTTGAAAGAGATATAATTCAATATAATGTTAGCCTTTAAAAAGAATATTTTTGAAATATTATATTAATATGCAAATATTAAATAACGTTAAAATATTCTGAGTTCATGACTTAACCCAAATTTTGAAAACTTTTTATAAATGTTCAGATGTAAAACATGAAGACCCCCTACTTTAGCTATAAAACTATAAGTAATAAATTTTCATCTCATAAATGGTTCAGTAATAATCAGATTTAAAAAAAAAAAAACAATGAAGTACTTTCAGATGAACTATTCTCTCTGTAATTCTGTGACTTTTTACATTTAAAAAGCATGTTGTTAAATTCATGAGATATTCTACACAAAAGAGTCACTAGAGATCATTTTGCAAACTGCAGGAGGTTAATAATCACAACTCCCTTTAGTTCATATGGTTTTACAATAATTGCTATTATAGTTACTTCTTATAAATAGTTTGTTGCCCAACATTTCTTTCTCTGAGCTGGCTGCCTTCTTCAATAAGCACTAAAGGCTTGAGAACAAGAGCTTCTGTATAAAATAACTATAAGCTTAGCAAACTTAAAATAGCTTAATTCTTTGGCACACTCATTTTTAGGAGATTATCTTTTTCAAAAGAAATACTCTACCCTGAATCTTCTTTACATGAGGAGCCCAAAATAACCTTATGCCAACAGTTGCTTCTTTCTTTAAGAATATAACCTAAATTGTCCTTCCCTTTTTTGTTTCCTCATAAAAGAAAAGTATAAAAACAGTGAACAAATTTCATAGGTCTATTTCCCCTCCTCCCTTTGACATGAAAATATAAAAGTAAACTGACATTTCTAAATATTCAATTTTAGCTAATCTCAAAAAGTTAGTTGGAAATGATTCACAAAACTACAGAGCTCCACATGCAACAAAACAACTATTAGTTACTTAAACCTCATGGGATCCATTTTTATTTGCAATATCCACATACATTTCAAAGTGAAGTTCCAATTTTTAACAAATTTTACCTATTCTGTTGCCTGCCAGACAGACCCACAGGATTCTATTATAATTGATGGCACAGGTAACTGTGCTTTTACACATACTCCTACTGTTTAATATATGCTATTCTCACAGCTTATGGTGATAAAAGCACAAAACTATTGCTCTCTTGCCTGGCTTCTGCCTATTTAAGGATTAGTCCTTACACCACAACTAACAGTATATGCTCGATAAATGCTTGCTCAATAATGAATAAATCAGTTTCTCCTATGTCTACCAATTTCCACTGTAACCATGTTCTTTTTTTTAAAAAAGATTTTTTTTGATGTGGACCATTTTTAAAGTCTTTATTGAATTTGTAACAATACTGCTTCTGTTTTATGTTTTGGTTTTTTGGCTGTGAGGCATGTGGTTTTCTTAGCTCCCCGACCAGGGATTGAACCCACATCCCCTGCATTGGAAGGCAAAGTTTTAACCACTGGACCGCCAGGGAAGTCTCTGTAACCATCTTCTTAACAATCAAGGAATAATCTTGGGCCTTTTTGGGTACTTGTATTCTCAACGCATCAATATTTTCTACTTTTAAAAAAATGTTTTTGCTGTATTTGCACAATTACCACAAATAAACCAACCACACATCTTCAAACCTCTGATAAACTTAGGCACACATAATTTTGCCAGATAATTAGTTTAAAAAATAGCAAGTTTAGTCAATTGGACAAAAAAGCATGTACTTCCTACTCTATTTTTAAGAAAAGCATTTCCTCAGAGATTTGTTTAATACCAAACGAAAAATATAAATAGCTGCCCCCTCCAATTTACAAAATAGATCAACACTCACCATTCCAAAAGACATGTAATGAAACAAATGCATGGCACCGTTTTATGCTGTTCATTGTCCCAGGATGGATAACTATAGAACTAAATGCCATTGAATGGACTGATTCTTGGAAAGTCTGGCTAAGAAACTGAATGTATGTATTAACACACACACACACACACACACACACACATATACATATTGGCACACACATGTGCCTACTATGACCTGAAGATTTAAATTCTCAAATATAACTTTTTAAAATACTTACTAGGAATCATAAAAAACTAAAATCTTGCCTTTTAATCTTGAAGTAAGAGAAGACAAATACTTAAAAGTGTTCCCTTTATCAAAGATTTTTCAAAAAGAATTTTTTTGAGAGAAAATGTTGATGCTGATTATTTAGGCCACGCCCCTATTCTAATCATTTATTCACTTTCGTTACCTTCTGAATTAATACTGAAAACCAGAACCCAACTATTCACATACTAATGTGAACATGGTCACTCAGCCAGCAATGTGGCTTCCCCATTCGCACTCCACAGTTGAACACTCCTAGTGTAACTGGCATATGTCCTCAATAGCTACAGAATTCAGTCAAGATTATTCCATGACTTTGTGGTAGGCAGCACTCTAAATGTGTGACATGGGTCTTAAGTCTGTGTCCCTAAATATCTAGGTAGCTCTCAGTACTCATTTGGAGTTTGGACTAGATCATCATCAGTTCTCAAAATGTGGTCCCTGAAACAGCTCTATCAGCATCACCTGGAAACTTGTTAGAAATGAAAATTATGAGGTCATATCCAGATACACTGAATAAGAAACTATAGGAAGAGCTTAGCATGACTTGTTTTTACCTCCAGGTGATTTTGATATATGGTCAAGTTTGAGATCCTCTGGACTGGATGATCCCTAAAGCCTTCTCCAACTATCAAAATCCTACTGTCATTAATTAGATCAAACGTATCTTCTAGAACTAGCACCATGTTCAATTAAATGCATTTAATTATTCCCAGTAGTCTGAGTAAAATATCATAATCAACCTTACCATATTCTATTATACAGTACTTAAAACTTTGCTACATTTTCATCAGGACAAAATTGACATTAGCAAGTTTTCCCAATTAAGTAGACACTGCAACAAATGTTGGATATCACTTTAACTCACGGTGGTGATCTCCAAATTAAACCCTCATATTTATAAGTAGGGGGCTTATTCTAGCTGTTGTGAAAAGTAAATAGATCCTTTGATGACAGTTAAGGTACAGGCATTTTGTATCTATTTCTCAAGACCAGCTGCTACATACAGTGTTCTCTCACTTTCCCAACCCATCTGTGAGAAACACTGGAATAGAACTCAAAAGGGGGTGCAATAACATGCTGGCGAAAACAAAACTACCTGAATAATTTGAATCAATGGGGCATTTTAGGATTCCCACCTATAGGAAAGGTTAACAAATCAGGAAGCATAAAGCCTCATACACTGAAAGAATTCTAATCCTAAATAGATCTGGTCCTAAAATGTGATTCAGTGGAGTCTACTTCAGCAGTTAAGAAGGTGGACATTGCTGTACCTAAGAACCATAACTCCCCAATACAAAAATGTTAGACTTTCTGAGGATACCTTCAACTTTTCTGAGGCTATTACAAAAGAAGGACAAAAATAATCCTTTAAAATGACATAAAGCTTGGATGACTGTCAGGGACCAAAAGGAAAAGCTGTTAAAAACCAGCAGGGGTCAAGTTAAAAAGTTAACTTTTGCTCCCCAAGATAAAGGTTTCTTTTCCACCCAGTTTCTGTTTTGACAGGTGATTGCCTTACAACTAACTCCTCCCTCCCTCCCTCTCTCACTTCCTTTGCCACTCTTAAGTCAGCCCAACTTTTCCAGGGAAACAAACACTCTTATCTCTTCACACCATAATTCTAGAAGGGGTTCTTACTAGCCAAATAAACTGACATATTCTTAAAAACAATGTCTCTAATTTCTCTCAATTTCGTCAAGAAAATATTGGAGAAGGCTACAAGATTCAATACTATTTTCCTCCTCCAGGGGTACACACAAAGTTGCTTTCATTGAGAATCCAAAAAGCATTTATTTTACAGTATTCAGTAAAAGTATATTAAAATCTTCTGGCCTTGCCATCCCAGACCTATAAAGAATTTAGTCATGTAAGTGACTAAATCCTGTGTGAAGATGATTAATGCACCCAGCAACCTATTTCATTTCCAATTTCCCATTTTAAAAAATTCCCTGTCAGGAGTATATACATTTCTTAAGTTAGATACTTGCCAGCATTTTATGTCAAAAGGCTTCCAAAAAACCAAAACAAAACTGTAAGAAACAGTCACTAAATGCCTTTTAAAGAGTCCTTTATATAGTACTTGATATATGTCTTCAGAATTTTCAACACTTTAGATCTACTGAATAAACTAAATTTACACAAATGCAAGAATCTTTGCAAAGCCTAAGTTTGAATAGTTTCTCTTAATTTCTATATTTAGCATATATACATTGCCTTCTAACTGAGTTTGATACTAAACTTAAGTGAGATCAAGAGTGAAAAAAACGGCCTTAGGACCAAACCCATGCAGAATTCCTTATTCCTCCTCCATGCTGGAATTCTGAGATGTCACCTGGGCAAAGGACACAACATTTTAAGGCAAGATTTGTTAATACAGCTTTAAAAAAACCTGTGGCCTGTAATTTCTTTTGGCTTCCTCAACAGAATAAATCCCTTTGTCAAAAGACCCTTCAAAAGACTTCATCTACACTTCATGGACCTAAGATATATCAAGTGCTCTTGATAAATATAGTTGTACACCTTCTTTTATTCTATGGAGATTATATTAGTAAAGCGGCCCTTAGGAAAAATAAAATACAAAATAAAAAGCTCACACTGCCTCCTGCTGTTAGAAGGAAAATTTCATGAGGTCAAAATGGTCCACAAACTGCACCGTGTAATGAGAGCAAGAGGCTTGTCTTAGTTTTTTCTTTTTCTCTTCTTTTTTAATCTAATGATCTATTTCCTAATCAAAGCCTCAAAAGGGTTGAGATACTGTCCACAACCCATACAAATGTACTGCAGAAAACACTACAAGGTATGACTTCAGAATTGAAAATCATCTTCCCCAAACATGCTTTCAACTGGATAGGTGTTTTAAACAAAACAAAACACAACTAAAGACGAAGAAAGGAAGAAAGAAAAAGAAAAAAAGAAAATTAAAAGCACTACCCTGTCTGACCAGGTGGATGGTTACTCTCCCAGATCTAATGCAGTCTTAGCAGTTGGTTTCTCCCCTTCCTAGAGAAATAAACTGCTCCAAGTCAGCAGAACAGATTCAATATCCAGCTCATCTTATAGTCAGAGGGTTATCACCATACCCCAGGGCTTCCTAGACCTTGATGATTTTTTTCCATTATTTAAGGAGTTGGGAGTAATGTCACCCAACTTGTCACTGAGACACTTCTCTCTTCAGAATTCGACAAACCACTCTTGAGAGCACCATGTACCTGCCCCTGTCCACCTCAAGCATGATATTGTATTAAATCACTGAATATGAAACACAGAAACACAAACAATAGTTTGGATTTGTTTCTTTAAAAATGATGTTTGTATTAAAAATCTTAAAATGAAAAGACAATGATTAAACGTGTGTCTGGAATTAGAAATTACAAATTGTTAGAATTCTCTCAGTACATCACAACAGTAAAATTTTGCTCTTTGCTTCTGGAGGAACACCCTATAACAGAAAACCAAATATTAAAAAAAAATTATATAAAAGGGGAGCTAAATACCTGAACACTGAAACAAAATGAAGCAAAAAATTTAAAAAAGGAAAAAAAAAAAAAAACCATTGCAAGACAAGTAAATTACATTTTAAAGGAAATAATAAAAGAAATTCACCAAACAACAGGCCCTATTGTCCTGGCTCTTTCAGGAAGATTACTGAAAGGAAACTGGGAAATGGTTTGGGGGGAATAGCAGATTCTGGGATCTGGTGGGAAGTTCACAGGTTGGCACCGGCTGGAACAGCTGAGTTTTGAAGGCACTCTGCAGACACAGGGGTGCTGGGGGCCCTGAATCACATTTGTGAAGTCCTTGTACTGTATTTTAAAGAGCTAGTCATCAACACCATGTTACTGCCAACCAATAAGAACAAAAAAGCTAAATCTAAAAAACCAAACAAACAAACACACACACAACAGTACACACAAAAATGTGCAGATCCGTAACATTTTTTTTCACAGCTGATTAAAAAAAAAAAAAAATACTACCGTTCTCCCCCAGACTCCCCTTTGATACAGTAGGTAAACAAAATAGATTTTTTTTTCCCACAAATATCAGCAGACACTTTCTGGCACCCCACACTGTATTGGCATCAGTGTTAACAGTCCCAGTTCAGATGTGCAATACTTCAGATTGGATATACTGTAACAAGAATCCAACTTTGCATAGACATCCTCAGAATCGCAGTCACGGGGTTGCCCTTCCAAGCTGGCAGAAAAGGAACCCGATCTTAATTTCCAGCTACTCCTGGAAAACAAGGAAAAAACAAAAGTTTCTTCCTCTCATCCTGCTCCTTCATTTGGTTCTCCCGGACTTCCTTCCGTGTATTTAAAACTTGGAACTAGAAAAACGTTGTTGAAAAAAAAAAAGAATTCCCCCTTTTCCACCTTCTCCCCATCCTCTTCCTCCCCCACCCCATTTTTTTTCCAGGCTGAAACTTTCGCTTGCCGGTGTCAAGCTGCCATACTGCGCCGCAACGGCTGCTTCAATGGGGAAATATGCGTCAACCAAAATCAATGAGAAACGTACATGCTGCAAAGAGCCACATTTCCACCGGGTCTCGGATGGTCATGACGGGACATCCCCTCGGACACGGGGCAGAGGCAGGGGACGCGGCCACAGCGGGCAGCCGGGCTCCCGGGACACGCCGGCTGATGCAAAGTCGTCTCCAATCTCAAAGCAAGAAGAGAAATCACATTTAGAAGAGTCGGGTGCGTTTGGCTTTTGTGCGCAGAGCGCGGCCGGCGCGCGGCAGCCGCGGGCGCCTCAGAGGATCACGCAGGCCGAGCAGCAGCCCTCGTCGCCGTTGGGCTGAGCCGCGTAGTTCATCTGCCTCACGATCTCGGCGAACAGCTCGTCCACCGAGGCTTTGTTTTTGGCCGACGTCTCCATGAAGGGGCAGCTCCACTCCTCGGCCAGGGCCTTGCCCTCGCCGAACGAAACCTCGCGCTCGCCCTCCAGGTCCACCTTGTTGCCCACCAGGATCATGGGCACGCGCTCGTACCGCTTCACGCGGATGATCTGGTCCCGCATGGGCTTGATGTCCTGGAAGCTCTGCTGGTTAACAAGGCTATAGACGAGGATGAAGCCCTGGCCATTCTTGATGTACAGGTCCCGCATGGACGCGAACTGCTCCGTGCCCGCCGTGTCCAGAATCTCCAGCACCGACGGCGACGAGTCCACCTCAATCTCTTTGCGGTAGAAGTCCTCGATGGTGGGGTCGTACTTCTCGATGAAGGAGCCGGTCACGAACTGCACGGTGAGCGCGGACTTGCCTACGCCGCCCGAGCCCAGCACCACCACTTTGTACTCTCTCATGGCTCCGTCGGCGCTCTTGCCGCGCCTGCCGCGGCCCCGTCGGGGCTGCACGCCGGAGGAAGGCTGGGCTTGGCGGCTGGACTTCTCCCCGTCCTCAGCTCCGCAGGAAAAACTAAGGAGAGGATGGCAGAGGAGCGCAGGACGCGGAAATCACCAAGCGGGGACCGGGCGCCGACCGGCGGCGGCGGCAGCGCGTCCCTGCGGCGCGGGTCCGGGGCCCCGCAGCAGCCCACGGCGGCAGCGGCAGCCTGGGCAGCGGAACGGGAGGACAATGCCGGCAGCCGGTGCGAGGCAAGGACTGCAGCTTCTCGCCGCGGCAGCCCAGGAAGGCGAGAAGGCGGCAGCGGCGGGCTGCGGAGGTGGCTGCTAATTGCGCGCCGGGCCGGGACGCGCGTGGCATGAGTCCCCGCAGATCGTGCGCCCACCGCCGCGGCCCATCGAGCTCTCTCCCGCAGCCTCCGCGGGGCGAGGGCTTCCTACTCGCCGCGCGCAGCTCAGCTCTCCCCGCCCCGGCGAGCATGCCCAGTGCGCCGCCGCCGGCCGCGCCCGCCGGATCCCACGCTCCTGGTTTTCCGGGGGGCCGGGCGGGCGTGGGGCTGTGGGTGGGGCTCGAGATTTGATTCAGGACTAGCGGATTCGCGATAGGCGCTAGTCTAGGAACTGGAAAAATGTGTGTCGGGGTGGGGGGGAAGGTGTGTGTGGGTGTTTAAGAGACCGGCTGGGAGAGCACCAGTGGGAGGACGAAGACCGCCTTCTTTCGCGGCTTTGGGGTTAGTGCATAGGGCCCCCGGCTCTGCGAGAAGCGGGTGGGCGCGGCGAGCCACCCCGGGGTTGGAGTGGGCTGGCCTCTTGCCGCCTCCCTTTATCCAAAGCTCGTGGACTCCACTCCCCGGCCTGCCGGCTGGTGTGCGTCCCGGAACCGAGACCCAAAGGACATTTGGGGGTATGATTGGCTGGCGGAGCATCTTCCCCCACTCAAGGCGCGGCCCTTTCTACCCGGCCTTCTCTGGCCGACTCTTCTCGTACTTCATCCCTCGGACAAAGAAAAGAGGAACACTGGGTCTGAAACCCTGTCCCCACGAGGGAAGGTGCAGCCTCTTGTGACCACAGCGGTCTCCGGGCTGGGACTCGGCGGGCCCCACCCACCTCCCCACTCGGCTGGGGCCAAAACCCGGAGAGCGGATCACAGCCCGATCCAGAAGCAGCGGCGGCGGCGGCGCCCGCAGCTAGTCAGGGCATGCTCAGTGGGCAGAGCAGGTTTTGGGGCTTGGAAGTAGGAAGCTTGTGCACCACACACCCACACTCCAGCTCAGATTACCTCTCCCAGACTCAGGACCCATTGGCCCCGGGGCGCAAATCTCACACCCTCGAATGTTCTCCCATTGGCTACTGCCAAGGTTTTATCAGTTTGGGCTGCTTCATTGGCTAAAAAGTAGCCTCCGCTCGTGATTGGTTATTTATAGAGATTGAGTTGAGAGGCGGAGGTACAGCTGTTCTTTCTCTGCTGCTCCCCCGCCCCCTTCCTCCCACTTCCCTAAGCTAGTCGTTTCGAAGCTAAGAGTGAAAAAATAAGGAATTTAGGCGGAGAGCTCAGAGCTAAATATAGTCCTTTGTTGGTGTTTTCAAGAGAGTCTGACTTTTTGGTGCCCAGTCACGACTGTCCATTAAAGGGAGCTGGTTACTGTTCTTGGTCCTCAAGAAACAACAAAGTTTGCAAGGTGGTTTTTTTTTTTTTAGGGAGGGGGAGGGGCTAGGATGTGGAAATGAGCCACTGAATTCAGCTCACCCGGTGGGGTGGGGGAATGCCCAGGCTTGCCTTTAGAAAACGTCTTTGCTTTGGGGCGGGCATTCGCTAGCCTGGGCTCGGCTCGCACTCACGGGAGGTACCAGGGAGATGCCTTGACTTGTTCCGGGTCTCTCTCCTTCCTCGCGAAGGAGAGATGTCAAGACCTGTCAAAAGACTAAGCGATACTAGCGTGAGCCCCAGGGTGAAGGGGTGGGAGGGGACCGAGCTGCTTCAATCCTGGCTCCATATCCTGTCGACGCCACTTCCCACTGGTTTAACCGTCCGCACTGGAGGGATAAATCAGGCAGTGTGCTAACGCTTGGTTTCACTGCCTTAGTCCTGCCGTGACTCAGGGCTACGTTTGCCAGTTAACCTTCTCCGAACCCCTTGCCGTAGCTTGTAGTATGCGCGGCTGCAGCGTGAAGTCTTGGCCAAGGGACCCGGCGGGTCTCGGGCAGCAGCCAACGCTTTGGGTGGGGTAGGTGGAGCCCATTCCTGCGCCTGGCCCCGCTATTTAGTGGAGAAAGGGGTTATCAGAGTACTTGGCTATAGTTATTCTTATATAATTCTCCAGAAACCTTTCAAGGCAAATTCACCTAATATGGATGGAGAGAACCTCACATTTACCCAGCGTTTAATGTCTGTTAGGCGTTTTACATGTGCTATCTTATTTACCCCTCGTAAAAATAATTATTATACCTATTTTAAGGATGAGGAAACTGAGGCCCTAAGATGTTCAGTAACTGGCGTAAGATTTCTCAGCTAATGAGTGGCCACGCTAGGATCTCGGCTCAGGTGTTTGGCTGCAGAACCTGGTCTTGTAACCATTAGGCAATACTACCTTCTCACAAGAAAGTTCCCAGATTTTACTCTTTCTTAGGTCGAATCTTGAGGTAGTATGATCAGACAGGCTCTTAAACCCAAGCAAGAGGGACCTCTGCCCACCCTCTGACTCTCTTCTGACAGTGCCGCTTCCTACAGGGTCAAGGAGCTTGAACCCTCTTCCAGACCATGCCCCCAGTAGTCAGAATTCTGGAATCCTCTACCCAAATAGTATCAAACCCTCTTCTAGGATCTGCTTGGACCTCCGAACTCACCCCTGTGTGCAGGAATGGGTCTCTGTTGGAGTGTGGATGGTGCTAGGACCTATGCGCTGAGGCGTGCCCTCCCAGGCACTTTGGGCCCCGCCTAAGTGCAGGAAGAGGGGTCCCCTCTAGTCAGCTTTCCCTTCCCTGCCACTTCTAGCCTGGCCCTTAGAGGAGTCCAAGAATTCGTGATTCACACCTGACCATCCAGGTCTTGCAAAGAAGTATCTGTCAAGGTGGGAGGATAGATCATATTTTAACAGTGTGTTATCTTGATTTGTAACTGAAATACTTACGAGTAATGCTGTGTGTGCCTCTATCTGTCCTCCTGCCCACAAATGTTAGGTGTGGTTATGAGCATGATATAGTAGAAAATGCTTTGTCCTTATAGGCCAGGTGTCTAATCTCAAGTATTGGATATCAATTATTATCTGAGACCTTGGGCAAGCCCCTCAGGTGCTCCTGACCTTAGTTTCCCTATCTATAAAGTGATGATAATAAAATTTGCCCCACCCACCTAGCTACCTGAGGAACCTTGGAGAGAATCTGATGACCAAACCCTTTATTTTACATCAGAGCCAGTGAGCAGAGTTAGAACCCTGGTGTCCTGGATGCCCTTTGCATGGTGCCAGCCTATGCTCAGAGAAAATAATTAACAGATAATGGATGGAAACATGCTTTTAAAGCTGCAGCACCCCATAAATTCATGACAATCACAACCCAGGTGTCTCGACAGCCCTATCTAGAAGAGACCACCCTCAGGACTACGGGTAGCCATGCAGATGGGTATTTTTGAATCTTGGTGGCCTCTCTGGTACCAAAGAGCTGCCACACTTTGAATACTTTCTATTAGGGATTCTTTGATAGCAATTTTTATTACACTCAGATGGTCTCCCTCAGAAAGACTTCCACTGGGGCTCTGGGATTCAAAATGAAGTAATGAATGAAATTGCTGATGCACAGATTTTTAAAGTTGATCACTTCCGGTGAAATTTGTTAGGGGTCTTTATGTACCTCACTTATGTTATGAATCATAATCCTGAACCATATCCAATTATCTTGTACCATAATTATTTACATATCTGTACCTTGTCATCCTAAGCACCGTGTGAATTCCTTGTGGTCAGGGTCCGTACCTGGCTTATCTTTGAGCCACCTCTGTCCCTCATAACACCTAGTAAGAGTGCCTACATAGGAGTACCTCAATTAATTATTTATGGGTATATGAATGACATTTTATCCCTTTTCCAAACTCTCTTTGTGGTAAAAGATATATTTATTTTTGGAGAGACATAACATTTCCTGGATCCTTAGAAAAATGTATATAATGTTTCAATCTTCTTGAGTCTAAAAGATGCTGGGGTGATAAAGTCTACACTTGTATGGACGGAAACACTAAGTCAGTGCTGTCTGGGGGAAAAAATACCAAAGCACCCAGTGGATAAACCCTTTCTCTGAAGAAGACTTCAGACAAACATTTTTGCAGATGACATACAAAAGGCATTTCTAGAAAATAATCTGAAGTAAAAGCTAACAAGTTAAGGACTGCTTAATCTTTCGTATTGACCGTTACATAAACAATGGTCCCTGACAGTGCACCTTTGCTTACACAGTGAGCTTTGCTTACACAGTCAGCTTCTGTGACACTGGTTTTGGGCCTTCAAAGAATTAGAGGGTTTGCTAGAACATGAATCTTTTAAGTCTTCCAGTAAATAAATGCCCATCTGTCTTCTTCATTTATACAAAGTAGAGGTTTATTTCATCATGTTCATAGTTTTAGCTGGTTTGATCTATAGATAAACAAATAATTCTAAAAATATTATTCTAATTTTGAAAATATCAAGGGTAAGTTGAGAGTGACCATGTATCATTATTTTAAACGGAAGTTGATGTAAGACTAAGTGTGCCTTGCAGAGTTCTCAGTAAATATTTAAGTGCCTGAACATGTTATAACATAACCAGGTATCCACTAGTAGGCTTAGGATGTTTTATTTTATCAGTGGTCTTTAAAAAATAATCTCCAGTAATGCCCCTAAAAATATTTCGTCAGTCAGCCAAACCATCATCATTTCATACTCTTCATATTGCACTTTGGGCAGCCAACTTGTAAGAACAATGGCTTGTACTACCTATAATGAGATTTTGTATCTTTATATCTTAAAAATGTCCTAAAATCCTAGCATGGTAACTAAAGAGAGACAAAGGTGTGCCTAGTTTCCGTAATTTCATTGTCTGCCCCTTATCACATGTACTCTGATTGGTTCCTTTCTCCTTTTAAAATTATTTTTCAAAGGAAAATGTAGGAGAGTCTTAAATTTCAAATTAAATAAGCTCTTAAAATCAGTCAAGCTTTTTACTAACTTTTTGATAGGCCCAAATAAAGAACCAGAAGAATCAAAATAGCTATTCTCAAGGCTATCAGATTAGTATTGAATAGTGATCTCAACATATACATTAATGTACTGTGTTATTTTTGATAATAAAAACCACTCATATCTCCATAAAGATGTTACCCTGGGCTGAAGTGTCACACACACGTTTGCTACTACCTCACAACTACTCAGTGGATTTCAGTTCTATCATAAATGCTTACTAATAGTTTGGCCTATTTTCATTCTTTTACCTGATTTTTTAAAAAGAAGAAAAATAAGTCTCTTCTAAGATAAACAGCCTGACCTTCTGTATAAGATCTCATATTTGCCTGAGACCCTGATCTATAGAGAAAGAACACAACTGGCTTAGAGCACCACTTTTATGTGATGAATGTATTCTCACTCAAGGGAAATTTTAAAGAGATTTCACTGATCCTGTTTTTCGTAGTTGAAGGCACAATTACACATCTTAGTCTGTTTAAGATTTGTCTCCTCAGACCCTCTGTTCCAGAGAAACAAATATATATATATAGCAAGAATGGGAGAAATGTCTTAGCTCCATTAAAAAGAACTTTCCTCTCATAAAATTGTCATTATATGCAGATGATATGATACTATATATAGAAAACCCTGAAGACTCCACACAAAACTACTAGAACTGATAAATGAATTCAGCAAGGTAGCAGGATACAAGATTAACATACAGAAAGCAGTTGCATTTCTCTGCACCAACAATGACATATCAGAAATGAAATGAAAAAAAAAATACCTTTTAAAATTGCACCCAAAAAAACATTAATAAAGGAAGCAGAAAATGATTCAAACAAATGGAAAAATATCCCATGCTCTTGGATTGGAAGAATTAATATTATTAAAATAGCCATACTACTCAAAGCACTCTACAGATTTAATGTGATCCCTATCAAATTACCCATGACATTTTTCACAGAACTAGAACAAATAATCCTAATTCATATGGAACCACAAAAGACCCAGAATTGCCAAAGCTATCCTGAAGAAAAAGGACAAAGCAGGAGGCATAACCCTCCCAGACTTCAGACAATACTACAAAGCTACAGTAATCAAAACAGAGTGGTATTGGCACAAAAACAGACATATGTATCAATGGAACAGAATAGAGAGCCCAGAAATAAACCCATGCGGTCAATTAATCTTCGCCAAAGGAGGCAAGAATATACAATGGAAAAAAGAAAGTCTCTTCAGCAAGTGGTGTTGGGAAAGTTGGACAGCTGCATGTAAATCAAAGAAGTTAGAACACATCCTCTCACCATACAAAAAAGTAAACTCAAAATAGCTTAAAGACTTAAACTTAAGTTATGACACCATAAAACTCCTAGAAGAGATCACAGGCAAAACATTCTCCGGTATAAATCATACCAATGTTTTCTTAGGTCAGTCTCCCAAGGCAATAGAAATAAAAACAAAAATAAACAAATGGGACCCAATCAAACTTACAAGCTTTTGCACAGCAAAGGAAACCATAAACAAAATGAAAAGACAGCCTAGAGAATGAGAGAAAATATTTGCAAATGATGTGACTGACAAGGGCTTAATTTCCAAAATATACAAACAGCTCATACAACTCAACAACAAAAAAAAACGCAATCAAAAAAAATGGGCAGAAGACCTAAACAGACATTTTTCCAAAGAAGACATACAGATGGCCAATAGGCACAAGAAAGATGCTCAACATCACTAATTATCAGAGAAATGCAAATCAAAACTACAGTGAGGTACCACCTCACTTGGGTCAGAATGGCCATCATTAAAAAGTCTACAAATAACAAATGCTGGAGAGGGTGTGGAGAAAAGGGAACCCTCCTACACTGTTTGTGGGAATGTAAATTGGTGCAGCCACTGTGGAAAACAGTATGAAGGTTCCTCAGAAAACCAAAAATAGAATTATCATATGATCGAGCAATCCCATCCCTTGGCATATATCCAGTCAAAACTACAATTCAAAAAGATACATGGCCCTTCCCCTGGGAGCAAAGACTGCCACCATGTCCTGCCTGCCCTGTGCCACACAGAGTGGACTGTCGCTCCAGGACCTTGCTTCACATGTGGGGTGCAGGTTCGATCCCTGGTCCTGGAGCTAAGATCCCACATGCCTTGCGGCCAAAAAACCAAAACATAAAAGAGAAGCAGAGGTGGAGGCAAGATGGTGTACTAGGAGGACGTAGAATTTGCGTCTCCTCACAACTAGGGCACCTACCAGGCACCAGTGGGGGACCACAGACACCTAAGGGGACGGGAAGAACCCCCAGAAACCAGGTAGGATGTGGGGTGTGGGGAGAGTGAAGGGGGAGAAGTGGAGGCAGGATGGGACTGGCACCCCGAGGGGTGGCTGGGGGAGGGGGAGGGGAAGGACGCACGAAGGGGGAAATTGGGGAACCATTGGGAGGGCAGAGGATCAAAAGGGAGCGTGGCCAGGTTTCCCCTGCCCACATGGGCCCCTGGGAACCTGCTGAGATCCCTGGCCTGATCCTCTGCCTACCTAGGCCCCCTCCAGCCGCGTGGGTCCTGAGGGAGTGGGAGGGAGAGAAGGGAGAGCAAAAGTAAAGGCTGGACCTCTGAGATCAGCACCCATGAGGGGTGGCTGGGGGAGGGGAGGAGTTCGTACACCCAGGGGGACCCACCCATGGTTAGGGGTCC
Source organism: Eubalaena glacialis (assembly GCF_028564815.1). NCBI lineage: Eukaryota > Metazoa > Chordata > Mammalia > Artiodactyla > Balaenidae > Eubalaena > Eubalaena glacialis. The sequence goes on from NC_083721.1 coordinate 116,185,368, forward strand.
AGCGGCGACGGGGGAGACCCTGGGGGAGATGGTGGGGGAGGGACGTGGAGGAATGGAAGGGAACGGGGCCAGTGCTTTCCCTGTCCACGTAGGCACCGGGAAGCCTGTTGGGCTCCCGGGCCTAATGCTCTGCCCTTGGAGCCTCCTTCCTGCCACGTAGAACCCAAGCCCCACCCCTACATCCCCACCCAGCACCCTACCTCTACACTCGGAGACCCCCTCCAACAAGCTGGGCCTAAACCCCACCCACACACCCTCACTCAGGTGCTACCTCCAAACTCCGGAACTCCACACTCCACACTCCAGAGGCCCTCCTTCTGGCGTGCTGCCACTCCCCTTCTGCGAAGGTCCTAAGCAGAGGCTCTGCCCCACGCTTGAACGTTGCCCTGCCTAGGCCCCGCCCAACACTCAAACATCCCCCCCCCACCCGCCTAGGTCCCATGCCACCTTAAACCCCGCCCCTGCTGAAGTTCCAACCCTGCCTAAACTCCACCCCCACAGCCAAAGCTTTTTTTTTTTTTTTTCTTCTTTCATTTTTCCTCTTTTAGATTGGGGTTCTGTCTTACCTTGTTGATTCATTGTCGTTGATTCTTTCATATTTTTATTTTTTCTAATAAATCTTCTATTTTTCTAATTTTATTTTATTCTTTATACTTTGTTATTATTCTCTCCTTTTGGCTTGTTCCCCCCCGCCACCCTTTATTTTCTTTTTTCTGTTGCGGTTTTATTTTACCTTGTTGCAGTTGTTTCTATTATAGTTTTATTTTCCCTAATATAATTTTTATCTTTCCAATTTTATTTTGCTTTTTATTATTACTCCTTTTTTCCTTTCTTTCTTTCTTCCTTTTTTTTTTTTTTTCTTTCTTTTTTACCATGCCATGAAACTTGTGGAATCTTGGTTCCCAGGCCAGAGGATGGGCCCAAGCTCCTGTGGTGGAAGCTCCGAGTCCAAACCGCTGGACTAACAGAGAATATCAGACCCCAGGGAATATCAATCAGAGTGAGGTCTCCCAGAGGTCATCTCAGTACCAAGACCCAGCTCTATCCAACTGCCTACAAACTCCAGTGCTGGATGTCTCAGGCCACACAACCAGCAAGACAGGAATACAGCACCATCCATCAAAACAAAAATGAAACGACAAAAAAATATGTTACAGATGAAGGAGCAAGGTAAAAACCTACAAGACCAAATAAATGAAAACGAAATAGGCAACCTACCTGAAAAAGAATTCAGAGTAATGATAGTAAAGATGATCCAGAATCTTGGAAACAGAATGGAGAAAATACAAGAAACATTTAACAAGGATCTAGAAGAAATAAAGAGCAAACAGTGATGAACAACAGAATTACTGAAATTAAAAATACTCTAGAAGGAATCAATAACAGAATAACTGAGGCAGAAGAACGGATAAGTGAGCTGGAAGATAAAATGGTGGAAATAACTGCCAGCGAGCAGAATGAGGAAAAAAGAATGAAAAGAATTGAGGACAGTCTCAGAGACATCCGGGACAACATTAAATGCACCAACATTCGAATTATAGGGGTCCCAGAAGAAGAGAAAAAGAAAGGGTCTGAAGAAATATTTGAAGAGATTATAGTCAAAAACTTCCCTAACATGGGAAAGGAAATAGTCAATCAAGTCCAGGAAGCACAGAGAGTACCATACAGGATAAACGCAAAGAGAAACATGCCAATGCATATTAATCAAACTATCAAAAATTAAATACAAAGAAAAAATATTAAAAGCAGCAAAGGAAAAGCAACAAATAACATACAAGGGAATCCCCGTAAGGTTAAGAGCTGATTTTTCAGCAGAAACTCTGCAAGCCAGAAGGGAGTGGCAGGACATATTTAAAGTGATGAAAGGGGAAAACCTACAACCAAGATTATTCTACCCAACAAGGATCTCATTCAGATTCAATGGAGAAATTAAAACCTTTACAGATAAGTAAAAGTTAAGAGAATTCAGCACCACCAAACCAGCTTTACAACAAATGCTAAAGGAACTTCTCTAGGCAGGAAACACAAGAGAAGGAAAAGGCCAACAAAAACAAACCCAAAACAATTACAAAATTGGTAATAGGAAAATACATATCGATAATTACCTTAAATGTAATAAATGCTCCAACCAAAAGACAGAGACAGGATGAATGGATACAAAAACAAGAACCATACATATGCTGTCTACAAGAGACCCACTTCAGACCTAGGAACACATACAGACCGAAAGTGAGGGGATGGAAAAGATAATCCATGCAAACGGAAATCAAAAGAAAGCTAGAGTAGCAATTCTCATATCAGACAAAATAGAATTTAAAATAAAGACTATTACAAGAAACAAAGAAGGACACTACATAATGATCAAGGGATCAATCCAAGAAAAAGATATAACAGTTGTAAATATTTATGGACCCAACATAGGAGCACCTCAATACATAAGGCAAATGCTAATAGCCATAAAAGGGGAAATCAACATTAACACGATAATAGTACGGGACTTTATCACCCCACTTTCACCAATGGACAGATCATCCAAAATGAAAATAAATAAGGAAACACAAGCTTTAAATGACACATTAAACAAGAAGGACTTAATTGATATTTACAGGACGTTCCATCCAAAAACAACAGAATACACTTTCTTCTCAAGTGCACATGGATCATTCTCCAGGATAGACCATATCTTGGGTCACAAATCAAGCCCTGGTAAATTTAAGAAAATTGAAATCATATCAAGTATATTTTCTGACTACAACGCTATGAGACTAGGTATCAATTACAGGAAAAAACTGTAGAAAAAACAGATACATGGAGGGTAAACGATACACTACTAAATAACCAAGAGATCACTGAAGAAATCCAAGAGGAAATCAAAAAATACCTAGAAAAAAATGACAATGAAAACACGACGACCCAAAACCTATGGGACGCAGCAAAAGCAGTTCTAAGAGGGAAGTTTATAGCAATACAACCCTACCTCAAGAAACAAGAAACATCTCAAATAAACAATGTAACCTTACACCCAAAGCAACTAGAGAAAGAAGAACAAAAAAACCCCAAAGTTAGCAGAAGGAAAGAAATCATAAAGATCAGATCAGAAATAAATGAAAAAGAAATGAAGGAAATGATAGCAAATATCAATAAAACTAAAAGCTGGTTCTTTGAGAAGATAAACAAAATTGATAAGCCATTAACCAGACTCATTGAGAAAAAAAGGGAGAAGACTCAAGTCAATAGAATTAGAAATGAAAAAGGAGAAGTAACAAGTGACACTGCAGAAATACAAAGGATCATGAGAGATTACTACAAGCAACTATATGCCAATAAAATGGACAACCTTGAAGAAATGGACAAATTCTTAGAAAAGCACAACCTTCTGAGACTGAACCAGGAAGAAATAGAAAATATGAACAGACTAATCACAAGCACTGAAATTGAAACTGTGATTAAAAATCTTCCAACAAACAAAAGCCCAGGACCACATGGCTTCACAGGTGAATTCTATCAAATATTTAGAGAAGAGCTAACACCTATCCTTCTCAAAATCTTCCAAAATATAGCAGAGGGAGGAACACTCCCAAACTCATTCTACGAGGCCACCATCACCCTGATACCAAAACCAGACAAAGATGTCACACGAAAAGAAAACTACAGGCCAATAACTCTGATGAACATAGATGCAAAAATCCTCAACAAAATATTAGCAAATAAAATTTAACAGCACATTAAAAGGATCATACACCATGATCAAATGGGGTTTATCCCAGGAATGCAAGGATTCTTCAGTATATGCCAATCAATCAATGTGATACACCATATTAAAAAATTGAAGGAGAAAAACCATATGACCATCTCAATAGATGCAGAAAAAGCTTTCGACCAAATTCAACACCCATTTATGATAAAAACCCTCCAGGAAGTAGGCACAGAGAGAACTCACCTCAACATAATAAAGGCCATATATGACAAACCCACAGCCAACATCGTTCTCAATGGTGAAAAACTGAAACCATTTCTTCTAAGATCAGGAACAAGACATGGTTGCCCACTCTCACCGCTATTATTCAACATAGTTTTGGAAGTTTTAGCCACAGCAATCAGAGAATTAAAAGAAATAAAAGGAATCCAAATCGGAAAAGAAGAAGTAAAGCTGCCAGTGTGTGCAGATGACATGATACCATACATAGAGAATCCTAAAGATACTACCAGAAAACTACTAGAGCTAATCAATGAATATGGTAGAGTAGTCGGATACAAAATTAATGCATAGATATCTCTTGCATTCTTATACACTAATGATGAAAAATCTGAAAGCGAAATTAAGGAAATACTCCCATTTACCATTGCAACAAAAAGAATAAAATACCTTGGAATAAACCTACCTAAGAAGACAAAAGACCTGTATGCAGAAAACTATAACACACTGATGAAAGAAATTAAAGATGATACAAAGAGATGGAGAGACATACCATGTTCTTGGATTGGAAGAAGCAGCATTGTGAAAATGACTATACTACCCAAAACAATCTACAGATTCAGTGCAATCCCTATCCAAGTACCAATGGCATTTTTCACAGAACTAGAACAAAAAATTGCCCAATTTGTATGGAAACACAAAGACCCTGAATAGCCAAAGCAATCTTGAGAAAGAAAAACGGAGCTGGAGGAGTCAGGCTCCCTGAATTCAGACTATACTACAAAGCTACAGTAATCAAGACAGTATGGTACTGGCACAAAAACAGAAATATAGATCAGTGGAATAGGATAGAAAGCCCAGAGATAAACCCACACACATATGGTCACCTTATCTTTGATAAAGGAGGCAAGAGTATACAATGGAGAAAAGACAGCCTCTTCAATAAGTGGTGCTGGGAAAACTGGACAGCTACATGTAAAAGAATGAAATTAGAACACTCCCTAACACCATACACAAAAATAAACTCAAAATGGATTAAAGACCTAAATGTAAGGGCAGACACTATAAAACTCTCAGAGGAAAACATAGGCAGAACACTCTATGACATAAATCACAGCAAGATCCTTTTTGACCCACCTCCTAGAGAAATGGAAATAAAAACAAAAATAAATTGGGACCTAATGAAACTTAAAAGCTTTGGCACAGCAAAGGAAACTATAAACAAGACGAAAAGACAACCCTCGGAATAGGAGAAAATATTTGCTAATGAAGCAACTGACAAAGGATTAATCTCCAAAATATACAAGCAGCTCATGCAGCTCAATATCGAAAAAACAAACAACCCAATCCAAAAATGGGCAGAAGACCTAAATAGACATTTCTCCAAAGAAGATATACAGATTGCCAACAAACACATGAAAGGATGCTCAACATCACTAATCATTGGATAAATGCAAATCAAAACTACAATGAGGTGTCACCTCACACGGGTCAGAATGGCCATCATCAAAAAATCTACAAACAATAAATGCTGGAGAGGGTGTGGAGTAAAGGGAACCCTCTTGCACTGTTGGTAGGAATGTAAATTGATACAGCCACTATGGAGAACAGTATGGAGGTTCCTTAAAAAAGTAAAAATAGAACTACCATAAGACCCAGCAATCCCACTACTGGGCATATACCCTGAGAAAACCATAATTCAAAAAGAGCCATGTTCCACAATATTCACTGCAGCACTATTTACAATAGCCCGGACATGGAAACAAGCTAAGTATCCATCGACAGATGAATGGATAAATAAGATGTGGCACATATATACAGTGGAATTTTTCTCAGCCATAAAAAGAAATGAAACTGAGTTATTTGTAGGGAGGTGGATGGACCTAGAGTCTGTCATACAGAGTGAAGTAAGACAGAAAGAGAAAAACAAATACCGTATGCTAACACATATATATGGAATCTAAAAAAAAGAAAAATGGTTCTGATGTACCTAAAGGCAGGACAGGAATAAAGACACAGATGTAGAGAATGGACTTGAGGATACCGAGAGGCGGAAGGGTAAGCTGGGACGAAGTGAGAGAATGGCATTGATATATATACACTACCAAATGTAAAATAGATAGCTAATGGGAAAGAGCTGCATAGCACAAGGAGATCAGCTCGGTGCTTTTCGACCACCTAGAGGGGTGGGATAAGGAGGGTGGAAGGGAGACACAAGAAGGGGGGGATATGGGGATATACTTATGCATATAGCTGATTCACTTTGTTATACAGCAGAAGCTAACACACACTTGAAAGCAATTATACTCTGATACAACGTTAAAAAAAAAAAGAGAGAAGTAATTTTGTAACAAATTCACTGAAGACTTAAAAAAAAAAAAAGATACATGCACCCCTATGTTCACAGAAGCACTATTCACAATACCCAAGACATGGAAACAACCTAAATATCCATCAAGAGATGAATGTATAAAGAAGATGTGGTACATATATACAATAGAATACTACCCAGCCATAAAAAAGAAAATAATGCCATTTGCAGCAACATGGATGCAACAAGAGATTATCATACTAAGTGAAGTTAAGTCAGAAAGAGAAAGAGAAATACTATATGATATCACTTATATGTGGAATCTAAACTATGACACACACAAGAAAATAATAAAATAAAATAAAATATGACACAAATGAACCTATCTATAAAATAGAAACAGAATCAGGGACATAGAGCACAGACTGGTGGTTGCTAAAGGGGAGGGATTAGTGGGAGGTTGGGGTTAGCAAATGTAAGCTTTTATATATAGAATGGATAAACAACAAGGTCCTACTGATAGCACAGAGAACTATATTCAATATGATAAACCATAATGGAAAAGAATATATTAAAAAAGAATATATATATGTATAACTGAATCAGTTTGTTGTACAGCAGTAGTTAACACAACATTGTAAATCAACTAAGCTTCAATAAGAAAATAATAAAATTAAAAAAAAAAAGAACTTTCCTTTCACTTGCTTTTTTGTCACCAACCACCAGATTAAAGGAGTCCCCCTTTCTCTTGGACAGACAAAAATCCACCACTTCCCCTGATGCTGGGGGAAGCCAACCACCCTTCTGCAGCAGTGGCTCCAAGAAGTGCTTTAGACTTTGTGGTTTTGATGGAAACAATGAGAGTCTATATTGAGGGAAAGGAAGTTTCCTTTGTAAATTATTGTCAGCAATCAGGTTTTGTTTAAGGAATCTGCCAAAGAGGTTTCTATCTTGCTTGCAGTTACAGTATCATGTGATGGGGAGTTAGAAAAAAGGATTTGTGGTGGTGTCTTAGGAAGATAACACTCAGAACTACAGAATTCAGTCTATTCAAATAATTTTATGAAGATTATATTCAGTTCTGTCATGGAAATTTGTAACTCTTCTGAAGTTTTTTCTTTATTTGTTTTAAAACTTACATATAAAAGAAAGATTACTGGCCTATTATTCAACTATTGTAATGTGACCATATTACCCCTAAAGTATAAAACCAAATTGTTTCTTTTAAGGAATTATGTCCTTTCAAAAACCTTATTGCCTTGTAGAATATAATTGTATGAAATTAAAAAGGAATGATCCCGGGAAACTGATCAAACATTTCTGTGTTTCATATAAGCTAAATATTCTAAACAAGCAGTTGGCAAACTTCTTTTATTAAGGGTCAGATAATAAATATTTCAGATTTTGCAGGCCGTACATCTCCATTGCAATTACTCAATTCTGCCCCTGTAGCATGAAAGCAGCCATAGACAATATGTAAATAAATGGGCATGGCTGTGTTCCAGTAACACTTTCTTTACACAAACAGGTGGTGGGCTGCATCTGGCCTACAGGCTCATGGTTTGCCAATCTCTAAACTATGTATTAAGAAAAGATCCTCATTTGTTGCTGGAGGCCAAAAGTTCTTATAATCAAAATGAACTACTAATCTGTCATTGGATATAGCCATAACTCTTGGCCTTAATCTATATAGTAAAATACTACTCGAATAGTGAATGTATATCAATAGATATGACACAATTCTACATAATTCATGAAAAATTCAGATTTATATTTTTACACATGTACTGTAAAATTTGTTCTCAATAGTTAAAGTATCACCCATTTTTTGTTGGACTTCTCAACTTCTTCTTATTGATTTGTAATTGATTATGTATTATGGTTATGTTATACAATAAGGATATTATCCTCTGTTAATCATGTACTATGCAAATAATTATTAGTTATTATTCATCTTTGTTTATGCTTTTTTTCATTAATATTTCTATTTGAGCTTATTGATCTTTTTCTTTTTGGGTTTTCTTTCTGAATTTCATGTCACAAACAGAAAGGTGTCTCACCCTCTAGGATATTTTATATAACTAGTGTTTTCTTCTAGCCTTTTTAAGGTTTTCTTTTTTATGGTTACATTTGGCTTGCTTTTCAACTGAAAAATAATTCAGTAAATTATTCAGTAATAATTTAGTGTCAGTAAAGACGGAGAGATCGAAATCCAAGCAATAGGATGTCTATTGAATAGCAGTTTCTGAGGAGAGGGCAGAGGAGGTGTCTGAAAACTCTGGTGGGAAGGCTGGGGAAGCCTCTTTCCTCTCACACAGGAAAGGAGAAGAGCCAAGAGACCTAAAAACTGGAACTGAGAAGGTAAAAATATGAGAGAGTTCAAGCTGAAAATAACCTTCTCTCTGTAAATAAAAATGGCAAGGCACCTGCTGAAGGAAGGGAGGCCAGGTGTGGGCCTGGGAATAGAAGTAGAAATGAAACTGTTTCTAACAGTGACTGTGCAGCATGAAGCCGCTAAGCTGCTAAACGTGGGTTACATAAATTTGTGAAGATGCCAGTTCAGCTTTTTTTTTTTTTAATTAAGAAGGATATTGATAATTCTCCTCGAGTCTGTCCAACCAGATTCTGTTAAAATTTCTGAAGGTTTTTTCTCGATACATACAAATAAATAATTATAAAATTAACTCCACATCTCCTACAGGCCCATACCCTTAGTGAAAATACACACACAAATCTGTGACTTATGTGATTAAAAATTCCATTACTAATGGGAAATTAAATGAACTCCATGAAACTCTATTACCTATGTAGTCTCTTGAGTTTCTCTTTCTATTTCATGCTAAATTACAATAAAACCTTGGGTACCTAACCTCAGAGAATCATTTTGAGTCATTTTGAGTAGTTGAATATTTGTCTAGAAAATGTTGCTGTTGTATAGGGTATCCTGTCACCATAAGAAAAATATTTATATTCTTTTCATTAGATAAGTAGTCTCTGTTTACTGTAATAAATTTAAAATGTATGAAAAAGCACAAAGAATAAAATAAAAATAACAAATTACCCCCAAACAAAAAACTTAACATTTTGGTTAATGTTTTGTCTTTTTATCATAGAATTATTTGAAAACCAGAAACCTAATTCTAGTTTTCTCACGACTATTTTAACATACAGCTTAATGTAGGCCTCAGGTATTCTATAACGTACTGATCAAATAAGACAGCTATCTTAAGGACTTATTTATCAAAGAATTTTCCTCTCTTCTTTAATGGATTTTGATGGGACTATTTGTATCGAGTATGCTAATGTTGCCCAGGAAGAGGTTTTCCTGACAAAGTCCCCAATGACAGCCTGGTTTGGGCTTGTCTGCCTGTTTGTTCTGAAGGTGGGATGAAGCATGTTCAAATTCATGACCTCTGCGGCAGCAGAACAGAGAGGCCGCTGGCCTGCATAATTAACTAGGGAATCAAGGGCTTCAGCTGCATTCTCCCAAATGGTTTTGTCCCTCTCCAGAAATGATCTTCCTTTTTGTGGCAAACAGTACCCTTTGATGTGTCAGCACCATTCAAAGCCAGGCTGTGACTTCTGCATCATTAACACATTTGTGCTTCCTTTGTCACTTTGAACCCAGGCTTCCATCTCTTTTGCCCTAAGTTTTTTTCCTGAGGCGTAAAAGAAATCTGCCCCTCACTCTTTCCAAAGTGTGTCCTAGAATGTTTGGGAAATGACTTATTCTCAAGGCTGCAAATTCTTTAACAGAAAAAAGAAAAAGATAATTTTGCTGACTTGGTTTCAGTCTGAGATTTTCTCTAAACTGTTCTCAGTATTTGATTTGAATAGACTACCAGGCATAAGCAATATTTAAAAGTGTATATTCATTGTAACAATGAAATGGAAATTCCTGGATATTACATGCCTAACAAATCTTTCTCATTAAATCTCATATGTAGTAAAATTTCCTGTCTTGAATAACACGCTTTCTATAGGCTGACCCAGGGAGTCAATATTCGGTGGCTGGGAGATAGAAATAATGTTCACAGATACCACAGCATTTCCTCTGGGTGAGCTGAATAATTGTGTAAAAACAGAATATTTTGTTATTCTGAGGTAAAGCCTGTGTTCTGAAAAGATCCTTTGTTAAATGTAAATAAAAATGATAGGAGGAGGTTGGGTGTGACAGGAGAGGCTGTCTTTGATTTTCCAAGCACATTTGTACAACATAAGCAACAGGTAACATTCTCAGATGCTTTAGAACCGTGCCATGTAATTTTCCAAACATTAAACTATCAGCCTATTCTTGTTCTGTTCAATTCAAATAAACTTTTATCAGTGTATATAGCTACAAATTAAATTAGGCCAACTTTATATGACTTTTATGTATCAAGAATTACAGCTTGAGCCTAAGGCTGCTTCATTCTAAGATGCAGGCAAGCCAGGAAGGATGGTCCAGGACAAGTAAATCAGGCCAGTAAATGCACTATTCTGTAAGGGACCAAGTTACCACTGGAGAAGTAAGAGAAGACATGGTTGAGGATCATAAATGTGATTCAAGGACAGCAAAAATCACCAAATAGAAAGGGAGATGTAACGTCTATCAATGTAGCACCTACCTCTTAGATTACCCTTGGGACTGCCCCAATGAGAGTACCTAGAGGAGCAGTCTCTGGGCCACTGAGCTGCAGGGTGCCAGCAGCATTCGGGCCCACAGCTTCTGTAACATTTGATGCCAAGGCCAGCAGCTGTGGTGGCTGCAGCAGCCTCAGAGAGTCTGTGGTAGACCTCCACAGCAGCACGTAACCTCTTCAGCAGACACCAGCAGAGTAATAGTCACTGGGGGCGCTGGAAGCTGCAGCAAACACCACAATATAATGAGCTGACACAGGAGCAAAATGAGTGGTGCAGCCCACAGAGCAGTCAAGGAGACTGATCGGAGAAAGGGCAGGGGAGACACCCCTAAGGGGTCCCAGGGCTATTTGTGAGGCATTAAGGAGGTTTGGACTTCCTGCACTGTTGTTAGAGACTAAGTCAAAATATTACTAACAAGATAAATGCTTGTGTTGTCTTACTTTTCAGCTAGGTATGTAGAAATTTAGGTTACATGGAAATTGTTTAGAAGTAAGTTTTCCTAACGAGCCACAAAATTTTTCTGACACACCCTCTTTCCCTCAGGATTTGCTGACTTTATTTGTAATGTCTTCTCATGTTGCCTTACCCTAAAAGAATTAGGAATACTTAAGGTTGCATTTAACTGGAAACCCAATTAAAGGTGGTGGGACTAAACAAATAAAGGTTTATTTCTTCCTTAAGAAGTCTGAAATTGGAGTGCTTCTGGCCTTGGTTCAATAGCTCAGTGAAGAGAAATGCAGTCCCAGAAGTCAAGTCCGTTTTTGAGGCAGGAAGAAGGTGGGAGTGGGAGGGTGGGCCACGGATGCACCAGGAGGATTTTATGTTCTATCAAGAGACAGAAGCTCCAGGAGGCTTCCAGTTAAATTTCCTTGGCCAGTACTGCATTGAATGTCCTTCTAGCCGCAAAAGAGGCTGGGAAAATGCATAACCAACTTATCTACCTTTTATAGTGGAGGGAGACAAGGGAGAAATAAATGAAGAATGGCGTTAGGTAAACCAGCCTATAGTGTCTACCCCAAACACCGAAATACCCTTTAGAAACTCAGAATTTTTCAGGCAATTGAAATTACACATAATTTTTTTCATTCCTGTTCAATAAATATTGGGTAAGAGATAAATGCAATCTCTTATCTTTTCATTGAAAATTACATTTAAAAAGCTTTAACAGTCTTCAAGTTAGGTTATGTACATGATATATAAAGTTATAGTTAACCCAACGTTTTTTACACAAAAATCTGCAAAAAATTATTTTTTACACTTATTGATTCCTGATGTCCTAAAGTCATATGAAGTAGAAAGAGCACTGGATTTTTAGTCTGACAGACTTACTTTCAAATTTTGGCTCGGTCACTTTCTAGCTGTACGACCGGACAATTTATTTAATTTCTGAGGTAGCCAGTCTCCAAGATGGCTCCCACCATTCCAACATCCTGGCATTTGCAGCCTTGACTAGTCCCTCCCATAGTGTATCAGGGTTGGTTTATATGACCAAGAGACCAGAAGTGATGGTATGTTGCTTCCAAGATTAAGTTATAAAAGATTGCATCTTCAGTCTGGGGCTCTCTCTCTCTGAATTTCTCACTCTGGATGAAGCCAGCTGCCTATCTTCAGGACAGCCAGGGAACCCTGTGGAGTTCCTGGGAACTGTGCCTGGGAACTGAGGTCCTTACTCCAACAGCTGTGAGTAACAGGACTACAGGTAACCAAGAAGGAGAACTTGGAAGTTCTGCAGTAGTTGCAAAAGTCTGAGGGCTCTGAAATACTGGTTTCCAGAGAGCAGCAGTTTTCCTGCAGTATTATTTACAGGTCTCAGGCTCTCACACTGTAATTGTCCATAAGCCCAGCCTCTGAACTGGTCTCTCTGCTTCCAGTCTTGCTCTCCCCCATGTACCAACTAATCCTGCATAATCTAGCAGATAGAGCTCATTAAAAATACCACTGAGAAAATGAATGAATCACAACACGATGACTCTTAAACACATAACACTGAGGGAAAAAAGCCAGACACAACAGAATACAGATTGTATAAATCTATTTCTATAATATTCATAATAGACAAAATTTAACTACTTTGTTCATGCATGTGTAAATAGGGAATAAACTATAAAGAAAATAAAAAATAATGGTTTGCCCTAGCGGGGAGAACTGAACATTTGGATGTGTTGCAAAATGATGGTTCGGACAGGAAAGGCTGCATGAATTGTGCGGCTCAATGCCAAATACAAACGCAGGGTCCCTTGTTCAAAATTTATTAAGAATTTCAAGATACAACAGTAGAGCATTAAACCAAGCGAGGACCGTGCTCAGTGCCAGGGTTTGTGCCACTGCCCAGGTGCACCTTCAGGAAGCCAGCCCTGATTTGAGAATTTCTGCAATTCTGCTAACGCTTGCTTGCTTTATTTATTTATTTATACTTGGTAGGAAGAGAGTCATACAGGTATTTGTTTCAGACAAATCCTGAAATCAAACATTTATGATGTATGTGCTTTTCTGTAAATTTATTCTATCTTACAGCTTTTTTAAAATGTGTAAAATAAAAACAAATTGGAACTGATCAGAGCACTTCCTGCTCAAAAACCTCTATGAGATGGTTTCCCATGGATGAAAATGCCAGTGGCTGGATGCTTTCTCCTGTATCTTCATTTGTTGCAGGCTCAGCTCAAGTGCCAGCTCATCTAGGAAACATCCCAGATTTCCTCCATCAAAATTAACCAATTCCTTCCCTTTGCTCCCTTCACACTTTTTCCCTGTATTACAGCACTTCCCTGGCTCAAATCAGAGATCTTTGAGATTTTTTTTTTTTCCTGATGAACATGAAAACTTCAGGAAATATTCCAGTCTTATTCATCTTTATATTTGGGAACCTTTAGGGCATTAGATAAGTGACACTGAATTTAATTAAAGTTATATCCAAAGATTATCTTAATGTATTATAAAACCTAAAACACTCAAAATACCTACACAATGCAAGTCCTTAAACTATGCAATGATACAGAGTAGCAAAGGTAAAAGTTCTGCAAACTAAGATATGTTTATTCACCTGGTAAAAATCTGAATTAGGTACCAAGTATTTCATGATCTCATTCAACATTTTCTGCTTCACATCTGAGATGAATCTCATAGCCATCTTTCTTAAGACTGTTTTAACATCATGAATTTAATATATTGTGAGGTACGTTTTATGTAACCAAAACCCGAAATACCATTTTTACCAGAAATACATTTTAAAACATTATTGCCCACTCTTTTCCTTGATTTTTTTTTTTTTTCTCTGTTCCTGGCATATTTTAGTTCTAACACTTTGGGTTCTTTTGATAAACATGTGAATGTGACTTGGACATTTTCTTACAACAGACAGATGGGTGTGTTCTCTGAGGATTATTTCTAAAATGAAGAAAATGTTCCCCTTTGCCAGCATCTGGGTAAGATTTGAAGGTCTGCTGCAGATTTAAAATGTAGACAGAAGTAATCACGTCTCTCCCACATAAGGTGACTCTGCAAGTAATTTTTTTCTGTTTTTTTTATGCCAAGCTTTGAAATCACAAATGGAGTACGGGTTCAGAAAAAAACACTGTATAAAACAGTATTTAGACATTTCTTTTCATCATTCATTTTTATGGATGTTCTCCAATCATGCTACCAGATGGCCAGTTTACAAGTCTGTGGTAACATAAAAGCCTTTCATATAGAAGTAAAACACTGACGAATAGACTTCTAAATGTATATACAAATAAGTATATTTTATTCACCTTTACACATAATTTCATTGTACAATGTCTACCCAAAAGAATTAGAATATTTGGCTGGCAAACATATGGTTACATACTCAACGACACAGATGTACAGTAAAAACATTGAACAAAAAATGTCTACCATTTCTACAGGATAATTCATGTAAATCGCCTCAAAGATATGAAATGATTCTTCTCCTCCTCTGTCAAGTAATCATACATAAGTGAGAAAAAAATCAACCTGTCATTCTTTGCCAGAGACGATGACAGTAAGAGGATGTGAAATTTCATTGAAGGATTATTTATGCCATGTTTATGCCATCCCTTTTATAACATTTATCACCTAATGACCGGAGATCAATGCCACTAATGCAATGAGACATATATTTTTAAAGGATTTTTGCTTAAGTATTTCATTCCTTAATAAACCTCAATTTACAGCATAGGATTTTGGGGGCTCTCACTGCTTCAGGGTTTTTTGTTTGTTGTTTCCTCTGCCTGGAGTGTTCTTTTTCCAGCTCTTTCCACAGCTGGTTTCCCCTCATCCACTAAGCTGTCACCTCTTCAGAGAAACCCTACCAAGCTCTACCTAAGTTAACCATACTCCCTTCTCCCTAAATCACACAGCCAGGAGTTAATGCAAAGGACATGTTTTACCTGTTTAGGCTCCTGTAACAAAATGCCACCAACTGGGTGGCTTATAAACAGCTGAAATTTACTTTTTCACAGATTTGGAGGCTAGGAGTCCAGGATCAGGGTGCCAGCATGGTCAAATTCTGGAGAAGACCCTCTTCCAGGTTGCAGACTGTTAACTTCTCATTGTGTCCTCATATGATGGAATGAGCTAGGGAGCTCTGTGGGGTCTCTTTTACAAGGAACTAATGCCATTCATGAGGGCACCGCCCTCAGGACTGAAGCATCTCCCAAAGGTCCCACTTCCTAATACTTCCACACTGGGCATTAGGATTTCTACACATGAATTTGGGTGGGGACACAAACATTCAGACCATAGTGGGGCTTGTCTACATGCCAAATCTGACCTTCTATTTCTTTTTTTTTGGTACAGCCCATGAGCTGAGAATGGTTTTAATTTTTTTAATGGTTAAAATTAATAATATGACATGAAAATTATGAGAAATTCAAATTTTAGTGTCTATAAAGTTTTATTGGAACACAGTGAGCTATTCATGTATATGGGATGTATGACTATGTTCAGGCTACAAGGACAACAGGATGAAGTGGTCGTCACAGAGACCAGATAGCCTATACACTGTCTATGTGGCCCTTCACAGGAAAAGTTTGTTACCCCCTGACATAGGCTATTTCAGCAACCACCTTATTTCATTTCACTTATCAAATCCATGACCATGTTTTTTTTAAATTAATTCACCTGTTTATTTATAATTCTAATGAGGATGGAGATATTATCTTTCTCTCCTGTGCTCAGATCAGAAAGTACATGGATGTACTAAGAGGAACATAATAAGTATTTGTTGAATGATTTGAATGCTTATAAAAAAATAATGGGACTACAGCCTCTGGGATGAAGCCCCTTACCTTATTTCCATATCACTTTGTATAGATGAGGCAGAACAGAGGAAACTCATTTCTTATTATAATTGAAAAAAGCCATTTACAAGATTTTAGATCATGCACAGAGAAGCACATATATAGAAGATCAACAGCACTATTTATGGACATTAATTTTTCCTTGAGCTCTCTAATTTCTGGATGGTTTCCAGAGTACGACGAATGCTAAGCCCATGTAGAAGTTGGATGATTCCACTGTGGTTTCACTTCTAGATCCCATGCAAGCTCCCAGGAAGGAGTGGAGCTCTCCTCAGGTTCCATGCCCAGGAAAATGTCTTCCCCTCTAGCAATGCCTTTCATTGATTACTATACCCTTTTGCTCCTTGGAGGCCTGACTCCCACACCCTCTATTACTTGGAGCTGATCTATTTCCCAGCAATGTCAGAGGTCTTGAGTTCTCACCTACTAGCAATTTAACCCTAAAAATTAGCTACAGTGAGTAGTACATATATGTGTCTTTTAAGATCCAGGAGATTTCCCACATAGATCTGAGTCTCCAGACCCCTGTTTCTCCCAGCTTTAAATGGGCTCTGAGCTTTCACATGTGCTAATCAAAGTGTGCTCAAGTGCCCCTGCATGTCCCATGCTTGGACTGCGCACTGACCTGCCCCTTATTTTGCTATAGAGTCCAGAGAGAAGAGAGACCTTGACGCCAAGGAAACTTGTTGTTTTGAAATCACAGAACAGTGTCTCAGCAACACAGCTGGGATCCACTATTTTGTGAATGGATAAAGAAGATGTGGTACATATATACAGTGGAATACTACTCAGCCATAAAAAAGAATGAAATAATGCCATTTGCAGCAACACGGATGGACCTAGAGATTATCACACTAAGTGAAGTAAGCCAGACAAAGACAAATACCACATGATATCACATATATGTGGAATCTAAAGTATGCCACAAATGAACTTATCTATGAAACAGACACAGACTCACAGACATAGAAAACAAACTTATGGTTACCAAAGGGGAAAGGGGATGGGGAGGGATAAATTAGGAGTATGGGACTAACAGATACAGACCACTATATATAAAATAGGTAAACAACAAGGATTTACTGTATAGCACTGGGAACCATATTCAATATCTAATAATAACCTATAAGGAAAAAGAGTCTGAAGCTGTACACCTGAAACTAACACAATTTGTAAATCAACTATAGTTAAATTAAAATAAAATTAGCGACTTCTCTGGCGGTCCACTGGTTGAGACTTCGCCTTCCAGTGCAGGGGGTGTGGGTTCGATCCCTGGTCAGGGATCTAAGATCCCACATGCCTCGAAGCCATAAAACCAAAACAGAAGCAATAGTGTAACAAATTCAATAAAGACTTTAAAAATGGTCCACATCAAAAAAACTTTTAAAATTTTTTAAAAAAATCTTTTAGATTAAGATTACAGATCAAAAGACTGGAATTCTAATTCAGGTTCTTCCACTAAACTTGCTGTATGACTTAAGCAAGTCACTCTCTTTTTTTGGGCCTTCACGTTTCTCATCTATAAATTTAGGGGAATTGAACGCAGTGAGTTTGAAGGTTGCTTCTGCTTTAAAATGCTTTATCTCCTCTCTCTCTCACCTGATTTCCCAAGTATCTGCCCCCACAGAATGTGGCCTCAGTTAGAGGGATCATAGTGATATAAAGAGAGGAAGATGACACTGTTTCCTCCCCTATTTTCTTCCCATTGCTTTGTATTGTGATGGGATTTATTTCAAGAAAAGTAAATAAAAGAAAGGATAAGTAGAGGATTGGATAATCAGAGACATAACATTTAACTATGGCATCATTGTGAAACTGTTGTATTTGCTCAACAGAAGATTCATGAACATGACCTGAAAGCTACTGATAAAGGACTGAGTCAGACTAGGATTACCTCACAACATTGCAATCTTACTTGTTTATAGCCACACCAACTGCTGACCTGACAGAACATGTTGGGGTTTTCCTCCCCGCCAGCTTCCGCCTCAGTGATGCTTGATCATGCTTTCCCTAACTGTGTCAGTTTCTGTAACACAGACCTTGCGCTGTGTGTCATAGGGAATGGGCAGGGCAGTTTCACCAGACTTCTTCGCAAGAGTCCCCTTTAATGAACTTCATACACTGTATCCTTGGGGCAACATTCTCACAAGTTATGACATGGTATCAAAAGGTTACGCCACCTTGTGTGCATACCTTCACTCTCTTGCAGCTCCATGTATACTAGTGCCATCACCACCAGAAGGAGGGCAATATTTTGGCCTTGGTGGAGTCTAAGGCTTACAAAGGGAAACCTATGCACTCAAGGGTTCTCAAGAGAGCCCAAACGCACATAATAGGTATACACTGGCTCAGGAAAGGGGTCATGCTTTAGAAGGGAAGTCGTACCAATTGCTCCTATTGGTTATTACCTGGTCCACTCAATCCCCACACCCGCTGGCATTTGGTTAGATGTCAGGGTCTCTGAAGTTCTCTCTAAATGTGCTTAGTCCCTGCTTTCTCCATCACTTTCT
This sequence comes from Eubalaena glacialis, assembly GCF_028564815.1. NCBI lineage: Eukaryota > Metazoa > Chordata > Mammalia > Artiodactyla > Balaenidae > Eubalaena > Eubalaena glacialis. The sequence goes on from NC_083721.1 coordinate 116,204,028, forward strand.
GTTTGTGTTAGGATCTGTCCTTAAAAGATTTTCCTTTTAAGAAGAGTTTCTTGGCTTTATCTATATTTCCTTTCTCCCCTTCAGCACCTTCTGTACACTGTTTTTGGCATGTAACTTTTACCTCCATTTTCTTGCTATCTATTGTCATATCAAATCTCATCACTCTTCTGTTAGTTCCATGATCATACAAGAGAATCCCTTTACAATATTGGTGTAAATATTACAGTCAGATTCAACCCACGGCAATTGGGTAGGGAGTGCTTTTCATGGACATTTGGAGGCTGGGTAGTAATCACGTAGGTGAATAGGAGAGAAGTTGTCCAATGGAGCTGTAAACATTAATCACCAAGTCAAAGAAATAGAATAATTTCTCCCTCTCTATATATGCACAGGCTCTGGATAGTCATGTTTAGCCTTTGTGACATTTTCTCTCTTTTAAGATTGTTCCTGAAGATGTTCATTTAACCTAGTTGTTCACCCTAGTTTAATGAGTTGTTCATTGAGCTTAGTTTTAATTTAAAAAGGGGAAATTATCAGATTGATTTACCTGCACACGCTTACTTCCTTAAAATTGGCTTTGGATACTCAAGACATTAAAAAATCTAATTGCAGATCAGAATTCTAATATTACATTGCTCTACAGCATCAATTTGATCTGCAGTGTTTCTAGAACATTCCAAGAACAAACTCTGAAGTTAGAGAGTTCTGCTGTGTGAAACAATTAGAAAGAATTGTCTGCTTTAATTTTTTTTTTTTTTTAAATTTAGGGGTAAGTTTTCTACTGAAAAAGCAGAACTTAGGAGAAATGTTAACACTGTAAAAAGGAAAGCAGTACAAAGGAAAAACTGTTCAGAAAATATTTCCCTTAACTGCTTATACGAAGATGTTAATAGTCTGCTAGAATACTCTGATCCATAGATATTCAATATGAATATCATTTAAACCATCACTATGAAGTGCTGATCGTTGTATTTATTTACTGGCTTAGAAGAAAGGGGCCCCAAATCCTACTCATTAGGATAGCTTTGTCTGAGGGACTTCTAAACGGTTTCTGGCATCAATCAACCCAGCTTCAGCTAGCAGATTAGCCAGAAAACAGTTTCTAGTAGTACTTTCAAGTAGTATATTCCACATTGAAAGGTAAAGCTTGCTTTGACAACAGACATAGGAAGACAATTCTGAGAACACAACACGCTGAAAGGTTCGTCACACCAATACAATACGGCAGCACTTAACACTGATCCTATGATCAATGAAAATGTGTTCATTAATAAAGTGTGGACCAATGAGTGAATTGGCTCATTGAGACTGGTGAACTCTATAGTTCCTTGAATCATTATCCCTTCACTAGATCTTCAACTTCTCTGCCTCCCTAATCCATGTTTATCAGCTATTACTTTCCCAAACAGGCTCTTCCCTCACATTCCTCTCAACTATACTTGATTTTCTGCCATGTCTACCACCAGGCCCAATTCTTCTCTCCTGGGATTTTATTACAGCATCTGAGAGATAGATGATAGCTATAGGATAAAGGGGTGGGGAGGCAGGTAATTGGACATTAAAATCAGAGATAGATATACAGCAAAAAAAAAAGTTAGAAAGACAGTTTTTCTACTTTAGGTAGAATCCACATAGTATGGTCAGGCTTATCTTTTATAGGAAAATTTCCATTAATAAATCTATTCCATAATAGGATCGGGGCTCATATGAGGTTAAAGCATTTTCCTAGGTAAGATCAAGATGAGCCAACTAAAATATGATCAACTCAACCAGAGAAACAGAGTTCAGAATAGAGGTTCACATTGGCGAATGGGATTGCCTGCGGGAAGCATGAGGAAAACTTCTGAGTGCTGGACGTGCTCAGTATCTCAAATCTGGGTGATGGTTACATGGGTATATACTGTCAACCTAAATAAAGAGGTAATCTGAGGCAAGCTCAAATTACCAGAAGTTGAATTTATTCAGGAATAGCAGAGGAATTGCAATTCAGGAAATGAGGCTGGACCAACTTACGGGTGAATCCCTTGAGGGTTTGGGGTGGGGACAGGGGCTGTATTTGTGGGCAAGGAGTGCAAAGAGGGGAAAGTCCAGCCGGAGGCCAAACAGCAAGTTCATTGGCTTGAGGATGGGGAGAAATTCTTGGTGGATGTTCAGTTCACTGTCAAGAGATAAGTCTCAGTATTCCGTAAATCGAGCATTTATGGGAAATCAGCCACTCAATTCTTAAGTTCTGTTCTGAGGGTGGATGAATGAGATTCTCCATTTCATATCCTCTCGTTGCATTTTAGATTGAAATCCTTTCACAATACATATGTAAATCCACCAAGCTTTACATTTAAGATCAGGTACTTTACTATAAAGAAGGTATATCACAATAAAAAATAAACAAGAACATAAGCAATGTAAAATGAGGTGTGAAACTGAGAATCCTGATTATGACAGCCCTCTGAAAAGCAATGACTAGTATAGTAATGACACCAATAAAAGAGCCAAAGTGATCCATAATTTGGTACCATTTTCTGAGCAATTTCTAAGATGGAGTGATGCTCTCTGAGGGCCCTGATAGCCAGGAGTAGAAAGGAGAGAGGCAGTCTACCAAACTCTGTCCAGAAATCTTATTTTTTAATTGTACACTCAATATTTTAGCTCCCCATTCTAAATTAATAAATGTGTTTTCTGGTAGATATGCCTTGTTTGAGTCTGAATGGCTTCATGAGCAGGTTTTCTGAGTCTGCTTCCCACTTCTTCAAAGGCAATCTTCAAAGATCTGGAGTAACTGGGCTAATTATAATTCCTGGACCCATACCCATAACGGCCTCACCAACCTGCAAGTTCCAGTGTCTGATTAGCCTTCCTAATATAAATTCTGAGGGCAGAAATCCTCTGGCTGAGGACTTGGGAGGAATGCGGGGTGGAGTGGGAGATGGATTATGTGAAATGTCATGTCTTTCTATCTTACAGGGGGGAAAAAAGATAAAACTAATTAAATTGGTGTTAAAAACGCGACTCTAAATTCATATTTTTCCTTTGTGAAGTAATATTGCTATAGACACTAAGTATGTTTCAAAACACTTTCTGTACAACATTTGGTAGGTTGGTGTTGCCCATTAAAAGGAATATAAAGAAAAGCATCTGAAAATATGTGAAGATGGACTTCATTTCACTATGTTTAAAATGCAACAGTTACCAGATGTCAGTTTTAAGGGATTTTTGAAAATGGTATCTTTTAAAGGACTGTGAGTTCACTCAATAAACTTTTTTAAAAGTATTTTCTCTGACTGGTTTTCTGTAACTATTTCACTTATGGAATTAATGAAGAAATACATTTTAAGCATATATCTAATGCCAAAAATAATATAAAACTTCCTAGAACAAAACAAAATAAGAAGCCACTAATAGGAGGTCTCAGAAAATAAAGTACGGATATAAATTTGTTCCAAAACCCAGTATGATTGAGATAAACAGAAAGAAAGTTGAAAGTACACAAGATCCTTTTGCTTAAACATAACTGTATGATAATCTATTGAATGCGGTTAGATCAATGCAAAATTGCATTTCCTCCTGCTGAAATGTTTTGTTTATTACCATGCACGCTTTTTATTAGCAATGACAATGACAATATTTTAGGCCTCTTCTGTTTGTGTCCCAATTTCATTTATTTTGTTGGCTGGTATGAACCTGTAACACTTTTTAGAAAATGTCAAGAGAAAAGTGTTCCAATCATTTATTTCCTAGGAAACAGTATATGTATAGACACTCCTTACATATCTGCTGACTGGCTAAAAGGGAAATTCACTTCAGAACAATATTCTAACATGCCCAGGAAACGGAAAACACTTATTCATACATGGCCTAGGCAGTCATTTGTGTGTAAGGAGGTGATGGAGATTTGAGAGAATAACTCCCAAATTTCATAGTCTCTAGAGAAGCCCATATGTCACAATTGTGAAAAACAGATACTTGTCATTTAAACAGTCTCTTTTGAGAAAAGTCATTCTGAGAAATTATAAGCTAATAAAAATTGAGGAAAAAAATAATTTCTATTTTATAACCTTGAATCTCAAATATAAAATAGAAATAAAAGTCATCATAAAATATTATTTCTAGAACTTTCATAACTTTGCTAAATTATAATAATGTAGACATCTTTGACTTCATGCAATAGCAGGAAATTATATATGAGACAGAAAAATAGTAAGAGAATTCTTCAGTGCTGCCCTCAATCATATGAAAGCCAGAGGTTTGAAAAACTGAAATAGAAGTGTCTGATCATTTTTAAGTATGTTACAACTTTATGTTTCCTAAAATTCACCCATGATGTCACAGGGCAAATAAAGGCTAGTCCTGCACTGAGGCTTTCTCTATTTCTGGGCTCTGATTTGGGTGCAGGGATCTCCCTCATCTCCTTCTCTCACCAGTTTAGTGAACTGATTTAACTTTGCAAGCATTTATCAAACTTCAATTTTGTGGTCCCCAGGACCATACAATGAAAAATACTAATAAAGAAGTCAAAACATTGTGAGTCATAACCTCAAGAAGCTTACAGACAAGGCAAAGAGCCCAGGTGGGGAATTGGAAGCTTGCTTCTTGTAACTTCTTGTTAGTTGAGCTTTGGTGAAAGCCTCCAAACTATTTGATGGGTGCTCATTTTGAAGTGCTTAGCTACTCCTCAGCAAAATGGCAGAGTACACGGTAGCACTTATTTACAGAGTTCTGCCACTAAAGTTACTAATAGGGAGCTATGTTGTAAAAGTTTTTGATATCACAGATGAACACTCAAGGTGAGAGCAAACCTCGCCATTTGCAATGCTTTTTCAACATAACAATGACATTTTTCTATGTGTCCAAATAGTCCAAACTTTTCTTCAGGAAAAAAAAAGAAAAAACAATCTTAGATATCTTCCAAACGAATTTACTATGTTTCAGTTGAGCCTAAGGAAGTGTTGATTCTAAGACTTTAAGAACGCAAGTGTGTTAGAATTATTTCCACCTAAACCTCCCAGTGGGATGTTAAAACCCAGTCAACAGCTCTGTATAAACACTTAGGCATTTAACATTATATAAATGTTTTAGAAGGTGTTTACTACCAAAAATAAATTTTTAGTCAAGACACTTTAATAACAACTTGTTAAAAATGTTCCCATTCCTTAATGACCTTTCATTTCTTGACACAGGATCCTTGAAAGAATACTATGTTGCTGGCAGATCTTATTGTTTTTATGTAAACATATATATTTATATATTATATAATCATACATATATTATTTCCTATATAATTTACATAGTATATAAATATATATAGTATATGTAACATATCTTTAATTCTTAAAAAGTTGTGCCTTCAGAGTTCCACAGAGAGTGAAGCTAAAAACTCAGAAGGTTGAAGGGACTTTGTAAAGTTTTTTAATTAAAACTTTTTAGATTCTCATTGGGAACTGAGCACACTAACTCCCAGCTGGCAGGATATTTCAGCTGGAATCTTCTTCACTATTTCTAAGATTAGATAGAAAGCTGTCTCATTATCCACAGGAATTCTACAATTGAAAACCATGCCAAATAAATGCCATGAAAATGGGTATGGCATTCTGGTTCAGTAACTAAAAACAAATAATACTAAATCCCTTGACTACACACAGAGTAATGGCGCTTAATCTACTGTGTCAGTGGTTTCAGCAAATCTTTGGTACTCTGAACCAGGGTATGGCCAGACAGTCTTGCCAATGAAAAGTCAATATTTGACCAACATTTTAGCTTCATGCCGCAATATGTTAGCACGAGTCCCACTTCAGGGAAGAAGTATGGCAGGAGAGAGGCTGCTGAGAACATTCCCTCCAGCTCCTTTTCTTTATCTACTTAAGGCTTCAGTCTATTCCACTCCTTAATTATCCATTTGGGCTTACCAATGACGTGCCCTTTATTTCCTCTAGACATGTTTTCTAGTCATTGATTTTCAAACAAAGCTACTGATTAAAATAGTAGAGAAGCTAATCACTTTAATGAAAAAACCCTGGCTGAAACTGGAAACAATCAATAGCAAATGAAGAAAACTGATGAACTGAGTAATTACTCACATCCTGTTGTTAAAAAGTTACACACAGCTCATAGAAATGACAGCACCCTACCAATACATATTACGACATCCTAGTGTGTCACAAGGGAGTCAAGGTGCATGGTAAATTGACGCTTTCAGATTGGTGTGAACAAATGAGATGTAATATATACATCCTATCCCCCATTGGTTTTGATCAGAACTGCCCATATTCTTTATATTTAATTCCTATGGTCTTACTTGGGCATTCTTTTAACTGTTTTTCATGTTTCTTGGCTGAAATAAAGTAGATGAAACACTAAGACAGGCCATATTGCTTAGACGAAAGAATCCTGAGATGATACCGTAAGTGCCAGGCTCCTCTAATTTTGACTTTGTAACCAACATCGGGCAAGTTACAACCTCTCAGTATCTCATTTTCTTCGCCAGTCAAATGAGAATAATGCTGCCTTCCCTGCCCACTTGCCTCACAGAGTGATGATGAGAATCAAGAGAGATAATAGATATGAAAGATTCTGAAGTTAAAAGTGCTCTGTAAATGCAAGTAATTATTGGGGGGAAAAAGGGCTGCTGTGGCCAATTCAGCTGGAAAAACTGTAGGCTGGTAGAGGTGCAAAGGAACCTGAGAAATTGAGTCCAACCCCCTAATTTTGCAGATGGGAAAACTCTGACCCCAAGAGTAGGGAAATGCACAGATAATTCCCATAATTTTAGATAATAATGATAATTAGAGGGCTTATTCTGGGCCAGACCAAGTGTACCAAGTGCTTTATATATATAATCTCATTTAATCTTCTCAATCTCCCTATTAGGTAGGTGTGAGACTCAGGTAACTCACCTCCCCAAGGTCACATAACTAGTAACTGGTAGGACTATGATTCCACATGAAGAGTTTTTGATGCCAAAGTCAATGCTCTTAACCACCTTACTATACTGTCATAGTTGTGAACCTTTTTTCCAGGGTGGCTAATTAACATGAAAAAAACCCTCCTTTCTTCCCTCTGAGAGAAGCTACTCAGCCAATAGACAGAAAGCTTGCAGAAAAATATAGGACAAAGGATATATCCTATTTCTTAAAAGTTAGTCATTATCTTGGATCTCTTTCCCTTTGGTATTCTAAAGCTACTACCTAGTTATCATTAACTGTTGCTGCAGTACACAAGCATCACTAGTGTACTTATTTACAATCTCTAAGCCCTTTAACATGAAACATATGCAACTGCAAATGGGAAGTTTCATAACGTAAGAGTTCCTTGTGCTTTGCCATTTGCAGAGGTATTAGTCAGCATCCCACACCAAATAAATCTAACTTCTATAACCAAGAGGATAGTGCAGAAATAATGGAGTATGATTTCTTTTTAAATTCAACATATATGAAAGTTTCCAGTTCCTGTATGAGCCTAAATGATTTTCAGAACGACTATGGACCAATGCCCTTTTTGTGCCTCCTGCCCTCCCTCTCTTCAAAGGGGAGTTGATAGCAGTTATCCTATGAATGACAGATGTGTCTGGGGGGGGAAGCAGATAGCTTGTCTCCAGGCCTGCAGGTCACAGAACTGCACCCAGGGAGCTGTACCTAGTGGACTACACCTGTGAGGCCTCATCAGCACCTACATCTGACTGAGAAGATGAGATTCTGGACTTTGCACTGGGATGAGACTTTTGGGGGCCTTGAGCAAGAGTGAATGTATTTTGCTAGTGGGAGGAATGTAAATCACTGGGGACCAGAGAGGACTGTGGTAGCCAGTCTCCATGTTGATTTCCCCAATGATTCTCACTTCCTAATATTCATGCCCTTGTGAGGCCCACTTCTATACTGATCTCTAAAATCAACAGCTTATTACGCAGGTGGCAGGCTCTAACTTTAAATTTATTTATTTTTGGCTGCATTGGGTGTTCATTGCTGTGTGCAGGCTTTCTCTAGTTGTGGCGAGCAGGGGCTACTCTTCGTTGCGGTACATGGGCTTCTCACTGCGGTGACTTCTGGTTGGGGAGCACGGGCTCTAGGTGTGCAGGCTTCAGTAGTTGTGGCACACGGGCTCCATAGTTGTGGCTCGAGGGCTCTAGAGCGCGGACTCAGTAGTTGTGGCACAGGGACTTAGTTGCTCCGCAGCATGTGGGATCTTCCCGGACCAGGGCTCGAACCTGTGTCTCCCGCATTGGCAGGCAGATTCTTAACCACTGCACCACCAGGGAAGCCCAAGCTCTAACCTTTGAGACTAGATCCTGAAAGTCATTGCAATTTCCTCTTTGCTTTCTATTGGATCACTTGCTCTGGGAGAAGCCAGTGGCTTTGTCCTGAGGACACTGAAGCAACCCTATGTAGAGGTCCATGTGCGGAGGAACTAAGACTTTCCACCAACAGCTAGCATTAATTTGTCAGCCATGTGAGTGAATCATCTTTGAAAAAGATACTCTAGGCCCTGTCAAACCTTTAGATGTCTACAGCCTAAGCCAATATCTTATTGCACCCTTATGAGAGACTCTGAGCCAGCACCATCCAGCTAACCCATTCTTGAATTCCTGACCCTGTATGAGACAATAAATGTTATTGTTGTTTTAAGCTGTTAAGCTTTTGAAGGTAATTTTTTATAGAGAAATAGATGCAGCAGAACATGAAACATGCTTATCTCAACCATTTAACTGACTTCAGAGAATATTTATCAACCATAATTTTAGGATTGAGGAAGCTAAAATGGCAGGTTGGAGTATTCATTTCCAATGCAGTGTGTGTGTGTGTGTGTGTATCCCTGAACTATTACAAATCATAATGTATCTAGATGTCCTTCAGTTAACTTCATTTTTTTCCTACCAATTTCTCCTGAGGTGGCCTTGAGGATGACCAGTTACTTAACTGCTGAAAACAATGGGACTTGTAAGGAATAAAAACATATCTGTGAAGAGACTGAAAATAACTTCTGTGCTCAAATTCCTTCAGGGGCTTCTGAGTAAAATTTACCACTTTTTACTTTTTTGTTCTCGAGGGAGGTGATTAAAGAAATCCCATCCTTTCCCGCAGAATTTTTAGAGGCAAAATTAAATGTGATAAGGTATAGCCAACAATTAACAACTAGCATGGGCTTTTTCTCAGGCTTGCCTTTTCCCCATCTCTCCACTTTGTCAAAATTTAGAGCACTATCCACTCCCTAGAATCACAAATTTTTAAAATCCCATTATTCTTTGGCTTTTCCTTTTATAAAGGCTTAACTGTCCCTGAGATCAAAATTCTAAAATCTTCAGGGAAGATTATTGACACTGGTATGGCAGGATTCATTTTGTTTTGGGGTAAGAGATCATTAAATTTGTAAAACATGCTCAACCATTTCAGAGACTGTAAGGTCCCCAAATACATGTGGAAAAAAAAGAACAAAGTCTATGAAGCAAGACAGGAGGTTTTGAGAAATTTTTAAACAACCAGAAATACTTAAAGGGAATTTATGATGATTCTTTTCCTAGACATTTCCAAAAATTTCCCATAGGTGATCGTTTTCTTTTTCCTAGTTGATGCCTTGTCTGTTTCCTGCATTGAAAAAAAAAAAAAAAAAAAAAAATCTCTGTTGGGCTCTTTCTAAGCCCTAAGCCCATTGATTTACCACACTGAAAAATACACACCCTAGATTGTCCTAATACTCCTCTCTCAGAAAAGCACAGAATTAGAGTGCTGGAGGATTTGTGCTGTAGTTCAACTCCAGCTTTGTCCTTTTAGAGGAATGGATAAATGGCTGTCCCCACTGAGAAAAGAGAGTAGCTTTTTCGCGCTGAAGAATGAGTATGGAGAACAAAAGGTGGGTAGAAAAGGGTAAGAAGTGTAGGATATGATATTGTACAGAGTAATGTCTAATTTTTCCCCAAATGAGAGTTGAACAAAGAAGAAAATCGATTTCACTTTAACAGATATTACTCTACTATTAGTTAATAAATTTCTATCCAAATATAACAGACTTTCTATCAAATATTATTTATTGGTATTAAATAAAAATTGACTATTGAATCAGAAAAATATGTCCCTGTAATCCAATTGTGTCTGACTCTCATCAAAGCCAAAGCTTTTTTGGTTAAATTTTGACCATAATACATCACAGTATACACACACACACATTTTTATAAATAAATAAATAAACAGATAGATAGATAGATAGAAAAATAAATAAATAAATGGCACTAATCCTAAGTGCACAGCTGGATGAACTGTATGTATGATTCCACCCAGAACAAGATAATAAGAAGTTCCCTTAGGCTCCTTCCCAGTAGGTAACTATCCACCTCCGCCCCAAGGTAATGACTGTTCTTGCTACTACCACCAAAGATTAGTTTCCCATGGCCACTTTTTAAAATAGATCTCAAAACCTCATAATAATAATTTATTTGTTGTTTCATGGCTTAAATGAATCGGAAATGATTACCGTAAAGCTTGTGAGAAAACATTTACTATAAAATCTTGCAAGATTCTGCTTCCTTGTCATTCTGAGGATACAAGGAGAGCAAAGGAGAATATTAAAAGTCCATATCTGCTTATAGGGAGAAGTAAAAATGCAGATCTTGTGTGCTTTAAAAGACATTGGCCCTATCACATGGGTGATACTTGAACCTTGTAAGTAGATATAATCATGTTGTTCAAATTAGGATGAATTAAGGTAAAAATAGAACTGCACCGCACAGTGCCAACTAGACATACATTTCTTTCTAACAACAACAACAAATCCAAAACATAGACCTGCAAACTTTCCAGAGAGACAGAGACAGACCAAGGCATTATTATTTTTTTAAAATCTAAACACTAATAAGAATTTGTTGTTTTTGTTTTAAAATGACTTCACTTAGCTTAACCTTCATATGTTAAGGTTGATTAATTCTATGCACTTTATGTCCAGAATGTACTTTAGCTGATACTTGCTTGGTTGAGAGAGCACTGTCATTGCTGATGCGGGAAATCTATTTTAAAAATTGCAGGAAAAAAATGCACCAGACATATCCTTATCACATTTTCAAAAGAAGTCTATTTTGTGTTATTCCTAGGGAAGAGAAAAATTAAAAATAAAATACTCAGTAAAAGCTTAGTGTTTCACCTAAGCCTTTGTAAATAGCCTGCAACTTAGAGACAGTGAATTAAGAATTCCATGTTGAATTAGAAATTAAAAATAGATGCAGTAGTGAGAAATGTATTTTAGGCCCTGCCTACACTGCAGTAAAAATTGTGTTTTGCAGAAATTAGGATGATTCTTGCTAGCATGCTGTTAACACAATTTCTCTGGCCAGGAAAGATAAAAATATAGATTTTTTTAGTTTATTATTTCAAAAACTTATTAATTTTCTTACTGTTATAGATCTGATACAAGTATTTAACCTTTAGCATATATTTAGCCTTTTGTCTGTTTTATAATGAATTATGTTGAATAAAGTATGAAGTAGTGACATTTAAAATGCATGTGATATTTTCATAGAGGATAACCTTATATCAATGTGTTTGAGCTCAATTATTATTATCAGTTTTACATTTAGAGTACTGAAGTACAATTCCAGTGAAATCATTAATAGGGGCTTGTTTATTTTTTTAATTTTTTAATTTTTTTAGGCCATGCCATGTAGCATGTGGGATCTTAGTTACCCGACCAGGAATCGAACCCATGCCCCCTGCATTGGGAGTACAGAGTCTTAACCACTGGACCGCCAGGGAAGTCCCAATAGGGGCTTGTTTAACTTATAATATCTTTGTCCCAAAAGAACATGGCCTGGCCCTGCCTCGTATACACAACCCACACACACATACAAGCAGGTGTAAACTTTGGAATATATTATTAAATAATAAAGGGGACTACTTCTATAAGAACACATAACCAAGAATTATATGTCCTCTAATAGCCTATTTCCTAAGGGCAACACTGTTCACAAATTAAAGCATGACAATGTTTTGCCAACAGATCTCAAAAAACTATCCTTTGCTAGAACATATGTAGTTAATATTGCAATATATTAACCATTGCAGTTAAGGAGTGGGAAATTCCTTAACTCCGTGGAAATAAGTTTAAATGAATACATCTATAATTTTTGTTCCCTAAACTTCAGAAAAGATTTTTTTTACTCTTTATTAGCTCTAAGACAGTAAGGGCAATCTCTTGACAATCAATTAATTCAGTGTAAGGTTTTTCTTTTTTTTTATATATATATCTTTATTGGAGCATAATTGCTTTACATAGTGATGTTAGTTTCTAATGTTCAACAAAGTCAATCAGCTATATGTATACACATATCCCCTCCCTCTTGCGTCTCCCTCTCACCCTCCCTATCCCACCCCTTTAGGTCATCACAAAGCATCAAGCTGATCTCCCTGTGCTAGGCAGCTGCTTCCCACTAGCCATCCATTTTACATTTGGTAGTGGATATATGTCAATGCTACTCTCTCAACAGTGTAAGGTTTTTCTAAATTAATAAACCCTGACTTTTAAAGTTGCCATTTTAACATTCTATTGTATGGTTTTCTGTCTCTCATCTCCAAAGCTGTGAAGCACTTATCACCCAATTATTACTTGTTTTTTTCCTTTTTCACATTGATTCTTTCTTCTCACTGAGGTGGGCCATGCCCAAATTGTGGTCTTCCATTTCCTTATCTTCCACCTTTCACAGCTCAGTTAAGTACACAATATCCTCTTTAATTCCATTCCTCCCTCAGCTTTATTACAACTCTTTCTCTTTTACTTCAGGAAAAACCTCTCATATTTTTTTCTCTCATGCTCTCCCCTTCCATTTGCAATCTAAAAGACAAAGTTAATCCTGGGTGATAAGCCCCACACTCTGACAGTAAAAAGGAAAGTCATGAGTTTTAAAGTAAGATTAAATATAACATAGACCAATTTCCTTTGACTTCTAAAGCTCTTGAAAGTATCCAGAAGTTCCCAACAGACATTCTACAAATCTCCATCTAACTCCAAAACTTCTTTTAATAAAACCAGCTTTCCTTCAAATACCAGCATCAAAAGGATCAATAAGAAATCATATTAAGTGGTACTGCTTTTCTATTTTATTTCATTACTATTATAGAAATACTACTTTATTTTTCACTGTAACTTAAACAACCTCAGTCATATTATGGTTTAAATAGGCACTTGTGGGCTAACCTTGACTCTTACTATTCATTCATCCCTAATCTTTTTGCCTGAAAGTGTTCAATAGTATCCAACCTAGCTGTTCTCTCTACTTCTATCATTGCCTTTCTGCTATTTTTCACCCAGCAATCAGAGTGATTATTTAAAAGTGTAACCAGAGCTTGTCATGCCCATGACCTCAACCCTCCAAAGGTACCATATTGAGAGTAAAATCCAAAGGCTTCATAAAACCTATAGCCCACCAGATCCTAAATAATGTGGCTCCAGTCTTACGTCCTTCCACCCTCGCTCTCTCCCACCACGCTGCAGACAAACTGAACTATTTGCTGTTTGCCAAAACACCAAGTTTGCTCCCCTCTCTGTATGTCTCCCTCCAGATTTGCTGAGATCTGGGCTCATATGTCACTTCAGGCTGGTTAACATTTTAGATAATACCTGAGTAGCCAGGTGGTGAGAGACTGAATTATGCTGTAGGAGTCCGAACAAGGAAAGAAAAAATTGGAAACCACTAACATGTAGATACATAGGCAGAGTGTGGTGACTAAGAGAAATCATGTGAGAGAGAAGACAAGGGGCCCGCCTTGAAAATAGCCCACAATTAAGTGACCTGGAAGAGAAGCCAGTACAGTGAAGCAAAGAGGGAAGAAGTAATTAAGAAAATCCAGAAGTGCAATGTTGTTGAATAGCCATGATGTGGGAATTGCAAAAAAAAAAAAAAAAGTAGATGAATAATCAAGTGAAATGTAATAGCTTAGGAAGTGTGAGGCTCAAGGAAGGAAAAAGCCATGGGCTTTGTTGATTTATTGTATTGTTTCAATGTGGAAAATGTCTTTTGTACTTCTCATATCTGTTTTAACTAATGAATTTTTTGGACAACTTTTGAATTATTCTGTATATTCATGGAGCAAACTTTCCATGTGCCCAATGCCAGCCCTATTTTGACGATTCTTATTTGTTCTTAATTATCTGCACAGTAGTAAGAAAGTCTACCTACAGCACCATTGTCCCTTGAGGATTTCTATGAAATTGCTGCTTATAAAAGACAGAAGCTGTGATATGTAAGGGATTTTTGGTTTATCAGAAGGCATTCACAGAATAAGACTTGAATCATAAAGAAAAAAAATTGTTTAATTTTAAGTTTAAAAACATTTTATTACTCTTTGTATGCTTTGGTTGACAAGTCTATAGAACTAAGTTAATGTCATCTAACATATTACCACAAAACCCCTCCTGGGATGTCACAGACTAAATCAGCATACCTATCAGTAAAAGAACTGCTCTTTATCTACTGTCAGTGTTATGGAAGTCCTATACTCAAGCAAAGTTATAATTATATGTAATTAACTTTACCATTTTCAACTAATTAAAGGAAGACCTGAAAACCCATCATCCCTGTATAACACAGTGTATTGAAGCTTGGAAGTTTTAACATTTAATCAGAAAAGGCACATTCATTTTGGCTTCCTCTTATCCCTCTTGTTAACGCAAATAGCCCACTGGCTCTAGAATAGAAAGGCCAAGCTTTGAAATTATGTGGCGTTAGGACGAGGATAAATTTGCTGTCATTTTTTTTTTTTTGCTGTCATATTTTTAACATGCATTTTTAAATTCAGATCTAGAAAGATCTAAAGCAGTGCAATTTGTAAATTGAAAACAACATAATTAATACAAAATGATTCAAAGAATTAAAACAAAACAGAAGACAAATTCTCTGAATAACATCTAAACAGAGACAGGTGAAGAGATATCATGTCCTTACTGGTTGACAAACTTACTTTCATGTATACATTCATTTAATTTAGTCATTCTTATGTCAGCTAATTTGTTTTATGACATTCTTACATCAGCTAGATTGTTTTTCAAATATTACTAATCTTAGAATTTCAGATGATAAATTTTGTGTTATAGATAGGGAAACATGAGACTACTTTACATTTTAACATGATATAACGCCAAATATCTACATAGAACACGACTTTGCCATCCCCATAGATTTTATTTACAAAATGTACATTAAAATTGATTATGGGAGAATGTATATTGTTATGGAAGGGAAGAATTATTGTTGCAGACAGGTACTTTTTGACCTGGGAAAATTCAAAGTGAAAAAAGCCTACAAAAATAATACAGAATGATATTTTGTGTGTGTGAATGAAAAAAAATGTGTATAGGTTTATTAAAGACTGAAATGGCACACACCAAAATGCAATATGTTGGGGTTACAGGTTAATATTTTTTTATTTGCATTTTCTTTTTTTTTTTTTTTTTTGCATTTTCTAATTGTTCTGCAATGTATCTGCATTACTTTGATATTCATTTTATACCACTTTATGAAACTATGTGCCAGGCAGTATATCCAAAGGTAAACCAAACAGACACAATCCCAGTCAATACAGGGCTGATATTTATTTATAATATTTACATATTTTACTTTAAAATTTATATTTCCTAGTGGTAAAGAGCACAGACTTTGGAGACAAATTGCCTGGGTTCAAATCCCAGCTTTGACTTTGTAAGTCACACTTATTGCATGTGACTTTGGATAAGTTATTTAACCTCTCCATGCCTCAGAGACCTCATAAGTAATAGAGGGACAATAATAATACCTACCTCATAGGATGTTTTGACAATAAGTGAGTAGACGCCTGCAAAGCACTTATATTAGTGCTAGCATGTGCCTAGCCCTTTGTAAGTGTAAGCTATTATTGTTACTAACTGTGCTTTTATTTTTTAATTTTATTGTTTTTTTATACAGCAGGTTCTTATTAGTTATCTATTTTATACATATTAGTGTATACATGTCAATCCCAATCTCCCAATTCATCCCCCCACCCCCCATGATTTCCCATGTCAGTGTCCATACATTTGTTCTCTACATCTGTGTCTCTATTTCTGCCTTGCAAACAGGTTCATCTGTACCATTTTTCTAGATTCCACTTATATGCATTAATATATATTTGTTTTTCCCTTTCTGACATACTTCACTCTGTATGACAGTCTCTAGGTCCATCCACATCTCTACAAATGACCCAATTTTGTTCCTTTTTATGGCTGAGTAATATTCCATTGTATATATGTACCACATCTTCTTTATCCATTTGTCCGTTGATGGGCATTTAGGTTGCTTCCATGACCTGGCTAATGTAAATAGTGCTGCAATGAACATTGGGGTGCATGTGTCTTTTTGAATTATGGTTTTCTCTGGATATACGCCCAGTAGTGGGATTGCTGGGTCATATGGTAATTCTATTTTTAGTTTTTTAAGGAACCTCCATACCATTCTCCATAGTGGCTATATCAATTTACATCCCACCAACAGTGCAAGAGGGTTCCCTTTTCTCCACACCCTCTCCAGCATTTGTTGTTTACAGATTTTCTGATGATGCCCATTCTAACCGGTATGAGGTGATACCTTATTGCAGTTTTGATTTGCATTTCTCTAATAATTAGTGATGGTGAGCAGCTTTTCATGTGCCTCTTGGCCATCTGTATGTCTTCTTTGGAGAAATGTCTATTTAGGTCTTCAGCCCATTTTTGGATTGGGTTGTTTGTTTTTCTGATATTGAGCTGCATGATCTGTTTATATATTTTGGAGATGAATCCTTTGTCCGTTGATTCATTTGCAAATATTTTCTCCCATTCTGAGGGTTGTCTTTTCATCTTGTTTATAGTTTCCTTTGCTGTGCAAAAGGTTTTAAGTTTCATTAGGTCCCATTTGTTTATTTTTGTTTTTATTTTCATTACTCTAGGAGATGGGTCAAAAAAGATCTTGCTGTGATTTACGTCAAAGAGTGTTCTTCCTATGTTTTCCTCTAAGAGTTTTATAGTGTCCAGTGTTATATTTAGGTCTTTAATACATTTTGAGTTTATTTTAGTGTATGGTGTTAGAGAGTGTTCTAATTTCATTCTTTTACATGTAGCTGTCCAGTTTTCCCAGCACCACGTACTGAAGAGACTGTCTTTTCTCCAATGTATATCCTTGCCTCCTTTGTCATAAATTAGTTGACTATAGGTGCGTG
This sequence comes from Eubalaena glacialis, assembly GCF_028564815.1. NCBI lineage: Eukaryota > Metazoa > Chordata > Mammalia > Artiodactyla > Balaenidae > Eubalaena > Eubalaena glacialis. The sequence continues at coordinate 116,221,196 of NC_083721.1, forward strand.
GGTTTATCTCTGGACTTTCTATCATGTTCCATTGATCTATATTTCTGTTTTTGTGCCAGTACTATATTGTCTTGACTGCTGTAGCTTTGTAGTATAGTCTGAAGTCAGGAAGTCTGATTTCTCCAGCTCTGTTTTTTTCCCCTCAAGACTGCTTTGGCTATTCAGGGTCTTCTGTGTTTCCATGAAGATTTTAAGATTTTTTTGTTCTAGTTCTGTAAAAAATGTCATTGGTAATTTGATAGGGATTGCATTGAATCTGCAGATTGCTTTGGGTAGAATAGTGACTTTAACAATATTGATTCTTCCAATCCAAGAACATGGTATATCTCTCCATCTGTTTGTATTAACTTTAATTTCTTTCATCAGTGTCTTATAGTTTTCTGTATACAGGTCTTTTGTCTCCTTAGTAGGCTTATTCTTAGGTATTTTATTCTTTTTGTTGTGGTGGTAAATGGGAGTGTTTCCTTAATTTCTCTTTCAGATTTTTCATCATTAGTGTATAGGAATGCAAGAGATTTCTGTGCATTAATTTTGTATCCTGCAACTTTACTACATTGATTAACTGTAGTAGTTTTCTGGTGGCATCTTTAGGATTATCTATGTATAGTATCATGTCATCTGCAAACAGTGACAGTTTTACTTCTTCTTTTCCAATTTGTATTCCTTTTATTTCTTTTTCTTCTCTGATTGCCAGGCTAGGACTTCCAAAACTATGTTAAATAATAGTGGTGAGAGTGGACATTCTTGTCTTTTTCCTGATCTTAGAGGAAATGCTTTCAGCTTTTCACCATTGAGAATGATGTTTGCTGTGGGTTTGTCATATATGGACTTTATCATGTTGAGGTAGGTTCCCTCTATGCCCACTTTCTGGAGAGTTTTTATCATAAATGGGTGTTGAATTTTGTCAAAAACTTTTTTCTGCACCTATTGAGAGGATCATATGGTTTTTATTCTTCAGTTTGTTAATATGGTGTATCACACTGATTGATTTGTGTACACTTAAGAATCCTTGCATCCTTGGGATAAATCCCACTTGATCATGGTGTATGATCCTTCTAAAGTGTTGCTGGATTCTGTTTGCCAGTATTTTGTGGAGGATTTTTGCATCTATATTTATCAGTGATATTGGTTTGTAATTTTCTTTTTTTGTAGTATCTTGCTCTGGTTTTGGTATCAGGGTGATGGTGGCCTCAGAGAATGAGTTTGGGAGTGCTCCTTCCTCTGCAATTTTTTGGAAGAGTTTGAGAAGGATGGGTGTTAGCTCTTCTCTAAATGTTTGATAGAATTCACCTGTGAAGCCATCTGGTCCTGGACTTTTGTTTGTTGGAAGATTTTTAATCACAGCTTCAATTTCATTACTTGTGATTGGTCTGTTCATATTTTCTATTTCTTCCTGGTTCAGTCTTGGAAGGTTATCCTTTCTAAGAATTTGTCCATTTCTTCCAGGTTTTCCATTTTATTGGCATAGAGTTGCTTGTAGTAGTCTCTTATGATGCTTCGTATTTCTGTGGTTTCAATTGTAACTTCTCGTTTTTCATTACTAATTTTATTGATTTGAGTTCTCTCCCCCTTTTTCTTGATGAGTCAGGCTAAAGGTTTATCAATTTTGTTTATCATCTCAAAGAATCAGCGTTTAGTTTTATTGATATTTGCTATTGTTTTCTTTGTTTCTATGTCATTTATTTCTGCTCTGATCTTTATGATTTCTTTACTTCTACTAACTTTGGGTTTTGTTTGTTCTTCTTTCTCTAGTTTCTTTAGGTGTACGGTTAGATTGTTTACTTGAGATTTTTCTTGTTTCTTGAGGTAGGATTGTATTGCTTTAAACTTCCCTCTTAGCACTGCTTTTGCTGCAACCCATAGGTTTTGGAGTGTCGTGTTTTCATTGTCATTTGTCTCTAGGTATTTTTTTATTTCCTCTTTGATTTCTTCGTGATCTCTTGGTTATTTAGTAACGTATTATTTAGCTTCCATGCATTTGTGTTATGTTTTTTTCCCTGTAATTGATTTCTAATCTCATAGTGTTGTGGTCAGAAAAAATGCTTGATATGATTTCAATTTTCTTAAATTTATTGAGGCTTGATTTGTGACCCAAGATGTGATCTATCCTGGAGAATGTTCCATGCGCACTTGAGAAGAAAGTGTAATCTGCTGTTTTTGGATGGAATGTCCTATAAATATCAATTAAATCTATCTGGTCTATTGTGTCATTTAAAGCTTGTGCTTCCTTATTAATTTTCTGTCTCGATGATCTGCCCATTGGTGTAAGTGTGGTGTTAAAGTCCCCCACTATTATTGTGTTACTGTTGATTTCCTCTTTTATAGCTGTTAGCATTTGCCTTATGTATTGAGGTGCTCCAATGTTGGGTGCATATATATTTGTAATTGTTACATCTTCTTCTTGGATTGATCCCTTGATCATTATGTAGTGTCTTTCCTTGTCTCTTGTGACACTCTTTATTTTAAAGTCTATTTCATCTGATATGAGTATTGCTACTCCAGCTTTCTTTTCATTTCCATTTGCATGGAATATCTTTTTTCATTCCCTCACTTTCAGTCTGTATGTGTCCCTAGGTCTGAAGTGGGTCTCTTTTAGACAGCATATAAACGGGTCTTGTTTTCATATCCATTCAGCGAGCCTGTGTCTTTTGGTTGGAGCACTTAATCCATTCACATATAAGGTAATTATTGATATGTATGTTCCTATGACCATTTTCTTAATTGTTTTGGGTTTGTTTTTGTAGGTCCTTTTCTTCCCTTGTGTTTCCCACTTAGAGAAGTTCCTTTAGCAGTTGTTGTAGAGCTGGTTTGGTGGTGCTGAATTCTCTTAGCTTTTGCTTGTCTGTAAAGCTTTTGATTTCTCTGTTGAATCTAAATGGGATCCTTGCTGGGTAGAGTAATCTTGGTTGTAGGTTCTTCCCTTTCATCACTTTATATATATCGTGCCACTCCCCTCTGGCTTGTATAGTTTCTGCTGAGAAATCAGCTGTTAACCTTATGGGAGTTCCCTTGTATGTTATTTGTCGTTTTTCCCTTGTTGCTTTTAATAATTTTTCTTTGTCTTTAGTTTTTGTCAATTTGATTACTATGTGTCTTAGTGAGATTCTCCTTGGTTTTATCCTGCCTGGGACTCTCTACGCTTCCTAGACTTGGGTGGCTATTTCCTTTCCCATGTTTGGGAAGTTTTTGGCTATAAACTCTTCAAATATTTTCTCGCATCCTTTCTCTCTCTCTTCGCCTTCTGCGACCCCTATCTAACTGTGCTTTTAAATTTTTTTTTAAGGAGATGGCTAAGCAGGCAAACCCAAAGCATTCACTCTATACAATCTGTAAAGTACTATGGAATTTAAGATGTGGTAGTTATATTGTGAAAACAGAAATTTAATATAATCAAAACCTTATTATAAGTAATGTGTTGGAGTGTTACTGTTAAGCATATCATTGCAGGTATATTAATATATTAATATTTTCATTTCTGTGTTTACACAGTAGTCAGCACACACTTGGCCTATCAGAAAATAAGAAAAATTTTTTCTACCATCTTTAGTATGGGAAGAATAATCTTACTAAATGGGTTTGATATAAACTGGAGTTATAAGATGTGGGGAAGAAAGAATGTTTTGAAGATATAACATAATTATTATTTTAAAAATGGGTACAATTTCTATGTCTCTACTTATCAGGTTTAATTACTTACTATGCTCTCTAATATGTGGTTTAAACTATGTATGATGTCTGTGAAGACAGTCACTTTTTTTCAAAATGTTTTCAAATTTTATCCCAATGAGAATAAACAGAATTTGGAGGTAGAACAGCGTGAGGGAGGGGATATTAACCATAGTAAGGGGTTTGCCTTTAAAGTCAAAACAGCTATTTTGCCAACAAACATAAACAGGACAATTTCTTAGTCATGTGTTGCTAATGAAAACTAACCGGAAAAGCTAAGCCTGAGGTTGACATACTGTGTCTTATACTAATTTATTATTCATCCATTTATCATTAATTACTTATGCTAAAGTGTCATACAGTGCTTCATTCAGCTACTCTCATTGAGATGTGCTTTGTGTGCCAGGCACTGTACTAGTGCTAGCTCCTCCATCAACAAAGATGAATAAGGTCTACCCTCTCCCTCAAGAAGTTTACAGTCTAGTAGGAAAGCAGACATATGAATATCCCACTACTGTTTATATGTGATTAATAGAGACGAATTTAAAAGGAGCCAAGCTTTTTCTTCTAGGCAATAAATATGTGAAAGTTTCTCATGGCACCATTTGTTATCGTAAAACTTCTGTAAAACACACACATTTCTGGGACTTCCCTGGTAGTCTAGTGGGTGAGACTCTGAGCTCCCAGTGCAGGGGGATCAGGTTCAATCCCTGGTCAGGGAACTAGATCCCGCATGCATGCTGCAACTAAGAGTCCACATGCCACAACTAAAGATCCTGCGTGCCACAAATAAGGCCCAGAGCAGCCAAAATAAATAAATAAAATAAATAATAAATAAATAAATAAATATTTTTAAAAACACACACATTTCTATGCATATTAGCATTGATTTCTATAATGTAATGTTCAGGCAAATAATCAAGGTTTAACACAAGGATTAAATAGAATTAGAGTGTTTCGGGGTGAGGGAGGGGGGCAGAAAGTGAAGGTTATTCTTAGGCAGGGCATTTTTTTTGTAAAACTTAAAGTACTGGTACTCACATCTTCCTGCGCTGTGCTCATTTCTTGATGGATTTTTAAAGCCTACTTCCCTACTGCCGCTATCCTGTGTCCCCTCCTTCCAAAGGGTGTAAACTTGATGTGCTTATAAATGAATCAGTCAAAGAAAACCCAGTAATTTATTTGAGAAAAACTATAGCAATAATGCTGTAAAGGAAAATCGCTGGAACTCAGGAAGAGGGTATAAAACCACAACAAAAGAGAAGCTATTGTTAACAGGGTAATAATCTCTCCTTAAGCTGGAATATGAGGCACAGACTTCCTAATTACTACAAGGATCAAAGTTTTATCCGACTAAAAAATATGTTAAACATAGACTTTAATTGTCCGCAGTCTAATAATCTTTTCTACACTTAAAAACTGAATGTTAGCTTTGTGATAAACTATTTCATATAAACTGATACAAGAACAAAGCAATGACTTTTTATACCCAAATTATCTTATTCTGAAAAATCCCAGCAAAGTATGTCAAAAAACAATCTGTGATCATTTTAGTTTGAGCTTAATGTCAATTCCCATTCTTAGTTTAAACAGAATTAAAATAGTCTGTAGTTCTGATTTGCATTTTGATGTAAACTTGGCCATTTCTCTCACTTTGTGCAAGTTTAAAGATTAAATAATTTTTAGTTGTCAAAATCACAAATAAAATGAATACAGAACAAAGGGACCACCCAGAGTCAGCACAAATATCTCACAAATTTATTCCTATGAAAGGAATTAGAAGTTGTTAGAAGTTCAATCCATAAATATATGCAAAATGAAAACGACTGCTTCTGTTAAAGGATTATGTTTTATAGTTTCATCACATGAAATGTGAGCTTAAAGAGTTTTTAAATGTTTCTAGCAATTCTAGAGTGAAGACTTCTAAAAAAGGGACTGGAATAAAACCCTTTAGTTACAATAGAAGAAGGAAATATCTATTAATTTTTCCAAAAGCAACTATAGTAGCACTCTCCCTCCCTCCCCACTCTCCCCACCCCCACTCCCATACTCATAAAGCTGAATAATTCCTGGTTAAATGGGCACGGATGGTGAGATCTAGGTAGAAAATTTCCAATGGACAAGATGTTGTCAGATCAGTCCTGAGAAACACGGGGATAATTCTTATGCATGAGGGCACTCTGCTATAGTATTCTGAAATAGGACTTGATTGTTTTTATACCTATTCCTACTGTGATGGTCAATTTTCTGTGGCAGCTTTGTTGGGCTATGATATGTGGTCAAATATTATTCTGGATGTGTCTGTGAGGTGTTTTTGGATGAGGTTAACATTTATCTGGTGAACTTTGAGTAAAGTAGATGGCCCTCCATAATGTGAGTAGGCCTCATTCAATTAACTGAAGGCCTGAATAGAACAAAAGACTGACCTCCCTTGACCAAAAGGGAATTCTGCCAGCAGATGGCCTTCAAACTTGAACTATAACATTGGCTCCTTGGTTGTCCAGCCTCATGGCCCACAATGCAGATCCTGGACTTGGCAGCCTCCATAATTGTGTAAGCCAATTCCTTAAACTAAATTTTATTTCTGTACATGTACACACCCTATTGTATCTCAATCTGTTTCTTTGGAGAATCCTAATACACTTGTTTAGATAAAAATTTAAAATCAAATTCTGGAAGATGACAGACATGACATATATACATCCTGGCACTAGAGTGAGACAGTGTCAGAAATTCTTTTTAAAAGTACTAGATAAATGGGTGAACAAATTAATTTATGGTCTATGCCCCCTTTAATTACAGAGTATGGTTAGTGCAGAGAATGGGAAATGCAAACACCTCCAGGTAGCCTAACCAGTAGGTAAGAGGTAGAGGGTCCACCCTCTAGTGGCCTAATAGTGTGTGGTCTGTGATGTGTGGTAAACTTGACAATTACTAAATCCAGTCTCATTTCCTTTTTCTTCCTCCTCCTCTTCCTCGCTCTCATTTTTAGTCTCATTCTTATTCTTCATAAATTAATACTACATGGGTAAAATACAAAAAAGACCACATTAAGTTACTAATTTTCAACTCCAAATAAATTTGAACTTGAAATTTCAGAGGAGCTTGACCTCACAGATATTGACAAAGGACAGATACAGGACAACGTAAGGGCATACTTTGTTGAGAAGTAACAAATCTAATAGTGGGTGGGGGATAGGGGTGGGTAGCATTGTAGATTGGGACTGTGAAGGCAGAAGCATTATAAAGACCAGAAGGGGTGAGGAGGAGACACAAAAAGATCACACAGGAGTGATATTATAACTGTAATGCTTGAATTGGAAGGTTCTATAGGTTTGAAAACAAAATTTCCCCCAGGGATTCCCTGGTGGTCCAGTGGCTAGGACACTGAGCTTCCACTGCTGAGGGCCTGGGTTCGATCCCTGGTAGGGGAACTACGATGATCCCACAAACCACGCTGTGTGGCCCAAAAGGGAAGGAAAAAAAAGAAAGAAAGAAAACAAAGTTCCCCAAAGATGGTTACTTTCCCAAGTTCACAGGTAGCTCTTTTTTTGTTTGTTTGTTTAAGTATATTAGACAATAGGAGACCCACCTAGGACACATGCAGAATTTAGTTTCCTATAAGGAAAGAATTAAGTAAAATTGCAGCCCTTATTAAACCATAAGTTCCCTGAGAACTTATTTACTTAAATCTAATATCTTTATCACAGTGCTTTGTACAAAGTAGGTGCTTGATAAACATTAGTGTTTCAAATAGAAGTTGATAATGAATAAGTAGTCAGCCTGCTGCCTCAAAGGCCTCCTCAGTCCAGGAGCAGAGGAAGGGAAGTACCTGTAAGATACAGGAATAACTCTGGGACATTGAGTCATGAGGTACACCTCCACACTGGGCTCCATGGCAGGCCTTGACTGAAAATATCCCTCCCTCAACACCCTGTGTGAGTTTTCTGTCTTTTATTTTTATACAACATCCCAAATTTTCCCAACTGAAGACTCTATTTGGCTGAGGCATCCCCTTTAAAAAAATTAATCTACATTTTTTTAGGGTTAATGTGACATTAGTCTTACAAAGATGAAGCAATTTAAATTAGGTAGCTTTCTCCTACACATTAGCTGAAATCAGCTTTATTTGTAGAGACGGGGAATTTTGTCGTTAGTTTGGGAGTAGGAAATATTTTAAGAGGAGACACAGCAGGTTGTCACAGTAAATTGAGAGAACAATCAACAAAGGCGGGGCCAGGGCAGAGGAACTGCAAGTACACAAGTCTTATGACTAGTTAAGGTAATCTAAGATCTTGTCACTCAAAGCATGGTCTGAGGACTGGCACTATGGCATCACCAGAAAGCTTGTTAGAAATGCGGAATCTCAGGCTCCGCCTTGAGCCTACAGAAGCAGAATCTGCATTTTAACAAACACTCAGGTGTTTCGATGCTAATTAGAGTTTGAGAAACCCTGCTGTAAAATTTTACTTCTTATTTCCAAATATTATTCTAATGGAGGTCCTATGACTAAGGAAGTTGGGAAATGCCTCTGTTCTTCCTTCTTCTGCTCCAAATGACTTCTTGCTTCCAGGAGCCAGGATTTAAACCTGTGCTGTTACTAATGTATTCTAGTTATTACATTATGAGTTAAGTAGGCTTTGAAACTAGCCTAAGAGTCAAACCAAGTCATTCAATAAAGCACCCACAGGGAAATGTGTTCTGATTTCAACAACTAACTTATAAATAAGCTATTAGAACACAATTCCCTTATACATTTGAGTTGTCTTCAGTTATGCATAGAAAAGGCTTATTCTGAGTTCAGAAAACACAACAGAATTTTCATGCACCAATCTATAAACATCAGAGTTAATTAATATTAGAATTTTCATATTCAGGTATCTGTGACAGTGAGAGAAAAGTAAATATTTAAACAAACAAACAAGAAATCCCTCAATATCATAAATTTACATATAACAAATCATGCTAAAAAATTTAAATTTTCCATTGAGTAAAGAAATCAAAAAACAATCAATGAATGGGAAAATACAATTTTTTCCAGATTGCTGTGGCTTAAAGACAGAGCCGTGGGCTTCCCTGGTGGCGCAGTGGTTGAGAATCTGCCTGCCAATGCAAGGGACACGGGTTCGAGCCCTGGTCTGGGAAGATCCCACATGCCGCGGAGCGACTAGGCCCGTGAGCCACAATTGCTGAGCCTGCGCGTCTGGAGCCTGTGCTCCGCAACAAGAGAGGCCGCAACAGTGAGTGGCCCGCGCACCGCGACGAAGAGTGGCCCCCACTTGCCGCAACTAGAGAAAGCCCTCGCACAGAAACGAAGACCCAACACAGCCATAAATGAATAAATAAATAAATTTAAAAAAAAAAAAAAGAATAAAGGCAAAATGAAATCTTTAAAAAAAAAAAAAAAGACAGAGCCGTATTTTATTCATCTATCCCTAGCATCCAGAAGGATGCCTGGAACAAAGAAAAGTCTCATTAGGTTGTGAATGAATTAATGAATAAGTGAATCAATACCCGGTACAATGCCATGTTTAAAGTAGGTTCTAAGAACATATTTGTCAAATCAACAAAAATGTATAAGAATGTACTAAATCAAAAAAATTATTTAGTTAATAGAAGACCATGAGTCAAGGTGACTAGCACATATATGCTAAATGAAAATGGCATGTTTTATATCACTGAGGATAGAAAGTTAAAAAAAATTTTTTTTAACAACTGCATATTTTTGTTTAGATACAATGAAATAGTCTTTATCAGCAAAGGAAATAAAATTTCTAAAGGATTACTAAAATGAATTAATTTTCTTTGAAGACTTTCAAAACCAGATAATCACTCATTTGTGGAACTGCCATCCATGTTCACTGTCAAAAATTCATCCTCTAAAAATACAAGATAATAATTTGCTGATTAATATGTATTTAAAGTAATTTGTTCTAAGTCATATGCGCCAAGATGTAACTACAGAATTAAATTTTTAAGACAAAGTTAACTTAAGAGTTCTATATCCTAACACAAGCCTTTTAAAGAGTTCTACTGAATTATTCTTCCATGGCAAATCAACTAAATGCCTGAAATGTGAAAATTTTCATAAACCTCTTCATTTTAATCCAATTCAGATGAACTCAGAAATCTGTTAAGCTATTTCATTTTATGAATGGAGTGAAAGCTTAATATACTTCAGCTGTAACAAATACCTAAGGACAAAGGAACTTTTCAGGTTGACTTTTCCTAAAACTGAATTGAGGATTGGAGTTTACCTTTCACTTATCTGGACATAGCAAGCATTTATTTGCAAAAAAGAATCCAGCACCTAAATCATTCCAGTGTTTACTTTCAGTGGCAGCAGAGGTCATCACACAAACGCTACATCTCCAAGAAACTGACCACTTGAATCTATGTGCTCAGATTGCTTTTTGAGTAAAAGTAGTCAACATTTTTTTTATTAGTCATTATTTTTGTCTTAAAGCTACCACTTTTGAGAAGTGCTCCTCTTAAGTTTAATACACCGCAATTGTGTGAACAGAGTTAGGGTCACATTCACACTAAGAACACACTTTATACAAGTTGTTTATATGCCACTGCAGGTATACCTTTCCAGAGTAGATCACCATACATTTGTGACTCTGCCTGAGCTTCATTTTATATAAATACACTAATTAAAACATGTTTACTGAGTGTCTACTGTGGGACAGGCACTTTGTGAGCTGGGATATAGCTGTGAACAAGACAGGCAAGGTACATTGCCTGTCAGGAAATGTACATTCCACAGGGGCAACCAAGAAACAAAGAAGGAAATACCAGTTAATGAGAAGTGTTGTGATAACAATAAAATAAACTGATACATAGTACCTGGTGGGTAGCTTTTGATTGTGTTCTCAGAAGAGGTCTCTCTAAGGAGATTATATTTAAGCTGAAATGCAAAGAAGGTGGCAGGATGTAAGTATCTGGGGTAAGGACATTCTAGGCAGGGAGAGAACATCTAATGCAAAAACCTTAAAATGAGGAGAAGCTGCACATACTTATAAAACAGAGAAAAGTGGGCATAGAAGATAATGATGGGAAATGAGGTCAGAGTGGTAGGCAGGAACTAGATCACATAGGACCTTTGAGACAAAGGTCAGGAACCTTAATTTTTTTCCTAATTGAAAACAGGAAATCTTTGATACATTTTACACACAGGAATGACATGATCAAATTTAGGACTTAAAAAAGATCATCTTGGCTACTCTGTGAAGGATGGAGTGTAGAGGGGCAAGGTAAGAAGCCAATGGCTACTGCAGTCCAGACAGGAGATGAGAAGGACCTGGACACTGTGGTAGGAGTAGACATGAAGTGAAGTGGATTTTTTTTTTAATGATTTGGAAGTAAAGGCAATAGAGACACCTACAAAATGTAAAGATTCTATAGCTTTTTACAAGGATACGTTTTCCTGTTTTATTTCTAATGCCACAATTAACATTATTAGAATTCTGTTGACCTTCGTGGACCAAACTAGTTGATAGGATCAATGTCTTCATGGAACAGTCTATGTAGACTCCTAAGGTTCCTTCTCCCTATGCCTCTGGGAAATGAGACAACTCATAACCTACCACCTCTTTGAGCACTTTGGAATATTTTTACAAAATGCATGATTTACTGTTTTCCTCTGAGGTCTTGAAGGACAGGGACTGTGTTAAATTTATCTTTTTATCACCTGAGAATGCACAATAGGTTCCTGATAAATACATATGCATAAATGAATAAGTGCTGACATGTGAAATTTCATTTCCCCCTTTTCTACTTCTATAAACTTTATAAGGGCTCCTTAAAATGAATCCCATTTGCTATTCTGCCACTTGGAAAAAATTCTTTTTTTTCAGGATAATTTATGTTAACTTCTACATTGGGGTTGTTTGATGATGGAAAATTTTATTTTAAAAATACTTAATTAAATTGATGTCAGTAGCGATACATGGATAGTTATGTTTACATTTTGTATTATTTTGCTAGAGCTGCCATAATAAATACCATGGAGTGGGTGGCTTAAACAACAGGAATTTATTTTCTCACAGTTCTGGAGGCCAGAAGTCCAAGAGCAATGTCAGCTAGTTTGGTTTCTCCTGAGGTCTCTCGCTTTAACTTGCAGGTAGCAAGTCTTCTCACTGTGTCCTCACATGGCCTTTCCCCTGTGCACACGTGCCCTTGGTATCTCTCTGTGTCCAAATTTCCTCTTTTTATAAGGACACCAGTTAGATTGGACTAGGGCCCACCCCAAAGGCCTCATTTTGACTTGATCACCTCTTAAAAAGGCCCTATCTCCAAATACAGTCACATTTTGGGGTACTGGGGGTTAGGACTTTGGGGGGAACACAACTTACCCTATAACATATTTCTTTGTTAGAAATGCTAACTCATTAACAATAAGAAAATAGACACATTTTGCAGTGATGACTATATGCCAGTCATTGAAACACACACACACACTCGCGTGAGCGCGCATATGTTGGCCCTGTAAGGTAAGCAGTACCATTTACTCGTGAAGAAACTGAGGTTCAGAGAAGACAATTCGGCAAAAATCCCAGAGATAGTGTGGTGGGGCTAGGATTTAAACCCAGATCTTCATGACTTCAAGGCCTGTTCTTTTAACTCTATGCTGTTGCCATCCCTAATAGAATGATTGCGAATATATTTAATAAAATAGTGCATGTAAAGTACACGGTACACTGCCTGACACATAATGACTCAACAAATGTCAGTTTACTTCCCCTAACACTACAGGCTTAAAGGACAATAGCATTTAAATCACCCCTTTCGGGCTCTCCTAGCTTTTCTGGAATGCCAATTTGGAATATGCTTCTCTAAAAGATTGGCCATAATGGTTATTTCTCTTGACTGAGTGTCAAAGCTTGCTCACTATTTTGGTAGATGCCTCTGTGTACATATGAATTCATAAGAGCTAGATAATGAAAATGCTTTTAAATTTAAAAATAGTTTTCACAATTCTAATGCTTAGCAACTAGCATTAAAAAGGGAAAGAAAAGCATAATAACATTCCTTTTCCTTTAAAGACCATTCTGTTTATAAAACCATCTCTAGCTGTGAGTGCTTTAAATCAGGAATTAGGGCAAATTCCTAATTCCAAATTAGGGAATTAAAAGCAGGAATTAGGGCAAAATATAATGAACTCCAAGTTTAACATCGCAGTAAATTAACTACTCAAGATCTCTACCATGAATAGTATTTACCAATTCATAGAGGTAAAGGTCCATGGTAAAATGGAATATATATGGTGAAATGAAAATTAACTCTCCAAACTAAGAAAACTCCCATTTAGAAAAGCTATCAAAGAGAATTCTAAACAGAATTTCTCCTTTTGTTATTTCACCTGTTACTGCTATAAATGCTCTCTCAAAATGTCTAATAATAATAATCAAGGCTTGGTTACAAGATCTGTGATCCCTTTAAAAATGCTCTAGCTTAGACAGTATAATATCACATATGTGTCTATTAGTTTCAGTTTTAACCCAAGGGGCAGTCAGTTGCCTTAATGGAGATTCAGAGATGGGCAGCAAGCAATTTATCAGAAAATGCCATTTTTCAGAAGTAACTAGTACAAGTGCTTTGGCTCGCTGCATCTCAACACCTGAGACTTGGCTAATTAGCATACTAAATGTCAGACGTGGTTTTTATCTGGGAAATTTATGGTTTATTTATAGGCATGATGAATGTTAGAAATGGGCCATTATTGGTGGCATTAAAGGTACTCATAGACTGTTGAGGTATTTTAGAAACACCTCTACTTTTGTGTGAATCTGGTGAACCCTGAAACTTGGACCAGCAGGGAGGGGACTCGAGTCTGGACCCCCAGATGCTCTTGTGTTAATTCACTGGATCTGAGGCAAGATCCAAGGCAGACTATACAGGACAGAATCCTGCCTGTGGATTATTGTTTTTCCTAACTCGAGTAAACTTTCACGCAGAATACCTAAAGAACAGAGAGCACATCTTCAAGTTTCCAGATGAGGTTGTAAGAACTGTTTTTGAATCTGCTTGTTAATGTGTTTGTTAATTAAACGTCTATATGTATGGCAAAATTGGGTCTGAGATTTATTTTCATTATAAGATGGTAGCCAGTTTGTTGGGGAAGAGCCAAAACTTTCCCACCCAAGGTCTTTTGGGGTCAGACAGGATTCAAGAGTTGTGGCTCGGTTCAATCAGAGCAGCATTTTACGGACTTCTTTTTCTTGAATTTTAATCTTTAATTTTCTGTGGGAATGTTAAGATGACTCATAGAAATAAAATATATTAAGCTTTTTAATCATGCAATTTAAAATAGACTCTCAATAATACTAAACATGAAATCATTTAAATGAGTATTTTCCTCATTTCTTAGTTTTCAATTAACATTCTTTTACATCTTTCTAGACCACAGGGGAAAAATGAGAAAAAGTTGCCTTGAGAATTTAAATATTAAAAATTAAGAAAAGCTTTGTCCTCAAGGAGGATAAAGAATTCAGAGAGGAAAAAAAGCAGGAACCAGTGCTTTAAGCCTTAGTTAAATTTCATAAACCATTTTGTTCTGGGTTTGGCAGAACACAAAATGCTTTTGCCAAATTTTTCCCTCATTATTTAAAGCCACATGTTGTATGAAGGGATTTAATGCATATGTCAGAAATATTTTTATAAATACGTTTTACCAGTAGAGATTACTGAACTAAGGTAACCAAGCCTAACATTAGCCCAGTATAGCACAAACCATGGGATTGTTTTAATTCATCAGTCACTTTCCTAAGGTATGATGGAATGGAATTTACCTACAGAGGAAGTGGATTTTAGTTGAACCATGAGGAATTGAGGTTGAATACATTTAATCACCAGTGAGAAGATTTATGAAACCTTGTAATATATGAAAGGCTTAGGAATGTACCATAGATTCACTAGACAAATAAAAATTAAGAGTTGAAAGGGGATTTTGGCAAGTTGCAACCTTACCTGACCTCAGTTTCTGCTTCTGTAAAATTTAAGAGTCGGTGTATGCTGTCGAATCCCAATCTATTCATATTAAGGACCCCCTTTATTATTCACTCACTCAACATGGGGCCTATACTTTGAAATTCTGCTAACCAAACTGAATCTGATGACTAATAAATCCTTTCTCAGATTTTTATTAATGAAACATATTAATCACCGCTTCTGATCAGTGTAAGATATCCAGGATTACTACACTGGGTGCATATACTGTTGGCCAAAGCCAAAGGAAATTTGATATTTTAGTTAACCTGGGCAGGTTGACTGTGGTGAAATTTATTATTTCCATCAGACATTTTAAAATACAGGCAGTGCCGATTATACGAGGATAATTGGTTCCAGAAAACAGCCGTTTTTAAAGTGAGTCCATGTAAAACAGGGGTCACTCTGCCTTGAAACTTGAAGCTTAAAATTATGAAAATAGGTTTATTTTATTTCAGTTATACTTGCAGTGAAGGGTATAACTGTATCTAAAGATATCATAGAATAATGAGAGCAACAAGAATGTGGTTTGTCTTATTTTGATGCAAAATTTTTTCCAACAAGCTTTCACACCTCGCATTTAACTTTCTTGAAGCTTGCAAGAAGGGTCAGAGGGGAGGGGTAGATAGGGGAGTGCAAAACAGTCCAGGCCCAAAGACCTCCTTCATCTTTTGATATGTAAATCATTCTCTTTTTGCAGCCCCATCATCCTTGTGCCTGATCTTTGACTTCAGTTTGCAGTTGATTTATTTTTCACATATATTTATTTATTTTTTATTGACATATAGTTGATTTGCAGTTGATTTTTGTGTTGTACTTGCATTAAATGGTTGAAAGATTACAAGTATCAAGTAATTATCAAAGAGAACATAGATGGTGAAGCCAAAGGTGAGGCTAGATCTAGTGGTAGAAAGCAGGTCTAGAATCTAGGCTCCTGAGGGTTTGTTTTTTTTTGGACGCTTAAGCATAGTATTTTGTAGTTGTAACTGTTTATGATTTTATAATCCAATTTGTGCCTTGTCTTTAAACTCTAAGATATTATTGATATAACTTGATTAAATAGAAATGCTAAATATTAAAAACAACAACTGTCTCTTCCTCAGGAAAACTCATGGTTTTAAAAGGATATCTTTAAAAAATACGCTATATTCTGTTAATTTTAATTAAATCTTTATAGTCTGGATATCAAAATTAAGCTGAAACTTCAGACAGTGGCACTTCGGAACAGTGCAATTTGGTACAACTCAACCAACGGAATTTCATTTTTTGAAACGTTTTGAAGATTTACTTAGTATCATGTGCCCTATGTCACAACAAGGCCCAATATATTGAACTTTCAAGATGGGTACCTGGGATGAGGGGCAGGAAGAGAATCTTCATGCTCCTACACTAGAACCAGAAGAGAAGGGAAAAGTTTGAGTATCAGAATCCGGGGTGAAATTCAGTGTTACCGGTCTTCAACCTTTTTAAACTTACCCAGAGTTTGGATTCACCTAAAATTAAATTATGGGACATTTCCCTTATAAATTGATTGATAGGATTTTTTTTTTCTTGGACATCTTGAATGGGAACTTCCAAATAGCAAACATGTTATTGCTATTCTTCCTAATCTTCTTCCCTGAGGAGCTATACAGAAAAATGGGAGAAAAGAACCTTATCCTACTTTGGGACACTTTTGAACAGTGTCACAGGAGGGTCATATATGCATGTTCTAATCAGCTGTTCATGATCAAATTTTGATAATCTCTCTTGAAAAGTATCAGGATTTTTTTTCTTTCCTTTTGCTTTTCCAAAATTCATGGAAAGCTTATCTTGCCACTAATCATTTAACCATCTATCATATGATAAACTAGGTCGTGGAATGTTTCTTGATTTACACTGATGAAAAAGATGGCTAGTGAAAGAGAGGAGATTTAGAAATATTTGAGTTACTACTTGCTTAATGGTGATACTGTTTAAATTTAGGGTATGCACATAATACAATTGTTGAAAATCTTGTGGAAATTCAGAAAGGTTTTTAAATTTTTAAAAATCACTAATAGATATACTAATAGCTTTTAACTTTTGCAGATTGCAGCAGGAAAGAGAGTGGTTAGGTGCATGGACTTGAAGCCAGACTGCTTGTTTCCCACCACTCACCAGCTGATGACCTAGGGCAAGCTTCTTAATCTCGATGGGCCTCCATTTCTAGCTTTCTAGAATGGGGATGATAATAATACCTACTTCACTGGGTTGTTGTGAGGATTTCAATGAGTTAACGTACATGAGGTTCTTAAAACCATGTCTGGCACGTGTTAACTTCTATAGTAGTGTTAGTGTTATTATAAATGTATTCTTGTAAATCCCTGATAGACATGTGGACAGATAACTTCACATATTCTATTTTATAATTAGAGAGACTGAGAAATCACCAATAGTATGTAAAGGAGCAAGGCTAATCTGTAGGTTTGTATCCGTACAATCTGGTGCCATTTAAAAAAAAAAAAAGGCACAACTATAAATTTCTTTTAATATGTGAAGAGCAAGAACACCAAATGTGGAAAAGGATCTGGTGAGGCTGGTGGAGAAAGTTCGGAGCTAATTAGTGGTTAAGAAATGGGTATTGCAATTACCTGGGAGATTTCACCACAGATGCAACCCCCTACTTTGGTAGTCTGATGGGAGAGAGCAATGGTGCTCAAAGCTGGGTCCCTAGACCATCAGCATCACCCAAGAACTAGTTAGGAATGCAGAGTCTCAGGTCCTACTCCAGACTTAGTCAGAAACTCTGGGGGTGGGTCTAGCAATCTATGTTTTTACAAAGCCTCCACACTACACTAAATTATGTAAGCACAGGAATAGAGAGATCATGTGAAGATTGAAATTCTGGAATTCTAATTCTGACATATTCATGTTGACTTCCCCTAAAAGGTAAAGAACTACTGCAGAGATGAAAACCACCTTTAATTAAAGAAAAACGAAATAAATTTTGAAAAAAAAAGTGTCAAGGAGGCAAGAGGGTTTTAAAACATTATTTATTTATGGGCAAAAGGCCCTTGTTGTCTTGATTATTAAATCTGAATTCAGAATCATCCAGCTCTGCCTAAAAGAACTAAAATGTTTGAAAAATCAAGTGATGTTCTCTGAAGGGCTTTTGTGACTCTATGGTTCTACTTTCTGAGCTGAACTGAAAGTATCTCCTTTTCTTTCTGCATTACCTACTTGCCTGCAAGCTCCAGAACATTTTCCATGTCTTGGGTATCTATATACTTTTGATGCTGATCTAATGTAAGCACTGATAAATGTTTCTCAAAATAACTAATTAATTAATGGAGCCAAATGCTTGTTACTTAGGGAAAGTTAGTTGCTGAAAAAACAAAGGCATGGTGAAAGTAACATTTTAATTTCCATGTACAGTTTTAAAAGTAATTTTATAAAGCTGCAAAAGGAGTTGTGTTTTTTAGTGGCATATTCTTCTGAAATGGGGGGGGGAATAAAGTGTCTGTTAAAGAAACATTATCAGATTTTTATTTTTAAAGAGACAGTTGAAATTGACTACTTTCAAAGTATGTAAGTCATAATTCTTAGCAGAATTTATTATATTTCCATGATGTGACATAGCAAATCACACAGAAAATATAAACATAGCTCACCTTCAGTCTGAAAATATTTCCTCTAAAAGGGACATTTTATTGTTTTATTGATGGATGTAAACTATTATGTTAAAGGCTAGGACAA
This sequence comes from Eubalaena glacialis, assembly GCF_028564815.1. Taxonomy (NCBI): domain Eukaryota; kingdom Metazoa; phylum Chordata; class Mammalia; order Artiodactyla; family Balaenidae; genus Eubalaena; species Eubalaena glacialis. The sequence continues at coordinate 116,239,568 of NC_083721.1, forward strand.
TGAGAGTACTGAGGGAAAAAACAACTTTAGACTCACTTGAGTCACTGGGCTAGAATCCTGGAGAAATGCTAAGCTTACAGCCTTCCAGGGAGAAGACTGGCATTCGCACTTGTGGGTTCTCAGAAGTGCACAGCTGATGGCCAGATGGTGACAGTTTGGGGAGAAGCAGGGCTGTCAGTACCAAGAACATTCAGATTGCATACAGATGTTCTATGTGGGCTGGGACAGAGGGAAGCCTTGCCTGAACAAAGATAGAACCTTTGTGAAGGAATTATTTAGGAACAATTTGCCTAAAATAACGGGAAAAATAGAAAAGTGTCTCAGAATATTGAATGTATTAGTTATAAAGTACAGAAAACCATGTCTGAGATCTTTAGGTCATACTTCTTGAAATTCTACTAAATGCAGTAAAGAAAATGTTGCTTTAGTCAGCTGACTGGAATGTACCAGAATGCCTTGGGACTCTTACAGGTTAAAAACAACAATAGAAGATATGCTGTATTCCCAGCTTCACTGGATTCCAGCCTGTAATTCTGCTGATGGGCTTCCACGCCCTAGCTAGTGATATAATCACCTTGAGAAACAAGTACACTTGTTGCAATAGCGGTTTCCAGAGTCGACAGTATCCTTCTATCAGGTACTACATGCTACATGTCTAACTTGCTGTTGTCCTTAAACCTTGCTCTTTTCACAGAGGCTGAAAAGTCTACTACAGTAGTCCCCCCTTATCCACAGTTTCAATTTTCACAGTTTCAGTTACCTACAGTAAAATGAGGTCCAAATATGTTAAATTAAAAATTCCAGAAATAAACTTCATAAGTTTTAAATTGCACGTCATTCTGAGTAGCGTGATGAAATCTCACCCTGTCCTACCCTGTCCCCAGGATGTGAATCATCCCTTTGTCCAGCTATCCTGTCAGTCACTTAGTAGCTATCTGGGTTATCAGATCGACTATCACAGTATCACAGTTTCACAGTACTTGTGTTCAAGTCACCCTTATTTTCCTCAATAATGGCCCCAAAGCACAAGAGTAGTGATGCTGGAAATTTGGATATGCCAAAAAGGAGCTGTAAAGTGTGTTTTTAAAGTGAAAATGTAAATGGTTTTCAACTTAATAAGAAAAAAAATCGTATACTGAGGTTGCTAAGACCTATGGTAAGAAGGAATCTTCTATGCATGAAATTGTGAAGAAAGAAAAAGAAATCTGTGCTAGTTTTGCTGTTGCACCTCAAACTGCAAAAGTTTTGGCCACAGTGCATGATAAGTGCTTAGTTAAGATAGAGAAGGCATTACATTTGTATAAGATATTTTGAGAGAGAGAGAGAATACATTCACATAACTTTTATTATAGGATCTTGTTATAATTGTTCTATTTTATTATTAGTTATTGTTGTTAACCTCTAACTGTGCCTAATTTGTCACAGGTATGTATGTCTAGGAAAAGAACATAATATATATAGGGTTCAATACTATCCGCAGTTTCAAGAATCCACTGGGAGTCTCATCCTCTGCAGATGAGCGGGGATTATTGTATTCAAGCTGAAGTGTGCAGAGGAAAAGAAGGAGGCTGAGAGACAGAAAGAGGGCACTGAGAGCAAATGGAGGGTAGTGGCGATTGAATCAGAAATATAAACCTAAAAGGAACCAATGGCTAGAAGGAAATCCCAGGAAATTCCTGTTCAGTCTGGCTTGTCTCAGCTCGAAGCACCATTTGAATGATGCTCTGTTTATATGGTTAAATTAGTAAAAGTCTACAGGCCTAAAATGGTCATCAATTCTACTATGCTTTGTAAGCGTGAATGCCAACTTTAAATCATATGGCAGAATAACGTCTGTGCTATCCAGACTATGCGGAGGGCCATGAATATACCCACTGAGCCTCAAAAAAGAGGGTAGCTTTCAGTCTTCTCTGTAGGTAGCCTTAGGGATCTGGTCTTTGCAATTTTATGACCACTGACGAAATGGCTTCATTCATTAGACCAGCCTCTGAAGTACTGTCTCTCTTAGCTCCAGAGGGGTATGAAATTGGTGTGATTGTGGGGTGTGCGCTCTAGCTAGGAGTGTGTGCCCTCCTCTGCTCGCATCCATGCTTGGGGATGATGGGAGGAAAACTTGCTTGCCTAGAAGTATATTTATGTGTTCCTTATTTTTGGATACAACTTGTAGGTAAAGAGCCTTATATAGATCTATAATTTTGTTGACTCCTGGCCATGAATAAAAAAGAAACTTAGTGGCTAGCATAGACGAGAAAACTGAAGCCAAGCAGCTATTTCCTGACAGACGTCAGAAGGAAAAGCAAAGACTTCTGACCATAGTGGTTTCCGAGGCTAGGCATGTCCAGGACTTTGGAGTTTGGAGGGCCTGTAGGGATTTGACTTTAGCTCTCCACTAACCTTGCTTTTGGTTCAGAACATGTATATAACCAGTTTTCAATATTCTCATCCTTGGAGACAGGAATGGGGCTATTCCTCCCCAACCTAAGAGACTGAGAGTTAAGGGAGGAAATCAAAGTGCTCTTATCCCAGGAAGAGTGTACGGGTGCTAAGGAAATACAGCAGGGCACTACAGTTGTTAGTTGATTTCCTCCAATGCAGTTTTGGATTTAAAAGCTTTAAAAATTACACGTGTACTTTTGTATGCTTAAACTTCTCAAAATCCTTTCCCATAGATTCCCTAATTTTAACCTCACTATTAGCACTCTACTTGAAGAGACTGTACTGAGCACAGATGCTGTGGCCAATGATTAAACCTTGTTAAGCTGTCTGACCCTTGGGGAATTACTCAGCCTACATATACCACAGTTTTCTCATAGGCAAAACAAGGATTATATTAGCAACCTCTTCATAGGTTGGTTGAGAGGGCTATATAAATTAATACACGTAAAACATATAATGGTACCTAGCTCATACTACACTATCAACAAGTGTTAGCTATTATGAGGAAACGGGCTCTGAGAGGTGAAATGATTTAGAGAGGCTAAATTCTACCCCAATCTCAAGGTTACCAGTGTCAGGACTTGCATGCTGGTTTAATTATATCAACTCTAGTACAGCTGCTCAACAATAGAACACAGTTGAATATTTAAATACAGAAAGAGAGAGAGGGGAGAGGCCCATTCAATCTGTATAAAATCATAATGTATCTCACTGTGTTATATTGTATTTATATATATATATATATACACACACATATATATGGTGTGAATATTTTTCTATATGATCATGAACTTCTGGGGGACAGGAACTCTGTCATTCTTTTTTCATTTTACTGGAACCAGGTACATAAAATGCCCACCCATGTGTGTAAATGTTATGGAATGAAAGAACAGAAGGACAAGTGAATAAATGAATGAGTGAATGAACACGCATGGTTAGCTATTAAAGAAATACTCGGGGCTTCCCTGGTGGTGCAGTGGTTGAGAATCTGCCTGCCAATGCAGGGGACACGGGTTCGAGCCCTGGTGTGGGAAGATCCCACATACCGCGGAGCAACTAGGCCCGTGCGCCACAACTACTGAGCCTGCGCATCTGGAGCCTGTGCTCCGCAACAAGAGAGGCCGTGATAGTGAGAGGCCCGCGCACCGCGATGAAGAGTGGCCCCCGCTTGCCGCAACTAGAGAAAGCCCTTGCACAGAAACAAAGACCCAACACAGTCAAAAATAAATAAATAAAAAATAAATAAAAATAAAGGAATTCCTTTAAAAAAAAAAAACAAAAAACAAATACTCTAAGTCTCATACGTTAAAGCAAGTAGTTTGGAGAGACTCGTGTAATAATAAACCCCAAACCATGTCACCATGATACTAATAGAAAAGCACTTGATGCACATGATGTCCACCATCAACACAGCCTCCAGTGGTGTTCTAAGAGCACTTAGTCTTAGAAAATGATGTTGAAGGGGACTAAAATGATCAGCTGTCGTATAACGTTGGAAATCAGTGTTTCTACAGCATAGTGCTCTCCACCGCATAGTTTTAAAGGGCCAGATTTCCTTTCCTCTGTTAAGATTTTCCTTTTTAGCTGCAATCCTCGTTGATGATGAGAAGATTCGGTGATGAAGAGTTGTGAAACCTATACTTTAGCAATCATCTCACTTTTGCATCCAGTTTTTTGACTCCCTGATCACTCAGATCTTTATTTCTGCCCATTAACATACAATAAAGGCTTCCCACCCCCCAAATAAAGCTATTTCCTGTCATTCCATGGCTGGCTACTTGGTGGGCTAATCACTAGCAGCACATACAGGCTGGAACTCTATGTAAATGAATAGTCTACAAATATAAATCTGTATGCACCCTATGGAACTCCCTAAGCCATCCATCCCCTTAACCCCATTTTTGTTGAAATTATACCCTATCCTAAGGGGCATTTCAATACAAAGAGATAGTATTGAGCCCTGTAGCATCTCATTTATGTATGTTACTTTACTAAGATTTGTAGATCTGCTTGATTTCTTCTAATTTGGGGTTTCCAAGTTACTTTAATTAGTTCTCCCCATAAAACCATGATAACTAAATTTCTGCAGCAATCTCCTTCAGAGATGCATAGTACATTTCCCCTCCCTTATCTTCTCCTGCCCCAACTCCTCCATGGCTTAATTTTTGCCCTCCTCTTCAGCACTTACCGCTTGAGAAAGTTAGATTTTAAAATATCAGGATCTTCGTTTTCACTCATATTTAAATAGCTTAGTCTATAGGACACATTTGCAAGATTCATAGTAATGAATATATAAATGAACTTTTTAATGCTAAACTTTAAAAGTTGGTTCAAAATGTGCTGCCAACAGCTGGAGTACCAGCTACTAATTATAGGCACAACTCTACATGAAGCTACTGATGACCTTAGGATATCCTCTGCTTTATAGTAATTCCATAATTTCATCTGCTTTTCCCATTGCTAACTATCATTTAGAAGGCTGCGTGAATTAGTCTGACAGTAAGAACTCAGAGTAAGTATTAAGAGACATAATTTTAATTTCTGGTTTTATTGTTGATTCATGTTTTGGCTTAAGGCAACCGAGCCATCCCTATTCATAAGGAGAGGGTGGACACCTACAAAGTGTAATTTTGAGGGGGTATTAGTACTATTTTCATACAAATGCCATAGTGTGTGATGTTCTATTATCGAAGGTCAATTCATTTGTATTTAAGGTTTTCTTTCTCTTTTAAAAAGCAAAGGACCATGCTGTATTAAGACCCTAATAATATGCTATGATTTAGTATTCAGTTTACTATATTCCTGGGCTTTTAGCCTTATGACAGCCATGTGTTTATATATGTGTGTGTATGGAGGCTATGGTTAGGCACATGAGTAAGTCAGGGGAAGGTGAGAGGACAAATGTACAGAAAGGGTTGTTTTGGGACACTGAAGACAAATTGTCTTTTTCAGTTTCTTAAAACTATAAAACAGGAGAAAATCCCTGAATCTATACAATTATTTGAAGATTTGTCAGCTAATGGTTGATAACGCGCCTAAGCAAAAACTTGAGACAAATAAAAGGTATCAGTCACCTAACGGAGAATTTCTGACACCCTCAGTGACATGCTACACTTAACCCTTAATACCTGATAGTGAATAGAGCTGTTAGGAAACACATACACACAGATAGCTACCAGGTAATCATGGCAGTTAAAATAACACTTTTTTAAAAAAACAGACATTGTTTCTCCGCTCTAGATTTATATTTTTGATAAAATGCTATTCTATTTTTCAGTCCTTCCTTTATGATGTAGAAGGTAATCACAGGTTGCAATTTTAAATCCCTTTAGTTTTCTTTCCTCTGAATAATCCTATTTGACAGGCTCCCTTCCGCCCCTTTTCTTGTCATTAAGAACAGCTTCAGTTTGGTCTGAGTAAAAAGAAGATTAATTATATAGCTCTAGGAACACTACTACCATGTTCTGAGAGGTAAAGAAGGGAATTTCAAAAATGAATCTGTCTTTATCAGGAAGAAATAGACTTAACACCTCTGAGCTATAATAGTCACTTATATTAGTGGAATATTACATTTTGTGACTTCATTTATAGTTTAAAATACAGCAAGATACTGATCAAACTTTTGGTCAGGATGTTAGAAGTATTCCCAGAATTCTATTTTGCCTTATCTTTTGGGAAGCTAATAGAGCAGTAAATATCATCTTGAAAATTGCCATTTTTAATGAAGCATTTACTTTGCAATTGATAAATATTTTAAAAGTTAACACAATTTATGATGTGTTCATTCTCAATAGATATCAAAGAAGCCCATTTCTCCTTTGGAAAGATATAAATTTTTCCATTTCAAAAGTAATGGAAAAAAATAATTTTGATATGAATTAGCTGATAAGGGCATGTATTTTAACCATTTCCACCAAAAAGCTCCAATCAAGTGAATCCAGCATTTCAAGAAGTTAGGAGGTGGTATGTATTACTCCTGGTGAAAAAAAAACTATCATGGGCATCTAAATGTTAAGTAGCTTGCCAAGTTCACTAAGTCAAGCAGTGGGATTGAGGATAAAACTATAGGTTTCCTGCCTTCCAGATGGTAGTAGAGTGGAATGAGACCTATACATCAGATGTTTCTAAACAGGAGGGTAGAGATAATCCTTCAAGAGCAAGGTCCCCCAGCACCCCCTTTTCACAGGGCAGCTGAATGTTGTAGGCTTGTCTGGGTCCAAGAATGACAGGGAGATTTCTGAATTAAACAATAAGACTACTTGTTGGAAAATGGCCTGTGATTTACTTCTTGGATAGGCGTTGCCCAGAGCAGCTTCTACTGCCTCTGCAGTGCTGTCTGCAAAGCTTAGGGGCTGAGTGACAGGTGGAGAAACAAGAGACCTTTTTGCTGCCCTCCCTCTTCCTTGCAGATTGAATACTAATACGCTGTAACTTCTTACCAACCTTTCGTTTTCGGGTAGTGGTGATCTAGGATGCAACAGAGTTTATCACAAATGCACAGAAAGAATCAATGCCCCTAGGCAGCCCTGGAGGGTTGGGGAAGGGAGTGGGCTGTATTTCCAGCACAGTGATCCTCAGGCAGGTACAGCCCTCCAGGCCCTGTACACTCAGTGAGTCAGGGGCAGTCACTAGGTCACTATCTCACCGAAACTTGTGGTAATAGACCACCTGGGGCAAGTAGTTTTCTATGAGAGAAAGAATACAGGACAATGAGGAGGGAAGAAATGTGCTGAAAGGGACAAACAATTGAAGCTTGGTTCATGTGGAGATAATCCCATTTTCCCACCTTAGAAACTGCATATCTAAATAGAAATGCAATGACTAGATTCCATTTGACCACATCTGGTTTCTAGACATTGCATAGGTAATTTAGGAGATATGAGGTATCTTTCTAAGGTTTGCTGGAAAATACAATTCTGGTTATGCTTTCATTCAGCGGCTTCTTGTTACCCATGTTGTAACACACTGTCTATAGGAAGAAGCCACCTGGAGAAAGTTTAAAGCCTTTAACAGTCCATCCCTCTCCCTCTTTAGGTATTTCTCTAATCACCTCTCTGCCACCCCTGCCCCTCACCTCCTGCACACTCAAACACACTCTCCACTCCAAATTATCTGCAGTTTCCCAAACCCACCAGCCCCCCTTACTTACTACACCCTTTTCTTTCTGAGGTTATCTTCCCTAGTCTCTCCTTATCTGCCTGCAAATATCAACAAGTTTATCTTTCAAAATGCACCTCAAGCTTCACCTCCTGTGTAAAGCCTAAACTGCCCTCCCCCACCCCGATAAAACTGACCATTCTACTTTTACACCCCCATATAGCTCACTTGACTATACCTATTTGTTTACAAGTCTATCTTCCCTGGCTAGACTGTGAGCATCCCTGGAGTGGAATCTGTATCTTATCTTGCAGTCTCCTGAAGCAAACGCAGTGTCCCAGCACTTAAATATGTTTGTTGAATGAATAATGATCAGTGTTCTCTGCTCTGTTCTATCTATCCCCTTGGATAGAACAACCCACAGCTGCAGTTTTTTAAGCAATGAGGAATGTGGGAGAATAGGGTGGAAGGATTCTGGAAAATCAAAGTCCAACTCTAGTTTTCAGACAAGATTGTTCACAGTGGAACAAATTCTCTCTCTGAGAAAATTCAGTGAAAAATTCTCTCTACTGATTTTGATGAACTACATTTAAATCAAGTCCTAGCTGTGCCAAATACTGTTTGGAAGGAATTCATTCTCTTTGACTATTTCCATCCCCGGATAAGTATAATCCAGGGAATTTTTGAAACAATACTGATGCCTTGGATATCCTGGTAAAATGGGCCTAGAGTAGGGCCTGGCTTTGGGATTTTTAAGCTCACCAGGTGATTCTAACGTGCAACCAGGATTGAGACCCACTGCTTTAAGAGAATTTATCCAGGACTGGGTTTTACATAGCCTCTGTATGTTGATAAGCTACCAACTTTGCAGGTCCAATTTAAATTGAGCAGGCATCTCCAGTGTAACATGTCCAAAAGCAACCACGCCCCAAGTACCAAAGTTAAGTGGCAACTCCATCCTCCCAGTGGCTCACAACAAAATCCTTGCAGCTGAGGATATAAGAGTAAACTGAATGGTGGGGCAAGAAGCCAGATAAAGTGGTTTAAGAAGAAGGTGGTGAGAGGGAAATAAAGACTTTTACTGTAAAAGGAGAAGAAACTCGGGGAGCTAGTTATAAGTGGAATTAAAATTAAGGAACCTATTTATAATTTGTTTTATAAATTTGAAGAAAGATTGGCCTCATTTAAAAGGTGATGGGAGGGACTCCCGGAAGATGGCGGAAGAGTAAGACGCGGAGATCACCTTCCTTCCCACAGATACATTAGAAATACATCTACACGTGGAACTGCTCCTACAGAACACCCACTGAACGCTGGCAGAAAACGTCAGACCTCCCAAAAGGCAAGAAACTCCCCACGTACTTGGGTAGGGCAAAAGAAAAAAGAAATAACAGAGACAAAAGAATAGGGACGGGACCTGCACCAGTGGGAGGGAGCCGTGAAGGAGGAAAGGTTTCCACGCACTAGGAAGCCCCTTCGCGGGCAGAGACTGCGGGTGGCAGAGGGGGGAAGCTTCGGAGCCACAGAGGAGAGCACAGCCACAGGGGTGCGGAGAGCAAAGCGGAGAGATTCCCGCACAGAGGATCGGTGCCGACCTACACTCACCACCCCGAGAGGCTTCTCTGCTCAGCCACCGGGGCGGGCGGGGGCTGGGAGCTGAGGCTTGGGCTTCGGTTGGATCGCAGGGAGAGGACTGGGGTTGGCGGAGTGAACACAGCCTGAAGGGGTTAGTGTACCACAGCTGGCTGGGAGGGAGTCCGGGAAAAAGTCTGCAGCTGCCGAAGAGGCAAGAGACTTTTTCTTCCCTCTTTGTTTTCTGGTGTGCGAGGAGAGGGGATTCAGAGCGCCACTTGAACGAACTCCAGAGACGGGCGCGAGCCGCGGCTATCAGCGCGGACCCCAGAGACGGGCATGAGACGCTAAGGCTGCTGCTGCCGCCACCAAAAAGCCTGTGTGCGAGCACAGTTCACTCTCCACACCTCCCCTCCCGGGAGCCGGTGCAGCCCGCCACGGCCAGGCTCCCGTGATCCGGGGACAACTTCCCCGGGAGAACGCACGGCGCGCCTCGGGCTGGTGCAACGTCACGGAGGCCTCTGCCGCCGCGGGCTCACCCCGCATCCGTATCCTTCCCTCCCCCCGGCCTGACTGAGCCAGAGCCCCCGAAGCAGCTGCTCCTTTAACCCCGTTCTGTCTGGGCGGGGAACAGACGCCCTCAGGCGACCTACACGCAGAGGGGGTCCAAATCCAAAGCTGAACCCCGGGAGCTGTGCGAACAAAGAAGAGAAAGGGAAATCTCTCCCAGCAGCCTCAGAAGCAGCGGATTAAAACTCCACAAACAACTTGATGTGCCTGCATCTGTTGAATACCTGAATAGACAACGAATCATCCCAAATTCAGGAGGTGGACTTTGGGAGTAGGATATATTAATTTTTCCCCTTTTCCTTTTTTTGTGAGTGTATATGTATATGCTTCTGGGTGAGAGTTTGTCTGTATAGCTTTGCTTTATAATAGCTTTATTTTACTTCACTATATTTTATCCTCTTTCTTTCTTTCTTTCTATTTTTTCTCCCTTTTACTCTGAGCCGTGTGGATGAAAGGCTCTTGGTGCTCCAGCCAGGCATCAGGGCTGTGCCTCTGAGGTGGGAGAGCCAATTTCAGGACACTGGTCCACAAGAGACCTCCCAGCTCCGCGTAATACCAAACGGCGAAAATCTCCCACAGATCTCCATCTCAACATCAAGACCCAGCTTCACTCAACGACCAGCAAGCTACAGTGCTGGACACCCTATGCCAAACAACTAGCAAAACAGGAACACAGCCCCATCCATTAGCAGAGAGGCTGCCTAAAATCATAATAAGGCCACAGACACCCCAAAATACACCACCAGACGTGGACGTGCCCACCAGAAAGACAAGATCCAGCCTCATCCACCAGAACACAGGCACTAATTCCCTCCACCAGGAAGCCTACACAACCCACTGAACCAACCTTAGCCACTGGGGACAGATACCAAAAACAACGGGAACTACGAACCTGCAGCCTGTGAAAAGGAGACCCCAAACACAGTAAGATAAGCAAAATGAGACGACAGAAAAACACACAGCAGATGAAGGAGCAGGGTCAAAACACACCAGACCTAATAAATGAAGAGGAAATAGGTAGTCTACCTGAAAAAGAATTCAGAATAATGATAGTAAGGATGATCCAAAATCTTGGAAATAGAATAAACAAAATGCAAGAAACATTTAACAAGGACGTAGAAGAACTAAAGAGGAACCAAGCAACGATGAAAAACACAATAAATGAAATTAAAAATACTCTAGATGGGATCAATAGCAGAATAACTGAGGCAGAAGAACAGATAAGTGACCTGGAAGATAAAATGGTGGAAATAACTACTGCAGAGCAGGATAAAGAAAAAAGAATGAAAAGAACTGAGGACAGTCTCAGAGACCTCTGGGACAACATTAAACACACCAACATTCGAATTATAGGGGTCCCAGAAGAAGAAGAGAAAAAGAAAGGGACTGAGAAAATATTTGAAGAGATTATAGTTGAAAACTTCCCTAATATGGGAAAGGAAATAGTTAATCAAGTCCTGGAAGCACAGAGAGTCCCATACAGGATAAATCCAAGGAGAAACACGCCAAGACACATCTTAATCAAACTGTCAAAAATTAAATATAAAGAAAACATATTAAAAGCAGCAAGGGAAAAACAACAAATAACACACAAGGGCATCCCCATAAGGTTAACAGCTGATCTTTCAGCAGAAACTCTGCAAGCCAGAAGGGAGTGGCAGGATATACTTAAAGTGATGAAGGAGAAAAACCTACAACCTAGATTAATCTACCCAGCAAGGATCTCATTCAGATTTGATGGAGAAATTAAAACCTTTACAGACAAGCAAAAGCTGAGAGAGTTCAGCACCACCAAACCAGCTTTACAACAAATGCTAAAGGAACTTCTCTAGGCAAGAAACACAAGAGAAGGAAAACACCTACAATAACAAACCCAAAACATTTAAGAAAATGGGAATAGGAACATACATATCGATAATTACCTTAAATGTAAATGGATTCAATGCTCCCACCAAAAGACACAGACTGGCTGAATGGATACAAAAACAAGACCCATACATATACTGTCTACAAGAGACCCACTTCAGACCTAGAGACACATACAGACTGAAAGTGAGGGGACGGAAAAAGATATTCCATGCAAATGGAAATCAAAAGAAAGCTGGAGTAGCAATTCTCATATCAGACAAAATAGACTTTAAAATAAAGACTATTACAAGAGACAAAGAAGGACACTATATAATGATCGAGGGATCGATCCAAGAGGAAGGTATAACAATTGTAAATATTTATGCACCCAACATAGGAGCACCTCAATACATAAGGCAAATACTAACAGCCATAAAAGGGGAAATCGACAGCAACACAATCATAGTAGGGGACTTTAACACCCCACTTTCACCAATGGACAGATCATCCAAAATGAAAATAAATAAGGAAACACAAGCTTTAAATGATACATTAAACAAGATGGACTTAATTGATATTTATAGGACATTCCACCCAAAAACAACAGAATACACATTTTTCTCAGGTGCTCATGGAACATTCTCCAGGATAGATCATATCTTGGGTCACAAATCAAGCCTTGGTAAATTTAAGAAAATTGAAATCGTATCAAGTATCTTTTCCGACCACAATGCTATGAGACTAGATATCAATTACAGGAAAAGATCTGTAAAAAATACAAACACATGGAGGCTACATAATGCACTACTTAATAACGAAGTGATCACTGAAGAAATCAAAGGGGAAATCAAAAAATACCTAGAAACAAATGACAATGGAGACACGATGACCCAAAACCTATGGGACGCAGCAAAAGCAGTGCTAAGAGGGAAGTTTATAGCAATACAAGCCTACCTCAAGAAACAGGAAACATCTCGAATAAACAACCTAACCTTGCACCTGAAGCAATTAGAGAAAGAAGAACAAAAAAACCCCAAAGCTAGCAGAAGGAAAGAAATCATAAAGATCAGATCAGAAATAAATGAAAAAGAAATGAAGGAAACAATAGCAAAAATCAATGAAACTAAAAGCTGGTTCTTTGAGAAGATAAACAAAATTGATAAACCATTAGCCAGACTCATCAAGAGAAAAAGGGAGAAGACTCAAATCAATAGAATTAGAAATGAAAAAGGAGAAGTAACCACTGACACTGCAGAAATACAAACGATCATGAGAGATTACTACAAGCAACTCTATGCCAATAAAATGGACAACCTGGAAGAAATGGACAGATTCTTAGAAATGCACAACTTGCTGAGACTGAACCAGGAAGAAATAGAAAATATGAACAGACCAATCACAAGCACTGAAATTGAAACTGTGATTAAAAATCTTCCAACAAACAAAAGCCCAGGACCAGATGGCTTCACAGGCGAATTCTATCAAACATTTAGAGAAGAGCTAACACCTATCCTTCTCAAACTCTTCCAAAATATTGCAGAGGGAGGAACACTCCCCAACTCATTCTACGAGGCCACCATCACCCTGATACCAAAACCAGACAAAGATGTCACAAAGAAAGAAAACTACAGGCCAATATCACTGGTGAACATAGATGCAAAAATCCTCAACAAAATACTAGCAAACAGAATCCAACAGCACATTAAAAGGATCATACACCATGATCAAGTGGGGTTTATCCCAGGAATGCAAGGATTCTTCAATATACGCAAATCAATCAACGTGATACACCATATTAACAAATTGACGGGGAAAAACCATATGATCATCTCAATAGATGCAGAGAAAGCTTTCGACAAAATTCAACACCCATTTATGATAAAGCCCTGCAGAAAGTAGGCATAGAGGGAACTTTCCTCAACATAATAAAGGCCATATATGACAAACCCACAGCCAACATTGTCCTCAATGGTGAAAAACTGAAACCATTTCCACTAAGATCAGGAACAAGACAAGGTTGCCCACTGTCACCACTATTATTCAACATAGTTTTGGAAGTGTTAGCCACAGCAATCAGAGAAGAAAAAGAAATAAAAGGAATCCAAATCGGAAAAGAAGAAGTAAAGCTGTCACTGTTTGCAGATGACATGATACTATACATAGAGAATCCTAAAGATGCTACCAGGAAACTACTAGAGCTAATCAATGAATTTGGTAAAGTAACAGGATACAAAATTAATGCACAGAAATCTCTTGCATTTCTATACACTAATGACGAAAAATCTGAAAGTGAAATTAAGAAAACACTCCCGTTTACCATTGCAACAAAAAGAATAAAATATCTAGGAATAAACCTACCTAAGGAGACAAAAGACCTGTATGCAGAAAATTATAAGACACTGATGAAAGAAATTAAAGATGATACAAATAGATGGAGAGATATACCATGTTCTTGGATTGGAAGAATCAACATTGTGAAAATGACTCTACTACCCAAAGCAATCTACAGATTCAGTGCAATCCTTATCAAACTACAAATGGCATTTTTCACAGAACTAGAACACAAAATTTCACAATTTGTATGGAAACACAAAAGACCCCAAATAGCCAAAGCAATCTTGAGAAAGAAAAATGGAGCTGGAGGAATCAGGCTCCCTGACTTCAGACTATATTACAAAGCTACAGTAATCAAGACAGTTTGGTACTGGCACAAAAACAGAAATATAGATCAATGGAACAGGATAGAAAGCCCAGAGATAAACCCATGCACATATGGTCACCTTATCTTTGATAAAGGAGGCAAGCATATACAGTGGAGAAAAGACAGCCTCTTCAATAAGTGGTGCTGGGAAAATTGGACAGATACATGTAAGAGTATGAAATTAGAACACTCCCTGACACCATACACAAAAATAAACTCAAAATGGATTAAAGACCTAAGTGTAAGGCCAGACACTATCAAACTCTTAGAGGAAAACATAGGCAGAACACTCTATGACATAAATCACAGCAAGATTCTTTTTGACCCAGCTCCTAGAGAAATGGAAATAAAAACACAAATAAACAAATGGGACCTAATGAAACTTAAAAGCTTTTGCACAGCAAAGGAAACCATAAACAAGACCAAAAGACAACCCTCAGAATGGGAGAAAATATTTGCAAATGAAGCAACTGACAAAGGATTAATCTCCAAGATTTACAAGCAGCTCATGCAGCTCAATAACAAAAAAACAAACAACCCAATCCAAAAATGGGCAGAAGACCTAAATAGACATTTCTCCAAAGAAGATATACAGATTGCCAACAGACACATGAAAGAATGGTCAACATCATTAATCATTAGAGAAATGCAAATCAAAACTACAATGAGATATCATCTCACACCGGTCAGATTGGCCATCATCAAAAAATCTACAAACAATAAATGCTGGAGAGGGTGTGGAGAAAAGGGAACCCTCTTGCACTGTTGGTGGGAATGTAAATTGATACAGCCACTATGGAGAACAGTATGGAGGTTCCTTAAAAAACTAAAAATAGAACTACCATATGACCCAGCAATCCCACTACTGGGCATATACCCTGAGAAAACCATAGTTCAAAAAGAGTCATGTACCAAAATGTTCATTGCAGCTCTATTTACAATAGCCAGGACATGGAAGCAACCTAAGTGTCCATCATCGGATGAATGGATAAAGAAGATGTGGCACATATATACAATGGAATATTACTCAGCCATAAAAAGAAATGAAATGGAGGTATTTGTAATGAGGTGGTTGGAGTTAGAGTCTGTCATACAGAGTGAAGTAAGTCAGAAAGAGAAAAACAAATACAGTATGCTAACACATATATATGGAATCTAAGAAAAAAAAAAAAAAGGCCATGAAGAACCTAGTGGCAAGATGGGAATAAAGACACAGACCTACTAGAGAATGGACTTGAGGATATGGGGAGGGGGAGGGGTGAGATGTGACAGGGTGAGAGAGTGTCATGGACATATATACACTACCAAATGTACAATAGATAGCTAGTGGGAAGTAGCCACATAGCACAGGGAGATCAGCTCGGTGCTTTGTGACCACCTAGAGGGGTGGGATGGGGACGGTGGGAGGGAGGGAGATGCAAGAGGGAAGAGATATGGGAACATATGTATATGTATAACTGATTCACTTTGTTATAAAGCAGAAACTAACACACCATTGTAAAGCAATTATACTTCAATAAAGATGTTTAAAAAAAAAAAAAAAAGGTGATGGGAAAACCCAGTAAAGAAGTACATTGAGCGAATTGCCTCCTTTCTCTGAGTCGCTTGGTTAGCCTATGTTTATTAAGAGTGCATAGGTGATACGGCTGATGAAACAACATAGAAGAATTGGACAGATAGTTAGTAGGTGCACTTGCAGAATTTGTAGTTGGATGTGGGATGAAGTAAAGGGAGGAGTCAAGAATGACATCCAGGGATTTGCTGGCTCAACGGTGGCTGGTGGTGCCCTTCACTGAGCTATAGAACAGAGAAGAAGGAGATTTCAGGGAGAAAAGGAAAAAAACTTTTTTTTTTTAACTGGATGCTTTATTTAACATTATAATTTTGGTTGGGCATATCCCTCACCTTTAAGGAGCAACAAAACATAAGCCTCAGATTAGGTCCAGGCACAAGTTATTCTTCCAATGATTCTGAAGTCAAACTGTAAAATTCAAATATTACTGCCTCTGACTTCCCATGAGGATTAAATAAAACCACACAAATGAGAGTGCCTAGCACAGTGCCTGAAGTAAACAGATGCTCAATAACATTAACTGCTCTTTCCTTGGCTTGAAGCCATGTGATTAATGAGGAAATAATAGGCTTAGGAATTAGATAGGTTTAAATTCTCACTATACCATTTGCTAGCTGTGTGACTTAAGGCAAATTATTTAACTCCATCTGTAAAATGGAACTAACAATACCCACCTTATAGGGTTAATGTGAAAAGTCATTAAAGAATAATGCATACAAAGTCATTCAACCCAAAAAAGACTTAATAAATATCCAACTCTCCTCCTTCAAGATAGCCTATTCATAACTCTACCAAAAGTATAGATTCATAGGTCGATGAATTTAAACATATCCATCAGAATCCCTAACTTGTGGTAAGAATTACACCAGTGCAGTAACTTGACACAGTACCTGGCATGGACTGGACCTTACGTAAATGTTTATTGAACTCAGGTGAATTACTATGTCCAATGTCACTTGGCTAACTGTGGCAGCATGGGCTAGCCTGGGGTGGGACTAGGTCTTTCTGCTACTCAAACAAGGGCTCTTTCCATTATCCTGTGTACTCCCCCAAGGTTAAGTCATCTACTTGCTGATAAAATTATATGCTTATTTAGAGCAGTACAAATTAATTTAAGGGTCATAATAAGGTGTTACCATAATTTGAGTTTTTCAGGTTTCTATGGCTAAGGAAGTCATTACTCTGTTAAAATACTTTCACATAAAATAAATTTTACAAGAAACACAAGCTTTTTAACACAGCTTAAATTAAGAAAAGTTTCCTTCCTTTTGTTTTGCCTAACTACCACAGGAAAGTCATCTATGTTTATGATTTCCTAAATGTAAACTGTGTAGGAATGCTTTTAGAATAGTAATAACTTCAGAATGGTATAACCAATTCAATGGTAAGCAGCAGATTCCAGTGGAATAAAGAGTTGGGGGAAGTGGGAAAGCCGGTTCATTCTTGTGAAACTCAAGGCTGAATACACATGAAGTAAAATACTACGCACTGAACATACAAATGCAAGTACAACTGTATGTGGTGAGGTGAACTGTACATGAAGCACCTATTAAGACGAGTCCACTTACGACCTCTGGATGACAAGTATAAAACAGGTTTTTAAACGTCTGAAAACCGCAACTTCAGTGCTTTTGCAATACCTGCTTTTAGGATTTGTCACGTGAAGCAAACAGGCGTAACCCAACAGCACTATTAGGGCCACACAACCATTCCACCCAGAGGCTGGTCTCATAAACATAATCAAGGAAAAGCAGGCAAACCAGCAGAGAAGGCCTTCACCTACTTTCTTCCAGATTGCAAATGCTGTACGGAGACGGCGGCGCGCAAGTAACCAACACCAAATAAATAAAGGAATACCTAGGCATTCTGACATCCCCAAAGGTCCTCCTTAACATTTACGGAGTCTCATCCCATGAAATACGGTTAGTCTGCACAGAACCCCGCGTCCCCTCCTACAAGGGGCAGCACTGGTCACCCCCTTCCATGGATGGACCCCCTTAAGCCAGCTTCACGGACCGCCACCCCCCAAACCAGTGACTCGACTGACTGCCGCAATGTAGACTCCATTACCTCTGTTACCTTTCTAGAACACGTGATTTGGGGGTGCACACTTGCTAGAAACAGATCAAACAACACTTTAACACATTTCTCTGAGTCCTGCCATAATTGGATCCAAACTATTCCAAGGGAGGGGCCGAACATCACCAATCCTGGATGACACTCGTTCAAATCGCCCTCAAGAGGGGAGTGAGTCCCCCTTAGCTGGTCGCCAGCAGCTCTTACCTTTCTGTCACGGGGGACCTGGGCGAGGGACCCAGGGATCTGGTACAGGTCCAAGCTGAGGTGCTCCAGGCAGAGCTTCTCGGGCAGGAAGTGGCCCGGGTACCTCTGTAGCAGGTACCGACAGGGTCTTCTTGATGGACCCTTGAAAACGTCCAAGGCATGATGGGGGCTGGCAACTGGGTCGGCTGGGCCTCCGGCCGGGGATCCCAGCTCTGGCTCCAGGCCATGGCGGGGCCCAAGCCCGGGGAGGCCCCTCCATGCCCGCTCGGCGCGGCGCCAGCGCCAGCTGTCTCCCAGGGCGACCCCGCCGCCTACGCCGCGCCCGATCGCGCTAGGCCTGGCGGGAACCAGCCGCGGAGGAGTCCCCCTTGCCCCAAGCCCGGGGGCTTCTGAGGGTTTCGTAGTCCGCACAGAGAGCGTCTGAGAGAGGCTGTGGGGAAGCCGCAGGGCCCCAGGCCCGGCCTGAGGTGGACTGAGAAACTGTGTTTTCCATATGGTATATTCTAGGTAGTATTTCTTTTCTTTTCTTTTTTTCTACCAGCAAAAGCAAGTTTATTCAGAAATGACCAGAGAAACTGCCAACCTACATTTCTGAACTATGGCTGATCCTAAGCAAATCCAGAACTTGCTTTTATAGGGAAAAAGGGGTAGCTGGGCAGGGCTGTAATAACAAAAGAGTTCATTGGTGGAAGCTGGGAGTCCAAAGTATGGAGGCTTCTCATTGGTTGGGCTACTACTAGGCAGTGGTTCTTATTCAACATCACAAATCTATATTCGGAAGCTCTGAATACCTGCTACACTGAATCTCTGCTAGGGATATAAAGATATGAGTAATGAATAAATCCAAGTTCCTGTTTTCGAGAAGCTTGCAAACTTTTCATGAGGACAGGAAAAGAGCCACAATAAGAGAAGAAGGTAAGTGCCAGTAGAATTATGCAAAGATCTAAAAGTATTCAAAGAGGGGGGAGATTTTTTTCACGTGTGAGAGGTCGCTGGAGATAAGATTCAGCAAAGACTTCAAGGAGGGGGTGATGTTTGAGATTCGTCCTGAAGAACTAACATTTCTATAGGCAGTAGGACTGGGGAGAACATTCAGGTGGAAAAACTCCGCCACAATAGCACAGAACTGTGATAGGGCCAGGAATGATTGCAAACTAGCACCGCAGGCTAGTGTTAATATAGGCTACGTATGTCCTAGTGGTCAGAAACAAATCTAGACAGGCAGGCTGGACTTTGGAGTTAAGCAGGCCTGAGCTGGGGCACTGGTGCCAACACTGGATAAATACCCAACCTAGGGAAAGTTATTTAACCTCCCTCAGCCTCGGTTTTCTCCCTTCTAAAATTAACCTAATCATACATTTACCAGGATCGTTTTGAGATGTCTGTCCTATAATAGGTGTTAAATAAATGATAGGTATTATTACTTTGCAGAGGTCTTGAATACCAAGGTGAAGAGTTTATGTTTTCTTAGCCAGCTTATGGAAGGGTTTGCACAAGGTAACTACAGCTGGAATAATCTGCCCCCAATTTATACGCTTGAGGGAAGCAGGGAAGCGACGAGACTGGGAGACAAGTTAGGAGACTACTTGGTAGTCAGCTAGTAGATCAATAAGTAATCCTCAGGGTGATGCTACTTCATAGTCAATCAATAATATCAAAGTTTTATTTTTGAGTTTTCAAAATATACAGATCTTTTTTATTTTCTTCCCTTTCCCTCCTGCTGTTTTGCCATTGGATTGTTCTGCCAGCAGGCAAAAAGAAAAATCAGTGAAACTTCAATCAGCCAGTGTCACCATAAACAAAAGAGGAACTTAAATATCTGTGGTTACTGTGTGAATGTAAGCATCTTTGAAAGATTTGGTTGGAGCAGGCTGAAATTAACCACTTGAATTTAACATTTTATGTAGAATATATATGCCAATAATTCTTAACCTCCCTTTGTTCCACCGGTACAGCTGAGTCACTATAGCGTGGGAAGAACCTCTATACTATAAATAATTTTCTGTCAGTTAATTTAAAAAGGCAGTAGGGCAGGACTCATTCAAAGTCAGTGGTCATGTACCACTGACCAACCACATAGAACCTTGGACAAGTCATTTAATAATCCTGAACTGCAGATCACATATCTGTAATTTGGGGGAGGTAATTTATTTTTTGCCTCATTCTTAAGGTCGTTGTGAGGATTGAATGAGGTAATTGATATAAAAATGCTTACGTTTTATAAGCCACAAATGCAAAAGATTATCTGGACAAAACCTCCATCCACATAAATAAGACACAATCATTATGAACTGTATAAGAAGTTTTCCCACTTTTGTTCTTCCTTGCTCTCTGAAGATCTGCTTGATTTGTCTTTTTTTTTTTTTTTTTCCAGTTGGCGAGCACTTTACTTTCATATGTTGACCACAGTTAACCTCTCATTTTGGGTGAGATTTCCAAAGTATGATTTCCAACTAAGTAGCCATTTTGTTATTTTGAAATTGTGTTGTTTGCCCTTCCCTGTGTTTTGGGATAAGTATAGGAGGGTTTGGCTTCAGACTTAAATTATTTCACTAAGGGCACTTTTGGAGGAGGAAAAGTTATTTTTCACTCACTTAATAAAACAACTTCTTGTATAGCAAACTCTGTCTCATTAAAGGCTGTGCTGGAGACTCCAGGGATGATTTAGGAGACTGAGTCAGCATCTTTATCTTGTGATGTATTAAAAGATGTGTTAGTGCCCCTAGGGAAGAAGAAGGGAAATTGAAAATAAAATCTTTTTTCCCCCTTTTTGGTTAATTTTCAACAAAATGAAGCAGTTACTTCTGAAATATAGACACACAGATGAGAAAATGTGTGTAATTACTTAATAAGAAAGGGACTTGCATAATTAAACTGAAATTCAATGCATTTTAAGGAAAGGGAAAGCATCCCAGCTAAGTTTCTGGCAGATAATGATGAAGAAAAAAAATTGAAAACATTTGAGGCTCTGAAGTCACACTTCTGTTGATACATATGGCGTTAATGGATTTTGAGCTCCTCGGCCTCCTGGTAAGCAGATGGTTTTATACTTGTGCTTAAACTAGAGGTTAGATGGCTTGGTGGAAAAAAAGCAGTGACCTTTCATCTCAAGTTTAGCTCTGGACCTAATGATTTCTGTATTCAAACTTTTCAAACACATATTGTCACGCTTAACACCCTTTAAGATACTCGGACATTGACTGGGCCTGGTAAATAAATCGTAGTTGATCTTCAGAGAGATTCTTTTTTTTTCCCCTGGCTGAAGCCAAGTTTTATAACAGTTACCTCTCTTCTTCTGGGCAAAAAGTTAAATCAGGGAGTCAGTATCTCTCATTGGATTGTCTGTTCAAGTATACAAAGTAAAACAACTAAAAATATACGCTAGTTTCTGTTAGGTTAACTAGAAAGGAGTATTCCTGAAAATAATTATGCTGCTGTGGAACTACAGTAATAGGCTCCCTGCCCCCCAAACCCACTTTTAATTAGATAAATACTGGTCCCATTCCAAATCCTAACTAATTTAAAACCATATTTTTTATACAGTAATTGCCTATTTTTTTAGTTAACTAACCATTGTACCATCAGCTTAGACATTTTATGAGTGGAGACAGCACTCCTAATTGATAAGCATGGCATGCTTATAAATGAAGTTAAAACTACAGTGACGCTTTGGGAAACAAATGTTGCCATTTGACTGCTTCCCAAAAGTAGCTTGTTTAGCAGAGATCCAAGAAAGTTGCAGATCTCTGCATTCAGGATTCATGACTGGAAACTGAAATGTACTTGAAAGTCAAAAAGGTGGATTGCTGCTTTTCCTTTTGGTCAGACAGAGGTGCTAGGAGCAAAATGAGGTGGGGTGTGGGGCATGGGCTAGAGCCTGGAGAATCACATCAATAAACACATTCTCACCTGGGCTCCCTGGGTCCCAGGATGCCAAGACTCTTTCAACACCAAACACAGTTGTTGCCAGATAATTCCACAAGAAGAAGGAACTTTCACCTTCTTTACAGTTTGGTGATTACAAAGCACTTTGAAGAGAATATATGTGAGTATATAGCACACTAATTGAGTGAGTGATGTTATTTGGATCAAGAAATGATTGGACGGAAAACTGTGATATACTAAGAGGGAAAAGCAGGTTACAAAACAGCGTGTGCAGTACAATTCATTTTTTTGTGAAAAATAATTCTATAAATGTGTAACAGAAAGACTGCAGTGAGACATAGCAAACAAACAAGCAATGGGGTAGAGGGAATACAGATGATTTTCGTTTTCTTCTGACTTATCTATATTTTCACACAATAATGTTATTTTCAGAATAAGAAAAAAGTTCTTAAAAAAGACTTTAGGGAAGGAAACATTCAAGTTATGAAAACATGGGGCAGTAATTATTACTTAGACTAGTAAATCTCTATATTTAAGGGAATAGAAAGCGATTAAAATACAGACATAAAGAACACAGTATTTATATTTCCTTTCACACCCTGGAACAATACATTTTTGCGAAGTGAGATATTTAGCTAGGTCAGGCTGTACACATTCGAGGAATCCTATATCATGATGTCTGTTAGCATTTAAGAAGCATTAGTAACTGCAGAGTAATACACTAAACAAAACGTCTGGTGCATACAAATACCATATTATATAAAGGTAACTTAGCTTTAAAAAGAAAAACTGGTCCTTGTCTCTCTGAAATAATTCAAGATTTGAATAGAGAAATATTGCTGTTAATAGCGCTAAAACACTGAGACCAGAAACCATCAGAACTTTAAGGATTAAAGAAAATTGTAACATGAACTGATGGAGAAGATATTGGAAAACAGGCTCTCTCCCATGCTACTGGTGGAAATATATTTTCACTACTCTAAAGGACAAGCTGGTAATAGTCATCAAAAGTCTTAACATCATGGATATCTTTACAACCAGCATTTCCATTTCTAGGAACTTATCCTACAGACTATATAAGAATGTGAACAAATCAATAAGGATGCTCATAGCAACATTGTTTATGACAGTGAGAAATTCACAATGTCTTAAATGTCCCATAGAAGAGCCTTCATGCTGGAGTCAATCATAGTAATCCATTAAATAGTATACTGTGCAGCCACTAAGAAGAGTTTGTGCGTGAATGTATCTCATAAACACAAAGGTGAACAAAGGAAGCCTGACACAAAAGAGTATATACTATATGTCATTTATATCTAGTTAAAATGAGGCAAAAATCACTAATGGATAACTTTGGGAGTGCCTCATGACTGGAGATGGGCACAGAGCACGGAGTGCTTCTGGAGTTCTGTCAGTGTTCTTTTCTTGGTCTCAGACTGATACATGGGGGTGTTCACTTTGTGAATGTTCATCAAACTGTACACTGATGTTTGTTTACTTTTCTGCATGTCTGCTGTACTTCAATAACATTTATCAGAAGAAAGGTGGTAAGAAGTATTCATAACATAGAAAGAATTTCAGCATATATTTTTAATATAAAAATATTAAAAATCCTTTTCCATCTTAAAGGATTTTATAGAAAAATAAGTGGATGGATGTTCACAAAGTGGCATTGGTAGACATCTCTGGGTAATAGGATGATAGGTTATTTTTATTTGTAATATTTTTATTTTAAATATTTTCTAAAATTGTCACAATTAGTTTTATAAGAAGAAAAAGTCAAAATAATATTTTAAAAATGAGAATGGTATATGTAAGTTTGTTAAAACAGAGAAAAGAGTTAATAAGAATGTGCTAATAGTAAGAGAAAAAGTTCACCAAGATCAGTTAGGATTAAATAACCTGGCATTTTACAAAGCTTTGATTCAAAAATAGAACACTTTTCATTCTAATAGTACATAACATGTGGCTTTAAAATGAAGGAAGGTTGTTAAAATTCTAAAACAAGTGTGTAATAACAGACCCTGCCCCACTAGTTTGCTAGGTGATGCAAGCAGTCTGGACCTCAGTTGTCCTGCCTGTAGAATGGGTTTAATAATACCTTGCCTGCATCTTCCCAGAGGTATTTTGAGAATAAGTGATATAAAAATATAGGAGTAGCTTTTAACTTTTCAGAGATGTTGATTCTAGGTATTATTACCAGGGTGGTTTATGAAAAAATATGAAATTTGATGCCACTTGAAAATTTTGTGAATCTTGTGAAACTATACCCTTAAGAAGCACCTATACATTAAGAAGAGTTGGGATAACACTTTTCATTTTTTCAGACTTTTGTACAAGAACATTACAAAGAAAAATTGAGCAGAAAATAACTTTCTCTTTTCAGCTTGAGAAAAATGGAACAATTATACAGATTCAGATTATTTTTGAAAATTGGATGATAGCACTAATCTATAATTCTTATGATCTACTGAATATTTCCCACTAGAGAGAGATAAAGAAATGAGTCCTTTACCTCAGAAAACACGTTTACCTCAGCTCATGTTAGAATTGTATCTCCTCACTGCCAGTTGTCTTTCCTTTCAGATGCATGGTCTTCTGGGATTGGTTAAAAATACTGAAGAGCTGACATTTAAAACAGTCTTAAACCTACAAATATTCCTCTCCATCTGCCACCTCCACCCCACCTACATTCTATGATCTTTATTTCATTACCCTAGGGACTTGGTATTAATATGCATTTAATAGTTTACAACAAATGTTTTGAACTAGTACTTTTATTTTTCCAAAGAGTGTATCCAAGGATTGTTTGTCCATATCCACTTTACCCAGAGGACAAAACCATATTCATGGCATTCATTCAATGCTGTGGCCCTTCGAAATGGACCTCACTGGATGGTCATAACAACCCCAACAAATATATCTCTAGCATTTCCTAGATCAGTGGTTCCAAAGTGTCCTTGGACCAGTAGCATGAGCATCATCTGAGAACTTGCTAGACATGCATATTACTGGGCCCCACTCTAGATCTGCTGAATCAAAACTCTAGAGATGCTGCCCAGCAATCAGTATTTTAATAAGCCCTCCAGGTGATTTTGATGCGTGCAAAAGTTTGAGAACTACTGCCCTAGAGGGACCATAGGTGAGTTTTCTAGAAGCACAGTATGCTCCCTTAAGGGATCTATGAAAATTACCAGTATGCATGAGCTTACTTTGAAAACAGCGTTGAAATCTCAAGACAGTAGTCATCATAAAAAACATATGGTAGCACTAGCAGCTTCACTTTGCAGCCATTTGACCATTTTCAGGCCACCACTATGGTAGATTAGAAGCATTCGTAATTTACAGACAAGAAAATAAAATCAGATAAGGCAGGGGAAAGCACTCTTAGAAACTGGTGTAGCTTTTTGCATCATCTGAATGTTTCTCTAATGTTAATTGCAGTAGAGATGGCTGTTACATTGCCTTTCAAAGCCTTTCTCCATGGCAAAACTGAGACTGAAAACCAGAATACTGGTCTTGTTTCCACCAGTAAATCATCCTGGCCTTAAAGTAAGACTCAAATACAAGAAACCCCTGAAGAACAAGGGATCTTTACTGTGGAATCATCATCCCCTGTTCAGTTTCTCAGCCTAACCACATCCATCTGTGTAAGAGAGATTTGGTATTATGACCATCCAGGGAGATCCTTTTCAATGGATCACTACATTGAATGAATGCTGTGGATATGGTTTTGTACTCTGGGCAAAGTGGATATGGACAAACAATCCTTGGATACACTCTTTGGAAAAATAAAAGCAGTAGTTCAAAACACAATTCATTGTAAACTATTAAATGCATATTTTTTTATTTTTTATTTATTTATTTTTGGCTGCATTGGGTCTTCGTTGCTGCATGCAGGCTTTCTCTAGTTGTGGCGAGCGGGGACTACTCTTCGTTGTGGTGCGTGGGCTTCTCATTGCAGTGGCTTTTCTTGTTGCGGAGCACGGGCTCTAGGCGTGTGGGCTTCAGTAGTTGTGACTCTCAGGCTGTAGAGCGCAGGCTCAGTAGTTGCGGCGCACGCGCTTCGTTGCTCCGCGGCATGTGGGATCTTCCTGGACCAGGGATCGAACTCGTGTCCCCTGCTTGGCAGGCAGATTCTTATCCACTGCGCCACCAGGGAAGCCCTTAAATGCATATTAACACCAACTCCCTAGGGTAATGAAAGGCCTCTTCTCTAAAGTAAAGTCAGTTTACTTATTACAAGACTGCTGTTTTTCTTACAAAGAAAGTATAAGGTAAAACCAGGAAAGAGAGAACAGGAGCCACACTATTATTACTACTGAAATTTTTTTTATATCTCTTCACCAACTTTAACTTACTAGTTCATTTCATATAAAGGTTCTGATGCCCTAGAGGCTCCCTCCCAATATGGTGGATTTGATTATCTACATATTTAAACACAGTTGTGTAAACTGAGCAATAAGAGAGGCTCTAAAAGGACTAATCCACTCTATGACTTTATAAACAATTTGTGAACAAAATTATTATCTTTAATTTTGGTTAAGAATCAGAATGGTAACTGTTTTCTTGACAAAAAAATATAGAGGTAACAGCTTTATATTTTTAATGCTGAATTAATTCCAGAAAGTCACATATAGAAGTAAGGCTTTGGGACAGTTACTTAATTGCTCTAAACCTCAGTCTTATTGCCTGTAAGAAGGTGTAACAGGATGGTTGTGAGAATAAATGAGTTAATTCATGTGAATTGCTGAGGACAGTGCCTAGCACTTAGCAAGCACACAGAATGTTAGCTAAATTATTATTTTTGTTGCTGCAAATGTTACTCTGTTTTCAGGTTAAATTAACTACAGAATGCTGAAGTCAATACAAACAGACCAACTAATATTGAACAGATTAGTAACAGAAAAGTTTTCAAGATAATGGATATTGTTGCCTTATCCAAAGCTACTACTATTTACTCAAGGAATTCAGATCATAACATATGTAGTCCCTTAATCATCATACTTTGAAAACAACCAACCTAGCTAAGTTTCTGATGTGGAATTTGATTTACCTATTATAAAAACAGAAACTATTCTTAGGCCCTCCGAATAATAATTTTTAATTCACAGACACTTATAGGTTATATTTAAAACAGAAAAGCTGGGGCAGGATTACTCTGTAGAGTATTTGGCATTCATCCAGTTGGCCCCTGATGTAGAGAACTCTTGCTGGTCTGGGAGACATGCAGCAGGAGGACAATGGTCTTGGGCAGAGCAGTGTCAAAATCTGTTTTTCCTAATTCAGTGTAATTCTGTAATCAGGTCCCTGTTACTGAAACAGTGCACAGATATATTTCAGTTTGGATAGTCTTAAAATGCACACATCAAAAAGGAAAACAAAAGGAAGGAAAGAGGTCCCCCTTTTAATGGCTTGTCTCAGCTGATCCTTATAATAATATTGAAGTGTATTGCATGTGTGTGTGTGTATGTGTGCCTGTATAGTTTTATAGGTGGAAAAACTGGAGCCCAGAGAGTTTAGAGTCAGGGAGGGGTTAGAAACCATACTGAGAACTCACTAGAAGTCTTGAAAATAAGATCGTGCCCTTTAGAACGCGAAATGCTCAGTGCGTGGAACAATTTTACGTTACACAGGCAATAGTGTTCTTTCTTTTTTTTCTTTTTTCTTTCTTTCTTCCTTTCTCCCTCTCTCCCTCTCTCTTTCTCCCCTCCTTCCATTCCCCCTCTCTCTTTTTCTTTCTTTTTTAAATAGATGATAAGCCAAACTTTAAAACCTACTATTCAGAGCTCCTTGCCGGCATATAACACATTGGTGTAGAAAATTAATGAATAGAAATCTCAGATAAATAGAGTGGAGTGACCAGAAGGGGGAGCTCTCACGTAACAATAGCAGAGCTCAACTGGAAGAAGAAAGACTCCTCTTTTCTGGCAAGGACTTAGCCAATGAAAACCCATGGCCTCTTTGTTTACTACAGCCCTCCCAACTTCCTTTTCCTCTCTATGAAAAGAGTTCTTCCCTTGCAAGGACTTGCATGTGGCTCACCATGATTGCAGACCCTGAAATATAATTCTTTGCTGATCCCACAGGAACCCAGTTTTGCTGGAGAATAACTGACAATCTATTTGTTTTAGGTCAGCATTGGTCTCTAGACTTTACTGATTTTCACTTCTAGAAAGGCCTTAAGGTAATATACACTTCTGAACTTTGAACACTGAGGTAAACACCTTGGCCTCGGCATATTCTAACTTGAAGTCCATGTTCATGGATCCAAGTCATGGCTTTTCTCTCTTCCTGACTGGGCACTGAATTATTTGTGCCTATCTCAAAGTATTAATGTGAGAGTCCAATAATTAGGTGGGAAGGAAAACACTCTAAATTGCAAATTACTGGATAAATGTTAATTTTTGTTGTTATACTTTACAACCTTGAATTCTCAGTAAGTAATACTAGTTAATCTCCAAAAGAGAAACCTTGTAAAGGTGCTATTATGTAGACCTTTGGTATGTCAGATGTTAAACAATTTCAGTCATCTCTATTAGCAATACACATTCAGTAAAAATACCACATAAGTGCTATACATCCTTCAGTGTAATTACCAAGCAAATATGTATTCAGCCTGTCAGAAGCCTAATATAGAGTCTCAGCCTTAGTTGTAGCCTAAAACTAACGATGGTAACTATAAACAGTGACAGATTGGATTGGCAGTCCCTGTACAGTCTCAATTTGCAATTTTGTGTTTGGCAGAACTCATAGATTTTATTACCAACAATATATTGCAGTCCAAAGGAAAAATGGAAGCATTCTGAGCCATTTTCAAGGGCTGTCTCACAAAATACACACTGTAATTACCGAACTGTAGAGAACAATTCCTGATGTGGCATGGTGAAGGCTGTTGTTTCTGTTTGGGCCATTATTATTTTAAAGACAGGGAGTATGTATAATACTGCATCTTTCAAAAGGGACCAACGTGAAAGCTTTGGGTTTGTATGTAGCCAAAATGCCTAATCCCATTCAGAATGAATAATAGACAACCCAAGAAAGACATTCTATTTTAAGGAGTGACTCAAGTGGCAAATGTTTAACCAAGGTGTAGTTTTGATCTGAAACATGGTTTGAGGAAATACTGATAGAAAACAACTGAAGATAAGAAAAATCACAGTGGACTTATTTTCAGTTTTTCAAGTTTAAACTCTGTAATAAATAGTTAAAAACTTTTAATTGAACTATGGAAATGTGCAAATTTACTCTTCCATATTTTAATCGTATAAGCTGTAAATTTGTAAGTTATTAAAACATCACTAGTTTCATTTTCATTTTTTGTTTTCTGATAGGATTATAGTGATATTCAAGAATTAGTTCAGACTTATAAGTAAAATTAAGCTATATCTACACAAAAATACCCATTCTCTTATTTTACTTCCAATTAATTATTCTTAGTCTTTCAGTTAAATTGATGAGGTTGGGAATACCACTATTCAGAAACATTTCCATGAAAAATTCACCGACTGATAGAAAACATCACAGAGATAAAATTTCCCCAAATTGCAGGTCTGACATCATTTGGAGGGGAAAAAAATAGACTGATTGACATTTTTATATTACAAGTACAAAATATGAAAAGCCAAAAAGAGAATTTTAAAGTTTGATGGAAAGTTAGTTTCAGGTAAAACTTAAAGACAACTCAGAGAGTGAAATATGCTTTCTTTTGTAACCAAAACCCTTAACTAATCTCAGCTCCAAATGATTAATTTTCCATCCTACATTTTTGGGGGTCACTTATTATTAATGAAAATAACCCCACTATCTACTCACTCTCTACCAAAACACCTTGTTTTATTTTCTTCATAGCACTTATCACTCTCTGAAATTATCTCTGTGATATCTGTACATATTAATTAGCAAGTGACCTGATCAGGTGTGTTCACAGATTACCAGCACCTAGTACATTAACTAGTACATAGGGTCTCAAAAATATTATAACATTAAAATTATTATTTAAAAAATTAGGGGGGCATTATGTTTAGATCTCTGTTCTCCAAATTTTATAGATTCCATTCTTATCTTTATTTCTTTTTTTTTTTTTTTTTAACTTCTTTTTCTTGCTGTCTCTCTATTTGGGAAGGAAGAGAAACATTTTGTAATGAATGACAAAAAGTATTCCCTGACCTAAAAAGAATAAGGCCATAGAAACATGGGCTTTTATTATAGATTTTAAAGCCTATGAAAAGATGCATATTGATAAGTTCTCTCTAGAAAAAAACTTAGCCAACCCTCTATTTAGCCAGGCCATAGAGGAGAAAAGCTTAGTTTCCTCCTTAAAAATTTGAAATCCAATTGCAGGTATGGATTCTGATTGAATACACATTTCATAAAATAAACAGTATTGTAGTCTTGCTGCTGTCTTTTAAATGGTAGTCTAGTGAAGTGGCTAAAAACATGGGCTCTGGAGCCAGGATGCTAGAATTTGACTTCTGACTCTTCTATTTAATAGCTATATAATTTTAGGGAAGTTAAACAACCTCGTTGTGCTTAAGTTTCCTCATCTGTAAAACGGGGATCATAATGGAAGCTTCTTTTTAAGGTTGTAAAGAATTAACGAGTTGTATAGCACAGGGAATTTTACCCAGTATCTTGTAATAACTATAATGGATTATAACCTGAAAAAGAAAAAAAAAAGAATCACTATGCTGTACACCTGAAACTAACACAATTTTGTAAATCAACTATACTTCATTAAAAAAAAAAGAATTAGTTAATACATCTGAAGTCCTTGGAAAAGTATGTGACATATAGAGAGTGCTCAAAAAACATTCTCTATTATTGTCTATTCTAAGAAAAATGTTCAAAGTGATACTGTTAGTACAAAATTACCTACCATAACAAGTATCAAGTTGTCTTCGTAGAGAAACTTCAGACCAAATGTACTTGAGAGATATCCTTTTAACACACATTGCAGGTTCATAAGCTATAGGCCTGTAGACCCAAGTTTCACAAACTGAAACTTGTTCACTCATTCAGTCACTTAAATAACTAATATTTATTGAATGATAAACTACAGTATTTCCAACTTCCTTTAGATGCCAGGAAGAAGTCTTAGAAGGATAATTTTAAAAAGGAAGAGCTTGAACAACAAACTGAGATTTGTTTAATCTCCCTTTCTGGCTACTATCTTCTCAGAGATATCAGAGCAAACAGAAAAATTCTCTTCTACACCATCAAGTTTCCATGTTGAGGTATCACATGCCCTTCCAAGTAAAGAACCATTAAACTGTGGTGTAATCTGAATATACTAATATGTGGATCCTGAATTTTTTCTTATTCATCAAGTACTTATAAGTGGCTATGTTGCGTGTTAGATTTAGTACTAGGCTCTGGTTCTAGAACTGGAAACGAATAAAACAAAACAAAACAAACCCAAACACCAAACCTCCCTACTACTTTTAAACTGCTTAGAATGTAGTCAGATAGAGATGAGCCGCTGAGGGCACATATTAGGGAAAACAAATCCAGCCCCGGGAATTTTGATTTCAGAAATAAGGAAGGGTAGGGTTAGCTTAGTAAAGAAACAAAGAGAAAACTGTTGTAAGCAGAAGGAAGAACACATAGAAAGCCTAGAGGCCAGATGTAGCACGGTGGGTCCTGGACAGGGAGCAGTTCAGTCCTGACTCATTGTACAGCTGAATTTCCTCAGGAGTTGTTTTCCTCCCCTCCTCTTTCATCCGCTTCCCTTCTCTTTTTTAATGCTAGAACCCCCACCCCCTTTGATTCTCTCCTCTTTTCCCTCAGAGATTTTAAAGTAACTGGTTGAGGGGTGGTATCCAATGCATTGGTATTTTAAAAAGCCTCTAGTGATGCTCGGATGAACATAGATGCAAAAATCCTCAACAAAATACTAGCAAACAGAATCCAGTGGCACATTAAAAAGGATCATACACGATGATCAAGTGGGGTTTATCCCAGGAATGCAAGGATTCTTCAGTATACTCAAATCAATCAATGTGATACACCATATTAACAAATTGAAGGAGAAAAACCATATGATCATCTCAGTAGATGCAGAGAAAGCTGTTGACAGAATTCGACACCCATTTATGATAAAAACCCTCCAGAAAGTAGGCATAGAGGGAACTTACCTCAACATAATAAAGGCCATATATGACAAACCCACAGTCAACATCGTTCTCAATGGTGAAAAACTGAAACCATTTCCTCTAAGATCAGGAGCAAGATAAAGTTGTCCACTCTCACCACTATTATTCAACATAGTTTTGTAAGCTTTAGCCACAGCAATCAGAGAAGAAAAAGAAATAAAAGGAATCCAAATCAGAAAAGAAGAAGTAAAACTGTCACTGTTTGCAGATGACATGATACTATACATAGAGATTCCTAAAGATGCTACCAGAAAACTACTAGAGCTAATCAATGAATTTGGTAAAGTAGCAGGATACAAAATTAATGCACAGAAATCTCTTGCATTCCTATACACTAATGATGAAAAATCTGAAAGAGAAATTAAGGAAACACTCCCATTTACCATTGCAACAAAAAGAATAAAATACCTAGGAATAAACCTACCTAAGGAGACAAAAGACCTGTATGCAGAAAACTATAACAAACTGATGAAAGAAATTAAAGATGATACAAATAGATGGAGAGATATACCATGTTCTTGGATTGGAAGAATCAACATTGTGAAAATGACTATACTACCCAAAGCAATCTACAGATTCAGTGCAATCCCTATCAAACTACAAATGGCATTTTTCACAGAACTAGAACAAAAAATTTCACAATTTGTATGGAAACACAAAAGACCCCAAATAGCTAAAGCAATCTTGAGAAAGAAAAACGGAGCTGGAGGAATCAGGCTCCCGGACTTCAGACTATACTACCAAGCTACAGTAATCAAGACAGTATGGTATTGGCACAAAAACAGAAATATAGATCAATGGAACAGGATAGAAAGCCCAGAGATAAACCCACGTGCATATGGTCACCTTATTTTTGATAAAGGAGGCAAGAATATGTAATGGAGAAAAGACAGTCTCTTCAATAAGTGGTTCTGGGAAAACTGTCCAGCTACATGTAAAAGAATGAAATTAGAACACTTCCTAATGCCATATACTAAAATAAACTCAAAACGGATTAAAGACCTAAATGCAAGGCCAGACACTATAAAACTCTTAGAGGAAAACAGGCAGAACATTCTATGACATAAATCACAGCAAGATCCTTTTTGACCCACCTCCTAGAGAAATGGAAATAAAAACAAAAATAAACAAATGGGACCTAATGAAACTTAAAAGCTTTTGCACAGCAAAGGAAACTATAAACAAGACGAAAAGACAGCCCTCAGAATGGGAGAAAATATTTGCAAATGAAGCAACTGACAAAAGATTAATCTCTGAAATTTACAAGCAGCTCATGCAGCTCAATATCAAAAAAACAAACAACCCAATCCAAAAATGGGCAGAAGACCTAAATAGACATTTCTCCAAAGAAGATATACAGATTGCCAACAAACACAGGAAAGGATGCTCAACATCACTAATCATTAGAGAAATGCAAATCAAAACTACAATGAGGTATCACCTCACACCAGTCAGAATGGCCCTCATCAAAAAAATCTACAAACAATAAATGCTGGAGAGGGTGTGGAGAAAAGGGAACCCTCTTGGACTGTTGGTGGGAATGTACATTGATACAGCCACTATGGAGAAGAGTATGGAGGTTCCTTAAAAAACTAAAAAGAGAACTACCATATGACCCAGCAATCCCATACCACAATGTTCATTGCAGCTCTATTTACAATAGCCAGGACATGGAAGCAACCTAAGTGTCCATCAACAGATGAGCGGATAAAGAAGATGTGGCACATATATACAATGGAATATTACTCAGCCATAAAAAGAAACAAAATTGAGTTATTTGCAGTGAGGTGGATGGATCTAGAGTCTGTCATACAGAGTCAGAAAGAGAAAAACAAATACCGTATGCTAACACATATATATGGAATCTAAAAAAGAAGGAAAAAAATGGTTCTGAAAAACCTAGGGGCAGGAGAAGAATAAAGATGCAGACGTGGAGAATGGACTTGAGGACACAGGGAGGGGGAAGGGTAAGCTGGGACAAAGTGAGAGGGTGGCATGGACATATATGCACTACCAAATGTAAAATAGATAGCTAGTGGGAAGCAGTTGCATGGCGCAGGGAGATCAGCTCGGTGCTTTTCGGCCACCTAGAGGGGTGGGATGAGGAGGGTGGGAGAGAGACACAAGAGGCAGGGGATATGTGGATATACGTATGCATATAGCTGATTCACTTTGTTATACAGCAGAAACTAACACAACACTGTACAGCATTTATACTCCAATAAAGATGTTAAAAAAAAAAACATTTATAAATAAATAAATAGCAAGCATCTAGTGATGCTGAAGGGCAAGGCAATGAAAACAATTGAAGGTGGTACCTCACCCTTCACTACTACAGCAAGTAACCTAGGGTGGTACCCTAGGGCAAAATGATGACCTTGAAGTGTTCTATACATGGGCAGCTTATAGTCAGGCTCACTTTGGAACTATTCCTCTGGCTGACTTGTGGAGAATGGATTGGAGGGGAAAAGACTGGAGGCAGAGGAACCATTTAAGAGGCTCTTGTAGTATGTGCATTACTGCCTGTGGCTTTGCTCGTTGTTTCTTAAACCTGGTCTCTTAAGTGTAGCATCTTTGTTGCAAGAAACACACAGGCTATCATTAAGTGCTATAACTTGAGGGGGAGTTACTGAACTATTAACTCTCACAAACCACAAGCGCAAGCATTCAAACAGGCGTTCTTCTCCCTAGATGGATTTAAGCAATCTATAGACACCCTAAAATTGCGTATAAAGTTTTTACCTTTCTAGGCATGTGTGTTTTTCTAGAGTAGGGGTCAACGTTTTTCATCAGCTCAACAAAATGCTGTATGACCTCTAAAGGTCAATGGCCCATAAGGCCTTGCAATGAATGAAATTTAGTGACATATTTGGAAATTGAGACATTTTCAATGTATTCAATAGCGCTAAAAAATACAAGGGTATTTTAAAAACTTTCCCTTAACTTGAATTCTCCTGCAGGTTCTAAACCTGACAAAGCATCAGAATAATCTAAGGAGATTGTGAGAAGTAGAGTTCCATACCTCACCCCAGAACTGTTGAGTCAGGATGTATAGGGAAGGATCAAACTGATTGTAGTTGCCAGTCGGGTTTGGGGACCACTGAGATACTTCTTTACTTGCGGGAAAAGTATTGACTTCATTATTTATGCAGAAAAGCTGAACCAGGAGCATTCTTTGAAAGTAACATGACATCACTAATGCTATATCTCCCCCAATGGGGGGGCATATTCATAATCCGATTTATAATTCTAGAGAATTTTTTGAGTTGGAAGTGTTACATTTTTTTGTATGTACCTCTGCTTCTCTCTGTCCCTACTAAGAATTGCCGTTCAGTTCTCTTCGAAGAGTGCTGTTTCTGCTGAAGATTTTTGTGCCAAGGTGAAAATCATTCTAAATTGTCTTATCTCAGCACTTTAAATGAATGGATACCCTCTTTTTTCTTTTCTTTTCTTTTTTTTTTTTTTTTTTTTTTAAGAAAGAGGCTTCCTGGTTTGAGGAAATTATTTTCACTCTGAGATGAATCTGGCCCTCGCATGAATATCCTTCTTATTTTCCCCTATGTATGCTATCTGCTCCACATCTGTATCCAGTACAAGGCAGAAACAGCATGTTATCAACCACAAGAAGAAAGAAACATAAGGCTCTTAGAAATCTTGGTTCTCATTTATTGTCCTATTGAAGGCGCACTCTGGTGTATCTGAAAAGCTTTAGATGATTAAAAATGTAAGAATGTGTTGTCCTAGACAATTACAAAGGCCGAAGGGAAACCTTTTGTATATTGCTGGGCTGCAGCTATCTCCAAGGACAGCTTGGAATAGCCGCAGCACATTATGATATTCAGAAGGACTGATTATATAGGATTGATACAGTATTTGGTATTATTTCTTGTTCTATCAGATTTAATAATATGAATTTGCCATAGTTAAGTATTCTAAATGACAGCAACACAATTGCTATTTTGATGCAAGACTTTCTGAAAGAGAAACATTTTACATTAGTTCCCCCCAAAAGAATCCATGCTGAGAAAGTCTAATTTAAAAATATAACATTTTGTTTAAGACTGGGGCTAGAATTCTCTGGCAAGTTTTTCTTTATACCTACTCCCTTTTCATTTTTTTTTTTTTCTTCTGCTTCCTCTCATGTTTCTTTTTTCCATATTTCTACATCTCACTGTTATCCTTTTTCTCTTCTGTCATTTCGCCCAGCTTCTGCCTTAAGAGTTCCGCACCCATGGCACTGAGGAGTTTGGCAGACGTCGTCCGGAGAGAAAACATTGTGTCCTCCTTCTGTAAGGACATCCAAGAAAAAGGAAAGCCCAGGAATTTGAAGGGGACCTAGTATGTGTGAGTTTTCAATTCCTTATTTCCATAGACTCCCTGTGGTTATCCCCTTGTATTATAGTAGTTATCTTCCCATTTATCTGTTTTTCTTATTTAATGTATAATTTCTTATTCTTGTGATAGTAACAAGGTATCAGACCCTTTTAGGTTTGGTCTTCACTCTCAACCCAGACTACGTATTAGGTAAAGAATTAGAGTCTGTTCTGTAGAACTGACAATTTTTTAATTTGCCTGAAAAGAGGTACTCCAAATCCCAAGCACACATCACATCTTATGTCCAATCTTTCCCCTCCCTGCATTGAGGACTGCACTGCGAGGGAAAAGAGTTTCAGGACAGCCCAGTGCAAAAAGGCTCATCTCTATAGCAGTGGCTGTCAGTGCATTGATTTTGCACCCCATTCCCTGGGACATTTGACAGTATCTGGAGACATTTTTAGCTTTTGAAACTGAAGGGATGCTACTGGCATCTAGCAGGTTAGAAGGATGCTGCTAAACATCCTGCAATGCACCCTCGCTTCTCCCTACTTCACCCTCTGCCGCTTAAACAAAGAATTATCCAGCCAAAATGTGAGTGGTGCCGAGGTTGTGAAACCAACCCTGTACGAGACATCAGACATGCCCTGCTACGCGAGTCGCTTGGTCCATGCGCGACAGCAGGAAAGTGTGTCGATGAGACTCAATGCTGACTCGCAGACGGCAATTGTACCACCTTTGGGAAAACTGGCTATGCTTGTTAGACCCGATGGGTGTTTATGTGTCTGCCAGACACTTGGTTTGTAAGGGAAAGTGAAGTGGAGTCTGCTGAGCAGGGGCCGGGGGGTTGGGGAGCACAATCTATTTGAAGAGCACTAACTGGGCATTGGCAGACCTGGCTCTGCTTTGAGCTGGTTGCAGGGCTTGGGCAAGTCACCTCGCTACTCGCCACTCTGGGCCTCTGTCTCTCCTCTGTCAAACAAGAATTTGAATGAGCTCATCTCTTCCTGTTCCAAAATTGTGTAATGAATGAAAAAATTACCTCACAGTTAAGTGGAACTGTTTGGCATAGCTTAGACTGGGCATCTTTTTATTTATTTATTTATTTATTTATTTATTTATTTATTTATTTATTTTTGGCTGTGTTGGGTCTTCGTTTCTGTGCGAGGGCTTTCTCCAGTTGCGGCGAGCGGGGGCCACTCTTCATCGCGGTGCACGGGCCTCTCACTGTTGTGGCCTCTCTTGTTGCGGAGCACAGGCTCCAGACGCGCAGGCTCAGTAGTTGTGGCTCACGGGCCTAGTTGCTCCACGGCATGTGGGATCTTCCCAGACCAGGGCTCGAACCCGTGTCCCCTGCACTGGCAGGCAGATTCTCAACCACTGCGCCACCAGGGAAGCCCTGGGCATCTTTTTAATCACTAGCTTCCTAAAATTTTAAGAGCCATCTTTAAATATCTGCATTCGAAATGTATTGTCTTGAATAAGTTTGATATCCCAGGAAAACAGAATATCCATTGGTGTTTAAATGTTGCCCCTCTGTGATGTCCTTCTTAGAAAAATCCAGTTTGTCTAGCTACTTGTTTTACCACTTACCTCGAGGAGCTATTAGTGTTTTCCTACCAGACATACATCCACCTGGCTGACACTAATGCTGCCTGGGAAAGGCAGTAGGGTAGGGTCAGGTCTAAGGAGAGGCACTGGGAGCTGTGGCCTTGGTAATGACTTCACTCCTTATCCCACACCACTCCCTTCTCTGAAAACACCCTGGATCGATGGAACATTCAGTGATCTGACACATCAGTACCCAGAAGTTTGTGAGGAGAGAGGAAAAGAAAAGGAAATAGGATTAAATAGTTCCTGAATACTCAGCACATACGACATGCTTTACAGATGTTATCTGATTCAGCCATCACAAATACCTGATGAGATGGGTAATATTAACATCCCTTTACTGATTAAAAAGAAGAAGAACAACAACCAAAAAAACTGAGGCTCAGAAAAGTTATCTACAAGCTGTTGAAAATGTGATTAAAGGGGATTTAAATAATAAAATTAATTTAATGGATCACATAACTGAGGAGTCAAGCTTGGTCCAAAGCCTTAACACGTATCAGCATTTTTCCAATTTCTATTTCTCTTTTCTGAAGTGTTGGTTTTGGCTTTAGGCCACATCGCGCCTCCCAGAAGCTATTGGCTCTCCCTCAGGACCTCACCTCTCTTTGCTTTAGAGTAGCCTGTGGTCCCCACCCAAGCCATGGGATTCATTCTCTCACTGGCTCTTGTTGAGTCACATGTGTTTTCCCTGAAATAACCACTCTGTATTGATGGGGGTGAGTTGGTGTTGGGAAGTGTTGATCAGTTGGCCCATTCCTGGTGCTGCTGGGTCAAAGGTACAAGTTAGAAATTGATTGAATTCCTTAAAGGAATATCTGGGTACTGTTGGAGAGAAAATTTGAAGGACTAGATGTTGAGGTGGTAACTCAAAAGTTCACCAGTAGGTTAGGAAATGACCAAAGTGCCTAGAGTTTCTACTCAAAAATACTTTTTAAACAAATCTAAAACAAACTTTAAATTTAAACGCCCAAGAAACAGAATGATCAATGCCAGAATCTGGGCTACTAATCCTTAATTCCCAAGCAACTTCTAGAAATTGTGGAGATTTTATATGAGTAATTTAGAGTTTATTATGCAATGATATTTTGAAACTGGTCAAGATAAGGCATGGAGACTAAACAACAGTTCCACTAACTATGTTGTTTTTCATTGCTCATATTACTGGACACATTTTTCTCACTGATCGGTGGAAATTCTCATGAAAAAGTAACCAGGACAGATTGGTTCCCTGCATCCAAGCCTCTGATCATCTTGGAATAGGACCATGAGAAAGAATCTGAACGATTTCTAGATCCATACCAGTGTCTTTTTTTTTTTTTTTCTTCAAACATCTCACCAGTTTCCAAAGATGACCGCATTTGTTTTCAGCTATGAAGTATTTCTTCATCATTAATAATGTGACAATTTCTAGAGACTTGAGTCAACTCCATATGATTTAAAATTAATGAAGCTAAAACTTTTAAAAGGAAGGCTACATTATTATGCCTATTAAAGAGGTTTTTCTTTCCGTAATCTAAAACACAAATATTTTTAATTAAGAGAATTCACATGGGCTCAGGGAAGCTCTGGGCAGCAACCACTTACCCTGTAGAAGCAAAAACCATGAAATGTGGACATTAAGCTTATTTATCCTCAAGAAGTAAAGGGAGCTCAAAATTTAACCTGAAATGGGAGGATTCATATTAGTTGGATATTGCATCATTTCTCTGTACAGGTGGATATCAGGTAAGAGTGAAAACAGGTTTCTGATCCATCACATAACTACCAATATACCCAAATAGTCTTTGATTAACAATATCCCATCTGGATGGAAAATGTATCCCCTCTTTTAAAAGATTATACATTTTGGTCTGAAACCTAAGTTTGAACAAAAAATTGCTTGTGAAGAAATTAGCACAAAAATTTCAAATATTAATTTTTTGGTTTGCCCCAGGCTATCTTTAAACCACAAAGGTAGAAATAATTGAAAAACAAATTTTAAAAAAGCCTCCTTTATAATGTTATCTTTTAAAACAGAAAACAGACTACAACACTAAGATGACAATGAATCATCTATGTGGACCTATTTAGAAGCACTTATTGCCTGTGGCTGGAAGTCGGAGTGGGCCTCCGACTCTGCTTCGTGTCCTTTCTCTCTCTCTCTCTGGTACAGTTCAGCACATCACAGTTTGAGTGACCAATACGTCAATTGCATATTCAGAGAAGAGTGACTTCGGTGGTGAAAAGACTTCAAAATGAGGTCATGCCCACTGTCTGGATGTGTTGAAGGAATTTGGATTTTAACCTAGGAAATAATGACTTCATTTCTTTTTCCAAATAACCAAAAAGTTAACTTGACCTAGAGAACTAAGTGTTTAATTCATTAGCATCTTAAGAAAAACCAGAAGCAGTGAACGGAGGCTCAAGAAAGTGGCTAAGTACACAAATGATGGAGTTGGAAAGTCAGGGGTTCAAATACCTGTTCTACCACATACTAATTGTATAAGTTTGGCAACATATTTAACCACGCTGAGCCTCAATTTCCCTGTCTGATAAATAGGGAAAATAACAACTAACCTGCAGGGTTGTCACAATGATCAAATGAGTCAACAATGTATTTGAAGTGCTACATGTAGCAACTGGCATTTGTAAGGATTCAACAAATGGTCTTTCAACAGTTGCTTTATAAATCAGCATCAGACTATTACTATTATCTGTCGGAAGTATGCAATGAAAAAATTCTTGCCTTTGGAAGTAGTAGTTTTAGCCATCAGTTGAGGTGTTCAAGTAGCTTCTTATGGTGTAAGGAGTATGGGCTTGATGTCATCAGGTCTGGATTTGAATTTCAGTTCTAACACTTTCCAGCTCTGTTTAACTTGGACATGATATTTAATTTGTATGAGCCTCAGTTTTCTTTTCTTAAATTAGGATAATAATATCTTTTTCACAAGTTTGTTTTCTCCTGAGTAGTAAATAACATAATCAGAACAAGAATATCATTTTTTGCTCATATACAGATCTTCCTTGACTTACAATGGGGTTATGACCCAAGAAACCCATCGTAAGTTGAAAATATCATTAACTCAAAATGAATTTAATACAACTAACTTACCAAACATCAAAGCTCAGCCTAGCCTACCATAAATGTGCTCAGAACACTTACATTAGCCCACACTTGGGCAAAATCATCTAACACGAAGTTTATTTTATAATAAAGTGTTGAATATCTCATGTAATTTATTGAATAGTGTACTGAGAATGAAAAATGAAATGGTCATATGGATGCAGAATGGTTGTAAGTGTATCAGTTATTTACCCTCGTGATGGCAGAGCTGACTGGGAACTACAGCTTGCTGCCGCTGCCCAGCATCACAAGAGTATCATAGTGCATTATCACTAGCCTGGGAAAAGATCAAAATTCAAAGTACGGTTTCTGTTGAATGCATATCGCTTTCACACCATCTAAATCAAAAAATTGTAAGCTGAACCATCATTGTTAAGTCAGGGACTGTCTGTACTCAGTGCCATGCACTATGCTAAATGCTTTACATGCATCCACTTATTCAGTCCTTATAACAAAACTGGGAGGAGGTTATTACTATTATCTCCATTTTACAGATAAGGAAACTGAGACAGACAAAATTAAGTCGTTTGCCCAAGGTCACACAGTTAATAAGGGGCCAAGGAGGAATCATAAGTACAAGATGTCTTGCTCCTGGAGCCATGCTCACGAGTATTTCCAACATAGTGCTTGACACTGAACATTTTCTCATTCCTTCCCTGTGCACCAGAGGACCACTTAGCCACCATAGCCATGCAGTGAGAGCAAAACAAAGATGCAAACTTGCCAGGGGTAGTAAGTCAAGAGTCCAGACTTACCTTTCTTGAATGCCAATCCATGAACTAGGGTCAGATTGCCTGCAGTTAAATAAAAGATTGCTTTGAAAAGTACGAATTCCTGGGCCCACCTCTGGAAATTATGAGTCAGTAATTTGAGGTGGAGCTCGAAATGTATAACTCCCTAGGGATCCTGTTGCACAGCCAGGGTTGATAACCAATCTATACATGACTCTGTGTGTCTTCCAAATAGGAGTTTCTACAATCTTTTAAATTTTCTGAATAAAAACAGGCCCTTGATTGTTTGATTCTAAATTTTCCATTTGTAGTCAGGGGCATTTCCTCCTTCTAATTGATTAGGGAAAAAGACATATAGGGTGGCAGAATCCATTGTGTTTTCTCCATAGAAAAGCTTCACACCTCCATTTCTAAAGGGTGTGTCTTAATTGAACATTGCTGTCACCTCCCTGCTCACCTAATACCTTCTACAATAAATGGAGATGAAGAAACCAAACAAACAATTTCAAAACCTGAGTATAAGCCAGTTCCTCAGTCTCCAGGAGATGTTATGGATAACATAAATAAGTAAAAAGCAAAAACGTAGGGCACATTGAGTTTGTAAAATAAATGGGTATGAAACTCTACCTCCACCTCAGGCATGCAAGACTGTGCAATTTAGAAGGAGCAGGAGGGGGACTTCCCTGGTGGTCCAGTGGGTAACACTCCGCGCTCTCAATGCAGGGGGTCTGGGTTCGATCCTTGGTCAGGGAACTAGATCCTGCATGCATGCCGCAACTAAGAGTCCACATGCTGCAACTAAAAAGACCCCGCACGCCTCAATAAAGATCCCGCGTGCTGCAAGTAAGACCTGGCACAGCCAACATAAATAAAATAAATAATTATTTAAAAAAAAGAAGGAGCAGGAGGAACAACATCTGGGTCCAAGGAAGATTTTGTCTGTGAAAAACATCCTTAATTATGGTCCATATACAAGAGGAAAACGGTGAACTTCAGCTCAGGGCATAATCCTTAGGCAAGAAAAACAACTGGTTAGGAAAATGGATCCAAGACCCTGATTCAAGTGTGTAAAGTGAGGTCCCATGAAGAGCTCTGCTCCTATAGTTGAGTGACTGTGACACTGGATGGAGGTGACAAAGAGATTGTGTGTGTGTGTGTGTGTGTAAATATACATGCATTCACACACAAATGCACATGTTTCAAAATTATACCTACAAACATAATTTCAATAAATCATCAGTCAGTTACTCCTTGACTAATTATTTGGACAGAGGAGTTTCCCCACGTTTTAGTAGAGAATACAGAGGAGAAAAAAATGGTTTCGTAATTCTTTGGTTGGAATTTGATTCACAGCCAAATTAATTTCTCTTTCCAGTGTGTTGTTTTTTGTTTCTTCCCTTCCCTAGACAGGGCTTGGGGAATGATAATCATTTTTCATGAGAGCAAACATACGTATTTTGGTTCCCTAGATTTTATCATGGTATAAACACCTAAAAAAGATATAAATGTTGTAAAAACTCCAAAATAGCTGGAAGGCAGAAGTGCAGTGGGGAATTTTCCAGGATATACTTTGAAGAAAGTCGTGGCAGAGTGTTAGGCAGGGAATACAGGAATGACATTTGGTAACTCTAATTCTCGAGAGAATAGAATGACCCAAGTGTTTCTAAAGAAGCAGAGCAGTATATGTCTCAATAAGAAAAGGGCAAAATAAATAATTGCTGTTGTATAAGATAAAGGAATAGAAATGACTTACTGTGAAGGAAAGGGCTTTACAAAATTGTAGTGGACCTCAAAAGACTTTTTAAAATTTACTGTGAGTGCCAAGTGATAG
This sequence comes from Eubalaena glacialis, assembly GCF_028564815.1. Taxonomy (NCBI): domain Eukaryota; kingdom Metazoa; phylum Chordata; class Mammalia; order Artiodactyla; family Balaenidae; genus Eubalaena; species Eubalaena glacialis. The sequence continues at coordinate 116,283,280 of NC_083721.1, forward strand.
TGAAAAACATCTGTGCATCTTTGCCCAAATAACAGATAAATAAAATAGAAACTAAACAGTCAGCAGAGACCTTGTCCGTTTTACACTGAAGAGTTGCTGTTTTAGCTGTACTTTTTTCCCAGTCAATTGTAGGGAAATAGATTCTTTGGGCGCCATCTAGTGATGAAGTGGAGGAAGGCAACTAAAAGAGTTGGAATTTTGTTTTATTTTGGTATTTGGTACATAGGAAAAATGAGTGTAATGAAACAGTTGAGTTTCAGGGATAAGGCATTAGTTTGAAACTTTTAAATGAAATCAGTACTCATTGGTATAAGCAAGAATTTGGAGGTTATTTGGAGAAGGCAGGGAACTTTGCCTCTCAGTTTTTGTTTTAACTCCCAGCATCTAGAATGATATCTAGCATACTGTATAAACCTTATGTGAATCTGTTGGAAATAAAATGAATAAATGGTGACAAAAATTACAGGATCTAAGAGACTGTCTATCTCTTGTTCTGCATATATATTGCATCCACCTACATTTTTTAAACAGATGGTGCAACTTTTTTTTTTTCAATTATTAGCACCTTTAATTATTATTTATTTATGTATTTATTTTTGTGGCTGTGTTGGGTCTTCGTTTCTGTGCGAGGGCTTCCTTTAGTTGCGGCAAGCGGGGGCCACTCTTCATCGCGGTGCGCGGGCCTCTCACTATCGTGGCCTCTCTTGTTGCGGAGCACAGGCTCCAGACGCGCAGGCTCAGTAGTTGTGGCTCATGGGCCTAGTTGCTCCGCGGCATGTGGGATCTTCCCAGACCAGGGCTCGAACCCGTGTCCCCTGCATTAGCAGGCAGATTCTCAACCGCTGCGCCACCAGGGAAGCCCAGGTGCAACTTTTATAAGTGATTTTAAATAACAAAATTAAAATTCTTTACACTAAAGCATTGTCATTGCTGTAGATTCTTCGAAATTATGTTAGGAGTTCCTTGCCAAGTTTGAAATGGAGTATCAGAAAATCTAGGCTATTCAAGCTCTAAAATTCATATTATTTAGCCTTATCTGTTAATTAATTTATTTATTTTTATTTTGCACATTTGCAGGGAAAGGAGGAGATTAACATATATTGTATCTCTCTGATGAGCTAGGTGTCTTATTTATGTATTAATTTCAAAGAAGGCAATTGGGTGGGTTTAAAAAAAAGATACTCACAAAGAAGGCAATTCGGTGGGTTTAAAAAAAAAAACCCACCAAAGCTCAGAGGTTTAGTTTATATAGTCATAAAGCTCACCCAAGTTTTTCTGGCTTTCAAGCCCTTAATAATGTGTTAGACATGAGTGGTTTTTATTTGTTTGTTTTTTAGGGTTTTTTTTTTTTTTTTTTTGGTGGCTTTTCTCTAGTCTGATGTTCTCCATCCCTCTTTCATAATTACCTAAGCTTGTCATTTTGATACCATTGTCTGGGACCAAGGGATTGGTTTAGGTTTGGGCCTGGTAACCCATTTATGGCCAATGAGACAGAGAAGAGGTCTTCTAGAAAAGTTTCTCATCCTGGATAAAAAAAAACACAAGAGAGAAATGTTCCTTTTCTGGCTTTTGACATTGGTTTCTGAAAATGTTATGCCTGGCACTACTGCAGTCATCTTGTGACCATGAGGGGAATGAGTTCACATATCAAAAATGACAAAGTGAACAAATGGGAAGATGGGCATTTATGCCATTGTGGAGCCACTAAGATAACCAACCAGGGGCTGCCCTGCCTTGAACTTTGTGTTATATGAGTAATAAAGAAACTCCTTTTATAAGTCATTTAGAGATGATTTTTCTGTTACTTATAGTTGAAAACATCTTAATTAAAACATGTAAGTGAAATATAAGAAAGAAATAGTAAGAAATAGTTTGTTTAAACCCTATTAGGAAAAAGAATTAATGTGAAAATGAGTGTTATTTTAATAAATCAGAGAAGTAATCTTGCATTTTAAAAAATCAACAAATGGCCTATTGAAAAAAAATATCTAGCAAAATGTGTTTGGTGAACTTTAAATTGAGACAAGGAGGAGCTAAATTCTATAGAACGATCAATTAAAAAGACGCGAAAACTGAAAATCTGCTTACCACTTTATGGGTGCCACAGTTGAATAGACTGTTAAAACGATGCTTTAATAACTTTCTCAAATCCTCTAGCATGCCAGTGGAAAACTGGGTAAGCCAAATTTCAGCACACACGACCCCTGTTGTATTGAGCTTAGCTGTCCTCTAAAAGTGGTGCTCTCATACTTCTAAAATGAGAATTAATATCTTAACTTTCTTGGAAGCCAAACCAAAATAAGGAAAACAGCAAACAACAATAACAACCTCCCCCCTCCCCCCGAAGCAGAGGACACTTCAAATTGAAGTGGAAATTAAAAATACAAACAGTTTATTTAAAAAATTCAAATAAAAGATGAAAGTAGAAATGTTTTCAAAGTTAATTGGGGTGGTGATTTGAGTAAATATAAAATTATTTGTATTAAATTTATATAGCAAGATGTAAACATTATAGCTATTTGCATTGTATTCTGTTTTGGCAAACACACACACTCACTATCATTTCCTTTGAAATGATTTTTTTGGATAGAAGATTTAAAAAGTCAACACTTTATTCTTTTTGCCTCTCTTTAGAAGTAGTAACTGGTGGCAGGAGGAACTGGTCTTCTGATGCACCATCAGCATCTTGCCATCTTTTATTGCTTCCATTTGCTCCCGAGAGCCATCTTATTTCCCATCCAATCAACTTTCAATAAAATCGAACTTCTCCATACCTCAGGCTCATGAAAGTGTGCTTTATAATTTGGAGAGCGAGCTCTATTACTTTCCTACATTTCAAAACATAGTTATTTTGCCACTATTTCACTGTGGGTCAACAATGTAATAAACTTTGAGTCTGAAAGGATTTATGTGTAAAATCATCATCATATCACAGCTTAGAGACATTCTCAGAATATTTTCCTTACACAGACATTGTAGAAAGTAGCATAATAAAATAGGTGGTGTTTCTCATTAATCTCATATATACCTCTTTTTACCTCTTTACAGTTATATTAATTACACCATAAATAATAACTCAATAATAATTATTATTATACCTTCATAGCATGCCTGTGAGATAGGTGTATTATTATTACCATTCTACAGGTGGAGAAACTGAGGCTGAGTGGAAGAATAACTTATCTGAGATCACGTAGCTATCAAGTGGCAGAGCCAGGATTTGAACCCAGGCCGACTGAGAGTAAAAACTCGGGCAACAGGAAACAGTCTTAATTCCATTGCTCTGATGAGACAATTAGCTTGTTAAAATTATGTCAGAAAGGATCATGCATACCTTGCTGTTGGGAATGTAGAATAGCAAACACTCTTGCAAACAGTTTGTCAGTTTCTTATAAAACTAAACGTGCGATTACCATATGGCCAGACTACTGCACTCTTCTTGGGCATTTAGCCCAGAGAAATGAAAACTTGTATACATGTGTTCACTGTGGTTTATTTCTAATAGCCTCCAACTGGAAACAACCCAGATGTCCTTCAGCAGGTGAATGGTTAAACAAACTGTGGTATATCCATACCATGGAATACTACTCAGCAATAAAAAGGAATGAACTGTTCATATACACAACAACTTGGATAGATCTCAAATAATTTCTGCTGAGTGGAGAAAGCCATTTTTAAAAGGTTAGGCACCGATTTTAGTTATATAACATGTTTGAAATGGCAAAATTATGGAGAGCAGATTAGTGTTTGTTATTGGTCCGGAATAGGGCAACTGGGTGGGAAGGCAGTAGATGTGGTTAAAAGGGCAATGCCAGGGATCCTTGTGGTGAGAGGGCTATTTTGTGTCACTACTGTGGTGGTAGATACACAATCTACACCAGGTAATAAAATTACATGGAACTAAGTATACATACACCCCAACACAACTATAAATAAAACCAGGGAAAATCTGGATAAGATCTGTGGTTTACGTCAGGGTCAGTGTCTGCTCGTGAACTGCATTATATTTTTGCAAGATGTTATCGCTAGAGGAAACCTAGTAAAGGGTACATGGGATCTCTATTATTTTTTACATCTACTGCCAACCTAAATGACCTCAAAATTTAAAAAGTATTTAAAAATTATTGTAGATAATCCTATTATCTTAATTAGAATTATTTTCCCACACACCTAAAAAAAGTGAACTAAAATTTTTATACATATTTTTAACCACAAAGTAGATATAAAAATAAGGTTTCATTCAGCAAATAAAGCTACCGCCCTCCATTGGTGCACTGCTTTTACTGTTAGAATCCACTAACAAGTGATTCAGTAATACCTCATCTCTTTGCTATATAGACTTGCATCATATGGTGTTTTTTTTTTGAAATGTGAAAAGAAATTTCTTAATGGTACAGCTTTCCTTTTGCATTAATTCATTATCCGAGCCTGGGCATCTTTTGTCTGTTTACATTTTCTCTGTGTGACTCTTGTCAAACACATTGATTTTTTAAAAATATTTTTTTATTTATCAATACCCACTGATTTTAAAGATATACATAATTCAAGTCATTTATTTTTCTTTAAAAATGGCATAATAGTTTGTCTCACCTTTGATTTGAACAGGATAGAGGGAAAATATCTTTGAAAACAATAGGTTTTAAAGTCTGATTTCTTCAAATGCAGTACTAATGAATCAAGGCAGTCTAAAGTCACACAGCTTCCAGTTGAGGCTGTCATTTTCTTTACTCACCTTCTCTCCAAATCCCCCCAGCTTCTGCTCCCCTGCCATTTTTGTTCAACCTGCTCCAGCTGTTATTGGTGTTGCTATAATACACACAAAGCGACATTTGCCTTTATGGTTGCCATGGAGACACTGCTTCTTAGGAAAAAAAAAGTCTTTCTCTTCTGAAAAGAACTGTGATGTTATGCGTTTGCCCAGGTCTGTGAGCAAGTTTTCTACATTCTGATATTACATAAGTAGCTCTGCAAAATTAACCTCTGACATTTCCTGTCTATATAAGTGACCTTGTACTATTTCACAAGATACACGCTATTTCCCCTAAGTTGCGACCACATCCCTCTGGCCACAGGGAACTAAATAAACAAAACAGCTAATAATTCTCCCCTTTCCTTCACCACTCTCCTCCCAATTTTAAAATCTAGAGCAATTAGTTACATCTCTCCCAGCTCTATCCTCCATTCAAACTTATGGTTAGACATACTGTGTACATTTATCAAATACCATGACTTATAGTTGGCATTATCCCGTTGAGAAATGTATATTGTCTTTTAAAATTTTTTTTAATTTTTAATTTTTTATACAATTTTTAAAGGTTAACTCCATTTACAGTTATTATAAAATATTGGCTCTATTCCCTGTGTTGTACTATACGTCCTTGTAGCCTATCTTACACCCATCGTTTGTACATCCCACTCCTCATCCCTATATTGCCCCTTTTCCCCACTGGTGACCACTAGTTTATTCTCTATATCTGTGAATCTGCTTCTTGTTTGCTATATTCAGTAGGTTGTTGTATTTTTCATATTCCACATATAAGTGATATCATACAGTATTTGTCTTTCTCTATCTGACTTATTTCACTCAGCATAATGCCCTCCCAAGTCCATACATGTTGCTGCAAATGGCAACATTTCATTCTTTTTTTATGGCTGAGTAGTGTTCCATTGTATATATGTACCACATCTTCTTTATCCATTCATCTGTCAGTGGACACTTAGGTTGCTTCCATATCTTGGCTATTGTAAACAGTGCTGCAGTGAACATTGGGGTGCATGTATCTTTTCGACTTAGTGTTTTTTTGTTTTTTTTCAGATACATACCCAAGAGTGGAATAGCTGGGTCATATGGTAGTTCTATTTTTAGTTTTTTGAGAAACCTCCATACTGTTTTCCGCAGTGGCTGCACCAATTTATGTTCCCACCAACAGTGTGTGAGTGTTCCCTCATATATTGTCTTATGCTGTGTGTTGTGTCATGTATATTCACACTGTCACTTCCACGAGACTGTCCGGTGCTAACTTGACATTCCTCTCTTCCTTCCCTCTTCTTTGCCTCAGTAATTTAGGGATGGACAGAAAGTCACTTCATTGACACATGTTCATTAAGCTCCTACTGTGTGTCTAGTACATTCTAGGAGCTGGAGATACAGCAGTGAATAAGACAAGTCCCTGGATTTTAATTACATTTGGAGAAAAGTTGATTTACTTCAGGTATAAATAATCTTTTACTTTTGCCCTTTTTAATTAAACAAAATACCACAAAAACTCTTGTTGGTACTGTTCACAATTGAGACCTTTAGTCCCTTATACTCTGAATCATAAAAATGACAGTTATAATAAAAATAGAAAAGTTAAAAGATACAGCATTGCTCAGAAACAGTATCAGTAACTTTGGTGGTAAGGTAGTGGGATGGAAATTGGCCCACTGAGCTCTGGGAACAGAAGCTGGAGAGATGGCTGTAATTTTAGCTCCTACAGTGTAAGAAGAACAGGAGACCAGAACCTGAGCCATTGCTTGAAATAAAGGTCTGGGATAGTGTGCTCCAGCCTGTGAAAGGAAGGGAAAAAAAAAAAAAGACTTTTGACCAACAACTAGTGTTTTAGCTTATAATAACATTGCTTAACAAGGATGAGGGGGGCAGTAAAAACTGCCTTGTATCCAGGACTTGTGCCAAGCTGCCCACTGACACAGTGCCTGGATCTGCATCTGCCTCCAGTATCATCCCTAAGTAAGCTCAGAGTCACCTACACAGACCTTGTTCTGGTCCCCGGTGGTCCAGGTAATGCATCACTTGGAGAGATAATTACAAAGCAAGAGCATAAAAAACAAGCAAAGAACATGAGAGATAAAAACTCCCATCTAAATGAGCTTGAAAACTAAAAATTCCAAAGTACATCAGAATTATTATAATTGAAAAGATAACCAAGAAAATTAAAGATTGGTGTATAATCACTCTGGATGAAATGAAAATAATAGAGCAATCTGAAAAATTAAAACAAGTGTGTTTGAGATTTTAACAAGATTTTGCAGAGAGATGAAAGAATAACAATCTTGAGAATATAAAAATTATGAAAAACCAAAGCAGTAGCATATGAAAAAAAAATCAAGTAAAAACCTTGGAAATGAAAAGCACTATTATAGAAAAAAATAAACAGGATTAACTCAAAACTAAATGCAGTTAAAGAGGAAATTTTAAAATGATAGGAAAAAGGTACTGGGAAATATACACAGAATCTAGCCCTAGGAGGTAAGGCACTGAAAAATATATATAAAATAGCAGTTAGACATGGATATGCTATAGAAAGACTCCAAAACTGTTTACTAGGAGTTTTAGAAAAAGACAATAGAAGAAATAGCTGAGAAGCAATAGCTAAAGATAGTTTAGTATTATATAGAACTGAAAAAAATAAAATTTCATTCATATTGAAATACCACACAGTATGTAACAGGATGTATTCTATTTAATTTATTTTTTATTTTTTTTTGAAGTATAGTTGATTTACAATGTTGTGTTAATTACTACTGTACAGCAAAGTGACTCAGTTATACATATATATACACTCTTTTTCATATTCTTTTCCATTATGGTTTATCACAGGATATTATATATAGTTCCCTGTGCTATATAGTAGGACCTTGCTCTTTATCTATTCTATATATACCAGTTTACATCTGCTAATCCCAAACTCCCAATCCAACCCTCTCCCACTCCCCATCACCCCTTGGCAACCACCAGTCTATTCTCTATGTCCAACAAGATGTATTTTAAAATAGACTTGTTGTTTATTCCAGTGAGAAGTCTTTTGTCCACTGGGGAAATGTAAACTTTAAAGGATGTTGATGAAACAATGACTTGTCTACTTATAGAATTTAATTTATTACTTTAGCCACACATATATTTAAATTACATTTTATCTAAATAGAGTAATTTAGAAACATTGTTTTTTTCCCTCAGTCACACTTAAAAAATACCCAACCTCTTTAGATGCATCTTTAACATCAGTGTCTTTGTCATCACCAGAGTATTTTTTTTTTTTTTTTTAGAAATTTATTTATTTATTTATTTAATTTATTTTTGCTGTGTTGGGTCTTCGTTGCTGTGCGAGGGCTTTCTCTAGTTGTGGCAAGCGGGGGCCACTCTTCATAGCGGTGCGCGGGCCTCTCACTATCACGGCCTCTCTTGTTGCGGAGCACAGGCTCCAGACGTGCAGGCTCAGTAATTGTGGCTCACGGGCCTAGTTGCTCCGCGGCATGTGGGATCTTCTCGGACCAGGGCTCGAACCCGTGTCCCCTGCATTGGCAGGCAGATTCTCAACCACTGCGCCACCAGGGAAGCCCCATCACCAGAGTATTTTTAAATTATCATAGCAGCATCACTTATATCTCAGTTGTTTTGAGATACAGCACTATGTGATTATGTGTGTGATGTGGACACTGAAGGTTCCCACACACATTAGTACAATTTCATTTTCATTTTTATTCTTCCTCTAGGTTTATATTCCTAAACTTCATAATATAGTAACCTTTATTGCTTTTTAAAGTAATCTTTAAAAGCATTGTTTATAATGGTCTCCAACCCTTGCAAACATAATGTCAAAACCCAGGAATAAATACTGAAATTGTTAACCTTCTTTGCCTTCTTTTATACTGATTTTAACAGATTATCTTTGTAAACATGAAAACTAGCATTAATTTTAGAAAAAAAAAATCATTGGGTCTTTTTTGTCTAATGTTCTAAGCAGTATTTTATGGCTTATGAAAGTGTCCATAACATAGGAGACTGTATAAGGGCTCAAATATATGTATGGTTATTTTCTTTTCTAGAAAATTTGGGGGAAAAACTTACCTTATATTTGGGTTATATAAGGCTTTTATTGACCTCTTACTCCATATCAGGTGTTGGTGCTAGGTATGTAGCAGTGAACAAGGTGGATAATGGTCCTGATCTCCTGGAGTCCACATTCTAGTTTGGTGATATAAACAATAAGCAAACAAGTAAGAAAATATCATGTAGTAATAAATGATATATAGAAAATTTCAAGAAATTGGATGAAGTTTATAAGGGTCTAGAGGGCTTCCAAGGAATCTGAATATTCAATTGAAGGGCCTATGAGACCAGGTAGACTTTAGGACTCCTTTATGGACCAACCCAGGTCTAGAATTCCCATACCCTGAATCTAAATCCACTAATTTACCTTTAGACCATTCATCTTTTTGTTTAAAACCTTTTGACCTCACATTAAAAAAATGTATGATATAGGAGGATGTTATAAAGCTAAAAAAAGTAGAAAGGAGAAGAAAATTGTAGAAAATCAAAAGTAAACAAAACAAAACAAAAAAACCTCTGATTTACTGGTGGGCAGAAAGGCATGAGTCTTGGTCATGTACAGAATTTTTTGGCCACTTGAAATCTGCCCTATGGGGAGGATATGTGTACTTTTGCTTGCCTACCTTCCTTTCTTCTTTTCTCTCTTTCTTTCTTTCTTCCTAAAATTCTGTATTTTCTAAAGTAAGCCTGCATTGCTTATATAATCTGGGAAAAACCCATGCTTTTAAATTGGAACCATTAGCTTTCACTTGACATTTCAGACATCATCATCTTTTCAATTTGAAGTGATTGAAGTAGTATTTTTAAACCTTAAATCTGACACTTCTATAAATACATTCTAATGGGTATGTTGCCTTGTTGATTTTATGTCACTTAGTATGTAACAATGTGAGAATATATAGAATGTAACTCAAAAACACTGATTTTACATGGCTTCTGAGAGAAGGATGGTTTGCTTATGTGCAAAAGTTTCCTAAAAAGATAAAGTGTTTTCTATTCATTACTTTCAACTGAGTGAAACCCAAGCCATTTACCACTAGCTACTCTCTCATGATATATTTTATATTGTCAGGTTGAGCATAGGATGTTGAATTACTAATGCTATGAGATAGTATCTAGGTCTTGAAAAGAGATACTCACTCCTTCTTGAAACTCGTTTAATGTAGAAAATATATATTACCCTTCTAACTTTATTGCTTTTGTGTACTTGAAAGAATCCAATTGAAAATACTGCTAGATAATAGATTCATAATCATCCCAGTTAAAAATCTTTGCTTTGGGCTTCCCTGGTGGCGCAGTGGTTGAGAGTCTGCCTGCCGATGCAGGGGACACGGGTTCGAGCCCTGGTCTGGGAAGATCCCACATGCCGCGGAGCAACTGGCCTGTGAGCCAGTTGTGGCCCGTGAGCCACAACTACTGAGCCTGCGCGTCTGGAGCCTGTGCTCCGCAACAAGAGAGGCCGCGATGGTGAGAGGCCCGCGCACCGCGATGAAGAGTGGCCCCCGCTTGCCGCAGCTAGAGAAAGCCCTCGCACAGAAACGAAGACCCAACACAGCCATAAACAAATAAATAAATAAATAAACCCAAAAGTAAAAAAAAAAAAAAAAAAAAAAATCTTTGCTTTACTTCCCTGTGCTCACATTATCCTGTTTCAGGTAATAGAGTCACTCAGAGTAATTTCAATCCTTTATAAGGTCAAAGTGTCTTTTGCTTGGACAGTTTTTCTGATGTAACTGGTATTGACTCAATAACTTCTCAGTATCTTCTGTACAATCAAGTCACATTCGGTTTTAGAATTGTCATTTTTTTCCCTATACTGTGACCCTCAAAAGACATGTGTATTATATCCCTTAACTCTAATTTCATTTGTCCTGGTACTTTGTAGACTCTCACATATTTACGTTTAATTGAATTGTTAAGGACATTTGAAAATTTCTCATAATACTTCTATAAAAAAGTAAAATTTTTTTCTGCAATCAAATACAACTTTTAAAAGCATTTAAAATTAAAGGAGTAAAAAGAAGCTTGCTAGGTTTTCTTTCAGCTCAAAAAGTACATAATTTAGTAAAATAATCTTTTTAGGTCTTAAAATTTTTTTTCAAGAGTGGGATATCAGATTGCATCAGCATCAAATAGCTGATAGACATTTTTATGCGTTACATCATCTAATAAGGATACATTATAAAGAGATTTACAGAAAAATGTCTAAAGAACAGCTTAGGTCATGACAAGTCTCGAAGGCATTTCTCTAATACACACCACACACACACACACACACACACACACACACACACACACACCTGTTGTGTACTGCCTGGAGCAGGTCCAGGCAGCTGCTGGGGTGGGTGGAATAAGACAGCTGACATTGCCTGTCTGTCTCACAGAACAGCCGGTGGTGGAAGGAGACACGTTGGCAATGATGCAGGTGAAGAATCCAGTTCTTCCGGCCAAGCTTTCTCCTGAAAATAGTGGTAATGACACCAAATATGCCCCACTTGAACTTTATGAAAAAGGTGAATATGGGGAGAGCACCCAAAGCTTGAACTAGGACTAAAGTGACACGTAAGAGGCACCTAGGATGCAGAATTTGAGGTGGGTGCTGACCCTGTACCTGTATGACCTGAGAGTGAATGTCACCTTAAATTTTGTGCCTGCATTATTTCACTCTAGTCCATGCCAACTTTGTCGTGCAATTTTTAGTATCTCTGGGTTATAAGCCACCTATAACCAGGTATAACTCAGGTGACAAGAAAAACCCATAACAAGTGTAGTTTTCTTCCATTGAAGCATCTGGGAGATATTTGATAATGACTTAGAATAAGAACCTAGTTGAGAGTTCTGAATATCAGGGCTCTTTTAGGTTAATTAACTTAAGTGTGTGTGTGTTTTTTTTTTTTTTATAGTAATCTTTTATTTATTTATATATTTTTTTATATTTATTTTTGGCTGTGTTGGGTCTTCGTTTCTGTGCGACGGCTTTCTCTAGTTGTGGCAAGCGGGGGCCACTCTTCATCGCGGTGCACGGGCCTCTTCACTATCACGGCCTCTCTTGTTGCGGAGCACAGGCTCCAGACGCGCAGGCTCAGTAGTTGTGGCTCACGGGCCTAGTTGCTCCGCGGCATGTGGGATCTTCCCAGACCAGGGCTCGAACCCGTGTCCCCTGCATTAGCAGGCAGATTCTCAACCACTGCGCCACCAGGGAAGCCCTTAAGTGTGTTTTAAACATATATTTTAATTATACACAAGCTCCCTTTCATGAACAGAAGAGAAATGTCTAACTTGATCAAACTATATATTCTACCCTCTCATTTGTTCTTCGTTCTGGATTTATATACTCAACTCATCCCCACTAGGCTGCTTTTTTATGTCATTGGCTTAATCACTAGTTATAGAGAATTCTCTCTCCATCGGCAAGTACTCAGAATTAGGCTCTAAGTAATGTCTGTCTATGGCTACAGCTACCTGTGCTCAGAATTACACAAAGCTTAATGAAGTTCTTTCTGCTCCCAGCATTATTAACAAAATGCTCACCCTAGCTACTTATTCTCCTGAAATGATGTCTCTGTGTTAGTGCAGTATTCCAGAACTCTGGTTGGTTCTTCATTGAGAATGTCCCATCCTGTTCTGGATTTGGGCAGAACAACTTCTGGATTTGCTGTACCCTGAGTAACTCCTCCACTGCAGAAACACTGTACTCCCTGTTGCTTACTGAGTTATACTACAGAGAAACCCCTAGTTAGGGTCTAATATTTAACTGTTGCATGTTCATTATCGCATAGGTTTCCCATACTACACGTGCATTTTTCTGTTCTAAGTTCTGTGAAAAATGAGTGAGACTTACGTTTCCCTGATGATTAGCCATGCTGAGCATCTTTTCATGTGCCTGTTGGATATCTGCATTTCCTGTTTGGAAAAATGTCTATTTAGTTCTTCTGCCCATTTTTTGTTTTTTGTTTTATCATACAGGTTTTTTTTTTTTTAATTGGGGTATAATTGCTTTACAATATTGTGTTTCTGCTGTACAGTAAAGTGAATCAGCTATATATATACATATATCCCCTCCCTCTTGGACCTCCCTCCCTCCCGTCCCATCCTACCCATCTAGGTCATCACAGAGCACCAAGCTGAGCTCCCTGTGCCATGCAGCAAGTTCCCACTAGCTATCTGTTTTACACACGGTAGTGTATTTATGTCAAACCTAATCTCCCAATTCATCCCACCCTCCCCTTCCTCCCCCTGTGTCCACACGTCCGTTCTCTATGTCTGCCTTTCTATTCCTGCCCTGCAAATAGGTTCATCTGTACCATTTTTCTAGATTCCACATATATACGTTAATATACGATATTTGTCTTTCTCTTTCTGACTTACTTCACTCTGTATGACAGACTCTAGGTCCATCCACCTCACTACAAATAACTCAATTTAGTTTCTTTTTATGGCTGAGTAATATTCCATTGCATATATGTACCACATCTTCTTTATCCATTCATCTGTCGATGGACACTTAGGTTGCTTCCATGTCCTGGCTATTGTAAATAGAGCTGCAATGAACATTGGGGTGCATGTGTCTTTTTGAATTATGGCTTTCTCAGGGTATATGCCCAAGAGTGGGATTGCTGGGTCGTATGGTAGTTCTATTTTTAGTTTTTTAAGGAAGCTCCATACTGTTCTCCATAGTGGCTGTATCAATTTACATTCCCACCAACAGTGCAAGAGGGTTGCCTTTTCTCCACACCCTCTCCAGCATTTATTGTTTGTAGATTTGCTGATGTAGATTTTTAAAATCAGGTTTTTTTGTTTTTTTTTTTGATGTTGAGTTGTATGAGCTGTTTATATATGTTGGATATTAATTCGTTATTGGCCATATCATTTGCAAATATTTTTTTCCATTCAGTAGGTTTTTTCATTTTGCCGATGGTTTCCTTTGCTGTGCAAAAGCTTTTAAGTTTAGGTCCCATTAGTTTATTTTTGATTTTATTTCCTTTGCTTTATGATATCATTTATATATGGAATCTAAAAAATACAACAAACTAGTGAATATAACAAAAAAGAAGCAGACTCACAGATATAGAGAATAAACTAGCAGTTACCGGTAGGGAGAGGGAAGGCGGGAGGGACAGTATAGGAGTAGGAGGTTTAGAGGTACAGACTATTAGGTATAAAATAAGCTACAAGGATATGTTGTCCAATATGGGGAATATAGCCAATATTTTATAATAACTATAAATGGAGTGTAACCTTAAAAATTGTGAATCACTATACTGTACACCTGTAACTTGTATAGTATTGTAAAGCAACTAAACTTCAATTAAAAAAAATGAGTGAGTCACAGAAGTATACAGGTGGAAGCATCCTTTATCTCATTTATGCTTCTGACCATGAGATTCTAACGTCCTGTTTAATGCTGTTATAGCCAAGTTAGCCCCCCCCATGAATTAGTTATCCAGGTACAAGACAAACCTCACACCTCCTTCTTCCTCTAGATGCACTTGCCCTTCCTGCCCTGCTTCAGAGCACCTAAGGCAGGGGTCACAAGCTCAAACACATTGAGTCCAGTCAGAATGTATGAATGAACAAAGCTGACAAGTAACAGAGAAGAAGGTAGAACTGTGGTAACCTGGTTTATGGGCCTTCACCAGAGGTCCTGCATGAACCCCAAGTTCAAATCCAGATGTAAATAAGATGGCATAGTCCATAGATATGAAATAAACATTCCAAATACAAGGTGCTTACACACGTGTGCATGTGGATGTGTGTGTCTGCATCTGTGTTCTGTTCCGACTACTACTCAGAAGAGGCTCTGCTCATGTAGGAGTATCGTGTATTACAAAATTTGCACCTAAAACATAAGTCTCTTAAGAAATGAAAATTGGGAGCCAGAAAGAAACCTTTTCACAGTTGATCTAGGAGGCCATGCTGGAGGTAAGCTAAGGAAGTATAAGCCCGCAGTTTTTCCAGGAAGAGAGAAGCAGCAGCACTCCAATTTCTAGGAGAAACAAAATGCTAAAAATAAACTCCCAGCAGTAAGCCTGGGAGAAAGATTTAACAGCAGTGTCAGAGTCTCAATCCCGCTTTCCGGGGAGATCGATGAGAAAACAGACATCTTTTCTCACAATTAATGGTTGTAGCATTTCAAACTGAAAAAACTCCAGGGTAAACAAAGGCAGCACCGAGGCAGGACTAAGAGCGAATGCATTGATGATTCAGCTGCACCTGTATCTTTCCACATTAATTCTTAAATCAATTTATCTGGAACACTTGGGATCTTGAACTATAAAAGCAAATGCCACAAAAAGCATCATTGAAAGCCCCATAAATTTTATTTATTTTGAAAGTAAAACTCAAAAACTGAAGTGTCCTGAAGTCAATCTTCTAAATGAAAACTTAACAAAAAATCAGTCCTTTCTTCTGGTATTCTCTAATAACTAGATTTTTGGCATTGTTTTAAAAAAATTCTAGGTAGTATACAAACTTAAATGAACAAGGAATAAAAATGTAATTTCAGACAGCAATAACAATACAGCAAAATGATATGATTGAATGAATATCGACCATGATGAAATCGTCTGAATATATATTCTTATATGTAATGTATATATTGATATATTCCTCGATTAAAATTATGCCTACCTTTAGCAAGGACACAGGGAGAAAAACAGAAAATGTTGATGAGTTTGTTTTATAGTGTTATATTTCTTTGTAAAACAAACAAAACCACAGTTGTTCTCATGGTATTTCTTGAAAAACAACTTTCGGAAAGGTGACTTAATACTTGGTAAATAATAGAAATGGTCTGGAGCCACCTAGTGGCAGTCATCTGTAATTGGATGTGGTTTTAAAAATAATGGTTTAGCTATAGTCTAGAATAAATAAAGATGTTTTACAGCTGATAAATCATCTAATTTCTTTCAGAATACTAACATCTCAAACATAGAGAGTGTACTTATGAGGCAGAAGTGCCAGACAAAAATATATTTGTAATAGGAAGTAATAATAATAATTACAGTAACAATCCTTTGTACAGTGTTTCCTGTGTGCGTTCGTTCACTGCACGGGGGAGCCTATAGGGGAGACCAAAGTAGACCAAATCAGCTTTTTGCCCAAGGCCACAGAGATTTAATTATGGGGTGGAGCTGGGATTTGAAAGTCAGATCCTTAGTAACTATTACCCGTTTTAAAAAGCCTATTATATACCAGGAATCATGTTAGGTACTTTCTGTTTGTTATCTAGTTGTGACAACAGTCTTATGAGATAAATATTACTATATCCATTATATAAATAAAGATATTCAGAAAGATTATATAGACTGTCATAAATCATTTAGCTGAAACTGACAAAGCTGGAATTTAAAACTAGGATTATTAAAGATCACACTCTTCAAGAATACTGTGCTTTGTTCTGTTATATCAACTGTATCATTATACTTTAATTAATTATATATGTATGGATCTATTCATTCATTCACTCACTCATGATAACACACACGCACACACATACACGCACACAGGGGTGGGTGGGAGAGAAAGAGAAAGAGATATTAAGACACAGACTATTAGGTTTAAGGCTCAAGAGTCCATTTGACAGGGTCTAGGAAGAATCTATTTTCTCCAAAACAGACAAATCTGTTTAATATGGCTTTAAACTAATTGTGAAGAAGGAAGACTAAGAAAAAAACCCAGATGGATACATGCAACTGGTTGTCATGGAGGATACACTGAATTTCTCTTTCTCTAACTTACACACACACACACCCCAGGGCCTTGGGGCGTTTTTCCCTCAGCTGGCATACTCTCACCTCTTCCCTTGGGTAACTCGTTCCTTTTGCAAGTATCAGCTTAGGCATCAGTTCCTTGAGAAGCTTCCTGGCCTGCATCCCCCGTCTAAGTGCCCCTGAAGCTTCCACACACCCCGCCTTCTGCCTTTCAGAGCACTTGGCCCACGTCCCTGTGACTGTGCTTTCCTGTGCCCCACCAGACTCCAAGCTCCATGGTCTCCAGGGCACTCCCTCCATCAGTGGACCTCCAGCGTTCCATACAAACTTGTTGGCAAATGAATTAAGGTCCCCAAAGAAATCCCAGTATAGATCACAAAAATAAAAGCTAGGTACCATAGGTGCAGGATAGAGGTATGAAAGGGTAAAGTGGCTGCACAGGAAGGGCAAAGGGTCAGTTGTATCTGGGGAAGGAGAGGGTTAAAAAGATGTTTCTTAAGGAGATAATATTTGAAATGTGGAGGGACAGAGGGGAAGAGGGACTCCTCATAAGGAATGAGATGTGGCCCTCAAATTGTACCGTACGTGAAAAATAAATTGCATGGAGAATTTGTTAAAATACAGATTCCTCGGCCAAATGCCGAAGCATTAGATTTCAGTAGAACCCTGGAGTCAACATTTCTAAAAAGGCCCTCAACTGATTCTAGTGCTGATGGTCTTCAGATCTCATTTTGGGGAAATGGAAAAGCATGAAAAAGCATGGTGTGTTTGAGACCAGGCCAGAAGTTCATTGTGGCTGGAGATCTGTGATGCAAGGGAAGAATGTTGAAGGTATGGCCTGGAAGTTAATGGAGGCCAGATTAGGAAGCACCTTGTGAGTCATGCCAAGGAATTAAAATTTTATTCTGTAGTAAGTACTATGGAGCCGCTGATGATTTATAAGGAGGGAAGTGGTATGATCACATATGATTTGACTTCACTGTAAGGTATGGAATTCGTGGGAGAGAGACAAAAGGTGGGGTGTCCACCAAACATCTCCATGCATTGCCTCATGAACCTGAGCAGTGTTTTCCAGACCCTTCCAAGTTACCAGACATATTCTTGGGTTCCATAAATTTTCTATGATGATCTCTTTAGTTTGTGTTTTTCTAGCAATGACAGTTTTATGTTGATGTAATCTTCCTCCAAGTCATCTCATTGGTTGTCTTATAAGCAATACTACTACACACATCTAGTAGCTATTCACATTTGTGCTTTTCTCTGCATCATGCTGGGTAGATAAGCAAGGTAGTTTAGCATAGTTCTAGGCTTTGTGGATTTAAATCCTTACTTTGTCACTAACTAGCTCTGTGTCCCTGGGCAAGTCCTAAACTTCCTGTGCCTCAGTTTCCTCATCTATGCGATGGGGGTAATAGAAATGCCTACCATATAGGGGCATTGTGAGGATTAAACATATTAATACTGCAAATGTAAAATGTTAGACTAGTGCCTGGCACAACATAAGGACTATATGAGTTGTAACTGTTTCTGAAAAATTATTGCTTTATCTTAGGTTTCTAACATTTGTTAGGTTTACGTTAGCCTCTCCTAAGCTGTGGGGCTTTGTTTTACTGCTGTAGTTTCAATTAGTCCATAAACTGCTTGACACGGTCACCAGCCACTTCCAAAGCATGAGAAATATTTTACAGTGACCTTCTGCCTTGGGCTTACTTGAGTCTACTTTATTACTACACTACTGTTGGAGAAGGAGGCTCTCAAAGTCACACTAGATCTCGTACCTCAGATCTCCACACAGAGAACATACATGTCTGTCTTGACCTCGCTTACATGATTAATTTTCCAGGGTCATTGTGCCAGCTGAGATAGCAGGGAGCGTGCTTAGACATCAAATTTTATTGTCCTTTTTCCTATATCTGAAGACATTAAATGATTTCTATAAGTATCCTTTATTGCCTCTCCTCTTGTATTTGGGATGATGGAAATTTATAGGAATAAGGCATTTGGAAATCTGGGATTTTGTGAGGTTAGCATGTCAGAGTTTAAGTACTACAAACTTGAGAATCTCCTCCTAAAATTTTCCTTACCCCTCAGTGCTCACTCTGTTTAGCCCAGCACCTTAATGGTCATGGACTAAGTAGAAAGGAGCAATACCTATGTTATGTATAACTTCCACTAAAATGGAATGATAACAAACGGGTCTCATCATTAGCAAGTCATGCTCTCACATATAAAACCCTAGAGAGGGCTTCCCTGGTGGCGCGGTGGTTGAGAGTCCGCCTGCTAATGCAGGGGACGCGGGTTCGAGCCCTGGTCTGGGAGGATCCCACATGCCACGGAGCAACTAGGCCCGTGAGCCACAACTGCTGAGCCTGCGCGTCTGGAGCCTGTGCTCCGCAACGGGAGAGGCCGTGATGGTGAGAGGCCCGCGCACCGCGATCAAGAGTGGCTCCCGCTTGCCGCAACTGGAGAAAGCCCTCGCACAGAAACGAAGACCCAACACAGCCAAAAATAAATATAAATAAATAAATTAATTTAAAAAAAATAAAAAAAAAATAAAAATAAAAATAAAACCCTAGAGAATATTCTGCTAGTGTGTTACTTAAGGATCAAGGGATATAATAACTCATGCAGAGTTCTCCTGGGGGCAAAGAATTCGGACTGGCATTTTTTCACCTCTTTTTTTAAAATTGGAGTATAGTTGATTCACAGTGTTGTGTTAGTTTCAGGTGTACAGCAAAATGATTCAGTTATACATACATATATATATTCTTTTTCAGATTCTTTTCCCTTATAGGTTATTACAAATATTGAGTATAGTTCCCTGGGCTATACAGTAGGTCCTTGCTGGTTATCTATTTTATATATAATAGTGTGACTAGCTTCTTTATTCTATTCAGCTTGTCCTGGGCACAGGGCTGGTGTCCTGGACTCTTCGCACATCTCTTATGGAGTATTCTTCACCTTCAGGTCAGCAGGGAGCATCCCTCCTGGAATCTCTCCCTCAAGATTTCTTTCTCTTTCTTCACCCTACCTCCTCCATTTAGTTTTGTTAACCCCTTTCCCATGTACCCAGAGCTGCATCTCCTAATTCTGCCTGGGTCCGGCAGGACTCACTGGGGCCCACCCTGAAGACCTGCGTGCTCTTCTTGTCTCTGTGTGTTGGTGTCAGCATCCGGGGTGGGGTATACTGTCTTCACCCAAACAGTGCTAACCTCCAGTCACACTTCAGAAACCCAATCCACCACCAGACACTGGGTCCTCTGTACAGTTCTCTTGTGACTTTCTACAACACCCACATTCTTTAGTAAGGCCTGATGGCTGGTCTGTAGTTGCTGATCCTACATGCAAAGTCACTGTTTTTCTATCTTAAGGTATTATGCCAAAGGCTTACAGTAACCAGAAGGAAAACCCCCTCTGAGTTTTTTTTTTTTTTTTTTTCCAACCTAGTTCTACATGAAGGGAGGTAGCTATTTTGTAACCAAAACAGAGAAAAGCAGCAGAGGCTTCTATCCAAATGCCAAAAAATGGGAGTGAAGAGGAGGTTATTATTGTGATGTCTGGGAAATTATCTATTCTCTTAGCTCCATTGTCTTTCCGCTCTGGTTGTAAAGCCCCTAGAAAGTTCTACAACCTCTTTGGTAGGGAATTCCCTTGGGAATAATAGGATAGTTTGTTCCCTAACTGGAACGTACTTCAGAGAAACCAGGTCCCAAGATTCCTCCCTTGATGGGAGTCGGTTCAAGCTGGGACCCCTGGAATTTTTTTTTCAATTTTTATTGGAGTATAGTTGATTTACAATGCTGTGTTAGTTTCAGGTGTACAACAAAGTGAATCAGATATATATATATATATTCCATTCTTTTTCAGATTCTTTTCCCATATAGGTTGTCACACAATATTGAGTAGAGTTCCCTGTGCTATACAGTAGGTCCTTATTAGTTATCTATTTTGTATATAGTAGTGTGTATATGTCAATCCCAAGGGAGCCATCACCATAGACAAGTTGTTTAAATGGAGGTTTCTGGTTCTTTTCTGCTTCAGCATAGAATCTGAATCAAATTAGAATAGAGGTTTGCTGGCTTCTATCAACCTCTACCAGGCCACCACTGTAATTAATATTTGCCTCCAAGTACCCTCATCACAGGGAGGTGATGCAGAAGGGGTGAGGGTGGGGAGTTCTCACTCCTTATATATGACCCTAAACCTACTGGCTTCTCCGCAGCCTAAGTAAGGTGTCCTGACTGCCTATTCAGTGTGTAATAATGTACACACTTCCTTTTTTTCTAGATTCTACCAGCATGACAAGTTGTCTGAAATGCAAGTGTGTTGCCAATGATAAAAATAAATGCCTTATTATGGTCACTCGAATCATAAAGTTCCCTGAGAAAGCCATCCTTCTGGAATGCTTCTGTAAAAGTTCCTGAACACCACCCTCCATCTCCCCTCCCCTCGCCCATTCAGTCCCATTCTGTGCTGCTTTCTTTTGTCCAGCCCTTCTCCTAGCTTGCAGCATTTGGTTTTATCTCTCCTTTCCCGTCCACACAACTGGGCCAGGGTGAGTCAGCCACCACCCTATCTCCCTTCCAGGTTCTCAGGGAGACCCCTCACCATGGGAACTGTCGTGGGAGTCTGCAGTGGACAAGAGGGGTTTAATGCTTAGAGGGTACTGAAGTGATACTGACTGATATTCATACTCCAGCTGGACATCTGGGGTCTGAGCTGATTCCACACACAGAGCTCATGACCTCTCTACCATACAGCCTCCTCCAGAAATCCCAGATGACACAATGCGTTGCACCTGCCGGGTGCTTCCAGCACGCAAGACCAAGAGGCCTAAGCTCTTGGGCCTTGGAACGGCATGTGGACGATATCTTTCATGAATTTGAAAGGAAGTGACCTTCTGCTGCCTCCTGACGTGGCCCTCCATCTATCTGTACTCAATCTCTGCCTGTGGACTAATGGCTTTGGAGGAAGTGGTCTGGCCTTGAGAATGAGTAGCCATTTTCAAGGGAGGAATCTGGAGAACTCATGCAGCCTTGAGCCCAATAAAGTGCCCAGACCTGTGGCCCAGAGGACTTCCTTCTCCGGCATTCAGCATGTCATGTGCTACAATGAGAATATTAATAGCTCACGCTTAGAGTGCTTACCCTGGGCCAGCTTTGTTCTAAATTCTTCACGTACATGAACTCAGTCCTCTTAACCCAACACTAAAGACAGATTTATGAAGGAGAGAAACCCCAATTCCATAATCTTACTCATGCATCATTTGAAAAGCAATTCACCTTTTAAAAAAAATCCTGCATCAAAGTATGTAGGCTAACATCTCCATTGGTTGTTTTCCTTGGCATTTCGATAGGATAGCTTGGGTCCAAACTGGTCCCACAATTAGCCTCATCCTGGCTACTGAATGTTGACTCAGCTACAACCCTGGATGCCTCCGCTTCATCCCCCGATCTTGAAGGGTGCCCAGTACACCGTTCCTATTCACACGGTGCCCACCTATTCCACAGCTACGTTTGGTCATTAGAGTAGAACATTTGTTGCCTCTGATCTATGTGATGATGTAATTCAGATAAAGCAGAGCACTACCAAAACAGTAATTTTTCAAAATGTAACTTCAACATATCGCTTCTGTACTTCATTGCTTAAAAAAATCAGTTTCCTCTCCTCTCCTTGATTGATATTACAAAAGCCCTCTTCTATTCCTTTAGAACTCCTCCTTAAAGCCCTTCGTCCATTCAATCCAAATAGAGCCGTGACAGTATGCTCCGTGAAGTCATCTGTCTCACATAGCCGGCAGTCTGGATGTCATTTTAAGCTCACTGGGATTCTCCATCAACAGAAATATTCAGCAGTTGGCTGAATGAAACTAGTGATGTGTTTGAAATGAAGCTTCATTTTCTTCCTCTGACTGGGTAGCATATATTACTTACAACATAGCACTTCTGTTCTGCCCCTCTTTGTCCTTACCAACAAGAGCTGCTTCTTTGTGTGCTTCTTCATGCATACAATCGTGGATTTATGGATTTCTGCACACACAGATACATTTCCTCTTGGTAAACAATACTTATTTGCCTCTGTTTCTTTTGAAGAAGCAATACTAATCCATCATTGTATTAGTTAAGATGCTTTGGGTGTCAACTAACAGAAAACGTAACTCAAACTAGGTTAAGAAATAAAAATGATTTATTGATTCATATAAAATAAAATCAAGAATCAGTGTAAGCCCTAGATAAAGCTTGATCTTGCAGCTCAGCAAGGTAACTTGTAATTTGACTGCTTCGTTATCCTAAAGCATTACAAATGGCTTTCAACTGCTTCTAGTGGCCATATTCATACCTAGCAGTAAGATAGAATTCCTCTGTGGATTTCTGGTAAAAGCAAAGATGGTCTTTCTTCAAAGGTCCCAATACACATTTTCTTGTGTCTCAGTGACCGGCTGGGTCACACACCCATCTGTAGGCAATCAGTTTTGGCTAGTAGATGATACATGCTGACGGGCTTAAACTAATCGGGGTTCACCCCTGGAGATGGGGGTGGGATTAGCTTTTGCCAAGTACAGGGGCTTTATTGAGAAAGGTATTGTACTTTCCCCAGGAGGAAGTAGGGCTTGGATTCAGCAAACAACCCTGTAAGTACCACATTCCCATGACAAATATAATCCCACTAATATTCAAGGAAACGCATTGTTACTTATCAATTTTGTTAGCTCCTGTTTCAAATGCACTTTGTATATTTCCCATGCTCTGTGCTTGGGTATGAACAGATATCTGAGGCCGTAAGCACTCTTACTGGATCCTTTCTCAACTAATTTCTTGTGTGAATGACTAGATCCTGAGCCAAGTGCTTTACATGTTTGCACATTAGAATTTCACAGAAGCCCTGTGCAGCAGACACTATCAACTTCTTTTTGCATATGAGGAAACAAAGTTAACTGAACTGAGAGGAGTCTCAGTTCCCTTGGCATATGGTGCTGGATCCCACAGTTCCCACAAAGGGACTTTTGTCCATGGATAGGTGCAGAATTGTTGATGTTGGAGAGGGGGGATACAATGCGGGATGTCTTCTTCAGCCATGTTGCTGACATCACCCCCATAGGAAATTTTAAAATGAGAAAACCTTCTCAATAAATAGAGAAAATATTTTTGGTAAAATTAAAAACGTGTTCCTGACAAAGTTGTTAGCAAGTGAGAAATAAAAAGGCACTAACATGATAAAGGACAGCCAACATCACAATTCTTTGTAGAACATTATAATACAGACAGGCCCATTAAATTAAATGGTATTTGAGCAGAAGCCTGAATGAAAGGATAGAAGAAGCCATCAGAAGGTCTGGGAGAAGAGCATTCCAAGAAGAAAGAGGACAGCCAATGCAATAGCCCTGAGTGTGGTTGGAGTAGTTAAGAAAAAGCCAAAAGATCACTGTGGCTAGAGTGTAGTGAGCTAGAAGGGACAGATTTTATTCAGAGAATAATGGGCAGCCGTGAAGGGTTTGAGCAGGGAGTAATATATGATCTATATACAATATATTCTGGTTTTCTTCATTAATTAACAACACTACCATTCTCCTAATTAGCCACAAAGGAAACATCGAAGGCATCTTCAGCAATCCCATGTACGTTCCATGTACAATTGATCGGCAAGGTTTGCTGATTCTACTTCTCCAATAACTCTTTTAAGTGGCCCTTTCTTTTCAGCCCATTGCTACTGCCTAGGTTCATGCCCCATTATCTCTCACGTGGACCACTGCGATCACCTTCTTAATGAGTCTTATGCCACCAATCCAGACATCATGCTGATGAGAGTTATCTTCTTGAAATACATAAGGGATACCCCGTTTCAAAAACTTCAATAATTAATACTTCATAATAAAATCCGAGCTCTTGGAACTACCCTGGTGGTCCAGTGGTTAAGACTCTGCACTCCCAATGCAGAGGGCACAGGTTTGATCCCTGGTTGGGGAACTAAGATCCTGTATGCTCTTTGACAGTGATTAATGTTGAGGTTGGCATGTGACTCAGTTCTGGCTAGTGAAACATAAGGGAAGTCTGCAGGGGCTGAGAGGGTGGGCAGGGGGCGGTGGTTCCAGAAAAAAATTTTTTCCTGATTTTTTTCTGAGCATAGAGCAGTTCAGATTCAACTTCTTTCTTCCTGCTTTTGTATGCAGCGTGCAGCCACTGGGCTTCTCAGTTCCTTCATCTTTTAAACTTCATTGATCTTCACTGCTATACATCCACAGCCATCTGCATCTAGGACTTCACTCAGAAACACTCTGGAACAGACTCATTATCTAGAAAAACGTCTGGGAGAAACCGCAGCAGGGCCGGCTTCTTAGCAGTTGCAGCCGTAACAGGAAGCTTATTCCTCCCTACGGATGGGGCAACAAGTTGTCCTGCAGGTGCAAGGGTGCCTCCTTTGTCCTAAGGAAACTAACTTCTTGTCACCCTCGCTGTGGACTGGGCACCGACATTGTGGTAGCTAACTATGTCTTCTTGATGGATTGTCCCCTTTATTATGATATAATGTCCATCTTTGTCTCTCTTTTTTAAAAATTAATTAATTAATTAATTAATTTATTTATTTTTGATTGTGTTGGTTCTTCGTTTCTGTGCGAGGGCTTTCTCTAGTTGTGGCAAGCGGGGGCCACTCTTTATCGCGGTGCGCGGGCCTCTCACTGTCGCGGCCTCTCGTTGCGGAGCACAGGCTCCAGACGCGCAGGCTCAGTAGTTGTGGCGCACGGGCTTAGTTGCTCTGCGGCATGTGGGATCTTCCCAGACCAGGGCTCGAACACATGTGCCCTGCATCGGCAGGCAGACTCTCAACCACTGCGCCACCAGGGAAGCCCCATCTTTGTCTCTTGTTACCTTTTTTGGCTTGAAGTCTATTATAGGTATGACTACACCCACTTTTTTTTTGACTGCCATTTGCCTGAATTATCATCTTCCAGCCCTTCACTTTGAACCTATGTTTGTCTTTACAGCTGAGATGAATCTCCTGGAGGCAGCATATATTTGTATCTTATTTTTTAATCCATCCAACCAATCTGTGGCTTTTGATTGCCGAATTCCATCTATTTACATTAAGGGTGATTCTATAAATGAAGACTTGGTATTGCTATTTTATCTTTTGTTTTCTAGTTGCTCTTTACCTCCATGGTTTCTTCTTCCTTATGTTTCAGTCTGCCATTTTAGTTTAGTGGTTTTCCATGATGTTTTTCTCAGTTTCTCTTTTCTTTATGTTTTGTGTCTCTGCTCTAGATTTGTTTTGTGATTGCCATGAATTTTGTATAAGATGTCTCATAGATAAAATAGTCCTTTTCCTTCTGATAGTATGCTATCTTCATTGGCCTACATGAGTTTTGTCCTTTTCCTCTTTCCTTTTTATGTTTTTTTTTTAATCTCAAATTATCCATTTTTGTGTTGTGAGTTTGTTAAGAAATTGAAGTAGCTATAGTTATTTTTATTGCTGTGTTCCCGTTAACCTTTATGCTATAATTAAGTGTTTAACAATCTATTCTGATATAGAGTTGCAATTTTCTGATTGTTTATTTCTGTTTATCACCTCATTAAAAGTTTTGTGTACTTTTGCCTTTTGTTTCAGGTAGAAGAGCTCCTCTTAAAATTTCTTATAAGGCAGGTCTAGGGGTGATGATCTCCCTCAGCTTTTGTTTATCTGGGAAAGCCTTTATTTTTCTCTCATATCTAAAGGGTAGCTTTGCTGGATAGAGTACTCTTGGCTGACAGTTTTTATCTTTCGATGTTTTGGTATGTCATTCCATTCTCTCCTAGTCTGTACAGTTTCTTCTGAGAAATCTGCTGATAACCAAATGGGGGTTCCTTTGTAGGTAACTGTCTTCTCCCCCACCCCCAGCTGCCTTTAAAATTCTTTCTTTATCATTGATAGTTTTAATATGTGTCTTGGAGAAGGTCCTTTTGTATTGAGATAATTAGGTTTTCTCTTAGCTTCGAGAACTTGTATATCCAGTTCCTTCCCCAGATTTGGGAAGCTCTAAGCTATTATTTCATTAAGTAAGCTCTCTGTTCCCTTCTCCCTCTCTTCTAAGAATGTGACTTTTTGGTAACTAGAGGTCTTTTTCTTGTTTTTCAGTAGGTGGCGCTATGGCACACGTTTTCGGTTTCTTTCACCTTCTGCTGCCTCTGGCTATATTTGAGAATCTGCACTCTCTGCTCTCCACCCTCCACGGCCTCTGCTGTGGGTATTGCTGGTGCCCTCATTGTTGCTGCTTGTGCCTCTGGAGTTGCTGGTGGCT
Source organism: Eubalaena glacialis (assembly GCF_028564815.1). Taxonomy (NCBI): domain Eukaryota; kingdom Metazoa; phylum Chordata; class Mammalia; order Artiodactyla; family Balaenidae; genus Eubalaena; species Eubalaena glacialis. The sequence goes on from NC_083721.1 coordinate 116,310,092, forward strand.
TTCTGCTTCTGGTGTCCCTGATCTTGCTGGCGTTGCCACCAGGGGCACCAGCATGGTGGGTGCCTCTGTTACATGTGGGGTTGTAGGGTATGTGGGTATTGCCACCATGGGCAGGGAGACCAGAGTCAAGGGCGCTGCTGTGGCTGAAGGGACCAGAGTCACAGTTTCTGCTGCTGCCGCTGCCCGGTTCCCTGTGGCAACTGATGCCACTCTAGCTGGGAGGCTTGAGTCGTGTGCTACACCTTCCCTGCTGCTAACAGGTTCTCTGGAGCTGCAGGCTCAGCCGCCATGACCAGGGCCTGGATGATGGGCACTGTTTCCACCATTCCCCCACCTCCTCTCTGTGTTCCAGTTGCCCACCTTCAGCTGTACAGTTGTATGAATCTCTCTGGCATCCAGGTGTGTTGGGCAGAGAAACCTATGCTGAATAGGGTTATTTTACTAGTTGTAGATTGAAGGGGAGAGACAAAGGGAGAATCTCAGGCTGCCACGATGCTGATGTCACCCCACACACTCATGTCCCTTTGCCTAGACAAATGAAATGCTAGGAACTGAGAGAAACAGTGACTGATTCAGACTGCTGAAGCAATGACAGTGATCCATGACAGTGAGAACTATTCCTGAAGCCTAGGGACTGGCAAATGTAGTTGAAAAATAAAATGCAGTTCCATAAATAAATAAATAAATAAACATTTACACTAAAGTCTGAAGAGGCAACTTTTGATTGTGAGCAAGATTAAAAGTAGTTACCAAAAGGGCAGTTTGTTAGCACTTAGAAATGGAGCCAGGCCTTCCAAATGTAAATGGCAGACTGAAGATAGCTGTTTATTTCCATATATTTCTTGAGTCAGAAATCACAATAAAGGATTTTAAAATGCATAAATCTGAGTATATATGGCAGTCGATGAGAGGAACCCTATTTTTTGAAGCTAAAAATGCTATACACACAGTTACTGATCTGGAAGTCTACAGAAAGTGAAACCTAAGTTTGTGATAGAATAAAGCAGAAGAGTCAAGGAGAAGTAAGCCTATCCACTATAAAAGTGAAAAGGCTTGGGAAAAGGGGGCAGAGGCGGGGGTAGTAGTTACCATGCATAAAAGGGGGAATAATAAGTACAATTAATAAGGACTGCTTTCACCTGCTTGGATCATATAATTTGACATCCAACAAACAGCCTAACCTCTACTACACATGAGACTGGAGTATTCCTCCCTGGGGAAAATTACATATATTCAAGAGAAGAATCTACTAATAATGACAGTCAGAGATCTCAAAATAAAGCAGGTGGCTTGCTGGCCAATCATCTGATAGAAAAGCCTGCCAGTTGACAAGGTGCTTCACTTCCAACTCAAATACAGATTTTCCAAATAGCTTTTTCAGTGTCTTGTCACTTTTGCCAAACTCAAGCTACCATGTGATGTCCTTTCTATAGTCACTCCCCCTACCTCCTTGTCTGTTTGATGGACCCTCATAATGCTTCAGGACTCAGCTCAAATGCCAAACCTTTCGTGGTTTCTCAGAGAATAAGCACATCATCCCCCTGTCCCTCATGCTGTATTATGCATTATGACACCTTATTGCTTTCATTACTTGGATCTAGGTATGTCTGTCTCCTCCTCATTTGGCCATGGATCTTTCAAAGATAGGGACTATATTCTTTGCAGGTCTGTATTCCCAACCTCTATCCTAGTGCCTGGGACAAAGAAGGAATGTGTCTTAAACTATTTTTAATGTTAGGTAGGTACAGTGAGAATTTATACTAGCTAACTTAAAAGAATTCTCTCTGAAACCTGAGACACTATGATCATAAAACAAAACTTTAATTTCCCAAGAGATTATCAAGACTATGTAAAATGGAATGTGACCATTATAATGGTATAATTGAGAAAGTGGGAACCTGTTGGGAACAGAACTGGTATAATGTGCAATATAAAAAATATTGAATAAAATTCAGTTGTTTCCTCAAAATACTTATTTTTTATTCTCTATTCATATCTTTTTTTCTTCATGAGTCCCTTTACATTTAGAGACCATGTAATTTTGTTCTGTATATATGATGGGTATTATATATATGGCTACAACTCTCAGTCTTTTATAAACCAGGCAGTGACCTGTGTTCACTGGCTAGCCATTCCTTGTGTTTGGAGTTGAGGACTTTGAGAACAGTGTTAGGAACCACTGTCTATTGGGAAACTTTTGTGACTAACTTTGGGGAACTCTTGGGGTTTATGAGCTGTGTTTCTAAAGCTTGATCTTTAACACACAGAGGTCTCAAGGAATTGTTGGAATAGAATTAATGCTATTTTTCTTATTATAACTGGTAAGGCTACACAACATTTCTTCCTAGCTACATAACCCCATTGATTTTTCTCAATCATTATGCTTATTCTGGGGATAATTCAACTCCATAAAATTATGTAGGCCTATTAGAAAAAAGTGGGTATAAATATGATCCATGTAAATGAACCATATTTCATTTAACTGGGAACTTCATGAGGGCAGGAATCATATCTATTGTGTTACTCACTGTTTCTCTAACATCTAATATAATACAGAGTAATACAGAGTAGATGCTTAGTAAATATTTGCTAAATAAGTGAAACACATAATCATGGTAAGCATTTCATTATCTCCTCAGATATAATTTTTACAATGCTCTTCTAAATTTTGAACCAATTCAATAGTTTAGATTATTGTATGAATTTTTTAAAACCTTCCATAATCAGAACAATGTGGTATTGGTGAAAGAATAGACAAATCAATCAATGGAATATAAGAGAGAATCCAGAAATAGACCCACATATATATAGTCAACTGATCTCTGACAAAGGAGCAAAGGCAATAATAACTGTCTTTTCAACAAACGGTGCTAGAACTGGACATCCATTTGCACAACGGCAACAAAAAAATGAATCTAGACACAGACCTTATACCCTTCACAAAAATTTACTCAAAATGGATCATAGACCTAAATGTAAAATGCAAAACTATAAAACTTCTAGAACATAACATAAGAGAAAACCTAGATGACCTTGAGTGTGGTGATGAGTTAGATACAACATGAAAGGCAGGATCCATGAAAGAAAGTACTGATATACTGGGCTTCATTAAAATTATAAATTTCTGCTCTATGGGGGAAAAAAGGCCAAGAGAATGAAAAGACAAGCCACAGACTGGGAAAAAATATTTTTAAAGGACCCATTTGATAAAGGACTGTTATCCAAAATACACAAAGAGCTCTTAAAACTCAACAATAAGAAAATAAACAACCTGATTTAAAAATGGGCCAAAGACCTTAACAGACACCTCACCAAAGAAGGTACACAGATGGCAAATAAGCATATGAAAAGATGCCCCACATCACATGTCATCAGGGAAATGAAAATTAAAGCAATAGTGATATACACTACACACTTATTAGAATGGCCCAAAATCCAGAATACTGACAACACCAAATGCTGGCAAGGATATGGAGCAATGGGAACTCTAATTCATTGCTGGTGGGAATGCAAAATGATACAGCCACTTTGGAAGACAGTTTGGCAATTTCTTAAAGAACTAAATATTCTCTTACCATGTAATCCAGCAATTGTGCTTCCTGGTATTTACCCAAGTGAGTTGGAAATTTATGTCCATACAAAAACCTACACACAAATATTTGCAGTGGCTTTATTTATGACTGTCAAAACTTGAAAGTAACCAAGATGTACTTCAGAAAGTGGTATATCCAGACAATGGAATATTATTCACTGCTAAAAAGAAATGAGCTTTCAAGCCATGAAAATGCATGGAGAAAATTTAAATGCATAATACTAAGTGAAAGAAGCCAATCATATTGTATGATTCCAACTATGAACATCCTGGAGAAAGCATAACTGTGGAGGCGATTAAAAGATCAGTGATTGCCAGGAGTTAAGGGAGGAGCACAGAGGATTTCTAGGGCAGTGAAAATTCTCTGTATGATACTATAAAGGTAAATACATGTTATTATACATTTGTACAAACCCATAGAATGTACACCACCAAGAATCAGCCCTAATGTGAATAAAACACCTAATTCTCTTTCTGCAGGTCTATTTTTGGACATTCTATTTGTTTAATTTGTCTTCCTATTTATTCAGGTATCACTTCCATACTATTTATTGAGGCAATATAAGATGTTTTAATTGTCTGACATGGTAATGCTATTTCTTCTGCATTAATTTTCTTTTTTCAGAGAAATTCTTAGGACTCAGAATTTTTTTTTTACAGCTGCCTAGAAATTCATTGTATGGATATACTTAATTTATTCAACCAATCCCCCTATTACGGACACTCGTTTATGCTTTTTTGATTTGACAGACAATGCTGCATGAATATAATTTTACAGATATTCACGTATTCCCAAAGAATAAATTTAAATAGATAATTATTAAGTAGATGTTTATTTTTCCATACGAACTTTAACATCACCTTAAGTAGTTGAAAATATTAGTGTTTTATTGGGGTTTTGCTAAGTTTATAAATTACAGAGAATTGACGTTTATGATATTGATTCTTCTTATCCAAGAATAGGGCATGCCTTTCCATTTATTTGAATCACTTTTGTATATATGCTTCATAAGTATTTTAAAGTTTCCTTCTCATGACACTCACACATTTCTTATCAAGTTTATTCCTAAGCATTTTGTTATTTTTGTTATTTTAGTGAGGTCTTTTCTTTCATTATATCTCCTAAGTGGCAGTTGATTATGTTGTTAAACAACAAAATTCAACTGAGTAAATTTGAAGATCTAATTTGGTTTTATTCAATGATTCATGAATCAGGCAGCATCCCATCTAGCAAGTAGAAAGGAGCTCCAAAGAGCTGCAGAAAAAGAAAGTTTTTATAGACAGAAGGAGGCAGGGACAAAGAAAAAAGTGAATTATCTCGTCTTTCTTTGGGAGGTGTAAGGGGTCTATCAGGCAGATTACCTCAGTACTGCCAACCAGGAAATTCTAGACTGACTGGTTAAGATTACATTCCCTGGGCGAGATTGAAACTGCAATTAGGTTAGGTATTAAATTTCAGTTTGGTGATGTGGGCTGAGCACAAGTCACTCCATTTTGAGCCTATTGTCTCTCTTTTTTTAAACAATGTATAAAAAGCTGCTGATTTTTGTATTTTGTTTATGTACTATGCTTCCTTATAAAATTCTCTTATGTTTATGGGAATTTTCCAATCAATTCTCTTGGGATTTCTAAGAATTCAATCATATCATCAGTAAATAGTGATAGTTCCTTCTCCTCTCCAGTGTTTATACCTCTAACTTCTTTCCTTTGTCTAATTGCATTGTGTGGTACTTTCAGGACAATCACACAAATAATAGTGGTGATTGAGGATGTACCTGACTTGAGTAAAGACAGACTTATTTTATCTGCTCATATTTATTCATGTCTATTTATATTATTCTATTCATATTCCATAATCCATTTTCATCAGGAATGGCTGTAAACTTTAATTTTAAAATGTCTTTTCAGTGCCTATGGAGATTTTTATATGATTTTGTCCTTAGATGTAATAATATGGAGAATTATATTAATAAATTAATATTAAAACATTCTTGCATTTATGTGATAAACTTCTTTTGCACATAATTTATTTTTCTTTACTGAGCTGATGGATTCCAGTTTGTAAAATTTTATTTAGGATTTTTTTCATTTTATTCATTAGTGGGCTGAATTTCTTTCTTCCTTTCTCCCTTCTTTCCATTCTTTTCTCCTTCCTTCCTTCTTTTCTTCTTTCCTTTTTCAGTTTTTTCTAGTTTTGACTTCAATCTTGCTTTCTCAAAAATAATTGGGAATGTTTCCTTCTTTTTCTATGCAACAACATGGATTTATCTGTTATTTAAAACTTTGGTTAAACTATCTGTGTCTTGTGTTTTTGTGGGGAAAGTTAGTTGCTTAACTTTATTTCTTCTATGGAAATTTGTTTAGATTTTATATGTATTATGGAATCAGTTTTAGTAAATTGTTTTTTCTTAGAATATTGTCTATTTAACCCAAATTTGTGAACCTTATTTCCATGGATTGGACCAAATAACTTTCTCATGGTTTTTAAATTTCCTCTCTTTAACTGGTTATTAATGGGCAGCATATTTTTTTTCATTTTTCCTATGTTAAGTTAGCTAATAATTTATATATCTTGTTGTTATTTTTATCTTTTGTGAAACAATTTTGTGATTTACTTTTTAATTTTATAATTCTATTTATCTTTTGAAAATTTTTCTTCCTTTCTTTTATTTTACTTATTGTTCTTTTTCCAAATTCTTGAATTGCTTGCTAAATTTGTTTTATTCCTTTTTATTTATTGGTATGTGTGTATATATATATATATATTTATAATAGTTTGTTTTTATGTCTATAATATGCTTCTGTAATTTTCTTCTGAACTCTGCTTTAGTATGTCATCAGTTTAGATATGCATTGTTTTCATTATAAGTTCTTTTAGATCTTCTTTATTTTTCTTTTTTACCTAGAGTTATTTTTAAAAGGTGTTTTAATGTTACTGTTTTTGAAAAATTTTATTGCAGTGAGGTCAGAAAGTGTTGCCTGTATCCTGGGTCATTTTTACTTTCTGAAATTTATAGATTTTTTTTTGAAGCCAATAAGTAGCCAATGTCCCTGAAAGTTTCACGAGCACTTCAAAGGAAGATGTATTCTCTATTTTTGGCAGAATTGAAATATAATATTTATATATACTTTATTAATTATGTTATTTAGATCATCTGTATATTTACTTATGTTTGTCCATTTGCTTTGTCATGTTCTGAGAGAGTAAAATTAAAGTCTCATAGTAATATTTATTTCTATTTCTCTTTACATTTACTCTGACTTTTCCTATATATATTGATGCTATGTTATTTGGTTCATATTGATTTTTAACTATTTTAAGTATAACATATTTACAGAAAAGTGTTATTAATCATATGTGTACACTTAGATGAATTATTTCTAAATGAACATACTTGAGTAACCACCACCAAAATAAATATTTAGAATATTTCCAAACAAGACTGGCTAGCCAATTTTTTTAAAAAATTGAAGTTTAGTAACTTTACTGGGTAAGATATGTTTCAGTGTTGACCATGTAGGAGATCAGAATACGCCACCCCAAAATATGACTCTAGGAAACCAGAATATGCCTCTTTGGCATAAGGAATATTTTGAGCTGATTATTTGAAAAAGAGCAGACACAAGAGAAGCTCTGAAAACAGAGTAGCTTACCATTTTTGTAAGGGAAATTTACATTTATAAATTTACGTTCTCCTTTTGTAAGAGTGTCTCTCTCTCTCTGTACCAGGAAGAGAAGGATGACTTTAAAGTACAAGAGACTTGTGTCAGTGGAGAAGGCAAGGACTTAAATCTGCATAATAAGCCTTATTCTGGTTTACCGTGCTTTCCCTGGTCACCTTCCCCTAACTTGCCTCCTCCACACCCTTCTTTCTTTGTTTTTGCTCAGATGGTATTTAAACCCCAATTCTAAGCCACCTTTTTGAGTTACTCATTCTCTGGGTTTTCCCATATGTATATATAGGAGATATACATGTTAATACCTTTCTGTCTGTTTTTCTCTTGTTAATTTGTCTGTTACAGGGTCCCCAGCCTAGAATGTAGAAGGGTAGAGGGAAAAGGATTTTTTCCTCCCCTTCAACCATTTTGGCTCAGTGATCTCTGGCACCTCACTCTTACAATCTCACATCAGAGAACTTGGCTTGAAGTATATCTTTTACATCGTCTCTGTTTTATTCTTTTGTTCTTCTACTTTTACGTATTACAATTACGTATATGTTGGATCTCTTGCTGTCTTCTACATTATTTTCTTTCTAATTCCTTTTAGCTATTTCCATTTTATTCGGCTCACTTTTTTTTCCATTTCTACCTTTTTGCCCCTTGCTTTGTTTTCTGGATGTTTTCCAACTCTTTGCTTTCCTTCTAATTTTGCCTTCATTTCTGTTACAATTTTTTCTTCTTCTTTTCTTAAATCTGTCAGACTATATTTCTAATCCTCTTGTAGTTTTTGTCATTTCTTTTCTGAGTTCTTTTATTTTTTGCTTAAGGCCTTCTTTCATTAAGGAATTAATGTATTAAGTTTCTAATACAATTCATGGTGAAATATATGATCATAATTTTCATCTGCTTTGTTGATTTTTTTTTTTTTTTGGTAAATGCTTTTTTTTGTTACCAAATTTTGCTGCCATATCCATTATCTCTATCTTAAAGTATCTTTGTGTCAATTTTTTGTTAGTTTCTTCTTAATTCACTCGTCACTGAATAAATTGGGTTGTCATGGTCTGTTCAAGTTACTGTAACAAAAATACAGTAAACTGGGTTGCTTATAAACTGTAGACATTTATTTCTGGAGGCTCGGAAGTCCAAGATCAAAGTGCTGGCAGATGAGGTCTCGTGAGGGCTACTTCATAGACAGCTGTCTTTTTGCTATATCCTCACATGGCAGAAGGGATGAGGGAGCTCTGTGGAGTTTCTTTCAAATGAAGGTATTTGTTCCAATTATGAGGGCTGTGCCCTCATGACCTAAGGTCCCAAAGACCTCACCTCCTATTACCACCACTTTGGGGGGTAGGATTTCTACATATGAATTTTGGAGGGACACATTCAGTCTATAGCAGAGGTTCTCCCTGGATCTGCTGAGTATGTTTGGAGATGTAGAGAGGGGAATGCATAATGTTCCAGGTCAGGTGGTTATCAGAGCACAAAGGTTCTGTGGTGCACCATTGCCATGACCATGACTTTTTTAACAACTGAACTTCAGAACTCAGTGCTAGGGCAGGAAATTATGTTACATTTTGCCAAGGGCATAAATTTGCAAATTCATTTGTTAGTCTGTCCTCTGCTTTCTCAGTATGTCTTAAAGTATGGAAAAACATGTTTGGTCTCTGTGTGCTACACATAAAAGTGTGTGTGGGTGTTGGTGTGGGTGTAAATGTGGGTATGTGTGTATGTGTGTGTGCACTCATGTACTTCAGCATGTAGTGGCAGGACAGAAAATGCAACTGTGCCAATTTGGTTGGTTAATCCTCCTTACCGATTAGAATGAAGCATATAAATAACTGATTGAAATTGAAAAACCGCAGATGCAAGGGCAATATTAGACAAATATTTATCCTCTGTCCTCCCCCATAGCTCATATGTCAGTGGTTGCAGCACTTAAGATGGACACACTGAGCTTTGAAGTATTCAAATATAGAGTACTCACCAGAGAATAATCACAAGTGGCTGGAAGTGAATAAATAGAAGGCAGAATAGCTTTATTTCTGACTTAAGTAGTGATAAAATGACTATATTTGATTTTAGGGCTAGTGGTACCAACTAAATTTTTTCTCATTAGGTTTCACTAGGAAACCAAAACAAAGAAAAATCTTACTCAAAACAGTAGCTTTTAAAATGTAATACAAATTTTTTGACTAATGCATAACACAGAGTCCAATTTTAGTCAACTAACTTTACCTGAGATTATATTAATTGTTAAACATTATATGGAGTGGGTTAGGATCACAAATATATAAGTATAGTGTCCTTTCTTCCTGACCTCATAATTTACTAAAACCCATGAACTGTAATCTAAAAATAACTTGGTTGAAAAGTGAATATGGGTGAAGGAGAAATTAATCCTGACAAGGGAATCAGAGAAGACTAGTGTTGGGAAATATGGGTAAGGAAGGTAGGATTTGCAAAGCAGACTTAAAGGGGGAAAGATCTCAAGTGATCCTTGGGTTGGAGTCTGCTGGGGGTCCTGTGAGCACATAGTATGCTCAAAGAACATGTCTTCAGGTGATGGCGTATAGCATGGGGTACATCTTGATAAGCAGATTCAGAATTTTTGAACTTTAAATGATCATAATGCTCATTAAGATTATTTTGCAAACGAAGAAACTAAGTGCAAGAGAAATTAATGGATTCCCTGAATGTCTCAGAGTTATCAGAGGCTGTGCTGGGACTGAAAACATGAACTTCTGCTCAGTGTTTTTCCCAGTATACACACTCCCTCTAGAAGACAGTGGTCAGACTGAAGAAGGCTTTGAATGCCAGGGAAGGAATATGGAAAGGATCTGGGATGATTAGATCTATAATTAGAATATATTGGAGAGAAGAGGAGGTAGATAAAGGAATCAGTTAGGCACAATCTGGGTTATCATAAGAAAAGTGTACCTCAATTCCATTTTGTGGTCTCACACTGCCCTGGGTAGATGGCATATTTGCTAGAATGCTTTCTACCCTTCTGTTTTAAGGAACTGTATGGACATGCAGGATAATAGAAGTATTTATGGCTGTATTTGCTATGTGGGGCCTTAGCATGAATAAGAGAATGAATACCTGCCCATCTAATATGAAGATATGGCTTTGCCCTCTTGAATTACCCTGACCATGTCATGTATATGGCTTCCACTCTTAGGTCATTTGTCCAGGAGGTCACTCCTCCCAAGGCCACCCTTTTGAAAGGAAATAGTAATCTAAAACAAATGAGTATTTTATGCAGGCATAAAATCAACACATATAATTTAATAATCAGACTGAAACTCATTGCTATGGATTTCATTCAATATCAGCATATAAGTACAGCCTTTCATATTTTATCACTTTTTTCTCCTCCATCAACAGCTGAATATGTTTGAAGTTCATCTTCTGTACAAGCAATCAATTCTCAGAAAAACTAGCTGTCAAGCCTACAGCTTGAAGAAAATAAAAAGAGAATAATATCAATAAGCTTCCTGCTGCTTTGTCCTTTATAAATGGTCAGATTTATGCCTGCTACCTATTTTCTGAAGCTAAGCAGTTGGCTTCCAGGAGGGAATAAAGCCCATGTACCATCCACTTTAAAGATCTTGACATTTACCTCTAGGACTAGTTAATTAGCTCTTTGGGTTTTCTCGTTTGAATTAAAGACAAATTAGAATAAAGAGGAAAAAATACATTCAATGGCCTTATGTTTCTGATTTTATTATTGCTTCAGTCTTGCTTGGTGTGGTTGGCTTGAAGTCAAACAGCCAGAAAGCAGAATGCACAGTTGAGATGATAGAGTGACCATAAGAAGTATAATTACTTCATAATTGGGTTTTTACATTCACTGCTAATTACCATGCACCAGAATTGTTACAGTTCAAAAGTAGTAAAAATAACGTCCATAGTTAGGAGCTTTTCGATGAAATGCATATGTAATTTTCTAATGGTGGGAGCTCTGTGGTGATGTCAGCCACAGTGAATTTAGCAATAATTACAATAACTTTGCATTACAGCCGAGTTACCTTTGGAAACTGATGAAAGCCCATAATCCACTTGATTTTTGTTACAGTCGTGCTCTCAGTAAAAGCTTTTAAAGAGTTACCAAGAAATATACTCTCACTGAACGATCAAAATTTTGAGGCTTCAGAGAGCATATAGTTTAGTCAACACCTAATCTGAAAGTAAGTAACATCTTTTTGAAGTTTTATAAGCCTGAAAATGTGAATACCACTTAAGTTATTGATTTCTCAGTAAATTAAATAAAGGAAAACAGAAGATACCGTGACTGCATTATCTTCATCCAGACAGTTTAAGGCAGCAGGCCCCAGCCTTTTTGGCACCAGGGACTAGTTTTGTGGAAGACAGTTCTTCCACGGACCGGGGTGGGGGGTTGGTTTTGGGATGATTCAAGCGCGTTACATTTATTGTGCACTTTATTTCTACTATTATCACATTGTAATGTATAATGAAATAATTATACAACTCACCATAATGAAGAATCATTGGAAACCCTGAGCTTCTTTTCCTGCAACTAGATGGTCCCATCTGGGGGTGATGGGAGACAGTGACACCCATAAGTGTGTTGCTTATGTCCAGTCTACTCCGTGAGATGCAGCTTAATTGTCACTTGCTACTCACTGATAGGGCTTTGATATGAGTCTGCAAGCAGTTGATTTATTACGGTCTCTGTGCAGTCAAACCTCTCTGCTAATGATAATCTGTATTTGCAGCCACTCCGCAGCACTAGCATCACTGCCTCAGCTCCACCTCAGATCATCAGGCATTAGATTCTCATAAGGAGCACACAACCTAGATCCCTCGCATGCGCAGTTCACAGTAGGGTTCGCGCTCCTATGAGAATCTAATGCCGCCGCCGATCTGACAGGAGGTGGAGCTCAGGTGGTAATGCGAGCGATGGGGAGCAGCTGTAAATACAGATGAAGCTTCACTCGCTTGCCCGCTGTTCACCTCCTGCTGTGTGGCCCGGTTCCTAACAGGCCACGGACCGGTACCAGTCCATGGCCCGGGAGTTGGGGACCCCTGGTTTAAGGCATTCAGTATGTACATCAGATAACTCCATAGCAGCTGCTTGCTGTAGTGGATCACTCATTGAGAAAAGATAGGGAAATATGCATAATCATACATTGAGAGAGTTCAATACCATCTTTAGCAAGTCAAATACACCTTTCGCAAATATTCCTATTTACTAAGAAAATCATATACTACTTACTCTAAGAAGGTAGATTCTGAGTAGGAAGAATAATGAAAGCCACATGATTGCGTCTCTTTAATTCTCTTTTACGTTCCCCATTTGCAGAAAATCTCTCTCACCTTGATTAAGTAGTTTAATTTTCCAAGACTGCATCTCTCTTTATGCAGAGCAGGAGAGTAATACTGTTTATGTACAGGAGTAGAGCCAGGAGAGAGTGGACAGTTCAGAAGATGGCTGCTATGACTGCACTAGAACATCAGTTAAAGGTTCCAGTCTTGGGACCCAATAATACAGAAGCAAGTGGTCTCTTGCCACTCTTGATATCAATTTTATGATTCATAATTTAGTTTTACCATGGGTTAGGTGGAGAGCATTAACTAATCAACCTTTTCACCTAAGCCAAGAAGTTTGATTTTTGCAATTGTTTTGAACATAAAAATAATTACTTCGCAGGAATTGGCAAACTACGTCAAGTCCAGCTTTAGCTGGACTAAATCTGTTTTACATTTTTAAAGGATTGCAAACAAAGCAAACAAAGAATATGCCACCAAGACTATGTAGGCTTGCAAACCCTAAAATGTTTACTATCTGACTCTTTACAAAGTTTGTTTACCCCTGCTCTATGGGCTTATACAGCTTTCTAGGATCCTTGAATGAGAAGTACTGAATAATGTATTTTTATTCTTTATTATTTCAAGTCTCTATTGTAAATTACTTTCCTCTCCTCCAGCCTTTCAGCATTTGCAACCAGGGTTATATCTACTCATGCTTCAAGGATGCTATGTTTGTTAAAGTATAAAGGCAGCTCATTGTACGTCAACTATTGTAAGATTTAAGACACTCATCATACTGTCTCTTGTAGTTTGGAGCTATGAGATTTGTATGCATATCTCTTCTTTAGATGCTCAACATTACAGTCAGTTAATTACTGGAGCAACAGTTTGACCAAGGATAAAAAAAGTACATGGTGTTAGAGGGTCTGATTTGTACTCCAGCTTTCTGCTCAGATGTGTCACCTTGGCCAGTGTAGACAAGTTCTCTCAGCTGTGGTTTACACACTAGCCATACAGTCTAGTAGCACCTTCCAGAATTGTGTGACTTACATTAAGAACTCATAGTTAAAAGCATTTTGCTCAGTTGCTCATGCATGGACTCTCAACAGTTATCAGTGGACTCTGAATCTGAGGTCAGAACAATGAATGTACATTCACGGATTTAACTCCAAGTTGGACCATAAAATAATAATACCTATAAAGTAATATACAGTAAGGAATTGATTCATTTTTTTCCATTCAGGTTAATCTGTACCATTTTCCTTATACCCTTTGTATTGGCTGAATTTTTTAGAGAAGACAAATTTTATGACTTAGACGTGGTTGTCTATATTCTGCACTAAGAGAATCTTTACCTCGAAAAGTTACTTATGTAAATGAGCCCAGTTATTAGGCACATTATTTTCAACTGAGAAACAAATTTATGAAGTGAATATTTAAGGGGACATATCAATGAATATTTGTGCAAATATATTGTTGATGTAGGGTTAATGAGTATCTCAGGAGGATCTATTTCTTCATATATATATTTCTCCATATATATATGTGTGTATATATATATATATTATTTTTTTTTAACGTGGCTTCATTTGGAAACATGCCCAGTAGCATGGTAGCTGTGATTGCTAGTGGCTTCCCAATATCTATTATCTCCCTTTCTTGTTAGTAACAGAATCCTTATTTTTAACCTTGGCACATTGGTACCCACTACACTTGCAGCTAGATATGATTATGGGACTAAGTTCTAATCAATGGGATGGTTGCAGAAAAGTTGAGTGCAGACTTCTAGGTAATCTCCTACAAGAGAATGGCTGTATCCTTCTTCTTTCTTTCCTCCATCTTGCTTCCTGGAATGAAGATATAGATGGCTGGAGCTCTAGCAGGCATATTGGAACATAAGGATGAGGATCACACCAAAGAAAAGCGAGTTCAGGGAACTACAAGGTCCCTGAGTTTCTGATGTTTTGAAAGTTTCCACAAAACCTATACTATCTCCCTCCAGACTTACTTTATGTGAGATGGAAGTTAACTTATATCTTTTTAGTTGCTATTATTTGTTTTATTTTCTGCCATAGATAGTCGAATCCAATCATGTCTAATATAGATACCAACAGATTTTATTCGTTCATGGTAAAAGGGAAACATCCATTTATTAAAAATGGGGGAGCTTATTGATTCTATAGCAAGGATCATGAATATGTATTTAAATTTGCATCTTGAAATTGTCTTCAAACACATCAAACCTACCACTAAATAAATAATTGTAAGATATGTGTGTGAATATATATAATGACAAGGAAATATATATATATACATATATATGTATATATATAAAATCACTAGGATACAACCTTCTCTAGACCATTGTAACAAACAACTTGAAGTTCCAGTATTGCATCAGGTCTTGGGCAGAACTGATTAGCCAATCAGAGATCTTATGTCTGTGAAGCAAAAATAAACATCATCTAGGTACATTTCTTTAGCACAAATCAAATTTATTATAGAAAGAGGAAATTCTGCCAAAAATATGTGGATTATATTCTTTTGAAAGAAAAATTGTGTTTCTTGTTCTATTTGTATCTTGTTCCTTCATTTTCAACAGCACTTGTCAGGTGGTACTAATTCATTAACTTCTATCAATGAATAAAACTGCTATTTAACAATCAATGTATGTCTTCTACAAGTGATAAGGTGTAGTTGTGCCTCTGCAAATAAAACACCTTCACTGACCATTCATAATTTTAAATATTTGTTAACTGTGAATTTTCACAAATTGACTAGGTGGAAAAATGTTAGACTCATATGTGAAATAAGGAAAAAATACACATGCATGTAGAAAAATGCCCAGCAATTTTTCATTTTTGAAAGTAATAATAGATTAAAAGTGCAAATTACTTATAAACATATTAAAATAACTAACTGCCCTACAATTAACTCAAAGTATAAGCATTAGTCTCATAAAATAGTAAGCAACTCTTCTTTAAATATCAGGAAACTGAAGGATAGAAAACTTAAAGTCACAGTGAGTAGATACTAGAGGTAGGATAAGAATCCGTATTTCTTTATTTCCAAACTGGTGCTCCCTTGGACATGCTGTAAGACATTTTAAAAATGATGAATTATGGATGGACGTCACGCTGTTGTTGACTCTTCTGAGCAAGAGATTTAAAATTCAATTCTAGCTTGTATAAAAGTTTTGGAATTAATTGTAGACATCTGCCACTTTCCTTGCTCTGTCCTTTAGCAGAAGAGATTATCACTAACCTTCTGTCATTCGTGTTGCTATCACATTCTGCCTCCCACTGGATTCCACTGCTCCCTCATCAGAGCACATATATTACCTTCCTACGGCCCAGAGGTGGAAAATAATATGGAGTCAAATCAAACTCAAGGAAATAAGAACCCTGAAGTTTTAATGATACAGCTGGTTTTGGTATTTTAAATTCTCTAGTTCATTAATAAAAACCCTGCACTTGCTGCTACTATCCTAAAGCCAATAAATACTGGAAAAGTGCAAACACTTTTCTGAAATATCAATATTATCTACTAAATAAATTATTTACTAAGTAACCAATGACATTAAACCACGGAAAATGGAAAGAGAGAAGTTACTGGACAAAAATAAGTCACAGTGGAACTGTTCTGGCCAACTGGTTTGGGCCAAACTCAGAAAAAAGCACTAAGGAAGTAATTTTATAAAGAGGAATGATGATCTGGACAACTCCTGGTATTTGTTTCTACCAGTAAAACCTTCTAGAATAAAGTCACATGATAGATGGCGTCCAGTGGGAGATTGTAGCTACAAAGGGGGAGGGACAGAAGGCCGAGTTTTGGTTTTCTCTTTGCATCATCTCCCCATCCTCCTACAAAACTTCGTAATTGCATTCAGCCCTTTCTTGACTCCATTTCATTGTTACTATTTCTGCGTCTCTAGGCAATATATTTTCTTTTCTCAATGAGAAAACTGTATTTGCTGCTTTGTTTTCAGATGGCCAGTGTTATTAACCATGTGTTTCTATATGATGAGTGCTTAAGGTGAAGAGATTGTGTAGGTTATTGATTAGTGGAAGAAAGATAAAATGAGCTAATTGAGTGGTATTTGGAAAATCTGTCAGGATCTGCCTCCATGGAATGGCATAAAAAAACTAAAAGCTGGTAAGAGTTCACAAGTAAACGGGAGTCGAGTACTAACAATTTGACATATATGATGACAGTGGGTGGAAAAAAAACAAAAGGACTGATCCAAGAGGAAAAGTAATGTTACTGTTAATTATAAATCATGCACAGACACTTCATTCAGGAAAAACTGTACCATAGGACACAGCTACAATCGTTGTTATTAGAAGTGTGTCTTTGTGCATTCATATCAGTTTTAGGAAGAGACAATAAGCTGATTGTGAGAGCGGAATAGGAGCCAAGTTTTGTGACAGAGTTCCAGAGAGGGAAATTTGTTAATGCCTTCTGGCAAGATAGAGAGGGTTCAGAAGGCAAAGTGTTTCTTAAAGGAGAAAGTGGAGAACTCAGAAAGGAAAAGTTGAATGACGACTTCACCTCCCTGGTCTTCAGAAATTACGTACAATTGCTGACCTCAGAGTACTAGAGGAAGCAAAACTCAGACCTACAGCCTGGAGAAGCAAGTATAAAGCTCAGAATGTTTAGGAGAATTACTGGCCAAAGAGTCTGGAGAGATGGGAGAATGAGAGTAACAGTATTGAGTGCAGGTCACATAGAGTAAAGCCTTGACCCCAGCATTCAGACATTGCAGAGTTGTAGGGAGTTCCTGGTTTTCTGTGTCATTCACATAATTAATACTTGTTGCATTTTTAGTCTACTTTCCTCCAGTTGTATTCTAATGGGTACAAGTGGCAACTGCCCACTGTAGCGCCTCTTCGGAGATTGCTTGGGGTCTTCAAGTTCAGTGAAGCACTGGACTTTCCATCACATAACTCAGACTCTTGAGGAATATCAACACCATGGTTACTATCATCAAGTATGAATAAGTCATACTCTCCAAACTCAGGAGTATAAGAAATATAATATTCTTTCTTTTCTAAAGCTCCACTTAATTTTTTTATTTCAATTGCCTCTTTTGTCTGACTGGCAGGAGGAGAGAGGAACAAAACTCAGACTATAACCTTAATGTTACAAGGTGTCCTTCACTCTCATTTATCCACAAATCTGTGATATTTGCAATGCTTAGGTGGCTGGGGTGCAGGGAGTCCATTCAGCCACTGGTTATCCATAGGTCCTTGGTTACTCTGCCCCAATCTTCTTGTTACTCACCCCATCCTTGGTTACCCTGCTCCATCATTGGTTAAATTAACTCATAAAGACCTTCACATACCTCAGTTCCCTGCCATTTCTGTGCCACTGCTGAGGGCATAGGCATCTTTGCCAAAGTTGCCTATGGTCCTACCTGCCCTAGCACATACCCAATCACTCCTCTCTCAAGTCAGGTTACTTTCTGTTGGCATTGAACCAAAGGGCACCAGACATGTTTGGTCTGAAGAGCCATCAAACTATTATATCTCACCCCTCCTTTTTCCCACTCCAACTCTACCATATTTTTTCAGATAACCACTAATCCTCTTAAAAGTTGTTCTAGAGTAGTAAACAGCATAATCTCCTGAATGGTTTTGGCTGTGCTCCAGGTGCAAAGAAGACATAAGTTGGCAAACTGCTTGAAATGGGGTGGGGGAGGGGAGGGGAAGATAGGAAGAAAAACAAAAAATTAACATCATGAAATATTATTTAGCTTAATGTTTATTTTTTAGATATCAGATAGTCCAATAAGAGGCATGATTTGTGTTTGCCTAAATCATTGTCATTACTCAAGCATCACTGGGCTGACAACCCAATGACTTACTTCCCTTTCAAATGCCAATGTTAAAGATACTTTAAAACACTTAAGTAGGTGGTTGTTACTGATCGCAATAAGCATTCTGCTGTAGATTGAAACATCATGAGATTCAAAAGAGAAGAAAGAAAAAACTTACTGCAGGATTCCTCCAGGATTTATTGTTTTCATGCAACTTGGAGGTCTCTGGTAATGATGAATTTATGATCCATATTACATATTTTAAAATAATCTGCAGCTCCCTGAATACATTTAATCTCAAACATATTTCCTTTCCGTTATATGATAGATGAAAATTTCAGAATCTTTTTGTTGAGTTTACATCTTATGCTTCAGGATGTTTTGGCTGGGTGACTTGATATTTGAGGAATTTTTTCTGTGAAACAGCATGTTGAATTTTAAAGTGAAAAAATGAATAAAGAATGCCATTCTTGTGCCCCTAGAATCCACCAAAATGGGATTTGATTAATTTTCTTTGTTAATTTTATCTATTTCCTGAAGTTGTCTTTTTTAGTGAAAGCTCTACTCCAGTTAAGAGCTTCGTATCTATTGAGAATGTGAAATCTTACTCAGATATGCAAAAAGATATGTTCAAGAATGTTTGCCAAAATTGTTTACAGTAATAGAGAGTTGAAAATAATTTAAATGTCATCTTGAAGAAGAGACAAATAAAATGTTATATGACAGTGATAGAACACAAGTTTACAGAATTAGCAAAACCTGTCTATCATGAATAAATTTCAAAAACATAAGTTTGAGTTATAAATTAAGCTAAGTGAGATGTAACATAATGCCATTTATGCAAATTACAAATACCATACTATTCATGGACATGTACATGAGTGTGTATACATGTGTATATATGTATTTATAAATATACATTATGTATTATATATGTGTGTTATACACATGTACACATTTGTGAGATATATATCACACACATATATAGACACATAATTATTATATATGTATAATAACTAATTATATATACACATATATGTGATATATATCACATAATAATACACAATGTATATTTTATATAAACAAATATACAGATATATACATTATATATGTATACATATATATATATATGTAGAAGAACTCATAATAAAAGCATTTATCTGTGGAGAGAAAAGATCGAAATTAGATTAGGAATGTGAGCCTAAGGGGAAATTAATAAAATTAAAAATTAAATTAAATATGGGCAATGCATAGACTCCTTCAAGTCAGATGTCAAATTCAAATGTCACCTTTCTCAATGAGGCTTACTTTGTCCACTCCAACTCCTGATCCCCTTAATTTGCTTTCATTACTCTTTTCTCATATCATCTAATATGATGATCAATTAGAATCTTGGCAGAAAGCAAAATATCTCAGATGACAGAAACAAAATATCTCAAGAGACTAATGAAAGGACTGATTGCGGAATTGTGGTCAAGGTTAAGGGAACTGATAAGGAATGCTGAGACACCTAGAGACCTGAAGAAGGAGCAGAGGGCGAAAGTGGTTTATTGGAATCCAGAGAGAGTTAGAGCCTTGCAAGAGGAAGACACCCAAGAGGAGGTGTAGCTGGGCAGGGACACAGCTTTTGCCAGAAATGCAGCCCAAAGTAGGGAGGAAGTAGGGAAGAAGTAACCTGACATACACCTCACACTGGCCCAACTCAACCAGAAGCCAACTGGCAAGGGAGCCTGGGTGCTGTTCATAGGGCAGAGAATGGATTTGGGGAGGAGTGGGGAAAACAGAATAACCAGGATATGTCATATAAAAATATTTAATAAGTAGAAAATAAATGAATAAATTTATAATAAAATGTGTTTATATTATACATTTTTTATTTATTATCTGTCTCTCCCTGCTAGAATGTAAGTTCCAAGAGGCAAGGATCATTGTTTTATTCACTGATGTATCCCAAGTGCCTAGAGAGTGCCAGGTATAAATAGGTCATCGATAAATAATTGTTAAATGAATGGTATGCCACTAATTAAGGATTATGTTTAATATACTTTTTGGAACCTGAGATAGAATAAGAAAAGATGATTAGTTCTGGGTCAATTAGACATCAGAAAATAGTGATTTTTATAATTATGGGGAAATTTTTCTGCGTTGAATCAATTAATTTTTATATTTTATAGTTAGATGCAGCACAAATGGAGTTAATAAATTACCTTAAGATTCCAGACTAATACATCTGTACCTAAATCTTACAGATATGTGAAAGGCTGAGCTTCCTGCATATCCAGATCCTGTCTTCTGCAGACAACCCTATGTAAAGAACAGGCATTGGAGCAAGTCCTTGTCAATGATTTCAGCGATCATAGTGACTAAATCCAAACGAAAGCATACAAAGGTTATGCTGTAGGAAAGCACTTCAGAATGATTCCTCCATATCTTGAGGTCAGCTAACAATATCCCATCAGTTCACTGGCCACCCCTCATTTCCCTTCCTGTTTTAGCTAGTCAGCATTCATCTCTAGTAATCTTCCAAGTTCTTAGGAAGTGTTAACGACCAAGAATTATTTTAGAGGCTTGCCTCCTATGAAAGATGTTCCTGACATGAATTCCCATCCCAAGGGCAGATGATGTCCAAACCCCTTATAATATGTCCTTGATGGTTACTGTTCTAAACACTCAGATACCACAAGAATCAGTTTATGCTGCTTGAAGCATGGCTTTACGTACTTAATATTACAATGAAGTATTTTGCCTAGCACCTTAATAAACTAAACTGCCTGAGGCCTTAATGAGGTGAAGTGTGTCCAGTGACTTTCAACTCTGGTCTTGAAAGCTTTTAAGTACTAAAATAATTTGCATATTGTCTCATCCGCCCATATCTGAACAGTTTATTGAGTAACGGGATAATTTTAGATTGCTCGGAAAAAATGTCAACTTAATCGTAGAGGGAAAGGCGATGGGATTGCTGTCTGTGTTGTTTTTTTATAGACGGTCTTAGAATTCTTTGACAGTCCTCCCATTGAGAGATGGAGGCTCTGTCTCTCCCTTTGGTCCTGTGTTCTGTGACTGTTTGACAAATAGAGGACAGCATAAGTGACACTGTGCCAGCTTCTGGCTCCGAAGACTTAAGAAACTGGTAGCTCCTACTACCTGAGTTTTGGGCTAGTAGTGGCTCTTCACACCCAGCCACCCTCCTCTGAGGAAGCCTACCAGTCACATGGGAGAGGCCACGTGCACACATTCTAGCTGACAACCCTAGCTAAGGTCCTGGCCAACAGCCAGCATCAACCCCCAGACATATGAGTGAATGAGACTTCGGATGATTCCAACCTCCAGCCATTGAGTCATTCTAACCTTTCAGCCACCAGAGCTGGCAGTGCATGAGCTCTGACCAAATTGCAGACTCGTGAGCAACATGAGTAATTGTTGTTTTTGTCCAACGATTTTGGGGTAGTTTGTTCCACAGCAATAGATAATCAGAGCACTATTCCAGCTTCTCGATGGCTACAGAAATCTTACTCAGCATATCTCCCACTTGTGGATATCGGAATTTTAAGTTAGAAAAGTTTTGCTCTGTGTTCTTCAGTATACAAACTGAAAGAAGCTGTACATTTCTTTTTAGATTAATAAATATCAGGTTTGGTTAATCGAAGCATTTTGTGAATTAACATACTTAGGATAAAAGGAGAGCAAAATTATCTAAAATGCTTTTCTGAACCATTGAGCTGGCCTAAAGAGAATCTAAGGATTTTTAAGAATCCATATTTTCAGCCATTCTAAAACCATCTTCCTCCTTCTTTCTCAGAGAGAAACCTTTCATTCACTCAGCTCCCTCCACACCCACCTTGGCCTGCATAGACTGCCACTTTAATAACCATCTGGTTTTCTTCAAGTACCATCACCATATTTTCTTTCTTCACATCCCACCTCTAAAAAGTATGTTTGTCTTGTATCCATGTCTGCTTTGTTAGTTCCCAGTCAGTACTCATTTCTGGCTTGATGCCAGAGTTGATTAGCTAAAATCATTTAATTTAGTAAAGATTGTTCATTATCAGGAAGACTAGGTTTTACTAGCATCTTGACATTAGAATATCTAGTATTTATTTAGGTTAAGTATTTGCTGTCTGGCTGTTCTGTATTTACTTCATTTTCTTCTCTGTTTGTAGCTTTCCTGGACTTACAGAAACCAAGAAAATTAAAATAAGGGTGTAATTAATGAAAGCAGATCAAACCATCAAGGTGTATAATTTGTTATGACAAGTTCTAACCTCTTTTGTTCACAAAATTCTAAAAAATGAAAGTGAACTAGCAAACATTTCAGTTTTCAGCTAAGTACTTATTGTCCTTGGAAGAAAAAATTGAATATGTGAGTCTATACTGAATTATTTTCATTCTTGACATTTTTATATTTATTTTATTTTTAAAATTTATTTATTGAAGTATAGTTTGATTTACAATGTTGTGTTAATTTCTGCTATACAGCAAAATGATTCAGTTATACATAGATATATTCTTTTCCATTATGGTTAATTACACAATACTGAATATACTTCCCTGTGCTATACAGTAGGACCTTGTTGTTTATCCATTCTATATATGCTAGTTTGCATCTGCTAATCCCAGACCCCCAGTTCATCCCTCCCCACCCTCCATTCCGGCAACCACAAGTCTGTTCTCTGTATTTGTGAGTCTGTTTCTGCTTCATAGATAAGTTCATTTGTGTCATATTTTAGATTCCACATATAAGTGATATCATATGGTATTTGTCTTTATCTGACTTACTTCTCTTAGTATGATAATCTCTAGGCCCATCCATGTTGCTGCAAATGGCATTATTTCATTCTTTTTTATGGCTGGGTAGTATTCCTTTGTGTGTGTGTATATATATATATATATATATATATATATATACACACACACACCACATCTTTATCCATTTATCTGATGATGAACATTTAGGTTGTTTCCACGTCTTCGGTATTGTGAGTAGTGCTGCTATGAACATAGGGGGTGCATGTATCATTTCAAATTATAGTTTTGTCCAGATATATGCTCAGGAGTGGAATTGCAGGATCATATAGTAACTCTATTTTTAGTTTTTTGAAGAACCTCCATGATGGTTTCCATAGTGGCTGCACCAATTTACATTCCCACCAACAGTGTAAGAGGGTTCCCTTTTCTCCAAACCGTCTCCAGCATTTGTTATTTGTAGACTTTTTTTTTTTAACATCTTTATTAGAGTATAATTGCTTTACAATGGTGTGTCAGTTTCTGCTTTATAACAAAGTGAATCAGTTATACATATACATATGTCCCCATATCTCTTCCCTCTTGCATCTCCCTCCCTCCCATCCCCCCTATCCCACCCCTCTAGGTGGTCACAAAGCACAGAGCTGATCTCCCTGTGCTATGCAGCTGCTTCCCACTAGCTATCTATTTTACGTTTGGTGGTGTATATATCTCCATGCCACTCTCTCACTTTGTCCCAGCTTACCCTTCCCCCTCCCCGTATCCTCAAGTCCATTCTCTAGTAGGTCTGCATCTTTATTCCCATCTTGCCCCTAGGTTTTTCTGACCATTTTCTTTTATTTTTTATTTTATTTTATTTTATTTTTTTTGTAGACTTTTTAATGATGGCCATTCTGACTGGTGTGAGGTGGTACCTCATTGTAGTTTTGATTTGCATTTCTCTAATAATTAACGATGATGAGTATCTTTTCATGTGCCTATTGGCCATCTGTATATCTTCTTTGGAGAAATGTCTATTTAGGTCTTCTGCCCATTTTTTGATTGGGTTATTTTTTGTTGTTGTTGTTATT
This sequence comes from Eubalaena glacialis, assembly GCF_028564815.1. Taxonomy (NCBI): domain Eukaryota; kingdom Metazoa; phylum Chordata; class Mammalia; order Artiodactyla; family Balaenidae; genus Eubalaena; species Eubalaena glacialis. The sequence goes on from NC_083721.1 coordinate 116,334,249, forward strand.
GAGTTGTATGAGCTGTTTGTATATTTTGGAAATTAAGCCTTTGTCAATCGCATCATTTGCAAATACTTTCTGCCAGTCCGTAAGTTGTCTTTTCGTTTTGTTTATGGTTTCCTTTGCTGTGCAAAAGCTTATAAGTTTGATTAGGTCCCATTTGTTTATTTTTGCTTTTATTTCTATTGCCTTGGGAGACTGACCTAAGAAAACATTGGTACGATTTATGTCCAAGAATGTTTTGCCTATGTTCTCTTCTAGGAGTTTTATGGTGTCATGTCTTAAATTTGTCTTTAAGCCGTTTTGAGTTTATTTTTGTGCATGGTGTGAGGGTTTGTTCTAACTTCATTGATTTACGTGCGGCTGTCCCAACTTTCCCAACACCAAAAAATATGGAATGCTTCACAAATTTGTGTGTCATCCTTGCGCAGGGGCCATTCTTCTCTGTATCGTTCCAATTTTAGTGTATGTGCTGCGAAAGCAAGCATGGCATTTATATTTTTAGATGTTTGTAATGGGTTACTTAATTTAAAAACATATCAATTTAAGTCAACTATGTAAATAATTTGCATGCTATATTCTTTTCTAAAATTTTGTTTACTCTTTTTTAAAAAATCCAAAAACATATTTTAGAAAGTCCAAACAATAAAAAAGCATGATTTTAACAGAAAAAGTTCTTCTGATCCACTAACTCCCACCTCCCCCATGGAATACTTTCCAATTTGTTATTCTTATTCCTACCTGGTGCCCAGGAAAACACCTGCCGAATTTGGTCTTCACTGTGGGAAAATTCATGAATCATTTTTACATCACTCCTTTGACATTTCCTAATAAAACAGACATGACAATTAGAATCAATCTAAAGAAGTTTATTTTAGAATTACATACTTTGTAATCCATAAAGCTAAGTGTCATCTCCGAAGGCGGAATTGAATCTTGTGTCTTTCCTAATGTAAGAGACAACAGAATGATTTTTTTCAGATTTGTTTTGCAGTAAGCTTGAAAATATTTTAAAATATAAATTATGTCTTCATATTCATTATCTTAAATTGTCTAAAAAATTTATTTCAAGGAAATGAGCACAATTTTACATGATAAAATGGGGCCTCAAAAATTTAAGCAAATCTTCAAAATATGTAAATAAAAAGTAGAAATGACAAGAACCCAGAGCTTCATTGCTCTCCTAAGACTGCACTGCTGAGCTGACAGCGATTAAGTAAAAGTTATCATTGGACAGTTCAGGTAACTGCAGTGTAAATAACATTGCTCCCATTCTGTCTGTTGTAATGAAATGCTGCTTGTTATTCACAGAGTAAAACCTGTGCCCTATTGAACTCTTTTCCCAAAGAAATGAGACAAATTGAAGGATCACCTAAATTCACATTTTGTCACAAGTAACTTCCGTTGTAATTTAACCCATAAACTTACATTTCAGGTTTTCCAATAGGTGATATAAAAAAGAAAAAAAAATTTACCAGAATGACATTTTTATCACAACTGAAACTTGATATGATTCCTATAATCTTATCAGCTCTTAGAGCATCTCGTAAAGGAACAGAGGCCTTATTCTTAGTTGAGTGTACACCATCTTGCAGGGGAAAACACTGGGCCATGGTGTATTGTACTTGTTTGCTTAGCAAACTTTTATCGAGTACCTGTTATATGACAGGCACTGTTACAGGCACTGAGGATACAGCGGGGAACAAACTAGATCTAGCCTCAGCTCTCATGGAGCTTATATCCCAGTGAAGGGAAGCAGATAGTGCAGGAGTCCCCAGCCCCCAGGCCTTGGACTGGTACTGGTCTGCAGCCTGTTAGGAACCGGGAAGCACAGCAGGAGGTGAGCGGCGGGTGAGCGAGTGAAGCTTCATCTGCCCTCCCCAGCGCTCGCATTACCACCTGAACCATCCTCCCGCCCTCCCGTCCGTGGAAAAATTGTCTACCATGAAAGCGGCCCCTGGTGCCAAAAAGGTTGGGGACCGTTGAGATAGTGGACACCAAAATCAACAAACGTGATAATCATAGGTAGTAAGATAATTATGGATATGAATAAATATGGATAGTCAGAAAATAAGGTGATGACATAGGGTGGGGAGGACTTGGATGTGGGTATATTGGGGAAGACCTCTCTGGAAGTGAAAGCAGAGCAATGTTCTGGAGGAGGGTGAGCCCCAGCCCTGAAAAGAGTAGTGGGGAGCACGCAGGCAGAGCTAATCCAGACCTTATATTGGACACACGAATGTTCCATAATCATCAGAGTCCACATCTTTAAATTTGAGTGCATTGTTTTTCTTTCTATTTTCCAGAAACTAGTTTTCTTTGCCAGCTATCTCATTTTCTGTCATCAATCCTCTAATTCACTTATAGAGAACAGAAGGAATTGATCAATATACTGATGGCAGCCAAACTGCCCTGGTTCGCTGGTTAGCTCAGGGGTAAATTCAGTTACTGAAAATTAACTTTCCCTAGCAAAAAAGCGTAAAGGAACTACAGAGAAAATTATTGGTAGATTAGACTTTCTGGCTACTGTTACAGAAGGAACTGATCAGGTTGGGACTCAAAAGAAAGATAATCTAAATCAGACAGAATTAGGATGTCAAAAAAAGATTATCTAGGTTATTAACAAAGACCATGCAATCAGGTGTTTTAGAATAATCTTATACTGGCACAAAAACAGAAATATAGATCAGTGGAACAGGATAGAAAGTCCAGAGATAAACCCACGCACCTATGGTCAACTAATCTATGACAAAGGAGGCAAGAATATACAATGGAGAAAAGACAGTCTCTTCAATAAGTGGTGCTGGGGAAACTGGACAGCTACATGTAAAAGAACGAAATTAGAACACTCCCTGACACCACACACTAAAATAAACTCAAAATGGATTAGAGACCTAAATGTAAGACTGGACACTCTAAAACTCTTAGAGGAAAACATAGGAAGAACACTCTTTGACATAAATCACAGCAAGATCTTTTTTGACCCACCTCCTAGAGTAATGGAAATAAAAACAAAAATAAGCAAATGGGACCTAATGAAACTTAAAAGCTTTTGCAAAGCAAAGGAAACTACAATCAAGATGAAAAGACAACCCTCAGAATGGGAGAAAATATTTGCAAATGAATCAACGGACAAAGGATTTATCTCCAAAATGTATAAACAGCTCATGCAATATTAAAAAAACAACAGCCCAATCAAAAAATGGGCAGAAGACCCAAATAGACGTTTCTCCAAAGAAGACATACAGATGGCCAAGAAGCACATGAAAAGCTGCTCAACATCACTAATTATTAGAGAAATGCAAATCAAAACTACAATGAGGTTTTACCTCACAACAATTAGAATGGGCATCGTCAGAAAATCAACAGACAGCAAATGCTGGAGAGGGTGTGGAGAAAAGGGAACCCTCTTGCACTCTTGGTGGGAATGTAAATTGATACAGCCACTATGGAGAACAGTATGGAGGTTCCTTAAAAAACTAAAAACAGAATTACCATATGATCCAGCAATCCCACTACTGGGCATATACCCAGAGAAAACCATAATTCAAAAAGACACATGCACCCCAATATTCATTGCAGCACTGTTTACAATAGCCAGGTCATGGAAGCAACCGAAATGCCCATCAACAGACGAATGGATAAAGAAGATGTGGTACATATATACAATGGAATATTACTCAGCCATAAAAAGGAACGAAATTGGGTCACTTGTAGAGACGTGGATGGATCTAGAGACTGTCATACAGAGTGAAGTAAGTCAGAAAAGGAAAAGCAAATATCGTATATTAATGCATGTATGTGGAACCTAGAAAAATGGTACAGATGAACCGGTTTGCAGGGCAGAAATAGAGTCTCAGATGTAGAGGACAAACGTATGGACACCAAGGGGGGAAAGTTGGCAGGGGAGGGGTGGTGGTGGGATGAATTGGGAGATTGGGATTGACATATATACACTAATATGTATAAAATAGATAACTAATAAGAAAAGCAAAAAACAAAAAAATGAATAATCTTAGACCCATAATACAAGTTAAACTATCATATATATTTCTTGTTATATTTACATGTATTATGTGAAATTAATAATTGCTAAGTTAATATACAAATGAAATTGTCCATTAAGAAACCTGTACGCAGTTCATACATGGTGTTGATTTAGGTTTTTTTCTTGGTTTTTTTAAAATTTATTTTCTTTATTTCATATAAAGTGTAAGTCATATCTTACAGCTTGATGTTAAAAATTCAATTTAAAAATTTTAAATTGATTCGGTACTATTGTGAGTCCCATATTCCATGGATCCCACCATCCATGATGCTAATTTTGACCCTCTCCTTAAGTTATGAAATTCTGAATGTAATCTGTGTGATTTCTAAGGAATTTTAAAAAATCTGATTCTTCATCAATCATACACCTAATGATTTTAATACCAATCGTTAATTCTTGCCTGACCCAGTATTTTCATCAGGGTTTGTGAAAGTTTTGCTTCTAACATATTATTCCTTCTACATATATTAGTTGTCCTTCTTTTTTTCCTTCCTTTCACAAATAGTCTCTTTCCTCATCTCTCCCTAGAATTACAAAGCAGCATCGTTTCTTCTAAGGAACATTCCTAGACCACCAGGTTGGGCTAAGTGTCCCATATCTAAACTCTCTTAGCCCTCTACACAAAGCCCTTTACTAGTCCTTTACCAAAGCATATCAAGATAAGGCTGCAAGCACTTCAAAGGCAGGGCCAGAGTATTATCATTCATTGTGTGTATAATGTTCCTGACGCCTTGTGGGAGCTTAGTACACGATAACCTGAAACAAACTGCTTTCACTCAGCTAGCAATGCAGTCTCTGTTTCTACATTCTGAAGAGAAATATGTGTTCACTGAGACTTCCTAGAAGAAAACTTGGAAGAATTCCTTTAAAATCATGGAGTGGGGAAGGCCTGTCTGAAGTATGGCTCAAAATTCAGAAGACAGGAAAGAAAAGATTGATGGATTTTATGCCACATACACACACACACACACATACACACTAACTTTTACATTACAATAAATGGGAAGCAGCCGCATAGCACAGGGAGATCAGCTCTGTGCTTTGTGACCACCTAGAGGGGTGGGATAGGGAGGGTGGGAGGGAGACGCAAGAGGGAGGAGATATGGGGATATATGTATATGTGTAGCTGATTCACTTTGTTATAAAGCAGAAACTAACACACCATTGTAAAGCAATTATACTCCAATAAAGATGTTTAAAAAAAAACAAAACCCTGGGGAAAATATTTGCATCTCATACTCCAGACAAAAAATTAATTTCCCTAGTTTATGAAGCAGTCCTAGAAAGTGAAAAGAAAAGATCAATGAATACAATAGAAAATAGGCAAAAGACATGGACAGACAGTTCACAGAACATAAAATTCAAATGGCCCTCAATCTTACGAAAAGATCTTCAAAAAAGAGCATTTACCGATAAAAAGAGAAATATGAAATTCACACTGCAGTCTCATTTCTTACCTATCAGATTGGCAAAAATCCACAAATCTGAGAACATACTCTATTGTCACGTTGGTGGAGAAAGGATTTCTATATATTCCTGGTAGAAATGCAAAATGGTACAACCTCTATAGAAGGAAAACTGGCAATATTTACTAGATCTGAAGACGTATCTACCTTTGACTCAGTCATCTCACTTCTGGGAGTTTATTCCATCAATATATCTACACATGTATGGAACCAGTTACATAAATTACAGCACATCCACACAATGGACTGTTATGCAACCACAAGAAAGAATGATGAGGACCTCTAGTGACTGGTACAGGATGATCTCCAGGATAGACTGCTAATGAAAAGAGTAGGGTGTGAGTATAAAGAGTGTAAGAGGGAGGAAAGGACTATATATATTCATATTTTCTTGTGTTAAAGAATCATGCAAGGACAAACAAGAAGCTAATAGAATCATTACCCAGAATGAGTAGAGGAAAGAATGAGAAGAAAAGGCAGTGACAGAGGCAAGATTTCTCTGTGTGTACTTTATTGTTTTGACTTGTGAATCATTCATGTAAATGTAAGTATTAAAAATTATTTGTTAAAAAAGCACTGCCTTTCCAAAAAGAACAGGGCTATGAATATTAGTTTTGTGTATACACTTTCTATTTATTTTTATTCAGATAAGATTACAGTTATATATGCAGAAATAAATGTCACAATATATGAATGTACAAAGAAGAGAGCTTGATATAGTGGGAAAAGCATAATTTTAGAACCAGAGAGATCAGGATTCAAATTATAGCTCTACCATATAATTAGGGATTTGATCTTGGTTTCTTTCATTTATTTTCTTCTTCTTTAAAATGAGACTAATGACGTCAGCCTTCTAAAGCTCTTGTAAGGGTCAATTGAAAGAAGGTGTGTAAGAGTCCTAGTACATCATCTAGCTCACCATTCACACAGCTAACAGATGTAGGGTCTGGAATTTGACCAAGCTGTTTGCTTTTTAGAAGCTCTCTTCCTTGCATACACTCACATACTGTGACAGTTATGAATCAAGAATAATTCTCTTCCCTTCTGGTCATCCTAACCACTCCTTGGAAATTTAGTCCAGATCTTACTTCATGAAGATTTCTAGGGATCCTATTTCATTTATGGTTAGTACTACAAAAACTGTATGAGTTTCATGTTTTATATATTCATTTTTTGTCTCCTAAGAACCCTAGATTTTAAAAATTCTTTCCTGCATTTTAAAACAATAACTAAGCACATAATAAATGCTCAATAAAATTTTGTTGCTCTTGTTTTGTTTCTATATGTGACAGAAAGCCTAAATATTAAGTAGCAAAGCCTAATCTAAGTCTAGAGTACCAACAGTTTTTGATCTGTACAACCTTTAATTAATGCCTTTTTGCAGACTGCTAAATGCATTTCTCTTATATCTAATACTTGCAGGTGTTAAGATTATTTTTAATGAAAAAGTAGTGTGCTCAGGAATAAAATAAGATAATAATAATAAAATAATAATAATAAAAATAAGAAATGCTTAGATTTGGGGAATTCCCTGGTGGTCCAGTAGTTAGGACTTTGTGCTTTCACTGCCGAGTTCGCGGGTTCAGTCCCTGGTCAGGGAACTTAGATCCTGCAAGCCACGTGGCGTGGCCAAAAAAATAAAGAAAAAAAAAAAAAGAAGAAATGCGTATACTTGGAGCACAATATCATTTAAATATTTTCCATTCTGGTGTTTTATAATATTATTATAAGTCAGGTTATAACACCATCAAAACTGACATTTAATTATAAATATGGCAATTTTTCACTTGGCTACTCTTTCTTAATAAATTATTTTTTAATAGACTTTATTTTTTAGAGTAGTTTTAGGTTCACAGAAAAATGGAGTGGAAGATACACAGACTTCCCACATGCCCTTTACCCCAATATAAGATACATAGATTTCCGTATTATAAACACCCTCCCATCAGAGTTGGTACATTTTTTACAAGTGATGAACCTACATTGACATATTGTAATCACCCAAAGTCTATAGTTTACATTAGGATTCACTCTTGGTTCTGTACATTTTGTGGATTTGAGCAAATCTATAATGACATGTATCCACCTTTTTAGTACAATACAGAGTATTTTCACTGACCTAAAAATTCTCTGTGCTCCTGTTATTCGTCCTTTCCTGTCTCCTAATCCCTGAAAATCACTGATCTTTTTATTGTCTCCATGGTTTTGCCTTTTGTAGAAGGTCACACAGTAGGAATCATACACTATGTAGGCTTTTCAGATTGGCTTCTTCAACTTAGTATTATGCATTTAAATGTCCTCCATGTTTTTTCATGGCTTGATAGCTCATTTCTTTTTAGCACTGAATAATATTTCATTGTCTGGATGTACCACAGTTTATTTACCCATTCAGCTACTGAAGGACATCTTGGTTGCTTCCAAGCTTTGGCAGTTATGAATAAAGCTGCTATAGACATCCATGTGCAGGTTTTTGTGTGAATGTAAGTTTTAGTTTCATTTGGGTATATACCAAAGAGTGCAATTGTTGGATCATATGGTAAGAGTATGTTTAATTTTGTAAGAAACCACCAAACTGCCTTCCAAATAGCTTTATCATCTTATATTTCACCAGCAATGAGTGGGAGTTCTTGTTACTCCATACTCATTAGTCTCATTGTTCTCACCAGCCTTGTGGTGTTGCTAGTGTCCAGATTTCGGTCATCTAATAGGTGTGTAGTGGTATCTCACTGTTGTTTTAATTTGCATTTCCCTGATGACATATGATGTGGAGCATGTTTTCATGTTTATTTGCTATTTGTGTATCTTCTTTGGTGAGGTGTCTGTTAGGGTCTTTGGCCCACTTTTTGGTCAGGTTGTTTGTTTTCTTATTGTTGAATTTTAAGAGTTCTTTGTATATATATGTGTGTGTATATATATATATATATTTTTTTTTTTTTTTAATTTCTTGGCTGTGCCACGTGGCACATGGGATCTTAGTTCCTCAATCAGGGATCACACCTGTGCCCCCTGCATAGGAAGTGCAGAGTCTTAACCACTGGACCACCAGGGAAGTCCAAGAGTTCTTTATATATTTTGGATAACATTCCTTTGTCAGATGTATCTTTTGCAAATATTTTTTTCCCAGTCTGTGGCTTGTCTTTTCATTCTCTTGACATTTTCTTTCACAGAGCAGAAATTTTTAATTTTAATGAAGTTCAGCTTATCAGTTCTTTTTTTCATGGATTGTGCCTGTGGTGTCCTATCTGTTTTTTTTTGTTTTTGCTGCATTGGGTCTTCATTGCTGCATGCAGGCTTTCTCTAGTTGCGGCGAGTGGAGGCTACTCTTTGTTGCGGTGCGTGGGCTTCTCATTGCAGTGGCTTCTCTTGGTGCGGGGCACAGGCTCTAGGCTCATGGGCTTCAGTTGTTGCAGCACGCAGGCTCAGTAGTTGCAGCATGCGGGCTCTAGGGCGAGTGGGCTTCAGTAGTTGTGGGCTCAGTAGTTGTGGCTCATGGGCTCTAGAGCACAGGCTCAGTAGTTGTGGCGCATGGGCTTAGTTGCTCCGTGGCATGTGGGATCTTCCTGGGCCAGGGATCCAACTTGTGTCCCCTGCATTGGCAGGCGGATTCTTAACCACTGCACCACCAGGGAAGTCCCTTGGTGTTCTATCTAAAAAGTCATTGCCAAACCCAAGATAATCTAGATTTTCTCCTAGTTTTATAGTTTCGCATTTTACATTAGACCTGTGATCCATTTTGAGTAAATTTTGTGAATGGTGTTAAGCCTGTGTCTAGATTCCTTATTTTTTTTTTTTTTCTGCATGTAGATGTGCAGCTGTTCCAGCACCATTTGTTGAAAACAGTGTCTTTGCTTCATTGCCTTGCCTTTGCTCCTTTGTCAAAGATCGGTTGACTATATTTATGTGGGTTTATTTCTGGGCTTTCAGTTCTGTTCCATTGATTGATTTGTCTGTTCTTTTGCCAGTACCACACTGTCTTGATTACTGCATTTGATTACTCTTTAGCATGCATTTATTATGTTTTAGCATTTGTCATTCTAATTTATCTGAAGAAATACTTAGCCATGTTGCTGAAAATAGCATATGATCAAAACTAAGTCAGAGGGGTGGGTAGATCCCTTGATGTCTATGAAATTTCCACATCTTACATGTAATTTTCATTCTCACTGTTCCATATTTCTTGACTGGCATTTCAATGCTATTATAACATTTTCCTTCTTACCTTGGAAAAATTGGGGTTTTGTTTCCATTGTTTCTGATAGCATAAAATTATAGTTTAATTGAAAAAACACCTAAGAAACAATTTAAAATATAAAATTAATACCAATTTTGTATAAAAATCTAATTATTTATTTTTGTTTGATTGATGGAGCCTCAAATCAGGTTGAAAACTGACAAGTGACCATGGGGCCCAAGCTTAAAGTCACATCTCAGAACTCTTTTATTTTCTTCTTTTTATTAACACTCTCATACTGCAAACGTCTAAATGTCTTGTGTCTTTCAACAACGGAGAACTGACAATATCTAGATTGTCTTTTATATTTGAAGCTAATTTTTTAATTAAAATAAAAAACTTCCAGGTAATTTAGTCTATTAATAAACATAATAGTTATATTTATTAAGGATTTACCATGTTCAGGATTCTGTGCTAAACTTTGCCCTATATAACTTCGATGAAATTTCATAGCAACATAATACCTTATGAGATAGGTGCTATTATTATCTTCATTTTAGAGATGAGATATTTAATGTGCAGAGAGGTTAGAAAGCTTGTTTAAGATCTCTCACATTTATGCCTTGGTATAGTGGTGAGCATATTTGCCTTCCAAGCTCTCTCACATTTAACAAGTGATGGAGCAGACCTAGTCAGACTGGCTCTGGGGCCTGTAATCCAGTCACCTAACTACCCTGACTGTGAAGAAGTTGCACATATTTTTGGGTTAGAGAAATCAAAATCCTTTTTTTGTGCTTTCAGTGGAGACAATATAGTATCTTTAGCTTCTGAAATTTCTTATTTCTGAATTTGGTACTTTACAGTGTTTATTTTTCTGTGAGTCAAAGCAGAAACTATAGTCAATTAAAAGTAAAGTCATTGGGACAAATTAGGTAACACATATATAGTATTTTGACTCATTCAAATTATTTTTTGTTTTGTTTTGTTTTTTTTTAAATTATTTTTTGTTGATGGCATAGTTAGTATAACAACACTGAAGAAAAATGACTACATTTCACTTAAATTACTAAATAGGGATTTTAATCTATTGAATAAATTAATATTCCTTCCAGTTATAAAAATAACTGTTTTTCTTTTTTTTAAACAAATTTTATGCAAAGGATTGATAAAAGTAACATGGGGAAGATTTCTATGTAGAATTTGAATATAAACTTTGACATGAACTGATTTTACTGAAGTAAAATGGAATCTGTCTCTTTCTTTTCCCCCATGTCAATAATATTTCTAGGAGCAATTGGAACTTAAATGTCTTTTAAAGTGTACATATTGTGAAATTATCAGGAATTTGGAACTAAAAAGTCTATTTTAAATTTAAATAATTGTTTTATTATACATATTTTAAAAAAGAAGTTATGGGTAGAGAATAAAGAAACAAGCAAACATGACCTTTATTAATAGTCAATACTCTTCCAAAAGTAATTCTTATATTAATAAATAAATGAATGAATTGCAAGTTATGCTAGACTTTATATACATTATACCCGCTGTATGTAGGCACATTTCAGTGCGGGAGATATTATGGTTTTCAAGACAAGTAATGTCCGTGCTTTTATGGAACTTATTTTCTATTTGAAGTAGCGGTGTGGGTGTTATGTCTGGTATTTACTAATAAACAAATAAGTTTTATGGACTGAATATGTTCCCCTAAAATTCATATGTTAAAATCCTAACCCCAGTAACTCAGAGTGTGACTGTATTTGGAGATAGTCTTTAAAGAGATAATTAAGTTAAAATGAACTCACTAGGTTGGGCCCTAACCCAATGTGACTGGTGTCCTTATAAGGAGGGAAGAGTAGACATATACAGAATACACAGACATATACAGAAGGAAAACCATGTGAGAAGGCAGCCATTTACAAGCCAAGGAGAGAGGACTGAGAAGAAACCAACCCTACTCACACCTTTACCTCCAACTTCTGGCCCCCCAAATTGTGAGGAAACAAATTTTTGTTGTTTAAGCTATCCAGTCTATGGTACTTTGTTATGGCAACCCTAGCAATCTAATATACTAAGCAAGTACTATAAGATCAAATAGAATGTGATAGGATAGAGAGTGATGGAGAGGTTACCTTGGATTGGATACCCAGAGAATGTTTCTGTAAGGAGGAGATATTTAAACTGAGATCCCGGTGATAAGAAGGAGTCAGTCATGTGATGCTCAGAGAGGAGAGCACCCAGCGAAGGGAACAAACAGCGCAAAGTTTCTATGGTTCAAAGAACCACAAGAAAGCATGTATGAATTAGATCTAATAGAAAATGATGCTAAATGAGGTTGGATTCCTAAGCCAACATCAGATGATGTAAGGCTTAGACACCAGGGAGAGGAGTTTGGTTTGATGTTATTTTAAGTGCAGTGGATGGTCATAGGAGGGTGTGAATCATAGAAGTGATATGACTGGATACTCATTTTAAAAAGATGACACTGGTTGCTGGGTGAAGGGTGGATTTAGGGGTCAAGAGCAAATGAAAGGAAGCCAGTTAGATGGCTACCCTGGTCATCCAGGCAAGAGATCAGGTAGCTTGTGCTGTCTGGCTGGTTGTTGTGCAGATGGAAAGGACTGGTTATATCAGTGGTGTGTTTTCTAGTCGGAGACCACAATTCTTACTGCCAGACTGTAATTGTGGTGAGGAAGAGACGGATCAATAAGTTTTGGGTTAAGTAACTTGATGGTGAGATTGGGAAGGATCAGGAAGGAGTAGATTTGGGAGAAAATCAAGAATTCTGTTTTGGCTGTGTTACTTTTTGGAGATCTCAATTTGGCAGCTGGAAATATGAGCCTGAATTTCCGGAGTGTGTCAGGGCTGGTGATAAGAAGTTGGAAGTCGCTGGTATAGAGCTGATATTTATAGCCCAGGGATTGAATGCGCTTACCCAGAGAGAGTGAGTAATAGAGAAGAGAAGATGTCTTTTCTCACCAAGGGGCAGTCATCTGGAATGGTCACTGTGGACAGAACTCAGGGTAGGCTTTAACATATGTTTCAAAATAAATGGTACATTTAGGGCTTCTGTGGACAACATGTCTGATCTAGGTAGAAGGACAGTGTCATGTACATGGGGATCTACTCCCAGCCCCTCACTGAGATGTAGCAAAACATCCGTTTAAAAAATCAACTTAGGATACTTATATCTTCATATAGTTTTTATTCCAAACCCTCTCAATACACTCAGAACTCTCTTCTTAATGCTTTTCTGCTGCTTCTTGTGCCCATCCCTCACATGAAATTTCAAGAGATCGTTGAGGAAAATGGAAGTCTGACCTAGTAAGTTAACAACTTACATCCTGCCTCCTCTTAATATTATCCAGCCCAGTCCAACTTGCTCCCTTCTGGAGGAGGATAAACAGGGGCTGAAATAAAATGGAGTTAGTTATAATGACCCATTGAATTGAGGGCGGAAAATAATGATCTGTGACTCACATTAGCCCTTTGAAATTGTCAGAAGATCAAATGAAATTCAGAATATGGTCTTGACAACAGAAGTGGCTTAAGCAAAAGATATTTTTATCATTACACATTCAACAACTTCATTTGTTCATTTATTCATTCGCTCATTCAACATTTAAGAACCAACTATGTTTTAAGCACTCTTTTGCCACCCAAGGTGGTATGGGAACATGACAAAGCCTCAGTCAATCAGATGCTTCTATCTGAAGCAAATGAAGCTGGTGGCTTCCTGTTGAGATGGCTTCTGCAAAAAGACAGTTATTTTGCTTGTTCTTTATGATTCTCTGATAACTATCCTAATTCTTATTCAGTTCCCAAATCTTGGTCTCCAGCTTGTCATTGACTCCATGAGCCTTTGCTAAACTTATAAAAATCTTTTCTGCTTAAGAGAACCGGGGTCAATTTCTGTCATTTGCAAACAGGAGTTCTGGTTGCTGTATGTCTCATAATTGGCAAACTTCAAAGGGTAACATCAGACTTTCAAAGACTAAATGTATATACATTTCAAATGGCTACATATCAAGAATTACTATCCAAGTCTCACATGCATTGTAGAATGAAGGACTGTTTTCTCCATGAAACCCTTTACTGATTCAAGAATAGGTGGAAGACGAGCTCTGCTTAATATCCAATCGTTTCTTTGGTTAGCTCTATTTTACTGAATCTTAAAACAGCAAATTATTTCTTGCTATCCATCTTGCCATGGTTGAAGAATGGAAATTTGGGCTGAGGGATGGGGACAAGTAGAACTAATTGCTAGGTCAAGCAAAGTAAATTAGACGCAATGACTAAGTGCTATTTTAGAAACTCTCTCCAGAACCTTGGGGTTACAGAGCTAAGTGCCAAAGAGAATAAAACATCGAATAAAACATCGAACATTTCCAATTTGATGACCAAGAAATGAAAACACTTGGGGGAGTCTATTCACAAGTTCAGGATATTTCTAGTTCTCATCTTCAGGGTAGACTTTGGGCTTTAAAAGCCAGAAGTGATAGCAAGTCATCCTAAAGTGTGCAGAAATGGAAGCATGATGAAGCATGAGCACCCGGTTTTCTTGTTAGCCTTCTGGGTGGAAAAGATAAGAAAACCAGTAAAAAGATGACAGTATCTTTTTTCCGGCAGCCATGGGCACCTTAGTTTTTTACTCTTAAGAGAAATGCCACCAGAAGACATTTATTTAAGAGGGGAAAAGAAATGTTCTTTGTAACTTTCACTGGAAGTTACAAACAAAAGTTCTACCTTGCAACTTGACCTGCATGTTAGAAATGTCTAACTATTGCACACATTTAGACCCATAAAAGCCATATATTTATGTATCATTTTATTCTTTTATATCCACAATTAAATCTGAAATATGAGGAAACTCTTGAAGGATTCAGTAAAGTTAATATTATCTCCATAGATTGAAAATTATGGAAAGACTGATTTGGTAAAATTGTACAGTATCCTTACTGGGCTGCCACTATTCGTTTGTTTCCAAAAGCATTAAATTGCCCATTTTGTTTTTTAAGGGGGAAATGATTTTAAAAATTATTAACTGGAATTTCAAAATGGATTTGTATATATCGTATTGAATTATATATTATAGGTTAGTATATATCAATTAAATTATCAATGGACTCTAAGTACTTCACACTGTCATAGGTCTGGATTTACCAAGAGGAGAATATATTGAGTGCTAAATTTTAAAGAAAGCTTAGAGGAGAGATGCTATCAGCTCTTGTAATAATAATAACAATAACAGCTAGTATTTATCAAATATTTAATATGGATTATATCATTTAATCCCTTAAACAATCTAGGAGACTGGTACTATGATTCCCATTTTATAGTTGAGATAACCAAATCCCAAAAAAACTAAGTAAATTGTCTAAATTGTCCAAAGCTATGCAGCTTGTAAGTAGATGAGTGGATAATTTGAACCTGAGTAGCTTGACCCCATCATCTGTACTCTTGATCATTATTGCCTTTACCAGATAAAGAGTATATCAGTCAATAAAGGCACGTTCTATTTACTAGACAAAAGGGATGGATTTTAATGAGCCATTTTGTATTTGAGATAATATAACCTGAAAGGTTTGTAAATAATTGTGCACCACGATGTGCTACTGTAGTGAAAATAATTTCATGCTGTCACCTCAGAAGGCTTGGATTTCATTTTTCAACCTGCCACTTGATGTGGGTAGCCAAGGGCAAGTCAGACAAGTCCACCAGTTGCTGCTGTATAAAGTAGATGTAGTTCATCATCATCATTGTCCTTGTTTCTTATAGTATATGAAAAAATATTTTTAAACTATAAAATACTATATTATGACTTTAAAATTAATATTTAATTTTTATTAAGAAACACAGACCCCAAGAAAGATAATGTGAAAAGGAATATGGCTGAATAAAGAAACATATTCTTAAAACTGTTTGTTTTCAAAGATTCCAACTTTCCTCTTGACAGTGTTATTTTCTCACTGTCAGTAAGATTTACAAAAGTTATTTACAGTAGAAATGGCATTCATTGAACTGTTTGTTATCTGTGCCTGGAAGTCAACCAAAAAAAGACAGCTGGGGAGGGTACTAGTGCTTACAGGCTGGTTACTGATATCTTTTGAGAATGGTTGCCCAGTTGCATTATTCAGGTAACTCGTGTCCCAAAAGAATGAACTGCCAGTTTCATTTTAACATTAATTATTTGATAAAGGGATGGGGGAATTGGAGGTAAAGGGAGAAGAAGAGGTAAGAAAGATGAGAAGTGATTTTATAGAAATCAGGAGTAGAGAGCCTAGGAAGAGGGTTGATGAACCAGATTGAAAAAGACCTCCATGTTGCTGAGAAACAGAGAAAGGGGTAGATCAGATGGCAGGTATACTAAAATGGTAAGGTGAAGCTAACATATAAATTTGAAAACTTAAATCAAAATTGCATGATTGGCGAAGAGCCTGGAAGTGATGGGGCATCATAAATAATATGAGTGGTACTTCATCTAGCAGGGTCTTCCCATAAAACTGAGTAGTTATTGTGTGGGCAGGAAGTGTCAGCTTTAAGGTTTGAGAGATTTGGGGGGGGGGGTGGAATATTGAAGGGAAAAATATTATGACTCATTAACTTTTGTTGGCATTGTAAATCCCTAAGGAAACATTTTCTGCATGAGAACTGACAGCCTATTTCTCCCTTCCCACTTTATCCTAAAATACACTTTATCTCAACTTCAAGAAGTATATGATACATATATATATATGTACATGCACATATGTGCACACATACATACATGCATATACACACATATTCATCTAAGATTTCAGAGTTTATTGGGTTATTTACTCATCTAGGATTAAATTTTTTATAATGGAGAATGCAAGTTCTGTGAGTATAGAAACAGATTGTCTTGTTCACCGATATATACCAAATGTCAGGCAAATAATCTTGTAAATAAAAGATGCCCTATAAATATTGGCTAAGTGAGTGAATGTCATTCATTCTTGGTTTCATAGCAAATCTTCTGATTTTCTGAGGTGGTCATCAAAATCCCAATTTCATCATGGAAGGCCTAATTTTGAACTGTAAACTTCCCTGGGAATAATGAAAAATAAACATTTAATTTATGAAGAGAAAAATCTTAATACTTAATAATACTCTTTACTCATATAAGTAGGGTATAGTTTTATTAAAATCTATATGATAGAATGTCAGAGCATTCCACTATTGAGGAAATGTTTTTATCTACTCAGACTATATAGGGGTTGTTGTGTTAATTTTCAAACAAATTTCTTTGTGAACAAAAGGATTACTGGAAGCCATTGCCTTTTACAAATTGACAATATGGAAATCTCAGTTAAATAAAGATATAAAAGAACACCAACTTTTAGAAACTAATATTGAAATGTCATTGATGTCAGTTTAGCACTGGTGGAAGATATTAAAAGCTTCTCAAAACTGACATTTTTAATCAAAGTAATATTTTTAATAATAGTTCCTCTGTGATCATGGCAATCACTTGTGTTATTCAAAATCTATTTTTTTACATCCATACAGTGGTAGAGCTCTAAAGGTGGGTGGTGTAGGCAGCACACAGACAGTGTGAACTGAAGGTCACCGAAAGGGCTGTGTCCCCAAATCCATCCACATTGTCAGTAATATGGTGTTAAGTTTGTAGAGAACTCGCTAATATTGTTTGAATATATTATTCTGTTAGTCTTATCTCCAGCACACCAAATATGTGGAGTATATAACAACAGATGCTTGAACAATTTAAGTGACTTGCTCAAGGCCATATAGCTAATAAATAATGGTTCTGGGGCCAAACCTAAGCCTTCTTACTGATAATCTAATGTTCCTTTCACTGTGACACAGTCACTCTTGGCACCTAAACATCCTGTACTAGGGACTTTCCTTTAGGTTAAGCACAGTGGTGTTTCCAGAATATCCTTGTTAAAATTTAAGTTTACTTGAGAGATGTGTAATGAAATAAGCCAAAAAGAAGCATAAACCTTTGGAAAGAAAAACCAGAAGTCTAATGGGATAAGAGGCAAAAATCGGTCAATCTTGAAAAAGTAGATTTTTTTAAAATTAGAAAGTTCACAAACAGAGCACTGCAGCGGTTGGAGAAATCTGGACCATCCAGGTAACACCACAGGAGGCACTGAATACTGGCACATAGGTCTAGAAAGCAGAAAACCTCTGGGGACTGTCCCTGGGAGCTGAAGGAACTGGAGTAGGAATTGGGTCTGAGGAAGGATTGGGTCTGGCTGAGGCCAGAGAGCAACACAGACTTGTTTTTGATAAGAAAGTAACTCACATATATTTTTATCAAGACAAGTGATTTGCTTTGAATAGAGATACCTTCTCTTCAGGCAGTAAAGAAGTTTTCTAAAGTTCTAATTTTCAGATGTCATACATTTTTAAAACTCAAATTATTATTTGCTAGATAATGGGACACTTCCATCAAAGTCATGCATTAAGGAATAAAAAGGAAGGAGCGCCATACCTCCCTGTCCTCTGCTCTTCAAGGTGCACACAGGTCTGCACACAAAAGGTGTATATATTCCTTGGGAAAAACCCACACCTGCCGTCCTTTCATGCCTGAGGTCTTCAAGCGCTCCATGGAGGGCTCCATGCTACGGCCTAGCGTTTACGGATCTGGTCATCAGTGGAAAGTGTTGTAGTCCATGCCCAGGGGTGCCTGAAAAGGGATCTGAGACTCAAAGTTGACACACGAAGCCTTCCTACACAGTCACCTCAGGCAACCAAGTACTTGTTCAGAAAAGCCAAATAAAGAGCTAAAATTTAGTGCTTTTTACATAGTCATTTTACCTTCATTTTATGGCTTGATATCAAAACCTCTTTCCATTAAGATACTAACAGTTGATAAAAAGCCCAGATTAGGTTTTGCTAAAAGAAAATCTAAGTTAATGTCAAGCTCTCTTGGTTTTCTTGTGTTGTTATTTTCAGGAAACTCTCTTGAGACAGAAAGTATTAAGATGGTGAATGAGCTGTTTAGTGAGGGGAAGCTGGGGCTGTTTAATGAAACGGCTTTTATGTATGTAAAGTTTTTTTGAAGGCTGCCTGATTAAAAAAAGCAGGGTTTGTGCCTTAATTCTAAATGTAGATTTTAATTTTTGTTTCTTTTTAAAACCAATTTTCAAATCATCTCAGCAAATTTCCAGCATTTTATAAGATACTAAGCCCAATTTGTTTGAAGACAGAGACTTTATTTGATTTTTTTCAAAGTTTGAACCTTTTATTTTTCCCACATATTTTCTTGAGCAACTTGTAGAGAGATAAATTTAGTTAATGAGGAAGAGGATGGGATGGAGAACTGTCTGTAACATGGAATTAACATTCATTTAACATATATTTATTGAGCACCTGTAGTATGTCAGGCTGTTCTAAGAGGTAAGGATACATTAGTGAAAAAAAAAAAAAACCAGAAATCTCCACCCTTGTGGGTCTTGCTTTCTAGCTGGGGGAGACAGAGAGTAAGGAATAAATAGAGAATGCCAGAAGGTGGTAAATGCTATGGAGAAAAATAAAACCTGAAAGGGAGTAGGAAGTGTCAGGGTATGGTGTAGGTTGCAATTATGAACAGGACTGTAGACGAAAGCCACACCGAGAAAGGCATATTTGAGCAAAGACTTAAAAGAGATAAAGGAACAGTTATGTGGGGATCTAGGGGAGGAGGTTTCCAAAGAGAGGAAACAGCTGGTGCAGAGAATGAGGCAAGAGAATGCCTGCCGAGTTCCAGGAATAGCAAGGCAACCTGTGTAGCTGAAGTGGAATGATCCAGGGGGAGAGAGGTAGGAGATAATGTCAAAGAAGTGATGGATGGCTCAGACCACATAGGGCCCTCAATGCCATTGCAAAGTTTTGCTGGTGAACGAAAGGGGGGAACGTTACAGGGTTTTGAAAAGAGAACTGCCAATGCCTTTACTTACAGGTTTAACCACTCCACTCTGGCTGCTGTGTTGAGAACAGACTGTATGGGAGCAGGGAGACCAAATCGGAAGTCATTGCAGTAATCCAGGGAGGCAATGACCCTGGTATGAAAATAGGGAGAAGTGGTCAGATTCTGGATACATTCTGAGGAGAGAGGCAACGAGATTTGCTTAGGAAGTGACTGAGATGTCTGAAGTAAAGAGAACAATCCAGGATGACTACAAGGTTTTGGCCTGAGCAACTAGAAGGGAATAGCTGCCACATACCAACGTGAGAAGGACTGCTGGGCGGAGAGATCAAGAGCTCAACTTGGACCCATCAAGTTGAGATGCCTGTTAGATATCCTAGTGTAGATCTCCAGCAGGAGGTGACTGTGGGAATTGGATGTTCCAGGGAGATGTCTATAGTGGGGATTTGGGACACATTTGGGGATTGCCTAGCTGTCAGAAAGTATTTATCAATAAAACAACACAACCGGATGAGATCATATAGAGAGTGAGTGAGAGAGAAGACCCAAGACCACGTCCTGAGCCGTAAGACACTCTGATATTAAGAAGCTGGGGACAAGAATGGAAACCAGGACTTTATCCTGAGATAGAACAACCAGAGACCAGGGAGGGAGGAAGAAAACAGGAGGGCGGGGTGTCCTAGAGGCCAAGTGAAGAAAGGAGGAAGGAGGGATCGGCTTTGGAAATGCTGCTGATAGGTTAAGTAAAATGGGCCCTGAGCATTGGATTCGGCACTGTGAGTTTACTTTTGGGGTTAGAGCCAAAGTTTCTTTTTCTTTGGCTTTGGCTCAGTGTGTTTTTCGGCAGGGTGCCTTGCTTTCTGAAGCCAGGTCTGACTCACCCTGGAAATAGAGCTTGCAAAATCTGGCCTAGGGCCAGGTCATGTGCTTATTTTCCCTGCCTCTTCAGCTTCTAAAAGCAGCCGATCTCTCTGATAGGGTTAGGCCAAAACTCTCATCTCTCTGGTGGGTGGTAGCAGAGAAGAGGCCCAAAAGAATTGAATCCCATTCTCCCAGAGCATTTCCATTGTGGTTTACTTAGTATGCAGACTCCCAGAGAATATAAAGGACCTGAGTCATTACACTTAAGAGCAACGGAGTAGGTGGCCCACAGGTTATTTATTCAAGAAAAATGAAAAAGATGAAAAAAAGTGTGTCACAAACTTGGAATTTAAATCATAATGTTGCACATCATTTATTATGCTATAGGTATCTGAACACCCAATCTCATCTCTTAGCTCATAAATCAGGTATTGCAATCCCTTTACGTTCCCAGAATGATAAAAATATGTAAACTATGGTTAAAAAGCACTTTAAAGATATGAAGCAATTTAGTACTTTAAAAATAAAATTCCCTCAGGAAAATAAAATGCTGTTTTCATCACAGTACAATCAGATAACTGAAATCTAATAAATAGTTTGTAGACTGATTTAGAGAAGGCTTTTATAGATTTTGGCTAAAGAATAAGCTCGGGAGATACAGGTCACAAATTGTTCTGTTATATTTTTCTTTTTGTACGAATTTTTCTAATTAAGGGTTTACTTCGTGTAGGATTTTAATAAGGGAAAATGAATATTAATAAATTTCAATAAGCTTGTTTGAATTTCACAAATATACTATACTGAAGATCTAATAATCACAATACAAATTTGTTTTTCATTTGTCTATTGCTACATAATAAATCACCCCCAAATTTAAAGGCCTAAAGCTACAACTTTCCTTTTTAATCCTTACAAATCTCTTGGTTAACTGGGTGAAGCTGGGTGGTCGATTGCATTCGGCTGCGTGGTTCTTCTTTTCCATGGGATGTTGGCTAGGGCCCCAGTCATCAGGATACTTGGCTGGGCGGGAGTACTGGTTGGCTCACTCACTCGGCTGGCAGTGGTGCTGGCTTTTGCTGGGAGCTCAGCTGAGACCGTAGAGTGTCTTGGTTCCTCTCCAAGTGTTTTGGGATTCCAAGAGGCAGAAAGTAAAAACTCAGTGCCTTTAAGACCTAGGCTTGGAAACTTAAGAATGGCATTTCCACTGCATTCTATTGGTCAAAACCAGGTACAAGGTTAGCTCAGATTCAAGGGGAAAGGAAATTAGCACCATCTCTTGATATAAGGAGTGGCCTATGCATCCAAGAAGGGAAGAAATGGTTGAGGACCATCTTTGGAGATGAGCTACCACAGTTTGTCCTCTGGCCTCAACAGTTCATGACCCTGTCATGTGCAAAATACCCTCATTCTTCCCTAAAACCCCCAAAGCCTCATCCCATTATGACAGTGCTCAAAGTCCAGGATGATTTAGTCCTGTCATCTAAATCAGATCCAGGCATGGATGGGGCTCCTCAGGTGCAGTTTCTCAGGTACAGAGACCTTTAAAAGACAAAGTATATGTCATCCACATTCCTAATGTGCAGGGATGATATTGGATAGCATAATTGCAATAGACACCCCTGTTCAAAAAGGGAGCAAGTAGGTGAACCCTAGAAGTCATCAGTCCATGGCTGGGCACATGTTGCCATTTCCTCTGACACCAGGGAATTTCTGCTCCCTGGGAGTGAATTCCATGGTTCTGTGGTCCTTAGATCCTGAAATCGCCCACATTTAGAGATGAATAGCTTTCTCAGCCTGCTTTCTACCCACAGGCCTTTTTAAATTTTAAACTGCCTCTGTAGTATTTGGTCCAAGCTTGTATAATTCATTTTAAAATGGTGTGGGTTTTCCATGCATCAAATTATAATATACTCCATTAGACAAAAATAACACCTATAAATTTCTTCCAGACAGGCCCCTCCCTACCTTAGGCTGTGGGAAAGTACCTTAAATATTCTTAAATATCCCTTTTAGTGTAGTGAAAAGGGTATAAGAATCATGTCTTTATGATTCCTGGAGTCCCAATTTTTAAATTGAGAAGGTCTATAAGACATGTCTTTAAGCTTCTTAGATGTTTTGTAGTCTAGCTCAGATATACAAAGTGCTCCATTACATTTTTCTGAGGACCCAACACGTAAGAACAACCGTACCCCTAAACTGATTTTGACCCTCAGGCTATGTTTTACTGGCAGTGTCCTGGCATTGCCTCCAGGTTTTAATTTGCTTTGAGTATATTTTGTGAACTGGGATTTTAGGATTGACAAAGAGTTTTATTATCCAAACCAGTAATTCTGGGTTTGGAAATGTTTTATCTATTCTTATCTTACCATACACAGTTAAAAGTAAACATTCAGCACTTTCAAAATACTGCCTGGAAATGTTCTTAGCCATATTTACAATTTCATTAAGAATGTTGCCAAACTTTCTGTCACTACATAACTTTCTGTGATCTTTTTTTTCCTCTAATCTTTAATAATAATGCCCTCACTGTCCAGCCACCATTTACAATCTCCTTGAGGCTGTTCTGGCCTCTGCTGGCTACTAGTCCTAATGTCAATGTCACGTGTTTTAGGATTTTGTTATGGCAACACCCTACTTCTAGGTATCAATTTTAATTTTGGTTATAATGGTACCCCTAATGAAAATGCAGAGCATTTGGAAAAACACTTATCTTAAAAATAGTAAGTGCCAAGAGAACCAAAATTGACAAATTTGCTAATGCTTCTCCATGCCTACCTATATCAGAGTTAGTCTTTTAGCAACAACATACACTAGTTACATAGCCAGCTGTGAATTTTTGTCCACTGGTGAACTGCCTATAAAGTTAGTAAGCCAATATCAAGGTATCAAAAACTTGGTTTTAGGGACTTTTTAAAGATTGTTTTCTGTTAAAGGCACTGCCTCCTCCTCTATTCTCCCACACACTTACGCCCCCAAATGTGAAACTATGATGACTTTTTTTCTGTCCTCCAGCTAATTAACTATCATGTTTTCTAGATTCTACCTTTACAGTCTCTCTCCTTGTCATGCCATCCACTCCATGGCTTTGACCTGAGTCCAGATTCAGGTCTCCTCATCTCTCACCTGGTCCAGTTCAATAGCCTCCTCATTTCTGGTCCTTTGCTCCCCTTACTTCCCCTCCTGACCATTCATTTAATAAAGTATGAGACATGCTATGAAGCATACGCACTAGGACAGGCTGTAGACACTCATACATGAACTAAATATGGTACTTGCTTGAGAAACTCAACCCTGTTGACAAAGGAATTTTTGTTAAGCACAGATTGAGTCACTTTATTCACAATTCAAGACAAATAGAAAAAAATCAGTTTCTGTTTCTGGCTCCAATCCAGGATTCCATGTTGCGTTCACTTGTACAGCCCCTCAGTGTACTCCAATCTGTGATAGTTCCTCAGTCTTCCTTCGTATTTCATGATCTTAACACTTTTGATCAATACTCATCAGCTATTTCAAAGAATTTCTCTCAATTTTTTTTTTTGTCTGATGTTTTCTCATGATGAAATTTAAGTTTTGCATCTGTGGCAAGAACACCACAAATGCCATCTTATGTCCTTCTTGGTTCATAATATCAGGGGTTACATGATGTTGATATGTCTTAATTACCAGAGGTGCTAACTTTGATCACTTGGTTAAAGTGTCTGCTAAGGTTCTCCACTGTGAAGTTACTATCTCTCCCTTTACTATTTAAAAATACCTTGGAAGGGATTTTGGGGGGATTATATTAATATACTATTTCTCCTCAAAATTTCACCCACTGATTTTAACATCCTCAGTGGATCTTGCCTGCAACAATCTATGATGTTTGCCTAATGCTGCTTTTGTATATCCTTCATTCCCTCTACATTTATTAATCAGAATTATTCTGTAAGGAAAAGCTGCCTCATTTTGCCCATTTATTTATTTATTCAAATATATATTGATGTAAGCATGGACTTATGGATATTTATTTGATGAATGACAGTCAAATACTGTATTTATTTTGTTGTTCAAATTTCAATAGTCACCTTTTTAAGGAAGCTTTCTTCTTGAATTACTACAACTGGATATTATCTCTCTCGCCTCTGAACCTGCAGGTCATATCATATGCATCCCTTTTATGTTGCACTCTACTTTTTGCCTTATGTTACAGATATTTATGAATACTCCCATTCTCATAACCCCCATCTCCATTTCATGTGCTGGTTTATTGAGGATAGAGATGACTTATCACTAACCTTCTATTTCTTCTACAGTCAATAGAACTGTAGCACATTGTAGGAAATCAGTAAATATAGGTGGAATTAAATTCAACTGGCTAACACATTTTTGGCCAGAACATAACTTAGCAACCCAAGAGCCTAACACTGTGTCTCACTTGTTTTCACACCCGCTTTTTATCTAAAGGTTTCTTTGTCTTAGAATTCTTAAATGTTTTATTATTTATATCCCAATCTCTCAATGTTCTAGAATATTTGTGTTTCCAAAAAAAGCCTCTCTTTAAAATACTTTAAATTGTTAGAGAAGGATGGGAATTCTAGCAGGAAAACAAAAGTTCAAAACAATGAAAAACAAAACCAAAAACTAAATTAGGTACAGATAAAGACATGGGATTAAGGGGGAAAGCAACTAAGACATGGGCCACTAAAAGAATTAGACATAGGCATTAAAACAATGACTAGAGAGCTAATTTCTATGTAGCTAGAACAATTGGGGTCTGAAATATGGAATTTGGATTCTCTCAATTTTTGATTTGGTTCTCTTGACTCATTGACTTATGAGGGACTCTATCACATTAAGGGTGAGAATTATGTCCAGGTCATAATATATAATATGTGTGTGTATGTGTGAGAGAGAGGGGTGGGTGTATGTGTGTGTACACACATATACATGCAGAGATTATTCTTCGTGCCTCTGTGTCATTAGTCTTATAGAAGACTATTAAATGTCTTAATAAATTTGTGTTAAATATTTATTAAGAGCAAGATTTGAGCTATTAGTGTTGAGAAAATACAAATAACTTGCCCTCCATGTAGTTCTCTAATTTCAGTCATTTATGTACTATTTTAAAAATACAGAGCTGGTTACTGACACCTGGGATATGAACTCAGACAGTCTGACCCCAGAGACTAACCACTGATTCTAAACTGCCTCTTAGTATGTATTAAAATGATGTGTTCCTTAAGAACTGTAAAAATCATTTTGTGTAACACTAGTGGGCACATTTATATTTTGTGATTCCCTAGAAACTGGATGAAGTATATAAGTGACAATGGTAGTACAAAGTGTTATATACTATGAGAATGGTTGGTACAATGAATCACTACAGGAGATAAGAGAAGAAAAAGAGTATGTCCAGCTGGGCAAAGTGAAAAGATTTAGTGGAGGAGGTGGCATTAGAATACTTGATTTGTGTGTGTAGAGATGGGCATGAGAGGGGACATCCTAGCTTCAGGGAGAAGCACAAACTATGCATGAAATGCAGCAAGTGTTGATAGATAATTTTGTTGGAGCACACATTGTACGAGTGGGAGTGAAGAGAAGTAAAGCTGGAATAGTACTAGATGAAAGCATTAAAGGATCTTCCATTTGAGGATGATTTACAGTGCTAAGAAAAGTAAATGAAGCATCTGGACAGATGCCCCCAAACCTAGAAATGTACTCCTTAAAGTGTTTTGAGTTGGCAACATGCTTTAGATTTATAGATTGAGAGTTGTATTGATCAAGATATTTATTCAAATACAAGAAAATTTAAGTCAGAATTTGGGTAAACTACCACCAGGTGGTAGCAGATATGCTGATTTCTTAGTCCAGATGACTTGATTTAAGCCAGAAACATACGTGTGTGAGAGCCAGTTCAGAATTCTCAGTTATTCCAGGATCTCATGTGTGTAGAGGTTTGTCTGCAGAGCGTATAATTACGTCATGTAATTACTATGTTTATGTAAAATAATTTACTTCTAACAGTACAGCTGCATTCCCATTTTCAGAAACAATACAATGTGTTTCTTTGCAAGACATTTTATTCTTAGAAGTAGAATGTACAGGGATATACACTAATTCAGTGGGATGGTTGGAAATTGCTATTTCAAATATTATTTCAAACAAATTAGAAAATATGTGTTTATCTGAAAGTCTTGTGGTTGAAGTAGTGAGGCCAGAAAATGGGTTAATTAAGATTGAGAGAGATTGGGGAGAGGCCCAAATTTGGCTTTTTCACAGATAGTGGGTGGAATCTAAGGGGTTTCAGATCATAGGCAGATCTGCCTCCAAGACGCAGCTAATGTCTTCTCCTTTTATCATCTAATTTAATCCTCCCAACAGCCCTATGAAATAGAAAGTACTGTCTCTATTTAAATATAATAAGACTGTGGCTCAAAAAGCTAAGCAATTACCTAATTTATTTGCACAAGTAAAAGATCTGGAATTTGAACCCTCATCTGGTTTCACTCTCAGTGCCCTTTCTTCTCAGTACCCAAGAGATTCATGATCCACCTACTTCAGAAACCCACTGGCCTTTGCCCTCATCAAAGCAGGAAAGGAGGTAATGACAGTTTTTTAATTCTGGTTAATTAATCATTGCATTTCCCCAACATTTTATTATGAAAAATTCAAACATACAAAAAGTCAAAAAAATTTCACAGGATGCCCTTCATATAGCTACAACCTAGATTCTACAATTTGCATTTTACCCTACTTTCTTTATCACATATCTGTCCATCTATTCATCCCATTATTTTATCATTATCCCAATTTTATATGCATTTCACAGTAAATTGAAGACGTGAGTATGACTTCACCCCATTACTTCAGCATGCATATCGTTAACTGAATTTCAATATTGGTTTATAGATTTATTAAAAATTTGAGATAAACATACAGTGAAATGCACCGATCTTAGTGTATCATTCAATAATTTCAGACAAATGCATACAGCTATGCAACCCGAATTTCTCTCTAGATACAGAACATTGCTCTCAGACCAGAAAGTTCTCATATGTCCTTTCCCGATCAAGTTCCATCCCCTCCACCCCTTTTAGGACACTATCATTCTGTTTTTTGGTTGGTTGTTAGTTTATTTAACTATAGATTAATGTTGCCTGTTTTAGAATTTTATATAAATGGAATGAAACAGTATGACCGTATGTACTCTTTTGTATAAGGGTTCTGTCACAGCAGCATAATGTATTTTGAGAGTAATTCATTTTGCTCTATGTATCAGTAGTTTATTCCTTTTTATTCCTGATGATGGACAGCTGGACTGTTTTTAATTTTTTATATTTGAATTTTATTTTATTTTTTTATACAGCAGGTTCTTATTAGTGGACTCTTTTGGTTTTTTATCTATTATGGAATAAAGCAGCTGTGAATATTCTTGTACCAATTTTTCATTTCTTTTGGTGTAACTACTGGTCACAGGGTAAGTATAGGTTTAGTTTTACAAGAAACTGCCAAAACTTTTTCCAAAATATTTGTACCATTTTATACTCCCATTAACACTGTATGAGAGTTCTGGTTGCTCCACATTATTACCAACACTTGGTGTTATCAATCTTTTAAATTCTTTCCTTCTGGAGGATTTGTATTGTTTTCTCATTGGGGAAGAGAGCCATGTGCGCAGTCAGCCTTGGTTGGGCCCTCTGTTCCTTTTGAGTCAACTTCCATTATGAGCTTTCCCCATATTGTTTTGTCACAGTTTGTAAATATTCCTCAAGTTCCTCGTTCATATTTTTTCTGCTTCTCCATAACATTTTTGCTTTTCCTGAATTCTCTGACTTTATTTTATTTCTACTAACTAGCTCTGATAATGCCTCCTCTTTCATTGCAATAGATTTTTCCTTTTGACTAATATGACTCTATTTAATTGTTGAGTTTTTTATCATTTGCAGTCAAATAAGAGGATCCATTTATGCAAGCTCTTTGTAGCCCAAGTTGGACAGTAATTAAGTAAGGAATTCTGCCAGACTTTGCAGAAGAATTTCAGGCTCAAAGTTTTTAAGTTATGTAGGCAAGAATTGCTTTTATTTGCAATGAACTTCTTGGGTCTGGGTAGAAGTAGGATAGTTTTATGGTGAAGTTGTGATTGGTGGTTGCTTAATCGGAGGACTTTGGTAATATGTGGAAAACTGGTAAATCAAAGGGTAAAAGGCAATGAGCAGTAGGTTTTGTTTGTTTGTTTTAATTTGGCAAGACTTAAATGAACAGAAGAGCAAAACCTAGGGATTGCCTATTTTTTGTGTGTGGGGGGCGGGATTGCCTATATTAAGCGTTGTTTGTTAATCCCACTGTACTTGTAACTCACTGTGAGTGACAGAGGTTCCTTATTTTTTACCTGTTTGATACCTATGAGAGGGAAAACCTGCTGGAAGACTTCTTAGAGGGCATTATTGAAGTTTAAATATTACTTTAAAAAAGTCATTACTGATAAGTTGCAATAATTTATACTCTGCCAGTGATTAACATGGTTTAACTGATTCCAAAAGGGCAGGTCCCCTGCTAGAATAAGAATTTTTTAAATGACATTTAAAGGCGATTTCATGAAATGGACTTTAAATTTAGGAATTCTCAAAGAAGGTAGTAGCATAAATTCATTTCTATTTTCATTAGGTAGACATTTCTCAACAACTTATGCTTGCGTTCACATTCATTAAAAAAAGAAAAAAGAAGAAACGTGATAATTTCTTGGTCTAAAATTCTAGCCTGAAGTCAAGAGAAAATCTCACTAGCTAAAGAAAAAAGAAAGAAACTAGAATTGAATGGCATGGGCAATATAAGTATAAAGCAGGGAGATAACAGTAAATGGAGCCACAAAACAATTCTTTGAATATCAGAGCAATCTTTTTCACTTTTTAGCTGTGTGTTCTTGGGCAAGATTTTTAAATTCTCTAAGCTTCATACGGTGATTTTAAAAACTAAATAAAATAACAGTTTACAAAAATTTTTAAATTCTTTTACCAG
This sequence comes from Eubalaena glacialis, assembly GCF_028564815.1. NCBI lineage: Eukaryota > Metazoa > Chordata > Mammalia > Artiodactyla > Balaenidae > Eubalaena > Eubalaena glacialis. The sequence goes on from NC_083721.1 coordinate 116,363,675, forward strand.
TCTTGCAGAATAACATTACCTTTCCCCCACCCCAACTTCTAGATGAGAAAACTGAGGTTGTTACTTATTCAAGGATGTACAGATAAGTTATTAATGAAGCTGGAGCTATTGGTGAAGCTGTTTCAACACAGATATAGACAAATTCCCAAAGCCATTATCCTCTGCATATAAAGCACCTACCAGTTCCTTGGAAATTAGTAATTGCTTAGTAATTATGAGTCTCCCAGGCAGGAGGGGGAGGGGGGGGAGAGAGACGGAGAGAGGAAGGGGAGAAACATATAAGCTGGAAATATCTAAAAATGGGATTACTATGTACTATATTGAGGTACTTGAAATGCTCTCTTTCAGGTTCTCTTTTATAAAATAAAATTACTGTAGACCAGGAATTCTACACTTAAAGTCCACTAAATCCATGGGGCCTGGAAAGAAGTTGAACTGTGATGCAGACCTGACAAAGCATCAAGTGAATATTGCCCATCAGGGTGTCCTGTGTTGAGCTGAAATGACTGAGCATGTCCACCCCTGTCTCTTTGAGTCCCCAGGGGTGGGCTGCCCTGGGAAGGGCCGACCAGAGGCAAGGAAACTCCTTGCAATTGAGGCAGATTCTGAAAGAGGTGGACAGGTGAAAGCTATTGACTGCATGGCTTGTGACTGGTGAGTAAATCCCAGGGCAGGATTTTAAAAAAGAGAAGAAAAGGGCTGAGAATAAATTATCTGAAAGTGGGATTAATATCTCACTACACTGAGATGAGAGACAGTTTCTCTTCCAAGTTCTTCTGTATATAAAAAATATGTTTTGGAAACTAGATCTTGGTGGTACATCTTGGTGACACATTACCACACTTTTGCTGTGTAATATTACATTGTATGGATATAGCTTGACAATAAGTCTTGGTTTCTGATAGTTTAAGTCTACACTTTTATACTTTTTCAAAATTGCCTTGGCTGTTTTTAATTTTTTGCATCTCCATATGAATTGTGGTGTTACTGGTTGCCAGAAGCTAGTACCTAGGAAGGGCTGTCCATCGGGAAGGATGCAAAGCTGATGAACATAATGAGCTGGATTCCATCAGGCGAAGAGCTGAGATATCGTGCACTTAACTTCTTTCACTGATCTCTAGCACAACTTAAATTTTCTCATTGGCTTGCATTAGCAGATTCATTACAGCAGGATTTGGTTTGCATGGTGAATATTTTTAAGTTTTTGTAGTATTGCTGTAATGTATAGGATTATTCAGAGAGTGAGAGTTTGCATACCAAAGGAAACCTGTATTCCGTATGATTAATACACGTGCGCACGCGCACACACACGCGCTTCTAACTCTGAATTTTTATTTTGTGAGTTACTTACTGTATTGGGAATATAGTAAGGTGGTGTTTAGTAATATACATTTTATATTATTTCTGGTAATGTAGCTTTGGTGGAAACTGTGAACAGAAACCTACACAACCCAAAACAATAATGAATGTGGTTAGCCATTTCATGTTCCAGTGCCTACATCTAAACATGTACTGAGGAAAGTAAATGATAGTGCAGACTTCCTTTCTACAGTGTCATTTCCAGTTGGGGAATGAATGTAATTACATTTAATTGAGTTGAGGAACATTATTACACTGATGCATGCCTCTCTTGATTGTAAATAAGAAATCTGTGGTATTTTATAACAGTGGAAAAATGCTTTCAATCTGCATGGAGTAAAAATTAGTATGGGAACCAATGTATGTCTCGTCCCAATTATAGACAATTAGGAAGGCTTTTTGGTATTATTAGAAGGCACTTCTGACATTTGATTAACAGAGGTCAGGTAAGTAAAAAAATGCATGTAATATACAGAGAAATCTGTGTAGACAAATGATATGAGGGGAAATGTGGCAGAGTAAAAGAAAAGTGGTTAGAGATACTGAAGACCTGAATCTTAGCTCCAAAATCATGATCCACTAGTTATATTTGGAGAAGGTACCCAGTTATTTTATCAGTGAAACGAAGCTGGTGAAAGTGCCTCTTGAAGATCTTGTCCCACAAAGCTCTGCACAATTCATACTTTAAGGAGATTATGACCTGAGAAATATATTAATGTTATTGCCAATCACTTGTTACTCAAAAATACATTATTTGAGGGGATATGTAGATGTCGTATGATAATTGTGTTTTTGCTACGATACCCAACTTTTCCATTTTTTGACATTGTTTTTCACATCATCCTCTTATTCTTTCCTATTCTTGATTACATCAGTTGCATTTTCACTTTAAATACACATTGATATACAAAGTTCATGCCCTACATAAACTCAGCAATTGTGATTTTTTCATATGAAGGATGGGATATAAATTACTAAACTAGATGCAGATTGTCAGCATTCTATCAGGTTCCAGATTTAGTGGCTCGACACACTTAATTTGTCAACTTTGATAATCACAGAGCATAAGGAGAGGTATTAACGGATTAATCTGATTGCTTCGTTTTGCTCAGTGCTGTGATATGCACATGTTAACAATGTTCCTTCCATCTCCCATTTGCAACTAATGATTCTACAGCTCTGTGCTGACCTTTGGTTCCAATTCTAATTTTGGAAGTGACTGGCTTTAAAACCATGTTGAAAAGAATTCTGAGGCCTCCTCTGGGCTTGGTAGGAAAGAGCAAAGTAATCAATAAATGATAACTGCTTTAGGCATGGAAGAAGCTGTGGCCACACATGTGCCGCAGGCTGGCCATCCCTGCTGCCTTTACTGCTTCATGAATCACAGTGAATATAATGATTTTGAAGTGGAAAATTTAATTGCATAAATCATTGGAAAAGAAATCATTATCATTTGTTGGATATTCTACATATCATATAAATTATATTAACAATCTTTGGCCCCTCCCCTTCTTGTTCTGCCATCAGGCTGGAGTGGGACAAAAATTTATAATGATGGTAACACTGTATTTACCACTCTCTCATTGAGGAGAGCCCACCATGACTTAATTTAGTAGTGTGACTTTGTAGTAAAGTCTTAGCCTGATGCAATTCACATATTCCATTTTCTTCTTAACAGGGCTAATGTCCCCAAAATCTCATTCTTTTCTAAATACAAAAAAAATCCCACAAAATTTTAAATAGCATTTAGTATTTCTTTAATGTCTCTAAGCACCAAATGCTCCCTGGGTGCGTTAAATGATGCTTCAGAAGCAAAGTTGCCAAGATACACAGGTGCTAAAGAGTTAGGATTCTCTCTGCTAAAGTAAAAAGATCCAATTTCATTGGGCTTAGTAAATACACATATGCTCTGAGACACAAAATTTGCGTTTCAAACCACTCATTCCCCAGTTCAAAGATTATCTTTGTTTTCCAACAGCTAAAGTAGAACATATCAAGAGGCTACTTTTCCTCAAGAATAAAAAAGTATGGGAAAAAGTACTAAGAAAGCACACCAACATGCAAGCAAATCACAATGATGATAAAAAGCAAAATATAAGGAGATACAACAGTATGTTTTACCTAATGGCTTACTCTGAGCCTCTTGTGGGTTTTACAAAAGACTCATCATATCCTCAAGGTGTTTATGGTATTATTAGGTATATAAAATGTATGCCCTGAATTATGGAAATATAATTAAAGACAGAATTACCAGCAAGTAAATGAGGAAGAGAAGAAATGATCTATAATTGATATTTTACAAAGAAATAGAAGTCGCTATGAAGACTTGCAAATAATTTGTAAATAATGATGTGTTAAAAATCTCATAGAGTTTTCAGGGATTTACTAATGAAGACCTTTCCACATGTGTAGTACATGTTTTGGAAATAAAACTTACGTTCACAGTATGACTTCACCAACTAATAGTTCTTTGACCTTGATTACGTTACTTAAGTTTCTAAGCCTATTACTTCATTTTTAAAATGGACATATAATAGTACTCAAAATCTTAGAGTTTTATGTATATTCAAAGAGATACTTAATACAATGAACATTTATTGAATGTCTACTATCTGCAAAACACTCTTTTGAGAGCTATGTAAAACAACACCACCAATAAGGTTAAATCCTGCCCTCATGGAGAGAATATTCCAGTGGGAACTTCATTAACTTATCCATTCATTTAACAAACATTTATTAAATGCATATCATGTTTCAAGAACTCTGTCTGCTTTTGTGGTGTTTATTTGGGAGGCACACAATACACAAAGAAACACAAATGCTTATGGATAAGGGCTAAGAAGAAAAGAACAGGATCTATGGGAGAAAAACAAGGGGGCAGCAACTTTCATTTGAGTGGTAAGGAATGGCTTTTCTAATAAGGTAACATTTAGACTAATTCATTAAAATGTAAGAAGGATTAAGCCTTGAAAAAGAGAAAGGAAAAGATTTGCAGCAGAAGGAAGAACATGTTTAAAAGGTCCTAAATTGAGAACGAGCTTGGTGCATTTCAGGACCTGAAAGAAGGCCAGTGTGTCTGAGTGAGTTTTTGACTGAGTGAGTGAGTGAGTGAATGGAAAAATGGAGAGATAGGCAGAGGCCAGATCTTGTATATAATTTCTGTGCCATGGTTAGAGTTTGGCTTTTATTCAAAGTGCCATTGTAGCCACTTAAAGGTTTCAAGAAAGGGAGTGATGTGATCCAATTTCAAATTTACATTCTGGCTGCTGTATGGAGAATGGATTGAGGGGGATCATATTTGGCACCAAAGAGAATAAGAGTTTATTGCAGAAGTTCGGGTAAAGAGTCATGATTTATATTTGGGGGGTGGTGGTCGATTCAGAAAGAAAAGAATGGGTTTGAAATATTTTTTGGAAATCGAATTAAGTGGTAGAGAGTACAGGAGAATTGATAGATGATGCAGAGTCAGATCTAAAGAATGGCATCCAGGTTTCTGGCTTGAACAACAGGGTGAATCATTCCACTTGAAGTGCATACAAGATAAAATGCTTGACATAATATCTGACATGTTAGGTGTTCAATAAATGTTAGCTCTAAACAGGTAATTGATGATATGTACCTTGAGAAACCAATCCTTTTTACAAACTTTACTTGACAGTGTAGCACAGAAGTCTAGAAACTTGCTCTTCAAAATGAGGTAAAACAGCAGCACCAGCATCACCTAGGAATGTGTGAAACTCTTAGAGTCTCAGGTCCTTTCCCAGATGTAAAGAACTAGAGTCTGTGTTTTTAAAAGATGCTCAGGCGATTCAACACTCAAGTTTGAGAAGTACTGGTCTAGTGCAGGGAACATGAAACTACGGTCTGCAGGCCAAATCTGACCCACTGCCTGTTTTTGTAAACAAAATTTTATTGGAACACAGCCATGCTGTGCTCATTCATTACTGCTTTTGCACTACAGTGGCAGAGGTGAGTAGTCATGACAGAGGCTGCATGGCCTGCAAAAACTACAATATTACTATTTGGCCTTTTACAGAAAAAGTTTGCCAACCCTGGTCTAGTAGATAGATTCTGATGCAATGAGGATTTGAATGCTAGCTCTTGCATTTACTAGATGTATACTATTCAACAAATTACATAACTAATCTGTGCCTTAGTTTCATTTCTAAAATGAGGACAATAGCAGTATTTACCTTATAAAATGGCTCTTATAAAGGAGAAAAAATATAACACTAGTAAATTGTCTGGCATATGTAAAACATTCAATAAATATTAGTTGTTATTTTCACTTGGTATACAATTTAGCTTACTCATAAGAATGTGTAATGTTTAACGGTGAAAGAGGCCTTAATGAAACATTAATTTGAAAAGCCAACTGGCATTTGTCATACAGACAGTGCTTTTTGGAGATTTGCTGTGATTTTTAATGGAGCCATTGGGTGGAGGCAGAATATGGAACAATTAATGAAACTCAGTTTTCATGTCCTATTGATATCTGGACAAGATAGTTTTCCAGATCAAGTGTCAGCAAACTACAGCCTGTGCGCAAATGCAGCTTGTTGCCTGTTTTGTGTGGTTCTCAAGCTGAAAATGGTTTTTACATTTTTTAAAGGTTGTAAAACAAAGCAAAATAACAGACTAGATGATAGAGATGAGTTGGGGCCCACATGGCCTGAAATATTTACTATCTGGCCCTTTACAGAAAAAGTTTGCCAACTCCTGTCTAGACAAAAGAAAGTACTTTCTCTTTTATATTTTAAACTTACTGGATAAAAGAATTAAGCACAGAGTTAAAAACCCAAGTTTGTTCTGTGAGCCTATTATTTTTTTGGAGTTATTCCATTTATGAAATTTGTTTTTGTCTTTTTCATGGTAACCATCTTGCTTGCCAAATACCTGTATCTCTGTTTCAAACTGTACCATTTCTTTTAACCACTACTCTAGAGAGCAAATCCACGGCTAGTGAAGTCATTTATCTATTATGCAAATTGTTTGCAGTGGGGGAGGCTAGCAGGTTTTTACTTTTCTTAGTTTTTATTACCTAGTTGGCTCCAATTTGGGATTTACCAAACCTAGAAAGAATTCCTGAAGCAACTTTTCAATAGACTCAAGAGAAGGCAGGCAGGCAGGAAGAATTGAAGGAAGGAAAGAGAAAGTAGTGGTCACTTTAAGACTACTTCCTTATCATTTCAGCCAGGTCTCCCCCAAACCCACCTACTTTCACAGTGACCTCTTTTTCAGTCTCTCAGAGTTTCGGGTTCAGTTCAGGTAAGGCTCACGCAAGGGTAGTTTGCTTGAGCCTCAGAGGACTAGCTAAAAGCTGTTGTGACAATAAATGAATCCACAATCTTTTCCAAGATACCCACAGGCATTTCAGCTATAGGTCTACAGGGGCTCGCTTGCACACCAGGCATTTTCTTTTTTCTTACAGCATGTGGTTTGTAGCTTATTTGAGGGCACTCGATCAGTAAAGCTATGCGTGGCTAATTTCCTAAATTAGTTGTCTTTAACAATTATCTGCAAATGTGGAAAGAATGACTTGTAAACAAACATATTTCTAAGACTAACTTGTGATAAATACCATGTAAACTATCTGGAGTTCTTGAACAGTATTCCAAATATCTCAATAATTGAAAACATTTAGCAAGTAGGTCTAAGGTTTCCAGATGGTATTCTAATCAAATGTATAATAAGCTTATTTAGAAAATTTCCCCTCTGTTTTTTACAAATTGCCTGGTAATACACTTGAGATAATACATGTACCATTTTGTCTCAGAGTATAATAGTATAAATAATGAGTAAAATACAAGGGGAGGGAGATTTTAGCTTATGAGAAAGAACTTCTAGAACTGCATTGTCTAACATGGTAGCCACCAGCCACATGTGGTTATGGAACACTTGAATGTAGCTAGTTAAACTGAGGAACTAAATTTTTTTTTAATTTTTATTTTGTATTGGAGTATAGTTGATTTACAATGTTGTGTTAGTTTCAGGTGTACAGCAAAGTGATTCAGTTATACATATACATATATCCTTTTTCAGATTTTTTTCCCATTTAAGTTATTACAGAATATTGAGTAGAGTTCACTGTGCTATACAGTAGGTCCTTGTTGATTATCTATTTTATATATAGTAGTATATATCTGTTAATCCCAACCTCTTAATTTATCCTTCCCCCCCAACTTTCCCCTTTGGTAATGATAAGTTTATTTTCTAAGTTCGTATGTTTCTGTTTTGTAAATAAGTTCACTTGTATCATTTTTTTTGATTACTCATATAAGTGATATCATATGATATTTGTCTTCTCTGTCTGACTTACTTCATTTAATGAAAATCTCTAGGGCCATCCATGTTGCTGCAAATGGCATTACTTCATTCTTTTTTATGGCTGAGTAATTTTCCATTGTATATATGTACCACATCTTCTTTATCTATTCCTCTCTCAAAGGACATTTACGTTTCTTCCATGTCTTGGCTATTGTAAATAGTGTTGCAGTTAACATTGGGGTACATGTATCTTTTTGAATTATGGTTTACTCCAGATATATGCCCAGGAGTGGGATTGCTGGATTATATGGTAGCTCTATTTTTAATTTTTTAAGGAACCTCTATACTGTTCTCCATAGTGGCTGTACCAACTTATATTCCCGCCAACGGTGTAGGAGGGTTCCCTTTTCTTCACACCATCTCCAGCATTTATTGTTTGTAGACTTTTTGATGATGGCCATTCTGACCAGTGTGAGGTGATACCTCATTGTGGTTTTGATTTTCATTTCTTTAATAATTAGTGAAGTTGAGTATCTTTTCATGTGCTTTTTGGCCATCTGTATGTCTTCTTTGGAGAAATGGCTATTTAGATCTTCCGCCCATTTTTTGATACAGTTGTTTGTTTTTTTGATATTGAGCTGCATGAGCTGTTTGTATATTTTGGATATTAATCCCTTGTCAGTCACGTTATTTCCTGGGAACCTGAGCCAGCTGAATACTTAAGTCCTTCTCAAACCTACCTCAGTCCTGTTTCATTCAACCAACGAATCATTCATTCATTCATTCATTCATCCTTTTAGCATGCATTTATCAGTCATCTATTGTGTGTCATGCACTTTGCTAAGTATTGGCCCCTGATATCAAGATGGAAGTAAAAACTAATTTAATATAAATAATAAATGTTATAATTGGTGTACAGGCATACCTCATTATGCTTTAGTTTTTTTATTGTGCTTTGCAGATACTGTGTTTACAAATTGAATGTTTGTGGCAACCTAGCATTGTCAGATGATGTTTAGCATTTTTTAGCAATAAAGAAGTTTTTAATGTATGTACATGGTTTTTTAAGATGTAATGCTATTGCAGTCTTAATAGACTACAGTCTAGTATAAGCATAGCTTTTACATGCCTTGGGAAACAAAAAATTTATATGACTAGCTTTATTGCGATATTTGCTTTACTGCCGTGGTCTGGAACTGAACCTGCAATATCTATGAGGTCTACCTGTATATAAACCACAGTGTTAAGAATGTCAGAGAAGAAGCACCAAGGTCTTTTTTTGAGGAATTGTCATTTGAGCTCATACTTGTAGGGTAAGTAGGAGTTTTACAGATGTCAAGGAAAGAGGAGGGAATGTTTGAAAGAAAGAAAAGCAGATGCACAAACGGTAGAAGAGGACTACCACCAGAATATTTGTGGGACTGAATGTCCAGTGTTTCTTTTACTTAGACAGCAGAAGGGCGGGAGATGAAGCTGGATAAGAGAAAGGATTGTATCATGAAGGGTCTAACACACCATTTAAAGGACTTCAGATTTTACTTTGTGGGCAACAAAGTCACCGACAATTCTAAACATGGTTTTATTTTTATTTTTAAAATTTATTTTATTGAATTATAGTTGATTTACAGTGTTGTGTTAGTTTCTGCCATACAGCTAAGTGATTCAGTTTTACATATATATACATTCTTTTTCATATTCTTTTCCGTTATTATTTATCACAGGATATTGAATATAGTTCCCTGTGCTATACAGTAGGACCTTGTTGTTTATCCATTCTATATATAATAGCTAAACATGATTTTATAAATTTGATTACAAAAAATTATGTTTCGGAAACATCATTTTGTTGATTCTGAGAATAAATAAGAAGTGCTTTTGGCTAGAGGTAGAGAGTCTGGTAAGCTATTGCAATGGTTCTGGCAAGAAATGATAAGAGCCTAAGCAAGAGCAGATAACTGCTGAGGGACCAAGGGAGCGTTGGGTAAGTCTAGACTTCCAGCTTGGAGAGGTGGATATATACAGGTGCCCTTTACCAGGGCACATAAAGGAGACAGAGAATTGGAGAAATAATAACTCGGTTTTGGGTATTTGAGATTGAAATACCTATGGGAAGTCCAGGTAGAAAAGTCTGTATGTTATGTTATCAAATAAACCAAATAAAAATGCAGAGAAAAGCATATGAATGACTTTAAAACTTTAACCATCAGAAGAAAAAAAAAAGCAAACAGTATGATTTTATCTCAGAACAAATGGTCTTAAAAGTATATATTGTGAAAATAAACTCAAAATGGATTAGAGACCTAAATGTAAGACCAGACACTATAAAACTCTTAGAGGAAAACATAGGAAGAACACTCTTTGACATAAATCACAGCAAGATCTTTTTTGATCCACCTCCTAGAGTAATGGAAATAAAAACAAAAATAAACAAATGAGACCTAATGAAACGTCAAAGCTTTTGCACAGCAAAGGAAACCATAAACAAGACGAAAAGACAACCCTCAGAATGGGAGAAAATATTTGCAAACGAATCAACGGACAAAGGATTAATCTCCAAAATATATAAACAGCTCATGCAGCTCAATATTAAAAAAACAAACAACCCAATCCAAAAATGGGCAGAAGACCTAAATAGACATTTCTCCAAAGAAGACATACAGATGGCCAAGAGGCACATGAAAAGCTGCTCAACATCACTGATTATCAGAGAAATGCAAATCAAAGCTACAATGAGGTATCACCTCACACCAGTTAGAATGGGCATCATCAGAAAATCTACAAACAACAAATGCTGGAGAGGGTGTGGAGAAAAGGGAACCCTCTTGCACTGTTGGTGGGAATGTAAACTGATACAGCCACTATGGAGAACAGTATGGAGGTTCCTTAAAAAACTAAAAATAGAATTACCATATGACCCAGCAATCCCACTACTGGGCATATACCCAGAGAAAACCATAATTCAAAAAGACACATGCACCCCAATGTTCATTGCAGCACTATTTACAATAGCCAGGTCATGGAAGCAACTGAAATGCCCATTGACAGACGAATGGATAAAGAAGATGTGGTACATATATACAATGGAATATTACTCAGCCATAAAAAGGAACGAAATTGGGTCATTTGTTGAGACGTGGATGGATCTAGAGACTGTCATACAGAGTGAAGTAAGTCAGAAAGAGAAAAACAAATATCGTATATTAACGCATATATGTGGAATCTAGAAAAATTGTACAGATGAACCGGTTTTCAGAGCAGAAATTGAGACACATATGTAGAGAACAAACGTATGGACACTAAGGGGGGAAAGTGGCGGGGGGATGGGGGGGTGGTGTGATGAATTGGGAGATTGGGATTGACATGTATACACTGACGTGTGTAAAACTGATGACTAATAAGAACCTGCTGTATAAAAAATAAATAAAATTCAAGAAAAAAAAGTATATTGTTTACTTTGTCTTGCTTTGCAATCAAGGAAGTTAAAGTGAAGATTTAATCTAATTAATGTTCTGTTAAAACAACTGCAGAGAAAGTTAGTTATATAATAAGAAAAGATTGGCAGCACCCTAAATGAGCTATATTAGGGCAATGGTCAAGTAACTAGCAACATGTACCATCTTTGGAACATTACATAGGCATGGAAATTATATTTTGGAGACTATTTAATCAGTAAAATAGTCATGATATGATGACAAGTAAAAAAGCAGGATACAAAACTGTGTAAACAGTACAATCCTAATTTTGCCAAAAATATATGTACCTAGGAGTGGGATTACAGGTAATTTTGATTATCCCCTTGCTTTCTTTTATTAAATGTTTTACTCTGAAAATTAATAAAAAACATTAGAGAATAAATAGTTCATATAAAAGAAGTATTCAATTCCACTGAATTTAAAAATTATATTATTGAGTTATAGGTAAAAATAAAACTGAAATCCATTCAACAACCTCATTTTGGATGTGAATATGTCATATTTTCACTTTCTGTTACTATTATCTTGGAAGCAGAAGAGTTCACCTATTTATGCAAATTAATATACATGCTATTTGCAAATTATAGGATTACCAAAAATTAAGGAAACCTTTAACTTTATCATTCAAACTAGGACAATTTTGAGAATGAAAGGGTCACTAATAATAATTATTCTGGACAACAGGTACAAATCTGGACATATGGTCACACATTCACTTGGATTAAAATTTAAGGCCTTATATTGTGAAAATGTTGACTTTTAGCATTATTTCATTTCCTTTTTTGTAAGAGTAAACATTTCAAGGATAACATGTATGAATGAGCTAAATCACACAGTGGCATGTATAGGCAGCTCTTTTTGACAATAATTTGCTCACTCGGTAGATTGTAAAATTCAGGTTTGAAAGTAACTCATTCATCCTTGATGGGTTGATATAATGGGAGGAGAAAGAAAAAGGGTAAAAATCCATCTGTTTCAAAAATGATTTATGTAAATCAACTATAATTCAATAAAAAAGATATTAAATCAATAAAAAATGATTTGTGTCATTTAGGCTTTTCTGAAATTTATAAACTTCCATTTGAAACTGAAAGGCAGTGTGTAGTGCATTATACTCTGACCTTTAACACATTTCATCTTCTTGTTTATCTCCTAAACACTAAGATGGAAAAAATTTTTTTAAGAAAATCATTCACAAATTTTAATATCTGATGCTCTACAGTTGCTGTATTACAAATGACATAAAATTTCACAAGAATTGATGTGACTAAGTAGAAATTCATAAAGTCATTTAAATAGTTAAGATTTGTATCAACTTCTGTAACTACTGAAAAAAAATGTCTGGATGGGGAAAGCACTTTCATAAACAGATGAGTATACTAAATGCTACAGAATGCCTGAAAAGGATCATGTCTCCTCTTTGTTAATTAACACTATTATAAAGAGGTGATAAAGGAAAGAAAAACCCAACAGTCCGTAAAATCATACACTTACATTTATGCACAGTACTTTTGATTCTTGGATAGAACCAAAATCATAAGCTTCTTAGCAGCTTTCATAGTTACATGTAGCTAATAATATATTAAGTGCATTGTATGATTTGCTTTTACCAAAGTATCTTGAAAATTATGGCAAACAAGCTTATTAAATATTACTTTGAATTTTAGAATGAAGTTTTGGTGGTACTGGGACTAATGGGTAGAGGGAAACTATTGTTTATTTATCTTTTATGCTGTACCATAAAGGGAGACAGGCACTCAAAAATCCTTATTTCTGTTAAACGTTACAAAAATATGAGGGTCAGTTTTATGTACGAGAAACCTGAGAATTAATGTATTTAAGTGTTATTGCCAAGGACTAAAACTAAGTATTTCAAGCCTAAGGTATACATATGCTTAAAAAAAAGCATTAGAGACAGAAGAAGCCCCAAGCTGGTGGAGTAGGAAGACCCTGAGCTCACCTCTTCCAACAGGTACACCAAAATCACAACTATTTACAGAACAACTATCTATGAGAATGACCTGAAAACTAGCAGAAAGGATTTTCTAAAGCTAAAAATATAAAGAAGGAGCCACATCAAGATAAGTAGGAGGGGCAGAGACACATTGTAGGCAAGACCTACGCCCCCAGTTGGCAACCCCCAAACAGGAGGAATATCACAGTTGTAGAGGTGCTCTCCAAGGAGCCAGGGGTCTAAGCCCCACATCGGGCTTCCCAGCCTGGGGGACCTGCACCAGGAAGATACGCCTCCAACATCTGGCTTTAAAAACCTGCAGGCTTGTGATTGGGAGAGCTGGAGGACTATAAGAAACAGAGACTCCACTCTTTTTTTTAAATTGAAGTGTAGCTGATTTATAATATTATATAGTTTCAGGTGTACAATATAGTGATTCAATATTATTATAGATTATACTCTACAAAAAGTTATAAAATATTTGGCTAATTCCCTGTGCTGTACATTACATCCTCTCCATTAAATGCTTTTGGGAAAACTGGACAGCTACATGCAAAAGAATCAAACTGGACTACTCTCACATCATGCACAAAAATAAATTCAAAATGGATTAAAGACTTAAGTGTAAGAAGACTCCTAGAAGAAAACCTAGGCAGTATGTTTTCTGACAGTGGTCTTAGCAATATATTTTTGGATCTGTCTCCTCAAGCAAGGGAAACAAAAGCAAAAATAAACAAATGAGACTACATCAAACTAAAAAACTTTTCACAGTGAAGGAAACCATCAACAAAATGAAAGACAGCCTACTGAATGGGAGAAGATATTTGCAAATGGTGTATCTGATAAGGGATTAATATCCAAAGTATACAAAGAACTCATGCAATTCAACATCAAAAAAACAAACAACTCAATTTAAAAATGGGCAGAAGACCTGGATAGACATTTTTCCAAAGAAGACATACAGATGGCCAACAGGATGTGGAGAAAAGAGAACCCTTGTGCACTGTTGGTGGGAATGTAAATTAGTGCAGCCACATACTTTTGGAAAAAAGTATGGAGGTTCGTCAAAAAATTAAAAATAGAAATACCATATGATCCAGAAATTTCATTTTAGGGTATTTACCCAAAGAAAACAAAAACACTAATTCAAAAAGATATGTGCACCCCAATGTTTATAGCAGCATTGTTTATAATAGCCAAGATATGGAAGCAACCTAAGTATCTATCTATCTATCTATCTATTTATCTATCTGTATATATATACATATATACACACACACACAAATGCAATATTACTCAGCCATAAAGAAAAATGAAATCTTTCCATTTGTGACAACATGGATGGATCTAGAGGGTATGTTATCATGCTAAGTGAAATAAGATAAAGACGCATACCATATAATATTACTTATATGTGGTATCTAGAAAACAAACCAAACCAAACCAAAACAGACTCATAGATACAGAGAACAAACGAGTGGTTGCCAGAGGGGAGGGACGCAGGGGGTTGGGCATAATAGGTGCAAGGGATTAAGAGATACAAACTTCCAGTTATAAAATACAGAAGCCACAGGAATATGGTCAGTAACAGCATAATAACTTCGTATGGGGACAGAAGGTTACTAGACTTACCATGGTGATCATTTGGTAATGTGTATAAATGTTGAGTCACTATGTTGTATACCTGACACAAACATAATATTGTACATCAACTATATTTGAATAAAAACACTGTAAATTGTCAAAGTATGTGTAAGTAAATTTGTAGGATAAACATAACTCACCTTTGAAATATCTTATGGGTCCATATATCCCTAATCTCTATAAAGATCTCTATGCAGTTAAAAGTTTAAAATAAGGTGGTTTTTTAACAGTAGAAATAAGTTTATGGTAGCTTGGAGAATAACATTATTCTGTCCACTTTGATAATGATCTTCCTAACTGAATATCCATTCAAAAACCCCTGTAAAGAATTAAACAGATTTAAACACCACGTGAAAGCATGAAAACCAGTTTTGTGTTATTTTTATAATAGTTTAATTTTTAAAGGTGCCCTGGGATGTTAACAGAGAGACAGTTCATGTGGCCAGGACATCATGGTGTGACTGGAAAAGAGGGGCAGTTTGGTGGAGGGTGGAGAGTGAGAGGGGGCACCTGGATTTGAATCCACATTTTGCTATAACCCGTTTTCTGACTTCAAATGGATCCTTGGTGGCCTCGCTCCTTCCTGTAGACGATTTCTGACTTCCCACCCCCATAAAGTCTAAACTTCGAAGGAAGGAACTCACAAATTAAAATGATAACCAAGTACATTGGAAAGTCCCTGAAGGCGATACTGACAGTAGTGATGATATCGTTATAATGCTCTCTAAGGTTCACCCGAGCTTTGAAAGTAAAATATTCTATGGTTTCTTCCCAGAATTGTTATGAGATGGTAACTAGTACTTAGTAAGCTGGTCTGCGATTCCATCCACTAGAGGACAGTAGTAAATGTGCACAAGCATATTTTAAAAAGCCATAGTGTGACTCATTTGAAATAAAACCTATCTTGCACACAGATGCTATGCAAAGAAGCACATAAAAAAACGGTCAATATTTTGAATAAAGCCACAACATTAGAGGGTTATAGAAATTTCTGGTCTAGTAAATAGTTGAATATTTACTAGTGCATAAATGGGCAATTTCTCCAGGACCAGCTCCTCTGTAAGAAGTCAGCTGTGTTGAAAGGCCCCTGGAGTCATCATCAAACATGCAGCTGTGCCTGCAATGGCAGTGAGGTGAGCCGTGGACAGCCTGGGGCTGCTCCCAGCCCAAGACAGGCTCGAACCTCCTCGGGGCGTACCACATACTTTTTTTTGTCTCTACAGCCCAGCCCAGCATTTTGTGTGCAATAAGTGCCTAATCAAAGCTTGTTCTTCAACCCTAGCCATCTCTGGACTTGGTTCCCTGTTTTGCCACTTCTCAGATTTTTGATTTTTGGCAAGTCACTTAACTTCTCTGACTCAGCTGGTTTTGGTTTTGTGGATTCAAGAATTTCTGAGGACCCTTTAACATCCACAGTTATGA
Organism: Eubalaena glacialis; assembly: GCF_028564815.1. NCBI lineage: Eukaryota > Metazoa > Chordata > Mammalia > Artiodactyla > Balaenidae > Eubalaena > Eubalaena glacialis. Next base: position 116,379,794 of record NC_083721.1, read on the forward strand.
ACTTAGCAATCTCACCTTTTGAGATATTTTATGTATTTCCTTGCTGCCCTTCCCTGCCTGAGAACAAGTCAGGCGATTAATTATGCTTCTTAACACATTTTCCTTCCCAGATTATTTCTTTTTCTGATATAAAGTTTCTGAATAGGCAAAGTAAGTTCAGTGGCAGGTAGACTGCCTAAATGTGTACCTATGAGTATATGTCTTAATCTTTCTGAGACTCACATTCGTAAATAGCAAATGGGGATACTATCTCTCTTAGAGTGTTGCTAAAGATTAAAATGAGATTTGATATTTAAAGCACAACAGTAGGTCTTCAGTTGACTTCTCACAAATATTGGTTCTCTACTCTTCTCTGACAGATCTAATAGTCTATGATTATGTTATCTTCTTTTCATTTATAGGTAGGAATTTATAGAGAATTCTATTAAAATAGACAGTTTTTAGTGCATGGTGGGTCATACAGTGTCTTTTATAATATAATTACCAAATGTAGAAATGTCTTAATATCATAAGACACAAGTAAGCAATAGCGCCCCTTCTCAAGAAAAAAATCATTATAGTAGAATTCTAAATTTTCTAAAATGACTGGAATAAATCATCATGTGCCCTGTGCATTGGCCACATTTGATAACAATAATTTTATTGATGAATCTGTAATTAAAGATAAATGTTCTGAGTTTTTAATTATATGTGATTGAAACAAACTCTTCTTTTTATAACATGCTTAGTCACTCTGTAATTTCCTGCACATTTAAGTGTTCATTTTGTTAGAAGTAGCATGTATTGTCATCCTTACTCCCAATGTTATGGGATGAAAACAACTCCAGTGTCTGAATCATTTATCCATTAGTGACAGTGAAATAAACCCATAGCTGAAATAGAATTAAGAAATTAAGTGTTTTAATTTCAACAAAGGCAAAATGACAGATTGGTTTTGGAATAGCTATTGGCAAAGCATAGATACAATGCCTGTGACCAATATAGACAGGACATTTATTATTTTCTGACTTTATAAGTAAGTGGGGTTTGTGAAAATCTCAGTTCTTCTTGCTCCATCATGAGAAATGCAGAGATGATTGGACAACTGGGGCTTCTGCTTCCTGCTAAGAGCCTACTTTCTGTAAGAATCAAATAGCGTCAATAGACCTTGAAAGGCCCATGGAATAGGGCATTCACTCAAAGTACAGAAACACAGAGATTTTCTTCCTTTACCCAAAAGTTGCTCTGTGTTTCTAGGCTCTCTCTGTCTCTCTCAATTTTATTCAAGGTTTTTTTCTAGAATGGATTCTTCTTGGACGTAAATGACTGTAAAACATTTTTCAAGGAAATGTCTTTTTGGGTAAATGCAGTCACACCATAATAGAGGGCACAGACTGTGTTTGACATGAGCCAAAGGAAAGAACTTCCCTAGATACTCTTATATAAACTAGGTGCATAAACAGAGCGCACTGTGACAAATCTACAAATTCTTGAGGGGCTCAAAATACAAGCTAGATGTTGAAAGACCAAGATACAAATGCTAAAGTGAGGAATAGTCTTTCCTGTTGGGGAGGTCTATTAGCAAGAATCTCTAAAATAGAAGACACGATTTCTCTCTTGACAATTCCCTAATATTTCCAGAGCCAAATACTTTATAGCCTGGTCTACCAGTGCGTCACAATCATGCCCTACCCAAACAGTACAACTTTGTCCTTGTTACTACTAGTGCCGTCCATACCCACATTCCATCCCCACCCACACTCACCATTTCCAACACTTCCTTCCCTGAGCCTTTGTTTGGCTGCTTCCTCTTCCAGAAATGTCTTTCTTCCACTTCTGGTGAACTGTGACCCAACCCTCAAGACTAGCTCAAATGTCAATTCCGAAATCAGTAGCTTTCTGGGAATCTCTTTTCCCTACCCCCAAGCAGAATTAAGTTCTTCCCTCCTCTGTACTCCTTTAACCCTGGCATTTGCCTACACAAACGTGGCACTGGACCCATCGCATTACTACAAAATATATATGGTATCGCCAGTGCCATTGGTTTTATACCTTCCTGCATGTGTTCATCTCCTCTACTAGCCAGTGAGTTCTTTGCTTACGCACCCTCACAATCCAGGGCCTGGGACATAGTAACCATAAATCAAATATTCTCAACAGAATTATTAAAATCCATGCCATTCATGTGCACAAAAGTCTAAAGTCTTCAGAGTTTCTACCAATCTGTAGTTTAAAAAAACAGGAACGAGGACTGTATCACCTTTGCATATATTTGTTCTTTGAGTATTTGTTTATTTACTGATGAATCATCAAGGTGCTTTTAACATTCAAAATTGAGTTTATTGAACTTGGCAAAGTGATAAATTCATTTATTTCCTTCTATTTCCCAAGCTAATGGCATATTTGTTTTATTTTAAACTCCTTTTTGAAGGAGTAGACATTTATACACATAGACAGTTTGTTGACTATCAAGTGTTGTTTAGATTTAGGTTCGAGACCCGCAGCTTGTGGGGAATGGAGATGCACAAGGGTCCAACGAAAACATATAAGTTAAATTTAAAGTAGCTTGAAAGTCTGCCTTCTGTTGGTAGATCATAGATTCATATGAATTGTAAAGTGATATAATTTAATGTTAGAAAATACCAGGGTTTTTTTCTCCATAATTAGAATGACTTGGAAGTGGAGTGGGTTGGAGAATATTTAGAAGAGAAGAGACAGGGAAGATAAAATTGTTGAGAGAAAGTCACCTTGGCCGGATGGTTAAATGTGGGAATTAGAATCAGAAAGAGGAAAATCCCATCCAACAGATATGTATAGACATTGGCAACGGGGTCCTAGAAACAAGTAACTACATTAATAATTAACTAACATATTAAATTAACATTAAAAAGCCTAAAAAATGGTTGAGATTTTGACACCCACCTCAGGGAAATTGCTCCATTCTTGCAAAAGAGAGGTGTCAATCTTTTTGTAGAAGTGGCTCATTTCTTAGGTTCAATGGGAGCACCTGCCCTGACTGGAAAGGGCCTCTTCAGTCATTCCTTATTTTAGGAACAGGAGTTACTGGGCATTTCAGCCAGAAGGGACACTCAGAACAAAGTCTCATTGTGATGATCAGTGAGTGGTTCAGTGTCCTAGAGGGTAGTGCTAGAAGAAGGGCTTGGTTGAGATGAAGCTGGAGAGGCAGAAAGGGCCAGGCCCCAGGGCTTGATTTGCTACATAAAGACAAAGGGATTTGGGGGAAATACCTGCAGTGACTCAGCTTCCTGACACGGTCCACTGTGCAGAGAGATGGGATGGTTGTGGACATGTGCTTTCTTTTCCAAAAAATGTTAGAGTGTTATTTTCTGGATTTCTCTAGTTGTCAAAATTTGACAGAGATAATCTTCTGAAAGCATTTTATCTCTGTTCTCATAAAATGTTTATAAATGTATATAACTGTGTTTCAGGTCTTCCAGTGTGAGAATACCACAAGGAGCTTTCTGGCAATTGTAAGGAGCTGTGCCACAGCTGTGTGCAATAAAGAGGGTGTGGTTTATAGGGCATGCAAAGCTATTTCCAAGAAATGAGATTCTGCTTAACAGGTTTAGACACAAATCTTAGCTGCACAAATGGCTAAATGTACTTGGTTATGACAGGTACAAAGAGTCATTTTGAGTCAGTGAGGTCACCAACTTCAGTGCAAAAAAGGCTGAGAGTCAGTTTTAGCTATTGGCAGTTATATTTATGAAATGCACCCCAGACTGGGTAAGATGCTAGCTTTCACTTGCCTTGTTAATACTTAAATAACATGAGAGAATGTGGGATACCACTTCTTCCAGTAGCTCCAGTTAAGACTTTCTGTAATGATAGGTTTCTACTGAAATAATGAGCTTAACCACATTTGCTCACAAAAGCCCCATTCTTTATGGGTCAAAACTATAAATGGTACAAACAGCAAAAGCAATCATTTGTTAATACATAAATCTGTTATCTGGATGTAATTTCCATTGTCCTTCATTCAGTTCTTAAAACAGTGAAAACATAAATATAGATCCTCAGTTTCTTTCCTTCCTTCCTACTTCCTGCCCTAGACACACACACACACACACACACACACATGCACACAGAGATATGCAAATACACACACACAAAAAGGTGGGGAAAGATAGTCCTTCCAGAAATATTTCTGATGGCACATTAAAAAGGGAGTACCTTTGGCTTTTAGACAAACATACCTTTTCCAGATTACAGATTCTTCCCAGACAGGTTCAGACACAAAAACTCAGCCACCAACTGATTGCAGTAGGTAAAATTAGGTCTCTGAATGTGTTAGCTTGGTGTTTTAGAATTCTTAACCTAGATGTACTTTTATATACATATATATATATATATATGTCATTTATTTGGTGTGACAGAAATTTCGATACCAAAATATTATAGGGAAGCATTAAATAATCACATATGAAAATGCATTCTAAGAATATAGTAATTAATAAGGTGTGTTTCTCACATTTAGTGTGTACGTATACATAAAGACAAAAGCTTGGTATGGGCCATTATTAAATCCTAGGATGGTTCGGACACTCTTACCTTGCTCTGAAAAAAAAAAATGAGTGTTTATAACCATGGAAATGGTTCTTCATCTAAAGGGAAAGTGGGGAGATGGCTCAACTAACAATAAAGAACTTAAAAGTATTTTTATTTAAACTTCAATTCATTGGCAATCATTATTCTTTAACTCAATTGTGACAACAATCAGTGTTGCTAGGTCAGCAGCTAATTCCAGGTTTCTCTGCTCACTTTATGGCTTCATCCTTGCTTGTAACAGATGATGTGTTGGGTTGACCACTGGACAAGCCGTCCATTGCCATATTGGAGGAGAACTTGCCAACTCTACAGAAATCATAAACTTGAAACAAGAAGAGAAACTTTATTGGTTACCAGGTCCAGGGCCCTAGTACAGTATGTATTCATCTCCCCCTACCTTTGTTTGGGGAAACCTCCTATCTTACATTTCAGGCCATGTGGTTTGGGTGAGGTTTTCCTTACCCTTAGCTTCAGGGGTGAGTTTTCTGTTGGTTTAAGCCAATCATCCTTTCACATCCCTTTGACTAGAGTAATTGATTTGGGGATTTACTTGCAACTTAATTTGGGCAATGAGCAACCCCAAAACATTTGTTTATCTGTTAACAGAGAAAAGTTCCATTTTGTGGACTTGAAGCTGAAAAAAAGTATGAATCCTGAGGCAATAATAGCCATCTAGAAACCAGGAGGGGAAACCTTACTTCAGAGTGAAGACAGTGCATTAAAAAAAGCCAAGTTCAGAGAAGTAGAGAATCAGGCTTCAGTTACTTCATTGAAGCCCCTGAATTAAGGCTTATCTAAAGCCAGTCCTTACTCTTGGACTTCTCATTACAGCAATCAATAGGTTCCTTACATGTTTTGGCCAGTTTGGTTGGGTTTTAAGTTGCTTGCTATGGTAAGAATCCTGTCTAGATATAGCATATCACCTTATTATTGAAGCATCAGCTTAGACTTTTACCTTCTTAGTTGTAACTCCATTAGGATGATAGCAAGTAAAATCATGCCCCGACAGCTGTCAATGACATCAAAGAGTAGATCTCATCTCTATTGATATTTCTGATTATATATGTATGTATGCATGCATGTATATATGTGTATGCATATATACATATATATATAATCATATATCAAAACAAAGTTCTTTTGGGTGGATTAATTAATGTCTTTTTGATTACACAGCAAGAAATTGGGTTTGCTAATTCTGCGTCCAGTAATCCATAAAGCATGCAGTACAACCATGTAGCTTGAAAGAGGAAAATAGCTTTAGGAAGATCTGGATCTAATATCTTAAGGATTAAGCAGTGTTAGGAGAGGAAAGCCATGCTGATTAATAGAGACCCCTCTAGTGGCCATAAACAGGTACACAGAGGGAATCATAATCATGTTTTCTCACCTGTACTGCTCCAACATTTTGCCTCCTCTCATACCCTGCAGCTGAAGTTGTCTCATTGCGTCCGAGTAAGCTCAAATAAAGTTGGATGATGAAGAACTGCAGCCCAGAGGCAAGTAGCAGTCATGTGCATTGGATTGTAGTTTGAAAGCTGACAGGCTTAAAGTGGCTCATAATATGCCAGAAAAGAGATGGGGTCAGGTATTTACTGTGTAATGTTCAATGGCATTATGAAAAATCTACGAAAGGAAATGTGACATCTTGTTAAGTCCCAGCAACAGAGGCTGGGAGAGACGGTGTCAGTTATGCAATGTCTTACTGCATGAATATGAAGTTTATTTCAAAGAGCCTCTCAATACCTATTAACCAGCATTGAGAGTACAAGTGTTATATGAGCTGCTCAAAGGTATACTACATTTTGTATTTGTACAAAAAGGCTTCTAATATATCTGCTTAGAAATGTAGCAATTAAACCCAGATAGTAGAAAGTAATAATAAAGGTAATAATGAAAAATAGGTAATGCTGTATTTCAGTATTCGTCCCTTCATCATATTGTGTGACACAAAGTATCATAAGTCATCTGAGAGTATTCTAGTGTCCCTTGAAATCTATTAGCAATTAACTGAAATAATTTAAATTTGCTAGACTGGAAACTGGGGTAGAGTGAAAGAAAAAGAAGCAAATAATAATAAATACTTATACAGATTCATTTTAAAGATAATCTTGAGTTTCTGAAAGTAGAATAAATATTGATAAGAAACAAAAATAGATTTAAGGCTCGCTCAAGACAATCTAAATGTAATAGTAATTTGAAATGTTTTATTTGATGGAAATCTTTCAAGATGAATTTGACTACATAGTGCGGTTCTGATAACAGGTTGGCAGACGTGGCCTTTTGAGTGCAATGTGACCAGGCACTTTTCTAGGTACATGTATCTGATGGATACATCAGAAAATAAAAGTAAGGACACTATCCCTGACCTCATGAAGCTTACATTCTAGTATGGGGAAACAGGAAATAAACATGAGAAAAAACTGCATTACATAGTATATAGTATTGACGGAAGATGTTAAGTGCTATAAAAATACAATAGGATTGAGCTGCTGGAGCAGGGGATTCATTTAAATAGGGTGGATAGTGACACTTCAGCAAAGACTTGAAAGAAGTAAAGAAAGGAACCACATAGATATCTGGTGGAAGACCATTACAGATACAGAAAACAGCAGTGCAGAGATTCTGAAGAAGACATGTACCCAGTGTGTTTGAAGAATAGGAAGGAGGTCTGTGTGTCTCGTGCAGAGTAAAAAGGGGTACAGTAGTAGGTGATGGGATCAGACAGGTGTGAGATGGAGTCTTATAAGGATTTAGATTTTTTAAATTGAGGTATAATTGACATATAACATTATATTAGTTTCTTCAATATCTTGTAATAACCTATAATGGAAAAGAATCTGAAAGAGAATACATGTATATATATATGTAAAAAACTGAATCACTTTGCCGTACACCTGAAACATTGTAAATCAACTATACTTCAATAAAAAAATTCAAAAATTTAAAAATTTTAAAAAATTAAGTAAACATTATATTAGTTTCAAGTGTATAAAGACTAATAGTTTCTGTATATTGAGAAATGATCACCACAATATGTCTAGTTAACATCCATCACCATATATAGTTACAGAATTTTTTTCCCTGTGATGAAAATAACTGGAAACGTGTACCGTCTGACACCCTTCACCTATTTCACCCGCCTCCACACCCGCCTCTCTGCCTCTGGTAACCATCCATCTGTTCTCTGTATCTATGAGTTTGGGTTTGTTTGTTTTGTTTTGTTTTCAGTTCCACAAAAAAGGAGGTCATACGGTATTTGTCTTTCTCTGTCTGACTTAATTCTCCTAGCATAATGCCCTCTGGATTCATCCATGTTGTTGCACATGACAAGATTTCATTCTTTTTTATGGCTGAATAATATTCCATTGCATATATATATATATATATATAGTCACATTTTCTTATTTTCTTTATTCATTCATCTATTGGTAGACAGGTTGCTTTCATATCTTGGCTGTTGTAAATAGTGCTACAATGAACATGGGGGTGCATATATCTTTTCATATTAGTGTTTTTGTTTTCTTCAGATAGATACCCAAAAGTGGAATTGCTGGATCATATGGTAGTTGTATTGTTTTTTTGGCCGCACTGCCCGGCGTGTGGGATCTTAGTTCCCTGATCAGGGATCAAACCCGCCCCCACCCCCTGCAGTGGAAGTGCAGAGACTTAACCACTGGGCTGCCAGGCAAGTCCCGGTAGTTCTATTTTTAATTTTTTTGAGGAACCTCCACGCTGTTTTCCATAGTTTCACCAAGGATTTAGATTTTTAATGCGTGTGAAATAAGCCTTAAGGAAGTTTTGAGCAGAAGAGTGACATGACCTAACTCAGTGTTTTAACAGTGTCAATCTGGCTATGTTGAGAAGAGACCGTAAGAAGAAAAAGGTAGAAACAGGAGTGTCAATTATTGCAATAATCCACGCAAGAAGTGGTGTGATTTAGTTCATGGTGTTAATAGCGTAGGTGGTGACAGGTAATTCTAGATATGCTTAGAAGGTAGAGCCATGGGGATTCTGATACATGACAATAAAGGATGGAAGGCAAAAAAAGGAGACAAGAATTATTACACGGTTTTTGACCTGAGTAATGCAAGTTTGGAGAGGTCATTTCCTGAGGTGTTAAGACTGTATGTGGAGTGAGTTTGGGAGGAGTTAGATGAATCTGGAGTTCAGAGAGATCTTGACTGAGAGGTCAGTTTTGGAGGCACCTATTTAAAGCCATGAGACTGAATGCATAATGGCACATAGATAAATGAAGTTTCTATTTTAAGCAATTTGCCAGTCTAAATATCTAGAAAAATTTCTTCTGGTGTAGAACACCTAAAATGCTAGATAAAACATAATAAACTTTAAATAAATAAATCTGAGCTCTAGTAATGAAAACAATCAGAACCAGCAAAGAATAAAGAACGGTTGCACAGTGGTAAGCCAAATCTAAAGTTTCTTTTGACCTGAGGGCATCTCTCAGTTCCTGAGGGCTCAGAGCCAGGCTTTTAACTAGCCACACATGTTTAGGACTGGAAACTAAGCTGCAAGCCCCTAGAATATGGTGGACAGATAAGAGATACTTTAGTACAACAGAAAACTTGAAATAACTTTCTTAGGGAGTGCATTAGGATAAATCAACCCACCACTCGAAAGGAAATATCCCCCTAAGGGGGATAGCCGGGATGGGGGGTCAGGGGAGGGATAAATTAGGAGTTTGGGATTAACATATATACTACTATATACAAAATAGATAAACAACAAGGACCTACTGCTATACTCAGTAGGAACTATACTCAATTTATTGTAATAATCTATAATGGAAAAGAATCTGAAAAAAATGTATAACTGAATCACGTAGCTATACAATTGAAACTAACACAACATTGTAAATTAACTATACTTCAACAAAAATATTTTAAAAATACAGTAACCATCTTACAATAAAAAAAAAGAGAGAAAGGAAATAGTCTTAGACTTGGCACGGGTGGAGGCATGGATTTATGTTTAGGGGACAGAATTAAAACTTCTTGTGTGGCCCACAAAACCCTCAGTCTGAAAGTTAAGTTTCTAACATAGTTCTGGGTTGTTGGTGACATCAGGGATAAAGCAAAATCAAAAGCAGTTCCTCTGTGAAGGAGATGATTTAATTACTTACCTGTGTAAGATATTTCTTTCTCTCTGGCTCTTTCCCCTCTCCCACTTTTGTCAGGACATTCTTTCCATTGCCTCTCTTGTCCTTTATCTTATTTCATTTCTATTCTCAGCAGTTTTCCTCAGTGTTGCAGTCTACTTTGGGAGAGAACCCTAGCGGGCCAGGTTTCAGAGATCACAGAAACTAGACTGCTCCAGTCCCTTGCAGTTCCACGGCAAGCTCTTACATCCACCTGCCACCAGAGTGGGTAAAACCCATCAAGGTTTTAGCAGCAGCTCCTGAACTGACCCATTGCACTTTGTGAATATCTGTTGGCTGTTTTATAGTTCCTGTGTTCTTAGACACTGGGTTGCTTCACATTACTTCCTCCTGCAGAGTATGTGGATCTTAGGGATGTTGAAGGATTGTCCCTACTCACCTGTATTTTTTACTTCATGAGGATAACTTGTCTCCTAGTTATTCTAAATATTGTCTTTCATTCTTTGGTTTTGCTATCAATTTTCTCTGTTTTTATATGGGGATTTGGGTTGCATCAGAAACTATGCCCACCACTATTACTATCTTCTGCCCACCACTATTACTATCTTCTGGAATCCCCATAATACATTAAAAAAAAAAAAAAAGGAAATAGAAGAAAGGACTCAGCTTTTATAAACATATATCAATATATATTTATGTATACATATATGCAAATATATGTAAATATATACAAATATACATATACAAAAAATCAAAGACAGTTCTTAGAATAATGGTACATGAAGAAAGAGCAAGCAGAGATTGTTAAATGGTAAAATGCATTACTGGAAATAATTATAATGTGCAATGATCAGACCAGCCTCAGGAAAAATTGTCAACAGTAATAGGTTTTCTTTGGTGCTGAGCACCTCCTGATTCTGTGGTCAATGCCCTCTTCTGGCTTGCCACACCTAGCATCCCAGTAACCTATGTTTTGTGCCTATCTATGGCCTATCAATATCTACTTTTTAATCCTTATTTCACATTCAACCATAATTCAATGTTAAGAATGTTAACTAGTATTTTTGGAAAGAACAGTAGACTAAGTGGAAATCTCAGTTTAGCCATTAATTGACTGGATCAGCTTTGACAAATCAATTTATCTCTCTGTTTTATATATATATATATGTGTGTGTGTGTATATATTAATTATAGATAAATTATATATATATAATTATAGATAAATTATAATAAAAATAAAGAAAAAATGAAATCCAGAGCTTGTAATTCATTAATAAAAAGATAAGCATTAAGAACATACATATAGAATAGAAACATGAGAGACATGTGACCCATTCATCCCATGTCCTTTTTTACCTGGTTATAAAACTCAATTCTAAACTCTTAACAACCAGGGTGAAAAAAGTACATTCATGGCTCTGTGTGCTTCGCTCACCTGTGATGCTCTTTTACAGCTAGAGTCTTCTCCTGCCATGAGATAGGCATCTCTGGCCTCCCTGCCAAAAATAGGGTTCCTGACCCCCCCCCTTCTACCATATCTTTCTTAGCAACTTGTTTCGTTTATAGAATTTATCACCTTTCCAATTATTTTATATGTCTGTGTATTTGCTTTTGGTCTGTCCTCTTTAGTAGACTGTAAGGTCCATGATGAAAAGCATTATGTCTGTTATTTTCAGTAATCTGTGCCCAGTGCCCAGCGCAGTTCCTGGAGCACAGTAGGCTCCCAGATATTTTATAAATCTTAATGCAAAAGAAAAAAGTGAATGAATGGAACACTTGGTCAAAACTCTGCAGGGGACTAGTCTGTGACATTTGAAAGTGGGCGTTAGGGTCAGAAGATAAGTGTTGTGCAACAAGAATAATGTCTCTAAATTTAAGACAAAGAATAGAAAGTATCAAGAAAACATAAAGCTAGCTAGGAAAGCACACTATATAGTTAGACAGAACCTGGGAACTATTACTAAATAAGAAAACAGACCTTTCAAACAGATAACTCGACCAAGTTATTGGTTAAGTAAAAATAAGCTGATAAAATATTACATTATTTGAAATAAATTTTATTATTTAAACAGTTAATGGCAATGTGAAACAAGCTAAAACTGGAAAAAATAAGTTAGAGTTGAAATTTACTGGGATGTGTCACAGTAAAAGAGACACTGAAGGAAAGATATAAAAATTCATTTCTAGTGAAGAATAGGAAAGGTGCTACGTGGAATGCCAGTAAAAGAATCATGGCTGCAAGCACTAAAAACGTGATCATAATGAGTAATGGAAATGTCACCTGAGACAGTAGGAGAAGTTGTTACTCAAGTAATGAGTTTGAGTAGAAATTAGAAGCTAATGACTTCTTATATAATTCTCTAGTTCAAATATCAACAAAATTATTGAAAAGTATTCCATGACCATAGCACATATGTCAGACCATATACCTGATAGTATATGCTTTATTAAAATATTAGAAACAGTTGTTCAAATTCAGGCAAAATGGATTGACAATGTGGGTAGTGCAATTTCAAAGGACAGGAGAACTAAGAGGAGGACAGAGGAGAGATGGAATGTCACATGCTGGCCTTAGGGATGGTAACAGTGGTTAATTCTTCCTCATAGGGGCAGCTTATGCTCTGGAATCAAACAAACAGACTGACAATAAGAAAGTGCAACCAAACAGCAAGACAATTAAAATTCTTCACAACGGGAGTCTGAATCCAGCTCCTGCTTGATCCATCATTTCCCTGACTTTCAACCATTTTCCTGTGTCATGAAGAAATAGAGAAATAAAGCCCAGAAATTTCTCCCAAGGATGCAAAATGCATGCTTCTCTAGTCTCTGTGAGAGTCAATATCTTTTTTTTTTTAACATCTTTATTGGAGTATAATTGCTTTACAATATTGTGTTAGTTTCTGCTGTATAACAAAGTGAATCAGCTGTACAGATACATATATCCCCATATCTCCTCCCTCTTGCATCTCCCTCCCACCCTCCCTATCCCACCCCTCTAGGTGGTCACAAAGCACCGAGCTGATCTCCCTGTGCTATGTGGCTGCTTCCCACTAGCTATCTATTTTACATTTAGTAGTGTATATATGTCAATGCTACTCTCTCACTTCGTCCCAGCTTACCCTTCCCTCTCCCCGTGTCCTCAAGTCCATTCTCTGCGTCTGCGTCTTTATTCCTGTCCTGCCCCTCAGTTCATCAGAACCATTTTTTTTTTTTTTTAGATTCCATATATATGTGTTAGCATATGGTATTTATTTTTCTCTTTCTGACTTACTTCACTCTGTATGACAGACTCTAGGTCCATCCACCTCACTACAAATAGTTCAATTTCATTTCTTTCTATGGCTGAGTAATATTCCATTGTATATACATGCCACATCTTCTTTATCCATTCATCTGTCGATGGACACTTAGGTTGCTTCCATGTCCTGGCTATTGTAAATAGTGCTGCAATGAACATTGTGGTACATGTCTTTTTTTGAATTATGGTTTTCTCTGGGTATATGCCCAGTAGTGGGATTGCTGGGTCATATGGTAGTTCTATTTTTAGTTTTATAAGGAACCTCCATACTGTTCTCCATAGTGGTTGTATCAATTTACATTCCCACCAACAGTGCAAGAGGGTTCCCTTTTCTCCACACCCTCTCCAGCATTTATTGTTTGTAGATTTTTTCTTTTAAATTTTTTTTAATACATTTATTTATTTATTTATTTTTGGCCGCGTTTGGTCTTTGTTGCTGCGTGCAGGCTTTCTCTAGTTGTGGCGAGCGGGGGCTACTCTTCCTTGCCGTGCACAGGCTTCTCATTGCGGTGGCTTCTCTTGTTGTGGAGCACGGGCTTTAGGTGCACGGGCTTCGGTAGTTGTGGCTCACGGGCTCTAGCGTGCAGGCTCAGTAATTGTGGCACACAGGCTCAGTTGCTCCGCAGCATGCGGGATCTTCCCGGACCAGAGCTTGAGCCCGTGTCCCCTGCATTGACAGGCAGATTCTTAACCACTGTGCCACCAGGGAAGTCCTGTTTGTAGATTTTTTGATGATGGCCATTCTGACCGGTGTGAGGTAATACCTCATTGTAGTTTTGATTTACATTTCTCTAATGATTAGTGATGTTCAGCATCCTTTCATGTGTTTGTTGGCAATCTGTATATCTTCTTTGGAGGAATATCTATTTAGGTCTTCTGTCCATTTTTGGATTGGGTTGCTTGATTTTTGATATTGAGCTGCCTGAGCTGCTTGTATATATTGGAGATTAATCCTTTGTCAGTTGCTTCATTTGAAAATATTTTCTCCCATTCTGAGGGTTGTCTTTTCGTCTTGTTTATGGTTTCCTTTGCTGTGCAAAAGCTTTTAAGTTTCATTAGGTCCCATTTGTTTATTTCTGTGTTTATTTGCATTTCTCTAAGAGGTGGATCAAAAAGGATCTTGCTGTGATTATGTCATAGAGTGTTCTGCCTATGTTTTCCTCTAAGAGATTTATAGTGTCTGGCCTTGCATTTAGGTCTTTAATCCATTTTGAGTTTATTTTTGTGTATGGTGTTAGGGAGTGTTCTACTTTCATTCTTTTACATGTAGCTGTCCAGTTTTCCCAGCACCACTTATTGAAGAGGCTGTCTTTTCTCCACTGTATATGCTTGCCTCCTTTATCAAAGATAAGGTGACCATATGTGCGTGGGTTTATCTCTGGGCTTTCTATCCTGTTCCATTGATGTATATTTCTGTCTTTGTGCTAGTACCATACTGTCTTGATTACGGTAGCTTTGTAGTATAGTCTGAAGTCAGGGAGCCTGATTCCTCCAGCTCTGTTTTCCTTTCTCAAGATTGCTTTGCCTATTCAGGGTCTTTTGTGTTTCCATACAAACTGTGAAATTTTTTGTTCTAGTTCTGTGAAAAATGCCATTGGTAGTTTGATAGGGATTTCATTGAATTTGTAGATTGCTTTGGGTAGTATAGTCATTTTCATAATGTTGATTCTTCCAATCGAAGAACATGGTATATCTCTCCATCTGTTTGTATCGTCTTTAATTTCTTTCATCAGTGTCCTATAATTTTCTGCATACAGGTCTTTTGTCTCCTTAGGTAGGTTTATTCCTAGGTATTTTATTCATTTTGTTGCAGTTGTAAATGGGAGTGACAAACAAATGTTTTTTAGAGCATGTCACATTCTCTGAATTGGAGCCTTAGGATTAGTTCTTACAGAGTGAATCAAGAGTTTAAAAAGTTTGCAATAGATCAATAACCTTCTTTCTTTTAAAGTTAGGGGAACTTCCCTTAATACGATATCACTGTACTTCTGAATTTAGGAATATATTTATTAAAGTCCTTATTGAGTACCAGTTATTACCAAGAACTAGGTGCTGTGGTTAACTGAACTACAGATCTGCAGTCTCTACCCTCAAGCTCACAGCCTAGTTGGTGTGGGCGTCGGGGTGGGGACAGAACACTGTGGTAAAGGCTATGCCATTAAGCTCTGCCTAAGTTACCTTTGTGGCAGTGAGGGCTCCCAGAGGAAGAGATATTTGATCTGTGTCTTCGAGGATGAATAGGGATTCACCAAGAAGACAGAGGCAGAAGACATTCCAGGTTAAAGGAACAGCAATTGGCAAGATGCACACATGAAGTATGCCAGCACATTGGAAAATTATGAGAAGTTTGCTATAATTCAAATAAATGTGCCCAGAAAGATACCATGCTTAGAAAGATCATTGTTGTGGCTGTTTAGAGGAAGTATTAGAAGAGAGGAGAAAGTGGAGTTTATTGGTTGAGAGTTATTTTAATAGCCCAGGTGAAATATGATGAGTGTCTGAACTGAGGTCATTGCAACAGGGATGAAGAAGGGAAGTGAATAGGAAAGAGGGAGCACTCAGAAAGGAGACTCCTAGGTTTTATTTGGTAAACAGAGTAGATGGTGGTTCTAAAGCCAGGATGTAAGTTATAGGAGACACAACAACTTTGGGAGATTATTTTCCTCTGCATACCTGAGTTTCAGTCACCTAAAGACCATCCAATCAATAGTTGGTTATTGATATCTGGAGTACAGGAGAGATATCTGAGCTACATCTTTGGGAGTCATGGATGTGTAGATTGAGAATCAAAAAATTAAATATCTACAGGTTACAGCTGCTAAGTAGACAAAGTAAATGAGTAAAGTGGATGATAAGGAATGGTGAGAACTGTCATGAGCTGGAGAGAGCATGCCCCGCCTCTGGGGGACAGCTGCTACTCAGTTCTAATAGGTTACTGATGTGGGACTCTGGGGGAACAGTGCTGGCAGCTTTTTTAGAAAGAGAAACCAGAAACCCGGATTTTAATATGGGCTTTCCGAATCTCAAACTAGTTTAAGATTAAAAATACAAAGCAAAACAACTTTGTGAGCCAAAACAAATTAGTTGACTGGCCAGATTAAATCAATGGGTACCTCTGTTGTAGATGGTAATGCAAATTGTAAACATGAATGACATTCCTAAGAAAAATGTAGTCTACAGTGAGAAAAGGAGAACCTCAGAATGAAACTCATAAAAACCTGAGGCTCAAGAGGCAGCCTTGAACCAGGTACTGCACAATATAACTCATATTTTTAGTGGTGAAAGAGTAAAACTAACATTTTATTTCGCAGCATAAAGATGTGTCCCATTAGAAATCCATGAGTACCAACTTAAAATAAGCACTCAATTGTGGGCAGTCGTATTACATTTCTTTCATCAGCTCACCCTCATCCATCCCAGACATCATTTAAAATCTTTTCCACTATCTTAAAATCTCTGACCATCACAACTAACTCCAACCATACCCTCTTTCAGCTGGTGACCCCATCTCATAGTTTCTATAGAAAGTGGAAACTGTGAGATGGGATCCTGTGTTTAGTTTCAGGGATATGAGAAATTTTTCTCTTCTGCTGCTCTAGCCTGTTCTCTTCCCTCCAGCTTCTCATGAATCTTACACTCTCAGTGCCTTCTATGATATATTCAGATACCCCATCTTAGTCTCTCCTTAGGTTTTTAAACACATCCAGGCCTCTCCCATTAACCAGAATAAAAAACAAAACAACCACTCCCAGGCCCACAAGTTTCTCCAGCTTACTCTATCTTTCTTCCCTTTTATAGTCCAGCTTCGTGAAAGAATCACATACACACCCTTGTCTCCAGTTCCTTTTCTACACTCACTCCTTAGACTATCTGATCTAGCTTCTGTTTCAGATAGTCTGGTAGACTCTCTCTTGTTAAGGTCACCACGCTACTAAATCCATTGGAAGTTTTCAGCCCTCACCTTTCTTGTCCTCTTAGCATCATTTGACCCTGCTGGCCACTCCACTCTTCATGACCTGCGTTACCCTGGCTTCTGTGATATCTGGCTCTCCTGGGCTTCCTCCTACTCCTTCTTTAGATCACATCTTATTCTTCACTTCCCCTGGGAAAACCCTGCCTTTACTGGTTCAAATCTCACTATTGTATGCTCTCTGAGGGCAATAAAACTCTCCTTTGTAACATTTTTCACTGTGAAATTTTATATTTTTCTGTGTGCTCTCCCCACTTGTAAGCTGAAGATAGGTAGGAAGCATGCTAGATTTTCTCATCATCATATGCGTTGTACCTGGACAGAGTCCTGGGGCTCAATAACTATCCTTCTAAGGAATGAATGACTAAATAACTGAAAATGAGTGAATTTAAAGCCTGAAACTACAGACCATAGAGGCTGCCTCAGTTACCTAGCACATTATTTCATATTTGGATCGTTTTCATTTTTATTAATTAAACCACAAATTTCAGAAGTTTAAGAAGGGTTATTTCAGTCTATTTAATTTTGGGATTATTTTTAGTTTTTATTCTTCAACTCACACTTAGTCTATAATATAACCTTTAAGTAGAGTGACACAAAATGAATAAGAGTTTGTCTCTACTCTTAAAAGGCGTAATTTTTTCCTCTTCATATATATTAAAATTTAAATTGGAAATAAAATTTAAATATCTATTCATTCAAACAGCTGCAAATACAGAGAGAATAACAAGAATGATAAAGAACAAAATAGTTGGAAGTCTTAAAAATCTCATTGAAATTATATAAAAAGGCTTTTATTTCACCCCAAATATTTTTACATTATTAAATATGTTCATGTAAAGGATCTATATCTAGAGAGATATATAAAGGATCTATGTTTAGAAACTGGTATGAATGAACACTTTCAGTATGGGAAATGGACCAAATATTATTGCTTATGATCATCAGCTATATTCATTCAACAAGCGTTTATTGAGCACTTGCCATTAGTTAAGGTAAGCTAAGCCAAGTCTTCATGACCAACTGAATGTGAGATTGAGCATAGGGGAGAGGAAGAGATCAAAGGGCACAGAGATTTCTAGATGTGTTGACTGCAGGCAGGATGAACAGGAATTATTTCTGGAAGTTTTGAATTTAGGCTGCTGATGTGTAACTAAATTAAAACATGTTGACAATATGCCTACAGTGAAAAGTAAAGAGTTCTTGCTTATCAATATCATTTTGGTAATAACTGACACATCAATGATGGTTGAAGGTCAGGGAGTAGTCAGTGGTGCTGGATGTCAGGGAGAGGTCAAGCCATATGATAAATGAAAAAGGCTTTGAGATTTCCTAATTAAATATAGATGAGAGTCTAGTAGATAGATTTGGAGATTACAAAACAGAGAATTTTCTCAGAACTGAATGTGTCAAATCAACTCAATCCATGTCAGACAGCCCTGTGTTCAAATCCCAGGTTTGTCACCTTCGATATAGGACATTGGTCAAATTTACTGAACCTCTAAAAGCCTCAGAGTTTCTCATGTGTAAAGTGGAGATAACAATATCTGCCCCCTCTAATGTTTGGGGAAGAATTAAATACTATGCTTGGTACAATGTCTTTCACATAGTAAATGTCAAATATATAGCATTGATGAGGAGGAGAAGGACAATGGTGACAACCATCCTATGTTTATGAGGGCCAGGACAAATAAAAAGAAGGAAGGAGACTTTGATTCAACATAGGGATGACATTTTGAAAGACCAAGTCATCTAGATGGAGAGGTGAACTGTAGGAAGGGTAAATTTCACATCACTGGAAGGAAGGACCAGATGGTCATTTGACAGCAAGCTGACAATGCGGTTTGAAGCATGATATAAAGGTCGACATTCTAGTTCTATGATTCTATTATAGCTCTATATTCTATATAGTTCTGTGATTCTGTTAGTTTCCCAGGGAATGTGATAGATAAAGCGGGCGTAATTTGGGGGAAGATGGGAAAAGAGACAGCTTTCTTATAAGATGAGTAGAATATCTGATATATTATTTCACAACAAAATCAAATGATCCCCAGCTGGACAATGACAGTTTTGTGGTCAAATGCAGAGTGGCAGCTATTACAGTTGACCCTTGAACAACACGGGGGTTCAGGGTGCCCGAACCTCTGCCCAGTGGAAAATCCGAGTATAACTTACAGTTGGCCCTCCATATCCATGGTTCCTCTATATCCAAGGCTCCAATTCTACAGATTCAAGCAACCGTGTAACACTGCAGTGTTTGCTATTGAAAAAATCCAAGTATAAGTGGATTGCGCAGTTCAAACCCGGTGTTGTTAAAGGGTCAACTGTATACTCAAACACATCCCCATGCCACTTCTGCCCACACATTGAGTTTTACTAACAGCAGCCTCATTTCTTTTACTGTAGTGTCAAAACTTTAGGAAAACAAAAAGAATTTTGTCCTCAAAACATGTTGGGACCCCAGATTTGTGGGAACCACAGTATGTATTTTCCTAAAAATAAAACCCTGGATTTTGAAAACAGGCTCTTTGGCGGGTGATCAGTAGCATTACCAAAGAATTACTCAATTAAGAAAATAATTACCTATAGAAATCTCTTGTCAACTCTCCAAAAAATTTCACTTTACTCTTAATTTTTGAACTCCACATAGGATGAAGTACTTATCAATGTAGCTATTTCTGAAGACTGTTCTTTTTGTTGTTTTTAGAGCAGTGGTCTTGAGTGATGGAGCCACCCCCATTTGTTCTTGTGACGGTTCATATTTACTCTTGAGTTGACTGGCTAGAACTAAAACTGTAAGTTCTAGCCCTAAGCCTAAATGATATTTACAATCCTGAACTCACTCTCACAACCTCAAACAAAGAACTAAGAGACTCTAAACACTGGGATAAGATTTAGCATGACATTATTCTTCTGAAGAAAACATTTCAGATAAATCTTCCGAGTCTCTAGATGTCAGAGTGTATAGGATGCTTTGTGCAATAATCCCTCAGAGGAGAAACCTTGAAGGAGTCCTATTTTTCCTTATGGCATATGAAACCTGAGCATGTGAATTGTTCTTACACACACATCACCTCTAAATTCTCCAGGGAAAGAACTCTTTTTAGTTTTAAACAGACCAAAGAGACCTGTTCTGGATCTGATTTTCTCCCAGGCTAGCTGACTTAGAAAGTGGATTTACAGTTCACTCACATACAAACTGAGTGCAATGTTGTATAGAGGTCTCCAAGGACAACACTCCTTGTGTTCTGAATAAGAAATAAAATCACCAGGATAACCAGGGTCTTTTAGGGATATCTCAGTCACACCCTGTATCTTGAGTTGTAATTATGAGAAATGCATCAAAGCAACTCCTCATTTGTGTACGAATGAAGAGAAGGGACAGGTCCCTTTTATACTTGCAGAGTAAATAAGGTCCGTGTAGCAACATGTTAGCAGCTTGGCATTCTTGGATTTAACAGTCATGGTTCTACCTAGTCTTGTGTGATATTATTACACCCTGACTGGCAATGTTTTATACTTCTGCTGAGGCATATTTTTGACTTGAACATGCTGCAAGGCCAGAAAGTTTGGATTAACTAGTGAGCAAATGGATGACTCCAATTAACTCAGCATCCACATCTCAAGACACATGTGTTGTCTTCCTTCTGGAACTTATTTACAATAACTGGAGTAAAGTTATTTTATAATAAAACCTTTGTTCACTTATGAAATCTGGTCGTGAAGTAGGAAAGGAGACGGTTGAATTTGAAATTGAGTTTAATGCATGCTCACTGTAATGGAAGTGTGATTGGATCACATTTTGAATTTTGTCCAAATTTTTTTCATACCTATGAATTTAGAGAATTCACAAGGCCCCATCTTCAGAAATATGGATACAAGGAGTTAACTGTATCTATAAATACGGTGTAAAACATGTCAAGGCACATGGAAAGGAGTTTGAGGATGAGAAATATAATTTAATTTCTGCCTTCCAAAAAAAGTCTTCAAGGCAATGTATCCTTTTTCCAATGTTTGATCTTTTAAAAGATTTATTTGGAGGACATAAACATTATCAAAAAACCTTCTGTAGGATCATCTTAAATGTTACCCTACAGAGAGAAAATAACTAAAACAATTCCCCATTTCAGTCAATAAAACTCAGTTAAGTTTAGTAATATAAACTCATCCTGAAAATTCATTTCTCACAAAAATTTTAGTATAAAATGTTGATATCATTTGATAAAGAATTACTTACCATTTCATAATATAGAAAATGTGATGAATGTTTCCTACTAAAGTAACTTCTGATTTGATGTGAAATCCTTCAGTGGTTCCGCATTGCCTTCACGATAAAGTCCACTCCATCACGTGGCCTATGCGCCCCTTTATTGCCTTCCGTTGGAGCCTCACCTCGAGCCACACAACACAGCTCACATTTCTCCGAGCACCTGTCATACTGAACTATTGGCAGTTCCCAGACCTTCTGGGCCTTTGTTTATGATGCCTTCTCTATCTGAAACTCTATACTCAGTCTTTTGACCTTTACAACTTGCCTCAGGAACATGTCTTCTAAAAGGCCCAAGAACTTCCCCAGTCGGCACTTAGTGTCCATCAACACCCTTTCCCAAGCACCCCATGTTTCTATTTATCATAGCAGTTTTAATGCTGCATCATAATTGTCTACTTGTCAATTTTCCTCATTCATTCATTCAAGCATTCCACAAATATTTAATGAATATTAACTACATGACAATCACAACTCTAGGCACTGAGGACAAACAATGAACAAAAAAACTACCAGCTATCGTGGAGCTTAGCTTCTAGTAGGGGCACAAATATAATAACACATAAACATATTTATAATAAAATGCCAGGCAATCTTAAATGCTATGAAAAAAAAAAAACTCAACAAGGTAAGATAAACAGGGAAAGTGGGGAAACAGTTCTGGTGGGGAAAGTTGTTGCTTTTAGAAAGAAAGTGGTTTATTTTTAGAAAGATGGTCTTCAGGGACCCTTTATTGAGATGGCAGGGTTTTTTGTTTGTTTGGTTTTTCTTGTTTACATAGATTTGAAGTAAGCAAGAGAGCAAGCAATGCTGGTGTTTAAATGAAGTTGTGTTCTAGTCAGAGGAAACTATGCATGCAAAGGCTGTGAAATGCAAATATTCCTGGCATATTTGGGGGAATAGCAAGGAGGGCAGAGTGGCCATTGTACATACACTGTGTTAGGGAGAGAGAGGAGTGGGAGATGGTATTAGAGAGGTGTCATGAAATAGGACAATGGTTCTCAACAAGGCTGTACATTAGAAACAACTGGTGAGCTTTAAAAAATATAAGACAGCCCTGTCTTATCCCAAGAGAGTCTAACTTTAATGACTAGGAGTAGAGCCCAGACATTGGTATTTGTTCTTCTTCTTGTTTTCTATCATGTTTTTTTTTTCCAAGGTTTAATAAACTTTTAATTTTAGAATAAAACTTTCTAGAAAAGTAGCAAAGATAGTACAGGGAGTTCCTGCATCTCCCCACCCAGTTTCCTCTACAATGGTTGACATTTTGCATTACCATGGTACATTTGGTACAACCAAGAAACCAACATTAACTAAATAAACTCCACACTTTATTAGGATTTTACTACTTTTTCAGCTGATGTCTTTTTCTATTCTAGGACCACATCCAGGATTCCACATTACATTTAGTTATCATGATTCCAATAGTCACCTTTAGTCTGTAACAATTTCTTAGGCATTTGTTTGTTTTGTTTTTCATATCCTTGCCAGTTTTGAGGAGTACTGTTCAGGTGCTTGGTAGCGTGCCTTTGATGTTTTTCTCATGTTTAGCCTGAAGTCATGGGTTTGGGGGAAGGATACTCCAGAACTGAAATATCCTTCTCATCACATTATATCAAGTATGTGCCATCAACATGACTTAATGACTTATCACTGATGATGTACCCTTGATCATTTGGCCAAGATAGTTTCCCAGGTTATACACTGTAAAGTCTCCCCCACCCAACCTTTTCCATTACTCTACCTTTTGGGTCAGTAATTCAATAAGCACAACCCTCGCTCAAGCACGGTTAGGGGGTGGATTTAAGGTTCATTTTTTGGAGGGAGGAGGCACTGATATTTTTAAACAGATCCTGTGATAATTCTTATGTGCAGCTGATGTTGGGCACTTTAGGCCACTTTAGGATTTTGACCTACAGTCTGAATGAGATGGGAAGGCATTGAAGGAGTTTGAACAACTGAGTGATGTGATCTGACTTGTGATTTCAAACAATTTCTCTAGCTTTTTAGTGGACTATGGGGTCAAGGACAGGAGCAATGAGATCGGTTGAGAGGTTATTACAATAATTCAGGTGAAGAGACTATGGTATTTGGGACCAGGGCTGGCTATGAGCTACCTCTACCGAAAGGGATCATGATTTCTTTATACCTTCAGACCCTAGTACATATAATAGATGTTCAATAAATATTGCATGAATGATTGTGAAACAGACGGTTTATGTATTGCTGTTTGGGAGACAGCACAGCTCAAAGGGTAGTAAGATAAGAAGTCTGGGAAGGTGCTAGAACATAACATGACCTGGATCATTTACAACCAGTTGAACAACTGAAAACTTATATTCGTTATCTATAAAATGGAAATAACAATCCTTCAGGGGATTATTAGTAGACTAATAAAAATAATCAAATATAAGGGATCTGTTTATACTGCTAATAACCTGCCACGATTCCCCAAGCCTTACATACACCCAGTGACACAGCAGAGATAAAAGAGTGAGATCTGGGTTTCTACAGCCTTGGTTCTTATTCCAGTATTGGTACTTATTACTTTGGCCAAATTATATCAGTTCTGTAAGTCTCTGTTTCTTCACCTTGGAAGTGAAGATATTAGTTCGTATCTCATAGGATTGTTGCGAAAATAAAAAATATATAATATTTAAAAGTGCTTAGAATGATTCCTGGCATATAATAAGCTCTCAGTGTGCAAGTTACTACTATTGCTGTATCATCTCCAGGGTGTGTATTTCATGTTCTCAGAACATCTTCTCACTTAATACTACTGTGTTGGATACTCTCTATTTGCCCCTCCAGATCCATACTCCATCCTGCTCTGGGCCTGGGCAGCTGACCTGTATGGGCTGTGTCAGGATGGTATCCAGTTGGAACGCAATCACAGGCCATCATAGGATGAAAGGAGGATGATGGTAGGATATCAGTCCCCCTCAGCACACAGCAAAGTTGACACTGGCCGTGTTTTCCTGTGGAAACCCTCAGCTCCTGGCCAGAAGCCCTCTCTACAACTTTCTTTCCACTTCCAGTAATCACTTTCTTTCCTGCCCTTGAAGGCCACGGGGTGGTAAAGGGTCTCCCTTATTCCTGGCCAGGGCACTGTCCCTTTTTCCATATATGTACTCGCACTCTAGTAAATCGTCCCTTTATTGGGATCTTCAGTTACCTAGTTTGGATGTACATCGATTTCCTGTTGAAATCCTGACTAATACATCTGGAAATAGGCATCATTCCCGTTTTGCAGGTGATAATACTGAAGCTTTAAAAGACTATACTCAGGATAGTGGAAACAGCAGAAATTTCAAGCTAGATAGCCATGAGTTCAAATACTGTGTAAATTTGAGCAAATTACTTGAACTCCTTTTTTTGCTGTATGAATCATGTAAACTTATTTTTAGCTCTGTGAGTTTGGACAAGTTATCTAAACTCTCTAAGGCTTAGTGTTCCCTCCTAGCGCATAGGATTTCTGTATTATAAGTAATATTGCATTTAAAATAATCATCATAGTATCAGCCACAGAGTGGTTGATAAAAAATGTTAGTTTTGTGTCCCAAGAAGTCCCTACAAGTCATAGTCTTTGCTAAATTTTGGATATAGTTTGGCGATTTCTGACTGAATATCAGTGGTCTCTTTGAAGGCCAAATTTTCTCATTTTTATAATTTTGTAAGTACATATTTGTATGTACTGTTATCAAATAAAATTCTTGTAGGCTTTCCTTTGTAATTGTTTTAGTCTCAGTTTGTTTTGTTTTTGCAAATTTAGCTGTAGAATTATGCTTCCAGGAGATACTTCTACTTTGTATTTCACAGTGGTAATCTTAGACAAACCTTATGAAAACAAAATCTTCCTGTTAGCCTTCTAATTTAAAAAGTGTCTTGGCAAATTGGCCTAGTGTAGAAAGTTTTCATCAAAATGACATTTACTAATGATTATAGAAATCATTGATACCAAATCTCCCTTTTTGATAGCTTTTTCCTATTGGTGTAGTTGATAATTGCTTATCTTACACAGCAGGACAGATTTAATTCAAAGCTGTTTCTGAAAGCTTCTCAGGAGATGCAGAACAACTTTTCTGAACAGCATTTGGCTTGAAATAACTGTTTCACATTGGGGATTTTCACTTAATATCAGAAGTCATTTATAATCCGATTGGCAATGCAAGTGGCATTGGACGGCTTTATTGAATCTGACGTTTTGTCCAACAAGTGTATTGATTGGAATATGTCAGCTCTAGGCATATTACAGTTTTGTTACATTTAACATACCTGTCACTTGGAAATTTCATTACAGAGTGCTGCTGTGGGCCTGATCCTACCAGGAAAAAATAAATTGCTTATTAAGAAAATTTTAGGCTCTCAGACTGCCAATTCAAAAGAAGAAGTTGTCTTTTTATGTTAAAGGACCCATTCCCATGGATTTTAGAGTTGAAAAAGAGGGCAGAAAGCAAGCTAATTGGCTATCCACATGTACCAAATATTCTTCGTAACTTATTTAAACGTCCCAACAATCTTGCAAGGCAGGAATTACCTCCAGTTCACTGAGGGTCAGACAGGTAAGTATCTGACCATAATTAATCCATCTTGGAAGTGATGGATTTGGGTCTGAAGTGTAGACTTCTCTGATTTCCAAGTCCACGCTCAGTGCATCCCCAATCCACCCCATCTAATCACCAGCTCTATGGTGTCAGTGCAGAAATTTATTAGAGAATGGCTTTTTAAAAATTATTAAAAATCTCATCTTGCTTGATATTTAGACAATTTTCTCAACTACTAACTGCTCTCAAAGCTTTCTCTCCACATCCTATTGCTCTGGTCTCAATTTAAGGCCTAATCATCTCTTAACCAGATTGTTGTAATACCATTTTAACTTGTCTTCCTGAGTCTAATTTTGTCCACTCCAATACATTATCCATATTAATATTTTAAGCACAAAGACCTGATTATTAATCCCTATTGATACCCTTCCGTATCAATAGGCCCCATTTCACCAATGAGGTAAAGTCAGCATTCCTCAGTACCATGTTCAAGGCATTCCTGATTACATATTTTGCAATCAAGGTAACTTCTCATACCCTTAGTTCCAGGAATATGGAATTTCCCTAAATCCACCACACTTTTCCATGCCTCCCAGCTTGGACATGTTTCCCTCAACACTCACCCCCATCTTACCTGGAGAATGTTTATCTTTTAAGAGCTTGATCAAAAGTTACCCTTTCACTGAATTCTTCCCTGTCCTTTCTGAATGATTTTATGCCCAAATTATTATTTCTATTTGTAAGAACAACACTATACTGAAGCTTTTTTGTTTTCTTTTGATTTTGGGGTTTTGTTGTTGTTTTTGTTTTGTTTTGTTTTGTTTTTATCTCCTCCTAGCGAATTTTGCATTTTGTCTCCTCCTAGCAAATTTTGAGCTCTTTGCAAGCAGGGACTGTGTCTAGATGTTCAATGATTATTTGTGAACTAATAAATCTGTTGAAACCTTTAGAGTTAGTTTCCTGTTTTCGAACAAATATCTTTAAAAATAGCAACTTCAGGGATCTAATCCATTACATTGATGCTTCAGAGACATTTCCAGCAGACCTTACTCTTGAAATCTTCTAAACGGGCCAAGGGCATGCCCGAAGAGTGACTTCTGCTTACACTAGTAAAAGTTGGGGAGAGGGCTCAAGAAGAGAGAGAAGGAAAATGTAAGAAGCAGAGACAAAAAAAAAAAAAAAAGCACCCAGAGCATAAGCTCAGGTGTCACACAGTTGAAAGAGGTAGAAACTGGACAAAAAGTACATACATCGCATCAGGGCAACTCAGAGATGGGTTGTGCTTTCCTGAGCATGGAGTAATCGAGGGAGGGAGTGTTATGGATTAAGAAGGCAGTAGGCTGGGCTAAAGAAGCCAAAGAAAAAGTAACAGGCTGCTGGGGCTCACAGCTGTGTTCTTCCATCTCTCCATCCAGTATTGAAATGCTATATACACGCAGCTCATTATAATCAAGGGCATGTCACTCCCATCTCTCCTGACACTCCTGTAAACAGATTATTTGTGAAAGAAAAAGACAATGAATTTTGGGAGCAACAGATATCTGAAACTGACTGTATAAAACCCAAACAAAAAATTCAGACAAATAATAGTATCTTTTTTTCTTCATCAGTTAGATCTCTTGTAACAAGATTTCCTTGTCCCTGTTGACACTCTGGCAAGTGATATTGACAAGCCAAGGAATGTAAATAGCAAAATGGAAAGGAAAGAAAAGCAAGCAATGGGCATAAGCACTAGAAGGGCTAATCAGATCCTTTGTAACTGAAAGTTTACTGGAGGCACAATTTAACAATCATTAACTAATTACTTCATTCAACAGAAAATTAGATTGCCCATTTTCCTGAACACATATGAAAATGGTGTGAGAACTAATACTTGATGTCGTATGACAATGTCATACCCACAGGTGCAGTCAGAGCATCCTCTGGCCACTGACGCCTCCTAACTAGTCTTCATATCTGCAGCCTCCAAGCCTGTATTGTCCAATACAATAGCCGCTACCACATGTGGTGATTTAAATGTAAATTAATTAAAATTATAAAACGTAAAAAGTTCAGTTCCTCTATCCCACCAGCCACATTTCAGTGGCTCAGTGGCCACATGTGGCTAATATATTAAACAGTGCAGATGTAGAACATTTCCATCATTGCAGAGATTTTTATGGGAAAGCTCTGCAAGCCTCCCAATTTACCCTAAACATCCCCACTAAGTTAAGCCTACTCATGCATAATTTTATCATATCACTTCCTGGCTCATAAACTTCTGACAGATTTCTTACTGCCACCAGGACAGTGCTTCTCAAAATTTACTGTACGTCCATATTATCTGGAGAGCTTGTTAAAATGCAGTCTCTGATTCAATAGGACTGTGGTGGGCCCACGAATCTGCATTTCAACTCAACTCCCAGGGGATGCCGATGGTGTTCCTTCAACCATATTTTATCACCTGCATTCGAAAGTTCTCTATTCCCTCACCAGTCCCACCTGATGTCCATCAGCTTCCAGAAAGGCCCTTCTTTGCTCCACCGGCTTAAGTTTCTCAACAGTTCCTTCTGATGACATTATTCACTCGTGCCCCCTTACTAGGTTCCTCCAATTTCTTCACCTTTAAGGAGGTTGTCCCCAGTGGCTCAAGCCTGCTCAATCACCTCTATAGAGATGGCTTTCAAACTTTCAGTGTACATAGGGATCATCTCAAGGGAGCTTGAGAACTTGTGCTACTCAGGCCCTACCCCAGGAGAGTCTGGTCATTAAGTTTGAGATGGGGCCCAGAACCCACCTGATTAATAGACAACAGGTGATTCTAAGTGTTTCCCTAACCAAACTCTGAGAACTATTGTCTTAGTATACTTCTCATCTACATAATTCATTTTGATACTTAAAAAACTTATAGATAACCTTATACTGATATTCAGCTGCTTGTAGTGTTTTTTATTTATTGCAAAATTAAGTATAAACAATCTATTTATGTCTAGAAATTTCTAGAGCTGTGGATTTCAACCCTGAGCACATGTTGTAATCCCTTGAGGGAGATTTTAGAAACCTTCATTCAGATGTTCCCATCCCCAGAGATTCTGATTTATATGGTAAGGGAATAGGCTTTGGTTATTTTTGTTTGTTTGTTTTCCAAAGCTCTGTAATTAGTTTCCTGGAGCTGCCATAACAGAGTACTACAAATTTGGTGATTTAAGACAACAGAAATTTATTCTCTCAGGGTTCTGGAGGTTAGAAGTGTGAAATCAAGGTGTTGGCAGGGCCATGCTTCCTCTGAAGTCTCTAGGGAAGAACCTGTTGCATGCTTCTCTCCTAACTTCTGCTGGTTGCAGGCAGTCATTGGCATTCCCTGGCTTATAGCAGCATCACTCCAATTTCTGCCTCGTTCATTGCATAGCCTTCTTTCCTGTGTCTGTGTCTCCAAATCTCATTCTTCTTATACGAACACTGGTCATGGGATTTGGGACCCAACCGTATCAGGTCTGACCTCATCTTAACTTGATTCCATCCGCAAAGACTATTTCCAAATAAGGTCACATTCACGGGTATCTGGGGTTATGACTTCAACATTTCTTTTTTGTGGGAAACAATTTAACCTGCAAGCTCCCCAAGTGATTCTAAGGCACAGCCTGGCTTTAAGAACAATGGTCTAGACTCAGTGGTTCTGAAACTTGAGCATACAACACAATAACCTTGGGGGCTTGGAAAGATAAGGGTTGCTGAATCCAAACCCCAAGATTTAACAGGTCTGGGTTGGGCCTGAGAATTTGCATTTTACTAACAAGTTTGAAAACCACTGGTGTAGGGAAAAGGGAAGTAAAATGGGTGTACTGCTGACCCTTAAACAAAACGGGTTTGAACTGCATGGGTCCACTTATACGTGATAGTAAGTACTACAGCACTACACGACCCGTGATTGGTTGAATCCAGAGAATCGCAGATTCGGAGGAAGCTCATATACAAAGGGCCAAGTATAAGTAATATACAGATTTTTGACTGTGCAGAGGATTGGGACCCCCAACCCCTTTGCTGTTCAAGAGTCAACTGTATTTCTTTCCTACTCTTGGAGGAGCAGCATAGGTATCACCTGGGAGCTTAGGAGAAATGCAGAATTTTGAGCCCACCCCAGACTCCTGAATCAAAGACTGCATTTTAACAAGATTCCCAAGTAATTTGAACTTTCATTAAATTTTTAGAAGCACTGTTGTATACTATTCAAAATAAAATTGCTCTTAATTGGCTGGTTGAGTTAGTTAATAAGGGGATGGATGGATAAAGAAACAAATGAGGGAATAATAAAGCAGATTCCCCCACTGCCTATCTCCCAGGAGATAGAAAGTGGATCTTCTAAATCCTTTGATCATGAACTTGTCTTAGCAACTGTGAAGACAGTGGCTTGTCATCATAGTGGCAGCAAGGGAATCTGCCTGTTGGTTCTTCAGCAATTGAGTGTTCTCAGCTTATTTAGCCTTTTACAGGCTTTAACCAAGAAATTCCATACTTTCTTCCCCCTGCCCCTTCCCAAATGACCTCATCTTAACATTTTGTGGCTTCACTATCAGCACTCTGTCATTTGTGCCAAAGTCTGAAATAGGAGTCTGGCTGGAATACAGAGAAACACAGCACAGTGTAGATTTAGTAATGAACTGGCTTTGGGCCAGAAGGGTAGCAGGTAAGTTTCAGAGTTTCAGCTGAAAAAGAAAGAAAAGCTTTTAGAAAGCTTAGAGCCAAGTCAAAACATGCCATATATGACTTTTTTTTTGGCAGATATGCTGTAAAATAAGAGTAGACCAAATTCCCTATTGATAGATTGAGTTTCTGGAAACATTGTTCTAGAGCTAAAGTGCTCATGTGAGTCTCAGAAAGGAATTTCGAGTCAAGCTTTGAAAGTCCTTCTTTTTCTCTCTCCACTACTGATTTCCATTTTTCTCTTGGAGAGTTGCACTTTTTTTTTCTTTTAAGCAAGCCACATACCCAAGGAGTCACAAACACTTGTCTCCTAGAAGGCCAAAGTTTTCTTGGAAAAAGTTGTTTTTTAAAGGCCATTACCTTTCATTTCTTCATGGAGCCACGTCACACCCACATTGAATAATTTAATAGAAAGATTGAGAGAGCTCTCATTAAGGTATGCTTTTTTAACTTGACGATTTGAGGAAGAGCTGATATTTCATTTTAATGAAATGGGTGTTGCCTGGAGAGGCACAGTGTGATTTCAGGAGGCACTGCTGTGCATGTGTTGTCTCTTGCAACATGGCTTGAGGAGTATCCCTCAACAGTGGTCTGTTGCCTCCTCTTCCTCTTCTGTAAAATAGGATTAACAAAGTTATCAATCGGTCTCCCACATGTCTATTAGATTTAAAGAGAATACGTCTCCTATCCAAGAAAAAAAATCTCTCATGTCTTTAGCCATATAATATTAGGTACATTTCTGTAATCACCACTTAATTTAATTTAATTTAAATTTTATTTTCTTTTTGGTATGAACTTATAAAATCAGTTTCTACATTCTAAACGCTCGATTAAAGCAAATAGGGTTTGTTTGTTTTTTTTTTGTCTGAAATCAGCCAGTTACACACATTAGCAGCTTTGGGATAAAGAACAAATTAATAACTGTAGATACCTCTTTATTTGTGCACAATGAAAAATGTTCCTCACCCAAATCCAGGATGAAAAATTCTCCTTCTCGCTGTCATATTTTCTACTGGTAAATTGCTGCATCACTGTGTGTGGCAGCTGTGTTCAGCTCTTGGGCATGCCTCTTAGAGAACTGTCAGGGGCACCCAAGGTCCCTCTGCTATTTCTAGATGACAGGAATAGAGGAGCAGCCTGACGCCATACTCTAAACAGCTGTGCACACGTGTGTGTGTGTGTGTGTGTGTGTGTGTGTGTGAGAGAGAGAGAAAGAGAGAAATTGTTTCCTTCCCCCTTGTTAAAGCTGGTGGAGACTCTGTATCTCTGCATGTTTATGCAAATCACAGATTGTACAATTTGAGCATAATGTAGGGGTCTTAAGAAATCATGTAATATGACTCTAAATTGTAGTGTGATAAAATGTAGATAGCCCTGGCCAGGAGTTAGGAGACTTGGGTCCTGTCTCACTGAGGTATATAAACTATAAGTCACTTTCTAAGACTAGTGTGAGAAAAAATTCGATAAGTAAGATTTTCCTTCTTTCACTTTAAAAGTAAGCCACAAGCTGCAGATTAACCCTACTTTCTTTAGTTCTTATTGGAAATAGTGCAACATTCTGGTAATAATGTTTTATTGGTTTCCAGTTCTATTACCATCTTTCTCTTCCTCAAATTAGAAACAAATCTCTTTAATCCATCCTTGAAAAAGCCTTTTGTAACCCCTTAATTATTGTCCATTAGAGCTAGACATAATAACACAGTAAAGGGCTGATGAACACTCAGTAAAATTGCAGATTATTTTACAGATCAAGAGTATTAGCTCTACGAGAGAAGGAGCCAGCTTAAACGCTGGAAAAGGCCTGCCTGGATTTGATTGAATACTAATAATGTGATCCTGAGCATGTTACTTAAACTCTCGGAGTATGAGTTTCTTCCTCCCTAATAGACCCTACACTATAGGGTTATTGTGAGAATGAAATGTTATAAAACACATAAAGTTTTTAGCATGGTGCTTGATATGTAGTAAATGTTTGTGAATTTGAGCTGGAATACAGTCTATAAGTGTTTGTTCAATTTATTTACTTATATTGAAATACTATCTAGTTGAATCCTTCTTAAAATGCTTGCCAGCTGGGTGCTAAAATCTCTTGATTATGCAAAAAATTATTTTTTATATTTTATTTGTTATGATGGATTTTATTAACACCTATTTCAATTTACAGTATTGGGCTTTTTTTAGTTGCTGTTTATTACTGACTGATTCTTTTAAATTATATGTTACACTCTTTAAACCTTTTCAGTTTCAGTAATATGTTGTCAACCTTTCTCAATCCTCCAATTCTTAGTCAGAAGATATGACTGCTTTTTAAAAAAACAAATTCCAGAAGAATGTCTTATTTCCAACAATAAAGCCCTCTCTTCTACAAGCTGAATGAATGTCAGAACTTAGATATGGAAAATTCGTTTTTAAAGGAAAAGATAATAGAGCATTGTAAGAAAACCTTCACAGTAAGAA
Source organism: Eubalaena glacialis (assembly GCF_028564815.1). NCBI lineage: Eukaryota > Metazoa > Chordata > Mammalia > Artiodactyla > Balaenidae > Eubalaena > Eubalaena glacialis. The sequence continues at coordinate 116,412,677 of NC_083721.1, forward strand.
GATAAGGCAATTTTCTGAATTATTTATGGAGAAAATCCACTTTTTATTAAGTTATATGAAGACGCCATGTTTAAATATACTTCATCTAATGGCTTTGAATATCCAGTTTCCTTACTGAAGTAAAAAAAAAATGCTTTGATGTTAGGGAAATTTTGCAAATGTTAGAGCAATTGAAAAGCATGTTCTCACTACCTTCTGTTTTCTTCTGCTATCCCTATAATGTATGTCTCAAGATATTATGGTTGATTTATCTAGAATATCTCTTAACTCTCTTAAAATCTCCAGAGGCCATTGTAGATAACAGCTGATCGTGTGTTGTGAAAGTTCGTAGGTTTTATATCTTTGGAAAGAGTCACATTCTTTATTTTTATCTGAACTTCAGGTTATACTTAAAAAACACTTTCTGTTACTTGGTACCTATCCTCTAAGACAGAATGAAAGTTTATTACTGTCATGATAATGGTAACTGTTGAGTTATTAAACTCAAGAATAACACACATGGATAATTAATAATGTTTTTGACTATGGAATTTCAAAACATTTGTTGAAATAAGAAAGAGACAACATTTCATATCTAACAATTTATCCAGAAAATTCCTGATTCAAGTTATATCTATGATAATTTTCAGGATAGTGTGATGACTATAGAGAAAAACTGGAAATGTCTATGACAGGAAGCTGGCTAAAGATCTACTAAACCATGACAACCACTCATGATATAATGCCTCTAAGTAAAACTTAGAAACAGTAAAATGGGAGACTGATGGGAGAAAGACAAATGAATTTATCATTAGAAGCATAACTGCCAAAGAGACTAGATACTTGTTTTGCCTGGATAGTTTTTCTGTTTTCTAATATAAGGATTTAACGCTATAAATATCCCTCTCAACACTGATTTAGCTGCATTCCACAAATTTTGGTATGTTTTATACTCATTTTCATTCAGTTCTATGTATTTTTAAGTTTCCTTTGAGACTTCTTTTTCGACTCATGGATTGTTTAGAAGCATGTTGTTTAATTTCCAAGTGTTTGGAATTTTTTTTTTCCTGTTATTGATTTCTAGTTTGATTTCATTATTATCAGAGAGCATACTTTTTATGATTTCATTTCTTTTAAATTGGCTTAGGTTTGGTCTATGACCCAAGATATGTTCCATGTTAATGAATGTTCCATGGGCACCTGAAGAGAATGTGTATTGTGCTATTTTGGAGTGAAATAGGTATAAATGCCAGTCAGATCCTATTGGTTGATGGTGTTGTTCAAGTCTTCCTAACCTTCGCTAATTTTCTACTTAATTCTTCTATCACTAGCCAAGAGTGGGGTGTTGAAGTCCCTAACTGTAATTGTGGATTTGACTATTTCTCCTTTCAGTTCTAACAGCTTATTTTCATGTATTTTGAAGCTCTTGTTATTTAGTGCTATGTTTTCTTTGTGGATTGAGCCTTTTATCATCATGTAACATCCTTCTTTTTCCCGTGTAATTTTCTTTGCTCTGACATCTACTGTCTGATGTTAATATAGTTTCTCTATTAACATTGGCATGGTACATCTTTTCTATTCTACTTTCAGTCTACTTACGTTGTTATGTTTAAAGTGAGTATGACTTTTTTCTTTGTCTTTAGTTTTCAGAAGTTTAATTATCATGTCTTGGCATGGAATTCTTTTATTTTATCCTATCTAGGGTTTACTCAGCTTCTTGAATCTGTATGTTCATGTTGTTTGTCAAATTTAGGAAATTTTCAGTTATTGTTTCTTCAATTACTTTTCCAGCCCCACATTCTTTCCCCTCCCTCTTGGGGCTCTGATAATACAAATGTTAGATCTTTTGTTATTGTTCCACAGCTCTCTAAGTCTGTGTGTGTGTGTGTGTGTGTGTGTTTATTTCAATCTATTTGCTCTCTGTTGTTCGGATTGAATAAGTTCTATTGATTTGTCTTTAAGTTCGTTGATTATTTCTATTGTCATCTCTATTCTACTCTTGAGCCTATCCAGTGAGATTTTGTTTAAATTTTGGTTATTGTACTCTTTTAGTTACATAATTTCCATTTTTGAAAATAAATTCTATTTCTTTGCTGAACTCTTCTATTTTTCACTTGTTTCCAGGGAGTTTGTAATTTCTTGTAGTTTCTTGTAGTTTGTTCATGGCTGCTTTAAAACTTTTTTTCAGATAGTTGCAATATCCAGTTTCTTTTAGTTTTGGCCTCAGAGATAGCCACTTGGTGCTGGTGGGCTTTCAACTCAGTCTCTGCAGTGCACTGAGAAAGAGAAGTACCCACCTGGGATGCCTTCTGTCACTGAGTGGAGGGTCAGGAGCTGTCTGAAATTGTGGGTTCTGGGTTGCCTTCAACCCACACTATCCTGGGTTGCTCTCTCTGGAGAGCCTATCTAGATCTTCTGCTGCTGCTAGATGGAGGGGCAAGGAAGCACTGGGCTTCTTTGTCTTCTGCCAGTGAGTAGAGGGTGAGGACATGCCTGTCTTGTCTTCTGCTGCTGGTTGGAGAGCTGGGAGTTGTCAGGTCCAGGGAGTTCTTTGTATTGGATAGCAGATCCAGAGATGCTGGCCCTGAGCTGTCTTCTGCATCTGGGTGGAGGGCCTGGAGACACTGGGCCTGCAGGGGTCACCAGTGTGAGTGAAAGGCTTCTTGCTGCCAGTGAGTATAGGATATGGAGTGGGCACATATATTTTAATACCACTGATTGAGTCATTTTTATTCTAGTTGATAAATCCTTGATTTTTTTAAGTGCTATTCTTGGCTTAATCTTCTGTTAGTTAAGATGGCATTCTATTTATGAAAGCAGTTTCTGGTCAATGGGTGTAAAGTTTCGGTTATGCTAGATGAGTAAGTTTTAGAGATCTGCGGTACCACATAGTGCCTACAGTTAACAATACAGTATCATGCACTTCAGAATTTGTTAAGAGGGTAGATCTCATGTCAGGTGTTCTTAACCCACCCACACACACATACACACACACAAAGCCAGAGAAACACAAGAACACAAGAAAAGTTTGGGAGGTGTTGGATATGTCCATTACCTTGATTGTGGTGATGGTATCATGGGTCTTTGCATATGTTCAAACTCATCAAATTGTACACATTAAATAGGTGTAGTTCTTTGTATATAAATTATACCTTAATAAAGCTGTTAAAAAAGATGATTTCTGTTGAGTCTAATCTACTCCATTCTGTATTGATTCTAGTAGTTAATTAGTGTCATTTTGATGCTCTTTTACATAGTCTTAATTGCTCATTAACAATATTGGCATAATAAAAAATGAGAAAAAAATTTAAAAGAGCACAACTATTTCTAGGTATTAAACTGACAGATTAATATTAAAGACAAGAGCATTTGCTTTGGATTTCTTATAGGAATAATAGATTTAAGTGATTAGGTTTGTTGTGATGCCAAAAAGCAGAAAAATAATTGTTCCAATGAGATAGCCCTGCCAACTTTGGCTTGTTCACCCCGTGAATTAGTTTAATTATTAAGATCATTATTGGTTCCAGAAGCTTACCTTGACCAAAGGCCAAATAATATATTCAGTAAATATTAATTCAACAAATATTGACAGATTACCTGCCACTTGATAGGTTCTAATCTGCTTTAAGAAAAATAGTCCTTTTAATGGAATGAATTTTACTATCTATTCTGTTTTCCTGAATCACTCTCTCATTTGTTCCCTTGATGGAGTAACTGACCCATTTAGCCTTGGTCGAACCCATAGAGACTATGACATCTCAATTTCTTTCCTGGTAGAAAATTGGAGTCTAGTGCCGTAGCATTGGTACCAAAGTGGCAGATATCCTGGAAGTGACCAGGAAGCCTCCCTGACAGCCGGAAGAGCTATGGGTAATAAACACGGTCAAGCCTTCCCTCTTGAGATCAATGAATTAGGGAAGCAGGAGGATGTATCACAGTAATTACTCAGCCACACCAGCATTTGTGCATTGTTATTTCATTACCATACCCCTCGGCCTCTTGAACTTTACCTAAAAGTTATTGTTTAATCTGAATTATTACTTATACAATTAATAAGATTTGTTTTTCAGAGGCAGCACCCACACTTGTACTTAAGAGAAAGTTCTGAGGGTAGCTTTAAAATACCACACATTTCTTAACATTGGGGGACCTTGTTGAATTGAAATACAGTCACCTTTAATGCATTTAAAAGCAGCCCAGATTTTTACATCTAAATGTTACAGGATATTTTATATTTGTTATATAATAGATTATTATACAGTATTTATATTTCAAAAAGTGGAATTGAATGGGGGTGGGGGGGGAATCACTTATCAGTCAAGACACAGATCTTACAGCTTTTATAAATCTCTCAGACTATCTGAGGCTGGAGGATTCTGGAACCCTAACATACTACTTCATTTTGTTTTCTTTTGGCTCATAAACTAAGGCTGGCATCTCTTTGGGCAGGTCTTGGAGTACTGTGCAATTAGAGCTCCACAAGGGCAACACACTGAACTTCAGACTATGGCAGCCCCAGCACCCAGATGTGGCCCGTGATTGCCAGTGTCCTCTGCTTCCAAGCTGATTCTTTAGGTCCAGGTTCCAAAGAAAAATCTTGGCCCAATTAATCGCATCTATATTTCTCATTTCTTTCTTTCTCACTGCCCTCAAACTCAGCCAGTCCTGTTATATGGAGGTTGATTCCAACCACAATAGGAAACCCGAGGCTTACTCCCTACAAGGTCTACCCACAGGAAGCTAAGGTAAGCCATTATTGAGCTTAGGCCTTAGTGCATAATGAATGAATGGGCTAGAAATTGACAAACTTTGTGGTGTGGTGTAGACTGTAGACATTGATCTTCTATTAGCATTCATCTACATAGATTACTTCTCTTTCTCTTCTCCCCTAAGATTCTTTAAGTAGATCAGTCACTTCCCTATTGGGAGGTACTGCCAGGAACCGGGAGGATTAAATCAGCTGTTCCTGAGCCTTTGATGGACCAAAATCTAGAAAACTCAGACTTACAGGAACCAACCAGATAATTATTGCTGCTCTGGTAGCAATTATTGCTCCCCAAAGCACATTGCATCGACCTAAAAAGAGTGGCTGCTCCTAGGGTTTCCAACAGGCTTTATAGACTGAGGGGGTTTTCAAGATGTGGGATTCTCAGTACTAAAACTGGAAAAGTCCTGAGCAACGGACATGAATTGGCCACCCTAGCTTCTACTCAACATAGCCAATTGTTATTATATTTGAACTTCCTTCTTTCCATTTTTCCTTTCTTCATTATGTAAAACCTCCTGATATTGGGAATTAATTCAGATCTAAACAATAACCTGTGGGTAAAAACACAGACCAAATTTGGCCCAGGAGCCTCCCAGTTTGTGATCTTTGTTTAAGAGATGAGAGTGTGGACTGAGGGAGGGAGAGTCAAGTGATGACCTTGCTTTGCTTTTAGTCTGGGTCAAAAATTAACCATTATGGCTCATTTATCCATAATATCTTAACTAACACTAAGGGTTCCATATAAGCTTTAAGACTGAAACCTAAATTAGTTATAAATTGTGTCATTTTAATCTTTTTTTTGTTTGTTTTTCGGCCCTTGAATCTGTATATACCCTCCTTGGGAACCCACCAGAGGTATCTGTGAGAAAACGGAATTCAGAGACTCTGCTCACGCCCAAACTCTCAACACAACTAATGTTCTAACTATCACAATACTCTGCATGTTCCTCTGCCCTTTCTCCACAGACCTTGTCACTCTTTCTTTTTTACCATCTGGAATTTGCTTATTTCATCGGAAAAGAACACCTTTACATCCTCAGCTTTTTGTTTTTCACAGATCACCCCCTCCCCCTGCTAGACATAAATAAGTTAATAAATATAAAAATACTTGGAGCAGTGCCTAGAATGTAATAAGTGTCAATAAGCATTTTAATCATGATCATAATAATTATTAACTGAAACCTGACTCTGTCCAGAGGATACACTTTTTTTTTTTTGCAATTCTCTCAAGGCAAAGCTTCCCAGTTTTCAATAATGCCTCAGCTCTCCCCGGTCGGATAAAATGACTGCATTCTCCCAGCTACCTACTGCTGTTGGTAGACCATTATTTTTCTATCTTCCTGTGAAAACTCATTGTGTTTTGAGACTCTTACCATCGGCCCAAACCCTGTTTTACTCATCTTTACAGCCTAATCACAGTGCTACTGTCACTGAAGACTGGAGATGCCTCTGCATTTTCCTCCACCCTGAATCCTGTCAGAATCCTAACAGACTTCACGTCCATGTGAACGAGCCATCCATTACCGCTTCCTGCTTTCTGCACCTCCAGCTTTACTGAGTGCCTCTTCAATGTCATCAGTAGGGAACTCTGAAGTCCTAAATGTCAATACGCCACTCTCAGACTACAACCTCCTTTTAAAATCTCCTCCTTTACAAAAGGCACTTGAGCCTTTTCCTTTGCAGTACCACCTCCTCTCTCAGCATCATCCTTCACAGAAGAAACTGAAGCTACCATGTGGAAACAGCCTTACTTTCCCTCCATCACACCTTGAAACTGAGGTATCTGTCTCTCTACTACCTGACTCAAACGAAGGGGAGCCACGGCACCATCTTGATCAAGCTTAACTTGCCACTTGTGTTTTTAATCTAATCCACACTGTCTAGGACATTTCCAAATCATTTATTTCCATCCTCTCATTCTGTATTTGTTCTGCATCCTTGCTTCTTGCCTGTTAATCCATTTAAGTCTCTTCTATTTCAAAAGAAAAAGAAAAAAACCCACCAGAAATGCCTCTCTAGATCCCTCAACTATTACCCCACCTTTTCTCATTCCTTCACACCCTAGCTTTTCAAATGCTCTTGTCCAGCATCTTTACTTCCCATTCCCTCTAAAGCATTTTACACTTGGGCGTTTTCCACAATTACTCTAATTAACCACCCCTACTTAGTTCACTTAACATACTTGATGCCAGGAGAATCATTTTATTTTCTAATGTACTTGCTCCTAAGGAGTATTGGACTGATCTTCACTCACACTTTTTCCTCCATTGTTTTAATGTACTCCTTTTTGTTTATTTACTTATTTATTTATTTTTGGCTGCATTGGGTCTTCGTTGCTGCACATGGGCTTCCTCTAATTGTGACGAGCGGGGGCTACTCTTCGTTGCAGTGTGCAGGCTTCTCATCGCAGTGGCTTCTCCTGTTGCGGAGCACGGGCTCTAGGCACGTGGGCTCCAGTAGTTGTGGCACATGGGCTCAGTAGTTGTCACAGGGTCTAGAGCGCAGGCTCAGCAGTTGTGGCGCACGGGCTTAGTTGCTCCGCAGCATGTGGGATCTTCCCAGACCAGGGCTCGAACCTGTGCCCCCTGCATTGGCAGGCGGATTCTTAACCACTGCACCACCAGGGAAGCCCCTCCTCCATTGTTTTATATAGAGAATTTCATGTGTGTGCACATGTTTTTGTCATTTTTCTAGCCATTTCTCAGCCTCCTTCATTGTATCCTCCATGATTTTTCCCAGTTTTACACTTACTCCTCATACTAACCCATATCCTTGTTATCCATGGCCACAGCACAGACTACCACCAATGTATGATAACTCTCAAATCTATACCTGTGTCTCTGACCTCTCTTCTGAATTCTTGATTCATAATATGCAGTTCCCTGTGGAAAACCTGTACCTAAATGTCCTAGAATCCTGAAAAGACAACATGTACAAAATTGACCTGGACTTTCCCAGACTCTCATCATAGTCCTTGTAATTGTCACCAGAATTGATTTATTTTTTCTAGCCATTGACCTAAGAATCCTCTTAGAACCTTCCTTTTCCCATTTCCCCACATTTAATTAGTACTATGTTACTGTGAATCCACCAAGAAGCAGACGCCAAGACAGGATGAGATGTTCAAGAGATTATTGGGGGAAATGCCTGTGAAGGATAAAGGGAAGGGAGCAAGAGTCGATACGAAGAGCCTTTAGACTGCAAAGCAGATCTCTTCTCTGTGAGGAGAAGGGGAAGGAAGATTGAGTAGGAAGACAAGAAAGTTTCAAGCAGGAGAGGGGAGTGCTCAAGACAGAGTCTCTCCTTAGAGGCATTCTATATCCTACAGGAGTCTTGCATCCTATAGGAATGGCCTGCTCTGGTGCCCCAGCCGTGCTCAGTCGTTGGCTGGGAGCAGTCCATGGGAAGCATGACCTTGTCATGAATGAAGTGGTGGACCTAGCAGGATGGATGCTGGGGCCATTGGTCAATTATACTCCATACACTGCAGGATATATGAGAGATGCATTTTCACAGCTGCCACTTTCCAAACCCTACCCATTTAGCCTCCTAAATATCTATCGTGCTTCTTTCTGATCCGTTCCTTTGAACATGGCCTCATCATCTTTTTTGGGGTGGAATGCTAACTGTTCTCCCTGCTACCACTCTTGTCTGCCTTCCTCTCTAGTTCATTCTCCAAGCTGCTAACGAAATGCTCCTTTTCACATGCAAATTTAATTTGGTAACTCCCAGCAACCAGATTACGATATTTCAGTGGACACTCAGGGATAAAAGCCAAGCTTCTTAGCATGGAAACAAAGATGTACCAAAATTCTACTGGTCCTGTATAACTGCATCTGTCAACATTACCTCTCCAGAAATGTACGGTGTAATCCACTGACTGAATTTCTAATCCCTCCAATGCATTTTCCTCAATTCCATGCCTCATGCCTTTGCACACACAGTTTCATCTGCCTAAAGTGTCCACCCTTTCACTGCCTCCCCTTGCCCCATGGCCTCATTATTAACTGCCACATGGCTCAGAATATTCTCCTAAGCCCACAGTTCTTGTCTTGGCTGTGCAGTGGATGGAGAGCTTTGAAAACAAAACTGAGGCATGGGTACCATGCCCAAAGATTCTTATTTAGCTAGCCTGTCTTCTTTTTCTCAGCATAGCATTTTTGAGATTCATCCATGTTTTATGTATTAGTAGATTGCTTAAGTAATTACTGGGTTGGTGGTAACTAAAGAGACATATTTGTGGGTTTTTTTGAGTAATTAGTGAGTATACATGCTGTTGAGTTAGAGTAGTTGCTAGATTCCTTTTGCCAATAACGCTATATTGAAAGCAGTTTGAAAATTAAGTATTTAGATGGATCATTTGAAATAAAAGTTTAGCAAATAAAATTGGTTGTTTGAATTCAACTGGTTTAAAAAAAAACCCAATTGTTTCTCTGAATTATTTTTTCAAAACATTTTGGAAATTTCTGTGGAAAGGTCATGTACACAAGACAATTAAAAACTACTGATTCTATTTCCTTCACAAAGGAAAAAAACATTTATTTAAGAAATTTGGCTCTTAGGAGTGTCTGAATTCTTGTCCTGCATAAGAAAGATATGAGGCAGTAGACTTGGCTTTGCCTCCCGAGGGCCTGCTTTCAGCTAGAGTTGGGCATTGGAACCAAGAATAAGATGGCGAACAAGGGGACCCCCAGCAGAATGTGGGGCAGCCTGCCTCACTGAAGCATAGGTCATATGGGCCAGAGCAGAAAGGCAGAACCCAGGTATGAGTGTGTGGGAAGGGAAACCAGAGTAAGAGATCTCAGAGTGGAGGAGAGGAGAGAGCCCCTGGGGTCGTAGCTACAGGCCCTTCATAGACAGCTGTGTCTTGACTGTGAGTGGGTTGTGAATTGGGAATAGCCTCAAACTGTTTCAGCTATTCCTGTGGAAAAAAAATCAAAACAACTGAAATGGTAGCAACAACCAAACACATAACTAAATGCCACTTTCTAGAGTGGAACAAGAGGACTCCTCATATCTGGAATGATTAGTAGACTATCAGAGAAATTTTTGAATAGCAAGGGGAAACAGTCTTAAAAGCATCCAGACAGAAAATGCAAGTTACCTGCAAAAGAAAGAAACTATCCTGGCCTCAGTTTTCTCTTTTTAAAAATGAAGGGCAACAGGAATGGAGCAGCCTCGACATCATCATGAAGGAAGAGGCTGTACCTAGCACAGTTCCTGTTTATGCAGGGTACCAGGAGAGATTTTCAAATATGCAAAGATTCGAAAAACATTTCACTCGTACTACTGCAAAGAAAATTACTTGAAAATATGTGTAGCCAACTGAAAGGTGACTAAAATGTAAGACTTTATGAGAAAGTATGCTATAAAAGATTGATGATAAGCATCAGGGTCAGTTAAATATAGAAATAGGTCAACAAATCTATAGTAGGCCACATAGGAAAAGATAATTTATATAGGTTACATTCCCTTTTCTACAGTGTAAAAAACCAAGTCAAAACAAAACAAAAAAAAACCTTGCATAAAGAGCCTCCCCTGCAATGTTTCAAATGCCTTATAAAAAATTACATCCTGTCATCCAATAATCCTTTCCCAGAGCTAGCCTAAAAAACAATCTGTGATACAGACAATATATATGCAAAGATGTTCGTCACATCATTATTTATTACAGTGAAAATCTGAACCTAAATATTCAGCAATTATAGAATGGGTACCTAATTACACATGCATTTGAAATAACTGGAGAAAAATCATAAGGCAGAGTATGGTGCGAGATAGGCAGGCATCTGTTCACAAAGGATGTTGACAGTGTGATGTTCCTGGGCTTGCAAACTGCTGGTCCAGCCTACCAGCTTCCCTGGGCAAGGCCATCCCTCTTTCACGCTTAAGATCTCTACTCTGGGAAGGAGTGTGCAACAATCATTCCTGTTTTTCCTAATGGCTAATTTAAACGCTGCTTGTAAAATTCTCCCCAACAATGAATTTAAATTGGTTCCAGTGTTCATTATTTTTCACCCAATTCTGTATATCCAATCCATCTAGAAGGAAATCCAAAGAGATTGTTATTGAGTTCTTTGATCACAAAATCTTCACAGGAAGGAGAGTTCCAGAAACAAGGGATTGAATAGTATTGGCACACAAGTACTTATTTATGTCCAACAAGTATTCACTGAAAATTATTTGAATATATCTGATGAAGAGAATGCTGTATCAGTAAAGTTTTGAGAAGTTCCAGAACTGGTGTGGAAAATTAAATGATTGTTCAGCAAATGTTCATTCACTGCCCAATGCCCCCACTTCTTTGGGAGGAATATCTTCCCTGTACTGTTGATGATGGTTTTGCTGTGTGACTTGTTTTGGCTGATGGGGTGTTAGTGAGATGAAACTAGCAGAGGTTTGAAAAGTGCTTGTGAGATTGGATGTAGTCTTTCAACTTTTGCCATGAAAATGACATGCTTGGGTAGCCAGCCCAAGAGGAATGAGAGACCCATAGAGTAGATCTGGACCTATTCTACTGTTGGCACCAAACACAGCCAACACAGTCCAGATCAACCAAATTCCAGCAACTTGAAGATGTGTGAACAAGAAATATGTGCTTGTTGCTGTAGGTCACTGAGTTTGGGGGTGATTTCTTATGCAGCATATAGTGGCAGTAGCAAACTGATTCAGTTTTGTCTGTAAACTTGGAGACAAAGCAGTAAATTAAAAAAATATATTGTGAAAAATATTAGTACTTGTCAAAGATGAATGCAAGAAATAGAAGAATATAATGTTACTCAGGGAAAAAAATTCAAGAGTAATAGTCAGGTATATTCAGAGGCTAAGCTCATGAGAGATGGAAAACAGAGGAAATAAAAAAAGAGATTATTCAGAATCTTAGCGCCATGAGCAGTTGAGTGGTTAAAACGCTTGTAACAAAACCCTCTAAAAGTTGGAAGGAAGTGGAGTAATACACATGGTCTATATTTTGACCAGATTGCTTTATGTGTTTGGGTCTCTGTTTTATCTTCTGTAAAAGTGGAGAACAACAGTGGATAAGCTGTTTCAGCATTAAAGCTTAATAAGCCTTTGGGATGATTTTAAATCTCTTTAGGAAAATAAGCTTAGAAAAGTATGCAGAAATGGATGCATCAGAGATTTTAAGGAAATCAAATTTCATTATTTTGGTAACCCTGACTTCTTAAAGTCATTCCTTATTCATGTTACTAAAAAAGGACAGTCAATATTATTCAACAAGAAATCAATTCAATAAGTAGATAAGGTTCTAGTTTAATGTAAAAACTGATTTGAACAGATTGAGGTTTTTGAGTTAGATATATTTGATGCAATTACACCCATTTCCTTTTAAATTACTCCTCTGCTACTTGTCAATGTGATATTTTAAGATATCTTTTATATATTTCTAATTTCCCATATTAAAGAAATAATTTCTCTTTCAACATTCCCTAAGTGAAAATATACCCTTTAAGACATTTTCATATTAAAAAGTTATAAAAGCAGCTGAGAAACAGAAATCTCTATCAGTTTTTATCCAAACAATCACTCAGTTACAAATTTTTATTAATTTTGTGCTATTATACAACTAAGCTTTAGGGGTAATAGAGATTCTAACAGATTCTGGAAGGTTACCTAGTTGATAAGACTGAAACCTTCTAATCTGCTGAAGAGTAGTATAAATATAAACTTGAGAAATTTATGACACAACATAAATCATATGTATTACAGCAAATATGACAAAAGTGCCTTGCATTTTAATAGCGATTTGCTTTCAAATGGCCTCCTGATGGATTGATAGGGCTTTCTCCACGTACAATTATCTTATGTGAAGAATATTTATGACAAGTGCAAAACCTCAGTGAGACAGGTCCATGCACCACTAATTGGATTTTACAAAAGCACTGATGATTTACATCGAAGTTTATTACATTCTACCCAGGTTAAAACTTAATTAACAATGATAAATAATTTTAAGAATTTAAATATTGCCCAAACCTCAAACTAAAATTCTTGTTTGATGTTTAACTGTATTTTTCATATGCTTCTAATGAACAGAAAGTATTAGAAAGGACATTGAACTCATCCAGTAATTCTTATCCATAACTTCAATCATATTCAAAGGCTTGCAATACTTCTGTTTTGCTGACCTATGCATAAGAAACATGACTTTTTTTTTTTTAACATCTTTATTGGAGTATAATTGCTTTACAATGGTGTGTTAATTTCTGCTTTATAACAAAGTGAATCAGTTATACAGAAACATGACTTTTAATTTTTATTTTTATAAGCATAATTTTCACTCCTTAAAACCTTTGGTTAATCCCATTTACCCTTTATATTTAAAGAGGTTTCATCAGTTACAAACTATTTGGTAGTCGTCATATTTCACAATTTATTTACTGTCCCGAGATGGAAAACCAGGATTTATTTATTTATTTATTTATTTATTTATTTACTTACTTACTTACTTACTTACTTACTTACTTATGGCTGTGTTGGGTCTTCGTTTCTGTGCAAGGGCTCTCTCCAGTTGCGGCGAGCGGGGGCCACTCTTCATCGCGGTGCGCGGGCCTCTCACTATCGTGGCCTCTCTTGTTGCGGAGCACAGGCTCCAGACGCGCAGGCTCAGCAATTGTGGCTCACGGGCCTAGTCGCTCCGCGGCATGTGGGATCTTCCCGGACCAGGGCTCGAACCCGTGTTCCCTGCATTGGCAGGCAGATTCCCAACCACTGCGCCACCAGGGAAGCCCCAGGAATAATTTTTAATCATAAATTAGAAGCAAAAAATCTTTAACAGAGTTTCATGATTTAGAATCACTTGATATTTTAAAGAGTAAAATGATTAACTTCAGTGTGGGCAATACAAATGTGGTCTATGCATTCAAATAATAGGAATTATAAACGTAAAATAAAGTTTAGAAGGAAAAAAATCCATGGCTAGGCAAAGAACTACATTTCACCAAAAATCTTTCAACAAGTAAGTTTTATAATGGGGGTACAGCAGGCAGTAGTTTTTACATAGAAAAACTAAATAAAAGGCACATGAAATATGCTCTCTCCTCAAGTCTTACAGACATGAAGTTGTAGCTCTAATGTGGGAGCACTGTGATCCACAGGAATTTAAAATGATATACCACGTGTTAGCAATGTTCAGAACATTATTTTTAAAGAAGACTAAAATTTTTTTTATTTGCAACCCTCCAGGGGATATTTGACTTCACAGAGAAATATCCCAAAGTAAGCATGGGAGAGGAAAAACAACAAGATAGATGCTGTCCTCAAATGTATATTGATTACTTAGTGTTTGAGGGAGAGTGGGTGGATGAAAAAAGTGTGCACCAAGTAACTATAATAAAAGATTGAGTAAAATAAGCTACCAGAATTCCCCCCCCCAAAAAAAAATCAATCTAGTTTTTAAAAAAGGGGAGTGGGGAAGGGAGAGAGGGAGGGGAGGAGAAAGAGAGAATAGATAAATTCATTGATTATTTATTGATAGTCTCCCATGTACCAGATATTGTGCAAGGATCTTAGCAGACCATAAAGATAAAGAAATACAATTTCTGCTCCTCAAGGTTCAAAATCCAGAAGGAAAGATAAGAAAGATATGAAACATTCCCACAGCAGTCTGTGAGTTCAAGAATGGGCAGGGACTGTGTCTTATTTGTTGTGGCGTCCTAAGTGATCCAGCATCTAGTAAGGATTCACAATTCTAAGGAATCAATCAGTAATTTGCACATAGACAACTTAAAACAAAGCTAAGCATTACACTTGTTTTCTTATTTAATCCTCACAACAACTCGCTGAGGGAGCAGCTAGCAAATGATGAAATTGAGGGTTGGAGAAGCTAGGGAAATTACCCAAAGCTACACAGCTAGTGTATGGTAGTGTGTATCCAGAATTCAGGTTTTTAATCACTTTTTTTCTTATTATTGGGTTGGCAAAATAGTTCGTTCAGTTTTTTCCGTAACATCTTATGGAAAACGCCGAATGAACTTTTTGGCCAACTGAATACCTTATTGAGTGTTACAAGTTGTAAAAAGATATAGCTAAATTGTTGTAAGGGTTAAAGAAGGAATTATTCCAACTAGGGAAATCAGTAGAGGCATCAGAATATAGATGATTGCCCTGGGCACTGTAGGATGGAGAGAATTCTGAGGGATGGAAGCAGGATCCAGACCCGTACTATCCCATAACCATGAGCACGTGTGAAAATTGAAATTTAAATTCATTAATGTCAAATAAAATTAAGAATTCAGTTCCTTAGTTGCACTAGCCACATGCCATGGGTTCCGTAACCACATGTGGCTTCTGGCTATCATATTGGTCAGCACAGAATTGTAGAGCATTTCCATTCTCACAGAAAGTTCTATTGGAGAGAGCTATTCTGGACAGAAGAGACTATGAAAAACAGTTTTCGCAGTGAGAAAACATCAAAGGCAGCAAGAAAGCAAAGTTCAGGTCTGTTCAAAGAAGATTAAGGTGTTGAGCTTGGTGAGAGCATAAAATCCACATAAGTATGTAGAACATGATAAGTAAGTGCCAGATATATTTTGGATGATCTTGAATGCCAGCGAGGAGAATTTATGTGCGTGGAATGCAACAAGAAACATGGAGGATTTCTCATGAAGAAAATAATGTTATTGGATCTGTTCTGGAAGTGGTTCATAGATCTAATGAAATAGTGAGAGCCCATGGTTGGAAAGCTGATCACGAGGCTTGGGATGGAAAAGCTGAAAAGGATGTGAGAAATTTAAGGTGGAACCTCTATGACTTGATATTCTGAGGAGGAAGGGAAAAAGAAGTTTGAGTAACTGGGAGAACGGTGGGGGCATGGTCAGAAATACAGAAATCAGGAGAAGGATGGGGTTTGTTTGGAAGGAAAAAAGAGTAACTGCAGTTTTGAACATGTTGAATGTAAGGTTCTTTTGAGACATTTATCTGGAAATGTCCATGAAGCACTAGGAAAATTTTCCAAATCCTTTCCTTATTTTCACAGAAAAATCAATGGCTGGCCTGTGAAGATGAGACAGAGGGGAGATCAAGGAAGTCATCACTGGCAGGAGGACCAATATCCAAAATGGCAGGAGTGGAGTCCAAAAAGGTGCCAAAGTCAAGAGAAGCAGGTATGAAAGTTGAAGTAAAAAGCCAAGATTTGGGGCCACGACTAAAGTAGTCTAGTTTGTCCCTTACAGCTTTGGAATATTGTGCACTTTTTTAGCCCTGTTGGTTTAACATCATTCCCCAAATAGGCTACTACTAGAAAAGTTCCTAAAAGTATCAATTTCACATTGTTTGCTACCATCTTAGATGTTTGTGATAATACAACAATACCTTTAGTGTCTATGAAGTGTTATCAGAAATTCATATAGGATTCTCCTAAATTTTTCTATGGACTTTCATACATGGTACAAACTGTTGGTATGTTTCATTGAAGCAAAAGCCTGGTAAGAGTTACAAACTATCAATCCTATTGTTTCCAATATCACACAGAAAGAATCACGAGGGCTCCCTTCACCTTGGTGTTAGTAGATTTCAAGATCCCTGGTGTGATTCTCTTTCACAAGAATTTTCCTGTTCACCATTTAGATTTCGTTAGTGTAATCGGTAGTGGAAGGAAGAAACCAGCAATGTAATTTAAAAGAGAAAACAGAACCCAGATGGTAAGATAAAGTTCTATGTATTTGTCCAGCTTCATGAGCAGAGACAGGAAGAGGTAAAGATCTTTCTATCTTTCAGAAGATATTTCAGTCTTTGTCACAAACTGAGACAAGGTACTTTTGACAACCAAGTTTTCAGGGGAAAATAATGTAAGATAAAAAGATTGGTACTAACTCAGAATTTTGAAATTTTACACAGTGGATTCCGGAACCTAAGGAAAGTTTTCTACCAGACCTCACTCTGTATTATTGAATTTATAAATGCTGATTTTGTTCAGTGATTTAGTTGTTTTAAAAGGTTAAATGCTTGTAATTTATACACTTCCCAAGGCTGTAATTACTAAAAATCCACTGAAACTCCTTCAGTTAGACAATTTTTAATGAGTCGATGCATGATCCTCCTCTGAGATATCTTGGGAAGGAAGATAGGTACAAAGGGAAGGAAGCAGGTGCAAAAGGGAAGGAAGCAGGTGCAAAAAACCACGAGAGAGGCCAACTGAGTAACCTCTAGTAGAATCAGGATTGAAATGCATACCTCCCAAATCTCAGTGGCTCAGAAAAGCAAGATGGACTTGACAGCAAATGGAAGATAATTAATAGGAAGAGGAAACCTTTATGGTGTTGAGAAGCTAGTCATTAGCTATAGCAATTAAGTGCAGTTGTCATTACTCACAAAAGGGTAAGATATTTTACACAAGCAACAATTATTCAATAAAAGATAATTTTCTCTTGTGATTATGGTTGTGTGACAGGTTGTGTGCCATAGATCAGCTAAGATAAAGTGAAAGTGAGTAATTGTCTCAGCAGCTGTATTTCAAAACACATACCTTCTACCACAAGACTAATGTTGACAGCATCTATCCAATCCCAAATATCCAAAGGAAAAGTGAACGCATTTTACTCTCATCCCAACATGTGGTCTACACAATGTTAAACATACAGGTGCCTGAAAAGGGCTGTTTTTCATTTAAATAATGGAGAAACTAGAATTCTTCTACCTTTAGTATTTTGATCTGAAGTTGGGCTTTTCACTTCTTACCTTAATTCTAGCAATATAGTTAAGTGAAGAGTGAAAACAAGAACTTACAGAATTGCTCTAAAGTGAACTGTATTTTTCCATTAGCACAGCATGTAATTGAAAGTTTTTCTTGACTGCACATAGATAGCTGTGAATATGCCATAAAAGCAAAGGAGCAATTACGATAACAAGGTGGATTTAGTTCCATGTTGAGAGTTCATGTGTAATAACGCTTATGTAGCAAATTACAGGAAATATATTCTAAGCTTTCTACAAAAAATTCAGAAACAATTTTTGGACTTTTTAAATCTATTTTACTAGCTTTAAATAAGTAAATGAATTATGCATCAATTGACACATCTTGAAATGCTTATACAGTATTTTGTCTACTTTGTTGAAACATGATTAGATAAATCAGCTTTGAGTTCCTCTGATTTATGATTTCAGTTGTTTACAAATTAAAATTCATTATAAATGGGGATAATTTTTTTAAAATTAATTAATTTGTTTTTATTTTTGTCTGTGTTGGGTCTTCGTTGCTGCGCACGGGCTTTCGCTAGTTGCAGCAAGCGGCGGCTACTCTTCGTTGCGGTGTGCGGGCTTCTCATTGTCGTGGCTTCCTTTGTTGCAGAGCACGGGCTCTAGAACGCAGGCTCAGTAGTTGTGGCGCACTAGCTTAGTTGCTCCGCGGGCATGTGGGATCTTCCCGGACCAGGGATCAAACCCGTGTCCCCTGCATTGTCAGGCGGATTCTTTTTTTTTTTTTATTTTTTTTTATTTTTATTTTTTTTTTAAATATTCCAAGCTTCCCTTTAATTTTGCCAATTTATTCCATTAAAGCACTATAATAAGGTGGAAAGAACTCTGCTAAGGTTTCCCA
The DNA here is from genome assembly GCF_028564815.1 of Eubalaena glacialis. Taxonomy (NCBI): domain Eukaryota; kingdom Metazoa; phylum Chordata; class Mammalia; order Artiodactyla; family Balaenidae; genus Eubalaena; species Eubalaena glacialis. Next base: position 116,430,979 of record NC_083721.1, read on the forward strand.
TGATATAAACATAAAGGGGAAGGGAGCTAATGCTTACTGAGTACCTACTGTGCACCAGAGACCAAACTGAGAACTTACCCCCTATTTTATTTAATCCTCCTCACAGCTACACTGTGAGTTACATTTTTACAAATGAAACTGAGTCTTAGAAAATTTTAGTAATTTGTTCAAGCCCATTTTGTCTGCTTTCAAATTCTATGCACACTTCACTACACCCTGCCCTCAAGCAACTTACAGACTATGAGATTTGTATATCTACATACAAATAATGAAGACATAAAAGAGAGTGTGAGAGGAACCATGAGAAGTTCAAGTAATACGTGATGGGAAATCAGAACACAGACTCTGGAGCCAAACAGCTTAAATTCAAGTCCTTTCTCTGCCACCCACAGACTGTGTAGCCTGGGGAAAATTATTTAACCTTGCTCTGCCTTGATTTTCTCATCTGTGAAATGGGGATCATAATAGCATTTACCTTGTGGTGTTATTTTGAGAATTTAAGTGAGTATATATACACACACCTGGTAAATGGCATGTTGATGATGATTGATGATGATGATGAAGAAGTTCAGGAGATGCTTCAAGGAAGAGATGGTATTGTAAGAAAGGGAGGGATTTGGATGGGTAACAATTCAGGGGAAGCTCCAAACATAGCAACAAGAATGATGGAAGGCATGGAAACTGGACAATATTGGAGGAGCAACAGTGAGAGTCTGGCTGGAATATGGACCAGTGACTCTCCATGGGGCAGCGTGCGTAAAGGGTTGGAGCTCTTTGTCAAACTACAGCAGCAGGCCTGAGGTGCTGGTCTGGCCCATCCCCAGGAAAGTGACCCTGACTCCCAATACCACTGAAGAAGCAGTTAGGAGATGGAAGCTGGGAAGGCAGACTGAGGTCAGATCATAACCCCAAAGCCAGGTTAAAGGATTGAGCCTTATTTTCTGCACACATTTTCTGCCACTGAAGAGTTGTGACAGTGAATGCTATCATCAGACATGTTCCCACATGTGAAAAAGCAGAACAATTTCAAAACAACATGATCAACTGCCCCCATTGTATAAGAAGCCATATTATGTAACAAAAAACATTTTGCCCCTCACATAGCATCTTCCACTGATAGCAGGGAAAAGGCGAGGGTGGACAAAAATAGATCATGGAAACTTCACATATGCAAGATATAAAGATCAAAGATGAGGACACAGTCACAACACATGTGTCCATGAGGCTGGCCACTGCGCAGAGTTTTCAGAAGCTGGCACTCACTTTTCCTATTATAAAAAGGCAAAATATTCCATTTTCCCTGAACAAAAACAGTACTGTCCTTTGGGGAAGTCAAATACTCAATCATTAAGACTCACCACGAAGCTATAGATGTGGAGGCAACGGCCACATCCATGAGGAGCTTGCTTCCTGGTTGACGAAACAGTTGAGGTTGATGTTTGGAATAAGTGAAGGACACTTTTTCATATTAGCATCATCAATGTGACAAATGAGTATTGCACAAAGCTTTAAATGCCAAGGAGACTACAGATAAAGCAGTCAAGATCAATGGGATTAATCTTGGAAGGCATCCAGGAAGAGATGAAGTCTTGGCTCATTTAAATGGAAAAGTCCAGATATGGAAATGTTTTGAAGTCCAGCTGGATCCAGGGACTCAAACAATGTCATCCAGACTCTGATTTTTCCTCCATTCTCTGCTTTGCTCATCCCTGCATGGTTTCATTCATCAGCTAATGCTTTGACTATTGATCTGGGAAAGGGCTCAAATTTTTTCTGCTTCAGCCACATGTCCATTTCTGGACGAATCAGTTTGCCCGTGGGATGGGATGCTTGATCAGCCAAGGCTGGGTAACGAGCCCTCCTTTCGGGATTTGGGTCATCCTCCTCAGCCCTCTGACAAGGTGTGCTCCGTGTCACTGTGAGAACAGAACGCCTGCTTTGTGCTCCTGTGGTTTCTCTTACCAGCTGTTAGGATCTTGTCACATCCGTGCCGCCTCTCACTGTGTAGACTTGCTGCCCTTTGGCCAAATCACCTGAAAACAGATTCTAGACTTCACGGCAGTTCACCTCTAACTTCTCCAATCTGCATCTCTCATGAACAAGGGCATTCTCCTACACAACTACATCACCGTTGCCACACAGTTCTGGAGGTCAGAAGTCCAAACTGGGTTTCACAGGGCAGATGTTAAGGTCTGACTCCTTCTGAAGGTAATGAAGGGACAATCTTGAATTTTTCAGCTTCTAAAGGGCACCTGTATTCCTTGGCTTGTGACCGCTTCCTCTATCTTCAAAGCACACCTCTCCAACCTCCACTACCATCTTCATACTACCTTCCACTCTCAGGCGGATTCTTAACCACTGCGCCACCAGGGAAGCCCTGGGCCTAATTTGTATATTGTAAAATCAGATTTAACTATCTACATGCCAGCTATTATTATAGTAGTCTTGATTTTATAAAAGACTCTTGTCTGGTGGTAAAGAGAACATCATATGGAAGAAGACTGCCTGAGTTTGAATCCCTGCTCCTCTAATTATTAACAATGAAATCTTGGTCAAGTCATGCCTAATTATGCCTCTGTTTTTTCCCTCTGTAAAATGAGCATAATAAAAGTACTTACCTTACAAAGATGTTGTACCAAATTAGTTAATATATATAAAACCATTAGAATAGTACCCATTACAAGGTAAGAGCTATAAAAGTCTCACCTTATATTATTGCAGCTCTGCCTCATATTATACACAGCTGGAGGCCAATACATGAGCAACAAATGCAGGAAAAAAGATTGCAATAAATTAAATTTTGATACTAATAAAATAAAAATCTTATAAGATATACTTTGTAAAAAAATTGAGATTTCAAGAAAGCTCTCAGCTACCAAAAGAAGCACTATATCTAATCATTCAAATAACTTAAGACTAATAATTCCTTCCCTCAACTATTTATTCCCTAAAAACCTTTTCTTTAAGTTTTTAAAATTTTCACACTTAAAATTCATGAAGACTAAGTTAAGCTGACTTACTTGAGAGTTTCTATTATATTATAAAACCAGTCATATGAAGAATAAAAAAGAGTACTTTAAATAAAGCAGTGGATAATATCCAAACTTTTAATTAGCTGTGATAATTGGGAAAATGTATCCTGGATAATTAATGTTCACAGAAAACTCTAAAAGCTCATTTTATTTAAGTCTCTTCTGTTTCCAAGTTTTTAATTTATTTTTGGTTGGAACTGCAAACTAAAAACAAAGATACAGCTACTTCTCTGTTTTATACTTTTCTACCATGATTTTTATTAGCAAAGATAGAAATGGCCAGGAAGTAAAGCTATGTGAGGTTTCGATGGTCTGTAATGATTGAATGATCTCCGAAATACATTCAAATTGGCTTCTGAAAACAAAGTTTGGGCTGATACAGACCTTAGTGTGAGTGTTGGCTATGTCATTTAACAACTATTTCATTTTGCACAAATTATTTAAACATTGTCAGCCTCAGTTTCCTCCTATGTCAAACAAAGATAATAGTATTTATTTCTTACGATTGAGATTTAAATTAGATGATACATAAAAATACATAGTACATTTCTTGGCATAAATAGTTCAATAATTGTGAGCTGCTATGGTGGTGGTGATAATGATGGTAATGATGGCTTTGGTTCTGCTCCGCTAATGCTTTGGTCTTTAATCACTGATAGGTTTCCCTATTCTAATGTTTATTTCTATTTCTCTAAGTCTTCTTTCTCCTTTACAGGACCTTTCTCTATGTACCTCTTTTAAGTAAATATTCCTCAAAGATCTGTCTGGTTTATATTCAACTTCTCACAATGCAGTCTCTCCCAAGATATCTAAAATTCTTTACATCTTTAGATATTTTTTTCAGGTGGTTCAAAGGCCCTCTCTCTGGCCCTGACTTGTCTCCTGAGTTCCTCATCTGATTGGCACACTTTGCAGAGATGTCCCACCATTATTGCAACCAGTGGTGTGCTGGTAAAGGCTCTCAAAAAAACTTCTTTGTAAGCATTTGCTAATTTCTATAGTGTAAATACTCTCATTATGACCTCTTTCGAGCTACTATCTTAACATCATTGAATGCACACTTGGGAGAAGATGTGCGTGCTGGCTCCAACACAGCACTGGACTTTCCCCAACTTGTAATGCCCCAAATCAAATTCATCATCTTTGCTCCAGTCCTAGTTAATAGCACTTTATTCACCAATTTATCCAGGCTAGAAACATCAGTCAGCCTTAATGGAGTATGAGGTATTCCTCAGTTGTCTTTTGCATACCCCTGTGGCTTACCTCGTGCTGCCGGCTCAGACTGGACTGTCTCACATACTCACTGTGGAAACTCTTCTTCAAGTCTGAGCTCAAACACTGAATCCTTTGAGAAGCCTTCCTCACTTGACTCTCCAATTAGAAGTAGTCATTTTTTTCCTCTGTAATCACACTAAGCTTTTTTTTTCTTTAAATAGAAACATCTAGAGTTGGTTCATTAAAAGCAAACCCAGATTTCTCAGGGTGAGTAAAGAAAGAAGAGCTTCACCTGTAGGGTGTAAAGATGGATCTGAAGTTCTGAGCTCTGATTTGCAGTCATTCACCTTCCTCTCAGGAGAATTTCATATGGGTTACAGCCAGCAGTGTGGGGACCTCAACAGGGATCCTTTCCCTTTAAACGTCTCAGTCTGAAGATAGATTTCTTACTTTTTTCCTTAATTCTGTCAACACAGTCCAATCAAGACTGGAACTTTAAAACAAAGCATTCAAACAAACTCAAGAGAAACAGGAAGGAAACAAAGGGCAATCAGACCATGTGGCTAACTCCAACATGAAGGTTTGAGCTTATAAATAAAGCTAATCTTTCAAAAGCATTCATTTATTTTTATTTTTTACTATGCTAATTATAGTCTTCACCAAATACAGTATAAACTTCTATCTGCTACGACAGTGTTTTACTTATCTCTAAACTGCTCATGCTATAGCACTGTATTATGTATAATACATAACTCAACAATTTGTGAGCACAATTCATGAATGCATGACATGAGAACTTTGATTTCAAAGTTTAGCTTGAGAAGACTGTGACAGGTAACAGAATATTAATATGCCACTATGATGTGAACGTCCATATGTAAACTTTTGTGACCTTGTTTGACCTTAAATGGCATATAATAAATACTTTTATTTTTGCTTCTTTCTATGTTTCTTCTGAAGAAAAAAAAAATAGATAAATGTACACTATTCAAAACACACACTAATCTATTAAAGGGAGATAACTTTTACCCTTTTCTTTGTCCTTCCAGAAACACTGAGAGCTATGACTTTGTTTTCCCATCCTTAAATTGCAGGCAATTGCTTCTGAAGAATCCAACCTCAAATTGACATTAGGATTGTGGAAGAAGTATTTGTCCTTTGAACTTTATTTCAAAACATCTGAAAACGTAGATGGTATATTTTTCTTAACTGCAGAGCCTTGAACTTCTGGGACAAAAGAGGAAGAGAGTTGTAGCAAAGACTGTGATTAATCCTTAACCTAGAAGACAAACTGGCCAGACATGGATGTATGTGCTAGTTTAGCTCGTTGCAGACTTGCTACTCGTTGCATAAACACTCCCATTCTGTCCATCAGACCCACCCATCTCTCTCGTAGGAACCAGTGAATCATGCTGAATCCTGAGTAGGCCATTGTGATCTTTACCTTCTCAAGGTCTATCTATTGCTTTTGCCTCTGATCACCTTTTCTTTGCCTCCTGCCTGTTTGCCTGACATCACTGTCTACCAGGCATCTGGATAGGGAAATAGGTTTAGAAGGAGATTTGGAATGGAGTGGTCTTTTGGAAATCATTAGGCAAGAATTCAGGAGACCTGGTTTGGTTTTAGTTATAACTGCTTTTGAGTAGCTATTGACCTTGAATAAACCCCATTATGTTTCTGGATATAATTTATAAAATTATTGAACTGTAATAAATAGTATTCATGAATTTTTACTGTTCTCATATGTTAAGGTTCTATGTAGGTTGCTTTTTTAAAAAATAGACTTTTAGTGATATATACAATGCACTAATAAGCACAGAGGTAGATATAGTTCAATAACAAGAAATTAACCAGATCAAAACAGTTGATAAGGGAAGAGAGGAAAATAGGGAAGAAGATATAGACCTAGGTACAGTGATGGGTAGCCTTGCCTTCCAGATTTGTCATGTAAAATTAATTTTGCACAAAGGAAATGGTTTTAAGGGGCAGAATGTGCTGATAATTTATAGTGTTACTTAGTTATAGACATTGGTTGGTTGCTATTTTACACTGATAATGTCTGCTTCAGTGTTTTACTTTTAGTCTGTGTCTTTTGCTTCACTTTTTATTTATAATTTTACTTTACAATTTAAAAAATTAAAACATACAGTGAAGAAAAAGTATAAAATAACAATTATACTCATTACCCAGAATCATTTTGTCACACTTTTGGAATTCTAATGTTTATTTTTATTATTTGTACATGATGTATATATTAGTTTGTGTTCTTTCAGAAGAAGATCCTAAGGCAATAATTTGAGTGCAAATAGTTTATTTGAGTGGAGCAGGGGACACCAGCAGGGCAGCTGGATAGTGGGAGAAGGGGAAGCAGTTAGGAAAGACTACTTTAGTCAATCCATTTCTATGGTGGGTAACTGGAATTCATCCCTTGGAAAGACTCTGGGAAATGGTAAAAAGACACAGGTCGCAATGATCCCGCTGAAGTTCAAGGGGGCTGGTTTTAGGGCTGCTGGGAGTGGATGTTAATCTCTCAGTACCTCTGGGTCATTTTCCTTGTGTAGAGGGGCTACGGTAGCCTTCCACAGTTGAGCGGAGATGGCACTTGGGCACAGAAATGTGATAATGGTAGTAGGGAGTCAGCTGGAGCACACAGAAGGGATAGACAGATATGGGTGGAGTACAGACAATGCCTATTATATCACCAAATTTTTTAGGTAAATCAATTAATTTTTTTATAAAGATGAAATGTATTTACTTTAAGCAAGTTAGAAAAGTTAAAATGATATAAATATTTAAAAATCATTCTAAATTTGACCATCTGGTAGTAGTCATCAATATGTTTAGGTGAACACCATTCCCGTTAAATAAGTAAGTGTGTGTCTGTGTGTGTGTGTATCTGTGTGCGTGTGCACATATGTGTGTAGAGAGAGAAATTCAGTGAATTCTTCATTTCAGGAAAATTTTTTTATGTCGACTGAAAGAAAAATGCACAATGTAAAAGTTGCAAGGTAAGTTTCATTCTGGGACCTAACTGAGGACTATAGCCTGGGAGACAGCCCCTCAGGTAGCTCTGAGGAACTACTCCGAAGAGGTAACGGAGGTGCCAGGATGAATTTTCTGCTGGAAAAAAAATCATGCAGTCGAATATCAAAAGATCACTCCTAATCACAAAGAACAGACATATCAAGTTAATGATTTTAGTGCTGTTCTAATTATGGAAAGATGCAAGAATCTGGGGTCATTGAAATTTTCCTTCGATATGCATCTTAACTATCTAAGGGCCAGTATATCCAAAGCACAGAAGACCTCCTGTTTTTCTTCATTGTGTATTCCCCTCAGGCTACACTTGTCAGTAGGTAAGTGACTGCAGTGTCTTGTGGCTTGATTCTTGTAGAACTGGAATAGCAGGCAGCATTCTTTTCTTTACAGATACATCTGCTTTTCTTTGGTCAGATTCCTTATTTAAGGAGTGCTATATAGTCATATGTTGGATTTTATTTTTCTTCAATATCTGTTAGCCATCCTATGATAGCTTAAAAATTTTTTTTGCCTCTTTCCTATGCATTTATTAAAATTATCTCAAACTTTTCTTCTACATCAGTATTTCAATTTTTAATGAAGTTTATTTTTTACTTTGCCTTTTTTAATTTACTTATTTCTGTGATTATGTTTATAGCCGTCTTTTATTTTCTTAAATCTACACGTCCCCTTTTCCTCTATTTTTATTGCTATACCATTTAACAACTATTTCATTTTGCACAAATTATTTAAACATTGTCAGCCTCAGTTTCCTCCTATGTCAAATAAAGATAATAGTATTTATTTCTTACGATTGAGATTTAAATTAGATGATACATAAAAATACATAGTACATTTCTTGGCATAAATAGTTCAATAATTGTGAGCTGCTATGTTGGTGGTGATGATGATGGTAATGATGGCTTTGGTTCTGCTCCACTAGTGCTTTGATCTTTAATCACTGATAGGTTTCCCTATTCTAATGTTTATTTCTATTTCTCTAAGTCTTCTTTCTCCTTTACAGGACCTTTCTCTATGTACCTCTTTTAAGTAAATATTCCTCAAAGATCTGTCTGGTTTCTATTCAACTTCTTACAATGCTATCTCTCCCAAGATATCTAAAATTCTTTACATCTTTAGATATTTTTTTCAGGTGGTTATTGCTTATTTATTTTATATATAGTAGTTTGTACCTCTCAATCTCCTACCCCTCTCTTGCCCCTCCTCCTTCCCTCTCTCTACTGGTAAACACTAGTTTGGTCTCTATATCTGTAAGTCTGTTTCTGTTATATTCATTTGTTTGTTTTATATTTTTTAAGTTCCACATATAAGTGATAACATAGAGTATTTGTCTTTCTCCGTCTGACTTACTTACTAAGTATAATACCATCTAGGTCTATCCACATTCCAAATGGCAGAATTTCATTCTTTTTTATGGCTGAGTAGTATTCCATTGTATGTATACACTACATCTTCTTTTTTCATTCATCTGTTGATGGACACTTAGGTTGCTTCCATATCTTGGTTATTGTAAATAATGCTGCTATGAACATTGGGGTGCATGTATCTTTTTGAATTACTGTTTTCAGATTTATTCTTGAATGATATAAATTATATAATTACAAATTTAAAAAATTCTTACAATACATGGAAAGACTTCTTGTATTGGAGAAGTTAAACTATCTGGGCATTATGATAATTTCCAGTTAATTTATTTTATAATTCTAAATAAGTATATTGTGATATAAAATATGTAACTTAGAAATAGGACAATCAAAGATGACCCCTAAGAATACTATCAACTCGATAAACATAGAAGTAAACTAAAGGTATCTGTATCAGTCAAAATCCATAGCAGGTGGGAAAAAAATAATTGAATAATATTTAATATAATAGTTAACAAAAAGACAAGGGAACAAGGGATTATGAGGCACCTTGACTCAGGGACTAGGAACAGTGGGATAGTGTTACCACCCCTAAATTGGAATGGGCAAGAGAAGGAAGGCTTACAGACCAGGTGTTGGCCATGTGAAGAGACCGCACCTTACAGGGAGGAAAACATTCACAACTGAAACCTTGGAAATGGGGAGGAAGAGACTCTGATCCTTTTCTCTTTCCAACTTCTAATCTCCTACCAATGCCTCCCATTGAACAAACCCACAGAAAACCAGAGGGCGGGAGGCCAATGTTGAAAAGAGGAGAGGTTGATCTCCTGGGGCTTAGTAAGGCAGGAAAGAGTGGGGAATGGATCTGGAGGGACAAATGGAGGCCAGCCAGGACAACATCGTACCCTGATTCTGTCTTTAAAGATCATTTAAAGAACAGGAATGAGCTCTTTAGCTATAGAAGTAAGGGCCATAATTTTCTGCATTTACATAAACTTACAAAGCCAATCATGTACAATTTGTAAAATGAAGTTGTTTCATGCATGTTCTACGTATGTAGGCACTCACATGCAGAGTTGTTCCTACTACTTTAATAGCTAACGTTTCTTGAGTGCCACATGCAAGGAACTTTTCCAACAGCTTTATGTGCATTTACTCATTTACTCCTTAGTAGTAGGTACTATCATCCCTATTTTGCAGGTGAGGAAACAGAAGTTCAGCTAGGTTGCCTCAGGTTAATAACATGAAGTGGGATTCTAAGCTGGGATGCTAACTCAAGCATCTGGCACCAGAGCAGTTCACCCTAACTACCATCCCTACAAGAAGTCTATGCTGTGAGCACACAGACTCATCAGCTGCTTAATTTTGGAGTCCCCTGAGTTTTTGTGTCATTTTTATTACACTTCAGTAATAACTACTCAGTTGGCAAAGTAACTTAATCTGAAAGAAATGACCCACTTCCCAAACTCTGCACATGAAGTCTGAGAATCAGATTCCAAGATGTTCTGTGTCAGAAGGGAACTTAGCCAATCCTCTCTTTAGTTGTGACCAGACCAGTCCCCTCTCTAACCTCATTAGCATCTTGCTGATTCATTTACTAGAACAGATGTAACTCCTGTTTTGTAAGCTTAAAAACCATCCTCCTGAAATACTGCACAGCTCCTGAATGGTGGCACTATGAAGATATTTTGCATCAGATATGATTCTAATAGCAATGTGTGGCAACTCTGTCACAGGGAAAGAAATCTAACTAAGTTTCTTCATATGAAATGGAATAAAGAAATGGAGATTTTTGTAAAAGAAGTAATGATTTCAGTAGCTTCCGAGAGTAAAACTAGGAATTAAATACAATCACATAGAATTTCTCTCTTTAAATTGAAGGTCAATTTGGGAAATAGTTAACCCAGGCTTCCATAACAAAATACCATAGATTACATGGCTTAAACAACAGAAATACATTTTCTCACAGTTCTAGAGGCTGAAAGTTCAAGATCAGGGTACGTGGTTGGTTCTGAAGAGAGTTCTCTTTCTGGCTAGCAGATGGTCACCTTCTCACTATGTGCTCACATGGCCTTTCCTCAGTGTGTGCCTCTTCTTGAAAAGAGAGAAAGATCTCTTCCTCTTCTCATCAGGTCAACAATTCTATCCAATTAGAACCCCATCCTTACGGAACTCATTTTAACTTTAATTACTTCCTAAAAGCCCTATCTCCAAATATTGTCACACTGGAGGTTAGGGCTTCAAAATATGAATCTGGGGGGACACATTCAGTCCATAGCAGGGAACTACTTTTTTCCTGACTAGATTAGTAAAATAAAATTATTCTGGACTTTATTCAAGAATAATTTTATCACAGCACATTTATATTTAAAATAGAAATAATAACCCAAGAAAGTTTATTAAAAAATAAACCAGCAATTACTGCTTTATGAATTTCTAAATGTAGGCCATAACATAGAATTCTATTAGCATTCTTAGCTTACTTCAAATAAAACTGATGTCATATAGTTTCTAAAATAGGTTGGACATGAAATTGCAAAGATAATATTTCCCTTAACGTTGCCTCCTTCCTCAGTCAATGTAAATGCAGATGACTATGGTAATTGGGGTGAGTGGGAGGATGTGAAGATTATATTGTGTCCCTTCCTTTGGAGCTTCTGTTCTATTTGCTTAGGGCAGTGAATCAGGGCCGCAGTTAATTGAGGGAAAAAATGATATGTTAGCGCATTTGTGTCAAAAAGACTTAAGGTTCAGATGAATACAATCAACCCACAATTCCCACCATCCCTCAAATGAGTTACTTCATTTGTCCACCTATAAGAGGCTTGGTGGTGTTCTTGTATTACTTATTTCCACTCTGAGTTCCTTTAAATATGGCACTTAACCGGATTTCTTAGGAACACTAATATCTGGGAGTAATAGGGTACAGTGGTTTAGGGGCATAATTGCCCCAGGTCCTATACAATTCCAAAGACAGCCATACTACCTCAGAAGGCTGGTTAGTGAAGAGATTTATGAGCATGGATAGTTGAGATACATTTTTACGTGACAAACTATGCCTTTCACTTAACAGCTTACATAACTTTATGCAACCTTCTAGACTTCAATTTACTTATTTATAATATAGGTCTAATAATAGTACCTAATAGTATTATGGTATTATAAATATGTATATATGATGTATATTTATATCCACATATGTATGTGTGTATCTATCTAGAGGGAAAGATCCTTTCAATTGGGACTGCTTAATAAGTGTTGGTTGTTCTTATTTCTTTTGAGTTGGGGTTATAATTTCTGTTTAAATCTCTTTAGGTAGATATTTTTATCACTGGTCCAATTTAATTAAATTTCTATGTATTTTTGAAGGGCAAAAGCAAGAATAATTTTGAAGTTATAGAAGAAAGTATAAAATTAATTTATAAAATTGGATTGGGCTGGCAAATTAGCCAAGGTTGCAATATATGTCTTATCTGGCTCTGATTTCTTTAATGAGTAAAAGTGACCTTTTTGGAACATAAGACTGAATCTGAAAGAAAATCACATGCTTTCAACTACAATACTGAAAATAAACTTATAATACTAAAATAAATCATCCCATTTTCTATTTAACAATGCACTTGATCACCAAGATGTTTTCCCCTTTTTTAAAATGGAGAAAGAATATGCTACATGACCATATGAATACTAATAAAACCTCAGTGACAGTCTGAGCTGTCATCATTGTCAGGCGGTCAGATAAAATGCTTTACAGTGCCCCTTGGTTTACCTATTTAAACAATGTGATATGTACACCAACGATGTACATGTTCAATACTGAAGGATTGCCATTGGTTGTAAAAGCAAATTCAAAATTATGATTTTAAAACAATCACAAACTGACAGAAAAGTTGGAGGTAACAGTACAGGAAACTTTTTATTTTCCTGACCCATTTAGGACAAGTTGCCAACCTGATATCCAATTACCCCAGAATACTATGATGTATTAATATATTTCTTAAAAACAAGGACCTTTTCCTATACAACTGTAATACAACCAGTGAAATCAAGAAATTACCACAAAAACATTACTAACATTTAATCCTCAGACCCCATTTAACTTTCACCAGTTGTCCCGATAATGACCTTTTTAGTAAAAGGATCTGGCTTAGAATCACAGGGTACATTCCGTTGTCAGGTCCTTTTACTCTCCTTTTCCTGGAATAATCAGCTATCTTTCTTTGACCATCACGATCTTGACACTTGAAATTTAAAGGCCAGCTATTTTGTAGAACATTCTCATGTTTTGTAGAATGTTTGGGTTTGTCTGATGTTTCCTCGTGTTTAGATTCAGATTGTACATCTTCGGCAGGAATATCACAGGAGCAATGCTGTGTTCTTCTTGTTGCAGATGGCACACAATTTTGATTAATTCCATTACCAAAGAAGTTCACCAAATTAAGGTGGAGTCTGCAAAGCTTCTCCACTATAAAGTTAGTTTTCATTTTAGTAATCAATGTGTTGTGTGGGCTGGTGCTTTGAAACTGGGTTACTATCTTATTCCTCATCGAACTTTCAACTTGTTCATTTATTTATTTTTATCTGAATGGACTTATGGTTTTCTATATTATTCAGTGGGTTATAGTTGTTCTTTGCCATTTTTATTTATTTTGGTATCTGTATTGATCCTGATTGGACCATGAAGGGACAACCACTCCTATGGACACCCTCGTCACTCTCCTTAAGCTTTTACACACCGCGCCCAGCTGCCCTTCTGCACAGATGCCCTCTCAATCCGCTGGGGCTCTGGCACCCCGATCTGGACCACTGCAACTCCCTCAGACTGTCATGGATGCCTGCCTCACTCTGTTCCACCTAATGGCTTTAGCAAGGAAAGTGTGAAGGGAGTGGAGGGAAGGAGAGGGAAAATGAGCCAGAGTTACAATTTTATAATAAGTTGTGTAGCTTCAAAATTCTGCAACTTAAAAAAAATTTTTTTTTTCTCTGATACTTTCTCAATTTTGTATAAGGAAACCATCAAGTCACCCTCAGGCAATTTGAATCTCTATTTGAGCATAGTGGTCAGATATTTATTTAAGATTTCTTTTAAATAAATCTCAGTGCTTGTCAATGGCTGCCTCCTGAGTCTGCATTAAAGAACATTGAGGGAGGAGCTAGTCCTTTGAAGGAGAGAAGACTAATGATGGATTTCTGAAAGGCTTCTTTCAGAAGCTTTACAAGTATGCAATTTAAAGTGTCTGTTCACTAAAGAAAATAATAGAGCATGGAATATATGAAAGATCTTTTTGATTATGGGTGAAAAAACATTCCCTTTTAAGGATATAGAACTGTTATGGTGAAACTGACTTGGGACCTGTACATTTTCTGCTGTTCAAATGTAAACTTTAACCCCGATCTGACCTCAGTGAGGTGTATACTGTTGAAGAAATCTGTCTACACACTTGGAGAAAATGTCCAGACAGGAGGGAGCCCAGCTGAGTGAACTCAGCTTTCTAAAGGCTCCCACTGCCTGAATGATCTGTAGTGCTATCTGGTATTCAAAACCTGTACTACCTTGTGATATCTCTTCTACTGTTGTTTCATATGAATTCTCCTGCATGTAAACATTTTATATGTTTCTACTTTGCTTCATCAGCTAGGCTGTAAACAACTTGATTATACAGATGATACATTTAATGAATTTTTCCTGGATATCATCCAAATTAGCAGTAGGTGTGTAACTGTTTGTAGAATGAATCAATGAATCAATGGTCCAACCCATCAATTAATTAACTCAAGTACCTGGCATTAACCATACTTTAAAAACATTTTTCCACCCTAAAAGTCCATGGGTTTGGGTTTTCAAGAGAGAAAAAAAATCTCTTGCTTTTAATGATCCCATTTTCATTGTTATAGATTCTGTAACTTAAAAGAAAAAAACAGTTGTCTCCTGTATTTTCCCAGTACCGTTTAAGAAAACCATCATGATGTTCTTAGGCAATTCATCCCTCTACTTGCACATATGATCAGAAATTGCTAGAGCAGCTGAGAGATTTCCCCATATTTGTAAAAAACTCAAGGAACAATTTTAAAATGGAATCGTCCTACTCTGCCCCAAGGAAAATGCTTCAACATCATCAGATATCTGGTACCGTTAACGGAAGAGCATTACCGATGTCTTGAGGCAAATACATAGCTTCCCCAATCACAGAGTTTGTCTGTTTTTTCAACTTGCTTTAGGTATACCAGTTATCTTTAACAAGGAGTTCAACAAATCTTAAGTGTATTGTTATTTCATTGGTGACAAATAGAACATCTCTCCAGAACATGAGTTAGGTATACCTTTCAGTGTCAGCAAATGCCATTTTGAGACAATGCTATATTTCTCCTCCTGAAGACTAGCACTTTACACACATTTGGAAGGTGTTAATGACAAGCAGTAATATGGCATCTCTTAGATACAGCCTGAAGAAGGTGAGTATTGTACATAAAAATATTGAAAGTATAATGACAAATATTTTGTGCTGCTTCTTTCTAAACGTACTGTTTTACTATCAGTGTGTACTAAAAACAGTAACTGCACCAGATGATGACTTGAGGATTTAATATAAGAAAACAGAAATTACACCCCCATCACTTCCCTGCTTAGACCCTCTAAGCCTCTTACCAGGGTCTGTCAGGCCAGGTGTTATGTGGCCCTCCCAGCCCACCGCTCCCTGAGCTCGTCTCTTACTACTCACTCCTCTGTTTCTTTACCTGTTCCAGCCCCTGGGAGAGCCAAACTAGTTTCTGCTTTTGTGCCTGTTCTTTCACTCTTCTCTCTGCTTGGAACTGCTGGTAACCCAAAGTACCACTTGGTAGGTGTGAAAAGAGTTTTTTGTATCAGCTCCTTCCATCTCAAATAAATATGCACTGTAACTAAACAGTAAAACAGTGTGTTTTCTCTGCAAATGTCACTTCCAAGAAAGTCCCCTCAAACTTCTTCCAACCAGATTGCTGCCTCTTTATAGGATTTCTGGAATATACTGTCTAAAAGGTCTTCTCCTATTTCTCAGCAGAGCTGGCTCCGCATCATTCAAGGCTCAGGTCAAATGCCAGCCCTTCCGAGAGGCATAATCTCATGTTCTTCTTCCCCACTCTTGTCCCTCTTTCCTCACTGTGTTCTATACTGTTTTTATTTTCTTCATAGCATGTGTAACTTTCTGAGGTGAATTTATCTTCATTGATGTTTACTCATCATTTCTATTTTTGCAGTAGACTGTAAACACAATGGGAGCAGGAATTGTGTCTGTTTTTTTCCCGACTATATCCCCAGCCCTCAGTGGTGCCTGATACACAGTAGGCACTCAAAATCTCTCTATTGAATGCAGAAAAAATTATTTCTTTGCTTGAAAAAATTGGATACTTGGCCCAATTCTGAACCAGATGACTCTAGCAATTATATTTAGCAATCATATGACAATTTCAACTGCCCTCTCACCAGTATTTCTTCAGAATATTTAAATCTTGCTCTATTTATAACAAGACACTTTTAAATAAAAACAAATGAGTAGGCTGGAAAACACAAAATCATATTTATTAGAGCTCCACTTTTGGACCCAATTAATCAAAAGAGGAAGTCAATCAATTCCCCATCCCCTTTTTCAGGCTTGGTGAATAGCTCCACCATTCGCCCCATTCATTGCTCAAGCTAGACATTTGGGAGTCATATGCGGTCTCCCTCATGCCCTCCATCTTCAATGAGTTCTATTGTTCATGCCTCCTATTAATATTTTCTGGTCATTCACAAGGGCACCCACTCAAAAGTTCTGGTCTCATCATGTCTCAACTAGTGTGCACTCAATATATTTTGTTGAATTTGAAATATTCCCTATTTGGGCTTTAAAAGCCAAAATTTTCATACTTTAAAATGTAGTTTAAATGTCTCATCTTTTTGCAATATTTTTAAAGGAAGAGTCGTAGTGAAAAATCAAAGACAATTCTAGATATCATTGGTAAAAATGTACAAACCTTTAGGCAAATAGATGTCAAGTATAACAATTTTTAAGAAAAATGCAGTTTTTTTTATCCAAAAGGTCAAAGAGATCTCTGAGATACATTAGTGTTCAAAGAATTTGAACTATTTTTCTAAATGGTATCAAATATAATGGCAAAAAAAGTTTAATTTAAGCTTTTATTTGTTATAGATTTGGAAACTGTGAAGTTTCTTCAGTTTTGTACTGAAGAACATATTCTGCTGTTAGAGAGCAATGTAGTATTTTAAGAATTGTTGTCTAATATT
The DNA here is from genome assembly GCF_028564815.1 of Eubalaena glacialis. Lineage (NCBI taxonomy): Eukaryota > Metazoa > Chordata > Mammalia > Artiodactyla > Balaenidae > Eubalaena > Eubalaena glacialis. The sequence goes on from NC_083721.1 coordinate 116,447,889, forward strand.
CCTAAAACAAACAGTTGAAAGAGAAAATTACTTGAGGGTACTTTTCATGACAAAGGCAGACTTAATTTTAAGTAATATTGGAAGAAATAATAGTAGCAATATGGAGCTAAATGCACTATGGGAAATTGTTCAAGTGGTGTAATTAGGCAGTTTCATAGTATTATCACTTGCATATAATTAGGATCAACTCTAGTTTCACTCCAAATTTTTTTTTAAAGCAATTTTGAAACTTCTAGATATTTGTGGTATTAAATATTATCATTATTTTCATTTACTTGCTCTTTTGGCAGATCAAAAGAGATTCATGAACACTTCTGATGTGAATTAAATACATAGAAGATAAGGAACTACTTGAAATACTTTACAGATTTACATTAAAATGAGCTTAAAAAATCCACTGTTGTCATTTCAATGTTTTTTTTTTGAAATTTACAAGGAGAGTTTACTTTTTAAATTGCTAAACGCCTAATAAAGTGAAAATTTTCTTATTATGGAGAAAAACTTCAATACAAGATTAATACTACTTTCAGCAGTTGATTTTAAAACTGAGGAGATGTGAAAAGAAACACAACAATCTACAAGTTAAGATTTGCTGTGCCATATAATGGAATTTGACAAGGCTGAAAAGATTTCAAGTCCTAATGAGGACTGTATGAACGCTAACAGGAATACCATGGGGAATGGCTGCGCTTGCCAGAATTGAATTTGGAAGCAGCAGGAATAATATATCCTGGCAACCAGGGTCTGCCTGTTCTTTTAGAATTTGAGATTTGAACAACAGCAGTATAAACAAAGACATACTCAACAGCATCACACTTCAGAATCAATACATAGTGCTGCTTGACCTTTCAGGGCCACTGGTTCTGTTGACCCATCCCTGAGAACTCAGTGTTTCTTAATATTTCATTCTTGACCCTCTGCCCTCTGGCTTACTTCCCCTCCTCTTTAATCCTCTCCTTATTGCTCAGCCCATCTCTTGTTCCCTCGAAACTCATTCTCTTTCCTCATTTACCCCTGCTTGTAACTACTTCTTTATGGGTTTCTTAGATGCTGTTATTTCCTCCTTCCCTTCTTTGCTTCCCTGGATAGTCTATCCTGGTCTCCTGAGTCCTTTAAGTTTGACTCCAAGCCTCTCAAGTTTCCCTCTCCCTACAGCTGATTCCATTGACCATCTCAGGCAGCCTCTGCCCAATTCCACTTCCTAGGTTCCCAGCCTCACTCTCCAGCATCACTATTCATTGAGCACTTACTAAGTGCCAGGCAGTTGTACAGAGTTTCAAATAAATGATCTCATTCATACTTCACAAGAACCCAATGAGATAGGTATCACTCACTCTATTTTTGGATGAGAAAACTGAGGCTCAGAAAGGTTAAGTATCTTGCCCAATTTCTCACGCTTAATAATTGTCTGTGCTAGGATTTGAACCCAATTGAGTCTCACTCTTAAACACCATAGAATATTAGCCTCCAATTTGTTAAGCATTCATACTACAAGACTTGCACTGACCTTATACTGTGATTTTCTTCATTCTCACCTCACTCAAAAAGCGTAGTTTCCATCTTGTACTGGTGTCTGGGTTCCTCTCTATCTGAGTTTCTGCATTGTAACTCCTCTTCCTCTTAGCCTGGGCAAGGGAGACCAGGGAAAGTCAGGAAAGAGAAGGACATGTAAAGTCTAGCCTTTCTTTGCACCTTCCAAGTGTTTGATGAGCAGAGTCCTGTCTTGTAATGACATTTCAGGGTCTGGAAACCCAGGTATGAACTGACAGGTGTTGCCTCACAAATCAGCCTAGTAAAGTGGACAGACTATCTGCCTGATGCAAAACTGACTGGTAAATTGGGGAGAGGTCAATGTTAGACTCTCGGAAGGGACAGCTTCAGTCTTGGCACAAGTGTCCCCACAGAGCTTTGTGACAGAATATGGCAGCATGGCAGCATGGATTTTGTTACAACACCCTCTTCTTCCCAACCTTCCCTAACTCTCTCCTGATCTAGTCAGTTGGTGTCTCACGAGCTGGTTTCTCCTCTTGTGTCATATCTTAGTTCGGACCTTACCCACACTCCTGGCTAGGTCCCTCCCTCTGGTTTCCTCTTCATCTATCACTCCCATTGCACGCTTGACTTCACCATTCCAGTCCAACCCTGGCTGGCTGTCCTCACAGGTACCATGAGTTAAAACCTAGCCATCCCACAGATAATTTGCCTGCAGTTGTGACAATCAACCTCGCTAGGCATTCCGCATGACCTGCCCTCCCCACATCTTCCTCACACATGGACAACTCTTTTAGCCCTCAGCCTCCTAGCCTACCCTCCACCCTAAGGTTAACAGGCCAATCTGTTAGAAGAAGACAGGCTTCTCTTCACCAGCCCTTGAAATGTATTTGCTAGCATCTTCCCTGCCATCTCCTCATTTGCACACATCTCCCTAGCGATGGTTTCCTTCTCATGCTTTTCTCATGATGTTCTCATCACTTACAAATCTATCTAGCTTTGAGTAACTGTTTTAAAATCTTTTTCCTACTCTGAGTCTTGCTGCTCTGAAAAGAGATTCCTGGGTATGCTCCTATCTTGCTGTAGCTTTTGACAGAAACAAACAAACAAATAAACCCCACAGTATCATCTCTAATTTCTCAGTTGCACACATTCTTTCTCTTTCTTTAAAATGAACTTTGTACCGACAAAGGTGGCTACCTGTAACAATCACGGCAATCATGATATAAAACGTCACAGTCTTTAGCCCCAGAATTCCCTTACGCAGCTTTGCCTCCGTTCCCTTACACCCGCACAGTTCTGGCCATAGGCAATTACTGGTCTGTTCTAGAACGTAATCTTGCGTCTGGCTTCTTTTTCTCAGCATAGCATTTTTGAGATTCATCAATGCTGTATTCGTGGATTGCTCCCTTTTGTTGCCAAATAGGCTCTATCACAATTTGTTTTGTCATTCATCTGTTGATGGATATTTGAGCTATTTCCGAGTTTGACAATTCTCATTCTCTCTCTTTTTATTTAATTTAACTTTTATTTTAAGGTAACTGTAGATTCACATGCAGTTATTAAGAAATAATACAGAGAGAGCCCACGTACCTTTTACCCAGTTTCCCCTAAGGGCAACATTTCTATCACTGCAAGAATCCCTCACATTACCATTGTATAGTTATGTTCATTTCCCAACTTCCCTCTTTAACCCCTGGCAACTACTCATCTGATTTTCTCATCTCAGGAACTAGATAAATGGACAAATACAGCATCTGACCTTATGAGGATTTGTTTGTTTGTTTGTTTTACTCAGTCTGTTTCTATGGAGACTCATCCAGGACATTGGCTGTATAAATAGTTTTTTTCCCTTTTTCTTGCTGAGTAGTATTCCATGAGATAGTTTGTACCACAATTTGTTTAACTAATCACCCACTGAAAGATACCTGGGTTGTTTTCAATTTTTGTCTATTATGAATAAAATGTGTATAACATTTTTGTACAGGTTTTGCTGTGAATATGGGTTTTCATTTTTCTGGAAAAAATGTCCAGTGGACAATTTCTGGGTCATATGGTAGTTGCCTGTTTAGTTTTTTAAAGAAATTGCCGAACTGCTTTTCAGAGTGGTTGTATCATTTTATATTGCCACCATCAATGTATGAGTGATCCAGTTTCACCATATCCTTACTAGTATTTGGTATTGTCACTATTTTTTATTTTAGCCATTTTGATAGGTATGTACTGTTATCTCATTGTGGTTTTAATTTGCACTTCCCTAGTGGCTAATGATGTTGAATGTACATTTTGTGCTATTTGCCATTTCTACATCCTTATATTTTTGCCCACTTTCTGCTTGGATTATTTGTGTTTTTACTATTGAGTTTTGAGAGTTCTTTATATATTCCATTCCTTGTTCTTTGTCAGATATGAGGTTTGCAAACATTTTCTCCCAAGCACGTCTTTCATCTTCTTAACAGGATCTTTTACAGAGCAAACATTTTAAGACTGGTGAAATCCAGTTTATCAATTTTTCCTTTACGGATCATGCTTTTGATGTCATCTAGAACTCTTTTCCTAGTCCTAGATCTTTAAGAATTTCTCCTGTGATTTTTCTAAGTTTCATAGTTATATGTTTTACATTTAAGCTCTTGCTCCATTTTGAGTGAATTTTTCTATAAGGAATGAGGTTTACAGTGATGGCTTCTCCTTTCATTCTTTCCTTCATTCATTCCTTTGTTCCTTCCTTCCTTCTTTCCTTCCTTTGTCCCTCCCTCTTTCTTTTCTGTCTCCTTCTTTTTTTCTTTCTCTTTCTTTCTTCCTTTCCTTTCCTTTCCTTTCCTTTCCTTTCCTTTCCTTTCCTTTCCTTTCCTTTCCTTTCCTTTCCTTCCCTTTCCTTTCCTTCCCTTTCCCTTTCCCCTTCCCTTTCCCTTTCCTTTCCATCTTGGTCATGGATGTCCAACTGTTTTAGCACCATTTGTTGAATATATTATCTTTTATCCATTTAATTGTTTTGGTACCTTGGCCAGAAAGCAACTGGATATTTTTCTCTGGATCTATGTCATCGTTCTCTATTCTATTGCATTAATCTATGTGTTTATTCCTATGCCAGTAGCAAACAGATTATTATAACTATATAAGTTTTGAAATCAGGTAGTTTTGATTTCTTCCACCTTATTCTTCTTTCTCATAAGTGTCTTAGCTATTCTAGTTCCTTTGCCTTTCTATTTAAATTTTTCGGATAATCTTGTCTATATCTACAAAAAGTCTTGCTGGAATCTCAATAAAAATTGTGTTAAACCTATATATCAGTTTGGGGAGTACTGATACCTTTATTATATTGAGTCTTCTAATCCATTAACATGTTATGTCTCTTCATTTATTTAGCTTATTGATTTCTTTCATCAACATTGTATAGTTTTAAACATACAAGTCCTGTACATGTTTTGATAGATTTCATTTCATTTTTGAGCTATTATAAATGGTATTGTATTTTTAATTTCAACATTCATGTGTTCATTGTTAATATATAGAAATACAATTGATATTTGTTTGTTTGTTATGTCCTGTGACCTTGCTGAACTCAATAGATTCAGGACTTTTATTTTGGAGATTTCTAGGGTTTTTCTACAGGGCAGTCGAATCATCTGCAAATAGTGAGGCAGTTCTATTACTTCCTTTCCAATCTGTATATCTTTTATTTGCTTTTCTCACCTTATTACACTGACTAGAACTTCAAGTCCTATGTTGAATAAGAGGGGTAAAAGCAAAACTGTTTGCCTTGTTCTCAATCTTGGGGGAAAATCATTCAGTCTTTCACCATTAAGTATAATGTTAGCTGTAGTTTTTGTTTGCTTGTTTGTTTTGTTTTATGTTGTTTTGTTTTTAAAGGATGCTGTTTATCAAGTTGAGGAAATTCCTCTCTTTTCCTGTTTCACTGAGAATTTTTATCATGAATAAATGTTATATTTTATCAAATACTTTTTCATCAATGATATGATCATGTGATCTTCTTTAGTCTGTTAATCTAATGATTATATAGATGGATTTTTAAATATTAAATCAGCCTTGCATCACAGGTCCCACTTGGTCATGAAAATTCTTTTTATATATTCTTGTATTCTGTTTGCTAATATCTTGTTAAGAATTTTTGTGACTATATTCATCAGGGATATTAGTCTATAGTTTATTTTTTATTTTTATTTTTTATTTTTTGGTGCTCTTTGTCTCATCTTGGTATCAGGGTAATACTAGTTTCATATAATAAATTGGTAAGTGTTCCCTCTTTTGTTTTCTGGAAGAAATTGGGTAGAATTGGTGTAAATTTTCTTTAAACATTGGTTCAATTCTCCAATGAAACCTACTAAGCCTGGAGTTTTTTTTTTGTGGGGGGGGGCAGGGTTTAAGTTACAAATTCACTTTCATTCATAGTTTCAGGGGTACTCAAATTGGGTGAGTTGGATAAATTAGTATTTTTGGAGGAATTTTATGTAATGTCAATTTTTTTTTCCTTTTCTTTTTGGCTCTTCTTATTCTAGATTCTTGAGATGGGAGCTTAGATTATTGATTTGAGGTTTTTCCCCTTTTCTAATTAATACTATAAATTTAATGCTATAAATTCCCCTCTTACTACTGGTTTAGCACCAATTTTGCCTTGTTCCCCATCTTAGGGAGGGAAACATTTAGTCTTTAACCACTCAATATGATGTTAGCTGTAATTTTAAAGAAAATATGCTCTTTACTTGTGTTCTGCAAATTTTGATATTTTACATTTTCATTTTAATTCAGTTCAATCTATTTTTTTATTTCCCTTGAGACTTCTTCGTGACCCATAGGTTATTTATGAGTTATTTATAAGTGTATTTTTTAGTTTCTAAGTGCTTGGGTTTGTTATCTTTCTCTAATTTATTTCTAGTTTGTGTCCACTGTGGTCAGAGAACACATTTTGTATAATGTCAATTCCTTTAAATTTTTTGAGATTTGTTCTATAGCTCAGGATGTGCGTGCTTGCAAAGAGTGTATGTTCTGCTATTGTTGGGTGGAGTGTTCTATAAATGTCAATTGGATCCTCTTGTTGATAGTGTTGTTAAGTTCTATATCCTTGCTGATATTTGGTCTAGTATTTTATCAGTTGTTGAAAGAGGAGTGTTGAAGTCTCCAACCATATTTTTTGATTTGTCTATTTCTCCTTTCAGTTCTATCAGTTTTTGCTTCACACGTTTTGCAAGATATACATACACACACACACACACACACACACACACACACACAGACACATATATGTTTAAGATTGCTATGTCTTCGTGGTGGACTGACCCTTTTATCATTATAAAACACCCCTTGCTGTCTCTGATAATTTTCTTTGCTCTGAAGTGTAATTTATCTGCAATTACTATAGCTACTCCTATGTTTCTTTAATTAGTGTTTATATGACATATCTACATTCTTTTACTTTCAATCTGCTATATTGTTATATTTGAAGTGAGTTTTTTATGGAAAGAATAAAGTTGGGTCATGTTTTTAAATCCAGTCTGCCAATCTGTGCATTTTACTTGGTATATTTAGACCCACTTACATTTATTGATATGTTAGTATTTAAACCATTTTATTTTTGGTTTTCTGTTTATTCTCCATGTTTTTTTGTTTCTGTTTTCTTTTTTCTGCCTTTCCATGGGTTACTTGAATGTGTTTTTAGAATTCCATTTTTGTTTTATCTACATTGTTTTTGAGTGCATTGCTTTGTATAACTACTTTTTATTTGCAGCTCTAGTTATTACTTTATATGGACATAACTTTTCCTATTTACTGTTGACATTATTTTACCAGTTCAGCTTAAGGGTAGAAACCTTAACTCTCCTTTATGTCTCTTTACCCTGCCTCATTTATAATTATCTTAAATATTTTCTTTACATATATTTAGAACCAAATCAAATAGTATTATAATATTGCTTCAATCATCAAACAGTTTAGAAAACTGGAAAGGAGGAAAAATACATATATATTTTTTATATTGAAATATGGTTGATTTACAATTTTCTTTTAGTTTCAGGCGGACAGCAAAGTGATTCAGTTATACATATATATGTATAACTGAATATATATATATACTTGTTTTACATTCTCTTCCATTACGGGTTATTCCTGTGCTTTACAGTAGGTCCTTGTTGGCTTTATATTTTATATATAGTAGTGTGTATACTTTAATCCCAAATTCCTAATTTATTCCTCCCTGCCCCCCTTCCCCTTTGGTAACCATAAGTTTGTTTTCTATGTCTGTGAGTCTATTTCTGTTTTGTAAATGAGTTCATTTGTATCACCAAGATGAATTCTTTTTACATTTTCCTAAGGAGCAGAAAAACCCCTGAATAGAAATAGCTATGTGGTATATCTAAGGCAATGGCCTAGGAGAACTCACAGGATGCCCCATGAAACCTCATGCCCCAGCAGTAAGATGCTATTCCAAGAAGGGCACGGTATCTGCTCAGAGAGCCATAAATGAAAGGCTCATGCGAATGGCAACAAGGGGGTAACTAAGCAGTGCACTGAGGACACAGGCCGCTTCGTGAGTGCCAGTGTTGAGAGATGATGGTGTGGACCAGATGCCCTCCTTTCAACAACTAAATTTCCTTATGGATTTAAGTCACAGCTTCAAAGAGAAGGGCAGAGGAACTGAACAAAGTGAAGTTAAATTTCTGCCAGATTAGCAGAAGAGAGGCTCATAAAAATTAAGTTGAAGTATAGAAAAATAAATGGAGTGCTATATCTTGCACAGGGGCCTTCACATCTTACACTCTATTTTCATGCTTTTTTTTTTTTGGTACTCTCCTGCTTCCCTTTCCAACATCCTAGTTCCATCAGAATCACTACCATTATTCCTAATTCTCCAGATGGAACCTCAGGCATTTTTGACTTTTCTTTTTTCTTCTCCATTTTATTCATATACCCTTATTTCTTCCTACAAAATCTTTTATGCTTCTGCCTCCTTAATTTACCATACCACCATTGTTTGAATGTCTTGCTTAGAGCAACAGTGTCTCTGCTCCCCTTGCTGAATTCCCTATGATGTCATTCTCTTGATTTAAAACTTATCATGACTTTCTGTTGCCTTCTGTAATGAATACAAACCTCTTTGCCTATTCCATCACAGTGTGGTTTTATTCTGCCTACTTAACCTTAATTTCTCGGATCCACTGAGCCACAGTGAATCTGTTTTCTCCCTTTCTTCTACCAAAGTTCATCCTGTTTCCAATCTGCTGCCTTTGCTCATTTTTCCATTACACCCAAATGAATAACAAGCCTGGCATACTTTCCCCTCCTGAATATTAAATTCTATTCTACTTTTAAAGCCAACTTAATAACAATTGCCTTCATGAATATGCTTTCTCAGTCTACTCGAGTTAACTGAAATTCTCTTCTCTGTGAAATCCTTTTATACTCATAGCTTCTTGATACATTTTACCTCTTAACTCTTCTCCATGTGAGATGTTTTTTGGTGCCAATTTAAGTGCCTTCTAAATGCCTGGCACCATTTTGGAGGCATGGGTTATAATAATAGAAATATTTAGCCACAATTAGGCACTAACTTTATCCAATCTGAATGGGCATCTGGCCAATCATCCAGTTCTCTTGATGCATATAACTGAATATCATCCCTGGTTGAGGATACACTATATATCCCTAAATCAATCCCACCCCCCAACCTCTATCACTACCTTGGCCACACCTATGTAAAGACAAAAAAAGCAATTACCGTGAGAGATAACACTGCATTGGCAGTCCCACTCCAATTGTAGTCTAACTTAGGCTTTTCAGGTTACCTATTGCTGTGTAAGAAACTACCCCCAAACTCATAAATAACCACAATTTTATTTTCCTAATAGATTTTGTAGGTCAAGTTTTCACACACGCCTCAGTAAAGATGGATTATCTTTGCTCCATGATGTCGGAGGCCTCAGCTAAGGAGAGCCAACCAGTTGGAGGGATTAGAATGGCTGAGCGTTTGGATGAGGCTTCTTCATGCACGTCTCTGATGCCTGGGCTGGTATGATTTGCATGCTAGAGGATCTTGGGTTCTCATTTTCTCCCTCTCTCTTTCTCTCTCTCTCTCTCTCTGTCTCACAAACACACACCTCTGCCTCTCTTTTCAGGGCCTTGCCAAGTAACCTCTCCATATGGTCTCTCCAGCATGTGGCCCCAAGGTAGTCAGCTTCTTATACCGTAACTCAGAGCTCCAAGAAAGAATGTTCCAACCAACAAGGCAGAAGCTATGTAGTTTTTTGTGACCTAGTCTTAAAAGTCACAATGCATCACTTCGCCATATTTTGTTGGTCAAAATAATTACAGATCCTCTCAGATTCAAGGGGAGGGAACATAGACCCCAATTCTTTTTTTTTTTTTTGGCTGCATTAGGTCTTCATTGCTGTGCGCGGGCTTTCTCTAGTTGCGGCGAGTGGGGGCTACTCTTCATTGCAGTGTGCAGGCTTCTAGGCGCGTGGGCTTCAGTCATTGCAGCACGCAGGCTCAGTAGTTGCGCACGCAGGCCCTAGAGCACGTGGGCTTCAGTACTTGTGGCTCACGGGCTTAGTTGTTCCGTGGCACGTGGGATCTTCCCGGACCAGGGATCGAACCCGTGTCCCCTGCATTGGCAGGCGAATTCTTAACCACTCTGCCACCAGGGAAGTCCCTGTAGACCCCAATTCTTAATGGAAAGAAATGGCAAGGAATTTATAGCCATGTTTTAAAACCACCACACAAGCTCTCCATCACTGTCTAAAGCCAATCTATTTCCTTCTTCCCTGATTCCATCCATCTAAAGACAATCTGTCTAGACTATGGGGAAACTTACTGCCAAAGTTCCTATTGAGATATCAGTTATTTCCACCCTGGGATCTTTCTACAGCTTGCCTCTTTTATCCTCATGATCTCACATGACCTCCTGGGTACAAGTTTGCTTGTCACCAAATTTTTCTTCTCCATCCAGTTCATTTCCCTCTCTTCCCATTTCTACCCTCTCTTGACCACGCTTCCTACCCTTTTTCTTTGTTTCTTTTTTTTTTTTGCTGTGTATTCTGGAGACACAATTCTTTCCAAAGGAAACTTCTGTACCCTCAACCTTCTTTTACCAAAAGCTGCTGACAACTTTCCAGTAAAATATTTTGCTCGCTCTTTTTCCCAGTAGAAGCCATTTCTTTTATCTCACTACCCTAACCCACCAGAAAAGGGATAGGCATTCTCTCAGATCCCCACTGCATCTTCACATTATTCCTCCACCACTATGTAACTCTCTCTTTTGAGAGTAATGCCAACTAATTCTCGCTAGCTGTCCCCTACTTAGTGCTCTTCTTGTGCACCAACTTTTGAATCAGTTTCCTCCACAACTTCTACAGTCTTCCTGTCACTCAGTGACCCATCCAGTGTCCTAGCCTCACAATTATGGCTCTCCCCTACTGTGACAGCCTTTACTGCCATTCAACTCTAGTAACCACAGCCACTTCTTCTCCTTTGTCCTGTTGATGTCATCCATCTACTCCAATTTCCCTAAGGACCTTGTTCCCTTTGGCATTATAAAGCAATCTCTTTCTTTATACCTTTTTCTATCTCTAATCCCTGTCTTCTCCTCAAACTACTAACCTCTTTTCCTCAATATCATCACCAAAGCACTCCTTGGGTGATCAGTAATCATTGCTATTTTTATGGTTTGAAAATGCTCTCAATTAAACACCAATGCTTTCTAATTTCTAAATCCAGCAGACTTCTTTATGGCCCTTGCTGTAACGAGGGACACAGATTTACCTCCTCCCTGAAATCCTCTTCTGAGACTGATTTCTTCAGGAGGCTGTCAGGGATCTTCTGTGACTCCAATTCTTCCTGCTCAGTATTCTTCTCTGTCCATCCCACCAATGCTGGTGTTGTTATGGTTCAACGCCACCCGCCTTTGCTGGCCCTTTTTTTTCTGTGCCCACACATTCTCCCTGAGTGCTTACACCTACTTACTCGGTTACAGCTATCATTTGCACATGGACAACCTCTATCTCTTGCTACAACACTAGAATGGTCTTTGTAATGACATATTCTACCTTTCCAACTAGATGTCTTTTAAGTATCTCCAACTTAGCAAGCACTGCAATGTTCTTTACCACACCCCTCTTCCCACACCACCATTGGGAGACATTACTAAAACATAATTTGCAAGTAAAGAAGTAATAATGGTGGTGACTGATTTTAAAAGAAAATAAGCAGATGTGAAATTTTCTACTTATATGCTGCTAAGCTGTCACAAGCAGGTGGAATTTCTTCAAGTACAGGGTGAATGCTGATTGTCATGACCAATATCTCTAGGGATAAGCAATTCTTTTAGCTTCTCTATCTTATTGAAAATAGTGCCTCTCTTTGTTCTTATTTTAAGCTCTGCAGGCAACTTTCTGATACATAATTAGATTAAACAAAAAGGCAGATGTCTGTTATTGTGACTAAGATATAGCTGTTGTATACTCATAAGGTGACATTCTAGTTGGTAAATGATTTTCTTGTCAGTTTGCTTGGTGTTAGTCAGTGCCCCAGAGTTGGTGACCTGTCGGTGAACTGTTGAGATCAAGTTTCTAGATCTGCAAAACTGAAGACCAGGCTCTGGACTGTGGTGACTGAAAATAGACCATGAATCTGAAGGTGAGGCCCAGTTAAGGAGGTCAGCAGACCGTTCTTGAGGATATATTTTTAGCTGTACATACTTGGCCTTATATATCTTTGTCCCACACAGTGAATATCATGGTACAAAGCATCAAAAAGTTGAACACTTGCTTATTATTTGACCTCAGATATTCAGTGGAATGTCCAAAAGAGCAATTAAAAAAATATATATATTTCTCAGATTCTTTTCCATTATAGGTTATTACAAGACATTGAATATAGCTCCCTGTGCTATACAGGAGGTCCTTGTTGGTTACCTATTTTATATATAGTAATGCATATCTGTTAATCCCAAACTCCTAATTTATCCCTTACCCCTCTTTCCCCTTTGGTAGCCATAAATTTGTTTTCTCTGTCTGTGAGTCTATTTCTATTTTGTAAAAAAAGTTCATTTGTATCATTTTTTTAGATTCCACATATAAGTGATATCATGTGATATTTGTCTTTCTCTGAAAAGAGCTATTTTAAATGCACTCAATCCCATAGCATGAATTTCTAAGAGACCCACTCTCGATCCCATGATGTAAATTTCCAGGAGGACCACAAAGCCTCCATGGCATGAAAGAAAACAGAAATGTTAATATCCCTATTAGTAGAAATAATATTTGTATTAATAAAAAGAGAAATAATAATAACAACAAGAAAATGGCATGTGGAGTGGCAAAACCTTAGCAGCCTCAAGAATGGTATACCTACCATTTATTAAGTGTGCATTATATGGTAGGGACTTTGCATATTTTATTTCACTTAATTCTCCTGACATCCTTTGAGCTGCAAATTTTTATGCCCAGTTTATAGTTGAGAAAAACACAACCAAGAGGATTTAAGTAATTTGCCCAGGATACAGAAGTAGTAAATGGCAGCGATAGGTAGCTTCAAACCTAAGGCATTTTGACTGCAAAACCAATGCTCTTACACATAATGGACATTTGCTATTTTACTGTTAACTGTTCAAACCAGAGGGAATAGAATGAAGAGTTAAGCTGTCAAACTTTACATAAATCTGAGTTTCAATTACTATCTTAAACTACAAATAACCATCCTTAGATGTAGGCTAAATGCTGCTTTAATCATTTCTTTGGGAATTCCAAGTAAAATCTTCATAAGAAAATAACATTTAAAAAAACGAGAACACATGTAACAAAATTAACAACTAAGATTCTTTTTTTTTTTCTTTAACATGTTTATTGGAGTATAATTGCTTTACAATGGTGTGTTACTTTCTGCTTTATAACAAAGTGAATCAGTTAAACATACATATGTCCCCATATCTCTTCCCTCTTGCATCTCCCTCCCTCCCACCCTCCCTATCCCACCCCTCTAGGTGGTCACAAAGCACCGAGCTGATCTCCCTGTGCTATGCGGCTGCTTCCCACTAACTATTTATTTTATGTTTGGTAGTGTATCTATGTCCATGCCATTCTCTCACTTTGTCCCAGCTTACCCTTCCCCCTCCCCGTATCCTCAAGTCCATTCTCTAGTAGGTCTGCATCTTTATTCCCGTCTTGCCCCTAGGTTCTTCGTGACCATTATTTTTTTTTTTTTAGATTCCATATATATGTGTTAGCGTACAGTATTTGTTTTTCTCTTTCTGACTTACTTCACTCTGTATGACAGTCTCTAGGTCCATCCACCTCACTACAAATAACTCAGTTTCGTTCCTTTTTATGGCTGAGTAATATTCCATTGTATATATGTGCCACATCTTCTTTATCTATTCATCTGTTGATGGACACTTAGGTTGCTTCCATGTCCTGGCTATTGTAAATAGAGCTGCAAAGAACATCTTGGTACATAACTCTTTTTGAATTATGGTTTTCTCAGGGTACATGCCCAGTAGTGGGATTGCTGGGATGTATGGTAATTCTATTTTTAGTTTTTTAAGGAACCTTCATACTGTTCTCCATAGTGGCTATATCAATTTACATTCCCACCAACAGTGCAAGAGGGTTCCCTTTTCTCCACACCCTCTCCAGCATTTATTGTTTGTAGATTTTTTGATGATGGCCATTCTGACCAGTGTGAGATGATATCTCATTGTAGTTTTGATTTGCATTTCTCTAATGATTAATGATGTTGAGCATTCTTTCATGTGTTTGTTGGCAATCTGTATATCTTCTTTGGAGAAATGTCTATTTAGGTCTTCTGCCCATTTTTGGATTGGGTTGTTTGTTTCTTTGATATTGAGCTGCATGAGCTGCTTGTAAATTTTGGAGATTAATCCTTTGTCACCTGCTTCACTTGCAAAGATTTTCTCCCATTCTGAGGGTTGTCTTTTCGTCTTGTTATGGTTTCCTTTGCTGTGCAAAAGCTTTTAAGTTTCATTAGGTCCCATTTGTTTATTTTTGTTTTTATTTTCATTTCTCTAGGAGGTGCGTCAAAAAGGATCTTGCTGTGATTTATGTCATAGAGTGTTCTGCCTATGTTTTCCTCTAAGAGTTTGATGGTGTCTGGCCTTACATTTAGGTCTTTAATCCCTTTTGAGTTTCTTTTTGTGTATGGTGTTAGGGAGTGTTCTAATTTCATTCTTTTACATGTAGCTGTCCAGTTTTCCCAGCACCACTTATTGAAGAGGCTGTCTTTTCTCCACTGTATATTCTTGCCTCCTTTATCAAAGATAAGGTGACCATATGTGCGTGGGTTTATCTCTGGGCTTTCTATCCTGTTCCATTGATCTATATTTCTGTTTCTGTGCCAGTACCATATTGTCTTGATTACTGTAGCTTTGTAGTATAGTCTGAAGTCAGGGACCCTGATTCCTCCAGCTCCGTTTTTCTTTCTCAAGGTTGCTTTGGCTATTCAGGGTCTTTTTTGTTTCCATACAAATTGTGAAATTTTTTGTTCTAGTTCTATGAAAAATACCAGTGGTAGTTTGACAGGGATTGCATTGAATCTATAGATTGCTTTGGGTAGTAGAATCATTTTCACAATGTTGATTCTTCCAATCCAAGAATATGGTATATCTCTCCATCTATTTGTATCATGCTTAATTTCTTTCATCAGTGTATTATAATTTTCTGCATACAGGTTTTTTGTCTCCTTAGGTAGGTTTATTCCTAGATATTTTATTCTTTTTGTTGCAGTGGTAAATGGGAGTGTTTTCTTAATTTCACTTTCAGATTTTTCATTATTAGTGTATCGGAATGCAACAGATTGTGCATTAGTTTTGTATCCTGCTGCTTTACCAAATTCATTGATTAGCTCTAGTAGTTTTCTGGTAGCATCTTTAGGATTCTCTATGTATAGTATCATATCATCTGCAAACAGTGACAGCTTTACTTCTTCTTTTCAAATTTGGATTCCTTTTATTTCTTTTTCTTCTCTGATTGCTGTGGCTAAAATTTCCAAAACTATGTTGAATAATAGTGGTAAGAGTGGGCAACCTTGTCTTGTTCCTGATCTTAGTGGAAATGGTTTCAATTTTTCACCATTGAGGATGATGTTGGCTGTGGGTTTGTCATATATGGCCTTTATTATGTTGAGGAAAGTTCCCTCTATGCCTACTTTCGGGAGGGTTTTTATCATAAATGGGTGTTGAATTTTGTCAAAAGCGTTCTCTGCATCTATTGAGATGATCATATTTTCTCCTTCAATTTGTTACTATGGTGTATCACATTGATTGATTTACGTATATTAAAGGATCCTTGCATTCTTGGGATAAACCCCACTTGATCATAGTGTATGATCCTTTTAATGGGCTGTTGGATTCTGTTTGCTAGTATTTTGTTGAGGATTTTTGCATCTATGTTCATCAGTGATATTGGCCTGTAGTTTTCTTTCTTTGTGACATCTTTGGTTTTGGTATCTGGGTGATGGTGGCCTCATAGAATGAGTTTGGGAGTGTTCCTCCCTCTGCTATATTTTGGAAGAGTTTGAGAAGGATAGGTGTTAGCTCTTCTCTAAATGTTTGGTAGAATTCGCCTGTGAAGCCATCTGGTCCTGGGCTTTTGTTTGTTGGAAGATTTTTAATCACAGTTTCAATTTCAGTGCTTGTGACTGGTCTGTTCATATTTTCTATTTCTTCCTGGTTCATGCTCAGAAGGTTGTGCATTTCTAACAATTTGTCCATTTCTTCCAGGTTGTCCATTTTATTGGCATAGAGTTGCTTGTAGTAATCTCTCATGATCCTTTGTATTTCTGCAGTGTCAGTTGTTACTTCTCCTTTTTCATTTCTAATTCTATTGATTTGAGTCTTCTCCCTTTTTTTCTTGATAAGTCTGGCTAATGGTTTATCAATTTTGTTTATCTTCTCAAAGAACCAGCTTTTAGTTTTATTGATCTTCGCCATCCTTTCCTTCATTTCTTTTTCATTTATTTCTGATCTGATCTTTATGATTTCTTTCCTTCTGCTAACTTTGCGGTTTTTTTGTTCTTCTTTCTCTAATTGCTTTAGGTGTAAGGTTAGGTTGTTTATTTGAGATGTTTCTTGTTTCTTAAGGTAAGATTGTATTGCTATAAACTTCCATCTTAGAACTGCTTTTGCTGCATCCCATAGGTTTTGGGTCATCGTGTTTTCATTGTCATTTGTTTCTAGGTATTTTTTGATTTCCTCTTTGATTTCTTCAGTGATCTCTTGGGTTATTAAGTAGTGTGTTGTTTAGCCTCCATGTGTTTGTATTTCTTACAGATTTTTTCCTGTAATTGATATCTAGTCTCATAGCATTGTCGTCGGAAAAGATACTTGATACAATTTCAATTTTCTTAAATTTACCAAGGCTTGATTTGTGACCCAAGATATGATCTATCTTGGAGAATGTTCCGTGAGCACTTGAGAAGAATGTGTATTCTGTTGTTTTTGGATGGAATGCCCTATAAATATCAATTAAGTCCATCTTGTTTAATGTATCATTTAAAACTTGTGTTTCCTTATTTATTTTCATTTTGGATGATCTGTCCATTGGTGAAAGTGGGGTGTTAAAGTCCCCTACTATGATTGTGTTACTGTGGATTTCCCCTTTTATGGCTGTTAGTATTTGCCTTATGTATTGAGGTGCTCCTATGTTGGTTGCATAAATATTTACAATTGTTATATCTTCTTCTTGGATTGATCCCTTGATCATTATGTAGTGTCCTTCTTTGTCTCTTGTAATAGCCTTTGTTTTAAAGTCTATTTTGTCTGATATGAGAATTGCTACTCCAGCTTTCTTTTGATTTTCATTTGCATGGAATATCTTTTTCCATCCCCTCACTTTCAGTCTGTATGTGTCCCAGGTCTGAAGTGGGTCTCTTGTAGACAGCATATGTACGGGTCTTGTTTTTGTATCCATTCAGCCACTCTGTGTCTTTTGGTTGGAGCATTTAATCCATTTACATTTAAGGTAATTATCGATATGTATGTTCCTATTACCATTTTCTTAATTGTTTTGGGTTTATTATTGTAGGTCTTTTCCTTCTCTGTGTTTCCTGCCTAGAGAAGTTCCTTTAGCATTTGTTGTAAAGCTGGTTTGGTGGTGCTGAATTCTCTTAGCTTTTGCTTGTCTGTAAAGGTTTCAATTTCTCCATCAAATATGAATGAGATCCTTGCTGGGTAGAGTAATCTTGGTTGTAGGTTTTTCTCCTTCATAATTTAAATATGTCCTGCCACTCCTTTCTGGCTTGCAGAGTTTCTGCTGAAAGATCAGCTGTTAACCTTATGGGGATTCCCTTATGTGTTATTTGTTGTTTTTCCCTTGCTGCTTTTAATATTTGTTCTTTGTATTTAATTTTTGGTAGTTTGATTAATATGTGTCTTGGCGTGTTTCTCCTTGGATTTATCCTGTATGGGACTCTCTGTGCTTCCTAGACTTGATTAACTATTTCCTTTCCCATATTAGGGAAGTTTTCAACTATAATCTTTTCAAATATTTTCTCACTACCTTTCATTTTCTCTTCTTGTTCTGGGAACCCTATAATTCGAATGTTGGTGCGTTTAATGTTGTCCCAGAGGTCTCTGAGACTCTCCTCAATTCTTTTCATTATTTTTTCTTTATTCTGCTCTGCAGTAGTTATTTGCACTATTTTATCTTCCAGGTCACTTATCTGTTCTTCTGCCTCAGTTATTCTGCTATTGATCCCTTCTAGAGAATTTTTAATTCCATTTATTGTGTTGTTCATGATTGTTTGTTTGCTCTTTAGTTCTTCTAGGTCCTTGTTAAACGTTTCTTGTATTTTCTCCATTCTATTTCCAAGATTTTGGATCATCTTTACTATCATTATTCTGAATTATTTTTCAGATAGACTGCCTATTTCCTCTTCATTTGTTAGGTCTGGTGGGTTTTGCCTTGCTCCTTCATCTGCTGTGTGTTTCTCTGTCTTCTCATTTTGCTTAACTTACTGTGTTTGGGGTCTCCTTTTCGTGGGCTGCAGGTTCGTAGTTCCCATTGTTTTTGGTGTCTGTCCCCAGTGGCTAAGGTTGGTTCAGTGGGTTGTGTAGAATTCCTGGTGAAGGGGACTAGTACCTGTGTTCTGGTGGATGAGGCTGGATCTTGTCTTTCTGGTGGGCACGTCCACGTCTGGTGGTGTGTTTTGGGGTGTCTGTGGCCTTATTATGATTTTAGGCAGCCTCTGTGCTAATGGATGGGGTTGTGTTCCTGTCTTGCTAATTGTTTGGCATAGGGTGTCCAGCACTGGAGCTTGCTGGTCGTTGAGTGGAGCTGGGTCTTGGCGTTGAGATGGAGATCTCTGGGAGATTTTTGCCGTTTGATATTACGTGGAGCTGGTAGGTCTCTTGTGGACAAGTGTCCTGAACTTGGCTCTCCCACCTCAGTGGCACAGGCCTCACACCTGGCCAGAGCACCAAGACCCTGTCAGCCACACGGCTTAGAATAAAAGGGAGAAAAGAAAGAAAGAAAGAAAGAAGAAGATAAAATAAAATAAAATAAAATAAAGTAAAATAAAATAAAATAAAGTTATTAAAATAAAAAAATAAAAAATAATTATTAAGAAAAATAATTTTTTTAAGTAATAAAAAACAAACAAACAAAAAAAGGACAGACAGAACCCTAGGACAAATGGTAAAAGCAAAGCTATACAGACCAAATCACACACAGAAGCATACAGATACACACTCACAAAAAGAGAAAAAGGGGAAAAAAATATATATCGTTGCTCCCAAAGTCCACCTCCTCAATTTGGGATGATTTGTTGTCTATCCAGGTATTCCACAGGTGCAGGTACATCAAGTTGATTGTGGAGCTTTAATCCGCTGCTCCTGAGGCTGCTGGGAGAGATTTCCCTTTCTCTTCTTTGTTCGCACAGCTCCCGGGGTTCAGCTTTGGATTTGGCCCCGCCTCTGCGTGTAGGTCGCCTGAGGGCGTCTGTTCTTCGCTCAGACAGAACGGGGTTAAATGAGCAGCTGCTTCGGGGGCTCTGACTCACTCGGGCTGGGGGGAGGGAGGGGTACGGATGCGGGGCGAGCCTGCGGCAGCAGAGGCCAGTGTGACGTTGCACCAGCCTGAGGTGCGCGTATGTTCTCCTGGGGAAGTTGTCCCTGGATCGCGGGACCCTGGCCGTGGCGGGCTGCACAGGCTCCCGGGAGGGGAGGTGTGGATAGTGACCTGTGCTCGCACACAGGCTTTTTGGTGGCGGCAGCAGCAGCCTTAGCGTCTCATGCCCGCCTCTGGGGTCCGCGCTGATAGCCGCGGCTCGCCCCTCTCTCTGGAGCTCCTTTAAGCGGCGCTCTTAATCCCCTCTCCTGGCGCACCAGTAAACAAAGAGGCAAGAAAAAGTCTCTTGCCTCTTCGGCAGCTCCAGACCTTTTCCCGGACTCCCTCCCGGCTACCTGTGGCGCACTAGCCCCCTTCAGGCTGTGTTCACGCAGCCAACCCCAGTCCTCTCCCTGCGATCCGACCGAAGCCCGAGCCTCAGCTCCCAGCTCCCGCCCGCCCCGGCGGGTGAGCAGACAAGCCTCTCGGGCTGGTGAGTGCTGGTCGGCACCGAGCCTCTGTGCGGGAATCTCTCCGCTTTGCCCTCCGCACCCCTGTGGCTGCGCTCTCCTCCGTGGCTCCGAAGCTTCCCCCCTCCGCCACCCACAGTCTCCACCCACGAAGGGGCTTCCTAGTGTGTGGAAAGCTTTCCTCCTTCACAGCTCCCTCCCACTGGTGCAGGTTCTGTCCCTATTCTTTTGTCTCTGTTTTTTCTTTTTTCTTTTGCCCTACCCAGGTACGTGGGGAGTTTCTTGCCTTTTGGGAGGGTCTTCTGCCAGCATCAGTAGGTGTTCTGTAGGCATTGTTCCACATGTAAATGTATTTCTGATGTATTTGTGGGGAGGAAGGTGATCTCTGCGTCTTACTCTTCTGCCATCTTGAAGCTCCTCAACAACTAAGATTCTTTGTGTTGATTTAAAAATAGTTTTTAAAAAACAATCTCTCATGCCCTATTCCATAACTCCAAGCTACCTTTTGCTGAGTAGTGTCATTTTTTAACTTTTTTGACCAGGTCCTCGATAAGAAATCAAATGTCCACTGTGACCCAGGGCACAAGTACACGTAAATATATGTAAATATATGTGTGTGAGTGTGAGTGTGTGTGTGTGTCTGAAGTTAATATCACAAAGACTTGCTCACTGATTACGGACTCTGATCCATAATGTTCCATTATGTGCATGCGTGCCTATCATAACCCACTATACTCATTTTCTGACCCACCAATGGGTCAAGATCCACAGTTTGAAGAGCCCTGGGATGTGGGAGCAATGTGTTAATAGGAGTGAGAACCCTCCGGTTTTTTTGCTACTTCTACTTTGAACGTGAAAATTTTACTCTCAGGAGCAAACTGAGGTGACTGGATTGGATCATCTCCAAGGCCTCCTTCTGTTTTAATCTATCATCAGGGAGTTTCCACCTTCACGCAGATGATCTCCCTTCATCTGGTAAACAGGAAGGGCAGTGCATTTTCCCCCCTCTGTGCAGTACTGACTGCTCCCACGTGCCTCCCATCACCCCTACTCCTTACCCACGTCCATTTCTAAGGGGCTTCAGTGCTGTCAGCTGCTCAGCCCAGGGGCCTGACTCCATCCACAGCTGTTGTTTGGATCATCGGTCCCAGAAACCATGCTAGCTGGGGATGTTAGGCCCTAGGGTCTACCCCAAAGCAATATAACCTTGCAGGGTTAAATCAAGTAAGCACAGTATTAATATTTACATGGATTCCTAGTGACATATGTTGTGTCTTTAATGGCCCATCCATCAGACTTTTAAACCATAACAGATCTACTTTGAATTTAGGACATGTTTTTTACATTTGGAAATAGAAACTCTGACCATATCTGGCAGCAAAAGTCTAAACCTACTGAAAAGAAAATATAAACTTCCCAGTTCATTAAAGTAAAAAAGAGAATTTAAACACAGTATATTTACTCGTGGATAGAGAAGTTTCTCTGACTATAATCCCAAAGTGATTTTGAAAATCACAGGGTGCCCAAAGCATTATGGTAAATTCTTCTTAAGTCAGAAAGATAATTATCTGTATAATTTCTGTGTATGCACTAAACAAACATACACACACACACACACACACATATACATAGCCACAAAACTCTACCAAAGCTGATGTTAATACGTGAGGACTCCTGAGTGGTTAAGTCTGGATAGTACAGTCAATTAAGGAGTTAAAACTGAGTGACAGTATCTTAGGGGCTGCAAGAGATTTGCATTTTTCTACCCACAGGATTCTGTGATAGGGCACCTGTCTCAGCAGACAACCAAAAAATCCAGTGCAGGACCATAGTGCACTTACCTTCCCCACTAAGGAAAAAAAGTAACGCTTTAAGCATGTGTCCATTCCATGTACAGCTTTTCACTGCATAGTAACATATATGTGTGTGCATGTGTGTGTGTGTGTGTGTGTGTGTGTATCAATATATAAACTTGAGAGAAGTAGGCAATGTAGGCTAGTAGACAAACAGAAACCACAAAGGATTATTAGAATGACTACCTCCATGGATTAAAAAATTAGAGGAGGCATTACATTACATTAGATTACAGCTAACATTTTAAACACAGAACACTAGTATGAGAAATATGTATTAAGATTGTGTTCCATATTTTCCTCAAAGAATTAAATCAAGTTCCTATTAATATTTAAATATCAAATAATGATGATCTTATCAGTTACCTTGCACCAGGATTCTTTCTTTAACACTTCACTTCCTATAGTCCAGGCTACATGTTAAGAGATGCCTGCGCTGATTCAATATATCCTAGTATTAGTAGGATACTAGTAAATAGTATTGCCAATATTTGCCAGCCGGTATAATGGTACATGTCAAAATTTGGGGAAACTTGTAAGTATTAGTACTATAATAACATAGAAGCCATCAGACCACATTTCATAGTTTTATTGAGACTTTTTCAGTTTTAACTGTCTATGGTAGGTACAATTCTAATGACCATGATTATATCAAAGCTCTGCTGTTATTACCAACAGCAGATATGAAGTTGGCTGCCATGCCATGGACACACACACACACACACACACATTCCAAGCTGTACACTCCTGCATGCAAACTTATAGAAAATGTACATTCCTTTTAAAACACAATTATGCACAATTAGTCTGGAATCTGTTAAGCTACCATTGATTTAGATAAACCTGAGAAAGCTCAAAATGTCAAGTAACACTGTTTCCATACTGCTCATTCAATGGCACTATTAATCACAAAGAAATCTAGTTCAATTATCTATATTAAAATTACAGATATTATAAAAATAAACATTTTGGCAAAAGCACTAAAACATACTAGAATTCAAATTCACAATTTTTGATATGTAACATATATTCCCCTTCATATTAATTTGCAATGATGTGTATAATACAATGTACAACAGAACTAAAAAACCGTAACAGGATTCAGCAGCCAAATAATATACAGTTATTACTGTAAAACCTGGAATTAAAGTTATCAAATGAACAAAGAAAACAATAAAATTACTAGCAGTGTTGAACTTGCTGGTAGTGTGTTACTTAGAAACTCCATCTCAAAGAAATTAAGATTATACTATTTCACCTTGAGAAGAAACACAAAATAAAAATTGAAGCGGAACTGAGCACAGTAACTGATTACACCAGCTGCCTCTTTCTCTCCCCATCTCCCTAAAGTATTTCCTCAAACTCTAATGTTGTATCTGTAATGCCCATCTCACCAGACTTCTAAAACATAAGAGATCTCCTCTGAATTTAGGACAAGTCTTTTGCATTTGGAAATGGGAAGCTCTGACTGTATTTGGGGACACAATTCCAAATGTATTAAAAAGACAATGTAAAGTTTTCTACAATAGTATATAAAATGTAGACAATACAGACCCAGTCTGGCTAAGATATTTTGTATTTACTATCGACTGACACCAAACTGTGTCTATGTAGAAAGAACCCTAAATAAAAAGATAAACGTGCAAAAGCATTTGTAGAGAAAATGAATCACTTGTATCACAAAACAGATTTTCATATTTTAGATAAAAGAAATCTGAAGACTTAAACATTTCAAGATACTGATATTTGGAAAGCATCATAATATACAGTAACTCTCATTTTTTATGCATCATATATTATGTAAAATACACCAGTGTGACATATTAATATTATACATTGTAATAAATATAATTTACCTCAGTATGTTGGAACTTTAAAGAAAGTTCTTCAATCTGTACAATGGAAGGGCTGTGAGCTTCATCAATAAATACTATTATGATAGTTACAATTTGACCAGCAAAGTTAAAGCTTCACTACATCTCTAACTAGTTACACATCTTTATTGTCACTAGTCCAATTCCAGCTGCTACAAGCTGCTACATGCTGTAAGCACTGACATCTCTTGTATCCAAAGGCAGTATAGTGCACTGCCCTGAGGGGACTGAGAAAACCTACAGGTCATATCCATATCACAGTCGGTGAACTTTGTATGAATTTTCAGTCAAGGACTGGAATTGAACAGTCCTGGAAAATACAGTAGCAGACTTCATGCACCTCTGGCTTTACCACATCCCCTAAGGCCCCAACAGATGGATGTCATCCAACCCTTTTAATCCACAGAGAGTGGTCTTGACAGGGTCAAGAGTTCCACAGCTGGCCAAGTGGCAGTGTCACCATTTTAACTCCAAATCCTACTCTCATGCTGTATCTCTTCTTGGTCTGTGTTTTTAGCATTTCAGTGCAAACACACATTGATGTTCAAAGAGTCAAAGATGCCAACTGATGAGCCATAAAACGCCTTGAGCTTGGCATTCAAACAGTTTTGTAGTGTGAAATTTAGTTAACTGATAAGTTCTGTAATTCTGACTCTTTTATCAAAATGCCAGTAGATTTCTGCCTTTACTCTTAAAATACCTACTCTTATCATATATCATGAATCAGATCTTCAGCCCAATAGATCACCGCTTTATCTTGACCCTCTGTATGTTTTCATCATTAGCAGACTCGTCCCAGAGACCAGTTTGTGCCTGGAAGGGGCTGGAGAGATCATTCTTGTCACTATCAGGCAGGCATCTGCATGCCATCATTGTCTACCACGTGATGTATGAAGCTAAAGAAGAAACACTCTGGAAAAAGCATGCCAGGAAGTAAAAGGGCATTTCTAGTCACTGTTACTATCCAGAGAAGAAAGTTCTCTGGAAGCTGAAACAATGTACTTAACACATACTGTAAACCAGGCTGGGCATCAGACCTAAAAGGAAGAACACTAAAGTAAATGGTGAGGGAATATTATAGAAATGTGTACCATTAGCCTTCGAGTTTAAGGATGATACAGGCTTTGACATTTCCATTTTGGCCAATTTAGTGATATTAATATTAATTTAGTGATATTAATTGACTGGGATAACACACTCATGACATATCTTAGTCTTTTTCTTTTAGGATTCCACAACAGACAACACTGAAGGGCCCTAACCAAATGAGAACCTAGCTAACCCTTCTCTTTTCTCAAAATGAGGTGTAGGTAGGACATCTAGAAGGTTTCTTCTTGATTTGGTTTCTATAATTCTGTGCTTTAAGACTGAACATGTGAAAAAGCAGCACTCTTTAGGATGGCTAAACACAGCTTTTCTTCATTGATCTTAGTGGCTGGAGCAAATCTAGGAAGAAACTTTAGGGCTCACAGATCTGTAGTCCACTGAGGCCCTGCAAAAACTGAAGCCCAGCTCTGACTTCCCTGTCACCAGGTCCCACAGGGCGCTAAGGTTCTCACCTTGAGACACAGCCCCAAACTGCTCTACATATAAAGTGCTTTCAAACAAGTTACCCCACCATCAGTTGCAGACTCTGATACTGGCTTTGTTGGGGGTACCTTCACAATTAAAAATTCCTTTGACACTGGATTTATTTATTTGGTGTTGTAAATTGTCACCTCACCTCATTATTTGGCATTATATCAAATTTGACCATTTCAAAGGCTAGAAATGCAGCATTTCAATATTCACTGAAAATCGTTATTAAAGTTATTGAAGTATTTTACAGATTTGTCATTACTGCCTGGCAGAGGGAAAATATAAAAGAAAACACTGTCTGGTGGTCTTCTCTTAAACTATTACTAGTCTGATTAGTAGTTTCTATACCTTACTTTTTTAGTGCTGTGGTACTTCAAGTACTTAAATTTAATTCTTCATATTTCCCTTTCCCATATGTTTGGAGTTTTTTCCTTCAAATATGAGGATGTAAGATCCAGTAAAGCATTATAGCATTTCATTCTACCAACACAATCCATACAAATTCTGCCTTCTTCTTTTTATATTGCATTTTATGTTTTCCAGCATTTGGAAGGAGCAAAAACAAAACAAAACCAAAAAAGGGCCTTTACACCACAATTAATGTAAACTAAAGTCCTTATTCTAAAAATGTCTTCTCCCCACTCCCAGTTGCCTCATACATTCGAGAATATGTTTGCAGGCTATGCATTACGGATGACTGTCAGCCACTCTCCCGCCTACCCAACATCCCTCAACTTGCTAACAGTTACTCAACTTTGGTCTGTAATTTATCTGTGATTTTTAAAACTGTTTTTACAGATGGAAGTGAGCATTTGTACTGGAACACAAACACTCCTAGGCCACTGCACAGCAGTGGTGCAAGTAAATGCTCTTTGTCACAGGAAGTCTAACAGAGTTCATGGTGTTTACAAGGAAAGTACATGCACGTTGATTATTTTGAAGGCATTTTACCTGTAAGATAATATATACAGGACTCCACCCCCAAACATTTAGCACCCAACATAGAGTGAGCAGTTTTCTAGAAATAACTGGGAGATAATCACTTTTTAGACTTGTAAATTCATTGACTTGACTTTTCTATTTAATTCTCCAAAGTAATTCAGCCAGCCATCACCTATGCTTACAGGACCAAGAGACACCCAGCTGCAATCTGTTCATCTGCTACTGAATGAACAGAGTTTAGTATTTTGCTGTACTACAGTAATTTGAGAATGTGAAGTTTCAATTTGTTCCTACCTCAGATTATTAAAAACAATAAGACTAGATGAATCACAAACTCAAGTTTCAGGTGGTCAGTTTTCTTGGAGAAGTTATTAATATCCAAATAGCTCCAGTACTCATGTAAACTTTAAACAGAAGAGCTTGCAAATTCTAAAGGCAGAAGAGAAAGTAAATATTTAAGTAGGATAGTATTATTTTATGTCACATACTTCTGGTGAGAAAGAAGGAAGTCCTTGAAAGCAAACCCAAACAAGCTAAGTGTGGGTGTAGGCATTTCCACTTCTATTTTTTTTTTTTTTTTAAACTCACTGCTTTCTTGGTTTGAATCTTCTCTAATCTTACTAGAAACTTAAAGGGGAAAAAAGCACTTGGCTCTATTAAGCATCCTACCATGTTATAAAAGTGGGTGCTTGGGGATTCTTGCGTCTTCACAAGCTTGTATCTCCATTCTGCTTGAACTCGGATAAAATATTGAGAGTCATGTCTTCACTCTTGGACTGCAAATTTGCCTCACTTCTTCTGGAAGCTTTCCTGGTGGCTCGGGAGAGTCTCCTTCTGAAAGTATCTCCTGCCAAGAAATAGAGAATGGGGTCCACACAACTGTTGAGACTTGCTAGACCTCTTGTCACCTGATAAGTGGCATAAACCCTGTCATTGAAAGCACACATTTCTGGGGTCTGAAAATCCAGCCGGGCCCTCAAATTCATTGTTTTCATCACGTGGAAAGGGATGTAAGACACGGCAAAAACAGTCAGTACAATAATCACCAGGTAAATGGATTTCCTCCTCAGAGGCGAATTGTCCAGGTCTTTGTAAATCAAAGCTCTCACAATTAATCCGTAACAGCCCAAAATCAGCACCAAAGGAACACAGAACATGGCCACGGTCGTGCACATGCTGTAGATGAAATAACTTCGCAGGTACTCGTCTGAGGTGGTGTCATAGCAGGTGATGGTTTTGTTTTTCCGGATCCCGGTGCCGGAATAGAAGAGGATGGGGGAGATCCCCACCACCACGATGAGCCACACCAGCACGCTGATACAGACTGCGTTCTTCTTCTTCAGCCTGCCCAGGGACTTGAGCGGGTACACCACACCGCTGTACCGGTGCGCGCTGATGCAGGTCAGGAACAAGATGCTGCCATAGAGGTTCACATGGAAGATGAACCTCTGCAGCTTGCACATGGCATCCCCGAAGATCCAGTCGGTCTTATTGAAGTAGTAGAAGATGAGCGCCGGCAGAGTCAGCACGTACAAGAAGTCCGCCAAGGCCAAGTTGAACATGTACACGGAGATGCCGCTCCACGGCTTCATGTGGAAGACGAACATCCAGATGGCCACGCTGTTGCCCAGGAAGCCGACAATGAACACCAAGATGTAGACAGCTGGCAGGTAGTAGAACTGGAAGCCTGTCTTGGTCAGCGCGCATTTGAACGGAGAGGCGACGGCGGCGGTGGAGGCCACTGTGCTGTTCCCCCAGGGCGAGCCCGGGCCGGCCAGGAAGGCAGCGTCCGTCCCATTGGGGACCGCCGGCCACAGCACCTCGGTCATTCTCTCCTCCCCGACTTAGGCGGCGGCTCCAAGGGGCAAGCGGCGGCAAGAGGGCGGCGGCGAGGGGCGCAGCGAGCATCGGAAAGGCGGGCGAGCAGACGGGAGGGGGCGCCGGGGATCTCTGCGGGAGGGGGCAAGCAGGGGCTCGCCCACGCCGGCTCCGGCCCCGCGTTCGCCGCGGGCCATGAAATCTGCCCCGGGCCGCGACCGAACCGGGCTGGCCGGAGGACCAGCAACTTCCCGGTGAGGCTGGCAGCGCCGAGGTTACACAACAGGGCGCGAGGGACACCGCCGCCGACAACTTTCCGACTGCGCTTTGCCGAGGGACCGCGGGTTAGCGCCGGAGAGCGCGCCTGGGGCTCAGTGAGGTCGAGCCAAACTCGCTGCTCTGCGCTCCGAGGTGGGGAGGGCGCGCCCCAACCGCCTTCCCCCAAAGATCAAGTTCGTTTGGGCATCTTCCTGCTCCCTACCTTGCAAGCCAGCAGCTCAGCTCTAGGGCCCGCGCCGCTGCCTCCGCGCCCCCGGGCGCTCAGCCTCTGGGGGCCATCGGAGCGCGCGTGGTCGCAGACTCGTGCGCTTCTGGATCGCGTCCGGCTCGCCGTCTGTGTGAGCTCGCAGGCTCTTCTAGAGACCTGCTCGAGTGCAGGCGGCGGGAGGGCGAGCCGGGCTCCCCGCGAGGATGGGCGGAGTTTGGGCACCCAGGCGAGTCCGCGCTCCGCCGGCAGGCGAGGGGCGTGCCTCCGCGAAGTTCGCCTGGGGCCGGAGGCGTCTTCTGGGAGAGCCGGTCTTCACCAGAGTCGGCGGTCAGGGCGCGCTCGGTCAGGGGCAGGGGTAGGGCTGGCTGCTGGAGAGCGATTGGTCCGAGAGCACTCCTTGGCTCTTCCGCCAGCTATCTGGGCAGAGTGATGTTGCTGACACACAGGAAACCCCTCTGACCGCTCCGAGCCTTCTGCCTACAACCCTGGAGCGGACCGGAATGAGACTCAAGTCTCTGGGGCCCTCAAGAACCACGCCAGGTGTTTGCACGTTCCAAGCAGCCTGTAGTCCCCAACCGGGAAAGCCCTGGCGTGGCAGCGCTCCGCGCTTCACCGAGACCGGATTCCTGGCACTTGCAGGAACCTGCTGCTCCCAGAAAGCTTTCAGAGGAGGGAGGGTGGGGAGGGCAATGGGGAGAGTCTCTTTCTGTCCTTCTAGTCTGCCTTTCCCCTTTTATTTCAATATGGTTTCTCTTAATTAACCAAATGCTAATAAACCGACGTCAATTGGTAACATCAACGTGAAAATTTCTAAAAGGGCTTTGTAGAAGTATTAGTAGTTGATACTTGACGTTGCTTCAGCACAATTTGTTACCTACCACTTACAGACAACGCAGGGTCCCCAAATCCTCCTGTCCAGTACATTTAATTAAATATCAAAGGCTGCAATAAAAATAAATAAATAAAAACATATTGTTCAGGAAATAACGTGAATATTAAATATAAATTTATATAGATAGATGTAAAGACAATTTCAACTCCAAAGTGATTAAGGTGTGGTTTGGGGGTTTTAGTACCAATCCTATTTCTTTAGGTTAAAGTGATTAGTCACAAATATCTCTGGTAAGTACCCTAACAATACTGGTTGAGGCTTCCTTGAATACTACATTTATTCAAACACTCGTTTTCATGGCTTGAATGTGTCAAATTTTAGAGCAATGCACTTCAAAATTGTAGTTGAGTAAGTTTGATTGGAAAATGAATTATCAGCTATTGAGGGACATATTTAAATGGGCTCACACAGGGATGGAATCTAGCAATCTTGGCAATTTATTAATTAACATATGCTTTATGTGAAATATTCACAAAGGCTTTTCTCTTTGAAGAAAAAAAATCCCAAAAGAAAATATCTGTAAAATATATACCATAAAGATTTCTTTCTGGTCCCAGATGTTACATGATAATGTTCTCTTAAAAAATGCTTAAAGGAAAACCTGGAGCTCCTGGCTTTGATACCACAAAGGAAAATTCCCCACAAGGACCAGACAGTCCTTTCCAGGGACACATGTAGAAAGGACCATATCCAAACATATGGCATTGTGAGCACACTGGTATTTTGAGTTGTGGTCAATAAAACAGCATGAAAATAAATGATAAAACTAGAGTAAATAACTCAAGGGCATGAATGTTGTTTTGAAAACAAGTCTGAATTGAAATGAATGCTACAGGCCTCAGTTTTCTCAACTATAAAATAAGGGAGTTGGATTTGATTTTTTTCCCCATCCATATATGATTCTATACTTCCAAGTCTTAACATGAAACATTTTCATATTCTTTGATTAGGATGGTACTGGCTGGGATTATTTTCTATTAAGAGAGAGAGGGAAGTGGAAGAAAACATTGACTTCCACTGGTACTCAATAGGTCCTAACTCCTCACTCTTTTGCATTTTTCATTTGCAACATAAGCAATATGTAACCTCATTCAGAAGTCTGTTGCAAATGCATTAACCCATAATGTGAGTGTTTGGAAATGTACACTTAGTCTAAATACCATTAAGTACTTTCAGAAAACTTCACACTTTATTAGGCATTTGGAGAAGATAGTTGTCCTAAGTGGACCACAGACTTTTTAAAATGAGATAAAAAAGGTTGATTTTGTAAACACTGCTTTTACATGCCACATATTTCAGATTTGAAATACGTTTAAGTTATATTTTAAATCAAAATTGTGCTTTTGAGAAATAATTTATGTATTCAGTTACTGTTTGTTGACTATGTTGACTTTCTATTTGTAATACATTGGACTAGATTTAATAAAGGAAAAAATAAAATACCATCTAAAACCCAATAACATGTAAGTATTTATTGATGCTTAAATACCAAATATAAATGCCTTAAAGCTATGAAAAGAATATGGTTCATATCTTTAAGTGACTTACCTCAAACATTTTGTATTAATTTGTTTTTTATTTGATTAATGATGTAAATGTCTGACTTTAAGAGATTAACAATTTAGTTGGAAATGCAAAGAACTTACAGGGTTAACCATGATGATAACATATAACAATAACAATAATAATAAGCCTTTCCTATATACTCAGTACTATGCACAGTGCTGAGTCCTTTAATCCTTAAAATATCCTATGGTAATTGACAGTCATATCCCTATTTTATAAGTGGTGAAACGAAGGCACGGAGAGGTTAAGTAACTCATTCAGAGTCATACAGTAGAAACTGGGATTTAAACTGAAGCCATCTATCCTTAAAGGCCATACATTTAACCACTATTCTATGATAAAATACACACTATTACAGGGCACTGATAAGAAAATTAACCGTTAGTGGCCACTACTAAAAAAGATTGAGTATAGAAAGTGTTATTCCCAGAAGCCTTCTATCAAGAGAGAAAATTTTGAGCCAGGTCTTGAAGGTACTGATAGAGTATTTCAGAAGCTTCCCAAATGTTCTGCTCTCCTTAGGCTTTTAAAAAAATAGCCAAAAATTTATATATAATTTGAAAAGTGACAGACAATTCTAGGAAAGTCAAACCTGTTCAGTTTCAGACTCATAAACAAAAAGGCTGCCCTTCTTGCTACAAAGTTTCTAATAACCATCTTTACAAAGGTTCTTCTTTCCCTTTTTTTAAAGTCACAGAAAATCCAACAATCATTGAGGATGGAAAGATAATTGAAAAAATTTGAATCAAGGGCTACAAGCATAAAAAGAAAAAAACTTCTGATAAACATAAAATGTAAAGGGTGGCAGAGAGAAGGGAGAGCTAATGGGTAGGCCAACACGGGATTTTGCAGGTGAGAGAGGATGAGACTCTGCTTTGGGAGACAAGGGAATCCTTTGAGAGATCCCTCCAAGAATAATAACTAAAGTGTGATAACTTCTGAGATATACCTTAAGAAAGTGAGGAGACTCTTCTATTCTCCAAGAAGAATATAGGAGAAAGAAAGAAGAAAGAAACCCAAGGAATTCACAGCTGGTATCCGCCAGTGAGTTAGAGGTGAGAGGGCTAAGGTGGGGCAGGAGTGGAAAAAGCACACAGAGAAAGGATGAAAGATGGTCCTGTGCTGTGGAGGGCCCAGCTGCTCCTATAAATGATTCACTTGTCATGGATCCGATCAGTAGGGTTCCTGAAATTTATTTCATTAAGAATCACATCAGGAGTATAGGACACAGAATAGGAGACAGCTTGGTTGCTCCAGGGTTGGAATGAATAAGAGGAGAGGAGAGTAAGGGACCAGGGAGGCTGAGGAAAGAGGGAGGGGAAAGGAAAGGGAGGAAGGAGAGGGAGGTGCAAGAGGGGAACTGTGTAGGGGAGAAGAGAAAGCAAGGTGCTTGCACAGAACTGACAGGGAACTTTGGAAATCTCACAGAGCATTGCTTTCCAATTATTTAGGTTTGAATCTGGGTAGCTGTGGGGGGAGGGATCTGGGAGGTGGTGAGATGACACAGGCTGAGGGGTCCCGTGGTTAGAATAATGTGCCGTTTGAGTATCTGCCCCTTGGCAGACGACATTGAGCTTGGTTTTCTTTTCTTTCTTTTTGTTTCAGTTCAATGAAGTTTCTTTCTTTTTTTTTTTTTTTGGAAGTATAATCGATTTACAATGTTGTGTTAGTTTCAGGTATACAGAAAAATTATTCATATATATATGAATATATATATATATATATATAGGCTAGGTTTTCCATCTGCGTGCTATCACTTACAAGGACGGGTAAAATCCCAGCCCACCTAAATCTTTTCATCCTTCACAAAATTTCTTGCTCCCAGAAGTTACGAATATTCAAGGAAACTGCTTCCCTATAGTGCCCTTTTTAGTATTTACTTTCCTTATTCCCATCCACATGAAGCCCTAGTCCCTAGTCTTGGTCACTTTGGAATATTTTTAAAAGAATTTATGTTAAATCCAGAATAAAAATGCCAGTCCTGGCTTGTCGTCTTTCTCTAATCATTATTATCTGATAAATATTCCCTTTGCTCTCTTTATATCTGACCTCTCTGGTTTCACAAAGGCATGTCTCACAACATTTACTGATAATAGATTGGAAATGCTATATTACATGCCAGTTTTTCTACAATTTTCTTTTTTTATTTTAAATTTATTTAGTTTTGGCTGCGTTGGGTCTTCGTTGCTGCACACGGGCTTTCTCTAGTTGTGGCAAGCGGGGGCTACTCTTCGTTGCAGTGTGCGGGCTTCTCATTGCGGTGGCTTCTCTAGTTGCGGAGCACGGGCTCTAGGCGCTCGGGCTTCAGTAGTTGTGGCACGTGGGCTCAGTAGTTGTGGCTCGAGGGCTCTAGAGCACAGGCTCAGTAGCTGTGGCGCATGGGCTTAGTTGCTCTGTGGCATGTGGGATCTTCCCAGACCAGGGCTCAAACCCGTGTCCCCTGCTTTGGCAGGTGGATTCCTAACCACTGCACCACCAGGGAGGTCCCTACAATTTCATTATACACTTAGCTTTTTCAGGAGATGATAGGAAATAAGTGTTTGTAAAGCCTGTGGGTGCAGAAATATCTTTAAAGCCAGTTACCCATATCCAAGATCTTACACCATACTCATGGACCCATGGAGGGTTTCCATGGTAGCACAAAGGGTAAAAATATGACATTATTTGAGTGTTATTTGTCATCATTATTATATCCACCATAAATAAACTGTTGATTTCTGATACATCCATGTTTTGAGTACATAAGCTAAATCCCAAATAGGTAAATGAAAACCATGTGTGAAAATAAAGAAATACCTGTTTTCCTCATGTTAAGTCACAGATTCCATCAGCTCACTCCTGGGATGTTGATCTCAATTATGTCCTGAGAGTTTCACATTTTTCTTTTTCTTTTCTTTTTTAAATTTAAACATTTTTAAAATTGAAGTATAGTTGATTTACAACATTGTGTTAATTTCTGCTGTACGGCAAAGTGATTCAGATATATATATATTCTTTTTTTTTCATATTTTTTCCATTATGGTTTATCATAGGATACTGAATATAGTTCTCTGTGCTATATAGTGCTGTACACATTTTTCAAGATTAAACTTAATAGCAGTTGTCATTCAAACTTCAGATTTTGGAATTTGGCTTTCTGAAAATTTGGTAAGTTTTCACCAGTGGCACTCAAAGTGTGAAGCAATTTTAAGCAGATGAGCATTGTGTCCATTTTTATAATTTTTTAATTTAGATTCTTGTAGAAAAGCTGGCAGGATGGCCTTATCCAAGAGGGTCTTCTTACAACAAGCACAAGATTGGATACTCTGCTGGAAAGATACCTGGGTAGCCAAAGAAAGCATCTAATATGTCAACATACTAAAGTGAAATAGACCCATGTTTTGTCTATAAAAACAATAAAATGGAATAAAATATAATTCAATATAGAAACAGTTATTTATAGTTGACAGAGAACTCAAATAGTCTAAGTTATGCTTCAAGTGGAGAAATAATCAGTTACTCCTTGAGAAATTCTTACGTTTTCAATGATAGGGTTTAGCAGAACCTCAACATTAGTTCTGATTTTCATCCTTCAACTTCAGTTCTAGACACCTGATATTGCAGCTAAATATTTATCTTAGAGACTGTATCATAGTTATAAT
Source organism: Eubalaena glacialis (assembly GCF_028564815.1). Taxonomy (NCBI): domain Eukaryota; kingdom Metazoa; phylum Chordata; class Mammalia; order Artiodactyla; family Balaenidae; genus Eubalaena; species Eubalaena glacialis. Next base: position 116,482,569 of record NC_083721.1, read on the forward strand.
AACCACATAAGTAAAATACTATCTTAGCTCACCAGCAACATCTGCTTTGAGTCTCTTAGCACAGTTTCTCAAACTTGACTGTGCATACAGATCACTTGGGGGATCTTGCTAAAATGCAGTTGTAGGTATGGGGTGGAGCCCAAGACTTTGCATTTGCAACAAGTTCTGTTTGATGTCCAAGCTCCTCATCCAACCACTACACTCTGAGTAGCAAGATTTTACATGATCCTGCCTGACATTGCTTTACTATGCCAATTTAAAAATGCTGTAGCTCCTCCTATGCAGTGACTAAAACACGTTAAGGGTTTAGCAATCTTGAACTGTGGTATGCATGTGCCACGTGCTATTTGGAATGCTTTTTATGTATTAGCTCATAGCACGTGGTTTTGGAGAAGAGAACAGAACTGGGTTCAAAGGTCAGTTAGGGCCACTTAATAGCTGTGCAACTAGACACATGGCCAAACCTGTGTTGTGTCAATGTTCTTATCAAATAACTCCTATATCACAAGATAGCTATAAGAATGTGATTGTGTGAGTAAAGTGTTTAGGACTGTGCCTGGTACATAGTAGGTGCATAATAAATACTAGCTATTATTATCATTATTATTTATAATACTATCATTTTTACCTTAATGGATATAACTTGATAAGTGGGCATTTGGATGTAAGAAACCAAATTCATCAAAACCAGCTTGAACAAATAAAGTGACTTTATTGGAAGGGTACAGGAGTTTGGGCTTTAGAAGAAAGAAGGTATAGGAACTTGAAAATCATGTATTTTGCCTATTCTCTCTACTTCTTTAAAGACATGGGGTCTCTGTTCTCTGCCTTTCTCTATTCAACCACTGATTTTCTTTCCCTCCCTCCTTCTTTTTCTTCCTTTCTTCTTCCTCGTCTCCTCTTCCCTCTCTCTGCAAAACAGTTTTCTCTTCCTACATGGATATGACTCAACGTGGCAACTCAAAGCCTAGCATTATTTCCAATAATAAATTCCTAGGGAAAGACTCTGGACTGACATGGTCAAATTCACTTTGGCCTGGAGGTGAAGGGGATGAGCCAGGCGATCAGAGCCTTCCTCCAGGGCTGAGTGACAGACTCCAAGAAAAAGAGAAGTATAGCCTACCTGTCTTAGGCGGAAATAAGGGGACAGGGAGTGACATTGTTATCACCTCTGGTATAGAAGGCAGTACAACCATGGATGTGATTGATGGGTGGGGAGGAAGAGGAAAACAAGGGTTTCAGGAATACAGTTGTGACAGGCAAACTCCAAAGCTTCAAGGAGGCTAGAGGATTGTGCCTGGGACCATTCGGAGCCTGGTGGAGAAAACAGTGCTCCAAGGTTGGTGAGAACAGGCCCTGAGAACCTACTGCTTTGGCAGGGAAGTTGCTGAGAGTTAGCTCCCAATGGGAGCACCCAAGTGGAGATCTACAGAGCATTGGAAAAACTGAGCAGAATGAATGAACTAAGGAGGCAGAAGGCAGAAAAATCCTGTTGTCATACCTCTTTTGTCTTTGCTAAGGACGTATAGAAGAAAGGATGAAAAAAAAAGAGGGAAAAAAGAATCTTTGCATTCCTGCCAGGAAAATGAAAGTCTTCCTTCAATCAAGATAAATTATGAGGTTCTGCTTCCATGATGGAAACCAGCCCCAAGGTATGGTAATTTCTCCTGGGACCTTCATTATTAATTCAGTTGGGAGGAAACCAAGGGACATACTTACAGTAATTTGAGTCTTTGGAAATAAGGAGTTTGACATGAGCTTCAGAGCAGCAGAGAAATTGAATTTGATTTAGAGAATGAGTGCCTCAGAAGAAAGGGGAAAGCAAGTCTGGAAAAACTTTGTGGTGATTGCCTGAACCCTTCATAGCTGAAAGCTCTGTTTATTCTCCTCGGGCATGAAATTTTGGCTGTAGGATACATTATAATTTGCTGTAGCAAGATAGCATGAGAGATTAGATTAGATTTCATCTCCAATGAAGGTGGCAGACTGGTAAGGGTTTGGATTGAAAGTGTATGTGTAAAGGACAGGTGTGGCAAGGGGAAGCTGTGTTGGACTACCAACCTAATACTTTTCATTTAGAAACAGGCAAAGATTATTACCCGCATGGGGATCCTCAGGAATTGGCCAAAGATAGACTTTACAAAGTCATGAAATGAGTGTTAGGTAAGTAAGAAAAAGTGGTTTAGCAATGGAGGATAAGGTTGATTTCCTTAATTACAAAAAAAGGGAGGGGAGAAGCAAAAATTTGTAAATAGTTGTTCTGGGGAAGAAGGTCAACTTTATAGCATTCACCCCAAAGCATGCTGTATGTTATAATAAAATATATTTTATATGCTATATTATAATAAATGAAAGGGTTATTCCTGCTCAGAATAACTGCAGGAAAAAGTTGTGGCGCTCTAAGAGAAGGAAATGACGTGGGACAAGCTTTTCAAGAGCAGAAGGGGAAATAAAGCAGTTCTACTCTGGCCATGGAAGGAAAAAGGCAGAGGGAAACAGATATAGTAGGTACGATGAACAAGAGTTAGGTCTGTAAATCAGCTGGGCTATGAGGAAAGAGACAAAATCTCCTTACCTCTGAAAAGACCATTTTGATTAGAAGTCCTTAGAAGTAATATATGAGGAAGGGAAGGGAACCCACTGCTTTTTTCTCATGGAGTAAAAGACTGAAGAAAATGAATATAACATCTCAAAGATGTAAATATACAGTATTAAATATATTAAGTATAAAAAGATTATATGAGGAAATTGGAATATGAGGAATATGGTATATGGTGATATAGGAGGAAATATAGGAGGAAATACAGTGTAAATTTTCAGGCAGTGAGGAGAGCCAGAAGAAGAAGAAGAGGAAGGAGAAGAAGAAATCAGTCAATGATAAAAGAAACGTTGGTCATCAAAGAAACCTTTAAGGATTGATAAACTTCCTATAACATTGGATAAAGCAGAACTTAAAGTTACAATATGTAATAAAAAAAAGTCAGGCCTCAGAAGATTGATTATATAGCACTCTGAAATGAAAAGCATATATGTGTCTGAACATATAAACACACACACACATGTGTGTGTGTGTGTGTGTGTGTATTAGAGAAAGGAACAAGATTGAAAATGAAGGAAGGAGGACTTGTGGCTCTTCAGTTAGGGAAGTTGAAGAAGGATTATCCATTATCATGTGGATAATCTAAAATGTGATTGAAAAAAATGTGGCTAATGCCATGGTGACAGCACTGAAGAAAGAAATAAGTTAATTATTACCAGACTTCAACATTCCAGAAGTGAATGACCTGATGGCTTTTTTAGAGAGGAAACTCTTTCTAGGTTAATGACCTCAGCTGAATTCCTTCTGTAGACTGCTTGACTGACTTGTCTCCTATATTGTTGGTTTATGGGAGGCTATTAGAATAACAAGTATGATGAAATAAAGAGACTCACCGATCATTTTTAAAATGTATTTAATTTCTAATAAAAATTAATCAACTAATTACCCAAGAACAGGATTATTGTGGGAAGAAAAGTTACTGCAGATAAGTCTCACACACAGACACACACACGCAAACACATACACTCAGAAAAAACAGAGGCAAAATTCTAGACCTTGGGACAACCAATATAACATTTACTCATCCAAAGACTTTTCCTTTCAAATATAGTCATGTGAATATATATTTATATGTATATTTTAAATGAGGGTACTATATAGTTGTATCCTGCCTTCCTGCCAGGATGTAAATATATGTATATATACCTATCTTACCATTTCTTTCCATTTTCTTAATGGTGACAGAACACTAGTAGTAGTTGAAAGGATAAAGGAAAGAAAACTAGATAAGTAGTTTCCTGGCATTACTAAACAGGAAAGTCTGACACAATAACAGAGGGCTTGATACATAAAATACAAAGATGCCTTATAAAGGGACAAAGGGAACTTGGTTTCCTTAAGACATATCATGGTGCATCAATTAAGTTTAGATCAAGACTTTGAATCAGGTAAACAATAATTTTCTTTCCAGTAACAAAGGTAAAGCACTTACCTCTTAAGTTACTGCAAAAACTTTATATCCCAATATTCCCTGGTCAGAAGTTTTCAGATAGAAAAGAATCAACACAGCAGATGGCATGGCTATGTAGTATTTTAATGTAGTTCTAAATGAAATGAAAAGAAAATCAAACACAAAAGAATTAGCATTTAAGGTACAAAAGTGAGATAGATATTTAGTCTGAATTCATTAAAAGGACAAAGATGAAATGTTTAAGATAATAAAAAAATAAGGAAGAAGTATTTAATACATTAATAAACTATACAATAAGTTGTAGTAAGAAACATTAAACCCAACAGAAGAGCCAAAAAATTGTATTTATATGGAAAATATAAAGAAGATTCAAAGATAAATTAGAAGTTGGAAACAGGAAAGCGAACATAATGAGAAATTACAAAAAGTTGTTTTTGAAAATAGGGTGATTCAGGATGTAGTAGTTATTCACAGCCATCACCAGGATAGTTATAAAAATAATAGCTGATATTTTATGAGCACTTACTGTGGTAAGTCTAAGGACTTAATGATAAAAAGATAGTTCTCTGCCAAAGAGTCAGGGTTTTTTAGAAATGGAAAAGAGACAAAAACAGAAAAGATAAGGGAGAATAAAAGCACTGAGACACAGGAAAAGACCCTAAACTTAAACAGAAACATAAGGTAAGTTAAATACAAGGAAATGTCAAAGTAAATCAATATCTACAAAATAGAGGCTGCTGAATTTGATGATGAACGTATAAAAAAAAATCCATTAAGAAGCTACAGGAAATAAAACTAGGGCAAAGCAGAGCTACCACACAGAACGTTTTGTAAAACCCCCAAAACTCCTAATTAAAACCAATATAGGAAAACATGGCAATTCTCCAAAAGAAGCATGTAAGTATAAAGTACCTCCTAATAAGGGAATGCACTATAGGAAAAGATTTGAGAGCCAGATGGCCGAAGTTATTAACTGGAGAAGTCACATCAAGGAGCTGGGAGAAGCAGGCAAGAGGGAGGTTTAAATACAAATTCATTGGGTATTATTAGAAGGAAAAGAAAGGATCCAAAAGGCCTAATCATGGGGATAAAATCCTTCTAGGAGAGCAGAAATGCAGGAGCCTGTAAATGAGTGAAGAAAACAGGAGGATGTGCCCAATGGGAAAAACCACATCATAGAAAAGAGGAGGAAGAAAGAGTTGAAGGGAAAAGAAAATATAAGAAATTGATTTTCAAAGCCATGCAAATTGTTGGTTGGGGAAAAGTAATAAATGCATACATAAGTAGTACTTTTAAATATCATCTGTAACAGTGAATATATGAAGATAAAATATTACATATAGAAAATAAACATCAGAACACAAACACTATTTCATTTGCTAAATTCTGGAATATGAGGAATTGGGATCCATTAGGCCCAAGGTATTGAAGATGCAAGGGTAATTCCAATGGCTTCCTCGTAATGGTATCAAATTAAGAAGACTAGCAGGGACTTCCCTGGTTGCGCAGTGGTTAAGAATCTGCCTGCCAATGCAGGCGACACAGGTTCGAGCCCTGGTCCAGGAAGATCCCACATGCCACGGAGTAACTGAGCCCATGCACCACAACTACTAGAGCCCACGAGCCACAACTATTGAGCCCACGTGTCACAACTACTGAAGCCTGCACGCCTAGTGCCCGTGCTCCGCAACAAGAGAAGCCACCGCAATGAGAAGCCAGCATACAGCAACGAAGAGTAGCCCCCGCTCGTCGCAACTAGAGAAAGCCCGCGCGCAGCAACAAAGACCCAACACAGCCAAAAATAAATAAATTAATTAATTAATTTAAAAAAAAAAAAAAGAAGACTAGGAGACTCACAAATTGGTTCTCTCTGGCTATTCCCATTGAGGCATAAAGACACCAGGATAGAATGGCTGCCTTCTTTTCTAGCTAGGGTAAGCAACTCAGTGCTTTGAATGTGATGTTTGCTTTTTCTCAGTAACGGAATTGTTATATTATGTATTTTTGTGCTTTTCAACAGTTAAAGACATTGGGGCTTCAAAAATGATTGAAGTTTCCCTTTCATCCTCGGAGCAGAGAGTGTGCCAATACTTACCTAATAATTCTCCATTCTTTCTCAGTAACCCTTAAACATTGCTTCTCTAAAAGCAGCAATTTGATCTTCCAATGTAACTCTTATGTCTCTTTTCCTGTGAATTTTTTAAAATTGAGACAAGTAACAAGATGAGGTATTTTTGATGTAAATTTGGATGACTTTGCAGGAAGGATAAAAATGAAAATTACCTAGAACTCAAAACCCTTGGTACACAAATATCACCTAAGTGAGTAAGTGAAAAGTAGAATCAATATTAAATTCTAACCTCAGCTCTCCCACTGCCTGACAATGGGCATTTAATCTCCCTGTGCAGCTTGGGAGGATTAATTTCTATATCTAGTCACCTCTTTGAATATTTTGAGAATTAGATAATGAACTTGCTCTTTGAGCTATTTGGAAAAACCAATGGTACATAAATTTTTTTAAAGTGTTGTTTAAAATCTTGTGTTTTGCAAAGAAAAAAAAAACCTATTTAGCTATTTGAGATGCTATATTCAGTCAAATATGTATTCTTTGTATAACATGTATCATAAAAGTATGCCCTAAGTACTGGATTTTACTATTTACCACATTAATACTTAATAACATGGAATCTGGATTATTATTCTATTATAGGCTAATTCTTTTGAAACACAAGAAAATAGATAATATGAACCTGTATGCAGCAAAAAGTATTTTTCGTTCTTTTTCCTAAAATAGGACTTTCATTATGTTTTCTGTGCTCAAAGGACTTATATTTTCTCCCAATTTCATTAAGTTGGGATTTTTAAAGACTCTGTAACAGCCCCAAGTCTTCCTTTCCATACCCTGTCCTCAAGTCAAGGCAATGTCATTCTATTCCCCACGTATTCTGTGATAATTCTGGTCTACTCACTTTTTCATGTCATTTACTCTTCCTTTCACTGTCATCTCTGTCTTTTCCATTTTTTTTTATCCTTTAAAAACCTTGAAGAACTGATGCAGTGAAAAACTGTATATATACAAATACATACACATATGTAAGTGTATATGTGTATATGTATGTTTATATGTGATATCTTATAGTCAAAGCCAATAATAAAATAATTATTTGTATACATTTTTAACTTCCCTATAATATTCAAAGATTTTGTTTTCATGAGATTGTTTTCAATGTTCAAACTCTCTTCCCTCCCACTTTGTTGTTTTGCCTGATGGGAAACCCCCTGCTTTACAGTCTGCACCCTGAGGGGACCTCTGGAGTGAGGAAGAAGAGGAGAAAATGATAGATTCAGTATCCACTAGCTAAATGCCAACTCTCAAGTTCCTCTTTCCCAGCATCCTGGGAAGAGTGAAAATCTGTTTCTGATGAGGGAATTACTGTTTTTGCAGTGATCCTTCTACTTTCTTTGTAATTCCTGGAGTTTTTCAAATTCTATTCTTTTGTTGGAGCCAATTTTTAAAAAGTCAACAATGAGATGTTTATTGTAGCTAACATTTTCATTTTGTCTTATAAAAATTCATTAATTTATTCAAAATATATTTATAAAATACAGGTTATGGGAAATTAAATAGCTTACATATTTTGAACACTCACTAACATATATTTAATGTATTTTTATTAAAATGATAATGTACATTTTTACATAAAAGTCAAAATCAAGAACTAAAATTTAAATGTGTAATGATAGTAGAGAGAATCAAGAGTAATAGTATATTCAGAACAGTGTTGTAAAAAAAATCTACAAGAGTTGACCTTAAAATTATTTTTTAAATATTGTAGGTACTTCCTTTCCTTGGCAATACACTGCTAAAAGAGTTACAAAAGATAAAAAATGATTAACCCACAAAAGGTAAAAAAAAGAAAGAAAGAAGGCTGAGACATTAAGAGATGAGAGATTTAAACACATTTTTGGTACTGGTGTTAACTGACTTAGGAGAGAGAAGAAAGCTGTATCTTGAAGTGGAGAATTTCTAGAGGAAAGTAATGAATTTATCACTTGAAGGGGCACTGTTTGGAAACATCAGGTACTGAGAGAGGGTAAGAACAGGAGGATTGGTTGAAAATCTGGACAAGACGGAGGAGGGAAACCTAGGCTCCAGTTTTTCTGCACAGTGAGGAACTTTCATCTTCCACCAACTCCACCTCTTCCTGCCAACCACCAGCTCTGAAACTCAGCACCAGGAGACATCAGGTTAAATAGAAAACTGTGGTGACATTAGGTCTGAAGCCACGACGCTTAGTTCAGAAACCATACTGTGAACTGATGGACCTTTGGCCTCTTCGCAAGCACACTAGCAGGCAGCGTAGGTGTGCCCTCCATCCCGGGCCCCCACCCGCACTCCAAGCACGTGATGCACTGATTCTTCTCTAGTGTCCAGAAGGCCCTTCCTTCAATCCTACTCCTCACCCCAAAGAACGATTTCTAAATATTGACATTTCTCCATTTCAAATCTGAATATATAGTCAAGGTACTCCAATCCCTTGAGGACAGCCTTCAGTTTGAAAGGAATGGATCAAAACAGATGAACAAAGAATTTCTACAAAAAGAAGGACAAAGATAGTGAAGGAATCAAAAATGTGAGAGAAAACCCCTAAACTCTAACATCTTCAGTGAGTTAAGAGAAAATATTCTACCCATAAAAAAGGAATGTAATACTACAAAAGAATGATATAACCATGAAGTATACATAAAATACTAGATAGTAATTTAACAGTAATAGTCTACATAAAAAATTCTAATACGGATTTTGGAAGCCAATATGCAAAGTGTAAAAATTGAAAAATCAGCACTGTAGACAATACTGAATATTGAGATAAATACCCAAAGAAAGAGCTTAAAAAGTTGAAATTGTTTCTGGAGAGAAGGATTTAAAGTTTGATAGAAGACCTACTGTATAGCACTCAATACTCTGTAATAACCTATATGGGAAAAGAATCTGAAAAAGAATAGATATATGTGTATGTACAACTAAATCACTTTGCTGTACACCTGAAACTAACACAGCCTTGTAAATCAACTATACTCCAATATAAAATAAAAATATAAAAAAAGAAAGTTTGATAGAGTTTACTATGCACCCTTTAGCTCTGTGTTTGTTTTACCTGCTTGCATGAATGACTGGTAAACAAACAAAACAAAACAAAAGAAACAAACAAAAAACCAATTAAAACAAATATAATCAAAGGGAAAAGTACAGACTGCAATTTTTAAAATTGAAGCCTTTGGTGATTTTATTAAAAGCAAAATTAGTACACTGTGTAGAGCAAGTAATTTTATTTCTGATGATTCAATACTCAGTAGCAATTCAGGGTCAGTCATTATGGGATGTCAACTTGGTTATATAAATGGAAACTGTGTAAGAGACTGTAACAGATATGTATCTAATCTAGAACATAAGAGAGAAACAAAGCTCAGACATTTTTCTTTTGATCAGTGATTTACCTATTTTTATTTTCTCAGATTGCAGAAAAGCAAATAAGTAAAGTAAGATTTTTGAGTTGATTTAGCTCTAGAAAATTAAAATTAAAAGCCTCATTTTGATATTTCTTAAGGAAGGAGTCAATTTTGTTATTATGAAACACTTTAGTTTTACCGATTCTTCATCAGTTGTGCATAAAGTGTTTTTAAGATTGTGTCTAACTGTGAAATGTATGTAATTAGTGTATGGTTGACTACTATTTTAATCACATACTATGTTGATTTTACTCTTCTGTTTAATACAGTACATAAAGAGTTTTGTACTTTGTTGTATTTGGATCAAGTGGGGATTGTCTTACAAACTATGTCTTTATGAATATTTCTTTGGTGGTTTAGAGATTATCCATTTATGATCTGAAAATTGTATTTGTAATGGAAACTTTCATCAGAGCAAAAAAGAATACTGAAATTGCACTTATAAATCCCAAGTGAAAGAGTTCTCAATCACAAAACTTAGAAGTTGTCTCTAGGAACTGGCAAGTTAATGTTTTCAAAAAGCCACCTGGGAATGAAGCTGATAAATTATATCTCTAGTATTTGATAACCCAGTGGTCACTTTAAAGTAGATATAGAAAACAACAGATTATTTCTCTGTATTTAATGAAAGCATTATGATCTACTTCTGTCAGCTAATGAAAGAGCGCAAATCACTTCAGCAAAACGAACTTTAATTTTTAAAGAATATTAAAAAGTTCTGAGTTGATAGGTAATTCCTAGCTACTTTGAGTCCCATCTTTCCTGCCAGAGTGATTGTGCTATACTCTCCTACCTTTACAAGGGAAATGGAATCAATATAATATTACCAACCACCCTTGAGTGTGAATCCTTGATTTGCCACAGGCCTGTACTCCCTGACCTCCTCCTTTCTTTCATGTAATTGTCCATCTAGATGGTATATGATCAATACTCAGTTATATTTTGACAGAAAAAAATAGATTTCCACTTGTTAACTTTTTACTAATAAAGAATGGCCTCAGCGAATGGAAGGCTTAGAACAAAAAACCTTTTGTACTTTTTCAGGGAGCAATAAGTGTTGCCGTTTACTAATAATTGCTATCATATATGTTCTGCAAAGCAGGTAGTAATCTGAAAATCAAACGATCAGGGAAAGTTAAGAGACTGTGAGTGATTGGTTTATATAATATTCATATTTTCAAGCAAACTTTTAAAAATATATTAATATCTTGGACATTTCCACCACTCCATTCCCACTATTCCTACTTAGAACAATCATGTCTTGGAGATAATAAAGAAATAACCCTAAGAAGATTGTATCCTACCAAAACTGCAGGCACAGTGTGTGGATCGTCTTTCCTGTCTCTTAGCTAATGTGGAACATATCCAATACTTTCACGTCAAATAATTTATTTCACCATAGGAACATTGCAGACTCCAAAGCCTACATCAAGCAATGGACTTTTAATTTTTTAATGCAATATTCACTCTTTGCATGGAAGAAAAATGCTCTATGCTAGCGGTAAGTGGGGGGAAAACAAAAGGTAATCTTCCTTATTTACTCTGGGATTGAATAAACTAAACCGTACCAAAAGAAATTCCTAAACAGGTATTTAATACCAGAAAAAATTCAATGCTAGTTAAAGCAGTATTTTATTCATAAGAACAAATCAGTTGGGACTGAATAATGTGTCTGGATACTTTAGGTATGAGAAATTTGAGAGACCCATAGTAGAATTTGGCAAAAGGATCCCTAACTAAACAGGGCTGAAATTCTGCCAAGTGAATTAATCCCCTTCCTTAGGCTTTGTCTTCCCAGCTCTCTCCCTAAGGATTATTTGGCCAGCTCTAGTATTTATTGCTTATAATCTTAAGTACATAAGGTGTGCTCGCTAATGTGACCTCTAATTATATTTACATACTGAAGTACACATGTTACCAGTCATAAAGTTGTACTGACCTTTGTCATTAAAAAAACAAAAACAAAATAAACCTAAAAACTCAAACCTAAAAGATGTGTCCAAAGAAGAACTTTCCCTTACAATTGGCAGAAAATCCAGCCCAAACTGGCTTTTAAAAAGGAGCTGATTCACTCGCTTAACTAAAACATATGGGGGAGGGCTGGCTCCCTCTCTCTCTCTGTCTCTCTCCTCTCCTTCTCCTTCTCCTTTGCTTCCTCTATTCTTTCCTGTTTCCTCTCTTTTGCGTCTCTTCCAGGTCTCCATTTGCCTTCATACTTGTTCAGGTTTCCCACCTCGAACAGAAGATGGCTTCAATTTTCCCAGATCTCACATCCTCTGAGATTCAGTCTAGCAGGAGGGAGAAGTCCCCTGTCTCTTCTCAGCATTCCTGGTGAATGCTTACTTTCACTTCTGATGGGGTAACATAAACCAGTACTGAACTATCCATGGTTAGGAAGAGGAGAATGAAGCATATTGATTGGCTTAGAACTGTCACTCATTTCACTCCTGAACCCCATCTATATTAGTTTCCTATGGCTGCTCTAAAAAACTACCACCAACTTGGTGGATTAAAAGAATATGTTTATTCTCTTACAGTTCTGAAGGTCAGAAACCCAACATCAATTTTACTGGGCCAAAATCAAGTTGTGGGGAGACCCGTGCTCCTTCTGGAGGCTCTAGGGGAGAGTCCACTTGTGAGCCTTTTCCAGCTTCTAGAGCTGCATTCCTTTGCTCTCGGCCCCTTCCTCTATCTTCAAGGCCAGCAGCCTAGCATTATGCTTGGTCATATTGCCCTCTTCTTCTGTAGTCAACTCTCTCTCTACCTCCCTCTTGTAATGACATTTGTCATTACATTTAGGGCCCATCCAGGTAATGCAAGATAATCGCCCAATCTCAAGATCCTTAACAATCATATCAGCAAAATCACTTTTGTCACATAAAATAGCATTCACAGGTTACAGGGATTGGGACCTGGGTATCTCTGAGGGACATTATTCAACTTACCACACACAATATAAGCATAAAAACAGAGAGAAGGGAAGATGGAAACCCAACAAATGTTGGGAAGATAAGTAACAAGTATCTAATACTGATGTGTTTTAGAAGCTGTTTTTATTTTGTTCCTTTGTCTTTTGTAATTATATTAGCAAAGCAAGGGTCTTCCTTTGCTTCTAATTTTAATTTAACATCAATGGCCAAATTATCAAGTGTACAGAAAATATAAGTGGGTATTGGGAAGCTAGAGATCCAGTTGTGACTTGAACTTTTCATGGCATGAAATTATGTACTCTAAGGATAGTTTGAGCATTAGACGTTTCTTCAGCTATAATAATAGTTCCTTTCTGTGGCTCGAAGACGGAACTGTGCTTTGTTCACCTCTTAAGTAAATGAATCAAGTAAGATTTTTAGTCAAGCATGATAAAAGAGCTATAATATAGGTCGGTTGACGATGAATGTATTTTCTATTCCAAAACATACATGAAAGACTAGGTTAGCATCAATCAGATATTTTGTAAAATACCTTATGTTGCCCAACCGCTGTATGTTTAAGCCTTCATGTGTACAAAAAAAAAAAAAAAAAAAACCCTCTTCTTAAATTGGTTGTTCACTGTACCTTCTTTTTTGTTTGATTGGGTTAATTGAATGCCCCTTATTCCCTCAATGCAATCAAATTATAGCATCCTCTCTTAGTTTTCAGACTCTCAGAGGAAGATGGAACCTGTTTGTTTGGCTTGGAATTAAAATTCCCTATCCTTAATCCTCCATGATCTTTGACTGATCTGCTTGAATGGAAGAATTAAAAAAGAAATTATAAGAGAGGCAGAACTATATTGTGGATGAGAATCAGAAGATTTGGGTTTAAATCTTTATTTTGGCTAGTTGCTAGTTTTCAGCTGTGAGACCTTGACAAAATTACTGCACCTCTCTGATCCTCTGATTTTTTAATCCATAAGATGGGAGATAATAGTAATTATCCACGGTTACACTCTGCTTTGAAAGTGTAAAGCACAGCATGCAGCACCAAAAATTATGGGTATTTTTCTTATCATTGTATTTCTATCACATGGATACTGCTTAACATATAATTTTATTCAAGTGTTTTGAAGGAACTGATATGTCAGTTAGTAATGGTTTAGTGAATACTCTGTGTGCTGCCCTTAGGGAGCCTTCAATCCTGCTATGTACAGTTTTTAGTAGAACCCATTAAAACTGTTTAATATCACCTAACAGAACACATATAAATATGTTTGACATAAATTTAGCCACAATTTAAAATAGTTCAATATGTTGTAAAAGATTTATTTTAAAAAGCATTATATAATTTTCAGTAACTGAAAAAAACCTTTGATTTTTGGACATGATTCAAGAAGATTTTAAGTATAAAGTGAGAAACCAGATAATAAGGTCTATCTTAGTGAGTGGCAGAGGAATTCAACAATCTAGGCCAGATGCTAAAACTGGTAACACTTTGAAGACTTCTACATCTCTGTGATTCATATAGTTCCAGATACCTATCAGTCTCAAGTTTATCCACAGGTACTCTAAAATTATATGAAAATAGCTATACAAAGAGCAGTTATAAAAAGAAACAAAGCTTGATTGTTTTGTTTTTTAGATTACACATATAAGTGAAAGCACAAAGTATTTGTCTTCCTCTGTGTGACTTATTTCACCAAGCACAATACCTTCTAGGTCCATCCATGTTGTTGCAAATGGCAAGATTTCATTCTTTCTTATGGCTGAGTAATATCCCAATTTTATATATATATATATATATATATATATATATATATATATATGTATGTATATGCGCCATTTTCTTTATCCATTTATCTATCAATGACACTTAGGTTGCTTCTACAACTTGGAGGGGAGGTGGGTAGAGGAATGGGCAAATAAACATAGGAGATTAAGAGGTACAAACTACTAGTTATAAAATAAATAAGTCACAGGAATGTACAGTGCAGGGAATATCATCAATACTATTATACAATAATAACTTTGTATGGTGCATAATCTATAAAAATATTAAATCACTATGTTGTATACCTGAAACTAATATAATATTGTAAGTCAACTATACTTCAGTAAAAAAAAAGAAAGAAACAAAGAAACAAAGCTGTGGCTCTGTGGTCATATTAGCAATAGCATAAGTCTGATTATGTTGGGTTGGCATGTACTACTCATTACATAATTAAAGCTAGATGTACTGTGTTTAAAAAATTAGCTCTAAAATATAAATTCCTATTTATATTTTTCCCCTCTCTTCTCACTTCGATGTTATACATAAAAAAAAGAGAAAACTTAAACTCTGAATACTGGTGATCAAAACCACTCTAATAATCAAATACGCATTGAAAAAAATTCTCTCTGACACTAACATTTACAGTAATAATAAAAATGTTAAGTGCTTAAAAGAGAAAAAAATCTATGTAGTTAGTCAGTCTTTACCCAAAAGATTGTGAGGAGGCAAATTTTTGTTAACAACACTAGAATATACTAAAGTTTCTTTAATTTTAGAAACTCAGACTTAACAGTGAATATGGCATTCAGAGATCCATCCATTAGAACCCCAACTAGTGCTTCTCCTATTACTTCATAAGGTGCCCTAAGCCTTTAATGAATAAAGATGTGACTTTCTAAAATAACTAATACCTTTAATTTTAAAATAAAAATGAAAGCAACTGGCTGGCATTGCCCCATGAAGAGTACCATGTTCCAAAATTATAGAAAGAAAGAGAAGCTAAAATTAAGTTATTAGTTCCTGGTGAAAATTTAATGAAGTCGACATAGGTAACACTTATCTTAGAAGCATAATTTTTGACTTAATAATTTGTTATTCCTAAGACCTGTAATTATTTGAACAGTTTTTGTAAAAGAGGCACTTGCATGGGGATATGCTAAGACTTAGACAAAGAGATTAATTTTTTCATCAGCAGGAGTGAGAGAGATTTATGTTATCCAAAAGAGAAGGAAAACAGGCAAGCAAAATCATCCATCTTCCACAATAATGCCCTTCTGTTTATTAACAGCTATGGGGAAGTTTAGACCATCAGTCTATAGTTGAGTTTTGTCTACTTCGTGGCATAAAGGAGGGTGAATCAGGAAACTTGTTTGGTTAATTTTAGCCTAGTAAGTTTTTAAAAGCAACTCAGAAGAAGTAAGGCAACACAGTTAGGTATTGATTTTCCCGTCTCAAACTGAGAGTCATAAATTATATGCCATGCCCAAGTTCTTCCTGAAGATATCAATACTTTTCCCATAAGGCCATCTGTGGTTAAATATTTTGATCACCGAGGTGGAAAAATAGACACCAGAGCCAACTGAGATGGGGAAGAGGGGGTGTACCTTTTCTGATGAAATACTGGACCACTCAAATAGATTTCTGTTAAACCCTTTGGGTCACGAAATACATCTTGGGCCACGTTCATTATGGCAACCAAAACACAGCAGCTATCCTGACTACAGGTAAGTACAAACACTGAGGGTAGGAAATGGATATCCCAATATAAGAATACAAATTTAAATAAATATAAACCATATTTGTGAGTGCTTTGAAAATACACTGTCTCATTTGGATAAATTTTTATTGTTTGCACCAACTATTTTTCTGTATTTTTGGTTTAATCATTTTATTTTTCATTCAATCATACACCAGTATTTTTCACTACTTACCTTGGATCAAGTATGATTCTACAAGCTGAACAGACAGGAGTGAACAAGACAACTGAGGTTCTTGCCCCTTAGAGAAAAATATGTAAACAAATTAATGAACTTAGGCAGATTGTCAGGAAATAGTGCTTAGATAGAGAGTAGTTGGGAGACTCCCTTCAAAGGGTGTTCAAGAAAGTTCTCCAAGGTTGTGCCAGCATCTGAACAAGGACTTAAACGAGGGTGGGTTTAAGTGAAGAACTGGTGAACCAGTTTTCCTGGATAAGGGATGAATAATGTCCTGAGATGGAAAGCATCTTGGCAAGTATGAAGAATTGAAAAGCCGTGAGTGTATCTGGAAAGTTGTGAGGGAAAGGGCAGTGAGTGCTAGAGTCACTAGGCAGTCAGAATTCTAAATACTAGGTAGTCAGAATTCAAAAATGCAAACCCGAAGGGCCTGCTAGGCTAAGTTAAGGAGTCTGGATTTTATTACAATAGCATTTATTATGGAGTTATTATGAGGTATTTTATGACAACCTTCTGCTTAGAGTAAGCCAAAAGTTAATTTAAATTTTTTTAAAAGCTTTATTGTTCCTTAAGTAACTGCAAAATTCAGTTTCTCCATCTAAATTTGTTTTATTTTTAGTAACTTTCAAAAGGACACTACTGTGTAAACCTCAGAAATAGTATGTTTAAGGAAATTTCAAGAGAACTTTGGAATTCCTAGGGAATGTGTTCTGGTGGTTCTTCCAGAAGGAGAGACCAGTTGGTAGAGAAGGAGGGCTGGGGAGGAATCCTGGTAAGTGATTCTGACAAATAATGGAGCACGAGCTTTCACATCAGCCTCGATTCCTTTTTTTTCCCCCTCTATATCCTTTCACACGTTTCACAATCAAGTTCACAGACAGAGAGATTGGCTTAGCTTGATGTAGAGCTTTCAAAACAATGGGTATTTGGTTTCAAAAGACCCTTACAGTTACTCTCAGGGATATTTGTAATGAACAGGAACTTGTTGGCTACTCAGAATATTCAGACAGTAGATTCTCTAACACCCACTACGGCGCATGTACACAGACACGCAGTCTCACGCTTTCTCCATCAGAGGATAGTGGAGTCAGGACGGTCTTAGTAACTTGCTGATGTATACCGATTAGCTAACACATCACTCACTGCAAGCAGTAATGCCTCCGTGACAGGAAGGAACATATGCTGATCACTGGGCTGAGGGTGTGGAGGGGGCTTAGTGAGTGAACTGACCCAGCAAAATTTCAACACAGCGAATGAAGAGTTAATGGATATAGGGGCTTATTTTTTTCCTATAGATACTAAATAAACGGAGTGGGGGATGTGATTTCAATTTGCTTATTGAAATTTGAATATGGTTTTAAGAATTTTAATGTATTGTAATGCCTTATCAGACGGCAATATCAAAGTAGTTTCACACAAGCTTTCACACTGGCTGGGACATTTTATTTAAACTAAGGAAGAACTAGAGAACGAAAGGTGGTCTTATATTTGAGGTACAAATCAGTTTCTGTTTCAGTCTACTAGGAAATTATTCAATATTGTTTTTCCTAGAAAAGCATCTCGTTTTCTCCTGTATTTGATTTCTTGAAGCATGGTGAATACACTTACTTGGTCTAAGAGAAATTTTTCTACTTTCGCAATTGCATTAAAAGATAATACTTGAAAATAAATTGAATATTGGAAGTAAAGCACACAGTCTTTTCTAATAATAGGCTTCTGAAACAGACAGTGTCCATTTGGCTTCAAGACTGAAAAGAATGTTACATCAGCAGCATATCTTCCAGTGTGATTTAGTAGAATGTTTGGTTAGCAGGAAGTATCAGTTTACTAGATTTGTATTTATGGAATGGAATGTTAGTATTTACATTAAAAATAAATGATACCGATCATTTCTGTTACTCATGTGTTACTTTTCCACAGTTTTTCTACCACTTTATGACAAAATTTCTTCCCCTTCTGGAATAATCTACCAAAATTTGATCTGCCTGAGAACATTCCTGAAGTAAGAGGATTATCCTTTTCCCTTTTTCCTTTCATAATTGTCCTACGCCCACTGAATTGCCCTTCTTATAATTGCCCTTCTCATCCATCTTGAATCTTACTAGGGTGCATTGTCCCAAGGAAGAAAAATCTCTGACACACAAAGGAATATTTTTAATATATTGATGTTGGTGTTGAGAAAGTGAATTACTCCAAAGACTCAGTTTAAAAAATCTTTTTGCAATGTAAGTTGTTACCAATGATTTTATTTCAACAAACACGAAGGAGGACCCAAATAAATTGCCCACTGACAGATCATTAGAAATATTTATGGTGTATCACTGTGATCTTGTCATATAATTCTGAAGGAGTTCAAAGAATTGAGAAGCACTGCTTGAACAAAAATCTTTCTACTCCCATGTACTTAATTTCTATGAATAATTTTTTCAGCATTTGCCTTCTCCCTCAAAAAAAACTGAAAAGGAAAAATAGAAATCAAATTGATGCTGAACCTAATTCAACTTAAGAAGCAACTCGCACCTTAAAATCATTTGCAATAAAATTATACTTTCTGTTCAATATTCCCATGTCAAAACTTATTTCCCATTTAAGTTGTTTTGATTAATTATATGTTTTTACTATTGTAAATGTAATTTAATACTGAAAATATATTTTAACATTTAGAGCATTATAGTCACAGGAAATACTACTACTACTAAAAATAATAACAAAGACTTAAATGTCAATTTACGTATATATTTTCGATGTAGCAAAATATGCTAAGATGATCAATAAAATACTTTAAAGCATAGGTTTATATTATATAAAGATAAAATTCTGCCAAGAATTTGGAATGAAATAGCAATTCAAGGAGATAAAGAAATATGTCAAGTTTTCAACAGTTAAAGAACATGTTCACGTATCATTTAAAAGGATGATATTGTGACTACATCACAAATTACTAAGACCTTAGGAGTCCATTACACTGGAAAGAGTAATATAACAGTAGATTTTAAAAATATACAATATGCCAGAAGTCATATCCTTGGCAACCAATTAAAATAATTATGAAAAAATTTAGAAGTCAACCTAAAAACATTTATGATGATACAAAGCTTTTCAAAATTCTCATAGAAAGAATGTGAGCAAAATTTTTTGAAAAAAACAATGGGCAAAGAATGAAACCTCCTTTAGAAGAATAGCAATCTTGCAGAAACAGTTTTTACTGGAAGGCAGGTTTATGCAACCAGGAGCTGAAAGCCAAAATCCTCACAATGGCCTGCAAAGCCCTATACTATGTCCACCACCTTCCCTTTCCTACTCTTTTTTCCCTGATCACTCCACTTTAGTGAGACTGCGCTCCTTGTTATACTTCAGACACACTAGGCAGGTCCTGCTTTTGACTTTTGCATAGCTTATTTCCCTCTGCCTGAAATACTCTTTCCCCAGGTTTCTTCATGTCTTGTTCTGTGCCCTCCTTCAAGTCATTATCATCTACTCATTGAGGCCTCCCTCTACCATCCTACATAAAATTACAGTTGCCTCAACCCCAACTCTCCCCTGCTTAATCTTTTTTTCCATAAAATAGTACTTTTTATACACATAATACTTTTAACATACAATGGAGTTGAATTATTTATTATTTATTAAGTTTTTAGTCTCTACCCCTCTAGAACGCAAGCCCCATGGAAGTGGAGTTTTTGTCTCTTGCTCACTGCTCTATCTCCAGCACCTAAAACAGCCCCTGGAACTTAGTAGGCATTAAATAAAAGATGTTGCATGGATGAATATGCAAGTTGTTTCTAAGATTCATGGCCTACATGTCAAAGGCTTCTTTAGAAGGAAATGACAAAACCTCTTGTAAAATTTTCTTGTCACTGTCAGTAGAAATAATGGGAGTCTATCATAACTGATTAAGGAACCAAGGAAATAAGCCATCCTTATCTCTATTAGTCATTTATTATAGATGTAATTTATCCTCACGACTAACAAGATCACAAAGAAGCTTACATTCACTCCTTTATTCATTCTGTCAGTTAGTTAACTAAGTTAGTTAATTGTTCAGCATCTGTTGGCTACTGTGCCATTGGGGCAAAGGTAAAGAGAAATCTGCCCCTGGCTCCCCAGGATAGCACAGGTTAGTAAAATAGGGCACTTTTAGTTTTCCAAATGCATATTTCTTCAAAATGCTTTTCTTTAATTTAAAAAAAAATATATAGTTTTACCCACATTTATCTGTAAATTCAATGTACTCCCCAATAGGAAGTTCATGGAATTCGATGAGGTGATCATATAGTGACATGAAAGAACCAAAGGCCAAGAATAACCAATATATTTTGGAAGAGAAGGGAGACTCTGTATCAATAAGCCCTATATCTAATGTCAAGGCTTTTTATAAAGCTATAGTAATTAAAAGTATGGTATTGACAGAGGGATAGACAAATACAATAGTGAAATATAATGGAGAACCCTGCATATATAGAACCTTGCAATATGACAGAAATAGCATTACAGATTAGTTGAGAAAGGATGGATTCTTCAATGGACGACTGGATTGTTTAAAACGATGCTCTTATTATGAAAAAAATCTCCACTCTTACACCCAAAGAAATTTCAGAAGGTCTAAAGGCCCACATTTAAAAGAAAAATTTATTAATGTTTAGAAGAAAATTTAAGAGAATATACTTAAGATCTTATAGTATGAAAAACATTTCTTTTAAAAAGGACTAAAGAAAAACAGTAACATAAAAGAAAAGATGGATTTACTTGACCAAAGCTATCATAAGTAAATATAAAAGATAAGCGCAGAAGGGAAGGATATACTTGCTTTTATATAAGGAATCAAAGATCATTATATAGTATGTATTTATAATATATAAAGAGTTTGTATCAGTCAATAAGAAAAATACCCCCAAATCAATAAATGGACAAAGCATAAATTGAGAGACTAAGTTATCCAAGTCACCAATAAACAAATGAAAAATGCTCATGCTCAGAAATGAACCAGAATGTTCAAATTAAACCAGTTAACAAAAAAACATTTCATATTCATTAGACTGGCAAAAATGTAAGTCTAATAATGCCAAGTGTTGGAGAAAATGTGAAGTAAATCTCACATAATGTTGACCGGTGGTTAAGTTGGTCGAAAAACCAGGGAGAGCAATTTGGATATATGTAATTAGTTTATAATGTTCAAATACTTTGATTTAGCAACTTCTTAGTATTTACCTTACATAAACTCTTGCATAGGTGCACAAGGAACCATACTTAGGCATGCTCATTGTGGCTTCCTAACCCAAATATATATTAGAAATAACAAATCAACAAGAGACTGGATGAATGGTATCTTATTTTCACATGGAATATGAAAAAGAAGTTAAATAAAGTAGATCCATATATGTCAAAATGATAAAATTAAGGAAAAAAGCAAGTCAGAGTAAAATGTCTACAATACACAATTCAATGCTATGTTGCTTACAGTTACATATGTATGTAATAAAGTTGGGTAGATGGAAATTACCACCAATTCCTCCCAGTTCCAAAAGTCCATAACACCCCATACACAAAATACATCTTCTATATTTGTGTTTTCTGGGTAACTTTTATCAAGCTATTATAATTCAAAAGACAGAAACAGTTACCTTCTTCCCCAGGAAATTCTTCCCATATCATGGTTTTAATTAACATCTGTAAATGTATCCCCTTTTCCCCAATCTGTCTCCCTGTCCCACATTGCTCCTTCGGATATCAGAGCTGCGTATTGCTATAGTTCCCTAGATATTTCCACTTGGATGCCCACCAAGCACCTAGAACTTAACGAGTGAAAGATGGAACTCATCTTACCTCGCCCCCCTTGCTCTTCGCCTGCCTCAGGTTCCTATTGCAGAGAATGGCTCAGCCATCTAACAGATTACTCGGTGGACAGGATCCCCACCTCCTCCCTCTTCCTCAGTCCCCACATCCAATTACAAAGTACTCTCAATCTCACTTGTCAAATACTTATTTCAGCCTTCCTTTTCTCACCATTCCAAATGTGGAACCATGCCCAAGCCCCCTTGTCTTCAGGCCAGATTATTACCACAGCCTCCTAACTACTCATCTATTCCCCACAATGAAGCTAAAAAGCAAAGCTAACTATGCAAGTTCCAAGTGCAATGCTTCTAGCATGCAAATCTGACCTTGGTATGTCCCCAGCTTAAAATCTTACAATGGTACCTACTTGTCCTTAGGATAAAGGTCAGACTTCTCAATACAGTTACAGGGTTCTTTCTAATATGATGTTTGCCTCTTTCCCCTCCCCATTTTTTACTGTGCCTTCCTCTTCTACTCAGCACTCCAGCTCAAATGAACTTCTTTTAATTCCTTCTTTAGATATGTTTTCTCAGGCCTCTAGGACTTTATTCATGTGATGCTATTATATTTACTCATTGTCCTTCACCTTTATCCAGTTAACTTCTGCCCACTGTATATACTGTTTCTTTTAATTCCCAAGTCTGAATTCTATCATACCCCTCTTTTGTGCTGTTCTTAGGCTGCCACATAGTGGGTACACAGGTTGTACACTGTTCAACTGTAGGGGGCGCTCTTCACATTGGTCTATGCAAATGGTGCCCCTGAAGTTGTGCAATGTGGTAGTCATATCTATAATGTCTCTATCACAGTGCTAACTGCACTGTAATGTAATTGCCTGCTGACTTGTCTTTCTCACTGTTTCATTAAGTAGATAAGGGGCATCACACCTGAGACTAGAAGTCAATTAAAAAAAACAAAAACCACTGACTCTTCACCTTTGTCATGAGGTCATATAAGCACATATCCTCTACTTATACACCAAGATATCATCTCAGGGAAAGAAACAGAAAGGACAGGCCACCTAAGAAACTGAACATTTTTATCCAAATAAAAGTAAGATATAAAAGTAAGTATGCAATGAAATATAAGCTCCATGATAGCAGGGATTTTTGTTTGTTTGTTTGTTTCTGTTCGGTCCATTGCTGATTCCTCTGACTCTAGAAGCAAATCTTAACGCCTGGGAGTCCTGAAGAAAGGTTTGCTGAATGAATGGAGTCATTTGTTTCATGATTATTATTGTAGACTGTACTTCACCTTGATTGAGGGCCCATAAAGAATACTAGAATGGAGCTAGACAAGCATCCATGTTGCTGTTTTGTGTTAAATGAATGGCTCTCCTACATGTATCAGGTTAAGAAATTGCAATTCCTTAGCATCAGTCAGCTTTGTACGGTTCTTTGATTCATCTGGGGACAAGGCAGAAGAAAGAAGAAAAAAACTCATGGGGAGTAGAATCACAAGAAAGGTAAATACACCCTTTGGATTGCCTGGCTTTTTAACAAGTAACATTTATATAGCATCTTACAGACCCACAGAACTTCCACACACGTGATCTCCTTTGCTCTTCTCCAGGGAAGGTAGAGACCGAGCAGCCATTTCCTTCCTGTCAGGATAAGACAGAATCTCTCCACCCTAAATAGAGTTCCTGTTAAAAGTTTCTTTTACATCTTAAAGGTCATAAATGAAAACATAATCATCAGGAGTTGTTTGTTATCTCTCAATTGTGTTTATTTTAAAGGAAGTTTTCTATCTGTTAGAGAAGAAACAGAAAAAAAAGAAAAAACTTTTATGGAACTGGGTTGCTAGGTTAAGGTTTCATAAATTCTTTTCCACCTAATCCTAGGATTCCATGAAAATGCGCTGAGATTTATGGATGTATTAACCAAGAAGGTCTGTCTCTAAATAGTTTAGTGATGATTATGATTTCTTTTGTATTTCCTACTGAAAAATACCACTGAATCTAGTCTTTCCTCCTTTCCCACTCCCAACTACATATTTAAATTCATTCTGTGGTGATGTATTTGTTCCCAAGTTCAACTGAAATCTAAATTAAAAGATAACAGACTAAAGGAACTGCTTGGTCAAGTTTCTATTTTTAAATATTTTTAAACGATATGACTTTAAACACTGGAAAACTCCTGGGTTAGTTTTTTCCTTTATTGTCACTCACATTAGTATGTGTCAGTTATTGTTAAATAGAGTCCTTTTTAACATAGATTTTGAAGAATGGACTTCTTTTAAAAGGAGTACACTGTATCTAACAATTTAGCAATGGATTACGTGTTTGGAGAAATATGATCTTACTTGTTATACCATAATTTAGTTCATGTTCAATAATATTTCACTCAGTTTATTTGATCTTGGCATAATTTGAAGAGATAAATGATATAAACATGTTTCAGTGCCAGCTTAAACAAATTCTATTGATATTTATCTCTGGTAAAATGTGACTTGAGGCTGGATGATAGAATGTCACAGTGTCAGACTAGTTTTTATTAGCTTTTAAATTGTGCTACCCCAGACCAACTGGTGCCTTACGCAAAGAATTATTTCTCAGAGCACCACTGTTGCACATCCATTCTTAATGAGATCGGGCAATGCAGCCATTTACTCATGATGCAAGTAGATTTAGTCTTCTCTATTGTCCATAACTGTGACAAGTGAAAATATATTTATTTTTCCTAGCCTTCATTCAAAAATTGCATAATATCGAAGTACACACTTGTCTTCTTAATTCATTTGCTTCTATGATGCATCGTAATGAAGTAGTTTTTAAAGCTTTTGCCCAGCTATAACTCCAGCTGTTTTCACTGACAGAAATTTTTATGCCAAATCTAGTATTGATCTTCAATTTCAGTATTAGCACCTCACCCTGAAAGGTTAATTTTGCCATCAGTATAACTAAAGCTCAAATTAACTACCTCCCAGCTGAATGTTGCTTCAGTTATTGAAAGCAGAGTACAACTGCTTACAGTAAGTTGCCATCCCATAGCAGCTTTTCTTGATGACATTCAGAAGGGTAACTAATTTGCTTCCAACTCAAAAGATGCCCTGGCAGCAAAAGACCTTCATTCTAGCCTTCAACAGAGCGCTACTCGCCGTTCTCCTCCTGGAAACAAATATCTTCAGAAAAGAAGGGCAGCCCAGGATCCAGCCCCTGGGACTGAGGATGAGAAGCTGCAGGGGCCATGGAGATTTCCTGTGCCTCCAGCGCTGGTGAGCAACTAGGGGGAAGTAAAGGGAAGAATGGAAGAGAAAGCCTTAGGACTTTTAACATTTCAACTGCTTTATATTCCCCAAAGCTATTACCCACATGGGAGGCATATTTCTGTTGTTGTTATTGATTGTTGCCTGTTTTACCCAAAGCGCCCACTTTTTCTTAGTGAAGAAAGAAGAAAAAAAGAGAGCTTACCAGATAAGCAATAATGAAACTAGATTTCTTCATTTACCTTCCATTTCAGAATCAGTTGCATGAAAAGGCAGTATTTATTTAAGTAATTTCGCAATCTAAAGAGTCAAAAGTGTGTGGATGAATTCCTTTAATAATTGTTGGTAACCACCGGAAACTGTACCATTGCAAAAGTGTTGTGGATTGTCAATGAGTTGGTATCTAATGGGGAAAAGCCCAGATATTTTTTAGAAATTAAAACAAAATCTCATTGTGAAGTTGCTGCTCAAAAACACAATATTCATGAAAGTTTTCCAATATAGATAATTTGTGCTTTGATGTTTAAGCTCTACTAAAAGCTCCATGACTTTATGGAACATCTTCTAGAAACTGAATTCTGAAACAAAACCTTCTGGTGTTGCTTTTGTCAGTGAAGTTGTAATAAAATCAAATACGTGCATAAAGGGCTAAACATTAATGTTTTAAAGAGGTCCAACTGCATAAATAACTGCAGTCTAAAAACTCCAATAACTCCAATAATTCCAAGGCTCCAACACTAGAGGAAATATTAAAATATCTAGAGGTTTCTGCAGAATTTCTTGCAATATTTTGGCTCCCCATGATGCAGAGACATGAAAAGAAAGTCCTCCAATCTGAGAGTCATCTTGAAATGAATGGTCTCCAGCCCACACATACTCTTTAAACATCTTGTTCTTTCTTAGGTTATCTTCTGAGAATAAGCACTCAGAATATGAATTATCTTTTCTACAAATCACCACAGTTGTTGATTATGTTTTGATGTAATCTGTAGCTTTAGAGTTGATTCAAGTTGATCACTGCAACATCATTCATTCATTCAATCATTCATTCATTCAATAAACATATTTTGAATTACCTGATGTTTAATTTGTTCCACGAACTATGAAAATGATGGACATAAAATGTCAAACAAAAATGTTCCTGTTCTTTCGGTTGACAGATAAATCAGGAAGACTAATATATAAGCCAAAATTATTTTGCCAGATTGACAAAGGGGTGAACAAAACTACTGGACAAAGGAATGCATAAGCAAATGAATTTATGAGTGAGCATGCAAATTTTGACAATTATAAGTCTTACTTTACGGTGTAAAAAAAGGTTTTGGGGAGAACTGGTTTTATATGAGTCAAGGTGCAAAGAACAGCCAGGACCAGATAACATTTGGCCTTTAATGCAATACTAAGTACTTAAAGCTTTATCCTATAAGCTGATGCTTCTCCAAGTGGTTTCCACAGACCACCAGTGGTCTCCACTGAGCAACCAAGTTGTCCGGAGATGGTCAGGTTACTGTAGAAGTTTAGGTAATAAGCAATTTCATTCATGTACATTTCAGAGATTTGGAATATAAAAGTAATTATGCTTTTTATAGAAAATATGTCATCATTATGATCATTACATTCTTTAAAATTATGCATGTGTTACAGGGAATTAAAATAAAAGTTACAACAAGGACCAGGCAGGTTATGTGTATAAATGAAGCAGGTTGTGTGTAACTTGCTTTTTAGTATCCAAAGCAAAAATGGAACATAAATCTGTGTGCTGGGAAAAGCAAGACATTCAAACTTATATAACCAGAAAAAGTCAATGGTGTTTCTCCTATATGACTTTTTAAATGTACATTATCATCATTAACCATTATTTTCATATCTTAAAAGTGCTTGACACTATGCTAATAATTAGATTATATTGAAGATCAAGCAGAAAAGATCCTTTCTACTATCAAAATTACTGTATTGACTTCTCATTAACATAATTTGGAAAAAATCCATGTTTATCATGCAACTGATAATCTCCATTAATGAACATGTGCATCTGAGAAGGGAAATTGGAGAAATTAACAGGAAGGTAAATATTCAAAAATATGCCCATCCAGCTACAAGGATACATTATACAACACATAGCCAATATTTTATAATAACTGTAAATGGAATATAACTTTTAAAAATTGTGAATCACTGTGTTGTACACCTGAAACTTATATAATTTTGTACATTAGCTATACCTCAATAAAAAAACCTAGCCATTGGTTTTTAATGATAATGACAATACCTATTTGTTGAACACCAAGTATTCTGTTATTACCTTTCAAATGTATTTATTATCTCCCATTTGTAAAATAACTCTTTAAGGAAATTATTATTACCCCCATTTTATACAGATGAGGAGAACAAATTCAGATTCTATTATCTGAAAGTTCTTATAATTACATAACATTACTCATGGTGCTGTGCAAAGAGGCAAAGCCAGAGTTTAACCAAGTTTTGTTGAATTCTAAACCCATGAGCCTTCCCTTTTACTCTGCTACCCTTCCGCTTTAATCCATGTAAAACTGTGCCAACAGCATGCTGAATAACACGCTGAGTTAGTATAATTGTTTTTAAATTGATTTTTAAAACATCCATTTTTAGCAATACTTTTATTTCATACTTTAACCTTTCTTTTCTCCTCTCACTATTTTTTTACCCAAAACATACTTAATAAAGAAGTTCACCAATCTTGAAATAACCATAAACTCTATAAATATAGGAGACAATATTTTCAAAATGTCAGGCTTCATATTGATTATTTATGTCTCTAGTGATAAATTTCATAAATAATTTTCTCCCTATTATTTCTCCTGGAAGTAACCACTGTATTAAAATTCACTGTGTATGAATGTCAAGTTCTACCAGCATAAGGACATTTCCTTAAAAATAGAACTTTTCCTATAATGTTTGACTCTTGAAACTCTTTCCAGCAATTTCAGAAAGTACTCATGGAACCTAATTAAGTTGTTCTTCAGATATTATACTAATAAATTAGATCTTAGATGAATTACTTATTGTGACATGGAGAAAGTCAAGCAAGATAACCTGGACAAATACATTCAGCCTCAAATAAGTAAATGGTCACTGAAGATGATGAACTGAGAAAGGGAAGAGATGGTGATAGAAAATAAAGTATAGCAAAAATAAATGTACATATTCAGCGTTTTCATCAAAAGGCAAAAGAAAACATAGCTAACTGTTTACTCAATCATTCTGTCGTTTCATTGTCATTACAAAAGAAAAAAAATCAATAGTAATTTCCCTCACTATGAGATACAGAATGATAATCCCTGTCATTCCATAGTACTCTTTCTAAACGAAACTCTTTCTATAGCCATGTCAAGTAAGTAAATTGTACATAATTTCTAAACATGATCTACAAATAATTAGCAATCATATTCCTTATTAAAATATAAAGCACTCAATTTGTCTAATTATAAAACTCATCATCTTTCCTCCCCCAAAAGAAAACTAAACTCTTTCTTAAATTCCCATTTTAAGTAATGACACTGTTGTTGGTTTAAACTTTCTCATATCAGGAATAATTTTCATGCCTCTTTCTAGTGTGAGAAATACATTCCCAACTAAACTTTAAGTTAATTTAATTATTACAATAAACTAGCAGTGATAATTAAATTTAATTAGCAAGAAGATTAGAAAATAGAGAATATTTTTTTACGGAAAAAATAACATTTTATTCTTATTACTATTTAAAAATATCAAAGGAGGCAACTAATAAGCACTCAAACATTTCTGAAAATCCACAGAACCATTTACATGTAATACAGCAAAGGAAACCATAAACAAAGCAAAAAGACAACCCTCAAAATGGGAGAAAATATTTGCAAATGAAGCGAACAACAAGGGATTAATCTCCAAAATATACAAACAGCTCATGCAACTCAATATCAAAAAAACAAACAACCCAATGAAAAAATAGAAATTCTAAATAGACATTTCTCCAAAGAAGACATACAGATGGCCAAGAGGCACATGAAAATCTGCTCAACATCACTAATTATTAGAGAAATAAAAATCAAAACTACAATGAGGTATCACCTCGTACCTGTCAGAATGGCCGTCATCAAAAAAATCTACAAACAATGAATGCTGGAAAGGGTGTGGAGGAAAAGGAACCCCCTACACTGTTGGTGGGAATGTAAATTGGTACAGCCACTACAGAAAACAGTATGGAGGTTCCTTAAAAAACTAAAAATAGAGCTACCATATAATACAGCAATCCCACTCCTGGGCATATATCCAGAGAAAACCATAATTTGAAAAGATACATGTACCCCAATGTTCATTGCAGCACTATTTACATAGCTCGGACATGGAAGCAACATAAATGTCCATCGAGGAATGGATAAAGAAGATGTGGTACTTATATACAGTGGAAGATTACTCAGCCATAAAAAAGAATGAAATAATGCTATTTGCAGCAACATGGATGGACCTAGAGATTGCCGTACTGAGTGAAGTAAGTCAGACAGAGAAAGACAAATATCATATGATATCACTTATATGTGGAACCTAAAAAAAAATGGTACAAATGAACCTATTTACAAGACAGAAATAGAATCACAGATGTAGAAAACAAACTTATGATTACCAAGGGGGAAAGGGGGGAGAGGGATAAATTGGGAGGTTGGGATTGACATATACACACTACTATATATATAAAATAGATAACTAATAAGAACCAACTGTATAACACAGGGAACTCTACTCAATACTCTGTAATGGCCTATATGGGAATAGAATCTAAAAAAGAGTAGATATATGTATATGTATAACTGATTAACTTTGCTATACACCAAAAACTAACACAACATTGTAAATCAACTCTACTCCATTAAAAATTAATTAGAAAAAAATAAATGTTGTAATGCACATGGATAAACATATATAAGTATCAATCATACCTTTTGCCTACAAATTCTTAATAAAATGATTATAAGACATTATTGTTTCAGTGCTATAGATTGGTGAAAACTTAACCACACAGGGCAAATATTTTGTTCAAGTTCCAAAAATACATAAAATTTGCCATAAGAAGTTAACAGTAAAATTTGGAACTTCTCACTCTACATCCATGTCCAAACCATTAGACCATCTAAAACGTGTTTTTAAAAAGCATATCATTGCTCCTGCATAGAATTCTGCTGAGTTTGGAGTCTTTTATTATTTCTTCAGCATGAAAAATAATGGCAGAAAAGCCAAATTAAATGTGACAGAACAGAGGGCAGACAGCAGAAGCAAGAAGAACTACAATCCTGTAGCCTGTGGAACAAAAACCACATTCACAGAAAGATAGACAAGATGAAAAGGCAGAGGGCTATGTACCAGATGAAGGAACAAGATAAAACCCCAGAAAAACAACTAAATGATGTCGAGATAAGCAACCTTCCAGAAAAAGAATTCAGAATAATGATAGTGAAGATGATCCAGGACCTCGGAAAAACAATGGAGGCAAAGATTGAGAAGATGCAAGAAATGTTTAAAAAAAGACCTAGAAGAATTAAAGAACAAACAAACAGAGAAGAACAATACAATAACTGAAATGAAAACTACACTAGAAGGAATCAAAAGCAGAATAACTGAGGCAGAAGAACGGGTAAGTGACCTGGAAGACAGAATGGTGGAATTCACTGCTGCAGAACAGAATAAAGAAAAAAAAATGAAAAGAAATGAAGACAGCCTAAGAGACCTCTGGGACAACATTAAACGCAACAACATTCGCATTATAGGGGTCCCAGAAGGAGAAGAGAGAGAGAAAGGACCCGAGAAAATATTTGAAGAGATTATAGTCTAAAACTTCCCTAACATGGGAAAGCAAATAGCCACCCAGGTCCAGGAAGCGCAGCGAGTCCCATACAGGATAAACCCAAGGAGAAACACGCCGAGACACATAGTAATCAAATTGGCAAAAATTAAAGACAAAGAAAAATTATTGAACACAGCAAGGGAAAAATGACAAATAATATACAAGGGAACTCCCATAAGGTTAAGAGCTGATCTCTCAGCAGGAACTCTACAAGCCAGAAGGGGGTGGCATGATACAATTAAAGTGAGGAAAGGGAAGAATGTACAACCAAGATTACTCTAACTGGCAAGGATCTCATTCAGATTTTATGGAGAAATCAAAAGCTTTACAGACAAGCAAAAGCTAAGAGAATTCAGCACCACCAAACCAGCTCTACAACAAACGCTAAAGGAACTTCTGTAAGTGGGAAACACAAGAGAAGAAAAGGACCTAAAAAAACAAACCCAAAACAATTAAGAAAATGGTCATAGGAACATACATATCAATAATTACCTTAAACGTGAATGGATTAAATGCTCCAACCAAAAGACACAGGCTTGCTGAATGGATACAAAAACAAGACCCATATATATGCTGTCTACAAGAGACCTGCTTCAGACCTAGGGACACATACAGACTGAAAGTGAGGGGATGGGAAAAGATATTCCATGCAAATGGAAATCAAAAGAAAGCTGGAGTAGCAATAATCATATCAGATAAAATAGACTTTAAAATAAAGAATGTTACAAGAGACAAGGAAGGACACTACATAATGATCAAGGGATCAATCCAAGAAGAAAATATAACAATTATAAATATATATGCACCCAACATAGGAGCACCTCAATACATAAGGCAACTGCTAACAACTCTAAAAGAGGAAATCAACAGGAACACAATAATAGTGGGGGACTTTAACACCTCACTTACACCAATGGACAGATCATCCACACAGAAAATCAATAAGGAAACACAAGCTTTAAATGACACAATAGACCAGATAGATCTAATTGATATTTATAGGACATTCCATCCTAAAACAGCAGATTACACTTTCTTCTCAAGTGCGCATGGAACATTATCCAGGATAGATCACATCTTGGGTCACAAATCAAGCCTCAGTAAATTTAAGAAAATTGAAATCATATCAAGCATCTTTTCTGACCACAACGCTATGAGATTAGAAATGAATTGCAGCGGAAAAAACATAAAAAACACAAACACATGGAGGCTAAACACTACGTTACTAAATAACCAAGGGATCACTGAAGAAGTCAAAGAGGAAATCAAAAAATACTTAGGGACAAATGACAATGAATGCACGACAATCCAAAACCTATGGGATGCAGCAAAAGCGGTTCTAAAAGGGAAGTTTATGGCTATACAAGCCTACCTCAAGAAACAAGAAAAATCTCAAATAAATAATCTAACCTTACACCTAAAGGAACTAGAGAAAGAAGAACAAACAAAACACAAAGTTAGCAGAAGGAAAGAAATCATAAAGATCAGAGCAGAAATAAATGAAATAGAAACAAAGAAAACAATAGCAAAGATCAGTAAAACTAAAAGCTGGTTCTTTGAGAAGATAAACACAATTGATAAACCATTAGCCAGACTCATCGAGAAAAAGAGGGAGAGGACTCAAATCAATAAAATTAGAAATGAAAAAGGAGAAGTTACAACAGACACCGCAGAAATACAAAGCATCCTAAGAGATTACTACAAGCAACTCTATGCCAATAAAATGGACAACCTGGAAGAAATGGACAAATTCTTAGAAAGGTATAACCTTCCAAGACTGAACCAGGAAGAAATAGGAAATATGAAGAGACCAATCACAAGTAATGAAATTGAAACTGATTAAAAATCTTCCAACAAACAAAAGTCCAGGACCAGATGGCTTCACAGGTGAATTCTATCAAACATTTAGAGAAGAGCTAACACCCTTCCTTCTCAAACTCTTCCAAAAAATTGCAGAGGAAGGAACACTCCCAAACTCATTCTATGAGGCCACCATCACCCTGATACCAAAACCAGACAAAGATACTACAAAAAAAGAAAATTACAGCCTAATATCACTGATGAATATAGATGCAAAAATCCTCCACAAAATACTAGCAAACAGAATCCAACAACACATTAAAAGGATCATAGACCATGATCAAGTGGGATTTATCCCAGGGATGCACGAATTCTTCAATATACGCAAATCAATCAATGTGATACACCATATTAACAAATTGAAGAATAAAAACCATATGATCATCTCAATAGATGCAGAAAAAGCTTTTGACAAAATTCAAAACCCATTTATGATAAAAACTCTCCAGAAAGTGGGCATAGAGGGAAACTACCTCAACATAATAAAGGCCTTATATGACAAACCCACAGCAAACATCATTCTCAATGGTGAAAAACTGAAAGCATTTCCTGTAAGATCAGGAACAAGACAAGGATGTCCATTCTCACCACTATTATTCAACATAGTTTTGGACGTCCTAGCCTCGGCAATCAGAGAAGAAAAAGGAATAAAAGGAATACAAATTGGAAAAGAAGTAAAACTGTCACTGTTTGCAGATGACATGATACTGTACACAGAGAATCCTAAAGATGCCACCAGAAAACTACTAGAGTTAATCAATGAATTTGGTAAAGTTGCAGGATACAAAATTAATGCACAGAAATCTCTTGCATTCCTATACACTAACGACGAAAAGTCTGAAAGAGAAATGAAGGAAACACTCCCATTTACCATTGCAACAAAAAGAATAAAATACCTAGGGATAAACCTACCTAGGAGACAAAAGACCTGTATGAAGAAAACTATAAGACACTGATGAAAGAAATTAAAGATGATACCAACAGATGGAGAGATATACCATGTTCTTGGATTGGAAGAATCAATATTGTGAAAATGACTATACTACCCAAAGCAATCTACAGATTCAATGCAATCCCTATCAAATTACCAGTGGCATTTTTTACGGAACTAGAACAAAAAATCTTAAAATTTGTATGGAGATACAAAAGACCCAGAATAGCCAAAGCAGTCTTGAGAAAGAAAAACGGAGCTGGAGGAATCAGACTCCCTGACTTCAGACTATACTACAAAGCTACAGTAATGAAGACAATATGGTACTGGCACAAAAACAGAAAGATAGATCAATGGAACAGGATAGAAAGCTCAGAGGGAAACCCACGCACCTATGGTCAACTAATCTATGACAAAGGAGGCAAGGATATACAATGGAGAAAGGACAATCTCTTCAATAAGTTGTGCTGGGAAAACGGGACAGCTACAAGTAAAAGAATGAAATTAGAACACTCCCTAACACCATACACAAAAATAAACTCAAAATGGATTAGAGACCTAAATGTAAGACTGAGCACTATAAAACTCTTAGAGGAAAACATAGGAAGAATACTCTGACATAAATCACAGCAAGATCTTTTTTGATCCACCTCCTAGAGTAATGGAAATAAAAACAAAAATAAACAAATGGGACCTAATGAAATTTCAAAGCTTTTGCACAGCAAAGGAAACCATAAACAAGATGAAAAGACAGCCCTCAGAATGGGAGAAAATATTTGCAAACGAATCAACGGACAAAGGATTAATCTCCAAAATACATAAACAGCTCATGCAGCTCAATATTAAAAAAACAAACAACCCAATCCAAAAATGGGCAGAAGACCTAAATAGACATTTCTCCAAAGAAGACATACAGATGGCCAAGAAGCACATGAAAAGATGCTCAACATCACTAATTATTAGAGAAATGCAAATCAAAACTACAATGAGGTATCACCTCACACCAGTTAGAATGGGCATCATCAGAAAATCTACAAACGATAAATGCTGGAGAGGGTGTGGAGGAAAGGGAACCCTCTTGCACTGTTGGTGGGAATGTAAATTGATACAGCCACTATGGAGAACAGTATGGAGGTTCCCTAAAAAACTAAAAATAGAATTACCATATGACCCAGCAATCCCACTACTGGGCATATATCCAGAGAAAACCATAATTCAAAAAGACACATGCACCCCAATGTTCATTGCAGCAGTATTTACAATAGCCAGGTCATGGAAGCAACTGAAATGCCCATTGACAGACGAATGGATAAAGAAGATGTGGTACATATATACAATGGAATATTACTCAGCCATAAAAAGGAATGAAATTGGGTCATTTGTTGAGACGTGGATGGATCTAGAGACTGTCTTACAGAGTGAAGTAAGTCAGAAAGAGAAAAACAAATATCGTATATTAACGCATATATGTGGAACCTAGAAAAATGGTGCAGATGAACAGGTTTTCAGGGCAGAAATTGAGACACAGGTGTAGAGAACAAATGTATGGGCACCAAGGGGGGAAAGCGGTGGGGGGGTAGTGGTGGTGGTGTGATGAATTGGGCGATTGGGATTGACATGTATACACTGATGTGTGTAAAATTGATGACTGATAAGAACCTGCTGTATATTAAAAAAAAAAGTGTGACAGAAAGTTGGTAATGCAGTCATTTCCATTTTTCTGACAGTGATTTATTCTTGAATCTGTAATACAAAAATATAATGAGATTCTTCCAGAATTAAAAGCAAAAGTTTTCTGAGACAGAAAATACGTGCCTTTACTTCCTCTCTAATTAACAAGAGAAAAATAAACATAGCATCTGGGGCATGAGCATGCTAAAACAACACTACTATGTAAATACTACTATTCAACCCATTTTCAAGATCCTGGTCAGAACACTTTCAAATACTTTGGTGTTACTCCCATGTTAGAAATACACGGTATTATTTTAAATAGGGAATATTTCTAAATACATTTTATGATTATCTAAATAACAAAAATAAACAAACAAACAAAAACTCTGGCTAGATCCAGAATCATTTCTTCTAAACTCATAGTCTAAGAATAGTCACTGGACTTTATCTTCATGCAGTTCACAAATGGCAGTTGGATAAAAGAGGTAGCAAGGAACACTTGAAAATGTCTTTCTCCCCAAAAGATATTCTAATAAATCGTTTCAGGGGAATCAAAATTTATCAAGAGGAGAGTGATTCTTAAAGAAATGTGTCTGTTTGAAGGATTCACTAATTTAACATTTATATATTGATTGCCATATAAATGCCAGGATCATGCTGGGAAAAAGATGCACAAGACATTATTCCTATTCCCCAGATGGCTTACAATTCATTGGGAAGCTAATATATGAACACAAACAAGTGGGATACCAGGCAGTAGAAATTGTAATAAAGACACTTCTGAAGAAAAGCATCCCAGGAACTCACTGAAGAAGTTCACTGGCAGCTGGGGCAATTAGAAGAGCTCCCTGTGGGCATCAAATCCAAAAAGCAATGTGGCATTTGTGTTAGTAGATCTATGGGAGCAGAACTGCTGTCTGAGGAGATTGTGTAAAGCAAAACAATAGATGTGCATGAGATGGAAATAAACAGGGTCACCACCAAGTGGGGTTTCAGGACAAATAACCGGGAAGTGATGGGTTGGATCAATTAGTGGAAAGAGAATCTGAAATTGAGGTTAAGATTTAATAAGGTACTAAATGGAGCACACCTAGCAGAACATCAGGAATAATTGTTATATCCTAAATGGGAAGCAAGGGTGTATTCCATTTTTGCTAGTCTGAAAATATCACTTGCCCTTGTTGAAGTGGCCCCCATCTGAACATGTATGAGAATCACCGTCACAGAAAATAATTCAGAATCATTTATAAATATGATTTGTTGGGCCAAATCAGTAAAACGTAAAATTCATAAATCAGGCTGGTTTTGCTCTCTCCGTTAACAATAGTCTGTGACCATCATGTTTCTTATCAGCATCTATTTCGGGGAATATGCCCAGACATGAGTAGCCTTTTGCTAATATGTAAAAAACAAAACGCTCCATCCAATCAGTGGATTTGCTTGGACATTTTATAATATCATAAGTGCAATTCAAAGAGGACTCGCCAAAACCACACCGGGTTTTCAGGGAGCAGCATGGGTGATGGTGCACATTTCCTCCCTGGGATCGAGTCTCAGCCACTTACCAAGCCAACACCGAGCACCACGAGCCATGACCCTCGCATTTGAAGCAACGTGCCACGACGCAAACACAAAGAAAGACGTGGCATGGGATTCTTCACTTTCTTCGTATCCACTTGTTTTTGTAGATATATTAATAAATATATAAGAAGCATTTTGGAAAAAATCATTAAGCTAAACTCTATCTCTTTACCACTTGCAGAAATATTTTCAACACTGAATTATTCCATTTTAATTAGGTTATTTAATTTTTACTTCATTATTAATGATGAACAGTAGAAAATATATGCTAAAATGATACACTAACATTTAAAATACTTTAAAATGTAGTTGTAAATTTAGAATGTAAACGTCTAAACACACTTTTTATAATTACATGTTTTCATTTTCATGAATTTACATGTATACATGTATAATATCATGTTGGCACCAAGTGCATTTATTGAATACTGAACCAGTGCTTTATATGTACTATTACTAGGCTTGAAACAATACTGCATGCTAGATATTTTTAATTCATTCTGCAGATGAGGAAACTAAATCCAGAGGGGTAATTTGCCCAAGGTTATAATGCTTGTACAAGGAGAAGCTAAAATTTTAAAGGTCTCTAGCTATAAAATGTGGGGTTTTTTTGTTATTTTAAAGACACTCAATTGAATTCTTAGTATGTTTAGGCTGTAAGACTTTCCATGTTGATTTCATCTAATCCTCATAAAAATTCTATATAGTACATCATACTATGGAACCTGTTTTACAAAGTGAAAACCAAGGCAGTGAAAAGTTAAATAAGTTATCCACATTCATTTGGTGGTGAGCAGTGGTGTCTAGTTATGTAATTCAATAGAGCAAAGATATAAATTAATTTTTCTATATGAAACGTAGAACAGCATTTGTTTCCTAAATTAATTTAACTCAACACTACTATTGTTATTATGATGTGATCTTTTAATGCTTTGGGATCTAAGTATTGTGTTGCTCCCAGTAGGTCCTAAGCCTTTGGTGGATATGTTTCTTCGCATTTTAATGTTGTATCTATTTTGAAAAATCCTTCTGAAGTCTATGGTTCACTGGAATAGACGCTACTGGAAAAAAAAAGCCTAGGAGAGGTCAATTATTAAACTAGGACAGAATAAATATAGTATAAGATTTGCCTACCATTTGCTAATCTGCATGTGGTTTATAATTTCACATACAACAAACATTGATTCTCTATTCATTTTAAAATATAAAATACCTAACATTCACTTGTTGTATTTGAAAGAAAATGAATAGATCTATCAATATAAAAATGCCTTATTTTGTTCAAAAACTATACAAGCTTAGCAATTACATAATTCTCCATTAGTCATTACTTATGTCTGACACATTGATTATTACCTCTCCCCGCTCCCACGCTGACTCATTGAAAAGGAAAGAAAAATATGCTTGAATGGGTTCTACTTTGTACTTTTCAATAAAATGTTGAAACTAGATGTTTTAAGCTAGATACTGACTTCTTACCTGCATGCAAAGTATTTGCCTATTTAAAAAAATCTAAAATATAATAGTTGACTTTGCAGAGTCCAGTGGTTAGCCCACCGCCCAGCAAAGAAGACACACAGTGAAAATGCCTTCTCTCTGTGTGGCGTCCCCTCCACTACTAGCAGTTTACAGAGAGAGAGCAGTGTTTGCCCCTGTTGGAGTGTGGTCTGGGCATTGTCTGAGCTTGGCCTTCTCAGGAACAGATGTCTTACTAGTGGTACCATACAACTCTATATCTTATCTGCAGGGTGATCCTTGTTGTTTTTTTAAAGGTTATATTCCATGTGTAGTTATTATAAAGTAGTGGTTATATTTGCCATTGTACAACAATATATCCTTATAGCTTATTTTATACCTAATAGTTTGTACCTCTTAATCCACTACCCCTATCTTGCCCCTCTCCTTTTCCCTCTCCTCTCTGGTAACCATTAGCTTGTTCTCTTTATCTGTGAGTCTGTTTTGGTATATTCCACTAGTTTGTTGTGTTTTTTAGATTCCACATAAAAGTGATATCATACAGTATTTGTATTAGTCTGACTTATTTCACTTAACATAATACCCTCCTAGTCCATCCATGTTGTTGCTGATGGCAAAATTTCATTCTTTTTAATAGCTGAGTAGTAGTCCATTGTATATATATGCCACATCTTCTTTATCCATTCATCTGTTGATGGACACAGGTTGCTTCTATCTCTTGGCAATTGTAAATAATGCTGCTATGAACATTGGGGTGCATGTATCTTTTCAAATTAGTATTTTGTTTTTTTCAGATATACCCAGGAGTAACCTTTGGTTTTGGCAGTCCAAAAACAATTTCTAGTCTCCAAGCTTGTTCCTAATCCTCTCGCCTTACATGCATCATATATAGAGAGGATAGATGTTTCTTCAGACCAATTGATGTTGCACTGCATCTTCAACTTATAC
Organism: Eubalaena glacialis; assembly: GCF_028564815.1. NCBI lineage: Eukaryota > Metazoa > Chordata > Mammalia > Artiodactyla > Balaenidae > Eubalaena > Eubalaena glacialis. The sequence continues at coordinate 116,522,073 of NC_083721.1, forward strand.
AACCAGCCTGAGACAGAACCAGCTAAGCCGATGCTGCCATGTAGAAAGCCCAGCCTTGTGTGATTTTTCACACTACCATAAGGCTAGCCAGAGGGCTCAAGAAATGATATTTTCTTATATTGGTGATTAGAGAATCTCAGAAATTTAGAGCCATGAGACATCTTTTAGCTTATGTAGACCAGCTCCTTTATTTCTCAGGGAAAGAAACTCAATCCCAGAGAAGTGTAGTGGCCTTTCTTACCCCACGCAGTGAGTGAGGAGCAGACTCATGGCTAGAGTTCATGTTTTCTGACTGAGTGTCCTTTCCTGTCAGTTCCAGCTCCCTTCCACCTTCTGCATGACGTCAGCAGGGAAGAATGTTTAGAGCCGGCAGTTGTTGGTTTCTCCTCCTCCCAATGCATTGTGACAGTTTTGGGAAAAGTGGGGACCCCTGAGGGAGCGGACGAGGGTGCATTCTGACTCCCTGTTTGACTCATGTCAGCATAGCCCCTTCCCATTTGGGGGGTGCCCCTGCCCCTCCCCGTTTAAGTCTTCCAGTTTATACTAAGTTGGCATTGCTTTTCTCAGGTCAAGAATTGACTAAACAGGAGCACGGGGGAGGGTTGGTATTTTTGTCTGTTTGCTCTTGCTGTAAAGTTCAGGCCATGTAGGGGTCATTCTGAATTTGAGCGGATATTAGAGTGAAATGTGAGAGCAGGAGAACACTTTTCCAGATGAATCTGTATTTAATTAGGCAGTCAAGCCAATCTAACTCTGACACTTGACAGCTTAACTTTCTGATATTGAAAAGCAATTTGTGAGGTACAGCATTTATTAAAAATAAACATAAAGGCCAAACTAAGATGTTAACATTTAAGGTGATGGACAGTAATATTGTTATATCTAATCCCAATGGCATTATAATTATCTTACTAATTATACCAACCTTATCACCTTAACTTTTCTCAGCACTTAGAAAGGATGTTATAATAGAAAATTCCATGGATGAATTTTAAGTAAAAGACAATTATACCCCAAAATATCATCTTTTTAAGTTTAACTAGAAAATTACATAGAAAAAATGTAAAATATAAGGATGAGTTCAAAAGCAAAAAAATAAATCATTTATATAATTTTATAACAATTATTTACTATATGGTTGTTTCAATATTCACTTAATTCTGTTTACTGTTTCATCTTTTTATGTCAGAATGTTTATACTGACATCTATGCTTAGTATAACAAGAAGCCAGTATCAATTTACATAGTAGGAGATACTGTTAGTTTCTTTTTGTGGATAGTTATCAAATAAATGGAAATTAAAACAATGAAACATCATTTTATATCTATGAAATTCATACAAAATATCTGCTTAGTATGTTGAAATTGTTAGACTTCAAAATATGTGGTTAATTGTAAGGTCATTAAGCCCTAAAAAACTTTACATTAAGCCCTAAAAATCTAGCTCTCTGTAACCCAGTAATATCATCCCATTCAGTTTGGGCTAAAATATATATATAAGTTTCTTATTACAAAGTTTTTTTCTAATATCAAAAATCTGGATATTGTAACTGGTTAGAAATTTTGGAACTAAAGTATGGCAAAGCAACTGTCGGCATGTTCTATAGCCATTAAAAAATATAATTTAAAGACCAGGTGTTAATATGAAAAAACATTTATGTTTTAACAAAATGTGAAAAAATAGAATACATGTGGTTGTTGGCAGCATGTCTTTTTCATCATGTGAGGAACACAGAAGGGAAAGCCAGAAAATGAAAACTGATTTATGCTACGTGGCGTTTTGTTTCTCTCATTGTGTTAGCTAGTTCAGTTAAAAACATGATGTCTCTGGTATCACAAACAAGATGTAAGATATGAAATAAAAGTTAATGTTTAAAAAAAAATCAGGACTTTCTCTAAGAAATGAAACAGATTAAAGATATCACTTCCAAAATCACAGAAAACAATGAATCCCTATAAAAAGACAAATTACATAAGCAAAACCATAAATTTAAAAAGTAAAAATTAAGCCATGGAAAAAATGATGCAATATTTTGATTTTTTTCCGAATGCCACTGACATTTTTATAGATGAACAATGATATTATATAAACGATTTCTAAACTGACGCTTGCGTATTCAATTTGTGTGTGAAATTCATTTCTCATCTCTCTATCCTGAGGCCATTGTAGAAAAATACTTTGAGCTAAACCAACTGGTTAATCCTTAGATTTCTATCCCCCCAGCATATAACTGTTTGCTACCTTTGAACTATGATGAAATCATTGAAGTATCTAGAGTGAAGCTTTAAAAAAATCTATTTAACAAATTAGTAATTCATGTTCACATGGCAACAAATATTTAGTTATCTTTTTCAAAAAAGAAGTTTTTGAAAAGTATTTGTTGCAATTAAGATTTAGGTAGAAAAAAAGTACATACTGATGTCCACCACATATTACAAATAAAGGTGAGCATAACACATTGCATCTATATGTCAGCTAGGTAGCTTTTGAAACTGATGTTAAATGCAAAACAACATTCTAAGGTAGCTTTTTAGTAAAAAATCCCAGATGATTTTGTGGGATTCGAGAATAAAAGGAATCTGTGCATTACTTCTGAGGTAGACATCCAAGAAAAAGGAGCAAGACTCCAAAGAGGAAATGACTGTAGATTATGTAGGTATCTAGTCATGTGGACCTCAGACAAGTTCTCAGAGATTTCCTGGGCCCCAGGAGCTTGAGTTGCTGATGCTCCCAGGAGTGGCAGAGGAGAAAGAAGGAAAGCAGCAATCAGCTTTTGGGGGAGCCCAAAAGATGTTATTGGTAACATGTGAGGACTGGTGGCTGAGCTCCAAATAAGCCAATGGATGCCTCCAAAGATGCTAGTTTGAATAGATGTCTTTTAGAGCCAGATAGACATCTATTCTGTAGTTCCTGCAAGACTCAAAACTGAATGAGAACATAGAAAACATAGATGGGATCCTCCAATCGACTAAGTTGTTGTCACCTTGACTGTGCAGAGTAAATGTTTGCTAAGTGATTAAAGCCTACAAATGCCCTGTCTTGGTTTGAGAAGTTAATTCAACCTTATTGTTAATTAGGGGGAAATTTCTGCCAGAAGTCTGCAGAAAATCTGTAACATGGTACTTAAAAGAAAGATGGTAGCATCCTTTTTAGAGATTTATAAGGATAAATAATCATATTTTAAAAGCGCAGATGCAAGGGAAAAACTAACAAGAAAAAAGAAAAAAATGTTAAAGCAATGCACAATAAAAAAAGAAATAAAAATAAGAAAAGGCATGTGAAGTTCAGATAAAAATCTAACTTCTAATTATTCAGCATTATAAAATTATTTTAATATTTCATAGAAAATGCCAAATTCAACATCATTTTTTTAACTATGATTTTATTTTATTTATTTATTTTTTAACATCTTTTTTGGAGTATAATTGCTTTACAATGGTGTGTTACTTTCTGCTTTATAACAAAGGGAATCAGTTATACATATACATATGTTCCCATATCTCTTCCCTCTTGCATCTCCCTCCCACCCTCCCTATCCCACCCCTCTAGGTGGTCACAAAGCACCAAGCTGATCTCCCTGTGCTATGCGGCTGCTTCCCACTAGCTATCTATTTTACATTTGGTAGTGTATATATGTCCATGCCACTCTCTCACTTTGTCACAGCTTACCCTTCCCCCTCCCCATATCCTCAAGTCCAACATCATTTTTATATAAAAGGAATAATTTTTTCTTCTTCCCACCATCTCCACTCCAGGCTCCATAGCTTCAGTTAAAATATTTTATTATCCAAGAAATATGAAGGGAATCATGGAACTTCCGAATTAGAACGGCTGTTGGAGTTGTTCAGCTCTTTGTTTCTCATCTTTCCAAGGATAAGGATCACCTGGAGGTTCTGTCAAATGCATGGCTTCCCGGCCTTGCCCTGAGAATTCGGATTCAGTGGGCTTGGAGTGAATTGGGGAATTTGTATTTTGAGTAAGTACAAGTACCTCAGATGATCCTTATCATGACAAAATTTTGGAAACGATGGAAACTTTTAGCCCAGCTCCATTTCTTCAGAGAGGAAGAGGATGAATCCAAAGGTCACATGGACAGTTAGTCAGCCCGGATGTGCAGCTCCTGTGATTTCTCTCTTTTTCCTAACTTCGTGGGAGATTTCAACTATGATCTCAGTAAGAGTTCCAGATGGTTTCAACAAAAAGACCAGACAAATTTGGTAAAAATACATGGAACAAACAATAAGAAAGCACACGGATTTTTTCATTTACAAAAATCTGTATTAAAACATATGTTTTACAACACATTCACTGTTTACAAGCCTATATCGCAATATCGTATAATAATAGCTTGAAAAGTATATATATATATATATATTTATATAATATTAGGACAGTTAGTTCAAAGTCAGACATCTGAGCCCCTCAGCTCTTCGATCCCCTTGAGCTTCATGGGAGAGGGAATGGGGTTACGGTAAAGGACAGGTTGAGATGTTGCAGAAGAGAGATCCTTGATGTCCTAGTTTGCCACAAAAATTTCCACTTTTATATGTTTTATGTATCAGTCTTTAGCATAAAATTTCATGTAAATAAACAATTTTGCTTGGCTAAAACCCTTCTGGAACAACTGCATTGCAGCTAGGTTAATCACACAAAGATAGATATTTCAATCAGCAACAGTTAAATCCAAAATAACTTACCTTCCTCATAAATACAGGTGAACAGCAGACAGGAGGGATATAATCACATTCTCCCCAAATTAGAATATTTTAACATAAGTTGTCAATCTAAGGAGAATCAATACCAAAAGAAATGACGAAAGCCAATCTAATAATCTAGGTTACGTACTCATCATTTTTTCCTACCCTATGCGTGTCTAATACCCATCTCTTACTGCCTGGAATTAAGTTTTGTGGATTTGTTGGCTAGAGAAGAATGATGAATCAGGGCTATTAGATTAAAGCTATTTTCTTTAATCTGTGAAGCTAATAACTATGCTAATAGGAACTATATGATAATGAGTTTTCTAAAGAGAGTCCCCAACACTGCTTTACATCAGCACAGTACAACTTAATGACCACATCTGGGTGGGAATTAGTAGTTGGCACAATGAGCTTATACTCAACACAGAGCCAAAACTTGGCTCTTTAACCAAATAGTTTTTATAACCGAAAATTAACTTTCTAAGAGATTACACATTTCAAGTCTTAGACATACCAAAGATTCTAAAATGATAGGCTGATACACCTATTTGGATCACACTTCTTTTTTCTTGTTCTAGTATTATTTTTTATCTCTTCCTCCCCCTAAGGTCGTCAAGGCTTGCTGTCATTTAGCTCCGAGAATCATAACAAAAGTTCTGTAAGAGAAGATTGACAATACTAATTATTGGAAACAGTTTCTGGATTTCTAGTTGCCTTGTCAGATCTCTCAGTGCCATCCTAAATGACTAAATTTTTTTCAGGCATATGTGGTGGTTTTAAAAGTCAAACTGATTAGTGTAGATTTGATTTTTCTCTATGTAATACAGAAGTAGGTGGTTTTTGAGTAGAACCCAGTGCAGAAACCCAGCTTAGGGTTTCTGGTTGCAAACAACAGAAAATGACTCTGGTTAATTTAAGTCACAAAAGAATTTATTGAAACTATATCACAGGTGTTCATAGAATAGACTGACATTTCTTGTTAGACTTCTTTTCTGAACGTGAGTGATCAGACCTCAGGTCAACAGAAAACTAAAAAATACACCAAGCACTTGTGGACTGTTAATTGAATTTATTTCAAATAATCTGAAAAGAAAAAAAGAAGTCTCATCCCTTTTCTACTTTGTTCAACAAACCTCAGATGCTTAATGAGTGCTTACTGTGAGTTACTTCTTACTTTATAAAATTAAAATTTGATACATTAAACATTATTACTTCACAAAGAATTCTTCACTTATGTTATCTCTAGAGAAACATGGAAACATGGAATATTGATTGGATGAGTGCATACAGTTTTTTCATAACTTTTGAATTGCTCTACCCTAAATAAATTGAAACATTACTCTGGAAGAAAGATGAACTGTAGAGTCCAGATCAAGTGCAATGGAATGGCACTGACATGGGTCCAAGGCAATGGCTCTCTTCCACTATAGCATGCTGCCTTCTCATTAGTGAGGGAACGAGTAATTCCAAATTGGAGAGGGTTGAGTTCACACAGGGACTTAAAGAATGGAAGAAATTTCAGGAGGTAGCTTGGCAGAGGGAGGGAGAACAAGTCATTTGTCATAAGAATGTTCTGGGAGGATGACAAGCACTATGTAGTATGGTCTTTGTTGAGGGGTATAGTTAGAAATAAGTCTAGAGAAACAGGTAAAGACGAAATTCTGGTGGGTCACATTTAAGTCAAAAAGGAAAAATGTCACAGATTCTCATGGAATGGGTATTAATGTTGTAAACAGTCTCAAAAAATGGTCTGTAACCAAGAAGGGCTGGACAAAAGGAATCACCAAGGAAATATCAAATACAAAACAAAATAGTGTCACTAGGGAGAGGCTGGCACTCCAGAATGGCTCCTGCCATGTTCTTGATGCTGCTAACTGAACTACAATGCCACAGTGTATAATTTCTAAATGGCTTCTGTTCTTTTGTATCACTCACTCAAGATTCAAAGTGATAAGTAGGAACGTCTGGCTAGCCGAACATAGGTTACTCCCCTGTTCCATAGCTGCTGGGGGTGGGTGGCAGTGATGGGTGGAGATTACCTTTACATACATTCTCTAGAGGAGATGGCATCCAGCCTCCTGCTATAATTCATACAATGTGAGATTTCTTCCAAATATGATGGGTTCAACTGCTAGAAAGTCAAACTAAGTTATTATATCTGATCCAGGGAGTGAAATCTGTTAACCAGAGTTGGCTCTATCTAAGGTATATTAAAGAAAGGAGAAACTATGTAATGTAGCACAGAACCTGGCTAGGAAACCATTGGTAGGCTGGGTTAATGAGAGTGTGAAAATGTGAGGGGTAATCTTAGCCTCACCTGGGCATGCAACTCCAGGGATAGCTCCACCTCCTTCTATATAAACTAAAGGACAAAGAGAATGAAAGCTGTGCTTCAGTAGGAACCTGGTTGTACTTTCTGTTGGTAATATTCCTGGGAAATTACTACACCTGATCCTTTAGAACTCCAGATTTCCCAAATGGATATCAATAATACAGTCGATCTATGTTGAGGTAAAAGTCTAGAAGAAAGGCACGTGCTGATCTTTGTTTCTTTTGTCATCTATCAATGTGGTATTCAAGGTCAGTGTTTTCCCTGACATTAGTAAGGAGGCATGGTTCTCACTGAAAATACCTTAAAAGTGCCAGCTCTCATTTTCAACGATGAAAAGAATATAGAATACAAGAAAACAATCGTCAAACACAAACACACACAGACACAGAGTGGAGCCAAAGCATCAGTGACAAGGAAAGAAGATTTACAAAGATGTTGCCACTAGGTCCTCCATGCTGGCTAACTGAACTGCTGCCACCAACTTTAAAATACTACACAAAGCTGGTCAAATGCTCAGTATCCAAGAGATTGTTGAGGCATGTTGGTTGAATTGGATTGACTTGGACTTTCAAGGGTTATCATCTGTATTTTCATAAATGCCACTCTTCAATGATATTTTGGACTTTGAAGTTCATTATCAATTTGGATCAATACACTTTTCTATTACTCAAGAGTTGATAAAATATTTAAACAAGAAGAATGAGGCCCAGCATCTACATCCTGACCTTCGTTATTTCAGCTTCATTCTTTTTATTATGACATTAGTTTAGACAAAAACAAAAAAATGAGGAGGTGAGATATCACAGCTGGTTCCAAAGCAGTTCCAATTTTGGCAATTCACATCAATTATTTTAAAATGTATTCACTGGAGGATCTTTCTTACACATGACCATGACACTGGCTATAAACCATTTCCGTCACTGGTCAGTTTTAGGAGAGATTTAGGGGAAATATCACATCAATTGCTAAGAAATTGTATTCATTATTCATTTAAACTAATATCTCCTGGTATAGGGTAAAAAACGTGTGTTCATACTGATGTTACCACATCTGAAAGTTTCTACATCCCTGATAATACACAATTAAGCCCAAATACTAAGTATGACATCATAATATGTAACTGGTTATGTTTACCATAAAATTAAACCCACATGCCTAATCCTCTACTTGATAAAACCTTTAATTGTATTATTTCATTTAATAACCTTCACAACTACCATACAAAAAAGGTATTATTATTGTTTCTATTTCAAGGATAAGGAAATGCAAGCATGGATGTTTAAGTAACTTACCCAAAACCTCACAGCCGATAAACCCTGGTTAGGCTGTGCTCCTAACAGCTACAGATACACATTCATATAGAAAGGAGACAGTCTTTGTCACTGTTATTTTAGACCCCACACTACACTAATGGGGTATCGATTTATTTAGGATATGTCATTAATACTTTCATGGAAGTCTTCTTATACATTTCATCACATCTTGACCTCTGCAATGGTAATGCCAAAGGAGATTCTTCCACTAGCTTTGGTAAAGGGCTGATTATTTATCCTATAATATAAATTGTTCTAACTAATTTTCAATAAATGAAGCCTGGTAGTTCAACACATGTTTCAAAATAATCTTATTAGCTTGGGTCGTGTGGCAAATCATAGAGTACAGTCTAATTAAGCTACTTTTAGAACGTACAAACACGTTTTCGTTGTCATTGGAACTGCTGATTAGTGGTAAATCACTCTTTTACATAATGAAACTAGGGGTTTTGTGCAGGGCTGAAAGAATTTGAAAGGAGCTAATGGAAAACCCAGCCTGCTAAAGTGCTTTAATGGCTTTATTTCTAACAAAATCTACAATTACAATAAATTCATTCTAAGTTGAAGAAAAAAGGTTTTTTTTTATTTTTTGTTTTTGTTTTTTTTTAAATCTGGGGCTTAACAAATGACCTGATTTCTAACAAAAAGTGCATTAGATGTTTAATAGTCTTCCACTGGCTAACTGTATTTTCCTAAGCTTATTGAAAACTTATTTCAAGCATCTGGAGAAATCTAAAAAAGAATAAGTGCTAAACAAGGCTTGAGTTCATCAGCTCAACTCTTGACAAATAAAAAGAGGAAACGTATACACAATATATCTGTTACTTGCCTAAAATTACTGTCAACCAAGGAGTGTTTTCCAAACTTGTTAATTGCTCACCCCATCTCTAAACATATGTTTAGCATGTACGTTTAATATATGTAATTTTCAAATTTATTTATAAATTATAGACATGTCCAATTCTATGTAAAATTTCTATGTCGACATATGGAATTTTATGTGGATGAGATAAACCTATTATGAGTAAATATTTATTTTACTTTTAATTGTACAAAAGCAAAAAGCCTTTTGGTTGTCATTAAAAATAGCTTTGGGTGCCCAGATTTAAAACGTTTGCCAATCAAGCTGTCTACTTAACATCATTAACTGATGTAAAAGACAAAGCGGATACTTAGAATAAGATTTTTCATTAACAGTGGTGGTTAAAGTTTCTGTTTCAATGGTCTTCTTGATAATTTCAACTTTTTGGCTGACACCTTGACACTTATCACAAGGTCATCCTTTTTACTTTATGATATGCCTGAGGAAGAGTTTCTACAAGGAGTAGAAGACATGTTTGCTTTGCCATTTTCTTGTCTTTTGCTTTTGTTTACACTATGGGAATTATCTTCCATCTGCAGCTTCCCTGCAGGAAGCTTTTTAATTTACCAGTCCATTTGGTGAGAGTTAGTTTAGTTTAAACTAGGTAATACAACTCGCAAATCTGTTTACCAGGCACACAAACATGAATTCATTACTATAGACAGAGAGAGAGATGGAACGCCACTTTCCAACCCTTGGCACCAAAATGAAGTCTATTTCAGTACTTTGGTGTGTGGTGTGCACATGTGTGTGAACATGTACGTGTACAAACTGACAACACATACAAGGTGCCATTTCAAAGCAGAGGATTTCGTTATGCTATTGCAATTGTCCCATTCCATGTACTTTAGTTAAATTCAGTAAGTATATACTAACCTCATTCTATATCCATCTGCTAGTCATGTATTTCTAGTTAGTAGAATGCCTCTCTCCTAGACAACTCTACTTATAATTCCACTCACCTTCAGAATTTTTTTCCTTCATGAATTCTTTCCAAGACTTTTCTAAACCTCTGAGATATACCTCATAACCTTTGAGCTTTTGGAAATGCTCTATTCTTAACACCTAGAACAGTGGTTGGCAGAGATTAGAAACTCCAGAAACATTTATTGAATGAATGAATAAATGAATTAAAGAAGCTTGTCCTACTCTCTTTTTGCAATTAACAATGAATATTTTCATATGAAATCTCTGAGAGGTCCTGCAGTGAGCACAGTCATTTAACTTTACCTTTCCCAAGCTTATCCTTATCCTTTCCTCTCTTAACCTACTTATATAAAACAATTTCTGGGAAGCATGTTTTGGGAAATGCAAAGGTGGGAAACGGGCTATACATGCACCAGAAAATTTAATATTTTAAAAGTATTGACCACTTTGTAATTTTAAAGTTCAATCAAAATAATGATGACCCAGGTCTTTTGTTATATTTTGTGTAACGTCATGAAAATATTTATAAACTCTAAACATCTATGCCTCCTTCTTTATGCATATGATGCATTAGTGGTGTAAGATAAGAAGAAAATATGCATTTCTCTGTACTGTATTAGGAGTAAATTCCCAGTATGTTGAATGATCAGTCATTAGAAGTGATTAAAGGA